>NC_136057.1:1485353971-1490153971 GCF_964261635.1 Lissotriton helveticus
ATCACCCCTCTTCAAAGGAGTTATAGTAGATCAAGGCCCACACTCGATGAGATCCGTCACAGCAGACGCGTTCCTATTATCTGAAAACCATCCTGTATTGTGATTGGGGAGGGGACCGAGCCTGAAGCGGAAGATTCCAGGGATGACTCTTTGTACATCAAACTTTTTACAATTATGTGTCACATTAAAAATATATAGCACTCCAACAAAGTAGTAGGATTATAAAACTTTAATAACTTATAAATATATACAAGAAAACAAAAACAGTAATAACATATAAACATTTTTAGGGAAAAACAATGAAGTAGCGGTCGGCTGTGCGAATAGTCCCAACGCAGCACAACGTCCAGATTTCTGGCTTGGGGCGTCGCGGGGGGTGGGTCATCAGTAGCAAACTGTTGTGCGAATAGTTCCAAGGCAGCAGAACGATGGCACCAAGGTGATGTCCAGTAAGTTGCCGCACTGGTTTTGGTATCCTACAATGCTGCTCCGAATAACGGCGTGGGGCGCCCCGGGGGAGGCGGCGTGAACGGGCCTCTCCAGGTGGAGTCTCATCTGTTGTAGTGGGGCGCCCCTTTACCGTTTCAGTTGCCATTCCGTCCGCTTTTGGTCCACTGTGTCAAAAGCCGCAATTCAGCTGAGTTGCGCCCACTCTTGCGGTGCAGCGATAGGCGGCTGCGCCCACTCTTGCGGTGCAGCGATAGGCGGCTGTCACAGGACTCTCAAAATGGCGGCAGGCTGTTTCCTTTTTGGGCCTGGTCCACTGAAATGGCCCTGGGACACCTTGGAAATCGGATGCTAGTCTGCTAGGTCTTGGACCCCATTCTCGAAAGCGTCCCCTCCGCCTTGAGGATTCATCAAAAGTTTTGGGGGCCCCCGACTCCTGTAGGCTTCTGGTGGGGAGCGGCTGCCATGATTGCTCGCGGAATGACCACGACGGAGCTACGAGATGGTGGTGCTCTCATGCTGACGCCAGCTTCAGTCTGAAACATCCAGAAACAAGGTGGGGCTTTCATCGTTTGGGAAAAAAAAAAGTTTTCATCCAATGAAAAGTGTTGTTTTTAGGTCATATGATCAAGCCTTCCATCATTAGGAAACCAAAAGTAAAATGAACCAATGAAAAGTTTTATAAACAAGTCACATGACCTGTTATGCGGCATAGGGTATAAAATGCGGAGAAAATACGTTGGCACGTGAGGCGGCGTCAGTAGCGGACCGATGTGCGAATAGGCCGAAGGCAACACAACGCGCCAAGATCCGGATGGCACCGAGGTGGTGTCCAGCAAGTTGCAGCACTGGTGTGGCCATCTTACAATGCTGAAAGTCGGCGTGGGGCGCCCCGTTGGCCTGTGAGTTTGCGTCAGTAGCGGACCGATGTGCGAATAGGCCGAAGGCAGCACAACGCGCCAAGATCCGGATGGCACCGAGGTGGTGTCTAGTAATTTGCCGCACTGGTGTGGCCATCCTACAATGTTGAAAGTCGGCGTGGGGCGCCCTGTTGGCCTGTGAGATGGTGTCAGTAGCGGACCGATGTGCGAATAGGCCGAAGGCAGCGCAACAATATTTCCTGAATAGAAGACACCAGAAGGCGCTGAGATGCCAAGATCCGGATGGCACCGAGGTGGTGTCTAGTAAGTTGCCGCACTGGTGTGGCAATCCTACAATGGTAAAAGTCGGCGTGGGGCGCCCCGTTGGCCTATGAGATGGCGTCAGTAGCGGACCGATGTGCGAATGGGGCCAAAGGCAGCGCAACAATATTTTAGGAATAGAAGACACCACAAGGCGCTGAGGTGCCAAGATCCGGATGGCACAGAGGTGGTGTCTAGCAAGTTGCTGTACTGGTGTGGCCATCCTACAATGTTGAAAGTCGGCGTGGGGCGCCCCGTTGGCCTGTGAGATGGCGTCAGTAGCGGACCGATGTGCGAATGGGGCCAAAGGCAGCGCAACAATAGTTTCTGACTGACACCACAAGGCGCTGAGATGCCAAGATCCGGATGGCAACGAGGTGATGTCTAGCAAGTTGCTGTACTGGTGTGGCCATCCTACAATGGTAAAAGTCGGCGTGGGGCGCCCTGTTGGCCTGTGAGATGGTGTCAGTTGCGGACCGATGTGCGAATGGGGCCAAAGGCAGCGCAACAATATTTTGTGTATGGAAGATACCACTAGGCGTTGAGATGCCAAGATCCGGATGGCACCGAGGTGATGTCTAGCAAGTTGCTGTACTGGTGTGGTCATCCTACAATGCTGAAACTCGGCGTGGGGCGCCCCATTAGCCTGTGAGATGGCGTCAGTAGCGGACCGATGTGCGAATGGGGCCAAAGGCAGCGCAACAATATTTTCTGACTGACACCACAAGGCGCTGAGATGCCAAGATCCGGATGGCACCGAGGTGATGTCTAGCAAGTTGCAGCACTGGTGTGGCCATCCTACAATGCTGAAAGTCGGCGTGGGGCGCCCCGTTGGCCTGTGAGTTTGCGTCAGTAGCGGACGGATGTGCGAATAGGCCGAAGGCAGCACAACGCGCCAAGATCCGGATGGCACCGAGGTGGTGTCTAGTAAGTTGCCGCACTGGTGTGGCCATCCTACAATGTTGAAAGTCGGCGTGGGGCGCTCCGTTGGCCTGTGAGATGGCGTCAGTAGCGGACCGATGTGCGAATGGGGCCAAAGGCAGTGCAACAATATTTTCTGAATAGAAGACACCACAAGGCGCTGAGATGCCAAGATTCGGATGGCACCGAGGTGGTGTCTTGCAAGTTGTGGTACTGGTGTGGCCATCCTACAATGGTAAAAGTCGGCGTGGGGCGCCCTGTTGGCCTGTGAGATGGTGTCAGTAGCGGACCGATGTGCGAATGGGGCCAAAGGCAGCGCAACAATATTTTCTGAATAGAAGACACCACAAGGCGCTGAGATGCCAAGATCCGGATGGCACCGAGGTGATGTCTAGCAAGTTGCCGCACTGGTGTGGCCATCCTACAATACTGCTCCGAATAACGGCGTGGGGTGCCCGAAGGGGGGGGGGGGAGGCGGCGTGAACGGGCCTTCCTAGGTGGAGGCTCGTCTGCTGTAGTGGGGCGCCCCTTTACCGTTTCAGTTGCCATTCAGCTGAGTTTCGGCTGCTCTTGATGCTACAGCGACAGGCGGCTGCAACAGGACTCTCAAAATGGCGGCCTGTTCTTTGGATTTGGGCCTGGTCCACTAAAATGGCCCTGGGACACCTTAGAACTCGGACGCTCGATTTTTTTTTCCTTTCCTGTACATGCAAAAAAAGGTAAATGCCCGGTACGTTACACGCTTCATCTGCCACGATGAACTCTCCAGAGGAACCGAAAAAAAATATAGTTATGGTAACTATACCATGCATCGTCATATGGAGAGGTGGCACCAATTAATTATAGTGCTGCATAAAAGAGAGATTTGGAGGAGAACCCCTGACCTGCTAGTACATTCATGAAAGAAGTGGCACTGACAGCATCAGAGGCAAGGGAAACGGTCCCAAATATTTAGAAGAACTTTGGAAAGATTAAAATGACATGTTTAGATTGTGGCAAATTAATTTCATGTGGACAGATGAGTATTACTCTAATAAATACAGCATATGAACATCATCATAGTCGATGGTTGGTAGAGACATTTTGACTATATCCTGGACCTGCCCGTCCAAGCCCAAAATGGCGCCGGAATAAATGGGACTCGTAACTCCTTGTTGTGTACTGGTTGCAGAACCTTGAAATCACGAGATACGTATGCAGTTTTGAAGCACATGGCGGGCGGGGACGAGAATTGATTGAATATTTCGACATCCCTATTGATATTAAGTTCTGATGTGTTATTGATTACTGTACTATTGAAAGTTCGAATTAACGTCACCCATGGTACTTGCCCGCAAATGTATATCTAGATAATTTTATTGTAACTGGCCCTGTCGTATTTTAATTATAAAATGTACGTCCACCGATTCCGTAACTGTTAGACACCTTAGTTCTTGCAACCTAATGGCCCGCCCGTTACGTTCCTCTACAGTGTAAATGTCTACTCATCATATACGATTACAGTTTGCTCCGTGGCCGGCCCACGTGGTTATAGGCCCGTATTTGTATAATGAAATTTTCACAATAAAGGTTTTTAAAAGAAAACATGGTAGTAGTATATACATTGGTAAAGTTTTTAATAATAGTCACTGTTTTAGAATCATTAAAAGGCAAGTGAAATAAAGCAGACCAATTACATGAAGGGTAAAAGGTATAATACGAAGGAACGCAGTAAAGATAAATGGTCAAGGGCTGTTGTGTTTTCTACTCCTGCAACATAAAGTGATCGATAAGAATCTCATATTCAGGCGTATCGGCGACTAAGACAGCAGGTCGACCCTCTTTTGCTCAACGGCTCCGTCATGGGACGAAGAAACGCTCTTTTTCTCGAAAAAAGAATATATTTTACTTGCAGGACAGTTGTAAATTTTCCGGGAAAGTACATTAGCCTGGAACATTATAACATATATTTAAGAAAAAATAATGTTCGGAAGTAATAAAAAGCGTAATTTTTAGGTCATATGACCAAGCCTTTCATCATTAGAATAAGAAAAGTAAAATGAACCAATGAAAAGTTTTATTAACAAGTCACATGACCTGTTATGCTTACGTTGCGCGCTGCGCGTCGCGCCCCGGATGACTTCCGGATGCGCTAACGCGGCGCGTCATATGACGCATTACGCGACAACGCAGGTCCAGAATATAGTCAAAATGTCTCCACCAACCAGCGGTCGGAACACAACCCCTTTCAGCAGGCTAAATAGTTCTGTTAAATGACAACAGAAGGGACAGGCAACAAGAACCATTAGTCAAAGAGGGGAGGGCTAGTTCTTCTCTACCGGGTTACATTGGGGCGCTACCGGAACTGATCGAATTGGTAGTCTACAGTGTTTCTGGATGTTTCAGACTGAAGCTGGGGTTAGCATGAGAGCAGCACCATTTCGTAGCTCCGTCGTGGCCATTTCGCAACCAATCATGGCAGCCGCTCTTTATCGTTATTTTGGGCGGGGTGGGTGGCGGAGCCGAGCTGTTTTGCAGCCATCATTGTGTGGAGTTCAGTTCATTTCACTAGTTTTGTATTTGTCATGAGGGGTTGTTCCTAATGTTTCTATTTTAGCGAGGTCAAAAAGAGATCCCATTAGTGGCCTACTGATTTTGCTCGATTCCTTTTCTTTTTTTTTTTACACGATTTTTCGTTATCTGCAAAGACTAAACAGAGTATTGCGACTCTGTGTTTGTTTGTAAATAGAGAATGAACCAAAGAGAACCAATTCTAAAACAGTAAATACTTGGATAACAATCAATCAAATGGAGAGAGAAGCAGGCACGACGTATTACAACGGGGGCAAAGGCCTGCGTTAAGTACCCTTCACTATGTGCAAAGAGAGAGTACTCCTAATAGAAATGAGGTGGGGGGGCACCATTCAAAGCAGATCAGTGTGCATAAACACGAAAATGTTTTCAATTACCACGTACTTGACATTCGACAGCTTATGATATTTGCTATTAAAAAACCATTGAAATTCACTGAAAAAACCATAGGTTATAGACCATATATAGTTAGGAATTAGCATTTACAAAACCTTGAAAATTCACTGAAAAAACCATAGGTTATAGACCATATATAGTTAGGAATTAGCATTTAAAAAACCTTATTTTACTCACACAAAACCATTGAAATTCCATATATAGTTAGTTGCACTAACTATATATCGCGCACCCGCAATCCACTGCTGATGATGTCACATATTACATCATTCATGACATGGTCAGTGACATCACTGATGACATCACTGATGACATCTCAAATGACATCACTGATGACATCACTGATGACATCTCATTTGACATCAATGACCACATCACTGATGATATCATTCATGTGACAATACAATGCATCTCCTCACATTTTAATATAACCTCTGTTTCACCCAGTGTTAAATACAGAATATAATTTTTGAAACCATTGACACACCAATACTAGTTACTACATACGCACTCACTGATTCCTACGTCTACACACACCTTCACTCATTCACCCATACAATCATTCATACATACAATCACTCATCTTTACAACACTATCATATGCACTCATACACCTATACAGACACTCACAGTCTGCCACTCATCCATGGAGTTACTCACACACCTAGTCAGTCCTGTAAAGAATCAATGACACTTCCATTTTCTTGTCTATACAGTTAAACATAGAGCACCTTACATTTTCAAACATATACTAACACATACTTACCTTCTTATACAATCATTGATACAAGTACACATTGATCTGCACAGAGTCACACACCTCCCAGCCAGCCACACACACACTCAGTCTCCCATACAAATACTTGGACAATCAATCAGTAACCCATATAGTTAATCATATAGCTACTGATCAACACATGCAGCAGTTTACAGAACAACAGACATAATGATGCACAAATTAAGACAGTTTAGTCACTAACCCATGCACTCAGTGAGACACATTTAATCACTCACTCATACATTCAGTCATGCACCTACTAAATCCTTTGTCCAGACACTTATACTTCCACTCATTCTTCAATATGTAAGACACATTTTAACTTTACAGAAACATACAGTCACTGGATGTTGTCATCAGTGATGTCATCAGTGATGTCATTTGAGATGTCATCAGTGATGTCATCAGTGATGTCACTGACCATGTCATGAATGATGTAATATGTGACATCATCAGCAGTGGATTGCGGGTGCGCGATATATAGTTAGTGCAACTAACTATATATGGAATTTCAATGGTTTTGTGTGAGTAAAATAAGGTTTTTTAAATGCTAATTCCTAACTATATATGGTCTATAACCTATGGTTTTTTCAGTGAATTTTCAAGGTTTTGTAAATGCTAATTCCTAACTATATATGGTCTATAACCTATGGTTTTTTCAGTGAATATATATATATATATATATATATATATATATATATATATATATATATATATATATATATATATATATATATATCACAAGGAACTTCGATCCCACACCCTCCACTGGATGTGACAAACGAAACGGACCCAAACAGATGGTTTAGCTTATTCTTTATTCTGTGCAACCCACGATCGCCATGACGCGTTTCGGGCCCTGGAGCCCTTGATCACATATATATATTGAACGCTGAGACCTGACCGCCAAAGGTAGCGGTGACAACAGGCGTAGACCTCGTCTTCGATGTCAGGTGTTTAGTCGATTCGTAAACACCGATGAAGCCACAACACAAAAATCGTTACCAGCAATCCATATTTAATTTTTGTTAGAGTGCAAGAGCGAGTGCCCTCCCTGACGCGTTTCGCTCCGCAGGCGGAGCTTGATCACATGACGCGTCAGGAGTAGGCAGTGCATTATAATCAAATTAAAAGCCCAAGCGCCTAAAGAAACAGGACGCAAGGGTTGCAGAAAAGCAAATAGGCATACAATTTGTAAATGAAGCAATAATGTCGATCAATTGTGTTTCTACTCTATGTACAAGAAGACAAAAATAGGAGCATAGTGCTCAAATGACATACAGATATATATATATATACAGATATATATATATATATATATATATATATATATATACACACACACACATATATACACACATATACCAGACTTAAAATAAAGCTATGAGTCAGGTAGGCTCCTTGCCTTGTATTGAAGTCACATTTGGAGGCAAGGAGGCCTATTAGTGTTAAGGGCGATGTTCTCATTGCAAATGATTCTACAGTGAAGTTAGGGTACCATATGGTGATTTTTCCTACATTAAAGGTCTGCTATCGCCAAACTATGATTAATTTTTTATGCTATACTTCCATCTTTTAAGCGCTATATCTTACAGTTGTTGCTATTACACTCTTTCCTATTTCTCCATTTACCAGTCTCAGAAGGATGGTAAACTAAGTTCTCTACAACTCTATGCCACTCCACCTCACTCTACTCTCTGCCCCTCCACAACACTCTACATTTTGCCACTATACTCGATAACACCACTTTGTGTCACCACTTGACACCACCACTCTGCTACCACTACTCTCAACGCCCCTCTAGGCCCCTGGACTTCTTGCCAATGTATTTTACACCACTCTACCATATACCACTTCACTCTACGACAGTCTACTCTGCCACACTGCACTCTCTGCCGCTGAACTCTACGCCACTGCACTCTAAGCTGCACCACTATTTTACTCTGCGCCCCTGCACTCTTGATTCTCAGCTCTACAAGACTGCATTCTCTGAAACTGAACTCAATGCCACGCTACTCTGCACGACTGCAGTCTAAGTCACTGCAATCTGCATTGCTCTACGCCACTCTAATCTATTCTGTACCATTGCACTCTACACTACTGTCACTGCACTCTGCTCCACTCTGCTCTACAACTCTGCAATCTACAATGCACCACTCCACTCTATGCCACTCTTCTCTGAAACAATCTACTTTACACCACTGCAATCTACTCTGCACCCTACATCGCTCTACTCTGTGCCAATGCACTCTACACCACTCTACTCAACCAGTGCACTGTACGCCAGTCTACTCTGCACCACTGTTTTTTACACTGCTTCAATCTAGCCTACTGCGCTTTAACACACTATAAGCTTTGATACTCCACTCGGTGATGCTCTACTCCATAAACCTCTAGTTGACTCTTTGCCACTCCACTCTACAACACTACTACATGCTATGTCACTCTTCAACACTACTCAACAACGCTCTACCTAACCCCCTCCATGCCACTTTAGTCCACTCTATTCTATAACATACTACTCCGCTCTACTCCATGCCACTCCACTCACACTCGATTCTACAACACTTTACTCCACTCTGCCATTCCACTCTCCTACACGACTCCACTTTATGCCACGCCACAGCAATCTAGTCTACGCAAGACTTAACGCCACTCTGTTCTACACCACTCCATGACACTGTCACTAGAATCTATGCTACTTCATCACATTGCACTTTTCAACATGCAACTCTTCTTTACCCCACTAACTTTCAGCCGTGCTGAACAGCCACGCTCGTGTACAATATGGCTAAAACATATTGGAAAGACAATAGCTCTTGCAAAGGCCAGACCATTTGGCTTTGCCAATGCTTGTTCATTTTAACAGATACTACAGACCATCGACAAAAGACATTGGCAAGTCACATGGTCAAAAAGGCAAAACCTATTGGCTTTGCCAATGCTTGTTTTTGTAACCATTATTTGCTCTGCTAGCAAAGTAATAAAACTGTGTATTTCTTAACATCTTGTGAATGGCAAACAAGTATTACTTCTGGAGGTCATCCTAGAATAATACTTCTGCATATTGACACCTCCATGCAGTAATACAGCCAGAACCCATCCTGCGGTAATACATACCCATTATTAATTAATCAACTAGTACGGTTCCAGTCACATTCTAAAGTTATCCTTGGATCATCCATGAGTAATGCAGCCTCATTCTGAAGTCATCACAAAATGATTCTGTAATAATACAGCCCCATCCTGAAATACTCAAAAGATCATCCTGGAGTAATCCAACCTAATCTGAAATCATCATGGGATCATTCTGGAGTAGTACAAGGTCATCACATGTTTTCCACTGAAGTAATCAGGGACCCATCCTGGAGTAATCCACCCTAATCCTGTAATCCGCATGGGATCATCCGGCAGTAGTTCAAGCTCATCACAGCTTTTCCACTGAAGTAATCGGGCCTTAATCCTGGAGTAGTTTCTCTGATGACTCTAGATAAAGTCATCCCATTTAAATATTCTGCCCTGTGGGCAGACTTCAGGATGGCTTCGGATGACATCCCCAGTTAATTGCAGGAATCGCCTGGCTGAAGTCATCGAATGACTTCAGAATCACTCCAGGATGATCTTCCTTTTTGACTTGGGCGGGTGCCTGGTCCCCAGCATGGCGCTCTTGCCCATGCTTTGATGCATGGGTGACTTGGACGCGGGTACAGGACTGTACTCTCCTGGCAACGACTGTTTGCAGGGACCCTGCCGCCGGGGCCGTCGAGGGTGCCAGTGGGGAGGGTTACGGGTGCACCACATCGGCCTGGGTGTAGGGCTGATCTTGGGCAATTCCCGCTGTCCGGGCGCTCCAGGACTGTGGCGTGCAAATTCCCGGGGCAGGGGGGACAGGGAGTGAGAAGGGAGCGAGAAGGGAGCATGACCAAAGGGCTAGGTCAGTCTCCATGGAGGCGTGGGGTTTGCAAATATAAAAAATTTAGCAGACGGCTAAGTCGGATGTATAGCCATTGTATGTCTAGGCGGTCGACTGTTAGGACAACCCCCTGACTGGCGTCCAGCCCCGCGTTCACAGTTGCGGAGCTGCTCAGTTCAGCCTCTGCCATACCTCTGGACACACTGTACCTTACTTTGGTCCAGCTTTTCCGCGCTACCGGCAGGAGCGCTTCGTGGTGTGGGTAGGTTTCCGCCCAGGCTGTACGTCATACCAGGTGTCCCACCACACGAACTGCCCCACGGGAACAGACTGCGGGGCCCACTAGGGTTGTTCTTAGGGTTCCCCTCTAGAGCAAGACCTGCTGTCTTGCTCCCTGATTGACCCAATGAGGTTGTATTCAAAATCTTTATAAATCTTTATTGTTTATTTCACTGTGTAGTACCCAACACTTGAGGTCCTGAAGAATTGCCACATAGGCATGAAACATGCCGACCTTCCTAGAGGGTTGAGCAAGTTCACTGTAGTCTATACAGTCCCTTCCTCCCCACCACCCCTTTTTAACAAGGGAGCCAGCCACCCCAAATAAAGTTCATTGTGGACTGACTCACCTTCTTTTAAACCTCACCTTTTCCCTCACGACTACACTCACACCAGACCCCTCACACGCACGCAAAAATTGGCTGGAACAGAAGATCTCCAACAAAGAGCGCCTACGGCGCCCGTCAGACATTGCAGTGCCAGTCTGACGAGGAGCAGGAGACCAATGATGAAGCATGACACCTAGGTTTCTGGGTGTGTGAGGTCCCCTAGTCCCAACAAGGGAACACCTTGTTCCCTGCCTCTGTCCCATCTCCATACACCTCTTTCCTTTCTTTAAGTCTGGGGAACTAAGTATTAATTTGTTTACAAGTTGGTTGGACGCATACTTTGGACCCCGTTAAACATCGTCCACTTCTGGTTCCTATTTTGTATTTAACTCTCTACCAGGGAGCCTGATTCGGGTGGAGTGGGGGCGAGAGGGTGCGCCGGGTGCCTGGTCCCCAGCATGGCGCTCTTGCCCATGCTTTGATGCATGGGTGACTTGGACGCGGGTACAGGACTGTACTCTCCTGGCAACGACTGTTTGCAGGGACCCTGCCGCCGGGGCCGTCGAGGGTGCCAGTGGGGAGGGTTACGGGTGCACCACATCGGCCTGGGTGTAGGGCTGATCTTGGGCAATTCCCGCTGTCCGGGCGCTCCAGGACTGTGGCGTGCAAATTCCCGGGGCAGGGGGGACAGGGAGTGAGAAGGGAGCATGACCAAAGGGCTAGGTCAGTCTCCATGGAGGCGTGGGGTTTGCAAATATAAAAAATTTAGCAGATGGCTAAGTCGGATGTATAGCCATTGTATGTCTAGGCGGTCGACTGTTAGGACAACCCCCTGACTGGCGTCCAGCCCCGCGTTCACAGTTGCGGAGCTGCTCAGTTCAGCCTCTGCCATACCTCTGGAGACTGCGGACTCTATACACACTGTACCTTACTTTGGTCCAGTATATATAGAGCCACTTCCTTACATTGGTGGATCAGCGGTGGGATACAAACTTGCATTTGTTGGACTACTTGGTTACCATCTGATCACACGAAAAAACTCTTCCGATTGCCTTTAGAATTCTGAAATTGGGTTTTTCCTAAATACTAAAAGTCTTGTCAGGGCCTTGCTTAAAGTCCCATTAGAATTCGAGTAAAATAAGTCACTATAGTCAAGGGTAGAGGGTTAGAACTGTCAGATTAGAATGTCTCAACAAAACACAGCTGTTAGTGAAGATAACACCATGGACCTGGTTGAGGAGCTCGACCTCACACCTTACTTACACTTGTCTTTCAAAGAATTGAGGTCCTTATGCAAAATTAAAAATATAGCAATGGGCCTGCATCTCAACAAACAAGGGCTCCAGGAGCTCCTGGCTGAGTATGCCAAGGCCACCCCTCTGAGCATGGTAATGACCAGTCAGAAGAGGGAGAGGTGTCAGAGAAGGAGCATAATTCCCCCCTTAATCTCTAGGGAGGAGAGGGCCCCCATACCCTTTACTCCAAGAATCAATCTCTGGGATCCTAGGCCTCACACAGGTGAGCTAGGTCCCAGAGAAGACATTGGGGGTAACCCCAGTGAAGAGGACAGATTTCTAGCAAAGCTGGCCAAAAGAATAAACCTAGAGTCCAGACTCCTGGCTCCAGAAAGGAAAGATGGGTTTAGCACCCATCAATGGTGGCAGCAATAATACCAATAAGGATAGAGAAGAGAATTCTGATCCTAAAATCCCCAAAGGGATTGACCCTAAATTTGAGGAAGGTGATAACATCACCAAGTGGTTCACAGCCTTTGAAAAAGCTTGTGAAATAAGAGTAAAGAAACCGCTCGGGGGGGACTCCTGTGGGAACTGTTCTCTGGTAACTGCAGAGGCAGGCTCTGACCCTCTCTGGGCCAGATGCAGGGTCCTATGACCTCATGAAGGACATTCTGATTGAGGGATTTGGACTCACCACTGAGGAATACAGAATTATATTCGGGGGGCTCACAAAACCCAGACCCAGTCCTGGATTGACTTTGTGGACTACTCAGTAAAGACCCTGGATGGTTGGTTAGCTGGTCACATAATGTGCATGATTACACTAGATGTTACCATTTGTTCATGAAGGAACATATATTAAGTAACTGCACACATGAAAAGCTGCATCAGCATTTGGTAGACCTAGGTCTAATTTCTCCCCAGGAATTGGTAAAGCAGGCAGACCATTGGGTCAAGACTAGGGTGACAAGGACAACCACTGGGGGTGACCAAAAGAAGGTGGTTACAAAACCTCCCTAGAGGAAAGGTGGTGAGAATCCTCAAGTTAAAAAGTGTGAGTCTTCCAAAGGGCCCCAAAAACCTGTACAGGTGTGTGGTTCCCAAACTACTCCCTATGTGCCTCAGCCCTATAGGGGGAAGAACTTTGATCCCTCCAAGGCCTATTGTAACAACTGTAAGAAGCTGGGACATTTAACTGTAGACAAAAATTGCTCCCACAAGGCCCCTAAGGCACCCAGTACAGCTACTCCTGGGGCAGCAAGTCTACAAATGGGATCAGAGGAATGCCCAGAACAAGTCTGGGAATGCACTCAAGCAAGTCTAGTCTCCTTGGGGGAAGTGGAGTTTGCCACCGTAGCTGTATGGCCACCCAACCTGATGAAGTATTTGCAATACCCTAATACTATTACTAATACTAATGCAATACTAGAATAGAATCCCTGAGGGATACAGGTGCTAGTGTCACTATGGTGAGAAATACACTGGTTTCCCCAGAGCAATACCTGATTGGGAAGACTCACCCAGTCACCAATGCCGACAGTGTCACCACTATTCATCCTATGGCTATGGTGACACTAGGTTGGGGAGGGGTTACTGGCCTGAAACAGGTAGTGGTCTCTCAAAAGTTACCAGCTGACTGTCTGCTTGGAAATGACCTAGAAACCTCAGCCTGGGCTGAGGTTGAGCAAGTAACCCATGCAGCCATGCTGGGTATCCCTGAATTGGTGTGTGTGCAAACAAGAGCACAGAGCAAAAAGAAGGGTGAACAAGTAGGTTTGGAGCCTGAAAGTAAGGTCCAATCCACCAAGGGCACAAGTAAGAAGACTGGGGGACCAGATCTAAAAAGCAAACCTCTCAGGACCCCTCTCCTCAGGGAGAGGACTTGGAAACCCTAGAGGGAACTGAGCTCATGGAGCTTGAGCCTTACTAGGTTAAACTCTTGGGCCCAGGTGGACCCACTAGGGAAGAGCTGTGCCAGGGTCAGCAAGACTGTCCCACTCTTGAAAGTCAGAGGCAGCAAGCTGTTTCAGAAGCAAAAGGAGATGTCAGTGGTACCCATAGAGCTTATTGGAAAGAGGGATTACTGTATGCTGAGGCAAGAAACCCCACTAATTGAGCTACCAGGATGGTGGTAGTGCCACAGAAGTACAGGGAGTTCCTCCTAACTTTAGCTCATGACAACCCTTAGCTGGACATCTGGGGCAAAACAAAACTTGGGAAAGGCTAGTCAGTCACTTCTACTGGCCCCAGATGCATCAAAAGGTGAAGGAGTTTGTGAGCTCCTGTGTTACCTGTAAGGCCATGGGCAAGACAGGTGGCTACCCAAAGACCCCCCTGATACCACTGCCAGTGGTGGGGGTCCCCTTTGAAAGGGTAGGTGTGGACATTGTGGGTCCACTTGAACCTTCCACAGCCTCGGGAACAAATTCATTCTAGTAGTACTGTATCATGCTACTAGGTACCCTGAAGCAATTCCCCTTAGGACTACTACAGTCCCTGCAGTAGCCAAGGCCCTTCTGGGTGATTTCACCAGGGTAGGGTTTCCTAAGGAGGTGATTTCAGACGGAGGTTCCAACTTCATGTCTGCTTACCTGAAGCATATGTGGAAGGAGTGGTGTGCAGTACAAGTTTACTACCCCATACCATCCACAAACCAATGGCCTTGTTGAGAGAGTCAAAAAAACATTAAAAAGGTATGATCACGGGGCTCCCTGAAAAACTCAAAAGGAGATGGGATGTCCTGTTGCCATGCCTGCTTTTCGCTTATAGGGAAGTGCCACAGAAGGGAGTAGGGTTTTCTCCCTTTGAACTTCTGTTTGGTCATCCTGTAAGGGGACCACTTTGTCATGTGAAAGAGGTTTGGGAGAGGCCTCTCCAAGAACCCAAGCAAGACATTGTGGACTATATGCTTGGCCTAAGGTCCAGAACGGGGAACATCCTTTACAACGCAACTTTTACCACGCAGTGCCTTTACGACGCAACTTTTACAACGCAAACCATTACAACGCATTGCGCTGGGGGGCGCTCTAGGATAGGGAATAGGTTTAATTTACTATCCAACACCTTCCCTACTATCCACGAGGACTGGAGTTGGAATAGTAAATTAAACTATTTACTATCCAGCACCCCAAAGCACTATGCGTTGTAAAGGCATGCGTTGTAAAAACAGCGTTGTAAAGGCATGCGATGTAAAAGCATGCGTTGAAATGTCATACATCCGTCCAGAATGGCTGAGTATATGGAAAAGGCATCCAAGAATCTTGAGGCCAGCCAGGAGCTTCAGAAGCACTGGTATGACCAAAAAGCTACACTGGTTGAATTTCAACCTGGGAAACAGGTGTAGGTTTTGGAGCCAGTGGCACCAAGGGCTCTCCAAGACAGATGGAGTGGCCCTTACCCTAACCTGGAGAAAGTGAGGTCACTTACTTAGTGGACCTGGGCACAAGCAGCACACCCAAAAGGGTTATCCATGTAAACCGCCTTAAACTCTACAATGACAGGGCTGACATCGCCATGCTGATGGTGACTGATGAGGAACAGGAAGCAGAGAGTGAACCTATCTCTGATCTCCTCTCCTACAGCCCAAAAGATGGGTCAGTGGATGGAGTAGTCTTTTCAGACACCCTCTCTGCCCAACAGCAGACTGACTGAAAGCAAGTCTTGCAACAGTATGCTAGTCTCTTTTCCCTGACCCCTGGTCTGACTAACTGGTGTACCCATGATGTGGACACTGGTGACAGTAACCCTGTCAAAAGCAAAATCTATCGACAATCAAAGGTCAAGGAAAGCATCAAAGCTGAAGTCAGCAAGATGCTGGGGTTAGGGGTTATTGTGGTTCTGGTCCAGTGGTTCTGGTCCCCAAACCTCATCCACAGGGTGGAAAGAGGGAAATGAGGTTCTGTGTGGACTATAGATAGCTCAACTCTGTCACCAAGACAGATGCTCACCCCATTCCCAGAGCAGATGAGTTAATAGACAAGTTGGGGGCAGCCAAATTTCTCAGTACCTTTGACTTTACTGCAGGGTACTGGCAGATTGGCATGGCCCCGGGAGCAAAAAACAGCTTTCTCCACACCTGATGGACACTATCAGTTTACTGTAATGCCTTTTGGGTTAAAGAACGCCCCTGCCACCTTCCAGAGGTTGGTGAATCAAGTCCTGACTGGGTAGGCGTCCTTTAGTGCAGCTTATCTTGATGATATTGCTGTCTTTAGCTCCACCTGGCAGGATCACCAAATCCACCTTGGAAAGGTTTTACAAGCCCTGCAATCTGCAGGACTAACTATCAAGGCATCCAAATGCCAGATAGGACAGGGCACTGTAGTGTACTTGGGCCACCTTGCTGGTGGGGGCCAGGTACAACCCTTACAACTCAAGATCCAGAGTATCATGGACTGGGCAGCTCCAACAACCCAGACTCAAGGCAGGGCATTCCTTGGCTTGACTGGGTACTACAGGAGGTTTGTGAAGGGATATGGATCCATTGTGACTCCCCTAACAGAACTCACCTCCAAGAAAATGCCCAAGAAGTAAACCCGACTATTAGTTGCCAAAAGGCTTTTGAAACCCTGAAAGAAGCAATGTGCTCAGCACCAATTCTAAAAGCACCAGATTACTCCAAGCAGTTCATAGTGCAGATTGATGCCTCTGAGCTAGGGATCCCAGATCAATGAAGAAGGCCAAGACCAACCAGTTGCTTTTATAAGCAGGAGGTTACTCCCCAGAGAGCAGTGTTGGAGTGCCATTGAGAAGGAGGGCTTTGCTGTGGTTTGGTCCCTGAAAAAGTTGAGGCCCTACTTGTTTGGAACTCACTTCCTGGTTCAAACTGACCACATACCTCTCAGATGGCTAATGCAAATGAAAGGGGAAAATCCCAAACTACTAAGATGGTCCATCTCCCTACAGGGAATAGACTTTGAAGTGGAACACCGACCAGGGACTGCCCATGCCAATGCAGATGGACTTTCCAGGTTCTTCCACTTAGAAAATGAAGACTCGCTAGGGCAAGGTTAGTCTCATAACCTTTCGTTTGGGGGGAGGGGGATTGTATGAGAAAGTGCCATCTTTCTTGCATATGTATGCCCCCACTTTTTGCTGAATTGCTGATGTACTTTGACTGAGTGTGCCCTGGGCTCCTGCCAACCAGGTGCCCAGGGCCTGTGTTCCTTCCCTAAAACTGTGTTGAAACTAAAACCCAATTGGCAACACTGGCAACCTGTCAGCCCCTAGTAAATGGTACCCTAGATACCCATGGCATGGTGACCAGGGAAGACCCCTATGGGCTGCAGCACTTATTGTGCCACCCTTAGGGGCCCTGTAACCTGACACCCACACACTGCCTTTGCAGGCTGAGTGTCTAAGTACAGAACTAAACAGAGAGTCGACATGGCACACAACCCTTTGTTCCTTCAGAAATCCCTGGCTGGGAAGGGGTTCACATTCATAATTAGATCTGATCTCTGTAGAGTTACCTTGGAAAAACAATGGGAATTAGGGAGGCTTTTAGAGGCTTTTAGGGCTTTAGGAGCAACAGCCCAACTTATGTTCCCAGCTGCGTTAAAAATTATGTACAATAATAAGATGTTTAACATCAGATCTGTACAGGTGGCAGACAAGCTTTTGATGAAGCTGGGTAGAGAGAAAAAATAGGGTTTGCAATATGATTTTCGAACCTTAACTGTTAAATTTTATTCTCATCAACATTAATTCAGCAATTCCCTATCTTGATTCTGTATTCTATTGCTACTCCTCTATTTTCGTTTTTTCCACTTTCCTTCTTTATTTAGATAGGTATCAATCTATATTGAGGGTTGCGGTTCTTCTTCCCCCATCTCTCGGAGTAGTGGCGGGTACATCTGGGCGGGAGCTTGAGGAGGGATACTATCTACTGGAATCTGTTCCGGTTAGATATTACAAGGGTTTTTCAGGGGGTGGGTGGTGGGTGGGCGGGGGAGCACTGGGGTTGGTTTGGGGTTGGGAGGTAGCAAAAATATAAAAATGTCCTCATCAGTCTAGGAAGTGATAAAAGGGAATGGAATTAATCAGAAATTGTTTAATGATTTAAGGTTGCAATCAGCATTCTTGGTGTTATTAGTATATTATGGGTAGACTAAAATGTATCTCCTGGAATGTTAATGGCCTTCGTACCAGGCCCAGAGCTAATAAAATCATGCAATATTTGCGGGACTTGGATACGCAGGTCATTATACTTCAGGAGACCCATTTAACTCAGATTGAAATGCTGGCCCTTATTAAGAAGAATAAAGGGATAGATTTTGCAGTATCTACGATACAAACAACAAACACGAGAGGAGTCTCGGTCATTTAAAAAAAAAAAGGCTAAGGCCAGGTTGTCATCACAGGCGGTGGACCCATGTGGCAGATGGGCCATCGCGTCGGTGGTCATAGCTGGGTCACAAATCACAGTTCTGGGTTATTATGGTCCAAACCAGGATGACCCTTCAACTTTGGAGTCTATCTTTTCTCACTTGCTCTCCTTTTCTGAAGCTATTATCTTTGCTGGAGATTTCAATGTTGTACTGGATCCCGCTTGGATAAATCTGCTAATAGTCGCTCCCTAGCTTTGTCTAAAACTAGGTCCTTTTTACAGAGCGCAATGAAGCAATATGGTTTTGTTGATATTTGGAGAGAGAGGTCTGGACAACAACAAGTGTTAAAGATCAATTCAAAAAAGGTCAGGCGATTTAGTTGATGCTTCTTAAGTTAAATTTGCCCGGCGTTAAACGCCTCTAATACCATACGAAGTTATCCAATAAAGAGGCAGGCGCTGGAGACAGGAAGACAGGAAACAAGTTTTATTCCGACGGAGTAGAACACGTCAGATCGGACAACAAGGTATCGTCTCGAGGTGCTCTCCCAGCCTCTCTGAGACCTGGTCTTTTATACACTGGTTTAAGACATGTGAACGCTCTTTATTACAACAAAGACATTGTGAAGTATGAGGATGACATCCCCGGCACCCCCCCCCCCCAGTTCCGGCCCATTCCAACACATGACAACAGTAGAGGCTCTTACCCCTCATACAATAGGAGGGGGCTATCACACAGCTGAGTGTTCTGCCGATTCCATTGGAATGTGTGCGCCTGATCGAATCTCATGGGGTGGGGAGATCATGATCAATAGTAGCTCCGTTGAAGAGGGGCGAGTGCATACAGTAGAGGGCAATAAACTGTATCCTCAGGCTGAGGGATGACCAGCGGTCCGCGCAGACAATCAGGCTCAGAGGACGGGGTCATCAAAGGAGGGGTATTCATGGAAGGAAAGGAGGTGTTGGTCGGGCGCGGGGTATGATTTCCAGAGACAGAGTCATGCGGGAGGGGAGGGTTCATGACTTGTGCATGTGAGAGCGGGGGCAGCCAGGGTGCATGGGGGATGCTTGCAGGGTCGGGGAAGTGCGCCGACGAGCGATCGTGAACAGGGAGACCATGGTACCTAAAATGGCTGTCGTGCATGTTGATACGTGAGTCTGAGGAATGGACAAGATGGCGCAGATGATGTTCAGTTCACAAACTAAAATTCCACAGTCCTCCCTTTTAACATGTCTCGCCAGCTTGTCAGTTCGGGTCTATTCCCATAAGGCCACGTATTTCTATCTCATAGAGGGGACTCATGTGCTCAGTTTTAAAGTCCAAAGTCTTAGGGCACATACAGTTGGAAACGAGTGAACACAGAGGTGGCAAACATTGAATACCCAAGCAACACCCACATAGTATCATTATTGGTATCAATATAAACGTAAACAATCTCCATCCCCAGTCCTTCAAAGTGTCCCAGAACCAGCCTCCAAGCGACCATCCTTCCTGCTCCTGGTGAACCTCTGAGGACAGTCTGTGGAGGTGTTCGATTGCTTTGTAGACTGAAGGTAAGTTATCTGGCACGTAGGTGCAACAGCTGGAGCCGATGATGCGGCATGCTCCTCCACGGTCGGCCAGAACCACATCTAGAACAAGGCGATTTTGAAGGGCCACCAGGCGGACTGCCTGAAGCTCAGCCGTGTTGTTAGCAAGGATGCCAGCCGTGATGTTAATGGTTGTTTCCACTGCCTGAGTCAGGTGTCGGATAGCGCGGCTATTTGCCATTGGGCCCCACAGAGGAACAAGTCCCTTCGCCGCATCCAGGAACTGTGCTCCGGTGGAGTCGGCTTGTCCAATGTCTCCGGCCCGCTTTTGCCGGTGATGGTAGGCTGGAGCCACATACGTGGGAGGAAGAATGAAGGCGATGTAGCACGTACCCCTCCAGCCTTTTGGGAGCCAAGTGTAAGCTTTGGTGCCACAAACAAAGTACATATTCGGAGAAGCAACAAAGGAGGGGGGGTCAGCTGAGACCAATGTTCTGGTGATGCGGCAGGAACTGTGACCCACCAGCTGCGTTCCCTGGCCTTCGAGGCATACGAGTCCTGTGACATTGATGACAGACAGGGCCACGGTCAGGGTGGCAGCCGTTTGTTTCCGCAGGTGGGAGAAGGTGGGTCTGGCTGGATTGTGGAGCACTTGCATTTCGACTCTTTCTTTGGCAGATATGTTCATAAGGAAGGCTGAACCTGAGATCACAGGACAAAAGGGGGCAGACGTCTTTCCTGTTTTGTTCAGCCAGAACCCATAGTAGAAGTGCGACACTGTTTGACCAGAAGCGGTGTTGTCCTTGTGGCTTTCCTGCATGAGGATCAACCAGGCGAGGCAGGAGCCGTGAACTGAGAAAGGAGAAGGGATGAAGGGGATGGAGTGTCCGGTGGCATGCGGGAGCAACCCGCAGATCCAGCAGTTCGTGGCATTTGCAGCAAGGTTGTGCTGGTGCAACAGTTGCACAAAGGAATTGTTCCAGAACTCCTTACGCCTTTCTCGGAGCTGAGGTGAAAGGGTGATCAGGTGGTGCTCTTTCATGGTGGTTGGCTGTGCAGTGGTCGGCAACATCTGATGAGCGGGTGTGCTTTCCTCCAAGATCCAGAAGGAAGTCATGAGGAGGAGGCAGAGGAGGAGGACAATGAAGAAAGCGATTGTCTTTGATTTGTGCAAATTGTCAGTCTTTGGGTTCCTGTAGTGGGTATTTCCTGTTGCTTCCGACATCTTCTTATCTGGCGCTTCCATCATCTTCTTGTCTGGCGCTTCCATCATCTTCATCTTCAAGGTGCTCGGTAGTGGGCAGAACCACAGACTTTGTTTAGCCTCTCTCCGGGTAACCCTTGGTTGGTTTTGGGTCACCGTTCTGAGATTTTAACTTAGTCAGTGGCCTACTTAGCCGAAGCTCCCTCCTTTCGACGCAGGAAATACCCTTCCCGGGATGGCACAGTGGGATCAGAGTGCTTTGCAAGTTCAAGGGCCTCGGTATCGGGATAGCAGTTCAGTGATGGTCGGTCTTTGTCCAGGAGCTCTTCTTGGGTGTTGACGTTGTCTGTCGTGGCCAGGGTCGAGGAGACCTTCTTGCAGTGGTGTGCGTGCAGCCAGTGCTTCTTCCCCTCCACTCGAAGAGCCGTCCGAGTGGTGATCAGTACTTGCCAGGGGCCCGTCCACCGGGGTTCCAGACTCTTTGCCCGTTGAAAATTCCGGACTAGGACATAATCTCCCGGTTGGATATCGTGACCGGGACCCCTGGAAGCATCGGGGATGGCCTGCTGCACCTGTTGATGAATGACAGACAACGTTTTAGTTAACTTGTATAAATAATCTGACAGCAGGACGTCGGGGACGTCGTGAATGGAGGTCGGTTTGGGGGCAGTCCAGAGGTTCATTGGTCACCCAAACACAACCTCGTAGGGGGTCAGGTGGTGCTTAGTGGGAGTGGAGCACATCGATAGCAATGCCAATGGGAGGGCATCTGGCCACTTTAGCCCTGTAGTGGCCACTATTTTTGACAATTTCAGTTTCAATGTAGCATTGTGTCGCTCAACCAGGCCGGCGGATTGGGGGTGGAAGACTGCATGGAATCTCTGTTTTACCCCCAACCCCTTCAGGATTAGTTGGATAACTTCAGCTATGAAGTGGGGGCCATTGTCGCTCCATAAAATTCGACAAAGGCCGTAGCGAGGAAAAAACTCTTTCAGTAGTACTTTGGCAGTAGTCATGGCAGTGTTATCACGGGTCGGATAGGCTTCCACCCATTTGCTGAAGGCACATACAATGACTAATACGTACTTCAAGCCTTGGCACCTTTCCAGCTGGATGTAATCCATCTGGAGGACCTCAAAGGGGTGGTCAGGGATCCCGAACCCTCCCCGGGGTACCACAGTTCCTTTCCCGGGGTTGTGTTGTAGGCAGATAAGGCACTGCTGGACCAGGCGTTTGGCTGAGTCGGGGATCTTGTTGTTGTGCCAGACTTTGGAAATGAGTTCAATCATGGGGGCAGAACCTATGTGTGCAGGGGAGTGTGCCATTGTCAGTATGGGGATCAAGTATGCATCAGGCAGCAACCATTTGTTCGTGTCTTTTGTCCGCCAGCAGCCCTCATCGTCTCTTAGACCCACCCGCGCCCACTCAGTCAGTTCGTGTGGTGTGCTGGCCGACTGGATGTCCCTAATCGTTTCCCTAGCGTCAGTCCATTTTTCTGCTTGCGACCTGGTCACATACATGCGTGTCATCGTTCTATTCTCAGCTGTGGTTCGGGCAGTGATGTCGGCTAGTGCGTTTCCCTGTCCGACTAAGTCTGTCACCTTCTTGTGTGCCTGGCATTTGATTACTGCTAATCGTTTGGGGAGAAGAGCTGCTTCAATTAGGGCAGAGACTAGATCTCCGTGAAGGATGGGCGTGCCGTGGGACGTCAGGAATCCCCTTTCCCTCCACAAGAGCCCAAAATGATGAACCACCCCAAAGGCATACTGGCTGTCTGTGTAAATGTTCGCCGTGGTTCCCGCTGCTATGATACATGCTCGTGTGAGGGCAATTAGTTCTGCTGCCTGTGCGGATCGTTGTGTGATGCGAGCTGTTTCAATTACTGTTCGGGCTGTCGTCACCGCATAGGCAGCTGAGGTGGTGCCATCTGGGAGTTTGATACAAGAGCCGTCTACCCATAATTCTCCATCAGGGTCTGTAAAAGCAATGTCTCGAAGGTCAATTCTACTTCTGGTCTGTTCGTCCGTGAGGGTCACGCAGTCGTGTATAGGGGGCGCATCGGGGTCATTTTCAGGCAAGGGTAACAGTGTAGCAGGATTTAATGTCGTGCATCTCTTCAGAGTGATGTGGGGTGCAAGTAGAGTCAATTCGTACCCTGTCAGTCGTGCACTACTCAGGTGTTGAGTCTTGGTCTGGTTCAAAAGGGTGTCAACTGCGTGGGGTACTAACACCGTGAGAGAGTTCGAAAGTACGATTCCCTCACTCTGACGGATAGAGACAGCAGCGGCGGCTACTGCTCGGAGGCAGGCAGGTAAAGCTCTGGCGACTGGGTCAAGAGTGGCAGAGAAGTAGGAGCAAGGGCGTTGTTTGGCGCCGATGGGCTGAGTTAGGACAGACAATGCGCATCCCTCCCTTTCGTGCGTGAAGAGGGAGAAGGGCTTGGAGTAATCTGGTGTTCCTAGGACGGGTGCCGAGCAAAGGGCATCCCGCAACTCCTTAAAGGACGCTTGGCATTCGGGGGTCCAAGGGAGTGGGAAAGGAACATCTTTGGCCAATAGGGAAAGTAGGGGCTTTATAATGAGGCTGAAATTTGGTAACCATTGTCGGCAAAAGGAGGTAAGGCCCACCAATGAACGGACTTGCTTCTGTGTTTTCGGGATGGGGGTGTCTAGGATGGTTTGGATTCGGTCGGGCGTAAGTTTCCTCCCTTCTTTGGACAGGAGATGGCCTAGGTATGTCACTTGAGGCTGGCAGAACTGCAGTTTCTTTTTGGAGACTTTGTGGCCATTCTCCGCAAGAAAGTGCAAGAGTTGGATAGTGGCCGTGATTGCAAGTGGAGTGGTGTCGGCCGCCAAAAGGATATCATCGACATATTGGATCAACACCACTCCATCTGGTAGCTGGACGGCGTCCAGCTGTCTTTTGAGGGCCTGGCTGTAAATGCTGGGACTTTCAGTGTAGCCCTGCGGAGCTCTACAAAATCGGTACGAACGGTTTTTTAAAGTGAAGCCGAAGAGATAACGGCTGTCTGGATGGATGGGGATAGAGAAAAATGCGTTCTTGAGATCAATAACGGTGAAGGTGGTGGCAGTGGACGGGACGAGGGTCAGAATGGTGGTGATGTCTGAGACTACGGGGTACTGTGGCACCACTATTTTGTTGACTTCTCGCAGGTCGATGATGAAGCGGTACGCTTTCTCATCTCCCTCACCTTGCTTCTTAATAATGGGTAGGATAGGGCTATTGCAGACATTACTAACCACTTCCTCTACCACTCCTGCATCCACCAAGGACTGAATAATCGTTACCAATGCCTTCTCGCCTTCGGGCGATATCCGGTACTGTGGGAGTTTCGGGAGTATTGCATCTTGTCGAACAGTTATGTGTACAGGATCGATCATCATTCGTCCTACATCCGAGTCAGGGGTAGGGTATCGAGCAAGGATAGGTCAGCATCTGTTATGGTGTACATATGTCGTGCGGGGTAGGGTCTGGACATGCTCGGGTTGTCGTACAGGATGACTCGGACTCCATCCGGGGAACACCTAATAGTAGCTCGGAAATGTTTCAGTAAATCAATACCCATAATGGCGTCAGGGGAGTTGGAGGAGAGCAGAAACGTTGTGTCAGTGGGATCGTTTCCTAGGTCAAAGGAGATAGGCACAGACAGGGGATTAGTGGAGGGCGTTCCATCGAAACCTATCGATGTAATGTGTGAGCCAGACAAGGGTGCCCTTGGAATCAGTCGCTTTGATAATACACTACGTGTCGCTCCAGTGTCTACCAAGAATGGAGACTTTGTACCCAGGACCTTAGCAGTGACGTAAGGACCTTGCTGGTCAACACAGAGCTCGACTGGATCCCTCCCTTGCCCCTGGCAGTCCTATGCAGAGTCGTGAGCATTGTTGCAGTCGGACTGTTGGCACTGATTCTGTCGGGGGCGGTCAAATGTATTTGGTCTGCCAGGTCTGTCATTGGTGGTGTCGTAGGTCTGCCCTCGCCCCTGCCCTCCAGTTTTGGGGCCATTTGTCATGTCCCTTGTCTCTTTATTTTTAATCATTTCCCGAAGGGCCAGGCATTGAGACTTCCAATGTCCAAATTCTTTACAAAATGCACACTGGTTCTCATCGAGGTCAGTTCGTGGAGCACCGGGTGTGGGGTTGCGGTCTCTAGGGGGCGGATTCCTAGGGGCATTCGACTGGTAGTTTCCCCTATACCGTTCCCTTCCTGTAGTCACTCCCTGCAATTGAGCAATCATCACTCGTTCCTTTAAGTCCTTTTTCTTTCTCTCAGTCGCCCTCTCGTTCTCGTTCTTTTGGTGTTCGTAATACTGAGCCATCTGAAGGATAGCTGCAGGTTTGGAGGCCTCCCAACTACTCTCGCTCGTCTGTAACTTTTGGGAGACCTCTTGCGATAGCCCCTTTACGTAGTTTTGCACGAATAGGTGTTGTTCGGTTGCGGTGGTCATGTCTTGGCCACTGTAGTCGGAGAACACCGTTTCAAATTGGGAGAAATATTCCGATACGTCTTCCTGGGGTTTCTGACGGCAAGCCGTGACTACCGACCAGTCTACCTTCTTCTCTGGGATCAATGTCTTTAGTTTCTGCACTATTTTGTCCGGGAGTTCCAGTATGTCTTTTACAGGTTTCTTTCCGGGCTCTCGCTGCCTATCTAGTTCAATGAGTTGCTTCCAGGTGTGTCCGAACAGATCTGTGTGGTCGGCTTTCCGGATTTGCTTCCACACATCGGCCGGCAGACACAACCCGAAAAACAAATCAATGTCCGATAGAGTCATTATGGCTGAGCCCAAGGCTGTGCCTAGTTCGGTATAAAATGCTGTCGGGTTCTTTCTTAAATCGGGCAGGGTTTGCCTAAAAGTTAAAATATCTTGCCGATCCCATGGTTGGTAAACCCAGTTGTACACAACCCTCCCTTTTGCATCTGCGTGGTTGATATCATCGTTTGTTCCCTGACCTCTTGGGGGAACCCAGTAGGGGGCGGCTTCTCTGATAGGCATCATAGTGTTGGCTGCTTCTAACGGGGGCTCAATCGTCTCAGGGACTGTGATCTTGACCTCTGGTTTCTGTTCCGCGAGGTGGCGGAAGACTTCAAGCGTTTGCATGAAGAGGTCCGTCACATCGCTCTCAGTCCCATCTCCAACATCGACCCTTCTATATAGAGCCGTCAGTTTAGCAGGACCCTTATTCTGGTACCTATCCTCATATGCGTTCAGGGTGTGGTAGCTGAACCGTAAAATGAAATGCCGTCGGTGACTACCGGCATGTGAGTTGTGCATATTCATCGTATATTCTTCGCTCTCCTTCCGTTCCACCAATGTTTTTGCTATCTTGTCGATTCCATCCCGCTCATCTTTGCTCAACCTATTTGGTCTGGCTGTTAGCTGCTTGCCAGTCTCGAGTTCTTCTGATGTTGTTACCAATGTGGCTGGTGCGAAGGCCGTAAGAGCCGGGGCACTAGCACTAAGGTCACCCTCGCCTGCACTTTGAACTGGTGAGTGTCATGCTAGAGGCTGGCAGGGAGCATAAGGAGGGGGCATGTAGATAACCGGAGGACCTAGCAGTAACTCGTCGTTTGCCCGTTGTTTGGAGGGCACCTCTGGGTAGAGCGCAGAGGGGGTCCTAACAGGGCATTGGCCTGCCGACCCTAATTCTTGCGTTTGCCTAACTTCCTCTCTCCTTCTTATTTCTTCATCTAGTTCTTTTGCGGCCAGATGGGCTGCTTTTCGCAACTCTTTCACTACTCTTGTTTCTTCTCTTTTCCTTCGTTGTTCTGCTTCCTTGCGCCACATGCCGATACTATCGAGCATAGTGGGTGTTGCTTTATTTGTTTTAACAGCTGCTTCTAATGTTTTTATTTTATTTTCATCAAAAGAACCTATCAGTGGCCACTGACTTTCAGGATCCTTTTTTGTATATTTATGCCATAACTTACTATAAGCTATAGCGACTAGTCCTTGCTTAGTAAACATGTCCTTATTAGGGGTGCCTTCCAATGGAGCTGGATGGTTCATCTCTAATAAGCGGTCCGGGTTGACCCAACTACTAACCAATGGGGAGAAGATAGGCATGACGGATTACAATGGGGGCAAAAGCCTGCACTACCTATCTTTTCACTACTTGCAAAGACTGGACAGAATATTCTATTCTACGCTGTTTGCAAACAGAGAATACCTCCAAAAAGAACCAATTCCAAACAGTCAATGTTTGGACAAACAATCAATCAATGAGGAATGAAATAGGCACGACGGGTTACAATGGGGGCAAAAGCCTGCGTTACCTACCCTTCACTTTCTACAAAGGGAGAGAGAATATTCCTATTCTTCCCCGTTTGTAGGCAGAGAAGATCCTTAAGAGAACCAACTTCGAACAATTCAATGCTCGATTCAAACAATCAATCAATGGGGAGAAAAATAGGCACGGCAGATTACAATGGGGGACAAAAGTCCGCGTTACCTACCCTTCACTATCCGCAAAGGGAGATAGAATATTCCTATTCCTCCCCGTTTGCAGGCAGCGAATATCTCAAAGAACGTCAAAGCAAATACTAGTATTTCAATCAATAAAAACAATCAATCAATTTTGCAATTCGTCGTGTGTCACGACCTTACCCGGACCGCCTGGACCGTTTCTCGTCTTCCGCTTCCAGCGCCCGATCGTCCTCTACTCTCTGTTGCTACCGCGGCACTCCTGGTGGTTCCCAGTCAGGACCGTAGATCACTCGGGAGAGGTCTGCTCGGAATCAGTGAAGTTCAGATGATCGGCTGTCAGACGAGGGTCTATCGGACAGGAGCTCTCCCGATCGTTGCAGTCGTTCACTCTGTCGTCGGGACCTCTCCCACTGGATCCACGTGTCACTGATGGGCCCCGCGTTTGGGACGCCAATTGTTAAAGATCAATTAAAAAAAGGTCAGGCGATTTAGTTGATGCTTCTTAAGTTAAATTTGCCCGGCGTTAAACGCCTCTAATACCATACGAAGTTATCCAATAAAGAGGCAGGCGCTGGAGACAGGAAGACAGGAAACAAGTTTTATTCCGACGGAGTAGAACACGTCAGATCGGACAACAAGGTATCGTCTCGAGGTGCTCTCCCAGCCTCGCTGAGACCTGGTCTTTTATACACTGGTTTAAGACATGTGAACGCTCTTTATTACAACAAAGACATTGTGAAGTATGAGGATGACATCCCCGGCACCCCCCCCCCCCCCCGCCCCCCAGTTCCGGCCCATTCCAACACATGACAACAGTAGAGGCCCTTACCCCTCATACAATAGGAGGGGGATATCACACAGCTGAGTGTTCTGCCGATTCCTTTGGAATGTGTGCGCCTGATCGAATCTCATGGGGTGGGGAGATCATGATCAATAGTAGCTCCGTTGAAGAGGGGCGAGTGCATACAGTAGAGGGCAATAAACTGTATCCTCAGGCTGAGGGATGACCAGCGGTCCGCGCAGACAATCAGGCTCAGAGGACGGGGTCATCAAAGGAGGGGTATTCATGGAAGGAAAGGAGGTGTTGGTCAGGCGCGGGGTATGATTTCCAGAGACAGAGTCATGCGGGAGGGGAGGGTTCATGACTTGTGCATGTGAGAGCGGGGGCAGCCAGGGTGCATGGGGGATGCTTGCAGGGTCGGGGAAGTGCGCCGACGAGCGATCGTGAACAGGGAGACCATGGTACCTAAAATGGCTGTCGTGCATGTTGATACGTGAGTCTGAGGAATGGACAAGATGGCGCAGATGATGTTCAGTTCACAAACTAAAATTCCACACAAGGTGTTTCCTTTCGGAACTATAAATATCATCACCAGTCCAGGATAGACTTTATTCTAATCTCCCTGAGACTGGTAGACTCTGTCAATACAGTTATTTTCCTCAGCACTTATCGGACCATTCGGCAGTAGAAATGGAAATGCTTTGCCTATTAAACGGTCTTCCACCACATGGTCTTTTGACCGCTTTCTTCTTTCCTTCTCAGAGGACATTGCCGATCTTAAGCTTGAGGCCTATAATTTCATGACAAATAATAGTGGCTCAGTGACTCCGAGGATCATCTGGGACTCGATTAAGGCTTTCTTGAGAGGACTTATTACGGGGAAAGTCTCTTATCGAAGAAAGCAGCACAGGGAGGAAATTACCTCTATTGAAGCAAATATAGTCCAAATCCAACTGGACAGAGACACCAATCCAACAGCTTCTGAATCTGCTCTAAATCTTCTCCGGAATCAATTGCTGGTCCTGAAACAGAGATGGGAGGCTAGTAAGTTAGCCCATTTTGAATACAGTGAGGGGGCGGGGAAACTATTGGCGTGGAAGACCAAAGTAGATCAGGTCCGTAACAACATAGCGGCAATCGCGGTAGATAACAACACCTTTTTGTCAGATGAGGATATCAGGAGGGCCTTCAGAGAGTTCTTCCAAGAGATTTATAAGGAGGATAATGTGCTTTTACCAGAGTCTATCGAGGGTTGGCTGAGGGATATTAATCTACCTTCTCTTTCCCCTGAGCAGTCTCAACTTTTAGACAGTATTATTACTGAGGAAGAGGTAAAGTCTGCCATTAATAAAAGCAAGAAAGGGAAAGCGGCCGGACCTGATGTGTTGCCGGCTGAAATCTATAGAGCTCTGGAAACAGAAATAGTTCCCTTTCTCACCACATTATTCAATCAAATTCTACTTGAGGGTCAGCTCCCCCCTCCATCTTGGGATAACGCTTCAATTACCCTCATTCTGAAACCGGGCAAACCAAGGGATGCTTGTGGATCTAATATGCCAATTTCAATTTTAAATGTGGACTATAAGATCTTCACCACTATACTGGCATCTAGGCTGGCCTCGATTGCACCCTTGGTTCTCCATCCTGACCAAAAAGGTTTCGTGAAAGGCCGAAAACTTCATGAACTAACTTATGACCTGATAGGAGCCATAGATATGGCTTCGGCTGAGAATCTTCAGTTGGCCGCTCTTACGTTGGATGCAACCAAGGCCTTCGACAGGGTTAACTGGGTGTACCTGTCAGGGGCCTTGGCCAAGTTTGGCGTGGGAGCGGGGTTCCGCCGGGAAGTCAGCCTGCTTTACCGTAACCCAACTGCGCGCTTAATAGTAAATGGAGAGCTGTCGGACCCTTTTACCATCTCAAGGGGGACACGCCAGGGCTGCCCGCTCTCCCCCCCTACTGTTTGATTTGTACATCGAACCCTTTGCGCAACAACTGAGGGATGAGGGTACTATTAAACCTTATTTATACAGAGGGTGGGAGAGAAAAGTTGCCCTATATGCCGATGACATGCTCATTTTTACCTCAGAGGTTAGCTCTGCACTCCCCGCAATTCTACAAATTGCTTCTGCATTCGGTCAAGTATCTGGATATGAGATCAACACTGCTAAGACCGAGATGCTTGTTTGGAATGATGAGGAGAGCGTCACCGGTGTACAGGCAGGTTCGTCAATGCGGTATTTGGGCTTGAATATCATAAAAGATATCAATAAAGTTGCCCAAGTCAACCTTTTAGCTGTGGTAAAAGAGTGTCGTAAGCTTTTACAATCATGGTCTCACCTCCCTCTTTCTTTAATTGGGAGGATCAACTTAATCAAAATGTCGATTTTACCCAAAATATCCTTTTTATTTAATACCATTCACTTATATTTTGATCAATCTTGCTTAGTTAAATTTCAGTCAGATATCCCATCTTTCATTTGGAACAACCACTTGCCAAGAATAGCATGGAAAAAACTCAGGAGGCGAAGGGACAAGGGGGGCTTGGCGGCTCCTGACTTAAAATTATACGCATGGGCTTTTCAGCTTTCTCATACCCGAATGCTGTTGAAAATCCCCACTGATCACGGGTTGGGCTTAATGTTTTCCGCTATGTTGGATGGTGAAGGTGTCAGTCAGTCTGGTTTTCTTTTTAAATTCGGTAATCCGAAGTTTAAAAAAAAATCTAACTGAAGGTCCTACAAGGGCTTGCAAAAATGTGGGCAGATGTAACAAAATCTATAAAACAGGGGTATTTTTGGATAAAACACCGCTATGGGGGTTACCTGAAAGTCTGGCTTGGCTAGGAGATAGCTTAGCGGTACCCTTGAGAGAGGCAGGCATGGAAGTTTGGGGAGACCTATTTTTTGATGGGGACCTACTTTCATGGGAACATCTTCGAATTAAGATCTGCCCCAACCTTTCAAGGTTTAAATACCTGCAAATGGCCAGCTGGAATCAAGCCCATAAATCTTTACCCCATAGAGGGAACAAACTTGTTCTTGGTGGCTATAGCCTCCTAATTACCAATCTAGTGAATAGCAAGCCAGCTAAAAAAGAGATCTCTCAATGGTATAAACTTATACTTGAGGAAACGGATGGGGACTTTAGCTTACCTGACTTGTTGTGGGGTTCTTTAATTATCGGCCACAACTTGCAAGAGGTGCCTCTTTTGAGCTTTTATGGAATATTGTGAAGCCGTCTTGGCTGCGTAGAAACCATCTTTATACCCTGCACAGGGCTTATTATTCTCCACTTAGATTATCTAAATTCACCGAAGGTAACTCAGTTTCATGCGCTAAGTGTGGGCTTATCGCCGCATCAGACGCCCATATGTTTTTCGAGTGTCCCCGATTAGACTCTTTTTGGGAAGCGATTGGTGACATTCTAACAACATCATTGGGGGTTCAGGTTACTATAAATTTGCCTTTGGTGATATTTGGGATTCTGGATGGAGTTCAGAGTTTAGCTAAGAGTTTGGTGTTCTACGCAGTACTGCTTGCAAGAAGGGAGATATGCAGAAAATGGAAAGACCCTTTACCTCCCTCCTTCAGTGACTGGCAAGCCTCCCTCTTGCAGACCTCTCGTATGGACCTGGCTAGGTCTGGTAACCGGAGTAAAAGGGCCTTTTGGTATATGTTCTCATGGATGTAATGAATTACCCAGGGTTTTTTTTTTCCCCCGGGTCCGCTGATTACACTACTATGGTGTCCCTTGGCCTACACCATCTGCACAGCCGCTGCCCGCTCCTAGCCCGGCCCGTGTTGGCTGTCATTCCGACTTAGGATACCGTTGCTTAGGTAATCGGTTGTTTTTTGCCTTTCGGTGGAGTCCGTGACAGCTGAGGGATGTTTGGCCCCCACTTTGTCCGCTTTTATCCCTGCCAGTTTTGATAAACTGAGACAGCTGTTTGATGGCTAATCCGTCTTGGCATTTAGATTCATGGTGGTTATGAGGACAAAAAAAAACAACCCTTTGTTCCATGCCCACAAGCTCACTGCCCTGGCATCCATCAGTCACCCCTCTAGCTCAGTGCCCTATGCCAGTGGTGTGGGCCCTGAGCCCCTACAGTACCCAGTGCCATTCCTGGGCACTGTAAGTTCAGTGCTGCCATTAAGAGTATATGGTGTTGGGAGGTTGTCATTACAAACTCCACAGCACCATGATGGCTTCACTGAAGACTGAGAAGTATGATATCAAACTTCTCAGCACATTAAACCCGCACTGATGCCAGTGTGGGATTTAATGTAACATGCACGACAGAGGGCATCTTAGAGATGCCCCCTGAAACCTAACTAACTCCCAGTGTCCTGACTGTGTGGCTACTGAGGTTGCCACCACCAGACATGGTTCTGGACCCCTGGGTCGAGAGCCTGCCGCTCTCGGGGGGGCCTGGAACAATGCAAATCCTGGAACAAGGTGCCAAGCCTCCTCCCCCAGGATGGGCAGGGGAAGCATCAAAGGCATACCACCTTTGTGAGCTCCTCCATGCCACGTGCTGTACTTGCCTCCACCGGTTCTGACCCCCACCGGATCTGACCCCCACTCTGGCGGGAAGAACGGCGGGAAACCCGCAGTGAGGAAAGTGTTGTGCCAGCCTATGCCAACCCCACCCCTCAGGTGGGAGAGGTGAGGTGAGCATGACTCCGGGCTCCGGCCATCTTGCAGATGGGGAGCCCTGCCCAATCACAGCTAGGCTCCTGCCCCCCTCCCACAGGAGAGGAGCAGGCTAGGGGGTGTACCCACCTGAGGACAGGGACCCATTGGTCCCTGCCCTTGCCCTACCTTTAACACCCCTAAGTTTAGTATTTAGGCGCACCCTGAACCTTCCTTCTTCAGATCCCGATTGCAACAAGAACAAGAAACAAGATCTGCCGTGCAGCTGCTAACAAAAGAACAACGCCCACAGACTTTGCCCCAGAACCCTACAGGCCTGTTGATCCTTGAACCTGCTCCTGCGAAACTCCGTCATCTCCTGCAGACAGCAACCTCGAAAACCCCAGAGGACATGCCTGCCTTAAACCTTCCAAAAGACCGGGACTCCCACGAGCAGTGGCTCTGCTCAAACAGCAATACCCCTGGTGCCAGCCAGGAAACGCAAATCCAGCCCACTCTGCACCCGCCAAACCCGGCCTGTGCCTGAGTGATCCAAGACCACAAGGACGTCCCCCCAGCGACTGGGACCTGAAGTCCAGTGCCCAAAGACCCTCCTCGATGAACCAGATGACGCCTACAGCCTCAGAACCAGGGACCCCTCCCACCGCGATCAGCTGAGGGTAAAATTTCCCGACACCAAAAGACACCCCTGCACCCCATGCCCTCCTGTGCCTTCCTTTGGGGTACCTACCTCTTCTCCAAGATACCAACTTACCTCTCGAAGTCGTGGTCGCACCTAAAGAATCTCTGTCCCCGAGTCTGCAGCCTTTGTCCACTTTTTAACTTTCCCATTGGATAACATTGAGCGCCCGACGGCGCAAAAGCACCCTGCACCCAGCCGCCCAAGTGCCGCTGGAAGTGCAACTACTACTGTACTCTACTTTCCCACTTGCCCTAAGTAAGTGACCAGGAACTCCGCTCCCACAGCCGCGTGGCCAGCTTGCTTGCAACCACCAACCATAGGCCCCCTACCCTCCTTTGGATTGCATTGGGCCTACTCTCTCTGCATCCGGCTGCCCCTGTGCCGCTGAGGGTGTAACAAATGTACCTTTCCGACCCTGGGAGACCCCTGAGCCTATGCCCATAACCTTAACTCTAACAGTCGAGTACTTACCTAAAAGCCGATAACTCTCTTTCCTTCCATAGGTTAATATTGACTGGTTTTCACTTGAAATTTCTTTTAAGTGTGGAGTTTTGAAACTTTTAAATATTCATCTAAAATCAGCTGAATAACGAATTCCGAATTACTCACCTGTGATCAGGAGAGAAGCCAGTGCTGTACCTTTAGCCCAGTACTGAACCGCAAAAGTAATCATAACTGTACTTACCAATAACCTGAATTTTCTTCCATAGGAAACCATTGACTGTATTTCTGTGAAATTTCTTCTACGTGTCGATTTTTGCAAACTACAAATATTCTTTAAAAATCGTACCAAGTACTAAAACGTAATTACTTACCTGTCTTAGGTAGAGGTCCCAGTACTGAACCTAGGGGTCCAGTACTGGATTACAAAAGTAACAAGAACCTACTTTACCTATGACTTGAATTTCCTCCCAAAGAATAACATTGCTTGGTTTTCACTGAAAAGTTTCCAAGTGTCAACTTTGAAAATACCTTTATATTCTTTAAAAAGAACTACTGTAACCAAAACGCATTTACTTAATTGTTTACAGTACAGGTCCCGGGACTGAATCTAGGATCCAGTCTGGGGGTTAGAAAAGTAATCCATAAAGTAATCTATTGCATTTATCTAGCAAAACCCATTGAGCTCAATGTTAAATTGTGTTTGATATTGTGTTGCCTATTGCAACCACTGTAGCTATTGTACTTACAAAGTATATTGCCTTTTTGCAAAGTAATTATCTAAAGTCACTCATATTGAGAAAAGTATATTTTGATACATGTTGGTTCTAAAATAAAACAACTATATCTTTTGATATAAAACAATTGGTCTAGAGTTCAGTTCTTGAGTGTGTGAGACGATTTGCTGACTGAGTGTGTACAACAAATGCTTTACACTGTCCTCTGATACTGCCTTACTGCTCGACCAAGCTACCACTTTAGAGAGTAAGGTTATATCTAACTTTAGCCTCTGCCATACCTCTGGAGACTGGGGACTCTATACACACTGTACCATACTTTGGTCCAGTGTATATATAGAGCCACTTTCTTACACCATGGAGAGCCAATGGTTGTGGGTTCTTGCACAACAGTAGTAAGGGAATTACATTTGCTTTCGACAGGCCCGAGCTCACACACTTGTAATGAAGTTTAGCCGCGGCTTCAGCCGGCTGAGCTCATTATGAGTTTCAGAGGCTGAGGGGTTGTTACCTCTCTAGGGATAGGTCTATGATTGTGGTGCTTAGTTGGGTTTCAAAAACTGACACAGTGTTGCGCTTCCAGGGGAAGGGATAGGTTAGGCACCTAATAGCTCACCGAGCCTAAGCTCTACTGAGGGTTGTGCCCATATGCTGGTAGCAGGAAACACTCACTTTGCAGCACCAAGTTACCTTTCAGTAGGGTATACGCAGGAAATACACAAGTTGGGAGCGACACAGGGAATGTCTAGCACAATATACCAACACAGAGTAATCCCTCAGTATTGGCATTGGACGTCCCCACCCCTCATTTAAATTCCGCAAGGATGTGTGCTCTGGAATTGAGGGCATGTTACAGGGTTGGAGTTACGCATAACATTCCCCACCCGGAGAGCCATGCAGCGCCTGGGTGGAAGCTGTTATGTACAAGCAGGCTACTGTCCCAAATCCTGGGGAAAGTTGGCTTAAAGCACTAAAGTCTACCATGTATTGAGAACTGTTGTCATTTCCATTATTCAAGATAAGGCAGTTATCTGTACAGATTGTTCCCCCCTGCTCCCACCCACTTGTCTGCACCATGGTACATATTAGCAGATGCGGGGATGTGCACGACTTTCTCTGGGAGGGGACAGCAGCGGGGCTGCACAGTTGAAGAGACATGAAATTAGGTACGGCAGCGCTTATAATGTGCACAGTAGGCTGCAGTTTTAAATTCAAGTGGCAACTGGGGGATTTCCATCTAATAGCAGCAGGAGCTGCCTACATGGTTAGCAGTAAAGCTTCCTTTTATTCGCCCGGGACTGGGGATGGCAATCTCATTCAAACTAGGCAGCCAGAAACGGGAAAAGCAAAGACATCTGTGACTGTGCAGCTCGCATTCAGCAGTGAGGCAGGCTACGTTTCAGCATATTCCTGGTATACAGGCAGTGAAAAACTAAGGGTTATGGGCCACGCACAAATAGACACTTTCAGTCAGCTGGGGCGGGAGTGTGCCTTTCCTAAGAGGGTGCGGTTGCCTCGATAGTGCAGAAATAGTGGGGAAAGAGCACTATTATGGACAACTACCAGAGCACATTTTGCATTCATAGTTAAGAGGGAGTGGGCACATCACTCATAGGTGTACGCCTAGTCCTCTGATCCAAAGGGACTGCATGTTACCAGTTGCATTTGCGAAGCTTGCACAGATTGTGGTTTCTGTACAGTTTGGGGGCAGGTTAGCAGGCCACATACTGTTTCTGCAGGTCGTATCAGTGAGCAGAAGGGCACCAGGAGGCATACCGGTGAAACAGGCAGGCCTCGGCTCCTGGCAGAGGGAAATTCATTACGAGGACAAACATGAGGAGGGGGTCCAAGTTATGGGAAGCATCCATGGACAGCCCAGGATAGGCTTCGCTGTAGTTGCGCCAAAAACTTCGGCATCAACACAGTGAGGGGAACGGCTCCATTTACCTTCATACAAGCACCTACCTGTCTCCCTGGAGTCCAGCTGCTTTACCGCCATGAGGGGAACGGCCAGGCGAGTATGAACCACAAGCCCCAGAGGGCCTTGCGTGGCAGGGTGCCACGCGTCGACGTCACCGGAGGGTGCAGGAGGAGTCCCTCTTATTCAGCGCGGTCCTCCCATATAGCGCGGGATGCGCCCAGGCCAAGGGCGGGCCCGTCGAAGCCCGGAGGAGGCTGGGCTGGGCCGGGCCACCCCTCTTAGATCTAAGATTTTGAAGAGAACAAGTGGAGCCTAAGTATCCTAGTTACACTTTTCTTTTCGACTTAAGACATCCCTGTGCTCACAGCTATGAGTAAACATACCGGGGACGTTTTGCCCCACCACACGATTTGTGACAAGCATAGACAGTATACTGGAGAGGGCTGTCAGTATAGTCGAAAACAAAATTGAACTTACTGAAAGGTGACTTCCATTGTCTCGGAATCTAACTCGTTGCCCATACTCATTCACACCCAAACGTTAAATGGGGGGCTTGGGGGGGGCGGCCGACCACCGGGAGGCTCCCTCCCCCGGGCTGTTTGGGAGGGACGGGGGGGGGAGGTTTCCGGACCATAGGCAGCCATTTTGTATTTTGGGCTCGTTTTTGGTATAGCCCGAGGCAGCCCAATGTATAAGTACTTTGGGCTGCCTCTCCCGGCCACCATTTTGTCATTGGTGACCTGGTGGCCGGGAGCTTAGTGTAGGGAATGTTTGTTTAGTTTTAGTTGCAGTGGAAAAGTTTACTTCATCAGCGGGAAGGTTTTCTTACCTCAGAGATGGTAGCAGACGATGTTCGAGTTTTAGGAGCGTTGCGGCTTCGGGGCGACGCTGGCCGACTAGACGTGGTTTTTGGTGAGGGGGTCGGGCCGTCGCGCCCCGCGCGGCAGGCCTCGGCATGGGTGGCGGTGGCTGCCTGCACGTCGCCGGAGAAGTCCAGAGTGGCACCAGAAATAGAGCGGGGCCGCCCGCGAGCGCAGAAGTCGGCACCGGTTGGGCGGTCACGGAAGGTCTGAGAAAGTGCGTTCCCCACAGGTAGGCCTTGGTGTGCGAGACGGCGGGAGGGGTGCGGGCGTTTTGAATGCAGAGATTTTGCCCTCCGGGCCTCAGGCGGCAGGTCCGGCGCTGGGGCGGAGGTCTGGGGCGGCTTCTGGGTGCGGGGGTGAGCGCGGGGGGGGCCACTTTGGGCGGAGGCGCTCCGTTTATGTCGGCGGCAAGGGGAGTGGAGGGTAGAGAAGGGTTGTCAATGGGGCGAGTGAGGTTTTTTTCCCTTAGCGTCCGCGGCAGAGTGAAGAGTTTGGGTTGGGAGGCAGGGCGGCAGTTCGGGCAATCGGTGCGGCGGGAGACATTAACACCAGGCAGGGAGGAGGGGTCAAGGGTTTGGTTGGCTCAGGGAGGTACGCGGCATTTTGCTGGGGCAGAGATCGTGGGGGACAGGAGTGGGGGGGGGGGAAGTAGTTGGCCACTGTGTATGCTGGTCAGAAAACGGCTTTTCAAAGGCTCGTTGGTCGAAAAGAGAAGGAGGCGGTGGCGGGGCCCAGTTGGGTGGGGGCGGGGGAGGGTTTTTGGTCAGCCCCCCATTTCCTTGTTTTTCCCCGGCACTACCTGGCAAGTAAGCTGTTTCTGTAGGGGATAGCTCCCCTGGGGAGGGGGATTGGGCGCTGTTTGGCGGGTGGGTGGGGTTGCAGCTCCTGGGGTTGGGTTAGAGACAGTTTGGAAGGGAGGAGGGTGCAAGGGGGTTTTCATGCTCCTCAGGAGGTAAAGCGGGATGCAGCTGCAGGAAAGCAGGCATGGGAAGGTTCGGCTGTTTTCCCGCTGGGCTGCAGGCGAGGGGTTTGGTTTCAATTAGGCCCAGCGGTGCAAGAATTTCACGCAGCTTGCCCCCCCCCCCCCTTAAGGTTCCAGGGCCTGTGCAGGGGGCGGTAGGGGTGGGGTCTGAGGCTCAGGGGAGGGCACGGGGGGGTTAGAAAGGGTGAGTACAGGGGTGCCAGGATCTTCCTGGTGGTGTAGCCAGCAGGATAGGGCAGTTGTTTCTTGGCAAGCTCCCGGTACACCAGTCCAATGTTTTTCTTTACAGGGTAGGGGCCGTGGTGCGTCAACAGACTCGGTAGGGCGTTGTACGGCCCAGCTGCGCCGAGGAGAAGGGAGGGTGGAGCCTTGCGCGGCAGTCCCGTACCGGCGAGGGATCCTGACGCGGCCAGCGCACGAAAGTCAAGCGCGACTTCGCTGGCCCCAACAACCAGCAAGGCCCGTCGGTCTGCTGGCTCCGTGGATGGATCTTTTCGACTCAGCAACGCGAGGGGGAGTATCGACGGGTACGGTCGGCTCTCCCATCTGGAGCAGTTTCAGCACTAGGGCTGGTTTTCGAAATGATGGGTCAAGCAAGGCCCGTAATGTCAGTTTTGTGGCGGTACCTCTACAGATAGAGGACGTGATGGTTTTGGATTATGATGATGACAGCCCCGAAGAGGGGGAATTGAGGGATGATGAGAAGGGGGGTGCCTTCTCATCTGTTGCTAGTGTTTTACAGGCAAAGCACGTGGTGCAGCAGGCGGTGTCATTGGGCGCCAGGAGAGATTACGGCCCCACAGGAGGGCTCCTCGAGCGGTGGACCCAGTTGAACAGTCGTCTTGGAGAATTGCGCCAGGACGGGCGCCTTTGCTTGAGCCAGGTGAGCACGTTGTCCCACGGGCCAGACCAGAGTGGTGTCGGTGGGGACTGGGGGTGACAGGGTATGGGAGGAGCCGGGTGGTAAGCTCCACAGGGGTAAATACTCAAAGATCAAGGTGTGGGGACTTTGGGGAAGGTTTCGCCAGGGCGAAAGTGGACACTGGGGTGAAGGCGGAACCCGCGGTGTCAAGTAAAGGCCCAGTGCCGGAGTCTGTTGTCCCACGGGCCAGGCCACAGATGGTCGGTGGGGACTGGGGGTGACAGGGTATGGGAGGAGCCGGGTGGTAAGCTCCACAGGGTTAAATTCGCCAAAGATCAAGGTTTGGGGACTTAGGGAATTTTTCGCAGGGGGCGAAAGTTGAAACTGGGGTGAATACGGAACCAGAAGGGTCAGGTTGGACCCAGTACCGAGGGAAGTATGGTAATACCTTACATGGGGGTGAGTAAGCCTTTGGGGGGCTCATGTGATGCTGGCCATGAAAGAAGGCATATGGAATGACGAATATGTTGAGAGTTAAAAGCTCCTGCTTAGGGAGTTGCGTTCTACAGAGGGGTCCAAGGAAGAGGAGTATGAGTTGGCAAAACAACCAAAAGTGGCGCTTACAAGTGGAAATTGGACGGCAACCTTCATAGTATAGGCCAGTGTTTATTGCGAGATGTACCCAGAGCGAGGTGTGGCCATATTTTAATAGGGAGATGTGATTCAGAAGGCACAGATTACGGGGAGTGGTTATGCATGGGCCCAGTATGATGAGGAGTTTAGGGCCAGGATGGCTTGGGTCCCAGAGGCGAAGTGGGGTGAAATGGTTTCCGCTTATGGCAGCACACAATGGGAGCGTCAGCTGGGGGGAAGACGATTTTCTCGGCTAGTGGTTTACCTTTAGTTTCCTGGCTCTTACAGGGGAAGCAGCCCGGGGAGGTGTGGGATCAGAGCTGCCGCTCCAGGGGGGTCAGGTGCATGCTGGGAGTTCAATAAGGGCAGGTGCACATGGTGTATGTAAAGTTAGGCAGGAATGTTCTCAGTGTGGGAAGAAGTAACCTTTGGTTCGATGTTGGGGACTCAAGACACAGGGAAGCCAGCAGTGGCATCAGTCAGGTGGAAACTCTGCAGGGCCGTCACAGCAGGGCAAGGGAATAGAGGGGCTTGAGGACATCAAGGGTCTGGGCCCAAGGGCTCCTACGCCAGTAAGCTGGCGCATTTCAGGGCTGCTCTGCAGGACTATGGTGTTTGAGAGCGGAACATGTACTGTTGGAGGGTTTGGAGGAAGGTTTACATTTGGGTTATGATGGGCCTCGTCAGAGGGGGGGCAGGAAATTTGAAATCTGAATTTTGAACATACGTCAGTGGTACTGGACAAGTTGAATAAAGAGGTGTGAGAAGGCAAGATGGCAGGCCCGTTTCTAGTTTGGCCAGGGCCAGAGTTGTTTGTGGAGACAATGGGGGGGGGGGGTGCCCTGGAAGGACGTCGGGCAGTACAGGCTCAGTCTTTTTTCTCAGTTGACGTGCAATGTCACTTGTGGTGACCGCGGGCACAACTGCAGGGATGGCGAAATGCAACATAAAATCGGCATTTCGTTTGCTTCCCGTACATCCGGATGAGTGGGGGATGTCGGGAATCCGGTTTGACGGTCAGGGGTACATGGATAAGGCTTTACCGGTGGGCTGTCATGGCTTGTGCTTTGTTTTTAGTGTTTCAGTACCTTGCTACAGGGGTATTTGATACATCATACGGTTCAAAGGCTGGTTACCATTACTTGGATGATTTCTTTTTGTGGGCTCTCCGGGCACGGCAGTATGCCAGTGGGCGTTGGTCAAATTTCGGGATTTGATGGGCGAGCTGGGTGTGCTTTTGGCACCAGAGAAAGGGATGGGTCCATGTTCGAATATGGCTCTCTGGGGCCTCGAGCTTGTTTCTGTCAGGGTGCAGGCGCGATTGCCGTTGGAGAAGAAGGAGGCAATGTTGCCTTTGCTGGGATACGCTGACTAAACCAAGGTGACAGTGTGGGATGTACAACTTTTGCTGGGGAGCTGGTCGGATCAGTGGAAGAATGGTGGGGGGAGCGGTGCCTTTTTGGAGCGTTTTTCGGCTTGGTGGCTTGGATTTTGTAGGGCAGGGAGCTGGCACATAGGAGAGTGTTGTTCAGGATTGATAGCATGGCGTGGTTTAAATCTTCAACAGACAGTCGGCCGGGGACGAGCAGGTTCTGAAGCTGTTGCGAGGGGTTGTTTTTGGTGGCTTGAGGCAGGATATCGCTTTTATGGCCCTGCATATTCCTGGTGTGGACAATGACATCGCGGATGCTTTGTCGCTTTCCAGGGGTGAGATTCCATGGGTGGGCCTCGGAGGCAGACGGGCATCGACGCCTAGGTCGGAACATCTGTGGTATGTAGGCAACTTGGGGTTGTACAGCTGGTGGCAGGTCCTTTGTCTGTTTTTACTCGCGCGGCCTACGCTTCGGCAGGGAAGGAATTTTTGGCGTCAGGTGCGTGCAGGAGGGTGGAGCCGCGGTGACGCTCTGAGGATGTACTTCAGTTTCTGCTTGACTTGATTGAGGGGGGCCTTTTAAAAGTATCAATTCCGGGTAAATTGGCCGGCATTCCCCTTTCGGGTATGCTGTAGTGGGGTATTCCCTTTCTGCAAGAGAGTTGGGGAAATCATGTTTGAAGGTTGGGATGGAGAACGGGACAGGTCAGCCTTGTCTCGTAGGCCGGTATCTTGGCGGATGTTAGTGCGTCTGTTGGCAGTGCTTCCTTCATTGTGTGGGGATGGTGGGAGGCATGTTGTTTTTCACGCTCATGGTTTGGTTGTTTTTGGTGCTTTCCGAGTTTCCGAGTTATTGGGTTTCAGGTTGAGGGTTGGTTAGATGTGGCTAGATGTTTTCTTCGCGGAGCCGGGGGTTCGTATTTGGTTGGCAAGTGCGAAAACTGTCCTAGGAGTCGGGGACAAGGGGTTTGGTTGGAAGCAGGTTCTTCTGGGTCTACATGCCCCTTACACTAGGCGAGGTTGTGGAAAGAATTATCAGGTGGGGAGGCTGGTTCGGGGGTTTTTCATCATGCGGATGGAGGCAGAGTAACTGATTTGCAGCTTCGCAGGGGGCTGCGCAAGGCACTGAAGGAGATTGGCTTGGATGGGGGCACAGCTTGGGACTCATTCTTTCCGGATCGGGGCAGCTCCTGAGGCCGGTATTCGTGGGTAGGCTAGGGGGGATATTAGGTGGCTGGGGTACTGGCCTGTCAACTGTTTACTGCGCTATGTGCAGGGCGATGCAGATGCTGCGCTTGCGTCTCCTCTTTTTTCTTGATGCTCATATTGTTTTTTCTTGTTTCAGGTTCTGTAGCGGGCCCCGGCTCTTCGTTTTTGTCTATTTCGATCATGGGACGTTCGTGTTAAGTGGGCCCTGGGGCAAGCCCGGAGTGCTATTTCGGACAGATGTTGGGTTGCAATGATCTCCTTTTAAATATTGTCTGGAAAGGAAAGGGGGGCTGTTGGGAGAGTTGGTTCCATCTCTGAACATATGATTGGTTGGGGGACAATGGCCGGACGTTTTGTTATATCGCTTGGGTGAGAAAGACTTTTGTGGGGTGATGGGGTGGTTTTTGTCACGAGCTATAAGAAGGTCTTGGCTCTTCTGAAAGGAAAGTGGTCTGGGTGCCATGTTTGGTGGACTGAGATGGTGCCTCGTAGGACGTGGAGGGGTGCGAGTAAGCCTAGGGCAAGGGATAGAGCGTGTAGGAAGGTAATTTGGAAGTTTCTCGTTTCGGCAGGCATCAGGTTTGGGTAGAGTTTGCCATGGAGACGTAAAGTTTGAGTCGGTGGAGTTTTTCAGAGGTGATGGTGTCCAGTATCATGGTTGGGGATGGACCTTTATTTGCTAAGAGATGAGTGAGGCGCATTCGGGGTGCCTTATGGTATAGGAACACCCCAGGGTAGGCTAATTTGTTGCGTCAAGGTATAGGTTTGGGACCTTATTCGCGGGCATTTTTGTGGGGTTGTGGGGGGCAGAAAGGGGGGGGTCGTTTCCTCCCCCCCCTGGCTTTCTGGGTGGCGGAAATTGTGGAAGTTTTACCAGGGCTGGCTGAGTTTTTGGGTTGGATTGTTATCGTTGGGCTTTAGACAGAGATGGTTTGAGCAGGTGTATTGTTGGGGCATTTACAGTGGTTAGGTGATCGTAAATGGTGAAGGGGCAGGCAGGGGATTTGTGGTTTAATAAGATGTTAATTGATAAGCATATGTGTCATGTTTTGAATTATGATATGGTATTTTGTAATGTTGTAATGCTGGGGTGGGGGCGGGGCTCAAAGATCTGTTAGGGGCGGGGGAGGGGATTAGGGGTTAGTTATACGGCCTATTTAGTGAGGTCTAGTTTTGTACGGCATAGCCGAGGTTTTGTGTTGTAATGTGCACCTGTTCCAATAAAGCAGCCTTTTTCACACTTAGAAGTTGTCTATGGTCTTCTCCCTCCCCATCCCTCCCTCCCAAAGCTCTGACAATCACAACTAACAACAAATATCTGGATCTGGGAATGGAACTGAGAGCGGGAGTGTTCTAACAACCAAGACTGTGACTGTGAATGGGGAAAAAAGGAAAAGGAAAGTAAATAACCCGATTGCCCCGAAAAGGAAACAACTGCCAGCACAACTAACCCTAGTAATACCATTAGAACATGGATTCAAGGCTGTGGGAGTTCTACTAGTGACACTGGTAGTGATGCGACCTGCAAGAAAACTATAGTCACAACCCCGGCCACAACCCATTCTATTAGTACACAGACTGACAACACTCCGGCCTGCTCGGAGGACAATGGACTGGAAAGTGTCTTCATTAATTCTGTCATAAATACTGTCATGAATACTGTTTATGATCGCCTTAAAGATATTTTAGAGAAAAAAAATTCTACTATGTGGCTACGGTTGGACAACATCGAATATATATACCTGAATCCAGTCTACAGAACAGGGTAGATCTTAACCCTGCTGGGATAACCATTGTGAGTCAGGGCCCACAGCATATAGCAACAAATGTGAATGTACGATTGGAAACTTGCAAGACCTGTTATAAGGTCAATGAATGCTTCTTGTCTTGACCTAGAACATGATGTAGAACATGATGCAGGGCAATCGAATTGTACACCAGCCACTTCACAACCCAGCCCCCTAGCCTCAGGAAAGAGCACCGCGGGAACAGACCTGGGAAACCCAGGGAGCAGCTCAATCAGGGTAGCTGACACACAAAGTGGGAGGGTGCCCAATTTCTCGATAATGAATAATGAAGGGGGAAGTAGGGATATTCCATGCCTCCCCCAGCTGCTTGCCCATATGTGCTGGTCTTAGCGGGAGTGCCCCCGCTCAGAAATGACCAAACAGAATCTTGGCCACAGTTGAGAAATAAATGTGCAGATTGGCTTGGGAAACATAAGGGGTTACATGCAGAAAATGTTAACGACATTATCATGGCACGGAGGGTCGGGTGGTGGGCGAGTCTCCAAAGAATATCAAGGGTGAATGTATAGTCATAAATTTTTAAGAAACCACCCTTGGTAAGGAGATTGTTATCCATCATGGAGGAAAAGGTCACCGCACACCTGACCCATATCAGCTCACTCCCACTGGGGTATTTCTATAAGCCTGATTCTAACATGTTAATTAGGGCACCCAGGGAGGTAACTCAGATGACCACATATAACAGGTTCTCCATTCTGTCTGGTCTAGATGATCAGGACTGACTGGATATTCGCTTTCAGCCAGATGTTATTACCACGCTATTGGTAGATCTAGCATGCTCGAGCTTGGCTCGTCAAACTTTCCCCGAAACAGAATCCAATTTAACTATTCTGAGCTGGAACATTGCTGGTCTTGCCTCCAAAATTAACTCAGAAGAATGGGCAACAATAGTTAAAAGATATGACATCTTACTGTTACAAGAAACATGGGCGACACGGGAAGTTTACCAAGAAGGGTTTGAATGTTTTAATAAAACTGCCCCTATCCCAAAGCAGGGTCGCCCGTCAGGCGGGCTATCAACATGGATCAATATCTCTGCAGGGGGTAGCGCTAAAGCGATACCAACTGACAATGACAACTTTCAGTCATTGATTTATACTAGGGGTGTATTGATTAGTTTTATTAATTTTTATAATAATTATTTTTATACTGCTCCGAATGTTAATTTCAATAACCTGTTCAATTTTATTTTGAATTTTCAAAAGCAAAAGCTGCCAGGAAAATTAGTTGGTATATGTGTAGGAGGTGACTTTAATGTAAAAAACTCAAATACTGATATGTTAGATAAGGTACCATATGCAGATAAATGCCCATGTAATAGGGAAATTGAACTTTTGGCCCATTTGCGTAACTAATTTAGTGAACGTAATGGAAATCGCAGCGGTACCTCACAAAAATGGAACAGCCATGCCAACATATAGAGGGCGAGGCTGCGCCTCCATAATTGACTATGTGTTTATCTCCCCCCTATTGGTAGACCTCTTAGTAAAAGCTGAGGTATAAAAGACGCTTCTAGGCGATTATAAACCCATCGCTACTACCCTAAGACTTGCTTGTAGACATAATTTTACAAAGGAATGTGGGGCTAGTAACTCAGTGCCTACTACAATTTAAGAGTGGCTTGGAGAGGCGTTAAAAGCAATGATTTATTCCTCAGAATGGTAACAACATACCCAACACTTATCGATAGATGTTTGACTCAAAGCGATTGCAACCATGAGTTAGTCGATTCATTTGTTCAACTGTGTGGGGGTGTTAAATCTTTGCTAACTAAACCAATAACTGAGCCCAATCAGAACCCACGTTGGTTTGATGGTGCTTGTTCTAGAGCCAATAGAGATCTTCGTAAAGCCTTGTCAACAAAGCCTAGGGATCAAATACTTATAAATTCATTAAGGCACCAATATAAGTCTATTACCAAACAAAGGCAAGACGTTGTTTTAAAGGAGATATGGGATAAACTCACATGCACTGCAAAACTTAATAACGGGACGGGTTTTTGGTTTGCTGTGAAGGCTATGAGATCAATGGGCCACACACTGACCTCAATAAGCTGTACAGTTTCCAGTGAAGCATGGGTATCTCACTTCTCTAAAATTTATGAAACTTCAACAGGGAATGAAGACCCACACAATTACCAAAGACCTGCTAAGATTGATATAACTGTTTCTGAAGTCGAGGAAGCCATACAGCAGAGACTAGGCAATAAGGCTCCGGGGCCTGATGGGCTACCAATAGACCTCATAAAGCATGAACCAACATTTTGGGCTCCCCTTTTATTAAATGTTTTTAATAATGTAACTGCTGTTTCAATTCCTTGCACATGGTCCACCAGTTTTATAGACCCCATTTTTAAAAAAGGTGATCGCTCCAACCTGAGCTGTTATAGACCAATCTCCCTGATTGATAACACCTTAAAAATTCTCAGGAGAGTCCTGTTTAACAAAATAAGGACCTGGACCAAGGATGAAAACATTTTAAACCCCTGCCAACTAGATTTTAGAAGCAAAGTAGGCACTGTTGAACAGTGCCTAAACCTCAATCTAATTATTGGTAAATATAGTGTAGCCCGGATATCCCCTTTTTATTTGGCGTTTTTGGACTCAACTTCTGCCTTCGATTTTGTAAACAGGTCACATTTGTGGTCTATTCTTTTAAAATATGGGTTGGACGAAGTTTTAGTACATTTTTTAGCGTATTTGCATAGGGGTTTAAAGGCACGGGTGCACATTGGTAAAAACGGGGAGGTGACTGAGGATATCACTATTGGTAGGGGAGTCAGGCAGGGGTGCGTATTAGCCCCACTGCTGTTTTTTTATATATTAATGAATTGCACAACTCCCTGACCAAACGTACAAATGATGTCCCTAAGATTATCGGCAGCACTCTCCCAGCACTCTTATACGCAGATGACACAGTCTTAATGGGCCACACTCCAAATGCACTATGCACTTTAATAAAGGTTTTTATGGATTTTATGTACCAATTTTAACAAATCTTTTATAATGGCCTGTGGACCAAAGAAACACCCTATTAAATCATTTTTGATAGGAAATGAACGTTTACAAAGCACTTGCACTTTTCCCTACTTGGGCATGGTATTCGGTGCTAATGGTCTGTGGACCACTCATGTCTCACATAGTAGAGGCAAATTCGCTAAAGCCATTAATTGTGTTCTTTCTCTACTCCAACCAAAAAGGACAGAGGTAATTTTACCTATTATTAAAATCTTCAAATTACAGTGTATCCCGGTGGCAACTTATGGGGCTGAGGTTTGGGGCTACTCAGGTTGTACGGGCATCCTTACCGAGGAGAACAGATTCTGTAGAAAATTGTTAGGTGCCCCGATTACTGCATCTAAATATATTTGTCATGGGGAGCTGAATTTAACATATATAGAGGATTTTATCAGAGCCCGGCCTGCCATCTTTTGGCTCAAAGTATGGCAGAATCCTGCGGCAACACTAACACAAAGTATCATTTCTGTCTGCCTTAGTTGTGATAAGGGGCTGGAAATACCATGGCTCTCGGCTTTGCGAGAAAGCCTATCGAGTGTAAACCTTGAGCATCTCTTTTTAGACCCTAGTGATCTGGGCAGTGTGAACAAAAAATCACTACAGGGGATGCTATATGAAAAGTATAACATGTTAAGAAAAGCAGAAGAGATGCCCAAACAGTCAGTGGGAATGTACATGTTGATAGAAAATATTTCATCTATTTTACCATCAGGATACCATCTGAAGAACATTAGTCGCTGGGAAAGACGATTACTGTTTTGGCTAAGAGCAGATTCTATGAAATATATGCTTTGTTTTCCACTGGGGTACACTATTAAACTTGAGCAAATGACGTGCCCATGTGACAAGCATAGCAAACAAACCATGGTACATTTTTTTATTCTTTTGTAATTTTTATCAAATGTATACTAAATCGTTTCTGATCCCGTTTTCTTAACCCCTTGCATGCTGATGACGAGCTGGGCTCGTCGTGAGGTAGCCTCCTGCTACGCTGATGACGAGCCCAGCTCGTCACGTAACATGCGGTTTCGCAAAAGTCAGCGTACGAGCGGAATTCCGCCCGCACGCATGCGGTTAAGGAAACTTCTATTATTGACCATAAAACAGCTTATACCAAAATTCTTAGCTTGGTAGAAGATGGTTCGGTCATTCGAGTATGTTCTTTTTTTGAAAGCAGCTGTCCGGGCACGTTCTACCATGTACGATGAATGAACGCTGAATCTCAGTATTTACTGTTTAAAAAATGGTCCTAAGCAAATGATAATTATTTTGTGTATGATCCACATGCCATTCTTTCTCCTTTTATCTTAAACTGCATTTTTATGTATTTCAAAGATTTTAAAGTGTATTGTAAATTGATTGATTGGACTTGTGCTTTTATGGATTCGATAAATGGATCCGAATAAAGATTTATTGAATTGAATTGAATTGTAGTCATCAGGGTTAATTGCAAGGTACTACAGAGACGGAGAATATCAGCTACCCAGCGGATGTGTATCACGAGACGAGCTGATACACCTGAGGGGGGCATTATTGAGGTTTGCCATAGCAGCCCAGGGCACTACACAGAGGGTAAAGATTAGGTCATGGCAACTAACAGCGCACGTTGCATTCATAGTTAAGAGGGTGCAGGTACATGGCTCATGGTTTACTCCATGTCTTCAGATCCAAAAGGCATCGCATGTTACAGTTTGCTTCAGCTAGACAAGATATCGTGGGAGAGGGTTCCGGTAACTATGGGGCTACTGTCCCATTTCTGGCCCAGGAACCAGGGACGATTTTGGTTCATCCAGAGGTATTCTGGTTGCACCAAATTGAGGGTTATGTGGTATGGCCCAGAAGGCCTGGCCACCTCCTAGCTGGCCCTTCACCTTTCTGGAGAGCGTTTCTTTCTGCTTCAGGATGACAGCACACCCCTTACCATGTTCGGCTTGAACAGGAATTGCATATGGGAATCTTGAGTTCTTAAAGGTACAGCCGTCTGCAGCCACCCTGGGGAGTTAAGTTTATGATGTACAGGCAAACTTTTCAGTAGTCCATAGGCACCCAGGGAGGCACCAGAGGTTTGATGGAGTTCCCCTCCCCCAAAATTGGTAAGCACCGATTGGCGACAGCCACGGTGTAAGTGGTAAGCACTGATTGCGACGGCCACAGTGTAATTTGGCTCATCAGACAGGCAGGCGGCGTAGGGGCTCGCCTGCCCTTGGCTCGCCCGTAAGATAACCCACCATGTTTGGCATATTTGTATACAAATAAACCTGCAGCAATTTCCACTACAAACAATGTGTTGTGTGGTTTATTTACTGATGATATTGCTGTATGTCGGATGGGGAGTGTTGCCAATATTGGCACTAAAGCCAGAACAGCACAGCTAGGCTGCTAGAGAACACAGCTGAATCCATCATCTCTAAAGGGCACAGTGAGGAGCAGCATAGAGGAAATCACAAGAATAGGCATTATGAGGCAGATTTATCATTCCTCACGCAATGCTCCGTTGGACAGCATTGCGTGAGAACGTGCTGCACCATGCTGCAGCAGAATAATTTTTTCATGCATGCGCCGTATTTGCCTTACGGCTCACTATAGTGCAGAACCGAGAAATGCATCACATAATGTGACGCAGAGTGGCAGTTTTGTCGCAAAGCGGCATAACGCACCTCCACCCCACACAAGACAAAGTTGATTTGAGTGCTGTAAGACACCTTTATGTGCCAGAAGTCAACATTGCATCACGCAAGAGTGCAATATGTCTCGAAAAGTCATAGTGCATGATGCAAATACTCTGTTTACTGCTGTGGCATATCAACATTTTGCACTATTTAAGGAGCAGCTGGACAAGAGACCATAAAACCACAAGATAGAAAAGAAGTATGTGGGAAAAGGAAGGCAAAGTCCAACTTTACAGAGGAAGAGAGTGACATACTCATAACCTAGGTCACCAAAAATGAAAATGAATAATGTGTTACCTCAAAATTATTACTAGCAAAACAAGCATTTGCAATGCAATAGGTCTTGCATTGATGCAAATTTAAGCTATTGGCATTGTAAATGACAATGCCTTTTATATATGTTTTAAAAAACAAAAATAATAGGCATTGTTATTTACAATGCCAATAGCTTAAACGTGATTAAATGCGAGACCTATTGCATTGCAAATGCTTATTTTGTTTACAAACATTTAACACTGCTGCTGGCGGGGTGACGGGAGGATGTGTGGTGGGTAGAGTGGAGCAGAGGGGCTGGGCAGATTCTCCTTTTGTCATGATCTGTAAACAGGGAGCAGTGAGGTAGCCTGCAATGGTAAATAAATAGATTAAATGGAGAGAGGGTGGAGGGAATGGGCAGGACTGTGGGCAGAGGGGAATGGAAGACATTTCTACTTTACACACACTTCGAGTAGTGAGCTGAAAACTTCACAGAAAGCAGTGACGCGAAGGACTGGGGGTCAGGAGGGAGGGAAGAGCATACAGCCACATGCATCAAGCTAAAAACCAGTCGTAAACAAGCAGATTCTCAGAATCTGCCGCTTTGCAAACGGTATTTTTGCATTTGGGATGCATCATCCCAAATGCAAAAATTGTAATTTAAGGAATCTCTAAATTGAGATTCCTTAAATTGTGATTGCATTTAAGGAATCCCAAATTGAGATTCCTTAAATGCAATGCATCAAAGGCCCATAGGAATGAATGGGGAGGTATTCCTTAATTGCGATTCGCAACTTGCGAGTCACAATTAAGGAATGTTTAGAAATCGCTATTTTTTAAGCGATTTCTACATGCATAGGCTTTTGCAATTCCTTAATTGCAATTCCTTAAAAATCGCAATTAAGGAATCGCAAAAGCCAACATTGATGCATGTGCCTGATAGAGTATGAGAAGCGACTGGGCCTTTTAGCCACGGACTGAAATCTTTATGGGAAGCAGCAGAGTGAGTGTGGAGGGCGCCAGGCAGCGGGCGGCAGGCAGGGTCCTCTGCACCAGACCGGCCAGGTCCTGTTGGGAGCCAGCCTTGGGCAGCGGAGACGTGTTCCATCAGGGTGCCTTTGTCTCTGCCCCGAGCAGTTCAGCATAGAGCATTAGAGCTCATGCTAATCCGCTCGAGCAGCTGTCTCCTTTTGTCATGAGCTGTAAACAGGGAGCAGTGAGATAGCCTGCAATGATGAACAAGAGCGGCTGCAAAACTGAAAGCGGCATGGGACTCATGCTTTCACTTTCTCCTTAATGGAAAAAAAGTGCCTACACCGAGTAATGAAGAGGAGAAAGTCACGCCGCCAGTAAAGCATCCAGTCCAGGTGGGCTGTCCTAAAACTGGACAGGGTGGTAACCAGGAGGGGCTAAAAAGCCTCACTAACAATGGGAAGCCAGGGTTTAGCATGCGCGATGACACTAGTTGATGGGAAAAGGGGCGTAGCCTACACTCCACTTCAGAAAGTGTATGGATTCCAAGAAGCTTCGCAGAGCGAGCAGCTCGCATGCGCTGCAAGGCAGGTCTGTGAGACCTAAAAAAGATGCTTTGTGACAAGCAATAGTTGACAAGATCAACTGTGTGGCACCAAAAAGAAGGACTGTTGTGCAGTGCTTAATCTGTAAAAAAAACTAAAAAAACAAAGTGCCAGGGTTCTAGTTAGCAGGACACTTCCGCTTGCACTGCCCATTGTACTGCTCATTGTAACAGCATAACTAATAAGTCACACTCCTGCAAGTGTGACAACTGACAATTTCAGGACCCCAGAGTTAAAAGAATGGCTTTGGCAGCAGGTATTAGTCATTCTTAAAGTATATTGAATTAAAAAACAGTTGTTGTGATCATCTCTGATTTGAAAAAACAGTGGCACTATGTGGCAGACTGTCATAGGTGCAGGTACTGACAATTAAGTGAGGGTGCAGAGCACTGGAAACCACCGGCTCAAATTAAGCACTGCTGTTGTGGAATGTAAAAAACGTTGGCATTGACCACAAATGTAGGACCAAGGAAAACTGACCAGGAACTTTAAGGCTGCAATGAGGACTGGAGGAAAACATGTGTCCAAGAGGAGTTGAATCCACTGGAGGAACAGGTTGCATCCCACATTCCAATCGAGTTAGTTGCTGGAGTTGAGTGCCAAGACAATGCTGTCAAGTAGACGAAAAAGATGTACAGGGCAAGTTAGAAACGATTATGTGTTAAACGTTGTTCCAATTTGATGCAACTGCATATGAAACACATAGAGGCACATGTGTTAGAAGGTCATGTAACACAAGTACGACTTGTTAAAAGAGAAAAATACCTGTGCCAAACACTCTGGTGTTGTTTGAGAAAGCAATCAGGCATGAAAGAGAGGCAATCTGTCAAGTATGTGTGCAGTAATCCTACCAGTAAATAATCAAACCACAAAACAATGAAAATACAATTTCTGTTAATAGAGTGAACTCAAACAATTACTAAAATACCATAATTTGAAAAAAACAATCTTGAGAACCACATACATGCAGCTTAAAAGATCGGCTCCACTCAGTTGCCGATGTCAGAGTATTGTCAGTGTTAGAGCAGGAGAGCCCCTGGTAGGTGATACTAATTGAAGGTTTAATGCCCAGTTTTAAATAGTACAACAAGGGTTCAGAGCCTTCGATATCCATTGTATATTGAGGTCCTGACTGGATATAGTCCCTCACTTGTAAATACTTATAAAAGAGGTGTCGCAGAAGCCCATATGATTCTTGCAATCCCAGAAAAGACCTGAAGTCATCCATATGATAAATCTGACTGATAGTTATGACAATGCTCCATGCCCAAGCCCTGCAAGTCGAGTTCTGAAAGACTGAGGGGAAAGCAGGATTATTCCAAAGTGGTGTGTCTATGTTTAGAAAGGCTATGGAGTATTTGGAATAGTCTCCTTCTATATATGAATAATATCCCTCAGGACCTTAAACCGTACCCTCTTATAGTAGTTGGAATCCCCTAATTAATAGAAAAAAAAGCCTATGCTCTTTTCCTGCTGCTAATTGATAGCAGTTAGATGATGCACCAGGATCGTCTGAATTAAGCAAGCTGCGCAGGTGACCGGTAAAGGCTGCCCAGAAGTATAGCTTAAAATCTGGGAGTGAGAGCCCCTCCTTCTTCAATGGAAGAGTCAGAATGCGTACGGCTCTCCGTGCATGCCTATACCTCCATAAAAAGCATCCAATGGCACCCTCCAAGTTCTTTAAAAAGAGTCTGGGACCCTTAATGGAATGGCCCTGAACAAATAGAAGAACCTGGGGAGTATATTCATCTTAATGATGTGAAATGCATCCAATAATTGTAAGTGGTAACTTGTTCCAAGATTTTAATTTGGAATTTACCCCAGATAACAGAGGTTCATAATTCAATTTAATGATATTAAAGACCTCTGGACACAACTTGATACCCAGATGAACTGCCTTAGTAGTTACCCCTGGGGTAGGAGAATATGGCTTGAAGTTCAGGAGCAGCTGGGTTTTGGATATATTAAGTTTGTACCCTGAACCCTTGCCAAACCTGGCTGCCTCTTTGGCAACCTGTTCAGTTGGTATTAATGGACTAGAAGAAAAAACTGCCACATTGTCGGAGTATGCAGCCCTTGGTGTTTTATACAAGGCTTGGGTTAAATTGATAAATCTTTCACTAATACCAAAGACCCGCATTGTAATCCACATAAAGTGCAACACGGTTTAAGGCTTTTTTTTGCATCTAGAAGGATCCTGCCCATATTAATGTTAAGCCTCCCAGCCACATCGAAGGCTGTAATTGCCATATACATATGGTTAGTGGTATCCCTCCCTGGGACAAACCTGTGTTGTTGTGGAGAGACTAGGAGCGAGATTATGGGTGCAAGAAGCATGGCCAGAATCTTAGCAAACCATTTTGCATCCGAGATTCATCGCTCTCGAGAAATACTAGACCACTCTGTATATTCTGTAGTCTAAAACTGCAACATATGTGTACCATATGCCTGTTGTATTATACTCCTGATAAAATACTTAAATGGGGAACAAACACTGCTACTGATAAAACTAAATGGCCGAAGTGTAAGCTTCCAGCAGCTGACATAGTACATATGTTTGTACTTTGCCTCGCCTTACAAGTAAATATACTCTGGGCATCTCTCGAAATGGAAAGATTGCTTACAATTTCCTTTTTATGTATGAATATTTCTCCTTGTCCTTCTTGTCATCTTGTGTTTTTTCTCTATTTTTCTTTTTTCTTCTGCCTCTCTTTCTCTTATCTTTCCTCAGATATAGTATATGTATTACAATGAGTCTATGCATGACAACATTTTGACCTGAAAATAATACAAAAAAACCACAATCATTAAAACTGATGCATAAACATAAAAATTAAAAAAAGATATAGAGAGGGAGGCCTTTGCTGTGGTCTTGGCCTTGAAGAAGTTGAGGCCATGCATGTTTGGTATTCACTTCCTTGTTCAGACAGCCCATAAGCCCCTCTAATGGCTTAAACAAATGAAGGGGAAAAATTCCAAACTTTTGAGGTGGTCCATTTCCCTACAGGGGATGGACTTTTTAGTGGAACATAGGTCTGGGAGTAACCATGCCAACGAAGATGGACTTTCCAGATATTTACACTCAAAAAATGGAGACTCGAATGGTCAAGGTTAGTTTAATCTCTTTAAGTTTGGGGGAGGGGTTGTGTACGAAAGTAGGATCTGCTTTCATGGTTACCCCTACTTTTTGCTGATGTCATCATGTTTTTCTGACTAGTCTGACTGGGATCCTGCTAATCCAGACCCCAGTCTGTGTGCTTTATCTCTAAATCGGACCACTTAGAGAGCTTTCTATGGTTGTCTAAGACCACTAAAATCACCATAAGGGTTGTCTGGATTAGTGCAAAAGTGTTTCACTTAGATACGTGTGCACCATATGCTAAGCCATCCTCCTACAGATAGTAACACAAATCCATATATACACACACAAACATATACACACACACACACACATATATATATATGCAAGCACATCCTGTCTGCCAAATTGGAAGGTGGGATCACACAGGCACGGACCTCTCAAAATTTCTTCCAAGCAAATTACGGACTCCCACACCTCCTTAGTGGGTAAGCAGTGCAAATATTTATTTCGACATACGAATGAATGGACCAGTGTCCTCCATGACGCGTTCCGCTCCTCTTGGGGGTTTGATCACATGATGCGTCTCCGTAAGTATGACGTTTTTATATATATATATATACACACACACACACACGTATCTATATATATATTCACTGAAAAAACCATAGGTTATAGACCATATATAGTTAGGAATTAGCATTTAAAAAACCTTATTTTACTCACACAAAACCATTGAAATTCCATATATAGTTAGTTGCACTAACTATATATTGCGCACCCGCAATCCACTGCTGATGATGTCACATATTACATCATTCATGACATGGTCAGTGACATCACTGATGACATCACTGATGACATCTCAAATGACATCACTGATGACATCACTGATGACAACATCCAGTGACTATGTTTCTGTAAAGTTAAAATATGTCTTACATATTGAAGAATGAGTGGATGTATAAGTGTCTGGACGAAGGATTTAGTAGGTGCATGACTGAATGTATGAGTGAGTGATTAAATGTGTCTCACTGAGTGCATGGGTTAGTGACTAAACTGTCTTAATTTGTGCATCATTATGTCTGTTGTTCTGTAAACTGCTGCATGTGTTGATCAGTAGCTATATGAGTAACTATATGGGTTATTGATTGATTGCCCAAGTATTTGCATGGGAGACTGAGTGTGTGTGTGGCTGGATGGGAGGTGTGTGACTCTGTACAGATCAATGTGTACTTGTATCAATGATTGTATAAGAGAGTAAGTATGTGTTAGTATATGGTTGAAAACGTAAGGTGCTCTATGTTTAACTGTATAGAGTAGAAAATGGAAGTGTGATTGATTCTTTACAGGACTGACTAGGTGTGTGAGTAACTCCATGGATGAGTGGCAGAGTGTGAGTGTCTGTATAGGTGTATGAGTGCATATGATTGTGTTGTAAACATGAGTGATTGTATGTATGAATGATTGTATGGGTGAATGAGTGAATGTGTGTGTAGACGTAGGAATCAGTGAGTACGTATGTAGTAACTAGTATTGGTGTGTCAATGGTTTCCAAAATTATACTCTGTTTTTAACACTGGGTGAAACAGAGGTTATATTAAAATGTGAGGAGATGCATTGTATTGTCACATGAATGATATCATCAGTGATGTGATCATTGATGTCAAGTGAGATGTCATCAGTGATGTCATTTGAGATGTCATCAGTGATGTCATCAGTGATGTCACTGACCATGTCATGAATGATGTAATATGTGACATCATCAGCAGTGGATTGCGGGTGCGCAATATATAGTTAGTGCAACTAACTATATATGGAATTTCAATGGTTTTGTGTGAGTAAAATAAGGTTTTTTAAATGCTAATTCCTAACTATATATGGTCTATAACCTATGGTTTTTTCAGTGAATTTTCAAGGTTTTGTAAATGCTAATTCCTAACTATATATGGTCTATAACCTATGGTTTTTTCAGTGAATTTCAATGGTTTTTTAATAGCAAATATCATAAGCTGTCGAATGTCAAGTACGTGGTAAGAATTTTTTTTTTCGTGTTTATGCACACTGATCTGCTTTGATTGCTGCCCCCCACCCCTCATTTCTATTAGGAGTACTCTCTCTTTGCAGATAGTGAAGGGTAGTTAACGCAGCCCTTTCCCCCTTTGTAATCCGTCGTGCCTGCTTCTCTCTCCATTTGATTGATTGTTCTCTTTGGTTCATTCTCTATTTACAAACAAGCACAGAGTCGCAATACTCTGTTTAGTCTTTGCAGATAGCGAAAAATCGTGTAAAAAAACAAAAGGAATCGAGCAAAATCAGTAGGCCACTAATGGGATCTCTTTTGACCTCGCTAAAATAGAAACATTAGGAACAACCTGTTGAAAATAGCAATGCGTATGTATATAAGCGGCGTTCATTTGTGTTCACAGTACCCCTTGTTGATTGTTTCAATCGAGCATTGAATTGTTCGAAGTTAATTCTCTTAACGATCTTCTCTACCTGCAAACGAGGAAGAATAGGAATATTCTATCTCCCTTTGCAGATAGTGAAGGGTAGGTAACGCAAGCCTTTAACACGTCGTACCTATTTCATTCCTCATTGATTGATTGATTGTCCGAACATTGACTGTTTGGGAATTAGTTCTTTTTGGAGGTATTCCCTGTTTGCAAATAAACGTAGGAAAATCTTTGCAAGTAGTGAAAGGGTACGTAATGCGGACCTTTCTCCCCCGTTGTAATCTGTCATGCCTATCTACTCCCCACTGATTGATGCACCTGTTTCACCCGGACCATTTACTAGACATACGTCATCTGGCCCGACCAGAGAGCACCCCTAGTGAAAAGGACATATGCAATAATAACGAAGTGATCACTGTATCCTGTTAACAGAAACTTTAGCATGAAACAACCTGGAAAGAAAAGAATAGGAAAACGAAAATCAGTAGGCCACTGATGAACATGAACTTTTATTAAACAACGAACAAAGAAACGATAACATAACGTAATGATAAAACCTATTAATGTCCTAGAAACAAGAAAACGTTAAAATATGCCAGTGGTGAGAGACCAGAAAAACAGTAAGAGAAACCAAATCACCCCTCGCTGTCCCACCGCCTGCCACGCCAAAAAAATCGATAGACTAGGGAAAATGCAAGTCAGTAGAACATCCGCCCCCACTCTGGAAACTTCCAAGGTGGGGCAGGGTTCCGGCTACGCCCAGCCGGGAGCAGCCCATATAAGGCAGGTCCTGCTGCCACGCCTCGGCCAGGAGATCCTAACGTAGGGTGTAGCCGGAGGAGAGGCCGAGACCAACGGGACCCGGCCAGGGGATTGCCTTTACAACGCTGAACAGTTGCAGGGGGGGGGAATGTCTCCTCGACCCTCCCCTCTCTCTCCCAGTCCGGCCGCGGTGGCCCTTGAGAGTTGCAGGTAGTCCCGCCACATGCTCTTCCGGTCCGGCCACCAACGGTCGGGGGGCCGAGGCCGACGGAATCCGGCTGCAGCCGATAAACCAAGAAACCCGTTCATGGGGCCAGAGCCAGGGGCGTCCGGCCGACATCTACCGGAAGCCCGGCCCGAAGACGGACGGGACACTTCTTCTTTCTTGTATAATTGCTGCAACAACCCTGGGGGGGGATGTCTTGCACATGCCTCCGACCCCCCCCCCTCGTCCTCATCGCCTGGTCCGGCCATAACAAATCTCAAGCGAGACGCCGTGGGGTGCACTGGGAGGGAGAGACGGTGCGAACAGGCCTCTCCCGCCTCCCCAGTGGAGGCTTCCCAGCTGCACCCTCAGCGCTCCAGGCGCCCGGAAAAGAGTTCTTCCACTGTGGCCATGCTGCAACGTCTCGCCCGGCAGGGTGGAGCCCGTCCGCTCATTTGACCCCGCGATCGCCAGTAGCTACCGAACTCTCAAAATGGCGGTCGACCTGGCAAGAGCGGGCCCAGCATAAAGAAATGGCCCGGTCACTGGTTGACTCCACCACCGTAGTCCTCCACGACCTTGAAGATTCTAGAGGAGCCGCGGGAGTCTCCGACCCCCGATGGGGAATGACTGCCATGATCACCCGTGGAGTGACGAAACTGTATCCGCGGGACGTCGGCGCCAGCCTCACTTTGAATTACTAGAATCCTGCAGACCTCACTTCCGGTGAAAGCACAGTGTGACCCGGTAGGAAAAATTGTTGCACCCCCTCCCCTTTTTGACTGATAGTTCAAACCACCGATCCTTTCCTTTGCCCTTTTAACGGAACTTTGGACTGCCTCCCCCTCTTTTACATTTTCTAGAGAAAACAAAACATTAACCACTACATTAGCATAGCAGTTGACACCAGAACTGTTTTCAAATTGAAAACCAACAACATCTTCAACAGAATCCTTTTTGTTTCTGCTGTGACCCTGCTCCAGCACAGGCATTGTCCCCAGCAGTAATTCTGCAATGCCGGTAAGAATAGCTGTGGTGCCTACTGGACTCACTCACCCCCGCGGCGCCCCACGCCGTTATTTGCTGGGCGGCAACTTGCTAGACATCACTTTCGTGCCATCTAGATTTCAGCGCGTTCTGCTGCCTTGGAACTATTCGCACAACAGACCGCTACTGACAAGAATATTTCATTATTGGTGCTGTCAATTTCAATAAATCTATTGGATAATTCAAAAGAAATTGCCACGGTCTCTTCGTTGTTTAAATGTTTTTACTGTTTTTGTTTTGTTGTATATATTTATATGTTATTAAAGTTTTATATTCCTACTACTTTGTTGGAGTGCTATATATTTTTTATGTGACACATAATTGTAAAAACTTTGATGTACAAAGAGTCATTCCTGGAATCTTCCGCTTCAGGCTCGGTCCCCTCCCCAATCACAATACAGGATAGTTTTCAGATAGTAGGAACACGTGTGGTGTGACGGATCTCATCGGGTGTGGGCCTTGATCTACTATAACTCCTTTGAAGAGGGGTGATTCTTTACAGCTGGGGCCATAAACTACATCTGCAGGGCTAGCTGATAGCCTGGACAATCGGACACAGAGGAAGAGGAGTGTCAGAGGGTGCGGTAGTGAATAGGGCGAAAGGGAGGTGTCGGGCGGGCACAGAGTGTGATTCTCAGGGAAGAGCAGCGCAGATGGGGGAAGGTTTATTGCCCATGCATAAGACAGAGAGCGGTGGTGACCAGTGCCTGGGGGAGATGCTTACGAGGGTGAGGAGCCATGCTACGAATCGACAGCGTGCAGAGAGTGGGTCTGGTCAAGACATCTAAAATGGCTGCCGTGCACGACAAAAGTGTGGCATTTCAAAAAAGGCAAGATGGCGCAGACAATGTTTTTCAACACTTCCTCATTTCCTTCGAATCGAACGTTAACAGACGTTGGGGCATATTACCAAAGTTAAGCGATATTTATCGCTAACGATGCTTACCAACCAATTTTTTACCACTAAGCATCGTCAGAAATTATCGAAGATAAACCTTACTATTATCAAGGTTTATCGCAAATGCGATAATAAACGGCCGCAATGCATGAATATCGCTAAAAACTCAGCGATATTCATGCATTACCGAGCTAATACTCTTAGCCATGTTATCCACCTCCCATTGGATAACATGGCTAAGAACTGCTCAGGGCAGGTGTTACTTTTTGGAGATATTCACGCTTAGCGCGAATATCTCCAAAAGTTGGTAATAGGAGATAGATATCTTGCATGTTGTAATGCAAGTTATTATGGTATATGGAACTCATACCATAATCTCTCAGGAAAGCAGAAACTGATCCTTTTGGGACCGCCTAAAAAGGCCTAGGGGGTGAGGAGTACTCTACTTTGCCCCCTTTTCACGTTCCGAACTATTTTATTTTACTCTCTTCTGTAATTACACAAAATACCAGCGATAAGATGCATCGGAGACACACAGTGAGAGAAAGGAGGCCGGAGATGAAGAAGACATGTCAAATACACATTGGAGATAATATAGTGGCAGAAGGGAAGTAAATATGAGTAAACTTACCATGTAACATAAAAATGTTGCACTCTATACTATAAGTCTCATTTTATACTACAATCACTTCGCTAAAACCTCATAAATTAAAAATAAAAATAAATAATGTCTCAAACAATTTTTGATTTCTAAATATAAATTTATTCTTCAGAATTTTCTAAATTTGAAACAACTAGTAACATGTCCTCATCAGTAATTTCCTCTTCAATCATCTCATCTGGAATCTCCTCATTAAAAGTCTGCAATGATGATTCTTGTAACTCTATGGTCTCCAAACACTCGATAAATTCGCCATCAAGAGATTGATCAAAAAAATCATTCAAGTCATCTCCTCCTTCTGACAATATTTCATTATTGGTGCTGTCCATTTCAATCAATGTAGTGGAATCATTCAAGTCATCTCCTCGTGACAATATTTCATTATTGGTGCTCTCAATTTCAATCAATGTAGTGGAATCATTCAAGTCATCTCCTCCTTGTGACAATATTTCATTATTGGTGCTGTCCATTTCAATCAATCTAATGGAATCATACAAGCCATCTCCTCCTTGTGACAATATTTCATTATTGGTGCTCTCAATTTCAATCAATGTAGTGGAATCATTCAAGTCATCTCCTTGTGACAATATTTCATTCTTGGTGCTGTCCATTTCAATCAATCTAATGGAATCATACAAGTCATGTCCTCCTTGTGACAATATTTCATTATTGGTGCTCTCAATTTCAATCAATGTAGTGGACAATTCAAAAGAAATTGCCACGGTCTCTTCATTGTGAGCCATTTTATTTTGAAATTGCTTGCTGTAAATTGCAGAAAAAAATAATCACTTTCATTTATCGTTTTTAGTAATACATAATATAAAACTAACTTCATCAAGTATTTAGTATAACAGAAGGACTGCAAATAAATAACAGAAAACATTTTTCAAATTATCTTCAAGTGTACAACATAGTTCCCCTTACAAATTAACAACTCACCTTTTTAAAAGTAGCAGAAGTGTTAGTACTGTGTAAATCAAACACCAGAAATTCACCACCAAAAATTCCTCACAAATGTACCTCAGACAGTAGTATCACAAAATGGCTGTGGTTTCCTCTCATTTGACATATATACATAACCAATTAACTTTCATCACACACAAATACAAAACCAAAGTAACATTTTAATTGGTTCTAAATTTCAACACTTTCAAATGTGTTTTCCCCATGCAATTTTCCATAGGACATTTACATACGTCTACAGCCTGAATGGCTGAACGGAATTACACCAAACTTGGCAAAATGGTACATCAAACCTAAGAGGTCAGGAAGGATCTACTATGCCCCCTTATGGTCATTTCCCCCTTCGCTTTGGCCTCCTCTTGTCTCTCAATCCTACCGAGAGACAAGATGGCGGCCGCTACGGACTGTTTGGAATGTTGACAGACGCCGGAGAACCAATCAGCTTCGCAAAGCTCCGTAACGCGAAAAGTACGCGAAGCGGAGCGCTGTTACAGATATATATCTTTTTTTGAACGTTAATTTCTCAAAATCCACTGGAGCACATATATTGAGACCTAGCAAAGGCACATCGGGCTACCAGTCCCTAATATTTTACCAAGTTTCGTGCAAATCCATTCAGCCGTTCGATTATTATTATTATTATTTTTTTTTGCCCCGCGGGGCCCTTTTAAAACCTCCACATCAAACCTAGGGGGTCAGCGAGGATCTACTATTCCCCCTTATGGTCATTTGCCCCTTCGCTTTCGCCTCCTCTTGTCTCTCGATCCTACCGAGAGACAAGATGGCGGCCGCTACGGACTGTTTGGAATGTTGACAGACGCCGGAGAACCAATCAGCTTCGCTTCACAAAGCTCCGTTGCGCGAAAAGTACGCGTCCTGGGACGCTGCCCGGTCCGCTGTTACAGATATATATCTTTTTTTAAACGTTAATTTCTCAAAATCCACTGGAGCACATATATTGAGACCTACAAAAGGCACATCGGGCTACCAGTCCCTACAATTTTGCCAAGTTTCGTGCAAATCCATTCAGCCGTTCGGGCTAAAAGTGAGGCCAACCGCCCTATGGAAAACTCAATGTTAAAAACACGTTTTGGGACCCCCCTTTTTTCTCGACCCCCCCTGGACGAAACCCCCCCCAATTTTCAGGGGCTGCTCAGAAACAAAATGTGCCATTTTCCTGAAAATTTCAGCCAATTCCGTCCACAAACGCCAAAGTTATTAGACATAGAATTTTCAAAAAACCCATAGAGAAAAAATCCTAACTATATATACCTACTGGCGACCGCCAGTAGGTAATACACACATACATACATATATATATATACACATACATACATGTATACACACACACATACATATATATGCACGCACACACACATATACACACACACACATACATATATGTCCATCCAAAGCTCCAACGGCTGACTTATAGATCTGCACTTCACGCTAGTTCTCTAAGTATCTAGTCCTGCACACTGACTTCCAGGCACCAGCCATTGTGTGGTGCTTCTGCGTTCCAGATCCTGAAAGGGTGTGCCAGGTAATGAAGTACAAAACACCATAGTATATATATATATATATATATATATATATATATGCACACAAATATTCATTAAAAAAAATATATATACACACACACACACACATATATATATATACACATACATACATACACTAATATACATATACACACACATATACATACATATATATATATATATATATACACATACATGTATATGTACACACACATATATGTACACACAGATATATTTACACACATATGCATATATATATCTATATACATCTATATATATATTCACTGAAAAAAACATAGGTTATAGACCATATATAGTTAGGAATTAGCATTTACAAAACCTTGAAAATTCACTGAAAAAACCATAGGTTATAGACCATATATAGTTAGGAATTAGCATTTAAAAAACCTTATTTTACTCACACAAAACCATTGAAATTCCATATATAGTTAGTTGCACTAACTATATATCGCGCACCTGCAATCCACTGCTGATCATGTCACATATTACATCATTCATGACATGGTCAGTGACATCACTGATGACATCACTGATGACATCTCAAATGACATCACTGATGACATCACTGATGACAACATCCAGTGACTGTATGTTTCTGTAAAGTTAAAATATATCTTACATATTGAAGAATGAGTGGATGTATAAGTGTCTGGATGAAGGATTTAGTAGGTGCGTGACTGACTGTATGAGTGAGTGATTAAATGTGTCTCACTGAATGCATGGGTTAGTGACTAAACTGTCTTAATTTGTGCATCATTATGTCTGTTGTTCTGTAAACTGCTGCATGTGTTGATCATTAGCTATACGAGAGGCTATATGTGTTATTAATTGCTTGCCCAAGTATTTCTATGGGAGATTGAGTTTGTGTGGGGGTGGCTGGAAGGTGTGTGACTCTATGCATAGATGTGTGAACAGTTTATTCACTAGGTGTATGAGTTCAAGAGTGCATGTGGAAACAGCTACATGGGCAGTTGACTGTGTGCATGAGTGTATTGATGAGTGAATGGATATCTCAATGCTACATGTCATAGTAAGTACATATGTAAAACACAGTACATGTGAGAGTTGGCATATATAAATAACTATGCATGAGAGCCACCGAATGAGTGAGTGGTTGTATCGATCATTGTGAACTTGTATCAGGGATTGTATAAGAGAGTAAATATGTGTTAGTATATGTTTCAATAAGTAAGGTGTGTTTAACTGTATAGTTGAAGAAATGGAGATGAGATTGTTTCTTTGCATGACTGACTGGGTGTGTGAGTAACTCCATGGATGAGTGGAAGTGTGTGAGTGTCTGTATACACTGAGTGTATCTAAGGTTATATTAGAGTCTGAAGAGGTTTATCGTATTAGCACAAGAATGATGTCAAATGAGATGTCATCAGTGATGTCATCAGTGATGTCATTTGAGATGTCATCAGTGATGTCATCAGTGATGTCACTGACCATGTCATGAATGATGTAATATGTGACATGATCAGCAGTGGATTGCAGGTGCGCGATATATAGTTAGTGCAACTAACTATATATGGAATTTCAATGGTTTTGTGTGAGTAAAATAAGGTTTTTTAAATGCTAATTCCTAACTATATATGGTCTATAACCTATGGTTTTTTCAGTGAATTTTCAAGGTTTTGTAAATGCTAATTCCTAACTATATATGGTCTATAACCTATGGTTTTTTCAGTGAATTTCAATGGTTTTTTAATAGCAAATATCATAAGCTGTCGAATGTCAAGTATGTGGTAAGTGAAAACATTTTCGTGTTTATGCACACTGATCTGCTTTGAATGGTGCCCCCCCCCCTCATTTCTATTAGGAGTACTCTCTCTTTGCAGATAGTGAAAGGTAGTTAACGCAGGTCTTTGCCCCCATTGTAATCCGTCGTGCCTGCTTCTCTCTCCATTTGATTGATTGTTATCCAAGTATTTACTGTTTTAGAATTAGTTCTCTTTGGTTCATTCTCTATTTACAAACAAACACAGAGTCGCAATACTCTGTTTAGTCTTTGCAGATAACGAAAAATCGTGTAAAAAAAAAAGAAAAGGAATCGAGCAAAATCAGTAGGCCACTAATGGGATCTCTTTTTGACCTCGCTAAAATAGAAACATTAGGAACAACCCCTCATGACAAATACAAAACTAGTGAGATGAACTGAACTCCACACAATGATGGCTGCAAAACAGCTCGGCTCCGCCACCCACCCCGCCCAAAATAACGATAAAGAACGGCTGCCATGATTGGTTGCGGAATGACCACGACGGAGCTACGAAATGGTGCTGCTCTCATGCTAACCCCAGCTTCAGTCTGAAACATCCAGAAACACTGTAGACTACCAATTCGATCAGTTCCGGTAGCGCCCCAATGTAACCCGGTAGAGAAGAACTAGCTCTCCCCTCTTTGACTGATGGTTCTTGTTGCCTGTCCCTTCTGTTGTCATTTAACAGAACTATTTAGCCTGCTGAAAGGGGTTGTGTTCCGACCGCTGGTTGGTGGAGACATTTTGACTATATTCTGTACCTGCGTTGTCGCGTAATGCGTCATATGACGCGCCGCGTTAGCGCATCCGGAAGTCATCCGGGGCGCGCAGCGCGTAACGTAAGCATAACAAGTCATGTGACTTGTTAATAAAACTTTTCATTGGTTCATTTTACTTTTCTTATTGTAATGATGAAAGGCTTGGTCATATGACCTAAAAATTACGCTTTTCATTACTTCCGAACATTATTTTTTCTTAAATATATGTTATAATGTTCCAGGCTAATGTACTTTCCCGGAAATTTTACAACTGTCCTGCAAGTAAAATATATTCTTTTTTCGAGAAAAAGAGCGTTTCTTCGTCCCATGACGGAGCCGTTGAGCAAAAGAGGGTCGACCTGCTGTCTTAGTCGCCGATACGCCTGAATATGAGATTCTTATCGATCACTTTATGTTGCAGGAATAGAAAACACAACAGCCCTTGACCATTTATCTTTACTGCGTTCCTTCGTATTATACCTTTTACCCTTCATGTAATTGGTCTGCTTTATTTCACTTGCCTTTTAATGATTCTAAAACAGTCACTATTATTAAAAACTTTACCAATGTATATACTACTACCATGTTTTCTTTTAAAAACCTTTATTGAGAAAATTTCATTATACAAATACGAGCCTATAACCACGTGGGCCTGCCACAGAGCAAACTGTAATCGTATATGATGAATAGACATTTACACTGTAGAGGAACGTAACGGGCGGGCCATTAGGTTGCAAGAACTAAGGTGTCTAACAGTTACGGAATCGGTGGACGTACATTTTATAATTAAAATACGACAGGGCCAGTTACAATAAAATTATCTAGATATACATTTGCGGGCAAGTACCATGGGTGACGTTAATTCGAACTTTCAACAGTACAGTAATCAATAACACATCAGAACTTAATATCAATAGGGATGTCGAAATATTCAATCAATTCTCGTCCCCGCCCGCCATGTGCTTCAAAACTGCATACGTATCTCGTGATTTCAAGGTTCTGCAACCAGTACACAACAAGGAGTTACGAGTCCCATTTATTCTGGCGCCATTTTGGGCGAGGACGGGCAGGTCCAGGATATAGTCAAAATGTCTCTACCAACCATCGACTATGATGATGTTCATATGCTGTATTTATTAGAGTAACACTCATCTGTCCACATGAAATTAATTTGCCACAATCTAAACATGTCATTTTAATCTTTCCAAAGTTCTTCTAAATATTTGGGACCGTTTCCCTTGCCTCTGAAGCTCTCAGTGCCACTTCTTTGATGAATGTACTAGCAGGTCAGGGGTTCTCCTCCAAATCTCTCTTTTATGCAGCACTATAATTAATTGGTGCCACCTCTCCATATGACGATGCATGGTATAGTTACCACAACTATATTTTTTTTCGGTTCCTCTGGAGAGTTCATCGTGGCAGATGAAGCGTGTAACGTACCGGGCATTTACCTTTTTTTGCATGTACAGGAAAGGAAAAAAAAATCGAGCGTCCGAGTTCTAAGGTGTCCCAGGGCCATTTTGGTGGACCAGGCCCAAATCCAAAGAACAGCCATCTCACAGGCTAATGGGGCGACCCACGCCGAGTTTCAGCATTGTAGGATGACCACACAAGTACAGCAACTTGCTAGACATCACCTCGGTGCCATCCGGATCTCGGCGCCCCACTGCAGATGAAGTGCCTCTCAACTATGAAACCACCACGGTGACATCCGGATCTTGGCGCGTTGTGCTGCCTTCGGCCTATTCGCACATCGGTCCGCTACTGACGCCATCTCACAGGCTAATGGGGCGACCCACGCCGAGTTTCAGCATTGTAGGATGACCACACCAGTACAGCAACTTGCTAGACATCACCTCGGTGCCATCCGGATCTCGGCGCCCCACTGCAGATGAAGTGCCTCTCAACTATGAAACCACCACGGTGACATCCGGATCTTGGCGCGTTGTGCTGCCTTCGGCCTATTCGCACATCGGTCCGCTACTGACGCCATCTCACAGGCTAATGGGGCGAGCCACGCCGAGTTTCAGCATTGTAGGATGACCACACCAGTACAGCAACTTGCTAGACATCACCTCGGTGCCATCCGGATCTCGGCGCCCCACTGCAGATGAAGTGCCTCTCAACTATGAAACCACCACGGTGACATCCGGATCTTGGCGCGTTGTGCTGCCTTCGGCCTATTCGCACATCGGTCCGCTACTGACGCCATCTCACAGGCTAATGGGGCGACCCACGCCGAGTTTCAGCATTGTAGGATGACCACACCAACTTGCTAGACATCACCTCAGTGCCATCCGAATCTTGGCATCTCAAAGCCTAGTGGTATCTTCCATACAAAAAATATTGTTACGCTGCCTTTGGCCCCATTCGCACATCAGTCCGCAACTTAGACATCACCTCGGTGCCATCCGGATCTTGGCATCTCAGCGCCTTGTGGTGTCAGTCAGAAAATATTGTTGTGCTGCCTTCGGCCTATTCGCACATCGGTCCGCTACTGACGCCATCTCACAGGCCAACGGGGCGCCCCACGCCGACTTTCAACATTGTAGGATGGCCACAGAAGTGCGACAACTTACTAGACACCACCTCGGTGCCATCCGGATCTTGGCGCGTTGTGCTGCCTTCGGCCTATTCGCACATCGGTCCGCTACTGACGCAAACTCACAGGCCAACGGGGCGCCCCACGCCGACTTTCAGCATTGTAGGATGGCCACACCAGTGCGGCAACTTGCTACACACCACCTCGGTGCCATCCGGATCTTGGCGCGTAGTGAAGCTGCAGCAGCTACAAATAAGCTTCAGACAGTGTTACAACCGCTGCTCAGAACTCTCAACTATGACACCACCTCGGTGCCATCCGGATCTTGGCGCGTTGTATTGCCTTCGGCCTATTCGCACATCGGTCCGCTACTGACGCCGCCTCACGTGCCAACGTATTTTCTCCGCATTTTATACCCTATGCCGCATAACAGGTCATGTGACTTGTTTATAAAACTTTTCATTGGTTCATTTTACTTTTGGTTTCCGAATGATGGAAGGCTTGATCATATGACCTAAAAACAACACTTTTCATTGGATGAAAACTTTTTTTTTCCCCCAAACGATGAAAGCCCCACCTTGTTTCTGGATGTTTCAGACTAAACTGGCGTCAGCATGAGAGCACCACCATCTCGTAGCTCCGTCGTGGTCATTCCGCGAGCAATCATGGCAGCCGCTCCCCACCAGAAGCCTGCAGGAGTCGGGGCCCCCAAAACTTTTGATGAATTCTCAAGGCGGAGGGGACGCTTTCGAGAATGGGGTCCAAGACCTAGCAGACAAGCGTCCGATTTCCAAGGTGTCCCAGGGCCATTTCAGTGGACCACGCCCAAAAAGGAAAGAGCCTGCCGCCATTTTGAGAGTCCTGTGGCAGCCGCCTATCGCTGCACCGCAAGAGTGGGCGCAACTCAGCTGAATGGCGGATTTTGACACAGTGGACCAAAAGCGGACGGAATGGCAACTGAAACGGTAAAGGGGCGCCCCACTAAAACAGATGAGACTCCACCTGGAGAGGCCCGTTCACGCCGCCTCCCCCGGGGCGCTCCACGCCGTTATTCGGAGCAGCATTGTAGGATACCAAAACCAGTGCGGCAACTTACTGGACATCACCTTGGTGCCATCGTTCTGCTGCCTTGGAACTATTCGCACAACAGTTTGCTACTGATGACCCACCCCCCGCGACGCCCCACGCCGTTATTTGCTGGGTGGCAACTTACTAGACATCACTTTCGTGTCATCTAGATTTCGGCGCGTTCTGCTGCCTTGGAACTATTCGCACAACAGTTTGCTACTGATGACCCACCCCCCGCGACGCCCCACGCCGGAAATCTGGACGTTGTGCTGCGTTGGGACTATTCGCACAGCCGACCGCTACTTCGTTGTTTTTCTCTAAAAATGTTTATATGTTATTACTATTTTTGTTTTCTTGTATATATTTATAAATTATTAAAGTTTTATAATCTTACTACTTTGTCGGAGTGCTATATATTTTTAATGTGACACATAATTGTAAAAACTTTGATGTACAAAGAGTCATCCCTGGAATCTTCCGCTTCACGCTCGGTCCCCTCCCCAATCACAATACAGGATGGTTTTCAGATAATAGCAACGCTTCTGCTGTGACGGATCTCATCGAGTGTGGGCCTTGATCTACTATAACTCCTTTGAAGAGGGGTGATTCTTTACAGCTGTGGCCATAAACTACATCTGCAGGGCTAGCTGATAGCCTAGGACCGGCCTGGACAATCGGACACAGAGGAAAAGGAGTGTCAGAGGGTGCGGTAGTGAATAGGGCGAAAGGGAGGTGTCGGGCGGGCACAGGGTGTGATTCTCAGGGAAGAGCAGCGCAGATGGGGGGAGGTTTATTACCCATGCATAAGACAGAGAGCGGGGGTGACCACTGCCTGGGTGAGATGCTTGCGAGGGTGGGGAGCCATGCTAAGGATCGACAGCGTGCACAGAGTGGGTCTGGTCAAGGCATCTAAAATGGCTGCCGTGCACGACAAAAGTGTGGCATTTGAAAAAAGACAAGATGGCGCACACAATGTTTTTCAACAATTCCTGATTTCCTTCGAATCGAACGTTAACAGACGTTGGGGCATATTACCAAAGTTAAGCGATATTTATCCCTAACGATGCATTGCAAAGATTTTTTTACCGTCAGAAATTATCGCAGATAAACCTTGCTATTATCAAGGTTTATCGCAAATACGATAAAAAACGAGCGCAATGCATTAATATCGCTGAAAACTCCGCGATATTCATGCATTACCGAGCTAATGCTCTTAGCCATGTTATCCACCTCCCATTGGATAACATGGCTAAGAACTGCTCAGGGCAGCTGTTACTTTTTGGAGATATTCGCGCTTATCTCGAATATTTCCAAAAGTTGATAATAGGAGATAGCGATGTTAGCGACTGTTTCCAGTCGCTAACATCTTGGCATGCCCACTTTGCATGTCATTAGTGATAAATATCACTCACATGCAAAGTGGGACCCAAGATGGTTGCTATCTCCTACTAGCCGTCGCTAACTGGTGTTAGCAACAGCTAGGTAATACAGATATAATTTTATCTCCGCGAAGCGGAGCGCTGTTACAGATATATATCTTGTTTTTGAACGTTAATTTCTCAAAATGCACTGAAGCACATATATTGAGACATAGCAAAGGCACATCGGGCTACCAGTCCCTAATATTTTACCAAGTTTCGTGCAAATCCATTCAGCCGTTCGATTATTATTATTATTTTTTTTTTTTGCCCCGCGGGGCCCTTTTAAAACCTCCACATCAAACCTAGGGGGTCAGCGAGGATCTACTATGCCCCCTTATGGTCATTTGCCCCTTTGCTTTGGCCTCCTCTTGTCTCTCGATCCTACCGAGAGACAAGATGGCGGCCGCTACATACTGTTTGGAATGTTTACAGACACCGGAGAGCCAATCAGCTTCGCTTCGCAAAGCTCCGTAACGCGAAAAGTACGCGAAGCGGTGCGCTGTTACAGATATATATCTTTTTTTGAACGTTAATTTCTCAAAATCCACTGAAGCACATATATTGAGACCTAGCAAAGGCACATCGGGCTACCAGTCCCTACAATTTTGGCAAGTTTCGTGCAAATCCATTCAGCCGTTCGATTATTATTATTATTTTTTTTTTTTGCCCCGCGGGGCCCTTTTAAAACCTCCACATCAAACCTAGGGGGTCAGCGAGGATCTACTATGCCCCCTTATAGTTATTTCCCCCTTTGTTTTGACCTCCTCTTGTCTCTCGATCCTACCGAGAGACAAGATGGCGGCCGCTACGGACTGTTTGGAATGTTGACAGACGCCGGAGAACCAATCAGCTTCGCTTCACAAAGCTCCGTTGCGCGAAAAGTCCGCGAACCAGTGCGCTGCCCGGTCCGCTGTTACAGATATATATCTTTTTTTAAACGTTAATTTCTCAAAATCCACTGGAGCACATATATTGAGACCTACAAAAGGCACATCGGGCTACCAGTCCCTACAATTTTGCCAAGTTTCGTGCAAATCCATTCAGCCGTTCGGGCTAAAAGTGAGGCCAACCGCCCTATGGAAAACTCAATGTTAAAAACACGTTTTGGGACCCCCCTTTTTTCTCGGCCCCCACTGGACGAACCCCCCCCAAATTTTCAAGGGCTGCTCAGAAACAAAATGTGCCATTTTCCTGAAAATTTCAGCCAATTCCGTCCACAAACGCCAAAGTTATTAGACATAGAATTTTCAAAAAACCCATAGAGAAAAAATCCTAACTATATATACCTACTGGCGACCGCCAGTAGGTAATATATATATATATATATATATATATATATATATATATATATATATATATATATATATATATATATATATATATATATATATATATATATGTTACCTACTGGCGGTCGCCAGTAGGTATATATAGTTAGGATTTTTTTCCTATGGGATTTTTGAAAATTCTATGTCGAATAACTTTGGCGTTTGAGGACGGAATTGGCTGAAATTTCCAGGAAAATGGAACATTTTGTTTCTGAGCAGCCCCTGAAAATTTGGGGGGGTTTCGTCAAGGGTGGGCCGAGAAAAAAGGGGGGTCCCAAAACGCGTTTTTCCCATGCAATTTTCCATAGGGCAGTTGGACTCACTTTTAGCTCGAACGGCTGAATGGATTTCCACGAAACTTGGCAAAATTGTAGGGACTGGTAGCCCGATGTGCCTTTGCTAGGTCTCAATATATGCGGTCCAGTGGATTTTGAGAAATTAAGGTTCAAAAAAATATATATATCTGTAACAGCGCTCCGGGCAGTGCCCCGGTTCGCGTACCTGACTCGTAACGGAACTTCGTGAAGCGAAGCTGATTGGCTCTCCGGTGTCTGTCAACATTCTAAACAGTCCGGAGCGGCCGCCATCTTGTCTCCCGGTAGGATCGAGAGACAAGAGGAGGCCAAAACAAAGGGGTAAATGACCATAAGGGGGCATAGCAGATCCTCCCTGACCCCCTAGGTTTGATGTGGAGGCTTTAAAAGGGCCCCGCGGGGGGGGGAAAAAAAACGTTTTTTTTGCGTGGGGAGCGCCCGGTACGCGCACCGGGAAACGGTCTGGGGAGCGTACTATAAGGAAAAAAGAATGATAGACTTTTCAAATATTGTATGTTTATTGATTGTTCATTTTGTTGGTTTTTTTGTGCTTTTTTTATTAAATATAAATTTATTTTTGTGATTCTTTTTCCAAATTTAACAGAACATTTAACAACACATTGTCGGAAATGTCCTCATTTTCAATCAGCGAATCTACTGCATCTACACATTGAACTAATTCATGGTCCCGTGATTCATCCATGAAATCTGAGTCATCATTGTCCTCAATAACTTTTTCTGTGTTGTTCTCCAGAACAATTTTGAAGGAAATAATCTGCTCTCCTTCCATTTTCTTGCTGTAATTTGCATAAAAAATAAATATATCAGTAGAGATAGGGCACTGTTGGGTTTAAGTTCAGACAGGTACTTGTGAGTTTATAACAGAGAAGTAATCTATGGGTACTGTATGGTTTCAGGCGTGAAGTAGTACTATTAAAAAGTGCCTGTGAAGAAGCCTAAGTAAATTCATAATTATACCACAGAAACCTAAATCAATCCATAATTATAATAAACAAGCCTTTCTCAATCTCTAACTCTTACAGAGGGACAGTATATAACTATCTGAAAATGTTTTCCCAAATTAATTTAAAGTGCATGACATAGTTCTCCTTTCAAATTTACAAAATAACATCTTACCTTTTAAAAACAAGTTTAAGTTGTCAGTGAAAATGCTCTTGCAATGTACGTCAGGAAGTAGTAGTCAAAATGGCTGTGTTTCTCTCTCTTTATTTATATATATTCAGGTACATAACCAATCAAATGTCAGGTAAAAAAAGTAGAAAATGAAAGTAACATTTTAATTGGTTGTAAATTCCAACACTTCAGATGTGTTTTGTGAAGTAATTTACCTCAGGGTATTTAGAGAGGTCTACAGGCTAAATGGCTAAATGGAATTCCAACCAAATTTGTGAAAATGGTAGGGATTGGTATGTAGTATGAGATTTCTATATTTGGTGAAAGTGTCTCCAGTAGTTTTTCTGTAAATTACTTTCCCACCTTTTTTAAGCGAGCGCTTCCCAGTGCGCGCCCCGGTACGCGAACCGGCAGCGTTACGGGAGTCCTCCATTTTGTGTTTCGGTAGAATTGAGATACAAGATGGAGGGCAAATAATGTTCAGAATGGGTAGAAGGGGGCAAGGTAGACGTATCCTGACCCCCTAGGTTTTCTGAGGGTGGCTGAGGAGGCCCATATGTGCGAGAAAAAAAAAAATTGAAAATTTTTCGCGCGGTTAGCGTCCGGTGCGCGTACCGGGTAGCGCTCCGGAAAGCGTAAATTGTGAAAATTAGTAAAAAAAAAGACATTTAAAATTTGTTTATAGTGATCATAGTTAGGGTAGCTCTGAGAAGAGCTTTTGGGTCTGTGGTAGATTTAGGTACTTATAAGTAGGTACCAATACATAGTCTTAAATTCAGGATGAAAACTCTGTTCCCCTCATCTGAGAAGTGAACTCCATCTTCTCTGTAGATATCTTGCATGTAGTAACGCAAGTTATTGTTGTAGATGGAGCCCATTCCATGGTCTCTCATGTAAACTGAAACAGACTTATTTACATGCTTCCTCGATTTCTCAATTTGTGGAGAAAATTGCTTGGACCACCTCCATTTCTGTCTTTGGCATATATTTGAATATACCAAGGCAGTTTGAGGGAAAAGTGCCATCAATTGTTCAAAGGTGTCCTTTAAAGGCATTTCCAGACCTACCCCAGTCAAAGTGCCCAAATCATTTCCTCCACAGTGCACAATTAACAGGTCAGGTTTTGGCAAATGCAAAAAGGTTTTCACCAATGGTATCAATTGGTGACATCTTAATCCTCTGTGGCCAATCCAGTTGATTTCCACATTTTGTAAATTGAGGTTGTGTAAATTTCTGTTATCAGCATACCTTTGAGCCCAATGGATGTAACTATGTCCAACAATCCAGACAGAAAACATAGTGAGAGGAGTTTCTGCTTCAGTCAGATGAAGTGTGGTAATGAAATGGCAGTTGAAACAGTAGGAGTATGTAATGAAAAAAACGGTGGACTTTCTGTGCTAATGAATCAGTAGCAGTGATTGGTGGATTTTGATTGCTGGAAACAGAAAGTTAGGGTGCATGGATGAGTTCTTTGAAAGATGTAATTTGAATGGTCAAGAAAAAATCATTTTATGAAAGATTGCACTGGATACGCAGGTGTACTGAGAGTTCAGAGTTCAATTGAAACATTGTTGTGTGAAGTTGCAAACATGAGAGGTCTTTCAGGAGGTGGTTTCTATGGAAAAAAGGCAGAAAGGGCAGAGGGGCGAAGGGTGTTGATTTGAAAAAAGTGAGGGAAGAGTTTTGATTGGGTGACATGAGAGATATGTGTGATGAATTACAGCATTTCTGTGGCATTGTTGGTTGCAGCCTCTGGAGTGCATACCCTTTGTTCTGCTGAAGACAAATTGGTGTGTGTCTGAGACTGTTTTGAAACTCAAAAAGTATTTGCTAAGGTGAGAAAAGATTCATTTAATTTAAATAGAGAATAGTATGCTTTAAGGAGAAAATGATGAAGAAAGTTGTGTATTTAAAATGTTGCTTTGTGTCAAGTGTTTTACAAATAGATTTTGTTTCTTTGAGTTACATAGCCATGTTACATAGCCATGTTAAAAGTGACGCATAAATGGTGCTAGGGCCTTAAAAATACGTTTTCATGTGTGTTAGGGCATTTTAAGTCACTTCCCCATGAATGTGGGTAAATAATTGCTTTACTTGATGTTTTTAAAAACGTTTTTTGAAATCAATTAGGTTTCTTGATATGTACTGCTAGAGTTTCATAGGTTGCTTGGGGCATATTTACAAGGCCTTTGAGTCACTTTGATGTTATTTTCCCCATTTTAATTTAGGTCATTTCCCCGTGGTGCAAGGTCCTTGTAAATACGCCCCCATGTGTGCATGGCAAATTTAGATTTTGTTTCTTTGAGTTACATAGCCATGTTAAAAGTGACGCAAAAATGGTGCAAGGGCCTTACAAATACGCTTTCATGTGTGTTAGGGCATTTTAAGTCACTTCCCTATGAATGTGGGTAAATAATTGCTTTACTTCATGTGTTTAAAAACGTTTTTTGAAATCAATTAGGTTTCTTGATATGTACTGCTAGAGTTTCATAGGTTGCTTGGGGCATATTTACAAGGCCTTTGAGTCACTTTGATGTTATTTTCCCCATTTCAATTTAGGTCATTTCCCCGTAGTGCAAGGTCCTTGTAAATACGCCCCCATGTGTGTTTGGCAAATTTAGATTTTGTTTCTTTGAGTTACATAGCCATGTTAAAAGTGACACAAAAATGGTGCAAGGGCCTTACAAATACGCTTTCATGTGTGTTAGGGCATTTTAAGTGACTTCCCCATGAATGTGGTTGAATAATTGTTTTACTTGATGTGTTTAAAAACGTTTTTTGAAGTCAATTAGGTTTCTTGATATGTACTGCTAGAGTTTCATAGGCTGTTTGGGGCATATTTAGAAGGACGTTGAGTTACTTTGATGTTATTTTTCCCATTTTAATTTAAGACATTTCCCTGTGGTGCAAGGTCCTTGTAAATACGCCCCCATGTGTGCTTGGCAAATTTAGATTTTGTTTCTTTGAGTTACATAGCCATGTTAAAAGTGATGCAAAAATGGTGCAAGGGCCTTAAAAATACGCTTTCATGTGTGTTAGGGCATTTTAAGCCACTTCCCCAAGAATGTGGTTGAATAACTGTTTTACTTCATGTGTTTAAAAACGTTTCTTAAAGTCATTTAGGTTTCTTGATATGTACTGCTAGAGTTTCATAGGCTGCTTGGGGCATATTTAGAAGGCCTTTGAGTCACTTTGACGTTATTTTCCCCATTTTAATTTAAGTCATTTCCCTGTGGTGCAAGGTCCTTGTAAATACGACCCCATGTGTGCTTGGTAAATTTAAGCACTGACAGGGTGTGCTTCTACATAGGACCCGTGTTGTGTTTTCAAATTATGACCAGAAAATCGTTTTTTTTAAAAAAAAAAAACCTTTTCACATTTATGAGAAGGTCATAACGTTTTTTGAAGTCAATTAGGTTTCACAATATGTACTGCTAGAGTTTCATAGTCACTATGATGATAATGATATACATTTAGAACTGTGTAGGAGGCATGGAGAAACTGAGGCTTCTGTAAGTGTCAAGGGAGGTGAGTAATGTACATTGGTCTGTTGCATAAAGTCCTCATCTTCAGCGTACTCTTGGATATGCTAGACTACATCTGCACAATGAGATAACTAAGCTGAGGAAACACAGGTGATGTGATTGTGAATTGAGCAAAAATATTTGCACGTTTTTCAATTACATCACCTGTGTTTCCTAACATTACGAATCACATTGTGCAGATGAGGTTTAGGCCTGTCCAGGGAGATAGAGGAGGTCTGGCCTTTGTTCAAGAGTGCAGTGGACATGACTCACTTCATTGGTAGGCCTGCACATGTATTATCTCCTGTGTACTCTTCAATAAGCCTAAATTTCATCTGCAACCCTGAGTAGGCCTCACCTGAAACAAACCTCTGGATAGGCCACACCTTATCGTCATCTTGAATCAATCATTTAAAATGTTAGGGGCAGATTTATGATGGCCGTGCGCCTCTTTTGTGCCGCTGTTGCGTCACTTTTGTGACGCAGCAGTGATGCAAAAGATGCACCATGTTGCAAGATTGGCCTCACTTCATCTGCAACAAGATACCGTCAGTTTAACTTGTAAACATTTAGGTCTGTGTAGGGGGCATGGAGAAGCTGAATCTTCTGTAAGTGTCAAAATTGTTGCATACAGTGCTCACCTTCTGCGTACTATTTGATATGCTTGACTACATCTGCACAATGAGATACCTAAGCAAAGTAAACACAAGTGATGTGATTGTGAAATGAGCAAAAGAAATTGCACATTTTTCAATTACATCACTTGTGTTTCCTAACATTACGAATCAGATTGTGCAGATGAGGTTTAGGCCTGTCCAGGGACACAGAGGAGGTGTGGCCTTTGTTCAAGAGTGCAGTGGACATGACTCACTTCATTGGTAGGATTGCACATGTATTATCTCCTCTGTACTCTTCAATAAGCCTAAATTTCATCTGCAACCCTGAGTAGGCCTCACATCAAGCAAACCTCTGGATACGCCACACCTTATCGTCATCTTGAATCAATCATTTAAAATGTTAGGGGCAGATTTATGATGGCCGTGCGCCTCTTTTGTGCCGCCATTGTGTCACTTTTGTGACGCAGCAGCAGTGCAAAAGATGCACCATGTTGCAAGATAGGCCTCACTTCATCTGCAACAAGATACCGTCAGTTTAAACTGTATACATTTAGGACTGTGTAGGGGGCATGGAGAAGATGAGCAAAAGATGCGCTATGTTGCGACATATTTACAAATTGATGCATCTAGGCTGATGTGTCATGCTGTAAAGTCCTCTGCCACATGAAACCTGCGTCAGGTTTCATGTGGGCGTTTTGTTGCAGGGTGGGTATTCACTTGCATGAAAGCCCTGTAAAACTAACACAGTGAAATTTACAAGATTTCACTGAGTCAGCTTTTTGGCATTGGTGAATTTTAAATCTTACGTCTGTTTGAAACAGGCATAAGGAGTGGCGCACCATGCAATGTGTGGCTTGCCCGTGTGCATTGCAGGAGTCATGTCGCGCTTGCGACGTGATTCCTGCAATGTGCCGCTTTTGCGGCACAGATGCGTGACGCATCTGTGCTGTTTTTGCCCCAATGGTGATCTGCATTGTGAATGCGGCATACCATGGGTGGCAGAGCAGCGGCGCACGTTAACTGGTGCATCCCTGGGGATGCGCCAGTTAACATAAATCTGCACCTTTACATTTAAGTATGAGCAGGGGATACAGAGTTGGTGAGGCTTATCCAAGGTTAAGAAAAGATGAGTCCTGTTCACTGAAAACTTGGACATAGGCCTCACCTCCTCAGCATCGCTGGACAGGGTTAAATAATATCTGCAAAATGGTATTCTTGTTAAACAATTTTACTATTATAGTCTCTGAGATTTGTCTCTTACTCTGCAACATCTCATTGTTGTTCTCTTTTTTTAAAGATAATGACAACATCAAGCATGAGTGATAATGAGCAATCTGTTGATCTCGATCTTATCATTGAACTTGTCATTGAAACGTCAGTGGAAGTAGATCCCTTGGATGATTTATATCCTGTGGATGATGAAGAACATGATGAGGATGCTGATTTGTCAGAATTGTATGACATAGGGTGGGCAGCTGACCTGCTCGAGCCTATTAACCTATAAAGACTTTTAAAAATAAATTTAAGTTACTCGAAATGAAAAGTAGCCATGTAAACCGTTTCATTTAAAATTAAATACAACTTCAAAAACAGCTTGTGTGAAGTGTCTTTAATAAAATAATGAAATATGCTAATAAAATTAGTTCAGATTCACATATAAAAGAGCACAGGTCAAATGTAGAAGCATTCCATTTCTTTGCTACTATTTGTGACTTTTAAATTTGCCAATGCACTACAAATTATTGTATGTAGAATTGACAACTAGTGTGTTAATTTTTTGACGACTGTTATTGATTTACTGTTTGGTAATAGTGGTTAATAACATTTTTTATTATATTTTACCACAGATTCAAGTGCAGATCATTTCAAAAATACAGTATGCCATCGAAGGAAAGAATCCGAAAGGCTACAAAACGTCAAAGACAGCAGATTACTAAATGCTTGCAGCAGTCCTCTACAATAAAAACTCGTCAAGTCACCAAGAAAGCTCCGGGTAAGACAACGAAATCATTCATAAGAAATATTTACAGAAAAAAAAGTATCACTACAGAACATGTTTTAGTCCAGAAAAAGAGGGCCAATTTAAACGGAAAGGAAAGGTCAATCAAAAATGTTACTGCTAGAGCAGGAGATAACTCTGTGCATGGTAGTAGAAGGAAAAATCAGTTTAGGGACATTCGTAGACGAATGTTCCGCAACAGGATAATTGGCAATTTGTTAAAAAATATTAAGAAAGGTCAACAGAAAGTGGTTTTTTATAAAAGAAAAAAAAATATTGAGAAAATTATTGATCAGGCATTCGAAATTAAGCGAAAGTTATTTATTTTGATAATCAATAGAATTAGGAAACTAAACAAGGTAATTTATGATTTCAAATCAAATAGTAGATGGAAGAGAACAGTTAATCGTAGTAATTTTTGTGAAGTTTTTTCAGGAGAATGGATGCATAGTTCAAGTTGTGAGGCATTTTTTAATGAGGAGAGTTATTTCCAGGATAATGATTTGGTGCATGCAGTTGACACTAGTGGTCGAGCATATGAGGTGAAAGATGGATGTGTGGTTGAAAAAGAAAAACTTGTGACAACAGAGGCAGAAGAGGTGTTAGGTGATGGAGTTTTAGGGAGACGTCCTAAGGGTCCAGTGTACACCTGGAAGTGTAGTAGTATTTGCAGTGTGCGACAGGAATCAATTGATTTGTTTTGTAATTTCTTACGTACATATAGTAAGAAAAGTCTGAAACAAAAAATTAAGTTGTTGCAAGACTTAGTAGATCCTTGCAGATTGAGAGAACTGACAGGTTTGCATGGTCATTCATTGGCTTGTCTTTCCAGGAGAGTATGCCAGAGTGTTTTTCATCATTTCAGGATGCTAGCAGTGCATCATAATAAAGTGAGGAAATTAGTTAGAATGTTGTATTATGCTAAGAGTCCAGCAATTATGCTTAAACAATTATGCACTGCTCTTTTGCATGGTTCAGAAGTAGATGTGAAGAATATTTGTGCAGAAATTGAGTTTTGTTACTTTGCAAGTAAAGAGGAGAATGTTGAAATTGACCCAGAAGAAGAAGGTAATGTGGAAGAGAGTGTACAGGTTTCCAGTACAGATAATTTTCAGAAGGAAATTGCCACGTTTCAGGTGAAATCAAGTGAGAGGCCTAATTTCACTTGTGTGTGTTGTCGACGCACTTATTATAAGAATCAGACTAAGTTAGTGGATTTATATGCAAAAAGTGAAAGAGAAAATAATAGTGAATGGAAGGATTTCGCAACATACTTTATGGTAGAAAATTGTTTTGATTTGGGATTGGATCAACGTGTGTGTACTTATTGTTGTAACAAATTAAATCAAAACCGGATGCCTGCTAGAGCGGTTCATAATAATCTGGAATTGGTTGAGATTCCTTCTGAATTGAAGGATTTAAATACTTATGAATCTATTTTGATTCAAATTGTCCATCCCTTTCAGGCTATTGTACGAATGGAGCCAAAGACAGGGAAATTGCCTCCATCAGATTTACAGAGAGGATTAAAGGGAAGAGTTGTTTATTTGCCTCTAGATTTGAAGAAAAACATTAATACAATTGGAGTAGAGAAAGTGGAAGAGGAACCTCTGGTTATCTTAGTTAATGGGGTTCCGACAAAGAGTAAGAAAATATGGCAAGATTTAGTGGATGTTAGGAAAGTCAAAAAGGCAACATTGTATTTGAAGAAAAAAAATAAGTACTATAAGAATGTATATGTTGCAGAAGAGGAAGTAAGTGAAGAAGAGGATAGCGATTTGTGTGCTGGTCAAATTGAGAAAGTAGAAGCCTCTAAAAATGAAGGAATATATGAACATTATAGTGTTCATCCTTTGCATTCCAAGGAAGTCATGGGGAATGCTATTGAGTTGTTTCAAATGAAACAAGCCAAAGGGAGTCCTATTAGTGTTTGGGAGGAAAGTTTGGAAGCTCGGTGTTTCCCACAGCTATTTCCAACAGGTGAAGGAGGAAGATATGATGAGCGACCTGATCAAATTCCTGCTTCTGAATACCGTACTTTACGATTGTATGCAGAAGATCCTAGGTTTCGTCAATGCATTCCCTATTTGTTTCATCTCCTGTTTGAAAGCGATCTGTCTGGACTGTCATATGCAGTGAACCACATTTTGAAAAGTGGTGTACAGATGCAAAATATCTCGGCAAGGGACTTTATGGATAAAGTCAATGTGCAAGACAGTATTTTGGATTCTCACCTGATTAATCTCATGGCGTGTCAGCGTGGTACTAATGAATACTGGTACCGTCATCATGGTGATTTAAAATGTATGCTGAGGAACTTAGGAACTCCCACATGGTTCCTCACTCTCAGCTGTGCCGAGTATGGCTGGGAAGACTTACTTGAATTTCTACGAGAGGCAAATGGAAACATTGAAAATATCGAATTCAAGACACCCGGAGAACTGTGCTCTTTGGATCCAGTGAATGTATGCAGGTACTTCAATCATAGATTTGAAGCTATGATGTCTTTCATCATGAACAAGAAAAATCCACCTCTTGGAGAGGTGTTGGATTTCTTCTGGAGAAAGGAGTACCAAGCAAGAGGTGCTCCTCATATACATATGCTGCTATGGATCAAAGATGCACCCAAATTTGGAACAGATCCGGATGACTTAGTGATGAGTTTCATAGAACAGTATTCTACATGTGCTGTTCCAAACACAAAGGAAGACAAAAGCCTAAGAGAACAAGTTTTACGCTTCCAAAGCCATCGTTGTGGAAAGTACTGTCGTCGTAAATTCAGAAACAAGGACAAATTCTACACAAAATGTCGTTTCGCCTTTCCATGTCCGGTGATTTCTAAAGGAAGAGTGAACAGTTTGATGTCTTCGCTGCGACATAATGTGACGAGGAAATCACCCAAAAATACATACATTTTGAAAAGGAACGAAGAGTCTAAGTACATCAACGACTACAACCCAGTGATTTTGTCCATGTGGAATGCTAATATGGATATACAGTTTGTGGCTGATAACTGTATGGCTGTGGCTCGGTATGTGACATCTTACATCACCAAAAAAGAAAAGACAGAATTGAAGGATATGTGGGAGGACATTTCCCATGAAAAGAGCCTCAGTAAGAAGTTGTACAGTTTCAGTCTGAAGATGTTGTCGCATCGAGAAATCGGAGCTTACGAATGTTCTGACCGGTTATCTTCAGCAAGTCTCTATGCCAAATCTAGAAGTATCATTTGGGCGAGTCTTGGTCTTGCTGCAACGCGTAATCGAGTTCTGAAACCTGTGCGGGGAAATTGAGTATTTGGCGGAAAAGGAGCCAAACAGTACCGATATTTTGAAGACCAACATGTTGGATACATATTATCCAAATAGAAGCAGTCACCTCGAGAATGTTTGTCTGTATGAGGTTCTACAAAATTACATATTCAAGAGGAACATCAAAGAAGATATTGATAAAGGAGTGTATGCTGTAATTGGAAGTGAGGGATGTCTGGTCAAGCAAAGAAAATGCCAATTGGTTAACCATCGAAAATTGAGTGGCGAATCTCCTGAAAGAAAAGAGTTTCTCTATTTAGCTCTTTTGCAACTTTTCAAGCCTTGGCGTGCAGAAGAGGAACTGCTTGGAGATTTCCTCTGTTACGAAGACTCTTTCAATGCTGCCAAGGAGACCATAGAATGTCCTGTTTTTCCCAAATATCTAGAAATGTTGAATGCGGAAATCAAGCAGGAAGCAATGATTGCAGCCGAGATTGCTAGAGACAGTTCTCAGGACAGTCAGAGTTCTGTTTCATTGAGTCAGGATCCACTAGGAGGACCAGTTATCGAAAATGAAGCTGCCACTGCCATGATTGAAGTGGAAAGAGCCATGGCACATGCTCAGGAGGATGCGGTTAACTTAGAAGACTTGGAAAGACAACTCAACGTTGAGCAGAGGAAAATATATGATGAAGTTACCAACCAAATTGATCATGGATTAAGTCATGAGAAGAAAGAGTGCTCATGTACGTCGTTGAAGCCTGTCCGACTGTACGTGAGTGGAGAAGCGGGAACTGGAAAAAGTTTCCTCATTAAAGCAATTTCATGTTATTTGCAGAAAAGGACTGAGTCATCGCTGTCTTGTGTTGTCACCGCTCCAACTGGACTGGCAGCACATAACATTAAAGGTATTACTTTGCATCGTCTACTGATGCTGCCAGTGGAGCATGATAACAAATTACAATACCACAAGTTATCTGGAGATGCTTGTTGTGAAGTTTCAAGAGTCTTGAGGAAAATGAAACTTCTTATCATTGATGAAGTAAGCATGGTTTCCAATGTCATGCTTGCCTTTGTGCATTTGAGAATGCAACAAGTTCTCAAAACAGATTATGATGTGTTATTTGGTGGCAAACACATCATTGTTTTCGGTGATCTTCTGCAGCTGACACCAGTGAAAGGACAACCTGTGTTCAAAATGCTCACGCATGAAGATACCAGGAAGTGCCTAGGGAGCATTGGCAACGTCAATATATGATTAAACTTCAATTATGCTGAACTGCGTGAAAATATGCGTCAAGCGAAGGATGAAGATTATAAGAATATTCTACAAGATGTTAGAATTGGAAAAGTGACCGAGCATGGGAAAGAAGCTTTACATGCACGATTACTGTCAAATTTGTATCCAGAAGAAGACGTTGAGTCAGAGAATATTTTTCGGAAAATTACTGAGAAGAAATCTGGAATATGTTTGATGCCAACTCTTGCAGAATGTGCCATCTTCAACAACAAAATGTTGAATTTAGAAAACCAAGAGATTGTGAAACTGGAAGCTATTGACAGAATAGAGCATATGGGAGCAACAATTATTTTGTCTGAGAATTTGAAATCTAAATTGGATTCATTAGAGAAGACTATATCTAAAACTGCTGGTTTTGAAAAGACTCTGAATGTGTGCTTAAATTGCTGTATAATTTTAAGAAGGAATTTACATGTTGAAAGAGGTCTGGTAAATGGATCAATGGGTAATGTTGTTGATTTTGAAAAATACAGAAATAGAGATGGAATTGAATTTTTAAAAATTAAATTTGATGGCATTGAGGAAGTACAGCTAATTGGTCGTTGCTCTGCTAGGTTTTTGCTAGTAAAAGACTTATATGTTCGCCGTAAGCAGTTTCCTGTTTGCTTGGCATATGCGGTGACAATCCATAAATCGCAAGGTTTAAGTGTAGACAGTGCATTGGTGAATATTGGCAGTTCTGTGTTCAAGGAGGGTATGGCATATGTGGCATTGTCACGAGTCAGAAGTTTATCGGGATTGTACTTGATTGAGTGTGATGTCACAAACATTTGTGCGGATCTAGATTGTGTTAAGGAATACAATAGGTTAAGAAGAGAGTATGCGACACATTTGCCTCAATATCCTTTGTTTGAGAAACGTGTGGTAGGCCGGAAACGAAGAAATGTGACCAATAGTAGGGAGGTTGTAGCAAAAAGACGAAAAGTCGATGAACCTGAAATTATAAGCAGAAAAAAATGGATTCTGTTGAAGATGTTGTTGGTTTTCAATTTGAAAATAGTTCTGGTGTCAACTGCTATGCTAATGTAGTGGTTAATGTTGTCTTTTCTCTAGAAACTTTAAAAGAAGAGATTGTGGTCAATTCGGATCAAAGATTTTGCAGTTTGTTGAATTCTGTGTTAGAGAAATGTAGCACTGATAGAACAAAAATAGAAAGTGTGTCTGAAATTCGAAATCTGTTAGACAAATGTTCAGGTCAAATGCAATTCTCTCAAAATATTCAGCAAGATTGTCAGGAGTTTTTAAGGTATATGCTTGATGTATTGCAAGAGGAAGGTGTAGATGTAGATCATCTGTTTGGCCTTTCTTATCAATGGCAGCATGACTGCGAGAACTGTAGGGTATCAAGTACTACTAGTGTAGAGTCTGAAAGATTTATATATTTAACTTTGCCAGACAGTAAATCAGTGTCCTTTAGTAAGCTAGTAAAAGCAGCTGATCACAACATGGAGTGTAGCCAATGTAAGTCTGCAATGTTCTCCACATTATTTATACGAACATATGGCCAGTATGTCATTTTAATGTTCCAACGATGTAGGCCTGATGGAACAAAATTGACAACTTTAATTAAAAATGTTGTGGCTTCGCAGTTGTCAATATCAGGAAGGACTTTTGTAACTGCAGCAATTATATATCATGACGGTCCTTTAACAACATCAGGACATTACACAGCTTATTTGAAGTCTAGACACGGCTGGTCATTCTGCAATGATTCTGTTTTAACTTTTTTTTAAAAATGGCCTTTTGACCTTAAAAATTCTTACCTGGTGTTTTTACAACCAAAATTTTAGGGAAAGAATCTCGGGATTTGCTCTGAGGAATTTCAAGAGGTTCTAATGGCTCCTACACTATTTGGCCTTGAGGATAAGTGTAGTACAGTGTAAAAAGTTATTTTTGAGTTTTAAGTAGTTCCTGAAAAAAAATAAGGGTTTCTTACAGAAAGTGGTGGGCACGGATTAGTTAAAGGACAACAGAGTATTTCCCAAAGCAAACGGTATTCTTACCATAACACTTGACGTCATGGAAAAATAACTGCACTTTGAATGAGTTCAGAAAAACTGTTTCTTTTAATAAGCTAATTCAAGCAGGCAATCAAAACATGGAGTAGAGGTAATGTAAGTCTGCAACGCTGTCTACATTTTTTGAACAAACTTTTGGTTATAATGTCATTTGAAAATTCCAACTATATAAACCTGATGAAAGTAAGTTTTCAACTTTAATTACAAATGTTGTGGCTTTGTGGGATTTGTTTAGAAGAATTCCAAGAGTTATAAATGGCTCTTACACGATTTGGCCTTGAGGAGAAGTGTGGTAGAGAGCGAGAAGTCATTTATTGTATGTAACATATTTGTCAAAACGATGGAGCTTTTCTTTCAGAAAGTGGCGGGCTGAAAATAATAACAGCACAACAGAGTATAAGCTGTTCATAGGACATCCTTCGACGTCATGGAAAGTAAGTTACTTTTAAGGAGTTCTGATTTATGATTGGTTATGTTATATGGGTTTTTTAAACACAATCATTTTGATTGTGTTTTTTTTTCCCTGCTGTTAAATGATGAATACCTTCAAGTCACTGTTTTAAGTGAAATTTGATATATTCTGAGAACAGCAAAAATAAACCATTTAATATGTATAATTAATTCTGTACTTTTTGTATTTATGATATACATTTAGAACTGTGTAGGAGACATGGAGAAACTGAGGCTTCTGTAAGTGTCAAGGGAGGTGAGTAATGTACATTGCTCTGTTGCATACAGTCCTCACCTTCTGCGTACTCTTGGATATGCTAGACTACATCTGTACAATGAGATACCTAAGCTGAGGAAATACAGGTGATGTGATTGTTAAATGAGCAAAAATATTTGCACGTTTTTCAATTATATCACCTGTGTTTCCTAACATTACGAATCACATTGTGCAGATGAGGTTTAGGTCTGTCCAGGGAGACAGAGGAGGTCTGGTCTTTGTTCAAGAGTGCAGTGGACATGACTCACTTCGTTGGTAGGCCTGCACATGTATTATCTCCTCTGTACTCTTCAACAAGCCTAAATTTAATCTGTAACTCTTTGTAGGCCTCACCTGAAACAAACCTCTGGATAGGCCACACCTTATCGGCATCCTGAAACAATCATTTAAAATGTTAGGGGCAGATTTATGATGGCCGTGCGCCTCTTTTGCGCCGCCGTTGCGTCACTTTTGTGACGCAGCAGCAGTGCAAAAGATGCACCATGGTGCAAGATACGCCTCACTTCATCTGCAACAAGATACCGTCAGTTTAAACTGTATATATTTAGGACTGTGTAGGGGGCATGGAGAAGCTGAGGCTTCTGTAAGTGTCAAAGTTGTTGCATACAGTGCTCACCTTCTGCGTACTCTTTCATATGCTAGACTACTTCTGCACAATGAGATACCTAAGCAAAGGAAACACAAGTGATGTGATTGTGGAATGAGCAAAAATAATTGCACGTTTTTCAATTACATTACCTGTGTTTCCTAACATTACGAATCACATTGTGTAGATGCCTCACTCAGTCTGTATCTGACACTCTTTCCTTCACTTCCTCTGACTCCTCTCTCTGTTTTCCTTATTCACCCTTTCCTTATATAGTTTACCTTACTCACTTTCTTTTACTAGCTTACACAACTTCTGTTTTCTCTTCTATCCTTCTTTTCTGTCACTGAAAGTATCTTCCTTTTTTTTCTCTTAGTAATTTACTCTATTTCATTTTCTTTTTGTCTCTGACTGTCTATCACCGTTTCTTTCTCTTTTTTTCTGCATGTTTATCTCTAACTTTATTTCTTTGTAAAATTGGATGATTGTCAATCTTTTCCCTTGTCTTTTCTAATTTTTAAATACATGTTTTAATATTTTTCAAATTTTTGTTGTTTCTTTTACAGATTGAAAGTATAAAAATAACAAGTGACTAAGTTAACGACAATTATAAGGTAAGTGTTTTGTACTCTTTTCGTTACATTTCTATCACATTTAACTTCTATTAGTTCCACTGCTTCATTTCTTTAACCGTCAGTTTCCTGCCTTTGCTACTTCCCTCATTCCTTTTTCTATTACTTACTTACTCTACTCCTTCCACTACTTTTCTCAGTCCCTCTGTTCTCATAGTTCCTCACTCCTGTTCACTCACTCCGTCTCTATTACTCTCACTATCTCTGACTCATCACTCTTTCACTACTTGTTCATTATGCTTTCTCCCTGCAGTTCAAACACACTAAGGGGCATATTATCAACACAGGCAATAAAATTATCACTGCTTTTATCGGCAGAGAACTGCTGCAAAAGCGGCTTTAGCGGCAGTTTTCTTCCGCAAAAGCGGCTTTAGCTGCAGTTTTCTGCCGATAAAAGCAGCAATAATTTTATCGCCTGTGTTGATAATATGCCCCTATGTTATTTACATTTCTTTGCTGTTTTAATCATTCCTTTTATGTCACTTCTTCTTTTCTGCTTTCTGTTTTTTCTTTCTGTTATTCCACATGTTTTAACCTTAGTCACTGTCATACATCTTGTTTTATTCCTATTTACTTTTGCTCACTGTTTTCTTCACACTTTCCCTCAGGGTTGTTCTTTTAGTCCGGTTCTATGCCTACCTCTCATTCCACATCCTTTACTGTTTTTCTTCTTAATTTAAACATTCACTCACATTCTCTAAGAAACTCTTGTTTATTATTCTTCTACTCTCCTTTTTTTCTTTCACTTCCTTATCTATTTTGTTTTTCACAATTATACCCTCTTACATCTTTTCTTCGGTAAATAGATCTATTAAACAGTATCTCTGTGTTACTCCCTCTAGCTGTCTTTCTTTTAATATTACTCTCTGTTTCCTTCCCTTATACTTTCTTTTCTTTTTTTTTTTTTCTTTTTTTTTCTGGTTCGCTACCGGTTCGCGTACCGGCGCGCGAACCGGGAAGCGAATCAAAAGAAATAGAGGTTGCCAGAGTGCTAAACATTCTAGCAATTTTTTATAAAGGGGAGGTAGTTCTGAAAAGAACTTTTTTTAAAATAATTTTTGTTGTTTTATATTTTTTTATTATTTTTCTGAACATTTTTTTTACTTTTTCTGTATTTTTTGAACGGTTTTATATTTTTTTTGTTTTTTGGGGGGGAGAAACGAAAATGATTCATTATAAAGGGCTCAACAGGAGCAACAAAAAAAAAAGATAATTTATTGTCTGGGGCGTTTTGGACAATTATGATTGTCAATAGCAACATTGATTTCATTTATGCTACTCTCCCTGTAGCAAATCAATTGTCCGCAATAAATGCATACATGTTTCACTTCCCCAAACTTCAGTTGAATATTTGGGACCGTCTCCCTCGCCTCTGGTCCCGTCAGTGCCTCTTGATGTGATGTACTGGCCACAGGACGGGGGTTATCCTGCAGGTCACGTACCTGTGCAGCACTATAATTGATAGGGTGCCACCTGTCCATATGGCGATGCATGGTATAATTGCCATAACTATATTTTTTATCTGTCCCTCTGGACAGATCTTTTTTGCAAATGAGGCAAGTTACATAGCGGGCATTCACTTTTTTTTGGCCCCGGGGATATTTGAAAAATTGCCAAATGAAACTCTCTTTGACACGGGACCTCCTAGGCTCTTCAGGCAAAAACTCTCTCTCCTCCTCTTCCTCTTCTTCCTCTTCTTCCTCCTCTTGCTGAACGATAACCTGAGGAGGTGGTCCTCTCTTCCTATGAGGTGGTGGTGGTGGTGGGGGTGCACCAGCTGCAGCTACAACACTTGCATTGCTAAGTAATGAAAAAAGGTCTTCCTCTCACAAAGATGAAAGAGTGAGGAAACAAGGAGGGGTTTTCATCATTTGGGAAAAAAAATAGTTCTAAACCAATGAAAAGTGTTATTTTTAGGTCACATGACTTAGCCTTACATCATTAAGAAACCAAAAGTGAAATGAACCAATGAAAAGTGTTATTAACAAGTCACATGACCTGTTATGCTTACGTTACGCGCTCCGCGCCGCGCCCCGGATCGCTTCCGGGAAGCTACGCTTCGCGCCTCGCTTCGCGTACCGGAGCACTTCCGGGTGCGCTAACGGGGTGCGTCATATGACGCATTACGCGACAACGCGATACGTCGCGCTTACGCGACGCGTCACAATGTTGTTTTCTAACGCGGCAGTTGCGCAAACGGAACGTTTACCGGTTCGCGGACCGAGTCGCGGCAACAAATTGAGCTAACGGGGAGCTACCCGGTTCGCGGACCGGGAGCGAAACAAAATTTTTTTTTTTTTAAAAATACATTAAAAAAATTGTATTAAAAACATATTAAATATATTTTTCGATTTAATGAAGAATATTTTTTTAAAATCTTTTGATATTTGCTATTAGAAAACCATTGAAATTCACTGAAAAAACCATAGGTTATAGACCATATATAGTTAGGAATTAGCATTTACAAAACCTTGAAAATTCACTGAAAAAACCATAGGTTATAGACCATATATAGTTAGCATTTACAAAACCTTATTTTACTCACACAAAACCATTGAAATTCGCATATATAGTTAGCTGCACTAACTATATATCGCGCACCCGCAATCCACTGCTGATCATGTCACATATTACATCATTCATGACATGGTCAGTGACATCACTGATGACATCTCAAATGACATCACTGATGACATCACTGATGACTACATCCAGTGACTGTATTTTTCTGTAAAATTAAAATATGTCTTACATATTGAAGAATGAGTGGATGTATAAGTGTCTGGATGAAGGATTTAGTAGGTGCATGACTGACTGTATGAGTGAGTGATTAAATGTGTCTCACTGAGTGCATGGGTTAGTGACTAAACTGGCTTAATTTGTGCATCATTATGTCTATTGTTCTGAAAACTGCTGCATGTGTTGTTCAGTAGCTATATGAGTAACTATATGGGTTATTGATTGGTTGCCCAAGTATTTGTATGGGAGACTGAGTGTGTTTGTGGGTGGCTGGGAGGTGTATGACTCTGTGCATAGATGTGTGAGCAGTTGATTGACTAGATGTATGGGTTCAACAGTGCATGTGGAAACAGCTGTATGGGCGGTTGACTGTGTACATCAGTGTATTGGTGAGTGAATGGATATCTCAGTGCTACATGTCAAAGTAAGTACATATGTAAAACACAGTACATGTGAGACTTGACATATATAAATAACTGTGCATAAGAGCCAGTGAATGTGTGAGTGGCTGTATGGATCATTGTGAACCTGTATTCAGGATTGTATAAGAGAGTAAATATGTTTTAGTATATGTTTTAATAAGTAAGGTGTGTATAACTGTATAGTTGAGAAAATGGAGGTGTGATTGATTGTTTGCATGACTGACTAGGTGTGTGTGTAACTTCATAGATGAGTGACAATCTGTGAGTCTGTGTTTACACTGAGTATACCTAAGGTTATATTAGAGTCTGAAGAGGTTCATCGTATTATCACATGAATGATCTCATCAGTGATGTGATCAGTAATGTCAAATGAGATGTCATCAGTGATGTCATTAGTGATGTCATTTGAGATGTCATCAGTGATGTCATCAGTGATGTCACTGACCATGTCATGAATGATGTAATATGTGACATGATCAGCAGTGGATTGCGGGTGCGCGATATATAGTTAGTGCAGCTAACTATATATGCAAATTTCAATGGTTTTGTGTGAGTAAAATAAGGTTTTGTAAATGCTAATTCCTAACTATATATGGTCTATAACCTATGGTTTTTTCAGTGAATTTTCAAGGTTTTGTAAATGCTAATTCCTAACTATATATGGTCTATAACCTATGGTTTTTTCAGTGAATATATATATATATATATATATATATATATATATATATATATATATATATATATATTCACGCTCCTCTGTACCAAAGTAACGGGGCACTAGGGTGGGTGCCGCAAACACGGTTGGTACGCCGTGTATCAATACTGTTACAAGCCTCCTCCCCCAGCCGGGAAAGAAGACACAGCACTCGCGGGGTGTTTATTTGTCAGTTGCTTCCTTTATTTGCAAGCGCTCCTCACAGACGCGTTTCGGGGCAAGCCCTTTATCAATGTGTCAACACGAGTGTTGCACAGGAGTCATTTTTAAAGTGCAGTGTGCGATTTCATGAGAGAAAGTGAGGTAGGACTACTCAATGTGCATTCACATGAGCGCCATATCGGAAAGTGCAAAACAAACCGGAATTAATACACATTCAATGTTATTAGCGCTTTCAAACATTAATTCCAAACTTTCAGGTGATTTTACATAATGCCGTGAATCGGCCAACCCAAAACATCCAAAAATGCCAAATGCGTTATTAAGCTTTGTATAAGCAGTTGCAAATATTGAGTAAATCACATTTAGTAAATACATGACATTCATGTTTCAGTGGTTGAAATTCAAAGATCTTAGACGATATCGTCTTACTCATACAACATATGTAATTTTCCGTATTAAAACTAGGTCTCTCCTTCTGTCATTTACATAATCTCGAATTCACTCAAACCAGAATCGACCTCTTCAAGTTCACAAGGAAATTAAAATTGCTTAAGTACTTTAAAACAAAACCCACGGTACATGAGACTAGATGTCTACAAAACAAAATCAAAGATACCGACATCATCCAACTAGGCGATTTGGAAACCCTTGAAATTTTGGAAGAAATGAGATCAGAAACTCCAAGAACAGATCTTGATGACCAGAGTCTCACACAAAGAAGTAGACGGGTGGGCATTGATCAAGAGGCTCCCTGTAGTCCTTTCAAACTGATCTCTCAATTCCTCCCACAAATGGCACAGGATGCTATTGACACTTTTTCTGAAACCGTGTTGAGGGATTTGATAAAATTCCGAACATCGAGGAAAAGTGAGGGTAACGCAACATCCAACCCATTAACCCCGGGACAAAGAGAGGCACTGAGGAATCTTCAAGCTGACTCCTCAGTAATTTACAAACCATCTGATAAAGGCGGAAACATCGTTATAATGGCAAAGGACTTCTCCGTCGGGGAAGCCAAACGACAGCTACTGAATCGACAACACTACGAACCAACAACCATGAAAAAATATCAGGATAGTGTTTTAGAGTACGACAAACTGATTCAGAAATGGCACAATAAGGATATGCTTATCATAGAAGAACATCTGTTCCTGCGATCGAATCATCCCACTATCCCGACATTCTATCATCTACCGAAGATCCACAAAGATCTCAGGGCACCGCCGGGCCGTCCAATAGTATCTTCAATGGGCAGCCTAACAGAGAACTTGTCGATCTTCATCGATCACTTTTTATTTCAAGCAGTATTGAACTTGTCCTCATACATCAAGGACACTAAGGATTTTATTGTACAATTACAAGACTTGGTCTGGGACCCTACTTATGTCCTGATTGTAATGGACATCACCAGCCTATATACGTGCATTGAGCACTCACAGGATCTCAAAGCAGTTGAATATTTCATGACCAAAAGACCCTTAAAATTTGCGGGACATAGCACTATGCTTATGGAACTAACTGAATTTTGTTTATCAAATAACATCTTTCTGTTTCAGGGGGAGTTATTCAGACAAACCTCTGGAACGGCGTTGGGCACCTGCTTTGCCCCCAGCTACGCAAATGTATTCGTAGGCTGGTGGGAGGAGCAGGTGGCCTGGTCTGAGGGAAACCGGATGTGGACGGAGAATGTGATCAAGTGGCACAGATACATAGATGACCTTTTCCTGGTGTGGAGAGGGTCGGTACAAAGTGCCAAAGATTATATTACCCATCTTAATAATAACAATGTCAACCTACAGTTCACCGGCGAGGTAAGCTCAGTGGCAGTGAGCTACCTCAATCTCCGGGTAGTAATTGTAAATAATCAAGTGACCACTTCCCTGTACCGCAAGCCAACTGCTGGAAACAGCATCTTGCATGCGGACAGTGGGCTTCCGGGAAACCTAAAACGAAGTATCCCCTGCGGGGAGCTTTTGCGCCTTAAGCGCAATTGCTCACGTGAGGAGGACTTTCAAAATGCAGCAAAAAATAGCATTGCTAGGTTCAAAATCAGAGGATACAGCTAATCCCTCCTGAGCCAGACACTCAACAAAGTGACCAGGATTCCAAGAAATGAGTTGTTAAAACAGAACATCAAAAAAAACGAGGACGGAAAATTCCGTCTAATAACAACTTTTTCTAAAGATGCCAATTTTCTAAAGGGAACGTTACGTAGAAATTGGCACATTCTGAAAACAGACCCCATCATCGGGATGGACATCCCGATTGGTCCCCAAGTAACCTTCAAGAGAACAAAATCCCTAAAGGATCTCTTAGTGCATAGCCATCTAGACGCACCAAAAATGAGAACAAACACTGTGGCAGACATGAAAGGGTTTTTTCCTTGCGGAAAATGCAAGGCCTGCCGCATAGCAAAAGGGTTCTAGGCTACGAAATTCCTGGCCTGAAAGATCGGAAATTAATCAGTTCATTCATTACCTGCCAAACACCATATGTAGTGTATTGTTTGTTGTGCCCCTGTAAGCTAAGGTATATAGGGAGCACCATTAAGAGCGTGGAACTGAGGATCCTTAAGCACATGCGTGCGATAGCAAATAAGGACATGACATCACCTGTAGCTAAACATTTTGCGATTAAACATCGAAGTGACAGGGATGCTCTACGATTCTTTGGGTTGGACCAGGTAGTAGATCATGAAAGGGGTGGTAACAGATTACTTAAACTCAGACGCCTGGAATGTAGGTATATTATTGATCTGCAAACTAAAATTCCAAAGGGCCTGAACAGCGGGGAGGAACTGGCAATCCATCTAGGGAAATAAACTCGCACATACATTGCCACGACCACCTTACAATTCATGAGGGAAACACACTGCCTTAGGCACTGTATAGAGGTAATTTGGCGGTTTCTAGTGTTAGAAACCGCCACAGCCGATCCACGGCGAGATTTAATAGGAATGTGCCGCTTATCAGGCGACCAAACACTGTTCCCTAAAGCCAATGTTCTAAGAAAATTACATATGTTGTATGAGTAAGACGATATCGTCTAAGATCTTTGAATTTCAACCACTGAAACATGAATGTCATGTATTTACTAAATGTGATTTACTCAATATTTGCAACTGCTTATACAAAGCTTAATAACGGATTTGGCATTTTTGGATGTTTTGGGTTGGCCGATTCACGGCATTATGTAAAATCACCTGAAAGTTTGGAATTAATGTTTGAAAGCGCTAATAACATTGAATGTGTATTAATTCCAGTTTGTTTTGCACTTTCCAATATGGCGCTCATGTGAATGCACATTGAGTAGTCCTACCTCACTTTCTCTCATGAAATCGCACACTGCACTTTAAAAATGACTCCTGTGCAACACTCGTGTTGACACATTGATAAAGGGCTTGCCCCGAAACGCGTCTGTGAGGAGCGCTTGCAAATAAAGGAAGCAACTGACAAATAAACACCCCGCGAGTGCTGTGTCTTCTTTCCCGGCTGGGGGAGGAGGCTTGTAACAGTATTGATACACGGCGTACCAACCGTGTTTGCGGCACCCACCCCAGTGCCCCGTTACTTTGGTACAGAGGAGCGTGAATTGATTTTTGACGGAGGCACCGCCCAGACTTCGAGGATATATTTGGATATTTCTGCTGACACCCCGGTAATCATCGCTAACACGAAGAGACCAGACTACAGCCAAGACGAGAGAGAAACGCACAGCGGCCCCCGCGGAGAAGAGGCGGGTAAGCCGTCTGTTCATTATCCAATAATCTCTGTCTTGACGGTGTGCAGCGGTTAGCGAGGGCGTGGTGAGGGGTGTTGTCAGTGCAGCTTCCATACGGAGACCGGGACCGGTACTCCGCACGACAAAGAACTGATGTTCAGTGATGCAGCACGCGAAGAGGCGGCCGCGGGCATGTTTAATAAGAAAACGGGTGGACCGACACGCACTATCACGACTAATGATGCCAAAAGTGCGGATCCCCTGGTACAGAAATATTCTAAGCTGGAAAGACTCTTCGAAAGGGAAACGCGCAAGTGGTGGGAGGCTACCTCTCTGGAGAACTACATCAAAGTAGAGAGAGTCCCACGTGGCTTGCGAGTATACACTATTCCAGCCTACGAAAATCCTGATCCCCAGCTCCTTGAAGAATGGCATATACACACTGCTCAATTCTGCAAGGGAAGTTTACAACTACTGGTGAAATTTGCTTGGAGTGACCGGGCAAAAGTGTTGGATGAGATTAAAAAACTTGAGGAGGAACTGGAAAATCTACCAGACAACAGCCAACATCAAGAACTAATGACAGAAATGAAAAAGAGACTAGTCAGATATGAAACCAAGATCAGACAAAGAAAAGAAGAGAAATTCGACAGGGATGAGAGGGACTATTCAATGGGCAGAGTCCTGACCTTCGCCAAAAAGTTTGACGTCCCCCGAAAAGAATTAATTCGGAAAAAACAAAACCCTGGCCAAGCAACTGTGACAATAGAAACCTCGGAATCGGAGATTACAGGATCTGAGGAAGAAGATGCAGCAGGTCCTTCAAAACTAATGAGGAAAACTCCTTTTCACGAGGAATTCGATTTAATTCGACAAGCATGGCTCAGGGGGGGAAAGTCAAGCCCCCAGAACAGGACACAGGAAAACGAGTAGGGGCGGCCGGAAGAGGACGAGGAAGAGGCGAAGGCAACAACCAAACGAGAACCGGGAAAGCCAAGAAGAAGGGGCGGACACGGTAGATGCAGCGGACACACTAACCATTGTGAATCTTAGTTGCAAAGAATTAACTAAGGATGAGGAATCCGTATTAAATCTAGGTCTCTCCTTCTGTCCTTTACATAATCTCGAATTCACTCAAACCAGAATCGACCTCTTCAAGTTCACAAGGAAATTAAAATTGCTTAAGTACTTTAAAACAAAACCCACGGTACATGAGACTAGATGTCTACAAAACAAAATCAAAGATACCGACATCATCCAACTAGGCGATTTGGAAACCCTTGAAATTTTGGAAGAAATGAGATCAGAAACTCCAAGAACAGATCTTGATGACCAGAGTCTCACACAAAGAAGTAGACGGGTGGGCATTGATCAAGAGGCTCCCTGCAGTCCTTTCAAACCGATCTCTCAATTCCTCCCACAAATGGCACAGGATGCTATTGACACTTTTTCTGAAACCGTGTTGAGGGATTTGATAAAATTCCGAACATCGAGGAAAAGTGAGGGTAACGCAACATCCAACCCATTAACCCCGGGACAAAGAGAGGCACTGAGGAATCTTCAAGCTGACTCCTCAGTAATTTACAAACCATCTGATAAAGGCGGAAACGTCGTTATAATGGCAAAGGACTTCTACGTCGGGGAAGCCAAACGACAGCTACTGAATCGACAACACTACGAACCAACAACCATGAACAAATATCAGGATAGTGTTTTAGAGTACGACAAACTGATTCAGAAATGGCACAATAAGGATATGCTTAACACAGAAGAACATCTGTTCCTGCGATCAAATCATCCCACTATCCTGACATTCTATCATCTACCGAAGATCCACAAAGATCTCAGGGCACGGCCGGGCCGTCCAATAGTATCCTCAATGGGCAGCCTAACAGAGAACTTGTCGATCTTTATCGATCACTTTTTATTTCAAGCAGTCTTGAACTTGTCCTCATACATCAAGGACACTAAGGATTTTATTGTACAATTACAAGACTTGGTCTGGGACCCTACTTATGTCCTGATTGTAATGGACATCACCAGCCTATATACGTGCATTGAGCACTCACAGGGTCTCAAAGCAGTTGAATATTTCATGACCAAAAGACCCTTAAAATTTGCGGGACATAGCACTATGCTTATGGAACTAACTGAATTTTGTTTATCAAATAACATCTTTCTGTTTCAGGGGGAGTTATTCAGACAAACCTCTGGAACCGCGATGGGCATCTGCTTCGCCCCCAGCTACGCGAATTTATTCGTAGGCTGGTGGGAGGAGCAGGTGGCCTGGTCTGAGGGAAACCGGATGTGGACGAAGAATGTGATCAAGTGGCACAGATACATAGATGACCTTTTCCTGGTGTGGAGAGGGTCGGTACAAAGTGCCAAAGATTATATTACCCATCTTAATAATAACAATGTCAACCTACATTTCACCGGCGAGGTAAGCTCAGTGGCAGTGAGCTACCTCGATCTCCGGGTAGTAATTGTAAATAATCAAGTGACCACTTACCTGTACCGCAAGCCAACTGCTGGAAACAGCATCTTGCATGCGGACAGTGGGCATCCGGGAAACCTAAAACGAAGTATCCCCTACGGGGAGCTTTTGCGCCTTAAATGCAATTGCTCACGTGTGGAGGACTTCCAAAATGCAGCAAAAAATAGCATTGCTAGGTTCAAAATCAGAGGATACAGCTCATCCCTCCTGAGCCAGACACTCAACAAAGTGACCAGGATTCCAAGAAATGAGTTGTTAAAACAGAACATAAAAAAAACGAGGACAGAAAATTCCGTCTAATAACAACTTCTTCTAAAGATGCCAATTTTCTAAAGGGAACGTTACGTAGAAATTGGCACATTCTGAAAACAGACCCCATCATCGGGATGGATATCCCGATTGGTCCCCAAGTAACCTTCAAGAGAACAAAATCCCTAAAGGATCTCTTAGTGCATAGCCATCTAGACGCACCAAATATGAGAACAAACACTGTGGCAGACATGAAAGGGTTTTTTCCTTGCGGAAAATGCAAGGCCTGCGCGCATAGCAAAAGGGTTCTAGGCTACGAAATTCCTGGCCTGAAAGATCGCAAATTAATCAGTTCATTCATTACCTGCCAAACACCATATGTAGTGTATTGTTTGTTGTGCCCCTGTAAGCTAAGGTATATAGGGAGCACCATTAAGAGCGTGAAACTGAGGATCCTTGAGCACATGCGTGCGATAGCAAATAAGGAAATTACATCACCTGTAGCTAAACATTTTGCGATTAAACATCGAAGTGACAGGGATGCTCTACAATACTTTGGGTTGGACCAGGTAGTAGATCATGAAAGGGGTGGTAACAGATTACTTAAACTCAGACGCCTGGAATCTAGGTATATTATTGATCTGCAAACTAAAATTCCAAAGGGCCTGAACAGCGGGGAGGAACTGGCAATCCATCTAGGGAAATAAACTCGCACATACATTGCCACGACCACCTAACAATTCATGAGGGAAACACACTGCCTTAGGCACTGTATAGAGGTAATTTGGCAGTTTCTAGTGTTAGAAACCGCCACAGCCGATCCACGGCGAGATTTAATAGGAATGTGCCGCTTATCAGGCGACCAAACACTGTTCCCTAAAGCCAATGTTCTAAGAAACTTACATATGTTGTATGAGTAAGACGATATCGTCTAAGATCTTTGAATTTCAACCACTGAAACATGAATGTCATGTATTTACTAAATGTGATTTACTCAATATTTGCAACTGCTTATACAAAGCTTAATAACGGATTTGGCATTTTTGGATGTTTTGGGTTGGCCGATTCACGGCATTATGTAAAATCACCTGAAAGTTTGGAATTAATGTTTGAAAGCGCTAATAACATTGAATGTGTATTAATTCCGGTTTGTTTTGCACTTTCCAATATGGCGCTCATGTGAATGCACATTGAGTAGTCCTACCTCACTTTCTCTCATGAAATCGCACACTGCACTTTAAAAATGACTCCTTTGCAACACTCGTGTTGACACATTGATAAAGGGCTTGCCCCGAAACGCGTCTGTGAGAGCGCTTGCAAATAAAGGAAGCAACTGACAAATAAACACCCCGCGAGTGCTGTGTCTTCTTTCCCGGCTGGGGGAGGAGGCTTGTAACAGTATATATATATATATTACCTACTGGCGGTCGCCAGTAGGTATATATAGTTAGGATTTTTTCTCTATGGGATTTTTGAAAATTCTCAGGAAAATGGCACATTTTGTTTCTGAGCAGCCCCTGAAAATTGGGGGGGGGGTTCGTCCAGGGGGGGTCGAGAAAAAAGGGGGGTCCCAAAACGTGTTTTTAACATTGAGTTTTCCATAGGGCGGTTGGCCTCACTTTTAGCCCGAACGGCTGAATGGATTTGCACGAAACTTGGCAAAATTGTAGGTACTGGTAGCCCGATGTGCCTTTTGTAGGTCTCAATATATGTGCTCCAGTGGATTTTGAGAAATTAACGTTTAAAAAAAGATATATATCTGTAACAGCGGACCGGGCAGCGCTCCAGTTCGCGTACTTTTCGCGCAACGGAGCTTTGTGAAGCGAAGCTGATTGGTTCTCCGGCGTCTGTAAACATTCCAAACAGTCCGTAGCGGCCGCCATCTTGTCTCTCGGTAGGATCGAGAGACAAGAGGAGGCCAAAGCGAAGGGGCAAATGACCATAAGGGGGCATAGTAGATCCTCCCTGACCTCTTAGGTTTGATGTACCATTTTGCCAAGTTTGGTGTAATTCCGTTCAGCCATTCAGGCTGTAGACGTATGTAAATGTCCTATGGAAAATTGCATGGGGAAAACACATTTGAAAGTGTTGAAATTTAGAACCAATTAAAATGTTACTTTGGTTTTGTATTTGTGTGTGATGAAAGTTAATTGGTTATGTATATATCTCAAATGAGAGGAAACCACAGCCATTTTGTGATACTACTGTCTGAGGTACATTTGTGAGGAATTTTTGGTGGTGAATTTCTGGTGTTTGATTTACACAGTACTAACACTTCTCCTACTTTTAAAAAGGTGAGTTGTTAATTTGTAAGGGGAACTATGTTGTACACTTGAAGATAATTTGAAAAATGTTTTCTGTTATTTATTTGCAGTCCTTCTGTTATACTAAATACTTGATAAAGTTAGTTTTATATTATGTATTACTAAAAACGATAAATGAAAGTGATTATTTTTTTCTGCAATTTACAGCAAGCAATTTCAAAATAAAATGGCTCACAATGAAGAGACCGTGGCAATTTCTTTGTAAGGGAAACTATGTTGTACACTTGAAGATAATTTGAAAAATGTTTTCTGTTATTTATTTGCAGTCCTTCTGTTATACTAAATACTTGATAAAGTTAGTTTTATATTATGTATTACTAAAAACGATAAATGAAAGTGATTATTTTTTTCTGCAATTTACAGCAAGCAATTTCAAAATAAAATGGCTCACAATGAAGAGACCGTGGCAATTTCTTTTGAATTGTCCACTACATTGATTGAAATTGAGAGCACCAATAATGAAATATTGTCACAAGGAGGAGATGACTTGAATGATTTCATTAGATTGATTGAAATTGACAGCACCAATAATGAAATATTGTCACAAGGAGGAGATGACTTGAATGATTCCACTACATTGATTGAAATTGAGAGCACCAATAATGAAATATTGTCACGAGGAGATGACTTGAATGATTCCACTACATTGATTAAAATTGACAGCACCAATAATGAAATATTGTCACAAGGAGGAGATGACTTGAATGATTCCACTACATTGATTGAAATTGACAGCACCAATAATGAAATATTGTCACAAGGAGGAGATGACTTGAATGATTTTTTTGATCAATCTGTTGATGGCGAATTTATCGAATGTTTGGAGACCATAGAGTTACAAGAATCATCATTGCAGACTTTTAATGAGGAGATTCCAGATGAGATGATTGAAGAGGAAATTGCTGATGAGGACATGTTACTAGTTCTTTCAAATTTAGAAAATTCTGAAGAATAAATTTATATTTTTGAGACATTATTCATTTTTATTTTTAATTTATGAGGTTGTAGCGAAGTGATTGTAGTATAAAATGAGACTTATAGTATAGAGTGCAACATTTTTATGTTACATGGTAAGTTTACTCATATTTACTTCCCTTCTCCCACTATATTATCTCCAATGTGTATTTGACATCTCTTCTTCATCTCCGGCCTCCTTTCTCTCACTGTGTGTCTCTGATGCATCTTATCGCTGCTATTTTGTGTAATTACAGAAGAGAGTAAAATAAAATAGTTCGGAACGTGAAAAGGGGGCAAAGTAGAGTACCCCTCACCCCCTAGGCCTTCTCAGGCGGTCCCAAAAGGATCAGTTTCTGCTTTCCTGAGAGATTATGGTATGAGTTCCATATACCACAATAATTTGCATTACAACATGCAAGATATATATCTCCTATTACCAACTTTTGGAGATATTCGCGCTAAGCGCGAATATCTCCAAAAAGTAACATCTGCCCTGAGCAGTTCTTAGCCATGTTATCCAATGGGAGGTGGATAACATGGCTAAGAGCATTAGCTCGGTAATGCATGAATATCGCTGACTTTTTAGCGATATTCATGCATTGCGGCCGTTTTTTATCGCATTTGCGATAAACCTTGATAATAGCAAGGTTTATCTTCGATAATTTCTGACGATGCTTAGCGGTAAAAAATTCGTTGGTAAGCATCGTTAGCGATAAATATCGCTTAACTTTGGTAATATGCACCAACGTCTGTTAACGTTCGATTCGAAGGAAATGAGGAAGTGTTGAAAAACATTGTTTGCGCCATCTTGCCTTTTTTGAAATGCCACACTTTTGTTGTGCACGGCAGCCATTTTAGATGCCTTGACCAGACCCACTCTCTGCACGCTGTCGATTCGTAGCATGGCTCCCCACCCTCGCAAGCATCTTCCCCAGGCACTGGTCACCCCCGCTCTCTGTCTTATGCATGGGCAATAAACCTCCCCCCATCTGCGCTGCTCTTCCCTGAGAATCACACTCTGTGCCCGCCCGACACCTCCCTTTCGCCCTATTCACTACCGCACCCTCTGACACTCCTCGTCCTCTGTGTCCGATTGCCCAGGCTATCAGCTAGCCCTGCAGATGTAGTTTATGGCTCCAGCTGTAAAGAATCACCCCTCTTCAAAGGAGTTATAGTAGATCAAGGCCCACACCCGATGAGATCCGTCACACCACACGTGTTCCTACTATCTGAAAACCATCCTCTATTGTGATTGGGGAGGGGACCGAGCCTGAAGCGGAAGATTCTAGGAATGCCTCTTTGTACATCAAAGTTTTTACAATTATGTGTCACATTAAAAATATATAGCACTCCAACAAAGTAGTAGGAATATAAAACTTTAATAACATATAAATATATACAACAAAACAAAAACAGTAAAATCATTTAAACAACGAAGAGACCGTGGCAATTTCTTTTGAATTCCTGATGAGGACATGTTACTAGTTCTTTCAAATTATGAAAATTCAGAAGATGTTGCCTGGGGGTGGGTCGTCAGTAGCAGTCTGTTGTGCGAATAGTTCCAAGGCAGCAGAACGCGCTGAAATCTAGATGGCACGAAAGTGATGTCTAGTAAGTTGCCGCCCAGCAAATAACGGCGTGGGGCGCCGCGGGGGTGAGTGAGTCCAGTAGGCACCACAGCTATTCTTACCGGCATTGCAGAATTACTGCTGGGGACAATGCCTGTGCTGTAGCAGGGTCACAGCAGAAACAAAAAGGATTCTGTTGAAGATGTTGTTGGTTTTCAATTTGAAAACAGTTCTGGTGTCAACTGCTATGGTAATGTAGTGGTTAATGTTTTGTTTTCTCTAGAAAATGTAAAAGAGGGGGAGGCAGTCCAAAGTTCCGTTAAAAGGGCAAAGGAAAGGATCGGTGGTTTGAACTATCACTCAAAAAGGGGAGGGGGTGCAACAATTTTTCCTACCGGGTCACACTGTGCTTTCACCGGAACTGGGGTCTGCAGGATTCTAGTAATTCAAAGTGAGGCTGGCGCCAGCATGGGAGCGCCGACGTCCCGCGGATACAGTTTCGTCACTCCACGGGCGATCATGGCAGTCATTCCCCATCGGGGGTCGGAGACTCCCGCGGCTCCTCTAGAATCTTCAAGGTCGTGGAGGACTACGGTGGTGGAGTCAACCAGTGACCGGGCCATTTCTTCATGCTGGGCCCGCTCTTGCCAGGTCGACCGCCATTTTGAGAGTTCGGCAGCTACCGGCGATCGCGGGGTCACATGAGCGGACGGGCTCCAACCTGCCGGGCGAGACGTTGCAGCATCGCCACAGTGGACGAACCCTTTTCGGGGCGCCTGGAGCGCTGAGGGTGCAGCTGGGAAGCCTTCACCTGAGGAGGCGGGAGAGGCCTGTTCGCACCGTCTCTCCCTCCCAGTGCACCCCACGGCGCCCCGCTTGACATTTGTTATGGCCGGTGGCGATGAGGACGGGGGGGGGGGTCGGAGGCATGTGCAAGACATCCCCCCCAGTGTTGTCAAAGCCATTTTTGAAGAAAGAAGTGGTGCCTGGCGTGTTGCCGCTGCTATTACGAAGGAGAAAAGAAAAAATGTCCCGTCCGTCTTTGGGCCGGGCTTCCGGTGGATGTCGGCCGGACGCCCCTGGCTCTGGCCCCATGAACGGGTTCCTTGGTTTATCGGCTGCAGCCGGATCCCGTCGGCCTCGGCCCCCCGACCGTTGGTGGCCGGACCGGAAGAGCATGTGGCGGGACTACCTGAAACTCTCAAGGGCCACCGCGGCCGGACTGGGAGAGAGAGGGGAGGGTCGAGGAGACATTCCCCCCCTGCAACTCTTCAGCGTTGTAAAGGCAATCCCCTGGCCGGGTCCCGCTGGCATCGGCCTCTCCTCCGGCTACACCCTACGTTAGGATCTCCTGGCCGAGGCGTGGCAGCAGGACCCGCCTTATATGGGCTGCTCCCGGCTGGGCGTAGCTGCAACCCTGCCCCACCTTGGAAGTTTCCAGAGTGGGGGCGGATGTTCTACTGACTTGCATTTTCCCTAGTCTATCGATTTTTTGGGCGTGGCAGGCGGTGGGACAGCGAGGGGTGATTTGGTTTCTCTTACTGTTTTTCTGGTCTCTCACCACTGGCATATTTCTAACGTTTTCTTGTTTCTAGGACATTAATAGGTTTTATCATTACGTTATGTTATCGTTTCTTTGTTCGTTGTTTAATAAAAGTTCATGTTCATCAGTGGCCTACTGATTTTCGTTTTCCTATTCTTTTCTTTCCAGGTTGTTTCATGCTAAAGTTTCTGTTAACAGGATACAGTGATCACTTCGTTATTATTGCATATGTCGTTTTCACTAGGGGTGCTCTCTGGTCGGGCCAGATGACGTATCTCTAGTAAATGGTCCGGGTGAAACAGGTGCATCAATCAGTGGGGAGTAGATAGGCATGACAGATTACAACGGGGGAGAAAGGTCCGCATTACGTACCCTTTCACTATTTGCAAAGATTTTCCTACGTATATTTGCAAACAGGGAATACCTCCAAAAAGAACCAATTCCCAAACAGTCAATGTTTGGGGAAACAATCAATCAATGAGGAACGAAATAGGCACGACGTGTTAAAGGTTTGCGTTACCTACCCTTCACTATCTGCAAAGGGAGAGAGAATATTCCTATTCTTCCTCGTTTGCAGGCAGAGAAGATTCTTAAGAGAACGAACTTCGAACAATTCAATGCTCGATTCAAACAATCAACAAGGGGTACTGTGAACACAAATGAACGCCGCTTATGTACATACACATTGGTATTATCAACAGGTTGTTCCTAATGTTTCTATTTTAGGGAGGTCAAAAAGAGATCCCATTAGTGGCCTACTGATTTTGCTCGATTCCTTTTGTTTTTTTACACGATTTTTCGCTATCTGCAAAGACTAAACAGAGTATTGCGACTCTGTGCTTGTTTGTAAATAGAGAATGAACCAAAGAGAACAATCAATCAAATGGAGAGAGAAGCAGGCACGACGGATTACAACGGGGGCAAAGGCCTGCGTTAACTACCCTTCACTATCTGCAAAGAGAGAGTACTCCTAATAGAAATGAGGGGTGGGGGGCAGCATTCAAAGCAGATCAGTGTGCATAAACACGAAAATGTTTTTACTTACCACGTACTTGACATTCGACAGCTTATGATATTTGCTATTAAAAAACCATTGAAATTCACTGAAAAAACCATAGGTTATAGACCATATATAGTTAGGAATTAGCATTTACAAAACCTTGAAAATTAACTGAAAAAACCATAGGTTATAGACCATATATAGTTAGGAATTAGCATTTAAAAAACCTTATTTTACTCACACAAAACCATTGAAATTCCATATATAGTTAGTTGCACTAACTATATATCGCGCACCCGCAATCCACTGCTGATGATGTCACATATTACATCATTCATGACATGGTCAGTGACATCACTGATGACATCACTGATGACATCTCAAATGACATCACTGATGACATCACTGATGACATCTCATTTGACATCATTCTTGTGCTAATACGATAAACCTCTTCAGACTCTAATATAACCTTAGATACACTCAGTGTATACAGACACTCACACACTGCCACTCATCCATGGAGTTACTCACACACCCAGTCAGTCATGCAAAGAAACAATCTCACCTCCATTTCTTCAACTATACAGTTATACACACCTTACTTATTGAAACATATACTAACACATATTTACTCTCTTATACAATCCCTGATACAAGTTCACAATGATCGATACAACCACTCACTCATTCAGTGGCTCTCATGCACAGTTATTTATATATGCCAACTCTCACATGTACTGTGTTTTACATATGTACTTACTATGACATGTAGCATTGAGATATCCATTCACTCATCAATACACTCATGCACACAGTCAACTGCCCATGTAGCTGTTTCCACATGCACTCTTGAACTCATACACCTAGTGAATAAACTGCTCACACATCTATGCACAGAGTCACACACCTTCCAGCCACCCCCACACAAACTCAATCTCCCATAGAAATACTTGGGCAACCAATTAATAACACATATAGCCTCTCGTATAGCTAATGATCAACACATGCAGCAGTTTACATCACAACAGACATAATGATGCACAAATTAAGACAGTTTAGTCACTAACCCATGCATTCAGTGAGACACATTTAATCACTCACTCATACAGTCAGTCACGCACCTACTAAATCCTTCATCCAGACACTTATACATCCACTCATTCTTCAATATGTAAGACATATTTTAACTTTACAGAAACATACAGTCACTGGATGTTGTCATCAGTGATGTCATCAGTGATGTCATTTGAGATGTCATCAGTGATGTCATCAGTGATGTCACTGACCATGTCATGAATGATGTAATATGTGACATCATCAGCAGTGGATTGCGGGTGCGCGATATATAGTTAGTGCAACTAACTATATATGGAATTTCAATGGTTTTGTGTGAGTAAAATAAGGTTTTTTAAATGCTAATTCCTAACTATATATGGTCTATAACCTATGGTTTTTTCAGTGAATTTTCAAGGTTTTGTAAATGCTAATTCCTAACTATATATGGTCTATAACCTATGGTTTTTTCAGTGAATATATATATATATATATATATATATATATTCACTTAAAAAACCATAGGTTATAGACCATATATAGTTAGGAATTAGCATTTAAAAAACCTTTTTTTACTCACACAAAACCATTGAAATTCCATATATAGTTAGTAGTACTAACTATATATCACGCACCCGCAATCCACTGCTGATCATGTCACATATTACATCATTCATGACATGGTCAGTGACATCACTGATGACATCACTGATGACATCTCAAATGACATCACTGATGATATCACTGATGACATCTCAAATGACATCACTGATGACAACATCCAGTGACTGTGTATTTCTGTAAAGTTAAAATATGTCTTACATATTGAAGAATGAGTGGATGTAGAAGTGTCTGGATGAAGGATTTAGTAGGTGCATGACTGACTGTATGAGTGAGTGGTTAAATGTGTCTCACTGAGTGCATGGGTTAGTGACTGAACTGTCTTAATTTGTGCATCATTATGTTTGTTGTTCTGTAAACTGCTGCATGTGTTGATCAGTAGCTATATGAGTAAGTATATGGGTTATTGATTGGTTGCTCAAGTATTTGTATGGGAGACTGAGTGTGTGTGTGGGTGGCTGGGAGGTGTATGACTCTGTGCATAGATGTGTGAGCAGTTGATTCACTAGATGTATGGGTTCAAAAGTGCATGTGGAAACAGCTGTATGGGTGGTTGACTGTGTGCATGAGTGCATTGGTGAGTGAATGGATATCTCAGTGCTACATGTCAAAGTAAGTACATATGTAAAACACAGTACATGTGAGAGTTGGCATATATAAATAACTGTGCATAAGAGCCAGTGAATGTGTGAGTGGCTGTATGGATCATTGTGAACTTGTATCAGGGATTGTAAAAGAGAGTAAATATGTGTTAGTATATGTTTGAATAAGTAAGGTGTGTATAACTGTATAGTTGAGGAAATGGAGGTGTGATTGATTCTTTGCATGACTGACTAGGTGTGTAAGTAACTCCATGGATGAGTGACAGTCTGTGAGTGTCTGTTTACACTGAGTGTATCTAAGGTTATATTAGAGTCTGAAGAGGTTCATCGTATTATCACATGAATGATGTCATCAGTGATGTGATCAGTAATGTCAAATGAGATGTCATCAGTGATGTCATCAGTGATGTCATTTGAGATGTCATCAGTGATGTCATCAGTGATGTCATTTGAGATGTCATCAGTGATGTCATTTGAGATGTCATCAGTGATGTCATCAGTGATGTCACTGACCATGTCATGAATGATGTAATATGTGATATGATCAGCAGTGGATTGCGGGTGCGCGATATATAGTTAGTACTACTAACTATATATGGAATTTCAATGGTTTTGTGTGAGTAAAAAAAGATTTTTTAAATGCTAATTCCTAACTATATATGGTCTATAACCTATGGTTTTTTCAGTGAATTTTCAAGGTTTTGTAAATGCTAATTCCTAACTATATATGGTCTCTAACCTATGGTTTTTTCAGTGAATTTCAATGGTTTTTTAATAGCAAATATCATAAGCTGTCGAATGTCAAGTACGTGGTAAGTAAAAACATTTTCGTGTTTATGCACACTGATCTGCTTTGAATGCTGCCCCCCCCTCATTTCTATTAGGAGTACTCTCTCTTTGCAGATAGTAAAGGGTAGTTAACGCAGGCCTTTGCCCCCGTTGTAATCCGTCGTGCCTGCTTCTCTCTCCATTTGATTGATTGTTATCCAAGCATTTACTGTTTTAGAATTGGTTCTCTTTGGTTCATTCTCTATTTACAAACAAGCACAGAGTCGCAATACTCTGTTTAGTCTTTGCAGATAGTGAAAAATCGTGTAAAAAAACAAAAGGAATCGAGCAAAATCAGTAGGCCACTAATGGGATCTCTTTTTGACCTCGCTAAAATAGAAACATTAGGAACAACCCCTCATGAGAAATACGAAACTAGTGAGATGAACTGAGCTCCACACCATGATGGCTGCAAGACAGCTCGGCTCCGCCACCCACCCCGCCCAAAATAACGATAAACTCTATGCAAATATTACAAATATATACAACACACCAGCAAAGTAACAGGGTAAAACATTTTATTAAATAACTATTTACATAACTATTTTATACTTTTTGTTGCCCGATCCGGCTAGCTCAATCGATCGAGCATGAAACGCATGCATTCTGATAGTTCAAAGTTTTGAGGAGTGCTTGTTAGACTGTCTGAAGCTTATTTGCACCTGCTACAGCTTCACTATTCTCAATGTAAGTGGGGGCTGTTTGAGGACGTGACTGCATTTGAAAACAATGTGATGCGGTGCCTCCCTGAACCGCTTGACGGAGGCCCCCGAGGGACGGTGTGATGGCGCGGACTCGGAGGGGGCGCTTGGCTCCGGCCCCCTCCCCAAGTCGTGTTGCCCTGGTGTGGCCTGAGATCACCCCCGACATAGGTGGCCGGCTCCCGGGGTCAAGCGGAACTTTTTGCCTTTTGGTGACTCTTCCATTCTTGACCTTGTCCCACAATCCGTTTGACCTAAAGACACGCTGTAGTGGGGCGCCCCTTTACCGTTTCAGTTGCCATTCCGCCCGCTTTTGCTACACTGTGCCTCTTCCGCTATTCAGCTGTTTACCGCCCGCTCTTGCGACTACAGCGTCTCGCTCACCATGTAGTTGAGTTGCTCCCGCTCTTGCGGTGCAGCGACAGGCGGCTGCCACAGGACTCTCAAAATGGCGGCCGGCTCTTCAGATTTGGGCGTGGTCCACTAAAATGGCCCTGCGATACCTTGGAACTCGGACGCTTGTCTGCTAGGGCTTGGGCTCCATTCTCGAAAGCGTCCCCTCAGCCTTGAAGATTCTACAAAAGTCTTGGGGGCCCCCGACTCCCGCAGGCTTCTGGTGGGGAGCGGCTGCCATGATTGCTCGTGGAATGGCCACGACGGAGCTACGAGATGGTGGTGCTCTCATGCTGACGCCAGCTTCAGTCTGAAACATCCAGAAACACTGTAGACTACCAATTCGATCAGTTCCGGTAGCGCCTCAACGTGACCCGGTAGAGAAGAACTTGCCCTCCCCTCTTTGACTGATGGTTCTTGTTGCCTGTCCCTTCTGTTGTCATTTAACAGAACTATTTAGCCTGCTGAAAGGGGTTGTGTTCCGACCGCTGGTTGGAGGAGACATTTTGACTATATTCTGGACCTGCGTTGTCGCGTAATGCGTCATATGACGCGCCGCGTTAGCGCATCCGGAAGTGCTCCGGTGCGCGAAGCGCAGCTTCCCGGAAGCGATCCGGGGCGCGGCGCGCAGCGCGTAACGTAAGCATAACAGGTCATGTGACTTGTTAATAAAACTTTTCATTGGTTCATTTTACTTTTCTTATTCTAATGATGAAAGGCTTGGTCATATGACCTAAAAATTACACTTTTTATTACTTTCGAACATTATTTTTTCTCAAACATATATGTTATAATGTTCCAGGCTAATGTACTTTCCCGGAAAATTTACAACTGTCCTGCAAGTAAAATATATTCCTTTTTCGAGAAAAAGGGCGTTTCTTCGTCCCATGACGGAGCCGTTGAGCAAAAGAGGCTCGGCCTGCTGTCTTAGTCACCGATACGCCTGAATATCAGATTCTTATCGATCACTTTATGTTGCAGGAGTAGAAAACACAACAGCCCTTGACCATTTATCTTTACTGCGTTCCTGCGTATTATACCTTTTACCCTTCATGTAATTGGACTGCTTTATTTCACTTGCCTTTTACTGATTCGAAAACAGTGACTATTATTAAAAACTTTACCAATGTAAATACTACTACCATGTTTTCTTTTAAAAACCTTTATTGTGAAAATGTCAGTATACAAATACGGTCCTATAACCACGTGGGCCGGCCACGGAGCAAACTGTAATCGTATATGATGAGGAGACATTTACACTGTAGAGGAACGTAACGGGCGGGCCATTAGGTTGCAAGAACTAAGGTGTCTAACAGTTGCGGAATCGGTGGACGTACATTTTATAATTAAAATACGACAGGGCCAGTTACAATAAAATTATCTAGATATACATTTGCGGGCAAGTACCATGGGTGACGTTAATTCGAACTTTCAATAGTACAGTAATCAATAACACATCAGAACTTAATATCAATAGGGATGTCGAAATATTCAATCAATTCTCGTCCCCGCCCGCCATGTGCTTCAAAACTGCATACGTATCTCGTGATATCAAGGTTGTGCAACCAGTACACAACAAGGAGTTACGAGTCCCATTTATTCCGGCGCCATTTTGGGCGAGGACGGGCAGGTCCAGGATATAGTCAAAATGTCTCCACCAACCATCGACTATGATGATGTTCATATGCTGTATTTATTAGAGTAACACTCATCTGTCCACATGAAATTAATTTGCCACAATCTAAACATGTCATTTTAATCTTTCCAAAGTTCTTCTGAATATTTGGGACCGTTTCCCTTGCCTCTGATGCTGTCAGTGCCACTTCTTTGGTGAATGTACTGGCAGGTCGGGGGTTGTCCTCCAAATCTCTCTTTTGTGCAGCACTATAATTAATCGGTGCCACCTCTCCATATGACGATGCATGGTATAATTACCATAACTATATTTTTTTTCGGATCCTATGGAGAGTACATCGTGGCAGATGAGGCAGGTAACGTACCGGGCATTTACCTTTTTTGCATGTAGAGGAAAGGAAAAAAAATTCGAGCGTCCGAGTTCTAAGGTGTCCCAGGGCCATTTTAGTGGACCAGGCCCAAATCCAAAGAACAGGCCGCCATTTTGAGAGTCCTGTTGCAGCCGCCTGTCGCTGTAGCAGCAAGAGCGGGCGAAACTCAGCTAGATGGCGCTCCACTGCAGATGAAGTGCCTCAACCTGGAGAGGCGGGAGAGGCTCGTTTGCGCCGCCTCCCCCCCCCCCTTCGGGCACCCCACGCCGTCTTTCGGCGCAGCATTGTAGGATGGCCACACCAGTGCGGCAACTTGCTAGACACCACCTCGGTGCCATCCGGATCTCGGCGCCCCACTGCAGATGAAGTGCCTCCACATGGAGAAGCGGGAGAGGCTCGTTTGCGCCGCCTCCCCCCCCCCCCCCCCCCCCCTTCGGGCACCCCACGCCGACTTTCGGCGCAGCATTGTAGGATGGCCACACCAGTGCGGCAACTTGCTGGACACCACCTCGGTGCCAACCGAATCTCAGCGCCTTGTGGTGTCTTCCATTCCGAAAATATTGTTGGCAGCATTTTGAAAGGAAAGATAAACAGCCGTTTGTGGCCCTCACTACACCGTTCTCCTAGTGAGTCTCACATTGTTACATTTAGGAAGAATGTTGAAGAGTAGTATGTTGAAAATCTGAAGCCATTGTTCTACAAACTCTCAACCAGCCTTGGATGGAAAAATCCTGAAGAATGTACAAACTGAAAACCAGTTTTTGTCTGTATAGCATCAGCAGCAACGCTTGAGTCAGCTTTGTGTGAAGCCGCCATTTTGATTCAATCAATAGCGTCCCCCTGCACACATTCAGGGACCTGGTCGTGTCTTCAGGTCAAACGGATTGTGGGACAAGATGCACAAAGGAAAAGGAAAAAAGTTCCGCCGGACCCCGGGAGGCGGCAGCCTATGTCATGGGCGATCTTAGGCCACACCAGGGCAATAGTGAAGCTGCAGCAGGTGCAAATAAGCTTCAGACAGTGTTACAAGCGCTGCTCAGAACTCTCAACTATGACACCACCTCGGTGCCATCCAGATCTTGGCGCCTTGTGCTGGTTCCGGCCTATTCACACATCGGTCCGCTACTGACGCCACCTCACAGGCCAACGGGGCACCCCACGCCGACTTTCGGCGCAGCATTGTAGGATGGCCACACCAGTGCGGCAACTTGCTGGACACCACCTCGGTGCCATCCAGATCTCGGCGCGTTGTGCTGCCTTCGGCCTATTCGCCGCAAGTGCGCACGCAACTCAGCTGCATAGCGAGTGAAACACCAAGGGGCGCCCCACTGCAGCCGAGGAACCTCCATCTTGGGGGCGACGCACAGCATCACATTGCTTTCCAATGCAGTCAGATCCTCAAACAGCCCCCACTGACTGATGCGAACTCACAGGCCAACGGGGCGCCCCACGCCGACTTTCGGTGCAGCATTGTAGGATGGCCACACCAGGGCGGCAACTTGCTGGACACCACCTCGGTGCCATCCGGATCGTGGCGCGTTGTGCTGCCTTCGGCCTATTCGCACATCGGTCCGCTACTGACGCCACCTCACAGGCCAACGGGGCACCCCACGCCGACTTTCGGCGCAGCATTGTAGGATGGCCACACCAGTGCGGCAACTTGCTGGACACCACCTCGGTGCCATCTAGATCTCGGCGCGTTGTGCTGCCTTCGGCCTATTCGCGCAAGTGCGCACGCAACTCAGCTGCATAGCGAGTGAAACACCAAGGGGCGCCCCACTGCAGCCGAGGAACCTCCATCTTGGGGGCGACGCACAGCATCACATTGCTTTCCAATGCAGTCAGATCCTCAAACAGCCCCCACTGACTGACGCGAACTCACAGGCCAACGGGGCGCCCCACGCCGACTTTCGGCGCAGCATTGTAGGATGGCCACACCAGTGCGGCAACTTGCTGGACACCACCTCGGTGCCATCCGGATCTTGGCGCGTTGTGCTGCCTTCGGCCTATTCGCACATCGGTCCGCTACTGACGCCGCCTCACGTGCCAACGGATTTTCTACGCTTTTCATAGCCCTATGCCGCATAACAGGTCATGTGACTTGTTTATAAAACTTTTCATTGGTTCATTTTACTTTTGGTTTCCTAATGATGAAAGGCTTGATCACATGACCTAAAAATAACACTTTTCATTGGATTGAAACATTTTTTTTTCCCAAACGATGAAAGCCCCACCTTGTTTCTGGATGTTTCAGACTGAAGCTGGCGTCAGCATGAAAGCACCACCATCTCGTGGCTCCGTCGTGGTCATTCCGCGAGCAATCATGGCAGCCGCTCCCCACCGGAAGCCTGCAGGAGTCGGGGGCCCCCAAGACTTTTGTAGAATCTTCAAGGCTGAGGGGACGCTTTCGAGAATGGGGTCCAAGACCTAGCAGACAAGCGTCCGAGTTCCAAGGTGTCCCAGGGCCATTTCAGTGGACCAGGCCCAAAAAGGAAAGAGCCTGCCGCCATTTTGAGAGTCCTGTGGCAGCCGCCTATCGCTGCACCGCAAGAGTGGGCGCAACTCAGCTGAATGGCGGATTTTGGCACAGTGTACCAAAAGCGGGCGGAATGGCAACTGAAATGGTAAAGGGGCGCCCCACTACAGCAGACGAGCCTCCACCTGGGGAGGCCCGTTCACGCCGCCTCACCCCCCCCCCGGGGCGCCCCACGCCGTTATTCGGAGCAGCATTGTAGGATACCAAAACCAGTGCGGCAACTTACTGGACATCACCTGGGTGCCATCCACATCTCAGCGCGTTCTGCTGCCTTGGGACTATTCGCACAACAGACCGCTACTGACGAGGCCTCCCCACGCCGTTTTTCGGAGCTGCATTGTAGGATACCAAAAACCAGTGCGGCACCCAGGTAACATCACCTGGGTGCCGTCCAGAACTCAGCACGTTGTGCTGCCTTGGGACTATACGCACAAAACACAGCTACTGACCATTGTTGCTTCTTTTTTCAAAAAAATGTTGTATATATTTATAAGTTATTAAAGTTTTATAATCCTACTACTTTGTTGGAGTGCTATATATTTTTAATGTGACACATAATTATAAAAACTTTGATGTACAAAGAGGCATCCCTGGAATCTTCCGCTTCAGGCTCGGTCCCCTCCCCAATCACAATACAGGATGGTTTTCAGATAGTAGGAACGCGTGTGGTGTGACGGATCTCATCGGGTGGGGGCCTTGATCTACTGTAACTCCTTTGAAGAGGGGTGATTCTTTACAGCTGGGCCCATAAACTACATCTGCAGGGCTAGGTGATAGCCTGGGACCAGCCTGGACAATCGGACACAGAGGAAGAGGAGTGTCAGAGGGTGCGGTAGTGAATAGGGCGTAAGGGAGGTGTCGGGCGGGCACAGGGTGTGATTCTCAGGGAAGAGCAGCGCAGATGGGGGGAGGTTTATTGCCCATGCATAAGACAGAGAGCGGGGGTGACCAGTGCCTGGGGGAGATGCTTGCGAGGGTGGGGAGCCATGCTAAGGATCGACAGCGTGCAGAGAGTGGGTCTGGTCAAGGCATCTAAAATGGCTGCCGTGCACGACAAAAGTGTGGCATTTGAAAAAAGGCAAGATGGCGCAGACAATGTTTATCAACACTTCCTGATTTCCTTCGAATCGAACGTTAACAGACGTTATCTCTCCCACACTACCGGTCCCCCTGGGCTTAAACGCCGAGATGGTAGGGACTGCATCCCGTGGAGATAGGCCGAGACGTCACTCAGCAGAAAAAATAAAAAAAAATAAACATACAATAAGTTAAAAGTCAATCATTCTTGTTTCCTTGTAGTACGCTCCCCAGTCCGCTTTCCGTTACGCGTACCGGGCGCACCCCACGGAAAAAAACGATTTTTTAAAAAAAAAAAATTTGCCCCGCGGGGCCCTTTTAAAGCCTCCACATCAAACCTAGGGGGTCAGGGAGGATCTACTATGCCCCCTTATGGTCATTTGCCCCTTCGCTTTGACCTCCTCTTGTCTCTCGATCCTACCGAGAGACAAGATGGCGGCCGCTACGGACTGTTTGGAATGTTTACAGACACCGGAGAGCCAATCAGCTTCGCTTCGCAAAGCTCCGTAACGCGAAAAGTACGCGAAACGGAGCGCTACCCGGGACGCTGTCACAGATATATATCTTTTTTTTAACGTTAATTTCTCAAAATCCACTGGAGCACATATATTGAGACCTAGCAAAGGCACATCGGGCTACCGGTCCCTACAATTTTGCCAAGTTTCGTGCAAATCCATTCAGCCGTTCGGGCTAAAAGTGAGGCCAACCGCCCTATGGAAATTAACATGGGAAAAACGTGTTTTGGGACCCCCCTTTTTTCTCGGCCCCCCCTGGACGAACCCCCCCCAAATTTTCAGGGGCTGCTCAGAAACAAAATGTTCCATTTTCCGGAAAAGTTCAGCCAATTCCGTCCACAAACGCCAAAGTTATTAGACATAGAATTTTCAAAAATCCCATAGAGAAAAAATCCTAACTATATATACCTACTGGCGACCGCCAGTAGGTAATATATATATATATATTATATATATATATATATATATATATATATATATATATATATATATAAGGTATGTAAAGCTCCTATTGTCCACAAGCGCTGCAATTCGCCACACAAACGAACAGGAACCAGCGAGACCCAACTTCAGGTGCAAAGTTATTTTATTGTTTCAAACCCAGCACCAGTCCGCCACGACGCGTTTCGGCTAAAGATAGCCTTGTTCACATGATATATATATATATGTACAGACACATACATAAACACACCAATATATAGAAATTACGTATTCTCGAATCGAGATACATAATTGATCTGCACACTGGAATTCCCTTTGGCCTTAATACTGAAGAAGAGTTATCAATACATCTTGGATAACTGGGTTTTGATGCTTCTGCAGTTAAATTACAGCGATGTTTCTGCATACTTGTTAGGTATTCTTGTATTATGATAAATATATGAACTTATTCTAGGGTTTGAACTTAAAAATGATTACGAAGAAGAATGAATTTAATTTGTGAGTAACACACCCAATTTCCGTAAGAATTGATTATTCTGCAAATATTTAATGCCCATCCAGGGCTCAATTATGTTGTGAATAAATGTATATAAATATATTTTTGCCCATTCAGGGCTCAATTATGTTGTTTACAGAAGCAGCAAAGCGGGATGAATTGTCACCAATGTACGTAAAAATTCGTTTTGCATATAATTGTGCTATGTACAGATGACCTAGATTTTGCATTTCTTTTGGAAGAATGAATTTTGAGTTTTTTTTAACTCTTATTTGGTTGTATATACATACGAATTGATGTATACACTGTAAATAGACAAACTCCAAAATGGCCACTAGTGACGACAAAAATGTTCTGTCCGCTTTCTATGTTCATGAACTGTGGGCTTCGAGGCAAAAAAACGTATGATCATGAACTGTGGGCTTCCGGGCAAAAAAACGTATGATTTGAATGTATAAAATGGCTGGAGCCTCTATCCGCGCTGACAGTGGAATAAGGCACGTATGCCGAAACGCGTCCTCTTTGTGTGTAAATAAATACTAAGACTGCTGAAATTTACCACGAGAGTGCGGCCACTTCCTTCTTGATCGGGGGAAATTTGGAGCTGATATATATATATATATATATTACCTACTGGCGGTCGCCAGTAGGTATATATAGTTAGGATTTTTTCTCTATGGGTTTTTTGAAAATTCTATGTCTAATAACTTTGGCGTTTGTGGACGGAATTGGCTGAAATTTTCAGGAAAATGGCACATTTTGTTTCTGAGCAGCCCTTGAAAATTTGGGGGGGGTTCGTCCAGTGGGGGCCGAGAAAAAAGGGGGGTCCCAAAACGTGTTTTTAACATTGAGTTTTCCATAGGGCGGTTGGCCTCACTTTTAGCCCGAACGGCTGAATGGATTTGCACGAAACTTGGCAAAATTGTAGGGACTGGTAGCCCGATGTGCCTTTTGTAGGTCTCAATATATGTGCTCCAGTGGATTTTGAGAAATTAACGTTTAAAAAAAGATATATATCTGTAACAGCGGACCGGGCAGCGCACTGGTTCGCGGACTTTTCGCGCAACGGAGCTTTGTGAAGCGAAGCTGATTGGTTCTCCGGCGTCTGTCAACATTCCAAACAGTCCGTAGCGGCCGCCATCTTGTCTCTCGGTAGGATCGAGAGACAAGAGGAGGTCAAAACAAAGGGGGAAATAACTATAAGGGGGCATAGTAGATCCTCGCTGACCCCCTAGGTTTGATGTGGAGGTTTTAAAAGGGCCCCGCGGGGCAAAAAAAAATAATAATAATAATAATCGAACGGCTGAATGGATTTGCACGAAACTTGGCAAAATTGTAGGGACTGGTAGCCCGATGTGCCTTTGCTAGGTCTCAATATATGTGCTTCAGTGGATTTTGAGAAATTAACGTTCAAAAAAAGATATATATCTGTAACAGCGCACCGCTTCGCGTACTTTTCGCGTTACGGAGCTTTGCGAAGCGAAGCTGATTGGCTCTCCGGTGTCTGTAAACATTCCAAACAGTACGTAGCGGCCGCCATCTTGTCTCTCGGTAGGATCGAGAGACAAGAGGAGGCCAAAGCGAAGGGGCAAATGACCATAAGGGGGCATAGTAGATCCTCGCTGACCCCCTAGGTTTGATGTGGAGGTTTTAAAAGGGCCCCGCGGGGCAAAAAAATAAAATAATAATAATAATCGAACGGCTGAATGGATTTGCACGAAACTTGGTAAAATATTAGGGACTGGTAGCCCGATGTGCCTTTGCTATGTCTCAATATATGTGCTTCAGTGCATTTTGAGAAATTAACGTTCAAAAACAAGATATATATCTGTAACAGCGCTCCGCTTCGCGGAGATAAAATTATATCTGTATTACCTAGCTGTTGCTAACACCAGTTAGCGACGGCTAGTAGGAGATAGCGACCATCTTGGGTCCCACTTTGCATGTGAGTGATATTTATCACTAATGACATGCAAAGTGGGCATGCCAAGATGTTAGCGACTGGAAACAGTCGCTAACATCGCTATCTCCTATTATCAACTTTTGGAAATATTCGAGATAAGCGCGAATATCTCCAAAAAGTAACAGCTGCCCTGAGCAGTTCTTAGCCATGTTATCCAATGGGAGGTGGATAACATGGCTAAGAGCATTAGCTCGGTAATGCATGAATATCGCGGAGTTTTCAGCGATATTAATGCATTGCGCTCGTTTTTTATCGTATTTGCGATAAACCTTGATAATAGCAAGGTTTATCTGCGATAATTTCTGACGGTAAAAAAATCTTTGCAATGCATCGTTAGGGATAAATATCGCTTAACTTTGGTAATATGCCCCAACGTCTGTTAACGTTCGATTCGAAGGAAATCAGGAATTGTTGAAAAACATTGTGTGCGCCATCTTGTCTTTTTTCAAATGCCACACTTTTGTCGTGCACGGCAGCCATTTTAGATGCCTTGACCAGACCCACTCTGTGCACGCTGTCGATCCTTAGCATGGCTCCCCACCCTCGCAAGCATCTCACCCAGGCAGTGGTCACCCCCGCTCTCTGTCTTATGCATGGGTAATAAACCTCCCCCCATCTGCGCTGCTCTTCCCTGAGAATCACACCCTGTGCCCGCCCGACACCTCCCTTTCGCCCTATTCACTACCGCACCCTCTGACACTCCTTTTCCTCTGTGTCCGATTGTCCAGGCCGGTCCTAGGCTATCAGCTAGCCCTGCAGATGTAGTTTATGGCCACAGCTGTAAAGAATCACCCCTCTTCAAAGGAGTTATAGTAGATCAAGGCCCACACTCGATGAGATCCGTCACAGCAGAAGCGTTGCTATTATCTGAAAACCATCCTGTATTGTGATTGGGGAGGGGACCGAGCGTGAAGCGGAAGATTCCAGGGATGACTCTTTGTACATCAAAGTTTTTACAATTATGTGTCACATTAAAAATATATAGCACTCCGACAAAGTAGTAAGATTATAAAACTTTAATAATTTATAAATATATACAAGAAAACAAAAATAGTAATAACATATAAACATTTTTAGAGAAAAACAACGAAGTAGCGGTCGGCTGTGCGAATAGTCCCAACGCAGCACAACGTCCAGATTTCCGGCGTGGGGCGTCGCGGGGGGTGGGTCATCAGTAGCAAACTGTTGTGCGAATAGTTCCAAGGCAGCAGAACGCGCCGAAATCTAGATGACACGAAAGTGATGTCTAGTAAGTTGCCACCCAGCAAATAACGGCGTGGGGCGTCGCGGGGGGTGGGTCATCAGTAGCAAACTGTTGTGCGAATAGTTCCAAGGCAGCAGAACGATGGCACCAAGGTGATGTCCAGTAAGTTGCCGCACTGGTTTTGGTATCCTACAATGCTGCTCCGAATAACGGCGTGGAGCGCCCCGGGGGAGGCGGCGTGAACGGGCCTCTCCAGGTGGAGTCTCATCTGTTTTAGTGGGGCGCCCCTTTACCGTTTCAGTTGCCATTCCGTCCGCTTTTGGTCCACTGTGTCAAAATCCGCCATTCAGCTGAGTTGCGCCCACTCTTGCGGTGCAGCGATAGGCGGCTGCCACAGGACTCTCAAAATGGCGGCAGGCTCTTTCCTTTTTGGGCGTGGTCCACTGAAATGGCCCTGGGACACCTTGGAAATCGGACGCTTGTCTGCTAGGTCTTGGACCCCATTCTCGAAAGCGTCCCCTCCGCCTTGAGAATTCATCAAAAGTTTTGGGGGCCCCGACTCCTGCAGGCTTCTGGTGGGGAGCGGCTGCCATGATTGCTCGCGGAATGACCACGACGGAGCTACGAGATGGTGGTGCTCTCATGCTGACGCCAGTTTAGTCTGAAACATCCAGAAACAAGGTGGGGCTTTCATCGTTTGGGGGGAAAAAAAAGTTTTCATCCAATGAAAAGTGTTGTTTTTAGGTCATATGATCAAGCCTTCCATCATTCGGAAACCAAAAGTAAAATGAACCAATGAAAAGTTTTATAAACAAGTCACATGACCTGTTATGCGGCATAGGGTATAAAATGCGGAGAAAATACGTTGGCACGTGAGGCGGCGTCAGTAGCGGACCGATGTGCGAATAGGCCGAAGGCAATACAACGCGCCAAGATCCGGATGGCACCGAGGTGGTGTCATAGTTGAGAGTTCTGAGCAGCGGTTGTAACACTGTCTGAAGCTTATTTGCAGCTGCTGCAGCTTCACTACGCGCCAAGATCCGGATGGCACCGAGGTGGTGTGTAGCAAGTTGCCGCACTGGTGTGGCCATCCTACAATGCTGAAAGTCGGCGTGGGGCGCCCCGTTGGCCTGTGAGATGGCGTCAGTAGCGGACCGATGTGCGAATAGGCCGAAGGCAGCACAACGCGCCAAGATCCGGATGGCACCGAGGTGGTGTCTAGTAAGTTGTCACACTTCTGTGGCCATCCTACAATGTTGAAAGTCGGCGTGGGGCGCCCCGTTGGCCTGTGAGATGGCGTCAGTAGCGGACCGATGTGCGAATAGGCCGAAGGCAGCACAACAATATTTTCTGACTGACACCACAAGGCGCTGAGATGCCAAGATCCGGATGGCACCGAGGTGATGTCTAAGTTGCGGACTGATGTGCGAATGGGGCCAAAGGCAGCGTAACAATATTTTTTGTATGGAAGATACTACTAGGCGTTGAGATGCCAAGATTCGGATGGCACTGAGGTGATGTCTAGCAAGTTGGTGTGGTCATCCTACAATGCTGAAACTCGGCGTGGGTCGCCCCATTAGCCTGTGAGATGGCGTCAGTAGCGGACCGATGTGCGAATAGGCCGAAGGCAGCACAACGCGCCAAGATCCGGATGTCACCGTGGTGGTTTCATAGTTGAGAGGCACTTCATCTGCAGTGGGGCGCCGAGATCCGGATGGCACCGAGGTGATGTCTAGCAAGTTGCTGTACTGGTGTGGTCATCCTACAATGCTGAAACTCGGCGTGGGTCGCCCCATTAGCCTGTGAGATGGCGTCAGTAGCGGACCGATGTGCGAATAGGCCGAAGGCAGCACAACGCGCCAAGATCCGGATGTCACCGTGGTGGTTTCATAGTTGAGAGGCACTTCATCTGCAGTGGGGCGCCGAGATCCGGATGGCACCGAGGTGATGTCTAGCAAGTTGCTGTACTGGTGTGGTCATCCTACAATGCTGAAACTCGGCGTGGGTCGCCCCATTAGCCTGTGAGATGGCGTCAGTAGCGGACCGATGTGCGAATAGGCCGAAGGCAGCACAACGCGCCAAGATCCGGATGTCACCGTGGTGGTTTCATAGTTGAGAGGCACTTCATCTGCAGTGGGGCGCCGAGATCCGGATGGCACCGAGGTGATGTCTAGCAAGTTGCTGTACTTGTGTGGTCATCCTACAATGCTGAAACTCGGCGTGGGTCGCCCCATTAGCCTGTGAGATGGCTGTTCTTTGGATTTGGGCCTGGTCCACCAAAATGGCCCTGGGACACCTTAGAACTCGGACGCTCGATTTTTTTTTCCTTTCCTGTACATGCAAAAAAAGGTAAATGCCCGGTACGTTACACGCTTCATCTGCCACGATGAACTCTCCAGAGGAACCGAAAAAAAATATAGTTGTGGTAACTATACCATGCATCGTCATATGGAGAGGTGGCACCAATTAATTATAGTGCTGCATAAAAGAGAGATTTGGAGGAGAACCCCTGACCTGCTAGTACATTCATCAAAGAAGTGGCACTGAGAGCTTCAGAGGCAAGGGAAACGGTCCCAAATATTTAGAAGAACTTTGGAAAGATTAAAATGACATGTTTAGATTGTGGCAAATTAATTTCATGTGGACAGATGAGTGTTACTCTAATAAATACAGCATATGAACATCATCATAGTCGATGGTTGGTAGAGACATTTTGACTATATCCTGGACCTGCCCGTCCTCGCCCAAAATGGCGCCAGAATAAATGGGACTCGTAACTCCTTGTTGTGTACTGGTTGCAGAACCTTGAAATCACGAGATACGTATGCAGTTTTGAAGCACATGGCGGGCGGGGACGAGAATTGATTGAATATTTCGACATCCCTATTGATATTAAGTTCTGATGTGTTATTGATTACTGTACTGTTGAAAGTTCGAATTAACGTCACCCATGGTACTTGCCCGCAAATGTATATCTAGATAATTTTATTGTAACTGGCCCTGTCGTATTTTAATTATAAAATGTACGTCCACCGATTCCGTAACTGTTAGACACCTTAGTTCTTGCAACCTAATGGCCCGCCCGTTACGTTCCTCTACAGTGTAAATGTCTATTCATCATATACGATTACAGTTTGCTCTGTGGCAGGCCCACGTGGTTATAGGCTCGTATTTGTATAATGAAATTTTCTCAATAAAGGTTTTTAAAAGAAAACATGGTAGTAGTATATACATTGGTAAAGTTTTTAATAATAGTGACTGTTTTAGAATCATTAAAAGGCAAGTGAAATAAAGCAGACCAATTACATGAAGGGTAAAAGGTATAATACGAAGGAACGCAGTAAAGATAAATGGTCAAGGGCTGTTGTGTTTTCTATTCCTGCAACATAAAGTGATCGATAAGAATCTCATATTCAGGCGTATCGGCGACTAAGACAGCAGGTCGACCCTCTTTTGCTCAACGGCTCCGTCATGGGACGAAGAAACGCTCTTTTTCTCGAAAAAAGAATATATTTTACTTGCAGGACAGTTGTAAAATTTCCGGGAAAGTACATTAGCCTGGAACATTATAACATATATTTAAGAAAAAATAATGTTCGGAAGTAATGAAAAGCGTAATTTTTAGGTCATATGACCAAGCCTTTCATCATTACAATAAGAAAAGTAAAATGAACCAATGAAAAGTTTTATTAACAAGTCACATGACTTGTTATGCTTACGTTAAGCGCTGCGCGCCCCGGATGACTTCCGGATGCGCTAACGCGGCGCGTCATATGACGCATTACGCGACAACGCAGGTACAGAATATAGTCAAAATGTCTCCACCAACCAGCGGTCGGAACACAACCCCTTTCAGCAGGCTAAATAGTTCTGTTAAATGACAACAGAAGGGACAGGCAACAAGAACCATCAGTCAAAGAGGGGAGAGCTAGTTCTTCTCTACCGGGTTACATTGGGGCGCTACCGGAACTGATCGAATTGGTAGTCTACAGTGTTTCTGGATGTTTCAGACTGAAGCTGGGGTTAGCATGAGAGCAGCACCATTTCGTAGCTCCGTCGTGGTCATTCCGCAACCAATCATGGCAGCCGTTCTTTATCGTTATTTTGGGCGGGGTGGGTGGCGGAGCCGAGCTGTTTTGCAGCCATCATTGTGTGGAGTTCAGTTCATCTCACTAGTTTTGTATTTGTCATGAGGGGTTGTTCCTAATGTTTCTATTTTAGCGAGGTCAAAAAGAGATCCCATTAGTGGCCTACTGATTTTGCTCGATTCCTTTTCTTTTTTTTTTACACGATTTTTCGTTATCTGCAAAGACTAAACAGAGTATTGCGACTCTGTGTTTGTTTGTAAATAGAGAATGAACCAAAGAGAACTAATTCTAAAACAGTAAATACTTGGATAACAATCAATCAAATGGAGAGAGAAGCAGGCACGACGGATTACAATGGGGGCAAAGACCTGCGTTAACTACCTTTCACTATCTGCAAAGAGAGAGTACTCCTAATAGAAATGAGGGGGGGGGGGCACCATTCAAAGCAGATCAGTGTGCATAAACACGAAAATGTTTTCACTTACCACGTACTTGACATTCGACAGCTTATGATATTTGCTATTAAAAAACCATTGAAATTCACTGAAAAAACCATAGGTTATAGACCATATATAGTTAGGAATTAGCATTTACAAAACCTTGAAAATTCACTGAAAAAACCATAGGTTATAGACCATATATAGTTAGGAATTAGCATTTAAAAAACCTTATTTTACTCACACAAAACCATTGAAATTCCATATATAGTTAGTTGCACTAACTATATATCGCGCACCTGCAATCCACTGCTGATCATGTCACATATTACATCATTCATGACATGGTCAGTGACATCACTGATGACATCACTGATGACATCTCAAATGACATCACTGATGACATCACTGATGACATCTCATTTGACATCATTCTTGTGCTAATACGATAAACCTCTTCAGACTCTAATATAACCTTAGATACACTCAGTGTATACAGACACTCACACACTTCCACTCATCCATGGAGTTACTCACACACCCAGTCAGTCATGCAAAGAAACAATCTCATCTCCATTTCTTCAACTATACAGTTAAACACACCTTACTTATTGAAACATATACTAACACATATTTACTCTCTTATACAATCCCTGATACAAGTTCACAATGATCGATACAACCACTCACTCATTCGGTGGCTCTCATGCATAGTTATTTATATATGCCAACTCTCACATGTACTGTGTTTTACATATGTACTTACTATGACATGTAGCATTGAGATATCCATTCACTCATCAATACACTCATGCACACAGTCAACTGCCCATGTAGCTGTTTCCACATGCACTCTTGAACTCATACACCTAGTGAATAAACTGTTCACACATCTATGCATAGAGTCACACACCTTCCAGCCACCCCCACACAAACTCAATCTCCCATAGAAATACTTGGGCAAGCAATTAATAACACATATAGCCTCTCGTATAGCTAATGATCAACACATGCAGCAGTTTACAGAACAACAGACATAATGATGCACAAATTAAGACAGTTTAGTCACTAACCCATGCATTCAGTGAGACACATTTAATCACTCACTCATACAGTCAGTCACGCACCTACTAAATCCTTCATCCAGACACTTATACATCCACTCATTCTTCAATATGTAAGATATATTTTAACTTTACAGAAACATACAGTCACTGGATGTTGTCATCAGTGATGTCATCAGTGATGTCATTTGAGATGTCATCAGTGATGTCATCAGTGATGTCACTGACCATGTCATGAATGATGTAATATGTGACATGATCAGCAGTGGATTGCAGGTGCGCGATATATAGTTAGTGCAACTAACTATATATGGAATTTCAATTGTTTTGTGTGAGTAAAATAAGGTTTTTTAAATGCTAATTCCTAACTATATATGGTCTATAACCTATGGTTTTTTCAGTGAATATATATATATATATATATACACCCCACCCGAGGATATCTTAGGAACAAGGATATCTTCCCCTGGGGAGCCGGGTGCATAGGTGTGAAGTGGCATCGGAAACCCATGTCGAACCCAATGGAGGACTTCAGGAAAGTGCTGCTGCTGTAGAAGGCAAAAGTGTCCGGTGAAACCCAAAGGTGGATTCAATTAGAGAAGTATCTGAAAGTAGAGGGGACACAGTCTATGCCACTTGAATGTGACCAGGAGGCACGAAAGAAGAATGTCCACCAATGTCGGGTACTGTGGAAGAGTAGACGGTGACCTCGAAACTGCAGCTGTGTGGACCAGGCGACACTGTGGAAGACCTGGAGCCATAGATGAGCTGTCCCATGTCGGATGTCGAGAGTTGAGGGGTCGGTGTCTAGCGGGGGCTCCAACAAGCCTTGGAAACTGCAAAGAACATGGAAGTAGAAGAAGAAGGAACAATGTCGGGACCAGCAAGGACCAGTAGACTCACCACAAGCAGGGGTGTCAGGCCAGGCCACAAGCAATCAGGGAAGCCTAAAGAATTCAAAAGTGACCCTCAAGAGGACCCACAGGCCGGAGGCACTGGAGTCACAGAGGACCTCGAGCAGCTCATCAAAGATGCAGGCCCATGGTGCAAGTGATGTGATGAGGATGAAGATCTTGGTCGCTAGTGATACTTGAGGTTGGGGCTACTTAGAGCTTGGAGATCCTGGTGGAAGGAAGCCAACAAGCCTTTGTAACTGCAAGTCTATGTGGTGCACAGGGGTTTGGTTCCTATGGCTCTGATGAGGGATACTGGCCTCGAACTTGGTGAGAGCACAGGGCCGGCCTCAAGAGAAGAGAAGAACCCCCATCTGCATTGCTGAGCCTTTTGGAGTCCGTAGGAGCACAGGATAAGCAGACCGGTCAGCGTGGTTGCAGTGCCTGCAGATGCAGGGAAGTGACTCCTTCACTACAAGGGAGATTTCTTTATGTATCTTGGATGCCCACAGGCCCTGGACATGTTCTTGTATAGAGCACAGGCACGGACATTGCAGCAGACAAGCAGGGTGAAGAGATCAAGAGCAGCAGGAGTCTTCCTGGTTGCAGCCTTGATGCCCAGAATGAAGTCCACCAAAGTCCAGCATGTCCAGACAGTCAAAGTTTAAGTGGTGTCTGAATTGTATCATGTCCCTCGATTAATCTAGGGACCCACCCTCAGGCAAGTCCTTAAGTACCCTAAGGAAAGGGTTGGGATGATACAGGGGTCCCTCCCTAAGAGGGTCTGGACAAGGGGAGGATACTCTCCTGTCTTTTTGGTCCAGTTTCATGCCAGAGCAGGAGCCAAAGGCTCCCTGAACTGGTTTGAGCTGGACTATGCATGCAGGGCACCAAATGAGCCCTGCATGCAGACTATGTGGATCTGGCAAGTGCTCCCACCCTGGTCCAATACACTAAACCCTGTCTGGGAGGTGGTCACACCTCCCTGTGACAGGATGCTTATTGTTATGTCTTCCTCTAGTCGAGCGTGACTCAGCAGCAGGAGGGCAGAATTGTGTCTCTGGTCAGCAGCAGCCATATTTTGCTGTCTGGGTCTGGTAGACTGGTACCGGGAGCTCTGAGTACCTAATGGATGGTCTTTCCAGTGCTTGGAATCATACTCCCACACCATTTACAGTGTGGGGGTATGATTCCAACATGTTTGATACCAAACACGACAGGGTTCGTTACAGCCAGTTTCGAGATGGTCATCACATAATGATGCGGTGCCCCTCTACATGTTATATGGCTGTCTCACTTACAACCCGGGAGAATGGACTCCAAAGACTGTAGGGGTGTCTTGATCATGCAGGGTCAGCCTCACGCTTAGAACCAAGCACCCTGCCTTCAGGATTGAAAAAGCCTGCTGTAGGGGTGACTTATAGGTTTTAAGTGCAGCGACCTTAGATATAGAGAAACCTATAGCTTTTGTAAGTGGAGCTAGCACCAGCTTGCACAGGCTGCAATGGCAGGCCTGTAGAGATAGTTTGAATGGTCTCCCATAGGTGGCATAAAATATGCTTCAGCCTCTGGGATACCTATGCCCTGGGAACCTTAGTAACATATACTAGGGACTGATAAGGGTATCCCTGTATCTAATCTGGGATGTACCTAAGTACTTACCATCAATTTAGGGGAGAAAGCCGAGAGACTGGGGTCCTGGTTAGCAGGATCCCAGTCAGACTAGTCATAAACAGCATTACATCGAGCAAAACATGGGAGTAACCAAAGAAGCAGATCCTACTTCCTACAATACACACACACACATATACACACACACATATATATACACACACATACATATATATATACACACATAAACATACACACATACATTCATATCTATATATACACACGCACATATACATACACACTGATATACATTCAAACACATATACATACACACACATTTATATATAAACACATATATATATATATACATACAAACACATTTACACATATACACACGCATATATATGTATGTGTGTATATAAATATTCACTGAAAAAACCATAGGTTTCATGGATATTATAGTTAGTTGGACATTGCACTCATACAAAACCAGAGAAATTCTGCTGTTATAGTTAGTAGATCTAACTATAACTCGCGACCCAGCAATGCACTGCTGATGATGTCACATATTACATCACTCATGACATGGTCAGTGACATCACTGATGACATCTCAAATGGCATCACTGATGACATCACTGATGGCATCATCCAGTGACTCTGTGTTTCTATAAAGTTGAAATATGTTTTATATATATGCCAAGGTGTATTGAAGAATGAGTGGGTGTATAAGTGTCTGGGTGGAGGATTTAATAGGTGTGTGACTGACTGTATAAGTGAGTGATTAATTGTGACTAAACTGTGTGAATGTCTGCATCAGTCTGTGTGCTGTTGTGTAAGCAGCTGCATGGGTTGGTGAGTAGCTATATGAGTGTCTATATGGGTTATGTATTGTTGCATGTGTATCTGTATGGGTGCCTCAGAGTTTCTTTGGGTGGATGGGGGTGTGTGTAACTTTCTGCATACATGTGTGAGTGGATGATTCACTGGGTGTCTGGGTTCAAGAGTGCATGTGGAAATAGCTGTATGGGTGGGTGAGTGTGTGTATGGGTATGTTGGTGAGTTAATGGATGTCTCAGTGGTATATGTGTGAGTAACTACATATGTGAAAGGCAGTATATGTGAGTGTTGGAGTACATAAATGACTATATGTGAGAGCAAGTGATTGTGAGAGTGGCTGTATAAATGAGTGTGTGTGTCGCCGGTGCTGCTTGCCGGTTTCGGGGCCATTGCTAGCACTACAGTATCCAGGAGCCAACGGGGGCATCAGCTGACATCCTGTCCCTCCCCCTGAAACCCGGAGCCTTTCAAATACATCTCGCACCTCCCGCTTCGCGGGAGACGCGTCTCCGGTGCTGCTTGCCGGTTTCGGGGCCATTGCTAGCACTACAGCATCCAGGAGCCAACGGGGGCATCAGCTGACATCCCGCCCCTCCCCCTGAGACCCGGAGCCTTTCAAATACATCTCGCGCCTCCCGCTTCGCGGGAGACGCGTCGCCGGTGCTGCTTGCCGGTTTCGGGGCCATTGCTATCACTACAACATCCAGGAGCCAACGGGGGAATGAGCTGACATCCCGCCCCTTCCCCTGAGTACCAGACTATTTAACTACTTCCTGTCCCCCGCAACGCGGGACACGCGTGGGTGGTGCCGGGCTAAGCCTGTGCAAAGGGCCGTCTGTGGCCGTCAGGGGCCAGAGGAGGCCGGGCTGGGCCACCCCCCTGACATCTACAATGGGTAAGAGAAAACAGCTATGCCTTGGGGAACATGAGGGGAAACAAGCCAAGTATCCTAGGAAATCGGAATCCATAATTTCGTATCTAACTTCAGCGGTGGGGGTTTTATCCAAAGAAATTGCGAATGCTGAGAAAGAATGGGTCTGGGAGCCGCTAACGTTGACTCGGCATTAGTATTAGATCATAGTCGGATTATACCCCTGGAGCCGAATATTGTGATTACAAAACCCCCCCTGTAGTTGAGCCACCGTCAGTCTTGTCAAGCCCATTGGATACAGCTGGTCTTCAGAAGGACACAACCCATTATGCTCCCCCACAGAAGCCGCTCTGTAAGCGTAAGCTACATAAAAAATCTTCTAGGAGGAAAAAAACCCTGGCCGCGGATAATCCAATGGACCCCAGTCTTAGGGACTATGTTGGAAAAATTGTAGAGGACTTGTTTACATCGCGACTGGAAACCGCACTTGTGGCTATTGCTAAAGACATTGTGGACACACTCAATACCTGTGTAGCGGGACTGCTGAGTAAATGTGAAAAAATTGATCTATTCATTAAACAGCACATGGGTCAAAAGGGGTGTTCTGTTCAGCCTCAAGTATTAACTGCCAATAGGTCTATGGTTGACGTTGTGAATAGGGACCAGGAAGCCATCAGGGATAGAAGTTCTGTTAAGGCTGTAGACAGTGTCGGGCAGGTGCCTAAGAGGGATGGGTTGGGGAGTTTCACTTCTGGAGGTAGTATTATGAGAAGTTTCGCTCCAGAGGGCTTTAGGCAGGTCCCACAACAGGGCAGATATCTGGAGTTGCCCCCGGAGACTGCCCCTCTGGTGGCTGTTTTCACAGGGGTTCCCCCAGCGAGGGCTCGTACTAATGAAACAACCCATGACCTTATGAATTTAGATAGGCAGTGGTGCTTACAGTTTAGTAGTGGAGGAGCCGATATTACAAGCTCTGTTATTATGGCAAGGAGGGTCAGTTGGGTTGGGCGTTGTCCAAAAAACATCCCGGGGGATTGTGTGGTGGTAAATTTTAACAATCGGGCTAGTGCCGAAAGATTATTCTGGGATGCCTCAGACTTGGACAATAATGGCATTAGACCACTCCCTCTGAGCTTTTTCTATCCCCCAGTTAGGCCAAACGGAAACCATCTGTCATCAAACTGAGAACGACTTTCTCGTACCAGTATGTGGACGACATTTTATCAGGCTAATGATAGCCCGCAGTCTAGACCTGCACAGGGGCTGTCACGGAGGGCGGAAAGGGCTCCCACAACCACAATACCAGTTTCCCCGCCCCGTTTTCAACCCAGGGCGGAGATAGGTCTCTCAAATCGTTTTTCTCCTCTGTCTCAGATGGAGTCGAATGATTGACTACCCGCCAGACCTGTAGGGCAATGGGATGTGCTAGGTGGACAAAATCAGACAGCCTCATGTAAAATTTTGACCTGGAATGTGGCAGGTATTAGATCTAAAAGTACAGACCCTATATGGTTGGAGTTTGTAAGGCAGTTCGATATCCTTGCCCTTCAGGAAACTTGGGACATCGCGTCTAGTTTTATATTGGACGGTTACCTTAGTTTTGCCATTCCTGCTGTTCCAGGAGTCGCGGGGAGACCAAAGGGGGGGTTTACTTTTCCTTTTCTCGCTAAATCTTGCTGGCATTTTCAAAAAACTCGATGCGGACTCTGGTAATTTTTTAATAATTGAATGGACCGTCTCTGATCAGCAGAAATATTTGTTAATAAATTTATATAACGCCAAGGAAGGCTCTCAGCAGAATGAGCATCTTAGTGCATTGGACCAACTTTTGTCAGTTTACAAACTTAACCAGATTTTTGTACCAGAAGTGTTACTTTTGGGAGATTTTAACATACATCCTTGTGTATGGGACTGTTACGGAGGTGAACATGGTGGGTCACTGAGTGGGGGGGTTCCCCATTTTGAGCATAGTAAACAGGGTGAAGCTCTTGAGGACCTCCTCCCCAATATGAACCTATTTGAACCTGGTATAGAAGAGGGGGAGGAGAGAGCCCCCACTTTTATAGGACGGGGATCAAATTCAGTCATTGACTACATTTTTTTATCTTCTGTAGTCTTGGCCAAGAATTAGCATATAGAGTGGTGACGTCAACCTTCAGTGACCACAACCCAGTTTCGCTGGAGGTTGACCTGGGGGTTTTGATTGACCTCAACGAATCAAGGGGGGGGCTCTTAGCAACTTATCTACAAAAGACCAAGGTAGACGGATTAAATGGGATAGGGTTGTCCCGGAAGCCTTCTTTGAGGACCTTGCCATCAAAGCCGAGGCTAACCTTGCTATCTGCCTCGATGGTTCTGCTTCTGGCGCTGAAACTATAGAAGCTTATGTAGCGGTGTGTAAGCAGATTGCTAAGAATTTAGAAGAAGATAGTAGAGCGGACACAAGGAAGGCCTATAAATGGTTTGACAGCAACTGTTCGAGGGCCCATGGGACTCTACTCAAGGCACTTAAGAAAAGGCCGAGGGATAGGGCCCTAATCGCTTCCCTCCGTAAGGAGTATAAATTTGCAATCAGTATTTGCAAACGCGAAATTAAAGAGGAGGCGTGGGACAATCTCCAATCCATTTACGTGCTAAGGGACAGCAGGAAGTTCTGGTCTACCATAAATCAGCCGTTCTTCTCGGAGAAGGAGAACTTAGACACAGATTGTGTAATTCCTGATGATAGCTCGCTCCAACACTTTAAGAATATTTATGATAAGGAGCAAAGGGAGTCACCGACAGTTAGCACTGCTACTGCTCGGTATACTCATCCTGTTAAATTCGAGTTAGCCGAGGTAGAAAGGGCTATTAGAGATATGTCCAAACATAAGGCTCCAGGCCGCGACGGGGTACCTGCTGACTTATATATTATGTATCCAAATTTATGGGCGAAGATCTTGACCAATGTGTTTAACGCCTCATCCATAGTAGGTTTCTCACCCTCGTGGGCCACCTCGGTCATAGTCCCTATTTTTAAAAAGGGGAATAGAGGGGACCCCGCCTGCCATAGGCCAATCTCCCTGTTAGACTCTGCTGTAAAAATCTTGGGCAGAGTCATTCTTCAGAAACTGGGGGATTGGCTATTGGGCAGGGGGGTGCTCTCTAACCTCCAGTATGGTTTTAGAGAACACAGGAGTACCATGGACCAATGTTTAAATTTGCACCTCCTTATAAGTAAATATACAATTGCTAAGGAGGGACTTTTATACTTGGGTTTCATGGACTTATCATCTGCGTTCGACTTAGTTAATTGTTCAAAAATATGGCTTATCCTGCGGGAAATAGGTATAGATGCATCTTTGGTTAATTTTTTAAGCGACCTTCACCAGGACCTCTCTGCCTCTGTCAGGGTTACGCAGGAAGGCCGGTGTACAGGTCAATTTAGTTCTAGGAGGGGAGTCAGACAAGGTTGCATACTGGCCCCACTTCTTTTTACGATTTATATTAACGCCCTCGAAAAGTCCCTGGGCGTGGCTACCCTGGACACTCCGCATATAGGGGGATCGGGGATCCCGGTCCTCCTGTACGCGGACGATGCTGTATTACTTGCACGCACAGGACTGGGCCTACAGAGGCTGTTGGATCCCTTCTGCAGCTTTATGGAGTCCCTTGACCTAAAAGTGAATGTTAAAAAATCTCAGGTATTGGTGGCCGGGGCACGAAGGAAGAATAGCAAGGTTAAAACCTTTACGTGCATTGGCGCGGAATTAACTAGGGTTCCGATTTTCACCTATCTGGGAGTCCTCTTTGATGAGAAGGGCAACTGGGGACCCCAGCAGAAGCTGAAGTGCAATGTCGTTGCAAGATCCACAACAGCCCTTTTGAGCTTCTCTAAGAGGTTGGGAGCAAGGCCCGTTGAGGCTATGCTCAAGATTTGCAAATCTAAGTGTTTAGCGATTGCCTCTTATGGGGCAGCCCTATGGGGTTACGTACCTCTGAGTAAAATACAAGTTGTAGAAAATAGGTTTCTTCGAACTCTTCTGTCATTACCCCAGTCAACTCCGACATTTTCCCCACATACTGAATTAGGCTTGGGTTATATCTCAGACCACCTAAAAATGGCCGCATTGATTTGATGGGCGAAAACGTGGCTAAATGAGGAGATTACCCTTAATCACCTGATCCTAAAAGATTGTGTAGCCCTCGAGAAGGCAGTTAGGATCCCATGGCTGGCGTACGTTAGAGCGGCGTGCGCCAGACTAGGACGACCGGAAATATATACATCTCCGTAGGGCATAAAGAAAGAGGATTTAGGTTGGATTAAACATAACTTTCGGAACTTGTTGGAGGCGGAAAGGGAGGAGCAGGAGCTCAGAAAACCAGGTGTGAGAAGCAATTATGGTTTATTAACTCCCCCATCCATTGAACCGTATCTAAAGATTGTTACTAAGCCGTTTCACCGCTTTTTGTTGGTTAGATTTCGGTTCAATCTAACTCATCTTACTTTGGGTATATTTCCCAAATGGGGGAAACCGGACCATGTTCCTGTGATATGTTCTCTACACAAGACACACTTCATCTTGTAATGTTCTGTGAGCATTTTTCAGAGGCGCGCACAAAAATTTTAAACCCAATATTACGAGAAGCTGGATTTGTACCAGTGAGGCCTGCCCTTCTACATTTGCAAATGCTTAGTAGTTTGAATGTCATTTTTAGCGTAGCAAGCTTCCTGGTGGCTGCGGCCCAGGTAAATAATAAGAGATTTATTTGTATGTAACTGTATAGTAGGACCAACAGGGGGCTTATGGTTTTAATTTAAGAAACCCAATGATGCACTTTAAATTGTAAATAACGTACCTTTGAATCTTTTTCCTTATTGGATACAGGGCATTTTAAGCAAATTGCATATGATATATTCAATGTTTGATCTTTGTATTGTAAATAGAGTATGTATGAACAGTAACAAACGAATGCTTATTTATTTTTTCAACTATTTTAATAATTGGTGGATGTATGTCTTTTGCATTGTCTTTTATGATTTTAATGAATCGAAATAAAGATCTTTGACTGACTGACTGAGTGTGTGCTTGTGTCAGTGATTGTATAAGAGAGTAAGTATATGTTAGTATCTGTATGAATAGGTTAGGTAGTGAATGTATAACTGTATAGGTGAGTAAATGGCAGTGTTGTTGATTCTTTACATGACTGACTAGGTGTGTCAATAACTCTATGGATGAGTGGCAGTGTGTGAGTGTCTGTATAGGTGTATGAGTGCATATGATAATGCTGCATGGATGAGTGACTGCATGTATGAGTGACTGTATGGGTGAATAAATAGATGTGGGTGTATACCTAGAAATAAGTCAGTGGGTATATAGTAACCAATGTTCCCTCTAATTATTTTCCTCTGTGTGCAGCAGAGTAAGGTCTCTGTGCACTGCAGCCAAGGCTATGTGCGCCAAGACCCTGACCACGCGTGTAGACCAGGGCTTTGAGTGGGATGAAAATACTCGCGGCCGTTACTTTTATGGCCGCGCAGCCAATGCTTGTTTTGCCTTGTGACTTATAATACTTTGACCAGAGCACCCTCAGTGGCACTAATGGACACTAATTTGCCCCAATCTTACTTTATCCCAGTCCGAAGAGACCACCCACCTGACCCAAGCCCTGCCTACCTCTCAACACAACAAGACCAGCCATAATAGTGTGATCGGGCTCTGCCCGGTTTCACCTTCTTACTAACAGAATAGTGTGGATGTTAACTAACTGGAGGAGCGAAAATGGGAGACTCGCCGACTCTCTGCTCGTCCTGATAGTGCCCGTACTCGGGGTCTTCCTTGTCGTCCAGTTTGTAGTCTGAGAATTTGGAGAAAAACTGCACCCCGTTTTCCTTGGCCAAGTGGTAGTTTCTCAAGTCCTGTATGATGTCCATAATGAGGTTGAGGACAGCGCTGTCTCAGAGCTCAACCGGCTCGGTTCTCGGCCGTCAGCATGCAGAGCAGCATCACCATCTGCAAGGGGCTCCTCAGATGGCTCATGGTGGTCAGGCAGATGGGGACAGCCTCCGACAGCTCCGGCTCCCGATGCGAGAGGCAAACACATGTTCACGGGAGGAAAACTGCAAGACCCTCATCAAAAAATATGCAAACATCACCCACGCACTTTCCCTGCACTTCTCATGTATGAAGAACGGCTGTGCCCACATAGAATTCAGCTTAGGGAAGCCTGCCTGCTGTGCTGGATGCACTCTGCAGGGCAGACAGGCTCTGCTTAAATATTGTTCTAATACATTTACTGAGCATTTGAATATTTCCCTTTTAGTTGATACATTCTTCCATTGACTATGTCTGTAAACAAACCCCCCATCCCTCCCTCCATCCGCCCATCCATCATCTAGTCATCCATCCATCCAACCGATAGTGTCACTCATCTAGCATCCAAGTAAAATACAGCCATTCATCATCCACATATACTTACATACACCCTATCCACACACTCAAACCCATCCAGCTACCGCTTACGCCCATCCATCCAACCCATAGTGTCACTCATCTAGAATCCAAGTAAAATAAATCCATTCATCATCCACATAAACTTACATTCACCGTATCTACACACTCAAACTCGTCCAGCTACCCCTTAAGCTCATTCATCCTTACATACAGCTCATTCACCCACTCAAACCCAGCCAGCTCCCAAACCCATAACCTGTCCATTCATGCGCCCCTCCATCAGCTCATCTCGAATTTAAATAAATCTATCTATCTATCTATCTATCTATCTATCTATCTATCTATCTATCTATCTATCTATCTATCTATCTATCTATCTATCTATCTATCTATCTATCTATCTATCTATCTATCTATCTATCTATCTATCTATCTATCTATCTATCTATCTATCTATCTATCTCTCTATCTATCTCTCTATCTATCTATCTATCTATCTGTCTGTCTGTCTGTCTGTCTGTCAATCTAGCTGCAGAGAGCATGCAGTCAAATATGTGTGTTCAGACCATCTGCATCTGCCAATGTGGGTTCCTTCTATATATTTTCTCTATCCTTCCCTCCCCTTTGTCTTTCTGGCTGCATGTTCATCTTTTTAACTAGATATTGTCATTCAACCTGTACATAAACTATACACAAGCTGTATGCATTTATATTTTTCATTCAACTTTTTCTGTATTTTCTAATGTATGTTTTTTTATCTGTCTATCCAGTTACCTCGGTGTACCACTGTTTTGTCAGTCAGTACATCGTTAAGTGTGTTGTCTATATTTGTCTTCCGGGCTTTTGTCCCTGCTGGCTTCTCTGTGTCTGTGTATTAATGCTATGTGTCCGTCCTTTTTTCTCTCATTTTCTGTGTCTGCCTGCTTGCTTCGTGATTGCCTGTCTCATAGGAATGTCTGTATAATCTACCTTCGTACTTAGGACACTTTCCGCTGCTCTGGTTGTCTGTGTGTATGTCCGTCTGATCGGGGGTCTGCCTGCCTAGCGAAATAGTGTAAAAGTGATTGTTGCATGTGTGCTACTACTACAAACAGTTTCAAGTATTTCAAATACTGGAGCAGGAACCTGAACATAGTCTTATAAGTAAGCAGAAGTGTGACATCAAATAGATAGCACCCCACCCTTTCGCCCCCTCCGATGATTTACCTGCTTTTGACAAGACCTCCAGGTGTGCCTTCCTTTCCTGAATTTGATACCTCTTCTGTGAAAGATGAAGCACAAAAGGAGACAGAAGCCCCTTCCTTTTATCATAAAAGTTTGCAGACAGTGCTTTGAAGGGAACTATAAAAGTGCAGGGACTTACTATTTAGACTACCTGCTTGCTCCTGAGGGGTGCCAGTACTCCCCAATTAAATGTATTGCAGCACTTCTGAAAAGTGCCGGTACTCTCCCTTTCAAATTAAAAAAGCGCATGTACTCGGTACCGGACAGTACTGCCCATTTAAAGTACTGGTTTAGGACTCCAAGAGCAAGCCAAACATGCTCAGTTTGCCAATGCTTGTTTCATGGACAGTCACAACTTGGGGCAAAATATTTCCATTTTATTTGTCATGGCCTGATATGCTACGAAGCCGCAGACGTCCCACATAGGCAACCCCGGTAGTTCCACCAGCGACGTGCTACGAGTCACCCGAGACGCCCAGCGCCCTTCCCGGCCATTGTGAAAATATTCCTGTTAATTGCAGCGCATGATGGGCACAGTGATTAACAGGAATCCTTTCACAAAGGCCCACAATCAGCACCCAGTCGCGCTGTATTTAGAAAGGAATTGAAGCAAGTCTGAAAGCACGACATGTGCTTTACAAGTCGTGCTTTCAGACTTGCTTCATTTCTTTTCTAAATACAGCGCTGCTTGGTGCTGATTGTGGGCCATTGTGAAAATATTCCTGTTAATTGCAGCACATGACGGGCGCAGTGATTAACAGGAATACTTTCCCAAAGGCCTCAGACAACCGGTAAATTGCCGTTTTTAGCCGCTCGCATTTTAAAAGCGGATGGGGGCGGTGAGAACGTGTGCCCGCTTAACATTGGACCATGCGTGCTCGGTGCATTAAAGGTGAGCAGGAGCGCAGGCGCGCACATTAGAGTTTATATTAGGATGTGAGAAGGTGCATAAAACTATCACATGGATGATGTAATCAGTGATGTCATTTGAGAAGTCATCAGTGATGTCATCACTGATGTCACTGACCATGTCATGAGTGATGTAATATGTGACGTCATCAGCAGTGCATTGCGGGGGCGCGAGTTTTACTAACTATAACGGCCGAATTTCTATGGTTGTGTATGAGTGATATGTTCAACTAACTATAACATCTCTGAAACCTATGTTTTTTTCAGTGAATTTCTAAGGTGTTTTAAATGCTAATTTCTAAGTATAACGTCCCTGAAACCTATGTTTTTTTTCAGTGAATTTCAGTGTTTTTTTAAATGCTAATTTCTAACTATAATAACATCCCTGAAACCTATGTATTTTTTGTGAATTTCAAAGGTTTTCTAAATGCTAATTTCTAATTATAATGCTCATTGAACCTATGTTTTTTTCAGTTATTTTAAATTATTATCCCATTCTCAAACTGGTGAAAACTGCTGATATCGCCAATTTTCCAGCGATAGCTTCCGCAAAACAAATCGCTACAAATGAGAGCGACAACTAATGCTAATGATATGCATAGTAGGCGTTCCCATGCAAAAATAACATGAAAACACCACTTCCCGATATTTTCATTGACCAGCCAAATCAGCAATGCGATCCAAAAACAGGCGAAAAGCTGCGTTAGCAGTAAGAATGTAACATCTGCCTTTTACTGGTGTAACAAACAAAACAAATAGCCAGTCAGGTTTACTTTTTATAGTTTGATCACACCCAGCCTGTAAGTACTGTTTTTTATATTCTTATACTTTTTTATTTATTTTTTGTATATCATCAAAAGAACAGTTATCAAACAATAAAGAATGCATTCAGAAAACAATATGCGCAGTATATACAAGTGTTCAATATATACGCCATCAATACTAAGTTTCAAAAACACCAAATATATATTACAACAAATAAATTATTACAATGCCTAGAAACACTTTTTGAAATAGGCACCAGTCCTTCAAATTATATACCAGAAGACAGACGGACAACAGAATTCATAGATACTGCCTGCCTGTCTTACTGAGCCAGTGATTAGATGATTTGAGGATTGCACAGATTGGGATGGGAAGCTTGGTATTATTTTTGTCCCTAGTTGCACCCTTCTTCTTCATCCCTGGCTTGGGGTCAACACGTTTCGAACCACAGAGAGATTGGTGGTTCTCCTCAGGACACGGACTGGATGGAGCCGTAACTGTGAACAATTATAATGGAGTTTGGTGTAAGTATTGTGTAGCAATCACATTACAATGGACTCAAAGACTCTAAAACCTGTATGTATAGATACCTGGATGTAGCACTCGTGGTCAATTAAGGTGGGAGCTGGAGCCTCACAGGGAACAGAATGTCTGCAGAAAAACAGGTGTTTAAATGAAGGAGAGCCTGGATCTGCAATGAGCGTTTAAACTTTACAAGCGAGCGGGGCTGATTAACAGCCGTCCTACCTGCCTGGATGTAACACTCATAGTCAATTTGAATGGGAGCGGAAGCCTCACAGTGAACAAGGTTTCTGCAGAAAAACAGGGATACATGAATAAGAGCCTGTCTCTGCAACACCCGCTGTAAGATTTCGAACAAGCGGGACTGATCGACGCCCATCCTACCTGGTCTTCAAACGAAGTGTTGAGTAGAATGGTAGGGTGGCGGCCGTTCGGTCCGACGAATCTTTTATGCACTACTCTGTTCAGATTTAACTACAAGGAAAAGACGGATATTTATATTCGGAGTCGGGCGGGAACCGGCATGTAGAGTGCCGCTCTCTGGAACGTGTGTACTTACTCGTTCTGTAATCACACCACTCCACGTCTCCTCCTCCGGCGTTAGGCGTGTGAACGCCGCAAGCCGGCTTTGATGATTTAAAGGGGACCACGTCAGCGAGGCGGCAGGGCGGGGCACACCGCAAAGCTGAATGGTATTCGTAGTGCTATTTAGACTTGTGTAATTGAGGTACTTCAAAGACAGCCACGAGTGACACGGCGTCATAGATTGGTAGCCGCAAGGCGCTGGGGATGATGAAAAAACTGGAGCGCACGACCACAGCAGGAAAACAGTCACAGACAATGCCGATATGATTGGCTAATAATGCAATAGAAACAAGGGCTTTGTGATTGTAGATTGCAGATTATAGATTGCCCGATTCGGACAGTTCATTCAGCCCTGAGGTGGCTGTATCAAATTTCAATATTAGGTAAGCTTCTTTTTGAGATAGACGTATTTCTGGATCTCCGCTGCCACCTTTTATTACTGCCAACACCGTCCATCTCAGATCATTGGCCGAGTGGTTATGTTGTAAAAAATGGGACACTAGTGGTGCCGTCAGGATTTTGTTGTTAATTCGAGAGCGATGTTGTATGATCCTTTGTCGCACCTCCTGTGTTGTCTTTCCAATGTAAATTTTCTCACAAGGACATTGGATGGCATAAACTGCGTTTCTAGTTTTGCAGTTAGTGTGTTCCTCGTGACGCCAGAATTTTCTTCCATCGGTAAACAATGACCCTTCCGTCGTGAGGTTACAGACGGAACAGGTTCCACACTTACGAAGTCCCTTAACCGGATTCATTCCGAAGATAGTGCTCTGAGTATCCTTTTTCTTTTGGGGGCGTGTAGATGTAATCAACTGTTCTATGCTCCGATTCTTCTTGGGAGCAAACAATGGTGAGCCGACATCGGGCATAATTTCTTCTACCAGGTGCCAATTTTTTCCAATAATCTTCTGTAGTGGGTGGGTATGAGGTCCAAAAGTGGACACGCAAACCATTCGCTGTGTAGGTGGTCTTTGTCTCTTCTCCAATAGGTGCTCCCTCTGAGTCCATCTTGCCCTTTTCATGGAGTGCTTAAGCAACTTCCGAGGGTATCCTCTTTCTTGTAGTTTCTTAACCAGTGCTTGGCCGTGGACGTCGAAGTCTTGGACTCTTGAACAATTCCGGCTTACCCTAAGAAATTGCCCTGGAAACTACAAGAAAGAGGATACCCTTGGAAGTTGCTTAAGCACTCCATGAAAAGGGCAAGATGGACTCCGAGGGAGCACCTATTGGAGAAGAGACAAAGACCACCTACACAGCGAATGGTTTGCGTGTCCACGTTTGGACCTCATACCCACCCACTACAGAAGATTATTCGAAAAAATTGGCACCTGGTAGAAGAAATTATGCCCGATGTCGGCTCACCATTGTTTGCTCTCAAGAAGATTCGGAGCATAGGACAGTTGATTACATCTACACGCCCCCAAAAGAAAAAGGATACTCAGAGCACTATCTTCGGAATGAATCCGGTTAAGGGACATCGTAAGTGTGGAACCTGTTCCGTCTGTAACCTCACGACGGAAGGGTCATTGTTTACCGATGGAAGAAAATTCTGGCGTCACGAGGAACACACTAACTGCCAAACTAGAAACACAGTTTATGCCATCCAATGTCCTTGTGAGAAAATGTACATTGGAAAGACAACACAGGAGGTGCGACAAAGAATCATACAACATCGCTCTCGAATTAACAACAAAATCCTGACGGCACCACTAGTGTCCCATTTTTTACAACATAACCACTCGGCCAATGATCTGTGATGGACGGTGTTGGCAGTAATAAAAGGTGGCAGCGGAGATCCAGAAATACGTCTATCTCAAAAAGAAGCGTACCTAATATTGAAATTTGATACAGCCACCTCAGGGCTGAATGAACTGTCCGAATCGGGCAATCTATAATCTGCAATCTACAATCACAAAGCCCTTGTTTCTATTGCATTATGAGCCGATCAGATCGGCATTGTCTGTGACCGTTTTCCTGCTGTGGTCGTGCGCTCCAGTTTTTTCATCATCCCCAGCGCCTTGCGGCTACCAATCTATGACGCCGTGTCACTCGCGGTTGTCTTTGAAGTACCTCAATTATACGAGTCTAAATAGCACTACGAATACCATTCGGCTTTGCGGTGTGCCCCGCCCCGCCGCCTCACTGACGTGGTCCCCTTTAAATCATCAAAGCCGGCTCGCGGCGTTCACACGCCTAACGCCGGAGGAGGAGACGTGGAGTGGTGTGATTACAGAACGAGTAAGTACACACGTTCCAGAGAGCGGCACTCTACATGCCGGTTCCCGCCCGACTCCGAATCGAAATGTTCGTCTTTTCCTTGTAGTTAAATCTGAACAGAGTAGTGCATAAAAGATTCGTCGGACCGAACGGCCGCCACCCTACCATTCTACTCAACACTTCGTTTGAAGACCAGGTAGGATGGGCGTCGTTCAGTCCCGCTTGTTCGAAATGTTACAGTGGGTGTTGCAGAGACAGGCTCTTATTCATGTATCCCTGTTTTTCTGCAGAAACCTTGTTCACTGTGAGGCTTCCGCTCCCATTCAAATTGACTACGAGTGTTACATCCAGGCAGGTAGGACGGCTGTTAATCAGCCCCACTCGCTTGTAAAGTTTAAACCCTTGTTACAGATCCAGGCTCTCCTTCATTTAAACACCTGTTTTTTTGCAGAAATTCTGTTCCCTGTGAGGCTCCAGCTCCCACCTTAATTGACCACGAGTGCTACATCCAGGTATCTATACATACTGGTTTTAGAGTCTTTGAGTCCATCGTAATGTGATTGCTACACAATACTTACACCAAACTCCATTATAATTGTTCACAGATACGGCTCCATCCAGTCCGTGTCCTGAGGAGAACCACCAATCTCTCTGTGGTTCGAAACGTGTTGACCCCGAGCCAGGGATAAAGAAGAAGGGTGCAACTAGGGACAAAAATAATACCAAGCTTCCCATCCCAAGCTGTGCAATCCTCAAATCATCTAATCACTGGCTCAGTAAGACAGGCAGGCAGTATCTATGAATTCTGTTGTCCGTCTGTCTTCTGGTATATAATTTGAAGGACTGGTGCCTATTTCAAAAAGTGTTTCTAGGCATTGCATTAATTTATTTGTTGTAATATATATTTGGTGTTTTTGAAACTTAGTATTGATGGTGTATATATTGAACACTTGTATATACTGCGCACATTGTTTTCTGAATGCATTCTTTATTGTTTGATAACTGTTCTTTTGATGATATACAAAAAAGAAATAAAAAAGTATAAGAATATTAAAAAACACAAATAAAACGTCGATCGCTCAGTACTTACAGGCTGGGTGTGATCAAACTATAAAAAGTAAACCTGACTGGCTATTTGTTTTGTTTGGTACATTTTAGTGGTCCAAGCTGGTCAGAGATAGGACCCAAACCTCCCTTGTTGCCCATTTTACTGGTGTAAAGCAGTACGACTACATACAGTATCAAAGGGAGCCCAGCCCAGCCCAGAACAACATCTGAAGACCAACACATGTCATAGAGTTACTGATCATGCAGCTCCGACACCCAAGAAGACCACAACACCCACAGCCACCCCCCCCAGGACCTCCTGCCCGGGCCACCATCCCCTACTACCGCCGAGGCAGCGCAGAACAGGACAGTGGACCTTCGTAAAACGGCATGGCCCCTCAGCCACACAATAGCTGAATGTTGGGAGATGTGGCAACCAAGTATGTGTGAAGGATGCAAGTCACCCATCAATAACAATGCACATAATGCCAAGTGTAGCAGTGATGTGCTGGACAGACCTCACTATGCAGAGCACAGACCTCTCCATGTGTACATATACTTCTGTTGCTTGTAGTGTTGTGGACAGTAGACACAACCATGTTACCTCAGGCAGTGGGGAAGATCTCGGTCATGTAGCTGTGTTGTCCCCCCCTGGAAGCGAAGCAGAGTGGGCTGAGCTGGTCCAACGTACGCCACTCCAGCGTAGGAGTGTGAATAAATAGGCCGGGGCTCTGGGTGTGGTTCACTTCTGGGCAGGCCAACGCATCTGCCAGAGCGGCGGCCCTCACCCTGCCACAAAGCCACTGCCATGACCGCCGGCCTCCTCGACACGGGCCCCCTGCAATCCCAGCGGCACAGCACCACAGAGGTATGTCTGTACAGACTACTGCCTTCGATGTACACTGCGGACAGCAGGGCTCACAATTCAGATCGAGTCGCGATTGCAGATGATGCAGTCTAGTAGGCAACAGACATTGCTATCAGTGCGGCCCACCTGGACCACGCATCATCGCAGGCTGCGCAGACGCTGAGTGCTTCAAGTGCCACTATCTCAGTGTACCACAAGCCATCACCACATAGCCTTATTAAGGCACAATTTATTAGACAAAAGACATTGCTACCAGTGCGGCCCGCCCGGACCACGCATCATCGCAGGCTGCGCACACGCTGGATGCTTCTGGTGCCACTAACGGTACAGCTCAACTCAACGCCACGTGGCTGTGGGCCCTTGGTGACTGCTGCCTCCGGCCTACATTGAGGTCATCAGGGCTCACAATTAAAATTGAGTCTTGATTCATTAATTGCAGAGTCCGGTAGGCAACTAACTATAATGTCCCTAAAACCTACATATTATCCTTTTAGTATCCTTGCTTCAAGAACTGGTTTTATATCAGGTATAGCTTTAGTAAAATGACCAAATTCATCTTGCAAGTCCAAAGGAACACTGAATGGCAGTCTACACTGCGGACAGCAGAGCTCACAATTTGAATTCAGTCTTGATTTATTAATTGCAGAGAGAATTGTACTCTATGTCCTCTGATTTTGTCAAGAGGAAGTGATAAAAAGCATTCCTAGATGTCTGTGCTGACTACTGCCTTCGATCTACACTGCGGACAACAGGGTTCACAATTCAGATCGAGTCGCGATTGCAGATGACGCAGTGCAGTAGGCAACAGACATTGCTCCAAGTGCGGCTTGCCCGGACCACGCATCATCGCAGGCTGCGCACACGCTGAGTGCTTCAGGTGCCACTAACTCTGTGCAACTCAGGTGAAGGCCCTGTGACTGTTGGCCCTTGATGACCACTGCCTCCGGCCTACACTGCGGTCAGCAGGGCTGACAATTCAAATAGAGTCACGATTGCAGATGACGCAGTCCAGGAGGCAACAGACATTGCTACCAGTGCAGCCCGCCCAAACCACACATCATCACTGGCTGTGCACAGGCTGAGTGCTTCAGGTACCACTAACTCTGTGCAGCTCAAGTCAATGCCACGTGGCTGTGGGCCCTTCCTGACCGCATCCTCCGGGCTACACTGCGGTCAGCAGGTCTCACAATTCAAGATTGGTACCGATGCAAATTGTGTAAGACACTATAATCAGTTAAGAAGACCAAAAGTTCCTAATCTGTGCAGCTCAAGTCAACGCCACGTGGCTGTAGGCCTTTGCTGACCGCTGCCTCTGACCTCCACTGTGGTCAGCAGAGCTCACAATTCAAATTCAGTCTTGAGTCATTAATTTCAGAGTCCAGTAGGCAACTAACTATACCCTCCCTGAAACCTGCATATTTCGACAATGTAGTCCTTACATATTTCATCTTTTGTTCCATACGCCTACACTGCGGTCAGCAGAGCTCACAATTTGAATTCAGTCTTGATTTATGAATTGCAGAGAGAATTGTACTCTATGTCCTCGGATTTTGTCAAGAGGAAGTGACAAAAAGCATTCCTTGATGTCTGTGCTGACTACTGCCTTCGATCTACACTGCGGACAGCAGGGCTCACAATTCAGATCGAGTTGCGATTGCAGATGATGCAGTCCAGTCAGCAACAGACATTGCTACCGGTGCAGCCCTCTCGGACCAAGCATCATCGCTGGCTGTGCACACGCTGAATGCTTCTGATGCCCCTACCTCAGTACACCACAACTCATGGACCCTTTATGATAGAATCTTTTGTGTATGATTTCAGATATGCTGCCTCTAACTCAGTACACCACAAGTCATGGACCCTTTATGATAGAATCTTTTGTGTATTATTTCACATCTGGTGCCCCAACCTTAGTGCAGCACAAGTCATAGGCCCTTTATGATTGAATCTCTGTGTGTGATCCGATAATTACTGTTGTACTTGTTGCCAGCACTAACCATTCCCTGAGGGCTGGCTTACACTCACCCCAAACGCATCCAGCACAGATGTCACTGGACATGTGACCCTGGTAATAAAAAGGGGCCGAGCACACGTGCCCGTACCCAATTTCAATATCTATCTAAGTGTGTCAGTGTGTTCATTATGTATGCATGATGCTGCCCCTGGGCCATACCATATTACATTGTGCTGTGGACAGCGCATACAACCATGTTACCCCTGGCAGTGGGGAAAACTTTGGTTATGTAACTTTGTCTGGGTCATTGTATAAGTACATAGGTAGAGACTGGATCATTAGAGTACTGCACGGAGAGGGTATAGTGAATTTATAAGTGCTTGGGGATTGGCGGAGTGATTGGAAAAGTACATATGTTGGCGGAGCCTAACCCCGAGCACGAGCTTGGCTCTAATTGGCTGTCCTCTGTGTGCCAAAAACTGAAATTTGGGCTTTGCATGCCCCTGTATTGCTACAGCTGCAACACTCCACTGAATGTGCAATAAACATTCATTTCCACACAGATATGTCCTGTCCACTGTCTTTCATGTGTGGAAGTATGGATGAATGTAGGGTCAGTGATTCCCCCTACCTTCCATGTTGCCCAGGTTGTGGGTCACCGGGTGACACATTGACGCTTGCGGCCCAGGTGGTGGAATCACTACAACAGAGACACCTGCATCAGTTTATTCCTCATACTGTCCAGGACAGAACCATGCCAGGAGCTCCGGAGTCATTGTTCACAGTCTCAAGCAGGACTGGCATACGCCAGGCCAGCCTGCTCCGCTAACAATTACAGTGAGAAATTACAACGCTATATGTCCAAGGTCTTCCCTGTATTGATCTGCTGATCACAGGTCTAGTTGTCAGCATGCCATAGCCACTCCCTCATGGCTGGTTTACACCTACACCACACCCATGCAGCACAGGCGTCGCAGAACATGTGACCCTGCCAACAAAAAGGGCCGGGCGCACGTGCTACAGGCCATTTCCATTCTCCCCCATGACTTGAAGTATACAGAGTTGGTGGCAGTTGAGGCACTTTGCCCGACACGGGCCTCCCGCCATGTGGCCATGACTTGAGTTCCACTGATTTAGTGCCACCAGACCTGAGTGGGTGTTCAGCTTGTGATGATACGTGGCTTTGATACACCATCCTGGCAATCAAGACACGATTTGAATTGCGAGCTCGGGTGGACCGCGTGTATGCCAAAGGCAGCTGGCTGTATAGACATGACATCTCGGCGCGGTGCAGCAGGATGTGCTGGGGGTCTGTGCCGCGGAATCCAGGGACAGCTGAGGAGGTTGCTTCGGCACGTGGTGGGCCCTCTTGGGCACACGCCAGTGGCGGAAGGTGAGCAGAGAGGCTTGTTTGCGCAGCGACGGGCAGTCACCTCTGAGCGGTGGGAGTGGATGCTGTGCAGCAGCTGGGTGCGCAGGGGTGGGATAGCGATAAAGCGTGTGCAGTTGTATGTACTCTGCCATTACTGATTCTATGCTATGTTTCAGATGAGTGAGCTTGAGGGCTGCACTATGTCCCGGCACGTGGTTGGAGACACACCAGTGGCAGAAAGGTGAGCTGTGATGATTTCGTCCACAGTGCAGGCACTCACTCTCCCTCTCCATCTCTTCCTTTCTCTCTCTCACACTCGTTCTCTCTTTCTCCCTCTCTCTCTCACTCTTTCTCTCTTGCTCTCTCTCTTCCTCTCTCTTACACTGTTTCTCTCTTTCTCTCTCTCTTCCTCTCTCTCTCACTATTTCTCTCATTCCCTCTGTCTTCCTCTCTCTCTCCCTCTTTCTTTCTTTCTTCTCTCTTTTCCTCTCTCTCACTATTTCTCTTTTTCTCTCTCTCTATCCTTTGATGGGCGCATGATGCACAATCTTATCTTGCTTTTTGTCTTGCAGGCTGTGGTTCACAGATTGTCGACCCCCCTCCCCAACATGGGCATCCCGCCACGTGGCGATGACTTGAGTTCCACTGAGTTAGTGCCACCAGAGCTGAGCGGATGTGCAGCCTGCGATGATGTGCGGCCTCAATACACCATCCTTGCAATCAAGACCCGATTTGAATTGTGAGCTCGGCTGGACGTGTGAATGCCAAAGGCAGCTGGCTGTACAGACCTCACTCCTTGACGCGGTGCAGCAGGATGCGCTGGGGGCCTGTGCCGTGGAATCCAGAGATGGCTGAGGAGGTTGCATTGGACACACGCCAGTGGCGGAAGGTGAGCAGAGAGGCTTGTTTGTGCAGTGGCGGGCAGTCACATCTGGGCGGTGAGAGTGGATGGTGTGCAGCAGCCTGGGTGTGCAGGTGCGGGCAGACACCTCTGGGCGGTGGGAGTGGATGGGATGCAGCAGTCTGGGTGCGGAGGTGCGGGCAGACACCTTTGGACAGCAGGAGTGGTTGGGGTACAGCAGCCTGGGTGCGCAGGGGCGGGACAGCGATGAAGGCATGTGCAGTTGTATGTAATCTGCCATTACTGATTCTATACTATGTTTCAGATGAGTGAGCTTGAGGGCTGCAGTATGTCCCGGCATGTGGTTGGAGGCACACCGGTGGCAGAAAGGTGAGCTGTGAGGGTTTTGTCCACAGTGTCTGCACTCACTCTCTTTCTACAGCTCTTCTTTTCTCTCTCTCACACTCTTTCTCTGTCTCTTACTCTCTCTCACACACTTTCTCTCTCTCTTCCTCTCTCTCTCACTCTCTCTCTCTTTCTCTCTCTCTTCCTCTCTTTCTCACTCTTTCTCTCTTTCTCTTTGTCTCTCCTTTGATGGGCGCATCTTTTCTTGCTTTTTGTCTTGCAGGCTGTGATTCACAGGTTGTCGAGGGATGACACGCAATGGCTGTACCTACTTTTTTTTATTGATTTGTTTAAATAAAATGTTTTATATGTAAATCCATAGATGACTGTGATTCTCATTTGTCCAACCTCACATGCATCTTGTTTGTTATAATTGTGCGATATCAGCCGATTTGTTACGTTCCAGATTTCGGAAGGTTGCTGTCACATTTGTTTGTCGGGGGTCAAGGGGGGGTTGCGGACAAGGGAGTGGTGGCGGGGGGTGTCGGGGCACTGTTGGGTGTCTGAGCTGCATGATCGTTGGCTCCATTGCATCTGTTGTCATTCAGGAGTGGCTGTGGGCTGGGCTCCCTTTCATGTTGCATTTTGTAGTCCGACTGTACACCAGGTCAGAGCAGGTGCAAACTTCCTGGTGCTAACGCACCTTATTGCCTGTTTTGTATTCTCTTCGCCGATCATGATGGTGGTTGAGAAAGTTGCAAAGTGGTGTGTTCGCTGCTTTTTGCACGGGAACGCCTACTCGGCATCTCATTAGCGATATTTGCCAGGGTCATCCTTGACAATGTTTTTTGAGGCTGCTTGTAAACTGGTGATATAGGCTGTTTGCACCAGCTTGTGAATGGTGCGTTAAATGTATCACCATTTTTGCTGCGATAAAGTGCCGTTAACTTGTGATGTGTACTTGAGAATATGCCCCTCGGTGTTTTAAAGACCTGAGAAGTACTCGAGTGCCGCACTGAGAGCCATGCACCCAGCGCGTTCACACTAGGGGGCTGCGCTGAAAGCCGCGCACCCTTCGTATTCACACTAAGGGGCCGGGCTGAGAGACGGGCACCCTTCGTGTTCACAACAGGGGGCTGCTCTGGGGTCGCGACTCCAAACTTTAAAAAAAAAAAATCGTTCACTTTCATTAATTTATATTTGCCTCGGGTACCCCATCCCCAAGCATTGCCCACATCTACATATTTTTTTTTTCAAAGGGGAGTGGGGCCACGTGGCCCCACTCCCAGACCCACTTCTGGCCCCCGGGACCCCATCCCCCGGGGCCTGGCCTCTCTGTTGGGGACCGTGGGGGGTGCCCCATTGCCCCGACGGCTCCCCTCCTCCTGCGAGAGCCGGCATTCCTTTTGGGCAACGGGAGCTACTAACATGCAGCTTCCCTTGCCCAAAAGCAATTCTCCTTTCCTTTATTGAAGCGAGAGGAGGTTTTCCTTCTCTCGCTTCAACGAAGCAAACCAGGATTTGCTATCACAGTGTGGAAGCAATGCTCCCGCCCTGTCATAGCAAATGACAATGTCCCGGGGGTGGGCACCCCGGGACATTGCAGGACCCGGCCCTGGGCGGTGACGTTCCCCAGGGCCATCAAGCACTCCAGGAGGGGGGCCGCGTGTCTCCCCTCCCTCTATTTTCAAAGCCCCGGGGTGGTGGCGGTATAATTATACGATTGTCCCTGGGACCTTGCCCACCCGGGGCTCATTTAAATAAAGTGGGGGAGGCCTGCAATATATTTTTTTTAATTTGTCCGGATTCGCGCTCCCACCGCGCATTCGTAAGTTTAAAAAAAATACTAATTGGGAGGGTCCTTGTGGGACCCCTTGAACAGGCCTAGGGGGTCAGGGTATTTCTACCCTGCCCCCTTTTCTTCATTTTTCACTTTCTTTTACTGTTTTCTTGTGACTCAGTTCTATCGAGTCACAAGATGGCTGCCAACTCTTCCTGGTTTGAAGTGTTGGCAGCCAATTTTAATGAAGCACGTGGTCGGGAGGGTTCGTGAACCCACCGTGCCCCTAGATATGGATATTTTTATTTTTTTATTTTCTCAGCACCTACTGAAAGGATTTGCACCATTTTAGAAAAGGTCCCTTTCTGAACCAAGAACTACCTTTGTGCCAATTGCGGTGTAATTCCATTCAGCAGTTCAAGCTGTAGCCTTGGCTAAAGATTTCTATGGGAAATTGATTTGTTGACTTTTATTCGAATTTCTCAGCAGCTCTTGAACGGATTTACACCATTTAAAAAAAAAGGTTGCTTTCTGAACTAAGCGCTACCTTTTTGCCAAATTTGGTGTAAATCCGTTCAGCAGTTCGTGCTGTAGTCTTGGCTAAAGTTTCCTATGGAAATTAACACGTAGAAAACACTTTTTGGGATCCCCTTTTTTTCCAGCCCCGCTTGACGAATTACCCCCAAACTTTCAGGATAGGAGCTGACCTGGATAGACCTTTTTTTTGAGAATTTCGCGAAGATTCATCAAACAACGCCAAAGTTATTACCTAATCAAAAAAAAAATTCCTATGGAAACTAGGTTGTAACTATAACTACCTACTGGAGACTGCCAGTAGGATATATATATATATATATATATATATATATTACCTACTGGCGGTCGCCAGTAGGTATATATAGTAAGGATTTTTTCTCTATGGGATTTTTGAAAATTCTATGTCTAATAACTTTGGCGTTTGTGGACGGAATTGGCTGAAATTTTCAGGAAAATGGAACATTTTGTTTCTGAGCAGCCCCTAAAAATTTGGGGGGGTTTCGTCAAGGGGGGCCGAGAAAAAAGGGGGGTCCCAAAACGCGTTTTTCCCATGTTAATTTCCATAGGGCGGTTGGCCTCACGTTTAGCCCGAACGGCTGAATGGATTTGCATGAAACTTGGCAAAATTGTAGGGACTGTTAGCCCGATGTGCCTTTGCTAGGTCTCAATATATGTGCTCCAGTGGATTTTGATAAATTAACGTTCAAAAAAATATATATATCTGTAACAGCGCTCCGGGTAGCGCTCCGGTTCGCGTACTTGACGCGTAACGGAACTTCGCGAAGCGAAGCTGATTGGCTCTCCGGTGTCTGTCAACATTCTAAACAGTCCGGAGCGGCCGCCATCTTGTCTCTCGGTAGGATCGAGAGACAAGAGGAGGCCAAATCAAAGGGGGAAATGACCATAAGGGGGCATAGTAGATCCTCCCTGACCCCCTAGGTTTGATGTGGAGGCTTTAAAAGGGCCCCGCGGGCCAAAAAAAAAAAAAAACCACGTTTTTTTTGCATGGGGAGCGCCCGGTACGCTTTTGTGCAATGGGCGGTGGTAATCTAAATGATGAGGGGGGGGGGCAGCGTTCAAAGCACATCAGCGTGCATAAACACGAAAATGTTTTTATCTACCACGTACTTGACTTATCTCTCTGAGATGCATTCCCTTGTGTTTCGGCAATGGTAGTCTGTTCATTACATAGATCGCCCGAGGGCGGTAGTACAGACTGCGCGTAGGAAAGGGTCAAAACCCAGGGGTATAGGAGTATGTAACAAGCGAGCCATTTAATTGAAAAAACTAAACCTGACAAACGGTTGCAGGATCAGTGAAGGTTGATTTTATAATTGAAAGTATAACAGGATCAGTTACAATAAAATCGTCCATACGCACACCATGGGCGAGTATCATGGGTAACATTACTTCGAAGCTTTATTAATACAATAATCAATAATGAAAAATCGACATCAATAGGGTTGTCCATATGCCCAGTCAGTACCCTTCCCCGCCCGCCATGTGCACAAAGAACGTATACATCCCCCATAACGTCAAGGCTAAGTAACTAGAACGTCGTAAGGAGTTGCAAGTCGCTCCCATACTGGCGCTATTTTGGTCGAGGCCAGGCAGGTCCAGAGTATAGTTCAATGTCTCCAATAAGTAGCGGCAGGACCAGAATCCCTTTCGGCAGTGCCGCAAGAGCGGGCGCAACTCAGCTGGCCGAGTGAAGCGCTGGGGTGCAGCTGAGGAACCTCCTCCTGGGGAGGTGGGGGAGGCTCGTTCGCGCCGGAATGAAATGCTTTGCATTTGTAGACTTCAGTTCGGCGAAGACCCAGCAGAATGTTATAAGTGAATGTCATGGCACGAAGTTCAGTGGGCGGTCTGTCATTGTGAAAGCCTCAATTAAGTTGAATGGCTGCAAGAGCCCCGATTACACCAGCAGCCCTGGTAATATTCCGATCTTGGAAAAAGTTCCTCTGTTGGATTGTAATGGCTGCAGTGATGGTCTTGGGAAACAGCTTCGGAAAACTCTAAAGGCCACGAAAGCTTGCTATGCTGTTTCTTTGGAAATGCGGTGCTGGGTGATGGAAGTTATTGAAGAGTTGGCAGTGGTGTTTTTTGTAGATTTTGGACGCTCTGCCACAGTCCTGGCTTTACGAGCACTAGAAAACAAGTTAATTCGAACTTTCAATAGTACAGTAATCAATAATACATCAGAACTTAATATCAATAGGGATGTCCAAATGTTCAATCAGTACCCGTCCCCGCCCGCCATGTGCTCCAAAACTGCATACATATCTCGTGATATCAAGGCTGAGCAACCAGTACACATCAAGGAGTTGCGAGTCTCATTTATACCGGCGCCATTTTGGGCGAGGCCGGGCAGGTCCAGAATATAGTCAAAATGTCTCCACCAACCAGCGGTCGGAACAGAACCCCTTTCAGCAGTCCAAAAAGTTCCGTAAAATGACAACAGAAGGGACAGGCAACAAGAACCATCAGTCAAAGAGCGGAGGGCAAGTTCTTCCCTACCGGGTCACGTTGGGGCTCCACCGGAAGTGATCGAATTGGTAGTCTACAGTGTTTCTGGATGTTTCAGACTGAAGCTGGCGTCAGCATGAGAGCACCACCATCCCGTGGCTACGTCGTGGCTATTCCGCGAGCAATCATGGCAGTCGCTCCCCACCGGAATCCTGCGGGAGTCGGGGGCCCCGGTGACTCTTGTAGAATCTTCAAGGCTGAGGGGACGCTTTCGGGAATGGGGCCCATGCCCTAGCAGTCAAGTGTCCAAGTTCCAGGGTTGCCCAGAGCCATCCTTGCAGGCCAGGCCCAAGTCTGTGGAGCCGTCCGCCATTTCGTGAGCTCCTTGGCAGCCGCCTGTCGCTGTACCGCAAGAGTGGGTGCAATTCAGCCGGATGGTGGGTGAGACGCTGTAGCCGCAAGAGCAGGCGAAACTCAACCGGCCGAGTGAGGCACTGTGCCGCAAGAGCGGGTGAGACTCAGCTGGCTGAGCGAGGCACTGTGCCGCAGGAGCAGGCGCAATTCAGCTGGCCGAGTGAAGCGCTGGGGTGCAGCTGAGGAACCTCCACCTGGGGAGGTGGGGGAGGCTCGTTCGCGCCGCCTCTCCCTCCCAGTGCACCCCATGCCGTCTCCTGGCGCAGGTATATGTGATGGTCGGACCAGGCAATAAGAGGGGGGGGGTCATCAGCAAGGCATTCACCCCCCTCCACCCGTGGCTCGCTGGATGCCACCTCAGGGTGGACGAATGGGAAGGCCAGTACAACAACATCGTGGCCGTGGTATTTCCGGGCCATCCACCCAACGACCTCTTCGGCCGATGGCTGCCAGCAAGGCCCCGCCCTATACGTGCCGGGGGCCTCGTCTTCCGGATGGGCGTAGCCGCGGACCTGCTGCACTTCGGGACGACCCTGGGTTTGAGCTGGCCGGATCAGGCAACAAGAAGGTTGGGGGGGAGGGCGGCATCAGCAAGGCATCCCCCCACACAACTTGTCGGACATCACCTCTGGATGTACTGGGGACGAGCCTTGGCGCGTGGTGTCGCCCTCGGGCTATGCATTTGGATCGATGTTGCAGCAGGCTGCCATGTAAATAGTTATTTAATAAAAAGTTTTACCGTGTTACTTTGCTGGTGTGTTGTATATATTTATAATATTTGCATAGGGTTTGTCGTTATTTTGGGCGGGGTGGGCGGCGGAGCCGAGCTAACTTCTCTTATTTAGTCAGCACATAAATTGACTTACTGGTGCGCATTATTTTGGGTGTACATTTGGGATATTGGTTCGGGTCGGGTTCGTCGTACTGAAAGAACCCTTCAAGTTTCTGGTGTAGGCTACTCTCCCATTCACTAGCTCCAGAGAGAGTCGTTCCTAAGTAAGGAAAGTGCTATATTCTTTTTCGTCATTCACATGCGGATACCATGTTCGGGCTTATTTTTCTCATTTCATTAACCGTTCGATCAACGCCTCAGTCATACAAAAAGCATTCTTTTATTGACCCAGTCGTGCGCCACACATACGCATTCAAACCGTACAAATCAGGGCCCATGCGCACATTCATACCATGCAATCTTTCACGCTCCCAGAGATAGTTACTACATATAATGTACCGTCTCACAGAGCTAGCCTATTTTTCCTCGCGTGGAACACGGTGCGGTTTAGGTCTTCTCCATACTTCAGCTGAAATTCCAATGTAACCTGCAGAAAAAGAAAAGAGGGGGGGGCAGCGTTCAAAGCACATCAGCGTGCATAAACATGAAAATGTTTTTATCTACCACGTACTTGACTTATCTCTCTGAGATGCATTCCCTTGTGTTTCGGCAATGGTAGTCTGTTCATTACATAGATCGCCGAGGGCGGTAGTACAGACCGCGCGTAGGAAAGGGTCAAAAGCCAGGGGTATAGGAGTATGTAACAAGCGAGCCATTTAATTGAAAAAAATAAACGTGACAAACGGTTGCAGGATCAGTGAAGGTTGATTTTATAATTGAAAGTATAACAGGATCAGTTACAATAAAATCGTCCATACGCACACCATGGGCGAGTATCATAGGTAACATTACTTCGAAGCTTTAATAATACAATAATCAATAATGAAAAACCGACATCAATAGGGTTGTCCGTATGCCCAGTCAGTACCCTTCCCCGCCCGCCATGTGCACAAAGACCGCATACATCCCCCATAACGCCAAGGCTAAGTAACTAGAACGTCATAAGGAGTTGCAAGTCGCTCCCATACTGGCGCCATTTTGGTCGAGGCCAGGCAGGTCGTTTCAAGTGGTGTGGGACTTGCCTTGCTTGGGGAATCTTTCAAGTGATGTGACTGAGGAGCAAATTGTGGACCTCTTTAAAGACTTCAACTCACTACATGTCAAGAAATGTCAAAGCGGAATGAAATGCTTTGCATTTGTAGACTTCAGTTCGGCGAAGACCCAGCAGAATGTTATAAGTAAATGTCATGGCACGAAGTTCAGTGGGCGGTCTGTCATTGTGAAAGCCTCAATTAAGTTGAATGGCTGCAAGAGCCCCGATTACACCAGCAGCCCTGTTAATATGCCGATCTTGGAAAAAGTTCCGATGTTGGATTGTAATGGCTGCAGTGATGGTCTTGGGAAACTGCTTCGGAAAACTCTAACGGCCACGAAAGCTTGCTATGCTGTTTCTTTGGAAATGCGGTGCTGGGTGATGGAAGTTATTGAAGAGTTGGCAGTGGTGTTTTTTGTAGATTTTGGACGCTCTGCCACAGTCCTGGCTTTACGAGCACTAGAAAACAAGTTAATTCGAACTTTCAATAGTACAGTAATCAATAATACATCAGAACTTAATATCAATAGGGATGTCCAAATGTTCAATCAGTACCCGTCCCCGCCCGCCATGTGCTCCAAAACTGCATACATATCTCGTGATATCAAGGCTGAGCAACCAGTACACATCAAGGAGTTGCGAGTCTCATTTATACCGGCGCCATTTTGGGCGAGGCCGGGCAGGTCCAGAATATAGTCAAAATGTCTCCACCAACCAGCGGTCGGACCAGAACCCTTTTCAGCAGTCCAAAAAGTTCCGTAAAATGACAACAGAAGGGACAGGCAACAAGAACCATCAGTCAAAGAGGGGAGGGCAAGTTCTTCCCTACCGGGTCACGTTGGGGCTCCACCGGAACTGATCGAATTGGTAGTCTACAGTGTTTCTGGATGTTTCAGACTGAAGCTGGTGTCAGCATGAGAGCACCACCATCCCGTGGCTACGTCGTGGCTATTCCGTGAGCAATCATGGCAGTCGCTCCCCACCGGAAGCCTGCGGGAGTCGGGGGCCCCGGTGACTCTTGTAGAATCTTCAAGGCTGAGGGGACGCTTTCGGGAATGGGGCCCATGCCCTAGCAGTCAAGCGTCTGAGTTCCAGGGTTGCCCAGAGCCATCCTTGCAGGCCAGGCCCAAGTCTGTGGAGCCGTCCACCATTTCGTGAGCTCCGTGGCAGCCGCCTGTCGCTGTACCGCAAGAGTGGGTGCAATTCAGCCGGATGGCGGGTGAGACGCTGTAGCCGCAAGGGTGTACAGTCTTAATATCGAGTCATTTATTTCGACTGGACATAATATCGACTAGAGAATATCGAGATGGCATTAATATCGAGGTAAGTAATATCGATTTTTTTTTTATCGATTGTTATGTATGTAAAAAATATCGACATAAAAAATATCGAGTAAGTAATATCGTCAGTAAAAAATATCGATATGTTTATTAGTTTAAAAATATCGAAAGTTGTGTTATCGACTGTCACAATATCGACTCTCATGATATCGAATTTTAATATGTATATATATAATATGTAATAGTTCAATGTACATTGTTTTAATGTTTTATAATAGCATTTTGTGTTAAAATGTATTAATTTTATTTATTTATTTATATAGAATTAATGTTAAAAATAATTAATAAATTAAAAAAAAATTATATTACTATAATAATTTCTAGGAGCGGGTAGTGGGTTTTTAGGGGAATAGGGTGGGAAGTATTTTAAATATAATTAATTAATTATGTAAATATATTAATTGGTATTAATTAATTAAATATGTAAATATATTAATTGGTATTAATTAATTAAATATGTAAATATATTAATTGGTATTAATTAATTAAATATGTAAATATAATTATTGGTATTAATATGTAATTAATTGTTAAATTACTATTTAATTAAATATATAATATGTAATTGGTAAATATGTTATTTTAATAGCTTATTTGAGAATTATGCTTATTTAAATCATTTTTTTCATGTAGCCGGTTGTGGGATTATAGGGGATTAGGGTGGGAAGTAATTTAATAGTAAGTAATTAAATCTGTTAATTAATTAATTTGTAAGAATAAGTAAATACTTGTTATTTATCTAAAATATGTTAATTATATATAATTTAATTGTTAATTTATTTAAATAAATGGAATTATTGTTGAATATGTAAAATCAAACTTTTTTAGGATATGTAGTGGGTTGTGGGATTATAGGGGAATAGGGTGGGAAGTAATTTAATTGTAAGTAATTAATTATGTTAATTAGTTAATTGTTATGAATAATTAAATATTTGTAAAATAAATTAAATATGTTAATTATATTTTATGTAATTGTAAATTTATTAACATTAATGCTATTATAGTAAATTATGTTACATCTCACATTTTTATGTTATGTAGTGGGTTGTGTGTTAATAGGGGTATAGGGTGGGAAGTTAATTAATTATAAGTAATGACATATGTTAATTAATTAATTGGTATTCATAATGAAATAATTGTTAAAGACTTAAAATATGTTAATTATATAGATATAAATAGATATAACTAATATTATAATAATTAAATATAAAATATATATATATGAAATATAATTGTCTAATTACATTTAATTACATATATAATATATTTATAATTAGATATATAAAGATATATATAACATATATATATATAATTATAGATATTCTCATGTATATATTATTTTGTATTTGGGGAAAGAGGTTGGTTTAGTCTTCTGGGTTAATTTTCTGTTTGGTTATTAAGGGGTATATGTTGTGTGCAGAGTCAGTTGTCAGTTTTTTGGTAAAGGTGTATTTGTAGGGGTCAGGGTCAGTTTTCATTTAGTGTGTAAAGGGGTATTTTTAGGGGTCAGGGTCAGTTTTTAGTTAGTGGGTAAAGGGGTATTTGTAGGGTTCAGGGTCAGTTTTCAGTATTTGGGTAAAGGGTACATTTTTTCTTTCAGAGTCAGTTTTCAGTTTGTGGATAAAGGTGTTTTTAGGGGTCAGGGTCAGTTTTCAGTTTTTGGGTAAAGGGGTATTTGTAGGGGTGAGGGTCAGTTTTCAGTTAGTGGGTAAAGGGGTATTTGTAGGGGTCAGGGTCAGTTTTCAGTTAGTGGGTAAAGGGGTATTTGTAGGGGTCAGGGTCAGTTTTCAGTTAGTGGGTAAAGGGGTATTTTTAGGGTTAAGGGTCAGTTTTCAGTATTTGGGTAAAGGGTATTTTTTTGGTTGCAAGGTCAGTTTTCAGTTTGTGGGTAAAGGGGTATTTTTAGAGGTCAGGGTCAGTTTTCAGTTTTTGGGTAAAGGGGTATTTTTAGGGGTTAGGGTCAGTTTTCAGTTAGTGGGTAAAGGGGTATTAGTAGGGGTCAGTGTCAGTTTTCAGTTAGTGGGTAAAGGGGTATTTTTAGGGGTTAGGGTCAGTTTTCAGTTAGTGGGTAAAGGGTTATTTTTAGGGTTAAGGGTCAGTTTTCAGTATTTGGGTAAAGGGTCTTTCTTTGGTTGCAGGGTTAGTTTTCAGTTTGTGGGTAAAGGGGTATTTTTAGAGGTCAGGGTCAGTTTTCAGTTTTTGGGTAAAGGGGTATTTTTAGGGGTTAGGGTCAGTTTTCAGTTAGTGGGTAAAGGGGTATTAGTAGGGGTCAGTGTCAGTTTTCAGTTAGTGGGTAAAGGGGTATTTTTAGGGGTTAGGGTCAGTTTTCAGTTAGTGGGTAAAGGGTTATTTTTAGGGTTAAGGGTCAGTTTTCAGTATTTGTGTAAAGGGTCTTTCTTTGGTTGCAGGGTTAGTTTTCAGTTTGTGGGTAAAGGGGTATTTTTAGAGGTCAGGGTCAGTTTTCAGTTTTTGGGTAAAGGGGTATTTTTAGGGGTCAGGGTCAGTTTTTAGTTAGTGGGTAAAGGGGTATTTGTAGGGGTCAGGGTCAGTTTTCAGTTAGTGGGTAAAGGGGTATTTTTAGGGGTCAGGGTCAGTTTTCAGTTAGTGGGTAAAGGGCTATTTTTAGGGTTAAGGGTCAGTTTTCAGTATTTGGGTAAAGGGTATTTTTTTGGTTGCAGGGTTAGTTTTCAGTTTGTGGGAAAAGGGGTATTTTTAGAGGTCAGGGTCAGTTTTCAGTTTTTGGGTAAAGGGGTATTTTTAGGGGTCAGGGTCAGTTTTCAGTTAGTGGGTAAAGGGGTATTTTTAGGGGTCAGGGTCAGTTTTCAGTTAGTGGGTAAAGGGTTATTGTTAGGGGTCAGGGTCAGTTTTCAGTTAGTGGGTAAAGGGGTATTTTGTGGGTTCTGGGTCAGTTTTTAGTTTGTGGGTAAAGGGGTGTTTTTAGGGCTTTGGGTCAGTTTAGGGTTTTAGGTTAGAGGGATACAGGGTAAAAATATGGTCAATTTAAATGTCTATTTAATTAGTTACTTTTTCATATATTTTATATAAAATATTTCAATTAATATACATTAAAACAATTATTGGTATTGTAGGACTTTAAATATTAATACAATTTTTAAATATATTTAAATGTATAAGGTATTTTTAAATAGATTATTTAATATGCAAATAATATTTATATACAATAATAAAGAAGGAAACATAGACAGGGTTAAATGCCATAAATGAAAAATTGTTTATTCACATATAAAAATTTATTTGTAAGTAGAGAATCATTTTTTATTTATAATCAAAAATTTTCATTCAATGTTTTTATTAACATAACAAAAATATGAAGTACATGTATATGTTTTTAACACATAAATTATATTAACATAATTTTTTTATCTTTTACATATATTAACATTTAAATAGTTTCTGAAACAAATTGGTAATATGTACTTTTATTTAATAACAAAATATTTATTCAGATACACATTGAATTTATTGTGATTGCAAATTATGTACATTTTTTTGTAATTGTAACATTTTTGTTTATTACCAAGTCATGTTATATTTTTGGAAATAATTATTATGAATATTGAACATATTTATAATATTCATTTTTAAATACATAAACACCAAAACATTTATTATATACATACATAATGTTTTACATAATATTTGCAAATTTAAAAAAAACATTTCTTGTAACAAACTTATATATGCAATTTATTTTTACATTAACATTATTTACTAAATGTATTTATAAATCAAAAATTAATTTTTTAACTATAACATAACAGTTGAATAATTATTTCAAACTTATGAATATTTATGAAATAATTTTATACACTTTAAATAAATATTTACACTTAATATAATACTCTGTGTATTTTTTAAAGTGTTGGAATATAGAAATTAAATAGCATTTAGCTGTATACAGGGACTACTTTTTAACCGCGTAATGTTACTTAGGCGTATTTGGTGCTTCAACAGATCGCGGTTGGGTGCTGCTTCGCGTTAGAGAGGGTAAGTTTGTTTTAATTGTGTTTTATAAGTTTCTGAACTTATTGCTAGTGTATGTGTGCTGTGTTTATGTTTATGTAGGTAGAGTTAATTAGAGAAGATTGTGTGTTCGGTGTTAGGTAGAGTGTACGATATTGGATTTTTACCGCGTTTTTGTTGTAGGTGTGTGAGGTGAGGTAATATGTTTAAATGTTACTAAGATAATATGTTTGATGTATAAATATGTGTTTTTATATATGTATGGGTGTTTTTATGTGGGTGGGTATGTTATTTATTTTTTCTAGGTTATCGTCGCGTTTCGCTGTTTTGGAGGACTCCCTTCTTTTTTGATCACAGCTGTGTAACGAGTATTATATACTCTTATTTTTGCACACTATTTTTTGGGTTTTTACATTTTCTTGGAGCGTTTATTTTTCGCCATTACGGATTTTGGGGTTTTCTATGGTATCTGGTGTCTACTGAAGTGGAAAGGAGTCGCTATGCATTTGCTTGTATTTTTGCATTTATTTTGGGCTTTCATGGATTGTATGGGTTTTTGGAATGGTGTCCTATGGATTGCTTGGAATTGGATTACGTTTGAAGCTGCATCAGAAATATAAGTATTTTCTGGATTTTTAATGGGTGGGAAAACTGTTTTTAATTTTGCTTTACTTACGTTGTATGTAACATTTTGTAAATACATTATCTAAATACATTTTATATATGTTAATATTATGTATTTGATAATTTAATTGCAATTTGTTACATATTATAATGAAGAATTTTAGGAAAAATATGTTTAGTTTTACGTGTATAGTTATGTAATGTTTTAAAGAATAGTTTTGGCAATCATTGATAGATATTCTAGTCCTTTGCTAGTTGGATAGAGGGTAACTTGACTTTGGAGTGTGTTATACATTTTTTTAGTTTCTTTGGTGAGTTTAGGTCCAATCAAAGTTACTGATTGCTCCATTCGGAGCTCCTGGTAACTTTGTTCTTTTTGTAAGGATTGTATTAATTTGTGAAGGGTAGGCGTTCCTCGGCCTGTAGTTGCTTGGAAGGCATTGTGCCATCCTTCAACTGCATTGTTTGTTTTTGCTTCCTTATTTAGTGTGCTAAGGTAGACATTCCACCAAGCTATTTGGTATTTGGGTTGTCTTCTATGGCCTGATCTGTGTAGCCTTCCTACCCATGTGTCTTCGAAGTAGTCAAGCATAGGGCTTAGTTTATCTTAGTTTCTTTTATAGTAGGGGCTGTCTATTAATAAGTTATAGTGCTCAGTTACATCTGTTAGTGGAACATAGGCTAGGGCGATGAGTTTTTTGATTTGATAAGCAAATGTGCTATCAGTGGCGTATTGGATACTCAAGGTTGATTTTTGTAGATGTCGCCAGATACATTGATTAAAGTGGTAATAGCAACCTTGTATTGCTGTGTGTGGGTATGTTTTAAGGATGCTGTTTATCATAGCTTTTTCAAAGTCAATGATAATTTTTTGTGGAAAATAGTTGTTAGTATGTTGCTTGACTTCAGTTAGTATTTCTTGATAGGTAGTTTGCTGTTTGTTTGGTAGAAGGGCATAAAGGAATGGAATATTTGCATTTTGGAAATGACCATGGATGGTGTATAATTGATAAAAAGGTTTGGGGCATACAGAAAAAGTACCGTCCATCATCCAAGTTTGGCATTGGGTAAGTTTTGTCATGTTGTTTGCTGTGGCAAACAGTATAATTCTTTTATCTTTAGATTTGTTGTCATAGAGTATAAAATTTTCTTTATTGTGAGTTACAGAGAGTTCAGGTGGAATTTGGACTTCTTCTAAAGTTTTTGGTGTGGGAGGAGTAGTGCATGTTGCTCTTTTTTGTCTAGCTACTGTTCTTTTAAGGGATTCTATAGATGGTAATTGGCTAGAAGCATGTTGGGGAAGTACACTTAAATGGTGTTTCAGAATAGCAGTTGTTGGTTGATCAGTGCTAGTACTAGCTTCTTTAAGGGAATCTAGCATTTGTCTAATCTCTATTTCTGTTACATTGGGTGGGTGATTATGTTCTTTAGTATAAGTAACAGTAGTTTCCTGAGTTATAGCTCTACCATAACATTTGTTGGCATAATATTTCGTACACTTCCAAAACACTTTCAAATCTTTTTGTTTCTCTTGAGTGTAGACATATCCCATGTAACAAAGAAGCATTTTCCCTTTTTGTGAATAAATGAATTTAGCTCCTTCAGTCATGATAGTATTGTAGTGCTAGGAGGTAATTAAAAGAGAATGTAAATATTTTTTAAGGAAAAAAAATTGTCTAATCACATTATACAGTTTCACACATTTGTATTTTACCTGTAAATGTTTTGATGCTTTCAAGTCGTTATTTTCAGCTGTTGATGTTCTTCAAACTGTTATTTTCTGTGTATATCTTTTTGTACCTGTGGAAGTTGAGAAAATGTGTAGAAATATTTTATTACTATTTATGATAATTTGTTCGACGTTTTTTGCTAGTTTAGATTTAGTTACCTATCTATTAATTCTCGATTTTACATTTCTAATATATACTTACTTTTTTATATGTAACTTTTGATGTCCAGGTGTTGTGTAGGTCTTCTGTTTTTTTTTTTCATCTGTAGGATGAGTGCTAAAAAAAAAAGATATATTTGATGTATTTTGCTTTAAAATATAGGTGTGAGCTTTGAGAGTTACATTTTCGCTGACTAATAATGTAGTAGTACTTACTTTAGATATGTGTAGGTCTCTTTCTGTTGAAGTCCATCAGTTTTCTTCCAGAAATCCAGCAGAGTTTCGTCTTCCTTTACTTAGGAGATGTATACTGCGTTTTTAGTTACTTATTATTTCATTTATATAGTATTAGGTTAATTGTTTCAGAAATAGGATTGGTTGTTTAAATGGATAGTCTGTTTTTATTTGTTGATTTGAATTTTTTTTTCTGTTATGCTAATTGCTTTCCTTATATGGGTGACGCAAATTAACGTTTATTGAATGTGTAAGGATTTATTTTGTATAGGTAATGTTCTAGGTAATGTTATTTTGATATTTGTAAAGTGGAGGAATATATATAATTAGTTGTAAAAAATGTGTAGAAGGTCGAAACATTGTTTATGTATTATAAAATGTATGTTAGTATTTATTGTGTGTTGTAAATGTTATGAAAATAAATAATATATGTCATCTATTTATATTAACTAAATCTGGTTTTTTATGATCAGTATGACTTAATTATTAAATAATAAAGTCATTTATTTTAGGATCTATTAATGGCGATATTTTTACAATCGATAAATTTGCTATCTATGTTTGTGTAATCGATATTTTGACTGTTGTTATATAAATATTTGATAATCGGTGTTTTAGAAATCGATAATGTTGTGAGTCGATATTGTTGTAGTCGTTGTTTTTAGTAGTCGATATTGTGTAGTCGATATTTTTGATGTTTGTTGTGTAAGTATAGTAAATCGATAATTTTGTTGTCGATAATTAGTCATCGATATTTTGTCCAGTCGATATTCGGTCTGTCGAGGTTATGTCATTGATCCAGCCGCAAGAGCAGGCGAAACTCAACCGGCCGAGTGAGGCACTGTGCCGCAAGAGCGGGCGCAACTCAGCTGGCCGAGCGAGGCACTGTGCCGCAAGAGCGGGCGCAACTCAGCTGGCCGAGCGAGGCACTGTGCCGCAAGAGCGGGCGCAACTCAGCTGGCCGAGTGAAGCGCTGGGGTGCAGCTGAGGAACCTCCACCTGGGGAGGTGGGGGAGGCTCGTTCGCGCCGCCTCTCCCTCCCAGTGCACCCCACGCTGTCTCCTGGCGCAGGTATATGTGATGGTCGGACCAGGCAATAAGAGGGGGGGGTCATCAGCAAGGCATTCACCCCCCCCCCACCCGTGGCTCGCTGGATGCCACCTCAGGGTGGACGAATGGGAAGGCCAGTACAACAACATCGTGGCCGTGGTGCTTCCGGGCCATCCACCCAACGACCTTTTCGGCCGATGGCTGCCAGCAAGGCCCCGCCCTATACGTGCCGGGGGCCTCGTCTTCCGGATGGGTGTAGCCGCGGACCTGCTGCACTTCGGGACAACCCTGGGTTTGAGCTGGCCGGATCAGGCAACAAGAAGGTGGTTGTGGTGGTGGGGATGCACCAGCTGAAGCTACAACACTTGCCATTGCTCAGTGATGAAAAAAGGTCTTCCTCTCACAAAGATGAAAGTCCGAGTGAGGAAACAAGGAGGGGTTTTCATCATTTGGGGAAAAAAATAGTTCTAAACCAATGAAAAGTGTTATTTTTAGGTCACATGACCTAGCCTTACATCATTAGGAACCCAAAAGTGAAATGAACCAATGAAAAGTTTTATTAACAAGTCACATGACCTGTTATGCTTACGTTACGCGCTCTGCGCCGCGGTCCAGATCGCTTCCGGGAAGCTGCGCTTCGCGCCTCGCTTCGCGCACCTGAGCACTTCCGGGTGCGCTAACGCGGCGCGTCATATGACGCATTACGCGACAACGCGATACGTCGCGGTTACGCGCCGCGTCACGATGTTGTTTTCTAACGCGGCAGTTGCGCAAACAGAACGTTTATCGGTTCGCGGAACGAGTCGCGTCACCAAATTGAGCTAACGGGAAGCTACCCCGTTCGCGGATCGGGAGCGAAACAAAAAAAAATAATAAAAAAAAATACATAAAAAAATTGTATTAAAAACATATAAAATATATTTTACGATTAAAAGAAGAATACATTTTAAAGCTTTTGATATTTGCTATTAAAAAAACATTGAAATTCACTGAAAAAACCATAGGTTATAGACCATATATAGTTAGGAATTAGCATTTACAAAACCTTGAAAATTCACTGAAAAAACCATAGGTTATAGACCATATATAGTTAGGAATTAGCATTTACAAAACCTTATTTTACTCACACAAAACCATTGAAATTCCATATATAGTTAGTTGCACTAACTATATATCGCGCACCCGCAATCCACTGCTGATGATGTCACATATTACATCATTCATGACATGGTCAGTGACATCACTGATGACATCACTGATGACATCTCATTTGACATCAATGACCACATCACTGATGATATCATTCATGTGACAATACAATGCATCACACTTTAATATAACCTCTGTTACACCCAGTGTTAAATACAGAGTATAATTTTTGAAACCATTGACACACCAATACTAGTTACTACATACGCACTCACTGATTCCTACGTCTACACACACATTCACTCATTCACCCATACAATCATTCATACATACAATCACTCATCTTTACAACACTATCATATGCACTCATACACCTATACAGACACTCACACTCTGCCACTCATCCATGGAGTTACTCACACACCTAGTCAGTCCTGTAAAGAATCAATCACACTTCCATTTTCTATTTTTTCCATTTTCCATTTTCCATTTAAACATAGAGTACCTTACATTTTCAAACATATACTAACACATACTTACTCTCTTATACAATCATTGATACAAGTACACATTGATCTGCACAGAGGCACACATCTCCCAGCCAGCCACACACACACTCAGTCTCCCATACAAATACTTGGACAATCAATCAATAACCCATATAGTTACTCATATAGCTACTGATCAACACATGCAGCAGTTTACAGAACAACAGACATAATGATGCACAAATTAAGACAGTTTAGTCACTAACCCATGCACTCAGTGAGACACATTTAATCACTCACTCATACAGTCAGTCACGCACCTACTAAATCCTTCATCCAGACACTTATACATCTACTCATTCTTCAATATGTAAAACATATTTAAACTTTACAGAAACACACACTCAATGGATGATGTCATCAGTGATGTCATCAGTGATGTCATTTGAGATGTCATCAGTGATGTCATCAGTGATGTCACTGACCATGTCATGAATGATGTAATATGTGACATCATCAGCAGTGGATTGCGGGTGCGCGATATATAGTTAGTGCAACTAACTATATATGGAATTTCAATGGTTTTGTGTGAGTAAAATAAGGTTTTGTAAATGCTAATTCCTAACTGTATATGGTCTATAACCTATGGTTTTATTCAGTGAATATATATATATATATATATATATATATATATATATATATATATATATATATGTATATATTTATATTACCTACTGGCGGTCGCCAGTAGGTATATATAGTTAGGATTTTTTCCCTATGGGATTTTTGAAAATTCTATGTCTAATAACTTTGGCGTTTGTGGACGGAATTGGCTGAAATTTTCTGGAAAATGGAACATTTTGTTTCTGAGCAGCCACTGGAAATTTGGGGGGAGTTGGTCCAGGGGGGGCCGAGAAAAAAGGGGGGTCCCAAAACGTGTTTTTAACATTGAGTTTTCCATAGGGCGGTTAGCCTCACTTTTAGCCCGAACGGCTGAATGGATTTGCACGAAACTTGGCAAAATTGTAGGGACTGGTAGCCCGATGTGCCTTTTGTAGGTCTCAATATATGTGCTGCAGTGGATTTTGAGAAAATAACGTTCAAAAAAAGATATATATCTGTAAGCGCGGACCAGGCAGCGCCCCGGTACGCGTACTTGACGCGTAACGGAACTTCGTAGCGAAGTTGATTGGCTCTCCGGTGTCTGTCAACATTCTAAACAGTCCGGAGCGGCCGCCATCTTGTCTCTCGGTAGGATCGAGAGACAAGAGGAGGCAAAAGCAAAGGGGCAAATGACCTTAAGGGGGCATAGTAGATACTCCCTGACCCCCTAGGTTTGATGTGGAGGCTTTAAAGGGGCCCCGCTAAGCAAAAAAAACAAACATTTTTTTTTGTTTTTTTTCGTGGTTAGCGCCCGGTACGCGAACCGGGAAGCGTACTGGGGAGCGTATCACAATAAAAAATGAATGATAGACTTTTCAAATGCTGTATGTTAATTGATTGTTGGTTTTGTTGATTATTTTATTTTTTTTTTTAAACTTTTTTTATTGTGTTTCATAATTTATTAAACTTTCTAACATTTCATTGTCAGAAATTTCATAATCATGGAATATAGATTGTAGTCTCTGAGGTTGTAAAATGTCCTCATTTGCAAGGAGGTTATCTACTGCTTGTACACATTGCAGTAGTTCTTGGTCCCATGTTTCATCCATAAATTCAATCTCATTTGGATCAATGATTTCTGTGTTGGACTCTGGAAGGACAATTTCAAATGAAATGTTTTGTTCACTTTCCATTTTTCCTGAAATTTGCATAAAAAAAATATATATTAGTAGAGGTAGGGCACTGTTGGGATTAATTTTAGATAGGCAGTTTTTATCAGAGAATTTATCTTTGGGCAGTGTATAGTATCAGAGTGGAAGTAGGAATATAAAAAAGTGTATCTAAATTTATAAGTACTACAGAGGGATAGTATATAACTAACAGAAAAAGTTTGCCATATTAACTTAAAGTGCACAATATACTTCAGTTTTAAAAATAACAACTTACCTTTAAAAAGAAGTTGAAGTTATTAATGAAAATCCAAATGAAATGTACACCAGGAAGTAGTAGTCAAAATGGCTGTGTTTCCTTCTCTTCCTTTATATATATATTCGGGTACATAACCAATCAAATGTCAGGTAAAAAAAGTAGAAAATGAAAGTAACATTTTAATTGGTTGTCAATTCCAACACTTCAGATGTGTTTTGTGAAGTAATTTACCTCACGGTATTTAGAGAGGTCTACAGGCTAAATGGCTAAATGGAATTCCAATCAAATTTGTGAAAATGGTAGGGATTGGTATGTAGTATGAGCTAATCTATATTTGGTGAAATTGTCTCAAGTGGCTTTTGTGTGAACTACTTTCCCACCTTTTTTGATGGTGCGCTTCCCAGGAAGCGACCCGGTACGCGAACCGGTGAGCGCCCTGGTACGCGAACCTTAAGCGTAACGGGAGTCCACCATTTTGTGTTTCGGTCGAATTATGATACAAGATGGAGGGCAAATAATGTTCAGAATAGGTAGAAGGGGGCACGGTAGACTTATCTTGACCCCCTAGGTTTTGTGAGGGTGGCTGAGGAGGCCCATATGTGCGAAAAAAAAAAAAATGTAAAAAAAATTTCGCGAGGTTAGCTCCCGGTACGCGTACCGGGTAGCGCACCAGGGAGTGTACTTTGTTGAAAATTAGTGAAAAAAGTTAGAGTAAAATAATAATTGTGAGTAATTAGATGTAGGGTAGCTCTGAGAAGAGCTTTTGGGTTTATAGTACATTTTGGTACTTATAAGTAGGTACCAATGCACATTTTTAAATTCAGAGTGAAAACTCTGTTGCCCTCATCTGAGAAGTGAACTCCATCTCCTCTGTAGATATCTTGCATGTAATAACGCAAGTTATTGTTGTACAGGGAGCCCATTCCATGGTCTCTCATGTAAGCTGAAACAGATTTGTTTACATGCTTCCTCGACTTCTCAATTTGTGGACAAAATTGGTTTGACCACCTCCATTTCTGTCTTTGGCATATATTTGAATATACCAAGGCAGTCTGAGGAAAAAGTGCCATTAATTGCTCAAAGGTGTCCTTTAAAAGCATTTCCAGACCTACACCAGTCAAAGTGCCCAAGTCATTACCTCCACAGTGCACAATTAACAGGTCAGGTTTTGGCAAATGCATAAAGGTTTTCACCAATGGTATCAATTGGTGACATTTTAATCCTCTGTGGCCAAACCACTTAATTTCCACATCTTGTAAATTGAGGTTAGGTAAATTCCTGCTTTCAACGTACCTTTGAGCCCAGTGAATATAACTATGACCAACAATCCAGACAGAAAACATGGTGAGAGAAGGTTCTCCTGCAGTCAGATGAAGTGTGGCAATGAAATGGCAGTTGAAAAAATGTGAGTTTGAAATGAAAAAAACTGTGGAGTTTCTGTGTTCATGAAGTAGTAACAGTGATTGGTGGATTTTAATTGATGAAAACAGAAAGTTAGGGTGTACAGATGTGTTGTTTGAAAGATGTATTTTGAGTGGTCAATAAAAAATCATTAAATGAAAGAAAGCACTGGATATGCAGGTGCACTGAGAGTTCAGAGTTCAATTGCAACATTGTTGTGTGAATTTGCAAACACCAGAGTTTCTCCAAGAGGTGGTTGCTATGGAAAATAGGCAGAAAGGGCAGAGGGGGAAGGGTTTTCATTTGAAAAAAAGTGAGGGAAGAGTTTTGATTGGGTGACATGAGAAATATGTGTGAAGAATTACACCATTTCTGTGCTTTTGATAGCTGCAGACTCTGGAGTGCATACCTTTTGCTCTGCTGAAGACAAATTGGTGTGTTTCTTAGACTGTTTTCAAACTCAAAGTATTTGCTAAGGTGAGAAAATATTTCTTTACTTTAGATAGAGAATAGTGTGCTTTAAGGAGAAAATTATGATTTATGTGGCGCAATTTGCTTGTAAATATGCTCTCACATGTGCATGGAAAATTTTGATTTTGAATGTTTTTGTTATATAGCCATGTTAAAAGTGACGCACCCATGCTGGAAAGCCAATCAAAAAATGATTTCATGTGTTTTAATGACATTTTAAGTCATTTTCTGATGTGCAGTGTTTAGAAATTATGATTTGAAAATCGTTTTTGTGGAAAAGGAATTGTTTTTAAATTCATGACAAGGATATAATGGTGTATGGTTCTTTATAAGGCAATTGACTGTCCTTGATGTTATTTTTCTCATTTTAGTGTAAGACCTTTCTCTGTGGCGCAAATTGCTTGTAAATATGCTCTTACATGTGCATGAAAATTTTAATTATCAATGTTTGTGTTACATAGCCATGATAAAAGTGAACCAACCATGCAGGAAAGCCAATAAAAAAACGCTTTCATGTGTTTCAATGACATTTTAAGTCATTTTCTCATGTGCAGTTTTTTGAAATTATGATTTGAAAATCGTTTTTGGGAAAAAGGAATTGTTTTTAAATTCATGAGAAGGACATAATGGTGTATGGTTCTTTATAAGGCAATTGACTGTCCCTGATGTTATTTTTCCCATTTTAATGTCAGACCTTTCTTTGTGGCGCAAATTGCTTGTAAATATGCTCCCACCTGTACATTGAAAATTTTGATTTTGAATGTTTATGTTACATAGCCATGTTAAAAGTGACCCTACCATGCAGGAAAGCCAATCAAAAAACGCTTTTATGTGTCTTAAGGACAATTTAAGTAATTTTCCCATGTGTAGTGTTTTGAAGTTATGATTTGAAAATCGTTTTTGAGGTAAAGGAATGTTGTTAAAATTTATGTTCGCCATATGCCCCCAAATTTCTTTTTCAGGGTTGCAGCAGGGTGTTCTTGAGACACCCCTGCACTTTTGGAATAAATTCCTAATTTGTGATGAGCAAATTGCTAATCGCAAATTGCACCTTCATTTATATGAGCCTCCTAGCCCATGGAAATGAATGGGTAATTTGCAATTAGCAATTTTCTCAAACAAATTTGGAATGGTAAAGAATCGCTATTTATTCCTTAAAATTCGCTTTTTTGGAAATGCAAAATAGTTATATGATACATATGGCGGTTGATGTCTAACAAGATAAGAAGCTTATGGATACATTTATGATGACTGGTGCAATGAAGTAGAAATCACTTACTTCATTGGTAGGCCTTTACAATAAATTATCTCCTCTGTATTCTTCATCAAGCATAACTTTAATCTGCAATCCTGAGTAGGCCTCACCTTAAACAAACCTCTGGATAGGCCACATCTTATTGTCATCCTGATTTAATCATTTATAATGCTAGGGACAGATTTATGATAGGTGTATACCTCTTTTGTGCCACTTAGAAAACATTGTCCATGGGGAAATGACTTAAAATGTCATTAAGACACATGAATGTTTTTTTTTTAAAACGTTTGCAATTTTTTTGGGTCACTTTCAACATGGCTATGTGTCTGAAACAGTCAAAATCTAAATTTGCAATGCACTGGTGGGAGCATATTTACAAGGAATGTGCTTCATGGGGAAAGGTCTTATAATGTAATATGGGAAAAATGACATTAGAGATACTGAAATGCCTTATTGAGAAGCATACACCATTATGTCCTTGTCATAAATTTCCAAACCATTACTTTTCCCCAAAAACGATTTTCAAATTATATTTAGAAAACAGTGCACATGTGGAAATTACTTAAAATGTCAATAATTCAAAATTTGTGATTCCTTAAATGCAATGTATCAAAAAAAAATATGTAAAAAATGATATTAAGGATTTGGAAACTACCACCAACTTCTAGTTTGTGGTAATTTGCGAATTCTTTTCAAAAAGCATTTTTTTTTTTAAAAAAAAAAGGTCCCATATGACGCCCATACATGCCATTAGGGCATGTAGGTGTGCCATGTGCTCCCAAATTTCTTTTTCAGGGGTGCAGCAGGGTGTTCTTGAGATACCCCTGCACGCTTGAAAAAAATCCTATTTTGTGATGAGCTAATTGCTAATCACAACTTGCAACATTAATTCCTATGAGCCTCCTAGCCTATGGAAATGAATGGGTAATTTGCAATTAGCAATTTGCTCATTGCAAATTAGGAATAGTAAAGAATCGCTATTTATTCCTTAAAATTTGCTATTTATAATATGTAAAATATTTTGATGATACATATGGCAGTTCATCTGTAACAAGATAAGAAGCTTAGGGATAGATTTATGATGAGTGGCGCATCCCCAGGGATGTGACAGTCATCCTGCGCCACTGTTCCGCCACCCATGGTGTGCTGCATTTACAATGCGGCGCAGCATGGGGCAAAAAAGGCACAGATGCGTGACGCATCTGTGCCGTAAAGGTGGCGCATTGCTGGAGTTGTATCGTAAGTGCGATGCAGCTCCAGCAAGGATCAGGGGTGCCCCATCTATACAATGCTGCGTCAAGACCTATGCCAGCTTCAAGCAGGCGCAGGGTTTTGAAGCAGCTTTCTCCTATCTGATTGTAAATGCGGCACACCATGGGTGGTAAAGCAGTGGTGCACATTAACTGGTGCATGCCTGGGGATGTGCCATTTAATATAAATCTGCACTTTAACATTTGAGTATGTGCAGGGGACACAGAGTCGTTGAGGCTTATCCAAGGTTAAGAACAGATGAGTCCTGTTCAGTGAAAAATTAGACATAGGCTTCACCTGCTCAGCATCGCTGGACATGGCTAAATAATAGCTGCAAAATGTTACTCTTGTTAAATAATTTTACTATTATAATCTGTGAGATTTGTCTCTTACTCTGCAACATCTCATTGTTGTTGTCTTTCTTTAAAGATAAAGACAACCTCAACATGAGCGACAATCTGCAATCAGTTGATTTTGACCTCATCATTGAACTTGTAATTGAAACATCAGTGGATGTTGATCCATTGGATGATTTAAATCCTGAGGATGAAGAAGAGCGTGATGAGGATGCAGATTTGTCCGAATTATATGATATAGGATGGGAAGCTGACCTGCTTGAGCCTTTGGAATTATAAACATTTATTTTTAAAATTTATAATCAATAAAAAGTAAAAAGGTAAACCGTTTAATTTAAAAATAAAGACACCTTCAAAAACAGGTTATGTGTAGTGTCTTCAATAAAATATTAAAATATGCTCATAAAATTAGATCAGATTCACATATAAAATAGCATAGGTAACATAAATATAAATCTCATTTCTTTTCTGCTATTTCTGTATTGTAAATTTGCAAGGACTAAAAAATCTTCTATTTAAAATGTCAAGTAGTGTGTTATGTTTTTGATCACTATTACTGATTTACTGTTTGATAATAATGTTTAATAACATTTTTATTATATTTTTCCTCAGATTCAACTATGCCTACAAAAATAAGAGAGATGAAGGCTGCAAAACGTCAAAGACAGCAGGAGAAAAAAAAAATGCAGCAGTCCTCTAACAAAAAGATTTCTCAAGCCATGAAGAAAGCACCGGGTAAGAGCTCTAAATATTTCATAAGAAATATTTCTAATAAAAAAAATATTAGTACAGAAAATGTTTCAATCCATAACATGACAAGTAAATCAAATGGAAAGAAAAGGACAAATGAAAATGTTACTGCTAGAGCAAGAGATAAATCTGTGCATGATAGTAGAAGGAAACAACAGTTTACGGAGATTCGTAAACGAATGTTCCGTAACAGGATAATTGGCAATTTGTTAAAAAATATTAAGAAAGGTCAACAGAAATTAGTTTTTTATAGGAGAAAAAAAAAAGTTGAGAAAGTTATTGATCAGGCTTTTGAAATTAAACGTAAGTTATTTATTTTGATAATCAATAGAATTAGGAAGCTAAACAAGGCAATTTTTGATTTCAAAAGAAATAGTAGATGGAAGAGAATAGTTAATCGTAGTAATTTTTGTGAAGTTTTTTCTGGAGAATGGATACATAGTTCAAGCTGTGAGGCATTTTTTAATGAAGAGAGTTATTTCCAGGATAATGATTTGGTGCATGCAGTTGACATCAGTGGTCGTGCTTATGAAGTGAAAGATGGTTGTCCAGTTGAAAAAGAAAAACTTGTGACAACAGAGGCAGAAGAGTTGTTAGGTAATGAGGTTTTAGGAAGACGTGCTAAGGGTCCTGTGTACACCTGGAAGTGTAGTAGTATTTGCAGTGTGCGACAGGATTCCATCAATTTGCTTTGTGATTTTGTACGGACATTTAACAAGAAAAGTTTGAAGCAGAAAATAAGGTTGTTGCAAGAATTAGATCCTTGCAGAGTGAGAGAAGTGACAGGTTTGCATGGTCATTCACTGGCTTGTCTTTCCAGGAGAGTATGCCAGAGTGTTTTTCATCATTTCAGGATGCTAGCAGTGCATCATAACAAAGTGAGGAAGTTAGTTAGACTGTTGTATTATGCTAAGAGTCCAGCAATTATGCTGAAACAATTATGCGCTGCTCTTTTGCATGGTTCTGAAATAGATGTGAAGAATATATGTGAAGAAATTGAGTTTTGTTACTTTGGAAGTAAAGAGGAGAATGTTGAAATTGAGCAAGAAGTAGAGGGTCATTTGGAAGATAGTGTACAGGTTTCCAGTACAGATAATTTCCAGAGGGAAATTGCGACGTTTGACATGAAATCAAGTGAGAGGCCTAATTTCACTTGTGTGTGTTGTAGACGCACTTATTATAAGAATCAGACTAAGTTAGTGGATTTATATGCAAAAAGTGAAAGGGAAAATAATAGTGAATGGAAGGATTTTGCAACATACTTGATGGTAGAAAATTGTTTTGATTTGGGATTGGATCAACGTGTGTGTACTTATTGTTGTAACAAATTAAAACAAAACCAGATGCCTGCTAGAGCAGTTCATAATAATCTGGAATTGGTTGAGATTCCTTCTGAATTGAAGGACTTAAATACTTATGAATCTATTTTGATTCAAAGTATCCATCCCTTTCAGGCTATTGTAAGAATGGAGCCAAAGACAGGGAAATTGCCTCCATCAGATTTACAGAGAGGATTAAAGGGAAGAGTTGTTTATTTGCCTCTAGATTTCAAGAAAAACATTAACACAATTGGAGTAGAAAAAGTGGAAGAGGAACCTCTGGTTATCTTAGTTAATGGGGTTCCGACAAAGAATAAGAAAATATGGCAAGATTTAGTAGATGTTAGGAAAGTTAAAAAGGCAACATTGTATTTGAAAAAAAATAATAAATACTATAAGAATGTATATGTTGCAGAAGAGGAAGTAAGTGAGGAAGAGGATAGCGATTTGTGTGCTGGTCAAATTGAGAAAGTAGAACCCTCTACTAGTGAGGAAATATATGAACATTATAGTGTTCATCCTTTGCATTCAAAGGAAGTCATGGGGAATGCTATTGAGTTGTTTCAAATGAAACAAGCCAAAGGGAGTCCCATTAGTGTTTGGGAGGAAAGTTTGGAAGCTCGGTGTTTCCCACAGCTTTTTCCAACAGGTCAGGGAGGAAGATATGATGAGCGACCTCATCAAATTCCTGCTTCTGAATACCGGACTTTGCGATTGTATGCAGGAGATGCTAGGTTTCGACAATACATTCCTTATTTGTTTCATCTCCTGTTTGAAAGCGATCTGTCTGGACTGTCATATGCAGTGAACCACATCTTGAAAAGTGGTATACACATGCAAAACATCTCGGCAAGTGATTTTATGGATAAAGTGAATGTCCAAGATAGTATTTTGGATTCTCACCTGATTAATCTCATGGCGTGTCAGCGTGGTACTAATGAGTACTGGTACCGTCGTCATGGTGATTTAAAATGTATGCTGAGGAACTTAGGTACTCCCACATGGTTCCTCACTCTGAGCTGTGCCGAGTATGGCTGGGAAGACTTACTTGAATTTCTACGAGAGGCAAATGCTAACGTAGAAAACATCGAATTCAAGACACCCGGAGAACTGTGCTCTTTGGATCCAGTCAATGTATGTAGGTACTTCAATCATAGATTTGAAGCTATGATGTCTTTCATCATGAATAAGAAGAATCCACCTCTTGGAGAGGTGTTGGATTTCTTCTGGAGAAAAGAGTACCAAGCAAGAGGTGCTCCTCATATACATATGTTGCTGTGGATCAAGGATGCACCTAAATTTGGAACGGATCCAGAAGACTCAGTGATGAGTTTCATCCAACAGTATTCTACGTGTGCTGTTCCAAACGCAAAGGAGAAGAAAAGCCTAAGAGAAAAAGTTCTGCGTTTCCAAAGCCATCGATGTGGAAAGTACTGCCGTCGTAAATTCCGAAAGAAAGACAAGTTCTACACCAAATGTCGTTTCGGCTTTCCACGACCGGTGATTTCTAAAGGAAGAGTAAACAGTTTGATGTCTTCGCTGCGACATAATGTGATGAAGAAATCACCTAAAAACACTTACAATTTGAAGAGGAACGAAGAGTCCAAGTACATCAACGACTACAACCCGGTGATTTTGTCCATGTGGAATGCTAACATGGATATACAGTTTGTGGCTGATAACTGTATGGCTGTGGCTCGGTATGTGACGTCTTACATCACCAAAAAAGAGAAGACAGAATTGAAGGATATGTGGGAGGACATTTCCCATGAAAAGAGCCTCAGCAAGAAGTTGTACAGTTTCAGTCTGAAGATGTTGTCGCATCGAGAAATCGGAGCGTACGAATGTTCTGACCGGTTGTCTTCAGCAAGTCTCTATGCCAAGTCCAGGAGTATCGTTTGGGCGAGTCTTGGTCTTGCTGCAACGCGTAATCGAGTTCTCAAACCTGTGCGGGAAATTGAGTATTTGGCGGAAAAGGAGCCAAACAGTACCGACATTTTGAAGACAAACATGTTGGATACATATTATCCAAATCGAAGGAGTCACCTAGAGAATGTTTGTCTGTATGAGGTTCTGCAAAATTACATGTTCAAGAGGAACATCAAAGAAGATACTGAGAAAGGAGTGTATGCTGTAATAGGAAGTGAGGGATGTCTGGTCAAGCAAAGAAAATGCCACTTGATAAACCATCGAAAATTGAGTGGCGAATCTCCTGAAAAAAAGGAGTTTTTCTATTTAGCACTTTTGCAACTTTTCAAGCCTTGGCGTGCAGAAGAGGAACTGCTTGGAGATTTCCTCTGTTATGAAGACTCTTTCAATGCCGCCAAGGAGACCATAGAATGTCCTGCTTTTCCCAAATATGTAGAAATGTTGAATGCGGAAATTGAGCAGGAAGCAACGATTGCAGCCGAGATTGCCAGAGACAGTTCTCAGGACAGTCAGAGTTCTGCTTCATTGAGTCAGGATCCACTAGGAGGACCTCTTATTGAAAATGAAGCTGCCACTGCTATGAATGAGGTGGAAAGAGCCATGGCACATGCTCAAGAGGATGCGGTTAACTTAGAAGAGTTGGAAAGGCAACTCAACGTTGAGCAGAGGAAAATATATGACGAAGTTACCATGCAAATTGATCATGGATTAAGTCATGATAAGAAAGAGTGCTCATGTACGTCGTTGAAGCCTGTCCGACTGTACGTGAGTGGAGAAGCGGGAACTGGAAAAAGTTTCCTCATTAAAGCAATTTCATGCTATTTGCAGGAAAGGACAGAGTCATCGCTGTCTTGTGTTGTCACTGCTCCAACTGGACTGGCAGCACATAATATTAAAGGGATTACTTTACATCGTTTACTGATGCTGCCAGTGGAGCATGACAACAAATTAGAATATCACAAGCTATCTGGAGATGCTTGTTTTGAAGTTTCAAGAATCTTGAGGAAAATGAAACTTCTTATCATTGACGAAGTAAGCATGGTTTCCAATGTCATGCTTGCCTTTGTGCATTTGAGGATGCAAGAAGTTCTCAAAACAGAGTATGATGTGTTATTTGGTGGCAAACACATCATTGTTTTCGGAGATCTTCTGCAGCTGACACCAGTGAAAGGGCAACCTGTGTTCAAAATGCTCACGCATGAAGATACCAGGAAGTGCCTAGGCAGCATTGGCAACGTCAATATATGGTTAAACTTCAATTATGCTGAACTGCATGAAAATATGCGTCAGGCAAAGGATGAAGTTTACAAGACTATTCTACAAGATGTTAGAATTGGAAAAGTGACCGAGCATGGGAAAGAAGCTTTACATGCACGATTACTGTCAAATTTATATCCAGAACAAGATGTTGTGCCTGAGAATATTTTTCAGAAAATTACTGATAAGAAATCTGGAATATGTTTGATGCCAACTCTTGCAGAATGTGCCAAATTTAACAACAAAATGTTGCATTTAGAAAAGCAAGAGATTGTGAAAGTGGAAGCTATTGATAGAGTAGAGCATATGGGATCAACAATTATTTTGTCTGAGAATCTGAAAACAAAATTGGATTCATTAGAGAAGAGTATATCTAAAACTGCAGGTTTTGAAAAGACTCTGAATGTGTGCTTGAACTGCCGTATAATTTTAAGAAGGAATTTACATGTTGAAAGAGGTCTGGTAAATGGATCAATGGGTAATGTTGTTGATTTTGTGAAATACAGAAATAGAGATGGAATTGAATTTTTAAAAATTAAATTTGATGGCATTGAGGAAGTACAGCTAATTGCTCGTTGTTCTGCTAGATTTTTGCTTGTAAAAGACTTATATGTTCGCCGTAAGCAGTTCCCTGTTTGCTTGGCATATGCGGTGACAATTCATAAATCGCAAGGTTTAAGTGTAGACACTGCATTGGTGAATATTGGCAGTTCTGTGTTCAAGGAGGGTATGGCATATGTGGCATTGTCACGAGTTAGAACTTTATCGGGATTGTACTTGATTGAGTGTGATGTCAGAAACATTTGTGCAGATCTAGATTGTGTTAAGGAATACAATAGGTTAAGAAGAGAGTATGCGCCACATTTGCCTCAGTTTCCTTTGTTTGAGAAACGTCTGGTAGGCCGGAAACGAAGAAATGAGAACAATACTGGGGAGGTTGTAGCAAAAAGACAAAAAGTGAATGAACCTAAAATTACAAGCAGAAACAAAGAGGATTCTGTTGAAGATGTTGTTGGTTTTCAGTTTGAAAACAGTTCTGGTGTCAACTGCTATGCTAATGTAGTAATTAATGTTTTGTTTTCTCTAAAAAATGTAAAAGAAGAGATTGTGGTCAATTCTGATCAAAGATTTTGCAGTTTGTTAAATTCTGTGTTAGAGAAATGTACCACTGATAGAAGAAACATAGAAAGTGTGTCTGAAATTAGAAATCTGTTAGATAGATGTTCAGGCCAAACACAATTCTCTCAAAATATTCAGCAAGATTGTCAGGAGTTTTTAATGTATATGCTTGATGTATTACATGCTGAAGGTGTAGATGTAGATCAGCTGTTTGGGCTTTCTTATCAATGGCAGCATGACTGCGAGAACTGTATGGTATCAAGTACTACTAGTGTAGACTCAGAAAGATTTATATATTTAACTTTGCCAGACAGTAAATCAGTCTCCTTTAATAAGCTAGTAAAAGCTGCTAATCACAACATGGAGTGTAGCCAATGTAAATCTGAAATGATGTCCACATTATTTATACGAACATATGGCCAGTACGTCATTTTAATGTTCCAACGATGTAGGCCTGATGGAACAAAATTGACAACTTTAATAAAAAATTTTGTAGCTTCGCAGTTGTCAATATCAGGAAGGACTTTTGTAACTACAGCAATTATATATCATGACGGCCCTTCAATATCATCAGGACATTACACAGCTTATTTAAAGTCTAGAAATGGCTGGTCATTCTGCAATGATTCTGTTTTAATTTTCAAAAAAAAATTGCCGTATGACCTTAAAAACTCTTACCTGGTGTTTTTAAAACCAAAATTTTAGGAAAATAATCTCGGGATATGATCTGTGGAATTTCAAGAAGTTCTAATGGCTCCTACACAATTTGGCCTTGAGGATAAGTGTAGTTCAGAGACATAACTTCTAATCATAGGATTGGACATCATGGAGATGTATGTGCACTTTAAATGAGTTCAGAAAAACTGTTTCTTTTCATAAGCTAATTGAAGCAGCCAATCAAAACATGGAGTAGAGGGAATGTAAGTCTGCAATGCTGTCTACTGTTTTACATTGCTTTGTGATTAAAAGTGATGTAGAGAATTAAATAATTGTAGTACTCATAGAGGTAGTGTAAGTCTGCTTCATATTAAGCAGTATCAGTGTCATAGGAAATGTAGAACATGACTGAGCAAGAAGGGGAAGATATTACTATTCCAGGATTGTGAAAATGATCTTCAACATTTTAATTCTGAAAGTTGCGGAAATGCCAAATGATGGGATTGGCTTACAAGAAATCCAAGAGTTATAAATATCTCTGACTAGATTTGGCCTTGTGGAAAATAGTGGTAGAGAGCAAGAAGTCATTTATTGCATGTAACGTGTTTTTAAAAACGATGGAGGTTTTCTTTCAGAAAGTGGCGGGCTGAAAGTAATAACAGCACAAAAGAGTGTAAGCTGTTCATAGGACATCCTTGGACGTCATGGAAAGTAAGTTAACTTTAAGGAGTTCTGAATTTTAATTTCTGATGTTGTATGGGTTTTTTAAACACAATCATTTTGATTGTGTTTTTTTTTCCCCGCTGTTACATGATGAATACCTTCAAGTCACTGTTTTTAGTGAATTTTGATACATTCTGAGAACAGCAAAAATAAACCATTTAACATGTATAATTAATTCTGTACTGTTTGCATTTATGATGTATATGTAGAACTGTGTAGGAGGCATGGAGAAGGTGAGTTTTCTGTAAGTGTTAAATTTATTGTATGCAGTGCTGCACTTCTACGTATTCTTTCATATGCTGGACTACATCTGCACAATGAGATACCTAAGCAAAGGAAACACAAGTGATGTGATTGTGAAATGAGCAAAATAAATTGCACATATTTCAATTACATCACCTGTGTTTCCTATCATTACGAATCACATTGTGCAGATCAAGTTTAGGTCTGTCCAGGGAAACATAGGAGGTTTCTACTTTGTTGAAGAGTGCAGTGGACATGACTCACTTCATTAGTAGACTTTCACAGATATTATCTCCTCTGTACACTTCAACAAGTGTAAATCTCATCTTGAACTCTGAGTAGGCCTCACCTCAAACAAATCTCTGGATAGGAGACATGTTATTGGCATACTGAAGCGACACTTTTCTGAAACAAGAGCAATGCAAAAGATGCACCATGTTTTAAGATAGGCCTCACTTCATCTGCATCAAGATACTGTTAGTTTAAAATGTATATCTTTAGGATTGTGTAGAGGACCTGGAGAAGCAGAAGCTTCTGTCAGTGTCAAAGTTGTTGAAAAACTATTTGTCCTTCAATATTTTCCCTTGTCTTTTGTAATTTTTAAATACATATTTTAATTTTTTTCAAATGTTGGTTCTCTCTTTCACAGATTGAAAGTATAGAAATAAAATGTGATTAATTTAACGGCAATTACAAGGTAAATAGTTGTACTCTTTTCGTTACATTTCTATCACATTCACCTACTATTAGATCCACTGCTTCACTTCTTTAATCCTCAGTTTCCTGCCTTTGCTACTTTCCTCATTCCTTTCTCTATTACCTATTTACTCAACTCCTTCCACTCTTTTTCTCAGTCCCTCTGTTCTCATAGTTCCTCAGTCTTGTTCACTCACTCCATCTCTATTACTCTTAGTGTCTGTGAATTACTTTCCCAACTTTTTTTTTTTTGGACCGCTTCCCGGGAAGTTGCCCGGTTCGCAAACCAGCAGCGTTATGGCAGTCCACCATTTTGTGTTTCGGTCGAATCAAGATACAAGATGGAGGGCAAATAATGTTCAGAATGGGTAGAAGGGGGCACGGTAGATGTATCTTGACCCCCTTGGTTTTCTGAGGGTGGCTGAGGAGGACCATAGTTCTTCACTCTTGTTCACTCTCTCTGTTTCTATTAATGTCACTGTTTATGACTGATCAAAAAAATGTTTTTTAAAAAAGAACAGTAACTATAAGGGAAGGAAATAGACAGTTATGTTAAAAGAAAGACAGCTATAGGGAGTAAACTAAGGATACTGTTACCCACAATCCACTGCTGTTGATGTTACTGACCATGTCATGAATGATGTAATATGTGACATCATCAGCAGTGGATTGTAGGTAACAGTATCCTTAGTTTACTCCCTAGAGCTGTCTTTCTTTTAACATAACTGTCTGTTTGCTTACCTTATACTTACTGTTCTTTTTTTTAAAAAATATTTTTTTTGGTTAGCTTCCGGTACGCGTACCGGGTAGCGCTCCGGGAGCGAACTAAGAGAAATAGAGGTTGGCAGAGTTCCAAATATTCTACCAATTTTTTTATAATGGGGAGTTAGTTCTGAAAAGAACTTTTTTTTTTATGTTTTTGTTGTTTTATATTTTTTTTTGTATTTTTTGAACATTTTTTTACTTTTTTTGTATTTTCTGAACGTTTTTAAAAAGTTTTTGGTTTTTTTGGGGGGGGGGAAACAAAAACGATCCATTATAAAGGGCTCAACAGGAGCAAAAAAAAAAAAAAAGAATTTATTTTTTGGTGCGTCTCGTACAAACATTAATATGATTTTGAATTGCTCGCAAAATCAAAGTGATGCTACTTTCTCTGTAGCAGATGAAAGTGCCACATTCCACGCACACTTGCTTTACGTGCCCAAACAACATTTGGATGTTTGCAATCGTCTCCCTCGCCTCTGGTCCCGACACCTCTGGAACCACCGATCTTCTTGCCATTGGGAGGGGATTTTGTTGTTCGTCACGTAGCTGGGCAGCACTATAATTATTTGGGTGCCACCTACTCATATGCCGATGCATAGTATGATTGCCATAACTGTATTTTTTATCAGTGCCCCTAGACAATCTATCACCGCATATGCGGCAAAACACGTAACGTGCATTGACTTTCTTTTGCCCCTCAGGAATTCTGTAGAATTGCCAGATATAATTCTCCTTTCTGTTGTACCTCCTGGGCTCCTCTGGCAGAAACTCATGCTGTTCCTCCTCTTCCTCCTCTTCCTGTTCTTCCTCTTCTTGCAAAATTACTTCTGCAGGTGGTCCTCTCTTTCTTGGATTTGGTGGAGGTGGTGGGCTAGCACCAGCTGAAGCTACTAATGAAGCCATCACAAAGTATCAATAAAGGGTCTTTCTCTCACCAAGATGAAAGTCAGAGTGATGAAAGAAGGAGGGGTTTTCATCATTTGGGAAAAACAAAAGTTCTAAACCAATGAAAAGTGTCCATTTTAGATCACATGACCTTGTATTACATCATTAGGAAACCAAAAGTGAAATGAACCAATGAAAAGTGTTATTACCGAGTCACATGACCTGCTATGTTTACGTTACGCGGTCGGCGCCGCGCCGCGGATCGCTTCCGGTTCGCGTACCGCTACGCTTCCGGGTACGCGAACGTAGCACGTAATATGACGTATTACGCGAGAACGCGAAACGTCATGCTGACGCGAAGCGTCGCGATGTTGTTTTGTAACGCGAGAGGTGCGCAAAAGGAACGTTTACCAGTTCGCGTACCGGGTCGCGCCTCCGGATTGAGCTAACGGGAAGCTAACCGGTACGCGTACTGGGAGCGAAACAAAAAAAAATAAAAAAATAATTGTATAAAAAACATGTAAAAAATATTTTTCTTTTTAAAGAATAATACATTGTAAAGGTTTTGATATTAGCTATTAAAAAACCAATGAAATTCACTGAAAAAACCATAGGTTATACACCATATATAGTTAGGAATTAGCATTTAAAAAACCTTATTTTACTCACACAAAACCAATGAAATTCCATATATAGTTAGTTGTACTAACTATATATCACGCACCCGCAATCCACTGCTGATGATGTCACATATTACATCATTCATGACATGGTCAGTGACATCACTGATGACATCACTGATGACATCTCAAATGACATCACTGATGACATCACTGATGACATCTCAAATGACATCACTGATGACATCACTGATGAAATCATTCATGTGATAATACGATGAACCTCTTCAGACTGTAATATAACCTTAGATACACTCAGTGTAAACACAGACTCACAGATTGTCACTCATCCATGAAGTTACACACACACCTAGACAGTCATGCAAACAATCAATCACACCTCCGTTTCCTTAACTATACAGTTAAACACACCTTACTTATTCAAACATATACTAAAACATATTTACTCACTTATACAATCCTGGATACAAGTTCACAATGATCCATACAGCCACTCACACATTCACTGGCTCTTATGCACAGTTATTTATATATGTCAACTCTCACATGTACTGTATTTTACATATGTACTTAATTTGACATGTAGCACTGAGATATCTATTCACTCACCAATACAGTCATGCACACAGTCAACCGCCCATACAGCTATTTCCAACATGCACTTTTGAATCCATACATCTATGCACAGAGTCATACACTTCCCAGCCACCCACACACACACTCAGTCTCCCATACAAATGCTTGTGCAACCAATCAATAACCTATATAGTTACTCATATAGCTACTGATCAACACATGCAGCAGTTTACAGAACAACAGACATAATGATGCACAAATTAAGACAGTTTAGTCACTAACCCATGCACTCAGTGAGACACATTTAATCACTCACTCATACATTCAGTCATGCACCTACTAAATCCTTCGTCCAGACACTTATACATCGACTCATTCATAAATATGTAAGACATATTTTAACTTTACAGAAAAATACAGTCACTGGATGTTGTCATCAGTGATGTCATCAGTGATGTCATTTGAGATGTCATCAGTGATGTCATCAGTGATGTCATTTGAGATGTCATCAGTGATGTCATCAGTGATGTCACTGACCATGTCATGAATGATGTAATATGTGACATCATCAGCAGTGGATTGCGGGTGCGTGATATATAGTTAGTACAACTAACTATATATGGAATTTCATTGGTTTTGTGTGAGTAAAATAAGGTTTTTTAAATGCTAATTCCTAACTATATATGGTGTATAACCTATGGTTTTTTCAGTGAATATATATATATATATATATCTTCAACGAAGAACAGACACAGCCAGCTCCAATTCGTAACCAGAGCGTCCGAAGCACCACAGCACAAACAGGGTCCAACACTCGTTTTTCAGGTAGGTTTGTTTATTTTTCTTTCAGCACCATTGTGCAGACAAAAGAGGACGGTCAAATATATATATCATTATATATTATATATATTGTTATTATATCGGCCCAGGGTAGTCAACTTGAGAACACATCCAAATATGTGGATTTCTTTCTGCAGGATCATGTCCATGGGCTCCCATCTTACATACAGGACTAAGCATGGGCGTAAAATCCGTTTTGCGGGCGAATTTGAGGATTTTTGGCAATTTCGCGGTCCGCGAATCGCGCGAATTTGCCCATAAATCCGCAAATTCGCAAGTTGCGAATTATTTTGCTTGGTCGCGTTTGAAAAATACAATATCGTGCGCGCGGCGTCGACTTACCGTGATTCTGAGTCCGCCGAGCTGTTTTTCTCCCGGTTTGCGTGTGCTGCCCCATTTTGCTGCGTGGTCGCGCGTGTGTTTTTCGACCGCAATTACGTCATCGCGGTTTGCCATCTTGCACAGCGAGAGTTTGACAACGCGAGAACGTCATAAGGGTCCGCGATCACGCATCGCGGGAGTAAACAATGCCGAACACGTAGATGCGGCGCGCAGCTGACATCCGGCAGGAGATTTGAACAGCTTGCTTTCCCGAAATTGCAAAAATTGCAATTCTGCACAAGAAATCCACCGCAGGCAGCATAAACCTTCTGAAAATCATGATTTTGATCAGAATAACTCCTCAGATTGAGATTTGGCTGCACTTTTTTGTGGAAGGGTCCATTTTGGGGGGGGGGGTGTGAGGAAGGAAGTGCCCCAGAGTCTCCAACTTCCTGTTCCTGTCCAGCAGGCTCCTCCCAGTGCTTTGTCCATCTCCGGTTCACTTTTTATTTGGATCTGGAGCTGCAGTTGCTGCAACTACAATTTTAAAACTTCTTCAACTTTAAAAAAATATATATATTGTGGGTAGCCACAGTATCCAGTAGGCCCAGGGTTTGTCATGGGTGTATGGTACAAGTGTTTCTGTGAGTTTTGTTGAACTTAAATCTCATTTATGTCATTGAATTTTAGCTCACTATATGTGGATTTTTATTTTTTATTTTGGTGTGCCTGTAAAGCCACACTAGGCAGTAGGCCCAGTGGTAGTGACTGAGTGGTGCATGGGCCAAGTCTTTCTGTGGGGTGTCTTGAATTTAAACATCATTGAGGGCATGGATGGCATTGGATTGTGGTGATTTTTGTGTGTTTATCGACTTGTTGGGGTGGTGTTGGGGCCTGGCCATGTGGGTGGAGGCCATTTTGAGGCCTGGTCCAGGCAGGGCCTGGCCATGTGGTGGGGGTCAAGGGGCCATTTTGAAGCCAGGCAGTGTGCTCAGGCCTGCACCCAGGTTGCCTTGCTTTCATCCATTAGGCCCAGTGGTAGTGAGTGGTGCATGGGCCAAGTCTTTCTGTGGGGTGTCTTGAATTTAAACATTATTGAGGGCATGGATGGCATTGGATTGTGGTGATTTTTGCGTGTTTTTCGACTTTTTGGGGTGGTGTTGGGGCCTGGCCATGTGGGTGGGGGTCATTTTGAGGCCTGGTCCAGGCAGGGCCTGGCCATGTAGCTGGGGGTCAAGGGCCCATTTTGAAGCCAGGCAGTGTGCTCTGGGCCATAGGCCTGCACCCAGTCTGCCCTGCTTTCACCCATTATGCCCAGGGGTAGTGAGTGGTGCATGTAGCAAGGCTTTGTGTGGGGCATCTTGAATTTAAACATCATTGAGGGCATGGATGGCATTGGATTGTGTTGATTTTTGTGTGTTTTTTGACTTTTTGGGGTGTTGTTGGGGCCTGGCCATGTGGGTGGGGGCCATTTTGAGGGCTGGTCCAGGCTGGGCCAGGCCCTGTGGTGGGGGTCAAGGGGCCATTTTGAAGCCAGGCAGTGTGTTCAGGCCTGCACCCAGGTTGCCTTGCTTTCATCCATTAGGCCCAGTGGTAGTGAGTGGTGTATGGGCCAAGTCTTTCTGTGGGGTGTCTTGAATTTAAACATCATTGAGGGTATAGATGGTTTGGAATTTGGTGATTTTTGTGTGTTTTCCGACTTGTTGGGGTGGTGTTGGGGCCTGGCCATGTTGGTGAGGGGCATTTTGAGGCCTGGTCCAGGTAGGGCCTGCCCATGTGGTGGGGGTCAAGGGGCCATTTTGAAGCCAGGCAGTGTGCTCAGGCCTGCACCCAGGTTGCCTTGCTTTCATCCATTCGGCCCAGTGGTAGTGAGTGGTGCATGGGCCAAGTCTTTCTGTGGGGTGTCTTAAATTTAAACATCATTGAGGGCATGGATGGTTTGGAATGTGGTGATTTTTGTGTGTTTTCCGACTTTTTAGGGTGGTGTTGGGGCCTGGCCATGTGGGTGGGGGTCATTTTGAGGCCTGGTCCAGGCAGGGCCTGGCCATGTAGCTGGGGGTCCAGGGACCATTTTGAAGCAGGGCAGTGTGCTCTGAGCCATAGGCCTGCACCCAGTCTGCCCTGCTTTCACCCATTATGCCCAGGGGTAGTGAGTGGTGCATGTAGTAAGGCTTTGTGTGGGGCATCTTGAATTTAAACATCATTGAGGGCATGGATGGCATTGGATTGTGTTGATTTGTGTGTGTTTTTCGACTTTTTGGGGTGTTGTTGGGGCCTGGCCATGTGGGTGGGGGCCATTTTGAGGCCTGGTCCAGGCAGGGCCTGGCCATGTGGTGGGGGTCAAGGGGCCATTTTGAAGCCAGGCAGTGTGCTCAGGCCTGCACCCAGGTTGCCTTGCTTTCATCCATTAGGCCCAGTGGTAGTGAGTGGTGCATGGCCAAAGTCTTTCTGTGGGGTGTCTTGAATTTAAACATCATTGAGGGCATGGGTGGCATTGTATTGTGGTGATTTGTGTGTGTTTTTCAAATTTTTGGGGTGGTGTTGGGGCCTGGCCATGTGGGTGGGGGTCATTTTGAGTCCTGGTCCAAGCAGGGCCTGGCCATGTAGCTGAGGGTCAAGGGTCCATTTTGAAGCCAGCCAGTGTGCTCTGAGCCATAGGCCTGCACCCAGTCTGCCCTGCCTTCACCCAATATGCCCAGGGGTAGTGAGTGGTGCATGTAGCAAGGCTTTGTGTGGGGCATCTTGAATTTAAACATCATTGAGGGCATGGATGGCATTGGATTGTGTTGATTTTTGTGTGGTTTTCGACTTTTTGGGGTGTTGTTGGGGCCTGACCATGTGGATGGGGGCCATTTTGAGGCCTGGTCCAGGCAGGGCCGGGCCCTGTGGTGGGGGTCAAGGGGCCATTTTGAAGCCAGGCAGTGTGTTCAGGCCTGCACCCAGGTTGCCTTGCTTTCATCCATTAGGCCCAGTGGAAGTGAGTGGTGCATGGGCCAAGTCTTTCTGTGGGGTGTCTTGAATTTAAACATCATTGAGGGTATGATTGGTTTGGAATTTGGTGATTTTTGTGTGTTTTCCGACTTGTTGGGGTGGTGTTGGGGCCTGGCCATGTTGGTGAAGGGCATTTTGAGGCCTGGTCCAGGTAGGGCCTGCCCATGTGGTGGGGGTCAAGGGGCCATTTTGAAGCCAGGCAGTGTGCTCAGGCCTGCACCCAGGTTGCCTTGCTTTCATCCATTCGGCCCAGTGGTAGTGAGTGGTGCATGGGCCAAGTCTTTCTGTGGGGTGTCTTAAATTTATACATCATTGAGGGCATGGATGGTTTGGAATGTGGTGATTTTTGTGTGTTTTCCGACTTTTTGGGGTGGTGTTGGGGCCTGGCCATGTGGGTGGGGGTCATTTTGAGGCCTGGTCCAGGCAGGGCCTGGCCATGTAGCTGGGGGTCCAGGGCCCATTTTGAAGCAGGGCAGTGTGCTCTGAGCCATAGGCCTGCACCCAGTCTGCCCTGCTTTCACCCATTATGCCCAGGGGTAGTGAGTGGTGCATGTAGTAAGGCTTTGTGTGGGGCATCTTGAATTTAAACATCATTGAGGGCATGGATGGCATTGGATTGTGTTGATTTGTGTGTGTTTTTCGACTTTTTGGGGTGTTGTTGGGGCCTGGCCATGTGGGTGGGGGCCATTTTGAGGCCTGGTCCAGGCAGGGCCTGGCCATGTGGTGGGGGTCAAGGGGCCATTTTGAAGCCAGGCAGTGTGCTCAGGCCTGCACCCAGGTTGCCTTGCTTTCATCCATTAGGCCCAGTGGTAGTGAGTGGTGCATGGCCAAAGTCTTTCTGTGGGGTGTCTTGAATTTAAACATCATTGAGGGCATGGGTGGCATTGTATTGTGGTGATTTGTGTGTGTTTTTCCAATTTTTGGGGTGGTGTTGGGGCCTGGCTATGTGGGTGGGGGTCATTTTGAGGCCTGGTCCAGGCAGGGCCTGGCCATGTAGCTGAGGGTCAAGGGTCCATTTTGAAGCCAGCCAGTGTGCTCTGAGCCATAGGCCTGCACCCAGTCTGCCCTGCCTTCACCCAATATGCCCAGGGGTAGTGAGTGGTGCATGTAGCAAGGCTTTGTGTGGGGCATCTTGAATTTAAACATCATTGAGGGCATGGATGGCATTGGATTGTGTTGATTTTTGTGTGGTTTTCGACTTTTTGGGGTGTTGTTGGGGCCTGACCATGTGGATGGGGGCCATTTTGAGGCCTGGTCCAGGCAGGGCCGGGCCCTGTGGTGGGGGTCAAGGGGCCATTTTGAAGCCAGGCAGTGTGTTCAGGCCTGCACCCAGGTTGCCTTGCTTTCATCCATTAGGCCCAGTGGAAGTGAGTGGTGCATGGGCTAAGTCTTTCTGTGGGGTGTCTTGAATTGAAACATCATTGAGGGCATGGATGGCATTGGATTGTGGTGATTTTTGTGTGTTTTTTGACTTGTTGGGGTGGTGTTGGGGCCTGGCTATGTGGGTGGGGGCCATTTTGAGGCCTGGTCCAGGCAGGGCCTTTCCATGTGTTGGGGGTCAAGGGGCCATTTTGAAGCCAGGCAGTGTGCTCAGGGCTGCACCCAGGTTGCCTTGCTTTCATCCATTAGGCCGAGTGGTAGTGAGTGGTGCATGGACCAAGTCTTTCTGTGGGGTGTCTTGAATTTAAATATCATTGAGGGCATGGACGGCATTGGATTGTGGTGATTTTTGTGTGTTTTTCGACTTTTTGGGGTGGTGTTGGGGCCTGGCCATGTGGGTGGGGGTCATTTTGAGGCCTGGTCCAGGCAGGGCCTAGCCATGTAGCTAGGGGTCAAGGGCCTATTTTGAAGCCAGGCAGTGTGCTCTGAGACATAGGCCTGCACCCAGTCTGCCCTGCTTTCACCCATTATGCCCAGGGGTAGTGAGTGGTGCATGTAGCAAGGCTTTGTGTGATGCATCTTGAATTTAAACATCATTGAGTGCATGGATGGCATTGGATTGTGTTGATTTTTGTGTGTTTTTTGACTTTATGGAGTGTTGTTGGGGCCTGGCCATGTGGGTGGGGGCCATTTTGAGGCCTGGTCCAGGCAGGGCCGGGCCCTGTGGTGGCGGTCAAGGGGCCATTTTGAAGCCAGGCAGTGTGTTCAGGCCTGCACCCAGGTTGCCTTGCTTTCATCCATTAGGCCCAGTGGTAGTGAGTGGTGCATGGGCCAAGTCTTTCTGTGGGGTGTCTTGAATTTAACATCATTGAGGGCATGGATGGCATTGGATTGTGGTGATTTTTGTGTGTTTTTCGACTTGTTGGGGTGGTGTTTGGGCCTGGCCATGTAGATGGGGGCCATTTTGAGGCATGGTCCAGGCAGGGCCTGGCCATGTGGTGGGGGTCAAGGGGCCATTTTGAAGCCAGGCAGTGTGCTCAGGCCTGCACCCAGGTTGCCTTACTTTCATCCATTAGGCCCAGTGGTAGTGAGTGGTGCATGGGGCAAGTCTTTCTGTGGGGTGTCTTGAATTTAAACATTATTGAGGGCATGGATGGCATTCGATTGTGGTGATTTTTGTGTGTTTTTCGACTTTTTAGGGTGTTTAACTGATGTTCCTCTGGCTTCCATTGCTTTTAGGTGCTCAAGAGAACCACCAGTGCCAGGAAGAAGTCCTGCAGCGGTGTGTACAGCACATCGTCACGTGACGTCACTTGTGGCCACAGACAAGACAACTCTGCAACTCGTGCAACTGCGGCCTGCTGTTCTGACATCTGAAGAAGATGGCCCCAAAGAAAGGTGGCCGTAGCGCCTCAGCGAAAAAAGTTGCCAGTGCCACTGCCAGTAAGAAGGAGCAGAAGAAGCAAGTGGCACCACCTACCAAGGAGACTGGTGTGCCCACCGACACCTTTTTTGGGAGAAAAAAAACACGCCTGAAGCAGCAGCGGTTTCCGCCGGGGACCAAGCTGGAAGCAGCACCTCCGCTTCATTGGGCTCAGTGCCACCACGCCAAGTTAGGTCCAAGACCATGAGTGCTGCTGCGGCAGCCACTTTGGTTGTTGAATCACCATCGACCAGTGATGTTGGCTCATCACAAGAAAGTACCATCCAATCAACGCCGGGTGTAACTCAGCTGATGAGTGTTCAACAACCACAGCCGCAACGACAACCACAGGTGCAACTAGTACAAGCGCAAGTACATGGGCAAGGAGAGGCGCAAGTACATGCGCAAGGAGAGGCGCAAGTACATGCGCAAGGAGAGGCGCAAGTAGAGGCGCAAGTAGAGGCGCAAGTAGAGGCGCAAGGAGAGGCGCAAGTAGAGGTGCAAGGAGAGGCACATCGAGAGACGCATCGAGAGGCTCATCGAGAGGCGCATCGAGAGGCGCAACTAGAGGCGTATGGAGCGGCACAACTGCCCACATTGCTTGTTCCTCCAGAAGTAGGGGCACATCAGGAAATCGAGATTGAAGCGGAGGTATCATGTGAGGAAGCCACTCCTCCTGATGTTGATCCATTGTCTTCCACATCCCCAGCAAGAAAAATGTCAAGGAGGGCTACTACTACTAAAAGTTCTTCTTCAAGCCCCCTTCATTCTGATTACCTTGATCCTAATTGGAACCCACAAATGCAGTCTGAGAGTGAGGCACGCCATGAGCCCACAAAGGTAGCTAAGCCTAAAAGGAAGGTTCCCGCAAGGCTTCGACTTATGGATGATGACGACGAACAAGAAGTGGTGTCTTCTGCTGCTGATGAACAGTCTGACGATGACCCAGTCATCACAGACGTCACTCCAGCCCTAGCGGGCATGCAGCAGACAAACATTTTCACCCTAGCCCGAATGGCTGCTGAGCCGGATGTGGGCGGCGTGGCACTGGTACCACCACCAACGCAGTTAACTACAACACCAAAACGACCTACAGCTTCCATATTTTCTCGTCAGAAGGGCCGGCAGGGACCTCCATCCAGCTCGACCTCCATTACCTCAAGTAGTGGTGCTGTAAGTGAACAACAGAAACAAATTCAGCCACGCCCATCCTCCACTTCATCTGGCATTGAAAGTCAAAGTAGCACCTCCACCACCAGCAGACATCTCCAGTCCCCAGTTTGGGACTTCTTTACTGTTAGCCAAAAGGCGGAAAACATGGTTGTTTGTTCGATTTGTAAAGTATCAGTTAGTCGGGGTAAGCTTGGTACCAACTATGGTACCGGAGGCCAGAGAGGTCATCTCAAACAACACCACCCTATCCAGTGGTATGCGCACCTAAGTAAGAATGAGGACGTCCAAAGTAGAACTGATCCAAATGTATCCATTCACATTGCATCTGATGCTGACGAGGGGCTGATTGTGCAGGGGGGAAGTCAAGAACCGACCGACATTTTCTCTGGTACACCCAGTACCCCTGGCAGCAGCACTGCAGTGGTAGTGCCCACACACTCTACCCCTGCAACATGTATGAGGCACACTAAGAGTCTGGGACAGACACCAATGCAAAAAACTAAATCAATGAGCCTAACTGGTGTGAAGTCTGCATCATCATCATCACGTAAAACGGTCCAGCCCACCATTAGCAGCATGTTTTGGTCCGATGCGCCATTTGAACGCAACCACCCAACCGTACGTCTGTATAACGCAAAGCTGGCTAAAATGCTAGCGCTGGACCTTCTCCCTTTCTCTTTCATGGAAGGGGTGGGTTTTCTTGAATTTGTGGCAACAGTCTGCCCTAAATGGAAGGTTCCTAGCCGGTCCTATTTTGCCAGGGTTGCTGTTCCAGCACTACATCAAGATGTGCTGGAGGTGATGGGCGCAGCTATTCTGAAGAGTGCTGTTCACACTATCCACATGACAACAGACATGTGGACCAGTTGCCAAGCCCTTGATTAAATGTGCATCACTGCACACTGGGTTTCTTTTGCAGTGGTCAAACAGTTAGAAAAAGCAGGTGTTGACACGGAACAGTTTTTCAAGCTACTCGCAAACATGCAACAGTAGGCATGTTTGCCATGGAGAAATCTCACACTGCAGCTAACCTTTTGGAGGAGTTTAACAGGAAGGTCAAAGAATGGCTGCATCCAAGAAATCGCATAGTTGGTTATGTTTCCGCGGTTAATGGCAGTAATATAGTTAGGGCCATGACTGATGGTGGATATTTTAGAGTGCCGTGTTTGGCGCACAGTATTAACATCATGGTGCAAGAATTCTTGACAAAAGAAGACCCAGTCATCAAATTACTGACCATCTGCCGAAGAATCTGCACACATTTCAGCCATTCTTTTAAGGCCCGGAAACAGCTGAGGAGCATTCAACATGAACGTAAACTGCCAGTCAAAGGACTAATCCAGGAGGTGGCAACACGTTGAAACTCAACCTTTTACATGCTTGAGCGTCTGTCTGAGCAGTGGGGGGTAATAAATGAGTATGTCTATAAACTGGGTTCTACTTAGAAAGAAATTAGGCTAGAGTTGGAGGAATGGAAGCTAATTGCAAGCCTGACAGACATGCTTCGTCCTTTTGAGGTCTTCACGCGTGAAGTCAGCAGGGAGGACTGTTCTTTGGGCAAAGCTATCCCATTGTTGGTCATGCTAGAGCACCAACTGAAGGAGGTGTCTTCAACGTTCAGAGATCATGCTGAAAAGCAAGAAGCATATGGTTTGGCGGAGAAGTTATTAAGGCGCCTACTTCACAATGGAAGGCTTCAAAACATACATACAGAACAACATTACATTTGTGCCACTATTCCGGATCCACGGTACAAAAAGGCAGTGGCCAGCAAAGCATTCATTCCTTTTGATGAAACAGATGTTTCAAAGTAAAAACATTGGCTCGCTGTGTCAGCCACTTGGTTCGAAAAAGAGCGGCAGAAATTGCACGGAGACAGCACAAGTACAACTGAATCTGCAGGCCATCCGGCGTCAAGTTCCACTTCTGAATCCGTGGCCGAAGGGACTCACTTTCCCTCACAGCCGTTAACGACACCAGCAACAGTGTCATCATCATCCTCACCTGCAGCAGGCCCCAATAAAAATATTGTCGGAAGCGGATTGGCTAACTCAGCATGGGTTTGCTCGGTCCACTGCTGCAAAGGCCACAGATTTTACGCAAAGTGGAGCAACCCTGGAGAACCTTGAGTCGGTGGTGCAGGCCTATCTGGATGACCCAACAGAGGTCTGTCTTAATGAGAACCCATTGGTGTATTGGTATAGGAAAAGGTCTGGATGGCGACTGATCACCAACCTGGCTCTAAATTATTTGTCTTGCCCACTCGCAAGCGTGTCTTCTGAACGTGTTTTCAGTGCTGCTAGTGCCATTGTAACTTCAAAAAGGACCCGCCTCTCGCCCAAAAATGTGGAGAGGTTAACAATAATCAAGATGAATCAGCACTTCATACCACCCGATTACAAAATACGTGAATGCACGCAGTTAGAAGAGGACACCGACTTAGGTGACGCCGACGGAAGTTCTTCTCTGTCACCAGACCTACTCCCGTCTCAATTCATAGACTTTGAGGACGAGCTCTACTTCCCTGACACCGAGGCCTGAAAATTACTTCCTTTTTTTCCGTACTTATTCACTTTTATTCCTGTGTGTCTTTCTTTGTTTTGCAACTTTTACCACAACAAAACTCTAATCACCTAATCACAACAAGTCCATCATCAGCACTGTCTTCATCTTATTTTCCTTATTGATTTGAATGTGCCGCAGTCCGCATTCCTGATGTTCACAAGTTCACAACTCAATCATGCTCCTCTATCCTCCTCCTCCAGACTCCCCCTATCCATTTCCCTCAAGGCAAATGGTCGGATTATGGAGAATAAATAAACTTTGTCTTCGTAGACGAGTCCCCTCAAGTGGGACTGAAATTACTGACTGACTATATGCTTGCTGATTGTTGACAGACTTACTTCTGAAATTGACAGGAGAGGCAGCCCTGTGGGCCCTCACTTTCCGAAGAAGATGTGGACAAAATGATAAAATGAGAAGATGGCATACAGTGGACAGCAATGGCTGTCTGTCTCTGTTGAAACCAATTGCTGTTTGTTTTTTGTGTTTTTTGTGAACAGCGCAATTTGCCATGTTTTGAATATACCAGTATTGCAGGTTTTTGGGGGTTTCTTTGGGGGTGTTCTAGATTTGCGGTGCTGGGTCGGGGGGTCTGGGAGCACTGCTGGCACAGTCTAATTTTGATTGCATTTGTTTTTAAGGAAATCCATGGTGGAAAAGGGGAGTTATGGCCTAGCTGCAGAGCGCTTTTGGACAGAATTGAAAGAAGGCCGAAAATATTCTAAGTATGATATTTTCCATTTTTGCTTTTTGCCTGTTTGGGGGGGTTCAGCTTTTTTGCGGGTGGGTTGGTGGGTCTTGGGGCATTGCTGGGAAGGTCTAATATCAGAATCAAGTGGTTTGGAAAAAATCCATGGTGAATTTTCTTTCCGTTTTTGCTCACTTGTCTGTTTTTGGGGGCCTGCTTGGGGGGGTTCCTGGTGTTTGGGAGGTTGGGGGGTCTTGGAGCAACGCTGGGTATGGATAGTTTTGATTGCAAGTGGTTTGAAGAAAATCCATGGTTGGAAAGGGGAGTTAGGGCCTAGCTGCAGAGCGCGCACGGAGTGATTTTGGAACTAGGCCTAAATATTTCTAGGTCCCCGTTTTTGTACTTTTGTTTTTTGCCTGTTTGGGGGTCTTTGACTTTTTTGCGGGTGGGTTGGCGGGTCTTGGGGCATTGCTGGGAAGTCTAATACCGGATAAAAGTGTTTTGGAGAAAATCCATGGTGAAAAAGTTTTTCACTTCTCAGAGTTTTTGCTCACTTTCGTGTTTTTGGGGGCCTGCTTGGGGGGTTCCTGGTGTTGGGGGGGGGGGGTTGAGGGGTCTTGTAGCAACGCTGGGTATGGATAGTTTTGATTGCAAGTGGTTTGAAGAAAATCCATGGTGGGAAAGGGGAGTTAGGGCCTAGCTGCAGAGCGCGCATGGAGTGTTTTTGGAACTAGGCCTACATATTTCTAAGTCCCCGTTTTTGTATTTTTGCTTTTTGCCTGTTTGGGGGTCTTCGAATTTGTTGCGGGTGGGTTGACGGGTCTGGGGGCATTGTTGGGAAGGTCTAATACCGGATGAAAGTGTTTTGGAGAAAATCCATGGTGAAAAAGTTTTTCACTTCTCAGAGTTTTTGCTCACTTTCGTGTTTTTGGGGGCCTGCTTGGGGGGTTCCTGGTGTTGGGGGGGGGGGGTTGAGGGGTCTTGTAGCAACGCTGGGTATGGATAGTTTTGATTGCAAGTGGTTTGAAGAAAATCCATGGTGGGAAAGGGGAGTTAGGGCCTAGCTGCAGAGCGCGCATGGAGTGTTTTTGGAACTAGGCCTACATATTTCTAAGTCCCCGTTTTTGTATTTTTGCTTTTTGCCTGTTTGGGGGTCTTCGAATTTGTTGCGGGTGGGTTGACGGGTCTGGGGGCATTGTTGGGAAGGTCTAATACCGGATGAAAGTGTTTTGGAGAAAATCCATGGTGAAAAAGTTTTTCACTTTTCAGAGTTTTCGCTCACTTTCGTGTTTTCAGGGGGCTGTTTGGGGGGGTTGGGGGGTCTTGGAGCAACGCTGGGTATGGATAGTTTTGATTGCAAGTGGTTTGAAGAAAATCCATGGTTGGAAAGGGGAGTTAGGGCCTAGCTGCAGAGCGCGCACGGAGTGATTTTGGAACTAGGCCTAAATATTTCTAGGTCCCCGTTTTTGTATTTTTGTTTTTTGCCTGTTTAGGGGTCTTTGACTTTTTTGCGGGTGGGTTGGCGGGTCTTGGGGCATTGCTGGGAAGTCTAATACCGGATAAAAGTGTTTTGGAGAAAATCCATGGTGAAAAAGTTTTTCACTTCTCAGAGTTTTTGCTCACTTTCGTGTTTTTGGGGGCCTGCTTGGGGGGTTCCTGGTGTTTGGGGGGGGTTGAGGGGTCTTGGAGCAATGCTGGGTATGGATAGTTCTGATTGCAAGTGGTTTGAAGAAAATCCATGGTGGCAAAGGGGAGTTAGGGCCTAGCTGCAGAGCGCGCATGGAGTGTTTTTGGAACAAGGCATAAAAATTTCCAAGTCCCTGTTTTTGTGTTTTTGCTTTTTGCCTGTTTGGGGGTCTTCGACTTTTTTGCGGGTGGGTTGGCGGGTCTTGGGGCATTGCTGGGAAGGTCTAATATCGGAATCAAGTGGTTTGAAATAAATCCATGGTGAATTTGTTTCCATTTTTGCTCACTTGCCAGTTTTTGGGGGGCTGTTTGGGGGTGGGTTTTGGGGTCAGGGAGCACTGCTGGTACAGTCTAATTTTAATTGCATTTGTTTTTCAGAAAATCCATGGTGGAAAAGGGGAGTTAGGGCCTAGCTGCAGAGCGCGCTTGGAGTGATTTTGGAATGAGGCCTAAATATTTCAAAGTGTGAGTTTTTCCGGTTTTGCTTTTTGGCTGTTTGGGGGTGTTAAACTTGTTTTCTCCTGGGTTGACGGGTCTGGGGGCATTGCTGGGAAGGTCTAATATCGGAATCAAGTGGTTTGAAATAAATCCATGGTGAATTTGTTTCCATTTTTGCTCACTTGCCAGTTTTTGGGGGGGTGTTTGGGGGTGGGTTTTGGGGTCAGGGAGCACTGCTGGTACAGTCTAATTTTAATTGCATTTGTTTTTCAGAAAATCCATGGTGGAAAAGGGGAGTTAGGGCCTAGCTGCAGAGCGCGCTTGGAGTGATTTTGGAATGAGGCCTAAATATTTCAAAGTGTGAGTTTTTCCGGTTTTGCTTTTTGGCTGTTTGGGGGTGTTAAACTTGTTTTCTCCTGGGTTGACGGGTCTGGGGGCATTGCTGGGAAGGTCTAATACCGGATGAAAGTGTTTTGGAGAAAATCCATGGTGAAAAGGTTTTTCACTTTTCAGAGTTTTCGCTCACTTTCGTGTTTTCGGGGGCCTGCTTGGGGGGGTTCCTGGTGTTTGGGGGTGGTTGGGGGTTCTTGGAGCAATGCTGGGTATGGATAGTTTTGATTGCAAGTGGTTTGAAGAAAATCCATAGTGGCAAAGGGGAGTTAGGGCCTAGCTGCAGAGCGCGCATGGAGTGTTTTCGGAACTAGGCATAAATATTTCGAAGTCCCCGTTTTTGTATTTTTGCTTTTTGCCTGTTTGGGGTTCTTCGACTTTTTTGCGGGTGGGTTGGCGGGTCTTGGGGCATTGCTGGGAAGGTCTAATATCGGAATCAAGTGGTTTGGACTAAATCCATTTTATTTCCGTTTTTGCTCACTTGACTGTTTTTGGGGTGCTGTTTGGGGGGGTTCCTGGTGTTTGGGGGTGGGTTTTGGTGTCTGGGAGCACTGCTTTGTACAGTCTAATTTTGATTGCATTTGTTTTTAAGGAAATATATGGTGGAAAAGGGGAGTTATGGCCTAGCTGCAGAGCGCGTTTGGACAGAATTGAAAGAAGGCCGAAAATATTCTAAGTAGGAGATTTTCCATTTTTGCTTTTTGACTGTTTGGGGGGGGTTCTGCTTTTTTGCGGGTGGGTTGGTAGGTCTTGGGGCATTGCTGGGAAGGTCTAATATCGGAATCAAGTGGTTTTGACAAAATCCATGGTGAAAAAGGGGGTTTAGGGCCTAGGGTTAGAGTTAGGGATAGGGTTAGGGTTAGGGTTAGGGTTCTGAAATCGCTGTTTCCACTTTACACATAGCTTGAGGGGAAAGATCTGCAAATTCGCCCACACTTATTTATCCTTGAAAAGGAGACTCAGAGTACTCACTTTCGAAATGATGCTTGTATGTTTTGTAATACTGTCGACTCTGAAACTGAAAGTGTTATTTTTGCACTACACAGCGTACCTTATATTTTTTTCTCCGTGGTATTTAAATATCACTTCCTGTTTTCCCATCAACAATTACAGGCTGGCTTCTACCCTGTGCAATGACAAAAAGAATGACCTCAGGCTTAGCGACCCGCAATTCAGCATCCGCCAGGCAGTCAGTGGACAAGGTGTCTTCTGGTCCCCAACATTGATCGGCAGAGCGTCAGGTGGAATGGAGGAGTACCGCAAAAGAGGAATGGCTGGATGCATGCAACTTCCCAAATTCAACAGGACAACTACAACAACATACAGTTACAGTATCCATCTTCATTTCGACTTATCTTTTAAGTAATGTTATTGCTGTGAACTACTGTGAGTGTGACACTGTGCATTTGTTTGCTCTCTGCTTCAATTCATCCCTCCAGCCATTGCGTACTTTTTTCTTTGCTATTTTTTAAACTAATTTAATGTACGAAGTGGTTCTTCTCTCTGAGCAGGGCAGATAGGCAAGTGAAATTATGTAATTACTGTTATGTTATGTTATGTTAAATTGGTTTTTGTAGAGCGCACGGCTACTCAAAAAGAGTGTCCCGGCGCTTTTATTTAAGGTAGGCTGCTAACATAACACATTAAAAAAAAGGAAAGGATACCAGATAAAAGAGAACTCGAGCAAAAGGCCTACTGGGTGAACAACCAAGTTTTAAGATCCTTTCTGAAAACTAGTAAACTGGTGGCTCCCCGAAGAGTAAGAGGCAGAGAGTTCCATAACTGGTGGGCCAATAGTCCAAAAGAACGGCCTCCCAGGCGCGCTCTCTTCACCCGCGGGACCATCGCCAAAGATAGAGATTCAGACCTCAGAGAACGGGCCGGTCGATAGAAGGCAAGTCTCCTTTGGAGGTACTTGGCTCCCGTCGCATGGAGGGCCTTGTACGTCAGAGTCAAGGTCTTAAAGGCGATCCGCTTACGGATTGGGAGCCAGTGCAAGGTCCGAAGCAGACCAGTGGAGTCCTGTACTGTCACATTGTTTTTTCTTCATAGTACATTGTAGAAAGTACACTTACTTTACAAAAACCTATCCATTTAGAAAACAACTTCATGCATGCAGTAGTGCATGCACTTCCTTTATGTCCCTTAAAAGATTTATGAATAGCTTCATATCCAAAGATTTGTTTATCTTCATTTGTTGTTTGTCCATGCTGTGTTTTTTTTCCTCTCTCCACAAAACTTTACCCACAAACCCCATTCCCATCCAAGTTTCAAACCCAACCCTCTTCCCCCGAGCTGTGTGGTTTTCATTGAGGTGTGAGCAAATTACAATAATAATTCCACACGCTTGCTGGGGAGGATAAGGTGCAAGCAACCTCCTCAACTAAATGTTAAGGCAGCTAGATGAATCCTAGGATATTGTAATTCTGGGTAAAAAATCAACAATGAGTATTTTAAAATAAATTCTGAATTTCATGCCCACCATCGATTGGATCCCTCGTCAACATCATCCTCCTACATGTCAAGAAGACTTGTTGTGTTACACTGCTGTGTCACTGTTCTTGTTGTAGCCATAATCATCCATGCAATTCTTTTTTCCCCATACGTATCTTCAGCATTGCTTAGGCTTCTGTTCCTTCTAATACTCCTCTCAGGCCACTCAATGTCTCATTTTTTAACTTTGTTTTTCATATGATGCTACTGCTAGTGTGGTACCACTCCTACTACTAACGCCACAACAACGGAATTTCGGTCCGGGATGGTGCAATCGCCATTTGCCATGCAGCCAGAGCTGTGCCTAGCTCTATTCTCAAACACGAATCACAGGTAAGATAAACATTTTGGGGAGGTAGAAAGATGGGCTAGGATGCGGAGGAGAGACTGATAGTAGTACAAGTAAAGTACTAGTAGGCCAATTAAATTCACTAACTCTGTTAGTGGCATTTTTGGACGTTTTAGATAGTTCATGCTGGTAATTTTGAGGAAAACCAAATGTGCCGTAACTCCCGCCCACCACCCCACCAAAGAAGATCAAAGCGTACACTATGTTGAAGTATGTAAAATGAATAATGTATTTCCCCTATCAAAAATAAACTAGTCCCACCCCTCACTAACCCAAACAATTGTCCATTTGAAGTAGTCCAAAAATAAATAATCCCCAACTCCCGATTCCCACCCCCCCAACAGTCTTTAAAAAAGGGGCAAGGGACACAGTCACTTCCGGCGGTGTTTGGGCAGGCGGTCCTTGCGGAGGTCCCGGAGCTGCTTTTCAAGGTCGTCAACCTTGCGCTCCAGGTAGTCCACTCTTAAGCTTAGGCGGCGCATGCGTGCCTTCCAGGCTCTGAGGGGGCCAGCTGCTGATGGTCTTGCAGCTGAGCGGCGGCGGGGGGCTGTCCGAGCCCGGCGGTGGGATGGAGGCTGCTGGACACGGTGGCAGTGCTGGAGGAGGTTGGTGACGTTCCCTCCTCGTTCTCCCGAGCCCACAGTCGGCAATATTCCACTCGAATGGCCTCCATCTTCCGGGCTCTTGTCCGGACAGCCATCTCCCCTCTGGTGAGCTTTTTGGGAGCATCTATATGAAGAAAGAAAGAAAAATAATGTAACCAATACTCTTTAACAATAACACAAAATAATTCAACAGAAAGTTGTCTCACAGTAACACTAGCAATTTGCAAGCACAGTATAACATTTTGGCATGTATCTTTCCGCCGTCTTTGTAGGCCTGTAACAGTGGGAGTTTCAGGAATTCAACTACTAGCAGCACTATGGACTCAATACATAGTCAGAGAGTACACCAGTGTTCGTCTTTTTTTCTCTACTTTTGTGAAAGAAATTACTTGTACGTGAACTTGTGGTAGCCGGCATAATGCCAGTTCAGTCAGCTTGCACCCAATAAAAAGAGACACAAGCCATGATGACGCAGACTTGCATGCATTACTTTAAGCAGTATATGCAGGTGGGGATAGGGAAGCTCTTACTTTTGTATAGGGGTGGCACTGGCCATACTCGGTTACACCAAGGGCTACTGCTCAATGTAATTTATATTTCGCACTGCCCCCTCCTGGGCCTTCAGTACTACAAAAGGAAAATGAAGATTATTAATTTCTGGTCATGTTTCCAGCCGATCACATGATCTCTTTGCTTATGTGATGCATAACTTTAGGTGCTTTATTCTGATAGATTGAGTGAACAACAGCGATAGTCCACCCATGCTTAACACAGCAGAAAGAAAATTATGAACATAGGGAGTGAGTGTGGTAACCATGATTGCCGGAGGAAGGGACTTGACTTGATATAATTGTCATCTATACAATACATACACAATATATGCTGTGCTTGCAAAGTAAACTACTGTACTGTTAGTTTAGGCAAGGGAGAGTTTCAGAACAATCACAACTTGTAGTATTTGGATTTCCTCTGCTTTGCTACTCTGACACGGACATGCTGTTCGAACAAAGTAACACTCTTCATGCACTGAGCGTCTGCTCTACATACACCTCTGCTATGTATGAGGAAGAAGATACCATCCAGGCTTCCAAAGTAAACGTCTATCATTCTTCTTAATGTCTCAACTGTAACAACTTTACTTTTTCTCAACAACCAAATAACACCCTTTTCATTTTATTTGGTAAACCACCGTCTTCTTGACTTGCATTTGAGGTTCACCCAAATGATATATTGCAATGCACACCACACATGAATTTTCTGATTGACCCACACAGGCAGTCATTTTTTCTTTCTCCTCCTACCATCCTTGCTTCAAGCAGCCATGCATCTGATTCCTTCCTATAAGCCACCTCTGCCTGCATTCAAAAACACGTATCATTCTTTAGTCATAAATGTTATGACTCGCTAGTCCTTCCATTGACCCTAAGTTCTTTCCCTTTTTGTTCATCACATCCCTCAAGTTCATCTGATATGACTTGGGTTCACGATAAAAGTTTCCCAGCTGATTTTTCTTACTCGAGAACTACCACCGCTAATGCTATTGCTAAGTCAAGAGTGACTGTCTTCTCCGTGATTTGCTAATAAAAATGTACTTCTAATTCAGTAACTGTTCTTAACAGTACAGTGTACTTGTAGTAGTGTACTTTCTACTGTACAGTACATCATACACTCCTTTGCGAGCCTAACTGAAATGTCAATAAGTAAGGAGTATAATAATAACTTACCACCGTCCGCCGCTGCTGAGCCATCCCCCTCAGCTCCTCTAGGTGGCGCCGCCGCTTGAGTGGACCCCTCCGTGCTGCTGGCCCCGGCACAGGTGGTGGCAAGTGCTGCATCAGATGTTGTGACGCCTAGAAAAAACATGTCATATTTTTAGATGCCATACACCACCCCCTACTTCGTCTCGTAATGGAAGAGAAAATGTTAAAAAAATTTAATTATTGGGAGTGAAAAGAAGTCACGGTTTGGGGGAGGGTGTTAACTTATATGCTTAGCCATAACATGCAACTCTTTTTGGCACAACTGATGAATGCTTGCTCTTTAACGTGCAACATTTTTATAATTACAGACAGAACCAACTACTCCTCATCACCACCAGGAGGACTTGAAGTTCCAACAAGGTGAGGGCTCCCGAGTCCCACACAGTTACTTCTGACTGAGGTATGTGGAAAGTCGAACTGCACCTATCATCAACAATGTCCTATTTCTCTTGTCCATACTTCTGTATGTGCAGAATAGTCCCTGAAACACTAGCGGTATGGTATGTGCTACTATCAAATCAAAAAGATAACTACTAACTTATTCTTGGTGGACATTGACATTTTGTTGTTGGAAATTGTCAAAGCACTAACATAAAGAAGACTGGAATAGACAGCAAGGGCAACCCAGAGGACTGCACTGAGTGCCCCTAGAGCTATTGCTGGATCAGAGTTTTGTTTAACACCGTTTGCCGACTAGGAAAGCTTAGCTACCTACACTGACCGACTCGTAAATAGTAGTAGCACAGAGAGTGATGGTAGAGAGGAAGGATAAGAATGTAGAAACAGTGTACAAGGAGATCAAAGACTATTTTGTAAAAAATCGAGTTAGGGAAGTATAATCATATTAACAACAGAACTACTTACTGGGGCCAGCAGAAGAGCCTGCAGGGGACTGTTCCTCCTGCCCACTCTGGTCCGCCGGAGTCTGGGGTGGTGCTGTCCTCTTGCCCCTGGGAGGTGCTGATGATCATGAAATAAACACAAACATGGATGATTGTTTTTTGGAAATATTTGATTTCTTTGACCACAATCCTAAATTATCTCGGGGAAACAAATTAGCAAGAATTGCACTACATGTATTGACCTATCTGATCTGGTCAACTAGGAGGATACTAGTACAGTATTGCTGGATTCGCAGACCGTCTACTTGGAAAGTTATGTAAATCACTAACTAAACCAACAACAAAAAGGTTCTACTATGACTGCCAGCACTCAGCAGCACGCGACGTGACAGACACAGTCCGTCATCATGAATGCAGACCAAATAACAAGTCATAATATACTCAACCTGGACCTATCAATCCATCACTATCTCTTCTTCTTAGTGGCAGCAGGAGTACAAAGGAAGGACTAGACTTGAGTTTCTAGTCTCTCTAGCATTACGCAGTTCTGTAAAGTACTACACTCATACATATTCAGGCCAAATGAGCACAAAGTTGCAAACAAGTAAGCATAGTAGCAACGCCACTGAGCAGGCGAGCACCTGCAATCACAGAAGCTATTTAAACGTTAATTTACCTGCAATGTAATCGAATTGGCAGCATTCTTGCTCTTCAGGAAAAACATATATTAGCAATATAACACAGAGCAGAAGAAAACAAAGTAGTTATTAAATAGCTGCTCACCAAGGCCAGGGATCTCCACACCGAGCAGGTGGAGCAGGTCCTGCTCGCGGTCAAGGATGTCCGACCACCGGTGCGTCGCTTGCTGGTAGGTGCGCCAGACCCCTGACTCCCTCCGTGTGAGAAGTTGGCCTGATATATGATGTTTCCAATTCTGGAACCACCTTGTATCAGTCCAAATAACCCCTTATGGTGTCTGGTTGTAAGTCAACCTTGTAGACAAGCTATCTTAATGGTAGCATAGACTAAGCAGCCTTAAAGGCTCAACTCAAGAGGTCGTGTTAAACGAGCTGTTTTACCAATCACAGTCCTGTAATACCAAATGAAAGGACACCACACAAGTATATATTATAAAAATATATGTATTTATTTCTAAGAATAATCCCCAGTACTCTTTATGAATAAAGGGGCACAAGCGTTAAATCAAAAGCACAGTATAACATACAAAGTTGCACAATTATGGATGAGGGAGGATGGCCACTCAAACCATATATTAAGAAAGTGGTATAAGAGATACCAATCAAACAGTGGTTAGGCCTAGGGCCTAGAGAATCGCTGGGAGCAGTCGGGACCAGCAATGCTGAAGTCGGGAAAAGCCAGCGGGATTCGGGTGCAGTGCTTAAAGCACACGCATGCTCCAATGTTAAGTCAATGGTGCGTAAAAGTTACACAAACAGAGTTTTAGGATACTTCCGATGAACCTAGAAAGACAAAACTTTAGACACAGACCCTAGAGGTGTGTACCAGTGTGGGAACACCGGCGTTGCAATGTTACCTCACCCACAGGAAGCGGGTGCATAGGGTCAAAGTGGCGTCGGGTTTCGTCACGCAGGTTCTGGGTGCTTGAAGCTGAAGAGGCTGCAGGTGATGTGAAGGAGAAGTGTCCGGTGTGATCCAAGGGTGGATCAGTGTTGAAAAGTACCTGAAAGCAGAGGGGACAGAGTCTGGGTCACTCAGCAGTGACCAGGGTGGAACCAGGACGGAACCAGGCAATGTCGGGCGCAATCAGGTGGTTGTCGAGGAGCTTCTCTCCGCTGCCACGTGGGCTCTGGGGCATCTGCGACGTCCAGGAGCGGGTCACGAGCTGTCCCACGTAGGCTCTTACCGTCGGCACTGTCGGCTTCAAGATTGGAGCAAACAACAGTTGGCAAAAGCAATCTACGCGGAACTGAAAGATTGCTTCTCACTCGGAACAGGAGGGTCAGAGTGGGTGCTCCTTTTCAGAGGAGCGGGTGCAAATATGGAGCAACCAGAATCACAAGTCATATTTTGGTTTTCGCCGGCACAGGGGCCACAAGCCAGCTGGCAAGTGACCAGGCCAACGCGTTGAGCCAAAGAAAGCAGAAGGGCCCCACGCAGCACTCATTGAGTGTAGAGGGGTGAGATTCGGTGCAAGAGTGGCTCAGGGTTGGGGCTTCTCAAACCCTGGTGTATGTTATGTTATGTTAATCCTGCTTATATAGCGCATGGCTACCCCAGCAATGGGGCGTCCCAGCGCTGCGGACATACCTAGAAGCAGTGCAACACAACAGAGAAGGTGGAGCTAGATGGAAGAGAACAGCCAAGTTTTAATCTGTTTGCGGAACAGCAAGTGGTTAGAAGTGGCCCGAGCCCCAAGGGGAATCGAATTCCACAGCTTCGGCGCCAGATGCCTAAAAGAGCGACCACCAGCTCGGCACCTGCGGATCTTAGTCGTGCGTGCCAGTGACAGGTCGGCTGAACGAAGGGCGCGCGAGGGGACATAGAAGGAGCAGAGTCCCAGCAAGGTTTGAGGGGCAGTATTGTACAGGATTTTATGAATTAGACAAAGGCTTTTGAACTGGATACGTTGTTTAACGGGAAGCCAATGTAACCGATGGAGGATAGGGGAGGTGTGGCATTTTTTTGGCAGAGCGAATAGAGTGCGCGCCGCGGCATTCTGAGCTCTCTGAAGTCTGTTTATCACCGTCAAGTTAGAACCTAGCATCAGGACATTACAATAGTCTAGATGGGATAAGACTAGGGCCTGAATTATAGTCTGGCGGATGCATGGCTCAAAGAATCCAAGGATAGGTTTAAGGGAACGCAGGCGACCATAACAGGTGCCTGCCACTCTCTTGGCATGAGTTTCCATGGAGAGTGAGTTGTCCAACATCACACCCAGGTTTTTAACAGCCTCTTTGGGGACAGGAGAGGGTCCCAAAGTGGGAGGCCACCAGTGTGCATCCCATTTCTCGGTATCCTTACCTACAATGAGTATCTCCGTCTTGGAAGAATTTAGCTGGAGATAGTTCTGTGACAGCCAATTCGATATAGCCAGGATATCTTCCTGGAACTTAATTTGGTCAGCCCCACTGTTCTTAGAAAAGGAGAAAATGAGTTGTGTATCGTCCGCGTATGATGTTAATTTGATGTTACGATCCTTGGCCAGCATGGCCAGGGGGCGGACGTACACATTGAACAATGTGGGGCTGAGCGCAGAGCCCTGCGGGACTCCACAGTCCAGGGGATATATGCTGGATGAGTACGGCGGGGCGTGCACTTGGAAGGAGCGGTCGGATAAGAACGACGCGAACCATCCCAAGGCACTCTCCCTGACTCCGATCTCCCACAGTCTCGCGAGCAGGATCCTGTGGGAGACCGTGTCAAAGGCCGCGCTCAAATCCAGCAGAACCAGGGCAGATGTCTCACCCTGGTCCAGCCCCTCCCTCAGATGTTCCGTAACGGCTAGCAGAGCAGATTCCGTGCTATGTTTAGCACGGAAGCCATGCTGAGATTCGTCCAATATTCCATTCGACTCCAAAAAGGTGGTTAAAATGGAGTTGACATGGGTGTACAGGTTCGAGGGTCACTCATGGGCTGCACGGTCAGTGTCTCGTGGTCTTTCCAAGATGGCGTGCCCCACGCTTCCGGTCGCCTCCATGGGTCTCAGCTCTGTAGGGACTGTGGATCGGGCTGTACAAAGGCAGGCAAGCTTGATCTCTTTGATCTCTGTCGCTCGAGTTCCGGCAGGAACTGCAACAAAGCAGACGTCGAGGTGCTGGATGGTGCCTGTCTGCACAGGGTGGTCACTCCTTGACCACAAGGGAGATTCTTCAGTCTTCTATGTCGAGTAGGATGTCTAAGGGTCCAGAGTTTCGTTTCTTATGTTTCATCAGGATAATCTGAAGTGCATTGGCACTGCTCCCACTCTTATTCGAATCTGGGGGGCTGGATTACTTGCTAGGTCCCCTCCTATGTGTGGGACCCAGGAAGGGGGTGGATACACCCCTTTCCTTTGATCCAGGCCGCGCTGGGACAGGGGCTGGTGTGCCCCATAACCGGTTTGGCTGGATTATGCAAGGCGATACAAAAGGGGATGATGGACGGAGCGTTTGAACAAATCAAACACTCACCCCCAGTCAACTGATCTGGGTTTAATCCATCACCATTCTTTAGTTCACTCAGCCACCCCAGTTCAGACATGGCTATATGCAAATCAGTCTGACCCTGTGCCTTATGGGAACAGTCCAGCCCGAACTGCCAAGCCATGACTTCCCTGGACCGGAAAAAAGCATCCTGGGACCGGTTTCGGATTCATAATCCTCATCAGCCAGGCTATCTTGAATCCAGTGGCCAAGTGAACAAGGGACTCACGCCTGAGCATACCCTGCCACACTTAGGGCGAACAAAGCGATACAAAAGGGGATGATGGACAGAGCGTTTGAACAAATCAAACACTCACCCCCAGTCAACTGATCTGGGTTTAATCCATCACCATTCTTTAGTTCACTCAGCCACCCCCGTTCAGACATGGCTATATGCAAATCAGTCTGACCCTGTGCCTTATGGGAACAGTCCAGCCCGAACTGCCAAGCCATGTCTTCCCTGGACCGGAAACAAGCATCCTGGGACCGGTTTCGGATTCATAATCCTCATCAGCCAGGCTATCTTGAATCCAGTGGCCAAGTGAACAAGGGACTCACGTCTGAGCATACCCTGCCACACTTAGGGCGAACAAAGCGATACAAAAGGGGATGATGGATGGAGCGTTTGAACAAATCAAACACTCACCCCCAGTCAACTGATCTGGGTTTAATCCATCACCATTCTTTAGTTCACTCAGCCAGGCGACTCATAATCCTCATCAGCCAGGCTATCTTGAATCCAGTGGCCAAGTGAACAAGGGACTCACGTCTGAGCATACCCTGCCACACTTAGGGCGAACAAAGCGATACAAAAGGGGATGATGGACGGAGCGCTTGAACTAATCAAACACTCACCCCCAGTCAACTGATCTGGGTTTAATCCATCACCATTCTTTAGTTCACTCAGCCACCCCAGTTCAGACATGGCTATATGCAAATCAGTCTGACCCTGTGCCTCAGGGGAACAGTACAGCCCGAACTGCCAAGCCATGTCTTCCCTGGACCGGAAACAAGCATCCTGGGACCGGTTTCGGATTCATAATCCTCATCAGCCAGGCTATCTTGAATCCAGTGGCCAAGTGAACAAGGGACTCACGTCTGAGCATACCCTGCCACACTTAGGGCGAACAAAGCGATACAAAAGGGGATGATGGACGGAGCGTTTGAACAAATCAAACACTCACCCCCAGTCAACTGATCTGGGTTTAATCCATCACCATTCTTTAGTTCACTCAGCCACCCCAGTTCAGACATGGCTATATGCAAATCAGTCTGATCCTGTGCCTCATGGGAACAGTACAGCCCGAACTGCCAAGCCATGTCTTCCCTGGACCGGAAACAAGCATCCTGGGACCGGTTTCAGATTCATAATCCTCATCAGCCAGGCTATCTTGAATCCAGTGTCCAAGTGAACAAGGGACTCACGTCTGAGCATACCCTGCCACACTTAGGGCGAACAAAGCGATAAAAAAATGGATGATGGACGGAGCGTTTGAGCAAATCAAACACTCACCCCCAGTGAACTGATCTGGGTTTAATCCATCACCATTCTTTAGTTCACTCAGCCACCCCAGTTCAGACATGGCTATATGCAAATCAGTCTGACCCTGTGCCTCATGGAAACAGTACAGCCGAACTGCCAAGCCATGTCTTCCCTGGACCGGAAACAAGCATCCTGGGACCGGTTTCGGATTCATAATCCCCATCAGCCAGGCTATCTTGAATCCAGTGGCCAAGTGAACAAGGGACTCACGTCTGAGCATACCCTGCCACACTTAGGGCGAACAAAGCGATACAAAAGGGGATGATGGACGGAGCGTTTGAACAAATCAAACACTCACCCCCGGTCAACTGATCTGGGTTTAAACCATCACCATTCTTTAGTTCACTCAGCCACCCCAGTTCAGACATGGCTATATGCAAATCAGTCTGACCTTGTGCCTCATGGGAACAGTACAGCCCGAACTGCCAAGCCATGTCTTCCCTGGACCGGAAACAAGCATCCTGGGACCGGTTTCGGATTCATAATCCTCATCAGCCAGACTATCTTGAATCCAGTGGCCAAGTGAACAAGGGACTCACGTCTGAGCGTACCCTGCCACACTTAGGGCGAACAAAGCGATACAAAAGGGGATGATGGACGGAGCGTTTGAACAAATCAAACACTCACCCCCAGTCAACTGATCTGGGTTTAATCCATCACCATTCTTTAGTTCACTCAGCCACCCCAGTTCAGACATGGCTATATGCAAATCAGTCTGACCCTGTGCCTCATGGGAACAGTACAGCCCGAACTGCCAAGCCATGTCTTCCCTGGACCGGAAACAAGCATCCTGGGACCGGTTTCGGATTCATAATCCTCATCAGCCAGGCTATCTTGAATCCAGTGGCCAAGTGAACAAGGGACTCACGTCTGAGCATACCCTGCCACACTTAGGACGAACAAAGCGATACAAAAGGGGATGATGGACGGAGCGTTTGAACAAATCAAACACTCACCCCCAGTCAACTGATCTGGGTTTAATCCATCACCATTGTTTTTTTTTGTTGCAGAGTTTTATATAGCGCGAACTAGAACCGAACCGAATCAGTTATCAGAGCGCTTTACATAGCACCAGTTACGTTACATGAGGACACATTTTTTTTTCATTTTTTTTTTTTAGGCACGGGGAGATTAAGTGATTTGCCCAGAATCACAGGGGGTTTTTGGCGTCGTTACCGAGACTCGAACCAAGTTCCCCAGGTCCGAGGTCGAGCGCCTTAGCCGTTAGGCCAACCCCTCTCTCCCTCTACCATTCTTTAGTTCACTCAGCCACCCCAGTTCAGACATGGCTATATGCAAATCAGTCTGACCCTGTGCCTCATGGGAACAGTACAGCCCGAACTACCAAGCCATGTCTTCCCTGGACCGGAAACAAGCATCCTGGGACCGGTTTCGGATTCATAATCCTCATCAGCCAGGCTATCTTGAATCCAGTGGCCAAGTGAACAAGGGACTCACGTCTGAGCATACCCTGCCACACTTAGGGCGAACAAAGCGATACAAAAGGGGATGATGGACAGAGCGTTTGAACAAATCAAACACTCACCCCCAGTCAACTGATCTGGGTTTAATCCATCACCATTCTTTAGTTCACTCAGCCACCCCCGTTCAGACATGGCTATATGCAAATCAGTCTGACCCTGTGCCTTATGGGAACAGTCCAGCCCGAACTGCCAAGCCATGTCTTCCCTGGACCGGAAACAAGCATCCTGGGACCGGTTTCGGATTCATAATCCTCATCAGCCAGGCTATCTTGAATCCAGTGGCCAAGTGAACAAGGGACTCACGTCTGAGCATACCCTGCCACACTTAGGGAGAACAAAGCGATACAAAAGGGGATGATGGATGGAGCGTTTGAACAAATCAAACACTCACCCCCAGTCAACTGATCTGGGTTTAATCCATCACCATTCTTTAGTTCACTCAGCCAGGCGACTCATAATCCTCATCAGCCAGGCTATCTTGAATCCAGTGGCCAAGTGAACAAGGGACTCACGTCTGAGCATACCCTGCCACACTTAGGGCGAACAAAGCGATACAAAAGGGGATGATGGACGGAGCGTTTGAACAAATCAAACACTCACCCCCAGTCAACTGATCTGGGTTTAATCCATCACCATTCTTTAGTTCACTCAGCCACCCCAGTTCAGACATGGCTGTATGCAAATCAGTCTGACCCTGTGCCTCATGGGAACAGTACAGCCCGAACTGCCAAGCCATGTCTTCCCTGGACCGGAAACAAGCATCCTGGGACCGGTTTCGAATTCATAATCCTCATCAGCCAGGCTATCTTGAATCCAGTGGCCAAGTGAACAAGGGACTCACGTCTGAGCATACCCTGCAACACTTAGGGCGAACAAAGCGATACAAAAGGGGATGATGGACGGAGCGTTTGAACAAATCAAACACTCACCCCCAGTCAACTGATCTGGGTGTAATCCATCACCATTCTTTAGTTCACTCAGCCACCCCAGTTCAGACATGGCTATATGCAAATCAGTCTGACCCTGTGCCTCATGGGAACAGTACAGCCCGAACTGCCAAGCCATGTCTTCCCTGGACCGGAAACAAGCATCCTGGGACCGGTTTCGGATTCATAATCCTCATCAGCCAGGCTATCTTGAATCCAGTGGCCAAGTGAACAAGGGACTCACGTCTGAGCGTACCCTGCCACACTTAGGGCGAACAAAGCGATACAAAAGGGGATGATGGACGGAGCGTTTGAACAAATCAAACACTCACCCCCAGTCAACTGATCTGGGTTTAATGCATCACCATTCTTTAGTTCACTCAGCCACCCCAGTTCAGACATGGCTATATGCAAATCAGTCTGACCCTGTGCCTCATGGGAACAGTACAGCCCGAACTGCCAAGCCATGTCTTCCCTGGACCGGAAACAAGCATCCTGGGACCGGTTTCGGATTCATAATCCTCATCAGCCAGGCTATCTTGAATCCAGTGGCCAAGTGAACAAGGGACTCACGTCTGAGCATACCCTGCCACACTTAGGACGAACAAAGCGATACAAAAGGGGATGATGGACGGAGCGTTTGAACAAATCAAACACTCACCCCCAGTCAACTGATCTGGGTTTAATCCATCACCATTCTTTAGTTCACTCAGCCACCCCAGTTCAGACATGGCTATATGCAAATAAGTCTGACCCTGTGCCTCATGGGAACAGTACAGCCCGAACTGCCAAGCCATGTCTTCCCTGGACCGGAAACAAGCATCCTGGGACCGGTTTCGGATTCATAATCCTCATCAGCCAGGCTATCTTGAATCCAGTGGCCAAGTGAACAAGGGACTCACGTCTGAGCATACCCTGCCACACTTAGGGCGAACAAAGCGATACAAAAGGGGATGATGGACGGAGCGTTTGAACAAATCAAACACTCACCCCCAGTCAACTGATCTGGGTTTAATCCATCACCATTCTTTAGTTCATTCAGCCACCCCAGTTCAGACATGGCTATATGCAAATCAGTCTGACCCTGTGCCTCATGGGAAAAGTACAGCCCGAACTGCCAAGCCATGTCTTCCCTGGACCGGAAACAAGCATCCTGGGACCGGTTTCGGATTCATAATCCTCATCAGCCAGGCTATCTTGAATCCAGTGGCCAAGTGAACAAGGGACTCACGTCTGAGCATACCCTGCCACACTTAGGGCGAACTAAGCGATACAAAAGGGGATGATGGACGGAGCGTTTGAACAAATCAAACACTCACCCCCAGTCAACTGATCTGGGTTTAATCCATCACCATTTTTTTTTGTTGCAGAGTTTTATATAGCGCGAACTAGAACCGAACCGAATCAGTTATCAGAGCGCTTTACATAGCACCAGTTACGTTACATGAGGACACATTTTTTTTTCTTTTTTTTTTTTTAGGCACGGGGAGATTAAGTGATTTGCCCAGAATCACAGGGGGTTTTTGGCGTCGTTACCGAGACTCGAACCAAGTTCCCCAGGTCCGAGGTCGAGCGCCTTAGCCGTTAGGCCAACCCCTCTCTCCCTCTACCATTCTTTAGTTCACTCAGCCACCCCAGTTCAGACATGGCTATATGCAAATCAGTCTGACCCTGTGCCTCATGGGAACAGTACAGCCCGAACTACCAAGCCATGTCTTCCCTGGACCGGAAACAAGCATCCTGGGACCGGTTTCGGATTCATAATCCTCATCAGCCAGGCTATCTTGAATCCAGTGGCCAAGTGAACAAGGGACTCACGTCTGAGCATACCCTGCCACACTTAGGGCGAACAAAGCGATACAAAAGGGGATGATGGACGGAGCGTTTGAACAAATCAAACACTCACCCCCAGTCAACTGATCTGGGTTTAATCCATCACCATTCTTTAGTTCACTCAGCCACCCCAGTTCAGACATGGCTATATGCAAATCAGTCTGACCCTGTGCCTCATGGGAACAGTACAGCCCGAACTGCCAAGCCATGTCTTCCCTGGACCGAAAACAAGCATCCTGGGACCGGTTTCGGATTCATAATCCTCATCAGCCAGGCTATCTTGAATCCAGTGGCCAAGTGAACAAGGGACTCACGTCTAAGCATACCCTGCCACACTTAGGGCGAACAAAGCGATACAAAAGGGGGTGATGGACGGAGCGTTTGAACAAATCAAACACTCACCCCGAGTCAACTGATCTGGGTTTAATCCATCACCATTCTTTAGTTCACTCAGCCACCCCAGTTCAGACATGGCTATATGCAAATCAGTCTGACCCTGTGCCTCATGGGAACAGTACAGCCCGATCTGCCAAGCCATGTCTTCCCTGGACCGGAAACAAGCATCCTGGGACCGGTTTCGGATTCATAATCCTCATCAGCCAGGCTATCTTGAATCCAGTGGCCAAGTGAACAAGGGACTCACGTCTGAGCATACCCTGCCACACTTAGGGCGAACAAAGCGATACAAAAGGGGATGATGGACAGAGCATTTGAACAAATCAAACACTCACCCCCAGTCAACTGATCTGGGTTTAATCCATCACCATTCTTTAGTTCACTCAGCCACCCCAGTTCAGACATGGCTATATGCAAATCAGTCTGACCCTGTGCCTCATGGGAACGGTAGAGCCCGAACTGCCAAGCCATGTCTTCCCTGGACCGGAAACAAGCATCCTGGGACCGGTTTCGGATTCATAATCCTCATCAGCCAGGCTATCTTGAATCCAGTGGCTAAGTGAACAAGGGACTCACGTCTGAGCATACCCTGCCACACTTAGGGCGAACAAAGCAATTCAAAAGGGGATGATGGACGGAGCGTTTGAACAAATCAAACACTCACCCCCAGTCAACTGATCTGGGTTTAATCCATCACCATTCCTTAGTTCACTCAGCCACCCCAGTTCAGACATGGCTATATGCAAATCAGTCTGACCCTGTGCCTCATGGGAACAGTACAGCCCGAACTGCCAAGCCATGTCTTCCCTGGACCGGAAACAAGCATCCTGGGACCGGTTTCGGATTCATAATCCTCATCAGCCAGGCTATCTTGAATCCAGTGGCCAAGTGAACAAGGGACTCACGTCTGAGCATACCCTGCCACACTTAGGGCGAACAAAGCGATACAAAAGGGGATGATGGACGGAGCATTTGAACAAATCAAACACTCACCCCCAGTCAACTGATCTGGGTTTAATCCATCACCATTCTTTAGTTCACTCAGCCACCCCAATTCAGACATGGCTATATGCAAATCAGTCTGACCCTGTGCCTCATGGGAACAGTACAGCCCGAACTGCCAAGCCATGTCTTCCCTGGACCGGAAACAAGCATCCTGGGACCGGTTTCAGATTCATAATCCTCATCAGCCAGGCTATCTTGAATCCAGTGGCCAAGTGAACAAGGGACTCACGTCTGAGCATACCCTGCCACACTTAGGGCGAACAAAGCGATACAAAAGGGGATGATGGACGGAGCGTTTGAACAAACACTCACCCCCAGTCAACTGATCTGGGTTTAATCCATCACCATTCTTTAGTTCACTCAGCCACCCCAGTTCAGACATGGCTATATGCAAATCAGTCTGACCCTGTGCCTCATGGGAACAGTACAGCCCGAACTGCCAAGCCATGTCTTCCCTGGACCGGAAACAAGCATCCTGGGACCGGTTTCGGATTCATAAACCTCATCAGCCAGGCTATCTTGAATCCAGTGGCCAAGTGAACAAGGGACTCACGTCTGAGCATACCCTGCCACACTTAGGGCGAACAAAGCGATACAAAAGGGGATGATGGACGGAGCGTTTGAACAAATCAAACACTCACCCCCAGTCAACTGATCTGGGTTTAATCCATCACCATTCTTTAGTTCACTCAGCCACCCCAGTTCAGACATGGCTATATGCAAATCAGTCTGACCCTGTGCCTCATGGGAACAGTACAGCCCGAACTGCCAAGCCATGTCTTCCCTGGACCGGAAACAAGCATCCTGGGACCGGTTTCGGATTCATAATCCTCATCGGTTTCGGATTCATCCCAGATCAGTTGACTGGGGGTGAATGTTTGATTTGTTCAAACGCTCCGTCCATCATCCCCTTTTGTATCGCTTTGTTCGCCCTAAGTGTGGCAGGGTATGCTCAGACGTGAGTCCCTTGTTCACTTGGCCACTGGATTCAAGATAGCCTGGCTGATGAGAATTATGAATCCGAAACCGGTCCCAGGATGCTTGTTTCCGGTCCAGGGAAGACATGGCTTGGCAGTTCGGGCTGTACTGTTCCCATGAGGCACAGGGTCAGACTGATTTGCATATAGCCATGTCTGAACTCGGGTGGCTGAGTGAACTAAAAAATGGTGATGGATTAAACCCAGATCAGTTGACTGGGTGTGAGTGTTTGATTTGTTCAAACGCTCCGTCCATCATCCCCTTTTGTATCGCTTTGTTCGCCCTAAGTGTGGCAGGGTATGCTCAGACGTGAGTCCCTTGTTCACTTGGCCACTGGATTCAAGATAGCCTGGCTGATGAGGATTATGAATCCGAAACCGGTCCCAGGATGCTTGTTTCCGATCCAGGGAAGACATGGCCTGGCAGTTCGGGCTGTACTGTTCCCATGAGGCACAGGGTCAGACTGATTTGCATATAGCCATGTCTGAACTGGGGTGGCTGAGTGAACTAAAGAATGGTGATGGATTAAACCCAGATCAGTTGAATGGGGGTGAGTGTTTGATTTGTTCAAACGCTCCGTCCATCATCCCCTTTTGTATCGCTTTGTTCGCCCTAAGTGTGGCAGGGTATGCTCAGACGTGAGTCCCTTGTTCACTTGGCCACTGGATTCAAGATAGCCTGGCTGATGAGGATTATGAATCCGAAACCAGTCCCAGGATGCTTGTTTCCGGTCCAGGGAAGACATGGCTTGGCAGTTCGGGCTGTACTGTTCCCATGAGGCACAGGGTCAGACTGATTTGCATATAGCCATGTCTGAACTGGGGTGGCTGAGTGAACTAAAGAATGGTGATGGATTAAACCCAGATCAGTTGACTGGGGGTGAGTGTTTGATTTGTTCAAACGCTCCGTCCATCATCCCCTTTTGTATCGCTTTGTTCGCCCTAAGTGTGGCAGGGTATGCTCAGACGTGAGTCCCTTGTTCACTTGGCCACTGGATTCAAGATAGCCTTGCTGATGAAGATTATGAATCCGAAACCAGTCCCAGGATGCTTGTTTCCGGTCCAGGGAAGACATGGCTTGGCAGTTCGGGCTGTACTGTTCCCATGAGGCACAGGGTCAGACTGATTTGCATATAGCCATGTCTGAACTGGGGTGGCTGAGTGAACTAAAGAATGGTGATGGATTAAACCCAGATCAGTTGACTGGGGGTGAGTGTTTGATTTGTTCAAACGCTCCGTCCATCATCCCCTTTTGTATCGCTTTGTTCGCCCTAAGTGTGGCAGGGTATGCTCAGACGTGAGTCTCTTGCTCACTTGGCCACTGGATTCAAGATAGCCTGGCTGATGAGGATTATGAATCCGAAACCGGTCCCAGGATGCTTGTTTCCGGTCCAGGGAAGACATGGCTTGGCAGTTCGGGCTGTACTGTTCCCATGAGGCACAGGGTCAGACTGATTTGCATATAGCCATGTCTGAACTGGGGTGGCTGAGTGAACTAAAGAATGGTGATGGATTAAACCCAGATCAGTTGACTGGGGGTGAGTGTTTGATTTGTTCAAACGCTCCGTCCATCATCCCCTTTTGTATCGCTTTGTTCGCCCTAAGTGTGGCAGGGTATGCTCAGACGTGAGTCCCTTGTTCACTTGGCCACTGGATTCAAGATAGCCTGGCTGATGAGGATTATGAATCCGAAACCGGTCCCAGGATGCTTGTTTCCGGTCTAGGGAAGACAGGGCTTGGCAGTTCGGGCTGTACTGTTCCCATGAGGCACAGGGTCAGACTGATTTGCATATAGCCATGTCTGAACTGGGGTGGCTGAGTGAACTAAAGAATGGTGATGGATTAAACCCAGATCAGTTGACTGGGGGTGAGTGTTTGATTTGTTCAAACGCTCCGTCCATCATCCCCTTTTGTATCGCTTTGTTCGCCCTAAGTGAGGCAGGGTATGCTCAGACGTGAGTCCCTTGTTCACTTGGCCACTGGATTCAAGATAGCCTGGCTGATGAGGATTATGAATCCGAAACCGGTCCCAGGATGCTTGTTTCCGGTCCAGGGAAGACATGGCTTGGCAGTTCGGGCTGTACTGTTCCCATGAGGCACAGGGTCAGACTGATTTGCATATAGCCATGTCCGAACTGGGGTGGCTGAGTGAACTAAAGAATGGTGATGGATTAAACCCAGATCAGTTGACTGGGGGTGAGTGTTTGATTTGTTCAAACGCTCCGTCCATCATCCCCTTTTGTATCGCTTTGTTCGCCCTAAGTGTGGCTGGGTATGCTCAGACGTGAGTCCCTTGTTCACTTGGCCACTGGATTCAAGATAGCCTGGCTGATGAGGATTATGAATCCGAAACCGGTCCCAGGATGCTTGTTTCCGGTCCAGGGAAGACATGGCTTGGCAGTTCGGGCTGTACTGTTCCCATGAGGCACAGGGTCAGACTGATTTGCATATAGCCATGTCTGAACTGGGGTGGCTGAGTGAACTAAAGAATGGTGATGGATTAAACCCAGATCAGTTGACTGGGGGTGAGTGTTTGATTTGTTCAAAGGCTCCGTCCATCATCCCCTTTTGTATCGCTTTGTTCGCCCTAAGTGTGGCAGGGTATGCTCAGACGTGAGTCCCTTGTTCACTTGGCCACTGGATTCAAGATAGCCTGGCTGATGAGGATTATGAATCCGAAATCGGTCCCAGGATGCTTGTTTCCGGTCCAGGGAAGACATGGCTTGGCAGTTCGGGCTGTACTGTTCCCATGAGGCACAGGGTCAGACTGATTTGCATATAGCCATGTCCGAACTGGGGTGGCTGAGTGAACTAAAGAATGGTGATGGATTAAACCCAGATCAGTTGACTGGGGGTGAGTGTTTGATTTGTTCAAACGCTCCGTCCATCATCCCCTTTTGTATCGCTTTGTTCGCCCTAAGTGTGGCTGGGTATGCTCAGACGTGAGTCCCTTGTTCACTTGGCCACTGGATTCAAGATAGCCTGGCTGATGAGGATTATGAATCCGAAACCGGTCCCAGGATGCTTGTTTCCGGTCCAGGGAAGACATGGCTTGGCAGTTCGGGCTGTACTGTTCCCATGAGGCACAGGGTCAGACTGATTTGCATATAGCCATGTCCGAACTGGGGTGGCTGAGTGAACTAAAGAATGGTGATGGATTAAACCCAGATCAGTTGACTGGGGGTGAGTGTTTGATTTGTTCAAACGCTCCGTCCATCATCCCCTTTTGTATCGCTTTGTTCGCCCTAAGTGTGGCTGGGTATGCTCAGACGTGAGTCCCTTGTTCACTTGGCCACTGGATTCAAGATAGCCTGGCTGATGAGGATTATGAATCCGAAACCGGTCCCAGGATGCTTGTTTCCGGTCCAGGGAAGACATGGCTTGGCAGTTCGGGCTGTACTGTTCCCATGAGGCACAGGGTCAGACTGATTTGCATATAGCCATGTCTGAACTGGGGTGGCTGAGTGAACTAAAGAATGGTGATGGATTAAACCCAGATCAGTTGACTGGGGGTGAGTGTTTGATTTGTTCAAAGGCTCCGTCCATCATCCCCTTTTGTATCGCTTTGTTCGCCCTAAGTGTGGCAGGGTATGCTCAGACGTGAGTCCCTTGTTCACTTGGCCACTGGATTCAAGATAGCCTGGCTGATGAGGATTATGAATCCGAAACCGGTCCCAGGATGCTTGTTTCCGGTCCAGGGAAGACATGGCTTGGCAGTTCGGGCTGTACTGTTCCCATGAGGCACAGGGTCAGACTGATTTGCATATAGCCATGTCTGAACTGGGGTGGCTGAGTGAGCTAAAGAATGGTGATGGATTAAACCCAGATCAGTTGACTGGGGGTGAGTGTTTCATTTGTTCAAACGCTCCGTCCATCATCCCCTTTTGTATCGCTTTGTTCGCCCTAAGTGTGGCTGGGTATGCTCAGACGTGAGTCCCTTGTTCACTTGGCCACTGGATTCAAGATAGCCTGGCTGATGAGGATTATGAATCCGAAACCGGTCCCAGGATGCTTGTTTCCGGTCCAGGGAAGACATAGCTTGGCAGTTCGGGCTGTACTGTTCCCATGAGGCACAGGGTCAGACTGATTTGCATATAGCCATGTCTGAACTGGGGTGGCTGAGTGAACTAAAGAATGGTGATGGATTAAACCCAGATCAGTTGACTGGGGGTGAGTGTTTGATTTGTTCAAACGCTCCGTCCATCATCCCCTTTTGTATCGCTTTGTTCGCCCTAAGTGTGGCAGGGTATGCTCAGATGTGAGTCCCTTGTTCACTTGGCCACTGGATTCAAGATAGCCTTGCTGATGAAGATTATGAATCCGAAACCAGTCCCAGGATGCTTGTTTCCGGTCCAGGGAAGACATGGCTTGGCAGTTCGGGCTGTACTGTTCCCATGAGGCACAGGGTCAGACTGATTTGCATATAGCCATGTCTGAACTGGGGTGGCTGAGTGAACTAAAGAATGGTGATGGATTAAACCCAGATCAGTTGACTGGGGGTGAGTGTTTGATTTGTTCAAACGCTCCGTCCATCATCCCCTTTTGTATCGCTTTGTTCGCCCTAAGTGTGGCAGGGTATGCTCAGACGTGAGTCCCTTGTTCACTTGGCCACTGGATTCAAGATAGCCTGGCTGATGAGGATTATGAATCCGAAACCGGTCCCAGGATGCTTGTTTCCGGTCCAGGGAAGACATGGCTTGGCAGTTCGGGCTGTACTGTTCCCATGAGGCACAGGGTCAGACTGATTTGCATATAGCCATGTCTGAACTGGGGTGGCTGAGTGAACTAAAGAATGGTGATGGATTAAACCCAGATCAGTTGACTGGGGGTGAGTGTTTGATTTGTTCAAACGCTCCGTCCATCATCCCCTTTTGTATCGCTTTGTTCGCCCTAAGTGTGGCAGGGTATGCTCAGACGTGAGTCCCTTGTTCACTTGGCCACTGGATTCAAGATAGCCTGGCTGATGAGGATTATGAATCCGAAACCGGTCCCAGGATGCTTGTTTCCGGTCCAGGGAAGACATGGCTTGGCAGTTCGGGCTGTACTGTTCCCATGAGGCACAGGGTCAGACTGATTTGCATATAGCCATGTCTGAACTGGGGTGGCTGAGTGAACTAAAGAATGGTGATGGATTAAACCCAGATCAGTTGACTGGGGGTGAGTGTTTGATTTGTTCAAACGCTCCGTCCATCATCCCCTTTTGTATCACTTTGTTCGCCCTAAGTGTGGCAGGGTATGCTCAGACGTGAGTCCCTTGTTCACTTGGCCACTGGATTCAAGATAGCCTGGCTGATGAGGATTATGAATCCGAAACCGGTCCCAGGATGCTTGTTTCCGGTCCAGGGAAGACATGGCTTGGCAGTTCGGGCTGTACTGTTCCCATGAGGCACAGGGTCAGACTGATTTGCATATAGCCATGTCTGAACTGGGGTGGCTGAGTGAACTAAAGAATGGTGATGGATTAAACCCAGATCAGTTGACTGGGGGTGAGTGTTTGATTTGTTCAAACGCTCCGTCCATCATCCCCTTTTGTATCGCTTTGTTCGCCCTAAGTGTGGCAGGGTATGCTCAGACGTGAGTCCCTTGTTCACTTGGCCACTGGATTTAAGATAGCCTGGCTGATGAGGATTATGAATCCGAAACCGGTCCCAGGATGCTTGTTTCCGGTCCAGGGAAGACATGGCTTGGCAGTTCGGGCTGTACTGTTCCCATGAGGCACAGGGTCAGACTGATTTGCATATAGCCATGTCTGAACTGGGGTGGCTGAGTGAACTAAAGAATGGTGATGGATTAAACCCAGATCAGTTGACTGGGGGTGAGTGTTTGATTTGTTCAAACGCTCCGTCCATCATCCCCTTTTGTATCGCTTTGTTCGCCCTAAGTGTGGCTGGGTATGCTCAGACGTGAGTCCCTTGTTCACTTGGCCACTGGATTCAAGATAGCCTGGCTGATGAGGATTATGAATCCGAAACCGGTCCCAGGATGCTTGTTTCCGGTCCAGGGAAGACATGGCTTGGCAGTTCGGGCTGTACTGTTCCCATGAGGCACAGGGTCAGACTGATTTGCATATAGCCATGTCTGAACTGGGGTGGCTGAGTGAACTAAAGAATGGTGATGGATTAAACCCAGATCAGTTGACTGGGGGTGAGTGTTTGATTTGTTCAAACGCTCCGTCCATCATCCCCTTTTGTATCGCTTTGTTCGCCCTAAGTGTGGCAGGGTATGCTCAGACGTGAGTCCCTTGTTCACTTGGCCACTGGATTCAAGATAGCCTGGCTGATGAGGATTATGAATCCGAAACCGGTCCCAGGATGCTTGTTTCCGGTCCAGGGAAGACATGGCTTGGCAGTTCGGGCTGTACTGTTCCCATGAGGCACAGGGTCAGACTGATTTGCATATAGCCATGTCTGAACTGGGGTGGCTGAGTGAACTAAAGAATGGTGATGGATTAAACCCAGATCAGTTGACTGGGGGTGAGTGTTTGATTTGTTCAAACGCTCCGTCCATCATCCCCTTTTGTATCGGATTATGCAAGGGGCAGCCTTGTGCCCCCCAAGCAGTGTCTGGTTTCTTTCAAGCCTCCCTGCTACAATCCACTATCTCCTGTCTGGAGTGGTGTGACACCTCCCTGCGACAGGAAATCCTTTGTCCAGGCCTCCTTGGCTGAGTTTCGGTCAGCTACAGGGGGTCAGACTTGTGTCTGTGGCAGAAGCATCCATTTTGTGGATCTGAGGCTCTTTTAAAAATTAACCGCATTTCAGTAAAGTAACATGTCTTTTCCCTCTAGAGGGGTGGAATGCTATCCCCGTCGCCAGGACTGGCGAGGGGATAGTATTCCAAATCGTATGACACCTTACACAACATGTTTTGATAAAGCCAAACCAAAGTTGCTATATAACCGCGAGGATTATAATGCACTTAAGAGTATATGGTATGGCATTATCCCGGAACAGCTTAGGGAGTTGTTCCCGACAGCTGAAGACAGGCTCAGCTCATGCTAGAGCTCCATCTCACATTAAACCACGCACTCTGCCTCCAGGATTGATAAGGCCTTCCATAGGAGTGGCTCACAGGTTTTATATGTGTCCAGATATAGGTTTAGATATAGGTATACTACATCTAAGCAAGAGGTGATTACACCACCTTGCCCCAGCTGAGTGATCAGCCAGTTGTGTCAATTTAAGAACCAGCCAGGGGTGGCAAAAGATATGCTGCAGCCCCTGGTAGGCCTTGGTGGCACCTATGCCCTGAGCACCTATAGTGCATGGTACAGGGGCTGACAAGGAGTCCAGTTCCAATTGTGGTATGTACCTATAGCACATGTATTATAAATTTAGAGAGAGAACAGCAGGCTGGGGGTCTGATTAGCAGGCCCACAGCCTCAGTGAGTCAAAAACCAGTGAAGCAAAAAGCAAACATTTGGGGTGACCATAGGATAGCAGACCCTACTCTCCTACACAACCCCCCCAAACGCAGGGACATTAAACTTAACCTTGACCAGATAAGTCTTCATGTTCTAAGTGGAAGTACCTGGAGAGACCATCTGCATTACCATGGTCAGTCCCTGGGCGGTGCTCCACTGTAAAGTCCATCCCCTGTAGGGAAATGGACCACCTGAGCAGTTTGGGATTTTCACCCTTCATCTGATTTAGCCACAAGAGGGGCTTATGGTCTGTCTGAATTAGGAAGTGAGTTCCAAACAAGTAGGGCCTCAACTTCTTCAGGGCCCAAACCACAGCAAAGGCCTCCCTCTCAATAGCTGACCAACGTTTCTCCCTGGGGGTCAGCCTTCTGCTAATAAAAGCAATGGGCTGGTCTTGACCATTTTGATTAAGTTGTGAAAGCACAGCTCCCACCCCCAACTCAGAAGCATCTGTCTGCACAATGAACTGTTTGGAGTAGTCAGGACTCTTCAGGATAGGTGCAGAGCACATGGCCTTCTTCAGGTCATCCAATGCCTTTTGACAGCTAACTGTCCACTGAACCTTTTTTGGCATCTTCTTGGATGTCAAGTCATTTAATGGTGTCACAATGGACCCATAGTTTTTCACAAACTTTCTGTACTACCCAGTCAGGCCCAAGAAGGCTCTGACTTGTGTCTGGGTAGTTGGAGGAGCCCAGTCCTGTATGGTCTGGATCTTGCTCTCCAGTGGCTGAACCTGACCCCCACCTACTAGGTGGCCAGGTACACAACCTTGCTCTGCCCTATCTGGCATTTGGTAGCCTTGATAGTCAGACCTGCCTTTTGCAGGGCCTCCAGAACTTTCTTCAGGTGGATCAGGTGATCCTCCCAGGTGGAGCTAAAGACAGCAATATCATCTAGATATGCTGCACAAAAGTCATCCAACCCAGCAAGGACTTGGTTCACCAACCTTTGGAAAGTGGCAGGTGCATTCTTCAAACCAAAGGGCATTACCACAAACTGATAATGTCCACTAGGGGTAGAGAATGCTGTCTTGGCTTTTGACTCTTCAGCTAGTCTGATCTGCCAGTAGCCAGCTGTCAAATCAAATGTGCTCAGAAACTTGGCAGAAGCCAATTTATCAATGAGCTCATCTGCTCTTGGAATGGGATGTGCATCTGTCCTAGTGACAGTATTGAGACCTCTGTAGTCCACACAAAACCTCATTTCTCTCTTTCCATCTTGGGTATGAGGTTTTGGCACAAGACCACTGGGCTAGCCCATGGGCTCTCTGATGGCTCAATCACTCCAAGCTCCAACATCTTTTGCACCTCAGCCTTTATACAATCCCTGACATGGTCAGGTTGCCTGTAGATCTTATTCTTCACAGGCAGACTGTCACCAGTGTCCACCTCATGGGTGCACCAGTTAGTTTGACTGGGTGTGAGTGAAAACAAGTGTCTGTGGGCTTGCAAAACCTGTCTGCAGTCCATCTGTTGCTGCTCAGTGAGGCTGCCTGCCAAGGCTACTCCATCAACTGAACCATCATCAGGGTTCTGGGAAAGCAGGTCTGGGAGAGGGTCACTCTCTTCCTCCTGTTCCCCATCTGTGGCCATGAGCAAGCTCATGTCCTCCCTGTCCACAAATGCTTTCAAACGATTTACATGGAGCACCCTGTGGGGGCTCCTAGGGGTTCCAAAGTCAACCAGATAGGTGACTTCTCTCTTTTTCTCAATAATAGGGTAGGGTCCAGTCCATTTGTCCTGGAGTGCTGCTGGGGCCACTGGCTCCAACACCCACACCTTCTGCCCTGGCTGGAACTCAACCAGAACAGCATTTTGGTCATGCCAAGCTTTCTGTAATTCTTGACTGGCCTCCAGGTTTTTGGATGCTCTCTCCATATACTCAGCCATCCTGGAGCGGAGACCAAGTACATAGTCCACAACATCTAGCTTAGGCTTTTTGAGAGGTAACTCTCATCCTTCCTTCACCAAACATAGTGGACCCCTCACAGGGTGGCCAAACAAAAGTTCAAAAGGGCTGTAGCCAACCCCCTTCTGTGGGACCTCTCTGTAAGCAAAGAGCAAGCAGGGTAAAAGGATGTCCCATTTCCGCCTAAGCTTCTCTGGTAAACCTTTTATCATTCCCTTGAGGGTCTTGTTGAATCTCTCCACAAGCCCATTGCACTGTCGGTGATAGGGTGTGGTAAACTTGTAGTTTACTCCACATTCCTTCCACATTGCTTTTAAGTATCCAGACATGAAGTTTGTACCTCTGTCTGAAAGTACCTCCTTTGGAAAGCCCACTCTTGAGAAAACTGCAATGAGGGCTTTTGCCACCACAGGTGCTGTGGTGGTCCTCAGGGGAATTGCTTCTGGGTACCTGGTGGCATGATCCACTACCACCAGTATAAATCTGTGCCCAGATGCTGTTTGAGGATCCATGGGACCCACAATATCTATTCCAACTCTTTCAAAGGGTACCCCCACCACAGGTAGTGGTATTAGGGGGGCCTTTGTTGTGCCACCTGACTTACCACTGGCTTGGCAAGTGACACAGGAGCGACAAAACTCCTTGACATTTTCTGACATATGAGGCCAGTGAAAGTGAGGAACAAGCCTGTCCCAAGTCTTGTTCTGGCCTACGTGTCCTGCAAGGGGAATATCATGGGCCAAGGTGAGAAGGAATCCCCTAAACTTCAAAGGTATAACCAACCTCCTGGTGGTACCAGGCTTGGGGTCTCTAGCCTCTGAGTAAAGGAGTCCATCATCCCAATATACTTTATGGGCACCCTGAGCATTCCCTGCAGCCTCAGCAGCAGCTTGCTGTCTGAGGGGTTCAAGTGAAGGGCAATCTAATTGGGCCTGTCCCCAGGTCTGCCCTTGAGGGTCCCCCTGTCCCCAGAAACTCAACCTGATCAGGCTCAAGTTCCTCAGAGACAGTCTCCTCTTGGATTGCAGAATCAGTTTCCTGTGAAATCTGATCCTCAACCTGGGGCAAGGGGGAAGGCACAGCCTTAACCCTTTTGCTCCTTCTCTTGGGTTGTGGTTGGTCTATTGTTCCAAGATCCACCACTGGTTCAGGAAGGCACTTCTTAGCCTGAGTCCTTGTCACTGCAAGGACATGTGCTGAAATCCCTAGCATTTCTGCATGAGTCCTGTACTCCACTTCTGACCAAACTGAGCTTTCAAGATAATTGCCTAACAGACAGTCTACTGGGATGTCTGCACTCACAACAACTTTCTTTAGGCCATCTACCCCTCCCCAGGAGAAGTTCACAACAGCCACACTATGTGAAGTAGTGGAGTTGCTTGCATTGGTCACTAGATAACTTTCACCTAGTACAATCAGTCCAGGGTCCACAAAGTCAGGTGTCACCATAGTGACACTGGCACATGTGTCCCTGTAGGCCTGAGCCAGTTTCTCATTTATCAAAGGCGTCTGCCTATTTTTGCCCAGGTTACTGGGACTCACTGTAGTGGACAAAGCTAAGTCCACATCATATAGGAGAACTGCCTGAGTAGGGATTCTGACTAGGCCAGATTCCATCTCAGTACCCAGGGTTAACCCTACTGTACCCTTTAGTTGTGTACCACCACTGCTAACTGTAGTAGGGGGTGCAGGTGCTTTAGGAGCTGCAGTGGTGGGGACTGGATTTTTCTTGGTGCATTCACTGCCCCAGTGTGAAGCTGATTTGCAGGTATTACACCAAGGTTTCTTTGGGCCATCGTTCTTATTTTTCTTGTTTCCATTTTGGGAACCACACTCCTTATTATTAGTTTGGGGGCGTGAAGACTTCTGGTCCTTTTCTTTATCTTTCTGATTCCCACCCTTCTGGTCTGTTTTCTTCTGGTCACCACCTTGGTTCTGGGGTTTCTGCTTAATCCTTGTTCTGACCCATTTGTCTGCCTTCTTTCCCAATTCTTGGGGAGAGGTCAGATCAGAGTCAATAGGGTATTGATGCAACAGCTGGTTCTGACAGTTATTAAGGATCTGCTCTCTCATTATAAGATTGTACAATCCTGTATAGTCTGAGACTTTACTTCACTGCAGCCAACCCTCCAGAGCCTTAGTGGCACAATCAACAAAATCAGTCCAGTCTTGAGTCTGTGCTTTTTGGGTGTCTCTGAACAACAACCTGTATTGCTCAGTGGTTAGGCCAAACCCTTCAATAAGAGCACTCTTCAGGACAGAGTAGTTTTTGGCATCCTCAGGTCTAACTGTGAGGAGCCTATCCCTCCCTTTCTCAGAAAAGGAGTACCATAAAATTGCAGCCCACTGATCCTGAGGAACCTGCTGTACCATGCAGGCTCTCTCAAGAGCAGTCATCCATTTGTGGATGTCATCCCCTTCCTTGTAGGGGGGCACAATTTTTGTCAGGTTTCTATTATCATAGCTCCTGTCTTTCTCTCTAGGAATTATGCTGCCACCAGTGGCATCTAAGCCACACAACTTCTGTTCTCTTGCTACAGCAAGTCTAGCTTGAGCCAGGGCTACCTCCTCCCTCTCTATCTGGAGTTTGACAGCCCTCATCCTGGCCCTATGCTCTATCTTCTGAAAGGAAGTCATTCCTCTCTGAGATTCTCTTGAGGCACTAGAAATATGAGAGTGCCCTGATGGAGATCTCACCCTTCTGTTGCCTGGGAGGATGATGTTATGGGATCTGGGGAGGTGCTGGCCCTCTCCACTCCCAAGTAGGTTTAAGTTGGCCTGGTTAAGCCTGGCAACTACAACCTGGCTACCCCTCTGATCCTGATCTTCAGGATCTTCTACATCTGAGTCCTCCTCCTCTTCTACCTCCTCTTCTTCTTCCTCCTCTGGAGTGGTCTCAGTCACAGGGGGGTTCACTCCATCCCCTAAGTCTAAGGGAGCTGCACTCGCCTAATCTAAGTCATCCTGTTCCAGAATGGCTATCAGGGTAGGACTGGTGGGACTTCTGCCCCTTTTTAGCCCCCTTGAAATGCACAAGGCAATCAAGTATTGGTGGCTAAGTTTGTCATAGCTGGAAGTTGCCTTGGTAAGGTCAACTGTCACAGGCAGAGAGCTTGGAGCTTCACCTGTGCCAGACATGACTCTAATGTGGTGTAAGTGATGCACCTACCTACACTAAGTCTTTACCTACTGTATCTTGCTAGTGAGTTGTAGTCAGGGTGTGCTACTCCCTTTAATCTACAACTACTAAGTTCAGTGGAACTTAAATATGCTAAGCTTTTGATTTATATGTACCTAAGGTACTTGATGTGATCTTTCAATTTGATAAAAAAGATTGTAATGGTAAAACAACAGCAAGCTCAAATCCGCACCGCTGCCCACCAATGTGAGAAGTTGGCCTGATATATGATGTTTCCAATTCTGGAACCACCTTGTATCAGTCCAAATAACCCCTTATGGTGTCTGGTTGTAAGTCAACCTTGTAGACAAGCTATCTTAATGGTAGCATAGACTAAGCAGCCTTAAAGGCTCAACTCAAGAGGTCGTGTTAAGCGAGCTGTTTTACCAATCACAGTCCTGTAATACCAAATGAAAGGACACCACACAAGTATATATTATAAAAATATATGTATTTATTTCTAAGAATAATCCCCAGTACTCTTTATGAATAAAGGGGCACAAGCGTTAAATCAAAAGCACAGTATAACATACAAAGTTGCACAATTATGGATGAGGGCGGGTGGCCACTCAAACCATATATTAAGAAAGTGGTATAAGAGATACCAATCAAACAGTGGTTAGGCCTAGGGCCTATAGAATCGCTGGGAGCAGTCGGGGCCAGCAATGCTGAAGTCGGGAAAAGCCAGCGGGATTCGGGTGCAGTGCTTAAAGCACACGCATGCACCAATGTTAAGTCAATGGTGCGTAAAAGTTACACAAACAGAGTTTTAGGATACTTCCGATGAACCTAGAAAGACAAAACTTTAGACACAGACCCTAAAGGTGTGTACCAGTGTGGGAACACCGGCGTTGCAATGTTACCTCACCCACAGGAAGCGGGTGCATAGGGTCGAAGTGGCGTCGGGTTTCGTCACGCAGGTTCTGGGTGCTTGAAGCTGAAGAGGCTGCAGGCGATGTGAAGGAGAAGTGTCCGGTGTGATCCAAGGGTGGATCAGTGTTGAAAAGTACCTGAAAGCAGAGGGGACAGAGTCTGGGTCACTCAGCAGTGACCAGGGTGGAACCAGGACGGAACCAGGCAATGTCGGGCGCAATCAGGTGGTTGTTGAGGAGCTTCTCTCCGCTGCCACGTGGGCTCTGGGGAATCTGCGATGTCCAGGAGCAGGTCACGAGCTGTTCCACATAGGCTCTCACCGTCGGCGCTGTCGGCTTCAATATTGGAGCAAACAACACTTGGCAAAAGCAATCCACGCAGGACTGGAAGATTGCTTCTCACTCGGACCAGGAGGGTCAGAGTGGGTGCTCCTTTTCAGAGGAGCGGATGCAAATCTGGAGCAACCAGAATCACAAGTCGTATTTCGGTTTTCGCTGGCACAGGGGCCACAAGCCAGCTGGCAAGTGACCGGGCCAACGCGTTGAGCCAAAGAAAGCAGAAGAGCCCCACGCAGCACTCGTTGAGTGCAGAGGGGTGAGCTTCGGTGCAAGAGTGGCTCAGGGTTGGGGCTTCTCAAACCCTGGTGTACAGCTTCGAGGGCCACTTGTGGGCTGCACGGTCAGCGTCTCGTGGTCTTTCCAAGATGGCGTGCCCCACGCTTCTGGTCGCCTCCGTGGGTCTCACCTCTGCAGGGACTGTGGATCGGGCTGTACGAAGGCAAGCAAGCTTGATCTCGTTGACCTCTGTTGCTCGAGTTCCGGCGGGAACTGCAACAAAGCAGACATCGAGGTGCTGGATGGTGCCTGTCTGCACAGGGTGGTCACTCCTTGACCACAGGGAAATTCTTCAGTCTTCTACGTCGAGTAAGATGTCGAAGGGTCCAGAGTTTCATTTCTTATGTTTCATCAGGATAATCTGAAGTGCATTGGCACTGCTCCCACTCTTATTCGAATCTGGGGGGCTGGATTACCTGCTAGGTCCCCTCCTATGGGTGGGACCCAGGAAGGGGGTGGATACACCCCTTTCCTTTGATCCAGGCCGCGCTGGGACAGGGGCTGGTGTGCCCCAGAACCGGTTTGGCCGGATTATGCAAGGGGCAGCCTTGTGCGCCCCAAGCAATGTCTGGTTTCTTTCAAACCTCCCTGCTACAATCCACTATCTCCTGTCTGGGGTGGTGTGACACCTCCCTGTGACAGGAAATCCTTTGTCCAGGCCTCCTTGGCTGAGTTTCGGTCAGCTACAGGGGGTTGTGTCTGTGGCAGAAGCATCCATTTTGTGGATCTGAGGCTCTTTTAAAAATTAACCGCATTTCAGTAAAGTAACATGTCTTCTCCCTCTAGAGGGGTGGAATGCTATCCCCGTCGCCAGGACTGGCGAGGGGATAGTATTCCAAATCGTATGATACCTTATGACATGTTTTGATGAAGCCAAACCAAAGTTGCTATATAACCGCGAGGATTATAATGCACTTAAGAGTATATGGTATGGCATTATCCCGGAACAGCTTAGGGAGTTGTTCCCGACAGCTGCAGACAGGCTCAGCTCATGCTAGAGCTCCATCTCACATTAAACCACGCACTCTGCCTCCAGGATTGATAAGGCCTTTCATAGGAGTGGCTCACAGGTTTATATGTGTCCAGATATAGGTTTAGATATAGGTATACTACATCTAAGCAAGAGGGGATTACACCATCTTGCCCCAGCTGAGTGATCAGCCAGTTGTGTCAATTTAAGAACCAGCCAGGGGTGGCAAAAGATATGCTGCAGCCCCTGGTAGGCCTTGGTGGCACCTATGCCCTGAGCACCTATAGTGCATGGTACAGGGGCTGACAAGGAGTCCAGTTCCAATTGTGCTATGTACCTATAGCACATGTATTATGAATTTAGAGAGAGAACAGCAGGCTGGGGGTCTGATTAGCAGGCCCACAGCCTCAGTAAGTCGAAAACCAGTGAAGCAAAAAGCAAAAATTTGGGGTGACCATAGGATAGCAGACCCTACTCTCCTACACTCCGCATGGCCAGGCACACCTTTTCCCACAGCTAGTGACGCTCCTGGAGGCCATACCCTGCCGCGATCCTGCCCCCTGCTGCCACGTTCTTGGGGAGGTGGCGCTGCACATAAAAGTGTGAGAGTATGAGGGATGGGCGCACTGCCGTTCCTTTAAAAGTTTATCTTTTTAGTTCCACTTTAGTCAAATTCAGAGCGTGCTAGACAGCTGCACATAAAAGATCACTGCGGCCACCTCCGCCGCGCTGAATGTCTCCCTGGTCATCACTTCCTCCCCTCGTAACCGCCCGCAAGGGAGCCGGGTACGGGGTGCGGGACCCTTCCCCTTCCCCTTCTCCTTCCCGGCTCCCTTTGCCATGGTCCTGTACAGCAGAAAGAAAAAAAAGGAAAGAATAGGGAAAAAGTAAAGAAAAAAAAAAGTTTAAAAAAGTAGCTTTAAAAGTAACGAAAAGTTGAAAAAAACACAAAATATAGATCTAGAAAAAAAGAGGGATAGATATAGAGTAGAAAAGATTTTTAAAAAGTCCAAAGAAACAAAGGATTGCACAGATGAAAGGAGGATTAGAAAGCATGCACAGAACCATAGCAATGAATGAAAAACAAGATGGTCACGCCCATTGAGGACCGCGTGGGTAAGTTCACGCGATTTTTCCCCCGCGAGTACGCAAAAACATGCGCGAACTTGTAATAGCGCGCCGCACACAACGCGACATTGCCAATAGCACCCGGAAACAGAAATACGCAATGTGCACAAGATGGCCGCGCCCATGTACGACCGCATGGGCAATCTCGCGGTCGGTGCGCTGCAAGCGGTCCGCGAATAAGCAAAAAACCGCGCGAACACCCAAAAAAAAGAAATCTGCAAATTCGCACGAATTCGCAAATTCTGCGGATCGCGAATTCGCTTTCGTGCGATTTCGCGGACCGCGAATTCGCAAATTTCGCCCATACTTATACAGGACATGGGGGATTTCTTACGGAAAATTCAAAGTGTGGACTGGAATGACGATTGTGTACTGGTAGCACTTGATGTTACCTCTTTCTATACTAGTATTCATAATGCTGATGGTATCAAAGCAATTGAATTTTACTTGAATACTAGACCCGCCGAACTTGCAGCGCACAACAGGATACTAATTGACATGATTTCCACCTGTTTGGAAAATAATTTCTTTATTTTCCTAAAGCAGATCTTCCAACAAACAAGGGGTGTTGCCATGGGGGCCTGCTTTTCCCCAAGTTATGCCTGCCTGCACATGGGTATGTGGGAGGAGCAGGTCCTCATGGCGATGCATAGTGAAATCCTAGGTAATCATGTACTTTGCTGGTATAGGTACATAGATGATTTGTTTTTAGTTTGGAAGGTAAGTGAAAATGATGCCCATGTTTTTGTATCTGAACTCAATAACAACAACCTTAATTTGCAGTTTTTTGCTCAGATGAGCAAAACCAGCATAGTGTTTCTTGATGTAGAAATCTTTGTGAGGAACTGCAAATTAAAGACCCACCTACATAGGAAACCATCTGCAGGGAATACCGTATTGCATGCCTCTAGCCATCACCCGAACGATCTGATCAACAGCATCCCCTACGGGGACATGCTGCGGATCAGAAGGATATGCAGTACGGACCTGGAATGCACACAAACTCAGATGGCAAGTAAGCAAAGATTTATGGCAAGGGGGTACTCGAAAGTGGTAGTTCAGAGTAGACAGCAATGGAGAAGGCCAATAAACCTCAGCGCTCAGTGACATCACTGCCCAAAACTCCTGAGGTCAATTCCAATAAAGTAATAACAGCAGAACCAACAAGACTAGTGTTTACGTGCAATCGGCAACACAAATCCCTCCGTAACATCATCAACAAAAATTGGCCACTGGTATTGAATGGCCCAGTATTAGGCAGTTGCTTAACAAAAACTCCAAGCATTTCCTACAGGAAAGCACGCTCTATGAGCAATGATTTGGTTAGGAGGAGCCCAGAGGTGATAAAGACCAAGAATTGGCTTAGCAGCAGGCCAGGCTTTTACACGTGTGCTATTTGTAAAGCCTGTAAACAGGGAGTGAACACCAAAACATACACCACTCCATTTAAACCTAAACCTGTTACAATCAGCAAAGCTTTGAACTGTAAAACAGAGTTTGCAGTATATGTGCTGGATGCCCATGTGGCCTGCGCTATGTGGGGAGCACGAAGCTGCAGGTTCACAAACGGTTACTCCAGCACATGCGGGCAATCACCAAGAAGTATGCCACGTATCCGGTAGCAAGACATTTCCAGGAACATCACAACAGCAATATACAACATCTGAAATATTTTGCTGTGGATACTGTCTTGCCCCTTAGAAGGGGTGGCAATCGTGAGTACCTCCTCAGGAAATTGGAAACCAAATACATTTTAGAGCTTAATAGCAAAACACCATATGGTCTTAATATCAGTGAAGATTTCTTTACCTGTCTTTAAAATGTATCTGTTCGCATACCCAGTATCTTTTAGCTAGCATCAGCCGCACCCCTTCTGTATTGAAATGATATGATTATGTTCTTTTTATGACTCTACGTTTTTTAATTTACGGCTGTAAATCAGAAAATAGTTAGAGCGTAATTTTGATTATGCACTTGTACTTTGCACTTTTTTTAGGTTACACATGATCACTGGCCCACTTGGGCAAAATCCTTTCCTTTGAACCCATTAGACAAAATGGTCTCAATCAACATACAGCATATCATTTTGGGAATACCGCAGGCAGCCTGACCGTGTCCTTTTTGTGGCACCTGTGAGGTTTTATGACAGATCTTCTAGTAGGATACATGTTGTCCATTAGTTAATAAGTGCAATGTATACATTATTGTGTGATGAATTTTATAACAATTTTACATTGAGATACTGCTTATACTGTCAATATTTATCAAAACTTCTCACCTATTGAATTGTGCAGGTTGTCAGGCTGAGGTACCATATTTAGAATGTTTTCAATATTTTTAATAATTGAACTATTCAATATTTTGAATGTTTTGTACATTTTTAGATATTTATGACATTATAAATATTTATTGTGGATTTTGCACTTTTGCACTCTTGCACTACCTAATATAGGCTGTATATTCGTGTGTTCATCGATCATGGTCATAGTGTAACTTCTATGTCTATTATGTCTTTCCCACGTGTTATTTGCACTGTCACTTTAAAACTGAAATTACCTCTGAAACGTGTCATGTGATCAAGGCCTCGGAGGAGGCTGAAACGCGTTATGGCGGCGGTGCGGGCGTTCTTTGAATGAACCCGACATCTGCACTATCCTTGGATCTGCCTCCTTGTTTTTGTATGGTATGAACAAGAAAGACTGGTGATATATATATATATATATATATATATATATATATATATATATATTCCACAAGTTGTTGCTTCCGGTGAACAGGCGTACACCACTAGTATTCCGCAACAAAGAGCCGACCCAAAAGGTGCTGGTGCAAAGTGAAGTTTATTCTTGTAAAGCCAGCGCTGCCGCCATGACGCGTTTCGCCTCCAGGGAGGCTTGATCACATGACAAACTACACATGCTCTGCAAAGCTATTTAAAGTGACAGTGCAATCAATTATACCATAGGCATGGACGAAATACTATGAAGTGAGGACGCCACTATTGTGCAAATAATCAAAGAATGCCTCAAATAGAGCAAATATATCAATGAAAAAAGCACAATCCATAAAATCATATAAAGCAGATTTCATAGATAAGAGCATATTTACAAGGCAAAAAGACATGATAAAAAACCAACCGAAGTATTTACATGACAATTGATATTATCTATGTACAACAGGTGTTTTTTTCATAATCATGTAATGCCCCATGAAAAAACAGCTCATATATAGGTTTTAGCAGCGTTTGTCCAATGCCTTATGGAACTAGATCTCAAAAGTAAGGCCCAAGTGGGCAAGTCACATCAGAAGACTTAATAGCCAAAAAAGTGCAAGAAGGAATAGTGCAAATGTATCAATAAGGTGCATAAAGATTTAAAATTTCTCAAATGTTAAAAACATGTACCACAATATCCCAAATTGTAAGAAAATCAATTCATCAATAAATACAGTTATACAATACGGGAAGAACCATATATCAAGATCAACGAAAACTACTGCATCCGGACAGGTCTTATTTATGGGAAACTCCTAATTCCTAAAGACAGGTGTATAGATCCTCTCTATCATTGAGGCCATTAGGGTTCTTAGTGTTGAGCTCCAAGATGTACCTCGTCTCAAGGAGGCGGAGTATGGCCTCACGGTCACCTCCCCTCCTTGAGGGCTCAACACAGTCAATTAGAAAGAATTGGAGTTTGTCAGGGATACCAAGATGTTTCTCCTGAAAGTGCCTGGCAACCGGATAGTTCTGGTCGTGCCCCGTTATTGCCCGTATGTGTTGAAGTATACGCTTGTGGGCGGGCAGCTTAGTGCTGCCCACGTATTGGAGCCCACAAGGACATTCCAACACATAAATGGCAAACTCGGTTTTGCAATTAAGCCATTTGGAAATGGCAGTAGGATGTTGTTGAAAGGGGCTTTGGAAGTGGGTTCTGCTGGTACCCTGTCGGCAGGCTTTGCATTGTGGGCATGTCTTAAAGCCCTTCTTCAATGCTCCCCAGGTTGCAGAAATCTTGGGCTCCAAGGTGTTACTAACCAAGAATTTGGACATGGAAGGGGACTTCCTAAAGGTCAAGATGGGTTTGGTTCCTATTTTGTGACCAATTACTGGGTCACTGCGGACCAAATTCCAATTCTTATTTACGATTTTACGTAAAGCCCCATGTTGACGATTGAATGCTAGGATGAGTCGTGGAGAGCTCATTTGTCCCTTTTCTGTTGTTTGATCCACCAGGTTGACTTTTTTGGATTTGGGGATTAATGCCTCTTGCCTGCTTATTGAGTTAGAGCGTCTGATCGCTTTCATAATAATTTCTGAGGAATAACCCCTGTCGAGGAAGCGTACTTTACATGCCTCCTGTGCGGCCGCACATTCGGCATCCGTGCTGCAAATCCGCCGGATCCGGAGCATCTCCCCAAAGAGAATGCTCCGAATCAAATGGGCAGGATGTTGGCTGTTAGAGTGCAGTATGGTATTGCCAGCACTGGGCTTCCGATAGAGCCGTGTACTCAGGGCGGAATCCTTCACAAATATTTCCACATCCAAAAAACAAATCAATTCAGAACTTAGATTAGCAGTAAAATTAAGATTAACATTGTTCACATTGATCAAGTTGACAAAGGCCCTGGCACTATCCTGATTGCCTCTCCAAATAATAAAAACATCGTCAATGTAACGTAAATATAAGGCAATGTTATTGCACATGAACTCATGGTGCTCGGTGGCGAGGACCTGCTCCTCCCACAGCCCAACGTGTAAACACGCGTAGCTGGGTGAGAAGCAGGCCCCCAACGCCACACCCCTTATCGGATGATATATTACGCCATTGAAAATGAAAAAGTTCTGTTCCAAACACATTTTGGTCATTTCGACCAGCATTTTGTTATGTGCTGTTGGATGAGGCAGATCTTTGTTTAGGTAATAGTCCAAGGCCTTGAGACCATCACCATGCCTGATAGAAGTATAGAGAGATGAAACATCCAAGGTCATAAGCACCATATCGTCTTCCCAATCGAATTCTGCAATTTTACTGAGAAAATCAAAAGAATCCTTAACAAATGAACTAAGGTTCCTGACGTGGTGCTGCAGAAAAAAATCAATGTATTTGGAAACATGTTCCAAAGAACTGTCTATCGCTGAGATGATGGGACGTCCCGGCGGTGTAGCAATGTCCTTATGAACTTTGGGAAGTAAATAGAAGGAGGGGATTACCGGATGTTCTTTTTTGAGGTATCTGAACTCCTCATGCGATAAGAGCCCTGCACTTCGCCAAATCTGAAGCTTGTGAAATTGCTCGGTCCAAGTATTTTTCACAATTTGGATGTTACTCCTGCGGTAGCATGATGTATCATTCAGTTGCAGTTCCGCTTGTTCAAGATACATGTTTTTCGGCCAAAGGACAACGTTGCCGCCCTTATATATATATAAACAGAGAGTTGCCTCAAAAAGCAGAAGCACACACAGGTAAGTAGAGCCACTCAATTTATTGATGAAGCTGCAGCACGACAAAAACGAAATCCACAGCGCTTCTTTCAGCCGACGTGTTTCGAGATTCTTATCTCTTCTTCACAGGCTTGACATGAAGGGCTACATTGCATGGCAGTGATTGCGCACCTGATTCAAATAAAGTACTCGCTCAGATGGGCGTGGTCACCGCTGGGACTCTTGGTACTTAGTGCAATTTCGTCTTCCTCAAGTGGGGTGCCACGCATTTAGCCCAGATAAAGTCAAAAGTTATCTGAGCGCCCATCTGTGCAAGTACTTTATTTAAATCAGGTGTGCAATCACCATGCAATGTAGCCCTACATGTCAAGCCTTTGAAGAAGAGATAAGAATCTCGAAACGCGTCGGCTGAAAGAAGCGCTGTGGATTTCATTTTTGTTGTGCTGTAGCTTCATCAATAAATCGAGTGGCTCTACTTACCTGTGTGGGCTTCTGCTTTTTGGGGCAACTCTCTGTTTGGATTTTTAATGGCTAGCCTAGCCATAGCAGAAGCCCCACTGCTCAAAGCGGACCATGGCTGCGCCAACTGTCGCATTTCGAGTATGGACAGGAAGCCGTGTTGAAAGCTACAAATCAGCAGCATACCATTTACTTGTAATTCCAGCAACCCACTGTGGTTTTAACTTTTGACTTTATCTGGGCTAAATGCGTGGCACCCCACTTGAGGAAGACGAAATTGCACTACAAGTACTAAGAGTCCCAGCGGCGACCACGCTCATCTGAGCGAGTACTTTATTTAAATCAGGTGTGCAATCAATGCCATGCAATGTAGCCCTTCATGTCAAGCCTATGAAGAAGAGATAAGAATCTGGAAACGCGTCGACTGAAAGAAGCGCTGTGGATTTCGTTTTTGTTGTGCTGCAGCTTCATCAATAAATCAAGTGGCTTTACTTACCTGTGTGGGCTTCTGCTTTTTGGGGCAACTCTCTGTTTGGAATTTTAACGGCTAGCCTAGCGGTAGCGAAGCCCCACTGCTCAAAGCGGACCATGGCTGCGCCAACTGGCGCATGTCGAGTATGGACAGGAAGCGGTGTTGGAAGCTACAAATCAGCAGCATACCATTTACACGTAATTCCAGCAACCCACTGTGGTTTTAACTTTTCACTTTATCTGGGCTAAATGCGTGGCACCCCACTTGAGGAAGACGAAATTGCACTAAGTACCAAGAGTCCCAGTGGTGACCACGCCCATCTGAGCGAGTACTTTTATTTAAATCAGGTGTGCAATCACTGCCATGCAATGTAGCCCTTCATGTCAAGCCTGTGAAGACGAGATAAGAATCTCGAAACGCGTCGGCTGAAAGAAGCGCTGGGGATTTCGTTTTTGTTGTGCTGCAGCTTCATCAATAATTCGAGTGGCTCTACTTACCTGTGTGGGCTTCTGCTTTTTGGGGCAACTCTCTGTTTGGATTTTTAACGGCTAGCCTAGCCGTAGCAGAAGCCCCACTGCTCAAAGCGGACCATGGCTGCCCCAACTGACGCATGTCGAGTATGGACAGGAAGCCGTGTTGAAAGCTACAAATCAGCAGCATACCATTTACACGTAATTCCAGCAACCCACTATGGTTTTAACTTTTGACTTTATCTGGGCTAAATGCGTGGCACCCCACTTGAGGAAGACAAAATTGTACTACAAGTACCAAGAGTCCCAGTGGTGACCACGCCCATCTGAGCAAGTACTTTTTTAAAATCAGGTGTGCAATCACTGCCATGCAATGTAGCCCTACATGTCAAGCCTGTGAAGAAGAGATAAGAATCTCGAAACGCGTCGGCTGAAAGAAGCACTGTGGATTTCGTTTTTGTTGTGCTGCAGCTTCATCAATAAATCAAGAGGCTCTACTTACCTGTGTGGGCTTCTGCTTTTTGGGGCAACTCTCTGTTTGGATTTTTAACGGCTAGCCTAGCCGTAGCAGAGCCCCACTGCTCAAAGCGGACCATGGCTGCGTCAACTGGCGCATGTCGAGCATGGACAGGAAGCCGGGTTGAAAGCTACAAATCAGCAGCATACCATTTACACGTAATTCCAGCAACCCACTGTGGTTTTAACTTTTGACTTTATCGGGGCTAAATGCGTGGCACGCCACTTGAGGAAGATGAAATTGCACTACAAGTACCAAGAGTCCCAGCGGTGACCACGCCCTTCTGAGCGAGTACTTTATTTAAATCAGATGTGCAATCAGTGCCATGCAATGTAGCCCTTCATGTCAAGCCTGTGAAGAAGAGATAAGAATCTCGAAACGCGTCGGCTGAAAGAAGCGCTGTGGATTTCGTTTTTGTTGTGCTGCAGCTTCATCAATAAATCGAGTGGCTCTACTTACCTGTGTGGGCTTCTGCTTTTTGGGGTAACTGTTTGTATATATATATATATATTGGATGGCCCTTGGTGGAGGTTTTAAAAAATGCTTAGTGTGTAAAGCATGCAAGCATGGATGTAATAAGACCCACTATACAGTACCATTCAAAGAGAGACCAGTTGAAATCAAGAAACGATTGACCTGCAAGACTGATTTTGCAGTCTATGTGTTGCAATGCCCTTGTGGGCTAAGATATGTGGGCAGTACTCGTCTACCGGCTCACAAGCGGATATTGCAACACCTGAGGGCCATCGTGGGAAAGGATCAAACGTACCCGGTGGCCCGGCATTTTGAAAGTGTCCACAAAAGTGATCCGATTCATCTACAGCACTATGTTATAGATTGTATCATGCCGTTAAAGAGAGGAGGCGATAGGGAAGCAATGCTTCATCTTCTGGAAACCAGATACATATTAGAACTACACAGTAAGACCCCAGGTGGTCTTAATGCGAGTGAAGATCTATACACATGTCTTTAGTTCTTTATATGCATAAATTACATGTTATGTATCCAGGGGATTGCATTCGATACAACCCAGATTATATATCTGTAGCATAGTAAACATTGGAACGTTGATCTTTTGATCTCTTGGTGTGTTTTAAGCAAAATATGATAACGGTAGTTTAAATGAGAAACAATGAAATGATGATCCCCTCCTCCCTGGTTCCCCATGATTTTTAAATATTTTTATTATAGTATTAATACTATGATATTTTGCACACTATTTGCACTTTTGGGGTTTGGGTTTTACTGATTGGGACTTTTATGAATATAGAGTTGGCATAATGGAAGACGAATCCTATTAGTATGATTCTGGTACCCTATATGAAATTTTCCCTTTTTTTAAAAAAGTGTAAACTATTGTATACCAAAATGAGTTTTTTTTAAAAATCAATTGAGTTTTAAACGTCGTTTATATTGCTTAGTTTGCACAGACATTTGCTGCTAGGTTTTAAAGTCATGAAGAAGTTTAAATTAATTTAGACACCTAGGGCCAGATGTAGGTTGTTCGGTAACGGCCGAAAATCGGTATTTTCGGGCGTTACCGAGCGGTATTCAAGAATTGGTATGTAGGGGCATTATTTTACAGAATCGGTAAATTTACCGATTCGGTAAATTTACCGATTCTGTAAAATACCGAATCGGTATTTTTACCGATTCGGTAAATCCCAGATGTAGGTGGGACTCTTCTGAGTCCCAAAGGCCCTACAAATTCGGTATTTTAACACACAATCCAATTGGGTGTTAAAATACCGAATTCAGGTGTGCATGCACATGTGTGCATGCACACCTAGCCATGTGACAGACAAACATGCCCTTAGGGCATGTCTGTGTGCCACATGGCGCACATGCCTATTTTTGGGGTGCCAGAGGGTGTCAAAGTGACACCCCCTGCACCCTTGCCAAATTCGGTATTTACCGATTCTGTAATTACAGAATCGGTATTGCCCATTGATTCCTATGGGCTTCAAGGCCCATAGGAATCAATGGGCAATACCGATTCGGTATTTACAGATTTGGTAAATACCGAATCTTAAAGATTCGGTATTTACAGAATCTGTAATACCTACATCTCCCCCCTTCATATTTACCGACTCTTAAATACCGAATCGGGAAAATTCGGTATTTAAGAGTCGGTAAATATGAATTACCTACATCTGGCCCTATGTCTTTTATTGTATATTTATTCAAACTTCTATATAAATGTCGATACGTGTTGTTTTTTGTAGTATGTTTACAGTTCATATTGCATAATTTGCACCGTTTTTTTGCGACAATTGCACAATTTGCTATATTGTGGCTAAATTAAGACACTATGGGCCAGATGTAGGTAGAATAGATTTACCGATTCTTAATTACCGAAAATTACCGAATTTTACCGATTCGGTAATTAAGAATCGGTAAATCTGAGGGGTGGATATGTAGGTATTCCAGATGTGCTGGAATAACGAATCAGAAATATTCGGTATTTACCGATTCGGTAAATACCGAATCGGTAATTCCCATTCATTCCTATGGGCTTTGAAGCCCATTGGAATGAATGGGCATTACCGATTCGGTATTTACCGAATCGGTAAATACCGATTTTTACAAGGGTGCAGGGGGTGTCACTTTGACACCCTCTGGCCCCCCAAAACAGGCTCGGGTGCCATGTGGCAGGCATACATGCCCTAAGGGCAGGTCTGCCTGTCACATGGCATAGGTGTGCATGCACACATGTGCATGCACACCGGAATCGGTATTTTACCATCAAAATGGATTTGATGGTAAAATACCGATTCGGTAAGGCCTCTGGGACTCAGAAGAGTCCCACCTACATCTGGGTGCCTCAGATTCTGTAAATTTACTGAATTTTTATTTTACCGAATCGGTAAAATTACTGATTCGGTAATTTTACCGATTCGGTAAAAAAATGCCCCCTACATACCTGTCACCCATTTACCGATCGGTAACGGCCAAAATCGGCCGATACCGGTCGGTAAATGGCCTGAAACGGCCACCTACATCTGGCCCCTAATCTTCAATTGTGAAAATTAAAATATGGTTACAATCAAATATGTTTACAGATCTCTATAGGGTTAAGAAAGGTAGGATGTTACTATTAAACTCCACCTCCTATGTTTTGCTCTATAAATACCTTTATCAGTTTCAGCAGCACATCATGTGATCAAGCCTCTGGCTAGAGGTGAAACGCGTCATGCGGGCTTGCTGGGTGTTAATTCTATGAAGAAAATAAAGCACTGAAATTTTGCACCAGGATTGGGTTTGACTTGTTCGTCTTTTTTGGAAAGCAGTCCCAAGACAAGGACTGAGACGTGTAGGCGTCGGACGAAGTGATTGGATATATATATATATATATATATAAAAGAAGCAGAGAACTCTGGGTAGTTCTCAAGTTTAGGTGGAAAGCAGCTCCTGTAAAGAGCACTCTCAATACCAGCAGACATTTGAGGTGAGCAGATCTAGAGTGTCGCTGGTGTTGAGAGTGTTCTTTACAGGAGCTGCTTTCCACCTAAACTTGAGAACTACCCAGAGTTCTCTGCTTCTTTTTTGCATAAGTTATTCTTCACTCTATGCCTGAAAGGGTATTTTTTTTATATGTATATATATATATATATATATATATATTATATATAATATATATATATATCCATAAGTCCTCCCACAAAAAGGAGTTAGGGTCACACTCACAGAAGTTTGTAAACAAGTTCCTTATTTTATTTTCGTTTCAAAGATGAAAGCAACATCTATGAGTTTCGGTCTCCCCTGAGACCTTGTCCACGATGGTATTTGCGCTGTGTTTAACAAGCAATTAAATACATTATTCCGTAATTACATAATTTCCTGTTTTCACAAGCATCGCGAAGCATGTTGGGAGATGCAGTCTACCCCAGCCCCTTTCCGTAATGTTGCGAGTGCAAAAAGTGCTATTCGTGCCTAAATCTCAAAAGAACAGGAAGTGTTTGTAATACATTTAGTCCTGCCAAGTATCACGCATCAGATGTGACGCTAACGCATTTCAGTGCGGTGTTCCCGCATCACCGCACTGAAATGCATTGTCATGCATTTTTGCCTTGACCTGACAGCGCTGAAACTGGCTGCCTTAACCTCTGCCAGGTGCTAGCACGTGCGCTGGCGCCTCTGACACCTGGGTGGGTGCCGTGCACCCAGCCAGGGCCGCAGCACTTCACTTGCCAGCAGGCTCTGTATCTAACAGTTACCCAAAGATCCGACTTGCACTGCTCTCAGTGCTACAATGTTACATTTTTGCTCTGCCCCGGCTGCCTGGAGACCCCCCACCTGGCTGCAGCAGTTAAGTTATGTGTGGCAACTTCGCCCTGGTGCCATGTGGGGACGCAACGTCACGTTCTGCTGAAAGGGTGCGCGCCTGGAGTTAATTTGGAGGTGGAGGCCAGAATGGTTAGCGGGTGGGGTCGGCCGCCCGGAATCATGGAGCAGAATACTTTGGGGGAATAATACTTATTTCTGAGCCGGGAGCAAGTGAGAGTGCTGCTGCCAGTGACTGACATCATGTCACATCAGGGAGTAACACACCGATTGCAGTGGGGAGGTTAACCCATGACCGGACCAAGCTGCCGCCGTAGTGTGGTGGTGCGGTGTCAGCAGGCAGCCTGGCTGCCCTGCACTGCGGCCACAAATCAATGCCGCGAGAGACCTCACTAGGAAGTGCAAGGTACTGGGCAGGAGAGACGCAGAGAGAGGAGAGCGCAGCCATGGAGGGCACAGCTGACCCCTGCAGTACGTCCTGCGAGATCAAGACTGGGGTAAGAGGTCGGGGTGTCCTTGTCTGTGGGCCACTGACTTATATAAAGTAACTCAAACTGTTCTCCAGTGGCAGGCCGCATGCACCGAGGATGGCACCTCTGCCAGTCCGAGATATCAGCTGCCCCACGAACACCCATGCCTTGCAAGTCTAAAATAAAAAACCCTAGACCTGCCGCTCATGTAAAGAGCTCCCCTACCTTAAGAATGTGGGTCCAACTTCAGCTTTTCATGAACATGCATTGTTCTGCATGAATGGATGCCAGCGGGAAACGGATATTTTTAACCACGTCAGATAAATGTTGCATATTAAATACATAGCATCTATAAATTTCTTTCGGTTTCATCTTGTCCTTCTTTAATTACGGCAGCGATTGAGTGGGATGTATGACGTTACAACGCATACTTTTACAACGCATACCTTTACAACGCATTTTTTACAACGCAACATCCATTACAACGCATTCCATTACAACGCATGCCATTACATCGAATATTTTTAAACTACCTTTACAACGCATTCCATTACAACGCATACTACCTTTACAACGCATACTGTTACAACGCATAACATTACATTGCATGTTTGGTAAGTATTGGATAGTGTAGGGGTAAAATGTACTATTCTAACACCAGGGGGGTGCAACAGTAGGGTAAGTGTTGGATAGTGTAGGGGTAAAAATTACTATTCTAACTCCAGGGGGTGCAACAGTAGGGTAAGTGTTGGATAGTGTAGGGGTAAAAATTACTATTCTAACTCCAGGGGGTGCAACAGTAGGGTAAGTGTTGGATGGTAATGTTATGCGTTGTAATGGTATGCGTTGTAATGACTGCGTTGTAATGACATGCGTTGTAGTGGTATGCGTTGTAGTGTCATGCGTTGTAATGGTTGCGTTGTAAAGACATGCGTTGTAATGGATGTTGCATTGTAAAAGTTTTGTTGTAATGGTAGTGCGTTGTAAAAGTTGCGTTGTAAAGGTTGTTTCCCATTGAGTGCGTCTTGCCTTCTAGGAAAAAAAACTAGGCCGGTGTAAGTGAGCGATGTTTAGTTGGCATGATGGGGCTTTGCAAGAGTGACCGTTCGCCCAGCACCGTGTGAACCCTCCGCCCCAAACCCCCTTCACATGAACCATCTGAACAGCTGTACCGAGTCTAGTACCTGTGCCAAAAACAGACAGGCTGCGGGGAACTTCCCTTAAAAACCCTATTTCGTAAAAGTGACTTTTTGTTGCTGTAAAAAAAATAATCCGTCAGTGCTCTCGTCAGGAGACAACAGCAGCTTGCACTACACATTACCCCTGCTATGCTGCCAATGATAGTGTCAACACAACTACTGACCATCACACTCCGTGTGTGAAAATTCTGGGGCTGAATTCTTTGTGTGTCAAAGAGTTTTCATGCACCAATGAAAATGACAAAATCACTCTTGTGAATAATGGAGTTCTGACTGGATCAAGATTACCGTTTTGTTTAGTGACAGTTTTGGGAGGGAGGAAGGGGGCAAGCCACACCGACAACCATTTGTGTGTGTAAACGGCCGCTTTATTGAAACAGGTGCACATCACACTTTATTAAAACTGGCACTTTGCCGTACAAAACTAAAACCTCTCTAAACATCGAATTACCTGACCCCCTGACATTTCCTCCCCCACCCCTACGATCCCCACATGATAAAAAAAAAAAACACCCTGCAGCATACAATACATAACTTCCAATACATTAAATAATACATAATCTTATCACATAACATTATAACTCCTACCCTCCCAAGACCTACAATCCTATCTGCCTTCCTGCAACTGTAACTAACGAATCTCTAATGTAAACTTCCAAACTGCTTAACCTTTCCCCGCTCCTGTTCACCAACTCCCCAAACTTAACGATAAACTACCAAACTCCAGCCAAACTTGGCCAACTTCAAAAACAACTCCGCCAGCACCTGTTCCAAGCAACAACATTACAATAACATAACCCCTATGCAACTGTTCCAACCGCAGCCCCTATCCAAAAACCTTCCCAAAACGCCTCCCACAAAAAACCTTAAGCCCAAGGAGGGTGGGTGGGCCAGAAAAAACCTCACTACAGCGCTCCCAGCCACCAGGTCACCAGAACCTAAAATGGTGGCTGGGCCAGCGCTGAACCCCACTACATAGCCTTGGGCTATCTTTCAAAATTGGGCTGCCTTTGGGCTACTCCCAAGGCAACCCGATGCCGCAAAATGGCTGCTTCCTGCTCACCCCCTCCCAATCTGCCCGGGGGCAGACCTCACGATGCTCGGCTGCCCCCAACCCCCCCTTCACGAAAGAACATGAACCATGCATATTCCCAAAACTGTATTTAATGTGAATTAGCTTTCAGTTACTGCTTTTTAGGTCTCGGCTAGCGTAGGCTGCGCTTGCGCAGACTCGCTGGCGAGATTTTATGTTTCTAGTAGTGGGGCTTGAACCCGCCCCTCTTCTCCATTGGCTGGCTTCCTAAATGGCAACCAGCCATTGGAGAAGAGGTTTGTCTTTCAATTTAAGCCCCGTCTTTTTCGGATTGGGGGCGTGTTTTTTCGTCCTTTCTCTCTGTGACGTCCTCAGTCCAAAACACGCCCCCCATCACGCTGCCTGCACGCCCAAGTCGGCTCTCTGATTCGTTGACAACTACCAAATAAACACTACCATTATAATAACCCACATTTGTAAAGCGCACAATCACCCGTAAGGGTCTCTAGGCGCTGGGGGCCGTCAGGAAGATTAAGCGAGCTATTGCCCAGAGTCGCATGGTGCTGGGCTAACCTGCCGCCGGAGCCGGGGATCGAACCCTGATCCCCAGATTCCAGCGTCAGTCGCCCTGGCCGCGGCGCCACACCTCTCCCATTGGTGTTCCTTATTAACCAATCAGAGGGCTGACTGGCGCGTGCAGGCAGCGTGAGCAGCTGGCCATGAGTGAGAAAAAGCAAATAGCCCAAGCGCTTTGTACCGCGCACATGTGTCCACTGCTGCCTGTAGTTTGCCGATAGCTGTGTTCCGTGGTACCCGCTATGCAGCCCCACTGACGGCTCCATCCCTCGGAGGTCTGTATCCTCCAGTACATAGGTCACTGGTGTCTGTCGACCAACGACAGCAGCGTAAGTGAAAAGCAACCGTCAAATAAGTCTAGGTGCCGCATGCACACCCGTCTCCGTGCCATCCTCGGCTGTTTCTGCGGGTCCCTCCTCGGTCCCATCCCGGCTCCCGGCTGCTCCGCCCAGTGTGTCCTCGGCCGGGCGGGGTGTGCAGACAGTGCTCTGGGATTCCTGGGAGAGGGGGCTCCAGCGGGGCGGCAGCGGCAGGGGGAGGGACAAATGCTTGTACATGAGGCCAGAGAGCTCGTAATGGCGGTAGCCTCCCAGAGTTACGGAGTTTAGACCTGAGGGGTGGTGTCTGTCCGTCTGTGTGTGTCAGGGAGGAGGGGAGGCGGCGGGGGAGTGCTTGAGCCGAATGTGATATGGGCTGTCCAGTCCAGTCCTCGACATCCAGTCAACAGAAGATACAACTGGGCTCATCCACCAATCGAAAGACAGATTTAGGGGCGCACTGACAAAAATGCTAAATATTTCCGGTGAAATTCAATATATGTGCTTTGCCCCGTACATGGTCAGCTTGAATACCCAGTAAAGCTGGTATTATTTAGTCTGCAGAGGGGCAATGCCAGCACTACAAGCTGATTCCTGTTTACTGCTTTTAAATGAACTCATACCATAGGTGGGCTACAGTGTTGCAAAGCCTATAGTGCTAGTAGCCAGGGCATTGCCCCTCTGAAGACCTCAGTGGGGTGGAGGCGCCAGTGGGGCTGCATAGCGGGTACCACGGAACACAGCTATCGGCAAACTACAGGCAGCAGTGGACTTCAGAGAATCGTGGAATACAGACATCAGTGACCCACAGACATCAGTGGAATACAGACACCAGTGACCACATACCCCAATCGAATACAGACGCCAGTGACCACAGACACCAGGGACATTTGGACTGCAGGCGCCAGTGACTACAGGCACTTGTGATCTACAAGCACCAGTTGATAGACTCTTGCGGGCTACATGCACAAGTGAGTACGGACACTTGTGGGATGCAAACACCAGAGGCTACAGACACCGGAGGGCTGCAGACAATAGCGGGTACAGACTCCATTGGAATGCAGACATTCTTGGGCTACACACACAATTGATTACAAACCTCGTTGGAATAGAGACTATGGGAATACAGACACCAGAGTCTACAGACACTTGTGGGTTACAGACAACCCTGGCTACAGCCCCAGTTGGAATTCAGACACTTGTGGGCTACAGAAGCAAGTGGTGACAATCGATATTTGGAATACAGACTCTCTTGGAATACAAACCCCAGAGCGTACAGACACTCGTCGGCTATAGACAGTCGTGGCTAAAGACCCCGTTGTAATATAGATACTACTGGGTACAGACACTCGTGAACTGCAGACACTCTTGGGCTACAGACACAAGTGGTCGCATCCCCCTTGGAATACTGACTGAGGCCAGAGGCACCAGTGTGGGGTCACAGGGGGTTCTATGGTCCAGCTTAGCTCTTGGGAAGCCCTCTTGCCCCGGCAGCTGATGCCTCTGTGTCACAGGGCTGCACGGTGCTCGACAGAGGTAGATGGGAAGCAGAGTTTGCCACGGATCAACATTTACTCTTTCTTTCCTCCAACCCAAGCAGGCGTTGCTCTGTTGGATCATTCACTCAATGGGTGGGCGAGATCTAATGTGCTCACATGGCACCACCCACCAGAGTTTCCTCTTCCTTGATTTGCTTCAAGCGGCAGCGGGGGTATCAGTGTGCAGGGGTCCTCTGGGGACAAGAGGGTGTTCTCCGGCCGGCATTGGGAGAGTGGGCAGACCTGCGTTTGACGTTGTGTCTCAAAAAGAATGTGTTTGTGCAGCCAGAGGTGGCACCCTCCCCGAGTGAGGGCTAGCAGGAGAGCTGATGGGCGAGCCAGAGGAGGCCTTTTACCTCAGGGTGTGAGATTCCAGGGGGAGGGTGGGTGCCAATTAACCCCTTGCGAGGCTTGCGTTAGGACTGTGTGGCAGCACCGGGACGCCCAGGGTGCCGTCACCCAAATTAGCAGAGCAGCTGAGCCTGGAGGGGGAGCTCGAGACGGGGGAGTTTCACCTCTGAGCTAACATTCGAGGGTGGAGGGCATCACCTCCGGTCCATTGGCCCACAAACCATCCTCTAGAGCTCTTACCCTCACTGGCCACTACTTCACTCGGTCTCTCCCGCCTGTACCCACTCTTTCCTCAACTCTCCTTGTCTCTCTGTCTTCTCTCCAGTAGAGACCACCTCTTGTGTTCTGTTTCTGTCGCCTCTCTCTCAGGCTCACCCAGCCTTTCCTCTTCAGTTTCTTCTTCTCTCTTTTTGATTCCCTTCCCTTGTACCACCGTAACCCCCACTCTTTCCAAACACCTCTCCCCCTTCTACCCGCCCCTCTTCTCTCTTCCCGATCTCGCTCCTCTTATTTTCGCTCTGTCTTTTTCTTCATATATGCCTCTCACTCTCCACTCTGTTCCTTGAGTTCTCGCGCTCACTTTCAGCCCCACCGCCTTCACCTCCCCAAACTCGCCCCATCCTCTCTCGTAGGCCTCAGCCCGTCTGACTTTTCTTTCTCTTGATTACTACCAGTGCCCCCCCCAGTCCTGTATGTTCTTTGCTTTTATCACTCTCCAGTTTATGCCATATTTTCGGTGCCCAGATCTCACTCTGCCCTCCCTCTCCCTGTCTGACTCTAAACAATTTCACCCCTTCCCGTTCCAGCCGGCTCTCTAAAGTAGCAAACATTTCTGGGACATAAAAGTGTCTCTAAGAGGTGCAGGTTTGTGAAATTATCATATGCGCCCTTTTCATTCAGTCCAGCATTTTTAGCCGACTGAACTTTTGTATGGCTACATTGCTGGGCTCTTAAGTGTAGGTTGTAATTAAAAGATAACGTTTTTTCATCACTGCTGCGATTAGACACTGCGGGGGAGGGGGCTGGCAGTGAAGCAAGGCAGAGCAGGCTGGCACCGGGCAGCAAGAGATCCGGGGAGGGGTCAAGGCTGGAGACGGGGCAGGGTAGAAACAGGGGGTAGGGGACAATAGCGGAGAGTCGTGTGTGTGACAGACAGTGTGTGTGTGAGAGACAGTGTGTGTGTGTGAGAGACAGTGTGTGTGTGTGAGAGACAGTGTGTGTGTGTGAGAGACAATGTGTGTGTGGCTCTGTGTGTGTGTGTGTGTGGCACTGTGTGTGTGTGTGTGTTGGGCTTTGTGTGTGGGGGGTCTGTGTGTTTGTGTGTGGCATTTGCGAGAGATTAAGCTATGGAATTGTAAATGACAATGCCATTTATTTATCTGTTTCCAAAACCAACACACAAATAAAAAGTTTGTCATTTACAATGCTAATAGCTCTAACTTTTGCAAAGGCGAGGCCGTTGCATTGTAAATGCTTGTTACTAAGTTAGTGTCCATTCATTTCTGGTGCTTTAAAGCAGTTTTAGGATTTCGTTAGAGTTTTTCATTGCTCAAATGGTTGTGATTGTTGATATTTATATGTTTCCCTTCTCTTCATTTCTTGATTTTGCTTGCGAGAAAATGTCACTCATAGTCATTGAATGTCACTCATGATTACAATGAAATTATGAAAATGTCACACATAAGCAATCTGAAACCTTGGCAGCTATGTACATCACACAATTTTTCAAACCGTTGTGTTTATGTATAAGTGTAAGAGTTTTTGACTGAGGATTATAAAACAAAGTGCGTCGTGCGTCATTCCTGTTCCAATTCATATGATATTTGTGTGTTGAAAACAGCACATTATGTGCAAAAGGATTCTTAGTTGCATTGAAATTCCATTTGCCCACCAGAGGGCGTATTCTATGTGTTAAATCAGAATTGTACTGACACAAATAGCATATGAATTGGAACAGGAATGAAGCACGGTGCACTTTGTTTTATAATCCACAGTCCAAAACTCTTATACTTATAAGTTATACATAAACATAAAGGTTTGAAAAATTGTGTGCCTTCTAGGAAAAAAAACTAGGCCGGTGTAAGTGAGCGATGTTTAGTTGGCATGATGGGGCTTTGCAAGAGTGACCGTTCGCCCAGCACCGTGTGAACCCTCCGCCCCAAACCCCCTTCACATGAACCATCTGAACAGCTGTACCGAGTCTAGTACCTGTGCCAAAAACAGACAGGCTGCGGGGAACTTCCCTTAAAAACCCTATTTCGTAAAAGTGACTTTTTGTTGCTGTAAAAAAAATAATCCGTCAGGGCTCTCGTCAGGAGACAACAGCAGCTTGCACTACACATTACCCCTTCTATGCTGCCAATGATAGTGTCAACACAACTACTGACCATCACACTCTGTGTGTGAAAATTCTGGGGCTGAATTCTTTGTGTGTCAAAGAGTTTTCATGCACCAATGAAAATGACAAAATCACTCTTGTGAATAATGGAGTTCTGACTGGATCAAGATTACCGTTTTGTTTAGTGACAGTTTTGGGAGGGAGGAAGGGGGCAAGCCACACCGACAACCATTTGTGTGTGTAAACGGCCGCTTTATTGAAACAGGTGCACATCACACTTTAATAAAACTGGCACTTTGCCGTACAAAACTAAAACCTCTCTAAACATCGAATTACCTGACCCCCTGACATTTCCTCCCCCACCCCTACGATCCCCACATGATAAAAAAAAAAAACACCCTGCAGCATACAATACATAACTTCCAATACATTAAATAATACATAATCTTATCACATAACATTATAACTCCTACCCTCCCAAGACCTACAATCCTATCTGCCTTCCTGCAACTGTAACTAACGAATCTCTAATGTAAACTTCCAAACTGCTTAACCTTTCCCCGCTCCTGTTCACCAACTCCCCAAACTTAACGATAAACTACCAAACTCCAGCCAAACTTGGCCAACTTCAAAAACAACTCCGCCAGCACCTGTTCCAAGCAACAACATTACAATAACATAACCCCTATGCAACTGTTCCAACCGCAGCCCCTATCCAAAAACCTTCCCAAAACGCCTCCCACAAAAAACCTTAAGCCCAAGGAGGGTGGGTGGGCCAGAAAAAACCTCACTACAGCGCTCCCAGCCACCAGGTCACCAGAACCTAAAATGGTGGCTGGGCCAGCGCTGAACCCCACTACATAGCCTTGGGCTATCTTTCAAAATTGGGCTGCCTTTGGGCTACTCCCAAGGCAACCCGATGCCGCAAAATGGCTGCTTCCTGCTCACCCCCTCCCAATCTGCCCGGGGGCAGACCTCACGATGCTCGGCTGCCCCCAACCCCCCCTCCACGAAAGAACATGAACCATGCATATTCCCAAAACTGTATTTAATGTGAATTAGCTTTCAGTTACTGCTTTTTAGGTCTCGGCTAGCGTAGGCTGCGCTTGCGCAGACTCGCTGGCGAGATTTTATGTTTCTAGTAGTGGGTCTTGAACCCGCCCCTCTTCTCCATTGGCTGGCTTCCTAAATGGCAACCAGCCATTGGAGAAGAGGTTTGTCTTTCAATTTAAGCCCCGTCTTTTTCGGATTGGGGGCGTGTTTTTTCGTCCTTTCTCTCCGTGACGTCCTCAGTCCAAAACACGCCCCCCATCACGCTGCCTGCACGCCCAAGTCGGCTCTCTGATTCATTGACAACTACTAAATAAACACTACCATTATAATAACCCACATTTGTAAAGCGCACAATCACCCGTAAGGGTCTCTAGGCGCTGGGGGCCGTCAGGAAGATTAAGCGAGCTATTGCCCAGAGTCGCATGGTGCTGGGCTAACCTGCCGCCGAAGCCGGGGATCGAACCCTGATCCCCAGATTCCAGCGTCAGTCGCCCTGGCCGCGGCGCCACACCTCTCCCATTGGTGTTCCTTATTAACCAATCAGAGGGCTGACTGGCGCGTGCAGGCAGCGTGAGCAGCTGGCCATGAGTGAGAAAAAGCAAATAGCCCAAGCGCTTTGTACCGCGCACATGTGTCCACTGCTGCCTGTAGTTTGCCGATAGCTGTGTTCCGTGGTACCCGCTATGCAGCCCCACTGACGGCTCCATCCCTCGGAGGTCTGTATCCTCCAGTACATAGGTCACTGGTGTCTGTCGACCAACGACAGCAGCGTAAGTGAAAAGCAACCGTCAAATAAGTCTAGGTGCCGCATGCACACCCGTCTCCGTGCCATCCTCGGCTGTTTCTGCGGGTCCCTCCTCGGTCCCATCCCGGCTCCCGGCTGCTCCGCCCAGTGTGTCCTCGGCCGGGCGGGGTGTGCAGACAGTGCTCTGGGATTCCTGGGAGAGGGGGCTCCAGCGGGGCGGCAGCGGCAGGGGGAGGGACAAATGCTTGTACATGAGGCCAGAGAGCTCGTAATGGCGGTAGCCTCCCAGAGTTACGGAGTTTAGACCTGAGGGGTGGTGTCTGTCCGTCTGTGTGTGTCAGGGAGGAGGGGAGGCGGCGGGGGAGTGCTTGAGCCGAATGTGATATGGGCTGTCCAGTCCAGTCCTCGACATCCAGTCAACAGAAGATACAACTGGGCTCATCCACCAATCGAAAGACAGATTTAGGGGCGCACTGACAAAAATGCTAAATATTTCCGGTGAAATTCAATATATGTGCTTTGCCCCGTACATGGTCAGCGTGAATACCCAGTAAAGCTGGTATTATTTAGTCTGCAGAGGGGCAATGCCAGCACTACAAGCTGATTCCTGTTTACTGCTTTTAAATGAACTCATACCATAGGTGGGCTACAGTGTTGCAAAGCCTATAGTGCTAGTAGCCAGGGCATTGCCCCTCTGAAGACCTCAGTGGGGTGGAGGCGCCAGTGGGGCTGCATAGCGGGTACCACGGAACACAGCTATCGGCAAACTACAGGCAGCAGTGGACTTCAGAGACTCGTGGAATACAGACATCAGTGACCCACAGACATCAGTGGAATACAGACACCAGTGACCACATACCCCAATCGAATACAGACGCCAGTGACCACAGACACCAGGGACATTTGGACTGCAGGCGCCAGTGACTACAGGCACTTGTGATCTACAAGCACCAGTTGATAGACTCTTGCGGGCTACATGCACAAGTGAGTACGGACACTTGTGGGATGCAAACACCAGAGGCTACAGACACCGGAGGGCTGCAGACAATAGCGGGTACAGACTCCATTGGAATGCAGACATTCTTGGGCTACACACACAATTGATTACAAACCTCGTTGGAATAGAGACTATGGGAATACAGACACCAGAGTCTACAGACACTTGTGGGTTAGAGACAACCCTGGCTACAGCCCCAGTTGGAATTCAGACACTTGTGGGCTACAGAAGCAAGTGGTGACAATCGATATTTGGAATACAGACTCTCTTGGAATACAAACCCCAGAGCGTACAGACACTCGTCGGCTATAGACAGTCGTGGCTAAAGACCCCGTTGTAATATAGATACTACTGGGTACAGACACTCGTGAACTGCAGACACTCTTGGGCTACAGACACAAGTGGTCGCTTCCCCCTTGGAATACTGACTGAGGCCAGAGGCACCAGTGTGGGGTCACAGGGGGTTCTATGGTCCAGCTTAGCTCTTGGGAAGCCCTCTTGCCCCGGCAGCTGATGCCTCTGTGTCACAGGGCTGCACGGTGCTCGACAGAGGTAGATGGGAAGCAGAGTTTGCCACGGATCAACATTTACTCTTTCTTTCCTCCAACCCAAGCAGGCGTTGCTCTGTTGGATCATTCACTCAATGGGTGGGCGAGATCTAATGTGCTCACATGGCACCACCCACCAGAGTTTCCTCTTCCTTGATTTGCTTCAAGCGGCAGCGGGGGTATCAGTGTGCAGGGGTCCTCTGGGGACAAGAGGGTGTTCTCCGGCCGGCATTGGGAGAGTGGGCAGACCTGCGTTTGACGTTGTGTCTCAAAAAGAATGTGTTTGTGCAGCCAGAGGTGGCACCCTCCCCGAGTGAGGGCTAGCAGGAGAGCTGATGGGCGAGCCAGAGGAGGCCTTTTACCTCAGGGTGTGAGATTCCAGGGGGAGGGTGGGCGCCAATTAACCCCTTGCGAGGCTTGCGCTAGGACTGTGTGGCAGCACCGGGACGCCCAGGGTGCCGTCACCCAAATTAGCAGAGCAGCTGAGCCTGGAGGGGGAGCTCGAGACGGGGGAGTTTCACCTCTGAGCTAACATTCGAGGGTGGAGGGCATCACCTCCGGTCCATTGGCCCACAAACCATCCTCTAGAGCTCTTACCCTCACTGGCCACTACTTCGCTCGGTCTCTCCCGCCTGTACCCACTCTTTCCTCAACTCTCCTTGTCTCTCTGTCTTCTCTCCAGTAGAGACCACCTCTTGTGTTCTGTTTCTGTCGCCTCTCTCTCAGGCTCACCCAGCCTTTCCTCTTCAGTTTCTTCTTCTCTCTTTTTGATTCCCTTCCCTTGTACCACCGTAACCCCCACTCTTTCCAAACACCTCTCCCCCTTCTACCCGCCCCTCTTCTCTCTTCCCGATCTCGCTCCTCTTATTTTCGCTCTGTCTTTTTCTTCATATATGCCTCTCACTCTCCACTCTGTTCCTTGAGTTCTCGCGCTCACTTTCAGCCCCACCGCCTTCACCTCCCCAAACTCGCCCCATCCTCTCTCGTAGGCCTCAGCCCGTCTGACTTTTCTTTCTCTTGATTACTACCAGTGCCCCCCCCAGTCCTGTATGTTCTTTGCTTTTATCACTCTCCAGTTTATGCCATATTTTCGGTGCCCAGATCTCACTCTGCCCTCCCTCTCCCTGTCTGACTCTAAACAATTTCACCCCTTCCCGTTCCAGCCGGCTCTCTAAAGTAGCAAACATTTCTGGGACATAAAAGTGTCTCTAAGAGGTGCAGGTTTGTGAAATTATCATATGCGCCCTTTTCATTCAGTCCAGCATTTTTAGCCGACTGAACTTTTGTATGGCTACATTGCTGGGCTCTTAAGTGTAGGTTGTAATTAAAAGATAACGTTTTTTCATCACTGCTGCGATTAGACACTGCGGGGGAGGGGGCTGGCAGTGAAGCAAGGCAGAGCAGGCTGGCACCGGGCAGCAAGAGATCCGGGGAGGGGTCAAGGCTGGAGACCGGGCAGGGTAGAAACAGGGGGTAGGGGACAATAGCGGAGAGTCGTGTGTGTGACAGACAGTGTGTGTGTGAGAGACAGTGTGTGTGTGTGAGAGACAGTGTGTGTGTGTGAGAGACAATGTGTGTGTGGCTCTGTGTGTGTGTGTGTGGCACTGTGTGTGTGTGTGTGTTGGGCTTTGTGTGTGGGGGGTCTGTGTGTTTGTGTGTGGCATTTGCGAGAGATTAAGCTATGGAATTGTAAATGACAATGCCATTTATTTATCTGTTTCCAAAACCAACACACAAATAAAAAGTTTGTCATTTACAATGCTAATAGCTCTAACTTTTGCAAAGGCGAGGCCGTTGCATTGTAAATGCTTGTTACTAAGTTAGTGTCCATTCATTTCTGGTGCTTTAAAGCAGTTTTAGGATTTCGTTAGAGTTTTTCATTGCTCAAATGGTTGTGATTGTTGATATTTATATGTTTCCCTTCTCTTCATTTCTTGATTTTGCTTGCGAGAAAATGTCACTCATAGTCATTGAATGTCACTCATAATTACAATGAAATTATGAAAATGTCACACATAAGCAATCTGAAACCTTGGCAGCTATGTACATCACACAATTTTTCAAACCGTTGTGTTTATGTATAAGTGTAAGAGTTTTTGACTGAGGATTATAAAACAAAGTGCGTCGTGCGTCATTCCTGTTCCAATTCATATGATATTTGTGTCAGTACAATCCTGATTTAACACATAGAATACGCCCTCTGGTGGGCAAATGGAATTTCAATGCAACTAAGAATCCTTTTGCACATAATGTGCTGTTTTCAACAGCTCCTTTGTTCAATTTACGTGATTCCTATCCGCTATAAGACATCGTAAACTGACCGCAACAAATGCCACGCTCCCTGCGGATAGGTTTCACCAACAAACATTAATTCAGAACATACCATATGGTGAATTCCTGCGAATTCGTAGAATATGCTCAGAAAATGAGGAGTGGAACAAACACAGTATGGCAACGTCTCGAAGATTCAAGCAAAGGGGCTACAAGGAAGGTATAATAAAGAAATGTTGGGCGAAATCAAATCAAAGGACAAGAGATTAAACCTTGAAAACCAAAACTCCCGAGACAAGTAAAGACGCTGAAACTATCAAACTAATCACAGATTATTCCAATGAATCCAGAAAAATAAAAGCAATGTTGAGTAAAAATCGGAAAATACTTCAACTAGGCCCCACAGTAGGCAAAATCATGGGAAAATATCCAAATGTGACCTTGAGGTGAGAGAAAATTTTAAAAGATCAGTTGGTCCATAGTCATTTTCAAAAGAAAACTGATAAACAAGGCCAGTGGCTTAATACTAAAGGATTCACAAAATGTCACAACTGCAAAGTTTGCCAAATTACAAAAAATACAATGGAAATAACATTGGCAAATAATAAAATATGGAAAATCAAGGAATTGATTACATGCAAGAGCCAATTTGTAGTTTATGTAATCGAATCCCCATGTTTGTTGAAATATGTAGGCAGTACAATCTGTGAGTTGAAAAAACGGATCCTAGAACATGTCTGGGCGACAATCAATAAAGACCGCAGTAATGCTGTTAGCAAACACATGGAGTCGCATCATGGCAGCAACTGGAAGCTCTTACAATTGTAAGCCCTTGAAACAGTAGCACGAAATGAACGAGGTGGAAATGGGGAGAAAAAATTACACCAAAAAGAATCAAGACAGATTCTTAATTTACGAACTTTCACTCCATATGGACTGAACCAGAGTTAACAATTGTATGTACATTTGTGAATTATAACAATTTTGCTTCCCTGAATTGTTTTTAACTCACTAAAGCACCCTTTCACTTTAGCATTTTTCTATAAACTTAAAGAGGTTTTTTATATTTGACTAATATTTTCGATCAAAAGAAATGAATTTAGACTTAGTTATAGAGGATAGGAATCACGTAAATTGAACAAAGGAGCTGTTGAAAACAGCACATTATGTGCAAAAGGATTCTTAGTTGCATTGAAATTCCATTTGCCCACCAGAGGGCGTATTCTATGTGTTAAATCAGAATTGTACTGACACAAATAGCATATGAATTGGAACAGGAATGAAGCACGGTGCACTTTGTTTTATAATCCACAGTCCAAAACTCTTATACTTATAAGTTATACATAAACATAAAGGTTTGAAAAATTGTGTAATGTATTAGTAACCCTTGACTGTTCTTTTGAGATTTGGGCAGGAATAGCACTTTTTGCACTCACACCATTACGGAAAGGGGCTGGGGTAGACTACATCTCCCAACATGCTTCGCGATGCTTGTGAAAACAGGAACTGATGCGATTACGGAATAATGTATTTAATGGCTTCTAAAACGCATCGCAAATACCATCGTGAACAAGGTCTCAGGGGAGAACGAAATGCGTAGATGATCTTTGAAACGAAAATAAAATAAAATAAGGAACTTGTTTACAACCTTTCGTGAGTGCGACCCTAACTCCTTTTTGTGGGAGGGCTTATGTATATGTCGAGGCTGGCCTCTGCTGAAGGATTTCGCACCATTTAAGAGCGGCGATTAATCAGCAAGAGTTGAGCCAGATGCTGGGAAAATAAACAAGCATTTGTAATGCAATAGATCTCGCATTTACTACAGTTTGAGCTATTGGCTTTGTAAATGACATTGCCTTTTATTTACTTGTTGATTTTTAAAACAAAATTGAAAAGCATTGTTATTTACAATGCCAATAGCTTAAACAGTTAAACTCTCACAAATGCGAGACCTATTGCTTATGGTCAGGTCTAAACTGGGGTGGCATGGTGAGCAAAAGAATGATGGATTTAACCCAGATCTCTTGACTGGGGGTGAATATTTTGATTTGTTTTGCATTCCGTCCATCAACTGTGTGTCTTTTGCTAGTGAGTAGAGAAACTTGCCTCTGATATTCATACAGCTCCTCCAGTAGTGAACAGAGAGACCATGCTTTTGTTGAATTCTCTCTCATAGTGCTTGCACTAGTGAGTAGAGAAACCTTGTGTCTGTTATATTGGTACAGCTCCTCCGGTAGTGAGGGGAGAGACTGTGCTTTTTGGACCCTCACAGCTCTTGCACTAGTGAGTAGAGAGGCATTGCATCTGATATTCGTACAGCTCCTCTAGTAGTGAGCAGAGAGACCTTGCTTTGTTGGATTCTCATAGTGCTTGCACTAGTGAATAGAGACACCTTGCTTCTGTTATATTTGTACCTCCTGCAGTAGTGAAGAGAGAGAGACCTTGCTTTGTTGGATTCTCACAGGCCTTGCACAGTGCATACAGAGACCTTGCTTATGTTATATTCATAGAGCTCCTGCATATTCGTGATTGTTTACATAAATATGGGAGCTTTACTTCAGCTTAAGGCCTGGGTTTTCTCTCCTTGTGCCTACCTTTGTTGAGAAGGTGTATGGAAAGAGGTGTGTACATCCTGTGTTGCGTTTATGTACTGCTGGAAAAGTCACCAGCAATGTAGGGCTAGGGATGCTAATCAACAGGTCGTTTTGAGTTTTTAGCTGGCCAGGTTGTGATGCGATGTTTTATACTGCAGCAATGTCGTAGTTTGGTCTACATTGCCGGTTTCCAGGTGTGAAAAAAAATGCACTTCAACTGTATACATGATTGTTTATTTAAAAAAAATATCCAGAGGAAAGCTAATGAAATTTCTAGCTGCTGTGCTGGTCCAAACCACATGCTGTACACTATGCACCATCCAGTAAAGTGAAAAAAGCATGGGCATAGCCAATAGGTCTCGCTGTTGGGACCTTATGTGTTTATCCTGAAGTTTTGGCTATGTTGTAGAGCATTGTGGCTGATGTGCATTATGTTTAAAAGTTATAATAAAAAGTGTAAAGCATTTTTGTTACCTTTATAAAAACTAAGACAACATTATATACAACTGAAGAACCTGATTAAAAAAATATTTTAATATGAAAAATTTCTTTTATTTGTTTGTATTTATGTGGCACAGCGGTATTATGTGGAGTGTATTTGTTCCATTGAATAGAATGGTATTATGACTTGTATTTATGTTGTACTAGCAGCCCGTCCCGACGTTGTCCGGGAGCAACAGGCTTCCCCGACCCCCGCCAGCCCCGACATTGTCCAGCAGCCCGGCCCCCATCCGGCCCGTCCCCCGCCTGCCCCGACCCCCGCCTTCCGCGACATGGGTCCCCTTACCTCGGCCGCCGCTCCTCCCGCCTGTCAGCTGCTGATATACTGCTTTAAATATGTCTGTTCTTGTTTGCAGAGGTGTACAGCTGACCAATCCGTTCTACAGAGTGTACATTGGCTGGGAAAGCTTACATCATAGCTAATCTTTTTGGCCTAGAGATGTGTTAATGATTGCTGTTTCACCATAAAAACACGGGATCATTCTCTTTTCTCCTGCAGCCCGGGCCCCCGCCCAGCCCGTCCCCCGCCTGCCCCGACATGGGTCCCCTTACCTCAGCCGCCGCTCCTCCCGCCTGTCCGCTGCTCGCACCGCCGCTGGCCTGTCCGCTGCTCCTCACGTCAGCGCTCCTCCCCGTGCCATGTTTGCCGCTCCCTTACCTCAGCCGCCGCTCCTCCAGCCTGTCCGCTGCTCGCACCGCCACTGGCTTGTCCGCTGCTCCTCACGTCACCGCTCCTCCCCCGCGCCATGTCCGCCACTCCTCGTTGCGCTCCTGGACGCCGCTCCTCCCCGCGCTCCTGACGTGAGCACGCACGTCGCACCCGGCGCTACTTCGGAGGGACTACTTTTTTTTTACTGTAAATTTTTTTAAATAACGTTTTTTTTTTAATTTATATAGCCTATAACCATCTACACACCCTGACGATTCCAACGGTGTATCGGGTGTGGATTGGCGCTGTGGTTCCCGAGTTTACCCGCCTCAAAGGCTAAAAGTTCTTCCTTTATTATAGTATAGTATAGATTAAGTGGTATTACGTTCCGTGTATTTATGTTGCATGGATTAGAGTGAAATTATGTGGTGTGTAATTATGTGGCCCTGAGTGGTATTATGTGGAGTGTATTTATGTTGCATTGAATAGAGTGTAATTGTGACGTGTGATTATGTGGTACTGAGTGGTATTTTGTGGCGTGTATTTATGTTGCATTGAATAGAGTGTAATTACGTGGTGTGTAATTATGTGGTACTGAGTGGTATGTAGAGTGTATTTATATTGTATTGAGTAGAGTGTAATTATGTGGCGTGTTATTACGTGGCACTGAGTGATATTATGTGGATTGCATTTATGTTGCAATGAGTGGAGCGTAATTACGTGGCATGTCATTATGTGGCACTGAGTGGTAATATGTGGATTGTATGGTGCATTTAGTAGCGTGTAAGTACGTGGTATTATGTGGTACTGTGTTGTGTTATGTGGAGTGTATTTATATTGTATTCAGTAGAGTGTAATTATGTGGCGTGCCCCGCCCACTCGCCACATTTAAATATGTACCTGCATGACTTTTTTCCCATTTAAAGCACTGGGTACATCGTAGGGGTCTGTCAGCCTCGTGGGGCAGCTCAGGCCATGGAGGGGGTGAGGCAGAAGACCCAAAGGGGTGAGAGGTGTGTTACAGGTATGAGGGTCAGGATGTGCCTGATAATATGGCCAAGGGAGGGATCAGGTAAAGAGTGGAGTCATGAAGCAGGAACTGGTTCCGGACTCCTTCAAAGAGTAGGAAATACTTGTATGGTGTTCTGCAAGGGTCAGCCGCCCTGCGAAGTGCCTGCACTGTGACCCATGTCCCTAAAGAGAGGCTGCAAAGCCACAAACACTGACACATTGTGAATGTGACTGCAGGGGTTAGGCTACACATTCCAGGGTCCGTGACCTCAAACACAGTCACAAAGCGCTGGTGCAAGTGCAGCAGGGCCCCCGTGACCGCCCCCCTCTGCCTGGGAATGAAATGGTTCACAACGTGCACGGTTTTGCCTCAAACCCGGTCCCTTCTTTCCGAAACAGAGTGCACCCAGTTTGCTGCGCTCGAGTTTGTTAACTGAGGGAGGGTCACGTAATATCCCATACACCTGCACAGTGAAGATGATGTCAATTATCATAGAGACATGCCAGGCAGCAGTAAATGCGGGCCATGCCCTGATGTTTTAATTAATGAATGCTGTTGGGATGGGAGCTGTTATGTTTTGCATAAACAATGGGATTAATTAGCAGTAATTACATAAACGAGCTGTTTTCCAGATTGTTGTCAACCGTCGTTTACTGGTGGGAAATGGGAATGCTCATGGTTTTTCTGTGATGTTATGCTGAAGTGCGGTACCACATCACAGGAAATAAGTGGAAATCTATTTATGAATGTGTCATAATTCTGATCGGGTTTGTCAGGAATGGCCCTGGGGACAAACTTCACGCCGGGCCAGCTTGATGCCTCTGCCCTTGTGACCAGAGGTGACGAGCAGCGCCGGTTTTTATCATTAAACAATATGTACTTCAGGGGAAGTGAAAACATGGCGTCTGGCGCCACCTAGTGATCAGCCACGGAAGCTGATTTAGAATGAAAATTACAGGCATGCTCGCATTTAAAAACAAGCTGACCGCCTGCCATTAGATATGTGGTGGAGCGGGGGCGTGGCTTGGACGGCAATGTGGACGGTCGTCTAGGTCCGTCAGCTCCGCATCCCTGAGGGGAAAACAACTCGCCAAAACAGCCAATTCCACCAACAAAGGAGAGGAACAAGCAGGGGAAAGCTCCAAGCAGCAGGGAAGACGTCCAGAAGTAAGGGTAACAACCGCAGTGCCGAGAGAGCAGCTCGAGAACTTTGCCAAGAGTTACAACAGCGTGAGCTCAAGATGGCGCCCGGGGCTCGCAGAGAGAACAGCAAAGCGGTTGCCGTGCAGCAGACCGGCTTTTGAAGAGAGCAGAGTATTAAAGACCCAATACCGCACCCACGGAAAGAAAAACAAGCATTGAAAATGCAATAGGTCTCGCAATAGAAGAGTTTAACTTTTTTCGTTTTGCAAATGGATGAGTGGCGTTGCGTGGATGAGTGGCGTTGCGTGGATGAGTGGCGTTGCGTGGATGAGTGGCGTGTGAGAGTGGCGTTGCGTGTGAGAGTGGCGTTGCGTTTGAGAGTGGCGTTGCGTGTGAGAGTGGCGTTGCGTGTGTGAGTGACGTTGCGTGGGTGAGTGGGGTTGGAATGCAATAGGTTTCGCATTAGAAAAGTTGTAGTTATTGGTCTTGTAAATGACAATTTATTTATTTTTTCGTTGTTAAAATTGCTAAATTGATGGCTTTGTCATTTACAATGCCAATAGTTATAACTTTTGCGAATGTGACACCTATAGCATTTGGAATGCAACATGTTTTGTATTTATGTGACTTATATGGCAGCTCTGGTCGTTAAAAATTGCTAAATTGATGGCTTTGTCATTTACAATGCCAATAGTTATAACTTTTGCGAATGTGACACCTATAGCATTTGGAATGCAACATGTTTTGTATTTATGTGACTTATATGGCAGCTCTGGTCGTTATGCTACATCTCTAGATAGTTTTATCTTTCGCAAATGTGACACCTATTGTAACACAATATGTGTTGTGAGTGAGGGTGAGGGGTTGAGGGTGAGTGAGGGTGAGGGGTTGAGGGTGAGTGAGGGTGAGGGGTTGAGGGTGAGTGAGGGTGAGGGTGAGTGAGGGTGAGGGTGGGTGAGGGTGGGTGAGGGTGAGTGAGGGTGAGTGAGGGTGAGGGGTTGAGGGTGAGTGAGGGTGAGGGGTTGAGGGTGAGGGGTTGAGGGTGAGTGAGGGTGAGTGAGGGTGAGGGTGAGTGTGGGTGAGGGTTTGAGGGTGAGTGAGGGTGAGTGAGGGTGAGTGAGGGTGAGTGTTATTAATTGTACATATGGGAACTATTTGGGGGAAAGTGCAGACGCCAACCTGCAGCAACCCAGCTCGGGTCACAAAGAAATATGCCAGGCTAAGAGAACATATTACAGTAAGCAAGCGGATACTTGCGCCCAATATGGAATGGCAGCTGTCAGTGAACGTGTAGTGTTGTTAGTGCCCATTATTAGTGTGTTATCACTGCGGTAGACACAGCTGTGCGGTTACAGTAGCACGCCACTCCTAGTTAGTGCTGTGATGGTACTGTTCACTGTTTATGTATTAATGGCAGCTGTTAGAGTGTTGGCAGTGTCCACTGTTGACCCCTGAGATAGAACGTAGAGCAGATAGGTAGGAGGCAGCAGGGCCAAGTGAGGTAGGTAAAAGTAGCTGCTGGCAGCATTACTTCCCTGGCTGTCCTGCTCTATGAATCGATCTACACTGGATCCCAGACTTGAAGCGCAAACTGGAGAGCTGCGGGGGGGCAGGCACCTCCTGGATTAGCAGTTGGAGCAGGACATTATATTTGGAAACGGGTGTGGAGCGACAGAAAGTGGGGGGGATGGGAGAGAAAACAGCCAGAGGAAAAAATTTGAAAAAGGCCTATGGAAACGCAGTGAAATGAAAGGGGGAAGCCACCTAGGAAGAGCCTGGGTAAGCGGAGTAGGAAAGCCCGTATTTTGCTTTGCGGTTTATTTTCGTATTATGTTTCGCTCTGGATTGTATATCTGTTGGCAGCTTAATGTCCTTTTGGGCGTGTAATCAGTGTAATCAGTTATTTCCTGCAGCGCAGCATTTTGTTCTTTATGTAAGGGAGTGAGTTTTTTTTTCACAAAATGGGTGTAGTGGCACAATTACGAACAATCTTACTCTTAAATAACAAGCCGTGAGGGGCGGTAGGTGTTTGGGGAAGATATACGGGAGAGTAACTTAACTGCAAGCAGCGCCGTGTGCCAGTGAGTCGCTGTAAAGCCTTGAATACATAAACACCAAGACTAACCTTCCAAACACTTTTAGTTTGCTAAAACTGAATTTATTTTCACATAAAAAAGGAATTTTTGTTCTAAATAGGAACATAAAGCAGGTAATAATTTGCTAAAGCTATATTTTGCATATTTACAATACCATCACACATTTACATGGACGCACGGGAACACACACTTAGGGTGCCTGTTGATTTTAGAAACTATAGCAACTTTTGTTTTGCAGGAATGTGGGATATGCACCTGGGGGAGGGGAAAGGAGCCGAGAAAAGCTAACACTGCTCACTGCATTTGTATTAATGCAGCGCATTATTTCCGGATCGTGGCGCTGAAGCAGATTAACGACGGAATTACTAGGATTTGCCCAAATGCATCCATGTGACACTGCCTTCTAGTCTCAGCAACGCACAAGCATTGTGGGACATGTAGTTTCAGGTTTTACATTAATCAGGACCTACAAGTCAGGCCGGTCTAGAATATAAATTACAGTTTGAAACAAAATATAGTTAAGGCGGGCTGAGGCGGTTATATACGACGCGGGTCATCTGTCTGTGACTGGATGAACTACGATGCTTAAATCCGCCCAGCTTTCTCTCGTTATTCAGTTACCCCCAATAGTGAAGTCGGCTCAATAACTACTAAGTGGAGCCCTGCAACGTGCTATTGTTATTTTGTACTTTTAACTGTGCAATGGCACCATCACCATGCTTTAAGAACAGGAGATTGCCTAGCGAGATGTATATGGCCTTATTTGTAATGGTAAAACCTGAAACTACTAGTCCCAGACTGCAAAGCGTCCTCTCCTAAAACATTAGAATCATTTTAAAGGTGGAAAACAAAACTGCATGGTCCAGTATGCACATTAGTTCCCCGGACTCATCACAGCTTTCCCCACCATGCATACAAGAAGCTAGGGCAAGATCTTTAATCCCAAAATCTTTTTTATTAAAACAAGCTCAAGTTGAATACATACTTTTCATTGTTAATCATGCATGCAATACAGTTGTCAATTTGTGTAACATTTGTTGGATGTCAAGTACATTCATCGACCCCCAAGAGCGACCCTAGGGTCGGCTACAAGAGTTTATGGCCAGAGCGGCAACTTTAGATGTATATGAAACAGGCAAGATTGATTATACATCCATACATTTAATACACACTTTTAGGCACCTCAACTCCCTCTGTATTTGCGCCACTGAGACCAGACCTTCTCCCACTTCTACTTGATGATTTCTGACTATTTAGGACAGTAAAGATTATGGGTGTGGTGCTGTTAAACAATCAAACAGAAAAAGGACTGGATCAGCTAAATCAATAATTGCTCAAGTTTACCATATTGAGGGCCAATATGTTCTGACTCATCCAAGTGAATGTTGATGAGGAATCATAATACGCCCACAATGCAAAAGTAAATGACAAGCTGCGAACAAAGCATCCGAAAGCAGCCTAAAGGGGAGAAAGGAGGGGTGAGTGTAAGCCGAGGTCACACGGCGGGCAGGGGAGGGGGCGGAGCGGGGAGAGCGAGAGCGGCATGTGGGTGTAAAGAAGCCGGGCCGGGCAGGGGAGGGGGCGGAGCGGGGAGAGCGAGAGCGGCATGTGGGTGTGAAGAAGCCGGCCGGGCAGGGGAGGGGGCGGAGCGGAGCGGGGAGAGCGAGAGCGGCATGTGGGTGTGAAGAAGCCGGGCCTTTAAAGGTGTCGGAGGAATGCGGGCGGCTGTGCACGCGCTTTTAAGCTCAATGCACATGCGCATTGAGCTTAAAAGTCACGGGCACTGCAAGGAATCGCCACGATTCCTTGCTTCGTAGTTAAACGTTGTTTGAGCCGCAATAGGCTCGCAAGCTCGATGCGCATGCGCATCGACAGGCGAGACCTAAAAAGGAGAGTAAGGCAGCATTTCGTGATTGGAACGCTCTCACCGCAGAAGCGCCGCACAATCACCACCGCCTCCGTTCGAAGAAGGCATACACGCAGCGAGGTAAGCCCGCCAGACAAGCAAACCCCCTCCAGTGAAAACGAAGTGGCACGCTTACCGGGAGGCTCGGCACCGTCACAGACACAGGCACCGGAAGTGAGAGGAAGGAAGGCGCCATCACCGGAAGTCTTCTCCAACAACAACCTCCAGGCGGAAGACCCGGACCAGACCGGAAGAGGAAGGGTGTCATCGACCAGCGCCGGAAGACTCTGCACGAGCAGGGGAAACTGAGGGGGGAAGCGCGACGGCCCTTCCGAGAGGTGAAACAGCCGTGGAAGCAAGGTAGAAGCCGGATCAAGCGGCGCGGAGGCGGCGAAAAGCACGGCAGACGCCAGATCAAGTGACGTGGGGGCAGCGCGGAGGAGGCGCGAGCACAGCGCAAACTGCACCAAGAGGCGTGGCATTCACAGCGGGGTCCGAAAACTCAACGAGGGGCACGCAGCCACACAGCAAACACTGCAAAGCAGCAGTAAGCAGCAGCAGTCAGCAGGCCAGGACGCAGGCAGCTGCAGCAAGCGAAGCAGTACTGCCGGCAGTGTGAGTGGCACAGAGCAACGAAAGGCAAACAGAGTAAGGGCATAAAAGAGACAGTGCGAGCATAGCGCAAACTGCACCAAGAGGCGTGGCATTCACAGTAAGCAGCAGTCAGCAGGCCAGGACGCAGGCAGCTGCAGCAAGCGAAGCCGGGCACCAAAAGAGTACGCTAAGGAGCACATAAAGTTAAGTAAGGGCGAGAACATAATAAAAAGTGTACAAGCAACGCAAGCTTGAGCCGAGAAGAGGTCAGAGGGGCCAGCGAGAGGCCGAAGACAACGTCACAGCAAGGGCAGGGCCAAGACCCTTAAAGGCACACAGAGCAGAGCAAGTGCACAGCACACATTAAAGGCAACGGGCAGGACCAGATAAAAACAAACACAACATCCAGCCTACCCTCCTGAGCGCTAGACGTAAGCACGCAGCCCCAGCGCCCGGTTGGCAAAGCAGCAAGACAGAACGCGAACGAGGCAAGGCACACGCTGGCAGGTCTTAAGGCAAAGACCAGAACAAGGCACATCCGGGAGCCGAGCAGATACAGACTGCAAGGCATTTCAGAGACAACGTTAAAGGTGACAGAACTACCCAAGACAACCCTAGCGAAAGGGAGGCTAGGCAGCATCCTATCAAGGAGGGGCATTATAACAATGGCTGGCAATGATGGAAAACCAACAGGCGAGCAACAGAAGAAACCAAAATTTGACAACCAAGGGTCCCCGACCAAAACAAGAGGCGAGCCGGTCACGTTGGAAACCATCCTGCGGAAGGTAAACGAAGGCAATGAGGTGGGAAGAGAGACGAAACTCAAGCTGGAGAACATGCAACTAGAGATGGCGGCCATTAGAGCGGACCTTCACAAAACAAACACAAGAATAGAAGCTGCAGAAAACCGAATAAGCTTGGTGGAAGATGAAACGAGCAGACACACCAAGGCTATAGCAGAGCTGAGAACAGCCACAAATGCCGTACAAAAACACCTAGCGGAGAAGGACGACAGGGCAAGACGGGGCAACATAAGAATACTGGGAGTGCCAGAGGGGGCTGAAGATAAGGCAGGCTCCTGTGCCGCCATGCTAGAGGAGATGATTCCACAACTTACAGGTATCACCTTCCAAAAAGGCTTCGAGGTACAAAAGGCATACAGGATACCAGCAGGGAAACCAGCCACAGGAAGAGGCCCAAGAGCGATAATTTGCAACCCTCTGAGACTAAACCAGACAGAGGCCATTTTTGCCTTCGCCAGGAAAAATCAGAATCTAACGTGGGCCGGCAGCAAGATAGTATTGACTCAGGACTATTCAAAGCCGACAGTGGAGCTAAGGAAAGGCTTCCTGGCACAAAGAGACATCCTGCGGAGAAGAGGGGCCGCGTTCAGCTTTGTCAGCCCAACAAAATTCAAGGTGACAGACAAATGGAAGACGATGTTTTTTGAATGCCCAGAGGCTCTAAAACGATACCTGCAAGGTCCAGCAGTGGAGGACATGGAGGAGAACAAAAGCCCTGGGGCAGCAAAGAGGAGCGCGTCGCCGCTGAACGAACAATCAGAGTAAAGAGGTGAACGGAGAGGACCAGCAGGGAAGCACAGAACAGCGTACCTACCTCACAATGTATAATGAAGGAAGTGCACAGGCAACAGAGAGAGACTGGGAGACTGAAGGACTGAAGGGCTGAAGGACATAAAAGAGACCCGAACATGGAGGAACACAACAGCCAAGGACATAACCAACTCTACCTCAGGGATGATGCGAGCAGAGGAACTTTGTCGTCGCACACCCTTTTTGCAAGTATGGGAGGGAGGGGGGCGGGAAGGCGAGAGTGGGGGAGGGGGGAGGAGGGGAAAAGGGGAGGGGGGGGTTTTGTACATGGGCTTACTGACTATCTTTTCTTTCTCTGCATCTCTTGCATCTTTTATTTCTCTGTCACACTTGCACCAAGTAGGAGCAAAAGGAAACAGGAAGACATGATTAGGCACATGGCTAGAAGAGCAAACGAGCCTAAGGGCAGCCCACCAGCACAGCGAACACAAAGCAGCACTAATGACACATAACGGACAGAATAGCATAGGGTCAGATATCAAAATAGTCTCCCTAAATGTCAAAGGGCTGAATAGCCCCGTAAAAAGAAGGAAGGTGCTCGACCACCTAAGGAAACTCAAAAGCGACATCTATGTGCTACAAGAGACCAGACTAGAAGAGGCAGACATCCCGCGATTAAGAGCTAACTGGATAGGGGAGGTGGTGGGATCACCAGCCCAGAACAAGAAGAATGGGGTAATAACACTAATCAGCAAAAATTCGAACTTGTCTCTCACAAGCTATCAAACAGACACCCAGGGCAGGACACTAGTGACCAGCCTCAAGCGAGCAGGTGAGACCTACCACGTCGCAAACATATACGGCCCTAACAGTGAGGATAAACAATTTTGGGAGGGGATAGGTGCCCAGCTACACAACCTACCAATGGAAGATCTACTGATCGTTGCCGGAGATTTCAACCAAGTCCTGGACCCAGCTATAGACAAGCACCCCTGCAGACGCCACACAACCACTAGCCCTAACATTCTCAAGAACCTGTGCACAAAACTGAGCCTTAAGGACCCGTGGCGCCTAAGCAACCCGGACGCCAGGGAATACACATTCTACTCCAACCCCCACAACTCCTACAGTCGGATAGACTACATACTGATGTCAGAAACACACACACACCTCATATACCACACAGAAATAGGACCCAGAACAATATCAGATCACGCACATATAAGCCTATCCTTATCAGGCAGACACAACGAGAAGCCAACACGCAGGTGGCGATTTGATGACGGCCTTCTCCAACACACAGTGGCGAAGGCAGAGATAGACACAGCAATTCGAGAGTACCTGACAATCAACGACACACCAGAAACGCCTAGAGAGGTACTATGGGACGCTCTTAAAGCGACCATACGGGGGGTAGTAATGACAATAAAAGGGAAAATGAACAAAGCAAGGAATAAAAGGATAGAGAACCTGGAGAAAGAGATCAAAACACTGGAGAACAGCCACATAGCAAGCCTAGAAGACAAAAACACACTCACAGAGCTAACCAAACTGAAGTACGAGCTGAATAGAATACTAAGCGAGATAGCAGGGACCTGGATCAACAAATATAAATCAATCAATCTTTGCACGGCCAACAAAGCGGGGAAAAATCTAGCAACCTATCTGAAAGGGAAACAAAAACAGCACACAATTGGGGCGATCAAAGACAAACATAATAAGGCCCAGACAGCCAATAAGGACATTCTGGAGGTATTCAGGGACTTCTATGAGGGTCTTTACACAAGAGACGACACGCTAAAAGAGGACGGGGGCGAGGAACTCCTCAACAGCATAGCCACTCCCACCCTAACAGAGCGAGAACGAGAAGTCCTAGAGCTAACAGTCACAGAGGATGAGATAAGGAAGGCCACGGCCAGCCTCAAAGAGAACAAGGCACCAGGGCCTGACGGCTTTACAGCAGGTTTCTATAAACAATACCTGACCACACTCCAACCCACGTTGAAACAGGTATTTGAGGAGTGCGTCCACAAAGGACGCATGACCCCATCAATGGCTGAGGCTAATATAATAGTCATACCAAAGGAAGGGAAGGACACGACAGAGGCGAAGAACTTCAGGCCGATCTCACTCATAAATGTAGACTGCAAGATATACGCGAAGATACTAGCCAACAGACTTAACGCCTACCTACCTAAACTCATACACAACTCCCAGGTAGGATACCTCAAAAACCGCATGTCCCATGACAACACCAGACTACTATGCCATATAATCAACCACTCGGCCCAGAGCAATAAAGCAGCCGTAATGATAGCCCTGGACGCCGAAAAAGCGTTTGACAGAGTCTCATGGCCCTATCTAGATCACTGCATGGGGAAATTCGGGCTAGGACCCAACTACAGGAGGATGGTGATGGCGCTTTACAACAGCCCCAAGGCGCGAGTGGTAGTGAACGGCGGCATCTCAAACATACTAAACCTGGGCAGAGGCACGCGACAAGGCTGTCCACTCTCACCTGGCCTCTTCCTATTGGCAATAGAGCCACTCCTTACAATGATACGAACAAACGAGGATATAGCTGGGGTGCCAATCGGAGGAGAAAAATTTAAGCTAGCGGCATATGCAGACGATGTGTTAATAATGACAGAAGACCCTGAGAGATCTATCAAGGCACTGACAGATACAATTGAGAGGTACGCCCAAGTCTCAGGGTACAAACTCAACAAGGACAAATCAGAATGCAAGCCCCTAAACATCCACACAACAAGTACAGTACTAGGAACGTCAGGCCTAGCGTGGCAAACTAAACCTATTAAGTATCTAGGTATCCTCTTCGAGAGAAACCTGAGCACGACACTAGAACATAATGAACAGGTTATAATCCAGAAAATCAAGGCCAAAGTAGACGGGTGGTCACCCAAGTTCACAACATGGTGGGGGAGGGTAGAAACAATAAAAATGATGCTCACACCGATGGTGAACTATATGCTAGCCATGCTACCCCTAACCAACACAGATGACTTCCACAAAAAGATAGACAAGATACTGAACGATTTCCTATGGAGAGGGAAGAGGGCCAGAATAAGCATACAAAAGCTCAGATTATCAAAGGAACAGGGGGGGCTAAACATAACAAACTTCAAACGATTCCACGAGGCGTGCTTAGCTAGACAGGGACTGCACTGGCTGGACCCAAGACAGGACTACACACCGGCATGGCTAACACTAGAACAGGGGTTACTAAAAGGTATGAAACCCATCTCCCTCCTCACGGCCACCAAACACCCGGCAATCAAAGACAACCCGGTACTCAGAAACACAAAACAAGCTCTGCTTAAAATTGACAAACTTCTCAACACGAGTATCAAAGGAGGGCCTTTTGAATCTATCTGGCACAACCCATCCTTAAAATACAGGGGGAAGGTCCTCGACATGCACGACTGGTATAGCCTAGGGATATCCACAGCCAGGGATCTTAAGAACAAGGGTGCAGACGTAACATTCGACACCCTGAAAGGAGAGTACAACCTAAACAGCGTAGAACTATACAACTTCCTGAAGATAAAAGTCGCAATTAGGAAGGCGAACCTCAACACCCAGACACCTTCGATAATACAGTTGGCCAGCAGCCTGAACACGCTAGGACACCAGGTGGCACACCTCTACAAGATCCTAGGCCCCAAACACACCAAACTCAATGACAAGGTCCTAAACTTCTGGGGAGAGGCAGCAGGTCAAGCACTCAGTCAGGAAGCCAAGGCAGAGCTATGGAGGTCCACTAGTAGGAAAAAAGTGACGGCCACGCTGAATCAGACAAAATTCTGGCTGATACACAAGGCATATTGGACACCAGCCCGATTAGCCACTGTGGGCATTAGAGACAGCGACATGTGCTGGAACTGTGATAGAGAAAGGGGAGACTTAGAACACCTCCTTCTAAAATGCCCAAAAATCAAGGACTTCTGGGGGAAGATCAGAACACTCATCCACGAGATCACAGGCATAGACATACCAACGAACATCACAAGTCTGGCTCTAGGGTTCACGTCACAGGCAATCACAAAGGCTGAGGACAGGGACCTCATAGATCTCCTGCTGACAGCCGCAGTCAAAGTAGTCCTAACTAACTGGAAGGACACATCAAAGGCGGCTCCACAGGCATGGCTCAACTGGGTCACGTTCCTTAGGGGGGCGGACAACATAACAGCAAAACACACACCGAAGACGCACAAGCAGTCGACCATGTGGGGATCTTTAGACCACTACCTGTCATCACACAAGCCACCGTAGGCGTGAACGTGATACATCTGAGGTCACGGGCAGAAACAGGCTAGTGCCAACAGAGCACCGTGTACATCTCCTACTTAACCTATAACCTATATCTCTCTCCACTATCCCCCGGGGCGGCGCGGGGAGCAAGATGCTTGGTCACAAACGCCAAGGAACACCAATGGACGCAATATGACTATGAGTCTATGAGACTTGGGACTATGAGACTACGAACCGGCGAATGATCTCAAGAGTACGGAATGCCACCCCCACCCCCCCCCCCTTTTTTTTTTTTTTTTCTTTCTCTCTTTTCTTCTTTCCGCTCATGTATAAGCCTCTTCCCTGTATGTAAAATTATATTTTTATATATACAATAAAGAATTTCGGAAATTAAAAAAAAAACAAAACAAAAAAAAAAAAAAGATATGTGGTGGAGCAAAATTTGGAATATATACAGGATGGAGAAATTATCAGCTTTCCTGCATGATCGAGTTTATAATTTGCGATGTAGTGTGGCTTGCATTTTAAACATACATGTTGGAATTGCTACGAAAATCGCAACTGTGTGAGATTTCCCCCTCATCCGATAGTCTAGTGCCTCAGACTCAGATAAACAAGCGCGCGCTTCTCTGTGGCTGCAGCTTGCATAGTTGACAAGCCTCACGCTAAAAGTGGGAGGGGTGGGGGGAGTGTGGCCCAGAGCACACACAGCGTTTCTCTTGCAGAAGCGAGCCAGGGGCACCATGTGTTTGTAAGTTAATTACAGACATATGGGGGTCCATTAGGATGTCGGGCAGTGGCACCACCGTGGTGCTGGCGGGCGGAAAAATGCCTTTTTCCGCCCGCGAGCAGCGGGAAACACGTCCGCCATATTAGTATTGCAAAACATAGACCAGTTCCCGTCTGCCGCGGAGCGACGAGCATCACCATCAAAGTGCGCCCGGCACCGTGGCAGTGGGAGCCAATGGAGACTCACCGCAGTGCGGAATGATGTCCACCCTGCTCCACAAATTAGGATGGCCCAAACAAGCAGACGCACCGCAGCGGAACACCGCCCAACCACAGAAGGCAGAAACTCGACAGCGGAGCGCGATAGCAGAGACCCGGTCCACACCACCTGGCCACGACCGCCAAGAACCCAGCTCTACATGTGTTTCCGGTGCTGTACCTGTTACAGCACTATCATCTCATGGGCTGCCGCGGACACCGCCGCAGGTACGCAAATACACAAATACAACACACAACACACGGGCTGACACAGGGTCCAAAATCACAACAGACACCCTTCTGGGGACAACAACACATCCACAAGGGCACCCACACATGACCCACCTGCCACCAAGTCACCCCACTGCATCCTGGACACACATTGACGGCGAACATGCAGCAACGTCCCGGTCCCGGTCACGTCACCGCAGTGTTCGACACATGCGCACAATGCAGAAGGCTGGGCCAGTCCAAGGCATGGGCAAGGCACAGAGACGACAGGGACACACCCCCTCCAACTACACATCAACACACCCCATTAAGTCACAGGCCAGGTGCCCATCCTGTGCACCCCCATGCACAGCAACAAGCACCAAGCATTGCAACAAGCAAGCTCAATACACACCCTGCACCACACAACAAACAACCAGGGAGACAGCCACTGCAGGAGTGGCTGACAAGGAACACACAACACCAGTGCCACACACACTGAAGGCTGCCAATACTTGGCAGCACATACACACACAAACAAACACACACACTGGGTGTAGCCACAAACAGAACACACACACAAGGATGCCTCAACAGATTCCTGCCCAAAAACAACACACAAATACTACAGGAACACACACAGAACCACATCAGAAACAGACATACCCTGTCAGCCAACCTGTGGAAAGGCAATGGGAGCACAGACACAACAGGAGTGCGCAACCTCATCACTCAGGAACAAGACACACACAACATACCACAAATCACACAATAAGTGCACCAGCACAGAACTACAGAACTACACTGCCACATGAAACCAACCACAGATGCACATGAAATCAAAAATGAAAAAACACCACAGTACATAAGGGGATGCACATCAAGCAATGCAAATACCACATACACACAGCACTGTAGGCACAACAAGCAGTGTGTGCCCAACAAGCAGACCAGTCACACACAGACATGACTGACACAACTCAACACACACAACACTAATCAGCACATCACAAACACAACAGCACACCCAGGAAGTGAAGCAATACCACAGCCAGCACACATGCATCCAACACAACAACAGATGCACCACTCTGGGATACAAGATCACAACCATCTTGACCAGAGCACTGGGCAGTACACACAGCTGCAGTGCACATGAGCAATCCTGACTCATTATTAGCACAAGAACAGCACACATAAACCATTGGGGCAATGTCCAGAGTGGAACATCACTCTTGGCCCAAGAACTGCACCACAAAGCACAGTTTCACAAATGAAGTGATGGGGAGGCACACACACATAGAAACCAAGGGGACAGCTGACATCAAAGTTAACTGACTTGCATGTCAGTAGTAGACATGTAAGGGGGTACCATACACAAATAGAGGGACTGCAGACCCACAATGGGTAGGCATAAGTGGCACACATATAGGGGATTGCATTACACCACACACACCATGCCATACAGGAGGATAAAAGGCACCATGTGCATGCAATACATGAGAAACACAACCACAATGGCAGTGTAGAGCAGCAGGGCTATACAGTCCACACAAACACACTCAAGACACATTGATGATCAAACAAACACAATACTGATGTGCAAGTCACACACTTTGCACACTCATAAGTGACCAAAACAACAAGGAGGAGTCAGACAGAACAGCATGGACACACCAACACACTGCACAGTGCACAACAGACAACTCACACATGTGCATACAACCATACCCACAGGGCTTACCAATCCCAACAACAGGCACACAACTCCTTGGTGACACATGTGTGTCTTTCACAATCCAGGGGCGCACACACATCCACACCCACTACAAAGTCACACCCTTCACACTGCACACCACTTGACTACCCAAGAGCACACATCTCATGTAGGCCATGGGACCAGGACTAAGGGCCAACATAAGATGACCATACACATACACAGCAGGGCACACATAAAGGAATAACACACATACATCATGACATTGCCCAGCCTGCATGCAAACCTGTGCACAGCATCACACCCACCCTGTGCTGGCAGTGTACCCCAACCTGACATGTGAACAATGTAGCCAACAACAGCAAACCACTAAAAAGAGAACTGCCTGACAGGAAAAAGAGCCATCACAGATAACACTAGTATCAGTGTCAAGGGCTGAAGTGGAACTCTTAAAGCCAAGAACTTGCACAGGAACAGAGTCGCTATTTCCCAACTCCCTCCAAGGAATGCCCCCGAGTCCGTCACTAAAAACCTGACTCTTTGGCACTCCCCAAGGGGAGTGGATAAAATAAGAAACAACAGAAGAGACCGCTCTGGAACTGTTCTTTCTGCTTCTCTTGTCCAGTACGTTCTGCAGAAAAAACTTCTGAGAAGCCTAATTAGATTAAGGAACAACATTAACATGCATCCTACCTATACTATGCTCTTTTTCTATGTTCTATCTATTTATACCTTATGCTCCAGATTTCTAGCTTCTCTTCTTTTGCGTTTATTAACTCTCTCTTTCTTTCTTTTTCTTTCTGAAGACGCTGTTTATTAACACACAAAATATAATGGTTATTTCTGTGTTCCTAGCAAAACTGTCAGGTTAATTTAATCTTATTAATTTATTCCTTACCTATCGTCTTCTTTTTGTAGACCTTTAATCAACCAATGTTCTTATAAAGAACTCGAAGCGACGAGGATTAGAGCCTAATTACCTACATTGCTATAGGTATTGGTAATTATAACTGCCTATTAATATTTATATCAGTACTACCTATGACTAATTATCTATTTTGTCCTTTTCTAATTCGCGTGCAACTAATCTATCAATTTCCTAAATATTGCCTATTTAATTATATTACAAGCTTAACTCCAAGCTATTCTAATTTCTATGTCTTTTCTCCTTGTGTCTTTAGATATTCCAAAGTCAATATACTCAGGTAAGTCTTTTCCTCCTGGTAGTTACTTGAGATGAACTTTGAAAGACAACACTACTCGCATTAACATTGAATTTGACTTATCTCAATTGTTCTTTTCTTCTATCTTGAAACAGCTGCCGGTGGAGGCCTCTTGTCGATGAAGACGCCTGAAGATGAACTCAAGTCAAGAAGAGTTTGTGAACAAAACGCCGGCTTCTTTTGACAGGTAACGCTGAATTAGACTTTCTCCTCGACTAAGGATTCCTAAACACTCATGCGGATTCTATGCGCGGTGAAAAGGAAACATTTAGCAAACCACTATTTCTGGAACTGTGAAACTATCTCGGACAACAACAAACTTACGTCCGTCTCGGAAAATCTCTTCAGTGAAGTGCGCATTTGTTTATTATCACGCGCTTCGCCTTAGCTCTTACACCTGTGAGAGACACGCAACCACTAGACCGCTAACTCTTCTTTCACATCAGCGGCCATCTTGGAATTCCGCCGATGATTAAGAATTCTCCAAACAGTGCTAGATGGTCCGTTATTCTTGTCAAACCGGTGCAATTTGCTTGTGTAGGTGGTCACTGCATGGATGGCTGAATTTGGAGTTCTGACAGTACTCCCCAACTAAGAAGATCCTCCCATTCTTGGCTTAGCTGGGAACCTTTGGTGGAAATCCTTTACAAGTCTGGGGCCATAGACATCTGACCAACATTCCCAAGACCGTTCCTCAGGCCCATAACCCTTCCAATCCACCAAGTAATACAATTGTCCCTTAACCTTTTTTTAATCTAGATATTCTTTGACTTCATATTCTACCCCAGACTCAAATTGGATAGGTTTTGGTGGTACATTTTTTCGTAGATTGGGTGACGCCTTTTTTAGCAAGGAAACATGGAAAACGGGATGAATTTTCCATTTAACTGGCAGTTTTAATCGATAAGTTACAGGATTTACCTGTTTCTCAATTCAGATAGAAGAGAGAATAACCTCTAGAAATATTTTTTGCGTTATTGTGTGCAAATTCGGCTGCCCCGAGATAATCAGACCAATCCCCTTCTTGTTTCAATAGGAAAAACCTAAGATATTGCTCTAGTTCTTGGTTCACTCTCTCTGTTTGCCCGTCCGTCTCAGGGTGGTAACGGGTAGAATACCTAGCTTCTATTCCTAAACCCACCAGAATGGCCATCCAAAAACGGGACAGAAATCGAGAGCCTCGATCTGAGATGATTATCTTTAAAATCCCGTGAATCCTGACTATTTGTGTACTAACGTGATGGGCTAACTGTTTCGCTGTTGGAACTCCCTTTAAGGCTAAAAAATGTGTCATTTTAGAAAATGCATCTACTACCACCAAAATCGTATTATAACCCTGGCTGGAAGGTAAGTCAACTATCAAATCTAACGTGATAGTATGCCAAGGGCCAGGGGGGGTTGGCAGAGGTCACAATAACCCTTCTGGGGCCTGTTGTTCTGATTTTCCCTGAGCGCAGACTTCACAAGCTTTTACATAGTTCTCAATATCAGTTGCCATTCGAGGCCACCAATAATGTCTCTTGACTAGTTCTTCAGTCTTAGATTCACCCTTATGTCCAGCTAAGAGGCTGTCATGGCATTCATACATTACTTGTTGGTGCAATTTCTTAGTAGGTAAGTACAGAGCTCCTTTATGATAAGGTAGTTGATGTTGAATCTCTCTGATGGGTTCTTACTTAGCCCACTTCTGCATTTCCTCTGGACTCATGGCTTGAGCAATCTGTTAATTCACAGTGAGAGGTGTGGTGTCACAAATGATCTTAGACTCTGGTATTATTGTTTGACCTTCTTCTCGTGGCTTATTGATTTCTGTTCCCAACCTAGACAGGGCATCCGCTTTTCCATTCTGAGCACCAGGTCGGTAAGTGATTACAAAATCATACTCTGAAAAATTCAATGACCACCTAAGTTGCCTGGGTGTTAAGGTTTTAGCTGATTTCAAAACCTTTAGATTCCGATGATCGGTAAACACCATCACTTGATGCCTTGCTCCCATGAGGTAATGCTGCCACACCTTGAATGCGTCCTTAATTGCTAATAACTCTTTTTCGGTTATTGTGCAGTTCACTTCTGCTGGTGTCAATTTTCTAGATCTGTAGGCAAGTGGATGCAATTGTCCTGTTTCCTTGTGCCATTAGGATCATTCTCCACCAATAGCTTGATCCGAAGCATCTGTTTCCACGTAAAACGGTTCTGTAGTATCTGCATGCAAGAGTACTGGAGCCGAGGTGGACCGTTTCTTCAACAATTTAAAGGCTTCTTCAGCTTCTTCTCTCCATTTGAAACGGATTCCTTTCCTCAACAGCCGTGTGAGAGGTAGTATCTTCCGCGAAAATTCACTGATAAACCTCCGGTAGAAATTCGCAAAGCCAATAAACCTTTGTACCTCTTTCACACTTGTAGGAGATTTCCAATCGACCACTGCCTTGATTTTTCCTTCGTCCATGTTCATGCCGGTTGGTGAAAGAACAAATCCCAAGAATTCCACCTTGGAGACATTAAAGGCACACTTTTCCAATTTTACGAATAGCCGATTCTCTCGGAGCTTCTGTAAAATTCTTCTTACTTGCTCTGGGTGCTTGCTTTTGTCACTGGAGTAAATTAAAATGTTGTCGATATATACTATTGCACATTGGTCGATGTACTCACTGAGGATATCATTAATAAAGTGCTGAAAAGTCGCCGGGGCATTACACAACCCATATGGCATGACTTGGTATTCAAATAACCCAAATCTTGTTCTAAAGGCGGTCTTCCACTCATCGCCTTCTCTCATCCTGATTAAATGGTAGGCTCCTCTCAGATCTAATTTGGTATATATTTGGGCTCCTTTGACTTGATCCAATAGGACTGAGATGAGCGGGAGTGGGTAACGATTTGTCTTTGTGATTTTGTTTATCGCGCGATAATCTATGCAGGTTCTCAGATCTCCCTCTTTCTTCGGCACAAAAAACAAAGGCGAGGACACCGGCGATTGGGAAGGGCGTATAAACCCGTTTGCCAAGTAATTGTCCAAATATTCCTTCAGATGCTGATGTTCCTTTTCCGTTAGTGCATAGACTCGACTGCATGGCAGATTGGCACCAGACTCCAGGTCAATTTTACAGTCGTATGCTCGATGGGGAGGCAATTGTTCAGCTTCCTTCTCGTCAAAGACGTCTGTAAAATCTTGGTATTCCGGTGGAATTTCATGGGAGTCTATAATGCAAACAGAAGCACCGGCCATGCATAGGGAGTGAGCAGGATTAACCTCACAGCACTTCTCGTTTTTTTCAAAACAATTCTCTTTACAGTAAGTAGAATCCATAATTATCATGCGTGCACTCCAATTGATGGTAGGATTGTGCTCCGTTAACCACGGTAATCCTAAAATCAGCTGAAACTGTGGTGCATCGATTAAATAGAACTGGATTAACTCCTCATGACCATCTATCGAAAGCATTTGTACCGGTTCTGTATGACTTACGATAGGTCCGGATGAGAGATTAGTTCCATAAACTGCTCGTACAGGTTCACTCCTGTCCTTTCGAATCGCTCTCAATCCTATCTTAGTCGCAAACTTCAGATCACAGAAGTTTCCCGTAGCCTCAGAGTCAACCATCACAGAAACCTCGGTCAAGGTGATTTGCCGGAATTTGATTACCATGGACAGAATCAGATGGGGTGAAGAGGACTGTAAGGTATTTGCTAGCTGATGCTCTTTTGGAGTTGATTCTCGATTAGCATTCACCTGTCCAACTCCTCCTACAGGTGGTGCTGAGAGTTTTCCTTCAGTTTGAATGATGTCTTGGGTTTCTTTGGACAGTTCCTTACGAAGTGACCGTTGGGGCTACAATACATACACAGATCTCCTGCCCTTCTTTTCTCTTTTTCCTCTTTAGTTAAAGGGCCCCTAATAGCTCCAATCTGCATTGGCTCCGGATTGGATTGTCCATCCGTAGTTCGATTTTTCTCCGATTTTTTTCCTTGTGTCATTAGGATAATTCTCCACCAATAGCTTGATCCGAAGCATCTGTTTCCACGTAAAACGGTTCTGTAGTATCTGCATGCAAGAGTACTGGAGCCGAGGTGGACTGTTTCTTCAACAATCTAAAGGCTTCTTCAGCTTGCTCTATCAAACCTTGGCACCGCTGGTTTAAAATCTTTTCTTTTCTCTCCTTTTCTCTCTCCCAGACGAAAATCAATTTCTAACACTAAGTCCACCAATTCAGAGATTTCTGAAGGTCAGTTAGGTATTTGGGCTAAGATATCCTTGAGTTCGTCGCGTAGCCCACGATAAAATACTGCGGCCCTTTTACTTTCCGGCCAATTTGTTTCAACTACCAATTTGTTAAATTGGGCCAGGTAAGCCACTAAATCACGATTACCCTGGCGTAGCTCCAGTAGCTCATTATCAACCGCTTGGGAGAATCTTCGTCTGTCGAAAATTCGCAAGAACTCCTTTTTGAACTCCTCGTAATTCTGCAAGATAGGGTCGTCTCTGGTGACTAATGGCATCGACCATGACACTGCATCGCCACTCAGGTATGATAAGGCAAACGCCACTCTGGACTGCGCATCGGGGAAAATAGAAGGACGGCACATAAAATGAAGAGAGCATTGGGTGAGGAATATCTGCACAGTTTGTGGGTCCCCACTAAACCTTTCAGGAGGAGCTAGGGGAATAACAGGGGCTAAAGAATGAATCACTTGTGTGGTTAGTCTATTGGAGCCTTCAGCTTGGGTATTCACACTTTCTCTTTCTGAGCTAAATGGTCGTCCAACTCTCTGAGCTAACTCTGCGGTTTCTTTCCTAGAATTCATCATCTCTTACCTAAGACTCTGATTATCTTCTCAAACTGCTACCAATTCCTTTTGTATAGCCTCTAAGACTGTTCCCAGAGTTTGCAAATTAATGCCCTCAGCCATTCTGTTCGGGTGCAAGTATTCACACGTGGGCACTTCACTCTGTCAAGGGCTGAAGTGGAACTCTTACCGCCAAGAACTTGCACAGGAACAGAGTCGCTATTTCCCAACTCCCTCCAAGGAATGCCCCCGAGTCCGTCACTAAAAACCTGACTCTTTGGCACTCCCCAGGGGGAAGGGGGAGTGGATAAAATAAGAAACAACAGAAGAGACCGCTCTGGAACTGTTCTTTCTACTTCTCTTGTCCAGTCCGTCCCGCAGACATAAACTTCTGAGAAACCTAATTAGATTAAGAAACAACATTAACATGCATCCTACCTATACTATGCTCTTTTTCTATGTTCTATCTATTTATACCTTATGCTCCAGATTTCTAGCTTCTCTTCTTTTGGGTTTATTAACTCTCTCTTTCTTTCTGAAGACACTGTTTCTTAACACACAAAATATAATGGTTATTTCTGTGTTCCTATCAAAACTGTTGTGTTAATATAATCTTATTAATTTATTCCTTACCTATCGTCTTCTTTTTGTAGACCTTTAACCCCTTCAGCGCTAATGACAAGGGTAACTCGTCATGGACTTTCCATTGATTTCAATGGAAAGTCAATGAAGCTCATCGACCACCCTTAGCAGCCAAGTGGTTAATCAACCAATGTTCTTATAAAGAATTCAAAGCGACGAGGATTAGAGCCTAATTACCTAAATTGCTTAAGTAAGTATAACTGCCTATTAATATTTATATCAGTACTACCTATGACTAATTATCTCTTTTGACCTTTTCTAATTTGCGCGCAACTAATCTATCTAATTGGACTTTCTCCTCGACTAAGGATTCCTAAACACTCACGCGGATTCTATGCGCGGTGAAAAGGAAACATTTAGCAAACCACTATTTCTGGAACTGTGAAACTATCTCGGACAACAACAAACTTCCGTCCGTCTCGGAAAAGCTCTTCAGTGAAGTGCGCATTTGTTTATTATCTCGCGCTTCACCTTAGCTCGTACACCTGTGAGAGACACGCAACCACTAGACCGCTAACTCCTCTTTCACATCGGCGGCCATCTTGGAATTCCGCCAATGATTAAGAATTCTCCAAACAGTGCTAGATGGTCCGTTATTCTTGTCAAACTGGTGCAATTTGCTTGTGTAGGTGGTCACTGCATGGATGGCTGAATTTGGAGTTCTGACAGTATTACCCAACTAAGAAGATCCTCCCATTCTTGGCTTAGCTGGGAACCTTTGGTGGAAAACCTTTACAAGTCTGGGGGCATGGACATCTGACCAACATTCCCAAGACCGTTCCTCAGGCCCATAAACCTTCCAATCCACCAAGTAATACAATTGTCCCTTAACCTTTTTTGAATCTAGTATTTCTTTGACTTCATATTCTACCCCAGACTCAAATTGGATAGGTTTTGGGGGTACATTTTTTCGTAGATTGGGTGACGCCTTTTTTAGCAAGGAAACATGGAAAACGGGATAAATTTTATATTCAACTGGCAGTTTCAATCGATAAGTTATAGGATTTACCTGTTTCTCAATTGGATATGGATCTATAAATCTAGGTAAAAATGTTCTTTTCCCTTTTAATCTCAGATTTTTAGTCCGTAACCAAACATCTTCTCCTTCTTGTAAACTAGGACCTTCTCTTCTCTTTTTGTCAGCATAAATCTTGTACTTCTTTGTTTGCCTGTTCCAAAGTTTGAGAAGCTGCTTGATGTACTTCTTTTAGATGGGTTACTAAATCTCTCACTGCTGGGACAGTAATTTCAGTGTGAGTCACAGTTGAATTTGGATGACTTCCATAACTCAGATAGAAGGGAGAATAACCTGTAGAACTTGTCAAACCGGTGCAATTTGCTTGTGTAGGTGGTCACTGCATGGATGGCTGAATTTGGAGTTCTGACAATCAGTGTCTGAATGGCCTGAAGACCCTGTCACCCCTGTTTAAAAATGTAATGCGTGCAAAGAGCTTGGCTATGTTGAAGTGACACATAGAGCATGGGGCACCAAATGCACACACCAAAACAACTTTAATCAGCAAGGACACTGACAAAACAGACAACAGGAGTACATGTCTTTATTCACATATTGCACAGATGTGACAGTGGAACAACAGTAGACAAGAGCAAGGCACAAAATGCTGATCATATGCAAGATAATCTGAACAGGCACAGCAAGTACATGAAAGGCTGCACAGGGGATAGGCCAACACAGCAGAGCAACAGGACCTGTGTTCATGGCACAGGGGAGAGTCCAACACAGCAGAGCAACAGGGCCAGTGTCCATGGCAGGTGGCACAGCAAGTACATGAGAGGCTGCACAGGGGATAGGCCAACACAGCAGAGCAACAGGATCACTGTCCATGGCACAGGGGAGAGTCCAACACAGCAGAGCAACAGGGCCAGTGTCCATGGCACAGGGGAGAGTTCAACACAGCAGAGCAACAGGGCCATTGTCCATGGCACAGGGGAGAGTCCAACACAGCAGAGCAACAGGGCCAGTGTCCGTGCTAAGTGGCACAGCAAGTACATGAGAGGCTGCACTGGGAATAGGCCAACACAGCAGAGCAACAGGGCCAGTGGGCATGGCATGGTGCAGAGTCAGAACATGAGAAGCTGCACAGGCAAGGCCAGAACAGCAGTGAATGACAAGGCCAGTGGGCATGGCAAAGTGCAGAGTCAGGACATGAGAAACTGCACAGGCAAGGCCAGAACAGCAGTGAATGACAAGGCCAGTGGCCAGGAAGAAGTGCAGAGTCAGGACATGAGAAGCTGCACAGGCAAGGCCAGAACAGCAGTGGATGACAAGGCCAGTGTCCAGGGAGAAGTGCAGAGTCAGGACATGGGAAGCTGCACAGGCAAGGCCAGAACAGCAGTGAATGACAAGGCCAGTGGGCATGACAGGGTGCAGAGTCAGGACATGAGAAGCTGCACAGGCAAGGCCAGAACAGCAGTGAATGATATGGACAGTGGGCATGGCAGGGTGCAGATTCAGGACATGAGAAGCTGCACAGGCAAGGCCAGAACAGCAGTGAATGACAAGCTCAGTGGCCAGGGAGAAGTGCAGAGTCAGGACATGAGAAACTGCACAGGCAAGGCCAGAACAGCAGGTAATGACAAGGCCAGTGGTCATGGCAAAGTGCAGAGTCAGGACATGAGAAGCTGCACAGTAAAGGCCAGAACAGCAGTGAATGGCAAGGCCAGTGGGCGTGGCAGGGTGCAGATTCAGGACATGAGAAGCTGTACAGGCAAGGCCAGAACAGCAGTGAATGACAAGGCCAGTGGCCAGGAAGAAGTGCAGAGTCAGGACATGAGAAGCTGCACAGGCAAGGCCAGAACAGCAGTGGGTGACAAGGCCAGTGTCCAGGGAGAAGTGCAGAGTCAGGACATGGGAAGCTGCACAGGCAAGGCCAGAACAGCAGTGAATGACAAGGCTAGTGTCCAGGGAGAAGTGCAGAGTCAGGACATGGGAAGCTGCATAGGCAAGGCCAAAACAGCAGTGAATGACAAGGCCAGTGAGCATGGCAGGGTGCAGAGTCAGGACATGAGAAGCTGCACAGGCAAGGCCAGAACAGCAGTGAATGACAAGGCCAGTGGGTATGGCAGGGTGCAGAGTCAGGACATGAGAAGCTGCACAGGCAAGGCCAGAACAGCAGTGAATGACAAGGCTAGTGGCCAAGGAGAAGTGCAGAGTCTGGACATGAGAAGCTGCACAGGCAAGGCCAGAACAGCAGTGAATGACAAGGCCAGTGGGCATGGCAGGGTGCAGAGTCAAGACATGAGAAGCTGCACAGTAAAGGCCAGAACAGCAGTGAATGACAAGGCCAGTGGGCATGGCAGGGTGCATATTCAGGACATGAGAAGCTGCACAGGCAAGGCCAGAACAGCAGTGAATGAGAAGGCCAGTGGTCATGGCAAAGTGCAGAGTCAGGACATGAGAAGCTGCATAGTAAAGGCCAGAACAGCAGTGAATGACAAGGCCAGTGGGCATGGCAGGGTGCAGATTCAGGAAATGAGAAGCTGCACAGGCAAAGCCAGAACAGCAGTCAATGACAAGGCCAGTGGCCAGGGAGAAGTGCAGAGTCAGGACATGAGAAGCTGCACAGGCAAGGCCAGAACAGCATTTAATGACAAGGCCAGTGGGCATGGCAAAGTGCAGAGTCAGGACATGAGAAGCTGCACAGGCAAGCCCAGAACAGCAGTCAATGACAAGGCCAGTGGGCATGGCAAAGTGCAGAGTCAGGACATGAGAAGCTGCACAGGCAAGGCCAGAACAGCAGTGGATGACAAGGCCAGTGTCCAGGGAGAAGTGCAGAGTCAGGACATGGGAAGCTGCACAGGCAAGGCCAGAACAGCAGTGAATGACAAGGCCAGTGGGCATGACAGGGTGCAGAGTCAGGACATGAGAAGCTGCACAGGCAAGGCCAGAACAGCAGTGAATGACATGGACAGTGGGCATGACAGGGTGCAGATTCAGGACATGAGAAGCTGCACAGGCAAAGCCAGAACAGCAGTCAATGACAAGGCCAGTGGCCAGGGAGAAGTACAGAGTCAGGACATGAGAAGCTGCACAGGCAAGGCCAGAACAGCAGTTAATGACAAGGCCAGTGGGCATGGCAAAGTGCAGAGTCAGGACATGAGAAGCTGCACAGGCAAGCCCAGAACAGCAGTCAATGACAAGGCCAGTGGGCATGGCAAAGTGCAGAGTCAGGACATGAGAAGCTGCACAGGCAAGGCCAGAACAGCAGTGGATGACAAGGCCAGTGTCCAGGGAGAAGTGCAGAGTCAGGACATGGGAAGCTGCACAGGCAAGGCCAGAACAGCAGTGAATGACAAGGCCAGTGGGCATGACAGGGTGCAGAGTCAGGACATGAGAAGCTGCACAGGCAAGGCCAGAACAGCAGTGAATGACATGGACAGTGGGCATGACAGGGTGCAGATTCAGGACATGAGAAGCTGCACAGGCAAGGCCAGAACAGCAGTGAATGACAAGCTCAGTGGCCAGGGAGAAGTGCAGAGTCAGGACATGAGAAACTGCACAGGCAAGGCCAGAACAGCAGGTAATGACAAGGCCAGTGGTCATGGCAAAGTGCAGAGTCAGGACATGAGAAGCTGCACAGTAAAGGCCAGAACAGCAGTGAATGGCAAGGCCAGTGGGCGTGGCAGGGTGCAGATTCAGGACATGAGAAGCTGTACAGGCAAGGCCAGAACAGCAGTGAATGACAAGGCCAGTGGCCAGGAAGAAGTGCAGAGTCAGGACATGAGAAGCTGCACAGGCAAGGCCAGAACAGCAGTGGGTGACAAGGCCAGTGTCCAGGGAGAAGTGCAGAGTCAGGACATGGGAAGCTGCACAGGCAAGGCCAGAACAGCAGTGAATGACAAGGCTAGTGTCCAGGGAGAAGTGCAGAGTCAGGACATGGGAAGCTGCACAGGCAAGGCCAGAACAGCAGTGAATGACAAGGCCAGTGAGCATGGCAGGGTGCAGAGTCAGGACATGAGAAGCTGCACAGGCAAGGCCAGAACAGCAGTGAATGACAAGGCCAGTGGGTATGGCAGGGTGCAGAGTCAGGACATGAGAAGCTGCACAGGCAAGGCCAGAACAGCAGTGAATGACAAGGCTAGTGGCCAAGGAGAAGTGCAGAGTCTGGACATGAGAAGCTGCACAGGCAAGGCCAGAACAGCAGTGAATGACAAGGCCAGTGGGCATGGCAGGGTGCAGAGTCAAGACATGAGAAGCTGCACAGTAAAGGCCAGAACAGCAGTGAATGACAAGGCCAGTGGGCATGGCAGGGTGCATATTCAGGACATGAGAAGCTGCACAGGCAAGGCCAGAACAGCAGTGAATGAGAAGGCCAGTGGTCATGGCAAAGTGCAGAGTCAGGACATGAGAAGCTGCATAGTAAAGGCCAGAACAGCAGTGAATGACAAGGCCAGTGGGCATGGCAGGGTGCAAATTCAGGAAATGAGAAGCTGCACAGGCAAAGCCAGAACAGCAGTCAATGACAAGGCCAGTGGCCAGGGAGAAGTGCAGAGTCAGGACATGAGAAGCTGCACAGGCAAGGCCAGAACAGCAGTTAATGACAAGGCCAGTGGGCATGGCAAAGTGCAGAGTCAGGACATGAGAAGCTGCACAGGCAAGCCCAGAACAGCAGTCAATGACAAGGCCAGTGGGCATGGCAAAGTGCAGAGTCAGGACATGAGGAGCTGCACAGGCAAGGCCAGAACAGCAGTCAATGACAAGGCCAGTGGGCATGGCAGGGTGCGGATTCAGGACATGAGAAGCTGCACAGGCAAGGCCAGAACAGCAGTGAATGACAAGGCCAGTGGCCAGGGAGAAGTGCAGAGTCAGGACATGAGAAGCTGCACAGTGAGTGTTTTTGACTGTACCCTTCCATGGCCAGCAACACACCCAGGTTGTAAATAATGGGCAGGTCTAGCACACCTGTATGATAGACTGGTGAATGAGGGGACTACTACTCACTTGTGGCTGTCAGGCGGACTTGGAGCTGGCTGTGTGTCCGGGACAGCAGGACCACTTGACTGGGGAGACAGAGGCCCAGGTGATATAGGGCTATCAGTGGCTTGGCAATCTGGAGGGCTGTTTGGACCAGGAGGTGTAGTGGCACATGGAGGTGGAGTCATGCAGACCTGTGACACAGTGTGGGTGGGAGAGGTTTGAGGGGTGCCCTTCCACTTCTTGGGAATTCAAAATGCCTTCCCTGTACTGGTGTCAATGGGAACTGGTGAGGACACAACAGGCACACACACCAACAGTCCTGCATCAGGTGCAGACACTGGCCCTCCCTCTGGTGACGTGCTGCATCCTGCGGAACGCTTTGTCTGGCTACGCCTCTGGACCACCTTCCCCTGTTTGCCAAGTGTCTCCCCAACAGTGCCCTCTTTTGCCTGTTTGCCAGGGGTAGCCCCTACAGTGCCCTCCTTCACTTGCTTCACTGGGCTTTGTAATTGGAGTTGATGTGGCTGGGGAATGTGGCCCTGAGCCCTTCCTAGGTGTACCCTTGCCATACAACACCTCCTCAGTGGGCATAGACACTAAACGCCTAGCTCTGCGTGAAGTTTTAGGGCCTGGAGAGTCCTTCACTGGTGATGCCTCAGAGGCATGGAAACCTGATGCCGGTTTACTTGCTTTTTCAGCCTTGCTCTTCCCTGACGGGCTCTTGTCTTTGCATTCTGGGCTGGCTCTGCTCTTCTGTGGGGATGGTGTCTGTGGGCGGGACCGCTTGGGTTGCTTCTGCTTAATGCTTCTTGTGCTGTATTGTGACTGTGACCCATGGGAACCGTGTTCACTATCATCCAATGTGGCCACTGACTGGGGGGTAGACAAATACACTACAGCAGGAATGAGACTATGTGCCTGTTGAAGGGCAGACGTCACTGTGGACGACAAAGCCTGGACTGTACGGCGTAGCCCAACCACATCAGAGTGTATGCCCTCCATGTAGGCAACCAACTGGCCTAATTTTTTGTCATGGTCATTGAAGGCATTGAGCAGGGCTGTCTGGCCCATACAAAGCTGGCGCAAGAGCTCTACAGACTCAGCACTGAGGGCAGTAGGGGGGACAGGTGCAGGCTCAGCAGTGCCAGGTGTGAATCTAACTCGTCCCCTCTTACTGACACGGACACAGGCAGCACCAGAGGAAGTGGATGGGAGGCTGGCCACTGGCCGCTGTGTGGTAGAGGATGATGCAGAGTCCCCATTCCCTGTCCCTGCCAACATGGATGCATCACCGCTAGCATCAGATGATGTAGTACTTTGCGTCTCAGGCACGGATTCCTCCTGAATACTCTGGTCCCCCTCAGATGTGCTGGTAGGCTCTGTGTCACTGGCCTCCAGTGCAGCTGTAGTGCTATTCTCGCCACCACTGGTTTCAGGCTCCTGTTCCTCCATGTCCACTGGCGATTCTGCATGAGAGAGAGATGCAGGGTTGTGTTAGTATCATCATCAGGACAAAGCAATCCAATCAATGCAGTACAGGAGATGCCCAAATCAACATGGTGACCACTACACCCTGCAATCACATTGCAGCAACACGCTACACAGACCACAACAGTGCATGTTACCCTGAATATCTGCCATGACTGAGCCATGTTGAGGCCACACAGCACAACACCCTGCCCGTGGATGAAGTGTACCAGACACACAACTTGCTCTGCCCACACCTAGGGACATGATGTGGGGACAACACTTATTACCACTGACAGACCTTGAGGGAACAGGAGGGGACTGTAGTGTAGTTCCTATATTCCCAATAGGCTCTGCGCATTGGAATAACATAAATGATAGTTTAGACGTAGGACTTAGGTCGAATAGGTCTCTATTGAATATGTTAGACTTAATTATGAATGCCAGCAAGCTCAGAGGTCACTAGAAACTTTCTCAAATTCACAAGAAGGGATTAGTTTCTGACAACCGCATAAACATGACAACTTTGCTCCCTCAAGAATAAGGAGTATACCTCCAGAGTCGCGGAAACAATAGATAGCTATTTTACTCAGTCAATCGTGCTTGCTTAGTTTCACCAGAAGTGCAGAGAAATAGAGAGACGGGCGTTTTCAATAAAAGAGGTTATTTACTGAACAGTCTTCTTTCTCATGCAAGAGAAGTGAATTGCTAAAATCGCAATACTTGTCATAAAGTAAAGTGCGTACAGTAAAAGGAGTACTATAAAATAGTACTGTAAAAGCATAGTATGGTTTCTAAGCCATACGGTGTTTAAAATGGATAAAATACATACAATGATAAAATAATTACTAAACGTACTCAACTGGTGCTTCTAAGATACGCCTACCCCGGTGTACCTAACCTAAGTCTAGTACATGGGAAGAAGTAAGTGAGATGTAGTTTGAGTTAAGATAGTTTCTGCCAAGAATCTAAATCAAGAATTCTCTAAGGGTCTAATCAGCTCCGTACCTTGGTTATAGAATGAAGGAGGTCTTGTATCTCTCTCTCAGGACTCGATCTCCCAGCAACCCGCAAGGGTGACAGGGAAACACTGGAGCTGGATTTCTCGGCAGGAGAAAAGACAGCGTCTCTCTCAGTGCATCAGCGGGAGGGTCGGCTTCCTTCGGTACTTGCTACAGCAGGGCGTCGGGCAAGTAGATAGTCGATCTGCTCCAAACCACCGTGTGTTTTTCTAGGGCAGATGCTGGTATATTTATACCTGGAAGGTGCCGAGTTTGACGTAAGGTTGGACATAAGACGTCACTAAGAACTCGCAGTTCTTTCAGGGCTCCGGGAGTTCTAGGACAAATCAATACAGAAGCAGGGGGAATTCCCGGGCTGCTGGAGGCTTAGTTCATCTAAGAACACGTTGTGCTTTCTAGGAGTCTATGGGAGTAGCCTTGCCGTAGTTGGACTGCATTGGCTATGTCTTAATATGGGTATGATTCTTATGCCTATATAAGGATATGATTTGATGTAACCACATAAGGGCATGAATCGGGAATATTTAACTAGAGTCCTAGATTCGTCTACAACACCCACTCCACATATCCATCATTACTAAATACTAAGCAATTTTAAACATACATATGCATGTGTTTTCCATCCCACCCCAAAATACATAAAATGCATTTGAAATGGTATATACATGAAAAATGAGTATTATCCTGTACGTTTTCAACCAGTGGTATCATTCCGATAATGCATATATTGTACATTGAAATGGTGACTGAATGAATCACGAAATTTACATTTATGAAATGTCTCTTAATACAGAAGAGAGAGTCGAGACCATTTCATCACATATTTATACAGGACTGTGAATGTGCTAGAGGCTAAGTCAAAATATTGTCTCTAGAGTTTTTAAACATAGAAATCTTGTTCTCTAAGAATAGTTCTACTTTAAGCAGAGTATCATGTGCCAAAAAAGTAAATATTTTGGGAACGGGGAAAAAAAAATTCGCTTTCAGGAAAGAAATAGTTCCAACAGTTTTTTAGAAGTTCTGTTTATCAAACCTGAAGGCCGAATTCAGAGTTCAGGGAACGCTGTGTGCTTGTGTTTTCAAAAGTTATTCTCGTTGTTAGGAGAGAACATTAACTCAGATAGGCTGGCAAAGAATTCGTCTACAACAGTAGGTGAAAGTTGGACCATGTCCAAAAAAGTAGAAATAGTGCATATGTGAGATGCATTGCCGTCATCGGTGTCTAGATCAGCAATGGTCACAGAAGGTTGTACCTGTGTGCCGCTTTCATCTCGTACCTCGCCGCCACCTAGTCGTAATGGTGAGGTCTCAACGAATGCCGTCATCAGAAAAGGTAGCCGCTGGGACAACACGTTGCATGAGCCGTTACCGAACCAAGCAAAGTATCGATCTCCATAGGTACTGCTGATGGGAGTGTGAGACAGACGTCTAACACGCATTCTTCTCCACAGAGCAGGAATCGTAGAACAGGTAGGATGCAATCTTGCCAGATTGGTCTAAACGAAAGAAACCAGGTAGTATTCAGATCTCTTAGCCGAGCCAAGCCGAGGACTTTAATAATCCGATCTCGGTATCGCATTGCCAGGAGCGTTTCTTCCATTGTAGCATGAGTTTTGTCTGTGACTGGACTTGCCATATCGGAGCAGAAGGAACAAAAATAAGATTCCTGCTACGAGTCCCAAGATGAGAGGCAGGCCGCCGAACACAGAGTGCACGAAATTCGGGAAGATGCTCAGGACTGCTTCAAAGGGTACTAACAGTCCCCAAAAAATTGTCTTAAATACATGTGTGATGCCACTGGTATCAGACATGTTTAAGATTTGACTTAACATTTCTACGAAATGCACGGGGAAATTTGTTGATAATAATGCATGTATCTCTGCTGCTGTCCTTGCGACTTGCAGATCATACGTTTCTCTAGACGAGGTTAAAGGCACAGTTGTTTGTAAAAGAATGGGCTTCATTCTGCTTAAAGTATCAATTCGAATAGAAGAGATATTCAGAGAAGGCCATATCGTTGCCTCCTTATCTGGTTTGCTGTTTGGATACAATACTTGCATACAGTAAGTGACCCTGGATGTAACACTGACTAGATAGGCCGTTCCTGCCAACATGCCACAACAGCTGCGGTCACTTAACATAACGTAACTGCCGTTGGAAAGTTGTCTGAAAAAAGGCTCTATTTGTGTAGCAGGGGTGCCGTGTAGGTGGCATGAAAGTTTATTCGATGAACCTTTGCAGGCTCCATGCAAGTTAATTCCTTTACACAGAAGTGTACCGCTCAGTGAATTTTTACAGTTGTTACCACTAAGAAATACCTCTTTTTTCCCCCCACTCCAACATCCATGTGTGTAAGGTAAATTCCAGGTTGACTTGATGTACCCTTTACCCAACCTTTCATACAGGCCCGCTGGTATGTGCTTTTGGCAATATTGAAACTGAAAAGTCGTTATCGGAATTGTAATGGTGTCATGTATTATCCATTCAATTACATTTTTTTCGGAGATTGTCAATGGTAATCTTTCTAGTTTTTCAATGCTCAGCACCGTATAGTCTGCTCCTCTTTGTGCCAAAGAGATTTTTTTATCTGTAAGGTTAAAGACAGAAAACAATGACGTTGTGTTGATAAGACGCCATGGCACGTAGCCTGAACGGAGATTTTGTAACGTCCAGCCTAACTGTACAATAGAACGTAATTGGGACTGGCCATGTTGTAACATTAGCATATCCTGTTCTATTATATCAATAGCAGATGATACAATACTGTCCAGTGAATAAATTCTGGAGGACAGAGTCATTAACCCATTGTCCACTACAGACAGTGTTTTTTCCAAATGAATACGATCAATTTCTCGTATTTTTTCAGCAGTTTCAATTTGCGTTACTTTCCAAGCTTCGTTGTAAGCAGCATATATACCGGCGTATATGAAACGTTTTTGACGCTGTTTGCGAGGTCCCAATAAGAAATCTCGCAAGTCAGCACCTTCTTTAAGTAAGGTCAAGTGTTGCTTAATTTCAGGTAGTGTGGATTTCTGCAGCCATTCGAGGCATAATTTTCCTACACTGTATGTCGTTATTATCCCTGGATGTTGTCTCTGGGAATATCTTGGGTCTGGCCTGTTCTGTTTGAACCCCTGTGTTTTGTTCAGGAATCAATCTTGACAGTTATTAGTGTCTGCAGGCCAGATCAACCATTTTCTCCAATCAGGATTAGTTCTATTTTGGTGTAAAATATGGGATACGTCTATCTCCACATCTGTAGTGCTATTACTATCAGGTATGGGCTTTGGTATAGACGGTTTGTTTAAGTCCTTTATCCTGGCTAGGCCAAGACAGGTTGTTTGTTGAATGGTGTCATTCAGGAACATTATCTGTTCTGGGATCATGCAGGCTCTGAATAATGATTCTAAACCTTGTACCTGCCAGTCTTTTGTACCCCAGACAGTTTTTGTCTCAATGTTGTTTTTCCAAAATTCACAACCAAATGTAGACAATTTTTCATAACATTTTGCAGACTATATCAGTTTAGTATTTGTCAACATGTTTTTCATTCCTGTATTATTTATAATCTTAAAATAAAACGTTTCTGGATCAGTGTTATTAAACCCTGAGAAGTATGGGAATTTCTCATAGAATGTTTTCCAGCTGCCTTTTTGCGGTGTTGGACAATGTTCCCATTGATTATAAGTGAAAACATTTCTAGGATTAGCAGATTTATGCAAATAGTGGTGCCCATAATGATTAAAGCAATACATTTCTTCATAATCTGATGAACCTTCTAAATAATGATGTTCTGTCAATTTTGCTGACATTTCTAAATCTGATATCATATTATTAATAGTTTCAAAGTCCCAATCATCAGAGAAAGTGCTAGGTGATACAAAGTCACTTAAAGAAACCTTGAACTGATGTAGATATTTCAAGAGTTCAACTGGGCCATAGATGTCGTAATCAGTAGCGTCCCATGCTACACCACCAGGTATAGGAATGGCTGTGATGTTTACTGATGATAGTTCTCTTTTTTCTATGTGAGAAGATCTGTGAGGCTATAGAACCAAGTTGATTTTCTGACTTGCTGTGTCCATTGTACTGTATTTTCCATCAATCATTCTTCCCAAGCTTAAAACCAAAATGAGCCAGAGTAGGAGGAAAAGTACACCTAACACAATCCACAATTCAATCCATGGTGAAATCAGATATGTTTCTCCAAGTTGATGAAAGAGTTTAGTTATTTATTCTTTGAACGTTTTATTTGCTGGCTTTTCTTCATTGTCACTTGGATCTTCAGAAAAGTCATCAAAATTGATGAAGTAGCCAGATGCAGTTATGTCAATTGTTGGAATTGCTTCCGGATTTTCATTAATTTTTGCATTTGTATGGTCAGATGCTACATCACTGTAGACAGGTATTTCTTGACGAGCTGCTGCAGTTTGGATTTCAAGAGGCACAAGTTCCATGGCTTTGTTGCATCTTTATTCACTGTAGGTTTATCAAATATGATTAGTCTCTCAGTTTGAACCTCTTGAATTGTAGCACGGTTTGGTCTTCTGCTACATCTTGGTAGTCCACTGGGCCTACTACTTATTATTGGCCACATGATTGTGGTTTTACCAGGTCGATTGATACAACTCTGTTCTCCTTTTTACCAGCAAGGGGCGGTAGTACTACTGATCTTGTTCCGCTGATTGCTAAGACAGGTACTGCTTTCCTGTAAGAAGGCCCAAATTCCTTCTTCACTGCGATCTTTTCTCTGACCAGATCCCCAATCTTTGGAATCCAGAAAGGTCTTGCTGGGACAGGTGGTTTTTCTTCAGTGGCCGTTGGCTTTAGCTTTGTGTTACTTAGACTTCTTCTTGTCTCATTTAAGTCCTGTAAAACAGCCAAACGATCTTTGATATCAAAGGTTTTTTGTTCCACCACTGAAGTCTGACTATCGAGGTCTTCGATTATCATTCTTGTACCAAACAAAAGTTCATACGGAGTGATTCCACCCAGAGAATGTCTTGGCAGATTATTAAGACTACGTTGGACACTTATTAGATGTTTGACCCACCCATCACCCGAACCTAATACCCTCGCTGTTATAATTGCTTTAGGTCACTTTTTTTCTCTCCACTACCGCATTTCCCTCAGGATTGAATGGACTAGAGCACTGCAATGCAATGCCCAAGCTGGCCATGGCCTCCTTGTACGCTCGAGAGCTAAACGCAGGACCTTGGTCAGAATGTAGCATGCCAATTGCGTATGTGCCGATATAGACTTGCAAATCTTTTATTACAGTTCTGGCGTCAGCCGAGCGCTGGGGCCACATCCAAATGAATCTTGTGCAGGAATCCACTGCGACCATGATATATTTATAGTTGCCATCCCTTTGTAAGGGACCACAGTGGTCCAGGTAAACACATGCTAATGGTTTATCTTAGATTAGAAGGGGCGTCTGAGCAGGTAGTTTCACTGTTGATACCTTCATTTTTTGGCATATTTCACATTCTAAAACATAGTTTCTAGTCTGTTTTCTCATGCGTGGCCACCAATATCTCTGTTTTAATAACGATATTGTGGTGGAAACACCAGCATGTGCAGAAGCGAGCCCTTCATGTGCCGCTAAAATTAGTCCTAACCTATGTTCCATGTTTGGAATTGCCCTATCCCCCACTCCAGGGATTACAGCAAAAGGAACATTATTTGCATCAGTTTTGTATGAGTACTTTACTGGAAAGCCTTTTGAGAGTGTCTTACCACTGTTTTTTACTGAAGCACCGACAGCTTGCATTATCTTGCTGTCTATTTTTGTTTTTGACCGGGTAATGGCAGTTACGGAAGCCGTTTGCACAGCTGCCTTCGCGGCCTCATCAGCCAATGAATTTCCTGCAACGTGAACGCCATCACGTTGATGACTCAGTGTATGTATCACGTGAGTCTTTTGTAGTTCTTTCTGTAAAATAACTACTTGTTCCCAAAGCATTTTATGCTTGATTGTGCCACCTTTTGCATCTTTGAAACCGTTTTGAACCTAGTTCTGCAAGTATTCATTGTAAGACTGGACGCAATAATACGAATCGCACATTATTAGTGTGAGGTATTCGCAATCGGTATTTTCAAGCGCCATCTTAAAAGCCTGTAGTTCAGCTCGCTGAGCTGTACAGTCTCCGAGTGATTGACTTTTAGTGACCAGGAGTCTAAATTTTCCATCGTGCCAACGACCTTTAACAATCGCGCACGCAGCACTATATGCTGTGGAGAAGTGTGGCTCAATGGTTAGAGCGGCAGACCCTGATGCAGAGGTCTAGCCCGGGACCAGGGTTCAATTCCCCGCCTTGGCGGGTCTTGGGCTCAAAAATTCCACGGACCTGATAATTCTCGCCTCGGTGCCTATTCCAATCATGGAGTCCCACTCTGCAACTCTGGGCAATAGCTTGCTTAATCTCCAAAACGGCCCCCACAACGCTAAGGATGCCTAGCCTCCACTTTGGGGGTGCCCAGGAGTGGACACCTCACAGGGAAAGCCAGGATGGGTTCCACAGTGGTATTCGTACAAGCGCCTTGAGACCCTTGCGGGTGAGTAGTGCACTATACAAGTATCAATTTACATTTACAGTTTACATATATGCTTGTTTACCCCCAACTGCGGGTTGTGCTGTACCGTCTATATATATTATACAGCCGTAATGTTCTAGAGGCATGATCTCAGTCGGCAGAGGACATTCATATTCGTATTGGAGAAACTCTTGCGTTTTTAAGTTAGGATCAAATTCGTATACTACGTCTGATGCAGCAATAGAAGTAACCCATTGTATCCATCTCGAATGTAAAGCTTTAGCATTCGGAATGCTGGCCCTTCTTACTGCCTCTAGGGCGGGTACCGGTGTAACGATTATTATACGTTTACCTTGTGCGAGGGCTCTTTCTTTTGCTACAGCAGTTTGGACCGCCGTCAGAATTTTTTCAGTAGAACTGAATTTCATTTCAGCTTGTGTGTACAAGTGTGATTTATAAGCTATTGGTACCGTTTCTCCCTCATTAGAGGTCAGGTACGTAAATTCGCATCTTCCTGGGATGACTCGGATTACAAGGTTGCGTTCGTTTGCACGTGTTTGCAGTTTTGTTTTAGTTAACATGTCTATTTGTATTGATTGTAAAATTTTTGTGTGTTTCTGTGTCCAATTAATTGGTTTGAAATCAGGTTTTATTAATTCGTAGAGGGGTTTAACCCTCTCTGCGTAGTTTAGAATGTAAGTTCTTCCGAAATTCAGGAAACCTAGAATTGATTGTAAGTTTTTCAGCATTTTTGGAGCTTGGAGTACTGCACATTTCTCTAAGAAGTTGTCTGCTGGCCTTTTGCCTTCACTTGATAACTCATATCCTAAAAATAGGACAGTGAGGTGGGCAATTCGTGATTTTTTAAAGTTGAATTTGTACCCTTCAGATGCGAACCCAAGTATAATGGTGTTCACTCTTTTCAAGTGTGTCTCCAGGTCATCGTCTGTAAGATAGATGTCATCGACATAAGATAATGCCTCATCATCATACATTTGTAGTAATTCTGTTACCCTGGCTGAAAATAATCCTGGGCTGTTCTTGAATCCCTGGGGGAGACAACAAAATTGCCCCTGGGCCCCCATACTGGAGAAAGCGGTCAAATACCTGCTTTCTGGTGCAATGTTTTGACAGAAGAAACCATTTGAAATATCTAATGTTGTTTTATATTTTTTGCGCACGATGTTATTCATTAGTGCTGCACTGTGTGCGTTTTGTACTGCAAATGTTTTGCAACAAGAGTTTAGGTGTCTGTAATCCAAAACTAGACGATATGAATCGTCTGGCTTGGAGACAGGAAACAAAGGGTTGTTCATTTGTGAGGTGCATGTTTCAATCACCCCCTGGTATTCAAGTTCATCTAAGATCTCCCTGACTTGTTTTTTAGCTTCTTGCTTAACAGGATACTGCCTCTGTGCAGTAGGTTGATTTTTTAACTGAATTTTATGGTGAGGAGAATCCTCATCCCATCCTACATGATTTTTATATAATGCAGGGGCTTGGGCCACTGCCCATTTTCTAGCATATGTGTATTTGTTATGAATTGGAATGTGATTTGAGAAGGCAGGCATAATCATTTCTTTGTTGCTAGAAGGATATCATAGCCTTTAGATAGATTCTCCCAAAAGAGACCTCTTATTTTCCTAGTTTTGTCCCCTTCTATACATAATGTTATTTCATATAATTTATGGGGTACACTAACTCTGGTGTCTGCAGTTTCCACCTGAATGTATTCATTCGTGTCCACTGTCTCCAGAAGATTCATCAGGATCTTGCGAGCTATGGTCACTTCTGCTGTGCTGTCTAGCATTGTCTGGGCCCATTCTCCGTTCTTAAGTTGTGTCCTCAGAATCCACGGCATGTTTTATTTTACTACTAGCTACCTTATTTTTGGGAAATTGTAATTTTTTACTTTGATGAGCAGGTTCCTTGTCTTTGGACTTGACGCGCTCTTCTTTATGTTCTGACCGTCCTCTTCTTTCCGATTTCTGTGAGGAAGTCTGAAAAGATCGAAAGGGACGTGTATCATTATCTTGATATGTGTCAGGTTTCTTAAATTGTCCCTATTTCTAAGGTTGTATCTTTTTTCAGAGGGCTCCCGTTGTGGAGACCTGTCCCCTCGTCCTGGAGATCTATTTCTCTGTTGGGGAGACCTTCCTCTGGACTGAAACTGTTTTTCTCTGGGAATGGTTTGTTTATTACCCTCCCACTTCTTTTTTGGAGTAATGAGATTATTCTTAATAAGGGTTTTTTTCAGGATTTTCAGTTAGTTGTGGTTTTAGTGGTTTCCCACCCAAACTATCTCTACCTAATTCTTCATAGCACTTGTCAATTATTCTGGCAAGTTCAAAAGGTTGGTCTGTTATTTCTGTTTCTTTTAATTTTTGGCGGATCGCCACAGATGCTGCTTCTCCTTTTATGTTGGCTAGTAGTATAGCCGAGACTTGCTTAAAGTCTTTCAGTAATTTCATACCTAGATTTAAAGCTGGCTCCGGACCGTATTAATTTTGAATCTGTCTTAGTACGTCTGGTCTAACCGCCATAGATGGAACACCATGTGTTTTTGTGTATATTGAAGCAAAGACTGTTCTCCAAGTGTCACAGTCCTCCACATGTGGTGCGATCCCCATTGGTAGACAGATTGTCAGAATTCTGTGTTTTTCATGAGGTGTACTATCAGGAAATACTGCCTCTATTTGAGTAATTTTTTGAGCTAACCAGAACGGAATTTGTTCCCGTTTTGCGGGTAATTTGCCAATGGCTGATTGTATAGTCTGTGGTGTAATTGTATTTGTGTTCCCCTGGTGAGGGGTGTGCTGTGGAATTTTTTTGCTGGTTGGACTGTTAAAGTCCGCATGACATATTGGACCAATTGTCTATGTATTTTAATTAATTGTTTTAGCTGAACTAAAAGTTCTCTCTCTGACATTTCTTCAATGTCAGCATGTGGTGTATAGCTGGCTAGAACCGGCCATGAGGCTCCTGGTCTACCTAGTGGACCGAGCCTGGTAATGTGATTTTGATGTTTTAGGGTGCCATTAAACCAGAGCTGATGCTCCTGGTAAGTTAGTGGAATTTCAACGTCCTCGAAAGGAACGTATTCCGCTGGAGGTTCCTCTGCTTTGTAGTAGTGGAACTCGTGTGTCACAGCATTTGCTGCTGGAAAAGTTATCCATGAATAGAATACCTCTGTCTGCCGATCTTCATGTGCCTCTACCACAAATATGACTGTACCACCTCTTGATGATACTCCATTACTTATAAGTTTGTAAGTTACACTCTTTCTTACATTTATCGGGATGATTATTGCATCCGGGTCATTTTGTTGAAGAGCTGTGTCATCTAAGACTGCTTGAGCTTCTATTTTAGCTCTTTCCCTTTCGTCGTCACTTTCCGGCATTTTTGCTGACAGAAAGTTTGCAGAGCAGGTTTCAAGGAAACAAAGATTAGGTGCACAATATTTTGGAACACTGTATCCTTCAACGTTGACTAAACCAAAAACGAATTCATAGGATTCTCCTCCTACTAAGTTTTGGCGGATATCCTTTCACCCACTCCAGACGTCTATTGGAGTTTTTACGGAAAAAAGGGGTCTGTGTGAAAAGCACAACTGAGTTACTCTAGTATCTAGCGTAAAATTATCGCCTTACCAAACATTGGGCGCCATGTAGTGTAGTTCCTATATTCCCAATAGGCTCTGCGCATTGGATTAACATAAACGATAGTTTAGACGTAGGAATTAGGTCGACTAGGTCTCTATTGAATGTGTTAGACTTAATTATGAATGCCAGCTAGCTCAGAGGTCACTAGAAACTTTCTCGAATTCACAAGAAGGGATTAGTTTCTGACAACCGCATAAACATGACAACTTTGCTCCCTCAAGAATAAGGAGTATACCTCCAGAGTCGCGGAAACAATAGATAGCTATTTAACTCAGTCAATCGTGCATACTTAGTTTCACCAGAAGTGAAGAGAAACAGAGAGACGGGCGTTTTCAATAAAAGAGGTTATTTATTGAACAGTCTTCTTTCTCATGCAAGAGAAGTGAATTGCTAAAATCGCAATACTTGTCATAAAGTAAAGTGCGTACAGTAAAAGGAGTACTATAAAATAGTACTGTAAAAGCATAGTATGGTTTCTAAGCCATACGGTGTTTAAAATGGATAAAATACATACAATGATAAAATAATTACTAAACATACTCAACTGGTGCTTCTAATATACGCCTACCCCAGTGTACCTAACCTAAGCCTAGTACATGGGAGGAAGTAAGTGAGATGTAGTTTGAGTTAAGATAGTTTCTGCCAAGAATCTAAATCAAGAATTCTCTAAGGGTCTAATCAGCTCCGTACCTTGGTTATAGAATGAAGGAGGTCTTATATCTCTCTCTCAGGACTCGATCTCCCAGCAACCCGCAAGGGTGACAGGGAAACACTGGAGCTGGATTTCTCGGCAGGAGAAAAGACAGCGTCTCTCTCAGTGCGTCAGCGGGAGGGTCGGCTTCCTTCGGCACTTGCTACAGCAGGGCGTCGGGCAAGTAGATAGTCGATCTGCTCAAAACCACCGTGTGTTTTGCTAGGGCAGCTGCTGGTATATTTATACCTGGAAGGTGCTGAGTTTGACGTAAGGTTGGACATAAGACGTCACTAAGAACTCGTAGTTCTTTCAGGACTCCGGGAGTTCTAGGTCAAATCAATACAGAAGCAGGGGGGATTCCCGGGCTGCTAGAGGCTTGGTTTATCTAAGAACACGTTGTGCTTTCTAGGGGTCTATGGGAGTAGCCTTGCCATATTTGGACTGCATTGGCTATGTCTTAATATGGGTATGATTCTTATGCCTATATAAGGATATGATTTGATATAACCACATAAGGGCATGAATCAGGAATATTTAACTAGAGGCCTAGATTCGTCTGCAACAGGACCCTCCCCCCCCCCTTGACCCTGAAGGCGTGAGATGCAATCAAATGGCCAACTTCTTCTCCGCAAAAATTGAGAAAATACTCACCTCACTCCCCGCACCCTCCGCTTCCCTCCATCCTATTGCACCCCCCCCTCAGCCAGAGGCTCCTTGCCTGCGAACTTTTGATCAGATCTCCACGGAAACCTTTTTAGAAACCCTGAAAGCTGTAAAAAGTGGCTCACCATCGGACCCTGCTCCCATCAGTAAGATGAAACTGGTCGCCCCTACAATTGCCCAACCCTTCACCAATCTAATAAACGCCTCCTTCAGGAGTGGCGCCGTACCAGCTAACTGGAAAAAGGCTACGGTTAAAGCCCTCCTAAAGAAACCCCACCTGGACCCTCTAGACCCTTCCAACTTCACGCCGATTTCACTTCTTCCAGGGATTAGTAAAGTGGCTGAACGAATAGCTAACAAACAGCTATCCTCCTTCTTGGAGTCCAATCACTTACTACGCGACTCCCAGACTGGCTTCAGACCAGGCCAAGGCACCGACACCGCCTTGCTCGCAGTTGTCGAAGAGGCGAGAGCCATCATAGACGCAGGAGGATCAGTGGCAGTGATCCTCCTCGATCTTAGTGCCGCCTTCGACACGGTGGACCACTCCATCTTGGTCCACCGGCTGAGCCAGCTGGGAATCACCGACTCAGCCCTCGCATGGATTAAATCCTTCCTCGAGGGAAGATCATTTCAGGTATCAGACGGCTTTTCCACGTCTAAACCCCTGCCTATGTGGTGTGGGGTCCCTCAGGGCTCCTCCCTCAGCCCCACACTTTTTAATGTCTATATGGCCCCCCTTGAAGACATCATCACTCCCTTCGCTGTCAAGTCAGTGATGTACGCTGACGACACCCAGCTGGTGGTGTCCATTAACCACTCTGACTCTAGCCTAGGAAACCTCGCCAGTTGCCTAGAAGGGATCTCACAATGGATGTCGGACTCTAGACTCAAGCTTAACGGCGACAAATCCGAAATCCTCCTACTGGGCAACCGACACAAACTACCCGTAAACCTTTCTTGGCCAGCCTGTATGGGCACCTACCCTACTCCCAAAACAGAAGTCAAAAGTCTAGGTATCTGGCTCGACCAGGACCTTAATTTCAAAACTCAGGCCAGGAAAACATCAGGGACTTGCTTCGGACTAATCCGTATGGCCCGTAAGATCCTCCACCTGATCCCTTTCCAATCCAGGAAGTTACTGATGCAGGGACTGGTTAACTCAAGACTTGATTATGGCAACATCCTATACTTGGGAGCCCCTGCATCAGTCATTCAAAAACTCCAGGTGGCCCAAAATGCCGCAGCTAGAGTCATCACGGGAACCAAAGCACGGAACTCCGCGAAACCTGCCCTCAAGAGCCTTCACTGGCTCCCAGTCAAAGAGCGCATCACGTTCAAAACGCTCTGCATAGCGCACAAAATCCTACGGGATAAAGGCCCCCCTATACTCAGATCCCTGATGAAACCTCACAAAGCTAGCCGTCACTTAAGATCTGATTCACTGGCACTGGCCTCCATCCCGAGAATAAAAAAGGCAAGATCGGGCGGCCGTAGGTTCACCTATAACGCGCCTAAACTGTGGAACTCCCTTCCACTACCCATGAGGAGTGAACAGAACTTACTATCATTCCGAAAAAAATTAAAAACCTGGCTCTTTCCCTAAACACTTCCCTGCACCGACCTCACTTGGAATAAACTTGGTTTTCTCAGCGCTGGGATGCCCAAGGGTAGCTATGCGCTCTATAAATCCTCATCCAAATCCAAATCCAAATCCAGGACAACACACACCTATTAGGACATGACAGTTCACAATGGCAAGTAGGCCATACCAAACACCATGTGGTACTCTGGGGCACTTTGTTGTCAGATGTGTGTGCCTCACCGATCATGGTGCATGCAAAGTAAGCATACATGAAGTCACACTCAGAAAGTGTACACTGCTGTTCACCCCCTAAAAGATTCCACACACTATCCCAAGGCTGAATGACTATGTAGATCCTAACACATCTGGCTATGAGAAAGCATAGCAGGGATGATCACCTTTGTAAGGCCAGTTTGGGCCAATGCATGACATGGGCACCCACCACAGCAGCCACTCACATGACACAGCACAGCACCACCCCATGAACATCACACGAGCCACCGCTGCCACAGGCCCTGTACACATGCATCCGCTCCCAGCCAAAGTCACCCTCCCCAAATACTCACCCCTGCCTTGCTGCCGGTGCTCCTTCAGACGTGCATCCAGCTCAAGATGAGTCACTGCCAATATGCGGCCCATCAGTGGTGTCATGTTGCGCCGTGCCAAACACCCAGTGCGTGGTAGAAGCCCCAATGTCATCTCTGCCACGTTCTTTGCCAGCCGGCTGATGTCGTCCCACCTCTTGTGGCAGTGGGTGCGTCGTCGGTTGGATACCGCCAGGGCCCGCACCTTTTCTGCAATGGCTCTCCACATGGCCTTATGCTGGTGTACCTTGAGATGCAGGCATGGGAGAAAAGAAGGGGAAATGATCAGTGACACAGTGTCATGTACCAACATTTATCAGTACAGTAGCTAGACATAGACTCATTACCAATTGTAATCTCCCTCCATCCCAAACTGGGGTACACCTCACAAGAACACTCTGCATGGGCCAAACAGATGTGATTGCATGCATTTATGAGGGCGTACAGGGTCCCTGATAAACTCACACACATGCAGGATGACTGCCCTGAACCCACTCAGTGGCTTGCACACATCTCCAGTCCTATTCATGTCTGGCCACTACATACATCACATATCTACCTGTGTCTGTGAGTAGAATCACTGTGTGCATGACTGGGCAGCATTCAATGAGCATGTCCTGTAAACATATGTGTATGTAATGTGTGTGGCATCGGGGCACATGGAGTCACCAACAAAATAGCCATCTACACAAGTGTGGTCGTGTGCAATTATACAGGGTTGAGATGGTGCATATCTTTATTTCAGTGTGAATGAACAAGAGTAAGGACCCAGTGAGTGCAGTGATGTCATCTCGTCTTGGTGGGTGGGCACTGGGCATAGTCTCTGGGTTCACACTGAGTTGGACAACAGGGACACACAGAGACAATCACTCGAGCAATTACTGTCCTGGCACCTGCATGTCCAACATCCTGTGGCTCTGTATGGCTGACAATGTAACACACTCCACTCAGACATACAACTGCAGGCAGGGTAAACCGTGACATTGGGACACACACACTCCCTCGCCCTGGAGACAGCATGTTTGTCAGTGTATGACACAACCCCACACCCTCAGGCATTTACTGCAGCAGTAAAACTACATGTCTGACCCCCCCTGCCCTACACCTCCCTTTACGATGACTTACCACAACAATGGGGGCACCATACAGCCTTGGGTACTGTGCCAGCACCTTGTCCACAAGGACCGCCAGCTTCTCGCTTGTGAATGGACTGGCCATCCTTGCCATCCCTGGGGACATGGAACACCTGTGGTGGAAGTGGGTGGTGAGGGGTCCCAGGCAGCAGGCTCTGGAGGCAGCAGCAGGAGAGGGTCCCAGGCAGCAGGCTCTGGAGGCAGCAGCAGGAGAGGGTTCCAGGCAGCAGGGTCTGTGAGCAGTGGAAATGTGAGGCTCACTCCCACGGATTTATAGCCCCCTGGGGTCGTTTCTTAGGTGCCAAGCTGCAACAATTGGTTGTCCAGGTCTGCCTCTTTCAAAAGCATCCAATGACCGCCTCCGCGGTTGAGGAGCACGCCTTCCGTGATTTTCAAAACTGCTTCATGCCACCACAATCGTCGCTCCCATTGGCTGTAGGCAATGCTTCATGGCGGTGATGCACCGAAGGGGCCCAGGGTTCGCTACCGCGATGGTGCATCTTTCAAACGCATCCAATGACCGCATCCGCGGAGCATGCCTTCCGCGATTTTCAAAACTGCTTCATGCCACCGAAATCATCGCTCCCATTGGCTGTAGGCAATGCTCCATTGCAGTGATGCACCGCAGGGACCTGAGGTGTGCTACAGCGATGGTGCATCTTTCAAACCCATCCAAAGACCGCATCCGCGGTGGCAGAGCACGCCTTCCGCGATTTTCAAAACTGCTTCATGCCACTGCAATCATCGCTCCCATTGGCTGTAGGCAATGCCCCATGGCGGTGACACACCGCCAGGGCCAGGAGGTAGCTACCCCGATTTGGGTGGTGGGACATGCCCACCGCCATCTACCCATGTCTCCATGCCAATGTCTACCGTACTTGTGAAGGGGGTGGTGCTGGTGTCACACCGCCGGGGCCAGGCGGTAGCTACCGCGATTTGGGTGGCAGGGCATGCCCACCGCCATCTAGTCATGTCTCCATGCCAATGTCTACCGCACTTGTGAAGGGGGTGGTGCTGGTGTCACACTGCCGGGGCCAGGCGGCAGTTACCGCGATTTGGGTGGCGGGGCATGCCCACCGCCATCTACCCATGTCTCCATGCCAATGTCTACAGCACTTGTAAAGGGGGTGGTGCTGGTGCCACACTGCCGGGGCCAGGTGGCAGCTAGCGCAATTTGGGCGGCGGGGCATGCCCACCGCCAACTACCCATGTCTCCATGCCAATGTCTACCACACTTGTGAAGGTGGTGGTGCTGGTGTCACACCGCCGGGGCCAGGCAGCAGCTACTGCGATTTGGGTTGCGGAGCATGCCCACCGCCATCTACCCATGTCTCCATGCCAATATCTACCACACTTGTGAAAGGGGTGGAGCTGGTGTCACACCGCCGGGGCCAGGCGGTAGCTAGCGCGATTTGGGGCACATGCAATGGCAATGTCCATCGTGAACACTTCAACAGTACACAGCGGCAACATGGTTAAGGGCACATCATCGTGCACACAATGCCATTAATCCATGTAATCCACAGGTAGACGCACGTGCCATGGTTGGCTATGTGTGACGGACATTGGTCTGTGGTCCCTGCCATGTCAATTATGCATTTGATGGTTGATGATGCGTGACAGTGTTGAAGTGGACTCAACAATGTGTAACCAATCAATGTGTTGTGGGTCATTGCTGACCTTGGCTAGGCTTGTCTCACTGTATGGTGTTGTTACTTACTTGTGCTCTTATATCTGCTCATGCACACAACTGACAGTTCGCCGCCTACTGAGATCATTGTGTTGTGGAAGTGTGCCAAGTTTACATGATGCATTGAGGTGTGACAGGCACAGCAGATGAGTATGAGACAGTCATGTTCATTTTGCACACATTGGCTGGATGGTACGCAACAAGGCGTGCACATGTGAAATGTGGGGTTCAGTATGTGTGCATTCACATTGACCTATGTGTTGTTTGCGGCACTTGTGTATGGTAAATGGAGAGGTGTGCCCTCTGTGTGTCTCAAATGTCCACCCATGTAACCTGGTGTGTCACGCATTTCTCATGGCAGTCTTTGTTTTTCTGTGTCATCCTTAACCCGGAAGTGCTGTGGCCATCTCATAATGGTTGTCATTGACATGTGTCCATTTTCATATCAACTAGGAGGAGGCCTAATCTCGTACCTCACTTGACACTGCTGGAGGACATGGAGGATGTTGCGATCATTCGCAAATTCCACTTCGACAGGCCGACACTGAAGACCCTTTGTAATCTGTTGGAGCCTCACCTGCAGCCTCGTCGCCACTACCCAACAGCCTTCACACCAACATACAAAGTGATGGCAGCCCTCCATATTTTTGCAACTGGTTCCTTCCAGGAGACCGTGGCCAGCGCTGCAGGGATGTCACAACCCATGTTCAACCTGGTGCTGAGGGATTTCTTGCAGCCTTGATGATCTATAAGGATAGATACATAAATTTCCCAAGGGGAGCAGAATTGGCCGTTGTGAAGGGAGACTTATATCCCCTTGGGCACATCCCCCATGTTGTTGGTGCCATTGATTGCACCCATGTCAGTCTGGTGCCACCACAGGCGAGTGAGCACACTTTTCGGAATCCAAAACATTATCACTCGATCAATGTGCAGGTGGTGTGCCTTGCGGACATGACCATATCGCATGTGTGTGCCAGATTCCCCGGCTCGGCCTATGACTCGTACATCCTGAGGAACAGCATTGTGCCCCGGATGATGGCAAATCTGCCTCCCGAGCGTGCTTGGATTGTGGGTGAGTATGCCTAGTGATATAGGATGCTATGTGTGTGACCTGCTGCCCTCTGCCTGTGCAACATTGCAATGTGTGTTTGTCATTCCTAGGTGACTTTGCATATCCCAGTCGTCCATGGCTGCTGAGCCCACTACGGAATCCCAGGACCCCGGCTGACATCAGGTACAATGAGGCCCATGGCAGGACCCGTCGTGTCTCTGAGCGGACTTTTGGCCTGCAAAAGTCAAGATTCCGCTGCTTTGACAGGACTGGAGGTGCACTCCAGGGAAGGTCTCCAAGATCATTGTGGCATGCTGTATGCTCCACAACATGGCCATTCACACGGGGATTCCCCTGCTCCTGGATGATGGTGAGGACCCAAGGCCCCCTCCGGCTCAGGGACCTGAGTCCAGTGATGAGGACAGTGGAGAGGAGGAAGGAGTTGACATGCCTCAACAGCTCATCACCCTCTACTTCACTTGAAGATGGGCGACGAGCTACAACTTCTACATTGTCTGGTGTGATTGCTGTTGTCGTGAAGAGCTATGTGCGGATGGTACAGACAGGCACATGTAGAGTCACCTGTGCCTGGAAATGTGGCAGTGACATTTCACCTGTGAACGTATACAGAACTCTGTTTGTTGACACTTGTTGCACATTGTGTGCCTGCCTGTTGACTTATGTAGATGGTTGGTGTAGTGTAATGTCTGTGATGCCACACTCACACCAGTGACTGTTGTTCTGTTGTGTCTCCCTAGGTGCCTCGAAATTATCCAGGCCTACATACTGTACATCTTTTGAATACATTATGGAAATTTTGAACACTGTAAATATTGCACTGAAGACAAAGCTGCACCAATTGAAGTGTGTAAGGTATTTTATTTGCAAAGTTGACATGTGAGGGGTGCGGGCAGATTTACATGAATGTGGTGATGGAGCAGTGAGTTGAAAGTCATGGTAAATGAGATGTAAGAGTAGACACCACATTGATGTGGTGACCCAGTCCAACAGACAGGTGCCATTGACAAGGCAGTGTGGGGAAGGACAGTCCAAACAGTCAATGCAGTGGGGAAGAAGGTTGCCATCAGGGCTGGCTCAGTGACTGGCGTTTGGCGGGTGCTTTGCCTCCAGAGACTCCCAGGCCCTTCTTTGGACACCCCCTTGGTCGCTTGGCTGGGGGGGACCCTGCTTTATGGCCAGCGGTATCTGAGGACTCACCCCTCTCTGTGGCCGCGGAGGAGGATGGTGCATTGTCATCCTGCAACACAACAGAGGGGGGCGGAGGTGTTGTTTGGGACGCAGGTCTGTCCCTCAGTAACGCCACTTGCTGGCCCATGAGGTCCACCATTTATCCAAGGCGTGTGTCGATTGACCTCATCAGGAGGATGAGCTCACGTAATAGTTTGTCAGACCTGCCACTTTGTCCCTGGACCTATTCGTCGGCCCCAATGACTCTGGTGAAGTGGTCCAGGGATGGTGTGCCAACCTCCTGAGGTCTGGGGGTGACCCTGGCCCTCCCCCTGCCCTGCTGCCTGTTACCTCGCCACTGTGGGTCCCCTCACACTCTTCCTGCCGTCCACAGTTGTTGGTGTGGGCTGGTCATCCCCTGGGGCAGGGAGGGTGCTGCAGTTGGCACTGGTGGTGGTGGTGGTGATGGAGGTGGCGGCTGTGGAGGCACAGGCCATAACTGCAGGGGTCTACTGTACAGTTGTTGTTGCAGCAGATGTGGTGGTGGGGAGGATAGGGTCCTAGGACCTGTTGCATCCCGGGCAGACCAGATGGGCCGGCCTGGAGCTCATCGTCCAGAGTATCCTGGGAGTCTACATCTGAGAGTCTATGTACCGGGGTGGAGACTGGCTCTGCTGGTCATTGTTATTGTCCTCAGCAGTGAGCTCTTCGTCACCTGTGGATCAGATGAGGAATGGTCAGTGTTGGGCACTGTGCAAGTATTCTGTTAGCTGCATGTCATCCACTGTTTGTATACTACACAATTGAGTGATCTTCACTATATTCATTAAGTGCAATAATGTGCCTCATTACTTGATGCAGAGGTACATCAATTACTCGTACATGTCGGGTATCGATGCATTGCATGCAATTGCTGCTGTGTGTAGTGATGCAGGTCTCCCACCCACAAACAGCCAACCCAGTTAAGACGGATGACTACCTACCTGTAAGTTTGTTTGGTGAACAATGCAACGGCTTCCAAGTGCTCCTGGGTGGGGGATGGCTCTATCCTGCTCAGGTATGGGACAGGGGCATGGTGGGAGTAGGAGTGCAGGCCTCCCTCCCCCAAACAGGCCTCCCCATCAAGATGGCTGCCTACCTGTTAGTTTGTTTGGTGAACAATGCAATGGCTTCCAAGTGCTCCTGGGTGGGGGAGGGCTCTATCCTGCTCAGGTGTGGGACAGGGAGCATGGTGGGAGTAGGAGTGCATGCCTCCCTCCCCCAAACATGCCTCCCCAGCAAGATGGCTACCTACCTGTGAGGTGAGGGTGGACAATGCAATGGCTTCCAGGGGCTCATGGGAGGGAGGGAGTGCTCCATGCTGCTGAAGGTGTGGGACAGGGGGCAAGGTGGGAGTTGGAGTGCAGGCCTCCCTCCCTAAACGGGTATCCCCAGCAAGATGGCTACCTACCTGTTAGTTTGTTTGGTGGACAATGCAATGGGTTCCAGGGGCTCCTGGGAGGGAGGGAGTGCTCCATGCTTCTGGGGTGTGGGACAGGGGGCAAGGTGGGAATAGGAGTGCAGGCCTCCCTCCCCCAAACAGGCATCCACAGCAAGATGGCTGCCTACCTGTAAGTTTGTTTGGTGAAAAATGCAATGGCTTCCAAGTGCTCCTGGGTGGGGGAGGGCTCTATCCTGCTCAGGTGTGTGACAGGGGGCATGTTGGGAGTAGGAGTGCAGGCCTCCCTCCCCCAAACAGGCATCCCCAGCAAGATGGCTACCAACCTGTTAGTTTGTTTGGTGGACGATGCAATGGCTTCCAGGGGCTCCTGGGAGGGAGGGAGGGCTCTATGCTACTGGGGTGTGGGGCAGGGGGCGTGGTGGGAGTGGTAGTGCAGGCTGACTTTGCTCATGCTCTCATGGTTATATTGCAAAAGATATTTAGGGTACATGGGAGTGGGTGTCTGTTGGATCTGTGGGACAGGTTTTTGTGGGTGTGTGGTGCAGATGGATGTGATTTGTCTGGTGTGGTGTGTGTTTTTAGATGTGCAATACAGTACATATCAATGTGTTGTTTAACATTTGTGTGTACTAACCAGCCTCCACACCCCCGGATACTCCTGTGAGACTCTCAGGATGTAGTATGGCAAGCACCTTCTCCTCCCATGGTGTGAATGTTTTCTGAAGGATGGGAGGACCACCGTCAGTCCTGTCAGCCAGCTCCCGGTTCTTGCTTCTCCTCTCTTTAACAACCCTCTTGAGATCATGCCACCTCTTCATGATCTCCTTCTTGGATCGCGGGGTGTTCCCTACTGCATTGACCCTTTGTACTATCCTTTCCCACATTTGGGTCCTTGTGGCTAATGGTGTCTGTTGGACCAGGCTACCAAACAGTTGTGGGTCCACTCTGACTATCTCATTGACCATGACTGTCAACTCACTCTCTGTGAATTTGGGCATTTTCTGTGATGCCATGGTGTGTGGTGTTTGAAGTGTTTGTGGGTGTAGTGGTGTGGGTGATGGGTGTGGTGTTTTTGTGTGAGGTGTGCTATGTGCTGGGGGATTGTTGGTGCTGGTGTGGTGGTGGTGATGGGTGTGCTGTGTTCTCTTGCCTCTCCTGTCAGGTCTGGTGTGTGCCCTTCTCTTCTGGAGTGTTGCAAAGGATTGTGGTCAGTGAAGGGGCTGGTTTTATACTCAGCTGTGTGGGTGTGTCATAATGGGGTTTTACTATCATGTGTGTTGTGGGAGTTGTCCTGTTTTTGATTTGCATTTATTTATTTTATTTGTATGTGTTTTGTATATTTGGGGGGCGTGGCTATTTTTTTTGTGTGCAATGGTTGCCTTTGTTGTGGTGTTTTTGCTTCGTCCGTCATGTTTTGTGAGGATCGTCCGCTGCGGTGGCCATGCTGCAGCTCTTCCGCTGGCTCTCCCATTAACTGCAGTGTGCGACCTTGGCGGTCGGAAACAGCGGTCCGTACTGCGGGTCCATTGGGGATATACTAACTTCCCATGCGGTGTCTCCGCTTTGCTTGCGGCGGGTTGTAGCTATTCCGCTACGTTTCTGACTGCCGTGGTCGGCTTTTGGACGTCACTTTATTGGCGGTTCTTCCTAATTTGACCGCTTGTTTATCCGCGGTCCCGGCGGGCAATTGCTTTTTGCCTCCATGGCGGTCGGGCCAGTTTTCCGACCGCCATCCTAATGGGGCCCATGGTGTCAGGCTCGCACCCGCAAGGGAATCGCCAAACGTGCACGCGTTGCCATTGAAGGCAATGCAATGCGTGCACGTTTTGGGGCCACAAACTGCATTGATGGCTAAAGGTATTTTTGAAGCAGCGCATGCGCGCTGCTAGGCGAGACCTACAAACTATTCAGGAGACCATGTGGTGACATCAAAAGTATTCACTCAGAACAGGTCTCCTTTCATTTATTTCATTCTTTCTAGCAACAAAACTCTAAATTGAGGTGTGGTATGCGTATAAGTGTGACATTACGTGGCGCAAAACTAGGCATTAATAAACTGAGACAACACATGCCACCCTGTCCAGATTAACCAAATATAATTTTCCCGTAAATGCATGCAGATTTTGTTATACGAACCAACTCATTTAATAACAGTCTGAGCGATTGGCATACCGTAAATAATGCAAAAGAAAGGTTGTTTTTCCTTACCTAGTATATTCTGCATTAAGGATGATATAAAACCCATCGTTATGCACGCAAAGATATCGAGGGTGGCTAAAAGATTTGTAAAAACATCTGGAATGGGGCACGACAAACTGGCATATGCTCGGTTAATAAACTTGGTGCAGACTGTTCATTCTAAGGATGGTGCAGTTAGGCTGACGGGGTTTCCAGTGTAGCTGCACAGTACCCTTTCATAACAAGAGGAACAAGCAATGTTTCATGCCTCTATTAATTAGATCAGATCTGTACAGAGGATACTTAGCAGAGTACATTTAGAAAGGGGATGTGCAACATAGGTTCAGGAGAGTTGCGTACTTACCACAGTTTCACAAACACTGACCCTACTCTGCTTAAATGAATGTAAGTTAATGTTACATGGTTGTCCTGTTAATCTGGTAAAGATACGGCTATCCTGAAATATGATGGACATCGCAGATATAGAATTGTACATTAAGGGTATATGATGGCACAGGGCCAAGCACTGAAGTGTGTAAGAAGGTAGAAAAACTAGAAGGTGTTATTTAGAACAAGATTCAGTACTTTATGCAGCATGTGTAGATAGGAATGCATAAAACATAGGGGTGTCAAAGTGTATGTCAAGGAGGGCCGAATCTAATGCATAATTTGACCACGACCATCTGATGGACAAAATTACAGTTCATTTATAAAGGTATCAAAAAAATGGGTAATGCTTCAAGTTCACCATGGATATTACAAGATGGGGTCATAAGTCCCATTCTGAACTGGATCTCATAAAAAATTCAGTTGGCCATGGCCGCTGCTACAAAGCCGTGGGTGGAGCTAAAGTCTCACCACCCTCTTCAGTGGTGGGTTAGTACTTACTACTCACTGACTCGCCTGTGCAGGCCTGTGTACTGAGCAGGATTCGTGGCGTGGTTCTTAACGGACATTAAATAAGAAAAGAAACCTGACTATGTCCATGAGGAAAGAGAAACTCCGCCTCCAATGGAACCACTGCGAATTATATCCTAAATCTGCTGTAAACTCTAGTTTCTCCCGTGGGTATATTAGGATGAGATTCCTGAACAAATATCACTAACAGTTACATAATCACTGAAACCAAAACTTACAGACAGTCCAGTGTGCGTTTCTCCAAAGAAGGGGAAGGGCACCGAGATGGCAAGCAAACCCAAGCCGCCATCATCCCGTTTGCGGGTCACCGCGCAGCCTCTCTCCAGACCGAAGGGGTAGAAGTCCTTGAGGGGCACCCAGCCCCTCACTGCTGCTCAGCTCAGCATGGAGATAATCCGCATCCAGGAGGTGAGCTCCCACATGCCAGCCGACGTCCTAGTGAGTGATGGGGAAGGCGACACGGAAATGGGAAAGGCCTTCGACTTCGAGGTGCTGGAGAAGGGGAACCTGGATGCACTGTCAGAAATGGCCTCTGTGGCCCATGGGATAGGAATGGAGGCTTCTGGTCTGACTAGCGGAGGTGTGGAGGACATCGAACTGGAGGAAGAGGAGGAGCCAGAGCTTAGCGATGAGGCAGAGGAAGTCATGGACGAGGCTCGAGACACAGAGATTCACTTCATGACGATGGAGATCAAAGACAGTCAGAAGAGCAAGCCTCGGGCAGACAGTGAACGAGTCGTTCCTCAAGCCCTGAATCTGCAAGAGATCTGGGCAATGGACCCCCACCAGCAAGGCCATGGGCTGCAGGCAGCAGACAAGAAACAAAAGAATATGCAGTATTGCGCAGATAAATTAGCAACTAAGCTGACAGACACCTTGACGGCTGCCATGAACTTCGACTTCTTGGATATTTAGTAATTTAGACTTTGAAACATCCAAAAACAAAAAAGAGTTTAACAAACTAGCAGCGTGTAGTTGGAAACATGTCTGACCCAAAAAAAAGCCCACATAACATGTAATTAGTTGAACAACTCAGCCCAAAGCAAACCAGTGGTGCGCACACACCACAAAGGAGCCGACGCCAGAATCGAAACCAGTGGTGCACGTGCACCACAGAGGAGCAGGGGGTGAGGGAGCCTGTCGTCTGTGTCGCGTGCTGATGTGCGTCCTAGACACGGACGGGAATGGGCGGAGCAAAGTCGGGACATGCGCCCCCCTTCGCCCAATTGCGTGCCGTTTTTTTAAAAAAAAGCACGCTACAGTCAATGCCAGCCTGCGAAAGCAAAACCACACATACAAGCGTGTGGTTAGCTTTCTCAAGCCCTTTCAAGAGGTCTCTCACTGCGTGGGCAGTGCCGCGCACTGCAATGCTAGGCGCCAGACCTAAAAACCACACACACACACACACTACTGTTACTGCATTGTGATTTAATGTTCTTTAAAAAAGGGTCTTCAAATGTTTCCTATGCTGCAGCAGTGTTTGTGGTGGGGTTGATGGATACAGGGATGTTTGAAAGCCTATCTGCATAGATGGAAAAGGCCCTGTAGCCTTTTTTTACCTTTTTCACACTTCATAGAGCCTGATTACGAGTGTGGCTGTCCGAAAACCACCAGATTTGTAAGGGCGCAGAGGTGGCGGCCCAGCCACTGCCGCACAGGCAGTCCATCCACCCTATTACAACGAGGGCGGTCGGACCGCCATGGGACTGCCACAGCACCGCAGTTCCCTGGCAGTGGATCAGCAGTCTTGAGGCAACAATATGCTTGCGGGACCACCATGGTCCCACCAAGCATATTACGAGTTTCCTCTCCACTGACAGTTTCATAGAGGTTCCTACTCCATGAACACCATGGTGGAGAGGAAACAAAGGGGGACCTACAGGGACCTCTTTGCCTCCTCCGCATGTGGATGCATGCAGTGAGGCACATGTTGTGGCGCCCCTGTGTACATGCACAGCATGGCCTTTCAAGTCCATGCCGTGCAGGAACCTTGTTATGTGGTCCCATTCTGGTGCCTGTTGTCTAAGGTATCACCACGGGACCGCCACACCGCTGGACTGTCAGACCACTTTAAACTTGTAACGTGGCGTGCAAGTGGCATTGACTTTCAGCAGGGCAGGAGAGCGGCGGTGGCCTACTGCCCGCTCGTGCACAGCCGAAAGTCAGAATTAGGCCCTTAGACTAGAGACTGATGGCGTCTTGGCTGCAGAATTGCTGAGAGCCACTACAGATCATGAGCTTGCCCACAAGATAAGAGGTAGTGCTGGTGGGCATGCAGGTCTACTACGATATCAAAACCAGCTTTCTCATTTGTGTGTTGTTCAAGTAACAATTTTTAACCTTATTTATTTCCCTGTACAAGTTGCACACTACAGAAGCTGTTAAACATACATAATGCAGTAAGATATAGGACAGTTTCTAATGTGTTTAAATATTTCAAGACTAAACTTCACATTTGCTATATAAACCTGGCATTCAAATTCACTTTAAAATGCACAGTTTGCCACTCTTTTTCTAAATTTTCCCAGGGAAAAGCATTTATTATAGCCCACCATAGTGGGCTATACCAGCCATTAGAGGCCTGCTCCAGCGTTTGGCGAAGGCCTTTAACCGCATGCGCGCGGCGGCTTTTCCCCGCTGTACGTGGCGTTTTTTAAAAACGCGCGTTACATGACGAGCTCAGCTCGTCATCAGCGTGCGTGCGGCGCAACTGATGACGAGCTGAGCTCGTCATCAGCGCCGAAGTGGTTAACAAGAAAGGGCCTTTAATGGCCAGTGTAGCCCAGCTACAGCAGGCTATAAGGCTATTAAAACTTCGAGCAGGAAGAAGACGACTTCAGGCTCTGTGAACGATCCTAGGCTTTTCCCCTCAAATGGGATCTCGAACACGGCAGAGTCACATGCTGGGCTGCTAGCAGCTTTTGGGACCTCTCCCTCAAAGCCTTCAAAGCCATAGACCGGCAATCAGAGTACGCTTTGGTGTCACCGTTGCGCTCCATATACCAAACGAGGTATGAGTCCGTTGCCTACATCTGCCGGTGACAGGCGCCATGGATCACTGACAGAATATCGACGATAGGAATATCGAGGTAAATAAATATCGTGTACAGAATATCGATGTCAAGAATTTCTCTACAAAGGTAAGTACAAATATATCGAAACCAAAATATTGTTGTTTAAAATATTGATGTTCAACATATAGTTTTTTTTAAATGTCTTAAAAATAATATAAAATAATAAATATAAATAATAAAAACATAGGGGCTCATTGCGATGGCGTAACGATCGCCACCACCGAGCCGGTGGTGGCGACCGTTAAGCCATCGTAACGAGAAATACTCCCTGCCATATTATGATGGTGGTGGGTATCACGACGGACGCAAATTTCGCCTGCCGCTTTTCCGCCGGTCGGCAATCGTTCCGATTGCCAGCCAAAGGGTGCTGGGCCAGTAATATGGTGGTAGTGCCTTGTAGGCACCTCCAGTCATATTATGATGTGGGACTGGGGGCGATTGGCTTTGGTTGCCCGTTGTCGGCCCCCGGGGGGGTTGGGTGAGTACACTTGGGGCAGTTCCCTGCACCAAGTGGCAGGCATCGTGTGGTGCCTGCCACGTGGTGCAGAGAAATGCTGTTTATGCCCTTTTACCATTGTGGACGGTGCTGCAGCCACCAGCACTATACACAATGGCAAAAGGCTACAATGCGCCTGCCAGTATGGCGGGCGCATCCTAATTGGGCCGGTGGGACCGCCGCACATCTGGCGGTCGTTCCCATCACCGTTATGGCGGCGGGTGGACTGATGTCTGCCCGCCATCATAATGAGCCCCATAGTTAGAATTATTAAATAATGTTAAACATTATAAATAATAAATGTAATATAAATACAATTAAACATACATATATACAAATTATTATATATATTTACTTAATAATATTGATAAATAATTATTTTATTAAATTATAAAATGTTAGAAACATAATAGAAATTATAAATACATATACATATATACATACACCTGTAACATAAATATACATTTATATATATATATATATATATATATATATATATATATATATATATATATATATATATAACGCTCAAAGTCCCTTCAGATGCTCCCAGAAAGGACGACACAGCACTCGAGGGTAGGGTTAACAGACACGCTTGATTTTATTCAGCGGAGGGGGTGCACACAGACGCGTTTCGGCGGTCTGCCTTCGTCAGTGTGTGATGCACTGTCATGAAACCCGACATAGTTTTAAACATTGCATTTTCAGTTCACTCCCACACATCTAATGGCATCGACATCGAGAGGGGACTATTACCATGCCTAGAATAGTGTCGGCCATCTTTGAATGGTGATTTATCGTGACGCTAGTTAATATCACTCGCCGCAATAATGCAACAAAATTACACAAGCCCTCAAATGGGCTGCCTCTTAATTCGCAGCATGGTGTATCACATATTTACAGTCTTGAATTAGACAAAAACATTTAGCCGTGGATCGGCTGGTGTCCCCTCATGAGAAAGTTGATCAAAGTGTCCATGACCAAAATTAAAGAATATACAAATGTTCATTCAAATGCCAAAAAAGCTTTCAAGTGGAGTGAACAATATTTACAGTGAGGTGCGTTACGTGCAGCAGCAAAGTTCATAAGGAAATAATCATGTAAAGATACATATGGGCTACCATCCACATCTCATTTCAGGGATTGGCAGCAATTCGCATTTCATTCCACAAATCACTCTAAAAAAGGATGTGATGAATTACTCTCTTGTATATACATATATACATATATCACCGTTAGTAAGAATCCCACTCCAAATATATATACAATGGAGGAATAACCCTTCCATGAGAGCCTCTCATGGTGAGCATGTTATCATCGGTCCAAGTCCTGTTAAGCATTATATAGCTCTATAGCACAAAATAACATGCCAAATTCATGATCAATTAATATGCATGCAAATGTTGTGAATCAAAGTAAGTGCTATGGTTCATATAGTGTAAACGGTCTCCCACACCATTGTGTCTATGTAACTTGGATCGTACATGTTTATGGAATTATTCCAGCTTTTAGAGATATATTGGAGTTTCAGGATTTTGGAGTGCTCCAGAGCTAATATATACAGTAGTGCTCGAGTCTGATAACACAAAGTGATAGTAACAGATCTAATTACAGTATTATGAAAAAGCCATCACCTTGGAATTATACCAGACTATTGTTCTTATCCTGCCTCCTAAACTATTTCCCTAGATGGAAAGCCATCTCCTCCCCACTATTTAGACCTTTAGGATGTTTCGTGGAAAGGTCTATAATATATCGAGACTCCAGTCTCCTTAGTCTGCGAAGGCGGTCACCACCACGTATATTGGGTGGTACAACGTCTAGGCCAAAGTACTGGAGTTTGTTCCTGTCTCGATTGTGGGCCTCTGCAAAGTGGCGAGCCACCGGATACGCCTGATCCACTTTATCGATGGCTCTCATGTGCTCGAGTATTCTGAGCTTGATTTCTTTAATCGTGCTCCCAATGTAGCGTAAGCCACACGCGCACTGTAGGCAATATACTGCGTATTGGGTACTGCAGGTAATGAATTTGTTTATATACATTTTCTTACCAGTGTCCTTGATAACATAGGAAAGAACCCTTTTGCTACCTGCGCACGCTTTACAGCGGCCACAGGGATAAAAGCCTCTTTGCTCTCTTAAGGTGTTACTTTTTTGGGGCATTTTCTCAAGATGGCTTTTCACCAGTATATCGCCTATCGATCTAGCTTTGCTGAAGGTGAGGAGTGGCTGGGTAGGTAGGTCTGCCTTGAGTACATTATCTGTAAGAAGAATGTGCCAATTCTTCTTGAGCATAGCTCTCAAAGTTTCTGCTCCTGATGAGTAGGGAGTTATTAGTCTAAACTTGCCCTTGTTATCACCTGGTGTGCCTCTGCGATTCCCTTGTGTAGGGTTATTGGTCAGAAGAGATAGTCTATCTACTTTCCTCACTCTCTTGAGGGTGTTTTTCAGTAGTTTCTCTCCGTACCCTCTAACCCTAAACCGGGATATACATTCCGAAGCAGCCGCTTCGAAATCAGATGGCTTGGAACAATTCCTTCGAAGTCTCAGCAGTTCCCCATAGGGGATACTGTTGATCAATTGTGGGGGATGGCTACTGCTGGCATATAATGTCGAGTTGCCGGCTGTCTGTTTCCTGAAAAGACTAGTGTGGAGTTGTCCTTCTTCTACATATATTCTCAGGTCCAGATAGTCCGCTGCCACCGGACTTACTGTCCCAGAGAAATGAAGATTTATGTTGTTTCTATTCAGGACATTGATATATTCATGGGCTGTTGCAGAATTGCCTTTCCACACAAGGAAAAGATCATCGATATATCGATGCCAACATATGACCTTCCCTTCGTCCTCTCCTGATACACAGCTCCTGGGCACCTGCTCCTCCCACCAGCCAACGAACAAGTTCGCGTAGCTGGGGGCAAAGCAGGTACCCATCGCCGTCCCAGACTTCTGAATATACAATTGTTCCTCAAACAGAAAAATATTGTGTGTCAGGCAGAACTCTACGAATTCGAGAATCATTGCATTGTGTCTCGAAAATCGTAGCTGGCGTTGATCTAGTGCCCATTTTACAGCCTCAAGTCCTTGATGATGTTGGATAACAGTATAGAGGCTAGTGATATCTAATACCACTAGTAGATATCCCTGTTCCCACACAAGATTCTGTAACTTCATCAGGAAGTCTTTGGTGTCTCGCACATAGGAATCCAAATTTGATACCAAAGGAAAAAGGGTATGATCCACAAAGCGAGACATATTTTCTGTAAGGCTTCCAATTGAAGAAATAATAGGGCGGCCAGGTGGACACTCACGGTTTTTATGTAGTTTGGGGAGGTGGTAGAAGGTTGGAGTCATGGGGCAGTTCGTGCGTAAAAACAAATGTTCATCGCTGCTCAACATATGTTGATCATACCATTTCGCAATGAGTATATCATAGTCTTTGATACTCTGCTGGTAGACGTCGTTGGTACATTTGTTATAAAAGTTCTCATCAGAGAGCTGCCTCAACGCTTCCTGTTTGTAAAACTCCCGTGTCATCAGAACTACATTCCCGCCCTTGTCTGAGGGCTTCACAATTAAATTCGTGTCTGTCATTAATGTTTTCAGGGCAAGTCTTTGTGACTCCGTGATGTTATGGTTGATATTTTGGTGGTTGGCTTTCCGATATTTGAGTAGATCCTCGTTCATAGCTTCAGAAAACACGTCTATAGCATCCCAAGGGGACTGGGGCACGAAAGTCGACACAGGTCTAAATCCACTCGTGTCTCTTTCTTGTTCTATTCCCTGGATTTCTGCTCTCTGGGCTGTATCCAGTGATATCAGGTTTTGTGATTGCTCCAGTTCCAGGTCGCTCATTATTTCTACTGAGCGCAGATCTCTGCAACTTAGTAGGTCAGTTGCTGTTATCCTCAACCCTTGGTTCTCCTTGTTCTGAAGGTGTGGACGCAATTTGAAGTGTTTGTGTAGCTTCAATTTGCGAGTGAAGCGGAACAGATCTATCTTCGTTTGAGTATATTCCAACTCATTGTTGGGGCAAAAAGTTAGTCCGAGGCTTAGGACATGTTCTTCCTCTGTCGTGATCTTTCTTGCGGTTAAATTAACCCCTGTTAAATTAATTTCCTCGCTCCTGGCATTGCAAGGTTGAGAGGTGCCGATGGTATAATTGGTATCTGTAAAGTTGGTAGCTGGCAATGTTATTGTTGCTGTTTCTTGTTGGTGCGTTTTCGATTTGCCCAACGAGATGATGTTGCATTGCCTCTTCCTCTGCCTCTTGTTCCCCCCTCCTGCTCTTCTGGTTCTCCTGCCTTTCCTGCCCCTTGGGTACTTGCTTCCGGTGGTTTGTTCTTCCCGCCCCGGAGCCATGAGCTCTTTATTACCTCGTACTCCTCCTGAAAAGGGGTCTTCTTTGTTTTTTCGGCAGGTCTTGGCCCTCTATTGATTCTGCGTTCCTCTGCATCTGACTGATTACCCTCTGATTCATTTTCAGTGATGTCAGATTCTGATGTTGCTTCCGCAGTACCGTTCGTGGCACCTGTGCCTTCTTTTCTGCTTTTCTGGAGGGCCTTGCGTGGTGCGTCGAACTTCTTTGCATACGTGAGGACGCGTCCTGTATGATAGTCGTTTGCGTCTCTCTCGTATTTCTCCTGCTTTCGGAGTCTAATTTTGGCTTCATATTTTCCTAGCCTGACTTTCATTTGTTCTTTCATTTGTCCAATTGTTACAATTAGGCCAGTATCAGTTTCGCTGTCCAGCTCTTTATCAATTTCAGCGATGTCAGCCAAAGCCCGTTCTCTGTCACTCCACGCGTATTTAACGAGTATTTTCAGTGTGCCCACACAGTATTCGGCAGTGTGTTCAAACCAGTCTGTGAGCAGTTGTGGGTCCGGATTCTCATAAGAGGGCACAGTGTGGACCCTCAGTCCTCGGGGTACTCTCTCCTCCTCGATGTAGTTGGTCAGACTCGTTGCCTCCCACCATTTGCGGATCTCCCTCTCATGGAGACGCTCCAGTTTCGTCATAGTTATTAATAATGGATTACTCGGCTTTTCCACTGTTGGTAGTTCAGTTGTTACTGGCGTTCTTTCTTGCCTTTTGAACATGCCCTTTGCTGCTGCTTGCCGTTCCGCATCCGAAAACATGTCGAGTTAGTACGGGTCATACACAGTAGCTCCAGTAATTTCAGTTCAACTGTGTTTTGTATTTTTTCTGGACTCGTGCTTCTAGTGGTGCTACCTCCCCCCGCGTCTTGCAGCGTGTCTGTCGCTTCTATCCTCTATCGCCTGACCCGATAATTCCAGAAATCCCTGGCATGCAGAGAGGGGAGTACACGGTTATAGGCAATCAATGCTCACCGGTGACGTCTTCCTCGGGAGACGCTGGGCAACCGCTCTGCGTACTCCTCCGTACTCCGTCCTCAGACTCGAACTCCCATTCCGGATATGGCGGTGCGCAGCCGTACACTGCAAAACGCTCCTTTCCCACGATAAACGGCTGCTCACTCGTTGGCGGGTGCTGTCGGCGGTTCGTGGACGCCGCCACACATAACGCTCAAAGTCCCTTCAGATGCTCCCAGAAAGGACGACACAGCACTCGAGGGTAGGGTTAACAGACACGCTTGATTTTATTCAGCGGAGGGGGTGCACACAGACGCGTTTCGGCGGTCTGCCTTCGTCAGTGTGTGATGCACTGTCATGAAACCCGACATAGTTTTAAACATTGCATTTTCAGTTCACTCCCACACATCTAATGGCATCGACATCGAGAGGGGACTATTACCATGCCTAGAATAGTGTCGGCCATCTTTGAATGGTGATTTATCGTGACGCTAGTTAATATCACTCGCCGCAATAATGCAACAAAATTACACAAGCCCTCAAATGGGCTGCCTCTTAATTCGCAGCATGGTGTATCACATATTTACAGTCTTGAATTATAATACAGTAAAATAATGTTTTCATTTTAAAACAACATTTTACACTACATTAACTAAGCTAGGTGTCATGCTTCATCATATGGGCTCTGCTCCTCGTCAGACTGGCGCTGCAATGTCTGACGGGCTCCCGAAACCGGGGCTCTTTAACGGAGATCTTCTGTTCCTGCCATATGGTGCATGCGTGTGAGAGGGCCTGTGGAGTGTGGTTGTGAAGTGGGTGTTAAGTTAAAAAAGGTGAGTCAGTCTACATACTGAATTTATTCTCGTAGTAGACTCCCTTGGTTAAAAACAAAGAACAGTGGTGTGGGAGGGGAGAGACAATGACCCTAACACTATTAGGGAGAATTGGACTACTACCCTCAATTATCGGTCGACATGTTTCTTGCCTGATGGCAATTCTTCAGGACCTAAATAGGATCGTACCACACAGTGAAAAAACTAGTGACGAATATATACAAAAACAGAAGTAGGGGGTCAACACTTGCAGGCAGGTATACGGCCGTAATACAGTCAGTAATACCAGGGTGCAGGCTAGTCTGTCCTGCTGCAATTAGAATGCCTGTAGAAATAAAATAAGGTATGTAAAAAAACATAATACAAAGCAACTGCATTGATGAATTTTACACCTTAAAAACATAGTGAGCGCACACACACCCACAGTAACCGTGCTAGTTAAAAACCGAGCATAACATTTGCTAATAGTGGCAAACCATAATTGTGATCAAATGGTACCAGCCATTGCATGCATCGGTCGATTAAGACATGAAGAAACAACAAAGTACAATGCTGTGCAGACTGAGGAGTGTAAACTAGGTAACCTTACCCTAAACCGGATCCCTGATGGACCTCTCAGTCTGCTCCCGTGGGACTGGCTGGGGAGGTATAGTACCTAGTTTCCAGGAGACAAGGGTATTTTATATGGGGTGTATATCGGCTCCTAACCATATCGTTAGGGGTGCTGACGAGTAGGTGTGGTCTAACCATGTGGCCTACGAGACGAGGTAAGGTAGAGTACCTCCCTATGCACCCCGAGCATTAGAGCCATCCGGTGAGTCTCCCGCCGCCATATCCGGCCAGGGCTACACCATCAACAAGGGGGCGAGAGCGGACAACAGGGCCAGCGCCCGCCGTGACCGCGCTGTGCCCCGAACACTGCGTTGGAGAGCAAACGCGAGCCGGCAGAACAGCTGGGCAGGGTGGCCGCGCCCGCCCCACATCTATAGCAAGCTGCACCGTAGTACAGCGGGAGACAGACACCCAGAGTCAGATACTCATGGAATACAGTGGGGGTTGCCAGAAGAGCTTACCTGGTCCGTCGATGATGTACCATGGCGACTATCTAAGGAATTCTCTCACCTTCAGCGGCAGCAGTCCAAACGGCTTCACCTACCCCACGAGCAGCGTCTAAGCAATGACGCAGAGCAGCTGGTGACGAGCTCTATGCGCGGGCAGTATTTAAGCGCCATAGAGGTTGCCAGTCACAGCGTCGTTCTCCACTAAGGGACCGCCCCCACCTCATGACAACGCATGTGTAGTATGCAAGGCGATTTGTTAGGAGATGGGCTGATGGCTATGGCGATCTTAGAGAGATCGAGAGTTAAGAGGCAAGCAGGTGGGGATTTGGCTAATAGCTATACCGTTTACAATGTTTAGGCAGTGAAACAGTTGACTGCAAATGTCCCAATAACAGGGTTGTCAATTTGTTAATACATTACTGCGTAACCAGGAAACAGGGACCGCCCCCACCCAAGATTGCGCAAGAGTGTGGTGCGCGACTTGTTAGGGGTCCGACTGTCGGCTATGGCGGCCATCTTAGAGTGGTGAAAATAGGTAGGGGAGAAGGCTGATAGTTACTACGGTTAAAAATGCTGGACAGTAAAACTAAAGGTTGTGGGAGTCCAAATAACTGGGTGATAAATTGTCACTTGGTCATTGACAAAAACCAGAGGAACAGTTTTACACATACCATGGCCCGTGATGGACACAGCGTAAGGTAGGGTCACAGGGTCATGTTCCTAGCGAGACCCAAGGGACAGAGTCATTTAATCCGACCATGTCCAAGCGGAGACGGTGGACCCATCTTTGTTCAATCCTGAACAAGGCTTTTTTGGAAATGGCTGGGTGGGCTTCTAACACCAACCAAGTGAGGCTGTCTGCCGTGTGGTTGTTTTGGGCAAAATGTTCATATAGTCTGGTATGTGTTTTGTGGCATCTGATGTTACTCTTGTGCTCTAGAATCCTCACTTTGACGTGCCTCATGGTCATTCCTATGTACTTTTTGCCACAAGGGCAGGTGATCATGTAGACACATTTGGTGCTATTGCAATTGGTGTGTTTCCGTAGTTGCCACTGAAATGTGTCAGACAATCTTACTTCTTTACATTGGGATGTCTGAGGGCATGCCGCACAACCTCCACAAGGGAAATGGCCAACCACAGGGGGAAGGTCCCACAATCTCCTTTGGTTATCACTGTTGTTATGTCTCGGGCGGGTGTGTATTAAGGCATCCTTCAGGTTAGTAGTTCTCTTAAATGCAAATCTGGGTTTTGGTATTTCTAGCCCTCCCGAGTTGATTATTGGCCAATGTTTATTGACAGTTTTTTTGAGGAATGTGGAGTTGGGAGTGAAGGAGGTCACACACGTAATCAACTCGTCTTGGACTTTAGGATGTTCTTCCAACAGGTTTGACCTAGGGTTATTCAAGGCTCTTTTCCGTGACTGTTTTACTAGTCTGGTGGGATACCCTCTGTCTTGTAGTTTGTGTTGCAGCAGAGTGGCCTCCCTTTGGAAATCTACAGTGTCCGAACAGTTCCTTCTAATATGGAGGAATTGGCCAAAGGGTAGGTTATCCCTCAGGGCCCGTGGGTGATGGCTCTGAAATAGTAGAAGACTGTTTCTATCAGTGCTTTTACGAAAAAGAGTCGTGCTCAAGCTGGTAGGGTTGAGGTTAATGCATAAGTCCAGGAAGGGGATAGTGGTGGTTGATATTGTTTCCGTGAACTTAAGGTATTGGTTTTGGTTGTTGATCCAGCTGCAAAATGCCTCACAGGTCCTGCGATCACCCTTCCAAAAGACCAGGATGTCGTCGATATACCTGCGCCACAAGGTGATGTTATCACGGTAAGGATTGTGTGCAGACTGGATAACCCTATCCTCAAAGGTTGCCATGTAAATACATGCCAGGCTTGGAGCAAAGGTAGAACCCATAGAGGTCCCCTGGATTTGGTGGTAGAGTTGAGAACCATATTGAAAAAAGTTTTCAGTCAAGGCTAAGGATGCACATGCCATGATAAATGCAACCGGGGTAGGAGAGGACCAATCTTCTAACAGAAGGGTGGACTCCACTGCCTCCAGAGTGGCCTGTTGGGGGATATTGGTGTAAAGTGCCTCAACATCCATCGTTAGGAGGAGGTCCACCCCTTCCCTCCCCTCCAGGGATTCAATAAGTCGGAGTACATCCCGAGTATCTTGTAAAAAAGATGGGATTTTCTTCACCACTGGTTGCAGAAAGAAGTCGCAGAATTTTGACAGGGGCTCGAGAAGGGAGCCTATGCCAGAGACAATGGGTCTCCCTGGTACTGGAGTGACACCCTGTTAGTTCCTGACCAGCTATACCCATGCACTGCAGGAGCGAAGATAGCCCCGTTCCTCTGAACCTACCACTCCGTGGCGCATACCATAAATAGTACCATGAGCCAACAGAATAGCAAGGGACAGGGGGCGGGAATAAGGGAAGGACAGACAAGGAATCCCAGATCTTCTCTCCTAGGGGTAGAGTCCTACTGCAGGGACCACGTCACTCCACGTACATTATCACAAGGAACAGTCTGGAACACCGTCTGCACACAAAAAGCAGATATCAGCAATATGAATACAAAAAAGCCCTCTTTCTCCCCTCATGCACCCACACACCACCCTATAACACTCCTCCTTACCACCGTTACTTGTAATAGTCGCAGGGTGGAGTACTCCGTCCTGGAGTATATGATTCCAAAGCCAGCAAGCAGAATGCAGGAGAGCAAAAGCAGAGGTCCGGGACCAAAAAAGGAGGGGAGGGTGGGCGAGACGGCAGGGATAAGTGCCACAGGTAACCAGAGACCAAATGGGGGACAATGGAAAAGGAGGAAAAAGTCGTTAGAACGACTAAAAAAACCTCCTTGTAACTGGATTTAGTGACTTTCTAGCATGCCGCCTGGAACAAAGACCGAATTCGGGTCAGAATGGGATCTACTCGCAGCACAACACAAGCTCCGTTGTGCGCTCTTCCAATACCCGGAAACGCCTGAACCAGCACTCCGCCTCCGCACAAAGAGGTGGACAGCCTGCACAAGAGGCGGAAGTGCGGAACAGCGTCTGCGTCACCGGGACCAATAATCAAACAGCAGGAACAACCGGACAATCCAGCCGGATCACCCGAGTTCCACAAGAAGCGCCGGAGCCCCAGCACCTCTTAATCCCAGCCGGGATAAAAGTCACCTCAAAGCAAAAAAGTGAGAACTAACACACAACACAGACAAGACGAACAAACAACTAACCTCAGGGACCCAAATACAAAAAACCAAACAGGAGGTCGAGGGAAGCAAGAAAATAGGAGGGGATGGGGAGGGTCTGGGTTGAACAAGGATTTACAGGGATTAACAGGAGCCAACACACAAAATGGGGAATGCCACGAGCTCGTGAATGCAGCAAGGATCCTAAGGTACAAAAACAGCTCCCAGCACGAACCAGGAACCACAATTCAAGATAACGAGCACCGGGAACAGGGAAAACAACCCTTTTAACCCCGCCCGGCCCGTCACATGGGTGCTGTGTACATGGTAGGAGAAAGAGGACTTCCAGGCCAATTCCTAACAGTACCCCCTCCCAACGATCCTCCCCACAGGGCAGGGCCTAGACGGATGTTGCCGATGGAACATACGGATCAGGCGAGGAGAGTGCACTCCCCCAGCCGGCTCCCATGTACGGTCCTCGGGGGCATACCCTTTCCAGTCTATCAAATAGAAAAGACGCCCCTTTCGTCTTTCTGAATCCAGGATAGCCCGAACCTCATACTCTTTCTGTCCGTCCACTATTACAGGGGGAGGAGGTGGTATGACCTGTGAGGATGGTATATAGGGCTTCAGCAGGGACGTATGAAATACTGGATGAACCATATAATCTCCGGGCAGATCTAATTTCATGGCAACGGGATTTATAATCTGTATGATCGGGAACGGTCCTGCATACCTAGGTTGTAATTTACGGGATCCCCCAAGCCTCAAATTCTTAGTTGCTACCCATACCTGGTCTCCAACTTGATACCCAGGTGCAGGGACACGATGTTTGTCCGCCTGCAACTTCATAGCAGCCTTAGCTGTCAACAACTGCTCCCGGGCAATCGCCCATATCTTGCCCAGACGGTCACAAACATCATCTATGGCTGGCACACGTCCCGTAGGCTGAATTGCCACCGCCCTGGGATGATAACCTAATGAACAGTAAAAGGGTGTCATGCCTAAGGCTGAGTGCTGACTGTTGTTATACGCGAACTCAGCAATAGGAAGAGCCATCACCCAATCACAAGCCAGTGATGTCGTTAAACACCGAAGGTACTGCTCCATGGTCTGATTGGTGCGTTCGGTCTGTCCGTCAGATTGTGGATGATACGCGGATGACAATCTGACGTCCACCCGCAACACTGAACACAATTCCTTCCAAAAATGTGAAACGAACTGAGCCCCCCTGTCTGTCACGACCGCAGAAGGCAACCCATGGATTCGCACAATGGAAGACATGAAAACCAAAGCCATTTCCCTGGCTGTAGGGATCTTCGGAAGAGGAATAAAATGAGCCATTTTCGTAAACAAGTCAACCACCACCAATATAGCAGTAAACCCAGAAACAGACGGAAGATCGGTCACAAAATCCATACTGATGGTATGCCACGGAGAAGGGGGAACCTCCAGAGGTTGCAACAGACCCGATGGTTTACTATGTGAAGGCTTACTGATGGCACATACCGGACAAGCCGCAACATACCCCTGTACATCCTTGGCCAATGAATCCCACCAAAACCATCTTGTACACATCTCCTTAGTCTTAGGGGTCCCAGGGTGTGCCACCAAGGCAGATGAATGACACCACTCCATGACCTGATCTCTTAAAACAGGGGGTACAAACAACCGATCCTCATAATACAACAATCCATCCTGAACTGATGCCTGAGGCAGAGACAACCATGGTGTAAGATCCATCTCACGCAGTTGACGCTTAACTGATGTAGTAAACGCCTCGTTTTCCACAGCCCCAACAATCCTGTCTTCAGATATCATAGGCCTACTCTCTTTTTCCTGAGATAGCTCTTTGGGATCCACATGGATACGGGACAAAGCGTCAGATTTAACCTGCTGCGCTGCTGGTCTATACGTAATGATGAAGTCAAACTCATTAAAAAAAAGAACCCACCGCATTTGGCGTGGCGTCAAGGCTCGCGCCGAACGGAAGAACTCCAAATTTTTATGATCCGTGTAAATGGTAACGGTGTGTCGTGCCCCCCACAGATAATGCCTCCATTCCTCAAAAGACAACTTAACTGCTAATAGCTCCCTTTCAGCCACAGTATAATTGCGCTCTGCAGGCAGTAGGGTCTTAGAGAAGTAGGCAATAGGATGCATACAACCTGTCTCGGCCACTCTCTGGGACAGCACTCCACCTACTGCACACAATGACGCATCCGTCTCCACAAAAAAGGGTAGAGCCGGATCAGGATGGATCAACACGGGTGCCGATGTAAATGCCCCCAACAACCGCCGAAACGCCCCCTGCGCCTCTGGAGACCACTCAAAGGATACCCCTTTACGTAACAGCTGAGTCAGGGGAGCCACAATATCTGAGAAGTGCGAGATAAAACGCCTGTAGAAATTGGCGAACCCCAACAACACCTGTATATGTTTTACAGACGTTGGAACAGGCCAGGTGATAATGGCCTCGATCTTTCGCGGATCCATCCGCACCCCTCCAGCAGACACCACAAATCCCAGAAACTCTACTTGAGTAGTACTAAACTGGCATTTTGTCAGTTTCGCATAAAGATGGTGCTCCCGCAACTTGCGCAAAACCTGGACCACATGTTGCTGATGCTCGGCCCCTGTCTCCGAAAAGATCAGTATATCATCTAGATACACAATCACGCTCCGATCCAGGAACTCCCGCAACACCTCATTTATGAAATACTGGAATGCCGCCGGCGCATTACATAGCCCGAACGGCATCACACAGTATTCATAAAGGCCATGTTTTGTTTTAAAAGCAGTTTTCCACTCATCCCCAGTTCGCACACGCACCAGATGATAGGCGCCACGCAAGTCCAACTTGGTGAACACCCTTGCGCTGCGCAGCTGATCTAGTAACACGGGGATGAGTGGAAGCGGGTATATATTTTTGACAGTGGCTTTATTTAGTGTGCGGTAGTCCACACACGCCCGCAAAGTACCTTCTTTCTTCGGAATAAAAAAGATAGCCGAAGAAACGGGCGAACACGATGGACGAATAAACCCCTGACGTAGCATCTCATCAAGATACACCTTCAAGTGCAACTCCTCCGGCTCAGAGAGAGCATACACCCTACTACAAGGAAGAGGTGCCCCAGGAATAAGATCGATCTTACAATCGAATGATCTATGTGGGGGCAAACCCTGCGCCTCTTCTACATCGAATACCTCCCTGAACTCCTGATATTGCAAAGGCACTGTGTCCATGCCAGTGGCAGCACAGGACAACGACAACTCCTTTTCACCTGCATCCTTATAGCAGTGCTTCAAACAATACGAGGAATCAAGAGACACTAGCCTTTGTACCCAATCTATCCTGGGATTGTGCTCCTGCAACCACGGCACGCCCAAGACCATCCCGAAAGAGGGAGCATCAATGAGGTCAAAACACACCATCTCCGAATGCCCATTCTCACACACCAAACACAAAGGCACCGTCCGTTTAGTAATAGAACCCGATGTCAATTCAGTGCCATCAATCGCCCGCACAGGTTCCGGCTGGTCCTTTACACAACATGGAACATTCAATTTCTTAGCCAACGTAATGTCAAGGAAATTGCCTGTAGCCCCTGAATCCAACAAAACCGATATCGGCACTTTTCCACTATACAACGCCAAATGAGCATTAATAATGAAGTGCCTAGGGGCCCTATCTACTGCTCCAAGTACACTGTACTGTTGATCCTTCCCTTCATGATACAAACAGGCCACTCTCTTTCCATAAGAGGTTCCAGAGGGTTTCACGGGACATTCCCTCGCAAAATGCCCACCCTGGCCACAGTACAAACAGAGTCCCATCTCTCTTCTTCGTTTCTTCTCCTCATCGGACAAAGGCCCCCTTACTCCACCTATCTCCATTGGTTCAGACACACTCTTTGTCTCTCCTGCTCCCAAGGACTTATGATCGGGCCTCACAAACCCTCCCCTTGGCGCCTGATAACGGCTTTTCTCTCCCCGTCTCTCCGCTAGGCGATGGTTAAGTTTAACTACGAGGTCAATAAAAGCCGCACAGTCAGTAGGGGGGTCTACGACCTGTGAGACTATGTCCTTCAGATCTTCGGACAGTCCCTGATAAAATAAAGAAGTCCTCTTATCTTCGGGCCAATGTGTCTCTGACACCAAGCGATTAAAGGTGGAAATATATGTCAATAAATCCTGGCGCCCTTGTCTTAGCTTTAATAATTCTGCGTCACTTGCCTGCATAAAGGCGTGCTTTGCAAACAAACCACGCATTAGTTCCTTAAATGCAGGATAGTTTGTTAATACCGGATCATCCCTGTCTACGAGAGGTATAGCCCACTGTGCCGCTGTACCAGCCAAGTATGAGATTGTGAACGCCACTTTGGCCGAATCATTAGGAAAAGCAGTAGGTTTGCACATAAAGTGCAGTTGACATTGGTTCATAAATGTGCCAAATTTGGCGCTATCCCCTACAAACCTTTCAGGTGGTGCCAAAGGGACCGGAACCGGAGTATTCACGGTAACCGCCACCGGTACCCCCCCACTGGCTCCCTGCCCTTGCCCACCAGAATATTGGAAAGTGGCTGGGTGTATCACCTGGGCCTGAGGAGTCCTAAGCTGCACTCTTTCCCTACTAAGTAGTGCCCCAACCTCTTGCTTCATAGCCACGTTCTCTTGTCGCAAATCATGGATCTGGCTTTGGAGGGCAGTCAAGGCACCCATGACATCCTGCAAAGTGGGAGTAGTACCAGCCGTAGCCCCCACGTCCTCATCCATCGTCGCTCAGGCAGTGCAATTATTACGTGGGCTCGTTATTCTGTTAGTTCCTGACCAGCTATACCCATGCACTGCAGGAGCGAAGATAGCCCCGTTCCTCTGAACCTACCACTCCGTGGCGCATACCATAAATAGTACCATGAGCCAACAGAATAGCAAGGGACAGGGGGCGGGAATAAGGGAAGGACAGACAAGGAATCCCAGATCTTCTCTCCTAGGGGTAGAGTCCTACTGCAGGGACCACGTCACTCCACGTACATTATCACAAGGAACAGTCTGGAACACCGTCTGCACACAAAAAGCAGATATCAGCAATATGAATACAAAAAAGCCCTCTTTCTCCCCTCATGCACCCACACACCACCCTATAACACTCCTCCTTACCACCGTTACTTGTAATAGTCGCAGGGTGGAGTACTCCGTCCTGGAGTATATGATTCCAAAGCCAGCAAGCAGAATGCAGGAGAGCAAAAGCAGAGGTCCGGGACCAAAAAAGGAGGGGAGGGTGGGCGAGACGGCAGGGATAAGTGCCACAGGTAACCAGAGACCAAATGGGGGACAATGGAAAAGGAGGAAAAAGTCGTTAGAACGACTAAAAAAACCTCCTTGTAACTGGATTTAGTGACTTTCTAGCATGCCGCCTGGAACAAAGACCGAATTCGGGTCAGAATGGGATCTACTCGCAGCACAACACAAGCTCCGTTGTGCGCTCTTCCAATACCCGGAAACGCCTGAACCAGCACTCCGCCTCCGCACAAAGAGGTGGACAGCCTGCACAAGAGGCGGAAGTGCGGAACAGCGTCTGCGTCACCGGGACCAATAATCAAACAGCAGGAACAACCGGACAATCCAGCCGGATCACCCGAGTTCCACAAGAAGCGCCGGAGCCCCAGCACCTCTTAATCCCAGCCGGGATAAAAGTCACCCCAAAGCAAAAAAGTGAGAACTAACACACAACACAGACAAGACGAACAAACAACTAACCTCAGGGACCCAAATACAAAAAACCAAACAGGAGGTCAAGGGAAGCAAGAAAATAGGAGGGGATGGGGAGGGTCTGGGTTGAACAAGGATTTACAGGGATTAACAGGAGCCAACACACAAAATGGGGAATGCCACGAGCTCGTGAATGCAGCAAGGATCCTAAGGTACAAAAACAGCTCCCAGCACGAACCAGGAACCACAATTCAAGATAACGAGCACCGGGAACAGGGAAAACAACCCTTTTAACCCCGCCCGGCCCGTCACATGGGTGCTGTGTACATGGTAGGAGAAAGAGGACTTCCAGGCCAATTCCTAACACACCCTTGTGAATTTTGGGGAGGGTGTAAAAGTAAGGGATGACCGGGTCCGTAGTGACTAAAAATGCTGCTTCATTTTTTGAGATTCACTCATTTGTCTCGCCCTCAAGTACAAGGCTTGTAATAGTGGTCATGAGTCGTTTGGTGGGATCAGAATTGAGTGGTCTGTAGTGGGAGATGTTAGCAAGTTGACGTCTGCATTCTGTGTCGTAATCTACATGATTCTGGATCACAGTAGCACCACCTTTATCTGCTTGTTTAATCACTATGCTGGTGTCATTTCCAAGTTCAACCACCGCCTGTTTCTCAGCTTTAGACAGATTCATGTAGGAGGAATGGTTGGGTTTGTTATCTAAACTCCTCAATACTGCTTTCTCAAAAGCAAGGATTTCTGGGGGAACCATCGAGTCTGACGGTGTGAAGGTAGATGGCTTGCGTAGACCAGTGTCAGTTTTGTCCTGTTCTGGTTTGTCTGCAAAAAAGGAACGAAGACGTACCTTTCTAAAGAGTTGCTTTACCTCACAAGTTTCGGTGAAGTTGTCAGGAGTAGGAGTGGGCACAAAGCCTAGTCCTTTCTCAAGGATTTTGGTTTCCTGACTGCTTAGAGCTCTGTTGGACAAATTCACAATCAGACTCTCCTGCCCCTGGTCGTGCTCCTGGTCTCTACCGCTGTCTGTGCAGCTGATTGGTCTTGCCACTGGACAGTTTTTCGCCCTCCTCGCTTTCGCCCTCTTCCTCTGCCCCAGCCTCTGCCTAAAAAAGGTGGGTTGATTGGGTAGAATTGGGGAGGTCCTTGAGGATAGAAGGGGTATTGCCAGGGAGGTTGCATCTGTGGGGGTCCCTGGAACATCTGACCATTGTTCGGCATTTGGTTCCAGCCCGGGTGGGGTTGGTTACCACGGTTGTTGGGTCTGTTGTTATCACTGGAGTCACTGCCAGAGGAGCCCCTCCGGCTATCATTATCCGTGCTCCCATCAGTGGAGTACCCGTTTTTGTTATTGCTGTACCCCTCTTTAAGGTAGGGATATACCTTTTCCTTGTCAAATTTGGCTATATCCTTCTTAAGTTTGGTCATCTTTTGTTGTATGAGATACTCTCGGTTGTCAGTAATCTCTTGGTTAATCTCTTGGTTAATCTCCGCCAGTTTCGTGGTAAAAGGAGTCTTTTTCATAGTGCTTAGAAGTGTGGCTTCGATGGCTGTAATCTTCACTAGGAGGGCATCGGCCAATCTTTTAGCTGTTTTGACGATCAGAAATAAGAGGTCTTTGGTACATTTCCAAGAAACGTGACACCAGTCCACCTTAAATTGACCGTCTTCTAGGAATAGTCTCGGCATGATATTCACTATGAGACCCTGTGGAGCTATCTTGGCTCTGAGATATTCCATCATCATTTCCCCATGTATAGTTATCCTGAGCCATTCTTTTTTAAGGGTAGTTAAAGTCACCCAATCCTCAGTAGTCGCACTGGAGGCAGAGGCTCCACCCATTCCAAAGAGTGAGGGAGCTGATCTCAATGCCTCTTCAATTGTTTCTTCATCGAAACTAAGACCTGGTATATCCTCCATCGTGAGGTGCTATTGGTCCTGGTCTTGGTAAAGAGTGGTGGTGAAAAGGTGATAAAGAAAGCCGACTGTACGTAGTGTGTATCAGTGGGCAAGGGATGGTCCTCTCAGTAAAGGTTTAGTTACTGTAGGTAGCCTTGAAGTCCCACGAGAGAGCTCTCGCGCTAAACTATTATTACAAGGAAGAGGGACATAGATAGGACAATATTTTACGGGGTCCAGTGTACTCGTCCTATAGACTAGTGACACAAAGAGATGTACAAAAGTTCCCCGGGAAGAGTGACGGAGAGGGGTGTGTGTGCTAGTGAGTGGGGGGAATCCCCAAGTTGGAACTAGAACCCTCACACACCCAGCAAGCTAGGTGTCATGCTTCATCATATGGGCTCTGCTCCTCGTCAGACTGGCGCTGCAATGTCTGACGGGCTCCCGAAACCGGGGCTCTTTAACGGAGATCTTCTGTTCCTGCCATATGGTGCATGCGTGTGAGAGGGCCTGTGGAGCACAAGAGTAACATCAGATGCCACAAAACACATACCAGACTATATGAACATTTTGCCCAAAACAACCACACGGCAGACAGCCTCACTTGGTTGGTGTTAGAAGCCCACCCAGCCATTTCCAAAAAAACCTTGTTCAGGATTGAACAAAGATGGGTCCACCGTCTCCGCTTGGACATGGTCGGATTAAATGACTCTGTCCCTTGGGTCTCGCTAGGAACATGACCCTGTGACCCTACCTTACGCTGTGTCCATCACGGGCCATGGTATGTGTAAAACTGTTCCTCTGGTTTTTGTCAATGACCAAGTGACAATTTATCACCCAGTTATTTGGACTCCCACAACCTTTAGTTTTACTGTCCAGCATTTTTAACCGTAGTAACTATCAGCCTTCTCCCCTACCTATTTTCACCACTCTAAGATGGCCGCCATAGCCGACAGTCGGACCCCTAACAAGTCGCGCACCACACTCTTGCGCAATCTTGGGTGGGGGCGGTCCCTGTTTCCTGGTTACGCAGTAATGTATTAACAAATTGACAACCCTGTTATTGGGACATTTGCAGTCAACTGTTTCACTGCCTAAACATTGTAAACGGTATAGCTATTAGCCAAATCCCCACCTGCTTGCCTCTTAACTCTCGATCTCTCTAAGATGGCCGCCATAGCCATCAGCCCATCTCCTAACAAATCGCCTTGCATACTACACATGCGTTGTCATGAGGTGGGGGCGGTCCCTTAGTGGAGAACGACGCTGTGACTGGCAACCTCTATGGCGCTTAAATACTGCCCGCGCATAGAGCTCGTCACCAGCTGCTCTGCGTCATTGCTTAGACGCTGCTCGTGGGGTAGGTGAAGCCGTTTGGACTGCTGCCGCTGAAGGTGAGAGAATTCCTTAGATAGTCGCCATGGTACATCATCGACGGACCAGGTAAGCTCTTCTGGCAACCCCCACTGTATTCCATGAGTATCTGACTCTGGGTGTCCGTCTCCCGCTGTACTACGGTGCAGCGCGCCTTGCTATAGATGTGGGGCGGGCGCGGCCACCCTGCCCAGCTGTTCTGCCGGCTCGCGTTTGCTCTCCAACGCAGTGTTCGGGGCACAGCGCGGTCACGGCGGGCGCTGGCCCTGTTGTCCGCTCTCGCCCCCTTGTTGATGGTGTAGCCCTGGCCGGATATGGCGGCGGGAGACTCATCGGATGGCTCTAATGCTCGGGGTGCATAGGGAGGTACTCTACCTTACCTCGTCTCGTAGGCCACATGGTTAGACCACACCTACTCGTCAGCACCCCTAACGATATGGTTAGGAGCCGATATACACCCCATATAAAATACCCTTGTCTCCTGGAAACTAGGTACTATACCTCCCCAGCCAGTCCCACGGGAGCAGACTGAGAGGTCCATCAGGGATCCGGTTTAGGGTAAGGTTACCTAGTTTACACTCCTCAGTCTGCACAGCATTGTACTTTGTTGTTTCTTCATGTCTTAATCGACCGATGCATGCAATGGCTGGTACCATTTGATCACAATTATGGTTTGCCACTATTAGCAAATGTTATGCTCGGTTTTTAACTAGCACGGTTACTGTGGGTGTGTGTGCGCTCACTATGTTTTGTCGTGTATTTCTATAGGTTCTGAATCGATCCCCCTATTCCTGACCCTATTCTGGTTAAACTTACTAGCTAGTTAACTAACAGTCAGCCCATGAGGCAAGAAAACCCCCATGATGCAGATACCGTTATCTGACGCAGTCACACTACGGCACAGGAACGTGTTATCTGATTAGGTCATAACGCTTGAGATCTAATTAGACAAGCGACATTCCTCCAGCCCCTGATAAGGCATACGACGTTCTCATAACAAATCAAACCTATGACAACCTGGATAATCCGTGCGGCCATTGTTTTGATTTCACAGAGAACTTTAGTAAAGAATGTGCTAACGAGCAAGTCGTATGACATCTTTATTGACGTACCTATGTCCATCCTTACGTCAATCCCGGCACCTTTAAGGTATAAATATTGCCGACCTTGCCCTATGCAAAACACACGCGTGGTGACAAGACGGAGCAGCCATACTTGCCGAAGCAGAGAGCAGAAGCAGACCCCGCAGGCAGCAGCCCCGCCTTCCTGACGCGCTGAGAGACGCGCTGCTATCTCAAGCCGAGAGACCCAGCACCGGCGCTTCCGGGTAGCCCTCGCAGGCAGCCTGGAATATCGAGAGCAGAGAAAGAGATACCATTCCTCATTCATCCTAAATTCCAGGTACAGAACTGAATAACCCCTCCTAGAGAATTCTTTAGTTATTCACTTGGCAAAAACAAACTTAACTTAAACTGTAACTTTCTATTCCCGCCCACGCATTAGACTTAGGTCAGGTACACGGGGTAGGCGTATTTAGAAACACCAGTTGAGTGCGTTTAGTCAAATGTATATGTGTATGTAAATATATTTTAATCATTTTAAACATCATATGGCTCAGAAACCATATCAATGTTTTTACAGTATTATTTTGTACTATTGCTTTTAACGTATGCACTTTACTTAACTATAAGTATTGCAATAATATCGATCCATTTCTCTTGTACGAGAAAAGAGACTGATCAATAAATAACATCTTTTATTGAACACGCCAGTCTCTTCCTTTTCTCTACATTCTGATGAGACTAAGAATGCACGTACTGACTGAGTAAAATAATTGCCTTGTGCTCACACGACTCTTGAGATTGACTCTTGATTAGGGGAGAGCAAAGTTGTCATGTTCTATGGTTGTCAGAAACTAAATCCCTTCTTGTCTAATCAGGGAAGTTAATCCTTCCTTGAACATTCGAGAAAGTTTCTAGCGAACTCTGAGCTTAGCTGGCAAACCCAAAAATTAAGTCTAGTATCGACAGTAGTAGACCTAGTTAACGTCTGGCCTAGGCCTTTACTGCTGTAGGTACTATTCCAATGCGCAGAGCCTATTGGGAAAATAGGAGCTACACTACATGGCGCCCAACGCGTTTGGAAAGGGCGATAAAACTAACGTAAGACATTTAGAGTAACTCAGTCGTGCTTTCTCACTCAGACCCCTTTTCCCAAAAACTCCAAAGACGTCTGGAGTGGGTGAAAGGTTATAATATCCTCCAAAACCTCGCAGGAGGGAACTCCTATGTATGGTTCTTGGTCTAGTCAACGTTGAAGGATAAAACAGTTCCAAAATATTGTGCATCTAATCTCTGTTTCCATAAAGAAACCTGATCTGCAAATAAACATAATACCATCCTGTCAGCAAAATGGACAGCGATGAAGAACGAGAGGTTACTAGATTAGCTACTGAAATAGCAGATGCTGATGCTACCATGCAAGCAGCAGACGCGGATATAATACTCATTCCGGTCGCCAAAAGGAGATCTATAACCTTAAAACTTATAGAAAATGGACTGACACCTAGAGGTGGCACAGTCATATTCGTAATCGAGGCACACGAATATCGGCAGACAGAGGTATACTATACATGGATAAATTTTCCAGCAGCTAATACTATAACAAAGTACTTCCACTATTACAAAGTAGAGGAACCTCCTAATGAGTACACTCCTTTCGAGGAGGTGGAAGTACCACTCAAATTCCAAGAGCATTTGCTCTTATTTGATGGCGCCCTAAAACATAATAATCACATTACAAGGCTCGGTCCTTTAGGAAGACCAGGAGCAACGTGGCCGGTCTTAGCCGGATACACACCATATCCAGACATCGAAAGAATGCCTGCAGCAGAGCTGTTAATACAGCTAAAACAACTACTAAAAATTCACAGACAATTAGTTCAGTATGTAATGCGGACTTCAACAATTCAGCCAGCGATTAAACTTCCACAGCTGACCCCTCACCAGGGGAACACAAATAAAATTACACCACAGAACATCCAATCCTGCCTAGGTAAAGTTCCAGCTAAACGGGAACAGATACCATTCTGGTTGGCACAGAAAATTACCCAAATAGAGGCGGTGTTTCCTGACACCACCCCATTAGAAAAACACAGAATTCTGACTATATGTCTCCCAATGGGAATCGCACCACACATTGAGGACTGTGACACTTGGGGTACAGTCTTTGCTTCCATCTACACAAAAACGCACGGTGTTCCATCCATTTCGGTAATACCAGATGTGCTAAAACAAATTCAAGATGAATATGGTCCAGAACCTGCTTTAACTCTTGGTATGAAATTACTAAAAGACTTCAAGCAGGTCTCGGCTATATTACTAGCCAACATAAAGGGTGAAGCAGCAAACGTGGCGATCCGCCAGAGGTTAAAAGAGACAGATATAGCAGACCAACCAGCTGAAATTGCCAGAATCATAGAAAAATCCTATGAAGAACTAGGCAGAGATAGTCTAGGTGGAATACCAGTAAAACCGCAACTGACTACAAGTCCAGAAAAAATGTTTTTTAATAATAATAATAATTCACCAAAAAAGAACTGGGATGGAAACAAACAATCCAATCCAAAAGAAAAGAAATTCCAGTCCAGAGGAAGGTCTCCTAGGCGAAGAGAGAAATCTCCAAACCCGCGACAAAGGTCACCTCAGAGTGAACCCTCTGGGAATAGATATAACCTTAGAAATAGGGATAATATTAAAAAACCTGATAGATATCAAGACATTGATACACGTCCCTCTCAATCTTTTCAGAATTCCTCGCAGAAATCGGAAAGAAGAGGACGATCAGAAGAGCACGCCAAGTCTAAAGACAAGGAACCTGCTCAACTGAAAAAGAAATCACAATTTCCAAAAAAGAAGGTAGCCAGTATTAAGGTAGTTAACAATGCCGAGAATACTGAGGACACAACTGAAAAACGGAGAATGGGCTCAGACAATGCTAGACAGCGCAGCAGAGGTGAGCATAGCTCGCAAAGTCCTTATGGATCATCTGGAGACAGTGGACACGAATGAATACCTTCAAGTGGAAACTGCAGATACCAGAGTTAGCAAGCCCCACAAAATATACGAGATAACATTACGTATAGAGGGAGATAAGACTAGGAAAATAAGGGGACTATTTTGGGATAACCTATCCAAAGGCTATGACACCCTTCTAGCTGAAAAAGACTGGCCACCAGAGTTTGTCAGGGAGTGCCCTCATGGCGAAGAAGTAATTATGCCTGCCTTCTCGAATCAAATACCGATTCATAAAAAATATACACTTGCTAGAAAGTGGGCAGTGGCCTTAGCACCTGCTTTATATAAAAATCATGTAGGATGGGATGAGGATTCTCCTCCTCACAAAATCCAGTTAAAATCACAACCTACTGCACAAAGACAGTACCCAATTAAGCAAGAAGCTAAAAAACAAGTAAATGAAATACTAGATCAGCTAGAATACCAGGGGGTGATTGAAACTTGCACCTCACAAATGAACAATCCTTTGTTTCCGGTCTCCAAACCAGACAATTCGTACCGTCTAGTTTTGGATTACCGACACCTTAACACATGTTGCAAAACCTTTGCAGTGCAAAACTCACACAGTGCTGCACTAATGAATAACATAGTGCGCAAAAAATACAAAACAACCTTGGACATCTCCAATGGATTCTTTTGTCAAAACATAGCACCAGAGAGCAGATATTTAACAGCTTTCTCAGTAAATGGCACTCAAAAACAATTCTGTCGGTTAGCCCAGGGGTACAAGAACAGCCCGGGGGTATTCTCAGCGAGAGTAACAGAATTACTACAACTATATGATGACGAAGCATTATCTTATGTCGATGACATTTACTTAACAGATGATGACTTGGAGACTCACTTGAAAAGAGTGAACACCATAATACTTGGTTTCGCTGCAGAGGGTTACAAATTCAACTTCAAAAAGTCCAGAATTGCCCATCTGACGGTCCTATTCTTAGGATATGAGTTATCAAGTGAAGGCAAAAGCCTGGCAGACAATTTCCTAGAGAAATGTGCCGTAATCCAAGCTCCTAAAACACTAAAAAACCTACAGTCAATTCTAGGCTTCCTAAATTTCGGAAGAACATATATTGCAAATTACGCAGAAAGGGTCAAACCCCTTTATGATCTAATTAAACCAGACTTTAAAAGATCCAGTTGGACTCAAGCACACACAGAAATTTTGAGATCCTTACAAACAGACATGCTAATTAAAACAAAATTAGAAACCCGTGATAATACACGCAACCTTGTGATCCGAGTCATCCCAGGGAGATGCGGATTCACATACCTGACCTCTAATGAGGGAGAAAAGGTACCAATTGCATTCAAATCACACTTGTACACAAAAGCTGAACAGAGATTCAACAACAAAGGAAAAATTGTTCAAGCAGTTCAAACCGCAATAGCTAGAGAAAAAGACATAGCTGACGGTAGACATATCACAGTCAGAACAGCAGAATCAGCCTTTGAGGCATTAACAACACCGTGTAATTTACCAACAACAACATTGGATCCAGAATGGTTACAATGGGTAAATTCAATCACAACGGACAAAGTATATTACTTCTTTGATCCAGAACTAGAAGAATTAAAAAATCTAAAATATGAAAAAACGTATCCTCTGCCAATCGACATTCTGCCTCTACGACATTACGCCTGTGTAATCTATACAGACGGACATGCTCAACCCTCCGTTTGGGGAGAACATGCATACAATCCCACATGTGAGATTACAAAAGAAGTGTGGCACGGAGGTAAACTAAGACCTCTATTAACAAAATCACACTCAGTAGAAACTAATTCAGAACTACAAACTGAAATATTAGCTTTGAAAATGGCGCTAGATAATGCGGATCGCGAATTCCCGACACTTATAGTGTCAGATTCATATTTCTGCGTCAAAGCATATAACAAGGATTTGCAGACCTGGATTCAGAACGATTACAAAGATGACACGGATGCACCAATAAAGCAGAGACTGCTCTGGGAACAGGTAGCTCTTTTGAAAAAAGAACTACCAAAGACTCACGTGACACACTCACTGAGTCACCAGCGTGATGGCGTTCACGTTGTAGGGAATTCATTGGCTGAAACAGCCGCAGCGGCAGCCAGTAAACCGGCTCCCGTGGATCGAAAAAAGCGTACATTAAAATACATTGACGGCGAAACATTGCTGGCAGTAAAAACGTCATCAAAAGGCGACTGCTCGGCGTTACCGATCAACTATCCACTCAATTACACATACATCATAGATGCAAACTCCATTCCTTTTGCTCGAATCCCTGGAGTGGGGGATAGAGTGATTCCAAACATGGACAGGAGAAACTTGTTAATCGCAGACGCACACATGGGCGAGGGTCTCAGACACCTTAAATTAAAAGATTCTCTGGAAGAATTACAATCACGGTACTGGTGGCCAGGCATGAGCCTGCACTACACCATGTTTGTAAAAAACTGCCCAAACTGCAACAGAGATCGCAGTGGGGAGAGAAGCAGTTTAATATCTCGTCGTATCAAGGCAGATAACATCACCACTAAAAAGAATGGCTTGCGATTAACATATACAGGCTAGTTCCCACTTATAATGTAGATCCACAGCACTCGGCTGACGTCCGGACTGTTATACAAGATTTGCGAGTCTAAATGGCATATACGCTAAGAGCATGCTACGTTCGACCATTTTTTTCTTTTTCTCAGGCAATCCAGCCTGGGGGGGGGAAAGAATGGCCAAATGAGCACAGTCCAGCGGGAATCTTCTCACTTCCTTCCTGAGGGTATGGGATGGTGTAAAGAAAAAACCAAGACAGAAAGCAATCTATAATAGAAAGGATATTAGGTTCGGGAGCTGGGTGGGTCAAACATCTAATAAGTGTCCAACGTAGTCTAAATAACTTGCCAAGAAATTCTCTGAAGGGATTCAGTCCGTACGAATTATTATTCGGAACTAGGATGTTGATCTCTGACCTTGATAGTCAGACTTCAGTGGTAACAGAAAAAAGCTTTGATGTCAAAGACCGTTTGGCTATTTTGCAGGACTTAAACAAAACAAGAAAAGACCTGAGCAACATACAGTTGAAAGAACAGCCAACGACCACTGAAGATTCACCACCTGTCCCAGCAAGACCTGTCTGGATTCCAAAAGTCGGGGATCTAGTCAGGGAGAAGATCGCGGTAAAGAAGGAATTTGGGCCTTCTTACAGAAAAGCAGTTCCTGTCTTGTCTGTCAACGGGACAAGATCAGTTGTACTACCGCCACTTGCTGGTAAAAAGGAGAACCGAGTTGTATCCATCGACCTGGTAAAACCACAACATGTGGCCGATAACAAACAGTAGGCCAAGTGGACTCCCAATAAGTAGCAGAACACCAAGGTTTGCTACCAGTACAGAGGTCCTATCAAAGAGGCTCATCACATTCGAAACGCCTACAGAAGAACAACAAGGACTATGCAACAATGCAATAGAACTCAGACCTCTGAAAACCCAAATAAAAACATTTAGCAGAGACACACCAATCTACAATGAAGTACCAAGTGAAAATGCAAGAAACAAAAATCCTGAACCAATTGGAACAATTGACAGAACTGCATCCGGTTACTTCATCAACTTCGATGATTCCTCTGACGGTTTCAGCGAACAAAAGACACAGCCATCATCAAAATCCTTTAAAGACAAAGCGAAGGAACTTTTGAAACAACTAAAAGAAACATATCTGATTTCTCCATGGATTGAATTTTGGGTGGGTTTTGGTGCATTTATCCTCATACTTTGGCTTATCATGGTATTTACCTTGGGACGCTTCATTGAGGGAAAATATGCTAAAATGGACACAGCAAGTCAGAACATCAACTTGGTCCTCAAACCACACACATCTTCACACGTCGAGAAACGAGAACTTTCTTCAGAACTTTCTTCAGCCAACTTCACAGCAATTCCAATACCTGGTGGGGTAGCCTGGGACAACACTGACTATGAAATTTATGGTCCGGTCGAGATCCTGAAATATCCACACCAAATCAAGATCTCCTTGAGTGACTTTGCAAAACCAAACTCATTTGCTGATGATTGGGACTTTGAAAGTATTAACAATATGATGTCTGACTTAGTAATGTCTGCTAAATTTACAAAACATGATTATTTGCAGGGTTCTACAAATTATGACAGCATGTATTGCTATAACCATTATGGTAACCATTTCTTGCATAAATCTGCACAACCTAGAAATGTTTTAAATTTTAATCAATGGGAACATTGTGCTACACCTCCAAAAGGGAGCTCAAGAACCGTGTATGGCAAATATTCATATTTTTCAGGTTTTAACACAAGTAATGCGGAAACATTTTATTTTAAATTGTCAAACAAGACAGGGACCAAAACCATGATAACCAACACAAAATTGATTTATTCTGACTTATTCTTTGAACAAATCAATACTTTTGGATTTAATTATTGGGACAAAAATGTTGATTTGAAAAGTGTTTGGGGTACAAAAGAATGGCAAGTACAGGGTATAGAAGCTTTGTTTAGAGCCTGCATGATCCCAGAACAAATGATATTTTTAAATGACACTGTTCAACAAACTACCTGTCTTGGCTTAGCCAAAATCAAAGATTTAAATAACCTGTCTATTCCAAAGCCAACAATGTTTAGCAATAACTCTGATACAGATGAAGAAATAGACATAAACCATATACTTAACCAAAACAGAACACATCCTGATTGGAAACAATGGTTGATCTGGCCCACAGATACAAATAACTGTCAAGATAGATTCCTGAATAAAACACAGGGTTTCAAAATGACCAGGCCAGACCCTAGATATCCCCAAAGACATCACCCAGGGATAATAACAACCTACAGTGTGGGCAAATTATGCCTTCAATGGCTACAAACTTCCACACTGCCTGAAATTAAGCAACACCTAACTTTACTTACTGATGGTGCTGACTTGCGTGATTTCATACTGGGACCACGCAAACAGCGTCATAAGCGTTTCATATCAGCCTCTGTATATGCAGCATACAATGAGGCCTGGAAGGTTACTCAAATTGAGACAGCAGAAAGAATACGGGAAATTGACCGTATTAATTTGGAAAAATCACTTTCTGTAGTGGACAATGGGTTAATGACTCTGTCCTCCAGAATTTTTTCATTGGACAGCATTGTGTCTTCAGCAATCGATATATTATCGCAAGACTTACTGTTATTACAACATGGTCAGTCACAATTGCGTTCTATTGTACAGCTTGGCTGGACGTTACAAAATCTGCGTTCAGGCTACGTGCCTTGGCGTTTAATCAACACAACGTCACTATTCCAAATCTTTAACCTTACTGATAGACAAATCGGTATGGCGCAGAAGGGTGCTGATTATACAATCTTGAGCATTGAAAAACTAGAAAGATTACCAATGACAATGTCAGAACGACCTGTCAGTGAATGGATAATCCACGGAATCATAAATATTCCAATCTCAACCTTCAGGTTTCAATACTGCCAAAAATATATACAGGCTGGCATGTACGAGAAATTGGGAAAGGGGTACCTTAAAACAACTTGGAACCTGCCCTATTCACATGCATGTGTCAGTAACAAAGGACAGAAAGTGTTTCTTAGTGGCAACAATTGTGCTATGTCACTAAGCGGCACGCTTCTGTGTAACGGTATTAGTTTGCACGGAGCCTGTGAAGGGAATTCATACAACCTTTCATGTCACCAGCAAGGCGCACCTGCAACTGAAATAGAACCATTCTTTCAAAGACTCTATAATGGGAGTTACATTCTAATTGTAGACCGCAGATGTTGTAGTCTTATGCCCGGGACTCCTTATCTCGTCACTACGACGGCGAAGGTCAAGTGCTGTGGACGTTCTTTGTTCCCCAGCTCCTTTCCAGACAGAGAGGCAAGGGCATGGCCCGGTCTGAAAATTACTTCTATTCGAATAGACACTTTAAGCAGAATGAAAACAGTGCTTCTTCAGACGCCTACAAGGCTCACGTCATCAAAAGAAACGTATGATCTACAAGTCGCAAGGACGACTGCAGAGATACATACATTATTATCAACTAATTCCCCCGTACATTTCGCGGAAATCCTGAGCGAAATCTTAAATATTTCTGATACCACTGGGGTCTCAAAGGTATTTAAGACAGTATTTTCGATGGCATTAACACCATTCAAAGCCATACTGGGTATTTTTCCAGATTTCGTCCATTCGATTTTTGGCGGACTTCCCTTGATCCTGGGACTAATTGCAGGAATCCTATTCCTAGTCCTTATTTTTCGTTATGGCAACCCATGTCACAGAACAAAATCTCACGACAATGGAAGATACGATCCTAGCCATTGGATACCGGGACCGGATATCAAAAATCCTGGGACTCTCCCGGCTTAGAGACCTGAACATGACTTGGTTTCTATCATTTCGACCAATGTGGCAAAGGTGTGTTTTACCTGTACTAAGGTGTCTGCTATGCGGAGAAGAATGCGTGTTAGACACCTGTCTGACGCTACAATCGGATGCGCCGGTGGATGCAGATACACTGTTGGTTCCTACCAAGGTTCACGCACTGTGCTGCCCTCAAAGGCTGCCAATTCTGATGACGGCATTCCTGGAATCTTCACCACTGCGATTGAAGAGTAGTGAAGTTCAAGATGAAAGCAGCATCGAACAGGTACGACCTTCTGTCAGCAATGCAAATCAGAATGTCAATGGAGACAATCATGCGCACGAATGCATGGTTACCCCTATTTCCGACTTAGTGGAACTTTCCCATGAAGCTGTTGACAGTTTTTTCGAAAGCCTGAATGATATGATGTTCTCTCCGGAACAGAAATAGAGACTTTTGAGTAAACTCGCACACGGCGTTCCCTGAATTCGGCCTTCAACTTTAAAAATAAAGTCACATGAACAATTACAATCCAGTTCACGGACAGCAACTTTTTTCAGCAAGCCCCTAAAATATTTTTCTATATATTTTTTCCCGGGACACTGATCTTCTGCTTAAAGTAAGAAACTATTCCTAGAGAACTAAGATTTCTATTTTTTTAGATACTTTATAGACTTTATATAGACTTTAGCTGCCCGCTGGTATGTTCACAATATATTTTATGTGATGAAATGGTTTCGACTTTTTTTCTGTATAGCCATATTAAGAGCCATTTCATGTGTATTTCTCATATACCAACAAGCAATAATGCATAAAATGCGTGTTTACTTTTGCATTTAATTCATAGCTTAAGTGCATACAATATATATGACTGCAATTTTTCAGTATATTTGAAAATTTCAAAATGCATTTATGTATTTTGGGGTGGTAAGGTATACACTATACTCTATAGTATGTTGTACTATGTTATACTATGCATAGATTAGTAGATATGACCATAGTTAGCGTGGAGTGGGTGTCGTGTATTTCTATAGGTTCTGAATCGATCCCCCTATTCCTGACCCTATTCTGGTTAAACTTACTAGCTAGTTAACTAACAGTCAGCCCATGAGGCAAGAAAACCCCCATGATGCAGATACCGTTATCTGACGCAGTCACACTACGGCACAGGAACGTGTTATCTGATTAGGTCATAACGCTTGAGATCTAATTTGACAAGCGACATTCCTCCAGCCCCTGATAAGGCATACGACGTTCTCATAACAAATCAAACCTATGACAACCTGGATAATCCGTGCGGCCATTGTTTTGATTTCACAGAGAACTTTAGTAAAGAATGTGCTAACGAGCAAGTCGTATGACATCTTTATTGACGTACCTATGTCCATCCTTACGTCAATCCCGGCACCTTTAAGGTATAAATATTGCCGACCTTGCCCTATGCAAAACACACGCGTGGTGACAAGACGGAGCAGCCATACTTGCCGAAGCAGAGAGCAGAAGCAGACCCCGCAGGCAGCAGCCCCGCCTTCCTGACGCGCTGAGAGACGCGCTGCTATCTCAAGCCGAGAGACCCAGCACCGGCGCTTCCGGGTAGCCCTCGCAGGCAGCCTGGAATATCGAGAGCAGAGAAAGAGATACCATTCCTCATTCATCCTAAATTCCAGGTACAGAACTGAATAACCCCTCCTAGAGAATTCTTTAGTTATTCACTTGGCAAAAACAAACTTAACTTAAACTGTAACTTTCTATTCCCGCCCACGCATTAGACTTAGGTCAGGTACACGGGGTAGGCGTATTTAGAAACACCAGTTGAGTGCGTTTAGTCAAATGTATATGTGTATGTAAATATATTTTAATCATTTTAAACATCATATGGCTCAGAAACCATATCAATGTTTTTACAGTATTATTTTGTACTATTGCTTTTAACGTATGCACTTTACTTAACTATAAGTATTGCAATAATATCGATCCATTTCTCTTGTACGAGAAAAGAGACTGATCAATAAATAACATCTTTTATTGAACACGCCCGTCTCTTCCTTTTCTCTACATTCTGATGAGACTAAGAATGCACGTACTGACTGAGTAAAATAATTGCCTTGTGCTCACACGACTCTTGAGATTGACTCTTGATTAGGGGAGAGCAAAGTTGTCATGTTCTATGGTTGTCAGAAACTAAATCCCTTCTTGTCTAATCAGGGAAGTTAATCCTTCCTTGAACATTCGAGAAAGTTTCTAGCGAACTCTGAGCTTAGCTGGCAAACCCAAAAATTAAGTCTAGTATCGACAGTAGTAGACCTAGTTAACGTCTGGCCTAGGCCTTTACTGCTGTAGGTACTATTCCAATGCGCAGAGCCTATTGGGAAAATAGGAGCTACACTACAGTTTTTAAGGTGTAAAATTCATCAATGCAGTTGCTTTGTATTATGTTTTTTTACATACCTTATTTTATTTCTACAGGCATTCTAATTGCAGCAGGACAGACTAGCCTGCACCCTGGTATTACTGACTGTATTACGGGCGTATACCTGCCTGCAAGTGTTGACCCCCTACTTCTGTTTTTGTATATATTCGTCACTAGTTTTTTCACTGTGTGGTACGATCCTATTTAGGTCCTGAAGAATTGCCATCAGGCAAGAAACATGTCGACCGATAATTGAGGGTAGTAGTCCAATTCTCCCTAATAGTGTTAGGGTCATTGTCTCTCCCCTCCCACACCACTGTTCTTTGTTTTTAACCAAGGGAGTCTACTACGAGAATAAATTCAGTATGTAGACTGACTCACCTTTTTTAACTTAACACCCACTTCACGACCACACTCCACAGGCCCTCTCACACGCATGCACCATATGGCAGGAACAGAAGATCTCCGTTAAAGAGCCCCGGTTTCGGGAGCCCGTCAGACATTGCAGCGCCAGTCTGACGAGGAGCAGAGCCCATATGATGAAGCATGACACCTAGCTTGCTGGGTGTGTGAGGGTTCTAGTTCCAACTTGGGGATTCCCCCCACTCACTAGCACACACACCCCTCTCCGTCACTCTTCCCGGGGAACTTTTGTACATCTCTTTGTGTCACTAGTCTATAGGACGAGTACACTGGACCCCGTAAAATATTGTCCTATCTATGTCCCTCTTCCTTGTAATAAAAACTACATTAACTAAAACAGTAGGGAAAATGTTGAATAGCCTAGAGCATGGGTACTCACTAACTTTATCTCGGGGGCCATATTTACAGTGTGGTTTGTGACAGAGGGCCGCACCGGTGGGGGCGGGGTCATTGGGGGAGGGGGCGGGCTAGAGCCCAAAAAAACTGGGACTATGAGGTTAAACACAGGCCCCTGCAGCGGATGCATTCGTCCACTGAGCCACCAGACCCGGCATACACACATCTCTCTCTATCCCTCTCTCTCTCCCTCTCTTTCCCTCTGTCTCCCTCCCTCTGTCTCCCTCCCTCTGTCTCCCTCCCTCTGTCGCCCTCCGTCTATCACCCTCCCTCCCTGTCTCCCTCCCTCTCTGTCTCCCTCTCTGTCTGCCTCCCTCTGTCTGCCTCCCTCAGTCTCCCTCATCCCTCTGTCTTTCTCCCTCTCTCTATCTCCCTCCCTCTCTCCGTCTCCCTCTCTCCGTCTCTGTCTGTTTCTCTGTATGTCTCTGTCTGTCTCTCTGTCTCCCTCTCCGTCTCCCTCTGTCTCTCCCTGTCTCTTCCTCTATCTGCCTCTATATGTCTCTGTCTGTCTCTGTCTCTATCTCAATCTCTGTCTGTCTCTGCCTCTGTCTGTCTCTGCCTGTCTCTGTCTCTGCCTCTGTCTGTCTCTATCTGTCTCTGTCTGTCTCTGCCTCTATCAGTCTCTGCCTCTATCGATCTCTACCTGTCTCTGCCTCTACCTGTCTCTGCCTCTATCTGTCTCTGCCTCTATCTGTCTCTGCGTCTACCTGTCTCTGCCTCTACCGTTCTCTGCCTCCATCTGTTTCTGCCTCTATCTGTCTCTATCTCTATCTGTCTCTATCTCTGTCTCTGCCTCTATATGTCTCTGTCTGTCCCTGCCTCTATCTGTCCCTGCCTCTATCTGTCTCTGTTTCTATCTGTCTCTGCCACTATCTGTCTCTGCCTCTATTTGTATCTGCCTCTATTGGTATCTGCCTCTATCTGTCTCTGTATGTCTTTATCTCTATCTGGCTCTATCTCTATCTCTGTCCCTATCTGTCTCTGCCTCTATCTGTCTCTGTCTGTCCCTGCCTCTATCTGTCTCTGTCTCTGCCTCTGTCTGTCTCTATCGGTCTCTGCCTCTATCGATCTCTACCTGTCTCTGCCTCTACCTGTCTCTGCCTCTACCTGTCTCTGCCTCTATCTGTCTCTGCCTCTACCTCTACCTCCCCCTGCCTCTATCTGTCCCTGCCTCTATCTGTCTCTGTTTCTATCTGTCTCTGCCACTATCTGTCTCTGCCTCTATTTGTATCTGCCTCTATTGGTATCTGCCTCTATCTGTCTCTGTCTGTCTTTATCTCTATCTGGCTCTATCTCTATCTCTGTCCCTATCTGTCTCTGCCTCTAACTGTCTCTGTCTGTCCCTGCCTCTATCTGTCTCTGTCTCTGCCTCTGTCTGTCTCTATCGGTCTCTGCCTCTATCGATCTCTACCTGTCTCTGCCTCTACCTGTCTCTGCCTCTATCTGCCTCTGCCTCTACCTGTCTCTGCCTCTATCTGTTTCTGCCTCTATCTGTCTCTGTCTCTATCTGTCTCTATCTCTATCTCTGTCTCTGTCTGTCTCTGCTTATATCTGTCTCTGCCTCTATATGTCTCTGTCTGTCCCTGCTTCTATCTGTTTCTGTGTCTATCTGTCTCTGCCTCTATCTGTCTCTGCCTCTATTTGTATCTGCCTCTATTTGTGTCTGCCTCTATCGGTCTCTGTCTGTCTTTATCTCTATCTGACTCTATCTCTATCTATGTCTCTATCTGTCTCTGCCTCTATATGTCTCTGCCTCTATCTGTCTCTGTCTGTCCCTGCCTCTATCTGTCTGACCCTGTCTCTATCTGTCTCTGTCTCTATCCGTCTCTGTCTATCTGTCTCTGCCTCTATCTGTCTCTGCTTCTATCTGTCTCGGCCTCTGTCTGTCTCGCTCTGTCTCTATCTGTCTCTATCTGTCTTTGCCTCTATCTGTCTCTGCCTCTACCTGTCTCTGCCTGTCTCTATCTGTCTCTGCCTGTCTCTATCTGTCTCTCCCGGTCTCTCCCTGCCTCTCTCTGGCTCTATCTGTCTCTCCCTGTCTTTGTCTTTGTCTCTATCTGTCTTTGTCTCTATCTGTCTCTGCCTCCATCTGTTTCTCTCTGTCTCTATCTGTCTCTGCCTCTATCTGTCTCTGTCTCTATCTGTCCCTGTCTCTGTCTGTCCCTGTCTCTATCTCTGTCTGACCCTGTCTCTATCTCTGTCTGTTTCTTTCTCTATTTGTCTCTGAATCTCTATCTGTCTCTCTGCCTCCACCTGTCTCTGTCTGTCCCTGCCTCTATCTGTCTCTAAATCTATCTGTCACTGCCTCTGCCTGTCTCTGCCTGTCTCTATCTGTCTCTCCCTGTCTCTGCCTGTCAGTCAGTCAGTAAGAAAACTTTATTTGGTTAGTTACAACCTTAAAAGTATACCCTATACATAACATTTCTATAAAAACATAAGCAGGATCATATTAAAAACGTGGCATATGTACATCACATTGAATAGCACTTTCCTTCATACTATATACAAATGTCCCCCTTTGGGTAATTAAGTCAGGTAATTTTCCAACAGCATCAAATCCTTTCCAAGAGGTTCCATGGCATATCGTTAACCTTTACATGCACAGCCTCATCCTGCCCCAAATGCGCAGGATACAATATTTACTCTGTACACTTAAGGAGCGCCTTGACTTTGCTCATAATTTTCCCCATAGCACAAGCAATATCTAAATTCGTCATTTCAACTATAAGACTAGCAGCTCGCATCCTATTTCTGATCCTGTATTTTTTAAATATCGGGCATAAAATCTCTTTCTGTAGATCTAAAAACATCATACAATCTAAAAAAATATGTACAATATCACAATGAGTACCTAACGCACAAGTACAGGTACCATTATTATTCAACATACATTTTTTAACTCCATTATTCCCATAACAGGGGTTTATTCCTCTGCCTGTCTTTCCCTGCCTCTCTCTGTCACTCCCTGTCTCTATCTGTCTCTATCTGTCGCTGCCTCTATCTGTCGCTGCCTCTATCTATCTCTGTCTGCCCCTGTCTCTATCTGGCTCTGTCTCTATCTCTGTCTGTCCCTGCCTCTATCTGTCTCTGTCTCTATCTGTCTCTGTTTCTGCCTCTATCTGTCTCTGCCTCTATCATTCTTGGCCTCTGTCTGTCTCCCTCTGTCTCTATCTGTCTCTGTCTCTATCTGTCTCTGCCTCTATCTGTCTCTGCCTTTGTCTGTCTCTCTCAGTCTCTGGCTGCCTCTGCCTCTATCTGACTCTGCCTCTATCTGTCTTTGTCTGTCTCTGTCTCTATCTCTATCTGTCTCTATCTCTGTCTGTCTCTGCCTCTATCTGTCTCTGTCTGTCCCTGTCTCTGTCTGACCATGTCTCTATCTCTGTCTGTTTCTGTCTCTATCGGTCTCTGCATCTCTATCTGTCTCTCTGCCTCTACCTATCTCTCTGCCTCAATCTGTCTCTGTCTGTTCCTACCTCTATCTGTCCCTGCCTCTATCTGTCTCTGCCTCTATCTGTCTCTGCCTCTACCGGTCTCTGCCTGTCTCTGCCCGTCTCTGCCAGTCTCTGCCTGTCTCTCCCTGCCTCTCTCTGTCTCTCCCTGCCTCTATCTGTCACTGCCTCTATCTATCTCTGTCTGTCCCTGTCTCTGTTTCTATATGGCTCTGTCTGTCCCTGTTTCTATCTCTGTCTGTCCCTGTCTCTATCTGTCTCTATCCGTCTCTGTCTATCTGTCTCTGCCTCTATCTGTCTCTGCTTCTATCTGTCTCGGCCTCTGTCTGTCTCTCTCTGTCTCTATCTGCCTCCACCTGTCTCTGCCTCTACCTGTCTCTGCCTCTATCTGTCTCTGTCTCTATCTCTATCTGTCTCTATCTCTGCCCTTATCTGTCTCTGCCTCTATCTGTCTCTCCCTCTATCTGTCTCTGTCTGTCCCTGCCTCTATCTGTCGCTGCCTCTATCTGTTTCTGCCTCTATCTGCCACTGCCTCTATCTGTCGCTCTCTGTCTCTCCCTGTCTCTATCTGTCTCTGTCTCTATCTGTCGCTGCCTCTATCTGCCTCTCCCTGCCTCTATCTGTCTCTCCCTGTCTCTGTCTCTATCTGTCTCTGCCTCTATCTGTCTCTGTCTCTATCTCTGTCTGTTTCTGTCTCTATCTGTCTCTGTGTCTCTATCAGTCTCTCTGCCTCTATCTGTCTCTGTGTCTCTATCTGTCTTTATCCCAATAGGAAGCTTCCCAAAACACCCTTAAAAGTAAGCTGAGAAAGCGCTTATAGCTGACTTTTAAAGGGCCTTTTGGGAAGCTTTCTGTAGGTGCCGTAACCTCACAGAGGCTGGCAGTAAACACAGAAGATGGCCGCATGAGCATACATAGTGAATACCTATTTAATACATATTCACTACGTATGCTCTTCTGTGTTTACAGCCGGCCGTGGAAACTGCAAGGCAAGGTCCGCAGGGCCACCAGTGAAGGCGTGTGGGGCCGCTGGTGGCCCGCGGGCCACCCTATGAGTACCAGTGGCCTAGAGGATAAAATTACTATTCCCACTCCAGGGAATGCAAAAGTAGGGAAAGTGTTGGAAAGTGGAGGGGATAAAACTACTATTCCCACTTCAGCGAGTGCAACAGTAGGGAAAGTGTTGGATAGCGGAGTGGAATAATTTACTATTCCCACTCCAGGGAGTGAAACAGTAGGGAAAATGTTGGATAGCCGAGGGGAATAATTTCCTATTCCCACTCCAGCAAGTGCAACAGTAGGGAAAGTGTTGGATAGCGGAGGGGAAAAATGTACTTTTCCCACTCCACGGAGTGCAACAGTAGGAAAAGTGTTGGATAGCGGAGGGGATAAAATTACTATCCCCACTCCAGCAAGTGCAACAGTAGGGAAAGTGTTGGATAGCGGAGGGGACAAAATTACTATTCCCACTACAGCAAGTGCAACAATGGGAAAGTGTTGGATAGCGAAGGGGAATAATTTATTATTCCACTCCAGCAAGTGCAACAGTAGGGAAAGTGTTGGATAGAGGAGGGGATAAAATTACTGTTCCCACTCCAACTAGTACAACAGTAGGGAAAGTGTTGTTAAGCGGAGGGGAATAATTTACTATTCCCACTCCAGCAAGGGCAATAGTAGGGAAAGTGTTTGATAGCGGAGGGGAATCATTTACTATTCCCAATCCACGGAGTGCAACAATAGGGAAAGTGTTGGATAGCGTAGGGGATAAAAATTACAATTACCACTCTAACAAGTGTAACAGTAGAAAAAGTATTGGATAGTGGAGGGGCTAAAATTACTATTCCCACTCCAGCAAGTGCAACTATACAAAAGTGTTGGATAGCGGAGGGGAATAATGTACTTTTCTCACTCCAGCAAGTGCAACATTAGAGAAAGGGTTGGACAGCGAAGGGGATTAAATTATAATTCCTACTCCAACAAGTGCATCAGTAGAGAAAGTATTGGACAGAGGAGAGGATAAAATTACTATTCCCACTACAGCAAGTGCAACTATACAAAAGTGTTGGATAGCAGAGGGGGATAATGTACTATTCTCACTCCACAGAATGCAACAGTAGGGAAAGTGTTGGATAGCAGAGTGGGTAACATTACTATTCCCACTCCAGCAAGTGCAACAGTAGGGAAAATGTTGGATAGGGAAGGGGATAAAATTACTATTCCCACTACAGCAAGTACAACAATAAGAAAATGTTGGATAGCGGAGGGGAATAATGTATTATTCCCACTCCGGCAAGTGCAACAGTAGGGAAAGTGTTGGATAGCAGAGGGGAATAATTTACTATTCCAACTCCATGGAGTGCAACAGTAGAGAAAGTGTTGGATAGCGGAGGGGATAAAATTACTATACCCACAGCAAAAAGTGCAAGAGTAGGGAAAGTATTGGATAGCAGAGGGGATAACATTACTATTCCCACTCCAAAGAGTGCAACGGTAGGGAAAGTGTTGGATAGCGCAGGGCAATCATTTACTATTCCCACTCCAACAAGTGCAACAGTAGGGAAAGTATTGGATAGCGGAGGGGAATAATTTACTATTCCCACTCCAGCAAGTGCAACAGTAGGGAAAGTGTTGGATAGCAGTGGGGAATCATTTACTATTCCCCCTCCTGCAAGTGCAACAGTTGTCGAGTACCACGTACCTTAAAACTTGACCTTCCACAGGAGCAGATGACTTTTCCCAGACTCCCACATTTTACTGAGAATGAACTAAGTTGACTACCAGTTGAGAGGGGGAAAAGGGAATGGGATAAAAGAGAGACTCCACCCCTTGCACCTCGGCTGCTTAGTTAGAGATTCTTCCTTCTCACTTAGCGAGGCATCTGTAATACAAAAAGCAACAATTTTCCAATTCTAAGAATTAACTACAATCTCACTTCAAATCTACCCAACAATACCCCAGTCGTGTCTCCTACCTCTTTCTGTGCAGCGATTAGCTTCTCTCTTGGACCAAAAAATTATGTAGATGTAAAAGAACAAACTAAAAATGACTATATTGGTCCTTGACAGCTGACGTTCTGAACTGGACAACTGAAGTAAAAAAAGATGGATGGTAGGCAGAATATATATATATATATATATATATATATATATATATATATATATATATATATATATATATATATATATATATATATATATATATATATATATATATATATATATATATATATATATATATATATATATATATATATATATATATATATATATTGTTACTTACAAAAGGGAGCTGAATATTCTACATCTAAATTGAGAGCTAGAAGCCAAAAGTGCCTGTAGGACTGGAACTTGAATTGTTCAGTGACCCTTATCCAAACTACTCCAAGAAACCTAAAGTTCGGGCTCTCTCAAGTTCGAAAAGGTGAAGGCACCAACAATAGTCTTAATGTAACTGATAATCAGCCATGAACAAATGGTCTCTGTGCAAACTGAAGACTCTGTCCCACAACAAATTTCTGAAGGACTGAACACCAAATCCAAGAACTAATGATACTGAATGCTCTCCAGCCTGCCGAAAACTGAACTTCTAGGCAGTAACAAGAGAGTGCACTAATTCCCCGCAATAACTTACTTGCGAGGTTGAAGCTGAATCTTCTGGTGAAATATAATGCTCACCAGGTGGCGCTGACGTCTCAGAAATACACTGGCTTTGCCACCACTGCTGCTCGAGCATAACCTGGTGTATGCAGAATTCCAGAAGGAGACACGACTACTAGCCTCCCCAAAACTAATTCCTGGAAATTTATTGAAGCGCGGAACTAGACTAACGTCCGTATGCTTCAAAATCACCGTTGAAGTGTGCAGAGCGCATTAAGTGCGGGCGCGAACACCTGCCTGCAAAATTACCAGCCAAACACATTAGAGAAAGGGTTGGACAGCGAAGGGGATTAAATTATAATTCCTACTCCAACAAGTGCATCAGTAGAGAAAGTATTGAACAGAGGAGAGGATAAAATTACTATTCCCACTACAGCAAGTGCAACTGTACAAAAGTGTTGGATAGCGGAGGGGGATAATGTACTATTCCCACTCCACAGAGTGCAACAGTAGGGAAAGTGTTGGATAGCAGAGGGGGTAACATTACTATTCCCACTACAGCAAGTGCAAGAATAGGAAAATGTTGGATAGCGGAGGGGAATAATGTATTATTCCCACTCCGGCAAGTGCAACAGTAGGGAAAGTGTTGGATAGCAGAGGGGAATAATTTACTATTCCCACTCCATGGAGTGCAACAGTAGGGAAAGTGTTGGATAGCGGAGGGGATAAAATGACTATTCCCACTGCAAAAAGTGCAAGAGTAGGGAAAGTATTGGATAGCAGAGGGGATAACATTACTATTCCCACTCCAAAGAGTGCAACAGTAGGGAAAGTGTTGGATAGCGCAGGGGAATCCTTTACTATTCCCACTCCAACAAGTGCAACAGTAGGGAAAGTATTGGATAGCGGAGGGGAATAGTTTACTATCCCCACTCCAGCAAGTGCAACAGTAGGGAAAGTGTTGGATAGCGGTGGGGAATCATTTACTATTCCCCCTCCTGCAAGTGCAACAGTTGTTGAGTACCACGCACCTTAAAACTTGACCTTCCACAGGAGCAGATGACTTTTCCCAGACTCCCACATTTCACTGAGAATGAACTAAGTTGACTACCAGTTGAGAGGGGGAAAAGGGAATGGGATAAAAGAGAGACTCCACCCCTTGCACCTCGGCTGCTTAGTTAGAGATTCTTCCTTCTCACTTAGCGAGGCATCTGTAATACAAAACGCAACAATTTTCCAATTCTAAGAATTAACTACAATCTCACTTCAAATCTACCCAACAATACCCCAGTCGTGTCTCCTACCTCTTTCTGTGCAGCGATTAGCTTCTCTCTTGGACCAAAAAATTATGTAGATGTAAAAGAACAAACTAAAAATGACTATATTGGTCCTTGACAGCTGACGTTCTGAACTGGACAACTGAAGTAAAAAAAGATGGATGGTAGGCAGAATATATATATATATATATATATATATTACCTACTGGCGATAGCCAGTAGGTATATATAGTTAGGATTTTTTTCCTATGGGATTTTTGAAAATTCTATGTCGAATAACTTTGGCGTTTGAGGACAGAATTGGCTGAAATTTTCAGGAAAATGGAACATTTTGTTTCTGAGCAGCCCCTGAAAATTTGGGGGGGTTTCGTCAAGGGGGGGCCGAGAAAAAAGGGGGGTCCCAAAACGTGTTTTTCCCATGCAATTTTCCATAGGGCGGTTGGCCTCACTTTTAGCCTGAACGGCTGAATGGATTTACACCAAACTTGGCAAAATTGTAGGGACTGGTAGCCCGATGTGCCTTTGCTATGTCTCAAGATATAGGCTCCAGTGGTTTTTACGAAAATTAACTTTGAAAAATATATATTGGGCTACATTGGGCTATATATATGTTGGAGCCCAAATGTAGCCCAATGTAGCCCAATGTAGCCCAAAGATGGCCACCAGAGACAAAAATAAACAAATGTAGCCCAAATATCAGCCAGATGTAGCCCAACTATAGCCCAATGACAGAATGTCCCAGAGTGTTCTAAAGAACAACTAGAGTGCTAACAGTCCTACTTATTACAAAGGTATGGCACACCTGAAGCCATCTTGATTGGAATAAAGTGGTAACTCTTAAAACATTTAATTTAAAAAGGAACAAAATGAGGGGGTTCATTTTGCCATAGAAAGTATGATTAGCGAATATATGACGAAATCCCGCATACCATCAGTCCGCAAAAAAAATCCCGCATGAACTATTAGGCCGCAAATTAAAATAACGAAAACTTTTAGAACGAATATGCCTTTAGCATACACTAAAAAACTAAACTACCCTAAACCCTAAAACACTACCCCCAGCATGACCCTACACTACACAAACAGTACAACACTACCCTAAACCCTAAAACACTACCCCCAGCATGACCCTACACTACACAAACACTACAACACTACCCTAAACCCTAAAACACTACCCCCAGCATGACCCTACACTACGCAAACACTACAACACTACCCAAAACCCTAAAACACTACACCCCAGCATGACCCTACACTACGCAAACACTACAACACTACCCTAAACCCTAAAACACTACCCCCAGCATGACCCTACACTACGCAAACACTACAACACTACCCTAAACCCTAAAACACTACCCCCAGCATGACCCTACACTACGCAAACACTACAACACTACCCAAAACTCTAAAACACTACACCCCAGCATGACCCTACACTACGCAAACACTACAACACTACCCTAAACCCTAAAACACTACCCCCAGCATGACCCTACACTACGCAAACACTACAACACTACCCAAAACCCTAAAACACTACACCCCAGCATGACCCTACACTACGCAAACACTACAACACTACCCTAAACCCTAAAACACTACCCCCAGCATGACCCTACACTACGCAAACACTACAACACTACCCTAAACCCTAAAACACTACCCCCAGCATGACCCTACACTACGCAAACACTACAACACTACCCTAAACCCTAAAACACTACCCCCAGCATGACCCTACACTACGCAAACACTACAACACTACCCTAAACCCTAAAACACTACCCCCAGCATGACCCTACACTACGCAAACACTACAACACTACCCTAAACCCTAAAACACTACCCCCAGCATGACCCTACACAACGCAAACACTACAACACTAGCCAAAACCCTAAAACACTACCCCCAGCATGACCCTACACTACGCAAACACTACCCAAAACCCTAAAACACTACCCCCCAGCATGACCCTACACTACGCAAACACTACAACACTACCCAAAACCCTAAAACACTACCCCCAGCATGACCCTACACTACGCAAACACTACAACACTACCCAAAACCTTAAAACACTACCCCCAGCATGACTCTACACTACGCAAACACTACAACACTACCCAAAACCCTAAAACACTACCCCCAGCATGACCCTACACTAGGCAAACACTACAACACTACCCAAAACCCTAAAACACTACCCCCAGCATGACCCTACACTACGCAAACACTACAACACTACCCTAAACCCTAAAATACTACACCCCGGAATGACCCTACACTACGCAAACACTACAACACTACCCAAAACCCTAAAACACTACCCCCAGCATGACCCTACACTACGCAAACACTACAACACTATCCTAAACCCTAAAACACTACGCCCAGCATGACCCTACACTACGCAAACACTACAACACTACCCTAAACCCTAAAACACTAGCCCCAGCATGACCCTACACTACGCAAACACTACAACACAACCCTAAACCCTAAAACACTACCCCCAGCATGACCCTACACTACGCAAACACTACAACACTACCCTAAACCCTAAAACACTACCCCCAGCATGACCCTACACTACGCAAACACTACAACACTACCCTAAACCCTAAAACACTACCCCCAGCATGACCCTACACTACGCAAACACTACAACACTACCCAAAACCCTAAAACACTACCCCCAGCATGACCCTACACTACACAAACACTACAACACAACCCTAAACCCTAAAACACTACCCCCAGCATGACCCTACACTACGCAAACACTACAACACAACCCTAAACCCTAAAACACTACCCCCAGCATGACCCTACACTACGCAAACACTACAACACTACCCTAAACCCTAAAACACTACCCCCAGCATGACCCTACACTACGCAAACACTACAACACTACCCAAAACTCTAAAACACTACACCCCAGCATGACCCTACACTACGCAAACACTACAACACTACCCTAAACCCTAAAACACTACCCCCAGCATGACCCTACACTACAACACTACCCAAAACCCTAAAACACTACACCCCAGCATGACCCTACACTACACAAACACTACAACACTACCCTAAACCCTAAAACACTACCCCCAGCATGACCCTACACTACGCAAACACTACAACACTACCCTAAACCCTAAAACACTACCCCCAGCATGACCCTACACTACGCAAACACTACAACACTACCCTAAACCCTAAAACACTACCCCCAGCATGACCCTACACTACGCAAACACTACAACACTACCCTAAACCCTAAAACACTACCCCCAGCATGACCCTACACTACGCAAACACTACAACACTACCCTAAACCCTAAAACACTACCCCCAGCATGACCCTACACTATGCAAACACTACAACACTACCCAAAACCCTAAAACACTACCCCCAGCATGACCCTTCACTACGCAAACACTACCCAAAACCCTAAAACACTACCCCCTAGCATGACCCTACACTACGCAAACACTACAACACTACCCAAAACCCTAAAACACTACCCCCAGCATGACCCTACACTATGCAAACACTACAACACTACCCAAAACCCTAAAACACTACCCCCAGCATGACCCTACACTACGCAAACACTACAACACTACCCAAAACCCTAAAACACTACACCCCAGCATGACCCTACACTACGCAAACACTACAACACTACCCAAACCCCTAAAACACTACACCCCAGCATGACCCTACACTACGCAAACACTACAACACTACCCAAAACCCTAAAACACTACCCCCAGCATGAGCCTACACTACGCAAACACTACAACACTACCCAAAACCCTAAAACACTACCCCCAGCATGACCCTACACTACGCAAACACTACAACACTACCCTAAACCCTAAAATACTACACCCCAGCATGACCCTACACTACGCAAACACTACAACACTACCCAAAACCCTAAAACACTATCCCCAGCATGACCCTACACTATGCAAACACTACAACACTATCCTAAACCCTAAAACACTACGCCCAGCATGACCCTACACTACGCAAACACTACAACACTACCCTAAACCCTAAAACACTAGCCCCAGCATGACCCTACACTACGCAAACACTACAACACAACCCTAAACCCTAAAACACTACCCCCAGCATGACCCTACACTACGCAAACACTACAACACTACCCTAAACCCTAAAACACTACCCCCAGCATGACCCTACACTACGCAAACACTACAACACAACCCTAAACCCTAAAACACTACCCCCAGCATGACCCTACACTAAACAACCACCACAACTCTACACTACACTAACACAACACTACACTACACAACACTACACTACACTACACAATCACTAACCCACGAAAAAATTAACACAAACCCACTTACCTCTCTCGTCATCGTGGTTTTCACAACGCAAATGCATTTACCATACATGCCTTTAAAACGTAATTCTTTGTAAAGGCATGCGCGATAAATGCACATGCGTTTTGAAAAAATGCGGGATAATGGTATGCGAGGTCAATGACCTTGCGGGATAATGGTATGCGGACTGAAAGTCTGCGGGATAAAAAATGCGGGAAAATGGCTGCAAACCATGATTAGCAGCAGACTTCCCTGGTGAGCACTAGCTTTACTACAGTGATCTAATGAGCAACTAGAGTGCTAACATTCAGAATGTATGGCAAATGTGTGACACATCTGAATGCCTTCTTGATAGAACCAAAGTAAACAAGCATTGAAAATGCAATAGATCTCGCCCTCGTTTAAGTTAAAGCCATTCTGTTTGTAATGAGGTGGCTTTTTAGCTTTGCTTTTATTAGTGTTTTTAAAACTTTCATGTAAATAACATGCATATGTATGCATATATGTATATGTATGCATGCATTTATATTTATATAGATATGCAGATTATATATGTTTATATATGTATATTACCTGCTGGCGATAGCCAGTGGATGAACTTGCACATTATTTTGTTGAGAAAATAACCACTATTCAAGCCGACCTTGCCATCTACTCCAACCAGCCTCGGGCTGTGGATCCTGATGCTATTTCTTGTGCTATTCCCACTCTCTGGGAATTTCCGCAGCTAAGCCTTACTGCTTCATTAGATCACTTGACAAGCTTGAAATCGGGCTCTCCTCTTGATCTTTGCCCGGTCTCGTGTCTTAACAAAATAGCCTTTGTGCTAAATAGTCCAATTAATTCCATTCTAAATTCCTCATTGTCTTCTGGCATTGTGCCACAGGCCTGGAAGAGCGCCTGTATTATTCCTTTAATAAAAAAACCAACTTTGGATCCCATCATACATGCCAACTATAGACCTATTTCTCTGCTCCCTGCTCTGGCAAAGGTGGCGGAAAGACATGTGCACCGATCCATCTCCGATTTTATCGAGACTAACAACTTATTGCACAGTACTCAATCTGGGTTTCGTGCGAATTATAGCACAGAGACCGCATTACTGGAAGTCACCACCGCCATTAGAGAGGTCTTAGACTCGGGAGGAAAGGCCATGTTGGTTATGTTAGACTTGTCGGCGGCGTTCGACACCGTTCCCCATGACACTCTCCTAATGCGACTCTGGGATTGTGGCCTTAGGGGGACGGTGTGGAAATGGCTCAAATCATTTCTAGCCAACCGTCGACAAACGATCTGGGCGCCACCTCACTCCGCAGCTATGTCAGCCCTGGAAGTGGGGGTCCCTCAGGGGTCTATTCTTAGCCCCCTGCTATTTAACATCTTTATGGCCCCCCTTGCAGAGGTTGCGGAGTTGTTTGGCGCCCAGATCGTGTCTTACGCTGATGACACCCAGCTCTTGTTCACTCAGAATAAGAACGAGGTGTTTGATGGGACCCGTATCAGAGGCTGCTTAGAAGCAGTCTTTGATTGGTTCAAGAGACACGGCCTGAAATGCAACTCCGATAAATCGGAGCTGCTCTTTTTCGGGTGTGTCTCTGAACCAAACTGGAAAAACTGGTGGCCTCAGGATCTTTTTCCCCCTGCCAATGCCAGTACCAAGGCTAAAAACCTTGGTATTATTGTTGACAATGAGTTGACTTTTGGACCTCAAATAGCCTGTCTTGCAGGGAAGTGCTTTGGTATCCTGCGGATGCTCAGAAAATTCCTCCCTTTGATTTCTGTGAATCATCGAAGGGTTATTGTCCAGGCATTGGTAGGGTCGCGCCTGGACTATGTTAATGTCCTTTATTTAGGTCTTCCTAAATATCTTGTAAGGAGACTCCAGGTCGTGCAAAACTCAGCCGCTCGGGCCATTTACGGTCTACCTAGACGAGCTAGTGCTTCTAATCTGCTGAAGGAATTGCATTGGCTTCCTATAGCCAAAAGGGTGCTGTTCAAAAGCCTGACGCTTACCTATAAGGCCCTGCATGATTTGGGCCCTAGGTATATCAGAAAGCGCCTTGCTTTGTACCAACCGAGCAGAGCTCTTCGCTCCGCCTCCTTGTCTAAAATGCTCGTTCCATCCATCAAACGAGCCAGACAAGGGGGGCGTTCGTTTCATTACCTGGCCCCACGTGCTTGGAATGAACTTCCAATTGCTCTTAGACAGGCCCCTAGTCTGTTGTCTTTTAGAAAGGCATTAAAAACATGGCTTTTTATTTAGGAATTGTGATGTCTTTTATTCTCAGTTATGTTTCCTTTCCATTAAAGGTCCTCTTCGCCAAAGCGCCGGGACACTCCATTGCGAGTAGCCGTTGCGCTATAGAAGAGCCAATTAACATAACATAACATAACATAACAGTGGGTATATATAGTTAGGATTTTTTCTCTATGGGATTTCTGAAAATTCTATGTCTAATAACTTTGGCGTTTGTGGAAGGAATTGGCTGAATTGTTTCTGAGCAGCCCCTGAAAATTTGGGGGGGTTTCGTCAAGGGGGGGCCCAGAAAAAAGGTGGGTCCTAAAACGCGTTTTTCACATTCATTTTTCCATAGGGCGGTTGGACTCACTTTTAGCTCGAACGGCTGAATAGATTTACATGAAACTTGGCAAAATTGTAGATATGGTTTGCCCGACGTGCCTTTGCTATGTCTCAATATATGTGCTCCAGTGGATTTTGAGAAATTAACGTTTAAAAAAAAATATATATCTGTGACAGCGCTCCGGTTAGCGCCCCGGTTCGCGTACCTGACGCGTAACGGAACTTCGCGAAGCGAAGCTGATTGGCTCTCCGGTGTCTGTCAACATTCTAAACAGTCCGGAGCGGCCGCCATCTTGTCTCTCGGTAGGTTCGAGAGACAAGATGTGGTGAAAAAAGAAGGGGGAAATGAAGGAAAGGGGGCAAGGTAGACCCCTCCTGACCCCCTAGGATTGATGAGGGGGATATTAAAGTCCCCCGCGATTTTTCGCGGTAGAGGCACTTCCCGGTACGCGAACCGGGCAGCTAACCGGCAGCGTAACGGGAGTCCGCCATCTTGTGTTTTTGGAGCGTCTGGTTCGCGTACCGGGTAGCGTCCCGGTAAGCGTAACAAGGGGAAAACCAAGAGAAACAGTAAAAAAAAAATGAAGGGAATAGATTTCCAGCAAACTTGGCAAAATTGAAGGGACTGTTTGTTTGATGTGCCTTTGCAAGGCCTCAAGATATGTGCACGTGTGGATTTTGTCTAATTAAGGTTAAAAAAATATATATATCTGTAAGCGTGCTCCGGCACGCTTACGTTACGGGTTTTGTTTGCGCTGCAGAGCCGATACGTCACGGTTATGCGACGCGTCATGAGGCGTCTCACGTAGCTACGTGAAACGTCGCGTAATAAAGAATATATTTTACAGCTATAGATATTAGCTTTTAAAAAACCAATGAAATTCACTGAAAAAACCATAGGTTATAGACCATATATAGTTAGGAATTTGCATTTACAAAACCTTGAAAATTCACTGAAAAAACCATAGGTTAGAGACCATATATAGTTAGCTGGACATTTTATTGACATAAAACCAATGAAATTCCATATATAGTTAGTTGCACTAACTATATATCGCGCACCCGCAATCCACTGCTGATGATGTCACATATTACATCATTCATGACATGGTCAGTGACATCACTGATAACATCACTGATGACATCTCAAATGACATCACTGATGACATCACTGATGACATCTCAAATGACATCACTGATGACATCATGACACACCAATACCAGTTACTACATACGCACTCACTGATTCCTACGTCTACACACACATTCACTCATTCACCCATACAATCACTCATACATACAGTCACTCATTATTACAACACTATCATATGCACTCATACACCTATGCAGACACTCACACACTGCCACTCATCCATGGAGTTACTCACACACCTAGTCAGTCCTGTAAAGAATCAATCACACTTCCATTTCCTCATCTATACAGTTAAACACAGAACACCATACTTCAGTGACATCACTGATGACATCACTGATGACATCTCAAATGACATCACTGATGACATCTCAAATGACATCACTGATGACATCTCAAATGACATCACTGATGACATCATGACACACCAATACCAGTTACTACATACGCACTCACTGATTCCTACGTCTACACACACATTCACTCATTCACCCATACAATCACTCATACATACAGTCACTCATTGTTACAACACTATCATATGCACTCATACACCTAGTCAGTCCTGTGAAGAATCAATCACACTTCGATTTCCTCATCTATACAGTTAAACACAGAACACCATACTTTTTCACACATATACTAACACATACTTACTCTCTTATACAATCACTGATACAAGTACACATTGATATGCACAGAGTCACACACCTCCCAGCCAGCCACACACACACTCAGTCTTCCATACATCCACTCATTTTTCAATATGTAAAACATATTTAAACTTTACAAAAACACACAGACACTAGATGATGTCATCAGTGATGTCATTTGAGATGTCATCAGTGATGTCATCAGTGCTGTCATTTGAGATGTCATCAGTGATGTCATCAGTGATGTCACTGACCATGTCATGAATGATGTAATATGTGACATCATCAGCAGTGGATTGCGGGTGCGCGATATATAGTTAGTGCAACTAACTATATATGGAATTTCATTGGTTTTATGTCAATAAAATGTCCAGCTAACTATATATGGTCTCTAACCTATGGTTTTTTCAGTGAATATATATATATATATATATATATATATATATATATATATATATTGTTACTTACAAAAGGGAGCTGAATATTCTACATCTAAATTGAGAGCTAGAAGCCAAAAGTGCCTGTAGGACTGGAACTTGAATTGTTCAGTGACCCTTATCCAAACTACTCCAAGAAACCTAAAGTTCGGGCTCTCTCAAGTTCGAAAAGGTGAAGGCACCAACAATAGTCTTAATGTAACTGATAATCAGCCATGAACAAATGGTCTCTGTGCAAACTGAAGACTCTGTCCCACAACAAATTTCTGAAGGACTGAACACCAAATCCAAGAACTAATGATACTGAATGCTCTCCAGCCTGCCGAAAACTGAACTTCTAGGCAGTAACAAGAGAGTGCACTAATTCCCCGCAATAACTTACTTGCGAGGTTGAAGCTGAATCTTCTGGTGAAATATAATGCTCACCAGGTGGCGCTGACGTCTCAGAAATACACTGGCTTTGCCACCACTGCTGCTCGAGCATAACCTGGTGTATGCAGAATTCCAGAAGGAGACACGACTACTAGCCTCCCCAAAACTAATTCCTGGAAATTTATTGAAGCGCGGAACTAGACTAACGTCCGTATGCTTCAAAATCACCGTTGAAGTGTGCAGAGCGCATTAAGTGCGGGCGCGAACACCTGCCTGCAAAATTACCAGCCAAACACATTAGAGAAAGGGTTGGACAGCGAAGGGGATTAAATTATAATTCCTACTCCAACAAGTGCATCAGTAGAGAAAGTATTGAACAGAGGAGAGGATAAAATTACTATTCCCACTACAGCGGAGGGGGATAATGTACTATTCCCACTCCACAGAGTGCAACAGTAGGGAAAGTGTTGGATAGCAGAGGGGGTAACATTACTATTCCCACTACAGCAAGTGCAAGAATAGGAAAATGTTGGATAGCGGAGGGGAATAATGTATTATTCCCACTCCGGCAAGTGCAACAGTAGGGAAAGTGTTGGATAGCAGAGGGGAATAATTTACTATTCCCACTCCATGGAGTGCAACAGTAGGGAAAGTGTTGGATAGCGGAGGGGATAAAATTACTATTCCCACTGCAAAAAGTGCAAGAGTAGGGAAAGTATTGGATAGCAGAGGGGATAACATTACTATTCCCACTCCAAAGAGTGCAACAGTAGGGAAAGTGTTGGATAGCGCAGGGGAATCCTTTACTATTCCCACTCCAACAAGTGCAACGGTAGGGAAAGTATTGGATAGCTGTGGTAAATAAATAAATAATACCTCTATTTTTGAATGCTTAAATGAATAACAGATAGCTCAATAAATAAGAGTCAAGATTCGAGGTAGTAGGAGTTTTGCAGGTTTAATACAGCATAAGGACAGGAACAGGACAACCTGCACAGGAATAGGATGGCAGGGCCCGGCAGCTGCCGGGGCAGGATCTGGGATGAGCGCGCTGACTTTTAATAACAATACACGAACATATATACTAAAACAGTTGCATTACAGTACATAGGATAGGCGGAGCAGTGGGTGTGGTCAATAGCAGTCGCGAAAGATAAGGGTGAAAGTGGGTGTAACAGGGCGTATACATAGACATGTGATGCAAACGTAACAGAATATGTCATGAATGGGGCGGAGACATGGAGGGGGCTACCTAAGGAGCCGGGACCTCTGATCTAATGGTGCGCGCAAACTGGCAATGACGTGTTACTAGGAGAAGCTGGGGGCTTCGAACTCTGTGCTAGGAGCAGAGACTGAAGTCTGGAGAGTCAGGGCGACATGTACCTAAGCAGTATCTAGTATCTGATGTTTAGAGAACATGTTGATATGAACTAAAAGTCAGGAGGGGAGAGGCTAACGGACTCTAAGACTGGAGCATGCATTATTCTACATGTAGTGCGTGATGAAGAATATTAAATGACCATTAATACAGTATTTCTCTTACATGGAGACGGAAAGGCTAGACAATGACGGAAACTATTGATGCAGTTCAGTAGCTTAGGAATGCAGAGAAGGAGGACTGAACTGATAACTGGAATCATAACATACTCTTGGCAGACTCAGAGGCAGAGCCAGGCTGAGCCGGGCACTGCGAGGCAGGAAGTAAGTGAAGGGTCGAGGATACAGGTGGGGGCTGTATCGCTCCTCAGCGAGGCTTCAGGAGACAGGAGACAGGAGCTGAATCTGGTGTCCAGGCCCTTCTGAGGCCTAGAAACGGGGACTTTACAATGGAATAACGTGCACACTGAGAAACGTGGCAACGTAACTTTACATAGGCCTGATATTCGTAGTATTCACGAGAACTGGAAACTGACATACTAGAGGTGGACACAACTGTAATTGCGTCTTTAATCGGTACATAGGGAATACATATGCATATTAATCATGCACAGATAACATATGATGGAGGACTCGTAGGGACACAGAACATGGCAAAATTTACTTTTCCACATTCCCTCCTTGTCACTACGTTTCCATCAGGAAACATCAATATTCATGATACCATCTATCATTTCATACAGTATCATTTGCTCGTCTCGAATTATCCTGGAACGGGATTTAGAACGGGGCTTGGGACTAGGAATACAAGAGGTAGCACAAATGCCGCAAATCGCAGGGCCACATTGTATACAGAGGCAGCAGCTGAATATGATCGCTACTGCAATACCTAGAAATGACAATATTTTCCATCCCCAGGCGGAAACTATGTTCCAGAACCAACCGGACCACATCCAGGTGCCAGGATCTTGGTGTAACAGATGGGCAATTTTATGGAGTCTGGTTATAGCTGAATAAACAGACGGCGCGTTATTTGGAATGAAAATGCAGCAACTAGATCCGATGACTCTACAGGCCCCGCCCCTATCGGCCAATATGACGTCAAGGACGAGACGATTCTGTAAAACGACAAATCTCATAGCAGATTGCTCTTCAGTTAAGTTACCTAGGGCAGAGGCAGTCTCATTGACTACTGCTTCAAGGGTTCTGGTTAACCTACGGATTAGCTTACTATTCTGGATAGGTCCTATAAAGAAAAAGAAACCTCTGTTGAAATCTGTATATTGTTCTAGAGCAGTTTCAGTATAATCGACAATCGGGGACTCGACCTCCCTTTTATGTCTAATGTGTACTAGATGTGTGTTTCTGTGATAATCAGATGGGGCTAGGAAAACTGGTGGCAGTAGGAAGGCAATGTAACAGGTTCCCTCCCAATCGAGGGGCAGACGAACATATGCGGTCTGACCACAAATAAAATAAGAATGACGTGAAGCTTTGAAAATAGATTTCCCACTGTCACTATATTTGACAATAGTAGTACAATCACTATGTCCTACATGTACGGAACCATTATTTCAGACACATAGTTCGCCTTTGACTGGTAGTACTGAAATAGCAGGTAAGTCTGGAGTGGAATCAGACTGAACATTCAGGACCATGAAATTCGAAGAATAATTACCTAAATTATACACTTCATTTTCTAGATCTAACCCTGTTCTGTGGGGAAGACCTTGCTTGTCTGGGAAACATGTACTGTTAAGAAAAGACATATCTGTTGAGGATGACGTTAACGTGGACCATGCTCCACACGAACCATTATGTGAAAATGGATAAGGAAAGAGTGGCAGAACTCCCTTCGGTGTCTGAAAAGGGGGGAGTCGACCACACACCCAACAATTAGTGGCATTGCTGGTCTGGTGTGAATAATGTAACATGCGGATGAAAGAGTTATTACGCATAGCGAGGCGGTAAGAGAGTTCATGAGGAGGTAGATCACTAAACGTGTGCTCTACTGTAGCATTGGAAGACTTATTTACATGAGAAACTGGAAAATACAGATAAAATGCATAACTGGTGCAGGAAATCATAATGCTGAGAAATAATATGAAACATAGGAAAACGATACATCGGATTGAGTTTTGACTAACTCTCTCACTATGGGGGTCTATTTTATACATGTCAGAAACCGGTCTAACCGTTTCACCTAGGGGAGGACTTAGACAATCAAACTGGCTGACTTATTTTACTAGACCTTAACTTGAGTTTATACTCCTGTTGCGGAGTTTTCTCTAACAGGGAAGGGTTCGTAGCAATGTCTTTTGCGGGACAGTCCTTAAGAATAGTACTTTGGCAGTCCTTTGAATCCTGGGCAATGTTCTTTGAGACTGGCTTCAATCCATAAAATTTCTTTATATGCGAAAGATGCACCCAGCCTTTGCGTCCCTCCAACTTCACGGCTGTACGGGTGGCAAGGAGGACCTGTCGGGGCTCCTTCCAGCGAGGCTCTAGCGGACTTGAGCGATCGAAATTCCGGACAAGAACCATGGATCCTGGAACGATTTCATGCGGTGCCACCTCGGTATTGTCTGGAAATGCGGCAGCAACCTGTGAACGACAAGAGTTGAGGGCAGACATCAAGGAAGCTAGGTAATCTGTCAGCATATTACTTGAAACATCGGTAATACTTCGGGGTCTAGGTGTACCCCACATATTTGGGGGGCGGCCGAAAACGACCTCATACGGGGACAGACCTGATCTGGAATGTGCGACCATGCGCATGTAAAACAGAGCAACTGGCAGAGCTACTAGCCAGTCCACACCTTTCTCTTGACAAACTTTTGCGATACGGATTTTCAAAGTCTGGTTATGTCTCTCTACGAGACCGGCTGCTTCAGGATGGCGTACACAATGGAACTTCCACTGGTACCCTAACAAAAGGGACACATGTTTCATGAGTTCAGATGAGAATGGCTGGCCGTTATCAGAATATACGACCCTAGGGAGTCCATAACGGGGGAAGAACTCACGAACCAACTGCTTGGCAGTGGTCACGGCTGTGTAATCTGGAACTGGATATGCCTCCGTCCACCTGGACAAAGCGCATACAACTACAAGGACATACTTGAAACCTCGACATCGCTCCATCTGAATGTAATCCATCTGGAGGACTTCAAAAGGGTGGTCAGGGGGCTGGAATCCACCTTGTTCCACCGGGACACTTTTACCTGGATTGAACTGACAACATATCATACAGGTACGGACTTTCTGCTTGGCTGCAGCTCGTAAATGCTTGTTGAACCAAATGTTCTGGATACTGTCTAACATAGCTTTTTCTCCTAAATGTGCTGGACTATGTGCGGTATTGATAATGACTTGAACCATAGAGTCGGGGAGAAACCATGTGGCTCTACCTTTCGTTAACCATCCCTGATCTGTCTGGACCCCTCCTTGTTCGGACCATTTCTTGATTTCATCGGGAGTAGCATGTAACTGGATATCTATGACATCTTGAGTAGGGTCCTTAACTGTCATACATGTAGTCGGATCTGGAGTGTGTGTCGGTGTCTTATTTACTGGAATGTCTGGTGTCTGAGCTGTAAGCTTGGCTGTGCGATCTGCTAGATCATTACCCTGGGAAATAATGTCAGTAACTTTCGTATGTGCTTTGCATTTCATGATAGCAATGGATGTCGGTAAATGTATTGCATCTAACAGAGCTTGAATAAGGAGACCATGCTGAATCTTGGTTCCATGAGAAGTCATGAAACCTCTCTCCTGCCAGAGTACTCCAAAGTCGTGTACGACCCCAAATGCGTAGCGTGAATCTGTGTAAACATTAACTTTCTGGTTCTTGGCGTGTATGCAGGCTTGTGTCAGAGCAACTAGCTCTGCTGCTTGAGCGGACAGAGTGTCAATACGGTGTGTCTCTATAACTTCGGTGTCAGTAGTCACTGCATACGCGGCGACTAGTTCTCCTGTACTAGTTCTCATGCATGAACCATCCACATAAAGTGTCAGGTCGGGATCTGGTAATGGAATATCTGTCAGATCTTGTCTTGGCTTTGTCATGATGTTAACTATTTCCACACAGTCGTGTGTGGCAGAATTCGAAGTAACTGATGGTAATAGTGTAGCAGGATTTAAAACGTTGCAGCGTCTGATTTCTATGTGTGGCTGGAACAGTGTCAATTCATAACCTGTTAAACGTGCAATTGTCAAATGCTGAGTTTGTGTTCGGTTTAAAAGAACTTCCACAGAGTGTGGAACTTGTACTGTCAGGGAGTGTCCTAAGACTATGGAATCACTTTGTCTGATAGCTAGTGCTGTGGCTGCAACTGACTTGAGGCACGCAGGCAGAGCCTGGGCTACAGGATCTAATGTGTTCGAAAAATAAGCACAGGGCTTGTATTGTCCTGCTTGATCTTGTGTGAGAACAGCTAATGCTGTACCTTCGCGTTCAGTGACGAAAAGTGTAAAAGACTTACTGTAGTTCGGTGTTGCTAGAACTGGAGCTTGACATAGGGCTTTCTTTAACTCATTGAAACTAAGTGTATGTTCAGATGTCCAAGGGAGGACAGTCGATACGGCTGCCTCCTGTGTCGTTAACTGTATCAGTGGCTTGGCTAGAAATGCATACTGAGGAATCCATTGTCTGCAATAAGAAGTAAGGCCGATAAAAGCACGTACCTCCTTCTGGGTCTTGGGCTGAGGAAGACTCGCTATTAACTGAATACGGTCTGGTGTCAACTGCCTACCCCTCTTGGACAGTAAGTGTCCTAAGTAGACCACTTGCTGGACACAGAATTGAAGCTTAGAAGGGGACACCTTGTGTCCCATCTCGGCTAGGAAATACAAGACTGTAAGGGATGCTCGCTCGCAAGCACATTCAGAACGGGCTGTGATCAGTAGATCATCGACGTACTGGAGCAGGGCAGTGTCAGTTGGCATGTGAATGTTGTCTAGTTGTCTCTTGAGTGCTTGACTGTAAATACTAGGACTTTCTGTGAAACCTTGAGGAGCGCGTGTGAACATATAGCTCCTTCCGTTTAAACAAAATCCGAAAAGGAACTGGCTGTCTGGATGAATGGGGACACTGAAAAATGCGTTCTTGAGGTCTATGACAGTAAAGAATGAAGCTTCTGAATCAATGGCTGTCAACAGGGAAGAGATATCTGGGACGACTGGATACTGGGGAATAATACATTTATTAAGTTCTCGGAGATCAATCACTAATCGATATACTGGAGGTGCATTCGGATCAGTACGTTTCATGACAGGAATGATCGGAGAATTGCATACATTGGAGTCAGTTTCTACAACTACTCCTTGAGCCATGAGCTCGTCAATAATTTTGGATAAGGCTGCTACAGCCTCAGGTGGCAATCTGTACTGTCTGATTCGTGGCAGGACTACACCTGGCTTGAGAGTCACACGATGGGGTGTGATTTGCATAAAGCCAACATCAGTTGGACCTTGCGCCCATAGATGCTGCGGAACATTAGACAATCTAGGATCAAAATCTCGTAATACATAGTGACCCTTGAAGTCACGTAGGAACAATCGTATTCCCTCTGGGGAACAGCATATAACTGCACCTAACTCTTTCAGTGTTTTAATGCCTAATAGATTTTCTGGACATGACTTAGTAAGTAACAGATCAGTAGTGCGGGACAATGGACCTACTTCTAGAGTAACTGGCTTTGATATTTCATTTACGATAGGTTTTCCTGAAAATCCAAGGGAAACATTTCTTGAGCCTGAGAGCGGAGCCCCTGGAACTTCGGCGTGACTAATTGTGGTCCTACTTGCCCCTGTATCAATCAAAAACTTTCTGTCTTTCCCTAATACTTGACTATGAACATAGGGACCTTCTTGATCTACAGGTATCTCGATGAGAGGCAAGCCTACCTCCCTCTCTAGGCTGTTTCATGAATATGGCTGATACTCTGGATACTCAGACTGTGCATACTGGTACATCTGCTGTGTAACATGCTGTGTTGCAGCGATAGGCTGCGGTGCTGTAACTGTCTGTAGTGCATTCTGTAACTGCGGAGTCTGTGTAACTTGTTCTTGTCTCGGCGGACGTGGTCTTTCTTTAGTCTTACCGGTAGCTATATTGTGTTTCAGAACTGCACACTCGTTTATAAAATGACCTGGCTGTTTACAATAATTGCAGTTCCCTTTAACGGGAGCTGCAGGATGACTGGCTTGATTTGGACCCCTTTTCTGACTGTCTTGAGGAACAGATTGTGCAACTAGTACTTTCATTTTCGTGTCTTTCATACGTTTTCTCTCGTGATCTTGTTCTTCTCTGATTCTATTCTGGTGATATTGGAGCATCTGTAACATCTGGGACGGGGTATTAGCTTGCCAGGTACTTTCGACTTTCAAAACTCGGTTCTTAATTTGTGGACTTGAATTCTCGACCAATTTAGTAACAAAAAGATGAGGGTATGACTCACTACTTGTCTTGAGGCCACTGTTGATGCTAAAACATTTCTCAAATCTAGAATAATAATCACTAATATCTTCGTCTTGTTTCTGTTTACAGGCTGAGATTGCATCCCAGTCTTCCTTTCTAGTCGTCAATAATCTGGGTAAAACTTGTATTAATAATTCCGGTAATTCTTTACACTTATCTCCAAGACCGGTACCTGGTACTCGTGCCTTGTCTTCAGCTTCTAGAACTGCCCAATCGATCTTTTTCTCTCCCACCTCCCATTCTTTTTCTTTGAGTTTCTCATATACCCCTGCGGGCAACAAGACTTTTAACATTTTAATGATATCTGGATACGTGTATTCTCCCATACGGAGCATGTCCTTTAATTCTCGGTGGAACCCTGCTGGGTCTTTATCATGACAGGGAATTAGCTTTTTCATCTCTAGGAGTTCCATCTTTGTGATAGGGGTGTAAACAAACACTCGTTGCATTTCACCACCGTCTGTCTTAACTGGATGTACTTCTCTTAACGGATTCTGTCTGTCTATGTAAAAGGGTTTACTTTCTGGGGGTGAGACATGAACAAAATGCGGGTTCAAAAACGTTCTGTATTTGTGGCGCTGTTCTAGAATGACACTAATCAAATCGGTACCTAAACCTTTCCATTTATACTGGAGTAACTCGTTCAGGACATCGTGTAACGGACCTGGATCAGAATGTTGACCCTCATACAATGTAATGAGGTGCTGGATCATATACATATCCGCCAGTCGTTGCTCGGCTGGGGGCAATTTCAGAAACATTTGTGCCACTATTTCGTCTGGAAAAGTGGTAGAATCAGTAGTCCATCGGACTGCTGATCGGACTAGTTCTTGTTCATGCATAGTACTTAACTCACTATAACCGATTCGTGATTTCAGAATGTGATCGGTAGCTTGAAATACTTGTTCTAGAGAACCTTGTTCTGGTGCTGGATGATGGAAAGTAGACTTATGTTCTAGACGCAAATGGCGATCTGGAAATCTAGATTTTCCTACATACGCTATTCTGTCGGGATTCTCGTCCTCTACCTCTTCTGTAGGAGAGTCGTTTTCTTTCTCGCTTACTTGTGCTGCTTTGCGTTGTTCGTGTATCCTTATTATTTCTTTACGAATCTTCTTATACATACTCTCTATACTACTGATGGTTCTGTGCTTACCCTCGGCTATATTATCACTCCACCTTGTCAGGGTTCTCATTTCGACTTGATCTTTGGTCGGATAATCTTGTTCCCTTATTAGACAATTAATCAGAAACTTTAATAGCATGAGCTGGACTTCAGCTTTTCTTTGGCACATGACATCACTAATACTTTCTGGATCATTCCCGGTACGGATGAAACGATATATTCTGTCTAGATCTTCTTTCATATCTGGTAGGGTGACTAGATACTCGGTCACCTTTCTTACGCGTAATGAATATAAAACCATATTATCCTCGCCTGGGACTGGATCATAGCCACATTCGGTAAGGGCTTTTCTTATTTCTGCAACAGACTGATGTCTGGGCGTACGCTGTGACGCTTGTGCATGTAATTCGGCTAACGTTAAACGCTTGTGTGGCGGCGGGGTTTGAGGAATACCTCCCCCTGCGGCCCCTAAACTAGAGTCGTCTACTGATGCTCTTCGTCCTGGCAGAGTGGGAAATGGAAATGTAGGCTGGACTTGTATGGCGGGCTGGACCGGGGGTACCGTAACAGGTACTCCGGTGTCTGGAGGAGCGGGAAGTGCCTGATTTACAGGGACTGGCGGAGCGGGATTTGCATATTCTGGGACTGTGTCGTCCAAATAGGACGAAATGAAAATATCAGCTGCGGTCGGTTTGTGACGTAGCTTGGTCGGAACTAATGGTGGCGGGAAATTACTGGATGCCTCCGGGGTCGCTTTTGGCAAGCCCTCGGCAAGAAGAGGATACATACCCTTGATGAGGGCATGCCTCTGTCTGTCTGACTGTTCGGTTTTAACTCGTTCACCAATCTCGATTAATTCCCTTTCTTGGGCTCGTTCCAAGGATTCTCTACTTAATTCTGACTTTCTGATTTCTTTTTCGGTTCTTTTATGAGATTCTTTGCGCCATAACTCGATGGCATCTTTCTGTGACTGTCTGGCTTTCTTTTTCCATAATGCTTCTTCTACTCGCATGATGCATTCGGCATCCCATGTGCCTGATACAGGCCATCTATACTTTTCTTCTAACTGTTTGGTATACTCTACCCATAAATCTAGATACAATATGGCGCTTATGCCATGCTTCTGATACATAAAATGACCTGGACTGTCCCTAGGCGGGACAGGAACTGCTGCTTCTAACAGACCTTTTCTGGTTTTTAACTGACGCAGTTTTGAGAAGAGTGGCATGACTGAACTATAATCTGGACACAATACAATACACAATAAACACGATAACCACTTCGCACTCATACCACGACATTAAAATACATGAATAACATTCAGAATAACAGTTCGAACAGAATACTACCTGGAATACGGAAAACAGAATACATGAATTTTCTCGAGAACAGAACTGACTGGAACAGAAACTAGATGCACTGCTGAAACAGTACGAAACTTACCGGTCTCATACAGAGACACGTCAGGACCCGCATCCACCGAAGTGAACACTTCGTTTGTGGGTCTGTGTACCACCAACCCACGGACCAGAGTCAATTAGACTGACCCTGTCTAGATACTACCCCAGCAACGGTACTCACCGGGCAGCAAGAACGGAAGGCCTCGGACGGGACTGGACTGCTTCGACGCCGGACGGACGAACTTCGGACTTCTGTTACGGGTGGGCTTCCGGATACCTCGGACCTTGGACTCTCGGCTTGGGCTCTGGTCGGGACTCGCCGCGTTCCTCCACCGTCTCGTCTGGATGCTGGACCGCCTCCTCCGTCTCCTCCGTGGGCCTGAGGGATACTTGAAGCAGAAATATCTGCCGGTGCGCAGAAGAGTTCCGTCACGACTGCAGAGGGTCAGGGGGTCGGCGTGGCTTCACCGACGCGTGGGGAAAGGGCAAGTCCCTATTCGGGCGCCATTATGTGGTAAATAAATAAATAATACCTCTATTTTTGAATGCTTAAATGAATAACAGATAGCTCAATAAATAAGAGTCAAGATTCGAGGTAGTAGGAGTTTTGCAGGTTTAATACAGCATAAGGACAGGAACAGGACAACCTGCACAGGAATAGGATGGCAGGGCCCGGCAGCTGTCGGGGCAGGATCTGGGATGAGCGCGCTGACTTTTAATAACAATACACGAACATATATACTAAAACAGTTGCATTACAGTACATAGGATAGGCGGAGCAGTGGGTGTGGTCAATAGCAGTCGCGAAAGATAAGGGTGAAAGTGGGTGTAACAGGGCGTATACATAGACATGTGATGCAAACGTAACAGAATATGTCATGAATGGGGCGGAGACATGGAGGGGGCTACCTAAGGAGCCGGGACCTCTGATCTAATGGTGCGCGCAAACTGGCAATGACGTGTTACTAGGAGAAGCTGGGGGCTTCGAACTCTGTGCTAGGAGCAGAGACTGAAGTCTGGAGAGTCAGGGCGACATGTACCTAAGCAGTATCTAGTATCTGATGTTTAGAGAACATGTTGATATGAACTAAAAGTCAGGAGGGGAGAGGCTAACGGACTCTAAGACTGGAGCATGCATTATTCTACATGTAGTGCGTGATGAAGAATATTAAATGACCATTAATACAGTATTTCTCTTACATGGAGACGGAAAGGCTAGACAATGACGGAAACTATTGATGCAGTTCAGTAGCTTAGGAATGCAGAGAAGGAGGACTGAACTGATAACTGGAATCATAACATACTCTTGGCAGACTCAGAGGCAGAGCCAGGCTGAGCCGGGCACTGCGAGGCAGGAAGTAAGTGAAGGGTCGAGGATACAGGTGGGGGCTGTATCGCTCCTCAGCGAGGCTTCAGGAGACAGGAGACAGGAGCTGAATCTGGTGTCCAGGCCCTTCTGAGGCCTAGAAACGGGGACTTTACAATGGAATAACGTGCACACTGAGAAACGTGGCAACGTAACTTTACATAGGCCTGATATTCGTAGTATTCACGAGAACTGGAAACTGACATACTAGAGGTGGACACAACTGTAATTGCGTCTTTAATCGGTACATAGGGAATACATATGCATATTAATCATGCACAGATAACATATGATGGAGGACTCGTAGGGACACAGAACATGGCAAAATTTACTTTTCCACATAGCGGAGGGGAATAATTTACTATTCCCACTCCAGCAAGTGCAACAGTAGGGAAAGTGTTGGATAGCGGTGGGGAATCATTTACTATTCCCCCTCCTGCAAGTGCAACAGTTGTTGAGTACCACGCACCTTAAAACTTGACCTTCCACAGGAGCAGATGACTTTTCCCAGACTCCCACATTTCACTGAGAATGAACTAAGTTGACCACCAGTTGAGAGGGGAAAAGGGAATGGGATAAAAGAGAGACTCCACCCCTTGCACCTCGACTGCTTAGTTAGAGATTCTTCCTTCTCACTTAGCGAGGCATCTGTAATACAAAACACAACAATTTTCCAATTCTAAGAACTAAACTACAATCTCACTTCAAATCTCCCCAACAATACCCCAGTCGTGTCTCCTACCTCTTTCTGTGCAGCGATTAACTTCTCTCTTGGACCAAACAATTATGTAGATGTAGAAGAACAAACTAAAAATGACTAAATTGGTCCTTGACAGCTGACGTTCTGTACTGGACAACTGAAGAAAAAAAGATGGATTGTAGGCAGAATATATATATATATATATATATATATATATATATATATATATATATATATATATATATATATATATATATATATATATATATATATATATATATATATATATATATATATATATATATATATATATATATATATATATATATATATATTGTTACTTACAAAAAGGAGCTGAATATTCTACATCTATATTGAGAGCTAGAAGTCCAAAGTGCCTGTAGGACTGGAACTTGAATTGTTCAGTGACCCTTATCCAAACTACTCCAAGAAACCTAAAGTTCGGGCTCTCTCAAGTTCGAAAAGGTGAAAGCACCAACAATAGTCTTAATGTAACTGATAACCAGCCATGAACAAATGGTCTCTGTGCAAACTGAAGACTCTGTCCCACGACAAATTTCTGAAGGACTGAACACCAAATTCAAGAACTAATGATACTGAATGCTCTCCAGCCTGCCGAAAACTGAACTTCTAGGCAGTAACAAGAGAGTGCACTAATTCCCCGCAATAACTTACTTGCGAGGTTGAAGCTGAATCTTCTGGTGAAATATAATGCTCACCAGGTGGCGCTGACGTCTCAGAAATACACTGGCTTTGCCACCACTGCTGCTCGAGCATAACCTGGTGTATGCAGAATTCCAGAAGGAGACACGACTACTAGCCTCCCCAAAACTAATTCCTGGAAATTTATTGAAGCGCGGAACTAGACTAACGTCCGTATGCTTCAAAATCACCGTTGAAGTGTGCAGAGCGCATTAAGTACGGGCGCGAACACCTGCCTGCAAAATTACCAGCCAAACACATTAGAGAAAGGGTTGGACAGCGAAGGGGATTAAATTATAATTCCTACTCCAACAAGTGCATCAGTAGAGAAAGTATTGAACAGAGGAGAGGATAAAATTACTATTCCCACTACAGCAAGTGCAACTATACAAAAGTGTTGGATAGCGGAGGGGGATAATGTACTATTCCCACTCCACAGAGTGCAACAGTAGGGAAAGTGTTGGATAGCAGAGGGGGTAACATTACTATTCCCACTACAGCAAGTGCAACAATAGGAAAATGTTGGATAGCGGAGGGGAATAATGTATTATTCCCACTCCGGCAAGTGCAACAGTAGGGAAAGTATTGGATAGCAGAGGGGAATAATTTACTATTCCCACTCCATGGAGTGCAACAGTAGGGAAAGTGTTGGATAGCGGAGGGGATACAATTACTATTCCCACTGCAAAAAGTGCAAGAGTAGGGAAAGTATTGGATAGCAGAGGGGATAACATTCCTATTCCCACTCCAAAGAGTGCAACAGTAGGGAAAGTGTTGGATAGCGCAGGGGAATCATTTACTATTCCCACTCCAACAAGTGCAACAGTAGGGAAAGTATTGGATAGCGGAGGGGAATAATTTACTATTCCCACTCCAGCAAGTGCAACAGTAGGGAAAGTGTTGGATAGCGGTGGGGAATCATTTACTATTCCCCCTCCTGCAAGTGCAACAGTTGTCGAGTACCACGCACCTTAAAACTTGACCTTCCACAGGAGCAGATGACTTTTCCCAGACTCCCACATTTCACTGAGAATGAACTAAGTTGACCACCAGTTGAGAGGGGAAAGGGGAATGGGATAAAAGAGAGACTCCACCCCTTGCACCTCGGCTGCTTAGTTAGAGATTCTACCTTCTCACTTAGCGAGGCATCTGTAATACAAAACACAACAATTTTCCAATTCTAAGAACTAAACTACAATCTCACTTCAAATCTCCCCAACAATACCCCAGTCGTGTCTCCTACCTCTTTCTGTGCAGCGATTAGCTTCTCTCTTGGACCAAACAATTATGTAGATGTAGAAGAACAAACTAAAAATGACTAAATTGGTCCTTGACAGCTGACGTTCTGAACTGGACAACTGAAGAAAAAAAGATGGATTGTAGGCAGAATATATATATATATATATAGATATATATATTGTTACTTACAAAAAGGAGCTGAATATTCTACATCTAAATTGAGAGCTAGAAGTCAAAAGTGCCTGTAGGACTGGAACTTGAATTGTTCAGTGACCCTTATCCAAACTACTCCAAGAAACCTAAAGTTCGGGCTCTCTCAAGTTCGAAAAGGTGAAGGCACCAACAATAGTCTTAATGTAACTGATAACCAGCCATGAACAAATGGTCTCTGTGCAAACTGAAGACTTCGTCCCACGACAAATTTCTGAAGGACTGAACACCAAATTCAAGAACTAATGATACTGAATGCTCTCCAGCCTGCCGAAAACTGAACTTCTAGGCAGTAACAAGAGAGTGCACTAATTCCCCGCAATAACTTACTTGCGAGGTTGAAGCTGAATCTTCTGGTGAAATATAACGCTCACCAGGTGGAGCTGACGTCTCAGAAATACACTGGCTTTGCCACCACTGCTGCTCGAGCATAACCTGGTGTATGCAGAATTCCAGAAGGAGACACGACTACTAGCCTCCCCAAAACTAATTCCTGGAAATGTATTGAAGCGCGGAAATAGACTAACGTCCGTATGCTTCAAAATCACCGTTGAAGTGTGCAGAGCGCATTAAGTGCGGGCGCGAACACCTGCCTGCAAAATTACATGCCAAACACTAGAATGCTAACCTACACAGGGGAAAGAGGGAACCCTAAAAGCGGCCATTAATACCACTAAGGAAAACCTACAGGTAAGAACCCTACCTACAGGAGAATCGGCGAAGCCTACTCCAAGGGTAATTTAATATCTTTTTCCTAGGACCACCTCCTAACTGACCGGGGATGTGGGGTCTCAACAATGCAATCCTGACAACAGTAGGGAAAGTGTTGGATAACAGAGGCGATAACAATACTATTTCCACTCAATGGAGTGCAAGAGTAGGGGAAGTGTTGGATAGCGGACGGGAAAAAATTACTATTCGCACTCCAGGGAGTGCAACAGTAGGGAAAGTGTTGTATAGCGGGGGGAATAATTTACTATTTCCACTCCAGCAAGTGCAACAGTAGTAAAAGTGTTGGATAGCGGAGAGTAATAATTTACTATTCCCACTCCATGGAGTGTAACAGTATGGAAAGTGTTGGATAGCGTAGGGGATAAAATTACTATTCCCACTCCAACGAGTGCAACAGTAGGGAAAGTGTTGGATAGTGGAGGTGACAAAATTACTATTCCCATTCTAACAATTGCTACAGTAGGGAAAGTGTTGGATAGCGGAGTACAATAATTTACTATTCCCACTCCAGCAAAATAATAAACATAATAATTAACAAATATTTATTTTATTTACTTCCCACCAAATACCCCTATAAATGACACCACCAATATTGTAAAACATGACACAATTAACATAATTGCTTAACAATTAATTAACTAAGAACAATGAACAATCAAATTAAAAACAATCAGTAATACATTCATTCACACTATTAAGACTATGAAATAGCAATAACTAAATATTGTATAAAAAATATATTACATTTTAGTTACTCCCCACACTACTCCCCTATAAACCCACAACCCGCTCCTAAAAAAATGACACAATTTACATATTTACCAATTAATTATTAATAATTGATAAGCAATAAATAAATAATTAATGATAAATTATTTAACACAATTAACAATTTAAAATATTAAATACCCAAAGATTATTTAATAAAAATTAATTATTAATTATTTATAATTAAATAACTTCCCACCCTACTCCCTAATAAACCCACAACCCGCTCCTAAATAAATAAGACAATTAACATATTTACCAATGAATAATTAATATCCAATTAGTAACAAATTATTTAACACAATTAACAAAATAAACAAGTAAAGACATAAATAAATAATTAATAATATTAATAATTAATTCATTATAATTAAATTACTTCCCACCCTACTCCCCTATAATCCCACAACCCACTCCTAAAAAAATAAGACAATTAACATATTTACCAATTCATAATTAATCATTGATAACCAATTAACAACTAATTAACAACAAATTATTTAACACAATTAACAAAATAAACTAGTACATATATCAATATTAATAAAAGTATTAAATAATTAATTATATTTAAATTACTTACCACCCTACTCCCCTATAAACCCACAACCCGCTCCTAAAAAAAGACACAATTAACATATTTACCAATTAATAACCAATTACTAACAAATTAATTACCACAATTAACAATGTAAATTATTGAATACAAAAATATGTATTAATTAAAATTATTAATTATTATTAAATTACTTCCCACCCTAATCCCCTATAAACCCACAACCCGCTAGGGATCTAAGTCGCAATATTTAATTTTTATAAAATTAATAACTTCTAAAAATTATTCAAGACAAGTCAAGTCAAGAAATGCTTTATTTCGGCCTAACAAGACCATAAAAGTAAAAGCTTGAAAATGTAAAATTCAATACAGGTTATAAATTAAAAAAATTATTATGTACAGCTAAAAATTCGAGGACAATTAAAAAAGAATTGAGAGAGGTATTAAATTACATAGTAAACATTAAGTGCATCATTAGCCGCCATCCTCACGGTACAAGGGACCGCCCGCCATAAGGGCGGGGGTCCCGTGGGGGCAATTAGGATGTGCCCGCCACATTGGCGGGCGCATCCCGTATTTTTAACATTGCAGCGGGCGATGCTGAAAGCACCACCTGCCGCAATGCTAAAAATACATCTTGTGCATTTCAAAGCACAAAGTGACAGGCACCGCAGATGCCTGCCATGTTGTTCTTTGAAAGGCAGGTACCCCCCATGTGCACCCCCCCGGAGTCCATGGGGGCCCGCAACGGGCCCCCAAAGCAGACTCCCCATGCAATGCCGCCACGGAAAGGCATTGAAACATGCACAATCTAATATGGCTGGCCACTGCCACCATATAGAACCCTTTTCCGCCCGGTCGACATGTCGACAGGGCGGAAAAGCGGCAGACGGTCTTTCCGTCCGCTGCGGACCCCCCAGCCAATCTAATATGGCAGGGGGTCTTTTCTAAAGGGATGGGGGCGGATTGCATCCGCCGGGCCGGCTGTGACTACCGCCAGCCTGGCGGAGGCAATCCGCCCACCATCCTAATGGGGCCCCAAGTATGTTCGACGTAAAGTGCTAGATCATATATTAATAAAAAACAGATTTAAATGCAAGGTCCCATACATGATTGATTGATAAAATGGAATAATCAAGATGGAGCTTTCTTTAGAACTGCACGGTGAGCGCACCACATTGAGAATAAGTAGCGGGAAAGTGAGTATACAATTGGCATGCTGGTGTCATGTTTAGGAATCCTGTAAGCAATGTTTGGTTCCAAGATTCTTACAAAGCTGGTGCAACAAGCAAGCCCTCATTGCCTTATACGTGGGGCAGAAAAATAGCACATGCAAATCAGTCTCCGTACAATTTTTACAAGACGGGCAATCTTTTGTAGGGCTAGCACCCCACTTAAAGGTAACAGCACATAGAGGGAGTACACCATACCTAAACTGCGAATAAAGATTTCTAGCTAGGGAAGGCTGAATGTCATCTATGTTAGATTCTAAGATGTATTGCAGTTTAACCTCTATGAAGGATGATGTAAGTATGCCTGTCCTAGGGCTACTTTGTAGTTGGTTGAGGTGGTATTCCTGGATTTTTTTTATCAATACTTTTCTTGGAGTTGCCAAAGAACTCTCTTCCGGACTGTCCCATAAGTCACCCATTCCAATGGAAAAGAAGGAACTCTTAATATATGTGAGCCAGGGCATTTTACTTGCTCCCCTAAGATTGGCTACCTCCTTCAATTCCTCCCTATACATAAATAATTCTGGAGTGCACCAGAGGCGGCGCCAGTAAAGTAGAGGTCTTAGCGCAACATCCAGTGCCACTGGGCTAACACCTAGATCCATTCTGAGAGGAGTTAGAGGGGTACTACCGGGAAGACCCAACAGCTGTCTAAGAAATGAGTTTTCAATCTTTGCCAGCTGTTCAGATGGCCTGTGACCCCACAGCTCTGCTCCATACAGGGTGGCCCATCTGGCTTGCACCCAGTATGTTTCCAGTAGCGGCCCCAGAGTCTTGTTTGCACACTTCCTTTGCTGTTTTGCAAGACCCCCAGATGTTTGCGTCAGTTTAAGACAAGCCTTCTTAATTTGGTCACCCCGCTCCTTTTTCTCATTGAAGGATAGTCCCAGATATTCGCATACAGGTACTTTTTCTAAGAAATCCCCTGCTAGATGTGGATTGGGTCTTTGTGAGTGCCCAAACACCATGTATTTTGTTTTCTGGGTGTTAATTTCCAACCCTCTATTTTTGCAAAATGAATTAAAAATATTCAAAGCCTTTTGGATGCCCATCGGTGATTTCGACAGTAGGAGGGTATTGTCAGCGAACATCAGGGCAGGTACCTTGCGTCCCGCTAGCTATGGAGCATCTATATCCCCTCCCGCTGTCAAGGCTGCCACTAGGCCATTAATAAAAATGCAAAAGAGGGTTGGAGCCAGGACACACCTCTGTCTCACACCTCTCTCTATGGGTATACGGTCAGTGAGGTCACCATTCTTCCCATATCTGATTTGAGCATAGTTATTCACATGCAATCTTTTCAAGATCTCGCAAAGATATGGAGGCGCCTCCAGGTCGGATAAGATGGCCCATAATATTCCCCTAGGGACTAGATCTATGGCCGATTTTAGGTCCACAAAGATCATATAGAGACTGCCACCCTCCAAGATCGCTGTTTTCCAGTGCAATAATTGCAACCTGAATGCTTGGTCAATTGTGGACGTTTTTGTTCAAAAGCTGGCCTGGTAAGGGCTAAGAATGGAAAACTCCTCCATCCAGTTTTGCAATAGGTTCAGAAGCACTCGGGCAAAAATATTTTTAGCAGCATCGATGAGACTAATGGGCCGATAGTTCGCAGGAAGGAGGGGGAGCCCTTCTTGAAGATAGGGATGATTTCCGCCCCTAGCCAAGTTGTAGGAATCTCCATTCCCTGGAGAATAGCCTTGAAAATGCTCCAAAGGTACGGAGCCCAAACACTGGGTTTGGTGCGATATAGATCTCCAGGGATCCTATCTGGCCTGGAGCCTTTGCAGGTAATACTCGAGAAATTGCAGCCGTTACCTCTTTAAGAGAAATTGCAGGAGTATCAGGACTGGAGGGATTTTGGAGCGGGGCATAGATTTCGGCTTGTTCAAAAATACCCTCTACCCTACTGTAGAGTGACTCAAAATGGGCCCTCCTTACTTCGGCACCCAAATTTGGTTTGAATGCAGGCTTGTCGAAAAAACTATTAATAAATATATTATAATTAAATTATTTCCCCCCCCTATAAACCCACAACTCGCTACAGAACTAAAATGCGCAAAAATGACTTAACATAAAATTAATTACTTCTAAAAATGTCAAACATACATTAGAAAAATAAACTATACTTTTAACACATATACTAAAATACAGAATACTAAAATACATTTCGATATTATTAACAACGTTTTTTGACTAACAATATTACTGACTTCGTTATTAACAAAACCGATATTTCTTACCTGCATGCTGATATTCTGGTTGATGATATTCTTGCAGGTCGATCTTGTGTCACATCGATATTTAAACATCGATATTATGGCATATAGATATTAAAACTTCGATATTATGACTCTATACCAGGCGCCACAGTGCTTAAAACCAGACTTGCGCAAGGACATCCTCAACACAGCAGGAGGTAAATCTCAAAAGAAATCGACAAAACGTCGACCAAAGGGCTGTCAAAAAGTGACAGAGGGGTAGCTCGTCTCTGGATCAGTGCTGCCTGTCATGGAAAGAAAGGAACTGACATCAGCACGCCTGGGTGGCCCATTATAGGTACCGCAATGTCACTTCTGGGGAGGACGACGACAGATGTGGAGCCGATCTACATCACCTCCCTTAATGCAGGGGTACTGCTCACGAAAAATCTTCAGGATTCTGTCAAACACCTGGGTAAATTCTAAAGTAAGGAATCTGCGGATAGAAGTCTGTAATCAGATTTGGTCTTTCATGCTCAGGTTTTATCAAGTGTAATCCCTAGTGACTTAATATAGCCTTATAGCCCGCCGTAGAGGGCTATACCGCTTATTAAAGGCCCTCTCCAGCGTTAAAGCGTTAGAACATTCTGTCACTAGAGGACAGAATGTTCTAACAAAAAAAACAAAGCCTTTTGGGAGCGTGAGGGGATTGGAATCCCCTCAGGCTCCCTGAACCCTTTGTTCACAACTAGAGCTGTGAACAAAGAAACGTTGGAATGTTGGAGCTCCAGGCTTATACCAGCCATTATAAGCCCAGAGCACTCCATTGTTTTCAATGGAGCTCCCAACATTCCAATGTTCTAATAGAGTTTGAGATAGATAGTTTCCAGTTTAACCCTTTTACCGTGGCCGCAATTCTGCCGCGGTGCGGCGGCTTTGATGAGTGGGCGGGGTTGCGTCGCCCAACGGACGTGCGCAGCACTACGGAGGTAGTGCGCGCGACGGCCGTTGGCCGACATGAACACGCAACGGGTTAATGCAGTTAGGCTGTCAAGTCAGTTATGGACAGGACTGGACTTTCCTTTTGGTTGGATGAGGAGGAGTTACATTTTGATAGGGTAAGCATTAAGTGGTTGTTGGTCAACCAGGACTGTACGATGGAGAGAGTGTTGTTTAGGTGCTGGATGTCTTTAGATGACAAGATTTGAAGGTAGAGTTGGGTGTCATCTGCATAGAGATGTTAGGCAGTTCAGGCTTGTTTCATGATATCTGCAAGTGATTCCACATAGAGTTTGAACAAGGCAGGGGACATAATTTATCCTTGGGAACTCCTTGTGGGACTGATACTGCTGGTGAAGTGGATTTGTTCAGTTTGATTAGGTGAGATTGTTTATTTAGGTATGAGGCAAAACACTGAAGGACAGCACCATTGATACCTGCAAGCTGTGAGAGAATGTTTAGGAGAATGTTGTGGTTGACAGTATCAAAGGCCACTGAGAGACCCTGGAGGATTAAGAGGCAGGTCTGACCATCATCCAGAGATTTGTGTAAGTCATCAGTGATGTTCAGGATTGCAGTCTCTATACTGCAGCCTTTCCTGAACCCAGATTGGAAGGTGTCATGTAGGTGGAAGTTTTCAAAATGGCTATTCAGTTGTGAGAGCACACATTTGTCTATAGTTTTGGCAAGGAGAGGGAGGTTGGTTATTGGTTTTTAACTGTTAAGGCTATTCTGGTTGGGGTCTGGCTTTTTGATAAGGGGGATGTCTTGGCAGAGTTTAAGGGAGGCCAGCAAAGAGCTGCTGGATAGGGAAAAGTTAATTATTTTATTCCAATTTGGGGAGATGATGTGTCCGAGATTTTTGAAGCGAGGAGGAAAGTGGGTCAGATAGGTGTGATGCTGGCTTCAAGCATGCAACATTTTTAATGACTTCTTCTGAGATATTTTCAAACTTGATCTAGATTGTACTGTGTTTCAGTTGTATGTGATTGTGGATGGTGTTCCAGGCCACTGAGGAGGTGGGTTTGTGGTACCCACCATTGATTGTAGGTGTGGTAATGGGGGAGACCATCTTTGGTAGAAGGGGTATTGTGCATGGGGCATAAAGTGAAGAGGTAGAGGGGTCCAGTGAGAGTTCGATGTTTGTAGATATGTTTATGGCATTTTAAGCATTCAGCTTGGGGGAGAGAGAGATGGGTCAGAGAGGGATGGTGTCTCCAGTTTCTTTCAGCCAGCCTAAATGACATCTCTCTTTATTAAAGTCTTTATTGAACAAGCATCTGGAAGGGATAGTTCTAGATTTCTGGAGTTTTAGAGGGGCGACAGTGTCAAGACGTTCTGCCATTTTAGTGTTATAGTGGGAGGTGAGATCATCAGTCGAAGTAAGGTCCTGTGGAGGCAGAATTTGGGAACTGATTAGGGAGTCTAACTCTGATTGGGGAATTTAGTGCAATTTTCTCATCCAGTGCTTAGGACAATTATTATGGGTGTGGAGCTTAGGTTGGTTGATATTGAGATAGAATAGAATCAGGTGTGGTAGGGCCAGTCCATGCGTAGAATGGAATGGAGGGATATGGTATTATGGTTGGAGATGGTTGCATCAAGGGTAGAGCCTTTATTGTGAGTTTGCTTTCTACAGTGTTGATTGAGATCTTTTTTGTCAAGGAGGGTGGATACGGCTTGTACTTTTACATCTTAGACATTGTTCAGGTGCAGGTTAAGGTCTCCTAGTATAATGTATGTGGAATCTTTCATGGAGTTTTGCATTATTAGGTCTATTACATCCTTGAAGAAATGTGTATTTTCACCTGGTGGGTGATAGATGATATAGGATTTAATAGGGATGGACCCTTTGGAGGAGAGATCAACTCAAAGATATTTAAAGGTAGAGGATTCAGCTTTGTGGAAAGGTTTGAAGCATAGTTTTTGTGTATGACAGCTATTCAACCACCGACACAATCCTTGCGGTTGCGACAAATGATTGAGTAGCCGGGAGGAGTGAAAAGATCGATAATGGGGGAAGAAAACAAATGGCAATTTTATGTAGTAGGATTGTTTCTGATATTTCAGTGGGATGCTTGAATGCTGACCTACAGTTTAATACCAAGCAGTTTAGCGTGGGTAATGTTCTCAGTGCAGATTGATTTGGTTGGGTAGTAACTAGTTGAGGAGGATTGGTGGAGGGGATCCTTCTGGTGTCAATGATGCCCACAATATTGTGATAGCAGGGTTGAATGGGAGCGTACTCATTTGTGTTCCTCCGCATCTCAGATTCCAGCTGTGGCATTCAAGTAGTGGTTCATCTAGGTTTAAGTTGACAATGAATTTAGGGGATAGTTGCCATGGGGTAGAGTGTAGGGATTTGGGGTGCATATCAGTGATCAGATCAGTGTTCACCATAGTTGTGTGATTGGGAAGTGAGTTGGAGCATATCTTTTTTGCCCTTTCGTAATAGGGAGATTTCTACCAGAACAGTGTTGATTTTAAGTTGCAGACGGGTGATTAAGGGGATCAGTTGAAAAGCATTTGGATCTGTGGCAGAAAAAGGGGTAGGTTGGTGGTCATTGTAAGCTGGGGTGGGGTCTATGGTGGGATCTAGCCTGAAGTGTTCGAGGACTGTGAAGATTCTGTTGAGGTGGTTTGGTCTAACTGGTTGTGGAACCTTTATTTTCAGATGCTTTATGGGCTTCCCGTACTTAGTTCTAACAAAGGGTGATGGAGCATGTTTCACCGCTATTTGTGTGGTTTGTGTGGAGGCCAACTGATTGCCCTCTTACATTCAGCCAACAGATATTTTGTGACTACCACCTCAACACATCCAAGTCTTCCCACAAAACCATGGAAATAGTCACAATCCATTCCATCTGTGTTTTCCATTTATTAGGATTTTCCGTACTCTTTTGAAGAGTGTTCGTAAAATGGACAGCACATGTTCATAACTCTTCTCTGTGAATTCATTTACTACCCACACTCTGTGTTTCCTGACGCATCTTCTTTTACCCTTCCACTTTTTATTTTACCATGATCCTCTCTTTCTTTGACCACAGTACACTAAGCTTCTCGGTTTCACTCCATTCTTGAACATTCCCAATCAGCTCCTTCACATGGGTCCTTAACCCTTTAAACATCAACAATCGCAACTCCTTCTCATTCATCGTCATTCTAGTACTTTATCACAATTGGATTTCTTGCTTAGGTAGAGGAACTCATCCTCCCTATAATACCACAGAAAATGCATCCCCCATTTTCCTTCACCATCTCTTCAAATTCTGTCTTCAGCTATGCAAGATTGGTGCGTTGTGAGATTGCCCTACACCTGCTGAATTCCCTGACAGGTCGGTGCACATGGTTTGGCCTTCCATCATGCTACTGGATGAGTTATCTCCTTTTTGAGGGGCTAATGACAACCTTCCGGGCCTCGGTGCGAGTTCCTGAAGCATACTTGGAACTGAAAGAGTTTTTTGATGGTGCTAAGGGATGCCTTAGCTAGGGGGGTTGATCAGAGTGCCTGATAACAGCAGGGTGTTTATTGCGAGAGACACAGGTGAGGTGGCAGTTTCTGAATTACTTGGGGGTGCACAGGCCTCCGTTGAGGGTTCAGTGGTTGTTTCAGTCTCAGTTGATATTGGGGCAGGGGCACTCAGTGTAGTGGCTGCCAAATTTTATGGAGGTGGTCTTACGTTAATGAGCTCATCCATGAAGGCATCTTACTCGTCACCCTGTGTTTCTCTCTCCCGTGTTTTGGCTCCTCTTTTACATTTTCTTCACTTTCAAACAGGTCCCAACCGTCCATATAACCTCCCCTCTCCACTTCACCTGCATTTCCTAATCCTGCATGCTTCAACGGGAATGAGTCCTACTACAGATTTTTAATTCAAACTCCTTTCTCTTCTTTTCACTTGCTATTTGTTTTCATATGTTTGGGTATTCAAATTGAGTTAGCCTGGGTTGTTGTTTCAAATTGTACATTCTCCTCTTCAAATTCTATATTCAGGGAATGTGGGAAAGTCCGACTGTGAGAAGCTGGCCTGGTATATGATGTCCACTAATGTAAGTGGGCACCTTGCACCATTCCAGACAACCCATATGGTGATTTAAGAGGTCTTAGACAACCTTAGAAGCTCTCTAAATGGTAGTTGTAGAGGGCAGCCTACAGGTTTAGTCCAGAAGGAGTGTAAAACAGCTTTTCACGCCAGAATGCAATCTTATAATATAGATTAAGTGAAAAAGAATCAAACAAGGTATTTATAAAAATATGTATTTATTATACAATACTCTCTAACACAGAAATATTTTCTACCCAGAGATCTGCACAATGCAGACAATACTTTAGCAAAGAAACACAGTAAATAGCATGTGATACACAGTGGACCCCAGGGGGCAACCAAACCATATACTAAGAAAATGGTATAAGAACCACTACTCAGAACAGATAATGTTGATAGAGAGTAGAAGGGCCGGGGACCCAAGGAACCACCCAAGGTGAGTAGATACAGACCCCACAGAGAGCTTGTGCAGTGTGTAACTTGACCTTGTGCTCCTTACAAGTCTATGTGCAAGTTGCGGTTGGATTTTTAAAGATTAAGGACCCTTCCCAGTGGACCCTAAAGAAACCCTGTGGAAGGCAGAAGGTTGGAGAGCCACCATAACCATGAATACCCTAGTACTCACGTTACCTACACCAGGGAAGCCAGGTGCATACGTGTTAAGTGGTGTCGGAAACTGCTGTCAAACCCAATGGAGGACTTCAGGAAAGTGCCACTGATGAAGAAGGAGAAAGTGTCCGGTGGAATCCGAAGGTGGATTCTAAATGGGAAGTACCCGCAAGCAGAGGAGACAGAGTCTATGTCACTCAGGAGTGACCAGGAGACTTGGAATACGGATGCCCTCCAATGTCTGGTGTTGCAGGATGGGTGACAAAAACCTTGACTCTACAGCTGTGAGGACCTGGTGATGGACCATGCATGGGGACACCAAATGTGCCCCTCATGTAGACTGAGTGGCGCTGGCAAGCGCACCCACCCTGACACTAAATCCTATCTGGAACCTCCCTGTGACAGGATGCCTATTGTTCTGTCTTCCCCTACTCAAGCTTGGCTCAGCAGCAGGAGGCCAGAATCGTGTCTCTGGTCGGCAGCAACCATTTTGTGCTGTCCGGGTCAAGAAGGCTGGTACTGGGAACACTGAGAGTCTAACGGAGGGCACTTCCTGTGCTTGGAGTCATACCTCCCAAACCATTTATGTTGTGGGGATATGATTCCAATATGTTTGATACCAAACATGATAGGATTTGTTTCAGCCGTTTTCGAGATGGTCACCGCATAATTACGTGGTGCCCCTCTATATAGTCCATGGCTGCTTCACTGACAACCCGAGAAAATAGACTCTGTAGGCTGTAGGGGTGTCCTGCTAATGCAGGGGCACCCTCTCACTTAGAACCAAGCACCCTGCCTTCAGGATTGCAAAGATCTGCTATAGGGGTGACATCGTTTTTAAGTGTAGTGACCTTAGATATAGGAAACCTATATCTTTAGTAAGTGGTGCTAGCACCAGTTTACACAGGCTGCAATGGCAGGCCTGTGAGTAGTATATAGTGATACCTTCACTTCAACTCTGGCCTTAAATTTGACAGCTCCGGCCAGGAATCCTGGCCTTAAATATGATGGGTCTAGTCTTAAATATGACAGGCCTAGTCTTAAACTTGTGTGTGGAAAATTTGACAGCTCTGGCTGGAAACCCTGGCCTTAAATTTTGACAGGGCCTGGGCGCAGGCTGTTGGCCTTAAACAGGCCTGGTTTTAAAAGGGGGGTGACATGTAGGGATATTCCCAAGAAGTAACAGGATGCAAAACATGTGGTAATTGTGTACATGTTTAAAAAGTGCATAGGAAAGTGCATGTTTAAAACTGGGGGGTTGCAGACAGCTGAAGGCTGAACAGCTGCTGAGCAGGCCTGAGTCCCCAGCCCCAGGGTGTGGGAGATGTTTTTTTATGTTTGAAAAAAAAAGGGGAGCTTTTAAATTGTAATTAGTTGGAAACCCATAGTGTGTTTTAAAAAGCACAAGCCATGTTCAGCCACCCTGAGCTTTGAGATGTTGAAAAAGACAGATGTCGTGGCAAGGCTTCCCATGAGAACCTTAAACAGGATGCCAAGTGCTCGGACGTAATTCACACACCTCCAAAGCCCCGGGGCCGAAACTGGCTTTTAAAATGTAATTTGTTGGAAACCCATAGTGTGTTTTAAAAAGCACAAGCCATGTTCAGCCACCCTGAGCTTTGAGATGTTGAAAAAGACAGATGTCGTGGCAAGGCTTCCCATGAGAACCTGAAACAGGATGCCAAGTGCACGGACGTAATTCACACACCTCCAAAGCCCCTGGGCCGAAACTGGACATGCTGGCAGGAATTTTGACAGTTTAGGCCAAGACTTGATAACTCTGGCTGGAAAGATGACATGTGATGGGTTTAGTGCTGGGACAAAGGTCGGTTCCCGGGGGTCTCTACTGCCCAAGATAAGCCATTTTAACATATGAGGCCCATTATAAAAGTGTCCAGAAGATTTAGATATGTTTGCTATGGCCCCAAGCACCCTACTCTTCCCAAGATAAGATAGAAAAAAGTTCCCGTCCAAAGACCCCCATGACATTCTAAACCCCTCAAGTCATAAAGGGTGTGGGGGCTTCTAATTAGCATGCATGGACAGGTATAAAAAGGCCCCTTAAGGAACACTGTCAAACACCCATTCAAAAAACTCTGGGAGCGACTGGCGTGGATTGCTTTTGGCTGGACCTTGTGGACTCCTGCATCAAAGTCAAGAAACCTTTGGGGATTGCCTGGCCTGGATTGTTTTTTTTTGCTGCACTTTGAGGATTTCTGCACCAACAAGCCCTTCAACACCCTTGGGGAGCGAGTGGATTGTCTTGGAGTCACAGCGCCAACCCTTGGATCTTAAGGCAAGAATGGACCTGAGCAACTTCTCCCAGATTGACGCAGCCTGCCAACATGTAAAGAAGGTAAATAAAAGCATGGCGCAAGGATGTATGTTTATGTGGTGTTAAAAGTATACAAAACTGTAGTTTTGAAAATGCTAAAGAGTACTTTGTAAACTGTTAATGTTTAAGGCGATGTGTTGTGTTTAATGTGAATAAAGGTGCCAATGAAGTTTTTTACAAGACGTGAAATGTAAATGTATTTAAAATGAATAAAGGTTTTGTTGAAGGCTTGAGTTTAACGCTATGTGTGTAGACAATTAATGTTAATAGGGGTGGTGTTGTGGTGGATGGCGCAAGTTTGCAGGGGTTTGTATTTAAGGGGGCATAATGTTGGAGGTCTTAGGAGGGTACATGCAGAGGGGGAAATGTGTATTTTACAAAGCATAGAAACATTTTACCAGGATGCTGTACATTTAATGCTAATAAATGTTAAAGGCTTTGAGGTGTTAGTATTGCAAGCTTACCAGAGGGTCTTTAAATAATATACAGTGCATACAATTCAAAATAAATAAAGCATTATTGTACTCACCAAGCCGCTGTCTTCAGGGTCAGAAGTATGGGTCTGGATCCTTAAAAGAGAGTCTGCAGGGGGGTCCTTCAGTATGCGTGGCGCTGAGGGGGCTCTGGGGCAGGGTTCCATGGTTTTGGGGTATGAGGCCCTTTTAAAATAAGCCCCGAGCCAGCTTCTCCATGGCGCTGCTCGGGGGCGAGGGTGCCGAGTTCCTGGTGTCCTCGTGGCTCCTGGGACGCTGGGGCTTGGGCCGGGTGTCCTGTGGGGCTCCGACCCCCTGAGTGGTGAGTTTGCCGCCTTTTAAAAAAAAAAAATGCCCCCATCCCCCCGAGCCCGCTTGCGGCTGGCGCTGCTCGGGGGCTCTGGTGTCCTGTGGGGCGCCGTGCCCCGAATGCTGCTTCTGTCCTCTTTGTAAATGCCCCCTCCCCCCGAGCCCGCTTGCGGCTGGCGCTGCTCGGGGGCTCTGGTGTCCTGTGGGGCGCCGTGCCCCGAATGCTGCTTCTGTCCTCTTTGTAAATGCCCCCCTCCCCCCGAGCCCGCTTGCGGCTGGCGCTGCTCGGGGGCTCTGGTGTCCTGTGGGGCGCCGTGCCCCGAATGCTGCTTCTGTCCTCTTTGTAAATGCCCCCCTCCCCCCGAGCCCGCTTGCGGCTGGCGCTGCTCGGGGGCTCTGGTGTCCTGTGGGGCCCTGGGCCCCAGAGTGCCGAGTTTGCCGTATTTTTTAAAAAAATGCCCCGAGCCCGCTTTACCATGGCGCTGCTCGGGGTGTGGGTGCTGGGGCTCCGATGTTCTCTGGGCTCCGTGGCTTGCAACGTTTTTGTTCAAAAATACCCCCGAGCCCGCTTCAGCAAGGTGCTGCCCGGGGGCTGCGGTGGTGTCAGGGTCTGGGCTCCGGTGATGGTGTTCGAGGCCGTAGGGTCCTGGGGGCATTTTCCCACGGTGCCACGTGGGGCCATGGAGCGGCTGCAGCATGGCGGCTGAGTGTTTCTCCGGTGACTGCAGGGTTAGGACCGCCCCTTCAATGATGTCATCAGTGCATCACCGAGGGGGGTGGGGCGGACCTTCCCCTGCAGCCCCGGTGTGGTTTCTAGTGAGAGTTAGCGCTGGACTTTACCCTAAGGTGTCCGTGCGCTTCACAATAGGAACAGAAATGAAACATAATGAGAAACATTACAAAAGAACAGATTACAAAAGCATACGTTACATTAAATGAAGCAAAATTACAATTGTGCGCCAACAAAGTATAAGAGGTAGTAAACGGTGCATTACAAAAGTGACAATCGTGAGTCAACAAAATACAAGAGGTAGCAAACGAGGCATTGCAGGAGGAAAAAGTGACGTGTGCAGGTTACAAAAAGCGTACAAAATAAATATAGAGGTATAATACTGCAACATATGTGAGACTGAGAGTTAGCGCTGGAATGTGTCAGAGCGCTTTACACAAGAGCCTTCTGCAAAACATAAGGCCTAAGAATTACATGTGTTACATAAAAGATACAAACAGAAAAAATACTGGTTGTTAGCGCAAATTACAAGAGCAGGCAATAAGTTACATGGGCAAAAATTTCAATGGTGAGCAAACAAAATACAGGCGTTATCAAACGGGGCATTACATGAGGAAAAAAAAGTGCAATGTGTGCAGGTTACAGGTAGAGGTATAATACTGCAATACGTGGTAGACAATGGGGAGTAATCAAGAGGTAGCAAACAGTGTGTTACAAGAGAAAACAAAGTACAGTTAGAGCTATAATACTGTAATATAAGGCAGACACTCAAGCACAAGAATAAGCGCTATGTAGGCAATTGTGGCGCTGGCGCAAGTATCAAAAAGCCTACCAAATGTAAGAGGGGCGCAAGCAGGGTGTTACAAGAGAAAAGAGGCGTGTACATGTTACAAAAGAGGGCCCAGCACTTAGGCGCAATGGTTGCAAGGTAGGATGTTGGTGGTACATTAAGTCATTTACCCAGAATTACAGGATATGGCGTAGGGTGCTTCTATTTATTTTAAAATGTCTGCTAACGCTATCCCCAAGGGTGCATAACTATTACAATACATGCTTTGCCGCTGTACAGTCACCCCTTTTTGTTTTTAAAACCCTTTTTTTAGAAATGAGCGCCGAGCGTGTCACAGATAGAGGTTTTTAAAAAAATTGTGTGTTGTTGCACCCACCCTTGTAAATGTATACCTGAATTGTTTGAAGTTGTGATACTTTTGTTTAAGAAAGGCGTTTACTAAAACCGTTTTTATTTCTTTTTTAATTTAATGTTTAATACAGATGCAAGACCCTGCAAATGCAACCGTCACCAATGTGCCCCCGGCGCTGGCCCTAGCTGTAATAACTAGCAACGCTGGTCACTTGTCGGCCCCACAGCCAGGTATATATATATATTTAGAGTTATGTAGTTCTACGAAGTTTTGTACACCAGTCTCTCAGAAGTTCTCTTTTTTCTAATGGGCTCTCATGTATGTATGCTTTTACAGCTTATGACCCTGACCTACAACAAGCTTTTGACGAGCTTATGGAGTACATCGAGGCTCAAGACGCTCTGAACAGTGTGCAAAACACTTCAGTTCCTACATGTAATTAAAAAGCCCCCTGTTATTTTAAACTGTCTAAGACGCTGGGGAGTTGGCATGGTAGGCCACAGTCCTGACCCTGATGGTGTATAGTGGGACTCCTCAGAAATATGACTAAGGCGGGGTATTATTTTTTCTTTACAGGCACCCCCACGTTATGCCCGAACGGCGTCGAGGTACAAGAGGCGGCGCGAGAATCAAAAGAAAGCCCTTTGAAGAGGAAAGCTTTACCTTCTAAAGTGGGACCACCGTCAAAGAAAGGTGTTGCAAAAAGACCTCTATCAGGTGTGTTTGTTACAAAGGGTGTGAAAAGTACTAGCGGTGTTGCAGACTCTCAAGCAGAAGGGTACAACGACTTGTAGCAAGGCCTATATAAAAAGGTGGCGGTGTAGAACTTAGGATTGTGTGTGTGTGTTCTTTTTATACTTTCTCTAACATATATATTTTTTCTGTTTATATTTTAGAAGCGGCTCAGAAACATGCTGCTGAAGAGAGGTCGGCGCAGCCCTTAAGGGACATAACAGCAACCGTCCAGAACAACAGAAGCGCTACAAAAGGTGTGAGTAGGCGTGTACGCCACGAAAAAGTCTCTGCGCACTACACACCAAACATGATGAACAATCCTCTACACCAATCTATTCTGCACAGGGGTGGAGTCAGCACTGGCGGAGTCTTGACAAACACAGATAACACAGGGCAGGGTCTGTGTAAAACAGCTACAGTGGGTCTGGGCCCTCTCATCGTATCAAAAGGGAAAGGTGTCTCAAACACTGCCGCCCTTAAGAAGAAACATAAGGACTCAGAGAACCTTCCCAACCCTTTAAAACGTGTGAAGTCCTCCACGGTATTCACAGAGCCCCAAGCTGAACCCTTAAACTTAAAGAAGACGGCTCCAATGCTCCCAGAGGTCCAGGCAAAGCCCTTAAGCCCCGAGAAGGAGAAACCTAGGACCCCTGAACCCCATGATAGCCCCTTAGACCTATCTGTAAAAAAGACTGTTAAACCCTTGAATGAGGCCTATACACCCGTGAGCCCCAAGGAGGCGGTAGTTGTAGCTGTGGATGTAGAAGAGCTGGCGCCGCCACAGCCCCCTAAAACATCGCGCCTCTCAAGAAAACATCTGAAGCTGAAACCGGGGGTCCCCAAGCTACAGATAGCAGCGTCCCTCAGCAGCCATAATGCAACGCTGGATCCACCCAGCATCCTTAAACCCCAGACAGTACCAAATAAAATAACTGTACATGTAGAGGTGCACGCCCCTGAGCAGCCCCCAAAGCCGGTTGTAAGTGTTCAGGCACAGCCTAGGGTCTCAACGGGTAATAATACGCAACCCCTAGAAGGGCCTTCTATCGTGAACACCCCAGCTCTTGAGGTGATGAGGGGGATGGTAGACAACCTAGGTAGAACCCCTGAAGCGGTGTCCCAGGGGTCTTTGAGCACAGAGGGTTTACAGAACCCAGCTAACAGGTCAGCACACCCTAACACAGGCATTTCAGCTAGGACCCATGATTACAACGACAGCTCCTCACAATCCTCATACCCATTGTCCCCTAGTACCCCTCCGGGGGCATACGACCCCACCAGCCCTGCTGCCAGCCCCGCGCCCAGCCCCGCGTCCAGCCCAGCTGCCAGCCCCGTGTACAGTCCCATGTCCAGTCCCGCGTCCAGCCCACCTGCCAGCCCCGTGTACAGGCCCGTGTCTAGCCCCGCTGCCAGCCACGTGTACAGTCCCGTGTCCAGCCCCGCGGCCGTCGTAAACCCCACACAGCCCTCAGCAATAAGTGTGGATGACAAGACCACGGGGGCCCAGGGGGTACAGCCGCTTTTTCCATACAAAGTTTGCAATGTTCCGTTCCTGTCCGCACCAGGGCGTTCGCAGGGGGTCCCTATTTCTAGAACACTATCGGAACAGGCTTTACAGAATGGTGCTAAGGCTGTTAGCAGTATAGATGGTCCTAAGGTGCTGCAGCCCTTTATAAGGCCTCGCAAGGTGGGGCCCTCTAAGCAGGCGCAAGAGGGGTCTGTAAACACATATGAGGTATTTGCGGCTCATGTAAAAGAGATGCAGATGGCTGTTCGAAAACTAAAACGCCAGGCGCTCGCCGCAAACCTAAAATGGGGGGTGGGTATGACCAAGACCCTGTACACAAGTATGGCCCATCAGAAGATCGTGGAAAGGGTTGGGGTGTGTAAAAAAGTGATCATCCAGGAGTGTCAGGCGGCTGTGGCAGACATACATGCTATACGGGCGTGACTATGGCAGTACCAACCCCTAAAGACCCCCACAGCCACTGGTGCTCATAAGAGGCCCCCAAAATATACCCGTATGGTCCAGAGGTTAGTGACAACGTCTGTACGCTTCTTAAGACTGCTCAAGCAGCGCCCATCTGATGCCTCACAACCCTTCAAACAAGACAGCCCTGTTTCCCTAGACCCCTTCAAACAAGACACATCTGTTTCCCTAGACCCCAGTGTTTCCCTAGACCCCTTAAAACACTGTACCATAGTTTCAAGAACAGCTCCTGAAACATATAAACGAACACTTCACCACCGACAATACATAGGTGCAGGGTCTAACATACCCAGGGTCGGGCCTTTGAAGGGGGTAGGGGGGCTGGCTTTAAAACTCCAAGCACAGCAACATTCAGAAGGACCTAGGGGTGGAACTGTAGCGGATGCCTCCATGAACAAGGCGTACAACGACACCGACCTACCTGTTAAGATAGGCTGGGGCATGGTGTCTAGAAAAGCCTGGGCGCGTAAAAGAAAAAAAAAGTGGCTTAATAGTACAAAGCAACGCCGGCGCTTAATAAATAAGCTGAAGAAGGCTAGAATATGCGCTACCCGAAGGTTTACAAGGACTCCTGAGACAGGTCCCACCATGACCCCCCAAAATGACACAACAGAGAACACCTCAGCAATTCACACTCCTACTGATGAGGGCCCAGAGCCCTTGTTTTTAGAGAGTGTTAGAAGTTACACTCGCAATGTAGAGAGGTTTAGGGCCGTAGAACACTATGAGGAGTTTAGATTTATTAACCTCCATCAAATAACATCATCCGGCCATGGTGTTCTGGCTATACATCAGGCTGTGCAGGAGCTCATAGAAAGGTTGTTACACAATGTGGGGCCTAATGACTTTTTCCAACTCCGCTTCCAGGGACAGGGTTTTGACACTCCGTTGTTCACCAGGCGGAAGGCCCGAGATGTTTTTGACGCTGTGCAATTTTTAGAAAACCTCTCAAGGCTTTTACAGAGTAAGGCAGAACTAGTCGCCTATGGCACTTTTAGAGTCGTAGCCCTCATTGTACGGGGGCGTGAGGGGGGTGTTTCCAGACCTTTAAAGAGCATACTCTACAGTCAAATAATTGGTAAGAAACAGCGGTGGCTGCTCAACTTTAACAGCCCCTCTGCCAACACATGTCTGGCGGCCAGCATCGTGGGGCTTCTGATGGCTCGCAAGACCCCTGACGCTGTCATCATGTCTAGAGCTGCTGAAGCCCACGAGGTTCTTGAAATACCTCCTGACCGAATGGTCGGCTTTGGCGATATAGGTCTTTTTGAGAACTATTTCGCCGTGACGGTGAAAGTTCTTCATCACAACGGTTCCTGGAAGTACTTTACAACCGGGGGCCCTGTGAGAAACAAGACCGTATATGTCCTCCACGCCGAAAATCATTTTTACGGCATCTTGAACCTTAAAGGTTTTTTGGGTGTCAGGAATGTGTGCGCCCACTGTGACCATATATACAGCAATAAAACATACCACCAATGTGAAATGCATTGCAAGATGTGTCAGAGGGACGGCTGTATAGAAGACGCTACCCTGAAGGTGAGGTGCGGCACATGTAGGATGTTTTGTCGCTCGCAAAACTGCTTGAGCATACACGAGAAATCTTTCACATGCGTCCCTAAAAAGGACTGCAGTGAGTGTGGGCGGTATGTGGCAACGGATCACAAGTGCAAAGGTATGATATGTCCCCGTTGTCATGTGTCTTACGAGTCAGGCACCAGCCATCAGTGTTATATGGTTAAAGGTCTACCACAGACCAAGACCGAGGACTTGTGAGACGGCGTCCCGAAGACCCCACATCGGGGGCCACCCTCCCCCGCACATACCTCGTCCATTACCTCCGGGACTGCAACTCCAGAGCCAAAACGCCATAGCCGAGACCGGACTCGGAACACCCGCCATGACCAACGAAACCCCGCCCTTCTCTCTCCCGCAGGGACCAACCAGAGCACCAGGTCCGGAGGAACCATATCGCGCTGACCCCGGAAGTCCCGCCCCCGAGGCAGCGCCAGCACAGGATAAAAACGAGGATCGAGGAGAACTCATCGTCGGAGTTTCGTGGCAGGACCCTCTGGCTGGAGACGGAGAAGGAGAGCAGACGTGCGAAGAAGACGTGTGGACTGAGGAGTGGTGGAATCCAACGGAGGTGGCTGGAGAGCGGCCGTAACTCACCGGAGAGTTACGGCGGACCGCGTGAGTGCCTTTTACCTTCTTATTCCCTACTCATTAGGAGTCCCTGTGTTGTCCCTGTAAATACCCCCTTCTCCATAGTCTCATCTTCCCTGCACTGTATAAAAACTGTATAGCACCTCACAGCAGCCCCACCCGTCCCTCGCACGTCCCGCCTTGGCACCCTCTCTGTTTCCTACCCTGTATTCCCTTTCCCGGTACCCTCCTTTCCTCACAGCCTGTTTCCGCCCCCCCCTCGCACTATCCGGGTGACGGTGAGCGGTATCCACTGCGTAGAAGTCTGGATAGGACTAACGGTCCCTTGTACTTTTGTTTCCTCTCTTACTGCCCTCCGTGGATCCTCCCCGTCATCGGAGCCATCCCCGGAGAGCCTAAAGACCTCGAGCAGAAGAGAAGAGCCGGACCAGAGTACATCGCCGGGAGCCTCCCTTCCTCTCGCTTGTGACATTTCCTGTTGTTTCACGATAATAAACTTCCAGTATTGCCCACTACCTACGGCCTCCTCGCCTGATTTTCCGGCCCGCTACGCCCACTCCCCCACATCTGGTGTCAGAAGTGGGATCCGCTGGAAGCATGGAGGCCGTAGTCAAGAAGATGGCGGAATCCCAGGAACAGTTTAGTAAACTGATGGAGCAGTTCCTAAAAACCGCAGAAGACGACAGAGGACAGCTTCACGACGTCCTGAAGGGCCAGGGGGTGGCCCACGAGCAAACCATGGGAAAGCTAACGGATGCCCTGGGGCAGCAACGGCCGGTGACCTCTCTCCCCTCTGTGGTTTTTCAAAAGTACGTCCCAGGGGAGGATCCGGACAACTTTTTCACCAATTTTGAGAGAATAGCCCAAGCAGCCAACTGGCCGGTGGACCGCTGGGGCCAATATCTGGGGCCGCTCCTCACAGGCGACCTACAAGCCGCCTACCAACAGGCCAACATACAGGGCAACACCCCCTATACAGACATTAAGCGGTGTATATTAGAACGCCTTGGCATCGACGATGACACCTATAGGGTGAAACTACGCCAAGCCAGGGAGAAACCTCAAGAGAACCCGAGGGCCCTCTCATTCCGGATTCGGGACCTCGCGAACCGATGGCTTCGGCCTGAGACGTCCACCAAAGAGAACATCATGGAGAAAATATATCTGGAGCAATTCCTTACCTCCTTACACCCGGCCACACAACGCTGGGTGAGACAACACTCCCGACTCACCCTGGAGACGGCCATAGAGATCGCTTGAGCCTATAGCCGTGCTCAGGAGCTCCAACGGGGGAAGGAGGAACACCCCCACAGGCCCTCGTCTGCTCTGACCACTCGCCCTAACTGGCCACCACCTGCCCGACGGCCTGAACCAACCCCCCTTTTTCCTCCCCCGGTTGTGTTTCGAACCCCTACTCCTGGACCCCAGTGTTATTCGTGTGGAGGGTTCGGACACATTGCCCGAATGTGCCCGCAGAAGGAGGAGCCAATGGAGGTCGGCTTTGTGAGGAACTATCTGTGCACCCCTCCTGGGTGTTCTCCCCCACCGTTCCACTGTCCTGTGTCAATTGACGGTCAAAACCTCATGGCCCTTGCCGACTCCGGTTGCCGTCAGAGCGTTGTTAGACCACAAGACCTTGCACACCCGGTCAGTAATCCTACTGGCCTCGTAGCCATTCAAAGTGTCCATGGCGACACCAAACAGTACCCCACGACTCAGGTGCGAGTACAACATTCCAAAGACCCCGGTTCCTGTCTCACTGTTGGACTCGTACCCGCCCTTCCAGAACAGGCCATTCTAGGGAGTGATTATCCGGGACTGCCTACGCTCCTGCAAGACGCCTCCGATTCCCTGGCTCAGTGGTGGAAAGACGCACGGTATCCGGGACAACCCAATCTGGCGACGACCTCCAAACCCCACAAACCCAAAAGCCAGAAAAGAAGAGAGAAGAAGGAGTACGTTGGCGCTTATCCCGCTATCGTGGAAGAACACCCTTGGCAGACCGACCGGGAGTTCAGGGCGGCCCAGCAGGAAGACCCCCTCCTACAGGAAGCCTGGGGAAGAGCCCTTGATCACAAGGACCCCTTGCAAGTAGGTCCTTACTTCTATAAGAAAAACGGGCTCCTGTACAGAAAAGGGGGTGTCCAACAAAACGCCCAGCTACTTATCCCCGGTCCCTTTCAAGATAAAGTCCTCTTCCTGGCTCACAGTCATCTTCTAGGGGGACACTTCGGGGACGAGAAGACCAGCCAAGCAGTCTTGGAGAAATTCTATTGGCCAGGGGTGTATCAAAGAGTCAAAACCTACTGCCGTGAATGTGTAGTATGCCAAAAAAACAGCCGTCACAGACCTCCCCGTGTTCCCTTACAACCCCTCCCTCTCATAGACGTCCCCTTTAGCCGTATAGGGATGGACATTATCGGGCCCCTCTTGCCCTCCCGTAGCGGGTGTCGCTATGCGTTGGTCATAGTTGACTATGCCACCCGCTTTCCGGAGGCCATACCCCTACGCCAGCCCACTACCCAGACTATAGCAAAGGCCCTGATCTCCTTGTTTTCTCGGGTTGGGTTTCCCCGGGAAATCCTGACCGACCAGGGTACTCCTTTTGTTTCGGCTCTCATGAAACGTGTCTGTTCGGAGCTTGGGATTAAACAGATCAGAACGTCTGCTTATCATCCGCAAACGGACGGGTTGGTGGAGCGTTATAACGCCACTTTGAAGCAGACGCTGAAGAAACTTTTGGGCCTAGAAGCAAAAAAATGGGAAGACATGCTTCCTTTGGCCTTATTCGCTATCCGCTGCAAAACGCAGAGTAGCACCGGATACTCCCCTTATGAATTGCTGTATGGGCGTCCCCCTCGTACCCTGCTCGATATGGCACGGGAGGCCTGGGAAGACGAACCGGACCGCACTCGTCCGCTTCCCGAATATCTGGAGAATCTGAAAACTCACCTGTCCATGATCCGGGACATTGTCCGACAAAACCTAGGGACCGCCCAGGACAATCAGAAGAGGCAATACGACAAGGGCACCCGCAGCCGCGTCTTTGCTGTTCAAGACTTAGTCCTCCTCATGATGCCCTCATCCGACCAGAAACTTCTGGGACAGTGGCAAGGTCCCTACACCATCCTCCGACAAGTGACCCCCGTCACCTACGAGGTTTAATTAGACCCCACACGAGGCACTTCCCAGGTTTTCCACGTAAATTTATTAAAAAAATGGGAAGGTCCCCGTCCGGTGCTGTCCGGAACCAGTAAAAGGCCCCCCTTCTCTTTCGACCCCTGTCTTGACCCCGATTTAAACCCTGTGCAAATCCAAGAACTGCAACAAACCCTAGTGTCCCTGAAAGATGTCTTCTCCTCTTCCCCGGGTCGAACCAAGGTCACTGAGCATACGATAGAAACAGAACCAGGGAAAGTTGTCCGACTGAGACCCTACCGAGTACCAGAGGCCCGCCGGACGGTTATCCGTCAGGAGATAGAAGCTATGCTAAAAATGGGGATCATAGAGCCCTCAGTTAGCGAATGGAACTCCCCTATCGTTCTGGTGCCAAAACCTGACGGGTTGGTCCGTTTTTGCATAGATTTCCGGGAGGTCAACAAGGTGTCCAGCTTCGACACCTATCCCTTGCCCCGGGTGGACGAAATGATTGAGCGGATAGGAAAGGCGAAGTTTATTTCTACCCTTGACCTCTGCAAAGGGTACTGGCAGATACCCCTAAGGGAACAAGACAAAAAGAAGACTGCCTTTTCCACCCCTGAGGGGTTATACCAGTTCGTAGTCATGCCCTTTGGTCTTCATGGTGCCCCAGCCACCTTTCAACGCGCCATGAACCAGGTCCTGCGACCTCATTCCCTGTACGCAGGCGCCTATTTAGACGACATCATTATCTTCAGCGACAGCTGACGCCAGCACTTGAGGCATCTTTTCAGCGTCGTCTCCTCCTTGGGCTCTTTCGGATTTGCCATCAATCCAGCCAAAACCACCTTAGCGGCGAAAACAGTCAAATACCTGGGGTACCTTCTGGGCGATGGCCTGATAAGACCCCAAGAAATCAAAACCGTGGCCATCCGGTCCCTTCCCTTTCCCCAAACAAAAAAAGACCTTCGAGCCTTTTTGGGGCTTCTCGGGTATTACCGGCGGTTTGTGCCCAATTTCTCCCAGAGAGCTGCAGCCCTTACGGACCTCCTGAAGAAAACGAACCGCTCAGACGAGAAACTACGAAACCCCTCTCCCGAAGCGTGGCATGCCTTCACGGACTTGAAAGACGCATTGACTTCCAGTCCTGTCTTGGTACCCCCTGACTATTCCCTGCCTTTTATCCTGCAAACGGATGCTTCCGATCATGGGTTGGGGGCCGTGCTATCTCAGAAAGACACCCTCGGCAACGAACGACCCATACTCTACGTGAGCCGCAAACTGTTTCCTAGAGAAAAACAATACGCTGTAGTGGAAAAGGAGGCCTTGGCCATTAAGTGGGCCGTGGACAATCTGAGGTACTACCTAGAGGGCAGAGACTTCGTCCTCTACACAGACCACGCCCCCTTGGAATGGATGGCCCGAAACAAAGGACAGAACGACAGGGTCCTACGCTGGTTTCTGTCCCTACAGCCCTTTCACTTTCAAACAAGACACCGGAAAGGCTCAGATCAGGGTAACGCAGATTTCCTTTCACGGTACCCCCAGTCTCCATCCAGTACAGGAAGGACAGCTAGGGGAAAGGGGATGTGCGACGGCGTCCCGAAGACCCCACATCGGGGGCCACCCTCCCCCGCACATACCTCGTCCATTACCTCCGGGACTGCAACTCCAGAGCCAAAACGCCATAGCCGAGATCGGACTCGGAACACCCGCCATGACCAACGAAACCCCGCCCTTCTCTCTCCCGCAGGGACCAACCAGAGCACCAGGTCCGGAGGAACCATATCGCGCTGACCCCGGAAGTCCCGCCCCCGAGGCAGCGCCAGCACAAGATAAAAACGAGGATCGAGGAGAACCCATCGTCGGAGTTTCGTGGCAGGACCCTCTGGCTGGAGACGGAGAAGGAGAGCAGACGTGCGAAGAAGACGTGTGGACTGAGGAGTGCTGGAATCCAACGGAGGTGGCTGGAGAGCGGCCGTAACTCACCGGAGAGTTACGGCGGACCGCGTGAGTGCCTTTTACCTTCTTATTCCCTACTCATTAGGAGTCCCTGTGTTGTCCCCAGCTCGACCTTCACATAAGCCAACTACCATCCCATCGGATCAAGGTCAAACCGCCACATCCTCTGCGGTTCCTTTTTTAGAATCAGGTCCAACCCAAGTCGACGACTCAGGAGGAGCAAGAACAAAAGAAAGAGATACAATTCCTCCCAATACGAGAAGCACAGCGACCAAGAAAGACACCAAAGGCAAAAAGAACGTCTCGTAATTAACATTTCCAGCATTACCATACCCAAACATCAAATTGATCTTCTTGAGAAGGGCACATCCTTTGTTCCAGTAACTACCACTAACTTATTGGAACTAGAAGTGAGCACATTTAAGTTCACCAGAAAACTGAGACTACGCAACTTCTTTGAAAACATCATGCCACCGACCAATACATCCCGAACTGACGAATTACGTGGACTACGACCTATCAGCACATTTCAAGCACCGTGTAGTCATAAAAGTATAGATTTGTTTGAAAACCTTGTTCGTAATGATCTGTTGAAAATGAATTTCAAGAAAAAGTTTAAATATCAAAATTTGACCATTAAAGACCGAGACACTTTACAATCTCTAGCCAACAACACTTCGATTAAGTGCACCAAGGCAGACAAGGGCGGCGCCCTGGTTATCATGGACTCTGCAATGTATAACCAACGACTTCAAGAGCACATCTTAGATGCCACTATTTACATGCGACTTGACACCAATCCCACAAGGGAATTCTATAACATTCTTCAAGAAATTGTGATCAGAGCACAACGCAACGGTATCATTGAAGAACGAATAAAAAACTTCCTCTTAACCGAATTCCCTAGAAGCCCGTCCATTCAAATGAGTCCCAAGATTCATAAAGACCTACAAAACCCGCCATTCAGGCCCATTGTATCAACTAGAGGATCATTGCACGAACCCACAGGCAAATTTATAGATAAATACCTTCAGCCACTCGTTACCAAATCTATCAGCTACATTAAGGACACGACAGACTTTTTGCTCAAACTGTCAAAAATCCGAGTACAAGACCAACAGTCATATGTTTTATGCACGGCCGATGTCAGTTCACTCTATACTTCCATACCCCACCAAGGAGGCATTGAAGCAATAGAAGCGGCCCTTCTCAACAGCGATATTGACCCCAAGATGCAAACATTCATTTTGGAACTCATGGGTTTCACCCTATATCACAGCTACTTTCAAAATGATAATCAATGGTACTTGCAGTTATCCGGAATGGCGATGGGAAACTGCGCAGCTCCCACATACGCCAATATCTTCATGGAACATTTTGAAAAACGTCACATCTATGCCAATGTCACCTTCCAAGACAACACCATTATGTACGCTCTGTACATTGATGACCTTTTTTTCATTTGGAGCAACACCGAACAATCTCTCAACGAGGCATTACTTAATTTGAACTCTAAAGATGAACGTATACAACTATCTTGGCAAATTAGCAATCACACCATCCCATTCCTTGACGTGAATATCACATTAACACCGGAAGGCTTCAGCACTGATCTTTACAGAAAACCAACCGATCGCAACAACACCCTCCATTTTTCCAGCTTCCACCAGGGAGCTCTCAAAAAACACATGCCATATTCACAAATGCTACGCGTTAAACGCATAGTGTCCGATGAACTAACCGCTTCTGAGCGCATAAAAGAAACCCAAGAACGTTTTCTAAGTCGAGGATATCCGGAATCTATCCTCACCGAGGCACAAACTAGAGTGGCGAACATCACAAGAGAACAAACGTTATCTAAACAACCCAAAACAGACAATCAAAGGACTGTACTTGTCTCGAAATTTTCCACAGCAAGCACGATGTACAAGAAAATAATTCTCAAGCACTGGCCTATTTTATAAGTGGATCCAGACCTTCGGGACATCTTCCAACAACCTCCTTTATTTGCATACTCTAGGAGTAAAAACATACAAGAAATACTAAATAAACCGACTCCCAAACTCACTGTAAACAAAGGCACATTACCGTGCTTGAACTGCAGTCATTGTAATTCCATCATAAAAAGAAACACCATTAGACATCCCATGCAAGGCAATCCTATAAAACTTCAAGTCAACGCCACATGTGACACCTCGAACCTTATCTATGCCCTCAAATGCCCTTGTGGCAAATTATATATAGGCAAGACTGAACGCAAAATCAAAATACGCCTAAATGAACACAAATCGAACATTCGATTGAAACATGAGAAATCTAATGTTGCCATGCATTTTGCAGAAGCCAGACATTCTATCGCTCAATTGCGATTCATCGTTTTGGAAACAGCCTCGAAGAAAGAAGGGACAGACACACGTAAATTCCTACTCCAGAGAGAATTGTACTGGATATATCGTTTGCACACCCTTAAGCCTCACGGTCTTAACGACCGGATTGAATTTAGTTGTCATCTGTAATTGACTATGTTTATACCTTACTTGCATTGTTGTACCGTTTTTCATACATATGTTATTGCATTGTTCGCGCTTGCGTTTCACCTTTGCCCAAGCTCTGACACCTTTCCAAGATGGCCCCCACACTGTATATAAATCACAACCTTAGTCCTTCTTTTACTCCCGTCACCCTGCATCCCTTTAAAGCTTCCCGCGTCCTCATTCCAACTAGACATTTCGCCCGAACCCACACCGGAAGCGTTAGAGGTTTTCGAACCCACCCACGAAGTAAGTACCGTTGATACCGGTAACCCAGCACAACCCCACCCTTCACCACCTACCGGACCAGTCACGCGCTGACGCTAGACGTTTCACCTCCCCCACCTTCTCCTACTCGATTTAACAGTTCACCCTATTGATCGGCACCATTAAGCATTTTAGACCACAAGCTGCCATATACTTTTGAGCTCACAGCGCTCTTTCGTCTTCCTTACAGCGCTCCTTGACAAAGGGCTATCCGCCCGAAATGCATCGGAGGCGTTCCCCGCTTTCTACCATGCTTCATTAAGTCGGCACTAGATATGAACTTAATATCTACGGACAAAATGGAAAATATCTAAAATAAACATTTCAAATGTGCAACCGAAACTCCTGAATCATTGTTTTGAACTTTATCGTTGTGCCTCCATTGGGGATGTAGCTGCATAACTATGCCTACACTACAATACAGTCCCTGTAAATACCCCCTTCTCCATAGTCTCACCTTCCCTGCACTGTATAAAAACTGTATAGCACCTCACAGCAGCCCCACCTGTCCCTCGCACGTCCCGCCTTGGCACCCTCTCTGTTTCCTACCCTGTATTCCCTTTCCCGGTACCCTCCTTTCCTCACAGCCTGTTTCCGCCCCCCCCTCGCACTATCCGGGTGACGGTGAGCGGTATCCACTGCGTAGAAGTCTGGATAGGACTAACGGTCCCTTGTACTTTTGTTTCCTCTCTTACTGCCCTCCGTGGATCCTCCCCGTCATCGGAGCCGTCCCCGGAGAGCCTAAAGACCTCGAGCAGAAGAGAAGAGCCGGACCAGAGTACATCGCCGGGAGCCTCCCTTCCTCTCGCTTGTGACATTTCCTGTTGTTTCACGATAATAAACTTCCAGTATTGCCCACTACCTACGGCCTCCTCGCCTGATTTTCCGTCCCGCTACGCCCACTCCCCCACAGGACTATATAGTGTTTGATATAGAGTGCACACAAGAGACGGGGGTACACCAACCTAACTATATTTACGCCCACCATCTAACTTCCGACGACAGCTGGGAGTTTGAGGGACGAACGTGCGTTGGTGATTTCCTGAGCACTTTCATTCAAGCCAAATTCCAAGGATATACCATGCTCGCCCACAACTCGAAAGCCTATGACTCCTTCTTTATTCTACGAGACATGATTCGTGAAAAGATACAGGTGGAACTCATAACCCAGGGGTCTAAACTGATGCTGATGGCGGTATGCCCTTTAAAAATACGATTCATGGACACCCTGAATTTCCTACCCATGAAATTGAGCAAGCTGCCAAAGGCCTTTGGGTTCCCAGGGTGTAAAGGTTATTTTCCACACTTTTTTAACACCTGGTCTAACCAGAATTATGTGGGACCCATGCCTCCTACCGACAGCTACGGGGTGGAATACATGATGCCTGATGAGAAAGTGAGCTTTCTACAATGGTACTCTGAAAACCGTGGAAAGGAGTTTCACTTGCAAACAGAGTTGAAAGCTTATTGTCAGGCTGATGTAATGATCCTGCGGCAAGCTTGTAACATCTTCAGAGATGCTGTGGTGTCTATGACTAAAGAAGTCAAGGCCTTGACATCCAAAACCCCTGAAACGCGGCATGCGGTCGAATACATAGACCCATTTCAAAACGTCACTCTGGCATCCGTGTGTATGTCCATCTACAAACACATGTTTTTAATGCCAGAAACTATAGCTCCAGTACCGCCAGACCTCTATAACGGTAAACAGAAACGTTATTCAACCCCCTCTATCCAATGGCTCATGCACGTCTCTGAGAAGGAAGACATACAAATTCAACATGCCTTACAGGGTGGTGAATACCGCCTGGGGCCCTATTACCTGGACGGGTTCTCTGTAATTAAGGGTGTGCCGACGGCCTTTGAATTCAACGGTTGTTTTTACCACGGCTGCCCCAAGTGTTACAAGCCCCACGAGTATAACAAAATGCTGGGTGCCAAATTTGAACACTTATACAGACGTACTCTGACAAAGGCACAGTATGTTGAAAACCAGGGCTTTGCTATGCGAGTTCTTTGGGAGCACGAGTGGTTAGACATGTTAAAAACCGACACAGACCTCTGCTCTTTTCTTAAGACTCGTGATTTACCCACACCTCTGGAGCCCCGCGATGCCTTATTTGGGGGGCGTACAAATGCCATACAACTGTACAAGGCCGCTGGTGAGGGTGAGAAAATACACTACTATGATTTCACCAGTCTGTACCCTTTTGTGAACAAGATGAAGTTGTACCCTCTGGGTCATCCCACCATCATCTATAGAGATTTTAAGCCCCTATCCGAATACTTTGGGCTTATCAAATGTGAAATCTATCCTCCTAAGCAGCTTTACTTCCCGGTGTTACCATGCAGAGTCGATGGCAAGCTGATGTTCCCCCTCTGTCGAACATGTGCGATGCTTAAAGAAGCTGACGGCTGCAGACACACCGATGAACAAAGGATGCTCACAGGGACCTGGTGTAGCATTGAGGTACAAGCTGCCTTAGAGAAAGGGTACAGGCTAGGTAGAGTGCACGAAGTGTGGCATTTTAAGAGCACTACAACACAACTCTTTGCCCCCTACATTAATTTGTTTCTCAGAGACAAACAGGAGGCCTCAGGGTATCCTGAATGGTGTACTAGTCAGGATGCAAAACAGAAATACATCGACGACTACTACTCTCACGAGGGTATCCGTTTACGCCCCCAGCTGATAGAGGTCAATCCTGCACGCCGCCAGTTAGCCAAACTCTGTCTCAACTCCTTATGGGGAAAATTTGCACAGCGCACAAACCTTTCAAATACTACCTTAATATCAGATCCTGATGAACTGTTCAAGTACCTGTTTGCCCCATGCTACGAGGTGTCCAGCTGCGACTTTATCGATGACGATACCGCGGCTTTGTGTTGGAAATACGCCCAAGAGTACCCCACATCGAGTAACAACATAAACATTTTCATAGCCTGCTTCACGACAGCCCACGCTCGTCTAGAGCTTTACGGGGTTATGGATAAGCTCCAGGATCGCTGCTTGTATCACGATACAGATTCTGTGATTTTTCTGAGCAAGCCGGGGGATGAAGACCCTCCTCTGGGAGATTATCTGGGTAATCTAACCAGTGAGCTAGATAAGGATGAGTTTATAAAAGAATTCACGTCCTCCAGACCTAAAACATACAGTTACCGTACCAACAAGAACAAGGTGTGTATGAAGGTCAAAGGGATAACATTAAATGTCAGCAACACCCTAAAAATCAATTTTGATAGTTTGAAGAATCTGGTGCATGAATACGCTACAGCAGACGATTCTGAGAATGCTAAAACCATAGTCGTGAACCAGCCCTGCATAGTCAGATCCAAAAAGAAGTGGGAAATCACAACCCAGCCTCTACATAAAACATTGCGAGTTGTTTTTGATAAAAGGGTCCTGACCACCGACTATAAAACACTGCCTTATGGTTATTAGACCCATTAGAGAGACAGCCGTAGCAGCATGGACACTAGGTTACAGCATCCGTTCTCCTGCGTGCTAGCAGGACCCTCAAACTGCGGGAAAAGCTACTTTATAAAAAAGCTCTTAGAAAATGCCGGCTCTGCTTTATCACAAACCCCTAACAACATTGTGTGGCTTTATTCATGCTGGCAGCCTCTTTATACAGATTTAGGCCGCCGGTTCCCACATATCAAATTTATAGAGGGTATACCGGATAACCTCAACGATGATGAGCTACTACCCCAACCCTTGTAAATATGATAATTGTTGATGATCTGATGCGTGAAGGTGGTGATCATCCCGAGTTAGAGAGAGCTTTTACCCAATATTCCCATCATCGTAATCTAAGCATCTGCTACATTGTGCAGAACTTGTTTTACAAAGGCAAGAACAGTAGGTCTATAGCTCTCAACGCTTCATACCTTGTTTTATTTAAAAACCCTCGTGACAAACAACAAATATCCGTCATAGCTAAACAGATGTACTCAGGAAACACACACTTCTTCATGGAGGCCTTTAATGACGCTACAGCAAAACCCCACAGGTACCTGTTGGTAGACTTAAAAAATGAAACTCTAGAAGACTATAGACTAAGGGCTGATATTTTTCCCCCAGAGCTACCAGTAGTTTACACCCCAGAGCCCAAGACCAGGACCTATAAAAACCAACACTGATGTATTTTAGAACCATTTACAGCCACGCCCTTATAACGCACAGTGGTGACCATGTCTGCACACCTACGCCGCAATTTAGCCCTCCTGAAAATGCTTGTTAAAGCCAGTCCCCAACATCGAAAGGCCATCCTGGGCACCGCTTCTGACGATTTAGTGGCTGCCATTTCAGAAATAGCCCTAAACACCCTAAAAGGCAACGTCCCTATATCAAAGCGGCAGTTACAGGTTCTGAAGAAGAAGAAGGGGCTTATCAAGAAGCTCAGTAATAAAAGGGGCTCACTCATAACAAAGAAGAAACTGGTGAAACAGTCTGGAGGTTTTATAGGTAGCTTGCTGGGGATAGCTATACCTGTAATTACAAGCCTCCTCGCGGGTCAGTGATGGACCACGCCACAAAAATGTATCTGGTTCCTAGGCAGCAGATGGAGCAAATGGGGTCCACCAATGACAACGCCTGGGATATCCGTAGAAATGAGACTCTACGCCTGGATACTGAAATTAAAGACATTTTGAGCAGGACTGATCTAAACCCCTACGACAAGGCTAACCTTTACAACAGCACTCTCAAAAAATTCTTAAATTACTACACCCAGTGGAATACCGAGAAGAACAAGTTGACTCTATATTCCCCCAGACTCTGAACAACCAGCTGCTCAGGCCCCCGATCCGCAGCCCCTACAACCGCCTCCCGATGGTGCGACAGCCTCAGATACCTTTGTTGGAGACCTCCTAAAAAATATAGGTCAAAGGCACAGAGGGGCTGCGCAGATGCTCATGAGTAAACTAGCCGCTTCTAAAGACCTAACCTCTTGGAATGATCGCGGCGAGTTCCTCTACAAGGGCCAGCCTGTTGCAGGGTCGCATATGTACGATCTAGTCAAAGGTCTCACACACCCCAAAATCCTAACGCCTCAAAATGCCCCGAGAGGCTGGGAGCAGTTTCTGAAGGCCGCTGCTGAACTCAATATACCCTCAGCGCTTGTTGGTAATAATGAACACCGACGCCTGCTAGACAATTTGAAGAGTCCCCTACTGCCATCGCCTACAGGTTCTGAAGGCCACAGACTATCCCCTAAATGGACTACTCCTGCACCGTCGGTGCCAGCTCGAAAAAAAAAGACATTGCCCCAGCCACCCTTCGCATGGATTTTTGATTAAGTGTGTGTGAATTTTTATTCCTAGGTTTCTGCAATAAAGTTTTGTCAACTACACATTTTGTAATAAACACCTTGTTATAACTTTACAAACCGTCTCAGTCGTCTTTCTAAAAAACATTTTATGGTGCATGTATATTGAAATAACGAGTCTGAATGCATGTTTTTAAAAAAATATAATGTCTTTTATTTTAAACGTTCAACATTAAGCATACAACTGTTATAAACTCTTACAGTTTTGACAAGGTACATATTCAGTTTTCACAGGTCTGACCGACACCCTGGTGTTTTCTTTTACATATCTCGCAACTATACGGTCATTGTTAACAAGATCCCCCGGATATAGCTTTAAGAAATTTCTAAACGAAAGACCCTGTGACATTTTACTGATAAAATAAATACAATGTTCCCCGCATGTGATGGCCATGGAATCCTGCACCCTTAGTTTGTTATACTCCACCACCGCTGCAGCTTTTTCCACAAACTTGAATATAGGGGTTGTATAGAGTTTGTGGTCAGGGAACTCTGCTGTACTGTCAAACACTGTAACCTTGTCAACATCTATAAACATGGCTGCCCAATGTGTCCCAGCCTGGTCATGCGGGTCTGTGTTAAAGACTAGGGTGCATGGTCTTTCTGCCCCTATGTCGCCTGGTAACCCGTCGCTAGGGAAAACACCCAAAAAGTATTTCCTAGCGTATTTATGTCTGCTTAAGAAGTCACGTATCTGCACCGTATCCATTTCACAAATGTTTTTAAAGATAGTCAAACAAAATCTGCCTTGCGTGGTTGATCTGAATGATGCTGTCGAATACAGAGAATACGACCATGTTCACATTAGTCGCCAGTGGAGCTGCGAATCGTATTTCAGCTTTTAGATTCCCATTTTTGACCAGGTTGTAGTGATCGCCATCTTCCATGTCCGGTGTCAGGTCGAATGCGAACAACGTGTATCCACTGCCATAGCCTTCTCTTGACACCGCTACACCGCAGTCCCTTTGATGCTTGCCTGTTATCGAAACCAGTCCCTGATATTCCCTGATGTAATGCCCTGCTGCAAAACTGGGGGTGTAGGGTTTTGCAGGAATCACATTGCCCTCATGGACCAGCGCCGCGTAGTTGATGTTGTAGTGTTTAAAATTGAAGGGGTTTGAGGCATAGGTGCCACTAAAAGCTGTATTGTCCACAAACCCTATGATGATGAGCTTTGGTAGCTGTCCCAGAAATAGATTCTGCTGTCGTGTTAAGCGGGTACCTGCAGGGATGCTGAATACCTTCAGAGCTACTCTTTCCACAGCGTACTTGGCGTTGGATATTTGCAAAGCTTCGGCGTGCGCTAGCCTGACGCTCGGGGACACTTTCACTCTCTTTACAAACAGGCTCGCGGACAGTATGTTCAGCTTGTACTGTTCCGCATCCCCGTTGATGAGGCAGAATGAGTCCTTGTTACGATTGAGCTTGATCTTAAGATCAATTCCGTTGATGAGCAGTTTATCTTGGAAGAAGAGTTCCGAATGTATGCGCCCCAGGAGGTCAAAGGTACGGCTGGCTGTAGCATGCCCCGCTCTTTTTATAAAGCCCTTATTATCACTATCCAGAGCTGTGCTTTCAAACTGTCCGTGTGTATCCCTGTGAAAGAGACCCGCTGAAAGTTGTGTGTCAAGGGCATCGCTACTGTAATTTGGAATACTCTCTATGTAGGCTCTGTAGGCGTACATGTTATCGTTCTGGGTGATGAGTCGGTCGCCCAGGGTGATGTCCACTTGATTAAACATGGTAGCTACAGGGTAAGCGATTGGTGCCACCTTAGAACCGTCGTCAATGTTGGTCCCATCCGCTTTTACGATTTTACACATAAGATGCAGCAGAGTATTGTTGAGATCCAAATACATATCCGTGGCCCCTGACACATAAAACTCTATAGGTGCCAACGGTGTCAATGCTGCTAAAGGCGACACCTCCATGAAGAAGCTGTTTTCGATGCTTGTCTGTGTGGGCTTTAGACTAAACAAGTCCAACTCTGATTTGGCGCACTCTCCAGATCCACAATGTACGAAGGCCATGGCTGTGTTTACAAGGCTTTAAAAAATATTTACTTTAGAGCCTGTTCGCTTCTTTGCAGCTCTCTTCCGTCTTGGAGCTCTTCTTTTCTGAGGACGTTTTGAAGCGGTCCTCCTTTTTTTATAGGGGGCTGGGGGACCCCGGCGTCTGGAAACACCCCGTTTCCTTTTGACACTAGCGCGTGGCTTATACATCAAACCAGCTCCTTCTTGAGGCTGCTTGTTCATGCGCTCTGCAACCGCCGAGGTAACAGACCCCACCACCTCCTGGGCAATGTTCGTGGCAGCCGCCTTAACATGAGGTTTTGCAATTTCATAGCCTCTTCTCAGGAAAGGCATAGCTCTTCTAAACAGACTCCTAAAGAATCCTCCTAATCCAGCCCCGTACATAACGGGTGAACCTTGAAAGTACGGTGGTCCTCCATAACCAGCTTGACTTCTGTAATAGTCTCTGTACATAGACGGATCTCCGTAGGTTTTCATAACCACCATGATGGCTGCCTAATACCCTCTGTCGTGTCCAGGCCTTAAATGAAGATTGACAATAACTTTCCCGTATTTAAAGGCCACTGGCTCAGACGGATCATCGTAGATCATAATTGAAATAGTGTCAAAATGGTTTTTAGAAACTGCGACGTAGTCGGGTTTGTTAAATTGTATGTTGACCATGGTATTATTATCACCCTGTACATGCACCCACCTTAACAACGGCGAGTAACTATCACCTATCCTCTGAGACTCTACAATATCGCTGTACACGTAGAGCGTGTAGAACCCCCCATTAATATCGGGGCACGTTTGATCTTGTTCCACGGGGCTTTTCACATGTTGTACTGTCCCTAAAATCCTTTTTAATTTACCTGAGCAGTTAAACAGGGTGTTTCGATTTATGGATTTAAGAAACACCTTCCTTCTCACATTATCTAGGACCAGATGAATATTCGGATGTGGTTCTATAGCGGCTATGGATTTGTTGATGGCTTCGATAATGCTTGTAACGTGTGGGTAGTAGCCGGGCGGGAAGGATATGTGTATGCCCATGGGGTCCTGCTCCCTCTTGATGTGAAACTTGGCTTCGGCCGCTGTAAATGTATTCCATGTTCTAGGGTATTGTATTTCTGTTAGGGCAACCTCCCAGTCCCCCTTCAGGTCCACAGCCTTAGCCAATTTGACGGTGTAATTAGAAATCTGATTGTTGGGGAACATGTCCTTAGAAGCGTTGGATGGTAAGGTTATATAAAAGGGTGTAGTCTCCATCGTAGCAGCGGCTTTTAGCTCACACACCCTTCAGGGAGCTGGCCAACACCCAACTGTTAAATTTCTCAGGCCAGCCGCGCCATTTGACATATGCCTGGCTCTTAGCACCTGTACCTTGCCTTTTCAGAACCTTTTCAACCCTATACACACGGTTTGGATCGTTGGGCACCTTTTGTAACTCTTCCTTGTAAAAGGATCCCGACACCGTTTCCCCATCGTAGTCCTTTAACCTGTAAATATACAGCCCTTCCTTAAGCTCCACACTTTCCACTATAAATATTTCATCACTAAAGGTCTGTTGGTAACCCTTTGTGAAGACTCCTTTCAGTTTTGAAATCCTTACGTGATCACCATTTTTAAATACAGACTTCTTCACCTTTGTCCCAAAGTTAGGACCATACAAGTTTCTCCAAACAGTTAACGAATTACTAGATGTTACCTCTTCAGGTGCCATTTTGATGGTCCTATGATAACTGGCATTATATACAGCTAAAAAAGCTTGTAGAACATCCACGTATCTGTACGTATTGTTGGCCGTAAAATACCGCCACATCTTAGACTTTAAAGTTCTGTTAAACCTTTCTACAACCGTTGCTTTTACCTCGGTGTGTGTTACAAAATGTTGAACATTGTGCTGCTTTAATAATTTCTGTAATGACTTGTTTAAAAATTCTTTTCCTGCGTCTGTTTGTAGTTTTTGAGGAATACGTCCCTTATCGAAGATGGCTTTAAAAGCGGCCGTGACGCTAGCTCCACTTTTATCACGCAGCGCCTCTGCGTACGCGTATTTGGACAACACATCTATGACTGTTAATATATAACAGGCGCCGTCGTTATGTTTTGCAGTATCTTGAAGGCTGATTATGTCCGCCTGCCACTGATAATCTATACACGCATTAACGATTGTAGGACGCCTCTTAAAGCGTCTTCTGGCTGGTTTATGTAGTGAATACGCCTCCTCTCCTGATAACCATGTCTTCACAGCTTCTCTGCTTACCGACTTCTTTTCAGCCACAGCCCTTCTATATAGAGCGGCGCCGCTTCCAAAGCTGCCAACCCCTCTTGTATCATAATAAAGTTTTCTTAACAGGCCCTCCGACATGTTAGCAGTCATTAGAGTACAGGAAATGAAAGACGCTTGTTTTGTGTAGGAACATTTTATTAAAAATAATGAGTATTACCAAATCACAAACAAAAAGGGGTTTCATATCTTTTCACAGTATGCGTAGTAAGTACGGTTTAACACATATACTTTTTTGGGTGTAACATTCTACTACTTTACTTTAAATACACGCTAGCACTTAGCAATGCATCAGGACTTATCTATTATAAAATAGCCTTTGTGGTGCGAGGGCCACTACTTTTCTGCTTTTTAGATACACATTACACATGCGCCTTTCTATAAGTCTTTCTATCATTTTTCTGTCACAGCACGCACAGGCGTTTGGCATGCCTCTTAGTTTTGCGCAGGGGTCGTTGGCATAGCGTATCTCCTTTACTGTCGCCATCAAGATCTTCAACATGTTAGGGTGGACAAAATTATTTTCATCACTCAGGCCGTGCACCACCCTTAGCAGCTTATACATCTTGTACGGATCAAGCAAACTACATATGTGCCGTATCATTCGGTCTCTGTATGATTCGGCTAGACACTCGTGCGCCTCCTGTTGAGGGTCCCTAATACGGTGGCCGAAACACATGTTGTAATAGTCCCGTTTGACACACGCGCGTACAACTATAGCTGCGAAACCTTTGACACCAGCTATAGTGTCTCTGGGGAACCACGCCGTTGCTTTTACAAACTCATCGTTCTTAGAACCATCTTCACATTCCATGGGCAGAGGTGAACTCGGCTTTGTGGAACTTCCAGTCTGGTTTGCACAGCATATACAGGACAGATTCAAGCTGCGACCTTTTGCAGTCTGCCCCTGGGCCTCAGTTCTTTTCGGTGTTTCATCCTAGGTTCAAAAGACAAATATTGACACCCCGTTAGCGGTAGAAAGACAACAAACTTTCATGTTAAGGGTCTACGCCTAACATTTTTTACTTACCCACACACTTTCACCACCCTCTGCAGCGCCTCTGAAATCTTGAGAGTCGGTAATATCCATCGGTGATCCCTCATCTTCAACGCTTGTATCAGGCTGTTGCACAACTACCGTTGTAGGACTCATAGCCTTCTGAACATCCATGGTTTCATAGATGTGGGTATTAGGAGGGGGCATAGTTTCATTTTCTTTGTGCATTATGAAGTAAGTGCACCCCACTGGTTCTGCTCTCTAGAGGGTCACAAACAAAAAACGAAATATTAGCGTTCGATAGTTGTAGAAATAAAATACATCCTTATGATAAATGGCTGCTCATAACATTTTGACTCACCCCCACATTTTCACCACCCTCGGCTGCGGCTCTGCCATCTTGAGAGTTGTTAATATCCTGCGATGCCCCATCAGCCGCGGTTCTGACATTTTGAGAGGCGGGAATAACATCCGATGCTCCCTCAGCTTCCACGTTTGCATCAAGCTTTTGAACAGGGACATTCTCAGGAAAAAGACTCTCGCGAAAACCCACGTCTTCATAGACGGGTGTATTAGGAGGAACTATGGTGTCTTCCGCATCCTCCGACTCCAAGAGCATGCTTTGCTCAGACGCCAAACCGTCACTCGAACACTCGCTAGAGCTGCTGTCACGCTTAATCGGGGGCACCAGGCTCGGCCATTGCTTAACAAACCCACAGCCATAAGGTTCTCCTGGTTGAGCATTATGTTCCATTACAGCAGGTCTGGTTCTGTAAAAGCTACTGACAGGGATCTGTGAGCCACCAAACCAATGTTTTCTCTCAAATGGTTTGTAGCTCTTCCTTTCTGCCATGGTGACCCTTCACGTTGTCCAGCGGCTGCTTGCTACACCAGGGTCCTGACACATGCTTATATGTATTCTGGCGGCTCCGCCACGCCTATGTCTCCAAAACAAAACTACACACCCCCCCTATGACTCAGCCGCCCCCCCTTCCGGGACAGCTGCTTACCCTTGTCAACACTAGTGCCACCTGTCACTTGTTGCCAACCGTTTAAGGCCCGGCCCTGTTAAATTTAAGGCCATGGTTTCCAGCCAGAGCTGTCAAATTTCCCAGACACAAGTTTAAGACTAGGCCTGTCATATTTAAGACTAGACCCATCATATTTAAGGCCAGGATTCCTGGCCGGAGCTGTCAAAATTAAGGCCAGAGTTGAAGTGAAGGTATCACTATATACTACTCCTGTGGTTCCATTTTGAATGGTCTCTCATGGGTAGCATAATGCATGCTTCAGACCTCTGGGGTACCTATGCCCTGGGTACCTTAGTACCATATACTAGGAACTTATAAGGGTACCCCAGTATCCAGTCTGAGATGTATCCAAATGCTGAACACAACAGTTTAGGGAGAAAGCAGGTAGACCGGGGTCCTGATTAGCAGGATCCCAGTCAGACTAGTCAAATACAGCTTAGCACCAGGCAAAAAGTGGGGGTGCCCATAGAAGCAGATCCTACTTTCCTACACCCACTCAATGGGAATCGGAGTTCTCCATCTTTGAATGTATATTAGTGCAATTGCTTAAGCAACATGTATGTATGCAACCGCTTCTTGGCCGCCATTTCCTTAGCTGCAGTGGATTTAAAAGGAAATCTTTCTTCCTTATTTATGTCCTCTTTCTTTGACAAGGGATTCCCCATTCTAGCAACCTCTTATTTACGTGCCGCTTAAATCTCTTGCTCTGCCTGTACTAACAAGCTCACGATCTGTTGACCAATATCAGCATGTCTCTATCAAAGGTCACTCTATCGCAGCGCTGCCACAGTGTTCACCAGTCAATCCCTGCGCTTCTATTTAGTGATGTAAATCTTCGATACCAAAGGCCACTATTAAACCGCTTTTGCAACTTTTCAGTCTTTTGACTGCTTCACCTACACAAAAGTTTCTATAACAAAAAAAGAATGCAAACTACTTTCAACAGTGAGCTCTCGACCTGCGAGAATCACTGCACCCTTTGTATCCGCTCACTGTGCACTAAGGAACAAATCGCTTCCAAGCCTGATTAGTACACTCATACATGAAAGATTCAATTTATCTATCTTGGTGTGACTGATAGTGACTCCCAGTCACCTCACCTGGCAGGCAAGTTCAAAAATTCTATATTCTAACTTGAGGTACCTCTCTTCAAAAGTCCAAGAATCTCAACAGAAACACAATAATTATTGAACCAACAAACTCTACAACCAAAGCCACATAAAAATTACTCTCAAAGGTCGTCCACAGCATTTCAAAGCTACACACTTAAGGAGCAGTGAAATTTAGGCTCCACCCTTATATGTCACAATTTTATAATTTTATACTTGTATTTGATATGATAGTCATTGTATGCCTGTTAGATGGTAACTAGACATAATATCGAATACAAAATATAGAATGGACATAATAACGAAGTAAAAATATAGAATGGACACAATATAGTGGTTAAAAATATCGAATTGAAGGTAAGTAATATAATATCGATTGTCAAAATATAGAAGTTTAAAATATTGAAGTATATAATATAGGCATTAAAATATATTGAATGTTTAATAATATCGAATTTTTTAAAGTGTTGTGTATGTTAGTATATGTGTGAAAAGTGTATATTATTTTTGTAATGTATGTTTAATTTATTTTAAGTAATTCATTTTATGATATTTAATTTTTGTGTAATTTAATTCTGTAGCGGGTTGTGGCGTTATAGGGGATTAGGGTGGAAAGTAATTTAATTATATAAAATTAAATATACATTTTTAGCAATTATTAATTATTTTTAATTTAATTTAGCTTTTTAGTTCTGTAGTGGATTGTGGGTTTTTAGGGGAATAGGGTGGGAAGTAATTTAATTGTAATTAATTAAATATTTTTATTTATTTATTGGTATTCATATTGAATTTATTGTTAATTAATTTTCAATTGGTAATTAATTTTTATTATTTGGTAATTCATTTTTATTAATTTATTAATTGATAATTATGTTAATTTTATTTTATTTTCCAGAGCGGGTTGTGGGTTTATAGGGGAATAGGGTGGGAATTAATTTAATTGTAATTAAGTAAATAATTTATTTTTATTTATTGGTATTGATTTTTAATTTATTGTTAATTAATTTTTAATTGGTAATTAATTTGTATTAATTGCTAATTCATTTTTAATAATTAATTATTTGATAATTATGATAATTGTACTAATTTATTTTCTGTAGCGGGTTGTGGGTTTATCGGGGAATCGGGTGGGAAGTCATCTAATTGTAATTAATTACATATTAAAAATACTTTTTGTGTATTGATAATTTACTGTTAATTATTAATTGGTATTAATTTTTATTATTAATTATTTTTTGTTATTGAAAATTAATTAGTTGTTAATTAATTATGAATAGGTAACTAATTATTTAAAAAAAAAATCTTTTTATTATTGAAAGATCAAGAAAAACCAACGGCAGATGCCTTACATCATGGAATAAGCAACAGTTATGCAAACATATGGCGAGTAAAAGGCGGATAATCCCCCAGGTAAAAGCTAAATCTCAAGATGGAAGTGGTGTGCGGCTGTATATAATACAATAAATATCAGTCCAATCTTATCGACATTGTTCACAAGTCCACCACCCATAGGAACAGGATTATAAAAAGTATGGCAAATTCGAGTGGCAGGAGAGCGTAGCACGACTGAACAGTGGACAAAACAACGACCGCTACCAGCTCGCAGCAATTAAAGGCAATACATTGTAGAAGATCCTGTAAACACAACCACCCCTAGGACCCGTCCACCCACCAAGCAGGATAACACATCGGGAAGGCACCCAATATCAGGATATGAATAGGATTTAGAACATAAAACGTAAACATAGACAATACAATAAACCCCTTCCCCGACCCTGCACCCCTGCATATGGCTTTCGCCTAACCCCAACTAGCAGTGTGCCTGTCGCCCCAACTAACTAAATTCTAAAAGTAGAAAATGGGGGAGGGCATTTCCGTACGGGCTCCCGGTCCCCTCTCCCCCCACCAGAAACACGCAACCCCTGCGATGAAAACAAAATTATATCCAAAAACACAGAAAAAGCTAATCAGGGGGAGCTGTAATACACCGCCCAACCTCCCGTGAGTCCAACAGTTACAAATCCCACATCCATTAATGCCATAATATCAAACCCAGTCAATCAATCTCAGCCTTGGCCCTTCCGATCTATCATGCGAACCCCTCCCGGTGGGACCACCGCGTCTACAGGAGAATCAAAGTGCGAAAAGAGTCCAAATAAATTCAGTCCGAGACAAATCAAAAACGTTAAGTCTTTAAGAACCCCATCCTCACAGAAAAGCTCCCTCATTGACGGAAAGTCCCAATGCTGTTTCCTCCACAACCGTACTGTAACCAAAGAGGGAAAAAATGTTGTTGCAGTCCGAGAACAGTCACCAACAGGAGTCTCCGGGAAGGGAACGCCAATCAGTTCTCCCACAGTCAGCAGCGATGGTAAGCTTAACAATACGTTCGAAGCGCCAGGCTCGCGATCCTCCAATGCACTGACCAAAGGCTTCGACACCTCTTGTCGCACGGGGTCCTCGTCCGGAGTCAAAATGGTCATCGTGGGAATCTTAACTAGTTGCAGTTCTTGCAGTGGAGCAGAGTCCGGTCTCACAAACCCCGTCTCAAGTAGGCCCGCAATCATTTTGTGAACCAGGGCATCCACATGCGAATGAAGTGCCCCAACGGCTGCCAGGACTGTCTTCAGCGACGGCTCACGCTCTGTCCGGTCCATCACTCCTCGCTCGGTACCGACCATATTCACTTCTCCCAGAGAGCTCGCTCTCTCCGGGGGAACAGACAAGAGCGGAACGGACGGCATCGGAGGGTGCCTGATCGTTCTACGCGGCAGCGATCTGTACTCCGCTGCCGCGAGCGAAGACCCCGACTCACCGAACCTCGGCGGTGGCAAACCGGGTCCACGGGACAGGGACCTCCGCCACAGCCGCAGTCGTGCCACGTCACCTCTCCCTCAATGTTAGTCAATCAAAATGACCGCCGTCAAAATCGGGAAAAAACAACCTCCACTGCGATAGACTGGACCCTGCCTGATTCCCACGGCTGATTTTGTACAACTGCAACCCGGCTGGGCCAGTACTCGAGGCCCCGGCTCTCCAGCTGGACTAGGCCGCTAACTTTAACTCAACGTAACTCCGTCAACCAAGCCGGTAAAATTCTCGGGATTGCACCATCGGAATGTACACCGGTTCATTCACACGGAGGTCGGGCGTAAAAACAGGATTATCGACAGGATCATCTGGCAGGAGACGGAGGAAGGCGGAGCCGGGAGCCTAAGCAGCCATATTGTTTGCTACCGTAGCTCCGCCCCCCAGGTAACTAATTTTTAATAACTAATATTTATTTGTATTTCAAATTAATTAATTATTATATTATATTACATTGATCATTCATTTTAATTAATGTTTTATTGGTATTGATATTTAACCCCTTCGATGCTCATGACGGAACGGTTCCGTCATGAGCATCGGTCGAGCTGTGCTTATGACGGAACCGTTCCGTCATCACCACGCCCGTTTTAATTAGGGCTCAGCACCGGGGGGGAATCGGCGCCGCACGGATGCGGTTAATTTATTTTATTAATATATTAAATCATTACTTTCCCTACTGTTAAACTGACTGGAGTGGGAATAGTAATTTTTACCATTACGCTATCCAACGTTTTCCCTACTGTTGCACTCTCTGGAGTAAGAATAGTAATTTTTACCCTCCCGCTATCCAACGCTTTCCCTACTGTTGCACTCTCTGGAGTGGGAATAGTAATTTTCACCCGCCTGCTATCCAACGCTTTCCCTACTGTTGCACTCACTGGAGTGGGAATAGTAATTTTTATCCTCCCGCTATCCAACGCTTTCCCTACTGTTGCACTCTCTGGAGTGGCAATAGTAATTTTTACCCTCCCGCTATTTAACGCTTTCCCTACTGTTGCACTCTCTAGAGTGGGAATAGTAATTTTTACCCCTATGCTATCCAACGCTTTCCCTACTGTTGTACTCTCTGGAGTGGAAATAGTAATTTTTACCCTCCCGCTATCCAACGCTTTCCCTACTGTTGCACTCTCTGGAGTGGGAATAGTATTTTTCACCCCTATGCTATCCAACGCTTACCCTACTGTTGCACTCTCTGGAGTGGGAATAGTAATTTTTACCCCTACGCTATTCAACGCTTTCCCTACTGTTGCACTCTCTGGAGTGGGAATAGTAATTTTAACCCTACACTATCCAACGCTTTCCCTACTGTTGCACTCTCTGGAGTGGGAATAGAATTTTTTACCCTCTCGCTATCCAACGCTTTCCCTACTGTTGCACTCACTGGAGTGGGAATAGTAATTTTTACCCCTGCCCTATCCAACGCTTTCCCTACTGTTGCACTCACTGGAGTGGTAATAGTACATTTTACCCTCCTGCTATCTTACAGTAAAAATATTGTGTACTTTTTATTAATATTACGTTAATATATATATATGTATTAAAAAAATATGGTATGTTTATTTGTTTAACTTAAATTAATTATTTATTCATTTTAAGGTTATTTAAGTATTTTTAAGTATGTTTCAGTTCATTATAGTTATTATTTCATTAATTTTAAATTACTTTTAAGACATTTAAAAAAAATTGATATTTTGACTAACTATATTTTTTACGCGGATATTTTTGATTGATATTTTTGTACTTACCTATTTGTAGATAGGAATTTAATATTTTAGCATTCTATATTTTGTCAACGATATTTTGGTAAGTCTATATTTTTGTATTCGATATTATGTCAGTGATCCCTGTTAGATCTGTGATCCTTAGATTTGTCTGCTCACAACTTTTTGCTGTATCTTTTTGTTGGCCTAGGACTCTGAGCACTTTACCATTGCTGACCAGTGCTAGAGTGCATGTGCCTCTCCTCTAAAACATGGTGACATTGGTATAGATCTGCTTGGCATATTTAGTTTACCTGTAAGTCCCTTGTAAAGTGGCTGTGGCAGGAGGAACGGAGGATCAAGAGAAGGACACCCCGGGGCACAGGAGGGACGCGCTCTAGCGATCCGCTCACACCCAGCTCAGAACCAGATATACGGAGGAAGGAAGAGAAGTATGAGGATGCCGACGGGGAGAAGTGGCGTAGGGAGGATGTGTGGTGAGCAGGAGGAGCCAAGGACATGTGGTGCCCAGGAGGAGGAGCAGAGGACGAGTGGCAAGCAGGCTGAGTGGAGAATGTGTGGCAAGCAGGAGGAGCGGAGGACGTGTGGTGAGCAGGAGGAGTGGAGGACGTCAGCCGGTTCCTGAAGGACGATGAGGAAATCGGGGCACCAGGAGGACACAATTTCAAGAGCCGTGCTGTGAAAGACCCGAGGGAAGGTGTGACAGATGGGACTACTGTGACTCCCATCAAGAGTCACGGCCCAAGACAAGTGTTGCCCCAGGGGAGAGGTTGAAGCGGATGGTGCTTCTCCTGTGGGTAGTTGAATCAGTCTTGGAGGGGCCTGCCTGGGGAGGGGAAAAGGCAGGGGTGTGAAAGGAAACATTCCCTGGTAGCCTACCCCTAATCACTCCTTAAAAACAATACAGTCTCAAATGAGCAACACTATAAATGGGTTGGTAATTCTATACCTCAGTGTGGCATCTGGTGCACTAGTGGTGATTGGTGAAGGGGTTCACGTCACATCAGAGAAACTGCCCGCAGCCGTTTTTTGTGTTTCCGTGGGGCATAGCGGAAGACCAGAAATGGAAGAGGCAACTAAAGAAGAAGAGTGAAGAGAACTCTTGGTACGTGATACGAAGGAATAGAACACTCCCTTATCATACTCAGTGACTCCACCCACTTCTTGCCCTATCATAGTGGCACACCAGGGCGTGTAATCTAAATGCTACTAGTGGGCCTGCGGTACAAAAGGGGGTGGTGATGGACCTGAGCCAATCAAACACTCACACCCAGTCAAAAGATCCGGGTTTGATCCATCACCGTTCTTTAGCCCACTCTGCCACCCCAGTTCAGACATGGCTATATGCAAATCAGTCTGACCCTGTGCCTCATGGGAACAGTCCAGCCCGAACTGCCAAGCCATGCCTTCCCTGGACCGGAAACAAACTTCCGAGGACCGGTTTCTGGCATTCCAGCCGTCTTCAGCCGGGCTTGCTTGAATCCAGTGGCAAAGTGAGCAAGGGACTCACGTCTGAGCATACCCTGCCACACTTATGGCGGCCAAAGCGGTACAAAAGGGAGTGGTGATGGACGGAGCATCTGAGCCAATCAAACACTCACACCCAGTCAAAAGATCTGGGTTTGATCCATCACCGTTCTTTAGCCCACTCTGCCACCCCAGTTTAGACATGGCTATATGCAAATCAGTCTGACCCTGTGCCTCATGGGAACAGTCCAGCCCGAACTGCCAAGCCATGCCTTCCCTGGACCGGAAACAAGCTTCCGAGGACCGGTTTCTGGCATTCCAGCCGTCTTCAGCCCGGCTTGCTTGAATCCAGTGGCAAAGTGAGCAAGGGACTCACGTCCTAGCATACCCTGCCACACTTATGGCGGCCAAAGCGGTACAAAAGGGGTTGGTGATGGACGGAGCATCTGAGCCATTCAAACACTCACACCCAGTCAAAAGATCTGGGTTTGATTCATCACCGTTCTTTAGCCCACTCTACCACCCCAGTTCGGACATGGCTATATGCAAATCAGTCTGATCCTGTGCCTCATGGGAACAGTCCAGCCCGAACTGCCAAGCCATTGGATTCAAGCAAGCCGGGCTGAAGATGGCTGGAATGCCAGAAACCGGTCCTCGGAAGCTTGTTTCCGGTCCAGGGAAGGCTTGGCTTGGCAGTTCGGGCTAGACTGTCCCCATGAGGCACAGGGTCAGACTGATTTGCACATAGCCATGTCTGAACTGGGGTGGCAGAGTGAGCTAAAGAACGGTTATGGATCAAACCCAGATCTTTTGACTGGGTGTGAGTGTTTGATTGGTTCAGATGCTCCGTCCATCACCACCCCCTTTTGTACAGCTTTGGCCGCCATAAGTGTGGCAGGGTATGCTCAGACGTGAGTCCCTTGCTCACTTTGCCACTGAATTCAAGCAAGCCGGGCTGAAGACGGCTGGAATGCCAGAAACCGGCCCTCGGAAGCTTGTTTCCGGTCCAGGGAAGGCATGGCTTGGCAGTTCGGGCTGGACTGTTCCCATGAGGCACAGGGTCAGACTGATTTGCATATAGCCATGTCTGAACTGGGGTGGCAGAGTGGGCTAAAGAACGGTGATGGATCAAACCCAGATCTTTTGACTGGGTGTGAGTGTTTGATTGGTTCAGATGCTCCGTCCATCACCACCCCCTTTTGTACCACTAGTGGGTTGCAGCACAGATTCTGCCACCCACACACGTAGCCTTCCAAATCGGTCTCAGGTTTACCATTTCAAGGTCTGCGTGTGCAGTTCACTGCCACTTTGAATTGGCATTAAAAACCACTTGCCAAGCCTTAAACTCCACCTTTATTTCACCTAGGTCACCCCAAATGTAGGCCCTAGGTAGCCCAATGGCAGGGTGCTGTGTGACTAAAAAGTAAGACATGTACTTTTATGTTTTACATGTCCTGGTAGTGACAAACAGCTAAATTGTTTTTTCACTACTGTGAGGCCTACTCCTCTCATCGGCTAACATAGGGAATTCCTTAAAGCACTATTTAAGCTGTAATTACTTATCAGAAAGGAACAGCTATATCATGTTTCATATCTTTGGAATGGTAGTGATAAATCCTCTTTAATGTTAAAGTTGGATTTGATATTACCATTTTAGAAATGCTACTGTTTTTACAATGTGGACATTTCTCTGCTCTTAACTTTGCTCTGTTTGCCTGCAGCCAGTCTCCAACGCACGTCTAGGTTGGCTTCATTCCTTCTAAATAGCCACAAACACAAGAAGTACTGGATGTGACAGAGGACCCATCTGCATTCTGATAGCCTTCCTGTGTGGGAAGGAGGAGAGGGGAGCTCACACTTACACATGAATAGGCTTTGCCATGTCCCCACACAAAGGACTGATTACCCCCCATCGATAGCCTGGTAGACAAGACTGGGTTGAAGGGGATCCTTGTGTACTTCAGAGAGCTCAATTAAAGTCACCCTCTACATCAAAGGCACTTTTGAGCATAAGTACTGGGACTCTGATCCTACCAAATCAGTGCACTACTAGACCTGGGAAAACTCTGCTGAAGGAAAGACTGCAGTACTGTAAGAATTCCCACTAGACTGGCTGTTCTAAGGAACTGCCTCTCTGCTTTTCTGAGCTGCCTGCTGATCTCTGCCCTGCTGAGGACAAGGACTGGACACATCACATTTGAACCAAGAGTGACTTCAAAGACTTGAATCCAGTTTTCTAAAGTCTCAAAGACACAAAAGACTTCCTGAAATCCTGCTGGTGCTGCTAGACTCTGCCATCTGTGATTTCTACCCTTGCCTGAGGTGCCCCCTCCAGTTCTTGGCCTCAGAATCTGATTTCTGCAAAATCCAACATATCGCCCTGACTGTGTGACAATTTCAGGCACATCGCCCTTCGACGCCGATGCAGAGGCTGTTCGACGACAACTGATTAACAGCCTGCACAGCTCGACGATGAGGGAACTCCTTTGCGCCGCTCAACGATGAAGCAGTAGGCTCTCGGTGTCTACACTCTCTCCATCATAGGTATTTCTTCAGTGGGACCTGTCTGGGTCCTGTAGCCGGCATGCCCTCCATCACGGTTGGCCTGAACTTTGAATTTGCACCGGTCCCTCACGACCTCACATAACCTTTTGACCGTTAATGACTTCTAAGCACTGTCTTTGAATTTAATATGTTAAAAGTCATATCTCAATTTCTACTGATTGGACTTTTGTTGTTTTGACTTGTTTTACTCACATAAATATTCTCAATTTGTTTAAACCTGTGTGGAGCCTTTTTGTGGTGTTTTTAATGTGTTGGTGTGTGTTTTAATAGCCAGACAATAGAAACTCAAGGATACCTGGGGACCTAGGTTAGTTAAACCTTTAAGGAACATGGGTCTCTAAGCATACATAAAAGAGAGTGGTACTCTGGGTACACGACAATAATGAGCAGGAAGTATTCAATCAATTAGTTAAACGCTAGCTTATTTGTATACAAATTTAAATTGGTTTGTAGGAGTATGTACCCCCACAAGGTGCACCAGGCAGGTATTACACAAACACACAGGCCAACATTTTTTTGTGACATTAGGGGGCCGATTCCGAGTCGGGAAAAAAAGCGTCCGTCCGAATCGTATCCGGAGCCCTCTCCGAATGAATCGTGCACGTCCGTCTGAATCGCGTAGTACGATTCGTATCTCGTCAATCCGTCCGAATCGTTGTGAACCATATGAATTGAATTGCAAGGCTGAAATCGTACGACACGGACCCTCACAGTGAACCGTACGATTCGTAAACATGCCGTACGACCCGACAAGTACGATCTGGACCGGGGTATGAGGACGCGATTCGTACAGTCCACGTCAGGTAAAGGCGATTCGTACGGACAACCACACAATCACATACACACGGTACGGTGCGTACACCCCATGATCGCAGGAGTACGGTGCATACCCGTGTGATCATGGGGTGTACGCACTGTACCGCATGATCGCAGGGTGTACGCACCGTACACCCTGCGATCATGGGGTACGGTGCGTACACCCCATGATCGTGGGGTTCAGTGCGTACACCCCATGATCGAAGGAGTACGAACCATACCCCTGCAGACATGGGGTGTACGCACCGTACCTGGGAGGGACCGTTCCGTACCTGTTCCGAGACATACTCTGCTTCTCTGGACGTTTTGGGCTCCCATAAAAAAAGCATTGTACGGTGCGTACCCGACACGAATCATACTTGCTGGGTCAGGAAAACCTGCTTCGAACCATACGGATGTCGCGTACAGCGGGTTCCGAGGGAGAATCGTACGGAGATTAGAGTCGTACGGTCTTTGTACGATTCGTACGAGTCCTGCTCCTGGTACGAATCGTACTTCATCGTACGTACGGGAGAGGCTGCAGGGTACGATTCGTACGGTAAAAACGCTCCGTACGGCTATTTGGAGTGGTTTTTCCCGAATCGGAATCGGCCACTAAGAGTTATATGAAATCAAAAGTCGCCCTTCTGTCAAAGGCAAAACTACAGCACGCAGGAATTTGTTTTGCATTATCACATGGGTCAGAGTGATTCGGTTGACGATATTTCTATCTGCTAAACATATGGGATCATCATCAGGAGAAGACAATCTTTGCCTGGATACACAAAGCAATATAATAATCAGTAAATACAAATAATAATCTAAATCATATAGCTACCACATGGTATACTCCAGCCTTCTCAATCACGGGCTTGCTGGCTCACACTCATTGAGGCCATTCAGAAACTTATGACAGCCAGGGAAATTAAGGTTGCCGGCAGGGTGGGACGAGCCCCAACATTACAGCTTGGTAGCGAGCATGGCAGGAACTCAAGAGTGCTGTTCCGTGGTGCAGCAAGGTGTACCAGAGCAAGCGGGCAGTCAGCTGTCTGATGTGAATGGGGATGTGCGCATATTCAAGGCATAAAAATGGAGTGTGTGTGTTGCACTAATACTTTACACATTGCCTCTTAACTTAAGCCTGCCTGCTCTGCGACAAGCTACCAGCGGGTGAGCTTAGGTTAATTTAAAGTGTGTATCTAGCTTACCCTGAGGAGCGGTGGTCTCAACTTGGACAGGGGACAAAGCTCTGCCAACTTCTAATAGTGTGTTAACTTCATTAATGTGCTTGAAGCATTTAAATGAATTAATGAGATGCAATCATTGTAGGGATTAGAGATTTAAATACAAATGCACCAATGTTCAGTAAACAGGTACTTATGTTTTCTCTTTTCACGTTTTGCATGTATTCTTAATTCTCTACATGTAAGTGCATAATCATGTATTTTCCTTTGCTATTGTATTCTTTCTTTCTTTGTGCCTTATCAATTCAATTTCAAAAGCTTTTATTCGGGTTGTCATAACAATCCACGTAAGCACAAACAAAACAAAACAGCAAGTTACAATAGTTATTACCCACAAAAATACATTATGGCTAACAAAAAATTTGTAAAAATTATACACAGGGTAGCCAATACATTTCACTTACGTATAATACATATTTACAAACCGAACCCCCCCGAAGGTTGCTTGAGTTCCGTGTGCAAAAAATGCATACATAAAGTGCAAAAGTGCTACATATAATTCAGGGGTATAAGGCCTAAATACATTTTAGTAGAAATGTTAAAAACAATCAACTCTATACAAATATAAAAACTCTTTTTTTTTTAAAAAGGAAGGGTGTTCCAGCAGGATAGATGCATAGTTCATGTATTTTGACTATGTACTGGTTACCAGTTAAGACAATAATAGATTTCCTGGCATCGATACATTCCATTATATACATAGCTACAGCTAAGCAGGTATCTGAATTTTCCAGACGCATAATTAATTTCATTGCAATGTTTATGGATCGAGCGTTGAATTTTAAAAATATTGGTTTGAGATAAAAAAGCCTTAAAAAATGATAATATTTACAGAACAATAAAAAATGGCGGCAGCTTTGTCTTGAGATTCCATCACAGGGGCATACAGAGTTTGAACCAGTTCTCATAACAGGAAATGCCACCAAGTGATGTACAGTACCCAATCTAAGACGCGTTAAAACAAATCGATGTGAGTTCAATGTAACCTCAGATAGATAAGACTGGAAGCCTTTATTTAAATCAAGCTCTTGGTAAAAAACAACCGATGGTAGCGTCCTAGATTCCCTCACTCTGTTCTCTTTCTTATAAGATAAAAATTTCTCCTTTAATTCCTTCTTAGAGATGGAGGCGGCAAAATCTGGATGTAGTAGAAGATCATTGTTAAATAAAATACAATACCAATGGTGGATATATTTCAACCATGGTATGAGGAGAAAGTAATCAAGTTTTAAACAATCTCGTATTATTTGTTGTGTGAACAACGTTTCTGATTTTGCCCAGATGGATCGCCATAATGTTAAAGGGTGCAAAGCCGCTAGGTCTGTAATGTAATTAATCCCTACTTCTTCCTGCACTAGTAAAGTTGAAGCAGATTGAGGGACACACAATACTCTCTTTAAGAATTTATTTTCGTCACGTTGCATAGTTTTCCCATCACGGTAACCCCAGATTCCTGCCCCGTACAATGCTGATGTGACACATCTGGCATTGTAAATGGATATCAGGTCCTTAATTCTTCTGGGGCCACCTAATTTAGTGGAAAAACTAAAGATGCTGTTTGTGTTCCCTAGTCATCTTTAGACCTATGTTATTAAATTCTTGTGTCCATTTCCCATCATCAGAAAATGTAATTCCGAGATAACAAAAATTCTTTACTCATAGCAGCTTCTCCTTATCAATAAAAAAGTGCTTGATGAGTTTTTTTTGCCACAGGACATGGCAACAGTCTTGCTTTTGTTAATCTTTAGTTTCCTGCCCTTGATAAATTCAACAAAGTTGTCTATAAGGCGCTGTAGTCCGATTTTTGTACGAGATATTAAGACAGCGTCATCCGCATATAATAGAATTGGTACCACCTTACCATCGATACGCGGGGCATCAGCTGAGATTTGGCCTAGGGTTGAGTCTATTTGGTTAATAAATAGTGAAAATAATAAAGGGGCCAGAACACAACCCTGGCGTATGCCTCTGGTAACTTTAAAAAAAGGGGTATATTCTCCGGATGGGCCGTATCGAACTTTACAAGACAACATTTCATAGAGCCTCCCCAAGAAGTGTATTATTTCCTTGGGGGCGCCTAAGTCCAATAGGATCCTCCATAATATAGCATGGTCCATGAGGTCGAAGGCGCTGCTTAAGTTCGCAAAGCAGAAGAATAAATTCCCCTCCTTTGCGACAGTATATTTATTTATCAAGAGATCTAGGTTGGCACTTTGCTCTAAGGTACCTAGGCCCTTCCTAAAACCATATTGTACCTTAGTTAAAATATCCTGTTCTTCGGCCCAGGTTTCCAATTTCCTTAGCAAAACTCTGCTTATCACCTTGATGGAAGCATCCAACAAGGAGATAGGTCGGTAATTGCGAGCCTCAGATTTGGATCCTTTTTTAAATAGAGGTACTATTATCGATTGGCCCCAGGTTAGTGGGATTTGTCCCTCTGCTGCCATATTAAAAACCATGGTTAGGATGGGTGCCCATAGATCCATTTCGGTTTTATAAAGGTCTATGGGAACTCCATCCGGTCCAGAAGCTTTACCACCTTTACTGGCAGTTAAACCATCATATACCTCTTCCAGGGTAATAAACAGAGGTAATGGAGACCAGGTGGAGGTTTCAAATGTTAAAAGTTCTGAGATATTCCTACTTGGGTTAAAAAATTTCGTAAAATGCTCAATCCAAGCATTACATTCAACATGAGAAGTTAATTCAGGTATACTATCAGACTTTAAAAAGGGGCTATTTATGATTTCCCAATAAAGTTTGACATTGTTTGTTTCTGCTGCAAAATTAAGATTAGACCATGCCTCATCCTGAAGGCTTTTCTTCCTGTTAAAAATGACTACCTTATAATCCAAGCGTAATGATTTTATAGTTACGTTGTTGCGAGGTTTAACACTCAATGCTTGTTTTAATGCTTGCAGAGCCCGTATACAGTCCCCATCAAACCAGCCTGTTTTCTCCACCCTGTTCATACAGATTTTCTTAGTAAAAATCCCATCAATGATCATATTCATTTTGACAAATACATCAATTATATTACAGGCAACGACTCCATCACTCAAACACTCCTCTATTTCGACTTTGCATTTAGTTACCACCTCTTTAAGTTTTCTTTGAGGGTCAATACCGGCCCATTTAATTCTCATCCCATTCGTTCAAATGGCTGTGGCATTGATAACACAATTATTGTCAGCTGGTTCTTTATTACCCCAGCACAGCAGTGATACATGGATACTATTGTGATCGCTCAATGGTTGTTCCATAACTCAAAGATTTGAATACTCGATGTTATTAGAAAGCAAAATATGATCAATACTGGTATTTGTATTTCTGCCTGTATAGGTTGGGCAAGGAAGATTTTCCTTATTCTTTGAGCAATTCAATAGATCCAAATCAAATTTTGCTAATAGTTTGTTCAACGCCATACCATAAATACAATGGGAAAAATGAAGGTCATCCCCTGCAACTCCGACACCAGACTCCTTTCTGAGTCCGCAGGAATTACTTTTGGCTAATGGGCAAAGCTTGATGTTAAAATCGCCCGCCCATACAATAATTTCCTGTTTTCGGGATACCCCAAGGGCTTTCTCGAGTTCACTCTCTAGAGGGAGTAAAGTTTTCCATCTATTATTATCAAACTTGTTGGTATAATAGTTGATCACTGTGAGATCATTGCCTTTACTGAATTTGAGACGTAGCACCTGATTGTTAATCCCATCTGAGCTGTAACTTTTAATTTGACATGCAGTTAATTTATTTGATATCAATAGGAGACCTCCCTTCGCACGTCCAGCAGATGAGTTAACCGCAGGTACCCAATGGGAGGAGTAACCCTCTATAAAAATAGATTCTTTACACCATGTCTCTTGAAGACAAATAATATCATGACCATCAGTAATAAAAAACTTCCAAAATGGGGTATCCAACTTTTTCCTAAGGCCCGCTATATTCCAGGTAACTAGACTATAGCCTAAATCTTGACCTATGGAAATGGTTGGATGAACGTCTATAGAACGAGGTGATGGGTCTGCAGTTGGTGTTATAGATATTTCTAGAGGAGTTTGGGTTGGAGTTTGCACCTGCTTAAATTCATCAGGTTGCTCGTCCATGCTGATAACCAGCACATTAGGACTTTTTAATTCTGTTTCCCCAATGTCCAACTGTAGAAAGTTAGACAAAGCCCCATGACTGGATTCATCTTTACCATTTAACTGTAACCCACATGGAAGCCTTTCCAACTCCATCCTCACAGATGGCAATTGTCAATCATTAGACTCCAGGGAGTCGAATGCCTGAAATCTATTTTGTGTAGGGATTGTATAGCGCACCAAGGGAGCAGTTGTTTTACTGAGAATAGGATTTTCATCTGTACATAGTGCAGGGTCAAGTAGATGCCTATAAAAATATCCCAAAGGGAGAAGAGTCATATTAAACTCCCAGGGAGATGGTGGTGGGGCCAAAGCAAGACTGCTCTTTGCCCAGTGTGGGGATCTGTAATTAATAATTAATCAGTCCCCTGCAAACTTTTTTCTTAATGGGCCCACCCAACCTACCCTTTGTGTCATGATAATCTGGTTGGCTCCTAGTTCAGGGTAACTACAATTGTTGGTGAGCCAGTGTAGGGTTTTATTTTTAAGTGCATCATGTGTTTCTGTTTGGCCCTTACTCAGTTTTGGAACATTAACTAACACTGCCACATAGGTGCTGCATTCTGGTGGGAGATTAATACAGGTTGGAATTTGTTTTTCGTTGCTTGTAACCGGACTAGTGCTGGGTCTAGTTGCGTGTTCTGGCGTAGGTTGTTTCCTAAGAACTCGATTGGCTTGGCAGACAGGAGGTAAAGGTTTTGGGGCGACAATCTCGCTAACACAAGTATCGTTTTCAAGTAGGGGAACTGGGTTGTCGCAACTAGTCTTAGTTGAGGCAGTTAGACCTACGTCACTCCCAGGTGGGGAGTCTTCCTTATTACTGCTAGTCTTAGTTAAAGCAGTTAAACTGCCTACTGCTTCCCTGTACTTAGACAGGAGTCCACCCAATCTATTAACCTCCGCAGACATCCGGTCAAGTTTTGCCACTAGAGGTTTAACTATACCCTTTATCTTGGAATCGATAATGCTAGCTAAGAGATTAAATTGTTCCTCGTCCATTTTTACAGTGCCTGCTTCCACTGGAGTAATAACATCCATATCCGAACTTTTAGATGGTGTGACTACTTTTTTCCTAGAAGAGCGTGTGCCCCCGCGCTTAATCTGAACATTTCTGCATGCTCTGACCACTCTGGGTACTGGGGTCGGAGGGTGGTGTACTATAATGTCTATAGAATCATTCAGCTCTACTTGTGTAGAGGTGGACTGCTCGGGTATTACCCAATCAGAGGCATCAAGGTTGATAGAATTGCTTCCATCGTCCTGTACTATGGCAGCAGGGGAAGTGCTTATATTAGGATATACAGAATCATCACATAACCCCAGCGATTGTCGCCTTTCATTGTTAATTTTATGAACAACCTTAACTAAATAATTATCCAAAGTGCCAAGTGCAGGTGAAGCATTATGTTTTGACATATTCAAAGATTAATGAGACCTGGGTTTGGACAAGCAGAAGAAAATAAAAGCTCTCGTAATAGTGATACACAATGTACTAAACCGCCACCTAATGGCACAAATACGTTAACAATAGCGCGGTAATTAAAAAAGCATAAAAATGTTGTGATGTCTCACAGAATAAATTGTAGGGGGAGTCGTCAGTCTTTGGAGCGCAGGGTCTGTGGCCCTGCCCTGCCTCGTTCTGCCCCGGACGGCCACAGACGGCCCGCCCTTTGCCCGGGCTTAGCCCGGCGCGTCCCGCGTGCGTCCCGCGGGGCGGGAGGTGCTCACTGTTCTTATTGCGCCTCCGGGCGCGTGGGCAGCGTCACGGCCAGCGACCTCCCTGGGGCCGCTGTGTAATGGAGTCCGCTGGTGGGGACTAGAGCCGTTTCACTCACAGCGTTTGCTGAATCCCCGGCAAGGTGATGGGCTTTGGAGCGCTAGTGCCGTTTCCCTCACGGCATTTACAAGGCTCCGGTAACACGACCCCAAGAGCGCTCGGCGCTCACTGTTCTTATTGCGCCTCCGGGCGCGTGGGCAGCATCATGGCCAGGGACCTCCCTGTGGCCGCTGGGTAATGGAGTCCGCTGGTGGGGACTAGAGCCGTTTCCCTCACGGCGTTTGCTGAATGCCCGGCAAGGTGATGGGCTTTAGAGCGCTAGTGCCGTTTCCCTCACGGCGTTTACAAGGCTCCGGTAACACGACCCCAAGAGCGCTCGGCGCTCACTGTTCTTATGGAGCCCATTGAAGTTGGGGAGTATTTTTGTCAAGGCGGTAAGAACGTGTTTTCCTCTGCACAGGGGGCTTGACATTTTGCGCCATCTAGAGTAGCTATAGGGGCTGGCCCCCTGACTCGAAATACTCCCCCGAGCAAGAAAGGGGTAGGAGGAAAGGGAAACGGGCTAAGGGCACATAGGTTCCCCAGAGAGACGCCCGTGTACAGGGTTTGGGGGGAAGTACTGAGGACATAATTAGTACACCAGATGGTACTATTTGCAACGTCCGACAGCAGGAAGGGTTTGTTTTGGGACAGGGTATGCCCTCTCAGAGTTACCAAGTGAAGGCGAGGTCTGTAAGGGAGGCCAGTAATAAAGTCGTGAAAACAGCTCTGTTCGTATTACCCCTTCTCTGCGTTCCTTTTTCAGGGTTCAGTACCAGGTTTTGAATATTAAAAATCAAGAGGCCCCTATTGATTTGCATAGCCCCCCTTTTGTTTCTAAAAATAACACCCCTAAAGCGCCTAAGGTGCCCTCTGAAACACCCTGCAACATGTCTAAATCAACATCTGCAGAGTCCAGTATTAGCCCTATCACTTCGGCCTAACAGATGGATGCCTCGGCATTATCCTCAGGGTCAGACATCAATATAACTAGCTCTGATAAGGGGCCACCTTCAGTACCATCAGAGCCTTCTTTGCCGGATGCTTCTAGTATAGGCGGGGCAGAAAGTCCAGCCGGGGCCTCAATAGAGGCTCTTTTTGCCTCTCTGAAAGCGGACATAAAACAAGGCTTTATGGTCTCAGCAGACAACCAGTCTGAGAAAAGGGCAGCTTGCGAGGTGCTGGAGAAAAAAGTTGACTTTCTCAATACAAGAACTGAATTTCTGGAGGTCTCAGTAGAGGAGCTTAAGGCGAATCTGGGGTCTGCTGAAGTGAAAATTCAAACCCTACGTAGGGATGGAGATGCCAAGTGGAGAGAGTGGAGACACTTGAGAACTATTCACGGAGGAACAACCTTCGTCTATTGAAGGTTCTGGAGGGCAAGGAAGGGAGTGACATTAAAACCTTTGTTGTAGCACTACTAAAGGATTCGTTGAATCTGGAGGAGCCGGTTGATTTCTTGGAGAAGGATATTCAAAGGGCGCATAGAGACCCTTTTCTATTAAATCCCAGTATGGCCAAACCAAGGAAAATTTTAATCAACTTTCTTACTTTCACGGTAAAAGAGAAGATTTTAAACCTGGCCTTGAAAGCTAAATCATTAAAGGGTCCAGATTTCCCATTCGAGGTACGTTCAGATCTATCCAAAGTTACCCTGGATCGACAGTGGGAACTAGGCCAAAGAATGGAGAAATTTAGGTACCTGGGTGCTACCGTGCAAATGAGATTCCCGGCCTTCCTGAAAATCATGTACAATAATAAAATGTACAATATTAGATCTCCACATGGGGGGCGTGGCCAACAGCATGGCCGGTTAGGACGTGCCAAAGCGAGCTCCTGAAGAGCTGCCTCAAGATCCGACGAAAAACCAGCTTATACCTTCCCCAAAACGACGACAATGCAGCTGAAGGTGTCCTGCACCAGATAGGGGCAAGCTACGGGAGGAATTTCGGCGCAACGGACGGACAAAACGCTCCGGATCCGCCCGCTCGTGTGCCCGACTACACTAAGATGGCGGCCGCCAGCACCCGGGCGTACCGAGCGCCGTGAACTCTAGTACCTCGCCCCACTGATCGAGGTTACCGAAGGTGGGTGACAACATTGTGACCAAGCATACCCCGAGCAGACCCCTGGATCAGCCCCCCCTCCCCATGGAACACGAACGTCTGGGGGGACCTGCACCAAGATGGCGCCCGGAGTTAGGATGGAGCGCCGGCGGCCCTGAGAGGCGCGAACCTGGTCCCCGACTGACTGGCGCAAGAAGACTGACGGCGGCGGTGGATCGGGCGGAGCGCTGCTGTGGGCGCTGGAACGGCGGCCAGTCACTCCTCCACTGACAACGGAGCGCCCTGGAGGCGCAGTCCCGAACCCGCCCGGACCGTTGCACACCGGGCTGGGAGACGGCAGCGACCCCCTGCCAGGTCCCGACGCAGGTTTGACCCCAGTGGGGAACGACGGGAGGCGAGCAGAAACAGCAGGCAAGGCCCGCCTGGGACGGGATTGTTGAGACGGAGGGGGTGACTGGCGGGGCCCCGGGACCTCCACAGACCACGCGGCATCCCATCCAACACACCCCCGAGAGTGTCAGTGCTGGGGAGGCTACGGTGGTGCGCAAGAAGCGGTCTAGTGCCCTCAGGGGATAGGCGCACACCGGTGGCTACGACATGGCGCAGGGCCCTGCGGTCTTTTTCCGGCTGAGTTGACCTGAGCTGCCCTGTCCTGCGACGGCTACAGCAACCACGGCTGGGGGCACCTAAGTCATAACTGTGCACAACCAACTACACATAACACCGCCACACACCGGAGCATCGCCGGGGATTGCCAGTACGCGTCACCGCACAGTGACTATACAAGGGAGCAGAGAGGCAAGGGCGCAAAAGCAACAGCTAGAGGTGAACGGTTTGAGGAAAGCGAGAGACCCGGACTATCCACGTCCAATCGGCGGTGGACAGGGAGACGTTCCTGGCCGGGTTTGTTAACCCGCAGCCCTGCCCGACACTCAAGGTAGGCCGGAGAGACCCCTGAGCTGCTTGGAGATGAGGGCGAGGCCACAGCCGCTGCGGGGTGAAGTTGGGGTGTCCGGGAACCCGGCGACAGGAGAAAGGAGGCGGACGGTCCTCCTGGGCCCTACCCGACGGAGACCTGCCTGGCGGCCACAGGAGACCTGGACTGCGGAGGCCCTGGGAAGCGAGAGTTCGCCCTGAGATCGCATCCAGCGTCCGGGTGGTAGGAGGCGATCGGCCAACGGAGCAATCAGGTCGCGGCCACCCTACGGACCATGGGGAAAAAGGAGATCCCACCGAAAGGACCCAAACAGGGCCCAATGGACAACTTTGCCGCGCCGCGGCAGGTGGCGGAGGGCCTTCCCGAGGCCCCGGACACGCGTCCAGACACCGATCTACTGATGGCGGCCATCCAGGCTTCATGTGCCGATATTCAGGAGTCCAGGGCGGCCCTGGAGGTCAAAATTGGCGAGGTGGGATCGGAAGTGACACTCCAAAGGCAGGATTTTCGAAATGTATCCGACTGGGTCACCTCCACGGAGACACGGATGGGTGAGGCCGAAGATTTGATCACGACCCTACGAAAAGACATGGCGGAGCTTCAGGCCTCCCATCGCCAGCTCCTCTGGAAAGCGGACGACGCCGAAAACAGGGCCCGGCGCAACAACCTGCGCTTTTTCAGTTTTAGAGAAGGGATTGAGAAGACTGATATGGTGTCCTTTTTACGCACGTGGCTAATGGAAACATTCCCAACGGCACAGTTCTCACCATGTTTCATAATAGAGAGGGCGCACAGGGCTCTCCTCGCGAAACCGCCGGAGGGGGCAAGACCACGTCCGGTTATTGCACACTTTTTGAACTTTGCGGACAGAGACTTGATGAAGATGGGCGAGATCCGGCTGGAAAACTCACACATCATGGTATTCCCAGACTACAGTCAGGAGGTGCAGAAGCAGAGACGATCCTTTGATGCGGTGAAGGCTAAACTTAGAGACTTGACAGTTCAATACATGCTACTGTTCCCAGCGAAACTCAAGGTGATATACAATGATCAGACACTCTTTTTCACGCACTCGGAGGACGCCTGGCAATGGCTGGAGGAGCGACCGATCCTCAACAGCAGAGAGATCGCCAGACGTGATCGGCTAGATAGATCCCTGAAGAACGCGACTCATTGGGAATTTCCAAAGGCTCAGAGACTGAAATCCAGGAGATCTAAGAGGCAAACCCCGGCGACGCCGTACAGAGGCCGAGGCAATGGGACGGCGTGAAAAGGACGTTCCGCCTCTCCAAGAGGTACAGCCGCCACGGGGTCGAGATTTGCAGTACTGCACACCACGGCACGATCGGAAGGCGAGGAGGAGGAGGCCCTCGAGAGCCGCACGTCGGGTGGGGAGGAGGAAGAGGAAGAGAGACATTCTGATCACCCGCTGGTACGTGAGATCCGTGTGTTGGAACAGGACTCGTCAGGACAACACACTGCGCCCGAATCTGAGACTCAAGACTCCAAATCCTAATAGATGAGGGCTCGAAGCGCGGAGCGCGCCAAGCGTCTTGAGGCATGGAAATGTAGATGGAGGCTCTGAAAATTGCTGGACTTGGAGAACTGGAGTGGCAGCCCGGAACAGGGAAGCACGCAAGTTGACACCCCCCCTTTTTGTCTTGTTTGACACGTTTGTAAGGTTTTTTGGTGTTTAATAGGGAGGGTTTGGTGGGTGGGCGACAGGCCTACTCCCACGGAAAGCCATGTCCTGTTTTGGGACAAATCTGGAAGGGGAGGGAGGTGGGGTGGGGAAAGGGGGTTTTCAAGTTTGTTGGGGTAGGGGACTGGGCGGGAATTGGTGGGGGACAAAGGAAACTCAGGTAAGGGGTCAGTTACGCCAGCCGCGCCTCCGCATCACCTCTAAATGCAGGGGTTGGGTCACACATAGTCACAGCATCCTCCAATGGCAGGTACCGTAGACACATCACAGGAGAGAGGCAGGAGGTTGAATATCCTGACGTGGAATGTCAATGGCTTAGGCTCTAAGATCAAGAGAGGCCTAGTGAACGCCTATATTAAGAAGACCGACCCTGACATTATTTTCCTGCAGGAAACTCACCTAAGGGGTACCCAGTGTGCCTTCATCGCCAGGGGCCGGTACAGGGTATTGGTTCATGCGGGATACACATCTGACTGTAGGGGAGTGGCAGTCATAGTTAAAAAATCCCCACCCTTCTCCATTACTCGCACGTGGATTGACCCGCAGGGAACATACGCTGGAGTGCAGGGTTACTGGAACAGACGCACATATACCCTGATTTCGGTCTACCCACCACCCAAATTACAGTCACGCACGAATACAGCGCTTGCATACATACTCTTAGACACAGCAGACACCGTACAAGTGATAGGGGGAGACTTTAACGACGTGATGAATGTAAACCTTGATAGATCCAGTAGCACAGTTGGGGAGGAACATAGGACTGCGTTGTTTCACCAGATGACCACCTTAGGACTGACTGACGTGTGGCGATGGCTCCACCCTACACAGCGCACCTACTCATACTACTCTGGGGCGCACAAGACGTTCTCGCGCCTTGATTATGTTTTTATGTCCCGACAGTATCTGAGAGTAGGGGATACCGCGGACTACAGGGCCAGAGGCATATCCGACCACTCCCCATTGTACGTGAGAGTGGGGCATGACGGAGCTAGAGACGCGGGGTCCTGGCACCTCGCGGCTTGGGATCTTCAAAATACAGCAATCATGAGAGACGTGAGGGCAGACATAAAGGCATGGCTCTGCAAAAAAGAAAGAGCTGAGAGGTGGATAGACAGTATTGATACGGCTGAGAGTACTGCGGTTAGCACCGACACGGAGATAGCAGAGGCCTTCGCTACACAATATGAAACCTTCTATGCAGCTAGAGATCTAGCGACGCACGAAGTGGCCCTCCAATACCTAGATGATACCACCCTCCCGGTCCTCCCCCCAGAAGATATGGATGTTCTGGAAGCGGACATAACGTCTGACGACATCGCAAGTGCCATAGCCAGGCTTCGACCGGGAAAAACCCCAGGACCGAATGGTTTCCCGCAGAGCTTTTTAAGAGCACGGCGGACCTACTGACTCGCAATCTTAAGGGCCTCTTCACTGGTGCCTTCGAGGAAGGTGAGCTCCCACTGGATCTCACTATGACCACAATAATTCCGCTATATAAGGAGGGCAAACCGCGGAAGAATTGTGCCTCCTACCGGCCGATATCCCTACTCAATACGGAAGTGAAATTGTTGGCTACCATCTTGGCTGTCCGCTTGAGGGCGGTCATCACGGGCCTTGTGCATATGGACCAATCGGGCTTCTTGCCCGATAGAGCAACGAAGCTGAATCTCAGGAGAGCCCACAACTGGCTCCAAGAGGTGAAGGAGAGAAGTGATCCACACTGGTTCCTCTCCCTGGACGCCGAAAAGGCGTTCGACGCGCTTCATTGGCCCTTTCTGTTTGCAGTGCTTCAGAGGTTTGGTTTCTGGCCCAAGTTTATTACATGGATCCGATTACTCTATACTGGCCCGAGGGCCAGGGTGAGGGTCAACGGGATACTCTCACGTGAGTTCCAAATCCAAAGAGGCACTAGACAGGGCTGTCCCCTATCCCCTCTTCTCTTCACGCTCGTCATTGAGGTGCTCGCGGCCAGAATCCGGCACAATAAAGACATACATGGCTTTACTACTGGTGATGCGGCACTGAACCCTGAAAAGGTCTCGCTTTACCCAGACGATGTCTTGCTCTACATTACCAAGCCGGAGACCACTGTGCCGGAGCTCTTCCAAGAACTAGAGCGATACAGAGGGATGGCGGGCCACAATATAAACTGGCACAAGTCAGTACTCTATGACCCGAGGGGGCGCAATCAGTGGGGACGACTGCCAGAGGAACTGATGACAACAGCCGAGGGTTTCCAATACCTCGGGGTCTATATAACGACGGATGCGACCCTTTCGTTCCAAAGAAACCTGGAACGAATCATCACTAACGCAGTGGCGGATATGGACGGCTGGAAACAGCTCCCATTGACACTTCTGGGCAGGGCGGCCTGTACAAAATGGTCATTCTACCGAAATTCCTATACGCCCTACAAAATGAATATTACCCACTACCAGTGGCGGTCTTCACCCGGATCCACGCAGATTTGAGATCCTTCCTTTGGCTGGGTAAGCAGGCTAGGGTGGCCCTGTCCACGTTACAGAGGCACCAGTATAGTGGAGGAATCTCACTCCCCAATTTGGAGGCTTACTATTGGGCGGAACACCTGACTCCGATTAATGACTGGCTCCACGCACCGGCAGAGTACCCGACATACGTATTGGAAAGAACTAAACTGGCACCTAACAACATACTGCGATATCTCTATGGGAGCGCTAGGGGGGCTCACACTCTCCCTGCCACGTCTATAACGCTTAGGGCATGGACGAGAGCTACATGACGCATGGGCTGGGAAAAGAAACCCACACGGCAGACACCGCTGTGGCACTGCCAATGGTTGCACGAGCTACATAAACTGCGAGGATTCCGGAGATGGGACGACATCGGCATCTCCACCATTGGCGATGTAATAACCGGGGGGGAGTTGAAGTCGTTCCGAGTCCTCCAAGCAGAGTTCGGGTTACATAATACGCAGCATTTCAAATATGTTCAACTACGACATGCCTGGATAGCCCAAAATATTACGCTTACTGATATTCCTGAATACGCGCCACTGGAGGGGAGGCTTCTTCAAGAGCAAATGGTGGGAAAGGCGGTCTCCCTAACTTATAAAACACTGACTAATCACATGCTGGGTGACTTAACAAAACTTAGACACACTTGGGAGGCAGAGGTGGGGGAGATGGAGGACCTAGATTGGGAGATAGTCCTGATGCATCCTCGGAAAGTGGCTATCAAATCTAGATTACGACTTATTCAATTTAACTTTCTCCATAGAACATATTTTGACAGAGTGCGTCTATGCAAGATGGGGAAAATAGAGGAACCACGATGCCTTAGATGCCTACAGGAGGAGGGAGATTTCTTTCATACTGTATGGACTTGTAGTGTAATACAGAGATACTGGACTCAGATATTTGGGGAATTAGCGGAGGTTCTTGGGGCTTCCATCCCTCTTGACCCCAAGTTAGCACTGCTTGGAATGACGAACGAGGTTGACCTGACCTGCCCACTTCTCACTTTCCTAGTACTGGCATTGGTTGTTGCCAAGCGAGATATTGCGAAACACTGGGGAGCACCAGCCCCCCCGGACCTGGAGGAGTGGAGAAGGGGTTTAGACCTATATATGGCAGTGGAGAGGGTCACAAACAAGGCCAGGGGTTGCCCCAAAAAATTCCGGAAAGTTTGGTCCAAATGGAGACATTATCACGGGTTAGATGGGGGGCTGTAGAAGGGTTGTTAATGGAAGGGGAGGTGGGACGCAACTCCTGGACCGCAGGGGCGTAAGTTGGGTCATGACTAAATAATGATGATCTCATGGGAAACAGTGAGCCACCAGTTACTATGGGCCTTGAACAAATGAGTGTCCTTGACTGATACTGGGGAGGAGGGGGGAGGGACAGGGAAGCGTAACTGATGCATTTCTCTTTGTCTATGTATTCATTGAAGGGTTTTCAACTGAGTTTTCTACCGTTCACCAAAGGGTGGGGGGGGTGCGTTTTAAGATAAAAAATGCAGAGACTTGGAACACCTATGACCGATTGCAGCTGGGTAATTGTGGGTAGACATACTACATCGATCATGCTCGCCGCCCGACCTCCGGGGTGTGGGCTAAATGGCTGTGTGTCCCTCCCGGTATTGTGTAGCAACAGCTGTGATGCATCATTGTGCTCTCCGACAGATTGTACATTGGCTCCTTGTGTATCTGCAAATAAAAATGTATTTTAAAAAAATATATATATTAGATCTCGACATGAGGCTGATGATCTATTGGCATCTTTAAGCGATGCCTCTCGGGGAAAGAATGAAACTCGGTCTGGATGGGTTTAGGTTGGGGGTGTTAGCTCTTCCTACTAAGTATTTTCGGGGGAAAAAAAGGGGGAAAAAAAAGTAAGAGGAAAAATAAATAGGATTTATAAATTGAATAAAATAACACAAATGTTAAAGGTTAATGGAAAGTGTTATAAGTATCCGGGGCCAATTCAATATTTCGTTTACTTCATTGATAATGAAATTTACGGGCCCATACACATATTCCAAAATAGAGCTGAGTTGGGAGGTAATTCGTACCCAACACTTATTTTCTTTTTTTTCTCTTACTTAGCACCAGTTTTATAATTTAGAGGGAAGGGTAGATGGGAACAGCTGGAGGACGTAAATTCTGGTCATACATCAGCCCAGTGTAATCAGGGATGGGTTTCCCAGGGGCGGGGCACGGGGAGTGAAAGTGTAAAAATTCCTCATATGCAGGTACCCATTCAGTATCATTCACTTTTTAACCTCATTCAGGGTTTGAATCAGGGAGTTTAGCAGGCCTTTTGGGTCGAGACAGGACTAGATCCAGGTTATGGTAGGGAGTCGCCACAGGCGGTGGTGGTGGTGAAGGATACGGTCCCATGACATCGCTTCACTGTTTGTCCTGGAATGTCAATGGCCTGCGCACGAAGGGTAGAAGGGACAGAATACTCCAATATCTGAGAGATTCCCCGGCGCAGGTCATTGCCATCCAGGAAACTCATCTCCTTAAATCTGAGACAACAGAATTATAAAAAAAATCAGAGATGGGTAGATACCTTTATTTGCATGGATCAAACAGCGAATATCAGAGGACTGTTGTTCATATTTAGCGCTTTTAACTCACTTACCTTCCCTCTTGCAGCCAACTCATCAGCTGTGGCCGGACCGCCTGACGGTGCTCCTCAGCGCCCGTGGGCGCCATCTTGGGTAGGGGTGGGCGGCGAGAGCGATACTCGCCACACCCCCCCTTGTCAGCATCCTACTTAGGATTCATTTCCTCTTTCCTCCAGTGATTCCGTACAGCCCTGTGGCAGAGGGCTCGCGCGCGCTTGTTGGAGCGTGACTGCCACTGATTCTCAATTTTAACTCCTGTCCCCCGCTGATTACTAGCGGCGCTACTTACTTTCTTGACTGGTCCCGCTGTCCCGCTGACTACGAGCGGCAGACACTTCTTTTAACTGCACCCCTAATTTTGTCCTGCTGATCACTAGCAGCGCTTTTAACTCACTTACCTTCCCTCTTGCAGCCAACTCATCGGTTGTGGCCGGACCGCCTGACGGTGCTCCTCAGCGCCCGTGGGCGCCATCTTGAGTAGGGGTGGGCGGCGAGAGCGATACTCGCCACACCCCCCTTGTCAGCATCCTACTTAAACGCCCATCATGTGTCAGCGCAGCGGACGAGCGCAGCGGGCGCGCCGGTCGCGCGCCGGAGTCACGCCAGAGTCTTGCCCGTCTGCGCCCGTCCGCGGCCGGGCGGGCCCAGGGGCCAGGGACGTCGTCACTGCCATCTCTTACTCCCGCTCTGCTCTTATGAGCCTACAAGCCTCTGCTTGCCCCCTATCTCCCGATACCTGGGCCAGGATCTCCTCATTGGGGATTGCAGGGCACTCCCCCCCTCATCTGGGGCCGGCGCTACCTCTCATTGCTCCTGCTCTTGTTGAGTCGCAGCTCCGGGTATTATACCTAAACACTCGCTCTTTGGTCAGGCATCAAGCCGACATTTTCCATCTTCTCATGACGGAGAGGCCAGACGTTCTCTTACTATCTGAGACCTGGCTCACCGACGATTCCCTCCCTGACATCCTCGCTGCGTTACCCCCAGATTACTTTCTGTTGAACACCAACCGTCCTGGGGGCCGCTCCGGAGGAGGGGTGGCAGTGGTAATACGTAAGAATCTCAAGATTATCGCCTCCGCCACCATGACCCTCCCTGAAGTGGATAACCTGGTCCTCCGTCTTGGGACCGAGGTAGGTGCAGTTACCCTAATGGTACTATATCGCCGCCCCCCCCACCCCATGCCTTCCTTCCCCTCCTCTTTTATTGAACAATTGACTAACCTTGCTACCTCCTCCCCCCGCACTGTCATTGTTGGTGACTTCAACTACTGGTTCCAGAACGAGGACGCTGGCCCCCATGCCATCGAACTGTTCGAGGCCCTCTCGAGCCTGAACTTTACTCAATTAGTCAGGTCCGCCACTCACAGTGGCGGCCACATTCTCGATCACATTTGGGTCCACGGGGTCAAGTCCTCTTGTCCGCTTATAACACCTTGTGTGTGGTCCGATCACCTTTTGATTGACACCACTTTCTCGGTTGTCGGCCAGATCAGGATCCCACTGCAGGAGGGCGGCACCGCCCGCAAGTGGAGAGCCGCCGACTCCTCTAAACTTCTATCTTACCTTTCTCTAACCCGTCCCTTGCTTCCCAACGATTTAAGCACCAACGAGCTTCAGGGGCATATCTCTGACTGGCTCACGACAGCCAGCGATATTTTTGCCCCTCTAACTAAGTTCCCCCGATCCCGACATCGCCACTCCCATAAATGGTTTACCCCCCACCTCAAGACCCTGCAATTGGAACTCCGCCGATCTGAGCGCAGGTGGAGGAGAGACTACTGCTCGTCTAGTAGAGGCGTATATGTGGCCGCGCGCAATAAGTATAAAACAGCCATTTCCGCAGCCAAAAAAGCTTACGCCTCAGAAAAAATCTTATCCGCCCCTTGCAAGTCCAAAGAGATTTTTAAAGTCCTTAACGAATTCACCTCCGTCCCCAGGACACTTCCGACTCAGGCCCCCACACAGGAAGCTTGTAATGCGCTAAGTACTTTCTTTATTCAGAAAATTGCTTTGATTAAAGACACCATCCCGGCTACTCTCCCTGGCGCGGGCTCCGTCTCTCCCCCCCACAACGCCCTCTCTTTCACTCAGTTTCCTCCCTTAGACCCCACTTCCTTGGCCACATTGGCTACTCGTATTAAGTCTGGATCTCCAGACGACTGTTGTCCTCCCACCATACTACGAGACATCTGCCATTCTCTACCCGACTGTATCCTTCCCCTGTTGAATTCCTCTCTCTCGTCCGGTACAGTACCCTGCTCCTTCAAGGAGGCCGTTCTGGTGCCTCTACTGAAGAAGCCTGGGGCTGATCCCGCCGTTCCGGCGAATTACCGCCCCATCTCTCTCCTGCCTTTCTTCTCTAAAATCCTGGAAGCCCACGCCACCGCCTGTCTCTCACAGTTCATCGAGAGCTCCAACTTACTCGAGGCCAATCAGGCCGGCTTCAGACCCGGCCACTCCACGGAGACTGTGATCTTGGCTGTGTTGGATGCCTTGAGAGACGGCGCTGACAAGGGTACCCCCCAGGCCTTGGCTTTACTAGATCTGTCAGCCGCTTTCGACACGGTGGACCACAACATCCTTCTCCACCGTGTCGAGCAGGCCGGCATCCAGGGCCTGGTGCTGGCATGGGTCAAATCCTTCCTGACCGGGAGGTCTCAGACCCTCAGCCTGGGCACTCTTAGAGCTCCCAGGGAGCACTTGCCCTGCGGGGTCCCTCAGGGCTCCTCCCTATCCCCTCTTCTCTTCAACCTCTATCTTCGACCCCTCCTTTTTTCTCTGAGGCAGTGGGACGTCACCGTTTTTAATTACGCGGACGACCTGCAACTCATCTTTCCTCTCGATTCCCCCTCTGCTATTCCTAATTTCCAGGCAGTTATGTCCCACATCCTACAGTGGATGTGTCAAAACCAGCTCAAATTGAATCCCGGAAAGACGGAGCTCCTTCTTCCTGGCAGGAGCTCTACCTACTGGGGCCCGCACTTTTGGCCGGCAGAACTTGGCCCCCCCCCCACCCCTGTGGCCTCGGTAAAAAGTCTCGGGGTCACTATTGACTCCGGCCTTTCCCTCGGGCCCCAAGTGGGGACGGTAGCCTCCTCCTGCATGTTCCAGCTGCGCAGGATCAGGAAGGTGGCCTATCTCCTCACTCCTGAAGCTCTTCTGCAAGTAATTATGGCCCTCATCCTCTCCCGCTTAGATTTTTCAAACTCTATTTACCACGGTCTGCCTAAAACATCTCTCTCCAGACTACAATCTGTTCAAAATCAAGCGGCGAGACTGGCCCTTGGGATTCCGAAATGGCAATCCGCCAAACCCCTTCTTTCTAAACTGCACTGGCTCCCTATCATCTCGAGGGCAGCCTTTAAGATCGGCTGCCTCACCTTTAAATCTTTATCTGGCTCCTGTCCCGTCTTTCTGAAATCCCTTATCAGGCCCTATTGTCCTTCACGGAACCTGAGATCTTCCCACCTTCACTTCCTACTCATCCCCCCCATCAAACTTTGCAGATCTGGAGGCCGGAGATTCGCATTCCTGGCCCCTAAACTTTGGAATTCCTTTCCCCTCTCTCTCAAAACCTCTAACTCTCTCATTCTTTTCCGTAAATCCCTAAAAACATGGCTCTTCCCTCAATCCGGCTAAATCCCTCTGGTCTTTCAGCATCCAACCAGCGCCAGGAAACCCACGGTGTCAGTGCGCTTTATAAGCTCCCCTTACAATACAATTACAATACAATACAATATTTAAAAAACAAGCTAAGGCCCAAATATTGGAATGTAGGGAAGATCATAGCGGTAGATGGCTTATACTAAGAGTTTCCTTAGGGGGTATGCTTATCTCTCTCGTGGGGTATTACGGTCCAAATCAGGACGACCCCTCATACTTAGACATCATTCGTTGCCATCTCTCAGACTTTTCCGACCCCATAATTTGGGTTGGGGATTTTAATATTGTGTTAAATTGTAAGCTAGACAAGTCACCAAACTCAAGAGCCATCGTTCCCTCAAAATCACGGCAACTACTTTTAACAATGATGACACAGCTAGGGCTAGCTGATATATGGAGGGAAAGGCCGGGAGATCAATTGGGGGTCTCGTTCAAAAACCTAAAGTATAAACATAAATCTAGAATATAGACTATGCTTTGTTTAGTTACTGTCTTAAAGATTCAGTCAAAGACATTGTCTATCTGCCATCCCACCTCTCCGATCACTCCGCAATCTCTTTTAGTTTAATTCCCATACAGCAACATCTGCATAGATCGTGGTCTTTTGTTCGCACTATTTTACTAGAGGAAGATGAAATCAACTTTCTCCGTACCGAGACTAAACATTTTCTCGAGGTAAACTTATCTTCAACTAATATTTCCATCGTCTGGGACCCTCTGAAAGCCTTTTGGCGAGGCTGTATCACTAATAGTCTCCTATAGAAGAAGGAAATTTAGGGATGTCATCAAGGGTCTACAAGTGGAAATGATCAACATAGAACACAAAGTGGGTGTCCACACAGATTCAAGGGAAGATCGTGATAAATTAGATTCTCTCAAAAAACAATTTGAAACTATTCTCCAAGAGAGAATCGTCCGTAGATGGGAAGTGAGTAAAATCTCTCATTTTGAATTTGGTGAAGCAGCTAGTAAGATACTTGCCTGGAAAACAAAAACAGACCAGGTGCCAAACTATATAAAAGAGATCATGGTAGAGGGTGAGACCTCTCCCCGCCTATCCAATTTGAACATCGGCAATGCTTTTTGGGATTTCTTCCAAACTATATATAAGGAAGACATCATTGAGGATAGTGTAAAGAGGAAAACCGGGCTGGACAAGGTCTCCTTACCTAAACTTTCAAACGAGCAAAAATTAGGATTGGAGCTTGAGATCACTGATGAGGAAGTCAGTAAGGCTATCTCCCAATCTAAGCGAGGGAAGGCGGCCGGCCCAGATGGTCTACCAGGGGAGCTGTATCGCTCACTTAAAGAGGTTATTACTCCTATATTGGTGAAAATCTTTAACAACATACTTTTGAAGGGAGAAGACCCCCCCAGTTCATGGAGCAAGGCTACAGTAGTGTTGATCCTTAAACAGGGTAAAGACCCGACTGACTGTGGGTCTTACCGCCCTATCTCACTCCTCAACAACGATTATAAAATCTTTGCTGCCATCTTGTCAAATAGGTTGGGGGGTGTTGTTGACACTATTATCCATCCAGATCAAAAGGGCTTCGTTAAAGGGCGACAATTAGCGGACCTTACGTACGATCTGGTCGGCGCTATTGCCATCGCATCCAACCTTCTCTCTCCCTGTGGCCGTTTTAACCCTCGACGCAACCAAAGCCTTTGACAGGGTTAATTGGGCATATCTGTCTGAGGTTATGATGAAATTCAACTTAGGAGGTAGATTTTGTCAAGCTATAGAACTCTTGTATAAGGCCCCGACAGCCAGATTGCTAGTGAATAGCTCACTGACAGAGATATTTAAGATCACTAGGGGTACAAGACAGGGCTGCCCACATTCCCCTCTCCTTTTCAACCTCTTTATCGAACCATTTGCACAGGTTCTCAGGGAAGACCTTAACATCGCTTCTTTTAAATTAGGAGGGTGGTAAAAGCAGGTGGCCCTAAATGCAGAAGACATCCTCATTTTGACAACCGATCCCGATCTAGCCTTTCCAACAGTTATCAATCGGGCGGAGGAGTTTGGTAAGATTTCAGGCTATGAAATAAACGCTAACATCAACTTCGACCGTCTGGGCACTCCGGACTGATGCAACCGGGAAGACTCCTGCTACTCCTGATCTCTTCACCCTGATCATCTGCTGCAACATCCATGCCTGTGCTCCATACAGGAATGCGTCAATGGCCTGTGGACATCCAAGACACCTGAAGGAATCTTCCCTTGAAGTGAAAGAGTCACTTCAAGGCATTTGCAGGCACCACAAGCAAGCTGACCGGTCTGTTGATCCTGGGCTCCTACAAACTCCTAAAGGCTAAGCAACACACCTTGTCCTCTCACCAAGTTTGAGGCCAGTATTCCTCGTCGGAACCGTAGGAACCGAACCCCTGTGCACCGGGTTGACTTGCAGTTACAAAGGCTTACTGGCTTCTTTCCACCAAGCTCTTTGGGCTCCAAGTAACCCCAACCTCAAGCATCTCCAGCGACCAAGATCTTCATCCTCACTGTATCACTTACACCCTGGGCCTGCATTTTTGGTGAGCTGCTCTAGGTCCTCTGCTACTCCAGTGCCTTTGGCCTTTGGGTCCTCTTTAGGGTTACTTTTGAATTCTTTTGGGCTCTCCTGATTCCTGCAGGCTTGCCCTGACTCCCCTGCTTGTGGTGAGTCTCCTGGACCTTGCTGGTCCCAACATTGCACCTTCGTCTACTTCCACATTGTTTGTAATTGCCAGGGCTTGTTGGTGCTCCCGCCGGACACTGACCCTTCAACTCTCGACATCCGACGTGGAAGAGCTCATGAACAGCTCCTGCTCTTCCATAGTGTCGCCTGGTCCTCAGAGCCGCAGTCTCAAGGGCACCGTCAACTGTCTTACAACACCCAACATTAGCAGGTATTATTCTTCCATGCCTCCTGGTCACTTCCAAGTGGCATAGACTCTGTACCCTCTGCTTTGAGGTACATCTTGACTTGAATCCACCCTTGCGTTCCACCAGGCACTTTCACCTTGTGACAAGTTTACCTGGTATATGCTGTCCACTAATTACAGTGGGCACCTTGCACCAGTCCAAACAACCTTTGCGATGATTTAGGAGGTCAAAGATAAACTTAGAGAGCTATCCAAGTGGTAGCTGTGGAGAGCAGCCTTCAGGCTTAGTCTTGAAGGAATGTTAAGCAGTTGTTTTACCAGAATGCTACCTTATAGTATTGGTTAAATGAAAGGAGAACCACACAGTAGTTATAAAAATATTCATTTATTAATATAACACTCTCCAATAAGACACAGTATCTTCTACATGAAGATATTCACAAAGCACACAATACTGTAGCACAGATGTAGGAAAGTAGAATCTGCTTCCTATGGTTACCCCCACTTTTTGCATGATGTTACACTGTTTTGACTAGTCTAACTGGGATCCTTGCTTTCTCATTAAAATGTTATGCCATGTGCGTTGGTACACTCCAGATTGGATATTGGGGTACCCCTATAAGTCTGTAGTATATGGTACACTAGTACCAGGGCATAGGTACCCCAGAGGCCTCCCATGGGCTGAAGCATGTATTATTCCACCCATGAGAGGCCATGCAAAATGAAATTACAGGTCTGCCATTGCAGCCTGTGTAAGCTGGTGCTTGCACCACTTACTTTATATATAGGTTCACTATATCTATAGGTCACTACATTTAAAAACTTAAAAGTAACCCCTATAGCAGGCCTTAACAATCCTGGAGGCAGGATGCTGGGTTTACATGAGAGGGAGCCCCTGCATGAGCAGAGCCCCTCTGCAGCCTTCGGAGACTGTTCTTCCGGGTTCTCTGTGACTCAGACAGACATTTAGGTAGAGGTGCATTATAAATTTGCGGTAATTGTTATCTCAAAAACGGCTGAAACACAACACGTCGTGTTTGGTATCAAACACCTTGGAATCATACCTCCACACTGGTAACCAGTGCGGGAGGTATGATTCCACCCTTCTGAAGCAAGCTTCGTGGGGTCACTGGTCTTTCGGGTGCCAGCCTTCTCGACCCGGACAGCACAGAATGGATGCTGCCGACCAGAGACACATTTCTGCAGTCCTGCTGCTGAGCCAAGCTCGAGCAGAGGAAGGCAGCACAATAGGCATCCTGTCACAGGGAGGTGTGGCCACCTCCCATACAGGATTTAATTGATTGTGGCTGGGTTGGTGAAATGAAATGAAATGAAATGAAATGAAAGAAATACTTCTAGAGTGCACTGCGGCCAAGCGGCTTCCTGGCGCTAAGGAACACAACCATATCAGCCAAAGAGTCCGGGGGAATTTAGCCAGGAAAAGCCTGAAGAAAGAAGAAAGTTTTTAGAGCTTTGCGAAAATGTGAGAAGATAGGAATGGAGCGAATCGAGAGGGGGAGAGTATTCCAGATCTGGGGAGCCCGCACCGAGAAGCGGGTGCCTCCGGTGCGGGATTTGCGGAAGCGGGGGACGTGAAGAAGAGAAAGGGAAGACGAACGAAGAGAACGACAAGGGGCATGAGAAGAGATTAAAGAATTGATGAAGAGAGGAGCGGAGCGGGCATGCGCCCGAAAAGCCAAACAGGCAAGTTTAAACTGGGATCTGAAGTGAACGGGGAGCCAGTGAAGGGATTTAAGGGCAGGAGTGATGTGGGAAAACTTAGGAAGACGAAAAACAAGACGGGCCGCCTGGTTCTGGATGGCCTGGAGCCGGCGGGTTTCGTAGGCCGGAATGCCTACGTACAGGCCATTACCATAATCCAGGCGGGATGTGATGAGGGCAGAGATGATGACTTTGAGGGCATCAACAGAAAAGAACCGGGAAATTTTACGAATGAGACGGAGGGAAAGAAAACAGGAGGAAACAACGGAACTGATGTGCGCATGCATAGAAAGATCATTGCTGATCTTGATGCCCAAGGTCCGGACAGAGGAAACTGGGGAGGGGGGAGGACCGAAGGAAAGGGGCCAGTGAACAGAGGACCAAGGGTTAGAGGGACCACCAGTGAGGACAAGCTCTGTCTTGTCAGGGTTGAGCTTCAGATGATTGAAGCTCATCCATTGGGAGATAAAGACAAGAGTGGAGGTGCACTTCCAAAGTACCTGAAAGTCTGCACCTGGGGCACATTTGGTGTCCCTGTGCATAGTCCAGCTCAAACCCATTCTGGGACTGTTGGCTCCTGCTCTGGTGTGAAACTGGACACATGACATGGGTGTAACCTCCTATCTGCCCTGACCCTCCCCTAGGAGGGTCCCCTGAATCTGTCCAACCCGCTCCCGTGGGTACATAAGAGCTTACCTGGCTGAAGGACCTTAGATTTTACGTGGACAAGATTCTGAAACAAGACATCACTGACCTTCAACCGTCTGGACACTCTGGACTTCATCTCCCTCTCCGTCCAAAGCATTGTCTGTGCCCTTGCACCATACAGGCTGTGTGCAGGACCTGTGGAGCACTAAGGACAACTGAAGAAACTACCTTGGTGTGAAGGAGTCACCCCCCTGCATTCGCAGGCACCGTAATGCAACTGACCGGTCTGCTGATCCTGAGCTCCTGCGGACTCCAAGGCCTCAAGCAACACAGGAGATGGGTTCCGAAGTTCTTTGAGCTGCCCTCTCACCGAGATTGAGGCCAGTATCCCTTGTGGGGACCACATAACCCGAACCCCTGTGCACAACATACTTTTGCCAGTGCATATGATTGTTTGCAATTCCAGAGCTTGTGCATTGGACTCCATGTAGTCCTGACCCTGTGCAGTGTTTCCACCAAAAAACTCCGGCCTCCTCACACCAAGTGCTCCGTGGGTTGGTACTTTGTGATCTTGCTTAGGGTCCCCTCGTGACACCTGGTCATTCGACTTGTGGGTCCTCTTGAGGGTCATCTTGAATTCTGTTGGGCTTCCCTGGTTGCTGCAGATGTGCCCTGACTGCCCATTGCTTGGTGAGTCTCCGGGACCTTGCTGGTCCACACCGTAGCCTGCTTGACCTTCTTGCGTGAGTCGCTGTTGCGAAGGCTTGTTGGTGCTCCAGCCGGGCACTGACCCCTCAGCACTCGACATCCTTTGTGGGACAGCTCGTATGCAGCTCCTGGTCATCCTCGATGTCTCCTGGACCTCGTGGCTGCAGAGTCACGCATCCCTTTTTTGCACCTGAGGCACCCGATATCGGTAGGCGTTAGTCTACCAAGCCCCTGGTCACCCTGAAGTGACCCAGACTAGGTCCCCTTTGCTCTCAGGTTCCTTTCATCATGAGTCCACCCTTGGATTCTTATGGATACTTTCTTTATTCCCGGTAGCAGCTCTTCTTTGAAGCCCTCCATTGAAAACAACAGCGGTTGCCGACACCACTCCATACCTATGCACCTGGTTCCTCTGGGATGGGTAACTTGGGTACTCTAGTATCCGTAGGTGGGGTGGCTCTCCAACCTCCTAAGTTCCCCATAGAAGTGTACGGAGCACGCGGTCGTGTTAGCTCAAAGCAAACATCCTCCGTGGGGTCCCTTTCTACTCACCTTGGATGGTTCCTTGGGGTCCCAGCAACTCTACGTGTTCTAGACACTGTCTCGACTCCAGTTGTGGTTCTTATACCACTATTTTAGTATATGGTTTGGTCTCCCACTGGAGCCCACTGTGTATTGTGCTATTTTCAACTTTTCAACTGTTTCTTTGCTAAAGTATTGTGTGCTTTGTCTTGTACCCTCGTGTAGAGGATACTAGGGATTGTTATATAAATAAATACATATTTATATAACTACTGTGTGGTTCTCTTTTCATTTGAATAATACCAAAACGGATATTCTGGTAAAAACAAGCTGCTTTACATACCTTCAAGATTAAGCCTGAAGGCTGCTATCCACAGCTACCACTAGGATAGCTTTCTAAAGGTTATCTTTGGCCTCATACATCATAAGGGTTGTTTGAACTGGTGCAAGGTGCCCACATTAATTAGTGAACAGCATATACCAGTCCACCTTCTCACATTGGTGTGCAGCGGTTGAGATTCAAGCTTGCAATTGTTTTTACCAGATAAATCTTTGTATTGATTAACTGAAAACCACTAAAGTACTAGGTACATATAATACCAGCTTTTGAATAAGTAAGTTCTACTGAACTTGGGGTTGGGTAGTCAAGGGTCTAGCTGACCCTTTCTCCAACCTAAGAGAGTTTAGTTTCCCACTAGGTTAGGTAGGTGCATACTTTATCGAAAACAACTAAAGAGTATCTCCAACTTTAACACAAATAGAAAACAAAAAGGTAGAAGGAGTGAGACAACCTATCATCACCACCACCACCCGTAAGTGCACTACACAAACATTGACTGTGTCAGAATCAAGGTTGTATATTCACAGTGAGGAAAAAGGAACCCTCAGGCACCCGCACAAGGTAGGTAGCCGGTTGTCCTCATCGGGTTCCAGTTTTTAATATGTGCAGTGATACAGAACATAAAGTGCAAATTAAAATGAGTATAGACCACTCCCTCAACCAAGACTTTTAATAGAGGGGTGATTCAAACTCAGTTAAAAACAAAGTGAAAAAATCGGACACATGAGGGTTTTGCCAATTTGAACCCAGTGTCCTAAAAAACGGTCGACATGTTTCAGCTTATGAGTCGTATTCGACTCAGCATTCCTTAGGACCAATAGTTTATTCTCACCTAGATGGAGGCACACCCTAAAGAGCCTATACGGGCCGCGGAAGAGTAGAGTCTAGGTGGACAGGCGGGGAGTCGTCAGCCATATAATGCTGACGTGAAGGTTTTTCCCCCACCGCGTGTCCAGGAAGCGGGTAACAGGATAAACCTAATCCTGAGGTGAAGGCTTCCCTTTCCTCGTGCTTAGGAAGCCGGTTGGAATGTAAAGCGAATTCCTTAACCCTCAGAGATTAGAGGGTGTGCACCTGAGTTTTCCAGTGCAGCGATTCCAAGTTGGTAAACGCTTTTCAATAGAAAATAATTTTCCTCCTAGTTTGAGTAGGCTCTTTAGGGTGTGCCTCCATCTAGGTGAGAATAAACTATTGGTCCTGAGGAATGCTGAGTCGAATACGACTCATAAGCTGAAACATGTTGACCGTTTTTTAGGACACTGGGTTCAAATTGGCATGTGTCGGATTTTTTCACTTTGTTTTTAACTGAGTTTGAATCACCCCTCTATTAAAAGTCTTGGTAGAGGGAGTGGTCTATACTCATTTTAATTTGCACTTTATGTTCTGTATCACTGCACATACTAAAAACTGGAACCCGATGAGGACATCTGGCTACCTACCTTGTGTGGGTGCCTGAGGGTTCCTTTTTCCTCACTGTGAATATACAACCTTGATTCTGACACAGTCAATGTTTGTGTAGTGCACTTACGGGTGGTGGTGGTGATGATAGGTTGTCTTACTCCTTCTACCTTTTTGTGTTCTATTTGTATTAAAGTTGGAGATACTCTTTAGTTGTTTTTGATAATTTATCCCAAGGGGTGTGAGAGTAATCTGATTTACCCTTTCTCTCTTGTTGTTTGAGTAGGTAGGTGCATACACCACACTAAGGGGCTGATTACGATGGCGGGCGGATCATCACCGCCGACCCAGCGGTGGCAATCCAGCCGCCATCGTAACCTGATTTACTCACTGCCAGATTACAATGGCGGTGGATAACACGGAGGACAGAAAGTCCGTCCAATGCTTTTCCGCAGGTTGGCAATCGTTACGATTGCCGGCCGGGTGGAGCTGGGGCACATACATGGTGCCATCCATATTATGATGTATGACTTTTAAGGCCTTTCCATGGCGGCGATGCCCTCCTGGGAATTTTTCCCAGAGTGGGTTGTCGTAAGGAGGTCTTAACTGCAGTGGGTTAGTTGAAAGGTTCAACAAAACCCTAAAGAGCATGATCATGGGCATCCCAGAAAAGCTTAGCCAAAAATGGGATGTCCTGTTGCACTGCCTTCTCTTTGCCTACAGAGAGGTCCCACAAAATGGTGTTGGCTACAGCCCTTTTGAACCTTTGGTTGGGCATCCAGTTAGGGGTCAATTGTGTTTGGTAAAGGAGGGATGAGAGTTACCTCTCAAACCACCCTAGCAAGAGATAGTGGACTATGTACTTGGTCTCCGCTTCAGGATGGCTGAGTACATGAAGAAGGCCAGCAAAAGCCTTGAGGCAAGTCAAAAATTGCAAACAGCTTGACATGACCAAAAGACTGTACTGACTGTTTATCAGCCAGGACAGAAAGTATGGGTGATGGAGGCTGTGGCCCCAGCAGCTCTCCAAGACAAGTGGAGTGGACCCCATACTATTATTGAGCAAAAAGGAGCGGTCACCTACTTGATGGACCTTGGAACTCGTAGAAGCTCCCACAGGGTGTTCTTTGTAAGCCGGCTCAAACCCTATGTGGACAGGGCAGACATTGGCTTGCTCACGGCAACTGATAAGGGACAGGAGGAAGAGAGTGACCTACTCCCTCGTCTCCTCTCACAGAACCCTGATGATGGCTCAGTTGATGGTGTGGCCTTGGCAGGCAGCCTCACTGAGCAACAGCAGATTAATTGCAGGAAGGTCCTCAATAATACAGGCCTATGTTCTCTTTGACTCCTAGTCAGACCACCTCGTGTACCCATGAAGTGGACACAGGTGAGAGTTTACCTGTTAAAAATAAAATTTACAGACAGCATGACCATGTCAAGATTGCATCAGGACTGAGGTCCATAAAATGCTGGCATTGGGTGTAATTGAACCCTCAGATAGCCCTTGGGCTAGTCCAGTGGTCCTGGTCCCCAAACCTCATATCCAGTGTGGTAAGAGAGAAATTAGGTTTTGTGTGTACTACAGGGGGCTCAATGCAGTCACTAAGACTGATGCTCACCCTATTCCTAGGGCAGATGAACTCATAGACACTTTGGCCTCAGCCAAGTTCTTGAGCATATTTGACCTCACTGCTGGATATTGGCAAACCAGACTAGCTGAGAGTGCCAAACCAAAAGCAGCATTTTCAACCCCTAGAGGGCATTATCAATTTATTGTGATGCCCTTCGGTTTGAAGAATGCACCTTCCACATTCCAAATGTTGGCGAACAAAGTCCTTACAGGCCTGGAAGCCTAAAGTCCAGCATATCTTGATGATAAAGCTGTCTTTAGCGCCACCTGGGAGGATCACCTGATCCACCTGAAGAGTGTTTTGGAGGCTCTGCAGAAAGCAGGCCTCACTTTCAAGGCCACCAAGTGCCAGATAGGGCAGAGTAAGGTTGCATACCTGGGCCACCTTGTGTGTGGAGGCCAGGTTCAACCATTGCAGAGCAAATTCCAGACCATAATGGACTGGGTTGCTTTCACTACCCAGACTCAGATCAGAGATTTCTTGGGCCTGACTGGGAACTACAGGAGATTTGTTAAGGGTTATGGGTTCATAGTGACTCCCACAAAAGATCTCACATCAAAGAGAATGCCCAAGAAAGTTCAGTGGACAGTTACCTGTCAAAAGACATATGATAATCTCAAGCAGGCCATGTGCACTGCTCCCATTCTGCAAAGTCCTGACTATTCCAAACAATTCATTGTCCAAACAGATGCATATGAGTTGGAGGTAGGGGCTGTGCCGCCACATTTAAAGCAGAGGTCAGGATCAAGCAGTAGCTTTTATCAGCAGAAGGTTGAACCCCAGAGAATAATGTTGGTTAGGGTGAAAACCAAAACTTTTGAGGTGGTCCATTTCCCTACAGGGGATGGACTGTACAGTGAAACATAGACCTGGGAGTAACCATGCAAATGCAGATGGACTCTCCAGATATTTCCACTTAGAACATGAAGACTCAACTGGGCAATGTTAGTCTCATCACCTTACGTTTGGGGGGGTTGTGTAGGAAAGTAGGATCTGCTTCTTATGGTTACACCCACATTTTGCCTGATGGTAAACTGTTTTGATTAGTCTGAATGGGATCCTGCAAATCAGGCCCCCAGTCTATCTTCTTTCTCCTTAAAATGTTATGCCATGTAGTTTGGCATGATCCAGATTGGACACTGGGGTACCCTTATAAGTCCCTAGTAGATGGTACACCTGTACCAGGGCATAGGTACCCCAGAGGTGTCCCATGGGCTGAAGCATGTATTATCCCACCCATGAGAGGCCATGCAAAATGGAACTGTAGGTCTGCCATTGCAGCCTGTGTAAGCTGGTGCTTGCTCACTCACTTTAGATATAGGTTCACTATATCTCTAGGTCACTAAACTTAAAAGTCACCCCTAAAGCAGGCCTTAACAATGCTGAAGGCAGGGCGCTTGGTTTTACCTGAGAGGGTGCCCCTGCATGGGCAGAGCCCCTCTGCAGCCTTCAGAGACCATTCTCCCGGATCTCACCTTGGAATCATACCACCACACAGGTAACAGGTGTGGGAGGTATGATTCCACCCTTCTGAAGCGAGCTTCCTGGGTTCACTGGTCTTTCCGGTGCCAGCATTCTTGACCCGGACAGCACAAAATGGATGCTTGCGACAAGAGACACATTTCTGCTCAAGCTCGAGCAGAGGAAGGCAGCAGAGTAGGCATCCTGTCACAGGGAGGACCCGGACAGCACAAAATGGATGCTTGCGACCAGAGACACAATTCCGCTCAAGCTCGAGCAGAGGAAGGCAGCACAGTAGGCATCCTGTCACAGGGAGGTGTGACTACCTCCCAGACAGGATTTAGTGTATTAGTGCAAAGTGCCTGAAAGTTTGCACCTTGCACATTTGGAGTCCCTGTGCATAGTCCAGCTCAAACCAGTTCTGGGAACCGCTGGCTCCTGCTCTGGTGCGAAGCTGGACAAAGGACATTGGAGTAACCTCCCCTCTGTCCCGACCCTCCCCTCGGAGGGTCCCCTGAATCTGTCCAACCCTTTCCTGTGGGTACATAAGGACTTACCTGGCTGTATGGCCTTAGATTTTACATGGGCAAGATTCTGAAACAAGAAACCACTGACCTTTGACCGTCTAGACACTGCGGACTTCGCTGGACTTTGACTGGGACCGACTTTGTCTCCCTCCCCGTCTAAAGCATTGTCTGTGCCCTTGCACCATACAGGCTCCATGCAGGACCTGTGGAGCACTAAGGACAACTAAAGAATCTCCTTTGGGGTGAAGGAGTCACTGCACTGCATTTGCAGGCACCATACCACAAGTGACTGGTCTGCTGATCCTGAGCTCCTGCGGACTCCAAAGGCTCCAGCAACACAGTTCCTGAGGTTGAGCTGCCCTCTCACTGAGTTTGAGTCCAGGACCCCTCGTGGCCACCGCATAACAGGAACCCCTGTGCACAGCGTACTTTACAAGTGCATAAGCTTGTTGGTGATTCCCGAGCTTGTGCATTGAACTCCGTGTAGTCCAGACCCTGAGCAGTATTTCAACCAAAGAACTCCGGCCTCCTGTGTTGCTGGAGCCTTTGGAGTATGTAGGCACTCACAGGAGTCATCAGTCATGATGTGGTGCCTGCGGATGCAGGGGAGTGACTCCTTCACTCCAGGGGAGATATCTTTGGCTGTCCGTGATGCACCCCAGCTCCTGCACTGAGCCCGTATGGTGCATGGGCACAGACGATGCTTCAGACTTAGAGGGAGACGAAGTCAGGCCCAAACGAAGTCCAGAGTGTCCAGACAGACAAAGCTCAGTGGTTTCTTGTTCAGAATCTTGTCCACGTAGAATCTAGGGTCCTACAGCCAGGTAAGCACTTTTGTACCCACGGGAGAGGGTTGCACAGATTCAGGGAACCCCGGGGGAGGGTCTGGACAATAGGGAGGTTACTTCTCTGTCCTTTGTCCAGTTTCTTGCCAGATCAGGAGCCAACGGCTCCCAGGACTGGTTTAAACTGGACTGTGCCCCTCATGCAGACTTTTGGTCGCTGGCAAGCGCACCTACTCAGGCCTAATACACTAAATCCTGTCTGGGAGGTGGTCACACCTCCCTGTGACAGGATGCCTATTTTACTGCCTTCCCCTCCTCGAGCTTGGCTCAGCAGCAGGAGGGCAGAAATGTGTCTCTGGTCGGCAGCAACCATTTTGTGCTGTCCGGGACTAGAAGGCAGGCACCAGGAACACCAGGGACCTCAGGAAGCTCGCTTCTGGAATCATACCTCCCACACCAGTTACCTGTGTGGGGGTATGATTCCGCAATGTTTGACAGCAAATACAATAGGGTTACTTTCAGCCATTTTAGAGTTGGTCATCACGCGGTTGCATAATGCCACTCTATATGTCGTAAATGGCTGATGCACTGACAACCCGGGAGAATGTACTCCGTAGGCTGCAGGGGTGTCCTGCTCATGCAGTGGCACCCTTTCACTTAAAACTAAGCACCCTGCCTTCAGGATTGTTAAGGCCTGCTATAAGGGTTACTGCTAGGTTTTAAGTGCAGTGACCCTTAGATATAGTAAACCTATATTTTACATAAGTGGTGCATGCACCAACTTATAGAGGCTGCAATGGCAGGCCTGTAGATTCCATTTTCATGGCCTCTCATGGGTGGCATAATACATGCTTAAGCCCATGGGAGGCCTCTAGGGTACCTATGCCCTGGGTACCTGGGTACCATATACTAGGGACTTATAAGGGTACCCCAGTATCCAATCTGGAGTGTATCTAAGTACATAACAGGACAGTTCAGGGATAAAGCAGATGGACTGGGGTCCTGATTAGTAGGATCCCAGTCAGACTAGCAAAAACTGTATCACATTTAGCAAAAAGGGGGGGGGGTAACCATAAGAAGCAGATCCTATTTTCCTACACACCTTCTCCAGTAACGGCATCTTACTGAAGTCCTCCATTGGGTTTGATGGAGGTTTATGATGCTATTTCACACCTATGCACCTGGCTCCCCTGGGGCAGGTGTCCTGGTTCCTAAGGAATCCACATGTGGGGTGGCTCTCCAACCTTCTGTCTTCCACAGGTTTTCTTCAGGGTCCACTGGGAAGGGTTCTTCTTCTTTAAAATTGCAACCGCAAATTACACGTTGATTTGTAAGGAGAACGCAGTCATGTTCCCACACTGCACACAACCTCCTTGTGGCTCCTAGATACTCACCTTGGGTGGTTCCTTGGGTCCCAGGCCCTTCTACGTCCTCTGACTATTGTCTTGACTCAAACCGTGGTTCGCATACCACAATTTCAGTGTATGGTTCGGTCCCCCCTTGGTGACCACTGTGTATTTTGTGCTACTTACCTGTTTCTTTTTTATATGTTTTATTTATTGGGGCATATAAATAAATCCATATACAAACAGTTGTTCTGAGGGATTCCAGATTGGTAAAATAGACATTGGGATAAGAATTTATACTTTTTGTATTAGCATTACTTTCATATATACATGATATTTTCAATTCATTATTACTTTTTGAAGGCGATTATTATTCCAATAAAATAGACATTGGGGTAAAGAAAAGGAGAAAAAAAAAACAAACACAAATAGCAGCATTATTTTCATGTGCAAAATTTCAATTCGCTATTATTACAGGGGAACCCGACCTCCGCCTTCCACCAATAGATTGGAGCCCATATTGTTTTCCCCAAGTTTTGAGCCTTTCTGCCTTTTCTTTCATAAATGTCTTTCTCCAGATTGAAAGTGGAGATGAGCCGAGCAAGCCATTGTGAGAAAGATGGAGACACCAGGTTTTTTGCCAAGCTGTGGCGATACAAATTTTAACCAGGGTGGCGTGGCCACGGAGGCGACCAAGATGGCCGCATCCGATTGAAGCTCCGCCGACCGGGCGCACTAACACTGCATTTTTTTAATGTAGGAGCCCCAGTGTGATAGCAAAGGACCTTCGACAGCCCCCGGAGAACATGCAGCCCATTTGTGAGCGGGACGTGAAGACCGGAGCATCCCGAAGCTGGCGCTAATAAGACCTGCGTGTGGCCGCGGCGCGGCGACCATCCCCGGAAGGAGAAACACCGACGACGGGCGCGGTGAGTGCTGGCCCCGGCGGGCTGCCGGCGCTGTCCTGCACTCCCCCATGTACTCCGCGCTGCGGGCTCTGCCCCACCCCCGCCCCGCCTGCCGTGTCTTGGTCTGTGCCCCGTTCTCGGCACGAAGCTCTCGGGCCTCGGAGGGCCTTGTGGGGGTGTCTGCGCCGGGGTCTAAATTTGAGGGTTTCGGGGGGGTGTGCGGCGGGCTAGGGGGTAGGCCCCAGCTTGTCACCCTGGAGTCACGGGGGTGCTGGCTCCCGTCGGGCGCTCTGACTTCCCCCACTGGGCACCTGCCTGCACGTGTGAGGGCTAGGAGGAACATCGGCCCTCACTGGGTGAAACATCCACACTCCTGACCGCGCTGCCTTGCCCTTTTCGGCTCCAGACGATACTGCTTGATGGCTTGGCGGGCTCTGGGCCCTTGGACATCCGTCGCTGCCTGATTTCTTGTGGGGGATCGTGATCACCGCATGCCATCCTCATCTTGAAGCGCGTGGCCATATATGCCCTATACTCCCTACGCCGAGTTGTACCCCAGTCTTCCGGCCGGCGGTGGCGATGTTCCCCGGAGGTGCCCAACTAACAGATGATACAAGCCCGCCCTGCTGCTGGCTTATTCACATTCTGTGGTGGATGTCTGCGGGCTCTCTGGGTACGCTCTGCTATCGCCCCCGAAGCTGTTCTGATCTGGCCGACGTTCCTGGAGTGGGATAACTGCCGACCTCCCTGTGAAACACTCAAGCATCCACCTTCCATTTCCTTGCCTTCTGAAGTGGTTGACTTTGTTGTTTTTGCTGCCCCCATATTCACGTCCCTTGCAGTGCCTTCACCAATGGGGAAGAAGGACCCCAAGCAGAGTAAGTTACAGTTTGATAAGGCTGCCGCTCCTGTCTCGGGCGTCCCTCCTGACTCACCTGGTGGAGCCTCAGGCCCTAACGTCTCTGGGGACCCTCCCTCCCTTGCGACGTCCATGTTAGTTGAGATGAGAGCCGGATTTAAAGCACTGGATGGTTGGTTTGATGACCTAGATAAGAAACTGGCTGACATGGGCACTAAAATCCAAATGCACGACCGACGGCTGGATGTCGTGGAGGCAAGGGTCTCGGACATGGAGGACGGCGCGTCAACCTCCCTGAAAAGGCTCGAAAGAGTGGAGAAGATTCTCAAGGAAGTAGCTATTGAAAACGAAGATTTGGAAGCGTGCAGTCGCTGGAACAACATCCGTATTATAGGCGTACCGGAGACGATGACCACTGGGTGGATGGACACCTTTGTGGAAAAACTACTGGTGGATCTGTTTGGCAGAGAGAACTTCAGACAGAGTTTTGTGGTTGAACGCGCTCACAGATCGCTGGGCCCCCATCCCGGCCCGGGCCTCCCTCCAAGACCCATCATTGCAAGACTCATGAACTTCAGGGACAGAGATACGGCTCTGCAATCGGCCCGCATCATGGGAGACGTCCAGTGGCAAGGCAGCAAATTGGCCTCCTTCCCTGACTTCACCATCATGGTCCAGGAGGCGAGGCGTAAGTATCAGGGAGTCAAGGCAGCCCTGAGGAATCTGTGGCTCAGGTACGGCATGTTATACCCGGCAAGACTGTGGGTGGACGTGGACGGGAGGCCTCGCATCTTTGACACTCCGACAGAGGCTCAGGAATTTTGTCAGAACTATAAGAGAAACCCTTCTGGGTCCCCTGCCGTGCCGCGCCGCGCCAGTCCTCTCCATCGCAGGGTGACTCGCAGGACAGTGTTGAGTTGTTCTCCCAACCCGGTACTGGCTAATTGATCCGTAATGTGGTTTGATTTCTTTTGCTGCACTTTATTCATGTTCATTTGCTCTGTCCGACTAGCTCCTATACATGCAACTATGGTTCTCTATATTGCCCGACCAGCGTGGCGTTGTCACACCCTATGGTGTATACCACAATGTCTTTTTCTACTATGTTCTCTCAGCTAGATGCTGCTTTGGTTTATGCAATGAGTATATTACGTTTATTGCACAAGCATTTTGTTTTCATAGACAGGGATCGCCTCTTATGGGTTACTAGGAGGCTGGGTGGGGGGAGGGGGGGATCTTGCATTTAGACTTAATGGTTTTTGCGATATTGTGTACCAAGGTGCTAGTTGGCAGCGAGTGATAAACACATCACGATGCTAGTATGGAACTATATCCTCTATAGTAAAGCTAGGACAGTAGCCAGGTCCGTCCGGGCTTTTTTTTTGATGTCATGGAATGTCAGGGGTTTGAATAACACTAGGAAACGCAGACAGGTCCTCAACTATATTGGCAGGCACCATGTAGATATAGTGTTTCTCCAGGAAATGTACCTGTCTGGAGCGGATAGTACTCCTGTGGCGTTGAGCTGGGAATCCGATAGATATTTTTCAAATTTTAGCCGCTACGCCAGAGGGGTGGCAATTTTAATACAGAAGAGAATCCCTTTTGCGCTGCACAAAACTATGGTCGATACCGATGGACGTACATTGATCGTCACTGGCTCATTGATGGGACACAAGTTATCGTTTGTGGGTGTTTACGGCCCTAACATAGATTCCCCATCCTTCTTTCACGACCTCCAGGTCAGACTCCAGTCACTTGACCCCAGGCTTTTAATACTGGGGGGGGTTAATTGCTATTAGACCCATCCAGGGACAGTACTTCCCTTTCACCAGATACCAAACCCCGTGCCCGGCAGGCCCTCAGAGACATATGCACACACTTTTCTTTAATAGATGTTGAACGGCGATTACACTCTGGGTTTCATGACACGAGGACCAGGATAGACTATTGGTTGGTGTCCCCAGGGGTGGCGGGCTGGCTGGATGGTGTACTCACCCTTCCCCGCACACTTTCAGATCACTCTCCTGTCATACTCCAATTGAACATCTCTAGGCCGGGTGGCTATGAGCGACAATGGCGCTTCCCCGGAATCGCATTATTGGATCAAGTTTTTTGTGAGTAGATATGAACTGCAATAGAGGACTATTTTGACCTTAATACCGGAAAGGTTGACACCTGGGCAGTCCTCTGGGAGGGATTTAAGGCCTACATCAGAGGAGTGTGTATTGCCAAACACGCTGGGGTACTGCGGAATCTCCAATCGATGCTGAATTGGATTGAGAGAGACATTGCCGCCTTGGACCGGGTACTACTTGGCTCGGCCTCCGACTCTGGGGAGGCAAAACGCCTGACACTGCTGCTGGAATTTAGAGAGACGGCAGAACGTGAGCTGCTATTCCTTAATAAGCAGTACTCCACGCGACAAGATGGCGAGGGTGAGAGGCCTGGAAGGGTACTGGCGCACACCTTGCGCCTCCACGTGACTGCCTATATCACAGCGATTGCTGGTCTGCAGGAAAACCTACTACACTCCACCCCAGACATCCGCAAACAATTCCTTGCCTACTACAAAGCGTTGTACTCTTCCAAGGTTACTGGAGATCTGCGGGAACAAGGGGAATATTTATCCGAAATAGCGCTGGTCTATCTAGAAAGATATATGCAGGACTTTTTATCTGTCCCCATCTCACAAGACAGTATCATTGAAGCCATAGATACACTTCGAGGCTCCGCTGCGCCTGGACTAGAAGGCTTCTCGGCCAATTTCTATAAGGCATACAAAGACATTTTAGTACCAAGACTGGTTTCTACGCAGAGTCGCTTGAAGCAGGCACGCTTCCCCCGACGTTTAGAGAAGTGGTAATCATTCTCCTTCCCAAACCCGGGAGAGACCCCACACAATGCAGCTCCTACAGGCCGTTGTCATTGTAAAATTCCGATTATAAAATATTGGCTAAAGTCATTGCTATACGACTGTCATTGCTGATGGAATCCATTATTGCTCCGACGCAATCTGGTTTTGTCCCTCATAGGTCCATCTCCCTAAATCTTCGTACCTTATTCACGGTACTGCATAGAATTGACCCTGACACTCCAGCTGCCGCTATAATGTTGGATGCTGAAAAAGCATTTGACTCCCTGAGTGGCCCTTTTTTTTTACCAGTTATGAGACGCATGGGTATGCCAGAATGCTTTGTTTCTACGGTGGTGCTGTTATTCACTAAACCCACCGCCAGACTATGCCTAAACGGTACCATCTCCGAGCCCTTCATTCTGTCCCGCAGCACTAGGCAGGGTTGCCCATTGTCTCCACTACTATTTATATTGGCTATGGATCCTTTAGTTCGCCATTTCCAGGAAAAGCATTTACATCCTGGTCTCCAGTTTCGCATGGGCCCCCTAATGGTTTTGCTTTATGCGGACAATACTGTGTTGTACGTTAGAATGCCCCACGTGAATTTGGAACCTTTGATACTAGAAATTGCACGGTTTGGCAAATTCTCCGGGCTCTGCATTAACTGGCATAAATCGGTCATCTTTCCTCTCACGGCTGGCACGACCGCTTGGCCTTGTGCGTTTCCACTTGAATGGCGCAGTGACGCGATTAAATACCTTGGGGTCTATGTCCATCTTGACACGGACACCATGATCAGACTGAACTACAGTAGGGCTGTTGAAGACCTGGAATCGCAAATCACGAAATGGCTGCGCCTGCCTTTATCAATGGCTGGTAGAGTCGCAATAATTAAAATGGTCGTTCTCCCTCGATTTTTGCATCTTTTTAATAATATCCCCATTCCCCTTACTAAAACATTCTTTGCGCAGTTGCGATCATTGCTACTGCGCCTTGTTCGGGCAGACAAGACGCCTCGGGTTAGATGGCAGACCTTGGTGTTGCCGTACGAGAGGGGGGGTTTCGGGGTCCCTGATTAACATCTGTACTACCTAATAGCACGGCGCTGTTATGCATACGTCTGGTTTCACCCTGACGCTCGCGTCCCGTTCTCTAAACCGGAGGCTGATCTAGTACTCCCACGTACCCTGTCCACTGTCCTGCCTACGGGATTCCCCGGGGACCCCCAAGATATTCAAACAGTCTCTACCACTTGTTGGGCGTGGGGCAAGCTGCGCAGATTGCTCGGGCTGGAGATGCTTTATTCGCCTGCACTGCCCCTCCCTAACCCTTCCTTGCTGCCAATTACTAGCGAAATTCTGGTCCAGCGTACACTGGAAAAGTTTGGCATTCGTACAGTGGGTGATCTGTTTCCCGATGGTCACATTTCTTCTGTGTCTGAGGAGGCCCGATTCGCGGACTGCTCCTTTATGGACACTTTTGTAATGAAGCGTATGCACTCAATGCTTCGCGCCACTTTCCCCTCATTTCCTGCGGCCCCTGAACCCACTCCCCCACTAACATTATTAATACAGAGCCCTACTGGCGCACACTTGGTATCCAAATTATATGAACAATGCGGGGCGACCAGATCTGTATCTGATGCCAAGGTGCGTGCGGCCTGGGAGGCCGACTTGGGCGGGCCCATTACGGATGACCAGTGGGAGTAGTGTTGCACTAAACACTAAAACATAAAGTATAATTGGGCACCATCAGATCCTGTGCTACTAATCCCCAGTAACATTACTTCTGGAGTTAAAACCACATTCACCTTCAGGGTTAACTCTAGGAACTATTCTATACCTTTTTTAAGAACATCTTGCCGCGGACAGGTAGAAAACATGTGCACCACATCTGCCCTGAGGGTTTGGCAACGGGGACAACAGATATTCACAGACCCAACCCACTTTGCTATTTAATCTGGTGTATAATGCAAGTCTAAAATCTTTTAAAGTGCTGTGCCTGTAGCTTTTATGAACAGAGTATATCATGTCCCTTGTCTAAGGAATCAAGGAGACCGGTTCCTTTTATCCCAAGCTTTTTATCCCATTTTTCAGCCTATCTCTCTAGGTCATCTGGCTGCATGGTGATCGGCTCACTATAAATTCTACTAATGGTGCATCCAGCTTGAACCCTTAAACTAATCATGGTATTCTTGGCTAGCTCATTGGGCCCCCTGGTTTCTTCCCCAAATAGCTACGTACCTGTAAAAATTTTTTTTTTTAAATCTTTCCTATCTACTCCATATCTGTCCAGTAGCTCTGAAAATGACCTAACCCCATCTACATCGACTAAGTCCCCAACCGCAATAACCCCTAAGTATTTCCATTGTTTCATTCGATGATCATGAAAAACTATAGGTAATGCTGGATTCATATATGGGAGGTATAATAATTTATTCTCCCTATCCCGTCTTTCTTTTTCTCATCTTCCACACCTGGCCTGCTGCTAGTATGGTCTTAGAGCGACCTACCTTGCCAGGTAGGTCGCTCCCCCCCACTGCAGCTCCACCTGCGTTCTCTAAGAGCCCTTGTGTGCCCTCTTGCTCCTCCTGTGCCCCGCTGCCCATTTTGTTCTGTTCCCCGTGCTCTTGTGTGCCCTTGGTTCCTTCTGTGATCCGCTGCCCATTTCTGCCTTCTGTTCCCCCGTGCTCTTGTGTGCCCTTTCCTGTGCCCTGCTGCCTGTTTTTTTCTTCTGTACCCCGTGCCCCCCTCGCCGCTCCCGTTCCCGCCGCTGCATCCCCTGCGGCCCGTCCCCCTCCGTGCCCATGCGCTGCCACCTGCCTCCCGCCTCCCCTTAAATGGCGGCTGTCGTGCGGCCTAAGGCAAGCCTGACTGCGCCCGTCCGCACCTGGACCGCGCCCAGCGCCAGGACCCCTGGCCCCCGCACTAGCCATGAAGACTGCCTCCAATACGACGCCAGCACCCTCATCGCTCTCAGCCCAGGACAGACCCTCACCTTCTGCAGGGCCGCTCCGAAGCGCACCCACGGTCCCTTTGTCTGCCGGAACTGCAGCTTCTCCTGCATCAAAGACGCAGAGACACCCGCCAAGACAGAGCACAACCAGCTCCGATGCATCCTGATCAACACCCGCTCCGCACGCAAACACGCCATCGAGCTCTGGGACCTACTCCACACCGCATCACCAGACGTCGCCTTCCTGACCGAGACCTAGATGAACGAAGCCTCCTCTCCAGACATCGCCATAGCCATCCCCGAAGGATACAAGATGGCCCACAGAGACCGCACCAACGGAGTCGGAGGAGGAATAGCCATTGTGCACAAGAAGACCATCAGGGTCTCAACAAACACCAACGACACTCTCAGCACCGCGGAACACATGCACTTCCAGATCCACACGGACCCCAAGACCACCCTCAGAGGCACCCTCGTCCACAGACCACCTGGTCCCCGACCCCAATTCTGTGACGCCATCGCCGACTTCATCAGCACGCAAGCACTGACCTCCACCAACCACATCCTCCTCGGAGACCTGAACTTCCATCTGGAGAACAACAACGACAGCAACTCCTCCACTCTGGTAGACAACCTCGCCAACCTCGGACTGGAACAGCTCGTCACGACACCGACCCACATCCCCGTACACACGCTCGACGCCATCTTCTCCTCAAGCCCCCACGTCTCCTTGAGCCACGTCTCCGAACCCAACTGGACCGACCACCACTGCATCCACTTCACCTTCTGAAAACCCGTAGCACATCACCGTACCCTTCAGATCTCCCGTCGCTGCTGGGGCAAAATCACCGAAGTACAACTACAGACAAACCTTGCACTCAACCACCGACCAACCCCTCCAAACCCGACGATGGTGCACACACCCTTAGGTGACGGATGGACGACGGTGCCAACACCTTAGCCCCACTGATAAAACAACCCCCCAGAGCCACCAGCAAGAGGGCCAACTGGTTCACCCCAGAACTCCTAGCGTCAAAGCGCACCTGCCGGAAGTTGGAGAACATATGGCACAGCGAGAAGTTGCAGCCCACAAAGATGCCATCCGCAACCACCACTACCTCATCAGGACCGCCAAGAGGACTCCTTCAAACACCGCCTCGACAACAACGCACACAACAGCAAGGAGCTCTTCAACGTCATGAACAAATTTTCCAACTCCAGCTCCAACGACAACGACATCCCGCCGTTGCAAGCCCTGTGCGACTCCCTCGCCACTTTCTTCCACCGCAAGATCGCCGACATCCACGACAGCTTCAACCCCCGGATGACCCTAACAGGCCCCAACACACTGGACCCACCTCACCGACCACGACCCCTGACAACCTGGGCCAACGTGAGCATCGAAGACACAATCAAGACCATGGGCACAATCCACTCCGGCTCGCTGTCTGACCCTTTTCCACACCACATCTTCAACAAAGATGGCAGCTCCATTGCGCCCCAACTGCGCAACATCATCAACCTCTCCTTCCAGACCGCAAACTTCCCTGAGAGCTCGAAACCCGCCGAGATCAACGCCCTACTGAAGAAACCCAAGGCAGACCCAAGCGAACTCAAAAACGTCCGGACCATCTCCCTGCTTCCGTTCCCAGCTTAGGTCATCGAGAAGATAGTCAACATCCAGCTCACCCGCTACCTCGAAGACAACAGCATCCTGGACCTCTCCCAGTCAGGATTCTGCAGCAACCACAGCACTGAGATCCTCCTCATCGCCGCCACAGACTACATCAGGATCATACTGGACAACGGCGTGACGGCGTCCCTCATCCTTCTGGACCTCTCCGCCGCCTTCGACACCGTATGCCACCACACACTAAGCACACGACTCCACGTTGCAGGACCCAGAGAGTCCGCCTCCCCCCGTTCCGATTCGAAGCCTCCGAGATAATCTGCGGCGTCTCGCAGGGATCCTCCCTCAGCCCGACGCTGTGCAACGTCTACATGGCGCCTCTCGCACGCATCGCCCAACATCACAACCTCAACATACTCTCCTACGCTGACGACACGCAACTGATCCTCTCCCTCACCATGGAACCCCTCACCGCCAAATCCAACCTTCAGCATGGAATGAAGGCTGTCGCCGACTGGATGGAGGATAGCCGCCTTAAGCTGAACGCAGACAAGACGGAGATATTCATCCTCGGGCCCAACTCCTCAGCATGGGACGACTCCTGGTGGCCCTCATCGCTGGGGACAACCTCCACACCTACCAACCACGCACGCAACCTGGGAGTCATCCTCGACTCGAAACTCACCATGACCAAACAAGTCAACGCTGTCTCCTCCACCTGCTTCAACACCCTCTGAATGCTCCGCAAGATCTACAGATGGATCCTGACAGACACAAAGAAAACAGTCACCCAGGCCCTAGTCAGCAGCAGACTCGACTACGGAAATGCCCTCTACGCCGGAGCCCCGAGCAAGCTCATCAACAGACTGCAAAGAGTCCTGAATGCCTCTACACGCCTGATCCTCGACGTCCCGTGCTGCGACCACATCATCCCCTACCTGAGGAACCTGCACTGGCTCCCCATCGAAAAAAGAATCTCCTTCAAGCTCCTGATCCACGCACACAAGGCACTCCACAAGACCGGCCCAGCCTATCCCAACAGTCGACTCTCTTTCTACGTACCCAACAGGAAACTCCGCTCCGCAGACCTCTCCCTGGCTACCGTCCCACGCATCCGTAGAACCACAGCCGGAGGCAGATCCTTCTCCCACCGCGCCGCTAAGACCTGGAACACCCTCCCCCTCAACCTACGACAAACCGAAGACCTTCTAACCTTCAGGAGATGACTCAAGACCTGGCTATTCGACCAATAGCAACAGCATCCCCCCCTTTCCCCACCCTCAGTGCCTTGGAACCCTCGCGGGTATGTAGTGCGCTTTATAAATTATTTGATTGATTGATTTATTGATTAAATCTCAGCTTCTTGTAGTAACTAGGTATGATAAACCTTAAGTACAGGTTTTTAGCGTCCTTCCCCACCAATAACTCAAAAATGTCTGGTATCCTCCCCTGATTCCAGGGGTCTAAGGGTTTTCCCCCCACTAAGACACACAGATTTTGTAGTGCTGATGCTAAATAATATAATTTAAAGTCTGGGGCCGATAATCCTGCTCTCTCCCTGGGGAGTGACATAAACTTCAGGGACGGTCCTGTCTTACCATATGCCCACATAAATCTATTTACAAACCCGTCCAACTTTTTAAACCATACTGTCTCGAATATCAAAGGTATTGATCTAGAAAGGAATAAAACTTTAGGCAATAAAATCATTTTCACCACATTACAACGGCCTATCAATAATAGGTGAAGACTATTCGGACGGGCGAAGTCCTGTGATCCCTTCTGAATAACCGGGGGAAGATTCAACTTCACGATTTCCCCTATATTAGATGAAATATTTACTCTTAAATACATCGCCAACTGAGTCAGTCTAAGATATTCATCAATTATGATTTGGGTTTTATGTTGATTAAGTTAATACCCTGATATCTACCCGAAGGCCAGTGTTTCTTTAGTTATTTCAGCCAATGCTGACTCAGGTATTGGTGTGGTAAACGCAAAATCGTCTGCATTATCCAAGATCTTGGTGTCCAACCCACGTCGGCTTATAGGTTTCATCCCAGGTGAGCATCGATTCTGCCGATTACGGGGTCAATATAGCAGGCAAACAATAATGGAGAGCAGGGGAGGAGGAGCTTCGCGCGCAACCGTGATGGCCGCGTGAGCACAGGGCTCCCGGACCTTCGCCACCTCCTGCACTTATCCTGATTACTATCCTGGTTATGACGACGGGTCATTGAAGACGCAACCCAGCTGATATACTAGCTCTTTTCAGAAATGGATTTGGACTCCGGGAACCGATCTTACGATATTCTGAACTTTTGTGGCCTGCTTCACGGAAATGCCCCGGGCTCTTGTCGATGGCCTGCCCGGGCAGTAATTGAACAACATCGGCCTGCCTGATCCTGATCTCTACCCAGGTCTTAGCTTTCAGTTTCGCTTTTGGCCTTGGACTCTCTCCGGCCTCTGACTCGCTCCTGCCACCCATGGCGTAATCAACTCTGCAACTTCGCTACAGTATCGCGATCGAATGTCACTGGTCGTCGTATAGCAAGTTGTACCCTGTTCTTCTAGCGGACCCCTTTGGGCGAACCGAACGGAGCCTTTTTCACCAGGTCCCAAGTACCCCTCAGGGGCACAGCTTCCAAGATGGCCGGCAAACCGGAGATCGAGAAGCGAAAGACCAAGTCCGTCCTCCGTGGGGGTACTGTACAATCGAATGTTATGGACCGATGCACTCATCCCAAGGGATCCCCCGGTGGTGCGAGTAAGTCCCTGGGAGATGCGGGAGATGACTCGATGGCGGGAGACGATTTGACCTTACGTGATGTCATGGGCGCCATTGCCAGCATGAAGACCTCTATCGGCCTACAATATGAGACTCTGGCCGAAAAACTTGACACTGTGGCAATCGATGTCAACCTGATCAGGGCGGATTTAGCTAAGACCAATGAAAAAGTTAAATCTCTGGATTTGAAGACCTCCAGCCTCACAACTGATGTGTCTGATCTCCAAACGGAGGTCCGCAATCTACGGTCCTCCAACGATTTCTTTTCTCGCCGACTGGAGGATTTTGAAAGTCGAGCAAGACGAAACAACGTTCGTATAATTGGGGTCCCTGAAAAATCAGATAGCCCAACGGTGGATCTCCTCGTTGAGGACCTCATCGTAAATCATCTTGCACCTAAAGGCCTGAGCAACTTCTTTGCTGTGGAACGTGCTCACAGGGTGCCAGGAGGAAAGCCTAAGCTGGGTGCCGCCCCGCGACCCATAATCGCCAGGATCTTTAACTTTCGGGATAGAGACGCTATCCTGCAGGCGTCGCGGTTCGGTGGCCCCACGAAATTCAAAAATACCACGGTGAGCTTCTACCCGGACTTCACCCAGCTCGTGCAGAAGCAGAGGATGGGGTTCCAGGGGGTGAAGAGACGATTGAGGGACAGGGACATGAAATACGCAATGCTTTTTCCAGCTTGGCTGCGCGTGGAATATGGAGATCGGACGTTTTTCTTTGATCACCCTGAGGCCGCTAGTGACTGGCTCGTCGCGCTACCCAGGCAGCAGGAACACTCTGAACATTCTGGCGGAGCTGAGGGGGGCCCGACGGAGCAGGAATGAGAAATAGATCTGGTTTTCTGGACTACATATGGATCTTCCAGCTGTGGTTTGCTGACTCTTAAACTGTCTTGATACTGGTGTTTACCCAGGGGTGGTGGGGGGGGGGAGGGGGTCTTTTCCTCCTCCGGGGTTTCTTTTCGTAGATTAGTTATATGTTAGGGCGACAGACACACTGCAAGTTGGGGTGGCTTTTGAGTCTAACGCAGAGGTGCAGGGTGGTGGGTTTGGTTTCGGGAATTTGTTGGGGGGTGGAGGGGGAAGTCGTTGGTGTTTCGTTCATTTCAAGGCAATGTATTGATTGACGTCTCGATTTGGATGTCGCGTTCGTTGTGGGGTGGATGCAGCAATTATTCCTGGGATGGAGGGTAGGGGATTGAAATTACTGTGTTGGAATGTTAATGGGTTGGAAGATAGGATAAAAAGGGGTGTGGTGTTGCAACTATTGAGACGTCTCTCCCCCGATGTCGTTCTACTGCAGGAGACACATCTGATAGGAAACACATGCCACGCTATGAATCGGCGGGGCTACCGCCTTCTGGCACATTCGGGATTCACTACTGGCTCTAGGGGGACGGGCATCCTGGTCAGGGGTTCCCTCCCTCTGGAGGTAGATGATATCATCCTTGATGATAGAGGGCGATATGCCGCCATTACCGGAAGATGGGAGGGGAAGACTATCAATCTGCTTTCTGTCTATGTTCCGCCTGGCCTTCAGACTACGACCTTTGCCGACTTGGGGAGATTGATTTTGGGGCTTCCGGAGGGCATCCTTGTGGTCGGTGGTGATTTCAACTCGGTTGTCTCTGGGGGTGTGGATCGCTACCCCCCAGGGAACTCGTAAACTCACAGTCCTGGCTGGGTGGCTTCATGGATACGTTGGGATTAATATATTGCTGGAGGCTTCTTCACCCGGGGCAGTTACAATACACGTTTCACTCTGGTGCACACTGTAGTCTCTCGAGACTTGATTACTTTCTGATGCCCGCGGCACAGGCCTCTTCTGTTAGGGAGATTAGACATTTGGCTAGGGGTATTTCAGACCATTCCCCAATATGGCTTGTGATAGAAGCGAGGCCAGGAACGGAGGGCCGGGTAGCCCAGATTAACCCTTGGTATCTCCGCGATCCTAGGACCCGTGCAGAATTGATCAACTCACTGGATCGATACTTCGCGGAAAACATGGGGTCTGTGTCATCTTCTGTCTCGCTGTGGGAAGCCTTCAAGACTGTTATCCATGGCCAGGTGCTATCATTAATCAATGGCGCCAAGAAACAAGTCAAGTCAAATTATCTTTATTCGGATTGTAAAAAAATCCATAAAAGTGCACATAAAATCCAGCGAAAAATAAAAACACAAATAACATCCCACTTGATTACAGATTCATAACGATGTATAATTTTATCATATGCAAAAATACAATCATTAGTGCAAAATATGCAATGTGCAATAAGCAATGTGCAAAGTGTGCATAGTGCAAGAGCTTCAATCAATTAACAGAGAAGCACGAGACCGTACAGCTGCTTTGAGAAAGCAGCTCACTCTAAAAATGGCCTCATCCGTTTTTAACATTAATAAGTCTTTAAAAGCCAATTTAAAATTGATCAGAGCGTTTTTTCTACAGTACGGCATTAGAAAGTGCAAAGTGTGCATTCTATAAAAACCACAAAAGAAAAGAAAATGAAGCAGACTTTGTGTACCGCCTAAGTTACAGGGACAGTTTAGGTTTTCCACGTGTTTGTTGAAACCTAACGGAAAGCAAAGTAAATTTATGATGCTTCCGTCCCTGAACCGAAATAGCAAACTCCTATTCCGTCTGCCAAGCTTCAAGCGGAGGTAGCCCTGGGGCAGGGCAGATGGTTTCTCACTTGTCTCCATGAAAGACCTGTATCTAATAGTAGTGGGTTTTACCAAATCACGCATTAGTCTCTCCTTGCGATAATGGGCATATAGGGCCTTTTTTGTTAAATTCTTGTGCATATGGTCAATAAGTTGCGGGTTAGTAAAAAGATGGCCCAACCCCACACTCGATAAACTATTTTCCACAGCTTTAAGCCAAGGTATACAATTAGCCCTCTCACAGTTTAAACAGTCCATGATAATATCGCGTGACAGGGAGGCAGCAGGATTACACCAGATTTTTATCCAGAACAGTGGGGGTCTAGATCTTATCAAGTCTTCTGTATAAATGAGGTTTAGTTCCCTGTGACAGATGTAAGTTGGTGCACTAATGACCCCCCCAAAATCTTCCGGCAAAATCTATTTTCTTCGGTCTGTAATTGGGTGCAGTTAGAATGACCCCATACCTCAGCACCATAGGTTCCCACGGGCAGACATTGTGTTTTATAGATTTGTAAGAGTGACACAATCACATCTGCCTCAATGGGTTGATGAAGGGAGGTTAAAGAATTTATAGCCTTGCTCATTTTGTTCCTTGCTTGGGCAACATGAGGTTGCCAAGAACCAATGTTGGAACTAACAAACCGAGATAAGGGAAAGTGCAAGTGCTTTTTAAAATGTCATCCCCTGATTGAATATGGCTTATTTTATAACATTTGGGGCCGCAAGACATTATAAATGATTTTTTAAAATTGGTATGAAGGCCCAAATCTGCCATAAACTCAACGAAACCAAAAATTAAAATTCGCAAGGCATTAGGTGTGCAGCCCATAAGGACCGCATCATCCGCGTAGAGTAGTGCGGGGACAGGTTTGCCATTGACTTGCGGGACATCCTTAGTTAATTTGCCCAAAGAAACACTCAGATCATTTATGTACAAAATAAAAAGCAGGGGGGCCAGGACACAACCCTGTCTAACCCCCCTGCCAATTAAAATATCATTGGAAACTTCTCCATCATTATTAATACGTACACGAGCTTTCAAGTCGCTATGAAGGTGTGCCAAAAAATAAACTAAAGTTTCATCTAAACCATAATTTAACAGGACTGACCATAGGCGGGAACGGTTAACAAAATCAAAGGCAGAACTTAAATCCATAAAACCAAAATATACAGGTCATTTTTTAGCGATCATATATTTGGCCATAAGCAAGTTTAGGTTCAAGCACTGCTCCACCGTGCCCACTTTACTTCTGAAGCCTAGCTGGCAGGGGTGTAAGATGGTATTTTCTTCCGCCCAGGTGCTGATTCTATTAAAAAGCACCCTGCCTAGAACTTTTAATGTGTTGTCAATTAATGATATTGGGCGGTAGCAGCCAGGATCGAGTCTGTCACGTTTTTTAAATATGGGTACAATGGTGCTACAAGACCATGTTTCCGGAACAGTGATGAGGGATACATTATTGAAAACGTTACATAACAAAGGTGCCCAAAAGACAGGTTTCAGATTTGATTTGGTCGATGGATAGGCCATCTGGACCAGGGGCTTTGTTACCCGCGCTATCAGTGATAGCGTCCTCCACCTCTGACAATAAAATATTTAAAGGCTTTATTACTTGGGCGATTTCAATTGGGTTGCCAGACGCAGAAGCATCATAGATGTTGGAAAAATGGTCAACCCACGCATCCCCTGTTATGTTGCAGTTGATGGGGGAGATATTGGAACCCAGTAATCTAAGATTCTTAACGCCCCTCCAAAACCCTGCAGCATCTCGTAAAGCAGCTGCGCGAACAAGGGAATTCCAGTGGTCTTTTAATAGCTCTGCAGATCAAATTTTTAGACAGTGTTTATATCTAGATCTCAAAGCCCGTACCAGGGAAGGGTCACGCGGTACAGCAGTAAGGGCAGCCCTGAGTTCCCGGTTAGCTTTAGAGCATGAGGTGTCGAACCACCTGGGATTACTATTAGTATGGGCTGGAACAGGTTTGGAAATTTCCGTTTTTATTGCCTTACATAACTCACAAAATGAGTTAACGATATCGGACCCCGGACTGGAAGTTGATAGACATACCGATACTAAGGTAGGATGCTTTTTGATGACTCTAGCCAAAACATCCTGGTTGTCTATCCCCCTCCAGGCCACCCTTAACCTGTCTGTCGATACCATTAAGTTTTTAGCCCCTATTTCTGTTCTGTTCCTTGGGGTTTTAGTTGATTTAAGGCAAATTAAAATTGGATAGTGATCACTATGCGGGGACTTAATAACTTCAGATTTCAATAAGAGATCCTCGAGAAGGGATGAGATGAATACATAGTCGATAGTGGTAGAACTCCCACGCCCGATATAAGTAGGGGCGGGTACCTTATTCACACTAATATCCAATTTCTCCATTGCATCAACTAAGTCACGTGTTGCTAACAAATCTAATAGTTCTGCTCCTCTCCTACAGGGTGGAGTTCTAGGATGGATGTATGCGTTAAAATCGCCTCCCAGACAGATACCATCAAAGCTGCCATATTTTTGACCATCCTCGACTTCATCAATAAAGTTAAACAGTTTCAGGAAATTGGTGTTAGGATGGGTTATGAAATCATTATTGTAAAAATTAATAAGACATAACTTTAGCCGGCCTGTGTATTTCAGCGCCATAAAATTATTGTTATTAATTGGCAATAATTCAATTTTAACTCCAGCTGTGATTTTGACCCAAATTGATAAGCCCCCGCTGGGGCGACCAGTTGGAGGAGAAGGGACGATCAAATTATGGCAGTTATAACCCTCTAGGAGTAAAGATTTTGTGCACCAAGTTTCCTGCAGCATTAAGACGTCAAAGCTGGTTACCCAGTCAATCCAAGATTTTATATTCATTTTAGCATTAAGGCTAGCAATGTTCCAACTCAAGATGGATAATTCCTCATGATCTGTGATGGAGATGTGGCCCTGGGCACCTTTTGTCAAATCAGATAACAACCTACACCTACCAGGGGAATTCAGCAATGGTACACTGGAACAAATTGGCAAAGTGCCTACAGGGGCTTCCCTATTAGTGTAATCACTGGCTAAGGTGAGAAATGGAGTATCTGATGGTCAGTCCAGGCTCCATGTGTCTGCTAATGCGGTATATCTGTTAAAAAGTGGGAAAGGCGATGGTGCTGGAAAAGGTGGAAAGGGCGGCGGAACTGAGAATGATGGAAAGGACAGTGGAGCTGGGAAAAAATGCCTTGGTTGTGACCTATAAAAATAGCCCAGGGGCAACAAAGTAACAACAGTAGAAGGTCCCGAGTGGGTGCTGTTATGATTGAGTATATAGTGAACAGTACCAGGGTGCCTAAAATTTAAAATAATGCAATCCCCATTAAAGTCTTTTCTTAAGGGGCCTACCCAGCTCACACGACGGGCAGACAGGATTTCATTTGTGATATCATGACCTACCCCTTTGTGCTTAGTCAGCCAGTCAATACACTTGTTGTTCAGCTGAACCCAGGATTCACCTTGTCCTACCTTAAGAGAAGGGACGCCTGCCAATACTAGAACGTAAGGGCAGGCGTCAGGTGGTAAATGAATGGTAGGTTCTTGCGATTTTCTGGGTCTGCTGACTGCTGGTTGATCAGTCCTAGCGTCATTACTGCTTTGGACCGCAGGTTTTACAGTGGTTGTGTTTTGGCCCTCCTGTCTTTTGCCGTTGGGTACGATAGTAGTGGTGTTAGAGGAGCCTGGAACTACGAGAGGGGTTGGCTTGGCTTTGGTGGCAGGTTTAGTTTGCCCTAAATTAGTATGCCCGAATGTATTGTTGGCTGTTGGGGTACTGCTAGTAAGTTTGGAAACGTCCTTCGTACTGCTGCTAATGCTAGGCGCACCACACAGGATGACCTTACTGACAGACTCCAGGTCTTTCAGTAGGCGGTCACCCCTGAGCTGATCAAGGCTGATCGCCCCTTTCCTTTTTACCTCTTCCTTTTTAACTAGATTTTCTAATTTGTCTAACCTTTTAAAAACAATATTAAATTGCTTGATCATTTGACATTCCAGTTGTTTAAAAATAGAGTTTACAATTGTCTCGATGAAATTCCAGTTGGGCTTGGTTTGAATGATGCTTTCAGTCAGAAACTCAGTCTGTGTGCCCAAGGAATTATGATCATCAATGGAGGGGGTTATGGGAGAGGCCAGTTCATCAGTTTGCGGCGTCTCAATGTTAACAGTATTACCCTCGGTCTGTTGCCGTTTCCTTCTAGTCCACATGCTCTGCGGAGTTGGTTGATTCTTATTACGGGCTGGTTGCTTCCTTTTGTTAACAATAGATTTCAGGGGGCCCCTTTTCCTTTTGCCCTCGCTGATTTTATTGTCCACAGGCGGGGATGAGATGATAAGCTGTGCAGCGCGGTCAGGCTGAGAGTCAATGGTTATGACCGGACTGCTATCCCCAGGCAGCATTTCCAATGATGTTACTATGGTAGAGGGTTTCAGGATGGTAATTGCAGGAGATAAGGGTATAATGTTAGAAGGACTCGCTAGGGGTGATTGTAGGTCGATGGTGCTGCAACCCAGTGACAACCTCCTTTCTGTGTTAGCTATTTCCTCCTGAACCATTGTTAGAGCATTTGCGAGTAGACAATCAAAGGAGGGGGGTGGGGTAGGGGAACGAACGGAAGCAGGTATTAAAGTCATGTTAGTACGCTTCCCCATGTTGGATTTTCCCCAGCTCACCTCAAGTTGCAGATGTTAAGGCTATGGCCCAGCCCAGCCACTTCCTGCCTCTGAGGGCCACAGAGGGCCCGCCCTTTGCCCGGGCTTAGCCCGGCGCGTACCGCGCGCGTCCACGCGGGACGAGGAAGCAATCAGTGTCTTATGCGCCTCCTGGCGCCGAAAAGCGAGGGGGGCGGTGTCCTGGCGTCAAGGCTGCTGGGAGTTGGAGTCTTAAAACCCCGACCGGCGGAGCCAAGCCCGGCCAGTCAGGGCGTGCAAGCAGGCACGGCGGAGCTGAGCCCGGCCGCCTACACAGGAGCAGGAAACCACGGAGACGCCTCGGCGGAGCAAGGTAGGCTCGGCCGGCGTCCAGACCCCTTTCAAAATGCCACCAGGTCCTCGGCAGCAATCAGTGTCTTATGCGCCTCCTGGCGCCGAAAAGCGAGGGGGGCGGTGTCCTGGCGTCAAGGCTGCTGGGAGTTGGAGTCTTCCAACCCCGACCGGCGGAGCCAAGCCCGGCCAGTCAGGGCGTGCAAGCAGGCACGGCGGAGCTGAGCCCGGCCGCTTACACAGGAGCAGGAAACCACGGAGACGCCTCGGCGGAGCAAGGTAGGCTCGGCCGGCGTCCAGACCCCTTTCAAAATGCCAACAGGTCCTCGGCAGCAATCAGTGTCTTATGCGCCTCCTGACGCCGAAAAGCGAGGGGGGCGGTGTCCTGCCGTCAAGGCTCCTGGGAGTCGGAGTCTTCCAACCCCGACCGGCGGAGCCAAGCCCGGCCAGTCAGGGCGTGCAAGCAGGCACGGCGGAGCTGAGCCCGGCCGCCTACACAGGAGCAGGAAACCACGGAGACGCCTCGGCGGAGCAAGGTAGGCTCGGCCGGCGTCCAGACCCCTTTCAAAATGCCACCAGGTACTTGGCAGCAATCAGTGTCTTATGCGCCTCCTGGTGCCGAAAAGCGAGGGGGGCGGTGTCCTGGCGTCAAGGCTGCTGGGAGTTGGAGTCTTCCAACCCCGACCGGCGGAGCCAAGCTCGGCCAGTCAGGGCGTGCAAGCAGGCACGGCGGAGCTGAGCCCGGCCGCCTACACAGGAGCAGGAAACCACGGAGACGCCTCGGCGGAGCAAGGTAGGCTCGGCCGGCGTCCAGACCCCTTTCAAAATGCCACCAGGTCCTCGGCAGCAATCTGTGTCTTATGCGCCTCCTGGCACCGAAAAGCGAGGGGGGCGGTGTCCTGGCGTCAAGGCTGCTGGGAGTTGGAGTCTTCCAACCCCGACCGGCGGAGCCAAGCCCGGCCAGTCAGGGCGTGCAAGCAGGCACGGCGGAGCTGAGCCCGGCCGCCTACACAGGAGCAGGAAACCACGGAGACGACTCGGCGGAGCAAGGTGGGCTCGGCCGGCGTCCAGACCCCTTTCAAAATGCCACCAGGTCCTCGGCAGCAATCAGTGTCTTATGCGCCTCCTGGTGCCGAAAAGCGAGGGGGGCGGTGTCCTGGCGTCAAGGCTGCTGGGAGTTGGAGTCTTCCAACCCCGACCGGCGGAGCCAAGCCCGTCCAGTCAGGGCGTGCAAGCAGGCACGGTGGAGCTGAGCCCGGCCGCCTACACAGGAGCAGGAAACCACGGAGACGCCTCGGCGGAGCAAGGTAGGCTCGGCCGGCATCCAGACCCCTTTCAAAATGCCACCAAGAAACGTAAATACGAGGCTGTGGTCCTACTTGAGACCGACATAACTTACTTGGAAAAGGAACTGGAGCTTGGTGTCACTTAGGACAAGCTCCACCTCCTTAGTCTCAAACAACTCGACTATAGGGCTCTGGTAACGGACGCCGCCAAAGTGATGAGTAGAGAGCAGCAAGGGCGTTTGTATGATGTTGGAGATAAGGCGGGAAAGTTGATTGCCTGGTTAGACAAGAAGGAGAGAGCGAGTTGTGTGGTCCCTTTGATTGAGAGAGTGGATGGAGTGAGAGTGACTGACCCTAATGAGATTGTGGAGTGTTTTGTGGAACACTTCCAAACTATATATTCCCCTGTTTCGGACAGGCCGGAGCAGGATTCGCATCTGCTGTTAAGAGACATTACACTGCCCCACCTGTCGGATCTAGATAGGGAATCGATGGACGCGACGCTTTCCGTCGAGGAGGTGGCGACTGCTATTCGATCCGTGCGCTCTGGAAAGGCCATGGGCCCTAACGGACTCCCCATTGAGCTCTACAAACTGCACCCTGATACAATAGCACCGTATCTTCTGTCTATGTTTTTGGAGTCGTTAGAAGTGGGCTCCCTTCCTTCTGATCAACGACTTGCATCTATTGTCGTGATTCATAAGGAGGGTAAACCGCGAGATCGTTGTGTGCCGTACAGACCTATTTCGCTTCTAAACGCTAAGCCCAAGATCCTTGCGAAGGTGCTTGCAAACCGCTTGATAACTGTACTTGGCGATCTGATCCATCCAGATCAATCCGGTTTCATTCCACACCGTAACACGGCATTGAATCTGCGGCGCTTACATAGCGCCCTTGGGAGGGCTGCGTCGCTACGTGAGCCGGCCATATTGGCCTCCTTGGATGCCACAATGGCGTTCGATACGTTAGAATGGCCGTATCTCTGGGCAGCCCTTGCGAAGTTGGTTTTGGCCCTGCTTTTATCGGCTGGGTGAGATTGCTATAGGGGGACCATTGGCCCAGGTGGTTGTAAATGGTCGAGTTTCTGGGCAGTTTCCCCTCGGAAGGGGGTCGCGCCAGGGGTGTCCGTTGTCTCCGCTTCTTTTTGCCCTCGCCTTGGAACCCTTGGCAGCCTGGCTGAGGTGGGAGCCATCGATGAAAGGTATTCGGTGGACCCCGGAATTTGGGGACCGAGTGTCACTTTACGCGGATGATATCCTGTTGTACCTCACGTCACCTCGGAAGTCGCTGATTGTTTTATTTGATGTTTTAAATTCTTTCGGGAAAAATTGTAATTAATTGGTCTAAATCTTGTGTATATGTCCTTTAAGCATGGGCGGATTTTGCGGATCCACGATTCACGAATTTGCGTATTCACGGATCGTGGATCCGCAAAATCCGAGGATCGGCGGATTTGTGCATCGGCGGATTTGGGGGCGGGGCTTCCATGCCAGGACCATCGTGCCAGATTGAACCCTGGCGCCTCCTCTTCACCGCGAATCAATATTGTCTTCCCCAGAGTGCACCGCCCCACTTCATGGTCGCATCTGAAATTGTACCTTAGCTCTCAGTCCCTTGCGTCACATATCCTGCAGCACCCACGTGATTTGTCGACGATGGAAGTGGGTCAGGCTTGCTTACTTCGAGACAAACAACCATGGCTGTTTCTCTCATTAAATATTTCTGCTTACGCATCCCAACTGTTTGTCAAACTACGTTCTTATCTTGAAAACATGTAAAAACTGCACCCTTCTTTTCCATTTTTGACAGAAAGGTTGCTAATACCTACAAGTGCCGCGAAGCCAGGCAAATGCCGATTAAAAGAAAGCACATTAAAAAGCGTGCCAGAATGAACCCTGCCCTTCATATTTATTCAAGAAGACACCACCGTTTTGTGCCTGTTGTAACTAATTTACGATGGCGCCGGCAAGCTGCCAGCGCCATCCTAAAATAGTTACTTAATTAGCTTCAACAGGAAGCTCTAATTGGTAAAATAAAGCAGGCGCTCGAGCCCCTGCTTTATCTTATCTATTAGAGCTTCCTGTTGAAGCTAATTAAGTAACTTTAGGATGGCGCTGGCAGCTTGCCGGCGCCATCGTAAATTAGTTACAGACCAGCAAGGCTTGAACTTTTGACCGAGGAATCCGCCGCTCGCGAATTGCGAATTTTCTGTAAATTCGCGAGAGTTCGCGGATCGCGGATTTACCGAAAATCCGCAAAATCCGCGAGCGGAGCGGATTTTGCGCTCATGCTTAATGTCCTTTCGGGTGAATCTCCTCCCTTGCCGCGTGGTTGTCCCATACAGGTGGCGCAGGCGGGATTTAAATACTTGGGAATCTTTATTTCTTTAGATCCTGTGGTCCGCTATGAACGTAATTTGCTCCCCCCGCTTCAGCGTCTAAGGGCTGATGTTGTGGCATGGCGCAAGCTTCCGCTGTCCCCCCTCGGACGAGCAGCTTTTTTTAAGATGATGTCACTGCCCCGTTCTTATATGCGTTACAAAATACATTTGACGTTATCCCAGCGAGCTACTTTCGAGAGGTGGAAAGTCTGCAGAGACAGCTGATATGGGGCGGGCGCTCCCGCATTGCCCTTGCTAAGTTGACACTCCCCTGGTACGATGGTGGAATCGCACTCCCAGATATTAGGCGCTATTATTGGGCCTCCCAGCTGGGGGCGATCAATCATTGCACGTATGGTCCTGCGTCGAACCCTGCGTTCGAAATGGACAAGTGGCAGTTGCCTGGCGGGGATTACAACAGGGCGCTTTATACAAAATCCGCCGGGAAGAAGCTCACGGGTCCAACTAAGATAGCGGTGCAAGCATGGTATCGTGCGAATGCTGCAATGGGATGGAAGGATAAATTGTCTTGAGCTACTCCACTTTACGCGTCCGAGAGGCTTGGCTCCCTGTGGAAAACGAAAGGTTTTGATAGATGGGATGTGATTGGAATATGCAGAGTGAATGATGTCTGGGTCAAGGACAGGGTCAAGACTTTCGAGGAATTGAAGGTGGAATACGAGTTGAGTGATAGGGAATTTTTCCGTTATGCGCAGATTCGCCATGCGCTCGCTGACCTCGGTTTTTCCGTCGGGTACCACTATCCCGGAGGCATCCCCACTTGAAGACCGGGTACTGGACGGGCACGTCCCTGACAGTACAATTTCACTGATCTACAAAAAGTTTTTTCTTTTTTTTAATAGTTCTTTTTATTGTTGCATCAGAAGGATCATATTCACGAATAAGGTTCATACGGTAGAGCGTCAACATTCCGCTCTCGCCGCCGTATATGCAACTTTTCTGGTGGTATTAAATATCATACCCTTCATATTGAACTTATTGTCTCTTGTTTTGCAACATAAATAAAACACATAAATCGAGAAACAAGAAAACCCCCCAAGCAGCATTCCATCAACCCTGGCTTCCCTCCCCCCCCGCTCCCGTCTCACCCTCCCATCTGCTGTGTTACATCCGGGTAATCCAGCGTCTGAAGTAGGGCACCCACAGCACAGAGATATTGTTCAGTTAGGTCCACCCTATATAGTACCTCGTCTAGCGTTCCTTTGACCACATTCGTTTAGTCCGTATTGACTCATTCTAGTCCATGGTAGTGCCTCCATTTAGCCCATATTTTCCGGAATTTTTGGGGGCAGCCTCTGGCTTTATAAGTCACTCTCTCCGCCGCCATATATAGATCTAGCCCTCTTCGCCACTCCTCCAGATCCGGTTTTCCGGGCGCCCCCCAGAGTCTTGCTATGTCCCTCTTTGCCACCACCAAAGCCAGCAACAAAAAGATTAACAGGGGGCGGGTGAGATCTACTTCTGTGGTCATGCCCAGGAGCGCCAATCTAGGATCCCGTGGGACGTCCACCCCCAGTACCTCGCCTAGTTCCATGAGTACCGCTTCCCAGTATTCTTGAATAACTGTACATCCCCAGATTATATGGAAGAAATCACCCGTGTGTTGGTGGCATCTAAGGCACGCAGTGTCGGCAATCCTACCCATTCTAAAGAGCCTCACCCTGTCAAAATAAGCTCGATGGAGCACCTTAAATTGTATGAGACGGAGTCTTGACTTTATCTCCACCTCACGAGGGTGCATGAGAACGAGTTCCCAATCCAGGTCCTCCATGACACCCACGTCCGTTTCCCATTTGTCCCGTAGGGCCTGCAGGTCACCCAGCATATTATTCGTCAGGGTCTTATACGTTAGTGACACCGCCCCCCCTGCATTCGCTCCTGTAGTAATCTGCCCTCCAGTGGTGCATACTCTGGGATGTCTGTAAGTGTCATGTTCTGTGCCTTCCATGCATGTTGTAGTTGAACGTATTTGTAGTATTGGGTGTGAAGTAGGCCAAAGTCGTCTTTAAGCGCCTGAAACGTTTTCAGTTCCCCCCGTGCTATCACGTCTCCCACTGTGGAGATGCCAATGTCATCCCATCTTCTGAAGCTGTTCAACTTGTTGAGTTCCCCTAACCACTGGCAACACCACAGTGGTGTCTGGCGGGTGGGCCTCTTGTCCCATCCCATTCGTATTGTCGCTCTGCGCCACGCCAACAACGTAAGTCTGGTGGCAGGGAGGAGCTGTTGACCACCCTTCCTTCCATAGAGGAAGTGTAGTATCGTCGTGTTCAACCACTTAGATCTCTCAAGTGCATATGTAGGGTGGTCGGCTGCTGCGTGTATCCATTCATTGATTGGGGATTGGGGCAAGGTGTTCCGCCCAGTAGTAGGCCTCCAGGTTAGGAAGCGAAATCCCCCCACTATACTGGTGTCGCTGCAGCGTGGAGAGAGCCACTCTTGGCTGTTTCCCCAGCCACAGGAAGGTGCGGAGATCTGCATGTATTTTGTTCATGGTCGTATTCGGCAGGGGATAGTACTCGTTTTGGAGCGCATAGAACTCAAAACTCAACTCAAAACGCTTCAAAACTCTGACCTATCTGTTTAAAATCAAAGCTGGGATTGCTCCCAAGTATCTTCAAGATCTTGCTAAGCCTTACCTTCCTAATCGCAATCTTCGTTCAGTCACATCAGCGAACTTTGCGGTACCCAGGTACAAACGGGCTAGAATGGGAGGAAGATCCTTTTCATATTTGGGTCCAACTCTTTGGAACACTCTGCCCATTCAAATACGCAAAGAAGAAAACTATAGGAGCTTCAGGAAAAGCGTTAAAACCTGGTTGTTCGACAAATAATTGCTTTCGGATCTGTTCTCTCTTTAGTTGTACCCTGTGTTCTTGCTTATTCGGCACCGGGAAACCCTTTGTGGGTAGCTGTGCGCCTTATAAATGCTATAAAAATAAAAAATAAATAAATAGAGAAACTTAGGCAATAGGATCATTTTATATAGGGCGGCGCGACCCAGTATAGTGAGCGGGAGCTGTCTCCATCTGTCCATCTCCGCCTTCGCACCCACCATTATTCGGTTTATATTGTCAGTGTAGGAGCGTCCCCTATCTAGGGTTATGAAGATCCCCAAGTACTGAAAGCCTTCTTTAGTATGTATAAGTAACTCTGGCAGACACTCCCCCCTCTCATTGCCGTGTGGATCGTAGAGGACCGATTTGTGCCAATTTATCGTGTGTCCTGCCATCGCCCCAAAGTCGCCCAGCTCCCTGAACAGCGCCGGTATTGTCCTATCTGGGTCAGTCACGAACAATAGTACGTCATCGGCATACAGGGATATCTTTTACTGTGTCGCGTCAGATCCCCCCCAGGTAAAGCCTCTAATGTCTTGATTGTGCCGGATCCGTAACGCTAGGATTTCAATTGTGAGGGTAAATAAAAGAGGGGACAGTGGGCATCCCTGACGGGTCCCCCTTCCAATCGGAAACTCGCGGGACAGTCGCCCATTGATTCGTACCCGTGCTCTCGGGTCTGAGTACAGGAGCCGAACCCAGTGCAAGTATTTGGGTCCAAATCCAAACCGTCGGAGCGTCTCCATTAGGAAAGGCCAGTGAACTGCGTCAAACGCTTTCTCCGCATCTAGGGAGAGGAACCAGTGGGGTTCACTCCTCCCACGGACCTCCTGAAGCCAATTGTGGGTGCGGCGGAGATTGAGTTTGGTAGCCCTGTCCGGCAGGAAGCCGGATTGGTCCATATGTACCAATTCAGCAATGACCTGCCGCAGTCGTCTCGCTAGGATAGTGGCTAGAATTTTCGTTTCTGTGTTCAGGAGGGAGATTGGGCGGTAAGAGGAACAGTCACCCCGTGGCTTACCCTCTTTGTATATCGGGACGATTGTGGCTAAGGCTAAATCTGGGGGGAGGCTCCCTGCCTGGTACGAGTCTGTGAATAGGGCCTTCAAATGTCGGTGCAATAGATCCGACGTTCGTTTGAAAAATTCAGCCGGGAAACCGTTGGGTCCCGGAGTTTTCCCCGGTTTCAGCGCTGTTACAGCTTCCGCTATCTCCTCGAGCGTCAAGTCGGCCTCGAGGGCCGCGCTGTCCTCTGTGGACAAGGTCGGCATCTCCACGTCGCATAGGTATCGCGGAGCGTCTTCACAGTCCCCCAAATCTCTGGCCCTATAGAAATCCTCATAGTATCTCGCAAAAGCGTCCGCTATGGCCTCATCCGAGGACACCCACCTGTTCCCTGTTAACTCGATCTGGTCCACCCACCGGGCCGCTCGCTCCCTCCTGCTCAACCAGGCTAAAAGTTTCCCGGATTTGTCACCTACATCGTATAGTCGGTGGAGTGTTGCCAGTGCCTGGGTGCGCGCCTCGTCCGTGACTAGCTCCCTGTAGTGTCTCTGAGTGTCTAGCAGCTTCCTGAGGCGCATCTCCCCCTTCTGTTGGTGGTATTCTGCCTCTAGAGTCAGGATGTTTACCTCCTCGTTCGCTATCGTCTCGGAGCGTTTCCGCCTGACCTCCCCCAACCTACTCTGGATGCGGTCTCTCAACACTGGTTTCATAGCTTCCCACAGAGTAGCCCCGGATTGCACTGATCCCTCATTTTCGGCTATATAGACCCTTATGTCCGCTCGTAAGCCCCACAGAAGTTCGGCGTTTGGATGTCCCACGGCGCTAGTCGCCGTTGCGCCTGGCTTCCCCCTCTCTCGCGCCTCAGGTGAATATATAGCGGGGAGTGGTCGGAGATCCCCCTTGCCTTATATTCAGCCAGATCTCCCGCCGAGATCTCCTGCCTGGATGTAAAGATATAATCTAATCTGGAGAAAACTTTGTGGGCCCCTGAATAGAATGAATATGTTTCTTGTGTTGGATGGAGTCATCGCCATACATCGGTGAAGCCGATAGTGGTCATTTGCCGCGCTAGGGCTGTTGTAGTTCCTATAGTGTGGGGTATCCCCGATCTATCCCGGGATGTGCACATTACATCATTGAAGTCTCCCCCCACGATCTGTGTCGTGTCGGCCGTGTCCAACAGGATATTCATAACTGCCTTCAGTGTGCGTGACTGTAGCTTAGGTGGGGCGTATACAGATATTATCGTGTATTTACGTCTCTTCCACAGCCCCTGGACTCCCGCATATGTCCCCTGTGGGTCCAACCAAGTGTGTGTGACCGTGAATGGTGCAGCTTTTTTGATGAGAACTGCGGTTCCCCTGGAGTCTGTCGTGTAACCTGCATGCGCCAAGACCATATATCGTCCACACGCTATGAACGCGCAGTGGTTTCCCCTGAGGTGGGTCTCTTGGAGGAGAATGATGTCGGGTGCCAATCGCTTGATATAAGCGTTGACCAAACCTCTCTTGATTTTAGATCCCAGGCCATTTATGTTCCACGTTAACACCGTGACTCCAGAGCCACCCATGAGTGGATTATCTAATGTACCTGCCATTGCATGTCCCAGTGTCTATCTGGTGAGGGACCTCGGGGGCCGGGACGTCGCCAAGTGTGGGATGGCATTGTTCTGCTGCTTCTCAACTAACTCCCCCCTCCCCTCTCCAACCCCCCAAATCCCCAACTTGAGGCAATACCCGTACCAACTCCCTCCCCCGCCCCCCTCCCCACCTCCCTCCCCTTCCAGCTGCGCCCCAACATGGGGCCAAACCATCCACGGGAGTAGGTCAGTCGCCCTCCCACACATCCCTCCCCACACTAAACAGTAACCAGTTCTAAGAAACTCAAGAGAAAAAGAACAGTAGGGGGTGTGCCAACTTGCTTGCTCCGTTGCGCCGAGCTGCTATCGTTCCCGTGCTATGTGCACCAACCATCACGAATGTGAGTCTTGTGTTTCCGTGGTCGGGCCTTGACCCGAGGAGTCCTGTTCCAGCTGGTGAATTTCCTTAACCAACGGGTGCAACGAGTCGCCCAAAAGTTCCTCTGCCTCCCCTCCGGATGTGGGGCCTTCCGAGTCCTCCATGTCGTCGCCTTCGGAACGGATTCCCTTCCTCAGACAACTGAACCTCGAGCCCGCAACAGAGTCATTGCCTGGGGACTCCGATCTGCCGTCCCTTTTGTCCGCCGTGCCTCGGGTTCTGTATGGCGTTGCCGTTGCCTTTTTTTGCGTCCTCCGTGCTCTCCACCGCTGCGGCTCCAGTAGCTCCCATCTCGACCTTTCCCTTATCGACCTGTCTAGTTCCTCTTGGCCAGCTGCTTCTCTGCTATTCAAGATGGGGCGTTCTTCGAGCCATTGCCATGCGTCATCCGGGTGTGCAAAAAAGATAGCTTTGTCCTTGTAAATTACCTTGAGTATTACGGGAAAGAGGAGCATATACTTGATGTTTAGAGACCGTAACTTCGCCTTTACCGAGTCAAACGAGCGGCGTTGTTTTGAGACTTCCTGGCTGTAATCTGGAAAGATCATTATAGTAGTATTCTCCAAGCGGATCTCTCCCATGGCTCTGGCTTCCCGTAGGATCAGGTCTCTGTCAGCAAAGTTCAGGAAGCGTGCTATGACTGGTCTCGGTCTTGCACCCTCCGGTGGCTTGGCTAGAAGTGCCCTGTGTGCCCTCTCAATTATGAAGCACGGGGAGAACTGCGCAGTTGGGAAAGTAGTTTTTAGCCAGGCTAGGAGGAAGGCGGGCATGTCCTTACCCTCAATCCCTTCTCTAAATCCCACAAAGCGGAGGTTGTTGCTCCTTGACCTATTTTCCGCGTCGTCCACCTTCCACTGCAGGTGATGGTGAGAGGCCTGTAGTTCCGCCATGTCCTTCTTGAGTGTGGTGATCGACTCCTCGTCGTCCTTCAATTTAGCTTCCGTCGCCGTCACCCTTTCGGTTAGGTTCCGAAAATCCTGCCGCAGTAGTGTCACCTCAGACCCTACCTCTCCGATCTTAGCCTCCAGGGCGGAGCGCGATGCCTGAATGTCCGTCCTGGACGCCTGGATGGCCTCCATGAGCATGGCCGTGTCGTTGCGTGAGTCGGGCTGCATGGACTGGTGGTCCGCCATCGTCCGTGGTGCTGCGAAGTTGTCCATGGGGCCCTGCCGCGTGACATTGGGTGCCGTGTCTCTCTTCCCCATTGTCATATATTCTACAGGCCCGGGGCTATCCGCGTATGCCTCAGTCCCTGGAGATGGAGGGGGGCCACTGTGAGGGTTGGAGACAGTAGTAGCGGCCCCCGGCGCCGCAGTAATGTGAGTCCCTTCCGCGATTCCCCAGGGGTCCTCTCCTCCTCAGCTGGTGTTCCCTCAAGAGAGGACGATCCGCTGGGACGGGCACTGACCTGACCCGCACCTCCGTAGCTCTCGCTCCGGGTGACCGGTCTCCTGAAAGCTCTCACCCCCGCAGTCCAGTCTCTCGCGGTCCACAGGATGTCTCCTCCGCTGCGTTGTCCCAGCGTGTAGCTCCTGGGGCCCCCTGGATCACTCCGCCGCCATGTTGGTGTAGGCGGGCGTCATGGGGGAGTTCGCCACTGCTCCGCGGATTCGGTGGAGTCGGCCCCCGGCTCCAACAGCTCTCGCCGCACCCTCACTTCGCCTCTCAGGCGGCCATCAGGTCCGCCGTGTTCCGGGGAGGGCAGCTGTGTGGTGCCGTCGTCTTCTCCCGCCGCCTCACTCTCTGCCGGTCGCCTTCTTGGTAAAGGCGACCGGTCGTTCGTGCTCACCCCGATCGGACGCCGTCCGCCCGCCGCGAGTGTCCAAGGTCACCTGGTATCAAAGCGGGTCGCGGCACCTCCGTTTGGTGGGCGTCGGGCTGCCGGATCTCCGGTAGGGGCTCTAGGAGTTCAGTAGTCCTCCGCGCCTCGTGGTCGCCAACATGGCCGCCGGGTGTCCGCTGCGGTCGCTGTCCCACACGGTTTCCTTAGGGGGGAAGCAGGCGTGCACCGTCTATGTGTCGCTTCTTCTAGATGCTACAGTGTTCCCTCTTCCTTCTGGTGTCTTTTCAAGCTCGAGTAGGAGGATATAAGGCGGATTACGGGGCAGCTCAGCCGGAGCTCCGGCAAGGCACGTCTAGTCGGCCATGTTGCTGGCCACGCCCCCCTGATCTACAAAAAGTTGATAAATAATCGGGTTGACCTCCTAGACTGTCTTCGAGAGGCCTGGACCGGCGATGGTCTGGAGTTAGACGATGAAGACTGGCAGTCGGCGGTATCTTCGCCAAAGGAGGTTGCAATTCCGGCTCGTCTCCGGTTTGTGCAGCTTAAAATCCTCCACCGGATTTATGTGACTGGTCCTCGCCTTATTAGTATGAGATATTCCTCGGACGGGATGTGTAGGCGTGGATGCGGCCTGCTGGGCACTTTTCTCCATATACTCCGGGAGTGCCCGGCGGTTGTGCGTTATTGGAACCGGGTGCATGCGGTTATGGAAGAGGTCACGGGTGTGGCGCTGTTGCCTGAGGCTAGGAGATGTTTGTTGAATGTTTGGGAGCCGACTGACTATGATGTGGCTCAGACTCAGTGGGTGACCCTCGGGAATATGATTGCAAGAGAGATATTGCGCAATTGTGGGGATCTCAGAGGCCGCCCACTGTTCTGGCATGGAAGGAAAACATGGATTGGTGTATTTTTAGAGAGAAGACAACATACGTGGCACGTGGCAGACCCCGAAAATGGGGGAAAGTCTGGGGCCAGTGGAACTCCTATCGAGGTGAAATATGTACACCTCCCTTCACGCATGTCGAGACCACTCCACCTTCCCCCTGACCTGACATTCCTACTACTGTTTCAGCTAAAATGCCTCCTGATTTGCACTTCCCCTTGCCTCCCCCAATCTGTATTGTTGATTGTATCAAAGTCGTATGCTTCCTTCCTCACGGGACGCTTCACCATTTGTAACGATTATATTGCCTTGTTTTTCTTTTATTGTTTATTGTTTATGTTTTAAATTGTAATAAAAAGAAATATAAAAAAAAAATAATGGAGAGCAGGGGCAGCCCTGCCTGGTCCCTCTTTTTATCTTGAATTCCTCGGTTTGTCCTCCCCCCAGTCCCAGTCTGGCTGTGGGAGAAGCATATAATACTCGTAGATATTTAATAAAGTCCAATCTGACCCCCAGCTGTTCGAGGACCACCCACAAAAAGTACCAGGAGACCCTATCAAATGGTTTCTCTGCATCTAAAAGTATAAGTGCCATAGGGTCTCCTGAGACTGACGCCGCATCGAAGAGCGTGATGACTCTTCTGACATGATCTGTAGTACCCCTCCCAGGTATGACTCTGTGCTGTCTAGGCGAGATAACTCGTCCAATGACGAGGCTCAGGCGATTTGCCAGGACCTTTGAATATATTTTAGTATCCGTGTTCATCAACGTAATCGGTCGATATGAACCTGGGTCTGTGGCTGGCCTCCCCTTCTTCAAGAATACCACTATACTGGCTTGTTCTCAGGATACTAAGGGCGGCTCCCACATTTGAACTTGACAAAGTATATTTGAGAAATCTTCCCCAAGAATGGCCAGAAACTTTATAAAACTCAAGCGGAATTTGGTCTGGACCTGCTGCTTTCCCTGCTGCAAGCTCGCAGTGTGCTTTAAATATTTCATCAGGCGAAAAGGCAGTACCCAGAGATTCACGATCCTCCGAGGAGAATTTCTCCAAATCCTCAGCAGCTTTATATTCCCTAATTGCATTATCACCACTATCCTTGCTGATTTTCTCGGAGTCATATAATTTCATGTAGAACCTATGTAGTTCCTCTCGAATTCCCTGGGCTGTGGTAACCAAATTCCCATACTTATTCTTAATTTATATTATCTTGTTCTGTACGTTCTTCTGTCTAGTGCAAAATGCTAATATGCACCCTGCCCGTTCACTGCACTCATATCATTCCTCCTTTCGTGTCTTATATTTCTCAGTAACCTTAGCTACAACCACATCACCTATTGCTGCTTTGGCTAAGGCAAGCCTATTCAATGTACCCTCAATATTCTTTACAGACTCTATTGTCCTGACTAGATCCTCTTCGACTGCTCTCAATCTTTGGTATAATTCACTTAAGAGTTGACGTTCTTTTTTAAAACAGTGTAAGCTAAAACGTAATGTCTCTCCACGGATGCCTGCCTTAAGAGCTTCCCATACAATACCAGTTTGGGAATTCCCTCTATTATATCCAAGGAACTCCTCTATCCATGTTTAGGTCTCGCAGAACTATTATTTGGTCAATTTACCCGAGTTCTTATTGTCATTTGCATATTTGATTCGAAGCCAACTGAGTGGTTCGATTCACAGTGACGCGTCATCTGTGTGCGCGCTCGTAGTTGCACAATTGACACAATGCCGCCAGCATTGTGTGTACACAGATCTGCTGGACTGGAAGCAGTGTGACTCCAGTCCAGTGGTAGTCACTGACATTGACCAGAGATACTTTTAACTTACCTACAGCGAAAATTGAAGCCTTTAAATGTGTGTTTTTTAAAATTAAGGATTTTGATTAATGAAAATGTATATCCAGAATGAAACACCTGTGTTGAGCATCTTCCATTCATGCATTAAACAATGTTTCCAAAGTAAACAGAGGCGCTGTTCAGATCCTGCAGGTCTTACTTTGGCTCTGCAGCTGGTTTTGAAAGCAAGGACACAGTCGAGAACCGCCCCCCCCCCTCCTCCCTCCCTGTAATGAAGATGCAAGGTTTATTTCCAACCTTTTATTTAGTCGATATAAATCATAAGATACAGGTGAGCGCCAGGTAAGACTCTTCGCTCCAAGTCCTCCAGCACAACTGACACATCTTAGAACCAGGTAGCATCACACATTAAGTAACATTCTGCATGACATACTGCCACGAGCATTTAAAGAAACACTACATAATAATACAAATATCAATACAACACTCCTCAAAACCAGTGCTTTGGTCTGTGCTGTAGTTCTCAGTAATTAGTGTGCTTCTAGCTACATTTAGATGGATAATTGTACCTAATTCACAGTCTTTGTCACGTTCTTGTTTACTTGTGTTAAGTTTGCAGAGTAAATAAACGCTCCCTTTCACAGGTCACACAATGTGCATCTTTCAACCTGTCAGTCTTAATGAGGGGCGACCTTGAACTTTCCGTATATGTGCTTCTGCCTCGATTAATATTTTGAGGGTGACGTCAGAAAGGGGGACCTAAATGACCGTCAGGTCAGCCAATGAGGGACAGCTGAGGCCTATTATGACCTGGCTTATATAAGGTGCTTGGCATTAAAATACATTTTATTTTGGGCTCTGCCACTGGCCAAATCAGTGGTGCTTTTTTATCGGCCTCAGATGGATAAAAGGCTGAGTCCGAGCCCTTTGGGTCAGCCCTGTGATGCAGCAGGTATTCTGAAGTTTTTACAACCCATGTATTGCCCGAGCCTCATTGCAAACTGTTATACTTGTCCCTGCTGCCCAGCTTAGAATGTGTGATGCAAGAGCCTGCTAGAATGTTCAGTGTGGATGTCTGGCAGTTGAATGTGGGCTGAGTGGCAGGAGTGGCCTTTATATATCTTACCTAACATCTTACCTTAATAAAGGAGCATCAAGAAAGTATCTGGACTACCTGTCTTCTATTTACAACACAAACATTGAAAGCACTACATACAAATTTGTAAAGCGACACAGACCACATCTGTTTAGTCAGTCTTTTAAAACGATGTATATGCTGAAAGGCAGCAAACTCAGCAGCTGCCATGCATGCGAATGGCATCATATTTGGAATGTACCATATTTCAAGCAATGCCTATAACTTAGACATTATTCTTGCGCATGCGCATCGAGCGAAGCGAGAATTCAAGTAGCGAAAATACTCATGAAACCACCAGCTTTTTGCTGGCGTTGTCATGAAGTTCATGTGAACCACGTAAACGCGCATCAGGCACTCCTCCCACACCTCACGGACATCTGTTCATTTCTCCTGCACAAGGCTCGCAAAAGGCTCTCCTCCCTCCCCACATCAAAGGCATCAATCACCCTCCCACAGGCTTCCCCAGCGCTGCCCCGCCCCCTGCTTCACGGCCAGGCCATCTGTTCCCTGCCAGACCTCTCACACCTCCGTCACAGCATGCCTGTTTATGTGCTTGTAATTATTCATGGCCGGCCGCAGGCCTCTCCGTTTACAACGAACCATCCTTTGTGTTTACTAACGCAACCCTCTCCAAAATTAGAGAGTCTCCCAGGGACCAGAAAGGACTGGGTAACAAGAACTATGTCAAAAAAGATTCCTTTCTGTGTATTAATCTTTCAGTTGGTGACCATGAGGCCTACACATTTAAATCAATTATTATCACTTTTTGATTATAATTTTAGTTACCAATAGTACGCCACACATGAATGTCATTCTTTCTAACTCTCAAAATTTTATTTTTTTAGAATTTTTTTTTAAAAAGAAAGAAAAACATATTACATCGGTAAACCTTGTGGATACACTTACAATTATAAAAAGTGTGCTCTGTTACACTCTTAACCACTTTCTAACAATTCCAAATTACGGTATCTAATGCAGAGTCACACCACAGTTCAAATTTTTATGTAATCAAATTAAATACATGATACAAACAATTTATACATAATAAAAAGTCCCATTGTCGACGCGTTTCGGTGCGTAGAAGTACATTTGTGGCACCTTCCTCAGGACAGACGAAATATTAAAAACCAATGATTTTAACTTCTTTCTAAAAAAGAAAAAATGAATATAATCAGTGCATTATTCCTATAGAGAGTTTTTTTAGACTAACTGTGGGCTAATCTAGTGGTGTTCACTATTGGTATATTAAATGCCCTTACTTGAAGTATAGGGTTTACGGTCCTTGTATTAACTTTCAGGACTTCTTCGCTTTTCGTTTGGCGTTCGCATAAACTCGCTCACACCGTGATATTATTCGTTCATTGACTTTCTATGTATTGCCCGAGCCTCATTGCAAACATTGAAAGCACTACATACAAATTTGTAAAGCGACACAGTCCACATCTGTTTAGTCAGTCTTTTAAAACGATGTATATGCTGAGGTGTGGGAGGAGTGCCTGATGCGCGTTCACGTGGTTCACATGAACTTCATGAAAACGCCAGCAAAAAGCTGGTGGTTTCATGAGTATTTTCGCTACTTGAATTCTCGCTTCGCTCGATGCGCATGCGCGCATCGATAGGTCGCGAGACCTAAAGAATAATGTCTAAGTTATAGGCATTGCTTGAAATATGGTACATTCCAAATATGATGCCATTCGCATGCATGGCAGCTGCTGAGTTTGCTGCCTTTCAGCATGTATGTAGTATACTTTACAAGTATACTACATACATGCTGAAAGGCAGCAAACTCAGCAGCTGCCATGCATGCGAATGGCATCATACTTGGAATGTACCATATTTCAAGCAATGCAGCTGGTGGTTTCATGAGTATTTTCGCTACTTGAATTCTCGCTTCGCTCGATGCGCATGCGCGCATCGATAGGTCGCGAGACCTAAAGAATAATGTCTAAGTTATAGGCATTGCTTGAAATATGGTACATTCCAAATATGATGCCATTCGCATGCATGGCAGCTGCTGAGTTTGCTGCCTTTCAGCATGTATGTAGTATACTTTACAAGTATACTACATACATGCTGAAAGGCAGCAAACTCAGCAGCTGCCATGCATGCGAATGGCATCATACTTGGAATGTACCATATTTCAAGCAATGCCTATAACTTAGACATTATTCTTTAGGTCTCGCGACCTATCGATGCGCGCATGCGCATCGAGCGAAGCGAGAATTCAAGTAGCGAAAATACTCATGAAACCACCAGCTTTTTGCTGGCGTTTTCATGAAGTTCATGTGAACCACGTGAACGCGCATCAGGCACTCCTCCCACACCTCACGGACATCTGTTCATTTCTCCTGCACAAGGCTCGCAAAAGGCTCTCCTCCCTCCCCACATCAAAGGCATCAATCACCCTCCCACAGGCTTCCCCAGCGCTGCCCCGACCCCTGCTTCACGGCCAGGCCATCTGTTCCCTGCCAGACCTCTCACACCTCCGTCACAGCATGCCTGTTTATGTGCTTGTAAATATTCATGGCCGGCCGCAGGCCTCTCCGTTTACAACGAACCATCCTTTGTGTTTACTAACGCAACCCCTACACGTCATGAGACCTAATAAACCGCCCACCATCCGAACATCAGTTACAATGCACCCGGATGCATCGCAAGAGAACTAACGACATTCGGAAGACGCCCGGTGATTTTTTACCCCTAACACTCGGTAAACTGCACTGATTAAATAGCTTTCTAGTAAACTTGCATGTTGCATGCATTTCCTCTAAATGGTATTGACACCACGAGCGAGTGACGTATCGTTCTGAACCTTGCTAACTTTTCCCCGTCCGGTGAGTTACACACCGTTAATACAGCTTAGTGACTCGCTTGGAGTCACTTTTAACATCGCGTTTGAGCGCACAACTCATAACATCATTAACATCACTACCTGACATACTAAGACACTGCCGAAATAAAACTGATACCTCGAGCGGGTATCGTAACGGTTGAATCTTTTTAACTTCAACTTTTTTCGTTCTGTGTGTTAAACACCTCGTCTCCTCTGCCCCCTAACAAGTAAAAAAAAACATGCATTGGCAAAACCAAGCATTGGCATAGCCAATAGGTCTCGCTTGTGGGACATTATAAGTATTTAGTTTTGCAGCACAATATCCTTGGTGCAACAAGTCCTCCAGCACACCTGACACATCTTAGAACCAGGTAGCATCACAGGATCACTGACATAATATTAAGGGATATAATATCGACTAGCAAAAATATCGGCGACAAAATATCGACAGACAGAATATCGACTTTGTATCTACAAACAGGTAAGTACAAAAATATCGAGTAAAAAATATCGTTTACAAAAATATAGTTTATAAAATATCGACTTTATTAAAAACAATGTTATATTATATTAATTTTAAAAATTAATTACTAAAATATACTTAAAAATACCTAAATTACCTTATAATAATTAAATAATTAATTAAAGTTAAAAAAAGAAATTTTACAATCATATTTGTTAAAACATATATATAAAGTCACATAACATAATTTAAAAATATCCAATATTATCACCGTAGGATAGCGGAAGTGTAAAAATTACTATTCCCACTCCAGAGAGTGCAACAGTAGGGAAAGCGTTGGATAGCGTAGGGGTAAAAATTACTATTCCCACTCCAGAGAGTGCAACAGTAGGGAAAGCGTTGGATAGCGTAGGGGTAAAAATTACTATTCCCACTCCAAAGAGTGCAACAGTAGGGAAAGCGTTGGATAGCGTAGGGGTAAAAATTACTATTCCCACTCCAGAAAGTGCAACAGTAGGTAAGGCATTAGATAGCGTAGAGTAAAAATTACTCTTCCCACTCCAGAGAGTGCAACAGTAGGGAAAGCGTTGGATAGCGAAGGGGTAAAAATTACTATTACCACTCCAAAGAGTGCAACAGTAGGGAAAACGTTGGATAGCGTAGGGGTAAAAATTACAATTCACACTCCAGAAAGTGCAACAGTAGGTAAGGCGTTGGATAGCGTAGAGGTAAAAATTACTAAATTACTATTCCCACTCCAGAGAGTGCAACAGTAGGGAAAGGGTTGGATAGTGTAGTGGTAAAAATTACTATTCCCACTCCAGAGAGTGCAACAGTAGGGAAAGCGATGGGTAGCGTAGGGATAAAAATTACTATTCCCACTCCAAAGAGTGCAACAGTAGGGAAAACGTTGGATAGCGTAGGGGTAAAAATTACTATTCACACTCCAGAAAGTGCAACAGTAGGTAAGGCGTTGGATAGCGTAGAGGTAAAAATTACTAAATTACTATTCCCACTCCAGAGAGTGCAACAGTAGGGAAAGGGTTGGATAGCGTAGTGGTAAAAATTACTATTCCCACTCCAGAGAGTGCAACAGTAGGGAAAGCGATGATAGCGTAGGGATAAAAATAACTATTCCCACTCCAAAGAGTGCAACAGTAGGGAAAGCGTTGGATAGCGTAGGGGTAAAAATTACTATTCCCATTCCAGAGAGTGCAACAGTAGGGAAAGGGTTGGATAGCGTAGGGGTAAAAATTACTATTCCCACTCCAGAGAGTGCAACAGTAGGGAAAGCGTTGGATAGCGTAGGGGTAAAAATTACTATTCCCACTCCAGAGAGTGCAACAGTAGGGAAAGCGTTGGATAGCGTAGGGGTAAAAATTACTATTCCCACTCCAGAGAGTGCAACAGTAGGGAAAGTGTTGGATAGCGTACGGGTAAAAATTACTATTCCCACTCCAGAGAGTGCAACAGTAGGGAAAGGGTTGGATGGCGTAGGGGTAAAAATTACTATTCCCACTCCAGAGAGTGCAACAGTAGGGAAAGCGTTGGATAGCGTAGGGGTAAAAATTACTATTCCCACTCCAGACATTGCAACAGTAGGGAAAGCGTTGGATAGCATAGGGGTAAAAATTACTATTCCCCCTCGAGAGAGTGCAACAGTAGGGAAAGCGTTGGATAGCATAGGGGTAAAAATTACTATTCCCACTCCAGTGAGTGCAACAGTAGCGAAAGTAGATACTTCATATATTATTTAAAAATATATATATATTAATATCTATAAAAAAAATAATTAAAAGTAATAACCAATGTAATATAATATAATAATTAATTAATTACAAATACTAATTTAAATTAGTCATTACAATTAGTTATCTATTAATACTAATTAATTACAAATTAACAATTAATTAATTAGTAATTAAAAAGTTACTTAACAATTAAAATCTAATAACTACCCCAAAAAAATTAACATATGTAATTAGTTATAATTAATTTACTTCCCACCCTATTCCCCTATAAACCCACAACCCGCTACAGAAAATAAATTAGTTAAATTAACATAATTATCAATTAATCAATTAAATAAAATTAATTGGCAATTAACATTTAATTAATTACAAAATAAAAATTAATTAACAATTATTTATAAACAAATATCAATAAATAAATTTACATATTTAATTAATTATAATTAAATTACTTCCCACCCTATTCCCCTATAAACCCACAACCCGCTACATAATTAAATTACGCACAATTTAAATAACATTAAATTAATTAATTAAATTACATTATAACATAAACACTTTTAACACATAAAATACACTATAAAAAAACTCGATATTATTAAATTATCGATATTTTTATTAACCTATATTATGTACTTCGATATTTTGACTATCTATATTTTAAAATTCGATATTACATTACTTACCTTCAAAACGATATTTTTGATGTCTATATTCTGTCCATTCGATATTTTGTCCAGCCTATATTTTGGACTCGATATTATGTCCATTCGATATTTTTTAGTCGATATTTTGTCTGTTTACCTGCATCACACATTAAGTAACATTCTGCATGACATACTGCCACGAGCATTTAAAGAAACACTACATAATAATACAAATGTCAATACAACACACCCCCCCCATGACAAAAGTAAGAATGACAGTAGAAAAGAAGAAGAAAGAAAGGGAACAACTAGGAATAAAATATATATATATATATATATACAAGTTACATAACATATCCTTTTAGCCAACCAGGTAAAACTCTTGTTCTTTTACCCAGAGTAGCTTCAACAACATCAGAATTGCAATCACCAACCCTTCCCCTCCCCTTACAGGAAGAAGAAGCACCCTCACCCAAAAGATTACTTCCATTTACAACATTGTCAGCAAGTTCAGATTGCTAACAGCTATTTTCAAAATGATCCTCAATCCAATCCAAATTCTTCTCCTTGCTAAAATCTTGTGAATCACAGATCTTATTCTGTTCAGGATTAATAGCAATACTTTTAAGGTTCCACATTTTCCCATCACTCAGTCTCACTGAATTCCTTAAAACCTCAACAACTTGTCGCGGTAGATCAAAACGATGTTCACCTTTAGATACTTTAAAAGGTTTCTTGGCTTGTACCCAATCACCTACCCTAATTTCCACATCCTTAGTACAATGATCGTATCCCTCAAATCATCGCCAATTGTAATGAAGATGCAAGGTTTATTTCCAACCTTTTATTTAGTAGATATAAATCATAAGATACAGGTGAGCGCCAGGTAAGACTCTTCGCTCCAAGTCCTCCAGCACAACTGACACATCTTAGAACCAGGTAGCATCACACATTAAGTAACATTCTGCATGACATACTGCCACGAGCATTTAAAGAAACACTACATAATAATACAAATATCAATACAACACTCCCCAAAACCAGTGCTTTGGTCTGTGCTGTAGTTCTCAGTAATTAGTGTGCTTCTAGCTACATTTAGATGGATAATTGTACCTAATTCACAGTCTTTGTCACGTTCTTGTTTACTTGTGTTAAGTTTGCAGAGTAAATAAACGCTCCCTTTCACAGGTCACACAATGGGCATCTTTCAACCTGTCAGTCTTAATGAGGGGCGACCTTGAACTTTCCGTATATGTGCTTCTGCCTCGATTAATATTTTGAGGGTGACGTCAGAAAGGGGGACCAAAATGACCGTCAGGTCAGCCAATGAGGGACAGCTGAGGCCTATTATGACCTGGCTTATATAAGGTGCTTGGCATTAAAATACATTTTATTTTGGGCTCTGCCACTGGCCAAATCAGTGGTGCTTTTTTATCGGCCTCAGATGGATAAAAGGCTGAGTCCGAGCCCTTTGGGTCAGCCCTGTGATGCAGCAGGTATTCTGAAGTTTTTACAACCCATGTATTGCCCGAGCCTCATTGCAAACATTGAAAGCACTACATACAAATTTGTAAAGCGACACAGACCACATCTGTTTAGTCAGTCTTTTAAAATGATGTATATGCTGAAAGGCAGCAAACTCAGCAGCTGCCATGCATGCGAATGGCATCATATTTGGAATGTACCATATTTCAAGCAATGCCTATAACTTAGACATTATTCTTTAGGTCTCGCGACCTATCGATGCGCGCATGCGCATCGAGCGAAGCGAGAATTCAAGTAGCGAAAATACTCATGAAACCACCAGCTTTTTGCTGGCGTTTTCATGAAGTTCATGTGAACCACGTGAACGCGCATCAGGCACTCCTCCCACACCTCACGGACATCTGTTCATTTCTCCTGCACAAGGCTCGCAAAAGGCTCTCCTCCCTCCCCACATCAAAGGCATCAATCACCCTCCCACAGGCTTCCCCAGCGCTGCCCCGCCCCCTGCTTCACGGCCAGGCCATCTGTTCCCTGCCAGACCTCTCACACCTCCGTCACAGCATGCCTGTTTATGTGCTTGTAAATATTCATGGCCGGCCGCAGGCCTCTCCGTTTACAACGAACCATCCTTTGTGTTTACTAACGCAACCCCTACACGTCATGAGACCTAATAAACCGCCCACCATCCGAACATCAGTTACAATGCACCCGGATGCATCGCAAGAGAACTAACGACATTCGGAAGACGCCCGGTGATTTTTTACCCCTAACACTCGGTAAACTGCACTGATTAAATAGCTTTCTAGTAAACTTGCATGTTGCATGCATTTCCTCTAAATGGTATTGACACCACGAGCGAGTGACGTATCGTTCTGAACCTTGCTAACTTTTCCCCGTCCGGTGAGTTACACACCGTTAACACAGCTTAGTGACTCGCTTGGAGTCACTTTTAACATCGCGTTTGAGCGCACAACTCATAACATCATTAACATCACTACCTGACATACTAAGACACTGCCGGAATAAAACTGATACCTCGAGCGGGTATCGTAACGGTTGAATCTTTTTAACTTCAACTTTTTTCGTTCTGTGTGTTAAACACCTCGTCTCCTCTGTAGTAAAAAAAAAACATGCATTGGCAAAACTAAGCATTGGCATAGCCAATAGGTCTCGCTTGTGGGACATTATAAGTATTTAGTTTTGCAGCACAATATCCTTGGTGCAACAAGGATATTGTGCTGCAAAACTAAATACTTATAAGGTCCCACAAGCGAGACCTATTGGCAATGCCAATGCTTGTTTTGGTTTGTTTTTGTTTTGTGTAGTGTGCCTGAAGTGCCCACACTCGGGTATTATTTCACCCAAAGAATACAAGTGTTAAAGTTTAACACTAGAGAATTATAGAATACTTGTATTTAGCACAAACTCATGTAAAATAAACTTGACAACACTGGCGTTCACCCGTCATTGGGCTCTGACAGGCTGACGAAACCTGAACTTCTTTTTGAAATGTGTTTTACTAATTGGCTACTGTGAAAAGCCCCTGCCACAAACTGTTCTTCGTCACGGTCTCTACCGATCTGAGCCACTCGAAGCCCAAGAGCGACGTGTAAGGACAGCAGCCGTGATAGATTTATTTGTGTTTTGTTTGTGTTTGTGTTTAGTGCCAGAGTGTAGTTTAAGACAGGCAAGTTCATAGATGTCAAATAGCCCAAATGGCAAGGGTAGCTGCAGTGCCATCACATGTTCTATCACATTATGACATCACAACCATGACCCATTATAACACTCCTAGCCCCTCAACAGACTTCTACTTTCTGCCACGGTTGGAGTGGTCTACAGAGCAATAGCAAAAAATCAAAAAATCAAATGGGGAGGGATCACTTGTCCTGCGTGAACCAGGGTATGCAGGAGATCGTACAACGGTGTCTCCAAATAAAAACCCTCATGCACGTGTTGGGTAGTGTGGTAAGCGGTATATCTTGGTTCTCCGCTCTTCAAACACGTGTGTGCATAATCATCGGGTTAGTTTCGGTATGCAGCCTCCACCAGGAGGATCTTACCCTTGGTAAAAACAGTAGTGACCCAGTGATGTGGAGAGAGTGTAGAACAATTAAAAATCCCCCGGAAACCCAGTAGTAGGAATTTTATTAAGTCTGGGTTCGGGTGGATCCCATTAGGCGAATGCTCAAGTGGCGTGCGCTCTATTGAAAAGATTAGGTTCTCAGGACGCACTAGCATTCAAGAAGATTTAAAACCGCAAGTGTTATACAAACCGCTCTGCGCTAATGCATAGTTGTCCCTTTTACCTAGCCCCCTCGAAGCCCTTGTCACACCCGAAGGAGGTGTAACTGATGTGCATTTCAGGTACGATATTTAGCGCACAGAATACATCGGCATGAGAGTTCAGCACGATTACTTTGGGCATACTTTAATTATGATTGAGATCGAATTGTAGAGACTGCACATGTTTATCAATATTATTGCATGTCATACGATCACGTGGTAATTGAATGCCATATATTTGACCCACCACAACAGTTATCCGAGTGGTGGGGGATTTCCCAACCCTATACACTCGTTCTGCATAACAGTATGATATACCACCTATAAACCAGATATTTACTTTTTGCATGAGAAAGCTTGCTGGATAAAGAGAGAGTTGATACTGCCATTTACTGGGGGTTACGAAGTATTGCCATTTTAAGTTGCTACAACTTGTTTTGTCTAGTAGTGAATTCGCTACGCTATGTGTCTCCCTTACCCTTGTTTTCCCTTTGTGTATGTCTCTATTATGTTTGAATTATAGGTACATCGTGACCTTGAGAAAAAAAGAAACAGGTTGATAATTTCCCTTTTCTAAACACTTGCTTGCCATAATTTAGTAAACTAGTATCACTTTCACCTTTCACCACGGGTCCTGAAGAAAGCCCTAAAGTCCGATTCCCGGCATAGAGGGCTGAAACATGTCGGCCATTTTAAATCTTCTTGAATGCTAGTGCGTCCTGAGAACCTAATCTTTTCAATAGAGCGCACGCCACTTGAGCATTCGCCTAATGGGATCCACCCGAACCCAGACTTAATAAAATTCCTACTACTGGGTTTCCGGGGGATTTTTAATTGTTCTACACTCTCTCCACATCACTGGGTCACTACTGTTTTTACCAAGGGTAAGATCCTCCTGGTGGAGGCTGCATACCGAAACTAACCCGATGATTATGCACACACGTGTTTGAAGAGCGGAGAACCAAGATATACCGCTTACCACACTACCCAACACGTGCATGAGGGTTTTTATTTGGAGACACCGTTGTACGATCTCCTGCATACCCTGGTTCACGCAGGACAAGTGATCCCTCCCCATTTGATTTTTTGCATTTACCTAAGGAAATTGAGGGATCAGCGTTTTCCTTCTCCCCCTTCCATTTGATTAGTATATTCTAAGCAGCGCACAGCTGTGGGAGAATTCTTAGACCTAGACTCTCTGGGTATTTACACCAGATTGAGCCTCCTGCCTTGGTACGAACCAACCATGGCTGAAAACTTCGGACTAAGCTACACAACCGAAGAAATCGATGCAATACTAGCGAGACCCCCTCGTTTTTTGGACAGTGACCTCACTCAGACTCTAGCAAGTACTACAGACTGGGATGAATTGACCGAGATAAAAAAAGAACAAGTAAGAACTGCCGTCCACGGGATCATCATGACGGAATACTTGAGGGTTAACGCAGCTCCCAGAGGCCTCTGGGTTACCAATGCCCCTCGTATCTTTCTGAAAGATCTGGCCTTTAGGAAAGACTGGTCGGCCATATCCTGGAAGTGCACAAGGGACTATTTAGTCCTAATAATAAAGACAGCATCGAGACTAACAGACTAACTCACTGTCAAAATCCAAATCCTAGAAACAAAACTGAATAACACGGTGAATGTAACCATTTACAAGAAAAGGCTTGAAGAAATTAACAAGGAGATGGATGACACTCAAGAGTACCTCACCCAGACAAAGCTACAGAAACTGGCAAAAGAACTAAAGAGGTTTTCCCTAGAACGTGTACACCCTTATAGTAATAAGGACCATAAATTCAATGATAACGCATCAAATTACGGGTCAACCAGTGGGTCCTCGGCTGATGGATCGGACCAACGTGGTGATGAATTCCCCAATTACAATAGAGGAAGACCACAAAACAGAAGAAACAACCGAAGAGGCAGGAACACATGGCGTCCTCCATTCTTTCAGGTGGATCATCAAGGAATCCCATTCCAACCCTTCAACCCACAATTTCAAGGCTGGATGAATCCTTTCTTCTCGGGACCCCCCCCATGAACCATCAACGACCCCTTCAACAAGGACAACATTTCCAACCCAGGGTTCCTTTTTTAGGGAGGGGCCAACCTCAACAACGAGGAAAGAATCGAGGAGTAACTTGGTCAGACCAAACACGACAGGTCCAAACGAGGAGTGTGACAAAAGCCAACACTGTTCCCTCATCGTGAACTTGACTGATAAGGTCCTAACAAAAGAACAAGAAGATGTCCTTAATAAAGGCCTGGGATTTGTCCCAACCCCTAAAACAGACATTTTCAAAACAAAATGTGAATTGGCCGAATTTTGTCGTACCCTCAAACTGAAAGCCTTCTTCAAAGATCAACCAAAATACATCTCGGAGGGAGATACATCACTGAGGAACAAGTCCACTTTCTGCCCACTGCCCTCTCAAGTTCCGATTGAAATCGCAACCTTTGAGCAAGCTATTATGAGAGAAGTAGACGAATTAGCATCAAATCAACAAAAACCCTTTCACAATGTAACAAGAGCAGAACAGACAGCGCTGGATGAATTGAAGAACGATGGTCAAATCATAATCAAGCCAGCCGACAAAGGAGGGGGGGTAGTTATCTTGTCTGCAGCAGGTTATGACAAGCAGTGCCTTGATCTTCTGTCAGATGAGAAGTTCTACAGAAAACTATCCACTGATCCCACCAAAAGGTTGCAGAGTGAAATAAAAATGATGATCGAAGAGGCGGAAGCTCACAACTGGCTTTCCAAGAAAGAGGCTGATTTTTTGGTAACAAAGAACCCCAAAACTCCATATTTCTACTCATTGCCAAAAATACACAAAGCCCGAATACCACCTCCTGGACGACCAATAGTGTCAGGCATTGGGTCGGTACTAGAGCCTCTCTCTCAGTTTGCCGATTATTACCTCAAACCATTGGTACAAAACACACCTACCTACTTAAAGGACACGCGAGACCTCCTGAACTTACTGAAAGATGTCGAATATTCACCTGACACCATGATGCTTGTAGGACTTGACGTAGAAAGTCTCTACATGAGCCTACCCCAACAAGAGACCCTGGATATGCTAGAGCAAATCCTTTTCGACACAGACTGGACATATAAAACTCCTAGACACTTCGTTTTGGAATGTTGCCGCATGGCTCTGACAGAGAATCATTTTCAATACAAAGAGACACTGTACTTACAATGCCATGGTACCTCGATGGGCAGCACATTTGCCCCGAGTGTGGCTGGGTTATATGTGAGCACTTTTGAAGGCACACATGTACACACAGAAACCAATCCCTACATTCGTCATATACTGCTCTGGAAGCGGTATATAGACGATATCCTACTAATCTGGGCAGGGAACGAAGAAGATCTTAAAGATTTCCACACATGGTTAAATACAAAAGACAACTGCCTAAAGTTCACGTACAGTGCGGACAAAAGAATCCTGGACTTCCTTGATATCACAATCTATGCAGAAGACGGGCATCTACAAACACGCACTTTCTTTAAAGAAACAGCCAAGAACAGTCTCCTTTCTTTCAAGAGCTTTCACCCCCGCCCTTTGAGGGAAAATCTCCCCTACAGCCAGTTCCTAAGGCTGCGGAGGAACTGCAGCAAGAACACTGAATACCGGGCCCAAGCACAAGACCTTTGCACAAAACTCCAACATCGAGATTATCCAAGGCGAGTGGTAAATAAATGCAAGAAAAGAGCACAAAACCAAAACAGAGAAGGCCTTTTGGAGACCATTACAAAAACAGAACCTGAGGACCTAACCACTTGCGTCACCACCTACAGTCCAGTCACTGACAAAGTTAAGAAGATCGTTAACAAAAATTGGAGGATTCTCACATCTGGAACACTCTCTTGGCCCAAACCGAGATTTGCCAATGGACGATGTCGGAACTTGAGAGATATCTTGGTACACACGAGACCGTCTGCAGCAAAACGAGGACAACAAACCAATCTATGGGGGAATCCCCCTATTATTGGTCATTACCCTTGTGGCTCTTGCTCAGTCTGTAATCTGACCCAACCAACCAAAGAATTACAATTACTTCCCAATTTTAAATGGAGAATGCTGAAACACACTAACTGCAATACCAGTCACGTAGTGTACATGATCACTTGCCCTTGCCATCTTAACTACATTGGCATGACATGTAGGAAAGCTAAACAAAGGATTGTAGAGCACCGGAGCAACGTCAAATGTAAAAAAACCACAACCAAGATGGCTAGTCACTTTCTGGAAAAAAAACACACAGTGGATGACCTTAACTGGGTCATCCTTGAAACTCTGGACATAAAGGACAGCAATGCAGAGAGAATCCTTTTTGAAAAGGAGCAACGCTGGGTCCATCGTTTGGGGACAGACACAAGAGGTCTGAATGATAATATTCCTTGGCTGAGTGTGTTGAGATAATAAACTTGTTCCCCTAATTAGCAATTGAAGAAATTATACATTCCCTGAAGGCTCCACCCAAAAATGCAGTCTGCCTCCAAGAGACTTAACAGAAGATACCTATCCATGAGTTGCAATGATAGAGGCACCAGTGATCAACACAGTCCTCAAATTCGATAAATCTGCCATATTCTGTATGCCCACGAATTTACAAAACATCATGTATGAACTCGCAACTAATCATCATTTTTATTTTTATTTTTACAAACAATTTTATTTTTTATTTTTATTTTTATTCGGAACCTACACCTTTTTTTACAATGAAGTATCAGAACTACTTCTTTTTGAAAACAATTTATTGCAGGTTTCAGAATCACGTAATCTTCACTTCGCTATATTTTTAATAGTAAGAGGCGCCCAGTCCCCTTTCTACTGCCCTGAACTGAGGACTTCAAAAAACGACCCGGAAGCGGAGCCCCGCCACTTCCGGGTCCCAAGAGGCAGCTGCAGCGCAACGCGAGGCGCGAGGAGAGGAGCGTTAGGTATCTGCCCGAGACAGAATTCTGCTACAAAACCGCAAGTATTATACAAACCGCTCTGCGCTAATGCATAGTTGTCCCTTTTACCTAGCCCCCTCGAAGCCCTTGTCACACCCGAAGAAGGTGTAACTGATGTGCATTTCAGGTACGATATTTAGCGCACAGAATACATCGGCATGAGAGTTCAGCACGATTACTTTGGGCATACTTTAATTATGATTGAGATCGAATTGTAGAGACTGCACATGTTTATCAATATTATTGCATGTCATACGATCACGTGGTAATTGAATGCCATATATTTGACCCACCACAACAGTTATCCGAGTGGTGGGGGATTTCCCAACCCTATACACTCGTTCTGCATAACAGTATGATATACCACCTATAAACCAGATATTTACTTTTTGCATGAGAAAGCTTGCTGGATAAAGAGAGAGTTGATACTGCCATTTACTGGGGGTTACGAAGTATTGCCATTTTAAGTTGCTACAACTTGTTTTGTCTAGTAGTGAATTCGCTACGCTATGTGTCTCCCTTACCCTTGTTTTCCCTTTGTGTATGTCTCTATTATGTTTGAATTATAGGTACATCGTGACCTTGAGAAAAAAAGAAACAGGTTGATAATTTCCCTTTTCTAAACACTTGCTTGCCATAATTTAGTAAACTAGTATCACTTTCACCTTTCACCACGGGTCCTGAAGAAAGCCCTAAAGTCCGATTCCCGGCATAGAGGGCTGAAACATGTCGGCCATTTTAAATCTTCTTGAATGCTAGTGCGTCCTGAGAACCTAATCTTTTCAATAGAGCGCACGCCACTTGAGCATTCGCCTAATGGGATCCACCCGAACCCAGACTTAATAAAATTCCTACTACTGGGTTTCCGGGGGATTTTTAATTGTTCTACACTCTCTCCACATCACTGGGTCACTACTGTTTTTACCAAGGGTAAGATCCTCCTGGTGGAGGCTGCATACCGAAACTAACCCGATGATTATGCACACACGTGTTTGAAGAGCGGAGAACCAAGATATACCGCTTACCACACTACCCAACACGTGCATGAGGGTTTTTATTTGGAGACACCGTTGTACGATCTCCTGCATACCCTGGTTCACGCAGGACAAGTGATCCCTCCCCATTTGATTTTTTGCATTTACCTAAGGAAATTGAGGGATCAGCGTTTTCCTTCTCCCCCTTCCATTTGATTAGTATATACTACAGAGCAATAGAGCAGTGCCCAACAGTTTGGCCTCACAGGTCACTGTGTGGGCTGTTTTATGGTTGTCTGTGGGCGTCGTAGTGCTTTTTAAAATTGTATTTAAATTTTAAGCCATGTAAAAACATTGGCCAAGTTAGTATAGTTACTATTTTGTCTGAAGCCCGATGGAGCTACCTGGTTTAGCTATAGGGGAGACAGGTCGGGGATTCCCTCCTTGGACGTCACCTACCCAGTTGGACTTTAGACAGACTTCCTTTCGTCTCTCCTGTCATCTCCTCCTGCATCCTCCCTCTATTTATGTCTCTCCTCTCTCAATGTATTGAGACTGAACTATTCTGTCTGATGCCCGATGGAGCTACCTGGTTTAGCTATAGGGGAGACAGGCCGAGGACTCCCTCCTTGGACGTCACCTACCCAGTCAGTCTTTAGACAGACTTCCTTTCGTCTCACCTGTCGTCTCTTCCCTCATCCTCCCTTTCTCACCTCCCCTGCCCCATCCACTACTTTTCTCTCGCCTTTCTCTCCTCTCCGAATTGTATTGCCTATTTTTTGATGTATTATGTAATTGTTGCTCTTTTTCTGTTACATTGTTGATTCTCATGTAAAGCGCTCTGATACCTTCGGGTCTAGCCAGCGCTACTCTTCTCCACTTTCCTGCTACTGACTTTTGCCCTCACCTGTCCTGGCCCTTAGTCCCCACCCTGTTTATCTGTGAACTTCCCCTCGTAAATTGAGACCTAGCTATTTTGTCTGATGCCCGATGGAGCTGCCTGGTTTAGCTATAGGGGAGACAGGTTGGGGATTCCCTCCTTGGACGTCACCTACCCAGTCAGTCTTTAGACAGACTTCCTTTCGTCTCACCTGTCGTCTCTTCCCTCATCCTCCCTTTCTCACCTCCCCTGCACCATCCACTACTTTTCTCTCTCCTTTCTCTCCTCTCCTAATTGTATTGCCTATTTCTTGATGTATTATGTAATTTTTGATCTTTTTCTGTTACATTGTTGATTCTTTTGTAAAGCGCTCTAATACCTTCGGGTCTAGCCAGCGCTATATAAAACTCTTTAAATAAATAAATAAAATAAATAAATAAATAGACGCGTAGGCGAAACCTATTGGCTTTGCCAATGCTTGTTTATACTAAACCAGCAGATACAACGAGAACATTTGCTGTAAAGGATTCAAGGCCGCATTTCCATATATTGTTGTGTTTATCTAACTAGACATTGACTTCTGATAAGGGCCACGCTGTCCATGCATTCAGCGCCTAAGTCTACGTTTTACAGCACAGTTGTTCTGACTTTACCGTAACATTTTGAATTCTGTGACTTCCTTTGAATTCCATGATCGTTAACATCTTGCCGTTAACATCAGCCTTATTCCTGTATGTTTAGTGTTACAATCTCAACACACCCTCTTCAATCAATACTGTATTTGCACTTAACTGCTTTACTCAACCATAATCTTACAAAAACACAATTTCTGGCTGGGCATCCAATAATTTTACCACAATGACAAAAACAGACCTACTAAGCTAGTTCTGTTTTTGTTTTTATAACCTATTTTCAGAAATTGTTATCAATTCTTGTGTTTGAAGTACAGTGGGATTTTTTTTTAACTTCATCTCTAAGAGGTCTCTAATGTGCTCACTTATTTGCCTCTTCCTATAGGGTCTGTCGCCTGACAAGATATTCCACATCATTTTGGCCCCCTGCTATGACGGCAAGCTGGAGGCGTTGCGCGATGACTACTTTGCTGCCTTGTACAATGTTCAAGACCTTGACTGTGTTTTAACGTCAGGTGGGTCAGAGGAATTGTTTTTCCACAGCAACACTGTCACGCTTTTCTGTCATTGTGCACGCTGGGGTAGAGAAGTGTGTTCCTTTACTGTATATTTCACAAATGTACACACTAAATTCATCCAAGTGCCTAGTGATTACTCAGTTTGAGCTACCCACTTAGACACCTGAACAATCTAGATTTTTGGTCCTCTTGCTCTCTCTCTGTCTATAGTTTATATCTTCATTTAGGCATGTTGCAGGCCACAGTAAAACATATAATAATAGGATTGGTAAGAATCATGCCATTTTATTTCTGACTTTTCATGAGAGAGATCATAACTTCTATTTAGCTGTGCATGCATGGTATTGTTCCAGTGTGACCAAAAGTTGTATTCATACATCTATTGATTCTGACTCTACTGTTTAGACCTGGATGCTCTAAGCATTTTTTTATTTTATTTTCAAAACCTTTATTTGGAAAGAATTGCACATCACAAATACATAGTTCCACAATAGCAGAAGATTAAACACATCAATACATTGCAGCACGGGGGGCGTGGCTTGGACGCCGCGGTAAGATGGTGGACCCGGCGTGAGCTCCGCAAGTTGGCGGGGCTCTCCTGTAGATTCCTGCCATTTTTACATCGCGTTCGGCAATATAAAGGACGGATACCGCAACCGGAACATGCGGTGAGCCGATTGGCAGCATTTCCAGCGTCTGTACATCGCTGGAGCGATAGTTCCCGTCTTTGACGGACTCTCCTCGGTACGAGTGCGGGCGGCCGCCATTTTAGGCTGCCTCGTCCTGTGGTAAGCATTTTTGCCGCCTGCACAACTTCGGTGGAAATAATAATGCTGTATACCACATGGCTCCATATGTCCTTCTAACAATGTTATTTCGTTAGCGCTTAGTACTCTTTTTTTTGCCCTTGCTTTCCTGAACAGTGCATTTTTCCCCTGGCGCTTCCTTGATTTTCGCGCCCTTTTCTCTCAACGCCTCCTGTTTTTACCTGCAGTCTTTCCAGACTCTTTTTCCTCTATTTTGATGCCTCCTGCTCCCTTCTGCATTGCCTACTGCTGACCATGCTCATTGCAACTTCCTTCTGCTGTGCCATTTAAATTGAAGGATTTCCTTCTCATCTGCTGGATTCTGCTGGGGAATTTTCGTCACCTTGTCTTCTGATACCAACTCTTTGATTGAGAATGTGTGCACCGCTTTTATTTTAAGCCGCTGAGCACATGTTTTCCTTTTTCTTTTGCGCAGTGCAACCCTACTGAGTATTGCTTCACGGTTCTTTTGTGTTGCTACACCTTCTTCTCTACTTTTGGTGTATTTTCCCCACCATTTACAATGGCTAATGATTCTCATGCAGTCCGCTCCTCTGTTACCGGTACCAAGCCAAAGAGACTGAAAAATGATCCTCCTTCTCCTATCCACGCTTCTCCTAACCCAGTCTTGGACTCAATCCTGGATGAAGCCCGTGGTCTTCAACCCTTTATGGCTTTAACCAACGAGAAATTGAGGCAAATGGAGGAGAGATGGATAACTATGGAAGGCAAGGTGCTGAATCTCGAACAACGAGTCAGTAATATTCAAGATGTCTCTACTAAAATACCGATGCTTGAGCAGGAAATTCACAAGCTGAAACTGCACGCGGAGGACCTTGAAAATAGAAATCGTAGAAATAACCTACACCTTTATGGCCTGCCGGAAAATGTTGAGGGGCCTAATATGGTTGTGTTTCTACAAAAATTTCTGCCAGAGCTCTTAGGTCTTTCGCCCTCCTCTCCTCCTCTGACCATTCAAAGAGCACACCGATTGGGTCGCCCCGCTACTAATTCTACTAGACCTCGAGGCATCATCATGCTATTCCTGGAATTCACCGAGCTAATGCCTGGCCGGAAAGATGCTAAGCTTAAACGTCATCTTATTTGGTCGGGACATGCCATCTATATCTCGCAGGATGTTTCCAATGCAACGAATGCTCGCCGTAAGGAGTTCCTGGAGTTACGTCCTCAAATGCGACATCTTCATCTTCAGTATGGCATCCTACATCCTTGCTTCTGCAAGGTTACTCATGATGGGCGCTCACGTACTTTTGATGATCCTGTAAAACTCAAGTTATTCTTACAAAGTTTTCCTTCCACCAGAATGGATACAAGTGTTTAAGTGTTTTCTATCTCTTTCCCTTTTATTCCCTCTTTTCTTCGACATCTTCCTAGTATTTCCCTAAACATTCCTTCTTTCCATTCTCTTGGTTTGGTGCCTTTTCTCTCATATAACTTTTAATCCTGGCTTTTTCCTACTTGAGTTATTCTTTCCTTCTTCCTGTGTCTGTTATATTTCTCTCTCTCTCTTTTTCTATGCCAGTGGTCTGCCTTGCCGTTCGTCACCATGCTCCATCTCCATTGTATTTTCGTTTTTCTACAGATCTGGCTCTGTTGCCTTGATCTGTTTCTTCCCCTATCCTTTCCCACTTGCTTTCTCCTCTCCTCTTCTCTTTCTCTCTCTGCTTCTCCCTTCATTCTATCTTCTTGGTCATTCTGGTTTTCTATTTCTCCTTTATTAATATTGATGCTTTTGTCGGAGTTCACATGTTCTGCTTATGTAGTTCCTTATGCTGATTTGCCCTTTGTAACATTTTTGTTTGTTGCGTTTTACTTTGTAGTCTCCTTCTTGAAGTGTCTTCCCTTCATGTGTCTTCCGTCCATCCAATCCTCCATTATGTGTAATCTTGTCTCATGGAACGTCTGTGGTCTTGGACTCCCTGTCAAACGTCAAAAGGTATTGTCCCATTTATCTAAACTTCACTCTCAAATTGCGTTCCTTCAAGAGACTCACTGTTCTGATGTGGAGTCGTTAAAGTTAAAACGACATTGGGTGGGTCAAGTTATTTTTTCCCCTGCTTCTAATAAGAAAGGTGGTGTCGCTATATTATTCCACAGAGCTTTGTCTGTTCAAATTATTTCTACTGCACATGATGATGATGGACGATGGGTAATGGCTAAGATTGTAGTCCAGAACAAGACGTTAGTTCTATTAAATATTTATGGCCCTGTTCGCCCAGATCCCAAATTTTGGTCGGATATTAAAATTCTCCTATCTTCTATAGATTGCCCTAATATTGTTGTTGCCGGGGACTTTAACCAATGGTTGGATCCTTACTCCGATAGACTTTCCAAATGTAAATTCCAACCTGACAAAATTCACAAATCCTTTCAATCGGCCATTGCCTCTCGTCCATTTTATGATGTATGGAAAACGTGTAACCCTGATTCTTTTGAATATACTTTTCTTTCTAACATGCATCCTACCAGGTCTAGAATTGATTACATTTTAGTTAGTAAAACCTTGCTCCCCTCTATTCAGAAATCGGAAATTGGTTCCATTTTTATATCAGATCATGCACCTGTTTATGCTACTCTTGATTTTACACTTACCACCTCCAAATTTAGCTGTTGGAAATTTAATACCTTTCTTTTATCTAACCCCCTTTTTATATGAGGAGGAGCTTGGCGGGCCTCCGAGATGGCCGCGTGAGCACAGCGCTCCCCGGACCCCCGCCACTCCCGGCATGATATCCTGAACTTATCCTGACTTTTTATGAGGATTTGTGTAGAGGACGCTGAGCTGATTGCCCTGGACTTTTTGAAATTTGATTTGGACCCGGGGTGCCGGAGTTACGGTGATTCGAACTTTCGGGCTCCGCCCTCGAGGTACGCCCGGGACTGGGTGAGGCTCTGTGGCCGTCTTGAAGTTGAACAACAGCGGCAGGGGGATTCGACTTGTGGGTCCCCCTCTTAAGTTTCGGTTTCGTTTCTGCCTCAGACTGGGACATCTGGCAGAGGAGCCTGGCCTGGGCTGGATTCGGGGCACGGGACGGCTATCGGGCCTTTGGCTGGTTTATTCTCCTATCTGTTGGCCCTCCTACTAGTGGTACCCTAGCTGCGGTTCTTTGGTCCCGAGGCCCTACTTTCCTGTGGCCATTCCATCGAGCCTGGTTAATCTCCTGGTGACGCAGTTCTAACATGGCTGGCAGAGGGGACCGAGAGACTCGGAAGACCAAGACGCCCCTGCGTGGGGGCCCGGTCCAGTCTAACGTTATGGACCGCTACACCCATTCCAAGGGGTCCCCCGGAGCCGCCCTGCCCGGATCAAGTAATGCTGACCACACTGTGGACGCGTCAACGGAGCCGTCCTTGCAGGACATCATGGGCGCCATTTCTGCCATGAAGGAGACGATAGGCCAACAATATGAAGCTTTGGCCCACAAAATCGACACCGTGGCCATTGATGTGAACTTGATTCGAGCTGACCTGTCGAAAACCAATGAGAAGGTGAAGTCATTGGATCTCAAATCATCTAGCCTCATGGAAGACGTCTCGGAGATACAGACGGAGATCGGCAACCTTCGTAGGGTGAACGACTTCATGACCCGGCGCTTGGAGGACTTTGAGAACAGGGCACGTCGCTGTAATGTGCGCGTGGTCGGAGTTACGGAGAATCCAGAACCTCACTCTGTTGATCTCCTTGTTGAGGACTTGATCCAGAACCACCTCTCTCCGTCTGGTCTGACTAAATTTTTCGCAGTGGAGCGTGCCCATCGTGTTCCGGGGGGCAAGGGTAAGCCGGGTACCCCGCCGAGGCCTATTGTTGCGAAACTCTTCCATTATAGGGATCGGGATGCTATCCTGCAAGCATCACGTGTGAAGGGCCCGGTGCCTTTGAGAACGCCACGGTGAACTTTTATCCGGACTTTTCTCAACAGGTCCAGAGACAGCGTATGGGCTTCCGTGGTGTCAAGAAACGTCTCCGAGACATGGGGTTACGCTACGCCATGCTTTTTCCGACCAGGCTGCGCGTCGAGTACAACGACCGAACCTTCTTCTTTGATCGGCCTGATTCTGTAAATGACTGGCTGGACTCTCTGCCTGACCGACCTCCTGAGTCTGAGTCCGCCGCCCACTCGGGTGGTGCTGAGGGTGGTGTAGAGAGCTGAACAATCCGCCTACGCCTGGGTCCTCGTATAGAGTAAACTCTTCAGGGATTTTATGCCTCAGTGCCTCTACTGTTTGTGTGTTCTCCTCATTCTCTGTCTTACTCGGGGTGGCGGGTGGGCCAGAGCCTTTCCTCCTCCGGGGTTCTTTTTGTAGAATGGGGGTTCTTGGGCGACAGGCACACTGCATGTTGGGGTGGCTATTTAGCATTTTGCAGGGGTGCAGGGTGGGGGGTGTTTTCTTGATTGTTGGGGGGTGGGTGGTTGGGATGTTCGATGTTTTTGTGTTATGTTTTCAAGGCGAATCAATCTTCCTTCTGATATTTTTTATGTCATGCTCATTGCAGAGGGGTTTCGGCGTTGCTGTGTGGGATGGGGGGTAGCGGGTTGAGGTTTGTTTCGTGGAATGTTAATGGTCTGGGAGATCGCATTAAGCGGAGTGTGGTGTTAAAATGTCTACGCCGTTTATCTCCAGATATTGTTTTTTTGCAGGAAACTCATTTGGTGGGCAATACTTGTCGTGCGATGTGGAAAAGTAAATTTTGTCATGTTCTATGTCCCTACGTGTCATCCATCATATGTTATGTGTGCATGATAAATATGCATATGCATTCCCCATGTCTGATTAATGACGCAATTACAGTTGTGTCCACCTCTAGTATGCCAGTTTCCAGTCCTCGTGAATAATACGAATATCAGGCCTATGTAAAGCTACGTTGCCACGTTTCTCAGTGTGCACGTTATTCCATTATAAAGTCCCCGTTTCTAGGCCTCAAAAGGGCCCGGACACCAGATTCAGCTCCTGTCTCCTGAAGCCTCGCTGAGGAGCGATACAGCCCCCACCTGTATCCTCGACCCTTCACTTACTCCCTGCCTCGCAGTGCCCGGACCAGCCTGGCTCAGTCTCTGAGTCTGCCAAGAATATGTTATGATTCCAGTTATCAGTTCAGTCCTCCTTCTCTGCATTCCTAAGCTACTGAACTACATCAATAGTTTCCGTCATTGTCTAGCCTTCACGTCTCCACGTTAGAGAAATACTGCATTTAATGGTCATTTAATATTCTTCATCACGCACTACATGTAGAATAATGCATGGTCCAGTCTTAGAATCAAGTTAGCCTTTCCCCCTCCTAACTTCTAGTTTATATTAACATGTTCTCTAAACATCAGATACTAGATACTGTTTAGGTACATGTCGCTCCGACCCTCCAGACTTTAGTCTCTGCTCCTAGCACAGAGTTCATAGCCCCCAGCTTCTCCTAGTGATACGTCATTGCCAGTTTGCGCGCACCACTAGGTTAGAGGTCCCGGCTCCTTAGGTAGCCCCCTCCAATGTTTCCGCCCATTCATGACATATTCTGTTACATTTGCATCACATGTCTATGTGCACACCCAGTTACACCCTCTTAAGCCCTTATCTTTCGCGACTGTTTCGCGTCATGCCTCTTGCTCCACCCACTGCTACGCCCATTGCAATGTATTACTATGTGTTGGCGTTATGTATATATGCTCATGTATTGTTATTAAAAAGTATTCCCAGTCCCGATCCTGTTGGTGAGCCATTCTAGACCCTGACCACGGCAGCGCTGCCAGGCTTGCCATCCGATTCCGTGCAGGTTGTCCTGTTCCTGTCCTTATGCTGTAATAAACCTGCAAAACTCCTACTACCTCGAATTTTGACTCTTATTTATTGAGCTATCTGTTATTCATTCATTCATTCAAAAATAGATCCGGTATTATTTATTTATATACCACATAATGGCGCCCGAATAGGGACTTGCCCTTTCCCCACGCGTCGGTGAAGCCACGCCGACCCCCTGACCCTCTGCAGTCGTGACGGAACTCTTCTGCGCAGTGGCAGATATTTCTGCTCAAGTATCCCTCAGGCCCACGGAGGAGACGGAGGAGGCGGTCCAGCATCCAGACGAGACGGTGGAGGAACGCGGCGAGTCCCGACCAGAGCCCAAGCCAAGAGTACAAGGTCCGAGGTATCCGGAGGTCCACCCGTAACTGAAGTCCGAAGTTCGTCGTCATCGTCGTAGCAGTGCAGTCCAGTCCGAGGCCTTCCGTTCTTGCTGCCCGGTGAGTACCGTTACTGGGGTGGTATCTAGACAGGGTCAATTTAATTGACTCTGGTCTGTGGGTTGGTGGTACACAGTCCCACAAACGAAGTGTTCACTTCGGTGGATACGGGTCCTGACGTGTCTCTTTAAGAGACCGGTAAGTTTCGTACTGTTTCAGCAGTGCATCTAGTTTCTGTTCTAGTCAGTTCTGTTCTCGAGAAATTTCAAGTGTTCTGTTCGCAGTATTTCCAGGTAGTATTCTGTTCGAACTGTTATTTTAAATGTCCTTCATGTATTTTAATGTCGTGGTATGAATGGGGAATAGGTATCGTGTTTACTGTGTATTGTATTGTGTCCAGATTATAGTCCAGTCATGCCGCTCTTCTCAAAATTACGTCAGTTAAAGACTAGAAAGGGTCTGCTGGAAGCAGCAGTTCCCGTCCCGCCTAGGGACAGTCCAGGTCACTTTATGTATCAGAAACATGGCATAAGCGCCATATTATATTTAGATTTATGGGTAGAGTATACAAAGGAGCTAGAAGAAAAGTATAGATGGCCCGTATCGGGTACATGGGATGCCGAGTGCATCATGCGAGTAGAGGAGGCATTATGGAAAAAGAAAGCCAGACAATCACAGAAAGATGCCATCGAGCTATGGCGCAAAGAAGCTCATAAAAGAACCGAAAAAGAAATCAGAAAGTCAGAACTAAGTAGAGAATCCCAAGAACGAGCCCAAGAAAGAGAATTAATCGAGATAGGTGAACGAGTTAGAACTGAGCAATCAGACAGACAGAGGAAAGCCCTCATTAAGGGTATGTATCCTCTTCTTGCCGAGGGCTTGCCAAAAGCGACCCCGGAGGCATCCAGTAATTTCCCGCCACCGTTAGTTCCGACCAAGCTACGTCACAAACCGACCGCAGCTGATATTTTCATCTCGTCCTATTTGGACGACACAGTCCCTGAATATGTAAATCCTGTCCGCGCTCCGCCGGTCCCGGTAAATCAGGTAATTCCTACTCCCCCAGACACCGGGGTGCCCTTAACAGCCCCCCCGGGTCAGCCCGTCATACAAGTCCAGCCCACGTTACAATTACCCACCCTGCCAGGACGAAAAGCATCAGTTGATGACTCTAGTTTAGGGGCCGCAGGAGGAGGTCTTCCTCAAACCCCGCCGCCATACAAGCGTTTATCAGCACTCGAATTACATGCTCAAGCCTCACAGCGTACTCCTAAAAGTAATAGGTCTGTTGCAGAGATCAGGCAAACCCTTGGCGAATGTGTCTATGACCCAGTTCCAGGCGAGTTTAATATGGTTTTATATTCCGTACGCGTAAGGAGAGTGACCGAGTATCTAGTCACCCTGCCGAATATGAAAGAAGATCTAGACAGGATATATCGTTTCATCCGTACAGGGGATGACCCACAAAGTATTAGTGATGCCATGTCTCAAAGGAAAGCCGAGATTCAGCGCATGATATTAAAGTTCTTAATTAACTGTCTAATAAGAGAACAGGATCATCCGTCTAAAGACCCGGAAGAAATGAAAACTCTAACAAAGTGGAGTGATAATATAGCCGAAGGAAAGCACAATACCATTGGTGCCATGGAAAGTATGTACAAGAAAATCCGTAGAGAGATAATAAAGATACACGAACAGCGTAAAGCAGCACAAGTAAGCGAGAAAGAAAGTACCTCTGATCCTGAAGAGGAAGACGATGAGAATACCGCCAGAATAGCGTATGTAGGAAAACCTAGATTTCCAGATCGCCATTTACGTCTAGAACACAAGCCAATTTCCCATCATTCAGCACCAGAACAAGGTTCCCTAGAACAAGTATTCCAAGCTACCGATCACATTCTGAAATCACGAATCGGTTATAGTGAGTTAAGTACCATGCATGAACAAGAAATAGTTCGGTCAGCAGTCCGATGGATTACTGATTCTACCACTTTTCCAGACGAAATAGTGGCACAAATGTTTCTGAAATTGCCCCCAGCCGAGCAGCGACTGGTGGGTATGTATATGATTCAGCACCTCATTACTCTGTATGAGGGTCAACATTCTGATCCAGGCCCGTTACATGATATCCTGAGCGAGTTACTCCAGTACAGATGGAGAGGTCTAGGTACCGATTTAATTAGTGTCATTCTAGAACAACGCCATAAATATAGAATGTTCTTGAACCCGCATTTCGTTCATGTCTCACCCCCAGAAAGTAAATCATTCTACATAGACAGACAGAATCCGTTACGAGAAGTCCACCCAGTCAGAGGAGCGGGTGGTGAAATGCAACGAGTGTTTGTTTACACCCCGATTACAAAGATGGAACTCCTCGAAATGAAGAAATTAATTCCCTGTCATGACAAAGATCCAGCAGGGTTCCATAGAGAATTAAAAGACATGCTCCGTATGGGAGAATACACATACCCGGATATAATTAAAATGTTAAAGGTTCTGTTGCCCGCCGGGGTGTATGAAAAGCTCAAAGAGAAAGAATGGGAGGTGGGAGAGAAAAAGATAGATTGGGCAGTCCTAGAAGCAGAAGATAAGATACGTGTACCAGGTACTGGTCTAGGAGAGAAATGTAAAGAATTACCAGAATTATTGATTCAAGTTTTACCCAGATTATTAACAACGAAAAAGGAAGACTGGGATGCAATCTCAGCCTGTAAACAGAAACAAGATGAAGATATTAGTGATTTTTATTCTAGGTTTGAAAAGTGCTTTAGTATCAACAGTGGTCTCAAGACAAGTAGTGAGTCGTACCCTCACCTTTTCGTTACTAAATTAGTCGAGAATTCAAGTCCACCAATTAAAAACCGAGTTCTGAAAGTCGAAAGTACCTGGCAAGCTAATACTCCGTCCCAGATGCTCCAGATGCTCCAGTATCACCAGAATAGAATCAGAGAAGAACAAGAACACGAAAGAAAACGTATGAAAGACACGAAAATGAAAGTGCTAGTTGCACAATCTGTTCCTCACGACAGTCAGAAGAGGGGTCCGAATCAAGCCAGTCATCCTGCAGCACCCGTTAAAGGGAACTGCAATTATTGTAAACAGCCAGGTCATTTCATAAACGAGTGTACAGTTCTGAAACATAACATAGCTACTGGTAAGACTAAAGAAAGACCACGTCCGCCTAGACAAGAACAAGTTTCACAGACTCCTCAGTCACAGAATACACCACAGACAGTTACAACACCGCAGCCTATTGCTGCAACACAGCATGTTACATCGCAGATGTACCAGTATGCACAGTCTGAGTATCCAGAGTATCAGCAGTATTCATGAAACAGCCTAGAGAGGGAGGTAGGCTTGCCTCTCATCGAGATACCTGTAGATCAAGAGGGTCCCTATGTTCACAGTCAAGTATTAGGGAAAGACAGAAAGTTTTTGATTGATACAGGGGCAAGTAGGACCACAATTAGTCACGCCGAAGTTCCAGGGGCTCCGCTCTCAGGCTCTAGAAATGTTTCCCTTGGATTTTCAGGAAAGCCTATCGTAAATGAGATTTCAAAGCCAGTCACTCTAGAAGTAGGTCCATTGTCCCGCACTACTGATCTGTTACTTACTAAGTCATGTCCAGAAAATCTGTTAGGCATTAAGACATTGAAAGAGTTAGGTGCAGTTATATGTTGTTCCCCAGAGGGAATACGTTTGTTCCTACGTGACTTTAAGGGTCACTATGTATTACGAGATTTTGATTCAAGACTGTCTAATGTTCCACAGCATTTATGGGCGCAAGGTCCAACTGATGTAGGTTACATGCAAATCACACCCCATCGTGTGACTCTCAAACCAGGTGTAGTGTTACCACGAATCAGGCAATATAGATTGCCACCTGAGGCTGTAGCAGCCTTATCCAAAATTATAGACGAGCTCATGGCTCAAGGAGTAGTTATAGAAACTGACTCCAATGTATGTAACTCTCCGATCATTCCAGTCATGAAACGTACTGATCCAAATGCACCCCCAGTATATCGATTAGTGATTGATTTATGAGAACTTAACAAATGTATTATTCCTCAGTACCCAGTTGTCCCAGATATCTCTTCCCTATTGACAGCCATTGATTCCGAAGCCATGTTCTTTACAGTAATCGATCTTAAGAATGCATTTTTTAGTGTCCCCCATCCATCCAGACAGCCAGTTTCTTTTCGGATTTTGTTTAAATGGAAGGAGCTATATGTTTACACGAGCTCCTCAAGGTTTCACAGAAAGCCCTAGTATTTACAGTCAAGCACTTAAGAGACAACTAGACAATATTCACATGCCAACTGACACTGCCCTGCTCCAGTATGTCGATGATCTATTGATCACAGCCCGTTCTGAACGTGATTGCGAGCGGGCATCCCTTACGGTTCTGTATTTCCTAGCCGAGATGGGGCACAAGGTGTCCCCTTCGAAGCTTCAATTCTGTGTCCAGCAAGTGGTTTACTTAGGACACTTACTGTCCAAGAGGGGTAGGCAGTTGACACCAGACCGCATCCAGTTGATAGCGAGTCTTCCTCAGCTCAGGACCCAGAAGGAGGTACGTGCCTTTATTGGCCTTACTTCTTATTGCAGACAATGGATTCCTCAGTATGCATTTCTAGCCAAACCACTGATACAGTTAACAACACAGGAGGCAGCCGTATCGACTGTCCTCCCTTGGACATCTGAACATACACTTAGTTTCAACGAGTTAAAGAAAGCCTTATGCCAAGCACCTGTTCTAGCTACACCGAACTACAGTAAGCCTTTTACACTTTTCGTAACTGAACGCGAAGGTACAGCATTATCTGTTCTCACACAAGATCAAGCAGGACAGTACAAGCCGTGTGCTTATTTTTCGAGCACATTAGATCCAGTCGCCCAGGCTTTGCCCGCGTGCCTCAAGTCAGTTGCAGCCACAGCACTAGCTATCAGACAAAGTGATTCCATAGTTTTAGGACACTCCCTGACAGTACAAGTTCCACACTCCGTGGAAGTTCTTTTAAATAGAACACAAACTCAGCACTTGACAATTGCACGTTTAACGGGTTATGAATTGACACTGTTTCAGCCACACATAGAAATCAGACGCTGCAACGTCCTGAACCCTGCTACACTGTTGCCATCAGCTAGTTCAAATTCTGCCGCACACAATTGTGTGGAAGTAGTCAACATTACGACAAAGCCAAGACAAGACCTGACAGACATTCCGTTACTAGATCCCGACCTGACACTTTATGTGGATGGGTCATGTATGAGAACTAGTACAGGAGATTTAGTTGCCGCATATGCAGTGACTACTGACACTGAGGTTATTAAGACACACCGCATTGACACTCTGTCCACTCAAGCAGCAGAGCTAGTTGCTCTGACACAAGCCTGTATACACGCCAAGGAAAAGAAAGTTAATATTTACACAGATTCGCGTTATGCATTTGGAGTCGTACACGACTTTGGAGTGCTCTGGCAGGAGAGAGGTTTTCATGACTTCTCATGGAACCAAGATCCAGCATGGTCTCCTTATTCAAGCTCTGTTAGATGCAATACATTTACCGACATCCATTGCTATCATGAAATGCAAAGCACATACGAAAGTTACTGACATTATTTCCCAAGGTAATGATCTAGCAGATCGCACAGCCAAGCTTACAGCACAGACTCCAGACATTCAAGTTACTCCGACACAGATACAACCTCCAGATCCGACTACATGTATGACAGTTAAGGACCCCACCCAGGATGTCATAGATATCCAGTTACATGCTACTCCCGATGAAATCAAGAAATGGTCTGAACAAGGAGGGGTCCAGACAGATCAAGGATGGGTGACGAAGGGAAGAACCACATGGTTTCTCCCCGACTCTATGGTTCAAGTCATTATCAATACCGCACATAGTCCAGCACATTTAGGAGAAAAAGCTATGTTAGACAGTATCCAGAACATTTGGTTCAACAAGCATTTACGAGCTGCAGCCAAGCAGAAAGTCCGTACCTGTATGATATGTTGTCAGTTTAATCCAGGTAAAAGTGTCCCGGTGGAACAAGGGGGATTCCAGCCTCCTGACCACCCTTTTGAGGTCCTCCAGATGGATTATATTCAGATGGAGCGATGTCGAGGTTTCAAGTATGTTCTTGTAGTTGTATGCGCTTTGTCCAGATGGACAGAAGCATATCCAGTCCCAGATTACACAGCCGCGACCACTGCCAAGCAGTTGGTTCGTGAATTCTTCCCTCGATATGGACTCCCTAGAGTCGTATATTCTGATAACGGTCAGCCATTCTCATCTGAACTCATGAAGCACGTTTCCCTGTTGTTAGGGTACCAGTGGAAGTTTCATTGTGTACGCCATCCTGAAGCAGCTGGTCTGGTCGAGAGACATAATCAGACTCTGAAAATCCGAATTGCCAAAATATGTAAAGAGAAAGGTGTGGACTGGCTAGTAGCTCTGCCAGTTGCTTTGTTTTATATGCGCATGGTCGCACATTCCAGATCAGGTCTGTCCCCGTATGAGGTCGTATTCGGCCGCCCCCCTAACATGTGGGGTACTCCTAGACCCCGAAGTATTACTGATGTTTCATGTAATATGCTGACAGATTACCTAGCTTCCTTGATGTCTGCCCTCAACTCATGTCGTTCACAGGTTGCCGCCGCATTTCCAGACAATACCGAGGTGGCCCCGCATGAAATCGTTCCAGGTTCAATGGTCCTCGTACGTAACTTCGACAGATCAAGTCCGCTGGAGCCACGTTGGAAGGAGCCCCGACAGGTCCTCCTCACCACCCGTACAGCCGTGAAATTGGAAGGACGCCGCGGCTGGGTACACCTTTCGCACGTCAAGAAATTCTACGGATTAAAGCCGGTCTCCAAGAACATTTCCCAGGATTTAAAAACTTGTCAAAACATTGTTCCTAAGGACTGTCCCGCAAATGACATTGACACAACCCCTCCCCTGTTAGAGAAAACTCCGCAGCAGGAGTATAAGCAAAAGCTACGGTCTAGTAAAATAAGTCAGCCAGTTTGATTGTCTAAGTCCTCCCCTAGGTGAAACGGTTAGACTGTTTCTGACATGTATAAAATAGACCCCCATAGTGAGAGAGTTAGTCAAAACTCAATCCGATGTATCGTTTTTCTATGTTTCATATTATTCCTCAGCATTATGATTTCCTGCACCAGTTATGCATTTTACCTATGTTTCCCAGTTCCTCATGTAAATAAGTCTGCTAATGCTACAGCAGAGCACACGTTTAGTGATCTGCCCCCTCATGAACTGTCCTACCGCCTCGCTATGCGTAATAACTCATTTATCCGCATGTTACATTACTCACACCAGACCAGCAATGCCACTAATTGTTGGGTGTGTGGTCGACTCCCCCCTTTCCAGACGTCAAAGGGAGTTCTGCCACTCTTTCCTTATCCTTTTTCCCATAATGGTTCGTGTGGAGCATGGTCCACGTTAACATCATCCTCAACAGATATGTCTTTTCTTAACAGTACATGTTTCCCAGACAAGCATGGTCTCCCCCACAGAACAGGTTTAGATCTAGAAAATGAAGTGTACAATTTAGGTAACTATTCGTCGAATTTTATGGTCCTGAATGTTCAGTCTGATACTACTCCAGACTCACCTGCTATTTCAGTATTACCAGTCAAAGGCGAATTATGTGTTCGTAATTATGGTTCTGTACATGTAGGACATAGTGATTGTACTACTATTGTCAAGTATAGTGACAGTGGGAAATCTATTTTTAAAGCTTCACGTCATTCTTATTTTGTTTGTGGTCAAACTGCATATGTTCGTCTGCCCCTCGATTGGGAGGGAACCTGTTACATTGCCTTCCTACTGCCACCTGTTTTTCTAGCCCCACCTGACTACCATAGGAATTCCTACCTAGTACATACTAGACACAAGAGAAACCTCCCGATTGTCGATTATACTGAAACTGCTGCAGAGCAATTCATTGATATTGATAAAGGTGTTTTCCCTTATTTAGGTACAGTTGTAAATAGTAAGCTAATCCGTAGGTTAACAAGAACCCTTGAAGCTGTAGTAGATGAGACTGCCTCCGCTCTAGGTAACTTAACCGAAGAGCAATCCTTTATGAGAATTGTTGTGCTCCAGAATCGTCTCGTCCTTGACGTCATACTGGCCGATAGGGGCGGGGCCTGTAGACTCATCGGATCCAGTTGCTGCATTTTCATTCCAAATAACGCGCCGTCTGTTTATTCAGCTATAACCAGACTTCATAAAATTGCCCATCTGTTACACCAAGATCCAGGCACCTGGACATGGTCCGGTTGGTTCTGGAATATAATTTCCGCCTGGGGATGGAAAGTCTTGTCCTTTCTAGGTATCGCAGTAGCGATCATATTCAGCTGCTGCCTCTGTATACAATGTGGCCCTGCGATTTGCGGCATGTGTGCTACCTCTTGTATTCCTAGTCCCAAGCCCCGTTCTAAATCTCGTTCCAAGACAATTCGAGATGAACAAATGGTACTGTATGAAATGATAGATGGTATCATGAATATTGATGTTTCCTGATGGAAACGTAGTGACAAGGAGGGAATGTGGAAAAGTAAATTTTGTCATGTTCTATGTCCCTACGTGTCATCCATCATATGTTATGTGTGCATGATAAATATGCATATGCATTCCCCATGTCTGATTAATGACGCAATTACAGTTGTGTCCACCTCTAGTATGCCAGTTTCCAGTCCTCGTGAATAATACGAATATCAGGCCTATGTAAAGCTACGTTGCCACGTTTCTCAGTGTGCACGTTATTCCATTATAAAGTCCCCGTTTCTAGGCCTCAAAAGGGCCCGGACACCAGATTCAGCTCCTGTCTCCTGAAGCCTCGCTGAGGAGCGATACAGCCCCCACCTGTATCCTCGACCCTTCACTTACTCCCTGCCTCGCAGTGCCCGGCCCAGCCTGGCTCAGTCTCTGAGTCTGCCAAGAATATGTTATGATTCCAGTTATCAGTTCAGTCCTCCTTCTCTGCATTCCTAAGCTACTGAACTACATCAATAGTTTCCGTCATTGTCTAGCCTTCACGTCTCCACGTTAGAGAAATACTGCATTTAATGGTCATTTAATATTCTTCATCACGCACTACATGTAGAATAATGCATGGTCCAGTCTTAGAATCAAGTTAGCCTTTCCCCCTCCTAACTTCTAGTTTATATTAACATGTTCTCTAAACATCAGATACTAGATACTGTTTAGGTACATGTCGCTCCGACCCTCCAGACTTTAGTCTCTGCTCCTAGCACAGAGTTCATAGCCCCCAGCTTCTCCTAGTGATACGTCATTGCCAGTTTGCGCGCACCACTAGGTTAGAGGTCCCGGCTCCTTAGGTAGCCCCCTCCAATGTTTCCGCCCATTCATGACATATTCTGTTACATTTGCATCACATGTCTATGTGCACACCCAGTTACACCCTCTTAAGCCCTTATCTTTCGCGACTGTTTCGCGTCATGCCTCTTGCTCCACCCACTGCTACGCCCATTGCAATGTAATACTATGTGTTGGCGTTATGTATATATGCTCATGTATTGTTATTAAAAAGTATTCCCAGTCCCGATCCTGTTGGTGAGCCATTCTAGACCCTGACCACGGCAGCGCTGCCAGGCTTGCCATCCGATTCCGTGCAGGTTGTCCTGTTCCTGTCCTTATGCTGTAATAAACCTGCAAAACTCCTACTACCTCGAATTTTGACTCTTATTTATTGAGCTATCTGTTATTCATTCATTCATTCAAAAATAGATCCGGTATTATTTATTTATATACCACAGGGGGTATCGCCTTGCCGCGCATTCGGGGTTTACCACGGGTTCCAGGGGGGTGGGTATCCTTGTTCGGGCTTCCCTCCCCCTAGCTATTGATGATGTGATCCTTGATGATCGGGGGCGTTATGCTGTCCTCGTGGGTCGCTATGAGGGTCGTACCCTCTCCTTGTTTACTGTTTATGTGCCCCCCGGCCTACAGACTTCTACCTTTTCCGATTTGGGCCGTGTGTTGTTGAACCTCCCTGATAGTACTCTCTTTCTTGCAGGCGATTTTAATTCTGTGATCTCCGGTCTACAAGATCGCTACCCCCCTAGGGATACTCCTTCAGCCCAACAGTGGCTGGGTGGGTTTTTGGACACGTTTGGTTTGGTGGATTGCTGGAGGCTTCTGCATCCTACCCAGCTTCAATACACCTTCCATTCGGGGGCCCATGGGAGTTTGTCTAGACTGGATTATTTCCTGATGCCCGCGGCGCAGACGCCGGCGGTGCGTGAGATCAGACACCTCCCCCGGGGCATCTCCGATCATTCTCCGCTCTGGCTTTGTTTTGAGTTTGGGGTGGAAGCGGCGGGCCGAGTGGCTCCTATTAACCCCTGGTATATTGTCTCCCCTGAGACCCGCAACCTTTTGACTAAGTCTTTAGATGCCTATTTTTTGGACAACGAGGGGTCCGTTTCCTCGGCGGTATCCCTGTGGGAGGCCTTTAAGAGAGTGATTCGTGGGCAGGCCCTTTCCCTTATTGCTGAATCCAAGAAGGCTAGGAATCGGGAGGTGGTGGACCTTGAGATAGAGATTGCGGAGAGGGAGGCCGACTTAGAGTCGGAGGTCACCTCTGATAAACTCCACGCCCTGGGTCTGAAACAATTTGCTTATAAGTCCTTGGTCACGGATGCGGCTAGACTGATGTTCCGGGAACAGCAGGGTCGTCTGTATGATGTGGGGGACAAAGCGGGTAAATTGTTGGCATGGTTGGATAAGAAAGAGAGAGCGAATCGTGTGGTGCCTGTGATTCAGTCGTCGAACGGTGTCGAAGTGACAGACCCGGTTGGAATAGTTGAATGTTTTGCGGAGTATTTTCGTGTGGTTTATACCCCTGTATCTGGACGGGATATGGCTGACTCTCGCCTTTTGTTACGCGATATAGCTTTACCCAGTGTTTCCGATCTAGACCGTGTCTCGTTAGAGTCCCCTTTTACTACGGATGAAATAGCGACTGCCATTCGTTCGCTCCGTTCGGGCAAGGCCTTGGGCCCGAATGGGTTACCAATTGAGCTGTACAAGCTACGCCCTGACAGGGTAGCGCCCTATCTTCGTGCCATGTTTTTGGAGTCCCGGGAACGGGGTATTCTCCCGTATGACCAGCATCTGGCTACAATAGTCGTAATTCCCAAGGACGGGAAACCGCGGGACCTTTGTTCGTCTTATAGGCCCATTTCCCTGTTAAATGTTGAGCCTAAGGTCCTGGCTAAGCTCCTGGCGACCCGCCTACTGACGGTCATTAGTGGCTTGATTCATCCGGATCAGTCCGGATTTATCCCACATCGCAACACGGCTCTTAACCTACGTCGTCTCCACGGTGCTGTTACGAGGGCGGGGCTTCTGACGGAGCCGGCCATTTTGGCCTCGTTAGACGCCTCGATGGCTTTTGATACTGTTGAGTGGCCCTATCTTTGGGCGGCTCTCGAAAAATTTGGTTTTGGACCTGAATTTATTGGATGGGTGAAGTTGTTGTATGTTGAACCCTTAGCGCAAGTAGTGGTGAACGGTAGAGTTTCTGTCCCCTTCTGCCTTGGTAGGGGGACCCGTCAGGGTTGCCCCTTGTCTCCATTGCTTTTCGCGCTGGCCTTGGAACCGTTAGCTGCATGGCTTCGATGGGAACCTTCACTCAAAGGGATCCGTTGGTCACCGGACTTTGAAGACCGCGTCTCTCTTTACGCGGACGACATTCTTCTATATCTTACATCCCCGCGTAAATCTTTGAATGTCTTATTTGACGTTCTTACTTCGTTCGGTGCTAACTCAGGCCTTGTTATTAATTGGGCTAAGTCCTGTGTGTATGTTCTTTCGGGTGTTTTGCCCCCTTTGCCGGCCAGATTTCCTATCCAGGTGGTCCAGTCTGGCTTCAAGTATTTGGGGATTTTTATTACCCTGGACCCCTCCCTCCGGTTTGAGCGTAACCTCCTCCCCCCGCTTCTTAGATTGCGACTGGATGTGGCCCGTTGGCGTAAGCTACCCCTATCCCCTCTGGGTAGGGCAGCTCTTTTTAAAATGATGTCCTTGCCGCGGTTCCTCTACGCACTTCAAAATTCTTATGACGACATTCCCGCTTCCTATTTCAGAGAGATCGAGAGTCTGCAAAGACAACTGATTTGGGACGGGCGTCCACGTATAGCCCTTGCGAAACTTACCATCCCTTGGTACGACGGGGGCATGGCGCTCCCCGACATCAAGAGGTATTACTGGGCTGCCCAGCTATTTGCTATTAACCACGCGATGTATTCGCCGGGTCGCGATCCGGCCTTTGAGATGGATAGGTTCCAGTTGCCGGGAGGGGACTTTAATAGAGCGCTATATTCTAGATCGGCCGGGCGCCATCTTGCGGGCCCGTCCAGGGCTGCAGTCAACGTGTGGCGCGCCGCGAATGTGAGTTTGGGATGGGAGAATCGACTGACGCTGGCGACTCCGCTTTATGCTTCTGAACGTTTGGGGTGTCTCTGGTCCACTAAGGGCTTTGAACGCTGGGATGTGATTGGGATTTGTAAGGTGGGTGATGTTTGTGTGAATGGTCGCGTGAAGTCCTTCCAGGCCCTTAAGGCGGAATACGACTTGAGTGATAGAGAGTTTTTCCGGTATCTGCAGGTCCGGCATGCCCTGGCCTCGGTTCTGACTCCTGATGTGGCCCTGCCCGAGTCCTCCCCCCTTGAAGATCGTATACTAGATGGACACTTGCCCGACAGCACTATCTCCCTCATCTACAAGAAATTGATTCATAATCGCGCTGATTTGTTGGTCCGACTCAGGGAGATGTGGGTCGGTGACGGATTGGAATTAGATGACGAGGATTGGCAGTCGACGCTCTCCTCTCCGAAAGAGGTCGCCATTCCCGCCCGACTTCGTTTGGTGCAACTTAAGATTCTCCACCGGGTGTATGTGACTGGTCCGCGTCTGGTTGTAATGGGTTTTTCCCCGGATGGTTTGTGTAAGCGTGGCTGTGGGATGAGCGCTACCTTTATGCATATACTTTGGGAGTGTCCTGTGGTGGCAGCCTACTGGGTGGATGTGCTTGCGGTAATGACTGTTGTGACTGGTGTTGCCCTGCAGCCTGAGGCCCGACGATGCCTGCTGAACGTGTGGGAACCCTCCGATTACTCTGTGGCCCAGACTAGATGGGCGGCCTTGGGTTACATGGTCGCGAAGCGTGACATTGCGCAACTCTGGGGCGCGTCCCGACCTCCTGACATTTCGGTGTGGGAGGATAACATGGACTGGTCCATGTTCCGAGAGAAGACAGTCTATGTAGCTAGGGGCAGACCCGGGGCGTGGACGAAAATCTGGGGTCAATGGAATGCATATCGTGGAGAAATTTGTACCCCTCCCTTGGTTGCCACCTCCGATGTTACCCTGTCTCCTTAGGCTGACGTTCCCGAAATTTTTCATTCTGTTCTAGGATTTTCCTGTCCTCGCTGCTTCCCCCCCCCACGGCCTTACCGAGTCTCATTGATTTACCTTTGTTCTCCTGCTTAGTGACCTTCCCCTCTGCCATCCGGGCTAACTTGATTGCTGCACTCGCCTTGTTTTTGTGTTTGTTATTTTCATGTTTAATATAGAAAATTGTTGTATCCTGTCCTATGTCTGGAGCAATGTCATTCTATGATTCGGCCTGGCCTCGGACATGATTGTTTACTTCATGTGTCGTGCTATGTGACTTAGCGGCCAGCCCGTGTGGTTGTAGGCCCATCCTTGTACTTTTTATATGATTGCTCAATAAAAGTTTTTAACCAAAAAAAAAATAAAAATAACCCCCTTTTTATTAAAAATGTCACCACCTTCCTTACTGAATTTTTTGCTTTTAATGATCCCTCAGATACATCTATTCCTAACACATGGGATGCTTTTAATGCTGCTTTGCGTGCCTTTGTCATATCTTTTGTTTCAAAGAAGAAAAAAGTTGCTAAAGCCAAATATGAAGTTCAATTGCAAACTATTAAACAACTAGAACACACTTATTTTACTTCTAAAGCTCCTACTGCCCTTCATGCCCTAATTGCTGCAAAAACGGAACTTAATAAATTGCCGACTATTGACGCTTGTAACATTTTGCTTAAAATCAAATCTAAATACCACGGGGGGCAAAACAAGGCTGGCAAAATGTTGGCTAATTATTTGAAAATCAAATCTGAACGTAAGACCATTGGACCCATTCTTAATGAATCCACCAACAAATTAGTGTCTTCTGATGAGGATATTGCGGATGTCTTCCATAACTATTATCGGTCCCTTTACACAGATGACACTTTCCCCTCTACCCAGAACCTAGATTCCTTTTTTTCTGGTCTTCCTTCCCCTCCAAACCTACCTGATGAATTTGCTACGTTAGAGAAAGACATTACCCTACAAGAAGTCATCACTGCCATCCATGCTTTGAAAAGATCTAAAGCTCCTGGTCCTGATGGCCTGCCTGTCGAATTTTATTCTAATTTTTCTTCGATTGTTGCCCCTAAACTTTTGCAACTCTTCAATTCTTTTATTGCTGAAGCCAAAGCTTCAGGGTCCTTCATGGACGCGTTAATCATTATTATCCCCAAACCTGATAAGGATCACTCTCATTGTAAACATTTCCGTCCCATTTCCCTAATCAAGTATGATTGCAACATTTTTGCTAAGATTCTTGCTTCCCGCCTTGACCACATTATTCCCCTTTTGATTAAAATGGATCAGGTTGGCTTTGTAAAGGGTCGGCTAGCATCGGATAATGCCCGTATGTTTGCTAACATTATTTCCCTTAGTAAGAAATTTAAAGACCCCCTTGCTGCTCTTTCTCTGGATGCAGAAAAAGCGTTCGATCGCATTAATTGGCAATTTATGTTTCAGACCCTCCAATGGTTTGGTTTTGGACCCTCTTCTATTTCCTATGTTAAATTATTATATTCCTGCCCCCCTGCTAGTATTTTTGTCAATAATCAGTTTTCCAAATACTTTTCTTTATCCCGTGGTACAAGGCAGGGTTGCCCCCTCTCTCCCTTATTATTTATCCTATGCCTTGAACCTTTCCTGGAACGCATCCGCAATAATCACCTGATTACCGGCTTTAAGTCTTCCTCTGTTGATATAAAAATTTCTGCGTATGCGGATGATATCTTAGTTTACATGTCCAATCCTATTGATTCGTTGCCATATTTTATGAATGAAGTCCAGCTCTACTCCTCTATCTCTGGCTATAAACTCAATTTATCTAAAACTGAAGTTCTACCCTTAAACTCTATTTGCTCCCAATTTATGTTCAGTGATACAGAATTTACCTGGTGCCCCTCCAAAATTAAATATTTGGGCATTTGGTTTTCCTCAACCTTAGCTGATAAACTTAAATTTACTTTTAATAATTTGATTCAGAAAATACAAGCCCTTCTCCTCCTGTGGTCCCCACTTTTTCTTTCCTGGTGGGGTAGGCTGGACACTATTAAAATGATGATTACTCCCCATGTGTTGTATACAGTTTCTATGCTTCCCTTCAAAATTCCCAATGTGTATTTTTCCCGAATAAACTCTATTTGTAAAAAATTCCTTTGGAATAATAAACACCCCCGCATTGCTTTGCTTAAACTTACTCGTCCTAAAACTGAAGGTGGTGTTCGATGCCCTCATTTTAAAGCCCACCATTCAGCTTTTCTGCTTAAACAATCGTTTTTGTTAGCTTATGACTTTCTAAATATACCGATCCCCAAATGGGTTCTTTTTGAATGTTCACTTTTGAAGGATTTCCCTTTCAAACATGTTGCTTTTATGTCCAACTGTTCCTTTTTTTCCCACTACCCCATTTTGAAATATTCACAAACTCTCCTCTCCAATACCTTCTCTAAAGATGTAAACCCCTTGAATTGTTTTTTATCTTCCATTATTTGGTATAATAAATTTCTCAAATATAAGGGTAAATCTTTTTACTACAAATACTGGAAGGAGAAGGATGTATCTTTTGTTTACCAATTCCTCCATAACTTCACTATTATTCCCTTCCAAGACTTGCAACTCCGTTACCACATACCTGACGCTCTTTTTGGTGAATAAACTATTATTGCTACAGCTATCCAATCCTACTTAGCTACTTTTACACTTCCAACTGACTTTCCCTCCATAACTCCTTCGACCCCTTTATATCCTTTATTCTCTACCCACAGACCTAAGGCTGCTCTTGTTTATACCATGTTGTTATCTAATGCTCAAATTCGTTCCAAATCTAATACTGAAGTTACTTGGGAAAATGATTTATCTGTTTCTTTTCCTATTACTATGTGGGAAAAACTTTGGTTATTTAAAGTTTCTGCAGCTGCACGTATAACTCAATCTTTATATTTTGTCTATCATAGAGCGATTATTACTCCTGTTAGCATTTGCAAATTTTCTCCTAATTCCTCTCCCCTACGTTGGTCTTCTTCTAATGCAACAGGAACATTAATTCATTTATTATATGAATGTGCTGCTGTTTCTTCCTTTTGGAATTCAGTTTGGAAGGTTTGCATGTCAATTTTTAAGTTTAGTACTGCTATATCATTTCTACATGTTTTTCTAGGATCTTTATCGCCTGATATTGATATAGCCTCATCTGAATCTAGACTGTTTGACCTTTTTATCGCTCTAGCTTTCAAGGTCATTCTATCGTCATGGAAAGATAATTCCAAATTATCATTATCCATGTGGTGGAACTTTATTTGTGATGAACATAGGATTGCTACTGTCTCTTTTTCCTCCATTACACAAAAAATAAAATCCGATCTGTTATGGCTCCCCTTTACTTCCTATCTTTCCTCTACTATTCTACCTACCTGAGTCTTATCTGCTTTCTTTCTCTTCTCTTCTCTCCTCTTCCTTTTTTCTCCTTCTTCTTCTTTCTTTCCTTTCTTTCTTCCTTTCTCTCCCTCTCTTTTCTCCTGCACCACCCCCTGCCTATCCCTTTTGATATATTTAATCGTATACTATTATGCCTGATTGTATTTCCCTATTCATGTTTATATTGTTTTCATTTCATGGCATGTACTCTGTTTTATTTGCAAAATCTTCAATAAAACTTTATTAAACAAAAAAAAATACATTGCAGCACAGCAGAGATAGTTGCATACTTGTGTCACATTAGAGACAATACATGTAATGCTCTAAGCATTCTTTACACTTTCTGCGAAGCAACATTTTTTAATGTTACTTCTCACGTCATTCTTACCTCTATGCACATTCCCATCCTCTGTCTGCCATCACAACCTCCAGGTAGGCAAGTACTTGACCACATAAAAATGTAGACTTCTGTATGGTGTGTATTCTCTTTGGGTATTTTAATGACTGTCACATCTCTAACTCTACCTTTATTCCAGTATCATTATGTTAATTATAGAAAACCCATTTGCCTTAGGATTTGATTTCTGCCTCTTAAGATATTTGTTGTGTCTCAGGCTTGCTTGACCACCCTTAAACACGTGTTCTACATTAAAACATTTGTTTCTCTCTTTCTCAGTGACCAGTGTAAGAGGAAATTAAAAGCCCAAGCCTTCCTTTGTGGTTGCACCTGGACTAGTATGAGGCTGTGAAAGAAATATGTTTCTCTTCTAGCAGCCTTCCCATACCCCACCATGCAGCTTTATGGTGCTCATAAGTGCCAGCCTCTCTGTGTTTGAATCTGTCCTTAATAATGGAATATATAACATAAATCTAACTCACTGATTAGACTTTAATACCAGCTGATTAGCCAGTACTGGTGTAGTGTGTTATCTAGGAAACCCGAATCGATATTCCTATTTTATGCCCTTGTCCGGCTATAATCAATAATATCCATACAACGGCATAATAATCATATCCATAATTCAGTCGTAGCACATGCGGTCACATTAAGCAAGGCTACTTCTCCGGCCCCCTAGTAAGCACACCGAGTTCTCTAAACAAAACCAAGCCTCTAGCAACCTGGGAAATCCCCCTTGCCTTTGTTTTGATTTCGTCCTAGAACTCCAGTAAAGCACTGTAAGAACGGCCAGTTCTTAGTGACATCTTTATTGACGTCTTATGTCCAACCTTACGTCAAACCCAGGCACCTTTCAGGTATAAATATACCAACATTGCCTTAAGCAAACACACGGTGGTAATTCTGGAGCAGAGCAGCTATCTACTTCCGAAAGCCCAGCTGATGCGAGAGCCCACGGACGCTGCCCCACCTCCCTGACGCGCTGAGAAAGACGCTGTCTTTTCTCCTGCCGAGAAATCCAGCTCCGGCGTTTCCAGCCTACCCTTGCGGGTTGCTGTGATATCGAGTCCTGAGAGAGAGATACCAGACCTCCTGCTTTCTATTACCCAGGTACGGAACTGACTAAACCCTTACAGAGAATTCTTGAGTCAGATTCTTGGCAAAACAAACTTAACTTAAACTGCTACTTACTTACTCCCTCCCACGTATTAGGCTTAGGTCAGGTACACCGGGGTAGGCGTAGTTAGAAGCACCAGTTGAGTACGATTAGTCAATGTATATATGTATGTATCTATTTTAAAGTATCATATGGCTAAGAAACCATATCAATGCTTTTACAGTATTATTTTATAATCCTCCTTTTACTGTACGCACTTTACTTTACCATAAGTATTACAATCGTGGCAATTAATTTCTCTTGTATGATGAAGAAGACTGCTCAATAAATAACACCTTTTATTGAAAACGCCCGTCTCTCTTTTCTCTGCATTCTGGTGAAACTAAGTACGCACATTTGACTAAGTGAAATAGCTGTCTTTTGTTTTCACAGGACTCTAGAGATATACTCTTATTCAGGGAGAGCAAAGTTGTCATGTTTTATGGTTGTCAGAAGCTAATCCCTTCTTGTCTATCCAGGGAGGTTAAACTCCTCCTCGTTTATTCGAGAAAGTTTCTAGTGACCTCTGAGCTAGCTGGCAAACCTTCAGTCTAATATAGTCAGTAGAGACCTAGATAACCTCAGTCCTACGTCTACACTGCTGAATATATTATTCCAATGCGCAGAGCCTATTGGGAATATAGGAACTACACTACACTGGTATATTTCAGGCAGCGATCTATGAAATATGAAATGCTGCTTACCTGAGGCCAACTTCACTTCCAATGTACAGAGTATGCCTGTCTCTTTTCATTATGCTCCCTACAACTTCACCTTCAAAGAGATGCTATAACAGCCACAGCGAGGGGTAGAAAACATTGAGCTGAAAATATGTAATTTGTGAATCTCAATGCCTTTAGTATAATTTAGGACTTCTCAAGAGATGGTGTTTGCCATCTTCACATGGACTGAACAAGAGGGCACTTTGTGTAGTTACACAAGAGGACAGAGCTCTTCCTGGATTGTTCAAATATAGTCTATTTGGATTTAGCTTTTGCAGCTGACTTTGGCATGTGGCCTTCAGTAGTACCCTGATGACCTTACAATGAGGGGAATTGTATGGATAGATGGTGTGAATTCTGAATCATTCAACCTCACTTTGACATTATAGTGGGTCATCAAATACCTCTGCTGAAGCTATTTACCACTCAGACCCTGTGCAGAATGAAAACAAAAACTCTAACTCTATAGCAAGCTCCATGAAGAGTTGGCCTCGGACGGGGTGCCCTTAAATCCAAGAAGGTGCTGGAAGTCATTTTCCAGTATTGGATCACAGGAATAATTGAACCTACATTTGCTGTGTAAAATATGTAGTAAACTAATGCACGGTGAGCATTTGTAACCTTCCATGTATCCAGTCTGCTTTTTTTTTACCTGCCATCCTTAATTACTTTTTTCAGGCATTCCTTTGTTCCATCTTCCTATTGGGAGTGGTAGTAAATAACAGATTTGTAATGGTGTTAATCGTGTTTAAAAAAGTTTTCTCTGTTCCATTCTCCATGCCTCTTGTCACTCCAAGTTTGAGGATGTACCTACAATTACCGATTACAGCAGGTCTAGGCTGAACATGCCTGAATGAGACCTACTTATTGATTGTACTCATCCAGTAAACTGTCTCAAAGTATTATTGTGAAAAGAACCATAGTGGGCTTTGACCGGACACTGTCTGCTCAGTGTCTGCGAAAGAGAAGGCAATAAAGTTCCACAGAACATTTAGCTCAGTTCTCCACTCATAGTGTGTTTGATTGATTTGATCTGGAAAGAGTTTTTCACTTTGTCAGCACAAACCACAAAAGGTCAAAGAAACCAGAGCAGTCCTGGATGAGGAGACACATATCTTAGATGCCCCAGCTGGTAACAAGGGCCTAACGATCTTGGCTATGTTCCTGCAAGACAAGTAAGGTATGTGAGGCAGATGAAAAGCAGCAGTATTTGAATTTGATTCCGTTTTTGGATGACCTGTAAACATTCACCAGCTTTCTACTTGGGAAGACTTATGGGATTTAACTTTCGGACCATCTGGTCCAGGTTTTCAGTGGAAATGAACGGATAAAGTTTGTCACTCAAACAAAATAGATGAAAGCTAAACAGGGCTGGCTGTTTAAAACTAATTCAAGATGGACGCCATAGTGCAGATTGTAGCTTTTTAGGTCTCGACTACAGCATTGCTTTAGCAATGCTTGTTTGTCAAGATTATAGTAAGGCTTTCAAAAGTCTCCCCAAACTGCGGATCGGGTACAGTTCATGTGAGCCAGGCGCGTGCACATCGCCAGCCACATCGCACAACACCATTTGTCTGAGCCTGGGCATCACACTTCAAAGGAATCCGCTCCCCCGCACCCCCATCAGACTTCAAAGGAATCCGCTCCCCCGTCCCCCCGCATCGGACTTCAAAGGAATGTGCTCCCCCGCCCCGCCACAGCAATGCCGAGAGCTTGTTGTCTAAAACCCGTCAAGCACATCTGCAGATTTGTCCCAGCCGCTGCCTCCCGGTTTCAAAAGAAAATCATCGTACGATAAACCGTCCTGATTCACCACATTCTCTCGAGACGGCACCCTCACCTTTGACCTTTCTATGATTTCACATCAGGCCTGCTTTTCTTTGCTCCTCAAATTGCTGGAGAAACTTTGAAATGCATGCCTTTCTTTCCCTCGGCTCTGGCCCGCCTCCCTTTGCCACCAGCCCACCCTCCCTGCCCCTTCTGTTTCAGAGTCCTGCTTTTTGGAGCAAGCCCTGCTTTCGAGCTGGAAAGCAATTAGTAAATAAAATTGAAAATTCCTCCTACAGCACAATAAAAACCACAACGGTTAGCGTTCACATTCCCACAATTGACATACTATGCGCATTTTCGAAAACAGGTGCATTTGCTAACTATGAGAATGCATGAATATAGTCCCCCCTCCAGTTTAGCAGCCCCATTCCCCCTTATTGATGGTACCTGTTAACCACAGGAATGTGCACATATTAACATACTTTTACACACTGCTTCATTTTCAAAATGGATAATTGTGGATTCGTGAAAGGCTGAATTGGCCATTCTATTAATAGCATCTAGGTTGTGTGTGAAAAGTATTATTAGCCATGATTCATCAAGAGGGCTTTCTGCATCCAGGGCACATCGTTGCTACTTTTTTGTGCCCAGTTTTGGGCTTGAGAACTGTTTGGTTTGGATGGAGGACTGCGGTTTGGTGGTGCTGTCCAGTAAACAATGACACGTTGCTGTTCCTTGCCAGGTTTTCTCCCCATGGGTGTGTTTACAGTTTCCTTTGTGGACAGTAGGCGGCAGTACTGGTACCAGTAGGACCGGCGCTCAGATTTGAGGCACAGTAATTCAAATCAAATCAAATGTGTTTATTTAGATATAACACAGATATTTTTAAAAGAAGAATACAAAATTCACATTATGATCTTCAATAACATTATAAAATGAGCGCAACCAGTGGTATCTTACGTATAAAAACAACCCAATACTCTTACAATACAGTTTATAATCATTTTGTTTTTGCTTCCTTAGAAGTTAATAGATGTTGTAAGGTATATTAAGTGGTTAAAGGGATCAGGGCAAGGCTCAGTGGGGACTCATTTGGTTAAAATTACGATATGCTTGGTGAATAAAATTGGCTAGCCTTATATTTAGAACTGTGTTTTCTGAGTTCAAGGCCACGATGATGGCTTGCCTGCAGGTCCGGGCACCCAACACAGTAAGTAAAGTAAAGTCCACATTTGTAAAGCGCACAATCACCCGTAAGGGTCTCTAGGCGCTGGGGGGCCGTCGGGAAGATTAAATGAGCTATTGCCCAGAGTCACATGGTGCTGGGCTGACCTGCCGCCGGAGCCGGGGATCGAACCGTGGTCCCCAGATTCCAGCGTCAGTCGCCCTGGCCGCGGCGCCACGTTTTGCTAACTTCTCCGCTGTCAGAAGTGTCAAATTGATGCTTCTTGGGGTAAATTATAAACTATCTATAAACGGGATCTTGGGTAGCTACCTTCTACAGGTTTGTCCTGGAAGACTGCTTTGGTTTCTTCGAAAGGGCACGTTAGGAATGGTTAAAGGGTTTTGTTGTGTTCACTAATAATGCCATTTTTGTACGTAGGAAAATGTCTGCTTTGTGATAAGGAAATGTTTGCTTCGATAAGACTCGGTCTGCTACATTACAGAGTTAGTTTAATAAAGCTCACAATCACTACACCCTGGCTTCTGGGCGATAACATCAGCATAACTATTTTCTACTTAGGGACAGGAAAGGTATTCTGCTGTAATTTTAGAAAGCTGGTTACCTTTTCAAGTTCTTTTCCAAATCCCTGTGCATGAAATCACACTTTCACCGGTGGTGGAAGGGTGGTGGAAGTCCTTTTCAGGATTTATGAAAATAACCACTTGTAACCAAAAGTGAGGCAAAATGTTAAACATTTAAGAAAAGCAAGTCGCCATTTGAGGCATTTGGTTACACTCTGAGCACGCTACATATTTAATCACACATAAATGTATTTTTAATCTATTCATTGACAGGGCAAGTGTAGTAAAATTGCAATTAATTTAAGACACACTTAGGAAGTCGTAAAACATGACGAATCCCTGTCTCCCTCTGCTCGTCAGTTAAACTGCTGTTTGCTGTTTATTTCTCCTTCCTTTCTGTTCTCAATTGTGAGTAATGGCCACATTTCTAGACGAGCACACACATCTTCTGCCCAAAGCTTGTGGCCGCGCACTTAAACACACATACAGCAGTTCAGTGAGCACAAAGACACTTTCAAGGTGTGCACACACCATTCAGAGGCGCACGCACAACGCTTGAAGGAGCACACCGCTGGCACTTTCAATGCACGATAATGCACACAGCACCTTCAGAATGTCAGAATACACGCGTACAAAGGCGCACACTCGCCCATAAACTGCCAAAGCACTTTTAGGGTTTACTCACACAGCTGCACAAGGACACCAGCCGCATGCTCACCCCTCAAGGTACTCACAGCACATATTCAACCTTCGCCCTCATCCATCCATTCATACAAGGTGGACGCATGAATACATACTTCCAGGCACACCCCTGGTAGATGCATAGATGCGTGTGTACCCACACCGCCAAACTTTCACGTATGTCTTGGCCCCCACTCTGCTCCTCACTCCTTTTGGCTACACTCTGCCAGCCCTGCCTCCCTCTGCATCCTTCCTCCCAATCTCTAGCTCCCTCCATCCTCGCACCTCATTGTACCCTTTCGCTCCCCAGCCCCTCCTCTCTGTCCATACTCCTCTCAGCTCTACTTCCTATGCTTGCGGGGTGCAGAGGCTTCCATCTCCCCCTTTCTACCCCCCACTTGCCCGACCCTTTTTTAGGTCTCGGCTAGCATAGGCTGCGCATGTGCAGTCTCGCTGGCGAGATCTTATGTCTCAGAGTAGCGAGGCTTGAACCCGCCCCTCTTCTCCATTGGCTGGCTGTCTAAACGGCGGCCAGCCATTGGAGAAGAGGGTTCTGTGACGTCATTTTTGGTAGCTAAGCCCCGTCCGTTTCAGATTGAGGGGCGTGTTTTTTTCCATTCTTTCTCTCCTTGAAAAACACGCCCCCCAGTCTGCAAAGGACGGGGCGTGGCTTCCAAAAATGATGTCGCCTCCTCTCCCCCACCCCTCTTCTCACCTTTCTCCTCTCCTTTCTCCTGGGCTCTCCCCCTCCCGTCTTGGCCGATGCACTCCCTGGCTGCCGCTGCTGCTGGGCTCTGTCTTCACGCCCAGGCACTCGAAAAAGTCGTAACGTGATCGCAATAAAATATCATTCTGGCTCCATCTTGGGTTTGAAAGGAACGACGGTCACATTCACACGGTCTTGTATCTACTTTGCTCACTTACGACGTTGTCAAAATAATAAACATATTCTATTGTGTAATACTGGATATAATAGTTTTGTAATCAGGTGAAATTCTGAAATATAAAAATTTAAATATTTTAATAATCATCTCCTTTCTTATGATACTGAAATATATTTGTTTTTAAGCTATCCGATAAATTATAATATCTTATAGAAAATGTTTTGATACCTTCATTAGTACGCTTGTCATTCACTACAAATGACACCATTTGAAGATGGACGCCAGCTCGCCTAGTGTCCTGAGCAGGACCGTCCCGTTTCTATGATAACGCCTGCGCCTGTCTCCCGGGAGACGCGCCGGATGCCACACCTCTGCCTGCCCTGTCCCCGCCTCTCGGATCAGCTGCTGAATGTTGCTCTGACGGGAAGTGTTGGGGTACAGCAGGGGTAAGTAGAACTGCACCGGGAACTGTAGGGGAGACATAGAATACTCAGTCGGGGGGCGCTCCTGTAGCCCCAGGGGCTCTGACAAGGGTGTCCTGTGCCCCCGCTGAGGGTGCTTCATTACTGTGACATGCCCCAACCCTGGGCACACAGCTGGGGTACTTCACCCTGACGCCCCTGGGGTGGGAAAAGGGCTTTGAGGTCTGGGGTCCTGTCTGCTTCAGATCTGGGCCCCCACTGGAGGCTGCAGCAGCACCCAGACAAAGCTGCTGATCTTGGCCTTGATTGGTGGTGCTCTTGCCCCAGGTCTTTGCTGGGAAATGTCCAGGCCATGCCACCTTGCCGGGGGTGGTCCAGCCTGGCTCCTGATTAGGCATTACCTGACTCCAAGTTTCCAGCTCTGTCATGGAGGGTTATCCTACCCTAGCTTCTTGTAGGTGAATAACCATGCCCTGCCTCCTTGCTTGAAGGGGGTTATTTTTGCCATTCCTTCTTGCTGATGATGGCTCCTTTTTGGGGGACGAGGGGTGTCGGCAGTGGCAACTATTCTGCCTATGCTTCTTGCACATAAAGTATCTTTCTCCAGCTCCTCCGATTGGCATTCTCTCAACCTGGCTTTTTGAAGTTTTATCCTTCCCTTGTCCCCTGCTGGAGGTACGATCCAGTCCAGAAGGATATCCTGTATTTATTGGTGCCAGCGTTTTGATGATTTGCCACGTGCCACAGGGTGTGGATGCTCCAGCTCTAAGTCGCTGCTTGAGGGTGCCTAAGAGTTAGGCCACTGATTGGTGATGCTCTAGCCCAGGGTCACTCCTTGAAGTTCCTTTAGGCCATTACTTTGAGATGATCAGCTGTCTGCCCCTCTGTGAGCTTGCACCACACCCTCCAGTCGAGGATCGCCAGCTCTGGCTCTCTACTGGGAATGTGCAAGTTCTGGGTTCTATCTAGGCGGGTGATTGGGCTTTGAAGGGAAGAGGCTTCAGGAATGGTGGGTGTACACTGCTGACAGTGCGTGTGTTCGCCGGATTGGTCTCCCTTCTTGGAGGTGCACTATAACATTTTGGTTGTTGTCTCTGAACGTGCTTGGAGGAAGGGGGAGTCTGACCTGGGCTCCCTCTGACAGCAACTTTAGGCGCTTCTTGCAGATAGTTAGCTGTGTTGGAGGTTCAGTCCCTGTGTGTCCTCTGCAAGTTGTCCTGGTTCTGTGTGGCTCTCTGTGTGTGTGTGTGGCTCTGTGTGTGTGTGTGTGGCTCTGTGTGTGTGTGGCTCTCTATGTGTGTGGGGGGGTCTGTGTGTGTGGATTTCTATGTGTGTGTGTGTGGCTCTGTGTGTGTGTGTGGCTCTGTGTGTGTGTGGGGGGTCTGTGTGTGTCTGTGTGTGTGTGTGGGGGTCTGTGTGTGTGTGTGAGTCTGTGTGTGTGGGGGGGTCTCTGTGTGTGTGTGTGGGTCTGTGTGTGTGTGGGGGGGGTCTGTGTGTGTGTATGGGGGTCTCTCTGTGTGTGGGTGGTCTGTTTGTGTGTGTGTGGGTCTGTGTGTGTGTGGGTCTCTGTGTGTGTGGGTCTCTGTGTGCGTGTGTGTGTGTGGCTCTATGTGTGTGTGTGGGTCTCTGTGTGTGTGGCTCTGTGTGTGTGTGTGTGGCTGTGTGTGTGTGTGTGTGTGTGGCTCTCTGTGTGTGTCTCTCTGTGTGTGTGTGTGGCTCTCTGTGTGTGGCTCTGTGTGTGTGTGTGGCTCTGTGTGTGTGTATGTGGCTCTGTGTGTGTGTGGCTGTGTGTGTGTGTGTGTGGCTCTGTGTGTGTGTGTGTGTGGGAGGGGGGCTCTGTGTGTGTTTGTTGGGCTCTGTGTGTGTGTGTGTGTGGGGGGGTCTGTATGGGTGTGTCTGTTTGGGGCTCTGTGTGTGTGTGTGTGTGTGTGGGGCTCTGTGTGTGTGTGTTGGGCTCTGTGTGTGTGTGTTGGGCTCAGTGTGTGTGGGGCTCTGTGTGTGTGGGGGGGGCTCTGTGTCTGCTAATACTCTCTACTACTCTCTAATGCTCACCTATTGCCATTGTAAATGACAATACCATTCATTTATGTTTTTAAAAAAATGAAAAATGAAAAAAATGCCATTTGCAATGCCAATAGCTCTAACTTTAACAAAGACGAGACCATTGAATTGTAAATGCTTGTTTATCTTTCGTTTTAGACACAGCAGTGCGCTTATGGCGCGCCGAGGCTTCCATCTCCCCCTTTCCACCACCCACTTTCCACCCCCCCCTTTCCACCCCTCATTTCACCCACCCCTTTTTTTATCTTTTGTTTTACACACAGCAGTGCGCTGGTGGCATCTCTTCTGGTTTCCTTCTAATCTGCACTAAGGCAAACAGTGGGGCCCTCCACCAGAGGACAGAGCAGGAGCTCTGTTTACAGACCTCATGCCTGGTGCTGCCACTGACCCCACGTGTGTCTTGGTAGTGTAGTCCAATTTGCAGTCTCCGGAGCCTGTGGTGACCCATCAGATAGGTCAGCCAGTTCTGCCGCGGTGCCACATTTCTACACTTTACCAGATTTCTAGCACAGATTCTTACCGGCAGTTGCTGGAGTGAAGGCACAGGTCAGAAACAGCATTCAGTCATCATCATTGTCTAAATTTTTTTATGTCATGACTCATTCCCTTATCAGGAGAACGAACGTAGCAAATGCCACCTAATTAAATTGTTCGTATATCCAAGGCCTGTAAACTTCAGGGGACTTTTAGTGGAGGAAACTGCCTTCTTCTACAGCAAAATGGCGGCCACTGAGCCCTAATGGTGCTGAAAAGAGCAGGTCAGACAGCAACATCAGTTGTAAGTGCGAGAAAGGCTTACGGAGGGGCCACGTTGATGGCCTCCGTAAAACCATCATTGGATCATAGCCCGAGACACACGTTATTGTTTTTTGCAAAAGGTTGCGATCTCCGGCCGGATTTACTTTCAGAAAACATAACAACAAAATACACACAATTTGATATGCATATTTATTTGCATAATTAATACAACATTCCTTTCCCCAAAATACACAGTAGACAAGTCATCAAGTTGTCTACAACCCAGTCTCCCACTGTGTATCCAAAAATTGTTTGTGAATTCATGGTTTGCCTTTCCACCCGGTCCCCCAAGCATGGAAAAGTCTCTCTTATGCAACCCCCAGGCCCAATTCTCTTAAGCTAGAGGCCTATCCACCCTTATCCCCGAGCATCACAGCTGGGGTATACATTGAGTAAAAATGTGATCTCAGGTTCTTATGAAGTTTCCTTCCTGTTGCTGTCCTCTTCACTAACAACTAGTAGCTTTTTCAACCAGGTCTAGTTGTTTCGGTGTTTGAATGCTTCTATAATATTTCTGCTTCCTTAATAAACATGCTGAGATTCTCACGTCTTCTCGCACGGCCCGTCACGTACACCTAAACTCTGGTTCACCTAGGTTCTCCATGCGAGCTCCTCTTGGAGGGGTTGCAATCTGCCTCTATCGCTTTGCGCATGTGAAGCCTTGATGCCTACACAATTCTCCACGTCACCTCGCCCCTAATGTGGGCAGTGGTTAAACAGCCAACTTCTATTTCAGACGACACTTATCACAATGCACCTTAAAACCAGCTTGTCACATTGTTGAGCCACGTGCATCTCACCAGATATCCCAGCCTCCACCTCCTTCTCTATGCAGTGGTCATCAAAGCCTCTCTGCCCATCTAGCTGTCCTCTCTCTTCACTAGTGCACCCTGAATGAGCAACCTTTGCGTGCAGCTGCACAGGACCATGGATGCCATCTCCCAAGTCACATTTCAAGCTTTTAAGTCTACCTCTCTCCCTACCATCTCTCTACCTCTCTCTCTACCTCTCTCTCTGCCTCTCTCTCTCTACCTCTCTCTCTACCTCTACCTCTACCTCTCTCTCTACCTCTCTCTCTACCTCTTGCTCCACCTCACTCTCTACCTCACTCTCTACCTCTCTCTACCTCTCTCTCTACCACCTTTCGGACCTTATAAGTGTTTAGACATGCAACAATTGATGTTGTTGCATCAAGGATATTGTGCTGCATAGCTAAATACTTATAAGGTCCCAAAGGCGAGAACTATTAGCTATGCCAATGCTTAATTCTCTATCTATCTATCTATCTATCTATCTATCTATCTATCTATCTATCTATCTATCTATCTATCTATCTATCTATCTATCTATCTATCTATCTATCGACCTCACTCTATCTATCTATCTATCTATCTATCGCCCTCACTCTATCTATCGCCCTCACTCTATCTATCTATCGCCCACACTCTATCGCCCTCTATCTATCTATCTATCGCCCTCACTCTCTATCTCTATCTATTGACCTCACTCTATCTATCTATTGCCCTCACTCTATCTATCGCCCTCACTCTATCTATCTATTGCCCTCACTTTATCTATCGCCCTCACTCTATCTATCTATTGCCCTCACTCTATCTATCTATTGCCCTCACTCTATCTATCTATCTATCGCCCTCACTCTATCTATCTATCGCCCTCACTCTATCTATCTATCTATTGCCCTCACTCTATCTATCTATTGCCCTCACTCTATCTATCTATTGCCCTCACTCTATCTATCTATCTGTCTATCTATCCATCTATCTATCTATCGCCCTCACCCTATCTATCGCCCTCACTCTCTATCTCTCTCACTCTCTATCTCTATCTATCTATCGACCTCACTCTATCTATCTATTGCCCTCACTCTATCGCCCTGACTCTATCTATCGCCCTGACTCTATCTATCAATCTATCGCCCTCACTCTATCTATCTATCTATCTATCTATCTATCTATCTATCTATCTATCTATCTATCTATCTATCGCCCTCACTCTATCTATCTATCTATCTATCTATCTATCGCCCTCACTCTATCTATCGCTCTCACTCTATATATCTATCGCCCTCACTCTATCTATCTATCGCTATCTATCTATCTATCTATCTATCTATCTATCTATCTATCTATCTATCTATCTATCTATCTATCTATCTATCTATCTATCGCTTTCCCTCTATCTATCTATCGCCCTCCCTCTATCTATCTATCGCACTCACCCTATCTATGTATCGCACCACCACAGCATCACTCAGCACCACCACAGCATCACTCAGGGGCACCACTGCATCACTATGCGCAACCACAGCATCACTGAACGCCACAGCATCACTCGTCGCCACCACAACATCACTTAGCGCCACCACAGCATCAATCTGTGCAACCATTCAACAACAGCTGGTTCAAATATGTTCTCTCAATGTTTCAAGCTTTATTACAAATGTCATAAAAAGATGTTAACACTTCTGTTCTTGGATTTTCGTCACAATAAAATACACTGAACATAATCTTCGGAAAAGTCATTTACAAAAGTTTAAGCTATAGCCATTATAAATTACAATAACTTTTATTTAAGTATTAATTATTTAAAAAAATAAAAGCCATTGTTATTTGTAATATCAATACATCTAAGTCACGTAAATACAACACATATTGCAGTACAAATGCTATAGGTGTCACATTTGCGAAAGTTAAAACTATTGGCATTGTAAATGACAAAGGTATTAATTTCGCTATTTTCAAAACAAACACATAAATAAAAAAAATGTCATTTACAATACCAATAGCTCAAACTTTCCTAATGCGAGACCTATTACATTGCAAATGCTTGTTTCCTATGGGCAATATACCCTCCGTCCACTAGCAGTCCCCTTTCAAAAGTCCAATTCTGTTGTGCCCTCTCCCCACTAATCTGTGATATCTCCAGGACTAGAGGGCTATGGTCTGACATTACTCGGGGAACATTTTCAATACATCATTTCGCAAGTAAACCCTGAGAAACAAAAAAAATTGTCAAATCGGGCAACTGTTCCATGAGGAGCTGAAAAAAAGTACTTCCAGAATCGGGTTTTGCCGTTTTAAATTTTCTCCATGCGTCTACTAGCTCATTCCCTTCTGCTAAATGGGACAGAGCCCTATAGACCCTGGGCTTCCGGACATTATATGATCCCGACTGCCGCCCCACCACACCCTGATCCCGTTGATATTCAGATCACCACACATTATGATGGGGGTCAGCCATCCTACTAATTCTAAGTTTAGAAAATCAAAGACCTCGGGTCGTGTTCCATTGGCTCGTATATTGAGCTCAGGGTGAATGAAAAAGTAGTCAATAACCCAACGCCCATATTAATCGGCCAATTGCTTCTTAAAGAGTATCTCTTTTCCCCGAGTTAAGATGGCGAGCCCCCTAGTTCTCCTGCGCTGTGTGGTGGGTGCTATAAGATTATAACCTAATTAGTCGAAACTTTTTTTCCATTCCCATAATGTGCGTCTCCTGGAGACAAACAATATCAGACCGCAACATTTTCAGATCTTCTGCGACCCTGTGTCATTTTCCAGAATCATTTAAGCCACAAATGTTGTTAACCGAGGCTATCCTTAAATTTGATATTATGATCTTTTTTCTACTTCCTTGAAAAACTGCCTCCCGCCATTAATTACACCTTTCTTATTCTTTCTTTCTCAAGATCTGGTCTCAACTTTTATCTGGAAGTTCCCTAGTGCTTGTTGTTCCCCATTACCTCCCTTGCCTACCCGTTTCCCCCCTCTCCTCTCTCCGGAGACCCCCTTTCCCCTCCCTGAGCCCTTACCTCCCCCCACCCAGTTAGTGACACAAACAGACCTTGTGGAGCCTTGGGTGATGGTGCCTCTGTCCCTACCTCCCACCGTCTCTCTTCTCCACTTGTTTTTATCCCTTCATTGTGCCAGTGATACATTTGCTTCATTGCTCTCATTTAATCTCTACTTCCGTATTTCATCCAAATACTGAATTGTCTTTATTTCAGATGTGCAGATTCCACTTTATTGTTGTAGATTGTATTCAAATGGGCTGGATATAACAAATATGCCTCCCCCCCTGCGCTTGACTAGGTTGGATCATCTGTCTCAGGCGCCAACGTCTTTCCATAGTCACATTGCAGAAGTCGGGTTGAGTAAAGAATGTCTGTCCTTCGTATGAGCATTTGGAATCTGGGCGAGCGTTGAGGAATACTGCTTCCTTACAATAAGAAATTCCCAAAATACATTATGATGGCTCTTGGTTGTTGACCCCCCCCCTGTATGTATCTGCCTGGGGTTTTTGAGCATGAGAGGAAAGCGTTGAAGCCGTTGGACTTCTATGTCCCAGTTCCACTGTCGGAGCTCCAGGAAAGCCCCTTTCAGCAGTGTTAGGATATAGACTTTTATATCGCCTCCCTCTATACCTTCTTCAATGCCCAAGATCCTTAAGTTATTGCATCTTTGCCGGTTTTCATAGTCTTCAGGCTTCCAATGTCTGCTATCTGTGTACCCTGTGCTTCAGTTTGATCTTGTTTTTTCGCTACTTCATTCTCTAATCCGGCTGTGCGTTCCTCAAAAGCATTAATCCTTTCGCCCATTTCGGCGCAGGCTTTCGCATCCTTTCTGACGCCCCTTGTAGCTTATTGGTTGCCAGGCGGGTTTCTTTGCCATCTCGTGGTGTCTCTACCTGGTGCTGTTTAATCGAATCGTAGATCAGTCTCATGGTCGTCTCAGAGTCTTGACTGCTATGTCCTTTTCTGACTGCCGTAGGGTTCCTCATATTCCTTTTGTGTGGCAGAATAATCTCACTTTAAGGCAAGACTTCCTTGCTTCTTAGGGCCCTCCTGCCCTGCCCCTAGGACATCTGCTCCTTGCTTTGCCTAAGGTTTCTCTTCCTGCGGACTACTGTATCGAGCCCATTCGTCTGGCTGCTGGGATTGGAACTAAAAGATATAGAAGCGCTCTCCACATCGGATACAGCCGCACTTGCAGTGCTTGTATCAGACCCATCGGTCAGAGAGAAGAACTTATCCCCTAGATCTAGGGATTCTTCAAAGGACCGATGCCTTACGACCCTCTTTATTAATGCCTTTGTCTCTAGCCCTACTCTATTTGAAGGTGGAGGGCCTGAGACCTCTGGTGTGACCACACAGCGCTCTACAGTCTGAGATACTTCCTCCAGTGGGTGCCACCCTGCTATTGCCCTACCCCTGGGTTTTCATGAGCTGGGACTGTCCGAGGGATTTAATTTTCTAAGTTGTGACCCAGTTGTTCTGGTTCTGGCCCGTCCATCCTGTTATTGAAACCATCAATAGGGTTCGATTCCTTACATTGAGTTATGGAGTGGTGCTCTGTTGTCCTCCAGAGGTCACCACCGTAAAAGGGAGGAACTCAGAAATTGCCTGCTGGAGGGGAGGGTCAGTTTTTGCCCCCCTATCTTCACTGGCATTTCTCTTGTTAGGGTTGGCCTCCAAACCCTTACCTCCTTTGAGGGTAGTTTTGGATCCATCGGAGAGAATGGGTTTTAGCCCTTGGAGCGGGGGGGGGGATACCGCTGTGGTGCATGTAGTGACAGCCACTGGAGCTGATTGCCCAGCTTCTCCACTCCGGTCGCGGGTAGAACAAGCAGATTTGGGAAGTATACTCAGTTTGGCGCCTTCCCATGCTGAGAGCCACCCGTGCTGTACTGCGAGCACAGCCAGAAGCTCAGCAGCGGCTCAAGCGGAGACAGAGATCCGCTCAATGGAAGCCCCCAATGTCGCCAGGACTGTCCATGCACTGGTCGCCACACGAACCGCCAGGTAAGCGGGATGCATGCTATGCTATTTCCGAGGAACAGGCACAATGTTTTTGAGGCTCAGCAACGCCTTAATCGTCAGCATCTGGAGATCGGAAGAACGCAGCAGTCTTTCACAGGGATGCCATCTGGTCTTAGAATGCTACTTACCTGTTTCGATTGCAAAGTATTGTGTGCACTGTGTATATCTCCGGCTAGGAGATATCTGTATGTGTTAGTGAGTGTCTTAAATAAATACATATTTTTATAAATACATTGTGTGATACTTTTTCACTTAATATATACCTATATGATTGTGTTCTGGTAAAACAAGCTGCTTTACACTCTTTCTGGACTTAGCCTGAAGGCAGCTCTCCATAGCTACCACTTAGAGAGCTTTCTAAAGTTGTCTAAGAAAACTAAAATCCCCATAAGGGTTGCCAGGATCAGTGCAAGATGTCCACTTCTTAAGTGTATATCTTAAACTGAGCCAGCCTCTCACACCTTCTATACTCCTTTAATAGAATAACTGAGTAGATGATCCTGTAGTTGATTATGTTTGGAAGAGAGAAGGGAAGTTCCTTTATAGGACACTTGCTTATTTTGATTTGTTTTATTTTTGGTGGTGCTATTACTATTCAATATCTCATTTTATTATGACCGAGTCTACTGAGACATGTCAGCTTACCAGCTGTATTGTTGTATTTTCTGAACTTATTCTCATGTATGCGTATATAATGGATTGATTATTAACTTAAAATGAAACCCATTTAACCATAGTTGGTGATTCCTGGTCCTTATTGTGGAGTCCAATTGGCTCCACAAGCTAGAAGTGTATCATGTATGTCTTCTTCCTAACATCGCTCAAAGTCAAACAATAAAGGTCCATATGACGAAGGGGAAAAATCTTTAACAACTTCACTAAAAGACTGGGTTATAAACACTAGTGTGCTGCCACCTATTACATCTCCCAACATTCACTGTTCTTCAGCTGCTTTGTATACTCATTTCACGCGCAATCCCTATTGATACTCATGTCACCGTTCTTCTTTAGCCACCTCATCTTTCTGGAACTAGGATCAGGTTGGGACTAGGTCAATTCAATTTATTGGAAACAACTGGACCATAAAGGTGCAGTACTCTGTTCTATAGCTATTTAGTTTGTCAATTTGGGTCAGCTTCAATTGGTATGATCACCTTTCCTACCAGATCTGTCAGCGTGCATTTATGTCCTACAATTCAGGGGGTGCACCACTATCTACGGCTAGGGCGGTCGACCTCGAATCTGGGGAACTGAGTTTGAGTCTCGGCAACGACGCTGAACATCCTGTGATTCTAGGCAAATCACATAATCTCCCGGTGCCTAACAAAAATGAATGTGTCCTCATATAACGCAACTGGTGCTATGTAAAGAGCTCTGATACCCGATACCTTCGGGTCAAGTTTGCGCTATATAAAACTCTGGGGAAAATTTTTTATCTAGGACCAGGAGCGGGGTATTTGCGATAGGGACTTTGTTATCCCCCCAACTGGTGTAGTGCTAGAGGCACTCTTGTGGTCTGACACCCTGTGATGACCTTGGACGACCATTATTTTAACTGACTTTAGTGTGTTATTTTATCCTAGCCTGACTGTACGACAGTTCTGCATATGCCTTGCTTCTCTTACAAGTTTCTTCCTTGTAATCTTGCTGTCTTTCAGTGGGACCTTTCACGGAGTAGGCCAGCCTTGCCAAGAACAGAATGTGTGGGATGTGCATTTGAAAGCGTGAGAGGGAGAGAGAGGTGTGGAATGTACTCTGTGGTTTCGAAGTGCAGTGTTGTGGGCAGTGATGCACATGTGCTTGGTGTTGTACATTGAGAGATGGAGCACATGAATCTAAAAGCAGTTGTGCACAGTTGTGCATTAGGTTGTACATTGAATAGATTGATGAAGTTTTTACTATTAGCTTTGACATGGCCTCATGTCATCCTTTTTCCTGACTCTGCCTTGCTTCAGCTTTTCTGAGTGCACAGCAGTGTTTCCAAGTTATTTGGGTTAATCACATTCAAGGTCTTTAAGTTTTGTGAGGGATTGTTATTGTACCCGGAAGGCTTTGTGAGCTTCGTCAAGCTAAAGGCTGGTTCATGCAAGATTTGGAGATGGGGATGTGAGAACTCCTTCCTGGCATGGGAGTGCTTGCTTGGAACCTGGCAAGTTCTGGTAAGATTCCTCTGGCGCGGGGAGGTCTTTCCCGAACCTTCTAGTGTGTTTTAAGATCAGAGGGTTGTTGACTCAGAAACTGGGAGTTTGGAATTTGAGTGGGGACGGACGGGCCTACCTCGGAGTGTGAGACCCTGGTTGCTGGGGCTCTCATTCATGGCTGCTTAACTTCCTCAGTCTGAGATGCAGTGTTTGCACCAGGTGAAGTATTGAGTTTTGGTTATTGCCATTGTAATGTTTGGCCAGTGGCTTTGATCATTTGAGGGGTTTTCTTTGTGATGTGGGAGTGAGTTGAGGTGCACTTCCAAAGTAATCATCTGGTGTATATATATTTGGAGCTTTGATTTATACACGGCCTCTCAGCCGCGGGAGATGCACCACCCGGAAATTTGGGGCCACGGAGCTCCGAATCACGGAGTCTCAATGTGGAGGAATCCATGGAGGATTGACAAGTCGGATGTGCGAGTGGAGGCCCATTGGTGGGCTTGAAACATTTCAGACAGCGGCACATAACTGAAGGACACACTACAAGACCCACAAACCAAAGCGGACTCATTCGAGTCGCCCATTGGAGGACTCATATTTTTTTTAAGTGGGAGGTGTGGCCTCTATGCCAAAATGACTGTCGCGCCGCTGAAGAGTGCAATGAGCACAAAGTGCGTCCGGCGTGAATCGACAGGCATGCTGTAAACTGGATCCGCCCGCCATTCCGGCTTTTACCTCATGAAGGTTGCTGCAGTGGATGTCAGAGTGCGTCTCCAACAGGTGGGAAACTTGGAGCTTTGATTTATAAGCGGCCTCTCAGCCACGGGAGATGCACCACCCAAAAATTTGGGGCCACGAAGCTCCGAATCACGGAGTCTCAATGTGGAGGCATCCAAGGAGGATTGACAAGCCGGATGTGCGAGTGGAGGCCCATTGGTGGGCTTGAAACATTTCAGACAGCGGTACATAACTGAAGGACACACTACAAGACCCACCAACCAACGTGGACTCATTCAAGCCGGCCATTGGAGGGCTCATATTTTTAAGTGGGAGGTGTGGCCTCTATGCCAAAATGACTGTTGCGACGCTGAAGAGTGCAATGAGCACAAAACGCGTCCGGCGTGAATCGACAGGCATGCTGTAAACTGGATCTGTCCGCCATTCCGGCTTTTACCTCATGAAGGTTGCTGCAGTGGATGTCAGAGTGCGTCTCCAACAGGTGGGAAACTTGGAGCTATGATATATATCTTTCTGATCTCTCGCAGGATGTCCAGTATATTTGCTTGAGTCTTATTTCATATTATTTGATGCTTGTTTATTCATCAGTTCAGTATTATTCATGCATAATATTTACAAGTGTGTTATTATTGCATATATATATATATATATATATATATATATATATATATATATATATATATATATATATATATATATATATATATATATATATATATCTTATCTTTGTATTTGAATCGTGTGCATTTGGCATCTGGGAAAGCCTTTCTGTTACAGAGCATTGTGTGAAATAAAACCCCAAACCTTATTCTAAAAGAGAGAGAGTTCTTGCATTTTGTAAAATAAAACCCTTTTCTAAAGGTGCTGTGTTTATGTCTCCTGCTTCGCCTTGTGGGTTTGGGCTACTGTGTGGAAGATTCTGTATTATCTGATAGGCGCAAGCAAGACAACTGGAGAAGTCACTTTAAGTTTAAGCTCAGTAGTAGGTAACTAACATTCTTGAAAGAAACAGACAAAGATGGTCATGTCAACGCTTTATATAAATAGTTAAAGGCAAATTATGTAGGACATATCATAAGTAAGATTTAGTAGCAAGTCAGATAGATCCGAAATACATAGAGTTAAGTACAATTATGAGCAAAACCCTGCATAGACTTACTTTCTAAAGGTGGGGAAAGGGGTCTCCTGCACATTGAAATCTATGCGCTCTTTTATAGAACGTTTAATAAAGATGTTCATACAGTCTACAAAAGTACATGGTTCTCAAGATGTGCACCATCAGGAGACGAGCAAGAATAAACATTTTACTACAGAATACATTTGAGGTCTCTCTCACAATAGTAATACGTTGAATTTTCATTTGTTCTCAGTTTACTCAAGCAGTCTAATTGATACATTATACAGCAGTAACCTGAGACAACTAAAGCAGGCTTGGTCTGGTATAGTGAGAAATGCTCTCTGGGGACAATTTCTTAGTTACTCGTGGGACATGCACAGTTTTTTATTTAGAACAAAAAGACAGCAATAGTCATCATGGGATATTTAGGGCCATATGTATCAACATACCCTTTTGCGATTTCTAAATAGCGAATATTAAGGAATCGCTATTTAGAAATCGCAAAATGGTATGTATGTAGAAAATCGCTTTTTTTTTGCGATTCCTTAAAATTCCTTCATTGCGATTAGCAAATTGCTAATCGCAAGTAAGGAATAATTTCCCATTCATTTCTATGGGCCAGGAGGCCCATAGGAATGAATGTGAAATTATTCTCAATTTGCGATTCGCAATTTGCTAATCGCAAGTAAGGAATAATTTCCCATTCATTTCTATGGGCCAGGAGGCCCATAGGAATGAATGTGAAATTATTCTCAATTTGCGATTCGCAATTTGCTAATCGCAAATTGAGAATAAGTGCAAGGGTGCAGGGGTGTCTCAAGAACACCCTGCTGCACCCCTGAAAATGACATGTGTGCGCATATGGCGCACATACATGCCCTAAGGGCATGTATGAGCGTCACATGGCACCTTTACAAATTGCATAAAGTGCATTTGTTAAAGAAATCGCAAAATACCACCAACTACAAGTTGGTGGTAATTTGCGATTCCTTAAGGGCATTTTGGAATTTTTTTTGCATCATACATTGCATTTAAGGAATCGCAAAATATGCGATTCCTTAAATGCAATCGTAAAATAAGGAATGGCAAATTTTGCGATTCCTTATTTTGCACCCAAATTCCTTCATACATACCATTTTGCGAAAATGGGTTCGCAAACGCCGAAATTCTGAGAATTTCGGCGTTTGCGAACCCATTTGGCCTTGATACATATGGCCCTAAATGACAATGGTGAAAGATGGGGGACAGTGTATAAAGACACCTTGAGCTAGCATAGTCTGAATTCTTGGTGCGTTTATTATGAAAAGGTAGAACACTTCCACACAACATTGCTTGTTCCTGAAAGTTAAGAATATGGTGATGCTAGCAAAGCAAACCTTTTGTTGAATCCATTTTTTTTAATTCTCTCTCGTAAAGCATTTGTTTTCCCATTTTTCACAAAGACCCATAAATGTAGCTATATATGTGCAATTGTTGCGGTCCCTTCTGTTCTCCTTTTTGATTACCTTAATTAAATACCTCCATGGGAATCTATAGAAAATGGGTATCTTTAGAATGTCTATGATGTTGGGAAAAAAGGACACAAATTTGGCTTGAATACCTTGAGGGGAAAAAGTTATGAAAGTTTAAGCACAAACTACTAAGCCCTTTAAACAAAGGCCTTCGAGCCAGATGCGGGAAATGCTAAAAAATGAAGTGGTTAGAAGGGTGGTGGTGTTCTGTGCTCAACACAAGCAGGGCTTTAAGTGGGCTGGGTCCTGCCGGTGCTGTGCACTGGCAGCTCATAAAAGCAGGTGCTGAGACATGTCCCTACCGGGCTCTCCATTTTTACCTTCAGGGTAGGGGGGAAAAAACGTAACTCTACAATGGTACCACTCGTCACTGCTTTTGATGTAACGTCAAAGGGATTCATTTTTCAGTTTTATATAGCTAAACTTGGAGCAAACATAAGCACCAGTTACATTATACAAGGACATATTCATAATCACAGGAAGTTGAGCCGACGTGAGGCTCGAACCTGCTTGCCCATCTCAAAAGTCGATAGCTCTAGCCTTAGCCACAACCTTGCCCACAAGAACAGAAGCATTTTCAATATTATATACAATGAAGACATAGTTGATATTTATTTATATTATGCAATTTACAACCATTGAATAAGCCAATAGTCCTGGATTGTTGTAGGTGTAATGTTACTTGTGTTATATATCCGGATGAATGGACAGAAGCAGCAAAATATCAGTGGGCCAGCACACTATGCTAAGAACAGATTTTTAGCTTAAGTGTTTTAAGGCAAGCCCTTATTTACATCGACCACGCCTCTAAGGGAGACACCCCCAGTTTTTATGTCGAGCATTGGAGACCTCATGTATATACTTTAGTATAAACTTATATGTGTATGTACTTTGTGGGCTCTAGAAATCAGCCCTAGGGCTTGTCTGCTTCTGCTTAGGGACTTTTGTCAGTTCAATTGTCTCTATTTAACTGTCTTGATAGAAAACGACCAGTAGAGGTCAGTAAAATACCACAATTGCTTTCTGCTGAGGGACATTCTTTTTTTAAAAAAATTCTGGCAACTGCCTCTATTTTACTTTCTTGATAGAAAACGACCAGTAGAGGTCAGTAAAATACCAGAATCACTTTAGCGTTCTCTAGATTCCAGTCCATAGAAATTGTCTTCTACGAGTAGACAATAATATTTTTTTCAAATCTTGTATTTTCAGTGATATGACCACTGAAGGCCCTAATTTTATATTAAAATAGAGCTTTGGACTATACCATTTCTCGCTGAAAGGCAATATTTCTCTCTATGTTTTCCCATAACAGGTGTGTAACGCAGTTTGCTGCTTACTTTGCCTCCATGTTAAAGAACAGTAGATGTTTCAGCAACCAGGCTAATATATTGCATAGCTAAATACATATAAGGTCCACAAGGTGAGACCGATTGCATTGCAAATGCTTGTTTAATCTCACTTAAAGCTCTGAATACAAGTTGATGGAGCAAGGTTTCGCACGTAGAGTGACTTGCTTGGATTCAGCCCTCTCGAAATAACTATTAACGTAATAATGAACATGTTTTGTGTACTAATAATTGCACCACACAACGTTATCAGCATCTAGGGGAAGCTTGTCTATGTGCTCTTACTAACCATAATCCGCTTGCATTAAAATGGCTGCTGCTACGCTGGATTTTCTACTGCGCATGTGTCTGTCATACGTGACATGACGTACTACCTTGCTTGGAGGGAAACTTTTGCTTCTGCGCACTAGAACTAAGATGGCTGCTTTGTGTTACTTTGTAAATCTATGGAGACAGGTCCTTCAGGGCATGGAGTGGGCTGGACCTTATTATAAGAGAAAAACAGAAATGCCTCCTCCACCCTTATTCACAATTTACTTTGAAAATCAAACTATACTTTATTTAGTTTGATAAGGTATTTTTATTTATACCAATTGTTTTTATGTTTTCGAATTATTTTTGGAAGATTCATAAATGCAAAAAAAGACCACTGTACATTGATCTATTTACAACACTATACATCATCATGAGAAATATACATGTAACAAAGAAAACAAATCAAAATCAATTGATTAATATCAATCATTCATCCCAAACAAAAACAATTCTAAACAAAACAACACATTATGTACACTTCAAATGTCAAAAATGAATAGACAAAGTAAGACAATGAGGAGTTCAATTAATGAAAACAATATATCTACACATAAGATATTATTCATTGATACTGTAGTAGATTATTTACTCCTCCCTGTTTGCCGACGCGTTTCGATCCCGGGGTACCAGTTCCCAGAATCTCATCAGGACTTTGTCATTATCTACATAAAATGTAAAAAACAACAAAGTTTTATTTACAAAAAAATCGGGATAACTCTCAATTAAAGTTGCACTGGTTGGCTTTGTCTGCCAATGTACAGACACCCTACCATAATTTGAACAGGAAAGGGTTGTGGGAAGCTTCCTTAATTTACAAAACGGGTGTGGATTTCTTCTTATTAATATGCAGTCTTTCGTTTGGATTGAGCAGTCCTGCTCGAATCTGTTCTGCCACTCACCACCTACCCAAAGGAAATTTTAGGGGTTAGCGTTATTTTTTTATCTAAAAATGGGATGATAATTAAAGAAAAAGAGCCTTTTTGACTGGCACATACCTCGTGAGTATTCCTGCCAAGGTTAAGCAAGGTTTCTTATATTCCCTTGATGAGCAGCGTGTTTGATATTTTCGGCGTTCACCATCGCCGGGTGCTGTCTAAAAGAATCAAAGTGCCAAAGTTTGTATTACCAAAGCATGTCGTGCGCTATTATGTAGCTCCGCACATTGTTTGTTTGTTTAAAACGTAAAGCGTACCTGAAAATCTTTAATCGTCTTTTGTAAACAAGTCGCCACGCTCAGGTTCTGTTAAAGAAAAGGAGCCACTCGTTACGACGGTATGTTATACAATGTTAGTCCCGCCGTTCTCCCCATACTCAAGGCGTTTTGTCTCAGTTCAAGCTCAGGCTTACCTGTATTTCATACACGCTAAAGCCGACAACCCAGTTAATCCAGGATGGCCGCCGGTTGTCATTTGCGCTATTTATATAAATTAGTGCTCTGCAATGGATTGTGGGATATGTGGTTTTTTACATATTTTTGACTAGTACTTAAAAATAAACACTCGGTAAATTTGTTGTGTGCCAGGGGAGAACGTAGATTTCTCAGGTACAATTGCATCGGGGAGGCGGTGTATTTTGGCATATCTTTTGCATGGCAAGAATTATGACTAAAAAAGAAACAATCCAGAATCGAGATCTTTAGTGTAAATTAGGGGGGAAGATTTTATTTCTAACAGACCAGGGACACTATTGGACCAAAGCGCCGCTTTAGAATGCAGACATTTATTGTGGCCGGGCGGCTAGAACGCACTACTGGTGGTCACATTTATTCATAATCTATGCATCTATCATAATCTTGCTACTTCAGACAGACTATTAAGTCCTGTCTGTGTGGTGTTGAATTTCAAGATTAGATAAGCTTCTTTTTGAAGTAGAGCTCGATCCACATCTAAGTGAGTTCTTTTTATCACAGACAAGATCGACCATTTAATGTCAGTTTCGTCGTGTCCTTTCTCGATAAAATGCTCAAGCATGGGCGCACTGATCACTTTTTTCTTAATGCACGATTTGTGCTGGCTAATCCTTAGGTTGACCTGTTGGCTGGTTTTTCCAATATATATCATTTTACAAGGGCACATTACTACATAGACTACATTCCTAGTCTTACAGTTTGTGAAGTCTAGATGTTTCCATTTCGGGCCTTTGTGGCAAAATTCTTTCCCTTCAATGGTGCTTGCACAGGCCACACAACTCCCACATTTGTGGTGGCCCTCAATGGGTTTCATTTGCCATCCCGGCTGATGGTCCACACAATTGAAACCGCACAAAGACTTTGCCAAAAAGAAGAACAGGAAATAGAAGAGCTTACGGAAGCTATAAGGAACAGCCAGGTAGTCACTGATGCCAAGGCGCTGCTTGAGAAGATAGACAAAGATATCCAGGTCGTTAAAGACAATACAATTAATGATAAAACCACAAAATACGAGAGAGACACAAAGACATTTAAGATCGAGCAGGTGTACTCACGGAGAGCTCTATATAACTATCAAGGTCGTTCAAAAACTAGATTTACAACCTTTTCTGACACCTCGTCATCTGATTTGTCAGGATCAGACACCAGAAATAATAAAAAGAAACAAACGTCTTTTTTAGATCAGGGACAACAACAAAAAAAACAGGTACAAAGCACCATGGGAGATGAGGACAAGGAACCGCTCGTACAAATCTTAGGAAGTTCCAACACTGTGGTGAATTTATCATATATGATATATATTGGAAAAACCAGCCAACAGGTCAACCTAAGGATTAGCCAGCACAAATCGCGCATTAAGAAAAAAGTGATCAGTGCGCCCATGCTTGAGCATTTTATCGAGAAAGGACACAACGAAAATGACATTAAATGGTCGATCTTGTCTGTGATAAAAATAACTCACTTACATGTGGATCGAGCTCTACTTCAAAAAGAAGCTTATCTAATCTTGAAATTCAACAGCACACAGACAGGAGTTAATAGTCTGTCTGAAGTAGCAAGATTATGATAGATGCATAGATTATGAATAAATGTGACCACCAGTAGTGCGTTCTAGCCGCCCGGCCACAATAAGGGGCCTATTATGATTGCGGTTTTTCCGCATCCTCCGGGCCGGCGGAAGCCACCACCGGCCCGGAGGATCGGAAAAACCGCAGCGGACCCACCAAAGACCCACCGCCACATTAGTATGGCTGGTGGGTCCTGGTTTCCGTCCGCAGCTTTTCCGCCGCGGTTGGCTTACAACCGCGGCGGAAAAGCTCTAATATGGTGGCGGTGTCTCTCAGACACCGTCCGCCATTTTAAGAAGGGCTTTAAAAAATGCTTTTCCGCTGCGGGTTTTCCGCCGTGGAAGAGCATGTGTAACTTCACTGCGGGGGCCCGTTGCGGGCCCCCTAGGTGAAGGGGGGGGTGGGGGGTGCACATGGGGGGTACCTATGGTACCCCCTGCATTTGTATGCAGTAATCGGCAGGCACCGCACGGTGCCTGCCACTTACTGCATACAAATGCAATGTATGCATTTTTACCATTGCGGCGGATGCAGCTTGAAGCTGCACCCGCCGCAATGGTAAAAATAGAGGATGTGACCGCCAGGGTGGCGGTCACATCCTAATTGCACAGGAGGGAACTCCGCAGGCCATGCGGAGGTTCCCTCCTACTCTATGGTGGCGGACGGACTCAGGTCCGTCCGCCATCATAATCGGCCCCAAAATGTCTGCATTCTAAAGCGGCGCTTTGGTCCAATGGTGTCCCTGGTCTGTTAGAAATAAAATCTTCCCCCCTAATTTACACTAAAGATCTCGATTCTGGATTGTTTCTTTTTTAGTCATAATTCTTGCCATGCAAAAGATATGCCAAAATACACTGCCTCCCCGATGCAATTGTACCCGAGAAATCTACGTTCTCCCCTGGCACACAACAAATTTACCGAGTGTTTATTTTTAAGTACTAGTCAAAAATATGTAAAAAAACACATATCCCACAATCCATTGCAGAGCACTAATTTATATAAATAGCGCAAATGACAACCGGCGGCCACCTTGGATTAACTGGGTTGTCGGCTTTAGCGTGTATGAAATACAGGTAAGCCTGAGCTTGTACTGAGACAAAATGGCTTGAGTATGGGGAGAACGGCGGGCCTAACATTGTATAACATACCGTCGTAACGAGTGGCTCCGTTTCTTTAACAGAACCTGAGCGTGGCGACTTGTTTACAAAAGACGATTAAAGATTTTCAGGTACGCTTTACGTTTTAAACAAACAAACAACGTGCGGAGCTACATAATAGCGCACGACATGCTTTGGTAATACAAACTTTGCCACTTTGATTCTTTTAGACAGCACCCGGCGATGGTGAACGCCGAAAATATCAAACACGCTGCCCATCAAGGGAATATAATAAACCTTGCTTAACCTTGGCAGGAATACTCACGAGGTATGTGCCAGTCAAAAAGGCTCTTTTTCTTTAATTATCATCCAATTTTTAGATAAAAAAATAACGCTAGCCCCTAAAATTTCCTTTGGGTAGGTGGTGAGTGGCAGAACAGATTCGAGCAGGACTGCTCAATCCAAACAAAAGACTGCATATTAATAAGAAGAAATCCACACCAGTTTTGTAAATTAAGGAAGCTTCCAACAACCCTTTCCTGTTCAAATTATGGTAGGTTGTCTGTACATTGGCAGACAAAGCCAACCAGTGCAACTTTAATTGAGAGGTATCCCGATTTTTTTGTAAATACAACTTCATTGTTTTTTACATTTTATGTAGATAATGACAAAGCCCTGATGAGATTCTGGGAACTGGTACCCCGGGATCGAAACACGTCGGCAAACAGGGAGGAGTAAATAATCTACTACAGTATCAATGAATAATATCTGATGTGTAGATATATTGTTTTCATTAATTGAACTCTTCATTGTCCTACTTTGTCTATTCATTTTTGACATTTGAAGTGTACATAATGTGTTGTTTTGTTTAGAATTGTTTTTGTTTGGGATGAATGATTGATATTAATCAATTGATTTTGATTTGTTTTCTTTGTTACATGTATATTTCTCATGAAGATGTATAGTGTTGTAAATAGATCAATGTACAGTGGTCTTTTTTTGCATTTATGAATCTTCAAAAAATAATTCGAAAACATAAAAACAATTGGTATAAATAAAAATACCTTATCAAACTAAATAAAGTATAGTTTGATTTTCAAAGTAAATTGTGAATAAGGGTGGAGGAGGCATTTCTGTTTTTCTCTGCTTTGTGTTACAGCATGCATGAAGCTTGCACAGCTACTTTTGCTAAGCTGTTTGTTTTGCCTAAACACTAAACGATATAGTTAAAATAAAATAATGGGAATAGAGTAGAGATAAGTGGTATACAGAACATTCAATTGTTCTTGTTTTAAAACTGTTTCTTTTCTACTTTGCTATTAGCTCGTGTTTGGGCCTGAGATGTATCTGTAACTCCATTTTGAAACCCACACCGCACATGCACACCAGAATACAACAATACTCAAGTCATGGCACTGAATGAATGCCAAGGACAGTCTTGACTGAGATGTGCCTGGGAAAATCACATCCTGACCCTACGGAGAGGAAGCCAATATTGTTAACATCGTATTTGTTAATGGAACATTCATTGTTGGGTGGAATAAACGTGCATGGGAAAATAAATTGATGGGCGGGAATGCTTATTTCAATATTCAAGAGAAAAGTTTCATTCTGGTATGGTGTGATGACCTCTCCTCGTCTTTTGTCCAATCAAAATTGGGGATCCTTACATTTGCAACATTGGGGGGTGGTACACTGCACTAGAAAAAAGTATAACTAGAGTAGGCTTAGCTAGTTAACTTGTCCAACTCGTCCGAATAGCTGACCTGTCACTGACCCAACGCACTCAATAGGTGATCGAGAGCAGAGTTGCTGGCGGAGCACTCTGTCAAAAGATTCGATAACCCAATCGGGGTTCGTGAGTTTGGGGTGCTGGCGAAGCACTCTGTCAGAAGATTTGCTGACCCAATCGGGGTTCAACTGTTAGCTGCAGAGAGGGTCCAAAGCAGGCGTTTGCCCTTTAGCTGTGGGTGCCGGTTCTAGCATGAGGTGGTCCTGTCCTGATCCAATTTGGTCCGTACCTGTCCTGATTCTGGTCTGCACCTGCTCTATCCTTGCTGTCACCTGCATCTCCGGGGTTTCTGTCCTTTATTGCAGCCCGTGGCCAGGGTTGGTCTTCACTCCATTTTAGGTAAATATTAAATGTGGGTATGTCAACGTACGTTTCCCTTTTCTATCTCCTTCCTTTGTTTTAATGCCAAAAATAAGTTCTATATCTGCTTTGCATATTATTGTTCTCATAATTGAAAGAATCTTGGTCAATAGTGTATGGACTGTAACATTTGAAAACTTACATAGATAAAAGGTTAAACTTTTCCAGAGTCTGTGGTTATTTTATAAATGAAATGTTATTATACCTATTATTCTAACATCCCTTGATCCCTTAGGTCCCTAGGTACCAGTGACAAGGTTTGGTAAGTCTATGGTATAGGACCTAATAATTAAAGTTTATAAAATTTGATAGAGTGTGGAGGTAACCTGCTCAAGAAATATACGATTAATGTGTTTATTGAGCCCAGGTGAGTATTTGATAAAAATAATGGGTTCACCCTTCCGCTCTATCAGTTTATTTCGGTAGCAGAATGATGGTTAGGGTTTAGTTAAGACAGGTAGTTAGTTGTAGCTAGTTGGTTTATTGACATATATTTTTGCGTATTTGAAATTATATTGATTGTATTGATTTTATGTATTAACCAAAAGTGTTCGTACCGGTTTTATGTTTTGTCTGGAAACCCCGGGGGCAGAATAACAGGTGGTAAATGGAAGCCACTCTCTAGTTGAGGTCACTTGTCTGAGGAAGTAAGTGCATGGTTAGGTACAACCGGAAGCACTGTTTAGGGACTTTCTGAATAAATGTGTGAATAGTTGATAGTAAAGAGTTCGCTGGCAAAACTTTGGTGTGATATCACCTAGAAAGGGTCACACTGAAGAAGCAGCAGGTTCTTCTGAGCTTGATTGACAGCAAAGGGGTTCGCTAGTAAAACCGTGGCCTTATATCACCTAGAAAGGGTAAGCCCGAGGGAGTAACAGGTTCTCTAATGCTTGTGTGAAGGATAGGCGGAAGAGATCTACTCGTAGCTTTTTTTAAGAGTAAACGGAAGGGATTTACTTGTGGTGGGTGAAAATTATCTTTCCTTTGAATTTAGTCACTCAGGCACAGTGGCGAATGTTTCTACGTTGTTAATTAATTAAATGAGCATTTTAAAAGATGAAAAGAAATAAGTTCTCGTATTACCTTGCAAAGAGGAGAGTTAGTTTTGGAACTGCACTGACATCACCTAGAGCCGCGCTGGTATTGGTTGAGACAGCGGGAGTGTAGCTGAGGTAATAATTGTAAAGGAAGAGTGAGTACAGGAGCGTGAGAAACTCGTCTCACGAAAAAAGCTGCGCAACTATTAGCTGGAATTATTTGAAATCTAAATTCTGATTGGTCTTTGAAAAATCAGAAACGCGTAGGTATTGGAAGAAATTTTGTAAACAACCCAGTGTCACAGCAAAGGTTTAAAATTCAAGTTATATGTGGCATTTAGATCCAGGATTCATAGGAAACCGACCTGATAGAAAATACCTAGGTTTTGCTAAAGAGCAGATGATAAGAGGAAGACCCTATATCATGTATGGAGGTGAAAGAAAAATGTTGCTATTCAAGAGAGTTAAGAAATTCTTTAAAAAAGCATAAACCAATTAAAACCAGAGAAGGAATTATCATCCTACCATCAAATACGCCCGCATCATACATGATGGTTGAAAGGGGCTATCACACCTGTGTGTGGTTAGAGAATTGGGTAGAATACACCAAAGATGACGGAATTGTAGCATTTCCAGAACATGGTACCTTTAATGGCAGAATTTTGTATAATTTGAAGAAATTGCATGAATGAATTAGACCCCAGACCAAGATTAACGCAGTATGAGGCACTAGAAGAATGGGAAATTGAAGCATTTGAGCGATACAGACCAAGAAATGACAGAGGTATGAGTAAGTTTTACCCTAAGTTCCCACGGGAGACAAGAGATAAGCAAATGAAACAATGGAGACAGTCCATGATAGTGGAAGGGTTGTATCCTGTATTTACTCAAGAAAACCCGTCAGGAAGTAAAAGCACAGAGAAAACAAGAAATTTAATGATTAGCGATAATCCAGAAGATGATTATTTGGATGATTTGCTAATGAAAAATCCGCTACCATATAATGAGGAACCAAGCACAATTACTCCTAGTGCTGCATTATTGAAACCACCTTTAATACCACAAGTACTACATGAGACCTCATTAGAAAAGGTACTTCAGGACAGAGAGAGAGAAGCATTAAATAAACAAAAAAGTGAATTAATTTAGAAAATTTCCCAATTAAATACGGGTCTTGAAGCCCTAACAATTCCGGTAACCATTGGTGCTGTTGTTCCTTTGTATAGAGATAAGCAGCTTGGTCCTAAAACTCCTGTTCTAACTACACCTGTAGTACAGCCAAGAAAATAAACGGTAATAGTGGATGATCAAGCAAGTGAATGTGGGTCGGTAATTTCCCTTATGGATTTACCTATAAGAGAACGTGAAAGGAGCTCAGTTAGGAAAAGTACTCCCGGGAGCTCTAGAGAAGTGCGAATGGAAACACCAACAGGTACAGTAAATGCAACAGTAGTTACCCCAGAAGAATTAGAGAGATGGACTCGAGAAATAGATAAGCCAAAATAGCAAGCAAAAGCATTGGATATATTCAAATTAAGGGTTGGGTTGAATTAGAAGAAATGATGGCAGGAAATGTGGGATTAAAAAGGTTGAACACATTCAGCGAAGACAAATTGTTGTTTATATGTCGAAGTACTACATGGAACACAAGAGTATTTCATGAGAAATTAATGAATATGGCACTTGAAATGGGAATTGATATTGGTAAATCAAAAGTACTACAGAAACCTTACCGAGTTGAATTCACTGATAAAGATTTGGAAAATATGAATGTGTCAGGAAGGAAAGTGCAGATTAAGGAGTTGTTATCAATATTGCAAAAACGGGGTGATTTAGAAAGATGGAAAGCCAGGCGGGCAAAGAAAAAGGAGGAGGCACAAGTTAAAAGCATGGCATCAGAGAATATGTTGAAAGAAACAGAAAAAGTGGAAACGTTGTGTCCAATGAGAGAAGTGCCAGGTGGAGGTTATGTACATGTCCCATGGTCCTGACATGATATTTTGTCATTTACAAATGATTTTCCGAAAATACAAGAAAAACCTGTAGAATGGTAGAGACAAGTCGAAAGGTTTGTAAAAGTTTCAAAAGTACTGTTAAAGATCTAGATGGGCTGTTTGATATTGTTGTACCTGTCGATTTATGGACAGAATGTAAAATCGCAGTAGACTGGCCAAAGACAGGAGCCCCATCAGATGAAGTAATGAAAAAATATAATCAGGTAATACTGTACTTGAAAGGGAAAGTACCTCCAACAGAGACTGACTGGACTAGAATAGACAGAACTACACAGAATCAAGCTGAATCTGTGCATGCATATTATGAACGCCTCTTACAAGTTTTTAAACAATAAAGTGGTTTGGAGAACATTGATACCAAAGATATGATGCATTTCATCTATCGGTTTGTGTCTGGGCTAAGACCAGAAATTTCACAATGGATAAAAGATCATAAGATCTGTTGGCAGGCCAAACCTATTGATGAAATACTCAAATATGCAAAATATTGTGAAGATGAATTGGACAATAAATGTAAAAATTTAGAAGAAAAGGTCATGTGGGCACAAGTAAAATGAGCAGAGCAACAGGAACTTCAATTAAACCAACTGAAAAATAATCAAACTCAAGCAGAGGGAAATAGAGGCAAACCAAAAGGAAATTATAACAGAGATGAGTCTAAAAAGAAATTCCCATGTCACTGGTGCGGAAAATTGGGGCATTGGAAAAACGAGTGTAAAGCTATACTGAATAATAATCCTATGCAAACTAACCCTTTGAATCCACAGACGCAGAATGAAGTGTCAAAGAAACAGCCGCCGCAGGTAATACAGAACCAAATACCCCTTGCACCTATGCCAAATCCTGGGAGAAAAGCAAACTATAGTGTGGATACCACAAATTGGGAGGGAAATGGTAGGAGAGATTCAGTGACTCCACAATTTTTTTTGAGTGACACATTTTTTGGACAGGACGCCTACTGACGGTGCCTGGGAGGGGAGGACGAGGAGTGCGTACTTGGCGCATCCTTGCCGGTAGATCAGTCAGGTCCATATATTGAGGGAAAAGTTGAGGGAAATTATGTTACCTTTTTGTTGGACACTGGCACTGCCCGTTCTACTGTGAGAACAGCAGACGTTCCAAACCTACCTCTCTCAGGAGAAGCGATCCAAGTAGTGGGCGTTTCTAATAAAAAAAATAGTACCCCAGTTACAGAACCGATGGAAGTCAGAATAGGCAATTTTTAAGAAATGCACAAGTTCATTGTGTGCGATTCCAGTCCAGTAAACCTGTTAGGTAGGGATTTACCGTGCAAAATGAATTGTACTATCTTTTGCACTCCAAGTGGTGTTGAAATTCAGACCCCCGATTAAGATGGAATTTATAAATTAATGTTGGCAAAACAGGAAACTGAAAATAAAACATTGACCATAGAAGACTTACCAAAAGAACTACAAGATACTGTGAATCCTTATGTGTGGGATTTTACCGTAAAAGATGTAGGATTAATGGCAAATGTCGATCCAATAAAAGTGACAGTAAAAGAAGGTGCAGTTTACCCAAATACTCGACAGTATAAAATGAGCCCAGAAATAAAAGCAGGTGTTGCAGCAGAAATAAAACGTTTGGTTGAAACAGGCATTTAGCAAGAAATAATGAGCAGTCCATGTAATTCGCTCATAATTGACATAAAGAAACCGAGTGGGAAATATAGGGTCGTACAGGACCTTCGCAACATTAATAAAATTGTTGTCCCATGCTGTCTTGTTGTGCCAAACCCTGCTGTGATTCTATATCAGATACCATGGGCAGCGATTTGGTTCACTGTAATCGATTTGTGCCACGCATTTTTCTCCATACCTTTACATCCAGATAGCAGGTATCTTCTCTCGTTTGAATTCGACAGCCATGGCTACATATGGAACCGTGTTCATCAGGGGTATACAGAAAGTCCATACATTTTTAATCAGATTTTGAAAACGTGCCTTGAATCTATGGTGCTGCCTGGAAAATCTATCCTAGTGCAGTACATAGACGACCAATTGGTGGCGCCTAAAACCCGAAATGGCTGTGTAGTGGATACCATAGCTTTGCTAAATCATTTGGGTGAAGGAGGACATAAAGTGTCACCTGAAAAATTACAGTTTTGCACCACATCAGTGAAATATCTGGGGCACCAGATAGAAAGGGGTGTCAGAAGGGTTACCACGGAAAGGATCAAAATAATCAAAAACATGAATCTACCTCGAACCCAGAAAGAAATCAGAATGTTTCTTGGAGTTGTAGGTTACTGCAGGCAGTGGATTGTGAGATTTGCAGTCCTGGCAAAACCACTGATACAAATGACAAAGAAAAGACCAAAAGACCCAGTAGAATGGGATGATGAAAGCATGTCATCTTTCTTAAAATTACGTGATTGTCTGTGTACAGCTCCAGCCCTGGGAATGCCTGATTGCTCAAGAGATTTTGAATTGTTTTGTGATACACGAGACAATTGTGCACTTTCAGTTCTAACCCAGACCCATGGTCTAATGAGACGTCCCGTGGCATATTTTTCTTCCACACTGGATCCAGTAGCAACCACATTGCCAGGATGTCTAAAAGCAGTAGCTGCAACTTGCATGAATCTCGAACAAAGTGAGTCTATTATTATGGGACCTTTAGTGACTGTATACGTCCCACATGCAGTTGTGATTTTGTTGACAAGAACCAAAACCCAATATCTGACTCCTAGTCGGCTGACTAAATATGAACAAATTATTTTAGGTGCAGCAAATGTGACTATTGCTAGGTGTAACATTTTGAATCCAGCAACGCTGCTGCCTGAATCACATTTTGCAGTCATCAAAAATGAAGTCAAACATAATTGTATCGATCTGACAGAATACTGTACCAAACCTCGTCCAGACATAAGAGAAGAACCATTAATAGATTCTGAACATGAGTCATTCGTAGATGGCTCATGCATGCGACATGAGGAAGGAAGTTTGAGTGCTGCATATGCTGTATGTACTTTATGGGGTCCAGTTGAAGCATCCTATTTACCTGGAGTCAAGTCTGCACAAGTAGCTGAACTAATTTCATTGGCAAGGGCTTGTAAAATTGGGACAAATTTGAAAGTAAACATTTATACTGACAGACAATACGGCTATGGAGTTGTTCATGACTTTGGCCAACTCTGGATGCAAAGAGAGTTTCTGACTTCATCAAGTACTCCTATTAAAAATGGTCATTATGTAAAAGACTTGCTAGAAGCAATTCAATTACCAAAAGAAGTGGCTGTGGTCAAATGTGCTGCTCACCAATTTGGAATGACAAAGTGACAGCAGGTAACCGATATGCTGACCAATTAGCCCAACAATGTGCCAAACATAAGATGGCAATAAATAAGAAAATTGATGCATGTGGAAAGAGCTGCCAACTATGTTGCTTCAAGGTGTGAACACTTTAGAAGAAGTGAGAGATGTGGAGAATGAGGCATAAACTGAGGAAAGGGAAGAATGGAGAAAGATAGGTTGTCAGAGAAAGGCTGAAGATGGTGTTAATATTTACCTTGATGGCAGACCTGTGTTACCAGATTGTATGCTTGCTCCTATGGCTAGGATGTACCATGGTGATTCCCACTAGGACGGGATGCTATGTTGCGATTATTCAGGCAATCATGGTTTAATGCGAAATTCAGGAACATAGCAGAAGGTCTTTGCCAAAGATGTTTCATTTGTCAGCAAATGAATCCTGGTAAGAGAATTGTAGTTTTCCCTGGGAAGATTGGGAAAGCAGAAGGCCCATTCATAAGACTACAAATTGATTTTATCCAGTTACCACCCTTGTCATTGTCTGCCTATTTTCAAAATGGGTAGAAGCATACCCTACAAAACGAAATTATAGGATCACTGTAGCTAGACTCCTACTCAGAGAGTTGATACCACGTTTCGGTTTTCCAGTAACGATTGGATCAGACCGGGCTACTCATTTTAATAATTAAATAATTGGTCTAATCTGCGAAGCATTCAAAATTGAGCAAAAGCTGCAATATGCATACCGTCCAGAGGCTTCTGGAATGGTTGAATAATTGAATGGCACAATAAAAGCAAGACTAGGAAAGATATATGCATCTACAAAATTAGAATGGCCTGATACTTTACCTCTTGTTCTGATGGGACTCAGAAGTTTTCCAGACAGGAAAACAGGCTTGAGTCCTCATGAAATCCTCATGGGAAGAGCAATGAGGCAGGCAAGGGTGCCAGGACATGAGGTGATAAATATATCTGATGACTTAGTGCTAGAGTCCTGCAAAGAACTGGCTGAGCAAGTGCGTTCTATCTCTCACCAGGTTGGGGAAGACGCTGTCGCCAGACAATCAACTCCAGCACATGATCTGATTCCAGGTGACTGGGTAGTGATAAAGGAACATACTCGAGAATCTTGCCTAGCACCAAGGTGGGGAAGGCCACGTCAAGTGATATTGGTCACCACCACAGCTGTAAAATGTGAGGAAATTCCGAATTGGATCCATGCCAGTCACACAAAAAGAGTGATTGAACGTGATGAAACTGAAGCCGAAGGTTGTACAGCTGAAGGGTCTCAAGAAATCAATCCTGAAGTAGCTGATGAACGACCAAGCACCAGTCAGGATGATTGGATTCCAGTAGTCAACATACCTGCAAAGATCATAAGAACCAGAAGTCAAACTTATCTAGACAGACAGAGTGATAGTGAGGATGAGATGGATCTAGAAGAACGTACTCAGATTACAGAAACATAAGCCAATAGTAATTCTGAGGAGGACCAGATAAGGAAAGTTCAATATACTCAGACATTTAAGATACCTGTCACAGCTCCAGAGTCTGAGGAGGGACAGATAGGTGCTAGGGCGAAGGCTCAGGAGGAAGAAGGACAAGAGATAGAGTTACCTGAGCAGGACCAGATAGGTAAGTCAGACAGAGAGGGATACAGAGGGTAGCATTGAAATAGATGTGCCACAATTGAATGAAAATAAGAGGGCATTCGAAGAAGGTCAGAGCACAGTGCCAGCTAAAAGACTCCGAAAGGGAAATAAGTGGCCTGCTTTTGTCAAATGATTAAAATTTCGCCTTAAAACAATAAATGAAGAACCAGAGCAAGTAAACGAAATATCAAGTCAAGCTGGGCACTCTACAGAACAAATAAGGAGAAGTCCACGACTGAAAAGACTGAATAACAAGTTCAGAGGCCCTGAATGGACTTACGTCATCCTTGAAAATTTCGAACACTTAGAAATAAATGACGAAAGTGGTGACAAATTAATTGCTGACCAGACTGACGAAGAAGTGAGACCAACTTTACACAGGTTAAAAGACTGTGTAAAAGTTACATAGAGAGGTTAAGTCTCCCTAGTCAGCAATGGCTGATCATACTGTTAAGGGAACACCGAAAAGAAACTGTTTAAAAACATGCTGTAGAATATGCACATGTAGTATAGTGATAGTACTCATAGTATGGTTAGGACTGATAGTAGCTATTCCTTACCTAATGAGTAGAAACAAAGAATAACACTAGTGTACCTGAAACAATAGATGCACCTAAGAAAATAGATACATACGAAAAGGCACTTAGTATTAAACAACAGAAGGTAGATTTAGAAGCATCAGATGAAGAAGGATTACATTATAAATGAATTAAGAATAGAACTCACTTAAATGTGTTTGCTAACCTACTAGTACACTATGTAGAAATTATGGAGATAAATGATTGTTATGTGTGTATGAAATTACCCACATCCTTAGCCGAGGGTGTAACATCATCATTTGCCCCTGACTTATGGTATTTCATGTAGTATTTTAGCTAGTTTTTTTTACAAGAAAGGACCCTTACAGTATTACTATTCTAACTCAGATGTGATGTTTTCTGAACTTCCTAACAGGCATTATACACACTGAGGGGACCTTTCGTTTGGGCGGCTATTTCCCGCTTTCTTTTTCTTCTCCGAGAACTACGGAGGTGGAACCACGAATATACTTCTTTTGATGGCAGGATATCCGCTATAAGGGGCACTTGGTCATCCATAGATTATAGTGCACATCGAATATTTGGTGCACCGGATATTTATTTACGTGTGAAGAATTGGATGTTTAATCATTTTATCCTCTAGACTTGGATACTATATTTATAGTATTTGGTACCAAGACCCCGTGTATACATGATCCTTCATGATTGAACCATCTCTTGAACATCCATATGGATACTGACCATTTTTATTGGAAATAGGGATTGACAGAGCGGTCTGCCACACAGCTGGTTCCGACATCACTTTCTGGTTTTGACATCATATTCTGGACATTGAATTTTCTATTGCCCTGAAGAAGTCCCGGCTGGGACGAAACGCGTCGGCTGTTCTATTATCACTTTGTTGAAAAATAAATCATCTTAAACAAAACGGACTTGCTGAACATTTATATTTACTAAGTGACTATTGAAAAACTGTTTGTTTTATGGTGCACCTGTGCTTTTGATTAATTCCTATACGAAGTAACCTGAATCCTGTACATACTAAGAGAGATGTAACACGTTATATGGGTGAATATTTTCTAACCATAGGTACAATAGATATGGCTGAAGCACACAAGAATAATCTAACATGCGTATTGCATGAAAAAGAGAAAATATTTTTAAATATGGTTAAGAAAAGGAGAGAGAATTTCCAAAGAAAGGCAAATGACAAAAACTATAAAATCCCTAAATGGGATGAAAATATAGGGTTCACCTCAAATGGCAAGACTCACGCTGCTATGATGCTGGATTTTGAAAAGAAAGGGAAACTATGTCTCCATAGAGAAAGAACAAGTTATTATAACAATGTATTCATTGGTTCCAGTGAGTGTGAACACAATTATAAGGTAATTGGGGGTTGGGGTTTCAAAGATGGAACTGAACCTGTATTTCCTGGAATTTATTTTATATGTGGAAACAGGGCATTTTACAAATTGCCAGATCCTTGGTATGGGAGATGTTATTTTGGAATAGTATTCCCAAAGATATATCATGTAAAAAAAAACACTGGAAACAATGAAGAGATTAATGGACTAATACGTAGTAAAAGAGCTAGTTTTTCTGAAATTGTAGGTGATATATTTAGTGCATTGATACCTTCAGTTGGAGTGGTTCTGAATACGCAAAGAATTTGCAAATTGCCAACAGTGGTGGATTGCTTATCAACTGACACTGCTGGAGGATTCTTGATGATCAATACCGAATTGGTTGCGATCAGATCAATGGTTTTACAAAATCGACTTGCTCTTGATACATTATTAGCAAAAGAGGGCGGAGTCTGCAGAATGTTGAAGGCGCAACATTGTTGCACTTACATACCAGACAAAAGTGTAGAAATCAAAACGTATGTAAGGAATATTACACATTTGGAAAGAGAACTCATGGAGGTTGATAGTGCATGGAAGAGGCTAACAGATGATCTCTCGTCTATCGGTAGTTGGTTTTCTAATATAGGAAAAAGTATTTTAGGTAGAATAATGATGCCAATATCGGGAGTAGCCTTGCTGATCTTAGCAATAATTCTTTGGTGCAATTGCTAGAGAAACAAAAAGACATATGCAGTAAATAAGAAAGGAAAGAACAGAAATATTGAAGAAATAGAACTTGAAGAGTTGAATACAAAAAAGTGAAAAACTTTCACACGAACAATGAAAAGAAACCAAATAGAAAGTTTGAAGAGATTGAGTTGGGAAAACTGTGAAAGTTGGCATCTGTTTTATTAATCGGTGATGATATAAACTATCATCAAAGAGGGGATTGATGGAGCAAGGTTTCACACATAGAGCGACTTGCTCGGATTCAGCCCTCTCAAAATAATTATTAATGTAATAATAAACATGTTTTGTGTACTAATAATTGCACCACACAACGTTATCAGCATCTAGGGGAAGCTTGTCTATGTGCTTTTATTAACCATAATCCGCTTGCATTAAAATGGCTGCTGCTACGCGGGATTTTCTACTGCGCATGCGTCTGTCATACTCACGTGACGTGACGTACTACCTTGCTTGGAGGGAAAACGTTTGCTTCTGCGCACTAGAACTCAGATGGCTGCTTTGTGTTACAGTATGCATGAAGCTTGAACCGCTGCTTTAGCTAAGCTGTTTGTTTTACCTAAACACTAAAAGCAATAGTTAAAATAAAATAATGGGAATAGAGTAGAGATAAGTGGTATGCAGAACATTCATTTATTTTTTTTATTCTAAAACTGTTTCTTTTCTAATTTGCTACTAGCTCGTGTTTGGGCCTGAGATGTATCTGTAACTCCATTTTGAAACTCACACCGCACATGCTCACCAGAATCCAGAAATACCCAAGTCATGGCATCGAATGAATGCCAAGGACAGTCTTGACTGAGATGCGCCTGGGAAAATCACCTCCTGTCCCTACGGAGAGGAAGCCAATATTGTTAACATTGTATTTGTTAATGGAACATTCATTGTTGGGTGGAATAAACGTGCATGGGAAAATAAATTGATGGGCGGGAATGCTAATTTCAATATTCAAGAGAAACGTTTCATTCTGGTATGGTGTGATGACCTTTCCTCGTCTTTTTTCCAATCGAAATTGGGGATCCTTACATTTCCAACATTGGGGGGTGGTACACTGCCCTAGAATATAGTATAACTAGAGTAGGCTTAGCTAGTTAATTTGTCCGATTTGTCCGATTAGTTGCCCTGTCACTGACCCAACGCAATCAATAGGTGAGCGAGAAAAAAAGTTGCTGGCGGAGCAGTCTGTCAGAAGATTTGCTGACCCAATCGGGGTTCAACTGTTAGCTGCAGAGAGGGTCCAACGCAGGCGTTTGCCCTTTAGCTGTGGGTGCCGGTTCTAGCCTGAGGTGGTTCTGTCCTGATCTAATTTGGTCCGTACCTGTTCTGATTCTAGTCTGCACCTGTTATATCCTTGCTGGCACCTGCATTTCCCGCGTTTCTGTCCTTTATCCCAGCCCGTGGCTATAGTTGGTCTTCACTCCATTCTAGGTAAATATTAAATGTGGGTATGTCAATGTACGTTTCCCTTTTCTATCCCCTTCCTTTGTTTTAATGCCAAAAATAAGTTCTATATCTGCTTTTGTGGTACTGTGTCTTACTTTTATTTCTATGGTATGATGTTGGAATTTAGATTTTATTATAAGTGTTCTTAGAATGTGATGATGTGCTTAGGATTCTTAAAGGGTTGGATGGAGAAACGGTTGGAGATCGGTCGAGCTAAGAAGTGTTTCCTGCGCATTAGTGGGTCTTTATACAGCACTTAAATAAATAGATTATTTTATTTAATCTTGTCTCCCTCTCGTCTTTACAATGGCGACGAGGTGTCTTTGATGTGCTGACCCACTGTGCGATTCCCTCGGAATATTTATTTTTATTGTTCAGCATTTGAACTTTCGCCGGAAGATATTTTTGAGGATTCATCACTGTCCGTCACCGATTTGGGGTACTACGGACTTCACTTTTCATTTTGGCGTGAAGAAGATTTAAGGTACGGTTACTTTACCGTTATCTGTGTGTCCGTGGATGCCAGTTGCTGATTTCAGCGCGAGGAGTGCAGCGCGAGAGTCGGCAACATTCTTTGCATGACATATGAGCTGACGTCGAATCTTGTGAAATTCTACGCTCTCTACGCTGCGTTTCATCTGGCGCATTGCTGGCACGCAGTTACAACCATTTTGTTTGGATTGGTTGCTAAGTGATCGACGTTACTGACGTTGTGTACGTCATCGGCAACCATTTTAAAGCACAATTTGTTTCCTTTCTTCAATTTACCGATCTGTTAGCGCTTTTGAACATCTTTGAGTTACATTTTCAACAGTTAAATCTTCAAGCAGTTTAATCTTCAAGCGGACTGATTGGTATTTATTCTTACTTCTATAGTTTTTTCATATTTTTCGATTTCAAGGATGTTTAATTCATTTCTATGATTTTCATGTGCAACATTTCAGTGATGCGCTCACTTGACTGATTTCTTTATTGAGCGCATTTATTCGGTGATGTGCACACTTGATTTCCAGCACACATCTGGCGCATATGGATATTCATTATTCTTATTTTCTGCTTTTCATGATTTTCCTGTGGAGCGTTTCAGTGATGCGCTCACTTGACTTATTTCTTTATTAAGCGCATTTATTCACTGAAGCGCATACTTAACACTTAGCACATATTTAGCGCACATTGATATTCATTATTTTTTCTGTATTTCAGTAATGTGCTCATTTGAACGATACTATATTTTTTTAGTTGAAGCTATACAGTTGTGTGCATTTTAAAAATTCTGCTTTCTTTTATATGCATGTTAAATTTGTCATTAGATATTCTATTCATACATGTTTTTTTGTCAGTTTTATTTCCATTCATTTCAGTCATTATGGCTGCATCACAAATTTTTAAGCAACCTACTATTTTTCTACAGATTCCAGGCAAACCTAAATTAGAATGGAGAAAATGGTTTGAATCTTTTGAAAATTATATTATCGCTATTGATGGTACAAAAGTTTCACCAGAAAGGTTAAAAGCTATTTTATTTCGTTTTCTTGGTAATGCTGCCATTGAAATTTTTAAAATCTTATTCTCATTGCACCACCTAGTGGTGGAGGTGAAGGCTGGAACATTCATAAAGAGGCTATTGCAAGGTTAGAAAAACAATTTATGGAAGACCTCTCAAACTGGACCAATCAAGTATAACCTTGGAGAATAGTTACTACTTGAATAAATCACTACTGGTTCCAGGCGCAGTTAATGGTGAAAAGGTCCATTGTATATCTGAACGAAAAAAATCCATTAACCTAGATCCAAATGATCGGCTAAATCCACTGGATTTTTCTTTGCTAACAAAATTTGATGGGAATTTTCAACCAAGACCAGAGCAAAGAGAAAATAAAACTGGTTGTGAATGTGACTTATGGGCCAATCTTCTGCACACTATGGATTCAATCACTAATGCCCTAAACTTTCATTCAGATAAATTAGATATGGAAGTTGATATTTTAAGTACATTAGCAACACATGTGGTCGGAATAGATGAAAAGTTGCAGCATCTATCGGATTTGATTATTAGGGTACAAAAGGATAATGAAGGCCAACTAATAACTTGTACTTGCGCTCAACTGATTGATAAAATATAAGATCTACCGGTAATTGTTAGCTCTATGTTACAGGAGGTAAAATTGCTATCTGTTAGAAAGGTTCAAGGCATCAAAGAGGGCATAAAATGTTTATGTAGAAAATCCACTACCGTTGATCTTATGGATGGTGGGGGGGGATACTATAGATAAAAAAGGCTCCATATATGTAGACAGACATAAATCAGTTAACGATAACAAAATAAATAAGTCTCTACTGTTACATGAAGAAACGACAAGTAATGTTGTGGAGACAAATAAATCGTTAATTGATACCTCCAATAAAGCACAAGATATACAGTCACTAGAAATTAGTCAAGTTAAGAACACAAAACATAAACATAAAATCTTATCTAAAAGGGAAAGAAAAAGATTGAGGAAGAACCATAATAAAATCCCTTTGGGAAATCATATTACAGATGAGGTAACCACAAATCATATAAATATCAAAGATTCCTCAAGAGTGGAAGTTACTGCAAACCGTACCAAAGAATTTGAAAAAAAAGCCCTTTTTCCAATTTTTAGGTGCGTTAAAAAACTTGAACCTAAAATAAGGGATGTACAAAATGACATCCACTCAACACAGGGTGAGGCCATCTTTAATGCATGTCCCGAGGCTGCTCAAAAAAGGGATCCCATGTCTAACCATCCACGTGTTAAATCGGTGGAACAACTTGGAGTGCAAACTACCCCTAATGGGGAAACTGTAAATTTAACAATTCCGCATGTTTCAGGTACAAAATCCTACGTTGCTCCCCCCTGCACTATAGTACAAAAATCCATTGAGTTGCCTATCTCACGTCAACAGGTAGAACCTATATTGGACCAGGTTGTTGTGAGGAAGGTTCATGCTGTCCCAGAAGGACAAATGGATAAAAGGAAAGTAGTCTTCTGCCCTGAGTACATCACGAGGGGAACTCATGATGTTCTGAACCGTGGAAATATCCTGAAGTTATTCACTGCAATCCCAGATCTGACAGACATAAGATCGGTAGATCTGGAACTTGTGGAGTTTAAGATCGACCGCAATATTGAAACAACTGTGACTATTCGGCGAATTGAGGATATTGTCAATAAAATATTGGCAAATGCAGATATATTTGAAAAATGGGGCATTAAACTTAGGTCCTTTTGTGAAACCCAATACCCAACTTTGTTGATTCCGGTTAAATCACCTTGCAATTCGATACAAACAAAGGGTGTACAAAAAACAGTTTATGGTTCACCTGTCAGAGTACTGAAAGGTGCCTCAGGCCCATCAACTGAGGTGAATACGATGCAGGGTATTAAGATTAAGAGCTGCCAGTCTGGATCCAGAGTTTGTGTTGAATTACGGTACACACCTAATCCAACTAAGGATTGGAGTTGGCTTCCCTCAATACTATCAAAGGTTAACTCTGCAAAGAAGGACTGGAGCCTATCTCCCTCTAACAAAACATTTAAATCCCTAAAGTTTTGTTCTTGGAACGTAAACGGACTCAAAACTCTTCTTGAGGATCCGTGTGTAACGAGTTTTTTATACTCCTTTGATATCTTAATATTACAGGAGACCTGGCAAATATGTAGTGAACCTATTATTGGTTATTACGAATATCTGAACGTGGCAACTCGTGAGGCCTCTATAGGTCGCCCTAGTGGTGGTCTCTCCATATATGTCTCCTTAAATCTTGATGTTAAACACTTTGAGATAGACCTCCAAGTAAAATGGATCTTGTGTGTTAAATTCATTGCCAAACAATCATTTATCTTCCTAAATGTCTATTTGAGTTCAAAGAAAAACATAAGGTCCTCACAACTCAATCTATTATGGGAAATGGTAAAATTGTTATATTACGATCATTTGGACTCAATGATCATTATAACTGGGATTTTAATATGCATCTTTTTTCGTATAAAAAAGGAATGGTACCATCATCCACCCTATTAGAATGGTCTAATTGTGAGTTCAGAAAATATAACTTAAATATTCTCATAGATGCTGATAATACTCCTACATTTAGGAAAAGTGCTAGTCCTTCGATAATTGACTATAGCATAATTTCAGAAAATCTTGTTAAGGCAGTCCAAAGTCAAGTTGTACCAAGAATCGAGAGCGACCACAACCCACAAGTTATTACTCTTGCTTTAGCGTTCAATTATCTGCCCGAGTCAAAAACAATTAGAACATCAACTACCGCTTTTAATTTAAAAAGGCTCATATGGAATGATAAACTTAAAAAGGATATCTTGGACTTTCTAGCTGGCCTAATTGTTGATTTACAAGATGCGATACTAGAGGGGAAAAATCCGGTAGACCTTTGGCCTTGTTTATGTACTGCACTTGTGTCAAATTTTACTAAATTAAAATCTACATGTGGTAAGACGTTAACTCAAAAGAACCAAGGATGGGTTTCCCCTCGCGTAAAACATCTTAAAAGAAAACTCAATAAAACCATAAGATCATTATATAGGAAAGCGAAAGGGTCCATTTGTGCTGTGGTCGCCCAACAAATTAGACAATTAAAAAAGATTTACAGGAATGAAGTTTGGAAGTCCAAACAAGCCTATTATGAAACAATTTGGGCCAAATTACATCACGCCTGCAAATCAAAAGACCCTAGGCTCTTTTGGAGTTTAATTAATAATTTAGAAAATGGAAACAATAGAAGCAATAGCGCAAATATTGATGAATCAACTTTGGTATCTTTTCTAAATAACTCTAAAACGGCTCAATTAGGCCCTCAGTTTGTTCAAGACAAATGTATTCCTATGCGTAATAAATGTCCTGATATAACCGTAATATCTGGGCAACCCCCGACAAATATCCTGGTTATTGAGCCTTGGACAGTTGATAAAGTAAAAAAAGTGGTACATAGGATTCGATCAAATGGTGCGCCCCGACCTAACGGAATGCCAAATGCCATATTTAAAGCTGCCCTGAAGGATTGGCCAGAGGTCCTTACCCTGCTGTTTAATGATGTGCTTAAAACTGGTAAAATTCCAGACTCTTGGCAGGGTAGTATCGTCCAACCAATCTATAAAAGCGGCCCTCAAGATAATCCAGCAAATTATAGATTAATAGCTCTAACTGATGTTGACGCTAAAATATTTGCAACCTGCTTGTTAGAGGAATTGGAATCATGGGCCTCAAAAGAAAAACTGATACCAAATTTACAAACCGGCTTCAGAAAGGGAGAATCAACCTATTCAAATTTAATTTTATTAACTTTATTAGGGGAAAGAGCCAAAATTAGGAAACAAAATTTGTATATATGTTTTATTGATTTAAAAGCAGCCTTCGACTCTGTGCCCCGCAACATATTATGGTCAAAATTAGATAATTGGGGAATATCCGACGCACTTTTAAAAATGATTAAACTGCTATATTCTGATACTTGGGTCCAGATTAAAGTAGGCGACGGTAGTCATATAACCCGACGCCTGGAAACAAACATCGGCTTGAAACAAGGTTGCGTTTTGGCCCTTGCCTTTTTAATCTTTTTATGTCCGATCTCCCTGCCCATTTTAAGGATATTAATGCTCATTCCCCTTTTGTGATGGGCCAAGAGATTAAATATTTACAATACGCTGACGATACTATTTTATTAAGTCAGACAGTTATTGGCCTTAAAAGATTAATAGACTCTTTTAACGTCTATGTCGCAAGGAATGGTCTAAAAATAAATATTAAAAAAACAAAAATAATGACCATGGGAAAAGGTAAATTAGGTGTTAAAGAATGGAATATCAACGGTATGGTTGTTGACTGTGTAAAAACCTATAAATATTTGGGTATAACATTTGATCACAATTTATCTTTTAGGAAACATTTTAACAACCTAGAAGCTAAAGGCTCTTCTCTCACATTTGCCTTTCGACAATTGAGGGATAAGCTATTATGCCCAAATCATGACCATTTGATGAAGGCCATGAAAGTGAAGTTAATTCCTTCATTGGACTATGGTTCTGTTATTTTTCGGGGCAAAGATGCGAAACTTTTAGATGACATTGAAATAAGATCATATAAGTCGGTATTTAGAATCCCAAAAAACATCAGTCGAGCGAATGTCAGACTAGAATTTGGATTGAAGAAACAGTGTCTCGTTAGGCAATCTACATTTTTAAAATCTTTATTGTTATTATCCAGATCAGAGGAAGGCTCGCTGGCCAACCTTTGTTGGCTAGAGATTCAAAGAGGGGCCTATTTGGGAAGTTGGCGATCTTATTTAAACGAGTGCTTGCTTGCCTTTGATTGCCCGAACTTAGAGGATGAAACAAGGTGTAAAATGGTCTTTAAAAAAACAATCAATCAATCAGCAGCACTGTTGTCTTGTATAACGGATAAAGACGATTTAAGGGAAAAAAAACATCTTTGGACAATAGCAAACTCTTTTAACAATTTGTATCCCCAGCCCTATTTGAAATTTTATCTAAAACCTTATATCAAAAATAAATTTATGCTGCTACGGTTTGGGAGATACCCAACCAAAGATGGAATCCCAAAATGGGAAAAAAATTGTCCGTCTAATGTCTGTAGATTATGTGGTAAAAACGAAGAAACTCTACAACATATTGTAACTTTGTGCCCAAGATTGCTTGTTGAACGAAAGATGTTTTTAAAACCGCTTTTTAAGGAAATGGGAGTAAGAACGTGCAGAACTGCAATCATTGTATGTCTAAGTGGTATTACAACTAGATTAGTTCATCAGTTTGTTAAATATATCCTTACAGTGGAAACAAAATTATGTAAGGAAGACACTGTAATCGATGAAATCCATGTAATGAATGCTATCTAAAATGTCAATGACTCTATAATAGTAAATGTTTTTAGGGATCATGAGGAAATTTTATAGAAATTTTAAAATGTAATTGTTATAAATGTATTATGTCATTTCCTACACAATATTTGCTGTAAGTACATGATCATCTAATTTGTTACCTTAAAGTACATCAAATTAGTGGGGAGATAGTATGTTAATCATTATTCTAGATTAAAATGGTTTTATCAGAATTATTTGATTAGCATCTAAAGTATTGTTTATGGAACTAGAGCGCACTTTTGCACTTTATTTAACTTTTGCTGCTAATTCATTCATTAACAACTCGTTGCACTTTATTTCACATTTGCTGCTAAATTGTTTATTGATCATCCTACTACAGCTGAACTAAGTATGTATATGAGTGCTGGATAATCTGGGTCTGTGTTTATATTGCTTTTTTTTAAAACCAGGTTGTAAACTGAATTTGCTCTTTGCTGTTTGTAATGGTTTTAATTAATCAACAAAAAAATAAACTTTACTTACTAATTTATGGATGAGGAAAATGTTTTAATTGAGAGACATGCTTTTCATAAAAGAAAACAACTTCCGGACGAAACAATTGAGGAATATATGGCGGCACTTAGAGTGTTGGCTGCAAATTGTGAATATGGTTCAACAGTTGACTATTTCATAAGAGACCAATTCATCTTTAATTGTGAGTCCAAGAAAATACAAGAAAGGCTTCTTGCATGTCGGAATCCTACGTTAAGTAAAGTATTGGATCTTGCGAAAGGAATAGAGAGGTCTATTATACCTTCAAAAGTTATTGCGGCAGAAGAAATTAAGAATTCATCATCATCTTCTACGGTTTGTGCTATACAATCTCATTGTAAGGGTGTTGTGAAACAATATAGTAACCTAAGTTGTTTCAGGTGCGGTGCAAAGACACATTTAGCGAATTCTGCTGATTGTCCGGCTGTTAAAAGAAAGTGTACAAAATGTGGGAAAGTTGGATATTTTTCAGCGGTGTATCATGCACAAAAGAGAACTATGATTCCTACTGTGAATAGTATATCTTATATTGAACATGATGTACAAAATGGAAGGATGTCATTCTTAAGAAAACTGATGTGAACCTCAAGGCTTTTGGCAACTTTGATATTTCCATGTTAGGATTTTTTGAAGACACTTTAGAATTTGAGGGAAGGAAAATATTTACCAAGATATATGTGGCCATTGACGGTAAAAATATTGTTGGGTGGTTTGATTTGGAAAGATTGGGCATTAATGTGTGTCCTGGATCAGATCGTCCAGTTCAATTAAGAGATTTGGATGTTAACAATATTTCCATGGATAAAATTTCTCTGGAAATGATTCTAAAGAAGCATAGTAATGTCTTCAAGGATGAGGTTGGACAGGTCAAGGGTTTTATGCACAAAATTAAATTTAAAAAAAGGAGCAGTGCCCATTCAGCACAAGGTGCGTATGGTTCCTCTGAGCATAAGAGAAAAATTGAAAACTCATTTAGATACTTTATGCTCCGATGGTATCATTGAATCAACTGATAGTTCAGAATGGGTTTCCGCCATTGTAATTGCACTTTAAAAAAATCTGGATTTGAGATTATGTGTGGATCTCAGGTCACTTAATAAAAATATTGTTGTTGACACTTATCCCTTGCCCCATATTCAAGAAATGCTAGCAGCTGTTAATTGGGCTAAAAAAATTCTGTTATTGACCTTAAGTCAGCGTATCATCAGGTAACTCTTGATGAATCTTCCAAGGATCTAACAAACTTTTGTCACTCCTTTTGGTCTCTATAGATTTTTGAGGATGCCCTTTGGGTTGGCCTCAGCGGCCAGTGTATTTCAAAAGCTAATTGAGAATCTTTTTCAGGGAATTAAGGGTGTTCAGTCATTTCAAGATGACATTTTAATCTTCGCAGACAATGGTGAACAACACAATTTAATTCTTGATAAAGTGTTGAATATTCTAGGAAACAAGGGGATGACAGTAAGCAGAGATAAATGCAAATTTGTAGTGGAAGAGATTAATTACTTGGGACACAGAATAACTCCTGATGGTATTTTTCCAAAAGAAGATCTTGTCAACACATTAGAGAAGGTTAATAAACCACAAGGTAAGGATTCTTTGCGTTCCTTTTTGGGGCTTGGTGAGTACTATTCTAGGTTTGTGAAAGGATATGCTCTTGTGGTTGAACCTCTCAGACAATTGTTGAAAAAGGGTTCAAAGTTTGTTTGGACAAATGTACATGATGAGGCTTTTGTAAATGTGAAGAAGCTTATCGCCTAAGCCCCAGGCTTGAATACGTTTGATCTTAATGGGAAATCTTGTATCACAGTGGATGCGAGTGCCATTGGGCCGAGTGCTGTTTTTATGCAGATTGTGGATAGTAAAGAGTGATTTTATTTAATTCTAGAGGGATTCGAGGTACACAAAGGCACTATAGCACTATTGAGAAAGAGGCGTTGGCCTGTGTGTGGGCCGTAGAGAAATTTAAAAGTCTTTTTGTGTAGAAGACCATTTGTTTTAGTCACAGATCATAAGCCTCTTGTTTTTATGATGGATGGGGTTAGGAGTGGTAAGGCATCTTCCAGACTTGTTAGGCTTATTGCAAGATTGCCAGAATTTAATTTTGAAATACAACATATTCCGGGAGGTCGGAATTTTACTGCGGACTGCTTGTCTAGGCTTCCTCCTTTAGATGAGTGTGACAATGAGATTGTTGATCATCAGGAGTGTGTTGTAGCATTGGTTGATGCTATTGATTCTTGTAATGCTGCAGTTTCAGAGGAAGAGTGGTTAGATGCTATGAATAATGATTCTGTTTTGACCAAAGTGAAGCATTTTGTGGTTAATGGTTGGCCATCTTGTAAAAATGTTGATGCGCATTGTGGAAGTTTCGCTCAGATTGCTGAAGAGCTTAGCATTGAGAATGATATACTTTTGAGGAAGGATTTGTTTGTTCCTCCTTTAGGTATCAGAAATAAACTTGTTAAGTTGGCTCATTCAGGACATCCGGCTGTTTCTAGTACAAAGAAGTTACTCAAATCACATTATTGGTGGCCTAGTACGGATACTTGTATTGAGAGGATGGTGGACAATTGTTCTGTGTGTGTGAAGTCAGATAAGCATTGGAAGGTTTCCACACAGCCATTATCTATTCAAGAGGTTCCTGATGGTCCTTGGAAGAACATTTCTATAGATTTTTCTTGAATGTCTGGGCAGGGAGAGTAGATTTTCTATTGTTGTTGTTGACAATTTTTCTAAGTGGGTTTATTACACTTTTGTTGAACATCCAGTAACTGATGTTGTAATTGAATTTTTAGACAACATTTTTAGAATTGAAGGAGCTCCTGATACCATTCTATCGGACAATGGGGTGCAGTTTATTTTAAACAAAATGAAATTATTTTTAAACAAGTTTAGGGTGCAGTCTGAAAAAGCACCACTATATTGTCCTCGTGCTAATGGTCAAGTTGAGAGGGCCAAAAGATTTTTAAAAGAGGGTATTCAGGCAGCATTGGAGAGTAATTTAGATGTTTTGGAATTTTTAGAGAAAAAGTTTAAAGTTATCATCTCACTCCAAATACTTGCACTGGAGTTTCACCCTATTTTTTAATGAGAGGGAGACAAGCAAAATCTTTATTAACACCTGTGTTTAAAAAAGTTACAAAAGTTGATAATTTGGAGTCCTCTATTGATAAAGCAAAGAAGAATATTTCTGAATCACGCATATCTGGCAAAATCTATTATGATTCTTTTCATAAAGTCAAAGGTAAGAACATTAAAGTGGATGATTGGGTTCGTATTGTCAAACCCACACTTCACAGCAAGGGTTCTTCTAAGTTCACTAATCCTTTCAAGGTTGAAAAAGATACTGACACTTCTGTTTTTCTTAAAGACAAGGAGTGGTGGAGTAAAAGTTCTGTTGTGGTTCTCAAACCAGGGCAAGAATATTTTTTTGATAAGAATGAGGATGGTGGTTCTTCATGGGTTGATCTTGGTGGTAATAGAGCGAGTTCTTTGCTAAATGCTACATCTCAACCCAATGAAGAAACAAATTGTGATTCACATACTTTGGTTCAAGAAACTGCTTTACCACAAAAAAGAAACCATAGGTTGCCCGAGAAATTTGATGACTATATTTTAGATGTTTAAATTTACAGTATTTACTTTACAGTATTTAATTTTCTTGTTTGTTTAAAATGGATACATGTGGTACTGTGTCTTACTTTTATTTCTATGGTATGATGCTAGAATTTAGATTTTATTATAAGTGTTCTTAGAATGTGATGATGTGCTTAGGATTCTTAAAGGGTTGGATGGAGAAACGGTTGGAGATCAGTTGAGCAAAGAAGTGTTTCCTGTGCATTAGTGGGTCTTTATACAGCACTTAAATAAATAGATTATTTTATTTAATCTTGTCTCCCTCTCTTCTTTACAGCTTTGCATATCATTGTTCTCTTTATCATTCTCATAATTGAAAGAATCTTGGTCAATAGTGTATGGACAGTAACATTTGAAAACTTACATAGATAAAAGATTAAACTTTTCCCGAGTCTGTGGTTATTTTATAAATGAAATATTATACCTATTATTCTAACATCCCTTGATCCCATAGGTCCCTAGTAACTAGTGACAAGGATTGGTAAGTCTATGGTATAGGACCTAATAAGTAAAGTTTATAAAATTTGATAGAGTGTGGAGGTAACCTGCTCAAGAAATAAATGATTAATGTGTTTATTGAGCCCAGGTAAGTATTTGGTAAAAATAGTGGGTTCACCCCTCCGCTCTATCAAAGTGATGTAGTGTGCAGATACTGCTCCTTGTGTAACGAAGACTCAGAAGCAGGATGGTGCAGTTACATTCCATATTTATTATTAGCCAACACAGTGAAGAAGGATATGTAGAGCAGGAAGGGGCGACCGCAGAGGTCGGGCTTTTACACGTAACTGTCTCTAAACTGTCATCTGTCCCAATCGTCCTTCATTGCCTTATCGAACTCTGGAGAAATGCCGCTTTCACAACGTAACTGACTCTAAACTGTCAGCTGTCCCAATCGTCCTTCATTGCCTTATCGAACTCTGGAGAAATGCTGAAAGGCACAATGCGGCGATATCTTGTTTACAGGTAAGTTAAACTAAATGTAAACACGTTACGATAACCGATGACACACCACTCCTCCTTATACCTTAGCGTATGTAAACTTCCACCGCACCTTTCCATGTCACATTCTAACTCTCTTTTCTCATTCGCACTACACGTTCATAACGATACAAATTTTCGTTGAAAAGATTAACCTGTATAGTTTTTTAAACTTAAAGTTGGACTGAAATCCACTCGGGGTCAGATACTCAGTCTTCACTTTAAAACAAACGGGCATCTTCAGTTTTTGTCTCCTCTCTTGTCCTTCTTCTATATCTAGCATCAACTCTTCCCCCTTACAATATATTTATAGTCCGTCCTTAGTTTTTTTGCCCATACCCTTCCCCTGTGTGCCCGCCCTAGTCCCTCTTCGGTGTCCCTGACTACCCCGCCCCCTTGTTGCCCTAGCTGTCAGCGCCAGCAAGTGCTTCGGAAGGTCTGGCTGTTTCCTCTGTTCTTCCCTATGGCGCTCAGCCGGCGCCTCTGGGTGCGCATTGCCTATGCGTCGATGGGGACGCTGATCGGAGTTTCTGCCTTCCTGGCATGGAACGTGGCTTTTGGACAGCCCTGGACGGCGGCCATGGGGGGTCTTTCAGGTAGGAAAGTGTCGGGTTGAAAAAGGAAAGTAGGACATAAGGTACTGTAGGGAAGAGCCATGTCATGGCTACAGTTGCGGAAGGAGAGGGTCGCAACAATATGGGGAGGGGTTTTATCAGGTAATGTGGGGGTCTAATGTCCTGGGAGATATCAGTGCTAATATTTAGCGGTCCCATGCAGTAGGGGAATTCTTCAGGTACAGTTGGCCAGGCTTTTCGATCTGCAGAAACGTTTGTTCTCCAACGCCACAGGCGAGGAAGACAGCTTAAAACAGAGGCACTGCCAGGTACATTAGCATGAGCGAGGGGCGGAGGCCAGTACTACATGAATGTGGCGGTGAGATAGTAAACAAAAGTGTGCCTAGTGTGGGGAAGCGGTGATCACAGAATGTGGGCTTTCAGGTGCAGCAAGGGTGAATGGAGATTGTTCCAGGGACAGGAAGGGAAGGGAGAATCATTCGAGAAAGGGTTAGTGTCAAGTGCCACAGGTGTATGTGGCCCAAGTTGGAATAAGCAGGGTGCTCTACCGGGTATTTATTTGTAATTTAGCAATTTTTATATAGCGTGGACATGACCCGAAGGCTTCAGAGCGCTTTACAACAGTAGCAGGGTACCTGAGTTACAGCGAGTTACAGTTACAGTAATGCGAGCGTGGAAATCTCTTGAACATTTTATAACCAGCTCCACTTTAAGATTTACTAAGTGGAACTACAATTCCCCGAATATTTCTTTCTTCGGTCGACAAATCTTTGCCACTGTGTTAGAATGGAGCACAATCTGAATACATTGCTAACTTACAACATTTAATGTTTGGTCAATGATGAGTGGTTTGATGAAGATTCAAAAACTTTATTTCTCATAAAAGGAATTAGTTTGTATTTTTGTTCTTTTATTCAGGTTAGACAGATAAGTTTGTTTACTGAAATATAAACAATCATTATTCAATCAATCAAGGTTCAAAAAGTGCGCCTAATCACCCAAATGGGTATCCAGGCACTTGCAGGCCCCAGAGCTTTATTCGAACAGCCAGGTCTTGAGAGCCACTCGGAATTCCGAAAGTGAGATAATGGTCTGGAGGTGCGTGGGGAGGCTGTTCCAGGTCTTTGCTGCAATATGGGTGAAGGACCGTACTCCACTTTTTCTTCTGTACATGCAGCGAGTATGGGGAAGTGGAAGGGAGGTGGAGCGTAGTCTTCTCAATAGTTGGTAATTAATGTAGGCGGGACCTTTGTTGTGTAGAGCCTTGTGTGCATGGGTTTGCAGCTTGAATTGGCATCTCTTCTGTACAGGGAGCCAATTCCCTGAGGTGGGGTATGATGTGGATTCGTCTGGGAAGGCAGAGGATGAGTCTGGTTGTGGCGTTCTGTATGGTCTGAAGTCTCTGTAGAAGGTGCAAGGCGATTACTATGTAGAGGGCATTGCCGTAGTCAGATGTCTGGGGACGAGGGCTTGTCACTGTGCATCTCGTGTGTAGTGGTAGCCTTTTGAAGATTTTACATAGTATGCGCAGAGTGAGGAAGCATGCAGAGACAGCGTTTATCTGTGATTTCATGGTGAGTTTGTTGTCGATGATTGCTAGGTATCTGGCATGGTTGGAGGGATTGGGTGCGGGTCCTAGATCTGATGGACACCAGTAATCGTTCCATATGTTGCTGCTGTTGCCAAAGATCAGTGCTTCCATCTGATCTGTGTTCAGCTACTGGCAGTTGTTGTCCATCCAGTCGGCGACGTTTGTCATGCATCCGTGGAAGTTGGTTCTGGTGGTAGTGGGAGTAATCAGTGAGTGAGAGGGTGAGTAGGGTGTCGTCTGTGTAAAAAAATTATGTTGAGACCATGGGATCTGATGATGTTGGCCAGCGGGATGATGATGTATGCGTTGAAGATTGTGGGGCTGAGGGTTGAGCCCTGGGGGACACCGAGGGTGATCTTCTCGGGTTCAGAGGCAACAGTTGCGATGAGAATCCTCTGTGTTCTTTCAGTGGGAAAGAAGGTGAATCATCTGAGCACGTCCCCTTGAATGCCGATGTGGTGGAGTCTTTCGATCAGTGTGTGGTGGGATACGGTGTCAAAGGCTGCCAAGAGGTTGAGGAGTATCAAAGCTGCTGTTTCTCCTCAGTTGAGGAGGGCTTGGATGGCGTCGGTTGATATCAGGGCGGTTTCAGTGCTGTGTTTGCTGCGGAAGCCGGATTGGGAGGCGCTAAGTAGCTGGTTCTGCTCCAGATGTGTCATGAGTTGATTGATCTTTTCCAGTAGCTTTGCTGGGAATGGGAGCAGGGAGATTGGCAGGTAGTTATTGAGTTCGCTGGGGTCAGCAGAGGGTTTTTTGAGTAGTGGTCTGACTTTGGCCTGTTTCCAGGCGTCAGGAAATTATGCGGTGGTGATAGATGTGTTGAGTATGGTGGTAAGTTCCTGGTTGATCCTTTGGTTTCCGAGGATGAAGATATTGTGCAGTCTGTGGGAGCTCCTGAGTAGATGGATTTCATGGTGGAGGTGGGGTCCTGGGTGGAGAGGATGTTCCAGGTGGTCAGTGTGTGTTACGTGTCGAATTTAGTGGTGGTGTATCTGTGGAGCAAGCCCCTTAGTGTGGGTTGGGGTTAGAAGTTTCTGTATATGGTTGCGATCTTGTCGTGAAAGAAGTGGGTGTGGTTGTCAGGCTGCTCCTGTGAGAGTGTGATGTTTTGTTCAGCAGCTGGGTTGGGGGATTCCTTAACAATATTGGAAAGTACATAGGTGTTGCTGGTTTCAATGAGTGCAGCAAGGGCTGTCTTCTTTGTTGCCCTTAGCAGGCGGTTGTAGAGGTTGAGGAAGGTCTTGACGGCTGCCCTGTCGAACGTGTTATTAGAGACAGTATTTAAAATAACAGCATGTTCTATAAAGGAAATACTCCCTATAGTAATCTAAAGAACCTAACGTATCCTGAAGAGCGCCCATAAAGAGTTCTTTTGGAAAAGAGCAAGCACTATATAGTAAAAGGCTAATGGCAATGGAAGGCCAAACTCCCCATAAAGAGTAGTTCTGCAGCGACAACCCATAAAATAGAAGGAAACAATCACATCAGTATCTATGATCAGCACAAAGAAGGAAAGTCTTGTCACAAAAGGTAAGGAAAATAAAGGAAATCACAGTTTGCAGTAGCTTATAGCAAACTTGGGCAGGATTAGCACAGTAAAGTGGTAAAGAGCATGGCAGGGAAGGTATGCATAGCATGCTTTTCCTCCCTAGCTAGGAACATACGATATGGAAAAGCACAAAACATGTTGCTAACTCGAAATGTTGACTCATCCCCGACCAAGGGGAGAGGATCTTCCAATGGTCTGTTGCCTTACTCCTCGAATTCCGTGATAAACGTCCATCTCGACATGTTGTTGTTTAATAGGCGGCTACAAAAGATACATCTAGCTAGGTTTTCATGAGAACATTTAGCAAGCTTACTCTGTCAGTTATTATATGGCATGTCTGGTTAGATCATAGCAATCGGAGTGATAGCAAGCATTTTCTTTCACTTAGATTTTGTTCATTATAATCATGTGGCAGAGAAAACTATCTAAATACGATGAAATCATGTGGTGTGAGGGGAAAAGAAATACATTTTGCTGCAAACAGCATTTTTCACCAAAAGTCATGTTTTGCAGTTCAATTATAATGTGTAAGAAAGTGGCTCTATATATACTGGACCAAAGTAAGGTACAGTGTGTATAGAGTCCACAGTCCCCAGAGGCTAAAGTTAGATGTAACCTTACTCTATAAAGTGGTAGCTTGGTCGAGCAGTAAGGCAGTACCAGAGGACAGTGTAAAGCATTTGTTGTACACACACAGTCAGCAAATGGTCTCACACACTCAAGAACTGAACTCTAGGCCAATTGTTTTGTATCAAAATATATAGTTGTTTTATTTTAGAACCAACAAGGTATCACAATATACTTTGTCAGAATGAGTTACTTTAGTTAAATACTTTTCAAATAGGCAATAGAATTTTTGATTACAATAGTTACAGTTGTTGCAATAGGCAACACAATTTCAAACACAATGCAACATTGAGCTCAATGGGAATTTCTAGATCAATGCAATGAGTTACTTTATGGATTACTTTTCTAACCACAGGACTGGATCCTAGATTCAGTCCTAGGACATCCCATGTAAACAGTTAAGTAAAAGCGTTTTGGTTACAGTTGTGATTTTTAAGGAATATTATTGTATTTTAGAAGTTGACAGAAACTTGTTCACATAGAATCACCAATGTTATCCTATGGGAGGAAATTCACTTAGCAGGTAAGTAATGTTATCGTTACTTTTTCTAACTCAGGGTTGGATCCTGGATCATCTTCTGTAAACAATTGAAAGAATGTGTGTAAGTGAAACAGGGGATATTTTTAGGAATATTTGTCGTTTTTGAAAATCGACACTTAGAAACTTTTCTGGTGAAAATCATACAATGGATTCCTATTGAAGGAAATTCAAGTTTGTGGTAAGTACAGTTAAAATTACTTTTCAGGGTCCGTGCTGGGCTAAAAGATGCAGCACTGGGTTATCTCCTGATAACAGGTGAGTAAATCAGATTTCGTTGTTCTGCTGATTTTAGATGAATATTTTAAAGTTTCAAAACTCCACACTTGGAAGAATTTTCAAGTGAAACCAGTCAATGTTACCCTATGGAAGGAAAGTGAGTTATCGGCTTTTGGGTAAGTACTCGACTGGCAGAGTTAAGGTTCTGTGCACAGACTCGGGGGTCTCCCAGGGTCAGGTAGGTACAGTTGATACACACTCAGCGGCACAGGGGCAGCCGGGTGCAGAGAGAGTTAGGCCCAATGATAGCCTAAGGGCGGCAGGGGGCCTCTGGTTATGGCGGCTGGCAAGCAGGCCACGCAGCTGTGGGAGCTGGGCTCCTGGTCACTTGCTCAGGGGAAATGGGGAAGTAGGTTAGGACCAAGGTTGCAATGCCAGGGGCACTCGGGCAGCTGGGTGCAGGGTGCTTTTGAGCCGTCGGGCGCTCAATGTTATTCAATGGAGAACTTGGAAGATGAACAAAGGCTGCAGGCCCGGGGACGGAGATTCTTCTGGAGCGACCAACACTTCGAGAGGTAAGTTGGGATCTTGGAGGATAGGTAGGCACCCAGTAGTTGGGTACAGGGGACCGCGGGGTGCAGGGTCCAGGGGTGTCTTATGACATCAGGAAATCTTACCCTCAGCTGGTTATGAGGCTGCAGGCGTCGACTGGGTCGTCGAGGAGGGTCCTTGGGCACTGGATTTCAGGTCACAATCACCAGGGGGACGTCCTCAGGGTCTTTGTTCATTCCTGCACAGGCTGGGCTCGACGGGTGCAGAGTGGGCTAGATTCGCGGTATCTGGCTGGCACCAGGGGTGCTGCTTTTTGAGCAGAACCACTTCTCGTGGGAGTCCCAGTCTTCTAGTTGAGCAAGGCAGGCAGGTCCTCCGGGGTTTTCGAGGTTGCTGTCTGCTGGAGCCGCCGGAGTTTAGCAGGAGCAGGTTCAAGGATCAACAGGCCGATAGGGCTGGGGCCAAGTCAGTTGGTGTCGTCCTCTTGTTAGCAGCTGCACGGCAGGTCGTCCTTCTTGTTCTTCTTTCTTGATTTAGAATCGGGATCGGAGGAAGGAAGGTTCAGGGTGTCCCTAAATACTAAATTTAGGGGTGTTACAGGTAGGGCAAGGGCAGGTACCAATGGGTCCCTGTCCTGGGGTAAGTACACCCCCCTATCCTGCTCCTCTCCTGTGGGAGGGGGCAGGGGCCTAGCTCTGATTTGATAGGGCGCCCATCTTCAAGATGGCGGTAGCCCGGAGTCGTGCTTCACCTCGCCTCTCCCACCTGAGGGGTTGAGTTGGCACAGGCTGGCACACCCCCTTTCCTCACTTAGGGTTTCCTGCCAGTCTTCCCGCCAGGGTGGGGGTCAGAACTGGTGGGGGCCAGGTGCTGAGTACAGTTAGTGGCCTGGAGAAGCTCACAAAGGTGGAATGCCTTTGAAGCTTCCCCTGCCCATCCTGGGGAGGAGACATAGCACCTGTGTGGCAGCCTATGCAGCCTCTCAGACCAGACGTGGATTGTAGGTTAGGTTCAGGGGAAAACTCTAAGTTACCCTCTGTCATGCATTTGGCATGAAATCCCACACTGGCATCAGTGGGGGTTTAATGTGCTGAGAAGTTTGATACCAAACTTCTCAGTCTTCAGTGTAGCCATCCTGGTGCTGTGGAGTTCGTAATGACAATCTCCCAGCACCATATACTCTTAATGGCATCACTGCACTTACAGTGCCCAGGAATTGCCCTGGGTACTGTAGGGGCATAGGGCTCATGCACCTGTGCCCACACCACTGGCATAGTGCACCTAGCTAGAGGGGTGACTGATGTATGCCAGGGCAGTGTGTTAGTGGGCATGGCACACAGGGATGTGTGCCATGTCGACTCTTTGTTTAGTTCTGTACCAGGACACTCATCCTGCAAAGGCAGTGTGTGTGTGTCAGGATACAGGGCCCCTAAGGGTGGCACAATATCTTCTCTGGTCACAATGCCCTGGGTACTTAGGGTACCATTTACCAGGGACTGACATGTGGCCAGAGATGTCAATTGGGTTTTAGTTTCAACACAGTTTTAAGGAAGAAGCACAGGCCCTGGACACCTGATTTGCAGGAGCCCGGGGCACACTCAGTCAAATCACATCATCAATTCAGCAAAAAGTGGGGGCATACCGTGCAAGAAAGATGGCACTTTCTCACATAATGTTAAAGTCTGCATAAAAAAGTCTGCATAAAGGAAAAACATTTATTATTAAAGGGACAGTAAAGAATAAGATTGATTTTGAGGCCTGGCCGTGAAAGAAAGATAGAAATGGGAGCTTTCTGCAAAAACAAACAGCATTTTCTATGTGATATATCTAATAAAGAATGCACTTTTCTCTAACCACTAAATTGATGCACATTCCTACATTAACGATAAAACACTTCTATATTATTATGAGGCAAAATTTACTTAAACGTTTTCGACATCCACAGTAATTAAACTCTGACATTTACATCGGTGGATGCTTGAAGAGTTGACATATGAGACAATTGCAGCAGTTGGTCAAAGCTCGTACACAGTTAAAGCATCAAAGTAGTTTGGATCCTAGTGGAGAGAGTCCTAAGTATGGTCACAGGGAACTAATCAAGGTGTCTGTCAAAAAGGAGGAGTTTGAGGTCCTTTTGAAGGTGACTAGGCACTTGGTTAGGCGGAGGGAAGGAGGGAGGCAGAGAGTTCCAGATTCTTGTGACACTACCAGAGGAAGACTGGCTCATGTATTGCCACTGTGCACAGGGGAAAGTGATTAATGAAATGAACTGATTTGGAGGAGTTGCTTGAGTGTTTTTTTTTTTTAGTAGATCATGGAAGAGGTCTGTATTGGCATCAGCTGGTGAGGGGGTTGTCTTGAAAGTGGGCTAAGTTAAGTACAGCAGAATGCGGATTCCATATATTATGAGAGGCAGCTATCACTGGGTCTATGATTTATCAGGAACCGACTGCTCACTGGATCTTTGTATTATGAGGGTAGATCTAGAGTGAGTTACCATGGTAACTGGTGGAGGGGTCCCAGTAGGTCCATGTATGATCCGAAGGATAGGAAACTCTAATGTCTAAACCATAGGAAGGTAGTGTTGCAGAGAGCTGCACCCTTCCTTAGCACCCAATAGGGTTAGGAAGGAGGAACAACTCGAAAGCTACATTTTAAGTGAATCTGTGACCAGAAACAATCGGAAATGAATCAATAATGATTACAGACATTACAAATGCAGCAGACAATGAAATTAGTCATGTAATTAAAACGTATTCTTGCTGTGGAAGTAGCTCAGGTCTCTGTTCTGATTTCTAGCAAAATGTTTTTTTGTTGGTTACTCCCCCATGTATGCATTATTTTAATTAGTGGTACTTTTTTCCCCATTACACTTACGTTTGTGCGTAAACCCTATAAACTCAACATGGGACCTACAGAATTTAATATAGCTACTGGGTAATTATACCCTTATCGTATCTCTCACATATCCTTTCCTCCATCACAATGATAAGCGCTGCGATCCAAGACATAATGAGAGCATCACTATACTCACTCACACCTTGCACCAAAATTCTTTCCACAGTTGAGTTTCATTTTCCGGCCCTCTGGTGTCTCTAAGTAACAGACAATTAACTATTGGCTGTTTTGCTCAAGCTCTCAGTTCTATGATTATTAATTGTAAATTGGTCAAGAAAACCTTGCAAAATATAGTGACCAACTTCTGGTTCCGATAATTTGTTCAGGTTTCTAACTTCAAATGAAAGTAATGGGCGAGCTGAATATTTCACAAACACAAATGTTTCTCTTCTGAGATTCTATATTTCTTAATGTTCATTTCATATTTAGAAGATCTTCATTTAGTGTTTATTGGAGTCTTACTCTGCCCTTTTCCTCCAATCCCGTCCTTGCCTCTTTTATAGTTGGGCTTTTTAATTTGTCCAAATTGGAATCAGAATGCAACACGATATAGCCCTTTTTTCTTTGTTAATGAAACACAAGATAAATATAGCTTTGATGGTACAACATGACCGTAGCTTGCCTGACAAATTACACTACAAAACAGCAGAATGCACAGCATCTGTTACTGGAGTTGACATTGGTACAAATTTTATTGCTGGCGGTTACGAACACAGTTTCCAAATATACATCACACTTATGGTCGTGTCTCTGACATATACATAAAGTTGGGGTATCAGCTGTAGTGCCGCTTCATGCCCAAGTGGCATGATCACCCTTCAACCGTTCGTGCATTGTCGTACACTACACAGCTAGTCCAGACCTCCGCTGTGCTTCACTCTTAGCTGCTAGGAATAGTACATCTATTCACTCCCCCTCTGCCTCTCTCGTCTCCTTCCCCACAAGGTACGTTGTCAGATAGGGCCCCCACTGATTTTTAGGAGGACTCTGAGGAGGCAATTGCTTGCTACATACATTGCACTGCGTGTTAAAGAATACCATGTCTGTGTGCCACTCTGCTATAGTAGGATTCGGGCCTCTAACCCAAAGCATCGCCACAAAGCGCTTGGCCATTAAGAGTTTAATGGCTACTAGTTAGTTGTATATCTGCTTTGTTGACCCATGTCTTAAACTAGGAGAGATAGCATGGGGTCCAATTCCAGTGAGGAATCAATAATAGGTCCCAGCTCTCGGAAGACTGCCCCCACCCCCTCCTAATTTTGCAACCTCAGGACAGTACCCTGCTTCATGTATAAAATCGGCTATGCACTCACGACATCTGGAACATTCCGCGGAGCCTCGTAATCTGTATTCAAGGAGCATCTCTGGGGTGTAATATACTCATTGATATATTTAAAATGTATGAGTCTGTGCAGACCATTTGACGATACAGTTTTGGTCACTGAGCAACAATATCTCCAACTCTCGTCTTTGGCCCTGTCCAAGTCCCTCTGTAATCCTAATCACGCCTTCATGACACCTGGGCCACTTCCTCCTGTGCCAGGGTGTAAAATGTTGTGACCAGCTTGGAGGGGGTACTTGATTTGTATTAGGGAGGACAGGCATGGCCGGGGGCTCCTGCATATCATCCCCAAGATGTTTGTCAGACTCTGAAGTATTGAAACTTAGTAAGGGGTTTCTGTGCTTCTTCTTCTTGAAGGGTTTTCCAGTCCCTCACCTCCCCCTCTTGGAATAGCTCTACCATGGTGGGAATCCCCAGTGTATGCAGTGTTTGTACCACACTCTTCTCCTGGTTCAGCGGGAACCAGGAGCACCACTCAATCAATATGTGCGGGGAGTACAATTGGGAGCAAGCCTGGCACTCCAGAAGTTGTGTGAATGAATGAACAATTTATATAGAGCAACCAAATACCCTAAGGCGTCTAGGCGCTAAAGCAATTACAGCTATCTGGTGAGAGCAGAATATAAAAGATCAAGTGTCCAAGGCAAAAAGCAAGGTCTTCAAGGCCTTGCGAAAAGGAAGATGTAACTCTATGCCGGAGTGTACTGTGGAGTTAAGGGAACCCGAAACACCGAAGCGTCATGTACAGTTACGGACCAGCGTTCGGGGGAGTGTATGAGGATGAGCATTGTCTGTTTCGATATGTAAGTGTGGCAGGTTGTATGGGCCATGGAGCCAATAATGTGCTGGGATAAACTGTGCAGCACTGTAGTACAGTTCGAAATCAGGAGCATTAAGGCCTCCCATTTTGTATGGCAGTGTAAGGACCTTCCATTGCACCCTTGATTGCTTTCCCGCCCAGGCTAACTGGAGCAACAAGTAACATGACATGTCAAAAAATGACTGCGGCAAGAACATTGGAATATTTTGAAACAGAAATAAAAACTAGGGAGCACCACCATCTTCTTGATCGCTATCTGTCCCGGCAGAGGCAGCGGGAGCTTGAGCCAAAGCTTGATGTCCTCCCCCAGTTTATGAGTTGCTGTACCATAGTTATCCTTGACGACCTGCATTGGGCCTTTGTGTATCTGTATCCCCAGATATCGAACTGAGTTGGCTGTCCAACATGGGGGGGGACCTCCAGTGTTATTGGCGTAATAGCAGGGGTGAGTGGGAAAGTAATGGATTTGGAGGCCCGATAGTCTGCCGAATCTCACCACCTCCCGCAACATAGGGAGGGGAGGGGGGTCCTGTCTGTGTTGCGTACATAAAATATTGTGTAGGTCAAGCTAGTGCAGCCTTCACAGGTATTACCAGGTGGGGCGTTGCGGTACCCACGTCGAGCCGCAGGAACAGCCTATCCTCTACAGTTCTCTTCCAGCATGGGGAGACCCCCCTCTTCATGATCGACTGCCGCTATAAAGGTAGCAGTCCGCAAACCCGATGGGAGTGCTGCAAGGAAATCAGGCTAGTCCGGAGTCACTGATGGCAGCTTAACCAGGAACCATCAAAGCCCCCGCAGCAGCAAGGGAGGTTTTGTGGGATACATGTTAGAGAAGGGATCACCAGTCAGTAGGTCATTGGGCCTGGCCTCACATCCAGCAACGGACCTCCCGCTCTCCCCACCCGCATAGGTGTCTCCCAATAATGGGGTGATCCTCAGCTCCCATCAGAACCTCTTTTTCAGGCTCTCCCCACCCAGTAATCCCTTGTTCATGCATGCGGCCACAGAGGTCCCGATTGTGGTACCTGTGCCCCAGGTCACTTACAGGCCGCCCAGCCACCGCTGTCCCTCCACTGGCACACAGGTTCTCACTGTGTCGGGCCGTCGACACGAGTGTTCCAGGCGCAATCTCTGGTGCCGTCTCAATTTAGTCCTTGAAGGCCTTCGCAGATCGTGTCACACCTGGCACCGCTGGTTGCAGTCCCCTGTAGGCCCTGACACTGCCTCTGGCTCCCACCTGGTCTGGGAACATGACAGCTGTCCCCCGCAGCACTGAGTCCGGGTTGCGCGCCCACATCTTCAGTCCACTGCTGTCCGGCTCATTTCACTGTGTGCAGCGGCTTATCACCTCGCACAGCTCTCTGTTGCAACCTCACTACTAGGCCAGTCCGTACCGCAGGTCCTCCCGCAGTCACCCCAAGCACCTTAAGGTCGCTCCTTCGCCTCAGTGGGTGAGGTAACTGTACGGTCCTACAGGGCGCTGATTATTTGTCTGTAGAACACGCAATGGGTGCCAGGATTCCTACTGATTAGCAGTCTAGCTGCAGGAGCTTTACTCTACTGTGACCATTTTGGAGCCAGGCCAGCTCCGCCCCAACAAGATATAGCTCTTGATTCTGTAGACTGTTTCTTGCATTGCATTGCGCTATTAGTAGATTTTTTCATGCATTACTCTATTACAGTGTTTTGCACCAAAACGACAAGAGGGGTACAACTGTATGGTATCTTATATGTTGATTTCTAAATTTTACAGAATCACTAGATGTGTAACCATTCTCATGTCTGCAACGTTTGCCTCCTTTCATTCTTGTGTCAGTTGGTACCAGATTGAAAACCTGTGTCACTCACCTACCAAATGTATCTCGATCACAAAATGTTTTGTTAGAGAACCCTTATTAACACTTGTTCATCCGTAGATATGTTCTTTGGTACATATTTGGGTAAATGATCAAACATCTTTTGGTCGTACTTCTAACACATTAACTAATGTTGCATATGTTCATACTTTACTAAATATTTATATCGGCTATATTGGTGGCTCTTATTTCACCTATTGAATGGCAACTTCTCTGGGTGTAACTTAGATAATATAGAAGCACCCCACCAAAACATTTCGGAAGTTTTCTACAGCGAAGGGAATAGGTATGTAAAAGTTATTTAGTTACATTACTGTATTTCTTAGGATACGCCTAGCCACTTTATCCAGTTTGCTATTTGTGGAATGAGTTTGTGATATTTAATACTTTCTTGTATCACTTTGTATGCACTTTTATGTGGACCTCCTAGGAGTTCTAAATATTTGAATTGAACATTTAGTTAAGACATTGAGAATTATATGTATAGAATTAACTATCCTGGCTGGGTAGATCTATGTGCACACTGGTTGGCATTTATTGTACAATGTATTGAAAACTATTTTATCGTCTTGGAAACTGGGTAAATTGCTAGAAATATTTTCTATGTATGATGTAATTGTGGAAAGAAGTATTTCAAGAGAAATAATCTGAACCTTGCTTACTTCAAAATACACTTTCCTCATATATTCTAATTACATTCATTTTAAATCTCTAACATGATCGTGCTTTTACATGAGTTCTAAGATAGCTCATAATCATAAAAGGGCTCTTTATGAAAACAAAATAGCTCACAAAACTAGCCCTTTCGATTTGATACTATCTTGATGCCTTAATGATCACAAACCTCATCTATAGCTCCTTAGGTTATGTTCCCAATTAAGTTCTTCAATTATTCCTTATTTATATTTGAACTTCCTCTTAAAACCCATATTACCTCTCCCAGTTACATAAACATTGATGATCCATAGTGCCTTAATCCCATTTCCTGTGAAGCATAGTACCCAATTTGGGAGTGCTGTTTAATGTATGTACACAATTTAAGGTATCTGCCACAAACATGAGTAATCATATTATTTTAGTTGTAAAAGTGGACACGGAAACTGAGAAGCCTGAACTTTGGAATCAGAGGGAGGAAAAGGTCTCTTATAATCGAAACAATGGGCGCACTTGCTGGTCAAATAACTTGCTTCCAAATTTTAAGACGGTTTTGAAAATATCGCCTTCATTCCCTCCCAAGAAACACCGGTTCAGAGGTTCGAGAGAGTGTTGGCCGCAATTAGATCCTTTGGAAAAAATAAGTACTTTTTTAGTTCTACTCCATTAGTAATAATACCATGGAAAATTAAAAAACTGAATCGAGAAATTAATGGTTTAATTAGAGACCAATTTAGGTTGACCCCAATACAAAGGCAGAGAGATATAAATAGGCTGAAACCGGTACGGAAAAGGAAAATAACTGCTGACCAAAGGAGGGTGGAAGACCAAAAATGGGTTAGACTCCGAGAGGTGGCTCTTTCTGGAGACTATAGGAAGTATTGGGCACTGATAGCAAAATTGTGTGATGGGAGAGAGAAGTCAAAACCTTGTGATGGGAGAGAGAAGTCAAAACCTATTTTAATCCCAGAAGCAGAATGGTCTATGTATATTTCCCAACTCTATGCTTTAAATCCCATAGTTGGACAGAACCAAGAGGTTAATACCACCCTAACTATTGGGGGCGACTATGGGCCGCCTTTATGCACGGAGATTGAGGGTTACATTAAAGGGGCAAGATATTCAAGCGCAATGGGCCCAGATGACGTACCAGTAGCTATAATAATACAGGATTTGAAGAATGGGCAAAATATTGCACCCGTTGTTTGCCCATTGTTATACCTACGGTGATCTTCCACAATCCTGGAAGGGAAGTATTCTGATCCCGCTATATAAAAAGGGTCCAAAAAATTTGCCGGCCAGTTTTAGACAGATTTCGCTCCTGGATGCAACGGGTAAACTGTTTGCAAAGAGTATACTTACTTATCTCCAAGAGTGGGCATTTGGAAATAATTGCTCTCCACTCTTCTACTTTGACTCAAGTATTATTAGGGGGAACACAAGCCTTCTCGAAGAAAATAGTAACCAACAATGGATCGAAGCAGGGGTGCCTGCTGGCCCCTTTACTCTTTTCTATCTATATTAATGATATGCCAAGAAGAGTGGGGCTTAGTAAAGGTGACACCCCTAAATTAGGAAACTTCGAGTTGAGCTGTCTGCTATATGCAGATGATGCCATAATAATGGATTTAACCCCAATTGGACTACAAAGACGACTTAGTGAGCTAATTAGGTATACAGAGGATTATTATCTAAAAATATTATGAAAAGCAAAATCATGATCTTTAGTGCTAAAGGATGTAAGGTCAGAAAAAATTTGAATTGGTTCCTGGGAAAAGAGAAATTGAAAGTAGTAACATTTTATCCATATTTAGGAAAAATATTTACAAATAGGTGTTCAACGAATAAACATATGGACCATTGTAAAGGCAAGGCTATTTCACAAGCCTTGGCGATTAATCGTCTGTACACACACTGTGGGAAAAGACATTTCTCACATAATATTTCGGTTTATTAAATAAAGATTCCGCTAACTCTGAGCTATGCCAGCGAAACAATAGATGCACCACAGTGGGCCAAATTCGAGAGAGTGGAAGGACAAATTTGGCGCCAAATATGTAATCTGAATTATGCGGCACCGATTGCAGCGCTTAGGCTCAAATTTGGTCTCCTTTCTACATATGTGCTTTCAATGGCTGCGTGCTTATGATGGAGTAATGCACTGTTAAATAGCTCAGAAAATTTGTTCCGGCAAGCATTGTACAGAGTAATATTTGTAAATATGAAGGAAAAAAGTGCTATTTTTTAGGAATAATTTAAAAGCACTATCAATGTTTGGTTTAGATATGGAAGGGGTAGCGGTTCTCCCTAGGAGGGCATTGAAAACTATAATAAAGAAAACAATCTATGGGGTCTCTCGCGAAAGAGATATTAAACTGTGTTCAAAGAATAGAACTATGGATTGTACAGAGGGGAGTAGTATTGTCAAAAATCCTCAACCTTATGTTTTATAGAATCTTAAACATGGAGTGTAGTGCGTAGGGTGATTTTGCTACTAAGATTGAATTTACTCCCCCTATGAATCGTATCAGGAATCTGGGAGGGTATCCCTAGATATGAAAGGTTTTGTCATTTATGTAACTCCTGTATACAAGACTTGAATCATGTTTTATTTGTTTGTCCCGCATTACCGTCAATACGTCGCAGATATTTAAGGAATTGTTTTCTAAAGTATAATAATTTTACTGCAGAAGAGGCCCGAAAGTGTTTGTCTTCCCCCTCATCCGAACTGATGTTTTAAATTTTTTAAACAATTTTTTAATATTTATTAAGGGCGTAAAGATTTTCTCAGTATGTTTGTACATAGCACTTGCACTATTTTTTCATGTTTACAATTAAGCATATGCACTTTATAAACCGTTTATTGCTGCTAGTTACTAATTATTGAATTTCAAGCTCTTTACCAAAATCGTTCTGCTGCTAGACTATTATGTATTAGACGTTTATGATCCGATAGATTAGATTAGTTTTGGAATTACGTATGGGCACTATTATAAACTTCTAGTTTCTTATCCTTTAGGATTCCAAATCAAACTAGATCATGCAGATAGCTCCTCCCACTCCCAGTCTATTCAAGGACCCCCAGTAGTGTATTGTCCATCACTGGCTCACTCTGGGTCGTCAAACACATGTCCAACCTGTTTTAGCAGTGACGATGCCCTGTTGGCAAAAATGGAAGCAATGGTTAAATCTCTATTGCTTCCAGTTATTGAGAATACTAGGATAATGTCCGCTAAAATAGATGTTTTAGAAGCAGCTATTAATATTAATATGGACCTCTTACAAAATCTAATACCCACTGGTATAAAGCTGAGGGGCCCAAACCCAAATGGGGGAACAACTGTAAATACGGGGATAACCAAGATCAATCCAGTGGTGACACCAACTACTAATACAAACAAGAAACAACAAACGGGGATAAAAATACCACCTGTTAGTAGAGTCCCGGTCAAAGAAACACCGAAGGCCAAATATCCTTTGGCAGTCAATACTGTTCAGGGGAAAAAAGAACGAGGGAATGGTGCATCAAATCAGGGGGAAAACACCCCGGTTTACACCCCTGCATTGGGAAGGGATAATAAAACCCCATATACCGACAGGAATAAGAGGACTAATAATAGATCCACACGAAACCCATTGAGAGTTAATCTGCCCCCAGAAGCGTCACAATATACTATTGTACTAACAGGCGTGGCCCCCCTTAGAGAGGGTTCCAAAGAATCCCAAATGGATCTGCGAAATAAGGTCACATTTTGGCTGAATAAACATCGCCCACTTCCCCCTTCCTCCCCTACAGAAATCCTTTATGTAAGGAGAGTAGAATGGGTAGGAAAGGGCGAAAAAGATCTGGAAGGGGACTGTATTTTGGTTTCATTTAGAGATTACTGGGTGGTAGACAGAATCCAGAGGAAACCAAGATTCGCCCGTTTGGGTGACGTTCAGACCTTAAATCTTGGCTACTTCTATCCCTATATACACCAAACTCATAACATGAGTCACAACCCATGGAAAGTTAAAGGGGGAAGACACCGAGAGCCTGCAACACACCACCCCCAATATTATCCTCCACTCCACAACCAATTTGAGGCACTGTCAGACCTAGAATGGGTGGACTGACTATGTGCAACGACCCAGCTACCTAGTTCAGGATCTATGGAAGTTGAAGAAGTGTATACCCCTCCCACCCATATCCAACAACTAGCAAAGGAGCAACTGCTTACGCTCCATAATCCTAGGACACAGAGGGAGCATGGGGGGACTAACATCACCACCTCTAATATAGAAGCCAATGGGCCAATTGGCACTGATTCACTGAGCCCCCATTCTTCTATCCCTGTTAGTAACAATCATGCAGAGATAGATCCACTAAACTCACATATGGTGTCTTGGAATGTTGCTGGAGCCAAGTCGCGCTTGGAATCGGAGGATTGGTTGGGGTTTATAGGCAATTATGAGGTTGTGTTGTTGCAGGAGACGTGGGCTACATCTCCATTTTATCTGGCTGGTTATTTAAACTTCTCTAAACCTGCTATAAAAGGTACAAAGGGGCGGGCATCTGGGGGATTAACCACATGGGTAAAACAGTCCTGGTGTTTCTCAGCTGCTGAATTGTATATAGATAATCCTGACATTCTGGCTATTAGGGTGAGCATAGCAGGGGGGCAGGACATGCTCATTATTAATATATATTCCAGAGGTCTCCCGGGTGGCCGAAGCCCCAGGTTGATTGGTGCTCTAGATACGCTACTAACGGGCTGGAATAAAGCCTCACTAATCATTATAGCAGGGGATATCAATTGTACGATTGAGCCATTGTATCTGCCGGAGGACAATTGGGGGTTTGAGGAAGACGCCACATGGATGATCCCCGAACTTTCCAACAAAATTCCAGTCAAAGCCACGGATGCAGCCCTGAACTGGACAGCTTTTTGTCTTACATGGGGACTTCGGGCAGTGAATGGACGCACCAAATCGGACATTGAAGCTAAACCCACTTTTGACAATGGTGCAAGGAAAAGTCGGATAGATTACATCTTTATAAAAATGGAATATTGGAGTATAGTTGATGACATGGAAATTAAAGTACGTCCAGAAAGTGACCATAATCCCTTGTCCTTGAAATTTAAAATGTCCGGTCAGATAGGCCTAGGAGAACCTGTTCAAAGGGGGCCTGGGGTTGTAACCTTGGCAAATGATCGGAGGAGAGTGAAGTGGTCACTAATTTCTAACGATGCAATGATACAGGCCGACATTGAAAATGTTGTTACTAACACCATAAAGAATATGAGGTCCGTTGCAGCTGAGCGGGGTCAGGGTGAATTAAATACGATGATGGGCCTACATGATGAATGTTTTTCTAAACTTAAAATGATTTTATCAAAGCCATGTAAGTTAAACAGCGGTCACTCGAATCCCCAAAGAGCAAAATGGTACAATAGAGAATGTAGAGAGGCCCATAGACATCTCATTGAGCAAGTTAAATCCAGAGATTCTGGTGCAGTTAAAGAGGCCAGGAAAAGGTATAAAAGGGTGCAATGGGTGGCAAAAAAGGATTGGGAAGATGAGTTCTGGTCAGATCTACTAGATGCCAGTAAATCAAATGACCAGACTAAATTCTGGGATATAGTTAAATGTGGAAAGGATGGTGAGTTTCGCACTCCGTCCAACCATGTATCCCCGGAAGACTGGACTAAATATTATTCTACCCAATTTTGCCCAGTAGCCGTAGACCCCTTACCCAGACCTTCTATGCTGACGGTAATAATCCCAAGTACTACGACCCTGTCTTTTACCGAAGCTGAAGTGGAGTATGCGCTAGGGTTAACAAAGAGGGGGAAGGCACCTGGGTTGGACCAAATCCCGGTAGACCTTTTCAAAGTAAACACCGGCCTTTGGGTACCCTATCTAACTAATATAGCCAATACCATAGCAGGAGGTGCTAGCATCCCCAATACCTGGAAAGGGGCGGAGATCATCCCCATACATAAAAAGGGTGATAGATCAAACCCTGGGAATTACCGCCCAATCAGTTTGATTGACTGTTTTCAAAAAGTGTTTGCTCGAATGATTCTGGTGAGGGTTCTGGGGTGGATGGAGCTTGAAGGAATATTGTCCCCATTACAGGCGGGCTTCAGATCTGGTATAAGTACCATTGACCAGGTCCTGAGGTTTTGTATGATCTTTTGGAAGACTGTCACACTTGGCGGTGGTACCCTTTTTGCCGCTTTTATCGACCTGAAATCGGCTTTTGATTTGGTGCCGAGGGAAAAATTATGGCGGGTATTAAGGGACCTAGGAATGCCGGGGGAACTAGTGGAAATTATTACTAGACTACACGAAGATAATTTCGCTAGGGTTAGATGGGGGACACAAGGGCAAGTTACGGACCCATTTCGAGTATCACGAGGAGTCCGCCAGGGGTGCGTTCTCGCACCCACCCTATTCTTACTCTTCATAGATCAGGTAGTGAAATTCTTCGGGACTTTCAATACAGATGCACCGTCCCTGGCGGGGACTAAATTCCCAATGTTGATCTTCGCGGACGACACCCTCCTCTTATCGAGGACGAGGGGGGGCCTGCAGAGAGCTCTAAACCACTTTGAGGAATTCTGTCACCAAAATGACCTCCAAATAAATGTAGGGAAAACTAAATTCATGGTTTTCTCTAGGAAAAAACCAATACGTAGTAGTGTCCAACTTAACGGGGTTAACCTGGATCAGGTTGACACGATGACGTATCTGGGGGTCACCCTGGACTACCGTTTGTCTTGGAAGCCACAAATAGAGACCCAGCAGCTAAAATTGGCCCAACTGACCGGTTGCCTCCTGCGAGAGCAAAAGAAATCTATTACCAAAAGGGTCGCCCCCGCATTACAAATTTATGATGTTAAAATTAATGCTGCAACACTCTATGGGGCTGAGTTATGGGGTTTTATGGATCTCTCGAGCTTGTATAAAACCCAGTGTAGGTTTCTTCGCAACTTAGTGGGGCTCCCCCAATCAACCCCACTGACCCCTCTTTGTCATGACATGGGTTGCCTGCCGATATCGGACATGGCAAGGTTTAGAGTAGTGTCCACCTGGAGGCGTTTGTGGACTACGGAGGAGTTGGCACTCTTTGCGAGGGAGCTAACTGAGGTGAAGGCAATTGGGCGCTCAGAGCGAATACCCTGGCTTCAATCGGTGAAAAAGAGCCTTTGTGATATGGGTCTTAGTCACCTATGGGTCTCGCCAAGTACTCACAATTTCCCCTCAAAAAAGGAATTTAAGAGTTTATTTTGGGCCTCAACACGCCACTCGTTGGCACGTGCATCAAGCTTTGATGATTTAACGGGGCGTTTCTTAAGATTCAAATTGGATCCGGTACGTGAGACATATTGGGATCTTATCTCCAGACCATTGGACAGAAAATTGTTCCACCAATTTCGGGTGGGTTCTTTACCTCTTAATTCCTTTACTTCATCCTGGTGCAATAATACTAACAATGGTTGTATTTGTTGCCCCGGGTGTAAAGAAACAGAGGGTCATTTCTTGTTCGCCTGCCCCCAATATAGAGAACCCCGTCTAAAATGGCTAAAACCCATTTTTAAACGTACGAAATGCAAAAAATCCTCGGATGCAATATGGGCCCTAAAAACAAATACATCTGATTTCACTGTGATATGTTTGGCCAAATACTTAGGATGGGCATGGGTAATCAGGGCAAGAACGAATTCATCCGCCACATGATTAAATAATAGTGTGCAAATTGTTTAATACCTTCCAATAATTGTCAAATATATTTTTTAAGAATTGATAAAATTAATTTTTAAGAATTGTCAAAATGTAATGTCTTGTGTATTTCTAACAAGGTTTAATAACTTTTTAAAAATTATGGTTTTTAAATAGAGTCTAGATTGTTGATGTTATATAGAAGCAACTACTTTATAATATTTTCTCTTTTATGTAGGGATGATGAAATTGTTTTAAATGACTGTTGAAAATCTGTCTTTTATGATTTTAATATCGAAATAAAGACATTAAAACCTGACCTCCCTAAACCCCTGTTTGCTGCTAATCTATTGTAGATTTTTACACTAAAAGAAGCCTGTTTATGGTATTGAACTTCTTTGTACTGTTATGCTGTTGGTTAACAGTACAGTTTAGTGATTAGATAAAATATTTTTTACATGGTTCTTGTGTTCACGATCTAGTACTGTATAGCGAATTCTACATTTGTTTTACATTTATTTATTGATCAGTTTTAATATCGAATGTCTTATGATAGAAGGGTGATTATAAATCTGTATGAATTCAAGTATGTCCACATGAATACGCAAAAATTCAGCCCCTCTTGCTTCTGTTAGGATCACACGGGTTCTTAGATGTAATGACAATATGAATTTATGTTGATTTCTTTTGTGGAATGTAACATGTTTTTAAGATGTATTTTTATGTGGAATTCTGCGGAATTCCAAATCATAATAAAATCAATCAATCAAGTCCACAGTTGCCCATCTATGTTGAAATGCTCCTCTTTTTTTATTGTCTGCCTTGCCACTACAGGAATCTTCTTGTTTTTTTCCAAAAAGTTGCCAAACAAAGAAAAAAATGGTATTATCATTACCCTAACACACTCTGCTTTCAAAGGTTTCCAACAGCTGCTTGTGGGAGGGATGGGCGGAAATGGAAGCTAGGAGTCTTTATGTGTTTATCAGTGGTTCTGGTTTATTTATAATTTCTACGAAAAACCAAGATTTCTTCTGGAGTGGTTGTCCTGGTAGGTAGTTGGAGGTCTTCTTCTTTGTTGTTCTCAGTTTTCTGGTGATTCCGGTCGGTAGTCCGTCCCCCAGTATGCTCGAGAAGAAAGGAAAACAGGACGATGAGACTCCGATTCTTTGGAGGTATAATCTAGTTCACAAGATGAGGTAGGGTCCTTCACCACACCACATTGAGTATGAAAAGAGAGAGGAAGTTGGTCACTCGTTAACGTGCCCTGAGCAGAACAGGATAATGTCCGTCCCCACTTTGTGTATGGAAAGGGTTTAATTCCTACATGAATGTGCCCCCAGTTTAACAAATCCTCCCCTCCCTTTTTGGGAGGGACCCACTCCGAGTCTTTTCACGTTTAAAGAAGGTTCTCAACAGTGACAAACATACCCCCCCAAGACATTGCCAACCAGTAAAGAATAAAGAATGAAAAATAATAATAATATTGGTGTGCACCACATAATTTTATAATGTATACTCTGGAAAATACCAGCATAGAGCAGTTTTAGTCAGGCGGCCCACTTTGCTGCAGTTTGACCCCGTGTCCCTTTAAACTGCCTCCCCATATCGTAACAAGCTCTCCCCTCTTAGTGCAGTGCCCACACTTTGCCTGGTTCACTCACCGTCCTAGCCGTAGCTCTCCTGAGCTACAGTGGCATGTCAGCACCTCCTTGGGAAGGGGGAATACACCACTCCTCACTCCAAGTCTCTCCGTCGTCCTTGTTCTCGATTCCTTCATCATCCAGGTCTCTTGGTGATTTTTCCTGCTTTGCTTCTTCAGCGTCCTGCTTCTCCACCTCGCTGCCTCCTCCGGTGTCTTCCTTGTTTTTTCCCCTCACCTCTTCCGCGTCCCCCTTTTCCTCCACGGTCTTTCTTCCTGAATGGTCCTTCCCCCTGTATTCACCTCCTTCTTCCTGTATTGGAGAGGTCTGGAGTGATTGGTTAACCCTTTCCGTCTTCTGGCTTCCCGATCTCCGTGTTCTCTTCAACATCGGGACAGGTAACGAGGTTTCAGGGTTCTCTTCTCGGCGTCCTTCTCACACTGCTTATAAGCCTAGACTGTATATAAAATATTGCCATGGTTTTTCCACCTTCTCTAATCGTAAATTTTTTTTAATGTCCAAGTTAGTTCTGATCTACAGAACTTCAGCTATCAATACCAACATAGGCCTGCTGTTTTTCAGCAGTTACTGGTTCTTCTTCTCTGTTCTCTTAATATATTCTTTTCACAAATGTTGACCTTTCCATTTTGTTTCCTATTTGTCATTCTAGACATTCCACAAATATCAATAATCTGTTTTTAGGACCATCTTTTGTATCAAGTCAAACTGTGCAGTCCTGTGACTTGTACGAACTTTGAGAAAAATGTAATTGTTTTCAGATTCCAAGTAGCTCCAAACTACATTGTAGAAGCAATTCTGGGCATATTTGGAGTTTTGACAACATCTGCAAAGTGTTTTTGCAGTGCTCCCCGTGTAGTACATTTTAGAGTAATTTTTTGCCTATGTGTGTTTTTTTTCTATTTAGTTTTGTCTTGGAATCTCTCTTGGTATTGATGTCCTAATACTGGATTGGATTGTACGGCAGCATTTATAAAGGGCTTACTACCCTTATGTGAGTTGCTGAAGCGCTTGCTTACATGAGTCGCCTGTTGCAACATGCAGGGTGTGGACTTGGAAGGATGTTGGTTTTTTCTTTAATCCTGTGTGGGAAGTGTTTCCGTGCCATGCATGATGGCCAGCGAGATATGGTTATCAACTTAAAGAAAGCAGCACGTATCAGTTTGTCAGATGAAGTATAAAAGTTTATGCTGTTCACTATGGACAGAGTTGCATTTCTTATTGTAATTCATATGATATAGTCTGCTTAGCTTATTACTGCACTGGGTTGCCCAATCTGAGATTGTGTGTGTTTAGTTGCTGTCCTTAGCTGGCATGGTTGGATGGAGAAAGAAATGTAGATATCTGTTGGAATGGTCCTTTTTATTATCATCCCATTTATGAGTGTCTCTGAGATGTAAAGAAGCGGTCAGATTGTATATAGATATTTGAGACCTGCAGTGAATGGACTATATTAAAGCCTTTTAAATGTATCCAGTAATGTGTGACTGATCTCTTGAGTAATTCATGCCTGTTTTTTTGTCTGTACAGGGCTGGTGATGGACAGCACTCATAGCAAATATCTCTTATGTGAATTTAGTAGGTATAAGCTTCAATTAGTTGCTGATCTCTGTGTATTATGGTTTAGTTTTATTGTGGGCCATATTTGGTATATATGGAAGTACATAACTATACAATGCCACGGCAAACAATAGGTCAACCCCCTCTTTTTTTTGCTAACCTGCATATGAAAGAAGTTTGCTGGTTGATTTGTTTGCAATTTGTGTGTTGTAAACTGAGCATTGCGCTTGAGGGTGCCACAGTTTCCTGGGCTCTGTTGACAGAATGCAGGTGGTGCAGTTACCTAGGAAATAGCCGAGTTTCAACTGTCTTCTGAACTGTAAATGCGCCCGAGTACTTTTGATGTTGCCTGGTAGTGAACTCCAGAGCTTGATGTCTTGCACTGAGAAAACAATGCCTCTTTCGGATTTCTTATTGTAAGGTGGTATGATAATTTGTACAAGGGAGGAGCACAGTGTTCTTTTTGGTTTCTATTGCTTGAATTTAATTTGTAGATATAGTGGTCCTTTCCTTGGGAGGCCATGTGGGCAATCAATGCAGAGTGCTTAACCCCTTCCCTGCTGCCGTCGGCCGTCGCGAGCACTACCTCGCTGGTGCTGCGAACGTCCAACGCGGCCCCGCCCATTCCGTGGAACTGCCACGAAATAACGGCCGCGGCTAAGGTTTTAAATATTGGCATTCTAGCCATAGGTAGCTAGTGGAGTAATTGCAGGACAGGAGTCACGCTTTCTCTTTGGTGAAGGTGGAAAAGACTTCTTGCTTCAACGTTTTGGAGGCGTTGTACTTTTTATATAATGAATCCGGGTGTGCCAAAGTACAGGCTGATGTCAAATTCAAGTTTGAAAATTACAATTGTCAGGATGGCTCGCAGTTTGTTAGTATACGAAGTAAGGCATAAATGTGACTGTTTTCATTGTGTAGAAGGCATTCATTGTGACATTTATCATGAGGCATCAAGGATAGGTCTAAATCCATGTTTACTCCTATGTTTCTTACGTCTCTTGGCGGGACTGTAAGTTCCTTAGGTTATATGGCTGTAGGCTGTAGTTTTGCCATTGTCCATGTCCTAATCTCTGTCTTTGCGATATTGAGCTTTAGATGGGTATTTATTATCAGTGTGCTGATGGCACAAAGGCAGTCACCGAGTTGCGAATTGTACAGGTCTTCGGAGCAATCCATTTTCAAAATTATTTGGGTGGCATCTGCATAGTTGTAACGGGTGAAGTTGTATGTTTTAATCATGTTTGGTAAGGGTGCTGGGTAGATGTTTAATAATAGAGGGGATTTGATAGACCCCTGAGGAAAAACACAGTGTGTAGTGTGATGAGGTGATGTGAATGGGGGTAGGTAGGCTATACTTTGTCTGTCTGTGAGATAAGAAACAATCGGTTTTAAAACTGATTCTGATATTTTGAAGTCTATGCAGTAGTGTGTGCTGGTGGATAGTGTCAAATGCAGCTGATAAATCCAGAAGTAATAAAGCAGTTACTCTGATTTTGTACACTGTGAGTTTTAGATCAGGGCAGGGCAGTCTGCTTCAGTTGTGTATGGAGTACTGGTGACATTTTGTGGCCCTGGCAGCTCTTTTGTGGACTCTGTTATGATGCTGTTGGGTGCTTTTGTCAGTTTAATTTCCTGATTTTTCCATATGTGTTGATTTATGTTAAGTTATGTTTTCATTCTTTTGATGTTGTTCTTATCCCACATGTTGGTCTTTTTGTGGACCACTCTGGATGTGGTTTTTGTAGAAGTTGTGTATGTCTTTCAGCCTTATGTTTATTGTGGTTTTTTCAAGGTGGGTGTTGAATTGCTGGATGTCTAATGTTTTCCATTGTCTGAACAAGCGTGTATTGTTGGATTTTGTTGTCTTCTAAATGTTTGTGATTGTTAGTTGTGTGGATCTTTAAGGTGATGGTGGTGTGGTCGCTGCAGGTTAGGGGGAAGTTTAAAACAATGATCATATTTCTTTCCTGTCAGAAGAGTGAGCATTGGCGTTTATCTACTGACAATCAAGATTATCTGAATGGGAAAGTTGGTGTCAGCATTAATACTACTCAAAAAAATTCCGCTTTTAACCACTGTTGTTGACAGAAAGAGTTTAAATGGCAGAGTTACTGCATACCTCGCATTGTCCTCAAGAATTTGACCCAGGTTTTTTTAGTTTCTGAAACATCGATCAGGAGGATCTTTTTGGCTAGTCAATGACGAGTGTCAGTCAAACCTTTCTCTAGATCCTTACATGCGAGTGGATCAGTAGAAAATATTATCTGGACGTGAATGCCATTGATATATGATCTGCATATGGCAGAGGGCAGACCATTTGGGCACTGGGCAGCAACAAGATGGACCTTGAATTTGAGTGGCTGGTGACAAAAAGTTGAGGCTTAGAGTAAGTCTTTTCAATGACTTGGTATGTAAGTTGCCTTACTTGATATTTCCGGGATACATATGGAAGAAGTCCTTCTTAAGAGTTAGAGATGACGGGTGTAAGAATTTAGAGAGACACACTTAAATTGCCTGAGCCTAAAATACTGGGCTTTTTAATAAGAATTGACTTATCATATAGTATGTAAAGACACTGGTGATGGCTTGTGAATAAAGTCTTGTAATGCATGTAAATGTTAGAACAGTAGCAGTTGGTCTTTGAAATTGGTACTCATTAACACTGCTGTAAATTAACTCTTACAGATAATGTAAACTGTTTTGCAGTGCTTGCTCTTTAGAGTCTATCAGTAGAAGAGTCTGATTTAAACAGATAAGATAATGCCACTCGTTTATAAAGTTTGGAAGGCAGAAGTAATTTTCCCATTTTACACTGACCCAGCATGTGCTTTTTGCATTGGGAGCAAAACACAGATTGTCTACATAGTAAAATGCTGTCGTAGGGTTTGTGGGAGAGAAGCCATTCTATTGATGTGAGAATTATAGAGCTCTCACACTGCACTGTCGAGAACTCCTCCTCAAAAACCGATCTGTTTGTACGAGAGTAAACTGTGCTCACCTTTGATTGCATGGTCTGAGTAACATTTGAAACTTAAGAGAAAAAACTGCAGGTGTGAAATGAAAGAAGCAACCAGACAACTGCAATGTAAGAAATAATAAAGAACTAAAGATCTGTAAAAGTAGAACAAATACCTCCTGGCACACTACTCGTTGGGGGATGCAGTCCTCTCGGATGCTGAGAGTCCTTGCGGGCAAGGGACCCCTTCTATTACCATCCAGTAAGTCCCACACAGCAGGACTGCTGAGAGGTCTTTGGAAAACAATTGGTCCTAGACTGACTTCAAGGAAAATGCATAAATGAGGGAAATCCAATCATATAAGGGTTGCCTAGGTGGTCAACCACTAGTAATGAATACTAATAAAACAAAGATTATTTGACACATTCACACCCTGAAAGGAAAAACAATTATATGCAAATACACAAAACTTGTATACAAACTACACCCACCATTTTCAGTTGAATTAGTTCATTTTATATATTTTTTCAAAATTGAATGCAAGTAAAACGGTAAACACATTACCATATGAATTGGAGACAAAAAGGTTGCTCGCAGGGAAGGAGTGAGGGGAAAAAAGATCACGTGCTAAGAGGTAAAGGATGAAAATCACAAGCTTAGGAGTGTCAAGATATTCCTTATTTCAAATTGATGCTGGTTATAGAGGAGCACCAGTATAGTATGAGCTGTCCACAACATTAGTCTTCACAGTACATTTTACATTGTTTTGTATGTGCGTGAATGCAACATCCGATGATGGGGCAGGGATGGTAAAAAAGTGGTACAGGCCCTTGCTTGGGGGTATGTTTTGACGTTTCGACCCGACTCATGCGTAGAGAGTTACTTATGGCCTCCGCTTGCGGGTCTTCTTCAAGACAGAGGGGAGAAGGGCAACCTAGGAAGTAAAGTAAAATTAGTGGCGCAAACTCCCAAAGTGGAGGAATGTAGGAAAGTGGGTGTAGGTACTGACCTATTCCTGGTGCCAAGGAGGGACGTCGCAGGCCCCTATTCCCAAGTGGTGAATAGTCGATTGAATCTTAGAAAAAGAACTGCGCAATGGTGGAATATATCAGGAAAGGGTGTGAGGTACGCGAATAATAACTTTACCCGCAAGGATGCGGAGTCGCGCGTTCAGGGCATCCAAGTGTATGTGATGTCCAACAGGGTATCCAAAACCCAAGATAAATAAGGAATAACTGTTTAATCCATATTCCTAGAAGTCAAAAGAAGGTGGAGATAAGTGTCTAAAGGCAACAGGCCGCTCTAGTTGAGTTAGCGCGATAGTTGTGAAGACCAGTAGCATACCTGTGCATAAGTGACACGTCTCGTAACTTCCGCTCCGTAGGTATGACGGGCGCGAGTGGCGTTCCTTAAATGAGACTGGCTGGTGTGCACATCGCACATGCACCGAGAGTAAAATGGCGGCGTGCGTCAGAAACCTGGCGTCACCAGGGCCGCGGAAGAAAGCCGACTGACCCATCTGATGAAATCGATGGCTCCACTGGCAGCCAAGTGAGTATCACTGCTCATGTAACACTAGATGATAAAATAGGAAGGCGGGCAGATGTATTGTTGGGTGCCTGAAGCTCTTGGGCGTGTCGGCATGGCAAAAATGATATACATATGCCGGACAGAGAATGTACCCCATATTGACAATTAGAGTAAATACTATATGAGATACATAGACATAATTACAAAAATACAATTCCGATTTATACACAAGCGGATCTCCACACTAGGTAATAGGGAGCAACACATGTAGCACATTGCCCCATGTCCTGGAGATCGGTCAAATCAAGTTCATAAAACAAACTGAGAGTGTAAGAATTGGTATAAGGTGACAATTACATGAGTGTGTAGTGACAATAATGACATAAATATAATACAATTGTATAAAAACATTGGGTCTATTTACTGGAAGATGGGATACATACAAATGATGGTAGGGATGAAAAGAGTAAGTTCCCAGATATTGTTACTACAGATTGTAAGGGAACATATCCAGAGTAGAATTCTAGTAGGACATCAACCGTTGTTCAGCGTTGCGCCCTGTCTCGCTATTTCCTCATACTCATTCAAACCCCTCAATGTAGTGTCATAAATATGGATCCATTTGCACTCTTTAAAGTGGAGGGTGTGTGAGAAGTTACCTCCCCTAGGATTGATGTGGACTTTCTCGATTACCCACCATATAAGGCTCTCACCCAGTGGCCAAAAGTGGCAAAATGTTCCATTAGGGGGGCACCCTGCATCGCTCAACGTATTCTACTACAGTGTTGTAGCATGCGTGTCTTGACTGTGCTTCCCTATATTTTTATTGTTTGCAGCCCTTGGGAAGTGGCGGGCAGCGGGGGAGGCCTTGGAGCCTCTCCCGCAAAAGAATGAGTGTGCTCTGGGGAGGTGTCGGGCTCCGGGGCAGCGGGGGCGAGCTCTCCCCCTTGTTTACAGTGTTAATTGCCCATGGGAGGTGGCAGTCCCCGGGGCTGTGGGGGGATTAGCTGGCCCCACGTATTTTTTTGTTTATAGCCCCTGGAGGTGGCGGTCCCTGAGGCTTTTTATAGCCTGTCAGGGGGACTCCGTGAGCCCCTCTCCTTCATGCCCCTGGATTTGGATTTCACAGGGGCTTTATAAACGAGCATTTGCAATGCAGTAGGTCTCGCATTTACGGAGTTTAAGCTATTGGCACCGTAACTAACAATGCCTTTTTATTAATGTTTTAAAAACAAAAATGAAAGGCACGGTCATTTACAATGCCAATAGCTTAAACTCTTGTGAATGCGAGACCTAATGCAATGCAATAGGTCTCGCATTCACGCGAGTTTAAGCTATTGGCGTTGTAAATGACAATGCCTTTTATTTATGTTTTAAAAAACACAACTAATAGGCACTGTCATTTACAATGCCAATAGCTTAAACTTGCAGGTTGCGTGCTGGACTCCTGAATCGTGAAGTCGGGCTTGGGCCTTTAGAAGTTTCAATTTAGTGACTGGGAAGTATCCAACGAGGTATTTTGTGAATATTATTCAAAAAAGTGAGTTTCACAGAAATTATGCAATAAATAATCAGACTTCCAACACCCCGGACTCTTGCCAATTCCGAGCACTTTCTAACTCCTGTGTCTGCAATACCTCGTTAAAAAAAATATGTGCATCTCTGGCTTAGTGGCCACAAGAGAGCAGACTGATCAGTAATTTGAAGAGAACATCATCAACTTCAGTGAATTTAAACTTTTGAGCTTATAAATTCACACGCTAGACTTGCAGTAGGCACTGCCCTGTACAATCGCAAAAACCTTACAACATGTGTGAGAGGAGAAACGTAACCATTTTTCAGCCGATGCTATATTTTCAAAACCACTGAACGAGGACATGGCCACTACAGACCTTTGCTTTGTGTGCGACTACAGGTCTACTCTGGGCAGCACACCTTTATTAGGCCGTGCATGGGCTTTTTCACAGGGCTCAGTTTGCCTCTTGCACGCAGAAAGATACTCCCCCGGAGCCCAGAAGAAAATGAACTAGGCACTCCTTATTAAAGGTATTGAAAGCAAACCTTCCTTAAACAAATGCCCTCCCACTACCCATTTCTCCTGTTAACCCCCCCCATTTTCTATTCGCTGGCAAGTCTTACCATAGCAGTCACAAAAAAGAAAAACAAGTTTAAGCTATTGGCATTGTAAGTGGCACTGCCTTGTATTTCCTACGCCGACGACACCCAGCTGATTCTCTCCCTCACCAACGACCCCGCTACCGCCAGAGCCAACCTTCACGAAGGGATGAAAGAGGTATCCGAATGGATGAAGAACAGCCGCCTGAAACTGAACTCGGACAAGACGGAAGTCCTCATCCTGGGATCCTCACCCTCCGCCTGGGACGACTCCTGGTGGCCCCCCGCCCTAGGCAGCGCACCCAAACCAACAGACCACGCACGCAACCTAGGCTTCATCCTGGACTCCTCTCTCTCCATGACCAGACAAGCCAACGCCGTCTCCTCATCGTGCTTCAACATCCTGCGCATGCTACGTAAGATCTTCCGGTGGATCCCCACCGAGACCAGGAAGACGGTCACCCAGGCCCTCGTCACCAGCCGTCTGGACTACGGCAACTCCCTCTACGCCGGAACCACCGCCAAGCTCCAGAAGAAACTCCAGCGGATCCAGAACGCCTCAGCACGTCTCATCCTGGACATCCCCCGTCGCAGCCACATCTCCGGACACCTGAGAGACCTGCACTGGCTCCCGGTCAACAAGAGAATCACCTTCCGACTCCTCACCCACGCACACAAAGCCCTACACAACCAAGGACCAGGATACCTCAACAGCCGCCTCAACTTCTACGCTCCCAAACGCCAGCTTCGATCGACCGGCCACGCCCTTGCCGCTGTCCCTCGCATCCGAAGAGCCACCACAGGGGGACGGTCCTTCTCCTACCTCGCCGCCAAGACATGGAACTCCCTCCCGACCCACCTCCGCCTGACCCAGGACCACCTCGCCTTCAGGAAGCAACTCAAGACCTGGCTGTTCGAGCAGTAGCGGACCCCCCTCCCCCAGCGCCTTGAGACCCTCCGGGTGAGTAGTGCGCTATATAAATGCTTTGATTGATTGATTGATTGATTGATTATTTATGTTTTAAAACAAAAACAAAAATAAAAAGGAATTATTATTTGCAATGTCAGTAGCTCAAACTCCCGTAAATGAGAGATCTATTGCATTGCAAATGCTTGTTAACTTATTACCATCACACAAAGTTGTGTACCATGTGCATGCATTGGGGTGTCGTATATAGAGGCGTTTGAGGGTTTTGCAAACCATCCACCTGCTAGTCTTTGGAACTCACCATTACTACAACACCACATCATGTAAAAGGAGGCTCCACCGTTGGCAGATGCGGGTATAGCTTCAAATAGAATAACTGTAATTGATGAAAACCAGAGATGACTTATGCAGTAATCACTTGGTTGGCTTTGGTACTAAGGAAACGCACATACGTAGTTTATCGTGGCTCCTTAATTACAAGAATTGATGTTGCCTGTGAGTCTGCCCCTACACCGATTGCCCTGTTCTACCGCCAATGCCGCATCTGTTGAACTGGTTTGTAAAATAGCCATCACTGTGCAGTAACTCAAGGCCCACGCTAGACTTTCCCTTGCATCTTTTATCTTTCCCCCTATATTAAGCAGTGAGTTATTGCTCTCTGGATTGATGGAGAAGCTGGTTTTCAAGAACCCGTCGCTGAGATTTGACATTTACAGTTCACTTTCCATGAAACAATCACGACGTGCACCCCACGCCCGTTTGCATTATTCAAAGTTAGCCCCCCTTAGAGACTCCCACCCTCACCCCCCTGCACTCTCGAAAATTAGGAGGACTCTTTCTTCCTCCGATATAAAGCACAGACTTCTTGGCACGTGCATTGCCTTACCTAAGGAGGCCATGGCGGTCTGGGGCTTTCGCCAGCGGAGCTGCTTCGACCTCTGCTCCACGCCCGTAGCGTGACAGTTAATCTGAGAAATGAACAGGAGGGAGGAGGCCAGGCGGTCGCACCGGTCTCTCTCCGCCTGAGTGTCGCATCTCTCCCGCAGGTACCTCAGCTGCTCCAGAAACTGTGGCTTCAGAACGTCGCCGCCGCAGAAGGGTACCTGGGTGGATGCTAAAATAATCGCAGGCGGCCTTGAGCCGGCAGGAGATGCCCGTGGGCTGCAGCCTAGAGACACAATAACAGGCTTTCCTCCATGGAGCCGACGGACGGACGGGGGGGGTCTTTAGGCGAGACCTAAAAAGACGCACAGAAGCCCCCGCGTCTTTTCTTGTTTTGCCGCAGATTCACAAATTCACCCACCAGTCTGCGGCAAAATTAAAATAAAATGCTTTTTACCCCCGGTGGGGTCCCTGAGGTACGCCCCACACCATATCTGAGGGGTCAGTGTATTCATACCGTGCCCTTTTTTCTTTATTTTTCACAAAATGGCTGCCAACACTTCCTGATTGAAGTGCTGGCAGCCAGTCAAATTTTAGTAGGATCCGAGAGTCCACTGCAAGGACCCTCGTCCCCAGATATCTATATTTTTTAAGTTGGATATCTGACTAACTACTGTGCGCATTTAGCCAAATCACAAAAAGCATGCTTTCTGGACCAACATCTATCTTTCTGCCAAATTTGGTGTAATTTCCATAGACATATGTCCTTGAAGAGAATACAGAACATAACTAGGCTGATTACTTTCGACACCAAGCTGAGATAAATGATCCAGTTTAGCAAGCTTTCCTGCAAGCGTTCATTTGGACGAGGTGAATGCCTTGTTTGGGCCGGGGATCACAGCTCTGCAAAATTGGTTGTCAGCGCCGAGAGTTCATGTCATGTAGTTCCTAGTATAGATCAGGTTTGCAATGAGCTCTTGGCTATGTTAAGAACTGATTATTCCCAGCAAATGACTTGTTACAAAGTGAATACATTTTCGCTTTATGTTTGACATTGTCTGCCAGACGCTGACACCTTGCAACGACTTAGCTTTTGCATTCAATTAATGAAGTAAAGAGGTCCATCAGTGAAAGTGTACGTACTCGCATCTTCTATTTGTTACTTCATTCGTAGTCGTACTCCTTTTATTAAAGGCCGCACCGATCTGTGTAGTATCAAGATGTTGGGAAATAACTCCTTTGTACTATACGCTGCACTTCTGGATTCCTCATTGTATTGGATTACTATAACCGTGTAGTGGTGTGGTGTTGTAGTGCTTGAAGCTGCTCTGGATGTTTTATGAACCGCCATTAAGATTGTCATGATGGCTTACGGGTAGAGCTTTTTGGTGCTTTTCCAGAATTTGGGCAACCTGTCGAGGTCAGAAGTTAATTTACTTTTATTTAATAAAAATAATCCAAGTCACGTGTGCTTGAACCGTCGTGTGACTTTTAATATAGTTGCTGTCACATGTAAGACACTTCTGCTAATTCCATAATTCAAGCAGAGTAAAAGTGAGGGCGTCGTTACTGCTGATGCTGGCACTAACAGTGAGTGACTTTGCAATTTTGATCCTAGCAGTACCTTAAGATTTTTTCAGTATCTTTTATACGCAAAGACAACGCAGCAGCTCTTTTCTGTCATGAGTGACCTTTCGGTTCATGTTATAGCATTTTCAATCTTGCATTCTTTTTTTTTGCCAAAATAATATTGGAAGTAGTCTTTCATCAACCACCTACTATTTTACTACTTTCTGTCTGTTTGCTCTCTGTTTGGCAAGTACAATAAGAATAGCTTCATTTCTGTTGTTTACTGTAACCTTTGATGCCAATAGGAACAATTTCTTGAGTCTACTGGTTGGTTACTGGAGATAGAGAGAACGTACATCGCAGTTGTGCAGGTCTTCCAAGAACTCCACTTTGTCAAGAAAAGTTAACCAGTGTCTTCCACGGACATTACAGCTTATAAAGATGACTCGGTGAGCCGAAGAATATGCCCCTGAAATTCAGCAAGGGGAAAATTAACACACACCAGGTACTGTTAGTTAGACAAAGCTCCTAACAGAAAAGGATACTGAAAACAGAAATACATCGAGAGAACTCAAGAAGCGTCATTTGTGGGTGGGTGACATTCACGTTTTGTGATTATTTTTTTTGTGTTTTTTACCTACTGAAGGTTGAGAGATTCCCGGGTTGTAATGCACCTCAGCCTGTGTTTTGATGCCTTTTACAACACCCCAGCATAAAATGACTTGCTCATTGAAAACACAGTTTGTGTTGTGTCCACCTAGGAACATCTACTCTCCCACTGCTTCATAATTTCAATAAGACAAAGATTCCATCTGCAGCCTCTAAATAAGAAAACGATAAAAATCAATCAGGTGTGAGTTGTGAGGTTCCATTAGAAGGTTGAATATAAAACATTTTAATGAAAGAATACGTAGTTTCCAAATATATTTTTTAAAACTACACAGGAACTACAGATCAGTGCTCCAACCTGTTAGTTCTACGTGCATTCCAGAGGCTGAGTATTGACCAAGCCAATCATTCTCCCTCGTCCGTGTTTAGCCAGCAACAAGAAAGGTTTAGCCAATGTACTATTGTCTATGTTAAAAGTATACAAAGCAATGAGAACATTGCTTTCTATACATTTAACATTGGCACTTAGATTACCCAGTGCACATCGTATAATGCAAGGCGGCGGCTAGTTTGAAAGTAGAGAAGGCGGTGTTTCCATTATCTTTCCTGCTTTCACATTGGCTCGATGCCACTGTATCTTTGCCAGTGGAATTTAAAGCCATCAGCTTTAGCAAACCCAATAGCAGCTACCACCGTGAAAGGGGTATGGTCCAGAAATCACCCTGGCGGCTATTTACAGCTCACAAGCCACAGCGAAGCATAGGGAGGTGGGGTGGAAGGGGACATACAGTGGATTACCGTGACTGTCATTTGATGCCTGGTTCACCTCTGAGGAGCATTAAGAAGGGAGTGGACATCCAGGGCATCACCATAAACCGACATGAAGCACTGGCCTTTCCATGAGGAACATTTCAAAGAAAGGGTAATGGGAGGACAAGGAGGGATGAGGGCTTGAAATTAAACCTCACAAATGCGCTCTGAAATTCACACCAGACAGTCCCATGGAGCACTAAATGTAAATGTAAATGTGTGTATACTTGTGAAGCGCACTATCACCTGAAAGGTATCTTGGCGCTGTATATCGCTGTGGAACCCTTCCTGGCTTTCCCTGTGAGATGCCCCCTTACTGGGCACCTCCATGGTGAGGCCAGACATCCTAGCGCTTTCGGGGCCGTTGTGGAGATTAAGCAAGCTATTGCCCAGAGTTGCAGAGTGGGACCCATGATTAGAGTAGGCACCTAGGCGAGAATTATCGAGTCTGTGGACATTGAGCCCAAGACCCTGCCGCGTCGGGAATTGAACCCTGGTCCCGGGCCAGACCTCTTCCTCAGGGTCTGCCGCTCTAATCGGTGAGCCACACTAAACAAGTAGTGACGTTAAAAAACACAAGTTAATAGTGGAAGGATAAAATATAGCCAGTCAAAAGCAAGGGTAAATTAGCTATTCTGTATTGTAGGGACAAACCCAGAATAGAGCAAAAAACCACCAGTAGCAGGCATTGGCAAAGCCAATAGGTCTTGTCTGACCTTCTGATAATACTAAAATTATATATATATATATAAATATATATATATTTTTTTTTTCACAATACGATCCCTTAGACTTCACGCGCTCATCTACTGGTGCTCTGCATAGGGGCCGGATCTTGGCCCAAAAGGAAAATTTTTCTACAAGAGATGCGGCACTCAAGATTAGGTTTTCATTCCAGTTTCATTACAGCTTCAAGCTCGGACCAACGCGTTTCAGCCTAGCACAGGCCTTGTTCATATATATGTATTTCCTGTCCGTGAGCAAGGCTAATCGCCGAAACATGTAGGTGAATGGAAGCTTACCTGTGCCGCTTTCCCTGAATAAAGCTGTTTTCCCCGGAGAAGGGCCTCTGTGATTTGGTTCATTTGTGAGATGGTGAGACGGGCCTCTCCGAGCCCGCCTGTCAGAGGCCGCCCTGAAGGGTTGGAGGCTCCTTAATCGGAGGTGTTTTGTGGATATATATATCCAAAGAACCTCCGTTGCACCACCTGATCTTAAAATACCGGACCCTGGAGACACAGAACTGTTCAAGTCTTCAACTGGGGCAAACAGTAAATCGGAATCTAAACACAAAAAACGGCAACTCCTTCAAAAGAAACCTACTGGAGGTCCGAAAATAATCGTGAATAAAAGTGCAAGCAGGACCCACTAAAGGTAATCAATTTGTCGAGGAGGCTTGTAACCTACTAAAGGACATGTACGACTACAAATACCAGCATGCAGTATTAACTGTGATCATCTGCTGGCCATGGGAGGGCGTGTTAAATGTGCGTGCTGTTAAAAAGCCTCTCTGGCTGCCTGCTGTGTCACTTAAAGATATGCCTGTGAACAAGGAGCAGACACGCTCTGAAACGCGTAAGGCGAAGGGAAATTAGTTCTGTGGAGGTGAAGCCGGTGCTGTCAATTACCTGTTTGCGTGTGCACCTTCAAAACGGAGGTTCTTTGGAAAAAAACAATTTACGGCTAAACCGAGCCTCGAAGGTTGCACCACCTGATCTTGAAATACCGTCCCTGGAGACACAGAACTGTTCAAGTCTTCAACTGGGGCAAACAGCAAATCGGAATCGAAACACAAAAAACGGCAACTCCTTCAAAAGAAACCTACTGGAGGTCAGATAATAATCGTGAATAAAAGTGCAAGCAGGACCCACTAAAGGGAATCAATTTTTCGAGGAGGCTTGTAACCTACTAAAGGACATGTACGACTACAAATACCAGCATGCAGTATTAACTGTGATCATCTGCTGCCCATGGGAGGGCGTGTTAAATGTGCGTGCTGTTAAAAAGCCTCCCTGACTGCCTGCTGTGTCACTTAAAGATATGCCTGTGAACAAGGAGCAGACACGCTCTGAAACGCGTAGGGCGAAGGGAAATTAGTTCTGTGGAGGTGAAGCCGGTGCTGTCAATTACCTGTTTGCGTGTGCACCTTCAAAACGGAGGTTCTTTGGAAAAATGAATAAATAAATAAATATATATATATATATATATATATATATATATATATATATATATATATAATACTTGCAGAGTACTTCTCTTCATCCATTGGTCTCTTGTTTTGTCATTCACATTTCTTCTCCACATCCACTACAGCATACTGTGAGTAATGGCAATCCGCAATTTCCCAATGAGCATATCCACACAGTAGTATCCTCCAGTACTGGGACCTACTGTGGCAAAATGTGCTTTGTGAGGCCAACTTACTTGTGTCTGGCAGGAGACTTCAATGTTAAACTACTGCAGAAGTACAGCCCAACCTGTACTGATATGTATCACTCAGGCACCACCGACCTCAGGAGCCAGGATCTGGCATCTCATCTATCTTTGTGCGATTTATATAATGTAATGAAAATAGCAAGCTCAAAACACTTTGCCCCACATACCTTTTGGGGCATAGGTCATTCATCTATGATAGATTATATTTTCATTACATGTAACCTCATAGATACACTTCTATAATGGTCAGTAATTGCATCAAACTATGGTGATCATAATTCCTTAGAAGCAGCCTTCTCTATAGCCCCAGGGAGAAATCAAGGGTGGATAAAGGAGTGAGTAACCTTCAGATCTCAACTGATAACCTCAGACTAGTGTGGAGATTGCGAGAACCTATACTGTTTTTTTTGACCTAATAATTAGAGAAAAAGTAGGTTTGGTGCAATTCTGTCTAGCGGGGGAGGATGCGGGCCATCAGGTAGTTAACACATTTAAAAGCTTATGTGCAAACTTTAGGAAAGCACTACTGAAGCCCTTTAGCATCATATGCAACTCCCCTATATGGTTCAACCATTACTGTTCAGTAGCTAATGGTATGCTGCGCAAGGCCCTCACAGCCAAACTTACAGACTGTGCAGTTCTGACCACTGCGTGGAAGCATTATGAAGAGGTTACCTCGATACTTTGGAAAGAGAGCAGATCCTCCTGGTCTGCGCTATCAGATTTGAGGCCCCAAAACCAGTCATTTAGCTCAATTACCTGTCCTATTGTTCGCAAAACCTGGGAGGCTCATTTTGCCAGCATCTATGCAGCTCCCGTATCAGATGCTGAGTTTGTTTTAAATCTCATCAGTGTGAGAAACTTCGATGTACGCTTAGTTGAAGGAGAGAGTGAGATTAATGAAGGTGTCCAGTGGCAAGGCGCGGGCCCGACCGTGTCCCAATCGATCTACTAAAACGTAATTCTGACTTTTAGGCACCCTTATTAACAAATGCTTTTAACAATCTAGTTTATTCCCCGCTTCCTGCCACATGGTCCACATCTATCCCATTCCCCATTAAAAAAAAAAAAATGATCGATCCTATCCTGGATCTTATAGACTGATTTTGCCCGATTGATACCATGGTGTAAATAATGGGGAAGGTTCTATACAATAGATTAAAGGAGTGTATCGAAGTGGAATCAGTCCTATATCAGAATGGGTTTAGAAACAACTGAGAACACTTGAGTGGTGCTTAAATTTGAACTTGGTGTTCAGGAAATATACTATTACCAAACAAACCCCCGTTTACATGTATTTTACGGACCCATCTTTGGCTTTCCATTGTGTTAACTGCTCCAAGCTCTGGAATATGCATGTTTTACGTGGGATGGATGAAGTTTTAGTGCACTTTCTGGCGTATTTGCTCATAAACATGAAGGCTAGACTAGGAGATGTATCCGGGATATAAATGTGCATAGGGTGTGAGTCAGTTGTGTGTTTTGGCCCCTCTTTTATTTATTTTATATATCAAGGAACTTCACCCAGGATGTACCTGAAATCAAAGGTATAGTGTTACCAACTCAACTGTATGCGGACAATGCAGTGGTTTGGCACGTGTGCCTAAGGCACTGCATCTTCTGGCATTTGCTTTTATGGGCGTCCTGGCTCCTCTGGATTTACTTACACACAATTGTGCCATGTGGCTCAAAGCGTAAACAGCTCGCTACCCTCTCTATTAGAACCAATCACTTGAGTAGTACAAGCATTTTTCCATACTTGGGGGATCACCTTTTCTGCCACAGGGTCATGGGTCCCCAGCATTGCCTTGCGAAGAACAGAACTCTCAAGTGTAATTGGCTTGCTATGTAGCCTCCCACAGCCAGAGAGACAGGCCCCTTGATGTGGGGAGCGTCTTCCGCATCCCTGGCAAGTCTTAGATGCCGTATTTGTCTTGGTATGGGACTTCCTCTTGTTGGGGTTTCTGATAGCAACTGCATTGACTGGTTCTCTTTTGACCTGGTGCTCTGGTGCCGCCTCCATATGAGCCGCTTGCACCTTGCATAATTCTTTTGACCTACCCAGGGTTAATATTTCCGCCACGGGCATTCCTAGTACTTGGAGGATATTTTCCCTGGGCTTCGTCTATGAACAACCCTGAATTAATTGAGCTCAGATTTAGTCATTTTCATCTGGGAGGGTGCAGGTGGTAGCTAGCTCCCTCAGGCGGGCATAGAAGCTATCAATGGATTCATCTGGTCATTGCATGGCTTGACGTAGTAGAACATGTAAGTAGTCTGGATTAGCCAGGGGTTTGAAATAGGCAGTTAACCCTCGTTTGAGTATGTCGTTAGTGTAAGGTGGTCCCGCTTTGGTGACCGACTTTCCCAGTTATTGTATGGCAGAACCACCCAGATGTAGAAGCATGGGGCATAGTCTGTCCGCATCCAGGTAATTCGCTGCAAAGTAGGTCACTAAACCATCTACCCAGTCTTTTCATCTTGCAACATGGGCGGACGGGGGACCATCAATCTGAAACGGCTGTACAGCCGGTATAGCTGTCATGGTCGGCATTCAGGACAGTGAAGGTAAGTGCTCTAAATGTAACACACCTACCTCCCTTTTCTCCCCGCACCAACCGAGGCAAATCAGACTCAGTGTAATGCCAGTGAAGCATTCCTGGATAGCCGGCGGTGGCCCTCGAGTGGGCGAATAGCAGCAACTCAGGCAGAGCAACAACCAAACCACAAAAATGTTCCTTTTATTATTGTCTACAATGTCCTTCATTTTATTTTCTTGTTTTTTTGTGGCATATATTTGCGTTTGTTGTTTTTTGTTATCAGCACACTGCTTGCTTTGTAGACTGTTCGGGGGGCTGCTGGCAAGTGCAAAAAACACGAAGGGCCACTAGGGGAGCCCAACCAGTGCAGGCAGTCATCATACCCACATCGGGCAGTGATCATACCCACATCGGGCCGTCTACAGCCAGGCAGAGGAAGTGAGCTGAAGATCCCACACCTCCTGCTTGGCTCGTGGTAGGCAGGCAGACTCTCCAGACTCCACAGCCAGCCGGATGAGGATGACACGCCCCTAGCAGCATCAGGGTGGCGACAGGCAACGAGTAGCGAGGCCTTGTCGGGGAAAATGCAGGAGGGGCGGAACGACACACCCAGGAGGGTGCACGCAGACCGCATTCATCCAGGAGCAGGAGGATACACGGCCAGTTACACCATCATGGAAGCACCACAACCACACCACCAGCATAGCACATCCAACCTGGAGTGGCTGAAACCACAGAGCGAGGGAAAGCAGTTGATGCCCAGGAGTTTCAAGGAGAGGCAACAGGTTCCGACCGCCTTGTCACCAGTTGTTGTGCGCTCACCTGATTTAAAGCGGCACAGGGATGCAAACGGGCATGTAGCATGCTATGGTGAATAATCACAGGACGTGGCACTGGTGTTTCAATGCCTTGGGTTATGACCCACCAAGGCTATTTATTTGCTTCGGTCCTTATGTCACGGTCTCAACTATTCAGACTGGATGGGAAGGGACCAATTCAAAATGCCCCTCTACGGGTTAAAATGGTGGGTGTACCCACCATCGTCCTCAACTTAACAACAACCACCTTGAGCACTATTCAAGAGTGTAGTATCTTCCTGAGCTGCTTCCTCTGAGGGCCCGGGAGACATTTTCTAAAAAATTCAAACATGACACTTTGGTTGCCTCACCTCTCTTGTTTTTTGGAAAATAATCATTCCATCGCCTATTTCCAGTAGCAAGTAGGTGGCTTCTTTCAAGTGTGGGTAGGGCTTTTGAGAAAGTGACTTAATGCACAGTTATGTTTCTGCGTGTGTAATTTGCTTTTTCCCATAGTCTTAAAACTTTCTAAGGTGAAAGTAATTCAGGAGGTTAATCTCCTTAATCAAGATGATAGACCTCCACTAAGTTAACCATCAGTTTACCTTGGACCTATGGGGACCTTCAGTCAGGGTTTTCTCTAATATGACAATTCGAGAGTGGTTTTATAGGTGATGCAGGAGATGGAAAGTTTGGTCCTGCGACAACAGTATTATAAAATCTCTGCTTTATGTATTTTAACTTTAAACCATTCCATAATTTACATTGCATGTTAATGTATATTATTTTTGTGGACAATCATTATCAATACCTTTATGCTTCTTTAGGGAGGCAGGACAGTTGTAAACTGTGCTACCTTCAGCAGTCATATATCTTAAAGGAATGTATGACGTTACAACGAATTCCGTTGCAACGCATGCCTTTACCACGCATGCGTTACAACGGAATTCGTTTTCCACGCATTACCTTTTCCTCGACTACTTGCGTGGTGACGTCATACGTCGTTAAGAGGAAACAGAAGTTTTTTTTCCGATTTCTCTTTAACGACGCTGATTATTTGCAGATCCCGACGTGACTTCTGGTGAGTTTTTTTTATTGGGGGGGAGACCCCCCCAAGCCCCCTTTTTTTTACTTTTTACCTTTACCACATATGCCTTTACTACAAACCTCGTAGTAAAGGTATGCGTGGTAAAGGCTTTAGTGGTAACCACGCATGCGTTGTACTGCATGCGTGGTTAAAGATTTCGTGGAAACGGCTTCGTTGTAAATGCCGTTTCCCATCTTAAAGCAATGCACCAGTCTTTAGTTTAAACTGGGCAACCAAATGCAATGGCGCTGCTAGTGTACGCCAATGTTGCCACAGGCCAGTTCACACTCTCAACCTTGGTATTATCATAATCTTTTCAGCCGAGTTACCTCAAATACCAAAATTTGATACCCTACTTTCTTCTTGGGATGTGAAATGGATCAGTGTGCATTCATGAGTGAATCCAAGAACAAGCTGACTAAAATGGCAAGGAGCTACTCCTCTGTGTTTTCCTTTCTGTCTCTGTAGCCCCATTCTCTAACCATTTCCCTTCCCACACTGCGCAACACCCTAACCAAAGGCCATTTCATGAAATATGGGACAATAGCCAAAAAGTGTGTGGTCCCAGCTTCGTGTAGGGAGAACATCGAACTGGTTCTTGGTTGCATAGCCTTATCTTTTAAAGTGGCCCACTTGTTCAGATGCCAACATTGATCAAGTGGTGGGTCATTTCAATGATTATTGAACTATATTCTCAACTTTTAGTTATTTTACTTTCCAAGAGGCAAATGTTTGCGACCAAGCGTCTCCAGATGCCTGACATGTATCATTTTGCAATTTGGCAATGCAGAATGATCTTGTGCAACATAAATGGCGAAATGAAAAAATCATTGGCACAGCCAATAGGTTTGGGTTTGGTAAACTTGCTGTTCTTTTTTTGTTGTTGAGAAAACTATGTAGTAAACATATAGTGTAAAAGTTATAAAAAGTGTAACTGCTGCCATCGCAAAGTGGCATGCATATGTTTGCCCAAAAGAATAAATATAAATTGGCACATTGCATTAAAATAAAAAATATCAAAATTCATGAAGGCAGAGACTGACCTGCAATCTGTTGGCCAAAGAAGCACGTTGTCCTCAACATGGGCGCAGAAAGGGAGACGCAGGAGAACTTATTGAACTTACAGTTCGGTCTTATATTTTGTTAAAAACTTGCTCTTCATTGGAGCATTATTTGGCCACAGTCACATTATCTCAACAACGATCCCTGTTGATCAGATTCAGACTCGGCCTCTTGCATTGATTGGTCCCTTGTGGTCCCACTCGGTAGACATAAGGTGGAGGAAAGAGGGCCTTGCTTATGTGATGATTTTTCCCTACAAGATACTCTGCATTCGATTATTATCTGTGACTGAGTCTTGCGGTTCTGGTATATATTGCCTTTGTTTAGGGACCAATCTTTTGAGCAAGTGAAACCAGCGCTGATGTAATTACAAATGTTGAAAAGCCCTCTTATCAGTTTTAATGTAGGCTATTTTCTGATGGGGGCCCTCGAGGTTAGGAAGAGGGTGCCAGGTTGAAGTGTTGACCTTATATTTTGTGTTCCGACCATGAATTTGCATTTGTCTTTACTGTACTTTTATCTGTTTCTATTTTTTGTTTTTTTTTAATTAATTAATCTCTATTATCTTTTGATGCCAAAGGCAGCATGACAGACCCTTTTTAGCCCAGTCATTTAGGTCATCTTAGAGTTTTTTTGTTAATTTATGGTCTTATTTGCTTTTAGAGGGATGTTGTCTTTAGGGTGCTCTGCGAAAACATTTTAATGTTTTACAAGAGTACTGTAAGTTTTTATTATGTATTGTTTTATATCTGTATTGCTCAATTGTATTACTCCTTTGAGCCGAATAAAGTTTATTGATAGATTGACTTGCAATGCTAAGCACTAAAGTGGACTTCCTTCTTGGCAGATGAGCGAGAGCAAAATGCACCTCTAAGAGAGAAGCAGTCCTGTCAAGTATCACGCATCAGGTGTGACGTTCACGCATTTCAGTGCGGTGTTCCGCATCACCGCATGAAATGCATTGTCACGCATTTTGGGCACCGGCCAGTGCACGCCACTAGCGGCGCCTGTGCAGTCTCTCTGCCAGCTCCGAGAGACGTGCTGCTTGCTGGGCTGTCAGTTCCTAAATGGTTAAAGGATGTGCTCTCAGCTCTGTGGAGTGGCTGAGAGCGCTACAATGTATCTCACCCGGCCCAGCTGCCTTGAAACAATGCGGCAATAGTGGCTGCCTGCGTGCGCCGGGCTTGCAGTGACTCACACAGTCTCAGCTCCAGGGGGGTTGGGGAGGGGCTGCCCTCTCAGCAGTCGATACTGCTGTCGGTCAATTGTGGCACATCATGGGGGTCGGGATTAATTACCCGGAAACCATCACGTTGGGAGGAAGTCAGTGGAAGTTGGCTGAAGCGGCGGGAAACTCTCAGACTCAATGGAATGCTGCACGAGACTCGAGTCTCCCGGACCACCACCTCTTCCCAGGCCTTCAGGGCTGGCCGCGGGACTCTCCTTCTTCAGAGACACTTCCAGGTTTGATTCACGCCCTCTCTGTTGTCTGTCTCTCCATATTTGGGGGTTCTGTTCTGCATGACCGTGGGGGTGCATTGCTTGTGTGTTCTTGTGGTTTGAGAGTCTGCCACTTGTTGCAGTGTTGTACTTCGGCTTGTATTGTGTGCTCCTTTGTGGCATGCACACATCACTTTCCCTCGTGTGGTGTGTAGTTTACTGCCTCTTGTATTTTATTTTGTTTGCTTTAATGCGCGGGTGCCGCCATTGCCTCATGTGGAATGGCGGTTGTTCTTGTGTTTTTGGTGTCTGTCAAATCAAGTCAAGTCAATAATCTTTATTCGGATATTTCATTAAACATAAAAGTACAATTATACACACATAATCACGTACATGGTCCATCATTATTGATAATAAAAATCAGCATTAAAATTAAGATAAAACGTTATTAGGTTTTCCATTTCATTAGCGACAGCAGCAATCCTAGAATGGCAATGTGCAAAATGCGTTATTTCCCAAGAGGTCACCAACTCTCAGATATATAACTATATAACAGTATCTAGTAAAGTGCCAAAGTGCAAAGATCCCATTTGAGGTAGCAGCAAAACATACAGAATGCAAGATTTCCCATAACGACAGCTAAAGGGGCAGGTTACTAGGGCTCATATGGATTACAATTAGCAGCATCGAGTAAAGTGCTAGAAGTGCGAAAGTGCATAGTTCCTGTTTAAAGTAACATTAAAATATGGTGCAAAATGCAAGGTTTCCCATAGCAACAGCTGAAATAGCAGATTACTAAAGCTCATATAAGTTACAATTTGCAACATTAAGTAAAGTGCGGCTGTGCAGTGGTGCAAAGTACAAAAAATGCAAAAAACCTCTAAGTGCATATAATACAACCTAGTCTAACAGACATCAATTCATAGAGGAACGAGAGCAGATAGCCATTTTCAAGAAAGTGCACACACGATATATAATGTCATCGACTTTAAGCTGGAAGATAGTTTTATAGGCTACTTTAAAATCCTTTATGCCCTTAGCTCTAAAAAACGGTATCAGCAGCTGCATACTATATTTTTGATAAAAGGAGCAAAAGAACAGAAAATGTAGTTTGGATTGTTTCCCTGGGTTCCCACATGGACAACCGAAGGTCTCAATATTGGCTTCACCAAAATGGGGGCACACACTGCTAATACACCAGCGGGATCGCCCCTAAGGACCATTGTAATTGTAGTACCGTTCTCTGCGATGCATCGTCTTTCGAATTCTCGCGTATCTTTAAGTCTTCGCCATCCCTGTACACGTGTTTCGGGGTATTTACCCCTCATCAGCAGGGATTAGGCTATCTTCTTATCTCCTGGGGTTGCTGTGTGCTGCCAAATATTACCAGGTATAGTACCACACAAAGGCGCGCAGGTGCGGGGTCCCGAGCTTGTCAGCTCAAACTCCAAGGAGCATTAACATTCACCAAAATGGGGTCGCACACTGCTAATACACCAGCGGGATCGCCCCTAAGGACCATGGTAATTGTAGTACCGTTCTCTGCGATGCATCTTCTTTCGAATTCTCGCGTATCTATAAATCTTCACCATCCCTGTACACGTGTTTCGGGGTATTTACCCCTCATCAGCAGGGATTAGGCTATCTTCTTATCTTCTGGGGTTGCTGTGTGCTGCCAAATATTACCAGGTATAGTACCACACAAAGGCGCGCAGGTGCCTAATCCCTGCTGATGAGGGGTAAATACCCCGAAACACGTGTCCAGGGATGGCAAAGAAAGCGAAGATAGCAGAGAATCGAAAGAAGATGCATCGCGGAACACGAACTACACTTACCACAGTCCTTAGGGGCGATCCCGCTGGTGTGTGAGTAGTGTGCGACCCCACCCCCAAGTCAATATTGGGTTGGTAGCCTATAGGGAAACACAGCAAATATTGCATAGATCCTTATCTTAATCGGAAAAGAAGACTACGCTCCAAACGTGTAATATCTTTTAAGAGATAACTAACGGGTAAACACGAAGTGGGTTCATCATCACCTTTCATTAGGATATACTGTTTCACAGAGACTTTGGCTGATTCCTGATTATATCTAGCTTCCCCATAATATTTATATAGAATTTTAACGATGATCTCCCCATCAATCCCATCTAATTCATTGGCGTTATCAAAGATGTGCTTGAGATTAACAGCAGTCGGACTCGCCTGTACTTGGGCCAGCCAGGGAATTCTAATGCCCTGGTCACATTTTAGGCAGTCACCCAAAATGTCCCTGGTCAAAGAGGCTTCAGGGTTTTTCCAAACCTTTAACCAAAACAGGACTGGACGAGACCTGATATAGTCCTCCAAATAAGACAGTTTTAACTCGTTATGGCTTACAAAAGTAGACAATGAGATTGGTATTCCCAGAAGCCTTCTGCAAAATCTGTTTTCCTCAACCTGTACATTTTTCAAATTTGTGTATCCCCAAATTTCAGCCCCATAGGTCATAATTGGTACACATTGTGTCCTATAGATTTTAAGTAATGACAGTACCACCTCTATTCTTTTTGGTTTAGGGAGGTTTAGTACTGAATTTATAGCTCTTAGGAACTTAAACCGTTCATAGGCCAAATGTGGGGACCAAGAGCCACTATCCGTAAATTGTATGCCCAGATAGGGAAAAGTGCGAGTGCATAACAGGGAGTCTTGATCCAGAGTAATCCTATTAATGGGACATTTATTAGGGCCACAACACATTAAAAAGGATTTTTTAAAATTGGTAGAAAGATCCAAACTATAAATAAAATCTGCAAATCCCCTGACTAAAATACTCAAGGCGTTTGGTGTACGACCCATTAAAACAGCATCATCTGCATATAGTAAGGCGGTCAATTTAGTGCCATTTATTATGGGGACGTCGGGGTTTGGTTAGACAAGACATTATGGAGTTCATTAATGTATAAAATAAATAAAAGTGGAGCAAGGACGCATCCTTGTCTAACACCTCTGCCGACCTCTATATCTCCTGACACTGCTCCGTCCATGCTAATCCTTACTCGGGCTTTTAGATCTCTATGCAGGTAGGCTAGAAAATGCACCAAATCTTTATCTAGACCATAATCCAGGAGGCGTTGCCAGAGCCTTGATCTGTTGACAAAATCAAAGGCGGACGAGAGGTCCATAAATGCCAGGTAAAGTGGACTGTGTCGAGCGATGGTATACTTTCCTATTATAAGATTAAGGTTCAGACACTGTTCCACTGTCCCTAAGTGGCTACGAAACCCCAACTGGCATTTATTCAGTATGTTTCCATCCTCTGCCCATGCCCTGATTTTGTTAAATAAAACTCTCCACAATATTTTGAGGGTGTTATCAATTAATGAAATGGGCCTGTAGCAACTGGGGTCGGATCTAGATCCTTTTTTAAAAATGGGGATGATTACAGAAGTTGACCATGTAATAGGGATTTTTGTTGTAGTTGCATTATTAAAAATATTTAATAACAGAGGGTCCCAGAACTCCGGCTCTAATTTTATGAGGTCAATAGGCAGCCCGTCCGGGCCTGGGGCTTTATTTCCCGCACTCGGAGATATTGCCTCCTCAACCTCACTTAAAGACATTTTAATTTGAGTAATGGGCAACCCACACTTCACTAGTGATATTACAATCGAGAGGGGTGGATGGATTCCCAAAAGCTCTCAAAGACTTGGTGGCAGACCAAAAGATATGTGTATTATTAATTTTGGAAGCACAGGCCAAATTGTTCCAATATTCCTTCAAGACCGTGTCACGCCTAAGTTTTATTTCCCTTTTATAATGAGAACTTAATGTACAAATAAGAGTGGGATCTCTAGGTTGGGCTGATCAAGCTGCTCTCAATTCCCTATTGGCTCTGGAACAGGTGTTGTCAAACTATCTAGGATCAGACTTATATGCGGCCACTGGTCTTGAAATCAGATTTTTAATACCGTCGCATAATTCAGTGAAAGCATAGACGGCCTCAGGATTAGGGTCTGCCAGGGTAAGACAGGCCTCACAGAGAGAGGGATAAGTTTTTACCATCCTCATGAAAATCTCCCTATAATCCATGCCCCTGCATTTAACTCTTAAGCTATCAGTTGAAAGATGTAAATTTCCCGCTCCCAGTTCTCTTATGAAGTTAGAACGCCGTGCCACTTTTAATGGTACCATAATAGGATTATGGTCTCCAAAGGGGGACGGCCTTACCTCCGCCCCAAGTAGATAGTCTTGTAGTGAGGAGGATATGAAGACATAATCTATAATAGAGGCTCGTCCTAAGACTCTATACGTGGGGAGTGGATTGTCAATAATATTTATAGGGGCAATGTCCATCACATTTATAAGGCTGGAACTTGATAAATGATCTAATAGCGCATATCCTCTCTTACATGGGTTGAATGGGGTTAACTGGTGGGGGTTCCCATTGAATCCTTCTCCTATCTTTGCGTTGAAGTCACCCCCCAGACATATCCCCGCCAATTTATACTTTCCCAGTAAGTCGTCTCGGTCCTGAATAAAATGAAAGAGTTGTACAAAATTAGAATTAGTTGTGGTTAAAAAATCATTATTATGAAAATTAATAAAACAAATCGAGGCACCCCGTGTGTAGATTAAGACTTGAAAATTAATGTTCCCAGTGGGGATTGATTTGGCTCTGCCACCTGAGGCGATACTGACCCATATTGATATGCCCCCCGATGGTCTGTCGTATTTAGAATTAGGGAGAATAATGTTAAAACATTCATACCCTTCGAGATATAATTCTTTGGTGGCCCAGGTTTCTTGAAACAAGAGGATATCAAATTTGTTTATCGTGTTTACCCAATCCTCTAAGTTTAATTTTGAGGCTAAGCCTGCCACATTCCAGCTCATGACCTTCAATGTAGAATCAAAACAATCAATTGTGTGGGACTGTGACACCCCAGGGCTATTATAGACAATCTCATCATTTTCCATGCACACCAATCTATTAAGGTGGGTTTTGGGTAAGGGTCAATCGAGGGCATCTAAGTCGGAGATAGCGAAAAACTATTTACACACTGATGGGAAGGACTAAAAAATGGACGCTCTGTCGGTGGGGGTTTATAAAAGAACCCAAGGGGTAGGCACAAACATTTGTTGAAAATAGACTGTTAGTTTCCTTAACTGCAAGTATGGATCCAACAGTCCTTGGCCGTGAAAAGTTGATAACAATACAATCCCCCCTGATAGTTTTCGTTGTGGGACCCACCCAACCCACCCTACGTACCATTAACATTTCATGCATGTCAGGCCTCCTGTACCCTTTATGTTTGGCCATCCAGTCTGCACATTTGTTTCTTAATTGTTCCCATGACTCTGATGTATTTTTCTCTAATGGGGGTACCCCTGCGAGAACTAACACGTATGGACAGGAAGCAGGTGGTAAATTCAAGGTGTCCTTGTTTGGTTCGGCTTGCCCCTTATGGCCGACCTCAGCGGTACTTGTACTAACTATAGAGTTTCTTTGTGCAACATTAGGATTAGCATTTTGGGAGGTACCAAGGCATGTTAGTTTATTAAGATTGGTGGTGATTTGCGCTGATTTTTCAATTTGGGTGGCTAAGGGTACAACGGTGGGACAGTTGCGCACTAAGACGGGGGTTTCCCTGGATATTTACCTGTTGAATTGTGTCATGACATTCCCTACAGGGCGGTGTAACCTTGGAAGTTATAGTTTCCAAGCGATCTAAACGCTTCCACAGCTTATCAAAGCTTCTGTCCACAAGCCCTTTAACGCGATTATACAATGTGTCAACAATAATGTAAATAGCAGTGTCCCCGAGTGTAAAATCTGAGAAGGCAGTTTGTGTAGACTTCATCTGAGTGGAGTTACATTGTGTGTCCACATCGACTACATCAACTGGGTCGATGGGATTACAACATGAGTCGCTGCTTATGATTGGGTCAGCAGTGTTTGTATTACCCCTAATCCACTTGTTTATTGATGAACTTTGAGAGTTCAAACGTGAGGGCTGTCTTCGTTTGGGTTTAGGGCAAGGTGGTTTCAATGCCTTCCTCTTCTTTTTTGTCCCGCATACTTCTGGGTTGGGCGATGGGAGCAAATTTACTGTAATCGGAGATTGTCGGGCTTTGGGCAACTTCAGCATTGTCAACTGATCCTGTGGGGTCGGGCCCCTCCATGTCCAGCATATTATCTCCAGTTACAGTTTGTGGCGAGTGTACAATCGCTCTATGCCTCAATGTCTGTGCCACACTTAAATCTATAGTATCAGAGTGATCGGTGTGTGGTGGTTTTGAGGAGCCCAAAGACAGTCTTCTCTCCGTGAGCTTGATTTCACTACTCACCAAGTTCATAGCGTGTTCTAGCATGGTGTCTATAGAAGTTATTTTGCGCCCTGGGGTGATAGCATTGTGCTTGCCCATTGTGGCGTGGCCCAATCTCCCACGAGTATTCTATGTAGCGTAATGCACCACTCACTGCTCATAAGCCGATTACGAAGATGTTAGGGAATTTGCCCGGCCCGGCCACAGACAGCCCGCCCTTTGCCCGGGCTTAGCCCGGCGCAGCCTGCGCGCGGTCCCGCGACAAGGGGGCGCAGCTGTGGTCTATGCGCCTCCGGGTGCGGTGAGGGCGTAGGCGGCTTCCGCCGCTAGGAATCCTGGGGGTTGTGGTTTCTCTACTCCTCGCTCGCCTCGCTGCGATGTTGTGGACTGAGGCGGAGGGGATCAACAAGGGCAGCGGCAGGGCAGAGAAATGAGCAAGCAGCAGCTCCAAGGTGAGTGCCCCACAACGATGAAAGCAGGACCCCCGCTCCACCGGGGCGTAGCTGTGGTTTATGCGCCTGCGGGCGCGGTGAGGGCGTAGGCGGCTTCCGCCGCTAGGAATGCAGGGGGTTGTGGTTTCCCTACTCCTCGCTGTGATGTAGTGGACTGAGGCGGCGGGATGGGGCCAACACGGGCAGCGGCAGGGCAGAGAAATGAGCAAGCAGCAGCTCCAAGGTGAGTGCCCCACAACGATGAAAGCAAGACTTGGTGTCTGTCATTGGTGCAGTGCTGTGCCTCTGCTTGTACTTTGTGCGCTTTTGTGGCATGCACACGTCACTTTTTTCCTCCTGTGGCGTGGCGTTTACTTTTGTGGCATTGTGGTTGTTCCTCGTGTATCACTCAGGGGCGGCTGGTGACATTTTACAGTGGTGAGGCGTAAACTGATGCGGGCCCCAGGCCACTCAGGCCGGCGGCGCCCCCCCCCCATACACATCACTCAAAGAAATGTATTCACACACGCATACACACAAACACATCCATTCACAACACTCTCCACCAAACATTCATGCATACACGCACGCTCGCACCAAACACTTTAAAATAAAAGAAAAACACACTCTTACCTTGCTGCCGGTCCCGGTCCGCGCCACCTCTGGGCTCTGCTCCCCACACGTCACAGGCTCACAGCGCCCCTGGCCAATCCTGGCGCCAGGGGCACAGGTACCTTCTCGCCCGCAGCACGCCCATTAGGGCTCCTGATGGGCATGCGCAACTCCGCAAAAACACAAGTGCGCATGCGTGGGCACGGGTAAAAATTCACCCTCCGTCCCCACGCATGCGTACTTGTGTTGCCGCCTGTACAATCATGTCAATCAATCAACATGACGCCCGCCCGGCGGTCTGACATCATGTTGATTCATTGACATGATTGTCATGAGGGAGCTGCGGGCGGCGTCGGGCAGGGGGGGCTACCCCCCCCCACGCCCCAATGGACGAACCGCGCCTGGATCACTACTGTTCCTATTGTGAGCTCTGACACCTTCGGGTAAAGACAGTCCTCGCTATACAAAAACGCATAAAATAAATTAAAAGCCGACGGGTCGGACTAGCTGTGCTGCCTGTGTTGTCGGTCCGACCACTGACTGTTCAGCATCATGGCCGCGCGCGTGGCATCATGAGAGGGTGCTTGAGGTCAAGGCATGATTAATCATCGACGCCGGGCCCGCTGGCATCCGGTCCGCCTCGGCCTCCGGACCGGACCCCTGCACACACACACACAGATTTACCTGTTACGTAAGTTATGAGTTTCCTTTTAGTATAAATTAAACCTGCAGAATTTCATGATTTGCAACCTATCTGTACTCACTGTACACAGGATCCAGGCATTCCCGCAGTTTTACTTTTGCTCATTTACATTGCAGTTTATTTATTGTATGTTTCCTGATACGTGTACTGATTTTTAACATACTTTTAAATTTGAATCTTCTCCAAATCTAATCAGTTAACACTTGGTCGCGTTAAAACCAATCCTATGTGTTGTTTTATTTTGTGTCCAAAACCTAATCTAGACGAGTACGAGCACTTTTGTGAATCTGTTTTCTATTCTATTCTGCGTTTCATCGGTGCGAATTCCGACACGCGTTGATTAAGCAGATCACAGATTCAATTGACCAGACGCATTGTGTATTTCTTTGTCTTGTAGCGCACTGGCTTGTGACGGAAGGCGCTGAGCAGCACAGTTTTTGCCACATGTTCAGGGGATAAGGCTGTGAGTAATTGTAATAAAGGACCGTTTGCTCGATGGAAAATACTTTCTACTTCTTTTTCTCTCTGAGTTTTGCCAAGTTGTTCTGTAATGTCCGCAGCATGGTGTGCGCACTGCAGATCTGTGATAATGTGATCATTATTTTATCTGCAGGGCTGCTCTGTCTCGTCATCCTTTTGGTCAGGCAGCCAGACAGCCAGCCTGCCATGGACTTTAGTAGTGTTGTTACCTTTGTCAGGTTACAGGAGGGAGCACTATGGTTAGTGGCCTTCCATTTCTGGTGCTCTGCAGCAGTTTCAAGAACTTCTTGGAGTTTCTTGTTGCTCAAATGGCTGTATTTGTGATATTTAGAAGTTTCCCTCGTCTTCTTTGCACGATTTTTGCTCGCCAGAAAGTGTCACTCATAGTCATTGAAATGTCACTCATAATTTCACTGAAATGATCAAAATGTCACACATGGCAATCTGAAACCTTGGCAGCCACGGAGAAGAAAGCTGAAGTGGGCTGACCCACTTAACTATGCTTTAGGATGTGGTGGGATGAAACAAAATGTGATTGACATCTGAACAAACCAATGGGTGAAGAAGGCTAACACCAAACCCCTTTAAAGCATTAGGCTGGTTTGACAGCTAAGGTTGTCTCAGGGCTAGACCTATAAAGGATGCTTCATCGCTACCATAAGGCTTTAGCTGAAGAGTTAAATCGTCTAGACTTTCAACATCACCTCAAAATGCTCATCTTAACTGGGGAAAACCTCGATACATTAGTAAGACCTTTGACTAGCTCTTGTATGATGGGTTTGTTGCTATCTGACTTGTCGGGAGGAGGGTTCTTCCTTTCCTGTTATGTGTTTATTTTGTGTGAAAATGCGTTGCCAGTAGATGTATATTAATATAGGTATGGTCGTGAGGTGTAAACGTTCAGCAGGGAACTCTGATTTGACTCATATGCTGTATTCTGCAGCTGTTGAAGGTTTGTATTTGCTTAACACAATTTTCTTCTGCATCACGTATCTGAATAAATATCAATAGCGCAATGTACGTGTGGGCTGTAAGAAGTAGTGAGGAAACTAACTGAACACATTCAGAAAATCCTCAAACGTTCAGTAGGTACACGAGGCGCTGTTACAGTTATTAGTGAGTGACATTTCAGCTGTAGCTGTAAAGCATTCATGTTTTTTATATTAAACTATTTGTGGGGGGTTATTAGAACAGCATATTAGCTGAAAGTGTTGGCCACCTGCTTTGCAGCATACGGGCATTTGTAGAAAACCTGCTCAACTGCACCATTAAGAGGAAGTTATTTAATCAACCTAGAAATGCATAACGGTGTTGGTTTCAGTTGGTTCTCAGGAAGTGGCGAAAATAATAAGCAATTTTTTCACAGGGAGCCTCGTGGCTTTGGCTCTGTTGCCTTTGCATGGAACTAAGCTTCCCCATAATACACCGCATGAAAGGGATAAGTGCTTGAGTGCGCCTTCCCAGCATGATTTAGCAGTTTTTCCCCGCAAATTTGCTTAGTCATTGTGTGTCACCCAATTTGCTTAGTCATTATGTGTCACCAGTTGTGTTTTTTTATGCGTGACTTACAGTGCCTCCTTTAAACTTTTCATAATTCTGTGGCCATCATAAGAAATAGTTTGCTTTTTCTGTTAAACAGCTACCATTGTTCATCGAATCCCCTTAGCAGAAATTAGGGTGGGTGGATTTATTGTCAAAGAAGGGTCAGATCTAGACTTGAACTTCTGGGTTGTGGATGGAGGAGGTGAACCAATGAAGATGGGCATACTCTTAAAACAACGGGGTTGAGCTATCTTTAGGGCCAATACAAGAAAATATAGGGATGAATTATGCATTTAAAACATATTGGTAAAACCCAGTAATATTACAAGAAGCATGCTTTAGTTAATTTGAAAATGTTAATAGGCTTATGACACGGACCTTTAAAAAGGAGATATTACATTTAAAAAGCAACGTCTACAGATTTCAATAAAAAGCACTTTAAGAAAGTGTTCAGTTATTTGAAGGCACAGGCTCTTTTTGTAAATTCTTAGGAAATGCCTTCTGTGAAATGACAGTGAGCTCATGAAATATTTTTTTTCCATCTTCAGAAAGACTCTCCTGCCTGACTGTTGACCAAAGGTGCGTTTTCCAGATGTTGCTACATCTATTTGTTTGAGGACGCACCTGTGCGCTCCTCTTAACATTTAGCTTAGTATGTTAACACACAAGATTTCGGGACGTCTGGAAACACGTCTGTTTTAATTCATAATGCATCTTCCATTCCTTCTGAGGCTGAATAAGTGAGCGCCAGTCATTTGACAGTATTATCGCCTGTTATTCTGGCAGGAACCAGAGTTATTCTAAATCAAAATTAAATAGTAGTTCTTAGCACCCCAAACTGAGCAGTTTTCTTATGAGATTACGAAGCTACATCCATACAGGAAGCCATCAGGCCTAAAGAACAGGTAAATAAAACAAATGTAGTTGCCTTGACATAACTTTACAAAGAATGGTGTTCTTACATGCCAGAATAAAAATATTTGTTCAAGCTCCAAATACATGGAATGTGTGGCTGATGAGCAATGTTCTGCTGAGAGTTCACTTCAATAAAAATAGTGCCTCTTAATAGCATATGTTATAATAACCGCAACCATGCTTTCAGTTCTGTCTGGAAACCCCAAGAGCATAAAGTGTTAAAGCAATTAAAATATCAGTGTTGAACGCTAGGGGAAAATAGTGCAAATAGCACACCAAACCGGTATGTGTTCGCAGTTGTTTATCTCTTACCCAGCTCCATCGTGTAGTCCATCTTCATAGATCTGCCTCGGCCTGCCTGGTACAACTGGGCACACCCATGCACTCAGATGAGTGGTGGAGCATCAGCAGGGAGTCCTTGATTGTCTCCTACCTCAGGCGCTTGGCTAGATTTTGCAGTGCTTCCAATCCAGATCTTCTGGTTTATGTAAGGTGGCAGTCTTGATGCAGCATGGTCCAGATCCAGCGACTCACCAATAACATATGCTCCAATACCATATATTCACCTGGGCCCATCAATGACTCCTACACTCAAATTTCCTTGGTTAACCGCTGGGGTTTGTCGTTGATCACTGATCAATAGTTCTTTACATTTGGTCGATTAACACAATTAGTTGAAACTAGTTGATGGTGATGATGCACATAACCTTTCTTGTAAAATAATTCATCTACAATAATGATCACAGACTTGGGAAGTTTTCAAAACCTTCATCTAGGTTTAAATGCGAGTGAACCATTCAAATACACCACAGACACCATTAATCATTAGGAAGAAAGAATCAGTCAATTCATATATTCTTGCAATTTCAAATAGATTGACGTTGCTCTTGAAAGGAGAGGATAGAGACAGCAGTACATCAAGATATATACAAATTTATAGTTACCACAGATGCCGTGAAGACCAACCCTCTGGCCAAAGGGCTGGTATGGGTCCCCAGGGAAATATTAGGCGACAAAGGCTTAAGGACAGGTATTCGGACAGGATAGTGGACCTCTCTGGAAACAACAACTTGCCTCACCCCTCTCTGACACACACTTCCTCCTCGAGATTCTTCCGCGATCTTCTTCTAGTTATTTGCTTAAGATAATTAATTCTCTATTCGAATCTTCTTCAGCATCTCACAGCATCAGCATCATCAATATCTCCGACTACTTCTCCGCTCTCAGCGTTCTCTCAGGATCACGCACACTCAACTAACTGAACTACCTTAGTTATACCTTTTGGGATTCATGTACCACCCCCTAAAGTTGCAATATCGCAAAATTTAGGATTTCAGATTGGTCAGGCAAGGGGAGTTTGGTCATCACACCATGATGGCATAGCATTTTCTTTGTTTCCAAACCCGTCCCTTTATTAATATTCATTTTATTTTATTACCACCGAGTTTATTTTTCAGTTGAAACATTTTTATCAATATGTTCATTTGATTTTTAGCCACTGCGTTCTCAGCATCCGTATTCCCAGGGTTTAGCGGTCAATGGCCTTGGATGTTGTTTAATCATGGGAACATTCTTCCAGGGGAAGTAGAGGTCACTCAGGCACAGACGGGTTTTGCTCATTCATTCATATTGCAATAAGAAGGCCCAAGATACTAACTAATAAAAGGTAAAAAAAAATAATGTTAAATCAAGAAATTAATGGGTTCACTGTATACCACCTACATCTACTCTATTCCCCTTTATTTATTTATCACTTCCCTGCTTTAGGCATGTGGGTCTTGAAGACACCATGTTAGTGCATTCTGCTCATGCGCAGTAATTTCTCTCCAAAGATTATTAGTCATCACGTTACATGGGTGTAGTTAACGCATGCTCAGTAAGGTTTTTTTCCCTGTTAGAGCCGCGCTTTTAGTCCGCTATCCATATTAATGGTTAGTAAGCACGTAGGCAAGCTTCACTATCTTAACTATCTTAACTATGTGATTTATGCAAAGATTAATCGCAAGACACGATTAATAATGTCATGTTAATCAATTAATAAGTTAAACCAGTGAATTGAATCCGAGCAAGTCTCGCAAAAACGAGTCCTTGATCTATCAGTCCTGCCTGGGAAAGTGGTTAGTGTTCTGGGCCTCTAGGTTGGTCCATGGGAACCTCTGGGAGATGCTTGGGGGGAGGCATCTGATACCCAGGTCCCTCGATCACTCAACTGTCTGCTCCGCTGGGTGACCACACACTGAGAACAAGCTACACCTCACATCGTTCCAGACAGTCTCTCCTCGCGCAGGGTCGGTAGAATCCCTCCCTCTGTTTACAGACTGGAAAGCTTTTAGGCACTTTAGAGCAGATGGACAGCTCGTCCAGCAATAGATCCAGATTTAAGGTGATGTTCCTCTCACATATAAGACTGACTCTCGGGTCCTGTGTGCAACCGGGGCGGGTGCATGTCTGTGAGTATTTTGCTGAGCACTCCCTTCTTTGATCCCAGAATATTGGGGCCTCTCATTACACAGAGCTGGCAGATAGGTTACGTGAATCCACTGTCTAAAACTGTGGAACAGGTTTCAGGTAATTATTCTTTCAGTTGCCCTTTCCTTTAGATACAGCCATTGAATAGAGTGTGTGTTTTAACTTCTTTTTTTATTGGTTATTTACCTACTGCATATTTTCATATATGGAAATAATTGTAAATAATTATTGTATGCATACATGATCCCAATGGTATCTTCCTCCACTCCTTTCTCAATTGTGGTGTACTCCAACTCTCTTGAAGCTCAGGTTAGAATGTTTTTGAGGAGATTCATTTGCTGAATTTTGACATTGAGCAGAGCATGGAGATCATCTCTAATAAAGTCCTTCGTTCAGATAAGCACAGTGTGAAGATTATCTCTAGTAAAGTCCTGCATTCATTCCCACTTATTGCTTACCTGTCCCTAATTTCAACTTTTGGTGATGAGCGGGATACTATGAGGGGGCAGCAGCAAATATCTCCACCCCATTCTGCCTTGCTCTCTGGCTAGCCAACTGTTGGCACTTTCTGACGGTGTGTCATTGTACTGTCACCCGCCACCTGCCTTAATTTTTTTTCAGGTATTTCCAATGTGCCGAGGTTCATTCCAGATTTGTTGACTTCATCAGAGATTTGCTGGGGTCTTAACTACTCTCACTGAGCTATTGAGTCCGATATCGTCTGCACTGTACATGGCAGCGTACACCTTTTGATCATGAGGAGAAGTTCTGTCCTCTTCGTTTTGCCTGAGGTGGGCAGTCTTTTTATTGCCTTCTGGAGCAGCTATGCTGGGAGTTGGTGCAGTTGCATGATTTCCTAGCGCCATGTCAAGCCTGCCCTGTGCGGTCCTAGAGCGTAGAGGAGTACTCAAGGTGGTACCAGCAATTTCCTAAGAGGTGTGTCAAGTCTGCCCTGGGTGATCCCATAGAGTAGAGGATTCGTCGAGGCGGTCCCAGCGATGTGCTATCCACACCAGCCGGAGCGAGGAGGAGAAGGAGCAGGGCTGTCGATGCACACTTCCACAACACAGAGTAAGCAGGAGCAAGGCTCTACTTCACCTGCAGTCATTGCGCATAAAGTAGGGTCCAGTAAGGTGACATTGAGGTGATTCAGTGAGAGTATGAGAGAAACTGAGAAAATTGGAGGAGCAGTATTCTAATTTGGCAATCCATGTGTGACCCATGAGACTGCACTAACGTTTATGGTACAGTATTGCTAATGACTTAGCACATCAGTGCAAGGTGCTTTGTCCCCAAGGTCTTATAAAGTGTTACTGTTAATTTATAGGCTATACTCCTTGTGAGTTGTTTAGCACTAGTAAGTTTGCTGGTGCAAATAGTTGTGCATAAATCTCCATTGTAATATGTATATGTGCATGCTAAAGTAGGAAGAGTGGTAGCTTTTTGATAAAGACTAACATTTTATCTTAGTACCCTTTGAGAAATCATATAGTACTGGGTGTATTTTGATTACCATATATATTTATAAGCATTTTGTGCCTACTTTTAAACGCTTTCCAGTAAATCTCAAAGTACATTTTGTTCTTTACATTTTCTTGTGGCAGCAACCAACATGAACCAAGCCCCTCCATTTTTTTAAATGAAGAGATAGAACCGGTTCTGCCATGGAAGATGCGGATTAGGTTTTTGAGTCGTACTTGATAGCCATTGGAGGAGACACTTTTGCCCTGAAATGTAAACTACATATATAATTACATAATATAGGCATATATGCTAGGAAAGTGTTTACGGGTTTATCTGTACCAAGTGTTGAGGATGATGATGATTATGAGGAAATTTATTTAGATGTGTACCAATTTACTCACAAGAAACTTGAACATTTTTCAGAGAAAATCAATATCGACGTTAAAGGCACACATTTTTCTGTAGCTCTCATGGTAAAAATTAGTGTGACCAGTTGCATAGCTCCATTAACCCCTTCAACGCTCATGACGAGCTCAGCTCGTCATGAGTTACGCCTGTCGTACGCTCATGACTAGCTGAGCTCGTCATGAACCGCGGCTTTTCGAAAAAGTCAGCGCACAGCGGGAAAACCCGCAGCGCGCACGGGGTTAAGAGGGTTGTCAGCTACGTATGATTTTAGGGTCCTCACAGACTCTCTAATAAGAGACAAATTAGTGAGATGCACAAATGACCATAAAGTACAGGATAAGCTTTTGCCCCAGAGTCCAGACCTAGCTGAAGCCAATAATTTAGCTAAAAGTATTGAGCACACTGCGCTGTTCATTAAGGAGATTAAACAGCCTATGGAGGCTCTTAAAATGAAAGCTGACACGAATGTATTAACAGAGATGAGTGATGTATATAAAGTTAAAATCTTACACAGAAGGATAAAGAGAAGTTTTATTGTTACATGTGCGGAAATCCAAATTGCTTAGCGAATGATGTGAAGTTTCCAGTGAGGGGAGTAATTTGCAGGAAATGTAATAGAAAGAGGCACTTCGCCAAAGTGTGCAAGGGACAAGCAAACAAGCCAGTACAGATGATCCATAATGACATTGAAGAGGCAAAGGAGAATTTTGTATTCCAGATCAAATCTGAAAATGTAAGTGATAGTGTGAGGTATCCTACATTTGAGATTCATCTGAAAGAAGTTAATTTCAAGGTATATGTAGATTCATGTTCACCCTATACTTTAATCAATAAGGAAACATTGTATGACAAATCCAGTGAAACCTGCAGTTTAAATCTTCCCAACATCAATCCAGGTGGTTACAACAAATACCATATTCCCTTAGAAGGCATGTTGACCATGCATATTGCTTTCAAAGATAGGCCCACGGTCGAAAGGTGTATGTTACTAAGAGGGGTTCCAACCTCTTGGGGAGGAGACACCAAAGAGACTTTGGAATCAAGCTGGATCCTAACAACGTTGAACAAGTTCTGTCGGTGGATAGATCAGTAAGAGGATTAGACATTACTGAAGTGTTCTTTGATAAGTTAGTGTCCCTTAATCAACTCTCCCATAAAATTGAGTTAAAAACCAATGCGACAACAGTGGCGCACAAAGCACGCCGTTCCTGTTGAAAATGAGAGAACCTGTGATTAAAGAACTAGTTAAGTTAGAGTCCAATTGAGTAATAGAGAAAATGTAAAGTTTGGTTGGCTCCCATAGTCATAAATGTTAAGAGTAATATGAGTAATATACACCTCATTGTTGATTTTGTGGATTTGAACACGATCATCTGGATAGACAGGCATGCTTTATCTATGATTATTGAGATGCTGAGCCTTCTTCAAGAAGCCAACATTTTCATTGTGCTTGATTTATTTTCCGCTTACCATCAAGTGACCTTACATGAAGAGTCTAAACTTTCGTTATTCTCTTTGGAGCATTCTGGTACTGCAGAATACCTTTCAAACTGCCATCTTCTAAGATAATATTCTTCTGAATGGAAGTTCAGAAAAAGAACATTACCGATTGTACAGAGAAGTTTTACTCAAGTTGGGAAAAGCAGAACTCTCCATCAAACTGGATAAAATCAAAATTGATGAGTCTTCAGTCTATTATTTGGGACACACCATCTCAGGTGATGGCTTTAACCCGAAACTCAGATTGGTTGAGTCTGTAGAAGTTACACCCTCTCCTAAAAAATAAAGAGGAACTCAAATCCTTTTTAGAGTTAGTCGAGTATATGTCGAAATTCATTGAGAAGTTTGCCTTTCAGGTACATCTATTAAGAGCTCTACTAAAAAAGATGTTACTTTATTTGGAATTCTGAATGCCAATCTGCATTTGAAAGTTTCAAACTAGCCATTGCTAAAGCACCTCTCAGAGCATATTTCAATACCAACCTCAAAACAGTCCTCACAACTGATGCTTACAGCGTAGGTTTGGGTGCAACATTATCTCCGTTTGAAAATGGAGAGGAAAGAGTAGTGGCCTTTGCCTGTAGGACCATTATTGGATCCGCATATAATTGCTCAACTATAGAAAAAGAAGCTTCAGCCTGCTTTTGGGCCTTAAAGCATTTTACATTTTTTTTGTGGCGGTCACCGTTCATGCTACGCACAGACCACATACCTTTGATTCCTGTTTTTCCCACTAGAGGAATGGAAAAACAACACCCAGTGTTGCGAAATGAGTTCTGGATCTGTTAGGTTTTAATGATCAAACAGAGTATGTACCTGGTTAAAGAAAAACGCTAGCAGCTGATTGCCTATCCGGGTTACCGTTAGATAGGATAGAAAAGGAATCACAAGTAGGAGCTAAAGTTGAAGGAAGAGTTAGACAAATGTGTGGGGCTAGACATGACAGTTGCTCAGGTAAAAAGGAAAATCGTGGATTGATGGCAAGAAAAATGCAAGGACTTACCAGAACACCAACAACCATTCTGCAGTGTGAGAATTGCATTATCTGTGAATGGGGATCTTTTAATAGTTGATATTGCCCACCAAGGTCACCTGGGCAGTAGTCTCACAAAAAACAAGGTCCGTTCAGAATTTGTTTCCCTAATATGGATTCCATGCTAAGGACTAAAGTGAAGGATTGTTTTGCTTGCAATGTGAGTGACAAATCCAAGATAACACGCTAGGGGCCAGATGCATCAAGCATTTTTCTCCTCTCAAAGATTCACAGAATTGGCCCGTTTGCGATTGCAAAAAATACTTTTGCGATGTATCAAACCCAATTTTGCGATTCAGGAACCTGTTGCCAAATCGCAGAATGGGTTTGCGATTTGCTATTTGGAATGGGAGTGTTTAGGGCATCCCTGCCAATTAGCGAATCCTAACAGTATGCAAGAATGTTTTGTGACTGTGAATACGGTGGCAAAACATTTGCATACTACCACCTACTTTAAGTAGGTGGGAAGACATTCGCAAATAGGAAGGGGACCCCCAAGGGACCCCTTTCCATTTGTGAATGTTTGTAAAAGCATTTTTAAGACCCGCAGTGGTCTCATGGACCTCGGCCTGCTCTTAAAAAATGAAAAGAAAACTTTTAATTTTTCTTTTTGTAAAGCATCTTGTTTTCCTTTATGGAAAACTGGTGGCTCTACAAAAAAAAATGATTGCTTTATTTAAAAGCAATTACAGACATAGTGGTCTACTGATCTCAGCAGGCCACCATCCCTGTGATTTTTGAAATTCCTAGGGGGTCGCAAATTGCGACCTACCTCATTGATATTTATGCGGTAGGTCATTTGCGACCCCTTAGGAATCGCAAAAAGTGTACTGCACACTTTCATGCATGCCGTTTTCCGATTCCCTAATTGCGGATCGCAAAGATTTGCAATTAGGGAATCACAAAACATTTTTTTGATGCATCTGGCCCAAGGTTCTTTTATCTTTCGAGAAGTACCTTCTAGTCTATGGGATAAACTAGAACTTGATATCATTGGCCCTATCAATTTACAAGGGAAAACTAAGAAATATGTGTTCGTGCTAGTGGATTATGATTCCCGTTGAGTGACTATCTGTTGAGCAACCAATGTTTGTACCAAATCACTAATACATTTTCTTTCTGAAACATTCACCAAGGAAGTATTCCAGGTTCATTGGTAAGAGATAGCGGGGTACAATTTGTATCGTACAATTCGTATTGGAAGAAATTGAAGAATTCTTAAAAGACCTATCCATCCAATTCATTAAAACCCCTTTGTGTTGTCCTAGAGCCAATGTGTTATTGGAATTCACTAATCACATGATTAAGGAATCCATTCAGTTGGCTCATGTAGGAGAAAAAACATAGAGAACAATCTTAAAGAAATGCTATGGTTGCACCACACATCACATAACAGCATAACTGTAATATCTCCTTTTCTTGTTTTATAAGGAAGAAAACCAAGATTAAAACTGTTGCCTAATTGGCATAATAGAGGAGGGCCTACGTGGGATGACCGTGAGAGCATATCAGAAGAGAGAGATAAATATCAAAAAGAGTATAAGCTGAGGTACAACAAAAAATGTGTTGTGTTGGAACCCAGATGGGAAGAGGGTCAATGGGTTTTGGTTAAAAAAAAAACCTGTAACCACTAAAAGCAAGTTAAAAAAACACTCCGTCATTGACATTCAAACAGGTAAAACTAGGATGGTTATTTTTGAAGACGGTCGCTGCTGGAGTATAGAGGGAAGAATAAAATGTCCCTCTGTGTGAATTCCAAAGGATTCATAGATTGTTTTTCTTTTCCCCTTCTCTCTGCGAAAGTTGTTTTGCACTCCTAAAATGTTACGGGAAGGAATTGTTTTATAACTTCAATTTTTTTGGTTATTTACCCGCTGCATATTTTCACCTATGGAAATAATTGTAAATAATTAGTGTATGTATATATAATCCCAATGATATCCATCCCACCCCTTTCTTAACCCTTTGCGTGCTGCCGTCTGCCAACGGTCGACGCGGCCCTGCCCATTTTGCGGAAGTGCCGCACTGCCGCGAAATCGCGGCCGCAGCAAAGGGGTTAATTGTTATGTACTCCAACTGTCTTGAAGTTTAGGTTAAAATGTTGGTGAGGGGATAAATTTGCTGAGTTGTGGCGTTGAACAGAGTGTGGGAACATAGGACGTTACAAAGTTTGCTTTTACCACACAGTAGACTACAACGCGGTCGTTACAACAACCGGGTTGTTACCATGCGTGGCTTTACATAGCAAGTTGTTTCTGTGACTTGCGTAAGGTGGTGCGCCGGATTTAGGAATAGTATAAATTAGTATTCCTACTCCAGTTAGCGCAACAGCAGGAAAGGTGTTATATTTAAAGTCCAACACATTCCCTGGTGTTGCACGTCACCTAGTGCAAGTCATAGAAACAACTTGCGATGTAAACCCACTCGTGGTAACAACGCGGCCGTTGTAACAACCGCGTTGTTAGCTTCCTGCCTGGTAATAGCAGCGTTGCAAACGCTGTTTCCCAAGTGTGGAGATCATCTCTAATAAAGTCCTGCATTCATTACCGCTTTATTAGAGAAGAGTAGAGCATTGAGATAATCTCTAAAAAAGTCCTGCATTCATTACCTCTTTATTGCTTACCTGTCTGCGATATCAATATTAATGCTCCTCACACAAGGCGGTTGCCATCTTTGGGCTCTCACAACAAAGGCACAAAGAAATGTTGGGTTTTAGCACCTACCTGTCATCAGCTGAACTGAAAGAATAATCCAGGGAGTACAAACTGGGTGGTCTCACCTAAAGATTTCCTCACCTTTCACAACTGCGTATGCACTAACCTCCCACACCCCTACAATCCACTAAATGACAGTGTTCAGAAAGCTCCTTCCTAAACAAGCATTGGCAAAGCAAATAGGTCTTCCCTTTGGGACCTGTCCGCTTTGCCAAGGCCTTATGGCACTTTTCCCAATGGTGTACAGCATCAGCCCCCCACCCCCAAACAAAAAAGTGTGTTCATGTGTGATGGTGTGTGCACACACCGACAACATCCAACATGTGTATATCTACAAAACTACTCAGATGGGCTGATTTTTTGGGGGGATTTCTTAAATGTGTTTATTCAATATAGCTCAGTCAATGTAAAAAAAATCAGAGTAGTGTGAGAGTACTTTTTCGTAAGGCCAATAGCACCTTGTCTAAAAAATAAAAAAAAAGACCTCTAGGGGTAAAGAGAAGTAAGTGGGTCGAATCTATGGGGAGTTGACATTGGAGGAATAAAAAAAAAGGCGCTGGAGGGTAAAAGCAGCAGAGGAAGGAGAGAGCAACATCATGAGGCGTAGGTTCAGAAAACACACGAAGCATGCAGCACCACAGCCCAGGGTGAGGGAAGAAGGACACAAATGCGTAAACTGTATACGAGGGTGAAAAAACATGCACTCTCAACGAATGCTTAGGCAAAAGAAGAAATAACTCCCAAAATGAGCAGTGGAAGGATACAAGTCAGCCAGCCAAAAGGATGGTTAAGAGGTTATGCTTCAAGAGATGGACAAACACAAGAAAATAATGCCTTGCTGTCAAATACGAAGCAAGCAAATGAGTGACAATAAAGGCCACTAATGGTCTTTTTGGGAAGCCCTTAAAAGGTATTTCGCAACTGTACTGATTGCACTGTCTGGTAGGCAAAACCTAACAAGCATTTGCAATGCAACACGTCTCGCCTTTGGTACTTTAGAAGTATTTACCATGAGTAGAAAATGTGCTGTTTCTGCCTTTGTAATATGTATATGTGTGTATATATATTCCAATCTCTGCAACAACTACACTATCTTAGTAAGCTACTCTAGTGATTACTTTACTGGTTATGGTAAAAAAAAACGTAGCAACACACTCCTCTGTTTTTCACTCTGTCTAGGGCTTACTGCTTTTGCACGTTTTTAACTTACATTTGTCACCAGCCACAAAATATTATTCAAATGCCACTTCTATCCCCCTTCCCCTCCACACGTATAGGTGCTTCCATCTTTAAAATGCAAATGCAGAAGCAAGTAGAATTAAACATTACATTCAATAACTAATGTTGTCAGAAATTGGGTGCAAAGTAGAATTCGCCTTGGCATAGTCAAATGTAAGACAACATCCTGTTCAAGTCATGAAACGCAAGATATGAATGTCATGTCATCATGTGCAAGAAGATATTTTCAAAGCAGATAGTTTTTTTTTGTAAAACATTTTTTATTAAGAAAGAAAAACAAGCATCAGCAATGGCATAACCGTTCAGAAGGAAGCCACTCAGTAGGCACCATTGGTACAGTAAGTGATTTTACAAAATACAATTGTACATGTGTAGTGTAGTTCCTATATTCCCAATAGGCTCTGCGCATGGGAATAATATGTCCTATAGATTTGACGTAGGACTGAGGTCAACTAGGTCTCTATCGAGGTATACAACCTTTACAACGCAACTTTTACCACGACCTACCATTACCACGCATTTTTTACAACGCAGGATCCATGACAACGCATACCATTACCACGCATGTATTTACAACGCAGGTACTTTTACAACGCATACCATTACAACGTAAGTATTGGTAAGTATATTATTTTATTAAAAATATTATTTGTTTTTTTTTGTAAAGGGGTATTTTTTGGGTTCAGGGTCAGTTTTGGGTTTTTGGGTAAAGGGGTATTTTTAGGGTTCAGGGTCAGTATTCAGTTTTTGGGTAAAGGGGTATTTTTAGGGTTTAGGGTCAGTTTTCAGTTTTAGGGTAAAGGGGTATTTTTAAGGTTTAGGGTCAGTTTTCAGTTTTTGGGTAAAGGGGTATTTTTAGGGTTTAGGGTCAGTTTTCAGTTTTTGGGTAAAGGGGTATTTTTAGGGTTCAGGGTCAGTTTTCAGTTTTTGGGTAAAGGGGTATTTTTAGGGTTCAGGGTCAGTTTTTAGTTTTTGGGTAAAGGGGTATTTTTTGGGTTCAGGGTCAGTTTTGGGTTTTTGGGTAAAGGGGTATTTTTAGGGTTCAGGGTCAGTTTTGGGTTTTTGGGTAAAGGGGTATTTTTAGGGTTCAGGGTCAGTTTTGGGTTTTTGGGTAAAGGGGTATTTTTTTGGGTTCAAGGTCAGTTTTGGGTTTAAATTTAAATTACATTAAATTAAATTGATTAAATTAAATTAAATGAAATTAAATTAAAATAAATTACATTATATTAATTTTAATTAAAATAAATATTAAAAAATATTATATACTTACCAATACTTACGTTGTAATTGTATGCGTTGTAAAGGTATATGCGTTGTAAATACATGCGTGGTAATGGTATGCGTTGTCATGGATCCTGCGTTGTAAAAAATGCGTGGTAATGGTAGGCGTGGTAAAAGTATGCGTTGTAACGTCATACATCCATCGAGGTATACAACCTTTACAACGCAACTTTTATACTGAACTTAATTGTGAGTGCCAGCTAGCTCAGAGGTCACTAGAAACGTTCTTGAATTCACAAGAAGGGATTCGTTTCTGACAACCGCATAAACATGACAACTTTGTTTCCCAAGATTAAGAATATATCTCTCAGAGTCGTGGAAACAATAGATGGGTATTTCACTCAGTCAATTGTACATGCTTCGTTTCTACAGAGTTGCAGAGAAATAGAGGGACGGGCGGTTTCAATAAAAGGTTTATTGAACAATCTTCTTTCTCATGCAAGAGAAGTGAACTACTACAATCGTTATGCAGACTGCAAAGTATAATGCGTACAGCAAAAATAGTATTATAAAATAACACTGTAAGAGCATTGTATGGTTTCTAAGCCATATAAAAATACATACATAAATACACAGGCTAAAATACTCAACTGGTGCTTCTAAAATACGCCTACCCCAATGTACCTAACCTAAGTCTAGTACGCGGGAAGAAGTAAGTATTGTGTAGCATAGGTTTTAGTTTTCTTTGTCATGAATCTACCAAAGGTTTCTCTAGGTTCTAATCAGCTCCATACCTTAGTTAGAATGAAGGAGGTCTGGTATTTCTGTCTCGGGACTCGATTTCCCACCACCCCGCAAGGTTAGCCGGAAACACTGGAGCTGGATTCTCGGCAGGAGAAGGGCAGCTACCTGATCAGTGCGTCAGCTGGAGAGTCGGCTTCCTTCGGCACTTGCTGTGTCGGGCAAGTAGATAGTCGAACTGCTCCGAACCACCGTACTTTGCCATAGCAAGTGAAGGTATATTTATACCTTGAAGGTGTTTAGGAATGCCATAGTTTGACGTAAAGTTGGGCATAAGAACGTCATAATGAACCCCTTGGGAATAGTTGTTCATTGTAAAGTAACTGAGTTCTTGGAGAAATCAATATTCAAGCAAGGGGAAGTCCCCGACCGCTTAAGCCGATTTTCCAAGAACTCGTTTTGACGTTTGGTACGGGTGGAATTAGCCATGCCTGTATTTGGGTAGCAATGGCTATGCCTAAATAAGGGCTTGATTTCTCATGCCTACATAAGGGCAATGTGGATTGTACCTATATAAGGGCATGAATCTGGAAAATTCACTCTGAGCCTAAAACGCCACACAACACATGCTGGAAGGTCTAAGGTGATGGGGGATCATCCATTGCAGGGGCCAGGGAGGCTGACATATTTCTTCACGATAGGAACTCCAATGGCCCCACACACGAGACCACTTTTTCGGATATCCACGTGCTACATATACAGTCTTTTCTCTCCAGTCCAAGTCCTTCTCCTAATCGTGTATCATGGGCGTGGGCGTGGTCTGCGCCCCCCACCGCTGGGCAATATTCCTTTTGGCCAGCATTAGCTCCAGCGTTACCCACTGCGTCAAGCAAACATTAAAATCAGTTGGTTCCCAGATGTTTAGGAGACACCTGCGGGCCTCCACACGGAGCTGCACAGACAGAACAGTATTGATAATGTCATGAATGTCACGCCAGTAGGATTGAATCAGTGTGCATTCCCAAACTATGTGAAAAAAGGTTCCTAGCTGGACACATCCCCGCCTGCAAGGAGCCACCTATCCATGTTATATCCCGGGTCGCAGGGCTGGGCATAGGTGCAATGGTTGATGGAGGACAGATGAGACGCCCAGTAATACAATTTTATATCTGGGAGGCTGATGCCACCTTCAAACCAATTCAGGGAAAGTTTTCTAAGGGCAATGCGAGGTTTACCGCACCACAGTAGATCCCGTTGGAGGTTCTCGACCGCCAGGAAATATGATGTAGGGATCAGATCCATGGAATTCTGGAGGGCGTACAGGAACCGGGGCAGGGACATAATCTTAAAAAGGGCGGCCTTACCTAACAGGGTGAGGGGAAGCGACCTCCACCTGGCAATATCTTTGTGCAGCCGAATCAGCAGGGGCTGGAGGTTACAGGAATAGCGAAGAAAGGGATCTAAAGATAGGCAGATACCCAAATACTTAAAACCTTTGGTACGTGTCTGTAGTGGGCACCCACGCGGTGGGAGCAGAGGCTCGCCCACCACTACGAACAGGAGGGATTTGCTCCAGTTTATGGAATAACCGGAGTACCCTCCGAAGATCGTGAAGATGTCCAAGATCACAATCCTGGATCTCCTAGGGGAGGTTAAGTACAAAAGGATATCCTCCGCGTAAAGGGAAATCCGGTCTTCCCAGTCCAGGGACCAGCGCATGCCCCTTATCATCAAATCTTGGCGTATCCAAGCTGTTAGTGGCTCCAACGTCAAGGCAAACAGCAGTGGGGACAGGAGGCAGCTCTGACTGGTCCCTCTGCCCAGCCCGAAGGCGGCTGACTTCTTGTTGTTGACCACCACTTGGGCCATAGTTTGGGAGTACAGTAGCTTCACCCATTGAATGTATTTCGGGCCAAACCCCAGTTTCTCCAAAACCGCCGACAGATATGGCCATGCTTTCGTGTCAAAGGCCATGGCTGCGTCCAGGGAAACTATAACTGCCGGTTCGAATATAGAAGCTGCCCTGCCCAAGATCCCGTGTACTCATCGTAGGTTCAGTGCCGTGTTACGGTGCAGTATGAAACCTGATTGATCCAGGGTCCCAATCACCGCCAAGAGGCGAGTGGCAAGGAGCTTGGCCAGGATTTTGGGCTCCGCGTTCAACAGGGATATCGGTCTTGGGCTTCCCTCCCTTGTGAATAGTAACTATAGTGGCAGTGCGCTGATCTAATGGCAGGATGCCCGCTTGCTTTGAGTCCTCATTAATGGCCCTCAAATACGGGGCCAATTTCTCAGATTGGAGCTTGTACAATTCAATCGGAAGCCCGTTAGGGCCCGTGGCTTTGCCCGGCTTGAGCGACCATATTGCAGCCGCTATTTCATCATTCGATATGTCACTGCCCATGAGGCTGTGTTCGACCACTAACAGCTTGGGCAGTGCGATATCGGGAAGCATCTGGCGGGAATCTTCTATAGGGTAGGGAGCTGCTGAGGTGTAGACAACCTTAAAGTGGGCTGCGAAAGAGTCCACAATGGCTTGCGGGTCTGACAGGGTATTGCCTTCCGGGCTTCGAAGTTCCGGTACTAGTCTGCATGCCCCCACTCCCTCTTATCCAGACAGGCCAAGTGTTTCCCAGCCTTGTCACCCACCTCATATAGTCGTCCCTGAACCGCTTGCCTGGTCTGTCACTAGTGCCCTGTAGTCCTGTTACTTGAGTTTGAGAATATGGAGTTTATCGGGTGTGACGTCTATTTCCAAATCCGCCTCCAGCCTCCCCACCTCTGCCACCAGCACTTTGCGCTGTTCCTTCTTTTTACCCGATATTAAAGAAAGGGCTTGACCCCGTATCACTGTCTTGAATGCCTCCCAGAGCACCTGAGGAGACTCGACCGAGCCTACATTCTCATTGAAATAATTCTCAACGGCCTCAAGGAGCTCTCATCGGATATGGGGATCATGTAGGCACCAAGGATTGATGGGGGCCACACGTCCCACTTGCTGGTAGCTGAGCGCCAACTGGAGCCATACCGGCGAGTGATCTGAAATATCCCTGGCAAGGTGTTTTATCTCCCGGATATGGGGAAGTTGGGATTTTTGGTAAAAGAAATGAGTCGATTCTGGATACACTCCTGTGAGCCTTGGAATGGAATGTATACTGGGAAGCGTCGGGACGGAAAGCCCTCCATCCATCTGCCAATCCCATGGATTCTAGAAAGTCCGGCAGCCAGCTTTGTGAGCGGGGGAGCTCGCGCCGAGGATAACGGTCCATATCCCAACCGACCACCGAGTTAATGTCCCCTCCCCGCACCAAGAGACCCTCTGGGATTTCTAACAGCAGCGTACCCAAGTCCCTAAACGTGGATGCCTGAAGGCCCGGGGTACATAAATCGAAAGGAAGGCTACAGGGTGGCCCTCCCATGTGCCCGAGACTCCAACGTACCTTCCTCTGACATCCGACCAAGTATCCTGCACCACAAGGGGAAAGGATTTTTTCATCAATATACCAACCCCCCGGGAGCCCGTTGTGAAACCTGCGTGGGCCAGCAAAACCTAACCCCCTCTATGCAACGCTCTACAGGTACTTCCAACTAAATGGGTTTCTTGCAGCAGGACGATGTCAGGTGCCTGGCGCTTAATGCACTGAAGAACAACACTATGTTTAATCTTATCCCCCAGCCCATTGACATTCCAACTCAACAATTTAACCCCACTGTCTCCGACTGGTGCCATATCCAAATGTACCGTAATTCACTGAGCACCAACCCACTCCCCCAATTAGTGTATCCATAGCAGAAGCTGATGCAGTCAAAACTTCAAACAGAGAAATAAACAAACTCACCCAAGACCCCCACCCCGCTTCCCTGCCTTCTGAGCTTAGAACTGCCCATGAAAAACTTGCAGAGTGCCTGTAGCCCCAGAAAAAGGTTCAAGAAAGAAAGGAAAAGACCCGAGGGGGGAGAGACAGAGTCCGCCCCATCTCATCCCAATAGGTCTCACTTATACCCATTAAAAACTGATAACTAAGCTCCATCTAATTTCACTTACCGAACGACGATAAGGCTAGGAGCCCCCCACACATTCCCTTCACCCACCACCCACTGCAAACAGTACAAGCCCAACCACTGGACTGGCGTCTTCTCAGGCCGGTTGACTATTGTCAGTGCTGCCCCCACCTTGATCGGCCGGGCTTCTCACTCCCCTGCTTTCGATCCAGTCCGCCACCCCCTCGGGATGGTCGAAAAACCACACTCGCCCATCTGCCTCAATCCGGAGACGGGCTGGGTACAGCCTGGAATATTCCATACTCTGATCTTTGAGGATGCGCTTAATCGACATAAACGATCGTCTTTGTCGCTGTACACGGGTGAAGTCCAGAAAGAAAGACATTTCCGAGTTCTCGTAGCGCAGGGGGCGCCAGCTCTGGAGTTTTGAAGGCTAACGTCTCTGTCTCGGAAATTCAGGACCCGCGCCAACATGGGCAGCGGGGGAGCGCCTGGTTTGGGACGGCCGCCCGGGATCCTGTGGGCACGTTCAACGACAAAACTCACTGAGGCCTTTAGGTTGCAAGTGTTTAAGAATGAGGTCCTCCACAAAAAGGTCTGGTGCTTGCCCCTCCGATTTCTCCGGAACTCCAAGGATGCGTAGATTGTTTCGACGCAGGCGGCTTTCGTAGTCATCCAACTTAAGGTCAGGAAATTTGGGAAAATCTTGGAGGTCCCTATACGTTCCCTGGAGTTGTGAAACATCATCTACCAGGCTGGCCGTCGTGAGTTCCACTTGTTTGACCTTTTCGTTGAGCTTGCCCATGTCAGCCCTAATTAGATTGACCTCGACAGCCACAGTGTCCAGAGAAGTCTTGACTCCGGTGATGGCGGCCATGACATCTTTGAGCGAGATTTCTTGCTCCTCCTCGCCCAGTCCTCCGGAACAGGAGTCCCTGGGCGCTCTGGTCTGTTGCGCATCCTTAGGGATAGTGTACCGGTCCAGTTTGTCGGACTGCGTATTCTTAGATCCGCGGACCCCCGTAGTCTTGCCACAGTCCATCTGAACCTGCTGCGAACGGAAGATCTTCAAGAGCGGCAAGGCTTTACCGGGCAGGGTGTCGAGGTCCCGTCTTTGAACGGGTGAGGACGGCAGAGACCAGGACTGCGTAGGATGATCTTCACTGTTGTGGGTGCGCCGCCTTTATTTACCACCTCAAAGCCTGCGCCACCATGCGCCCCGATGCCTCTCTGGCGCGTCACAACAGGACCCAGCCTTCTTCACCGGCCCCACAGCTTCCTCCCAGGTGCAGTAAGCAATCGCCGCTTAAGTACTGGGAAAGGTTGCGCAGTTATGCCCCATTCACAATGTCAGGCTTAGGTGGTGTCATGGGCCCAAGCAGTAAAGAGGCATACTTAGTTGCCCACGAGATACTTCCAGAGAAAGGGGGGGTCCCCGCACATGCCGCGCATCCCAGCCTGTCCCTCCCCCCAGGCGAGTGAGCTCTTCAGCAATAGCCCGAGCGCTAGCAGCGCTAGCAGCACTACAGCCTCCACTGGTGCGCAGGGACCAAGCACCCCAGGCAGCACCAGACCGCACCAGATTGTGGATCTTCCCTGCTCCGCCGGCTCAGGGTCATACGGGCCGGAGCGGTGGGGGGCAGACACCTCCAAGAGCTTTATTGGGCTCAGTCCGGCCTCGCAGTTCTGATCCTCCATGGCGCGTGGGACTGGGCCCGTAACTCTCGGTGGCGCGCTTAGCTATCGCGCCACCGCCGTACAACAAAGGCTTGCCGGAGGCTTCCCACCGGGGGTCTCAGCTGCTAGGGGGAATGCGAGCTTCAGGCTCTGGTACAAGTCACAATACTCCTGGGGAGAGACAAAGCTGATCACGTTACAGGGGCAACAGAGAGCATCCGGCTTCAGGGTCGAGCCGCCGCCATCTTCATTCTCGCGGCTGGCTCGCCCGTCTCGTCTCAATTTGCCTGACTGTGTTTCGCGCCGGAGCCCCCCCCATGGCTCCCCAGGCTTTGCAGCTGCTTCCGCTGTGCTACGATACCTTCTTCGCCAAGGCGGTTCGATTTGGCAGGTCCCCTACGCCGGCTCCACGAGCCGAGGCGCCACCGATGGGAACAAAGGGCCAATTGGAGCTCCTCCCCCGGCTAGGCCCACCACCTTACGTCCCAGATTGGGGCCCTGTCGCAGGCTGAAGCGTCCGTGTGCGTTATCTACGCAGCTGGGCACACTCGGAACCCCGGAATCGGCTGGACGGGCTCCGCAGATGTTCTGGTTGTGAAGATTGTCTGGGGGGACAACGGATTAGTTTCCAGGATAGATGTTTGCTAGGACGGACGACGGAGCCCCCTCACTGTACGGCCATCTTCAGCCAGTGCTTGGCCACGCCTCCTCAAAGCAGATAGTTATTAGAAATTCTTTTATAAAACAAGCAAAATTTGGGTAAAATAGGACCCTTTTTTATATGGTTATATATTTTAATGTACTAACAGTACGTGTTAAGTTCGGGCGTAATAAGCACACAACCATGAATTAAAAAAAAGGATATTTTCCATTTTCTGTTACATATGCACACAGATACTTATGGTGTCATAAATAGTATGATGGTTCAAAAGAAAAGATACAACCAATTATTCCAGAAAGACCAGGGATGTGGAATTCCTATAGCCCGACGCCCAGGACATATTGTTTGGGGTCAAGGGCAACAAGTTTTCATGTGTATTTTTTTCTTGCGACAAGTAGGCCCACCCCTGCAGAGCAAACGCGTTAGCTGCCAGTTTGCAGTACCATATTATGGATTAGGGAAGGGCACAGTCTACAGTTAAAGTAATCTTTTTGTTCATATGTTTAATAACATTATTAATATATAAAAATAGTACACATATAATTTAAAACAATTAAAATACTTAACAAAAACATATTACACATACATAACAATAATACAAATATCGATATTAGTAACATCGACATTAGTTACATCGATATATATGCTATTGATATTACTAACTTCGATATTACTTATATTGATATAAAAAAATCGATATTACTTACCTTAGGGTCGATATTCTGTCCAACGATATTCTTGACCTCGATATTCCATACCTTCGATATTTCCAACTCGATATTTTTGTAGGTCGATATATAAAACTCGATATTTAGACTGGGCGTCGGGCTATAGGAATTCCACATCCCTGATCAAAGCTATCTTGGAAACGTATCCATAGGAAACAGCAAGTATTACATATGAAAATGTGAAAACTGAAACATAAAACAATGAAAATTCTGCAACCATTTTAGCACTTCAATACACTGTAACTTGGTTTATTTTCTTGGTACAGTATTCCACTCCTAAGGCTTCAAAGCAACGTTTCAGAGTTCACAAATCCCAATGCATTTTGGTGCCAAGCACCTTCATCAGGAGAATTCTGCAAAAATATATAAATATTGCAAATGTTTCTGATATTCATAATAAAAAGAATAATAACGTCAGTTCCAAACAATTATTTAGAGGATAGTAACGCCGCAACCACAGTGCTGTGTGTGACAATGTGCAACACAATATGCATGCATCTGTACCAATATTAATAACATGGTGTTCAAATCACGCAAAAATCTACAACGTGTAGTCACCCTGTGGATCACCGGAATAATAATGATAAATGTGAAAAGAAGAAGGAGAAAGAAAGGTGAAAAAGCGATTTCTGTCCAAGAGCAAATATGTGCTAGAAAAATGTTTAAAAAGAAGGCTTAAGAAGAATGCTTATATGAGCCACTGACAACAACTCACCTACACCAATAGCCAAACTAACTCACTGTAATTGGGTGTATACGTTGATGAATGTGCTCGCCTGTCAACTGAATAATCAAAAAACGACAAACGAATGTCTCTATTAAACCAAATAGTACTGCTCTATTTACCACAACCAAACGTAAACCAATAAAGTGTAGATACTCATACGAGCCTGAATAGGTCCGTGTCTTGGCCAAAAAAGTCCTCTGCAGCATTTATTAAAAGACCTAAACATTGGAGGATTTTTTGGCCAAGACACGGACCTAGGACCTAGGCGAGCACATTTATCAACGTATACGCCTACTTACAGTGAGTTTGTTTGGCTATTGGTTTAGGTGAGTTGTTGTCACTGGCTCGTATAAGCATTCTTCTTAAGCCATGACTTTTCGTCACTAAGGAAAAAATACTGTAAACAGTTGGCACGTGGAAAATTTAGCATTCACAGCCTCTAGGACTGAGAACCACCGGCTAAATTACACAGTTAGGATGACTCTCTCTTTGATGCCACACAAAGCACAAAATGTGAAATATTAGCATTTTAGTTCCTGGGCATTACGAAACAGTGCACCAGAATGGACTACAAAGTCAATAGCATTCTTCATTAACTCTGAAGATTGTAAAGATGCGTTCAGCATACCATCTAGCAAGTGTCAAGGATCTTTTACAGGGAAGCACTTAAGCTCAGGTATCGAATTTGACAGATCATCATCCAACTTTTTCATATAAGTAGCTGAATTACTTCAAATACAAAAATATCACTTCAGTCTTCATTGATCTTGGTAGGAACTTTTTGCAGCAGCATTCCAAGTGACACTGCGTTCCACGTTTACCAAACATCTGATGTCATATTTTCACCACCATCTCAGATGCTTGGTGAGAACACTCTTTTTACATATACCTGTCACTACACCTTGCATTGAATCTTTAAAGCCTGGGATGTTTGGCAATTCACCTACAATCAATACTGACTCGCTAGAAAAGGGGGATGGTGTATCCAAGGACTTCACCCATTCTCTGTCCGAGATAAATGTGATGGTACATATTGGGAAAGATTCTTATAAAACCAGCCATTTTACCAATCCGTGAAATCAAATGTAGCCAAAATATCAAATCTGATTTTGATATTTCATGATTCTCTACAGTTTATAAAATAACTCAATACTACCTAAAACATGCCTCTAAATACTGCATCTTTAGACCGAACACTGCCAAACTGAAAAAAGCAGAAGGAAGAAGAAACATTAATTTAGTGACCTCCCTGAACAACAAAACTCAAGCAGAATGTTAGCCTACTCTTTCTTGCTGCTGCCTTGTATAACAAAATTACATTTTATTGGCCCCTACAGTAAGAAATAAAAATGACTCTTTCACTCAGCTTTTTCTTTGTTTGAATAGCACTTAGTTTGTGGTTGTGAAGGTGTTTTTTCAGGATTTATATGTTTACACTGGTGATGGCTATTTTCCTTTCGGTGGTGTTTTATCAGTTATTATAGGTTTAAACCTAAAACCAGATAGCCTAACTATAAAGTATATGGACATTGGTGGAGAATATATAAGGTTAAATAACTGTGAAAGCTCAACATAGCAAGCAAAATTCATTCTGACAGTACATTCAATAGTCCATCCTATGTCTGTAACAAAGAAGGTGTAATCGAGATTATATAACCTACTTTATATTTGTAATGAGTACATGAAGTAGATTTGATGTAGATGGGTAACAGAGAAAGCAACACAGGTTCCCAATGAAAAAGGCTCCCTGGAGTGGATGCCTGCTTGTGCCCTGTGGGGGACCATAGAGTGCCTACTGATGGTCCCTGCTTGTTCCCCAGGGGCACTGTAAAGTGCATGCTCCAGGAATGCCCAAGACACTCCATGCTGGAAGTGGAAAAGCAAGGGGGAACAGCTGTGCGCCAATACTTTGTGCACGTGACTACTCTATCCCGCGGCAATACTCCATGGGAGTTAACTTGGACGGAAAGGTGGGACATGCACCAACCATCAGCCATTAGCACACATTAATTTTTTATTACACACACAAAAGCCAGTCCTAAGCACAGGGAGTCAGACCCCACAAGTAGATACAACAGATTGCCTGACAGCGCAAGCTCTGTTTATGTTCGACCTAAAAAGGTCTCATAGTATATCTAAAGTAGATGTGTCTCCTCTCCCTCACTTCTCTGTCATGACTTCTTTCACCAGCTACACAATGTGAGCTGTACGCTTCCACCTCTGGGAACACAGTCCTCACCTCCATATTGTGCAAGTCAAGGCCACTGTTATCCATAATGGATCCTACTGTCTTCCACTATTCTACTTCACTCAGACACTATGCATGTACGATGCAGGCTACACTCATTGCCACACTTACACTCAGCACACAGTCACAAGCACCAAGTAGGTTTGCAGTAAGGACTAAGTAATCATGACGCCACTATCCAAGAGAAATGCTGCTACAACTCAGACCCAAAGGTAACTCTTGCTCCGGAGCACGCTATGATCCACAGTTGCAAAATGGTTATTTTATTTATTTATTTATAATTACACTTGATTAAGCGCACAGCTACCCGAAGGTTTCCCGGCGCTAGAGCAGACAGAAGGTATACAAGGTGAGAGGGGCATCGGATCAGCAGATTACATATTAAATAGCCAGGTCTTAATTCCCTTGCGGAAAGTCAAAAAACACATTTCAGATCGTAAGAATAAAGGTAGAGAGTTCCAAAGAGAGGGTGCTAACAGGGAAAAAGACCGACCTCCCATTTTCGCTCTCTTGACACGTGGTACTTTGACTTTATTTTGGGTGGAGGACCTAAGTGTGCGAGAGGGGACATAGTGCTGCACTAAAACAGATAAATAGTGTGGGGCTTTCCCTGTCAGGATTTTGTGCATAAGGCACAAAGCCTTGAATTTTACCCTATTCTCAATCCGCAGCCAATGCAGTTTGCGCATGTGAGACGAGGTCGATGTTCTAGCAGGAAGGTTACAAATAAGGCGAACAGCCATATTTTGTACCACCTGGTACTTCCTAGTTACCTCCTTACAGGCACCCAAGAGTAAGATGTTCCCGTAGTCCAGGCGTGAGATGACCAGAGCCTGGACTACCGTCCTCAGGGTGTCAACAGGCAGCATCCATGTGATTTTCCTCAGCCACCTGATGATGGTAGTACAGGTGGCGGAGACTTTCACGACGTGCTGCCTGAAGGACAATTTATTGTCAAGGAGGACCCCAAGATTACGAGCAAGCGTAGTTGGGGTGGGGAGAGGACCCATCTCAGATGGCCAATGTTGTGGGCCCCATAGCGAGATGTCTTGGCCAAACAGAAGTAGTTCTGTTTTGTCCCCATTTAATTTTAATTTGTGATGGAGCATCCATGCAGATATTTGTCGAAGTCCATTTTGGAGAGAGGAAGGAGAAGAATTTTTATTGGTGGAGAGTGAATAGATGACTTGAGTGTCATCGGCGTAAGAGTAAATCGTGAGACCAGCCTGTTCCGCCAAGAAAGCCAGGGGTCTCACATACAAATTAAAAAAAAGGGGGCTAAGGATAGACCCTTGTGGAACACCGTGTTTAGAGGGGAAGATTGATGAAACGGATGTAGGGGAAAATACTTGAAACGTGCGATCAGAAAGAAAATTAGCAATCCAGGCCAGGGCGGGACCACCGACACCCACAGATTTCAAGGTGGACAACAAGATGGAATGGGAGAAGGTGTCAAATGCGGCACTCAAATCAAGTAATATGAGCGCCACTGACTCCCCATTGTCCACCTTTAGTCTAATGGATTCCGACACACCAAGAAGAGTGGTTTCAGTGGAAAAACCAGCCCTGAACCCGGATTGAGAGCCATGAAGAAGATTAGAAGATACAACATGAGAGGTAAGTAAAGAATTGACATGTTTTTCCAAGATTTTGGAAAAACATGAAAGCAAAGAGATGGGGCGGAAATTCGATGGGATGTTAGGATCTGCGTTGGCCTTTTTTAATAATGGAACCACCATAGCATGTTTCCATTCATTGGGAACAATAGCTTCGGTTAAAGACGCGTTCAAAACCTTCAGGATGATATTAAGTAGATCTGGATCCAAGGAGCTTAGGACTTGTGGAGGCATTGGGTCAAGGGGGGAGCCGGATTTGATATCCTGAAGATACTTTTTCAAAAGTGAAGGAGAGATAGGGTCCCAGGCATGCAAAAGGGGAAACACAGAAGTAGAACCAAGGGTAGCATCAAAAACAGGAGTACATAAGGTTGGATCAGGATTAGCTAACACAGCAGAAGTAGAATTAAAAGTGTCATAGATGTTATCAATTTTCTCAACGCTAAAACCTTACATTGAACCGCGTCCAAACAGGGGTCTTTAGGTACAGCAGATGCACCTGAGAGCTCTTTAACGATTTTAAATAGGGCCTTAGGTCTATTTTGTGCCGTAAGAATAGTAGAATTGGCAAAGGTGGCTCTGGCGGTGTCACAAGACGAATGATAGGCTTTAAGGGCTACCTTATATTTTAATTTCTGGTCAGAGTTATACTTGGAACGCCAAATGCGCTCCAATTTTTTACAGTTGGATTTTTCTTGACGCAGAGCATCGGTGAACCATGGTGCTGGTGGGTGATGGATTTGCGGTTTATTTTTTTGAGTTGGGAGACAGAGATCTAAGGCTGTTGTCAACCAACGCCTGATGGTAGGTAGTTCTTTCGTAGTTATACCGGAAAGCGTAGGTTTTTCCATAACAAGAAGGGAGTTGAGTTTATCAATATCTAAATGTTTCCAGTTCCTACTGGCTTTGTGAGGAAGAGCGGGGTTCGAGGGTGTGGCCCTTGCTGTTTTAATTGAGAAATTAACAATAAAGTGATCCGACCAGATAACTGGTGTTGAGGAGAGGTAGGAAATGCCAGTGAGATTGGAAATAATAGGGTCTAAAAGATTGCCAGCTTTATGAGTGGGGTCAAAATTGTGCAAATGAAGATCTAGGGCTGCAAGGTCCTGTAAGAGGCGTGTAGAGATAGCACACACCTCAGAATTAAAATGAATATTTAAATCGCCGACAATAATAAAATTGGTTGATTGCGCCAAAAATGGGGCAATGAATCCAGGGAAGGAGGATGCCCAATTACTAGCAGAGCCCGGTGGACGATAAATGAATGTGCCAGTTAAGGTAAAATGAGGAGAGAGTAAGAGTTTGAACAAACCCGCCTCACAATTTGGGAGATCGAGATCTTCCCATTTACAAGAGAATTCTCTCTTGAAAATGATGGCGATTCCCCCTCCGTCTTTGAGAACCCGGTTTCGCCCAATGTAGGTGTATCCATCGGGAAGAGCCATGGCGATGTCGGGGCCAGAGCTATCAGTTTACCAGGTCTCAGTGACGAACATGGCAGCTGGGCTAGCTGTCTCCAAAAGGTCGAAAATATCTCTCGGCGATGCGATTGCCCGCATTGTAAATATAACTTTTATTTTCTTCCTTTGCTCAATGCTAGGCGTCTTAACCCCTCCTCGGCATCTCACGAGGCGAAAAGAATGCAAACTTCTTGTGTACTTGTTAACGCAAGATCTCTCTCAAAAAATGCCTTACGATTTCAGGACTTTATTAAAGTACATCAGATAGATTTGGCCTTTGTTTTATAAACTTGGGCAGATGCCCCCTCTGATCCAGACCTGCTCCAGGCCCTTCCCGAAGGTTTTACAATCTTTAGAACGGACAGAGTCTGGAAAAGAGGGGGAGGAATAGTCCTAATTGTCAGAATTAGCCTCAAGTCATAGTTCAAGCCTCTTACAGACAATTTAGACAGTGAGGCTCTGACATTTAAGGTCGAATTGGATAGTCAAAACACTTTCAATGACCTATTACTTTATCGTCCTCCAAAACAAAATCTTTATTTCTTGATAAGAATGGTCAACTTCTAGAAGCCAAAGCCGGGGAGTCTAACTTTTCCATCTTGGGGGACTTTTTCCCTTATCACGGCCACTGAAGAGCTTAGACAAACCTTAGATGGTGAGGGAAGCGCAGCCCTGATCCTGTTAAATCTTTCAGCGGCTTTTGACGCGGTCAACCATGATGCGTTTCATTTGATCGTCTATCGTCATTCGGGATCAGAAACAATGGGCTCTCCCTGCTAAGCTCCTTCTTGTCATATCAGTCGCAAGTGGTGGCACTTGGAGAATTTGTTTCACCCCTTTTTCTCTTCCCTGTGGAGTTCCACAGGGCTCGTCTATGAGCCCCACCTTATTCAATCTGTATGTCACTCCTTTGGCCAAACTAATTAAAAGCTCTGTCTTTACCTTGGTGTCCTATGCAGATGACATGCAGATAACCGTGTCAATCAATAGTGCACCTGATGCAACAGCAGTCCGATTTCATGACTACATGGGTCATGTAGGAAATGTAATACAAGACAACTGTCTTAAATTAAATTAATCAAAGAATAAAGTCCTTCTTTTCGGGAACTCATCTTTAGTCTGGACAGACAGCTTGTGGCCCGCTCAATTGGGTCCTCTGCCAATCCCCTCACATAAAGTAGAAAATCTTGGTGTTTTCTTTCACACCAATTTATCATTTGAAACTCAGATCAATCACACTACTTCCACCTGCTTCTTTATACTCAAAGTCCTGAAGAAGGTGCTTCCTTTTATCCCTTTCGATCTGAGAAAAACAGTTGTCACTGCACTTATTGCATCTAGGCTTGCCTATTGTGATGTACTATTTACTAGTGCGAGCAAGCTAAGTATTCGTAAGCTCCAGATAGCACAAAATGCAGCAGCCAGAGTCTTCTTAGGGCATTCGTGCTTTGATTATGCCTCTAAGGCCCTAACCCAATCGCATTGGTTGCCAATCGCAAAGCATATTCAAAGCATTATGTATAGCCTTCAAAGCTTTGCATGGTCATGTTCCAATGCAACTGTCAAACCATTTTAAACCGTATGACCCGGCCAGACAACTTAGGTTCAAGTATTGTGGAAACTTGATTTTCCGTAGAGCGCGCAAAGTAAAATGGGGGGTTAAAACCAGACCTTGGAACTCTCTGCCAACAAGTTTGGAAAAAAAACCCAATCTGTTTAATTTTAGGAGAGGGTTGAAAACCTGGCTTTTTTAAATGGTTAGTCCATTGTAATTCCACTAGTCTGAAAGTAGCACCTAGACACCCTCGGGTATATGTAGCGCTTTACAAATATTTCATTTCTGGTAAACAGGTCTGGTCAAGCTATTCATTCTCAAAACACAATAACTGTCACCACTGCTCAACATGCTTAACCCACAGGCACAGTAGTCCACTGTCAGTAAATGAGGGCACGCTAAGTGCCTCCCTCCTGGTGGACTAGTCCAAGACCTAGTTGGACCAAGTTGGGCACTCAGGACAGGAGAACAATCCTGTTTACCATGCAAGGGATATTCCTGTCCCATGAAGGTCCTTGGGAAGATTGAGAGTGAGCACTGCTGTAGTGTTAAAACTGCCCTAACGTCCACCAGATGCCTTCAATGGAAGTGCCTAAAATGGACTTGGATTAAGTACTTCAAATGCCAATCAATGACCAAGAGTGGAACGCACAGGTGAGAGCACTGGCTGTATGGTAACTCAGGGGGACTTCCTCTGATGCTGCGGTCAGGCCGGCAGTTCTTTGTGCAACATCCACATTTGTTGTTGTATTTTTAATTAATGTTAAGTCTGCTCATTTATATATGATGAAGTCCAATCTGGTGGTTTTAATGTGTTGGAGAAGTATTACCATAGGCGTAGTTTTGCCACCAGGATTCAGGCACATAAAATATGGCAGCGGATGCCAAATTGCGTTCCAGTTACCACTCCTGCTTTACCACACAGAATCACATTTGTAGGTCTGGAGTTAGCCAGGACCTTATAATTTTACTAACATTATATGCATAAGATACTTAAATTGGCTTTAGTCCAGCTCTTGACATCCATTGGACTGTTGTGTCATTTGCATTTCGCTTCTGCCTTCTACAGTATACATCATGAGTGAGCCTCCTTCAACCTCTGGATGACTTCACTTTGAATGACTACATTTTACTCTTTCAGAAGAAGCACATTGACACACAATGTAGTTTCCTTCAGCATCCTTGTTTTTGTTTTTACTTTCTTATTACTGATGTGATAGCACAGCTCTCTACCATAATGTGAGCACATTCCAGCTTTATCAACTCCTGTCTCCTGCTCATGTTGATTTAAATTTCTTTTGAAGTGACTGCTACTGTTTTACAGGACACCACACCACATCCATTTGAAACTGTTCTTTATGAATGTTTTTTCTCTTTTTAGTACGCATGCAATAAAGTGCGTTTATAACTTATCTTCTATATGCCGTTCTGGAATGTATTTGTATGGACTACAGTTATATCTGTAAACCAATGAGTCTCTATGCCCTGCTTGATTGGCTTTCTGGTTTTCTTTCCAAACTGTTGTAGTGTGTACTTACATAGATAATTAACAATTGTATTACTAGTTGAAGCTGTGCTGTTTAGTCCAAGTTCCTCATCTATCTATCTACCAATCTGTTTCTCAATCTCTTTGCCACTGTATCTGTCTACTAGTCTGTCTGCCTGCCTATCGATTTATTTACCTGTCTCTATGTATCAATCCATCTATCTACCTGTCTGCGTACCTGTCCATCTGTCTTTCTATCTATCCGTCTGTCTATCTATCTTTGCAACCCTATCGATCTGTCTTTCATTGAAACTCAATCTTTGAAACTGTATCTATCGATCTAGGCAACCGTTTCTATCTGTGCAACTTTCTAGGTAGCTGCCCATTTATATAGCTAGCTTTATTTATATCTAGCTAAGCAACACTATTTATCTGTCTTTGCAAGCCTCTCTATCTTTTCAAATCTCTCTATTTGTAATTAAGATTTACAAAAACATTACAGAAAAAAACATTAGCAAAGGCAAGAGATTGGCAGCCAGCGTCAGACCAAATAGCTTTTTTTAGGTTTGGTGTCAGCCAAGACTTTTTAGTTTTTTTGTTTAAACTATTTTTATTGAGTTTTAAAACAGAAGAAAAAGATGCGACAATCCCGCACGTTGATCCACGCAGGGGACAGCGTTGCTTACGCCCACGAGCACCTTAACGCTAGGAGAGTAGCCCGCCGAGACCCCCATGAGAGAGAATTACGTTTCTACCGTCCCAGATTCTGACTCTAGCAGAGACCCCAGGTGGTCTATGTGGTTAGCGGGGGTCATCCCCAGTCCGACAAAGTCTCCATGGCAGGGTGACAGAGTTCCAAGGGACCTGGGCAATGCTACGGACTCCACATTGTGCTTGTTCAGACGGCACCTTGCTGTATGCCTGTACCCCGGGGCAAGGCCGCGGGAGTAGCTCGGTCAAGCTGCATATAGAGAACAACAAAACCCATAACTCTCACCCCCCCCTCCCTCTCAGCCCTCCCCCCGCCCCCGTGGTGGAAGCTCTCCAAAGGACATGAGTCAAGGTACATGAAGGTGGTAGTTCAAAATTGAAATAGATGAAGAGATCGAACAGTAGCTGGGCATACTGCAGATGGCAAGCCTCGGGACAGAAACCTCATCAGTGGGCCCCAGCGGAATTCAAAATTTTTAAAGTCATCCACAAAAATGTCCGCCATTCTCTCCAAACTCAATAGCCTCCAAAGCCGCGAATGCCAGAGGGAGATGGCCGGTGCCTCCTCCCGGTTCCATGCAGCAGCCAGAGTGAGCTTGGCCGCCCCGATACAGAGCTACATAATCTTCTTGTCCGCCCTAGTCTGGTGTTCGAGACTAGGATCACGGAGACCCAGAAGGGCAGTGGCCATCGAGGTAGGGATGGGGTACCCCAGTATTTCCTTAATTTGGTCCAGAATTTTTTCCCAGTATGGGCGAACGATAGGGCAGTCCCACCATATATGCTGAAAATCTCCTAGAAGCCCACACCCTCTCCAGCATTTATCGGAAGTGTTAGGGAATATCTGACGCAGTTTAACCGGGTGAAGGTACGAATCCATCATGATTTACATGTGTGCTTCCCTAAGTTCCATGGAATGGTTAAACTTGGATATGTCTGACCATAAGTGCGACCACTCTGCATCCGTGATGTCCCGCTGAAGGGCTCCCTCCCACATGGCCATGTATCGGGGTCTGGGCGAGATCGTGGTGGCTAGTAGAAAACCATAAATAAAGGTGATAGCCCCTTTCATGGTGGAGGTTTTGGTCAGATAGGCTTCAAACTTCGTGAGAGGGCGTGTGGCTGCATCCCTCACTGGGGAGATAGAGCCCAGTGGAGTAACTGAGCGTGGTGATAGCGTTCCTTCTCCTGAATCCCGTATTCCCTCTTGCAGTTATCGAAGGTGAGTGGGTCAAAGCTGTGGAATAGGTGTGAGAGTGCTAGACAACCCCCTTCCCTCCAGGCGTCAAAGGGCCCCTCCGATGCTGCCGAGGGAAAGGCAGGGGTAAACTGTAAAGGTGTAAAGGGAGAGGGAAATGTGGTCCATCTATTGTCCCTGGAGACAGAGTCCCAAACCTTCAAGGTGGTGCAGGTGGGGGTACTGATGTAAGCCTTTTTGTACCTGTCACTCTTGGGCTTCCACACCATGTCCCAGATAGTCCTACCCGCCACACTCCGATCCATATGTAGTCATTTTTTTTCCGACTCCTGCTGCGACCACTCAACTAGCACTCGAAGCTGTGCCGCTTTATAGTATAGATTGGACATGAGGGAGAGAGTGGGCCGGGTCGGCAAGGGAGAGAAGAACATCGTCCGCGAAGAGAGTGATCTTATGCTCCTCCCCAGTGAAGGGCAGGCCGTGAATATCAGGGTTGGCCCTCACTGCCAATGCCAGTGGTTCTATACTTAAGGCAAAGAGTAGGGGCGAAAGTGGGCATCCCTGTCTAGTGCCCCGGGAGTGCGCGAAGAAGGCGGATGCATGGCCATTCACCGAAACTGGATCTGGGAAAGAGGTAGTTCGCCCAGATCATCGTCAAGAATTTGGAGGAAAAGCCGAATGCGGCCAGTGTTTGAAAAAGAAACCCCCAGTCCACCTTGATAAACGCCTTTTCGGCGTCAAGCCCCACCAGAACCGCCGGGATTTTGAACCTGTTGGCCTTTTCGATCAGGTGTATCACTCGTCTTGTGTTGTCATGTGTCTGCCGCCCCTTGATGAATCCGGATTGGTCCGGGTGTGTGAGTGCCGGCATCAGGTCATTGAGCCGCTGGACAATGATGAAGGATTAGAGCTTCACATCTAGGTTTAGAAGGGCTATCAGCCTGTAGGAGGCTCACGCACTTGGGTCCTTCCCAGGTTTGGGAATGACCGAGATTAGGGCTTCAGCCATCGTGCCCGATGTTGCGCCCTCGTCCATCATGCTGTTGTATAGGCAGACTAGGTACGGGCTGAGTTCCGAGGCAAATGTTTTGTAAAAAATGGCCGTGTATCCGTCCGTCCCCGGGGCCTTATGGGGTTTCAAGGCCTTGATAGCTGCCAGTACGTCGTCCCTAGTGAAGGGCGCGGTGATCGCCTCGTTCCATTCTGCCGATACCTGGGGTAACGGTAGCGTTTGCAGATAGTCTTTCTGCGCGGCAGTATCTAGCGAGTCCCCTGAATAAGGAGCGCGGCAGAAGGAGCCGAACAGCTCCGCTTTAGCAGCGTTTTGATGTGTCGGCTCCCCCTGCTCATCCCGAATCCCACCAATGTATTCCTGTTCCCTCTTATCCCGAAGTTGCCTGGCCAGATGTTTCCCCACCTTGTTGCCCTGGGAGTGGGACAGACGCCGTAGTTTAAGCAGGGTGTATTCTGCTCTGTTATTATAATGCACCGTCAGCTTACCCCTGACAGCCGTAAGTTGCCGTACTGCGCGCCTAGAAGGGTTCTCCTTACGTGCTTTCTCCAAAAGGGAAAGTTCTTCCTCCAGTTGTTCCCTTTCAAGGGCTCGCTGCTTGTTAAGCGCAGCGTTCAGTCCCATACATTGGCCTCTGACACAAGCCTTAAGGGCGTCCCATGTGGTAAAAATTGAGGTTTCCCCCGTGCCGTTGTGGGCAAGGAACTCCGATATAGCCCCCCTCAATGCGGTACAGGAGGTTTTATCCCGAACCAAGGATGCCAGAAAGTACCACCTCGGGTCACTCTTACTCCTCACAACCCACCGGAGGTCCACAGCTAGTAAGCTATGATCAGATATCGACAAGGGAAAGATCTTGGCCTCGCGGAGGTGGCCCCGTAGTGACTGGCTCAGAAACCAATGATCTATTCTGGAATATGAGCGGTGCACGTGTGCAAAAAAGATGTAGTCCCTAGACTGGGGGTATAGAAATCGCCAAGCATCAAAAAGACCCATGTCCAAAACCTCCTGCTGCAACTCTGGAGTAAAGGAGCCCATGTCAGATCTTTGGACGTGAGTACTATCCATATCCTTCCTCCAGACCAGGTTTAAGTCTCCCATAAGGCGTAGTGGTCCTTCAGCAAAGTCCAAGACCTTACCCAATAGTCTGTGGAGGAAGCTAATCTGGCCGGAGTTGCGGCCTACAATACCACAAAGGTGCACAATTTACCCCGCAGGAGGCCTTTCACCATGACCCAGCGTCCTTCTCTATCACTTTGAACCCCCGTGGGCTGGAAGTGCAAGGTCGAGCGGAACATCAAGGCCACTCCCCTCTGCTTTGTGGAAGCGGACGACCTGTGAATAAGTGGGAACTGCTTGTGCTTAAGGTGGGAGTCGTCCGTTTTAGTCAAATGGGTCTCCTGAAGCCCCATGACATTGAGCTGGTGGTCAATAATATATTTCCAAACCTTTTGACGCTTCTGCGGGGAGTTCAGTCCCTTAACATTCCATGTCCCTAAAGTTAATGACATCATCTAGTGAGTGGAAACCTTGCAACTCGCTTTGTACCTTCAAGAATCGGACCCCTGCTACCACCACTGCCCCCCCACCCCAATCCCCCTCCACCCCCAACTGCGGACCCCCCTTCACCCTCTCCCCCTTCCAAAACACCCTGGCATTGATGCAGCCCCCCCCCCCCCCGCCCCCCCCGTGGCCCTCCCTACCACCCTCCGTCCCCTCAACATAGAAACCCTTGAAGGACCCAAACCCCAACAGTGTGTCCATAAACTCCAGTAAAACCAGAAGAGAGGGCGAACAATAGTCCGTCGAACAGGACCCAAGAGTAGGGGAGCATGGCACTACCCCCCCACCCCCCAATCTTGATGCAGGACACTTCCCATAGTAAGGACAGTAAAACATTACCCATCTGGATCCCGCGGACAGTCCCCTCCGGCACCGATTAGTAGCCTGCAGGAGCCAAGCATAAGATTCAGTCCCTAAGCGTCCTCGGATGCCTCTGTCACCCGGGCCACATACGCCCCAGCCGCTCCTCTTTCGTGTAGGCTTACTGGCAGGTCAGGTCTCGTCGTTGCTGTGGGTTTGCCGACCTTCTGCCACTCCGGGAATGGCGCCGTTGCCGGGAGGGGGAATCGGCGCGCCAGTCGGCGTAGCGGGCCGTTCCAGACCCAGGAGTTCACGGGCCACCTCCAACGACCGAACCTGGATCAGCTTGGTCTTCCATTTAAAAATAAGTCTGAAAGGATGTCCCCATGAGTAGGGAACCCCTTGCTCCCACAGGAAGTTAGTGACAGGTCGGAAGTCTCTCTGCTTAGCCAGGGTAGAGGCCGCAAGATCTTGATATAGCACAGGTAGATGATCTCGAAATTCGAGGGGGGTGCGGTCACAAGCCTTCTGCAGAATCCTCTCTTTGAGCTGAAAATCGTGAACACATACCAGAATATCTGGAGGAGGAGCCTTGGGACCCCGCGGTAGGCCAACCCGATGTACTCTGTCCAACTTGATCTCCTGCAGATCCTCCTCGTTCAGGACATGCCGAGAGAGAGCCTCTACATACTCCCGCAGGTCCGCCCCCTCGCCCTCACCAGCGTGGAAGGGTATACTCAGATGTGAGTCCCTTGCTCATTGCACCATCAGGATTCAAGCAAGCCGGGCCGACGAGGCGGAAATGCCAGAAACCGGTCCCCGGTAGCTTGTTTCCTTCCCAGTATAAGAATTGGCTTGGTAGTTTGGTTTGCCCTGTTCCCATCATGCACTGGGACAGGAACAGACTAATTTGCATATAGCCAAGTTCTGAGCTGGGATGGTGCAGTGAGCTAAAAAACGGTGATGGATCAAGCCCTGATCTTTGGACTGGGTAAGAGTGGTCTGCTTAATTCAGGCACTCTGTTCATCACCACCCCCTTTTCTGAATCATTTTGTCCACCACAAGCGTGGAAGGGTATACTCAGATGTGAGTCCCTTGCTCATTGCACCATCAGGATTCAAGCAAGCCGGGCCGACGAGGCTGAAATGCCAGAAACCGGTCCCCGGTAGCTTGTTTCCTTCCCAGTATAAGAATTGGCTTGGTAGTTTGGTTTGCCCTGTTCCCATCATGCACTGGGACAGGAACAGACTAATTTGCATATAGCCAAGTTCTGAGCTGGGATGGTGCAGTGAGCTAAAAAACGGTGATGGATCAAGCCCTGATCTTTGGACTGGGTAAGAGTGGTCTGCTTAATTCAGGCACTCTGTTCATCGCCACCCCCTTTTCTGAATCCCTCGCCCTTCCACGGCACCGCACGTATCCGTATATTGTTGCGTCGAGATCTGTTCTCCAAATCCTCAGTGTGCGCTTGCAGATCCAGGTTTTGCTCTGTGAGGCGTGAGACATCTTGCTGGAGCCGGTGTACATCCTCCGCAGTTCCCAGATCATGCTCCTCCAGCGTCTCAACCCGCTCGCCCACTGCGTCCACGTCTCGCCGCACCTCTTTCAGATCCGATGCAAGCTGGGAGCGCAGTTCCATGATGTCTTCCTTTATTGCCGCAAACAGTTCCATCATGAAAGCTTTGGTGGCTGGCGCCTCGTTGTCGTCGCGGCGCGGGGATTTGTCAACGATCGGCGAGGTAGTTTGTGGCGTTCTTTTCTGGGCACTGTCCTTCGGCAGCTTGTCCCTTTTAGGCCTGTTCGTCGCCATGTTGCCTCCCCCTTGCGGCAGTTAAGGTATGGCGTCCCCTGCTCGGTCCTCTCTGCCTGCCGCGCCACCTCACTCCAGACGCCAGGAAAGGCCAACGCGGGACGGGCGCAGTGACCGGGTGGTCACCCACAAACTTAGTAGACTGCTGTACCTCTCCACTGAGTCGCCAGAGCCTACCAGGCCTTCACCACACAACGTTGCTGGAGGCTGATGGGGGGAATGGAGGGACGACTCCTGGGGCCAGGCACTCAATGCAACCAGAGTATGACCAGGGCCACTTCGCTAGGCCACACCCGCACAGCTCCGGCCTCAGCAGCCACCACGCCTCGAGTACCTCAGGGTCTGACACTGTCCGGGTGCTGGGAGCTCTGCAGGCCTCACCAACACTCTTTGGCGCCAAGCGTTGCCCCACAGTAGGCCCAGCGCGGGCGCCGAGTCTCTGCACAACCCCCCGGTCTCTTCCTGACTCTCCGCTGTTGGGCTCTGCTAGTGCTCCCCACTGAAGCGCTAGAAAGCAGGGACCCCTGGTGGGCCCGAGTGAGTTGCCGGCCCCCTGCACGGTTCCACCGCAGAACACAGCGCTGTCCGCCGAGCTGCGGACCGATGAAGAGCCCCACTCACGTCTCGCCGAACGTCTCCCCCACCAGGGGCCTAGCTGCCACAGAGCTGTGGAACCGGAGACCGCAGATCGCCGCTGGATACCTCTGGCGCTCGCCCGCTTCACTGGGCCATCCACGCTGCCATACTCGGCCGTCAATTGGGGTCGGGAAGTGCTGGTTTCGGCCTACCCCACCTCAGGCACTCGGGGCGCCCCACTGGGAGCACAGCAGGCTCCGACCGCTGATCACGCGACTCCCGGGTCTCCCTGCTCGCGCAGGCCGCACCTCAGCGCGTCTCCGATCCTCCTCACCGCTCCGGAAAAAATGCCCCACCGACCTTTCAGGCTGCCCCAGGGCATCGGACACCTCTTCTGGCCTGTGAATGGGCACCCTGCAGGGTGATACTCAACGCTATTGTTTAAGTGGCGCCGGAGGGACTGAAAAGCACATCCTACTCCGCCGCCATCTTAGCCACGCCCAGACTTTTTAGTTTTACTAAAATTGTGTGTATAATATAGTTTATGGAGGATTTCAGTCAGACATCAACCATTAGTCTGCTGTTGTCATTCACTTTTTTCTTCTACTCACTCCAGCATGCATCACTGGCTAACTGTTCAGCCTATTGACTAACTTGACTGTGAGTTAAAACATTTTGTCCTTTTACAAGGAGCTCATCCATACACTAAGTAGTTTCCTTCAGTGCCAGGGACAGCTTATGTGTGCTTTGTTGGAGACCAAAAGAATGTTTTCGCCCTCAGCACATTTGTTTAGGTTGTTGAGGGCCCATCAGCTTCCTTCAACAATAAATATTTTCCAAAAACATGACCGAATAGAACAAGAATTGCCAAAACCAGAAGTCTGACTGTTACCCCAAGAACTATTGGCTTTGCCAGTGCTAGTTTTAGTTCTGCCGTTGTCAAGATTTTTCCTTGGTTAAATGTGGTATAACTTCAGTACTTCAGAGGGAATGGTTGATATCAACTATAATCCGATTGTGTGGAATGGGCCGGTGGTATCTGCACTCGCCCCAATCTGTACATACCAGTTTCCTTTAAATCATATCACCATCCTCTGCTGATGGTGCAAGTGATTTCTTCTATGTTAATCCTTTCCCAACATGAACCGAGTATGAACTTACAGTGTCACAGTGTGCCAACGGTTGAAGTGCTGGGCTCATTGGAATCCCATGTCTTAACTTTTTTTTCTTTCTGAAAGGGTAATATTCACTCAGAACAAACAGCGCAGCTGTCAGAAAGCAGCTTCACTTTAAGTCTGGGCGGTGACCTCCGCTCTGCTCGCGGAGTATGCAGAGTTTACCGAACTCCGCATTAAGCAGAGTTCCGAAAAACTAAGCTCCAGAGAGCGGATTTTGTTTTTCCTCCCTCGTGCTCATCAACATCATGTTGGCAAGTGAGGCAAATCCACCACCCGGCAAGATTTTTTGTCATTCGCGCTGGTCAACATCAAGTTGGTGAGCGCAAGCAAGAGAAATCAACCAGCAATGCGAGATTTCTCAACACGGGCAGTCAGATTTCACATTGAGAAACCATCTGTTTGCGTTAAGAAAGCTGGTGCTCGGGTGGAAAATCTAATCGAGCGGCAGAAAGGAAGCAGCACTGTGCCTGGTGCCGTTCGCAATAATTTTACAGGGCTGAAAAACACCCGGCACTGAAAATTATCGCGAACAGCATTATTTCTAACCCATTCCACCACTTCTGGAACTCTGCCCAGGTTTACTTCATTTGCAGTTTTCTTTAGCTAATGTATGTGGATATTGGCTTCTGGTTTCAAGTGTTGAGACAATGCTTTATTTTATCCTAAAGGTTTACCGTAACAGTCCTGCGAACAATGAGGACATCAGAGTGCATGCTCTCAGAGTTTTATTTAAACTTTCAGAAAGTCGTGCATGCCATACGTGCGCTGAATTTACAGTTAATAAGTCGAAAGGTAACCAGAAAAGCAGCTGTGAATTCAGTGGTCGACAATGTATGCATTGACACGAGACAGTAGATTCCCTGCATTACGTGCTTAAATTAAGGGTGTGCAAGCCAACAAATTTACAGGGAGAGCTGCTGGGACAAGGGACTGACTAGACTCTAAGAGCCCAGAAAAAAGTTGGCATGTGAATCCTGCAACAAGCATCGTGTAAAATTTGAAAAAACCTCCTTAAAATTCAAAGAAGTAGGTTTATTTAACATGTAGAAAGCATTTCACAATAGTACATTAGTACATTAGTTTATATCACTGTATTAAGCGATGATTATTAAAAGTGAACATTTTTAAACATGAATTTAAGCACATTCCTACCGCCCACCCTGTCAACAATGTCATTAGTAAACTAAGCGGCAAATCAGTTGTCATCTGTTTTATTAATATTACCTAGCCACTTATACATGTATCAACTTTATATTTGATGACATCAAACACAAAAGGATTTTCTACATTGTACATCCTCAACTCATGTATTTGAGGGAGTTTGCATGCTTGTTAATGAAGAAAAGAGACCGTGAAATGAAATATTTGCCTGAAATAACACAATTTAAAATGTTTCCATATTGTTCCTACAGTCTGGGAAATTCTTGGATATTTTTTTTCGATGATGGTCTTAACAGTTAATGTATGTACCTTATTGTAAAATTATGAATTTAGACTGTGAACACCTGTCTTAGGCCATACTAAGCAAATCTTGTGATGTGATAATTAACTATCCTGTCCTTTTAATTCCCTATGGAATTTTATTGATTTTAAAATACAAATATTAGTGTATGCTTTTATGGTTATACTAATAATTGCATACCTAGTGAAGATTATCTGATCTGAAACCCAAGAGAATTTTGTACATTGCACATCTTCAACTCCTGTATTTGAAGGAGCTTGCATGCACGTCCACAAAGAAAAAAAGTCAAATGAATGATTTTTTTATTTTAGGAGTTTTATATAGCGCTTACACCTCAGATAGTGTATCAGAGCGCTTTACAACAGCGTACGTGTATAGAAGCATAAACAGTCAAGAACAATGTTACACCTAGATTCTGGAAGTTACACAGTTTGACAATTATGATGGAAAAAAACAAAACCGTTGGGTGGTTATTGTCCAGAAGGCATAGAGATGACGTTTGAGGAGAAATTCTTTTAGTTGTCTCTTGGAACTCTTGAAGGGGGGAGGGTTAGTTCTGATTTGACTAGGGAGAGAGTTCCAGATTTTGAGAGAGTTGCACGAGAGAGCGGCAGAGGGCTTTTTCTTTATTCTTTTGGGGGGGATTAGGAGGAACAAGTTGGAGCTTCTTCGGTTTCTCGATTGTCCTACTTTCGTGAGTTTGGCTGCGAGGTAATCTGGTTTGCAGGGGTGTAGGGCTTAATGGGTGAGACAGGCTCTTTTGAAACAGTGTGCTTCTATAGGTAGCTGTTTTAGGTCCTGGAATGCATGGGTGATGTGGTTGTGATTCTTGGAACCTATCACCATTCTTGGTGCTGCGTTTAGGGTGGGTCTCATGGGGGCTCTTTGTGTTTTAGCTGCCCCAGTTAGTGTGGCGTTTTCTTATCCTGTCTGGACAGAACTAGAGCTTGAGTAGCGATTTTTAGGTCATGGGGGGGGGGGGGGGGTGTATGAAAGGCGTGATTTTGTTGAAGAGTTTTAGGCTGTAGAAGGTGCCTTTTGCAGTGGAGCTTATGTGGGAACTCATGTTTAGTCTTGTGCCCAGAGAGATCCTTAGAGACTTAGCTGCGATTGCTGGGGTAAGTTTGCAGTTTAGGGAGTCTAGGTTGTTTATCTATTCTTGGATCTGAGGGGGTTGGTCGTGATTGGAGAAGACAAGAATGCCAGTTTTTTCATGGTTGGGTTTGAGGTGGTTGAAGGATAGCCAATTTTTCTACTTTTGAAAGTGTGGAGTTGAGTTGTAAGATGTCTTTAAGGAAGGAAATTTCGACGTAAGCGGGGTGTCGTTGGCATAGAGATGATAGGAGAAGCGTGCTTGTTTTAGAATAGTAGTGAGGGTTTCCATGTAGATGTTGAAGAGTGTGGGGGAGAGGACTGAGCCTTGAGGGACACCTTGGGTTGTGGGTGAGATGTCAGACATCGAGTTTTTGATTTTTATGAATTGGGATCGGTCATGCAGAAATAAGAAACATTGTAAGACCGTGCCCACTGCTCCAATACACTTTTGTAGGGCATCTAAAAGTAGCTAGTGATCCACTGTGTCGAAAGCCGCTGATAAATGTAAATGTGTTGGACTTGTAAAGCGCACAGCTGCCCGTAAGCGTCCCGGCGCTGAAGACCGCTGGGGAACCCGTCCTGGCTTTCCCTGTGAGATGGTCCCTTCTGGGTATCTCCAAGGTGAAACCAGGCATCCCTGGCATTTGTGGGGGGCCGTTGTAGAGATGAGGCAAGCTTAATGCCCAGAGTTGCCGAGTGTGATCCCTGGTTAGAGTAGGCACCGAGGCGAGAATTGTCAAGTCCGCTGACCCTGGTCCACGACCCTGCCGCGTCGGGAATTGAACCCTGGTCCCGGGCCGTTCTCTGCTTCCGGGTCTGCCGCCTCTAACCAGTGAGCCACACCACTCCACATAGGTCGAGGAGGACAAGCAGATAGCATCTGTTTGAGTCAAGGGAGTTGTGAATGTCGTCAGTTATACTCAGTATAGCAGTTTGGTGTCAGTTAAGTAGGTTGTTTGATGGCAGGTGTTAGTTGAGTTGGGAGAGAACACATTTCTCGAGGATTTTAGCTAATAATCCACATTTGTAAAGCGCACAATCACCCGTTAGGGTCTCTAGGCGCTGGGGGCCGTCGGGAAGATTAAGCAAGCTATTGCCCAGAGTCACATGGTGCTGGGCTAACCTGCCGCCGGAGCCGGGGATCGAACCGTGATCCCCAGATTCCAGCGTCAGTCGCCCTGGCCGCGGCGCCACACCTCTTCCACCAGCTAGGAAAGGGAGGTTGATGATGGGCCTAAGGTTTTTCAGATCGTTGTGGTTAGCATCAGTTTTGTTGTTGTTGTGATTTGGCCTTGTTTAAGGCAGTCTGGCATCAGTCCGTTGTTTAAGGAACTGTTGATGATCTTCAACCACATCGGGGTTAGGGTGAAGTTGAGGTTCTTAGCAAGTTAAGCAGGTAGTTGGTCTGCATAGTGGTTGGAGGGTTTGGAGTAGGCAGTCACCCTGGAAATATCCTCTTCTGAGAGAGGTTTGAAGTCCTTCCAACTGTTGGGAGTAGAGGAGGATCTTGGGTGAAGGCTTATTTTGGTGTTTAATAGGAGATTGGTCTCAACTTCGGGGATCATGGGGTGAACTGGGGTTGGGGTTAGTTTTTTATGGGCGATGACTTGCTGGGTTGGGATTGAGGGTGGTGGTCTAGGGAGAGCTCAATTTTGGTGATTTTGTCATTGAAGAATTTGGTCAGGTTGTCATACTGTAGTTTGGAGGCAGAAGGATTTACCTTGGTGGGCTTCGAGGTCTGTTTATGGAGATGTCGAAGAGTTCTTTGGGGCATTTATTTGCTTTTTCTAGTGCACTCCGGAAGAAGGTGCCTTTCTACTTGATGATGTGTTTTATGTAATTCCTATGTTCTCCTCTTATCTGGAAAAGGTTGGTTGTGGATGGGTTTGCTCTCCACAGTCTTTCAGCAGCTCTTACTTGTCTTCTTTCGGAGTTGAGGTCTTTGTTGAACCAGTGCCTGGATAGGATGTCTCTGATCCTTTTGTGTTTCATGGGGGCTAGTTGGTCAAGTGCAGTTGTCATCGTCGTGTTGTACAGTGCAGTGAGCTTGACCGTGTCAAGGTTATCTGTGGAGCGCGGGAGAAGGGATACTATTGTTTCTTCGAGGTCAGAGAGGGGGGGTTAGGATTGAGGTTTCTGCTCCATTGATGGGTAATCTGGGCTTTGACTGGTGATGCTGCAGTTTGGTTGATGTTAAATTGAATGATGTGGTGGTCTGACCAGTCAATAGAGAGAATGTTATAGTTGCTTAATATTTAGTTTTTGGCTATGATCACATCTAAGGTAGAGCCTTTGTTGTGGGTTTTTCCTTTGCAGCGTTGGGTGAGCTCATTGGTGAGAGAGTTCATTTAGTGACTATTTAAAGTGTCCTTATCATTATTCTAGTGGAGGTTGAAGTCACCTAGGATGATGTTGTCAGAGTTGGCTAGTATTTTCAAAAACAAAGGTCCTAAGCTTGGAATTTTCAAAGAACAAATATATATAGACCTCAATGGGAAACTATATAGTTTAATCCTGTACCCAGCCGGGCAAGGAGTTGTGCATAGGGTTCAATGGTAAGAGAGCGTTGAGTTGCTTTGCCATACATGTAAGGCGTTCCGTTAGTTCGTCCATCGACTCTAAGTTAAGGGTAGGGGGAGGGAAGGAATTGGGGGGCATGTTAGATTGGAGGTGCTTGTTAGGACAGGATAGTTGGGGGGTGGTAGGATTACGGGAAGTGGAAACATTCGAGGCGGAGGTGGGGGAGAGGGCTTCTTGAGTGTACTAGAGTTTTTTGTCTGAGAATTGGGCGGTGGTTAGGCAAGTGTTGGGGTTTTAGCGGGTAGGGAGTGTAGGATAAGTGTAATCAGTGGGGTGAAGGGGTCAAATAGGGAGCGGTGTCTTGAAGTGGGAGGTGGGGTCGATGGGGTTGGGGGATGAAGAGTGATATGGCGTAGATCTGAGAAGTTCAGTAATTGAGAGTTTATGGTGGTTTTGTGAGCATTATTCCTTGGGTCGGGTTCTGGGCAGTGAGTTAGGAAGTGGCTGGATAGTTGGAAGGGCTAGAAATAGGGTTTTGCAGTTTGGGGAAGGCGAGTTCAAATTGGAGCAGGTTGAAGTCATTGGCTTTGACCATGACTTCGCCATTTCTGTATACTGTTATGGTGGCGTTGATTTTGAAGGCAGATGACTTGGAGATTAGCAATATTTGGCCGTAAGGGATGTTGGTGGCTTTGGTGACTCGGAGGTGGTTATCTAGCTTATTTCTCCATTTGGCCTGGTGGGTGGTGTAAAAAATGAGATCTGTTTTAGTCTTACCATTGGAGGAGTTATGGTAGAGGTCAGCTATGAGTATTCCAGGGTGTTGCTTGAGTAGTGTGCTTAAAGATTTTGGTGGCGTTAGCTGAAAGACTAGGAGGGTAGATAATGGAGAAGGAGTGCAACCTGTGGGGTTTAAGGTTGTTGAGATATAAAGAGGTGGGTGTTTCTGAGGTGGTCTTGTGGCACTTTCTTGTATTTGTTGTCATCTTCCTCATTATGGGGGTGGAAGGGAGTAGAATCCAAGTGGAGTTTCTAAATTGACAGGCATCCACAGGTTTGTAGGGGCACTAAGAACTGGGCATAGGAAGATCAAAAAGCAGAGGGTCGTTCGGGAGGGAAGGGAAGTGTAGAATTCAGGTGGCTCCTGGGTTTAAGTAGGATGAAAATCTAAATTTGGTCATAGGGTGGCGCTCCAGAGTAGAGGGAATGGGATGGGATTGGATAGAACTGATCTGTTAGGGGAGAGCTGGGCTGGTCTGGGGAGGGTCAGTAGTCTTTAAAGTTTGTTCTTTTGAGGTGGGTGGTCGAAGGTATTGGGGTGTGAGCAGTGGGTAGCTTCTGGTCTGGAACTAAGCTCATGGGTGGGGGTTGAAGGTGCAGGCTTATAGTGGAGTCACACAGAAAGGACTATTACAGGATGGTCTCCCCCTAAAGGACTCAAGAGATGGTTGAGTCTTACTATAGTTTTGGTGGAAAACAGCAGGAGCAGAGTCCTTTGTCAGTTTCTCCTGGTGACTGTGGTCGTCTAGGTTGGATGTTGGGAAAGATTTAGTTCACCTGGGGGAGTGGTAAGTAATGTGATTAAAGTTGAGGATGCAGCAATGTAGCAGGGGAGGGGTAGTAGGGTTAGAGGTGAGAATGAGACCAGTCAAAGATGGGCGCTATACCAGGAAGCTGCTCTCAGTCCTCTTTATATTTTGATAGAGTAGACTGCATGGAAGGGCAATGAGGGATTAGGACGAGGGGGGTGGAAATTGAAAATGAACTAACACTGAACGTTGAGGGTACAGGGTATTAAAATTGATGCCGGTCTTCAGGGGGAACACAGAAGAGAGGGGGATAGGTCATCACCCCTCCGTGTGGACATACAAAAGCACCTGACAGCCTACCCTGATCCAGCCGCAGTTCTGTTGATGTGGTCTGACAGGCCACTCAGCCCCTCCCCATGGCACAGGCAGCAAGATAGACAGTGAGCTAGGCTCCAAAAAGGAGCGTTTTTGCAGGAAAATAGGCGGACGGAACGGTCGCTCAGCCGTGCAGAAAAAATAACTGACCCCACCAGTGATTTCTCCTGTCAGGCCAGCAACCATTTATCCAGGCGGGGGCGGTTCAGGCTCCTCTCCCCAGAAACTGCGCCGAGACTGATCCCTCCAGTGACTCTTCTCGCCATGTAAGCATCTGTGGATCCAGGAAGTCTATGGGAGGCGTTGTGGCAAGGAGTGCCCAACTGCTCCAGACTGTCCCCTACGTTGCCTCATCAATTGCGGCCCGAGATTGCAGCAAATCGAGTCGTGTGGGCCACAAGTCTCGCATGCAATCACTCAATTTAATGATTGGGGAAGTCAGAATTGATTCTAGGTTTTGTGATTTCACATTATGATATTCATCCACTAGATGGCTATCTTTTTCTCTCCCTTTTAACATCAAAAGTGTATACTTAAATTCTTGAAGCATTAGGTTGAGACTTGTTAGTACGCTGAAGGCACACAAAGGCAAAGCTTGTTTTGGGCTTGTAGGTCCAAGAGGGCTTCGAGCTGAGCCAGAGCCAGGCCCCTGGCTCGAGCCTTCAATTGCTTGCTCACTTGTATCTGAAATTAAGAATGAGGCTAGAGGCAAAGTTGTGTAAAGTAGCCTGGCCAAAGAAAATATGTAATCCCTAATCCCTGGGTACGCTTGTCAGGCCAGTTGTCTGGGGCGTAATGATCTTGAAAGTAACAGGACAATCCTTGTAACCAGTATTGTCTCAGGAATAACAGAAACCGAACATACTGTGAGAGCTCCCTGAATGGCAAGAACCTGTATTCAAGGACTAACCGGGGGGGTTGCAAGGGTATGCAGTTGAGGCTTATTCATGATTGGTGGTACGGTTTACAAAGCTCTATACACGTACATTTAAACGGTGAAAGGAGCAAAATATAATGTCACGGTAGTGTTATAACTTTGTAATGCTGCAACAAGGCTATTAATCACTTAAAAGGTTCAATAGCATAATGAAAGAGAGCCTCTGGTATAGAGGATTCTTTAATGAATCGCCTGTAGAATCGCTCCTCTTAAGAAGGCGGGTGACACAACTCGTACTAACAAAATTTGTATGAAAAAACCCAGAGCTTGTATTATGGATCATGTGCACTGCTCATGTTTACGCCATGGTGTACCTTTAAACAAAGGCATCAGGTATTAACATGAACAGTGCTGCCGATTACAATGAATGTGCTCCACTTGGGGCAGCTGCGAACTTGGGCTGCCATGATGGCCGTGCATTCATTGAAATACGGAGTGGCTTCTTTACTTAGCCGATACGTGTTCCACTGTGCCGGCAGCACCTGCCTGCACTTAGATTGGGGACAGAGATCCCCCTGCAGGGAGGTACAGGAAGTGACTGCACCTGTATGCCAGTAAATGTCTGGGGGTTCCGTTTTCCCCCCGTTGTCCCACTAAAGGTCTACCCTCAGGGGTCACATGGAGAGTGCAGCACCTTTTTGTAGAACACTGTCAGTGCGCCTTGTGACAGCTTCCTTGCCTTTGCATATGGATAATATGGCGTGGGCACAGAGGCAGAGATTCTCTCCTTTTAATGAGGCCACACTCCCATGCAAATGAAGGAATGTCCTCTTTAGATAGCGCTGCTACATGTGCCCAAGCCTACCATTATTACAGAAGGGGCTGCACAAACGTCTGCGGCCCATAATGTAATATTAAAGTGCCCAGGGGGTGCACAAAGTTGCGCCCCCAGAGCACTTTGTGTAATACAGCCCCAGGTGTTATACATTGCCTCACAGGTGCTATCTGTTCTGCCCTAGTGGAGTTGGGTTCAGGTGTTAAGACTGGTCACAATCTTTTTCAAGGTGTTACTTCTTTGCATCCTACGTGCTGACATGTCAGAACAAACCCAGGCCAGTCAGGAGACCACATATTCCTGCCGGGTCCAATTAGACCGGGTGACAGAGAGGGGACATACAGCAATCTCTTTCCCTTAACTATCTTACATGAGAGCCCAGCTTTTTAGGGGTCCTTCTCACCCTAATATACAGTCTCCATATATATGTATATATGCATGTATGTGTGTGTATATGTATATGCGTATATATATATATATATATATATATATATATATATATATATATATATATACACACACACACACAAAAAGGTTGCCCCTATGAGCACGACCTCCCGTGGAGTATCTCCTTGCAAACACGAGGACTGCAGCTAGGTCAGTGTCAAGCATTTTAATCCAAAGTACAGGCTTTACGCGTTTCGAACTAAGAGTTCTTGATCACAAGCCATTACACACAGGATAACTGCCAACCAATGTAGAACTCTTGAATGATTTAAATGTCCAAGTTCCTGCCTCGATGGGCCGGGCTTCCCGCACATGAGGAAGAGGCCTGAACAGGAGTGGTAGGAGAGCAATCCAGAGAAAGAACACGAGTCAGAGAGGCCTTCAGTAAGGGATAGTGAAGAGAGTGTGTGTTAGAAATGCCAAATGAAGCACAAATATCAAAAACCTCCCTTGGGATTTATCCTTCAGTAGATGGTCCAACGTAATGATACCTTTTATCAATCCAGTCCTTCCAAAAAAGCGCTCTATTGTTGATCTTTAAGAATTTGTTGTTCCAGATTGGAGTTTGGGAAAAAAAATCATCATAGGAGAGATAGGAGCGGAACAGAGAAAGAGTGGAGTGGTTAAATATGGGAGTAGAAAAAAGCTTTGGGGGCTGAGATAAGCGAGTAGCTGTGAGGAATGAGAAGGGAACGCGAGTTCTATTGAACTCCAAGCAGTTCGGGGAGGGGAAGAAGGGTCAGTTAAAAAAGGCCATATTTGTTTTAACGTAAAGGCAGAGTGATATTGGTTGAGGTTAGGAAAGTTAACTCCACCTAAGTCTTTGGGTTGTTGAAGGCGGGCAAGAGAAATCCTGGCTTTGCGATTATTCCATAAAAATGTTGTTAGGGAACGATTGATGGTGCTAAAAAAAGGAGAGCAGAAGGGAAACCGGGAGCATTGAGAGATCAAAATTAATAATGGGGAGAAGCATCATTTTAATAGTGGCTAGTCTCCCCTACCAAGATAACAAAAGAGGTGACCAGCCCTCAATGAGGACGGAAAGTTTTTTGAGTATATCTGCATGGTTAATTTTAATGGTTTCTTGAATAGTGTTGGCATGAAAAACGGCTAAACATTTAATACTCCGTGAGGATTCCATTCAAAAAACAAAACCATGAAACATGTGAGAAAGGCTGAATTTGTTTAGGGGTAAAACTTCAGATTTATCAATATTTTGTTTGGAACCAGATACTAAGGAGTATTCTTGTAATAAAGAGAAGAGAGAAGGCAGAGAAGTGGACGGATTAGAGATGTAAAGTAAGATATCATCTGCACAAGTAGTAAACTTAATATCAATATTCTGAAACTGGAAACCTGTGTAGGATGGGGAAAGCCTTATTTTTTTCAGGAAGGGCTCTAAAGCAAGAATAAAAAGAAGTGGAGAAAGGGGACAGCCTTGCCTGGTACCTCTACGGAGAGGGACATATTTAGATTGACAACTGTTTACCCAAATAGAGGTAGAAGGAGCTGAATATAACAATTGCCGCTCGTTCAGAGGACTTGTTCTGACCGTTTCCTGCCCGTCGCTACAGGAGTAGCCTATCTGCAATCTTGCCCTCTCTGAGTCCTGCGTGTGGAGGTGACTTTCAGCGAGGCCGCAGCGGAGGTGAGAGGCGCGGCCCCGGGACTGCGAGGACCCGCAATCAACAGCACCAGCTGTGTCCTCTTCCCGCGTGAGCCGCGCCCCCTCCCAGTGCCCCGCCTTCACCAAAGCGCTCTTCACCTCTCGCGGCCCCCGCTCCGCGGGAGCCGCTCGTTCAGAGGACTTGTTCTGACCGTTTCCTGCCCGTCGCTACAGGAGTAGCCTATCTGCAATCTTGCCCTCTCTGAGTCCTGCGTGTGGAGGCGACTTTCAGCGAGGCCGCAGCGGAGGTGAGAGGCGCGGCCCCGGGACTGCGAGGACCAGCAATCAACAGCACCAGCTGTGTCCTCTTCCCGCGTGAGCCGCGCCCCTTCCCAGTGCCCCGCCTCCTCTCACCCAACAGGAACTTAAGTGACTCCACTAACGCGCATCGCGGGACGCGCGCGGGACGCAGCCCGGGGCGAAGCCCGGGCCAAGCGTGGGCCCGTTTCAGGCCGTTCCAGGCTGTACCAGGCTGGGCCGGGCCATCCCCCTTGGCTTCTACTCTTCAGAAGCTGCTCCTTCATTCCAAGGTACCGCTGTGGGTATTTGTGTATACTAGAGCTAGTCTCTGTTCACTTCGACAATGACTAGGGGTTCAAGAAGTAAGACAGCACAAAAAGCTGCCCTGATTACAGGCCCAATTGATAAGTTCATTTCAACAACTACTGAGGCCATTAATTTAAGTATTTCCTTGCTAGAACGTAGGGTGTCCCAGGACCTTGCGATTGCCCGGAGATCCTCGATGGGCCCCTTGGCAACTGCGCAAACACCGCCCCCATCAAATTCTCCTATTCCGATACTTATACAGTCCGGCGCTACAGCCCAAGTTCATGCTATCCCTAATGCTGTCGATTTATCCGTTACCAACCTGTCGTTGGAACTGGACTGGACAGGGAGCCTTGAGACTACACCGGACCTTGAACGATTTCAGCAAGAAGATCCTGCACAAGCAATCCGGCTCAAGGGGGCTAGAGAAGGCGCTGTCCCGAAGCAACCCGAACCCCTAAATAAGGGGAATAACACTAGACACCCTATCACTTCTAATAACAAGAAAGGGCCCACTGTACCACTATCTAAGAACGCCCATTACAGTAACAACCCTGCACAACCTTCTTTGTCTAATCCACAATGTTTTACATCGGACAGAGTTCTAGAGGGTGGCTCTATGCCGATTGACTGCGATACTTCGCAGCTGTTTGCCAGATTTAGGGACCTATTAAAACATCACCTCCAACCTTTGGAACGGAGTATAATGACAATTGAAAAGCAACTCGCCACACTCCTTGACAAACAATCCATCCAGAATAGGGCGGGATTTGCCAAACATGGGGGAGCCCCGATAGCGGCGCATTCTGGGGTTATACCAGCTAATTTAGATAGTTCGCATGTAGCGTCCAAAGCCCAGTCTAAAACAAATGAGTTTTTAACCCCTTTATCATCAGCCCCAAATAACTGTGCAAACTCTAAATCACAAGCCAAATCCCCATCCCAGTTACCATCACCTAGTCAGCAAAATTTCCCCCCCCCCCCCCGTTGTTCCACTAACAGCTGCTAACCATACCACGGCCAAGGTATCTTCGCAGCCACCTCAAACTAAACCACCTGTAGTTCTATCAACTGCTGATAATCTTACCTCGGCCAAGGTATCTTCGCAGCTACACCAAATTAAACCTCCAGCGCCATCAAAACCACATCCTCTGGAGGGTAAGAGGGGGTCCAAATCTAAACGCCCGGTTCATCTGCCACCAGAGGTATCCCCATTTACTGTGATTCTTACGGGGGTACCCGAACTAGCAGCTGACTCAACTGAACAATCCTGGTCCCTCATGAACAAAATCCTTCAATGGCTTAGTATCAACAGGCCATTACAGCCCCCAAACACCAGCAGATTATCATCTGTGCGTAGAGTCCCATGGGTGGGGGCGAGCCCCAAGAGCATTCAGGGGGACTGCATCATTATTACCTGCGAAGACGCGTCCACCATGAACCATATTTGCTCGTGGCCAGATCTGGTGAAGAAAGGGGGAATCGACGCCCACCGACTCTCCTTTTTCTATCCCCACATATATAACTACCATCATCCAATTCCACCTCCAAACTGGGTTCTACCTCCAGAACAATTATGGAATTACGGAGGACCATGGTTAACTCAAAAGAGCAGGAGCAGGGGATGGATGCCTCGCCCCCCTTGGTATCCTAACAAAGGCAACTTTGTGGGTGATGGGTGGCAAGGTATTCACACTAATAACAGATTCGATTGCCTTGAGATGGTCGATTGACTTTGTGTCTTACCATCATCAAGCCAGTCTGACAACAGGGAGGTAGGGTCAAATGCATGTATGCAACAAATCTACCCTAGTGATCGAATAGCCCCTTATATGGACTGCGTTTCCCCTAGTGGACATGAGGCCACACGGGAGGTTTCCGTCCAGGAAGGTAGCCCCCTAGAACCCCTCCAACTCAAATCCTACTCCTGTAATAACCAGGTCCCTATTTGTGGGCCTGCAGATGGGTATCAGCTGAGAGATGACCCATGCAATAGTAACGAAGCTGGCATGATCCTTAGTGCTCTTGAGACTGCCCAATGTGTGAGTGCCAAGGTAGATAATCTGATCATAGCTCGTGCCTCTCGACCGAAGCAGGTTGCATTTGGCCGAACCAAGCATGCCGATCTCACCCTTATTTCTTGGAATATTGCCGGAATTGCAGGGAAACTGAACACCCCGTTCTGGCCCAAGTTTATAGGGGAAGGATTTGATATAATCCTCCTTCAAAAAACTTGGTGCCAAGAGCAAATACATATAGAAGGCTATTCATCCCATTGCCTAAATGCCACCAAATCCAGCTCAGGTAGGGCAAAGGGGGGCCTTCTGCTACTCCTGTCCAACAAGTTGTGCAATAGTAAAGTCAGAAGTAGCACAACTGTGGGAGTCCATAGCCAGATAGTGAGGGTCGAATGTAACAAGGGTAATGATTTGGTCCTAGTCAATTTTTATAACAATATCTTTGATGCAACCAGAGGGCATATTCTACTCCCTCTGGAAAAGGAAATCACAAGAGTTTTGGGTATCGCAAATAGAAGGGCAGACGTCCTATGGGCAGGGGACTTTAATCTGCAGCCCTGTCACTTATCAAATGGGAATCCCTGTGGCTTTGGAACGGAGACAGTTAATCATCGGGGGGTTATGGGTGAGGGCGATGATTCTCTTCACTTCCCACATTGCCATTATGGTACAATTCTTAATAATCTGCTAATTAAATTAGATTTACATCTATTAAGCTGCAACAAAAACAGTTCGAACGATATTTGCCCCACTTTTACAGGGAGGGATGCTGGGACTTTCATTGACCATATTTTGTTCTCCAGTACAGGAGACTTTTTAAATCTTTGTATTAGAGAGGAAAGCCTCAGTGATCATAACAGCATCTGCATCACCCTACCTGGACGGGGTGCAAAATTAGCGACAGGAGAAATTTGCTCTACTGCAATAGTTCCGATCAGACCTAATGGTCCGAGGATTAAATGGTCTGGAACCAGCTCCATGGCCAAACAGAGGGAGGTCATAGTCAGTTGCAAAACTGAGATTAGTTACTGCTTAAAAAACGTAATTAATCCTGATCTCTTGATGTCACAATTTATCAAGATTAATACCATCATTGAAGGCATTTTTACTAAGAAATCCCCATCCAACAGAACTATAAATCGGGGATGGTTTGATAAACCATGTACAGTAGCCCTACGGGAACTGAAAAAAGCTTTAGGTACCAAACCCCGAGACAGCAATGGTGTAAAACAACTAAGGGTCAATTACAAAATGGCAATTTCTAAAAGGAAAAAGGCCCTACAATATGAAGCGTGGGATAAGTTGAAGGAAGCAGCCGAGACTAATAATTGTAAAGTCTACTGGGAAACAATTAACAGTCCCTTTTTAAATACCGATGGTTGTCCGGAAATAACCTCCTACGTTTCATGTAATGAGTGGATTATCCACTTCACTAATATTTTTAACCCTGAAGGGACACTCCTAACCACATCAGCTACTGAGTCCTTCCCCTGGATACCTCTATCTCTGGCGGTAACCCTGGAGGAGGGCACATTGAGGGCCCTTCGCTCCAAAAAGATGAAAACAAGTTTTTGAAAAGATTGTTATGCGTCCCCCCCTCCGCCTCTGTCCAACTAATTCATGATGAGGTAGGGATCGAGTTCATCTCGGACTTAGCAGCCGTTCGGCCACTCTTATTGTGGCGTTCTATTTGGGCTAAGCCAGAGACTCGATTCACTCAAGAAATTATTCTTGATTGTATAGAACTGGACCACTCATCACGTATCCAATGGTTGAAATACATTCATTCCTGGTACAAAATTTTATTTGATATAGATGTTCTTCGTGACCCCGAACTGGCGGTTGCAATTCCCAAAAAAGAAATTAAATATACATTTTTAAACTTTAAAAAGAAAGGGCGAGATAAGGTGTATGGCAAGTTAGCCACCGTGCAGTTTTATAAGGAACTAAAACTAACTCCGGGGTTTCAAGCCTACCTTTTGAACGTTTCCCGTCCCTCTCATCAATTTGTACTAACCCGAGTCAGGTTGGGCATTGTACATCATCTTGTCGCATTCCCAGATCAGAAAATAAGATCCGAGACTCCTTGCCCATGTGACAATACTTCACGTCAGAGCTGCTGTCATTTTCTACTTTTCTGTAAATTTTACCACTTCTTAAGGGTAAGGTACCTAAAACCTATTCTTTTAAAATATAATATTCGATCCTCAAAGAGTGCCCTAGAGTTATTATCTTCCCTAGAGAATGTGGACATTTGTTTCTTTGTTGCCACTTTTATCTTGAAATGTACAGCTGCCAGGAAGAGTATAGTGTTGCCATAACCTTATATCCCTGTCTGTACATACATGTCTAGACAGTACATCACGTATTAACCTCGCACTATAGCTTGCCCGAGCCATACTGGAATGTTTGTATGAAAAGCATATTTTCTAACCGTGTACTATTGTTTGCCCCGTACCATACAGGAATTTCTGCATTTAAATGTACAGCTGCCAGGATAGCATATCGTGTGACAATTATATCTGTTCCTGTCTGTACATGCATGACCTTTTTTAACTTATTGGCTTCATATTCTACCTCTAATTATGCTATTGTTGATCAGCGATTGCCATTACATGTTCTCTTTCCCTCTATGTATTATTCCCGAGACTATTTGAGCTACTCTGTATTTAGAACAAATATGTATATAATGAATTACTTTTATATGTTTTTATGCTTGTATGATTTGTATTTCTCAAATCGAATAAAAGCTTATGACTTGACTTGAATATATTGATTATTAGGGGAACTTAAGCCATGCCATCTCAATGCTCCGAACATAAAATCCCAGTTTACCCTATCAAATGCTTTCTCAGCATCTAATATAATGGCAGCTACCTGTGAATCCATTTTAAAGGCAAGGTGGATGATGTTGGGAAGAGTTCTCGAATTGTCAGTGATTGATCTACCTTTGACAAACCCAGATTGATAAATGTTGACAAGGTCAGGGATAACTGTTGATACGGATGGCAAGTATTTTAGTAAAGATTTTACTATCGGTGTTAATTAGAGAGATAGGCCTATAATTCTTGCATACGGAGGAATTTTTATCTTTTTTAGGGATTAAGCATAACATAGCCTGGGTAAAGGATCACTTTGACTCTCCTTTGCTAAGAAAATGATTGATCAGTGAGGATAAATGAGGTATTAAAAGTTTTTTAGCGTCGAGAAAAAAATCAAACAGTGAAGCCATTCGGACCAGGGGTTTTATCTTTAGGTAAGAGATTAATAGCATTAATTATTTCTTTTTCTGAGATAGGAACATCTAGGTATGTAAGGTCTGTAGAATCATCAGGAGATTTAGGGATAGTTTGAAAAAAGGAGTCCTCCATGAAAAATGTAAATTGCTCAACAAACTGAGAATCTAAGAGAAGAGAATTGTTAAAGCGCCAACGGTGGGATATAGGGGAAGGTGAAGGGAAATCCATATCTAAGATGAAGGGGGCATGATCTGAAATAAGAATAGAGCCAATTTCTGAGTTAGTCATGAATTGCAAGGCATGTTGAGTAAAGAAAATGTAATCAATACGGGAATGAGATCTATGAACCGGGACAAAAAAGAGAAAATTCCAATGTGTCTATTAGACCTCTAGAAGAAATAGCTTTGTAAAAAGTGTTCTGCATCCTATTGGGAGCATATTTGGTTTGTGATTTCCGATCCAGAAAACGGTCCATGAGTTGGTTGCAGTCTCCACCAACAATCAAGTCATCAACAGCATGCCAAGAAAGAAGAGTAGAAAATTCATTCCAAAAATTAAAACAAATGCCATTTGGACCATATATATTACAAAAGGAAAGTGAAGTATTGTTAACAGTAACATTTAAAAACAACCATCTACCGTTATTATCATGAAACTCATTCTGTAACCGAACATTTAAAGACTTATTGAACAAAATAACAACACCATTTTTGTTATTCACTGCCGGGGAGCAGAAAACTTCTCCTACCCATTGTTTACGCAATGAAGACAGATGTTGCAATTTGAGGTGTGTTTTTTGCAGCAATGCAACATGACATTTAAATCTCGCTAAATGAGATAAAACTCGCTTTTTAACAGGATTGCGAATACCTTTAACATTCTAAAAGATAACACGAAAACCAATCATCAATAGGGTTTAAGTAGTGATAGGCTTAAAAATAGAGACAAGTCAAAAAAAGGAAGAGGAAATGAAAATAAGGAGAGGATGAAATGTAGGAGGTAGCAAAGTGCATAAAAAGTAGGAAAAATTGTGCAATGTGGCAATAAAAAAACAAGAATTAGTGAACAGTAAAGTACCATAAGCTGAGATTGAAAAGATGGAGATATAGAAGGAAAAAGAACAGGAGAATAGTGCAAGAGAGGGGAAAAAGGAAGGGAAAGAAGAGCGATAGAAGAGGGGAACACTGTCGCCTAGAAAAAGTTAGAAAAGAAGAGATGACAGAAAGCCAGATGGCTTTAGCCATGACAGTCAAAAAAACAAAGAACATTAATGTGGGAGGGGGGACAGCAAAAACAAAGACTGCCACTCCACTGGGAAGAACACCGAGAGGAAACAAATCTACTTTACCAAGACAATACAGAGGAAAGGGAGAAAAACTCCAAGAAAATAAATGATCGGCGACTGAGACGAGGAGGGAAGAAACTTACCAGACATTAGGGGACAAAGCAACGGGATGAGTCAAACTTTATAGACAAACGGGTGGTGTAGGCACCATGGTAAAAAGACGAGTGAGGCGGATTCAAGAATACAACTTGTGAAAGCCAGGAAAAGACAATAAAGTCACCATAAATATAGTTAATGAAGAGCAGAAGCAAAAGAGCACAGAGCCAGCAGCCCAAGCAAATTTTGTACAAAAGGAGGACCCCTTGTCAGAGAAGATCGCCACAGTGTGACAAGTACTAAAGGACGAAGCAACCAGCAGGCGTGTATTCAATTTGAAATACCAGTTCAATACAAGTTGCAACCAATATTTAGCAGGTAAAGACTATGTGCGTTTATAAAGCGCTGTAAAAACCAAGCACACATGCCTTTATATCCAGCGGCTTTACTGTGACAAAACCAAAAATAGTCCTCCAGCTGACAGGAAATGATGCAGAGAAAGGAGTAGTGCTGCCATTATGTGGAGTAGAAAAGATTCCAAATAATGAACAAAAGCATGAACTCTGTAAAATACTTAGAGGTTGTTCCTTGTCTTAAACATAATGAGTGCTGGGGTGGAGCAGTGTCAAGAAGTTCAGCATGTGAACGCTGAGGAAGGCTGCATAACGGTCATTTGTGTACCACAGCAGGAATGCACAAGATGGAGGGCCGCTATTAATGGAGGCACTGAGGCGGAGAAAAATAATGCGAATAGGGGTCATAAAATCGGTCGGAAACTTGCCTCATCACTCCTGGCAGTTTCCGACGCACGGACACCCCTTTGCGAGCGGCAGCATTTCAGGAAAAGGGTCCCTTCAGTTAAAAACGTAGCTCGGCGCTACGGAGCTCCTCAGGTCGTGACCATCTTGTTGCCACTGCCGCGTGCTCGTGTGTGAATTTATTGACTGTGGTTGTGGTCTTTTTGCTGGGCTGTTAAGTTCTTTGTTACCAGTAATATGTGTATAACAACCAGTTATTTCTTACATTTTTGGGCCCTCAGAAATGTGAAAAAATTCAATCCTCGTCTCAAGAAATTTTTCCTACTGCAACCTAAAAAGTAATCTAAGTCTGTGCAACCAGCTGGTAACACACAAAACCTATTGTAGTTGGCTTACATGGAATTAATCACAACTCTCCAAGAAGTAGAAAAGGAGAATCTTTGTCTGAGGGCAAGTTAAAGTAAAAGTTATTTCGCTTTAGGTCCCTACAACTATAATTTAAATCTGCATCATGCTCTGCTTATGACCGCGAATTTACATCACTCATGACATGTTAAATGACACCATTGATGACATCCTTCATTGGATTTAAAGAACAATATTGTTCAACTTATTAATGACTGCCATGGTCTCCAAGGTAATATGTGAGGTTATTAGCAGTACATGATCGGGTGCAAGTTAGAGTTAATTGACTAAACTATAACTGCCGTATTTCAGTGGGTATTTTTTATGCTCTTGTCTCATTTCAGCACCTAACTATAACATCACTTCAACATTTTTTTACCCAGTAAATATAAATGTACAGACACTCTCCTTTTCTGAGGATAGTGATTGATCCCGGTCATGTCAAAACTCTACACAGATTTAATAGGATGTTTCAGTAAGCAGCCTTCCCTACTTGTATGTATTGTATTGTCGATTTTATACAACACATCATGTCTTTGATGAAGCGTTTCAGTTCAAACCAGGTTGCTGGAACCTTTTCAAAGTGCCCGGTTGCAAAGGTGTGTTTGCAGATTGTCCTGTATTGAGGTGTTGGGTGAGATGTGTGAGTATCCAGAGAAGTGCTCCAAAACACGAGGTGGTGTTGCTTAGGAGTGTAAGAATAATATGCAGTTGCACATGTGGGTGCCAAGGTCAAAAGTCCTACCACTCATTACAGTAAATCAGCTGCCACTGACTATTAGTCCAGGCATTGCCTCAATATGAGGATGTTATGCAGCCATGTTAAAAGTTGGTCCACTTTTGGTCGACCCCATGAGACGCATAGACAAGTAATTTTCTGTTGAGCAACTTCCTTCAGAAAAGTATAGCACCCGCCAGGTGACGGAGTATGAAATTCTCTGCAGTAAAGCATTTTCAGTCAAGCAGAAATAGTGAAAGGAGGAGTAGGGTGGCACATGGCTAATGCACCATAGCCTTTAAAGCCTATAAAGGCCATTGCCAATTTTGTAAACTCTGTTGCTTCTCTTGATTGCTCCTACTGGAGCTGGTTGAACAGATTAGTTTTCTGTTCTATTTTAAGATGATTACCTGTTGTCAAAAATAAGGTGTTCAGGTTTAAGTATGTTAACTATGCTGCTGTTGTTCATTGCATGGATCACTTTTTCCTCCCTTGGACTTGGTTCTGAAATGTAAGTGGGAAAAAATTAGGATGGCATAACAACACCATTCGGTAGCCCTTTAGAAAGTTTTGTTTATTACTGAACCAAGTAGAGTTCATGCTGCACATGTTGATATGATAAAGAAAACTAATTTCGTGAACATGAAAAGTGCTTTTGGAAAAACAGATGTCTACACATTCAGGTTGGGAGTAACATACAAGCATGGCTAACTCCTGGACTATTCCCTCCCTCTTCTGTGTTTTTTCAGGCGTGCTTGCACTTTGGTCTCTCATTACCCATGTGATGTATGCACAGGATTTTTGGCGGACATGGCTGAAAGGTCTGAGGTTCTTCCTCGTCGTTGGCATAATCTTCTGCATGCTTTCGATAGTCGGATTCATCACTTTCCTTGCCTTGGCGATCACTGAACAGCAGTGTAAGTACTGTGCATAATGTTCTGAATCTTTTCAAATGCAAAGTCAGACCTTTTGTTGAATGTTATGCAAAGGAAGGATGATATATTTCAGTTTTCCGTAATGTAGCTGATTAGGAACAGCAAAGATGTGAATCTGTAAACATCTACTAGTTACTTGCCAGTTTACCTGCAGCCTTTATAAGAGGACTATTAAAGTGTTTGGCGTACAAGTATCTCAACATGTTGCCTCTAAACATCCGTCTTTAGCCTGTAGCTTCTTCATTTATTGACACGGCTAGAGCACTAAAAACCTCAAATATACAGATCTTATGTTGAGGTGGACATCAGGTAGGTCGCTGTGGATTTAAACCTGAACAAACTGGATGACGCATATGAAATATGTTTGTTCGAAACATTTCATTATCCAGTATTAGGGTATCTTTCATAGATTCACATGCCTGAATCATTCCCCGTCGTCGGGATGGGAGTCCCTGGTACCTAAATAAAGTAATGTCTCATTAGACATATAGAGTAATAGGCCAAGGGCCGCACATTAGTAAAATATTTTTGTAAAAAGGACCAAACTTCGGAGAAGAGCCAATCAGCTATCACCACCCTCTGGAACCTTCCAGGAAGGAGCTCTAATCCCTCAGATTTTCTTCCGCACGTTGTGCTAAGGGAGTCTCCACTGAGCTCTGCTTTCCTTGTTTTCTGGATTTCCAGTGTTTTTTTTCTATACATTTCCATCTTCTGTGTGAAGTTCTCAAGTTCTTCATGGCAGATACTCCTAAAAAAGGCCTTTTTGGGCCCGGTGCTTCCTGTGGTAAAAAGAGACTTCATATTGATGACCAACACAAGGACTGTCTCTAATGCCTTTACCCTGATCACTCCTCAAAGGATGTAAGGTATGTCGTACCTTTTCTTCAAAGACCATCAAAGAGCGGGAGGGACGCCTTTTAATTTGGCTGCAGAGGCTTAAAGATAAAGACCAAGCCTCCTCTTCTGAGGAGAGTGAGAGCTCCTCCAAATCTTCACATTCCTCTTAAAAAAGACCCAGAGTGGCCTCTCCAGCCCCCTCAAAAGTAGACGCACAAAAAGTCTTCAGAGGCACATCCTAAGGTTCTACCGGTGAAGGTTTCTCCTCAGGAGGTTCTTCATACCTTCAAGAAGCCTACTTCCACCTCGTCTACGACTGCCTCGTCGACGGTGGTTTCGACAGCGAAAAAATCTCCGTCTACACCTTTGAGTGTAACCTCGTCAACGACGACCGTCTCAACTTCTGTTGCGTCTTCACTATTGTCCACGTCGACGACTTCGTCGACGGCTGGTAAGTCTGTCTCGTGGACGATAAAAATAAAGAAATCTTCGTCGACGTCAAAACCAGCATCGATGCTATGATCGCCGACGAGCGTGTTCCGTCGACGTCTACCCCGCCGAAGAGGGCTCCGTCGACGACGACAACACAGTCGACGACGACTCCGTCGACGGGAGCTCCGTCGACGTTACCAACCATGTTGCCCGTTGATGCTTCACCATTGATGCTTCACCGTCGACGACTACTCCGTCGACTGGCTCGTCGACGACAACGGAATCCAAACTACAAATGGCATATGCCCACCTCAAGATTACAAAACGCACGCTGACACCGGCCCTGACTTCTCCTAGTAGGGTCCAACCATTGCCTCCAACTCACCTCTTGGAGGAGGAAGATTCTGACTATGGCAGTATGTTCAGAACTGCGACAAGTCCATCTGAACTTCACGTCAAGTACCACGACAGCTCGGACTATGATCACCAAGAACCAGAGGACCAGGTGGATTATCCTGAAGAGCGCCATCCACCTCCCCCTCCCATGGTTTCTCTACCTGCGTCTCTAGTTTCCGATCTCCAATTTCTAATGACTGACTAGAAGCAGAGATTTCCAACTTCTGCTGCATCTCCTCCTTCACCTCCAGTGGTCTCTCCACCGCCAAGGCCATGGCCTTCACCTCTAATTTTACAGCCTGGGCCTTCCACATCACTGCCTCCGCCTTCCACGGATGATTAGGAGGATCCACATGAGGAAGGGGAACTCCACGATTCCCAATATACACATGATGAGTGGGATGATTATGTGATCCCCTGTCCAGCATCCCCGGTGCCTACTTAAGCTGACCCGCAGCCTGAGGATATCAGGGGTTTCCATAACATCCTGGAAAGGGCTGCACAGCGTTTCCAGATCCCTATGCCTTCACACCAACAGGATTGCTTCCTTTATGACTTTAAGAAACCTTTAAAAAAAATCTGTCAGATCTATACCTATTATTGACTATATATGGGATCAGGGTGTAAAGATTATGCACAACCCTTCTTCGATCTCCCGGTGCTACCTCGGCTGGACAAGAAATACAGGGCTCCGGACACTGCTCCAACCTGCCTAACCGGACACCCCAAACCAGACTCAGTCATCACACAAGCCGCTCAGCGGAAATCAAAAAACCCTTCCGTTCCGCTGACCGCTCCTCCAGACAAGGATGGCTTGATAATACTGACATGGACGAGAAATGTTTCCCAATATTAACAGTGCTTGTATCCAATTCCTTAGCACTGTTAGGACGCTATAACAGACAGATGTGGGCGGGCATTGCTCAATATTTCGGGGCCTTGCCGGACGATTAGAGGGAAGAAGCAAAGAAGATCTTGCTGGAGGGCGAACGATCGGGTCCAAAATCATCTATTGGATATCGCCTCTACTGTATTTCGCCAACTGGCCGGCGCTGCAGTACTACGGCACCAAGGTTGGCTAAAGGCGACGTCATTCCGACCGGAAGTACAAACAAAAATTCTGGACATGCCCTACGACAGTCAGCTTCTTTTTGGCACACATGTCGATGAAGCTCTTTAGGGTATAAAATAGGATACGGCTAGGGCTTTGGGTACCCTTCAATTCAAAAACCCTCCTTTTCGTGGCTCAAGAGGAAGAGGACAGTCTTCTACTAGAGGAGACTACCAACACTACGGATCTTCCTATTCTTCCAATCGGCAATATCGGCCACAGTACTAGCAGCGTCACCAACAACAACAATCATCTAACACTAAGTCCTCCTTTCGAGGAAAAGGAGGTCGACAGAAAGACGCCGCTCAGCGACAATGACTTTTCACTACCGCCGAACTCCACTTCCTCTCCACACTCCAGAGTTGGAGGAAGAATTTCCCATTTCCTACACAATTGGAAACAAATAACAACAGACTGTTGGGTTCTTCAACTGGTTCAATTTGGACATTCGCTAGAGTTCATTCAAACTCCTCCCCAGACCCCTCCCCAAACCCCTCCCCGACCTATGCTTCACAAAAACCTACGTCTTCTACTCCTGGAGCTTTCACTCATGCTCCACAAGGGAGCTATAGAAAGGGTTCCTCTTCGTCAATGGGGGAAGGGGTTTTACTCCCTTTTTTTCCTGGTGCGTAAAAAGGAGAAGAAATGGAGACCGATCTTAGACTTGAGAGGTCTCAACAAATTCTTAAAGAAGCAGTCGTTTCGCATGGTTACCATCCAAGAAGTGCTGCAACTTCTCAACGCAAACGACTACATGGTGTCTTTGGATCTTCAAGACGCCTGTTTTCACAACCCTATCCACCGGAATCACAGAAAGTTTGAGGTTCGCAGTTGCGGGCAGGCATTACCAATTTCGTGTCCTACCTTTTTGACTCAAATCAGCGCCGCGCATTTTTAGGAAGTGCCTTTCTCCGGTGGCCGCATATCTCAGACAACAACACCATCAGGTCTTTCCATATCTGGACGAATGTCTCGTCAAAGCACCCTCTCTAGAAGGCGTGACCAAGTCTTTCGACGCCTGTCTGCAGCTTTTCATTCGCTTGGGACTCACTCTCATTCAGGACAAGTCTGTCCTCCAGCCTTCCCAGCATATAACCTTCCTGGGTGCTACTCTCGACATGACCCAGAAGAAAGCTTTTCCGTCGCGAGAGCGACAAAACAGACTTTTTTACTTGGCAACTCACATAAAATCCAAAAAGTCTCTTCAAATCCCTTCTCGGAATGATGTCTCCCTGCATTCTACTGATTCTGCCTCCACATGCACCCTCTTCAATAAGCGCTATCGGCTCAATGGGTCCAATGCGAAGGGTCGTTTGACAATGTCATCCGGGTGACCCTGCAAATGGTCAAGGCTCTACAGTGGTGGACTCGGCCTCACAACCTTTCTCAAGACTTGCCTTTCTTGCTGCCAGCTTCTCCACATACCATCACAACAGATGCATCCCAGGAAGGGTGGGGAGCTTTCCTCCAAGAACTCCAGATCAGCGGAAAGTGGTCCCTTTCCGAACGGAAGCTTCACATAAATCTCCTCGAGCTGCGAGCTGTCTATCTGGTTTTTCTAGCATTCCTTCGCAGGATAAAGAATTCTCTAGTGCTTGTACGGACGGACAATACCACGACAATGCACTATCTAAACAAGCAGGGAGGTACTCGTTCTCTGACACTCGCCCACGAATCACAAAAAATCTGGAACTGGTTGCTTCACCACAACATTTCCCTTCGGGCAGAATATGTCCCAGGAACAGACAACGACAAAGGGATCTCTAGGGAATGCCTTTTCGATCGCATGGTTCAACGTCTTTGCATACGCTTTTCCACCAATTCCCCTGATTCCCAGGGTCCTCAGGAAGTTGAAAGCGGAACCTTGCACGCTCATCTTGATAGCTCCAGCACGGCCGCGCCAACATTGGTTCATGGAGCTTCATCTTCTCTTCCTGAAACAGCCGATCCCATTGAAACCGTTTCCCTCTCTTCTCACAATGAGCCAGCAACAAGTCCAACATTCGGATCCAGCATCACTCAAATTATTGGCTAGGCTCCTGAGTTCAGAGAATTCCATGGTCTAGACATTCCTCCGGACGGCAGGGCAGTTCTGGCTCAGGCTCGAGCCGACAGTACTAACAAAACGTTTTCCTTAAAATGGAAGAGGTTCTGAATCTGGTGCAAATCAAAGAAGATACGCCCTCTTTCATCTTCTCCGGAACAAATATTGCCTTACCTTCTCCATCTGGCGAATTCAGGTCTTGCTTACGCTTTCATTAAGGTTCACCTGGCAGCAAAATCCCGTTTCAGAAGATCCTCTGCAGGCCCTTCTCTTTGGTCTAATAGGTTGATTAAACAGTTTCTTAAAGGCCTATTCAGGACATTCCCTCCTGTAAAGTCTTTACTTCCCACTTGGCAGCTCAACACAGTTCTTGCGCATCTTATGAAACACCCTTTTGAGCCGATACACAGAGCTGATCTTAAGTATCTTTACTGGAAAACGGCGCTCCTTCTAGCCCTTACCTCGGCAAGGCGAGTAAGTGAGCTTCAGGCATTTTCAATTCAAGACCCTTTCCTTCGGTTCAAACACGACAGGGTTATACTACGAACAAATCCTAAATTTGTGCCTAAGGTCCCATCACACTTTCATCTCAATGAGCCTATAGTCTTATGATCCTTCTTTTCAAATCCTCAAACGGCAGCAGAAAGAACTCTACATTCTCTGGATCTTAACGCTGCCTTAAATTTTACATTGACAAAGACATTTCGCAACCAACTCTTTGTGGCTTACAGTCGACCTAGGAAAGGTCTTCCACTCACTAAACAAAGTATCTCTCGGTGGATCTCTGCAGCTATTACTTTCTGTCACCAGCAAGCCGGGCAACACCTGCGTTCCAAGGTTCAAACCCATTCCACTAGGCGATTTCTACCTCCATGGCACTCCTCGCAGGATTGCCCATTACGGACATCTACAGAGTGGCAACATAGAAGACACCGCATACATTTACCACGCATTACAGATTAGGGTCAACCCAAAAGGAGTCACTGGGACTTTGGCAGCCGTAAGCTGTGGACGCATCCGTTGGATTTATTCCCGCTATAAGCCCCTTGCGGTAATTCATGCCCGTGCGCCTTTTGAGCCCCGGTCACCTTCGACCGACCCGGATTCCACTTGTGGACATATCCGGTGGATTTATTGCTGAGTCCAGCCCCATGCGGTAATTTATGCCCGTACGCCCACTGAGCCCCGGTCCCCTTCGACTGATTTTCCTTTTTCGTAAGCGGACCGCGTTACTCTCCGATAGCCTTCTGGCAGCTTGAATGTTTATGTAATAGCATTGTTTGAGACAAGCAGAACTTGCCCAACACCCCCCTGTTTCAACCGTCCTGATGAAGACCAGCATGTAAGGGAATAGTCACCCTACAACGCTCAGGGTCAAAACGTAGACTACTACTCCCCGTACCAGCCTCTACCCCCAGCACAAATTTAACTGTTGATTTCAGATGCCTGGTTTTTTTAAGTTCTATGAACATTTTTTATACCAATGCTCGGCTCCCTTAGGAAGCCCATATAAACTCTGTCTCTCTGTGAATAAGTATGTTTTACATGTACCACGTTCCCTACCCAACTACACTTCCTACCACTTCATGTATCCCTTCCCATCCCTTTACCATTTGGGCACTAAAATTTACCAATTGATGATTTCATAGAAATGTATATTGTGTGGTTGAGTACTCTGTGAATAAATAACATTGTACTCTTTAATTTTATGGAATTTGTTCTAATTTCTTTCTTTAATTTTTGAATCTATCTGTCCTTCCGTTCTGGGACCCCTCTTACTGTAATACTGCATACATTTACCAAGCATTACTGCTTGGATACAGAACTCATGAAGGATGCTGCAGTGGGACAAGCAGTGCTCCGTCATCTATTTCATTAGAGGTGAGCCTTTCTCCTCATCTCACCATCCTTCAGGCATATGAATCTATGAAAGATACCAATACTGGATAACCGCAGTTACAGGTAAGTAACCCATTCCTTATCACAACTTGGATCTTCTTGGAACAGATAATAAGGGGAAATGTCTCCCATTTATTTGGCCCAAAGAAGTGCTTTCTTTCCTGTGTTATTTTTATTTTGGGTAGAATCATATTGCTGAGTTTGTGTATAAGTATAACTCAGAAGAGTGCATGAAATGGTGTAGACAAGTCTCTGGGCAGCCTTATAATCAGGCGGGAGAGTGTTATGCCGGGTGATAGTGCACGGGCTCAGGAGGGCAGAGTTGGCCTGCTTTGTTCCCCATGCTAGAGCTATGAAAGAAGACTTTCCAAGTGTTGTTGGAATTTACAGAGAATATAATTTTGTGCACAAAGATACAGAGCATCAGTTTAGTTTGGTGAGGGAGAGGCAGAAACAGGATATACTACATATTCCCAGACAATTGTAGAAGGTACTGGCAGTCAAGTTGATTTAGTTCTAAGGCTAAGGTCACAGATCACTGTCTGCTCAATAGGTCAGTAGGCTCTGGGCATCTTGCGTTGCAATGATCAGGGGATCCTTCATTTATGTTTTACTGATATTTAGTTTCACATGTTTCTGGTCATACATGATGGCAATATGACCGTGTAATTTCTGATTTAAGATTGGTTTAGATGCATCAACAAGCATTTTGCGATTCTTTAATAGCGAAAAAATACCGATTTGCTATTAAGGAATAGCAAAATAGAATGCATCAAGAAATCACTAAAAAAATAGCAATTTCTTAGAATTCCTTAATTGCGACTCGCAAATTGCGGGTCGCAATTAAGGAATACCTCCCCATTCATTCCTATGGGCCCATAGGAATGAATGGGAAGACAATCTCAACTTGCGAATCGCAATCAGCGATTCGCAAATTGAGATTGCGATTTCAAGGGTGCAGGGGTGTCCAAAGGACACCCTGTTGCACCCCCTGAAATTGATCGGTGCTTATATATTGCGCACATACATGCCCTTAGGGCATGTGTGTGTGCAACATGAAACTTTGAAAAATGCACTTTAGTGCAATTTTCAAAGTTTTTGCAAATTACCATGAAGTTGTACTTCATGGTAATTTGCGTGCCCTATTAGTGAATTCGCTATTTTTAAAACTCAATTTGTGATTCCTTAAATGCAAATAATCGCAATTTAGCGATTTCTAATTTGCGATTTTTTTTTTAATTTGGGATGATGCATCCCAAATGCAAAAATACCGGTCGCAAAGCGGCAGATTCTGAGAATCTGCCCCTTTGCGAGCGGATTTTTATTTGATGCATCTAGTTGTATGTCCTTTGTCTCTAAAGTAGCAGGGTTAGGCTGAAGAGTCAATAAGATAAAGCCATTAGTGAGAGGCAGGTGCTGAATAGGATTGTACGGATTATGGGGAACCCTGTGGATAGCCAGATTAAAATCTGGAGAATCAGGACATGTGGTGAAGCATGATGTCGAATGAAGTGAAGGTGATAAATTCCAGTGCTATGAAAGCACAGTGGAGGGGCAGGGGTGATACGTGTTAAAGGGAGCAAAGAGGTGAAGATGTATGAGGGCAGCAGTTCCAGTCTGGTGCACGTGTGTCCTCATATTATCCCACTTAGTGATTTCAAAGGCCTCAGTTCAGCTGCAGGTTCAGACGCTGTCCTGGGAATTAGCCTGGAGCTCATGGAGCTCTGTGTAATTATCAAGTTGTGTTAATGTTGCTATTTAGATTAATCAGAAACTGTATGCTGCCCATCTCTATAAGGTTCTTTGGGTTGCTGGGCTAAGTATATGCTTCTTTAGCTTTTCAGAACAATCCAGAAGATTCCCTGATGAAAGGAGGTGGGAGTCATTCAAGCCGTAAGGAGGTTTAGTTTAAGGACAGAAGCGTCTAGTAGATAACTGACGGGCATGGGTGGGCATATGTGAGTTTGTGATCACGACTTACGGCAATCCATTACAAACATGGATAAATAGGAGTCAGCTAATAGAGAAGGCTGAAGTATGATCGAGTAGGATGATGCTGGAGAATGAGTATTGTAAAAGGAGGTCATTTGTTTGGTGAGGTCAGGATTTTACTGAGGCGTTTGACTAGTGTGACAAAATAGTTTGACTGTTCTGATGTCTTGGTCGTAGAATTAATAGTGGAGTTATAAATAGTCACTTCAGTGGGCATTTGGGTTTAGCAAAACAGTTGACATTTCTATTAGATTTGCAAAGTACATAATGTCACTTCATGATGTGGTCAATTGATTGGAGCCTGAAAAGTTCTTTGCTATGCCATTTCTGATGGACCTATCTTCCTGCGGATACCTGTGAGAAACTGGGTGTCTGTTGCAGGATCTCCCCACTTTTTGCCTGTTCGTTTTTCCACAACATATTTGATTGTTTTTAAGCAGCACATCAAGGCCTGGTCAGCCTGCACATAAATATAGAATCAAGAGAAACGCAGGATTCGATTCCAGAAATATATAGAAGAGCATACCCCAAGAACAAGGCACAGTCACGTACCAACTACCCCAAGCCCAGTCCATTTCCCATTGCATAACTGCAAACACAGTAGAAAAAGATAAGGTGTATCCTCATGTCTCTGTTACATATTTTACTGTCAGTCTGAGCCATGATAGGCTGCTCTGGCTCCAGCAATATGTCCCTGTATTCAGCCCAGCTCTGCCATATCTTGGTATGTTTTTAGGGCCTACCCGTTGCCCAAAACACTGCCACCTCTACATTCATGCACTGATCCATCGCGTTCTTCCAGACCCCCACCAACTGTGGCATCACTGCCTTCCGTTTCTAGTCCATGTCCTATTTAGCCAACGTGAGCGCCCCCCCAATCCCTTCAGTGCTGTGAAAAAGGATCAGTGTCGGGTTTAGGGGAATGTTTCAAGAAAGAACCCGTGCCAGACAGGAAGTCATTACCCACCAGAAATGCTGCAGAGCATCACAGCCCCATAAAGTGTGAAAGGTGGTCTCCTCTATCTGTGCTGCAGCTTAGGCACTGGGGATCCGCAATCACCCTCATCCGCCATAAACTGTGGATCAGAGGGAGGCGAGATGAAACTGCGGCCCGCGTGGTCTTGGGGGTTAAACATGTCGCTCTATACACGTTGATAGATTGCCTTTCTTCATAACTCCAGGTAAACCATCTACACACTCCTTTTATCTTTACCTTGGTGACCCTGGATTCAAAATAACTTTGTGGTACCCCTTAGGTAGTTTTCATTCACCACATAACTTATCTCCCACACACCCACACTCACCATCACTTTTTTTTTAACTAAAAGATCTCCGCTGAAGAGCCCTCTCGCGGGGCGCGCGGAGTATTGCAGCGCCAAGCCCGATGATGAAGCATGACACCCTCACTGGAGTGTGAGGGCAATACTTCCTAATAAGGAGGACCCCTTGCTCTACTACAAATCTAACCTGAGACACAGTAACACAGGAACAGATACCCTGTTAATATTTTCCTACACTATCGAGTCCATTCTTTCCTATTGTAAGTGTACAGGGAAGCCATAGAGAGTACATCGGCCGGATACTTGTCATTACGAGTTTCCTAGCTGGTAAACGTTTAACATAAAACTTTTTCCCCGCAGGAAATCACAACGCGGTCGTTTTGATTCCACATACCATTACTCCCCAAGTCGGAACAATGACTTACGTGGGGGGGCGGGGGGGGGGTTGGATTTAAAATCCAACACCTTCCCTAGTGTCCGCACAGACTGGAGTTCGAGTATTAAATAATACTATTCCAACATCCAGCACCCCTCAGCAAGCCGTTGTGCCGACTTGCGGAGTAATGGTATGCGGAATCACAACTCAGTTGTTGTAACAACCTCGTTAATTCCCTGCGGGGAATAAGACTGCGGGATAAAGAGATCGATTCTTCCTAGCTCCATGATGGCTTCACTGTACCCTAAGATGTTTGGTACCAAAGAGCCTGTCTTAATAAATCCTCACTGTGGCGAGTGCTGGATGTATTAATAAATGCACACAGGGGACCTTTTAGAGGGTCCCCTGAAAATCTACCAAGCACTGGTGTGGCCTATGACTATTCATAGCTAGTCTGCCACCACCAGACATGCTTCTGCTCTCAAGGGGTGAGAGTCCGTGCTCTCAGAGGCACAAAACAAAGCCTACTCTGGGCAGAGGTGTTTCACACTGTAAACAACCATTACAATGAATCGTTTACCCTGCATACCGTCACCCCGCATACCATAACAACGCAACTACCAATACTCTGCAATGCCATTACAACGCATTGGCATTACATTTTATATGCTTTTACCATGCATGCTTTTACAACGAAATTCGTTATAAATGCATGAATGGCAAAAGCATATGTTTTTTATATGGAAGTATAAGGTAAGTATAGGGGTTTGGGGTGTAGGGGTATATGTTTTAAGGGTGTAGGTGTAATTTTAGGGTTGTGTATGTTTGGGTTTTGGGGTGCTCAGGTATTTTTAGGGTTTAGGGTGAGTTAAGGTTTTGGGGTTCTGGGGTATTTTTAGGGTGGGTTTATGGTTTTGGGGTATTTTTAGGGTCAGGGTGGGTTAGGGTTTTGGGGGTATTTTTAAGGTTCAGGGTTTGTTAGGGTTTTGGGGTGTAGGGGGTATTTGTAGGGTTCAGGGTGCGTTTAGGTATTGGGGTAATGGAGGTATTTTTAGGGGTAAGGGTGGGTTAGGGTTTTGAGGTGTTGGGGGTATTTTTAGGGTTTAGGTTTTGGGTTTGGGGTAGGCTTTAGGGTTTTGGGGTGCTGGGGTATTTTTAGGGGTCAGGGATTTTTAGGGTTTTGGGGTACAGGGAGTATTTTTGGGGTTCTGGGTGTGGTTAGGTTTTGGGGCGCAGGGGTATTTTTAGTGTGGTAAATAAATAATTAATTACCGGTACTATTTTTTTTTAATACAATCAATAAAACAGATAGCTCAATAAATAAGAGTCAGGATTCGAGGTATCTTGAGTCTACAGGCTTTAATCAGGCATAAGGGACAGGAACAGGACAGCCTGCACGGGAATGATGGCAGCTGCCGGGGAAATGGGAAAAGGGGATTGGCAACTTTCAGTAACAGTACACAATATATATATACTTCAACAATTACATTACATTCAATACAGTAGGCGCAGCAGTAGGCGTGACTCGTAGCAGTCGCGAAAGATAAGGGCAAAATGATGTAACAAAAAGGCGTGTACAGGGCGTATACATAGACATGTGATGTAAACGTAACAGAAATGTCATAAACGGGGCAGAAACATGGAGGGGGCTACCTGAGCAGCTGAGACCTCTAACCTAGTGGTGCGCGCAAACGGGCAATGACGTGTTACCAGGGAGAACTGGGGGCTATGACTTCTGCGCTAGAAGAGGAGACTAAAGTCTGGAGTGTCAGAGCGACATGTACCTAAGACATATCTGGTATCTGGTATCTGGTGTTTGGAGTACATATTGATAGAATCCAAAAGTTATCAGGGCAAAGGCTACTAGACACTAAGACTGATGCGTGCATAATTCTACATGTGTTGCGTGTGCAAGGAATATTCTATGAATATTAATACAGTATTTCTCTTACATGGAGACATAAAGGCTAGACCATGACGGAAACTATTGATGCGATGCAGTAGCTTAGGAATGCAGAGAAGGAGGGCTGGACTGATAACTAGAAACATAACATACTCTTGGCAGACTGGGAGGCAGAGCCAGGCCGGGCCGGGCACTGCGAGGCATGAAGTAAGCGAAGGGTCAGGGATGTAGGTAGGGGCTGTATCGCTCCTTGGAGAGGGTTCAGGAGACTGGAGCTGAATCTGAGTCCGGGCCCTTTTGAGGCCTAGAAACGGGGACAATTCAATGAATTAACATGTACACTGTGAAATGTGGCAACGTAGGTTTACATAAGCCTAATATTCGTTGCTTTCACGAGGACTGGAAACTGGCATACTAGAGATGGACACAACTGCAATTGCGTCTTTAATCAATCAGAGGGGAATACATGCATATCGATCATGCACATATAACATAAGATGGGGAACACGTAGGCACATACAACATGGCAAAATTTACTTTTCCACATTCCCTCCTTGTGCCCTACGTTTCCATCAGGAAACATCAATATTCATGATACCATCTATCATTTCATATAGCAACATTTGCTCGTCTCGAATTGTCTTAGAGCGGGATTTAGGACTAGGAATACAAGAGGTAGCACACATGCCGCAAATCGCAGGGCCACATTGTATACAGAGGCAGCAACTGAATATGATCATTACTGCTATACCTAAGAATGACAATACTTTCCATCCCCAGGCAGATATAATACTCCAGAGCCAACCGGACCATGTCCAGGTGCCTGGATTCTGGTGTAACTGATGGGCAATTTTATGAAGTCTGGTTATAGCTGAATAAACAGACGGCGCGTTATTAGGAATGAAAATGCAGCAACTAGATCCGATGACTCTACATGCTCCTCCTCTATCGGCCAGTATGACGTCAAGAACGAGACGATTTTGGAGCACGACGAATCTCATAGCAGATTGCTCTTCAGTTAAGTTACCTAGAGCAGAAGTAGTCTCATTCACTACTGCTTCAAGGGTTCTGGTTAACCTACGTATTAGCTTACTATTCTGGACAGGTCCTATAAAGAAAAAGAAACCTTTATTGAAGTCTTGATACTGTTCTAGAGTAGTTTCAGTTTGATCGACAATTGGGGACTCGATCTCCCTTCTATGTCTGACGTGTACTAGATGTGTGTTTCTGTGATAATCAGATGGGGCTAGAAAAACTGGTGGCAGTAGGAAGGCAATGTAACATGTTCCATCCCAATCGAGGGGCAGACGAACATATGCGGTCTGACCACAAACAAAATAAGAATGACGTGAGGCTTTGAAAATAGACTTCCCACTGTCACCATACTCGACAGTAGTAGTACAATCACTATGTCCTACATGTGCGGAACCATTCTTTCTGACACATAATTCGCCTTTGACTGGTAGTACTGAAATAGCAGGTAAATCTGGAGTAGTATCGGACTGAACATTCAGGACCATGAAATTCAAAGAAGAATTACCTAAATCGTACACTTCATTTTCTAGATCTAACCCTGTTCTATGGTAGAGACCCTGCTTGTCTGGAAAACATGTTCTATTCAGAAGGGACATATCATTGGAGGATGACGTTAAAGTGGACCATGCTCCACACGAACCATTATGTGAAAACGGATAAGGAAAGAGTGGCAGAACTCCCTTCGGTGTCTGGAAAGGGGGGAGTCGACCACACAACCAACAATTAGTGGCATTGCTGGTCTGGTGTGAATAGTGCAACATTCGGATGAATGTGTTATTTCGCATAGCAAGACGATAGGATAACTCGTGAGGAGGCAGATCACTAAATGTGTGCTCTACTGTAACATTAGAAAACATATGTACATGTGAAATTGGAAAACATAAATGTAAAGCATAACTTGTGCAGGTAACCATAAGACTCAAAAATAGCAAGAAAAATAGAACGATAATACATCTTTTGGAGTTTTGACTAACTCTCTCACTGTGTGGGTCTGTCTCATACATGTCAGGAACCTGTCTAACCGTTTCACCCGAGAGGGACTTAGACAATTAAACTGGCTGACTTATTTTACTAGACCGAAGTTTCTTTTTATACTCCTGTTGCGGAGTTTCCTCTAACAGGGGAACTTTGAGTTCAGAGTCTGTTTTTAGGCAGTCTTTAGGAATAAGGCAGTCCTTAGCAAAAGTCTTTTCTCGTAATCCATGGAATTTTCTGATATGGCTCAGGTGGACCCACCCTTTCCTGCCTTCAAGTTTTACGGCGGTCCTTGTTGTTAGCAACACCATGCGAGGCTCCTTCCAACGGGGCTCCAGCGGACTTGAACGATCAAAATTTCGGACCAAAACGTGTTCACCGGGAACGACTTCATGCGGTTTCACCTCGGTGTTGTCTGGAAATGCGGCGGCAACCTGTGAACGACAAGAGTGTAGGGCAGACATCAAGGAAGCTAGGTAATCTGTCAGCATATTACTGGAAACATCTGTAATACTGCGGGGTCTAGGTGTACCCCACATGTTTGGGGGGCGGCCGAATACGACCTCATACGGGGACAGACCTGATCTGGAATGTGCAACCATCCTCATATAAAATAAAGCAACTGGCAGGGCAACTAGCCAGTCTACACCTTTTTCTCTACATACTTTAGCAATTCGGATTTTCAAAGTCTGATTATGTCTCTCTACGAGACCGGCTGCTTCAGGATGGCGCACACAATGGAACTTCCACTGGTACCCTAACAGAAGGGAAACTTGTTTCATGAGCTCGGATGAGAATGGCTGGCCGTTATCTGAATACACGACCCTAGGGAGTCCATAGCGGGGAAAGAACTCACGAACCAACTGCCTGGCAGTGGTCGCGGCTGTATAATCTGGAACTGGATATGCTTCTGTCCACCTGGACAGAGCGCATACAACTACGAGGACATACTTGAAACCTCGACATCGCTCCATCTGAATATAATCCATCTGGAGGACTTCAAAAGGGTGGTCAGGAGGTTGGAATCCACCTTGTTCCACCGGGACACTTTTACCTGGATTGAACTGACAACATATCATACAGGTACGGACTTTCTGCTTGGCTGCAGCTCGTAAGTGCTTGTTGAACCAAAGGTTCTGAATACTGTCTAACATAGCTTTTTCTCCTAGATGTGCTGGACTATGTGCGGTATTAATAATGACTTGAACCATAGAGTCAGGGAGACACCATGTGGTTTTTCCTTCGTCAACCATCCCTGATCTGTCTGGACCCCTCCTTGTTCGGACCATTTCTTGATTTCTTCGGGAGTAGCGTGTAACTGTATGTCTATGACATCTTGTGTAGGGTCCTTGACTGTCATACAAGTAGTCGGATCTGGAGTGAGTGTCTGTGTCGTGTTAACTGGAATGTCTGGGGTCTGAGCTGTAAGCTTGGCTGTTCGATCTGCTAGATCGTTACCTTGGGAAATGATGTCAGTAACTTTCGTATGTGCCTTGCACTTCATGATAGCGATAGCTGTCGGTAAATGTATTGCATCTAACAGAGCTTGAATGAGGAGACCATGCTGAATCTTGGTTCCATGAGAAGTCATGAAACCTCTCTCCTGCCAGAGCACTCCAAAGTCGTGTACGACTCCGAACGCGTAACGTGAATCTGTATATATGTTTACTTTCAGGTTCTTGGCACGTATGCAGGCTTGGGTCAGAGCGACTAGCTCTGCTGCTTGAGCAGACAGGGTGTTAATACGATGTGTTTCTATAACTTCGGTTTCAGTAGTCACTGCATACGCGGCTACTAGTTCTCCTGTATTTGTTCTCATACATGAACCATCCACATAAAGTGTCAGGTCGGGATTAGGTAACGCAATGTCTGTCAGGTCTTGTCTTGGCTTTGTCATAGTGTTAACAACTTCCACACAGTCATGTGTGGCGGGATTTGAAGTAACTGACGGTAACAGTGTAGCAGGATTTAGAATGTTGCAGCGTCTGATTTCTATGTGTGGCTGGAATAGTGTCAGTTCATAACCTGTTAAACGTGCAATTGTCAAATGCTGAGTCTGGGTTCGGTTTAAAAGAACTTCCACAGAATGTGGAACTTGTACTGTCAGGGAGTGTCCTAACACTATGGAATCACTTTGTCTGATAGCTAGAGCTGTGGCTGCAACTGACTTGAGGCACGCAGGCAGAGCCTGGGCCACTGGGTCTAATGTGCTAGAAAAATAAGCACAGGGCTTGTATTGTCCTGCTTGATCTTGTGTGAGAACAGATAATGCAGTACCATCACGTTCTGTGACAAAAAGTGTAAAAGGCTTACTGTAGTTCGGTGTTGCTAGAACAGGTGCTTGACATAAGGCTTTCTTTAACTCATTAAAAACAAGTGTATGTTCCTGAGTCCAAGGGAGGACAGTCGATACGGCTGCCTCCTGTGTCGTTAACTGTATCAGTGGCTTGGCTAGAAATGCATACTGAGGAATCCATTGTCTGCAGTAAGAAGTGAGGCCGATAAAGGCTCGTACCTCCTTCTGTGTCTTGGGCTGTGGAAGACGTGCTATTAACTGGATACGGTCAGGTGTCAACTGCCTACCCCACTTGGACAGTAAGTGTCCTAAGTAGACCACTTGCTGGACACAGAATTGTAATTTGGAAGGGGACACCTTGTGCCCCTGCTCGGCCAGAAAATACAGAACTGTAAGTGACGCTCGCTCGCAGTCACGTTCAGAACGGGCTGTGATCAGTAGATCATCGACATACTGGAGCAGGGCAGTGTCAGTTGGCATGTGAATATTGTCTAGTTGTCTCTTAAGTGCTTGACTGTAAATACTAGGACTTTCTGTAAAGCCTTGAGGAGCTCGTGTGAATTTATAGCTTCTTCCATTTAAACAAAAACCGAAAAGGTACTGGCTGTCTGGATGAATGGGGACACTGAAAAATGCGTTCTTGAGATCAATAACTGTGAAGAACGTGGCTTCAGAATCAATGGCTGTCAATAGGGAAGAAATATCTGGGACTACTGGGTACTGGGGTACGATACATTTATTAAGCTCTCGAAGGTCAATCACTAATCGATATACTGGAGGTGCATTTGGATCAGTACGTTTCAGGACTGGAATGATAGGAGAATTACATACATTGGAGTCAGTTTCTACAACCACTCCTTGAGCAATAAGCTCGTCAATAATTTTGGATAAGGCTGCTACAGCCTCAGGTGGCAATCTGTACTGTCTGATTCGTGGCAAAACTATACCTTGCTTGAGAGTCACACGATGGGGTGTGATATGCATACAACCTACATCAGTTGGACCTTGCGCCCATAAATGCTGTGGTACATTCAATAATCTTGGATCAAAATCACGTAATACATAATGACCTTTAAAATCTCTCAGAAACAATCGGACCCCTTCTGGGGAGCAGCAAATTACTGCACCTAATTCTTTTAACGTCTTAATGCCTAACAAATTTTCTGGACATGATTTCGTAAGTAACAAATCAGTAGTTCGGGACAATGGACCAACTTCTAGAGTAACTGGTTTCGAAATTTCATTAACAATCGGCTTTCCTGAAAATCCAAGGGAAACATTTCTAGAGCCTGAGAGCGGAGCCCCTGGAACCTCGTCATGACTGATAGTAGTCCTACTTGCCCCTGTATCAATCAAAAACTTTCTGTCTTTCCCTAATACTTGACTGTGTACATAGGGACCCTCTTGATCTACAGGTATCTCGATGAGAGGCAAGCCTACCTCCCTCTCTAGGCTGTTTCATGAATACGGCTGATAATCTGGATATTCTGTCTGGGCATACTGGTACATCTGCTGTGTAACATGCTGTGTTGCAGCGATAGGCTGCGGTACTGTAACTGTCTGTTGTGCATTCTGTGGTGACTGAGAAGTCTGTGGAACTTGTTCTTGTCTAGGCGGACGTGGTCTTTCTTTAGTTTTACCTGTAGCTATGTTGTGTTTCAGAACTGCACACTCGTTTATAAAATGACCTGGCTGTTTACAGTAATTGCAAGTCCCTTTAACGGGAGCTGCAGGATGACTGGCTTGATTCGGACCCCTCTTCTGGCTGTCTTGTGGAACAGATTGTGCAACTAATACTTTCATTTTCGTGTCTTTCATACGTCTCCTTTCGTGTTCTTGCTCTTCCCTGATTCTGTTCTGGTGATACTGGAGCATTTGTAACATCTGTGACGGGGTATTAGCTTGCCAGGTACTTTCGACTTTCAATACTCGATTTTTAACTTGTGGACTTGAATTCTCGACTAGTTTGGTAACAAAAAGATGAGGGTATGATTCGCTACTTGTTTTCAGACCACTGTTAATAATAAAACATTTTTCAAATCTAGAATAAAAATCACTAGTGTCTTCATCCTGTTTCTGTTTACAAGCTGAGATGGCATCCCAATCTTCCTTTTTCGTGGCTAGTAATCTTGGCAAAACCTGTATCAATAACTCGGGCAATTCTTTAACTTTACCCCCAAGACCGGTACCTGGTACTCGTGAATTATCTTCAGCTTCTAGAGCTGTCCAATCTATCTTTTTCTCTCCCACCTCCCATTCTTTTTCCTTGAGTTTTTCATATACCCCTGCGGGCAACAGGACCTTTAACATTTTAATGATATCAGGATACGTGTATTCTCCCATACGGAGCATGTCTTTTAATTCTCGATGGAACCCTGCTGGATCTTTGTCGTGACAGGGAATTAACTTTTTCATCTCTAAGAGTTCCATCTTTGTGATAGGGGTGTAAACAAATACTCGTTCTAGATCACCACCCGTTCCTCTAACTGGGTGTACTTCTCGTAACGGATGCTGTCTATCTATGTAAAATGATTTACTCTCTGGGGGTGAGACATGAACAAAATGCGGATTCAGAAACGTTCTATATTTGTGGCGCTGTTCTAGAATGATACTAACTAAATCGGTACCTAGACCTCTCCATCTATACTGGAGTAACTCGTTCAGAACATCATGTAACGGACCTGGATCAGAATGCTGTCCCTCATATAGTGTAATGAGGTGCTGGATCATATACATACCCACCAGTCGCTGCTCGGCTGGGGGCAGTTTCAGAAACATTTGTGCCACTATTTCGTCTGGAAAAGTGGTAGAATCAGTAGTCCATCGGACTGCTGATCGGGCTAGTTCTTGTTCATGCATGGTACTAAGTTCATTATAACCGATTCGTGATTTCAGAATGTGATCGGTACCTTGAAATACTTGCTCAAGAGAACCTTGTTCTGGTGCTGGAGAAAGGAAAACTTTCTTGTGATCTAGGCGTGAATGTCGGTCGGGAAGTCTAGTTCTACCTACATACGCTATCCTGGTGGGATTCTCGTCGTCTACCTCTTCATTATCAGAGTTGTCTTCTTTCTCGGTTACTTGTGCTGCTTCTCGTTTCTCGTGTAACTTTATTAATTCCCTACGGATTTTCTTGTACATACTCTCTATACAGTTCTGTGTCTTGTGTCTTCCCTCGGCTATATGGTCACTCCACCTAGTCAGGACTTTCATTTCTTCCGGATCTTTATCTGGATAATCTTGTTCTCTTATTAAACAATTAATTAGAAACTTTAAAAGCATGAGCTGAATCTCGACTTTTCTTTGGACCATGGCATCGCCAATACTTTCTGGATCTACTCCTGTACGGATGAAACGATATATTCTGTCTAGATATCCTTTCATATTCGGCAGGGTGTCCAAATATTCGGTCACCCGTCTTACACGCAATGAATACAGGACCATATCGTCATCGCCTGGGACTGGATCATAACGGCATTCGGTAAGTGCTCGCTTGATATCTGCAACTGACTGAAGTTTGGGCGAACGCTGTAACGCTCGTTCATGTAGCTCGAGTAGTGTTAGACGTCTGTGTTGAGGCGGTGTTCCAGGAGGACTTCCCCCCGTGGCCCCTAGACTAGAATCGTTGACGGGTATTGTACGTGCTGGGAGAGTGACTGATGTAGCGGGTACATGTACTGTAGGCTGGACCGGGGGTACCGTAACAGGTGCTGCAACGGGTGCCCCGGTGGCTGGAGGAACAGGAATTACATTATTTACAGGAGCTGGCGGAACAGGATTTGCATATGCTGGGACTGTGTCGTCCAAATAGGACGAGAGAAAAATATCAGCTGCAGTCGGTTTGTGACGTAGCTTGATCGGAACTAATGGCGGCGGAAAATTACATGGTGCTTCCGGGGTTGCTTTTGGCAAGTCCTCGGCAAGAAGAGGATACATACCCTTAATAAGGGCATTTCTCTGTCTGTCTGACTGTTCTGCTTTAACTCGTTCACCTACTTCGATCAATTCCCTTTCTTGGGCTTTTTCTGAAGATTCCCTACTTAATTCTGTTTTTCTGATTCCTTTTTCTGTTCTTCTATGAGATTCTTTGCGCCATAACTCGATGGCATCTTTCTGGGACTGTCTGGCTTTCTTTTTCCATAATACTTCTTCTACTCGCATGATGCACTCGGCATCCCATGTACCTGACATGGGCCATCTATATTTCTCCTCTAATTCCTTGGTGTAATCCACCCATAAGTCTAGATATAAAATGGCACTTAAGCCATGCTTATGATACATAAAATGACCTGGACTGTCCCTAGGCGGGACAGGAACTGCTTCCTCGAGCAAGCCTCTTCTGGTTTTTAACTGACGTAACTTCGAGAATAGAGGCATTGTCTAGGCTGGAATCTGGACACAATACAATACACGATAAACACAATAATGACTGGAAAAACAAATCACTCATACCACGACATTGAAAACACATTAAATAACATCTAGAATAACAGTTCGGACAGAATATTACCTGGTATACTGAGAATAGAACACATGAATTTCTCGAGAACAGAACTTACTAGAATTACTAGATGCACTGCTAAAACAGTACGAAACATACCGGTCCCATAAAGAGACACGTCAGGACCCGCATCCACCTAGGTGAACACTTCGTGTTGGATCTGTGTACCCAAACCCACGGACCAGAGACAAATTAATTGACCCTGTCTAGATACTACCCCAGCAACGGTACTCACCGGGCAGCAAGAACGGAAGGCCTCGGACTGGACTGGACTGCTACGACGACGGACTACGAACTTCGGACTTTAGTTACAGGTGGGCCTCCGGATACCTCGGACCTTGGACTCTCGGCTTGGGCTCTGGTCGGGACTCGCCGCGTTCCTCACCGCCTCGTCTGGATGCTGGACCGCAACCTCCGTCTCCTCCGTGGGCCTGAGGGATACTTGAAGCAGAAATATCTGCTGGTGCGCAGTAGAGTTCCGTCACGGCTGCAGAGGGTCAGGGGGCCTGCGTGGCTTCGCCGGCGCGTGGGGAAAGGGCAGGTTCCTATTCGGGCGCCATTATGTGGTAAATAAATAATTAATTACCGGTACTATTTTTTTTTAATACAATCAATAAAACAGATAGCTCAATAAATAAGAGTCAGGATTCGAGGTATCTTGAGTCTACAGGCTTTAATCAGGCATAAGGGACAGGAACAGGACAGCCTGCACGGGAATGATGGCAGCTGCCGGGGAAATGGGAAAAGGGGATTGGCAACTTTCAGTAACAGTACACAATATATATATACTTCAACAATTACATTACATTCAATACAGTAGGCGTAGCAGTAGGCGTGACTCGTAGCAGTCGCGAAAGATAAGGGCAAAATGATGTAACAAGAAGGCGTGTACAGGGCGTATACATAGACATGTGATGTAAACGTAACAGAAATGTCATAAACGGGGCGGAAACATGGAGGGGGCTACCTGAGCAGCTGAGACCTCTAACCTAGTGGTGCGCGTAAACGGGCATTGACGTGTTACCAGGGAGAACTGGGGGCTATGACTTCTGCGCTAGAAGAGGAGACTAAAGTCTGGAGTGTCAGAGCGACATGTACCTAAGACATATCTGGTATCTGGTGTTTGGAGTACATATTGATAGAATCCAAAAGTTATCAGGGCAAAGGCTACTAGACACTAAGACTGATGCGTGCATAATTGTACATGTGTTGCGTGTGCAAGGAATATTCTATGAATATTAATACAGTATTTCTCTTACATGGAGACATAAAGGCTAGACCATGACGGAAACTATTGATGCGATGCAGTAGCTTAGGAATGCAGAGAAGGAGGGCTGGACTGATAACTAGAAACATAACATACTCTTGGCAGACTGGGAGGCAGAGCCAGGCCGGGCCGGGCACTGCGAGGCATGAAGTAAGCGAAGGGTCAGGGATGTAGGTGGGGGCTGTATCGCTCCTTGGAGAGGGTTCAGGAGACAGGAGCTGAATCTGAGTCCGGGCCCTTTTGAGGCCTAGAAACGGGGACAATTCAATGAATTAACGTGTACACTGTGAAATGTGGCAACATAGGTTTACATAAGCCTAATATTCGTTGCTTTCACGAGGACTGGAAACTGGCATACTAGAGATGGACACAACTGCAATTGCGTCTTTAATCAATCAGAGGGGAATACATGCATATCGATCATGCACATATAACATAAGATGGGGAACACGTAGGCACATACAACATGGCAAAATTTACTTTTCCACAGTCAGGATGGGTTAGGGTGTAGGGGCTAATTTTAGGGTTCAGCGTGCATTTAGGTTTTGGGGTACTGGAGTATTTTTAGGGGTCAGGGTGGGTTTAGGGTTTTGGGGTGCTGGGGTATTTTTGGGACTTAGGGTGTTTTAGGGTTTTGGGGCGCAGGGGGTATTTTTAGGGTTCAGGGTGGGTTTAGGTTTTGGGGTATTTTTAAAGGTCCGGGGTGGTTAGTGTTTTGGGGTGTAGGGGGTAATTTAAGGGTTCAGGGAGCATTTAGATTTTGGGGTACGTTTTTTTTAAAGGGTTAGGGTTTTTGGGTTCGCAGGGTAATTTTAGGGTAAAGGGTGGTTTTGGGGTGCCAAGGGTAATTTAAGATTTAAGTGGGAATGGGTATTGGGGTGGTATGGGTATTTTAACAATTTTGGGGAAGTTTGGTTTTTGGGATACAAATGGACATGTATAGGTTTAAGTGGGTATTTGAAGAAAAAAAAATATATATAATATTTGAATGAATAATGTATATATATTTATAAATATATAAAATATATATATGTGTGTGTATAAAGAACTTCACTTTTACACAGTTTATGCCTTCACCACGCATGCCTTTGCGTTGTAATGGCATGCGTGGTAAAGTCATATGCGGAGTGAAAGTTTGCGGGGTGATGGAATCGCGTAGTAATTGCACTTGCGTTGTAAAAAATGCGGGGTGATGGTATGCCGGGTAATGTCTTGCGGGATATCGACACATTCATTTCACACCTCCTCCAGTCCTGATTGGTCTTCCAGACTTTGAAGTGAAACCCAGGCATCTCCGGATAGTGGAGGATGCCAACCCCCCTTTTCCTTTGGCAGGTGGAAAGGCAGGAAATTTAGTTAGATGAGGTGTGCCCACATTCAGCCAGCACCACCCTTAAGGTGTGTCAGACAATGTGGACCCCACTTTCGAAAATCCTCTATCTCGAGATGATAGGAAAACCTATCAGGGCTATGGTAGTGCCCCTTCCCACAGTGAAGTCGGGTAGCTCCTTGGCTACTTCCTGTCTCCCCCTTAAACACCACTAAATCTAGTATTTAGGTGGCATCCCTAGACCTGGGACCTTAGATGCGATTAACACAAAGAAGAAACAGACAAAGAAGAGCTGCTGCCTGAGAACTGAAGCCCTGCTGCAGAGATATTTGCACCAAACCCTTCCTGCTGCCTTAAGGACTCGACAATCGTGGTGTGCTGTCTTGCCTTGCCACTGTGAGACTACAAAAACCCAGAAGCATCTCCAGTCTTCAACAAATTGACAAAGAACATCCCATATAACAGAGGCTCTGCTCCCCTGCAGCAGCAGGCGCCTAACTGCAAACTCCGGTCTTACGACTTGCTGCTCCCCTGTGACTGACACAGCACCTGGACCAAAGGTGGTACACCAGCTTTGAAGGGTTAAATCTGTTCCCCACCAAGATGGAGGGCACCAGCACCTACCAGAGTCATGCTGCGCCAATACCTGGGGTACCAGACCTCCTGCACCGAGACGATGTATCCACTCGGCTCCATCTGCCCAGGAAGCAAGCACCTGTCAAGGCACGGCTTGACCCATGAGACCCACTGCGTGGTCCAGTTGTCCCGAAATCGAGTCTCCAAGCTGTCTGCTTTGGACTGTGAGGACATATTTACGCATGCTTCCCGGATGACCTATAGGCTCTGCATTCAGTCTGACTGGGCCCCGGTAATGATGATTCAACTGCTCTTCTGTGGACCTGAGTCCCTTGCGGCCTGCTCCCTCCAGTGGACATCCTCTGAGTTACCTGTAAGTTCCCTTGTACAGTACATTTTCAAGTGACCCCCTCTCCTGTAGCGTACCAACTACCAATGACCTCAACACCCTTCTCCTGGGCAAATCCGAGATTCTCTTGAGAATTCTCTGGTGGAACAGTGGACCCCGACTTGCTAATTACCGAAATCCAAGAGGTGAACCTTAAAAACTCGATTTTATATGCATTTGTGTCTTTTTCCCCATTGATTTTACGTGATTGATTTTGCAAACTTTAAAAATGTATAGCTTTAAAAGTACTTACTGTAGAACGACGGTCTTGGTCTAAAAAATAATATAGAAATTGATATTATTTTTTGCAGTCATACTTGTGCTTGCGTCTCATTTATTGCATTAGAGTACATCAAATGCGTAGCTCTACCCTCTGATAAGCCTAACTGCTTGCCCATGCTACCATAAATAGAACATTAGTATTATCTTATTTTCTCTCTGTAAACCAATAAGGGACTCACTGCTTTATATATACTCTAGATACCTCTCCAGAAAGGGACATCTCTTACCCCTTCGGGCCTTTGACTGAGAAATATTTCTCCTTTACTACAGCGGTGTGTAAAGCTGCAGAAACTGCAGAACAGACTTTGACCTCGGTGGAGCCTAAGATGAAACATTTTAATGGAAATCTTGCAGTCTGCTTCCCCAGTTGCGGAGGCCATGCTTCCTTCTAATAAAGCATTACTGAACATTGTTTTGTGTGCCTGGAGGAAGTCCTCCTGGGGCATAGACGTCCACAGATAACTTACCAGATGCACAAGCTTGCTCCATATAACTCGAAATTCATGTCTTCGATACCACCAGCAGAGAGGCTGTTTGTTCAGGGTTCATCCTACATACGGAATCACAGTGCCTTCCCTTTTGCCCCACCGGACTGAGAGTCTAAATGACTGGACTCTGAGCTGGAAGGTCTTTGCTTCAGGCAACCTCACTCTATATGCAGGGTAGCCCTTGATTACCATGCCGCTATATCCGTTCCTTCTTTGATTTGGCCAAAATGATGATGATGAAGACAGATTTATAAAGCACACAGATTCTCCTCTCCTGGGACTGTCCTGGTGCTAGTCTAGCAGCAAGTAAAAAATGACAGAGTTAATAGCCAGGTTTTAAGCTTTTTAGGTCTCGCCTGGCGAAAGCAGCACATGCACTGCCTACGCCATGGAGAGGACCTTTATGGAATCCATTCTCCTGTGGGCTTAGGTACACGCGTCTGCATCGACAAAGATGGCTGCTCTTGCCATCTGTCCAAAGCAGGCAGCATGCGCGTGTCCGTGGGACAGTGGACAGTCCGCCGCCATCTTGTTAAACACGCCAGCTTCCTTCAACTCTGGCTCCGTCAAGTGATGTGCGCGCCCATCGCGCCGTGCTTTCACTTTTTAACAGGGCACGCACGCGCGTGACCAACCCAGAGTTGAAGGAACCTCAGTTACAACCTGAAATACAGAAAGCGTGAATATTCTTGAAAAAGAAGAGATCGTCCGAAAAGGCAGCTAAAGAACATTTCTCAGCTGCAGCAATGTAACTCTTCTGGCAGATTTATTGTCTCTGGTTGCTCAAGTTTTTCCAAGACAAAAAACCCTATAGAAACGTGAGTTGTGAGTAACTCTGCTCATTGAGGAAAATGTTAAATTGCTTCTAGTGTGACATGGCATGTGGGCCACTTGTCCTTTCTGTTTTAGTTAGTGTGCGGTGAACCGAATGGTCAAGTAATGATGATTTTTCAGTACCAGTGTTCTGACAGCGCAATGTCTGGCATGTCAGCCATTAGCACGTAAGCGGATATGCCAGCTAGTAAACTAGTGCCCACCATATAAGCCTGTAGCACTCTGCCATTTCAGTCTGTTGCATTCTGACTAATATGCCGGCCAATTGCACACTAGCTAACATGTTGTGGGATATCACATGGAATAAAATGCGTACATCTTCCTTGGTTGCAGAGTAATTCATTTTGAGCAAAACATTGTATTTTTTATTAAAAGGAATACCGCTATTTTAACCAGTAGGTTTACAACAAAACAACCTTATTATCGGCAATCTCTAGAGAGGGGCCATAACATGAATGGGCATAACGTCTAAACTGATGTGTCTCGCGTATCTGAGCTGTTTTGAGCCACAATAGTACTCCGTGTGACAAACTGAAACTTATATTCATTCAAAGTACCCTTTGTCTGCCTCATCTCACCTGCCACAAATTCTAAACTTTTCAAGCAATTCTTGGCTGTGTTGCCTTGACTCTCCCTGTACCTCTGTGTGAGCTCCTTCAGGAAAGAGGGCTCCATCAGGCACGGCATGCTTTTATCCGATGCGATGTTTCGCTTCGGGTTTATAGTGTATTACAAAGTGTGTAGCCCGTTTCAAATCGGTTCCTGTTTTCAGATACTTTAGACCTGGTGCATGGAGGTACACTGCATTGCCTAAGATCACACATGCATGTCTACAGATTCAGATTCATTTCAGGTCTCCATATTTCGCTGTTTAACCTACAGCCTGCACCCTTCCTTTGTTCTTCCGCAACACGCTTTTGTGTTTATTTTTTCTTCAGTAGAACGACTTCCAAGGGGGCGGAGAGGGACTTGCTCTGCTGAAACTATTGCCTGCGTCTTCTTGTAACACGCTTTGTTTCTGGATAAGAGCATAAAACAGGAAGCTTTGACATGGAGACCCTGCCAGGGTAAAAGATTTTGGGTTCGGTCACGGTTCTAATCCGTTCCCTTGCGTTAGAGGAGCCCACAACGTGTCTCTGCAGCATCGTGCTTTCTCTCTTCCAGGCACGCGCAGGGCTCTTGGCTGTGACCTCAAGATGAACTGCAAGGCTCCAGTGTGCGTGCATTCACTAGATAACTGCTGCAAATGTGCTGAATCCTACGCAGCGCTACTCTTCCTACATCATGGTAGACAGGGGTCCCCAGGGCAAGTGGGCTCTGATCCATAGGGGGGGCGGTGGGAGGGGGGGAGGCAGTCGCAGAGGGGGGGAGTTCTGTATGTGGGAGAGGGTGTAAATAATGGAGGGACGGGAGAATTATATAGCGCTTACTATCTTTCATGCGGCATCGAGACGCTGTACCAGACCGCTAGCACGCGACTGTGAATCTCTTGTGGGCCTGGTTTGCTGTTGTTTTGGGACATTTATCATTGGGGGCGCCGACCCTGGTCTCTTTGTTTACACTTATAAACATAGAGAACCCTGCCCCCTCTGTGAATTGATATAAATTATTCTGGGAGCAGCGCGGGAGGGTTCATTCAGCTTAATATGAATGACGGAGGTCAAGGGGTTAGAATAGATAAGATATAGCAGCACCTGTGCAAAACAAGCATAAGCAAAGCCAATGGGTCTCGTCTATGTGAGAGCTATTGGCTTTGGTAATGTGATTTAGCCATGTTGTACACCGGTGTGGCTACTGTACAGAATGGATAACAAGCATTGGCATAGCCAATAGGTCTCGCCTTTGGGACCTTATAAGTGTTGATGTTGTTGCACCAAGGATATTGTACTGCATTACTAAATTCTTATAAGGTTCGAAAGGCGAGACCTATTGGCTATGCCAATGCTTGTTTCTAAAAGCAAGTTCTGAACTTTTCTTTCCTCCGATGCAGAGGGAGAGTTTTTGCCTAGAAAGGAAAAAGAGCACCCACCAGTCCTTGTTCTTCTCACTCTTGGCACTCCAGCTAAGGCCAGATGTGTGGACTTCCTGGCCGGGCCGTAAAAATGAACACTCAAGGTCAGGTAACTTGGAACAGTATTATGCAGGGCACGAAAAATCAACAGCAATGTTTTGAACAGAATTCTCTTACTCATGGACGCCAGTGCAAGGAAGTAAGATGCATGAAAGTCCCTGTTCTCCACAGCAATTTCAAAAAGAGTTGTGCCGCGTAATGTTGCACCATTTGAAGACTGTGAATAGCGCACTCAGATATAATGCATTAGAGTAGTCCAGGCGTGAGGTAATCAGAGCCTAGATAACACTTTTTCCAGCCGGAAAAGACAGCAAAAACAAGAACTTTTTCAAACCTTGCAGAATTGCAAAATAGATTCCAGTCACTGCGCTACTCTGAGGTTGGAAAGTTGAGCATTTGTTGAACTTGACTCCCAAGTTCTTCCCTGTCTCTATAAAAGATGCAGGCGGAGCAAGTCCATCCGGGCAACATGCCGACCCGTTGCTAGGTGCCAAAAAAAAATATTTCCGGTTATCATGTTGCACATCAGTTGTTTCTGATGCTACCAGTCAAACATGCCAGTTAGGCACAACTTATTGGAGTCGAAGACAAGGTCTTCCCCTTCCTTGAAAGAAAGAGAATTTGAGTATCATCTGCATGTGATACAATCTTGGTTCCCAAAGACTCAACCACAGAAGCAAGCGGGATAAGATAGACATAAAAACAAAGTTGGGCTAAGGGCTTTGCCCGGAGGGTCCCTGAGTGAAATCGCCCTGTTGCTAGAAGCAAACGAGGGAAGCCAAACCTCCTGTTCTCTATTGTCTAAGAAGGAGGTCAGCCACCTGAGGGTCAGACTCTTTAGTCCAATATTCAAAAGCGAATAACCAACAGGAAGGAATGGGGTACCTTGTCAAAGGTGGAGGACAGATCTAACAAAATCCTCACAGCCTTACCCCTGGAATCTAGAGTGCCTTTGATTTGTTCCCCCACCCCTAGTAGGGCCGCCTCAGTACTCAGATTCTCCTTGAAACCAGACTGACTAGAATGTAGGAGAACATTAGTCTCTAAATAACAGGAAAGTTTTCTATTGACTGATTTCTCCAAGATCTTAGAGTGTGCAGACAGCTGGGAGATGGGCCTCTAATTACTTAGCAGACTAGGGTCGGCGGAAGGCTTCTTCAATAATGGAAGAATCTTTCCCTGTTTCCAACCTGTGGGAACCATTGCGGAAGCCAGCAACTCATTAACCTCTTGCATGCTCATGACAAGGTGAGCTCGTCATGAGGCACACTGGAGCTGTGCTCATGACAAGGTGAACTTGTCATGTATAATGGGAATCATAAATAATCAGCACAGGAGGGGAAAAGCCTTAGCAGCCAAGTGGTTAAGCAGCCTTTTTATCCACGGATTAATCACCTTTGCTGCCGTAATTAACACACTGGTGGGGCAGGGATCAGCAGGTGAGCCTTATTTGAGACTTTGAATGGCTGTTAGTGATTCCTCTAGAGAGAGATTACCTCTTTAGTTGCTACCCCAGGAAGAGGGAGGCTACTGAGTCCCTCACCAGAGCCCACAAGGACGAGTTGGATGTTAGCAATTTTCTCTTGATAAAAAGAGCTAATTTATTGGACCACTCTAGAGCCTTTTGAGCTTCTCTAGAGCAGGCCGCAGGTGAGATAACGTTGTTCACTGTCTTAAACACATCACATATCTTATTGCCTGCCTCTCCCATCTTGCTATAAAAATATGCATTTTTAGCAGTCTTAAGCGAGGCATGTTATTTCCTAAGTGTCATCCAATATCCAATATGAATCTTTCTCTTTCAGATTATACTCCTTACTCCACACTCTTTCGGCCTTTTTTACAACTTTTCTTTTTCAATGAGTGGTTCAGTAAACCAGGGAGCCAAAGGCCTACTTCTTTCAGATTTCCTGGACTTGATGGGAGCCAGTGAATTGACTGCTTCCCAGATCTAGCCATCCATCCTGCTAATGTCTCCCAATGTTGCCTGAGAACTTGGGCATAGTCATATTACGGGAGGCCAGGAGCTTGGTTTGATGTATTTTATTGTAGGGCCTAAATGACGAGCTACCTGAGTTAAAGTTATCAGAGCAGCCATAAGAAAGCGGGCTGGCCAACTGAACCTAATCAAATAGCAGTCAGTCCAAGGAAGGGGGAGAGTGTTGCACATCAGCAACTTATGACTGGAGAACACCAAGTCAATCGAATGACCCACTACGTAAGTAGGCTAGGTAATTAACTGTTTCAAATTAAGGAAAGACAAAGTCTCCACTAAGAGTACAGATTCCTTATTAGTGGCAAAATCCATGTGAATATTAAAATCTAGAAGTACTTTAAAAATGAAAATGTTTTATTTCCCATTGAGAAAGGGTGTCTGCAAGAGAGTCGAGGAATGCTCCAGCCTGGCCGGGGAGGGGCGGGGGGACAGGGTGTCTATAAATTGGTCCACACACTCCATATTTGGATGCAGAAATAGTGTCAAAACCGAATACAGGGTTGCACCTGTTATACACAAGCTGTGCCATGTCGGGTGGGTGAATTCACAGCTGAAACGCATAGTGCCATGTGGTGGCTCTGGGGAGATTTCCCTAATTTTGTGAATTACATTTGTAAATATTTTGCTACAGATCTCTTGTGGATGAGGCAGACATGCGTTTAGAATGTATGTTTGCATCTCAAATGTCAGCATAATCAAACCTGAAGCAACACAAATTGTTCTAAAAGTTTTTTCTAAATGTTTTTACAAACTGTACTAGGACACCGAAATTCTTAGCTTACTATAAAAACGTCTTTTTTTATTATTTAGAGTGTGAGTTGAATAGTAAAACGTTCTCCGAAATAATTCATAAGATCTGAAAGAAACAGTTACAGATTCCTTACCTTAGAATTACCCCCAGGTGTCAGACTGTATCAGGAAAGTCTTTCATCAGCAGTACCCCTGTGCGTCGGAAGGTGGTGTCAGTTGACTCCGTGTTCGTCATTGGCATCGTGGTTGCTGGGATGACGTCACGCTAGCTACATAGATGCCGCCCTCATGCGATGACATCAGTTCTTTCTTTTTCCACGCCAGCCAGCGCAGATCCGAAGATAGTGGTACCTCCAGTCAATTTTTTGACAGAATTTTTCATGACTTTTGCGGACGCCGTTGTTGCTGAGTCTATCTACTCCTGGTGCACAAGGAATTCCCAGTTTCAAGGCTTGCGGTTCCTGTAGCTGATTGATGTTGCTGACGGATCCGCACCCCATGTGCCTGTTTTGCCTTTAGCTCGACCACGATCCGATCCCAAGTTGTGCTCCGACTGCCGGACCATGAATCCGATGTCTTTGCGGCAGCGGTCCCAAGGTCTGGCAGTCTTCTCTGTGCCGTTCGAGGTCCCAGTCGCGTGGTAGGTCGAGGGACCGGTCTCGGAGCTACCACCACCAATCTTCCTCCAAGTCTTCGCACTCCTCAGGTAAGTCGAAGCACAAGAAGAAGTCGAAGAAGCACTGTCGCTCTTTGACTTCTCCCCGTCGGTTAGCCGACGCGACGAGAGATGCGGGTGGTTACAACTTCCCCGGCACCGATTCCACCGGCACCACGTCCGCAGCCGACGCCGGTTGTGTCCCAGCCAGCTTCGATTCCGGCCACCACTTCAATGTAGACACAGAGCCGTACCGGCACTGACAGGCACATCTGAAAGAAACAGGTTAGTATTAGATTCCTTACCTTCGAATATCCCCAGGCGTCAGACTGGATCCGGAAATGTTTGCATAGCAGTACCCTTGCGCGTCGGTAGGCGTCGTCTGTGGCTCCGCGTCTGTCGTCGGCGTCATTGGTGCCGGGATGACGTCGCCGGAGTACTTAGACGCCGCCCTAGCGCGCTGACGTCAGTTCTTCTTTTTTCCGTGCCAGCAAGCGCCGATCCGGAAAAAGTGGTACCCTTAGTCAATTTTTGACTAAACTTTTTCGATCATTTTTGATCCTTTTCGAAGTCTACTCGACTCTGGCGGTGCCGGTAGGGATGCCTGGGTTTAAACCTGCGAAGACTGTGACCGACCTATGTCGGTTACCGACCCCCATCGCCGGTGCCTTCACTGTCTGGGCTTCGACCACGACGACAAGGCCTGTCCCGACTGCCGAGCCCTGACGACCAAAGCTGGGCGAGAGCGGCTCGAGCTCCGGCGGTCGGCCCCGCGCCGCTCGAGGTCCCGGTCCGGAAGGAGGTCGAGGGACCGGTCGCGGGGACGGAGCCACCATAGCTCCGGGAGTCGTCATCGGTCTTCGGGCTCGAAGTCCTCAGGTAAGCACAAGAAGTCAAAGAGGCATCATCGCTCTTCCGACTCCCCCCCCGACGCTCGCGCGATGCGGCCGGGGGTACGGTTGACACCACCCACGCGGCTCCGTCAGAGTCGCAGGCGTCGCGGCCTGCTTCATACCCACGGTCCCTGGGTGGGACGCGACGGCGGAGGAGATTGAGCGCTTCCTCATGGCCATGAGGTCGCTCTCTCCCCTGTCGGGTTCCGCGGCGTCGTCTGGCCCAGCGGCCCTGTGGGGGTCCGCTGGGCCCGACGGCCCAGCGGACCCCCAGATAGGGCCGGCGACTTCGGTCCCGGCGCCGCAGGGCCCCACTGGATCCGGATCCAGGTCATCGCCGGTCGACCTGGCGACCTCCCCGGCGCCGACCCCCAGGGTGTCACCTCCGGCGCCTCCCTCAATTCGGTTCCGGCGCCAGAGCGGCGCCGTTGGGCGCCGCTCTCGATGTCGCTTGGAGATTTCTACTTCAATGAACCAGCCCCATCCTTTGACAACCCTGACTATCAGGAGATGGGTGACGAGGAGTATTTGGAGGGGTCTGAGGACCCTCTGACACGAGAGTGTCAGTCTCAGCAGGACTGGGCAGGTGAGCTTGGGGATGCCAGTGGTCTGTACACTTTGCCAGACACTGGTTATGTCTCCCCTCCTACCGTGGCTTCGGAGGAGGAGGCTACCTACAGTGTGATGCTGATGAGGGCAGCCAAGGCCTTGGCCCTTGAGCTCCCTGTCGCGGCCGTGAGGACTAACCTCCTCACTGAGGTCCTTAAACCGCAGTCAAGCTCGGCCGAGCCTCTGCTGCCGTTTAATGAGGCCTTGACGGACGTTCTTTTGGGCACTTGGTCCAGGCCCGCTACAGGTCAGCCTGTAGATAGGAACGTGGCCAGACGCCACCGTCCAGCTCCGGGTGACCCTTGCTTTCTATCCTCCCACCCTACCCCCGAGAGTTAGGTCATCCAGGCCTCTAACTCCCAGACCACATTCCCGACGGCTCCGCCCGATCGGGAATCCAAGAGGTATGAGCAATACGGTAAAAAGGTATTCTCCTCTCTGAGTTTGGGACTGCGGTCAGCCAACACCGCATGCCTCTTGGGCCGCTACTCCCACTCTCTGTGGGATACGGTTGCGGACGTGCTGCCACAATGTCCGGCGGAGGTCCAGACTAAACTCACCCTAGCCCTTGCGGAGGGTCGAGATGCGGCACAGTTTTCTATCCGGTGTTGGCTGGTTACCACGGACTCACTGGGCAGAGCGATGGCAACGACGGTGGTGATTCGTCGCCACGCCTGGTTGAGGTCCGCCAACTTTTTGGCTGATGTCCAAAACACCCTTATGTACATGCCGTTTGATGGCCGTCGCCTCTTTGGCGACAAGGCAGACCATGCGCTTGAGCGCTTTAAGGACTCCAGGGCTACGGCCAAGTCCTTGGGCCTCTCGGGCCCGCGCCAGCAAACGGGTGCCTTTCGCTCCTTTCGTGGCCAAGGAAGGGGCTCTCCCACACGTGCTGCCAGCCACGCACCGCAGCCTAACATCCAGCACGGTGGCGGCCGTGGAAACCGCCGTGGCGGGAGTCGGGGACAACGGCGAGGCCAGTCCACACCTTCCCTTGCAGCTTCCGCCTCTAAGCCTTCCTAGTCCGTGCTTTCAGGCCGATGTGACGCCAGTGGGGGGCAGGGTTCACCATCACCACTTCCACTGGCGCACTGTCACTTCGGACAGTTGGGTGCTGCAAATCGTCCGAAGGGGCTACTCCCTCCCCTTCGAGACGACCCCTCCAGCCATGCCACCGCAATACCACCGCGTGTCGGGGGATCACTTGAAACTTCTACGAGCGGAAGTTACGGCCCTCTTGAACAAGGGGGCCATCGAGCGCGTTCCTGGGCCAGAAGTAGGGTGTTGTTGTTACTCCCACTACTTTCTGGTACCCAAGGAACGTCAACGGCTTCCTCCGGAAAAAGAAGTTCAAGATGCTAACACTGGTTCAGGTCTTAGCTGCCCTGGACCCAGGAGACTGGATGGTAGAGTTGGACTTGCAGGATGCTTATTTTCACATCCCCGTCCTGCCGGCCCACCGGCGCTACCTGCAGTTCACGGTAGGCCACGAGCACTTTCAGTTTACCGTGCTCCCCTTCGGCCTTACCAGCGCCCCACGGGTGTTCAAGAAGGTGATGGCGGTGGTGGCAGCTTATCTGCGCAGGTTAGGGGTTTCAGTCTTCCCCTAACTCGACGACTGGTTGTTGAAGGTGGGCTCGCCCCAGACAGTCGTCAGCCACCTCCAGACGATGGCAGACCTCCTGCACCAGCTTTGGTTTTCCATCAATGTGCCGAAGTCACACCTGTGTCCCTCTCAGAAGCTCCTCTTCATCGGAGCGGTTCTCGACTCGGTGCAGTTTCGGGTTTATCCTCCCGAGCAGCGGGTTCGGGATATTCAGGCTCGGATTCCAATCTTTCAGCCTTTATCCCGGGTCTCTGTCAGGTTGAAGCTGCGGCTTCTGGGGCTGATGGCCTCCTGCATCCTTCTGGTGCATCACGCCAGGTGGCGGATGCCGGCTCTGCAGTGGGACTTGAGGTTTCAGTGGGCCCAGCATCAGGGCAACCTGTCCGACCATGTCCTGATCTCGGAGGGCACTGAGAGATAGCTGCAGTGGTGGCTCGCGGACCGTGATTGGGTCAGCGGCAGATCCCTCTCCTTACCCCAACCGGAGCACATAGTTGTGACGGATGCGTCCCTCCTCGGTTGGGGAGGCCACATGGGAGAGGCGGAGATCAGAGGTTCCATATCAACCTTCTGGATCTGAGGGCGATTCGTCTAGCACTGAAGGCATTCCTCTCATCTGTCCGGGGGAGTGTAGTGCAGGTGTTCACGGACAACACCACCGCCATGTGGTACTGCAACAAACAGGGCGGGGTGGGGTCGTGGACCCTCTGCCAGGAGGCTCTGCGTCTCTGGTAGTGGCTGGAACATCAGGGCGTTACCCTGGTGGTTCAACACCTGGCAGGTTTTCTGAACGCCAGGGCGGACGAACTCAGCCGACGGCGCATGATGGATCACGAATGGCGTCTGAACTCGGACGTGGTGCAAGGCCTCTTTCTGCAGTGGGGAGAGCCTTGGTTAGATTTATTCGCCACCGAAGAGAACGCGCAATGTCATCAGTTCTGCTCGTTGGAATTTCCAAGGCGGCATTCGCTCGGAGACTCTTTTCTTCGCGAGTGGAGTTGCGGTCTGTTGTACGCCTTTCCGCCTATACCACTTCTGCCCAGAGTGCTGAACCCGATCAAGCGCGACCGGGCCCATGTCATCCTTGTGGCTCCGGACTGGGCGCGAAGGTACTGGTATCCCGAGCTACTCCGTATGTCTGTCGATCCCCCGATTCGTCTGCCTCTTCAGGAGGACCTTCTGTCGCAGCAGCAGGGGACAATGCTCCACCTAAACCTGTCCAGTCTCCACCTCCATGCTTGGAGATTGAGCGGGGACAGTTGAGGCCATTTGACTTGCCTCCTGAAGTTTGTACTGTGATTCTGGCAGCCAGGCGTCCCTCCACAAAGTAGGTATACGCCGGCAGGTGGAACAAATTTGTGGCATGGTGCACAGCAAAGGCTATGGATCCTCTCTCTGCCCCTCTTTCTGAGGTTCTCCTTCTTTCTCTTGCCCAGCAGGGCTCTGCTTTGGGCACTATCAAGGGCTACCGTTCTGCCCTTTCAGCCTTTTTAAGGCTACCTGATCAGCCATCTTTGTTCAAGTCCCCAATTGTAAATAGGCTTTTGAAGGGCATCACACCCATGTTCCCTCCTGTTTCATTTGTGATGCCTCAGTGGGACTTGAACCTTGTACTTACTTATCTGATGTGCGCTCCCTTTGAGCCACTTCATAACTGTCCTCTCTGCCTTCTTACTCTGAAAACTGCTTTCCTGGTTGCCATCACCTCTGCTAGGAGAGTGAGTGAGCTCCAGGCTCTTTCTTCCAAACCTCCTTTCCTTTCTGTCCATCCGGACAAGGTTGTGTTGCGGACAAGACCCTATTTCCTGCCCAAGGTAGTCACAGCCTTCCACATCAGGCAGTCCATCACCTTGCCCACCTTCTTTCCGCCTCCGCATCCCTCAAAGGAGGAAGAGCGGCTCCACCGTCTGGACCCAAAACGTGCGCTCTCGTTTTATCTGGATCGCACACGCCAGTTCCGGGTGGATGACCAACTCTTTGTTGGTTACGTGGGCGCTAAGAAGGGACGGGCGGTGCACAAACGGACCATCTCTCGGTGGGTCGTGTTGTGTATCAAGGCATGCTACTCCTTGTCTAAGAAGGAACCTCCTGTTGGGCTGAGGGCCCATTCCACTCAGGCCACGGCGGCTTCCACTGCCCTGGGCCGGGGAGTCCCCTTGCAGGACATCCGTCAGAGAGCTACGTGGGCCGCGCTGCACACGTTCACAAGACACTACTGCCTGGACAGCCAAGTCCGGAGGGATGGCTTCTTTGGCAGTTCCGTCCTCCAGGTCTTTCTGGTGTGATTATTGGTTCTCAGACCCACCACCGGGGTTGGTATTGCTGTGGTATCTATTCTAAAGTAAGGAATCTAATACTAACCTGTTTCTTTCAGATCAACAAGTTACTTACCTTCGGTAACAATATATCTGTAAGAAACAGTAGTAAGTATTAGATTCCTTACCGCCCCACCCATCCTCCCCGTTCTGCGAACCGATATCTAGGGTTAAGGTCATCGCCTTTCAGGGCCCTAGTTTCAATGGCACCAGTGTTGGTTTTTAACATGGCTCTGCGTTTCTGGCGCGGAAAAGCTGTGTATAAGAACTGACGTCAGCGCACGAGGGCGGCGTCTAAGTACTCCGGCGACGTCATCCCGACACCAACGACGGACACGGAGCCGCAGACGACGCCTACCGCGCGAGGGTACTGCTACGCAAAGATTTCCGGTTCCAGTGTGACACCTGGTGATATTCTAAGTAAGAAATCTAATACTAACTACTGTTTCTTACAGATATATCGTTACCGAAGGTAAGTAACTTGTTCTTTTGTGCCCTTGTTCTACCCTGGCTCTTTTAGACCAGATTGGCAGCCAAGAGGGTGAGGAGGACTGGGAGGGGTCTGGAGACCCTTTAACTGATCAGCTGGGCTACAAAACATACTGGAGAGAGGAACTAGGGGAAGCCAGTGGTTTGGATACCCCACCAGACCTTGGCATGTTGTCTCCTCCTATCATGGCTACGAAGGAGGGAGTGTCAAATGCTGTGGTGTTGCATAGGGCGGCCGAGGCTCAGAGGTGTGGCGCCGCGGCCAGGGCGACTGACGCTGGAATTTGGGGACCACGGTTCGATCCCCGGCTCCGGCGGCAGGTTAGCCCAGCACCATGTGACTCTGGGCAATAGCTCGCTTAATCTTCCCAACGGCCCCCAGCGCCTAGAGACCCTTACGGGTGATTGTGCGCTTTACAAATGTGGACTTTACTTTACTTTTAACCTCGAGCTACCTATGGTGGCAGTCAGGTCTAACCTCCTAACAGAGGTGCTTCAACCGGAAGTGAGCTCTTCGGAGTCCCTGCTGCCATTCATTGAAGCCCTAACAGACATCCTTTTGGGCACCTGGTCCAGGGCCCAACACAGGGGCTCTTGTGGATAGGATGATTGCCCCACGCCACCGCCCCCCCTGGGCAACCCCACTTTCCTACCCCACTTTCCTCTCCTAACACCCCAGCCCTGAGAGCTTGTTGGTCAAAGCCTCCACCTCCAAAGGCGCTTTCCCTAACGCACCACCTGATAGGGAATCCCAAAAAATGGACCATCTTGGGAAGATGTTTTCTTTCTCCAGCTTGGGGCTGCGGTCGGTAAACACTGCATGCCTTTTGGGCCGTTACACCCACTCCATTTGGGATACCGTAGCGCCAGTGCTACCCCAGTGCCCGGAGGAGGCCCGGGCCGTACTCTCTCGTGCAGTTGCCGAATGGAGAGACGCAGCAATATTTACCATCCGCTCTGGGCTGGATACCGCCGACTCACTAAGCAGGACAATTTCGATGTCAGTAGCCCTTGGATCTACGCCTGGTTGAGGTCGACTGGTTTTTCAGGAGATGTTTAATCCATTCTTATGGACATGCCCTTTGATGGCCGTCGCCTATTCGGCGACAAGGCAGACAATGCACTGGATTGCTTTAAGGACTCTCGGGCTACGGTCAGGTCCTTGGGCCTCTCCACCACCTGATCTGCGCAGTCTGCTTTTCTCCCCTTCCATGGCTATGGAAGGGGTGCCCCGCCGCGTCCCGCCCAGAGCCACGAGCCAGCACAAGCTGTTCAGCCCCTGCGCAGCCAGGGATATGGGAACCACCACCGTGGTTCTGGGGGCCAGCGGGCGGGCTAGTCCCTCACAACCCTCTATGCTGCAGCCTCCAAACCCTCCTAGTCCGACCTTTCAGAGCATAGGTAATGGCACACCTTTTAAAAAAAAGTGCATTGAAAGACATTCTGCTGCACTAGGTCTTAGAGCAAAAGAACACAGCAGGACAGTCTTTGGCTACTCAATATATTCTATTTGAGCGCAATTCAGGGCATGTTATATCACCCTTCTTCCCCTTTTCAGATGCATTAGAATACCCTGGAGTGACTACTTAATCGTGGGGGGCGGGGATAAAAGGGACCTCTTTCTTCTCCCCACTGACATACATAGTGAGCATTTGCTTACTTAAGAGAACCCTTTCAAGACTTAAAAGTAGATACTACTTCACTAATATATGGATGGAAAAAATGTGGCGTTTGTAGAGACATTTGAGTCCCGTGATGGCGTATGATGCCTGGAGAGTGTCCCCTAAACATGGTGCAAATGCATGTCCGTTAGTCTTATGCTTGTAGTTATAAGCAAATTAATGTGAATAAAGGAGTGCATGTGGTAAATACATAACTGTCACTCTTTTTGACCTGAGAAGTTATTGGGTCTTGTATTTATGCAAATCCAGGTCTTTATTTTTTCCTCTCTGATTTCCCAATGTACATTGGTGCAGCTTGGCAGTAGAAGGCATAAGGTAAATTGTTGGAACTGTGACGCTATGCCACATGTCCGCCCTATGTTCTTGGCATGGTTCTCAAGGTCTGAGGTCATTAATGCTAGTATGTTTCCTTGGAGGTTGCTTAATGCAATGTGTGTACTTAAGTACAATACTTTTATGCTGGGATGTTTTATGTTCTATATGAGTTTTTACAGAGTCCCTTGGGCACATAGTGAACTCCGATTTTGTAGAGAAAAAAATTAGACCACAACATGGAAGGGCAGAATCGACAGGATCCAATCACAATGGCTCCCTGTTTTTGTTTTACCTAAAAAGCATGTTTACACACGGGACTGTGGTGCTGCATAAAATAAACTTTTAAAGACAAATGAAGGCCTGGCTCTGTTGCAGTTGATGGCAGCCCTTCAATCTGTGGCTTATAGAGTAAATAGAATAGAATAGAATATGCTCTTATATAGCGCATGGCTACCCGGAGGCATCCCAGCGCTGCGGAATTTTATGGGAAAAGCCATGTCTTCAGTTGTCTGCAGAATGAGAGGTGGTCGGTTTCCTGACGGATGGGAAGATGCAAGGCGTTCCAAAGCCTGGATGCATTGTAGGAGAAAAGGCACCCTCCTGTGCGGGACTTCCTGATTCTGGGGACGTCGGCCAGATGTAGCTCTTTAGAGCGAAGACTCCTGATTGCTTTATAGGGTTTGATAAGGTTGTTAAGGATAGGAGGGCCTTTGCCCTGTAAATTAATGTGTGCGATGCAAAGAGCTTTAAAGTGTATTCGCTCTTGCATCGGGAGCCTGTAAGGAGTCTTGCTGCCGAGTTCTGGACTACCTGAAGTTTGTGGATAACTGAGGTGGGGGCTCCTAAATTATGAGAATTTCCATAATCCAATCTCGATAAAATGAGCGCTAGGATTAGAATTACAACGCTCAAGTGCCTCTACTATATTTAATGAATTTCAAAAATAATTACGTAGTTTCTCCTCAAAAGCACCTATTTAAAATGTACTAAAACTAGGCTATAACTAACAGAAAGCGATTTGGCTCCAAAATTAGGTGAATTTTCACTGATGTTTAGTTTTTCACAAAGACGATTCTATATTTGAGGACAGGTGGGAATTTTAATGGAAAAGCACACTTCATATTTGTGCTGTGTCCCTCAAATTAATAATGTGGCATAGCGCCTCACCAACACTCCTAGTGTGGGCAAGATGTTTCTATCTCCAGGTTTTACGATTACAGAACTACAGAAGGCCGCCATGACCTTTAGATCGCTGCAAATATCAGCGGCGAGTGACAACTCAGTTACAGTGACTTCACCCGTTCTGCACCGTCCTGCTCCCAGTGCAATCTACAGCAAATCTGTGGCTGTAAAAACAGTATATGCACATAAAATAAGCATCATTAGTGTTTACTGAGTTGTAGCGCTAGTGTCCACCGAGGTGCATAAACTTGGACATTTACCAACGATGGGACAAAATAGACCTCCTGAAAAATTACTTGTATACATGCACCTACACATTTTAGAGCGCATATAGCAATCCTAATACCTGAAACGGCCCTGTCTGTCAGTTGACAACACACCAGGACCAGCGCCTGTGCTAACACACTGGGTATGAGCTGACAACTGTTCATCTTTTTAATGGCATCTGACTGAGGCTCTTGTTTAGTGTATCCATCCTTCTAGTTTACCTTCGCTGTCTTTTCTTTATTACTGTGTGCAATACATCTGATTAGTGTGTCATTTGCAGTCCTCTCTTGGAGGCGGTTAGTGCCTTGAAATCCTACATCACACAAGGCACAATGACATAGCGTGTCACTTGCAGCTGGCACCGCTGAGTTTTATGCGGAAATGTCATGTCGGGCAGAGCTGCCACCCCTGCCTCTTCTGGATAGTGTAATTTTTACTTTTCTGACTTATATTTCATACAGTATATGTATATAAATATCAAGATATTAACCGGTGTGTAAATCATTTTACTGATTTCAATTGGCAGACAGTAGATACAGAACAACATCTGTCTTAATAAATATGTGCAACGCTTCAGCTGAGTACATTAAAAAACATTACTAGTAGCTCAGTGTTCTACGAGAAATTCACAAGGAAACACACATTTATTAGCTTAGATATTTTAATTAAAACTGTTTGTCTTTTTTACCATTTACTCCATGTGCAGGTATTTTACATCTAAAAGGCCTCTGGTATGCTGGGCATGTGACAAGGGACCCATTTTCATTATCCTTTCACTTGCAAGTTGATTCCTGTCAAGCAGTGGGGTTTGTAAAATGGGATCGCTCATTGGGGAAGGAGAAAGACACTTTGGCAAACACTTTTGCTAATTTTATAGGTGCATTTCAGCAGTTCATCATTCGTAGTCGGAACCATCATGTATAAATATGTTTTGCAAGTGCAAAAGAGTATTGTTCAAGGCATATGAGCTGCAGATAGTACACTTTGCATTAGATCGCCATCTGGTGTTGGGCTCGGATGGTTGCACCTTGTTGTTGTCTTGGAAGAAGTCTTCGTAGTCACGAGATAGGTGACTCCTCCCTTGGACGATAGTGTGCATGGACATCAACTCCATCCTTAGATTGTTTTATTCCGCCATTTGGTTCGGATGCAACTTTTTGCACACCGATTCCAAAACTTCATTTTATAACTTTTTCGACGTGCAAAACATCTATAACTCATACAAATCCTATTCTAGCTTTGACGCGACCTTCATCTATTCGATTCCAGTCGTCGACCCGGGCCGTGGGGCCTATCGACGCTGTTGGGCCTACGGCTCATGGAAAGAATGCCGTTCAAGAAATGCCCCCAGTGTGGAGCAAAATTCCCACACAGTGACCATCATAAGGTCTGTAACCTGTGTCCCTCGCCAGAACACGACGAATCCAGCTGCCAAGCCTGCGCCTCTTTTTGATCGAAGAAGACTATCCGTGCTAGTCGGGCTCGACGACACTTCATGGCGCAGAGATCAGCTCTGGAAACAGTGGACATCTTTGATGAAGGCCCAGATGTCCCAGAAGAAGATTCCGAAGAACTCTAAATCGTGTCGGAGGCAGAGGACTCGGATGACCCCATCACTCCTGGTTAACGAGTGAGTACTTCTGCCCCTGCACCAACCACACCATCACAGCAAAAGGCACTGGTCAAGACTTCGCCTGCTGGCGCCTGTCGCGACCGAAAACATGCTTCAGAAGCCCCGCCTTCGAGCCCGGCTCCGAAGAAAAAATATAAGCCTTCCAGTAGCTCGGTGCCGAGCAAACCACATGTGATAGTCCCTCAGGTGCATTCGACACTGAAGCCAAAAAGACACTCGGCTCCGGAATCGGTTTCGATTCCGTCTGCGCCGAAAGACAAACCGTCCCGAAAACATCCAGGCCTATTGATAAAACGGCTTCGAACACTTCCAAGCCTAAACATCACGATCCGGCTCCGAAACCCAAGTCTTCGGAACCGAAAACAACGGCGAAGGATTCTACCAAGCCTCCTAAGGCCAAAGAACCCAAAAATAAACCATGCTCGAAACCGAAAAAAAACGGCGCCGAAAACGGTTATCGAGGAAGAGGAACTGTTTCATCCGGATCCTGTTGATCCCAAACAGAAGAAAATCCTGATTTATCCCAACACAGGACATGTCATAGCTGTGCCATCCAACAGCAAGAACTCTCATACTCCTGTAAAGAAGAAGGATTGTGCCACTTCACCCATGCCTCTTTCCTTCCTGTCCATCCTTCTAATCCACTTCCTCTCCCTAGACCAGTTACACCACAGCTTGTAACTTCTCCACCACATACACCACCACAAAATGATGATGATAATTTAGTGGAGGGGGTGACCCTATGGACCCGTTCACAGAACCACAGCCTATACCACAGGATGACTGGGACTTTTAACGACCCTATAGACCCAATAAACTACCCAAGCTCACAGCCATACCCAACAAAACCATCTCCGCCTGACGACAATATTGGTTTTGGCCAACTCATTAATAGGGCTGCGGTTTTCCATGGTGTGACTATGCACTCAGACACACCTGAGGAGGATTTCCTTTTAGACACGTTTGAACAGTCCCAAAGATCAGTACAAATTTTATCGATGATCAAAGGGGTCATTAAACATGCCCCTGAAGTATTCAAAGATCCGGTAAGAGCCAGGATTTTAAATCCTACAATTGATAAAAAATATATACCTGCACCAGAAGACCCAGTCTATATCAAAGAACAGCTGCCTCTAGACTCACTAGTAGTGTCCAATGCTAGAAAGCGTGCCAATTCACAGACATCAGGGGATGCACCACCCCCAGATAAAGAATCCAAACTGCTAGAAGCATCAGGCAAAAGGGTAACTGCGCAAGCGGCCAATCACTGGCGCATATCTAATACTCAGGCACTACTGGCTAGATATGATAGGGCTCACTACGACCAATTAGAGACCCTACTCCAGCATTTGCCAGACCAATATAAAGCCCAACCAAATAACCTCATTCAAGAGGGGAAATTGATAACAAATGCCACAATTAAAAGTGCACTTGACGCAGCAGACACTGCTTCAAGATCCATTAACACCAGTGTACTGCTCAGATGACATGCCTGGCTATGCATTTCAGGCTTTAAGTAAGAAGTCCAGACAACAAGTTGAATCAGCCGTTAAATCAAGAACACCTTTTTGGACCGGCTGTGGACTTAACTCTTGAAAAATTGAAAAAAGACACAGAGACTGCAAAGTCCATGGGAGCCCTACAGTCTCCACAAACACTTGGTTCCTTTCGTCGCTCCTTTTATAGAGGAGCCTTTTAACACATCAGTACAGACACTTCATCGTCATTTAAAACTACCACTCAAACATCCCCAAACAGAGTATATTTTAGAGAAGGTTACAGAGGGAATAATAACAAAGGAAGAGGACGAGGTAACAATAACACTCGCACCTCCCCTGCTTTTAAACAGTGACTTCCCTCCACTCCCCCCAGGCCATTCCAATCCGGTCGGGGGAAGATTATCACAGTTCCTACCTGTCTGGAATTCCATCACAACAGACAAGTGGGTAAGACAGATTATCCAATATGGTTTCTGCCTCGAACTTACATCTACCCCCCCCCCCCCAACCCCCCCAAAAAAACATACCACCCAAGCAGCATGCCATGTCCACAGAACATCTTACACTATTCAAACAAGAAGTTCTCTCCCTGCTTCAAAAGCAAGGTATAGAGCCAGTCCCCTTGCTCCATCAGGGAGCAGGAGTCTACTTCCTGTATTTCCTAATCCCCAAAAAGGATGGGACTCTAAGACCAATGCTCGATCTGAGACCCCTCAATCTGTACATACACTCTGATCATTTTCACATGATAATCCTCCAACAAGTGCTTCCACTGCTCCAACAAGGAGACTTCCTTGCCACACTAGATCTCAAAGACGCATACTTCCACATTCCCATACATCCTTCTCACAGGAAGTATCTAAGGTGTGTGGTGGACGGACAACATTATCAGTTCAAAGTCCTTCCATTCGGGGTAACCACTGCACCCAGAGTGTTTGCCAAATGCCTAGTAGTAGTAGCAGCACACTTCCGAAGGCAACACATTCATGGCTTCCCATCTCTAGACGACTGGCTAATAAAAGCCAGATCATCCGACCAGTGTGCTCAACACACTCATCAAACCGTACAAACACTCCACGACTTGGGATTCACAATCAATTACACCAAGTCGCACCTCCATCCCACTCAGATACATCAATATCTAGGGGCCACAATAAACACTTCTACGGCTCTAGCATATCCCAATCCAGCCAGGATATCCAGTATACAGACTCTCATTGCCAAATTTCCGACACAACACTCTCTCCCAGCTAGAGTGTTCATGCAACTAATAGGCATGATGGCATCTTGCATCTTTATTGTACCCTCTGCAAGACTTCAAATGCGTCCCTTATAGGAATGTCTAGCACATCGGTGGAATCAGGCTCAAGGACAACTTACAGATCTGGTGTTGGTGGATAGCCGCACACACCACTCTCTGCAGTGGTGGAACACAACAAACTTATCCAAGGGGCGACTGTTCATTGAGCCAGTTCTACAGATAGTTCTAACTACGGACGCATCACTCACAGGATGGGGAGCCCATCTCCTCAATTACACCACTCAAGGCAAATGGACCACTCAACAGAAAGTGCTCCATATCAATCATCCGGAACTATTAGCAATATTCCTAGCACTAAAATCATTCCAACTCCATGTACAAAACAAGGCTGTCCTCATCCGGACGGACAACATGACAGCCATATATTACATACAAAAACAAGGAGGCACATATTCTCTGCAGCTGTCCCAGCTCGCACAGAACATTTGGAGGTAGGCCATTCCGCAAAACATATACCTCCTTGCAGAACATCTTCCAGGAGTTTACAATCAGATTGCGGATCTGTTAAGTCGACAGACACAACAGATTCATAAATGGGAACTACATCCACAAGTTCTTCCACCATTTTTCCAAATGTGGGGCCAATCAGACATAGATTTTTTGCCACACACAAAAACGCAAAATGCCCAACATTCGCCGCCACGTTTCCACACCCGCTATTCAAGGGCACTGCGATATGGATGAACTGGTCAGGCAGATTTGCATACGCTTTTCGCCACTCCCACTGATTCCACTAGTGGTACGCAAGCTCCGACAACTGTCTCTAAAGTTGATCCTAGTAGCTCCCACATGGGCACGTCAACTGTAGTTCACCACACTGTTGGAACTCTCACTAGTCCCACACCAGAAACTACGCCTCTCCCCATCACTACTAACGCAGAAACATGGAGAAATAAGGCACCCCGATCCAACTCAGCTGAATCTAGCAATCTGGCTCGTGAAGTCCTAGAGTTCGGTTACCTTAACCTTCCGCCGGACTGTATGAACATCATTAAAGAAGCCAGGCAACCTACAACCAGAGCTTGCTATGCAGCAAAATGGAAGAGATTTGCCATTTACTGCACTAACCAGCATTTCGATCCACTGGATGCGTCCATCCAAAACATCATTTGCTATTTACTACATTTGCAAAGATGCAATTTGGCATACTCATCCATACGTCTATATCTAGCAGCACTTGCCGCTTACTTACAAAACAGACAACACTTGTCACTTTTAGAGTCCCAGCAATTAAAGCCTGTATGGAAGGCCTTAAAAGAATCATTCCTCCTAGAGTACCACCCTCTCCGGTGTGGAATCTCAACATTGTTCTTACTAGGCTCATAGGACCCCCATTTGAACCTTTACATAAATGTGAACTTCAGTTCCTCACATGGAAAGTAGCTTTCCTTATTTCAATCACCTCTCATAGAAGAGTAAGTGAGATCCAGGCTTTAACCATACAAGAACCCTTCTTACAAATACATCGTAACAAGGTAGTTCTCAGAACAAATCCAACATTCCTTCCTAAAGTCATCTCTGCTTTTCATCTTAACCAATCTGTAGAATTACCAGTGCTTTTTCAAAACCCTGAATCCATAGCAGAGAGAGCTCTTCACACGCTAGACGTCGAAAGAGCTCTACTTTATTAAATTGACAGGACTAAAACCTTTTGAAAAATAAAACCATTGTTTTTAGCTTTCTCTCCACCGGATAAAAGTAATCCTATCTCTAAAGCTGGGATTGCAAGGGGAATTGTTAAATGTATACAAATATGCTACCAAAAAGCCAAACGCACATTAACCGTTCCGCCTAGGGCGCATTCAACACCCAAACTAGGGGCTTCTATGGCATTCTTAGGGAACATTCTCCTAGAATCTGTAAGGCAGCAACATGGTCTACAACACACACCTTCACTAAACACTATTGTGTTAATGTACAAGCCAAGCAATAAGCTTCTGTGGGCCAAGCTGTTCTTAAAACACTTTTTCAAACTACTGCAACCGATACAGATGACAATCGCTAGGGGAGATACTGCTGTACAGTCTATGCAAAGTGTACTATCTGCAGCTCATATGCCTCAAACAGAAAATGCTACTTACCAGTATGTATCTGTTCTTAGCATGTAGAGCTGCAGAGTAGTACACGCCGACCCGCCTCCCCGGGACCTGTATCTGTTCCAGTAATATCTTACTTAGATATTCACACAGGGACATCTTTTTCTTTTCTACTAACTCCATAATTTCCCATCATGGCGAAAAACAATCTAAGGATGGAGTCGATGCCCATGCGCACTATCGTCCAAGGGAGGAGTCACCTATCTCGTGACTACAAAGACTTCTTTCAAGACAACAACAAGGTGCAACCATCCGAGCCCAACACCAGATGGCGACCTAATGCACAGTGTACTACTCTGCAGCTCTACATGCCAAGAACAGATGCATACTGGTAAGTCGCATTTTCCTTGTTATCTGCTAAATCACTTTTACTAGTTAGGAAAGCTTTTCCGACTTTTCAAAGGGTTAATGCTTCTTATTTCGAATCGCAAATAAAAAGGGGTGTTTAAAAGTGTCACCCTCCTACTTCACAAAAGTGCTGTGGTGCAGACGCGCAGAGAAAAAACTGCAGTCCAATCCAGGAGCACGCACATTTCTCTCTAGGTAGATGGACCCTCAGCTCCGTGGTCAGCTGCTTCTAGCTCGTCTTAGACGTTCACACATCCTGCAGGGTTTGTGCACTCCTTCCCTCTCAGCAGGCAAGTTAGCTTCTAGGTTAAAGAACAGTAGATGTTTCAGCACCCAGGCTAACATTCTGCATTGCTAAATACATATAAGGTCCCAAAGGCGAGACCGATGCATTGCAAATGCGTGGTTTAGAATGGAGTGATTGCAGTCTTCCTGCAACCTAGCCCATCCCGATCCCCCTAGTATTACATCCTGTTTTGTATCTGTTACGGCAGTGCCTCGTTGTGCCGTACTAGATTATTCATGATCTGTCTCCATGCAGGGTGTGCCGAGATATAGTGGTAAAAGGAGTATACGCAGTGCGTGGTGCTGTACATGAAATTTCATGATTTGCTGCTGGGTTTGGTATGCCCAGAATTCGCAGATCAAGAAGTAAGCGCTATGCATAATATGGGTACAATGCGCGTAGGAGGCAGCAGTCCCCTCCCTTCGGAACTTACTTGAGCGATGGTCTAGGTAATGCCAACAAGGAGAGATCTCACTGCCTGAATAAATGTAGTTAAAGTGCTAATCGCCACTGATATATATACACATGTACAGAAAACTGATACTCCACAATATAAGACACAAAATTATCAAATCAGAGTTCTCAAATTTTTTACATACATCACAGAAAGTGAAAATGTTTGAAGGTTAATACATGATGACGAAAACAATGAATAACGCGCTGCAGTTTCTATTTCCATCTGTTTCTCCCTGATTTAAATAATGTTAACAAGAAATTAATCTTGTCAAACGATTTGAACCAACTATTGCTTTCTAGTGATGAAATGACACTGAGTTGACACCTTTAAGCCCACTATCCAGCCAGCGTGGGTCTCTCAGTGTTATCAACTTTGTTGTTCAAAAGGGGTCCTTGTTTTATTTAAATTTCTATGTTGAGAATTTGTTGAAACTATATATTTTAGGACGTATGTGTATGTGTGGGTATACACTGGTCTGTATGAACAATTGTGTTGGTTGCGCCTGGGTTATTCATTGTTTTCGTCATCATCTATTAACCTTCAAACATTTTCAATTTCTATGATGTATTTAATAAGTTAGGGGAATGGCCCTGTTCTGGCTCCTTCTGGCGCTGACGGGTGCGGGACAGGCCCGCCCTTGGCCCGCGCGCGTCCCACGGTACAGAGGGGGCGCGCTGGTTATGAGGGCTTCAGGCGCCCTCCTATGGCGCTGGTCTCGTGCGCCGTGCAGGGCTCCCTGGGAGTTGAAGTCTTCACCGCCTGGCCGTTCCCCTCACGGCGGCGCGGTAGCGCGATGTAACTGCTGCCCCCCCACACAGGAGAATACAGAGGAAGGTGAGTGCTGGCCATTCCCCTCACGGCTGGTCTGAGCAATGTTGCAGCGTGTCCCACGGTACAGAGGGGGCGCGCTGGTTATGAGGGCTTCAGGCGCCCTCCTATGGCGCTGGTCTCGTGCGCCGTGCAGGGCTCCCTGGGAGTTGAAGTCTTCACCGCCTGGCCGTTCCCCTCACGGCGGCGCGGTAGCGCGATGTAACTGCTGCCCCCCACACAGGAGAATACAGAGGAAGGTGAGTGCTGGCCATTCCCCTCACGGCTGGTCTGAGCAATGTTGCAGCGTGTCCCACGGTACAGAGGGGGCGCGCTGGTTATGAGGGCTTCAGGCGCCCTCCTATGGCGCTGGTCTCGTGCGCCGTGCAGGGCTCCTTGGGAGTTGAAGTCTTCACCGCCTGGCCGTTCATCTCACGGCGGCGCGGTAGTGCGAAGTAACTGCTGGCCCCCATGCAGGAGAATACAGAGGAAGGTGAGTGCTGGCCGTTCCCCTCACGGCTGGTCTGAACAATGTTGCAGCGCCCAGCGCCCAGCTCCCAGTCCTTTGTAGGGATTGGCCTCCTTATTGTAAATTGAGATATTTCAAGGAAATGGGAGAGTCCTGGCCCACACACACTGGGAAACTAGGTGAGAGGTAAAGACTATTGGGCTTTACCTTAGGACTACATTTTTAAGACACGAGATTGTCACAAGAAATATCAGAAAATTGAGTCCTGCAGCCATTCATTATTGAATACTGTTTTTATATTGAAGCCTCTATTATTATGACAATAATAATAATAATAATTAAAGGATGTGTCAAATTACATATTTAGCACTGAAAGATTTAACATTGTGAGGGGTGCAAAGACTTAGGGACTTATTACGATGTCGGACGGACCTGAGTCCGTCCGACATCGTTCGGGAAGTAGGACTGACCGAACTCCTGTCAGCGCTCCCAAACCAGCAATTAGGAAGCGACCGAACACTGTTCGGTCACAATATTATTATTTACAATGTGAGCATGCATTTCGAACGGAGTGCATGCTCTCATTCTAAAGAGCGGAAGTGCAGTTTATCCCTGCACCGGTGCCTGCCACCGCGTGCAGGGATCAGAGGGGGGGGGGCACCCTAGGTGACCCCTAGGCTGCCATCTGGAGGCCTTCCACCCATGAGGGCCCTGTGGGCCCCCAAAATCAACTTTCGACAGACTTTCTGTGTTGAAAAGGCCGGCATGGAAAGACTGTTGGAATGGAAAGACTATCGGAGAATCCCTTGGGCGAAAAGAGACGCCCTTGGAATTACTGAAAGCATTCCGACTGGCGGACGGGCTCTCCGAGCCAGAGTGAAGCCAGTTGTAATGTCCATTTGCATTCCTTTCTGACCAATCCCATCCAAAGGGTCGGTCGGAAAGGAATCCAACCTCCTGATTAGGATGCGGTCGGTTTCCATCCGCATCCTAATCAGGCCCTTACTCGAATACATGATTGCCGAGGGCAAACAGCCAGGAGCTACCTGCATTGAGTTTATATTTTTGAGAAGCCAGAATTTTCTAAATCTGCAGCCTTGAACGAAAGACAAGTTCCCTAGAAGTAGATGTTTGTCTTTCCCCAAAAGGACTGAAATCACTGCTTGTATTTAAACTGAAAATGCTTCTTCTACTTCAGTATCCTCATCACTTGCAAGGTAACATAAAAAATAAATATTTCCTCCATTTTCCATAAGCAATCTTTTATACAGATATTAAAACACTATCCAAGAAATGGTATATAAACATTACAAGTACACTTAACTCATAATTAATATGAAACATATGGTCATACATTAATGCCCGTAACCCAGAAAAACAAAGCAACAGTTGTAAACCTATGAGGTCTTTTTGCCCTAAAATAATGATGGACAGGTGCACAACATTTTGAGCCCAAGCAAACAGTACAAAGCTCCTGGCACAGTGGCAGAACCAATAGCCAGATTATGTTCTCTTCTAGTGTTTTTTTAATTTGGCATATATTAAATTTTCTTAGCCACTTACCACTCATTTTCCTATTCACTCTACATATATTATGAAGTGATACCAAAAAACAGTATCCAGTATGGCCTGAATGTTATCGTTTGCAAGGCTATGGCATTGAGTAAGTCCACAAATTTACCCATTTTACGATTGCCAGTCCAAATTTGAGAAACTACCCCAAAATATATGTTGACTGTCAAAAGAAAGTAATGTAACAAATTGTTGAAATTGTTTTCTATATGTCGTACCAAAAAAGTGTTAGTTGATGGGAGGTTAAAAACATATACATGAAAATGCCTGTTGCTGTTCTACAAGACCTGCATTTATTATCAATGTTTCAATTTGTATTTATGAAAGGAAATAGCGGTTAAAAATTAGCTATTTTGAAAATAATACGAGGTTTGTCTATTACTTGCAATGCAGAAAGTACAATGGATTTCAGACCAAATTAAATGCCAGGTTTGTAGTGAAAAGGAACAGTGTAAGTCTGATTCCCGTTGTACTTGAATTTTAGATTTGGAATGAGTAGGTGGTATGGATTAAAGTTGTTTGTGAGAATATATAAGGCACCGTGACAGCAAGGGAAAGGTTAAGTGTCTTGTAAGATATACTTGGAGTGGAAGATTGTGCATGTTTAAGTGTAGACCTATATTGTGTACAAATCTTCTTGAGCAATTCATATTTAAGAGTGGAAGTGGTAGAGAGACCGCACCTAGGTTGTATTTCAGATGAGGATAGAAAAACCATCCCTGCATTAACTGTTTAACTTGGATGATATTTTTCCTCACCCTGTCCTTCCCAAAAATTATCCAATTTGACAGTTTAATTTGTTTATTGTACCAAATGGAGCATTTTATAAAAGCCTGCAGTGGAGAGACAGACCAGGCAATATTGGGACGTGCCAGAGGTATTGAGGTCTTAAGGGAGAAGAAAAAGACCTAGGGGGTGTGAAATGTGAGCCACAGAATGGAATGAAAAGGGCAACTCCTTGAATCTTCCAATTTACACCGAACAGTCAAAGGAGTATCTTTATCCCTATCTAAATGAGGCAAGATTGGTTTACAAAACAAAAGTGGAATTATACATCTGGAAATTAGGGAAATCTTTTGGTTTACTCAATGAATGCAAGAAAATATGTGCTCTCCACCCATTCCACACAAATTTACCAAGCACATTTTTAAGAGATTCTAAAAAATTCTGAGGGAGCTTCACTCGAAGCATAGTTAAATAGGAATTTATGACAGGTAACATAATTTGGATTGTATCTACTCTGCCTCACCAGGATAAATACAGAAGTGACCACTTATCTGAAATACCAAAGATTTTATGATGAGCATCCACTAAGTTAATCTGAGCGCCATCATTTATAGCAATGGAATTTGTTATCCCTACAAGCTTAATACAGTTAGAATTCCAGTTGAAACCAGTGCCTGCAAACATTTCCCTTAGAAGCTATTTGTTTAGAGGAAGAACAGACCACTTATCAATATTTAAATTATACCTAGATCAAATGGAATAAGTTGTTAAAAGATTAACAAAGGCAGGAATGGGAAGTTAGTGGATCCAAAAAATAAAAATTCAACATAATCTACATGGGCAATAAATGTAACTTATGTGTCTTAATGCTTAAAGCCAAGACAGGAATATGTCTGATGAAGATTCTCAAGAAATGGTTCCAGTTACAGTATGAACAGTAAAGGTGATAATGGGCATCCTAAGTAATGAAAATATGAAGATTGAAGATTGAAGTCCGTTAGCATAAATGGATGTTTTAGGTGAGGAGTAAAGGAGGCTGATATGTCTTAGTATTCCCGGACCAAAGCCTTGCCATTTTAATGCAACCATCATGAAGCTCCAATCGACGTGGTCAAAAGCCTTTTCTGCATCTGTGACAGCCACTACAAGTGTATTACCCTCTAATGCCAGATGTAAAATGTCCAAAAAAGCTCTGGAATAATCTGCCATATATCAGCCCCTCACAAAGCCTGACTGTTCTGTTCTGATCAAACCTGAAATAAAACTATACATACAAACATTTTGCAAATATCTTACAATCTGAATTGATAAGGGAAATGGGCCCGTACTTATCGCAAGAAGATAGGTCTTTGTCTTTTTAGAGAATTAAGCAAATCATAGCTTCTAAAAAAGTACCATATGCCTCATTCTTGGACAAAAAATATTGAAATAAACATAGTAAATGTGGTAACAGAATATGAGGAAAGCATGTGTAGAATTCAGCGGATAACCCATCTGGACAAGGGGTTTTGTCTTGTTGTAATTTAGCAAGAGTGTCTTTATTTTAGAAATAGAGATCTTGTCATCTAATGAGGAAAGATCAACCCACTGATCTTGGTGTTTTCGAAGATAGTCAAAGAAAGTGTTTACAGCATTATCAGAAGGGGATTGTTCTGCTGTATATAAGGTTTGATAAAACTCTTCAAAGCACTTCAGAATTTCAGCATCCCCAAAGTAAATTTTTGTGACTTGACCTTCAAGTAATTGGCAAGCATTATGCCAGCTTTATTGTGGCTGCCATAATATTTATCATTACTTTTTAACAATACACTGGATGTGTCTTTAACTGATCTTTTATTAAAGTCTAACTTGGCCTGAATAAGGCTTTTCAATATAATGTCAGAATTGGATGTGAAATATTCATGCTCGAGTGTTTTTAATGGAGGTAACTAAAATTGAGGATTCCGTGAAGGCTTTCTTCATTTTGGTTGCAACATAATCACTAATATAACCCCTAGCTGTTGCCTTAAATGCATCCCAAACTTAATGGAAAGAGGTATCTGACTAAATGTTAGAATCAAATAACTCTTTAAGGAAGGTTTCAAAGTGTTCCACAAATACATTATCTTTTAATAAACTGTTATTGAAACACCATTCATTAGACTGTGAAACTACAGGCAGCAAGTGAAGGTCAACTATAAATAGTGCATGATCTGAAATTAGAATAGAAACAATTTCAGCATTAGTCAAGGAGGTGAGTAGATTCTGTGTTAGAATGAAGTAATCAATTCTGGATTTAGATGGGTGAACAGGAGAATAAAAAGTATATTCCAAATTCTCCGGGTTATAAGCCCTCTCTGTAAGTTAGTAAGCCCCTTAGAGTGAATAGAGTTTCTAAATGCATTTTGCATTTTGTTGGGGATACCTTTGGAAGATGAATTGTTGTCAATAAAGGGATCCATGGGTTGATTGCAGTTCTGGGAGGCTCGGAAGCCAGCAGCCATCTTACGGATGGTCTGCCCACGCCCCTCCCAGTATGACATTTTGAGGGATCTTTTGATTTAAAATGGATATAGTGAGTAAACTGTAGCCTAACTAATGTTATTGTAGTTCAAGACACACACCTTCAAATCAGCTTAGACCTTTAGTTACTTATTCCAAGGAGTATTTCAGGAGATCATTTTCTCAGTGACCAGAACCATTTTTTTTCTTGTAGGGGGACGTCTTGAGCTTGGGTAGGTTGAATTTAAGGATGTAAAATCAGACAGAAAGGTCATCAGATTAATTGATTACTATAGGCAAGAGACATTTGTCTGAGTAACATATGGCAAGAATTTTGGCTAGGATTTTGCCTCTGTTGTGTGTGTGGGACCCGGTGTCACCGGTCCACCTAGGGTAGCTCGGCACCAAGTGGAAAGGCCTAACTCCAAGGCATTTGTGTTGTACTTGCGTCACACTCACCACAGCAACTCAGCGCACCTCCACTCAAAAATAACACCACACCGTCTTTAGAAAAGTAGAAAAGCGTTATCTTTCCTTTAAGTTTGATTTCAATTGCATCAGCATTAACAAATCATCATTTTACATTTAAAGTTCCTGTCCCTATAAATACATGACATGGCATTAAATCAGGTATTACTAGTGAACCGTAGCCAGCTATAGCACTAATCCACAGGATAGATGTAAGAATCCATTTCAGGTAATGACTCATTTACATATTAAAGTGATTAGAGACAGGCCTAGAAACAAATTGATAGTATGTCACTTCAGTAAGAATCAAGCGGATGGTTGCATTAATTATCAAGCAGGGGGCGTGGCCGAACAGCCACGATGGCGGCCGGCTTTCACTAGAGCTCCGAGCCCGGCCGGGTAGTTATCCGGTAGAAACGGAGCTGTGGGTGCCACCGGGAGCTCAAAACTGACAGGACAGAGAGCGAGGCCGACCCGAGGTGCTGGGGCCTGGCTGGGCACAGATTGACGGCGATTCGGCCGGCGGCGAGTACGCCTTTGTTCGCGGCGGAGGGCCCTGGAAGCCGGGGAATAGAGTGGTAGAGCGAGCCGGAGCACCGGGTCTGGGACCGCGAGACCAACCTGACGGCCGACCCTGGGATTGCTGAGGACGGACCCGGGATCCTGCCAACGGCTGTGGACCCCGCCGGGACCTCCCCGCGCTGCCGAGCGCAGCCTGGGACAGACTGGTGAGGAGTGGACTGCGGAGGGACAGTGAGCCGAGCTACACACGGCGGCCCTGGAGGTCGATTGAGACACCCGACGGCGCCATTTTGGAGCTGCAGATTCAGAGGGGATTCGGAGGCCGCGACGAGGCGCTTCGGGGCTGGCGCCCTCTCTCCCCCCGTCTGCAGGCTGGACACATCAAGAGCTGGGAAAATAGGTGGGGAGGAGGGCTGCGCGGGACGACCCGGTGGGGTCCTGCATAGCGACTCTGGTGGATTGCACGGGACCGGTACTCCCCTGGCGCTGGCCCGGCCTGGAGACTGAGAGTGTGCCTGCACCGCCGTGCAGTGGGGGCCTGCCTGGTACGGCCCCGAGGGTGCGCAAGGGACTGCCGGGGGACGACGATCTGGGCCCCTGTACGTGTAGTCCTGTGCTGGGCCCGGCACCCACTACCTGACATCTTGTCTTCCCCAGCCTTCTTCTCACACCATTATCCAGGCGCTCTATTAGCCCGTCTGGTGCGGGATCGGCCGGACTCCCCGATAATTACTCAAATACATAACAGGATGGGCATCCTAGTGAGTACCCAATCAGACATCAACCTGGCGTTTCACGACCACCTGAAGGCACTGTATGCTCCGACCGGAATGGAAGACTCTGCACTAATAACTGATTTCATGCAGGATCTCCCCCTTCCACTATTAACAGTGGACATGCAGAAAGAGATTGAAGGGCCTATAACTCAGCACGAGATACGTGTGGCGGTTAAACTCCTAAATAGAAATAAGACACCGGGTATGGATGGGCTCCCCGTGGAGTTCTATTCGACCTATGCTGATACCCTGGTACCAATCCTGGAAAAGATATACAAGACAGTATTTGAAGAAGGCCGTCTACCAAGGTCAACTATGCAAGCACTAGTGACCTCCATACCCAAACCGGGTAGGGATATCTTAGATCTGGCGAATTTTAGGCCTCTATCCATGTTGTCAACAGAGTATAAAATCCTGAGCAAAGCTATTGCACTGCGTATTCAGCCTCTCCTGACCGCTCTAATACACCGAGACCAATGTGGGTTCCTGCCCGGGCGTAGTACCTCCCTGAATACGAGACGCCTGCATGCACTGATGGCGGCGACACCGAAAGAACTGAAGCGGGTGGGATGCATTGCTTTGGACCTCAAACAAGCGTTTGACTCGCTCTCCTGGCCCTTCATGTTTGAGGCTTTGCGGCGCTTTGGCTTCCCTACTTCTCTACTGCGATGGATTAGGTTATTGTACACCGACCCCACTGCCCTGGCGAGAATGGGACGTTATGTTTCGGCAGAGTACCCGGTACACCGGGGTACCAGGCAGGGGTGCCCTTTGTCCCTGATGTTGTTTGTCCTGGCGCTCGAGCCATTAGCCATAGCCCTTCGTAAGCATGCGGCTGGATTGGGCATCCCGGTGGCAGGGTCCTTTCATATACTCTCCATATACGCGGATGATATGTTAATATATCTCCGGGATCTGGAGGCCGATCATGCGCAACTGTACGACACTTTCCGTAAGTTCGAAATAGTGTCGGGCTTGGATAGAAACCCAGACAAATCGGTGGGTTTCTACTTCTGGGATGCGCCTCGTCCGCCCTCCATACCCTTTGGAGACTACACGATCCCGGTGGCTCAGTCTACCTTTAAGTATTTGGGGATTCGTATATACAGGACGACGGGAGACCAGCTAGACGGTAATATTTCCAGGACCATTGCTGGTCTCCGTGGCAGTATCGGTTTCTGGACATCACTGCCTCTGTCAGTCATGGGTCGCATCGCGTTAGCAAAGATGGTAATGCTTCCTCGCTTATTGTATTTTTTCGTCAATCTGCCCATATGTCTCCCGCATCGAATTTTCACCACAATAAATACTTTGCTGATCACGTTTATATGGGGGTCAGGCAGAAGACTGATTAGCCTGCGTAAACTCCAGCTTGGAACTAAACTAGGAGGCCTGGGCGGCCCTGATTTTCGGGGATATTATTACGCCAGTCAGCTTCAATGGCTGTCTTATTGGTTGGCCGGAAGGAACCTACACGAGATTGTTTTTTCGACAGAGCGGTTAGAACGGGGTGACCTACACAATTTGTTGCTGCCCAAAAGTAAGATACCTGGGGCATGTCACCCGCTGCTTCGCACTGCTCTCATCTGCTGAAAGAAGGCACTGGCTTACACTGCGTCGACGGCGCCCTATGCTAGTAACATTCCTTTATTGGGCATCCCAACACCACAGGGTAAACTAACAAAGAATATATTGCGACACTGGACAGAGAGCGGGGTGGAGGAGATAGGCAGTTTCTTTGGGGACGACTCGCTTCTAGACCATCACACCTTCGTACAAGTGACTGGGACCTCAGACAGACACTATTTATTGCATGCCACAGTATCCCACTATATCAGGACAACCTGGGCACCACAGCGCACCAAACCACTGCAACACGAACTAGTATACCTGATGTACTGCATGGGGGCAGGGGGCCACTTGGTGCGCTGGCTGTATTCTGGGATTAGAGCATGTGCAGCGATACCCCTTACTACCCTGCGAGACATTTGGTCACATGACACTGGGGAGGAAATAACAGATGCTACATGGTGGGTGGTTCTTGAGCATCCAAAGAGGGTCTCACGAAACGTGAAATTTAGATCCATCCAGACTATGGTCCTTCATAGGGCATACCTCACCCCGGAGAGACTTCACAGGATGTTCCCGGACTCTCCCCACCATTGCCCGCGATGCAGAGCGGACGAGGCGGGTTTACTCCACATGCTTTGGACATGCCCACGGGTGGAGACCTATTGGAGGGAGATATGCCAGACATTGGGAGAGGTTTTGCAGATACAGGTGCGGGAGAGTGCTATATATTGTTTAGTGGGAGCCCGCCCACGTCCAAAATCACTAAAAGCTAAACTGCGATTTGTAGACCTTGCCCTTCTTTTGGCGATTAGAACGATTACGATGAGGTGGAAATCCCCTAGAGCACCTAGTGTGGAGACATGGAGAACGGAAATGGTGAAATGGGGCCGAGCAGAGTGTATTACCCTTAGAAAGGAGGAGGAGGGTGGGAGGCGAAAAATTCCCATAGCAATGGGCTGGGAGGTTATGATACTGGCCTTAGACGGACTAGATCCAGCGCTGTCCCAACACGATTGATCGCACACTATACACTGAGTGTAGATGGCCGGGTATACAAGACGCTAATATGGATCGGAGGATTAAGCATGTGCCTTTATCGATTATTCTAGAACAGAGTGGTCAGCACTGTGGAGCAGAGATTTGCACTGTTGAGAGATGGTTACACCCAGGAGACGGGAGGGTTGGGGGAGGGATAGTTTGGGTGGGAGTGGGTGGGTACAGGGTATGTTCTCTTATTGATGGATGAATCCGACGATGAGTGCTCATTCGCACATGGATAAGTCCGGGCAAGGAGTCCTGATTGTTCTATTTCTGCACGAGGTAAAAACGAAAAACCGTGATGTCTAACATGCCTGTTGTTATATGGTATATTTGTGTCCTGGATGTATAATCACGAATAAAGTGTTTAAAAAAATAAAAATAAAATAATTATCAAGCAAAGTACTGCCTAGGAGGGAGAAGGAAGGTAATTTTCATTAAAACACATCAACTTAAATTCAGTTACAAATTACATTCACCTTGTGAAGACTGAACATGCATTAGTTTAGAAAAGAATTACAGATCATGCATTTAGTCAGGCGAGGTACACTTCTATCCTCGTGAGTAAACCTGCCTTTAGTTGGTTATTCCACAATGGCTTGGATAGCTATAGATGGTTCAGCAGCTGTTCCTTAGTTCGCTGATCTCTTATAAAAGAAAAGAAATCTCCCCGAGTGGTTCTGCTGATTACAGCTTCCCAGCCCCACCATTCATTCTTCTTTTGTGGGGCAGGAAGTCCAGATAACCACCAGGCCCAGCAGAGGGATCTGTGAGACGTACCTCCCCCCAGCCCAAATCTCGGCTTACTTCTGGATTAGGCGTTCTATCAACCGATGCGGCCGATGCCGGCAGTCTGTGGGGTCAAGGCTTTCCTCTCGGGGGACTCAAATATTAGTTATGGCTCAAATCAGTAAAGGCAGGCTCCTGGAGGCGGGTCCCTCACCGGAGGCAGGACGTGCTTTAGTCACAGCTTCTTCCGCCGCCTCCACGCTACTTCCCCACACGCCCACAGGGAGGGTGAACTCCTCCCTCGGCCTCCTTCAATCCCGCCTCACTCTTTCCAGGTGCTTCTCTCGTCAGTACCGGGGCGGGGTTCTACACAGACCTTCTCTGCTTGGCAACAACTTCCCGATGCCGGGCACTCCCGGACAACGCTGGCCCCCCAGGTTCTCCTCAGCCGGGAACCGGCCCTCCAACGGGGCCCGACACACGCTCCCGCCTCCTGATATCCTAACCTGGGACCAGACACGAGGGCGCTGCCAGCTCCAACTTACAAGAGCAGCGCCCCCCCCCCACCACAGGAGTTCTCACAGATCAGCGGCAGAGAGGCCACACAAGCACGGGGAGTTCAGGATGACCCGGAGTCTGCGGCGGTGATTCAGTAAGTTCTTTGTCACGGAGGGCAGAGTCAAGCGGGACACGTCAATGCAGCTGTGAGTTTGGTCACGCCGGGGCACTGGGTGACAGCGAGGCCAGGGGCCTAATTCCGCAAGGGTCTTGGTTTCACACAGGAGGCAGCCTCAGTCGCCCTCACCAGTCAATCTCCCACAGTCCACGTCCTGACCGCCCCACCTGAGGTAGTCACACGCCTCTTCAATGTTAGCGGTACCAGCTGTAAATGTTCTTGCCGGATCAGGTCAACGGGTGAAGGATAGCATCAACAAGTCGGGAATGCAGCCCCTAGAGGCAATCAAACCCTCCACAGTGCGCCAACCTCCTCGCTCCACAGCCTGTACACCAGCTTGGACACGCTCCTCAACAATACAAAATGGCCGCTTCACATTCTACCTTTTATAGCCTGTGCCCAGAGTGTCCAGAGTGGACCAGAAGGTTCTGGAACCCCTCATGTCACACTATGGCACCAAGCTATGAGGTAAAACTTGACAGTTGACAGGCCACCATTTTGTAGATGACCTCCTACACTTCCTCCATTTTAAAGGAGCATCTGCGCCTCATTATTAATTAGTAACAATGGGGTGCCCAGAGACCTAAGGTCAACACCCCAAAAAAATTGTCGTGGACACAAAAATAGAAGGTAAAAAGGAAAAAAAATTAAGGAGGGACCACCCAAAGGGCTGACAGGTCTTACACGCGTTCCCCCCAGCTGAAAGTGGGGAGAGCTACCCAACCCCTTGGGAGTTCTCGTCACTAAGGCGGAAATACCTGGAGAGACCGTCAGCGTTGGCATGGTCCACTCCTGGTCGGTGCTCCACCCTGAAATCTATTCCCTGTAGGGAGATGGACCACCTTAGCAACTTGGGATTCTCGCACCTCATTTGCATCAGCCAACGAAGGGGCCGGTGGTCAGTCTGAACAAGGAAGTGCGAGCCAAACAGGTATGGCCGCAACTTCTTCAGAGGCCATTCACCGCAAAAGCTTCCCGCTCAATCGCACTCCACCTCTATTCCCGGGGAAGCAGTCTCCTAGAAAGGAAAACCACAGGTTGGTCCAGACCCTCCTCATTGAGTTGCGATAGCACTGCCCCAATGCCATGCTCCGATGCATCTGTTTGGACGATAAACTCCTTGGAGAAGTAAGGGGCCCTTTGGACAGGAGCCGCGCACATAGCTTGTTTTAGAGTGTCAAAAGCTTGTTGACACGCCTCAGTCCAGACTACCCATCGAGGATGTTTCTTGGATGTGAGCTCAGTCAAGGGAGCCACAATAGTACCATATCCCTTGACAAAGCGACGGTAGTATCCTGTGAGGCCTTGAAAAGCTCGAACCTCAGTTTGGGTCTTGGAGTGTTCCCAGGCCAGGATAGTCTCAATCTTAGCCTGGAGGGGCTGCACATTACCCCGGCCCACCAAGTGACCTAAGTACACTACCGACCCTTACCCGATCTGGCACTTTCTGGCCTTGATCGTCAAGCCTGCCTGCTGGAGGGCCTGAAGGACTGCCTGGAGGTGACACAAGTGGTCCTCCCAGCTGCTGCTGAAGACAGCGATGTCATCAAGATAGGCAGCAGAGAAGGCCTCCATACCGAAGAGGACCTGGTTCACCAGCCGATGAAAAGTGGCAGGGGCGTTCTTGAGCCCAAAGGGCATCACACAGAACTGGTAGTGACCCTCAGGAGAGGAGAAGGCTGACCTTTCCCTTGCTCCATCTGTCAAGGAGATCTGCCTGTACCCTGATGTGAGGTCAAAGGTACTTAGATATTGGGCAGCTCCCAGCCGGTCAATGAGCTCATCCGCCCTTGGGATAGGATGGGCATCAGTCTTTATCACAGAGTTCAGTCCCCTGTAATCCACACAGAACCTGAGTTCTGGAGTGGTGCCCGGCGGGGCAGCTTTTGGTACCAGAACCACCGGACTGGACCAGGGGCTGCTTGAAGGTTCAATCACTCCCAGCTCCAGCATTTTAGTGACTTCACTGTGCATGCTGGCCTTCACCTTATCTGACAGCCGGTAGCACTTGGACTTCACAGGTGGGCTGTCACCTGTGTCCACATCATGGGTACACAGGTGGGTCCTTCCCGGGATAAGAGAGAACAGCGAGGAATACTGCTCCAAGACTTGACGGCAGTCTCTCCGCTGTTCGGGAGTCAGGGATGGTGAGAGGATCACCCCCTCCACCGACCCATCCTTTTCTTGGGACGCAAAGAGATCCGGGAGAGGCTCACTTTCCTCTTCCTCTGTCCCATCAATCACCATCATCAAGATGACCTCAGACCTCTCGTGGTGGAGCTTGAGACGGTTGACATGGAGCACCCGATGGGGCTGCCTAGGGGTCTTAAGGTCCACCACATAGGTGACTTTGCCCTTCTTCTCAACCACCTCAAAGGGGCCTGACCAGCGATCCTGGAGGGCACTAAGCTCTCCAGGTTCCATGACCCACACCTTCTGTCCAGGCTCCAACTCCACAGGGTGAGCATTGTGGTTGTACCACTCTTTCATGACTGCCTGGCTGGCTTCAAGGTTGTCAGAAGCTTGCTTCCACAACTTAGCCATTTGGCTACGGAAAGCCAGCATGTAGCTCACCACATCCTGGGGAAGCCTCCTGGGAGTCTTTTCACATCCATCTTTCACCAGGCTGAGAGGTCCTCTGACAGGGTGCCCATACAGAAGCTCAAAGGGGCTAAAACCCACTCCTTTCTGTGGCACTTCCCGGTATGAGAACAACAAACAGGGTAGGAGGATGTCCCATTTCCTCCGCAGGCTTTCGGGCAGACTCCTGATCATGCCCTTCAAGGTTTTGTTAAACCTTTCCACCATACCATTTGTCTGGGAGTGGTAAGGGGTGGAGAACCTGTGAGTGACTCCACATTCCTTCCACATAGCCCGCATGTATGCTGATATGAAGTTGGCCCCTCTGTCAGACACAACTTCCTTGGGGAAACCCACTCGGTAAAAATCCCCATCAGGGCCCGGGCCACAGCAGGTGCAGTAATGGTCCTCAGAGGAATAGCCTCTGGGTACCGGGTGGCATGATCCACTAGTACGAGGATTAGGCGTTCTATCAGCCGATCCGGCCGATGCCGGCAGTCTGAGGGGTCAAGGCTTTCTTCTCGGGGGACTCAAATATTAGTTATGGCTCAAATCAGTAAAGGCAGGCTCCTGGAGGCGGGTCCCTCACCGGAGGCAGGACGCGCTTTAGTCACAGCTTATTCCGCCGCCTCCGCGCTACTTCCCCACACGCCCACAGGGAGGGTGAACTCCAAATGCTATCAATCAAAACATCTTTCTCATGGATTTCAATATTTGAAGGGCTAACAGTAATTCAAATCTTACAATAACCTATAGAATGCAACCCTTCCAGATAATCCACTCCAACAGTATTCCCTACCTACACACTGTTAGACCTGTCAGCCCTTTGGCTGGTCCCTCCTTAATTTTTTTTCTTTTTTACCTTCTATTTTTGTGTCCACTACATTTTGTTTTGGGTGTTGACCTTAGGTCTCTGGGAATTTAGAGCATCCAACAAGGAGCTGGTAATCATTCAGAAATTTCAGTGCCCAAAGTTGTTTTTCCCAATGAAAGAGTAGCTTGTATTATCAAATAAGAAATTTTCAGAGCCGTGATTTAATAATTTCTAATAATGTTCATCAACTTCAAGTGGAGATGATTATATTTTTATATATATATTTTTTCGAAGAATATTTTGTTAAAATGTTTATTTCGAGGAACAAGCCCATAAATACACCATACAATAAGAAGCTATAAAATCCTTTCTTCCACATAAACATAAAACACAGCATACAGTAAAAGCAATAAAACATTTTTTTATTTCAAGAATATATTGATGCATTTCGGGCCTTACCTCTCTTCGGGGGATAACATTCACAACTGAAAGTAAACACAAAAACCAAAAATGTACACAACATTCTTTGAACTTCATTGTACGTATTTTTGCAGCCCATAAAAATACAGACCAACTGATTATGGCTGGCTTAGACAACGAGATCAGGCATGATGTTCAGAACTCCATGGTGTGATATTTCTTTGTGTAGAATGTTTGTTAAATCTTGCCACGAGACGGCTACACAAACGGCGTTTACAGTGCTTTAATATTGTTGGACACCTTTCTACCTTCGCACACATGTGAACTAGCTTCATAGTTTTCGGTGATCCCATGCTAGAACTTGGGAATCAACATTCTGAATGGACACATTTACATTTTTCTGCTTGAACAGTAAACGCAAATCTTCCGACGTGTGGTCACGATTCCACTACTTGAGCTCCACTTTGCCCAGCTGACTGGTAGTTGGGAGACTGCCGCATGGAGTTACCGTATCAATTCTAAAGGTGAGTCCGCTGCCCCCTCTGACTTAGGCGACCATGCAGATAGCATCACTCAGCCGGCCTCGATCCACAACGCTAGAGGGAACTCCAGCACCCTTATTGCTACCCCACAAACAAACCGAGGACCTCTGCTGCTGCCGTGGAGGTGCCCATTGTGTTGGAGGAGACTGCAACAGCCTCCCCTCGCTGACAGTGAATTGATGCAAAGCTGTGTGATTTACGTTGTATACAGTTGCAGTTTTGATTTTATTTGGTCATGTGTGGTCGTTCCTTGTACATCACTTGCACATTCTTTAACAGTAAAATAGCACCTTACTCAGTTTCATATTGTATTGTAATTGCATTTATAAAGCGCTTACAACCCCTGACGAGGCGTCTAAGTGCTTTTTCTGCAAGAAGCACGCTACTCCGGAACCCTAAAGGATTTGTGTTGAATTAGTATAGTGAAAATATGAAAGTAATTTGAGTGGTGTATATGTTATTCAGTTATTTTGGATTGAGAAGGATAGTGGAGGGATAGAAGAGGGAACAAGGTTTCAATTTATATAGGGCTTGCTACCCCGGATGGGGTGTTGTAGCGCTTTTTAGGCGAGTAGCATGCTACTTCGGAACCCCTTAAGGATTAGTGGTGAATTAGTATACTGAAAATATGAAAGTAATTTGAGTGGTGGATATGTTAGTCAGATTACTTGGATTGAGAAGGATAGAGAAGGGAAAAAAGGTTTGCATTTATATAGCGCTTGCTACCTCTGATGGTGGGTTGAAGTGTTTTTTTGGCGAGTAGCTCGCTACTCTGGAACCCATACAGTGTTACTGCTGAATTAGTAGTGAAATATGAAAACAATTTGAGTAGTGGGTATGTCAGACAGTTATTTGGATTGAGAAGGATAGCGAAGGGGTAAAAAAAATGTAGATAGCTGCTTGACCATGGGAATATGATGAATGTAGTATGTGCTGAATTCTGTACATTTTTCAAGAAATGTGGATGTCTCTTTTCTGCCAGACCATTTATTTTTTATTGAGTGCCTTCCAGATTTTATTCCAGTATCTGATTCTTTAATGAAATTTAAGCAATCATTTAACTGTCAGATTATGAAACAATTAATGAAGATATACTTTACCCTTTTTGAAACAGACCTATTTCTGTGTAATCATCTGTTTTTAAATGGCTTGCTACTAATAGTGGAAGGAATAATGTAAGATTTGTATTGATGACTGATGTGCCAAATACATCAATTCTCTAGCTCACGAGTTATGCCTGTGGTCGTTGCTTACAGAACATTTCAGCACTACAGAAAATAACCTGTTCACATGTTTCAATTTAATGTATTACCTTTTGAAGCCAATTGTCCAGCAAGCCTTCCAAATGAATTTTTAATATCTTGATATCAGGTCATTCTGTGAGAGTGAATATGTTTAAGATACTGCGGTGATCCGAGGATTACCGAGCGCAAGTTCTGGCAAGCTGGTTCGTTAAACAATGGTTGTCTCTAACAAGGTGATAGATTATGTTTTTAGTAATAGCTCTTCATGGGGGTAATTGTCTGCCTTTATCTTGACAAAAGCTTAAAAAGGGTGTATTTCAATAAACCTGTTCCTGGCGTGCTCCTATGTGCCCGAAGAAACCCAAATTGTATTTCATGTATTCTAATTCCAGGTGGGAATATTTTCAAAGCTACGGTCCGTTACATGTGTGATTCTTCCCAAACCTTTCAGATTGTGTTGTGTTCACATTTGCTTTCATAACTGAATGTATTTAATGCTTCCTTCTTCTCTTTACAGCTATTACTGACCCAAAAAGCTTTTATTTGTCGTGCGTCTGGAGTTTTATGTCCTTGAAGTGGGCCTTCCTGCTCAGCCTCTACTCTCACCGGTACAGGAAAGAATTTGCCGACATCAGCATCCTTAGTGATTTTTAATGTGTTCTTGTCTTATTTTCCTCCTGTGTACGCCCCGTCGAGGGTTGCTTGCTCCTGTTCGTGTGAGTCATTGGGTCATCAAGAATCGGACATATGCTGGGCTACAGCCACAGGAGAGGAGTGGAAGAAGAAGCCCGACCTCTGCTTGTACATCTGTCTTAAGCACTTTCTACATATTTTATATTTTGAATCATCCATTAAGACTTTCTGATTTTGTAAATGACCTGTGTGGCCACCATATCTTCGAATGCCCCCATATTATGCCGGTTTCGTAAGTGAATTCATGTGGACATGGAACTTTAAGACAACGGATCATCCTGGTGTTTTTATTTCACTTGCTCCAGTACGTTAAGGTAGAACACTAACTTTTTATGGCTGTTATCTACATTGCAGCCAGGTGGTGACGACAATGCTTTGTGTGCGGACCTGATAGATCTTTGGAAGAATATCAGACCCTGAGATGGTATATGCTGTCAAGATGAGTGCATTTATACTCCCATTTTAACAAACTGCCCGCCCTCCACTCCCATGCTTCTTTTCCCAAGCCCAACTTTTTTAAATGTACTTGTCAGAGGACTGCTTAGATGTGAGAATCTCTTCTGGAAAGCATGACACTTTGGCTTGTCTCCAGTGCATCAAAACACACAACAAGCAGGACCAAATGGAAAGTCTGCTTTACGGATCCCTTTTAACATAATGTTGAATGAATAAAGGCAAGAGTTTTGTAATTTGCATAGCTTGCACTGTATTTCCTGAACAGGATCTCCTCCATGCTTCGCTGTAAAAGAAAACGAGCATTGTGATACATTACCGTAATGTTCTATACAGAAGTGGTGTGATCCTTAGTACTTTTAAAATTATTATTTTATTATTTTATTTGTGTATGAGTATGAACACAAAACTTCCTTCCTGGTCTTTAATCAAAGAGGACCTGTTTGTTCGCCAGAATATGTTTATGAGACTAATCAGTTTCATCATTGTTAAAATCTTTTTTTTATTATCCCAATCAGCCTCGTTGTTCCTTTCATATAATATTTTATTTGACCTTTCAATGAACGATAACCTTTGTTTTTCGATTGCCTGTAACACTTTTACCGATCTATGTAAAATATAAGTTAATGTAGTTGCCAACCTTTGTATTTTTAGTTGAATACAATAAATTTGTTATTGAATTTCTAAAAATAATAGATCATCTTGTTTTCAGTGGTTTATTGTGAGACAGTGAGTGTAACTAGCAGATCCCCCTACATCACCCACTTGCTAGTTTGTTACCCCCACTTCACACTCTCCTATTAACTGAGAAAGCTAATTCATTTACAGCAATCTGAGGAATAATGATTTGCTGGGAGCACAAGAAAATATTTTCGCTGTCGGCGGTCTATCACTGATGCTCCAGTCAGATCATGTGTGACCACAAGTCTGCCGGATCCAAACATAGAATAATCCTATAGTTTAAGGGACGATAATCCTGTCCCCCAACCTCCCCCTACTATTTGCTGTGCAGAGGCCACAGTGTTAATTAAGCTTTTTTGTTGACACATGGGCTCGCTGAAGCGTATCAAAGCATATTGCACAATTGGAAAATAAACCTCAAGACTAACACTTACACCCACACTACACACCTTGATTTACTGTGTGACTGTGCACACTTAGTTATACTCTGCATACACTGGGATAGACGGCCCTCTCACAGGGCGTCCTAATCCGAATTCTATACACCGCAGCCACCATTCTCCGTTCCTACACCAAAGGCGTGCAAGGAAACTTCAGGAGAACCATGAGAAGTTGGACTAACTTTTGAGACGCATCTCCCTCCATTGAAGAAAATGTCTCCCACTGCTCCCAACACCCCATGTATTCTTGGCCACAAATATTTCGATCTTACAGTATGTGTCATTTTCCCCATGCCACTCTTTGTCAAATGGAGCAAAATACTAAGGTTTGTCTATTATTCGAGTCTGATAAGCCAACAGTGGCATGGGATAGACTAGGCTAGAAAATTAATGGAAGTCTCCGTATTCTCTGCCACAATTGTATACAACCGAAATAAGGTGCCACAACCATGGAAAATGCAGACACCATTAATAGCAAGGACAACCTTTAAATATAACAATATCGGTGTGTAGGTGCTTAAGGTTGTGCATGTCAAAAATCAAGTCAAGTCAAAAAAATTTATTTGTTTCGGTACTCAACTGAGGACCACAAATATTATATAAAGAAAAAGAAAAAGAAAAAACAGGTTACAGGAAAAGGAATTCATTGCAAATTAATATAATGTTAAAAAAGATTTTAAAAATTTATAAAAATTATAACATACAAATTCATTAGGTGGTTGTTTGCACACAGATAACAATTCTTTTAATGATGAAATTCTACATTTACGGTATATAGGAACAAGATGTCTTGACCGTGCTGTTACTACATTTGAGTTTGGGCATACAAATAAAAGGTGTTCGATGTTCTGATCTCCCCCTTGACAAAAAGTACATAGTGGGGATCCACCTGATGTCCATCTTGATGTGAAAGTTAACACTGGTAAAATACCTAATCGCAGCATTGTAATTGCCCTCCTTGCACCATGTGTGAGGGAAAACCCTATGTATGTCTGTACATGCTTGTACTCCAATGTCTCAACGTAAAGTTTATACAAAGATAATTTGCTACAGTGTGCAAAGTCAAGTTCAAAACTCAATTTAGGAGTAAAACATTTTAAAAAAAGTTTCAATTGCGAGGCTGACCAGATAAGCAAAATATCCGTACTGATCTTAGCAATTTGGAATACCACGGTCATATTCCTGAAGAATATTTGCTTTGAAGCATCTAGTTCAAAAGTCTCAATCTTTAGCAGGGATCGTAATGATCCTTGTTTTGCATGAAGGAGATTGTGAGCCCACCTGATAACATTAGCAATAGCTGTAGCATAAGAACTTGTAATTGAGAATTCAAGTCTTAGAGCTTGCACCGGTGTAGATTCTGAGACCTTCAAGACTTTCTTAAAAATGTTCCCTTCTTTTTGGTCCATATAAGACCACTGTTTTATTGGGATATATTCCGTAGCATAGGATAAACAGGGGGAATCTTTACTCTATATATTTTTAGCAGTGAAGAGAAATGCCTGTTTCCTGTAGCAGAGTACAGTCTGGAAAGGGCCCCGGCATGTAATTCTGATTTCCTCTTTAAATTATTTATCTGCTTAATATTTTTCAGAGTCTTTGAGAAGATCCTGCCGGGATAAGTATATTCGTCGACCTCTTCTACTTTTTCTCTGCCGAGCCTCCAGCAGTACTTAGCACTTTGTTTCCTACCAGAAAAGGAAACAATTTTTGTTTTCGTTATGTTTGGGATTAAGAAGTTGTCCTTAGAATATTTATGTAAAATATCTAGGAGCATTTGCAAACCAAAGGGCGTAAGGTCCAACATCACAATGTCATCTGCGTATAGCAGGGCGTGTATTCTATGTGCAGCAATCTTTGGAGGGAAACTTGAACTTTGTTGCAGATGGTATGGCAGGTCACTGAGGTATAATGAAAATAATATTGGTGCTAAAAGGCACCCTTGTTTGAGCCCATTAGCCGTTTGGATTGTTTTAGTCACACCTTTTTCACACCCCATTTGGACTTGACACCATGTTTTGGTATGAAGTTTAATAATAATCTGCAGCAGTTGTTCAGGAATACCTAGCCTCCTTAGCTTATTCCACAAAGTCGGTCTGTCAACACGATCAAAGGCAGTAGAATAATCTATAAATGCTGCGTATACTGACTGAGATTTCCGTACTGTGTATTTATCAAGAATGGTCTGGAGTATTGCAATATTATCGATGACAGAGTGGTTGGGTCTAAAACCTGCTTGAAACATGGGTATTAAACCCTGCGAAAATGCCCAGTCTTTTAGTCGATCCAAAACTTCTGCGGCAAAGATTTTCCCTGTAGCATCCATCAACGCTATTTGGCGATAGTTACCAGCAGTGTTTTTGTTCCCCTTTTTATAGATAGGAATAATAATACTCCCCTGCCATGACTTTGGTATTTTCCCGGATTTGAAGATGTAATTATAGAGGGGTGATAGCATCTGACTCCACTCCTTGGGGTCAGCTTGAAGGACCTTGATGGGTATTTGATCAGGGCCTGAAGCACCAATGCTTCTTGCTTTTCGAATGTGCATTGCAATGGAGAATGCTGAGGTATTAGTAATCGGAGTAATATTCCTTTGCATAATAATATCGGCATCCTTTCCATCTGAATTGATTGGGTTTGCCTTATATAAATCACTCAGATGAATTTCCCAGTCCTGGGGTGGAACTGGGATGGCTTGAAGTTTCTTTTTTGTTCCGGTTATTTTAGCGATTAGGGACCAATATTTTCGCTGATTATATTTTTTAGCAGCTATTTGAATATCGACCCAGTTATAGTCATGCAGTATTCTTTTATGGCTTTGCTTCTCTCTTCTTAGTTGTTTTTTTAATTTATTGATTTCTGCCTGAGTTGATGATGAAAAATTCAGGTATTGTGCTCTAATAAGTTTATTAAGCCTTTTTGCAGTAGGTGAATTCCAGGTTTTATTTTTGTTATTGTTCTTATTGTTTCCAGATGTGACCTGTCGTAACTTATTTAATAGAGCACACTTGAGTTTATTAACTATACATTCAAAATGTATGATTGGATCATCTGAATGTATTTTAGATAGTAGTTGAGTATGTACAATCAGTGCGGTTATATTGTCCAAGGTTGATGAATTCCAGAATATTCGCCTCTGATTTGTGTTGACTTCAATTGTGCTATTGTAAAATGTTATCTGGCCTGTAGAGGAAGGGATGGCCATCCAATGGGTAATTAGATGTAAAAATGCATGATCACTCTCATCTATGAAGTTAGTATGCAAATGCGTAACTGTCTCCAATAGATCCATACCACAGATTATATAATCGATAATTGAGAGAGTTCCATTTCCCCGTCTAGTATAAGATGCCGGTATATCTCCTTCCACATTGCCATTCAAGATTGTCCCATTTAAACTTGGCAATAAGGCTAATAACAATTTACCTCTTTTGTCCGAATTTTTACCTTTAGGAAATTTGGGGATAGACATTTCCAATGTTTCTTCTTTATATATGTTTACCCATTTTCCAATTTCAATGTTTGAGATTTTTCCATTCAGATCTCCCATAATTAGATATGGCATGTATGATCGATCTTCTATTATCTGCAAGATTGCTTCCATGATATCCTCGAATAGGGCATCTTGGTTAGTGCCAGGTGGGGCATACATATTAAAAAGCAGAATTGCCTTTTGGGGAGCTGTGATGTGTGTTTTCAGCGACACCTTAATACACTGAAAATTTTCGGAATTGGTCTCGACGATCTCTTGAGCCCATAAATATTCCTCACTTAACAGGATTGCCAATCCACCCTTTGCATGGCCCCGATTAGTTTCTTTTGCAGGAATATCATAAACGTAGTAGCCTTTCTGACAGAAAGTTTTTGTTGCCCAAGTTTCCTGTAAAACCAGGATATCAGGTTGATTTTTGGTTGCTTCGATCATTTTATTTGTTGTTTTTCCAGCCATATTCCATGAAGTGATCACCAAGCCTTTGTTAAACAGTATATTGTTGATGGTTAATATTTTTTTTACTGTTTAACGTCTCCGAGATCCAAGCCCAAGACTTTGTGGTTTTTTTAACCTCCGTTTCTTCTAAGTCTTTGTACCAGACTAACCTTTCACCATTATTCACATGAATTTTTAGGGTGTCATCTCCTAAACGGTTTAATCCCGAATCTTCTGAAATGATAGTATTTTTGTACTGATTTTTATTTTGCATGTCAGAATTTAGCCCTGAGGGGCCAATGTACCTTTTATTAGATTTGTTTTCCTTTGGTTCAGGTCTTTCAATTACATCATAGCCACATTTATGTATTATCTCCTTTTCTCTAAGAATAATCCCAGGAAGTACTGGTGACCAGAATGATACCATCGCTATTTTGCTGTTTTCTTTTTTGGGGAAGATCACCAGGTCTATTTCTTTGCTAGTCAGAGATTGTAAGGGCAATATTTGTTGGAGAAGATTGATTATTCTTCCTCGATTGAGTGGCACGTTATCGATAGGGAAGAGTTCTTCAAATAGTAGGTATTTTGACGATGTTCCTTCCCCGCATATGGATATCTTATCATCATCTTCTCCTGCTCCTTTAATTCTCTGCCCTATTTTTGAGAATAGCGTGGCCGGGAGATATTCATCAGCTCTTGGATTTAATGATTTTACATTCTGTATGATTTTTCTGGTTGCCTCTATTATGGTAGTATTAGGGATTGTAGTGTCATATTGTCCCTCTCCGATTTTTAGAGGAGTGATTAATTTTTGAAATTTGAGCTTACGAGCTTTCTTTTTATTAATTCTTCTTTGCAGCTTTCTTCTCTTTGTTTTCCCCCCTTCTTCCTGGGTTTCTTTTATTTTAGAAATCTTCTCTCCTTGATCTACATCAGGAATATAATTAGTGATGTTTCCCTGATCATCCTTGTCGCACACAGTTTTATATGAATCTATTTTTTTGTTAGGATTCGAAAAGATGGAGTACTGTTTGAGAGTATTTGAAGGTTCTTCTCTGAAGAGTTTCTTCTCTCCTCGATCTACATCAGGAATATAATTAGTGATGTTTCCCTGATCATCCTTGTCGCACACAGTTTTATATGAATCTATTTTTTTGTTAGGATTCGAAAAGATGGAGTACTGTTTGAAAGTATTTGAAGGTTCTTCTCTGAAGAGTTTCTTCAGGGAATATATGGTAGAGTCCTTGTGATTTTTCCGAGTTTCCTTTATTTGTTTTTCTAATATTACTATTTCTGATGTTTGTGTACTAATATCACATTTTGTTTGAATCTGTATACTTTTAGTGATATTTGTTGTATTACTATTTTGGTCTTGCGTCGCATCAGATGTTTGTTGTTTTTTCATTACGTCAGCAGATTCTTTTTTTCTTTTTTCCTCTACTAGAAATTTTAGTATACCAATTTGTACATCTAGGGTTTGATCCAAGTTTTCCAGAATATGTCCTAAAAAAGTAAGGACCGATTCCAAAATTTCCTGCAGAGAGAAAAGTGCCTTTGACATTGGATTTACGGAATTTGTAGAATTAATATTTTTAAGAATGAAAGGGTCCGGAGAAAATTCAAATGTTGGATCATGTTCTAAGGATTTTTTCAGAGAACTAGTGAGTAACTTATCTGGGCTTGACTGTAATTCTGATTTATTTTCCACTGACTTCATGCTGTTTCCATAAGGATCCTCAATACGGTCTAGGCTACCTGATTGTTTTAATGGAGTTAAAGATGTTGAGTATAACACCTCATGGTCCGGGGATTGTAGTTCCTGTGATGATAAGAATATCTTTTGATTAAGGTCAAGATCTAGTTCGCTTAAGTTTTGAATTGATTGATGATTCGAAAAAGAGAGCTGTTTTTCCTCCATATTTTCCAAAGGATCAAGGTTTTTTCCTAATTCCAGGGCATGAGTGAGTGATTGTCTTTTTGATGATAAGGCAGAAAAGTAATTGCTTATTGTCGGGGTCCTAGTTATCCGGCCATATTTTACTGCTTTGTCAGAAGATTTACTGACAGCTTCCTCAGTGCCCATTCGCTTCATACAAATTGTGCGAGATCTTAACTTTTTTAATGCCATTATACTTTCCAGAGATAAACCTGGTTGATGTGAGTAATAACTACTTCTCCGATGATATATGTGAGAATTTTATAGACTCTTCTAGAGGTATAGGTACGGATTTCTCAAGTAGCGGTGTCAGCTCAAATCACCGTCACCCCTGCCTCAGTCTAGTATCTCAGATGTTACACTCACCACCCTACCATGCAAATGTATAACTTGACACCAGTTTGCCAAGTACCAAAGGATCGGAGATAGGGATGTAAATAGGGTGGCCCGTCCCGTCCTTGCACGTCCCCGGACGGCCACAGACGGCCCGCCCTTTGCCCGGGCTTCGCCCGGCGTCCCGCTCGCGTCCCGCGAGACGGCCCTTCTGCTGCAATTGTACGTAGGAGGGCGGCCAGGGGCGGGGCACGCAGGGGGCACTGACCGGATGTTGTGAGGTCTCGCAGGGACTCCTGGAACAGTGAGTCCCTGCAGCGCAACACCCCTGCAGCCTCTCGGCGCCGCGGCAGCTGGGCTGATGGTAGTATCCAGGCGGAGGTGCCGAGCAGCACGCAGCGGCTCCCGCGCAGCGGGAGCGGCAAGTTGTGGCGTAATCACCGGCAGAGGCACCGGCAAAGCTAGCAGGTAGGCAGTATATTTATCAGCAGGCTCCAAATGCTTTCAAAGGTTGTGCATGTAAGGCTGCTTCCATTTCTTGCACTGTGCGCAACATCCACATGTATGTGGTACGCTTGTAAATCATACACTTATAGGGCACAAAGGGACCCGATTGAAAATCAAAGTGCTTCCCTGACCTTGTCGGGACTACAAAGCACTTCATAAATTCTACATATGGAAGAGGTTCTTGCATAACCATGGAAAAAGTGAATAATGCCTTGCCAAGTGTAGCGAATGCACTATAAAATACCAATGGAATACTCATGTACTCTGTATGCCAAACTGATCACTCTTCTCTGCTGAGCTTCAGGAGCATTTATTTACTTATTTATTTAGAGAGTTTTGTATAGCGCGAACGTGACCTTTGGGTATCAGAGCGCTTCACAGATACATATATATATATATATATACACATACATGAGGTAAGTTTGAGATACAACTAGCATAGCATTACCATATAATGAGTGAGGCCGGTAAGTATAGAGCTATATAGTAAACATAACACTGATATGAGGTAGGTTAGGTATACGTCAAAAGGGGATATATTCTAAACTATGTACAATAGTTTGCTAAAATTAGGCTAGTATTAGCATCGGGATTACACTTTTCTGTGTAATTTTCAGTCTGCGTCTATCTCCCAGGTTATCATATATGTTATTCTACTATCCTACTATATTGTATGTTGTCTTCCTGTAACAAATAGTTCTGACTTGTCTTTATCTGTGCAATCTTCTGGGAGGGTGTAGCGCCGGTAGGTTGTTCCCCGTTTAACTAGAGGCATTCTCTTCTTCCATTCGATGTTCCGTCTTGGCATCTCTAAAACGCGGTGGCGGTGAAGTCCGTTCTAGTCTATGTAAGGAACGTATTCATTAGGAAGATCTTCGCTTCCTTTTTGAATGTTGCCGTGTTTGAAATTTTCCTGATATTCGGAGGGAGTGAGTTCCATATTCTGGGGGCTGCCCCAGAGAAAATTCTGTCGTATGTTTTCTTCTTCCCGAAGATAGGTGGCCTCAGCAGCAGCTCCTTGGCACTCCTGGCTGGTCTCCCTCCTCTAGAAAGCTCAATCTTCTGGGCCAGGTATCTTGGTGTTTTGTAGTGGAGAGCTTTGTGGGTGATACATGCCATTTTAAATTGGATTCTTGCTTCATATGGTAGCCAGTTTAACGCTTTTAGGTGGGGTGATATATGGTCAAATTTCCTCGAGTCGGTAATGAGCCTTGCTGCTGCATTGAGGCATGCTTTTAGTGGTGCCGTGGAGATTTGTGGAAGCCCTGCTAAGGTTGTACATCTGTATTCAATTCTTGAGATAACTAATGATTGTATTGCCAGTTGGAGATCTGCCGACGAGATGAATGGTTTCACTTTCCTTAAGTAGTTCAAGTGAAAGCTGGCGTTTTTTGCCATTGATTTGATGTGGGCTTTCATGTCAAGATTCTTATCCAACGTGATTCCTAATGATTTGGCTGAGTCCACTAGTGTAGGGGTGCAGTTTAGTGCTGTGATCAATTTGGTCCATTCCATCGCCTCTGTGTGGTTTTTTGGTGGTGCGATTAATAGGAATTCGGGTTTTTGTGCATTAAGCTTCAGGTGATTACTAGTTAACCATCGTATTGTCTCTTTTAAGGCCTCATTGATTAACTTGATGTCCTCTATAGAAGCGACCTTGATGTAAATCTGCGTGTCGTCCGCATACATGTTATAGGAAATGTTTGCGTCTCGGAGGATTTCTGTCAGAGGTTCGACGTATAAGTTAAAAAGTGACGGAGATAGTGTAGATCCTTGAAGGACTCCGATCAGGTTTGGACATGATTTAAATAGTGTCTGGTTGACCAAGAATCTTCGAGATCTGTTCTGAAGGAAGCATTCAAACCATTTCAGCACATTTCCCGACTTTCCCATCCTTTTATTTAGCCTGTCTAGTAATTTTTCATGGTTTACAGTGTCGAATGCGGATGACAGGTCAAGCAGGACTAGTAAACATGTTCTATTGAGATCTAGGGCCTGTATTGGGTCATCGACTATATGTAGGATCGCTGTTTCCGTGCTGTGTCCTGTTCTGAATCCCGATTGGCAGTCGTCCAGTAGCATGAAATTAGCGATGTGTTGGCTCAGTTGTTTTTGTACACATTTCTCGATTAGTTTGGCCAGTAACGGAATGTTGGTAACTGGGCAAAAGTTATTAGGATCTGCTGGGTCCGCTGCTGGTTCCTTGATGATCGGGACGACTTGGCCTGTTTTTAAGCATTCTGGAAGGATCCCTTGTGATAGCGAGGCATTTATAATTTTTGTCCATATTGGGATGATGATGTGGTTGATGTTTTGTAGACATATGGAGGGGAGTGGTTCATTATAGTGGTTGTTCGGTTTGATATCCGCTAGCGTTTTGTCGATGGTGTTCTGATCATATAACTTGAAAGTATCCCAATGAGCTTTATTTTTCGCTTCCTCGGTGTCGGACGTCAGAGTGGTATTGATTAGTCTGTGTGGTTGGTTGGGCAGGTTGTCCGCTGCCATCTTGAGCTCTATTTCCAACGTGTTGGCCTTGTCGGTGAAGAAATTTGAGAATTCTTCACAGCTCAGCTGAGTTTTCGTGGTTTCTTGGGCCGATTTCGCCAATTTGTTTGATTGTTGCTTTAATATCTCAAATAGTTTCCATGGCCTGTTTTTGGCGTTATCCAATTCTGATCTGATATATTCTTTTTTGGACTTGAGGATCTTTTTGTTGTACTCGTTTCTGATTTTTCTGAGTGATTTCAGGTCTGGTGTTGCAGGGTGTTGTCTCCATTTTCTTTCGGCCATCCTTAGTTTCCGCCTGTCATCATTCAGTGTACCATTAAACCAAGGATTTTTGTCCTTTTCCAAGACTCTTTTCAGCTTTAGAGGCATAGTGGTGTTAACTATATTTGTTACTGTCATATTGTAGTGGTCAGTTCGATCATTCACCTTCCGCAAGTTGTTCGGTGGATTCAGATCTTTCTCACAATTTTCTACTAACCGTTCCATATTCGAATCTTTAGTGTCCCGGGTCCACTTTTTGAGTTTAATAGGCTGCACGATCTTTTTCTTTTTCAGTGTTGGTATTATGAAGGTTATGGCATGGTGATCCGACCAGTCGCACGGCACAACTGAGTGGATCGCTATGTTCTTGTTTCTTGATAATATCCAGTCTAGCGTTCCTCATTTTGAGTGTGTTGGCTGTGTGCAGGCTTGGGTAAGGTTTAGTTCAGTCAAGAAGTCTTTAAGAGCGTTGATCATTTTGTCCTCCCTGTCGTCCCAGTGTAAGTTGAAATCGCCCAGGAATATGTCGTTTGAGTGAGTGTTAGAGTTATCCATGATAATCTCCATTAACTGGTCTATAAAAATAGCGTTATTACCTGGAGGATGGTACATGGCATGCAGGTTGCATCTTTGATTGTCTGTTGATCGTATATTAAGACCTACGTATTCACAGGACTCCAGAGGATCGGATTGTATTTGGTTGATTTCTATGTCTGATCGGTGTATGCAGGCTATCCCACCTCCGATCTTTTTTGGTCTATCCAGTCTCACTATGTTATAATGGGGGGGCACTAACAGGTCTAAGCATGGAGATGATGATTCCGAAAGCCAAGTTTCTGTTAGGATCACTAGGTCAATTTCCTGGTTAAAGATAAGTGCAGCGATGTCTGACGCATGTTTTACTGCTGATCTACAGTTGAGCAGTAGGCATTTCAGTGGCTTTCTTGTGTTACTAGGGTCTCGTTCAAGCAGATCAGTGGATATGTCAGCATTATGTTGTCCTGACAATACACCAATGCTCCTTCAGGCATCGAAGGTGGCCATAACATTAAGAATGGCACAACAATTATTAAACTTCAAAATGTATAACTTTTAAAGCTGCCTTACTATGGATCGCCTGGCTCTACTACTTCCTGAAGTTGTAAATAAATTGACCAACAATCCGTGGTCCAAATGCTATTCAAATGAACTACCCGTCACATACCTATGAGATTACTGCACCTTCGTCCTCGGTAAACCAAGTTTTCTTCAGAATGACAGAGCAATTGTACTTGTCGTCATGAAGTATACCCAATGGAAACGTAATCGCTATTTCTCTCCTACATTGAATCCGCATTAGCAATTTTTCAGTCCCACTAGCGCTATTGTTGTCAGTGGTGATGTTTGTACCCAACATTAGTGCTTAGATAGTTTACTTTGTAGTAGTTTGAAACGCACTGTTGCATTCTACTGACTGATCAAACTGGTTCTCTTTTTAATTGAGTGGATCTTAGGGTGAGCTTATCTGCTAACACTAAAACTAATCAACGACAATATGTTTCCATTCACGAAATCCATTCAGGCCGATTTTTACTGGCAGGACTGGCAACATAGCAGTTATTCCTTTTTAGAGACGTATGTGTTTTATGCCCCCTCTATTAATAATCTGTCCTGTTTATTCTACAGTTTTTGCAACAATTTTTAAACCTTTTCATTTTTAGCATCCAACTACTGATGCCTTTAACCTAACACTATACCACCCACTCCCACACATGCCACTGACCAGACTGTCTTGCTGAAAGTAAGTCTCTTTCCCAAACATTCAACAAGTTGAACACTACTCAAAGGAAAAGAGAAAGCTAAGGTGAATGTCTTCATCAAAGTCTGGTATGTCCTTTCTTGCTAATAAACCGTGTTAAATATTTACAATCCGTATGAATTAATCTTTATTGGTAATCACAGATAAATCTGATGTTCTGATAGAGATCTCTAACTGCAAATTACTCACCTTGTAGATTTCCCCAGACACAACACTGTATCCAGAAACTTCAATAACAATTCCCTTTCGTGTTAGAGGGTGGCATTGTACGGCTTCCCATCGGGTCTGTTCTGACTGTACCTGACACCAGGCCCCCTATATCTACACCAACTTGGCGCCCTGATGTCAGCTGCTTTATTTCGTGCCTGACAATGCATATCCTGCACGCTAGATTCCTGTCAGACCTGACTGATTTTTTCCGTCACCCCCCTAAGACAACAAGGTTTAAACTGTACCTCCAGACTGTGCAAAAGTGAACAAAATGGCCTTCTGCAACCGTGAGGCCAAGCTAGCAGTCGCTGATCTCTAGAGGTTGAAAAAGTGCTATTGGTCCGGGTGGAAATCGAGGGCACGGACATGCTTCCGTCCTCAAGGCCACTCCCTTGATCAGGCATCTTCAAGATCATGGGCCTCAGGTAAGTTAAGAAGAAGGTGGAGAAGTGTGGCTCAATGGTTAAAGCGGCAGACCCTGATGCAGAGGTCTAGCCCGGGACCAGGGTTCAATTCCCGCTTCGGCATGTCTTGGGCTCAATTTCCTCGGACCTGATAATTCTCGCCTCGGTGCCGATTCTAATCATGGGTCCCACTCTGCAACTCTGGGCAATAGCTTGCTTATTCTCCACAACAGCCCCAACGACGCTAGGATGCCTGGCTTCACCTTGGGGGTGCCCAGGAGTGGGCACTTCACAGGGAAAAGCCAGGAAGGGTTCCACAGCGGTATGCGTACAAGCGCCGAGATACCCTCATGGGTCGATTTGTGCGCTATACAAGTACTACTACATTTATATTTACATTTACATTTAAGGAAGTCCCGCAATGAGACATCTAAGCATGGGTCTCCTTCGTCCGGCCACTCCAACCTCTCAGAGTCACACAACATCACCCAAGGACCCGATCCCAATGCTAGTCCTCGCCTTTGGCTGTACCCCTGACCTCTGATGACAGCTCCACTGAATCTAGTCTCTATGCCATCCGCGGCCAGAGGTCCTGAACCCTGCATAGTCTGCTTAGGAACATCTGCTTCTCTTTAACGAGGCCTTAACTGAGGCGTTGGTTCCACCTCATTCATTCCAGGATCTTGCCCTCCTGTAGTAGACAGGTGGTGAGGTGGCCTAGTTCAGATAATCGAGTTTCTATTGCAACATATGATCCCAGAAAGTGCTGTTGTCAAGGCATCGCTGAGCTGCTTGAACCCCAATGCATTCTTACTTCCCTGCTTTGGGAATAAAAAGGGATGGAGACATTCGCCAAATTGATGTTCTCCTCAGCACGCCTTGCCCTCCGGTCAGTAAAGGCCATATGTCTTTTGGGCATATATTCACATGCATTATGGGACAAAGTGGCGGATATCTTGCCAATGGTCTGAGGCGAAGTCCGTCAAAGTTTGTAGAAGCTGATCATGGACAGACAAAATGCAGCAAAATATTCTAACAAATCTGGTCTGAACATTACGGACTGTCTGTGTAGGACTGTCGACACCAGCGTGGTGCTGAGTCGCAATGCCTGGATTTTCTCCACAGGCTTGTCTGCAGATATCTAACAGTCTCTTATGAACAAGCCCTTCGTCTGCTCTAGACTGTTTATGTGGAAGGTGGGCTGTGCCCTTGGGAGGTTTAAAGAAAGCAAAGCCACTACCTGCTCACTGGGCTTGGCTCTGCCACTTCAGCAGTTCTCTCGGCAGCAGCGACCCTGTCAAGGATTCAGGCCTACCTGCAGAAGCAGAGATAATACCCACCTCAACAACAACAGTCCACCCACTCCTTTCAAGGTCGAGGCTAGAGACCGGTCCAGGCTTCCAAGGGCAACCAGCTACTGAAACCATAACCACCCTGCAGACACTGCAAAACTGGTTTAACTTGTCGGCTCAGTAGGGTTGCATCACCCCCCCCCCCCCTTCTAGAGGCGCATCACATCCAAACAATTTATGCTCCAATTTGTGCAGAATCGATACTCCCTACCTTTTCTGTCTCAGACATGCCACCCGTACCACAACATCTCCTGGAGGAAATCTTGTCCATACCGTAGAGACGTTCAAGTTCTCTTGGCCAAGGCAGCAGTGCCGAGGGTGCTGGCATCTGAAATGTAGACCTGTTGTTACTCCATTTATTTTCTGGTGCCGAAGAAGGATTGAGACTTTCACCCTATCCTAGAACTTCGTACTCTACACTGCTTCCTCTAGCAGGATTATTTCAAAAGGCTCACCCTGAGCCAAGATCTGTCTGCCCTGGATCGAGAAGACTAAATGGTAATGATGGGCTTTAAAGAGATATATTTCCACATTCATTTCCTGCAGTCCCCCCGACATTATCTACAGTTTTATTACTGCCAAGAGCTTTTTCAGCTCAAAGAGCTCCCTTTTGGGCTTACAGGTGCATGCCCCTCAGGTGTTGATGATTGTTGCAGCCCCTCTGCAGAAGTTGGGAATACCAGTCATCCTATATCTTGACTACGGCTTCTGAAGGCATGCTCCCTTCAAACCTTCATAAACCACTCCCAGATAAAGGCCGACCTGTTGACATTTTTTTTCTTCATCAACATGCCTAAGTTACATTTGACTCCTTCACTCCTTCCTTGACTCCTCACTGCCATCTTGGAAAGAGTGCTCTTCCAAGCCATCCCTCTGCCTCAATGAGTATAGGATATTCAGGCTACGATCCCGATGTTTAACCCTTGAATTGGGTCTCAGTGAGTGCGGCTCTAAGGCTTCTGGGCCTACTGACCGACTGCATCATACTTGTGGACCACACCAGGTAGCACATGCGGGTTTGGCAGTAGGATCTTAAGTCTCAGTGAGCCCAGCACCACGGGACCTATCGGAGCATCAAAGAAAACAGTGGGAGATATGCAGTGATGTCTGCTCGACAAAGATTGAACCGGTGGCAGATTCCTCTCCCTACCCCTCGCAGAGCTAACTGTTGTGACGGATGCATTGTTTTTGAGTGGAGAAGTCATCTGGGAGAGGTGGAGATCACTGATCTTCGTCGGAGGCTCACCTCCAAATCAACATGTTGGAGTTTCAAGCAATTTGCTTGGCACTGAAAGTGTCCCTCCCGAACATCAATAGGGAATGGGTGCAGGTTCTCAGGGTCAACATGACCACCATGCTATTGCAAGAAACAGGATGGGGTATGGTTGTAGGTACTGTGCCAGGATGCGTTGCCCTTCTAAAAATGGCTGAACTCTCAGGGCAAATGCCTGATTGCCTGCAATCGTAAAACACCTAGGCAGATGGACCCAGATGACTGCCTAGCAGATCACAAATGGCAGTAACAATTGGAGGGGACACAGGGCGTCTTCCTAGAATAGGAAGAACCATAAGTTGATCAATTTGCCACTGCAGAGAACATGGTGTCAAAACCTTTGCACATCCTCCCATGAGACTCCTTCCATCAGCATTGGGAATCAGGACTCCTGTACGCCTTTCCTCCCCTCCCACTCCTGCCCAGAGTGCTGAAAAAGAACAAGAAAGACCTGGCTCAAGTCACTCTGGTGGCTCGGACTAGGTGAGGCAATGTGGTACCCAGAACGTCTGGCCATGAGCACATGTCCACTGATTCGCCAGCCCCTTCGGGAGGACCCTCTGTCAGAGCAGGGGATAGTCTTACACCTTTGCCTGCACATCCTACACTTCCATGCCTGATGATTGAGTGGCAGCAGTTGACCATTTGCAAGCTTCCTCTGCAGTACTGAAAATTCTGGACCCGTGTTATAAACATCAACGTACCATGACGATTTTAATATCAGAAGACCGAGAATGGTTAGTACACTATGCACAAGCATTTTCGTCATATTCGAGTGACGATTTCACCTTGAAATCGTAGTTTTCGTTCGGAACCCTCGGGTTCCATTTTGTGTACGACAGCCATTTCGTGAGTTGCCCTCACATAGGTCAATGATAAAGGCCAAACACGGTCCTGAAGGACACGTACACCTTTCCTGACTTCTCTGCGACCTGGGCAAGCTGACTCCACTGCCCCAGGCCAAACCTGTTCGGTCAGTTCCTCTCCCAGTGGCCAAACGAGATAGTATCAAGGCACAACGTGCCATAAACCTTTCATCGCACACAAACCATGCCTAATCTCGCACACACCTGTCCCTGTTTCCTACTTTATGACTTGCTTTGCGAGGAGGAGGTGCCCGTTTTTAATTGGGGGTCCGTCGATATCTGATGAAAATACTGGGCCTTGCCGGGTAATTGATTGTGGGCTGAACAAACTGAAATGTGGGATTGTCATCATGACTCTGCTTTTTCTTTGTAGTGAAAATATGTGAATGGTCAACTGTAAAAATAGGAATGTTTGCATGAAGCATAATATTTTGTATAAAAAGAGAAGGCTGGCTTTGTAAGATTGAGCAGTCTCCTGAGAATATACACCTTGTTGTACTTCTAGGATATCTGTTACTTGGTTGCAGCCAATAAATTCGATCTTTGACTTCACCTAGAAGACTCTGAGTTTCTGTAGTCTGAAACAGGAAGGACCCGAAGTCATAGGGTGTTGTCCCTGGCACCGCTGGGTTACCGGTTCAGTACCGGTTCTGAAAAACCCAGTACTTCAGTTGGCGCCCAACGTGGGGCGATATCAGCGGTGCCGGTCCAAGCCAGAGGTTCGTGAGGAGCTTCGTGTGAAAATTCTGGAGGAAGGCCGCCACTTCATCGGCCCCTACATGTCGACGTGGTCCGAAAGTATTTGCTGCGAGGTTCCCCGCTTCCCGACGGCTACGAAGGACTGCTGCCCTGACTATCGCCCTGTTTTGGACCCTTGATGATTGGTAGAGCGAAACGATAGATGAGTCTTCTGGTGCAGTCATCGATACCTCAGTTAAGTATAAGTGGAGCGTCTCCCAGTCCTTAGTTTGAGTATCCCTTCGGGATCTTTGATTTGGAACTTGCAAGTACCAAAGCAGAGGGACTCGTGTATTCACGAGAATATCGTAATCGATAATCCCTTGAAGTTTGAAGCTAGACTAGAGAGCGAAGATGCCTGGTCTTAGCAGACTTGGAAACTTGTTTTGTCTTGGTTGTAATAGGGATTCCCGATTGGAGGACTCGTGTCCGGTTCCTCCGATTGGAACTCCAACTTATGAATTATATGTGAATCATGGAGTAGGCCCCATCACTTATAATGAAGTATGGATCAAATACACCAGAAAGGACGGTGTTTTGAAATGACCCCAATATGGTAGCTTTGACACGGAAATCCTAGATAATCTAGAAGTTAAACTTTTCAAGAAGAAAGCCCGGCCGGCGATGTTTGACTCTTTCCACCTATGGCGAAAGGAAGCCAAACAGAAGGAAATTAAATTAGCGAAGAAAAATAAGAGAGAAAGAGGTATTTCGATAATGCAAGCTGCTATGCAGTATAAGGATAATGAAGAAGAACAGATGAGTGAGCAGTTGCACAGGCAACGTAAAATGATTATCGATAAATGTTACCCTGTTTTGCCACCTCTTCAGCAAGATGCAGCAAAAGACATTGAAAAAGACCCCCTAATGTCGCATTTATTGAGTTCGTCACCCCATAATGCGCAGAGTGCTACAGCACCTCCGCAACTTTTAGTCGTGCAACCCCCGGTTGTTGTGCCTCCTGCTCCTCCACAACCACCAGCACTCCTTCAGTTGGCTCCTACTCTTCTGGCCCAACCTTCTCAAGGGCCACTGACTTCGCTCCCTGCTCCGCTACCTGCTCCGCCTTCACCTTCTGTAACTTCTCCACCTGTTCTTACTACCTCTGCTACTGTTCCTACGTTGACCTTTTCTCAATCTGCTTTATCTCCCGTCCTGTCGACTTCTCCTTCTGTTCGATAGAGGGTGACTGACACCGTTGCCAGTCCTATATTTCCTCTCTTTGGGTCATCTGGCGTGACCCCTGATTCGGAGCGTAAACAGTTGCGTAGTCAACTGCCTGATTCTCGAGAAAGAGAAATGTTTGACCGTATGGCGCGTAAATGGGTTACCGACCCGACAAGATATGAGTTAGAATCTGTTATGGATGTCTTCCGACAATGGGAAGCACCGAAGCAGAGATATGTTTTTGAGAAAATGTGTGCTTTTCTTTGTGAGGAATTGGAGGATAATGATTTGGAATCTAATCCGCCTGAGTTGTGCCGTGTACGGTTCAATTTTGCGAAGGGTACGATTGTGGGTTCTGATGTTGAGAAAGCGGTCGCGACCTTGTTATCGTTTAGGAGCGAAGCTATTTCCCAGCAGTTGTTAGAGTCTGATTTGTCCGTTAAAAGGAGAGCGAGACAATACCCCATGAGAGAGGTTCCCCCAGTATCGAAGGAAGCAGTAGTGGCTGGTCTGAATAATGTTCCCCCAGCTGTTCCAGCGCACTTTCAGCGTGTTTGGGTACATGTTCCTTGGAAGCGCGCTGAAGTTTTGGCCCTTAAACAGACATTGCCTGATCCCCGTAAAAATCCTGCAGGGTATTACAAGGAATTGACACAGACTGCAGGATCTTGCATTATGAATTTAGCGGATATAGACATGTTGTTTGGAAATGTTGTTCCACAGCCTTTATGGGGAAAGATTCGTCATGCAGATCATGATCAGGAGTTAAGTGACACATGGGCTAATATTAGTGCTGCAGATGACCGACAAGTTGGAGGTGCTAAACCCGAACCTTTAGTGGCAGAGCTCCCTGGTAGGATAATTACTTACATGAAGAGTTTGATGCCTGCTATGAGGGTGAATTGGGACAAGTTGTCTGCGTGTAAGCAGAAGAAAGATGAGACTGTGTCTGATTTCTTCACTAGGTTTGAAGAGACGTTTGTCGACCACAGTGGTCAAGATATGAGTAAAGAAGGTGGTCAACGGTTGTTCGTTGACAAGTTTGTACATAATTTGCTTCCCGAATTGTGTAAGAAATTGAAAGATTCAGAGTTCTTGGGCCGTTTCCTCTTCAGCACAGATATTGGCTACTTCACAGTATTATGAAAATAGAGATAAAGATGAGAAAGATAGAGCAGACAAGAAAACGAAAGAGTTCAAAACAAAGGTTCTTTTACAGCAAGCGTATCCGCCTCGTGGTGGTCAGAGTAACTATCAGCAGCCTCAGCAGTTTCAGAGAGACACGCAAAGGACCGAATATCCTAAACAACATTTTCTTGTAGGCCCTAATCAGTGTGCATATTGTAAAGAGAAGGGCCATTTTAAAAGTAGCTGCCCTGCTTTATTACAGCGTATGAATGGTGTTTCTAGCGCAAGAGGTCGAGGTATTTCACAAGCACCTAGAGGTAGAGGACGTGGAAATTTCCCCCAGAACGCGCGCTCATTTCCACCTCAGAATTCAATGAATAGGTTTGAGCAGCAGAATAACGCGTCTAATAGGACAGCTCAGTACTATGCTGATGACTACTATGCAGAAGACGAGAATATGGAAGATAATGATTGCTAGGACAGCCATAGACAAGGAGAGGGAGTTGTTTCAGTTCCAGTAGATCAGAGTGGACCTTATGTTGAGGTGATTACATCAGGTGTGTCAGAGCCTTTTCTGTTCGATACTGGTGCTACAAAGAGTTCCATTATGCACTCTAAACTCCCTGGCGCACCTTTGTCTGGCGAAATGAATGTTTTAGTAGGTTTTTCTGGCGCCCTGGTTAGGAACCCGATTTCTAGTCCTATGTCCCTTTCTGTTGGACCTTGTGAATTCGAAGCACCCCTTATTCTAACCACAGGTTGTGGTGAAAACTTGTTAGGGTTGGATCTGTTGAAAAGATTGTATGCAACTTTGTATTGCTCTCCTTCGGGAGTACAACTCACACTAGGTAAGAAAGTAGTCTCCACAATGTATTTGTCGAAGGATAAACTTCCGACAGAATTGTCGTCTCTCCCTAATATTCTTTGGGCTACTGGTCCTAATGATGTGGGTCTTTTGGAAATACCGCCATATGTTGTGACATTGAAAGCCAATGTTAAAATGCCACGTATTCCCCAATATAAGATCTCTAGTGAAGGTGAAAAAGCGTTGCTAGCGATCATTTACGATTTGATTGAAAAAGATGTAATTGAAGAGACAAGAGGCAACGTTTGCAATAGTCCTGTTCTGCCTGTTTTGAAACGTACTGACCCTTCTCAGCCACCTGTTTACAGATTTGTAATTGATCTCAGAGAAGTGAACAAAATCGTTGTGCCACAATTTCCAGTTGTTCCTGATATCACTGCCCTATTGACTATGATTCCAGCTTCCGCGACTTGGTTCTCGGTAATTGACTTGAAGAATGCGTTCTTCAGCATCCCGATTGCAGAGGAAAGTAGGGATATTTTCGGCTTCAGTTTAGGAGGTCGCAGCTTCCGCTTCAAACGCGCTCATCAGGGCTACTGTGAAAGTCCATCGATATATAGTCAAGCTTTGAAAACACAACTTGATACGATTATTTTACCTGATGGCGCTACCCTTATTCAGTACGTCGATGATTTGCTTGTTGCTGCAGATACTGAGGAAATCTGTAAAGAAGCCACGTTGTCGTTGTTGCGTCATTTGTCTGACTTACATCACAAAGTATCGCTTTCCAAATTGCAATATTGTCGACAAGAAGTGACCTACCTAGGTCATCTCTTATCGAAGGAGGGAAGGAAACTGACCCCAGAGAGAATTCAGGCAATAGCGAAATTGAGTGTGCCAAAGACAGAGAGAAGTGCGTGCTTTCTTGGGTATTACATCATATTGTAGACAATGGATACCAAATTTTTCGTTGTTGGCCAAACCTTTGGTGGCATTAACTTGTAAAGATACACCGAATCCCCTTCCATGGTCTGAAGAGTGTCAGAAAAGTTTTTCCGAATTGCGCAATGCATTATGTTCGGCTCATGTGTTGGGTACCCCCGACTACAGTAAGCCCTTTACATTATATGTCCATGAGAAATAAGGTTGTGCATTATCAGTGTTAACACAGTTGTTTGGGAACAGGCAGCGTCCATGTGCGTATTTTTCGTCAACCTTAGACCTGGTAGCTAAAGCGTTGCCGAGTTGCTTAAGAGCCACAGCGGCAGCAGCTGTTTCTATTCGACAGTCTGCTGGTTTAGTGATGAATAATACATTGATTGTGATGGTTCCACATGCAGTGGACACGTTGTTAAACAGAACCAAGACACAGCACTTAACTAGTGCTCTGTTGTCAGGTTACGAGTTGACATTGCTAGCGAGTCATGTGCACATAAAAAGATGCAACACGCTTAACCCAGCTACGTTGTTGCTGATTGAAACTGTGTTAGATACTTCTGAACAGCATGATTGTTTCCTCAGAACAGAAGAAGAAACGAAAGGGAGAATAGACCTTCAGGACACTCCTCTTGTGAAGTGTGATGGTACCTTATGGGTGGATGGTTCATGTTTCAAGCTTCCGAATGGAGATACGACTGCAGCCTATGCTGTTACGACTGCATACGATTGTTGAAGCTGCACGTATCCCACATAATTCAGCTCAAGCAGCAGAGTTGATTGCACTTACACGAGCGTGTGTGTTGTCAAAAGGAATGAAAGTGACCATATATACCGACAGCCTATGCATTTGGTGTGGCTCACAGTTTTGGACGATTGTGGAAAGAACGTGGATTCCTGACTTCGCATGGAACTAAGATTCAGCATGGTCAATTGGTGAATGAGCTCCTTGAATCACTTACTTTGCCGTTGCAAGTTGCGATTGTGAAATGCAGTGCACACAAGAAGGTGACTGATGATGTTGGTCGTGGAAATGCATTTGCTGACGAAGTCGCAAAAGAAACAGCGAGGGATGTGATGAGCCGAATGTATGTTGCAGGCCCTGCAAGATGGGTTGGTGACGTTGGAATGTGTGAAGACACGATAGAGAGTATAAAGTCCATTCAAGCTGAAGCTACAGAGAAAGAGCTGAGTACATGGAGAGAAAGTAAGAGGAAATTGGATGTGAATGGTTGTTGGGTTGAATTGTCAGAGCATCAGAGATGGTTGTTACCCGATGCGTATGTGCTTGCAGTAGTTACAATGGCCCATGGAATGGCTCACATCAGTGTGAAAGGGATTTGTAAGTTGTTGGCTCCAGTATTGCAAAATGCTGGAATTCCTAAGTGTGCAGAGAATGTGGTAAAAAATTGCATGGTGTGTCTGAAATACAATCCTGGTAGGGGAACCCCAACTCCAGCTGGTCATTTTGCGCCTCCAACGTATCCGTTCGAGGTTTTGCAGCTAGATTTCATCCACATGGAAAGGTGCAACAATCTGAAATACGTACTCGTTGTTGTTTGTGCCTTTTCAAGATGGATAGAAGCATATCCCTTAAAGGACAACACTGCCTTGTCCACAGCTAAAGCCCTTGCCAAAGAGTTCTTCCCTAGGTTTGGAATGCCGAGAATGGTCTGGAGTGACAATGGGAGTGAATTTGTGGGTCGAGTGATGAAGAAAGTATGTGAAGGGCTAGGCATCCAACAGAAATTCCACGCTGCAAATCACCCCCAATCAGCTGGACTAGTACAGTGCTACAATGGCACGTTAAAGCTAAAATTGGCCAAAATTCAAGCGAGCTCTGGTCTTAAATGGCCTGACGCTCTGCCTTTGGCACTCCTATCTACCAGAATGACTGTGCATTCGCGAGTGGGACTTAGTCCCTATGAGATTGTGTTCGGCCGTCCGGCCAACATATGGGGAGTGCCAAGGCCGACCAAATTCAGTGAAATCGAACACCCTGTTTTGCTTGACTATTTGTACGAATTGATGGCTAAATTGCGTGTTTTACACCAACAGGTTCACGATACTCTGCCTCAGGTCTCTGAAGCTCCAGGACATCCGATTACTCCTGGATCCTGGGTTTTGGTGAAGAATTTCCAGCGGACAAAGAATGATCAGCCCCGCTGGACAGGCCCCTACCTAGTCCTGCTATCAACAAGATCAGCTGTTCGACTGGAGGGGAAGAAAAACTGGATCCACGGCGTACATTGCAAGAGGGTGCCTTTGCCTCTACCGTACGACCGGTGGGTCCAGGAGGGTGTCGCTGACTCAGAGACTGAAACTGTGCCTCGATTTCTGCCTTTCAGTGATGCACGCATAAAAGGAACAATCTCTGAACAAGAAAGTGACAATCTCTTGCAAGAAGCTGTGCCACCGTCAATTCGATTTGACACTACAGAGCCTGAACTCCTTTTTCAAGACCAGACAGTACCTGGAAAGAAAAGATATAATCTGAGGCCGAGAACTATGGACAAATAAATATTCCTTTTTCTTTGCTATTTTTGAAAGTGCAGCTCTCTCATCTGAGAAACTTTTTTATTTTTGTTTTTCGAACCACCATCCGGGTTCAGCTGTAGGGTCGCGGTTGCCCAAAGTCTTTGGGGTGCAGCCGAAGACGTTAGGTCGACGGTTCTGGTTGGTCTAAGGGAGTTGCCCTGGACTGACAGAAGCATCCTTTAGCATAGAACACCCTACCATCGCGAGCAGCATTTTAGAGAGGATGGAGTTTTTCAAGATGGAGAGACCTGCCAAACAAATGAACTTTAAGACTACAATTTGCAGAATGATGACCAAGAAACGTTTTTTGATATTGTGTGTTTTCATGTTGTTCAGTGTAATGATGTTTTTCATAGGATATGTTTTATTCGCTTTTCGAGTGACACTTACACCCACTTCATCGCCCATACCTCCTCCTACTACTATTTCCTCGCATTCTTTTCAACCTCTTCCTGAACATGAATCCGCTAGGAGATTAGAGTTTATTAATAACTCCTTCGTTCAGCTCTTGCACCAACACCAACTAGTAATGAACACTACTAACTGTTGGGTGTGTGGTCTTATGCCTCACACAACGGATAAAGGTATCCCTTATCTGGTCCTGCCTTTCAGCCACAATGGTTCTGTGTGGGCATACAGAACAATGTTCATCTACGCACATGAGACCTACCCCCTACGTTCTGTGGAAGACAATCCTAAGAATAGTGCTCTAGTTAAGGGTATTTTAGACATGGTTAAGGAAGATATCTCCTATGAGACTATCCCGAGGAAAGAGACACTAGTATATATAGGATGGAACCTGACCGGATATGGAGTCACTCTGAGTGAGAAACAGCAAGCTAAGAGATCTTCCCCGATTTGGATTGTACCCCATCAGGGTCACTTATATCTGTAAGGTATTGGCAGGAATACCAGAGCTCAGCTAGGGAAGAGTATCTGCACTGAGACATATATTTTTGCGTCTCAGACTTCCCCTCAGTTCTTAGCAGCTAAGGGTACCTATTTCATCTGCCATGATAGAGCCTATACATGGTTGCCCCCTGACTTTTTGGGCACATGCTTTGTTTCGTTCCTGTTGCCTCCCACCTACACAGCGGCGGCAGATTACCATAAGACAAGGATAGTTAGAGGTGTCTTCAGTGAAGAGGACACTGCAGAACAAGAATTTGGAGACTTCGTGAGGGGTTTTCTGCCGTTCTGGGGACCCATGGTTAACAGCAGGAACATAAGGCAATTGACAAGGGTGGTTAAATCCACCGTGGTTGAAACTGCAGGTGCCCTTAGTAACTTGACTGCTGAGCTCCAGTCGGATCGTCTTATGACCCTTCAGAAGAGGGTCGCGTTAGACGTCATACTTGCAGACCGAGGTGGGGTATGTAGAGTGATCCAATCGAGTTGCTGTGTTTTCATTCCAGATAACGCTCCAACAGTGTACCAGGCCATCTCCAAACTGCATAAGATTTCCGAATCTATTCATGTAGACAAAGGAGATTGGTCGTTAATGGGATGGTTCTGGGAACTGGTATCCGGCTGGGGATGGAAAATTCTGATGGTCATTGGGATGATCTTAGCCATTCTTTTCCTGTTCTGTCTGTGTATACAGGGTGCTCCTGCACTATGTGGCCTCTGTGCTACATCATGTGTAAGGAAAACTGTATAGAGGGACGAGCTAAGTAATAGGATGATGCTACAGCAACATCTCAATGACTTTAGGAATATCGACCTGGACTCAGATTAGCATGAGTATAGGTTATTGCCTATGTAAGGGCAAAAGGAGGGACTGCAGTACTGAAAATTCTGGACCCGTGTTATAAACATCAACGTACCATGACTATTTTAATATCAGAAGACCAAGAATGGTTAGTACACTATGCACAAGCATTTTCGTCATATTTGAGTGACGATTTCACCTTGAAATCGTAGTTTTCGTTCTGAACCCTCGGTTTCCATTTTGTGTATGGCAGCCATTTTGTGAGTTGCCCTCACATAGGTCAATGATAAAGGCCAAACACGGTCCTGAAGGACACGTACACCTTTCCTGACTTCTCTGCGACCTGGGCAAGCTGACTCCACTGCCCCAGGCCAAACCTGTTCGGTCAGTTCCTCTCCCAGTGGCCAAACGAGATAGTATCAAGGCACAACGTGCCATAAACCTTTCATCGCACACAAACCATGCCTAATCTCGCACACACCTGTCCCTGTTTCCTACTTTATGACTTGCTTTACGAGGAGGAGGTGCCGGTTTTTTGGGGGGTCCGTCGATATCTGATGAAAATACTGGGCCTTGCCGGGTAATTGATTGTGGGCTGAACAAACTGAAATGTGGGATTGTCATCATGAGACTGCTTTTTCTTTGTAGTGAAAATATGTGAATGGTCAACTGTAAAAATAGGAATGTTTGCCTGAAGCATAATATTTTGTATAAAAAGAGAAGGCTGGCTTTGTAAGATTGAGCAGTCTCCTGAGAATATACACCGTGTTGTACTTCTAGGATATCTGTTACTTGGTTGCAGCCAATAAATTCGATCTTTGACTTCACCTAGAAGACGCTGAGTTTCTGTAGTCTGAAACAGGAAGGACCCGAAGTCATAGGGTGTTGTCCCTGGCACCGCTGGGTTACCGGTTCAGTACCGGTTCTGAAAAACCCAGTACTTCACCTCCTGAAGTGGTTGGTATCATCTTGGCTGAGAGGCATCCATCTACCAAATCTATGTACTCGGGATGATGGGAGAAGTTTGTTGACTGGTGTTCTTCTCAACACATACACCCCCTGAATGCACAGTTACCAGATGTTCTCCTATTTTGTCTATCTTTAGCTCAGCAAGGCCTTGCTGTGATCAGCCGTCCTTCAAGTAACTTGTTGTGATTTGTTTTTTTGAAGGGCTTGATCCATGTGCTAATCCACTAACACCATTGGTGATGCCACAGTGGGACCTTAATTTGGTACTCACTTACCTAATGTGCACTCCGTCAACTTGCCATAACAAAAGCATTCCTCATCACCATAACAGCTGCCAGGTGAGTGAATGAACTTCGGTTGTTGTCCATAGTTCCACAACATACCTCCTCCTTTCTGGAAAAATTTGTCTTAAGAACAAAAGCGGCATTCCTCCCCAAGGTACTCACGCGATTCCTCATATTTACTTTCTATGTGCTACCTCATCCCTCTCGGGGGGGGGGGAAATGGCTTCATCACCTCAACCCCAAGAGAGCACTTAGCTTCTACATGGATCGATCTAGAGGGTGCCGAAAAGACAACTAACTTTTTGGATGGTTTCTGTGTGGCCAAAAAATGAAAAGCCGTTCAGAAGAGGACTGTCTCAAGAGGAATTTTATTCTGCATAAAAATCTGCTATGGGCTGACCAAAACGCAGCTACCCGGAGGCGTACGAGTGCACTCAACCAGAGTGAAGGGTGCTTCTACTACCCTGGCATACCAGTCTTGAGTGTCTATCTGATCACGAGGTGAGCGTGCCTCCACACATTCACAAATCCCTAATGCCTGAATAGCCAGGTCTAGTATTTGTCCTGCAAATTTCCAAGTCTGTATCATTCCACAGACCCACCACCTGGGGAGGTACTGCTTTTGTATCTATTAGCAAGGTGAGGAATCTGCATTTAGAAGTCCCTATCAGACAGGGCACAAGTCGTAAAAAAAGAAGTGTGAGGACGCTGTCACCGGAAGTGATGTCACGATAGGAAGTGACGTCACGAAAGGTGCCGAGCTCCTCGTCCCAGAGAGGCCAAAGAGTGAAGTCCAGCTGTTTGTCAGGGGGGATGGTGTTCCCCCCCCCCGGTAAAACAAGTGGGGGGATGCCGTCCACCCGCGTGGTACCCCGACTCGAGCCCTGCTATCAGGAGAGCAAGTTACTTACCTTCGACAATTCTTTTTCTTGTAGAGATTCTAATTAGCCACATACTATATATATATTTCACCTTGTTTAAGGGAGGCTTTTTAACTGCAATATTTCCTGGATCTATGGGGTTGGACAGCTGATTAATTGTTCCTTCTGTCTGTACCCCGGTCGTTTTCTGTAGATATAACTAGACCCGAGATATTGCAGCACAGATGTGCAAATTTTGCAGTAACCAATGGAAACTTTGAAACACAAATAGCCTCAGTTTCAGCTTTAGCCCGCCCTCACAAAGCCTCTAAGTGCAGCTTGGTTTGCCAATGCCTGCACCCATTCAGTAGAAGGGGAGGCTTGTTCTCTAGTTGCGCTCCTGGTCACATGTCTTATGGTTCACCAAATGCAATAAAAATAAAGTGTAAATCATAATTTCACGCTGAACATATTGTATGGGACCCGATTTTCACGGAGGCCCGGTTGGGCACGGAACCACATGCTCCAGACTGCCCCGCTCACCTGCTCATCGCGTCAGCGCCCGGAGGTGCATAAAAGAAGTCACAGCGCCCCACTGCGCGGGACCCAATTTTCACGGAGGCTGGGCTGGGCACGGAACCACAGCCCCATGACTGCCTTGCTCATCGCGTGCCAGGAGGCACATAAAAGAAATCACAGGACCTACTGCGCGGTACGTGCCTAGACTAAGCCCGGGCTGGGGCCAAGGGTGGACTCGTCCTTGCTTATCATTCCTAGGAAGAGGCAGGGCAGGGCCACCACCCCTCTTGTGTTTGGTTTCCTGATGGTTTTTGAGGATCCACCACCGCTCCACGAGGTACTGTAACTCTCCTGTTTGCTTGTCTGCTGGCCTAGGAACAGGCTCTGGGTTTGTATCCCTTCTAACCCAACCATTTCTGTGGTCGTCTTCCAACCAGCCACCCAGCTTCGACTATTTGACACTATTTGACATTGGGTGAGACGTTTGATCCCCCTCGGCCAATTCAATTGTCGATAATTGCCCTCTCGAGCTCTCCTACCCGTTTATCAGGAAAGGTCTATCGCTGGTATTTTTCATCTTGTGACTATTGAAGGGACTTCTGTTTGGTGCTCTTGATCTGCCTTATTGGAAGGTTCAAAGTCTCTTGGTGGCGCAAAACTTCTTGTCAGTCCAAGCGCTCATAATCACGTTTGTTTGGAATTTCTTTGAAAACTGTTGATAAGGTTTGGGCCCTCGATTTTATCCTGCTCTGAGCTGCGCCCTTTGAGGGATCGGGAATAGGAAAGTTGTGGAGGGTACTGGAGATGGGTCAGCAGGCAGGAGGAAAAAAGTAAAAAAATGGTCAAAGCATCCAAGCAACAATTGCGTTTTAGATCGAATTATTTGCCTACTAAATGAATGTGAAAGCATCTTAGATGCAGAGCCAGCTACCACTTCATGCACTGCTTTTAGTCAACTTTCTATCAGTATCACCAGCCCTAGTGGCTTACCAGTTATCTTGGATATGTTCAGGATACTGCTAACCATGTTGGCTCCCTCGAGCGATCTGGGGGTAGCACTACACACTGTGAGGATTCATCCACCCGATGAATTCCACTAGCTGTCCCACAAGGCAGCCTGAACCGGCTCTCCAATGCATCAACAGGTTTACCCTCACTTCTGGACTTGATTGATGACCCCAAGGGTGATTCCATTTATCAGTCTCCTGACGTGCCAGATGAACCAACACCAGCACCCAATCTCGATTGTCAAAATCAGTGCACTCACCAGCTCATTAACGATCTAAGGCAGAAGTAGGTGCTATGAGATCTATTATTGATGGCCTTGCAACGCTAGTCAAACAATTACTTCAGAGCAGACCACGATCTCTATTGCCCACCGAGTATGTCCTGGAATAGACAACCCACCCATTTACACCAGACCCATCCTACATTTGCCCACTACCCCAAAAAACAGACCTCCCCTCTTATAGGCGCCCCTATTTACACCCTGCCATTATCTCACGCATGCAAGCACCACCTTGGCTTAACATTACTCAGACTAACTATCTCCCTAATGCAATGGCAGTGAATAGTCCCTTTAAACACCCAAGGGCAAGAAGTACAATTTTGCAGCAGGAGTTAGAACCTCCGAAACAAGGAAGAGTTCAGTTAACACCATCAGCCCCCCCATCTGCCATCTGTCCGGTAAATTTATATGGTCAATGTCCCTAAACTTTGAGGGAGAGTGGGGTAAGAGGGGAAAGTTGCATAGATTAATAAAGCCATCTACTGGATCCGTAATGTCAGGGGATGCCACTCTGGGATTCGTGACGACATCGTAAGGGCAAGAAGATGCACATCCCTCGGCCAGCTATTTGATTGCATTGAATTAACACTCAAAGGGGTGGAGCTGGTTGAATATCTATTCTGCGCCCCTGACGCTTCTTTAATTCAATTTGAATGTTATATCACCCAAGTGCAGAGAAACCCTAATTCCCCCCCCCCCCCCCCCCCCCCTCCGGTGGGACAACTGGAGGTTCCCAACTAGAGACCAACAACTGACATTCAGGGTAGGATTAGCAGCATGCGAAGCGTCTACCTTCATATTCCAGGAACAGAACCACCAGTGCTAGTTCACTGGACTCGGAGAGGTTAGCTCATATGAGGGGGGACGGAATAACGCAAGAAGCAGAAAAGGTCGATCCATTGACTAATTTCATAGGGTCGAACTTCAGCACGAACACCAACCCTCAAGCATTGACCCAGGCTTCCATTACCTATTGCCCTGCCAGCTTAAGTGCTGCATTGCTCCCCAGTCCAGAATCCCACCGACAGCTTAGAATAGTTTCCTGGAATGTGGCAGGGGTAAGTAGCAAAATGCCACTCCCTCACTGGAGTAACTTAATTGAAGGATACAACATTTGCATCTTTCAGGTGACCTGTAGCTTGGTCCCCTTATTTAAATCTGGGTATGTGTGAGAAGTTGGCCTGATGTATGATGTCTCCAATTCTGGGGGCACCTTGTATCAGTCCAAACAATCCCTTATGGTGGTGGTTGTAAGTCAACCTTAAAAGACAAGCTATCCTAATGGTAGCATGGACTAAGCAGCCTTCAGGCTTAACTCAAAAGGGCATGTGAAGCCAGCTGTTTTACCATATGCAATCCTGTAATATCAAATGAAAGGACACCACACAAGTTATATATTATAAAAATATATGTATTTATTACTAGAATAATCCCCTGTACTCTTTATGAGTATAGAAGCACAAGCGTTTACACAAAAGCACAGTATAACATATGAAAGTTGCACAATTGTGGATGAGGCCGGTGGCCACTCAAACCATATATCAAAAAAGTGGTATAAGTATCACCTTTCGAACAGTGGTAAGGCCTGGGGCCTTGGGAATCGCTGGGACTACACTGGACTAATAGCAGTTAGGACGGGAGTAGCCCGCGTGAATCGGGTGCAGCGCTAAAAGCACACGCATGCACCAATGCAAAGTCAATGGTGCATAAAAGTTATTGAGTTACAGTTTTAGGAGTCTTCTGAGTGGAATAGAATTACCACACTTTAAACTTAGACACTAGAGGCGTAAACCACTACAGGATCACCGGTGTTAGATCGTTACCTCACCCACAGGAAGCGGGTGCATAGGTGCCAAAGTGTGTCGGGTTTCGTCGTGTAGATCTATGGAGCCTGGAGATGAAGATGCTGCAGGCGGCCAGGAGAGAAGAGTCCGGTTGGATCCAAGGGTGGATCGAAGATGTAGAGTACCTGAAAGCAGAGGGGATAGAGTCTGGCTCACTAGCCAGTGACCAGGAAGGAACCAGGCAATGTCAGGCGCAATCAGGTGCTTGACGGGAAGCTTGTCTCCGCTGCCACGTGGACTGTGGGGCATCGAGGATGACCTGGAGCGAATCACGAGCTGTCCCACAAAGGCTCTCGCTGTCGGCGGTGTCGGCTTCCGGATCGGAGTTAACAAGCCTTGACAAGTGCAACCCACGCAGGATTGGAAGATCGCTTCTTGTTCGGACCAGCAAGGTCAGATAGATTGCTCCTTTTCAGGGGAGCGAGGGCCAGTCTGGAGCAACCAGACCAGCATTGTAAATTCAAAGGATCGTCGGTATTGGGGCCACTAGCCAACGGGCAAGTGACCGGACCAACGCGTCGAGCAGGAAAATGCAAAAGGGCCCCACGCAGCACTCGGTGAGTGTGGAGGGGAGATCTTCGGTGCAAAAGCTGCTCGGGCTTCTCAAACCCCAATGAACAGCTTCGAGGGAGCCTCGGGAGCTACGCGGTCAGCACTTCGTAGTTTTTCCAAGATGGGCGGCTCCACACTTCACGTCGCCTCCACGGGTCTCAGATTTGCTGGGACTGTTGATCGGGCTGTTAGAAGTCGAGGGAAGCTGGTCTTGTCGATCTCTCTCGCTCGAGTTCCGGCGGGAACTGCAACAAAGCAAACCGTTGGGAGCTGGATGGCGCCTGTTTGCACAGGGTGGTCACTCCTTGACCACAAGGGAGATTCTTCAGTCTTCTACGTCGAGTAGGATGTCGAAGGGTCCAGAGTTTCGTTTCATAAGTTTTAGTCAGGATAATCTGATGTGCATTGGCACAGCTCCTACCTTTATTCCAAATCAAGGGGCTGGATTACCTGCTAGGTCCCTCCTATGGGTGGGACCCAGGAAGGGGGTGGTTACACCCCTTTCCCTTTGTCCAGTTTTGCGCCAGAGCTGGGGCTGGAGTGCCCCAGAACCGGTTTGACTGGATTTTGCATGGGACACCTTGTGTGCCCCAGGCAGTGTCTAGTTTCTTTCAACCCTCCCTGCTCCAATCCACTATCTCCTGTCTGGGGTGGTGTAGCACCTCCCTGTGACAGGAAACTCTTTGTCCAAGCCTCCCCTGCCAGGTCTCGGTCAGCAGCAGGAGGCCAGACTTGTGTCGGGGCAGCAGCATCCATTTTGTGATGCTGAGGCTCTGGTTAGGATTAACCGCGTTTTAAGTAAAGTAACATGTCTTCTCCCTCTAGAAGGGTGGAATGCTACCCCCGTCGCCAGAACTGGCGAGGGGGTAGTATTTCAAAGTGTATGACACCTTACACGACATGTTTTGATAAAGCCAAACCAAAGTTAGCAATAACCGCGAGGATTATAATGCACTTAAGAGTATATGGTATGTCAATACCCTGGAACAGCAGTAAGGAAATGGTTCCGAACTCTGTAGACAGTCTCAGCTCGTGCTAGAGCACCATCTCACATAAAACCAAGCACTCTGCCTCCAGGATTGTTAAGGCCTGCCATAGGAGTGACTTATAGGTGCATATGTGTCCAGATATAGGTTTAGACATAGGTATACTATATCTAAGCAAGGGGTGATTACACCACCTTGCCCCAGCTGAGTGATCAGCCAGTTGTGTCGGTTTAAATGACCAGCCAGGGGTGGCAAAAGATATGCTGCAGCCACTGGTAGGCCTTGGATGCACCTATGCCCTGGGCACCTATAGTGCACTGTACAGGGGCTGATAAGGTGTCCAGTACCAAATTGGTGATGTACCTAAAGTACATGGATATTAATTTAGAGAGAGAACAGCAGGCTGTGGGTCTGATTAGCAGGCCCACAGCCACATTAAGTCGAACACCAGTGAAGCAAAAAGCAAAAATTGGGGTGACCATAGGAAAGCAGACCCTACTCTCCTACAGTATGCATTTTATTGTTCACCAGCAACCACTAGAGAAAGAGGGTGCCCGACAGGGGGACTGATCATTTGGGTGGGTATCGCTTTGTGATGTCAGATCACCCTTCTTCCAAGTGCTAACCCAGACATTCTGGGGATTTATATTAAGTTATCTTTGGGGGGAGATTCTATTGATCTGTTTAATATCTACGTGAGGGGAACCAAAGAGGGCAGACCTTCGCCAACTCTCACGCATTTGGAAGAAAGCCTAGCCAGGTGTTCAACTTACTTAGTAGCTGGCGACCTTAATACCAATTTTAAGCCTCTTGAAAAAGAAGATATAACGGGCACATACGAAGACGATCTTAAATGGTTTGCCCACTCCTTAGACCTCGCTCCAGTTAAAAAAATTGACGCAGTTGGCGCTCCAAGTGAACAACCTAAATGCAGAATTCGGGCTAAGGGCTGTGAATGGAAGAACTCCCTCTGACAGACTGGGCGTGAGCGCGTTCAATAAGAATAGTGGCCCATTCCGCTTTGACTACATCCTTCTTGATGTTAGGCTCTGGAGAGGCCTGGTCGACATAGCGTTGGTGTCACAACCGACAGCGACCATAATCCTCTGTTTTAGCATGAATCCCCTGTGGGATGCTCCTTTTAATCCCATCAGAAGCCTACCCCTGAGCAATACTAAAGAGGTCTACCCTTCTAACAATAGGCGAACACTAAAATGGCGTAAAATAGCTCTGCACGAAGACCAGATTAAGGGCATGCAGTAGGATTTGGTAGTAGGCACTCTTGAGCTCCAGTCTTTGGTTGCAAGTACTGTTGCTTCAGTCGAAGTAGTCACCGCCCATTCTCCTATCTTTAACTGACTCAGCTCTTATTTTAAAGCCTCGAGAACAGACCAAAGGCCCAGCATTTCAAAAGCGGGAACATCCTTGTGGTACCCATTAGATTGTAGACGAGAGCGCTTAATTCTAGCCTCACCCATTAAAGCCAAAGATAGCGTCCTAATCAAAGCCTCTTGGACGGCAACGTTGCATCACGCGAGAAGGGCGTGGGATGAATCCCGAATGCAAGCAATTTTAGGAAGCGTGTGCTGAGAAAGATTCTTAATCCTTTTGGTCACTTGGGGCAACAATTCAGGGGCCCATTCACCCCGCAACCACATTACAGGCCAGGCATGGTATGACCACATTTGGAAGCTTTATTAAGATTCTGGGGGCACATTTTTAATGGAGGATTTTATTTTCCCCAGCCAGCCCTCGAATGACGAATTCTTTATTATGAGCAAGATCGACTACTCTCTAGGTTGAATAGCCCAGTCTAAAGCTGCTGGTCCTGATGGCATCCCGGGGGATTTATTCTTATCAGATATCACAAGCTGGGCTCGCTACATTTTACTTTTGTCAAACGCGATAGCTATTGGTGCCCCAGTCCCAGGGTCATGGAAGGGGGCAGAGGTGATGCCAATTTACAAAAAAAGAAGCCAGAGAAGAGCCTGCCAATTAGAGTGATCGACGCCCTTCGAAAGATTTTCTGTAGAGCCCTTTTAGCGGAAGATCCAGTCATGGATGGAAGATAACGCAATTTTATCCCAATATCAAGCTGGATTCAGGGAAAAGATGGGGGTATTTCGCCTCTTGCTTCTGTATTGGAAAGTCATAGTGATTGGCCAGGGCAGCCTTTATTTAGCTTTTATTGATTTAAAGACTGCCTTTGATTTAGTCCCCAGGCACAAACTATGGCACGTGCTCAATTGTATGGGCATCCCATTACCTATCCTCAGCTTGGTAGTTTGATTGCACAAAGGCAACTACACAGATCAGATGGGCGTCGCCGGGGCAACTTACAGAGCGCATTCCAGTCAGTATGGGAGTCTGCCAAGGTTGTGTTTTGGCACCCACCCTATTCTCTCTGTATATGAACGGAGTAGTTGGTTTTTTGCAATAAGAACCTGCCGACGCACCAACCCTGGGCGGGGGGGTAAGGTAGCAACCTTTTTGTTATCAGTCAACACCCTGCTGGTGTTAAAGACCCCGGCGGGGCCACAGCTTTTACTCAACAGATTCTATCTCTTCTGTGACACTAGGGGTTTAGTTATTAACACAACAAAAACCAAATTCATGGCCTTCAACCCCCACAAGTCTAGCAAAGGTAATCTAACGCTAAGAGGGATCCCCTTGGAAAGAGTCAGCACTTTTGACTATCTATGTGTTCTTTTCTCAGATAAAATGACATTGAAGCCCGACCTAACCAAGATGCTACTGGGCCACAAGTGTTTCACTGGGTTCTTGGGAAGGAACATTGCTATTCATGCAGTAGACCTGTAGCTGCCGCCCTGCAGGCCTACGATTTGAAAACAGTCAGTACAGCCTGTACGGTACAGAACTGTGAGGATTTGACAAGATACCCAAGCTCAATAGATCAGATCAAATATTCCACAGGGACTTTGTGATGTTGCCCCAAAGCACCCTGCTTGCTCCCCTAATGCTTGATATGGGCAGACGCTCTATTGGCAATATAGTGAAGCTCCATCCGTTGCTTTACTGGGCTCACATTAGGTAGACCTTGGAGCTTCTGCCCTATGCGGAAGCCCTATCTGAGGTCATCCGTTTAGATACGTGCAACAAGGTAAGGTGGATTAGAAATGTTAGAAAACTGGTGTCCGATATAGGGCTTCGGGCCTTATGGGAAAAACCAGATCCACTCTTGCTCCGAAAAAAGGTACTAAAGCAACATTATTAGGAATGGGTTGAGCAACAATAGTCCACCAAGCCCAGTCAGGGTAAATTTACCATAGAATTTCATCTCTATAATCCGGTCAGATTATTGAAACCCTACTTAGACCTAATTCATGCTACCCAGCATAGGATGCTATATATCCAATTCAGGTTTGGCACCCTTCCTGTTGGTGAGGTAACAGCTAAGTGGTACTCAAACCACTCTAGCCCGAGCAATTGCCCAGGATGCAAGGCACTTGTGGAGTCTGTTGCCCATGCGCTGTTTGCATGTCCTGCTTATGTGCAGCCTAGGTATAAATGGTTAAAACCGATTTGCCTGCAATTGAGCACATGGAACCATCGGGAAGCCCTGCATGTCTTAAAATCAGATCCTAGACCCCTCTTTTTACCTGTGCAGTGGCAAAGTTTCTAAGCCGCATGTTGGGTATCAGGAGGAAGGCCATAATGACAGAACTACAGTAAGCAGTAGGCCGGCCTTTAGACCTCGTTGTCCAAGGGTTTCTAGTATTTGTACCCATGAAAATCCCTATTCCCCAGGACGTATTGCACAAGCACTTTACTGTAAAATAACTATCCCACCAGCTTTGTTATGAGAGGGTTAAAAAGGCTAATAATATGACCGTTGGGTACAAAGATCTATTTAGCACATTTTAATTGTTGAAATATGATATTTCTTCTTTTCTATTGAGACTGCTTTAAGTATATTTTAACTTTCGAAATATTTTTATAGTACCTCTTATTACTCCTTTCTAAATGTTTCCATCCTTTTTGATTTCACAAGTTTTTGTCGGGAGTTTGCAGCAGAGATATTAAAGGCATAAACATAAATAATAAATGATAATGAAAAGGAACAAATGGAAATCCAATTATCATAAAAAAGGCACATAATAAAGAAAATTAAACTGAGACGCATCAGTTTCGGTGTCACATGGGTCCATGACTAGACATTGGGTGTAAACCAAATTCACAACAGTGCTTAGGAGAGTCATAGTAAACAGCTCATACAATATCCACACGGAAGTGAAGAATGTTTGTGTACAAGTGGCAAAGGCCGTAGCAAGGACTAACAGGCAGAGGCCGCAGTGACAGGGTAAGCTCTGATTCCAGTGTAAGATTATGGGTGTGAGTTCAGGCTCAGAAACTAGCGGTGCTGAAAGGAGACTCAGGGTGGTTGCAATTTAAATCTAATGAATTCTAATTTTTATTGTAAGAATGAGTTTGTACGACAAATTGTTTCTAACTGGTTCATGTTGAATGGGCATGGTACTTTTTCATTGGTTCACAAACTGGATCGTCTTCGATCCTAGTTGGCGTCAGTAGCAGTACCGGGCTCCTTAGGCAATTATCACACTGTGGTCCAAAATAATATCATCTTATAAACAGTATGCTGCAGAAACCATACTTTTGTGAAAGGAAGAACCCGCACTCCTATTGTGACGTGTTGTACGAACTGTTTATTCTTATGTTCTTAATTGTATTTTAACCTGTGTGTTCTTTACAGCTTTTATAGCACGAGTTGTCGAAATAAAGCTTATAATGATACTGAAACACAAATATAGAAATTTTAAAGCATTTTTCTGATGCTTTATTTTATAATTCTTTCAGCACCAAACACAGAATTGATTGTTGTAAGGTATATTAGAACATGACAGTCTAATCTTTAATATCTTTAAAGCATTTATGCTGCCAGGTCTTTATCTTGGCCACATATTTCAAATTTTTCTGAGCCGCCCGAATCTAGCTCATTATCCTGCTGTTAATTTTAGTATGAAAACAATAAGGCACTTATAGATTGCTTTCAGAGGGCCCAACATCTAGCTGAAAAAAATATTTTATAGATGCAGTTGGTCCTTTTAGTATCTGAAGAACTAGTCAAACAGTCCTTATACACAGCTGCCACCTGTAAAAGGAGTGGAATGCATTCAGCTATCTCACTACTAAAGAGGTCAGTATTAGTATCCACCAAAATTGATACCTGAACTGATTCTGGGTCTACATGTTCAAAGTATAGGTGACGGTCCTCATCAAGAACTGCACCCAAACCAGGGATGGCGAATTTGCACTCTTGTCCTGGGGTAGGATGTGGAGTCATGCAGGATTGAAAAGGTGTACTTATTGTGAGAATAGGATGCCAGGATGTGGATTCATGCAGGATTGAAAAGGTGTACTTATTTTGAGAATAGGATGCCGAGTAAGGCCTCACCCATGTCTATGCTTACCTTTTTAGGGCTGAAAGCCCAAAACCGGTCCTAGGATGCTTGTCTCCAGTCCAGGGAGGCCCTGGTCTGGCAGTTTGGGCTGGACTGCTCCTATTGGGCGCAGGGTCAAGACTGATTTGCATAGGGCTGGGTCCAAACTGGAATGGCATGGTGAGCAAAAAAAACGAAGGATTTAGGCCCAGATCTCTGTACTGGGGTGAATGTATGACATAGTGTCAGGACTCACTGGAGGTTTCCTCCATTTAACGCAATGCTGGCTACCATCTCCCCCCTACTAAGTTATCAAAAGTCAGTTCATCCTTCAAGCTGGAGTGCTTGTTGGCACCAATGGAACTCCAAGATGGCTGCCAACAAGCACATACTGCAACAGCATACCGCTGTTAGCAGTCTAGTCTTTTCGGCTCCAGAACACCTGGTGAAGTGTGCTTCAACATTCCACTGTCCACTTCACTGAAGAAATAATTGGAAAAGCACCTGTTTCCCAGCGCAATGAAAGTCAGAAAGGGTAGTTGCGATAAAAGCGGGGTTAGCTTCGTGGGAACGACATTCCCTCACTAATCAGGTTAGTGTTAAACTTGTAGCTAATATAAAACATTCTGTGAGAAAAGGTTATTATGTCAGAGATACATTTCTATTTAAAAAGGAAACTAAGTCAGAATATATTTTCCTTTCAGTAAAAGCTTTCCTTAGCTGAGAAGATTAAATAAAAAGCTTTTTAAATCAAGCTGTCTTATTCAGCTGTTCCAGAATCTGTCAGACCCATGTGTGACCTTTCAACACACTGTGTCTTCTTTGACTGAAACTTGTTCACTCTTCAGAGAATTAGTTAAAAGGTGAAGTCAGGGTCAGAAGCCCAGCAACTTGTTCACTCTTCAGAGAATTAATTAAAAGGTGAAGTCAGGGTCAAAAGCCCTGCATATTTCTTTCTCTTGCCATGTGTTAAGTTTGAAGATAAATAAGTGAAGGCCCAGTTAAAGTACTCCAGTAATGTTCTATGGCCAGGATAAATTAACTCTTCAGCAAACATTAAAATCCAAGGCAGAATAAATTGTGCTTCTAGCAAACATTAAAACTGAAGGCCTGAATAAAAGGAATGCTTCCTTTTAACATTTAACCTAAGTTCTGATGCATTGTTTCAGAACTAATTAAAGACAGAAAAAATAGCCATCCTACCCCAGAAACCCAGTTCAAGGCCCATTCCAGTCTCTTAACAGTGAGTTAATAGAAAGAAAGAGAAACCCAAATATTACGTAAATTAGGAATACAGAAATAAATACTTACCTTATCTTTCTTACTTTAAGGAATAGCAGGTTCAAGTGCAGATTGTACCTGAAAATGAAAAGAAAAGAGATTTGAGTGAAGACTTCTCATACAACCTAGCAAACAATACATGAGAAGTAGAAAAGAAGTAAGCTTCAGTAACCATTCTGGTAGTCGATTGTGGAGCTTGCCGTTGTGCTGTGAAATGTTGCAGATTGTGGTTGGTCGCCTGGGAATCTGCCGTTAAGTGCCCTGAAGCCCAGCTCTTCTAATTTGGCCAACAGGCTCCTGGCTGTTTTCGTGTTTCTGCCTCCCGAGGTGCTGTCTTGATGATTTTGCTCCCAGGCAAATGGGTCTTCCTCGTCGGTGCCTTCAGGGACCGAAGTGCTGAGCATATTTAGGTTAAAGTCCCCTGTGATGATTATGCTGTTCGTTTTCTCAGTTTTTATTAATTTTTCAAGTTCTTCCTTCAGCTGTTGTGCTCCCTTGATTTTCTCCCTGGGATGCAAATAGAGGTTTATTAGGGTTATGTTGTCTTTTTTGTTCTGCTCTCGGAATGACAGTCGCAGTACTTGCATTGCGTTTGGGGGGGCTAGCTTGTAGGCCAATGGTACCGCTTCAGCAATCGATTGTATCGCACTATATGTGGCAAGACCTCCTTTCTTGTGGCCAAACGGTGAGCTCTGTGTAGACGATAGAAAGTTTAGGTTGTAACCCGACAGCGCTGGAGGAGTGTCGGACCAGGTTTCTTGCAGTGAAATGATGGCAAATCTTTGCAGGTAGATGTTTAAATCTGCGTCCGAGAACTTGCCTCCTAGGCCATTGATGTTCCAAGAGCATAAGCTGACAGTGCTGAGTGTATTTGTTGTTTTTGCGTTGCTTTGTCATAGGTTTGTCTCTTTCGCATTTAAAGTCCTTTAGAGCCAGCTCCAATTGTACGAGGGCAGACTGTCGATGGCCGATGTTCTCTTGTTGGACTGTTCTCGATGGACTAAGTTCTCGGGGGTTTTACTTCGTGCCCCTCTTAGAACTGTATTCAGATGTGGTTGTTCATTTGTTTTTATCCTTTGTTGACTGACAAATAATAAAGGATCTGGGTTTCTTGGTTTAAAGAAAGGCTGTATTTTTATTTCCCAGGAGTCGAACTTTGCTTTTTCTTTTAATAGTCTCTCAGGGAATTCTGCTGTGGCCCATACTGTTTTTGTTGATTCTACTCCGAGGAGTCCCGAGGGTTCTATGAATTCTACCGATTCCAAGTCACTAGATGATATGTTTTTGAGGCTGTCTATGGTTTTCACTAGCCGTAATATGTTCCCCCTGTTTAGGATGTCTATTGGGCCCCTTAATTGATACTCCGGGTGAAACATTAATGAGGTCATGCCACTTTGCCCCCTATCCTGTGTCCAACTGTTATCAATGTTGTTAATTGGATCTTCCCCTCTGCCGTGATGTTCCTCGATTCCTACTACGCATCGTTTATCAATCATTTTACTACTTTTTGTCAGTTTTTGTCTGGGGGTACTTGCTGTGATTGTTGCGCCCAGTTGGGGGCTTGCTTGAGGTTGATTATCTTCCTTTATCTGGGGAGGATTATTGATGTGGCCTCGATCTTGGGATTGCTTTCTTTCGAGGTTTTCCCTATCTGATTGGTTTCTTTTGAGGTTTTCCCTATCTGTTGGGTTTATAGCTTCTTGTGGGTTATGCCCCCTATCAGTTGGGTTTGTAGCTTCTTGTGGGTTATGCCCCCTTTCAGTATGGTCTCTTATGGCATTCTGCCATGCTTGTGGTGAATAGGTTGTTGCTTTCTCGCTTTTGGGGCCGGGCTAGTTGTAGGCCTTCTTTCTGGTGACGGATTTCTTTCAGGTTTTTTTTCCCCTGTTCGATTTCTATTTTCTGGGGAAATGCGCTCAGAGCCTGATGCATCTACCGTCTCAGTCGGCCTGTCTTGTGGTGTGTTAGCTGGCACTTTCTCCCTAGTAGAGCCCTTGCACCATGCTATTACCGCTGTTGTTTTCTTTTGGTTTCTTCCCTTCCTTTTCGGTTTTCTTCCCACTTTTTCCTCGTTGATAGTGTGCCAACGCTCCGTCTTTTTGGCAGGTTTTTTCAGGCTGCGCTATGCTCTCTGTTGGATTAGTTTGGGGTCCTTCATGTTGTTGTCTGTTATTGGCCGGTGCATTCTTTTCATTTACTTTTTCCCTGGAAGGGAGCAGGTCTTAGATTGACTTTAGATTCTCCTGGGTTGGAGGCAGTGGTACGACTTGCGTGGGCAATGCCATTTCGTATCTTTTATCGACGGGGTTGCTAGGGCGGTTGTTTTTACTGCGTCCATGATATCGGAAAGGAGGTTGCCCATTGCTGTTGGTAGTGTTGCCAGTTTGTCCACGATTGTAATGCAAGAGCAGTTAGATTATATTAATTGAGTCTCGGCTTGCGTCCTTTTTACCCCCTTTTGTACCGCTTTTTACCATGCCGTTCAGCTCTGCTAGCTTACCGTCAATGTTGGCAACGAATATTGACAAGGAGTTGAGGGCAGAGAGTTGTAGGTCCATCTTGTCAGACTGGTATTGAATGGCATTTACCGATAGTTGCATTGTGTGCAGAAGGGATGTCCAGATGTCTTCCTTTGCGTTTGGTGCTTCCTTCCCTAGGTTTTCGCTGGTGATCTCTTCTGGCAAATCACTTGTCGAAGCCGCGGGGTAAGATGCTACCAGTTCTTCCCACTCTTCCAGGGTGAGGTACGAGGTTTCAAAGTCAGGTATCCTTGGTGATGTAAGTGCTGTGTTGGATTGTATGTTAGGTACAGAAGGTTGGCTTGGAGCTTCTGTTTCGGTCGGTTATGGGGCACGCCCTAGCTCAGCGCCATCTTCTTGCTTCTCAGGTTTTTCAGGTTTCCCGCATTGTGGGTCATTAGATTGAATTGAGCACTGACCCTGGGCTCTTACTTCCTGTATAGTTATGGTGTCTGATTGCCCAGCTGCGTCAGGGTCTGCCCTTGTTGTGGGTTCTCTCATGTCCCTGGCTTCATGCCTTGCTAGCCTGTCCCCTGGCGTTGTCACTGTCACTGTGTGTTTGCAGGTTGTTATTTCTTTTTGTGTTGTTGAATCAGCGTACTGCGTGAGTTCGCTCTTCTGCATGTCATCCTGCAAGGATAAGTCCTGGGGCTCCCGGTTTACTGCCCTGTCTGGTCCGCCATGTCCCTCAGAGCTTCCCCAGAGCTTCTCAGTGAGCTTTGCCTTCTCTTCTTAGTTACTGAGCCATCGAGGTGTTCCTCCTCAGTACAATTGTGGTGAGTGTTGTGTCTAGTTGTGCTTGTGGAGGTTGTGGAACTTCTCTCCCTGCTGGCTGTTAATGAAAGGTTAAGGTTTGGAGTCACACTTTGGTCCACTGTTGTGTATTCCTCTGTGTGATCTTGCTCGATTCCATTTATGATTGGTTTTGTACTTGAGTCTTCCCACTCCTGCTCCTGTCTTTGTCCGTGGGCCTGTGCCGGTTGATCCCCCGGAGGCCCCTTATTCGGTTCTCTTCTGGTTGCCGATGCACCTGCCTCTGCGCTGTGTTCCCTTTTTTGGGAGTCAGCTTGGTTCTTTTCCTCCTTCACCAGTAGTTCTTGTTTTGAGGGGGGTGTCCTGTTTGCTTTGATTGGTTGGAGCGGTGTAGGTATATCGCTTGTGTTGGCACTGTTTAAATAGAGGGCCGTGCTGGGATCTTTGATAAATGAGAATTTTGTATAAATTTTTGGTTGAAAGCCCGGTTTGCTCCCTGAGGGGCTGTATGCGCACTCACGCACTTTAGTGTCTCCATGGTTAATGTGCAGGGGGGAAATCAGGGACAGTTCTCCTTCCTCGTCTCCATTCTTTCCCTTATCCTCGCCATTTCCTTCGTTACAGACATCCATTAGGTCCCTTTTGGGGTTCTTCTTTGCTTTCCTTAGTCTTTATGGGGGGGTCGTCGGTGCCGTGTAGTTCCTTGGCTTCCCAGACCTCATTTCGCAATTTTCCTTTCTTTGATCTTTTTTGTATCCTTTGTCTCCTTTATCTCCTTCCTATCCATTGCTTTTAGGGTTACCTCAGAGTTACCTTGGAGTTCCTTGGAGTTAATAGGAGTTGATAGGAGTTTTTATTTGCTTATCTATCTTGCAGGATTACTGGGTTACTGGACTGCCAATAGGTCATGCAGGTAGCACCGATCACACACCTGCACCTGAACCGGGTTTAACTCCTGCAACTCAGCGCAGCACAGCCTTTTCCCTGTGTTCACTAGTACATGGGGTAGCGGTGCATGATGAGACACTCTGCAAGAGACTCTGCGAGACACTCGGCCGCCCGCTTGTAGCCCCCTCGTGGCCCGTTACAAGCTACCACTGCTGCTTTCTTGAACCCCAAAACCTCTGGGGGCCTCCTTCTCCCGAGTTGGCTCATGGCTCCACACTGCTCACAGCTGCGGCACGATCCGCCTCCACCGCGCGTCCGTTATTTTTATGCTACCCCCCGCAGCCTAGTCTAGCTCTTCCAGCCCCTGTCTCCCGGTTTTTCGGTGGGGAGAGAGAACAAGGGTGGGGGCCGCAGGGAGGGAGTGGGGCGAGGATTTGTTCTCGGTTTTTGGCTTGTTTGTTTAGGCTGGTTTTTAAGTGGCAGGCAGGGACGGCAGGAAAGACAAAAGGGTGCAGAAAACACAAAATTGCTCCCCCTGGCTTCCCAACTAGCTGACCTGCAGCACGATCCAGCTCGGAGCAGTGATGCAGTGAGGTGGGGGAAAGCGGGGCTGCGGCCGCTCGGCAAGCAGCCACGGACAGACTCACCCCGGCCCTCCCGCTCTTACCGCGCACTCCTCTTGCTGCTCCTCATGCTCCTCGCACGCCGGACACCAGGTGTCAGATGTCAGGTGCTGGGAGTCAGGTGCTAGGTGCCGCTCCGGTTCGGGGCTCGGGGTTGAGGCTCCGGGTGTTGAGGGTCGTCCTCGCGTCTCGGCTCAAGCTCTGGTTCGCCTGCCTCGCCAACTGGCCGGCCGCCAGTTCTGTGTGGTGAAATCTGTCCCTCAGGACAGTATTACCTCATTCCAGCTCTTTTGCACTCTCTTCATTCAATCCTCCTGACGTCTCTTTCACCCCCAACATGACACCGAAGGCCAAGAAGGAAGCTGTACCTGTTAAAACTGAAGCAAAGTCCAAGGCTTTGAAAGCTAAAAAGGCTGTTCTTAAGGGGGTGCACAGTCACAAGAAGAAGAAAATTAGGACAGCCCCCACTTTCAGGAGGCCGAGGACCTTGAGGTTAAGGAGGCTACCGAAGTATCCCAGGAAGAGTGCTCCTCGTAGGAACAAACTTGACCATTATGCGATTATTAAGTTCCCTCTTACCACGGAGTCTGCCATGAAGAAGATTGAAGATAACAACACGCTGGTCTTCATTGTGGATGTCAAGGCTAACAAGCACCAGATCAAACAGGCTGTAAAGAAGCTTTATGATATTGACGTTGCCAAAGTCAACACCCTGATCAGGTCAGACGGCGAGAAGAAGGCATATGTGCGTCTAGCTCCAGACTATGATGCACTGGATGTAGCCAACAAAATTGGCATAATCTAAGCCGGCTTTGTAGACGCCGGACAGTTCATTCTGGTAAGATAAGTTATTTATACACCCTAGAAAAAACAGACAGTAAGTTAAAAGGCACAGTAAATAAAGGTTTTTACATGTTACTGTTGCAGTCCTATAAGAAGAAGAAGGTGTAGCTGAACAGGCAGAATATTGGAGCAGTCTCTTCTCTGTCCCAACCCCTTTCCCCCCGTTAGAACTTACCTGCAATGGAATACTAAAAGACCTAGCAGGGTTGGTTCTGGGAAGGGTTTTGGAATCTAGCGTCATTCTGCTGCTGTGTGGTTCAGACAGCAATAAATATTTAGACCCCGACACATTGTTCTGCATTCTGTACATCAATTGTTCTTTTGCATTTGTCACCCCAAGTGGTATGGGTATGCCACTGAGGTCAAGCTATCCTGGCTGGTGAGGGCTGAAATCCCAAAACCGGTCCTAGGATGCTTGTCTCCAGTCCAGGGAGGCTCTGGCCTGGCAGTTCGGGCTGGACTGCTCCCATTGGGTGCAGGGTCAAGACTGATTATGGCTGAGTCCATACTGGAATGGCGAGCAAAAAAACGATGGTTATTTAGGCCCAGATCTCTGTACTGGGGTGAATGTATGACATTGTTCTGCATTCTGTCCATCAATTGTCCCCAGGGGGTTCTCTCGGCGCTTCGAGAAATGGGTACTCATGAGCAGGGCCTCCTAAAACAGCCAAGTCTTTAACAGTTTCTTAAAACTAGATATCTCGGTACAAGACCGAATCTTCTCGGGTAAATTATTTCAGTGACTGGGCGCCAGGTAAGAGAAAGCTCTACCCCCCCTTTTTCACCTTGTTTATTCTTTGTATACACAAGAAGTTACGGGTTGATACCGGGTACGTTTCTTTTTGAGGTAGGCTGTGCCTTTCCCCTGTAGAGACCTGAAGACCACGCGCAGCATCTTAAAAATATCTGAATGAATGAAGTTGGCTCAGGAGGGGTGCGGAAGGGGTGCGTACTGGTTTATTAAGGGCGTGGCGAGCTGCAGTGTTTTGCACCACCTGTAGTTTAGATAGTAGATCTTCTCTTATTCCAACAAGCAGCGAGTTGCCATAGTCAAGACTGGTTAAGGGTTTTTCTTGCTGAGAGTGGGATCCAGGGGAAGATCTTTCTAAGCATCCTCATGGTTCCGAAGCAGGTGCCTGACAGTGTCTTCACCTGCTCCACCATTGATAGCTTATTATCAATCCTGATGCCGAGGTTCTTAGCCCAGTTTTTAGGGGAATGGGCCTCTCCCAACTCTACAGGCCACCAATCACGGGACCAGATTTCTTCGGCCTTCCCGGATAGCAGTATCACTGTTTTGGGTGAATTGAGCTGTAGGAAGTTCTTCTTCATCCATATCGCAATGCTAGACATGCAGTTTTTAAATTCTAATTGAGTAGATACAATGTCATCCTCAACAATGAGGACGATCAACTGCGTGTCGTTGGAATACGAGATGGTCTCGAACCCACAGCCTCTGATGATTTCGGCCAGGGGGGTCACATACACATTAAATAGGATGGGACTCAGGACCGATCCCTGAGGAACTCCCCTGTCCACCACTATGGTCTGTGACACAAGGGAATCTAGCTGGATGTTTTGGGTGCGATCTGATAGATAGCTTTGTATCCATTTAAGGGCCAAGCCTTTGACACCAATCCCTTGCAGTCTGTCAAGCAGAATCCTATGAGAGATGGTATCAAAGGTTGCCGAAAGATCAAGAAGGACTAGAATCACCGGGGTCCCCCTGTCCAATGTCAGCCTTATGGTATCCGTAACCTCCAGCAGTGCGGCCTCCGTGCTATGTAAAGCACGGAAGCCGGACTGGGAATGATCCAAAAAGTTGTTTTGTTCCAGATAGTGGGACAAATGCTGGTTAACCAGTGATTCCATTACCTTTCGAGCAGCAAGAGAGGAGAGATCGACCTATAGTTTTGTAGAACAGTCGTATCCGCTAGCGCCTTTTTGAGCAATGGTTTTATGCGTGGGCTTTTCCACTTCCTAGGGAATGTGGTGGTGTCTAGAGAGATGTTACAAACCTCAGGAAGCGCGTCAGCTAAGACCTGACTGAGTTCTGACATCACGGTCGGTGGTGCAGGATCTAATGGGGATCCTGATTTCACAAGGCTTAATAAGGAGCCCACTTGTTCACTCGTAACATGAGGGAAGATTTCTAGCCTAAAAGGAGTTAGTGTTTCCTGTGAAGGATCTACAGGCAGGTCTACTTCCACCAGGTCTGCTTCCACCAATTCAAAAGAGCGGTAGATAGTATCAATCTTGTGGGTGAAGTAGATGGCTAGGTCATCACGAAGCTCCTGGGTGGGGGGTGGCAACGGATTGTTGGCCTTCGGCTTGGTGAATTCCTTCAAGGTCTTAAATAACTCCTTAGAGGATTTTTTTGCCATCATAATGCGAGAGCACAAATGTGCTCATCTGGCTACATTGCAGCTGTTGAGATAAGCTCTATGTGCCCTTCGGTAGAGCTGTTCATCTGGCTCTGCCTTGGACTTCCCCCATTTCCTTTCCATGGCCCTGCATGTAGCTTTTTCTCTCTTGAGGATGTCTGAATACCAGGGGGCAGGAGCTGCCCTATCCTGAATCTTTACCCTTTTGAATGGAGCTATAACATCCAGAGCTTCTAGGATTGAGCCCTCCAGCCTTCCCAAAGCTGAGTCGCAGTCTTCGTCTAGGCTGAACGAGGGGGCGCTATATACTTGGCTAAAGGCAGCGGAGATTACCCTTTTCCAGGATCTGCGTAGATCTTGGCGACCTTGCACCCATGCAGCTGGGTTCGAAGACGTTCTAGAGAAGCTTAATGCCATGTGGTCTGTCCAGCCTAAGGTTTAAAGGGGTTCGACCCCTAGCTCGGGCATGTTTGAGAAAATAGTGTCCAGCATATGGTCGGCAATATGGGTGGAGCTGGCGACTCTAGACGATAGGTCGAGTGACTCCATCGCTCCCACTAAGCTGGCGGAATCTACATTAGAGAGAATCTCTAGATGATGATTGAAATCCCCAACTAATAGGAATTTGTTAGTGTTTAGAATATACGGAACCAGTCTATCAAGTAGCGCTGTGCACAACTCTTTCTTACTGCCACCGGGTGGATGATATACTAGCGCTCCCGTTCACTCTGTGGTTTGGTTGCGTTCTACTCTGAATATCAATAGCTCCAGATTTGGGGAGGAAACCGAATCCAAAGACTTATTATGATAGGGGGGACGGGTGGCGATAGCTAGCCTGCCCACCCTGTTTTATTGGTCTATCCAACCGGGTGACCGAGTAACCTGCCCGGAAGGCCATTGCCAGTGCAGGAATGGAATCATTATTCAACAAGGTTTCCGCGAAGAGACATATATCTGGTTTAGTCTCATCCAGCAGGTCCCAAAATTCAGCCACATGTTTTGGGATGGACCTGGCATTGAGATATTGCCCCCGCAGGCATACTATGTCCTTCCATACTCTGCTCCTCTGTTCTCGCGTTCTGTTTCCCACATCGTTGCGAGTTACAGGGGGGAGGATGTGAGTTAAGGGGAGCTTGCTGCTGTTTGATCAATGCCCAGCCACAAATCCCACACCCCTCACATTCCTCCAGCAGATTGACATCCTCCACTTGAATTTCGTTGTTGCCCCCAGTGTATAGGGACAGAAGTCTGAGTCTCAGCAGTGCTTTTCGTGGATAACTTATCCTACGGATCAAAGATACCTGCCGAGGGACAGGCAGCATCCTCGGGCAGCTGGCAGCGACCCAGCGCGGACGGGCGCAGATGGGCTTGCCTTTGTAACCCGAGTGGGATGGGTAGGTCCGGACGTGGGTCCTGTGCTCTCCATGCCACTGGAGTAAAGCTATTCTGGCTGATGAGGGCTGAAAGCCTGAAACCCGTCCAAGGATGCTTGTCTAAAGTCCAGGGAGGCCCTGGCCTGCCAGTTCGGGCTGGACTGCTCCCATTGGGCGCAGGGTCAAGACTGATTTGCATATGGCTCTGTCCAAACAGGAATTGCATGGTGAGCATAAAAATGATGGATTTAGGCCTAGATCTCTGTACTGGGGTGAATGTAGGACATTGTTCTGCATTCTTTCCATCAATTGTCCTTTTTGCACCTTTTCAAGGGCCTTTTCAAACATTTCATTAAGCTGTACTGTTATCTGTTTTTTCTGTGCCAATTTCATCCCTTTAGATGTCCAGAGGAATGGCAGCAATGACTCCAGAGTGAGTACTGAATTGTTTGTGAGGTCCTCCTAATTATCATACAACTTCATTGTCACAAGTGCCTGACTCTGAAATAGCTTCATTAGCCTTAAAATGTTGTGACATTTGTCTGCTACAATGTGCATATGAACTTTAATATAGTTCTTGTTATTGCTGTTCAGAATCCTTTAAGGGAATGATGGGGAAATATTCTGAGTTGCAGGTTCCAGTTCATGGGTCTATATAAGGTGATGCAGGTATCTTTGCTTTCTGTACTACCATCTAGAAAATATGCTAGAAGTACAGGAGGAAAGAATTCAGCTCTACAAAAGGGTTCCAGAAGGAATCCCTAACAAGGTTCATGAAGTGTTTCACGCTGATATGTAGATTCCTCCGCACAGCGGTGTATGCCTTGCACATGTATGTAGCTTGGTCAGTATTAAGAGAAATATTATTCGAAAGACAAAGTAATCTGTGAGGACCCTCATAACTCCTTGTGTTACAGTCCTCCCTTGTTACTGGAGGAACACCGTGTCTGCAAAGTGGATTTGGATTTGGATTTGACCACCACGCTGTGGTGAGACTGCTGCAAATAAAAACATTCAGCACACATCGTCCTTCAACTTCAGATGCTTTATCAAATATGGTACTGATTTCGCACATATTTCTTCAAGTTAGCCTTAGCTCCGTGTATTATACTGATCTTCAATGTAATACGCCTTTCATGCCTCTCTGCCTTGCTGTTCAGCCAGTATGGATGTTCTGTGGAATGTTGGATGTGTTGTGAGGTAATGGAATGCTGGAGTGCCTGTGAGTGGAGCGTGTTAGTTGGGAGTATGGGCTGAGCAGCAAGGAAGCTGCTCCTGGTGGAGCTCTGTAGAGTAGACCTACTCTACATCTAATTCTGTACTACTCCATTTTGTGATTCCTGATCTACAATAGCTACAATAAATCTACATGGAAATCTAACTGGTCTCGGTTCCATTCACTTATTACATTTGGCAACGAAGAATCTGCCTTGCCACCTGATGGCCTACAGAAATTTTGAAAAGCAGGAATGTAAAGATGCACAAATCCATAGGTTGAAGTATATACTTTAATGTAGCAGGTATACAAATACAGGTGAGCGCCAGGGAGCGTACGCTGCCTTCCACCGTGGCTCCTTAACTGTCCCCACAATCATAGCATGCACATAACATTCCAGATGACATCATTACATTCCAAGTCAGTCTCCCACGAGCCTTAAAGGAAAAACCCAACATAACACATCCCCCTCTTTCCAATAAGAGAAGAAAAGGGATATGTAACTAAATCAAAATAAAAGAATTAAAAGAACATTAAATAATAAAAACAAAGAAGATATAATTATTCTGTAACATAATCCTTGAGCCAAGCAGGTGAAGTGCGAGTTCTTTTTCCCAACCTTCCTTCGTGCCATTCAACTCACAACTGGCATTTTCTGAAACTCCATCAGCACTATGGACCCTCACACTTCCCCCCTCCTCACAAACGGGGTTGTTCACCATTTCGTCAATGTTCACAGCCCCCCCGGCGAGTTGTGTTTGTACGTCGCTGTTTTCAAAATGATCCTCCACCCAATCATACATATTTGGAGAATGAGATGCATCTTCCCTCAATCCTTCATGCTGGTCATGACTAAAAGCTATACTTTTCAAGTTCCAAACCTTTCCATCACTGAGTCTGACCGCATTCCTTAAAACCTCAATCACCTGTTTCTGTGGTTCAAATTGACTTTCACCTTTAGGTACCTTGTACGGTTTTTTCACACGCACCCACTCACCAACTTTAATCTCTACATCCTTTGTACCATGGTGACTGTCATAAAACTCTTTACTTTTGGAATGAAGTAGTTCCAGATCCTTCCTCACCTCCTTAGGTGACCATTGTGTGACTTTACCATCAATTAACCAACCAGGATTGACTTTACCTCTCGGTACTCTTCCCCTCATCATAATAAAAGGTGACAACCCTGTACCCATCTGTACCGTAGTTCTATAAGACCAAATTGCTTTCTGCACTTGTACTTTCCAATCCAAATTTTTACTAACAGCTGCCTGGATGACCCCTTTGATCACTCTGTTGAACCTTTCAACAGTGCCATTCCCACTGGGATTGTACAAGGCCGTAGTTTTATGTTTTATGCCACACTTCTCAAAATAAGTTCTAGCCATGTGTGACAGAAACTGTACACCATTGTCCGTGAGTACACACACTGGTAAGCCCTCCATAATAAAAATGTTGTCCAAAAATAACAAAACACTAGATGTGTCTGCTTTGTCCACGAATTTCACTATAGGCCACTTAGTGAATAAGTCAATAGCCACCAAACCAAACTCCCTGGACTCCCCAATGGGCCCAATGATGTCAATTGCAATAGTCTCCCACGGAAGCCCCGGAATTAGTCCCTCACTCATACAAGGTTTCAAGGTCCTGAGAGTTTTGTCAGCGGAACTACAAACACCACAGTTTCTTGCAAAAGTCTCAGTGTCCTTATCCACACCCGGCCACCAGAACATACTCTTCACCATGATCTTATTCCTCCCAATGCCAAAATGTCCCTCATGACATAGCTCTAAAACTTTTTTCCTTAAAGAAACAGGAGGAACAACCCTGTCTCCTCTGAACAGTACCTCCTTCTCTAATGACAACTCCATCCTCACCTCCCAAAACGCCCTAAAGACTCCTTCCAAGGAACCTTGTCGAGGCCAACCAGTCCAGATATACTCTTTAATCTTTTTAAGTACAACATCTTTGTCTTGTTCCTCCATCCACTCTTTATTACTAATGGCAGAGGCACCAGAATCATGAATTAAGGCAATGCTAACATTCCCCCAAGGATCATCCTCACATTCCTCTAACGGAGACGGCAACCTAGACAAACAATCAGCAATTATATTATCACTTCCGGGTAAATACACCATTTTGTAAATAAACTCACACATACGCATGGATAATCTTGCCATCCTTGCTGAAGCCCCAGAGATGCCCTCAGAAGACAAGATTTTTACCAAGGGACGGTGATCCGTTCTGATAGTTACAGGTTTCCCCCACACAAAAGCCCTAAAGTGCTCAAGAGCCCATGCACAAGCCAACGCTTCTCTTTCGATGATGGGGTACCTGACCTCTGCCGGGGAAAGTGCTCTTGACGCAAACAATATTATCACCTCTTTCCCTTTCTCACTCACTTGAGATAACACCGCACCGATACCCTTATCACTTGCATCAGTGGTCAATAAGCATTCCGCATTAGGATCAAAACTCGCCAAAGCGCTAACATTCTGTAACTCAACTTTAATCCTATCAAATTCCTCCTGGCACTCCTTGGACCATGTAAACTTTACATTTTTCTTGAGCAGACTACGAATGTTAAACACTTTAGATGCGAAATCCTTAATAAACTTAGCACAATACTCCGCCATTCCAAGAAATGTTCTTATCTCTTCTTTGGTACTAGGTGCACTCGAATTGACAATATTCTCGATCAATTCCGGTTTGGGTTTCACACCTTCTTCACTAATGATGTGCCCTAAATATGATACACTCCTTTTACAAAATTTACACTTCGACAACTCTACTGTAAGTCCTGCAACCTCTAAAACTTTCAATACCTGTCTTAGTTTGTCATCATGTTCAACTTTGTCTTTTGCAGCTACTAAAATATCATCCTGGAAGAATGTAATCATATCCAAATTCCCTAGTAACTTATACATCAATTTCTGAAATACAGCCGCAGCTGATGCCAATCCAAAAGGCATTCGTCTAAATTGGTAACACCCAAAAGGTGTGATAAAAGCAGTCAGGCATCTTGACTTACCCTCTAATTCAACCTGGTGGTACGCAGCAGACAAATCTATAGTAGAGAACCAAGTGGCATCTTTGAATGAAGCAACCATTTCATTGATCTTAGGCAAAGGGAATTTCTCTACAATGATGTTGTTATTGAGATGGCGTAGGTCGATGCACAAACGGATTTTTCCGTTGGGTTTCCGTACTATGACAACGGGACTGATCCACTCTGAGGCCTCTACTTCCTCAATTATCCCCTTGGCCAGTAGTCCTTGCAATTCCTTCTTCACTTCATCTCTAACCAACATTGGGATGGGTCTAACTTTGTGCACCTTAGGTTCTGCATTTGCCTTAAGTAATATTCTATGTTCGAACCCCCTTAATTTCCCCAAGACATTACCAAACACTCCTGGAAATTCCTTGATCAAAACATCATTCAACTTGCTCTCCTCATCCACAACTAATACTTTTTCTTCACTGTTAGGGTCCAAAATTATACTTAGGCTTTTCTGATCCCACCACCCCAAAACTGATGGTCCTATTTTAGACACGTACAACTTTCCCCTCGTGCTCCTTCCTTTAAACCAAAATGTGAGCCATCTGTAGCCCAGCATCTCAATCCTTTTCCCTGTAAATCCCACTGGACAAATATCAGAACTCCTCAATTGATCACCAATTTTCCCCACAAAATGTTTCTTCCATACTTCCTCATTTACGATAGTGTAAGGTGATCCGGAATCTGCATAAACTTCCACCACCACACCCCCAAAAGACACTTTACATAGGGGTTTCCCTTCTAAAGCCTCATCCGATATATTAATGACGTAATTACCACTCACATTCTTTACCCATTCCAAACCCTCTTCTTCTTCCTCAACAATCTCCTCTTCTTCACCCCAAACATATTTAACGTTACTGCGTTTGCGGCACATTTTTGAAAAATGACCTAACATTCCACAAATCCCACATTTCTTATTAATAGCAGGACAATTCCTACTAAACGCTAAGTGTTCCTTGCTATCGCACCGATAGCATCTTCTTTCTTCTCCCCTAGTGTCCTTCCTCTGAAATCTATTGGGTTGAGCGTTCCATCTTCCCTGTGCATTAGATTGAAATCTTGTTGGAGTTTTGTTATGTGGTGTAACCTTACAAACGGCACCCGCTGTTTTCTCAAGTTCCGTCTCTTTTACTACTGAAGAGCACCTTCCTGACATTTCAGCTTTCCTCATAATGGCTAACACCTCTTCCAATGGAGCATCGCCATTTACCCATAGTCTATCCTGTAGAGTAGTGTTATTGTTATGCATCACAAGTTGGTCCCGTATCAACTCATCGTTTATAGCTCCAAACTTACAGTCAATTGCCAACTTTTTTAACTCATCCACCCATTCATCCACTGTCTCCGTCTTGTTTTGCTTCCTTTGAAAGAATTTGTGTCTAGTTACACCCATACACACTTTCGGTGCGAAAAATCTATCCATGTTTTTTATACAGTTATCAAAGTCATCCACATTCGCATCCTCAATTTTGTTCATTCTAGAGTACGTTTTTAGACCAATAGCTCCTAAACCATGTAGTAGGATCCTCTTTTTCTGTTCGGGTTTCATTTTCTTCTCCTCATCAATTGCCTCAATGTAGTTGATAAAGTACTCCTTCCATTCAATCCATTTAATTTCCGGCTTAGATCCCGTAGCCCAAAATGGTTGTGGAGCATTTATGGTAAAATTCTGTTGTGCCATCTTGTATTGTACAACTTCAGAATTTTCACTAGTGATGTTCTCCACAGAATCCCCACTCTCCATAAACTATATAAAAATTGTGCTTCAAAAGGTTTCACAATTATATAAAGTTTCTCCTCTTTATTATGCTCCCCGACCGTCTCACCTGTATTTTCCTTATGTCCAACAATTCTAATTGCCCTTAGTACCTCGCGTAATCACAAACGCGGTAACAGCGTCAATTTCACCACTTCACAACGATATGCGCGTTGACTTCAAATTCCACAATGTGTTTTCCCAAAATGGCCGCTGCGCAAGGTTACGCTGCGTGCGTCGACTCGTCACTTCCTTGTACGCCAGCTGGTGTTTCACGCGCTAGACCCTCGCGCTTCCAGAGGGATCGTTGCTCTGCGCGCATCAGCTTGGAACTTAGCCCCACATTCAAAAACTGCACCACGGAATCGCTAGGCAAGGTGTGACCTACAAATATCATAAAAGACGCGGTATGCCGATTTGTCTGCGCGCTTACCGCATGAAGGTCTCCGTAGTCTTTATCTTCTTCTTTTTTTTTTTTAATTACCGTGATTCTCCCTCATGATGCAGCATGAAGCTGTAAGCCGACTTCGACAGTGTAGATGGTTTCCAAAAGGGTTCTTCTGTACTCCGATCGTCGCCAATTGTAAAGATGCACAAATCCATAGGTTGAAGTATATACTTTAATGTAGCAGGTATACAAATACAGGTGAGCGCCAGGGAGCGTACGCTGCCTTCCACCGTGGCTCCTTAACTGTCCCCACAATCATAGCATGCACATAACATTCCAGATGACATCATTACATTCCAAGTCAGTCTCCCACGAGCCTTAAAGGAAAAACCCAACATAACAAGGAAGCAACTCCAAGGTATGAGTGTCCTACAACTACGCATTTAAAAGGCATACTGGCACCCGGTGAGCCCCACCAGTGACCTTCCATCGGTCACCCTAAACCTTAGGGTGCCAGTTCCTGCCTACACACAACTGGTGTGCCAGTTCCTGCCTGCACACAACTGAAGTGTGCCAATTCCTGCCTGTGCAAAACTGAAGTGTGCCAATTCCTGCCAGCACACAACTGAAGTGTGCCAATTCCTGCCTGCGCAAAACTGGTGTGCCAGTTCCTTCCTGCACACAACTGAAGTAAGCCAGTTCCTGCCATCTTCTACTTTAAACTACCTGTTTGGCTACTTGCCCTGCTGCTTGTACATCACGCTTCTTCCTGCCTGCCTCTACTTGCTATGGAAGGCACTACCTGTTTCCATGTGGAAGAGCATCAAGGGCTACTACTATTTAATGTCCTGCGAACGTCAGGGAGAACTCTCAGAGCTTCGCTCTGGTGACACTGAGTCACTGCTGTCTTCCTGCCTACAGATGGTCTCTACACTTTGTGTAACCAGTGCTTCAGCTCATGCTACCTACTGCCCCAGAGTCTTCTTTTCCCTGCTCCTGTCTTCTTGGAGAGGACTCCTACGTTTGTGTATGCTTTGGGAGAGTCCCCGCTTTGAACTACCTTTCCATAATTATTTTGCACGATCAGGAGCGTGAGAAATATTGCTCTAACTCTTTGACCACTTTTCCTTGCATGGTTCGAGACTTGAGCGCTGTTTTCCTCCTTCCGGACCTCTGCATGCATCATCGTGCCTGGAGCCATCCAGCACTTTGTCACATTACGTGCCCCCATCTTGTGTTTGAGGCACTATTTATTCAAAGAAGTCACCCAGTTCATCTTTGCCAGCCACGTTTTTCTTCGTGTCAATTTCAATAAAGTTATTAAGAAAGGCATCACTCCATCCTGTCTTCGGTACCCCAGTGAAATCTTCACACTTCTTGGTGATTTGTGCTGACACTGCGTGACTCTTTGGGTTACGTTGTCCTTTGAGGTCTGTTGGTATTTCAGTGAGTTGGACTTTCTTGAGCTAATATTGCTCCGTTCAATGTCTTCATGCACATTTTCTTCCCGACTGTTTTCACCTGGACTTGCAGAAGTACATAGTAATGTGGGAATAACATCAGATATTTTATCATGCTGCAGCTTTCAGTTACGATTTCAACAGTGCAACCCAGTTAAGAATGTGAAGTATGTAAAAGTTTTGGCAAAATGGTTTCTCACTCATTTGAAAGTGAGAGTTTTTCATATTGGTTGTCAATTATTTTTTACTGTGTTTAGAGCACCATCTACTGGGCATTTTATTTAATAACAGTTATATATTACTAACATGCATTTTTTCTCATAGGGAATGTGTTTGCCTTTGGAATAGGTTTCATGTAATCACCATTGTCAAGCAGTTTCTTACTTTCTTCTTGATGATTCACATATTGTTTATTTTCATGTCTATTTTAAAATTTAACTGTTGGCATATGACCTTTCACACAAATATTTGTAGGTGGAGTTTTTCACTGTTTAGTTCAAGAGTTATTGGAGCGAGATTCTCTTTATTGATTCCACCTGTGCATTTTTACTGTTCGTTGATTATTTAAGGGTTTATGCTGTAATAGAATTCTGGCTATGTGACTTTCCACTGGTACGTGGATCTGTCACCTATATTGTTTACAGTTTATATTGTAATTGCTTATTGGCTATGTGAATCAGAATCAGAATCAGAAAGATGCTTTATTCAATACTTACAAAAAGATCATAAAAGCACAATAATCACTATAAAAATACCAGATAAAATACAGGATAAAAACAATATATTAAAATATTTTACCTATACATATTACCTGCTCTGTCCTAATCCATGGAGTTTCTATATTTAATCACTGCTTTTAAAAAAGGCACCACATATTCAATACACTTTTCACATTCCAGCATTTGTAATTTAAGAACAGCAATACAACACTGTCTTAGGCCTAATAATAACAAAATTGGCTTTAGGAACCTTTTTCTTGGCAGTACATAAAATCTGCAAAATAGCGTGGTATGTAAGGTGGTTTGCTCGACATGTCATCACATGGACAGATAGATGTGTCTACAGACCACTCCATGTTTCTAGCATTCACTGAATGTAACCCACCCTGCCCCAATACACCAAAGCCTGTCTGGGGACAGGAAACCAATTGTCCAGGCCTCCCCTGCAGGAGGTTCGTCCAGCAGAAGGAGGGCAGACTTGCGTCTGTGGCAGCAGCATTCATTTTGTGATGCTGGGGCTCTGTTTAACTTTAACCGGGTTTACCAGTAACTACATGTCTTCTCCCTCTAGAAGGGTGGCATGCTATCCCCGCCGCCAAGACTGGTGGGGGGGGGGGGTAGTATTCCAAAGTGTTTGACACCTTACATGACATGTTTTGATAAAGCCAAACCAAAGTTAGCATTAACCGCGAGGATTATAATGCACTTACGAGTATATGGTATGGCTTTATCATAGAACAGCTATAAGGAGATGGTTCCGAAAGCTGCAGAGGGGCTCAGCTCATGCTAGGGCACCCTCTCACACAAAACCAAGCCCTCTGCCTCCAGGATTGTTAAGGCCTGCCTTAGGAGTGACTTATAGGTTAATATGTGTCTATATATATATATTCACTGAAAAAAACATAGGTTTCACACTCGTTATAGTTAGGAATTAGCATTTAAAAAACCTTTCAAATTCACTGAAAAAAACATAGGTTTCACACCAGTTATAGTTAGCTGAACATTTTTCTCATACAAAACCATTGAAATTCCCACGTTATAGTTAGTTGGACTCACTATAACTCCCGCGCCCGCAATCCACTGCTGATGATGTCACATATTACATCATTCATGACATGGTCAGTGACATCACTGATGACATCTCAAATGACTTCACTGATGACATCATCCAGTGTCTGTGTGTTCCTGTAAAGTTGAAATGTGTTTAACATATTGAAGAATGAGTGTAGGTATGAGTGTCTGGATAATGGATTTAGTAGGTGCGTGACTGACTGTATGAGTGGGAGATTAAATGTGTCTTACTGAATGCATGGGTTAGTGACTAAACTGTCTGAATGTGTGCATCATTATCTCTGTTGTTGTGTAAGCTGCTGCATGTGTTGATCAGTAGCTATATGAGTGGCTATATGAGTTATTGATTGGTTGCCCAAGTATTTGTATGTGAGGCTGAGTGTGTATGTGGGTGCCTGGGAGGTGTGTGACTCTGTGCATAGATGTGTGAGCAGTTGATTCACTTGGTATATGGGTTCAAGAGTGCATGTGGAAAGAGCTGTATGGGCGGTTGACTGTGTGCATGGGTGTGTTGGTGAGTGAATGGAATTCTCAGTGCTACATGTCCAAGTAAGTACATATATAAAAAATAGTGCATGTGAGAGTTGGCATATATAAATGACTATACATGAAAGCCTGTGATTGCGTAAGTGACTGTATGGATTAATGCGTAGTTCTATCAGTGATTGTAAAAGAGAGTAAGTATGTGTAAATCTATGTTTGAATAAGTAAGGTTTTGTGTGTATAACTGTATAGATGAGGAAATGGGAGTGTGATTGATTCTTTGCATGACTGACTAGGTGTGTGAGTAACTCTATGAATGAGTGACAGTGTGTGAGTGTCTGTATAGGTGTATGAGTCCATATAATAGTGTTGTATTGATGACTGACTGTATGTATGAGTGATTGTATGTGTGAATGAGTGGATATGTGTGTAGACTTAGGAATCAGTGAGTGCGTATGTAGTAACTGGTATTGGTGTGTCAATGGTTTCAAGAATGATAGTCTGTATTCAACACTGGATGTATCGAAGGTTAGATTAGAGTGTGAGAAGGTGCATCGTATTGTGACATGGATGATGTCATCAGTGATGTCTTCAGTGATGTCATTTGAGATGTCATCAGTGATGTCACTGACCATGTCAAGAATGATGTAATATGTGACATCATCAGCAGTGGATTGCGGGCGAGCGAGTTACAGTGAGTCCAACTAACTATAACATGGGAATTTCTATGGTTTTGTATGAGTAAAATGTTCAGCTAACTATAACTGGTGTGAAACCTATGTTTTTCTCAGTGAATTTGAAAGGTTTTTTAAATGCTAATTCCTAACTATAGCAAGTGTGAAACCTATGGTTTTTTCAGTGAATTTCAAAGGTTTTTTAAATGCTAATTCCTAACTATAACGATTGTGAAACCTATGTTTTTTTTAGTGAATTTCAAAGGTTTTTTAAAAACTAATTTCTAACTATAACGTTTGTGAAACCTATGTTTTTTTCAGTGAATTTCATAGTTTTTTTAAAAACTAATTCCTTTGTATATCGACTTTGTAACCTACGATTTATTTTTATTAGCTGTTTTTTACAACAATTAATTATATATATATATATATATTTTTTAAATTATTTGTTCAATGTATATATATTTTTTTACATTTTTTCCTGGTGCTCTCAGGGTGCGCGCACCGGTAAGCTCTCCTGAGAGCGCACCGAGAGCGCTATTTCTGCGTTCGTAAAAAAAAATATGTATGAAAAGTAAATAATAATGCATGACATTTAGTACCATACTTATAAAAGCAGTATTTTTGATTTACGAAATGAAAATGATTTTGCATTTCCATAAAGCTATCAAAACGTCACTCAGGCACGCCGCGTAAGCGCCCCCGGAAGCGCCTACGTTCGCGCCACGTAAGCACCCCCGGAAGCGCTCCGGTGCGCGCAGCATAAGCGCGTCAAGTCATGTGACCTTAAAATAACTCTTTTCATTGGTTGCTAACAGTTTTTTTTTTTACAAAGAATGAAATCCCCACCCATTTCCTTCACTTCTTCTTTCAGTTCTGTGACTGCAAGACCTGTCTTTTTGCTCTTGAATCTTTTTTGGATTATCATGGCTGCCAGAGCATCCAGCAGCGGTGATGACACAGAGGGATTTATAGATGAAGAGGTTCCTCAGCCTAGAGTTAAGGAACATTTTATCTGGAAATTTTTTGATGTTCCTGAGGGACGTAAAAAAGTGAATGCTCCAAAGGTGGAGTGTAAGATCTGCCATACTGTGCTTTACAGAGGAGACCCCACAAGGAAGTACAGTTTTGGTAATTCTTCCATGATTCGCCACGTGCAGAGAAGGCATCCCCAGAACTATGCCCGGGAGAGTGTCAGGGCTCTGGCACGAGAGGCTCCCAGGAATGGTGCCTCTACTTCAACCGGAGGACCAACTACATCGGTGAGGGGGCGACCAGAAGAGCTGATCCCTAATATTCAGCCTGCTTTTAATGAAGCCGTAATTAAATGCAGACAATGTGATCAGCTACTTTGTTATGGGGAACAAAGTGTTATGCTCATGGTTCGAGCATTAGAGGACCACCGCTGCCGTTCCCAACCCTAATTTTGATTATTTTTTTTTGCTCCTGTGGAGCAGTTTCCCATTCCCTGTTTTTGTTTTTGTTCAAAAAAAAGGAAAAAAGAAGAAAAAAAAAAGTTCTTTTCAGAACTACCTCCAATTCTCATCAAAGAGCTGTATTCTTAAAAAAATGAAAAAGAGTAACTGAAGTGGAGTGCAGTGAGAGAGGAGAGGAAAATGAGTGAGAAAGCAAAGAAAGGGACGAGAGGGGAAGGAAAGTGAAGTAGGGGGACTGAAAGAAGGAGAGTGTGGGGAAGGAGAGTGAGGAGAAGGAGAGTGAACATGGGGAATGTGGATAAGTGAAGAAAATGTAGTAAAGAAATGGGGGGTGGAAGGGTAAGAAAAGAGCAGTGATGTTTAGGAAAGAGAGGAGACACAGACTGGATAAAGACAAGTGAGTGTGAGACAAGGTGAGTAAGGCAGTGAAGAAACAGAGAAAGTAAAAGAAAAAGTAAGAGTAGAAGACTGAAGGCCTCATTTCTGAGGCTATGTGTCACTTTTACGCCGCCGGTGCGTCACTTTTTGTGACGCACCAGTGCTGTACAAAATGCACCTTGTTGAGTCATATTTACAAAGCTACGCATCTAGGTAGATGCGTCACTTTGTAAACCCCTGCGCCACATTATACCTCCACCAGGTGTAATGTATGCAAAGGGGGCGTATTGACGCAAGAAAGGAAGTGGCGCAGTGAAATCTATGAGATTTCACTGCGTCACTTTTAGGACGCCTTTGCGTCAAAATCTTGCGCCTGCCTCACAGTAGGCGTAAGACTGATGCAGGCCCTTTCACATGGGACTGGCCCCATGTGAAAGGATGCATTGCTGGAGTTGCGTCACTTTTGTGACACACTCCAGCAATGCATCACTTTTGCGCTTACAGATATGTCAGAAATACTGACGTATCTGTAACTCCTTGCGACATGATGCGTCATACATTAAATATGACGCATAAGTAGAAGACTGAACGCCTCATTTATGAGGCCATGCGTCACTTTTACGCCACCGGTGCGTCACTTTTTGGGACGCACCAATGCTGTAAAAAATGCACCTTGTTGAGTCCACTTTACAAAGTGACGCATCTAGGTAGATGCGTCACTTTGTAAACCCCTGCGCCACATTATACCTGCACCAGGTGTAATGTATGCAAAGGGGGCGTATTGACGCAAGGAAGGGTCGTAGAAGTGACGCAGTGAAATCTATGCGATTTCACTGCGTCACTTTTACGACGCCTTTGCGTCAAAATCTTGCGCCTGCCTCACAGTAGGCGTAAGACTGACGCAGGCCCTTTCACATGGGGCTGGCCCCATGTGAAAGGATGCATTGCTGGAGTTGCATCATTTTTGTAACACACTCCAGCAATGCATCACTTTCCTCTAAACACTCTACTTTATTTTTTTACTGTATTTTTTTACACTGTTTTTCCCCGTGGTGCGCTCAGGGTGCGCACACCTGGGAGCGCACCCAGCGCTTACCCTGCGAAAATTGAAAAAACAAAAAACGTTTTTTTGCCCTTCAGGGTCCTTCTATGCCCCCCTCAGAAAACCTAGAGGGTCAGGGGGTGTCTACTCTGCCCCCTTTTAATTATTTCCCCCTTTATTTTTCACCTCTTGTATCTCTGTTCTCCAGAGTCACAAGATGGCGGACTATGCAGACTATTTAGAATGTTTACAGACACCCAAGAGCCAATTAGCTTTTGAAATTTAGAACCAATTAAAATGTTTCTTTGCTTTTGAATTTGTGTGTGATGAAGTTTCATTGTTTTTCTACATGAATATACATGAGAAATGAGAGGGAAACACAGCCATTTTGTGATAGTACTCTTTGAGGTACATTTGTGAGGAATTTTTGGTGTTCTATTTCTGGTGTGAAATTTACACAGTACTAACTCTTCTACTGCTTTCTAAAAGGTGAGTTGTTAATTTGTAAGGGGAATTTAATACTCGATGAAGCTAGTTTTATATTATCTATTACTAAAAACGAAAAATTAAAGTGATTTTTTTCCCTGCAATTTACAGCAAGAAATTTGAAAAGAATATGGATCTGAATGAGGATACCGCTGATATTAATTTTGAAATTTCTGCGACTTTTGTTGAGGCGAGTTTTATTGGGTCTTGAATGATCCTGTTGATAACACTATCCATGAAGAAGACCTTTTTTTGACAGGAGATGGAATGTGGGATTTTAATGATGAGACTTTGGGTGCTGAATTAATCCAATTTTTGGACTATATTGAGTTCCAGGACTCATGTATGGAGACTTCTGATGAGGAGATTCCTGATCAGTTAATGTTAGAAGTTCTTCTAAATTATGAAAATTCTGAAGAATAAATTTATATTTAGAAATTATAAACTGTTTGAGACATTTTTTATTATTCTATTTGTAATTTATGAGATAGTAGCGAAATGATTGTGGTATAAAGTGAGACTTATAGTATAGAGTGCAACATTTCTGTGTTACATAGTAAGTTTACTCACAGTTACTTCCCTTCTCCCACTATATTTTCTGCAATGTGCATTTCACATCTCTTCTTCATCTCAGGCCTTCTTTGTCTCACTGTCTCTCTCTAATGTACACTATCGCCGCCATTTTGTGTACTTTCAGAAGACAGTGAAATGTAATGTTCCAAAGGTGGAGTGCAAGATCTGCCATACTGTACTTTCCAGAGGAGATCCCAAAAGGAAGTACAGTTTTGGTAATTCTACTATGATTCGGCACGTCCAGAGGAGGCACCCCCAGAACTATGCCCGGGAGAGTGTCAGGGCTCTGGCACGAGAGGCTCCAAGAGATGGTGCCTCTACTTCAACTGCAGGAGCAACTGCATCGGTGAGGGGGCGACCAGAGCAGCTGATCCCAAATATTCAGCCTGTTTTTAAAGAGGCCTCCATCAAATGCAAACATTGTGATGCCCTAATTTGTTACGGGGAACAAAGTATTATGATCATTGTTCGAGCATTAGAGAACCACCGCTGCCGTCCCCAGCCCTAATTTGGATTTTTTTTTGCTCCTGTTGAGCAGTTTCCTATTCCCTATTTTTGTTTTTGTTGAAAAAAAAGAAAAAAGAAGAACTACCTCCAATTCTCATCAAAGAGCTGTATTCTTAAAAAATATTAAATGCTGTGAGAGATGTTTAAAGCTTTTTTTCAATGGCATAAATTGAGATAGAATATACAAAAAAAGAGAGGCATATTTACAAGCTGCGTGCACAATCTTTGACATAGCTGTGTGTTTATAAGGTAGACTTTCACAATGATAACATCTCTCACGGCATTTCATATTCTTGTCTGGGTGCATATTTACAAGCTGCGTGCACAATCTTTGACATAGCTGTGTGTTTATAAGGTAGACTCTCACAATGTTAACATCTCTCACATTACATAAGGTAAGGTCATGGGCTTGCCCCATGTGAAAGGATGCACTGCTGGAAATTTTTTTTTCACTACAACTCTTTACACTGTTTTTCCCTGTTGTGCGCTTCAGGGCCTCATTTATGAGGCCATGCGTCACTTTTATGCCGCCGGTGCGTCACTTTTTGTGACGCACTAGTGGTGTAAAAATTGCACCTTGTTGAGTCATATTTACAAAGTGACACATCTAGGTAGATGCGTCACTTTGTAAACCTCTGTGCCACATTATACCTGCGCCACGTATAATGTATGCAAAGGGGGCGTGTTGACGCAAGGAAGGGTCGTAGAAGTGACGCAGTGAAATCTATGAGATTTCACTGCGTCACTTTTAGGACGCCGTTGCGTCAAAATCTTGCGTCTGCCTCACAGCAGGCATAAGACTGACGCAGGCCCTTTCACATGGAACTTGCCCCATGTGAAAAGATGCATTGCTGGAAATTATTTGTCGGTAACAGAGAAAGTGTGAGAAAAGGGGAGTGAGTAAATTAGAGGACAGAGGGTTTGAGAGAAGGAGTTAGGGAAGTGGAGTAAGAAGAGTAAGGGAAGGCAAAAGAATGAAGCAGAAAAGGATGGGAAGAGAGAGGAAGGGAAGTAAAGGAGAAGGTTTCAAAAAAGGTGAGTGTGGGAGTATGGCTGAGTTATAGGGAGTGAGCGTGACAGAAGAGGAGTGAGAGACTAAAGAGACGGAGAGAATGAGGTAAGGGGAGTGTAGAAGTAAGAAGACAGAGGGAGTAAGACAAGGAATTAGTGAAGTGGAGTAAGGAGAGTAAAGGAAGGGAAAATAGTGAAAGAGCAAAGGATGGGAGGACAGAGGAAGGAAAGTAAAGGAGAAGGTCTGAAAGAAGATGAGTGTAACAGTATGGCCGACTAATAGGGAGTGAGCGTGATAGAAGAGGAGTGAGAGACTAAGTGGATGGAGAGAATGGGGGTAACACAGAGAGAGTAAGAAAAGAGGAATGAGTAAGTTAGAGGACAGAGGGATTGACAGAAGCAGTTACTGAAGTACAGTAAGGGAAGTAAGGGAAGGGAAAAGAGTGAAGGAGTGAAGGATGGGAAAAGAGAGGAAGGAAAGTAAAGAAAAAGGTCTGAAAGAAGGTGAGTGTAAGAGTATGGCTGAGTTATAGGGAGTGAGCATGATAGAAAAGGAGTGAGAGACTAAGGGGACGGAGAGAATGAGGCTAACAGAAAGAGATTGATGGAAGGGGAGTGTAGAAGTAACAGGACAGAAGGAGTAAGAGAAGGAGTTAGTACAGTGGAATAAAAAAGTAAGGGAAGAGAAAAGAGTGAAGGAGGTGAGGAAGGAAAGATAGAGGAAGCAAACTAAAGAAGAAGGTCTGAAAGAAGGTGAGTGTGGGAGTATGGCTGAGTTATAGGCAGTGAGCGTGACAGAAGAGAATTGAGAGACTAAGGGGATGGAGAGAATGAGGCTAACAGAAAGAGATTGAGGGAAGGGGAGTGTAGAAGTAAGAGGACAGAGGGAGTAAGAGAAGGAGTTAATGAAGTGGAGTAAGGAGAGTAAAGGAAGGGAAAAAATAAAACAAAGAAGTACGAGAAGAGAGAGGAAAGAAAGTAAAAGAGAAGGCCTGAAAGAAGGTGAGTGTAAGAGAAGAGTGTGAAAAAAGAGAGTAAATGTGGGGATTCAGAATAAGTGAGGCAAGTGCAATAAGGGAACAGAGGTGTGGGAGTATCAAAGAAGAGTAGTGAGGTTATGGAAAACAGTATAGAGAAAATAAATATTGTACATCAAACTTATCTTATAAGTAATGTAAATTTAATATTATATTTCCATTAAATTTTATATCTGTGAAAGACAAATTAGAATATTTATAATATATATTTTACAATACAAGCAAATGAGCTTGAGACAAAGGAAGTGAAAGAGTGAGAACATAGAGGTAGTGAAGGAAACACTGGCAGAAAGAAACTGAGTAAGAGATCAAAGAAAGATAAGTAAGGGAGTGTGGGTGAGTTTTAGGATGACGAAAGAGGAGTGAGAGAATAACAGGATCGAAAGACTGAAACTAAGAGACAGGGAGTGAGAGAAAGGGAGTGAGGATGTGAGAGGACAGAGGAAGTGAGAGAAGGAGTGAGGGAAGTGTAATAAGGTGAGTGAGAGAAAGGGAATTATTGAGGAAACAAAGAAAGAAAACAAGGGGAAGGGGAGTGAAGTAGAGTGACTGACAGCTCAAAAGTAGTGAATGGGAGAGAGGGAAAAGGCAATGAAGGAGTGGTTAATGAGAATAAGTGAGGAAAGTGAAATATGGGAAGAGAGGTTAGGGAGGTGAGGGAGAGTGAAAAAAGGCCAGTGAGGGTGAGTTAAGAGGTGTGATAGAGGGTGGAAATAGGTGAGTGAGCATAAGAGAATGGGAAAATAATATATATTTAATAATTATTGATATTACAAAATGATTTCAACATCATGTTAAATGGTTTATTTTTGCTGTTCTCAGAATATATTGAATTTCACTTAAAACAGTGACTTCAATAGTACTCATCATATAACAGCGGGCAAAAAAAACACAATCAAAATGATTGTGTTTAAAAAAACCATTGTATAATTTCTTAAATAACGTAACATTTTAAAAACCATATCTAAACTAACTTGATCCATCCACTTTTCCACGAGGCCAAATAGTATATGGAAAGTCCTTTTCTATGTAAATTAGTCCACTGTTTTCTTAATGTCTCATTTACCCGACTTTCTGAAAGAAAAGCTCCAACACCTTTTACATTATGAAACCAGAATTTTACTTCCACCTCTACCTTACTTTTTATAAATAATTAGTATAATACTCACAGCACACACTATATGATAAAAATATACTATCTCTATGAGAACTACATGTTTTTTATTATCTTCATCACTCTCATTCAGAAAGTAATTTTGAAGAGCAAACTAAGTTATATTAACTGCTGCAATCTTCATAGGCCAATTACCTTCCCTAAAACTTCGGTTGTAAGAACACTAGGTAAGAATTTAGTAAATCAGAAGGCAAACGTTGTTTGAAACTCAATTGAGTATCATTACAGAGCTTCCACCCTTTTTGACATTTTAAATAGCATGTGTAATGTCCTGATGTTGTTGAAGGGCCATCATGGTAAAAAATTACTGCAGTTGTAAAGGTTCTTCCTGAAATTGATAATTGAGAAGCCACAACATTTTTAATTAATGTTGTCAATTTAGTTCCATCAGGTCTACATCGTTGGAACATTAAAATAACATACTGTCCATATCTTCTTAAATATAAAGTTGATAACATTTCAGATTTACATTGACTACACACCATGTTTTGATTTGCTGCTCTAACTACATTATTAAAAGACACTGATTTGCAGTCTGGTAAAGTCAAATATATAAATCTTTCAGTGTCTACTGTAGTACTACTTGAAAAGGAGCAATTGTCACAGTCATGTTGCCATTTATAAGAAAGGCCAAAAAGATTTTCTACATCTACACCTTCACCGTGCAAAACAACAAGCATATACATTAGAAATTCCTGACAATCTTGCTGAATATTCTGTGTAAATTGATTTAGACCAGAACATATGTCTAAAACCTTTCGAATTTCAGAAACACTTTGTATTTTTGTTTTATCACTGCTACATTTCTCTAATACAGAATTTAATAAACAACAAAGTGTTTGATCACGATTTTCAGCAATCTGTTCTTTTACAGTTTGGAGAAAAAAAACAACATTAACCACTACATTAGCATAGCAGTTGACACCAGAACTATTTTCAAACTGAAATCCAACAACATCTTTAACTGAATCCATTTAGTTTCTGCTTACAATTACTGTTTCATCTACTTTTTTTCTTTTTGCTACAACTTCACTACAATTTTTCTCATTTCTTCTTTTTCGGCCTACCACACGCTTTTCAAACAGAGGATATTGAGGTAAATTTGGAGCATACTCTCTTCTTAACGTATTATATTCTTTTACACAATTTAGATCTACATTAATCTTTGTCTCATCAAAATCAATCCAGTACAATCCAGATAAAGTTCTGACTCGAGATAAAGCAACATATGCCATGCCCTCCTTGAACACAGAATTTCCAATATTCACCAAAGCACTATCAACACTTAAACCTTGAGATTTATGAATAGTTACTGCATATGCCAAAGAAACAGGAAACTGTTTGCTGCGTACATATAAATCTTTCACTAGCAAAAAACGAGCAGAACGACAGATTTGTTGTACTGCTTCAATACCATCAAATTTAATTTTTATAATTTCAATTCCATCTCTATTTTAGTAATTCACAAAATCCACAACATGACCCATTGCTCCATTTACTAAACCTCTTTCCACATCTAAATTACGTTGTAAAATTATACGACAATTTAAAGATGCATACAGAGTCTTTTCCATACCAGCAGTTTTAGATATTGTCTTCTCTAAAGAATCTAATTTTGATTTCAACTTCTCTGACAAAATATTAGTTGCTCCTTCATGTTCTATTTTATCAATAGCTTCCAGTTTCACAATTTCTTGATTTTCCAACTTTAACATTTTGGTGTTGAAGATTGAACATTCTTGCAGAGTTGGCATCAAGCATATGACAGATTTGTTTTCAGGAATTTTCTTAAAAATATTCTCTGGGAGAATGTTTTCTTTTGGATACAAATTTGAAATTAATCGTGCATGTAAAGCTGCTTTCCCATGCTCAGTTAGTTTCCCAATTCTTACATCTTGTAGAATATTTTTATAATCTTCATCCTTTGCCTGTCGCATATTTTGAAGTAGTTCTGCATATTTAAAATTTAGCCATATGTTAACATTTCCAATGCTTCCTAAGCACTTCCTGGTATCTTCATGCGTAAGCATTTTAAACACTGGCTGTCCTTTCACTGGAGTTAGTTGCAGTAGATCTCCAAAAACAATGATGTGTTTGCCTCCAAATAACACATCATAGTCTGTTTTAAGAGTTTCTTGCATTCTTAAATGCACAAAAGCAAGCATTACATTTGACACCATGCTTACTTCATCAATGATAAGAAGTTTCATTTTCTTTAGGACTCTTGAAACTTCACAACAAGCTTCTCCAGATAGCTTGTGGTATTGTAATTTGTTATCATGCTCCACTGGCAGCATCAATAAGCGATGTAAAGTAATCCCTTTAATGTTGTGTGCTGCCAACCCAGTTGGAGCAGTAACAACACAAGAGAGCGATGATTACGTTGTTTTCTGCAAATATGTTGCAATCACTTTAATCAGGAAACTTTTCCCAGTTCCTGCTTCTCCACTCACATACAGTCGGATAGGTACAAATGATGTACATGAGCACTCTTTTTTTCTCATGAGATAAACCATGCTCAATTTGTTGTGTGACTTGATCATATATTTGTCTCTGCTCAACGTTTAGTTCTTTTTCCAAATCTTCTAAGTCAACTGCATCCTCCTGAGCTTGTTCCATGGCTCTTTCAACTTCATCCATGGCAGTGGCAGCTTCATTTTGTATAATTGGTCCTCCTAGTGGATCCTGACTCAATGAAGCTGAACTCTGACTGTCTTGAGAACTGTCTCTAGCAATCTCTGCTGCAATTGTAGCTTCTTGCTGTATTTCCTCGTTCAACATTTGCAGATAATTTGAAAAAACAGGACATTCTATGGTATCCTTGGTTGAATTGAACGAATCTAAGAAAATCTCCAAGTAGTTCCTCTTGTCTACGCCAAGGTTTAAAGAGTTATAAAAGAGCTAAGTAATAAAATTCCCTTTTGTCTGGAGAATCACAACTCAATTTTCGATGATTAATCAAATGGCCTTTTCTTTGTTTTACTAGACAGCCTTCACATCCAATTACAGCATATACACCTTTATTGATGTCTTCTGTGATGTTCTTTTTAAAAATGTAGGTTTGCAGAACTTCATAGAGACAAGCGTTCTCAAGGTGAGTACTTCTATTTGGATAGTTTGTATCCAACATGTTTGTCTTCAAAATATCTGTACTGTCTGGTTCTTTCTCCGCCAAAATACTCAATTTCTTGTACAGATTTCAAAACTCGGTTTCGTGTTGCAGCAAGACCTAGACTCACCCAAATGAGTGTTCTAGGTTTGGCATATAGACTTGCTGATGACAACCGATCAGAACATTCATATGCTCCAATTTCTTGATGCGACAACATCTTCAGACTGTAACTGTATAATTTCTTGCTTAGACTCTTTTCATGTGAAATTTCCTCCCACATTTCCTTCAGTTCCGTCTTTTCTGATTTTGTGATGTAAGACGTCACATATCGAGCCACAGCAATAGAGTTGTCAGCCACATATTGAATATCCAGGTTAGCATTCCACATGGACAAAATCACTGGGTTGTAGTCATTTATGCATTTGGATTCCTCATTTCTTCTTAGGTTGTATCACTTCACTTCTTTAGCTTTATTCGATTTTTTGTTTAAAATCATAAAAGCATACATTTAAAAACACTAATGACAAGAGTTGCATACAAAAGCACAAAATGGCATAAAGATAAAACATTTGTCCATGTTACGTGAATAAATTCCTTGTGTCATAATAGCATTCGTAATTAACCATACCCATGGCCAAAGTACATTGTTACAGGGTGGTTGAAGGCGGAAAAGACTTGGCCACACAGTGCACGGATGCTACTGCGCTTCATGTGAGCTGGCTCTGCCCTTGATTGTAGTCGAGCGGTAAGTACCCTGCTTGGGTAAAAGTCGCGTAAGTCCCAGATGGATATAGGGCCAACACCTTCACGGGGGTACAAAGAACGCAGGTAGGGAACGACTGAACTGCTTCTAAATTTTATGAGAACAAGGTCACCGTCAATGTCTTTTTGTAAGGGGCCTAGCCAGCCCACTCTTCTAACAGATATGATGGTCCCATCAAAACCCATGGGCAGAGGCCTATTTTTTGTTAACCAGTATATGACTTTGTTGAGTAAGTCTTGTTCCCGCTCAGTTTTTCCATGTTTAATTACTGGAACTCCTGCTAGAACACACACAAAGGGTGCAGCCTCCGGGGGTAACTGAATGTGAGTTGTGTTATTATTAGGTTCTACTCTTGTAGCGGTATGTTGTAAAGGACGCGGTTTGTGGTTAACTTTAGGTGCATTGGGGGGTGGAAGGATAGGGACTAAAGGTTGAGATTGGTCGTTACTGTTAGTGCCAGGTGGGTTGTGACAGATTGACGTTACAGGATTTTCAGTACGAGTTAGGTTGACCTTAATGCATTTCTCTATTCCCAACAACCTATCCTCTAGGGTGGCAATTTTAGCAATTAATGGCGAAATGAGTGAGCCAACCATTTGTTCAATCTGGGCCAGAAAGTTCGCATTGAAGGAGGTAATCCATTGGTCTATTTTATCTTCCAATTTTAGAAGGGTGTTAGTCGCAGTCAGTGGAGAGCTAAGACACAGTTTTTGTTGTTTTAATCTATTCCCTATGGGCTTGGTCCCATCCCACTTCCTTTTACTAGATAAGGGTTGAGGAGAAACAGTAATTGGTGTATTGTCATTTTTGGATTGGGGAAGTTGTACCAGAGGACTGGCGATTGGGATTGGCATACTGGGACGTATAGCGTGGCAAGGGGAAGAGCTATTGATTTCATTTCTGGCTTCCACAGTGGCATAGCTTGTTTTACAGAGGGAGTTTAGCTCATCCAGCAGCGAGAGATGTTGCGCTGTACCATTTGTAGGGTCGGCCAGTTGATTAATGGAAATGTTAGAATTGGCAGATTCATTCATGATGGCGGTGGACGGAGAAGGCCTTCCTAGAGTTTGTGACCCCGGGTACAAGCCTCTCTGGCTGATTGATTTCTTGGTCACCCCCTTATGGGTCATCATGGGGTGTGCAAATATTAGGCTATAGTAAAGCCTCAAGGAATTCAAAGGGTTTTAGAGAATTTTCAGCTAGGGTCCAGTTTATAATCCCTTTACAATAATGTCAGGAAGAGCAGAAAGTTGGTACCTTGGCAGTGTGATGGAGTCAGGGGGAGTGGCCCTGTCCCGTCCTCCTCGTGCCTCTGAGGGCCACAGAGAGCCTGCCCTTTGCCCGGGCTTCTCCCGCGCGCGGTCCCGTGACGCGGGGGCTCGAGATTCTTTTATGCGCCTCCGGGCGCAGGATTAGCGGCAGCGGCCGCAAAGGATTCCGGGTGGTGTAGTTCTTCTCCCTCCTCCCAGCGGCCGCTAGATGGTGTGCTGCGGTGGCGGGAGGGAGAACAGGGCAGCCAACAGGAGTCGCGGCTATCAGGGCAGCCAGTGGAGGTGAGCAAGCCCCCCAGTGAATGTCACAAGCCCCTGCTCCACCGGGGCTCGAGATTCTTTTATGCGCCTCCGGGCGCAGGATTAGCGGCAGCAGCCGCAAAGGATCCCGGGTGGTGTAGTTCTTCTCCCTCCTCCCAGCGGCCGCTAGATGGTGTGCTGCGGCGGCAGGAGGGAGAACAGGGCAGCCAACAGGAGTCGCGGCTATCAGGGCAGCCAGTGGAGGTGAGCAAGCCCCCCAGTGAATGTCACAAGCCCCCGCTCCACCGGGGCTCGAGATTCTTTTATGCGCCTCCGGGCGCAGGATTAGCGGCAGCGGCCGCAAAGGATCGCGGGTGGTGTAGTTCTTCTCCCTCCTCCCAGCGGCCGCTAGATGGTGTGCTGCGGCGGCGGGAGGGAGAACAGGGCAGCCAACAGGAGTTGCGGCTATCAGGGCAGCCAGTGGAGGTGAGCAAGCCCCCCAGTGAATGTCACAAGCCCCCGCTCCACCGGGGCTCAAGATTCTTTTATGCGCCTCCGGGCGCAGGATTAGCGGCAGCGGCCGCAAAGGATCCCGGGTGGTGTAGTTCTTCTCCCTCCTCCCAGCGGCCGCTAGATGGTGTGCTGCGGCGGCGGGAGGGAGAACAGGGCAGCCAACAGGAGTCGCGGCTATCAGGGCAGCCAGTGGAGGTGAGGTGAGCAAGCCCCCCAGTGAATGTCACAAGCCCCCTCCCACATTTCCTTCAGTTCCGTCTTTTCTGATTTTGTGATGTAAGACATCACATATCGAGCCACAGCAATAGAGTTGTCAGCCACATATTGAATATCCATGTTAGCATTCCACATGGACAAAATGACTGGGTTGTAGTCATTTATGCATTTGGATTCCTCATTTCTTCTTAGGTTGTATGTATTTTTGGGTGATTTCCTTGTCACAGTATGTCGCAGAGAAGACATAAAATTGTTGACTCTTCCTTTCAATGTTACTGGACATGGAAATGCAAAACAACATTTCGTGTAGAACTTGTCCTTGGATTTGTATTTTCGACGACAGTATTTCCCACAACGATGGGTTTGAAAGCGTAAAACTTGGTGTCTTAAATTGTTTTCTTCTGTACTTTTCGGAACAGCACATGTAGAATACTGCTCAATGAAACTCATCACTTTCTCATCTGAATCTGTTCCAAATTTAGGTGCATCTTTAATCCATAGCAGCATATGTATATGAGGAGCACCTCTTGCTTGATACTCCTTTCTCCAAAAGAAATCCAAAACCTCTCCAAGCGGAGGATTTTTTTTGTTTGTAATAAAAGACATCATAGCTTCAAACCTATGATTGAAATACCTGCATACATTAACTGGATCCAAAGAGCACAGTTCTCCAGGTGTCTTGTATTCAATATTTTGAATGTTTTTATTTGCCTCTCGTAGAAATTCAAGTAAGTCTTCCCAAGCATACTCAGCACAGCTAAGAGTGAGGAACCATGTAGGAGTTCCTAAGTTTCTTAGCATACATTTCAATTCCCCATGACGACAGTACCAATACTCGTTAGTACCACGCTGACATGCCATGAGATTAATTAGCTGAGATTCCAAAACACTGTCTTGCAGTTTGACTTTATCCATAAAATCCCTTGCCGAAACATTTTGTAGATGTGCTCCACTTTTCAGTATATGGTTTACTGAATAGGAAAGTCCAGACAAGTCACTCTCAAACAGTAGATGGAACAAATATGGAATGCATTGACGAAACCTTGGATCTTCTGCATATAATCTTGAAGTCCGGTATTCAGATGCAGGAATTTGAACAGGTCGGTCGTCATATCGTCCACCTTCACCTGTTGGAAATAACTGTGGAAAACAATGAGCTTCTAAACTTTCTTCCCATACACTAATGGGACTTCCTTCGGCTTTTTTCATCTGAAACAAGTCAATAGCATTCCCCATTACTTCTTTGGAATGCAATGGATGAACACTATAATGTTTGTAAATTTCTTCACTTCTAGAGACATCAAATTTTTCTATTTGTCCAGCAGAGACATCAGTGTCGTCTTCTACAGTTGTTCCCTCATCTCCCACATACACATTTTTATAGTACTGATTATATTTTACCAGATACAACGTTGCCTTTTTGACTTTCCTAACATCCACTAATTCTTGCCAGATTTTCTTACTTTTTGTCGGAACACCATTAACTAGAATAACCAGAGGTTCCTCTTCTACTTTTTCAACACCAATTGTATCAATATTTTTCTTAAAATCTAGAGGCAAATAAACAACTCTTCCCTTTAATCCTCTCTGGAAATCTGAAGGAGGCAATTTCCCTGAAAGGATGCACACATTGAATCGGAATAGACTCATAGGTATTTAAATCCATCAATTCAGAAGGAATGTCTACCAACTCCAGATTATTATGAACAGCTCTAGCAGGCATTTTGTTTTCATTTAATTTATTATAGCAATATGTACAAATACGTTGATCAGAGCCCAAATCAAAACAATTTTCAACCAACAAATAAGTTGCAAAATCCTTCCACTCATTATTATTTATCTTTTCACTTTTTACATATAAATCAACTAATCTAGTCTGATGCTTATAATGAGTCCGTCGACAACAAACACAAGAAAAATTAGGCCTTTCACTTGAATTGACTTTAAACTTTATAATTTCATTTTCAAATGTTTCTGTACTTAAAATCTCTACATTCTCGTCTACATTACCTTCCATTACTGTATCAATTTCTGCACTACCCTCTTTTTCACCAAAGTAACAAAATTAAATTTCATCACAAATGTTTTTGACATCTAATTCAGTTCCATGCAAAAGAGCAGTTTAACTGTTTTAGTTTAAGTGCTGGACTTTTTGCATAGTACAACCTTCTCACTAATTTCCTCACTTTATTATGATGCACTGCTAACATCCTAAAATGGTGAAAAACACTCTGACATACTTTTCTTGAAAGACAAGCCAGTGAATGCCCTTGCAAACCTGTTTTTTCTCTCCTGTGAGCAGTGGGCTGATGAGCCTGGGATCCCGCACCTACGCGCCTGAGTGGTACTATACCTGGCAGATATTGGCAGCCATCGGCAACCCCAGTACACGGCCTATCCCTGCTGACGAGGGGTGATATCCCGAAACACGTGTCCAGGGATGGCAAAGACAGCGAAGATAGCAGAAGATCGAAAGATGATGCATCGCGAACACTTTACTACATTGACCAGAGTCCTTAGGGGCGACACCGCCGGTGTGTGAGTAGTGTGCGACCCCACCCCCATTTGTAACTTTAAAGCTATCGTGAGCAGTGGGCTGACGAGCCTGGGATCCCGCACCTACGCGCCTGAGTGGTACTATACCTGGCAGATATTGGCAGCCATCGGCAACCCCAGTACACGGCCTATCCCTGCTAACGAGGGGTGATACCCCGGAACACGTGTCCAGGGATGGCGAAGACAGCGAAGATAGCAGAAGATCGAAAGATGATGCATCGCGAACACTTTACTACATTGACCAGAGTCCTTAGGGGCGACACTGCCGGTGTGTGAGTAGTGTGTGACCCCACCCCATTTGTAACTTTAAAGCTCCCGTGAGCAGTGGGCTGACGAGCCTGGGATCCCGCACCTACGCGCCTGAGTGGTACTATACCTGGCAGATATTGGCAGCCATCGGCAACCCCAGTACACGGCCTATCCCTACTGACGAGGGGTGATACCCCGAAACACGTGTCCAGGGATGGCAAAGACAGCGAAGATAGCAGAAGATCGAAAGATGATGCATCGCGAACACTTTACTACATTGACCAGAGTCCTTAGGGGCGACACCGCCGGTGTGTGAGTAGTGTGCGACCCCACCCCCATTTGTAACTGTTTTTTCTCTCACTCTACAAGGATCTAACTCTTGTAAAATTTTCTTTTTTTGTTTCACACTTTTCTTAGTATATGTCCGTAAGAAAGTGCGAAACAAATCAATTGGTTCCTGTCGGACACTACAAATACTACTACAATTCCATGTATATACTGGAGCCTTAGGACATCTCCCTAAAACTTCATCAGCTAACACCTCTTCTGTATTTCTAGGCACAATCTCTTCTTTTTCAACCGGACAACTGTCCTTCACCTCATATGCTCGACCACTGGTGTCAACTGCATGCACCAAATCATTATCCTGAAAGTAACTTTCTTCATTAAAAAATGGCTCAGAACTTGAACTATGCTTCCATTCTCCAGAAAAAATATCACAGAAATTAGTTTGATTAATTACTCTCCTCCACTTACATTTTGATTTAAACACATTGATTATCTTATCAAGTGTACGAATTCTATTCATTACTAAACAAAACAATTTATTTTTCACTTTAAATGCTTCATCCACGATCTTAACTATGTTTTTTTTCTTGTAAAAAGCTGTCTTTTTTTATACCTTTTTACATTTTTTAATACATTTAATACAATTCTGTTGTAAAACATTCATCTACGAATGTCAGAAAATTGTTTGCTTCTTCTATTGCTTTGCAAGATATCGTCTCCTTGTACACGTCTTACATTTTTAGAAGGACATCCTGTCTTTTTTGAAATTACAGGCGTTTCATTCTTCTTAGTTAAAAAACTTTTTTTTGCTTGACATTTAAATAACTTCCTGAGAAAAATGTTACTTTGCTTACCAGGAGCATTTTTCTTTTTCTCTGAAGATTTTATTTTGGTTGGTTCTTGATTTTCTTTTCCTTAGACCTTAATTTTCTCTTATAATTCTTTTCTCTTCTTGTTTTAGAAGGCATCTGTTTGTTTGTTTGTATAGATGATTATAATCTATGGAAAACAAAAAATAACATAATATAGACCACTACAAACATATTACATAACAATTACAATAAGTAAACAATATAAACACTAGTATACAACAAAAGGCTCATTTGCATTACATGTGCTTTGCTTTGTGTCAAAAACGATTTACTAATTAATGTTATATCTTGTTTATATATATATAGGTGGCCTGTTTTTGGCCTGTAGATACAGAGAAATAATTTGTGCAGAGACACACATACTGCTTGCAGAGACAGAGATGGTAGATTACATGTAACATCGTGGACATGTGCCTAAGATCACACCAAATCTATTGCATTGTTAATGCTTGTTTACCTTGCTACCATTAAGAAAGCAGTCAGATGTGTCACACATTTGCCATACATTTAGAATGTTAGCACTCTAGTTGCTCATTATTTCAAGCTTCACTCACAGTGTGATCTTAGGCAGATTAATTGGATTTTAGATATAATGTACCATGTCTGTCACTGCCAACAGTATGCGTGACACCGAGGGCGAGATCTATTGCATTTTCAACGCTTGTTTACTTTGGTTCCATCAAGAAGGCATTCAGATGTGTCGCACATTTGCCATTAATTCTGAATGTTTGACATTAATGCTGGTCCACAGATAGTGTAAAGGTTTCATTTGCATATTTACAAGCCGCTTGCGCAATGTTAGATATAATTTACAAATTAATGTTATATCTTGTTTATATATAGGTGGCCTGTTTTTGGACTGTAGGTACAGAGAAATAATTTGTGCAGAGATACACATGCTGCTTGCAGAGACAGAGATGGTAGATTACATGTAATATCGTGGACATGTGCCTAAGATCACCCCAAATCTATTGCATTTTCAATGCGTGTTTACTTTGGTTCCATCAAGAAGGCATTCAGATGTGTCACACATTTCCCATAAATTCTGAATGTTTGACATTAATGCTGGTCCAGAGATAGTGTAAAGGTTTCATTGGCATACTTACAAGCTGCTTGCGCAATGTTAGATATAATTTACTAATTAATGTTATATCTTGTTTATATATAGGTGGCCTGTTTTTGGCCTGTAGATACAGAGAAATAATTTGTGCAGAGACACACATACTGCTTGCAGAGACAGAGATGGTAGATTACATGTAATATCGTGGACATGTGCCTAACATCACACCAAATATATTGTATTTTCAATGCTTTTTTACTTTGCTTCCATCAAGAAAGCATTCAGATGTGTTACACATTTGCCATAAATTCAGAATGTTAGCACTCTAATATGCCAATGAAACCAATACACTATCTCTGTATCAGCTTTAATGTTAAACATTGCGCACGCGGCTTGTAAATATGCCAATCAAACCAATACACTATCTCTGTATCAGATTTAATGTCAAACATTGCGCACGCGGCTTGTAAATATGCCAATGAAACCAATACAGAATCTCTGTATCAGCTTTAATGTCAAACATTGCGCACGCAGCTTGTAAATATGCCAATGAAACCAATACACTATCGCTGTATCAGCTTTAATGTCAAACATTGCGCACGCAGCTTGTAAATATGCCAATGAAACTAATACACAATCTCTGTATCAGCTTTAATGTCAAACATTGCGCACGCAGCTTGTAAATATGCCAATGAAACCATTACAGTATCTCTGTATCAGCTTTAATGTCAAACATTGCGCACGCGCCTTGTAAATATGCCAATCAAACCAATACACTATCTCTGTATCAGCTTTAATGTGAAACATTGCGCACGCGGCTTGTAAATATGCCAATGAAACCAATACACCATCTCTGTATCAGCTTTAATGTCAAACATTGTGCACGCAGCTTGTAAATATGCCAATGAAACCAATGCACTATCTCTGTATCAGCTTTAATGTCAAACATTGCGCAAAAGTCTTGTAAATATGCCCCTCTTTATCTTATATTCCATCTCAATTGATACCATTACTGAAATACTTTATGCATCTCCCACACCATTTCATATGGTTTTCTATCTACTATTCCTATCCCTCTCCATACATTCACTGCTTCCACCCATGCTAAAGGTTGCACAAGGCACTTCAAAAAAAGGAGCATATTTACAAGTCCAATGAAACCATTACACAATTTCTAAACCAGCATTGAATCCAAGCATAAAAAACAATTCATAAAAAGTCTACCTTATAAACACACAGCTATGTCAAAGATTGCGCACGCAGCTTGTAAATATGCCTCTCTTTTTTTGTACATTCTATCTCAATTTATACCATTTAAAAAAAGCTTTAAACATCTCTCACGGCATTTCATATTCTTGTCTGGGTGCATATTTTATTATTCTGCATGCATTTTCTGCTTGCACCCATGTCAAAAATTGCGCAAAGGTCTTGTAAAAATGCCCCTCTTTATCTTATATTCCATCTCAATTGATACCATTACTGAAATACTTTATGCATCTCCCACACCATTTCATATGGTTTTCTATCTGCTATTCCTATCCCTCTCCATACATTCACTGCTTCCACCAATGCTAAAGGTTGCACAAGGCGCTTAAAAAAAAAAGGAGCATATTTACACGTCCAATGAAACCATTACACAATTTCTAAACCTGCATTGAATCCAAGCATAAAAAACAATTTATAAAGAAGTCTACCTTATAAACACACAGCTATGTCAAAGATTGCGCACACAGCTTGTAAATATGCTTCTGTTTTTTTGTATATTCTATCTCAATTTATGCCATTAAAAAAAAGCTTTAAACATCTCTCACGGCATTTCATATTCTTGTCTGGGTGCATATTTTATTATTCTACATGCATTTTCTGCTTGCACCCATGTCAAAAATTGCGCAAGAGTCTTGTAAATATGCCCCTCTTTATCTTATATTCCATCTCAATTGAAACCATTACTGAAATACTTTATGCATCTCCCACACCATTTCATATGGTTTTCTATCTGCTATTCCTATCCCTTCACTGCTTCCACCCATTCTAAAAGTTGCACAAGGCGCTTCAAAAAAAGGAGCATATTTACAAGTCCAATGAACCCATTACACAATTTCTAAACCAGCATTGAATCCAAGCATAAAAAACAATTTATAAAGAAGTCTACCTTATAAACACACAGCTAACATTATGGTAAAAGGTAAAAATATAATTCCTTAATTCACACAGACACTCACTATGATACTTGTCAAAAATCTTTAAGCTCTCTATCTTTTTTAAAAGAATCATTACTCACCTTTAAAAATGCTTTGGAAGATGTCAAACAGTGTCAGTCACAGTCAACAGATATTCTTAACCAGAATCACTGAACAATGCTTCCTTCACTGGAGCCTTTCAATAATGGCACAGATTCTTTCTCATTTCAGAGCCATATTCTTGTACATAGCCAATAAAAATTGTTCCCACACAAATTCAAAACCAAACTGCACATTTTAATTGGTTGTACATTTCAAGACTTTGAAACTCACATAACATTCACCCATCCCCCCAGTGCTCATTCACAAAGTAACCATGGTAACTCCCTCTTAAACCAGCACACAGTTCACAAGTTCACCATACTAAGTTGCAAAACAATCCTTCAAGGCTGTTTGACCTCTCAATCTACTAGCTAATGAAATGCAATGTTTCTTTAAATGACTTTTTCTCAACCATTGAAATGACTTCTTACAAAAAAAAGCATGCACCCTAATTTTCAGTGGAGATTTTTAACAAAGCACCAATCATTTCTGGTTATTCAACTGCACTGATTCCCAAGCACTTTTTTTCATAATCAAACTGCCATTTCATTTCCACAACTCATCTGACTAGAAGCTCATCTACCTTCAAAATGACAAAAGTCTGGTTTGTGGGTCATAGCTATGTCCACTGGAGTCAAAATTACGCAGCTAACAGAGGTATTTACAATCTTGATTTACCAAATGTGGACATTGTATGGATTGGACAGAGAGGATTGAGGAGTCACCAATTGATACCATTGGTAAAATCCTTTATGCATTTATCACACCCTGACCTTATAATTGTGCACTGTGGTGGAAATGACTTGGGCACTTTGACTGGGGTAGGTCTGGAAATGCTTTTAAAGGACATCTTTGGGCAATTGATGTCACTTTTTCCAAAAACTGCCTTGGTATTTTCTAATATATGCCAAAGGCAAAAATGGAACTGGTCCAACCAATTTTGTCCACAGATTGAGAAAGCAAGGAAACATGTAAATAAATCTGTTTCTGCTTACCTCAGAGACTATGGTATGGGTTCCATTTACCACAACAACTTGCGTTACAACATGCAAGACATCTATAGGAGAGATGGTGTGCATTTTACAGATGAGGGGAATAGAGTTTTCCTCTTGAATATAAGACTCTGCATTGGTACCTACTTATAGGTACAAAAAACACCCACTTAACACAACAGCTCTTTTCAGAGCTAACTTACCTCTAAACACTCTACATTATTTTTTTACTCTATTTTTTTACACTGTTTTTCCCCGTGGTGCGCTCAGGGTGCGCGTACCGGAGAGCGTACCGGGGAGCGCAGCCAGCGCTTACGCCGCGAAAATTTCAACAAAAAACCCACGTTTTTTTGCCCTTTAAGGTCCTTCTAGGCCCCCCTCAGAAAATCTAGGGGGTCAGGGGGTGTCTACTCTGCCCCCTTTTAATTATTTCCCCCTTTCTTTTTCACCTCTTGTGTCTCGATTCTACCGAGACACAAGATGGCGGACTCTCCGGACTGTTTAGAATGTTGACAGACACCCGACAGCCAATCAGCTTTCCGCTCGCGCACTCCCGTAGCGCGCCGGGTGCGCTCCCCGGTACGCGTACCGGTGAGCGCTCGGAGGGCGCCTATAGATATATATGTGTTTTTGAAGTTAATTTTCATAAAAACCACTGGAGCAATTTTCACCAAACATAGCAAAGGCACATCTGCGTACCAGTCCCTACAATTTTGCCAAGTTTGGCCTAATTCCGTTCAGCGGTTCGGGCTGTAGACTTGTCAGACCGTCCTATGGAAATTAACATGGGGAAAACATGTTTTGGGACCCCCCTTTTTTCTCGGCCCCCACTTCACGAATCCCCCCGTAACTTTCAGGGAAGGAGCGCAGCGGAGCTGGCCAAAATTTTCGAAAATTACACACAAATTCCTCAACCGGCGCCAGAGTTATTCCCAATAGAATGTTGCGGATTTCCTATGGTAGCCAATCCTAACTATAACTACCTACTGGCGACCGCCAGTAGGTAATATAGATTTAGATATAGGTATACTATATCTAAGTAAGGGGTGCTTACACCACCTTACCCAGGCTGCAAGGGGTGGTTAAGATCTATACTACAATCTTTTCTAGAGGCTAGTGTAATAAAAGGGAAGAGTTTCCTGAGGACCCCAAGAATGTTAAACATGACTCACTTGGTTCCCAAATGTTAGCGTCTCGTCTTAAACCACACCCATATTTCAGGCTGATTCAACAGGAGACAGTAAGGAGCCATTCTCTGTGGGCCACCAAGAGTTAGACCAAATAGAATCATGCTCTCCAAAGATAAGGACTTCTTTTTTTCAGGGTGTAACTTGAGTCCAGTTGTCGTGTGGAAGTCCCCGTCCACATTCACCCCTACACAGTTCATCGCCCCCACTAACCTACCTGGGTCACAACGAATGGCTGGGGAGGCTGAACCGAAGAGATCTTAGAGCTCTGGTGCTATACCTAGCCCCCATATCTACCTCACAATGCGAAACATCATTCCTCAATATTTACTAGCCAGTGCGCATAAGGGTGAGGGGGCATGTTGGAATAGGTTAGCACCTCCTGGCCTGTCAGTATGGAGGCTTAACAAGCAGCACAATCGCGACATGCATTCCTCTTGCCCAAGGCCGATTACTCTCAATCTTCCCAATCTACCCCTTACATGGCAATGCTGGGGAATGCTCCTATCCTTTCACCAAGTACCACACTGGACTTTGATCAACTTAAAAATAACGTTTTGCACTCGCCGAAATTAAGTACCACCCTGGGGGCCAGGGTGTCAAGCCATATCATCATGGTACAAAGAGCGAGCTGGGTTGGAAGGGTCAAGAAATCATTTTCGGGGGGGCTGTATTAACATCAGTTTCAACAGGCCTCATAGAGCATAGAGAATTCTTGCATCTATTAGGTGCCCCGCCCCTAGTGGGTTTATCTCTACCATTGTCACCCTGCCCTTGGGGGTTTTCTACAGACCACAGGTTCGTCCATCACAACTTGGCTATAGGCAAACTCCGGGACCTTTGGATCCGGCTCAAGGTACCTTGCAATGGGCTGCCCTGGACATTGCACCCTTGAACAGGTTTTTCCTCCTATTAACCCTGGATGGCTGTGATTATTATTATTATTATTTGCACTTATAACGCGCTGCAGCTACCCAAAAAGGGTTTCCCGTCGCGGTTTATACGGAGTTGCGTAAAGAGAGTCGAGCAAGATGAGTGTCTGGGTGTTAAATAACCAAGTTTTTAAAGCTTTACGGAATTTGATGTGATCTATCTCGTTACGTAATGAGAAAGGGAAAGAGTTCCACAACGAGGGCCCTAGGTAGGAAAAAGATCTTCCGCCCATCCGAGAAAGCTTGATTTTAGGAATGACAAACTTCTTTAGCGTGGAGGAGCGGAGAAGACGAGATGGAAGATACGGGCAGACAAGTGATTGAAGATATTTCGGAGCACTACCAACTTTGATTTTATGCATGAAACAGAGTGCTTTGAATTTGACTCGGTTTTCAACCTTGAGTCAATGAAGATCCCGGAAATGTTGGGAAGTGGAGGCAGTCCTATGGATCTTACACAACAATCTGGCCGCTGAATTTTGAATCCCCTGCAGTTTATGTGTAGTGGCTTTATTTGAACCCAGATAAAGCACATTTCCATAGTCAATCCTAGAGGTAATCAAGGCATTGACTACGATTTTCTTAGTAGAGTCAGGCAACATCCAGCAGATCTTTTTTAGCCATTTGAGGATGGCAAAACACGTGGCAGAGGTTTTTACCACTTGTTGGTGCATATTGAGGGATTCATCAATGATAATGCCCAGGTTGCGCGCCTGAGAAACTGGGGCGGGAAGAGCACCCATTTCAAAAGGCCAGTGTTGTGGGCCCCACAGATTTTTATTTTTTCAGAGAATAATTACTTCGGTTTTTTCACCATTTAATTTAAGAAAATTATCCCGTATCCATTCTGCTATTTTAGTTAAACCTACTTTAAGTGGGGAAGAGGCATCTGTATTCTCGGAAGAAAGGGAGAAAATAAGCTGGGAATCGTCGGCATAAGAATACATCAACAGCCCGGAGTTTTCTACCACTTTAGCTAAAGGGCTCATATAAAGGTTAAACAATAAAGGGTTAAGTATAGAGCCCTGTGGTACACCATGAGCAAAGACATGTTTGTCTGAGCAGGCTGTTCGAGAAAAATCTTGAAATGTACGCTCGGTCAGAAAAGAGATGAGCCAATTAAGTGTTGAATCGCAGATGCCTAGGGAGCAAAGAGTGTTTATTAATACAGTGTGTTAGATCCAATAGGATAAGCGCCACTGTCTCTCCCTTATCTAATTGGCAACGTATATTTTCTGTGACTCCTAATAAGGTGGTTTCTGTCGAAAAGCCGGCTCTAAAGCCTGATTGAAAGGGAGGCAGCAAATTTTGGGTAGTTACAAATTCAGCTAGATTTTGGAGAACATGTTTTTCAAGGAGTTTAGAGAACACAGGTAATAAGGAGATGGGTCGATGGTTTGAAGGTTGATTAGGATCGGTCCCTGCCTTTTTTACGAGTGGGTGTATGCTTGCAGTCAGCTGGAACAGTTTCTTCCTGTAGGGAGGTATTGAGAAGATCAGTAATACCATCCAGTGACAGGGAGTCGAGCTGCTTAAATATAGTGCAAGGCAAGGGATCTTTCGGGGATCCAGATTTAATGTCATTGAGTAATTTTGTTAAGGCCTCTGAATTCAGCCTGGGCCAGCTATCCAGAATACCTTTGGCATTCTGAAGAAGCCCAGTACCGTAATTGCAGTTATTGTTGTCAATGGGAGATCTCAATGGAATTACTGTAGTGGAGAGACAGTTATTCTGGGCCGATGTAATTCCTGGATAGATATTATCCACTTTTTGTATAAAAAAGTAGCCAATGTTTCACATTGCTGCTCATTTAAATCCGGTGGCATAGCTAACGTTTTAGAGCCAGCAAGTTCTTTCACCATCTTAAATAATGTTTTGGAGCGATTTAGAGCTTCTGAGATAGTGGAGGACACATAATTGGCTCGAGCCTTACTGCAAAGAGTGTGGTACTTTTTTAGCTTATTTTTGTAGGCATTTTTGGCTTCAGATGTATAGTTTTTTCTCCATCTGCGTTCAGATGCTTTACATTCAGATTTTTCTTTTTTCAATAGTTCCATGAACTAAGGGGCCGAGGGTCGATGACCCTTAAGCTTTATATTGGTCAGAGGTAAACATGTATCTATTGCCGTCGAGAGCCATTTCTGCACTGATTTAGATAGCGAGTGTACAGATTGCTTTGAGCAGGGAAGATGAGTGTTTAAGAAGTTGTTCAATGTTTCAATGTCTAATTTTTCCAATTTCTTATTTGCGTGGTTTGATCAGTAGGGAGTTTAGACTCTGACTAAGTAATGATCAGACCAACACATTGGCAGCGCGGGTAAACAGCTAATTACATTAAGGTTAGAAAAAATGGGAGCAAGTAAGTGACCTGCTTCGTGTGTGTATCCAGGAGTAAGCAAGTTTATGTTTAAGTTTAAGGCGGCCAGATCGGAAATAAACTCAGAAGTAGTTGTACAAGTTTGATTTTCTAAGTGTATGTTTAAGTCCCCTAAGAGGGAAAAATTGGCCGCCTTCATCACCAAGGGACTTATGAGTTCCGGAACAGCAGATGCCCATGAAGCCACAGAACCAGGGGAACGGAGGTCAAGTATTCCAGAAAACATAAAATTGGGGGTAAGAGATAACTTAAACATCGCTGCTTCACAATTAGGAATTGGTATATGAGTGAAGTCACAGTTGTACTCTTTTTTTAAAAGAATAGCAATACCACCCCCTGTTCTATGTGTGCGGTCTATCCTCGCTATTGCGTAATGGTCCGGACCGGCTACCGCAATGTCAGGACCTGAACTCTCATGGAGCAAGGTTTCCGTAAGGAAAATTGCGTCGGGCTTCTCGTCATTAGTAAGTTAAAAATCTCAAATTTTTGTTTCGGTAGAGACCTACAATTTAAGCTGAGAAAAGAGAATGTTTTATATTGGGATTGACTTTAATTCACAATATAGCCTTTCCTTTCCACAGTTAAATTGCGATTGGGAACAAATGTAAAGCCACGATTAAAACAAGACGTAGTTTCGACATCCATATGTAATTTAGCACATTTCGGGGGTAAAGGGATATGTAGAGTCCGAAGCTGCTCTGGATTATACCTAAGTGTCGGAGCTTTTATGTTACAAATGGTGTGGAAAGCCTGATTGTCTGCGTCAGGCAGGTCTTTCGTACAACTAACCGGTGTCGGACCAGGGTTCCTGGCCCTCGGCCCTGTCCAGGCGCGGACGGGCTTGCCTTTGGCACGCCCACCGCGCGCGTCCGCTGCGCGCAGAGTGCGGGCGTGGGATTTATAGGCTTGCGGTCAGCTGACTGCTGACATCAGTGCTCCACTTCCCCCGCCTCCACCCGGAAAGCAACCAAGACAGCTTCTCCCTCCACAATAAGCGGGCGAACCCTGGGTGGACCGGGGAGCAGTCGGTAACAGAGAAAAGAAGTGGTTTAAAATTAGGTTCCTTAGCGTCGCAGTTTAAAAAACACAGCTAGCGTTGCAAGCATCTACTTACACGCGTCCCGGGTCTAACTCTCCAGAAGAAGTCCAGATAGATCCCCAAGTCCTGAGGCCTCCGGTTCCTACACCTCCAGGTCGTAAAGGGTGTAACCTTATCAGTTGTAATATCGCTGGCCTTGCAGGCAGGTTCAGCAACCCAATGTGGTTGGCCTTTATTAAAGGCTTTGATGTGGTCTGTCTCCAGGAGACATGGGTATCTACAAACTGCTTTTTCTGGAAGATTACAAGACTCTCTACCAGCAACCCCCGCTCAGGTATGGAGAGCTATGGGGGTTGAATAATTGTTGTGTCCCTATTGATACGTTGCAGTCTCTAAGGTTCACCTACGGAGGTTCCTCCCTTGCAAGCTCTTTTATTCTCCATGGGGTCGGGCAATTTGCTCCTGTTGAACTTTTATATTGCTTTAGGGAGGCCTGTTTGTGTCGGCCGTCCTCGGTCTCTTTCTATCAAGCAGTATTTCTTTTGGTTAGAAGGTCTATGGGGAAGGCATAAACAAGGTATATAGAAGGAGAAATAAACACAAAGGGGGTCTTTCAATGGTGGAATCGTCACGGTGCTAGTGTGGCCTTGTTTGAAGTTTTTCCCAGGGTTTTGGGTTGGTTCTTCTGTGGTTCTTTGCTTGTCTCCGTCGAAGGGAACCGGGGTAAAAAGAGAAAAAAAAGACGTCAGGCTGCCGTCCAGAAAGGATATGCACATGTGGGAATAGTGCTCCCCTCATACCTTCCCTATTCCTGTGATGTGTCTAAGTGCGGAAAGGGAGAAGGTGCTCACGGTGTGGTGCCCCGAAATCCCGCCCACCAACCCCGAAAAGAAAAGAAGCCAGGCACTTGCCTGAACCTGCGGTCCTCCTGCACCGCGGGAAGGAAAGTCTCAGCCTCCGCTTCCCTTGCAGGAGTACTGGACTCAGGGCAATGCTCCAAAAGTGGATATCTGCGTCTTCTTCTGCTTCGTCTCGGGGTGAGGTCCTGGTCTGTGGTTTCTCTCTCACTCTTCTTTCCTGTGCCTCTTGCATGTGGTGCTTTTCTTCCTGCTCCGCTTTCCCGTCTCCTTCTGGTCCTGTGCACACAGCGATGGAGTTCTCTGTTGCAAGAACGCCGTCTTTGGTCCTTCCTTCGGTTCTTGTAGTTGCCGGTGTGTGGCTTCCAGCGCAATCTTCGTCTAGACCGCCGGGCCTACTGCCGGTCTGGAATGCTCTGTCCGCCATGTTGGAGTGGTCGGGCAATGCCGCTGTGAAAGGGAATCCACTACATTGCCTTCCATCCAGGAATGGACGATCGGACCATTTGGATACTGGATACGTTGGCCTGCTGTTTCCCCGGGACATGTAAGGTACGAAAAGAAAAGGGTTGAAAGGCAAGGAACCAACGGAGCACCTTTGGGTTCGAGTCTTTGCGAAGGGAGAGCCAAGTCAAAGGGGCATGGTCTGTTAGGAGAATGAACTGCCGTCCTAGGAGGTAGTCCTGTAAGGCTTCTACTGCCTATTTGATGGCCAGGCATTCTTTCTCTATGGTGGCATATTGGACCCCCCTAGGGAACAATTTTCTACTTCGAAAAAGGAAGATGCGCAACTCGCCCATCGCGTCGGGTTGGGGAAGGACAGCCCAAGCCCTCTGCCAGAGGCGTCTGTTTGAAGAACAAAGGCCTTTTTGTGGTCAGGACAAGTGAGGACAGGGGTACTGCACAGGGCTTTCTTCAAGAGAGAAAAATTACGTTCTTTGGGGAAAGTCCATTGGAGAGATTTTCCTAATGTGGAGTTACTTAGGAGGTCAGTGAGGAGCCTAGCGATGTCAGAGAAGTCAGGTATAAATCTCTGATAATACCCAACCAAACCCAAAAAGGAGCGGACATCTTTCCTGTTGAGGGGACGGGAAATACTCATAATGGCCTCTAGTTTATTTAACTGTGGTCTGATTTGTCCCTCCCGGATGTCATATCCGAGATACACTATGTGATTCGTACCCAGAGTGGTTTTCTTGGGGTTGATTGTTAGCCCAGCTCTTTTGAGGGTGTCTAGGATTGCCTCCAGATGTATAAGGTGGGTTTCCCAGTCTGGGCTGTGGACGACTATATCGTCCAAGTAGGCTACAGGGTATGGGTGGTGTTCCCGTAAGAGGACATCCATCAGCCGTTAAAATGTGGCCGCGGCACCATGTAGGCCGAATGGAAGGACTTTGTAGTGGAAATGGCCTTACGGGGTAGAGAAGGCAATTTTTTCTTTGGCTTCCTCAGCAAGGGGTATTTGCCATTAGCCTTTTGTGAGGTCGATTGTGGACATGATTCTGACATCCCCCAGTCGTTTGATGAGTTCATCAACGAGGGGCATGGGGTATGCATTGAACTTAGATATGGCGTTGAGCTGTCGGAAGTCGATGCAGCACCTTATACTCCCATCCGGTTTGGGAACTAGGACTACTGGGGAGGAGTAGGCACTGTGGGAGGGTTCGATAATGTCTGCCTTTAACATGGCGGTTATCTCCTGGTCTATGGCCTGTCTCCGTGCGGCTGGTATCCGATATGGTTCTAGTCTTATTGGCGCCCTGTCAGTTGTGTGTTTTACTAGGGGGGTCCGGCCGGGTGTCCCTGACAAGAAATCCGAATAGGTGTTGCTGTCTCTCATCCAATTGTTCATCAATGAGTATGGACCCCTCCTCTGTAGAAGAGGGTGTAACCAGGGTGATGTCGAGGGGTTTGTTAAGTGATATATGTAGCACCGGATGGTCTTCTCCTGGAGAAGCTAGTAATGGGCCTTCCCAAGCCTTTAACAGGTTCACGTGGTAAGTCTGTCCGGTTTGCTGTTTATGGGGGACTGCTATACGGTAAGAGACTGGAGTGACCCTATGCTATACTTTATATGGACCCTGCCATGTGGCTAACATTTTTTTGTCCGAACTACGAAGAAGGATTAAGACATAGTCTCCCCCTTTGAATTCCCTGAGCTTAACATTTTTATTGTACTGTGCTTTTTGCATGGATTGTGCCCTTTCAATGTTCGAATGGAGCTCCTCCCAGAGTGATGCCAGAGTGTCTTGTAGTGTTTGGCTGTATTGAAGGGGAGGATTACTCTCATCCTCTTCCTCTACCCACTGTTCAATTGTCATGTCAAGAAGTGTACGAGGTTTCCTCCCGTACAGAAGTTCGAATGGGGAAAAAACCATAGACTTCTGTGCATGGGTTCGTATAGCGAATAAAACTAGGGTAATCTGGCGGTGCCAGTCCTTTCCTGCTTTGTCGATCACTTTTTTTAACATAGTCTTTATTGTTCGGTTATATCGTTCGCCTAGGCCATCTGTCTTGGGGTGGTATACGGCTGTGCGCAACTGTTTAATGCCCAACAGTTCGCATGTTTGTTTCATAAGGTGTGACACAAATAGGGTACCCTGGTCAGTCAGTAGTTCCCGGTGAAAACCAACCCTGACAAAGGAGACCATTGCTTGGGCTTCGGCTGTGAAGGATATGCTGGTCAGGGGTATAGCCTCCGGGTAGCGGGTGGCGTAATCAACCAACACTAGCAGATATTGGTGCCCACGGGAGGAAGGGATAAGGGGTCCAACTAGATCCATTCCTACCCTTTGAAAGGGAACGTCTATAATAGGGAGTGGTTGTAATGGTGCTTTGGGAATCGAGGGGCTGTTGACCAGCTGTCATCTTTTACAAGAGGCACAATACCTGGCTACTTCCTGATACACCCCGGGCCAATAAAATCTCTCTAGTAGGATGCTTAACATTTTTTCTTTTCCATAGTGGCCTCCCCCAACCTGACTATGGGCCAAGTCAAACACCTGATCTCGGAAGGGTTTTGGGACCAGTAGTTGCTCTCTTACTCGTCCTGTCTCCCGGGTTATCCTATACAACAAACCCCTTTTTATGCAAAATAGCAGTCCTACCTTTTCTTGGGCTTGGTTTCAGGCGTGCTTCAGGGTGCCGTCGTCCCTCTGAGCGGCACGGAAGTTCTGGCCTGGCGTCTGGATCATAGCTGCAGAAAGAAGGACAGGAGATGGTAGGGTACAATAGTTCTGTAGTAGGGGATCTCTGTGTATAGTCATAATCTAGTGAATAGTCCCGCCCATGTGCGTGGACCCCGGAGCAATCAAAAATAATCTCTTAAGCTGTCTTTGCAGTCCTGCATAGACACTTAAGAGATAATTAAGACAAATATTGCGGCCTAGCATATACAAGGCTACAAAGGCCACCACTTAATCTAAACAGTGAAAAGGATAGCCCACCATGTCCGGTTTAACACTTTTTAGAGAGGAAGGGTTGGACAGACAAGCCACCATAGGCTGCCATTATGTGTCTTGAAAAGTGATACCGTGCCTTTAAGGAACTCTCCAGAGACCCTCGGTATCCCAGGATGCACAGCCAAAGTCCTTTTACTTTCAGTTCTTTTTTCCGGCTCCTGCTAGCAGGACCCTGGAGCATTGAGCTCTCCCATTTTGGGTTTTTTTCTTCAATTTTGGCACTTTTCAAGTGTTTAGAGTGTTTCACTCGATGTCTGGGGTCTCCATCTTCCTTCTGCTGTGGTTTTTAGGCAGTTTTGCACACTCTTTCTGTCGAATATGCCTGCCTTATTCGATAAGTGCCCTGAGTGTGCCAGGAAGAAGGCCAAATCAGACCCCCACAGAGTCTGCATACTCTGTCTCCCTTCCTCCCATGTCCCAGAAGCCTGTGAGATTTGCCAATCTTTCTCCAGGAGGACCCTGCGTGACAGGGAGAAGATTCGGCTCCAAGGACTGGAGCAGAGGAAACACCAGGAACAAGGTGGGGCTGGGCATGGAGGAACCTCGTCCTCTGCCCGTGCTTCGGCCACTGGGGGGGCTCCCCAGTCAAGATAAGGCCAGGAAAAGGCACAGATTTAGGTCGACGTCGATAGCCTCGACGTCGGCGGCGAGACACCGTCAACGTCGGGATGAGTCCAGGAGACACCGCTGTTCGCCGTCGAGGTCGACTCGGTGTTCGACGTCGAGGAGAAAAAAGTTGACGTCGAGGGATGTGTCGGCGTCGAGGCGTTCGACGTCGAGGAAGGGGTAGACATCGAGGAAGGAGAAATCAACGTCGAGGAGGTGATCAAGAGCCAGGACTGTGTCCTCTGCCTCAGTGGTCAGCCTGTCTTCTGTAACCACGAGCCCCCGGTCGCGGCGGCGCTGGTGCTGGTCTGAACAGAGCGCGGCCTCGAGAACATCCTAGTCAAGGCCTGCGTAGAAGAAGAAGAGGAGAGTGGTTAGGTCTTCGGACTCTGAATATTCTCAGACCTATTCGCTTTCTAGGCCCAGGACGCCTACGCCTCCTGCATTACCTAAGGAGAATCCTCCTCCTAATCCTTCACTTCCTCCAACTCCTCCTCCACCTCCTCCTCCTCCTCCTCCTCCTCCTCATCTTCCTCCGCCTCCTCCACTGCGGCTTCCTCCACGGTCTCTATCTCTGCCGCGCTTCCCGTCGCCGCCTACGGGGCTTCCACAGCCTAGGATTCCGGTTCTGACTCCGCAGATTCCGCCTCATGTACGGCCAGCGGATCGCCCGAGGTCTAGGAGGTCTAGGTCATGGTCCAGAAGGAGGCACCGATCAAGGAGTGACCGCCGGTCTTCGACACTGTCCCGGCATCATCACCGGAGGGACAGGTCAAAGTCCCGTCATACAGACTCTTCCAGTGCCCGGGGACATAGCCCACCTTATCGGATTCACCCCATACGAGAGTTTCACCGGTGGATGACATCGTATCGTTTCAGGAGGTGTTATTGAGAGGGGCAGGGAAGCTGGGGATTACTCTAACGGTACCCACACCTTCTACATTGGTAATTTTCGAGACCTTACGCAAGCGGCAGTTGTCTCGACCCTTGTTGCCCTTGGTGCCAGGGCTGGAGGAACCGGCTATGGAGCTCTTCTTGACTCCGGCGTTAACGAAATCCGCTCCTTCCCGGCTGCAGAAAAAGTACAGGCCCCCTGACTCCGATCCAGTGTTCCTTTGATCAGACCCGGTGCCGGATTCGGTGATCGTCACTGTGGCCAGGAAGCAGCACGCTACTGCCCCGTCTTCTACGGCGCCTCCGGATAAGGAGAGCCGTCAGATGGACTCAGCGGGACAAAAAGTCTGCGGTACGGCTGCTACTTCCATGAAAGCCTCTAGTGCCGCGGCTCTCTTGGGTCGGTATGATCGGTCTCTGTGGGAGTCCCTGGAGCAGTTTCTGGAGCACCTTCCTAGGGACAAGAGGGAAGACTTCCAGGGAATCATCAATGAGGGCATGATGGTATCCAATCAGGTTATCAGCTCGGTTGCAGATTCTTCTCTCTTGGTGGCTCATGGATACTGCCATGGGATTACTCTGAGACGCCATGCCTGGTTGCGCCTGACATTGCTGAAACCAGAGGCGCAGCAGAGAGTCGCCAACTTGCCGTTCTCTGGATCGACGCTCTTTGGTAAACATGCGGATGAGGAGATGGCCTGCATGAAGGCGGAGGCAGAAACCCTGACGGCTGTCGGGTTAGAGAAGCCAAAAGAGCAGAAGAAGACCTTCCGTCCCTTCCAGAGACTTTTTGGTGCCCTGGGAAGAGGGCAAGGATGTCAAGCTGGCCAGCAGCATCAACAGCAGCAGCAGTACCAGCGGCGACCTTTCCAGAAGCGCCAGAGGGGCAGAGGCGGCCAACAGTCCTCCTCGATGCCCAAAGGCCCAGCTAGGTCTAGGCCCTGAGGGCTTACTTCCTCCTCGTCCGTTACCCGCTCTGGTGGGTGAAGCATACAACATTACTTGTCAGAGTGGAGAAAAATTACTCAGGACAAGTGGGTGCTGAATATTGTTTGCAATGGATAGTCTTCGTTTCGTCAGCCCGCCTCCAGCGATTCCACCAGTTTGCTCGCAGTTCCAACTGCGCGAGCTTCAGGTGGAGGCCTATACCCTGTTAAGAAAAAGGGCGATAGAAGACGTCCCTCTGCCTCAAAGGGGAAAAGGTCTTTACTCAAGGTTCTTTCTGGTGCGCAAGAAGGGCAAGAACGAGTTCAGGCCCATTCTGGATTTGCGACAAGCAAACAAATGGATTCGCAGGTAAAAGTTTTGCATGCTGTCTTTGCACCAGATTTATCCTCAGCTGTAAAGGGGAGACTGGCTTTGCGCATTAGATCTGCAAGATGCGTACTTCCATGTGCCCATTGCACGGAAACACCGGAAGTTCCTGCGATTTCTATTTGGCACCAATCACTATCAGTACACGGTACTACCGTTTGGACTGAAGTTTGCACTCAGGACGTTTTCAAAAGGTGTTTGTCTACCCGTACCTGGACGACTGGTTGATCAAAGCCTCCACCTTCCAGGAAGCGCACCTGCACTTCAACAGGACGGCCGTTCTGTTGAACCAGCTGGGGTTGCACATAAACATGTCCAAGTCTGTTCCGACGCCTGTCCAGTGCCTACAGTACTTGGGAGCCTCCATCGATACTCTTTCAGCAAGCGTGTCTCCTTCAGAGGAGAGACGCTTATCGATCCTTCGGAAGGCTCAGGCTCTTATAGCTGTTCCATCTACAACAGCGAGGACGGTGTCTTCTCTACTGGGGTCGATGGCCTCTTGCATCTTCCTCACGCCACATGCACGCCTACACATGAGGCCGTTGCAGGAATGTCTGGAGGATCAGTGGGACCAGAAGCGGGGGAGCTGGGATGACAGGATCAAGCTGTCCCTCCACGCTCAACAGTCCCTGAGATGGTGGTGCTCCGCAGAGAATCTCCTCCAGGAGGTTCCATTCCACAAGGACATTCCCATTCAGACTGTTGTCACAGATGCTTCTCTCCACGGCTGGGGAGTGCATTCAGACCATCTACAGATCCAGGGATCGTGGTCCCCGGCGGAATCCACATATCGCATCAATTTCCTGGAACTCAGAGCTGTTCACTTGGCACGGAAGGCCTTTCATCCGTCCTTCCAGACCAACTCCTTGCTTGTGCAGACGGACAATACGACCACAATGTATTACCTCAACAAGCAGGGGGGCTCGAAATCGTGCACTCTGTCACAGGAAGCGCAGGCGATCTGGCACTGGCTACTAGCCAGAGGACTCACAATAATGGCTACCCATCTGCCAGGTGTGCAGAATGCTCAGGCGGATGCACCCAGCAGGCTGGTGCAAGAAAACCATGTGTGGGTTCTAAACGACGAAGTGCTAGGAGACATCTTCGACAGGTGGAGCACTCCGGACGTAGATCTGTTCGCCACCGCCGAAAACAGAAAATGCCGAAACTTCGCCTCCAGGTATTACCAACCGGGGACCCTGGGGAACGCGCTATGGATCAGCTGATCGAACAGCTTTCTGTACGCTTTTTCACCCATTCACCTGATTCCGGCGGTGCTCATCAAGCGGTCTCAATCCAGAGCACGGATGATCCTCATTTCTCCGGAGTGGCCCCGACAGTGGTGGTTCACGGACCTGCTTCACCGGTCTCTCCTACCCCACAAGCGGCTGCCGTGTGGGCCAGACCTTCTCACGAAGTTCGGGGGGCAGATGGTGCACCCCAACCTCCCATCGTTGAGTTTGGCGGCATGGCTCCTGAGATAGTGCAATATGGACACTTGAATCTCCCTGAAGATTGCATGACTATACTTAAGGAAGCTCAGAGACCCTCCACTAGGACTTCCTATGCCTACAAGAGAAGAGATTCTGCATCTGGTGCACTTCCAAGCATTATGATCCGACAACTTGCAAGGAAGACGTCATCCTTCCATACCTTTTGCATTTGGCTCAGCCTGGCCTTAATTTTCATTCAATTAAGGTTCACCTCGCAGCATTGACTGCGTATAGGAAATGCCCTTCACAGACATCCTTCTTCCAGATCCCTTTGAATAAAGATTTTTTGGAAGGATTGAAGAAAGTGTTTCCTCCTGTTTGGCGCCCTTCGCCATCATGGGAGCTAAATGTGGTGCTGTCCAGGTTGATGAAGGATCCTTTTGAACCCATCCATAAGACTTTTCTGCAGCACTTGTCATGGAAGGCGACCTTCCTTGTGGCCATTACATCAGCCCGCAGGGTGAGTGAAATTCAGGCGTTGTGTTGCCAAGAACCTTATACTGTATTTCATGCTGCTAAGGTTGTGATGCGTACTCACCCTAAGTTCCTTCCTAAGGTGATTTCTGATTTCCATGTCAATCAGACCATAACTTTACCTACGTTTTTCCAGAATCCTTCGACTCCAGCTGAAAGGTCTCTCCATTCCCTGGATGTCAGAAGGGTGTTGAAATTCTACTTGGATAAGACCAAGGACATTCTTAGTAACCCTGGGCGTCCGATTCGGCTACGCCCACGGAGTAGGCGTAGTGTTGCCTTCTACGCATTTTGCGTAGACAGCGTAGCCGGCAACACTACGCCCACTCCGTGAGCGTAGCCGAGTCGGCCGCCACCCGCCTCCCTCCCGCCCTCCACTAGATACTTTATTTAAGCAATTACACTGATTAAAACAATTTTAAAGCACTTACCTTGTCCGGGGCTCGTCCGGGGCTCCCTCTTTGAATAGCGTCCTTTTCCTGGAAACAAATGCGCATGCGCGGCCGCCCGCGCATGCGCATTGGTATCCAGGAAAGGACGCTATTCAATGAGGGAGCCCCGGACGAGCCCCGGACAAGGTAAGTGCTTTAAAATTGTTTTAATCAAGGTAATTGCTTAAATAATGTATGTAGGGGAGAGCGGGAGGGAGGTGCGTAGTGGGGCTACGCTGAGTGCGGGAGTGGGCGTAGCTTCTCGCCCTCTCCGCGTAGCTCCGCGGAGCCCCACTACGCCCACTACGCCCAGGGTTAATTCTTAGGTCAGACCAATTGTTTGTCAATTATGGGTCGGTCAGGACTGGTTTTGCCACCTCAAAACAGTCCATCTCTAGGTTGATTGTGTCCTGTATCCAGTTATGTTACCAGGAGGCTAACAAGAGGGGGTAAGCCTAGGGCTCATTCTACCAGAGGCAAATCAGCTACAACAGCTTTGCTTTGTAATGTTCCCATTGCAGAGATCTGGAGGGCTGCCACTTGGAAGTCGGTCCATACCTTTGCTAAGCATTACTGTCTGGACTCTAATGCCAGAGCCGATGCTCAGGTTGGGCAGGCTTCGTTGAGAAATCTGTTTGCACAATAGAGGTGTTGTCTGTTTTTCTCCACCGCCGGGTTGGTTTTTTGGGATGGGCTTGCCATTGTATTCACTAGATTATGACTATACACAGAGATCCCCTACTACAGAAGGAGTAGTTTCTTACCTGTAACTCCAGTTCTGTAGTAGGGGTATCTCTGTTATAGTCATAAGCGCCGCCCTCCTCCCCGGTGGAGAAAGTGTACTGTAATGTATGCTACAGGCCTTGCTTTATACACCTTCAAAAAGAACTGAAAGTAAAAGGACTTTGGCTGTGCATCCTGGGATACCGAGGGTCTCTGGAGAGTTCCTTAAAGGCACGGTATCCCTTTTCAAGACACATAATGGCAGCCTATGAGGGCTTGTCTGTCCAACCCTTCCTCTCTATCATTTCAAGGATTTTGGTGAAAGGAAGTTTTCCCTGTGAGGAAAACTTGGTAAAAAGTGTTAAACCGGACATGGTGGGCTATCCTTTTCACTGTTTAGATGAAGTGGTGGCCTTTGTCGCCTTGTATATGTTAGGCCGCATTTTTTGTCTTAATTATCTCTTAAGTGTCTATGCAGGACTGCAAAGAAGACAGCTTAAGAGATTATTTTTGATTGCTCCGGGGTCCACACACATGGGCGGGACTATTCACTAGATTATGACTAAAACAGATACCCCTACTACAGAACTGGAGTTACAGGTAAGCAACTACTCCTTCTTAAGGTATAACTCTCGTTCTTTCCTTCCTGGATTTTGTTTTTTTGAGTTTGGGGCGTTCTCTAGCCATCCTATCACAGGAGACTGTGAGTTAAGAGATGAGAGGTATTCCTGGAACCGGGGGTAATCAGTACCTAGGAGTACAGATTCAGGGAGAGAGGGTAGCACACCTACTTTCGTTAGTTGGAATTCCCCATCTATTTCTAATAACACTTCAGCCAGGGGGTACATTTTTTTTCTCTCCCTGTACACATTTGACCTGTAGGAGGTAATTACTGAGAGGATGGGAATCCGGGATACGTTTTTTGCTGGCAGTGTGATGACACCTAGTATCCAAAAGGGCCATAACTGATTTCCCATTGATATGTATGTTTTTATTATAGAGTTGTGGTGTTTCTCCTCCCACCAAGACACAACCTCGGGTGTAGCCCACTTCCATGGGCTCTTGGGGAGGGATGTGAGTAGGGCACTGTTGGGCTATGTGCCCCCACTCAGCACAGTGGAAACACTGAGGACCCTATTGGACGGGTGTACTCTGGGTAGGGCGGGGTGTGAACCTTATAGGGTTTGGGGTCCTGGTTTCTGGGAGTCTGGCTAGGGGTCTAGGCATGTGCGTCCGTTGACATTGGGGTTGGGTTTAAACTTGGGAGATCTTTTGGAAGGAACATGCCAAGTACACAGCTGAAGTGGGGGTGCTATTTAACCCACGCCCGGGTGTTGAGGGGGGGGCTTCAAGATATTGCTCTACATATATCTTCTCTGTGACTTTGTCCATGGTGGAGGAGGCGGGTTGTAACCACTGGTTTCCAAGGCCCCGTATCATGTAATACAGAACCCTGGGGTTGTCCCCCGCTGACCACTTTTCCTTACGAAACCGTTTGCGATAGTACTCCTGGTCACAACCTAACCTCTCTAGAATGGCCTTTATTATGTCACTGTAAGGGGTGGTTCCGGCTGGGTTGGCGGCTTGGAATGCGGCCTGTAGCTCTCCTGATAGCAGGGGCTATATACTGTCCCCATCTTTCCTGGGGCCAGGCAGCAGTGGAGGCGACCTGTACGAAATAAAAAAAACAGGGTCGTTGCCTTCATGGAACTTCTGTAGAACAGTACCAGGTCCGTTGGGATGTACCCTTGCACTGGCTATGGCGTCTGTCAGACGCAGGATGGCTGTATCCTGGACTTGCTTGTTTGAGGCCATGAGGGATGCCTGGTCTTTAAGGGCTGCCTGTAAGGCTTCTTGTTCTACCTGAGCCAGTTTAGTCTGCTCCTCAAAAACAAGTTGGAGATGGTGCTGTCCCTCTGTCAGTTGGGATATGACAGATTCCATGGTGAGGAGTTGTCATATTGGGCTAGACACAGATCCACTGTAGGGAGGCCTGTTTGTGTCGGCCGTCCTCGGTCTCTTTCTATCAAGAAGACACGAAAATGAATAGCAAGTATGGGAGAGGGTTTTATTTCTTTATTCTTTTGATTCCTTTTGTTTTAACGTTTTCCCAATATTTCTTTTGGGTAGAAGGTCTATGGGGAAGGCAGAAAAAAGGTATATAGAAGGAGAAATAAACACACAGGAGGTCTTTCAATGGTGGAGTCGTCACAGTGCTAGTGTGGCTTTGTTTGAAGCTTTTCCCAGGGTTTTAGGTTGGTTCTTCTGTGGTTATTTGCTTGTCTCCGTCGAAGGGAACCGGGGTAAAAAGAGAAAAAAAAAATGTCAGCCTGCCGTCCTGAAAGGATATGCGCATGTGGGAATAGTGCTCCCCTCTTACCTTCCCTATTCCCGTGATGAGCCTAAGTGCGGGAAGGGAGAAGGTGCTCACGGTGTGGTGCCCCGAAATCCCGCTCATCAACCCCGAAAAGAAAAGAAGCCAGGCACTTGCCTGAACTCACGGTCCTCCTGGACTGCGGGGTGGGAAGTCTCAGCCTCCGCTTCCCTTGCTGGAGTACTTGACTCCGGGGCACTGCTCAAAAAAGCGGATATCAGCGTCTTTTTCTGCCTCGTCTCGGGGTGAGGTCCTGGTTTGTGGTGTCTCCATCACTCTTCTTTCCTGTGCCTCTTCCTGCTCCGCTTTCCGGTCTCCTTCCGGTTCTCCATTGCAAGAACGTCGTCTTTGGTCCTTCTTTCGATTCTTGTAGTTGCCGGTGTTTGGCTTCCAGCACATTCGTCGTCTAGACCACCGTGCCCACTTCCGGTCTGGAATGCTCTATCCGCCATGTTGTCGGGCCATGCCGCTGTGAAAGGGAATCCACCACAATTGCCTTTTCAGTGCCCCTGGGGGTCACCAACATTCATGCATTACATTCATTAAAAATATATATATATATTTTTATCAGGCAGTTGTTTGGAGTCAACAAAGTACAGCTTGACGGCAAATTAAAGCATTGTAGGCTAGTCGCAATGGGTTTGGACATCACCCGTTGCTAACGTACCTCCCAACCACCTAACCCGAGAGCTGCATCTTGCACTGTAAAAAGAAGTGTCAACAGTCTACCTACGGGACGAAGTTGTCCGCTTTCCTTGCTCTCAGCCTGCATCATTAACCCCCCTATTTTGCATCCATGGTCCCCAAATCATTACAAATTTGCGGGGGTAGTCTTGGGCTTGGTATGTTTCACGTTCTGCCAGTTGAAATCAGTTGGGTCCTCCTCCCATTACCTGACAGTTGTGGGCTGTTCTTTCCCCAAAGTCTGGCCAAGTTACATTTTGGCACCCCTGAGGCAGTGGCCAGCGAATTAATAGAGAGTATGGGTCATTGCTCTTCTGCTGCAATACCTAGAAAAAGCCATTTGGACTCTAGTGGGATTACCAGTCAAGTGGCGGCCTTCATATAGCCTTATAGCCCGCCGTAGCTGGCTATACCGGCTATTAAAGGCCCGCTGAACCGTTAAAGGCCCGACTTTAACGAAACAGCGGGACTTTAATAGCCGTATAGCCCTGCTACGAGGGGCTATAAGGCTATTAGAACATTCTGCCACTAGAGGGCAGAATGTTCTAACAAATTAAACAAAGGGTTCTCGAAGCTCGAGGGGATATAAATCCCCTCGACCTTCGAGAAGCCTTTGTAGAACATTGGAATGTTGCTCTGCGGGCCTTTACCGGCCCGTAGAAGCTGGGAGCACTCCATTGTCTGCAATGGAGCTCCCAACATTCCAATGTTCTAATCATCTTTATAACCCTGTTCCAGAAGTGCTGGGTTAATGGCAGTCCCAGATCGTGTGGTAAAAGGTGCCTCTGCTACCACCCCCCTAGTACATGCGATCGACTCGCAGCAGCCCATCCTGTGTACCTTGGATCGAGAGACGTATGACCTGTGTAACACATGGAGGTGCACCAAGCGAAACCGGGCTTGTATGGCTAACTCTCTAGGGCTATGCAGGGCCTCCTTTCATTTGCCGTTTTCCAGGGGCCCCCCCATTTTCTGTCCCAGCCTCTCTCATTTAAAAAAGGGGGTCCGGTGAATTATTAGTTATCTTTTTATATATAAGGGAGACTGCCTTAGTGAGCAAAGGATCCAAGAGTAGCTGATCCTCCATAAGGAAGTAGTCCAGCATTTGTTCCCCCTCGGGTAGGTGGCATTTTAGTGCATGCTGTAGCTGCATGTAACGAAATAGCTCCCCTTGGTCTAGGTCATATTCCTACTTTAACTCTGTAAATGTTAGCAGTGAGCCCCTCCAGACGTCTCCCAGCTTATCTATTTCTATTAAGTGCCATAATGTGTGGCTACGCAGCCTCTTCACCTCTCCTAGGCTGTCACTGTTTCACAGCGGGGTTTCCGCTGTTAGCTTGACACTCCACCACAGGTGTCGATTGGTTGCCCTCCATGCCTGAAGCATTATCTGGATATGAAACAGGAGCATTCCTTTCTTTTCCATTCCTGTAGACAAGTGCTGGGTACCCCATATTACCCATGACCCAATGGTCCACCCTGTAGGCCGTTTCGTCTCTCTCACCAAACACCCAGTCATTTACTACTATCAGTTGGGCCGTCCAGTTGTAGGCTCGGAGGTCCGTGACCGCTGGGCCTCTGTCAAAGACTCAGCACTGTAATTTCACTAAGGATATGCGTGCCAGCAACGCCCCCCCCCCCCACCACCACCACCACCCAACCCATAGTAGTAGTGTTGGAAGCGGCCATAACCTGTAAAACAAGAACTTACTAGATGGAAGAATAACATAATGGAGGAGGCCTGGTCACAACTGATAGAAGCTAGTACCCTGTGAAGTAGCTCAAAATCTTGGAGAATCATCAACAATCCCTTTTTTGCAGCTGATACCGGGGACGCTGTGGAGACTCATAAATGAAGACAGCTGGGTGGCACATTTTAAGTACATTTATAAAACCCCATCCTCTGCAATTAGAGGAGGAATGGGTAGGATAGCAGGGAAAAGCTGCCTTAAAATCAGAGGAGGTCAATAAAGGCATACTGGGGTTATCTGAGAACAAGGCCCTGGGCCCTGATGGGATTCCCTCTGACCTTTATGTACAGGATGTGGAGGTCTGGGTCCACCTCTAAAGCAAATTATGGATGTGAAATATGCGCCACACCAATCAGAAGGAGTTGCAAATTGTCAAACGCTTTTCTGAGTTGATTTCTGTGTCTCACAAATTACCCCAAACCTTCTAAGTGCATGAATAATTGGGAGCGGTTTATCTAGCCGATATCTCTGCCTTTCGGCCACTCTCCCACTAGATGAAAATCTGAATCAGGCCTGGTATCCAACTGAGTAAAGTGATTATCAATGACTTCCGGGCCCTGGATTATTCCCTTCACATCCCCTGGTTTAAATATATCAGAGACTATTTTTTAACCTAGGTAGGGGTGATTTATTCAGGAATCCGAATAGTATCTGTATGCAGGACCATAAATCGGTGAAAGAACACTTTCTTAGAAAGAGGCGGTAGGATAGGGGGCGGGACGCTGAAAAAAAGACCAGTGTCTGTCGATACGTCCTCCTGAAAACTGTGCCCTCTACCGAGCCTTACCACTTGTGTGTTAAAAGTAGATACGACCGCTTCTTACTCACTAGGTTCCGGCTGGACCTATTGCCTTTCTTGGTAGTCTATCCGCGGGGTGAGATAATAGGGGGGTTAACCTTACGTCCTGCGGCTGCGATCATAGGTCTCTGCAGGACGGGAAATGGCCACTACAACGAGGCCGTTTCAACGAAAACTTTAACCACGCATGCATTACAACGCATGCGTGGTTACAACGACAGCCTTTACCACGCATACTTTTACTACGAGGTACGTAGTAAAGGCATGTGTGGTAAAGGGTACATATAAAAAAGGGGGGTTGGGGGGCTTCCCCCCCCAAAAAAACACTCACCTTTAGACGTGATAATCGGCATCGCAGAGGAAGGAAACTGCCGTTTTTTTTTTTTACTTATGACGTCACCACGCTAAAATACGTGGAAAAAGATAGGCGTGTAAATAGTATTCCGTTGTAACACATGCGTGGTAAAGGCATGCGTTACAACGGAGTTCGTTGAAAAAACATACAACCCTGCAGGACATGCTACATTTCATGATGTTTTGCAGCTTTTATATAGCACCCAAGAAACATTATATTCTCCCCAACCTGAAAAAAGCACATTTTACTCAGATTTGCACATCACTCATATACTTGCAAATGCTTTTGGGAGTAATTGTTCGTAACGGTCTTAGCTTTTTAAAAGTTGTTGTTAGGTTGAGAAACAGTTGTGATTAAACCCCTCAAAGTACAGGACATTTGTCACCATTTTAATTTTGTAGGACCCTTTTAACTGTGTATTTATTCATTGTGTTTTTAAATTGTTTATATTGAGGATGACTTTGAAGTATGTGTCATGACTTGCTTTACTTTTATGGTTTTTATTTCAAATTACAAATAACGTTTATTTATCTATTGATTGATTGATAGGAGTGTCGTTTGTTATAGTTTCAATTAACTGGGTAGTGTCAGAATGGGAAAGAACAGAGTCCAAATGATCTAATAAGAGGCCAAGTGGGAATCGTAAAGATTGAAAAGGGCAGGGGTCTGTGATGAACTATGGTACACCATATGACAACAAAAATGGTTTGTAGGTGAATCAATTGCAAGCACCACCGTGACCTTTCTGTCAAAAAGGAATGTAACAGCTCCAGGGCCTTGTCTTTGATCCATAAATGAGCAAAACAGTCAATAGCAGAGGTTGGCAGATGCAATCACATGCCACTAAAGGATCTAATAAAGTAAGAACTACAGAACCTTCAATCAATCAATCAATCAATCAATCAATACATTTATAGAGCGCGCTACTCACCCGTGAGCGTCTCAAGGTGCTGAAGGGAGGGGGGTGCTGTTACTGCTCGAATAGCCAGGTCTTGAAGGTGAGATGGTCCTGGGTCAGTCGTAGGTGTGCGGGGAGGGAGTTCCATGTCTTGGCGGCCAGGTAGGAGAATGATCTTCCTCCGGTTGTGGTTCTGTGGATCTTTGGGACGATGGCGAGGGGGAAGCTGGCGGACCAGAGCTGGCGGGTGGGAGTGTAGAACGAGAGGCGGTTGTTGAGGTATTCGGGGCCCATGTCGTGGAGCGCTTTGTGTGCGTGGGTGAGGAGCCTAAACGTGATCCTCTTGCTGACGGGGAGCCAGTGCAGGTTTCTCAGGTGGGGTGTTATGTGGCTGCGGCGAGGGATGTCGAGGATGAGTCGTGCGGAGGCGTTCTGTATGTGTTTCTGAAGTTTGGCTGTGGTTCCTGCGTACAGGGCGTTCCCGTAGTTCAGTCAGCTGGAGACGAGGGCCTGGGTGACTGTCTTTCTGGTTTCGGTGGGGATCCACCGGAAGATCTTTCGGAGCATGCGCAGGGTGTTGAAGCATGAAGATGAGATGGGGTTGACTTGTTTGGTCATCGTGAGGGAGGAGTCCAGGATGAATCCCAGGTTGCGAGCGTGGTCCATGGCTGTCGGTGCGGTGCCCAGCGCCGTGGGCCACCAGGAGTCATCCCAGGTGGATGGGGATTGTCCGAGGATGAGGACCTCCGTCTTGTCTGAGTTAAGTTTCAGACGGCTGAGCTTCATCCTATCCGCGACGTCTTTCATTCCTTCCTGGGGGTTGGTTTTGGCGGTGGCTGGGTCTTTGGTGAGGGAGAGTATCAGCTGGGTGTCGTCGGCGTAGGAGATGATGTTGAGGTTGTGATTGCGAGCGATGGCAGCGAGGGGGCTCATGTAGATATTGAAGAGGGTTGGGCTGAGCGAGGAGCCTTGGGGTACGCCGCAGATGATCTTGGTGGCCGTGGAGCGGAAGGGAGGGCGGCGGACTCTCTGGGTTCTGTCGGAGAGGAACGAGGTGATCCAGTCCAGGGCTTTTCCTTGGATCCCAGTGTTGTGGAGGCAGGTTATCAGGGTGCGGTGGCAGACGGTATCGAAGGCGGCCGAGAGGTCTAGGAGGATGAGAGCGGTTGTGTCCCCCTTGTCCATCGGGGTCCTGATGTCATGGGTGGCTGCGATGAGGGCGGTCTCGGTGCTATGGTTGGCTCGGAATCCGGACTGGGATGGGTCGAGCGAGTTGTTTGCTTCGAGGAATGCAGTCAGTTGTTTGTTGACGGTCTTCTCGATGACTTTAGCCGGGAAGGGAAGGAGAGTGATGGGGCGAAAGTTCTTGAGGTCTTTTGGGTCTGCTGTGGGTTTCTTCAGTAGGACGTTGATCTCTGCGTGCTTCCAGCTTTCTGGGAAGGTGGCTGACGCGAAGGAGTTGTTTATGATGTTCCGGAGGTGGGGTGCGATGATGGCATTGGCTTTGTTGAAGATGTGGTGAGGGCATGGGTCACAGGGAGAGCCAGAGTGGATGGTGTTCATGACGTGGGTGGTGTCTTCAGTGCTGACGGGGGTTCAGGCGCTGAGGGGGGTGGGTGTGATAGTTGGTTCGGTGGCTGGAGGTGTGGTTTGGGTGCTGAAGCTGTCGTGTATGTCTGCGATCTTGCAGTAGAAGAACGTGGCGAGGGAGTTGCAGAGGTCTTGCGACGGTGCGATGCCTTTGTTGCTGGCCCTGGGGTTGGAGAGTTTTTTTTACGATGTTGAAGAGTTCCTTGTTGTTTTGGGTGTTGTTGTCCAGCCGGTCTTTGAACGATGTCTTTTTGGTGGTGCGGATCAGCTGGTGGTGTTCGCGAGTGGCGTTCTTGAGGGCTGTCATGTTTTCTGTTGTCCGTTTGTGGCGCCAGGTTTTTTCGAGGGTTCGGCAGGATTTCTTTGAGGCTTTGAGGGCGTCGGTGAACCACATGGTTTTCCTGTTTCTGGTCTTGCCTGGGGGGTTCTTGAGAGGAGCAAGGTCGTCGGCGCAGTTGGTGATCCATTGTGCGAGGTACTGGGCTGCCTTGTTGGTGTCAGGGGTATCGACTGGTGGGTTGTGGCTCACCGATGTGGTAAGCTGGTCTGTGGCGACTTTGCTTCAGCATCTGCGGGGGATCTGTTGCGTGTGGTGGTGGGATGTAGTCTTCTTGAAAGTGAAGTGGATGCAGCTGTGGTCTGTCCAGTGTAGTCCGGTGGTGTGGCTGAAGGAGACGTGGTTGCTTGCGGAGAAGAAGGGGTGAGCGTGTGGCCGGCGTAGTGGGTGGGGGTGTTCACCAGTTGCTTGAGTCCGAGGTTGTCGAGGTTGTCGAGCAGGGTGGTGGTGGTGCTGTCGTTGTTGTTCTCCAGGTGGAAGTTCAGGTCCCCTAGGAGGATGTATTTGGGCGATGCTAGGGCGTGCGGGCTGATGAAGTCGGCAAAGGGTTCGCTGAATTGTGTGCACGGGCCCGGGGGTCTGTAGATGAGGGTTCCTCTGAGTGTGGTCTTGGGGTTGGTGTGGATCTGGAAGTGTAGGTGTTCGGCGGCGGAGATTTTGTCTTCGGCTTTGGTTGTGACGCTGATGGTGTTCCTGTAGATGATGGCGATTCCTCCTCCGTTTTGGTTGACGCGGTCCTTCCGGGTGATTTTGTAGCCATCAGGGATGGCTATGGTGATATCGGGGGCCGAGTAGGCGTTCATCCAGGTTTCCGTGAGGAAGGCGACGTCAGGTGCTGTACTGTCGAGGAGGTCCCAGAGTTCGATGGCGTGTTTGTGGATGGAGCGGGCGTTGAGGAGGATGCACGTGAGGTTTTTGTTGTTGTCGCTTTGTTCGGTGGGCGGGGTGCAGATTCGGAGGCATGTGAATTTGCAGGTTTGGCAGGCGAAGGGTCCGTGGGTTCGTTTCGGGGCGGCTCGACAGCAGGCGGGTGAGCGTCCGGCATTGAGTGCGTTGAGGGTGGCGGTGTTGTATCTCAGTCGTGTGTCCTGGCTCCTGCGGGGGCCAGGGGTTCTGGTGCTGGGCGCGGTCCAGGCACGGACGGGCGCAGATGGGCTTGCCTTTGGCGCGCCAGTGGCCACTGTGCGGCCTCCATATGAGGGGCTGTGGGAGGGAGGAGCAGCTGGGAGGGGGGAGTGGGGCGGCGAATGGGAACAGCGGGGGGGCGGGACCGCAGGGACGCAGCAGTGGAAAAGGTGGCACAGAGAGAAACTGGGGAAAGCGGGTAGAGGACACAGAAGGCAATATGGTGGAAAGGGGGCACAGAAGGCAAAAAGGGGGGAAGGGGGTACAAAAGGGCACAGCAGATGTCAAATGGGGAGTACAAAATACAGAAACAAAATCCAAAGGGAACAAGTGAAACCGGGAAAACAGAAGGAAACCGGGGAAAAAAACGGGAGATGGACACAGAGACAATACGGGGAAAGGAGGCACAGAAGGGCACACCAGATGTCAGGTGGGGAGTACAAAATACAAAAACCAAAATCCAAGGCAACAAGTGAAAAACGAGGGTGAAGACCAGAGGAGACTCACGCAGCAACAGGCAGCGGCAGGGGCAAGGCGACAGCAGATTGCGGGGGCAGCGTCACAGGAGGACCGTGTAGCGGCTGGGGGGCGGCCTACCGAGGACAGGGTCAAAGGACCTTCACTGTCAACTATGCCTCGAATGCCATGGGCTACCACTACCAGTGTTGACTCCATACTGTGACCACTTCCGAAGCATATTTGAGACCTATCTAACATCCTGCAGGTGTACATCACAGGTGTCAGTTTTGCATGTAGGGCCCTCTCCTGGATTTCCGCTGGTAGCAACCGTAAAGAAACAAGTCGATTATTCATGTCCTTGGGGTTCTTTGATGGTTATTAATAAGAAGGAGGTGAGATTTATTTTATAATTGGAGATGGTAAGGGGAGGGTTTTTACAGAGCGTGATTGGATTCGGTGGCAGGAAGCAACTGGGTACAAAAAGTGTTTTTTTCTTTTAATGGGGGATGAGAAGGGGGAGCTTTTTGCAAAGGGTGGTGTAGGTGGATGGCAAAAAGATACTTATTTTTCTTTTTAGATTTGGAAATTAGCAGAGGAGGGTTTTGACAGGGGGTGATGGGATTTTGTGACCTGAGGCCAGGTAATTTGTTTTTTTAGTATGGGGGTGTAACTCAACAGTGGCGGGTGGGGTGAGTAGCAGGAGACAAGGGGCCAGATGTAGGTAAAATTATTTTACCACCTCTTAAATACCGAATCATACCGATTCGGTATTTAAGAAGTGGTAAAATATAAGTACCGAGATGTAGGTAAATACAGATGTGCATTTACCGAATCGGTAAAATTCGGTATTTACCGATTCGGTAAATACCGACCGGTAAATGCCCATTCATTCCTATGGGCTTTGAAGCCCATAGGAATGATTGGGCATTTACCGGTCGGTATTTACCAAATCGGTAAATACCGAATTACACTAGGGTGCAGGGGGTGTCACTTTGACACCCTCTAGCACCCCCAAAACGGGTTCAGGTGCCATGTGGCAGGCATACCTGCCCTAAGGGCAGGTCTGCCTGTCATATGGCACAGGTGTGCATGCACACATGTGCATGCACACCTGAATCGGTATTTTACCATCAACTTGTATTTGATGTTAAATACCGATTTTGTAGGGCTAGTGGGACTCAGAAGAGTCCCACCTACATCTCGATTTTACCGATTCTGTAAAAATACCGGTCGGTAAATTTACCGACCGGTATATTTACAGATTCGGTAAAATTACCGAAATTGCCTGTTTTCAGCACCTACATCTCAAAAGATAAATACCGGTCGGTAACGGCCGAATTCGGCCGTTACCGACCGGTATTTGGCTACCTACATCTGGCCCAAGATGCTTTATACTTTGTTAAAATTTAAATAAAATGATTTATGGCTCCCCTATTACTTCTCCTCCCCTATAAGCTTTATCCGAGGGATGCAGGGGCTGATGATCTGGGAGCCATATGTAATATATAATTTTAGATGGGTAAAATGTACATTCATAAATGTTTTTTTCCCTCTGACTTCTGAGTGACTTCATAGACAACTCGAGCTTCACTTTTGCCGTCTTTTCTATGTCACTCAGAAAACCTCAATGAAAAACATCCACAGTTAACTTTCTACAATTCTTTATATTATATTACTGATGTTACTAATGGGGTCTTTTGCTGTGGTAAAAGCATACTTAGGAACCGATTACGATGTCGGTCAGAAGGGCATCTGAGAGCCTTTTGGGATCGAACCTTCCGACCGACTTGAAGTCGGTTTTCCTGAACGACGCATTACTATGCCCAAAAACCATTACTTACCGACCGAATCGGTAACTCCAATTCCGACTGGATCTTCTGCATGGGAAGCCTTCAGAAATGCTGAATGAAGCCGTTCGGAGCCACTTCGGAGTCCAAATCCGCTCACCCTTTTAGGATGCATACTTCCAATGCGCCAAACCGTTAGCACAAACCCCCTCGTCAGAGCAGTAGGAAGCGGAGTATTTCAACTCTGAATCTCGTCACAACACAACTCCTGTGTCTGAGGCTCTGCAGCTATGCATCCCTCTACTATACATCTTTGATGAATACTCCAACCCCATCCGACGTGGTCATCTCAGACGGTAAGTTAGACACTTACACCTACAGAATAATGTAACTATCCCACAAAAGACAATACAGTAGAAACCAGGGGTGTTACTAGAGCCAAATTTCAGGGGGGAGGTCTGTTACTTCCAGCAATCTAGAGCCAAATTGGGGTTGGGGGCCACTACTTCTAGCAATGTAGAGCCAACTTGGGAGGGAGTTACTACTTCCAGCAATGTAGAGTCAAAGGGGGGGCTTCTACTTCCAGCAATGTAGAGCCACATTGGGGGAGGGGGTACTACTTCCAGCAATGAAGAGTCAAATTGGGGGGGGGTACTACCTCTAACAATGTAGAGTCAAATTGGGGGTTGGTACTACTCCCAGCAACGTATAGTCAAATTAGTGGGGGGGTGACTACTTCCAGCAATGAAGAGCCATTTTGGGGGGGGGGGGGACTACTTTCAGCAATATAGAGTCAAATGGGAGGGGATACTACTTCCAGCAATGTAGAGTCTAATTGGGGGGGCTACTACTTCCAGCCAGCAATGGAGAGCCAAATTTTGGGGGGGGGCTTTTACTTCCAGCAATGTAGAGCCACATTGGGGGGGGCTGCTACTTCCAGCAATGTAGAGCCAAATTGGGGGGTGGGGGCTACTACTTCCAGCAATCTAGAGCCAAAGGGGGGGGGGCTAATATTTCTAGTAATGTGTCCTTTAATAATGTAACAGGTGCTCATGCAAAGTGCCTCAATACCTTTGAGTGGAGTACGAGCTGTAGAAAACTGCAAAAAGAACAAAGCCTAAGGTTACTAGTCAGGAAATGTAGTCTCACACAGGGGCAGCAAAAGTAATTGGCAACTTGAAGGTATAGACGGAGTGCAGATGTATGTGCTCTAGGGACTGTTGAAAAACAACAAAGCTTTGTCATCAAGTAATTGATTACTTAAAGACCTGTGAAATACTCGGGTGCTGCTGCGATAAGATGACAGACCAGCCACAGCAGCTCAAGAACTGTCTTTGTTTGTGGTAAGCTGTCTCAGCCTGGGCTGACCAACACAATGTGGGGGAGGAGGGGGGTGCTGAAACACATTGAGCTATATGGGTGTTGCGTTCTACTAGAAAGTGTTCTGTACAGGCTCAAATTGGGAAGGCAGGTGATCCAGCGCTCTGATTGAAAAACTGTCTCACCAACGCTACCTATCACCACAATACTCACCATTAATCATGAATCATTTACAAAGGCCCCTAAACCAATGAGACAATTTTTTGAGCGACTGAATCATGTGACCTAATTAATCATAACTATTCACAAACTATTTACATAACTATATACAACTGCAGTTTATCTATTCTCACCATGGTTTTAAGCATTTATCATTTATAATTAGGCCACTAAGACGATTGGATCAACTGTTGGAAAGTAGACCATGAATAAACAAGACCAGCTTGTCGTTTCAAATCTAATTTTTATTAACTTTATTTATCAAAGAAAGAGCATTTTCGTTAAAGAATCTTTATTTTTAAAACTAATATGAAAGCAGCATTATAATAAGAAATGATTTATTAGACTGACATTCTCAAGGCAAACTCAGAAAACATGAATAATTAGCAAAAATAACAGTTTCCATTCCCTAAATCTATTTCCCTGTCTATTTCTCACTCCACCTAGAAAGGAAAAATCATTTAAAGTCTGCTGTCCTTACGTGAGCCAAAAGTCCAACAGCATGTCACGTCAATCAGGAATCGGAAAGTAAGAGTTTTTTCCCTGCTCCAAGTGTCAGGTTTTATACCTTTCTAACTAGCTAAACTTTCTACATTTTACATTCTTTTGCACAAAACCGAGTTTCTTATTGGCTTTCCAGTGTCAGTCCACAATAAAATGTTAAGTCATATCTGAAGTCCAGGCTTTACATAAGCCCTATTGTCCTTTACTTCCACAACTTTCGGCTTCCTCAAAAAAGATAGTTTTCCCTCGAGTTTCAAACTTTAACTTCCTAGCCTTGGCAGACACATTAAGTTCCTGTCCTTGAGCCTTTTTCTCCGAGAGCACATTCTGCATAACGAAAGAACTGCTTTTTCAATCAATGATGTCAGTGAAGTAAAAATCTCCACATCTGCGCATATGCAAGGCTCCACTCTGGACAAGCTTTCACGTCTGCAGTTCTATTAGCCATTTTCTGAACCAACTTTAGGCCTCTCTTTAGAAACTATTATTAAACAAACACAAGACATCAATTAATTAAAAAATTGAGACCCATTCTATTTCCCACACCCAATACTAAATGAACCCGTTAATTATGTTATCTAGCAAAGCACACACAGGCAGCATCACAATTACTTTTCTTCTTTGTACTGCACGATTCTCCACGAGCTTTTGTCACAGAAAGGACATAACATAAGCACACAAAATAAGCACATGCCATTAGTTAACCAGCCGCATTTAATACTGACAAAGACAATAGACAAGATTAATTTATTATTTTTCTTTGCGTTTGCAACATAAAGCACATTAATTTATCCCGCGTGTATAAATGATTGAATTTCTTAAACTAAGTTGATTAGTAATTCACCACATGCTTATTAATTCAATTACTTCTGTTATGGGAGATCAACTTCGCAAGTTTGAACAAAATCTTGTTCTTTACCTTGCTCCATCAACTCCCTCATCTGGTGATTTCAAAATCACCAAATAAAACTCAATGTTTTTAAATTTTCAACCCTTGAACATGTTTTGGACTTTCTTAATATTAGTATCTCTAAAGTTTGGTTTCATCAACTTTTCTGCAACTTTCATATTGAGTTCTCCGAAACTCTTCTAATTCTATTTATTTTTATTTTTCTTTTCTAAGTTTGTAAATTCTTTTCTTTTCTATTACATGTTTTCTTCTCCTGTGTATCATGCAACTAAGTTTTAACAAAAGTATCACTATAGCTATGACTATTAAAGGAAAAACTATTTTACCAATAATTGAACTACCAATCTCTAGAAACCAGTGTTTGATTGCTGCAATTCTCTTACCCAAACGTTCCGAAAAACTATCATCTTCTAAAGGTTTTACCTCATCAGGTAACTCAGTAATGTTTTTGATAAACATTTCTATATCCTTACTTTTGTCAGGAATATATGTACAGCAATGTTGGACATCTAAAATTCCACGAACTCCACCCTCTTTTGCCAGCAGAATGTCTAAAGCAAGACGATTCTGCATTACCATTGTTCTCATAGCAATAAGCTCTGTATTCACTAAATGAAATCCAGTAGCAGTGTCTGTTGACAGCCTATCAACAATTGTAGACATTTTTCTAATTTTGTTTGCATTCAGGGTTATTCCTACCATAGGTATTACTGCACCAAATATGTCTCCCAAGATTTCTGAAAAGCTTTTTCTTCTGAATCTACTCAGATGATTGCTAATTTCAAATGAACCCTTTGCATTTCTATCTACATGAAAAAACATTTGAAAAACTAATCCCACGTAACATGTCCCATACCAGTGGTCTGGGAGATTGTACTAAGCTTTGTTCCCACAAACAAAATAAATTCCAGGAAAAATTGGATCCTTGCCTACCTTAAATCCCCATCCCCCTATAATGCGATAAGTGTCTTCACATTGACTTGCACCTACAAAATAGTTATCAAACAAAGTATTATCTCTTCTAATACATAATTTTCCACTAACAGGTTTATCTATATGAATTGCAACATTTTCATTTCTTCCATTGAGTTTTTCATCTTCTATTTGCCAAAATGTTGACTTAATTTGTTTCAACAACTCATTTCGCTTATAAATTGCCCTTCTCTCTTCCACCAAATTTAAGAATGTTTTCTCTTCTGTTCTCAATTTACATGTTAAATTATTTCTAAAAGCATACTCATAAGTAAATTCACTAGTCACTAGGAAAAATTCCCTCATCTGTTTAGCATATTTCACTTTATTCAAACTATTATCAACTTTTAAATTTGCAAAAATCTCATCAAAATCTGAGTTATAGTACTCTAAACGACCTGTTTGATAAAAACAAACTAGCTATTACACTACAGGTTATGCCATAAGTAAGAGGAAGCATATTATATGTAACACCTTCAGACACAGAAGTAGGTAATTTCACACAAATATAGCAATCTTTTGCATCCATCACCTTAACATATTCAGATAAAAGTCTTGAAAAAGTATTACTAGAAAAATCACCTACAGATCTATCTTGGTAAATCTCTGGATTATGCACAATAATTTTATCCGATTTTTCATCTTTATCATGATTAAACACAACTTTACTAGTCATATTAGTTTTATACATCTCTTTATCTACTCCAAAAGGAAAAATGACAGCTAAAATTAACCAAACTAAAATTATCAGGATTACACATATTGAAGACAATTTGCAACATCTTCTGAAAATTGAGCATCTCGAATTAGTATTAGTAGAAGGCATCTTTACTTACAAACAAGAGCCTTTGAAAAAAAATCAAAAATTAAAAATTACTAAATATACTCCTCTCTCTTTTTTTTTTAACTGATAACTTTATTCTCTAACAGCTTTTCTTCGACCTTATGCCATACATCAATGTGTTTTTCCAGCTAACACAATTTCTTTGACCTTGTGTCACCTAACACAATTTCTTCAACCTTATGTCACCTAAGGAACAAAATCAATCATTGTCACTTGCATCATCCAAATGAACCTGATTACTATTTACCTCAACTACAGGTGGTATAATTATATAGGTCCATTCAGGTGACTTGTACTTCTGGTTTGGCTTTATTACTCTTTTTGCTCTGCTGTTAATCACTTCAATTTTCTTTCCTGCTTGTTTTTTCTTATTTGAGTCTTCTTCCTTTTGACTTGAAATCTCATTGACTTGCTCTTTTGCTATTTTAAATTTTAGGCCTTCATTTTCATTTGGCCAATTATCTCCCTTTCTTGATAATTTCTTTTTTGGGTCAGCTAGATTATACTCCACTCTCCAAGCTCTTTTCCTTGAACTTTTTACTTTTGATTCATCTTCACTTTCATCTGTAGGAAGGTGGATATCTGACTATGGTTGCCCCCAACTTTTTGCCTAGTGTTTAGCTGGTTTTCGACCTAGTTGGCCTGGGGCCCTGCTATTCAGGACCCAAGACTAATTGCTCTCTCTGTAAAATGGACTCCATGTACCTTAGGTACATACCTAATTGGATACTGGGTCACCTTATCAGTCCCTGTACAGTGTACCTTAGGTACCCAGGGCATAGGTGTACCCAGGGCCTACCAGGGGCTGCAGCATGTATTATGCCACCCCTGGCTGGCCATCCAAAACTGACACAACTGGCTGCTAAGACAGCTGGGGCAAGGTGGTGTAATCACCCTTTGCTGTAGATATAGTATACCTATATCTAACCCTAAAATGGACACATATCCTCCTATCAGTCACTCCTATGGCAGGCCTTATCAATCCTGAAGGCAGAGTGCTTGAAATTATGTGAGATGGTGCTCTAGCATGAGCTGAGCCTGTCTGCAGCTTGCGGAACCAAGTCCTTATAGCCGTTCCATGATAACTCTATACCATATACTCTTAAGTGCATTATAATCCTCGCGGTTGAATGCTAACTTTGGTATAGCATTATCAAAACATGTCGAGTAAGGTGTCATACGAATTGGAATACTACCCCCTCGCCAGTTCTGGCGACGGGGGTAGCATTCCACCCTTCTAGAGGGACACGACATGTATGTAACTGTGAACCCCGGTTAAAGTTAAGCAGAGCCTCAGCATCACAAAATGGATGCTGCCATCACAGACACAAGTCTGACCTCCTGCTGCTGGGAGTCCTTCCAGCGAGGGAGGCTTGGACAAAGGGTTTCCTGCCTTGGGAGGTGCTAGGACCACCCCAGACAGGATTTTGTGTATTGGGTAGGACCGGCCTGAAAGGAATGAGACATGCCTGGGGCACACAAGGTGCCCTGTGCATACACCGGTTCAAACCAGTTGCTGGGGCACCCCTGCCTCAGCTCTGGCACGAAGCCGGACAAAGGATAGGGGGTGTAACCACCCCCCTTTCTGGTCACACCCAGGGGAGGGACCTAGTCGTAATGAAGCCCCCTTTAGGAGAATAAAGGTAGGAGCTGGTCCCATTCCAAACTAGATTATCCTGAACAACTTTTACAAGAAGAAACTCTGGACTTCGACGTTCTGCTCCACAGAAGACTGAAGAATCTCCCTTGTGGGCAAGGAGTGTCCACCCTGCAACTGCAGGCACCATCAGGCGTCCAGCGGCTTCACTTTGTCGTCTTCCCTCGAGGATCCAGACTTCAGAGCCTGACGAGACCCAGATTCCCAGACCTCTCCGACCTCAACTCACATCTGCAGCACAGCTGAGATCCGTTGGTGCGACGAGACACTTGGGACCGGCCATCTTGAACGAAACTGCACTTCGCTTTCAGCATGACTTCTGAGGTAAACTCGACTAAGTGCTTTGGGGATTGAGAAGCCGCAGCCCCGAGCAGCCCCTGCACCGAAGACCAGCCCTCCAGCATCCACGAGATCTGCGTGGGGCCCTTTGGCTTGGTTGCTGCTCGACGCGTTGTCTGGTCACTTGCCGGCTGGCTAGTGACCTCCTAGACGACGATCCTTGAAATCTTCACTGCTGGTCTGGTTGCTCCAGACTGGCCCTTGCTCCCCTCCAAAAGAGGAGCACCCCGGACTCTTCTAGTCCGCACCAGACGCCTTTTCCACTCACCGCATGGGTTGCCTTTGCCAAGGCCTGTTGACGCCGAATCCGGAACAGACAATGCCGACAGCGAGAGCCTGCGTGGGACAGCTCGTGCCCTCATCCTGGTTGTCGAAGACACCTCCTGGTCCACGTGGCTGCAGAGTCAAGCGTCCACTCTTCACCTGATCGCAACGACGACATCTGGTTCCTTCCTGGTTCCACTCCGGTCACTGGCTAGTGACTTTGAACATTGTCCCCTCTGCTTTCAGGTCCTCTTCTTCCTCCATCCACCCGTGGATCGCACCGGACATCTTCAACTTGGTCGCCTGCAGCATCTTTCTTCAAGGCTCCATTGACTTTGACGCGGAAACCCGACACACTTTGACACCTATGCACCCGCAGCCCGTGGGTGAGGTAACAAGAGCATTTCGGTGCTCAAGGGTAGATTAACTCTCCTAGTGTCCAGATTTCCAGTTGTTTTAGTCCTAGATAGTAAAGATTGTCCGTACTTACCTTTTTCGTAACTGTACAGTCCATTGACTTTGTTCCGCATCTCGCGTGTGAGTTCACACTCTGCACACGCGTCCCGTGGGCCTCCTATTACTTACCTGAGGTTAGGATAGTGTAGTCCCAGCGAACCTACAGCCTATGGACAGCTCCATTCCTTCTATCGATTTCCTTATACCATTTACTTAGTATATGGTTTGTCGTGCCCCTAGGGCACCATTGTAATTTTGTGCAACTTATCGTATTTTTCCTAAGAGATTGTCATGTGCTTAGCCCTCTGACCTCATAAAGAGTTCAGAGGTGTTTGTTATTAATAAATATACTGTTTATTTTCATAACAACCTGTGTGGTGTCCTTTCATCTGGTATTCAAGGGGTTATATGTGGTAAAACAGCTGGCTTCACATGCCAAAAGAGTTTAGCCTAAGACTGCTTTGTCCATTCTACCATTAGGATAGCTGGTCTATAAGGTTGACTTACAACCAATCACCATAAGGGTTGTTTGGACTGATACAAGGTGATCACTAGAACTAGTGAACATCATATATCAGGCCAACTTCTCACATCATCTGTTTCACTTTCTGTGTTATCAGCTTTAGATCCAGGTACTTCTTTACTCAGCAGTTTCACCCTGTTAGGAACATTATCCTTATAGCCGGTACTTGGAATTTCTTCTTCTTCTTCTTCTTCTATTACTTCCAATCCACCAGTTTCAGAATTTTCGTTCCTTCTTCCGGAGCTTCCAATCTGCTTTTCAATACTCTCCTGATCTTGAATCACCTCTTGTTCAGACTCTTTTTCTGCTATTTGATCTAGCAGATCTACATCATTTTCAGAGTCTGGTATTACAATCTCCTTATTTTCCTCTTTCAATGCCTCATTCACATTTGAATTTTCCAGATGTCGACCTTCTTGTCGATCTATAGGATCGGGATTTCTTTCAGGTCCTTCTTCTGAATCTGAATCAGCTGTTGTTTCACCTTCGTCAGGATTTTCGGGTGCTGGCACACGTATTGTGTGACTAGCATGAATCCATCTCTTCAATCCTCTACACTTTACTGCATTTATTGTGACTAATATCACTTGTCTTGCCTTCTGCCACCTTGGTACTAGGCAATTTCTTCTCCAGTGTACCTTTGTTCTTACCCAGTAACAGATCATGAGCTTGTTCTTTCTCTTTTGTAATTACTTCGGTTCCCACCTGATGGAACACAGAAGTCACCACATCAGATAGATTTTTGCAGTAAACCATAATGACGCTATCATTAATGCTCAACAGTTTATCAACTGGAACAAATGCTTGCCTCATGACCCTGCCCATTAGGATCTCATGAGGGCTCAAACCTGTCTTTCTATCTGGAATGCTTCTCAAAGACATCAAAACAAGTGGAAGTTCGTCAGTCCACTTCATTCCTGTCGCTAGACACATCTTTGCTATTCTGTTTTTTATTGTACCGTTCACTTGCTCAACAACACCTGATACTTCTGGTCTGTAAGCACAATGCAGTTTTTGCTTTATGTCCAGTGCTTCACATATCAATTTTAGCAATCTGTTTTCAAAATGTGTTCCACGATCAGTCTCGACCGTCACTGGAAATCCATACCTTGGTATGATTTCTCTCAAAAGCAATTTTGCCACAGTAACTGAATCATTGTGACGTGTTGGGAACGCTTCTACCCATCTTGAAAACAGACAGATTATCACCAAGACATATCTGAGTTTGTTGTGAGGTGGCGTATCAATGAAGTCAAGCTGTATTCTGGTAAATGGACCACCCTCCCGTCCTATGGTTCCCATGCTCACAACTGTTTTTCTGTTTGGATTGATCTGCTGGCAGATCAGGCACCTCTGACAAAAAGATTCTGCAATTATTCTGAATTTTGGATTGTACCATGCTTGTCTAAACAATCTAATCATTGAATCTCTGCCAATATGTCCCGGACCATGGTACATGCGTACCATGTCAGAAATCATACTGTCTGGCATTACTGGTCTGTCATCTTTGTAAACCCAAACCTCATCTTCTTCTCTCTGTCTGCATCCTGCTTTTAACCATGTGTCTTTCTCATCATCATCTGCTTCATCTTGCAACTCTTTTACTCCTTGCCAAGTCTCAACTACAGATGTTAGCATAAGTGAGTTCAAAACATGTTCATTGTCTTTTTCCCGATTAATAGACATATTATTCTTTGCACATAATTTTGCTATTGAGTCAGCATATGAGTTTCCTTTGGTTATGTAATCCTCTCCTTTTTTATGTGCTGTGCACTTTACAAGTGCAATTTTTTCTGGTAGCTGAATTCCGTCAATTAATCTTTTGATTAATTTTGCATTTCTGGTTGGTGATCCCGCAGAAGTCAAATAACCTCTTTGAGACCAGAGCTGGCCATAGTCATGGACTACGCCATAACCATATTGACTATCAGTCACTATGGTAATTTTTAACTCTTTTCCTTTTTCACATCCACGAATCAAAGCAATCAATTCTGCTACTTGAGCTGAACGAATTCCTTTGAGACAAGAAGCTTCAATTACATCTGCAACTGTGCACACAGAATATGCTGCACTCAGAACACCTTCATCTGTTCTTAAGCATGAACCTTCAACAAATAGAACATAATCTGATTCAGCTAATGGGACATCTTTTATATCTTGCCTAGGTTTAGTGCAATATTCTAATACATCCAGACATTCATGATCAATCTCATCCCTGACTTCTGTTTCTGTACCATTCGGTAATAATGTGGAAGGATTTAAATTCACACATCTCGCTATTGAAACATTGTCTGAACCAAGAATAACCTTTTCATATTTTGTTAGCCTGTTATTCGTCAAATGCTGTGTTTTGCTTCTAGTGAGAAGAATTTCAACTGAGTGTGGTACATATACTATTACAGGAAATCCCATTATTATTCCTTCACTTTGTTCCAAACTTACACTTGTTGCAGCTACTGCTTTCTTTTTTTTGAGAACCTTTATTGTCACTGCAAGTAAATACAAGTATGGGCCTACAACCACCTCGGCCGGCCGCTAGTCAAGTCGTATGTACAGCAAAGCAATGCAGAACAATACAGCAGCCCGAAAATCAGGGTCTAAGAAGTGTCCAGGATATAACTTGTATTCAAGCGTACTGTGCAAGATTCAGGATTTGAGAAGGTTCATTTTACAATAAAGAAAAACTCAGAATCAATGCCATACGGTCATACATGGTCCTACAATAGCAAGCAGGAAACAGGAAATCCGCAAACAGTGCAAATACGTTTGAAGTAGTGGGGGTAAGGCACACGAGTCAGGATAAATGTAAAAACAAACGCGTTACGTAGCAAAGCTGCACCCCACCCCTCAAAACGAAACATACTGTAGGAAACACGAAAAACGATGACACCAAAAAGGAAGAAAGACAAAGGGCCATAGAAACAAAGAAAGAACAAATTAACAAACCCCATCCCCCTACCCCCCCACCCTGCACCCCTGCAGAAGGTTACGGCCTATCCCCCCCCAGCAGCGTGCCTGTCGCCCTAAATAAGAGTCCCGAAATATAGAAAAAGAGAAAAAGAGGAAAAAGAGGAAAAACATGGGGAGGGGCCATCGATCTGGCCACCCGGCCCCCCCCCCACCACCACTGCGCACAGTAAACATCCTAAAAGCAAGATCAGAATAGCCATGGAAAACATTAATCACTGATAGCACAATCAATAACATCCCCGCTGAGTGTCCCCCAAGTCACAGTCAGCCAACAATAAGTTCCACTATGTCCTAGACGGTCTCACCCCTGGCCTTTCCTATCAGTAGTACCAACATATGTCCACTTATCAATCGGCATACAGAGCAGAGTGGAGGGTCCGAGTGATCCGGGCGGACCGGGCAGTGTTGTTATTCCATGGGACTTCAGCCACCAAAACCCAGCCGAGCATGGATGGCGGAAATCCGTCCGTGTCAGTATCGACCCCGAAAACATCCTCCAGTCCGGACACAGTCTCACCAGCCAGGGAAAGAGAGTCACACCATCCAGTAAGCGCTGAAACGCCGCCGGGGAAGCCCGAACCACGGATCGACGTTGTCTCCCCAGCCGACGAATAGATAAGTGCCCCGACGGGTCACTCACATGTACAACAGATCTGTCCAAAGCGATCCCATGAACCGGGTCTCCCAGCGTCTCCACGAACATAGGCGTAGCTGTAGCACTCATCACTGACGCAGGCAGCTACTGCTTTTAAGGAACCTGGTAATGCTTTTGCAACTGGGTCAAGAACAGCTGAGAAATAGGCTATTGGCTTTCTCAGTCTTCCGTGTCTTTGAATCAAAACTGATAATGCCCATCCTTCTCTTTCACTGCAGTACAGCTCAAATTCTTTTTCATAATCAGGCATTCCCAATGCTGGAGCTTCACACAAACTTTTCTTTAACTGTTCAAAAGCTTCTAATACATATTCAGTTAAGCTAATTGGGTCTTTTATGTCTGCTTTTGTCAGTCTCTGCAGTGGCTTTGTGATTACTGAAAATCCACTAATCCATTGGCGACAATAACCAATCATTCTTAGAAACATTCTGACCTGTCTCTGTGTTTTTGGAGGTTGCATTGCTTGAATCATTTTTATTCTTTCTGTTGTCACCTGTCTGACTCCCTTTGCAATTCTGTGACCAAGATATTTTACTTCCTGTTTGCAAAACTGTAATTTTGCAGGAGACACTTTATGTCCCTCATCTGCCAAATGATTTAAAAGAGTAATGGTATCTGTTACACAATTATCTCTCATTTTTGCAGCCACAAGGAGAACATCAATATACTGCACTAACGTAGATTTTCCAGGTAAATCTAGATTTTCTAAGGATTTCTTTAGCAACTGATTAAAAATAGATGGACTTTCAGTATATCCTTGAGGGATACGACACCATGCTAGGATACGCTCTTTGAACCTGAACGCAAAAATTTGCTGGCTTTATGGATGCAATGGAACAGTAAAGAATGCATTACATAAATCAATAACTATATACCATTCTGCATCATGCGGAATCTGATATAAAATTACCGCTGGGTTTGGTACAACTGGACAACATGGAACAACTATTTTATTAATCTTTCGAGGTCCTGAACAATCCTGAAAGTTCCATTTGGCTTTTTAATTCCCAATGATCGGTGAATTACATGGGCTACTCTCTATTTCTTTTAGAACACCTTGTTTTATGAACTTGTCTATCACAGGAGTTACCCCTTCAATCACTTCTGCTTTCATTTTATACTGAGGAATGTTTGGATAATCTGCTCCTTGTTTTACTGATATTTTTACTGGGTCTACATTTTTCATCAAACCCATTTCATCTCCAGTAAAATCCCACATTTTTACATTCACTGTCTCTTTTAATTCTTCAGGTAGATTACTCTTATCAAATACAGGAAATAATTTACTTTCTTCTGCCTCAACCATTAACATTGTTAATTTGTAAAGCCCATCTTCTTCTGGAGTTTGGAGCTCAATACCATCCGGTGAGCAATATATTTTACAATTCATCCCTTCCTAATAGATTTACAGGACTGCTATCACAAACTACAAATCTATGCATGTCCTTAAATTTGCCAATTTCAACTTCAACTGGTTCAGTTAAATCTGTTTTTATTTGCTGATTAGCTACACCTACTACTTGGATCTTTTCACCAGAGAGAGGAAGGTTTTCTATTTCCACTGATCTAACAGTAGAACGGGTAGCACCTGTATCCACTAGGAAAGTAATTTCTACATCATTCACTTTACCATTTACAAATGGACCAGATTGATCTACCTCAAGAGTGGCTCCAAGCATACACTCTTCCTCCTCTCTCAGGCACCGTCAGAAGTAATCTTCAGATTCACTCCCTCCATCTTCTTTCATCAAAAATTGTTGTGAAACATTTGACACATTCACTCTTGGCGATCTGTTTACCTGTTCGCCTCCGCTGAATCCTGTTTCTGCACTGTATCTCTGCACATTTACACAGTTTGGAAGTGGCGGTTGTGGTATCTGACTCTGCTGAAACACTACCTGTCGCTGTAGCTGTTGCTGCTGATTTATCTCATTCTGCATCTGTGAATTTAATGATGCATTTTTAAAATTTCTGGGCGGATTCTTACATTCGCGCTTCCAGTGTCCAATTTTGCCGCAATTAAAACATGGGAGTTTCTGTTTTAACTCTTCAATATTTCCCATCAATTTTGGCTTATTATAATTACCTTTAAATTTCCCTTGATTCTGATGAACATTTTTATTTCCTAAAGTTGCTATTTGTTGTTCAGCCACTTTTACCTGAGCCCACATAGCTTTTTCTTTTAGCTTCTTTTGTTTCGCATCTAATTCATCACTACAGTATTTTGCCTTTCTCAAAATTTCATCTACTGTGAGTGATTGCCAACCAACTATCCCAGATCTAATCATTTCACCAATTTCAGGTCTCAAGCCATATACAAATCTGTATATAAAATGGCTCATATCCTTTTCACTCAAACTTTAATAACCACTGTATTGTTTAAATACCAACAGTAATCTTTCATAAAATGAATGTACTGATTCTTTTGGCTCTTGGGTTGTTCTATCTATTTTAACCCAATCTACTTCTTTTGGGGGAATCTTGTTTTTCAACCACCCAATTACCTTTTCATACACTTTCATTACATCTGATGAAGGAGCACCTGTTACTTTATTTCGAGCAGGTTCTTATTTAGGCCAATCTATAGAAATTTTACATTCTGTCCATAGATCTGATGGGACAACTATGTCAAAGAATCCATCAAGATCAACTCATAAAACTTTTGAAACTTTCACAAATCTGTACACCTGTCGATACCATTCCACAGGTTTTTCTCTCAATCGAGGAAAATCATTTGTAAACAGTAAAATGTCCTGTCTTGTCCAAGGAACATGCACATACCCTCCTCCCGGTATTTCTCTCATTGGAAGCTCATTTACTACTGTTCCTTTTCTCTGGTATGAAAAGCTAAGGTTGTTCTGTCTTCCTCTCTTTTCTTTGCCCATTTTATTCTCCATTTACTTAGTTCACCCCATTTTCTCAAGATGACAATGAATTCTTTTATATAAATTATTCTTCCAGTGGTATTCATATTTTCAATATCTTTTTCAGAAAAATCTACTCTATAATGTTTCTGCAAATTCTTTTGCTTACTTAAATCCACTTCTAATTCAAAAGCTATTTCTTCTAATTGATCATATTTGTTTTTCGTTTTCCATGCTATGCTTTTACAAATAAATAATAATTCATCATCCTGATATGCCTTCAAACTGTTAGTTCCAATTGTTCCAATTATTAATTCCTCTATATCTGCTTTTAATTTTGCAACATCAAGTAATTTAGATTCTGGACTTTGTGTTAAATCTATTTTATTCGCCCTCTTTTCTGGAGTTCCAGAGTCAGAATCTGCACCAGATGGAGTTTTACATGACAAACTTTGATTAAAAGTTAAATCGGGCATCATTGTTTTCTCTCGGTGTATTTCAGACAAGTCTGAATAAAAATTTTCAGCCACTTTCTGTATTTCTGCATCCAAAGGAACAGTTAAAGCTGAATGTCTAACTTCTTTTTGATCAAATACTGGAAGAACTGGTCCAATCGTTACAGGTACTGTTACTGCTTCCATGTTTTTAGTCAACTGCTGTATTAATTCATCTTTTGAACGAAAGTGTTCTGAAGTATTTGGTAATTCCTCACACCTTTCTGTTCTCATTACATTTCTTGGGGTTTCATTTATTTGAACTGGGGTTTCAGCATAATTTCTATTTTCTCCTGATATACTAGAATTACATCTTGTTTCTACTCTTTCAGGTGATTTTCTATTATTCAGATTTGTACTAGGAGATGTCTCATCAATTATTTCTCTTTGAGGAGCACTTTGGGAAGATCTTGGTGGGGCACTTGGGGAAGACCATGAACAAACTGGTTGATAAGGTGGCGGTTTTCTATTAAATATTTCTTCTAATACCGCATCCTCCTGATCACTTTCTTCACTATTTTTCTTTTTCTTTTGGGCACTCTTTTGTTCAGTTACCTCATTAACTATTCTCGCTGGGTACAAACCATCACACATATCTGCACGTCTCCATCGACGCATTCTATCCTCATGTGCTTCTCTATCAAGACCTAATCCAGTACCTCTTGGGATTCCTCTATTCTCTCGTTCTAATTCAAACATTTCATCCTCCCATTCAGCTAAAGCCTCAAATTGAGTAGGTCTAGGCTTTGGTACGAGTTTCATCATCTTTTCTCTTAAATTTTTCAAAACTGCTATGTTAAATGATCCATCTTCCGGCCATGCCAATACACCATCATTTTCGGTATATTTCATCCAATTCTCAATCCAAAGACAAGTATGATAACCATATTCACCTAACATATAAGCTGCAGGTGTTTTGTACTTATGAAGTAATATTCCACCTCGCGTTTCAATTTTCTTGTTAGGTTTAATTTTGTTTTTCAGTTTCTGAAACCATGAAAGCTTCTTTTTCTCCTTCATGTAATAATAATCCATGTTTTTAAACAATTTCCCTTACTTCAGAAAAGATCGTAACTACTTCTAACAAGGAAGTTGTTATTCCGCAACACCAACCAATCCGTGCGCGAAACTCACCAACAAGCCAATCAGGTTAAGCTACGTCACTGTCTTGCTCAACCAATAGAATTACTGCTTTTCAGGATGAGCCAATCAGCTGTAAGCTTGCATTAGTCACATGAGCCAATCAGTGCGCGAACACTGTGACGTATGTTAGCCAATCACAGCGCGACACCAGTGACGTATACTGCCGCTGCAGCTTCTTTGTCCCTCGCTCCGCTCCTTGAACTAACACCTCCTTTATAAAATATTTTCACAGCGCCATATTTACAAAACTTTCAATTGAATTCAGTTAGTAACTTCATAAAAACAAACCATTTGTCTGCTTCGCTAAAATAAAGTGATAGCTTTCCCAAACATACAAGTATTCTTTTGCGTGAAATAGACGACGCTATTCTCACAGAATATTTAAATTCGTTGATAAAATAAGGCTACTTTACCCTTCTAGCAGGTAATAGTGAACTCGTTTCTCTCAAAATGCACATACAGAGATATTTTATACCTCCTTAGAGACAATTCAGAGTTTCACTCGATCGTATATTACAAATTCATTTACGCACATTCATACAGGAAAATCCCTAACCATGCATATATAAATCTTTAGTAGAACTTTAACCCACCAATAGAAATCCTCACTCGCCAGTAAGATAGACGACGCTTCCTTACCCTTCACTCAAGCTTGGATAAATTCTACTACTCTTTTCACAGTGAGTTTTAAAACAGGACATACGTCCCTATACTCGAAAGCTACGATTTCATAGACAACCCTCACTATGCATTCTACCTTACACACCTAAAATCCCTAAACCTGTGCTGTACGTCCACAACACATGTGATATACGGCGATACCACTATTTTGAAACAGATCAAATGCACTATGTAACTTCACCTGTTACACTTCTCTTGCCGGCAAACCAGGAATTTTCACACTGCTGGAAAAAACCTTTCAACTACATATAACAACTGAACAGACTTAACATGTTTTAGACATCAATCCTATGTATTTACCATGTAACATGTCAGTTACCTAGTAACCGCACTCTGCTACCAAGTAATTGATCCAGCGCTCTGATTGAAAAACTGTCCCACCAACGCTACCTATCACCACAATACTCATCATTAATCATGAATCATTTACAAAGGCCCATAAACCAATGAGACAATTTCTGAGCGACTAAATCATGTGACCTAATTAATCATAACTATTCACAAACTATTTACATAACTATATACAACTGCAGTTTATCTATTCTCACCATGGTTTTAAGCATTTATCATTTATAATTAGGCCACTAAGGCGATTGGATCAACTGATGGAAACTAGACCATGAATAAACAAGACCAGCTTGTCGTTTCAAATCTAATTTTTATTAACTTTATTTATCAAAGAAATAGCAATGTCGTTAAAGAATCTTTATTTTTAAAACTACTATGAAAGCAGCATTATAATAAGAAATGATTTATTAGACTGACATTCTCAAGGCAAACTCAGAAAACATGAATAATTAGCAAAAATAACAGTTTCCATTCCCTAAATCTATTTCCCTGTCTATTTCTCACTCCACCTAGAAAGGAAAAATCATTTAAAGTCTGCTGTCCTTACGTGAGCCAAAAGTCCAACAGCATGTCACGTCAATCAGGAATAGGACAGTAAGAGTTTTTTCCCTGCTCCAAGTGTCAGGTTTTATACCTTTCTAACTAGCTAAACTTTCTACATTTTACATTCTTTTGCACGAAACCGAGTTTCTTATTGGCTGTCCAGTGTCAGTCCACAATAAAATGTTAAGTCATACCCGAAGTCCAGGCTTTACATAAGCCCTATTGTCCTTTAATCCACAACTTTCGGCTTCCTCAAAAAAGATACTTTTCCCTCAAGTTTCAAACTTTAACTTCCTAGCCTTGGCAGACACATTAAGTTCCTGTCCTCGAGCCTTTTTATCCGAGAGCACGTTCAGCATAACGAAAGAACTGCTTTTTCAATCAATGATGTCAGTGAAGTAAAAATCTCCACATCTGCGCATGTGCAAGGCTCCACTGTGGACAAACTTTCACGTCTACAGTTCTGTCAGCCATTTTCTGAACCAACTTTAGGCCTCTCTTTAGAAACTATTATTAAACAAATACAAGACATCAATTAATTAAAGAATTGAGACCCATTCTGTTACCCACCCCCAATACGAAATGAACCTGTTAATTATGTTACCTAGCAAAGCACACACAGGCAGCATCATAATTACTTTTCTTCTTTGTACTGCACGATTCTCCACGAGCTTTTGTCACAGAAATGACATAACATAAGCACACAAAATAAGCACATGCCATTAGTTAACCAGCCGCATTTAATACTGACAAAGACAATAGACAAGATTAATTTATTATTTTTCTTTGCATTTGCAACATAAAGCACATTAATTTATCCCGCGTGTATAAATGATTGAATTTCTTAAACTAAGTTGATTAGTAATTCACCACATGCTTATTAATTCAATTACTTCTGTTATGGGAGATCAACTTCGCAAGTTTGAACAAAATCTTGTTCTTTACCTTGCTCCATCACAGGTAATCGGGCATTGGTTGATGGGCTGGTACCCCAGAGTCACCTGTGGGCAGTTTTTTACGACCTCTGTAAACCACCCCAAGAGACTGACATACTTCCCTAGTCCCCACCGGGCCACTGCAATGTGGTCCCAGTATCATGTCCGCTCCCCAGCTGTGCTGTAAATTGGGGGCCAGCCTTTGGGGCATACTCACCCTGGCGCCCTGCCTTGTGTCCCCTTATAGAAGCAGTGTTATCTCCCCCACCGGAACATCACTTTTGGTACATGGCAGATGTAGGGAGGTTGCGTTGTATGTAGGGGCCTTGCAAGGAGGTAAGTTCACTTTGGCCATTCTCACCTACCCCCTACCTCCTTTGTCATCAGCAGGGTGCTTTCTCACACCTCCCTTGCCAGGGTAATGCCCTTAGGCTACAATGAAAGGGATGATCATGGAATGTTGGCCACTCTTAGAGAACCCGAGCCTCATTGTGATCCCGAACCGACCCTGGTTCCGTAGCATGTTGTGTATGTCAAAGGAGGGAATATCATCATCATCAGGTAGGTATAGTCGCACCGCTAAATACTAGGAGAAACACACATTTGAGGTTGTAACAGGAATGCCGATAGCCTCAGATATGTATGTATCACAAAGTGAATGCAGGACTCCCCCACAACATGCAAAAAAACATCTCAAGGCAGCAGAACTGCAATTTACTCACAAAAGTATGTCCGCAAATACATATCCACTGGCACCATGCCAACACCTACATGTATCTGTCCAAAGGACAAATCCTAATATCTGAAACACATACAAAGACCACAACATCTCATGTCATAGGAAGTCACATTGCAGGGAGTGACATAATTTATCCTAATAACCTTGTCATTTCTTAAACACTATAGAAGTACATGTTGTACTCCGGATAGCTTCCAAAGAAAATACAACATGTACAAATCACACAGGAAAGTGAAGTCAAAATCTATAGCTGATCTACCAAGTAGCGCGAGAATATATCCGCCCAATCAGATGGATAACCTAGGCCTAGCTTATTTAATATCTCACACCTCACTTTACATGATGCACCAATTGTAGACAGATCAATACATGTCTACAAACAACAAATTGAATACTCCAGTACAATGAGGACCTCCATTCCCCTTCAGCCCAATCTCACAGTCTTCAGTTGGGATACGATCCTGCCACATGGAAGTGTGCTAAACTTCTTCCCCTTCTGAAGAAACCTACTCCCGCCCCCCTGCAGCCGGCCAATTATCGACCCATTTCTCTTCTTCCTGCACTTGCTAAAGTATGTGAAAAAGTGGTCTTCCGGCAGCTTGAGGCTTTCGTGGAATCATCAGGGGCACTCCACCCAGCTCAGTCAGGATTTAGATCCTCCTACAGCACGGAGTCTGCCCTGGTGGAGATGTCGGAGGCTATCATAGAGTGTCTGGACGGGGGCGGCAGAGCTGCCCTGATCTTACTCGACCTCTCTGCCGCCTTCGATACGGTGCCCCACCAGCGGCTTCTGGACAGACTCTCTGCTGTAGGAATTTAGGGTCTGGTCTGGGAATGGATTAAGTCCTTTCTGGACTCCCGCTCACAACAGGTTTGCATGGCCTCATGCTCTTCTTCTGTCAGGAATCTGGAGACTGGGGTGCCACAGGGGTCGACCCTCAGCCCCCTCCTTTTTAATATCTACCTGATGCCGCTTGTCTACCTGGTTGAGGAGCTGGGGGCCAAGGTGATCGCGTACGCAGATGATACGCAGCTGCTTTTCACCTGGGATGATGCTAACCTGAACACCGATATGGCTCAGAAATGCCTAGCCTCGGTTTTTCAATGGCTGGCCCAGGTTTCCCTCAAATGTAATGAGGACAAATCGGAGGTCCTTCTCTACGGCCAGTTTCCGGAGGATTTCAGGACTCGTGTGTGGGCCCCTGGGCTTCCCTTGCCCGGTGCCCAAATCAGGGCCAGCAAAGAATCTGGGCATCTGGTTTAGCGAGGACCACATAAAAAAACTTACGGGAATCAGTTTCGGCACCCTCAAAACCCTTAGGAAATGTTTCCCTCTGCTCCCTAGGGCAGCGAAAGAGATGGTCACCCGTGCCCTGATTGTATCAAGACTGGACTACGCCAATGCCCTGTTCCTGGGGCTGCCAGCTTATCTGCTGCACAGGCTCCAAATTATTCAAAACGCTGCAGCTAGGCTTCTCTTTAATGCCCCAACGCGATCTAGCGCGTGTCAGTACCTACGTGAGCTGCACTGGCTTCCGGTAGCTCAGAGGGTGCAGTTCAAAGCGATTACTCTGGCCCACAGAGCACTTCACGGTCTGGGCCCCATCTATCTTAGGAAACGTTTCGCCTTCTATGTGCCTAAACGCCATCTGCATAATTACAAAAAGGGCGTTCAGCGGCACAACGCCAGATGGTTGTCCCTCCCTTCCGCAGAGTCTGACTGGGAGGCAAATCCATCCCTGCTGCTCTCCAACATATTTCGGAGTTTCAGATCTTTAAGAAGCAGCTAAAAACCCACCTGTTCAGCATGATTTACTAACTTGCGCCCTGCTCCCTCCTTTGCTCTCTTCCATGCCAGGACACTATAGAGCAGAGGTCTTCAATCTGTGGGGCGCGACCCCCAGGGGGGTCACGGAGTCCTTGGAAGGGGGTCGCAGATTCTGTCAGTGCATGCAGTTCCTGGCGTTGGGCTGATTGAGAGTGCTCACAGCGGAGGCCGAGTTCACACCGAGGGGTGAAAAACATCAAAGCCGCATTAACAAGTAAAAGATCTTTTGAAGACCTGTCAAGTACTTGGGTGTGACTGTGTGTGTGTACAATCCTGTCATCTACCACATACCAGGCTTACATGCCAGGAACTATCACAAGGAATCTGCTGCCCTTTGGGCCTGCAGAAAAGGTAAATTAGGATTTTAAACACAATTGCTTCACAGAATAGCAGTTCATTTTCTGCATGATAGTATCAAGAGCAGAAAGGGTGTGACTAATGATTGATTCTTTTGTGAAACAAAATCACAATTCATATGTGCTACCTACATTAGATATGCAGTAAAAGCACACATTTTACTTTTAGTCCTCCTTTTGAAATTATATTATTGAAATAGTTCACAATTTAGTCGCATCGGGTTTAGTTTTGTTCCGAAAGGAAAGGTTGACAAATAGAAGTTTAGATTAATTAAAGATTGTTTCTCCATTTCTGCTGCTCCCAAATGGAAAACACACCTCTCGGGAAGTTGAAATCATGGAAACTCATATTAGTTCATCTTTGGTCTATCGTAGCATGCGAACTCCCAGTGTTTAGGGTAGCTAATATTTGCAGTTAGTGGTAGTATGTGTCCGTCTAAAGCACCTTCTGGTGTCCTTTTAGGCAGCAAACGTTTGAAGAAAATAGGCTGACATATGGCTTATTCGGGACCATTCTGTTTTTCCTGCATTTCTTTTAAATGTATTCACGTCTTGAGGAAGATGATCACTGCTTTCGTTACAATTGCATACTGCTCATATAATAGGAAGCTTGTTATATGCTGCTTTTTATGAGCGGGCTTCACTTCACAGCGCAGCTGTCGCCAGACAAATATGTGAGCATCTCTACAGAGGTTTTGGCTCCGCCCACATTTTGAGAGCCAGGAGTACAGTAGGTATTAGAATTCTTTCGCTTTTTCAAGAGAGGCTCCCTGTAATAAGAATTCATCGTTTACAGCTTTTCTTGCTTCTTTACTATCGATTGAGGACTGAATATGTTGTTCTGTAATGAAATAGATGGGTTTTAGATTTGTGAATCTCCAATTCTTGCTATTTTCTTTCCCAGACTTCTATTTTGCTGTTAATCACTTGTTTATACATCTATCTTGTTGTTATTTTATCTTGGACAGATCCTTTATGCAAGACCTCTAAAGGCTATTTTTTCCGTGAGCCACAGTATAGGAGTTTGAAGATTGCCTTGTATATTTAATATTTGGAACTCTGGGCCTAAGAGCCTGTGATATCTAGTGCCTATACATTTCCTTTTTTTTTTAGATTCAAATACGTTTTTATTCATCAAAAGGAGTACAGGTTGGATGGATGGATGGATGAATGATGGATGGATGTGTGAAAAGATGGGTGGATGAATGATGGGTGAATGGATGGATGAAAGGGTGGATGGATGAAGGATGGATGTAGAAGGATGGATGTATGGATGGAAGGATGAAAGGGTGGATGTATGTATGGATGAAAGGGTGGATGGATGAAGGATGGATGGATGGATGAAAGGATGGATGGAAGAAGGATGGATGTATGGATGGATAAAAGGTTACATGGATGAATGATGCATGGATGGATGTGTGAAAAGGTGGGGGGGTGAATGATGGGTGGATGGATGGATGAAAGGGTGGATGGATGGATGTATGGATGAAAGGATGGATGGATGGATGAAAGGGTGGATGGATGAAGGATGGGTGTATGGATGGGAGGATGAAAGGGTGGATGGATGTATGGATGCATAAAAGGTTGCATGGATGAATCATGGTTGGATGTGTGAAAAGGTGGGTGAATGGATGAAGGATGGATGTATGGATGGAAGGATGAAAGGGTGGATGGATGGATGTGTGAAAGTGTGGGTGGGTGAATGATGGATTGATGGATGCGATGAGGTCTAACAGGCACATTTATGTTTGTCAAAAGTTGATGATGAGGACTACCAGTTTCTAGAAACTTTTTTTCGGAAGGCGGTCCTTGAATTTGAATTTAAATTTGAATTTAAAATACTTGTAGAGCGCAGCATACACCATGCGGTTTCTTGGCGCTATGGAGGCAGAATTAGCAGAGGAGAGGCAATATCTACTGGTGCAATGAGGGGTATTTACAGAGGGAATGCCTGAGTAAATAAGAAGGTTTTGAGGTCTTTACGGAAAAGAGAGTAGTGCTTGGCCGACCGTAAGTGGTCGGGGAGGGAGTTCCAAAAGGTGGGTGCCAAAACAGAGAAGTTGGCCCCTCCCCACTTTTTGCGTTTGTAGCGGGGTACCTGCAAAAGTGATTGGGATGATGAGCGGAGCTCTCTGGCAGGGATATACTCCTTTATCAGAGAGGAAATGAAAGCGGGAGCTGAGCCCTGGCGCGCCTGAAAGACCATGCAGCCAGTTTTAAAAAGAGATCGCTCCCTAACAGGCAGCCAATGGAGCGCCTTCAATAGAGGGGTTGAGTGATGGGAACGGGAAAGGCCGTACACTAATCGAGCCGCCTTGTTTTGGACCATTTGGAGCTTGCGAAGGCTATACGCCGGAATGCCGTTGTATAGGGCGTTGGCGTAGTCCAGCCGGGAGATCACCAAGGCGGACATAATCAGTTTTAGTGCCAGAGGAGAATAGAAACGGGAGACAATACGAATAGTGCGGAGAGTGAGAAAGCAGGAAGAGACAACAGAACTAACTTGTGAGTGTAGGGTGAGTTGATTATTCATTTTAATGCCTAGTCTTGACTATGGGAGAGGGAGTGGGAGGGGGACCAAAGGAAGAGGGCCAAAATAAAGAGTTCCAGGGACTGGAAGAACCACCCGTGAGAACCAACTCAGTTTTATCCGGGTTCAGCTTCAGATGGTTGTGGTTCATCCAGTCCCTGATAAAAATCATAGTAGTCTGAAAGTTAGAAATAGAATAGGGAGATGAAGAGAGGTTGAAGATGAGCTGGAGGTCATCCGCATAGTTATATACGGTGACCTCCAGCTGCTGAAGTGCAAAAATTAGGGGATAGATATAAAGATTGAACAAAAGAGGAGAAAGAGAGGAGCCCTGGGGAACACCACACGTGACCTTTAGTGAGGTAGCCGAGAAATCCCCCAACCGGACCGCCTGGGTGCGGTCCCTCAGGAAGGACGATAGCCAAACCAGGGCTGAGCCCGCGATTCCCGCCGCTCTGACACGTGTAAGCAAGATGGAGTGGTCCACCGTGTCAAAAGCGGCGGAGAGATCGAGGAGCACCAAGGCCTGGTGTTTGTTTTGGTCCATGCCCTCCCTGAGGTTGTCCAGGACTGACACCACAACGGACTCAGTAGAGTGCCTAGGCCGAGAGCCCGCCTGACAAGGCGCCAGGCCCCCATTTGCTTCAACATGGGCGCTGAGTACCGATGTGACATGGCGCTCAAGCACCTTGCCCAAGTAGGGCAACAGTGATATAGGGCGATAGTTGACTGGGGCAGAGGGATCTGCACCAGGCTTCTTCAAAATGGGCACTATTGTAGCAGATTTGAGTGCTGGGATCACAACCCCCTGAGCAAGGGAACTGTTGAGAAAGGTGATCGGGGGTTGGGTGCAAACAGAGTAAATCTGTTGAAGAATACGGGCAGGGCAGATATCTGCCGGGGAGCCTGATTTTACCTTAGGAAGTATTGCCAAGAATACTTCTTCGGTGAGAGGGGGGATCGAGGAAAGGCAGCACTGGACAGTAGGAGGAAGGGGTTCAACAAAAGTCAGAGAGGGGGGTGAAATATTGGCTTTGATGTTAGTAATTTTTTCCAAAAAATAGGAATTCAACGAATCACATAAGAGCTGGGTGGGCGGGGGATTAAGTGTAGCCCTGTCAGAGAAGGCTAGATCGTGGATAATTGTGAAAATCTCCCTAGATTTGTTCTCAGCCACCAGAATTTTTGCTGAAAAATAGGCAGTTTTGGCGTCTAGTATGGCTTTTTTGTAGTCGCTTAATAGTGTGGTGTAATGTGTTTTCAGTAAGGGACAATAGTCCCTTCTCCATTGCCTCTCAGCCCGCCGAAGGGTCAGCTTTTTTTCTTTCAAATCTTCACTGAACCACCGATTTGACTCCTTAGTCCGTCTAGTTGAAATCCGACGTAGGGGGGGCAACCGAAACGCTGCCTCCAGCGAGCCAGGTGTTAATGGCTGTGGCTTGTGATGAAGTAGATAAGCCCGCCAAATTAGGTGAAGAGTTCAGGAGAGAAGAAGATAACGAAGGGAGGTCGACACGGTTCCAATTCCGCGCCCAGGTGTTTTTGGCAAGCGGGACCTTAGTTACAGGGTTGAGGTGGAGGGAGAAGGAGATTAGGGCATGATCTGACCAGGGACATGGGGACACAGACACGGACGAAACGGAAATATTGAGAGACCAAACCTGGTCTAACACATGTCCGTGTGAGTGTGTCGGGACTTGTATGTGAGAGACAAAGTTTAGGGATTGGAGTGATTCTGTGAACTGTTTGGAGGAAGTACACTCAAGAGGGTCCGTGGGCCAATAGTTAAAATCGCCTAACACTAGGACCGAGGCGTAATTGACTGCCAGCGTGGCCAGTAAGTCCTGCAGGGCTGGCATGAACAAGTGTGAGGACTGGGGCGGGCGATACATTAGTAGACAAGTGAGCGGGGGAGAGAAGGTGAGAGAACGCGCCACAAGATGCTCAGTGGGGGTAATGAGAGGAGAAGAAAGAAGTTGAAAATTATACTCAGACCGGGCAATAAGAGCCACACCGCCCCCTGTCTTACCCGCTGGGCGGTCTGCACGGAGGGCCACGTAAGAAGTGGGGAGAGCAGCCAGAAGAGAGGGCAAAGAGGACTCACAGAACCAGGTTTCGGTTAAGAATAGTATGTCAGGCTTGTGAAAGTCAAGCAGAACATACAGTTCCTGATAGTGTCTAACCGCTGACCTGGTATTGAGCAAGATGATAGACAAAGGAGGGAGAGAGGATGAAGGACTAGGGTGAGAGAAGGGCAGCGTCGAGGATGTCGACTGAGAAGATGGAGAAGCAAGACCGAGAGAGGAAAGGTGGCAGATGATGGAATCAGGTAGAGACCGATAGCCCTGTAAGGCTTTTAGATCCTCTGAAGAATAGGAGATTTGAAGGGCGTGAGGACACGCCCCTAGCCCCGTCCGGCCGCGGACGGGCGCAGACGGGCTTGACTTAGGCTCGACTTCGGCGCGCCTTCGTCGCGCCCGCTGCGCTCGTCCGCTGCGCTTCCTCATAGGGGACATTTAAATAGGGGCGGAGCGCGGGGGTGTGGCGCCGAGCTAGGTCGCCTGACCAGCCCGATGTAAGATGGCGCCCGCACACCACCGAGCCCTGGGAGTAAGTGAGGTTATTCTCCTGTTAATTTTCAGCAAGGTTAAAACAGAAGTATAGCAATTTAAAAAGCAATGCCACTGCTCTCAGTCAGCAGGGCGCTACAATAACACACAGTAAAACAGTGCTGCTCCTGTCTGCATGCGCGAACCCTCTGCCACCGGGGTCGCCTTCCTCCAACAGCGAGCAATGCAGAGCCACTCCTAAATAGGGGCGGAGCGCGGGGGGTGTGGCGCCGAGCTAGGTCGCCTGACCTGCCCGATGTAAGATGGCGCCCGCACACCACCGAGCCCTGGGAGTAAGTGAGGTTATTCTCCTGTTAATTTTCAGCAAGGTTAAAACAGAAGTATAGCAATTTAAAAAGCAATGCCACTGCTCTCAGTCAGCAGGGCGCTACAATAACACACAGTAAAACAGTGCTGCTCCTGTCTGCATGCGCGAACCCTCTGCCACCGGGGTCGCCTGCCTCCAACAGCGAGCAATGCAGAGCCACTCCTAAATAGGGGCGGAGCGCGGGGGTGTGGCGCCGAGCTAGGTCGCCTCACCAGCCCGATGTAAGATGGCGCCCGCACACCACCAAGCCTTGGGAGTAAGTGAGGTTATTCTCCTGTTAATTTTCAGCAAGGTTAAAACAGAAGTATAGCAATTTAAAAAGCAATGCCACTGCTCTCAGTCGGCAGGGCGCTACAATAACACACAGTAAAACAGTGCTGCTCCTGTCTGCATGCGCGAACCCTCTGCCACCGGGGCCGCCTGCCTCCAACAGCGAGCAATGCGGAGCCACTCCTAAATAGGGGCGGAGCGCGGGGGGTGTGGCGCTGAGCTAGGTCACCTGACCAGCCCGATGTAAGATGGCGCCCGCACACCACCGAGCCCTGGGAGTAAGTCAGGTTATTCTCCTGTTAATTTTCAGCAAGGTTAAAACAGAAGTATAGCAATTTAAAAAGCAATGCCACTGCTCTCAGTCAGCAGGGCGCTACAATAACACACAGTAAAACAGTGCTGCTCCTGTCTGCATGCGCGAACCCTCTGCCACCGGGGTCGCCTGACGCCTAAAAAGGTTTTACAAGGGGGTCTCGGAATCAAAAAGTTTGAAGACCTCTGCTCTAGAGTAACAGTGCGCGCTACAAAAACCATTATAACATAACAGTCCCACATCCTGTGTCCCGATGAGTGCAGCCATGTGAGAGCAGGTCCTCATAGGGAGACACAACCAGAATGGGTTGTTGGATGTGTCAGCAGTAACAACATAGGAAGGACCCAGCACAGATCCAGAGCAGGACTCAAGCTAATTAATCCCTTACATATAATCCCTACCATGCACACAGGTCAGATAGCATGCACACCACACTCAAATATATAGGAACACAACTTTCTTGGAGCACACTATGCTTTGTCAGGCCACGTTGACATGCCCCTGGTGGACCCGGACAATTCACCCACCACTGTTCACAGAGGCCAGCCAGTAGGGCATGGGATAGGATACCTAGTGTACAGTCAGGACAGGGTATCACATGTCCCACTTGGAATCACAGCACTCAAAAAAGGGACAAAGTGATATCAGTCCATACGGAGCAGCCCTCAGATCTGCACTTACACAAGGGATGGTTCATCACCCAAAACCTTGGGTGAATGAAGACACAGATCTCTAAAATAAGACATTTTCTCACATACAAAAGACAGAAACAGGGAAATGTGTTTGCTGGCATATGGTAGAATGAATTCCCGGCACACAAGTCACAAGACATCTCCATATTCAAACTAAAACCTCTCTATCAGCTCATTATCATGTCCTGGACACAATTTAGGATGTATAGTAAATCATCTTTATTAATTAGGAAATGCTGCTCTGGTCAGATGGGCAGGACAAACATTTAGCAAGGAATCAAGCACACCACAACAAGAGCATATGGATCAAAATCAAAGACGATAAACATAACAAAATAAAACAGCATAGAGATCATGTGCATTTTAAATGTCAGCAACACATATACCTCACAGGCCACACATGGGGGGTGAGACTAGAGCCTCTAAGACAATAGCAATTGACAACAGTTGTCATTGTAGCGCATGTGTACTCCAAAAGACACCCCTACACGTGAACAAAGGAGGAAATGTCATGCAGACAGTCTGCCTCACATGACAGAGCAGCTGTCTCATCTAGCCATGTCCGGAACACCTCTCAAAGTGCCTTTGACATGTGTCTTTGACCATCAGCCTACAAAGTCCTACACCCATACAGCGGCTCTTCATGTAACAGTTTTACCAACAGCTTAGCTACTGCAATCCTCTGGAGGCACACAAATCAATCCCTGATCTGAGCAGTAGCCTCAGCCCTACACCATTAGCAAGTCTCTGTGCACAAGTGTTGCTGTCTTGGGACTGCAGTGGCTCTAACAATTCATGCACATGGGTGGCATATGATTACCATGTACAGATCCATCCTTCTTTGGATTACTTCAAAAACATCATCACCAGGAATATCCCTCTCTCCATCCACTCCAATGCAAGGAGATTGAACCAACCCCTCACTGGTCCAAATGCATCTGGAACACAGCAACACAGGATTATAGCATACAGCCATGTACAGAAATGATGTATCAATTACAAAATAGGTGCATTACGTTGTGTGCACAGATAGCAGGACACACACTTTTGTAGTTGGACAGCTGAGTCGAGACAGGGCCTGTGCCACATGTCAAATTTACTGGAATGGAGTTTGGCATCATGCCTTAATGTATATCTGTAGTGCCTAGCCTATTCTCACTCCTCGCATGTGGTGTACTCATAATATCTCAGTGTCCCATAGCAAGCGAGCAGGTGACAGTGGGTCATTCTTCATGTGTCCAAACACATCAAACACCACCCTTGAAGTGCAGGCTGTGTGTTTGGGGCCGAGGCGCCGAATCAGTGCTTGCCACTCTCCATATGTGTCCCATCTCAGCCATCCATGTGCAAAGAACTGGAACCCTGCAATGTTAGGATCTTCCTGCAACTGGACAAAGATAATGTGCTCCTGGTCCCTGATTGGGTACCCCACTGAACTCAATCCTGTGTCTCTCCAGGGGTTAGTCCTTCTCATAAATTCTACTGTGGAAATGAGCCAATACGTGCATAATAAGAGACAAAGAGTAAGGGATCATGTCCCTCAGTAGCCACAGGCCCGCTACCCCAAAACCACACTTTCACCAGGCTGTCAGCTCCACAGGGGAGCTGTGCTTCACGGAGCAACATTGATCCCAAAATCTCATGTGCCATGCATTTGAGAACATGCTTACTTTGTACGACTGCCTACCAAACAAGCTTTACACTGGTTATTGCAGTTGTCCTGCCACATAACATTCCATTTAAACAGTCTGGACATCCTTTGCTTTGGCAGATTCAGGGACACAGTGCCACACTTATCATGCCACCATTGCAGATCAGCCCTCGCAGATTGGTGTCAAACTCCCTGGAGGTGGCACCAGGCACAGCCACTGTGTGGCAAAATCACAAGATGCAGGGGAGCATTAACTTCTTAGAACGTGAAATACAGCCTTGGCCTGTAATTGGAAAAGTGATCCTAAAAAACATCTGTGGACGTAATGAGGATATGGCCCTGCTAGGATTCACACAGTGAGACACTTTGCATCATCACAGTTAAAGATCCATCATTTCAATAAAACAGGAAGCTCACACATCACACACATGGACTGTGGATGTCTCCAATCACTCAAGAGAGATACAGTCACCTGTTTCAAGTATAAGCTCATAGGCATTATCGAAACTGGGCGAGAGGCTGAACAATGCATGCGTGGTCAACGTGGCAGTGCGCAGAATCACTCGGAGTATCTCTTGTACCAGCCACCGGCAGGAAGGTCAAGTTCAGGTAGATTCAATCCAGTCAGGAATCAGGAAACGTCTAACTTGCATTCAGACTAGGGGAGAAGGTATAGGCCACAACAATACACTGTGAAGGAGTCATGGATGCCTGCCTGACTAGTGTGCCTCTGGGGCAGGTGATCGCTAATCATCAATTTCTGCTGGGTTGTTGTTAAGCAACAGAGGAGGTAGGACAGCAGTTGCCCGACTTCTCACTCCGTGGGTATTCCAGCTTGTCATATTGCAAAGTAAATGCAATGCAGTTGTACAATCAGATGGGTGTGGTGTGTTTCAGCATCAATAAACAACAGACTATCTCCTCAGGTCTTATCAAAGCACCATAGGCCTATGCTGGGTTGTAGAATATGGTCTATATCTAAACTCTCTCATTAAACCTCAAGCAAAAAAATGTGTTGAACCAAAATCAAGATGTGACAATAAGGGGAAATGTATCCCTTAAGGACTAGAACCCTCACTCACCAGTAGGTGACATGCTTCATCATGTGGGTTCCTCCTTACCAGTAGAAAAATCTAGTCCTACTGGAAGCTACGACTTCTTCACTGTGATGAAGGAGTTCAGAGATGTTTTCTTTCAGTTATTTCTATGGGGGAAGGATGCTAAATCCCATATGTGGGCCTCAAGGAGTAGCGAGGGTGCAGCGCAAAAGAGAGACAAATGTGATGAACTAAAGAAAAAAGTGAAAAGTTAAAACTGCCTAGGTTGATGCACAACCACACATTTATTCACATGCTCTCCCTGACAGGATTAAAACATAATGCAAATCAGTAGTATAGATTTAAAACTACTATTGGTACAAGGTCGACATGTTTCAGCCATATGATCAGTTTCCTGTATCAGTGGCTTTCTTCAGGACCAACAAGAATAAATAATTATATTTGCTGCTGCTGATATACACAGTGTAAATAAAGAATGATACAAAGCAAGTATTCCTGCGTCGTTTTGTCATGTAATACATGGAATATCTGAAAAATAAATGAGAGAGAAGAGAACAGACACATACATCATTTGAAGTGCTCTGCTACTGACATAATCATGTGTCATCACATTGTCAATAGCCTTAGATATCAATAGTAAATCATGCTTCACTTACCCTCTATTTTTTTTTTTTTTTTTAATATATTTTTATTGCAGAATCAGGAATAACAACATCCAACAAACCAACCCATACACCAACGGCACCCATCATACAGTGCAATAATAATACAATACACAGCCGATTGGCCCACATCCCGGAGGCTGGGCGGCGCTTCAACGAGTCAGTTCACTGGAGGTACCTCGGTGCACGCCCTATTCGGGACACAGGGCAAGTGTAACACTTCCTTTCTGCTTTTATCCCAGAACAACCCCCCCCCTCAACTGCTGCTAATGCGGGTTCCACCATCCCCCTCCTGCTCTCGGGTGACAAATATCAGGAAGCTTTGACAAGCAAGTAGCCACACGGAATCCCTGGACATTACTGATCAGTGTCCTCGCCTTCGGTTATGTAGTCCCTTAATGCCTGCACCACCAGCTCCCAGGACCGTGCCAGTTCCAAGCTCTTCTCGTTGCCAGTTCTAGTCGCCTGGCGCATTCGTAACACACTCTCACAGCTCGACCACTTCACCAATTCATTCCTCCACCTCCGTACAGACGGCCCCTCTTTAGACTTCCAGTGCCAAGTGATTTCACGCTGTGCCAGTATCAGTCCCAACCCAATGAATTTGCTCGTAACCTTGGTCTTTTTGGTATGCGGGAACCAAAGAAGCAGGCATGCGGCCATGTCAAAGTCTACCTCCCGATCCGTAACAGCATTCAAGAGGTCCCCCACCTCAGACCAGTAGTCCCCCAATGACGGGCAACCCCACAGCATGTGATCAAGATCCACCTCAGGTTCTAGACACCGCGGGCACATGGCATCAAGCACCTGGAAGTGTCGCCGTAACCTCTCCGGGGTCAAATATGCCCTATGGAGCACAAAATAATGCACCTGTTGGAATCTCGCATTCCTCGTCCCTTTCCAGGTCCTGTGTAGGACCTGACCCCATACAGAGTCCGGGATCTGTCTACCGACGCTGGTCTCCCAACGCGACTTCAGCTCAACCAACGGGGCCAGACCATCATTTAACATCCTATTGTGGAGGCAGGTCACCGCCTTCACGGTGCCCGCTGCCATCACTACATATTGGCACACCGTCGTCACCTCCGGCTCAGCCAATCCACCCCCCCAATGCCTCTGCAGGGCCGCGACAACCGCCGCATGCAACAGGAAGGTACCACTCGGTAGGCCGAATTGCTCTTGTAAGGTTTGGAACGGGGCCAGCGTCCCGTCCACATAAAGGTCTCCTACCATCTGCAAACCCAGATCCTCCCATTCTAACAATTGGGACCAATCACCTCCATGCGGTAAGGCAGTGAGCATTCCCAGCGGAATCTCCTGTGCGTATGGCCGGCGCTTCCCAGCCCTCTTCAGGTGCCTGTTCCAACACAATCTGAGCGTCCATTCCTCCATCGTGAGGTCCCTACTGGCCAGTCTCTGTTGCATCACGATAGACGACAAGACATGCCTCTGAATGCCGACCCCCCGGCCATCTTCAGGCCCCCTGAACTCTCTGGCCACGTTCTGCGTCAGGACCTGGAGCTGCGCTGCCAGATAGTATAACTCATAGTCGGGGACGGCCATCCCTCCCTCACACTTGGGTCTCATCAGGGTGGTCAATGCCACCCGCCTGCGGCCGTGGCCCCAGAGAAAGCCAGTCACCAACATCCTCAGCTCCCGAAAGATACCCTGCGGGATCCACACCGGCAGCGTTCTAAAATAGTAGAGGAGCCTCGGGAGTGCCACCATTTTCAACAGCGCCACACGGCCCAGTACAGACAGCGGGAGAGAGGCCCAGAAGTCCATACTGCCTCTCAGCGCCCTAATACAGCGCCCCACATTCCCCTCAAGGAGGTCCGCCGCGTCATGGTAGATGCGCACTCCTAAGTAAACAAAACAAGAGGGTTCCCACATTACCGGCCTCGTGAGCTGCGGGCAGAGCGTGGTCTTCCGCAGCGGAAACACACATGTCTTAGTCCAGTTCACCCTGAGGCCTGAGAGCCTCCCGAACCTGCCCAACATGTCCACCGCGCCTTCAAGAGCCCTTCCAGAGTCCGCCAGGTACAGTAACAAGTCGTCGGCATACAACGAAATATAATGCGAGTCAAGTCCCTGCGCAATCCCGTCGAAAACCACTCCCGTTCTCGCCTGCGCCGCCAGTGGTTCCACCGCTAGAGCAAAGAGCAGAGGAGATAGCGAGCAGCCTTGCCTCGTGCCCCTGCAGACCGGATAAACCGAAGAGACCAAGGTCCCCAGTCGCACCCGCGCCTTAGCCGAGGAATAGAGCACTTTCGTCCAGCCCCGGAACCCCTCCCCAACCCCGAACTTCAACAGCACGCCATCTAAAAAATCCCATTCCAAGCTATCAAACGCCTTTTCAATATCAACCGTCAACACTACCGGGCCTGGATCCGCCATGGCAGCACTATCAAGGACCCCAATCAGCCGACGGACATTCATCGAAGTGCTCCTAGAGGGGATGAATCCCGCTTGATCCCTATGCACCAAAGAGGTCATCAGTGGTAGGAGCCGGGTGGCTAGGATTCGGCTCAAAATCTTATAATCTACAGTCAGCATAGACAACGGACGAAAAGAAGAAACATCTAAAGCATCCCTGCCCGGCTTCAGCAGGGGCACAACCAGCGCCTCCGTCATAGAGTCAGGCAACCGCCCCAATTGTTTCGCCTCCGCATATACAACCTGCAGTCTGGGTGCCAGCACTTCCATAAATTTGACGTAGAACTCGATCGGCAACCCATCCACCCCAGGGGTTTTGTTCCGCGCCATATGACAAATCGCCCCTCTGATTTCCGCTAGGGTGACAGGGCCCCCCAGATCCCGGGCATCCTCCTCATCCAGTACCGGCAAAGGGATCTGATCTAAATAATCGCCAATGTCCGCGGCGTCCACTTCGAGGTGGCTGGTGTACAGACCCGCGTAGTAGGACTGAAAGCGCCCCAGGACCGCTGACTGCGAATAAACCACTTCCCCATCCTCCTGTCGCACACTCATAACCGGACAACCTCTAGGGTTCGGATCAGCCAACTTTGCAAGGAGCGTGCCCACTTTATCTCGCTCCTCATGCACTTTCACCGCATACAACTTATAGTCATAGCACCGCAGTCTCTCCGTTTCAGTTGCCACCGCCTCTTTAGCTCGCAACAAGCTGTCTTGCAGCTCCGATTGCTCGGGTCGCAGCCGTTCCACCCCTCTCAGCACTTCCTCCGCCTTCGCGAGGTCATTCAGCACTGTTCCTCTCACAGTCAGAAACCGCCCCATACACACCCCCCTCACCACCACTTTCATCGCATCCCATTCATTCGCTCTAGTCGCTGTCGACCCAGCATTGACCGTGAAATATTCGTCTATACCCTGTCGGACCGTGTCACAGAACGCCGGATCCTCCAGCGTCTCCGGACGAAGTCTCCACGTAGGGACCGCCGATCTCGCCAGCTGCCATTGCACAGAAATCAGCAGTGGGTTATGGTCCGATATGGTTCTAGACAAATATTCAGAGTGAACCACCACCTGCGCTAGAGATTCGCAACACAGCACCGAATCCAGTCTAACATGCAGATCATGCAGTGCTGAGAAGTAGGAATAATCTCGAGTTTCGGGGTGCTGCGCCCTCCATACATCCACCAAGCCCCACCTCTCCTGCCAGTCCCGCCTGTGGGTCGCAAGTCTGCGCACTGGGGAGTCTACCAAAGGCGGGTGTGACCTGTCCAGCAGCACATCTGAAATGGAGTTAAAATCCCCCGCCAGCAATACAGGGCCCGCCAAATAATACGCTAGTGAGCGCGACAAACCCTCAAAGAAGTGTGCTTGATCAGCGTTGGGGGCATAGATGTTACACAGCACCACTTCCCTACCACACAGCCGTCCTTCCACCACCACATAGCGACCCTCCGGATCTATCCTCTGACTCGTGACTTGGAATGGCGTGCCCGCTCTGATCCATATTAATACCCCTCTGGCAAACGCTGAGTAAGTCGTGCCAAACACCTGACCCCGCCACCTCCTCTGTAAAGCCCCACATTCCTGCTGTGTCAAGTGAGTCTCCTGAAGCATCGCTATCTGAACGCCCCGCCTCACCAAGTATGCATGTACCTTGTGGCGCTTAACCATAGTTCGAATACCCCGGACATTCCATGTGACACATTTCAAATTAGGTAACGTCCCCATAGAGCATCAATCCCAACAGTGGCTCACGCCAATAAATGTGACCCGCATCGCAGCAATTGTACAATCCCTCCAACACAAACCCCGTAACTCCCAACCCCCCCCTCCCCAGGACAGGGCCTAATAACCCAGCTTCAGCCCCGTTCCAAACCTCAAACACCCAACACATCACACTAATCTGTGGTCGACACCACAGAAGACCTTAAGGGTCTAATGAGGACAATGGAGCTCCGAACCAGGACGACAGAGCAGCCACCCCGCGCCCACAGCCCCATACTGCTAGTGCAGCCCCATACCTGGCAGTCCAATAGAAGTCAGGAGCGTCCAGACCTGACAGAAGTTCAGCGGCCATGAGCTTCAGCCATTAAAGATACCATCTGATGTTTGTGGGGTAACCTCCGGCCCCTGAGCTCCCCCCACCTCCGAGCCTTCATCACCGGACTTCACACCTTCACCCTCTGAAGCCGAACCTCTGGAGGCGTCATCCCGCTGCGAGCCCGTGATGGACGCCGTGGCCTCCAGCGCACTCTGTCTATCGGCCAGTATTTGCGCCTCTCGCTCGGCCCGTTGGCGCCTATTCCGGGAGCGGATGCGCTGCGACTTCCTGACCCTGACCGGCTGCTCGCGATCCCTGGCGGGCCTGTGTGCTCGATCCGTCCCTGCACGATACAGTTCCAGCCAGGACCATGCTTCATCGGGTGTTTGGAAAAAGTGAGCTCTGTCATCAACAATGATCCGCAGCTTGGCTGGAAAAAGCAAGGAGTATTGAATCCCTTCCTCTCTCAGCTCTTTCTTTACCGACAGAAAAGACGCCCTGCTCCGCTGCACCTCCTGCGTATAGTCCGGAAATATCGTCACCTTGCTGTTGTCCACTTGGAAGGGCCCATGATCTCTCGCCCTTTGGATCAGCAGATCCTGGTCCTTGTAGTGCAGCAGTCTGGCCACCATCGGTCGAGGCGGTCGGCCCTCCAGGGGAGGCCTCGCGGGCACCCTGTGCGCTCTCTCCAGGGAGAAGAAGGGGGAGAGGCCCTCCGGCGCCACCACCGTGCGGAACCAGTCCTCCAAGTAGGCCACCGCATCATCCTTCTAAATTTTCTCTGGAAGCCCCACCACCCTCACGTTGTTCCGGCGGTTGCGTCCTTCCGCGTCCTCTGCTCGACGCTCCAGAATCGCCAGTCGGTGGATAACGTCATCAAGTTTGTGCTCCGCCGTGACCACCGCCGGTTTCAGCTCCTGGAGCAGTTGTTCATTGGATTTCACACGGTCAGAGAGCTTGGCGTGGTCCGCTCTCAGCAAGCCAAGCCCGGACGCCACCTGCGCAATATCCTGGTGCAGCTCATCCTTGGTGGTAGGGATCGCGGCCAGAATGGCATCAAGACGGAGGTTCAGCCGCATCTCCTGCGGCGAGGGTTCCGTTAGGACATCGCCATCCGCGGCCCCGGTCGTTCCGTCACCTCGCTCATGAGGCGCAGCGAGGCCAGCCCCCTGCGCGGCCATCTTGACGACGGGAAACGTGCCACCCAAGCCTCTTTTAATGACGGTCGGCTGCTGCCGTCCTTCCGTCCTTCCCGCTCCCAGGGCCACCTGGCACAGTCCAATGGCAGATCACAAGGTGCGCAGCTCCCCGGTCTCCAGACGGCGCCAATGGTCCTTCCCCAGCGCTCCGTCGCCAACCACCAGCTCAAGAACGGACTCCACGCAGCCCCACCGATATCCTCAGTGCGTCGCCAAAGTGCAGGGGCCAGGGGTGTGAGCCTCCACGGAAGACCGATAGTCAGGGGTCGCCCCACCGGGCAATTTGAGCCCCCCGCCCCCGGCGGCACCAATCCGCGCTGCGTCAGCGCACTGCGGGGTCCACACACTGCCTCACCCCCTCCTGCGGCCAACCGGGCGTCCACTCGCTCTGGGCAGCTGCCCCCTCAGCACACGGCCTCTGCGTCAATATCCCCAGGGAGGGGTCGGCCACAGTCGTCAACAGCGCCGCCACCGGTGCAGCGCGAGTGAGGGCTTCACTCTCCTGCCGTCCGGGCGAGCAGGTGGGGGAGGGGCGCCGCTCGCGCCAAGGCAGCGCCGCCGTCCTTCTCCGGTGCTCCGGTCCCGCTTCCTGGGATCCCCCACCAGCGCACTGCTACTCAAAGGCCCCCAGGCGCCTCAGATCGCTCAGCACCCCACAGCGCGCCGCTCTCCGAGCGCTCGCTCACTTGGCGCCGCCATCTTGGCTTTGTCCTCCGGCCGCACCGATCAGGATGCCAGGTCCGTCCGCCTGCTGCGCCCAGGGTGCCGACGGGGGTCAGATGCTCCCCGTTAGTTCAGGGACCCCGCCGAAGCACAGTTCCAGCTGCCAGGTAGCGCGGGGCCAGCTATTCCAGGAGAAAGACGGGACTCGGCGCGGAGCAACTCGCTCACGCAGCCATCCCGGTCGGTGCCTAAACCGCTTCACTTACCCTCTATAGTAGGATATTCAAACCTCACCTCAACCTGGCAGGCAGCTCAGGGAAGGAGGCCCCGCTCTGTGGGAAATACATTTTTTACACCTATAAGTCACACCTAAACAAAACATCACCAGTTTTATTGGGGTGACTCTGAAACTCCCGTGTACTCAAAAGTGCCAGACTGCCACATATCAAAGAACATATCTGTTATTTTTCTAAAGGATAAAGTAAGAACTAAAGTAAAAACTACATTATCCTGTGTCCACGTCTAACTCACTGTTAAAAAAACTGATTTTCTAGCTTACTATCATATGGTGGTTGGCTGTATACCACCTATCTAATGTAAGCATATGGTACTGCTTAGCTGTAATCAGCTGTCTTGATATTACTGAATCCCATCCTTAAGAAACCAGTTAAACTGAGGTTATGACTGGTTATGGCCCCCCTGAGGGAGTACATATGGTTACAAAAAGCAAGGAATCATAGAGGACAATGCCACTCTACCTTCCAACTTACAGCCCACTATGAGGCATTCTTTCTATGTAGAGAACTATCCAATGAAAATCCTTTCCTGAGAGGATATTTTAATTGCAGAGCAGTTAATCAGAGAAAGCTAGCCACTTACCTGTCAGTCGGTACCTCTTGGCAAAACAGAGCCTGCCCCGGGAGGTACCGACCTAACAGGGATGCCGGATTTTATAGTGTCTCGTTTTTCAAACGGCGCACAACCCAACGCAGTTCGGATAATTGTTGGAGAACATAAAGATACATAGCAGGTAGGTTGCCTGTGATTCAAATGTGCAGATTCTATGGCCGAGCATTGCGCAGGCGTGGTACTCGTTACAACAAACACTATGTTAGAGCGCATGCCTGTACATTGTAGTGTGCTATCACTGCACATGCGCATTGGATTCTACGTCCTGCAGGCAATGATGAAGCCACCTAAAGGCCTGACAGAATTGCACGCTGTTTGAAAAACGAGACGCTATAAAATCAAGCACCCCTGTCAGGTTGGTACCTCCCGGGGCAGGCTCTGTTTTGACGACTGACAGGTAAGTGGCTAGCTTTCTCTGATTAACTGCTCTGCAATTAAAATATCCTCTCAGGAAAGGCTTTTCATTGGATAGTTCTCTAGATAGAAAGAATGCCTCATAGTGGGCTGTAAGCTGGAAGGTTGAGTGGCATTGTCCTCTATGATTCCATGCTTTTTGTAACCATATGCACTCCCTCTGGGGGCCATAACCAGTCATAGCCTCATTTTAACTGGTTTCTTATGGATGGCATTCAGTAATATCAAGACATCTGATTACAGCTAAGCAGCACCATTTGCTTAAATTAACATGGATAGGTGGTATACTGCCAACCACCATATGATAGTAAGCTAGATAATCAGTTTTTTAACAGTGAGTTAGACGTGGACATAGGATAATGTAGTTTTTACTTTAGTTCTTACTTTATCCTTTAGAAAAACAACAGATATGTTCTTTCATATATGGCAGTCTGGCACTTTTGAGTACACTGGAGTATCAGAGTCACCCCAATAAATCTGGTGATGTTTTTTTCGGTGTGAATTATAGGTGTAAAAAATTTATTTCCCACAGAGCGGGACCTCCGTCCCTGAGCTGCCTACCAGGTTGAGGTGAGGTTTGAATATCCTACTATAGAGGGTAAGTGAAGCATGATTTACTATTGATATCTAAGGCAATTGACAATGTGATGACACATGATTATGTCAGTAGCAGAGCACTTCAAATGATGTATGTGTTTGTTCTCTTCTCTCTCATTTATTTTTCAGATATTCCATGGATTACCTGACATAACGATGCAGGACTACTGGTTTTGTATCATTCTTTATTTACACTGTATATATCGGCAGCAGCAAATATAATTATTTATTCTTGTTGGTCTTGAAGAAAGCCACAGATACAGGAAACTGATCATATGGCTGAAACATACTGACCTTGTACCTATAGTAGTTTTAAATCTATACTACTGATTTGCATTGCGTTTTAATCCTGACAGGGAGAGCACGTGAATAAATTTGTGGTTGTGCATCAACCTAGGCAGTTTTAACTTTTCACTTTTTTCTTTAGTTCATCACATTATTTGTCTCTCTTTTGCGCTGCACCCTCGCTACTCCTTGAGGCTCACATATGGGATTTAGCATTGTTCCCCCATAGAAATAACTGAAAGAAAACATCTCTGAGCTCCTTCATCACAGTGAAGAAGTCGTAGCTCCCAGTAGGACTAGGTTTTCCTACTGGTACGGAGGAACCCACATGATGAAGCATGTCACCTACCGGGTGAGTGAGGGTTCTAGTCCTTAAGGGATAAATTCCCCCTTATTGTCACTTTTTGATTTTGGTTTAGCAAATTTTTTTGCTTGAGCTTTAATGAGAGAGTTTAAATATAGACCATATTCTACAACCCAGCACAGGCCTATGGTGCTTTGATAAGACCCGAGGAGATAGTCTGTTGTTTATTCTGTCTAAAGGGGAAATTTTTCCTTGCAGGTCTATAAACCTGATTCCCTGGGACCCCAACCCCACTCTTTGTTGCTACAGTGTTTCAGCATCTGTCAGGATGGCTAACATCATAGCCTGCAACTGACCCGCAGTCTTTTGATGACCTAGTGATGACTGTATACAGCAGAGCCCTGGGGATATTGGCCCTAGACAACACCCAAGTCTCCAGGCCCAGCCACTCAGTACTGAGTTCAGTGCTGCACACTCCAATAACCTAGAAGTTGTTGTGTACCAGTCATCATTGAAATATTTGAAGACCGAATCCCTCGAGGAATTAGCAAAATGCACGGCCAAACAACAACGTAGGATGCATTCACCATGTGTGGTCTGGGGGTGCTGCACACTACTCCCAATCTGTATGTGTATTTGGCCATCGTCTGATAGTCATTACAGCTGTTCAGCATCTTCCTCCTCAGGCTGTAGTGTGAGCTGCTAACAAATAATTCCATTCCGAATGTGCAGATAGTGATCAGTAGAGTTGTAGGAGTACTCATGAGTCTCAGGAAGTAGAATCCACCAACAGTGTTTGAGGGATCTGTGCGCTGCCCATTGTTGAAGATAAGCTGCCAGCACTGGAGAGGATGCTGGGGGTGCTTAATCTGTGGCTCTCAGACACAATTGACATTGACGCACTCACGCCAGGGGATATGGGTACAGCTTTTGAGGATGAGGGATATGTGCATAATGAAGTTTGCTTTGTCCACATTTGGCACTGAAACAATGTCCCCTAATCCGTGAACACATCAAGGAGACCCTCTACAAAGACATATTGCCCTCAGGCTCTGTGGCAGTATTTAATGGGCTAAATGGGACCTCGTATGGACCCACACAAGGGCTACCCTTGCCAAACCAGAGTACAGTATGCATAAATATTGGTCATGCAAACACTTATGGAACTGGGTATAATGATCCGGTGTCACATGTGTCTCTTGTAACTTTTTTTCATCAGCACATCCAGAGTTATCATTACAATGCATCTATCTCAATTGGTGTGCTCATACCTCTGACATTCAAAGTCAGAATGCCATTAGTAGCCATGTGTGTAGTGTACTGGGAAGTATGGGGGTGCATTTCAGGAGTAGTCTGCCCACAGGTGGCCTACCAACACACATCCTGGAGTATCCTCCTGGGGGGGGGGTATGACCCTCTAAGCAATGGACTGCCATTCAATGTTCATGCATCATGACAGTAAAATATGAGCACTCAACACTTTCATCCCAGGGCAGTATCCAAGGGGAACAATGAGCAATCAGTGACAACATTTACCTATAATTGGTGACTTGCCATTTATGCTCACATACAACTCAGACAAGGCAAGGCTATGTGGAGGAAATGTGTCCTATGATGCCAATAGGTTTTGCAGACGCCATTGTTCTCCCAGCAGCCATTTCAACACTCTGTTATGAACAATCAGTGCCAGATAGCATGCTGCAGCTAACACATACTACATCCCCACCTTTCATGGCAACTTATATCCATCTAATCTGCACATGTGCACATTTCAACATTACCTCTTGCTCTATATATTCTTAGTTTACTCATGCTGGTCGGACCCTCTCACATCCACCTCAAAGTAAATGTTCATTTCTCAATCTATCCATCATACACAAGCTCTTCATTATCACCCTGGGGTGCAGCTATTCTGAAAACCATTTCTGCCCTCCAAGCTCCACCCTTGTACTCTGAGTCTTCTACCCAGACTCTCACAATCTCATACTGGTGCTGCCCTTCGTACATCTGCACCTACATTCACAGCACCACTCTTCATCACTCTGTACACAATACCTCTGCCATACATGATATGCACACAATGTACTGTACTCATCATCTTCTTAGTAAACGTTATATGATCATGTCAAATGTACACTTATCACCATTTGGACCTTCTCTAATGTCTTGGATTGCACTTTCATAACAATGTGCAGCATCACATCCAGCTCTGACATTCACACTCACCACATCACCACATCTCTCACCTAGATACATACATTGCTCAATGAATATGTCCTCATTCATTCGTGTCTCACCTTTCACTCTCCCTACTCTGCTTAAATTCTACTGATAGTCATGTCACAAACTACTGCATCCACAGATTCAAAAACATGCAGCAACTGGACAACAACTCACATCTCCCCATACAGCACCCTAACTTAAACTTGCACAGCTGGTGTATACCCTTGACATCCACTCATCCACTTTGTTACAACCAACAAGTTTAACTTAGCTGTGGATGTGACAGGGCCACACGGAGATGAGTGGCCACATGCATCAAACGATTTTGGAGTCGCAAACGGTGCGAATCGGAAAATTCGGCCGTTTGTGATTCCAAAATCAGATTTTGGTATGCATGAAACAATTGTTCTAAGACCGCAATTTTTTGCATTTCCTAAAAATGCGATTGCATTTAAGGAATTGCATTTGTGTGATTCCTTAAATGCAATGCATGAATGTTTTCAAAATTGCGAATTCTGAAATAGGAGGTGCAAATTAACACGAGGTTGACCCTCGTGTTAATTTGCGAAATCTTTAAAAAATGCTCAAATAAGCATTTTTGAAAGTGTCATGTTACACACACATGTCCTTTGGACATGTGTGTGTGAAACTTGCACTTAAAAAAACATTTCAAGGGTGCAGGGGGGGGGGGTCCTTTGGACCCCCCTCAGCACCCTTGAAATGCATCAACAAATTGCGAATCGCAAAAAAAATAATGTAAAACGGCATTGATTCCTATGGGCCTCTAGGCCCATTGGAATCAATGTAATGCCATTCCTTAATTGCGATTCGCAATTAAGGAATTGCAAATACAGAAAATTAAGAAATCCCAAAAATGTTTAGGATTTGTTGATGCATAGGATTTTGCAATTCCTAAATTGCGATTCCTTAATTTTCGCAATTTAGGAAATGCAAAATCCTACAATGATGCATGTGGCCGAAAGTTCCATGCTCCATACCTCCATTTACTTCTGAACTTTAACAAATACCTTTATCAATGACACTGCTCTGTCACAGTCATCTCTCACCATTGTGCCACAGACTACAGCTCTCATCTCTTGCCAGACTCCAAACTGTCTAACTGGTTCAACCTCAATCACATATACCTTGCCCAGGCTTTAACCGGTCTGACATGTTCACACACTCTGATTTCCACACCCCAGCATTTCCAAACATTCACATTGTAAGGATGAGGCTATTTCAGGTCTCCTATACAGGAACTGCCTTTGAACCTAACTCCTACCTTACACACTCATAAAAATCCTAACTTGTCCTGCCCTCATTTCATATGAGTCTCCAGTCCATTACCAAAATGGAGAAACAAGTCTCTCTCACCTCTACCTTTGTTAAGCTAGCTCAGCCCATGCAACATCAACCTTGCAAAACACATCTGCAGCTAGGCCTCACATTCCAAGTTCCATCTCCTCCGTGGTCTGCCAACTTAGTGCATTGGTGTGAAACCGGCTCCTGTGGCATCTGTACAGCAGACGGGCATGCAATACTTCTGTGCACTCACAGTCTACTCTGCTTACCACATGTAGCACAGGGCAATCCAGTAGACTTAACAGCACTCCTAGTTCAGTTCTGTGTGATCTATGGCAGCTTCAACCATAGCTCAAAAGTACTCCATTGTCAAATATGCACATATAACAACCTACACACAAATCATAATCTCAACTACAAATGATGTGTGATTGAAATCGTAAATTCCTAGTTTGTACAGACAAAACAATTGTCAGTGGAAAAGTGTGAAAATATTCAAAATCTCAACCATTCTCAACTCTTATCACTTGTCACTCATCCCTGTTGAGCAGTGGACAAAGTGCTATAATTACATTTTGCTTGTCTGACTTCAGCTGTTGGGGCGTACCATAGGAATCCCCGATGTTCATCCAGGTAGGGGCAGAGATTGCTGCGGTGTATTGTCATCTTAAAAAGTCACATCTTCTGCTGTGTCACAAGAGGAGGCTAGAAGAGGCATTGGATAACCAAGCACACACAAATGTTGTTTACTCAGAATGCACTAACAGGACTTGACATAGCCTAGCATTGCCAACCGGACAATTAGATGTACACTAAAAATACCCTTTGAAATTATTAGACTTTGCCTAAATGTCCGAAATATAAATAAGACACAAAGACCATGCAGCACCAGCATTGTCCCTGAACAACTAGATGAAAATCTTGGACACAACAAACATAGTCCACTCCTGACAGTATCGTCACAACTCTGAATCCATAAGTATATAAGTCACATATGTGGCCTAACTGATATGGCTTTTACAGCCTTTGGCAAATACAAACAGACTGCCATCTTAGGTACAATGTTATATGTGTCAAATCCCATCTCTTAATCATATGCCTGAAACAAAAACATTTATAACTTGTGGCGATATGTGAAATGCACTTGCAAGTTGCACAATTTGGTGGAAAAGGTAGACACATACTCATGATACATATCCCTATGACGTCACACAAACAAACCCTTGTCAACCCAGGATACACTATAGGTTTCATTGTGGAACGCCATAAAGCTTATCAGAATGGCAAAAAAAGTTGAACACACAACAAAACCACAAGCCTGAAATACCACACAATGAGTCTTGGTTACAGTCCGCGTGTCACACATCCTCTCTGGCCATGTAGACACACTCAGTCACCTATTTCACAAATACTCGTTAAAAGCTTGGCCAACATATTGCATCTAACATCAGTGTGGGATAGACCATACATCCCCATACCTCTGCTCAACATACTTTGGTCTGGTGCATCAAATATCAGGCTGTAGGAGCAAATGCATGGCTATGTGTGCCCCAATACAGAATCTAAAGGAACATCACATGAGCCTGATGTGGCCCAAGTCCATTTCCATGAGTTGTGGAATGGACAGACTCTCACACTCAAACTGTGGCATGAGGCTACAATGAAAGGCACATTACATCGCTAGGCACAGTACAACTCCACAATCACTGCATGCCATCACTAGCATTCTAATTGTGTGACAACCATTCAGCCACTATACTCTGTGTACACATGCAGCTAACACCTACAACAAGTATGTCTCTGTAAGGACTGTAAAACACTGTAACTTACTGAGACATGTCCTGGACACACACTATCCACTTGATGTCCCCCCAAAAAATCAAAGTTGGAATGACTGCCCTCTCATTGTACAGGCCCTGGACAATAGAAATCACAGACACATTGGCTAACAAGAATATTCACAGGATGTGGAGTCCAGGGAGGCAATAGGGTCGGGACATTGTCAGAATAATGCTTAATTTACACTAAAAATGGCCACAGGAAATGTATCAGATGGGTCCACAGCCTTGAAGGATATTTGCCTACAGTGTCATGCTACATGTGGCAAAGTTGTCCTTACCACTAGTCTACCAGATCTATAGAAGACACAGACTTGGGTCCACCATTATTAAGTCACATGAAAGATTTGTACCATTACTTTGTGTAGTACATGGGTGTGTCCAAGGTCACTGCCATGTATTCAAACCCCATCTATATGCAGGTGTATTGATCAGACAGTGGTGTTCCTGCACATAACATGCAGCATGCTTCTCCTAAGTTGTTGCACTTTGATAGAGACCATAGACACATTGACTAACAAGAATATTCACAGAAAGTGGAGTCCTGGGAGGGCACAGGGTCAGGACACTGTCAGAATAATTTCTAACTTACACTCAACATGGGCAGAGGAAATGTATCAGATGGGTCTACAGCCTTGAACAAAATTGGCCTACAGTGTCGTGCTACCTGTGGCAAGATTGTCATTGCCACTAGTCTACCAGATCTATAGAAGACACAAACTTGTGTCCACCACTATTAAGTCGCATGAAAGATTTGTACCATTACTTTGTGTACATGGGTGTGTACATGGGTATGTCGAAGGTTACTACCATGTATTCAAACCCCATCTGTATGCAAGTGTATTGATCAGACAGTGGTCTTCCTGCACATAACATGCAGCATGCTTCTCCTGAATTGTTGCAGTTTGAGAAACTTGCACTATGTTGACATATGAAAGCATGTGTAAGTATGATTTAAAAATGAAAAGGTTTGTGACTTCACGTGAGACTGGTAGATAAAACTGATGTTGACTATGACAGCCAGCAAACGTAGACACCAACATCTTCAATACATACTGTCAAAGTGCCCCATACTCTATGGACCACATGCAATCCATGCCATAGTAACCTCATTGTATACTTACACTACTTATTGTACATGATTTCCAGTTCACTAAAAAACTATTTGTGGGACACAGAAATCAGAAGACCGGAATGTAAACATGCTTTATTCAGCATAAAAATAAAGGTAAATAAATCTCAAAAGGCCAATTGGCAATCCAACATGGGTGTCAGGGACTGTCCGGGACTATGTCGGGAACACAGTCAGGGACATGGGCAAGGACTGGGAACTGGGTAGAAAACGTACCTCAAAGACAATACTCACAGTGAACAAGAAACATGACCTAGGTAGTCAGCTGTGCCCACGGACCCTGGCGATCAAATAGGAACAAGCAAGGCAGTAACAGCAAGGGGGTAGAAATAAACACAAGCACAATAAGCAAGGAGCTAGCTAGGAGGAGTGCTTAACAGGAAAGGAAGGAAATCGCAGGACACGCTTGGCAGAAAGCAGGTAACAAGCATACAAGATAACAGAAGCAAGACTGCAGAAATAGAAAGACAGCAAACGGAACGGGAACAAAGGAAATGGGAAGAAAGGCAGGGAGGGGAAAAGGATATACAGAAGGGGAGGCTACAAGGGTATACCAGAATAGTGCCGGTTCAGGAATCAAAAAACTAAGTAGCATGGAAGGCAGCGCTGGAAAAGGAACAATAATTGAGCTAAGGCTCAGGAACCAAGGTAGCACTGCAGGCAGTGCTAGTATAGGACCAGGGAATTACTAAAACTTAGGAGTCAAGGTAGTATTGCAGACAGGTCTGGTTCAGGAACAGGGAATTACTAAAGCTTCAGGAGTCAAGGTAGCACTTCAGGCGGTGCTAGTTCAGGGACAGGGAATTATTAAAGCTTCTGAAGTCAAGGTAGCACTGCAGGCAGTACTGGCTCAAGGAAACAGAAAATAGCTACAGCTCAGGATACAAGGAGTAAAGAGAGCAGTGCAAATCAGGAACAAGAAATAGCTGAAGTCCAGGAACAGGAATAAAGAAATATCAAAAGCTCAGAAAACAAGGATCGGTCTCACCGGAAAACAGCTGCAATGACCAACCCTGGGCTGAAGGGCGCTGGGGTTTAAAAGAGCTCACGGTACTCAAGCACATCAGCCAGCCACAGGTGAGCTGAATTGCTCCACCTATCATTGGCCTGCATGGGTGGCGACAAAGCAGTGAGCAGGGGATTACAGGTAATGGAGTTTCTAGCATGAGCAGACTGGCTTCCACAAAAACCGTCATGGATTGGGAATGGATGTCAATTCCTAAATGATGTCCAAATGCCTAGAAGTCAGGATATGTATACAGGGGAGTGTGTGGAAGCATATTAGAATACTGGAAAGCCCCACAATTCGGCCCCATGGTGTTGGGAACAAGAGCACAGGGAGTGAATCGTGACAATGGGTCGATGGGCCCAAACCACCATACCCATATTTTCTTCCTTGCATATTTCTGCTGGGGGTCACCTCCCTGGAAAGGGGCATCTAGGGGGCATGCCAGGTACCAAAGGGACAAAACTAGGGAGGACTGGGTTGGGTTTGGGGAGGGATGGAATCAGGAAGGTGGGTCCACTTCAGTGGTAGTATCAGATTGAGGGGGCAGTGGGTTCACCGCAGAGGTAGGCTCAGATTGAGGGGGGGTCAGCTGTAGTGGGAGGGCTAGATGGAGGGGGGATGAGCTGGGCTTGACTAGTTTGGGAATTTTATAATCTCGAATGGTGTGAACAGGAATAGGGAGAGGCTGTGACTGTTTTGAACGGGCATGTTTGGATCTGGAGGTACTGAACTGGTCTAGGGAAGTATGGGTAACTGGAAGGGGTTTCGATTTAGAAGACCAGTGGGGGGGGGGGGAGTTCTGGTGGGGGTGATTTCGGGCTCTTTTCCCTTCCGGGGGGAAGGCAGATGTAGATGGCAGGGCCGGGGGTGGGTCTCCTCTTCTTGATAGGTGCTTGGGAAGTTTGCATAGTGAAGAGTTTTAGGGGAATGAGGTGGATTGCCTCTGCTGCGGGTGGAGCAGGAGAAGCAAGGGTAGGGGTTGTGGAGGCAGAGGGTTCTGAGGTCTACGGACTGTCTGTGGATGCATGTGTGTTGTCTGGTGGTATGTTTGTGGTGGCGAGTGTGCTGTCTATCTTGTGACTGTGCATGTGTGTGGGTTTGTCCTTGTGTATGTGTGTTTGTGTTCTGCATGTGGATGTTGAGGTAGGTGCACACATACCTTTGTGTGTGATTGGGTCAGGAAGGGTAGTTGGGACTGAGGATGTGTAAGAGGCAGGAGAGGGGTGAGAAAGCTGGAGCTGGGACACTGCTGTCCTCAGGGTGGAGGCCAGCGCCTGATTGGATCTCTCTAGGGCATACATGTCAGAGTGAATGCTCTCCAGGAATTATACCATTTGTGTAAGGTGATTGGTATGCACCTGGTGAACATTCAGCCCTGCTGTCTGCCCCACAGAGATCTGCCTCAGGATGTCGATGGCCTCCACATTCAGGGCAGAAGGGGAGACATGGCAGGAAGTGAGTACCTGGCATGAAGGAAACGTCTCCCCTTCTAGGGGAGCGGCCACGGACAGTGGAATGGGTAGCAGCTGAGAGGGTGCAGATGGTATGAGTGGTGCTTGACTTTGATTCAGAGGATTCTGTTCCTGGATCATCTACCACCACTAGGAAGTCCTCACTGGAGCTTGAGATGGCTGATGATCCAACTGATGTTTCTTCAGATGTGCCCTCAGTGAGGCACCCCTTACCCTCTGCGCCACTGGGTCCCTCCTCCTCAGACTCAGCTCGGGACCCAGTATGATGAGCTTCTTCCCCTTGGTCCTTGGAACTGCCTCCTCCACTGGCCGGTGCTGATGCTGTGAACAACAAGGAAAAAGAATCATGTAAGTTATCTGTATGTACTTGATACATGGGTATCATCACAAATCTTCACAGATCAACCAAAAACATAATTTGGACTTGTGCTATTACATTTTGATATGGTTCCCTACATGGCACTTGTTAGAATGCCAGTTAACCATTGGTCCCTCACACACAATGTTCTCTGCAACACAACATTGGGTACACCAATATCAAAAACAACATACAAAATGTCAACAATTTCACTATGTAGCAGGTGATGTATTGTCTTTTGCTTCTGACAGTCTTGTGTCATGACAACCCACGGGGGGTTAGTACAGGAGCCTGTTGGAACTTTAACCTCTTTCATGCTCGTGACTGCCATGAGTCGTCAGGGGTCAAGGTGGGTTTGTGCACAGGACGGCCCCCGGCCATCTGAATCCCCGCCCACTAATGGAAACGTCTGCACAGCGCGAAAATTCCGCACTCACGGAAGGGGTTATAAAGGGTTTCTGCACCCGGCAACCCTGCAAATTTAAGTGCTCCAAGTGTGGCGGACGCCACCCTCTCACGCAATGCTTCACGTTGGCCACACCCTAAGAACAGTGGCAAGTTACCAAGGGTCGGGGGCACACTGGGCCAAAGGGTTCCTACACCGGTTAATGTTGAGGCTATGAGTCCGTGGCTCTCATGATACCCTGACAGAGAGGCCGTGCTGAGGATTCATTGGGGTTTCACGGAGGGTTTTCGGGTGGGTTACCAGGGCCCCGGGAGCAGAGATGGGCAGAGAATTTGAGGTCAGCAAAGGAAGTGCCGGTTGTTGTTGCAGCTAAATTGCAGAAGGAGGTGACTGAAGGTAGGATAGTACGTCCATTTGACCACTGGCCTGTCTCAGACCTGATTATATCACCTTTGGGAGTTGTGCCTAAGAAGGAGCCAGGGGAGCTCAGGCTGATTCATCATTTGTGCTGGCCGGAAGGGAGGTCTGTGAAAGATTTCATTGCCGAGGATTCCAGAGTTTTGAATGCTTCTGTTGACGATGCAATCAGTTTGGTGCGGGTGTGTGGGCAGGGCGCAGAATGTCAAAGTGTGACATAAAGTCGGCCTTTCGCCTCCTTCCCATACACCGTGCGGATTTCTCATTGCTGGGGATGTAGTTCGAAGGGCCATCTTTGTTTTTTTTTTTTTTTAAACACTCTTTATTCATAGCTGTGCATATCAGAAGAAGAACATGTACATTTTCAACACACGTATGTATGCAACAACCACCTTTAACCGCTTTTCTCCCCAATCATATCTTCCCTTAAACTCAGGGGTAGCCTTCGAGACATATATCGTGTGAAGAGTAATATAATGTCCTTGAATGTCTCTAACATCTTTCCGGTTCCAATACAAATCAGCAGTATATCTGCTACATTGTCCTGTATTACAATAGGAAGAGAACAAAATAACATACCCAGCATCCATCCCCCTCCCCTAACAACCCTCCCATACTCTATCCCTCCCTTACCCTGGTGGTAACCGAATCCTCCCTGAGCTACCTCCAGCCAACTATATCTAATATGTACACTGTCCAGTGTTGAACCCTGGTAAGTCGTGAGTTTTCTCTGGAACTAACAGATCTCGTCAGGGTGACCTCTATGCTGTGCACTATCCCTACTCTCCATGCCCAGGTGCCGGGACTAGGTCCATTTCTTCCAGCGCCATTAGCATAATCTCCCAGTCTTGTGATATGGGATATTTTCTTTGACCGCGCGCCTCCTCCCTTCGGAGAGCTGTCCCCTCTGCTCGTCCCCACTTCACTAATTCTATCTGCCATAACAGTGGCTCCGGTGATCTGGGGGATTTCCACCTCATCGTTAATGCTATGACTGCCAGTAGGAGTGCCAAATCAAGGAATTTCAACTGGGCCTTCAGTGACTTAGGTCGCCTACGAGACCCCACTAGGCAGAGCAGTGCTTCTTCTGGTACTGGCAAATGAGTGACCGTCTGTAGTGCCTGGCACCCCCCCGCCCAATACCCCCGTATGCATGCACAGGACCAAACCATATGTAGGAACCCAGCCTCGTCCTCTCCACACCGTGGGCAACAGTGGGGGGAGTTCGGAAACATTTTGTGTAGCCTTTTGGGGATCAGATAGGCTCTGTGCAAGACCATCACCTGTATAAACCTGAACTTAACGTTTCGTGAAACCCGCCTAGGGTGTTCCAGGATCATCTGCCACTCTTTATCTGTTAGCATCGTGCCTGTGTCTTGAACCCAGGTGTTCCTAAGTGTCATGATCGGAATTGATGCATGCGTTTTGACCCCTGTGTACAGCCAACGGACTAAGCGTCCCCCTGCTCCCATGTAGTATAATAAATGAACCAGTTCGTTCTGTGCAGGTTGGAGTCGTTGTGGCGCCCAGATGGTTCTAATATAGTGCGTGACTGTGGCGTGTAACAGGTAGAGTCTGTGGGAGCGCCTGTGGCCTGCAAGAAGGTGTCATGATCTAGTAGGTTACCGTCTCCAAAAAAGGTGCCCACCCCTGTTATCCCGGCCAAAGCCCAGGGGCGCAATACCCTTTCTGTAAGCCTACCCTGTGGCGTTGGGATTCCCAATAGGGGGACGTTTGCTGCATATGGTACAGCCGGTGAAGTGTATGCCAGGGCTTTCCTCCAACACAGCAGAGCCGTGCGCAAGAGCGGGTGACAATCTGTGCGAATCCGACTTCTCGGGAGCAGCAGGGCGTGTAGCTCTCCCCGGTCCAGCCTTTCCGGTGTATAGTCAATTTCGTGGAGATTCCTGCCTGCCGTCCAGTAGGACAGCCATTGGAGTTGACTAGCATAATAATAGCCACGGAAATCCGGGGCTCCTGGACCCCCCCGATCTAGTCCCTAGTTGCAGCTTACGTAGGCCAATCCTTCTCCTACCGACACCCCAAATGAGGCTGATTAAGAGGGTATTGAGTGTATCAAATACTTGTTGAGGTAGAATTACAGGGAGATTAACGAAGAAATACAGCATGCGGGGGAGCATAACCATCTTGAATATCGTGATTCTGCCCATGACTGACAGGGGCAAAGAAGTCCAGAAGCCCACAGAATTTCGAAGACGCGTAGTAGCTCGTTTAATGTTCCCATCAATTTGGCCTTCTGGCGACCTATACACCTGGATCCCCAGGTACTTAAATGTGGTCCGGGGCACCGGGATTAGGTAAGCTCCAAAAGGGATGGAGACAGGGCTTAGTGTTTCCCTGAAATAAAAACCCTGTGATTTGTCTGGGTTAATTGCCAAACCCGAAATCTCCTCAAAGTGGTTAAAGATATCGTGAATATAGCAGTATGATCCACCTCCAGGTCTTTGAAGTATAGTAAGATATCATCTGCGTAGATCGATATCAAGTTATGTGTACCCCGAATCGGTACGCCCATCTGCTCTCCCAGAGCACGCAAGGCTATGGCCAGGGGCTCAAGGGCGAGGACAAATAAGAGTGGGGATAGGGTGTAATGAGTAGCTATCGGAGATGTGCCGTCCTGTGCGCGCCCTAGCCGAAGGATTTTTATAAAGCATTCTGATCCACGCCAAGAAGGAATCTGGAAGCCCGAATCTCTCCAGGGTTGCAAACATGAATGACCAAGACAAAGAGTCAAATGCCTGCCTGAGATCCAGCGCTACACAGCCAGCCCTGGGGTTATCCCGCGGCGTAGTTGTCATGAGTGCGTGCAACCTCCGTGTGTTCAAGGAGGTGCTCCGTCCCGGGAGGAACGCACATTGTCACGATGGACAAGGGTGGGAAGATAGGTTTGTAGCCTCAAGGCGATCACCTTGCTAAGTATTTTATACTCCGTGGAGAGCATCGACAGGGGTCTATAGTTTGTCATGTCCAAGGTATCCCTGCCAGGTTTAGGTATAGAGATAACCAGTGCCTGCATCGTCGATTCAGGCAAGTGTCCCTCCTCAAGCGCCGCCCGGTATACTTTTTCCAGTACAGGCACCAGGGGGTCAGAGTAGGTCGCGTAAAACTCCACAGGAAGCCCGTCTATACCCGGAGTTTTATTGTGGTTAAGGAATTTAATGGCAGTCCGTATTTCACTCTGTGTGATGGGCCCCTCCAGTTCCCGTTGGGCGTCAGCCGTCAGGGCCGGAAATGGAAGGTCGCGGAGGAACTCAGACACTCGGTCCGGATCCTCTCGACCAGAGGGGGCATACCATATTTTCAGATGGTCATGAAACGCTCTGTTGATCTCCAATTGTGAACGGACCAGGTCGCCCGACTGGGCACGTATTTGGGTTATCACCGGAGGGTCGGGTTGGTCTCATACTAAGCGGGCCAGTAAAGCCCCCGATCTGTCCGCCTCCGTATGCTGTCGGCGTAGTTATTCTTTGTGGTCTATGACCCTCAACGTTTCCAACATATCAGCATGATCTATATTACCTTTTTGCAACTCCCCTCTCTTCTCGGGGTCTACACTCGCTTCTCTTTCAAGTATCTTTAACCGATCTTCAATCTCACAGAGTTTTCAGTGAATTTCCTGTCTGGCTCCCACCAGCTGGCCCATGGCTGCATCATGCACCACCACTTTCATGTCGTCCCACACCACCAGATTGGTAGTGGCGGAGTCCCAATTTTCTATAAAATATTTACTCAGAGTATCAGACAAGGTCGCCCGGAAGGGGCCGTCCTCTAGGAGGAGCGGGTTTAACCGCCAGGTAGGAACCAGGGTCGGGACTCTGCCCCAGAGGAGGCTGAACAACAGAGGTCTGTGATCTGAAAAGGTTTTGGCTAAGTACTCCGGGTTTCCTACCTTCAAGACCAGTGACCCGGAACACATAACTCTGTCAATTCTAGTGTGCAACGAGTGTAAGTGTGAATAATAAGAATATTCTTTTAGCTCCGGGTGTAAGGCACGCCATATATCAATCAGGCTCCAACCTTCCGCCCATGTCAGGAACATCTCTGTCAGTCAGGAGACCCCAGCGATTTGTAAGGGGGGGGGGAGGGTGTGATCTGTCTCGGCCCAAGTCCAGAACCATGTTCCAGTCACCACCCAAGACCCAGGGGATTTCCGCCCAATCTGCGAGCGCCAGGCCCACCGAGATTAAGAATATATCGTGATCAAAATTCAGGGCGTAGATACATCCAATCACTATCAGTATACCATCTAGGGTGCCCTTCACCAATATGAATCGGCCCTACTCATCCACCTTTCGCTCCAGCCCTTCAAACGGTGTACCATGTCTGACCCAAATAGTTGCCCCTCTGGAAAAGGCAGAGTATGTCATTGAGTAAATAGTACCTCTCCATTTTTTCCTCAACTTTAGAGCTTCCGTTGCAGTGAGGTGGGATTCCTGAAGGAAAGTGACCTGTGTGTGGTGTCTAAGTAGGAAGGAGTGTATCCAGTGTTGTTTCTGTATTGCCCCAAGTCCCCGCACATTCCAAGTAGTAAACCTATACGATCCTACAGTGTCAGCCATACTCGTACGTAGTCCAACTCAGGAGTGGCCGGAGGCCCTTGTCATGATCCCTACTTACTAACCACCAGGAGACTACCCACCCCAATTCCCATTTTAAGAACTGAACAGAAACGGCGCAGCAAAGCAACAGTGCTGGGCCCAACTTTAGAACAAGGAACAAAATATCCCGAACACCAGTGGATTCATCTTTGGGGGGGCGGCCTAGCACCAATCTAGTCATCTTGCCATTCCTACTGGGTACTGCTGGCTCAACGGTACACTGTCCCTGGGGGCAAAACTGCAGAAAGAAAAAATGTTTGATTCACATTCGCTGTTTATAGACATCCTGGTAGGACCCACCTCCCACCTCTGTGAAGTGTGCTCTCTCTAGGGGAGGGGAAAGGAGTGGGCTCCCACCCACACAGGATGGGATGTTGCTTGAGCCGGATAAAGAAACACAGGCTACACATCGTAAAACAGCAATAAATACATGATGGCAATTTACACGCCTCCCCTTCAGTGTGCTAAAACATTGAGCCACAATGAAAGATCAAAGTTTAAAGCATACAATACGTTTGTCATACTAGTAGTCCTCTCCCATCGGGGCCAGCCTCACTCTCAATTGTCCATCAGGTCATCTGCCTCTCGAGGCGTGACGGTAGGGAACAGGATTACACTATGTTCCGAATCCGAATGGACAGTGCTGTCTTCCGAGTCTGTTGCGATCTTTCCGGAGTCTTCTCGGAATGTGCCCACCATCGCCAGGGCTTTGATTTGGTCTTCCTTCTGTTGTTCCCGCGAAGGGCCGTGTCTTCTTGCCTCCCGTCTCAGTTCTGGGGACTCCGTCTCGTCCCGTGCCTGGCTATCCCTCGACTCGCTGTTGGCCGACTCCTGGGTGACCTCCTGGCTCCCATCGATGCACATCAACTCCAACCACTCTTCGACATCCGAAGGGCTCTCAAAGAAGTGTGTCTTCCTGCCATGAATAACCTTCAGATGAGCCGCGAAGAGGAGCGCGTACTTAAGCTTAGCCTTTTGTAACTTCCTCTTCACCTCCATGTACGAGGAACGTTGCTTCTGGACCGTGTTGGTATAGTCCGGATAAAGGGAGATCCGTTGATTGTCATACTGGATGAGGAATTTTTCTCGCGCCTTTTGCAACAAAACATCCCTGTCTCAATAATTGAGTATCTGTACAATGAGAGGGCGTGGGGGGCTACCTGGTCTGGGCTGACCAGTCGGGATCCTGTGTGCTCTTTCTACGCAAAAATGTGACGAGAGGCCTTCCGCCGTAATATGCTCTGGGAACCACTGTTCCATAAAGTCTGCAGCGTGGGCCCCCTCACACCGTTCCGGAAGGCCTATGATGCTGATATTATTGCGGCGATTACGCCTTCCGCGTCCTCCTCCCACTCCATGAGAGAGGTGACCTGCAGTTGGAGCTGCTGGATAGAGGTAGTATGGCCCGCCACCGTTGGCGTAAGGTCCGCTATAGCTAGGCCCTGGTCCTTGACTTTATCCGTCAGTTTGTTGTGGTCTGCTTTCAACAGGGACAGGTTCGTGGTCAGGGTGCCCATCTGCTGTTCGAGCACCGCCCTAGAGTCACGTATTTCTTTTAGTATTATGTCCAGTTTGTCCACTTGTTGCTCATCTCCGTGGAGTTGCGCGGAGGTCCCCGAGAGTGCCCCCCCATCCCCAGCAGCCTGCACAGCACAAACCATTGTGGGTCCACCCAAGCTCTCTGTCACTCTCACTCCCTTGCGGACCATGATGACCTGTACTCGTGTTCCCCTAGTAGTGAGCTCTGTGGGGGTCCCCGGGGAGGCCCCGTCCCAGGAATCAGTCCTACGTGAGGGATCCGTCCCAGAAAACACTCAACGGCGGTCCTCTGGCCTGTGGGGGCAGTGGGTTCAGGCAGGAGACACTGTGCCCCTACAAGTTAAGGTAGTTGGGGGGTCCTTTTGCACAATCCCCACCTTAGTCAGAATGCGTCCCTAACTGGGAAGTAAACCGCCCCTCTCCACAATCCTGCTCTCCAGTCTAGAAAGTGGGTCCCCCCGGAGTCCCCCACAACCAAGGACTTGGGCCTCTGCACCCCCCTGCAGCGTCGATTGCTTCATGTCCCAGAGTTCCGCCCCGATCCGGGCCTTGAAGTGTTCCGCGCATTCAACGCGCGTTCTTAGATCCCCTCTGTGTGTCGTGGGGCTAGCGGTGACTCTATCTCGTAGGGTAGGACCGAGCTGTGGCAGTATCAAAGAAGGGGGGGAAGGCCTCTCCCGTGGCCTCCCGCACCTGGCCGGGATCTCCCGCAGCTCCGTTGTAGACGGCAATCTCCCAAAACCGGGGGGGGTGCCCAATATCTCCGCCCCGCTCCTCTGCCCCAGTCCGCCAGCCTCCTACCTTCCACCAGTGGTGTCGCACAGTTCAACGGTCCCGTGGCAGACCTCAGCAGCGTTATGCGCCGGTGCGCTCCTCCTGTTCACCACGGCATACCCGGGCTATATGTCCGCCCGTCTCCACTCAGTGTCATTAATTACGCCTCTCAGATAGGCGTCCGGACCCTCCCGTTGGTGTCGCTGTCCTGCGGGGACTCTGGACCGGGCACTTCCGGTGTTGCTCGGCTCGGGTGTTCCGGCCTCGGCTCTCACTGTGGCCCCTGGCTTCAGCTCAGCCACATCACAACAGGCCCACTCGAGCAGCGCTGGATTTTACGGGACCTCCTTCGTCCTTCAGCGGGTCCCAAAGGCATGGCTGGGCTCTGTTAGTGTTCCCCCGCCCGTCGCCACGTCCCTGGGGGGGTCCCAAGGTGCCAATGGTCAGGATAATGCCCCAGTCAGTCCCGGAGCTCTAGCAGTACCCGACTGCTATCATGGCCGGCTAGCCACGCCCCCCGAAGGGCCATCTTTGTTGACAAGGTTTTGCCCATGGTTTGCGCGATTTCCTGTGCATTGTTTGAAGCGTTCAGCTCTTTTCTGCAGTGGGCATTTACGTGCAGGAGCGGTCATCTTGAGGTGTCTCACTACTTGGACGATTTTCTATTCATCAGGAGAGCTCGGTCTGGTGAGTGCGAGAGGGCGCTTAGTCAGTTTCAAGTCCTTGCGCAGGATTTCGGGGTTCCATTGGCACTGGAAAAAACAGCTGGGCCCAGCTGCAGTTTGACATTCCTGGGCATTGAGTTGGATTCAGTCACTTGGGTGGCCAGGTTAAAGTGCCGGGAGGGCTTTTTGCAGATGCCTCTGCATTGCCATGTTGGGTGCCGTGCTTCCACATCACAGAGTCAGGATCTCGATGGTGGTCAGGGCGGACCTTTGGGTGTGGCAGATGTTTCTGTCTGACTTCAATGGTGTATGACTGGATTTTGTGGATGACAAGATGGTTTGGCAGGTGCAACGTCTCTCTGACGCTGCAGGGGCTTCCGGGTTTGGGGTCTACTGGGACAGGAGATGGTGCGCAGAACAGTGGCCAGGACATTGGTTGAAACAGGGCAGGAGTATTGCTTTCTTAGAATTCTTCCCACTGCTGGTAGTGCTAGAGGTGTGGGGCTTGAATTTCCATAACAGGTCAGTACTGTTCCACGTGGACAATATGACAGTAGTGGACTTGGTGAATAAGCAGAAAGAAAGAGACCTGCATGTGCTGTGCTTGTTACGAAGTTTTATGTTGCATTTCCTGTGTTTGAATGTGCTGTTTTGCGCACAACATGTCCCAGGTGCAAGCAATGATGTTGCAGATGCATTGTCTTCTTCGCAGTGGCAGCATTTCAGACATCTGGTGCCGGGAGCAAATGCTCGAAAGACCAAGGTGCCGAACGGCATCTGGGCCTGGGGTGGAATGAGAGTAGTGGGCCTCGTCGAAAAATCCGTAGCTGACTATACGAGGCACACTGACAGATTGGTGTGGTCTGAATTCAGCGCGTTTCTGGGATGGACCAGTGAGACTTGGCGCAGGTCACGGCAAAACTGTGAACAGGGAGTTATTCGTTTTGTTTTGGATTGTATTGACAGGGGGTTGTCTCAAACAACGATTGGGGGCAAATTGGCGGGAATTTCTTTTTACAGCACGTTGTACATGGGTTTTGATCCAGCAAAGAGTGAGTTGTTGAGCTGTAGTGTAGTTCCTATCATCCCAATAGGCTCTGCGCATTGGAATAATACCTACAGCAGTAAAGGCCTAGGCCAGACGTTAACTAGGTCTACTACTGTCGATACTAGACTTAAAGTTTTGGGTTTGCCAGCTTAGCTCAGAGTTCACTAGAAACTTTCTCGAATGTTCAAGGAGGACTTAACTTCCCTGATTAGACAAGAAGGGATTTAGTTTCTGACAACCATAGAACATGACAACTTTGCTCTCCCCTAATCAAGAGTAAATCTCGAGAGTCGTGTGAACAAAAGGCAATTTATTTTACTCAGTCAGTACGTGCATTCTTAGTCTCATCAGAATGTAGAGAAAAGGAAGAGACGGGCGTGTTCAATAAAAAGGTGTTATTTATTGATCAGTCTCTTTTCTCGTACAAGAGAAATGGATCGATATTATTGCAATACTTATAGTTAAGTAAAGTGCATACATTAAAAGCAATAGTATAAAATAATACTGTAAAAACATTGATATGGTTTCTAAGCCATATGATGTTTTAAAATGAATAAAATATATTACATACACATATACATTTGACTAAACGTACTCAACTGGTGTTTCTAGATACGCCTACCCCGTGTACCTGACCTAAGTCTAATACGTGGGCGGGAATAGAAAGTTACAGTTTAAGTTAAGTTTGTTTTTGCCAAGTGAATAACTAAAGAATTCTCTGTGAGGGGTTATTCAGTTCTGTACCTGGAAGTTAGGATGAATGAGGGATGGTATCTCTCTCTCTGGTCTCGATATTCCAGGCTGCCTGCGAGGGCTACCCAGAAACGCCGGGGCTGGAATTCTCGGCAGGAGAAGTCAGCGCGTCTCTCAGCGCGTCAGGAAGGCGGGGCTGCTGCCAGCGGGGTCTGCTCTGCTCTTGGCTTCGGCAAGTATGGCTGCTCCGTCTCGTCACCACGCGTGTGTTTGCCTAGGGCAAGATCGGTAATATTTATACCTTTAAGGTACCGAGATTGACGTAAGGATGGACATAGATACGTCAATAAGGATGTCATACGACTTGCTCGTTAGCACATTCTTTTACTGAAGTTCTCGGTGAAATCAAAACAATGGCCGCAGGGTTTTGCCCAGGTTGTCATAGGTTTGATTTGTTATGAGAACTCCGTATGCCTTATCAGGGGCTGGAGGAATATCGCTTGTCTAATTAGATCGCAAGCGTTATGACCTAATCAGATAACACGTTCCTGTGCCGTAGTGTGACTGCGTCAGATAACGGTATCTGCATCATGGGGGTTTTCTGCCTCATGGGCTGACTGCTAGTTAACTTGTTGGTTTGTTTAACTAGAATAGGGTCAGGAATAGGGGGATCGATTCAGAACCTATAGGAATACATGACACCCACTCCACGCTAACTATGGACATATTTACTAATCTAGGCATAGTATAACATAGTACAACATACTATAGAGTAGTGTGTATACCTTACCACCCCAAAATACATAAATGCATTTTGAAATTCTTCAAATATACGGAAAATTTGCAGACATATATATTGTATGCACTCAAGCTATGGAATAATGCTAAAGTAATCACGCATTTGTATACATTATTGCTTATTTGGTATATGAGAATTACACATGAAATGGTTTCTTAAATACAGAAAAAAAGTTTCGAGACCATTCCATCACAGAATAAAATATTTGTGAACATACCAGCGGGCAGCTAAAGTCTATAAAGTATCTAAAAATAGAAATCTTAGTTCGTTAGGAATAGTTCCTTACTTTAAGCAGAAGATAAGTGTCCCGAAAAACCGAAAAAATGAATTGGGGCTTCTGAAAGAGTTGCTGTCCGTGAACTGGAGTGAAAAATAGTTCATGTGACTTTATTATTTAAAGTTGAAGGCCGAATTCAGGGAACGCCGTGTGCGAGCTTGCTCAAAAGTCTCTATTTCTGTTCGGGTGAGAACATCATATCATTTAGGCTTTCGAAAAAACTGTCAACAGCTTCCTGGGAAAGTTCCACTAACTCGGAAATAGGTGTAATCATGCATTCTTGCGCATGATTGTCTCCATTGACATTCTGATTCGCATTGCTGACAGAAGGTCGTACCTGTTCGATGCTGCTTTCATCTTGAACTTCACTACCCATCAATCGTAGTGGTGAAGCTTCCACGAATGCCGTCATCAGGATTGGTAGCCTTTGAGGGCAGCACAAAGCATGAACCTTGATCGGGCTCAACAATGTTTCTGCATCAATCGGCGCATCCGATTGTAGCGTCAGACAGGTGTCTAACACGCATTCTTCTCCGCATAGCAGACACCTCAATACAGGTAAAACACATCTTTGCCACATTGGTCGAAATTATAGAAACCAAGTCATGTTCAGGTCTCTAAGCCGGGAGAGTCCCAGGATTTTTGATATCCGGTCCCGGTATCCAATGGCTAGGATTGTTTCTTCCCTTGTCGCAAGAGTTTTGTCTGTGACATGGGTTGCCATAACGAAAAATAAGGACTAAGAATAGGATTCCTGCAATTAGTCCCAAGATCAGGGGAAGTCCGCCAAAAATCGAATGGACGAAATCTGGAAAAATACCCAGTATGGCTTTGAATGGTGTTAATGCCATCGAAAATACTGTCTTAAATACCTTTGAGACCCCATTGGTATCAAAAATATTTAAGATTTCATTCAGGATTTCCGCGAAATGTACGGGGGAATTAGTTGATAATAATGTATGTATCTCTGCAGTCGTCCTTGCGACTTGTAGATCATACGTTTCTTTTGATGACGAGAGCCTGGTAGGCGCCTGAAGAAGCACTGTTTTCATTCTGCTTAAAGTATCTATTCGAATAGAAGTAATTTTCAAATCGGGCCATGCCCTTGCCTCCCTGTCTGGGAAGGAGCTGGGGAACAATGAGCGTCCACAGCACTTGACCTTCGCAGTCGTAGTTACTAGATAAGGAGTCCCGGGCATAAGACTACAACATCTACGGTCTACAATAAGACTGTAACTCCCATTATAGAGTCTTTGAAAGAATGGTTCTATTTCTGTTGCAGGTGCGCCTTGCTGGTGACATGAAAGGTTGTATGAATTCCCTTCACAGGCTCCATGCAAACTAATTCCGTTACACAGAAGTGTGCCACTTAGTGACATCGCACAATTGTTGCCACTAAGAAACACTTTCTGTCCTTTATTACTGACACATGCATGTGAATAGGGCAGGTTCCATGTTGTTTTAAGGTACCCCTTTCCCAATTTCTCGTACATGCCAGCCTGTATATATTTTTGGCAGTATTGAAACCTGAAGGTTGAGATTGGAATATTTATTATCCCATGTATTATCCATTCACTGACAGGTCGTTCTGACATTGTCACTGGTAATCTTTCGAGTTTTTCAATGCTCAAGATTGTATAATCAGCACCCTTTTGTGCCATACTGATTTGTCTATCAGTAAGGTTAAAGATTTGGAATAATGACGTTGTGTTGATTAGACGCCAAGGCACATAGCCTGAACGCAGATTTTGTAACGTCCAGCCAAGCTGTACAATAGAACGCAATTGTGACTGACCGTGTTGTAATAACAGTAAGTCCTGCGATAATATGTCGATTGCTGAAGACACAATGCTGTCCAAAGAAAAAATTCTGGAGGACAGAGTCATTAACCCATTGTCCACTACAGAAAGTGATTTTTCCAAATTAATACGGTCAATTTCCCGTATTCTCTCTGCTGTTTCAATTTGAGTAACCTTCCAGGCCTCATTGTATGCTGCATATACAGAGGCTGCTATGAAACGCTTTTGACGCTGTTTGCGTGGTCCCAAAGTGAAATCACGCAAGTCAGCACCATCAGTAAGTAAAGTTAGGTGTTGCTTAATTTCTGCCAGTGTGGAAGTTTGTAGCCACTGAAGGCATAATTTGCCCACACTGTAGGTTGTTATTATCCCTGGGTGATATCTTTGAGGATATCTAGGGTCTGGCCTGGTCATTTTGAACCCCTGTGTTTTGTTCAGGAATCTGTCTTGACAGTTATTAGTATCTGTGGGCCAGATCAACCACTGTTTCCAATCAGGATGTGTTCTGTTTTGGTTTAATATATGGTTTACGTCTATCTCTTCATCTGTATCAGAGTTATTGCTAAACATTGTTGGCTTTGGAATAGACGGTTTATTTAAATCTTTGATTTTGGCTAGGCCTAGACAGGTGGTTTGTTGAACAGTGTCATTTAAAAATATCATTTGTTCTGGGATCATGCAGGCTCTAAACAAAGCTTCTATACCCTGTACTTGCCATTCTTTTGTACCCCAAACACTTTTCAATTCAACATTTTTGTCCCAATAATCAAATCCTAAAGTATTCATTTTTTCAAAGAATGAGTCTGAATATAACAATTTTGTGTTGGTTATCATGGTCTTGGTCCCTGTTTTGTTTGACAATTTAAAATAAAATGTTTCAGCATTACTTGTGTTAAAACCTGAAAAATATGAATATTTGTCGTAAACGGTTCTTGAGCTCCCTTTTGGAGGTGTTGCACAATGTTCCCATTGATTATAATTTAAAACATTTCTAGGTTGTGCAGATCTATGTAAAAACTGGTTACCATAGTGGTTATAGCAATATATACTATCATAATTTGTAGAACCCTGCAAATAATCATGTTTGGTAAATTTAGCAGACATTACTAAGTCAGACATCATATTATTAATGCTTTCGAAGTCCCAATCATCAGCAAATGAGTTTGGTTTTGCAAAGTCACTCAAGGAGATCTTAATTTGGTGTGGATATTTCAGGATCTCGACCGGACCATAAATTTCATAGTCAGTGTTGTCCCAGGCTACCCCACCAGGTATCGGATTGGCTGTGAAGTTGGCTGAAGAAAGTTCTCTTTTCTCGACGTGTGAAGATGTGTGTGGTTTGAGGATCAAGTTGATTTTCTGACTTGCTGTGTCCATTTTAGCATATTTTCCCTCAATGAAGCGTCCCAATGTTAGTATCATGATGAGCCAAAGTATGAGGATAAATGCACCAAAACCCACCCAAAATTCAATCCATGGGGAAATCAGATATGTTTCTTTCAGTTGTTTCAAAAGTTCCTTAGCTTTATCTTTAAAGGTTTTTGATGATGGCTGTGTCTTTGATTCACTGAAGCCTTCAGAGGAATCATCGAAGTTTATGAAGTAGCCGGATGCAGTTCTGTCAATAGTTCCAATTGGTTCAGGATTACTGTTTCTTGCATTTTCACTTGGTACTTCATTATAGATTGGTGTGTCTCTGCTAAATGTTTTTATTTGGGTTTTCAGAGGTCTGAGTTCTATTGCATTGTTGCATAGTCCTTGTTGTTTTTCTTTAGGCGTTTCGAATGTGATGAGCCTCTTCGTTAGAACCTCTGTACTGGTAGCAAACCTTGGTGTTCTGCTACTTATTGGGAGTCCACTTGGCCTACTGTTTGTTATCGGCCACATGTTGTGGTTTTACCAGGTCGATGGATACAACTCGGTTCTCCTTTTTACCAGCAAGTGGCGGTAGTAGAACTGATCTTGTCCCGTTGACAGACAAGACTGGAACTGCTTTTCTGTAAGAAGGCCCAAATTCCTTCTTTACCGCGATCTTTTCCCTGACTAGATCCCCGACTTTTGGAATCCAGACAGGTCTTGCTGGGACAGGTGGTGGTTCTTCAGTGGTTGTTGGCTGTTGTTTCAACTTTATGTTGCTCAGGTCTTTTCTTGTTTTGTTTAAGTCCTGCAAAATAGCCAAACGGTCTTTGATATCAAAGCATTTTTCTTTCACCACTGAAGTCTGACTATCAATGTCAGAGATCATCATCCTAGTTCCAAATAATAATTCGTAGGCACTGAATCCCTTCAGAGAATTTCTTGGCAAGTTATTGAGACTACGTTGGACACTTATTAGATGTTTGACCCACCCAGCTCCCGAACCTAATATCCTTTCTGCTATAGATTGCTTTATGCCTTGGTTTTTTCTTTACACCATCCCGTACCCTCAGGAAGGAAGTGAGAAGATTCCCGCTGGGCTATGCTCATTTGGTCATGTTTCCCATCAGGCTGTTGGGCTAGAGTGAAAACAATGGTCAAACGTAGCATGCTCTTAGCGTATATGCCATTTAGACTCGCAAATCTTTGTATAACAGTCCGGACGTCAGCCGAGTGCTGGTGATCTACATTATAAGTGGAACTAGCCTGTATAAGTTAATCGCAACCCTTCCTTTTTACTCCTGATTTTTCCTGGAGTAAACCGACGAGGTATTAAACTGTTTCTCTCCCCACTGCGATCTCTGTTGCAGTTTGGGCAGTTTTTTACAAACATGGTATGATGCAGGCTCATGCCTGGCCACCAGTACCGTGATTGTAATTCTTCCAGAGAATTTTTTAGTTTGAGGTGTCTGAGACCCTCGCCCATGTGTGCGTCTGCGATTAACAAGTTTCTCCTGTCCATGTTTGGAATCACTCTATCCCCCACTCCAGGGATTCGAGCAAAAGGGACGGAGTTTGCATCGATTATGTATGTATAATTGAGTGGATAGTTGATCGGTAACGCTGAGCAGTCGCCTTTTGATGACGTTTTCACCGCCAGTACTGTTTCACCGTCAATGTATTTTAATGTACGCTTTTTTCGAACTACGGGAGCCGATTTAGTGGCTGCCGCTGCGGCTGTTTCAGCCAATGAATTCCCTGCAACGTGAACGCCATCACGCTGATGACTCAGTGAGTGTGTCACGTGAGTCTTTGGTAGTTCTTTTTGTAAAAGAGCTATTTGTTCCCAGAGCAGTTTTTGCTTTATTGGTGCATCTGTGTCATCTTTGTAACCGTTTTGAATCCATGTCTGCAAATCGCTGTTATATGATTTGACGCAGTAATATGAATCTGACACTATAAGTGTCGGGAATTCACAATCCGCATTATCTAGCGCCATTTTCAATGCTAATATTTCAGTTTGTTGTTCTGAATTAGTTTCTACTGAGTGTGTCTTTGTTAATAGAGGTTTTAGTTTACCTCCGCGCCACACTTCTTTTGTAATCTCACATGTGGGGTTGTATGCCTGTTCTCCCCAAACGGAGGGTTGAGCATGTCCGTCTGTATAGATTACACAGGCGTAATGTCGTAAAGGCAGAATGTCGATTGGCAGAGGATATGTTTCTTCATAATCTAGATTTTTTAATTCTTCTAGTCCCTAGAAAATTGTCAGCCAGGCTATACTTGATAATTCATATCCTACGTATAAGACTGTTAGATGGGCAATTCTGGATTTTTTAAAGTTGAATTTGTAACCTTCTGCTGCGAACCCAAGTATTATGGTGTTCACTCTCTTCAAGTGAGTCTCCAAGTCATCATCTGTTAAGTAAATGTCATCGACATAAGATAATGCTTCATCATCATATAGTTGTAGTAATTCTGTTACTCTCGCTGAGAATGCTCCCGGGCTGTTCTTGTACCCCTGGGCTAACCGACAGAATTGTTTTTGAGTGCCATTTATTGAGAATGCAGTTAAATATCTGCTCTCTGGTGCTATGTTTTGACAAAAGAATCCATTAGAGATGTCTAATGTTGTTTTGTATTTTTTGCGCACTATGTTATTCATTAGTGCAGCACTGTGTGAGTTTTGTACTGCAAAAGTTTTGCAACATGTGTTAAGGTGTCGGTAATCCAAAACTAGATGATATGAATTGTCTGGTTTGGAGACCGGAAACAAAGGGTTGTTCATTTGTGAGGTGCAAGTTTCAATCACCCCCTGGTATTCTAGCTGATCTAGTATTTCATTTACCTGTTTTTTAGCTTCTTGCTTAATTGGGTACTGCCTTTGTGCAGTTGGTTGTGATTTTAACTGGATTTTGTGAGGAGGAGAGTCCTCATCCCATCCTACATGATTTTTATATAAGGCAGGAGCTAGAGCCACTGCCCATTTTCTGGCAAGTGTGTATTTTTTATGAATCGGGATATGATTCGAGAAGGCAGGCATAATTACTTCTTCGCCATGAGGGCACTCCCTTACAAACTCTGGTGGCCAGTCTTTTTCAGCTAGAAGGATATCATAGCCCTTGGAGAGATTATCCCAAAATAGTCCCCTTATTTTCCTAGTCTTATCCCCCTCTATACGCAATGTTATTTCGTATATTTTGTGAGGTTTGCTAACTCTGGTGTCCGCAGTTTCCACTTGAAGATATTCATTCGTGTCCACTGTCTCCAGATGATTCATAAGGACTTTGCGAGCTATGCTCACTTCTGCTGCGCTGTCTAGCATTATCTGAGCCCATTCTCCGTTTTTCAGTTGTGTCCTCAGTATTCTCGGCATTGTTAACTACCTTGATACTAGCTACCTTCTTTTTTGGAAATTGTAATTTCTTTTTTAGCTGAGCAGGTTCCTTGTCTTTGGACTTGGTGTGCTCTTCTCTTTGTTCTGATCGTCCTCTTCTTTCCGATTTCTGCGAGGAAGTCTGAAAAGATTGAGAGGGACGTGTATCAATGTCTTGATATCTATCAGGCTTTTTTATATTATCCCTATTTCTAAGGTTATATCTTTTCCCAGAGGGGTCACTCTGGGGTGACCTGTGTCTTTGGTTCGGAGATTTCTCTCTTCGCCTAGGAGACCTTCCTCTGGACTGGAATTTCTTTTCTTTAGGATTGGATTGTTTGTTTCCATCCCAGTTCTTTTTTGGTGAATTATTATTAAAAAATATTTTTTCTGGACTTTCAGTCAGTTGTGGTTTTACTGGTATTCCACCTAAACTATCTCTGCCTAGTTCCTCATAAGATTTTTCTATGATTCTGGCAATTTCAGCTGGTTGGTCTGCTATATATGTCTCTTTTAACCTCTGGCGAATCGCCACATTTGCTGCTTCTCCTTTTATGTTGGCTAATAGTATAGCCGAGACCTGCTTGAAGTCTTTTAGTAATTTCATACCAAGAGTTAAAGCGGGTTCAGGACCATATTCATCTTGAATTTGTTTTAGCACATCTGGTATTACCGAAATGGATGGAACACCGTGCGTTTTTGTGTAGATGGAAGCAAAGACTGTACCCCAAGTATCACAGTCCTCAATGTGTGGTGCGATTCCCATTGGGAGACAGATAGTCAGAATCCAGTGTTTTTCTAGCGGGGTGGTGTCAGGAAACACCGCCTCAATTTGGGTAATTTTCTGTGCCAACCAGAATGGTATTTGTTCCCGTTTAGCCGGTACTTTACCTAGGCAGGACTGGATGTTCTGTGGTGTAATTTTATTTGTGTTCCCCTGGTGAGGGGTCAGCTGTGGAAGTTTAATCGCTGGCTGAATTGTTGAAGTCCGCATCACATACTGAACTAATTGTCTATGAATTTTTATTAATTGTTTTAGCTGTGTTAACAGCTCTGCTACAGACATCCCATTGATGTCTGGATGTGGTGTGTATCCGGCTAGGACCGGCCACGTTGCTCCTGGTCTACCTAAAGGACCGAGCCTGGTGATGTGATTGTTATGTTTTAGGGCGCCATCAAATAAGAGCAAATGCTCTTGGAATTTGAGTGGTACTTCCACCTCCTCGAAAGGAGTGTACTCATTAGGAGGTTCCTCTATTTTGTAATAGTGGAAGTACTTTGTTACAGCATTTGCTGCTGGAAAATGTATCCATGAATAGTATACCTCTGTCTGCCGATATTCGTGTGCCTCAATTACGAATATGACTGTGCCACCTCTGGGTGTCAGTCCATTTTCTATAAGTTTTAGGGTTATAGATCTCCTTTTGATGACCGGGATGAGTATTATATCCCCGTCCGCATCTCGTGCTGCAGCATCAGCCGCTGCGAGTTCAGCTGCTAATCTAACTGCCTCTCTTTCTTCTTCATTGTCTGACATTTTACTGTCCCGAAGGTTATTTCTTTTGTTTGCAGATCAGGTTTCTTATGGAAACAAAGATTAGATGCACAATATTTTGGAACTGTTTATCCTTCAACGTTGACTTATACCAAGAAACATACATAGGAGTTCCCTCCTGCGAGTTTCTGGCGGATATAACCTTTCACCCACTCCAGACATCTTTGGAGTATTTGGGAAAAGGGGTCTGAGTGAGAAAGCACGACTGAGTTACTCTAAATGTCTTACGTTAGTTTTATCGCCCTTTCCAAACGCGTTGGGCGCCATGTAGTGTAGTTCCTATCATCCCAATAGGCTCTGCGCATTGGAATAATACCTACAGCAGTAAAGGCCTAGGCCAGACGTTAACTAGGTCTACTACTGTCGATACTAGACTTAAAGTTTTGGGTTTGCCAGCTTAGCTCAGAGTTCACTAGAAACTTTCTCGAATGTTCAAGGAGGACTTAACTTCCCTGATTAGACAAGAAGGGATTTAGTTTCTGACAACCATAGAACATGACAACTTTGCTCTCCCCTAATCAAGAGTAAATCTCGAGAGTCGTGTGAACAAAAGGCAATTTATTTTACTCAGTCAGTACGTGCATTCTTAGTCTCATCAGAATGTAGAGAAAAGGAAGAGACGGGCGTGTTCAATAAAAAGGTGTTATTTATTGATCAGTCTCTTTTCTCGTACAAGAGAAATGGATCGATATTATTGCAATACTTATAGTTAAGTAAAGTGCATACATTAAAAGCAATAGTATAAAATAATACTGTAAAAACATTGATATGGTTTCTAAGCCATATGATGTTTTAAAATGAATAAAATATATTACATACACATATACATTTGACTAAACGTACTCAACTGGTGTTTCTAGATACGCCTACCCCGTGTACCTGACCTAAGTCTAATACGTGGGCGGGAATAGAAAGTTACAGTTTAAGTTAAGTTTGTTTTTGCCAAGTGAATAACTAAAGAATTCTCTGTGAGGGGTTATTCAGTTCTGTACCTGGAAGTTAGGATGAATGAGGGATGGTATCTCTCTCTCTGGTCTCGATATTCCAGGCTGCCTGCGAGGGCTACCCAGAAACGCCGGGGCTGGAATTCTCGGCAGGAGAAGTCAGCGCGTCTCTCAGCGCGTCAGGAAGGCGGGGCTGCTGCCAGCGGGGTCTGCTCTGCTCTTGGCTTCGGCAAGTATGGCTGCTCCGTCTCGTCACCACGCGTGTGTTTGCCTAGGGCAAGATCGGTAATATTTATACCTTTAAGGTACCGAGATTGACGTAAGGATGGACATAGATACGTCAATAAGGATGTCATACGACTTGCTCGTTAGCACATTCTTTTACTGAAGTTCTCGGTGAAATCAAAACAATGGCCGCAGGGTTTTGCCCAGGTTGTCATAGGTTTGATTTGTTATGAGAACTCCGTATGCCTTATCAGGGGCTGGAGGAATATCGCTTGTCTAATTAGATCGCAAGCGTTATGACCTAATCAGATAACACGTTCCTGTGCCGTAGTGTGACTGCGTCAGATAACGGTATCTGCATCATGGGGGTTTTCTGCCTCATGGGCTGACTGCTAGTTAACTTGTTGGTTTGTTTAACTAGAATAGGGTCAGGAATAGGGGGATCGATTCAGAACCTATAGGAATACATGACAGAGCAGAATGTTGAAAGGTTGGGGGTGGGAGCGGGGTAAGGGAGTGTGCCAAGGAAGGCAATTACTTTTGATCTGTTGCAAGGTTTGTTGGCAGAGTTGTCTCATTGTTGTTATGATGAGCATGAGGTTGCGGTGTTCTGTTTATGTATGATATGGATGTTCTTTGGGGCGTTTCGGGTTTCAGAATTGTTGGGTGCACGAGGCAGGGCGGGGATAATATATGAGGACGTGCGCTTGGACGGGACGCGTTTGAGTATTTGGTTGGGTCGTTCTATATTGAACCGGACGGCTAGGGGCAAATAGGTGTGGCTGAGTGAAAGCAGTTGCGTGGGGGCATGCCCGGTGTTGGAGTGGAGAGGTTTTTGTCAGCAGGCACAGTGGGTATCTGGTGAGATATTTTGTCATGTTGTTTGTGCATTGGGCATCCAAGTATGCAGACAGGCAGGTTTACGGCTGTAGCTTGGGCCTGCGCAGCAGGCACCATGAGGTGCATTGGTGGGGGAAGAGCAGGATGCGCTGGGGGCGTTGTTGCCCTGGCTCGCAAAAAAGTTGGCGCAAAGAGGCTGCCTGGAAATGTTGATGATACATCTGGGTAAAAATGACTTAATAAAGCAGTCTGGTGTCTCCCTGTTACATTTGATGCAACGTGATTTGGAGGCCATGAAGAGCAATCTTGCAGGCGCATGTATTGTTTGGATTGAGTTTGTACCAAGGAGAATCTGGATGGGTGCACTAAAGCCAGCTGCAGTTGAAAAGGCTTGAAGGAAATTGAACCGCGCAATGAGAGTTTTTTGTAGGAACAAAGGTATCAAGGTGATTGATCATGTGGGTTTAAGGCTGGAAGAGCCATTGCTTTTTCGTGATGATGGGGTGCACCTTTTGCACATAGGTAATTCATATTACATGATGGAAATGAGAGACCTCATTAGAAAATTGTGGAATTAGTCCATTTGGTGTCAACGGGCTTGAGGGCGAAAGGTGCACTGAACTTGGGTGGGGCAGGTGACCGCCCTACGGGGGTTCCCTGGTTGGCAGTACTGTGGAGGAGTGGAGAGTCTATGACAGGCATACTCACCCCCCCTCCGGGCGGGGTGATACAGGTGTGTGATGGGGGTGCGGGATGGAAGAGTGCGATGGCTGGAGATACTGGAGGAAGTTGAAAGGTAAGTGAGGAAGCAAATGGAATAAGGTAGGAGGTCGCTGAGTGAAGCGGGAGAGAGTAACTGGAGTGTGGGAATGGATGATGGATGAAAGAAATGATGTTTGGTATTGTTTATAAGTTTATTGATGTTTTGGTTAAATATTGTTGTCAACTTTGTTCTAATAAAATGGCCTTTTACGCTAACATACAGCGTGGAGTGGTTATTGCGCAATGCGGCCCCCGGGGGGAAGTAGGGTCGGCAGACCAGTCTCCCTCCAGGGTTTTTGCGCAGGACAGGAAGGACAAGGCTGTAGGTAGGGTCAAGGGGTTGGGTTGAGGGTGGGGTCAGGGCTAGAGTATAAGGGGGCAGGGGAGGATATGCCATCCTCTTCCTACCCTCAGCGCCATTAGGGAAGGGTCCAGTTTTAATTGGTCCACCATCCCTCCCTACATGTTACAGGAGTGGAAAACGGGTACTTACCCAGAATAGCGTGCCAGTTTAGGACGAGTTGAAGGGTTGTGCTAGAAGTACTTTGGAGGAGCGGGGAGTCTATGACGGGCTACTCAGCCCCCCCCCCCAGGGAGGGGGATACTGGTGCATGAGGGGGATACTGGTGCATGATGGGGATGCGGGATGCAAGAGTGCAATGGCTGCAGATGCTGGAGGAGGTTGCAAGATAAGTGAGGAAGCAAATGGAATATTAGAGGAGGTCACTGAGTGAAGCGGGAGAGAGTAACTGGAGTGTGGGAATGGATGATGGATGAAAGACATGACGTTTGGTATTGTTTATAAGTTTATTGATGTTTTGGCTAAATATTGTTGTCAACCTTGTCCTAATAAAATGGCCTTTTACGCTAACATACAGCGAGCGTGGAGTGGTTCTTGCGCAATAGGTGGTGTTGGTGTTTAAGGAGAGACTGATAGTTCAAACTGAAGAATCAAAATGGTCTGACTAGATCCTCCAGAAGACTCCGAGATCTGGTCAACCATAGTGGGGGAAATCTCAAAGCCGTTGGCTGCAGATGAGTGCTAGGCATTACTATCATTGCTGTTTTCATCGATCGAACATGCATAATTACAGATGTCACAGGCTAAAGGACTCACCCCAGGCGCATTAATCCAACAATCCGTGGGGTGGACAAGCTGTAAAGCCTTTACTTGGTCCTCATTGTAAAATAACCTCTCCAGTAGACAGGGACCAGGGTTTGTGGACTCTGGATACATACGGGCACAGGCGGGCTTTCCATCGGCGCACCGGAAGTGCACCCACTGCACGTGTCTGCTCCCCGGCCATCTTACATAGAGATGTATCACTTGGGGCTACACCATAAACAGCAGAGAAATTGCAGCACAACAAAAATAGCAGTCGGGCGGGGAAACTGCACTTAAACATGTGCTTTTCCTGCAGCTCAATAAAGAGTAACACACAAGACCCAAGTCCCTCCGAAACACCCTTTGTTACCACAGAAGGCAAGGATTTTAAACCAAACAAGCCAAATGAAAACAGAGTAATTAAAAAAAATATTAACCAACATACGTAGGAGCGCAGGGAAAAACTATTTTATTAAGAGGCTCTAGCAGACGTAATAATTAGGCAGAGCGAGCAATAAAATTCTTGTGTTTTATAAGCATACAGAATGTAAACATCTCTTGCGACCTACAGCCAATCCACAGTTCCTAGGCTTGGCCATAAACTTGACCTCTCTCCACTTACTAGAAAGGTGCATCAGGATAGTGTGGAAAAGTAAATTTTGCCATGTTCTGTGTCCCTACGAGTCCTCCATCATATGTTATCTGTGCATGATTAAATATGCATATGTATTCCCTATGTACCGATTAAAGACGCAATTACAGTTGTGTCCACCTCTAGTATGTCAGTTTCCAGTTCTCGTGAATACTACGAATATCAGGCCTATGTAAAGTTACGTTGCCACGTTTCTCAGTGTGCACGTTATTCCATTGTAAAGTCCCCGTTTCTAGGCCTCAGAAGGACCTGGACACCAGATTCAGCTCCTGTCTCCTGTCTCCTGAAGCCTCGCTGAGGAGCGATACAGCCCCCACCTGTATCCTCGACCCTTCACTTACTTCCTGCCTCGCAGTGCCCGGCTCAGCCTAGCTCTGCCTCTGAGTCTGCCAAGAGTATGTTATGATTCCAGTTATCAGTTCAGTCCTCCTTCTCTGCATTCCTAAGCTACTGAATTGCATCAATAGTTTCCGTCATTGTCTAGCCTTTACGTCTCCACGTTAGAGAAATTCTGCATTTAATGGTCATTTAATATTCTTCATCATGCCCTACATGTAGAATAATGCATGCTCCAGTCTTAGAGTCTGTTAGCCTTTACCCCGATAACTTTTGGATTCTATCAACATGTTCTCTAAACATCAGATACTAGATACTGTTTAGGTACATGTCGCCCTGACTCTCCAGACTTCAGTCTCTGCTCCTAGCACAGAGTTCGTAGCCCCCAGTTTCTCCTAGTAACACGTCATTGCCAGTTTGCGCGCACCATTAGGTCAGAGGTCCCGGCTCCTTAGGTAGCCCCCTCCATGTCTCCGCCCCATTCATGACATATTCTGTTACGTTTGCATCACATGTCCATGTATACGCCCTGTTACACCTCTTTTCACCCTTATCTTTCGCGACTGCTACGCATCACGCCTTCTGCTCCACCCACTGCTACGCCTATTGCAATGTATTGCTATGTGTTTGCGTTATGTATATATGCTGGTGTACTGTTATTAAAAAAGTCATCCTTTTCCTGCTTTTTGCCCGATCCTGACCCCGGCAGCGCTGTCGGGCCCTGCCATCCTATTCCTGTGCAGGTTGTCCTGTCCCTGTCCTTTATGCTGTATTAAACCTGCAAAACTCCTACTACCTCGAATCTTGACTCTTATTTATTGAGCTATCTGTTATTACTATGCCCAGACAAACCTAGATCAGATATTATTTATTTATATACCACATAATGGCGCCCGAATAGGGACTTGCCCTTTCCCCACGCGTCGGTGAAGCCACGCCGACCCCCTGACCCTCTGCAGTCGTGACGGAACTCTTCTGCGCACCGGCAGATATTTCTGCTTCAAGTATCCCTCAGGCCCACGGAGGAGACGGAGGAGGCGGTCCAGCATCCAGACGAGACGGTGGAGGAACGCGGCGAGTCCCGACCAGAGCCCAAGCCGAGAGTCCAAGGTCCGAGGTATCCGGAAGCCCACCCGTAACAGAAGTCCGAAGTTCGTCCGTCCGGCGTTGAAGCAGTCCAGTCCCGTCCGAGGCCTTCCGTTCTTGCTGCCCGGTGAGTACCGTTGCTGGGGTAGTATCTAGACAGGGTCAGTCTAATTGACTCTGGTCCGTGGGTTGGTGGTACACAGACCCACAAACGAAGTGTTCACTTCGGTGGATGCGGGTCCTGACGTGTCTCTGTATGAGACCGGTAAGTTTCGTACTGTTTCAACAGTGCATCTAGTTTCTGTTCCAGTCAGTTCTGTTCTCGAGAAAATTCATGTATTCTGTTTTCCGTATTCCAGGTAGTATTCTGTTCGAACTGTTATTCTGAATGTTATTCATGTATTTTAATGTCGTGGTATGAGTGCGAAGTGATTATCGTGTTTATTGTGTATTGTATTGTGTCCAGATTATAGTTCAGTCATGCCACTCTTCTCAAAACTGCGTCAGTTAAAAACCAGAAAAGGTCTGTTAGAAGCAGCAGTTCCTGTCCCGCCTAGGGACAGTCCAGGTCATTTTATGTATCAGAAGCATGGCATAAGCGCCATATTGTATCTAGATTTATGGGTAGAGTATACCAAACAGTTAGAAGAAAAGTATAGATGGCCCGTATCAGGTACATGGGATGCCGAGTGCATCATGAGAGTAGAAGAAGCATTATGGAAAAAGAAAGCCAGACAGTCACAGAAAGATGCCATCGAGTTATGGCGCAAAGAATCTCATAAAAGAACCGAAAAAGAAATCAGAAAGTCAGAATTAAGTAGAGAATCCTTGGAACGAGCCCAAGAAAGGGAATTAATCGAGATTGGTGAACGAGTTAAAACCGAACAGTCAGACAGACAGAGGCATGCCCTCATCAAGGGTATGTATCCTCTCCTTGCCGAGGGCTTGCCAAAAGCGACCCCAGAGGCATCCAGTAATTTCCCGCCACCATTAGTTCCGACCAAGCTACGTCACAAACAGACCGCAGCTGATATTTTTATTTCGTCCTATTTGGACGACACAGTCCCAGAATATGCAAATCCTGTTCCTGCACCGCCAGTCCCTGTAAATCAGGCACTTCCCGCTCCTCCAGACACCGGAGTACCTGTTACGGTACCCCCGGTCCAGCCCGCCATACAAGTCCAGCCTACATTTCCATTTCCCACTCTGCCAGGACGAAGAGCATCAGTAGACGACTCTAGTTTAGGGGCCGCAGGAGGAGGTCCTCCTCAAACCCCGCCGCCACACAAGCGTTTAACGACAGCCGAATTACATATGCAAGCGTCACAGCGTACGCCCAGGTATCAGTCTGTTGCAGAAATAAGAAAAGCCCTTACCGAATGTGGCTATGATCCAGTCCCAGGCGAGGATAGTATGGTTTTATATTCATTACGCGTAAGAAAGGTGACCGAGTATCTAGTCACCCTACCAGATATGAAAGAAGATCTAGACAGAATATATCGTTTCATTCGTACCGGGAATGATCCAGAAAGTATTAGTGATGTCATGTGCCAAAGAAAAGCTGAAGTCCAGCTCATGCTATTAAAGTTTCTGATTAATTGTCTAATAAGGGAACAAGATTATCCGACCAAAGATCCAGTCGAAATGAGAACCCTGACAAGGTGGAGTGATAATATAGCCGAGGGTAAGCACAAGACTATCGGTGCTATAGAGAGTATGTATAAGAAGATTCGTAAAGAAATAATAAGGATACACGAACAACGTAAAGCAGCACAAGTAAGCGAGAAAGAAAGTAACTCTGATACTGAAGAGGTTGAGGACGAGAATCCCGACAGAATAGCGTATGTAGGAAAATCTAGATTTCCAGATCGCCATTTACGCCTAGAACACAAGTCTATTTTTCATCATCCAGCACCAGAACAAGGTTCTCTAGAACAAGTATTCCAAGCTACCGATCACATTCTGAAATCACGAATCGGTTATAGCGAGTTAAGTACCATGCATGAACAAGAACTAGTCCGATCAGCAGTCCGATGGATTACTGATTCTACCACTTTTCCAGACGAAATAGTGGCACAAATGTTTCTGAAAATGCCCCCAGCCGAGCAACGACTGGCGGGTATGTATATGATCCAGCACCTCATTACATTGTATGAGGGTCAGCACTCTGATCCAGGCCCGTTACATGATATCCTGAACGAGTTACTCCAGTATAGATGGAAAGGTTTAGGTACCGATTTAATTAGTGTCATTCTAGAACAGCGTCACAAATATAGAACGTTTTTGAATCCGCATTTTGTTCATGTCTCACCCCCAGAAAGTAAACCATTTTACATGGAGAGACAGAATCCGTTACGAGAAGTCCACCCAGTTAGAGGAACGGGTGGCGAACTAGAACGAGTGTTTGTTTACACTCCGATTACAAAGATGGAACTTCTAGAGATGAAGAAATTAATTCCCTGTCATGATAAAGATCCAGCAGGGTTCCACCGAGAATTAAAAGACATGCTCCGTATGGGAGAATACACGTATCCAGACATAATTAAAATGCTGAAAGTTCTGTTGCCCGCAGGGGTGTATGAAAAGCTCAAGGAAAAAGATTGGGAGGTGGGAGAGAAAAAGATCGATTGGGCAGTTCTAGAAGCTGAAGATAAGGCACGAGTACCAGGTACCGGTCTTGGAGCGAAATGTAAAGAATTACCTGAATTATTGATTCAAGTTTTACCCAGATTGTTAACCACGAAAAAGGAAGACTGGGATGCAATCTCAGCCTGTAAACAGAAACAAGACGAAGACATTAGTGATTATTATTCCAGATTTGAGAAATGTTTTAGCATCAACAGTGGCCTCAAGACAAGTAGTGAGTCATACCCTCATCTTTTTGTTACTAAATTAGTCGAGAATTCAAGTCCACCAATTAAAAATCGAGTTTTGAAAGTCGAAAGTACCTGGCAAGCTAATACCCCGTCCCAGATGTTACAGATGCTCCAATACCACCAGAACAGACTCAGAGAAGAACAAGATCACGAGAGAAAACGTATGAAAGACACGAAAATGAAAGTACTAGTTGCACAATCTGTTCCTCAAGACAGTCAGAAGAGGGGACCGAATCAAGCCAGTCATCCTGCAGCTCCCGTTAAAGGGAACTGCAATTATTGTAAACAGCCAGGTCATTTTATAAACGAATGTGCAGTTCTGAAACACAATATAGCTACCGGTAAGACTAAAGAAAGACCACGTCCGCCAAGACAAGAACAAGTTTCACAGACTTCTCAGCCACAGAATGCACCACAGACAGTTAAAGCACCGCAGCCTATCGCTGCAACACAGCATGTTACACAGCAGATGTACCAGTATGCTCAGTCCGAGTATCCAGAGTATCAGCCATATTCATGAAACAGCCTAGAGAGGGAGGTAGGCTTGCCTCTCATCGAGATACCTGTAGATCAAGAAGGTCCCTATGTTCACAGTCAAGTATTAGGGAAAGACAGAAAGTTTCTGATTGATACAGGGGCAAGTAGGACCACAATAAGTCATGCCGAAGTTCCAGGGGCTCCGCTCTCAGGCTCAAGAAATGTTTCCCTTGGATTTTCAGGAAAACCTATCGTAAATGAAATATCAAAGCCAGTTACTCTAGAAGTAGGTCCATTGTCCCGTACTACTGATCTGTTACTTACTAAGTCATGTCCAGAAAATCTATTAGGTATTAAAACACTGAAAGAATTAGGTGCAGTTATATGCTGTTCCCCAGAGGGAATACGATTGTTCCTACGTGACTTCAAGGGTCACTATGTGTTACGAGATTTTGATCCTAGATTGTCTAATGTTCCGCAGCATCTATGGGCGCAAGGTCCAACTGATGTTGGCTTTATGCAAATCACACCCCATCGTGTGACTCTCAAGCCAGGTGTAGTCCTGCCACGAATCAGACAGTACAGATTGCCACCTGAGGCTGTAGCAGCCTTATCCAAAATTATTGACGAGCTCATCGCTCAAGGAGTAGTTGTAGAAACTGACTCCAATGTATGCAATTCTCCGATCATTCCAGTCATGAAACGTACTGATCCAAATGCACCCCCAGTATATCGATTAGTGATTGACCTACGAGAACTTAATAAATGTATTATTCCTCAGTACCCAGTGGTCCCAGATATCTCTTCCCTATTAACAGTTATTGATTCCGAAGCTTCATTCTTTACTGTAATCGACCTCAAGAACGCATTTTTCAGTGTCCCTATTCATCCAGACAGCCAGTTTCTTTTCGGATTTTGTTTAAATGGAAGGAGCTATATGTTCACACGAGCTCCTCAAGGTTTCACAGAAAGTCCTAGCATTTACAGTCAAGCACTTAAGAGACAACTAGACAACATTCACATGCCAACTGACACTGCCCTGCTCCAGTATGTCGATGACCTACTGATCACAGCCCGTTCTGAACGTGCTTGCGAGCGAGCATCCCTTACAGTCTTGTATTTCCTAGCCGAGATGGGGCACAAGGTGTCCCCTTCTAAGCTTCAATTCTGTGTCCAGCAAGTGGTCTACTTAGGACACTTACTGTCCAAGAGGGGTAGGCAGTTGACACCAGACCGTATCCAGTTAATAGCGAGTCTTCCCCAGCCCAAGACCCAGAAGGAGGTACGTGCTTTTATTGGCCTTACTTCTTACTGCAGACAATGGATTCCTCAGTATGCATTTCTAGCTAAGCCACTGGTACAGTTAACGACACAGGAGGCAGCCGTATCGACTGTACTCCCTTGGACATCTGAACATACACTCAGTTTCAATGAGTTAAAGAAAGCTTTATGTCAAGCTCCAGTTCTAGCTACACCAAACTACAGTAAGCCTTTTACACTTTTCGTCACAGAACGCGAAGGTACGGCATTATCTGTTCTCACACAAGATCAAGCAGGACAATACAAGCCATGTGCTTATTTTTCGAGCACATTAGATCCTGTAGCCCAGGCTCTGCCTGCGTGCCTCAAGTCAGTTGCAGCCACAGCACTAGCTATCAGACAAAGTGATTCCATAGTATTAGGACACTCCCTGACAGTACAGGTTCCACACTCCGTGGAAGTTCTTTTAAACCGAACACAAACTCAGCACCTGACAATTGCACGTTTAACAGGTTATGAATTGACACTGTTCCAGCCACACATAGAAATCAGACGCTGCAACGTTTTAAATCCTGCTACACTGTTACCATCAGTTACTTTGAGTCCGGACACACACGACTGTGTGGAAGTAATTAATATTACGACAAAGCCAAGACAAGATCTGACAGATATTCCGTTACCAGACCCCGACCTGACACTGTATGTGGATGGTTCATGTATGAGAACAAGTACAGGAGAACTAGTCGCCGCGTATGCAGTGACTACTGACACTGACGTTATTGAGACACACCGTATTGACACCCTGTCCGCTCAAGCAGCAGAGCTAGTTGCTCTGACACAAGCCTGTATACACGCCAAGAACTTGAAAGTTAATATTTACACCGATTCACGTTACGCATTTGGAGTCGTAAACGACTTCGGAGTGCTCTGGCAGGAGAGAGGTTTCATGACTTCACATGGAACCAAGATTCAGCATGGTCTCCTTATTCAAGCTCTGTTAGATGCAATACATTTACCAACATCCATTGCTATCATGAAATGCAAAGCACACACGAAAGTTACTGACATTGTTTCCCAGGGTAACGATCTAGCAGGTCGCACAGCCAAGCTTACAGCACAGACTCCAGACATTCCAGTTAACATGACACACACTCCAGATCCGACTACATGTATGACAGTTAAGGACCCTACTCAAGATGTCATGGATATCCAGTTACATGCTACTCCCGATGAAATCAAGAAATGGTCCGAACAAGGAGGGGTCCAGACAGATCAGGGATGGTTAACGAAGGGTAGAGACACATGGTTTCTCCCCGACTCTATGGTTCAAGTCATTATTAATACCGCACATAGTCCAGCACATTTAGGAGAAAAAGCTATGTTAGACAGTATCCAGAATATTTGGTTCAACAAGCATTTACGAGCTGCAGCCAAGCAGAAAGTCCGTACCTGTATGATATGTTGCCAGTTCAATCCAGGTAAAAGTGTCCCGGTGGAACAAGGTGGATTCCAGCCCCCTGACCACCCTTTTGAAGTCCTCCAGATGGATTATATTCAAATGGAGCGATGTCGAGGTTTCAAGTATGTCCTTGTAGTTGTATGCGCTTTGTCCAGGTGGACAGAAGCATATCCAGTCCCAGATTACACAGACGCGACCACTGCCAAGCAGTTGGTTCGTGAGTTTTTCCCCCGTTATGGACTCCCTAGGGTCGTATATTCTGATAACGGCCAGCCATTCTCATCAGAGTTAATGAAGCACGTTTCCCTGTTGTTAGGGTACCAGTGGAAGTTTCATTGTGTACGCCATCCTGAAGCAGCCGGTCTCGTAGAGAGACATAACCAGACTTTGAAAATCCGTATTGCAAAAGTTTGTCAAGAGAAAGGTGTAGACTGGCTAGTAGCTCTGCCAGTTGCTTTGTTCTATATGCGCATGGTCGCACACTCCAGATCAGGTCTGTCCCCGTACGAGGTCGTTTTCGGCCGCCCCCCTAATATGTGGGGTACACCTAGACCCCGAAGTATTACCGATGTTTCAAGTAATATGCTGACAGATTACCTAGCTTTCTTGATGTCTGCCCTCAACTCTTGTCGTTCACAGGTTGCCGCCGCATTTCCAGACAATACCGAGGTGGCACCGCATGAAATCGTTCCAGGATCCATGGTCTTGGTTCGCAATTTTGACCGCTCAAGTCCGCTGGAGCCACGCTGGAAAGAGCCCCGACAAGTCCTCCTCGCCACACGTACAGCCGTGAAGTTGGAAGGACGCAAAGGCTGGGTGCACCTTTCGCACGTAAAGAAGTTTTACGGACTGAAACCCGTCTCAAAGAACATTTCCCAGGATTTGAAGGATTGCCAAAGTACTATTCTCAAGGACTGTCCCGCAAAGAACAATGATACTGCACCCTCCCTGTTAGAGAAAACTCCGCAACAGGAGTATAAGTTGAAACTCCGGTCTAGTAAAATAAGTCAGCCAGTTTGATTGTCTAAGTCCTCCCCTAGGTGAAACGGTTAGACTGTTTCTGACATGTATAAAATAGACCCCCATAGTGAGAGAGTTAGTCAAAACTCAATTCGATGTATCGTTTTCCTATGTTTCATATTATTTCTCAGCATTATGATTTCCTGCACCAGTTATGCATTTTATCTGTATTTTTCAGTTTCTCATGTAAATAAGTCTGCTAATGCTACAGTAGAGCATACGTTTAGTGATCTACCTCCTCATGAACTCTCTTACCGCCTCGCTATGCGTAATAATTCTTTCATCCGCATGTTACATTATTCACACCAGACCAGCAATGCCACTAATTGTTGGGTGTGTGGTCGACTCCCCCCTTTCCAGATGCCGAAGGGAGTTCTGCCACTCTTCCCTTATCCTTTTTCACATAATGGTTCGTGTGGAGCATGGTCCACGTTAACGTCATCCTCAACAGATATGTCTTTTCTTAACAGTACATGTTTTCCAGACAAGCAAGGTCTCCCCCACAGAACCGGGTTAGATCTAGAAAATGAAGTGTATAATTCAGGTAACTATTCTTCGAATTTCATGGTCCTGAATGTTCAGTCTGATACTACTCCAGACTTACCTGCTATTTCAGTACTACCAGTCAAAGGCGAATTATGTGTCCGAAATAATGGTTCCGTACATGTAGGACATAGTGATTGTACTACTATTGTCAAGTATAGTGACAGTGGGAAATCTATTTTCAAAGCTTCACGTCATTCTTATTTTATTTGTGGTCAAACTGCATATGTTCGTCTGCCCCTCGATTGGGAGGGAACCTGTTACATTGCCTTCCTACTGCCACCTGTTTTCCTAGCCCCACCTGATTATCATAGAAACACACATCTAGTACACATTAGACATAGAAGGGAGATCGAGTCCCCCATTGTCGATTATACTGAAACTGCTCTAGAACAGTATACAGATTTCAATAGAGGTTTCTTTTTCTTTATAGGACCTATCCAGAATAGTAAGCTAATTCGTAGATTAACCAGAACCCTTGAAGCTGTAGTAAATGAGACTGCCTCTGCTTTAGGTAACTTAACCGAAGAGCAATCTGCTATGAGATTTGTCGTTTTGCAAAATCGTCTCGTCCTTGACGTCATACTGGCCGATAGGGGCGGGGCCTGTAGAGTCATCGGATCTAGTTGCTGCATTTTCATTCCAAATAACGCGCCGTCTGTTTATTCAGCTATAACCAGACTCCATAAAATTGCCCATCTGTTACACCAAGATCCAGGCACCTGGACATGGTCCGGTTGGTTCTGGAACATAATTTCCGCCTGGGGATGGAAAGTATTGTCATTTCTAGGTATTGCAGTAGCGATCATATTCAGTTGCTGCCTCTGTATACAATGTGGCCCTGCGATTTGTGGCATTTGTGCTACCTCTTGTATTCCTAGTCCCAAGCCCCGTTCTAAATCCCGTTCCAGGATAATTCGAGACGAGCAAATGATACTGTATGAAATGATAGATGGTATCATGAATATTGATGTTTCCTGATGGAAACGTAGTGACAAGGAGGGAATGTGGAAAAGTAAATTTTGCCATGTTCTGTGTCCCTACGAGTCCTCCATCATATGTTATCTGTGCATGATTAAATATGCATATGTATTCCCTATGTACCGATTAAAGACGCAATTACAGTTGTGTCCACCTCTAGTATGTCAGTTTCCAGTTCTCGTGAATACTACGAATATCAGGCCTATGTAAAGTTACGTTGCCAAGTTTCTCAGTGTGCACGTTATTCCATTGTAAAGTCCCCGTTTCTAGGCCTCAGAAGGGCCTGGACACCAGATTCAGCTCCTGTCTCCTGTCTCCTGAAGCCTCGCTGAGGAGCGATACAGCCCCTACCTGTCTCCTCGACCCTTCACTTACTTCCTGCCTCGCAGTGCCCGGCTCAGCCTAGCTCTGCCTCTGAGTCTGCCAAGAGTATGTTATGATTCCAGTTATCAGTTCAGTCCTCCTTCTCTGCATTCCTAAGCTACTGAATTGCATCAATAGTTTCCGTCATTGTCTAGCCTTTACGTCTCCACGTTAGAGAAATTCTGCATTTAATGGTCATTTAATATTCTTCATCATGCCCTACATGTAGAATAATGCATGCTCCAGTCTTAGAGTCTGTTAGCCTTTACCCCGATAACTTTTGGATTCTATCAACATGTTCTCTAAACATCAGATACTAGATACTGTTTAGGTACATGTCGCCCTGACTCTCCAGACTTCAGTCTCTGCTCCTAGCACAGAGTTCGTAGCCCCCAGTTTCTCCTAGTAACACGTCATTGCCAGTTTGCGCGCACCATTAGGTCAGAGGTCCCGGCTCCTTAGGTAGCCCCCTCCATGTCTCCGCCCCATTCATGACATATTCTGTTACGTTTGCATCACATGTCCATGTATACGCCCTGTTACACCTCTTTTCACCCTTATCTTTCGCGACTGCTACGCGTCACGCCTTCTGCTCCACCCACTGCTACGCCTATTGCAATGTAATGCTATGTGTTTGCGTTATGTATATATGCTGGTGTACTGTTATTAAAAAAGTCATCCTTTTCCTGCTTTTTGCCCGATCCTGACCCCGGCAGCGCTGTCGGGCCCTGCCATCCTATTCCTGTGCAGGTTGTCCTGTCCCTGTCCTTTATGCTGTATTAAACCTGCAAAACTCCTACTACCGCGAATCTTGACTCTTATTTATTGAGCTATCTGTTATTACTATGCCCAGACAAACCTAGATCAGGTATTATTTATTTATATACCACAATAGACTGCCGCTAGCAACTGCAATGTGCCAACCCTAATCACATTTGCGATGTTATCTTCAGTTGATAGTTAATATTTAAAATGAAATGTGTGCCTGCCATCTTCAGACAGCATTCATGTAACAAACCAGGCCTGCCAATTACAGTGCAGAGGGGTGTTATGTGTGCCCGGCTGTGTGCAATTTTCCTTCTGTACTTAGGAAACTTTGGGATTAGACCCGTATTTTTTCCACAAACACACTTCAACAGGTGCATGCCACACCAGTTAAGTAAGGTGTTGGTGGTGCCTCAGGAGGTGAATCTCGGCCACAAGCCTTAACACACCTCCAAATTAATTTGATTTATGACTTTTAATGCCCAGCATGAACCGCTTTTAAATGTTCTCTAAAACGATTTACATCTTGAAAATCAAAATACAATTAAAATAAAAAAAGATTAGCTTTCAATTCCAGCTGCCAGCGGTTACCATTGTCTGGAGGGACCAATTTGGCATGGGGCTGGCTGTCCATCTGCAGGCAGTAATTATCATTATCATTACTTTTACTTTATTTGGTTGTTTACTTAAAACCATCAAAGTATACAAATAAATCCAAGATTTTACCATTAAAACAATTAAAAGAAGATACAATTCTTCGGTTACATATAAAATCTACAGTAACAATAACAGGAATAAAATGTTAAGATTGTTAAGACAAGCAGTCATCCAGTTGACTCCGACACAAATAGGGGCACACCACTTGGGTCTCTTTGGAGTAAAATGTTGTATACAGTACCCAGTTCATTTGCTCTGACAACTAACATTTCATAACCGCAAAAACTCAGCAGAGTCTAGGATGAAAACTTCTATTGATTGATCCAAAATAAGACTAAAAAAACGACTGACTGCAAAAACTATTGGTCCTGTAGTATCTATTTTCAGGATTCTGTAGGCAGCCTGGTGTTGCCTAACTCCAATGTTTAAAAAGATCGGTCGTATCCACCTCCTGCAGATCGTTTGGTATTTAGTGCAGAAAAAGAGTATATGTTCTTCTGTCACTTGAGGTCTAGCACAGGCAGGGCATAGTTCTAATAATAGTCCAACAGCCTGATTGCTAGAGAACCTTAATAAGAGGTTGCCATACCTGAATCTAACATATAGACTTTTGGCAAGAGGTGGTGTAATTTGATCCCAAAAAGGTTCAAAACTAGGGCATGACTTGGCACTTAAACACTTAAAAATTGTGGTGTTAATTGGTTTGGTGACACAGCACTCTCCCACAGCCACCCACCACCTAGTCTTGAGCCTAGATGGATCTCCTCTAGTTGCCCTCTCTGGGTGTTCCCATGTTTCTGCCATACCAAGTGATTTATAGCAGCTTGCAACATGTTTAAACCTGGGTAGACTTTTGGCACCACTGATCATCAGAACCACCCTCGGGGAATTACAGTAATCAGAAGCTGTGATGTTGTCCACAGACATAGCCAATATGTTAAGGGTTTCAATGAAGCCATGTCAACAATTCTTTTTGTAATTAGGTGAAAAAACAATGGGGTCAGAGGGATAGTGATAGGTACAGAAATAAGGGATCTAGCGAAGATGTTTTCAGATATTGTCAATTTGTTTGTGTTAATGTATCCCCATATCTCTGCTCTATACAAAGCTCCACTCTGGGATTTTCCTCGATACACTTCTAGTGCTGAAGTCAGCGATCGGCTGTAAGACTGCCTGTGGTATCTCAGTATTGATTTTGACCTAAGGGTAAGAGAGCTCTTTTCCAGTTGTTGTTTCCAGCCAAGTGTGTCGCTTAGTCTTATCCCTAGGTAGTCAAACTTTTTCACCCGCTCCAAGGTTCAAATGCAATCCTGACTTCTCGTGATTTACCTTTAGCTTTCCCGAACACCATAAATTTGGTTTTGGCTACATTAAGTTCCAAACTCCTGTTCCTACAGAAGTCGAAAAACGTATCCACTAACATTTGGGGTTGTGGAAATAAGTAAAGAATGATCTGCAAAGAGCTGAATTGGGACCTTCGTGCGATTCATGATGGGAGAGTCATTCCTACAGTTCAATAGACTATTATTAGCCAAGTTGTTAATTAACAAGGAAAATAGCGTGGGAGTGATTACGCACCCCTGGCGCACCCCACGCTGTATGGGTATTTTGTCAATTAATTCACAATTTGTTCCCCACCTAACCTGGGCATAGTTGTCCCCGTGAAGTCTAGCTATCAGAGTCACCGGGTCTATTGGGGTCCCTAGGTCAAGCATTATTTTCCACAGCATTTTGCTTGGTACCAAGTCGAACGCAGCTCTTGGGTCGACAAATGTTACTTAAAGTTTTTGTTTTTTCAGTTGCACGTATTTCCATGTTAACAATATGCATCTAAAAGCCTGATCAAATGTGCTGATTTTGGAGCTGAAGCCTGCTTGATTTGGGGACAATATCGCCTTCTCTTCCATCCAGCTGTGGAGTTTTGCCTGAATTTGCCGTGCAAAGATCTTTTGCTGGTTGTCAATCAAGCTGATGGGTCTATAATTGGAGGGGATGGAAAGTCTCCCTTGTTGTGTATAGTAATTATCTCGACTCCCCTCAAAGTTGGTGAAATAGCCCCACCAGCCGATATGCAGTTTGTCAAGAGGTTTATATACGGAGCCCATATCATGGGTTACGATTTATATAAGTATCCCGGTATCTGATCAGGGCCAGGGGACTTTCCTGCCTTTACTCTGTTTATTGCTGACGAGGTATCATCCAAGCTAAAAAGTAGCGTTGTGCCAGTCGTAAGCATAACAGGAGGGATGTTAGAAATGTTTTGTTCAGTTCTTCTGTTGTGTATACAGTCAGCGTCCGCATTCCTGGAGTATAATGTAGAGAAATTCTCAACCAAGACCTCCGGCTGAATGTGATAGCTAAGGGTATTTGTGTTTTCCAAGTTACCCGTTGCACAAATATGCCAGAACAAGAGGGTGTCTTTGCATCTGGCGGCTAATACCAGGTCCTGCCAATTCGTATCTGCGAAATCACATTTTGCTTTTTCAAGTGCAGTTTTATACCTATTGCGTGCCAGGGCTGCCCCAGACTGACTATGCTCCTTAACCGCTAGCTGTAAAGCCTCTGTTACTGATTTGCATTCACAATTAAACAATTTGGTGTTTGTTTTGCCAGCAGGCCTACTACCAGAACTATTTTTAGTGAATATGGTTTGCAGTGCTCCATAAAATTCATTATGCACTTATAGTTTGGTGGTTGGGCCTGATGATATACACAATCCAGGCTGCTACTCAATCCAGACAAAAAGTGTGTAAATAATTAATAGATCCTAGCATATAGGTGCAGGTCTGCAAATACTTTGGGCCAGGTGACTCTCTACGATTATTGGTTACGACTTACGAGAGGTTCATCCGCCCTGGAAAGACAACTAGATAGTTGCCTATCCAATGCAGAACCCATCATTTTTAACAACAAGGGATTGTGATTGCTGTCAAGCCTCTGGCAATTAACATGTCCCTTACAAGTGACCAAATTCTAACGTCAACTATGATATATTCAACTATGCTTGTGTTGGCACCGCATTTGAAAGGGGTCTGCCTATGTATGTCTGATGCAGTCCTCCCATTACATGCCCTCATGCTCCTTCCTGTGACCAATGATGCAATCTGCAGGGACACAGAGGTTGGTTCACGACAGTTTTTGTCCGTTACTTGATTGGGTATGCCCCAAATCTCATTCTCCTCCTCCAGTAAAATACTTAATAATGGGGAGGGTTCAAAAGTGGCATTGAAGTCCCCTGCAACTATGATCTTGGAATTACTTTGGTATGCTCCCATCCGATCATCTAACAATGATAATACGGGGGACTCGCTACTGTAGGGTTTGGACCTAGCATGGATATTAAACACAGTTATGTTTAGACCTGTTTGAAAGGTAAGCTGGATCCCCGGTATATCTTGTGATTTAATGTCAAGTGTTTATATTTGCAGGCTAGGGTATTCCTCACAAAGATTATCTGTCCCTCACTGGCTCTACCCATTTTTTTGGGTGCTATGGCTTCCACGCCATAGGTCGTGTAGCCGTTTCTGTGTACTCTATCCACAGCCCAAGTCTCCTGAAAATACAAATGTCATTTTTAACTATAAAGGAATGCCATTCTGGGTCTTTTAATTTTAAATGTATCCCTGCCAGGTTCTAGGAAATTATGTTTAAGCTGTTTTTTGCCTCATTACTAGGTATGGCTAGGCATCTGCAGAACTCTGTGTCAATAGGCAATGTATTGTCGGTGGTGGGTTTAGTCGATCTGGTACAAAAGGTAATTGGCAATAGGCGCCCAGCCTTAGCTGCACCAGAAATGCTAGTGGGTAATGCATCATTTTTCACTTCGAGATATAGATTCATAGTGGGTGACCCAACAGCATGACTGACTTCAGGGGATTTTACATTTAAAGGTACATGAAAGGGAAGAGAAAAGTTATTAATGTTGCTAAGTCAACCCACACCACCCAATGGGGATGAAAGCCTCACCCTTGATATAAAACCATGTGATACGTCAGTTCCTGGGCTGTAGTACTTAGATCTAATGTGGGAATTATTTAGGTGTTTTGTCCTAATATCTAGTGGCACTTCCTGTTTCTCCCAAGAAGGAAGAGGACGCAGGAGAGGCAGCAGCAACCAGCTGGCCGGCCAGGAGGACTGCTCCGCGAACCCTGAGGAGGCTGCGTAAGACGCTGGATGCCGCCATTGCCCCGCTGTGGCTGTCTGTCTTTGTGTTACCAATAAAGTACACACTTACAGTGGGAAAGGTCCTCTATCACAAAGGCTTTAGCACACGTAGCATTTGCAACAAAACCTGCACAATGACAGCATCCGTCTTTATACTGCATCATATTATAATACGAATGCTGTCAGTAAGCATGTCATTATAACACAATTTATCGTTGTAGCCAACTACTGTAGTCTAATTTTCCAGACTCAGGTATGCCCCATGGGCTGAAATAGATGCACGACACAGGGTGATCTAGAGGCCATCACACAAGTGCTCTAACCTGCGCAACTGCACCTGATAAGCCCTGTAAGTTTCATGTATAAGTCCATAAGGTGCATGAGGGTTAACAGAGCTTGTAAAGTCTCTCCTTTCTCATTCAGGTTGCAATACAGGGTTTGTGCCAAGTTCGCAAGCAAACATATCTGTACTAACAGTCCCATCGAACCTCGTGAACGTCACTCTGCCCCATCTCCAACTTTCTTTATAAGGTATAGCAGACACCAAATAAAAACATTAAGTGTATTAATACTGAAGTATTATTTTAATACCCAAGTATTAATGTGCAGTTACTGCTAATTCGTTATTAAAAAGACAGGCCATTTAAAGGAGTTTTTAAGAAAGTGACTTATTTTTAGGAGCAGGATGCCAAGCTAAGTAGGGGTTTGTGTGGGAATGTGTATTAATGCTCAGGTATTGATTTTAATACCTGGGTAGTCATGTGTTTTACTGTTTTTTTTTTAATAAAAAGATTAGGCATTTAGATGAGTTTAGTAGAAAGTTACGTACTTTTAGGATCGAGATACAACGGGAAAAAGGGATGTTAGGTGAGTAAGTGTATTAATGCTCAGGTATTAATTTTAATGCCTGGTTATTAATGTTCTTGTAGTGTTAATTGTTTAGTAAAAAGATCAGGCATTCAAACAAGTTCTTAAGAAAGTTACTTACTTTTAGGAGCAGGGTGCCAAGGCAAATAATGGGTTTGGGTGGGGAATTAATTTTAATACCTGAGTATTAATGTATGTTTGCTGTTAGTTTTTAATACAAAGAACAGGCATTTAAATAAGTTTACTCGAACATCACTTACTTTTAAGAGCAAGATGCTAAGGGAAAGCAAGGGCTTTAGGTTCGGAAGTGTATGAATGCTCAGGTATTACTTTTAATACATGGTTATTAGTGTGCTTTTACTTTTTTTATAAAAAGATCAGGAATTTAAACTCCTTCTCAACAAAGTCACTAACTTTTACGAGAGGGATGCCAAGGGAAATAGGGAGGTTTGGATGGGGAAGTGAAGTAATACTCTGGTGTTAATTTTAATACCTAAGTATTTATGTGTGTTTACTCTTCATTGTCAAATAAATAGAACATACATTTAAACGTGACTAGAAAGTCACTTACTTTTAGGAGTGGGATGCTAAGGGAAAAAGAGGTTTTATGTGAGGAAGTGTAATAATACTCAGGTAATCATTTGAATGCCTGGGTATTAATATACACTGATTTGCAAGTATGGAAAAAGTTATTTTATAATTGAAGAGTATACATTAAACGTAGCAAGAATAGGATATACCCCAAAACAGAATTTATTTTGACAATTATTTTAAATATAATAAATTCTTATAGAATAAGCCGTGTTTAAAAAAACACAAACTAAGTAAAAAAGTCAAAATTGTATTTAAATTTTAATTGAAGACCCAAAACATAAAATGTATTATTTTACAAATCCTATTTTCACAGAGCAAGTGTACATTTTTAATGCAGACATACAATAAGTTTTATAAACATTGAAAAAAATATATACTCAAATATTTGTATTGGTACAAATGGTTTCAAATGTATTTTCCCATTCATAACAGATTACAAAGACATAAGAGGAAGAACTTCAAAAAGTACATTGAGGCATGGAAGTGACAACATTTGGATCCCAGAAAAGAATAATGTTAAGATAAGAATGATTTTGGGAATGTATATTTAATACATATCTTTATCTTTACTGTACTTTACTGTAAGGTAGAATTGGGCAGGTAGTAAGTTTATTGATCCAGTAAAAATGCACGTTGTCTAGATCTTAACAACAAAACACTTACCCATGAATGTTGCAGCAGTTTTCCCTCATTGCAGAGTTTTTGGTCAATAAAAAAAAAGTAACAGTCTTCTTCTCAAAAAAGCAGAAGAGATGTTAACTGTTTAGGGACACGCAAAAAACTAATTTAGTTGAAAAAGAAATTGCATGAAAACCAATTACATTGAGGTGTAATATGAAAACAGGCAAGTTATGTGGTGGGTAGATAAGTTGAGTTAGTAGTGTAGTATGTATGCAAGACTGTCCAGGTAGTCTGAAGCCACCATCAACGAAAACTGTTGAAATTTGGCCAAAAGTCGTTTGGACATTCCTTACTCTTTTTTAAACAAGTGGGTTCAGGCTACCTGATAGTGATTGTGCAATCCTCATTTCTTGAAAACTTTGTTCCTTCTTAAAAATTAACAAGAAATGATATAGGTTAGAATGATGTTTGCCAAATGTTTTATTGAAGGAATTGTGCCATCACCTCTATTGCATTGTAGGTTCTTGCACCACCCACTAAACAGGATGTGTAGCAGTTCCACCACTAAATAGCAAATCTAGGTTTAAACCCGTAGGTCCTGCTTAGATTGCCGATCCAGGTGTTTTCAAAGTAATTTGGTAAGGGATACATTTTTCACCATTTTGGGCAAAGTAATCAGATTCTGAAATTGCAGTGTTAAATTCTTCTACTTTGTCAAGAGGCACGAAAGTTAATGCAGTTAATTTACGTAATTCACACTGCAGTTTACTTTCTGCAAAGAAATCCTCAATTAAGGATGCTTTTTGTATTTTACACCAAAACGCCTGAGAAAAGTGAAAAAAACATCCTTGAATTTGGTTTTCTAGGTACAATTTGGTAATTGTATTTATCATTGATAACTCAAAGTCAATTATTACTTTTTTCTGACTTTTACTCACTGTTCTAGCTTTTACCACAGATACAAATTCTATATTGAGGACAGCTTATCAGGTATTAAATTATATACCAAATTCAAAGTGGTATTATTTATGTTAGAATGCATTGTGTACATTTAGGTGAATGGATGGGGCATAGATTTAAAGGTCCCATCCAGCATCTAAATTTCAGAATTATCAAGACTTATTAGATTATGTTCTGTGGTAAAAAGTTGTACTCTTTATTGAGGGTTTTGGTTGTCGTGGAGAAGGAAAGGTTCATCAGTAAAAGTTAAAGTAAAGTTTATGAGGTATGTGAATATCGGAGTATATTTGCAGAGCAAAACAGTGTGGATAACTTGCCTGTTTTCTTCTTTGTGCCAATCTACAGAGTTTGGAAATGGCTATCAACATTCATTGTAATGTTTTGTGATACCTCGCACAAATCTGGGCCACAGGGATCATTGGAGGTGAATGCAAGCGTTTGTATGTGTTACACATGTTCTCCACTGCAGAGTGGTCATGTTCTGTTGTACTAAGGACAGCCTGCTCCAGGGTAACTGCTTTGCCTGTGCAATGGGACAGGTGATACTGCAACACCTCCAATTATTTCTGGGATTAGTTATCTTCCCCTTACAGTAAAGATAGCCATTGTATTTTAAAAGCCAGTTTCTATGTCTCGAAGCAACATACAAAGCTTGGTGAGAAGGAGCCATTTTTTTCAAGCTTGTGTGAACAAAATTTAAAAAGAAAAGGCATAATAATTACATTTATTTGGTATGAAACTGATATTTTTCTTTTAGTTTTCCTAATGATCAGTTGGAGAAATGAACAAGCTATTACTTTCAGCAAGAGGTGAAAAACAATCGGAGGAACATCTCTTCAGGAAGACAATGTGTAAAAACTTCAAAACTACAACATGCCTTGTGGGAGAAACACATTGTTAGCTTTTTTGCACAATAAGTCTTACTTGTGTTTACCTTAGTGTTGTCTTGTCTTGGATGAAGTGGGTTTCTGGTTTATTAATGATTTTGGGTATGTGGTTTCTCAAAGTGGCCATTCTGTTACCAAAAACACTATTATACCAGAGTATTATTTACTGTTTTAGTTTCTGAATATATTAATAAACCAGAGTGTATGTTCAACACCTGCCATAAGTTTAGTACAAGGCAGAGTGAGAATAATAAATTTGACCCCAGCCACTGACCAGCACCTCGCCTGAGGGTCGCGCCCAGAGGAGTGAGAATAGTAAATTTGCCTCCAGCCACTGTCCAGCACCTACCTTTAGGGACACCCCAGAGGAGTGAGAATAGTAAATTTGCCCCCAGCCACAGTTTAGCACCTCCCTATAGGGATGTCCCCAGCGGATCGAAAATAGCCTGCCTGAGGGACACCCCAGCGGAGTGAGAATAGTGAAGTTCAACCCTCCCCCACACACTGTCCAGCACCTACAACAACTTTATACTTACAATGTCAAAACAAACCTTTTCTCTTATAAGAGGAGTATGGTTTGACTGCAATGTAACTGCCACAACAGTTTCCTTCTACAGTTGGAAAAAGAGACACATAGGGTTTTTCAGAAAATATACACTCCACAATGGAGATGTCATATTTTAATACATGTCCCCATATAACATTCGAAGAAAAATGTCCCAAGGGGGTATTGCTGTTTGTTAACTGTAACATTGATTTGAAAACGTATTTTACCAGACCAAAGAAAACTTTTCTTACTTTAGAAGTGATTCATTCCCCAACAATAATACAGGCAGTTGTGAAGCCTGTCCGTTTTCTGAAATAGAGGAAAAACATCTTATTTCTTTTTGAGCATTATGTTTCTAAGGTTATAACAGAAAGTAGGTCTAAATGTGGAGCCTAGTTTAGTCACTAGGTGGTACTGTCTCAAGTTGCAACAATTATTGACAGCACAGGTGTCAGCCATGTCTGGTGGTGATCAGTGTCACAGAGCAACTGACATATAAATATTATAGACCACCATTTTGTTGTTTTACCTTTGGTACGTATTTTTAAAAATGAAAATATGTTTTAGAATGCAATTTTTTAAGGAAATCGTTTGTGACAGACTGAGCCTTTTTGTTAACAATAGTACCCTGTGCTGTTTGTAACTATGAGAAAACATGTAGCCATTTTGATTTGTGGAATTAACTTTTACTTGAACCAGACAGTAAGGCAGGGTTGCATGTGCATTCACTTACTGCACATGTGCATAGGCATATGGCTGTCATAAGTGAGCCAGCAAAGGATGAAAGGAGAACAGTGCCTCGTCTTAGTATGTATGGTTCGGTGCTGCTCTCTCTCATGCAAAGCACTGCATCAACTTAAGTTGTTGTGCTGCATTGCAAGACTTCTTAATCAATCTGATGCTTAAGCCATGTTTTCCTTTATCCCAATAGTAGAGGGCACAAAAAGTGCTGCAGTCTACAGGCGGTATTTACATTTTCATGCCATCTGGTGTTATATGAAAAGTGGGTTCATATTCAAATTGTGAGTTGGAAATCCCATCGAAGGTTCCCTGTCTCCCTACAAAAGTTACTATTATTTTTCTTCATATTTGTAAACATCCTTTTTTTCAAATTAATAGTTTCTCGTGCTCTTAAAGTAGCCACTTGGCCTGTGCCATACATTTTCAGAGATTACTAAGCAATTCATTATTTCTCTTCAATCAGATGTGGAGTATAAAAATCCAAGAAACTCATTCAAATATTGTGTGGCTACTGTTATAGTTTGTGACTACTGTAAGGCAAAAACAACTGAATGGTCCCAAATTCGGCATTATGTTGTGGTGAGGATTCACTTTGGCTTGAAAAATATTTAACGGCCTGAAGTGGACCATTATTAGGTTAAAATATATGCACAGGTATGATTTGATTATCACCTAAGAATAGAAGCATTAATGGGTTTTTTCTCAGGTCTAATTTGTTTCCCAAAATGACTCAAATAGAGAATATCCTATACATCACTAACTATATTACATTAACTATTAAGGACATGAGCAGGAAAACCCAAGGACCTAAAGGACCCAAAGACATAAACCGAACCACAGGAGACAACATGTGATCGTTTCTAAATAAAAAAGGACAACAACAGAAAACATTCCCCTAAATTCATCTTTTCCGAATTTCTGGATATCTGCCAGCAAAGAGCTTGGGGAAGCCCGGCATTTTAATCATAACATACACTCTCACCTAAGCATGGAGCTGTGTAAATACAGAAACAATATGTAGAAATATGGCCAGTACAAAGGGTCCACTATTTCCGCATCCAGGAAACCTGGGTGTGTGGAACAATAAGAGAGATATCCCACCAGGGAATACAGTTTTGACTGACTTGTAATTTGCCCCTAGTGACTTCTGATTTTGATTCTGAATCAAAATTCTCTTTATTCGGCTGTAAAACAGCCAAAAAAGCATGCTAGATATGTACAAAATAACAATTAAATACATACAAATTATTTAAAAGCACACAAATAGAATACATAAAATCATCAATTTTGGTAATATTAATGACCAACAATCTAAATAAAACAGGCTGGGATAAACAAAACCAAATTTAAAACAGAGACGGGTGCAAATGCATCACTCTACTAAAATCAATCTAAAGGCATCTACGTCCTGGAGCGGACTGCGACATTAAGAAGCAGAATCACATTTCCACATTTCGTCATTTGGTAATGCCAGTAAAAAACGGTATGATTGCATACAAAGCAGTAGATTCCAAAGTCTCATAAATGGTAATAGGAATTTTTGGTAAACATTTGATAGTATTACCAAAAGAAGAGAAAATTTAACATAGTTTGTTTATGCAAGCTAGTACGTAGGCATTCTCTAAAGTCGAGCGGAGGCTGGTATCCTGCCAGAAAACAAATAAAATATTTCACTGTACCTGTATGGAAGCTAAACACTAAAAGCCTGTCCCAACTCGCATTGGTATTCAGCAAATAGTTGATAGAAATAGCCCTGGGATTAAGATACAAGTAATACGTAATACTTAATTTTTGTCTTTCAGCCATCAACCTCTCTTCTTTAGCTTGCTCTAGCAGCAAAACTTGCACTTACTTTCTAACTGAGGCTGCCCGCGGCGTTCTGTCTATAATCATATCAGGCAATCCAATGGCTTCCATAAATTTTTTTGATATATGCTATCCAGGGATCAGAAGACCCATGCACATGTGAAACAATCCAAAATTATCTCTCCAGTTAATTTAGCTTCTTCTGAGCTCTAGATAGATAGCCACAGGAGAATTAGCCAGCTACTATTAAAATCGCCCACAAAGTCTAATCCTAGTTCATTGTGGCAAATAAAGCTAGGAGGTTGACACAGGGGCTGACAGTACTCTCCGACAGAATCATTTTTCCTTCCTGTGGAGGGTAATTAAATCACCCAAGCCCCATATGCCTGCCCCATAAGTTGCTATGGGAGGAACACACCATGCTGAATATATTTGCAAGAGGGATGTAAGAGCCCTCTCTACCTTAGGGGACGTGAGACTTTTCAGAGAGCGAATAGCCCTGGAAAACTATGACCTAATTCGTGCGATAAGCACAGACCTTGTCCCAGATGAACTGTGATTGACCCCGGGTAAGGCAAGGAACTAGTACTTAATACTACGTCCTTACCCACTGTAATAATTAAGGGTCTCAGAATTTTGGGCCACAGGTCATTATAAAAGACTATCACCCAGATTCATGAAGGTGCCTTTCTGCGAATAGCAATTTGCGAGAAATAGCGATTTGCAATTTGAAATTCGCAGAATGGCATTCATGTAGAAATGCGATTGAAAAAAGCGAATCGCAATCGGCCGCAATTGCCGATAGCAATTTTGCCACAATCGCTTAAATTTCGCAGAATCTGCATTTTTCCATGTAGAAATTGGTTGGTTGGTTGTAATACTTTATTCGATATATAAATATCATAAAAGTACAAACAATTTAAACATAAAAACACACATATCTAAAATATCATATTCAGTTCGATTCATTCCATAATATTAAAAAGATAAAAGAATATTTACATATAAAACACTTGATTATATATAAAAAAGTCATAGGTCATATGCAGTAGCGGGTTTAGGTGACAAGTTAGCCTTCAATAGTTTTTAGCAGCCTTGATCGTATAAACCATGCATTTGATAGATACTTAGCAATCCCACATACGACAAACAGAGATGTAGTATCTGATGAGAGGATACGCAGAGCAGACCTAACATCTCTCACTCCCAACTCTCTACATACAGGTTTTAACCATCTAGCTCTTGGTTTTTTATACGCTGTACAAGCGAACAAGAAATGGGGTAAAGATTCGCTCATACATGGACAACCTGGGCAGGTATGGGAATGGGTCCTCACTCCTTTCCATCCCTCCATGAATTTGTTCAGAGGAAGTACTCCGTATCTCATTTTCATGAAGAGCGTCCTATCTCGTGGGATTTGGATAAAATCAAGGAAGGGTTCAAACTTCTTGGTAGGTTTTTGTTCCAAAAATTTTGTAGTTAGAGACCCCCATTTTGTACTTTTTAATTCCTCCGCCTGGACCCATTCCCAGTAGATTTTTTTTAAATAATTTGCTTGTGGGGAGGGGATTGGGAGATCCAGAATTCACCCAAACCTAAATTCAAAACCAACTGCTTTAGTTTGTTTAGCCAGTGGATCTTGTTTGAACTATTCAAAGTGATCAGCTCATCCAACACTAAGGCATAGTTTGCCAGTTCTGGCGTCCTTCTCAGGCGCACCCAGAACAACAAAGGACGAAGGCGCACAATGTCTGAGATAGAGTGTTTTCCCATGTCTATAAAGAGCGGTTTAAGAGGAGTAGAGGGCGGAAGAGCAACCATCTCCCTCATAAACGTATTCTCTGCTCTTGCCAGATTCGTGGTGTTTTCACATCCCCACAGCTCCGAGCCATAGATAGCAGAGGCCAAGGCCTTGCCATCATAGACTGCCAGCGCTGGGGCTACTGGTCTGCTGGTGGACAAGCGCTGATTTCTCAAGATTTCTCCAGCAGTTCTTTTAAGGTTCAAGAGCATTTTGGCCACATGGGAGTCCCATTTCATTCTGTTGGTGATCCTGACACCCAAGTAGTCAAACTCCTCCACCACCTCTAGTGGGGACCCATTCAACGTTACACTCATTCTCCTGGCTTTTTTTCCTCCTGACAACACCATCACTTTGGTTTTGGCTGTGTTTACAGTAAGCCCCCTCTCAGCACAAAATACATTGAATCTATCTAGAAGCTTCTGGAGCCCAGAGGGGGTTTTGGACAATAAGAGGGTGTCATCTGCAAAGAGGAGAGTAGGTGTTTTCTCGCCCGCCAGGGAAGGGGCATCCGTAGAGTCCTCCCTCAAATGGTCTACCACCCCATTGATAAAGAGGGAGAACAATGTCGGGGCCATCGCACATCCCTGGCGGACTCCCCTCTGTACAGGCACCCTCCTAGTAAGTTGTCCCTGGGCCCCCCACCTGATTCTGGCGTAGTTTCCCTTGTGGAGTGACCGCCCCGACGCTGTTGGTAGCGGTCGCTCCCCCACGCTCCCTGCTCTGCTTGGTATCGTTGTGCTGCGATCCTACCCAGACCTGTTGCCTTTCAAATCTGCTAGCCCCTGTCCTCATAATCGCTGTAGGGCGATCAGCATTGCATAGATTAAAACTGAATTTCTGGCCGTTTTGCCGACTTTAGCACTGTACTTAAATTCTACGCTGTTGAAACGCTATTTGTGTGATATTGCTCTACCTGATTAGGAAATCGTTCACTGTTGCGCTTTTGCACACATTGTGTCAATATCTCATTTGTCTTTGTGCCTGTGTCTACTTTCGTTTTTGCTGCCATTTTTGTTGTTATTGTGCCTGGAAGTCCGTCCTCTACAGCCCGCCCCGCCTCCCAGCTGAGCCTCCCTCGCCCCTCCCCCTCCACTATCTACATATGACAGATGCTTTTACGCGCAGCGTTCACGCGCAGCGATCGCGCCCCATGCGCGCCGAAGGTGCGCCAAAGGTAAGCCCGTCTGCGCCCGTCCGTGCCTGGACCGCGCCCAGCGCCAGACCCCCTGGTCCACTCAAACCCCACTCCACCCGCATAACTTATGACACCGCCACCCTCCTAACCCTTAACCCCGGACGCACATCACAATGCTACGACGCTGCCCCAGGACACACCCATGGACCCTTCACCTGCCACTCCTGCGACTTCACCTGCACTAAGACCCCCACCAATTTCTCTAACTCCAAACACAGCTCCGACCCTAACCACCTGAAGTGCATCCTGCTAAACACCCGCTCGATCCACAGACACGCCACTGAACTCTGGGACCTACTCGACACTGCTTCACCGGACATCGCCTTCCTTACAAAACTTGGATGAACGCCTCTTCAGCGCCCGACATAGCCATAGCCATCCCGGACACTTTCAAGATCATCCGTAAAGACCGCACCAACCAAACAGGAGGAGGCATCGCCATCGTCCATAAGAACACCATCAGAATCACGACCAGCCTCGACGATAACCTTACAACCGCCGAACACCTCCACTTTCAGATCCACACCGACCACAGAACCACACTTAGAGGCACCCTCATCTACAGACCACCAGGAACCCGTAAACAATTCAGCGAAGACATCCCTGACTTCATCAGCCCACATGCCCTCGCCTCCGAGAACTACATTCCACTGGGAGACCTCAACTTCCACCTGGAAAAGAAAAACCACAGCAACACCACCACCCTTCTGGACAACCTGGCCAATCTCGGACTCAAACAACTTGTTAACACCGCCACCCATATAGCCGGACATATGCTCGACCCAATTTTCACCTCCAGCAAGCACATCTCCTTCGATCACACCACAGCTCTCCATTGGACGGACCACAGCTGTGTTCACTTCAGCTACAAAACTACCTCGACCCACAACTCCCCACAACCTATTCCACGAAGAAACTGGAACAAAATCACCACCGACCAACTCCTCACATCGCTCAAACAATACCCTCCCGCCCCCCCATCGGATCCAAATCAAGCGGCCACCAAACTCAAACAATGGATCACTCACAGCGCTAACGAACTAGCACCCTTGAAAAACCACCAAACCAAACAGGGTAGCAAAAAGGCCCCCTGGTTCAACGAGGACCTTAAGAAATCCAAGAAACTATGCCGTACTCTCGAGAAAACATGGAGAAAAAAACCCAACCACTGACAACCTGACCACCTTCAAGACAGCCACCCGCAAACACCACCAATTGATCAGATCCACCAAGAAATCAGCATTCAAGGATCGACTCGACAACAACGCCCAAAACAGCAAGGAGCTATTCAACATCGTCAAAGAATTTACCAACCCCACCACAGCCTCAAACGACATTACTCCCTCCCAAGAACTCTGCGACTCGTTATCCTCCTTCTTCTACAACAAAATCGCCGACATACATAACAGCTTTGAGAACATTCCCATAGAACAGTCCACTCCACCCACCTCCGAACCTAAACCGCCCTCTAACATCCTTAACGCCTGGAACCCAATCACCACTGAAGACACCAGCCGCCTAATGAACTCCATCCATTCAGGCTCGCCAACCGACCCCTGCCCCCACCACATCTTCAACAAAGCAGACTCCATCATCGCACCCCATCTCCGTGATGTCATCAACTGCTCCTTCAACTCCGCTACCTTTCCAGAAAGCTGGAAACACGCCGAACTCAACGCCCTCTTGAAGAAACCCACAGCGGACCCCTCTGAACTTGAGAATTTCCGCCCTATCTCCCTCCTCCCATTCCCTGCCAAAGTCATTGAGAAAGCCGTCAATAGACAGCTCGCCGCTTTCCTTGAATCCAACAACTCCCTCGACTCCTCACAGTCCGGTTTTCGTGCCAAACACAGCACCGAAACCGCCCTTATTGCAGCAACAGACGACATCCTAACGCTACTGGACAACGGAGAAACAGTTGCCCTCATCCTACTCGACCTTTCCGCCGCCTTCGACACAGTCTGTCATAGCACCCTCACACAACGCCTCAGCAACATCGGCATACAAGGAAAAGCCTTGGACTGGATCATATCGTTCCTCACCGGAAGAACCCAAAGAGTCCGACTCCCCCCATTCATATCAAAGGCCACCGAAGTCATCTGCGGAGTACCACAAGGATCATCACTCAGTCCCACCCTCTTCAACGTTTACATGAGCCCCCTCGCATTCATCGCGCGACAACACAACCTTAACATCATCTCTTATGCTGACGACACCCAGCTGATCCTCTCCCTTACCAAAGACCCCAACACCGCCAAAACCAATCTTCATGAAGGCATGAAAGAAGTAGCCGAATGGATGAAAAACAGCCGCCTAAAACTCAACTCAGACAAAACGGAAGTCCTCATCCTAGGATCATCCCCCTCTGCCTGGGACGACTCATGGTGGCCATCGGCCCTGGGCACGGCACCCATACCCACAGACCACGCACGTAACCTAGGTTTCATCCTAGACTCCTCCCTCTCGATGACCAGACAAGTCAACGCCGTCTCATCCTCTTGCTTCAACGTACTTCGTATGCTCAAAAAAATCTTTCGCTGGATCCCCACCGAAACAAGAAAGACGGTCACCCACGCACTGGTCACCAGCCGACTGGACTATGGAAACACCCTCTACGCCGGAACCACATCCAAATTACAGAAAAAACTCCAACGCATCCAAAACGCATCAGCCATTCTCATATTGGACATCCCGTGCCAAGCTCACATTACCGGTCACCTGAAAGACCTCCACTGGCTTCCCGTCAACAAGAGAATAACGTTCCGTCTCCTCACCCACGCACACAAGGCCCTCTACAAACTAGGACCCGAATGCCTCAACACACGACTGTCCTTCTACACACCGACCCGCCAACTAAGATCCTCCAATCAAGCCCTCACCGCAGTTCCGCGCATCCACAAATCCACCATGGGAGGAAGATCCTTCTCCTACTTGGCGGCCAAAACCTGGAATCCTCTCCCCAATCACCTCCGCCTTACCCAGAACCACATTTCCTTCAGGAAGGAACTTAAAACCTGGCTATTCGATAAATAATGCCCCCCTTCCCCAAGCGCCTTGAGACCCTCTGGGTGAGTAGTGCGCTATACAAATTCCTGAACTTGAACTTGAACTTGAACTATCAACTCCAAGAGATAGCTCGGGAACCCCATCTCCAGTAGTACCTTCCAGAGTTTATCTCGGGGGACCAGATCAAATGCCATTTTTAAATCTATGAAGGCCAGATATAGATTACCCTTTGCCACACAAACCGTCTTCAAATAAATAGCATACAACCTGAAGACCTGATCTATTGTTCCTACATTTCGTCTAAATCCTGCCTGGAAATGGGTGAGTATACTGCCTTCCTCTATCCAGGACCCTATTCTGGTAACGATGACCCTACCAACTACTTTCTGAATGGTGTCAATGAGGCTAATTGGTCTGTAGTTGGCAGGGTCCTCCCTGTTACCTTTCTTGTATATGGTCACTACCTCTGCACCCTTCCATGACTCAGGGACAGGATGCCCCTGCAAGATCAAATTCATTAGTAGGGTGATAAAGCACAACCATAATTCGGGTGCATATAATAATAAGTCGCCAGGAAGCCCATCCGGGCCTGCTGCCTTACCAGGGGATAAGTTTCCAATGGCTTCTTGTACTTCCCTGATATGAAAGGGTTCAGGATCACTATGGGTCTGTGATATAATAGTGATTGGTGGTACTACGTGTTGCCCCAAGTTAACTGGGTCGCAGTACCCTTTTGCAAAATGAGTATACCATTCGTCTTCCGTAATATGGTTCGGTATGGGCTCTACACCCCTTCTTTCCAGTTTATTTATCAGGTTCCAAAAAGTGGTCGAGTCTTTCAAGCTGGCCGCTTTTTTTAATTGCTGCCAGTGCTCTTCCTCCCACTCTTTTTTGGCCTGTTTAATACTAATTTGATAGGCCTTGCGAGCTAGCTTCACTGCCATTGGATCTTTCTTCCTTATGGCGCACGAAATGGCCTTTCTCTTTGCCCTGCAACCTGCCGTGTACCAGGGGGTTCCCTTGTTATGTATATTGTTCTTTACTGATCCTCTGTTCTCTCATGTAGAAATTGCGATCTCGCAATTAGCGAAATCGCATTTTGCGATCTCGCTAACTGCGAGATCGCAAAAATGGGAAGGCGCATTTCGAGCCTATTGATGACATCACAACCAGGAAGTAGGCTTTTCCCACCCACAAACAGAACACAGAGCCAGACAGTGGAAGCAGCATTCTGAAGAGCTCCAAACCTTTGACAGTGCAGCACCCCAGCAGGACACAAATCCTCAACATGTCCCAGGAAGCAGCAGGGAGCAGTGGGCAAGGGAGGAAGAGAAAACACAAGTTCTCTGAACTAGAACTCGAGTATTTGATTGAGGGGGTCACCAAGGACCATGCACGCCTCTTCGGCAAAGACTCCCGGAGGGTGCTAGAGGCAGACAAGCGCCGGATCTGGCAGCGCATCCGCGCTAAAGTAAATTCGGTTGGGGTGACCCAGCGGTCAATTGATGACCTCAAGAAGCGCTGGTACGACCTGAGAGGTCGTTCAAAGGAGCGTATTGCCGAGAGGCTTGGGGAGCGACTGGCCACCGGTGGAGGGGAACCTATTGCCACACCAAACACTCCATTGGAGGACCTCATAGAGGACACCATCGCACCAGAAGCCTGCGTGGGGGTAATCCAGCTGGACTCGTCCCGACCCAGCCAACAATCAGAAGGTAAGTGCCATGCGACTGCGACCCTGTCCCCCAACAATGCCCATGACTCCTGAGCTAGCAATATGACATCCCAAGTAATGCAGGCCATGCACACCTGAAATGCCCCATTGCATTGTGGTAGTTGTAGTGAAATCATAAATCCCCAGATAGCTCAACACAGCCAGACCTGTCAAATCAAAGTAATTCCAAAAGCCAGTCAGGGAAAGCAAGCCTGCATGCATGTATCAACATCTCATGTGCAAGAGACATAACATTAATCATGCCCCCTTTACATCACAGGTGCTGTCGACCAATCCAGCACTGATAGCGAGGCCCTGCACATCGCGGAGACCCAGGAGGACACTGAGGGTGAGGGCCAGTCCAACCAACAACCCGGTCCATCACAGCCACCTGCAGTGCTTCCACCACCACCACCCCGTGTGGACAGGGCCACCCCTGTAGCCACAGGTGTCCAGCCAACACCCCAATAGACATGCACAGCAGTGGTACAGGCCACACCACCAGCGCCTAGGAGGCAGACGAGGCGCACAGCTGGATCAAGAACACACTCCAGCGCACTGAGGCGCCAGCAGCGTCAGGCCTCAACAGGCACGGGCAGGGCACTCCTTCTTCCTGATCCTGGCCTGGCCATTGAACGCCGCATGCTGGCGGTGCACCGTACCCAGGTCCGTCACCTGGCAGCAATCCACACACAGCTGCAGGCGACTGGCCAAAATATCGCCCAGATGACCGCAGCTGTCAGGGAGAACAGCCAGCTGCTGGTAGCCCAGCAGGACATGACCCGCCGCCGCCAACTACTGGCCCGCCTGTCGGCCTACACCAGGTCGAACCACATTGTTGGTAATACGACGTCACAGCTGGCACGCAGGTCACTAGCCATGCAGGGCCAGATGGTACAGTGTTGCCAGGATGTGGCCAGGTCACTTGATCTGCTAACAGCAGCAGTGCTCGGCAGCCAGCCCACTGCCCATGGAGAACCAGGGGGGCCTGACGATGTGAGCAAGGTAGCGTCGACAAACAGCAGCACATCCTTGCCGCCTGTGCCTGTACGTCGCCGCAGCAGAAGGCCCACAGCATCAACTCGGGCCAACACCGTCCCTCAGGACCCAGAGAAACGACTTGGTGCGTCTCGTCGCAACCGCCAGTGAGAACTTGGACACTGTCGGTGGGGCCATGCTGGAGACCCCTGCAAGCCCTCTACCCCTGCATGGGGAGGTATGAAGAAATACTGTCCTCATGTGACACCAAATAAACAAAAGTCCACTTTATTGTGCATTAACAATAAAGTTTTATGGTCTGACTTGAATCGAACTCATGTCATTATTACATTTGTCATGCATGAGTGCAGTGTTTTGCGAGGGGTATGGGTGCACTAGAAACAGTTAATAGTGATGTGGTTGCGGCGCCTGTGTCCTTCAGCAGGATTTTCCCCGTGTGCATGACGCACATGTGGAGGTGGGCGGTTGTCCCCTTCCGACTCACTGCCAGATATCTCCACTGGTATCCTGCACTTGGTAGCAATGTTGTGGAGTATTGCACACACTGCCACGATGCGTCAGCAGACCTCAGGTGTGTATTTGATAGCCCCACCAGTCTTGTGAACTATGCGGAAACGGCTCTTCAATAGGCCAAATGTCCTCTCAATGCAATTTCTTGTGCGTATGTGTGCAGCATTGTAACGCCGTTGCTGTGGTGTGGCAGGGTTGAGGTATGGGGTGAGGAGGTACTCACGTAGGCCGTATGCGCTGTCACCTGAAGGTAAGAAGCACAGGGTGAGTGCCTGTTCTGCGCAGATACATGATCACAGTGTAGTATTTGGGGGCATGTGTACTTACCTAGTAGGTGTCCTTCGCCAAAGTCTCCCCTGGCCAGTCGTGTGTGCATGCCGCTGTGCCGGAAGATGAAGGAGTCATGTGTGCTCCCCGAATATTGGGCCACTATGTCCGTGATGATAGTCTTGGTGTTGCAAACCATCTGGATATTGAGGGAGTGGTAGGACGTGCGGTTGTGGTACATGTATTCAGTTTGTGCTGGTGGGCAGATGTGGATGTGGGTACAGTCAATGCATCCAATTACATGTGGGAATTGTGCAACGTTGTAGAAATTAAGCTTGGTGTCTTTCAAGTCCTGTTAGGTTTTGGGGAATGAGATGTAGTGGTGTAGCCGGGTCAGCATTGCATCCAGGAAACTCCTTAGGCAGCGGGACATGGTGGGCTGGGATATCCCCCCTGCAACAGCGACTATCCCCTGGAAGCTTCCGGAGGCCAGTAGGTGCAGGCTGCACAATACCTGGACATGGGTGGGCACGGCATTGGTCCTCCTTGTTGGGTGCTGCATCAGGGGGTCTAGGTCCCGGATCAGCTTGATGATCATTGCCCCATTCAGGCGGTACTTAGAGTAAATTTGCTCATCAGTTTGGCCCAGAAGGGTGATCCGCTGGCGGAAAATTCGCTCCTGGATCCTGCGTCTGTTCTGTGCTGCTCGCTGTAGCCTTCGCCGCCTGACCACCATGTAGAGTCCTGGCATTGTGAGAGTCCTCATGCTCCAGCTGCGTCCCCTTAAGTGTGTTTGGTCAGAGCTGCACCTGTTGGTAGTTTGGTAAAGTCATTTATTTATTTATTTATTTTCCTTCATGGTTACCACCTGGTTTGGGTTCTCCTTAAATTGCACCTCGCAAATAGCGAATTTTGGGATTTTCGCACTATGCGATTTTTTTTGAATAGCGATAGCGATTATTTTGCGATTTCGCAAATTATTTCGCAGAATCCATGGTATCTCGCAAATTCCGATTCGCTAATGGGCTTCTTCCTGGATTCTGCGAGTTTATTTGCGACCTCGCATTTTTTCTTTAGCGAATTCGCAATTATCGAGTTTTCACTATCAAGAATTCCTTTTCTTCAAATTGCGCTCGCAAATGCGAATTCGCAGCCATTTGGAGCGCAATTTGGCTTCATGAATCTATGTGTTAGTAAAATTAGTTAATAGAGGTGCTCACCACGGCGGGGCGAGGATGACTTTCTCGCCAGCGAGATTGACAGGCACTCGTAACCAGAGCCTGCCACAGCTTGCCTGAAGTTTTAGGGATTGCGGAGCAGGGCACTGCATTGTGGTAGTGGAGTGTCAGTGTTGGTGCCAAATATCGAGTGTGAAATCTCAAGTTACCATAATACGGCTGCCATACGAACGAGACCAAAATATCGACAAGACTATATACAATGCTATACAGAGTGGGCTACCTGAACATTGGTGGTTTGAACCAGTCACCACTGACAGCCGTTGTAACTTTCCCGCCCCTCCTTGAACACATCGCAAGAAGCGCCCGGTGAACTGAGCGGGGCTGCCACCGCTGGAGAAGACGAATGCGGCACCAGCGGGGGATTGCCCCTTACTCCCCCAGACCTCCCAGACCTAGCAAACGGGAGTACAGCTTGCGCTCGCCCTCAGGGGGCCAAACAAACCTACCTGCCTGTGCGGAGGGCTGCGGGATTCGTCAGAGAGCAGAGCAAACAGACCTGCAACCCGCCACCGTCACACGAAAGCCGCGAGTAATCGCTGCAGCGCGGTTATCACAGATCAAAGCAGCCCGACTGACGGAGGCCCCAATCAGCGAGAAGCCCAAAATAGTTAAATACGCCAGCGGAGGTGCAAACAGCAGCGCCTCCCATACGAATCGTGGTGGAGTTCGAGGAGGCTGCACTGGGCACTGTAGGCGTCTTGGGGCTTTGGCATCCTGTGTTTGCGGAGCAGAGGCAGGGGCTTGAAACCAGCTCACTAGACAAGTCTGGGCTGGATTACACAAGCCTTGAATGTGTGCACCTCCAGCCAACAATAATCTACCACCAAGCCCTGTGTGCCAGAACTGTTGACGGTGGGCCTTGGCTGCAGACTACACTAAAACAGACAGGGGGGCACTCCGGAAGTTATCGATCAGCTGTGGTTTAAGTTGTTGTTTAGTTGTGTGCTGCAGGTGGGTGTTTGTTGCTAGTGTGACCAGATCAACGAGTATTGTCTGCCTGCCTTTTAATGTCATTTTAAAGCAGGGACGGCTAGTGGAGACAAACAGGGTCCCGCTTAGTGCCACAGTTACCTGCTGCCACTTCTGCCTAGGGGGGCTGCTGACTCGGATCTCTCTCCACTCGCCTCCACCTGGCTCCACGCACAGTCCAGGCGGACCGCAACTACCAATCTGCTGTGCGTGGCGCACCATCAACTACGTCACGGCAGAAACATCAGGAGGCGCTTTGGAAGCACCCAGAGGAGGCCGGTCCGGGCCATCTTTCTGACTAACAGCCAAAGTCAAAAGCTGTTAGTAATCAGGTACTGTTAGTATGTCTATAATCTACTACCTAAATCATAATATTTGTATACACTTGTGGGGTTTTGTGTAGGGATTGGTGTTCTACAGCCCAACTATGAATAAGCATAAAGGAGTTGCGGGCACACTGGATGCCTTTTTAGTTAGGCCGGAGTCCTTATTGACTCATGAAATAGAATTAACTGAACAGCCCCTTTCCTTAGACCCATCTACTCGGCAGAGACGTCTATCACTGGGCGTCTCTGATTCTAACCGGGGGGGACTTTGCACAAACATTGCCATCTATAATGCCTTCAAATGTGTCATTGAATTCACCTGTGCTAGTTACAGACTCAACACTACCTGCGGTTTTGGAAGCTCCTTGAAGGCCACCAGAGCAAGGAGTTCCAAAACCTCAGATGCAGGAAAGGACACAGAGCCATCAAAAAAGGAAAAGCGGGGTGCCCAAAAAGTTAAAAACGTGAAGGGATCTCAACTTGGTAATTATGTTAAAAAGGCAATTGCTCATGACGTGTTGATCACTACTTCGGTTGGTACACAGACTGATGTGGTCCCTTTGCTCCCTGCAACAAGACACAATAGTACTGTGGTGTTACAACTGCCACTCATTCTACAGTTGAGGCCTCTGTAGTAAGTACTGTGCTAGCCTGTGTTGAAGAATTGTTTGAAAAGATATTGACTCCTTTATGGGAAAAACTAGATCGATTGAATCTTGCCATAAACAGCTTAACACTTTGCGTGCTGGTGACGGAACCACTCTGTCATCAGCCACGGACGTGCTGTGCTAATGACGGAGTGGTTTCGTCACGGCCCGGCTGCCGCGCCTGCGCGGCATCAATTCCGCGCCTGTGCTGAGCGTTCTATTGAGCGGGCGGGCCGTGACAGAACCACTCCGTCACAAGCACAGCGCACTCGTGACAGAGTGGTTCCGTCACGAGCATGGCGGCGCCGCGTGGCCCCCTTCCCCCTAGCACCGCTATTCCGCCGCGGCCAAGGGGTTAAATAATCTAAGTAGCAATAATGTGACTCAACAACCAAATGCTACAGTGAGAGAGGGCTGGAGGTAGTAGCAGAGGGTAATCAATTTGAGAATTTGCGAAATCTAGAGGGTAAGGCTAATGATTGCCCTTTGATAAATCACAATGCAAAAAAAGCAAAACACAGGAAGTACCCAAAGGCTTGAACAGGAAATATGTAGAAGCAGCACAATACTGTTTCACAATGCTCAGCCACAGACACTGGGTCCAACAATATAGCGAGTGGCCTAACTAATGTTTGTTTGAAGCCTAATACTGATGTGTTGAAGCTACCACCAGCCATGTGTCCCTATGTGCTAGTTCTGGAGGGCGTCCCTCCTCTTAGGGAAGATCAGAGGGAGACGTGGGCCGATTTATGTAATAAATCCACAGATTGGTTAGTAAAACATAAAAGATTCCATCCGTCCACCGTAAAGGAGATCTTAATGGTTGGGTGGGTTGGTACATCTCCCAAGTGTATTGATGGTGACTGCATTGTGATTAATTTCCTCAGGCCACAGATGGTTCGTAATTTATTAAACTTGTGTGCCTTACCCTTACCCTGTACTCAGAACACCAGCATTTGTGCCCTTCCTCTCGGATACTTCTAAAAACGTCCACTTGGGCCTTTTTCGTACAATCCCACTCCAACTTCTCTTTCCAACAGGTTTCAGGCTCTATCAGATTTAAATGCCCAAGACTGACAATCATCTGTATTACAACGTGAATCGCAGTTACCAGATGGTTCTCAGTCTCCAGTATTCACTGCTTCCGCAGATAATTAAAATGGTCAGTTAGATTTATACAAGGATCAGGACGGGATATGTCTGGCATTAGTACAAGCAGCGGCTACACCCCATGATAAATTAGAGGTATGGTCAGCAACTTCGCCTGACGAGAGTGTGGTTACAGAAGATGTTAACCAGCCAGTACAAAATAAGTGAGTTGAATATTTTAATCTCAAATGTACCAATGATGATAATATGGGTCAGGATATTGCAGGAACTAGGAATGGTATGGAAGTAGCACCTAATCAACTAACTAGGAATGAAGGGCAACCAGAAATACGATTCACATCATGGAATATAGCTGGGCTGTCAAGAAAACAAGTTGATGCAGAGTGGCAAGAGTACGTTGGGTAAAGTGAAATAATTCTCTTGCAAGAAACCTAGGCCTTAGAAATCCCACATAAAATAGGATTCAAAACATATGGCGTTAATGCTATTCCCTCGACTAGAGGGAGGCCTAAGGAGGTCTTGTTATCTGGATAAATATTACGTTATGTATTGATATATTACAGTTGGATTTTTCATCACAGGATTTAGTTGAAGTGAAGGTCCGAACACAAGACAAAAACGAGGTATACATAATAAACATTTACAATAGATCTAGTATAGCTAGCAAAGAATCTCCTGTATTAGAACAACTAGACCAATTTTTAAGCACAATTGACCGAAGGGTTAAGGTAATTGTGGGGAGCGATTTTAATCGTAAATTTGAGCCTTTCGTGGGGCTCAAAATATTTTCAAAGAAGAAGACATGGCAAACAATATTCCCCCATTGGAAAGTACCCCGGCAGTACAGTGCACAGTTGCTGTTGCACAGTTAACAAGATTGGTGTCAGGACATGGTCTCCGAGCTTGCAACAGCCATTTGCCTTCTGACAGCCCAAATGCTGCTACATTTAGCAGGAGTAATGGCAAGAGTTGTATTGATTACATATTGGTATCCATTGACCTTTGGGCAATTTTATATGATCTCATAGTTTAGGATAGATCTGATAGTGACCAATATCCTCTATGTTCGACAATAGCAGTAAAAAAATTTCAATTAACACCCTTGGACAATAGAGATATTAACTTTACTGTCATCGAACCACTACTAAGTAACAACCGTAGAGCCTTAAAATGGCCCTCTGTAGGGGGAAACAAAGAGGCCATGAAACAGATCTACGAAACTTTTGTAGACATTATTTCTCCATATGTAGATCTTCCTGCTCCAGATTGCCCAATCATGGATATTCATCATACACTGGTAGATGTACTGACACCTATCTTGAGTAGGATTCCTAAAGATTGTAAAAAGGGGAAAAATGATGTTAATAATCCTTGGTATAATAAAGAGTGCAGGGAGGCAAAAAAGGAGCTTATCATGGCAACAAAAAGTTAAAAACATAGTTATATTAAGGGAGAAAAGGACCAAGGTCAAGAAATCCCTAACACAAACCAAAAAACCATGGGATGATAATATTTGGACCGAATTGATCAGTGCAGCCAAAGCCAAGGACCATTTTAGTTTCTGGCGATTGATATCTAAAGGATATAAGATGGAGAGCTGCTGCAAGAACCTCTTTTTAGATGCTAAAACATGGGTCAGCCATTTCTCCAGCCTTTTTTCTAAATCTACGAGTGATATACAACTTGACATGCAAGATTATGTAACAGCGCCAACTGTAGCCCCTTTACATTTTAGTTTGGAAGATACTCTGTTAGCTCTAGATGCAGTAAAACCAGGAAAGCGCCAGGTCCTGATAAGATATCGTGTGATTTAATAAGGCATGATAAAGAGGTTTGGGGCCCTTATATAAATTTTTTATGCAATTCAGTTGCCGCAGGTGGGTTAATACCGGAATCATGGAAAGGCGCCGAAATTACGACAATTTTTAAAAAAGGTAATCGCCAGGACCCTTCGCACTATCGACCGATTAGTCTAATAGATGTTTTACATAAAGTTTTTGCTCGACAAATTTTAACAAAATGAAATGCTTGGAATGAGGAGAATAATATTTTATCAAAATATCAGGCCGGCTTTAGAGCCAGAACCAGCACAATTGACCAGGTATTCAGATTTCTTTGTATGAGTTGGAAATATACAGTATTTAAGAAGGGCCATCTGTATATCGCCTTTGTTGACTTAAAGGCCACCTTCTACCTCATCCCTAGAAGTCTCCTCTGGAAATCGCTGAAAGAATGAGGAGTACCGGGGGAAATACTATTGCAAATTATAAGAGCAAGCAGATAATTTTGCAAAGGCCAGATGGGGGCCGAGGGGGGAGTTAACCAAGCCAATTAGAGTAAATAGGGGAGTTAGGCAGGGATGTGTGCTGGCACCCACCTTATTTTCACTGTATGTAAATAACATTCCAGAGTATTCATTGGGCTGCAAACATGATTCTCCCAAATTAGATGGGGTGCCAGTACCCGCCCTCCTATTTGCAGACGACACCATCTTATTATCCCAAACTCCAAAAGATATACAATGTTTAATAAATACCTTTGGTACATATTGTGAGGCTAAGGGCCTGGAAATAAATGCTAGCAAAATAAAATATATGGCAATTAATCCACATAAGTCTTTTAAAAAGAACTTAACTGTTAAAATCCTGAAGCTAGAATGTGTGCAAAATTGTAATTATTTAGGGATAACTTTGGACACTAAAATGTCTTGGAAACCGCAACTGGAGAAAAATAAGACTATTCTACTCCAAAATTCCCTGCCAATAGTTAAGAAACATGAGAGCAGCATGTCTAAAGTGGTATCCCCAGCCCTTGAAGCATATAAGTACAGGGCACAATCGGCATCACTCTACGGGGCAGAATTGTGGGGGCCCTCATCAAATAATACTTTTATGGTAGGTGAAAATACGTTTTTTAGGAAATGATTACGCCTTTCGACGCGTACTCCTCTAATACCTATAGTAATGGACCTAAATGTACGCAGCTTGGACCACCAGGCAATTCTAAGGCCATTGTTGTTCTGGGTACGATTGTGGTCCACAGAAGAGCTTGTACATTATACAGAAGGGCTGGAGAAAATTCTACGGCTCAACCGTGGCACAGGTTTGCCATGGCTTAAGCACGTCCATGGTTGGTTCATTAAATTAGGGTTGAAGCATTTTTGGGAGGAACCCGCTCAACTATCTATGGTCTCTAAGAAAAAGTCACCCCTGGAGAGCCCCCGCCCCACCAATACTTAATTCATCAGTTACTTCTCCTTTGTTACCAAACCTGATTCGAGCCTTAGTGTCCATGCCCAAGCAGACCAACAGATGTACTTATGATGGAATATTTGCAAGTTAATAAGAGATTGCCACAACTTAGCCCAATTAACACAGTTGAAGGCCATTGTTAAGTACATAAAGGCTAAATAAAGAACAGACTGCTTGGCCACAGTACACTTCCCAATCATCAGGTTTAGGTTGAGACATTGGTCGATCGTACCTATGCCTCTTCAAAATCCATATTGGCATTTATTTAACACATTATTTCAGTGCCCAATTTGACTTCTGATTCTTAGGTGGTGTACGGTCTGCCTTGCACCCACAACTGCCTGCGCCTGACGAGGAGCTGATGGTGGTCCTGGTTTCTGACAAGGAAGATGGCCAAGAACTGTGTTTTGTAACCCAGGAAAGCATTTCAAACAGTCAATCAGGGTTGGAGGATTGACTTTAAAATGTATTTGGATACTGGGCTTTTACTTTGAAATCGAACATTAGTTGGGTATTTGAACTTTCTTTGTGACTATATATTAGTTGAACTATTTCCATTTTTTATTACATTATAACATTATTTCCTTTGCCCTCACTATACCTTGCTGGCCACACTCCTTTGGTGGCGGGGATTGTATTTTTGCATATCATGACATGTTTTGAATCATGTATAAATCATTTATTATATTGTAATGTCAATGCCCGACAACTGGTGGGCTTACACTATACTTTTTATATTATTATTTTCCTAGCCCTGAGGAAGTCGCGGGTTTCTTGTCCCGTACGACGAAATACGTGTTGGCTGGACGCAGAACAAGACACTAATATTAAATCATTTTGTACTTTATTGGTTGTTTCTTGATGACAAAAAGTTTTTTGTACTTGTAATAATCTATACTTTGGTGTGCAAGGGATTGGCATAACATTATTCCCATCTGATATTCTCTACGTTATTTTAGTCCCTGCCCATCCCCCAATGTAATTCTAGCTCCCTACATCCTTTTTTTTTAAACAAGTCTTTATTGAGATATTTTTAACCCCTATTTTACATACAATCAGAAAAAAAAGACTCCGCCCTCCACCCCCCCTCCTCCCCAGGCATGAAAGCATAAATATTTGTACACGGTTAGTGATATGACATTTTTGTTAGAACAATTTGACACAAGTATTATACATTTCCTATATTAGTTCACAAGATTTGACATAGTTGAGTTATAAAGGAAGATTATGTATCCAGCGTGTGAGGGTGTCCCAGATTTCCAGCCCTGTCATTTGTTTCCTTCTACCCTTCCTACGATATATAGCCATTTCTAGGTTATATGTGGCCAGGAGTCTCGCCCGCCATTCTTGAAAAGCGGGAGGATTGGGGTCTAGCCAGGCTGCGGCCAAACATATTCTAAAGACTGGTGTGGAGATAAATATAAGCCCTTGCATTCCTTTAGGACGAATATCTCCGTCCAGCCCTAATACTAATTCACCCGTTGTAATTTCAATTCTTGAATTAAAGATTTCAGACAGAAAGGTGGATATTTCCCTACGAGCTGTACCCAAAGTAGCACATGTAGCAAATATGTGTACGATGTCTGCCTCATACTGCATACAACGTGGGCATTCCGTGCCTCTGCCCATGCCCCACTTGGAAATCTTTTTTGGTGTATAGTATAGCTGGAAATAGGTTTTGTAGTATTGGGCTTGTAAGTTAGCCAACATTAACCATGATTGGGATGCTTTGAAGGATCTCTCACTTGTCCCTTCCGCCACATCCAGTTTATCTTGTCATTTTTCCATGAATTTTTCCATGTCGTCCGGTAGTGCGGACGTCAGGTTATCATAAATTACTCCAATCTTAACAGTCGTATTTAGGCTGATTATTTCGATTGTCTGATTTTTTTTAAACTTAGATGGGCCTCCCCCTTTTTTTATTAAGAAGTCTCTGATTTGTAGGAACTTAAAGAAGTCTCTTTGGTTTAACCAAAATTCCCTTTTTAGTTCCTCGAATGACTTGAATCCTGTGTTGGAGTAGAAATTGCCACACCAGGTAATCCCTGCCCTTTGTCACCTTTTCATGCATGCATTGTTAAAAGTCTCTGGGATGTTGTTATTCCCCAATAGAGTTGTATAATAGGAGAATCTCCCGATGCCCAGGAGTTTTTGTACGTTATTCCATGCCGAATATACACCCTTAAGAGTTTTAAATCGTACCCTTTTAAAATAGCAATTATACGTTAATCGCCAAATATGTTCACTAGCTTCATTGCCTAAGATTGGTTCCTGTGGTGTTGGGATCACCCCCTCCAGCTCTGTGTACATTTTTGGGGTAAGCAATATATTGCTATACTTTAGTATCGTGGACCACCAGTAAACTTTGAGGTTGGGTAGTGCAAGGCCACCTCTATCTTTTGGGAGTGTGATGTATTTAAGTGCTCTGCGTGGCCTTTTGTAGCTCCATATAAATCGAGAAAATAAGTCCTCTATGTCTTTGAATATTCGTGGGATGAAGTCAAAACATATGGTCCTAAAAAAGTATAACAATTCGGGAAAGTATAGCATTTTTATGGCCACTAGGGTCAGGTGTAGATTATCAATTCTATGGAGGTTTTTTTCTGTTTGTTTTATAAGTTGTTCCAAGTTGACTTTAATCAGATTATCTAGGTCGGCGGTTATATTAACTCCTAGGTACGTGGCATTTGCGACTATCCGGTTTTCCTGGTATGTGACCTTGCTATTAACAACTAACTGGGGTTTGCCCTGGTTAAGCTTGTATCCTGATACCTCCCCAAATTGTCTGGCTTCTTCTTCCATAGCTTTCACTGCTTCCCTGGGATCTCCTGTGACTATCGCTATGTCGTCCGCATAGGCTAAGGTCTTGGTATCGCCATTTATGGTTTTGATTGGTGGAATTGCCAGGTTGGATTCTAACCTAAGAATAAAAGGGTTAATAAAGATTGCAAATAATAAGGGGGAGCAAGGACACCCCTGTCTTGTCCCTCTGGTTACTCTGATTTTCCCAGACATCTCCCCATTTATCATAACCCACGCTTCAGGGTTTGTATATAAGATGCAGGTGGCTTCAATAAATCGCTCACCAATCCAACTCTCCGACATAGCTGTCCAAAGGTACTGCCAGGAGACCCTGTCAAAAGCCTTCTCCATACATCCATGGACGAATGCACTATTTTTTTTATCTTTTGCTCTCTCTCCCATCAGACAGTTGATATATTGTAAAATTTTGTGTTTTTTCTGTGCAAGGAGATGAATGTAGGAGAAGTTATTTATTGTGGCCTGGTTGTGTCAGGATAAATCAATGACTGGTATATAAATTATTCATGGGGTTGGATGCTGATGCCCATGCCCACTTTGGGGAGGGGAATGGTCCTGAAGGTGGGTTGTTGGTATGGTATGTGGGTGAGGTGAGCATTGCAGGTTGGTATTGTGCCCTAATTGACTGAGGCACATGGCTTGGGCCTTACCGATTGATAAAGGCACCCATGTGATATGGTCTGTATAATCAGCATGGCACCTTGAATTAGCCTCCGTCGACACACAGAGATGTGTTTGGTACAATTTCACCATGTCCTGGAGTAATTTTTAATGTCAACAAAGATACAGGTCTCTATCAATCTTGGGTCATGTTGCTGGTGGTTTTCGAATTTTTGCAGGATCTACCCCAGGTGGCCATTATCAACCCCGCACAGAGGATTGGGGATTGCACAGATCCTCGCAGAGGATAGCATTCGCCTGTGCAAACTCCCCCTCTTCTGCATGAGTGACATCTCACTTGTTGTGGAAGGGACATTATTTAATAGGAAAGAAGTCCTCCTCACCCGGTGTCACTCAGAAGATTGAGAGAAGACCAGAGATGCACCTAAGTTGAGAGGTGGAGGAGTGTACTTGTAGGCTGATGGCTGAATTCAGGTAAGTCCTGCACAGGAGGGCAAGCATCTGTGACGTTGTAGCTTTTGCCTTGGTACTTGTAATTGTTAAAATCATAAATGTGAATCAAGACATGACCTTAATGAGTCAGTTAAAGGCATTTTCGATTATTGTACACGTTTGTGTTGAGCACATTTTATCTCAAAATATATACCAAAAAAGCATTAATGTTTTCTCATGAGTTTGTTAGTGGCATGGAAATCACTGTAACATACCTTGTGGGTGGTGTTTAGATGTTGTGTCTTGCTGCCCTAGCACTGTGGAGGCTCCTCCTGCTCCAGCTTTAGCTACCAATGCACCTGATAGAGGGACTGCAAAAAACAAACAATGCATACATTTCAGAATAATTAATTATCAACGGGGGTGGGGGGTGAATCTAAGTGTGAGTGACTGTGAGACGTGTACCTGTCTGTGAGAGGTGAGGCGAGTCTGACATGAGTTTGATGTTGTAATGTAGAAGAAAGCAAGCGCGAGTTAGGTTATTACCTTGCCTTATGATGTGATTTCTGTAAAGGGGCTGAACATGTGGCGGGCAGCGTATGTTGACGAGAAGATGTGTTCATCGAGGGGAGTCAGACAGAGACGGGACCCGACTCCAGGAACCTGCATCCTGGAACATCTCCCCTTCACACACCTCCTCTAATTCTGCCACTTCTTTGTCAGGCCCCTCGCGGTGCACCGTTGCCCCCAATACATTCCCAGAGTATGTCAACTTCTGCTACATGAAGTCCTTCTCTGCTCCACTGAGTGCGTATGGAGGCAGACCATTTAGCTCTCTGCATTTATGTAATGATAAGCAACAAGGTCGGTTTCCTCCTCTGTGAAGTTCCACGAGTGGTGTCGACTACATCATGGCGGCTGTAGCGGTTATCTGGCACTGTGCAAAGTAAAACAGCCCAAGGAGAACACAGCAGATCATTCGGTGAAGGCTGTTTGTTTGTGCTTGCAGGGATAATGTTTGTCATGTGTTTGTGATTTAGGTCAGATAAATGGTGTTTCTTTACAGTTTTCAATTCAGATTTCTTCTTAGGCGGAGATCTCTGCCTCAACGTTGGGGGTATCTGTCTATAGCATAATTGAAAAATACACCAGGTATTCATTTATAAGTCTCTCCGTCCCCTCGTCTGAGTTTGTGGAGACTGATCAATCCTTATTCTTGGCATATATTTGCACCTGGAAATAGTGAATAGTATCTAGGCAGAGATATTCTGCACATGTGTAAGTATACACTTTTATGTGCAGCGATCTCTGCACGTAGATTTACCTTTCGGAGTCAAGGCCACTATCATTAGCTGCTACCACGCAAACAGAGACAGAAACAAATGTTGTTTTCATTTGTTAGCACATTAAAGCTAGACCTATTGCATTTGCCAATGATCAATACACTGTGCGAAGAAAGTAAATTAATTTTACCTTATTAAAAACCCACAACTATGCTTACATAGTGGGCACTGGATCTCCTGCGGTCAGACCGCCGGTCTTTTACGAGTATTTGCATAGTTGAATATTCTTTATTGCCAGTTATTATGTAGCAAAGGCATTTCCATCTTTCCTTTCTCACAGAATCAGAAGACAATGGTCAGATTTCTGGCTGCACCTCAAATTCGAAAAGTCCTTTCGGTAGCAAAAGCCAAGATTCTTCTGTGCTTTGGTGACCCTACCTTAAATCCTTACAATAATTTCCCATATATTATAGTGAAACATTTTTCGACCTTCCCAGAAACGTCCTCAATTATGGACTATCACATGACAATGGTAACTTGAATTTGTTTCACTGTTGAGTAATGAATCCAGAAATGAAGTAATTAAAGGTATTTATTCATATAATGAGAATACCAACGGAGCTTCCTTTCCTCAGTCCTTCTCTCTGAACAGCTGCTTCAGTTAATCCAGTTTGTCCAGTGAGAACAACTGATGAAGTGGAATGCTCTATTGAACAATAACATTCTACAAGTACATTTAAAGCTCGAGTAGCAACACGAGAACAGATTCTTTAAAGATACATAACACAACACATCTTCCTCCTAATACAAAAAAAAATACAAATGAAAAGAAAAACATTAATCAAATAAATCATCACATACAAAATCTTTTAACCATACAGGTTTAGATCTAATTCTCACAGATCGATCAACATTAATATTATCATCATGTGATGTATCAACAGAAGATGTAACACTATTTGGAATAGGAACAAAAGAATTGTTGTCAACACTATCACTATTTGGAACACTATTAGAAAGTTCTACATTTTCTATTTCCTTGGATGTCCCAGCATTATCTGTTGCCTTAGATGTTCCAGCTGCACCACTTGTTCCAAAACCAATAGTTCCATCATTTTGATTTTTCTTCATTCCTAAATCTTGATTCTTAACTCCTTCGACGCTCATGACGAGCTCAGCTCGTCATGGAGTTGCCATTCATTTCAATGGAAATTACATGGGAAGGATGGAAAAGGCCTTAGCATCCAAGTGGTTAATGAGATCATCTTCAATGATAAAATGTTGAGAATTCCCTTTAGAAAAACCTGAATCTCCTGTATTTTTGTACAAACCTATGTCACTTTTGAGAACTGCAATACGTTTTAAATTCCACACTTTGCCATCACTTAAACGAACCGCATTTCTAAAGATTTTTTCTACTTTTAATGGTTCAGAAAATTGACTCTCACCTTTTTTAACCTACCAAGGTTTTTTACCTTTGACCCAGGATCCTACACTGATATTGCAAAATTTTACATTGTGTTTCAAGATATATATTTCCTTGTTCCTCAAATGTTTATCTTTTATTCTGTTCCTTAACTCTTCCAAAGGAATCACTGGTTTCTCATTTGTAACCATCTATTCTGGATTACACTTAGTACGTACAGATCTTCCCCTCATAACCTCAAAAGTTGATGTACCTAAAACTTCATGAGATGAAGTTCTATACATCCAAATGTTCTTAAACAACTGTAACTCCCAATCACAATCATTACTCACAGTGTCGTGTATTTCTATAGGTTCTGAATCGATCCCCCTATTCCTGACCCTATTCTGGTTAAACTTACTAGCTAGTTAACTAACAGTCAGCCCATGAGGCAAGAAATTCCCCATGATGCAGATACCGTTATCTGACGCAGTCACACTACGGCACAGGAACGTGTTATCTGATTAGGTCATAACGCTTGAGATCTAATTAGACAAGCGATATTCCTCCAGCCCCTGATAAGGCATACGACGTTCTCATAACAAATCAAACCTATGACAACCTGGATAATCCGTGCGGCCATTGTTTTGATTTCACAGAGAACTTTAGTAAAGAATGTGCTAACGAGCAAGTCGTATGACATCTTTATTGACGTACCTATGTCCATCCTTACGTCAATCCCGGCACCTTTAAGGTATAAATATTGCCGATCTTGCCCTATGCAAAACACACGCGTGGTGACAAGACGGAGCAGCCATACTTGCCGAAGCCGAGAGCAGAAGCAGACCCCGCAGGCAGCAGCCCCGCCTTCCTGACGCGCTGAGAGACGCGCTGCTATCTCAAGCCGAGAGACCCAGCACCGGCGCTTCCGGGTAGCCCTCGCAGGCAGCCTGGAATATCGAGAGCAGAGAAAGAGATACCATTCCTCATTCATCCTAAATTCCAGGTACCGAACTGAATAACCCCTCCTAGAGAATTCTTTAGTTATTCACTTGGCAAAAACAAACTTAACTTAAACTGTAACTTTCTATTCCCGCCCACGCATTAGACTTAGGTCAGGTACACGGGGTAGGCGTATTTAGAAACACCAGTTGAGTACGTTTAGTCAAAAATATATGTGTATGTAAATATATTTTAATCATTTTAAACATCATATGGCTCAGAAACCATATCAATGTTTTTACAGTATTATTTTATACTATTGCTTTTAATGTATGCACTTTACTTAACTATAAGTATCGCAATAATATCGATCCATTTCTCTTGTACGAGAAAGGAGACTGATCAATAAATAACACCTTTTATTGAACACGCCCGTCTCTTCCTTTTCTCTACATTCTGATGAGACTAAGAACGCACGTACTGACTGAGTAAAATAATTGCCTTGTGCTCACACGACTCTGGAGATTGACTCTTGATTAGGGGAGAGCAAAGTTGTCATGTTCTATGGTTGTCAGAAACTAAATCCCTTCTTGTCTAATCAGGGAAGTTAATCCTTCCTTGAACATTCGAGAAAGTTTCTAGCGAACTCTGAGCTTAGCTGGCAAACCCAAAAATTAAGTCTAGTATCGACAGTAGTAGACCTAGTTAACGTCTGGCCTAGGCCTTTACTGCTGTAGGTACTATTCCAATGCGCAGAGCCTATTGGGAAAATAGGAACTACACTACATGGCGCCCAACGCGTTTGGAAAGGGCGATAAAACTAACGTAAGACATTTAGAGTAACTCAGTCGTGCTTTCTCACTCAGACCCCTTTTTCCAAAATACTCCAAAGACGTCTGGAGTGGGTGAAAGGTTATTATATCCTCCAAAACCTCGCAGGAGGGAACTCCTATGTATGGTTCTTGGTCTAGTCAACGTTGAAGGATAAAACAGTTCCAGAATATTGTGCATCTAATCTCTGTTTCCATAAAGAAACCTGATCTGCAAATAAAAATAATACCATCCTGTCAGTAAAATGGGAGACAGTGATGGAGAAAGAGAGGCAATTAGATTAGCTACTGAAATAGCAGATGCTGATGCTACCATGCAAACAGCAGACCCGGATATAATACTCATCCAGGTCGCCAAAAGGAGATCTATAACCTTAAAACTTATAGAAAATGGACTGACACCTAGAGGTGGCACAGTCATATTCGTAATTGAGGCACACGAATATCGGCAGACAGAGGTATACTATACATGGATACATTTTCCAGCAGCAAATGCTGTAACAAAGTACTTCCACTATTACAAAGTAGAGGAACCTCCTGAAACGTACACTCCTTTCGAGGAGGTGGAAGTACCACTCAAATTCCAAGAGCATTTGCTCTTATTTGATGGCGCCCTAAAACATAATAATCACATTACAAGGCTCGGTCCTTTAGGAAGACCAGGAGCAACGTGGCCGGTCTTAGCCGGATACACACCACATCCAGACATCGACGAGATGACTGCACCAGAGCTATTAATACAGCTAAAATAACTACTAAAAATTCACAGACAATTAGTTCAGTATGTAATGCGGACTTCTACAATTCAGCCAGCGATTAAACTACCACAGCTGACCTCTCACCAGGGGAACACAAATAAAATTACACCACAGAACATCCAATCCTGCCTAGGTAAGGTTCCAGCTAAAAGGGAACAGATACCATTCTGGTTGGCACAGAAAATCACCCAAATAGAGGCGGTGTTTCCTGACACCACCCCGCTAGAAAAACACAGGATTCTGACTATATGTCTCCCAATGGGAATCGCACCACACATTGAGGACTGTGACACTTGGGGTACAGTCTTTGCTTCCATCTACACAAAAACGCACGGTGTTCCATCCATTTCGGTAATACCAGATGTGCTAAAACAAATTCAAGATGAATATGGTCCAGAACCTGCTTTAACTCTTGGTATGAAATTACTGAAAGACTTCAAGCAGGTCTCGGCTATATTACTAGCCAACATAAAGGGTGAAGCAGCAATTGTGGCGATCCGCCAGAGGTTAAAAGAGACAGATATAGCAGACCAACCAGCTGAAATTGCCAGAATCATAGAAAAATCCTATGAAGAACTAGGCAGAGATAGTCTAGGTGGAATACCAGTAAAACCGCAACTGACTACAAGTCCAGAAAAAATGTTTTTTAATAATAATAATAATTCAATCAGCCTTCGAGGCATTAACAACACCGTGTAATTTACCAACAACAACATTGGATCCAGATTGGTTGCAATGGGTAAATTCAATCACAACGGACAAAGTATACTACTTCTTTGATCCAGAACTAGAAGAATTGAAAAATCTAAAATATGAAAAAACGTATCCTCTGCCAATCGACATTCTGCCTCTAAGACATTACGCCTGTGTAATCTATACAGACGGACATGCTCAACCCTCCGTTTGGGGAGAACATGCATACAATCCCACATGTGAGATTACAAAAGAAGTGTGGCACGGAGGTAAACTAAGACCTCTATTAACAAAATCACACTCAGTAGAAACTAATTCAGAACTGCAAACTGAAATATTAGCTTTGAAAATGGCGCTAGATAATGCGGATCGCGAATTCCCGACGCTTATAGTGTCAGATTCATATTTCTGCGTCAAAGCATATAACAAGGATTTGCAGACATGGATTCAGAACGGTTACAAAGATGACACAGATGCACCAATAAAGCAGAGACTTCTCTGGGAACAAATAGCTCTTTTGAAGAAAGAACTACCAAAGACTCACGTGACTCACTCACTGAGTCATCAGCGTGATGGCGTTCACGTTGTGGGGAATTCATTGGCTGAGACAGCCGCAGCGGCAGCCACTAAATCGGCTCCCGTAGATCGAAAAAAGCGTACATTAAAATACATTGACGGCGAAACATTGCTGGCGGTGAAAACGTCATCAAAAGGCGACTGCTCGGCGTTACCGATCAACTATCCACTCAATTACACATACATCATAGATGCAAACTCCATTCCTTTTGCTCGAATCCCTGGAGTGGGGGATAGAGTGATTCCAAACATGGACAGGAGAAACTTGTTAATCGCAGACGCACACATGGGCGAGGGTCACAGACACCTTAAATTAAAAGATTCTCTGGAAGAATTACAATCACGGTACTGGTGGCCAGGCATGAGCCTGCACTACACCATGTTTGTAAAAAACTGCCCAAACTGCAACAGAGATCGCAGTGGGGAGAGAAGCAGTTTAATACCTCGTCGTATCAAGGCAGATAACATCTCCACTAAAAAAAGAATGGCTTGCGATTAACATATACAGGCTAGTTCCCACTTATAATGTAGATCCACAGCACTCGGCTGACGTCCGGACTGTTATACAAGATTTGCGAGTCTAAATGGCATATACGCTAAGAGCATGTTACGTTCGACCATTTTTTTTTTCTTTTTCTCAGGCAATCCAGCAGAATGGCCAAATGAGCACAGCCCAGCGGGAATCTTCTCACTTCCTTCCTGAGGGTATGGGATGGTGTAAAGAAAAAACCAAGACAGAAAGCAATCTATAATAGAAAGGATACTAGGTTCGGGAGCTTGGTGGGTCAAACATCTAATAAGTGTCCAACGTAGTCTAAATAACTTGCCAAGAAATTCTCTGAAGGGATTCAGTCCGTACGAATTATTATTCGGAACTAGGATGTTGATCTCTGACCTTGATAGTCAGACTTCAGTGGTAATAGAAAAAACCTTTGATGTCAAAGACCGTTTGGCTATTTTGCAGGACTTAAACAAAACAAGAAAAGACCTGAGCAACATACAGTTGAAAGAACAGCCAACGACCACTGAAGATTCACCACCTGTCCCAGCAAGACCTGTCTGGATTCCAAAAGTCGGGGATCTAGTCAGGGAGAAGATTGCGGTAAAGAAGGAATTTGGGCCTTCTTACAGAAAAGCAGTTCCTGTCTTGTCTGTCAACGGGACAAGATCAGTTGTACTACCGCCACTTGCTGGAAAAAAGGAGAACCGAGTTGTATCCATCGACCTGGTAAAACCACAACATGTGGCCGATAACAAACAGTAGGCCAAGTGGACTCCCAATAAGTAGCAGAACACCAAGGTTTGCTACCAGTACAGAGGTCCTATCAAAGAGGCTCATCACATTCAAACGCCTACAGAAGAACAACAAGGACTATGCAACAATGCAATAGAACTTAGACCTCTGAAAACCCAAATAAAGACATTTAGTAGAGACACACCAATCTATACAGAAGTACCAAGTGAAAATGCAAGAAACAAAAATCCTGAACCAATTGGAACAATTGACAGAACTGCATCCGGTTACTTCATCAACTTCGATGATTCCTCTGACGGTTTCAGCGAACAAAAGACACAGCCATCATCAAAATCCTTTAAAGACAAAGCGAAGGAACTTTTGAAACAACTAAAAGAAACATATCTGATTTCTCCATGGATTGAATTTTGGGTGGGTTTTGGTGCATTTATCCTCATACTTTGGCTCATCATGGTATTTACCTTGGGACGCTTCATTGAGGGAAAATATGCTAAAATGGACACAGCAAGTCGGAACATCAACTTGGTCCTCAAACCACACACATCTTCACACGTCGAGAAACGAGAACTTTCTTCAGAACTTTCTTCAGCCAACTTCACAGCAATTCCAATACCTGGTGGGGTAGCCTGGGACAACACTGACTATGAAATTTATGGTCCGGTCGAGATCCTGAAATATCCACACCAAATCAAGATCTCTTTGAGTGACTTTGCAAAACCAAACTCATTTGCTGATGATTGGGACTTTGAAAGTATTAACAATATGATGTCTGACTTAGTAATGTCTGCTAAATTTACAAAACATGATTATTTGCAGGGTTCTACAAATTATGATAGTATGTATTGCTATAACCACTATGGTAACCATTTCTTGCATAAATCTGCACAACCTAGAAATGTTTTAAGTTATAATCAATGGGAACATTGTGCTACACCTCCAAAAGGGAGCTCTAGAACCGTATATGACAAATATTCATATTTTTCAGGTTTTAACATAACTAATGCTGAAACATTTTATTACAAATTGTCAAACAAGACAGGGATGAAAACCATGATAACCAACACAAAATTGATATATTCGGATTCTTTCTTTGAAAAAATGAATACTTTTGGATTTGATTATTGGGACAAACATGTTGATTTGAAAAGTGTTTGGGGTACAAAAGAATGGCAAGTACAGGGTTTAGAAGCTTTGTTTAGAGCCTGCATGATCCCAGAACAAATGATATTTTTAAATGACACCGTCCAACAAACCACCTGTCTTGGCCTAGCAAAAATCAAAGATTTAAATAACCTATCTATTCCAAAGCCAACAATGTTTAGCAATAACTCTGATACAGATGAAGGAATAGACATAAACCATATACTTAACCAAAACAGAACACATCCTGATTGGAAACAATGGTTGATCTGGCCCACAGATACAAATAACTGTCAAGATAGATTCCTGAATAAAACACAGGGTTTCAAAATGACCAGGCCAGATCCTAGATATCCCCAAAGACATCACCCAGGGATAATAACAACCTACAGTGTGGGCAAATTATGCCTTCAATGGCTACAAACTTCCACACTGCCTGAAATTAAGCAACACCTAACTTTACTTACTGATGGTGCTGACTTGCGTGATTTCATACTGGGACCACGCAAACAGCGTCATAAGCGTTTCATAGCAGCCTCTGTGTATGCAGCATACAATGAGGCCTGGAAGGTTACTCAAATTGAGACAGCAGAAAGAATACGGGAAATTGACCGTATTAATTTGGAAAAATCACTTTCTGTAGTGGACAATGGGTTAATGACTCTGTCCTCCAGAATTTTTTCATTGGACAGCATTGTGTCTTCAGCAATCGATATATTATCGCAAGACTTACTATTATTACAACATGGTCAGTCACAATTGCGTTCTATTGTACAGCTTGGTTGGACGTTACAAAATCTGCGTTCAGGCTATGTGCCTTGGCGTTTAATCAACACAACGTCACTATTCCAAATCTTTAACCTTACTGATAGACAAATCGGTATGGCGCAGAAGGGTGCTGATTATACAATCTTGAGCATTGAAAAACTAGAAAGATTACCAATGACAATGTCAGAACGACCTGTCAGTGAATGGATAATCCACGGAATCATAAATATTCCAATCTCAACCTTCAGGTTTCAATACTGCCAAAAATATATACAGGCTGGCATGTACGAGAAATTGGGAAAAGGGTACCTTAAAACAACTTGGAACCTGCCCTATTCACATGCATGTGTCAGTAACAAAGGACAGAAAGTGTTTCTTAGTGGCAACAATTGTGCTATGTCACTAAGCGGCACGCTTCTGTGTAACGGTATTAGTTTGCACGGAGCCTGTGAAGGGAATTCATACAACCTTTCATGTCACCAGCAAGGCGCACCTGCAACTGAAATAGAACCATTCTTTCAAAGACTCTATAATGGGAGTTACATTCTTATTGTAGACCGCAGATGCTGTAGTCTTATGCCCGGGACTCCTTATCTCGTCACTACGACGGCGAAGGTCAAGTGCTGTGGACGTTCTTTGTTCCCCAGCTCCTTTCCAGACAGGGAGGCAAGGGCATGGCCCGGTCTGAAAATTACTTCTATTCGAATAGATACTTTAAGCAGAATGAAAACAGTGCTTCTTCAGACGCCTACAAGGCTCACGTCATCTAAAGAAACGTATGATCTACAAGTCGCAAGGACGACTGCAGAGATACATACATTATTATCAACTAATTCCCCCGTACATTTCGCGGAAATCCTGAGCGAAATCTTAAATATTTCTGATACCACAGGGGTCTCAAAGGTATTTAAGACAGTATTTTCGATGGCATTAACACCATTCAAAGCCATACTGGGTATTTTTCCAGACTTCGTCCATTCGATTTTTGGCGGACTTCCCCTGATCCTAGGACTAATTGCAGGAATCCTATTCCTAGTCCTTATTTTTCGTTATGGCAACCCATGTCACAGAACAAAATCTCACGACAATGGAAGATACGATCCTAGCCATTGGATACCGGGACCGGATATCAAAAATCCTGGGACTCTCCCGGCTTAGAGACCTAAACATGACTTGGTTTCTATCATTTCGACCAATGTGGCAAAGGTGTGTTTTACCTGTACTAAGGTGTCTGCTATGCGGAGAAGAATGCGTGTTAGACACCTGTCTGACGCTACAATCGGATGCGCCGGTGGATGCAGATACACTGTTGGTTCCTACCAAGGTTCACGCACTGTGCTGCCCTCAAAGGCTGCCAATTCTGATGACGGCATTCCTGGAATCTTCACCACTGCGATTGAAGAGTAGTGAAGTTCAAGATGAAAGCAGCATCGAACAGGTACGACCTTCTGTCAGCAATGCAAATCAGAATGTCAATGGAGACAATCATGCGCATGAATGCATGGTTACCCCTATTTCCGACTTAGTGGAACTTTCCCATGAAGCTGTTGACAGTTTTTTCGAAAGCCTGAATGATATGATGTTCTCTCCGGAACAGAAATAGAGACTTTTGAGTAAACTCGCACACGGCGTTCCCTGAATTCGGCCTTCAACTTTAAAAATAAAGTCACATGAACAATTACAATCCAGTTCACGGACAGCAACTTTTTTCAGCAAGCCCCTAAAATATTTTTCTATATATTTTTTCCCGGGACACTGATCTTCTGCTTAAAGTAAGAAACTATTCCTAGAGAACTAAGATTTCTATTTTTTTAGATTCTTTATAGACTTTATATAGACTTTAGCTGCCCGCTGGTTTGTTCACAATATATTTTATGTGATGAAATGGTTTCGACTTTTTTTCTGTATAGCCATATTAAGAGCCATTTCATGTGTATTTCTCATATACCAACAAGCAATAATGCATAAAATGCGTGTTTACTTTTGCATTTAATTCATAGCTTAAGTGCATACAATATATATGACTGCAATTTTTCAGTATATTTGAAAATTTCAAAATGCATTTATGTATTTTGGGGTGGTAAGGTATACACTATACTCTATAGTATGTTGTACTATGTTATACTATGCATAGATTAGTAGATATGACCATAGTTAGCGTGGAGTGGGTGTCGTGTATTTCTATAGGTTCTGAATCGATCCCCCTATTCCTGACCCTATTCTGGTTAAACTTACTAGCTAGTTAACTAACAGTCAGCCCATGAGGCAAGAAATTCCCCATGATGCAGATACCGTTATCTGACGCAGTCACACTACGGCACAGGAACGTGTTATCTGATTAGGTCATAACGCTTGAGATCTAATTAGACAAGCGATATTCCTCCAGCCCCTGATAAGGCATACGACGTTCTCATAACAAATCAAACCTATGACAACCTGGATAATCCGTGCGGCCATTGTTTTGATTTCACAGAGAACTTTAGTAAAGAATGTGCTAACGAGCAAGTCGTATGACATCTTTATTGACGTACCTATGTCCATCCTTACGTCAATCCCGGCACCTTTAAGGTATAAATATTGCCGATCTTGCCCTATGCAAAACACACGCGTGGTGACAAGACGGAGCAGCCATACTTGCCGAAGCCGAGAGCAGAAGCAGACCCCGCAGGCAGCAGCCCCGCCTTCCTGACGCGCTGAGAGACGCGCTGCTATCTCAAGCCGAGAGACCCAGCACCGGCGCTTCCGGGTAGCCCTCGCAGGCAGCCTGGAATATCGAGAGCAGAGAAAGAGATACCATTCCTCATTCATCCTAAATTCCAGGTACCGAACTGAATAACCCCTCCTAGAGAATTCTTTAGTTATTCACTTGGCAAAAACAAACTTAACTTAAACTGTAACTTTCTATTCCCGCCCACGCATTAGACTTAGGTCAGGTACACGGGGTAGGCGTATTTAGAAACACCAGTTGAGTACGTTTAGTCAAAAATATATGTGTATGTAAATATATTTTAATCATTTTAAACATCATATGGCTCAGAAACCATATCAATGTTTTTACAGTATTATTTTATACTATTGCTTTTAATGTATGCACTTTACTTAACTATAAGTATCGCAATAATATCGATCCATTTCTCTTGTACGAGAAAGGAGACTGATCAATAAATAACACCTTTTATTGAACACGCCCGTCTCTTCCTTTTCTCTACATTCTGATGAGACTAAGAACGCACGTACTGACTGAGTAAAATAATTGCCTTGTGCTCACACGACTCTGGAGATTGACTCTTGATTAGGGGAGAGCAAAGTTGTCATGTTCTATGGTTGTCAGAAACTAAATCCCTTCTTGTCTAATCAGGGAAGTTAATCCTTCCTTGAACATTCGAGAAAGTTTCTAGCGAACTCTGAGCTTAGCTGGCAAACCCAAAAATTAAGTCTAGTATCGACAGTAGTAGACCTAGTTAACGTCTGGCCTAGGCCTTTACTGCTGTAGGTACTATTCCAATGCGCAGAGCCTATTGGGAAAATAGGAACTACACTACAACAGCACCTTGTATAGCATTTTTTAGTACCCTGTTGACTCTCTATACCATACCGTTACCACTTGGATTATATAGTGCTGTAGTGCAATGTCTTTTACCCACCTTCTTAAAATAATCCTTGGCAATATTTGAAGTGAACTGTACACCATTGTCACTAATAAACAATACTGGTAATCCTTCACCAACAAAAACACAATCCAGAAAATGTATCACAACTTCAGAACTGATTTTCTCAACTATTTTCAAAACTGGCCATCTAGAAAATAGATCAATAACAGTTAAAACATACTTGTTGTGTGCTCCAGTAGGCCCCATTATATCAATGGCAACTGTGTGCCAAGGTGCTTTGGGAATAATAGGCTCAGCCATAGCTGGTTTCAAGGATATTAGAGTTTTGTCTGAATTAGCACACCAAACGCAATCACTAATGATTCTTTCAATAAATAAATCCCATCCTCGTCGCCAAATTTGTTGAGTAATGAATCCAGAAATGAAGGAGTTAAAGGTATTTATTCATATAATGAGAATACCAACGGAGCTTCCTTTCCTCAGTCCTTCTCTCTGAACAGCTGCTTCAGGTAATCCAGTTTGTCCAGTGAGAACAACTGATGAAGTGGAATGCTCTATTGAACAATAACATTCTACAAGTACATGTAAAGCTTGTGTAGCAACACGAGAACAGATTCTTTAAAGATACATAACACAATAATCACCTGCCTAGGACTATGATATTCTTTCAAAAGTCCCTTCCATTAGAACTTACCATTAGCAGTTTAAAATTGCACGACGGACAGCCAGATCATGAGATCGGAGACAAATGGAACAGTCAGTGTGATGGGCACAAAAGAGTCACTGATATGAAAGCTACAGACCTGCCCAGATATTTCCTAGAACACACAGTCTCTCCAGATCAAGAAACAGCAATCCCCTCCAGCTTCAAGGAATATGGAACAAAAGACAGCAGCACAATACAAAAACGCAGATGAAAAGAAGAGAAGTCCTTAGGTGTAAGTTCAGGCCAAAATGCAGCAATACAGTCAGTGGGAAACTCCAATTAATTACTTGGAGAGGGAATCTCTGAATCATCAGTACACCCGGCTAATATATTTGCGACCCAAAGTGACTGTGGTTGGCAAAATGTGAATGAGAATTGTTTTAGCGGGCCAGGAGATGAGGCAGCAGTAGGAGAGGTTAGAATGTTTAAGTGTTTTTTCCAGCTTAAAGGCAACGTATTTGTACTTCGGCTTGGGTGTACGTTTGTCACTATGGTTTAGTTATATGATATATGTCCAATTTCCAGAGATTTGAAATCATTCATTCTTTCTGAGGACTCATCCCATTAATTTTCCATAAAGTGCGAGAGACGGATCATGGTAGGAGCAGGCAGCAACCTTCGCCTGTCGAGCCATTGTGTTCCTTCCAACTGCCCCCTGTCACCATGTGATGTGGTTCTACTGGGTCCCGGGGTTAAGGAAGAGAGGTGGAGGCAGTGGGACACTGTAGAGTTGCAGTGACCCCAAGCCCTTCATTGTGGGCCTCCGTTGGATTACCCACATGGTCACACCTTTCGTGTGACTACAGAAGCTCTTCCATCATCAACACACCTTCCTAGCTGTACATCAACTAACATGGATGCTCTCTTGGGGGTCTACTCTCTTGAGCTAGGACCCCTGTTATGCTCACAAGAAGTTTAATTGCCTATCTCATTAATTTTCCTGACTGCCTTATGGCCTATCTATACGTGAAAAATGCAGACTTGCTGTGCTAACACTCACCTACTCCAGGCAGTCTATGCCCCTTTATTTCCATTTGTAATCCGTCCATTGGACCAAATCGTAATATGAATGATCTACAATAAAGCAATGGCAGAAGGAGAAACTGGTCCCCATCCCGCAAAACACAAATAAATGATAAAAAAAAAGGAAAAAGCTTAGAGATCAAATTGAGGCCAAACTCGTGCTTGTGCAAGTGCTAGCTAAATGCCTACAGCCATATACAGAGGAAAACTTTGTAAGCCAGTGACACTTAACACCAAATGATTCTCAGTTGGGGCAATATAAACTGACAGACACTGCTAATTGGCTGAAGCCAACTGACCCAAAGCCCCCTTTGGTAGACGTTATTCATTGCGTCCAAAACTTTGTAAAAATATGTACTTTTGCTAAACCTGCACCATTTGTCCAGCAGAAGGAGGTGAGTCTCCCGTCCTCACTTTGGTTCTGTGAATGTGTGCGGTTTGCTGCCTCTTGCATGTTTCCTGTGTGTGTTTATTGTACAGTGGGAACGGGGCAATCTAACTTCAACCTGTGGTGCCACATCAGATCCCTGCCTTGTAAGAACTAGTAATTATGACAACTGAAAAAGTAGGTGCAGTCCTTTTCAGTAAGGTGAGTTTATTTTGTATGCTTGCAGGAGGATAAAATCAGTTTGCCCCTTTACTCTTTCAATAGAATGTCCTAACACTTTTTAGGTCTCCCCTACGCAGCTGGCACGCGCTGCTTAGGAGGACCATTAGCCGTCGTTCTGCTCTTTTTCAAAGCACATACTCGTACTAGTGGCGGCATCCACCTTGCGGGAGCGCGCAGGGCGCGCCACAAGCATGAGTATGTGCTTCCAAAAAGAGCAGACTGCTCTCCGGAGCGCGTGCCTTTCTCCTCGCTCACACGTCCCGGCAACTCACTCGCTCCGCCCTCTCCTTCTCGCGTCTCAGCGTCTGCTCAACTTACTCAACGCCAGTGACAACACCCATGCGCAGGTCGATCAATGGGAACTACCACAAAAAGCAGCGCAAGGCATTAAGTTAAACACAGTAATATATCCCACAATGCACATCTTACAGAAAGCTATCTGGGCCCAAACCAATCTATCCCCACATGAATCCATCATGTCCTCTCCAGCGAAAAATGTGAGGTATGTGTATTGGTCAATCTGGCGCACATTATTCAGCCTATGGTGATGTAATGACGTGTTCTTTGCTTACTTCTATAATGCTTAACTTAATCGTCTTCCTCCAACGACTGGCCCCTTTCTGAGGTTGAAGCAGGAACAATATGATAGCATGAAACTGAATGATCCAGCACTACTCGTCAAATAGCTTGCTGGAAAGGGGGCACTAACTTACAATTACGGTCTGCTTTTCACAATGCTGAAGTTTGTGTGTCATAATGCCCCACAGGCCAATCGGAATGTCTCTCAAAAAATGTTTCCTCTACTTCTTAACTCTTCTGAAGATAGTCATTGTAGCCCCGCACGTGCCTGGTAACAGAGATAGCTTATCAAGTACATTTTGCAAAAGTACACCGCCATGTTTCCTTTAGCTTTTTTTTTTAAACCAAAGTCTAAGAGAGAGTAAGTTGAATCCCTGATGCTCCCAGGTATGTTTATAATACATTAGTGCATGTTTTTGATACCATTTTCATTGAGATAATAGCGTTTCATCTGCCTATTCCGTTTTTAATAATTCTACAAAGAGTTTAAAGGGGGGGGGGGGGCAAAGCAGATTGCATATGTTTGCCGCTCTGTGGGGCAATTTTAACCAGATATTCTCAACAATTGAACAGTAAATAAACATACTTTGCACATAAGGACAATTGTAAAGGCAGCATTGTTGAAATGAACAGCTGGCACAGATGTCCTTACTGAATTTGTTGATCAGTGGAAATGTCCGTCTGATATTTCAGTGCACGATGCAAATGCATATAATACAGCCCCATGATCTACAGCTTTAAACATGGCCAGTAACGCTATTGCTTCCCTTTATCTATGCCAGGTCTTTTGATTTAATTTGGTGTTTTTGTCCTTGCCACCAATTCTCTGACCTTTTCACTAGCCCGTAATTCCACTTTCTAGAAACAATATTTAAGCATTATGATCTTGTGACATCCTGACACAGTGATGCAAGCATTCACATGTGTAAAGTGAAGAAATAACTATTGGGGTCGGCAGTACCCTTCTCCTCTTTAACCACCCTCGGTAAGTACTTTTACAATCATTTGCTTCTGAAATGGAAACGGCTAGGTAGCACCACCCCCTAGTGGTAGTAAACAGGAAATGGGCAGGTGCGCATATAAGTGAAATGACACAACTTGTGTAACGGTCATGTCACATCACATATAGTGGTTGGTCTTGGCACGTCATAAGATTCCGTGTTTATAGCATGATGTACAGCCGTTCACCCGTGCAAGGTGGGTGAAATTAAACCACATATCCCGGTGGGCGGAAGCGCGCGCTGCTGAACTGTGTATACTCATTCTAGCAAGGTTTACTCTGCGTTTCATCCTACCGAGTTAATTTACTCATCCAAGGACAGGCGTCAAGTGAATCAGGGGCATAGGAGACACTAAAATTCTGGGGGGGACAGGGACAACCTTGTGGACTTCCCAGTGACCCTATACAAATCACCGCCCGTTAAACAAATACAATCGCATACTTTCGAAGTGAAATATTGAGAAAAGCAGGCATGTCACAGTTTGCATGTATGCTTTATTGTTATTTACAGTCATATAGTAATCAGACCAAATGTTAAAAAAACATGTATATGAATCTTGCATCTTCATGCACCAAGCAAACAAAGGTCGCTGACTTAGGGTGGGGGCGTCGTGTTTGCAAGCGCATTATGGTTTGAAAAATACCTGCTGCTGCATTCCTGGTCTCCAGCAATTTTCAGGCAATAATAAAAATGTGAAGATCACTTCAGTGATTAATGTTCTTTATTGAGAGAGATCAGAGGTTTGTCTAGTGAAAGTTTTGACTCTTGGTAAGGTTGCCACAGTGGGGTCATATGCCTGCTGCAAAGAACGTTTACCACGCAGATCACAAAATGCATATCATGTAAATAGGTCAGTGAGTTATTGCTGTTGTTCAGAGCTCAACGTCCCCGATGGCTCAAGCAAGTGTGTCGCTATCTTCACCTTCTTGGTGCAACACCCTTTCCTGCTGTTTTAGGTATAAGATTCAGGCTATCCAAGCAGCATTTATTCCTCGCAATAGCACTATGGAGATACCTTTAGAATGTCATCTGCTGGTCTAGTCCCCACCTGGTCCGTATTCAGCACAGTGGACCCATTGGTGTGTCATAAAATTTTGAAGGTTCTGAAATCAGGCTTACCTTCCGACCCCTGCCCAGCGAGGACACTAGCAGCAGTTGCCGAGGTTATCAACACTGAGGTTAATACCATTATCAATCTGTCTCTTCAGAAAGGGGTGGTCCTGCGGGCTTGGAAGGAGGATAAGATCCTTCCTTTTCTAAAAAAAAATGCCGTTGCTGGACCCCCTCCGCCCAGGGACTTACTGACCTATCTCCCTCCTTCCTGCTGTGGAGAAGGTGTGTGAGAAGGTGGTCAATAAGCGGTTGTCCGGCTTTGTGGAAAGGGAGTTGCTTCTGCGCCCTGCTCAATCAGGGTTTAGGGCATCCCACAGCACAGAAACTGTGCTGGTGGAGGTGGCTGAAGCCATTCGGGAGTGCTTTGACGCCAGCGGGAGAGCAGCATTAATTTTGCTTGACCTCTCGGCGGCGTTCGACACGGTCCCACACGTTCGTCTTCTCTCATGTCTGGCTAAGATGGGTCTGTCAGACGTCGTGTGGGACTGGTTTAGGTCATATCTGGATGGGCGTGCTGAGCAGATCTGGATCCCACCATCCTCCTCCTTCCCTCAGCCGGTAACAACCGGTGTTCCACAGGGTTCCTCCCTTAGCCCCCTTCTTTTTAACATCTGGTCTATTTGGCAGAGGAGTTGGGGGCTAAGGTGATGGCATATGCAGATGATATCCAGCTGCTTTTTACCTGGGACAAAGAGGCGGACACGGTATTACCGGTTCAACACGGTCTGTCCTCGATTTTTAAATGGCTGGCTGAGGCGCAGCTTAAATGTAATGTAGAAAAAAACGGAGGTTCTGCTCTTTGGAAAATTTCCCCTTAATTATAGAGAGCAGCTCTGGCCTCCTGAGTTACCTTCACCCACCTCGTCAGGGAATGCAGCAAAAAACTTGGGGGTTTGGTTTAATGAACGGCTTTCCTTCTCGACACACATCAACAAGCTGGCTGGATGTTGTTTTCGGCCTGCTTAAAATCCTCAGAAGATTTTTCCCACTCCTCCCTCTAGCACAGAGGTCTTCAAACTTTTTAGTTCCGAGCCCCCCTGTGTAGAATTATTTTTGCCGGGCCCCCGCCTCAACATTTTTCACACTTATTCTATTAAACTGGCAATGTTTAAATATGTCTAAACTTATTTAAAGATTGCAGCTAAGTTCTGTCACTGTTCTAGAAATGCAAACAAATACATGATTTCCAAACATACTATTCTGGTGAGGCAGGCCTTACTAATGTGTAAAAGTATCCACAGTGAGATTATTCGAAATGGTATTGGGGGTCTTGGAGAAATTTTGAAGACCCTTCCCTTTTGACACCTTTTTTCCGCAGGAATTAAATGACAAATGATGTTAATGATGGCCCATTAAAGACGTGCTTACTGCTACTCATTTTGTTAGGCTAAAAACAAAACATACTGTTTCTTCTGGCCAGAGCCTGGGCCCCCCCCTGGGATCACTTGAGGCCCCCCTAGGGGGGCCCGCCCCCCAGTTTGAAGACCTCTGCTCTAGCAGCGAGGAAAGCTGTTGCCTGTGCTCTGATCCTGTCTAGGTTGGACTATGCGAATGCCCTCTATGCTGGTGTTCCTGGGTACCTGCTGAAAAAACTGCAGGTGGTTCAAAATACAGCAGTCAGACTTTTGTTGGGCATTCCGGCTAGAAACAGTATCCGACAACAGCTATGCTCTCTTCACTAGCTCCCCATAATGGAGCGAGTCAAATTTAAATCCTTGATTTTGGCCCACCGTGCCCTGCATGATCGTGGTCCTCTCTATTTACAGAGCCGCTTTTCTTTTTATGTTCCTGCACGTCCTTTGTAGTCCTCGTCCCTTTGCTATGCTCTGACCCCTCGCTTTAAGCTTCAGAGAATAGGGGGCAGTTCTTTTACGGTGAAGGCGGCGGCTGCCTGGAACGCTCTTCCTCTTGCTTTACGCACTATCCAGGACCCTGCTGTTTTCAGGAGGTAACTGAAAACTCATCTATTCTCCTGCTAGTACTCCATCTCCTCCCCCGCCAGGCTCCGCGCCGGGATACTCATGAGTAGCTGTGCACGCTATAAATTTATGTAACATAACATAATAGAGATTCTTTGGGTATTTGCAGTTTATAAGTTAAAATCCTAACATTAAACAGTGAGCTATTAACCGTCATCAAAGAACTGCATGAAAACTTCAAGGTATAGATTAGAACGTTTTGATTTTTCCCCAGTCTTTCCTCATCCTAATGTTGGAAAATTGATTAATTAGGATAGAAATCAATTCTGGTTAATAAAGAGAACCCCCCAACCATGGTGTTCTGTTTTAAATTCTGAGTTTGTGCTTCTTTAGTGTTGCAAAGTCATCCTGTGGCCTGTACACTCCCCAAAGTTTTGCTGACTGGTACTGGCGGTACCTGACTGACTGACCCTGGCCTCTGCCTGAACAGGCACAGGGCCAGTGCTATTCTGAAAGAGACACTTATAGATACTGTGAAAACACCTACATACACTAGGGTGCACTATGGGTTAGGGTACCCCACTCTGACCTCTCCTAAATGGCCTTAGTACATAATAGGGCAGGGGGATTAGAACTACCTTTAAGTCTCTAGAATATAATAGGGCATGGCAGTTTAGAGGCCAGCAGCCCTTTCTGCGTTTGCATGTGTGCACTGCTAAAGATAGAGGTCAGTTTAAAATCAGCCCTGTGTTGTAGGACTACTTTTAAAATGCAAATTGTGTCCAAACTCGACTTTTGGGTTTGGCATACTTACAAATTGATCAACTACAATGCTGGAACAAAATTCAGTTAAGTGGAAAAATGTTTTCCACTTAACTATGGCTGTATCATATTTGCCACATAATACATCATCTGCTGCATAATCTAAAGATTTTACCCAAAACAATGTTGTAGCTCAAACGGATCAAAAACTACTAAAAGAAATGTGACTTGTGTTGCTGTGAAGTGTAGGGCCCTTTGCAAAGGTTGACTGGTCACCTTTCCCACTGCTGCATTTGTTTGTTACACAGGTACTAATGATGCAAAAGCTTTGCAGAGGCTGTTAGTATGTATAAATATGTCAAAATAATAAAGTATCATAAAATGCACCACATTACGCTGCAGCCTTTTTATTGTTGCATAATTTAGTCAACACTGTGACATATTTTTGGCCTCCATTACTGCATAACTCAAGTGGCGGGAAAGCAGGCTGCACATGTTAAAAGTGTTTGTGAGTGAAGCAGAGGCCATGAAGTTTGCAAAATTAGGGGCTGATTACGATGGCAGGCGGACTTCAGTCTGTCCGCCATCAAATCGGGGAATGGAACCGCTGGCCTTCAAGGTGGCAGCCCCACGATAGTAATTACAATGCGACCGCCACCATGTCGTTTGCAGTGCCTATCTTTTACATTGCAGCAGGTGTTGCTGGCTGCATCATTCGCTGTAATGTAAAAACTGACATGTTACACATATCACTGCACTACGTGCCAGGCACAATGCGGTGCCTGCCACATGGTTCAGTGATATGTAGGGGGGCATCTTAGATGCCCCCGGGTCCCATGCCTGGGGGGAAAGGGGCCTGCTATGAGCCCCCAACGTCCCTTTCCGCCAACTTTTCCATGGCGGGTGAACCGCCATGGATAGGCTTGCGGGTAAGAGGTATCGTAATCCCTAGTGCGGTGCCTGGTAGGCACCACTAGCATTGAAGGAACAACGAGCCCCTCCGTCGAACTGGAGGGCCCAAGGAGCCAGTCGGGTGCGTGGCGGTTGGTCTTTCCGACCGCCAGGGAACCACCCACCATTGTAAAATGGCTGGTGGTGATGCAGTCACCGATGGCGGTGGGGCCACCACTGACGGGGTGACATGGCGGTCCCACCTCCATTATAATCACCCCCTAAGATTGGTGTGCATGCAAATCCTTCATTGCCGTTTCCTGGTGAGTTGCACTACTACTGCTGAAAAAGGCCAATGGAGGTACCAATGGGTGCAGTGGACTGGCCTCAAGGATCTTGTGACCTCAGTGTCACTGTCGATCTAGGGTGTGCTTCTTCGTATACCTGCTCACAAGACTGGAGGTGAACTGCAGTATGGAATGTGGTAGACAGGCCTTCAAGGTTAACTCACACTTGCCACCGTTAGGATCCACCTGCGGGTGCTAAGACACCAGGGCTTCTAAGGTCTATTGGGCCTTTTAAGGTGTAGCATCAGAATCAGTTCTGTCAGGAGTGCGGTCTGGTGGACTGGTCATGAAGGCTGAAAATGGTGCGCCAGTTCCAAATTCAGCAGCTCTGGCCAGAGTGCCACATCCTCTCCCACACTGAACACCATACTGCCCCACTGAGAGAAATTTGCACTGCCTTCAGCTACAACTCAATTGTGCTGCGACTAAATCCAAATTATGCACTAGACAACAGTAAAATGCTGCCTGAAAAAAATGAATCACCCTGGAAAAAGTAAACACTCATAAGGAATGCAAGAAGAAGCAAAGAATGTGAAATGTATTCAGGAACAACATGGTTACCTTAACAGTTTTAAACTCATTATTCAGAAATCAGTAAGTGATTTTGCTTGAAAAATTCAGGACAGGACTACAGGATTAGGAAGGGACCCGTTTCAATGTCCATTGCTTAAATCCTTTCAAAATGTAAGCAGTTTGGTTTACAAAGGACCACATCCTCGGACACAGAGCCGCAGTACACATTTTATAAGCTAAAATAATTAAAATAGTTGAAAACGACCATATTAAACATTTCCACTCCAACCATCAAGCAGGTATTGCAGTCCCTTTAGGAATGGTGCACTTACCCACCCTGAAAAAACAATGTTGTTCAAAGAAAGAAGAGAAAAAAAAGAAAGTAGCGTTTTCACTGGCAAACTCTGTAAAGTGGCACTAATGTGTGTGGGTGTAAATAACAATCTGGCCTGTCTACTGACCACTCTGTGACGCTTTCTTTAGATATTTAATCATTTTTTTCTCTCTGTCTGAGTTTTTTCTTTGGAATTATACAACAGTCAGCAAATGCGGACATTTCCAGCCAAAGTGTTCTGCTCATTTTTGGATCCATTTCACAGGGAATCAAATAAGGAAAAGGTGAAGCAAGAGAGAGTACTTAAGAGCTGTCTCTAGAAATCAGAACTGAAGGAGGTGGGAGACCGAGACAGAAAGAGATTGAGGAATAAAGAGAGGGAGGGGGGCGGAGGGAAGCTGCCAGAGGCAGATCAGGAATGGGCACTGTCCTTGCCTTCCCTGGGCATCACGGAAAAGAGACAGAGTTTTTTTTCCTTCTCTGCCCTTCCCAGACCGCAGAGCCTTCATGCAGCATAACAAAGCGCAGAGGGCGGTGGCCTCTTTGAAGACTTTGACTCCAGGCAGGTCAAGTGCAGGGCCATTAGGTAGGACTTACACGTGCTAATGGCCCTGTGAATAACAGAAGGCAGAGGGGAAAGTCTTTTGTTGCCTCGTTCCCCCATCCTTGTCCCCCGTGTCCCCCCACTCCAAAATCTGGGGGGGATATATCCCCCGCGTCCCCCACGCTTCCTACGCCCATGAAGTGAATGCAGTGGTAAGTGTGCTGGTGGGCTTGCTTATGTATAAATTATTAGACTGCATGTTATGGACACCTTTCTATGTAAAATGACTGTATGCCTAGCTGATTCAAGCCATTATGATGTGCACACAGCTACAGAAATCCGTTGGAAAAGCCAGATTTGTCGATACAGGTTGCCCATCACTATTCACTGATGTGTGTTCACAGTACACATTGGTCTCAAAGCGCAAAGTGGCTTGAAAAAGCCCAATCAAATAAGAAAGAAACCACGGGGCCTATTTACTAGCCCCTTGCGCCACCCATACGTCTTTCCCCATGTTAAAAATGACGCAAAAGTGGCACAAGGGGCTTGAAAATAGGCCCCCACGTGTATATTTAAAGATTACTGTGCACTTCCGCTTACATGAATATCACAGTCGTATACAATTAATTGTCAGCACTGTTTTCTATTCGTGGGCCTGATTAATCGCGTTCTTCTGTTCATACGGCGGCAAATTTTATTTATATAGCCTTCCAACTAAGGTTTTTCTAACTTATTGTCCTCTCTGTTTATTTTTTTAGCAACATTCAATTTCAAGCATTGGCATAGGCAACAGGTCTCGTCTTTGGGACCTTATAAGTGTTTAGCCATGCAACAGTTGATGTTGTTGCACCAAGGATATTGTGCTGGATAACTAAACACTGATAAGGTCCCAAAGGCGAGACCTATTGGCTATGCCAATGCTTGTTTTAATTACTCACTGTTTTGCCACGGGCACCAGACCGGACACAGGATTCTAGCAGCGAGGGGGGTCAGGAATGCAAGACCCTCTTGCCCAGTGGCTTGCTTGCCGCCACCGTCATCTTGGTGCGCCTGGAGGTGCTTTAAAATCCTCTTAGGGCTTCCGCAGTGAGGCACGCCCGTTTTTCCACCAGCACCGGATAGGACACAGGATTCCAGCAGCAAGGAGGGTCAGGACTGCAAGCCCCTTTGGCATAGCAAGTAAAAGATGGAAATAATCCCTAAGAAACCTGGTCAACATAAACCGCTCGTGGGTCGACAAAGGCCACAAAAGATATGCCTCCGTGGAAGGAGTATTTTTGAGCATCACAAATTTACGAACGCTAAGTTTACACAGTTCTACCCCATCTCTATTAAGTTTTTTGAGTGAAATAAAAGACTTCTTTACAAACTCCACGTCCGCTGTGGTAATAAGATCAGGCCTTAAAAAAAGGTCTGGGCGCCCCAGATCACCAAAACAGCCCTTTATATATTTAAGCCACGGGATATGATTCATGTGGTCCAGGCTCAAAACTTCTCTCAGTATCTGGTGGTTAAGGGCTAGGTCTTTATTTAGCCAACAATTGAGCCAAAAGACCAAAGGGCGCATGGCCAGAATGTCACAGATGAATGGTAACCCTGTTTCTTCATGTACTATTAAGTTAGATGTTCCTCTAGGTACTCACAGGAGCTGTTTAAAAAGGTGTCCTCTGCCACCTGGATACCCTCAAATGCTGCATGTCCCCATAGTTCACTACCATACCTGGCAATAGCAACACTTTTTGCCTGGTATATTTTCAACATTGCCGCAATAGGGCGCTTACCCATTTTTGCGGCAAAGTTGAAAATGGCTGTATTTGCTCTAATCACCTCCGCCCTATTTCTCAGGACTAGGGCACCCCAATTCAAGTGGTCAACTAATAAGACGCCCAGGTATGAGAAAGTTGAGGTTATAGGTACTTTCTCGGCATTCACTTTAAAGGGATACTGCTTCTTGGGGCGCAACCCAATCTGCATAATATAGGATTTTGAATTATTTATGTCTAGGTTGCGTTGAGCCATGAAGCTTCGAAAGGTGTCAAGCAGAGTCTGCAGACCCCTTGCAGTTCAGGCGAGGAGGACCGCGTTGTCCGTATAAAGCAGGAGGGCAGACCGCTTCGCCCCATGCAAGGGAAGTCGGCCCCAGTTTCTACCAAGATCTTATCCAGGTCATTGATGTATAAATTAAAGAGAAACAGGGCCAAGATTCACCCCTGCCGTACTCCCCTTTCGGTATTAAAATCCGTAGATACCCTAAGATCCTGGGCGAATCTAATGTTTGCCTTGGTGTCCCTATGCAGGTCCCTCAGTTGACCAGGCTTGCCCCCACCCTCATGGCCCTCATGGACTGCCACAATTTTCCCTGATTGACACAATCGAAAGCGGAGGAAAGATCCATGAACGCCATGTAGATGGTACCCCAGGCGGGCAACCGTGTACTTCCCGAGGATCATATATAGGTTGAAGCATTGTGCTAAGGTAGAATGCCCTGGGCGGAACCTGTATTGGATGTCAGAAATTATCTTTTTTTCTTCCGCCCAGGCGGCCAATCTGTTTAGTACAGCTCCGCCCATAACCTTGACCACAGAATCAATAAGGGAGATCGGTCTGTAGCACAAAGTGCTGTTGCAATCTCCCTTCATGAATACCGGAACGATTGTTGAGGTACCCCAAGAATAGGAGCACACCTGAAACTGAACTAGTGATTCATTGGGCTCTAATCTTTTATACAGTCAATCGCAGTCATCCAACCTTGAGAGTACTGCAAATCTATTTGACACCTGTAGCATGGGGGAAAAATGGTGATGCCCCAACATGTTATGCCTCCCTACCGTGGGGTTAAGTTGACTCTCCCCGAAAGCCTCAACTGGCCTTTAAGACCGCCTGTTGCATAGTAAGTTTAGGTCGTTACGCCTTGAAAGCTCAGGCTTATAGAAGAAACCCAGAGGCAAAATCTGAATACCAGAATCCCTGTTAGCCAGTCCGGCGCAAACCTCCCAGAAGATTCTCTCCACAAGCAATGGGTTATTAAAATTCACGATTATACAATCACCCCCACAGGTTTCTTGGTGTTTCCCAACCGGCCCACACGGCGTACCATAATAATATTTCATTCCACCGCTGTGCCCACAGAAGTGTTATTAGATAACCAGTGGGTGACCTTGTTCTTAAGTTGGGGGAAGTCCTCCTTTGTACCTTGTGAGAGTGGCTGGACAATCCCCAGGATAACCACCAATGGGGTAGATGGAGGCGGTAAATTAATAACTGCTAAATTCTGCAGGGCAATAGTAGAATGTCCCTGCGGCATTCCCGCATTCTTCCCCAAATCGTGGGTGGCTTGTCCATGTTGATTTGCTAATGGGACCCCATTCAATGCCAAACCATCAGTTGTGCCGTCGGGCATCCCCCTACACTTCTAGAGGCCAAATTGCATCACAAGAAGGGATAATGCTAGAAGATCGAGAATCCCCAGTTACCCCTAATAAAGGCGGGATGCCTGATGCAGTTTTGGGTTTTGTTGACTCTGTGACAACACAATTTGAAGGTTGGATAGATTGCAAGATTTTATGCTGATCTGCTATACTTTGCTCTATACGGTTTAGCTTATCCACAATAGGGAACAACTTTTCCTCCAAATTGCAACACAGGATAGATTAAAAAACTTCCAACATGGGCAAATCAACCATAGGAGATGCTACTATCGAGGATACCCTATTATCAGATGCAGGCTTTGGCGGCACATTGGGTTTGGTCTTTTTGACTTGGCTACCTATTGCTTTACACTTTCTTTTCAAGCTACCACTAATCCGGCGATCCTTCCCCGTTTGTTGTGTTGAATGGAGGCCACAGGGTGCCTCTGTTGATGTATGAGTAGTCTTCCCACTCTTCCCACCATTCCCTGATGTGACAGAGGAGGCAGCACCTTTCCTGTTTTGGATAATCACAACGGGAGACAGGGGCCTAGGGGGTACCTGCACCAGGGATTCTAGTACGGGAAAGCACATCCGTAATGTGGGTGATACTCCCCAACCCCGGGGAGAGAGATATACTCTGTACTTTGCCAGTGATTTCCCTGGAGCGGTTGTTAGACCCACCCAGGAGGGGATAAAGACCACTGGAGGGAGATCCAGATAGGCGCCTATTTACCAGTTCAATCTCCTTGTCAATGACTCAAGCAGCTCTTGACAAGAAGGTGTTCATGGTGGTTACTGTTACTCTGGCTGTACCTCTAGCCCCTCTTGGTTCGCCTGGGTCTTTCGCCTCCCCATAGTAACTGGCCAATATAATTATCCAAAGCTTGCGAGAATAGGTTGGCCCCTCAACTTGTAGCTTTATTTCAAATTTGTCACAGTACGGATAGAAAACAAATGGGAAACTTATTGAATAGTCCCGGGGGAATCCACTTCGCCTACCTAGGGAAACTAATCTAGAACATGGTAACCACCAGCTAAAACCAGGAAGACAAAAAGTGAACATGCAAGTTAAATAGTTGTCCAGGTGACTGTAATCAAGAATAAAATAAGGTGGCCCAGCCCAGCCTCTTCCGGCCCCTGATGGGCACGGATGGGCCCGCCCTTGGCCCGGGCTTTGCCCAGGGACGCCCGCGCACGTCCTGCGCTGCGTGAGCCCTGCCGCTCTTTTATGCGCCTCCCAAACGTTGACGTGGCTTCACTCGGGCAATGGCTGCTGGGCAATGTAGTCCCCCCAGCGGCAGCGGGGCAATGGCGGTGCCCGGTGTCTCAAGCAGCCTCCTCAGGGTTCGGGGGCAGTCCTGCGGGATGGGACAACCAGCAACAACAGGTGAGGACGGCAGGTAAGGGCAGAAGATACAACAGAAACGAGCTCCCGCTCTGCAGGAGCCCTGCCGCCCTTTTATGCGCCTCCCAAATATTATCGCAGCTTCACTGCTGCAAAGGCTGCTGGGCAATGTAGTCCCCCCAGCGGCAGCGGGGCAATGGTGGTGTCCGGCAGGGCAATGGCGGCGTTTGGCGGGGAAATGGCGGTGTCCGGCGGGGCAATGGCCGCATCCGGCATCTCAAGCAGCCTACTTAGGGTTCGCGGAGCAGTCCTGCGGATGGGACAACCAGCAACAACAGGTGAGGACGGCAGGTCAGGGCAGAAGATATAACCGAAACGGGCTCCAGCGCTGCGGGAGCCCTGCCGCCCTTATATGCGCCTCCCAAACGTTGACGCGGCTTCACTGCTGCAAAGGCTGCTGGGCAATGTAGTCCTCCCAGCCACAGCAGGGCAATGGCGGCGTCCAGCGTCTCAAGAAGCCTCCTCAGGGTTCGCAGAGCCCACGAAGCCGAGTAGGCAGGTCAGGGGATTTGGCAAAACAGGCGAGGAGGTTATCTCTTTAATATTAGTGCACACTTTGCGCCAGTATGTAGAGACCAAAGGGCACAGCCAAGCAAGATGAGAGAAGTCCGCCGTGGGAGACGAGCACCGGAGACATCTATTACTAGGGAGGAGACCAATCTTAATAACTGAACGGGGAGGGGTACAGCTGGTGTAAATATTACAATGGATGAGGCACAGGCGGTAGTTGGGAGACAAGCGTTTAGTCTGCTTACAACAGTACAGTCCTCGCTCCAGACCATGCAGGCGCGATCAGCAGATATTAAGGAGGCCCCTAGCATGGTGGTGTAAAGCCTAGAGACGAGTCTGCAAGGAGAGGACAAACTGTATGTCAGGTCAAGGGCAGCCATCACAGGAGGTGGCTGCAGGAACATGGAATGCAAATCCCGACAAGATGCTCTAAGTTGATAATATAGCAGTGTGTCCATTGGGCCAGACTCTGTCGGTAGTGAGAAGAAATTGCCGTTGGGATAAAGGTCAGATAGAGTGGTCAGACCCATGCCAGCTGCTCGTTTCACCATTCATGCTGTGTGCTGTGAGGGGAAAGCCGGGTGGTATGTGACAGGCATGGCACCAGCGGAGAGCAAGCCCTCAGCCTGAATATTTGCAAAGACCATCCCAAGCCCAGCGCAGGGTCTCCACTGTGTCGATTTCTCCATGCGGTGGCTTGGCAGGGGCAAAGATCGCAGCCTGTGGGAGCAAGGGGGCCGCCAGGTCAGGTTTGACCGCCATGTGAGGCTGGAACGGCGTCGGATGTAGCCAGAAATTAAGGAAGCTGGCCTGAAGAGCGTATAATTTAAAATACGGGGCACCCATCCCACCGCATGCAAGGGGAAGCGTGAGGATGTCATACGCCATTCTGGGCTGACGCCCGGCCCAGACAAAGGAGATGATGAGGGAACGGAGAGTGTGGAAAAATTAAGCTGTGAGAGGAACAGGCACATTCAGAAACAAATATAAAAACTTCAGGGGGGCTACCATCTTATCGATGGTAATACGCCCCGCCAGGGATAGAGGTAGGCGCCGCCAAAGGGGAATCTTGGTCTCCAGCCAATCAAACGCACAACCAAAATTGGATTTCCAAAGTTCATCCACATTCCGACTGAGCCAGATGCCCAGATATCTGGTGGGCCCGATGCCCACACGAAAGGGTCGTCCGGGGTGAGGGGGATTGTGGCATCCGTCAAGGGGAATAGAATAGACTTGCTCCAATTAACCTGGATGCCGGATAGACCCCCGAATCGCCCCACCTCATGGACCATGGGCCCGAGGTTCTCTTGAGGATGGCGGACATAGAGCATGACATCTTCCGCGTACATGGAGACGACCAGGGCAAGGGCCATTAAGCCCAGGGTCCTCTGAGTGTGGTGCTGCTTGAGCCTGACTGTAAGGGGCTCCATGGCCACAACAAAAAGCATAGGCGAGAGTGGGCACCCCTGCCTAGTACCCCTCGAGACTCAAATGGGTTCTGATGTCTGACCATTGATCCAGAGTCGGGCCACCGGGAGGGCGTAGAGGAGATGTCAAGACGGGGAAGGAGAAAAAAAGGAAGGGCCATTCGAGAGTATCAAAGGCCTTGGTGGGGTCTAAAAGAGCACCACTGTCGGTAGAGCGGACTTGATCTGATGAAGTACAGCAAAGATGTTGCGGGGGTTATGCGACGTTGCGTGCCCAGGGATACATCCAGACTGATCCGGGCGAGCAATCATGGGCATGAGGGGTGAGAGGCAGGAGGCCAGAAGCTGGGCCAAGCTCTTATTGTCGGTGTTGATGAGTGATAAGGGGGGATATGAGTCCAGAAGTTCAGGGAGTTTGTCTGGTTTTAAGAGCAGTGTCAACAGGGCTTCGCGAAGTGAAGGGGGGAAGTGGCCTGATTTGAAGGAGTCATTATAGATAGCGGCAAGATGCGGGATAAGGATGGGTGCAAATGCTTTATAGGAAGAAGGGGGCAGACTGTCGGAGCGGGCTGCTTATCCCCGGGCAGACTATTGATAGCAGCTAGGATCTCTTCCTTAGAGAAGGGTTCATCAAGGTATTCCCGATGGCCATTGCCAGCCAGAGGAGCTCAAGAGTGTCAAAGTACTGGTCCAGGAGGCCACGCGATGGAGTAGGCCCGGCAGTGTAAAGTTGAGTATAAAAAGCGGTGACTCGTAAAATGACCTCGGAGGGAGAGGTAGTGCGTTCCTGACCCCCTGTCCTGCAGTGCTATGATGTAGGAGGCAGCATGAGGCCATTGTAGAAGATTGGCTAAGGTCTTACCGGGGCGGTCATTCTCGCTGTAATGACGCGACCTCGCTTCCCTACCCAAAAAGGAGAGCTTCCTATCAGCTTCTTGCTTGAATTAGGAGAGTTTACCTCGGAGCTGTACAAGGGTGTCGGGTGGGGGCTGACAGAGTGCAGAGAATCTAGGGCCTTAATTTCTCCCTCCAGGCACTCAAGAGTGCCACAGATAGAGCGAAGGACACCCCACTGTTTGGAGATACATTTGCCCCGACCCACCACCTTGAAAACCTCCCAAAGTGTGGAGGGGGAATCCATGGAGCCAGCATTAAGTTTGAAATAGTTCTCTATTACAGTATGAATCTTGGCGCATTGGGGGGCAGGCACCAAGCGAACATACGGTTAGGGACATGCGGGGGAAGCAGACTGAGACTTACGGTTGCTTGGTCCGAAAGAGTGTGCGCCATAGGCTCAACCGATGTGATCCATGCATATGCATATCGAGTCGTAATCCAAAGATCCAAGTGGGACCATTAGCCAGAAGTGCCCATAACGCAGGTGCCCTCATGCACGTCCAGATGGGTATGGTGCCTTGTATCCAAAAGGGAATTGTCGGCTAGAATGGAGCACAAAAGAGAAGTGAAGCGTGGGTGCAAAGCGCGGGCCCACAGCGATCCAGGGTGGCTGAGGGTGTAATGTTAAAATCGCCCCCCCCCCATAGCAATGCGGCAGGACCCAGGGAGGATATGTGTCGCCAGACCTGCGCAAGGAAGTCTGGATCATCGGTGTTAGGGCCGTAAATTGCTGCGAAGATCAGGGGCTGGGCTAAAAGAGTACCAAGCAGGATGACAAAACGCCCCTCAGGATTGGCAATGACCTTGGTGGTGCACCAGGGGAGCCCTCTACGTAAAAGGATAGACACTCCGCTGGAGTAGCTAGAATAGAATGATGAGTGGATTTAGTCCCAGTGCCAAGAGTGGAGCCTGGAGGTGGTTGCGGGGAGCAAGTGAGTTTCTTGGAGGAAACAGATGCCGACTTTGTGACAAATGAGGTGTGCATGTACAAAGTGGGCCTTTCAATGATCATTAAGGCCACGGACATTCCAAGTCCAGAGTGTGGTGGCCGTCATAAAGCTATGCCAGGAAGGTGAATGCCAGATAACGCCAGGTGCAAAAAGGGAACCTGAAAAGTGTAAAGTGCGATGTGCAGCACAGAGAACAGTGTATCAGACAACACAGTACAAATGAGGTCAGATAAAAAACCCAATTACAGGCCTATAAGATCTTTTAAAAAGCTAATGGGATGAATGTATTATATGATTTGAATCTAAATAGTTTATTTTATGCCCACAATACATCGGAGTTGGTCTTTAGAGGCTGGTTATGTTTATAATGGTTTGGTATCTGTTTATTCATAGATTATTTACCGAGAGAGAAAGTGTGAGTTCAGTACGTGTCGGGCCACTAAGGAGACGACGAGCTACCATTATTTACCAGTAAGTGCAATACAAACTTGGAGGTTTGACAATTTTATGGAACGGTTGCGCTATTACATGAACGGAGTTAACACACCTGTTTCATTTAAACAGTTGGATGATTCGTTCTGTGAATTTGATTGCAGCGATGCATTAGAAGTGAAGCAGTGGTGGGGATACTCATTTACTATCAGAGGTACAGCATACTTGTTCGGTGCATCATAGACAAGGGCATAAAACGGTTTATTTAAGACTTTTGGCTTTTGTACACTTATGTGTCACAGGGTACACTATTTCCTTTTTTTATTTATTTTTAGATAGCAGTCACGGTGTTGTTTATATAGCACGAGTGTGCACTTTTAATTTCACTAAGGGTTAGGCTATCTGGCCGTCACTTCAGTAGTTTATTTTAACAAGAATTATTGTATATAGGCACCTTACAGCATGAGTTATAAACTAATTTGAGTACATTAGTGATAAAGAGTATTGGAAGATATATGTGATGTTTTATGTTGTAGGTTTTGAGAAAAAGTGTTACTCTGGAGCCCTAGTCCTGATGAGGCCCGCAAGTTGATGGGCTGAAACGCGTCGACACAATCAGAGGGAGACACCCGAAAGAAATTAAAAGTTTGAGCCATATATTCATGAGCATTGATATAAAATTCAGGATTAAAGTTGATAATCTTAAATGCTCAATAGGGTGATCTTACACATAAGGAATGCTCAGGGATACCGTAGGTAGAGCATCCATTATTGAATGATAAGGGCTAAGAGAAACTACAAGTGAAGTGTACAACTGTTTGTTTTTATTTATGTTGATTGTTGAAACATTGAGTGTATATATGTCTATTGTGATAAATGTGTATATATATGTGTATATAAATGTGACACTAATGTAGATTTTTAAAGAACATCTAGAAGAGAAAAAAGAAGCAAAAAAAGAAAAAAGAATAAGACTAATTAATAAATATTTGCTGCTTTAATTGAAAATATTAGATATTTGTTTTGGGTCAACTGGTATTGAGTGATTTTCATTAAAATTGTGAGATTAGTTCTTCAGATTAAAAAAAACTTTTGGAGAAAGGTAATTTGAGTATCTTTCTGACTTATGTTTGATGTATTTATCCCAAGGCATTACTTTTTTTGTTAGATATATAAAGAGGAACTTATGGCACCCACCACGCTGAGGTACTGGGTTTTTAAGAACCGGCACAGAACCGGTAACCCAGCGGTGTCAGGGTACACCCAGAGACCTCAGGTTCTTCCTGATCCAGACCACAGAAACTCAGAGTCTTCTAGGTGAAGTCAAAGATCGATTTATTGGCTGCAACCAAGGTAACAAGTGTCCTAGAAGTACAACACACGGGGAAGTATATTCTCAGGAGACTGCTCGCATTTACAAAGTCAGGCTTCTCTCTTTATACAGAATATTCGGCTTCAGGCAAACATTCTTAGAATTTGCAATATATCATTTACAGGTTTTGGTTACAAAGGAAAAGCAGAGTCATGATGACATGTACATATTTCACGTCGTGCTGCCCACAACAAACCACCCGGCAAGGCCCAACATTTCATCAGGTATCGGTGGACCCCCAATAAAACAGGCACCTCCCCACCATAAAGTAAGTGAAGCAAAAAGAGTAGAGACAGATGGGAGCAAGATACGGCAGGTGTGCGCGCTGAAATGGTTTTATGGCCTGTTGAGCCCTGATGCTATCTAGTTTGGCCACTGGGAGGGGAACTGACCTAACGAGTTCGGCCTGGGGCTATGGTTCCAACTTGCACAGGTCATAGGAAAGTCGATTAAGGAGTATGTGTCCTTGTGGAATTGAATTCAGCTGGATTAAGACCTATGTAAAGGGCAACACATAAATGGAGGCCAAGGGTTCAGGACGTGAATGACGATTTCGAGGTGAAATCGTCACCCGAATATGCTGAAAATATTTGTACATGGTATGCTCGTCATTCTCGGTCTTTTGATACCAAATTCGTCATGTTTCGACGAGGTTTTAATTCATGAATCCAGAATCTTCAGAACCACAAACCCTCCTTTTGCCCTTACATAGGCAATTAATCTATCCTCATGTTAATCTGAGTCCAGATCCATATTCCTAAAGTCATTGAGATGTTGCTGTAACATCATTCTAGTACTTAGTTCATCTCTTGACACAGGCTTCCTTACACATGATGTAACACAGAGGCCACATATTGCAGGAGCACACTGTATGCACAGACAGAACAGGAAAAAAATGGCTAAGACCATCCCAATGACCATCATAATTTTCCATTCCCAGGCGGATATCAGTTCCCAGAACCATCCCATTAATGACCAATCTCCTTTATCCACATGAATAGATTCGGAAATCTTATGTAGTTTGGAGATGGCCTGGTACACTGTTGGAGCGTTATCAGGGATGAAGACGCAGCAACTCGATTGGATCAATCTGCATACCCCACCTCGGTCTGCAAGTATGACATCTAAAGCGACCCTGTTCTGAAGGGTCATAAGTCGATCCGACTGGAGCTCAGCAATCAAGTTACTAAGGGCACCAGCAGTTTCGATCACGGTGGACTCAACTACCCTTGTCAATTGCCTTATGTTCCTGCTGTTAGCCATGGATCCCCAGAACGGCAGAAAACCTTTTGCAAAGTCCCCAAATTCTTGACCTGCAGTGTCTTCTTCACTCAAAACACCTCTAACTATCCTTGTCCGGTGGTAGTCTGCCGCTGCTGTGTAGGTGGGAGGCAACAGGAAGGAAACAAAACATGAGCCCGAAAAGTCGGGGGCAACCATGTATAGGCTCTATCGTGGCAGATGAAATAGGTACCCTTAGCTGCTAAAAACGCAGGGGAAGTCTGAGACGCAAAAACATACGTTTCAGTACAGACACTCTTTCCTAACTGAGCCCTGGGATTCGTGCCATTACCTTGCAGACACAGATGACCCTGATGGGGTACAATCCAAATCGGGGACGATCTCTCAGCTTGCTGTTTCTCACTCAGAGTAGCTCCATATCCAGTCATGTTCCATCCTATGTAGACTCATGTCTCATCTCTAGGGATAGTCTCATAAGAACTACCTTCCTTAATCATGTCTACTATACCCTTGACTAGAGAACTTTTCCTAGGATTGTCTGTTACTGAACGTAGGGGGTAGATTTCATGCGCATATATGAACATTGTCCTATATGCCCATACAGAACCATTGTGACTGAATGGGAGGACCAGATAAGGGATACCTTTATCCGTTGTGTGAGGCATAAGACCGCACACCCAACAGTTAGTTGTGTTCATTACAAGTTGGTGTTGGTGTAACAACTGAACAAAAGAGTTATTAATGAACTCCAATCTCCTATTGGATTCGTGGTCAGGCAGAGGGTGGAAAGAATGAGAGGAAACAGTGGGAGGAGGTATGGGTGATGCAGTGGGTGCAAATGTTACACGAAAAGAGAATAAAACATAACTTATTAAAAATACCATGACACTGAATAGCATAAAAATACACAATATTATAAAACTTTTCTCTGTCATCACGTTACATAGTCTGCGCTTTAAGGTCGTTTGTTTGGCAGGTCTCTCCGCATCCGGAAACTCCATCCTCTCTAAAGTGCTGCCCGCGGTGGGAGATTGCCTCTGCTAAGGGATGCTTCTGTCAGTCTAGGGCAACTCCCTTGGACCAACCAGAACTACCGACCTAACGTCGTCAGCTGCACCCCAAAGACTTTAATCAACTGCGGCCCTAGCAGCGGAACCCGGATGGCGGTTCGAAAAACAAAAATAAGCAAGTTTCCTAGATGGGAGAGCTGCACTTTCAAAAATAGTACTTGGGGGAAAAGGAAATATCTGTTTTATTAGTCCATGGATCTTAGTCTCAAATTGCAAAAGAAATTGTTTTATTAGTTCGTTTTTCTCGGTCTCAAATTATATCGTTGTTTCCCAGGTATTGTCTGATCCTGGAACAAAAGGTCAGGCTCTGTAGTGTTCAATAGCTTGGATGGTGGCACAGCCTTGTGCAAAATTTTCTCATTTTCTTGTTCAGAGTCAGTTCTTTTTACATGCAAGTCATGAAAAGGGACGGCATGTGACACGGTATCAGGTTCTGGGTCAGCGACACTCTTCTGGACCCACTGGTCATAGGGCAGAGGGAAAGGGATTTTCTTACAATGGATCCCGTGGACCCAGTTGGCCTTCCCCTCCACCCGAATGGCTGATCTTGTAGAAAGAAGGACGAGATGAGGCCCGGTCCACCTGGGCTGGTCGTTCTTCGTTCTTTGGAAGTTCCTGACAAGAATCCAGGAACCGGGGTCAATGGCGTGACCCGGAGTCTCAGAGACCGGAGGCAGGGTGTTGTGGACCTGTTGATGCAAAACACGCAATTTAGCCGTCAATTCATACAGATAATTAAGCAAAATAGGGTGTTCAAGCTCGCTGAACTTGGTGGGTCTAGGCACTCCCCATATGTTGGCTGGCCGGCCAAAAACTATCTCATATGGACTAAGTTTCACTCGTGAATGCACAGTCATTCTAGTGGACAGGAGTGCTAAGGGTAGAGCGTCAGGCCATTTAAGACTTGTGCTCGCTTGGATTTTGGCCAGTTTAAGTTTTGAAGTGCCATTGTAACATTCTACTAGTCCAGCTGATTGGGGGTGATTTGCAGCGTGGAACTTCTGCCGAATACCTAGCCCTTCACACACACTCTTCATCACACGACCCACAAATTCACTTCCATTGTCAGACCAGACCATTCTAGGCATTCCAAACCTGGGGAAGTACTCTTTCACAAGGGCTTTTGCTGTGGACAAGGCAGTATTGTCTTTTAGGGGATAGGCTTCTACCCATCTTGAGAAGGCACAAACAACAACGAGTACTATTTTAAGTTGTTGCACCTCTCCATGTGGATGAAATCTAGCTGCAAAACCTCGAACGGATACGTAGGAGGCGCAAAATGACCAGCTGGAGTTGGGGTTCCCCTACCAGGATTGTGTTTCAAACATACCATGCAATTCTTGACAACATTCTCTGCACACTTGGGAATCCCTGAATTCTTCCATACTGGGGCCAACAACTCGCAAATCCCTTTCACGCTGATATGAGCCATTCCATGAGCCATTGTAACCACTGCAAGCACATATGCATCGGGTAACAACCATCTCTGATGCTCTGATAATTCAATCCAGCAACCATTTGCATCCATTCTACCCGTACTTTCTCTCCACGTGCTCAATTCTTTCTCTGTGGCCTCAGCTTGAATGGACTTCACACTCTCTATTGTGTCTTCACACATTCCAACATCACCAGTCCATCTTGCAGGGCCTGCAACATACATTCGGCTCATTACATTCTTTGCCGTTTCCTTCGCGATCTCATCAGCAAATGCATTTCCACGACCTACATCATCAGTCACCTTCTTGTGAGCACTACATTTCACAATCGCCATTTGCAGAGGCAAGGTCAGTGATTCAAGAAGCTCATTCACCAACTGACCATGCTGAATCTTAGCTCCATGCGAAGTCAGGAATCCACGTTCTCTCCAAAATCGCCCAAAACTGTGAGCCACTCCAAATGCATACTGACTATCAGTGTAGATAGTCACTTTCATCCCTTTAGACAACACACATGCTCTTGTGAGTGCAATCAATTCTGCTGCCTGAGCTGAATTATGCGGGACACGTGCAGCTTCAACAACTGTATGCAAAGTCGTAACGGCATATGCTGCAGTCGTGTCACCACTCGGGAGCTTGAAGCATGAACCATCCACCAATAATGTACCATCACATTCAGCAAGAGGAGTATCGGATAGATCTATTCTCCCTTTCGTCTCTTCCTCTGTTCTGAGAAAACAATCGTGCTGTTCTGAAACATCTGATTCCTCTGCAATTGGCAACAACGTAGCTAGGTTTAAGGTACTGCATCTTTTTATGTGCACATGACTCACTAACAGTGTCAATTCGTAGCTGGACAATCGAGCACTAGTTAAGTGCTGTGTCTTGGTTCTATTTAACAACGTGTCTACTGTATGTGGGACCATCACGATTAGTGTATTATTCATTACTAGACCAGCAGACTGTCGAATAGAGACAGCTGCTGCTGCTGTGGCTCTTAAACAACTCGGTAATGCTTTTGCCACCAGATCCAAGGTCGACGAAAAATAGGCACATGGACGCTGCCTACCTCCAAACAACTGAGTCAGCACCGATAATGCACAGCCCTCCTTCTCGTGGACATATAATGTGAAAGGCTTACTGTAGTCGGGGGTACCTAACACAGGAGCCAAACACAATGCTGTGCGCAATTCGAGAAAACTTTTCTGACACTCTTCAGACCAAGGAATGGGATTGGGTGTATTTTTACACGTTAATGCCACCAAAGGTTTGGCTAATAACGAAAAATTTGGAATCCATTGTCTACAGTACAATGTAATGCCCAAGAAAGCACGCACTTCTCTCTGTGTTCTTGGCACATTCAATTTCGCTATTGCCTGAATTCTTTCTGGGGTCAGTTTCCTTCCCTCCTTCGATAAGAGGTGACCTAGGTAGGTCACTTCTTGTCGGCAATATTGCAGTTTGGAAAGTGACACCTTGTGATGAAGATCACACAGATGACGCAACAATGACAGCGTGGCCTTTTTACAAATTTCCTCAGTGTCTGCAGCAATGAGTAAATCATCCACATACTGTACAAGAGTAGCACCTTCAGGTAAAACAATCGTATCAAGCTGTGTTTTTAGAGCTTGACTGTATATTGATGGACTTTCACAGTAGCCCTGAGGAGCTCGTTTAAAGCGGAAGCTGCGACCTCCTAAACTGAAGGAAAAAATATCCCTGCTCTCCTCAGCAATCGGAATGCTGAAGAAGGCATTCTTCAGGTCAATCACTGAGAACCAAGAGGCAGAAGCTGGAATCATAGTCAATAATGTGGTAATGTCGGGAACAACTGGGAATTGTGGCACAACTATTTTATTCACCTCTCTAAGATCAATCACAAATCTGTACACAGGTGGCTGGGAAGGGTCAGTTCGTTTTAAAACAGGCAGAACAGGACTATTGCAAACGTTGCCTCGTGTTTCTTCAACCACATCTTTTTCAATCAATTCGTAAACGATCGCTAGCAAAGCTTTTTCACCCTCACTAGAAATCCTATATTGTGGAATTCGTGGCATTTTAACATTGGCTTTCAATGTTACAACATATGGTGGAATTTCTAAAAGACCTACATCATTAGGACCAGCGGCCCAGAGAATGTCTGGAAGAAACGACAATTCTGCAGGAAGTTTATCCCTCGACAAATATATGGGAGAAACCACTTTCTTGCCTAAAGTAAGTTGTACTCCTGAAGGAGAACAGTACAAAGTCGCATACAATCTTTTTAACAAATCCAATCCTAGCAAGTTTTCACCACAACCTGTTGTCAGAATGAGGGGTGCTTCAAATTCGCAAGGACCAACAGAAAGAGACAAAGGGTCAGAAATCGGATTTCTAACTGGGGCGCCAGAAAAACCTACAGAAACGTTCATTTCGCCAGACAAAGGTGCGCCAGGGAGTTTGGAGTGCATAATAGAACGCTTTGTAGCACCAGTATCCAACAGAAAAGGCTCTGACACACCTGATGTAATCACCTCGACGTAGGGTCCACTCTGATCTACTGGAACTGAAACAACTCCCTCTCTTTATCTATGGCTGTCCTAGCAATTATTACCCTCCAAATACTCCTCTTCTGTATAGTAATCATCAACATAGTATTGAGCTGTCCTGTCAGATGCGTTGTTCTGTTGATCAAACCTATTCATAGAATTTTGTGGTGGAAGGGGACGTGTGTTCTGGGGGACGTTCCCACGTCCTCTACCTCTAGGCGCTGGCTGAACACCACGACCTCTTACACCAGAAGCACCATTTGCACGCTGTAACAAAATAGGGCAACTATACTTAAAATGACCCTCTTCTCTGCAATATGAACACTGGTTGGGGCCTACAGGTACACGGGGTTGAGTATACTCGACTCTTTGCGAGTTCCTCTGATACTGTTGAGGCTGCTGAAAATTATTCTGACCATTATTATTTTGATTACCACCACCACGTGGCGGATATGCTTGCTGCAGCAAAACCTTCGTTTTTAATTCCTTGGTTTTCTTTTCTACTCTATCTTTCTCGTCTTTGTCTCTATTCTCGTAATATTGGGCAGTAGCTAATATCTGCGCTGAAGATGAGACTTCCCAAGAACTTTTTGAATCCTTTAACTTTTTACACAATTCTGGAAGCAGATTGTGCACGAATTTATCGACGAACAATCTCTGACCACCTTCTGTGGTCATATCTTGACCGCTGTGGTCGACAAAGGTTTCTTCAAACCTGGTGAAGAAATCTGAGACTGTCTCTTCTTTCTTCTGCTTGCATGCAGACAACTTATCCCAATTTACACGTATTGCAGGCATTATCGTTTTCATGTAATCTACTATTTTACCAGGGAGTTCTGCTATCAAAGGCTCAGGCTTGGCACCACCAACTTGTCGGGCATCTGCAGCGGCAATATTAGCCCATGAGTCACCCAACTCTTGATCATGATCTGTATGGCGAATTTTACCCCATAAAGGCTGTGGAACAACATTCCCAAATAACATATCAATATCGGCTAAATTCATTATGCATGACCCAGCGGTTTGTGACAACTCTTTGTAATACCCTGCAGAATTTTTACGCGGATCAGGTAATGTCTGCTTAAGGGCTAAGACTTCAGCTCGCTTCCATGGGACATGTACCCATACACGCTGAAAGTGTGGCAGAATAGGTGGGTTAGCAGTTGTGTCACCCTCTCTCCATTGTGGGCGAACTTCTCTCATAGGGTATTGTCGCGCCTTTTTCCTACTAGATGCACCAGGCTCAGATTGTGACCCAGAACTGCTCCCCTTACTCCGATATGATAACAATATTTCAACTGCTTTCTCCACATCAGGACCTACAATCATGCCCTCTCCAAACTTGAACCGTACACGACACAATTCCTGCGGGTTGCATTCTAAATCATTGTCTTCCAAATCCTCACAAAGGAAAACACACATCTGTTCAAAAACATATCTCTGCGTCGGTGCTTCCCAATGATGGAAGACTTCCATGACCGACTCTACATCATATTTTACGGTGTCCATAACCCATTTTCGTGCCAAACGATTCAGTGAGTCTCTCTCTTGATAGTCAGGCAGTCGACTTCGCAACTGTCTTCGTTCCATTTTAGGGGTCGTAGTAGGCGACCCAAAAAAAGGTGAAAGAAGGTTAGTGACAGTGCTGGCCATTTTCTGCCGAATGGAAGGTGAAACTGAAGGAAGAACGGGGTGAGATAATAATAATAATATATAATAATCCACATTTGTATAGCGCACAATCACCCATTAGGGTCTCTAGGCGCTGGGGGCCGTCGGGAAGATTAAGCAAGCTATTGCCCAGAGTCGCATGGTGCTGGGCTAACCTGCCGCCGGAGCTGGGGATCGAACCCTGATCCCCAGATTCCAGCGTCAGTCGCACTGGCCGCGGCGCCACACCTCTAGGCAGAGGCAGAGATACCAGCAGAGGAGGCATCAAGAGAAATAGAAGGTGCACTAGGCAAAATCGTAGAGGGAGCATTAGGAGAAGTAGAAAGTACAGTAGGCAAAATCGTAGAAAGCACAGGTGGAGAAGATGTGGTCGGTGAGCCTGGAGGAGGCTGCACCGTAGAGATAGGAGTCAGCTGAAGAACAGCTGGTGGGTGCTGCGGAGGAACAGAAGGCATAGGTTGCACAACTAAAGGCTGCTGGGGTGCGGTGGCATTTTGCGCATAGGGGGGTGGCAAACTTAGTAAGTGCGACATTAACGGATCTTTTTCGCGCTCTTTTGCTGCCTCTTGCTGAAGAGACGGCAAAACTGGATAGCATTTATCCATTGCCATTTTACGTTGCCTGTGCAACTGTTCACTCATCTGTTCTTCTTCATTGTCTTTAAACTGCATAGCAGCTTGCATTACTGAAAGTCCCCCTTCTCTCTTATTTTTCTTAGCTATTTTGATTTCCTTTTGTTTGGCCTCCTTACGCCATAGGCGGAAAGAGTCGAACATTGCCGGCCGGGCTTTCTTTTTGAAAAGTTTAACTTCAAGGTTATCTAAGATTTCGGTATCAAAACTACCATATTGGGGCCATTTTAAAACACCATCTTTCCTGGTGTATTTGATCCATACTTCGTTGTATGTGATGGGGCCTACTCCATGTTTCACATATAACTCGTAAGTTGGAGTTCCAACCGGAGGAACCGGACATGAGTCCTCCAATCGGGAGTCCCTATTATTACAACCAAGACAAAACAAATTTCCAAGTCTAAGACTAGGCATCTTCGCTCTCTAGTCTAGTTCCAAACGTCAAAGGATTATCGATTACGATATTTCTCGTGAAAACACGAGTCCTTCGGTTTTGGTGCTTGCAAGTACCAACAATTATCCCAAAGGATACCCAAGACTAAGACCAACTAAGGACTGGGAGACGCTCCACTTATACTTAACTGAGATATCGATGACGTCACCAGAAGACTCGTCTTAGTGTTTCGCTCTATCAAACTTCAAGGGTCCAAATCAGGGTGATAGCCGGTGTAGCAGTCCTTTGTAGTCGTCGGGAAGCGGGGAACCTCGCAGCGAAGACCTTCGGACCACGTCGACATGCAGGGGTCGATGAGGTGGTTGGCCATCCTCCGGAATTTTCACACGAAGCTTCTCACGAACCTCTGGCTGACTGGTACCACTGGAATCGCCCCACGTTGGGCGCCAGCTGAGGTACTGGGTTTTTAAGAACCGGCACAGAACCGGTAACCCAGCGGTGTCAGGGTACACCCAGAGACCTCGGGTTCTTCCTGATCCAGACCACAGAAACTTAGAGTCTTCTAGGTGAAGTCAAAGATCGATTTATTGGCTGCAACCAAGGTAACAAGTGTCCTAGAAGTACAACACACGGGGAAGTATATTCTCAGGAGACTGCTCGCATTTACAAAGTCAGGCTTCTCTCTTTATACAGAATATTCGGCTTCAGACAAACATTCTTCGAATTTGCAATATATCATTTACAGGTTTTGGTTACAAAGGAAAAGCAGAGTCATGATGACATGTACATATTTCACGTCGTGCTGCCCACAACAAATCACCCGGCAAGGCCCAACATTTCATCAGATATCGGTGGACCCCCAATAAAACAGGCACCTCCCCACCATAAAGTAAGTGAAGCAAAAAGAGTAGAGACAGATGGGAGCAAGATACGGCAGGTGTGCGCGCTGAAATGGTTTTATGGCCTGTTGAGCCCTGATGCTATCTTGTTCGGCCACTGGGAGGGGAACTGACCTAACGAGTTCGGCCTGGGGCAATGGTTCCAACTTGCACAGGTCATAGGAAAGTCGATTAAGGAGTATGTGTCCTTGTGGAATTGAATTCAGCTGGATTAAGGCCTATGTAAAGGGCAACACATAAATGGAGGCCAAGGGTTCATGACGTGAATGACGATTTCGAGGTGAAATCGTCACCCGAATATGCTGAAAGTATTTGTACATGGTATGCTCGTCATTCTCGGTCTTTTGATACCAAATTCGTCATGTTTCGACGAGGTTTTAATTCTCGAGTCCAGAACGATTACATGAATCCAGAATCTTCAGAACCACAACAGCCTCTCTCAGCAGACCCTTGTCAGGATCCGATCTACCACACAGTAGAGATCCAGACCTGCTGTGTGAGTCAGCATCCTTTAAACTCTTAACAGCTTCAGCCGGCGCCACCCAATCTGGGGCAAGTGTTGAGCTAATATCAACTCCGAGTGAACTCATAGCATCAGCCTCGGATGCCAAATGGAAAATAGGCCCAAAAGCTACTCGTACGTCCCATACTAGGCCCCCCTCAGTCCAAAACAGCAGCAAACGGGCTGATTACTGACTTTTTAAAAATCGCTATCAAAACTACTTCGGAAAATCGTCATCTCAACGACTACAAGACTCCGAAAGCAAATAAATCAACTCCCGCCCCACTTGACTCCCTCACTACACTTAGCAGCCCAAACCACATTAAACCAAAACAAACATTGCCAGACAATTTATACAGTCTATTTAAACCTCCTACCAGGAAAGAGAAGCAACACCTTAATACCTCGGTCAAGCAAACAGCAAAATCCGGATCTCCGTCCAGGATTGAAATGAAAGATATAAACACAACGTGCCCCAGAGAGGTCAACATGTTAAAGGACAATGCAACGTCACTACAACATAAAGGTCAACAAAACTCCCACACAAAACAATACTCACATCTCCCCGCTCTTGCCTTTGATGTTCTCAGGGCCCATAGGGGGAGCAACTACAATGAAATACGGTGCTGATTATGCTCCACAGCATGAGATTTTTCCATACAAATAAAAACTTTAATTTACTCCCCATTATGTCTCAAGGGCCAACCACGACTTTTTCAACAGAAGTGTTTTGTTAAAACTATTCAAGGCGCTCCCTTCTTTGAGCCACATCAACTCCAGGGACATTGAAAGTATAGAGTTCTACCCGAACCGGCATTCCGTGGACTTCCAAGAATCAACCACTGCCACGTTCACCGACTACCTCCTTACTGAGCAAATCTGGCAGCAGAGGGTCACCTTTGAAAAATGGGGCATAGAGTTAAAAAAGATCGAGCCCCAAAGTTACCCCAGCCCATTACACATGCCTATAAATCCAGGGGGTGTGCTACAAGGCGCTAAAGGCCAGGATAACTGGAGCCCTCTCCCAGGCAAAGATTCCAAGGCTAGGACAATCACAATCACCTTTTCTCATCCTGAAGCCAGTCAGTTCACTGGACCCCGGCACTCAAACATGCCTGGAATCTCCCAAGCCAAGGCATGAAACTAGAAGACCCGGACTTCATGCAGTTCAATACACAGCATAATATATTCCTCTTCCAGGAAACCTGGCTAACAAAATCCCCCCCCCCCTTGTGGGTTACAAGAAATTTCAGAACCAGGCCATAAAGGGGACTAATCAAGGGAGAGCAAAAGGGGGCCTCTCCACCGATACTTCCGGACTCACCGTTGCCATAGACCTTGATTCCCCTTGGTTGCTATGCGCCAAACTTGACATTCGACCTTCCACCAGTCTTTTGATCAGGAACATTTTCATTCACCCCACGCTCAAACAAAAATCAGCAAGTATTGACCATTTATTAGCCTCACTTGCCACTCTAAAACTTGCCTACCCTGACGCTAATATCATTCTGTCAGGGGACTTCAATATGACCTTACTGCAAGAAACAAACGGTACCAGGGGGCATGCTCAGGCCAAAACTCGACGTGACACCCTTGGCAAGGAATGCGCAGCTCACCTTTACGATCTCTCAATGCGAATGCTCAATGGTTACAGCCCGACAGATACCCCAGCAGCTTACACAAGGGTCACTCAAAAGTGAGCCTCAATTATTGACTACACTTTCACGGACCACAACCTTGCTTCCCAGATCACAAACTTTCAAATCTTGGATAGAGCAGAGAGTGACCATCAACCACAATCCCCACGCTCTTAAAAAACAATACAAATCCAATTCTCGTCTATGCAACGCCGAAACAGCTCCACTGCCATAACCTAAAACGCCTCATTTGGAAAAAGGACAATATACGCGACTTCACGGAAACATGCATCAGTATCTTGGAGAAATCCAAAATCGAACCTTCTAGCATTCGGGCTTGGGAGTCATTTACCATAGAGTTAAATCAAAAATGGTCCAAACATGCAACTGTCAGAAAAGTAGGAAAATCGTTGGGGGTAGCATGGTTCACCAAAAGCCTTAGATTTAAAAAACAACTGAATAAAAATGTATGACAACTAAGAAGTCAGGCCTCATCTTCCACCCAAGACCAATTGCTTCTAATCTCCAAAGCCAGAAAAGACCTTAAAAGAGACATCAAGGTTGCCAAGAAAGTATTCTAGGAACACCTCTGGGCGAAACTCCATTACTCCTGCAAACAAAGAGACTCCAAGCGCTTCTGGGAAATCATCAACCAGCTAACAAACGGCAGGAACTGACACCACAACTCGGACATTATGGAGGACACATGGAGTGCCCACATTGAATTACTATATAATGAAATTTCACCTCCAGGCATCGTTGATTGTGGCTTCCAACCAAGTAATGGAGCTATTGGCAGAGCCCTAGTAAAAAACGACTCCCCCTCCGATCCAGATTTCCTTCCGCAGATCCTTAAAGAACAAGTTGTAAAAACAATAAAAAAATTAAGATCCGAGGGTGCCCCTGGGCCCAACAGCCTCCCAAACGCCTTGTTTCGGCACAATCCATCATTCTGGGCAGACTATTTGTCTCCTCTTTTTCGGAAATTTTAACCTCTAAAACGATTCCTGACTCTTGGAGAGGAAGCATTCTAAACCCAATATACAAATCGGGTTCTCGTTCCAATCCTTCAAACTACAGATTGATCGCGTTAATCGATGTGGAGGCTATAATCTATGCATCAAACCTGCTGGCAGATTTAAAGGACTGGGCGGCGCAAACAAACCTTATTCTTCATACGTAAACCGGATTTAGGGCAGGGATGGGCACCTTGATGAACTTTTCCGCTGTAACCCTTCTGGCCAATCAAGCCCTCACAAAATCAAGGCCTCTTTACGCATGTTTTATCGACCTTAAAGCGGCCTTCGACAAGGTTACAAGAGCCAAGCTATGGGCAAAAATGTACAAATGGGAGGCCCCAGCTAAGTTGCTGGAGGCCATAATCAACCTGTACTCTCAGACGTGGGTCCAGATCAGGAAAGGAGATGGGCTCAGCATTACTAAGAAGATCTACACATCAAAGGGCTAAAACAAGGGTGCGTGCTGGCACCCTGCCTCTTCAACATTTACACCGCTGATCTGGTCGAGCACCTTCGATCAATCTTGTCACAATGCCCACACCCAGCCTTCAATATGCGGATGACATTGTTTTGTTGGCGCAAACGCCAATTGGTTTGCAACGACTAATTACTGAACTTGGGGCTTATACCACCTCGGTCCAACTAACCATCAACCACCAAAAAACGAAGGTGATGCGCTTTAACAAACACCATAAAGCCGATCACAAATTCACTTGGACTTTGGACAAGGACCTTTGACCGAGGTGGATTCATACAAATACTTAGGCTTCCAAATTGATCACAAACTTACCTTCAAGATTCACCTGTCCCAAGGTCGTACGAAATCCAAACAGCTGCAGTTTGCATTCAAAGTCTTAAAAAACAAGTTTGCAGGCGGCTTCACTGGTCACCTACTAAAGGTTATAGCAGCAAAATTCCTGCCTTCCATCTCATATGGCACAGAAATCTTGAATGGCAAGGACGGTACAGGCCTAAACTTGGAACAATGAACTCTCTTCAAGAAACTGTTTACAATTCCCTGCCATATTTCTCAAGCTCAAATTCGACTTGAGTATGGTCTAAGAAACCAGATCCTCGACAGACAAGGTGCACTAGTCAAGTACTATTGGAGGATGCGGGACGCAGACGATAACACACTTGCCCACCATTGTTGGGTAGAAATTGAAAAGCAAGCCAGCCTCAAAAATTCAATCTTCGAAGCTCTGAAAGCCACCCTCTCAGCACTAAAGTTAGAGGAGGCATGGCTTACAGCTCCTACCTACTCCGGCTTTAAATCTGTGGTCAACAATGCCAGAAAACGGCACTCTTTACTATTAGACAAAACTGCCCTAGCAAAAAAAAACACGCCTGGACCGTGATACAGACATACCAGAGGTTGCAACCTCAATCCTACTTGCTAGATCAATTTCGGCATCAGAAAAACCACTTTTTAACGCTACTAAGGCTTGGGTCACACCCATCAAAGGACCTAACCCCGAAATGGAAATACTCAAGGCAATCAAAAGAATGCCGCCTGTGAGGAGGTTGGGATGAGTCCTTACTGCATCTACTATGCATCTGCCCTGTTCTAATAGAAACGCGCAAAACGGGCCATAGGGAGGTCTTCAGGAAGGAACAAATAAGAACTTGTAGAGCAGCAGCGATTCACTGTATTAGGGGCTCATCCATCCCACTGTCCTGCAGAGCCATAAACGTTCTAAAAAACGCGGCAAGAGAACTGGCCAATGCAGAATCTGTTAATCAACTCATATAATGTCAGAACATCTGGCTCCGAAATCCTCCGACAGCCTTGCTCACATGTTAATATTTTTCTAAATATCGTCTTTTTAAAAAAAATCTTTTACAAAAATAATAACAATGTAAATCCTTGCAAGTTTTACCCATGGTTGTTTTCCCACCCTTTTATGATTTTTTTTAATGAAATCAAATAAAAGTATATTCATTCATTCATAAAGAAGCTTGGCTCTAAACCTATAGAAACAGTCAAAAAGATCTATGAGGCTAAATTGATTTCTGTTGCCAATTACGGGGCAGAAATAGCCAATACAACACTTGCTCAGCGAGTTGAGAACAGTTTTCTAAAGAGGTTATTAGGTGTCCCTCAATCTTGTTCCACATTCATCTTTCACTCTGAATAGAATGTACCCTATATTACCAATAGAATAACCTCTACCCCGGTTCTACTATGGCATTCAATCTGGAAGAGAGAATCATTAAAGGTAACTCATGAAATTTTACAGGACTGCTTAACCCTAAATGGTATAAGTAAGATCAAATGGCATCGATATGTTAAGAACATCTTATACGCAATAGGAATGGGTGAACTATTCCATAGACCACTCACATGCTCTGCTGTGTCTAAGGCAAAATTGCAAGAACTATTATTAGAGAAATACATTAAAGATAGATGGAAACTTAATTGCACTAAGACTAGGGACATACAATACAACTTAACACCCATGCTTAATAGGACAGACACTAACTACCTATTTTTTGTCACAGAGGCACAACATAGATATCTTCTGCTGAGGCTTGTTTAAAATTGATCCCTTTTATTTTGGGTTTTCCACCTAAGGTTTATTCTCTGGGTCCACTCTCAGCATGCCCCTGAGATGGAAGCTCCCGTCAAGGGGAACTTCATCTATTATTCTTCTGTAGGTTTTATATTGAGGAAAGGAAAAAATATATTTTTCCACTCATGCGTATCCTTAATTTTAGACAATGCCGCCATGCTCTCTATTATCTACAATCATTACCCGATTCACTAACTTGTTACTGGATAGCCTCGTTTTTATGTGTGCTCTAAATACAAGAAACTATCTTCTGTAATTTATCATATGATCGGTTTTCTTTTATGGATTTCATATTCTTTTAATCATGTTGTATTTAATCACATATTCCTATGAAATTGTACACACATTTGTATTTTAATCCTTTTTCTGATTGTATATTGCACATAGAATACTTTTTACGCTGTTTTTTGTAATGGCGAAATAAATTAAAGTGATTGCTTATTCTGGGACTCGGTCTGCTGAAATCAGGGTTAGCCTAAGGCTGAAATACAAGGAAGAATTAAAAATGAAATTACAGGTTCCCTTGGTTATTCCTAATTTCTGTGGGGAATCTCAGGACCCACTTGTAATCCTTGCTATTTCTATTGGCACCTCCTTCCTTGCAGTTATGAATGTCCCTGGTATCTAGAACCTAGGGAGGAGTTACTGGATGATATTAGATGCTTCGCTATAAGGCACTTAGTGAAGTTGAGCAACACGGAAAAGCTTACCTCTTTAAAGAGTCGGAATAACATTTTCGGGCTCCAGCAGAGGCCCTAAACTCCTCCGACTACATCCTCCTAGGGGACCTCAACTTCCACCTGGAGAACAACAATGACAGCAACACTGCCGCCCTGCTTGACAACCTCGCCAACCTCGGACTCAAGCAACTGGTGAACACCCCCACCCACTACGCCGGCCACACGCTTGACCCCGTCTTCTCCTCCAGCAAGCACATCTCCTTCAGCCACTCCACCGGACTACACTGGACAGATCACAGCTGCGTCCACTTTAACTTCAGGAGAACCACGACCCACCACCACCCGCAACTGGTTCCCCGCAGAAGCTGGAGCAAAATCACCACCGACCAGCTCACCACCTCCCTCAACCAGAACCCTCCCACCAACACAACGGACCCCAACGAAGTGGCCCGCAACCTCACACAGTGGCTCACCAACTGCGCCGATGACCTGGCACCACTGAAGAACCCCCCCCCAGCAGACCCAGCTGCAAGAAAGCCTCGTGGTTCACCAACGACCTCAAAATCTCCAAGAAAAACTGCCGCACTCTTGAGAAAGCCTGGCGCCACGACCAAACAACGGAAAACATGACAGCCCTCAAGGACGCCACCCGCAAACATCACCAGCTGATCCGCACCACCAAAAGGACTACATTCAAAGAACGACTGGACAACAACACCCACAACAGCAAGGAACTCTTCAGCATCGTTAAAGCGCTCTCCAACCCCAGCGTCTGCAACAACGACATCACACCCTCGCAAGACCTCTGCGACTCACTCGCCTCGTTCTTCCACCGCAAGATCGCTGACATTCGCAACAGCTTCGGCGCACAGACCACGCTCCCAACAACCGAACCAGTGCCCCCCACCACCACCCTCTGCACCTGGACCCCGACCAGCACCGAAGACACCACCCGCATGATGAACACCATCCGCTCCGGCTCCCCAACCGACCCCTGCCCTCATCACGTCTTCAACAAGGCCGACTCCATCATCTCACCCAAACTCCGGGACATCATCAACATCTCCTTCGCAACCGCGACCTACCCGGAGAGCTGGAAACATGCCGAGCTCAGCGCTCTCCTGAAGAAACCCACTGTGGACCCCACGGATCTCAAGAACTTCCGCCCCATCTCGCTCCTCCCTTTTCCTGTCACAGTCATTGAGAAGACCATCAAAAAGCAACTCGCCACCTTCCTCGAGACAAACGGATCCCTCGACCCCTCACAGTCCGGCTTCCGAGCTAACCACAGCACCGAGACCGCCCTCATCGCAGCCACCGACGACATCAGATCCCTGCTTGACAACGGGGAAACAGCTGCCCTCATCCTCAGCAGCATTCGACACAGTATGCCACCGTACACTAATACAGTGCCTCAGCAACACCAGCATCCAAGGGAAGGCCTTGAAGTGGATCATCTCATTCCTCTCCGGTAGAACCCAGAGAGTCCGCCTCCCCCGTTCCGATCGGAGGCCACCGAAGTCATCTGCGGAGTACCTCAAGGATCCTCGCTCAGCCCCACCCTCTTCAACGTCTACATGAGCCCCCTCGCAGCCATCGCACGCCAACACAACCTAAACATCATTTCCTATGCTGACGACACCCAGCTGATCCTCTCCCTCACCAACGACCCCGCCACAGCCAGAGCCAGCCTCCAGGAAGGAATGAAAGACGTCGCAGAATGGATGAAGACCAGCCGTCTGAAATTGAACTCGGACAAGACGGAAGTCCTCATCCTGGGATCATCCCCCTCTGCCTGGGACGACTCCTGGTGGCCCCCTTTCCTGGGCAGCGCCCCCAAGCCAACGGACCATGCTCGCAATCTGGGCTTCATCCTGGACTCCTCCCTCACGATGACCAAGCAAGTCAACGCCGTCTCGTCATCCTGTTTCAACACCCTGCACATGCTCCGAAAGATCTTCTGGTGGATCCCCACCGAAACCAGGAAGACACTCACCCAGGCCCTCGTCACCAGCCGACTGGACTCTGGGAACACCCTCTACGCTGGAACCACAGCCAAACTACAGAAAAGACTCCAGCGCATACAGAACGCCTCTGCACGACTCATCCTGGACATCCCCCGCCGCCACATCTCTGCCCACCTGAGAGACCTGCACTGGCTCCCCGTCAACAAGAGGATCACGTTCAGACTCCTCACCCACGCACACAAGGCTCTCCACGACATGGGCCCCATGTACCTCAACAACCGCCTCACATTCTACACTCCCACCCGCCAGCTCTGCTCGACCAGCCTCGCCCTCGCCACCCTCCCACGAATTCGCAGAGCCACCGCCGGAGGAAGATCCTTCTCCTACCTGGCGGCCAAGACATGGAACTCCCTCCCCACCCACCTACGGCTGACCCAGGACCATCTCTCCTTCAGGAAACAACTCAAGACCTGGCTATTCGAGCAGTAATGTTGTGTTTCTATCTAGGACCCTAATTCGATATTCCCGATTTATGCCCTTATATGGGTATAATAAATAATATCCTTATAAAGGCATAAGAATCATATCCATATTTAGTAATAGCCCATGCAGTCCAAATACGACAAGGCTACTCCCCTAGACTCCTAGAAAGTACAACGCGTTCTTTAAATAAACCAAGCCTCCAGCAGCCCGGGAAATCCCCCTGCTTTTGTTTTGATTTGCACAAGAACTCCTGGAGTACAGAAAGAACTGTTAGTTCTTAGTGACGTCTTATGTCCAACCTTACGTCAAACCCGGCACCTTCCAGGTATAAATATACCAACGTTGCCTTAAGCAAACACATGGTGGTTTGGAGCAGAGCGGCTATCTACTTACCCGAAGCCCAGCTGATGCGAGAAGCCGAAGGAAGCCGCCCCTCCCTTTTGACGCACTGAGAGAGACGCTGTCTTTTTATCCAGCCGAGAAAATCCAGCTCCGGTGTTTCCAGTCACCCTTGCAGGTTGCTGGGAGAGCGAGTCCTGAGAGAGAGATACAAGACCTCCTACATTCTATTACCAAGGTACGGAGCTGACTAAACCCTTAAGAGAATTCTTGATTCAGATTCTTGGCAAAAACCAACTTAACTTAAACTGCAACTTACTTACTCCTTCCCACATATTAGGCTTAGGTCAGGTACACCGGGGTAGGCGTATCTTAGAAGCACCAGTTGAGTACGTTAGTCAATATTTTTATGTATGTATATATTTTATCCGTTTTAAAGTATCATATGGCTAAGAAACCATATCAATGCTTTTACAGTATTATTTTATAATACTCCTTTTACTGTACGTACTTTACTTTATGATAAGTATTGCAATTGTGGCAACTCACTTCTCTTGTATGAGAAAGAAGACTGCTCAATAAATAACACCTTTTATTGAAAACGCCCGTCTCTCTATTTCTCTGCACTCTGGTGAAACTAAGTATGCATGATTGACTGAGTGAAATAGCTGTCTATTGTTTTCACACGACTCTAGAGATACACTCTTTATTCTGAGGGAGCTAAGTTGTCATGTTTATGCGGTTGTCAGAAACTAATCCCTTCTTGTCTAAATCAGGACGGTTAACTCTTTCCTGAACATTCGAGAAAGTTTCTAGTGACCTCTGAGCTAGCTGGCAAAACTAACTAAGTCTAATATAGTCAGTAGAGACCTAGTCGACCTCAGTCCTACGTCTACACTGCTGTTTATATTATTCCAATGCACAGAGCCTATTGGGAATATAGGAACTACACTACAGTAGCGGATCCCTCTCCCCCAGCGCCTTGAGACCCTAGCGGGTGAGTAGCGCGCTATATAAATTTGCCTGATTGATTGATTGATTGATTGACATTCTGTTGCTTATGTACAGAGGAGCTGCATTGCCTTTTGGGAGAAATGAGCACTGCATCGTCAGAGAGACATTATTTTAGCAATTCTTTAAATATGCACAGAGTGGGCTTTGGTTTGGCTCCACTGTGAGAGGTATTAATCTCTCACCTCATGCTATCAGCTGACAATGTATCATTCAGTCTTTCAAGAGTTCCTTCCATTAGAATATACAAGAGACTTTTCTAACTCTGAAAAAGAAACTCAACTATGCAGTTTGTCGAATTCTGGGCCAGGTGTACGACCATTCAGTTTTTCAGGTCGCAAATTGTGATTTTTTTGTGACTCGCAATATGAGACCCCCAAAATGGAAAGTACTAATGTTTCTTAGACACATTTAGCGATTCCTAAAGGGGTCGCAAATGACGTGCCTCATCAATATTCATGAGGCAGGTTGCAATTTGCCACCCATTGGGAATGGCCAGAACTCACAGGGATGATGACCTGCTGGCAGCAGACCGCCATGTCTGTGACTGCTTTTTAAATAAAGCAGTTAAAAAAAATGCAGCCTGTATTCCTCAAAGGAAAACAGGATGCCTTTAAAAATGAAAAATTAAACGTTTCTGTTTCATTTAAAAAAAATGTTTTAAGAGCAGGCAGTGGTTCTTTGAAGTAGGTGATAACTGTATTATTTTACGACCGCATTTTCAGTCACAAAACAATTGTACATACCAGTGAGACTCTCTATTAGTAAGGGACGCCCTTGGCATGCCACTTTCTAATAGCGACTCGCAAACCCTATTTTGCGACTCAGTAATAGGTTATCGCAAATTAGGGTTTGTACATACCACAACCCTTTTTAGCGGTCGCAAATGGGCCTATTTTTCCGTGTGTGACAGCTACAAAGGGTCGTACATCAAGCCCTCAGTTCTTTTTCTACTATATGCATTCTACATGGAAAGCAATATTTTTTGCTAATGCATTGGCAAAGCCAGTAGGGCAGACTACACCAACGTTTGCGCACACAATGGGGTCGATTAGGATCGCGGACGGACTTGAGTCCGTCCGCGACCCCTGAGGAGGAGGGAACGTCCGCATGGGCTGCGGCGTTCCCTCCGATCAAATTAGGATGTGACCGCCAGGGTGGCGGTCACATCCTCTATCTCTAACATTGCGGCGGGTGCAGCTTCAAGCTGCACCCGCCGCAATGTAAAAAATCCATGCACAGCATTTGCGTGCACAAAGCGGCAGGCACCGCGCGGTGCCTGCTGCATTGTGCACGCAACTGCAGGGGGGTACCATAGGTACCCCCCATGTGCACCCCCCACCCCACCTTCACCCAGGGGGCCCGCAACGGGCCCCCGAAGTGAAGGTCCGTATGCATTTCCACGGCGGTAAAGCCGCCGCGGAAAAGCATATATTTACAGACATCCTAATATGCCTGGCGGTGTCTGATAGACACCGCCAGACATGTTAGTGCTTTTCCGCCGCGGTCGCCTTCCGACCGCGGCGGAAAAGCGGCGGACAGATTATCAGACCCACCAGCCATCCTAATTTGGCGGTGGGTCTTTGGAGTCTCCGCTGCGGTTTTTCCGCATCCTCCAGGCCGGCGGACACTTCCGCCGGCCCGGAGGATGCGGAAAAACCGCCATCCTAATCGGCCCCAATATATGCATACAGCATTTGTGAATACCTGCGTTTACAAGTTGATTGGTACATTAAAGTGAGATCTATTGGGTTGCCACTGCTTGTTTTTTTTAAAGAAACGGTGTGGTATATGGGTTTGTGCTCTGGTGCTGCTTTTCCTGGATTACTTCTGGTAGTCTCTCCTGGTAGTCTCTCCAGATTCTTTTTTACCGCTTAAAAAATAAATCTCTCTTTGAGTCACCATCTTTTGTTTACAGTGTCTTTATCAGAAATGGAAGCGTCCACCCTAAGGTAATGGACAATTTTTTAATGTGCATCAGAAGAGGAATTTGCATAGTTAATTCCGGACCGAATTAGTGCCTGAGGACAATCCCTTTTCAATCACCAAAACGTCCAGTGACAACAACAGTGTCGAGATTTACTTCGGAACTTGATCACATTTCCCAAAGAGGACATTTTCATTACAACCCCACCTCGGGCCTCCCTTTCCCTATACCTTCGGCCCGTGCGCTGTTCAGAGTGTGTTAAACGACAGAATAATTAGTGTTGAAGAAAAACATCCACTGCTTTTCCCTCCCTGCAGTATGTATCCTCCCAAATTGAGCGTTTGCGTTTAATAATCAGTCACTCCGTTCTTAAACAGTTCAATATGTTTCTGGGACAGTCAGCAGCGCGCTGGCTGTGTGGCCTTTCCCCAGAGCATGCAGATCTTACGGATTCTTCCACACACAAATTACTTACAGCAGCAGAACGGAAGGGGTGGGAGAGAAAGGCCCGAAATAATAAAAAAACGTTTCTTAACTTGTCTAATTGAAAAACTTCAGAAAATGCAATGCATTGAAATTACTTCCTTCCTGACATTACAGCAGGCCGGGTCGCCTTGTGTAATTAGGGCACTTGTTTCCAGGTTTGGTTTCTGCTTATCCTTCGAAACACTTCAAGGCCGCCGCTCAAGCTTCCGTGGTGAGAATGATGGTGGTCTGCGGTACACGGCTGTGTGTTGGTACATCGTTAGAGCGCTGGCATTCATAGGAGTGTCACCCAGGCTCGGATTGGAAAGTTGGGCAATCGGACATAGGCCGATGGCCCTATGGCCAAGGCCAGTTGGTGGTCTGTTTATTGGTTGACTAAGATGTCCAATCAGCCAGGGCTGTCCCTGTCTGCACTGCAAGTGCACAACGTCCTTTGTATACCTATACTGAGCTTGACCCACCTCAGGCCGGTTAATAGTTACAGGCAGAGTGACAATCGGTTGCTTCTTCTGTCACAGCATGAGGTGTGCCAGCTGTTGTGTCGGGGGCCCTAGGCCCTCATTGGAGTAATGACTGGACGCAGACACACACTGGTTGCTGGGTTAATGAGCCACGAGCACGTGCGCTTGGCTCCTTTTATTGACTGTGTCACGTGACTCGTGACACAGTGGTGGGTGGGTGTAAAGTGTGAGATCACATCCTGTGATCAACTAGAATGTGTCCAGCAGGACACAACATGCCTCCCAAAATTTGATAAAAATTAAGGAAAGACAAAAGTCCGAACCTGTGGGAGGAAGTACATGAATATACAATAATTACAAATTTACAATGAGTCTCTTCAGCCGCTTGCTTGATGACGACGGTGGAAATTGCTGCTGAAATATTAATTCTTCTGCGCTCGACGTCCTGGTTCTCGGTGGGCGTGCTCTTCTGCACTTGCGCCGTGGAAGTTTGTTGGTCAGTCCACTGAGATCTTGCTTTTGAGGGTGACGCCAAACAGGATGACCAGATGTTAGACTTGAAGGATGTTGTCTTCTACTGGTCCGTCGGTTTCTTCACTTTAGGCAGCTTGGCTTTACATTACAAAGGATGGAGTGTTGGAAGGACATTCTTCTCACTAGGACGCCCCTCTCTCGGGTGTTCTCCTGCCACGAGATGTCCCGGAGGCCCTTTTCATTAGGTTTCCACTGGGCCGGGTGTTCTCCACAGCGTTGCTCCAACTCCACAGTCTGCGTGTGAATGGAGGAGACGATGAGAGTACTACCTCACAGAGTCCGTAGTTCCACCTGAAGGGTTGTTGTTGACTCCTGCCTTCGCGCACAAGTTCCTCTTCTTCCTGGGACGTGCAGGTTAGACGGCGATGGATCCATCTCTTCTGTCGGGACCCTCTGCCACCGGTGTCCCTGAGGCCTTTGCCCCTTGGATCTCCACGGGCTGGTGTGGATTGGTCAGTTCTCCTTGTTCAGGCCGTCTGAGCTCCCTCCGCATCCAGGTTTCCGCTCGATCCCAAAGCTGGGTGTTGCCAATGGTCCGGCCTGTGCTCTCCTGCAGTCGACTGGTCGTCGGGGTCTTGTGAATAGGTGTCTGTTCTGTTCCTGGTGCCATCAGTGTTCTCCTGGACGTGTGGGTCACTGTACACGATGTTGTGGTGTGTGTCACCTCTTCTTCTTGTAAGTTTGTAGACTTATCACACCTCTCCCCACCTTTTCCAGATGATGTTCTTGGCGTCGTGCCACAAGACTTCTTTCTTCATTCTTTCTTTTCACAACACGGTGCGGTCACCTTTCTATCTTAGTCTTTCTGACCAGGCTTCTTCAAGCAGCGTGCACTCCGCCTGTTTCCCTCTGGTCTTGTCCTGGCTTTCGGACACTATCTTCTTCTCTTCTGTGACTGGACCGGTCGTTACGATCTTTTCTCTTGCCTCCGTTTTACTTCTTTTCTTCAGGTCGGTGTCATCAGACTTCTTCGTGGTCCCATCCCTGGACCTCTTCTTGATCTTCACATCGGACCTTCTGACATGACATCTTCATCCTGACTTCCTGGCAGAATACCTTTGCTGAGCCTTTATGGCGGGTCAGCATTCCGCCGACCTATTGGCAAGTCGGCTTTCTGTTTTCCTTTTCGGGCGACCATCTGACTGGTCGGCTTTTTCTGTGGGTGCGCATCTGGCTTTTCGGATCATCCTTTTCTTTCTAGGCGATCTTCCTTGCTACCAGATGGGGTGGACAGCTTCCTCTTCGCGAGTCTTCTCGCTATCCGCGATCGTTGGGATCGCCATTTGCTTCTGCTGCAGTGCTTTTGCGTTGCCGCAGTTTCGTCTGCGCTCTTTGTGTGCTCTGCTGCTTCCGGAGGGTTACTTCACCACTCCATGGACCTTCTCCGGTGGGTGCACTTCTCGTGCGCACTGCCGGTGAGGCTCTTTAGCTTCTTGGCGTTGTGATCTTGCGTCACTCTTTCATTGCACGTCATTGTGCATGGCAGTTGCAAGTTTGTGCTTCACTTCGTACCGTTGTGGTACATCTTCAGTGTCGCTTTGTTCCTTGCTCTTCTTTAGCTTCTCTGGCATCATCGCTCTACTCCACGTGCGTGCTGCACTTCTGCTTCTTCCAGTACTTTGGGTACTTGCTGCGTACTTCTTCTAGTACTTGAGGTGTGGCTTCCTTACTGTCAGGCGCTGTCCTGTACCGTCCGTGTCCGGGGTACACTTGCGCTCTTCCATCGGTTGCCTTTGAATCTTGCTGCTTGCGGAAGACTGTCTTGACTCTCCCTTGCTGTCCAGCGTGATGCTGTTTTCTCTCCTGCGGTTGCGGTGAGCATCTGTGGCCACCAGGCTTCACCTCAGCAGTGATGATGGGTCTCAGTCTTCGTCCGCGTCGCTGCAGCCTTGCTTCACGTCTGTAGGCTTTCCCTTGGCTTGTCTTGTGCTTGTTTGCATCATTGGCTTCTTTTGGTGCAATGCTCCCCAGTATCCACTAGATGGCAGTGTAGGCTGTGGGTTCCCTTCAGCAGTAGCTTACATCTACCTTGACTTTCTCTCCTGTTTTTTTTTTTGTGTGTGTGTGCTTGGAGTCCCGGGCCTGCAGGACCCGCTGTTGCTATGGAGTGTGCAGGAGGGGGCTGGAGCCACTGCTGATCACCAGGAGCAGGACACCCCCTCGTCTCCAGGTAAGTTTATCTCTTCCTCTTATTAGTTCTGACTTGGGGGCAGGAGGGCACAAACCTCGAGTGTTTTGCCGTGTGTGAGGCATCTCTGTGTCCCTTGCTTAGAGGGGAGGAAACGACTCCGGTCTCTTGTACAGTGTCCAGGATATTGTGGAATTGCTGCTGGGTGCATTTGGGCAGCTTGTAACCCCTATATTTACAGCCTCTATTTATCTTTCAGCGGCGTTGGCCGCTTGCAGGCATTTCACTCTTTTGCTGGCGGACCCCGGAGGTGTGGCATGTATCTTTTGCCGGCGGCGGCGGCTCTCGCGCATTTTCTTTGCACCCCCTGGATCGGAATTGGCTAGGCGGGAGGGACCATGCAGTCGCTCTGCTTCGCTGCCGCTCCAGCGCCTGCCCACCTTCACCGCTTGGCCGTCGCAGCCTCTTTGCTCCCCCTGCTGCGCGGGGTGGAGGGAAGGCTTACCGGAACACCAGCTGGTTCTTTGTTGCTCCGCCCCGCCGCCTTCTCATCACACGCGGCCTGGGGTTATCTCCTCACGGGCGTGCGCCCGTCAGCACTTCTTTAAATTCTATTCACCCCGCCGCAGCACTTCACTCACGCTGTGTGGCGGGGGACGCTGGATGCAGGCCACGGGTGGGCTCCGCTGGCCTTGCTTACTTGTTGGCACTTTTCTCTGATAGCGGGTGGGCTCCGCTTTGTATGCAATCGTACGGGGGGTCGCTTCTGGCATGCGCGACCCCCGGGGCCATTCACCGCACCCGGGCTCACCTCCGGCCTACGGGCCTCTTCAGCCACGCGGGTGGGCTCCGCCTTGGCTCCTCCCTGTGGGGCACAGTCGCGACCGTAACGGGTGGGCTCCGGTCGGTCCGCCCTTTTCCATGGGCACTCGGCGTGGCTAGAGAGGTGCGGGGTGGGCTCCTGGTCACCTCCTCAGCAGGTACTAGGCCCGGGGCACGGCACTCGCCCCTTGGGCCTCTCGGCGGTCGGCGCTGCCTCCTCAGGGGGTGCCCTTCGCTCGGGCAGGATTCACTCCCCCTCACCCATGACGAAAATGGCTGTGGCACGCTGGGCACAGCTACCACTCCTCGTCGCCATTTTTGTGTCGGGGGCCTTAGGCCCTCATTGGAGTAATGACTGGACGCAGACACACACTGGTTGCTGGGTTAATGAGCCACGAGCACGTGCGCACGGCTCCTTTTATTGATTGTGTCACGTGACTCGTGACACAGTGGTGGGTGGGTGTAAAGTGTGAGATCACATCCTGTGATCAACTAGAATGTGTCCAGCAGGACACAACAACTGCCTCCTGGCTACCTCCAGGTGCGACAGAGGCCTCAAGGAGCTGCTGATGAGAAGCCTTTAGCACTCGCTTTGCAGATGACTGGGGTATGTGTAATATCCTTTACCACTCTGTAAAAGACTGTCCCATCAATGTATGAGTAGGCATTGCACTCTCAATGGAACGTCATGATGTAATTTGTAATGTGCGGATGTGAGCTAGCCTGGGAGTTGCTGAGCAGTGGTTGAAGAGGGTTGATGGGACCGTCTGTATCTAATAACCTTATATCTACAATTCTTCCTCCTGGTCCTCGACTAATTGAGGTGGCAACTTGGCTCACTGGTGACGATGATGTTTTAAGGTCTTCCAGCAAAGAAGTGAGGTGGTTTTTGGAAGGTCTCAACACTGGCTGTGCTATGGAGTTACCTGGCGTGACAGGCATCATCTACAATTGGATGTAGTGTACCTCTAGCCACACAACTGTGAGAATCTCCGAGTCGTTGGATAAGGGGCAGCCTGAGCCTTCTGAGGAGGTCCAAGGCAGGGGTTCATGCACATCTTTTAATGTTAACGTAAGCAGAAGCTTAATAAGCAGCGAATAGCCAGGTATCTACTACCTGCAATATGAAGTGATACCTATGAAAGCGCGCACATCTTTCTGAGTTTGCGGAATAGGCATTTTAACAATGGTACTGATGCGCTCAGGGGTCAATCTCCTTTCCTCCTTCGACAGTAGGTGACCTAAGTAGGTGACCTCCTGTCGACAATATTGAATTTTGGAAAGGGATGCTTTATGGCCATGTTGAGCTAAATGTAGTAACAATTTAACTGTACTGTCTCTGCAACCTTGTTCTGTATCCGAGGCGATGAGCAAGTCATCAACATATTGAAGCAATACATTACCTGTAGGGAGCAACAAGGAATCCAGCTGACTTTTCAATGCCTGACTATAGATACTCAGACTCTCTGGATACCCTTGAGGAGCGCAACAGAATCTAAAATCTTCTACCAGCTAGGGTGAACCCGAACAGATACCTGCAGTCAGGATGAATGGGAATACTGAAAAATGCGTTTTTCAAGTTAATGACAGAAAAGAATTTAGCAGAAGAGAGTCATAATGTTAGGGACCACCAGAAACTGGTGGAGCACTATTTTGTTAACTTCACGCAAGTCAATCACAAAGCGATAAACATCTGCTTGATTCTCAGAGGGACCCGAAGGTGTCCATTTGAGAATGGGAAGAATAGGGCTATTACAGACATTAGCAGTCAGCTCCTCAACCACTCCTTTCTCAATCAAATCCTGTACATTTTGCATCAAAGCTCGCCCACCTGCCTGTGGTATTTTATAATAAGGGATACGAGGAAAAATAGCACCATCCTTTACATGTATCGAAACCGGCGATATCTGCCACAAACCCACATAAGTGTCGCCCGTTCCCCAAAGTATGGGTGGCATATTTTTAAATTCAACCAGGAGGGGCCTATTTTTGAATAGGCACTGCTTAGCATACACCACATCTGGACCCATCGTTATATAAACACCTGGTGGGGAGCAATCAATCATAGCATGCAATTTCTTCAACAAGTCCAAACACATCAAATTCTCTCCAGGTCAACAAGAATGGTGAATCCACAGTGAAAGGACCAATAGTCAATGCAAGGGGTTTTGAAATGTGGCTCACAACTGGTACACCAGAAAAACCTACAGAAACAATATTATGGCCAGACAGAGCCGCTCCAGGGACCAAAGAATGAGAAATAGAACTGTTTGTTGCACCTGTATCCACCAAAAACTCCTTGACCGAACCATGCACATCCACACTAACACACGGACCGCGTTGATCTACAGGTATCAGAACTGGTACCTCACTCTGTCCCTGGCTGTCCTAGTTATAAGACATCCCTGTCACCTCATCCGTATCATAATGATCATAAAAATACTGTCCTCCCCGAGCGTAATCAAAATAGTTCTGATCAGAGTGACCCTACGTTGCCACAGCACTCTGAGCCCTGTCTTAGGCATCGGCTCCACAACCCCGTCCACGAGAACCTTGTCCTCTAGGAGCCGCCACCTTCTGCAAAAACACCGGACACTTGCTAAGCCAGTGTCCCTCCTCTTTACAGTGCGCACACTGATTCACCCTTAAAGGCATGGTACTTGCGGGCCTGCTAGTGCGTGGCAGCTGTTGGGCCGAACCACCACATCCTCTACCATTTTCCCTAGAGGCCTGCTGCAACAACACCTTCATCTTCAAATCCTTGTGCTTCTTCTCTGACCTCTCCTTATCCTCATTTTCCCTGTGCTCATAGTACTGGGCCATATTCAAGATAACAGAAGTAGAGAAGATGGACCAGGTGCTTTCGGCAACTTGCAATTGGGTCGCAATTTCAGGAACCAAATTGGAAACAAATCTGTTAACAAACAGTCGCACACCACATTGGATCGACAAATCCTGTCCACTATAATCTAGAAACACACCTTTAAACCGAGTAAAAAAATCAGACACACTCTCATCTTTCTTCTGACGACAAGACGATAACTTGTCCCAATCAACTTTTCTCGGATGAATAAGAGAATGCATACAAGTAATGATACGGCCGGACAAAGCAAGTATCTCCACTCTAGGCTTATCACCTGTCTTCCGTTCCTGATCCCTTGTTTTAATTTGATTCCAGGTACCACCCAATCCCACAACATGATCCTGGGTGTGTACTTGTCTTTAAATATCGACCGGAACTAGTAAACCAAAAAACATTTCAATATCTGCATGCGACATTACTGTTGAAGAGGCTTCTTCAGTCAATTCCTTCTAATACGCAGTAGGATTTTTCCTAGGGTCAGGTAACTGAGTCTTAAGAGACAAAACTTCACTCCTTTCCCACAGAGTTTAAACTCATTGTTCTTGGAAACATGCTGCTACACCTTGTCTAACATCATTGCCATGCTGACCCCTCAGCTCTGGTATTTTGGGATGGTAGATAGGATGAACCTCCCGCATCAGAAACTGAGATACGTGGGTGGGGCTCTTCTCAAGCAGTCTAACCTGATAAGCAACCAAAGTTGCAACATTACCGAAGACATGAGCAGGCACCATATCAGTAGCATTCTCATGATCCCTAACATCATATATGATCTGCGGTGCTGCACCATTGAAACACTGCTCCCAAAGACAATTCGAAGTAGCCGACATATGATTAAAGGCATGCTACTGTACGAAAGGCTCCTACTCTTTCATCATACTCCACACATCTTCCACACTCTAAATAGGGTTTCAGGCCCACTGCCCATCCTGATTAGTCACCACCTTTTTCTCTTCATCTCCCGTATCAGATCACACTAATGTCCGCCCCATACGCACCTTAAATTTTGTCCAGTCACTACACTTAAATCAACATACTGGTGTCCCACTACTCAAACACATGGTGGTTTGGAGCAGTTCGACTATCTTCTTGCCCGACGCAGCTCGCTACAGCAAGTGCCGAAGGAAGAAGACCCTCCAGCTGACGCACTGACATGGAGGCTGCCTTTCTCTCGCTGAGAATCCAGCTCCAGTGTTTCCAAGCTCACCTTGCGGGGTGTTGGGAAATCGAGTCCCGAGACAGAAAGACCAGCCCTCCTTTAATCTAAAACCAAGGTACGGAGCTGATTAGACCCTAAGAGAAATCTTGGATAGATTCTTGGCAAAGAAACTAAACTTATGCTGTACCTTACTTACTTCCTCCCTCGTACTAGACTTAGGTTAGGTACATTGGGGTAGGCGTATTTCAGAAGCACAAGTTGAGTACTTTTAGTCTTTGTTATTTATGTATGTATTTTATGGCTTAGATACCATACAATGCTTTTACAGTATTATTTTATAATACTCTTCTTGCTTTATGCATTATACTTTACAGCCAGTATTACGATTGTAGCTGTTCATTTCTTCTGCATGAGAAAGAAGACTGTTCAATAAATACTGTTATTGAAAACGCCCGTCTCTCTATTTCTCTGCACCTCTGATGAAACGAAGCATGCACGATTGATTGAGTAAAATATCTATCTATTGTTTCCATAACTCTGAAGATACGTTTTATCTTGGGGAAACAAAGTTGTCATGTTTATGCGGTTGTCAGAAACTAATCCCTTCTTGTTTATTCGAGAAAGTTTCGAGTGACCTCTGAGCTAGCTGGCACTCACAATTAAGTCTAATATATTCGATAGAGACCTAGTCGACCCCAGTCCTACGTCACATCTATAGGATATATTATTCCAATGTGCAGAGCCTATTGGGAATATAGGAACTACACTACATGGCGCCCAACTATTGATAAGGTACTAATTTAATGCTTGATACTAGAGTAACTCAGTCGTGCTTTTCACAGAGTCCTCTTTTTCCCCGTAAAATACTTCAATAGACATCTGGAGTGTGTTAAAGGATAACATATCCGCCATAACTGAGTTGGACGAAAATCCTACATATTAGTTTTTGGTTTATTCAACGTTGAAGGATACAGTGTTCCAAAATGTTGTGCACCTTATCTTTGATTCCTTGAAACTTGCTCTGCAAAACTTTCAACAAAATGTTGGATACCGACATCGAGAACGGTGGACCGGCAGGCAGTAACGCAACCAGTGGACTGCAGCTGCAGCCCGACCGGGCTTTGACGTTACCGGTTTCCAAGAAACCAACGCGGATGCTATAATCATCCCGGAAAACTTAAGGAAAACCATCACTATAAAGCTTATAACAAATGGCCTATCACCTAGAGGTCGTAGGGTAATTTTAGTCATAGAGGCACACAAATATTGAAAGACAGAGGTATTCTACTATTGGATTATCTTCCCAGAAGCAAATGCATTAACACATGTGTTCCATTTCTACAAAGTAGAGGAAACTCCAGCAGAATACGTTCCTTTCGAGGATATTGAGATTCCATTAACATACTAAGAGCATGCGCTCTGGTTTAAAGGCGCCCTTCAACATCAAAACCACATTACCAGGCTCGATCCACTAGGTAGACCAGGAGCAACATGGCCGGTACTAGCCAGCTATACACCACATCCTGCCATTGAACGAATGACAGGTCCATAACTATTAGTTCAACTAAAACAATTAATTAAAATACATAGACAATTGGTTCAATATGTCATGCGGACTCTAACAGTTCAACCTCCTATCAGGATTCCACAACACACCCCTCACCAGGGGAACACAAATAAAATTACACCACAGACTATACAATCAGTCATTGGTAAATTACTCGCAAAAAGGGAACAAATTCCATTCTGGATAGCTCAGAAAATCACTCAAATAGAGGCAGTATTTCCAGATAGTACACCTCATGGGAAACAGGACTCTAACAATCTGCTTACTAATGGGGATCGGACCACACCTGGACGACTGCGACACTTGGCGTACAGTCTTTGCTGCAATCTACACAAAAACTCATGGTGTTCCGTCTATGGCGATAATACCAGACGTCCTGAAACAGATTCAAAATGAATACGGGGCAGAGCCTGCTTTAAATCTGGGTATGAAATTACTTAAAGATTTCAAATAGGTCTCAGCTATAATATTAGCTAATATTAAAGGTGAAGCAGCCTCCGTGGCGATGTGCCAAAAATTAAAAGAACTTGATGTAACTGAGCAACCATATGAACTGGCCAGAATAATAGAAAAATCCTATGAAGAACTAGGTAGAGATAGTTTGGGTGGGAAACCAGTGAAGCCCCAACTAACAGAAAGTCCTGAAAAGGTCTTTATCAAAAACACTCTCACTACTCCTAAAAAGAAGTGGGAAAACACTAAACAGACACTTCCTAAAGAGAAGCTTTCTCAATCCAGAGGTAGGTCTCCTCAAAAGGAGCCCTCTGAAAAGAGGTATAACCTCAGGAATAGGGATAATTTGAAAAAACCTGATAGATATCAAGATACTGATACACGTTCCTCTCGTACCTTTCAGACTTCTTCGCAGAAATCCGAAAGAAGAGGAAGGTCAGAACACAAGAAAGAATGTGTGAAGTCCAAAGACAATTAACACGTTCCAAAAAATAAGAAAACACAATTCACCAAGAAGAAGGTACCAAGTCAAAACATCAGACATGCCGATCATCTTGAGGACATAACTCAAGAACGGGGAGTGGGCTCAGACAATGCTGGACAGCGCAGCAGAAGTTACCATAGCTCGCAGGATCCTGAAGGATCATCTGGAGACAGTGGACTTGAATCAGTACATTCAAGTTGAAACTGCCGATACCAGGGTTAGTGTACCCCATAAGTTCTATGAAGTAACACTAAGGATGGAGGGGGACAGAACTAGGAAAATAAGAGCACTCTTTTGGGAGAAGCTCTCTAAGGGTTATGACATTCTTTTAGCTGAAAAAGACTGGCCACCAAAATTTGTCAGGGAGTGCCCACATGGCAAAGACATCATTATGCCAGCCTTCTCTAATCGTATTCCAATTCACTTAAAATACACCTATGCCAGAAAATGGGCTGTAGCCCAGGCTCCAGCATTATATAAAAATCATGTGGGATGGGATGAGGATTCTCCTCACCATAAAATCCAGTTAAAAAATCAACCAACTGCTCAGAGGCAGTATCCAGTTAAGCAAGAAACTAAAAAACAGGTCAGGGAGATCTTAGATCAACTTGAATACCAAGGGGTGATTGAAACATGCACCTCGTCAATGCACAATCCTTTGTTTCCTGTCTCCAAACCAGACAATACATATCGTCTAGTTTTGGACTACAGACATTTAAATTCTTGTTGCAAAACCTTTGCAGTACAAAATGCACACAGTGCAGCACTAATGAATAACAATGTGCGTAAAAAATCTAAAACTACATTAGATATTTCTAATGGTTTCTTCTGTCAAAACATTGCACAAGAAAGCAGGTACTTTTACCGCTTTCTCAATTATGGGGACACAGCGTCACTTCTGTCGTCTCCCCCGGGGATTCAAGAATAGTCCAGGGTTATTTTCAGCCAGAGTAACAGAATTACTACAAACGTATGATGATGAGGCATTATCTTATGTCGATGACATCTATCTAACAGACGATGATTTGAACAGGCACTTGAACAGAGTGAATACCATAATACTTGGTTTCGCATCTGAAGGGTATAAATTCAACTTTAAAAAATCAAGAATTGCCCATCTGAACACCCTATTCTTAGGATATGAAGTTTCAAGTGAAGGCAAAAGCCTGGCAGCAAAGTTTTTAGGGAAATATGCGCTGCTCTAACCTACAAAAAACGCTGAAAAACATAGTCAATTCTAGGTTTACTGAATTTCGTAAGAACTTACATTCTAAATTACGCAGAAAGGGTTAAACCTCTCTACGAATTAATCAAACCTGATTTCAAAACAACTAATTGGACTCAAAAACACACAGAAATTTGTGCACCATTTTAAGGGATAGTCCAACTCCGGTTCCGTATTGGTGATGGTGAGCGGGATCACCACCGACTTGTCCCAGTTGATACTGAGGCCGGCGTATTGTTCATACTCGACATACTCTCTAATGAGTGGGTTCATGTTCCTATTAGGGTGTGTGGTGTAAAGGACCATGTCGTCAGCATACAATGAGATACTAATCGGTCGCAGAGTGAAGCGCAGCGCAGTGTCAGAGTGCTTCTGACGTATCTTGCAGGCCAGCAGCTCAAGTATTATAGCAAAGGGCATAGGTGACAATGGGCACCCCTGTCTTGTGCCCCTGGCGATTGGTATGGGAGCTGAAGTCAGACCGTTAATGCGTATTCGTGCCTTCGGTGTCGTGTATAGCAGAGAAATCCACTCCGGAAACGGTTCGGGGAACCCCATTTCACGCTGTGTCACGAACATGAAACCCCATTCCACGGAGTCAAATGCTTTAGCGGCATCTAAGAGGGCCGCTGCCGCTGGCACCTCCGGGTCCAGTTGATGCTAAAGGGAAAAAATCGTACGAAGATTTTGAGCCATGGGTCGCATTGGCATGAAGCCTGCCTCATCCGGCAATATCAGGTTGCAGAGGAGTGGGTGTATTCTATTCGCTATTATTTTTGCCAGGATTTTCGCGTCCTCATTAATTAAGGATAGGGGCCTATAGGATTCACATTTCAAGTGGTCTTTGCCCGGTTTCGGAAGTGATACAAGTAGCGCTTCCATAAGAGTGTCTGTGATGTGTCTCGTGGTTTGTGAAGGCTTGATTTTGAATGATAGAGCCCTTCCAGGCCTACCTCCCTCACCATAAGCATGCGCCACGTACCTGCGTGAGAGGTATTTTACTTCGTCCGCAGCGAATTCATTGTATCTATCTATATGTTGTCGTATCTCGGCTAGAATAGAGTCTGCTGGGCCCTCTTCGAACCTTCGTTCCAAGATCTGTATGTCAGTTTTGATTTTTTCCAATTGGGTCTGGATGTCCCTCAAAATCCCCATATGAGTGCTAATGCAATAGCCACGTATAGTCACCTTAAATGCTTCCCACAAAGTTTTCGCGCTCTCAACAGAGCCCGTGTTTTGCTTAAAGAAGCTCACTATGGCCTGCCTTAACCCCTCTCTGAACACCTGATCCTGTAGTGCGGTGTGTTTCAGTCGCCAGGTGAACTGTCTCGGTGTATGCGTTGGTACGTTTAGTTTGAGCACGACTTGTGCGTGATCTGACAGTGTCTTGGGCATGTGTGCCACCTCTGTAGTCCAAGTGCAAGCATCTTGAGTTACTAGCCAGTAGTCAAGTCTAGACCATGTGAGGTGTTTGGACGAAAAACATATTCCCTCCAGTGTATCCGGGTTCCTCTGCCTCCACACATCCAGCATATTCCATTCAGACATCCCCTCCCGCAGCACCCTTGCCGAGCGTTTGCCGTATCTGTCCAGGCCAGTCGATCGATCTAATGTTGGATCCAGGCAGGTGTTAAAGTCCCCTCCCCAGATTATGGTGCCAGGCTGCAACTCCCTCAAAGTCGACCAGAGTTTAGTATAAAAGTCAGGGTCCTCTATGTTCGGGCCATATACATTCACCATGGTCAATCCAGAACCCCTGTAGTCACCCTGTAGTATAGCAAAGCGCCCCTGATCGTCACAAAGTGATTTGAGATGAGTGAAGGGGACAGTGCATTTTACCCATATGAGAACCCCCTAGCATAGGACCAATAGGAGGATGCCAGCCTGTACGAGGCCCACCGTTTACCGATATGTTGTTCCCGAGTGTCGGTGAGGTGTGTTTCCTGCAAGCAGGCTACGTCTATTTTGTGTCTAAATATGCTAACAACCTGCGTATCTTTTGTGGGTTGTGCAGGCCCCGTACGTTCCACGTAAGGAGGTTCAGAGGCCTGCAGTCATTAGAGGGGCCACCCATTGTGCGCAGTCCAGCGTAGTGGCAACCCTCCATGTGTTCGCCGTTGGAGTGTATCAGTCTTGAATGTGTCAGTCTGTAGTCTGCCAGTCAGAGATTTTGGTCCCCCCCCCCACCCACTCCACCGCACCAGAACTAGTGGAGACATCTCTCAAAACTTTCTTCATCTTGTCCCACGGTCAACGTAACAGGAAAAACAAGAAATACAGAAATCAAAAAACTTTGCGATTCACGCGCGGGGGTCAGAGCTGCCTACCCATTTCCTGTAACCAACGTTACATGAGTCTGAGCCCTCTACATCACAATAGTAACTCCCTCTCCCCCAGTATTTCTGAACATTTTAGCAAAAGCCACAGGATAACTATATAGAGCATCGGGGCATCGCCAACAGCAGTCCCACCATTGTTGCATGCAGCAGACCAAGCACAAGGGAGATATATTGAATAGTCACTTATCTGGATACGTTGGTCGCTGCAGTCCCATAGCGCCGGTGCTAGTGTCCAGTTTCTGCGAGCCCCAGCGGCGCGCCATCAGCCCCCCATCTCCCCTCAGCCCCCATGCAACGAATATAAACTATTCCACATCGGACAGTGCGGGGGGATCCCCATGCACACTTCTTGTTGATCTTCTCTGCACACTTTGCTTCTTCTTTTGCTTCAGGAATGTCTGCACCTCCTCTACGTTGTTAAATATTCTCGATTTACCCTCAGTCGTGATTTTGAGCCGTGCAGGGTACAACATTGCGTAGGGTATTTGGAGCTCATGTAGTTTTGTCTTTGCGTCCAGGAACTTCTTCTGTGCCTCTTGCACCGCTGAGGTGAAGTCCGGATATATGGAAATGTTCATCCCCTCATGAGTGAGCAAACCTAGTTCTCTGGCTTTCCGTAGCGCTGCATCCCGGTCTCTATAATTGAGGATTTTAGCTATAATGGGACGCGGCCTAGAACCAGTTGGTGGTTTTGGTGCCAATGTTCTATGTGCCCTTTTTACGATGAAAACTTCTGAGAAGGTGTCCCGGCCAAGCATGGTGACAAGCAAGTTCTCTACATAGCGTTCCATTGGGCCCGTGCTGGTTGTCTCGGAAACACCCATCAGGCAGATGTTACTCCTTCTGGACCTGGCTTCCAAATCCTCTGTCTTAGATGCCATCAACAGTAGTTGTTTCTCCATCCTTGTTTGCTTCGTTTCCACTTGTGTCTGGGAGTCTTCGGCCTTGGAGATCAGTCGCTCCGCCAGGTCTAGGCGCTCCGCATGTTTATCTAGGCGCTCGGACATTCTATCCACCCTATATGTTAAGGAGTCTATCTTTCCGTCAATGTTCGTGAGGGAGGTCTGTATGGTATGAAACATGTTCTGTATGGCCTCATTAGTGACCCCTCCTGCGTCCGTTCTCTGTTGTGTGGGCGGGGTCTGCGCTTCGGCATCGGCATCTCGCTGTTTTTTGGCCTGGTCAAAGGTTAGTTTTGGCTGGTTGCGGTCGGGTTTCCCCATGACTCCGACCTCACGGTTTGCGATGGGTCAGCGCGAGCGGTCACTGTGGCATTGAGGTCCCGCAAAGGAAAGGCACACTCATCGGGGCTAAGTCAGGGATCTGGCCAGGACGTCAGCTCCAGCGTGTGGGTGTTGCAATGAGATAGCGTGTTAGCAGTGCCGCTCAACCCCTACCACCACACTGGTGTACGCTTGTGTGCGCCACTCCTGCCCAGCGCGTGCTGGTGATCTGCTGCGCACCGCGCCAGGATCCACGTCAAACTCGCTGCGGCCACGTGTGGTGTCAGTTTGGTGCCGCCGCGGTGCCAGGCAATAGCAAGTGCTGCACTGCAAGTGTGATTCCCGCTGCCACCACAATCTCCTGGTCTCTTCTGCAGTGTCAGCTAGGCAGATAATGTCAATGTAGGCGGCCGCCCGCGCCCCTCGGCCTCTCACCCCTCAGTTGTGTGGCTCCCCTGACATGCGCTTCCTGTCAGCGCGTCCAGCGTGCCTGGGGGGGTCAAAATCGCCACGCTGGTACCGGGGAGGGGGCAAAACCAGCCCAATGCGGCTACCCCCAGGGGTCCGCTGCAGAGACGGGGGAGGGAGGGGGATGGGAGGGAGCGCCGCTCCAGCCACCTCAGCTCTCGGGCCGCACCTCTAACCGCGGGCCTACCTCACCGCCATCAGGTCGAGTCGCAGGGCGTCAGCCCCCTCCCCCGAGGCTCTCGATCCCTTCCACAGCCTCCGGTCGCTTCGCTCAGGTGCTCGGGCCCAGCAGGCAAGGCGCACCAATCAGCGCGGCCGCCGCGCACGACTTGCATACCGGGTCCCCGCTCACGCGAGGACGGGGCTTGGGCAACACCGGCAGGCCTCCCCGCCCAGAGGCCTCAGATCCAGGGTTCTGTGGCTCCGATCTGCCGGATTCAGACAGTCGGCAGCGTCGCTGGGTCACCCACGGCTCTTAGGTTGTGATTCTGTGGGGTCGGATGGGAGGGAAGGATATTTTTTGAAGGATAATCGGGGCTCAGGCGAGGAGCTCGCTCAAGCAGCGGCCATCTCGCTTCGTGGCTAGCTCCGCCCCCCACTCCGACAGAGCTTTATCCTGATTTTGTCCTTTGACTTGACCGCAAAGAGCAAGTCTTTTTTTGTTTCCCTGCAATGTGCATTATACCAGGGATTCACTGGGACTAAGTTGGTCTTCGGTTTACCCACCGGACAGAACACATCAGAGAGGATCTGGGTGAGCCCTTGATGGATTGTCCGAGCCTCGACCCCCTCCCTGAGCTGTTATTTCTGTCTGGGACCTCACCCATATCAATTAGACTAGGCAAAATCCTACGATAGACCTCTGCAAGTTTTCATGGGAAATCTATTATCTTTGGCCACTTAACTCTTCGACTGTTATTAGTTAGAAAAAGCGGGAGACCAACGGCATTTTGATCAGGGGCTGCTTTTGGGATACCCATACTTTCCGATTTCAGCGTCATAACCAGAGGGTTATCATCACTGTCTTTTCTTTTATCTATCTTAAAATCCAGGACCATTCCCCATGTTCTGTGTTCGACTAGTATGTAGTCCAAAATAGAATTACGACCTTCTCGATTGAATGTCATACGCCCTGGTGTATCCGATTTCGTCCTCCCATTGCAAGCCCTAAGGGAGGACAAAAGTATAAATGAGTTGATTTGTAGTACTAAAGGGGTCCAGGCTCTTACTAACTGGATCTGTGGTTCCGGTATGTGCCAGATTTGGTCTTCATCCTCTGTATCAACTTGCCTTGTAAGCGGCTCAAACTGACAATTAAAGTCACCACCCACAATTTGGATGATAGCCGGGTGAAGAGTTGAAATAAACTGCTGGAGCTGATCTATAGTGGCAGATTCCTTCCCACTCACGGTTGGACGGGAATATACATTTATAAAAGCAGTTTGTCTATTTTCTGGGAAAGTAAGCAAGACACACTGGACATCTAGAGACCCCGTAGGGATCTGGACAGCCTGGGCCCCTAGGTGGGTGCCCACCCATATACTAAGACCCCCTGAGGGTCTCCCCATTCCCTTATTGGTTGCTGGTACACTAAAAGTGGAATACCCCAGCCTTTGTATATCATCCAGTGCCCAGTTTTCCTGGGGGAGGCAAACATTGCAATCCTCCACAAATGCTCCCCACTCTGGGCATGACAATTTATTTTTAATTCCAGCCACATTCCATGACAAAATTTTCACTGTTTCCTTTAGCTCGCCCTCCCTAGATTCCGTTACCACTGGCTCTGGACTTAGTCCTACAGTAAACACAGCATCCATACTATTAGCTATGCAGTTTTGGCTAAACCCACCACCCTCCGACACAGTTGCCCTTTCCACTGCCACCTGAGGCACCGCGCATCTAGGGACCACTTGGCTCCCTATGCCGGGGAAGCTAATCTCTGCACAGGCCCCCTCACTACAGTTCCTAGTTCCCTTGGCAGCACACTCTGGATCCCTCCCCACAATCCCACCCTTATGTGGACTAAATGCTTCAATAAGGCACCCTGACAACTCAGGCCGGCTATAGTCCATACACGGGGCATCCTCATTACCCTTAGGGCACTGGGGTGGAATCCGCCGTCAATCTATCTGATCTAGGACACTGAATCTGTTACTCAGTGCAGCACGTCCCAGCTGGGGGTGTAGTTGTTATTGCCCAGCCCAGGGACCTGAATGCCCTGGGTTCTAGATCCAAAGGTAGTATAGTCATTCCTTTGTTGTTGCCCTTTTTCCCCAATGGGAGTTGGATAGAAATAGGTCAGGGGTAATGTTTGGATTTGCGTGCCCAAGTGGCTTGGCCCCCAGTTGGAAATATAGTCCACCACCTTCCTATCTCTAAAATTGACAACTACACAATCTCCCCTGATATTTTTCACTCTTGGCCCCACCCATTCAACACGACGGGCAAACAGAATTTCTCTTGATACATGGGGAGGTAGTGGCCTATTATAGTTGAACCAATGCATGCATCTGTTTTTAAGGTCCCTATACTCCTCCCTTTTCCCCCGGTCCAAGACTGGAACTCCTGCCAGAACAATGACATACGGGGCGGACTCAGGAGGGAGGTCCAAGCGTTTCAGTTCGGTACTAAAATGGACCGAGCCTTCACCTCCCGTATGTGGAACTTGTAAATTAGAAGCCCCTCCACCCCTCCCACACATAGAAGTTCTTCCCCCCCTTACATCATTCCCACTGTTCTCCCTTTGCTGTGTCAGCTGTCCTGTGGGACAGTACCTTCAGTACTCAGGCCATCTAAATTGTTTGGGACCAGAGCAGGGGGTTACAGGTGGCATTGGCACTACCTATATCCATCTGTGCGGTGTGAATAGTAACATCCGTACTTAGACCAGCCCCCCGCCCCCCTTCAATTACTGGTTGGGTACATTGTAAGCATGACAACCTGTTCTCAATATCATTGAGTCTTTCATATAAGGGGGCGGCAAGTCTCCACAAAAATACTTTCCATTTTTATCCAGAACTCCTCTCCATACTCATTTGAGGAAGTAGGATTTGTATTTGGCGATGTCGCAGACATTAATCCCAGGCGCTGGTCAGTATCTCTATCCATAACTGTGCCCTCTGTGGTGATAGGCGCTTGTCCCTCAACAGTGTTGTTACATTTCTGTATTTTGGATTTCCTCTTATTTAGCGGAACGCCCCCTCGTTTCCTTTTCACCACTGCCACCGCCGGTTTTAAGCCCCTCATGGAGCTGGTAGCAGAACGCGTTTGTAATTTACCCACCGGAGATCCAGGAAGGTCTGGCAAGACAATCCTATCTGCTATCCCCAGATCAGGTGTGGCTAGTATAGAGTCCAGTGGAGCAGGGGCTTGAACAACAGCTGACACTACTATGGTATCTGTAGGTCTAGATTCCATTTGGGCCTGATGTAGTCCCTCGGTGGCAGCCCCCCTGCTGGTGATCTAATCGAAACTGAGTGATTAGGGGCTGCTACCTGTGCCAAGTGACCCAAAGATGACCTTTTGTCCCAATTAGGGTCGAGGGATAGCCTTTTTTCCACAATATCAATTTGATGGGTCAGCATTGATGATGCCCTAATAAGGAATTGGTCCAGCGTCCCTATAAATGACCCACCAGGGATTGACTTTCTTCCCTTTCCTACGTTTACTGTCGCCATTTGATAAGCGGTACAATAGTTGGTGCACCGATTCTCCAAGAGAATTCCAGTCAAAAGAGACCTTACGTTTTTGCACTGACCTTAGATGTAGCTTTAGGATGAAGGCGAAAGAGGAAGGCCCTGTCCCGTCCTTGCACGTCCTCGAACAGGCTCAAACGGGCCCGCCCTTGGCCCGGGCTTCGCCTGGCGCACGTCCGCGCTGCGGAGGTCAGAACTTCCTGAAATACTTCCGGTGTGTGAAGGAGGGAGGCGGGGCGGTCTCCAGACGGCCCCCGCGGCTCTCTGGGCTTCCGAGTCCTCCAAATGCAAACCACGGCAGGAACCAAATGCGCAGTGTCTCCCGCGAAGCGGGAGACGCAAGAAGTTAAATAGCGCCTGGTGTGTGTGAAGGAGGGAGGCGGGCGGTCTCCAGATGGCCCCGCGGCTCTCTGGGCTTCAGAGTCCTCCAAAGGGCAAACCTCGGCAGGAACCAAATGCGCAGCGTCTCCCGCGAAGCTGGAGATGCAAGAAGTTAAATAGCGCCTGGTGTGTGTAAAGGAGGTAGGCGGGGCGGTCTCCAGACAGCCCCCGCGGCTCTCTGGGCTTCCGAGTCCTCCAAAGGGCAAACCACGTCAGGAACCAAATCCGCAGCGTCTACCAAGTCATTTATCATAATTTGCTTTGGGGCAAATATGCACACATTAAAAATGGCGATTTTTATAAGGTATTTGTTGACTTATTGTCAGCTTTCGATTGTGTAATTCATGAGAAACTGTGGGCAGAAATGAATTCACTGGGTATCGACAGTAATATTATAAATTTTTCACAAAACCTTTACTCAAACAGCTATGCAAGAGTACTGTTTGGTACAAAAGGAGGGTGAACTTGCCCCTTAAGAATAGAAAAAGGGGTTCGCCAGGGATGCGTACTTGACACTTTTTTATTCAATTCCTATATTAATAACTTGGGCAATACGCTGGTTAGTTCATGTACTGATTTGCCACAAGTAAAGCATCCGTCAATCCCAATTCTGCTTTACGCGGATGACGCAGTTCTTATGGCGCACACCCCTCTGGCCCTGCAATCCCTCCTTGATAGTTTCACCCTATTTATGGAGAATCTGGGGCTACAAACTAACATAAGTAAGACCTTTGCTATGAAAGTGGGCCATAGTGTAGTCAAGTGCCACAACATCTACATAGGAAAAGAGATTCTACCTCAAACCCTGACTTTTTCTTATTTGGGTATTTTATTTGATTGCAAAGGGACCTGGAAAAGTGCTATTAATGCAAGAAGATTGCAGATTGTAAGATCTATCATGGCCCTTCATAATTTTGCCAGGAAATTGGGGAATATCCAACCAAAAGAAATGATAACTATCTATTATGCAAAATGCAGAACTATCGCAATGTATAGTTCTGATTTTTGGGGCTACGTGAATGTTGATTCTCTACAGGCGGTGGAAAATGCCTTTTTTAAAAGTCTTTTAGCACTTCCCTCCAGTTGTTCAAATCATGTATGTCAATCAGAATTGGGGGCTAATTATCTAATAGATCTGATCAGGATTCAACCAGTTCTGCTTTGGCACAAAATATGGACCTCTGAATACACGGACTTGAATCGTGTCATAGCTAAGGACTGTTGTGATTTTCAATTGGCCTTAACCTCTTTGACGCTGATGACGGCTCCCGGCCGTCATGAGTCACGGTGGGCGTGTGCTGATGATGGCCGGGAGCCGTCATGACTACGCCCGCGATTGGAATGCTCAGCACTGCGGTGGAATTCGCGCCGCAGTGATGAGGTTAAAGATCCCTTGGCTAAAGTTTATTAAGAACTTTATGTTAGATATTGGCCATCTTAAGTTTTATGAAGGACCTGAATCTCTGTCAACCATCTCAAGGACTGCACTAAAAACAGAGTGCCTAAATCACCCGAGGGATTTGAGATTATGTGTAGAACTGGCCAAACCATCTGTGAAACACAACCAAATGGTCCTGACCACTTTTTCAATGCAACCATACCTTTTTAATGTTCTTAATGCTCAACATGAATTTGTTTTAACACATTTTAGGCTAAACATATTCCACCGCCTGACAAGTTTCCCAACCCTCAATAACTGGTCTAATGAATTACAGCGTTGCCCCTATGATAACGTATCTAACCAACCGACTATGCACATTGTACTTTCTTGTAAATTTTATATGAATCTGAGAAGATGTCTTATTGTACACTTATTGAAATCACTATATTTTAACAATGTAGGCCGTAATTCTTAGGTCTTGCTGAGTCAGCGCGCATGCGCTGCTCGGAGAGACATTTAAAAGCTACTTTGGGAAGTGCTCCCAAAGCAGTGACCAGCTCTCTAGAATGCGCACAAGCACGCGCGCGCATGCCTTGCGTGTTTTAGCGCATCATCGCGGTCACTTTCGCTTTCACAGCGATCATGATCGCGATGACTTTTGTTGCCATTGCTTGTGGTTGATGTGTATGTCACCTCAAGTCACCCTCTCTCACTGCCCTAAATTCATGCCTCACTCTTTTATAATCCTCTTGTCATCCACACACTTCAAGCTGTCCATTCACATCCTTTCCCACCTGCGTCCTCGTGCTGGAATGTATTCCTTCCTTGTGTCTGTATTGACTTATCTTTCACTGCCTTCTCTTATTTTGTTTTATCTGAATCCTTTTCAAATGTCCTCGTGTCCTTCCCCATCTCTGTTTTGCTGATGCCCTCTATGTGCCTTCGCTCTGCGTCCACCATACCCCACTCCTTCTTGCCTCACCTCATCCCCTGTGCTCAGTACTTCAGTACTTCCTCTTCACTGGCCACTAAACAGTGGAACTGCAGACTCTGACTCTGTCTTCACCCAGCATTCGTTTATGTAATTCTTCTTCCTGAGTGCAATTGGGTGCATTTTCTCTATCGAAATATGACTTTCTTTTAACAATTCTGTTTTCTTGCAAAGCCCCGTGGTGAAAGTGTTCTGTAAATGCCTTCAAGTGAAACAATTTAATAATTTCACCGGGCCAAATCAGTCTCGAATTCATCCCATGACAACATTCAAACTGTCACGCGCACACTTACCAAATGAAATGCTTGCTGTGGGGTTGAAAGTCCGTGGCGCAGTCTCCTCATTTCTTATTCTGACTGGTTCAGCACATTTTGTACAGGACACTCAAACCACGAGTCCCACGTCAGGCGCTCTACGTGCGTGTGTCTGCTGCTCACCAACGTAGTATGAGGCTCTGTTGGCCAATGTGAGTTTAACCCGAGTAGAACCGTTGCTAACTTAGGTGACTACCATTGCCATGATGTGACTAGTGGATGGGGCACAAGCCTTTTTACCTGTACCCCAGCACGAAGAGTGCACAGCAGGTCTCTCTGTGCAGTGTGTGTAACCATGGAACCCCATGATTGCCACTAATTGCAGGTGGAGTGGGCCAAAGTAAAGATGGGGTAACCCTAAGATGTGACCCTGCATCTTTGTAGCCCCTAGGTTTGTAGGGTGCCTCATAGTGTTTAGAATTAGGGAGAACTGCTGTCTCCCCTTTCTCTTTCCGCTCTTTGCCTTTCCTTTTCCCCTCGCTGCAGAAACCGTTATAAGCGACTCGCATGCGCCTGACTCTGCACGAAGTTTGCTTTTTGCAGCAGGTCAGTCTATAGCCAAAGAGAAACAACACGCGAGCAAAGAGTGCGACAAAATGCCTGGACAAAGCAAAAAGATGAGCTACCGCCCATCCTGGGTCCTGTCCTTCTGAACAAGCTCGGACCCGGCAACAGCATTTGATTGGACAGAGCTCATCTGATGTATAATCCACAACATGACAGAGATAGATCCCCTGCTGGCTGAATACCATGGAGCAGTAGTGGACCTGAAGGAAATGCACTTTTGACTGATTGGCAAGTTTAAAATTTGAGTGGCCAATTGCCAATAGCCCAAATGCCACTGTGATGGCCTATGCAACGTATTTGACGTACATATTTTATTTGGGAGAGCACCTCACACTTGTGAGGAGGGAACTAAGATGGGCATAGGCCACGGGCCATTGTATTCCTACAAGGGATGCTCTGGGAAGCACATTTATTGATGTGACAAATTGTAGTGCTATCTATATATGGGTTAGGGGCAGGATTGTTTGTTATGTAAAGCACAGTGTAGACCTCTTGGGAGAAAGTTCTTCTTTTAAGAACCATAGAATCTGAACCCCGAGGTATCCCTCTTTTCTTCAAGAGCAGTTGTGCCTATTCCTGAAACTGCCATTAGCGAGACTACCAAATTCACTGTGGCACAAAAAAATTAAAGAAAACAAAATCTACCTTGGATCACAAAATATAACAAGCATTGGAATAGCCAATAGGTCGCGCCTTTGGCACCTTATAAGAGTTTAGCCGGGCAACACTTGATGTTGTTGCACAGAGGATATTGTGCTGCATAACTAAATACTTATGAGATCCCAAGGGCGAGACCTATTGGCTATGCCAACGCTTGTTATATTTGCAACTTCTTCCAAATCTGTACACGTGCGTGATACTTGCAAGATTTCTTAGGGTGACTCAAGCAAGGAGAAAATCTTTATCAGCAGTGGGTTGATAAATTAATTGTTTGTTAAAATGTGATCTGCACCTTTGCACTCCCGATTTTATTGTATCTTAATTGTCTGTACTCTTTATTATGTATTGTATTCTTTTAGGATACACCTTGTGTGAACTGAATAAAGATACATTTAATTGAATACACTGGTGCAGCAATAAACAAAAAAGGTTGACACAAAGATTGGTTAACAAAACCCAGTAATTCTATTAAAAATGGTTTTCTGTATCATGATAATCGCTTATTCCTGCCAACCCCATCTCTAAGAGAACAAGTCCTACAGTGGGCTCATGACTATCCCTTAGCAGGACACCCCGGAGTACAAAAGACTTCAGCAAATTGTCAGAAAGATTTTTGGTGGGAGTCCATGTGCACTGACGTCACAAAATACATAGCTGATGGGAACTAGAGGGCGGGCCAGCTAGATAGCCGCACTCGTGTGAGGCTTCTGTTGTCCGGGAGGGCAAAACAGTATAATTCTGCCCCCGGAGCCCTTAAGTCTGGCCAAAAATGCAAGCAGCAGTCTGGTGTGAACTGTTGAGGAAGGCGAGGGAGTAAACATTCCCCACGCAGCCGATCAAGGTGGTGCCAAGGGGAGGTCTACGAAACTGGGACCTGATTCTATTACAGGACCGGAGGCTTCAGATTATGCTTCTCTTTCTTTACTGTAATTTCACAGCAGCCAATAAACACACAGTTTAATAAAAATAAACTACAGAGGCCATGATGCTTAGCCTTAGCCACGCCTCCATGAACACTAAAAGAGTCCTGGTAACACTCCCAGCGTCCTCTTTCTTTGCTGCTCACACAGCAAGAGATAAGTGCATGCTCCTTATTATACTGATTTATATTAAGTTGTACATTCATGGTAATTGAAGTACTGTGAGCGCGGCGCTTAGACGCTTGTTTATACAGCTATACGCACTATGTGCGTTTCCCTTTTGTATGGTTTACAGTTTTATTGGTGGCTAAATTTAGTTCTTAAATTCGCGGGCTCTTCCCGCGTTGCAGACACCGCGATCGCGGCATTGTTATTGGCGCTTCAGCGTGCTGTGACGGAGCTTTGCTCCGGTTGCATTATTGTTGTCTCTGAGTGAGCGCCAGGTGCGCGCCAGTACCCGGCCGCCTTGCGGTCCTGCCTTACCTCCGGTTGGCCTTGATTCACCGGCGTGTCGCGCAAGGTCTTCCCTCATCGCCCGAACGCGCTAGGGGCCGCGTACCACTCGGCAGACGCGTGCAGCGTGACGCGCGCCCATTGGGCTATGTTTTGGTAGGATTTGGGCACGCGTTGGGCTGCACACGTCGTTTGCCGTTTTTCTACCGTTTTTTTGTCGCATTGTCATTTAGCTGGTGGAGAGTGATGCCTAACTGGCTGAAATAACAGTTTTGCCTTCTTTTGGAGTGAGCACATGCTCCATATATACTTTATATTGGCCCATACGCCCTTTGGGCTGCAAGAACTGACTACAGCACCTGCTGAGGGGGTCTGGTACTGGTTACTTGACTTTTGGATAGTGTGCATTGGGGCTGACCCCCCCCTGACTCCCCTTGTGCCTACCTCTTGTGAACTTTGTTCTTCCTGTATTCTTTCCCCACTGTTGAGGTATGGAGGAGTGGGTGTATTTTGATGAGGAGGCGGGGAAGAAACTTATGAAGAGCAGCCTGCTGCTGCTGTGGAGGACAAAATTGTTGACGCTCTGGACGCTTCCGTCCAGGCCTCGGTCAGCAAGGCAGTGGAAAGCGCAGTTCCTGCGACTGTGCATCAAGCATTGGCGGCTGCGCTTAAACCGATAACCAAGCAGCTGGAGAGCTTTGCAAAGCGCCATGGCTTTACAAAGGACAAGTCCACGAAGAAGACTCCACCAGCTCCTAAAACTACTCCCGCTACTGCTACTACTGATCAGTGGCCACACTCTGGCGCTTTGAGTTCTCTCCCGTCTGCGTCCGCGCAGGACCATGCCTATCCGGCAGGTGGCAAGGCTACCAGCAAACAACATTATGTGGACACGGACACCACTACTACCACTGGTACTGACACCACTGATACGGATGAGGAGCAGCCTCCGAAGAAGAAGACTAAGAAGGACGTCGCTTCGGCGTCAGATCCTCCTCCTAATACTCCCTTTACCTTCAACCCCTCTGACATTATTCATCCCAGATCATCATATTGGGTCCCAGCCCCGGCGGTGGCAGAATACCTTCAACAAAATATTAGGAAGGGTTTTGATAAGGAGGTTAGAAACCGACTTAGATCAGAATGCCCTCGTCCCGACCTTGCCCATAAGGTGGCGGAGACTCCTGAGATAGACCCTAGCCTTCTTACGTTCCTCAATAAGTTCGCTAAGGACCCTAAAAAGGGTTTAGACCGGGCCTGGCGAGGTTGCCAGGACAAAATGCTAGACGTCGTTGGCCAAAATCCTGGAGATGGCCCTGCAGGCAAAAGAATCCAATGTACCAGTTGACCCTGATATCTTGGCTGGTTGGACTCAGCGAGCCATTTGCCTTTTAGGCAATGCTAGTTGTGCAGTGTCCACGGAGCGGCGCAAGTCTCTTTTGATGAGAATGGACTCTAATCTGACGATACTTGCGACAGCAGAACCTGGGCCCCTTGCAGAGGGCAACCTTTTTGGCGACCGTTTCGTGAAGGATGTCTCCAAGTACGTAGGCACCTTCACTTCACTGGATAAGGCCCAATCCGGCATCAAGCGTTTGCTTCAGCAACACCTTTTTAACAGGGCCGGACGAGGTCTGGGAAGCTCGCCAGGCCGCTTCGCCAATCAAGGTCCCCCCAGAGGTAACTTCGGACGAGGTAGAGGAGACTGGGACTCGACCAGAGGTGGCACCTTTTATCCCACGCGACGTCCATACTCCAAAGGCAGATACCAGGGAGGAGGCAACCGGGCAGGGTTCCATGCCCAGAATTCCTCAGGTGATTGCAATAGCTTGCTTCCATTTACCATTGGGGGTCGCACCATTCACTTCCTTCACACTTGGAATCTCCTGACTCAGGACGCTTGGGTCCTTCAGACTATTCAGGGATTTCGACTGGAGTTTTACGAGACACTGAGGCAGGTACATCACCCGAGGGTTCTCCATTTTTCCCAACCAGAGAGGATTTGTATCGACAAAGAGATAGAAGAATTGCTTTGCAAGCAGGCCGTAGCCGAGTGCGAGTACAGCCCACACGGGTTTTGCAGCAATATCTTCCTAGTGCAGAAAAGGGGTGGTGGTCACAGACTAGTGTTGAATTTAAAGGACTTCAATTATTTTCTGGTCTACAATCATTTCAAGATGGAAGGAATCCATCTGTTGACAGATCTCTTACAGCCGAACGATTGGATGGTGCGCTTGGATCTCAAAGACGCCTACCTTTCGATTCCCATCTATCCTCCCCATCGCCGTTTCCTTCAGTTTCAGTGGAACGGTCGATGGTTCGAATACTCGGCCCTTCCTTTCGGGCTTTCCTCGGCTCCTTGGTGCTTCACCAAGGTAATGAAGCCGGTGGTCGCGCACCTGCGGGAACATGGTGTGCGCATGATAATATATCTCGACGACATCCTGATCATGGCCCACAGTCCAGGCCTAGTATCGCGGCATCTTCAGATGACAATCTCTCAGCTCCAAGCTCTGGGGTTTGTGATCAATTAGGCCAAATCGGCCCTGACACCATCTCAGTCGATGGATTTCCTGGGGTTTGTGATCGACTCGCAGTCGGCACAACTCAGTCTTCCACAGTCCAAATTGAAGGACCTGAAGAAGGAGATTGTCTCCCTTCTCAGCAAAGAAATGATCTCACTCAGGAAGATTGCCAGAGTAGTGGGTTTGCTGGCATCGTCCGTTCAGGCGATATTTCCGGGCCCTCTACATTACAGGGCGTTGCAGAGACTCAAAATTCAACATCTGCAGAGAGGTCTGTCTTACTCAGACCTAGTCCCTCTGTCTCAGGAGGTGAGAGACGAGATGCGTTGGTGGTTGAGCCACGTGGAAGCGTGGAACGGCAGAGCCATTTTCGGCTCCCTGCCCGAGATAGTCATCGAGTCCGACGCCAGCCGTTGGGGCTGGGGGGCACGCTGTGGAGATGTTTCCACAGGCGGACGATGGTCTCCGCAAGAGCTAGAGCTTCATATAAATTGCCTGGAGCTCCTCGCGGGCTCCTTCGCCATCAGAACTCTCTCACCGCAACGGACCTCTTGCTGCATCCTCCTTCGGATGGACAACGTCTCGGCGGTGCGTTACATAAACAAGCTAGGAGGGACGAGATCGTCCATGTTGGTGGAGATAGCCAAGGATTTTTGGCATTATTGTCTCAATCATCAGATCACGATTATAGCAGAGTATATTCCGGGTCAGTCCAACGTGATAGCGGACTGGAACTCGAGGCATCTTCGGGATTACAGCGATTGGCAGCTGCTTCCGAGTGTGTTCAACTGGCTTCAGGCTCTATGGGGCCCTTGTCAGATGGACTTATTTGCATCCAGGTTGAACCGTCAGCTTCCCAGGTTCTTCAGCTGGAGACTGGATCCAGCAGCGGAAGCAACGGATGCATTTCTGCAGGACTGGTCGGGGACGGTGAACTACGCATTCCCTCCCTTTCTTCTGATTCCTCGAGTGGTCTCTCACATTACCAAACAGAAGGCGGAGGTGGTCCTGGTGACGCCTCTGTGGAGATCGCAGCCCTGGTTCCCGATGTTATTGGGGATGTGCTGCGACCTACCCAGGATACTCCCGTGGTCGGAGGATCTCCTCCTAGGACCTCTACGGGAACAGCATCCGTTGATCCTATCCCAACGAATAGTGCTGATGGCATGGAGGCTTTCAGGCAACAATGGAGCTTGCCTGGAGTTTCAGGAACGGCTAGCGACTTTATCAAGCAGGCCTGGGCCCCTTCCACGAGAAAAAGGTATTCTTCATCCTGGAAGGTATGTTTATGTTGGTGCGTGGAACGGGATTTGGATCCCGTGGGGGCAGGACTTTCACACATCGTAAATTTTCTGTCAGACAAAGCGGCAGGCGGTTTGGCTTATAGATCCGTGAATAACTTCCGGTCTGCCATTTCCGCGGGACATACCCACATTGACGGAAAACCTGTGGGTATGCATTCTTTGGTATGCAAACTCCTCAAGGGCATACGTGTCGCGAATCCTCCCAAGCCCAAGTATTCTGGGCTATGGGACGTTTCTTTGGTCATCAAACTCCTTGATAGTTGGCCCGCTAATGATTCACTCTCCAGGAAACAGTTATCTGCGAAACTAGCCATGCAATTGTGTTTGTCAGCTTGCAGACGATCGTCAGATGTACGCGCCTTGGACGTTACAGGTAGAGTATTTACTCCGGAGGGAGTTTCTTTTATCATTACAGGTCGTACTACGACCCTTTCTAGACAGGTTCATTATAATGCTTTCCCGACTAATTCCAAATTATGTGTGGTCCAATGCTTGAAAGCTTACGAGGAGTGTACTCGTTCTGTGAGACCAGCTGGTGTCACGCAACTTTTGATTGCTGTTCAAAAGCCATTCAAGCCTGTGTCCTCCGCTACTATTGCAAGATGGCTTAAGTTTATCATGAAGGAAGCTGTTGTTGATATTCAACTGTTTGGGGCGCACTCTGCGCAGCGCCATGGCTTCGAAGTCATATTTGTTAGGAGCTAGCATTCAAGATATCATGCATTGTGCTGATTGGTCGTCTGAATCGACATTCAAACAGTTTTATTATAAGCCGGTGGGAGACATTACATCAGTTGTTTTTGATACAGTGTTAAACTAGCTTAATCTGAAGCCTCCGGTCCTGTAATAGAATCAAAAATTAGCTAGCATTCGCGCCAAGAATTTTCAATTCTATTAAGGACACAGAGGCGAGGATTATCCCACCCGGCTATGTTCAATTGTATGATCATGCTTACCCACCCGTTTTGATATGCTTAAGGCTGTTTTATACAGAAATGACGGGTTGTTATATTTCCTTTTTTCTAGGCAAAGACAAGAAATCCGAATGAGGAGTCTTCCGTTGAAGAATGAAGTTGGAACGGTGTTCCCTGTTATTCCCTGTTGGAGAATATTATAGACTTTTGGTTGTTGGACTTATTCTGCAAGTTCGTGCAAAGAAAGAGGACGCTGGGAGTGTTACCAGGACTCTTATAGTGTTCATGGAGGCGTGGCTAAGGCTAAGCATCATGGCCTCTGTAGTTTATTTTTATGAAACTGTGTGTTTATTGGCTGCTGTGAAATTACAGTAAAAAAAGAGAAGCATAATCCTCGCCTCCGTGTCCTTAATAGAATTGAAAATTCTTGGCGCGAATGCTAGCTAATTTTTGATTCCTTTGTATATCAGAGAGCCTGTGATAGAGAGATAGTGAACACACCAGGCCTGATCTGCAGCTGGCCTGCGAAATTGGCAAATCCCACTGCATGAACCTCACTGCTTTCCTGCTGCCCTGGCCAGCTGCACAATAACCGTTTACCCCACAGACCTGATTGATCCCCCGCTGGAGAGATTTCATCAAGGACAATTGGGGTGCCACACTTGTGGACAGGTGACGTATTAGACCTGCTGCATCTGGCTGGATCCCACCTGAAGTTCTGGAAGGCATGGGGCCGAGGCCTAGGGCCATCCAGCGAGTCGCATCCACATTGAGCACTGCACTGGAAGCTAACTGGCCATATTGAGGGCATCGCAGCCTTCAGGAATGGGCAAAGCAGGAGGCAGGCAGTCAAAACTGCCTTTTGAACCCCATAAAAAATCACCATAGACAGAGCCAGGGCAAAGCTGCAGTCATTGTGGAGGGGAACGAGAATCACCAACAGGCAGGTGAAGATAACATGAAAACCCTACTGCTAACGATGAAATACAGCCTCACATCGATGGAATACAAAATGGTTTCCATGTGCATGTGCACTTGCATGGAGTTCATAGCCCAAAAGCTAGAAAAACACAATGGAAGGATTAGCGAGACAGATCACAGGACTTCGGAACTGGAAGACTCCACTTGCGAAAATTAAGAGACCAGATGTGCAACTGGACCACCTACTAAGGGTCATAGCTGCGAAAAATGAAGACTTAGAGGCGAGGTCCAAAGGAATAACACACAGATACCGGGGATACCGGAGTCAACCAACACAGGGAAAATAGAGAAGTATGTAGAACTCTTGCTGTTTACCGCATCCTGCAAAGGCTCATTCTCCCTGCTGCTTGTGTTGGAACGAGCCCACAGGTCCCTCAAGGCTTGCCCTTCCCCAGGTACAGCCCCTCAGACCTATAGTAACATGACTCCTCAACTATTGAGACCTCGAGGCAGCTGTATGCCTGGCAAGAGAACAGCAGCCAATTTCGTTCGAAGGCCACAGAATCGCGTAATACCTTGACTTTACACTAGCAGTCCAAAAATCCCTGAAAAAATTCCGCCTGGCCAACAAAAATTTGCAGCTGGCTAACATCACCTACACCATGCTCTGCCCTGCCAGGTTCAAAACCATGCATCAGGGGAAACAGCGCTTTTTCACCACCCAGCAGCAATTGATGGAATACCTCAAGCATTTGCCCCTAGGTGCTCCCCCTGTGGGACACACGTCGCTTGAGAGTAGATCAACCTCCCTGCTCTCAAAGCAGGGGTAATGGACCATCAGCTGGCTAAGGACATTCTTCCAGGCCATGCACACTAGCATCCTCGACTAGCTTTATGCTTGGCAAGAGAACAGAAGACAATCTTGTTTGGGGGCGTGGCTAGCTAGCCAGCATGGCGGACGGAGTCTGCTAGAGCTCCGGTGCCGCCGGGAGAAGACGAATCCTGCTTGCCGTCTCTGGGGGCCGCCCTGAGTCACCGACGGTCGGATCCTGTCCTCTGGAGACCCGGCTGGACTCGCCTGCATTTCTGAGGCTCTAGACGCTACCTGCACCTGATAAACCGCCGGGGCGAGCTGAGGCCTGGGCCCGCGTGGCAAGCCGGGGCCTCGAGTGCGGGCTGCACCCGGGTCGAGGTGCCACCTTCTGCCGCCTTGCTGAGGACATCCCTGGACACTGAGGTACGGAGGGCGATCCTGCGATCAGCGGGACTGAGCAGCCGACCACGCACCCTCGACGGGCCCCCGCCTGACAGACACCCTGCACCCCCTGACTTCTGGAGGCCCCCCCTTGGCAGCGATTACGGAGGCTGGGCCGGGAGGGGCTGCTTGGCGCGGAGGAGCCTTCCCTGGAGAGTTCCGGGTTTCTTCTCTGACCAAGTGAACTCCTGTTCAAAGTACGACTTCGGTTGTGTCCTGGCCTAACTCCTAATACTTTTGAAGACATTTGGTCAGACACGAGACTGGGTCAGAGAGGGATCTATTTCTCAAAAAAGAGAGAGTTTCCCAGGGACCAGAAAGGACTGGGTTAACGATTCGTTATCAAAGAAAAAGGTTCCTTTCTGTGTACTTATTTCAGAAGGTGACCATGAGGCCTATCCATATCAATTGACTATTTTTTAATTTGCAATTGAGGAAGACAAGAAGTCAAATTTTAAGATCCACACTAGGATAATTTTACTATTTACTCAAGATTTATTTTCATAAAAAACTCATATTAAAAATTCATTTTAAATACGCATTCAATTATACATTGTGGTGCTCTGGTACATTTGTATATCCACTAACTAACAATTCCGTATTACGGTTTCTATCACAGAGTCGCCACTTTATAATATGCACTCAAATTTCAATGTACACAAATACAATACAAGAGTAAAAACATATCTTTTTACATAAAAAAGTCCAAAAGTCGACGCGTTTCGGTGCGTTTGTTATACTTGTTGCACCTTCATCAGGACAAACAGGTTTAAAAACAGATATACTTCTTCTTTTTATAAATAGAAGAATAGACGTCCTTCTGGTAATTAATACCCCCCTCCCTGGTCCCCCCGGGGGCGAAGACCGGCTGACGCTGGGACTTGAGACGTAGATTACCTAAAGGTGGATGAGAGGTGCTGGGCGGCTGCCCCTGACGTCCTCCCCCCCCTCTGCATATTCGCGCCTGCGGACAGGGGTGCTGCGGCCGGACGGCTGTGACTGGTCGGTGCCCGCGAGCGGGACCGGGATCCTGATTCTGACCCTGGTAAAGGGGTCTGGGGAGTTTGCCCTACGACGAGCAGCATGGGGCGGAGAGGAGTGAAGGCGACCGACAGTAAAGATGGCCCTCCTACCGACACCTTATCTGATGAGGCCCTGGGCGATCCCAAGTCGGGGACTACGGCCTCTCAACCACATGAGGGACACCAGGGTGACAAACTGGACCTGATTCTTAAAGAAATTAGAGATTCTAGGACTGCGATGGAGATGCAGCTGGGCACCCTTACCTCGAATCTATCTCTCCTTAAGGCTGATCACTCCAAACTGTCGGACAAGGTCAAGGACCAGGGTCTGGCGCTGACAGATCTTACCCCAACGGTGGCTGAACATACGGAATCTATCCAGCGACTCCAGCACCAGGTACAGACCCTTGTGGATAGGGTGGAAGATGCGGAAGGACGCAATAGACGAAATAACGTCCGAGTCATTGGCCTGCCGGAACGCTGTGAGGAGCCCCACGCTGCGGAGTTTATGGAGACCTGGTTCCTGGAGCATGTCGCTACGGAAGGCCTGTCCGCGTACTTTTGTGTGGAGAGGGCACACAGGATCCCTACCGGGCAGCCGAGCCCGGGCCGACAACCCCGGCCTCTGATCGTGCGAATCCTCAATTACCGGGACAGGGACATGTTACTCAGACAGGCCCGGCTGAAATCTGTCATAGAATATGAAAACAAACGCATCTCCCTTTACCCAGATTACACCAATCTGGTGCAGAAACAGAGGTCCTCATACTACGAGGTAAAGAGGAAACTCCAGAAAGCCAAGCTCCGATACGCCCTGCTGTTTCCGGCGAGACTCAAAGTGGTTCACGACAGCAAGACCCACTTCTTCGACTGCCCCGCGGACGCGGAAGAGTGGCTGGAAGTGATGGACATTGAGCGAGAAGTGACCCGGACTCAGGGCTCGACGTCCAATGGAACCGGAGATGGGGCGGCTCCAACGAACGGCGGAGCGGGTCCGAGCAGCTTGGAACTGGAGGGACGGAGACCTACGGCTCATGTGCAGAAACAGGGTCAGGTGGACGCCATTGCGATGGTGGGCTCCTTTAGAGACGACCGAGAACAAGTGAATACGGATACGGAGGACAGCACGGTGCATTCAGACTCTGAGAACAGCTTGGTGCTCTTCCCGAATGTGACGCCCCGAGCGGCGGAAGAAATCCTGGACACTGCCTTGGAATAATGACAGCTGCAAATGCACTCTGTCTCGCTGAGTCCACCTGGTATCCTTTTTACTCCTGTAACATTCATGGGGCTCTGGGGGGGGGGGGGAGACCCTGTGGGCAGGGGAGGCACCTGTTGTTTCGCAGTCACTAGGCGCTCTTGCAGTGCTGCGCCCTTTCCTGCTGCCCTCCCCACTGTGTGAGCTGGACAAGGTATTCACCCTGTACTAACACAGGCACATTTCACTGTTTTGCGGGACAGAAGCAGCTTACCCCCCCCCCCCGGGGGCGGCCGGTAACAGTGACTGATTATAAAAATGACTCTCCCGGCGGCGCCGTTGAGCAGGCGGCACCAAATAACATTGTCCATTAGATGTGGCGTAAGCATAGCAGACCCCCCAAGAGCGTATGCATAGTTTATTGTTTGCTTTTGTTGTACTGTTTCTTGTTTGGCACGGCTGGGTTCCGAGGCTGCGCCTCCAGAGTTGGGATTTGGGGGTGGGAGGAAACCGTCTTATGGTCACAGTGGCGACTGCACACACTACATTACACATTGCTGTCTACTCGAGCACCGGTATCTGATTATGGCTGAAGTGAAAGGGAAGTACAGGCTGGTTACCTGGAATGTGAGAGGATTGGGGGCGATACAGAAACGACATAGAGTGCACGCCTTCCTGCTCCGTCAGAAAGCACACATTGTGTTCCTTCAAGAGTCCCACCTAACGCAGACTGATGTGCACACCCTGCGGAAAAAATGGAGAGGGACTGTTTTTTCCACTACATACTCTGCCTTCTCTAGGGGAGCCACGATCTGGGTGCGCTATGGTGTCCCCTTCGTAGAGATAGATAGGAGGACGGATGACCAAGGGAGATATCTTTTGGTTAAAGGCACTCTGGATGGGATACTGGTAGTCCTGGGTAGTATTTATGCCCCGAATCACGATCAGGACAGGTTCCTCCCAATAGTGAGTAGAGCCCTAGCAGACTGGGCAGACATTCCTTGGATTTTGGGAGGGGACTGGAACATGATACTGGACGCGGGGTTGGACAGGTCACATCCTCCGCTTCAGGGGACAGGGGTTCATAAACTGTCTGACTCCTTTCGAACATGGCTCCAAGGGTGGGGGCTGACAGATATGTGGCGTACACTATACCCGACACACAAAGACTACTCGTTCCACTCCCCACTACATACCTTGCATACACGCCTGGACAGGTTTGTTGGCACCAAGTCCTTGATGGCACACTGTACGTCCTCGGCCTACCTCGCCAAAACGTTTTCGGACCATAGGCCGCTAACGCTAGATCTGGACTGGGGCAGGATCCCCTCTCCGGTGCCCACCTGGAGACTCAACCCCTCCCTACTCGAGGATGGCCCATTCCGTGCTCACTTGGAAGACACACTAACGGGCTATTTCAGGGACAATTGGGACTCTGGGTCCTCGAACCTGGTTGTGTGGTATGCCATGAAGGCGGTGGTGAGAGGCGCTGCGATTGGCAGATTAGTGGGCGCCAGACAGGAAGTACATGACAGACTCCGCACGGTTGAGGGCCGACTGGCAGAGCTTGAAACTGCAGTGGGGACAGACCCTGCCCGCAGGGGGATCTCCAACTGTGCAATATTGAGCATGCAGAGCTTTTGGAATCCCTAAGGGTAATGGATTACAGAGAATACTTGCGGCGGCAACAGGCGGAGGCGGACAGGTCAGGTGCACTGCTGGCTCGTCTGATTAGAGACACCCCTGAGACCCCGATGATCACGAGTGTCAGAGATGACATGGGCAGACAGGTACACACACAGATAGAGATTAATCATGTGTTTAAGACCCACTTGGAAAGATTGTACGCCCCACCCCCTACTGACACTCGGGATGCAATGTTAGCCTTCCTGGACGAATTGCCGATCCCGGCCCTTCCCCGAGAGATCCAGACGGTACTAGCCGGGCCCGTTACACAGCATGAAATCAAAATAGCCATCCACTCTCTAAACTGGGGCAAGACCCCAGGCATGGACGGTCTTCCAGGAGAGTTTTATCAAACTTACTGTGATACGCTGGCTCCTATTCTGGAAAAGATCTACAAGACTGCGTATGAGACAGGCCACCTACCGGCTTCGACTATGCAGGCCTTGGTCATCTCCATCCCGAAGCCCGGCAGGGATGCACTGGATGTGAGTAATTATAGACCACTGTCTATGCTCCCCTCGGAGTATAAAATCCTTAGTAAAGCTATCGCATTGAGATTACAGGCCCACCTCCCTGACCTGATCCACACGGATCAATGTGGCTTCCTCCCAGAGAGGAGCACATCTCAAAATATGAGACGTCTACATGCCCTCATGTCCACTGCCCCCGCGGACTTACCGAATGTTGGATGCATTACCCTTGATCTACGGCAAGCGTTTGACTCCCTGACTTGGGAATTCATGTTTGAAGTCCTGCGTCGCTTTGGACTCCCAGATGCCCTGATAAAATGGGTCCGACGGCGCGAGCACGCACTGGCCGACACACGTCGGACAGTTATGACGCACATAGGGGCACCCGGCAGGGCTGCCCGCTGTCACCGCTGTTATTTGTACTTACGCTAGAACCCCTGGCGATTGCACTTCGGACTAGGGCGGCAGAGGCGGGCATCCTAGTTGGCGACACTCATAACCTGGTCTCCGTCTACGCAGACGACATAATGCTGTTCCTACGTGACCTGCAAGGTGACCATACTCTACTGGCACATACCTTTGGGAGGTTTGAGAGAATATCAGGCCTGGCGGTCAACCCTGGGAAATCACTAGGGTTCTTTTTCCGCGAAGGGCGGCAACCCACCCACATACAGTTTGGGGAGCACGCGATCCAAGTGGCCCGACTACGTTTAAGTACCTCGGTATTAATGTATATCGAAACCCTGACGATCAGATTGAGGGTAATGTGCGGAGAGCAATTACTGGCCTTCGCAGCAGTGTGGCCTTCTGGACGTCCCTACCCCTGTCTGTTATGGGCCGGGTGGCGATATCAAAGATGGTCCTGCTTCCCCGAATCTTGTATTATTTTGTGAACCTGCCGGTCCTCCTACCACAACCCATCTTTACTATGTTGAACACGTTATTGATCACCCTGATCTGGGGTACGGGTAGGAGACGGGTAAGCCTCAAGAAACTACAACTGTCCACCAGACAGGGGGGCCTGGGAGTGCCTGATCTACGGGGCTATTACTACGCTAGCCAGCTTCAATGGTTGACGAGATGGGTGGCGGGTAAAAACCTCCATGAGATTGCTTTTACACCACAAGAGCTGGCACGAGGGTCTCTCCATTCCCTTCTGCTACCTGCGGCCAAGACTCCGCGGGACTGCCACCCTTTATTGCTGGTGGCTCTGAAGTGCTGGCGGAACGCGCTTAAATACACGGCAGAGACCCCTCCCTACGCAGACAATATCCCCCTACTGGGCCTACCGACTCCACAGGGACCCCTGTCGGGACGCAGATTACAACCCTGGACAGATGCTGGGGTGGACAGAGTGGGAGACTTCTTTGGGGACGACAACTTGCTGGATCATGCCACTTTTACACAAGCCACGGGAGCCCCGCAACGGCTCTATCTCCTACACGCCACGGTCTCCCATTACGTAAGGCGCACTTGGGCTCCACAACGCACTAAACCATCACAGCATGAATTGGTCCATCTCCTTCACTACATGGGGTCAGGCGGACATTTAGTGAAATGGCTTTATGTGGGAATTCAAGAACACGCAGCTGGATCCCTCACCCCACTCAGAGAGGCCTGGAGCACAGACACAGGAGAGGACATTACAGATGGGGCCTTGAGGACCATCCTCGGGCACCCCAGGAGAGTGTCTAGAAATGCTAAATTCAAATTTATACAAGCCATGGTGCTACACAGGGCTTGCCTCACTCCACAAAGATTACACAGGATCTTTCCCAACACCCCCCACTGCTGTCCTAGATGTCAGGGTGATGATGCTGATATTGTTCACATGATGTGGGCGTGCCCGAGACTGCGCACATACTGGGAGACAATTCGAAACACACTACACACTATAACGGGTATGCAGGTCCCGGGGGGCGTATTACCCTGCCTGATAGGTAATAGGAAGAGACCCAAGGCCTGTAAGGCACAACTGAAATTTACGGACCTAGCCCTCTTGCTAGCACTCCGGACCCTCACTATGAGATGGAAGTCCCTTAGACCCCCGGACATAGAGGTGTGGAGATCCGATATGCTGAAATGGGGGAAGGCGGAGGCAGCGGAATTGCGCAGGGAGGAAGAGAGGGGCCACCGGAAATATCCTGTAGCACAAGACTGGGACCGCATGCTGTTGGAACTGGAGGATGGGGACCTGGAATAGCCCCGGGAGGAGGGTGCTTGATTACACACCAGCTATGGGGGGAGGCACTATGTAAAGCCGACCGGACTTGACACACTGGTGACCATGCCTATGACCTGTAATGTCCATCCCTGCAGTCACATACCTGTTGGATGAAAGTTCTACATGATGTACAAGGAAAGACCAGAGGACGGGAACGGGGTGGGGGGAGCTGGGAGGGAACGGGACACGGTTGGGCGATTCAGTACTCTATTTGTCATGTAATAAAGGAACACTTGGATTTGATGTTTGGAATTTCACGAACTGTGATGCAGGGACTGACGTATGCAGTACTGCCCCAAAGTTATGTTTTGAAAAACGGAAAAGACTGACAGTATGTTAAAGATGTTCTGCACATTGTAATACCTGATCCAGTCATGAATAAAGAGTTTAAAAAAAAAAAGAAGACAATCTTGTTTGTAGGCCACAGAATTGTGATATACCCCGACTTTACATTAACAGTCCAAGAAGCCCAGAAAAAATTCCTCCCGGCCAAGAAAAAATTGCAGCTGGCTAACATCACCTATGCCATGCTCTAACCTGCCAGGCTCAGAATCACACATCAGGGGAAACAGCACTTTTTCACCACCAAGCAACAATTGATGGAATACCTCAATCAATCAATCACGGTATTTGTATAGAGCGCTTCTCACCCGGGAGGGTCTCTAGGCGCTGGGGGAAGGGGGTGTGTTACTGCTCGAACAGCCAGGTCTTGAGTTGCTTCCTGAAGGAGAGATGGTCTTGGGTACGTCGAAGGTGAGTGGGGAGGGAGTTCCAGGTCTTGGCTGCCAGGTAGGAGAAGGATCTTCCTCCGGCGGTGGTTCTGTGGATGCGAGGTACGGTGGTGAGTGCGTAGTTGGTAGATCGTAGCTGGCGCGTGGGCGTGTAGAAGGTCATTCGGTCGTTGAGGTACTTGGGTCCCAGATCGTGTAGGGCCTTGTGTGCGTGGGTGAGGAGTCTGAACGTGATTCTCTTGCTGACGGGGAGCCAGTGCAGTTCTCTCAGGTGTCCGGTGATGTGGCTGTGTCCCGGGATGTCCAGGATGAGTCGTGCGGAGGCGTTCTGGATTCGTTGGAGTCTTCTCTGGAGTTTGGCTGTAATTCCGGCGTAGAGGGCGTTCCCGTAGTCCAGTCGGCTGGTGACGAGTGCCTGGGTGACGATCTTCCTGGTTTCAGTGGGGATCCATCTGAAGATCTTTCGGAGCATGCGCAGGGTGTTGAAGCACGAGGAAGAAACGGCGTTGACTTGTCTGGTCATTGACAGGGAGGAGTCCAGGATGAAGCCCAGGTTGCGTGCGTGGTCTGTAGGTTTGGGGGCAGTGCCCAGGGCCGGGGGCCACCAGGAGTCGTCCCAGGCGGAGGGTGATGATCCCAGGATGAGGACTTCCGTCTTGTCTGAGTTCAGTTTAAGACGGCTGTTTCTCATCCAGTCGGCGACGTCTTTCATCCCTTCGTGAAGGTTGGCTCTGGCGGTGGTGGGATCGTTGGTGAGGGAGAGGATCAGCTGGGTGTCGTTGGCGTAGGAGATGATGTTGAGGTTGTGTTGGCGTGCGATGGCTGCGAGGGGGCTCATGTAGACGTTGAAGAGGGTCGGGCTGAGAGAGGATCCTTGTGGTACCTCAAGCGCTTGCCTCGAGGCGCTCCCCCTGTGGGGCGCACGTCACTTTATACTAGATTGACCGCCCGCTCTGAGAGCCGGGGTAAAGAACCCTGTTGCTCAGCCAGCTAAGGACATTCTTCCAGGTCATACACGCCAACGCCCTCAACTAGCTGACTCCAGCTGAGCCCAGAGAGACCACATGGCTGCCTATCTGCTTCGTAGTAAGTTTCACTAGACATGAAGATGTCAAGCAAGAGGACACTAAGAGTCACAAGGACAATATTAATGAAAGGCTCCTGATTGACAGGGGTGCCACATACCTGTCTCAGATGCCCCGTTCACTTGGGGAGGAATGGCCTCCCCAAGTGTAACCCCTTGGTGATACCCTGGAAGGACACCCCGATCCCAAGTTTTGACATACGCTTTCTTCTGTTTTACTACTTTTTTCCTACTGTCTGCCTCTTCTCTCCTCTACTACCTCCTGACTCTGCACTTCCCCATCTGACACGTACCTACCTTTTTCCTACTGTGAACTCTTCTGTTTTTCATCTACCCTCTGGAACCTCACAATGTTATTGGTTTAACATAACACTATACTTGTTGCTTGACATTGGGGCTGTATTGACCTTTTGGGGATGTTGGGGAGAGGAGATAAATGTCCTCGGCAAGTTGGGGAAACTGTTGTGGGAGGGGGAGGAAGAGGGAAAGAGTTCATGCAAATCAAGTGCAATCCACAAAGCTCTGAACGACTGCATCCACTCACTACTGGCCCACGGACATACCAGTTGGGCCTTTGTCCCACTATGCCCAATGGTTTGATTACCAATGGCAGATAAGCTACAGCACCCATGAATTATCTTTTTAACGTGGAATATTCGGGGTCTGGGGAACCCATTTAAGCGTGGAAATATTCTTGTGTTCTTGACAGGCACAATATACATGCTGCTATGTTACAAGAGACACACATGGCTCCTGCTCCAACCCCCTTGTTTGTAACACGATGGGCTTCACATAGTTGCTTCTCTTCCTACTCCTATGTGAGAGGGACAGCTATTATAATCCGTAAAGATACCCCCTATATTGCAGAGGGATCCCTGCATGACTTGCAGGGTCAATGTAGTATAATGTGGGGCAGGTTGTCATCCCAGTTGGTCACACTTGTCAATTGTTATGGCCCAATCATTAATGACACTAGTTTCTTTGCTAAGCTATGTGGAATAGTTATTAATATTGGCTCATTACACCTTATATGGGGAGGAGATTTCAACCTCACTATCAACACTAACCTCTGCCAATCTCACCCAAACTGCATCACCACACCAATGCACAGCTCCAGGTCATATCAGAGCACCAGCTTCTTGATACCTGGTGGTGACTAGGGGTCTAGGCACCTGGCTAGTACATGTACAACACTTAGTGCGAGCATACCCATACCACTTTCCAGTGGTCATGCGCCTGCCCTCGCCAGAGTCTGCGGTGCAGTTTTTGTCCTGCCGTCTCCCCTCTAATGCACTACTGGATGTCCCTTCAGGGAAGACATACAGGAGGAGGTAAAGGATTTCCTCAAACATAACTGTCGTAATCACGCTGTACTGAAGAATAAATGTAATGCAGACACTTATGAATAAAAAGGAAATCTTCAGATTTATTTAGTATGCTCGGTACATAGATGCATGCAGCTCTGTGGGAAACTGCTGATCAAGTGAATCATAACATTCTTAGTGTCACCTACCAATACAACATTCTTATTACATACATGTAATTCTACAGTGACTATCCTAAAGAGAAATATCAATCACTACACACCCCTTCTTAATACAAAACAAATAAACAATAAGAAAAATTAAGAACATTTAAAAGCGGATAAAATCATCAAATTTCTTTGGCGTAATAATACGTCTCTCAAACTTGCTAGATTTATTTACCACTGTATTGTCCTTAGGGACTAGTCCACTCTGCACACTAGATTCCTCAACAGAAGGTTGATTATGAGAATGAATCTCTTCAGAATTCAAACCAAGCAGACTACCACCACAATATTTCCCTTGGGGATCTTCACCACTAACTCCAACATTTGAATCTTGTGCGACTAGTGGAACATCCTCCAATTGAGAAGTTTGATCACATGGATCAGTATTCATTCTCATCTCATTCCCTTTTCCAAAAGATGGTAAAACATCCATCCACCAATACTCTTTCTTCCCTTCTGAAACACACTTTCTTTTAAAAATAGTATCACCACATATAGCAATACGACTAAAATGATGTACAGTACCATCATCAAGTTCAACCATATTTCTCATGGCTTTAGTAACTGTCCTCGGGTCCAAAAACTTGGACTGGACTTTACCTGTCTTCCTTCCAGATTTAACTCTTACCATTTGTCTCACCTTAATAAATACTTCTTTGGTACCATGTTTTGCATCAAAATAAAGCTTATTTTTGCATTGAGAATCCAAAATAGATTATTTGACTTGTGCAGAATCCCATTCATATTTCCTGCTCCTCCCTAACCATCCAGGGTTGATTTTTGCAATGGGGAAACCTTCCCCGCATCAATCCAAACGGACTCTCACCGACAGTGTCATGGACAGTTATCCTGTACGACCAGATCAATTTGTTGAGTTCATCATCCCAGTTCATATTTCCTTTCTTTGCTAACTGTAAAACTCCCTTCAACACTCTATTAACTCTTTCCACAACTGAATTTCCACTGGGATGATACAATGCCGTAAACCTCTGTTCAATACCAGTGTTGTTCATAAATTCTTTCATTGAATTGAACTCCATTGTCAGTCAAAATGGACGCTGGAAAAACCTCTCTTAAAAAACATTTCTCCAGGAAGACACTATTAGAAACAACTTTAGTGACCACTTCAGTTTCAAGCCACCTGGAAAACAAATCAACAAGAACCAATATGTATTTAGTAACTCCATCTTGCCACATTATAGGTCCCATAATGTCTAATGCAACGTTTTCCCACGGCAAATTTGGACAACCAAGAGATGACATGGGCGGATGAAGTGTTTTATGAGCTTTATAAGAACGTTCACAATAGACACAAGGTCCGTACAAACCTCTCTATGTCTAAATCAATTCTCGGCCACCAATATAAAGATTTAATATTTCTTTTAGTGCGGGACACTCCAGGATGCCCCTCATGACCTACGACTACAATTCTATTACGTAAACCTGAGGGGGGTATAATTTACCACCTCTTCACACAAAATCATCATCTAAACTCAATTTGTCACAAACTTCCCAACATGCTCTAAGTTTAGGATCAAGCTTGCACGGTGGATAAAAGACTCACTTGATCACTTCATCCCGATGAACTGGTCAAGACCTAAGCGTGTGCAGTCCCATCCGTGGTACTCCGATGCGCTAGCAAGGAAAAAAAAGCAATGCAAGCTCCTGGAGCGCCTCTGGAGGCGATCATATGACCACCTGGCTAGAATCAATCTCAGAACAGCTACAAAAGCTTATCATAAACTTATAAAAACCTCTAAAGCCAAGTATTATACTGATCTTATTAATTCCAGCACCAATCGCCCCAAAACCATTTTCTCTTTAGTAAAAGACCTGACTAAGGCCCGGGAAGGCTCAAGTAACTTGATGGTGTCTGACCCTCATTGTGAAAAGCTAGCATGTTTCTTTATTGACAAAGTCAAAGGAATTTACAACTCCCTGAATTCGGATGACTTTAATATGAACTCTATTCTCATCACTGGTCTTAATGACCCCATTTACTCACTGCAATCCTTTCCACCCATTGAGCAGAGAGAGATGGAACTCCTGACAAAAAAAGTGAAGTCTGGTTCCCCGGAAGATCCCGTTAAACCTGAACTGTTTAGAGCTTTCCAGGATACCATCCTGCGGGAGGGGCAGGCTTTATTTAACAACTCGCTTCAGTCAGCTGTCATCCCCACATCTTGGAAACATGCTAAAGTTGTTCCTCTTCTAAAAAAACCCTCTCTGGACCCCGCCAGATCGGATAGCTTCAGACCTATCTCCCTACTCCCTTATCTTACTAAGGTGATGGAGGCCCATGTGAACTCTATCTTGAACACCTATTTGGAGTCTAATGGAATCTTGGATGAGTCTCAAAACGGATTCCGTGCTAACCACAGCACGGAGTCTGCTTTATTGGCCGTCACGGAACATCTGAGGGAGGTGCAGGACCAGGGGGAAACATCTGCCCTGGTTCTGCTGGATTTGAGTGCGGCCTTTGACACGGTCTCCCACGGGATCTTGCTTGAGAGACTGTGGGAGATCGGAGTCAGGGAGAGCGCCCTGGACTGGTTTGCGTCATTTCTATCAGACCGCTCATTCCAGGTAAACGCCCCGCCATACTCATCCAGCAGGCACCCCCTGGAATGTGGGGTCCCGCAGAGCTCTGCGCTTAGCCCCACATTGTTTAATGTGTATGTCCGCCCCCTGGCCATGTTGGCCCGGGAACGCAAAATTAAATTAATATCATATGCGGACGATACTCAACTCGTCTTCACCTTTTCTAAAAATACCGAGGCTGACCAAACTAAATTCCAGGAAGATATCATGGCTATCGCAAACTGGTTGTCGCAGAACTATCTCCAGCTAAATTCATCTAAAACTGAGATACTTCTTATAGGCAAGGAATCACAGATATGGGATAAACACTGGTGGCCCCCTACACTAGGACCTACCCCTACCCCTAAGGAGACTGTTAAAAACTTGGGCGTGATGTTGGACAACTCACTCTCGCTGGAAACTCAGGCCAAGAGAGTGGCTGGTACCTGCTATGGCCGCCTTAAGCTCTCTGAAGCCCATTCTGGGTTTCTTTGAGCCACATACTCGATGGATTATAGTCCAGGCTCTAGTCTTATCCCATCTAGACTACTGTAATGCTCTCTTGCTTGGGTCTAATCTGACAGTGACAAATAGGCTACAAAGAGCCCAGAATGCTGCTGCTCGTATCGTGTGTGCACTACCAAAAACCTGTTATACCTCACCTATTCTTCGTCGCCTGCACTGGTTGCCGATTAAACAACGCATCCAGTTCAAAACCCTATGTTTAACCCATAAAATTCTGCATGGTGTTAGCCCCCAGATCTTGCGGGAACTATGCTCCCACTACGTCCCTACGCGTGCCCTCCGTTCGGCGGACCTATTTCTGGCCCGTACAATTAAGATCCGGAGGAGTAGAGCTGGTGGCCGCTCCTTCAGGTATCTGGCCCCGAAACTCTGGAACTCTATCCCCTTAGGAGTTCGGTCCATCTCTAGCCATTTGCTATTCCGCAAACAGATTAAAACTTGGTTGTTTTCTTCCATTTAATTTTCCTTTGCTGTTGTGCTGTCGCGCCCTCTGGTATGTTCACAAGCACAGGGACGCCCCGTTGCTGGGGTAGCCATGCGCTATAGAAGCAGATTTAACATAACATAACATAACATAACACTGGTTGGACCATCCGTTAGTAATTCTATTTTTAACAGTTGACAGAACTTCATCTTTCATATATTCTTCATCCCAATCATTCTTGCGTAATCCAACAGTATCGCTAAACACTCCAGCAACACAAAAAATCGGACTAAGGATCAGGATCAACTTCCTTCATAGGTAAAGATAAATGACTTAGAAAATCTGCAATCACATTTTTAGCTCCAGGGACATATTGCACATCATAAACGAAATCTTGAAGTCTCATGGACATCCTAGCAATTCTTGCTGATGCCCTTGAAAGACCCTTGGTGGTGAGTAATTTCGTAAGAGGTTTGTGGTCAGATCTTAAGGTAAACTTCTTTCCCCATATAAATTTCCATGGCCCATACACATGCTAATGCCTCTCGTTCTATCACAAATACTTCTCTTCAGTGGGAGACAGAGAGCGGGATGCAAAAGCTATGATAACTTCCTTACCATGTTCAGAAATTTGTGACAATACGCCACCAAGACCAGTGCCACTGGCGTCAGTTGTTACAATCGTATTAGCAAGAGGATCAAATCCCTGTAATGTGGGTGCATTAGCAATAGATTCTTTGATGCTATTGAAAGACTTTTGCATGCATCATTCCATACAAATGTAACTTTGTTCCTCATTAATGAGCTCATGTCCAATGTTTTCTGTGAAAAATTATTGACAAATTTCGAATAAAATTCTGCCAACTCCAGAAAAGATCGCAGCTTGCAAATTTCGTGGCCCAAATAAGTGACAGATTTTTCGGCAAACTTGCACTTGCTACTTTCAGCAATTAAACCATTATCTCTAAGAATGGAGGCCACTTCTCTCAGAACACTGTCATGGTGTGCCTTATCCTTCCCCATAATTAAAATGTTGTCTTGAAAGAATACGTCCTCTCGAATGTGACCAAACAGATTTGACATCAGCCTCTGAAATACTGCAGCGGCTGATGCCAACCCAAAAGGCATCCGTTTAAATATATTGCACCCAAAAGGTGTGCAGAATGTAGTGAATTGCCTGCTGTCTTTATCCAATACTACTTGATGATACGCAGCAGAAAGATCCAAAGTGTAAAAAATATGTGGCATTGCGTGTAAGGGATAGCATTTCATCATTCCTGGGTAGAGGAAACTTGTCCACCAAAATATTGTTGTTAAGATATCCTAAGTCCACACATAAGCGGGCCTTGCCATTGGATTTATGGGCTACGACCAATGGAGAAACCCACTCAGCAGCATCTACAGGTTCAATAACATTGTTTGTCAATATATTTTCCAATTCCCCTTTAACTTCTTCCCTAACAATAAAGGGAATATTTCTTGCTTTAAGGATTTTTGGAATTGCTCCCTCTTTCAAACAAATTTTATGAGTAAAACCCTTCAATTTTCCCATGCCACCCGCAAATACTTCTGGAAATTCTTGTAGCACCCATTTCTTGGTGTCTTCGGCTTCACAAGATACTAAAACTTGCTCCTTGCTGTTAGCGTTAAGAATGATGTCTAACAACTTTTGATCTTTCCACCCCAAAACTGATAGTCCTTCCTTAGCTGTATACAGTTTTCCTATCGAATGTCTTTCCTTTAAATGAAAAATTAAAGATCTGAAACCTAACATATCGATTTTTTCTCCTGTAAAACTTTAATCGGCCACATCATTAGGTTCTAACCACACCCCAATACTCTTTACAAAATGTTTTTTAAATAAATCTTGTGAAATGATAGTAAAGGGAGACCCAGAATCTGCTGCCAATTGTACTGTGATACCTCTTAAGGAGACATGACACAACGGTTTTGAAGAAGAACCACCCGTAATATTTAGTACCACTTTCTTTTTCTGAACACAATTAATCTGTACCTCATTGTCACTGTAATTTGACGAACTTCCTTCCTCCTCTTCCTGTAATCAAGCAACTTTGCCTTTGGACTTTTTCTTTGATTTGTGTCTGCAAACCCTAGAGAAGTGTCCAACTAAACCACATTCTAAACATTTTGCAGTTCTGGCAGGACATCTCTCATACCCTGCAGAATGTGAATAACTACCACATCGATAACAGATCATATTACTAGATTACTTTTGTTCAGTGACATCTGTTTTTTGTTTGTCAGTATAGTCTGATTTCTTTTTTTCAAACTTTGTACCTTTATACTTTTTATACACAGACTTCTTTTCAACAACTTTCCCCACAGCTTCTTCTGAACATTTTTTTTCTTGTGAAAGTGTAGCTTTTGCACAACGCTCAGAGAGTTCAGTTTTTTTACCATCGCAACGATCTCCTTTAAAGATGCTTCGCCCTCTACCCACAACTTGTCCTGTAAGGACCTATTCTTAGTGTACATGACCACCTAGTCGCGTATAAACTCGTCATGCAGTTGTGCAAATCTACACTTACTTGCTAATTTCTTCAATGAGGAGACATATTCCTCTATCGATTCGTGTTTTTCCTGCTACCTGTGGAAAAAAGAATGTCTAGTTACTGCAATACAGAAGGCGAAAAATGGTCATCCAGCTCCAAAATAGCTACTTTAAACACATCTAAATCTCCTTCTGATCTTTAATATATATGTAATTCATTAAATATGCGTAAACCTTCAGGACCCAAAGAGTACAATAACATCCTCTTTTTCCTTTCAGGTGAAAAGTTCCACTGACATCTTCAAGATTTGCGATGTAGTTGAGAAAATATTCCTTCCAGTCCACCCATGCGACAATAGGTTCACCAGGAGTAGGCAAACATTCTTTAGGAGAGTTAATATGCACATTTGACACACTGTTGTCTCCTGCAGAGTTTGACCTCGAAGGTACTGCATCTGTAGAATCAGTAGGCATGGCGGTAACAAGATAACTATAAGCAGTACTCAGTTGTCAAAAGAGTATTCCTTGAAAAATTGCAGAGCAAAGTGAACTATACCCAAAAGTGAAAAGAATTCAATTATAACTGGTAGCCAAAAAAAGTAAAACAATAGAACCCTAAAAGATTAAAGCCAAACCTCAAGAAAATAGTGCTGCATGCACCAACACATGTACCGGAGTGACCAGAGGGTCAGGAAAATACCATGAAATACTATCTTATTATGAAAACGATGTCGCGTTGCTTGAGATTGATGAGTAGCGTGGAGAAAAGTATGTAGCGGTGATTATTCCTGATTAAATGCTTCCAAAAATGCCTCGGCAAAGAGCGACGCTGCTTGCTGTATGATTGTAACCATGGATTCCAAAATGGCCGTACGACGTGACCTTGAAGCGCGCTGACGTTTGCTGCACGTAACGTGAACTCGCAAACAAACACTAACGTCAGTTGCGTTCCGATCGTGTACAAGGAACACGCCTGTGAACAATGGTGCAAGAAGACTGGAGCGTGGGGAGTGCGTGACTTGAAAAGGTGAGACGGTTGGGTATAGAGACAACCCTTGAATCCTGCAGGATCCCCTTTCTTCCGTCGACTCCCATTAAATCCCACAAGCTCTGTACAAACCTCTCTATGTCTAAATCAATTCTTGGCCACCAATATAAAGCTTTAATATTTCTTTTAGAGCGGGACACTCGAGGATGTCCCTCATGACCTACGACTACAATTCTATTACGTATACCTGAGGGGGGTATAATTTTACCACCTCTTCACACAAAATCACCATCTAAACTCAATTTGTCACAAACTTCCCAAAATGCTCTAAGCTTAGGATCAAGCTTGCACAGGTTGGACCATCTGTTAGTAATTCTATTTTTAACAGTTGACAGAACTTCATCTTTCATATATTCTTCATCCCAATCATTCTTGCGTAATCCAACAGTATCGCTAAACACTCCAGCAACACAAAAATCGGACTAAGGAGCAGGATCAACTTCCTTCATAGGTAAAGATAAATGACTTAGAAAATCTGCAATCACATTTTTAGCTCCAGGGACATATTGCACATCATAAACGAAATCTTGAAGTCTAATGGACATCCTAGCAATTCTTGCTGATGCCCTTGAAAGACCTTTGGTGGTGAGTAATTTCGTAAGAGGTTTGTGGTCAGATCTTAAGGTAAACTTCTTTCCCCATATAAATTTCCTAAAATGCTCCATGGCCCATACACATGCTAATGCCTCTCGTTCTCTCACAAATACTTCTCTTCAGTGGGAGACAGAGAGCGGGATGCAAAAGTTATGATAACTTCCTTACCATGTTCAGAAATTTGTGACAATACGCCACCAAGACCAGTGCCACTGCCGTCAGTTGTTACAATCGTATTAGCAAGAGTATCAAATCCCTGTAATGTGGGTGCATTAGCAATAGATTCTTTGATGCTATTGAAAGACTTTTGCATGCATCATTCCATAAAAACTGAACTTTGTTCTTCATTGATGAGCTCATGTCCAATGTTTTCTGTGAAAAATTATTGACAAATTTCGAATAAAATTCTGCCAACCCCAGAAAAGATCGCAGCTCGTCTTTTGACTTTGGAGCAGGTGCGTTGAGTATGGCCTCTACTAAACTACTCTTGGGCTTAATGCCAGACCCCCAAATTTCGTGGCCCAAATAAGTGACAGATTTTTCGGCAAACTTGCACTTGCTACTTTCAGCAATTAAACCATTATCTCTAAGAATGGAGGCCACTTCTCTCAGAACACTGTCATGATGTGCCTTATCCTTCCCCATAATTAAAATGTTGTCTTGAAAGAATACGTCCTCTCGAATGTGACCAAAGAGATTTGACATCAGCCTCTGAAATACTGCAGCGGCTGATGCCAACCCAAAAGGCATCCGTTTAAATCTATTGCACCCAAAAGGTGTGCAGAATGTAGTGAATTGCCTGCTGTCTTTATCCAATACTACTTGATGATACGCAGCAGAAAGATCCAAAGTGGAAAAACATGTGACATTGTGTGTAAGGGATAGCATTTCATCATTCCTGGGTAGAGGAAACTTGTCCACCAAAATATTGTTGTTAAGATATCCTAAGTCCACACATAAGCGGGCCTTGCCATTGGATTTATGGGCTACGACCAATGGAGAAACCCACTCAGGAGCATCTACAGGTTCAATAACATTGTTTGTCAATATCTTTTCCAATTCCCCTTTAACTTCTTCCCTAACAATAAAGGGAATATTTCTTGCTTTATGGATTTTTGGAATTGTTCCCTCTTTCAAACAAATTTTATGAGTAAAACCCTTCAATTTTCCCATGCCACCCGCAAATACTTCTGGAAATTCTTGTAGCACCCATTTCTTGGTGTCTTCGGCTTCACAAGACACTAAAACTTGCTCCTTGCTGTTAGCATTAAAAATGATGTCTAAAAACTTTTGATCTTTCCACCCCAAAACTGATAGTCCTTCCTTAGCTGTATACAGTTTTCCTATCGAATGTCTTTCCTTTAAATGAAAAATTAAAGATCTGAAACCTAACATATCGATTTTTTCTCCTGTAAAACTTTAATCGGCCACATCATTAGGTTCTAACCACTCCCCAATACTCTTTACAAAATGTTTTTTCAATACATCTTGTGAAATGATAGTAAAGGGAGACCCAGAATCTGCTGCCAATTGTACTGTGATACTTCTTTTTTTTTTTTTTTTTTTTTTTTGGGTTAAAAACTTTTATTGAGCAATCAGATAAAAAGTACAAAGATGGGCCTACAACCACACGGGCTGGCCGCTAATTCGGCAAAGCACGTAACATGCAATAAACATTAATCTCCGTGGCCAGGCCCAAATCACAGATTAAATATTGCACAAAGCATATGACAGGACACAACAGTTTTGTCTTAAACATTAAAATAACAAACCAAAACAAGGCGAATGTAGCAATCACGTCAGCCCAGATGACAGAGGGGAAGTACACTAATCAGGAAGATAAAGGTAAATCAATGAGACTCGGCAAGGCCGGGGGGGGGGGGGGCAGCAGGGAGGACAGGAAAATCCTAAAAAGAGAATGAAAGATTTCGGGAACGTCAGCCTAGGGAGACAGGGCAACATCGGATGTGTCAACCAAGGGAGGGGTACAAATGTCTCCACGATACGCATTCCACTGACCCCAAATTTTAGTCCATGCCCTGGGTCTACCCCTAGCCACATAGACGGTCTTCTCTCGAAACATGGACCAGTCCATGTTATCCTCCCACACCGAAACGTCCGGCGGTCTGGATGCGCCCCAAAGTTGCGCAATGTCCCGCTTCGCGACCATGTACCCCAAGGTTGCCCATCTGGTCTGGGCCACAGAATAATCGGTGGGTTCCCACACGTTCAACAGGCATCGTCGGGCCTCAGGCCGCAGGGCAACACCAGTCACGACAGTCATCACATCAAACATCAATCCAGTAGGCCGCTACCAACGGGCATTCCCAAAGTATATGCATAAATGTACCACTCATCCCACAGCCACGCTTACATAAGCCATCCGGGGAAAAACCCATTACAACCAGGCGCGGGCCAGTTACATACACGCGGTGGAGGATTTTAAGTTGCACCAAACGAAGACGGGCAGGAATGGCTACCTCCTTAGGAGAAGAGAGTGCTGACTGCCAATCCTCGTCATCTAATTCCAATCCGTCACCGACCCACAGCTCCCTAAGGCGGACCAACAGGTCGGCGCGACTATGAATCAATTTTTTATAAATAAGGGAGATAGTACTATCAGGCAGGTGCCCATCTAGTATATGATCTTCAAGGGGGGAAGACTCGGGCAGGGTCACACCAGGAGTTAGAACCGAGGCCAGGGCATGCCGGACCTGCAGATACCGAAAAAACTCTCTATCACTCAAGTCGTATTCTGCCTTAAGGGTCTGGAATGACTTCACGCTACCTTTCGCACAGAGATCACCCACCTTACATATCCCAATCATATCCCAGCGGTCGAATCCCTTAGTAGAACAGAGACACCCCAAACGTTCAGAGGCATAAAGCGGTGTCGCTAGTGTCAGTCGGTTCTCCCAGCCCAAACTCACATGCGCGGCGCGCCACACAGTGACTGCGATCCTGGACGGGCCCACAAGATGGCGCCCGGCCGATCTAGAATAAAGCGCTCTGTTAAAGTCCCCTCCCGGCAGCTGGAGTCTATCCATCTCAAAGGCCGGATCCCGACCCGGTGAATACATCGCGTGGTTGATGGCAGACAGCTGGGCAGCCCAATAATATCTCTTGATGTCGGGGAGCGCCATGCCCCCGTCATACCAAGGGATGGTAAGTTTCGCAAGGGCAATACGTGGACGCCCGTCCCAGATCAGTTGTCTTTGAAGACTCTCGATCTCTCGGAAATAGGTAGCGGGAACGTCGTCATAAGAATTCTGAAGTGCGTAGAGGAACCGCGGCAAGGACATCATTTTAAAAAGGGCTGCCCTGCCCAGAGGAGACAGGGGCAGTTTACGCCAACGGGCCACATCTAGTCGCAGTCTAAGAAGCGGGGGGAGGAGATTGCGCTCGAATCGGAGTGAGGAGTCCAGCGTAATAAAGATCCCCAAATACTGGAAGCCAGACTGGACCACCTGGATAGGAAATCTGTCCGGCAATGGGGGCAAAACACCCGAAAGAACATACACGCAGGACTTAGCCCAATTAATAACTAGGCCCGAGTTAGCTCCAAACGAGGTAAGAACATCAAATAAAACATTTAGAGATTTACGCGGGGAAGTAAGATACAAAAGAATGTCATCCGCGTAAAGTGAGATGCGGTCCTCAAAGTCCGGTGACCAACGGATCCCCTTGAGTGAAGGCTCCCATCGAAGCCACGCAGCTAACGGTTCCAGGGCGAGCGCAAAAAGCAACGGAGACAAGGGGCAACCCTGACGGGTCCCCCTACCAAGGCAGAAGGGGACAGAAACTCTACCGTTCACCACTACCTGCGCTAAGGGTTCAGCGTATAACAACTTTACCCAACCGATAAACTCAGGACCAAAACCAAATTTTTCAAGAGCAGCCCAAAGATAGGGCCACTCCACTGTGTCAAAAGCCATCGAGGCATCCAACGAGGCCAAAATGGCCGGTTCCGTCAGAAGCCCCGCCCTCGCAACAGCACCGTGGAGACGACGTAGGTTAAGAGCCGTGTTGCGATGTGGGATAAATCCGGATTGATCCGGATGAACCAAGTCACTAATGACCGACAAGAGGCGGGTCGCCAGGAGCTTAGCCAGGACCTTGGGCTCAACGTTTAACAAGGAAATGGGCCTATAAGACGAACAAAGGTCCCGCGGTTTACCGTCCTTGGGAATTACGACTATCGTAGCGAGACGCTGATCATACGGGAGAACACCCCGTTCCGGGGACTCCAAAAACATGTCGCGAAGATAGGGCGCCACCTTATCAGGACGTAGCTTGTACAGTTCAATTGGCAACCCGTTCGGGCCCAAGGCTTTGCCCGAACGGAGTGAGCGAATGGCAGTAGCTATCTCGTCAGTAGTAAAAGGGGACTCCAACGATTTACAGTCTAAATCGGAGACACTGGGCAAAGCTATATCGCGCAACAGAAGGCGAGAGTCAGCAACATCCCGTCCAGACACAGGGGTATAAACCACACGAAAATATTCAGCAAAACATGCAACTATTCCAATCGGGTCCGTCACTCTAACACCATTCGACGATTGAATCACAGGCACCACACGATTCGCCCTCTCCTTCTTATCCAACCACGCCAATAATTTGCCCGCCTTGTCCCCCACATCATACAGACGGCCCTGTTGCTCCCGGAACATCTGTTTGGCCGCATCCGTGACCAAAGACTTATAAGCAAATTGTTTCAGACCCAGGGCATGGAGTTTATCAGATGTGACTTCCGACTCTAAGGCAGCCTCCCTTTCAGCAATCTCCCTCTCGAGGTCCACCACCTCCCGATCCCTCGCCCTCTTGGATTCAACAATAAGGCAAAGGGCCTGTCCACGAATCACTGTCTTAAAGGCCTCCCACAGGGATATCGCAGAGGAAACGGAGCCCTCGTTGTCCAAAAAATAGGCGTCCAAAGACTTAGTCAAAAGGTTGCGGGTCTCGGGGGAGGTAAGGTACCATGGGTTGATAGGAGCAACCCGGCCCGCCGCCTCCACCCCCATCTCAAAACAAAGCCAGAGCGGAGAATGATCGGAAATGCCCAGGGGGAGGTGTCTAATCTCACGCACCGCCGGCGACTGGGCCGCAGGCATCAGGAAATAATCCAGTCTAGACAAACTCCCATGGGCCCCAGAGTGGAAAGTGTATTGAAGCTGAGTAGGATGCATAAGCCTCCAGCAATCCACCAAACCAAACGTGTCTAGAAACCCACCCAGCCACTGTTGGGCCGAAGGAGTGTCCCTAGGGGGGTGGCGATCGTGTAGACCGGAGAACACAGAATTAAAGTCACCTGCTATGAAGAGAGTACTATTAGGGAGGTCCAACAAAACACGGCCCAAATCGGAAAAGGTAGAAGTCTGCAGGCCGGGGGGGACATAAACAGCAAATAAAGAGAAGGTACGACCCTCATAACGACCCACGAGGACAGCATATCGCCCCCGATCATCAAGGATCACATCATCAACAGCTAGGGGGAGGGAAGCCCGAACAAGGATACCCACCCCCCTGGAACCCGTGGTAAACCCCGAATGTGCGGCAAGGCGATAGCCCCACCTATTCATCGCACGACAAGTATTGCCCACCAAATGAGTCTCCTGCAGAAAAACAATATCTGGAGATAAACATCGTAAACATTTCAACACCGCACTCCGCTTAATACGATCCCCCAGACCATTAACATTCCACGAAACAAACCTCAACCCGCTACCCCCATCCCACACAGCAACGCCGAAACCCCTCCACCATGAGCATGACATAAAAACCATCAGTAGCAAGATAAAGTCGCCTTGAGAACATAACACACAAACATCGAACTTCCCAACCACCCACCCCCCAACAATCAAGAAAACACCCCCCACCCTGCACCCCTGCAAAATGCTAAAAAGCCACCCCAACATGCAGTGTGCCTGTCGCCCAAGAACCCCCATTCTACAAAAAGACCCCGGAGGAGGAAAGGCTCTGGCCCACCCGCCAGCCCGATCAAAACAGATGACGAGGAAAACACACAAACAGTAGAGGTACTTAGGCATAGAATCCCGGAAGAGTTTACTCTATACGAGGGCCCAGGCGTAGACGAATTGTTCAGCTCTCCACACCACCCTCAGCACCACCCGGGTGGGCGTCGGACTCAGTCGCAGGAGGTCGGCCAGGCAGAGAGTCCAGCCAGTCGTTCACAGAATCTGGCCGATCAAAGAAAAAGGTTCGGTCATTGTACTCCACTCGCAGCCTGGTCGGAAACAGCATAGCGTAGCGTAACTCCATGTCCCGAAGACGCTTCTTGTCACCACGGAAGCCCATACGCTGTTTCTGGACCTGTTGAGAAAAGTCCGGATAAAAGTTCACCGTGGCGTTCTCAAAGGCCACCGGGCCCTTCACACGTGATGCTTGCAGGATAGCGTCCCGATCCCTATAATGGAAGAGTTTCGCAACAATAGGCCTCGGCGGGGTACCTGGCTTACCCTGGCCTCCCGGAACTCGATGAGCACGCTCTACTGCGAAAAATGTACTCAGTCCAGACGGAGAGAGATAGTTTTGGATCAGGTCCTCAACCAGGAGATCAACAGAGTGAGGTTCTGGATTCTCCGGAACGCCAACCACGCGCACATTACAGCGACGTGCCCTGTTCTCAAAGTCCTCCAGGCGCCGGGTCATGAACTCGTTCACCCTACGGAGATTACCAATCTCCGTCTGTATCTCCGAGACGTCCGTCGTGAGGCTGGATGACTTGAGATCCAATGATTTCACCTTCTCATTGGTTTTCGATAGGTCGGCTCGAATCAAGTTCACATCAATGGCCACGGTGTCGATTTTGTGGGCCAAGGCCTCGTATTGTTGGCCTATCGTCTCCCTCATGCCAGAAATGGCGCCTATGATGTCCTGCAAGGACGGCTCCGTTGACGCGTCCACGATGTGTTCAGCAGCACCTGGACCGGGCAGGGCGGCTCCGGGGGACCCCTTCAAGTGGGTGTAACGGTCCATAATGTTAGACTGGACCGGGCCCCCGCGCAGGGGTGTCTTGGTCTTCCGTGTCTCTCGGTCCCCTCTGCCCGCCATGTTGGAAACTGCGTCACAAAGAGATTCACCAGGCTCGATGGAATGGGCACAGGAAAATAAGGCCTCGGAATCAAAGAGCCGCCAAAAGGGTACCACCAGGATAGAGCCAATCAGATAGGAGAATAAGCCAGCCAAAGGCCCGACAGCCGTCTCGTGCCCCGGACCCAGCCCAGGCCAGACTCCCCTGCCAGATGTCTCAGTCTGAGGCAGAATCGAAACCGAAACTCAAGAGGGGGACCCACAAGTCAAATCCCCCTGCCGCTGTTGTTCAACTCCAAGACGGCCACAGAGCCTCACCCAGTCCCGGGCGTACCTCAAGGGCGGATCCCAAAAGTTTGAATCACCGTAACTCCGGCACCCCGGGTCAGAATCAAATTCCGAAAGTTCCAGGACGATCAGCCCAGCATCCTCTACACAAATCCTCGTGAAAAGTCAGGATATGTTCAGGATATCATGCCGGGAGTGGCGGGGGTCCGGAGAGCGCTGTGCTCACGCGGCCATCTCGGATGCCCGCCAAGCTCCTCCCCCACTGTGATACTTCTTAAGGAGACATGACACAACGGTTTTGAAGAAGAACCACCCGTAATATTTAGTACCACTTTCTTTTTCTGAACACAATTAATCTGTACCTCATTGTCACTGGAATTTGAGGAACTTCCTTCCTCCTCTTCTTGTAATCAAGCAACTTTGCCTTTGGACTTTTTCTTTGATTTGCGTCTGCAAACCCTAGTTAAGTGTCCAACTAAACCACATTCTAAACATTTTGCAGTTCTGGCAGGACATCTCTCATACCCTGCAGAATGTGAGTAACTACCACATCGATAACAGATCATATTACTAGATTTCTTTTGTTCAGTGACATCTTTTTTTCGTTTGTCAGTATAGTCTGATTTCTTTTTTCAAACTTTGTACCTTTATTAATTTTTATACACAGACTTCTTTTCAACAACTTTCCCCACAACTTCTTCTGAACATTTTTTATCTTATGAAAGTGTAGCTTTTGCACAACACTCAGAGAGTTCAGTTTTTTTACCATCACAACAATCTCCTTTAAAGATGCTTCACCCTCTACCCACAACTTTTCCTGTAAGGACCTATTCTTAGTGTACATGACCACCTAGTCGCGTATGAACTCATCATGCAGTTGTGCAAATCTACACTTACTTGCTAATTTCTTCAATGAGGAGACATATTCCTCTATCGATTCGTGTTTTTCCTGCTACCTGTGGAAAAAAGAATGTCTAGTTACTGCAATACAGAAGGAGAAAAATGGTCATCCAGCTCCAAAATAGCTACTTTAAACACATCTAAATCTCCTTCTGATCTTTAATATATATGTAACTCATTAAATATGCGTAAACCTTCAGGACCCAAAGAGTACAATAACATCCTCTTTTTCCTTACAGGCGAAAATTTCCACTGACATCTTCAAGATTTGCGATGTAGTTGAGAAAATATTCCTTCCAGTCCACCCATGCTACAATAGGTTCACCAGGAGTAGGCAAACATTCTTTAGGAGAGTTAATATGCACATTTGACACACTGTTGTCTCCTGCAGAGTTTGACCTCGAAGGTACTGCATCTGTGGAATCAGTAGGCATGGCGGTAACAAGATAACTATAAGCAGTACTCAGTTGTCAAAAGAGTATTCCTTGAAAAATTGCAGAGCAAAGTGAACTATACACAAAAGTGAAAAGAATTCAATTATAACTGGTAGTCAAAAAAAGTAAAACAATAAAACCCTAAAAGATTAAAGCCAAACCTCAAGAAAATAGTGCTGCATGCACCAACACATGTACCGGAGTGACCAGAGGGTCAGGAAAATACCATGAAATACCATCTTATTACGAAAACGATGTCGCGTTGCTTGAGATCGATGAGTAGCGTGGAGAAAAGTACGTCGCGTTGATTATGCCTGATTAAATGCTTCCGAAAATGCCTCGGCAAAGAGCGACGCTGCTTGCTGTATGATTGTAACCATGGATTCCAAAATGGCCGCACGACGTGACCTTGAAGCGCGCTGACGTTTGCTGCACATAACGTGAACTCGCAAACAAACACTAACGTCAGTTGCGTTCCGATCGTGTACACGGAACGCGCGCTGTGAACAATGGTGCAAGAAGACTGGAGCGTGGGGAGTGCGTGACTTGAAAAGGTGAGACGGTTGGGTATAGAGACAACCGTTGAATCCTGCAGGATCCCCTTTCTTCCGTCGACTCCCATTAAATCCCAAATACAAGTAGGAAAACAGATAGGCTCACCTTGAAGGCTTGTGGCTTCAGGAATGGACAATTGTTCTTCAAGAATATTGTCCAAAACAAATGTTAAACGTCCGAAAGTTTATCTTTTCTTGTGGCTCACCTCGCATCCACCAGGGGAAACTTCAGGTTATCCACACGATAGCTTAGCATGCCACCTCCTTCATAGTCGATCATGTACAGTGCAGTTTCATATAGGAACAATACAAATGCTCCCAAAAGTCCTTGAAAGTTGTAGAAATGGTTCAAAAACTCCTATCTTGTGCCCTGCCCGTCGCCAGAAATTGTAGTAATCGCGCTATACTGAAGAATAAGTGTAATGCAGACACTTATGAATAAAAAGGAAATCTTCATATTTATTTAGTATGCTCGGTACATAGATGCATGCAGCTCTGTGGGGAACTGCTGATCAAGTGAATCATAACATTCTTAGAGTCACCTACCAATACAACATTCTTATTACATACATATAATTCTACAGTGACTATCTTAAAGGGATATATCAATCACTACAATAACATAGAATCGGTCCCCACACTAGCCACAGTATGGGAGGTACTAAAAGGAAGAATCCGTGGCCTTTTCATTGCGAGGGCAGGAGGCTTCCTGAGAGACATATCCAATACTTAAAAAAGAAGCATTGGCATAGCCAATAGAACTCGCCTTTGGGGCCTTATACGCGTTTAGTTATCCAGCACAAAATCCTTGGTGCAACAACATCAACTGTTGCATGGTTAAACACTTAAAAGGTCCCAAAGGCGAGACCTATTGGCTATGCCAATGCTTGTTTCTTTAAGCATCTGTATGAGTAACTAAATTTAATGAAAAAATATTGAGAAGGGGTTTGCTGCCGACAGCCTGCCTCTCGATTCTGCACTAAATCCCTGCAGAGCCTGTCCAGCAGGAGTCATCACTAGGATCAATCTCTTTGAGCCGCAAACGTAGGCATTTGCTTTGACAACTTTGCTGAAAACCTCCTAGTGGCACATCTGAAATAAAGGATTATGACGTGATCTGGCTAGCTAAATCACCTGACCAAGTTTAGCAGTGGCAGGAAGATGAGAAGCAGATTTTCAAATTTTGTGATAGGAAACTTTGTTAACTTCCAAGGGATCTGCCTATAACGGATTAACAAATGAGTACTTGTTAATATTGTTTTTCTTAATAACACTTGTCTAGTGTGAGAGAAATGTGCATATTTATAAGTATGTTAAATTACGCATGATGCAAAACTGCCTTTTGAGGTTATATTTTAGTGCATAATGTGCCCTAGCGTCAATGCGAAATGCAATTTCTGCACATAAAGCGCAAGAAGCACAAGTGCCACAAACATTATCTCCTCGTATTAGTCGTTCACGCTGTTCCAGTGCTCTCGCTGTAAATTTCTGCTGCTGCAAGCGGCACGCAACTGTGCAACATGTCATAATTCCTCGAATTTAGCATAAAAAGCGTTATTGCAAAATTACCCTAATTTATTTAAGATTATCCAGTGCAAGTGACATTTTGCAGAGGCCTATAGTTTAGTTCACAGTTTTTTAATATATCTCGTGTCAGCTGCTCAAGCACATGCCAGGAAAATAGAACATTTCTATCTTCCAGAGTTCAACTACAGATAGCAGTAGGTCGAATCTACGGAGTACGTGTTGAGTTATCTGCCTAGCTTAATTGTCTTTAAAATTACATAACCGTACATTCATTCACTTGGCCCTAATGTGTTCAAGACAGTCTATTCCCCCTTAACTGTTTTCCCTCTGTTACCATCATTGTACAGACCGTATACTCCATGGATGGTGTTTTCTCCGTATAATCCAGGCAAAATGAGAATGTCAATTTCTCTCTGGCCACAGGCGAATAAGTAGTTATATTTTTTCATTGGCGCACTGCTATCTGGCGGAAACTCGATAGATGACAACAAATGTGCACAATGGAACAGGGATTTTGATCAGATGGATAAACTAAATCGCCTTGCATGTTTAGACTGCCTTTACAATCTAAGGCCTGTCTGCGGTTTGCTATAGTCAACACTTCCATACAATCACGGGGCTGGTGTGAAAGGCAACTGCTACGAGCATACACAGGTCAGTGTCCATTACGTCGGATGGATAGCGTTACACCAAAGCTTTTTTTAACCCCATTTTTTGCAGTGATATTATCTCAGGAGGCTTGGCTGGATAATGTCATTTTTTCCGAACCACAGGCTAGGAGCGAAACCTTCCCCATTTTCCTTTCTAGATGTCCTTGAGAAAGGCAAGAGAAGGGAGGCCATAATAGCGCTTTGATTTGCTTCTCGACTTGACCAAACAGATTCTGAGTGTCATCTATCAAAACAATGGGATCTCTTACAATCACTCTAAACTCAAAGATTAATTAAGAGCCATTAATAAAGATATTACTGTATTCTGGACTGTGTTTCAAGTTTCAAGTTTATTTTATTTGTTTGATTAATTAAAATCTTACAAAAATGTGACCTTAGAGAAGGTATCAGTTTCAATTCACATTTATACATCTTGCAAATAGTAAATGTCACTAAAAATAAAAAAATGAAATAAAAACTAATAAAACTAAATAAAATGTTCCTTATGACCTTTGGCAATCACATTTAAAATTTTTACAAAAGCAACATTCATTGGTAGGTCATTCGGGCTTAGACACGCCATTATTGCTTGTCTACAGGTTCTTATATCTCGTGCGTTAAACAACCTCCTGAGGATTAGTCTCCTTTCTAAGGATATGGCAGGGCACAGACATACCAAATGCACAATGTCTTCTTTTCCCCCCTTGCAAAGTCTGCATAGCGTATGTCCCTCGTTTGATTTCCAGGGTGGAAGATGACACAAACCTGGCCATAGACCAAAGCGTGCTCCAATGAATGTTCGCTTACTTTGGACTGACCATGCCGTATGGAGGTAAGCTTGGACTTGTTTTTTTTTTTAGCCATTTATGATTGGCCATGAGTGCTTGCATTTTACAAATAAAGCTTTGTCTTTTAGCAGCGATAGGTGAGTAACCAGCTTATTGATTGTTTTTTTAAAGCTTTCCTGCGTTATTGTGTTCTCCCAGATTACTGATATTCCAAATTCTTCTTTTGCGTTGTTTAGGTATTTCCACGCTCGCAGTTTCTGGTTGTCTTTAAGCTATAGACAATTGATTCACCTGATCATTTTTTACTCTATTCCAAACTTTTAATATTTGGCCTTGCCGGGCGTATAGCTGATTGTTCATACCAAATTCCATCCTTATTTGCGCTTGTGAGGCGTTACATGGAAGGGTAAATAATATTTTATAGGTTTTTGCTACAGCATTGTTAATGAGCACAGCATCCTTCCCATTTAGCACTTCAGCACCGTAAGTTAAGGATGGTAGTAGTTTGGCAGCTATGATTTTTAACAGCGGCCCGTGTGACAATGCAGATAGATTCTTCTGTAGAGTTCTAAATGCCGCAATCAAGCTATTTGCCTTCCTTGCAATATCTTCCCTTTGTGGTACAAAGCTTCCGGTCTCATTGAAAAGGACACCGAGATATCGATAACTCTCCACTTGCTCTAGTTGTGTTTGTCCCAAAAACCATTTAATCTTTTGTCTTTTTTTTCCTGTCACAACCATTATTTTTGTTTTTGTCTCATTTATTGTCATTTTGTAGTGTAGCTCCTATTTTCCCAATAGGCTCTGCGCATTGGAATAGTACCTACAGCAGTAAAGGCCTAGGCCAGACGTTAACTAGGTCTACTACTGTCGATACTAGACTTAATTTTTGGGTTTGCCAGCTAAGCTCAGAGTTCGCTAGAAACTTTCTCGAATGTTCAAGGAAGGAATTAACTCCCCTGATTAGACAAGAAGGGATTTAGTTTCTGACAACCATAGAACATGACAACTTTGCTCTCCCCTAATCAAGAGTCAATCTCGAGAGTCGTGTGAGCACAAGGCAATTATTTTACTCAGTCAGTACGTGCATTCTTAGTCTCATCAGAATGTAGAGAAAAGGAAGAGACGGGCGTGTTCAATAAAAAGATGTTATTTATTGATCAGTCTCTTTTCTCATACATGAGAAATGGATCGATATTATTGCAATACTTATAGTTAAGTAAAGTGCATACATTAAAAGCAATAGTATAAAATAATACTGTAAAAACATTGATATGGTTTCTGAGCCATATGATGTTTAAAATGATTAAAATATATTTACATACACATATACATTTGACTAAACGTACTCAACTGGTGTTTCTAAATACGCCTACCCCGTGTACCTGACCTAAGTCTAATGCGTGGGCGGGAATAGAAAGTTACAGTTTAAGTTAAGTTTGTTTTTGCCAAGTGAATAACTAAAGAATTCTCTGTGAGGGGTTATTCAGTTCTGTACCTGGAAGTTAGGATGGATGAGGAATAGTATCTCTTTCTCTGCTCTCGATATTCCAGGCTGCCTGCGAGGGCTGCCCGAAAGCGCCGGTGCTGGGTCTCTCGGCTTGAGATAGCAGCGCGTCTCTCAGCGCGTCAGGAAGGCGGGGCTGCTGCCAGCGGGGTCTGCTTCTGCTCTCGGCTTCGGCAAGTATGGCTGCTCCGTCTTGTCACCACGCGTGTGTTTGCATAGGGCAAGGTCGGCAATATTTATACCTTAAAGGTGCCGAGATTGACGTAAGGATGGACATAGATACGTCAATAAAGATGTCATACGGCTTGCTCGTTAGCACATTCTTTACTAAAGTTCTCTGTGAAATCAAAACAATGGCCGCACGGATTATCCAGGTTGTCATAGGTTTGATTTGTTATGAGAACGTCGTATGCCTTATCAGGGGCTGGAGGAATGTCGCTTGTCTAATTAGATCTCAAGCGTTATGACCTAATCAGATAACACGTTCCTGTGCCGTAGTGTGACTGCGTCAGATAACGGTATCTGCATCATGGGGGTTTTCTTGCCTCATGGGCTGACTGTTAGTTAACTTGATAGTTAGTTTAACCAGAATAGGGTCAGGAATAGGGGGACTGATTCAGAACCTATAGAAATACACGACACCCACTCCACGCTAACTATGGTCATATCTACTAATCTATGCATAGTATAACATAGTACAACATACTATAGAGTATAGTGTATACCTTACCACCCCAAAATACATAAATGCATTTCGAAATTTTCAAATATACTGAAAAATTGCAGTCATATATATTGTATGCACTTAAGCTATGAATTAAATGCAAAAGTAAACACGCATTTTTATGCATTATTGCTTATTGGTATATGAGAAATACACATGAAATGGCTCTTAATATTGCTATACAGAAAGGAAGTTCGAGACCATTTCATCACATAATAAAATATTCGTGAACATCCCAGCGAGCAGCTAAAGTCTATAAAGTATCTAAAAATAGAAATTTTAGTTCTCTAGGAATAGTCTCTTACTTTAAGCAGAAGATCAGTGTCCCGGAAAAAAATATGTAGAAAAATATTTTAAGGGGCTTGCTGAAAAATATTGCTGTCCGTGAGCTGGAGTGAAATTGTTCATGTGACTTTATTTTTAAAGTTGAAGGCCGAATTCAGGGAACGCCGTGTGCGAGTTTACTCAAAAGACTCTATTTCTGTTCTGGAGAGAACATCATATCATTCAGGCTTTCGAAAAAACTGTCAACAGCTTCATGGGAAAGTTCCACTAAGTCGGAAATAGGGGTAACCATGCATTCGTGCGCATGATTGTCTGCATTGACATTCTGATTCGCATTGCTGACAGAAGGTCGTACCTGTTCGATGCTGCTTTCATCTTGAACTTCACTACTCTTCAATCGCAGTGGTGAAGATTCCAGGAATGCCGTCATCAGGATTGGCAGCCTTTGAGGGCAGCACAAAGCGTGAACCTTGGTAGGAACCAACAGTGTATCTGCATCCACTGGCGCATCCGATTGTAGCGTCAGACAGGTGTCTAACACGCATTCTTCTCCGCATAGCAGACACCTTAGTACAGGTAAAACACACCTTTGCCACATTGGTCGAAATGATAGAAACCAAGTCATGTTCAGGTCTCTAAGCCGGGAGAGTCCCAGGATTTTTGATATCCGGTCCCGGTATCCATTGGCTAGGATCGTATCTTCCATTGTCGCGAGAGTTTGATCTGTGACATGGGTTGCCATAACGGAAAATAAGGACTAGGAATAGGATTCCTGCAATTAGTCCCAGGATCAGGGGAAGTCCGCCAAAAATCGAATGGACGAAATCTGGAAAAATACCCAGTATGGCTTTGAATGGTGTTAATGCCATCGAAAATACTGTCTTAAATACCTTTGAGACCCCAGTGGTATCAGAAATATTTAAGATTTCGCTTAGGATTTCCGCGAAATGTACGGGGGAATTAGTTGATAATAATGTATGTATCTCTGCAGTCGTCCTTGCGACTTGTAGATCATATGTTTCTTTTGATGACGTGAGCCTTGTAGGCGTCTGAAGAAGCACTGTTTTCATTCTGCTTAAAGTATCTATTCGAATAGAAGTAATTTTCAAACTGGGCCATGCCCTTGCCTCCCTGTCTGGAAAGGAGCTGGGGAATAAAGAGCGTCCACAGCACTTGACCTTCGCCGTTGTAGTTACTAGATAAGGAGTCCCGGGCATAAGACTGCAACATCTGCGGTCTACAATAAGAATGTAACTCCCATTATAGAGTCTTTGAAAGAATGGTTCTATTTCAGTTGCAGGTGCGCCTTGCTGGTGACATGAAAGGTTGTATGAATTCCCTTCACAGGCTCCATGCAAACTAATTCCGTTACACAGAAGCGTGCCGCTTAGTGACATAGCACAATTGTTGCCACTAAGAAACACTTTCTGTCCTTTATTACTGACATATGCATGTGAATAGGGCAGGTTCCAAGTTGTTTTAAGGTACCCCTTTCCCAATTTCTCGTACATGCCAGCCTGTATATATTTTTGGCAGTATTGAAACCTGAAGGTTGAGATTGGAATATTTATGATTCCGTGGATTATCCATTCACTGACAGGTCGTTCTGACATTGTCAATGGTAATCTTTCTAGTTTTTCAATGCTCAAGATTGTATAATCTGTTATCAAAGACAAAGGTCCTTAGCTTACATATTTTGCAAGGAAAAAGATAAAATATAGACCATGATAGGCGACTATATGTGTCACTGTCCAGCCGGACAGGATATTTTTATTTTCAAGAAGTAAGACTTGTATTTCAAAGATAAGTCAACAGGCACAATCCTGTACCAAAGAAATTCAGAGAACATACAAGGTGTTCGAAAGTTTTAAAGCAGGCAAAAAAATGAAAAAAGAAATGAGCAACATTGGCCACTTTTAAGTCAGTGTTCAATTGAAGTAGTGCCAAAGAAGGCACCAGACACAACAGAGTTTAACATAATAGTTTGGTTGTCAAGGTGCTTTACAAAAGTCGACGTTTCGATCCCCTATGCTCAAATGTTTGGGATCATCATCAGGACTGACATATTATACAGCTTTTGCCTGACAATTTAACATACACGAAATTTAACCGCCTGTAAGAAGGGGAGAAAAAGGGGAAAGAGGTAGGTAACTTTAGAAAGTTATGTACTCAACCTGGAAATTAAGAAAAGAAAATTACTCCTGAATGTCCAAGTGTTTCAAAGGACCATTATACTTATTCGGATTCGACTTACTCGTGCCTAATATGTTGTGTACCACTCGTGAGGGGCCGGTCGGAGTGAATGTGACTTATGTGACTGTGTAGAGAACCACTCTACTGGCTATGTACAATTTAGAAAAAATTAAAGAATTACTTTTTCTATTACCATTCAGCCTTTTGTGGAGAGTCAATTTACTGGCTATGAACACATTTGGGACAGTTGGACCTTGGTCGATCACCTTTTATTTACCCCTTGGTTGAGAAACAATCTTCTACCTATGGACACATTTTGAAAACATTTTGAAAGCATTTTTTGCTCATTATATCTTTTGAATCATCCATTATTTGGCCCCTTGGTAGCACAAAAAACACTGTTTACGTTTATGCTATAGGTTTAAAACCGATTTAAATAAGTACTCCTTTGCATGCAATTACACCCGTTATGTGACGCTGCTAGCATGCATCGGGTTGCAGTCGCGGGTTTGTACAATTTGAAGGGCTTACCCTGAATAGGGTTAATTAGTCCCAATTCAACCAGGTGGTATTATTGCCGACCTGAAATAAGAAGCGGGGAGAAGGGTCAAGGCGAGCCCCGAGCGGGAGCGGAGGCATGAGTTCAGTGCGCGGCGCGGGCTGGGGTTTACCTGGGCGCAGTCCTTCCGGAGTAAGGACTTCTGTGGAGAATCAGACAGGCGGTGTGTTTATGCCGACCTGAAATGGAAAAGGGGGGAATGGTCAAGGAGAGCCCCGTGCGTAAGCGGAGGCTTGAGTTCAGAGCGCGGAGCGAGCTAAAGTTTACCTGGGCGCAGTCCCTCTGTAGTAAGGACCTCTGTAGCGATGGCTTGGGGCAGGTTACATTAGCCGGATAATCCTAAGGGAGAAGGGGGGTGACAAGAAGGCGGATCAATACCGCGTCCAGTTGCACAGACTGCGTTTACAGTCCGTAGCGTTCTGGTTTGGAGCGAGTCTTACCGTGCGGAGGGTTTTGCAACGATGTGCAGTACCGGAGCTGGCGGAGCGGTGTCCTTCTTTCAGCTACCGTCTTAGTCAGAGACGCGTGCTTAAATACATTAATGCCGAAGGGAATTGGAAAGAGAAGATGGATCGGCGTTGGCCGCCATCTTGGTGAGGGAATGCGTGGGCATTCAGTCGCGCCATTTTGCAAGGGGATTCACAATTGTGAAACAGTGCCTGAGGGGATTGGAGAGAGAGAAGATGGATCGGCGTTGGCCGCCATCTTGGTGAGGGAATGCGTGGGCATTCAGTCGCGCCATTTTGGGAGGGGATTCACGAATGTGAAACAGTGTACAATATTTACATTTGGTGGTGACTTAACGTGAGAAATAAATTAGTGAATTGTGCGGGCGGCGCTTACGTGGGTGACTTTATAAAACCATATTTACATTATTTACACTGGATTATATTCATTAAGGCAGCCAATAACTAATTTTCAGAGACATAACAGTAGAATAGAATGGACCCAATGAATTATGGTTTGACCAGATGCTTAATCATGTGGGCACCCTAGGCATGCAGAGGGTAAATGTTGTACATTTGGCGCAATTATAGGAGACTAGTCCAATCTTCGAGGCGATTCAGGCCATTTTGGATAGTGTCGAATTTTATCATAGTCCTGAGTTCATCCCTGTTCAACAGTTGTCCAATGTTCCCACCTCTTGGGGGAGGTTTTATTACCTTGAGAATAGTCCATTTAATATCATTTTCGTTGTGTCCAAAATTGATGAAGTGGTCCACCAGGGGAGCGTTCGCCGTTCTGCAGCGTATTCGACTCCTGTGCTGGCAGATCCTGGTCTTCGCTTTCTGTGTCGTTTGACCCACGTAGAGTTTAGGGCAAGGGCACTCAATTGCATATATAACATTTGATGTATTACAATTGGAGAATGATCGTCTCTCATACGTGGTGCTTTGGTGCGTGAATTTTTTACCCTCCACCGTGAATTCGCATACATTGCAATTTCCGCATTTAGCATGACCAATAACAGGGGGTAAGCCCCATGCTGATTGGAGTGTGTTGTCCTGCGGAGTGGTTGGTAAGGCTGCCCTTACTAGGTGATCCTTTAAATTTTTGTTTTTGCGAAACGCAAAGAGTGGTTTATCAATTTTGATATTACCAACATTTATGGTGGGCCAGTGTTTGAGGATCGATTTCCTAATTTTGTTGGATATTGGAGAGAAGGTGGTCACACAGGCTATTCTGTCTCCTTTAGTCTTGTTTTTTGGCGATAGTAGGACTTCGCGGGGACAGTACCAAGCTCGCTTGGAGGCTTGTTTCACTATCCTCTTGGGGTAGCCTCTATCCTTGAGCTTATTCGAGAGTATTGCTGCCTCTCTAAAGTAGTCAGTTTTACAAGAGCAATTGCGCCTTATCCTCAGGAACTGTGAATAAGGTAGTGAGTCTCGGAGGGCCCTGGGGTGATTGCTTTTGTAATTGAGAAGCGTATTGCGCTCTGTTGGTTTCCTAAAGAGTTTAGGTAGGAGTTCACCTTCAGCATGGAAAATTGTAAGATCTAGGAATGCTATTGATGTTTTGTCATGGGTCAAGGTAAAGGTTAGACCACAGCAATTGTTGTTTAGCCAGTGGAGAAACTGCAATAGAGTATCAGTATCTTGCCTCCAAATTAGGAAAATGTCGTCTATATAACGACGCCATAATTTTATTCCCGGGAGGAAGGGATTAGAAGGCATCAAAATGGAGCCGACCTCCAGTTGGTCCATAAAGAGTATGGCCAGGTTGGGGGCAAAAATAGCCCCCATGGATGTACCTTTGATCTGCTGATAGAAGATGTTGTCAAAGCAGAAAAAATTCCTGGTCAAGCAGAGTTCCAGTAATTGGAGAATAAACAGAGAGGGAACCCTGTGTGGACGTGGCCGTGTATCTAAGATGTTTTGGATAACTAACAGGGCTGCAGTCTGTGGAATATTAGTATAAAGCGATTCCACGTCTAGTGTGCAAAGTGTTTCATGCAAGGGGTTGAAGTCTAGATGTTCCACCATGTTGATCATAGACATGGTGTCCCTGATGTAACAGGTCGTGGAGGGCACAAAGTCCTTAATAAAAAAGTCGACATATGCTCCTAGCGGTTCTAGAACAGAGCCACAGGCTGAGACAATCGGACGTCCTGGTGGACTGGTGAGGTTTTTGTGTATTTTAGGGAGAGTGTAAATTACTGGGACACGTGGCGACTTAGTGTTGAGAAAATTATATTCCTTTTTGCTCAAATAACCATCTGCACAGGCTTGGGACGTTACCCCCATGATGGCCTCCTGTATTTGTTTAGTGGGATTCCCCGGGAGTCTTTGGTAGTGCTCGCGGTTGTTCAATTGGCGTAAGATTTCAGCCTTGTAGGTCTCGATTTCCTGAATAACTATGCCCCCTCCCTTGTCTGCACTTTTAATAATTATGCTATTGTTACTTTTGAGGGTTTCTATGGCAGTTTTTTCTTGAAACGAAATGTTGTAGGGTACAAAAAGTTTCTGATTCTGCAGTAGTGTTAGGTCATTAAGTACTAGTTTTTCAAACGTCACGATTTCAGGAGGTATCATAGATGACGTTGGTGAAAAGGTTGAAGGGGGTCTGAAAGGGGTATATGAGTCCTGTATGGGACTTGGGTGTAGTTGGAAGAATGCTTTCAAGCGAACTGTGCGGAAAAATCTGAGCAATCTTGAGTACTCAATACAGAATTAGATCTTCTCAAAAAAGGCCTCTCCTTTGTGCCAACCACTCGCCCTGACTATATGGAACTGCAAACGGAATTGCTCAGATTTTTCCGCACAGTTCGCTTGAAAGCATTCTTCCAATTGAACAACCGCGAGCACTACCAAAGACTCCCGGGGAATCCCACTAAACAAATACAGGAGGCCATCATGGGGGTAACGTCCCAAGCCTGTGCAGATGGTTATTTGAGCAAAAAGGAATATAATTTTCTCAACACTAAGTCGCCACGTGTCCCAGTAATTTACACTCTCCCTAAAATACACAAAAACCTCACCAGTCCACCAGGACGTCCGATTGTCTCAGCCTGTGGCTCTGTTCTAGAACCGCTAGGAGCATATGTCGACTTTTTTATTAAGGACTTTGTGCCCTCCACGACCTGTTACATCAGGGACACCATGTCTATGATCAACATGGTGGAACATCTAGACTTCAACCCCTTGCATGAAACACTTTGCACACTAGACGTGGAATCGCTTTATACTAATATTCCACAGACTGCAGCCCTGTTAGTTATCCAAAACATCTTAGATACACGGCCACGTCCACACAGGGTTCCCTCTCTGTTTATTCTCCAATTACTGGAACAATGCTTGACCAGGAATTTTTTCTGCTTTGACAACATCTTCTATCAGCAGATCAAAGGTACATCCATGGGGGCTATTTTTGCCCCCAACCTGGCCATACTTTTTATGGACCAACTGGAGGTCGGCTCCATTTTGATGCCTTCTAATCCCTTCCTCCCGGGAATAAAATTATGGCGTCGTTATATAGACGACATTTTCCTAATTTGGAGGCAAGATACTGATACTCTATTGCAGTTTCTCCACTGGCTAAACAACAATTGCTGTGGTCTAACCTTTACCTTGACCCATGACAAAACATCAATAGCATTCCTAGATCTTACAATTTTCCATGCTGAAGGTGAACTCCTAACTAAACTCTTTAGGAAACCAACAGAGTGCAATACGCTTCTCAATTACAAAAGCAATCACCCCAGGGCCCTCCGAGACTCACTACCTTATTCACAGTTCCTGAGGATAAGGCGCAATTGCTCTTGTAAAACTGACTACTTTAGAGAGGCAGCAATACTCTCGAATAAGCTCAAGGATAGAGGCTACCCCAAGAGGATAGTGAAACAAGCCTCCAAGCGAGCTTGGTACTGTCCCCGCGAAGTCCTACTATCGCCAAAAAACAAGACTAAAGGAGACAGAATAGCCTGTGTGACCACCTTCTCTCCAATATCCAACAAAATTAGGAAATCGATCCTCAAACACTGGCCCACCATAAATGTTGGTAATATCAAAATTGATAAACCACTCTTTGCGTTTCGCAAAAACAAAAATTTAAAGGATCACCTAGTAAGGGCAGCCTTACCAACCACTCCGCAGGACAACACACTCCAATCAGCATGGGGCTTACCCCCTGTTATTGGTCATGCTAAATGCGGAAATTGCAATGTATGCGAATTCACGGTGGAGGGTAAAAAATTCACGCACCAAAGCACCACGTATGAGAGACGATCATTCTCCAATTGTAATACATCAAATGTTATATATGCAATTGAGTGCCCTTGCCCTAAACTCTACGTGGGTCAAACGACACAGAAAGCGAAGACCAGGATCTGCCAGCACAGGAGTCGAATACGCTGCAGAACGGCGAACGCTCCCCTGGTGGACCACTTCATCAATTTTGGACACAACGAAAATGATATTAAATGGACTATTCTCAAGGTAATAAAACCTCCCCCAAGAGGTGGGAACATTGGACAACTGTTGAACAGGGATGAACTCAGGACTATGATAAAATTCGACACTATCCAAAATGGCCTGAATCGCCTCGAAGATTGGACTAGTCTCCTATAATTGCGCCAAATGTACAACATTTACCCTCTGCATGCCTAGGGTGCCCACATGATTAAGCATCTGGTCAAACCATAATTCATTGGGTCCATTCTATTCTACTGTTATGTCTCTGAAAATGAGTTATTGGCTGCCTTAATGAATATAATCCAGTGTAAATAATGTAAATATGGTTTTATAAAGTCACCCACGTAAGCGCCGCCCGCACAATTCACTAATTTATTTCTCACGTTAAGTCACCACCAAATGTAAATATTGTACACTGTTTCACATTCGTGAATCCCCTCCCAAAATGGCGCGACTGAATGCCCACGCATTCCCTCACCAAGATGGCGGCCAACGCCGATCCATCTTCTCTCTCTCCAATCCCCTCAGGCACTGTTTCACAATTGTGAATCCCCTTGCAAAATGGCGCGACTGAATGCCCACGCATTCCCTCACCAAGATGGCGGCCAACGCCGATCCATCTTCTCTTTCCAATTCCCTTCGGCATTAATGTATTTAAGCACGCGTCTCTGACTAAGACGGTAGCTGAAAGAAGGACACCGCTCCGCCAGCTCCGGTACTGCACATCGTTGCAAAAGCCTCCGCACGGTAAGACTCGCACCAAACCAGAACGCTACGGACTGTAAACGCAGTCTGTGCAACTGGACGCGGTATTGATCCGCCTTCTTGTCACCCCCCTTCTCCCTTAGGATTATCCGGCTAATGTAACCTGCCCCAAGCCATCGCTACAGAGGTCCTTACTACAGAGGGACTGCGCCCAGGTAAACTTTAGCTCGCTCCGCGCTCTGAACTCAAGCCTCCGCTTACGCACGGGGCTCTCCTTGACCATTCCCCCCTTTTCCATTTCAGGTCGGCATAAACACACCGCCTGTCTGATTCTCCACAGAAGTCCTTACTCCGGAAGGACTGCGCCCAGGTAAACCCCAGCCCGCGCCGCGCACTGAACTCATGCCTCCGCTCCCGCTCGGGGCTCGCCTTGACCCTTCTCCCCGCTTCTTATTTCAGGTCGGCAATAATACCACCTGGTTGAATTGGGACTAATTAACCCTATTCAGGGTAAGCCCTTCAAATTGTACAAACCCGCGACTGCAACCCGATGCATGCTAGCAGCGTCACATAACGGGTGTAATTGCATGCAAAGGAGTACTTATTTAAATCGGTTTTAAACCTATAGCATAAACGTAAACAGTGTTTTTTGTGCTACCAAGGGGCCAAATAATGGATGATTCAAAAGATATAATGAGCAAAAAATGCTTTCAAAATGTTTTCAAAATGTGTCCATAGGTAGAAGATTGTTTCTCAACCAAGGGGTAAATAAAAGGTGATCGACCAAGGTCCAACTGTCCCAAATGTGTTCATAGCCAGTAAATTGACTCTCCACAAAAGGCTGAATGGTAATAGAAAAAGTAATTCTTTAATTTTTTCTAAATTGTACATAGCCAGTAGAGTGGTTCTCTACACAGTCACATAAGTCACATTCACTCCGACCGGCCCCTCACGAGTGGTACACAACATATTAGGCACGAGTAAGTCGAATCCGAATAAGTATAATGGTCCTTTGAAACACTTGGACATTCAGGAGTAATTTTCTTTTCTTAATTTCCAGGTTGAGTACATAACTTTCTAAAGTTACCTACCTCTTTCCCCTTTTTCTCCCCTTCTTACAGGCGGTTAAATTTCGTGTATGTTAAATTGTCAGGCAAAAGCTGTATAATATGTCAGTCCTGATGATGATCCCAAACATTTGAGCATAGGGGATCGAAACGTCGACTTTTGTAAAGCACCTTCACAACCAAACTATTATGTTAAACTCTGTTGTGTCTGGTGCCTTCTTTGGCACTACTTCAATTGAACACTGACTTAAAAGTGGCCAATGTTGCTCATTTCTTTTTTCATTTTTTTGCCTGCTTTAAAACTTTCGAACACCTTGTATGTTCTCTGAATTTCTTTGGTACAGGATTGTGCCTGTTGACTTATCTTTGAAATACAAGTCTTACTTCTTGAAAATAAAAATATCCTGTCCGGCTGGACAGTGACACATATAGTCGCCTATCATGGTCTATATTTTATCTTTTTCCTTGCAAAATATGTAAGCTAAGGACCTTTGTCTTTGATAACAGTAACTACCCACGGTCCTCAGCAAACTAGTCGGGTTCCCTTGTGTTAATTTATAAACAAGATTGTATAATCAGCACCCTTTTGCGCCATACCGATTTGTCTATCAGTAAGGTTAAAGATTTGGAATAGTGACGTTGTGTTGATTAAACGCCAAGGCACATAGCCTGAACGCAGATTTTGTAACGTCCAGCCAAGCTGTACAATGGAACGCAATTGTGACTGACCATGTTGTAATAACAGTAAGTCTTGCGATAATATATCGATTGCTGAAGACACAATGCTGTCCAATGAAAAAATTCTGGAGGACAGAGTCATTAACCCATTGTCCACTACAGAAAGTGATTTTTCCAAATTGATACGGTCAATTTCCCGTATTCTTTCTGCTGTTTCAATTTGAGTAACCTTCCAGGCCTCATTGTATGCTGCATATACAGAGGCTGCTATGAAACGCTTTTGACGCTGTTTGCGTGGTCCCAGTATGAAATCACGCAAGTCAGCACCATCAGTAAGTAAAGTTAGGTGTTGCTTAATTTCAGGCAGTGTGGAAGTCTGTAGCCATTGAAGGCATAATTGGCCCACACTGTAGGTTGTTATTATCCCTGGGTGATGTCTTTGGGGATATCTAGGGTCTGGCCTGGTCATTTTGAAACCCTGTGTTTTATTCAGGAATCTATCTTGACAGTGATTTGTATCTGTGGGCCAGATCAACCATTGTTTCCAATCAGGATGTGTTCTGTTTTGGTTTAATATATGGTTTACGTCTATCTCTTCATCTGTATCAGAGCTATTGCTAAACATTGTTGGCTTCGGAATAGACGGGTTATATAAATCTTTGATTTTGGCAAAACCAAGACAGGTGGTTTGTTGAACAGTGTCATTTAAAAATATCATTTGTTCTGGGATCATGCAGGCTCTAAACAAAGCTTCTAAACCCTGTACTTGCCATTCTTTTGTACCCCAAACACTTTTCAAATCAACATTTTTGTCCCAATAATCAAATCCAAAAGTATTCATTTTTTCAAAGAATGAATCTGAATATATCAATTTTGTGTTGGTTATCATGGTTTTCATCCCTGTCTTGTTTGACAATTTAAAATAAAATGTTTCAGCATTACTTGTGTTAAAACCTGAAAAATATGAATATTTGTCATAAACGGTTCTTGAGCTCCCTTTTGGAGGTGTAGCACAATGTTCCCATTGATTATAATTTAAAACATTTCTAGGTTGTGCAGATTTATGCAAAAAATGGTTACCATAATGGTTATAGCAATACATACTATCATAATTTGTAGAACCTTGCAAATAATCATGTTTTGTAAATTTAGCAGACATTACTAAGTCAGACATCATGTTGTTAATACTTTCGAAGTCCCAATCATCAGCAAATGAGTTTGGTTTTGCAAAGTCACTCAAGGAGATCTTGATTTGGTGTGGATATTTCAGGATCTCGACCGGACCATAAATTTCATAGTCAGTGTTGTCCCAGGCTACCCCACCAGGTATAGGATTGGCTGTGAAGTTGGCTGAAGAAAGTTCTGAAGAAAGTTCTCTTTTCTTGACGTGTGAAGATGTGTGTGGTTTGAGGACCAAGTTGATGTTCTGACTTGCTGTGTCCATTTTAGCATATTTTCCCTCAATGAAGCGTCCCAAAGTAAATACCATGATGAGCCAAAGTATGAGGATAAATGCGCCAAAACCCACCCAAAATTCAATCCATGGAGAAACCAGATATGTTTCTTTCAGTTGTTTCAAAAGTTCCTTAGCTTTGTCTTTAAAGGATTTTGATGATGGCTGTGTCTTTGATTCACTGAAGCCGTCAGAGGAATCATCGAAGTTGATGAAGTAACCGGATGCAGTTCTGTCAATCGTTCCAATTGGTTCAGGATTTTTGTTTCTTGCATTGTCACTTGGTACTTCAGTATAGATTGGTGTGTCTCTGCTAAATGTCTTTATTTGGGTTTTCAGAGGTCTGAGTTCTATTGCATTGTTGCATAGTCCTTCTTGTTCTTCTTTAGGCGTTTCGAATGTGATGAGCCTTTTTGTTAGGACCTCTGTGCTGGTAGCAAACCTTGGTGTTCTGCTACTTACTGGGAGTCCACTTGGCCTACTGTTCGTTATCGGCCACATGTTGTGGTTTTACCAGGTCGATGGATACAACTCGGTTCTCCTTTTTACCAGCAAGTGGCGGTAGTACAACTGATCTTGTCCCGTTGACAGACAAGACAGGAACTGCTTTTCTGTAGGAAGGCCCAAATTCCTTCTGTACCGCGATCTTTTCCCTGACTAGATCCCCGACTTTTGGAATCCAGACAGGTCTTGCTGGGACAGGTGGTGATTCTTCAGTGGTTGTTGGCTGTTGTTTCAACTGTATGTTGCTCAGGTCTTTTCTTGTTTTGTTTAAGTCCTGCAAAATAGCCAAACGGTCTTTGACATCAAAGGTTTTTTCTATTACCACTGAAGTCTGACTATCAAGGTCAGAGATCAACATCCTAGTTCCGAATAATAATTTGTACGGACTGAATCCCTTCAGAGAATTTCTTGGCAAGTTATTTAGACTACGTTGGACACTTATTAGATGTTTGACCCACCCAGCTCCCGAACCTAATATCCTTTCTATTATAGATTGCTTTCTGCCTTGGTTTTTTCTTTACACCATCCCGTACCCTCAGGAAGGAAGTGAGAAGATTCCCGCTGGGCTGTGCTCATTTGGCCATGTTTCCCCCCCAGGCTGGATTGCCTGAGTGAAAACAATGGTCAAACGTAACATGCTCTTAGCGTATATGCCAATTAGACTCGCAAATCTTGTATAATAGTCCGGACGTCAGCCGAGTGCTGGTGATCTACATTATAAGTGGAAACTAGCCTGTATATGTTAATCGCAAGCCATTCTTTTTGCTGGTAATATTATCTGCCTTGATACGACGAGGTATTAAACTGCTTCTCTCCCCACTGCGATCTCTGTTGCAGTTTGGGCAGTTTTTTACAAACATGGTGTAGTGCAGGCTCATGCCTGGCCACCAGTACCGTGATTGTAAATCTTCCAGAGAATCTTTTAATTTAAGGTGTCTGTGACCCTCGCCCATGTGTGCGTCTGCGATTAACAAGTTTCTCCTGTCCATGTTTGGAATCACTCTATCCCCCACTCCAGGGATTCGAGCAAAAGGGACGGAGTTTGCATCGATTATGTATGTATAATTGAGTGGATAGTTGATCGGTAACGCTGAGCAGTCGCCTTTTGATGACGTTTTCACCGCCAGCATTGTTTCACCGTCAATGTATTTTAATGTACGCTTTTTTCGATCTACGGGAGCCGGTTTAGTGGCTGCCGCTGCAGCTGTTTCAGCCAATGAATTCCCTACAACGTGAGCGCCATCACGTTGATGACTCAGTGAGTGAGTCACGTGAGTCTTTGGTAGTTCTTTTTGTAAAAGAGCTATTTGTTCCCAGAGCAGTTTCTGTTTTATTTGTGCATCTGTGTCATCTTTGTAACCGTTTTGAATCCATGTCTGTAAATCGCTGTTATATGATTTGACGCAGTAATATGAATCTGACACTATAAGTGTCGGGAATTCGCGATCCGCATTATCTAGCGCCATTTTCAAAGCTATTATTTCAGTTTGTAGTTCTGAATTAGTTTCTACTGAGTGTGATTTTGTTAATAGAGGTCTTAGTTTACCTCCGCGCCACACTTCTTTTGTAATCTCACATGTGGGGTTGTATGCATGTTCTCCCCAAACGGAGGGTTGAGCATGTCCGTCTGTATAGATTACACAGGCGTAATGTCGTAGAGGAAGAATGTCGATTGGCAGAGGATACGTCTTTTCATATTTTAGATTTTTTAATTCTTCTAGTTCTGGAAAATTGTCAACCAGGCTATACTTGATAATTCATATCCTACATATAAGACTGTCAGATGGGCAATTCTTGACTTTTTAAAGTTGAATTTGTAACCCTCTGCAGCGAACCCAAGTATTATGTGTTCACCCTTTTCAAGTGAGTCTCCAAGTCATCATCTGTTAAGTAAATGTCATCGACATAAGATAATGCTTCATCATCATATAGTTGTAGTAATTCTGTTACTCTCGCTGAGAATACCCCCGGGCTGTTCTTGTACCCCTGGGCTAACCGACAGAATTGTTTTTGAGTGCCATTTACTGAGAATGCAGTTAAATATCTGCTCTCTGGTGCTATGTTTTGACAAAAGAATCCATTGGAGATGTCCAGGGTTGTTTTGTATTTTTTGCGCACTATGTTATTCATTAGTGCAGCACTGTGTGAGTTTTGCACTGCAAAGGTTTTGCAACATGTGTTAAGGTGTCGGTAATCCAAAACTAGACAATATGAATTGTCTGGTTTGGAGACCGGAAACAAAGGATTGTTCATTTGTGAGGTGCAAGTTTCAATCACCCCCTGGTATTGTAGCTGATCTAGTATCTCATTTACTTGTTTTTTAGCTTCTTGCTTAATTGGGTACTGCCTTTGTGCAGTAGGTTGTGATTTTAACCGGATTTTGTGAGGAGGAGAATCCTCATCCCATCCTACATGATTTGTATATAAAGCAGGTGCTAAGGCCACTGCCCACTTTCTAGCAAGTGTGTATTTTTTATGAATCTGTATTTGATTCGAGAAGGCAGGCATAATTACTTCTTCGCCATGAGGGCACTCCCTGACAAACTCTGGTGGCCAGTCTTTTTCAGCTAGAAGGATGTCATAACCCTTTGAGAGGTTATCCCAAAATAGTCCCCTTATTTTCCTAGTCTTATCTCCCTCTATACGTAATGTTATCTCGTATATCTTGTGGGGCTTGCTAACTCTGGTGTCTGCAGTTTCCACTTGAAGGTATTCATTCGTGTCCACTGTCTCCAGATGATTCATAAGGACTTTGCGAGCTATGCTCACCTCTGCTGCGCTGTCTAGCATTGTCTGAGCCCACTCTCCGTTTTTCAGTTGTGTCCTCAGTATTCTCGGCATTGTTAACTACCTTAATACTGGCTACCTTCTTTTTTGGAAATTGTAATTTCTTTTTTAGCTGAGCAGGTTCCTTGTCTTTGGACTTGGCGTGCTCTTCTGATCGTCCTCTTCTTTCCGATTTCTGCGAGGAATTCTGAAAAGATTGAGAGGGACCTGTATCAATGTCTTGATATCTATCAGGTTTTTTAATATTATCCCTATTTCTAAGGTTATATCTATTCCCCGAGGGGTCACTCTGCGGTGACCTCTGTCTTTGGTTTGGAGATTTCTCTCTTCGCCTAGGAGACCTTCCTCGGGACTGGAATTTCTTTTCTTTAGGATTGGATTGTTTGTTTCCATCCCAGTTCTTTTTTGGTGAATTATTATTATTAAAAAATATTTTTTCTGGACTTGTAGTCAGTTGCGGTTCCACCTAGACTATCTCTGCCTAGTTCTTCATAGGATTTTTCTATGATTCTGCCAATTTCAGCTGGTTGGTCTGCTATATCTGTCTCTTTTAACCTCTGGCGGATCGCCACGTTTGCTGCTTCACCTTTTATGTTGGCTAGTAATATAGCCGAGACCTGCTTGAAGTCTTTCAGTAATTTCATACCAAGAGTTAAAGCAGGTTCTGGACCGTATTCATCTTGAATTTGTTTTAGCACATCTGGTATTACCGAAATGGATGGAACACCGTGCGTTTTTGTGTAGATGGAAGCAAAGACTGTACCCCAAGTGTCACAGTCCTCAATGTGTGGTGCGATTCCCATTGGGAGACATATAGTCAGAATCCTGTGTTTTTCTAATGGGGTGGTGTCAGGAAACACCGCCTTTTTTTGGATAATTTTCTGTGCCAACCAGAATGGTATCTGTTCCCGTTTAGCTGGAACTTTACCTAGGCAGGATTGGATGTTCTGTGGTGTAATTTTATTTGTGTTCCCCTGGTGAGGGGTCAGCTGTGGAAGTTTAATCGCTGGCTGAATTGTTGAAGTCCGCATTACATACTGAACTAATTGTCTATGAATTTTTAGTAATTGTTTTAGCTGTATTAACAGCTCTGCTGCAGGCATTCTATCGATGTCTGGATGTGGTGTGTATCCGGCTAAGACCGGCCACGTTGCTCCTGGTCTTCCTAAAGGACCGAGCCTTGTAATGTGATTGTTATGTATTAGGGCGCCATCAAATAAGAGCAAATGCTCTTGGAATTTGAGTGGTACTTCCACCTCCTCGAAAGGAGTGTATGTTTCAGGAGGTTCCTCTACTTTGTAATAGTGGAAGTACTTTGTTACAGCATTTGCTGCCGGAAAATGTATCCATGAATAGTATACCTCTGTCTGCCGATATTCGTGTGCCTCAATTACGAATATGACTGTGCCACCTCTAGGTGTCAGTCCATTTTCTATAAGTTTTAAGGTTATAGATCTCCTTTTAATGACCGGAATGAGTGTTATATTCGGGTCTGCTGCTTGCATGGTAGCATCAGCATCTGCGAGTTCAGTAGCTAATCTAACTGCCTCTCTTTCTTCATCACTGTCTCCCATTTTACAGACAGGATGGTATTATGTCTATTTGCAGATCAGGTTTCTTTATGGAACAAAGATTAGATGCACAATATTTTGGAACTGTTTATCCTTCAACGTTGACTTGACCAAGAACCATACATAGGAGTTCCCTCCTGCGAGGTTTTGGAGGATATAACCTTTCACCCACTCCAGACGTCTTTGGAGTTTTTGGGAAAAGGGGTCTGAGTGAGAAAGCACGACTGAGTTACTCTAAATGTCTTACGTTAGTTTTATCGCCCTTTCCAAACGCGTTGGGCGCCATGTAGTGTAGCTCCTATTTTCCCAATAGGCTCTGCGCATTGGAATAGTACCTACAGCAGTAAAGGCCTAGGCCAGACGTTAACTAGGTCTACTACTGTCGATACTAGACTTAATTTTTGGGTTTGCCAGCTAAGCTCAGAGTTCGCTAGAAACTTTCTCGAATGTTCAAGGAAGGAATTAACTCCCCTGATTAGACAAGAAGGGATTTAGTTTCTGACAACCATAGAACATGACAACTTTGCTCTCCCCTAATCAAGAGTCAATCTCGAGAGTCGTGTGAGCACAAGGCAATTATTTTACTCAGTCAGTACGTGCATTCTTAGTCTCATCAGAATGTAGAGAAAAGGAAGAGACGGGCGTATTCAATAAAAAGATGTTATTTATTGATCAGTCTCTTTTCTCATACATGAGAAATGGATCGATATTATTGCAATACTTATAGTTAAGTAAAGTGCATACATTAAAAGCAATAGTATAAAATAATACTGTAAAAACATTGATATGGTTTCTGAGCCATATGATGTTTAAAATGATTAAAATATATTTACATACACATATACATTTGACTAAACGTACTCAACTGGTGTTTCTAAATACGCCTACCCCGTGTACCTGACCTAAGTCTAATGCGTGGGCGGGAATAGAAAGTTACAGTTTAAGTTAAGTTTGTTTTTGCCAAGTGAATAACTAAAGAATTCTCTGTGAGGGGTTATTCAGTTCTGTACCTGGAAGTTAGGATGGATGAGGAATAGTATCTCTTTCTCTGCTCTCGATATTCCAGGCTGCCTGCGAGGGCTGCCCGAAAGCGCCGGTGCTGGGTCTCTCGGCTTGAGATAGCAGCGCGTCTCTCAGCGCGTCAGGAAGGCGGGGCTGCTGCCAGCGGGGTCTGCTTCTGCTCTCGGCTTCGGCAAGTATGGCTGCTCCGTCTTGTCACCACGCGTGTGTTTGCATAGGGCAAGGTCGGCAATATTTATACCTTAAAGGTGCCGAGATTGACGTAAGGATGGACATAGATACGTCAATAAAGATGTCATACGACTTGCTCGTTAGCACATTCTTTACTAAAGTTCTCTGTGAAATCAAAACAATGGCCGCACGGATTATCCAGGTTGTCATAGGTTTGATTTGTTATGAGAACGTCGTATGCCTTATCAGGGGCTGGAGGAATGTTGCTTGTCTAATTAGATCTCAAGCGTTATGACCTAATCAGATAACACGTTCCTGTGCCGTAGTGTGACTGCGTCAGATAACGGTATCTGCATCATGGGGGTTTTCTTGCCTCATGGGCTGACTGTTAGTTAACTTGATAGTTAGTTTAACCAGAATAGGGTCAGGAATAGGGGGACTGATTCAGAACCTATAGAAATACACGACAATTTGGTTCTCCTTTGCATATTTAAGTGTACGATCGATCAGTCTTTGCAGTCCCACTTTTGTGTGGCTCAGCAACACCACATCATCTGCATATAGCAAATTAGACATTTGTTTTCCGGCTACCCTAGGTGGATGTGAGTTTACCTCGTTTAATGAGTTGGTAAGATCGGCCACAAATAAATTGAAAAGTAAAGGTGCAAGCACGCATCCCTGCTTAAGGCCACGAGTCACCAGTATTTTATCAGTCAAAGCTCGGCCATCGCCTATCCTCACCTTGACCCAATTATCAGAGTATAATAACTTAATAAGAGTCAGTAGTGAGCCTGGGATTCCGTAGCCCTCGAGTTTTTTCCATAGCAGGGACCTATTTACTAAATCGAAGGCCGATCTGAAATCGACAAAACAAAAGTAAAGTGACTGTTTAGAAAAAAGTGTCTTATCCATTAGAACTGATAAAATTAACAAGTTGGTTGTGGTGCCTAAGCCCTTAATGAAGCCGGTTTGGTTAGGGGGTAGTATTGACTTTTCCTTGACCCAATCTGTCAGAATTGATAATAAGAGACCTGCAAATAGCTTGGCGTCCGTGTCTTGCAGGGTGATCAAACGGTAATTCTCCGGTAATTGCCAATCACCCTTTTTGAACACGGGCGATATAAGTGATCCTCTCCAGGATTGTGGTATTTTCCTCGTATAGATAATTTCATTGAAAACCTTTGTCAGATAGGTAGCCCATAATAGGGGGTCCTCTTTATAGAGGGCAAAAGGGATACCGTTGGGACCCGGAGCTCCATCCTTTTGTCTCTTTATTATGTTTGCTACCTCAGTGATTGTAAAATGTATCACCGGATCCGTTTCAGTTGGTCTTTCAGTGGGCTCTTTATAGCCCCCACCGTTGGTACATACTTCTATTTCGACGAAAAGGTTTTTTTAAGGAACCTTACCCAGTCCTCTTCTGTTATTGGCGAAGCTATCACATGCTTATTTGGTCTGTTTATTTCGTTAATAATTTTCCAAAATTCTCTAGAATTTGGTTGGTTACTAGCGTGGAAGATTTTTGTCCATAGCTCTTGTTGGATTTTGTTTTTTTCAGACCATATTAATTTCCTCAAATTACTATTCGTATTTCTGAGTTGTATCCTAACGTCTTCATTATCCGGCATCCTGTCAAGTTGTTTCCTCAACTTGTTATGAGTCCGCCTCACTTTTTTAATAGTGTAGGGAAGATTGATTTTATTATCATTTTTTATTTTTTTTCCCCTGAATTTCGATTTCTTACTAGTCGTGTTTTCATTATCCAACTCTACTGCCTTTTCAGTAAATTGTTCCCAGCATAATATTGCTGCCTGCGTTGCTTGCTTCTCAAAACATTCAAATGCCAATTTTTGGGCCATTTTATCTACAACATATTTTTTATCCGATTTCCAGATAAGTTTCTTATGATTAATTGACGTAATCTGTCCTCGTGTGGTTAAATAACTTTGATGTCTGGAGAAATCAAAACACAATTCCACTATTTGCTGGCTGTGATCACTGTCGATTCGCTTATTGAGTCGATAGGAACCAATTTTATCAAACATGTCTAGTGACATTAAGGTAAAATCAATTCTTGATTTGGATTCGTGGTTGTGAAATGACCAGCCAGGTGGTTGATCCATTGGGAACCTTCCATTTAGAGCACGTAATCCTATTGCCTCCAAGTCCATCAGTAGGTTTTTCCCAATTGAATTTCCCTTGGGAATTGGACTTTGATCCAATGATTGTTCCGGGATAGACCATTCATAGTTTTGAGAGTGAACCAAATCATTCCGTGTCATGTTAATCAGCAAGTTAATATTAAAATCCCCTGTGGCTAAAATACTGACAGTCGGATCAATCATTAGTTGTTCCAGCAGGAATGTTATTAATTCAAAACTTATGTTCTTGCGTGATGTCTGATTTGGTGGGATATAAATATTAAGTATTAGTAAGTTAATCTTGTTTTTTAGCTCATCATGCCCCGTTGTTATCTTAACAGCTTGTATATTTGCGTTATTGGTATCCAGCTGTTCATGGTTGATTTTGAGGCCCATCCCAATAAATATTGCCAGGCCCCCACATGGGCGTCCAAACTTGGTATATTTGATGGCTGGTACATAGAATCCTTTATAACCTTGTAAGAAGAAAGCTTCCGTGTTCAATGTCTCTTGCAAACATATGATTTGATAGATATTTGAGAGGGATTCTATTCCGGCGTTTTGGATTTTTTTCCCCAGTCCATTGATGTTCCATGAACATATGGTTACCGCCTTGCGATGGTCTCTCCGTTCCTTCAGTTTGTTATGGTTATTATCCGGTCAGAGATCGTGCAGAGCATTCCGTATCCAATTCTCGTTTATTTGCCGAGGTTTCGTTTATTTGCCGTATTCTGGACTGTGAAACCATAAAAGACTGTACCAATCCCCTCTTCATTGATTTCATGTGTATTTTAGCAATTTCATAGTTCTGCTATTTCCCCCCATACTATGCAATTACTGCAACTATTCAAGAGACCAGTTACACAGTTAAAAAGTAAAAAACAAATTCTGAAAAAAGTTGCCGGCTAGACCCGAAACCCAGCAAAGAGACCAGTATCATATGGACAAATCCAAGAAGCAAAAAAAAAAAAGGGCGGGCGCGCCTCGCGCTAAAAGTGGGAGGGGTGGGGGGAGTGCGAGAGCACACAAAGCGTTTCCCTTGCAGAAGCAAGCCAGGGGCACCATGTGTTTGTAAGTTAATTACAAACATATGGTGTTAAGCTCTCTCCCGCAAGCGAATCGGCAAACGTGCAGGTGTTGCCATTGAAGGCAATGGAATGTGTGAGCGTTTTTGGCTGAAAAGCCGAAGCGATTGCTAAAGGTGTTTTGCCTGCGTATGCGAGACCTAAAAATTAGAAAGGGAACTCCGGTAGTTGGAAGCCCAGCCTCCTACCGCCCATGGGTGGGAGGTGTGAGCTAAACTCAGAGACAAACTCACAGACTTTCAGAGTACGGCCGATAGGGAGAGTCTCTCCCGTGGCAAATATCACCAGGCCAGAAAATGGGGGGAAGGGGAGCGATCAGGGTAGGTGCTGGCAGAGATGATACAAAAACCCAATTTCTCAAATGATATCCTTGAGGTCAAAGATGCTGAGGGGCATCCACAAAACAATACTGAAGCCATACTTCATTCTTCTTGGTCTTACTGTTCCTTGCTATACACAATTTGTTGCTCCACTCCCCTGGATGTGAAACTTATATGTAAGACATAGTCCCTGGATGGCTGAATGAAGCAGAAGAAGTTTCTCTTGGCTGATTTCGAGGAAGATGAAATCAGAACAGTCATTATGCAGCTAAGATCCAGGAAGGTCCCTGGCCCAAATGGCCTCCCTGCCTAATTCTATAAAATGCACGTTGATATTCTAGCACCACTCCTCAAGACCCGTTATTAGGAGGCCCAAGAATCAGGCACTCTTCCGCTCTCCATGCGGGAAGACCTAATTATTTTCCTTCTAAAGCCTGGAAAAGCAGTAGATATCTGTAAATCATACAGACCCTTATCTTTAATCAAATGTGATGCGAAAATATTGGCCAAGCTGCTGGCTAACCATCTCAGTCTCCTGATGGACGCACTGGTGCGGCCAGATTAGGCTGGCTTCATACCGGGCCTTTCGCTGTCAGGCTGATGAGGAAGGTGAATGGCATCCTATTTTCTTTTGCATGTCCACGGTTGAGGCCCTTGTGGGAGGCAATTTTTGTCGATATAGAGCAGGCAATCGGGAAGAGAGCTCTGCCCGAGGCCGAGGCCGTTCTGTTTGGATTACCTAGAGATAGAATGATGTTAACAGAGGCTGAAAAAGTTTTTCTATTTATTTCTTGTACTGTAGCCCGTTCATTAATTCTTCAGAATTGGAAATCTAGTGACATCCCCTCTCATTTGAAGTGGTTTAATAATATGAAAAGGACACATAATTTTGAAGAAGCTTACGCAAGACGGGTGGGAGCCACTAGGAAAATTTGCCCAAAATTGGAAGTTTTTTAGTAATTTAGAAAAGCTAAAGGAGGGACATTAGCACTCAATATTGATGTTGAAGTTGTAGTAGTTATTGTGATAAAAAAAAGAAGAAAAAAAAGTAAATGAAGAGGCCTTTCGTCTCGTCATTGTAGGCAACATTAACGAAGCCTGCTTCTCCAGGTGCCCACAGGGTATTCTAAAACTCTTGGGAGCAAGGACACCTCGCGGGGGCATTGCGTCAATGTCGAGGGAATTACACCACTCACCACATGAGGTATTTCAGGCCATAAATCAAGACGTGCGTAGTCCAGCCTGTCAGCACTTAACGCTACAGTATTTGGTGGCTACAGTCGCAGGGCAAGGTCCGAACGAGATCACTCACCATAGGGTCTCATTCACTGTTCGCCCTGCCACCACAGGGTAGCACCGCCCCTCGTATCACAACCGGTCTGAACAGCAGAGGGTACAACAGCCTTGGTGGTAGACTGCAGCATCCGGGTGCTCATCTTTTACCTCCCCGCAGCCCTTGCTCCGCTTCTCAGGGCTGCTGATCCCAGCCACTCAGCCCCACTGATCCCAGCTGCTCTCACCCAGGGGTCCGGTCACATTCATCTCCTCTGGTACCACAGGGTTTCTGTCCTGTGGATTTATCAGGGGGAGAGGGGAGGGCAGGATGGGCTCCTCCACCGCTCCACAGCATCTCCTGATCTCACCACGCTATTCCAGCCGCAGCAGGTAGGCCACACTTGCTCCCTGAATCGACCAGCCCGTGGCACCTCACCAGCTCAGGGTTGGGTACCGTTGCCAGTTGGCTTCTGAGAGTCTATATCTGGGACTCACGATCGCTCATGTCTCCATCCAAGGCAGGGTGGGTCGTGGCTCTCTGGCGATGTACTTGCTGTGGGTGATGGGTTTTGGCAAGTGTAGCTGGACCGCTGCAATCCTCACCCCCAGGGTTTTTTCATTGTTGTCACGAACTCTTAGAGGTGGTGCACTATGATACTGTGTGTTGGGGCAGTGGTCCCCTCGAAAGGCAGGCAGCAACGCAGTTCAGGAGGGCGTGTCTCCCAGAAGCAAAGAACAGCCTGGAGGCGACGCGCCACAGTGCCGGGATACTCGCTGCTTCTGCACCCCCATACCTTGAAAAAGACTCACGAGTCCTGGACGTCCCACGGGAGGCAAAGCTGGAGGGCAGGCAGAATTGGAAGCAGCGGCTGTTGATGTCGGCAGTCATTGCGAGGGGTGACCTTGTTCCAGTTATTCAGCAGCCATCCAGAGAAGCGCCACCAGGCATCAGCACCGCCGAAGGATAGATCCGTAGAACAGTCAACCATCAATGATTCGTCAGGAGGCAGGGGGAGGAAAGGTGTCAGCAGTGAGAGGCGCCGAGAATAATGCTAGAAGCCAGGCTGGGTAGGTGTTGTGAGCTGGTCCAACATGTTCAGGAGTCACAAGTAGATGCTGTAGACGTGGGCAGGTAGAAGTAGATGAAGTTTATTAAGTTCTTAGAAGTAGATACTGTAAGCCCCACCAGGAGCAGCCTCCTAACTGCTCAGCCCATCTTCCAACTGACAACCACTCATACACCAGGCACCCAAGCATTCCACTCACACTAACATTCTAACCGGAACACTCACACTGGCTGAGCAGCTAGGTACAGGATGAAAGAGAACATATTAACAAGAACTGAGGATACTACACATCCTCTCCCTTTTACACTAACAATTAATAAGACCTAAACTAAACCCATACTAAAATGAAAACAACTATACACAGAAAATGTACAAAAGATGAAAACAGTCCATAAACCCAGGGATGCATGGTGAAATACATTGCGAGAGGGAAAACAGACACACTAAGGAGGAAAGAAGGATGAAAGGATAGAAAAACACACTAACTCCATCCTCCTTTTTTAATAGAGAACAAAGAAAATGTAAAAAGACCAGGAAGAACTCTCATACAACAAGTGAGCATAACACACATGATAGAAGAAGAAAAGGGTAAACTTAACCCAGACTAGAATACAATGGGTGGAACGACACCAAAGGAAGTACTCCTCACGTGAGAAGACTGTGGGGAAAACACAATACGCCACCCCTCAGGTGAGGGACACTGTGGGACTAAAACCCAAGTGAAAAAAAATTAAGTTTGGGACTGACACCCAAATGTACAGATTAAATCACATGGGACTAACCCTCAAGGATCTGTGCAGCATGGGAAACAGATGCAGCACAGTGTGGCATCAAAAGATGAGTACCCACACACATGACAACGTGAATCGAAGTGAAGGGACTGACACCCAACACCAAAATACCAAAGGTGCGACTAACACCCCCTTTAAACTGAGAAGATGAGAGAGCACTGAAACCCAACCCAAATGTAAGTAACTGAGAACATGGGGTCATGGGACTAAAAACCCACTCCCATCCCTAGACAGGGATAAAATAAAATATGGGGAGAGGGGTTGGCCTAACGGCTAGGGCGCTCGACCTCGGACCTGGGGATCTGGCTTCGAGTCTCGGTAACGACGCCAAAACCTCCTGTGATTCTGGGCAAATCACTTAATCTCCCCGTGCCTAAAATGAAAGTGTGTCCTCATGTAACGAAACTGGAAAAAATATGTAAAGCGCTCTGATACCTGATTCGGTTCGGGTCTAGTTCGCGCTATATAAAACTCTAAAAAAAATAAAAATATATATGAAATAAGAAAAAATTGGACTAAAACCCACTCCCATCCAAAGGCAGGGAAAAAAATATGTGAACGTGGGGTCATGGGACTAAAAACCCACTCCCATAGACAGGGATAACAATATTCGAAACAACTCACATATACGTCATTAGAAAAACACAATGCTTCTTTTTTTCTAGACTGTGTGAAACCAAACATTTTGTCTGTACTGAAAGCCAAAAACATAATATGCTTAAAGTTAGTTCTATAATACTAAAATATGCTCTGTAAGCAAAACATTTACCCCCCCCCCCCCCAAATAAATGTAATTGGTGTGCCTGTCACCGCGATATTAAGGGACAGACATTGATAAATCCAGGAAACTTAAAAAAATTCACTGATGTGCTTGTCACCAGGATATTGGGGGACAGGCTTTGAACAGCTCCAAGAGACGTGCCGCCAGAAAGTACTTTGCAGGTGATGCAATGCCCAATGAAGACCGAAGAACACTCGTTACTTGGCAACAGGTAAAATTCGACTATTATTCAGGTTCGCAAAAAACAGGAACTCCACCACAAGAGTTGTAAGTCACAAAAATGGTGTCCAAAAGAAGAACTTACAACAGTGGTGTTGTGACTGTAAATGCACTTACTTGAATGGGTAATCCATGGAGAGGACAAAACATCCAACTCGCCGTGACAGTGAAGGCGCAAACTTGAAAAGTGGCAGAAACCATTTTGAGCGAGCAAACCTCATATATATTTTATTTCCCCACAAGGTTTGTGTGTGCAGACACATGTTTGTCAAAGCGCTCACGACGAAGCAACAGTCGTCGTCCATTTGAAATCAATACGTGGTTGACAGAACGAAGCGTGAAAGACAAAACAGACTAATTCCAAAATGGTGGCAGGCCCAGAAGACGTACGCCGTGTGGCTTATGGCTCGCTCCTGCTACCAAACGTCTATATGCAGCATTGCGAACTTCGGGATACAGGAGATGTCATGGAAGATCAGGAGAGGATCCTCGCAACACCACGGACCAGGTCAGGTGCACGAGCCACATTTGAATTTTAAAATGAAGCGCAACTGTAATCTCTTACCAGCCATGCAGAAGAGAATACATGAAAAACATTTAAAAACACATAAATTGTATTCTCCTCACCGGATGGCTTTCAAGTGGCAGTTTAACCAAAATCAGGCAATTTGAGGTCACAGTTTTTTCAGTGCATCACTCGCTTGTATAAAACTAGACGGTTAGCATTCTACCAAATCCATTAAAATGTCATTGTACAGGGCAAGGAAAAATGCAATGCCATCAGCATTGGGCACGAAGTATCACACGTTGATTTAAACAGTAAGTCCCATGAAAACGAAGCTGTAGAAAACACTTTCAGAGCCCATGCAGTATTAAATTCTATAGCAAGTGCACAGCCACAAATGAAAAATTGGAAGTCTTTCGCCAAACAGAACATTTTAACCTCGCACTGGGGGCAAAACCACAATTAGCCACAGATTACCTTGTATTGCGATGCCTTGTATACGTTTGTTGTTGCAGCATAGGCTTTTGTTGGAGCTTTGCAGACTTTAGAAGAGCCAAAAGCATGAACAGCTTGATGAAGTATTACCAGCTGATGAGAGTACAGGAATACAAACACAGCACGCCTGGTCTTGGGCTGTCCGATGAGGTGGACACTGGTGGGGCCGTCAGGCATTATAATAAAGCTACAAAAATCTCCACCTGTATTTAATCAGTCTGTGCTTGTAAAGTCACTGGAAATATACATCTCCCTCCCAGGAGAAAGTAGATCAACAAACCAACATGGGATGTAGATACATGAATACGTTTTAATCAATATTCATAAATAAACAATTCATAAGTTTCAATACATATGATAACAAAACAAACACAATGGAAAAAGAAATAGTAAACCCCCACGGAAAATAGACATTCACACAATCACTCCAACTCAAACTTCTTGGTTAGAGCCAAGAGCTCCACCGAAAAGTGCCTCAATCATATATATTGTATAGCTTGGACTGCTATTAGTGAGACGAAATAATATTATACCCAGTGGGATTTCTCAGTTCCTTGCCTTTCATCCCTTTAGACCCATAGGTCTTCACCTTTTTGTAATTTTTAGATTTTTAGTTAGCCTGAATGAATGGATCCCTGTAGGATCAGGACGTATGTGATTAAATGAGTTTGAGTTGGAGTGATTGTGTGAATGTCTATTTTCCGTGGGGGTTTACTATTTCTTTTTGTTGCTTTATTATATTGTTCCCTTCCCCTGCATCTCCACCTATAGCAGTTCTCAGGGGTCCCCTTGGTTTATTGGAGGGGCAGTCAGGCATGCTTGACTTGCAAAGTTCATGCTTCTTTTTCCATCAGCTTTATCTTGAGTTCTCTTACTTGGCACGTTGAGTTGAATTAAAATCCCATTTAAATCGTCACCATAAAAATAGTGGGCTGGTCCCACATGTTCAGGAGTCACAAGTAGACGCTGTAGATGTGGCCGGGTAGAAGTAGATTAAGTTTATTAAGTTCTTAGAAGTAGATACAGTAAGCCCCACCAGGAGCAGCCTCCTAACTGCTCAGCCCATCTTCCAACTGACAACCACTCATACACCAGGCACCCAAGCATTCCACTCACACTAACATTCTAACCGGAACACTCACACTGGCTGAGCAGCTAGGTACAGGATGAAAGAGAACATATTAACAAGAACTGAGGATACTACACATCCTCTCTCTTTTACACTAACAATTAATAAGACCTAAACTAAACCCATACTAAAATGAAAACAACTATACACAGAAAATGTACAAAAGATGAAAACAGTCCATAAACCCAGGGATGCATGGTGAAATACATTGCGAGAGGGAAAACAGACACACTAAGGAGGAAAGAAGGATGAAAGGATAGAAAAACACACTAACTCCATCCTCCTTTTTTAATAGAGAACAAAGAAAATGTAAAAAGACCAGGAAGAACTCTCATACAACAAGTGAGCATAACACACATGACAGAAGAAAAGGGTAAACTTAACCCAGACTAGAATACAATGGGTGGAACGACACCAAAGGAAGTACTCCTCACGTGAGAAGACTGTGGGGAAAACACAATACGCCACCCCTCAGGTGAGGGACACTGTGGGACTAAAACCCAAGTGAAAAAAAATGAAGTTTGGGACTGACACCCAAATGTACAGATTAAATCACATGGGACTAACCCTCAAGGATCTGTGCAGCATGGGAAACAGATGCAGCACAGTGTGGCATCAAAAGATGAGTACCCACACACATGACAACGTGAAGCGAAGTGAAGGGACTGACACCCAACACCAAAATACCAAAGGTGCGCCTAACACCCCCTTTAAACTGAGAAGATGAGAGAGCACTGAAACCCAACCCAAATGTAAGTAACTGAGAACATGGGGTCATGGGACTAAAAACCCACTCCCATCCCTAGACAGGGATAAAATAAAATATGGGGAGAGGGGTTGGCCTAACGGCTAGGGCGCTCGACCTCGGACCTGGGGATCTGGCTTCGAGTCTCGGTAACGACGCCAAAACCTCCTGTGATTCTGGGCAAATCACTTAATCTCCCCGTGCCTAAAATGAAAGTGTGTCTTCATGTAACGAAACTGGAAAAAATATGTAAAGCGCTCTGATACCTGATTCGGTTCGGGTCTAGTTCGCGCTATATAAAACTCTAAAAAAAATAAAAATATATATGAAATAAGAAAAAATTGGACTAAAACCCACTCCCATCCAAAGGCAGGGAAAAAAATATGTGAACGTGGGGTCATGGGACTAAAAACCTACTCCCATCCCTAGACAGGGATAACAATATTCGAAACAACTCACATATACGTCATTAGAAAAACACAATGCTTCTTTTTTTCTAGACTGTGTGAAACCAAACATTTTGTCTGTACTGAAAGCCAAAAACATAATATGCTTAAAGTTAGTTCTATAATACTAAAATATGCTCTGTAAGCAAAACATTTACCCCCTCCCCCCAAATAAATGTCACTGGTGTGCCTGTCACCGCGATATTAAGGGACAGGCATTGAACAAATCCAGGAAACTTAAAAAAAATTCACTGATGTGCTTGTCACCGGGATATTGGGGGACAGGCTTTGAACAGCTCCAAGAGACGTGCCGCCAGAAAGTACTTTGCAGGTGATGCAATGCCCAATGAAGACCGAAGAACACTCGTTACTTGGCAACAGGTAAAATTCGACTATTATTCAGGTTCGCAAGAAACAGGAACTCCACCACAAGAGTTGTAAGTCACAAAAATGGTGTCCAAAAGAAGAACTTACAACAGTGGTGTTGTGACTGTAAATGCACTTACTTGAATGGGTAATCCATGTAGAGGACAAAACATCCAACTCGCCGTGACAGTGAAGGCGCAAACTTGAAAAGTGGCAGAAACCATTTTGAGCGAGCAAACCTCATATATATTTTATTTCCCCACAAGGTTTGTGTGTGCAGACACATGTTTGTCAAAGCGCTCACGACGAAGCAACAGTCGTCGTCCATTTGAAATCAATACGTGGTTGACAGAACGAAGCGTGAAAGACAAAACAGACTAATTCCAAAATGGTGGCAGGCCCAGAAGACGTACGCCGTGTGGCTTATGGCTCGCTCCTGCTACCAAACGTCTATAGGCAGCATTGCGAACTTCGGGATACAGGAGATGTCATGGAAGATCAGGAGAGGATCCTCGCAACACCACGGACCAGGTTAGGTGCACGAGCCACATTTGAATTTTAAAATGAAGCGCAACTGTAATCTCTTACCAGCCATGCAGAAGAGAATACATGAAAAACATTTAAAAACACATAAATTGTATTCTCCTCACCGGATGGCTTTCAAGTGGCAGTTTAACCAAAATCAGGCAATTTGAGGTCACAGTTTTTTCAGTGCATCACTCGCTTGTATAAAACTAGACGGTTAGCATTCTACCAAATCCATTAAAATGTCATTGTACAGGGCAAGGAAAAATGCAATGCCATCAGCATTGGGCACGAAGTATCACACGTTGATTTAAACAGTAAGTCCCATGAAAACGAAGCTGTAGAAAACACTTTCAGAGCCCATGCAGTATTAAATTCTATAGCAAGTGCACAGCCACAAATGAAAAATTGGAAGTCTTTCGCCAAACAGAACATTTTAACCTCGCACTGGGGGCAAAACCACAATTAGCCACAGATTACCTTGTATTGCGATGCCTTGTATACGTTTGTTGTTGCAGCATAGGCTTTTGTTGGAGCTTTGCAGACTTTAGAAGAGCCAAAAGCATGAACAGCTTGATGAAGTATTACCAGCTGATGAGAGTACAGGAATACAAACACAGCACGCCTGGTCTTGGGCTGTCCGATGAGGTGGACACTGGTGGGGCCGTCAGGCATTATAATAAAGCTACAAAAATCTCCACCTGTATTTAATCAGTCTGTGCTTGTAAAGTCACTGGAAATATACATCTCCCTCCCAGGAGAAAGTAGATCAACAAACCAACATGGGATGTAGATACATGAATACGTTTTAATCAATATTCATAAATAAACAATTCATAAGTTTCAATACATATGATAACAAAACAAACACAATGGAAAAAGAAATAGTAAACCCCCACGGAAAATAGACATTCACACAATCACTCCAACTCAAACTTCTTGGTTAGAGCCAAGAGCTCCACCGAAAAGTGCCTCAATCATATATATTGTATAGCTTGGACTGCTATTAGTGAGACGAAATAATATTATACCCAGTGGGATTTCTCAGTTCCTTGCCTTTCATCCCTTTAGACCCATAGGTCTTCACCTTTTTGTAATTTTTAGATTTTTAGTTAGCCTGAATGAATGGATCCCTGTAGGATCAGGACGTATGTGATTAAATGAGTTTGAGTTGGAGTGATTGTGTGAATGTATATTTTCCGTGGGGGTTTACTATTTCTTTTTGTTGCTTTATTATATTGTTCCCTTCCCCTGCATCTCCACCTATAGCAGTTCTCAGGGGTCCCCTTGGTTTATTGGAGGGGCAGTCAGGCATGCTTGACTTGCAAAGTTCATGCTTCTTTTTCCATCAGCTTTATCTTGAGTTCTCTTACTTGGCACGTTGAGTTGAATTAAAATCCCATTTAAATCGTCACCATAAAAATAGTGGGCTGGTCCCACATGTTCAGGAGTCACAAGTAGACGCTGTAGATGTGGCCGGGTAGAAGTAGATTAAGTTTATTAAGTTCTTAGAAGTAGATACAGTAAGCCCCACCAGGAGCAGCCTCCTAGCTGCTCAGCCCATCTTCCAACTGTCAACCACTCATACACCAGGCACCCAAGCACTCCACTCAGACTAACATTCTAACCGGAACACTCACACTGGCTGAGCAGCTAGGTACAGGATAAAAGGGAACATATTAACAAGAACTGAGGATACTACTGTAGGTGACGGCCATGGCAGTGCGCTGGGGCCAATCTCCTCAATAGCTGGCGATGCAGCTCCACCGGGCAACGGCCATGTCGGAGATGGAGGTGTTTTTGAAAGACTGCACAATACAGCACAAAAAATGTACCCTGTACCTCCTTAAACCAATGGCACGGTGGAATGCTTTAATAGGGCGTTGAAGAAAACATAGCCATCGCCAAGGACAACAGGCTGGATTGGAGTAAGAAGTGGTCAGAAGGGTTGAAGAATATAGTATTTCTCCCCACTCGATCACTGGAAAAACTCCTGTTGAATTATTTAGGGGCCAACAACCCTACACCCTAGTAGCACCCACGTGGGTAAATGATAGGGAATTGAGGTCTGGCAGGGTAAAGTCTAACAGAGACAGGAAACTGAGAGAAGCAAAGAAAATGGAAGCTCATAAAGAAAAATGTTATGTCAGAAAGTCTGTTAAGAGAACAGAGGTTAGAGTGGGTGATTTGGTGCCGACTAAAAGACCTGTGAACAAAGGAAGGCGTGCAGGAATGTCAAAACCTTTTATGGTTGTCAAGATTTTTACCAATGCAGTTAAGACAGAGGATTCTACAATTTTGAATAATAACCGGTTAGTCGTGTTCAATTATAATCTGGTTAGATGTGAACCTGAGAGCTATGATCTGACTGAAAAGCACAGCACACATACATAGTAAGGAAGTCCAACAGAGAAGTTGCTCCTCCAACTCGTTTAAAAGACTTTGTTAGGTAGGCCCTAGTAATCTGTATATTTCAGCATGTTTTTAAAAGTGATGAGTACGGGCGTGGCCAAGATGGCGGAGTGAGAGGTGGCTAATCCCCGGTGTTCCCCCACTTCTGCCCTTTTCTGACTTTTCCGGGGGTAGGAGAGTAAAGAGGATCGTCCTGGTAGATGGGAAGGCAGGAGCTGCCGACTCCAGTGCGGCGCTGCAGAGAGAGGACCGTGGCCGACGGCGGCAACGGGCACCAGAGCAGCGACCGGTGCCGCGTGTGCCCGAGGCAAGCACCAAGGAGACCTCGTGGCGGCGGCGCCCAGGGGAGGCGGAGAAGAGGCGACGGCCCAGCGACTCCAGAGTATGACCCTCGCAGCCCCACTGCTGCCCCCAGGTGAGCCGCAACCGCATGCGCCGGGGTCAGCCTGGCGGCGGGAATGCGCCCTGCGGGGAAGGCGCCAAATTGAGGTCGGGGACGCGGCCTACAGCGGTTCTGCCCAGAACTGCCCGTGCTGCCATATACTGAGAGCCGGCCCCGTCGGACATTGGCAGGGATCACTACAAGAGGCCAAAGAGTGGCCCGAGGTGAGCGCTGCAATCGAGGCCGAGGCCGGGGACGCGGCCCAAGCACTGGGGCTCCCGGGCCTACCTGCACCGTCCGGCTCTGATAACGGGCCCCACCGGACACTTGCTGGGGGCCACGGCATCAACTGCGGAGAGTAGAGTGACCCGCTCGCATCCGCCGGTGGTCCTGGCGGCCCGGGGGTGGCACCGACATCAGGGCCGGAGACGTGGCCTACAGCCGAGAAGGCCCGGGCACACCTGCGCTGAACTGTGATTAGCAGGGCCCCGTCGGACACCTACATGAGGCCAACACAGGAGCCAAGGGAGGGCAGCAAGACACCCCCACGGCCATTGGCGGGCTGCACGGCAGGGGGGTGAGCGCCGACAACGAGGCCGGGACGTGGCCTACAACTGGGAGTGCCCTGGCCTGCACACGCTCCCCTGACCCACGGCCTAGGCCCACCAGACATCGGGAGGGGGCCACAACAGCAGGGGAGTGACGGAGTGACCCCCTCGCAGCAGCCTGCACTCTCAGCCGTTCAGGGGGGCAGCGGGCCCAAGCAGACAGAGTCGAGGGACTGGTGGCCGGTGAAGATTCCGGGGTCCCCCAGCAGCTGCGTGGAGCACGACCGTCAGACCCCCGCAGGAGCGGACGGAAGCCCCCGCGGGCCCGAACGCAGAGCAGCAAGACGAGGTGAGGAGAGGCGGGGGCCCTTGAGGGAGCTGCGGCCTCGCACCTGCGATACAGGCCGTCATCACACGCACGGCGCACGGATCACCCCTGACCCCCGGAGCAGGGGTGATAACCACAGCGATCTTAACAGGAGGGGTGCCAGGAATAGCCTAGAGGAGAGACACACATCAGACTCCCCCACATGTGGCAGCAAACGCCCAGGGCCCGGGGACCCGGCGGGGGACCCGTTCGGTGAGGAGAGAGCAGAGGCGCAGTACACCCCAATGGGAGACTCATCATGGCGGGCCAGAGAAAGAAAGGGGATCGCACCCTCCCAGAAATGCTCAGTAAGGGACAGGCGAAGGGAGACAAAGGTCAGTCGTCCCCAGGGTCATCCAGACAGCGAAACAACCCAAATGAAGGCGAGGTACCCATCACCAAATCCTTCCTTGAGACTTTATTTAACTCCCTCCGAGATGACTTACACACCCTGAAGCAGGAGGTCGCAGGGGAGGTCCGAGAGATCAGGAGGGAGTTGAATGGGCTCGGAGAACGGGTGGCCACTATCTAAGACGCGGACCGCGCAAGAGGTGAGGAAGTGGAGCAGCTGCAGCAGGACATACTGCGCTTGAAGGAACAAGCGGACCTGCAGGCCCACGCAGAGGATTTGGAAAACAGGTCCCGATGGAATAATATACGGGTCCAGGGGGGTTCCAACTAAAGAGGAAGGAGCAGATGTCACTAGCTACCTGCAAGCCCTCTTCCGAGACATACTGGGGGAACCGGCGGACTTTGAGATCAGGATTGACAGGGCGCACAGGGCTGGGTTGGCGAGGCGTGCACCCGCCCCGCCACCAGACATTCTAGCCTTTTTACCGGACTTTCCTCTTAAGGAACGCATTCTCAGGGAAGCACGGCAGAAACAGCCCCTGCGGTTCCAGGGCCATTCCCTGGCCCTATCTCAGGACCTGTCTGCGATTACGCTACAAAAACGCAAGGCCTTTAAGGTTGAAACGGACTTCCTGAGAGGCAAAGAAATTCCATACTCCTGCGGGCACCCTTTCCGACTGATATTTAAATGGAAAGGTGCCCTGCACCAGCATCGCTCCCTCCAAAAGACATGCAAGCTGTTGGGCATCACCCAAGCGGAGGAGAGTGTATCGCCGAAACCATCGCGCCGGCCATCCAGAGATGTTTGGCAGCAAATCGCTTGACGCCGCTCGCCAGCGGGTAGCCTGAAGCCGGATGCCCATACCATCAAGAAAGAGATGGACAACGCCATCCAAGAGGTGGCCAAAGACACCACATCCTCAGATTGAGTGTTCTCCGGGGGAGTACGTACTAGCATTTGCCATTAAGTACGGTCCGGGAGCGGGGGGGGGGGGCACTCGGAGCAACATGGTTGCACGTCCACACAGGTAACTCACCACAGCCCTGCGCCATACAAGGGCAGGACTGAGACTATGTTCGGGTTCTGGGGTATGACTCGTGTTTGGGAGTTCTGTGTTGGGGTTAGGAAAGGGGGTAGGGGGGTCGAAGGCCGGGGGTTGGTCTGGTTGGGGTTGGGGAAGGGGGAGGGGGCCTGGGGGCTGCTCGGGGGGGTTGGGGGTGGTTCTTGGGGGGGCACTCCTCTGTCCACCTTTTTCTTCAGGTTCCCATACGCTACACAAGGCAGCCGCATCACTGATTGTAAGACGATGACACACGCAAAACTTACGATTCTCTCCCTTAATGTACGGGGTCTGAACAACCCCATCAAGCACCAAGCAGTCCTCTCCCTGCTGGAGCACTCCACAGCAGACCTCTGCCTCCTACAGGAGACTCACCTGCTACGTAAGGATCAACATCGCCTTAAGTCCCGTGCCTTCCCCACGCAACTATTCTCGTCCTCCTTCAAGAAAACAGCAGGGGTGGCGATATTGGTGTCTAGATCATTCCCGGGCAGGGTACTTAACCAAGAGGCAGAGATAAAGGGGCGACTGCTGGCACACAGGTTCCTCCTAGCGGGTCAGACACTGGTTGTAGGCTCTATATACGCACCTAGCGAGGGACAGGAGGGCTTTCTACAGAAAGCCTTAGCACCGGCCACAGCCAACACGGAGCGACACTTACTGCTGGGGGGCGAACTCAATCTAGTTTTTCATAACACGACGGACCGTTCCTGCCAGAGATCGGGTCAGGTGGGGGCCCTTTCCAAGTCTGGACATGCACACCTCAGGGATCTGGGCCTTATAGATCTATGGAGACACTTACACCCACGTAGTACTGCATACACCTATTACTCGGGGGCTCATAAGACTTATGCCAGGCTCGATTACTTCCTCTGCTCTTCCCCGCTGGTGCTGCGAGCGCAGGAAGTAGACATTATGCCTGCATCACTTTCAGACCACTCCCCAGTAGTGGCAACCTTCTTGTTGCCGGCCGCTTCGCCACCGCAGCGACATTGGCGCCTTAGGGAGTCCCTCCTACATTATTCGTCAACGGTAGATCGGATCAAATCCGCCATCACACACTTCTTATCCCACAACGATAACAATGAGACCTCGCGGGCGATGCAGTGGGCCGCCCTTAAGGCAGTTTTACGGGGTAAATTTATCTCTATTGCCACGGCCAATAACAAAGAGCGCGCGCAGAAACGGGCAGAGATCGCACAGAGAGTAGCGGAACTGGAGCAAATGCACCGGAGTAGGAGCGGTGCGGGCGTGGCGCCAACTGTGCACAGAGAGGAAAATGTTAGCAGCCTTGGACCAAGACAAGGCGGAGTATGCGGCCCTCCGCCTCCGTCACGCTTATTACGCAGGGGGGGACAGATGCGGATACCTATTAGCGAATAAACTGCGGGAACAGCGCCAGAGACAGGGAGTGCAGGCCATACATACGGCGCAAGGGGACTTGGTGTCAGACGACGGGGCAATCGCTGAGGCCTTTGGGACATTCTATGAGACACTTTATTCGGGGGATTCCCTGGATCTGCGGGCAGACCAGGGATACCTGAGGAATGCACATCTCCCTTCCCTGAACCCAGCTCAGGCGGAGTTCCTGGATAGACCCATCAGTCTAGAGGAGGTGGTGTCCGCGATCTCGCGGCTGAAACTCGGAAAATCCCCCGGCCTCGACGGGTACCCGGCGGTGTTCTACAAAAGGTTCTGTCACCAGGTGGCCCCCATTCTGCAAAATTTGTTTAACTCCTTTGCCCAACCTGGCACGATTCCGGTGGACCTCTTGGAAGCCTCGATCTCGGTCATACCGAAACCCGGAAGGGACGCCACCCGCTGTAGCTCGTGTAGACCGATTTCGCTCCTGAACATTGACTTTAAATTATACACAAGCATCCTGGCAGGACGGTTGGCGCCATACATGCCACAGCTGGTAGAGCCGGACCAGGCCGACTTCATACCCCAGCGCCAAACCAGCGACAACACTAGGCGAGTCCTCCACTTAATTGAATCAGGGTCGCGCGCACGACACGACTGCATGCTGTTGACCATAGATGCCGAGAAGGCCTTCGATAGGGTTCACTGGCCCTATCTTGAACAGGTCTTGCACCTCTTTGGATTTGGGGATGTTCTATGTACCCGTATCCTGAATTGCTATAGGATGCCTAATGCGGTGGTACGTGTCAATGGGCATACATCCCCCCGCTTCCCGATTGGCAGAGGGACGAGACAGGGGTGCCCCCTGTCCCCTATCTTGTTCGCGCTCTACATGGAGCCGCTAGCACAAAGGATCCGGCAACACGCACTTATCACAGGAATGAAATTCGGGGGACACACAAACAAGATTAGCCTGTACGCTGACAATATCTTACTTTCCCTCACCAGCCCCGTCCAATCGCTCCGAACTCTCTTTATTGAACTTCACACTTTCGGACTGGCGTCCGGGTTCAAGATAAACACAGACAAGCCGCTTGCCCTTAATATCTCCCTCTCGGCCGAGACGTTAGCGACGGTTCAGGAGGAACACCCTATACAGTGGTCAGACTCTACAGTCCCATACCTGGGGGTCCTACAGGGCCCCTCCATCCCAACACCGTCGAAGCTAACTATGCCAGACTCCGCACACAACTCCGTGGAGAACTCCGGAGATGGAAACGTCACTCCCTCTCCTGGCTGGGGAGGATAGCAGCCACTAAAATGACGCTCCTACCACAGATACTATATATATATATATATATATATATATCAGACACTCCCCCTGCGTCCTCCAGCGGGCTGGATCCAGCAGACGCAGTCCGAACTGGCGTGTTTCATATGGCAGGGCCGTCATCCACGTTTCAAATAGGCTATTGCTGTGCTTCCACCTGAACACGGGGGAGTGGGGGTACCAGACCTACAACAATTTTTATGCGGTGCAGCTCCATAGCCTAGTGGAATTGTACCAGTTGGAGTCCGGCAAAAGACCAGGCGGTGGCGGGAATGCCCCTACAAGGGATTCCTTTCCTCCCGAAGCATCACCGGCCCCCTAATTTATATGCATCCCACATCACCGGCACGGTCATGGAAGCGTGCGACCGGGCCGCCACCAAACACAAGTTGACGTCCTTTCCCTCCCCTTTGACACCAATATTAGCTTACCCCGACTTTACCCCCGGCCTCGACCCCAAAGCCTTCACGGTGTGGCAGCACTCCCCTTGCAGGTCGCTAGGGCACCCCTTTTTAATCTAAACGGTATCCTTTCATTCCAGCAAATGAGAGAGGACTATGGCATCCCAGAGAGTGATAGGCTGCCTTATATGCAGATTCGCCACTGGGCGCTTCTGAAGTACTAAAAAAATATACCATAGAGCTATACTTACCAATAGCCCATATACCTTATTTACCAAGAATAAGTCAGTCGGCAATGGAGAAGGTTCAATTGTTTATTTTGCAAAGTACCCTATATAGGGGAGCCTCTCTCTCGTCTTCACCCTCAAGGTGCGCAGAGGAGACTGCTAGATTACATTCAAAGCAGTGCATATATAGTTTCAGCATACCTCATGAAAACCCGTACATGGAAAAGTACCACTTCTCGTGAAGCCAACAGGAAAACCCATATAAGGCACAATTGATTGATTCCAAACTCAGGTCAAACTATTTCCGGGGTAGGTCAGTAAAGGTACCTCCCTTTCGTTCTCGGGCACGGGAGTACAGGCACGGCGTCTGCAAGAATGTGCTCATCCACAAGAAAGGCAGATGCGACCTTGAGTTTCCAAAGTTAGAATCAATGGTCCGTTCATAGACCAGGCCGACCTCTCAGGCTCTCCACACAGTAGCAGGTCACGTGTTTTCCTAGCAAGAGCAAGAGGTACAGGGAATTGAAACCAACATGGCGTTTGTTCAGTCAAGGCCCGATTCTTAATGTATGCATGGTTCGAGTATATTCACTAGGGGGGGTTTTCCTAAGGCGGTATGCTAATATATTGGATACATTAAGCCAACATTATACAATATCGATTTATATTTCTTCAGACCGCCCTTTTGGCGTGATGAAGCCAATATACATACAAAAACACACCTTCATCTATTTGCATTAGATCTGTAACTTCGTTCTGCACTAACTGTTTCTCTATTTTCGCCTGGCGCGAAACTGTTAACGAGGAAGTAAGCTTGGCAGCGCAATAAGAGCAACATGCTGGCCCACAATGTAGGCACAGGCAACAAGTAAATACCAGCCTAATTACTCCAGCCAGGATCATAAAGATCTTCCAACCCCAGGTGGACAAGAGGTTCCAGAACCACCCTGTTAAGGACCAAGTACCAGTGTCAGCATGAACTTCCGCAGCCAAGCGATGTAATTTCTGAATGGCTAAGTGTATAGTTGGAGCAGAATCAGGGATATACACACAACAGGAGCTGCCGATCACGTGGCATGCTCCTCCTCGATCAGCTAGGATGACGTCAAGCACCATCCGATTTTGAAGCGAAACGAGCCTATAGCCTGAAGCTCTACCGTCAGATTAGTCAAAATTCCAGGAGTGGTTTAAACTACATTTTCCTCCACTCTGGAGAGACGTCTAACATCTCTGCTAGTAAAAATAGGACCCCATATAGGAAAGAGACCCTACAATATGTCCACAAACTGCTGTGATGCGGTGTCAGTCTGATCAGTACTATCAGTATCGATACTTCTACTGGCTCGATAGAGATCTGAATTTAGTTTAGTCAGCTGGTGATTCTTATGATAATTAGAAGGGGCTATATATACTGGAGGATAAAGGAAAGACAGGTAACACTGCCCTACCCATCCTCGGCAAAGCCAAGTGTAAGCGTTTTCGCCGCATACAAAATACACATTAGGCGGAGTTATCAAGGGCGGGGTGCTGTTGGTATGCAAAGTGTAGGTGTAGTTACATCTACTGTCTCCTACCTTAACATGACCTTTACCTTGAATACAAAAGGAAGCAGTACTATTTAAAATGGAAACTGGCATTGCCTTATCATCTGTGACATTACAATCTTGGAAATACTGAAAATATTGCGTGGAGTTAAAGTGCTCAAAATCCAACATTTCTTCCTTCAACCATGTAGCATTCTCATAAGTGGTATACATATTCATACAGGCATCTGGACCTAAAGATCCCTCTCCATGGTTTCCCAATGCATCAAATCCCTGATGTTGTTCTATATACCTTAAAACAGCTTCATAATCTTTTTCTGTATATCTTTTGGGGTCGGCTACATAATGTAGATACATAAGGGATAGCAACTGAAACCAGGCCTCACAGCTCGCTAAGTGTGATAATGGCAGAGAAATGAATAAATCATGACGATGCATTACAGATGGCAAAAGGCCACATACCCAACAGTTTGTCTTATTTGTGGTGCTATGAGCTTCAGGTAACATTTCAATTAACACATTTTTAACATACGTTTCTCGATGTCTATCCTTATGGGGAGGCAAAGTATAAAAGAAATGTTCAAGCTGAGCTGTTGTAGTACCTAATACCTTGTGCATAGGATATTGAAATTCTAAATATACAAACACACTCATTAATATTATCATCAATCAATCAATCAATCATAGCATTTGTATAGCGCGCTACTAACCCAGAGGGGTCTCAAGGCGCTTGGGGGGGGGAGGGGTCTGCTACTGCTCGAAGAGCCAGGTCTTGAGTTGCTTCCTGAAGGAAAGGTGGTCCTGGGTCAGTCGGAGGTGGATGGGGAGGGAGTTCCATGTCTTGGCTGCCAGGTAGGAGAAGGATCTTCCTCCTGTGGTGGCTCTGTGGATGCGTGGAACGGAGGCGAATGCGAGGCTGGTGGAACGTAGCTGGTGGGTGGGAGTGTAGAAGGTCAGGCGGTTGTTGAGGTACCTGGGGCCCAGGTCGTGGGGAGCCTTGTGTGCGTGGGTGAGGAGTCTGAACGTGATCCTCTTGCTGACGGGGAGCCAGTGCAGGTCTCTCAGGTGTCCGGAGATGTGGCTGTGTCGGGGGATGTCCAGGATGAGTCGTGCGGAGGCATTCTGGATGTGTTGGATTCTTCTTTGAAGTTTGGCTGTAGTTCCCGCATAGAGGGTGTTCCCGTAGTCCAGTCGGCTGCTGATGAGTGCCTGGGTGACCGTCTTCCTGGTTTCGGTGGGGATCCACCGGAAGATCTTTCGGAGCATACGCAGGGTGTTGAAGCATGACGACGAGACGGCGTTGACTTGTCTGGTCATCGAGCGGGAGGAGTCCAGGATGAAGCCCAGGTTACGTGCGTGGTCCGTTAGCTTGGGAGTGGTGCCCAGGGCAGGGGGCCACCAGGAGTCGTCCCAGGCGGAGGGCAATGATCCCAGGATGAGGACTTCCGTCTTGTCGGAGTTCAGTTTCAGGCGGCTGTTCTTCATCCATTCGGCGACGTCTTTCATCCCTTCGTGTAGGTTGGTTCTGGCGGTGGCGGGGTCGTTTGTGAGGGAGAGGATCAGCTGGGTGTCGTCGGCGTAGGAGATGATGTTGAGGTTGTGTTGGCGTGCGATGGCAGCGAGGGGGCTCATGTAGACATTGAAGAGGGTAGGGCTGAGTGATGATCCTTGTGGTACGCCGCAGATGACTTTGGTGGCCTCGGATATGAACGGGGGCAGGCGGACCCTCTGGGTTCTTCCGGTGAGGAACGAGATGATCCATTCCAGTGCCTTCTCTTGGATTCCGATGTTGTTGAGGCACTGCACAAGGGTGCGGTGGCAGACCGTGTTGAATGCTGCGGAGAGGTCCAGGTTGATGAGGGCCGCTGTTTCCCCGTTGTCGAGCAGGGATCTGATATCGTCTGTGGCTGTGATGAGGGCGGTCTCGGTGCTGTGGTTGGCATGGAAGCCGGACTGCGAGTGGTCGAGGGATCCGTTCGTCTCAAGGAAGGCGGCCAGCTGACTGTTGACGGTCTTTTAGATACCTTGGCAGGAAAAGGGAGGAGCGAGATGGGACGGTAGTTCTTGAGGTCGGTGGGGTCCGCTGTTGGTTTCTTCAGGAGGGCGCTGAGCTCGGCGTGCTTCCAGCTCTCCGGGAAGGTGGCGGTGTTGAAGGAGGTGTTGATGATGTCCCGGAGTTGGGGTGCGATGATGGAGTCGGCTTTGTTGAAGACGTGGTAGGGGCAGGGGTCGGTTGGTGATCCGGAGTGGATGGTGTTCATCACGCAGGTGGTGTCTTCGGTGCTGACCGGGGTCCAGGCGCAGAGGGTGGTGGTGGGGGGCGTTGGCTCGGTGGTAGGGTGCGTGGTCTGTGCGTTGAAGCTGTTGTGTATGTCGGCGATCTTGCTGTGGAAGAACGAGGCGAGGGAGTCGCAGAGGTCTTGCGAAGGAGTGATGTCGTTGTTTCCGGCACTGGGGTTGGAGAGCTCTTTGACGATGTTGAAGAGTTCCTTGCTGTTGTGGGCGTTGTTGTCCAGTCGTTCCTTGAATGCTGTCTTCTTGGTGGTGCGGATCAGCTGGTGGTGTTTGCGGGTGGCGTGCTTGAGGGCAGTCATGTTGTCTGTGGTCTGGTTGTTGCTCCAGGCTTTCTCGAGGGTGCGGCAGTTCTTCTTGGAGTTCTTGAGTTCATCTGTGAACCAGGAGGCTTTCTTGCTGCCGGATCTGCTGGGAGGGGTCTTCAGTGGTACTGCAATAATTATTACAAAGGCTACCTTCACTCTAGTAGCCCGACCGGAAAACATGGGAATATTTTCAGAGAAAGGTCGGGGCGCAAGGGCTCGCTCGTCTTCAAGGGCAAATCGGGCAAAGGGGTACATCCTAACTAAAAGTCCAAACTAAACTCGGAAAAGGGTGTAAGCCAACTGCCAGAGGGTTTCTTCTCCCTGTGTCCGTCTAGAGCCTCACAGGCAGGCTCCTATTGTTCATCAAAAAGGAACAACTTCACTTTAATTCCACCGTTGCAATTTAGGCCCTTAATGTAACACAGTCTTTCTTTCTGAACAGAGCAATGTGACAGTTCCAAGCTCTCAACGGGTTCAGTCCAGTGTCTTGCTCAGTACCCCAGTAAAGAGCTATCTCCAACCCTACAGCTCAAGTCTTCCCCTATCTCCTAAAATCCGAAACTGGGGTACCGCATTGTTTTCGGGGCCGTAAATTGTATCGAAGATGGCCAGGTTGTTCCTGGTCATGAAACAACACAGCAACAGGGACATTCGGTGCAACAAGGTTTTCAGAAGCCTCTGAGGAATCAGCCTTATCAAAAGATTCAGGGACTGGGGCTAATTCGTCTCCTTGCGGTATCAACAATCCTTCCTCTTGCCCGATTTCAAGGGCATCTGAGAAAGGCACAAAACTCAACCTCCGCTCTCCCCATTGCGTTAGAACTCCGTCTCAGTTCTGCTGATCAAAAGGGAGCGGAAGGGGCAATTTCTTCACGTGGGAGACATGAATCCAGTGCTTCTTCCCGTCCACTTTCACTGCTGTCCGTGTTGCCAAAAGAATCTGGTAAGGCCGGCTCTACCTTGGTTCCAAACTCGATTTCTGCTGATAATTTCGGACGAGGACCCACTGTCCTGGCTCCAAACGATGTCCGGGACCCTCCGGCAGCAGCTGCAATACAGCTGACACCTGTTGATGAATGGAACGCAAATCTTTAGTTAAAGCGTACAGATAATCTGTCATCATAGGGTAATCAATATCACGGAAGGACGTAGGTCTTGGGACATCCCACACATTAGCTGGTCGACCAAAAACTACCTCATAAGGTGACAGCCAGGCTCTTGAATGGGGGGTTACTCTTAATGACATTAACGCTAGGGGTAAAGCATCAGGCCAGCTCAAGCCAGTGCTTTCTTGAATTTTTTCCATCTTTAATTTCAGTATACCATTATATTTCTCAACCAGTCCTGCAGACTGCGGATGTCGTGCTGCATGAAATTTCTGTTTTATCTTTAAACCATTACAAATATGTTTGACAAGGTCTGCATTAAAGTGTACCCCGTTGTCTGTCCAAATGACTCGAGGCAAACCAAATCGGGGCAGGAACTCTTTGATTAGGGTTTTTGCAATGACCATAGCGGTGTTATCTTTAGTAGGATATGCTTCAACCCATTTACTAAAAGCACATACCACCACCAGCACAAATTTGAGGTTATTCACCCTTTCGAGTTTAATATAATCCATTTGTAATACTTCAAACGGTAAAGAAGGAGGCGCAAAATTCCCACTAAGGACTGTCTCCCTCCTTCCAGGATTATACTGTAAGCAAACCATGCAGTATTTAACCACATGGGCAGACATTTTTGGAATATTCGGGTTATTCCACACAGGGTCTAATAATGCACAAATACCTTTTGCACCAATGTGAGCGCGACCATAGGCCATCACAACTACTGCATACACCAGTGCATTGGGCAAAAGCCATCGCTGTTTTTCAGTCAAATCAATCCAACAATTGTTTTTATCCAACTTCCCTATTTCCTGTTTCCAGTTCATTATTTCATCAGGAGTAGCTTCTTTCTGTAGTTCTTTAACACTTTCAATAGTATTGTCAAACACTGTTGTCTCCGCCACCCATCTGGCTGATACACTGGGGAATATAGCAGACATTTTAGTTTGCGCTGTATCTTTTGCTACCTGATCGTCAAAGGCATTTCCCTCCCCTGTGGTATCAATAATTTTCTTGTGGGCGCTACACTTGATAATGGCCACCTTCTCTGGTAAGGTTAAAGCATTCAACAATCTTTCAATCAAAGGGCCATGTTGTATCCTCTGACCATGGGAGATAAGAAATACTCGTTCCTTCCACAGCCGCCCAAAACTATGGGACACGCCAAAGGCGTACTGGCTGTCTCTAAAAATATTTACTTCTAAACCTTCGCTCAGTTCACATGCTCTTAATAATGCAATTAGTTCAGCTGCTTGCGCTGAGTGATGGGAAACCCGAGCGGTCTCCACTATTGTTCTGAGGGTAGTTATACCATAAGCTGCTGTTGTTGTGCCATCTGGTAACTTAAAACATGAGCCATCCACATACAACTCCCCTTGAGGTTCAGATAAAGGGGTGTCAGTGAGGTCTACTCGTCCCTTCGTTTCTTCTTCAGTCCGAAATATACAATCATGGACATCGTCCTTTTGATCACTCGAAGGGAGGGGTACTAACGTGACTGGATTCAGAGTGGCACATCGTTTAATAGTAATGTGGGGTGCAAATAGAGTTAATTCGTAACCAGTCAATCGCGCACTCGTAAGGTGCTGGGTTTTTGTTCGATTCAATAATATATCCACAGCATGCGGTTCCATCACTGTGAGGTCAGTATTCAAAACAATCCCCTCCGACTGTCGAATGGCCACCGCCACAGCAGCAGTAGTCCTTAAACAGCTAGGAAGGGCTCTGGCAACATTATCCAATACTGCCGAAAAATATGCGCAAGGTCGTTGCTTTCCGCCAAAACCCTGTGTTAGCACTGAAAGTGAACAACCGTCCACCTCATGCACGTAAAGTACAAAAGGTTTTCGGTAGTCCGGAGTACCCAAGACAGGTGCAGAGCAAAGAGCAGATTTCAAAGAATCAAAAGCATCCTGACATTCATCCGTCCAGGGCAAAGGTTCATGCACATCTTTGGTAATCAAATGCAACAAGGGTTTAGCCAGAAGAGAAAAATTAGGAATCCATTGGCGACAGTAAGAGGTTATGCCAAGAAAAGCACGAACATCATGTTGAGTACGGGGCACAGACATGTTAGTAATAAGAGTTATTTGTTCAGGAGTTAGTCTCCTCCCCGCTTTCGACAGTAAATGACCAAGGTAGGTCACTTCCTGTCGACAATATTGAAATTTGGATAAGGATACTTTATTACTGTTAGCTGCTAAATGGGTCAATAATTTAACAGTGGCCTCTTTGCAACCTTCTGCTGTGTCTGACGCCACCAGTATGTCATCCACATATTGGATGAGAACATTACCAGGGTTAGGACTAATTCATCTAATACTGCTTTTAGTGCTTGGCTCTAAATACTAGGACTCTCGGTATAGCCTTGAGGAGCACGCCAAAATCTAAAACTGCGGCCAGATAATGAGAATCCGAAAATATGACGGCTTTCAGGGTGGATTGGAATGCTAAAGAAAGCATTCTTCAAATCTATCACTGAGAAATACTGGGCAGTAGGGGGAATCATAGTAAGAATTGCAGTGATATCCGGAACCACAGGATATTGGGGAATCACTATTTTATTAACCTGTCTGAGGTCAATCACAAAATGATATGTATCTTTATTGTCAGGGTCAACTTCCAGTGGGGCCTTTTTCAAAATCGGTAAAATGGGGCTATTACAAACATTAGCAGCTGTTTCCTCTACCACTCCTTTCCTAATCAAGTCACGAATAATCTGTAATAAGGCCCGTTCGCCTTCTGGCGAAATTCAATATTGTGGGATACGTGTGTCAGGATTTACGAATCCTTACCTAGAGCTTGCGCAGGAGCAGAGACTGAACTGTACTGGAACTATGATGCACGTTCCCAAATCCCTCCCAAGAATGCCTCCGAGACCAAAACACTCCCGAGGGGGAAGGGGGAGTGGAGAAAATAACAAACAAAGAAGAGACGGGTCCTGAGCTTGTCCTCTTCAAACTCGTCTATCCTTCTCTTACGTCAGCAGATCAAGTTTTCATGAAGAGTACCTATAATATAAGAAGGTTCATGTTAATCTACTCTACGCTTCCTATTTCCTTTCTTCCCTCGGAAATACTACCCACCCCAAGCTTAGGAATCTTTGCCTCTCCTCTGCCTTAATTCCTGAGTATTCCTCTCAGCCACTTCGTACTCCCTGACCTGAACCATGTAATACACAACACCGTTAATACTGCAATTAACCCCTTTAACCTTTGCTCTATTTCTTATGTGGTCTCTGCACTTACTTCTTAATGGTTCTGGAGTTTTCTTTTATTTAATCCTGTATTTACATCCATGTATATATTAGACTTCCCTTTTTGGTACTAACTAATAATCTTTCTTTCTTGTCTCTTTTTAGAAGAATGGCGATTGTATGCAGGTAAGGCTTTTATTTCTCTAATCGCTCCTCTTAAATTTAAACAGTTATTAACTCTATTTGTCCTTTCTGTCCCTTCTTAGGTTGAAGATACTATTTTTCAATCAGGCAAGTTACAACTTTAAACATACGCAACTATAGTCTCTTAACCACGAAGTTGCCTGCTCTATTATAATTACAAATGACTTAGCTTATGTTTTTTGTTCTTCGGTTGATAGGTGGCGCTGGACGTCTATTCTTCATACGCCGTCTTCATGTGAAAACCGCCGATGAATTCTCTTCAGGTGAGTGAGAATCTTTGGGCACAGGAATTCTTAAACAACTACCACTATGCTAGGATGCTATGGGGCAAGGGAAAAACCGGACGAATACCCGACGAAACTCTTCAGGAAATGTATATATTTATATTTTTACTCGAGTCATTCACCCACGCAGCCATCTCCGGGAATTGCCTCAGTGAAGTGCGCATTAGCTGGGGAGCGTGAGCTTCACATTAGTGCCAGAGGCTAGAGCACCTGTGGGCGAGAGACTAGACCGCCTCTAGAGGTAGGGCAGGCGGCCATCTTGAGGTGTCTGGTTCGAGTAAGTCTTGACCAACAATTGCTTTTGGTTGAAGTCCTCACTCTTGCAACCCGTTCTTTTCACATTAAGGCACCTACACTGGCTCTTAGCTCCTGTGGGGTCCTGACAGTGTGGCAAATGTGCATTCGGTTTTAAGGTAATAGATTCAGGGGGTATTTTTAACAATCCCACACCTGTGTCCCCTGTTGCCCAAAGGGTCTGGGAAATTTTGGAAAATTCAGGTGGAAGATGTTCATTTTTGGCAAAACATTGAGACGTGCATTTAGTGGGAGGCTGCATGGTTAAATAAACACCATCAGGAGAACAGTAAATGCGAGCATGCAATTTCTTTAATATATCCAATCCTAACAGATTCTCCCCACAACTGGAAGTAAGCAAAATTGGGAGTCCACAGTAATCGGGCCGATCGTAAATGGCAGTGGCTTAGAAATGAGGCTTACTACTGGGATTCCTGAGAAACCCACTGATACGTTATTTTGCCCAGACAGAGCAGCCCCTGGGACCAGTATTCACCAAAAACTTCTCAGATGTCCCCATCCATTGCCCCTTTACATAAGGCCCCTGTTGGTCAACTGTGGCCACTGCTCTGTCCGTGGCTGTCTCATGCGTAACCATTTCCCTCATGTCGATCCTCCCGATAATCCTCATTGTAGTATTGTCTCCCTTGAGGATCATTGAAATAATTCCTTCCTGCCTCACCACCGGACATGTCCCCGCGTCTCATACTATTCCGATCACTACCACCTCGTCCTTTTCCTCTTCCTCTCTTAAACGCTCCTCGTCCATATAATAATAGACACTGAGCTCGCCAATGTCCCTCTTGTCCACAATTGGAACACTGATTTATCCCTATATCCGGAGTCGGACCCATTCCTCCTCCCCGACCCATCATTGCCCTTCTTGGAAATGAACCTCTTCCCCCCCTTCCAGCATGTTGTCCCCTACTCACCTGTTGCAGCAACACTCGGGTTTTTAACTCCTTAACCTTTTTATCAGACTTGTCCTTGCTCTCATTTTCTCGATGTTCATAATACTGGGCCATGCTGAGAATAACTGAAGTGGTCGAAGTGGTCCATGTACTTTCAGCAGCCTGTAATCGGGCCATTACTTCAGGCAACAAATTAGTGACAAATCTATTCACAAATAATCGTATGCCACCTTTCGTGGACAAGTCTTGTCCACTAAAGTCAATAAATACCTTTTCAAACCGGGTGAAGAAATCAGATACACTTTCATCCTTTTTCTGTTTATAAGCCGTTAATTTATCCCAATCCACTTTTCGTGGGGGAATAAGAGTTTGCATGTATGTTATAATTCGAGCGGGTATAGCTAAAATCTCATCTTTAGGTTTATCACCTGGTTTCTGATCTTTATCCCATACTTTAATCTGATCCCAGGTCCCTCCAAGTTCTGCAGCATGATCTGAGTCATGTACCTGTCTCCATATATCTACCGGGATCAAGGGGCCGAAAAATAGCTCAATATCAGCTAAAGTCATAATGGCCGAATTTGCAGCTTCGGTTAATTCTTTATAATAGGCTGTAGGATTTTTACGTGGGTCAGGAAGTTGGGCTTTTAATGTAAGAACCTCACTTCGCTTCCAAAGGGTATAAACCCACTGCTCTTGGAAAAGTGCCTCTACACGATTTCTGGTCACTGTTCCACCTCCATCTCTTATTTCGGGAATCTCCGGATGGAAAAGAGGATGCACTTCTCTCATGGGATGTTGTGCCCCCCAGTCTGGACATTTCCTATGCATTTGTTCTCGGTTTTGTATCAGGGTTTCAACATTCTGGAAAACTTCTTTGACTTGCAATTCGAACTTAAAAGCTCGATCCCTGATATCACATAATATCTGAGGAGCCAGCCCTTCCTCAACACATTGTTCCCATAAGGAAATTAATCGGATTGCCATGTGTTCTAATGCCAATTGTTGCGTAACTGGTTCAAAATCTTTCATAGTACTCCAAATATCTTCTAAAGTATAAATCGGATTTCGCATCCACTGGGATGCCTGAATCACAATGGTCTGTCTTTCTTCAGATCCTAAGGACGATCGAGTAAAAACTCGTCGGCCTTCCAAACCCCCTACGGGGCGTCGTGGCGTAACATCTGAAGAGTCAGTGGTCATTCCCATAGGGAAGACCGCTGGTCCTACGGCTGGGGGTGTTAAAACTACCTGGGGCAAGGGAGAAGCAGCAACCAGCCCAGGTCGCAAAGTAATCAAATCTGAGGTAGTTCGGCGAAGGGTAGGAGGAGAAAACAATGGAGCCGGAGGGGGCACGGCTACTGGTGCGGTAGCGACTGAGGGCACCGCTGCGGGAGATGGAGCTCCAGCCATCCCTGTCCTAGCTATTGGGATAGCAGGATATAAACCTTGAGGGGCATATGGAGGTGGCGGACGGGCTTCTAATAATTCCTCTACATCATCTTCTGCCTCAGTCCAAGTCATATAACTCTTATCTGTCTGTAATCGAAATTGTCTATCCATTTGTTCAATATTTTTCTCTACCTTTTCTTTTTGATATGCCACTGCCTTTTGGGTAACAGTCTGTCCAGCTTTAATTTTTCCCAATTTTTCTTCTCTTATTTGCCTGTCGTTTCGCCTCCTTTAACCACAGGTTCAGGGAGTCGAACATAGTTTGACGGCTTCTCTTCATTTTTGTAAACTATGTTTTTATTGCAGAGTCATGGGGTATACAAGCAATCAATCCGACATGTTAGCCTCTGGCAGCTGTCGTCCACAGATCATAATTGTAACATCACACAGCCATTCAGCCCACAACCCGGAGGTCGGGCGGTGTCAGCCACAAAATGCCAGAGACATAAGAAAGAAAAGAAGGAAAGACAACACGCAAGAAAAACAATCGTTTCCAGTCGGTATAAAGGTCTGTCATCTGCTTTTCTGTATCCCCTCAGTCACCCTTCTCAACATTTACACTCTTGAAGGAATCCCCAACTTCCCCTCCCACCTCCCTCCCCCCTTACTGCTAGTGGTGTGGGCCTCGTTCAAACATAAATATCTATAGTCAGAAAAGATCCGGGGGTCAATATTCTTTCCCGGTTGTACCTCACGGAACTTCTGATAATGATCCCTCATTCTGCTCCTCACCTGCAACCAGATAATCGTTTAGCGCTTGCACTAGCCCCTCCCATGCCCTTGCCATCTCCATACTCTTTTCATTAGCCGCCCGAGTGGCCTGCTGGAGCCTAATCGTACTTTCACTACGGGCCCATTTCTGCAGTTCATTCATCCACCTCCTGCTGGACGGGCCTTCCCTCGACTTCCAGTGCCAGGTGATTTCCCTCTGTGCTAAAATGAGGCGCAGGTCAATAAATGTACTAGTAATTTTTGTTTTCGCTGTGTGGGGGGAACCAAAGCAGCAAACAGGTCGCGATATCATATTCCACTTGTCGATCAGTAACTACCCTGAGGAGCTCCCCCACCTCCGACCAGTATGCCCCCAGTGTCGGACAGCTCCATAGCATGTGGTCCAGTTCCACATCAGGTGCCAGGCATCTAGGACACGCCGCCCCATGGACCTGGAAGTGTCTCCTAATCTTCCCCGGGGTAAGGTAGGCTCTATGCACTACAAAGAAGTGTACCAGCTGAAACCGAGCATTTCTGCTCCCCTTCCAAGTTCTCCTCAGAATGTGGCCCCATGTCGCTTCCGGTATGGGTTTCCCAATGCTGTCCTCCCACTTCTGTTTCAATACTGTAAGTGGTTCTAGGCCCTCATTCAACATCCGGGAATGGAGGCAGGTGACCGCCTTGAATGTGCCCGCCGCCATTACCACACATTGGCATGCCATGGTCGTGTTGGGCTTAGTCTGTCCAGTTTGCCAGTGTTTGCGTATTGCCGTTGTCACGCCGCATACAGGAGGAAACTACCATCTGGGAGGCCCAAATGTTCCTGCACCGTACGGAATGGCATTAATTCGCCATCAGCATACAGGTCGCCCACCATATGTAGTGCCAATTCCTCCCAATCCATGAGCGGGAACCAGTCCCCACCGTGCGGCAGCACCGTCAACATACCTAGTGGGATTTCGGGAGCATATGGGTGAGCCACCCCCGCCCTCTTCTGGCCTCTGTTCCAACACAAACGTAAGGTCTTTTCTTCTAACGTTAAACCTTGTAACTCAAGTTTCTGCTGCATGATATATAGGACAGGATGTGTCTCTGTATTCCCCCCCCTCTGGCCTGGACAGGGCCTCTAAATTCCTTTGCTACGTTCTGTGTGAGGATCTGTAGCTGCGCCGCCAAATAATATAGTTCAAAATTAGGAACCGCTAGTCCCCCCTCTGCTTTTGGCCTCTGCAGCGATCCAGTGCTACCCGGCGCCTCCCGTGTCCCCACAGGAAATCCGTCGTTAGAGTGCGTAACTCTATAAAGATCCGATGCGGAATCCACAATGGCAGCGTGCGGAAATAGTAGAGCAGCCGAGGCAAAGCCACCATTTTAAATAGCGCCGCCCTGCCCTGAACCGAGAGGGGAAGGGTCGCCCAGAATGCAATGCAGCCCCGCAGAGCTCGTATGCAACGCCCTATGTTCCCTTCTAGCATATCATCAGCCCCGAGGTAGATGCGGACCCCTAGATAGGTGAAGAATGTGTGCTCCCAAATTATGTCCTCTGTCAGCCGTGGCCGGGGCATGGTCGCCCGCAACGGGAAAAGGCAGGTTTTACTCCAATTGACCCTAAGGCCTGACAGCCTCCCAAAGTCCGATAACATTGCAGTCGCCCCATCCAGGGCCTCAGCCGTATCCTCCAAGAACACCAGCAAATCATCCGCATAAAGGGAGATGTATTGCAGGATCCCGTCGCACACAATACCGGCATAAGCTCTCCCCGCTCTAGCCTGGGCCGCCAGCAGTTCCATCGCCAGCGCGAACAGCAGCGGGGAGAGTGAACATCCCTGCCTCGTACCTCTTCGCACCGGATAGTCAGAGGATATGACCGATACTAATCTCACCCTGGCTGTCGCCGAGGAGTAGAGGACTTTCGTCCAGCGTCCAAAGTGGTCGCCCAAGCCGAACTTCTCCAGCACCCTCTCAAGGTATCCCTATTCCAAGCTATCAAAAGCTTTTTCAATATCTATGGACAGCACTGCCGGCATCTGATCTGGGTCCAAGGAACTTCCCAACACCCGCACAAGGCGGCGGATATTGGTCGAGGTGTTCCTGGTTGGGATAAACCCGGCCTGATCGTCATGGACCATTGTGGTCATGTGTGGTAAGAGTCTGGTAGCCAGAATACGACTCAGAATTTTATAGTCCACCGTTAGCATGGACAATGGCCGATATGAGGTCACATCACTACTCTCCTTTCCCGGCTTTAATAGGGGAGCGATCAGTGCCTCCCTCATCGACTGAGGCAGGTCTCCCAGCTCCATCGCCTCGGCATAGACCACTAGCAGGCGGTGCGCCAAAACATCAATATATTTAGCGTAAAATTCTACCGGTAGACCATCTACACCCGGTGTTTTGTTCCGAGCCATCTCCTTGATCGCCCCTCTCACCTCGGGAAGTGTTATTGCGCGGCCCAGATCCTCAGCACTATCTTTATCTAACTGAGGGAGCTGAATCTCCGCCAGATAACCCTCTATGTCGAGGGCCGCAGCCTCCAGTTGACTTCGGTAGAGGGTTGTGTAGTAACCCAAGAAGCGTGAGAAGACTGCAGTTTGTGAATAGACCATCTCTCCCGTCGCCTCGCGCACGCTCATGATCGGGCAGCCCCTGGGCACCGGATTCGCCAGTTTCGCCAGCAGCGTGCCCACCTTGTCCCCTTCAGCATGCACTTTTGTTGTGTACAAGCGGTAGTCGTAACTCCGCAGTCTCTCCGTCTCCGTGGCAACTAGTTCCCTTGCTTCCAGTAACCGTGTGTGCAGAGTCGGTTGTTCCGGCTGCCGCTGCTCTAAGTCCCGCAGTGCACCCCCCGCCTTGTCCACGTCAGCAATAAGTGCCGAACGCACACCAGAGTACTTCTCAATACATAAACCTCTCACCACCATCTTGAACGCGTCCCATTCTACAGCTCTAGTGGCAGCCGTTCCGTCATTCTCGGTAAAATAACGTTCAATGCCTTCACGGAGGTCAGCACTGAAACCCTGATCCTCTAGGGTCTCCGGCCATAACCGCCACGTGGGGACCGCCGTTCTCTCACGTTGCCACTTGATACACACCAACTGGGGGTTATGATCAGATATGGTCCTGGCCAAGTACTCTGAGTGCATCATCAGGGCTGCATTCGTGTCGCTACATAGGATTGTATCAATCTGAACATGCAGCAGAAAAGAAGGAGTAATCCCTATCAGTGGGGTGCTGCCCCTGCCATACATCTATGAGGCCCCATCTGTTCTGCCATGCCGTCCACTGCCTAGCTAGCCTACGAACCGGAGAGTTATTCAGTGGTGGGTGCGACCTATCTAGCAATGTGTCTGTGACCGAATTAAAATCCCCCCCAGCAAGACCTGTCCTGCCAGAAAATGTGTCAGGGACCCCGACAGTCTCTCAAGAAAGCGGACCTGATCCGTATTTGGGGCATAAATACTACAAAGTACCACATCACGGCCATACAACCTCCCTTCCACCACCAGATATCTAACCTCCGGATCTATAACCTGGTTCGTGACCTGGAAAGGGACCCCGGCCCGCACCCACACCCACACCAAGACCCCTCTGGCAAATGCCGAGTATGTCGTGCCAAACACCTGGCCATGCCATCTCCTCTGCAAGGCAGTACATTCCTGTTTGTTAAGATGGGTCTCCTGAAGCAGTGCTATCTGGATCCCACGTCTCACCAAGTACGCATGCACCTTATGGCGTCTTGACATAGATTGCAAACCACGCACGTTCCAAGTGAGACACTTCAAATCAGGTAACGTCCCCATTGGAACCACCCCTCAGCTTCTCTGTCTTTCCATCCTGTCCGCCCACAGCAAAACAGCATTGACCCCCAAACACAACACCCCGAACAACTCCCCTGGTCCACCCCCCCAGAACAGGACCCAATAACAAATTATTAGTCCCCATCCAAACTCCCATAACAATACACACAGTTCTAATCTGTAGTAGTCACCACAGAGAGCCTTAAGGGCGATAGGAGGGTGGGTCTGGGCCAACGGGCGGCATGCTTCGCCACCACCCCTAGCCCTTAATCCCATATGATAGTGCGTCACCATAAGTCCAGTTCCATTGCATACCTCGGACATCCGTCCCGCCAGGACCAGTTCATAGGAGGCACGGTCCCGAAGGAGTTAGTCACCCACGATTTCGTCTGCCGTCTGGAGTGTGACCACAGGGCCCCCGGCACTGTCCACATTGGAGAGCTCCGTGCCAGACTTTCCCTCTGCCTCCTCGGACTCCGACCCCATCGCCGATCCACTCTTTTGCGAACCTGTGATCACCGCTGTCGCCGCCAGGGCTCCTCGCTTGTCGGCGGCCATTTGGTCGGTCTGTTTCTTCAGCTGAGTTCTGTTCCGCTTGCGGAGGCGTTGTGATTTGCGCACCTGCAACGGTTTCGGTTTGCCCCACTCTCCTCTACCTCTGTAGTCCGTGCCAGCTCTATATTATTCAAGCCATGTCCAAGCCTCCTCAGGCGTTAGGAAAAAGTGTGTTGACCCTTCCATGGTGACCCTCAATTTGGCTGGGAAGAGCAGAGAATATTGAATCCCTTCATCTCTGAGATCCTTCTTCACCGATAGATACGAAGCCCTGCGCTTTTGAACGCCCTGAGCGTAGTCCGGGAAGATCGTGAGCGTGCCGTTCTCCACTCGGAAAGGCCCCGCTGAACGAGCCCTCTGAATCAGCAGATCCCTATCTTTAAAGTGTAGAACCCTGGCCACCACCGGCCGAGGAGGGCGACCCTGCAAAGGCGGCTTGGCCGGCACCGTATGCGCCCTCTCAAGGGTGAAGAAGGAGGAGAGGCCCTCCGGGGCAACAACCGTCTTGAACCAGTTCTCCAGAAATGCAACCATATCTTCCCCCTCCGATTTTTCTGGCAGGCCCACCACTCGGACGTTGTTGCGCCGATTGCGGCTTTCGGAGTCCTCAGCCCTTTTCTCTAAGACCGCCAGGTGGTTCAGCACATCACTCAACTTGTGTTCCGCCGTGACCACCGCCGGTTTCAGGTCTTGTAGTACCAGCTCCGTTTCCTTCACCCTGTCTACCAACTTGGCATGATCTGCTCTCAGGAGCCCCAGCCCTGTTGCCACCTGCGCTATATCCTGGTGCAATGAGTCCTTTGTCGCCGCTATTGCGTCCAGGATAGTATCAAGGCACTTATTAAGACGCTGTTCCTGCAATGATTCCTCAGGAATCATATGGGCATCCTGGCTGTTGTTTCGCCCCATCTCGCCCTCTGTTTTCGACTTTGGTTTCATCACACCAATCCAATCCAATCCAATCAGAAATTTGTATAGCGCGCTACTCACCCAGAGGGTCTCAAGGCTCTTAGGGGAGAGGAGTTCGCTACTGATCGAATAACCAGGTCTTGAGGTGCTTCCTGAAGGAGAGGTGGTTCTGGGTACGACGGAGGTGGGTGGAGAGGGAATTCCAGGTCTTGGCCGCCAGGTAGGAGAAGGATCTTCCCCCCATGGTGGCTCTTCGGATGCCTGGAATCGCGGCTAGGGCTTGGTTGGAAGATCGCAGTTGGCGGGTGGGGGTGTAGAAGGTCAGGCGGTTGTTAAGGTATCTGGGTCCTAGGTCGTGGAGGGCCTTGTGCGCGTGAGTGAGGAGACGGAACGTGATTCTCTTGCTGACGGGGAGCCAGTGCAGGTCTCTCAGGTGTCCGGTTATGTGGTTGTGTCGAGGTATGTCCAGGATGAGTCGTGCGGAGGCGTTCTGAATGCGTTGAAGTCTTTTCTGCAGTTTGGCTGTGGCTCCGGTGTAGAGGGTGTTTCCGTAGTCCAGTCGGCTGGTGACAAGTGCTTGGGTGACCGTCTTCCTTGTTTCGATGGGGATCCATCTGAAGATCTTCCGGAGCATGCGTAGGATGTTAAAACAAGATGATGAGACGGCGTTGACTTGTTTGGTCATCGAGAGGGAGGAGTCTAGGATGAAGCCCAGGTTGCGTGCATGGTCTGTTGGTTTGGGTGCGCTGCCTAGAGCCGGGGGCCACCAGGAGTCGTCCCAGGCATGGGGGATGATCCCAGGATGAGGACTTCCGTCTTGTCTGAGTTCAGTTTTAGGTGGCTGTTCTTCATCCACTCGGCTACTTCTTTCATCCCTTCATGTAGGTTGGTTCTGGCGGTGGTTGGGTCTTTGGTGAGGGAGAGGATCAACTGGGTGCCGTCGGCGTAGGAGATGATGTTGAGGTTGTGTTGGCGTGCGATGGATGCAAGGGGGCTCATGTAGACGTTGAAGAGGGTGGGGCTGAGCGATGATCCTTGTGGTACGCCGCAGATGACTTCGGTGGCCTCTGATCTGAAAGGCGGACTCTCTGTGTTCTTCCGGCGAGGAACGAGATGATCCACTCCAATGCTTTATCTTGTATCCCGACGTTGTTTAGGCGTTGTACTAGGGTGCGGTGGCAGACCGTGTCGAACGCTGCGGAGAGGTCCAGGAGGATGAGGGCTGCTGTTTCCCCATTGTCGAGCAGGGTTCGCATGTCGTCTGTGGCTGCGATGAGGGCGGTTTCGGTGCTGTGGTTGGCTCGGAAGCCGGATTGTGAGGGGTCGAGGGAACCGTTAGACTCGAGGAAGGCGGCGAGCTGACTGTTGACGGTCTTCTCTATGACTTTTGCGGGGAATGGGAGGAGCGAGATGGGGCGATAGTTCTTAAGTTCGGTGGGGTCTGCTGAAGGTTTCTTCAGGAGGGCGCTGAGCTCGGCATGCTTCCAGCTTTCTGGGAAGGTAGCGGTGTTGAAGGAGCAGTTGATGATGTCCCGGAGTTGGGGTGCGATGACGGAGTCGGCCTTGTTGAAGATGTGGTGGGGACATGGGTCGGTTGGCGATCCGGAGTGGATGGTGTTCATCGTGTGGATAGTGTCTTCAGTGCTGATCGGGGTCCAGGCGCGGAGGGTGGTGGTCGGAGGTTTCGGTTCTGTGGTAGGGGAAGTGGTCTGGTCGCCGAAGCTGTTGTGTATGTCTGCGATCTTGCTGTGGAAGAACGAGGCGAGGGAGTCGCAGAGGTCTTGTGAGGGAGTGATGTTGTTGTTGCCGGCGCTGGGGTTGGTGAGCTCTTTGACGATGCTGAAGAGTTCCTTGCTGTTGTGGGCATTGTTGTCTAGTCGATCCTTGAATGCTGATTTCTTGGTGGTGCGGATCAGTTGGTGGTGTTTGCGGGTGGCGTGCTTGAGAGCGGGCATGTTGTCTGTGGTTGGGTTTCTTCGTCAGGCTTTCTCGAGGGTTTGGCAAATGTGGCCCCCCGCACCTCCCAGACCACTTCCTCCGTGGGAGACACACCAAGCACGTACCCCGCGCACCCAGTGGATGCTCTGCGTCATGGCAACCAGTTCAGGCCAACACCCAGGTGCCCCTCGGGACAAGCAGCCTTGCCTCCAGAACCTGACCACCTCACGAGGCCGAGCCGCGGACTGTACACCACCGGCCGCCCAGCCCGAAATCCCTCAGCCACTTCCTCCTCGATGTAGGTCTCTGTTTGTCCACCTTTCCCTGCTTGCTCACAAGTGGCTTAGTAGGCCTCCAAGCTGCCAGCACTCCTTCCGGCCGCAGGAGCTAGATCAGCGGCCGCCATGGGACACAGCCATCCTGCCCGCTCATACCCAGGCAGCTAGACGCAGGCCCAGGTTATCAACTCCTTGTCACACCCGTGGAGCCCTATTTAATGGGGGGATTGCCCCAGTCCTCCGCTGTCACCTCCGTTTAGGGGTCGGTGGTGTGTACAATCCCCTCCACAGGGAGCCGCTACTCAGGACCAGGCAGCACCCCTCAGGGGTTCAGTCACGGCACCACGGGCACCTCAAGCCGTTCAGGGGCACCTAGGGCGCACACCGCCATCAGATCGAGTGACATCAGCAACAGCCACACTTAGGGAAGGGCAGTCATCGGGCGCTTCCATCAACTGTGGGGCCCAGCCGGAGATCCCTGTCGCCACAGCCGCATCACCCTCCTCCTGCGCCGCCGTCCCAGGCCGCACAACCGCTCCACAGCTCTCCTCGCCAGCGCTACGCCGCAGACCCGCCCCTGCTCCGAACTTCACGATACCGGGCACAGGCCCGCAGCGCAGCACTCACCGGAGCCTCCTGGGTCGCCGCACCTCCTCGTAATCTTTCACTAGCGGATGTCCCCCCGGGGGTCTCCGAGTGCCGCCGTCTTCTTCAGTGCTCTGGGGCTTTCCTGGTTCAGATCGGCGCTGCGTCTCCGTTGCCACCCGCAGTCCTGCTGCAGCCCTCCCGCCGAATGCGGGCTCCCGATCACCCGTTTTGGGTCCGGGGCAGCACCACTATACCCAGTGTCCGGGGAGTCCCTTGATCGCCAAGTGTCCCGCAACCGCCGGTTTAGGCGCGGTGTGCTTCTCAGATCAGTGTCCCGCTGGCCGCCATCTTAAATCCGGTCAGATTGTGACCTCCGCTGCAGCGCCGCCAGCAGGGGGGCCGCGCCTCCAGCCCGTCAGTCCTCGCCTCCGCACAGCGGGCACTCAGCGACCCGGGCACCCGCTACACTCCGGTGCTCACCCCCGACCGAGCCCGCAAAGGGCCTTCCGGCCGCGGTCTCACAGAGCACCCGGAGGTCGCCGCCATCTTGCCATCACCTCCGAGCTCCCCGGTCAGCTTCGCCGGCTGTCACCACCCAACAGAGCCCTCCGCTGCCTCAATAGTGGTCGCAACGGATGCCCCAGGCACTCCGCCCTCAGGGTCTATACTATAGGCGGCGTCCAGGATATTTTCCAGGATAATATATGGGATCGGGCGCGGAGCTACCAGCTCACGCCGCCTTTCCCATCGGCGTCCAACCCACGCCCCGTCACGGCTTCTCTTCATAAACAATTTGTTTTGCAAATAATTAATTTTTCTTTCAGCAAAGGACCCCGTTAAAGGCCATTGTAGTTCTGAATTATCTTTAGTATACTTGTTCCATAGTGTATTAAACAAAATGGGAGAGATACCATGTTTTACAGCGTCCACTCCGGCGATGGCAGCATCCAAAACACAATTTACTAAAACACGACATGTTTATAAATTCAATAACTCATACCATTTCAACCAGACTTACTCTCATGGACGTGTCCGTTCATCACATACCCTTTCACTCCTAAATCGTACAATCCCACTTGCTATTCATACCTAAAGTGCATAATGTTCGATCGATAGAAACAATTTGGTCATGAAATCAAAATACAAAATGACATGTCTTCCAAATCGAGCAGAGCCCGTCGACTCCTGTTCGGGGAATTGATCACGCCGGATTCCAGACCACAAAGATTTACAAAAGAGACCGTCCAAAGACTGCCCAGACAGGCGAACCACGAACCCTCTTACAGACCATCCCATAGTCCTGTGCTGGTTGGGCCGGGCAACTGGGCGCGTAGCTCCAGAACCCAAGCTTACCCAGTTGCTCCTAGGGTTTTTCCGAAGAGGATTCGGCCGAGTGAGCAACCCTCGTGCAACACTAAGGCGTCCAATGTTGGCTCAAATAGTCATCAAACAAGTCTGTGGGGCATCCACCCGTGCAGTCAATCCACTGCCACGTCAGACCCCCAGATTCCCTGTGGTTCACTAACCACCAAATTCCTTATACAGTTAACTGTTTCTTTAAGCCACTTCTCCAAAGTGCTTATTCCAAAGTCGTCAAAGAACTAACAATACAATTCACTCACCTGGTGCGCTCAGGTCTGATTGCGCGTTCTCCACTGCCGACTCCTTTATAGACCAACACGGTCAGCTGTTCCGGGTTAAGCCCGAAGGACTCCGGCGAAGGGTTATTTAGCAGCTGGGAAGGTCACTGGGCTCGAGAGTGGAATTCCCTTTTCTACCACAAACTGGTTTCTCAATTAGGATCCTTTTTCAATTCACCCACTTGACCAGAACCCCTCCCCGTCCCTCTTCTCCTGTTTACAGGAGGGGACAACCCTATCGCCGGATCCCGGCGGAGTCGCCAACTGAAATACTAAAAAAATATACCATAGAGCTATACTTACCAATAGCCCATATACCTTATTTACCAAGAATAAGTCAGTCGGCAATGGAGAAGGTTCAATCGTTTATTTTCCAAAGTACCCTATATAGGGGAGCCTCTCTCTCATCTTCACCCTCAAAGGTGTGCAGAGGAGACTGCTGGATTACATTCAAAGCAGTGCATATATACTTTCAGCATACCTCATGAAAACCCCGTACATGGAAAAGTACCACTTCTCGTGAAGCCACCAGGAAAACCCATATAAGGCACAATTAATTGATTCGAAACTCAGCTCAAACTATTTCGGGGGTAGGTCAGTAAAGGTGCCTCCCTTTCGTTCTTGGGCACGGGAGTACAGGCACGGTGTCTGCAAGAATGTGCTCTTCCCACAAGAAAGGCAGATGCGACCTTGAGTTTCCTAATTTAGAATCAATGGTCCGTTCATAGCCCAGGCCGAACTCTCAGGCTCTCTACACAGTAGCAGGTCACGTGTTTTCGTAGCAAGAGCAAGAGGTACAGGGAAATGAAACCAACATGGCGTTTGTTCAGTCAAGGCCCGATTCTTAATGTATGCATGGTTCGAGTATATTCACTAGGGGGGGTTTTCCTAAGGCGGTATGCTAATATATTGGATACATTAGGCCAACATTATACAATATCGATTTATATTTCTTCACTTCACCCGCAAAGCCAGGTGCACAACGTCATCTCACTCCGTATGAGAAGTGGCTAGTCATGCGCAAATCCGACAAAAAACTAATTTCTGACCTGTACCAACACCTCCTGGTTACCAACCACTACACATACAATGCTGGCAGGTGCCGATGGGAGCGGGAGCTGGGGAGGGCCCTTACACTCAAAGAATTGTGAGGCATTTATCATATAGCCAGACCCTCCGCATATCATGCAGGCCTTACTGAAACCCTAACAAAAGTGGCCACTTACTGGTACCATAAACCCAAGCGCCTCCATCGCTTTGACCCCCGCATTAGCGACCGCTGTTGGAGAGGATGTGGGGAACTAGGTACGTTAGAACATTTGCTTTGGAGTTGTGATCGCCTACAGGAGTACTGGAGCACTATCCTGGACGACATAGATTCACACCTAGATACCCAACTTCCCCGATTCCCAGCATATATCCTTCTAGGGCTGCCCAACGCCTTGATATATCCCTTAAAATCACGGAGAGGCCACCTCAGCGCTATTGCACTAGGGGTGGCTACACAAAACATCTTAGCACACTGGAGGACCACACAGGACCCCCACACTCAGGCTGGCTGCATAGGCTGTGGATGGTGCTCGGCATGGAGAAAATGTCGCTTGTGCTGGCGGGTAGGGGGGAGGAATTCCCGGAGCTATGGCGGCCCTTCCTGACACTACTCACAGGGGAATTCCGAGAACTGAGCTGCCCACGATATCTGCGCATCCTGCGGCTGGCCGATACCCCAATCCCAGAACTCAGGGAACGCAAACGCCCATGAAGGGCCACAACTTGTTGATCCTTATCCTTTATCCCCCCTTTTTTCCCACTGGGGGTCCTTCTTTTGATTTGTGGACAGAGGGGGCGGGTGGGGGGAGGAAATGTTGTTTTTGGTTTAGGCACCTCACAGGACCGACACAGCTGACCAGCTCCTATAATGTATTGAGTGGGACTGTCTTTATTGATGTGGAGTCTGTATTGCAATGTCGGAAAGAAGATTGAGGTCTTGTTGTATTGTGTTCTCAGATAATTCAATAAACAGATTTAAACCATAAAAGTGATGAGTACATTGTTTAATTTTTTCATGTTCAGATTTGCTTTCCTTGGAATGTAATTTTCTTTTGCTCTTGGGATTGAAACTTGTATTTTTAATGTTGAAAGTAGGGTGTGTGTAATATCCGTTACCACTCTGTAAAAGACTGCCCCATCAATGTCATGATGTCATTTGTAGTGCTTAATTTGTAAAATATGAAGTGCGGGTGCTCAATGTTTGTCGGAGGCCACACCCACTTTTTACTGGCTCCACCCACTTCCTCCACTGGCTCCACCCACGTACTCTATTAGCTCCACCCACATCTTCAAGTGGCACTGCTAAAAATCAAATATAAGACCTGATCTGAATTTCAGAAAGGGAGACTTCCTCATAGTAAGGTTTTGATAAGAGGTTCCCCGTGAGCCATTTTGAAAAAGATTAAAGCAAATGTGCATTTAAAGCACAAGTTTGGAATAAATTAGCTAAAACCACTAATGCATTGAAAAGGGACGATTTCAGTGCTCTGTGTGCTGATTTGGGGAAAGGACAAAACTGGTAGTAGGGCATGCCATTTTTAACAGAGTCTATGAGTTTAAAGATACAACTTTGACATAGCTTAAGTTATGTGACAAAATAAAACAAAATGTTGTGAAAACACTAGTCCAAACAGATAAACTGAATAAAATCATGCAAAACACTTGAATGAGTCAGCCATTGTCACTTCCAGTGGCCGAAGGGGTATGGGGTTAGTCAGTATAATGGAGTATTCAGTTAAAGCGACTGCTTTAGAGAAACAATTAAAAAAAGCACCCCCTCTCCATGTAGTTACGGTCTTAAAAAGTTAGAAACAACAGTAGGCTCTTAACTACGGAGTCTTGTTTGGAGTTAGACCAGTCCTTACACTGAGGACAGGGGTTGGGGGCACTCGGGCTGAACACTCCCAAGAAATCCAACAGATCCTGGATCTTGGAATACCTTCTACCTGGGAGCGAGCCCATATCTTACTTCCTTGGAGGGATGACATCTTAATTCAGCAGGAGGAGTGGCTGGCTATTAGTTGTTCTCACTTATTGAGTGTTTTTGGAGGAGCATAATGTGCCAGTGAATTGTCATTTCGGGCCTCTCAGGTTAGTGCTGAAATCCTCCTTGCCGCCAAGGAAACCATCCACCAGCTTACAGAATAAGACCAGGTCGCATGTGGCCTGTCCCTTGGCTCCTGAGAAATAGATGAATCCACTTTCTTGCACAATGGATGGAGTTGTCACCTGCTTCTGCTTAGCCTACTCAAGATGGAGCCCCACCGAGCACATCTGTGAAAGACCAATGCTTATAGAGTTTCTGAGAGCGAGGGTTCTTGAGCATGTGGGTGACACATGATATTTCTATGGGCTCCTCCTCTTGTGGCCATCCAAGAGTTGAGTTTAAGATTGCATTCCAAGACAAGACTGTCATGCAAGACCCATGCAAGAGTGCTCAGACCCCACCAGCTGGTTCCTTCACGTGGGGTCAGGCTCTAGGACCGGCAGTGCCTGAGTCTGTACAGAGTAACCTGCTGATTCCTTTGAATAATGGCATTTGACCCTGAGTGTCCACAGTGAAAATTACCACACTGTCCCTCCACAAATACATGTGTAGAGCATATTCCCCTTCCTCGCAGAGGATCCCCTAACAGTTTATGTTTTTTTTAAACATTGAGACCCCCAAGATACATTTGAGCGTTGGATCTGAGCCAGTGAAAGAGAAGCCTCCCTTGATGCCCACTCCACATTTGTGAAGTATGAGGTAATATCCTTCACATGCTCGTGTGGGGATACCTCAACACGGATCCTCATATTCTGAGGTGTTTTAAAAGGAGTCTGACACCCTTTTTACTTTCTTTTAAATAAGATATCGTGCTGGTCTCTGCCCTTTTTTGAGGGGTTTTGTCAAACAGACAAGTTGCGTTGCCATCTGCAGGCGTCTGCTTTTGCCACTTTCCTGAGAGGACCCCGAGTTCCCAGTTTAAACTTGCCTCCACTCAGCAGCATCTGGACACCCCAGGGTGTAGCCAAGAGTGTAGTGCACTATGCAGGCTTCGTGGGTGGCATGGGGTACAGTCTAGGCCCCTGCGTCCGTGGGTGTAGGACAGGACACAGCCTGCAACGCCTGTCCCTCACCCGCGAGTGAGTTGCCTTGTCTCCTCAGTGAGTGAGAAGGGCGTGAGTATGGGCCCTCCCCAGTGAGCGGCGAGGGTGTAGCGCCTCCCTGCTACAAGATGTGGCGCTACAGTGATATTACTGCAGTTTGCACCCATACATACTGTTTTCATCCCCGCTATCATGGGATACAGGTAAGCTTGGGATCCCTTCAGGAGCACAGCATACCCCGCCCCGTGCATAAGTGATTGACTGAGTAGTACAAGCCCCCTCCCAGTGTATTTCATGTCTCAGGACAGAGCCCTGAGTTGTACTGACGCATGTACTGTTATAATATGTTGGGCACCTTTGTGTTTGACCCAACCCCCATTCCTCTCATCATCAACCGGTCAGCTGTGCAAACAGCGCCCTCTCCCGGGGGGAGGGGGTCCCAGTACACAGCACCTACATTCGCGCTTTCCTCATTTCAAAGTGGAGCGTCGTGTGTTCGTGGGAGGTGGTGAGAGAGGGTGCGATGTGGGTAGAAGAGAGGTTGGTATGTGGAAAGAACAGGCCAGATGCAGTCTGTGTCCTCTCCTCCCTCTGCCACGATGACCCGCTTTACGTGTGCAAGTCCCACAGCCCCTCGAATGAGGCCTGCGGGGTACTACAGGAGTTGGGGGGGCTGCCCCCCTCAGAGGCTCCCGCTTCTGGAATGAAAACGTGGCAAAAGACTGCTGAGTCAATAAACACCCTTAACACTCAAAGTTACTTTAACTGGGAAAGGCTTCTAGTGAAGACGTCGCTACCCAAAAAAATACAGCGTTGGTTTTGGCATGCTCGGACCGGTCCGGACAGTGACGGCATAGCATTGGCAATTTGCATCCCTAGTTAGCTCAGCTGGCTTCACTTAGCTAGTTAGTAAGTTTACAAATTACAATGAATACAATTAATGCTTCAGAGCTTAACTTTAAACTTTAAGTGCTTTGCTTAACTCAATTTCTATCTTCTTACCGTTATCCGTGGTGGGCAGGGACACGCACACTGCACTGCTCAGTTGTACTTTGCTGCGTGCTGCCTGCTTGCTACCAGGCCGCAGTCTGCAGTGCCAGTGCCAGACCGACTTGTAGACAGTACTACTGGCTGCCACGCCACCAGACCAGACACAGTTGCACAGCCCAGCTCTGCCCTTTGGCTTCATCGTTGGTCGGGTTGGGCTGGGGTCGCCGGCCTACCAATGGGGATGACTCGTGGCGTGGGGAGCTGCCGCCTGCTGCTGTAACTGTGCAGCGCGGTGGTTATGCTGGGGCGTGGCAACTGGTGGCAACCTGAGCCAAAGTGAATAGAATCTGCGTGCGGTACCGCATGTACGGCCCCTACCACCATCAGAAACTCAAGCCCGGCCCCACCACGGCCCGCCCAAATACATCATTAATGATTGTGGGCGTTCTGTGTTCTGAACTTCCACGGCTCGCCCACCCACTGGCAAGGGGCAAACAGAAACTGTGAACAACTCTGCGTCTATTCTGCTGCCACCATGATGATGAAACGAAACTTGACACATATTATATTTATATAAGTATTATATATTTATTATTCAATATATATTCTCTCTTGGACTTGGCCTGGAAAGGGGCAGCAGGGCTGCTGGTGCTACCTCACCTACGTGATTTGTAGTGTAGCTCCTATTTTCCCAATAGGCTCTGCGCATTGGAATAGTACCTACAGCAGTAAAGGCCTAGGCCAGACGTTAACTAGGTCTACTACTGTCGATACTAGACTTAATTTTTGGGTTTGCCAGCTAAGCTCAGAGTTCGCTAGAAACTTTCTCGAATGTTCAAGGAAGGATTAACTTCCCTGATTAGACAAGAAGGGATTTAGTTTCTGACAACCATAGAACATGACAACTTTGCTCTCCCCTAATCAAGAGTCAATCTCAAGAGTCGTGTGAGCACAAGGCAATTATTTTACTCAGTCAGTACGTGCATTCTTAGTCTCATCAGAATGTAGAGAAAAGGAAGAGACGGGCGTGTTCAATAAAAGATGTTATTTATTGATCAGTCTCTTTTCTCGTACAAGAGAAATGGATCGATATTATTGCAATACTTATAGTTAAGTAAAGTGCATACGTTAAAAGCAATAGTACAAAATAATACTGTAAAAACATTGATATGGTTTCTGAGCCATATGATGTTTAAAATGATTAAAATATTTTTACATACACATATACATTTGACTAAACGCACTCAACTGGTGTTTCTAAATACGCCTACCCCGTGTACCTGACCTAAGTCTAATGCGTGGGCGGGAATAGAAAGTTACAGTTTAAGTTAAGTTTGTTTTTGCCAAGTGAATAACTAAAGAATTCTCTAGGAGGGGTTATTCAGTTCTGTACCTGGAATTTAGGATGAATGAGGAATGGTATCTCTTTCTCTGCTCTCGATATTCCAGGCTGCCTGCGAGGGCTACCCGGAAGCGCCGGTGCTGGGTCTCTCGGCTTGAGATAGCAGCGCGTCTCTCAGCGCGTCAGGAAGGCGGGGCTGCTGCCTGCGGGGTCTGCTTCTGCTCTCTGCTTCGGCAAGTATGGCTGCTCCGTCTTGTCACCACGCGTGTGTTTTGCATAGGGCAAGGTCGGCAATATTTATACCTTAAAGGTGCCGGGATTGACGTAAGGATGGACATAGGTACGTCAATAAAGATGTCATACGACTTGCTCGTTAGCACATTCTTTACTAAAGTTCTCTGTGAAATCAAAACAATGGCCGCACGGATTATCCAGGTTGTCATAGGTTTGATTTGTTATGAGAACGTCGTATGCCTTATCAGGGGCTGGAGGAATGTCGCTTGTCTAATTAGATCTCAAGCGTTATGACCTAATCAGATAACACGTTCCTGTGCCGTAGTGTGACTGCGTCAGATAACGGTATCTGCATCATGGGGGTTTTCTTGCCTCATGGGCTGACTGTTAGTTAACTAGCTAGTAAGTTTAACCAGAATAGGGTCAGGAATAGGGGGATCGATTCAGAACCTATAGAAATACACGACAGATTAAGAAGTGTGAGTTGCAGCGGCACTCGCAACTTGCAAGTCGCACTCGCAACACTAAACCGTACTTTAAATGCCCTGAAGGTGACAGTATGACTCATCACACACTCTGCGGCCGGCGGGATATACCTGAAAACATGCTGCGGGCCTGTGGCTGCACAGAGTACAATAAAGGTATATTTATTTTTACAAAATAAATCATTAATGTGGGTGTGCACGCAGCAGGTGCGTAGACCCGGCCCTGATATTTAAGTTCCGGTGCTAGGCACCGGAAAGCACTGGCACAAATTAAGCACTGGTCATTTGGCATGTGACGATGTGAACTGGCCAGTGGGTTGCTGAGCAGCGGTTGATGAGGGTGGATGGTACCTTCTGTAACTAATAAACCTATATTTACAATTCTACCTCCTGGAATAATTGAGGTGACTACTTGCCACAGTAGGGATGAGCAGGGCTGACTTTAGCATGGCGGGACCTGTGCAGCCGCACCTGGCGCTGATTTTGGTGGGGGTTACTGTACTTAGAAATAACTTTAAAACAGGTGAATGTCCTTGTACTCAAGCAGCTTTCAGGCAACAATAAAAATACCAAGATAATACTGCTGATTAATGTGCCTCCTGTCGAAAGATCGGAATTTTGTCCAGTGGCAGTTTTGACACATCATAAATGTGCGGAGAGGGTTAATGTGCCCACTGCAAAGAACGTGTATCGTGCAGATTACAGAGCTGAGTATGAGTGAACTATGAGTACTGCTATAAAAAATGCATTGTATGTCAGAGAGGGGCTATAGACAAATTAATGGTGTAGCATCCTCCCCCAGATGGGGTACCTGCCAATGACTACGCCACACACAGAGCTTACTATTACATGTTTTTTTTTCGTCTGTATGTAACTGCGGACTCAACATTATAAACCAGCCTTCTCTGCATTTCACTCTAACAGTTACGTCACAGTTCTACGGAGTTCATCATGAGCCAAAAGAGTTCCTTTATTCCTATCTCATAAAACACTTAGGGGCATAATGACAAGGGCCTATCGCCACAAGAAAGTCACTTTTTATGGTGTTCTAGTGGCGATAAGCCCTTTGCCCTATTTACAAGGACGCGTTAAGCCTCTTAACGTGGCTTAACGCCGCCTTGTAAATAAGGCTCCTTTTCACGCAGCACTTAGCATGAAAGGGGCAGGCAATGGGTGTTGGGGTGGGCATTCCGCCGCAACACCCATTGCTTTTGCAGATACCCATATTTACAAGTCTGGCATAAATATGGGGAAACGCCAAAAATAGGACCAAGGAAAACCTAGCCTTAACTTGGTGAAACGAGGAGAAACTATTAATTTCTCCATGTTTTTGCTGTTTCTATGTGTGCTGCAATATGCAGTACACATAGAAACCACAAATCGCCATTAGTGTTTGCTCATGTGCCGTAAGGTTTCCCTTCCCGCACATAAACAATCATTTTAAAAGTTGCAACTTCTGTGTGTGCTGCACAGAGCAGCACACATGGAAGTTACAAATCGCTACTATGGATTTTTTTTGTTGCAGGAACGGACACCTTCCTGCACATGAACAATCATTCCCTGCAATGCAGACACCCTGCAAAATGGTGAACAGGGTGCCTGCATTGGCTCAAGGCAGCTAGATTTAGCGTCAGCACTGGGGGAAACACAGGGGTGCACTGCATTCTTCTGATTACAAAGCATCCCAGTGTTATTAAACAGAAGCAGCGCGCTGTCAGAAATTTTAGACCTACACCTCACTCGGCAGGTTTATTGTAAATATACCCCTACAACTTTTCCTCTGTTAAATAGATAAATAGGTAGATAGATAGATAGATAGATAGATAGATAGATAGATAGATAGATAGACATAAACACATATACAAATAACTCTTTTTATTCAGTCTTTTTGGTGCTTTTTTCACTCCATTCGGGTCTGTGGACAAGGGGTGTCTTGTATAGACCTCACTTTCTCGGTCTGAGGTTCTATCAGGCCCTTACCTAACAAGTAACCAAGATACTTCACTTTTTGGAAGGCAAATTTTGAGTTCTTTGATTTCTACTATTGCAGCCGCCCTTACTGACCTCTTACGGAAGTCGGCCTCCCCTTCTCACCTCCACAAGGCTTCCGAGAATGAAACTTTAGCCTTCCAAAAATGTAAAGATGCTTTGACTACCTCTCCGGTATTAATGACCTTAATGACCCTGCTTCAGGTAGGTCGCTCCGCATGCCACACAGCTCCACCTAACTGTGCCTGTGTCCCTGCTCCCTGATCTCGCTGCTGGCGGGAGTTCGAGGCCCTCCTCTATCCGCAGGCTCCCACCTGTGCCTCATCCCTGGTGGCCCAGTGGTGAGCCGTAAGTACCTGACTGCTCCCTCTGTTCTTTTTCTGCCTGTTTTTACTGTCTGCTGTATTATTCTATTTTTCTGTATTCTGCTATTTTCTGCCTGTTTTTTCCTCTCGGTAGCCCTTCCAGTGTTCCAGCCTTGCCTTCCCCTTCCTCCCTCTGCATCCCCGCGTCCCCGCCCCCTTCGCTCGCCCATTTGCCCCCGCCTCCCAGCTGCTTCTCCCTTCCACCTCCTCTTCTTATGGCGGCAGCTGTGCTGCTGCGCCGCTGTCGCACCAAAGGCGTGCCAAAGGCAAGCGGTCTGCGCCGGTCTGAGCCTGGTCCACACTAAGTGCCAGACCTCCTAGCCCCCGTGACCGCCACGACACCCACCACTGTTACGACGCCAGCACCCTCCACAAACTCAATGCCGGCCGAGCATCCACCTGCTGCCTGGCCACCCCGATGCACACCCACGGACCCTTCTCCTGCCGGAGCTGCAGCTTCACCAGCCTCCAAGCCACTGCCCCGCCTACCAGGGTAGGCAGCAACCGCCTCAGATGCATACTACTCAAGACCAGCTCCGTCCACAAGCACGCCATCGAACTCTGGGACCTACTCGACTCATCCTCACCGGACGTCGCCTTCCTGACGGAGACCTGGATGTACCCCTCCTCGGCTCCCGACATCGCCATAGCCATCCCAGACGGCTACAAGATCACCCGCAGGGACCGCACCAATGGAGCAGGAGGAGGAATCCCCATTGCCCACAGGAATACCCTCAGAATCTCGACCAGCAGCGAAGACAACCACATCGCCGCCGAACACCTGCACTTCCAGATCCACATCGATCCCAACACCACCCTCAGAGGAACCGTTATCTACAGACCCCCCGGACCCTAGCCGTAGTTCAGTGACTCCATCGCCGACTTCGTCAGCACGCACACCCTTGCATCCACGGACTACATCCTCCTCAGAGACCTGAACTTCCACCTCTAAAATGCCAACAACAGCAACTCCACCACCCTGCTCGACAACCTGACCAACCTCAGACTCAGACAGCTTGTCACGACCCCCACCCACTCTGCTGGACACACGCTCGATCCCATCTTTTCCACCAGCCACCAAGTAACCTTCAGCCACACCACCGTACTCCACTAGACCGGCTACCGCTGCATCCACTTCACCTTCGAGTAACCCACCACGCACCACCACCCACAACGGACCCCCGCCGCAGCTGGAACAAAGTAACCGAAGACCAACTAACCACCACCCTAGAAAGAAACCCACCAACAGACACCACCAACACCGCCGCCCGCAACCTCAGGCAATGGATCGACGACTGCGCCAACACTCTTGCCCCGATCAAGAAACCCTCAAACAGATGTGCCAACAGAAAAGCCATCTGGTTCACCACCGACCTCCAGGCTTCCAAGCAGACCTGCTGAAGACTCGAAAAGAAATATCACCATGAACAGACCCCGGACAACCACGCAGCCCACAAGAACACCATCTGCAGGTACCACAAACTCATCCGTGCCACCAAAAGGACCTCCTTCAAGGAACGCATCAACAACAATGCACACAACAGCAAAGAGCTCTTCAACATCGTGAAGGAACTCTCCAACCCCAGCTCCAACGCTAACGACATCCTGCCTTCGCAAGACCTCTGCGACTCCCTAGCTATCTTCTTTCACAGCAAGATCGCAGACATCCATGACAGCTTCAACAACCAGGCCCCCCCGACAACCGCCGAAACCTCAGATCCACAGCCACACCGACCTCCTGCTCTCCTGGACCCAAGTCAATGACGACGACACCATCAAAATCATGAACACCATCCACTCCGGCACATCATCCGACCCCTGCCCGCACCACATCTTCAACAAAGCAAGCTCCATCATCAAACCCCATCACCGGAAGATCGTCAACAACTCATTCGAGACTGCCACCTTCCCGGAGAGCTGGAAGCACGCCAAGATCAACACCTTACTCAAGAAACTCAAGGACTTCCGGCCCATCTCCTTGCTCCCAGCGAAAGTCATCAAGAAGATTGTCAACAGGCAACTGACCCGCTTCCTCGAGGAGAACAAGGCTCTGGACTCGTCCCAATATGGATTCCGCAGCAACCACAGCAACGAAACTGCCCTCTTCGCCGTCACCGACGACATCAGGACCCTGCTGGACAACGGCAAAACCGCGGCCCTCATCCTCCTGGACCTTTTGGCTGCCTTCAACACGTCTGCCACCACACCCTTCGCACATGCCTCCACAACGCAGGGATCCGCGACAAAGCCCTGGACTGGACCACCCCCTTCCTCACCGGTAGAACCCAGAGTGTCTGCCTCTCTCTTTACCGATCTGAAGCCACCACAATCATCTGCGGCGTACCCCAAGGATCATCCCTCAGTCCGACCCTTTTCAACGTCTACATGGCACCGCTCGCCAACATCCTCTGTTTGCACGCTCTCAACATCGTCTAATATGCCAACGACACCCAGCTGATCCTCTCCCTCACCAAGGACCCCACCATCTCCAAGACCATTTTCCACGAAGGAATGAAGGCCATCGCCGAATGGATGAAGAACAGCTGCCTGAAACTGAACTCAGACAAGACGGAGATCCTCATCCTCGGCTCCACCCCCTCTGCTTGGGACGACTCCTTGTGGCCGGCCACACTGGGAGCCGTACCGACACCCACCGACCACGCACGCAACCTGGGGTTCATCCTAGACTCATTGCTGTCAATGACTCAGCAAGTCAACGCCGTCTCCTCCTCCTGCTTCAACACCCTCTGCATGCTCCGCAAGACCTACAGATGGATCCCCACTGGAACTAGAAGGATGGTCACCCAGGCCCTCGTCAGCAGCAGACTGGACTACGGCAATGCCCTCTATGCGGGAACTACGGCCAAACTCCAGAAACAACTACAACGCATACAGAACGCCTCTGCACACCTCATCCTTGACATCCCCCGCCACAGCCACATCACAGCACACCTGAGAGACCTGCACTGGCTCCCTGTCAACAAGAGGATCACCTTCAAGCTCCTCACCCACACTCACAAGGCACTCCACAACACTGGACCAGCATACCTCAACAAATGACTCACCTTTTACACCCCAAACCGCCAGCTCCGCTCCGCGGACCTCGCCCTCGCCACCGTTCCACGCATCCACAGAACGACCGCTGGCGGCAGATCATTCTCCCACCTCGCCACCAAGACATGGAAGACCCTCCCCATCCACCTGCGACAGACCCAGGACCTGCTGACCTTCAGGAGACATCTCAAGACCTGGCTATTCGAGCTATGGGAGTACCTGAAAGTAAAGCCACTGGCATTCTCTGGCAGGGAACAGCTGGTCTATCGTAGTTTATCCAACTAAAATTACAGAGGCGTAAAAATAGTCCACAGCATTCTCACTGTGGTACAATAATCTGATGGGGCATAATACAGCCATGGTAATCAGCTGCCATATGAACACACATAAATTCAGGTGCATATTTCTCATGGCACATGGCAGGATCACATTTGCATGGGCTCAAGCTCTGATCGGCATATTTGACATGATGCTGGTGGCTCCTCTGGAAGACTCGGAGTCCCGTGCCTGATCTCTCTCTCTCAGTGCCCTTATCCACGAGCTCAATGGTCATGATTGCCATACTTGCGGGCCACTGTGGATGAGCTGCCTATGTATTTGCAATATGGAATGCTCCTGCCACTTCTTACTCAGGCTCATTCCTTGCGTTTTTGCTTCTTGGGTGCAAATCATGGTTCCAGCGGCTTCTCACAGCCTTCACTCGTGCATCTGAGTGGAAAGATGGAGCCCCTCTAATGAAGCTGATTGGCGCCACATCCCTTCCATGAACATTTGGGGCCTAAAGGTATATACATAGGTTGCAGAGGCAAGTCAAAGTTCAGGTTAGAGCAGTATCCTTCAGCTATAAAGTTATAACAAGCCCAACTGGCCCAGAGATGCACTGGCAACCCCAGTTGGATTTTTGAGGAACATTTCAATTCAAAATAGACGCTTCCTGCATAATATAAAATGAAGCAACCCATACTGGCTTCGGCACATTGCACACCAATACGTCCCAGTTTTAATTACCCAGCATCTTCAAAGATGATGAGTAAGAAGGCCTTAGTGAAAAAAGCAATCCAATGAAAATACTTTGAATGGGCAATAGTGAGACCTCTGTCTTACTACTTGGACCTGAGGTAGTTAAATAGCAACAATCATGTATGCAAGTGCTGCTATCTGTCTCTTGGTGATGACCAGTGAACTCTACTGAGCTTCTGATAGGAATATGGGTATATTTAGCATGTATTTCACAGCTAATGTTTAATCAAATAATAAGACTTGAGAGGTGGAGAAGCGTGGCTCAGTGGTTAGAGGCGGCAGACCCGGATGCTGAGATCAGCCGTGGACGAGGGTTCGATTCCCCACCCCGGCGGGTCTCGGGCTCAAAAATTCCACGGACTCGACAATTCTCGCTCCGGTGCCTACTCAACTCACGGGGTCACACTCTGCCACTCTGGGCAATAGCTTGCTTAATCTCCACTACGGCCCCTCGCGGCGGGATGCCTGGTTTTCACCTTGTGGATACCCTGCTGGGGTACCTCACAGGGGACTACCAGGACGGGTTCCCTAAGCAAGCACTTAGATACCGGGTCGGTGATTTGCGCTATATAAATACATGTACATGTACAGGTGTACAAAACAATAGAATTGTTGGCTTACCCTGCCTGGGATGCTGATTGAAGCAGAGGAAGGGGTGGGTTTGCATCACTAAAGCAACTCTAACCAGCAGAAAATTATTATTTCCTAATTTACTTGATTTACCCTGGAAAGTACCCTAAAAGTAACACAAAGCAGCGCACAGCACTGCTTTTTGTTACTTAGTTCCAAGGGGACGTTACATGGTGATACATGGGCATTCCCATGCAACACCCCATGCTTTTTGACACAAAACCCTATCTACAAACAATAGTAGACAATGTTTAGTGCCAAAGGTTAATGCAATTTGAAAGGAGGCATAAAAGGAGAAATGTTTTTATTTCTCCTTTCTTTTCCGACTTTGCATGAATGCTGCACTGTGCAGCACACATGCAAAGTAGGAAAAGTTTTAAAGTGTGTCTAAGCATAGTATTTTGTACTGGAAGGATGCCCTTCCAGTACAAACCTTATGGTAAACTCATGCACGCACTCCAGCGATATGGGGCTAAGGTGCGTGCCTGGTACACGGGAACACAAATCTGTGCCAGCGCTGGGAGAGAGGAAGAGAGAGCACTATCTCTGTAGAGATGGCACTCTCCTGCTTTCTCCCTTTTACGCAAAGCAGCACATTAGAGCATTAGAGATTTCTGAGGCGGAAGCCGGGAGTCACCCATTAGCGTTTTTGCACATCGTGACAAATTGGTTTAAAATTGTATTTTAAAATTTGGTTTTAGCTTGTATTACGGATTTCAAACTTGTAATTACTGCTGCCTAAGTGGAGATAGCTGCTTGGGAGGGGAAGAATCCTCGCTGCGCTCGGTGATTACCGGCGGAGCAGATCCGCCATCTTGGGGGATTTGAAGGTAAGCGGGCTAGTCTTCACCCCTGACACTACAAATGCATGCGCTAACGCGACCGTCTGTGCCCGTCCGTGCCCGAGCCAAGCCCTGAGGCCAGAAATGCTGACCCAAATGAGGTAAATAGTCTTAACCCCAGTCGTCTGTCATACTGTGCTAAATCTTTGTTCCTGATCATAACACAAGAATATAAGCGCTCAGTTTATGCGAGATGCCCTGAGAACTTTCCAAGCTTTCTGGAGGGTCCGGTAGCTTGTAGGCGCTGCCACTTTCAAAGGAATCTGGTACTGACTAGCTCATCAGTCCCAGTGGGGAGCGTGGATCGGAAAATATCTGGTCTAAACAGTATATTATGTAATGTTAGATCCTTAGCAAAGTATCCTATCGAAATATGGGACATTATTACCTCACATTCCCCAGATATTTGTTTTTTTACAGAAACCTGGTTAAACCCTATAAATCATCCATCGAAAAATCTAGCTATTCCTGATAACTACAAATGTATACACCTTGATAGGGAAAAAAAGCAGGCGGGGCATTGCCATTGCCTTTAAAAATTCCCTTAATGTGAATTGGATCTCTACCATAAGTAACAGCAGTATGGAACTGGGGATTTTTAAGGTCAACATATCACCAACAGTCATCTGGAATGGAGCATTGATCTATCGCCCCCAGGATCTAGGGCCAATTTTAGTGATCAATTGGTAGAACAAATAGCTATGTGCGTTCTAGCATCTAATAAATTCCTTTTATTGGGTGATTTTAACTTTCATGGAGAAGATTATACCAGCCCTGAAGTTAACAAACTTTTATTTAGTCTAGATTTAATAGTATTTACCCAAAGAGTTAAAGGCCCATCACACCTGGCTGGACACTCGCTGGATTTAATCTTCTCTAATACAGACCTCCAGGCCCTATAATATGGACAGATCATTTTATGATTATGTTCTCTATTCAATCGCCATGCCCGGTGGGCTCGGCAGTGAACACAGGACGGAAACAAGAGGTGCGCAGACTTTGGCATAATCTTACTTTAGAAGCCTTTAGCGAGGCATTTCAACTTAAACCATCAGATAGTACCTTGGAATATCTAAGCTGCTGGAGGGTTTTAATTCCACCTTTACAACAGTACTTGACGCAGTAATTCCACTAAAAAACTACGGCTCCCTACGGTGACGTCCATCAGCTCTATGGGATACATCTGACTTAAAAGCTGAAAAATCCAAATGTAAAACATTGTAGAGACTCTGGCGGAATAGTAAAGATCCCCAAGACAGACAATGGTATAAACAGTCCCTGTCCAGTTACCACCAGAATATAAAATCAGCCAGAAGAACTTTTATCACGAACAAAATAGAATAGGCTAGTAACTACTCAAAAGCCCTCTATAATATAGTAAGGGAGTTCGTGTATCTGCAAGTCTGCAGACACTCCCCAGTGGAATCCCAAGAACTCTGTAATTCATTAGCGGTCTATTTTCAGGAAAAGATTTCTAACATTTACGCCAGTTTCCCAACCGTTGCCTTACAGAACCCAGAATCTAATATTAGATTAGGGGAATCAGAGAATGTAACACTCAGTACTTTGGACTGCTTTGAAACGGTTACGTTAGAGGAGGTACTTAACTCCCTGACCACAGCAAAATCCGTATCGCTTCGGGACCTTTGTCCCCCGACAAAGTGCTCTCCTAGCCACCTGCTGCACTCCTGAAATTCAAAATATTTTTAACTGTTCGATACAAACCGGAAGTATCCCCTCGATATGGAAGGAAGCCTATGTACGTCCGATACTGAAAAAACTCGCTGCTGATCCACTAGTATTCAGCAATTATCGTCCTATTTCTCTGCTACCCCTGTTGGGTAAGCAATTGGAAAGCCTAATAAATAGGCATTTGGTGTCATATCTTGAAACCAACAAAATTCTGGACCCCTCGCAATCAGAATTCCGACTAGGATTAAGCACAAAGACTGCCCTTCTGGCTGTGACTGACTCTCTTAGAAAAGTAATGGACGCTGGAGGATCAATAGTATTGATCCTATTAGATCTCTTTGCGGCCTTTGATACCATCTCGCATCCAAAGCTTGTGGAAAGATTAGAGGCTTGCGGTATCCAAGCAACAACCTTAAAATGGCTGCAGCATTTTTTGTCAGACAGACAACAAACTATTATATTAGGGCCTTATCTCTCACGAAAAACGCACCTGGATTAGGGCGTGCCCCAGGGTTCCTGCTTAAGTCTGACTTTATTTACTATATATGTGGCCCCACTGGCAAAGATCGTAGAGCAGTTCGGTTTTGAGATAATTTCATATGCTGATGATACTCAGCTTATGGTCACTGTTGGTTCTAATTTAGAAACAAAGAAACTTTGTTTTACCGCTGGAATGCTTGCAATATCCAGCTGGATGACGGAGAATTGCCTCCAGCTGAATCCTGAAAAAACGGAGATCATGCTAATGGGGAAAACCTCAACCATCTGGTCGGACGGGTGGTGGCCCCACCAATTGGGAGCAGTTCCTGTGCCTAAACAAAGTGTAAAAGATTTAGGGATGAAACTTGATCTGACATTCCCTATGAAAGATCATATTGCTGACACAACTAGTTCCTGTTACTACAACCTGCGTCTTCTGCGCAGGATCTTTCCTTATCTTCCCATTAACTGTCGCAGAACCCTTGTCCAAGCTATGGTGATTAGCGGATTGGACAATGGGAACGGTCTGCTGGCCGAAGTAGGAGAGACCTTGCTTGCTAAGCTACAGGTGATCCAGAATACCGCGGCAAGAATAACCCTGAATCGCCCGGCAGGCTCTCCTTCTGGCCCCTTGTTGAGGGAATTGTACTGGCTACCATTGAGGAAGCTGTCCTATTTTAAAATCTGTTGTCTCACTTATAATGCCCTTAAAGGCAAAGGTCCCCAACTGCAAAGAAAACTTACAAAACTTACCTTGCTGAAACCCCTGATCTAGTACACTAGCCCGTTTACAGGTGCCCTGAATACGTCTTAATCGTACAGGGGCAAAGCTTTCTCTTACCTTGCTCCAAGGTACTGGAATAAACTACCAATTGCTCTTCGTGAGATCCACACCTATAGCACATTTAGGAAACAACTAAAAGTTTAACTGTTTTGATCTTCTTATGTATGGTCTCTCAGTCAGGGTTCTTTATCAGCGCTGAGATGCCCCGGGTCAGTCGTGTGCTATAAAAGTGGAACTAACATAACATAACATCATTTATGGCTGTGTGCTGTGCTCCATGACTGTTATGTACATCCGGGCTAAAATATGTCAATTTTACCTGAGGGGTCCAGTTTCACTTACAAGATGTAAATGGAGTTCCTTCAACATTATTTACTGCAGATGCATAATAAAGGGTTACCATCAATAACATTTTCACGATATATTACCATACTTCTGAAGCTAAAAATCAGTATATAGTTGATCCAGTACCCTAGGTTTTTGTCACATTTCTTCCCCAGTGTTATTTCAATATAAGGATTAGGGCCCCGATGTAGGTAAAAGTCATTTACCGATTTTAAAATACCGATTCATACCGAATCGGTATTCTGAAATCGGTAAATGATATGTAGAAAAAAAAAATCGTAAAAATACCGATTCGGTAACAATCGGTATCGTGTTTCTACACTTACCGATTTGGTTACACTCGAATCGGTATTTCCCGAATCGGTATGTCCCGAAACGGTATTTCCCGATTCGGTAGATACCCAATCGGTAGATACCGAATCGGTAATGGCAATACAACCAAGGCCCATAGGAAAGCATTGTCAAAACCGATTCGGTATTTCCCGATTCAGTATTTCCCGAATCGGTATTTCCCGAATCGGTAAATACCGAATCGGTAAATACCGAATCGGCAAACACGTGATCGGCAAACAAGGAAGTGAAACTAATGAAAGCAGCCAATGAGGTGGAAGCACCCTCCCCCACCCTAGCAGGGAGTGGCTACCCATGCAGGTGCAACTCAGCAGAACTTTCTGGAAAGGAAGCCAGAGCTGAACAGGGAGAGTGAGCAGCAGAGAGAGTTTTGGGAGTACTGTGTACACAGTCAAAATGGCAAGCAGCTCTGAGAGCCAGAAGGCTGACAGGAAGAGAAAGGTCAAGTTCAGCAGCCTGGAGCTGAAAGTATTGGTGGAGGAGGTGGTGATGGTACACAGGCAGCTGTATGGGAGGCTGTCCCTTACAGTCCCAGAGTCAACAAAGAGGAACCTGTGGAGTGCCATCAGCGAGAGGGTGAATGCAGTTGGTGTGACCCCCAGGTCCATGGATGACCTCAAGAAGAGGTTCTATGACATCAGGAGCCTCACCAAGAGGAAACTGGCGGAGATCAGCAAGCAGGCAGGACTGACCGGTGGCGGCAGGAACCCCGCGCCCCCCCGCACTGAACTGGAGGAACTGGTATCGACAACTATCGAGAGGGAGAGTGTGGTCGGAGTGGGGGACCTGGACAGCTCAGCCAGAGCCAAAGCTAAAGGTAAGAAGCATGCACAGCATGACACACCCTACCAGACACCTCCCCATTGGCCCCCATGTACAGCCAAACCCCAGTCCAGTACTGCTAGCAATATAAATGTGCAATGCATGATGGGAAATGTAGCCAGCTAATGTAGGAACATTTTACAGTGCATATGACACTGCAATGCACCTTAAGAAATAATCTGAGTTATGAACTTGACATGTGCAATGCATTTATTGTAGTGACAGGAAGACATTTCCACTCAGTTGACAAATGCTACTTTATTCCTAGGTCCACCATCAGGTAGTGGAGCAGCAGCTGCACAAGCCTCAGCACCAGCAACAGCAGACAGTGCGGTGGCAGGGCCAAGCAGCATGGCTGAGTCGCAGGAGGTGGAGGACAGCAGCGAGACTGCAATTGAGGATGACTCAGGACATTCCCTCTTGTTTCCCCACTCCCCCCAATTGTCGCAATCCCCAACACTCCAGTTCTCCCCAGAGGACACACCCACACAGTACCAGCCAGCACCTGCCACAGCTACAGCCAGGAGGATTAATGTGGCCCCATTGTCCATCATGGAGGGAGATGCGGGTCAGGCACCAGATCCCACACCTGTCACACCTGTGGCACAGCAGCCCATACAGCAGACCAGCACCGAACGCCGCCGTCCACGCACTTCCAGCAGTGGCAGTGCTATTCCATCACGGGAGGGCAGCGTCTTCCAAGGGCTAGAGGGGAGCATGGTCCGGATACAGCGGATGCAGGCCAAATCCATCCTTGCTTGTCACCGCCAATTGCGACAGCACAACCTGCAGATGGGGGAGTTGACAAAGGGGATTGTTGACTTAGTTGCAACCAACCGGGAAATAGCCACAGGTATGGGCAGAATGACAACTGCCATGACACAGCTGTGTGCAAAGTTGGACCAACATGAGCACATACGGCGCAGGGATGCCCGAGTACAGAACCGGGCAATTAACAGGCTTGCGGCATCAAAAGCCCTGCTATGCCGCAGAGGGGCAAATATGGAGGAGTGCCTCACTAACAACACTGCTGAGATGACCAGGGGCATGGCCCGCATCACCAGTGCCATGGAGGCACTAATTATTTCTAACACTATTGTGAATCCTGCCCTGGACGTGGCAGAGGCTGGGGACAGCAGCAGCCGCGGCAGTCCTGCCAGCGCAGTGTCCGAGCCGCGCCGGAGCACCAGGCGCTCGGCAGAGGCAGCCGGACATGCAGAAGGGGGGAGGCGCATCCCAGTGGGTCTGCAAAGCGCAGCAAGAAATGAGACTGCCAGTGTGAGTGAGGCAACCCGGCCCATTTCCTGACCACATATAGTTGTGTTTTTTTTCATTTGTTGCACATCAGTGCTGTGACGTTATACCGAAAATTAAAAATGGCATTTCTTCACATTCACAACGTGTCTGTGCATCTGTACTCACTCAGAAATAGTTGTCTGTTATCTCCTCACATCTGTACCTCCCATCACTTGGTGTAGACACTCCAGCAGGTTGTGTTAGTGGCACAGTTATGTCATCGTCAGGGTCCTCGTAGTCAGACAACTCTACCTCTGTGCCCTTCTTGACCGCAAGGTTGTGCAACATTGCACATACAGCAATCATCTTGCAGCAGGTGATGGAGGTATATTGTCTTGCACCTCCGCTCTTGTGCAGGCATCTGAATCTGCTTTTCCAGATGCCGAAGGTCCGTTCTACTACATTCCTTGTGCTTTTGTGCGCACGGTTATACCTCCTTTGGCTGGGTGTTGAGGGGTTGAGGTAGGGGGTGAGAATGAATGAGCGGAGGGCATATGCACTGTCGCCTAGAAGAAAAAGGGGTAACATTACTCACATGCATACATGTACTTCACACTGCTATTTAGGTTATGGGGGTCTGACACTGTGTCTTACCTAGGAGGTATCCTTCACCGAATTCCCCTGCTGTCAGCCGTGCATAAATTCCGCTATTTTGAAAGATGTAGGAGTCATGGGTACTCCCTGGAAATTTTGCTACCACGTCAGTGATTACACACTTGGCATTACAAATCACCTGCACATTTATGGTGTGCGTTGACTTGCGATTACGGTATATGTATTCCGTGTCAGCAGGGGGACAAATCGGAATGTGTGTGCCATCTATGCAGCCAATGATGTGGGGGAATCTTGCCATCTGGTAGAAGTCTGCTTTTGTCTGTACCAGTTCTGCATGGGTTGCAGGGAAGGAAATGTATTGGTCCATCCTTTGTATCATGGCGTCTAGGAACCTGTGGAAGAACCGGGACAGGCAGCTCTGGCTCACCCCTCCTACCACAGCTACTGCACTTTGATAGCTGCCAGACGCAAGCAGGTGTAGGCTGCATAGCACCTGCACGTGCACTGGGATTGCGTGTGCCCTTGGGGTGGGGTGCTGCAACAGGGGTTTGAGGTCCCTAATGAGCTCTAAGATGGTCTCTGGGTCCAGCCTGTACCTCTGTAGGATCTCTGCTTCTGTCAGCATGAACAGGGTGATACGCTCTCTATACACCTGCTCCTCTCTCTGCCATTCCCTCTCTCCATCCTGCTGTAGCCGTAGCCGTCTTGCTATGACATAAAAAGCTGCCATGGTGCAAGCAGAAATGCATTTTGGGTCCTTTTTTATAGGTTGCACCTGGTTACCACCTGATTCCAATCTATGGTAAATACCGATTCTTAAATACCGAATTTGACGCTAAATCGGTATTTCAGAGCTTTCCTACATCTCAATCTTCAGTTTTGCACACAGAATCGGTTTCATACCGATTCGGTAATTTTACCGAACCGATAAATTTACCGATTCGGTATTTTTTTCCGATTCTGTGTTTTTCCGATTCGGTATTCTACCGATTCGGTGAATTTTCCGATTTCATATTTTTTACCGATTCGGTTTGTTACCGAATCGGTATATTTGCCGATTCGGGTAAATTCCGATTCGGTATTCTAACGAATCGGTAACTTTTCCGATTCGGTATATTCAACGATTCGGCCGGTTTTGGGACTGCTACATCCCGAGGGCTCGATACCGGTCGGTAACGGACGAAAATACAGATTTTCGGCCGTTACCGACCGACCTACATTGGGCCCTTAGTTTCTTAGGATCATCACTGGCATCAAAAGATGATTGATGAAGTTTGTGATAAGCATTCTTAGGACTGGAGGGCTCAATGTACAGCTATTGCATTACTGCCTTATGTCATTGTGACTGATGGTTTTAGCAAGATTTCTATGATTGAGGCCTGATTCTCAAAGATAGGTTTGCATGTGTAGATCTACTCACATTTCGATCTACTTGTACACTTAGGTGTAAATTAAATATTTTTTTCTATTGTCCTTTTCTGAGAAGATATTTGATCCTAGATAAAGACTTAAAAATCTTATGCTATGTTTTGTATTATGTTTTATAATTTTTAAACATTTAAACTAACTAAAACATGTAATTAAATACATTTGAAATGTATGTGTATTATTACACAAAAAATCATAATACAATTTAGCATAAATTATACGGATTGTTAACATTTTAGAATGTAGTCTAAATTTAGAATTAATGTAATTTATTTTACAATATTTCCTTTGGGGTTTCAATGTTATTGTCTGTGTCCTTTATTTTCTATGGGGGTGCATTGCCATACTAGTGGTTGACCATATTTGGTTAGAAGTGTATTTTGTGAATAGCCATAGTCTAACTCTTATTTGGGTGTGTGTTTTGTATTAGCATGTCCCCCACAAACCCCTCTTTAATTTCTCTTAACCGCACCCATTTTGTAGTAATTATTCCCTAAATTTATACTTACATGTGCAGAGATCACCTGGGCAGAGATCTTCATACAGAAAAGATAGGGGCAATAGTGGTGGAGCGCTCTGGTCCAATGTTTGTGACTCGCATTTTAGAGTATTACATGAAATACTATTACCAGAGTACTATTTTATGAGATCCAACTTGCTACCTGGTTGAGCCTGCCAGTAGCATTTGCTTATCTTAAAGATTAAGCCATGTATGTGTAACGACACACACAACTGATACAGTGAAACTGTGAATGGCTCATTAAATCAGTTATGGTTCCTTTGATTGCTCCATCTGTTACTTGGATAACTTTGGTCATTCCAGAGCTAATACATGCCAAAGAGTGCTGACTTCTAGGATGCATTCATTTATCAGGCCAATATTAATCGAGGCTTGCACGGCCCTTATGGTGACTGTAGATAACATTGTGCCACTCTCACGTCCCTGTGACAGTGACGATCAATTCAGGTGTCTGCCATATCAACGTTAGATGATACTTTCTGACCTTACCATGGTAACCCCTGGTAATGGGGATTCAGTGTTTGATTCCAGAGTGGGAGTTTGAGGAAGAACGCAGCTAGTGTGCAAATTACCCACCCCTGAATCCGGGAAACAATGATAAGAAATTGACAATACAAGACTCATTTAAGTCCCAGTCATTGGGATTGAAATCCTTTAAAGAGGATCATTGAGAAGGAATGTCTGGTACCAGTAGCCCCAGTAATCCAAGCTCCAATATTTTACATTAAAGTTGTTGCAGCTAAAAAGGTTACACTGGGAACCTGGAACCGAGTTGGTTGTGTGCAGTGAAGTGAGCTACTGAATGTCCCAGTCCCTGCCCCATGGCACCCCCTTGATGGTCTTGACTTGACTGAATGTCCTGGAGATCTGAAGTGTTTACTTTTAAAACATTAAAGAAGGTAAAACAGCTAAGTTGCATTAATACTTTAGCCAAAGTTTCAAAGATTTCAGATACTGAAGTAGTTTCAATCATAAATGATGCAGACTACTCGAAGTGCTGTTGTGAATCGGACTCATGGAGCTTGGTACCTTCTGGGATCTCATCAGTAATGGTTTGAATATCATCCAAATAAATGTACACATTATGATCTATCTCATTTAATATAATGATCATACTATTTTAATTTGTTTCCTATGATTGCAGCAGTAAACATATACTTGTAACTTTGCCATGATTAGCTTTTTATCCTAAACACTTTTTCATTAAACATAATTTTATTTGCTCATAAAGAGCTTGAATTAGCTAAAAAATATACAAAAAAAATAGAAAAGGGCATTAATCTCTGCTAAAGTCCTTTTCAGTACCTATTGTTGCAGTTGGTGTGGGGCTCTCTTTAACAACACATATATGGATAGATCTACCGGTCTCTAATTTTGTCACTAAGCTAGAAAACATAAAACCAATTTGAATATTTCCTGCAACACGTTTAATAAGAATGCTATTCAGCTAAAATTATGCGAAAGTCTTAGAATCCACATTCATTAAGGCTATTATCCTGAAATGTTCACACATCTCTGATTTTTTCCCTCATTTAATATTATAAGTGTAGTTAGTGCTTGTCATCATTGGTGTGAGTAACATTTTTCCATGGACTTTTTGATTGTTAAACCATCACTGTGCTGGAAACAGAAGAAACAGAAGAGACCATACCAAAACCTTTGAACCTCAATGCTACCTTATTTTTCAGAGGGACAAAAGGGAATGGACACCAGTGGTTGTAGTCCTGGACAAATAATGTCTGCAGCCCAGCACAGCAGAACACACTAGTGCATGGACTCTGGCTACATTAACCATAAATTATAATTATTTTCTGTATCTGAAGTAACAGCAGGAAATAATGAGTATCCATTAAAAGCTAAGTACAAATTCTCATCCTAACTGCAGAATAGGGAGAGGACAACAAAACAAAGTTTTGCACAAGGTTCCCATCTGGAAAAATAATACAATTTACAAAGAGGCAAAAAATATGGTACAATACCAGAGGGGGGATTGGGGGCTATCGTATATAGGGTCCATAACATTATGGGTAGGCAGGTCGGATTATTCTAGGTACTTAAGATGGACATTGACAGAGAAGAAGAAAAAAAAATTAATTACAGGTGACAGATTAGAGTATGGGATCAGAAACTGGTGCACCAGTTCAAACAGAAAGAGTAATTAGGGAAATAAAAAAATAAAAAATTAAGAACAGTATTTAGACAGAATATTGGAAACAGAAACATCATGGACCAAAAGGTGTGTCAAGAATATTGAGGACATATATATCATGAAAGTAAGTTTCTATTGGTAAGGAAAGTTTTAGTATATGTAAATTCATATATATGTACCTTGACAATAAATATATCTCCAAGGTATGTAGATATAGAGTTAAGAGTAGTAAATATATAATGAACAGAGCATGCCTAACAGCCATTTTCCAATGGCTCCTCTCTGCGCAGCTCAAATGCAATTAGGATAAATCAGAGATCCTCTTGTTTGGGACTTTCCTTCCCCCAGTTTAGGAACTCGCTTTGACTGGCTGATTATCCAATGCCTAATTCCGTGGGTTAACCCACTAAAAACCTAGGAATTTGGTTCAACAAAAATCTTCTTTTTACTACACAGATCAAGAAGCTAGCTGGGCAGTGCTTTGGCACTCTTAAATCACTCAGAAAATGTTTCCCCCTCCTCTCTAGGGCAGCCAAGAAAATTGTTACCTGTGCCTTAATCCTTTCATGCATCGATTATGTGAATGCCCTGTACATTGGCCTACCAGGTCATCTTTTGAAGAGGCTGCAGGTAGTCCAGAACTCTGCAGCAAGGACTCATACTAATATTCCTGTTAGATCTAGCGTATGGCAATACCTGTGCGATCTTTACTGGCTTCCTGTGGCTGAAAGAGTAAAATTTAAAGCCCTTGTTTTGGCTCATTCAACGCTGTACAGACTTGGTCCAGTCTACCTAAGGAAACGTTTCAGGTTCTACGTGCCTGCGAGACAGCTATGCTCAGGGCTGCAGCTTCTTGCTGTCATTCCACACTTTCACTTCAAGAGAATTGGTGGAAGTTCTCTGGCATACAAGGCAGCTTAGGCCTGGAATTCGCTTCCTCTGGACCTTCGCAGAATCCAGGACTATAAGCTCTTCATGAAAAGACTGAAAACTCTGCTTTTCATCTAATGATCTGCTCACTTCCGCCCCTACTTGGCTCGCACGGGACACTCTTTGAGTAGCTGTGAGCGTTATAAGTGTTAATAACATAACATAATATAACATGACCTATTTGCACTTATCTTCTCAATATTTTGGTCCTAGATATTTTGACACAATATCATGTCCATACGATATTTCTGTTAACGATATTCTGTTAGTGATACATTTGGAAAAATCAAGACATAGATTAAAAAGTAATTTTAGGATAAATGGGAGGTTATTCTCCTGTTTCTCATTATGTATTTACCCTGATCCACTTCTTTAATGAAGTGTTCTTTGACTTCTAAAAACATTTTATCCCTTCATGTGACTTTATTTGGGAAACTGGGTTTGCTTGGGAGAGTCCAAAACAATTTATTTGAATACGAAAACACATTGTATTTACAAAGCCATGGCACCAGCATGGGGAGCACTTTCGCTCCAAGCTTGGCAGGACTCTATGTTCATCACTTGGAGAAACACAAAATCTTGCATGAAAGTAACCCCTTCAGGAACATAATATCTACATGGAGATGCTACATAGATGACATTTTTGTCATCTGGGAAGGCGACATGCATCCAGTGGCAGAATTCATGGAATGGCTCAACATACAGAATGCCTTCCTGAAATTCACTCACACTGTTTCACAGGAAACACTGGTATTTTTGGATTTAAACATCTATCCATAAATGGGTATGCTGAGAACAACAACCCACTTTAAACCTACCACGAGAAACTGTCTACTTAGGTACGACAGTTTCCACCCGTGCCACCTATGAGACAATTTACCGTACGGCCAATTCCTCCGTCTCAGAAGGAATTGCTCTGATGTGGGTGAGTACAAAACCCAAGCGGCAGATCTAAAATGGAAACTGCAACAAAGGAACTACCCGGTACCAATAATCAACAAGGCTATGAAGAGAGCCCGTCATAAAAACAGAGAGGCTCTCTTAGAAGAAAATGTGCAAAAGGACCCAAATAATAGCAGACCCATATGTGTGACCACCTACAGTACTCATTCCAATGAGGTCTCTAAGATTATAAACAAACACTGGCGTACTCTGGTATGTGGAGACTTGACTTTTGAGAAACCGCTCTTTGCACATAAACGAGGTAAGAATCTAAAAGACATTCTAGTCCACACTCGACCTCAAAAGAAACAGCCAGAGCAATCTACAGTGCATGGGATACAAGGCCATCATCCATGTGGTAACTGCAGTAGCTGCCACTTAACAAAGAAAAGCAAGCAACTGACATTCAAGAACGGGACCACATGGGACCAAAGAAAATTCACAAATTGCAACAGTAAACACGTTGTTTACATGATTACCTGTCCCTGCGGCCTTGAATCTTTTGGTATGACGACAAGAGCTGTGAAAACCAGAATGAGTGAACATAAGAGCAATGTGAGGTACAAGAGAAGCACCACAAAAATGTCTGCACATTTTCTGAGTGAATTGCACTGTGTAAACGATCTGCACTGGACTGTGATTGAACAACTACCCTCTGAACAAGGTCTATTTGAAAAGGAGCAGCGTTGGGTGCTCCGGCTGGGCATCCATCTGACTGGCCTTAATGACGATATCCTGTTGGGTCAATTGAACTGATCCTGTGTATTCATTTACCGTACAGGGCGATAACACCAGTCTTTTAACGGTATCCGTGAAAATTCAAGCACTTTGGCCCTAGTATATTGCAATTCAGCATAGACCGACATTAATATACTAGCACGGAATCGTGAACATATACAATGTCTAGCCATTGGCCTGCACACACTACAATGAAGATTATTAACAAATTAGAAAGGAATCTGGAATGTATAAATGGTTCTAGTACATCCCCCTTAATCTCAAGTATGTTGATCTCGCATACTTACAAGTGCACTATTCAACTTCTAAGAGGATGATTTCACAAGCACTTATTATTATTTTCCATCCGCTGTTGTCTCTAAGCCCCCTAATTACACACTTCACTGCCACATCTAGGCAGGAGGTTCAGAGGATGTATTATAACTATAACGCTCTGTCGTGTATTCATTAATACACACAAGCCCATTATGATAGATGGATTCGTTCTAATGTGCACATGCGCAGTACACTTAGAAAACCAGCGCTGAGCATTACTTGTGCTTTCATATAATCACGCTGGTCTTAAATGAGCGGCCTCTCCTTTTAATTCATTTCTCCTTTCAATTTAATTCTCACCATGAAACTTCATTGGTCTTTTAAATTGACGGTCCACTTTTCTGACATACCACACTGTAGAATAGCAACTGCGGCACTGCCGCCCATGGGCATAAAATCACCGGAACAGCTACGCACATGCGCGTTTTGCGCCACCTACACGATGCATGTGCAACAGTATACCGCAGACACTAGAGGAGAACTGGAGAACACCAGAAGCCCGGAAGCTCCATATATGGAGATCCGCTTTTCTCCGTGGCATGACCAATCAACTAAACAAATTAGGGGCGATTGGCGGCAGTATTTAAAGCTAGTAACCGAGCTCCAAACACTATCGACGGAGCCGCGGGCGGGGGAAGTAAGACGGAGGCATTGCCCTTCAGTCGTGAGTAAAACCTCAGATCATTGCAACAACCTTTCTCTGCACCTAAGTAAGTAAATAACGGGGCCCCCAATCCACCTGAGAATTATACCATACTGTTTCTTACTTTTAGGGTGCAATTAGCACTAATACCCCACCGTATGGAGACTCATGATGCCAAACAGAGCTTCTACAGCAAGTATGTTTAGGAAATTTTTCTCAATTTTAGATGGCTCACAAATTTAGATCCCATCCACAATTCTTTATGTCAACGAACTAGAGCGTGTGATTTATGTTCTATGTTGTGTATGTCTTGTGTGTGTTCTTTTTCCACAGGGCACTTTACCACAATAGGATGACATAGTAATGTCTTGAAATTGATGCCCTCACAATTTATTTAGGTCACTGAACCAGAAAGCAGAGATTTTTTCACATGGAAATCACCATATTTTGGCCTCCTTTTGTGTTCTTTTTCCTTTTTCTTCTAGGTCTCTCATTGTAGATACTACAGAAATAGAGAAGTAGGCACATATTAGCCTTTTGAGTGTAATATCACTTTTTATATATAATCAACCGAAAATAGTTTTTCAAAGGACGTGAGTAAGGTGGGGACCTGTGCAACCTGTCCTGAAGAAGAAGCCTAGCTTCGAAACATGTCGACAACGCACACACGAGGTACTGTACATTAACATACAAAATACCTCAGCATCACCCTCTTAACAGTATCAGCACAAGGGCACATTAAAGTTTTTGTAGACCCTACGTGCCAGGTACTTTTTAAACCTCACACCATCACTTTTCAGAACTCACCACTCACATAATTAAAATACGAAAAACCTCACACACACCACACATAGCCAACAATCAAAAGTGCTCCCGCGTAGTCGCCGGTTAGTAGCACGCCACATCCCGTAGAGGGGTGCCAAGACCCCAAAGATGAAGCATGACACCAAAGGTCCTTTTGGTGTGTGAGGGGTATTTAAAGAACACATAGTGCTCCCCACCATTGTAGGGACCACTAAAAATGCTTCTCATTCGTGGATTCTTTTTGTTTAATTAAGTCTGCTAAGGGAGGACGGATCCATTTTGTCTCTCCTCTCCCCTTTTTGTTATATTTATTACACTTTACATGTTCTCCACCAAGGCTGTAATGCAGCCTGGGTGGAGAACATGCCCAGGCTTCCACTCCCTCTCTGAGCGCCAAACCACAGTGCTTAGACCAATCACGACGCTCCGATTAGCAGCATCATGATTGGTTAGGGTAGTCTGGAAGCCTTTGGGCTTACTGTTCCTGGTTCTTGCTGAGGAGTGGTGGTGCCTGGCGACCAGAAATATGCTTTCTTTTTTTATTTATTTCCTAACCCTCCCACCTTTCCCTGCTCCCCTGGCACCCTCGCCTACCAGCTGCCACTGAGCCTGGATATCAGAAAACAACATCCTAACTGAATGAGGTGGAAGTTCAGGTCTCCAATGAGAATGTAATTTGTTGAGGTGATGGTGTGGGTTGCAATGAAGTCGGTAATGGTGGCGGTGAAGGGTGTTCAGGGGCCGGGGCTCTGTAGTAGAGGGTTCCTCGGAGTTTGGCTTTGGGGGTGGTCTGGATCTGGAAGTACAGGTGTTCGGTGGGGGGAAGGTTTCCCTGGAAGTGTTGAGGTGGAGGGTGCTCTTGTGGGTGATAGTGAGGCCCCCTCCTGGGTGGTTGGGGCTGTCTTTCCTGTGGATCTTGTATCTGTCTGAGATGGCGGTTCAGATGTCGGTATGGAGGATGAGTTGGTCCAGGTCTCCGTGAAGAAGACGATGTCAGGCGAGAGAGAGTTGAGTAGGTTCCAGATTTCCATGGCATGTTTGTGCACGGAGCGTACGTTGAGGAGCATGCATTTTAGGGTGTCGCCGGTGCTGACATCGGCGGTGTTGGAGGGCGGGGTGGCGGTGAAGGTCCGAAGGCAGTGGAGGCAGGAGAACTGGCTGTGGGTTGTGTACGGTGAGGCCTGTTGGCATTCTCTAAGTTTTTCAGGGTTGAATGCAAGGAGGGTGGTAGCGATGGGTAGTGGGAGGTCCAGGGTTCCTGGCACTGGCCGTGGTCCGGTCGTGGACGGGCGCAGACGGGCTTGCCTTTGGCACACCTTCGGCTCGCCGACAGCGCGCCTGCTGCGCGACCATGCAGCGGTCGCCATCAAGTAGGGGATATATAACAAAAGAATACTAGAATATATCCCCCGGGCCCCTCCCCACACAACATCTCCACAGACCAAATATACACTAATAAATTACCCCAATGGATGAGCCTCTGCTACAGCTGGTGGGTCAAACCACAGACCCCGATAATCCGCCCACCGTTTCCAAATTTTGGAATGCTTGCGTGGGCACCCCAGGCTACAAAATAAGTTGTTCTAGCCCCATACAGAAATCTAAACCATTCTTCCATGCGGCCATCGATGGGGTCCGTGGCGCCTTCCACGCCTTGGCGATGTCCCATTTTGCCAGTGTGAAACCCAATTGCATGAGGTGTCGTTTGTAGATTACCTCCTATCCCCTCCATAACATGGAGCAGGGCCAGCTACAGTGTACGGGGAAGCTCCCAACCCAGGACCTCCGAGAGGCAGGCAAATATCCCCCTCCAAAAGCGATCCAGGGAAGGGCATTGCCAGAATGTATGAATGAATGTGCCCTCCTCCCAACCGCATTGAAGACATTCCGGGGAAGCGATCAGCCCCACCCGCCACAAGTAAGCCCGAGTAAAGTAGACCCTGTGTAGATACTTGAACTGGACGAGGCAGAGTCGCATCGCTATGGCTGCTGCCCACGGAGCCGCCAAGCATCCATCCAGTCCTCCTCCTCCAGTGTGGCCACATCCTCTTCCCAGTCCCCCGAAGCTTCGGAAGCGTGGGGGAGCAATGAGTAACCAGGGATTTATACATCCAGGATTTTGTTTTTTCCTTCAGATCCCCCATAAGAACTTTCGCTTCCAGCGGATTAAATTCGGGGAGAGACACCAGACCCTCTAAGCGAGGGGACAGGGCATGATGAAATTGAAGATAACGGTAATACTGGGACCATGGCATAAGGAATTCCCTCTGGAGGTCTTGGAAAGATTTGGGAAATTGAGCCCCTCATAACATTCCCCAGATTATAGAATATCCCCCAGAACTGAAATACCGATGTCGTCCCATCCCCGGAAACCCTGCAGGGCCGCCAACTGGGGTAGTCAGGGTATTCCACCATCCCATTCATCGTAATGCCTGTCTCCAAATCAGGAACACTACCCACGTGGCCGACGGCAACGGCCCCGCAACGGTGCTGAATACAAAATTGCATGTAGCGAGTGGCACCCCATGAGTTGCCGCTCGAGCGCATATGCTGGGTCTCCCCTATCGCCATACCACCACTCATTAAGGACCAGCAGGTGTGAGGCCTGGTAGTACGAGAGAATGTCCAAGGATGCGAGCCCTCCACAATAGGTGGACAGGAAGCATGTTGGTTAAGCTACACGCACCTTTCCCCCTCCCACAAGAACTGCCCAATCGCAGCATTCACCAGCCAGAACCATTGGACGGGATCAGGTATGGGTGATTCTGTAACTGGTAGAGGAGCTGGGGAAGCACAACCATCTTGAATATTGCCGATCTACCATAAAATGTCAGGGGCATACGGGATCAGGACTTGAGGTCTGCACGAACCCGCTCCCACACTGGGGCCAAGTTACGCTCCCAGGAGACTGCCGGCACGTCCGAAAGAAACACGCCCAAATATTTCAGTCCCTCCACCGCCAACTGAACCTGCCTGTATAAAAATTATGAGCAAGAACCATATCAAAACCCCATCCATTTTGAAGTAGTGACTAATGGATCTCCGTCAAGGTTAATCACAACTGGACCTAAGCCTGATAGCAGCCCTTAGAAACGCTAAGCACGTACAATACTGAATAGGCTGGAAGAAGTTGTAAAAAGGTAAAGGCCGTTCTGATCTGCTTAAAACATGTCCTGTGGAGACTTTCCGTCGCAGCCACAGGGTATGAGCCACTGCCCTCTATATGCACCATGCGGATGGGCCAAAAGATAATGAAAAAGATCAAGTTGAAATCTGGTCAATAAAAAACAATCATGATTACTTTGAAACGATAAAGGATAATGTTCGATAGATGACAGTTTTCAGTAAACTGCACCTATGCACACTTGGCTTTCTCAACACTGCTTCCCCTCTGGCCCAAATAAGATTTTTGAAAAAAACACTCCTTTACCCAATTCTTTTCTACAGATAGCCTCCGATTCTCAAATAAGGCTCCCCTTCCCAGACTGCAAAAACATTCTCTAACATACTTTATCCAGCAGAAACGGTTAACATGGTCAAGGGAAAGACAGTCCATTCAAATATTCTTACTAAGGGTAATGATACGAATTGGTGGTAGTGTCCTCCCCAATGAGGAGAAATGTCCGCACATAAAGTGACACAATTCCAAATCACAAAAATATTCGTGTAAGTAGAGTTGAGAGTCAACGTTCTTAGGTGCTTCTACAGCCTGATACACACCCACCACCAAGAGTGTTAAGTGGCACAAAAAAAAATTTGTACCTGACAAAACAGTAAAGGAACAGGCTACTAAAGCACTCTATGAAGTGTCAATTTAGTATGGTCTAGAAAATTCTAGACATCGCATGCAAGGAAGGATGGTCTCTGATTATTTACTGTCATAACCATTATATATATAAATTCCAATCACAGTCCTGTATCAAATAACATCAAATTCAGGGATCCAGACAGGATGTTCTTTCAGTTCTTTATTGAAAATCCAAATGTATAAAAACTTCCCAGCTCACCCCGCCGACACGTGTTTCGTCTCACACTGAGACTTTTTCAAGGCAAGAATAATATGGAGACGTCCCCAGATTGGAAAATTAAATGACGAATCCTCCAAAAGATAGTGCCACCTTCTAGATTGTTGAATAAGCGACAGTCTGGCGAAACAGTGCAGTTCCTATTTAAGGTATCAGGTAGTGGAGAGTAGTATTCCGAAATGTTCAGTTCAGTAAGGCTCAATAGAATAGGATGTCCATGCATGCGATGTCTAGAATTTTCTAGACCATACTAAATTGACACTTCATAGAGTGCTTTAGTAGCCTGTTCCTTTACTATTCTTACTAAGGGTGTTTGCCTTCTTGTTCCAAATGTTCATCCACAAAGCTAGGGGGCAAAAAGCCACCACATCTGATAGGAAGGCCATCCCCAATTCTTCATGCGCCACATGCGACTGGATGCTCTGAGTTAGGCAGAGTACCCATATAAAAAAGAATAATTCAACAATTTGCTGTGCACCCTGCCTAATGTAGCCCCAAATCTCACTCCAATAGATGACCTTCGAGATACATTTAGCTCTATAGATCTGCAGAAGTGCATCAATTGGTATACCACCCAGTCTGGATGCAAATTTAAAAACAGCGCCAATTGCTCTTGCCAGATCCCCTTTCTTTCGACTAATCAGAGGGCTTCAACTCAGGGCATCATCAAACACTACTCCCAGGAATGAGTGTCCAGTGATAGGGACCTGGACACTCAGTTGAAAGGGAAGAGTGTCAGAACATTCTACCCTTCAACTATCCTCCAACGTGATGAAAAAGCCTTGAAGAAAAGTGAGACTGCTATGAACCTGGATAAAGAAGTTAAAGCCAAACTATTGTATTGCAATTGCATTTATGTAGTGCTTACTACCTCTGACGAGGTATCAAAGTGTTTTGTTGGTGAGTAGCACGTTACTCCTGAATCGATAAAAGATTAGTGTTGAGTTAGTTCCGTGACACATGAAAGTAATTTGAGTGGTGGATAGGTTACTCAGTTATTTTGATTCAGAAGGATAGCGGAGGGATAGAAGAGAGAAAAAGGTTTGCATTTATATAGTGCTTGTTACCCCTCATAGGGTGTTGAAGTGCTTTTGTAGGCGAGTAGCGCACTACTCCGGAACCCATAAAGGATTAGTGGTGAATTAGTATAGGGAAATATGAAAGTATTTTGAGTGGTGTATATCAGTCAGTTTTATGGATTGAGAACATGGAGGTTTGGCTGTCACAAATGACACCAAATCCCCCTAGTGCTGATAGACCTGTACTGACTTTCAGTTCAAGTTCTCATCAAACGTATCACAAGTAACCACAATCATCTAAATCATACTGCCATATATTGAAAAAAAGGTGTCTCCATCCAAAAAATACCCCCACCAATCTAAATATTAACTTATATTTCAACTGCCAGCCACTCACTCGAACACAGTAAAAGTGACCAGTCTCTTCAGCAGCACCTCCAAAGGTAAGTCCATGAGCATCGTAACTGAGATTCAGAAATGAAAACACCACTCTCACTAAACAGGAGAGCCCTAATGCAGACACTGGCTGTTTGGCTGAGAATTTAGTGCTACAGCAATAACACATTAGGCAGTTGGCAGACTGCAGTGCCTGCAACCAGAGACAAACACAGCTAAAACCAATAACAAAACAGTTAGCAGTTTTCTAGACTCTACTAAAAGAAACACTGGAGAAAAACACTTGGTGGATTTCATTACAAGACCGGAGGCTACATTATGCATTTATCCTTTAATAGCAACTCACACAGCCGCACTACATCACAAAGGATAAAGTTCTAGAGTCATAACAAAGGATGTATCTAGGAGATGATCTGCCTCTTTTAAAAGCGGCTCGCCAGCAGATAAGTCACTACTATTACTTGCTCCTTGTTTTTAAGCCTAGACTTGTATTTTGCTTTACTCTATATATCTATGTCGCTTTATTTGCATTGTATTGTATAACCCAGGTACCTTTATGCCTATTTGGACCTATTTTCAGCGTTTTAAAACTGTTTTTCAGCGTTTTCTGGCATCCTCGCCATGTTCTTCCTTTAACTCTGTGCCTCGGCACAGATCTTAATGGTGGTGGGTGGCGCAGGCTTCCCCCCTCCCATCCCACCCTCCCTACTAATGGACTTCCAATTTATGGTTGTCCACCCCCCTTCTCCCCTATAAAACGCGCGACCGCGCTTCCCCTTATACCGTCTTTCTTACTGTCCTTTTGCCGCCTTAAACGCGGATCTCCGCTTCATTCGGCAGAGGCTCGCCCGAGATTTTAATCCATTTCCTGACTTTCGGATTAGAGGAAAGCACGCTCGCGACACCCGCGTTGCGTGCCTTCCCTGCCAAGCTACTTTCCTTTCCCCCGGCGGCTGAGCTCGAGCACGACTGACTTAGCTTGTCAGTTGCTCTGCTTCAGCCGCCGGGGACCTACGACCACTGCGCTCGTCTCCCTGTCTCACCTAGGAATATTTCTAAACACGCTTTAAGCGTCCCTTCATTCCCCAATACTTCCCTTCTTTTCAACAATACCCTGCTGTTGCCTTAAACTTTGACTTCCCCATTATTTCATTTTTGACTATGCTGTTCACCATAATTATACCCCTTTACCTGTAAATAATTACACTTCTAATTACCAAAAAAAAAAAAAAAAAAAAGGGGGAATAGCCTGAGGCTTCACCTGCAAAAAAAAAAAAAAAAGAAACCAATTAAAAAAAAAAAAAAAAAGAGGAGTAATAGGGGGATCTGATTATCTTACCTGTTAATAGTCTTTCATCACCACACCATGTCTGACGTGGATTCTGATGATGCCACTGCTAGCTCACCTGCCCCCATTGACGATTCGCTTAAAAAATTTCTGCAACAAGAAATTAAGTCTTGCATGATGTCCTCCCTCAGAGATGTCATGCTCTCTAAAAGACCAGGTGACCCCCAGGATCTCCCCTTACACGGTAAGAGACCCAAAAAGACCAAACATTGCGAAAGCACTACAGGCCCTAGCGCCTTTCAGAACATAGGAGGTCCTAGCACCTCACTTTGGATGGGAGGCCACCGCGCCCCACTTGAACCTGATGTCCCTCGGGACACTCCTTTGACCGGTGCCCATGGCGGCACAAATGTGTACGGTGTCCCTCGCGGCACACTTTGGAATAGTGCTATTCAAGCAAATACAAATGTTGGTCTTGACTCCTCTCCCTCCTCCTTGGATGACAACTCCTCCAAAGACCCCTCAGACGAGTTCGTCTTTGACCTGGATGAGGTCCAACATGATCTCAACTCCCATTTCGATCCGGAACCTACTCCAAAGAATATTATTCTAAACCCTATTGGGGAGGAAATGTTTTCCCCCCTAAACATTTCTCACCCCAACAGCTCTAAATGGTTCCCGCAGGATCATGTTTCCAAATTTGTGGCACGCTGGTTGAGAAACCTTCTGGATAGAAACACCAGAAACACAATGAGGTCTGAATCCCCCAGACCTACCATTGATGACAGAGTCTGCCAAACTCCAAACCTAGACCCTAGCCTCATTAAATTCCTATTTAAATTAGGACGTGACCCCAGAAAAGGCTTGGAGAGGGCCCTCAAGGGCTGCCAAGACCGACTCCTGGACGTCCTGGGACCCTTGGTTAGAATCCTAGATATGGCAGAGCAGTCCCACCTCTCCTCTACCCCCTTGAACGTCGACCTCGTTCGAGGCTGGAGCCAAAGGGCTATCGTCCTCCTTGGCAACGCCAATTCTGGTTTGAACATTGAGAGGAGGAGATCTATCCTGAACAAAATCAACCCCAAATTAGGTGACATGGCGGAGAAGGAACCCTCCCAGAACCCCAAAGGCCTCCTTTTCGGAGAGGACATAATCAAAGAAATTGGCAAATATGTATCCACCTTTACTGCCCTTGATAGAGCCCAGAACAACCTGAGACGGGTCTTCAACACCAACCTTTTTGGCCAGGCCGGCAGAAGGGGTCGCTCTTCCGGCCGAGGCAACCAACGACCCTACTCATCCTTCAGAGGAACAGGAAGGGGCTTCTACCCCCCTAGACAACCCTTCTTCCCCCAAAGAGGAAGAGGCCCGAGAAACCGTGGCTCAAGAGGCCGAGGCGCTCCCAACACCTCCAACTCTACAAGTAAGTACTACTCCTCCTTCTTCTATCCCCATAGTAGGGGGCAGGCTAAAACAGTTTTATCATGTTTGGGATTCAATTACCCAAGACCCATGGGTTTTAGAAACCGTCAGGGGCTTCAAGATAGACTTCTTACAGATTCCCCTCCAGTCACACCTACCCCACCCCTTTGTCCTCTCAGAAGATCAAGAAAAGATCGTGGAGGAAGAAATCGCTTCCATGCTCAAAAAAGACGCAATAGTGGAGGTTCCTTGGTCCGATGCAAGGTTCATAAGCACTCTGTTTCTCGTTCAAAAAAAGGACAAGGGTTGGAGACCCGTAATAAACCTTCGAGAAGTCAACAAATTCCTAGTTTACCGCCATTTCAAAATGGAGGGTATCCACCTCCTGAGGGATCTCCTTCTGGAAGGGGACTGGATGGCCAAGTTAGACCTGAAGGACGCTTACTTCACGATTCCCATGTACAAGGAACATCAACCCTTCCTTCAATTCGCTTGGAAGGAACATCTCTACCAATTCCAAGCTCTTCCCTTCGGCCTCTCTTCTGCCCCTTGGTGCTTTACCAAGATCATGAAGTGTGTCGTTACAATTCTAAGAGAGAGGGGTATCCGCCTCATCATTTACTTGGACGATATTCTTATCATGTCCCAATCCCGTTCAGATCTCCTAAGAGACCTAGAAACCTCCATGAACCTGATAGAGAGCCTTGGGTTCATCATCAACAGAGACAAGTCCATGCTCTCTCCCTGCAGGACTATAGAATTCCTCGGCTTCACTCTAGACACCACGAAATGTCTCCTCCTTCTTCCGGCCAAGAAGATTGCCAAGATCCGGAAGGAGATCAGATCTGTTCTGAAACAAGAGTCTTTAACTCTCCGCGAACTAGCCAGACTTCTTGGGCTCCTCTCCTCGTCCATCCAGGCCATTTTTCCCGGCCCTCTGAACTACCGCGCACTTCAGAGAATAAAAAGGAAAGCCCTCAATTCAGGTCTGTGGTATGGGGACCTTGTCTCTCTAGATCCGGATGCGAGAACAGAGCTTTTTTGGTGGCTAGAGAACTTAGATGCCTGGAACGGCAAAGCTATCTTTGGCTCATCCCCGGATTTTGTCCTAGAATCAGACGCCAGTCTTCATGGCTGGGGTGCTCGCTTTGGAGACCAGGACACCGGTGGGGTTTGGACCCTATCGGAATCCTCCCAACACATAAATTTTCTGGAGTTGATGGCTGGTTTATACGCTCTTATGAGCTTCAAACACTCCATCCAAGGGAGGTCCGTTGTTCTGAAAATGGACAACGTCTCCGCTGTGGCCTATATCAATCGCCTTGGAGGGACGAGATCTGCGGATCTCTCCAACCTTGCCAGGAGACTTTGGATGTTCTGTCTGGAACACAAAATCTCCCTCAGGGCGGAATATCTCCCCGGGAAATCGAACATTTCAGCAGACTGGAATTCGAGATTCCTTATAGACTTCTCGGACTGGAAACTCGACGTGAACGTCTTCAATTCCCTCTCCCTCTTTTGGGGTCCCATAGACGTGGATCTATTCGCCAGCAGGCTCACCTTCCAACTTCCCAACTACTTCAGTTGGATGCCAGACCCGGGCGCTCTTGCTGTGAACACGTTTCTCCAACCCTGGTCCCACTTCCTGGGTTATGCCTTTCCTCCTTTCGCCATGATTCAGAGGGTCCTTCAGAAGGTCAGATCGGAGCAATGCTCCCTAATCCTGATAACTCCCTTTTGGCCGTCCCAAGCCTGGTTCCCGACAGCCCTGGAACTAGCATGCGACATTCCCTTTCTCATCCCAGCCTCTCCAGGCCTGGTCTCAAACGCAGACGGGGAAGATCACCGTCTTATTCTCGAGGGGAATTTGAACCTTCTTGCCTGGAAAGTGTCAGGCAATCTAACGAGCTGTCTGGACTTTCGCCGACAGCTCTCTCTCTCCTCGGAGAATCTTGGGCACCTGGGACACACCTTAGATACAACAGCATTTGGAAGAAATGGTTTCATTGGTGCCTGGAAAGGAGTCTGGATCCCGTGGAGACTCCTGTCGTGAATATCGTTAATTTTCTGGTCGAACAATTTGACAGAGGCCTTTCCTATCGCTCTATTAACTGCTTCAGATCCGCAATCTCTGCTGGTCACGCTCCTATCAACGGTAAATCGGTAGGTAAAAATCCTATCATTTGTAGGGTCCTCAAGAGTATAAGACTAAGGAGACCCCCTAGGCCTAAATACCAGACCCTTTGGGATGTCAAGTGCATTTTAGACCTTTTTTGCTCCTGGCCAGATAACTCTTCCCTTAATAGAAAGTTTCTCTCCTTTAAGCTTGCTACACTCTTGTGCTTAATTTCCTGTAGGAGGGTTTCTGACATCAGAAGTTTAGACATTTCTAATAGATGTTATGATATGTTTGGTGTCAAGTTCGAATTACTTAGAAGAACCAAAACGATGTCAGATTTTATCTTCTATCCTCGTTTTGACACCTTACCTAAACTTTGTGTGGTTGCTTGCATGAAAGAATATGACGCTAGGATGTCTCTCCTGCGCCCCAATGGCGCAAATCAACTCTTAGTTTCCTTTGTGAAACCTTTCAAACCTGTCTCTTCCACCTCCATTGCTAGATGGGTTAAGTCTACCATGAAGCTCGCTGGTGTTGACCTCTCTAAGTTCCAAGCTCATTCTGTCAGAGGAGCTATGGCCAGTAAGTCCTTCTGGTCAGGTGGTAAGTTGGATGATATTCTGAAAGCTGCTGACTGGTCAAATGCTAATACCTTTGCTCGTCATTACTGTAAGCCTATCGAGCATATGTCTGAGGTGGTCCTTCGGGGCTACGAACATGCATAATGTAGCCTCCGGTCTTGTAATGAAATTGCGATTCTCCTATTAACATGACCAGAGAATCTGGATTTCATTAAAGACACGGAGGCTGACATTATCCCTCCCTCCTCCCTTTCACAACTTGAGGGGTGTCAACTTATTACATCTACATCTTTGATGTATTGTATTTGTGCATGATTTTATGAATTGTTATGACCATGTGATGAATTTACTCTTCAGGCTCTTGGTTCTTACTCATTTCTTTCTTTCAGGCAACTCCGTTTAACCGGCTGGCCTTTGACTTGCTGAAGTTCCTTCCTTGATGTTTCATCTCACGAAGTTGTTTCCCGTTACCGGATCTCTCATTTCCTTTTGAAGTTCTTCCTGCTGCGATTCTTTTAAAAGAGGCAGATCATCTCCTAGATACATCCTTTGTTATGACTCTAGAACTTTATCCTTTGTGATGTAGTGCGGCTGTGTGAGTTGCTATTAAAGGATAAATGCATAATGTCAGCCTCCGTGTCTTTAATGAAATCCAGATTCTCTGGTCATGTTAATAGGAGAATCGCAATTCTCTTAGTGGCTGTACTTCTAATGCACGAACCTGGAAAGCGACTGAGCGCTGAACAAAAGGGCAAAGCTCCTTTATGATTAAAGAGCACTGTGAGAAAGTGTCCTGGTATATGCTGTCCACTAAAGTGAGCACCTAGCACCAGTCCAAACAACCCTTATGGTGATTTAAGAGGTCAAAGATAACCTTAGAAAGCTAGTCAAGTGGTAGCCGTGGAGAGCAGCCTTCAGGCTTACAGCTAGATTCATGAAGCAAAACTGCGATCGCAATAGCTGCGAATTAGCTATTGCAATCGCAATTTACAGAAAAGCAATTCATCATGTGAAAAACACTGTATTTGCGTGTTTGCAAAAAAAAATTGCGAATTCGCAAAATAAATCGCAGAATTTAGGAGGAACCCCAATAGCGATTCGGAAATAGCGAGAATCCATGGATTCTACGATTTATTTAGCGTTTCCGCTAAATATCCGCAAACGCTATTCATGAAAACTCGCAAATAGCGAAAAACCCGAAAAACGATATTTGCGAGCCGCAATTTAAGGAGAACCAAAAGCAGGTGGTAACCATTAAGGGAAAACAAAAAAAAAGAAAACAACCTAATGAGCCACAGGTGCAGTCCTGAACAAACACACTTAAGGAAACACAGTAGTAGCATGAGGACTCTCACAATGCCAGGACTCTACATGGTGGTCAGGCGGCGCAGGCTCCAGGCTGCAGCACGGAACAGACGCAGGATCCAGGAGAGAATATTCCGCTTGCGGGTCACCCTGCTGGGCCAAACAAGGGAGCAAATTTACACAAAGTACCGCCTGAATGGGCCAATGATTCTAAAGCTGATCCGGGACCTAGACCCCCTGATGCAGCACCCAACAAGGAGGACCAATGCTGTGCCTACACATGTCCAGGTCTTGTGCTGCCTGCACCTACTGGCCTCCGGAAGCTTCCAGGGGATAGTCGCTGTTGCAGGGGGGATATCCCAGAGCACCATGTACCGCTGCCTAAAGAGTTTCCTTGAGGCAATGCTGAGCCGCCTTCACCACTACATCTCATTCCCGACCACCCAACAGGACTTGAATGACACCAAGCTACAGTTCTACAACGTTGCCCACTTCCCACAGGTCATTGGATGCATTGACTGTACCCACATCCACATCTGCCCACCAGCACAAACGGAGTACATGTACCGCACCCGCAAAAACTACCACTCCCTCAATATCCAGATGGTGTGCAACGCAAGGACTTACATCAGGACATAGTGGCACAATATCCGGGGAGCACACATTACTCCTTCATATTCCGGCACAGCGGCATACACACACGACAGGCCAGGGGAGACTTTGGCGAAGGACACCTACTAGGTAAGTACACATGCCCCCATATAATACACTGTGATCATGTAGCTGCGCAGAACATGCACTCACCCTCTGCTCCTTTCATTCAGGTGACAGCGCCTACGGTCTCCGTGAGTACCTCCTCACCCCTTACCTCAACCCTGCAACACCACAGCAACGGTGTTACAATGCAGCACACATCCGCACTAGGAATTGCATTGAGAGGACATTTGGGCTGTTGAAGAGCCGCTTCCGCATACTGCATAAGACTGGTGGGGCCCTCAAATACGAGCCTGAGGTCTGCTGCCGCATTGTTGCCATGTGTGCAATACTACACAACATTGCTACCAAGCGCAGGATACCTGTTGAGATATCTGGCAGTGAGTCGGAAGGGGACAACCGCCCACCTCCACATGCGCGTCATGCATGCGGGGAAAATCCAGCTGAAGGACACAGATGCCGCAACCACATCACTAATAACTTTTTCTAGTCCACCCACTCCCCTCACCCAACACTGCACTCATGCATGACAAATGTAATAATGACATGAGTCGGATTTACGTTCAACCATAAATTCTTATTGTTCATTCACAATAATGTGTTTTTCTTTTGTCCATGAGTGCACATGGAAACAGTATTGCTTCATATGTCCCCATGCTGGGGTAGAGGGCTTGCTTGCAGATTCTGCATGGCCCTGCAGGCAGAGTGTAAATTGTCAATGGCGCCTCCGTCCAGACGCACCCAGTCACCTCTCGCTGTCCTCATTTGCTGTGTTGGCCCGTGATGCTGCAGTGGGCCGGCTGCTGCGGCGGCGTTCTGTCACCGGCGGCAAGGACATGCTGCTGTGGCTTGATGTGCCCTCACTGACATCATCACCACCCCCTGGTGCAACATGGGCAGTTGGCTGCATACTGAGCACAGCTGCTGTCACCTGATCAAGTGCCCTTGCAACGTCCTGGCAACACTGAACCATTTGAACCTGCATTGCAAGGGACCGGCGGGAAAGCTGAGATGTTGCGTTGCCGATTATATGATTTGACCTGGTGTAGGCTGACAGGCGGGTCAGCAGCTGGTGGTGGCGCCGCCGGGTGATGTCCTGCTGAGAGACCAGGATCTGGTTGTTCTCTCGCACAGCTTCGGTCAGCTATCCAACATGCTGCGCGGTATTGGTGAGCTGCAGATGTATGGCAGCCAGGTGACGCGCCTGCGTCAGGTGTGCCGCAAGCATTCAGCGTTCAATTGCCAGGCCAGGATCACGTGCATGGACAGCCCTGCCCGCGCGTGTTGAGATGTCACGAAGCTGGCGCGACAGTCCGCTGGACTGCGACCTGATGGCGGCTGAGCGTCTCGTCTGCCTCCTGGCAACTGGTGGGGTGGCCTGTACCCCTGCCGTGGGTGTCCGTGGGGGTGGTTGCAGGGCACCTGTGGCTGCAGGGTTGGCACTGCCCACATGGGGGCGTGGTGGTGGTACTGCTGCAGGTGGCTGAGATGTGCCTGGTTCAGGTTGGCCCTCACCCTCGGTGTCCTCCTGGTACTCATCAATATGTAGGGCCTCGCTGTCGGTGCTGGCCTGTTCTGCTGCACCTGTGATGTAAATGGGTGCATGATTAATGATATGTAGCTTGCACATGAGATGTTGCTACATGCATGCAGGCCTGCTGTCCCTGACTGGCTTTTGGAATTACTTTGAATTTACAAGTCTGCCTGTGTTGGGCTATCTGGGAATGTTTATTACACTACAACTCCCACAATGCAATAGGGCATTTCAGGTGTGCATGGCCTGCATTACTGGGGTTGTCAATTTGCTAGCTCAGGGGTCATGGGCATTGTTAGGGGACGGGCTCGCAGTCCCATGGCACTTACCTTTGGATTGTTGGGTGGGTCGGGACGAGACCAGCTGGGTGACCCCCACGCAGGCTTCAGGAGTGAGGGTGTCCTCCACGAGGTACTCCAGTGGGGTGTTGGGTGTGGCAGTGGGGTCTCCTCCACCAGTGGCAAGTCGCTCCCCCGGCCTCTCCGCAATTCGCTCCTTGGCACGCCCTCTGAGGTCGTACCACCTCTTTTTCAAATCGTCAATTGACCGCTGGGTCACCCCGGCCGAATTTACCTTGGCGCGGATGCGCAGCCAGATGCGGCGCTTGTCAGCCTCTGGCACCCTCCTGGAGTCCTTGCCAAACAGGCGTGCATGGTCCTTACAGACCCCCTCAATTAGGTACTCAAGTTCTTGTTCAGAGAACTTAATTTTCCTCTTCCTCTCATGGCCACTGCTCCCTGCTGCTTCCTGTGACATTTTGGAGGTTGTGGATGTCCTGCTGTGCTGCTGAAATTTCACTGTAGTGGAGCTCTTCACAGTCCTGCTTCCACTTTCAGGCTCAGTGGTCTGAATGGGGGAGGGAACAGCCTACTTCCTGGTTGTGATGTCATCATTGGGCTCGAAATGCGACTTCCCGTTTTTGCGATCTCGCAATTAGCGAGATCGCAAATTGCGATTTCGGTAATTGCGAAATCGCAATTTCAACCAAGAAATCGGCCGATTCTGAGAATATTATGCGATTGGGGCTAAATCACAATCGGCAATTGCGGGCGATTGCGATTCGCATTTTTTTTGCGTATTTCTTCATGAATGCCATTCTGCGAATTCTAAATTGCGATTTGGTAAATTTCGCTATTTAGAATTCGCAGAATGTTGCATTGATGAATCTGGCTGTTAGTCTTGAACGCATGTTAAGCAGCTTGTTTTACCAGAATGCAATCTTATAGTATTGGTTAAATGAAAAAGGAACCACGCAGTAGTTATAAAATTATGTATTTATTAATATAACACTATCTAGTACGACACAGTATCTCCTACATGGAGATATTCAAAAAGCACACAATACTTAAGCACAGAAATGACAGCAAATAGCACTAATATACAGTGGGCCCCAGGGTGGGACCAAACCATATACTAAATAAATGGTGTGTCGGGCGGACGTAGAAGTGCTGGGACCCCAAGGAATCACCCATGGTGAGTTGATAGGGATCCCACGGAGTGCGTGTGCAGTGTTGGAACACAACTGCGAGCTCTGTACAAGTCTATGGGGAAGTTGTGGTTGATGTTTTAGAGTTTAAGGACCCTTTCGAGTGGACTTCGAAGAAGCCCTGTGGAAGACCAAAAGTTGTAGAGCCACCCCACCCCTGGATACCGAGGTACCAAAGTTACTTATCCCAGGGAAGCCTAGTGCATAGGTTTAAAGTGGCGTCGAAAGTCGCAGTCAAACCCAATGGAGGACTTTGAAGAAGAACTGCTGCTGGAAGGGAGAAAAGTGTCTGTTGGAATCCAAAGGTGGATTCTTGGCCAGAAGTACCTGAAAGCAGAGGGGACAGAGTCTGGGTCACTTGGGAGCGACCAGGGGCTCGTTAGGCGAATGCCCACCAATATCAGGTGCTTCAGGTTGGATGATGAAGTCCTTGACTCTACAGGTGCGGGGACCAGGAAACATCGAGGACACCTAGGAGCCAGATGCGAGCTGTCCCACAAAGGATTTCGAGTGCTGAGGGGTAGGTGTCCGGCGGGAGCACTAACAAGCCTTAGCAACGGCAACCCATGCAGAAGGTCAAGGCAGTGTATGATTCAGACCAGCAAGGCCCAGGAGACTCACCACACACAGGGGAGTCAGGGCAAGCCTGGTGCAACAAGGGGAGCCCAAGATAAGCAAATTTGCCCTCAATTGAACCCACAGACCGGAGGCACAGGAGTCAAGAGAGGACCTTGTGTGATTTCACCAAACTGCCCAGGGAGCACCCAGTGCAAGGAGGTTGAAGTTCTTGGTAGGAAATGGTGCCAGATGATGGGGCTAATATGAGCCCAATGCACTTGTTTGGGAAGTGCCAACAAGCATATGCACTTGCAAATACACGCAGTGCACAGGGGTTCGAGTATTGCAGCCCCAACAAGGGATACTGGCCTCAAACTCAGTAAAAGGGCAGCTCGGGCCTTGAGAGACATAGAAACCCCCCTCCTGTGTTGCTGGACCCTTCGGAGTCCGTAAGAGCTTGGGATCAGCAGAATAGTCAGCAGTGTTGAGGTGCCTGCAAATGCAGGGGAGTGAATCCTTTACTCCAAGGGAGATTATCTTTGGTTGTCCTTGATGCTCCACAGGTCCTGTATGGTGCATGGCACAGACAATGCTACAGACTGAGAGGTAGACAAAGTCAGGCCCAAACCAAGTCCAGCAAAGTCCAGAGTGTCCAGACGGTTGAAGTGCAGTGGTTCTTGTTCAGAACCTTTTCCATGTCAAATTTAAGGTCCTAAAGCCAGGTAAGCCCTTAAGTACCCATGGAAGAGGGTTGGCAAGATTCAGGGGACCCTCCCAGGGGAGGGTCTGGGCAGTGGGGAGGTTCCTCCCATGTCCTTTGTACAGTTTCATGCTAGAACGGGAGCCAACGGCTCCCAGGACTAATTTGAACTGGACTATGCACAGGGAAACCAAATGTACCCCTCATGCAGACTTTCAGTCACTGGCAAGCGCACCCACCCAGTCCTAATACACTAAATCCTGTCTGGGAGGTGGTCACACCTCCCTGTGACAGGATGCCTATTGTTCTGCCTTCCCCTGCTCGAGCTTGGCTCAGCAGCAGGAGGGCAGAAATGTGTCTCTGGTCGGCAGCAACCATGTTGTGCTGTCCGGAGTTAGAAGGCTGGTACCGGGAACACAAAGGACCCCACAAAGCTCGCTTCTGAGGGGTGGAATCATACCTCCCACACCAGTTACAGGTGTGGGGGTATGATTCCAACATGTTTGACACCAAACACGATAGGGTTAGTTTTAGACTTTTTAGAGTTGGTCATCACGCAGTCACGTAATGCCCCTCTATATTTTGTATATGGCTGCTTCACTGACAACCTGGGAGCATCAACTCCGTAGGCTGCAGGGGTTTCCTGCTCATACAGTGGCACTCTCGCAATCAGAACCAAGCACCCTGCCCTCAGGATTGTAAAGACAAGCTATAGGGGTGACTTATAAGTTTTAAGTGCAGTGACCCTTAGATATAGTAAACTTATATCACTTTCACAGGCTCCAATGGCAGGCCGGTAGTTTCATTTTGCATGGCCTCTCATGGGTGGCATAATACATGCTTCAGCCCATGGGAGGCCTCTGGGGTACCTATGCCCTGGGTACATGTGTACTAAATACTAGGGACTTACTAGGGACTAATAAGGGTACCCCAGTATCCAATCTGGATTGTACCTAAGTACATGGCCTAACAGTTTAAGGAGAAAGCAGATGGACTGGGGTCCTGATTAGCAGGATCCCAGTCAGACTAGTCAAAAACAGTATTACATTTAGCAAAAAGTGGGGGTAGCCATAAGAAGCAGATCCTTGTATGTAAGGATGAAGAGATTGGTCTTCTGCACTTGAGAATGTCATTTCATTTTCCAGCCTCCATATTAGTAGTATGAGTTTGTGTAAAGAGCAACCACTCTATCTCTTGTGTCTAAATGTTCGGGTCGTCAGCAGGCCCCGTTTGGCATGCCATTTGGCTTCGGGTCCGATGACAAGGCATAAACCATTCAGCAAGATAGGTGGCAGAGTTAACGAGAGGCATTGTGTATGAGGCAAAGAGTTTTAAAGGCCACTCTTTCTTGTAATGGTAGATAGTGAGGTATTTCAGGGCAGGATAATGTGATTGCGTCAATTGAATCCAAAAAATAGGCTCGCTATATACTTCTGACCTGTGCTGAGGAGACTTTTGTCTACGCTATTGCAGCAATCCAAGCAAGATATGGCAGCAGCAACCATCTGGGATACTTTCTGAGGACAATATATCTTCGGCAGAGCACCTTTTAGTGGACATAAGTGATAGAATACTATGTGTTTTTAGAGACTGCACGTATTTGGGACGAAATGAGAGATCACAGCAATTGGTACTCCCAAATAGAACAATTGTCTGAACCCTAACCATCATTTACGAGTGCGCAACATAACATGGAATGGTCTCGGGTTCACAGCAGGTATTGCTTTAATATTTCAGTGTTTTGGGTGGGAAGAAGAGCTTAGAGGAATAGGCACTGTTTGTCGAAAAGTGCACAAAAGAGTTGAGCGTGTATGGCTCTTCAATTAGTCATTTGTCTGACGTAGCTGCTCCAAAGAATACGCTTATAGCGAAGGCTCGTGCGGGGCTTGCACAATATAAAATGTAAGATTCCTTTTCATTTATTTGATTTCACTTAAATAGCCCTTTTATTTAAACTAAGCGATTTATCGTTATTCATGCATTTTGATTTTAGCTCGACGGAGTGGGGCTCTTCAGATGATAATTAGGCCACTTTTATTCCCCCTGAGCAGTTTAAGGATAGGGCTTATTTGCTGCCTTCTGTATTTTAGGTTGATAGGGTGAGTGCTGTACATGTGCCAGTGTTTTTGTTTCTTTATGCGGCTGTTGTCTGCACTGAACCAGGCCAATTTGTGGGGGTGCTTGTATGTCAACCTGTTTTGGGTGTGACTAAGCTTGTAGTACTGTGCCCTATGCTTTACCAATTTGGTGGTTGACAGGAGGTTGTACTGCAACTCCACATTTGTTGCTTGCTCTGTGACGATTTAGAAATATTCACCATGCTAAAGCCAAAACTGGCAGCTTTGTCGTCATTTGCTTATTAAACTTCATACCCTCGCCTGTGTGAAATGCGTGCCAGCCAGCTTGAGGCAAAGCCCTTCTGCTGTTTGTTTTCCACAGCCTTTTACTGGACAGTTAAATGAAACGAAGCGAAGTCACACGACATGTTGGCGAGGTCTGTTTGGAGACCTGCTATACTTTGCAATTCAGGATCAACGTGTGATTCTATATTCTGAGACACCGTTTCGTCTCTCATATACTCTGATAAAGCTCGATTCCTTTCTTAAATGCTAATTTAAGGCCTCTGTCAGCCCCATTTCAGAGCCTGCTGTGACCCCTGCGCCAAGTCTCCCTAATAAACTAATTACTTCTCATCTCCCAATCCTCCCTGCTTGGTAAACATCTTAAGCAGGAAGTTATATCTTCAGAGGGCAATGATGAGAGCCAGATGTGAGATGCTGGAAGCCAAGAAATGAGAAGTTTGCCTTTGAAGGAGATGATAGCCCCTGGGGAGGTGCATGAGAACTTCGGCCTTAGGGGGTGTGAAAGCAGAGCACGTAATGGCTGCCGGGACTTGAATTATTTACTTTCAAAATCACATACATCAACGCTTGTTTTCCAGTTTTTTTATGACAATAAAGAAGGCTGCCGCTTGACGGGGCTACAAAGAAAGAATAGAACCCTATTATGTACATGCATACCAACACCAAGTACAGTGTAGGCTATTTAGAATTGACAAACAAACACTATACCCCAAATGCAGCAGAATACTTATTTGCCATGATTCCATAAAGTCCTACCTTGACTGGAGATATGCGACAAGCTGCTTCGGGGTTTTATCCTATATGTGACATTGTTAGCCAGTCCTTGTTTTTTGTATTTTTTGTACCCAATAGCATTTTGAAGGAATGTTAAGCACATACATATACTGTTAAACGTATAACCACAAGTTGCAGAAAATAGTGTAGTCGAGGATAAAAAAAACAGTCTCACCAAAGAAGTCATACGTGACATGGGGTCACTTGACAATTATGTATGCCCTAAAAGTAGATTGGAAGAATTGCAAAGTCAGAAGTTCTCTTTTTGTGGGCTCCAAGACAGATAGTGATGCAGTGAGTCTAACACAAAACCCTCTATTTATATCACCAATCCAGGAGCAACCTCTTTTATTTTACTCATCGGTGGGGCCCATAGCACCACGAGTCACACACACACACACACTCTCAAATCACACAGTCCCTGAATCAGTGACAAGTAGACGATCTGCAAGACATGTGGGGTACCTTATTAACCTATACAGTAACTTTATACATTATATACATTATATACATTATATACATTAGAATTTGTTAACGCCTAATAGTAATAAAAAACAACATCAAGGTACTCCGCTATTTGGTCTATGGACCAACTAGTAGGAATCAGGCAAAAAAAAGAAAAAAATCTGTTGTAAAATTGGATCTTTTTATCTACTTTTGAATACCACAATAAAGAATTGAAAGCTAACTTCATTCAAGTCCGGACCTGTTCATTATGGAAATTACTTTGCTGATTGACTGAAAGACACTAAAAACTGTTGAAGATACTTTTTGATGGGTGCTGATTCCATACCTTGTGTTTAGAATTTTGGGCTTTGCCCTTAAAGGAACAGACAGGGTTGTGTTCCTTGGTTTCTTGAGCACCATCGCCACACTTCAAGTCACAGATAATAACAGTTGCAGGTTTCTTTGCCTCAACCCTTGTGTGTATAAGTGTATCTTTCATACTTTGTCTTTTAGAGTTGTTGTACACCTTCTCTTTATATTCTTCTAATTCGATTTCCCCCATTTCTCGCTCTCTCTGCTTATTTTTCTCAATTTTTATTTTTGTTTGTTTTTCGGCTTTTCTCTTTCTAATACATATACTCACTGATCTTAACATTAATGCCATTAAAATTACTATTGTTACTGGTATTAGTATCTTCCCTACCAATGAACTACCTATTTCTGCATACCATTTCTTCACAGCAGAAAGTTTTTCTAGAACACCATCAACCTCCAGTGGAGCCATTTCTTTTTGTAATTCAGTAATATTCTTAATGTATCTTTGAATTTTTTGAGTTTAAGTTGGAATATAGGTGCAACAATGTTGCACTTTCAGTGCTCTGCAGACTCCTTCTTCTTTTGCTAATAGAATATCAAGAGCAAGTCGATTTTGCATCACCATAGCTCTCATGGCAACCATTTCGGTATTTACCATCAAAAATCCTCCGGCAGTATTAGTTGACAAACGACCTACTATCGTTGACAGTTACCGAATTTTATTTGCATTAAAGATATAACCACTGCTGGTATCAATGATCCAAAAATGTCACCTATTATCTCTGCAAAACTTTCTCTTCTCCTACGTGTTAGTGGTTTACCTATCTCGTGAGTTCCTTTAGTTCCCCTATCTACATGAAATATCTTTGGAAAGATCAGACCTAGACAGCACGTTCCGTACCAGTGGTCCGGCAACCTGTAATAAGCTTTGTTTCCACATATAAAATAGATCCCTGGAAATACTGGATCTTTTCCTCCTTTAAATCCCCATCCCCCTATAATTCTGTATGTGTCTTTACATTCACTAGCACCCACGAAATAGTTGTCATACATAGTGTTATCTCTACAAATACACAATTTCCCTTGTTGAGGCAAATCTAATCCTATTGCTATATTAGTATCGCTCTTTTCATAATTTCCTTCATCATAATTCCACGGTGGTGTTTTCAATTTACTTTCAGTTGCTTTTCTTTGGTATTTAATTCTGTCTTCAACCATATCTAAAATAATTTCTCTTCTTTTCTCAATTTACATGTTAGATTATATTTAAAAGCATATTCTAAAGTCAACTCTTTTGTTTCAAGGAAAAAATCATCAAAAACGTTACCAGGTTTCACTTTGTTTAGTCTATGTACTATAGAAAGTTTAGCAAAAACATCATTTACATCTGAATAATAATATTCTAATTTGCTTGTTCTATAAAATAAACTAGCCAATACACTGCAAGTTATTCCATACGTTAAAGGAAGGTGATGATATGTTACACCTTCTGATACAGACGCAGGTAATTGCATACACACGTAACAGTCTCGTATGTCGGGGCTCTTGAAGCTGACCAAAACCGGGAAGGAGGAAAACATGGCGGCAGCCTGCTGAGCTGCCGCGGTGCTCCGTGACCGAGCTCCCGTTAGAAGCCACCCTGTCAAGTTTTTTCGGGGTAATGCATGTGTGACTATTGAGGATGATTGCGGACCCCCCGGAAGCTAAAAATGTGTGCCTAAAGCAGACTTTTGCAGGGGGAGACGCGATTGTTTTTTTTCCACGATTATTGTGAATGGAGTCTGTTTTTACTCTCTATGCTGGGTCTTCACTGCTGTGCTCTCGTCGGAGCACCTATACTTCTCTATTCTCCTGCGGTAGATTCAGCGTTTCCCTCACCACAAACACCCCCGCTGGGCCACCGGCTCTGGTCTTCGGCCGCCCTGGAGCTCAGACGGGGGAGAAAAGCACGAAGTCTCGTGCATGCTACTTGCAGCGGCCCGTTTGAGCCCAGCGGTGTGAGGCGGTAGCCGAGGAGGAGGAACAGCCGGTCTCCGCCGTGGAGGGATCAGAGGTAGCATATTCAGAGGAGAGCAGTATGAAAGTTGCTTCTGTTCACCTTCCAGCGCTATCTGTGTCACCTCAGCCCTCAAACCACAAAAATAAAAGCGAACGCGGGCGGAAAAAGAAAGAGGTGCTTGTGAAGGCGGTCCCTTTGGGTTTGGGGTCCGTTGTGAGCCCCTTGGAGTCTTCAGTAAAAAAGAAGTCTTCTTCATTTCTATGCACTGAGGTAAAGTCAAAACAGACAAGATCTTCTAAGGCCACAAAAAACCTTAAGGCAATGCTTAGTTTGGGAACTAAAATTACTCCATCGCTACGTTCCTATTTTAAAGCAGCCCCGCAGGTACTAGATCTTACAGAAGAGCTGATTATGTCTGGTCCATTAAATATTGCCACTGTCACTGCCGCTGCTCCTGCTTTCAAGCCAATCCCTCTTTCAGCAGATGGGGATCTTGAGTCATCATTGTCGTTACCATCTTGTCCACCTCTGTCCAGCTTGTTGGAATTGCCCTGTCTTGGTGAGAAGGTCTCCCTTAATTTGGGCACAGAACTTGCTGATTCAACCCTTGAAATGGTTCACTCTTTGTCAGACCCCCTGCCATCTTCGGGACATTTTTCGGTGGGTGACGAAGCTCTCTGTGGGACAGTTGGCGAGTTTTCTACCTCTAGAGAAGGGCTCACAGGTGGCATAGGAGCACATGCAGTTGCAGGTGTAGAGGATGACCAAGGGGGATCTCAGCAAGGCGGTCCAACTATTATCTGCAGCACTAACTCAGAGGGTCCTGATTCTGGTATTACTGCCGCCTCTCTACAATTAATGTTCTCCCTGTCTTTGGATATAAAGAAGGGTTTTGATGAGTCTTCGGCAAATCAGATTGAGATTAGGAATTACTGTGAATCTCTGGATAATAAGATAGACGGTCTCTCATCAAGAACAGGGAAATTGGAGGAGACTGTAGCTGCACTATCGTTACATTTGGATCAAGCTAAAGAAGATATTGTCAAGCTTAGATGGGAGGATCAGGCACTGGCCGATAGGATGGAAACATTGGAAAATAACGCCAGACGGAGAAACATCCGTATCCTTAATGTTCCTGAAGGGTCTGAGGGGTCGGACATCAAAAAGTTCATTACATCACAATTGAAGGAGTCACTATGCTTAGACATACTGCCTGAAGATCTGGCTACTGACATTCAACGAGTCCACAGGGACCCCTTCAAATGTAGCCCTCAAAGGTCTAAACCCTGCAAGATCCTTGTTAACTTCCACACCTATTCTCTTAAGGAACAGATCCTTAATCTGGCCCTAAAACAGAAGTCCTTGGCTGGGAAAGGATTTACCTACCAAATAAGGTCCGATCTTTCCAGGGTCACCTTTTTCAGGTCTCACAGAATCGCTACTGTATGTTCTTCACAGCAGCGGTATAGTGCTCGAGCCATCCTAAAACCCAATCGGGTAAATGTTTGGTATCCTTGCCCTCTGTAAAATGACCTTCGGTCTGTTTGTAAATATTGCCAGTTATCTGCAACCCTAACTCCTCTGGTACTTACTCATTCATTCTTATCTGTAAATATATTAGATAGCTTGCCCTTAGGTCTATTAGAGTAATCTAAGCCCTTCTCTTAAGATGGCCGCCGCTGCGGCCGTTTGTGGTGCTAGAGCGCTTTTGCGGTCTAGTGTATTTGGAGGTAGCGCGAGTTTGAAACTGCGCACTTCAACAACGGATTTTCGAGAAGCCACAGCCGAAAACCGTTGCTCCGCGTCTACTTTTCCTGACGGGAGTTGCGGCTCTCAATTTCTTGGTATTTAGTTCCAGGGTTCAGAACGGAGAGCCGTCCGTTCACCAGAGTTACCTTCAGGGGTTTAAGTCGACGAAGGAGTCGAAGCCACAGTTGCAGCTTACAGTTGTTCTTCGTTCGAGACTGTCTGTGGAGGAACTTCAGAAGAAAAGACCACAGGAAGGCAGACAGTAAGACTGCGTATTTCCAGGAACATTGCAGCTTTGGGTTACCCTTCCTTCCTCTTGCGCTTCTCCTATCCTTTCCTTCCCCCCTGTACCTACCTTCTTCCTTTTTGCGCGCTTCGAGAGGATAAAGAACTACAGAGACTGCTTACAAATCTGATACAATTTCGTGATACTTCTAACAGAACCCCCATTTTCACTTTCAAGCAGAAACCTTTTCAGGTAATTAGAATTCCCTTTAGTTATAACTAGTATGACATTATATAGAATCAGATAGTAATGTTAGTTCTATTTAAACCTTAGAAAGAAGGTTCCTGCTGAACTATCTCCATTAATGAAGAGTTGCAATTGCCTTGAAGCCCACTGGTAGGAGCAGTTCTTTATTTTCCATAGAGTCCAGTAAGAATAGGTGGGTAGTTGTTTATCTCTTCCCTCTGTGCATTAGGTACTCCTTTGGACAGTCAGCAGAAGTCAGCCGCAGTCCAACAGGCAGTGCAGGTGGCAACAAAGACAAGGTGTCTCTTCTTTCTCTTCCACTTCCCCTTTCCCTCCTTCTGGTGTACTTTGCTCTTGCAGCGGAGACACTGGTAGGTGGGCGACTGGGACTAGCTTCGATACTGCCCCTGTGAAGAGTTGGAGCCTTCTGACAGATTGAAGTGCCCACGAGTATTTCTTCACCCGGGCAGTATGGCTGAAGGTTTGGATTTGAAGTCCTTGGGGGCTATACTAGAGAGTATTCAAAGAGAAATAGGAGCAGTCCATGAGGAGAATAAGAGTATCAGAATGGATTTAGTAGCATCCCGTCAGGAGACTAAGTTGTTAGCTCAGAAGGTGGAGGGTTTGGCTATGGGTAATCCAGCAAAAGTTATTCCAGTCCCCAGTACCAGTCAGCCCAGTACTGATCCGAAGACTGTGACTCAGGTTATTCATTCAGTCTCTCCATTAATTCCTCTAGCAGCCCCAGAAAGATTCACAGGAGATCCCCAAAAGGCTCAACTTTTTTTAACCCAATGTTCGTTACACTTCATGTGTCGGCCGACACTATTTCCTGACGCTCAGTCTAGAGTAGCTTTTATTTTATCATATCTTGGAGGGGATGCTGCCAATTGGGCTATGCCTTTAGTTAGCGGAGATGACCCTTTACTTTCAGATTTTGTCCAATTCCAAAAAGAGTTTCTTCGAATTTTTGATAGGAGAAGGATTTCTCAGGCCACAGATAACGAGCTGCTGGAGTTGCGTCAGGGTTCCAAGGATTTAATTACCTACCTCACTCAATTCAATAAACTTATTTTGGAAACAAAATGGCCAGAGGAAAAGAGAGCAGCATTGTTTTACCGAGGCTTACGGGATGAGATTAAGGATACTTTGGCTCAAGTCCCTAATCGTCCTACAGAATTGTCTGCGTTGGTGGATCTGGTGTTGGAATTGGACTTCCGTAATTCTGAACAAAAAGGAGAGAAAAAGAAGGATTGGAAGCTCAACATACCTCGATTTGATCGGATGAGGACAGAGAGAGGAACCAGTGGAAATAATTATTCTGAACCTATGCAGATAGGAGTCGTGAGAGGTCCTTTGAGTAAGGAAGAAAAAGAGTCACGACGTCAGAAGAAATTATGTTTATACTGTGGAGGTTCTGGTCATTTTGTGAAGGAGTGTACCAAGCGACCGAAGACTCCGTTTAAGGGAAACGACGGGAGCCATCAGTAGGCGGAGTCGCTCTGGTGGTGAAGGAGGAAAAGTCGACTCCAGATTCTCATTTAATTTTGAATACTATTCAGACTATGATTCCTCATGTGATTCTTCATATGACGTTAAGATTCCGAGAACATCAGATTTTAGGAGTGGCCATAATGTTGGATTCTGGGGCCACTGGAAATTTCTGTGACATCAAGTATGCGCAGCGAATGGGATTTCGAGCCATTCAGAAGGATCAACCAGAATCAGTACGTGCAGTGGACGGAACTAATCTGTCGTCAGGCCCTATAACCAGTCACACCGAAGAGTTGGAATTAATTCAATCCGATGGTCATTGGGAAGTTTTGCAATTTAATTTGATTGACGCTCCACAGTTTCAATTGATTTTGGGGTTGCCTTGGTTAACCACTCACAACCCGACCATCGATTGGGAGAATCGAACTGTGAACATGAAATCCAAATTCTGTTTGGAACATTGTTATGGTCCAAAGACAAGAGTTGAAGAACCTTCACAAGCAACGTTGCTTTCTTTTGGAAGTCATTCTATTGGGGTCATCGCTTCTGGAGAAATTCCTTCTGAGTATCAAGACCTTGATGTTGTTTTCAGTGAACAAGAAGCAGAAATTTTGCCTCCTCATCGCTCTTATGATTGTACCATAGATTTAGAACCTGGGGCCGTGCTTCCTTGTAGTCGGATTTATGCCTTGACAGTAGCTGAAAATGATCACCTCCGAGAGTATTTGGATCGTTACCTAGCCAATGGGTTTATCCGGCCCTCGCAGTCTCCAGTTTCTTCTCCACTCTTTTTTATTCCAAAGAAACAAGAGGGGAGTTTGAGAACGTGTATCGATTATCGCGCCCTAAATCAAGTAACGATTAAGAACAGATACCCTCTACCGTTAATCTCTGTTCTGTTGGATCAAATCAAAGAGGCGCAAGTGTTCACCAAACTTGATTTGCGGGGCGCTTATCACCTTATTCGCATGAAAGAAGGGCATGAATGGAAGACTGCCTTCCGTACTAAGTTCGGTCTCTTCGAATATTGCGTGATGCCTTTTGGGCTGTGCAATGCGCCTGCCGTGTTTCAACACTTCATTAACGACATCATGGGTGACTTGATTGATAAGATTGCCATCATTTATTTGGATGATATTTTGATCTACTCCAAGAACACACAAGAGCATGTCCAGCATGTCAGAGTGGTGTTGGAACGGCTGAAAACTTACCATTTATTTGTTAAACTGGAGAAATGTGTATTTCATGCAGCCAAAGTTGAGTTTTTAGGTTTTGTAATCTCCTCTCAAGGAATCACAATGGATCCTGGAAAAGTACAAGCCGTGGAGAATTGGCCAGTTCCTCAAAATATCAAGGAGATTCAAAGATTCTTGGGCTTTGCCAATTTCTACAGACGTTTTATTCAAGGATTTTCACAATTGATTGCACCCATTACTCGTTTGCTCAAGAAGGGAGTCAAGTTTGACTGGTCACAAGAAGCGGATCAGGCCTTTTTGGAGTTAAAGAAGAAGTTCATTTCTGCCCCCATTCTCTTGCATGCGGATCCTGCTGAACCGTTCTATGTGGAAGCGGATGCCTCAGATCAAGCTATTGGTGGAGTCCTTTCTCAGCGACATCCAAAGACAGGCCAACTTCATCCGGTGGCATACCGTTCTAGGAAGCTCAATCCAGCCGAGTTGAACTATACAATCACAGAAAAAGAACTGTTAGCTGTTAAAGATTCCTTTGAAGATTGGAGACATTATTTGTTAGGAGCTAAACACACAGTTACCGTGTTTTCAGACCATAAGAATCTACAGTTTCTGAAGACAGCCAGGACGTTAACTCCAAGACAATTACGTTGGTCTCTATATTTTGCGGATTTTGACTTCGTGATTACTTATCGCCCAGGAACCAAGAATGGAAAGGCAGACGCCTTGTCCCGACTAAATACGGAAGAGTGTGAACATGTAGTGAGTCCTCAACCAATTATTCCTGAAACAAAGATTGTTTGCGCTCTTTCTGTAGACAATTTTCAAGAAGAGGTTCGAAGGAGTTTATCTCCGGAGGAAATCCAGGAATGGGTTCAATTGGGAGAAGGAAGACGTTGTTTTCAACAATTACCTTATCAGAAAGAAGCCCTATACCTACCTACGTCCGCTCTCCAACAGAAAGCTATACAAGATTGTCATGATCATCCTTTAGCTGGCCATAAAGGCATTGCCAAGACCTTGGATTTAGTGCAGCGTTATTTTTGGTGGCCTGGGTTGTCCTCTCATGTCAAAAAGTTTATGCAGTCGTGTGAACTATGTGCACGAGGTAAACCAAATAGACAATCCCCCCAGGGGTTATTGCAGCCCTTACCTACTCCTACTCATCCTTGGCACACTATTTCAATGGACCTCATTGTTGAGTTGCCTATCAGCAAAGGTTTTGACACTATTTTGGTAATTGTGGACACCTTCACTAAGATGAGTCATTTCGTTCCAATGTCTGGTACTCCTACTGCTTCGGAGTTAGCCAGAGCCTTCAGTGAAAATATAGTGAAGTTACATGGAGTTCCCAAAATTGTGGTTTCCGATAGAGGTCCTCAATTTATTTCTCGCTTCTGGCAGGCCTTCCTAAAAGGTTTAGGAATTGAGGGTAGATTGACCACCAGTTACCACCCTGAGTCAGATGGTCAGACCGAACGAATCAATCAGGAATTGGAACAATACCTCCGTCTGTTTCTTATGGATCAGGGCGGTGACTGGTCAGACAGGTTGTGGATGGCTGAGTTTGCTAGTAACAATGCTTAGAATGCATCTACTGGTTACTCACCCTTTTATTTGAATCTAGGGCGACATCCTAATCTCTTTGTTTCTCAGGAAGATTTAGAGGTTCCTGCAGTTAAAGACTTGATTACAGATTTAGTTTCCTTACACAAATCTGCAGAACAAAATCTCATGAAGGCTAAGAACTCTTATAAGAAATTTGCAGATAGACACAGAAAACCCGCACCACAATATCGGGTGGGGGATCAGGTTTGGCTTTCTACAAAGAATTTGCACTTAAAGGGAAATAGGAAGTTTCAGCCTAGATATGTGGGTCCCTATTCTGTAGAGAAAGTCTTGGGTCCAGTGACAGTGAAATTGAAATTACCAACCAAGATAGGTATCCACCCAGTCTTTCATGTGTCTTTACTGAAAAAGATTAACTCTCAGATGCGTTTGAGCAAACCTCCAGACCCCCTTTACATTCAAGGACATTCTGAGTATGAAGTTAAAGACATTCTGGATTCCAAATTCAAGAAAGGGAAACTGCTGTATTTAGTGGATTGGAAAGGTTATGGTCCCGAAGACAGATCCTGGGAACCTGTATCTAACATTCATGCTCCCCAATTGATTAAGAGATTTCACATTCGGCACCCGCTCAAGTCTGGACCGATAAATCGGTCTTTGAGAGGGGGTACTGTCAGGTCTCACAGAATCGCTACTGTATGTTCTTCACAGCAGCGGTATAGTGCTCGAGCCATCCTAAAACCCAATCGGGTAAATGTTTGGTATCCTTGCCCTCTGTAAAATGACCTTCGGTCTGTTTGTAAATATTGCCAGTTATCTGCAACCCTAACTCCTCTGGTACTTACTCATTCATTCTTATCTGTAAATATATTAGATAGCTTGCCCTTAGTTCTATTAGAGTAATCTAAGCCCTTCTCTTAAGATGGCCGCCGCTGCGGCCATTTGTGGTGCTAGAGCGCTTTTGCGGTCTAGTGTATTTGGAGGTAGCGCGAGTTTGAAACTGCGCACTTCAACAACGGATTTTCGAGAAGCCACAGCCAAAAACCGTTGCTCCGCGTCTAGTTTTCCTGACGGGAGTTGCGGCTCTCAATTTCTTGGTATTTAGTTCCAGGGTTCAGAACGGAGAGCCGTCCGTTCACCAGAGTTACCTTCAGGGGTTTAAGTCGACGAAGGAGTCGAAGCCACAGTTGCAGCTTACAGTTGTTCTTCGTTCGAGACTGTCTGTGGAGGAACTTCAGAAGAAAAAAAGACCACAGGAAGGCAGACAGTAAGACTGCGTATTTCCAGGAACATTGCAGCTTTGGGTTACCCTTCCTTCCTCTTGCGCTTCTCCTATCCTTTCCTTCCCCCCTGTACCTACCTTCTTCCTTTTTGCGCGCTTCGAGAGGATAAAGAACTACAGAGACTGCTTACAAGTCTGATACAATTTCGTGATACTTCTAACAGAACCCCCATTTTCACTTTCAAGCAGAAACCTTTTCAGGTAATTAGAATTCCCTTTAGTTATAACTAGTATGACATTATATAGAATCAGATAGTAATGTTAGTTCTCTTTAAACCTTAGAAAGAAGGTTCCTGCTGAACTATCTCCATTAATGAAGAGTTGCAATTGCCTTGAAGCCCACTGGTAGGAACAGTTCTTTATTTTCCATAGAGTCCAGTAAGAATAGGTGGGTAGTTGTTTATCTCTTCCCTCTGTGCATTAGGTACTCCTTTGGACAGTCAGCAGAAGTCAGCCGCAGTCCAACAGGCAGTGCAGGTGGCAACAAAGACAAGGTGTCTCTTCTTTCTCTTCCACTTCCCCTTTCCCTCCTTCTGGTGTACTTTGCTCTTGCAGCGCAGACACTGGTAGGTGGGCGACTGGGACTAGCTTCGATACTGCCCCTGTGAAGAGTTGGAGCCTTCTGACAACCTTAGAAAAACAGTGGGAGTTTGGCAGGCGCCTAGACGCATTTAGGAAGTTAGGTTCAACTGCACAACTCATGTTTCCTGCTGCTTTAAAAATAATGCACAATAATAAGATGTTTAACATCAGATCTATGCAGGCAGCAGATGAGTTATTTTTGGATCTGGGTAATAATGGCCCCTCTGAATAGACCCACCTAGATTAGTATCTCTCTGGCAGCTTTGTCATTGTCTACCAAATATGGAGTGCAAGTTTGGATAAGCTTGAAAAAAAAGAGTATATAAAAAAAAGAGTGTGCGAAGTTGGAAATAGAGGAAAAAAAAGAAGGTGGATGGCGGTAAATACATTTTTTTTTCCACTGATGGAAGGCAAGGTGAAGGGGGAATGATAAAGAGAAGGAAAGAAAAGAATAAGAGAACGAAAAGGGATAGAGAAAAAAAAGATGAAAGGAGGAGATTATAATCCTGTTCAAATATCTCATCAGACTTCCAGTAGTGGGAGGACTTGTTCTCGCCATATTTCTATAAAATGATGAGAGGTGACCCCGGCCTCCTCTTAGTTTATATGTCATAATCAGTAGTAAGTAGAGTTTGTGGCATGGTGGCTTAGTGGGAGCTCGGGGTGGGGTGCTTTCTACTGGACTTGCTCCGGTTAGATTTAGCAAGGGTTTTCCGAGGGGAGGGTGGGGGGGGGGCACTTGGGTAAGTGGAGGGTAGGATTGTGTGAAAAATTAAAAAATTTCCCCATTTCCCAATTAAGTTTTGCTAAGTACGGTATTAAACAAGTAATGCTTAGCGAATTATTTTTACAGTTAGGGCGGTATACTGGAAACCTTCTTACACTATGGGTCGTTTAAAATTTATCTCCTGGAATGTTAATGGCCTCCGTACCAAACCAAGAGCAGATAAAATTATGCCGTTTCTACGCGATTCGGATGCACAGGTCATTATACTCCAGGAGACCCATTTGACCCAAACTGAAATGTCTGCTTTAGTTAAGAAGAATAGGTGGATAGACCTTTCGGTATCCACATCACAAACTATGAATAATAGAGGTGAGTCTGTCATCTTCAAGAAACAATTAAAAGCTAGGTTAGTATGCCAGTTGGTTGACCCAGGTGGCAGATGGGTCATCACCACAGTCACTATCGCTGGGGCCCAATTTACATTTCTGGGCCATTATGGGCCTAATCAAGATGACCCCTCAGTGTTAGAATCTATTTTCTCTCATCTATTGTCCTTCCCTGAACCAATTATCCTGGCGGGGGACTTCAAAATAGTATTGGATCCGTTTTTAGACAAAGCTTCTAATAGTCGTCCCCTACTCGTTTCTAAAACTAGGAACTTTTTGCTTAACTCCATGAAACAATATGGGTATGTAGACATCTGGAGGGTAAGGTCAGGGCAGCAACAGGGTATCTCTTTTCGGAATCATAATTACCATCATCAGTCTATAATAGACTTTGTACTAATCAGTCAGAGATTGGTGGATTCCGTTAAGAGTATTATCTACCTACCTTTACATCTATCTGACCACTCAGCGGTGTTTACAGAGCTCGTGGGGCTTCCCAAGGCTCCCCCTAGAAGTTGGTAATTTGACCGCTCTTTACTTTCACACCCAGATGACATTGTGTTTCTCAAATCCGAAGCCCAAAATGTTATGAGTATTAATATTGGCTCAGCTGCGCTTGGAGTTGTTTGGGACTCCTTCAAGGCTTTTTTGAGGGATCTAATCACTAGTAAGGTGTCATATCGAAGGAAAAAATACAAGGAGGAAGTTGGTTCCATTGAAGCAGTTATAGCCAAAACACAAATTGACATAGATGCCAATGCTGCTTCCCCAGACCCCATTTTAAAGCAGTTACATAACAAATTACTTTCACTGAAAGGCCTCTTGGACTCGGTCTTAAACCGGAGAATTCAGCAGAAATGGGAGGCTAGTAAGTTGGCCCACTTCCAGTATGGCGAGGGTGCAGGGAAGCTACTGGCCTGGAAGGCCAAAACATACCAGGTCCGCAATAATGTTGAGTCTATCACCGCCAGTAACATCACACTCTCCTCAGATAAAGATATCAGACGTGCCTTTAGAGAGTTTTTTCAATCAATCTATCACGAGGACAACAAATCGATCCAGAGCTTATTGAGAGTTGGTTGAGTGGAATTTCTCTCCCGGCACTCTCTGCGCAGCAGCAAACATTCCTTGATAGTACCATCGCGGAGGAAGAGGTCAGGATAGCCATCCAAAGTAGTAAAAAAGGGAAGGCGGCAGGACCCGATGGGCTTCCTGACGAAATTTATAGAGTCTTGGAACAAGAAATAGTAACCCTCCTTACTACTCTATTTAATCAAATTCTACAGGATGGCCAGCATCCCCCTGTATCCTGGGACAGTGCATCAATCACCCTCATTTTGAAACCAGGGAAGCCAGCTTCTTGCTGTGGGTCTTATAGGCCAATTTCAATTCTAAATGTAGATTACAAAATCTTTGCTACAGTTCTTGCAAAGAGGCTGGCAGTCGTGGCCCCCTATACTTTACTTCAAAAAGGGGGTGGTGATGGACAGAGTATCTGAGTTAATCAGAACACTCCTACCCAGTCAACAGATCAGGGCTTGATCCATCACCGTTTTTTAGCTCACTGCACCATCCCAGTTCAGAACCTGGCTATATGCAAATTAGTCTGTCCCTGGCCCAGTGCATCATGGGAACAGGGCAGACCAAACTACCAAGCCAATTCTTCTCTGGAAAGGAAACAAGCTTCCGGGGACCGGTTTCTAGCATTACAGCCGTCTTCGGCCCGGCTTGCTTGAATCCTGATGGTGCAGTGAGCAAGGGACTCACATCTGAGTATACCCTTCCACACTTGTGGTGGCCAAAATATTTCAAAAAGGGGGTGGTGATGGACAGTGTATCTGAGTTAATCAGAACACTCCTACCCAGTCAACAGATCAGGGCTTGATCCATCACCGTTTTTTAGCTCACTGCACCATCCCAGTTCAGAACCTGGATATATGCAAATTAGTCTGTCCCTGGCCCAGTGCATCATGGGAACAGGGCAGACCAAACTACCAAGCCAATTCTTCACTGGAAAGGAAACAAGCTTCCGGGGACCGGTTTCTGGCATTACAGCCGTCTTCGGCCCGGCTTGCTTGAATCCTGATGGTGCAGTGAGCAAGGGACTCACATCTGAGTATACCCTTCCACACTTGTGGTGGCCAAAATATTTCAAAAACGGGGTGTTGATGGACAGAGTATCTGAGTTAATCAGAACACTCCTACCCAGTCAACAGATCAGGGCTTGATCCATCACCGTTTTTTAGCTCACTGCACCATCCCAGTTCAGAACCTGGCTATATGCAAATTAGTCTGTCCCTGGCCCAGTGCATCATGGGAACAGGGCAGACCAAACTACCAAGCCAATTCTTCACTGGAAAGGAAACAAGCTTCCGGGGACCGGTTTCTGGCATTACAGCCGTCTTCGGCCCGGCTTGCTTGAATCCTGATGGTGCAGTGAGCAAGGGACTCACATCTGAGTATACCCTTCCACACTTGTGGTGGCCAAAATATTTCAAAAAGGGGGTGGTGATGGACAGAGTATCTGAGTTAATCAGAACACTCCTACCCAGTCAACAGATCAGGGCTTGATCCATCACCGTTTTTTAGCTCACTGCACCATCCCAGTTCAGAACCTGGATATATGCAAATAAACTGTCCCTGGCCCAGTGCATCATGGGAACAGGGCAGACCAAACTACCAAGCCAATTCTTCACTGGAAAGGAAACAAGCTTCCGGGGACCGGTTTCTGGCATTACAGCCGTCTTCGGCCCGGCTTGCTTGAATCCTGATGGTGCAGTGAGCAAGGGACTCACATCTGAGTATACCCTTCCACACTTGTGGTGGCCAAAATATTTCAAAAACGGGGTGTTGATGGACAGAGTATCTGAGTTAATCAGAACACTCCTACCCAGTCAACAGATCAGGGCTTGATCCATCACCGTTTTTTAGCTCACTGCACCATCCCAGTTCAGAACCTGGCTATATGCAAATTAGTCTGTCCCTGGCCCAGTGCATCATGGGAACAGGGCAGACCAAACTACCAAGCCAATTCTTCACTGGAAAGGAAACAAGCTTCCGGGGACCGGTTTCTGGCATTACAGCCGTCTTCGGCCCGGCTTGCTTGAATCCTGATGGTGCAGTGAGCAAGGGACTCACATCTGAGTATACCCTTCCACACTTGTGGTGGCCAAAATATTTCAAAAAGGGGGTGGTGATGGACAGAGTATCTGAGTTAATCAGAACACTCCTACCCAGTCAACAGATCAGGGCTTGATCCATCACCGTTTTTTAGCTCACTGCACCATCCCTGTTCAGAACCTGGCTATATGCAAATAAACTGTCCCTGGCCCAGTGCATCATGGGAACAGGGCAGACCAAACTACCAAGCCAATTCTTCACTGGAAAGGAAACAAGCTTCCGGGGACCGGTTTCTGGCATTACAGCCGTCTTCGGCCCGGCTTGCTTGAATCCTGATGGTGCAGTGAGCAATGGACTCACATCTGAGTATACTCTTCCACACTTGTGGTGGCCAAAATATTTCAAAAAGGGGGTGGTGATGGACAGAGTATCTGAGTTAATCAGAACACTCCTACCCAGTCAACAGATCAGGGCTTGATCCATCACCGTTTTTTAGCTCACTGCACCATCCCAGTTCAGAACCTGGCTATATGCAAATTAGTCTGTCCCTGGCCCAGTGCATCATGGGAACAGGGCAGACCAAACTACCAAGCCAATTCTTCACTGGAAAGGAAACAAGCTTCCGGGGACCGGTTTCTGGCATTACAGCCGTCTTCGGCCCGGCTTGCTTGAATCCTGATGGTGCAGTGAGCAAGGGACTCACATCTGAGTATACCCTTCCACACTTGTGGTGGCCAAAATATTTCAATATTTCATGTTACATCATGACCAGAAGGGGTTTGTCAGGGGATGTCAGCTATATGAGCTGACATATGACCTTATGGGGGCAATCGACATGGCATCGGCTGGGGCCCTCCCTTTGACCACTCTCACGTTGGATGCAACCAAGGCCTTCGACAGGGTAAATTGGCTATACCTGTCAGGGGCCTTGGCCAAGTTCAACATCGGTGAGGGCTTACTCCGGGCTATCCGTCTTCTGTATCAGCGCCGAACAGCTCGTGTTCTGGTCAATGGAGATTTATCGGACCCCTTTAACATCACAAGGGTGACACGGCAGGGCTGCCCACTCTCCCCTCTCTTATTCGATTTGTACATCGAACCCTTCGCTCAACGCTTGAGGGAGGATGTTGGTATCAAGCCGTTTACTTATAGGGGATGGGAGAGGAAGGTGGCCCTGTACGCGGATGACATTCTTATCTTCTCATCAGAGGCACATACTGCACTTCCTGCAATATTCAAGGCTGCTCTAGAATTCGGGGAAGTCTCTGGGTATGAGGTCAATCCCTCCAAAACAGAGATACTTGTCTGGAATGATGATGAATGTGACATTAATATACAGCTTGGGTCTAGCATGCGTTATCTAGGTCTCAATATTGTGAAAGACATCAATCAAATTGCTATGACTAATTTTACAATTGTCGCAAAAGCATGTCGTAAACTTATGCGATCATGGGCACAACTTCCGCTATCCTTATTAGGAAGAGTTAATTTGATTAAAATGACCATTTTACCTAAAGTTTCCTTTTTATTTAATACCATCCCCCTTCACTTTGATCCATCTCTGTTAGCAAAACTACAGGCGGAAATTAGTTCCTTTATCTGGGATAAGCACCTTCCAAGGATTGCTTGGAAGAAATTAAGGCGGCTCAGGGAGAAGGGCAGGTTGGCAGCTCCAGATCTGCAGATGTACGCATGGCGTTCCAGCTTTCCCATGCCCGAATGCTTTTTTTTTTTTTTTTTTTTTTTTTTTAATATTAAAAACTTTTATTGAGCAATTAAAGTAAAAAGTACAAGGATGGGCCTACAACCACACGGGCTGGCCGCTAATAGCAACGTACAACATAAGAAGCAAACGAACACTTCCGTGGCCAGGCACAAATCAGATATCAAGTATTGCTCAAACCATAGGACAGGACATACATTTTTTTTTGTTTTTTCAAACATAGAAACAACTAACTCTAAACAAGGCGAATACACAATAATCAAAGTCAGCCCAGAAGGCGGAGGGGAAAGCCACTAATCAGGAAGACGAAAGCACAGTCAATGGGGCTCGGCAAGGCCGGGGGGGGGACAGCGGGGAGGACAGTAAAATCTTAGAACAATATGAAAATTTCGGGAATGCCAGCCTAGGGAGATAGGGTAACATCGGGAGTGTCAACCAAGGGAGGGGTACAGATGTCACCACGATATTCGTTCCACTGACTCCAAATCTTCGTCCACGCCCTGGGTCTGCCCCTAGCCACATAGACGGTCTTCTCTCGAAACATGGACCAGTCCATGTTATCTTCCCACACCGAGACCTCGGGAGGTCTGGAAGCGCCCCAGAGTTGCGCAATGTCCCGTTTCGCGACCATGTATCCCAAGGTCGCCCATCGGGTCTGAGCCACAGAACAGTCGGTGGATTCCCACACATTCAACAGGCATCGTCGGGCCTCAGGCCGCAGGGCAATACCAGTCACAGCAGTCATCACCGCAAGCACATCAGTCCAATAGGCTGCCACCACTGGGCACTCCCAAAGAACATGCAGTAATGTAGCACTCATCCCACAACCACGTTTGCATAAACCATCTGGGGAAAAACCCATTGCTACCAGACGCGGACCAGTTACATACACCCGGTGAAGGATCTTAAGTTGAACCAAGCGAAGACGGGCTGGGATGGCGACCTCTTTCGGAGAAGAGAGTGCCGACTGCCAATCCTCGTCATCTAAGTCCAACCCGTCCCCGACCCAAACCTCCCTAAGTCGGACCAGTAAGTCAGCGCGATTATTAATCAGTTTCTTGTAAATCAGGGAGATAGTGCTATCGGGCAGGTGTCCATCCAGAATGCGGTCCTCAAGGGGGGAGGACTCGGGCAGTGGCACATCAGGAGTCAGAACTGAGGCCAGGGCATGCCGGACCTGCAGATATCGAAAAAACTCTCTGTCACTCAAGTCATACTCGGCCTTAAGGGCCTGGAAAGACTTCACTCCACCCTTCACACAGACATCACCCACTTTACATATCCCAATCATATCCCAGCGGTCAAAGCCCTTGGAGGACCAGAGACTTCCCAAACGTTCGGAAGCATAAAGCGGAGTCGCCATTGTCAATCGATTCTCCCATCCCAAACTCACATTCGCGGCACGCCACACATTGACTGCGATCCTGGACGGGCCCGTAAGATGGCGCCCGGCCGATCTGGAATAAAGCGCTCTATTAAAATCCCCTCCCGGCAGCTGGAGTTTATCCATCTCAAAGGCCGGATCGCGACCCGGGGAATACATTGCGTGGTTAATGGCAGACAGCTGGGTGGCCCAATAATATCTCTTGATATCGGGGAGCGCCATGCCCCCGTCGTACCAAGGGATGGTAAGTTTCGCCAGGGCAATACGTGGACGCCCGTCCCAGATCAGTTGTCTTTGAAGACTCTCGATCTCTCGGAAATAGGCAGCGGGAACGTCGTCAAAAGAGTTTTGAAGTGCGTATAGGAATCGTGGCAAAGACATCATTTTAAAAAGGGCAGCCCTGCCCAGAGGAGACAGGGGTAGCTTACGCCAGCGGGCCACGTCCAGTCGCAGTCTAAGAAGCGGGGGGAGGAGATTACGCTCGAACCGGAGTGAAGAGTCCAGTGAAATAAAGATCCCCAAATACTTGAAGCCAGATTGGACAACCTGGATAGGAAATCTGTCTGGCAAGGGGGGCAACACACCTGAAAGAACATACACACAAGACTTAGCCCAATTAATAACCAGACCTGAGTTAGCACCAAACGAAGTAAGAACGTCAAATAATACATTTAAAGATTTACGCGGGGAAGTAAGATACAGAAGAATGTCATCCGCGTAAAGCGAGACGCGGTCTTCAAAATCCGGTGACCAACGGATCCCTTTGAGTGAAGGTTCCCATCGAAGCCACGCAGCTAACGGTTCCAGGGCGAGCGCGAAAAGCAACGGAGACAAGGGGCATCCCTGACGGGTCCCTCTACCAAGGCAGAAGGGGACAGAGACCCGACCATTTACCACCACCTGTGCCAAGGGTTCGGCGTATAACAACTTCACCCAACCAATAAACTCAGGTCCGAAACCAAATTTCTCAAGAGCTCACCAAAGATAGGGCCACTCCACCGTATCAAAGGCCATAGAGGCGTCCAACGAAGCCAAAATGGCCGGCTCCGTCAGAAGCCCCGCCCTCGCAACAGCTCCGTGGAGACGACGTAGGTTAAGAGCCGTGTTGCGATGCGGGATAAATCCGGATTGATCCGGATGAACCAAGCCACCAATGACCGTCAAGAGGCGGGTAGCCAGAAGCTTAGCCAGAACCTTGGGTTCAACATTCAACAGGGAAATGGGCCTATAAGACGAACAAAGGTCCCGAGGTTTACCTTCTTTGGGAATAACAACAATCGTAGCCAGACGCTGATCATATGGGAGAATACCCCGCTCCCGGGATTCCAAAAACATAGCGCGAAGATAGGGCGTCAGCTTATCAGGACTTAGCTTGTACAATTCAATAGGCAATCCATTCGGGCCCAAAGCTTTGCCCGAACGGAGTGAGCGAATAGCCGTCGCTATCTCGTCCGTAGTGAAAGGGGACTCCAAAGAAACTCGGTCTAAATTGGAAACACTGGGCAGAGCTATATCACGCAACAAAAGGCGAGAGTCATCAACATCCCGTGCAGACACAGGGGAATAAACCACACGAAAATAGTCCGCAAAACATTCGACTATGCCAACCGGGTCAGTCACTCTCACACCATTCAAAGTCTGAATCACAGGCACCACACGATTCGCCCTCTCCTTCTTATCCAGCCATGCCAGCAATTTACCCGCTTTGTCCCCCACATCATACAAACGACCCTGTTGCTCCCGAAACATCAATTTAGCCGCATCTGTAACCAAAGACCTATAGGCAAATTGTTTCAGACCCAGGGCGTGGAGTTTACCAGGTGTGACATTCGACTCCAGGTCAGCCTCTATCTCTGCAATCTCCCTCTCAAGGTCCACCACCTCCAGATTCCTCCCCTTTTTAGATTCAGCAATAAGGGAAAGGGCCTGCCCGCGAATCACTGTCTTAAAGGCCTCCCACAGGGATACCGCCGATGAGACGGACCCCTTGTTGTCTAGGAAATAATTGTCCAAAGACTTAATCAAGAGACAGCGGGTCTCGGGGGAGGTGAGGTACCATGGGTTAATAGGAGCCACACGGCCCGCCGCCTCCACCCCCACCTCAAAACAAAGCCAGAGCGGCGAATGATCAGAGATGCCCCGGGGGAGGTGTCTAATCTCACGAACCGCCGGCGACTGCGCCGCAGGCATCAGGAAATAATCCAGTCTAGACAAACTCCCATGGGCCCCAGAATGAAAAGTGTATTGAAGCTGAGTAGGATGCATAAGCCTCCAACAATCCACCAAGCCAAACGTATCCAGAAACCCACCCAGCCACCGTTGGGCCGAAGGAGTATCCCTAGGGGGGTGACGATCGTGTAGACCGGAGAACACTGAATTAAAGTCCCCCGCTATAAAAAGAGTACTATCAGGGAGGTTCAACAACACCCGGCCCAAATCGGAAAAAGTAGAGGTCTGTAGACCGGGGGGCACATAGACGGCAAACAAGGAAAGGGTCCGACCCTCATAGCGTCCCACGAGGACGGCGTAACGCCCCCGATCATCAAGGATCACATCATCAATAGCCAGGGGGAGGGAAGCCCGAACAAGGATACCCACCCCCCTGGAACCCGTGGTAAACCCCGAATGTGCGGCGAGGCGATAGCCCCACCTATTCATTGCACGACCTGTATTGCCCACCAAATGAGTCTCCTGTAGAAAAACAATATCTGGAGACAAACGTCGTAGACATCGCAACACCACACCTCGCTTAATACGATCCCCCAGACCCGCTACCCCCCATCCCACACAGCAACGCCGAAACCCCCCCTCAATGAGCATGACATCAAAAACATCATTAGCAAGATAGAATCGCCTTGAGAAAACAAAACACAAACATCAAACATCCCTTCCACCCACCCCCCAACAATCAAGGAAACACCCCCCACCCTGCACCCCTGCAAGAAGCTAAAAAGCCATCCCAACATGCAGTGTGCCTGTCGCCCAAGAACCCCCATTCTACAAAAAGACCCCGGAGGAGGAAAGGCCCTGACCCACCCGCCACCCCGATCAAGACAACTAACGAGGAGAACACACAGACAGTAGAGGCACTTAGGCATAAAATCCCAGAAGAAGTTACTCTACACGAAGACCCGGGCATAGACAAATAGTTCAGCTTTCTGCACCACCCTCAGCACCACCCGGGTGGTCGGCGGGCTCAGTCACAGGAGGTCGGTCCGGCAGAGAGTCCAACCAGTCATTCACTGAATCAGGCCGACAAAGAAAAAGGTTCGGTCATTGTACTCAACTCGCAGCCTGGTCGGAAAAAGCATAGCATATCGCAATCCCATGTCTCGGAGGCGCTTCTTGACTCCACGGAAACCCATACGCTGTTTCTGAACCTGTTGAGAAAAGTCCGGGTAAAAGTTCACCGTGGCATTCTCAAAGGCCACCGGGCCCTTCACGCGCGATGCCTGCAGGATAGCGTCCCGATCTCTATAGTGGAAGAGTTTTGCAACAATAGGCCTCGGCGGGGCGCCCGGCTTACCCTGGCCTCCCGGAACACGATGGGCACGTTCCACTGCGAAAAATTTACTCAATCCAGACGGAGAAAGGTAGTTCTGGATCAGGTCCTCGACCAGGAGATCAACAGAGTGCGGGTCTGGATTCTCCGGAACGCCAACCACACGCACATTACAGCGACGTGCCCTGTTCTCAAAGTCCTCCAAGCGCCGGGTCATGAAATCGTTCACCCTACGGAGATTGCCAATCTCCGTCTGTATCTCCGAGACGTCTGCCGTGAGGCTGGATGACTTGAGATCCAATGACTTCACCTTCTCATTGGTTTTAGATAGGTCGGCCCGAATCAAGTTCACTTCAATGGCCACGGTGTCGATTTTGTGGGCCAGAGCTTCATACTGTTGGCCTATTGTTTCCTTCATGCCAAAAATGGCGCCCATGATGTCCTGCAAGGACGGCTCCGTTGACGCGTCCACGATGTGGTCAACCGCACTTGGACCAGGCAGGGCGGCTCCAGGGGACCCCTTCGTATGGGTGTAACGGTCCATAACGTTAGACTGGACCGGGCCCCCACGCAGGGGCGTCTTGGTCTTTCGGGTCTCTCGGTCCCCCCTGCCCGCCATGTCGGAGGCCGCGTCACCAGGAGACTCACTCGACCCGATGGAAATGGCTGCAGGAAAGTAGGGCGTCGGGACCAAAAGGCAGCAACGAGGGTACCACCAGGAGGGAACTAGCCTGGAAGGAGAATAAGCAAGCCAAAGGCCCGACAGCCGTCTCGTGCGCCGGACCCAGCAAAGGCCGGACTCTTCTGCCAGATGTCTCAGTCAGAGGCAGAATCGAAACCGAAACTTAAGAGGGGGACCCACAAGTCCAATCCCCCTGCCGCTGTTGTTCAACTCCAAGACGGCCACAACGCCGCACCCAGTCCCGGGCGCACCTCAAGGGCGGACCCCGAAAGTTCAAGCCGTCGTATCTTCGGCGTCCCGGGTCCAAATCAAATTCCAAAAGTCCCAGGAAGATCAGCCCAGTGTCCTCTACACAAATCCTCGCAAAGAATCAGGATATGGTCAGGATATCATGCCGGGAGTGGCGGGGGTCCGGAGAGCGCTGTGCTCACGCGGCCATCACTGATGCCCGCCAAGCTCCTCCCCCCCGAATGCTTTTAAAGATGCCACAGATCAGGGAGTTGGGACCTTGTTTTCAGCTCTGCTTAAAGGGGAAGGAGTTAGTCAGTCAGGCTTTTTGTTTAAATTTGGTGACCCCAAGTTCTTTAAGAAGATTACATTGAAAATCTTGCAGGGGATGGCAAAAACTTGTGCTAAGCTAACGATGTCTATAAAGTTGGGGTACTTCTCCAGTAGGACACCTCTTTGGGGTCTTCCTGAGAGCCCTGTGTGGCTGGGAGACAGTATAGCTGCCCCGTTAAGAGACGCAGGTCTGGAGGTTTGGGGAGATCTTTTTATGGAAGGGGGCTTGCTCCCATGGGAATGTTTAAGGAATAAAATCGGCCCAAACCTTGCAAGGTTTAAATATATGCAAATTACCAGCTGGACCCATTCTTATACTTCCTCGCTTTCCCGTGGTAACAGGTTTCCACTCGGCGGTCACAGTCAGTTAGTATCCCAACTAGTAGACAAGCCACCTGCCAAGAAGGAGATCTCCCTATGGTACAATCTGATCCTGGAAGAAGTTGATGGCGACTTTCGGCTACCAGACCTGCTGTGGGGTTCCCTCTTTACTGATCGTAATGTGCATGATCTGTGGACTGCATCGTGTAAGCTTCTGTGGGATATCGTCAAGCCTGCATGGTTACGCAGAAACCACCTTTTCACTCTTCACAGAGCATACTACTCCCCTCTTAGACTTTCAAAATTCTCTCAAGGGAACTCAGTAGCCTGCGCCAAGTGCGGGCTAGTTGCTGCCTCGGACGCCTCATGTTTTTTGAATGCCCTCGCACTTTCTGCATCATTGGGCTTTCAAGTAGTGCTAGGGTTTCCTCTTGTGATTTTTGGAATATTGGATGGGGTTCAGAGCCCGACAAAAAGTTTGTTGTTTTATTCCATCTTACTTGCCAGAAGGGAGATTTGTAAAAAATGGAAAGATCCTATACCTCCCTCTCTCAATGACTGGCTTTCTTCAATCTTGCAGGTCTCCAGATTAGATCTGGCTAGGGCTCGTAATCAAAATAAGAGAGCATTCTGGCATCTGTTGGTCTGGGAACACTGATCTGGAAGTTTTTTTTCCCCCCTGGGTCCGATGATTACTCAGCTGTGGTTCATTCTCCTTGCAAAGCCTTTATCCGGTTGGAAGCCCGTTACCTAATAGCTGAATACTCTACCTGGTTTTATACCTTCTTTATGGTTTCCTTGTGTTTGTCTCTGGGGGAAGCGTCATCGCTGGCGGGATGTCGATAATCTACCTTAGCTAATCCCTGCCAGTCTTATAAACTGTGACAGCATGCCGTATTCCTACCTGTGCCTACACCCGAAACCATGGTGAGAAATGAGGACAAAAAAAAAACAGTCTCCTATGTCCATTGTCTAAGAATGGGCATGCTCCCGCCTTGCAACCACCCAAAAAGCTTTTTGGGTCTATTTGCCCAATATCATCAGGCCCAGCAAACCTCTGAAGATGTGCAAGATAGTTAAAGCAGTGTTGTTGTCATTACTTTCTGTTTCAAGCCCTAATGTATTTTTGCTGCTATTTTGGCACTGTCATGGGATTTATGAATACCTGTCTATAATGCTCATTATTGTATAAGGTCCTGTGTGTACCCAAACTCCCTTGCAGTGGTATCATCTATGTCTTTCCCCCTCCCCCCGGCTGCCACTATACCATATTTCGACATTTTGGGTTTCAAAATTGATTATGGTCTATGTGATCTGTTTCTTTCATTTATTTGCTTTTTCATTTGTGTTATTTTTTATTCAAAATACAATAAAAACATTACAAAAAAAACAACTTCCTTTAGGAGCTGGCAGAAGCAAACAATGGAAGCACAGATATTTGCAACATGTAGTGTACTGCAGGAAATATTTGCTTTGATTGTGTTCGAAGTTGTTTCCTGGGAAGAATCTGTCGTAATGCTGAAGGTTTAAGACAAAGAGACATTGAATGAACTGGTCATGATGAGAGTGGTGTGACAGAACATGCCCATTCTTAGCCAATAAGAGACAGAGTTTGTTCTCATATTGAAACATATGTGGGATCTAAATGTATAGCCATTGAATTATATGGTTCGGCCATCTAGGGTTACAAGCCAATGGAGGGGACACAGACAGCTGAAAATAAGTTGTTACGTACCCTCTTGTCCGTCCCCCAATCCACTCCTACTTTTGTAATTCACCAGGAGTTAGGTGTTGGTTACGTGGCAGACAGGTTGAAGTTGGCCCCGGTGGGTTGCTGCCTTAAAACTTGGCTTAGCCCCCAATTAAGTCTGAATCATAAGATCATAAGGGACTGTGTCACCCTGGAGCGAGTAAATAATATTCCATGGCTATATTATGTCAAGAACACTTTAACTAAGCTTGGACATCCCAAACTATTTGATTTCCCTGCCAAAAGATGACTTGACCTGGGTAAAAATACATTTTCTGAATCTGATGTCGGTAGAGCGGGAGGAGATCGTGTTAATGAAACCATCAGTTAAAGCCTATTTTATGTTAAAAACCTCACCCGAGATTGAATCTTATTTGAGGATCGTCACGAAGCCGTTCCACCGCCTGCTTCTTACTGCAGTACGCACTGGATACCAATCTCTCTTGTGCGCCGCACAAAAGCTTCAGAGGTTCACGGAATTTTAAACGGAAGGAATCAAACCTTTTAGAAGCCGTATGGCTCAAATTGAGGGGTGACTACTCCGAACACCCACTGGGAAACATCACAATATCCACCTTCCCTTTCCCTTCACTCACTTGATGTATATAATTCACTTTTTTCACGAGTCCACTATATGTCACATTGCACGTACTCTAGTTATATGCGCCGTTTGTTACTAAGTAATGATGGATTGTCTTGATTGATTTATCTGTATTATAAACAAAGTATTCATGAATGAAATTAATTCAGAGATTAAAAAGTATATTGTTACTCTGTTTTCCTTGGTATGGGATTTGCTTTTTGTTCTGTTTTTTGAAAAAATGCTGTCCTTTAATGACTGTACAAAGTAACTTAAAATAATCTATGTTTAACTAAGAAACGATTTCGAAATGAATGGATATGCATTTTTGAAGTAATCAGCTCGCATACCCGACAGAACCACTGTATATACTAAACTGTTCTGCCCAGGTTCTGAGGGATACTGGGTTACCCCATAGAGATTTACAACCCCAAAAAATACAGCGTTGGTTTTGGCACGGTTGGTCTGGTCCGGACGGTGACGGATAGCATTGGCAATTTGCATCCCTAGTTAGCTCAGCTGGCTTCGCTTAGCTAGTTAGTAAGTTTACAAATTACAATGAATTTAATTACTGCTGCAGAGCTTAACTTAAAACTTTAAGTGCTTTGCTTAACTTGATTTCTATCTTCTTACCGTTATTCGTGGTGGGCAGAGACACGCACATTGCACTGCTCAGTTGTACTTTGCTGCGTGCTGCCTGCTTGCTACCAGGCCGCAGTCTGCAGTGCCAGTGCCAGACCGTCCTGTAGACAGTACTACTGGCTGCCACGGCACCAGACCAGACACAGTTGCACAGCCCAGCTCTGCCCTTCGGCTTCGTCGTTGGTCGGGTCGGGCTGGGGCCGCGGGCTTAACAATGTGGATGACTCGTGGCGTGGGGAGTTGCCGCCTGCCGCTGCAACTGCGCAGCGCGGTGGTTATGCTGGGGCGTGGCAACTGGTGGCAGCCTGAGCCAAAGTGAAAAGAATCTGCATGCGCTACCGCACGCACAGCCCCATCCCCCATCAGAACCTCAAGCCCGGCCCCACCATGGCCTGCCCAAATACATCATTAATGATTGTGTGCATTCTGTGTTCTGAACTTCCACGGCCCGCCCACCCACTGGCAAGTGGCAAACAGAAACTGTGAACAACTCTGCGTCTATTCTGCTGCCGCCAATATGATGAAAAGAAACTTGAAAATTCAAAAATAGATTCTCCATGCACTCGTTGATTATTCGTTTAATTCAAAGTTCTTTGTGTGCCACTGTATCCGTTGCACCTAGTCACGGTGCCTGTAACATATATTGCCAATGGTCGGTTTAGGAGTTCCCTATTCCGTATGGATAAGTACACTTTCCTTTGGAACCTGTGGTTCTTTACATCTTACAATTGTATGGGTTCAAATATATTTCAATGGAACGTCATAAAACAGAGGATTCTTGTTCATTGAATCATTTTATTATTTCTTCCTTATTTCAATGTTGTAATCACATTGTTTTCATCTTGTTTTTATCTTTACAAAACCTAATGCATTTCCATGAACCTAGATGAGATATCCCAAATCACCTCAAACAAAGCAGAAACCTTAATTTTTTCAACAGAAGAAGCAAGTGAAATATATGGTCTATTCCAAGAAGCGCAAACTTTCAGTCCACAAATCAGTACGGTCACGCAACTCCTAAAGCAACTTAAATACATAAGTAAAAAGTAAATTAACCAGAGATTACATGCCACCACACTCATCCACTATCATAAGAATAAACGAATACTGAGAGGGTTAAGGATAGCATTAAAACCTATGCTATACAGGAACAACAAAGCTTTCATTAAAAAGGTGGCATCAAATATTAAATAAATGCTCTTTGGACCTCATTTTATTGATAGTAGGAGAATTGTCAAACATTCTGAAAGGGTTGGAAGAAGAAATTTCAAATATCAAGGCGGAATTGAATAAACATCCAGACATACAAACAATGCTAGATGATGTCAACACAAAATTAGACAAATATACAAAAGAAATTAATGAAAGGAAAATTAAAAAATATCGTCAAGACACAATCGACTATAAACTGGAGGAAGTGTATACATGGGCTGAAGTATACAATCAGAGGAAATGGCAACAAAGACCGCAAACAAGCTCATCACAAGAAAACGTGGTTTCAGACTCAGAAATAGCAAGAAATCGACCACCATTAGATGTTTCGGCAAGCACATCATTGTAAACAACAAGCACTACAAAACCATCAAAAGCGGCTTTTTTATCGATAAGTTCAGCACAAACAATCCACCTACCATAGAAAAACCAGGAGGAGCAAAAGAATCAGATGCAGAATCAATAAAGAGAGCACTACGAAGCTCAGTGAAGACGACATAGTCATTAATATATCAAATGTGACTTTATCTGAAGAACAAACTAAAGTACTAGCTAAAGGAACATCAGTATTAGTCCACACCACATGGAACCAATACAAATAAAAGAGTACAAAGAATTCAAAAAGAAAAGTACATTTTGTGCACCGACATCACACAAGGCTTTGGAGATATTTGAACAGTTAGTTAAAAATGATTGCAACGCAATAAAATATGGCAACAACAATAAATCCAACTTCAGCAAAAAAGAATGGAACATCTTACGAGATTTAGCTAACATCAAGGACATAACATTCCAAAGAGCCGATAAAGGAGGAGCTCTGATAGTGATGAACACGGAATACTATCAAAAGAGTGTTAACAGTCATGTAGAAGATCAAACAACATACATGAAGCTAGACAATGACCCTACCACTGAATTTCGAAAAATTTTGCGACAAATCTTAAATAAAGCCAGAGACATGGGCTGGATCAGCAACAAAACACATCAATTTCTCGATAATGATCATCCAAGACGGCCACAACTTTATATGTTGCAGAAAATACATAAACATGCACAACTACCTCCCTTCAGACCAATAGTATCTGCTTGTGGATCAATTTCAGAACCAATTGGACAATATCTAGATCATTTTACAACCGATGGTACAAGCTTGGTCATCTTACATCAAGGATACTACTTCTTTTTTAAATCTTCTAGAATCATTTGAGAACTAAGATAAATCAAACTGGATACTCTGCACAATTGATGTGTGCTCACTATATACATCAATACCGCATAAAGAGGGACTGGAGACCATCAAATGGTTTCTATTAAACAATAATTGTGAAGGAGCCAATAAGATTTTGATATTAGAGCTGATGCAGTTTGCTTTATATCACAGCTATTTTGAATGGAACAACACCTTCTACGCTCAGTGTAATGGAACCTCAATGGGCTTCGCTGGGGCCCCAACATATGCGAATCTCTTCATGGCCAAGTTCGAACACGAACACATCATGTCAGATAATGAATAGACAAAAAATCTGATAACATACAAAAGATACATAGACGATATCTTTTGGATATGGCAAGGCGATATTCCATCACTGGAGATCAAAATAAAAGACCTGAATGAATGTCACCCAAGGATTAAGTTTACCCACCAAATTGATAAACATACCATACCATTCCTGGACGTCTTAATCACAATTCAAGATGACCAAATGCATACTAATGTTTACTCTAAACCAACAGATCTCTATAACAGTTTACATTATCAAAGTTTTCACCAACAATCACTAAAGGAACATCTTCCAAAATCTCAATTCATCAGACTAAAACGCATCAGCAGCTCTCCAGAAATAGCCACAGAGAACATCAATCGATATGCTAAGCGTTTTGAAAAAAGAGGTTACCCAGATGAAGTAATTAAAAAATCAATATTGAGTGTACAGCAAATGGACAGGAAAACATTGCTAAAAAAGACACCTCAGAAAAAGGAGCAACACAACATCTGCATCCTTAATTATTCAAAAGAAGCACACAAAATAAAAAACGCCGTGGAAAAACATTGGCATATCATTGAAAAAGAAAATGATCTTGAATGCATATCAAAGAACAAGATTATATTTGCATATAAAAGATCCAAATATCTACAAGAATTACTCAAGAAAAAGATTAGTACAGATCAACAAATAACATATAAAGGCATGCAACATTGTGGAAATTGTGTACACTGTCATAATGTTATAAAAGGAAATGTATTTCCACATCCAACAAAAGGTTACGACATTAAACTGAAACACAACAGTACTTGTGACACAAAAAATGTAGTATATGTCATAAAATGTCCTTGCGGCAAAACATATGTTGGAATTACAGAAAGGAAGATCAAAATAAGAATAACAAAACATAAAAGCAATATCAAGAAAAAACATTAAAAAATCGACAGTGGCCATGCATTGGCAAGAAGCAGGACACAATATAGCACAACTACGATTTACTATATTGTACCAAATAAAACAAAGAACTGACATTGACCCACACAGACAACTATTGCAAGCAGAATATTTTTGGATAAAGAGATTAGATTCTCTACAACCAACGGGGCTGAATGACCGTACTGAACTTGCATGCTTTTTATAAAGCACAATGAACTGTAATGAACATTTTCTATGAACTATATTGATGTTTCGAACACCATAATGGTACTTTTGTTTATAAATTGTTTATAATCATCTTTATGTTGACATGTTATGTAAGGTTTTGGAATCAATGTACTTAGCTTCTAGACACTGAAAATGATATATTAATATGCAGACAAGTTAACAATAATCCGTTTTTATATACCCGACCGCATTCAGAACGGCAATATAACAAAGACGTGAACCATTAGATTAAGCTACCTGAGAGCGTAACAAATCACGTGCCCTGCAGAGGAGTAATACGTAAACACGCAATTCAAACGCACATTGAACTTTATACGCGGGCCCATTTAGACCGCGGATAGCGATAAACAGCACACGGAGACGAAAGCTACAAGACTAATACGGTGAGTGGAGGGGCGGAAAGGTCTTAGACATTTTCGCTTCATGAAACTCAAGTTCTCCCATTAAGAAACGAGAGGTGACTTAGCGGTTAAAGGCAACACCGGTTTTTGTTATAAACGTTTACCGTATCTTTAAATTTAAAACTCTGGGAGATTGATCGAACTCAGCAGCCAAGTATAGTTTGTATTAACCATTGAGATAGGTTTGTCCCAAACATCTGATTAACATGCATATATTGAGTGCAGTTTATCTTTAGTAGCACGTAATATTGTACCCTATCACTGTTGAAATATATACCATATCAGTTTATAAAAAATTGCAGCATCATCATAATAATCATTAAAACTTAGCGCTATGTACAGATATTAAGATCAACATTGGTGTCTTAGAGTATAGGTATTTTCAGTTTACATCTGAAATGTTTTATAAACAATCTCTTTTCTCCTTTTTCTCTTTTTTTATCTGTATCAACTTTATTGACAGAAATGTATGCATAAACTATATATAACACACTTGAATTGAACCATGTAAATTCAATAGGACTGAATGTTTTTCGATTTGCTTTATTTTCTAGACCCCTGAAGAAGGGTCCACTATTGTGACCCGAAATGCATTGGGTTTTTTAAAGATAAAAACAAGATGAAAACAATGTGATTACAACATTGAAATAAGGAAGAAATAATAAAATGATTCAATGAACAAGAATCCTCTGTTTTATGATGTTTCATTGAAATATATTTGAACCCATACAATTGTAAGATGTAAAGAACCACAGGTTCCAAAGGAAAGTGCACTTATCCATACGGAATAGGGAACTCCTAAACCGACCATTGGAAAAGAAAATTGACACATATTATATTTATATATATATATATATTATATATTTATTATTCAATATATATTCTCTCTTGGATTTGGCCTGGGCAGGGGCAGCAGGGCTGCTAGTGCTACCTCACCTACGTGATTAAGAAGTGTGAGTCGTGGCGGCACTCGCACCTTGCAAGTAGCACTCGCAACACTAAACCGTACTTTAAATGCCCTGAAGGTGAGAGTATGACTCATCACACACTCGGCGGCCGGCGGGATATACTTGAAAACACGCTGCGGGCCTGTGGCTGCACAGAGGTATATTAAAGGTATATTTATTTTTACAAAACAAATCATCAATGTGGATGTGCGTGCAGCAGATGCGTAGACCCGACCGGCACAAATGAAGCACTGTTTATTTCACATTATTTACGATAAACATTATAAATCATACACATTCTGTTATTATTTAGTAGAATAGATAAGTACATAATTATTACTTATCAACTTTTCAACTATAGGTCTGTCGCCACAATTATATAAAGAGAAATGCAGGTTCGATAGTGTTCTATGGTAAGTTAGGTGTAAACTTGCATCACACTGAACCCCAGCTTTAAGGGATTAGTTGGGTAGTGTAAATGGGCCTATGTTTATGAAAAATTATCGATCCCTGATTGCTGGATCACTGGCTATGATGAACTAAAACAGCAACAGGGTAAGTTGTCACAAGGGCTAATGTGGATACTAGGCCATGTCATGCAGTGCAGGCAGCTATGTCACAGTGCTCTGTGTAGTGTGCACCCTACTTTATGATTAAACATCACATAGATGGAAGGCTAATGGCTACTTTGGCAATATTTTGGCATAGGGCAGCACCACTCACCTTCTAGCTATGCTCACCTACGTCAAATGAAAATGGCAGGAATGCACTGTATCTACAAGATATGTGCATTCCTGTCCTTTCTGCCAGTGCTGGTGCACAAACAGCTGCTGACTGCCAAAGTGGGTACCCTTGCTCCAGGGTGCAAGGGCACCTGTGTTGGTGCTAGCCAGTCTATTGTACACCAGCACATAAGAAAGCACAGGGATGTGTTGTATTTAGGTAAATACAGCACATCCTTGCACTTTCCTAATGACACAGTGTGGCACAGCAAGATGGTTTGTGGAGCTGCGCTGCATTATATGTTTAAGAAATATGCCCCTCTGTCTCACCTGGATCCATGCACATTAACCTAGCCTGAAAATCCATCACATGGAATGGGTTTGTCAGAGGAGAAACAACCCACATGAGGGGTGGAGGACATGTGGCCCATGGGAAGTAGCTACACCGAGGGGCATTTTAAGAGCCCTGGCCATAGTAGCCTAGATTAAACTACATTGCATTCAGCTGTCCTGGCATGCAAGGGCAGAGCACACATGTTTCAGCTGCCGTGTTAGGGACTACCTGATCTACTCTCATTGACCAAATGTGACTGGGTGCAGCACTATAGCATGAGTTGGTAACACCCAGGGCAATGCAAGTATCCTTCCAATTTACTTTGAAAATACTTTGTTGTATTACACTTTTGATACCCTTAAAATACCCCAAGGAATTTTGCATCAGGGGCAACCACCCACCCCTGTGGCCCCCCCACGCTACACCACTGACAGGGTGTGGGGTGAATGCAAGTGATGTACATCAGAGGACCATGGAGCATATTTACAATGAAATGGCGCAGCACGTCTCCGCAAACAATTCAGCTGCGCCGAGCTGCATCATTTAAAATAAAAATGCAGGGATATCCTGTATTTACAAGAATACGTGCTACCCCTGTGCTCACTCCTGCACAAAAAGAACAGCTGTGATCCAATGCAGGCACCCTTACACCACAGGTGTCGGGCGTATTCCTGGAAATATGGAGCATCCCTTCCTGCACGTAAGAAGTGACTCTCTGGTGGCGCAATGCCCTTGTAAATATGCCCCGTGTGTGTCAAAACAAATGATGTTGTGAGGCTCCGGTAGTGCAGTGCTTAGTAGGTGCTTGCTGTGCATGTCGAACTGCCAATCTGTCTGACTGGGGAGACATTGCATTTCAAGAAGGTGAGAAGGGACATGTGTACTGCAAAGTACCCTCACAAATACACATGCACTGCTGTTTCTGAATGGGTCACACTTGTGTAGCAGCTGGCTAGGGATGACAGACAACAGCCCATTGTGGTACTACATTCTACTTGTCATGTGGATCTCGGTGAAGATATAGTATTTGCCGGGAGGGTATCTGGTACAACAATGTCTCATTGTGCCCCATGTACAAGTCGAAGGAAGTCATTTAGGGAACAGTCAAGGAACAGGGAGAACTACTTAGGGCCAGATGTACGAAGTATGGTTGCATGTGCAAACGGGTTAGCGACCCGTTTGCGCATGCAAAAATACCTAAGGGTCATGTACAAACCCTAATTAGCAAGTCAAAATTTATTTGCGACTCACTCATTAGGATTTCCGACTCACTATTAGGAAAGTGCGTTTCAAGGGCGTCCCTTCCTAATAGCGAATCTGGGCCCTATGTATGACTGTTTTGCTACCACAATTGCACTCGCAAAACGATCGCAATTTACCACCTACTTCAAGTAGGTAGTATAGCATTCACGAACGGTAAGGGATCCCCAGGGGACCCCTTCCACTTTTGGAATGCATGTGAAGTTATTTTTTCAGGGCAGGCATTGGTCCCAGGGACCACTCCCTGCCCTTGAAAAATGAAACAAAAATGTTTCATTTTTTATTTAGTGCATTCCGTTTTCCTTTAAGGAAAACAGGCTGCATTAAAAAAAAAATGCTTTATTTAAAAGCCGTCCCAGACATGGAGGTCTGCTGAGCACAGCAGGCCACCATCCCTGGGAAGGCCAGCCATTCCCAATGGTATCGCAAATTGCGAGTGGCTCATTAATATTCATGAGCCTGGAATTTGCAACCCCATTGGAAATCGCTCACAGTGTCTCTGACACTGTTGTACATTTGCTTTTGTGACTTGCAATTTGCGAGTTGCAAATGGTCGTACATCTGGCCCTTAGTCACCACAAAGGACATAAGTCCATGAAGGTCAAAGGCTGAGGTAGATAGGCCCAGTTCTCTTAGAAAACTCGATATGCAAATATGTCAATATTACAAGCACTGCTACCATGTGCGGTGCTGCCTGACCCATATCACTCAGCCATGTCAGTCCATTGTATATGGTCATGCATAATGTAGGTATTGTAGGCATATGAGAGTCAATGTATGAGCTGGGTGACATCACTGTGTGGCAGTACGTTGGCTTCCAGGACCAAACTAGGAACAGCCAGAGGAGGCATGTACACATACAAGTGCATGGGTTTGAATGGGAATAGTACATGTTACCCCTCCACTATACAACACTTTCCCTACTGTTGTACTGATTGAAGTGAGAATAGCGCATTTTCCCCTCTGCACTCCAATAGTTTGTGTACTGTTGTACTAACTGGAATGGGTATAGTAAATACTATCTATCTGCAATACACCACTTTCTTACTGTTGTGTTTACTGGAGAAAGATTTGTACGTTTTTGTTAGTTTTATTATTTTTGCGTTGTGTAAAGTGGGAGTAGTACATTTTATATATATTTACTATAATAATTTGTGTAGTTTTGTATACATTGTAGTCATAATAGAGTATGTCTTAAATACTACAGTTTTAAATGGCAATCATTTATATTCTGTTTTTGTTGATTTCAAATTATATTTTTAATTAATTATGTTTTTAATATGTAAAATAATTGTTATGATTTATAAGTGGTTTCCTTTTTCAATTTAATTAGACTGGTTTCTTTTTTAACGATTTAATGGTACTGCTATATCTGTACATACATGTCTGTATATATATATACACACACACACACACACACACACACATTGTTTTATAATTTTATTATATTTAAAAATTTTAAATGATAATATAAATTACAATTATTAGTTTAATAATTGTTTTTATGTAGATATATGCAAATATATATTAATTATTATATATATGTGTTTTACCTTTTCTAATTCATGTTTTACAATTCTTAAAAAATATATATTTTTTTTAATTAACATCACTATATAATATATTTAATATTTAATATTTTACTCAATATATATTCCAAAAACAATATTTAATACAGCTATATAAATGACAGCGATATTTTTGTACTTACTGATAAAAATATAAGATGTCAATATTTTTTAGATCGATATTTTGGTCACAATATTTTTGTAACGAGATATTTTGTCTGTCGATATTCTATCAGTGAACCTTATTGGACAATCTTCTCAATGCAGTCTTGTAAATGGATACATTTTCATTTTTGCCTTGCCTTCTTCCACAAGCCGCCTACTTCTTGAGAACAATATTAATCTTTTCATCAAAATGATTCTCAAATTTCTTAAAAGTAATATACTAAACATCTAATTGATCGAATGGAGCATCCCCTCTTCCTGTTGGTTGGTTGTATAAATTGTCATAGACCTTTATTTCTTTATACCTAAAGTGCGAAGTAAAATATGTTGTGTGCTAACATCTCCACACAGTCAAGCTATGCACTTTGTCTTATTCTGTCGGCTTTATACTGTCCAAAGAAAAATATTCATATTTCCGATTTTAAAGGCTGTACATTTTAAACAGGTGAGAGCTACACTCCTGTACCTTTTAACCCCTTCCATGCTCATGACAAGGTCAGCTCGTCATGCAGTGCACTGCTCCTGTGCTGATGACGAGCTGACCTTGTCATGAACAATGTAAAATCAGACTAGTCAGCACCCAGCGGGAATTGCCTTAGCACCAATGTGGTTAATGCTTAAAGATATCCCTACCTGTGTGAATGTCGGGTGTTTTCTCAGTAGCCCTATCAAGCTTCGAGAGGCCTGGCCAAAATTCGGCTTATGGCCTTTGTGCTAAATCTCAAGGAAACCTGGACATTTCTTTCAACAGTAATAGCACTTGGTTTTTGTGTTTTTTGTCTGTGTACTTCTTTTACACATGTCCTCTTTGACTGTATTTGATTCATGATTTTTTGTCTGAATTACATTAATATACCATACATAGTATTGTTACGCTTTTCCAAAAACACTTAGCAGACCATTGATAGAGGTTTTTGTTGCTTTTAACTCTGAGGTAATCATGATAATTTTGTATCATTTTGTTTTTGTCTTACCTGAACTATTTAGCCCTTAATCTTTCCTACCCCTCATTTTCCTGTCCTGGCCCAGTATGACAAGTGTAATAATTGACACTGTGCCTCATTGGTTTTGTTCGTTTAATGTTTTAGAACCTTAATAGCACTTTATAATGAATTTGTGGAGAGAAAACTCCTATACTCCAGACATTGTATTTCCTTCGTTGTTCACTCTACTCTCTTGATGTATTCATTCCAAGATTTTTTTAAATATGTGATACCATTTTTAGGTTGAGCATTCAAGACCTATTGTAATTTCTTTTGTGGCTGAAAACCAACCTCCCTGCTCTTGATTTGTTTGCTTCAGTGCCCTTTAAAAGTCCTTGCTTGCTAGTGGCTAGTCCTGCCTCTTTGTCCCTCCTTTTTCTCTTTTGTCCCTCCCAGCAATAGGGACTAAGTACTGGCTCATTACGCAATGGTTCTTCATTTGTTTTTTGAGGAACTATTTTTTTCTTTGTTTCCTGCTCTGTTACTGTTTGCCTGTGTTCAGCTTTGGTGACATAGCTCTTTAGCTTTAACTATAGAATTTCTACCTCCCACCTGCTCTTAATGCTACAGTTGGGTCAGTGCCTCCCGCTCCATTGGTTGTATTTTTTAACCTTTTTGCAACTTCCCATGTTGACTGGCAGTTGGGCTTTTGTTTGGTAGGATATGACTTTGTTTGGGCTTCTTTTCACGTGTGGTGGGTTTGTTTTGTTTTCCTTAACTCAATTTAGTAATACGCAAAACACTATCTATATGCTTAAACAAAAAAACAATATTTGGGCATTGTTCGTCCTCTTTAAAAATGGTGCATCGCTCTTAGTGCTCGGTGTGAAGATGGTGCAGTCCTGCTATGCTTTCAGTTACGAGAACTAGTACAATAAGGAGACGCCGTCTTTTACCACAAGTGAGAAAATATTCTTGCTCGCGTGCTTTGAGCGCGGCACCGTTTACTGTCTGCATTATCATGTCTTAACATTTGATTTCAGGATATTTTGCAGCCTTATTCTGGCCCACTCCAACATGGCTGCCCTTGTGCATGTTCTTTCCTTTCCTTTTTTTACCATCCTGCGCGCATGCGCTGTAACTTTACTAATCATCTTTGCCTCTTTTACTTTACCGGATTCTGGCGCTCACCTTCCTGACAAAACGCTCGCTGACAAGTGCTGTCCCCCGCTCTACATTGAAAGTCTCAGTGAGGGTTCTTCTTTCACTATTTCTTTACGTTTGATACAATGGCTGTATGCTGAAGCTCTTTAGCAAGAGCACCTGAGAAAAGTATCCCTTCAAGGTAAGAAGACTGGGAAGGGGAGGTAGAGATAAATGTGGGGAGTCCTTTGCATTGATCACACGTTGTCAGATATTAAAGTGAGTTCGATGTTTTTGTCTCAGTGATTTCATTTGTTGTATTTGTAATCTCGCTCTTGTGAGTAAGGAATGAAGGCTACTGGGACCAGGATGTGATAGGATACGAGTTTAATAGACAGCATTAAGACGTCTATAATAAATCCATGTCACACAACCCACTGAAATTGGCCCTCTTTGTTACATTGAATCCAACTGTCACTTGCCAGTTTGATGTCTCTTAAATTTGTATAAACTAAAGTAAGTTTACTAAATATGCAGTCTTTGCTTTCCTTGCTGAAAAGATTTGGGGAATACCTTTAATGAGGACAGATTTCCTTGGCACTGGATGTCATTTGATATCCTTATATGGAGCGTTGGTTATCACATTTCCTATTTATTTTCTTTCCTCGAACGAATGATGTTTATGGCAGTGCCCTTAAAGTCTTTCTTCCTTACTTGTGCTGACTTTTTCTCTTTTATGGTGACACTAACTAATTAGGAAATTATGCCCCCATTTGATTTGACTTTTTTGCTATTTATGTTTCTTTACGCTGATAGAGCGTGCAGGTCACCCGACTATAAATTTACCATACTCACCTGGGCCCATAATCAATTACACATTTCTTAAGTCAGGTAACCTACGCTCTGACTACCAGATATTTTACCTACTAGGTCCTATACCATTGACTTATCAATCCTTGTCACTGGTACCTGTAACCTATTGGATCAGGGAGTTAGATTAAATTTGGTAGCAAATAACATATGCACTCATATAATAACCACAGACGCTGGAAAGTTTTAAACTCTTTATCTAAATATCTTCATAAGTCATGATCCAGAGGTTAAAAGCAATGAGGCTATCAATAATCAAGAATAGAAACAGTGTATAACTATGCAAGAGATATATTATGCCAATCATTTAGCAATGTAAAGGGAAGGTAAGAACAAGGAACATGCTATTTATTCAAACGGATTTGCACAATATGTCTAAGGGTAAGTAAAGAAATGGAACGTGCTAAATAACACAACTTTAAGCAATTATCAAAAGTGGGTAAGAAGAGGGAACATAATATGCAATCACGAAAAAAAATGTGAGCATATAACTATAGGGAAGGTAAGAAAAATCAAATGACGAATTGATCATTAAAAGGGAAGGGTAAGAAAAGGAACATATGCAATCAAAGCTTTTGTCGATTTAGGGAAGGTATAGAAAAGGACACACAGAAAATATAATGATGATACCCACACAGATTTATATTTACCTAGAATGGTGTGAAGACCAACCCTGGCCACGTGCCAGTTAAGGACAGAAACCCCAAAAGTTGCAGTCGCCAGTAGGCAAAACAGGTGCAGATCCGAATCAGGACAGCATAAACCAAATTTGGATCAGGACCAGACCACCAAAGGTTAAGACCAGCACCTGCAGTTCAGTTGCAACGCCTGCGCTACTCCGTCTGCAAGGAATCAGCCAAAACCCTGATTGGGTTACAGCACATGCCAGCAAAGTGCTTCGCCAGCACCTCAGCTTTCCCAGAACCCCGATTGGGTCAGCAAATCTTCTGACAGAGTGCTCGGCAGCCCTCTGCTCTTAATCACCTATTGAGTGCATTGGGTCAGTGACAGGTCAGCTATTCGGACAAGTCAGACAATTTCTCTAGCTAAACCTACGCTAGTTATACTATTTTCCAGGTCAGTGTACCACCCCCCAATGTTGCAAGTGTAAAGGTCCCCAATTTCGATTGGCTAAAGGAGGATGAGAGGTCGTCACACCATATCAAATGTTAGCATTTTGCCATCTCTTATTCAAATTTATGTTCCCGCCCATCAAATTCAATTTCACATAATATCTTCATTTCACCTAACAATGGATGTTCTATTGACAAATACATTGTATTACAACGGGCACAGTTTAGTTTCTTCTAGCAAGGTGAGAGGTCAGCTTCCCAGGCGCATCTTGGCTTGACTGTCTTTGGCTGGGTTTCATTGGCAAATGACTTCAACTTTTCTCCGTATCTTGTCATGCGCAGAAAGACTTTCAAAATGGAGTATCAACGTCCCCCAGGCCCGAATTTATCATTTCACGAAAGAATAAAAAGATACAGCTCTAGAACACAGAATAAATGAATACACTGTATACCATGTATTTCTTTTCTATACCCATTATCTTAATTTTAACTATAGCATTAGGATTGGGCAAAATGAACAGCTTCGCAAAAGCAGCAATGCAAGCCTCTCACATGTGAGAACATAGAGCAGCCATAATAGCCCTAGTGCGCAGAAGTGACAATTCCCTCCAAAGCAAAGAATACGGGGGGGGGGGGAAGGGAAAGAGAAAAAAAAATGAATATATATATATATATATATATATATATATATATATATATAAATAAATAAATAAAAAACAAAAAAAACAATTAGAGGCTTACTGAATGTAGGAGGTCTAAACAGAAGGGAAAAAATAAAAATAAAAAAATGTAACTGAGTATAGTAAGTCAGATTTTTGCACTAAATGGGGGAAAAAAAAAGGGAAAAATTAATAAAACTGTTCTCTGGTGGTGTTCATGGTATGGGGCCCCCTAAGGCGTCTTACGCCGGTTAGAAGGGAAGGGTTCCCTCAGGGGGAGGGATGGGAGGGGTCACGGGGAGGTAGGTGAAAAGTATTTAAAAAAGTCCTCATATGCCAATCCTTATGTTGCAAAATTAGAATGCAAGCACAGATCACCATCAGTTGTAGATGTGGTTTGATTAGGTTATGGCTCTTATCATGGCTTCTAACATAAAGTTCCTCTCTTGGAACTTAAATGGTATAGGAAGCCGCAAGAAACAACACAGGGTGTGCGAATTCTTAAAAAATATCGAGGCACATATTTATCTTTTACAAGAGACCCACCTTAAAGCAGAGGCGTGTATCCAAGTATTTGTAAAACTTAGTTGGGTTCAGGAAATCTTATGCTCCAGACAAAGTGGTTCGACCAGAGGCGTAGCCATAATTGTGCGTGCCAATAAGGGAATAAGGGTTCATAATTGGGAAACTGATCGGTCTGGGCGATGGTTGGTGGCAGTCCTCTCCATTGGTAGTTCTACTTTCCAATCTGCTGTCTATTATGGCCCTAACGATGACAACCCGGGCTTCCTCCAAAAATTGGAGGAGTACATGGTACAGAACTCAGCCCCAGTCATATTGGGAGGTGACTTTAACCTTATCTTTGACCCTTAGCTAGATCGTACTTTAAATGCCAAATATAATACACCAAATTAATCTCTTTTAGCCTTGAGGAACATCATGAAGGATTTTACCTTACAGGATGCCTGGAGAGTCAAGTATGGTAGTCTAAGGGAATATTCATTTTACAGCAAAAAGTATAAACAATACTCCAGATTAGATTACTTTCTTTTAGACCGAGCTTATCTCCCTGATATTGCCCTAATTTCACACATTCCTACGGGACTGTCCGATCATTCTGTTGTCGAATTAAAAATTAACTTTAAGGCTAACCCTTCAGAATATAGGTGGACTCTGGATAGAACTATCCTTCTAGATGACAAGATTAAAATTAAAATTAGAGAGAGCCTGTCGGAGTTTTTTCTATTTAATGTTGGCACTGCCTCAGAACAGACAGTTTGGGACACCCTCAAGTCTTACCTGAGGGGTATCCTTGGTTCACTAATGGCTCTAAAAAGAAAACTCGGAAAAGAACAAGATATTAAGGACTTAGACCTGATTAAGAAGAAGGAGCAACAGCTTCAGTTAGCGGTAATGGAAGAGAGAAGCAGAATCCAGGCCCTCGAAATAGAGCTTCTGCAGCTGCAGACCGACTTTAAAGCACGAATAGACAAGATAAATAAAGATAAATGGGAAGTAAGCAAGCTCCGTAACTTTGAATATGGAGAGAAGTGTGGTTCACTCCTGGCATGGAAAGCAGGACAGAGAGGAACAGAAACAACATTAGTTCTCTAATTCAGCGAGACTCTGGGCTGCTCATAACAGAAGATCTTGAGATCAGGAGAGAGACTAGAGGATTCATGGAATATCTATACAGTGAGGAAAACAGGTGTGGGGTGGAGGAGTTGGAAAAATGGTGGGCCCTGAGAGAGCTGCCCCAGTTGAGTGAATCCGACAAAACTTTTTTAGTTACGGAGATTACGGAGGGTGAGATACGGGCCCAGGTAAAAAAGATGTCCAGGAATAAGGCCCCTATTTCCCTCCTTAATTCTGACCCAAAAATATACTCTGGCATACTTTCATCTAGGCTGGCAAAAGTAATTAAATCTATAATCCACCCTGACCAGAGGGGGTTCATCCCAGGCCGCCAACTTAATTAACTCACGTTTCAAGTTGTAGGAGCAGTGGATATGGCAATGGACAAGGGACTGCCGCTCGCCATTGTTGCGATCGATGCAGCAAAAGCCTTTGACCAAGTTAGCTGGCTATTCCTATGGAAAACTATGGCAAAATTTGGATTTCCCGATATGTTTATTAAAGGGATTGCGACATTGTATAGGGTTCCCCGGGCAAAAGTTTTGGTAAATGGGTGCCTAACCGAATGGTTTAACATCTCGAGGGGAACGAGGCAGGGTTGTCCCTTATCTCCCCTTCTCTTTCATATTTATATCGAGCCCTTTGTCTGCTCCCTAAGATTAGATTCGGTAATTCTACCGTTCAAAATGGGTGATCTGGTGTTAAAGACAGCATTATATGCTGATGATCTTCTTCTCTATACGTCCAATCCAGCAGAGGCCATCCCCAGACTATTTGAATTGGCTGAAGATTTTGGTACAGTATCTGGTTATAGAATTAATAAAGAAAAAACAGATATTATAACTTGGAACAGCCAACCCAGATACCAGAAGCCAAATCTAAAATTAGATACCTGGGAATTTTCCTTACCCAAAACTTAGAAGATATTCTGAAAGTTAGTTGGCAGAAGGTGGCAAAGGAAGTAAGGAATCCACTGACTAAATGGAACACTCTACCCCTTAATATTTACGGTAGAGTGAATTTAGTCAAGATGATAATCCTGCCAAAAGTCACTTTCCTATTTAATTCAATTCCCTTCATCTTTAATAAAAAGGACATCTCAAACCTCCACGGAAGGATTGGTTCTTTTATTTAGGCGACTAAGTCACCAAGGATCGCCTGGAGAAAACTAAGAAGGGGATTGAAATTAGGCGGACTGGCTCTTCCCGATTTACTTTTTTATTGTTATGCTTTTCAGTTTAAGAACTTCAGGCTTCTGGCAAATGAGTTGGACTCTTCATCCCATGGTAGACTCTTTCAGGCCATGCTATCGGGCCTGCCGCATGGCTCAGTCTTTTTTCTCTACAAATATAGGGGTCAGAATTGTTTTTAAAAGGTTCGTTTGAAGCTTTTAAGAACAGCACTCAATACTTGGCAGTCAATACGTAACATTTTTGACATACCCTACTACCATTCACAAACCCCAATTTGGGATTCCCCTGGTACACGGGACTGCTTATTGGATAGACTGGCTCTCCCTTTGAGAGCGGCAGGTCTTATGAAATGGGGGGAACTGAGTAACCACTCTGCATTGTTAAGTTGGGAATCCTTATCGAACATAACAGGGGGTTCCATTACAAGATTCAAATATTATCAGTTGTCTTACTGGTGGGGGAGGCAGCGTTGGGTCAATGAAGAGGAGATCCCACTTTTGGCATCTATTAATAGGGTGGGAGGATGGAAAGGGGAAGTTGCGCTCTGGTACAATACACTTGTAGGAGCTAATGATAGTCTAGGAGTTGAAACTACCAAGCTCTGGGATAATCCTACAGTGCAAAATCCAGGAGAAGTGCTGAAGTTGTGGTAGGACTCATTCACACTTTCCCAGAATATCATAAAACCGTCCAACCTCAGGAGAAACCACCTGTTCACGCTATATAGGGTTTATTGGACTCCAGCTAAGCTTTCCAAGCTCTCAGCAGAAGTATATTTTTGTCCAAGATGTAAATCTCCAGCTGCAGACGATAGACATATCTTTGTTGACTGCCCTCAAATTAAGAGTTACTGGAGTGAGGTGTGTGAATTCCTAGAAGAGGTCATACTATCCCCAATTACCTGCTCCGCTAGATTGATTTTTTTTGGCCTTCCCCTTGATTATGATATTAAAAATTGTACAGTACAGTTTATTTTCTATGTCATGGTTATTGCCAGGAGGGAGATTTGTAGGGAGTGGAAATCTATAAATCCCCCTAGATTTGTAGACTGCTTAAGAAACATCATGGCGGTTTGTCGTCTAGATATGTTATGTGGCGGGGAAAGTGCTATTAAGATCTGGTCTGCCTTAAACACATGGTCTGAGAGATAATTTCCATTGAGTCCAATGATTAAGCCAGAGGGTAGTGGTCCTGTCCTCCCTAAGTGGCAAGTTACATCGTGAATGGGAGTCGGATAAGGTAACAACCTACCTCTGGGCAATTTCCACTGGCTATCCACAGACTCCAGGGAGGAATCGGCTGGTTTGTGATAGTGGCCTGGAGAATGCCCATCTAGAGTTGACATTTCATGGTGGCATATATGAGGACACAAAAAACAAAAAAACAAAAAAAAAGCAAAGAATACGTCATGTCACGTGAGTATGACAGACGCATGAGCAATAGAAACCCTCGCGTAGCAGCAGCCATTTTAGATGCAAACGTATTAGGATTAGTAAAACACATAAGCAAGCTTCACTCGGACACCCCATATAAAGGTGAATATGCAAAATTAGTAAAACAAACATGTTGGTTACTTTTATTCACGTTATTCAAGGCTCATGAGTTCAAGCAAGTCGCCTCCTGTGCGAATCCTTGCTCCATCAATCCCCTCTTTGATGATATTATATATCATCACTAATTAGATGAAACAGCTGCCAACTTTTCACATTTCACCCAACTCAATCTCTTCAAACTTTCTATTTTGTTTCTTTTCATTATTACCATGAGAATTTTTCATTTTCTTATAGATTTTGCTATTCATCTCCTCTAATCGAGTTCATCAATATTTCTTTTTACTCCTCGCTTATTTACGGAGTATTTCTTTTTATGTTTTCGGCATTTGCAACAAATTATTATACCTAGAACTAGTAAGCCTATTCCCACTATTCGCATCAGTATTTTACCTATAATACTCTTTCCTACATTAGAAAGCCAACTACCTACAGAGGAGAGACCATCAGTGAGCCTCTTCCATGCACTATCAACCTCCAGTGGTTTAAGCTCTTTTTCCAAATTTGTAATATTTCTCACATACCTTTTAATTTCAACACTTTTGTCTGGTATGTAAGTGCCACAATGTTGCGCTTTCAACATTCTACAGACTCCGCCCTCTTTTGCCAATAATGTATCAAGAGCAAGTCGATTTTGTAAAACCATTGATCTGATTGCAACCAATTCGGTATTGACCATTAAGAACCCTCCAGTAGTGTCAGTTGATAACCGGTCCACCACTGTTGACAATTTGCAGATTCTGTGTGTATTTAGAGCCACTCCCACTGTAGGTATCAATGCTCTATATATATCACCTACAATTTTACCAACACTAGCTCTTTTACTACGTACTAATCCATTAGTTTCTTCATTGTTTCCAGTGATTTTATCCACATGATATATATATGTATATATGATGAAGCAAAGCTTCGCATATTTTGCGGCTTGCCGAAATCAAGAACCTCGTTTATGTGTAATAAGGTAACCCGTGTATGTTTTACTAACGTTTATATTTAGTTTAAGTAAAGTTCCCGAAGCTTGCCTATGTGTATTTCTAATGGATTAATCCGTGTCCCTAAAAAAAATGGCCGCCGCTTGTATTTTAGTTACTGCGCATGCGTCAGCCACACTCACGTGTCCTGACGCGTCTGCAGAAGTGGAGGGAAAGTTATGCGCATGCGTAATTCATAGCTGTGCTTATCATGTGGTACTGCTCGTGCCACTGCTCTTGTGTCCGTGTCAATGTAGCTAACATTTTTATGCAATAAGTTTATTTCTTGATGATGATTTAAAAGTACAAACCCTGTGATGTGTTTTCATAATGACATTATTATGTATTAATTTGTTTTCGCTTACTTTTCATGTACCGCGGGAAATGGGGGTCTGAGTGAGAGGAGAGCCATATTGGAGGTCCCTTCTGCGCCTGTGCGACATTCGGCAGCACGAGGGACCTTGGCTGATGGAACATAGCCAGTTGGCAGTGATGGGCGAGATGCTCCTGAGAAAGTCACCTCTGCCCTGCAAGAACAGCGAATGTGGCTCCTTATATGATACATTGTAATGTTGCGCTATTGTTTGCCGTGTAACTTCTCATGGGAACCCCAAACCTGCTAGGCGGTACCCAAATATGTTAATGAAGGCTTCAAATCGTGTATTGTGATTGGTGTGTTACCCAAACCCTACCTTAGGACCAATCGAAATTGAGGGATTCTGACACTTTGCAACATTGGGGGGTGGTACACTGTCCCCAAACTGTATATCTACCCTGGGTTCACCTAGTGAACCGTCCGACTTGTCTGGTTTAGCTGACCTGTCACTGACCCAACGCACTCAATAGGTGACTGAAGATACAGAGCGCTGCGGAGCACTCTGTCCGAATTTGACCATAGACTAAGGTTCTACTGAACCTTAAAGTGCTGGCAAGGCACTTAGCTGGGAGTTCGCTAACCCAATCGGGGTTTTGATCGATAGCTGCAGAGCGGGTGGAGCGCAGGCGTTGCTTCCGAACTGTGGGTTCCGGTCCTGTCCTGAAGAGGGTCCTGTCCTGAGGGTTTGCTGTCTTGTCCTGAAGAGGGTCCTGTCCTGATTCGTTTTCCGAGGGTATCCTGTCCTGTCCTGGGTGTCCATTCTGCACCTGCTGTCCTTTGAGGGGTATCCTTCCTTGAGGGTTTCCTGTCCTTAACTGACCCGTGGCCAGGGTTTGGTTTCCACACTTTTCTAGGTAAATATTGCTCTGAACCTCTTGAAATTCTTGCACCTTCTGAATTTCTAACTTTTGCTTTAATAAAGTTCAACATTGCATATGTGATATTTTCCATGCCTTTCTGCAACTATTGAAAGTCATTTATAATTTTTGCAAAGTTATTCCTATGCCTTCTCATTTGTTAGAAATTATATTTTGCATAGCAGTGTGTCATTTCCTGATATGGTCTAGAACTTCGTTGCCTAGATTGTTCAAAGGCCCCTTCACCTTAAGTGAAGCGTGTTATTCATTATAAGCTCTCCTATAGTCACCCACACTTAGTCTATCCCTGTCTAGATAATACTGACTTGCATAGTATCTTTTTCGTTACATTTATTTAGTACCTTGATGATTACTCTGTCATTATTTCTTCATGCTTATGTGATTTACGTTATCTTGGTTATTGATTGCCTTATTTTACTGTACCTCATGCAAGAAATTATTGAACTTTAGATAAACATTTTAAAACTTCCAGTTGTCCGTGGTCATTTAAAACAGTATTTGAATGTTATTGGTTGGGTTTGTATTTTGCTGCCTTTCCTTTACAGCTAGCTCCCTGATTCATTGTGGTCATTAGGCACCCGCATCGGTGGATGGTAAGTCGGGTGCACCGAAAATTGGTAGCAGGGAACACACACACACTCAACCTGGTAGAGCTCGTGAAGTCACCCGATCGATGTATATGGTGATTTGGAAAGTATATGGGCCCTGAAGCCGGAAACGGCGAAAACTATTGGCCGGGTGGCCTCGCGCGCTCTATCAGTTTTCTGGTAGCTAGAGGATGGTTAGGGACTAGTTGAGAGTAAGGCAAGGATTAGTTGGACTAGTTAAGTCGGAAGCTGCTATTATATTAATGCTGCTATAAGAGTGGCTGTTCTAAGAGACCTGATCAATCTCTTGTGAATACGCACGAATAATATCTTGTAAAAATAATTCATGAATTTTTGTATTGCCATTATTCTTGTTCTTATATTGTTATATGTACTAATCCATGCAATTGTCAATCGTTTAGTTAAGTGTTGTCCGAACTCCCCGGGGAATTGAAAGGGCAAGTGGTGAATAGAATCCATTGTCCTGAGGTCACAGGTTCGAGGAAAGTTAGGTGCAGGTTAGGATAACCGGGAAGCACTAACTAGGGTTTTCTGAATACATGTGTGAATAAATGACAGTAACGGGGTTCATTGGCAAAATTCCCATAGTGGCGTAACCTAGTAAGGGTCACATCGGAAAAGTAGCAGGTTCCTCGGAGCTAGCGTGAAAACAGAGGGGTCCGCTGAGAAACCTTAAACTCGGAATATATCCCGGAAAGAAGTGGATGAGTTTAGGGGAATAACAGGTTCACCGATGCTAGAGTGAAGGGTAGGCGGAAGAGATCTGCCCGCAGCGAGTGAAAAGTAAATGGAAGTAGTTTACTTGCAGTAAAAGAATTCTTTCTCTGTCTAGACACTTGAGCACTGTGGCGAATGTGTATTTGTTGTAAAATAACCAAGCACTGAGCACTTTAAAAGAAAGAAAGTTTCCGTTACCTTGTGAAGGGAGGGAGTCAGTCGCGAAGCGCCTCTGACGTCACTCTGTGCCGCGCTGGGATTGGTAGAAGCAGCGGGCGGGTAGCGGAGCTGAAATTGTAAAGGAGGGGTGAGCGCCGGAGCGTGGGAACTGTCTCACGAAGGGGCCGCGCACCCATTGGCGGAGCTGATTTTGTGTCGCGCACCCATTGGTTGCACGAATTTTCTGAAGCGCGTTTTGATTGGAGGTAGTTTGTAAACAAAGTTAGCGCAGAAGTCGTATGTGGCACTCGCAGACTACAGAGACTCGACCTGATCCAAGGCATCTAGGGTTTGAAAGGGATCAGTGGAAGGCTAATAGATACGATATTATGTACGGAACAAAGAGAAAAATGTCCCTTGTAAGTAAGGTGAAAAATTATTTTAAAACGGACAAACCGATTAAATCTAGAGAAGGTGTTCTTGTCCCAGCACCCAATACTCCCGCCTCATTCATGATGTTTGACCGAGGGTACAATACCTGTGTGTGGCTGGAGAATTGGGTGAAGTACACAAAAGATGACGGAGTATTGGCTTTTCCGTTAGATGGTACTTTCAATGGTAGGATCTTATTTAATTTAAGAACCCGAATGAATGAACTGCATCCCAGACCAAGACTAACGCAGTATGAGGCATTAGAGGAATGGGAGATTGAGGCTTTTGAAAGAGAAAGACCCCGAATGGACAAGGGTTTGACCAAGTGGTACCCCAGGCAGAAACAGGAGTCCAGGGATAAAAGGATGAAACAGTGGAGACAGAGCATGATTGTTGAGGGTCTGTTTCCCATGATGCCGGCATGTCATAACATTGGAGCGGGTGAGAAAAGTACTGAAAAATGTAAGCATTGGGGGGCCCTGGGGGATTCAGATGATGAATTAATAGATGACATCTGTACCAGAAGTCCGCCACCTTACAGTGAGGGAACCCGACCTTCCAGTGTAGGAGATGTTCCCCGACGCCACTTCCTAAAAGAAGAAGACAGGTCCCTGGGACTGGGAGGGGGTGGTCAAGTATTGCCCTATCCTGAAAAACCCGAACCGACGGAAACAAGGGATATATATCCCAAAGTGCCCGCAAGCCAGGAAGAAAAATATTCACGTACGAAAACCTTTTTTCCCCGACCCTTGTATGAAAGCGAAGAGAAACCATCGAATTCAGGACTGCCTTTTGTTCAACCTCCATATGGGGAAGAGCGCAGGTCCTTTAATACTGGAACTTTATTCCCGAAACCAAATTATGGGGGAGGACCAAGTGAAACGCATCCTACTGCCCCGAGTTTTACTCCTCCATTGACCCCCCAGATATTACATGACACAACTTTAAGAAGGGTACTAGTGGAAAAGGAGCAAGAGGCTCTAGCTAGACAAAGAACAGAAATAATTCAGAAAATTTCTCAGTTAAATACCAGTCCTGAGGCATTGACTATTCCAGTAACTATTGGACCGGTGGTCCCGTTATACGGAAATGGTCAGGGAAATCCGATTACTCCAGTTATGACCCCAGTCGTTGCAACCCCGAGACAGGAACCGATCATCATAGATGATCAGTCCAGTGAGTGCGAGTCTGAAGTTGCGTTTTTGGAATTGCCAAACAAACAGACTGGAAAGGGAATACAGCAGAGGTATAACCCTTTTAATACAAAAGAAATTAAATTAGAGACAGCAACAGGTACTAGGAATGTCTCTCTGGTAACTCCGGATGAAATTGAGAGTTGGAGTCGTGAATTAGAGAAGCAGACTCCGCAAACAAAACCTTTAGACCTCTACAAGCTGAGGGTCGAAATAGAAGAATTAATGGCAGGAAATGTGGGGTTGGATCGATTGAATACCTACTCTGAGGAAGAATTGTCGTTCATATGTAAAAGCTTTACTAGGAACACCAGAGTGCTCCACGAAAAACTGACCGAAACAGCAGTTAGTATGGGGGTAGATATCTCAAAATCCAAGCCCTTACAGAAACCGTACAGAGCAGACTTCTCAGACAAAGATATAGAACACCTGAATGTGGCAGGGAAGAAGTTGCAGATTAAAGAATTAATGGGGGTACTGCAGAAATGGGGAGATGTGGAAAAATGGAGAAGCAGGTGGGCGAAAAAGAGGGAAGAGGTTCGCTCCCGACAAGTGACTCCCGAGTTTGCTTTAAGAGAGGTAGAGAAACCTGAGCAGTTATGCCCCATGCGCGAAGTTCCAGGAGGGAAATATGTGCATGTTCCCTGGTCTAGGCAGGATATTGTGTCCTTCACGAACGATTTCCCAAAATTACGAGAGAAACCAGTTGACTGGTACAGGCAGGTGGAGAGGTTCGTGAAGGTACAGAAATGTCTGTGGAAAGACCTGGATGGGTTTTTCGACATTGTGGTTCCAGTAGATTTATGGACCCAGTGTAAAATAAACATAGACTGGCCGAGTGAGGAGTACCCCAGAAACAAGGAAACTGGAGAGCCATCAAAGGATGTCATGCGAAAATATGAGCAGGTAATTCAGCATTTGAAAGAAAAGGTGCCCGCAAAAGAAACTGATTGGACAAAAATAGATAGAACAACACAGGAAAGGGACGAGACAGTGCACTCCTTCTATGAGAGGTTATTGCAGGTATTTAAAACATACAGCGGTATTGATAACATCGACCTGAAGGATATGACGCACTTTATTTACAGGTTTGTAAATGGTTTAAGACCTGAAATTTGTCAGTGGATAAAAGACAATAAAATCTGTTGGCATACTAAGAAAATGGATGAGGTCCTGCGGTACGCTAAGTACTGCGAGGATGAGATGGCAGAAAAGAAAAAGGCCCTTAAGGAGAAGGTTATGTGGGCTCAGGTGAAGCTCGCAGAACAACAGGAAAAACAATTGAGTAACATGGTTAAAAATGCTGAGAACAAAGGTCCTGGGGGAGGGGGTGGAGGAAAGCCCCGGCCCAAATTTAGCAGGGAAGAGGCTATGAAAAAATTTCCCTGCCATCAGTGCGGCGAAATTGGACACTGGCGAAACGAGTGTCCCCAATTAGTCGATGTTAATGAGAAAACTCCTGATTTAACTCCACAGACGCAGAAAGAAAGACCAAGAAAGACTCAACCCCAGGTAAAAACAGTTCAGGTGCCTCGAGCACCCAAGCAGGTATACAGGGGAAGACAGGCAGAAAATGAAGAGATAGAGGTTTGGGAAAGCGGGGAGAACAGAAATACAGCAACTTCGCAGTATCTGCTAAATGATACCTTCCTTTGTAACGATCAGGACTGACGGGGCCTGAGAGGGGAGGACGAGGAGTGCGTACTTGGCGCTTCCTTGCCGGTAGACCAGTCTGGACCATATATTGAAGGAAAGGTTGACGGAAATGATGTCACCTTCCTGTTGGACACTGGCGCTACCCGTTCTACTGTAAGAACAGTGGACGTTCCAAACCTACCCCTCTCGGGAGAAAATATCCAAGTAGTAGGTGTATCTAATCAATTGATTAGTACTCCTGTTACCGAACCAATGGAGATTTCAATTGGAAATTTTAAACAGATGCATAGATTTGTCGTCTGTGACACCAGTCCAGTGAATCTACTGGGACGTGATTTGCTGTGCAAAATGAACTGTACCATCTTTTGCACACCAAAAGGTGTTGAAATACAGACCCCAGATGAAGACGGCATTTATAAATTATTGTTGCTTAGACCTGACTCAGAAATTAAAAGATTGACCCTGCAGGACTTGCCCCAAGAACTACAGGAAGCTGTAAAGCCAGAGGTGTGGGATTTCACTGGAAAGGATGTGGGGTTGATGAAAGATGTGGACCCCATACAAATAGCCATCAAGGACAATGCAGTATATCCTAACACTAGGCCCTACCGAATGAATGCTGAAGTGAAAGCAGGTGTCACTCTGGAAATACAAAAATTATTGGAAGGAAACATCATACAGGAAGTGATGAGCAGCCCATGCAACTCACCGATTATGGGCATCAAAAAGCCTAGTGGCAAGTATAGGGTAGTGCAGGACCTAAGAAAGGTTAACAAAATTGTAGTTCCTTGCTGCCCTATTGTCCCAAACCCTGCAGTGATATTGTACCAGATTCCTTGGGATGCTGAATGGTTCACTGTGATTGATTTGTGTCATGCATTCTTTTCGATACCCCTGCACCCCGACAGCAAATTTCTTTTCTCATTTGCTTTCGAGGGTCACGTGTATTGTTGGAACAGGGTCCCTCAGGGGTATACAGAGAGCCCCTCTATCTTTAATCAGATCTTGAAAAAATGTCTAGAGACTTTGACCTTACCTGGGAACTCTGTGTTAGTGCAGTACATAGACGACCTTCTACTGGCGTCTAAAAGTCACCGGGACTGTGTAGTTGACACCATTGCCCTCCTAAATCATCTGTGTGAGAAAGGGCATAAAGTAGCCCCTGACAAACTACAGTTCTGTGCGAAATCTGTAAAATATCTGGGACACCAAATAGAAAAGGGTGTCAGAAAAGTCACATCAGAAAGAGTGAGAATAATTCAAAAAATGCAGTTGCCCCGTACTCAAAAAGATGTCAGAATGTTCCTGGGTGTATTAGGGTACTGCAGGCAGTGGATTCTGGGATTTGCAGCCTTAGCCAGGCCCTTGATAAAAATGACCACGAGAGGAATGCCAGATGTTGTACAGTGGGACGATGAAAGTCTAATGGCTTTCACAAGACTGAAAAACTGTCTGTGTACAGCCCCTGCGTTGGGAATGCCAGATTATTCCAAAGAGTTTGCCCTTTTCTGTGACACTCGCGATAATTGCGCATTGTCTGTCCTGACTCAAGAACATGGCACGACCAGAAGGCCTGTGGCTTATTTCTCTGCCACACTGGACCCAGTAGCGGCTGGGTTACCAGGCTGTCTGAAAGCAGTAGCTGCTACCTGTGCAAGTTTGGAACAGAGTGAGTCCATTGTCATGGGACATCCTGTGACCGTGTATGTTTCACATGGAGTGGTAATTCTATTGACCAGAACTAAAACACAGTATCTCACCCCTAGTCGGCTGACTAAATACGAGAGGATTCTTGTGGGTGCAGCAAATGTAAGCATTGTTAGGTGCGGTATTCTGAACCCTGCCACCTTACTCCCCGACCCCTTGGAAATGGAAGGTGGGGATGATGATGAACATGATTGTATTGACCTGACAGAGTTCAGTACTAAGCCACGCCCAGACATAAAAGAAGTACCATTGCCTGAGCATGATAAAGAACTATTTGTGGATGGTTCCTGTCTAAGACATGAATTAGGAGGCTTGAGTGCTGCTTATGCAGTAGTGTCTTTCACAAAAATTGAACAAGCAGGTTACCTATATAACATCAAGTCTGCACAAGTAGCCGAATTGATAGCCATGATAATGGCTTGCAAAATTGGGAAGGACTTACGCATAACAGTGTATACTGACAGTCAGTACTGTTATGGCGTTGTGCATGATTTTGGCCAATTATGGCTACAGAGGGAATTCATGACTTCCTCAGGTACTCCCATTCGGAATGCAAAAGTTGTTCATGACCTTTTAGAGGCCATCCAGTTGCCCAAAGAACTGGCAGTGGTAAAATGTACCGCTCATCAAAGGAGCATGGACAGAGTATCACTGGGAAACGATTATGCTGATCGAGTGGCTCAATGGTGTGCCAAAGATCGGTATATTGTAAATCCAAAACGAGGGGGGCCAGGAACCAGCTGCCAGCTTCAGGTGTTTGAGGAAGTGCCTACATGGGATGAGGTGAGAGAGTGGCAGGAGTCGGCTCCTTGGCAAGAAAGAGAGAAATGGAAGGAGGATGGATGTAGACCGAGACGTGTGGATGGTGTCATCTTGGGCCCAACTGGTATGCCTGTGTTACCCCGACACTTGCTTGGCACAATGGCTAGATTAATACATGAAGGATCACACATTGGTAGGGATGCCATGATTCTGGTATTTCAACAGACTTGGTACAGTAAAAAGTTCAGGAAGGTAGCAGAGTCCCTCTGCCAGAGGTGCCTGTCATGTCAACAGATGAACCCAGGCAAGAGGACAATGGTTGAACTGAGCAAGATTGGGAGATCAGGGGGTCCCTTTATAAAAATACAGATTGATTTCATCACCATGCCCCGTTGTGAAGGAAAGCGATATGTCCTTGTCATTGTTTGCGTATTTTCAAAATGGGTAGAAGCTTACCCTACTCCTCAAAGTGACGCACTGACTGTAGCGAAGTGTTTACTAAAAGAACTGATACCTAGGTTCGGAATACCATGCATTATTGAATCAGATAAGGGTGGACATTTCCAGAATGACATACTGGCTGAACTCTGTAAGGCCTTTGGAATAAGGCAGAAACTCCATTGTGCATACCACCCAGAGGCTTCTGGAATAGTGGAACAAGTAAATGGAACTATCAAAAACAGACTAGCAAAGCTGACAGATGCTACTGGCATGACCTGGGTGAAGGCCCTGCCCCTGGTCCTGATGGGACTGAGAAGTGTTCCAGACCGCAAGACAGGCCTAAGTCCCCATGAAATCATTATGGGAAGAGTGATGAGACAAGCATGGGTGCCAGGAAGCAAACTGTTGAGTATTACTGATGATTTGGTGCTTGAATACTGCAGAAGATTGGGTGACCAAGTGCGTTCTATCTCTCGCCAGATTGGAGACGACGGCATCCTCAATCCAACGACTCCTCTCCACAGCTTGGTTCCAGGAGATTGGGTCAAAATAAAGAAGCACACTCGATCAAGCTGTCTGGCACCAAGGTGGGGAAAGAAACGCCAAGTAATCCTGGTGACAACCACTGCAGTGAAGGTCGCAGGTGTTCCTCAGTGGATCCACGCTGGACACACCCAGAAGGTATTGCCAGACAGAGGATTTGAAGAAGAAGGGCAACCAGCAGAGGACCCTGAAGGAGCCAGACCAGAAGCAACTGACAACGAGCAGCCCAGCACCAGTCAGGTTGCAGGAACAGCAGACGTTGGCCCAGGAGTAGTTGACTACGAACTGCCAAGAATCCAGCCTGCTGAAGAGGTCCAGGAAACTGAGCCAGGAGTAGCTGAAGACGAGCTGCCAAGCATATGGCCAGAAGAATGGATACCGATGATTGATCTGACCGAAGATCCTATCAGAACAAGAGAACGACTTAGTGAAGGTAGAGAGTGGACTAGTCAGGAAAAGCAAGGCACAGGCGAAGAACCTCAGCCGCTTGAGATTCAAATCAAAACTGAGGAAGGAGAAGGACAGACAGGGACAGAGCAGGTATTCGATACACCACCGCGAACACCTGATGCAGATAAGGGAGAGATTAGAAATAGAGTGATAGTTCGAGCAGAAGAAAATCAAGAGATCGAAGTGCTTGAACAGGATCAGAGAGGGTTAGGAGAACGGGTTCAGGAAACAGAAACAGAAATAAAGACAATCGAAAGCCAAAAACAAAATATTCCTGAACAAGGCCAGATTAGCGACCAGGCAGAAGAATTTGATGCTAGCCCTGGAACTAGTCAAATAAGGGAAGTAGGAGAAGAAAGTGGAGAAGAATTACCACAAGATAAAGAGAACAAGAGAATAAGAAAAGAAAGTGAAGTCCAAGTACCGACTAAGAGACTAAAGAAAAGAAACAACCTTGAGCCTAGGTTTGTAAAAAGATTGAGACTAAGGATAAAGACAGTGGAAGAAAAACGTGCAGAGGCAAGAAGAAGTGCTCGGATAGCAGAGCAAGAAGAAGACTCTTCCAAAAGAAGGAGTGAGCGAATAAAAAGACAAAACAAAAAGTACAAGTCTCCTGAATGGACACTGGTTTTGGAGGAACTTGAAGATCTTGATATAACTGACGTGAGCGACGGGGAACCTGTCCCAGAGTACTCAGCCGAAGAGGAAGACGAACCACCGTGAATTTGCACAAAGTAAGCTAGTTGTGTAAAAAGCCAAAAAGAGGGGTGAGAACACTCCTTCTGAGCCAAAATGTCTGATTCAACAGTGAATGGTAGACCTAGTTGCAGCCGTTTTAAGACATGTTGCAAGGTGTGTTTATGTAGTGTAGTAGTACTGATAGTTATGTGGATAGGATTAACAATTTTCATTCCCTTTGCTGTAAGTAAAGATACTAACATTGTCCCTACTGAAACTGTAAATACTGACAGTGAGGAGTTGACAACACAGAGTGTAGAAAGACATGAAAGAGCTTTGAGACAAACAAAACAGAACTTAGAAGCATCAGATGAGGGAGGACTACATTATCATGGAGTTAAGAACAAGACACACTTAAATGTTTTCGCAAACTTGTTAATACACTATGTAGAGACTATGGAAATTGAAGATTGCTATGTCTGCATGAAGCTACCTACTTCTGTGGCTGAAGGCGTGACATACCATCATCTGCCATTGACATATGGAATTTCCTGTAGCATTTTAGCTAGTTTATTTTACAAAAGGGGACCGTTACAGTATTATTACTCTAACAATGACGTGATTTTTTCTGAACTTCCTATACGTGGGAACTTGAATCCTGTACATACCAAAACTGACACCATAAGATATATGGGAGACTACTTTCTGACTATAGGGAACATTGACATAGCAGACGCACACAGAGATAACTTGACTTGTTCTTTGCGTGAGCAGGAAAAGATGTTCCTGAACATGGCAGAGAAAAGGAGAATTAAAATTCAGAAGAAGGCTAATGACGAAAGTCAGAAAAAGCCAAAGTGGGCAGAAAACATGGAAGGCACCTCATCTGGTGGAGCGGGTCCTGCTCTGTTGCTGGATTTTGAAAAGAAAGGCAAGCTATGTCTTCACCGCGAGAAGACTAGCTATTATAATAATGTTTTCATTGGTTCCAGTGAATGCGAACATAATTACAAGGTAATTGGAGGTTGGGGTTTCAAAAATGGGTCAGAGCCTGTGTTTCCTGGAATTTATTATATTTGTGGGGACAAGGCTTATTTCAAATTGCCGGATCACTGGTATGGGAGCTGCTACTTTGGCATTGTCTTCCCGAAAATATACCATGTGAATGGAAAAGCTGGAAGCAATGAAGATACTAATGGCTTAGTGCGTAGTAAAAGAGAAAGTATAGGTGAAATTATGGGTAGTATTTTCAGTGCACTGATACCTGGAGTGGGAGTGGTTCTGAATACTCACAGAATTTGCAAATTGTCTACTATAGTAGATGTGCTGTCTACTGAAACAGCTCATGGATTTCTGCTGGTCAATACCGAAATGGTTGCGATCAGATCAATGGTTTTACAAAATCGACTTGCTCTTGACACCTTATTAGCGAAAGAGGGCGGAGTCTGCCGGATGTTGAAGGCGCAACATTGTTGCACTTATATTCCGGATAAAAGTGTGCAGATCAAAAGATATGTGAAAAACATTACTAATTTGGCAAAGGAACTCAAACCACTCGAGGTTGATAGTGCCTGGAAGAGACTGGTAGATGGTCTCTCAAATGTAGGTCATTGGCTTGCTAGCATAGGTAAAAGCTTATTATTCAAAATTCTGATGCCAATTGGTATTATAGGTCTTATTATACTTTCCATTTTCTTATGCTGTAAATACCGCAAGCGCACCAAAAAGCACGAGATAAATGCAAGAGGAGTGAAACGAAGTGTGGATGAGATGGAATTAGAGGAAGTGAATGATCAGATATACAAAAAGGTGAAGACTTCTCACCCTGCTAAAACTGAAAGAGAAAAGTTAGAACGGTTGCTGGAAGAAATAGAACTTTATAAGGTGTGAAAGAAAGTTGGCATCTGGTTCCATTATAATTTGTGATGATAGTAGATATCATCAAAGAGGGGATTGATGAAGCAAAGCTTCGCATATTTTGCGGCTTGCCGAAATCAAGAACCTCGTTTATGTGTAATAAGGTAACCCGTGTATGTTTTACTAACGTTTATATTTAGTTTAAGTAAAGTTCCCGAAGCTTGCCTATGTGTATTTCTAATGGATTAATCCGTGTCCCTAAAAAAAATGGCCGCCGCTTGTATTTTAGTTACTGCGCATGCGTCAGCCACACTCACGTGTCCTGACGCGTCTGCAGAAGTGGAGGGAAAGTTATGCGCATGCGTAATTCATAGCTGTGCTTATCATGTGGTACTGCTCGTGCCACTGCTCTTGTGTCCGTGTCAATGTAGCTAACATTTTTATGCAATAAGTTTATTTCTTGATGATGATTTAAAAGTACAAACCCTGTGATGTGTTTTCATAATGACATTATTATGTATTAATTTGTTTTCGCTTACTTTTCATGTACCGCGGGAAATGGGGGTCTGAGTGAGAGGAGAGCCATATTGGAGGTCCCTTCTGCGCCTGTGCGACATTCGGCAGCACGAGGGACCTTGGCTGATGGAACATAGCCAGTTGGCAGTGATGGGCGAGATGCTCCTGAGAAAGTCACCTCTGCCCTGCAAGAACAGCGAATGTGGCTCCTTATATGATACATTGTAATGTTGCGCTATTGTTTGCCGTGTAACTTCTCATGGGAACCCCAAACCTGCTAGGCGGTACCCAAATATGTTAATGAAGGCTTCAAATCGTGTATTGTGATTGGTGTGTTACCCAAACCCTACCTTAGGACCAATCGAAATTGAGGGATTCTGACACTTTGCAACATTGGGGGGTGGTACACTGTCCCCAAACTGTATATCTACCCTGGGTTCACCTAGTGAACCGTCCGACTTGTCTGGTTTAGCTGACCTGTCACTGACCCAACGCACTCAATAGGTGACTGAAGATACAGAGCGCTGCGGAGCACTCTGTCCGAATTTGACCATAGACTAAGGTTCTACTGAACCTTAAAGTGCTGGCAAGGCACTTAGCTGGGAGTTCGCTAACCCAATCAGGGTTTTGATCGATAGCTGCAGAGCGGGTGGAGCGCAGGCGTTGCTTCCGAACTGTGGGTTCCGGTCCTGTCCTGAAGAGGGTCCTGTCCTGAGGGTTTGCTGTCTTGTCCTGAAGAGGGTCCTGTCCTGATTCGTTTTCCGAGGGTATCCTGTCCTGTCCTGGGTGTCCATTCTGCACCTGCTGTCCTTTGAGGGGTATCCTTCCTTGAGGGTTTCCTGTCCTTAACTGACCCGTGGCCAGGGTTTGGTTTCCACACTTTTCTAGGTAAATATTGCTCTGAACCTCTTGAAATTCTTGCACCTTCTGAATTTCTAACTTTTGCTTTAATAAAGTTCAACATTGCATATGTGATATTTTCCATGCCTTTCTGCAACTATTGAAAGTCATTTATAATTTTTGCAAAGTTATTCCTATGCCTTCTCATTTGTTAGAAATTATATTTTGCATAGCAGTGTGTCATTTCCTGATATGGTCTAGAACTTCGTTGCCTAGATTGTTCAAAGGCCCCTTCACCTTAAGTGAAGCGTGTTATTCATTATAAGCTCTCCTATAGTCACCCACACTTAGTCTATCCCTGTCTAGATAATACTGACTTGCATAGTATCTTTTTCGTTACATTTATTTAGTACCTTGATGATTACTCTGTCATTATTTCTTCATGCTTATGTGATTTACGTTATCTTGGTTATTGATTGCCTTATTTTACTGTACCTCATGCAAGAAATTATTGAACTTTAGATAAACATTTTAAAACTTCCAGTTGTCCGTGGTCATTTAAAACAGTATTTGAATGTTATTGGTTGGGTTTGTATTTTGCTGCCTTTCCTTTACAGCTAGCTCCCTGATTCATTGTGGTCATTAGGCACCCGCATCGGTGGATGGTAAGTCGGGTGCACCGAAAATTGGTAGCAGGGAACACACACACACTCAACCTGGTAGAGCTCGTGAAGTCACCCGATCGATGTATATGGTGATTTGGAAAGTATATGGGCCCTGAAGCCGGAAACGGCGAAAACTATTGGCCGGGTGGCCTCGCGCGCTCTATCATATATATGTATATATATTATAATCCGCATAATCCGCAAATTTGTGCGAATTTGCGGATTTGTTTTTGCGTGTTCACGTTTTTTTTTTGCGTATTCGCAGACCGCTTGCAGCTCACTGATCGCGAAGTTGCCCATGAGGTCGTACATGGGTGCGGCCATCTTGTGCGCGTTGTGCATTTCCGTTTCCGGGCGCTATTGGCAATCTCGCGTTGTGTGCGGCGTGCTATTACGAGTTTGCGCGTGTTTTTGCGTGCTCGCGGGGGAAATTTCACGCAAACTTACCCACGCGGTCTTCAATGGGCGCAGCCATCTTCTTTTTCATTCATTGCTATGGTTCTGGGCCTGGCTTTTCTATCCTCTTTTAATCTTTGCAATCCTTTGTTTCTTTGAACTTTTTTTTGCTCTTTTTTGCTCATTATCTAGCTCTCTATTTGTCTAGATCTATATTTTGTGTTTTTTTCAACAGGGGGCAGGCCCGGTCAAGGGTATGGCCTCCGGGAGTGTCGGCAGCAGTGGGATAAGGTGTACCGGGCCATGCAGAGGGAGTCGGGGGTCTGGCGCACCTACGACCAAGCGACGCACCGGTGGGCCGACGTCCTTGACCGGGAGCAGGACCTGCTCCACCTGCTAGGTGTGGAGATCCCTGGCCTTGGTGAGTAGCTATTTAATAACTACTTTGTATTCTTCTGCTCTGTGTTAAATTGCCAATATATGTTTTTCCCGAAGAGCAAGAATGCTGCCCATTCGATTACATTGCAGGTAAAATAATGTTTAAATAGCTTCTGTGAATGCCGGTGTTTGCCTCCTCCGTGGCGTTGCTACTATGCTTACTTGTTTGCAACTTTATGCTCATTTGGCCTGAGAATATGTATGAGTGTAGTACTTTACAGAACTGCGTAATGCTAGAGAGACTAGAGACTCATGTCTAGTCCTTCCTTTGTACTCCTGCTGCCACTAAGAAGAAGAGATAGTGATGGATTGATAGGTTGAGTATATTATGACTTGTTATTAGTAGTAGGAAATTTTTTAGTGCTCTGCAATCATGATGACGGACTGTGTCTGTCACGTCGCGTGCTGCTGACTGCTGGCAGTCGTAGTAGAACCTTTTTGTTGTTGGTTTAGTTAGTGATTTACATAACTTTCCAAGTAGACGGTCTGCGAATCCAGGAATACTGTACTAGTAGTATCCTCCTAGTTGACCAGATTAGATAGGTCAATACATGTAGTGTAATTGTTGCTAATTTGTTTCCCCGAGATAATTTTAGATTGTGGTCAAAGAAATCAAATATTTCCAAAAAACAATCATCCATGTTGTGTTTCTTTATTTCATGATCATCAGCACCTCCCGGGGCAAAGTGACTAGCACCATTGAGACTCCGGTGGAAGAAGGTGGACAGTCACAGGATCGGTCCCTTGCAGGCTCTTCTGCTGGCCCCAGTAAGTTGTTCTATTGTTATATTAATACTTATACTTCCCTAACTTTTACAGCTCCTATTCATTACAAACTGTTTCCTAATTTTATTTTTTACAAAATAGTCGTTGATCTTCTTCTAATCTAGACTACTTTCTACATTCTTATCCTGCCTCTACCATCACTCTCTGTGCTACTACTATTTACGATTATGAGTCGGTCTGTGTAGGTAGCTAAGCTTGCCCAGTCGGCAAACGGTGTTAAACAAAACTCTGATCCAGCAAAGCTCACTCACTCATGAACAAAAACCACACAGTGTTTGTTAGTTTTAAAGTTTTATTTTCAATTAAGAAATGAAAAAATTATTTCTTTATTTTTAATAGCGTAGTATTCGGAGCAAGCACTGCTGCTAGATGACGTTAAAGTTTAAACAACATTCCCATGAATCAAATTACTTTAACGTAATAGTTAACAGACACATGAAATTATTAGAATAACTGTGCGGGAGCCCCCACCTTCTTTAAAGTACTTAAAGTACTGCTGGTGATGACTTACTAGTAGTTGGTGAATTGTCCTGTTGGCAGAAGGGCAATGTAATTTTCTTTCTGTAATTAGAAAAATGGTGCACGTTAAGCAAGAATTCATCAGTTGTCCTAAGAAGTGTAGCATTTAATGGAATAAGCATATAAAAAGTTAACACCCTCCCCAAAACCGTTACTTTTTTTCAATCCCAGTAATAAAAAATGTGTTATGTAACATTTTCTTCCATTACGAGACGAAATAGGGGGTTGTGTATGGCACCTGAAAATATGACATGTTTTTTCTAGACGTCACAACATCTGATGCGGCACAGATGACCACCAGTGCCGGGGCCAGCAGTGCGGAGGGGACCACTCTAGGGCCGGATGCGGTGGCGCCACCAGGAGGAGCTGGGGGGAAAGCTCAGCGGCAGCGGACGGTGGTAAATTATTATACTCCTTACTTATTGAAATTTTTGAGTAGGCTCGCAAAGGAGTGTATGATGTACTGTACAGTACACAGTACACTAGTACAAGTACACTGTACTGTTAAGAACAGTTACTAATTTAGAACAACTTTTTTGGCTATCACGGAGAAGACAGTCAACCTTGACTTGTAATAGCATTAGCCGCGGTACTTCTCGGGTAAGCAATGGCCCCCTCTATTTGACTTCAACTCAGCTGGCAAACTTTTATCATGAAGCCAAGTCATATCAGATGTATTTTAGGGACGTGAAGAACGAAAAGTGAAAGAAGGGTGAAACGAAGGACGAGCGAGTCTTAACATTTATGACTGTAAAGAATGGTGTTTTTGAATGCAAGTCAAGAGAAGAAGACGGTGGTTTCCAAAATATAATGAAAAGGGTGTTAGTTGATTGTTGAGAAAAAGAAAACTTGGTACATTTGAGACATTAAGAAGAATGATAGACGTACTTTGGAAGCCTGGATGTTATCTTCTTTTTCCTCATTGATAGCAGAGGTGTATGATGTAGTAGAGCAGACGCTGAGTGGATGAAGATTGTTACTTTTAACAGCATGTCCGTACCAGAGTAGCAAAGCTGAGGAAATCCAAATACTAGAATTTGTGATTGTTCACAAATACTCCCTGCCTTGACTGACAGTACAGTACTTTACTTTGCAAGCACAGCATCTTTTGTGTATGTATTGTATAGTTGACAACATTATATCAAGTCAAGTCCATTCCTCCGGCAAATATGGGTACCACAATCACTCCCTATGTTAATAATTTTATTCCAGCTGTGTCATGGGTGGACTATCGGTGTAGTTCACCCAATCTATCAAAACAAAGCACCTAAAGTCATCCATCATATAACCAAAGATCATGTGATCGACAGGATAATGATATATGATCAGAATTGAATAATCTTCATTCTTCTTTTGTAGTAGTCAAGGCCCGGGGGGGCAGTGCGAAAGATATCATTACATTGAGCAGTAGCCCTTGATGTAACCGAGTATGGCCAGTGGCAGTGCCACCCCTATAGAAAAGTAAGAGCTTCCTATCCCCACCTGCATGTACTGCTTTAAGTACTGCGAGTCTGCGTCATCATGGCTTGTGTCTGTTTTTCTTGGGTGCAAGCTGAGTGAGCTGCCATGCCGGCTACCACAAGTTCACGTACCAGTAATTTCTTTTGCAAAACAAGAGAAGAAAACAGAAGACTTTTTTAGTACTCTCCGATTATGTATGTAGTAGTGAGTCCATCCATAGTCCTGCTAGTGGAATTCCTGAAACTCCGAGTAATGTCACAGGCCTACAAAGACGGCGGAAAGATACATGCCAAAATGTTATGCTGTGTTTGCTACTTGCTGGTGTTAATGAGAGTCAACTTTCCGTTGAATTATTTTGACTTCATGTTAAATACTATTGGCTACAGTATTTTTCTTTCTTTCTTCATATAGATGCTACTCCGAAAAAGCTCACCAGAAAGGAGATGGCTGGCCGGGCCAGGGCCCGTAAGCTGGAGGCTATTTGTGCAGAGTATCGGCGGCTTTGGGCTCGGGAGCAGGAGGAGGAGACAGCAACCACTGCATCCTCCTCCAGTGCCCCCGGGTTCACCAGCCAGAAGCCTCCAGCCAAACGGAGCCGTGGCCCGACAGCCTCCCGCCGCCGCCGCACAGCAGAAACACAATCAGCTGCCCCCCAGAGCCTGGATGGCACGTCAGTGCCGCCTCCATAAAAGAGTGGACTACCTGGAGCGGTTGATTGAAAAACATCAGCGCCAGCTCCGGGACCTCCGCAAAGAGCTGCAGGACGTGCAGGAACAGCTGTCCACACAATGCCACCGGAGACAGTGACTGTCCCTTGCCCCTTTTTTAAAGACTGTTGGGGGGGTGGGAATTGGGTGTTTGGGAAAGGGGACTTTTGGACTTTTGGACATTGGTTGGGGTTAGGCAGGGGGGTGAGTTGGGTTAATTAATTTTATTTTTTGACTACATCAATATTTTTCTTAATAATTATTTTTCATACCAAAACATAGTATACGCGTTCATATTATTTTGTGTGGGCGGTGGTTACTGGACGTTTGGTTTCTTCCAACTTACCAGCATGAATAGCCCTACTAGTACTTTACTAGTAGTACTGGCAGTCTCTGCTCTCCTCCCAGTCCTAGCCCATTATTCTACCTGTCCAAAATGCTTATCTTACCTGTGATTCATGTTTGAGAATAGGGGTAGCCACAGTTCTGCCTGCATGGCAAATGGTGATTAAGGTTGGTTGTTGACTTGAATCCTCGACGGATGAAATATCATTGTTGCGCTGGTAGTAGTAGTGGTACACACTGCATATGAAAAAAAAGGAAATGAAACATTGAGTGGCCTGAGCGTAGCATTAGAAACAGTACGATAGATAGTACGCTACAGAACAGTGCCATAAATTGTAGCCTAAGCAGTGCTAAAGTATTCTAAATATAAGTACTAGTTTCGTGGACTATGGCTTCTATAAGAAATATTATGAAGGCAAAGGATACTTAAACATAAGAATTAACCATTTGATTCGTCATGTGTACGAGCATGATGTTTGATGCTCAATCCACGATGTACACATGAAATTCCATTTTCCAACATTTTTCTGTTGCTTACACCTTATCCTCCCCTGCAAGTGTGTGGAATTTCTTGTTGTCATTTAGTCATACCTCAATGAAAAACCACACAGCCCGGGTGAAGAGGGTTAGGGTTTTTGAAGATTGGATGGGAATGGGGTTTTTTGGGAAAAGTTTTGTGGAGAGAAGAAAAAAAAATACTGCATGGACAAACAACAAATGAAGAGAAACAAATGTTTGGATTCAAAGACAAGCAAAAACAAAGGTGTGTGGAGGGTCAAGGGGAATATTTAACGACCTGTCTGCTACCTCCCCTTTTGTCAGAATACGGAACATACAACAAAGCAGACCAGGTCAAGAGATGATGTGTAACTATACCAGTGACTATGAAACATTAGGATGCATATGTGCATCAGTGCTGTTAGTAGTTATTGGAAACAGAAAGTTAGAAAAAAGCTAGAAAGAATCCCATCAGACCACCCATTCTGGTGGAGTTTGCGTCACGTGGGACTCACTGATCAAAGCATACCACATCCGGCCATGTAGTGCTGGTGTGGAGATGGATGTCAGTAATCTAGCCATGGTGTTTACCATAAAGTGGACAAAATAATGTGCAGTGTTCAAATGATGGTGATAAATGAAAATAAAGATAAAAATTAACTACCCAGGCTCTGGCGAAGCGTACATACAGAGGCCTGTGTGTTAAGAATTAAAACCACGCCTGGTAGAAAAGCTACCCCATGGCGCTGTGCATGACGGTCAACATGTTTCAGCCTTAGGGGCATTGCCCCGGCTTTCTTCAGGACCTTAGATATGAAATAGCTACTGCAACTATAACCACAAGTGATGTGTTGGGTAAAGAATAACAATAAATTTACTAATAGACAGATACATATCTACCAGGAATTTAGAACGTTTAGGCGTCCACTGGTGGGAGAAGGTTGTCTTCTTCCTATCAACAAACAAAAGTTATTGTTCAACAACACTGAATTACAAACATACAACCACCTGAATACAGAGAGACTGTATAGAAAGTACACATCTGCATGAATATACTATATTCTGCATATATAAAAGGAAGCATAATAGCTCAATCACCCAGAGGTATTTCCTCTAAGTGATCCTCACCCAGCCTTGTGTGGGTGAAGACCTCACCTCACCCGGCAACCGCTCGGGAGTATGAGGCCCCGCTCTACGGTGTAGAAAAAGAACACAGTAAGTACACAACTCTACGGTGCCCAAGCCAATTGCTCTACACACTAAACCCACCAAACGTGTGATAGGTGCCCAACTGTCAAACCAAAGCCCTCATACCACATCCATGACGACACAATAGAAATCGCTTGTGCTGCGAAATGCCTCATATCGCGAGACATAATGCAAACCTTTGAGGGTGCCTCTGTACAAGTTATATATTGTCAGAATATTTATCTCCTCATTCAGTTATATAAACTGCTAACTACTACATCCCAATCCTGTGATATTGATGGGAGAGATTGAAAATAGCCCCGAGGTGACCAACTGGGCTGCCCATAAGTGTGGACTTCTTCAGTATTAAGGAAGTGGACCCCACGAGGTCCCCTGGACTACCCAGTCATGTAGAAAATAGGGACCATTTAAGCTCCTATTAATCTAACGTTCTTGGTGTAATCTAACAGGTCTTTTCTCATCATAGAGGGAAGCCATTAGGACACTCACCTGTCCGTCGGTGCCCCTGTGTATGAGCCAAGCGGAAGTGGAGGTATCAGTAGGGCCGCCCCAAACCCTTAAATAACCTCCCAGTGGTAGCGTTCGACATAAGAAAGCGCGATGAGAGACACTGCTCCGTCGCGCATGCGCAGACAGTTATATAGCGCCGAAAATGGTTTATTGTTTTAACCCCATTCTCTCGTGCAGTGAAAAGATTTCTGTCCTCAGTCACTAAGGCAAATGCCAAAATGAATGCCTCTTATGGGAATGTTATTTTGAATTTTGTCCGGTGTCTACCAAAGGGCTCGCGCGCATAACTAAACCGGGAGACACTGTTCCCTAGAGCATGCGCCCGACGGTCTGCACTGGACTAAGCTTATAGTTTGTACGAAATCATTGTAAATGGATAACGCTGGCGTATATCTCCAATTTGAAGAGCCGCCACTGCACCGTGGAGCAGCCAATCTTATTGCAATGTTTCAACAGGTGAAACTCATAAGTTTAGCGTTTGCTCTCATCGTAGAAAACGAGTTTCGTGGAAAGTTTACTGTCACTGTGCTCTAGATGATTGCAAGCAGTGAGCATTCTCTTTAAATTAAATCTGCATCAAAATACTCATAGAGGGGGAAACTCTGAACGAGCCCATGGCTATATTTTAAAATTAAGAACATGGATGGTCTGAAGAGCGTTTATGCTAGCAACAGTCACTCAATATTAGAACGTGACTCAACTTAATGAGAGAGCATCATATTTGCAATGTAAATGTCAAGGGTTTCAGCATATTGATGAAGAGTAAACAAGATGTTGTTGTCATAAAGTGTCGTTCAAAGAGGGATGTGGTAGTGACTAAGTAGGCAGAAGGGCGACATACACAATTAAGGTGGGTGAGCTATAGGGGTGCTAATAACCAGTGATTGCACCTGTATTAAATAGACCCGCAACTAAAAAGTTGCTCTCAATACTAGCAAAAACAAAGGTGTGTGGAGGGTCAAGGGGAATATTTAACGACCTGTCTGCTACCTCCCCTTTTGTCAGAATACGGAACATACAACAAAGCAGACCAGGTCAAGAGATGATGTGTAACTATACCAGTGACTATGAAACATTAGGATGCATATGTGCATCAGTGCTGTTAGTAGTTATTGGAAACAGAAAGTTAGAAAAAAGCTAGAAAGAATCCCATCAGACCACCCATTCTGGTGGAGTTTGCGTCACGTGGGACTCACTGATCAAACCATACCACATCCGGCCATGTAGTGCTGGTGTGGAGATGGATGTCAGTAATCTAGCCATGGTGTTTACCATAAAGTGGACAAAATAATGTGCAGTGCTCAAATGATGGTGATAAATGAAAATAAAGATAAAAATTAACTACCCAGGCTCTGGCGAAGCGTACATACAGAGGCCTGTGTGTTAAGAATTAAAACCACGCCTGGTAGAAAAGCTACCCCATGGCGCTGTGCATGACGGTCGACATGTTTCAGCCTTAGGGGCATTGCCCCGGCTTTCTTCAGGACCTTAGATATGAAATAGCTACTGCAACTATAACCACAAGTGATGTGTTGGGTAAAGAATAACAATAAATTTACTAATAGACAGATACATATCTACCAGGAATTTAGAACGTTTAGGCGTCCACTGGTGGGAGAAGGTTGTCTTCTTCCTATCAACAAACAAAAGTTATTGTACAACAACACTGAATTACAAACATACAACCACCTGAATACAGAGAGACTGTATAGAAAGTACACATCTGCATGAATATACTATATTCTGCATATATAAAAGGAAGCATAATAGCTCAATCACCCAGAGGTATTTCCTCTAAGTGATACTCACCCAGCCTTGTGTGGGTGAAGACCTCACCTCACCCGGCAACCACTCGGGAGTATGAGGCCCCGCTCTACGGTGTAGAAAAAGAACACAGTAAGTACACAACTCTACGGTGCCCAAGCCAATTGCTCTACACACTAAACCCACCAAACGTGTGATAGGTGCCCAACTGTCAAACCAAAGCCCTCATACCACATCCATGACGACACAATAGAAATCGCTTGTGCTGCGAAATGCCTCATATCGCGAGACATAATGCAAACCTTTGAGGGTGCCTCTGTACAAGTTATATATTGTCAGAATATTTATCTCCTCATTCAGTTATATAAACTGCTAACTACTACATCCCAATCCTGTGATATTGATGGGAGAGATTGAAAATAACCCCGAGGTGACCAACTGGGCTGCCCATAAGTGTGGACTTCTTCAGTATTAAGGAAGTGGACCCCACGAGGTCCCCTGGACTACCCAGTCATGTAGAAAATAGGGACCATTTAAGCTCCTATTAATCTAACGTTCTTGGTGTAATCTAACAGGTCTTTTCTCATCATAGAGGGAAGCCATTAGGACACTCACCTGTCCGTCGGTGCCCCTGTGTATGAGCCAAGCGGAAGTGGAGGTATCAGTAGGGCCGCCCCAAACCCTTAAATAACCTCCCAGTGGTAGCGTTCGACATAAGAAAGCGCGATGAGAGACACTGCTCCGTCGCGCATGCGCAGACAGTTATATAGCGCCGAAAATGGTTTATTGTTTTAACCCCATTCTCTCGTGCAGTGAAAAGATTTCTGTCCTCAGTCACTAAGGCAAATGCCAAAATGAATGCCTCTTATGGGAATGTTATTTTGAATTTTGTCCGGTGTCTACCAAAGGGCTCGCGCGCATAACTAAACCGGGAGACACTGTTCCCTAGAGCATGCGCCCGACGGTCTGCACTGGACTAAGCTTATAGTTTGTACGAAATCATTGTAAATGGATAACGCTGGCGTATATCTCCAATTTGAAGAGCCGCCACTGCACCGTGGAGCAGCCAATCTTATTGCAATGTTTCAACAGGTGAAACTCATAAGTTTAGCGTTTGCTCTCATCGTAGAAAACGAGTTTCGTGGAAAGTTTACTGTCACTGTGCTCTAGATGATTGCAAGCAGTGAGCATTCTCTTTAAATTAAATCCGCATCAAAATATTCATAGAGGGGGAAACCCTGAACGAGCCCATGGCTATATTTTAAAATTAAGAACATGGATGGTCTGAAGAGCGTTTATGCTAGCAACAGTCACTCAATATTAGAACGTGACTCAACTTAATGAGAGAGCATCATATTTTCAATCTCTCCCATCAATATCACAGGATTGGGATGTAGTAGTTAGCAGTTTATATAACTGAATGAGGAGATAAATATTCTGACAATATATAACTTGTACAGAGGCACCCTCAAAGGTTTGCATTATGTCTCGCGATATGAGGCATTTCGCAGCACAAGCGATTTCTATTGTGTCGTCATGGATGTGGTATGAGGGCTTTGGTTTGACAGTTGGGCACCTATCACACGTTTGGTGGGTTTAGTGTGTAGAGCAATTGGCTTGGGCACCGTAGAGTTGTGTACTTACTGTGTTCTTTTTCTACACCGTAGAGCGGGGCCTCATACTCCCGAGCGGTTGCCGGGTGAGGTGAGGTCTTCACCCACACAAGGCTGGGTGAGTATCACTTAGAGGAAATACCTCTGGGTGATTGAGCTATTATGCTTCCTTTTATATATGCAGAATATAGTATATTCATGCAGATGTGTACTTTCTATACAGTCTCTCTGTATTCAGGTGGTTGTATGTTTGTAATTCAGTGTTGTTGTACAATAACTTTTGTTTGTTGATAGGAAGAAGACAACCTTCTCCCACCAGTGGACGCCTAAACGTTCTAAATTCCTGGTAGATATGTATCTGTCTATTAGTAAATTTATTGTTATTCTTTACCCAACACATCACTTGTGGTTATAGTTTCAGTAGCTATTTCATATCTAAGGTCCTGAAGAAAGCCGGGGCAATGCCCCTAAGGCTGAAACATGTTGACCGTCATGCACAGCGCCATGGGGTAGCTTTTCTACCAGGCGTGGTTTTAATTCTTAACACACAGGCCTCTGTATGTACGCTTCGCCAGAGCCTGGGTAGTTAATTTTTATCTTTATTTTCATTTATCACAATCATTTGAGCACTGCACATTATTTTGTCCACTTTATGGTAAACACCATGGCTAGATTACTGACATCCATCTCCACACCAGCACTACATGGCCGGATGTGGTATGGTTTGATCAGTGAGTCCCACGTGACGCAAACTCCACCAGAATGGGTGGTCTGATGGGATTCTTTCTAGCTTTTTTCTAACTTTCTGTTTCCAATAACTACTAACAGCACTGATGCACATATGCATCCTAATGTTTCATAGTCACTGGTATAGTTACACATCATCTCTTGACCTGGTCTGCTTTGTTGTATGTTCCGTATTCTGACAAAAGGGGAGGTAGCAGACCGGTCGTTAAATATTCCCCTTGACCCTCCACACACCTTTGTTTTTGCTAGTATTGAGAGCAACTTTTTAGTTGCGGGTCTATTTAATACAGGTGCAATCACTGGTTATTAGCACCCCTATAGCTCACCCACCTTAATTGTGTATGTCGCCCTTCTGCCTACTTAGTCACTACCACATCCCTCTTTGAACGACACTTTATGACAACAACATCTTGTTTACTCTTCATCAATATGCTGAAACCCTTGACATTTACATTGCAAATATGATGCTCTCTCATTAAGTTGAGTCACGTTCTAATATTGAGTGACTGTTGCTAGCATAAACGCTCTTCAGACCATCCATGTTCTTAATTTTAAAATATAGCCATGGGCTCGTTCAGGGTTTCCCCCTCTATGAGTATTTTGATGCGGATTTAATTTAAAGAGAATGCTCACTGCTTGCAATCATCTAGAGCACAGTGACAGTAAACTTTCCACGAAACTCGTTTTCTACGATGAGAGCAAACGCTAAACTTATGAGTTTCACCTGTTGAAACATTGCAATAAGATTGGCTGCTCCACGGTGCAGTGGCGGCTCTTCAAATTGGAGATATACGCCAGCGTTATCCATTTACAATGATTTCGTACAAACTATAAGCTTAGTCCAGTGCAGACCGTCGGGCGCATGCTCTAGGGAACAGTGTCTCCCGGTTCAGTTATGCGCGCGAGCCCTTTGGTAGACACCGGACAAAATTCAAAATAACATTCCCATAAGAGGCATTCATTTTGGCATTTGCCTTAGTGACTGAGGACAGAAATATTTTCACTGCACGAGAGAATGGGGTTAAAACAATAAACCATTTTCGGCGCTATATAACTGTCTGCGCATGCGCGACTGAGCAGTGTCTCTCATCGCGCTTTCTTATGTCGAACGCTACCACTGGGAGGATATTTAAGGGTTTGGGGCGGCCCTACTGATACCTCCACTTCTGCTTGGCTCATACACAGGGGCACCAACGGACAGGTGAGTGTCCTAATGGCTTCCCTCTATGATGAGAAAAGACCTGTTAGATTACACCAAGAACGTTAGATTAATAGGAGCTTAAATGGTCCCTATTTTCTACATGACTGGGTAGTCCAGGGGACCTCGTGGGGTCCACTTCCTTAATACTGAAGAAGTCCACACTTATGGGCAGCCCAGTTGGTCACCTCGGGGCTATTTTCAATCTCTCCCATCAATATCACAGGATTGGGATGTAGTAGTTAGCAGTTTATATAACTGAATGAGGAGATAAATATTCTGACAATATATAACTTGTACAGAGGCACCCTCAAAGGTTTGCATTATGTCTCGCGATATGAGGCATTTCGCAGCACAAGCGATTTCTATTGTGTCGTCATGGATGTGGTATGAGGGCTTTGGTTTGACAGTTGGGCACCTATCACACGTTTGGTGGGTTTAGTGTGTAGAGCAATTGGCTTGGGCACCGTAGAGTTGTGTACTTACTGTGTTCTTTTTCTACACCGTAGAGCGGGGCCTCATACTCCCGAGCGGTTGCCGGGTGAGGTGAGGTCTTCACCCACACAAGGCTGGGTGAGTATTACTTAGAGGAAATACCTCTGGGTGATTGAGCTATTATGCTTCCTTTTATATATGCAGAATATAGTATATTCATGCAGATGTGTACTTTCTATACAGTCTCTCTGTATTCAGGTGGTTGTATGTTTGTAATTCAGTGTTGTTGTACAATAACTTTTGTTTGTTGATAGGAAGAAGACAACCTTCTCCCACCAGTGGACGCCTAAACGTTCTAAATTCCTGGTAGATATGTATCTGTCTATTAGTAAATTTATTGTTATTCTTTACCCAACACATCACTTGTGGTTATAGTTGCAGTAGCTATTTCATATCTAAGGTCCTGAAGAAAGCCGGGGCAATGCCCCTAAGGCTGAAACATGTCGACCGTCATGCACAGCGCCATGGGGTAGCTTTTCTACCAGGCGTGGTTTTAATTCTTAACACACAGGCCTCTGTATGTACGCTTCGCCAGAGCCTGGGTAGTTAATTTTTATCTTTATTTTCATTTATCACCATCATTTGAGCACTGCACATTATTTTGTCCACTTTATGGTAAACACCATGGCTAGATTACTGACATCCATCTCCACACCAGCACTACATGGGCGGATGTGGTATGGTTTGATCAGTGAGTCCCACGTGACGCAAACTCCACCAGAATGGGTGGTCTGATGGGATTCTTTCTAGCTTTTTTCTAACTTTCTGTTTCCAATAACTACTAACAGCACTGATGCACATATGCATCCTAATGTTTCATAGTCACTGGTATAGTTACACATCATCTCTTGACCTGGTCTGCTTTGTTGTATGTTCCGTATTCTGACAAAAGGGGAGGTAGCAGACAGGTCGTTAAATATTCCCCTTGACCCTCCACACACCTTTGTTTTTGCTAGTATTGAGAGCAACTTTTTAGTTGCGGGTCTATTTAATACAGGTGCAATCACTGGTTATTAGCACCCCTATAGCTCACCCACCTTAATTGTGTATGTCGCCCTTCTGCCTACTTAGTCACTACCACATCCCTCTTTGAACGACACTTTATGACAACAACATCTTGTTTACTCTTCATCAATATGCTGAAACCCTTGACATTTACATTGCAAATATGATGCTCTCGCATTAAGTTGAGTCACGTTCTAATATTGAGTGACTGTTGCTAGCATAAACGCTCTTCAGACCATCCATGTTCTTAATTTTAAAATATAGCCATGGGCTCGTTCAGGGTTTCCCCCTCTATGAGTATTTTGATGCGGATTTAATTTAAAGAGAATGCTCACTGCTTGCAATCATCTAGAGCACAGTGACAGTAAACTTTCCACGAAACTCATTTTCTACGATGAGAGCAAACGCTAAACTTATGAGTTTCACCTGTTGAAACATTGCAATAAGATTGGCTGCTCCACGGTGCAGTGGCGGCTCTTCAAATTGGAGATATACGCCAGCGTTATCCATTTACAATGATTTCGTACAAACTATAAGCTTAGTCCAGTGCAGACCGTCGGGCGCATGCTCTAGGGAACAGTGTCTCCCGGTTTAGTTATGCGCGCGAGCCCTTTGGTAGACACCGGACAAAATTCAAAATAACATTCCCATAAGAGGCATTCATTTTGGCATTTGCCTTAGTGACTGAGGACAGAAATCTTTTCACTGCACGAGAGAATGGGGTTAAAACAATAAACCATTTTTGGCGCTATATAACTGTCTGCGCATGCGCGACGGAGCAGTGTCTCTCATCGCGCTTTCTTATGTCGAACGCTACCACTGGGAGGTTATTTAAGGGTTTGGGGCGGCCCTACTGATACCTCCACTTCCGCTTGGCTCATACACAGGGGCACCGACGGACAGGTGAGTGTCCTAATGGCTTCCCTCTATGATGAGAAAAGACCTGTTAGATTACACCAAGAACGTTAGATTAATAGGAGCTTAAATGGTCCCTATTTTCTACATGACTGGGTAGTCCAGGGGACCTCGTGGGGTCCACTTCCTTAATACTGAAGAAGTCCACACTTATGGGCAGCCCAGTTGGTCACCTCGGGGCTATTTTCAATCTCTCCCATCAATATCACAGGATTGGGATGTAGTAGTTAGCAGTTTATATAACTGAATGAGGAGATAAATATTCTGACAATATATAACTTGTACAGAGGCACCCTCAAAGGTTTGCATTATGCCTCACGATATGAGGCATTTCGCAGCACAAGTGATTTCTATTGTGTCGTCATGGATGTGGTATGAGGGCTTTGGTTTGACAGTTGGGCACCTATCACACGTTTGGTGGGTTTAGTGTGTAGAGCAATTGGCTTGGGCACCGTAGAGTTGTGTACTTACTGTGTTCTTTTTCTACACCGTAGAGCGGGGCCTCATACTCCCGAGCGGTTGCCGGGTGAGGTGAGGTCTTCACCCACACAAGGTTGGGTGAGTATCACTTAGAGGAAATACCTCTGGGTGATTGAGCTATTATGCTTCCTTTTATATATGCAGAATATAGTATATTCATGCAGATGTGTACTTTCTATACAGTCTCTCTGTATTCAGGTGGTTGTATGTTTGTAATTCAGTGTTGTTGTACAATAACTTTTGTTTGTTGATAGGAAGAAGACAACCTTCTCCCACCAGTGGACGCCTAAACGTTCTAAATTCCTGGTAGATATGTATCTGTCTATTAGTACATTTATTGTTATTCTTTACCCAACACATCACTTGTGGTTATAGTTGCAGTAGCTATTTCATATCTAAGGTCCTGAAGAAAGCCGGGGCAATGCCCCTAAGGCTGAAACATGTCGACCGTCATGCACAGCGCCATGGGGTAGCTTTTCTACCAGGCGTGGTTTTAATTCTTAACACACAGGCCTCTGTATGTACGCTTCGCCAGAGCCTGGGTAGTTAATTTTTATCTTTATTTTCATTTATCACCATCATTTGAGCACTGCACATTATTTTGTCCACTTTATGGTAAACACCATGGCTAGATTACTGACATCCATCTCCACACCAGCACTACATGGCCGGATGTGGTATGGTTTGATCAGTGAGTCCCACGTGACGCAAACTCCACCAGAATGGGTGGTCTGATGGGATTCTTTCTAGCTTTTTTCTAACTTTCTGTTTCCAATAACTACTAACAGCACTGATGCACATATGCATCCTAATGTTTCATAGTCACTGGTATAGTTACACATCATCTCTTGACCTGGTCTGCTTTGTTGTATGTTCTGGATTCAAAGACATCCATACATCTTTTAAGGGACATAAAGCAAGTGCACTACTGCATGCATGAAGTTGTTTGCTAAACGGATGGTTAGGTTACTGAAAAGTTGTACTTACTACATCTCATTAGTAAGTATGAGGAAACAATTTGACATTGACACTAGTACAGGGCTACATTAATTACACAATTTCACTTTCCTGTCTGCCCTCATAGAGTATTAACACGTAGTATTAGTACATTAAGTTAGTTATAAAAATAGCAAAGAAACATATGAAATAGCTGGAGAGATGACTTTGAAGCAGAGAACAAAGAAATGCACCTAGTCACATTCGTAGAAGTTCAAGTTTACAACAATAACATTTAAAAGATAAGGAGAAGTTAAGAGAGAATACTGTAACTTTATGTTGTAGTTGTCCTGTTAAATTGGTGAAGTTGCATACATCCAGCCATTCCTCTTATTCGCGATATACTCCTCCATTCCATATTACGCTCCGTCGATCAATATTGGTGACCAGACACACTGTCCACTGGCTGCCTGATGAGTATTTGCGGTCTGCTTGGTAAGTCGGAGTTCATCGTTTGTTCCATGGCACATGGTAAAAGCCATCCTGTAATTTTTGATGGAAAAAAACAGGAAGTGAACCAGTTAAAAAAATCTAAGGTACGCTGTGTAGTGCAAAAATAACACTTTCAGTTTTCAGAGCTAACATTATTATTATATACAATCATCACTTCAAAAGTGCGTAACCTGGTTCTCCTTTACAAGGATAGTAATAGTAACTATGGTTGTATTCTGCGGATCCACCATGGATTTTCTTTAACAAAATTGCAAACAAAATTAGACATTCCCAGGAGTGCTCCCAGACCCCTGAACCCAGTCGGCAAAATGTAGAACACCCCCAAGTAGCCCCCCAAAAACATGCAATACTGCGACGGGGATGAGGCCTATTTGAAAATCAAGCAGAAAGCGCACTTTGAAATTAGGCTCAAAAGACCCCTTTTCCACCATGGATTTACTTCAAAACACTTGCAATGATTTTAGACATTCCCAGGAGTGTTCCCAGACCCCTAAACCCAAACGCAAAAATCTAGAAGCCCCCCCAAGTAGCCCTCCGCAGAAATGCAATTTTGGGAAAAAAAAGAAATATAACCTCGGATTTTCTTCAAACCACTTGCAATAACAATTACACATTCCCAGGAGTGCTCACAGACCACTGAACCCAGTCGCAAAATGTAGAACACCCCCAAGTAGCCCCCAGAAAAAATGCGAAAGTGCTAACCCTAACTCCAAATTGTGTCAAAATGCACTCTGCAACTAGGCCCAAACCCCCCTTTTCCACCATGGATTTTCTTCAAAACACTTGCATTCAAAAGTAGACATTACCAGTAGTGCTCCCAGACCCTTGAACCCATTCCCAGAAATCTAGAACACCCCAAGTAGCCCCCTAAAAACATGCCATACTGCTACCAGGTTGAACCCTAACTTCAAATTGTGCCAAAACTCACTCTGCAACTATGCCCTAACTCCCCTTTCCCACCATGGATTTTCTTCAAACCACTTGCAATCAACATTAGACTATCCCAGCAGTGCTCCCAGACCCCCAGACCTCCCAGAAAAAAACCTAGAACCCCCCAAACAGCCCCCCAAAAACAAGCAAGTGAGCAAAAACTAAAAAACTTTTTCACCATGGATTGTATCCAAAACACTTGCATCCGATATTAGACCTTCCCAGCAATGCCCCCAGACCCCTCAACCCACCCGCAAAAAAGTAGAAGACCCCCAAACAGGCAAAAAGCAAAAATGGAAAATGTGACACTTAGAAAATTTTCGGCCTACCAGTCAAAATCACTCCAAACGCACTCTGCATCTAGGCCCTAACTCCCCTTTCCCACCATGGATTTTCTTCACACCACTTGCAATCAAAATTAGACTATCACAACAGTGCTCCCAGACCCCCCAAAAACCTAGAACCCCCCAAACAGCCACCCAAAAACACGCAATACTGCTAGGCCTCAGTTTAAATTGTGCCAAAACGCTGTCTGCAACTAGGCCCAACCCCCCCTTTTCTACCATGGATTTTCTTGAAACCACTTGCAATCAAAATTAGACCTTCCCAGAAGTGCTCCAAGACCCCCCACCCACCCCCACAAATCTAGAACACCCCCAAACAGCCCCCCAAAAACATGCAATACTGGTAGGCCTCAGTTTAAATTGTGCCAAAACGCTGTCTGCAACTAGGCCCAAACCCCCCTTTTCCACCATGGATTTTCTTGAAACCACTTGCAATCAAAATTAGACCTTCCCAGCAGTGCTCCAAGACCCCCGGACCCACCCTCACAAATCTAGAACACCCCCAAACAGCCCACCAAAAACATGCAATACTGGTATATTCAAAACATGGCAAATTGCGCTGTTCACAAAAAATTGCTGTTTTCAGCACTTCCACTACTTCGATCCTCTTGAAACTTACCTGGACACTTGTTCCAGCGATTCCCAAGAATCTCAGCAAGGCAGAACAAAATCGAACCACTGCGCTCTTTGAAGAAGAAGAAGAAGAAGAAGAAGAAGGTCTACGACTACTTTTCACTTAGTTTTCACCCAAACACACGCGCCCGCAAAACACCAAAAAAGGCTAAAATTCTGCCAATTCTGGACCAAAGAACACCAAACCCCCCTAAAACCTTGCCAACATCATTATGAACGAGCCTGCATCGGTCCCTGAGCCCTAGAATCAGCAGGAACCCTATCAACTTAAACCCAAAAACCCTAGTAAATCGCACTAAACCCTAAACCCTAGATATGCTTTGTCTGTCTGTGTCAAAGAGCCTAGGTATGCTACATCAGGATGCTTCACTCAGTGGTGCCTGCCTTGACCGTCTGCATGGCCCTACCGCAAGCATGGGCCAAAAATCCGTTCCGCTCAAGAATTTGCGATTCTTCTGTAATTTCGCGAGATTCGCGAAAAACAGCAAATTTCGCAAACATAACGGATGTTTGGCCCAAGCTTGAGGCAGTGCCATGCAGACGGTCAAGGCAGGCACCACTGAGTGAAGCAACCTGATGTAGCATACCTAGGCTCTTTGTCAGACAGACAAAGCATATCTAATTGTATGCCGCAAGCCTCATAGCCCCAATTTTACATGAACTGCTGTCTGGAGTGGACTCTGCCTGGCATAACAACAACAGTACACTGCCTCGCCCTCTACATACCACGAATAGACAGACATGTAGTTCTGCTGCTGTAGTAGTTGTTGTAGACAGGTTTACCTGTTTGCCACTCACGAATTGGCCATAGTTCTTCCGTAAACCGATGCTGATGATCCATCCATCCCAGTGAGTGACTGTAAAGAAAAAAGATATATTATTTAATCAATCATCATGGTATATTGGCAAGTGAGTCCACTCCAAGGACATTTTGCATATTGTAAAATGCAACATAGTGGCCCCTGAATTTGAAGTACAATTTGAATTAAACAAGGTAAAAAAAAACAGAGTAGTTGACATGGGTTACAATTACTGTGTAAAAAGATTAAATATTAACTAAGACAAGACATATGATTAATTTCATGCACCAAAAACAAACAGCAATTGGTTTCATCAGAGCCAGACAGGCATTGCTGTCCACTGCATGCCATCTTCTCAATTATTCATTACCTGTTCTACTTTTTGTTTGCATCTTCTTCGGAAAGTGAGGGCCCACAGGGCAGCCTCTCCTGTCAATTTCAGAAGTAACTCTGTCAGCAATCAGCAAGCATGTAGTCAGTCAGTAATTTCCGTCCCACTTGAGGGGACTCGTACATGAAAGCAAAGTTTCTTTATTCTTGGTAATCCATCTGCCTTGAGGGAAATGGATAGATGGAGTCTGGAGGAGGAGGATAGAGGAGCATGATTGAGTTGTGAACTTGTGAACCTCAGGAATGCAGACTGCGGCACCTTCAAATCAATAAGGGAAATAAGATGAAGACAGTGCTGCTGATGGACTTGTTGTGAGAGTTTGTTGTGGTAAAAGTTGCAAAACAAAGAAAGACACACAGGAATAAATGTGAATAAGGACGAAAAAAAGGAAGTCATTTTCAGGCCTCGGTGTCAGGGAAGTAGAGCTCGTCCTCATACTCTATGAATTGAGACGGGAGTAGGTCAGCTAACAGAGAAGAACTTCCGTCACCTAAGTTGGTGTCCTCTTCTTCCTGCGTGCATTCCCGTATTTTGTAACCTGGTGGTATGAAGTGCTGATTCATCTTGATCAGTGTTAACCTCTCCACATTTTTGGGTGAGAGGCGGGTCCTTTTTAAAGTTACAATGGCACCAGCAGCACTGAAAACATGTTCAGAAGACACGCTTGCGAGTGGGCAAGACAAATCATTTAGAGCCAGGTTGGTGATCAGTGGCCATAGAGGCCTTTTCCTATACCAATACAGCAATGGGTTCTGATTAACAAAGACCTCTGTTGGGTCATCCAGATAGGCCTGCACCATCGACTCAAGGTTCTCCACGGTTGCTCCACTTTGCGTAGGTGGATAGTGTGAACAGCACTCTTCTGCAAAGCTGCCCCAATCACCTCCAGCACATCTTGATGTAGTGCTGGAACCGCAACTCTGGCAAAATAGGACCGGCTAGGAACCTTCCATTTAGGGCAGACTGTTGCCACAAATTCTAGAAAACCCACCTCTTCCACGAAAGAAAAAGGGCGAAGGTCCAGCGCTAGCATTTTAGCCAGCTTTGCGTTATACAGACGTACCGTTGGGTGGTTGCGTTCAAATGGCGCATCCGACCAAAACATGCTTCTAATGGTGAGCTGGACCGTTTTACGTGATGATGATGATGCAGACTTCTTCAAACCAGTTAGGCTCATTGATGTAGTTTTTCGCATTGGTGTCTCTCCAAGACTCTTAGTGTGCCTCATATTTGTTGCAGGGGTAGAGGGTGTGGGCACTACCACTGCAGTGCTGCTGCCAGGGGAAATGGGTGTACCAGAAAAAATGTCGGTCGGTTCTTGACTTCCCCCCTGCACAATGAGCCCCTCGTCAGCATCAGATGCAATGTGAATGGATACATTTGGATCAGTTCTACTTTGGGCTTCCTGGATGTTCCTGAGGTGCGCATCCCACTTGTTAGTGTGGTGTTTTTTTAGATGACCTCTCTGGCCTCTGGTACCATAGTTGCTACCAAGCTTACCCCGACTAACTAATACTATACAAATCGAACAAACGACCATGTTTTCCGCCTTTTCGCTAACAGTAAAGAAGTCCCAAACTGGGTACTGGAGATTTTCTGCTGGTGGTGGAGGTGCTACTTTGACTTTCAATGCCAGATGAAGTGGAGGATGGGGGTGGCTGAATTTGTTTCTGTTGTTCACTTACAGCACCACTACTTGAGGTAATGAAGGTCGAGCTGGATGGAGGTCCCTGCCGGCCCTTCTGACTAAAAAATATGGAAGCTGTAGGTCGTGTTGGTGTTGTAGTTAAATGCGTTGGTGGTGGTACCAGTGCCACACCGCCCACACCCCGCTCAGCAGCCATTTGGGAAAGGGTGAAAATGTCTGTCTGCTGCATGCCTGCTGGGGCTGGAGTGACGACTGTGATGACTGGGTCGTCGTCAGACTGTTCATCAGCAGCAGAAGACACCACTTCTTGTTCGTCATCATCACCCATAAGTCGAAGCCTTGCGGGAACCTTCCTTTTAGGCTTAGCTACCTTTGTCGGCTCATGGCGTGCCTCACTCTCAAACTGCATTTGTGGGTTCCAATCAGGATCAAGGTCAACAGAATGAAGGGGGCTTGAAGAAGAACTTGTAGTAGTAGTAGTAGCCCTCCTTGACCTATTTCTTACTGGGGATCTGGAAGACAATGGATCATCATCAGGAGGAGTGGCTTCCTCGGATGATACCCCCGCTTGAATATCAATTTCCTGATGTGCCCCTACTTCTGGAGGAACAAGTGTTGTAGGCAGTTGTGCCGCTCCATGAAACTCTAGTTGCACCTCTCCATGCGCCTCTCCATGCGCCTCTCCTTGCGCCTCTCCTTGCGCCTCTCTTTGCGCCTCTCCTTGCGCCTCTCCTTGCCCATGTACTTTCGCCTGTACTAGTTGCACCTGTGGTTGTCGTTGCGGCTGTGGTTGTTCAACACTCATCAGCTGAGTTACACCCGGCGTTGATTGGATGGTACTTTCTTGTGATGAGCCAACATCTCTGGTCGATGGTGATTGAGAAAGTAAAGTGGCTGCCTCAGCAGCACTCATGGTCTTGGACCTAACTTGGTGTGGTGGCACTGAGCCTAATGAAGCGGAGGTGCTGCTTCCAGCTTGGTCCCTGGCGGACACCGCTGCTGCTGCAGGCGTAGTTTTTTTTCCCAAAAAAGGTGTCGGTGGGCACACCAGTCTCCTTGGTAGCTGGTGCCACTTGCTTCTTCAGCTCCTTCTTACTGGCAGTGGCACTGGCAACTTTTTTTGCTGAGGCGCTACGGCCACCTTTCTTTGGGCCCATCTTCTTCAGATGTCAGAACAGCAGGCCACAGTTGCACGAGTTGCAGAGTTGTCTTGTCTGTGGCCACACCTGACGTCATGTGACGTTGTGCTGCACACACCGCTGCAGGACTTCTTCCTGGCACTGGTGGTTCTCTTGTGCACCTAAAAGCAATGGAAGCCAGAGGAACATCAGTTAAACACCCCAAAATGTCAAAAAACACACAAAAATCACCACAATCCAATGCCATCCATGGCCTCAATGATGTTTAAATTCAAGACACCCCACAGAAAGACTTGGCCCATGCACCACTGAGTACCCCTGGGCCTAATGGAAGAAAGCAAGGCAAACTGGGTGCAGGCCTGAGCACACTGCCTGGCTTCAAAATGGGCCCTTGACCCGCAGCCACATGGCCAGGCCCAGCATGGACCAGGCCTCAAAATGGCCCCCACCCACATGGCCCGGCCCCAACAACATCCCAAAAAGTAAAAAAACACACAAAAATCACCACAATCCAATGCCATCCATGCCCTCAATGATGTTTAAATTCAAGAAACGTGGTTAATGTGTCACCATAAAACTTGGTGACATCCCTGCGTCTTGTGCACACCTTCGGTGCTTGAAAAAGCAAGCTTCCACAATATTGGTTGTTTCCAAAATGTATTCACATTTCATCATTGGTTTCATGATTTTCATGATGTGAGTTAATTATTCTTGTTTGGCATATTACACATTCTCGAGATGGCTCCAATGCATTTCGGGTGGTGTACCCTTCGTCAGGGAGCTCCTATGAACAACAGTAAAAGATATAGCTCAAGGGGTGTTCGTATTCTAAGTGCAATTACCGTACCATGCAGGTAGGGCTGGTGAGGTGAGTGACCGATATCTATGGTTGTGCGGTTGGGGTCAAACAACGTGTGTTTCATGCTGTGTTTATACAAATAGTGATGGCAAGTTCATAACTTAACTAGGTGCTCGTTTGTGATGTTATGTGCCTAAATGCGATAAAAAGATGGGGAAGTGTAAGTTGTTGGCACTCACGTGTACCCGGTGTAGTAAGGCATCTATGAGAAATTAAAGTAAACGCACGTTAGTGCTTGTGTGTGAGTCAGCATCTTATTGTGTGTTAAGCGCCTCTATGACTCGATTCTCCAGTTAGTAGCGCATTACTTACTCGTAGTTAATGTGCTCCGCGTCCCGAGCGATGTCTGCTTCGGCGTTTATCCTCCCCGAGAACCAGGAAGAGAGTGAGTGACTTCGAAAGCCGGTGTAATGGATATAGAGAAGGGACTGAGGTGGCGGCCATGTTGAGTGGGTGAATTATAACGGAGAAAAACGTGTTTTGGGGTGCGTGGTGAGCGAATGAAGGGGAAATAGTGTTGTCGTCCTCAGATCAACATTAACTAACAATATAAGTAAATCAGATTAAATGAGACAACAATAACAATAATAATAATAATACTAAAATAATATATAAACTGGACAAATAAACAGTTGCACTTGAGGAAAGTCAGTAGGCGACATACGGCACAATACAGAGGTGCTTTATAAGTAGCATGAAAATTCCAAGCGGTCATTCAGTCCCATGGGCTTCATGGACTGTAATTTGAAAATCCATGTCATTTCTCTCCTTAAGAGTTCTTTGTTATTGTCTTTACCTTCGCATTTTTCTACAACTTCAAATATAAAAAATTTAAGTTGTGAGACATTGTGTCTGGATTCTGTGAAATGTACTGCCACATTGGATCTTGGATTTCGTGTTCTTATGTTGGACTTATGCTCGTTAATGCGAGTTTTTATTTTCCTTTCGGTTTTTCCAATGTATATCATGCCACATGGGCATTTGATCAGGTATATGACGTTTTGTGTGTCACACGTTGCGGTAACTCTCAGTTTGATCTCGTTCCCTTTCATGGGATGATTTATGGAAGTGCCCTTGATGATGCAATTGCAATTGCCACAATTCATGCAGGGTTGAGTGCCTTTGTAGTTGCTTTTGATGGGTTTGTTTTTGTTCAGAATTTCTTTAATGTTCGCACTGCGGGTGTATGCAAAAATGGGAGGGTTTGCGAAAGTGTTACCAAAATCTTGTTCTGCATTTAAAATCGGCCAGTGTCTTTGGATGATTTTTTTATATGCTACACTGAGTGTGGAGAACTTAGATACAAGGACCATTCTGTCCTCATGTTTTTTGGGAGTTTTTGTTAGCACTTTTTCTCTAGAGGCTGTTCGAGCTCTTTCTTTGGCCTTTTGTATTGTCCCTTCTGGGTAACCTCTTTCTTGGAACCTTCTGCCCATTTCGTTCAAACCTGTTTCTACTTGTGACGGGTTAGAGATGATTCTTTTTACCCGTAGCATTTGTGGTATTGGTAGGTGCTGTTTCAATGATCCTTGGTGGAAGCTTGTGTATAGAAGCGTGTTGTTTCTGTCTGTGGGTTTTCGGAACAGATCAGTTTCAATGCCAGTTTCTGTAATAGTGATTCTTACATCAAGGAAGGTTATTGTTTTGTGATTAATCTCCCACGTGAATTGTATTCTTTCGTTTGCGGAGTTTAAAGTTGTTAGTGATTGTGTTAGGGATTCTGCCGAGTTTTTCCAGATAATAAAAACGTCGTCAATGTACCTGGCGTACATTATTATGTTCTCCATCCAGACTGGATTGTCGTAGATGTGTTCCTCTTCGAAGAGTTTCATGTAGATGTTGGCATAGGTCGGTGCGGCACAATTGCCCATCGCGGTCCCGGACAGTTGGAGGTACCAGTTGTCCTCTTGTCGAAAGTAGCTGTGGTAGAGCGTGAAAATCATTAGTTCCATCAGGAATGTCTGCATCCCTATTTCTATGTCACTCTCAAGGATGGCTTTCTCAATTGCTTCTATTCCTCCTTGGTGGGGGATTGAGGTGTAGAGGGATCGTACATCCGCTGTGCATGGGATCACTTGTTGATTGGGGTTGAATTCAACTTGAGAAAGTTTGATTAAAAAGTCTGTGGTGTCCTGGATTTGACTTTTCATGTTCTTTACGATGGGTTGTAAATATCGGTCTATCAGTTTCCCCACTGGTTCGTGGAGAGAACCTCTCGTTGAAACGATGGGTCTACATGGAGGGTCCATCAGATTCTTGTGGATCTTGGGAATCAAGTTGATCGTGGGACTTCTCGGAAATGGTACTATCAAATATTTCTTGGTTCTATCATCAATGATAGACATCTCGTGTGCTTTATTGACAATCTGAACCAGTCTCTCTTTGAATTGGTTTGTTGGGTTGCTTGGGAGTTTCATATATGTCTGTTCATCATGGATGTGTTCATCCATTTTTTGATCCTTCTTTTCGAAATCCAGCAACATAGCAGCATTAGTCCCCCCGTTTGAGGAGTTCCCTATGCTTTCAGCCCATTTAGGAATTTTATGATTCTTATCATTGGCTTTTCTTTGGAAACTCTCTCTTCTTTTCTCTACCATATTCAAAAATATTTTCTCCCTTTCTTGTAATAAACATGTTAAATTATTTTTGTGTGCGTCATCTATATCTATTTTACCTATAGTCAGAAAATATCCACTCATGTAGCGTGCTACATCTCTAGTAGTATGTACAGGGTTTAGGTTTCTACGTATAGGAAGTTCAGAAAATATCACATCTAAATTGGAATAATAATACTGTAAAGGTCCTTTCTTGTAAAATAAGCTAGCTAAAACACTACAGGAAATACCATATGTTAGTGGCAAATGGTGATAGGTTACAACTTCAGCTACCGAAGTAGGCAGTTTCATGCAAACATACAATTTTCTATCTCCATAGCTTCTACATAGTGTACTAACAAGTTTGCAAATACATTCAAATGTGTCTTATTTTTGATCCTCGTATAATATAGTCCTGGTGCTTCTAAGTCTACCTTCTGTTGTCTAATACGAAGTGCCCTTTCTTGTGCATCTACTCTTTTTGGTGTATCTTTTGTTTGAAACTCTTCTGTATCTGGTGGCAGATGTTCATTAGTGTTAAGTTTTGTCTCTTTACTCATCATGTAAGGAATAGCTATTGTTAGTCCTATCCAAAGTATAAGTACTATTGCTATACTACATAAACATACTCTACAGCATGTCTTTAAACAATTTCGTTTCGGTCTTCGATTAACAGTATGATCAGCCATTACTGACTAAAGGAGATTCAAACCCTCTTTGCAACTTTTACACAGCTTTTTTTTACCCTGTATGTATTTGAGGTCGGTTTCACTTCTTCGTCAGTTTGATCAGTAATCAATTCTTCATCACTTTCATCACTTATTTCCATATTTTCAAAATCTTCCAAGACAATGTAGGTCTACTCGGGGCCTTTGTATTTATTATTCAGTCTCTTTAACCGGGGACTTCTCCTTCTTCGTTGTATCACAGGTTGATCAGCTTGACTCGATATTTCATTTACTTGTTCAGGTTCTTCATCAATTGTTTTTAAACGCAGTCTCAGTCTTTTGACAAATCTAGGCCATTTGTCTCCTTTTCTGAGTCTTTTAGCTGGCGCTGTGTCTTGGCTTTCTGCAAATATTCTTTTATTTTCATTCAGTTGTGGCACATCTATTTCAATGCTGTCTTCTGTTTCCCTTTTTAACTGTCTAGGTCCAGGTCTTATTTCTTTTTCTTCTGCCTGGTCACTAAGCTGGCCTTGTTCAGGTATTTGCTGAATTTGGCTTTTGTCTGCTTTGCTTTCTTTGTCCTGAACACGATTCTCTACTCCTGCCTGGTCCTGCTCAAGCTCTTCGAACCCTTGATTTTCTTCTGCTTGAGCCTCCGCCCTAATTTCTGTCTGTCCCTTTTCAAGCTCAGGAGTTCTTGGTGGAGTGTCAAATATCTGATCTCTCCCTATCTGGTCCTCCTCAGAATCACTTTGAACTTGGATTTCTATGATCTGAGTACCTTCTTCTATACCTGTCTCCTCCTCACTATCACTTTGTCTGTCTAGATATGTTTGGCTTCTTGTTCTCACATATTCTGCAGGTATGTCGACTACTGGAATCCAATCATCTTGACTGGTGCTCGGCTGTTCCTCTTCAGCTACTTCAGGATCGATCTCTTGGGACCCCTCAGCTGCACAACCTTCAGCCTCAGTTTCATCAGGTTCAGTCACCTTTTTCGTGTGACTGGCATGGATCCAGTGTAGAACTCCTGCACACTTTACAGCTGTGGTGGTGACCAAAATTACTTGACGTGATTTTCCCCACCTTGGTGCAAGGCAAGATTTCCGCGTATGTTTCTTTAACACTATCCAATCACCTGGGTTCAGGTCATGTGCTGGAGTTGCTGGTCTGGCGACAGCGTCTTCCCCAACCTGGTGAGAGATAGAACGCACTGGGTCAGCCAGTTCTTTGCAGTACTCCAGTACTAACTCATCAGATATATTTAGCAGCTTGTGTCCTGGCACCCTTGCTTGCCGCATAGCTCTTCCCATCAGTATTTCATGGGGACTCAAGCCCGTGTTCCGGTCTGGAATACTTCTGAGTCCCATCAAAACAAGTGGCAAAGCATCTGGCCACTCCAATCAGGTTGACTCATACATCTTTCCCAATCTTGACTTGATAGTAGCATTCAATTGTTCTACCACTCCAGAAGCCTCTGGTCGATATGCACAGTGCAGTTTTTGCTTAATTTTGAATGCTTCACAAATTAGACCCATTATTTCACTATTAAAATGTTTTCCTCTGTCTGATTCAATAGTTACAGGAAACCGAAACGTGGAATAAGCTCTCTAAGTAAAAGCTTAGCTACAGTGATGCTATCGTTTCTGCGTGTGGGGAAAACTTCCACCCATTTTGAAAACAGGTAAACAATGACAAGTACATATTTAAATCCTCGACAAGGGGGTAACTGAATGAAGTCAATCTGTAATCGACTAAAAGGACCTCCTGCCTTCCCAATTTTCCCTGGTAACACTACTGTTTTCTACCCTGGGTTCATTTGTTGGCAAATGAAACACCTCCGGCAGAGTGCCTCTGTTATGTTTCTGAATTTGGCATTAAACCATGTCCGTCTGAATACACGTATCATAGCATCTCTTCCCAAATGAGAATCTCCATAAATGAACCTAGCCATAGGAGCAAGCAGGCAGTCGGGTAACACTGCCGTTCGATCAAGATAAACAATGATACCACCTTCAGCCCTTCTCTGACAACCTATTTTCCTCCATTGTTCCTTTTCTTTTGGTTCTGCTGCATTCTGCAAATCTCTCACTTCTTCCCATGTATTCACACCTTCCAACAACATAAGTTGGCAGCTGTTTCCGCCCACCTCAATCTTTTTATTAACAGCCATCTTAAATTTTGCACAATGCTGGGCTAACTGGTCAGCATATCGATTACCAGCTGTCACTTTGTCGTTGCCAGATTTGTGAGAAGCGAACTTGACCATAGCCACTTCTTTTGGTAACTGGATTGCCTCCAACAAATCCTTTACATATTTTCCATTTCTAATCGGAGTACCTGAAGAAGTCAGGAACTCCCTTTGCATCCATAGTTGGCCATAGTCATGCACAACTCCATAACCATGGGGCATATGTAGGTAGCCGTTTGCGATTCGCAAACGCCGTAATTCGGCGAATTTCGGCGTTTGCGAATCGCAAACGGCATTTTGATATGCAGGTGCCACTTAGCAAAATAAGGAATCGCAAAAATTGCGATTCCTTATTTTGCTTATAGCATTTAAGGAATCGCAATTTTGCGATTCCTTAAATGCTATGTAGGGGTGCTTAAAAATTGTGATTTTTGCATAAGGAATTGCAAAATACCACCTACTTCAAGTAGATGGTATTTTGCAATTTCCTTCAAAAATGCTTTTTAAAAAAAAATTCAAAGTGCCATGTGGTGCACAGACATGCCCTTAGGGCATGTATGTTGTGCGCCACATGTAATTACAGGCAAATTCCAGAGGTGCAACAGGTGTCATTTGGACACCCTGGCACCCTTGGAATTGCGATTCTCAAATTGCGATTTTCACACAGAAAATCGCAATTTGAGAATGTATCCCCATTCATTCTTATGGGCCTTTTGGCCCATAGGAATGAATGGGACACTCATTCCTTAATTGCGATTCGCAATTTGCTAATCGCAAATAAGGAATGTTAAAGATTCGCAAAAATATTGCGAATTTTTACCTACATTCCATTTTGCTATTCTCAAATAGCGATTCCTTAAAAATCGCTATTTGGGAATCGTAAAATGGAAATTACCTACATATACCCCCATATTGGCTGTCAGTGTATATGGTTACTTTCCATTTTTTCCCAAATTTACAGGCCTTTGCCAGGGCAACCAATTCGACTACTTGTGCAGACTTGACTCCAGGCAAATGGGACGCTTCAACTGTACCTCCCAATGTGCACACGGCGTAAGCAGCACTCAGACCTCCTTCCTCATGTCTCATACAAGAGCCATCTACAAATAGCTCATAATCTGAATCCATTAATGGCTCTTCCCTTATGTCTGGTCGTGGGATTTGTACTGTACTCAGTCAGCTCAATACAGTCATGTTCAACCTCTCCTTTCACTTCTGCAGTATGTGTCTTAGGTAGCAGTGTTGCTGGGTTCAGGATATTACACCTAGCAATAGTTATGTTTCCTGCACCTACAAGAATTCTCTCGTACTTAGTCAGCCGACTAGGTGTGAGGTACTGACTCTTAGTCCTTGTTAGCAAAATTACAACTACATGTGGAACATACACAGTTACAGGATGTCCCATAATAATGGACTCACTCTGCTCAAGACTCATGCAAGTTGCAGCTACTGCTTTCAGACATCGAGGTAATGCAGCTGCCACTGGGTCCAATGTGGAAGTAAAATATGCCACAGGACGTCTCACTAGACCATGAATTTGAGTCAAAACTGAAAGTGCACAATTATCTCTAGTATCACAGAAAAGTGCAAAATCTTTTGAATAGTCAGGCATCCCTAATGCTGGAGCTGTACACAGACATTCTCGTAATTTTACAAAAGCAGACATGCTTTCGTCATCCCACTCTACTGGGTCTTGGCTCCTTTCTTTGTTATTTGTATCAGTGGTTTTGCTAGGACTGCAATTCCCACAATCCATTGCCTGCAATATCCTACAACTCCAAGAAACATCCTGATCTCTTTCTGGGTATTAGGCAATTCCATATTTCTAAATATTCTGATTTTTTCTGAGGTAACTCTTCTGGCCCCTTTTTCTATCTGGTGCCCCAGATATTTCACTGACGTGGTACAGAACTGCAACTTGTCTGGTGACACTTTTTGTCCTCCTTCACCCAAATGGTTCAGTAAGGCGATAGTATCAACAACACAGTCATTTCAGGTTTTAGACGCCACCAATAGGTCTTCTATGTACTGGACCAAAACTGATTGTCCAGGTAGTACTAATGACTCAAGGCACTTTTTCAAAATCTGATTAAAAATCGAGGGACTTTCTGTGTACCCCTGAGGGACACGATTCCAAACATAGACATGACTGTCGAATTCGAATGAGAAAATAAATTTGCTGTCTGGGCGTAATGGAATCGAGAAAAAAGCATGACACAGGTCAATGACAGTAAACCATCCAGACTCCCACGGTATCTGATATAGAATCACTGCAGGATTTGGCACGACTGGACAGCATGGGACAACAATCTTATTAATATTTCTCAGGTCCTGTACTACTCTGTACTTTCCGCTCGGTTTCTTTATACCAATTATGGGAGAGTTACATGGACTGCTCATTATTTCTTGTAAAATGCCTGCTTCAACCAAACGTTTTATTTCTACTGCAACACCTGCTTTTATTTCTGCACTCATTTTATACTGTCGAGTATTTGGGTAAACTGCATCTTCTTTTATTGTCACTTTTATTGGGTCAACATCCACCATTAATCCTACATCTTTTCTAGTAAAATCCCATACATCTGTTTTTTCCGTCTGTTGCAGTTCTTCTGGTAAGTCCTCTATTGTCATTCTTTTAATTTCTGTCTCTGGTCTGGCTAGCATTAATTTATAAATTCTATCTTCGTCTGGGGTTTGAATTTCAACACCATTTGGGGTACAGAAAATAGTGCAATTCATTTTGCACAACAAGTCCCGTCCTAATAAATTTACAGGACTTGAATCACAGACAACAAATCTATGCATTTCTTTAAAATTGTCTATTCTAACTTCCATAGGTTCCGTAACTGGGGTACTAATTTGTTTATTAGAAATGCCCACTACTTGGATCGCTTCTCCCGAGAGGGGTAGGTTTGGAACGTCTGCTGTTCTTACAGTAAAACCGGTAGCACCAGTGTCCAACAGAAAGGTGACATCATTTCCTTCAACCTTTCCTTCAATGTATGGCCCTGATTGGTCTACCGGCAAGGAGGCGCCAAGCACGCACTCCTCGTCCTCCCCCCTCAGGCGTCGTCAGTAAGGTTCATCACAAAAGAATGTATCACTCAGAAGAAATTGTGAAGTTGTTGTATCTCTTCTTTCCCTTCCTTCCCAATCTGTGTTATCTACACTCTGTTGTGCTTTGCTCCAGTATCTTGGCATAGGTGGAGGGGGTAACTGATTCTGTATTACCTGCTGCTGGATCTTCCGTGGCACTTCATTCTGCGTCTGTGGATTTAAATCATTAATCGGCACATTACCATTCTGTATAGCCTTACACTCGTCCTTCCAGTGCCCCAACTTGCCGCAGCCGTGACATGGGAATTTCTTTTTAGCCTCCTCCCTATTGAACTTTCCCCTTGGCCTTCCTCCATTTCCGTCACCCTGCTTCTGATTACTATTTACCTGGTTTAACTGTTGTTCCTGTTGCTCTGCTAGTTTTACTTGTGCCCACACGACTTTTTCTTTTAACTCTTTTCTTTTGTTTTCTAGCTCGTCTTCACAATATTTGGCATATTTAAGGACTTCATCTATTGGCTTAGCCTGCCAACAAATCTTATTATCTTTAATCCATTGTGAAATTTCAGGTCTTAATCCTAACAAAAATCGATAAATGAAATGCGTCATATCCTTCATGTCAATGTTGTCGAGTCCAGCACCAGGAAACCTTTCGGTGTCAGTGCGCTATACAAGTGCCCCTTAAGATAAGATAAGATAAGACACTGTACTGTTTGAATACTTGCAATAAGCGTTCATAATAGGCATGCACAGTCTCGTCCCTATTCTGAGTGGTTCTATCTATTCTAATCCAGTCTGTCTCCTTTACAGGCACCTTTCCTTTAAGGTAAAGTATTACCTGATTGTACTTTTTCATAACATCTTCGGAAGGTCTGGAGAAGTGTGGCTCACTGGTTAGAGGAGGCAGACCTGGAAGCAGAGGTCAGCCCGGGACCAGGGTTCAATTCCCGGCTTGGCGGGGTCTTGAATCCTAAAATGTCCATGGACTCGACAATTCTCGCTCCGGTGCCTACTCGATTCACGGGTTCACACTCTGCGACTCTGGGCAATAGCTTGCTTAATCTCCACAACGGCCCCTCGCGGTGGGATGCCTGGCTTTCACCTTGCGGATACCCTGCCGGGGTTATCTCACAGGGGAATACCAGGACGGGTTCCCTAAGCAAGCGCTTAGAGACCGCTTGGTGATTTGCGCTATATAAATTCCTGTACATTTACATTTACATTTACAAGGTCCCCCAGTCTTTGGGTCTCTAGGGTACTCATCACTAGGCCAATCAACAGCAATTTTACACTCTGTCCACAAGTCTACTGGAACTGCAATGTCAAATAATCCATCTAGGTCTTTTAAAAGACACTTTGAAACTTTTACAAATCTGTCGACTTGTCTGTACCATTCTACAGGTTTTTAACGAAGTTTTGGAAAGTCATTGGTAAATGACACAATATCCTGTCGGGACCATGGAACATGTACATAACCTCCACCTGGTACCTCTCGCATAGGACACCATTTTTTTTACCTTTTCTGCTTCTTTTGAAACATATTCTGAAGTCATTTGTTTTGATCGAACCTCTTCCTTTTTCTTTGCCCATCTGGCTTTCCATTTCTGTAATTCTCCCCATTTTTGTAACAAGTTTAGTAGTTCTCTTATCTGCACTTTTCTTCCGGACACATTCATGTTCTCTAAATCTTTGTCAGAAAATTCTGCTCTATAGGGTTTTTGTAATACCTTTGATTTACCAATGTCAGTTCCCATACTAGCTGCTGTGTCCATTAACTTTTCATAAAACACCCTTGTATTTCGAGTAATGCTTTTACAAATAAATAGCAATTCATCTTCACTAAGGGTATTTAGTCTGTCCAAACCCACATTCCCAGCCATTAATTCTTCCAATTCAATTCTCAATTTATATATGTCTAACGGCTTTGGCTGTGGTTTTGGTTTCTCGATTTCTGAGTCCATCTGTCTATTTCTTCAGGTGGTACTACGGTTGCACTCCTTGTACCTGAAGAGGTCTCCATCTGTACTTCTCTTAAATTTATAGGAGTGGTTTTCCTCATTGAACTACTCTCTGGTTCCCTAATTGGCAAATCCATTAAGGAGATTACTGACTCGCATTCACTTGCCTGGTCATCTACTATCAATGGTTCTCTTTTTGGCTGTACTACCGATGTGGTTATCACTGGAGCTTTTGGACTAGCCTGCTTTTCTCCGTATAATGGAACAACTGGGCCAATAGTCACTGGAATTGTCAGAGCTTCGGGACTTGTATTTAATTGGTAAATTTTCTGAATTAATTCACTTCTCTGTTTATTTAATGCTGCTCTTCCTCTTTCTTATAATACCATTTCAATGGAGTTTTCATGTATCACTTGCGGAATCAAGGGTGGTTTTAAAAACGGTCCTCTTGGATTCACTATACTTGATCCCTCATTATAAGGTGGTGGATTTTTCAGTAATAAATCCTCCATATACTCATCGTCTGAATCACCACTAGTCATTAAGTGTTTTGTTTTTTCTGTCTTTTTTCCCCAACAGGCTCTTCTAAAGTTAATACAGGATATAGCCCTTCCACTAACATGTTCTGTCTCCATGTTTTCATCTGTTTATCTCTGGTTTCTCCTTTAACTTTAGGGTAGAATTTGCTCAACCCCTTGTTGGATCGTGGTCTGTCTCACTCAAAACCCTCAATTTCCCATTCTTCTAGTGCCTCATATTGCGTTAGTCTAGGTCTAGGATGTAAATCATTCATTCGAGTCCTTAAATTAAACAAAATTCTGCCATTAAATGTACATTCTAAGGGAAATGCCAAAAGACCGTCATCTTTAGTGTATTCCACCCAATTCTCTAGCCATACACAAGTGTGGTAACCCCTGTCAAACATCATAAATGATGCGGGAGTATTTGGTGGTGGAATGATAACTCCTTCTCTAGTTTTAATCTGCTTATTTTTTTTAAAGTAATTCTTTACTCTGCTTACGAGTGACATTTTTCTTTTGCTTCCATACATTTTGCAAGGTCTGCCCCTTATATCTTGGGTCAGGTGGCGTTTCTGGACTATTTAATTGCCACATATATTTTTACAAAAAAAAAAAAATTCAAGACTTTACGATAATTCACTTGACTTTGTTTACAAAATGCTTCCAATACTAGCGCGTCTTTTATTTTTCTCCTACCAATCAACAGTGTGGTTTCAAATCATTCTTAAACAATGGGTGCGCGGCTTTTCTCGTGAGAAGAGTTCCCACGCTCATGTGCTCACCCCTCCTTTACAATTCTATCTCAGGTACACGCCCGCTGTCTCGACCAATACCAGCGCAGCTCTGAGTGACGTCAGTGCAGCTCCGCAACTGACTCCCTCCTTCACGAGGTAATGGAAAAATTCAATTCTTTTAATTTAAAGTGCGTTTCTCTTTTAATCAACAACGTAAAAACATTTGCCACTGTACCCGAGTGACTAGATAGGAAAGAAACTTCTCACTGCAAGTAAATCCCTTCCGTTTACTTTTCACACACTACGAGTAGATCCCTTTCGCCTACCCTTCACATAAGCATTAGAGAACCTGCTACTCCTTCGGACTCATCCACTCCGGGATATATATTAAGGCCAAAGTTTCACCAGTGAACCCCTTTGCTATCAATCAAGCTCAGACGAACCTGCTACTCCTTCCGTGTGACCCTTTCTAGGTGATATCACAACAAACGTTTTGCCAGCGAACTCTTTGCTATCATTTATTTGTACATTCATACAGAAAACCTAAATAGTGCTTCCGGTTCTGCCCAACCATGCACTAACTTCCTCTGAGTAAGTGACCTCACCGCGTTGTGGTTTCCATTTACCACCCGCTATTCTGCCCCCGGGGCTTCCAGACAAAACATATAACAGGTACGAACGATTTTGGTTAATACATAAAATTCATGAAATATCAACTGTCAATGAAACTTTAGAACATTTCAAACAATATCACATTTGATCGATCAATCAATAACAATGTCTTCATAACCAACTAACTAGCTACCTTTATTTAACTAATCCCTCAACCTTTCCTCTGCTACCAAAGAAATATACTGATAGAGCGCCCAGGTCTCCCGACTATAAATTTACCATACTCACCTGGGCCCATAATCAATTACAAATTTCTTAAGTCAGGTAACCTACGCTCTGACTACCAGATATTTTACCTACTAGGTCCTATACCATTGACTTACCAATCATGGCACTGGTACCTGTAACCTATTGGATCAGGGAGTTAGATTAAATTTGGTAGCAAATAACATATGCACTCATGTAATAACCACAGACTCTGGAAAGTTGTAAACTCTTTATCTAAATTTCTTCATAAGTCATGATCCAGAGGTTAAAAGCAATGAGCCTATCAATAACCAAGATTAGAAACAGTGTATAACTATGCAAGAGATATATTATGCCAATCATTTAGCAATGTAAAGGGAAGGTAAGAACAAGGAACATGTTATTTGTTAAAACAGATTTGCACAATATGTCTAAGGGTAGGTAAAGAAATGGAACATACTAAATAACACATCTTTAAGCAATTATTAAAAGGTGGATAAGAAGAGGGAACATAATATGCAATCACGAAAAATAATTTGAGCATATAACTATAGAGAAGGTAAGAAAATGGAACACGCTATTAAATCAAATGACGAATTGATCATTAAAAGGGAAGGGTAAGAAAAGGAACATATGCAATCAAAGCTTTTGTCGATTTAGGGAAGGTAAAGAAAAGGACACACAGAAAATACAATGACGATACCCACACAGATTTATATTTACCTAGAATGGTGTAAAGACTAACCCTGGCCATGGGTCAGTTAAGGACAGAAACCCTGAAAGTTGCAGTCGCCAGTAGGCAAAACAGGTGCAGATCAGAATCAGGACAGGATAAACCAAATTTGGATCAGGTCCGGACCACCAAAGGTTAAGACCAGCACCCGCAGTTCAGTTGCAACGCCTGCGCTACTCCCTCTCTGCAAGGAATCATCCAAAACCCCAATTGGGTTACAGAATATGCCAGCAAAGTGCTTCGCCAGCACCTCAGCTTTCCAAGAACCCCGATTGGGTCAGCAAATCTTCTGACAGAGTGCTCCGCAGCCCTCTGCTCTTAATCACCTATTGAGTGCGTTGGGTCAGTGACAGGTCAGCTATTTAGACAAGTCGGACAATTTCTCTAGCTAAACCTACGCTAGTTATACTATTTTCCAGGTCAGTGTACCACCCCCCAATGTTGCAAGTGTAAGGATCCCCAATTTCGATTGGCCAAAGGAGGATGAGAGGTCGTCACACCATACCACATTTTAGCATTTTGCCATCTCCTATTCAAATGTATGTTCCCGCTCATCAAATTCAGGTTCACATAATGTGTTCATTTCACCTAATAATGGATGTTCTATTGACAAATACATTGAATTACAATGGGCACAGTTTAGTTTCTTCTAGCAAGGTGAGAGGTCAGAATCCAAGGCACATCTTGGCTGTGACTGTCTTTAGCTGGGTTTCAATGACAAATGACTTCAACTTTTCTCTGTATCTTGTCATGCGCAGAAAGACTTTCAAAATGGAGTATCAACGTCCCCCAGGCCCGAATTTATCGTTTCACGAAAGAATAGGAAGATACAGTTTTAGAACACAGAATAAATGAATACACTGTATACCATGTATTTCTACTCTATACCCATTAGCTTAATTTTAACTATAGCATTAGGATTAGGCAAAACTAACAGCTTCGTAAAAGCAGCAATGCAAGCCTCTCGCATGTGAGAACATAGAGCAGCCATATTAGCCCTAGTGCGCAGAAGCGACAGATTCCCTCCAAAGCAAAGAATACATCATGTCACGTGAGTATGACAGACGCATGCGCAATAGAAACCCTTGTGTAGCAGCAGCCATTTTAGATGCAAACGTATTAGGATTAGTAAAACACATTATCAAGCTTCACTCGGACACCCCATATAAAGGTGAATATGCAAAATTAGTAAAACAAACATGTTGGTTACTTTTATTAACGTTATTCGAGGCTCATGAGTTCAAGCAAGTCGGTTCATGTGCGATTCCTTGCTCCATCAACGCTAGAGGCCCCTTGAAATGGTTAACATAACTTTTTTAATGTAGCCCCTAAATGCCACAAATGTGTGGCTTCATTGTGATGAAAGCAAATTGTTTTTCTAAACCCCATCTTATTTGCTCATCTTTGTATGCTGAATGATTAAAAGTCCGAGCCTGGGATTGCCAGTATTTCCCAACGAGTTTATTTACAGATGGCGATATGGAGCCACACTAGACAAATCACTGAACACTTAGAAATATATTCTATCCCTAAAGAGTACCAGCCATTTGTTTTAAATAGCAGCAGTTTGTATGATTAATGGTATGACACAGTGACAACTTTACAATTCGATTTTTTTAAACATAGGGGTTTACCCAGTTCAGGCTGCCTACATACTTGAGCAGTGGAAACGAGCCTGTAGGCTAGTGTGCTTCTAGACCTTCTTGACTAACACCAAAGGCCTAGGTAACGAGTTGGCATGCCCATCCACAAAAGTGGTAATCCTCTAACAGACCCAGACAGCCTCCTTAAACGTTGGTCCTTCAGGGGACACGTATAATCGCTGGGGTGTTCTTACTGCTGTTCCGAATAAAACCCTCTGAGCAAGCCAATGCCTGTGGCCTATTCTGTGTTATAAGAGTGTGCTCTGTGGTATTAGGCCCACGGTGTCTTGCTTGCACGCTATTGATCGGGCAAGTGTGAGAACCTACTATTTTTAGCTTTGCCGTTAACCAAGGCCTTTGGATTTCAATAAATTTAGATGCATAATACTTAGGGGGTTTCATCCACCCCTATTCATTTATTGATCTGTTATTGTGTCATTCTCATTTTACTCCTCACCCTTCAGCATGGTGTAGTGAGTCAGCCTACATTATCGATTTGCTAACCTCGTTGTGATTGACTGCATTCTGTCCTTTTACAAGGACCACACCCACACAGATAGCATCCCTTCACTTTCAGGGAGTACTCTCATGACAATGTGTGCTTTTTGAAACAACAAAAATATTTTTGCTCTTATACATTTTTTTAAATTTACATTGATAAGGGCTAGGCAGCTTCCCCTAATAAAGTTGCAAAAAAAGTCGGTCAAATCAAAACAAGCTTGCACAGCCATCTCAATGTGTTTTGTGTTTTTTATGTTGGGTGGCGTTTTACTGGTGTGCAATGGATGGGGAGGATTACAAGTTCATGTTTTGTGTCAGGCTGTATTCGCTGCTATCATATATTCACTCTGTGCCCTTGTTATTGAAGGATGAACAATCAAAAGGGGAAGAATTAATGCCTGTTGATCTTCTAGGTTAGTGAGTTCACTGCTGATATTAGGGAAACTTGCCCATATTTGTGCCTTTACTGTGCGAAATATGAGCACCTGCTATTATCCTGCTAGTGTGCTATGTGACTACCCACAATTGTCTGGTTGAGATGTTCTTGGGACTGAAAGGTGGCACGTGTCATTGTCATGCTCCTGGGGATGAGAACAGAACTGGGTTTGTGTAAAAATCCTGGTACCTTTCAATTTTTCCTCATAGGGGTTTGTGTACTCTTGGGTGGTGTATGACGGTGAATTTTCATGGTGTATTCCTGTTAGGAGATTTTACACTGGTAATAGAGTAGTATGTGCCATTGTAGACTGTTCCTGCGTCTTAACTTTTTTCATCGTTACGCTCAAAGGTGTTGTACCTGCTAATTCTTGTTTCTGTGCTTTAGTTGATGTTTCTTGTACTTTTGTTTTTGCTACGAGGGGTGCGTCCTAATATTTGTAGCTTAACTGTCTCTTGTGTTGTGTATTCTGAATTCAGTGGAGTATTTGGTTTTTTGCACTCTTTCACGAATTATCAACGCGTTGTATATATTGTATTCATGTAGACATATTTTATAACCTAAAGAGAAAGACAAAAAATGGTTTTGAGGAAGATAACATTGGCATAGGGGGAACTATGAAAACGGAAGTGAGGACTGGGTAGGTGGGAGAAAGGATGTAGGCTGGAATAGAAGGTGCAATGCAAAGGGAGAGCAATAGGCAGAAAGGTGTGTGTATAGTGGACTTGCAACAACATAAGGAGGCTAGTTGAAGGTTACTTAAGGGAGAGCTTTAGCATTTGAGTGATGATTCTTTGTAGCCCAAACCTATTGTGTGCGAATTCCAAAATCCTGCTCCTGCACTAGAGTCTGGTTTGTTGCCTTTTGGGTATATATTTCCATGTTTAGAATACTTCTAATGTTTAAAACACTAATCAGATTTCTCTGTTATGTCTGAGGGCAGAGCATCTTGCCCCCATTCTAATGTTGTATCTTTTACATTTTCACTAACGCGGACAGTAACTGTAATAAACCTCATCTTTGCTTAAGTTAATGTTCTTCAAATCCGGGTTGTAACCTTTGGCTGCTACACCACACATTAGAGCGCCACCAAGTACCTTAAATGTTTATTGTTGCATCAATTCTCTTGAGACATCAACTGCAAATACAGGAAATGCATGGTACATCATGCCTTCCCACAACTGACACCAGTAGGTGATCTTGTGGCTTAGCTAGCCTAAATAGGTAGTCGTAGTAGGGGGATGGGGTAAAATAAGGAAAAGGTGCGATTTCTACTTTCTATAACAGGGTTGGCTTGGTTGAGACAAGTGATCCGAGGTATTGTTTATTAACGACTCCATGGTGTTCTTGTAAGGTGCCCTGTACACTTTTAGTATCAGTGCTTTATGCACAGTACTAGAACAGGTTTTCAAAGTCGAATCTGACAGTGCCTGCTCTTGTGTAGTGATCCAGTGTGCTATCAACCTTTAAAATCTATCACTATATATTCATCTGGGCCCATAAACACACTCACTCATATAGGCTAGTCAAAACCACTGGGGGTAAATTTTTATATGGGCTTTAAATAGATCATTTACTTACCATTTCTCTAATCCATCACTGATCCTAAAGCCCTCTCTTTAGTCAATGAACCTATTTAGTTGAGTAGCAATTGATGATATGATATAGGTTCATTTACCATTTATCCTATTAAAATAACCACAGACTCGGGAAAGTTAAAAAGTTTATCTAATTATAACTAACGAGCAAAACAAATTACAATGTTAAGTCCATTTTTCTGAGGAAGTTGGATCGGTTTACCCAATTTAGTATTCTATTAAATGAGATTTCACCACAACAAGTACCTCAGGAAAAAGAGGATAGAGAGAGAAAAGTACCTTGATACAATACACAGAGATATATTTACCTAGGATGGTATGAAAATCAGAACCCTCTGGCCAAGAGTTAATGGGTCCCTTTGAAAGTTCAGGTGACAAGGACTTCAGGCTAGGTTCAGGACAGGATAGATGACCTCTTCTGTATTCGACGCCTGTGTCTCACCCCTCTCTGACACTAACTTCCTCCTCGATTCTTCCGCGATCTTCTCCTAATTCCATTACCTCCTTGTTTCTTCTGCGATCTTCTTCTAATTCTATCACCTCCTCGAGTCTTCCGTGATCTTCTAATTATTTAGCTTTAAAATTCTAAGTCTGCTTCTTCAGGTATTTGTTCAGCATTCGGACAGCATCTCGGCCTCTCTGCATTTGCTTGCTGCCACTGCGCACTGATCTAATTAACTACCCCAATCATACATTCCTAATGGCATGTACCACCCCTAAATGTTTCAACTTTATGAAACCCCTACTTCTGATTGGACAAGCTAAGGGGATGATCATCTCACCATGCTAAGTTTTAATAAAAAAATTTTAGTTCATTTTTTTAAGTTCCCGCCCATTCATTTGTTCTCCCAAGCTTTTATTTCCCACCCATATTTGCAAACTTTATCAACACCAATGTATACCTTTCACAGTTGTCCATTGAATCTTCAGGATGTTCAGCTGGTTCTCAGGACAAGTACTGAGAACGTCCTTGGACGTGTTTCAAGACTTCACATCACTGTTTCAGTCTTGTCATCTTTGGGCATGCGTGAGGAACCACGTGGGTGGTAGACTTTAGCATCGTACAGAGGCCCAAATACAAACTAATAGAGAGGTCAAAAGGAAAAGTATTAATTTAAAAATAAAATTATTTCACTGTATACCACCTATCTCTACTTTAATTCCATTTACTTTTAAAGACTCTTCGTGCATTAGCATTCAGTATACAACTTGTATTAGTTTCAGCAAAGCAGATGCTTAGCACGTTAGTTTCCAAGCGGCCATTTTAGATGCATTTGCGCAGAAGCAGAAATTTCCCTCCAAGCATAAAGACGTCGTTCTGCGTAGATGCAGCTGACGCATGTGCAATACAGTTTCCCGTGTTAGCAGCCATTTAAAAACACACTCGGGTTACTTGTTAGTAAAACACATAGGCAAGCTTCCACTATATAAAAATATATGAAATGTGGTGCATATTAGTATCACAATACATTATTAATACTTCGTTACGGGTTTATATGAGAGGATTGCGTCTGAGGATGTCTCTTTTATACGAGTTCTTGCTCCATCAGTAGTTAGCTCACACAGCATGTTACTGACATCGGAAATTGCTCCATTGTAAAGAGATTCAGGGTTTTTAGGTCTCGCCTAGGTAGCGCTTCTGCTTTCTCTGCAGGACATGCTGTAGTGAAGATATGGTCTTTAAAAGCTCTGCCCATTTTCAAGGACTTCCCGTTACAGGTGTTGTTAGTCAGAGCTTGTGAGCACTATCTCTTTCTTTAAAATGGAGCTCTCGAGATAAGTGCTGGCGATTTACAGAGCTCTGTTGTAAACAGGGCTGTAAATCTTGCTCTTATCTTGCCACATTTGATGTGCATTGAAAGTCTAAGGTCTGTTTGGCTGCAACTGCCTCCTCTTCCTCCCTCCAGCTTTTGAAAACCTGCAAGCAGTGCGTAAACACGCACTTCGCACTTAGTCGTTGCTTACGAGAGGCAAGGCTGGCAGTTTCTGCGCCTCTTTTACTGCCAGCCTTACTTCTGGTAAGCAAGGACAAGAAGTACAAAGTGCATGTTTACGCACCACTTGCAGGTTTTCAAAACACATAAATAAAATGCATTATCATTTACGATGCCAATAGCTCAAACTCTCACAAATGCGAGACCTATTGCATTGCAAATGCTTGTTAACCTAATGCCTCTGTTTTAGAAACCTGTCAGGATGTTGTTCAAATGATGCATTTTATTTATGATTGCTGTGTTCTCTTATGGCTTCATTTTTAGAACCGAATAAAGTGCCTGATTATGATGCCGGTCTCGGACTTTAGTCCGACCGGCACAGTGGCAGAAGCAGGACCGCCCGACTAGCTTACGGCGGTCCTGCTACCTGTATTAGGATGCGACTGCCTTCAAGGCCGGCGCAATCTGTATATTCTGTATTCCATTATAGTCCAAACTATGCACTTTTAAAACATCCCTGCACTATGTGGCAGGCACCATTCAGTGCCTGCCACATGGTGCAGGGATATTTAGCTGGGGTGCTGTAGCGGAGGGCCAGGGGGGCCCGCTAGTCCCACTCCCAGAGTCACTTTCCACTTGCCTTTTCATGGCGGGCGAAACGCCATGAAAAGGCAGGCTGAAAGGGACATTGTAATCCCTACATCGGTGCCTGAGCAGGCACCACCCCTATTGTAGGGATTACAGTCCCTCTGATGGTCAGATGCGTGTTAGGTGGTCTCTCCGCCACCTCACCATCCGCCCGCCAACATAATGCGGCAGGCGGACCTGCAGGGGCCGATGGCGGTGAGACTTCCAGTGCCATTGTAGTCAGGCCCAAAGATATTACTACTGTGTTGTTTAGGTAAGGAGAACATTTTCTCCGCAACACCAATTAGGTGAGTCTCAAATAAATTAATCTATTGTTACTAAGATATAGTAAATTCTGCAGATCCATTTGAAAATGCTTGAGGTTGGGACATGCTTTCTGCACCTATGACAGAAAAGCTACGAGTACCATTGGTTAGCAAGAAAAATAGCAGCAGAAAGATGTATGTATCCAGAACAAATGAAAATAAGATAGTGGATGGTGAGAGTAAAATACATATTCATCACCACAGCATGAAAATAACAAATACAATCTGCAGAGAAATGAAAGCTCAGGTCCTCTTTCTACTTTGATTAAGTGTATGAGAACAATAGCCGCCGTCAAATAAGAACATGCAGAGAACATGGATAGTTGATTTTAGTCCTCTTTCTGTGAAAGTGAATGCATTGCAAAAATAGCTGTGGTGCCAACCAAAGAGGAAAAGGAGACTCAGCAATATGAAAACAGGACAACAATCTGAAAGCAGTGATGACATTGAGAAACAGCCTCACAAAACAACAATGGCCTGAGAAACTAAAAGGTCTCTGTAGCACATACAGCTAGAGAAAATCAAAGATGTAAACGGGCGCGGAAAATCACGGGTGACGGCGCCAAAAATGTTCACCTCATAAACACTTTTAGCGTATCATTGCACAGTTTTTCAGGAAAAAGCTTACTCCAGCGGAACTCCAAAAATCATTTCTAATCAGCACTTACCATTTCCCTGAAACCTCTGAACACACACTCATTCGTCAGTGGGGCCCATAACACTGCACATTTACTCTGTTCTCTTAATTCGGCTTCAAGGATTTTGGTGAAACACGAAGGAGTAATGCTGTAACATTTGGCGGAGTGTCTAAACTTATTTAAGCAATTATTATTTACACCTATAGTTTTATACGGTTTACCATGGTTTTCATCAAACATGAATTTTATTCAGACACACCACCATAGTGGCAATGGATTTGCTCGAAAGAAAATCAGGCGTAGGAAAAATTACAAGACCAGCTTTAATATTCCATTTTCCTCATTTTATTTAACGCAAAACTTTAATATGTCTGACATTTAGGCATTGATTCATTCTTTATTCAGGAAAAATCTCAAACTTTATTTCAGGATGATCATTTTATTTAGAGCTCAGAAAATAGTCAGTCAGTCAGTCAATTTCACTTTATTCGGTTTAAGTACAAACCATAAAAGCATACTATAAAACAATTTTACACAGTGAGTAAAAGGACATGATTAAAAAACGATTAATACATAACATATACATGTTTACAAATAAAACCATTCGTACTTATTTCATCTTAGAAGTGCGTTACTAAAACATACATAATTTCATAGTATTAGTTCAATCTCTTTAGGGTTCTAACAGCAGCAGCAAGGAAGTTGGCAATATTAAAAATTTCCCATACATTTGTCAGCATTTGGAGGTAAAGTAAGGCTGGCCTAATTTGCATAAAACCCTTATTAGCTAGGATTGGAATGATAAAACTCTTCCTAATATCGGTAAGGTGATCACAGAAGAACATAAGGTGCAAGGTATCCTGCTCAGAAAAATTGTCACAGGAGCAGACCCCGAGGTCTTCAACCCTCTTCCAGCCTGGCTTATCACCAATCAAACAATGAAGTTGGTTCAATCTAAATCTTGTCAGTAGGAATCGGTGATTAGAGTTTGTGACGATACCCAAATATGGTTCCATATGCGGTGTAGTTATCCGTCACTGGTGAGCCCTTACGGTTGCCTTACCCAACTCTCTCTCTTCTCTATCTGTAGTAGCAATACAGTGGTATGCATCCTTAGCCCATTTTATGTCAGCCTTGGATAATTTATCTGGGTGATTATAAAGTTCTGGTCTACCCAGCTTGCGCGAGAGCTTATGGACATAATTGAGCCAGGGAATACAATGCCAATAATCGAGTGCCATGCAGTCTTTCAGGATTTCATGATTTAATATTAAGTCTGGATTTAGCCAGGTCGTTATCCATTTCAGGAGCGGGGCTACTGCAATTGCGTCTTCCACAAAACCGATTCCGCATTCCTGGTGGACGATGTAATTGGATGTTGATTGCGGGACAGATAAGACATTTTTTAGGAACCTGTCCTCAGCTGTCTGGATTGCCTTAACATTTTTGATGCCCCACAAATCTGCCCCGTACATTGCAAGTGAAAGGCACTTTGCTCTATATATTTGAAAGAGTGCCTTCATTGGTCTTGCTCCCAATTTCCTGGTAAATCCTAGAACGGCTGACGTGGCCCTAATCAAGACGTTTTTTTGGGCTAGAATTTGGGTTCCCCAGGTGCCCTGATCGTCAAACAAGACTCCTAGGTATGGGAAGCTAGAGACCTTGGTTAATATGTTTCCTTCACAGTACATAGTTCTCACCTTTAAATTTCTCTGCCCAATAGCCATTACATGGGATTTGGCGAAATTCACACCCAGGTCTAGTGATCTCATGAAGGCTGCAAAGGAATTTAAAAGTAACTGAAGTCCCACCACTGTTCTAGCTAAAAGTGCGGCATCATTCGCATATAACAATGTGGGAATCATGCGTTTCCCTGCACGGGGAATATCCTTGCTGGAGGCCGTTAAAGTGCAATCTAGGTTATTAATGTATAATGTAAAAAGCAAAGGTGCCAGAATGCAGCCCTGTCTGATGCCCAAAGCAATCGGTATCCCTTCAGTGCAGTTACCCTGTTGGTCATATCTCACGGTGGCAAATTGGTCCCTGTGCAAATCAGCTAAGAAGTGGACGATGTTTCTATCAACTCCCAAAGTTAGGAGGATAGGCCACAACTTTGACCTGTTCACTCGGTCAAAGGCCGAGGACAGGTCCATAAAGCCCAGGAAGAGTGTTCCCTTCTTTGCCACTGTTTATTTTCCTATTAATAACTGCAGGTTTAGGCATTGGTCTATAGTGCCCATCCCTTTTCTGAAGCCATACTGCACTACAGATAATGAACCCGTCTCCTCCAGCCAACCAGTGAGTTGGCTGAGCACAACCCTTGCTAGTACCTTTACAGAGGAGTCTATAAGTGATATCGGACGATAACAACTTGGGTCCCCTCTATTGCCTTTCTTGAAAATTGGTACTATTACTGATTTTGCCCATGTATATGGCAAGCCCAATTGACAAGCATTTACAAACATGTTATACAAAATTTTTGACCATGTCTTGATGTCTGATTTAAAGAGGTCTACCGGAACCCCGTATGGTCCCGGGGCCTTGTTGCTCGTCATTTGAGCTATCGCTATTAATACATCTGACTCTGTGAAGGACAAAGTATATGTTTCAATTTTAAAAACAGGGTCTGCAGGATTTCGTTCCCCCTCATATACCTGGTTAAAGTGTCTATGCCAGCCTTCCTCCTGTATCCCACAATCAAGCTCACTGTTTTTTGTATCTTGAAAGAAGGGCTTATTTACCACTGCCCAAAATTTGGCTCTTTTTTACCACGTCAACAGACAGGAGCTCATTCCAGGCATCCTCCCTGATTTCTTTTTTCTGCTTCCCTAATATCTCTTTATATGATTTCCTAAGAGTGGCAATCTTTGATTTGTCAGGGGGTACGGATTTCAATGCTACCAGCAACTTACGATGGGCTGTTGAGCAGTTGTGGTCAAACCACTTCTCCCCTGTCCTCTCCCGGCCCTTGCCTAAGATTTTTAGGTCACAACTAATCTGGTTACAGATAGTAGTGTAGGCCTCCAGGACGTCATTATCTAATTTACCGTCTGTAAGACAAAGGGAGATTTTGTGCCCAACCTTTGCCCGTAGGTTTTCGTGGAACTCCTCGGGCACCACCCAGCACCATTTTAGTCGTCGGGCCTGGTCAGTGGGTCTGATATCTAACTTAGCAGCTGTTGTATGGATTTTACCCTCTTTCTTTATGTTATCTTCCAATATCAGCGTTACCGGGTTGTGGTCAGTATAGGTTGACCAGGAAACACTGTATTGGGTTACCCTGCTTGCCACAGCGATACTTACAAAAATATAATCAATGGTTGAACCCTGGCCATTTCCTCTGAAGGTTGGAATTTCCCCTCTTGATTGTCTTGGGGAAGTCAGATCATTGCCCACCAACAATTCCTCCAGATAGGTCCCCGCTGGGGTATGCTCAAAGTGTGAATTCTCTTGCTCCGCTGGTCCCAAATAATCCCAAACATAACAGTTTTTTATACAAGAATGAACATTAAAATCACCCATTACTATAACCGAATAACAGCTTACAATATTTTTACTATATGAATCTAAAAATTCGTGAAGACTGACTAAGTGCTCATTAAAATAAGCCTTGGCAAAGGAATTATAAAAATTGACTACAAGCCAAGTGCCAGCGGCTTTACTTGAGATTTGAACAGCCAAACAGTAGGGTGTTCCTGTTTCTACCAAGGTATAGATTCCCTGAATTTTCAGGGAGATTAGGGTTAGGAGCCCTCCCTTTGCCCTTCCCATGGGGGATGCTACTACCAGTGAGCAAAACGCAGCATATCCGTCCAGGAGAAAGGTGTTTTTGATGTCCCAGGTTTCCTAAAGCCCAATAATGTCCCACTCTATAAGGCAGGAACTCCATTTTGGGACATTTAATTCGGAGTTTAATCCCGCAATGTTCCAACTAAGAAACCTGGTCCCTGCCTGGGTAGCCCTGACTGGCGTAGACAATGAAGAGGCCCCCTCAGTGACTGCTGTCCCACTAGACGGCGTAAGCTCGTCTGCTGCTGGGTGGTCCAGTCAGTCATTTTCCTCAAGGTTACTGAGAGACTCATATCTATTTTGTGTGGGAATATAGAAGCCATTTATGACCTGTCCATTAAACTCGCTTCTGGCCAGCCCATTGTGTGTTAAAGTAGTTAGGTCATTTGTGGCCCGCACGCTAGGCTCTCTTCTGGTCAGCCCCGGGGACTAGGGTAGGGGGATAGAAATAACCCAATGGAAGGATGTTAATGGAATAATTGTGTATCCTACATGAGCCTGCCTGTCTCAATATGTGGTCCACCAATTGGGGAGAGGAGAAATTTACCACGACACAATCCCCCGAAAATCTTTTCTTGGTTTTCCCCACCCAGGCCACCCTTCTTGCCATCTTAAAGTTCCTAAAAAAGGTGTTGACCTAGAAATGTTTTTGTATTCAAATGATGGAGTACTTTATTTTTTAATGACGTCCAATGTTCTACCCCGTCATTAGATATTTTGGGAACGTTAGCCAATATGATGGTGTAGGGGCAGGCCTCAGGGGGAAGTAAGAGTGGTTGTTCATTCAATGTGCCACTATTTGTAGGGTCAGATCTCCCCGGTGGACCCCTAGATCTAGTAGATGCACCTGAATGATTATTAAAAGGCAGAGCACTATTATCGATAGTTAAAGCAGCCTGGCCCGTGGAGGCTTTACTAGGACCTGGCCGTGTTGGAATTGTAATATGACTATGACTAACATTGCTTTTGCCTCTAACAAATGGAGCAGGTTGATCTTTAAAAAGCTGCTCCTCGAGGACCTCAAGTCTATGGTCTATCAAAAACAATTTGTCCATGACAGGGGCGATTAGCGCTCGCAACCTGTCCTCCAGTAGATTCAATAGCTCTAGGTTGAGACCCCCGTGATATCATGTGTAACATGGGTGGTAGAATTGAACCCCCCCTGAATACCAGGCATAGTCACTTGACTAACTACTGTGTCCTGTTGGGACCCCAGCCCAGATGCAGAGTTCCCTATCCTTGCCTGTTTTGCACCAGGTCTGCTGCCTTTGGGGGCACTATTAGCCTTTCTTTTCCCTGGTGGATCCCGGTTGGTGGGGCAAGTAATAGCCCTTGACTGCCTGGTGCGTGTTTTAGGGGGAGAAGGTTAGGTGCACGTTATGGGTATGCTCGAACTAATGACAGTGCTGTGGCCCTTTCGGGGGTGACCGTGTGTGCTTGTGTGGGACCCTGCAGTTCGTGTCCACCGCTCATAGCAGGGGTGTCAGCCAGGTTCGGGAGTGAGGACAAAGGGTCAGTTGAAAGTCTCCTTTCTACAAGCTCAATCTCCTTTCCCTCTTCAATAACAGCCTGTTTTAGATAGGCATCCAGTGTCCCAATAGTCCCTACCCCCCCTTTACGAACCACTTTACTCATGTCACTGCTCGATGTTTATGCTAATGGTGCTCCTAATTTCCTCCGACGCTAGGATCTATACAAGTGTACTCCTTAGTGAGAATCAGTTAGGACAACAGATCACTTAGCTTGCAAAATGTCCAAGTCCCTAATCGCAGGTTACAGGGGGATGGCCCAGCCCGGCCTTGTCTGGCACTGGATGGCCCCGCCCTTGTCCCGGGCTTCACCCGGCACGCTCCCGCGACGCGGGAGGGATCCGGCTTTTTTATGTGCCTCCGGGCGCCAGGTGGAGGTGGCGGCGTCAGCCGCAAAGTCTCTTGGGAGCTATAGTCCCCCCCTCTCGGCGGCCGCGACGCGGGATGTTGTGGCGTCACTGGCGGCGGGGGGGGGGAACCTGGGGAGATGTCGGGAGCCCACGGGGAGCAAGAAACAAAGCAGCGAAGAACCTGGGCAGGTGTCGATAGCCCACAGCAAGCAGACAGGCAGAATGAGCAGCGAAGAACCTGGGCAGATGACAGGAGCCCGTTAGGGAGACAACAGCGAGCGGCAAAGGTATGCAGGCGTATATGGCAGAGATTTAGTCATTTATTTAGAAATCAGTTAAACGTTTAGCAAAGTTTAGATAGTTCCAAACTCATTCTCTCATAACATCCCTAACTAACGCTCTCATCTTATCCTTCAGTCCTGCAAAGCAAACAAGAAATAAATCATAGTATCTTACATCCAGGAATCGATCTGCAATCCGACAGCACTTCGAGAGGAAATCGAAGAAGCGACATTTTCCAAGCAAAATAAGGGGTTTTTATACACTAATTTCCTAACTTAATCTATCTAAAAAGTATCTAAGTCCTTCTATTCAGGTTCTGATTGGACAACTTTGGGATGCGTGAGCATCTGCTCATCATTACAACATCATATTCACGGTGAATCAGCAAATTAATAAAGGGGTATTGTTTAGGACAGTCTTTGGCCTGGTCATTTCCTTAACTTGCAACGTCGCATTGCTTTCCCATGTTTAGAACACTCGACCGTCCATGTTTTGGCAACCATCCTGACTTCCAGGGCAAAGCAGCCTTGAACTTCCCATCCAAGCACAGGCAGCTCACTCTCGCTGGCAGGCTTTGGGCACGCATGCGCAGTCCAGCACTTGCTCACAGTTTACCAGAGCAGCCATGTTTTGTTAGGCCTCAGAGGACACTTTTGGAACTATCATAGAAACAAACACAAATTCATGTTAAATATGGAACTAAAGCCCTTCTGTTTACCTCCCACTGTACTAAGGTTTCCCTATTAGTTGTTACCTAGCAGGTAAGCCACATAAATGCGTTTCAATCTTATATATTCAATTACTTTCCAGCACAATAACGTGTACAATAAGCATATTCATATTGCGTTTATTTATTTTTAAGCTGTGCATTAGTTTAAAACACAAAAACAATACAAATTAGTTAATTATATTGCTTCATACAGGCAAAATTAGTATTCCCACGTGTTCATATATGTGCATCTTATACTATTGTTGATTAATTCACTACAACACACCATTAATAAATGTTAACGTTATGGAAGATTGAATTTACAAGGGGTCCACAAAATTTTGTTTTGCCACCTTGCTCCATCAATTCCCTTATCTGATGATTTTATCACCAAACATCTCTCAAAATTTTGATAATTTTTTTTTTTTAGCAGACCATGTTTCGAATTCTTCATATTAGTACCATCTATACTCTAGTATCTTTCTCCTTTGAATCTTTGAAAATCTTCTCTCTGATTTCTTCCATTTCTATTTCATTCTTTTCTCTTTCCCTTGCTTTTCGTTCTTGATTGGTTCTCTTTATAGCCTTTCTAAAATCTCTCCTACCTTTACATATGCAGCATAATCTTATCAGGAAAATCACTATCACTAAAATCGTTATTGGAATTAGTATTTTACCTATAATTGAACTACCTATTTCTTGGAACCAATGCTTAATTGCCGAGAAACTTTTACCTAACTTTTCAAGGACACCTTCAACCTCCAGTGGTTCAATTTCTTTATGTAAATCTGTAATATTTATAATGTACTTTTCAAGATTCTGACTTTTATCTGGAATATAAGTACAAAAATTCCACAGACTCCTCCCTCTTTTGCTAAAATTATATCAAGGGCAAGTCGATTTTGCATTACCATAGCTCTTATAGCAACCATTTCAGTATTAACCATCAGGAATCCTCCTGCGGTGTCTGTTAACAATCGATCAACTATTGTGGACAATTTTCTGATTCTATTTGCATTAAACGAAATTCCCACTGCTGGTATCAGTGCTCCAATCAATCAATCAATAAATCAGTACATTTGTAGAGCACGCTACTCACCCGTGAGGGTCTCAAGGTGCTGAGGAGAAGGGGGGTGCTGCTACTGCTCGAATAGCCAGGTCTTGAGGTGTTTCCTGAAGGTGAGATGGTCCTGGGTCAGTCGTAGGTGTGCGGGGAGGGCGTTCCATGTCTTCGCTGCAAGGTAGGAGAACGATCTTCCTCCCGTGGTGGTTCTGCGAATCCGTGGGACGGTGGCGAGGGCGAGGCTGGAGGAGCGGAGTTGGCATGTGGGGGTGTGGAACGAGATGTGGTTGTTGAGGTATTCGGGGCCCATGTTGTGGAGCGTTTTGTGTGCGTGGGTGAGCAGCCTGAACGTGATCCTCTTGCTGACTGGGGGCCAGTGCAGGTTTCTCAGATGGGAGGATATGTGGCTGTGGCGGGGGATGTCGAGGATGAGGAGGCGTTCTGTATGCGCTGAAGGCGTTTCTGAAGTTTGGCTGTGGTTCCTGCGTATAGGGCGTTCCCGTAGTCCAGTCGGCTGGTGACGAGGGCCTGGGTGACCGTCTTTCTGGTTTCAGTGGGGATCCACCGGAAGATCTTTCAGAGCATGCGCAAGGTGTTGAAACACGAGGATGAGACTGCATTGACTTGCTTGGTCATCGTGTGAGAGGAGTCGAGGATGAATCCCAGGTTGCGTGCGTGGTCAGTGGGTGTCGGTGGGGTGCCCAGCGACGTGGGCCACCAGGAGTCTTGAATAACAACAAAAAGAACTAGGAGGTCTGTTAGGAGAAAGAGAAGTGACCACGAGAAAATGACCTACACCACTGTCACGACTAATGGTGAGGGTCCCTCAGTAATGAAAGAGTCCTATCAGCCCACCCATATGGCGGAACCTCGTCATCTAGGACCTTATCAGTAGGTACTCATATGGCCAAGCTCATATGTACTAGCTTGGTACCAATAGTTCCCATACTGAAAGAAGATGAGTCCTCACTGCGAGTGGTACTGATAGGGTGCAGTGCTCACAAAGGCCAGGAGTCTTCCCAGGCGGAAGGGGATTGTCCGAGGATGAGGACCTCCGTCTTGTCTGAGTTGAGCTTCAGGCGGCTGTGCCTCATCCATTCTGCAACCTCTTTCATTCTGTCCTGGAAGTTGGCTTTGGCGGTGAGAGGGTCTTTGGTGAGGGAGAGTATGAGTTGGGTGTCGTCGGCGTAGGAGATGATGTTGATGTTGTGTTTGCGGGCGATGGTGGCGAGGGGGCTCATGTAGATATTGAAGAGAGTTGGGCTGAGTGAGGAGCCCTGGGGGATGCCGCAGATGATCTTGGTGGCCTCGGAGCGGAAGGGAGGGAGGCGGACTCTCTGGGTTCTGTCGGAGAGGAACAATGTGATCAAGTCCAGGGCCTTTCCTTGGATCCCAGTGTTGTAGAGGCGGGTTATTAGGGTACGGTGGCAGACGGTGTTGAAGGCCGCCGAGAGGTCTAGGAGGATGAGAGCGGCTATCTCTCCGTTGTCCATCAGGGTCCTAATGTGATCGGTGGCTCGAAATCCGTACTGGGATGGGTCGAGCGAGCTGTTTTCTTCGAGGAATGCAGTCAGCTGTTTATTGACGGTCTTCTCGATGACTTTAGCCGGGAAGGGGAGAAGAGAGATGGGCGGAAGTTCTTGAGGTCTTTGGGGTCTGCTGTTGGTTTTTTCAGAAGGGCGTTGATTTCTGCGTGTTTCCAGCTTCCCTGGAAGGTGGCTGATGTGAAGGAACTGTTAATGACGTTCCGGAGGTGGGGTGCGATGATGTTGTCGGCTTTGTTGAAGATATGATGAGGGCATGGGTCGGAGGGGGAGCCGGAGTGGATGGTGTACATGACGCGGTGGTGTTTTCAGTTCTGGCGGGGGTCCATGCGTTGAGGCTGGTGGTGGGGGTCGTTGGTTTGGTGTTTGGAGGCGGAGTCTGGGGTCCGAAGCTGTCATGTATATCTGCGATCTTGCGGTGGAAGAATGTGGCGAGGGAGTTGCAGTGGTCTTGCGACGGTGTGATGTCGTTGTTGCTGGCGTTGGGGTTGGAGAGCTCTTTGGCGATGCTGAAGAGTTCCTTGCTGTTGTGGGCGTTGTTGTACAGCCGCTCTTTGAATGATGTCCTTTTGGTGGTGCGGATCATCTGGTGGTATTCGCGGGTGGCGTTCTTGAGGGCTGTCATGTTTTCTGATGTCTGTTTGTGACGCCAAGCTTTTTCGAGGGTTCAGCATGATTTCTTTGAGATTTTGAGGGTTTCTGTGAACCAGGAGGTTTTTCTGTTGCTCGTCTTGCCCGGGGGTTTCTTCAGAGGAGCGAGGTCGTCGGCGCAGTTGGTGATCCACTGTGTGAGATTGTGTGCTGCGTCGTTGGCGTCGGGGGTGTTGACAGGTGGGTTCTGGCTCAGCGATGTGGTCAGCTGGTCTGTGGTGACTTTGCTCCAGCATCTGCGGGGGATCTGTAGCATCTGGTGGTGGGAGGTGGTGGTCTTGAAGGTGAAGTGAATGCAGCTCTGGTCGGTCCAGTGTGGTCTGGTGGAGTGGCTGAAGGAGACGTGCTTGCTGGCTGAGAAGATGGGGTCGAGCGTGTGGCCGGTGAGGTGGGTGGGCATGTCCCACTAGTTGCTTGAGTCCGAGGTTGGCGAGGTTGTCGAGTAGGGTGGCGGTGTTGTTGTCATTGGTTTTCTCCAGGTGGAAGTTCAGGTCCCCTAGGAGGATGTACTCTGGTGAGGCTAGGGCGTGCGGGCTGATGAAGTCGGCGATGGTTTCGCTGAATTGTGTCCGTGGGCCCGGGGGTCTGTAGATGAGTGTTCCTCTGAGGGTGGTTTGGGGGTCGGTGTGGATCTGGAAGTGTAGGTGTTTGGCAGCGGTGAGTGTGTCTTTGGTGTTGGTCGTGACGCTGATGGTGTTCCTCTAGATGATGGCGATTCCACCTCCAGGATTGTTGATGCGGTCCTTCCGGGTGATTTTGTAGCCGTCCGGGATGGCTATGGCGATGTCGGGGCCGAGGAGGCGTTCATCCAGGTTTCTGTGAGGAAGGCGACGTCTGGTGCTGTAGTATCAAGGAGTTCCCAGAGTTCGACGGCGTGTTTGTGGACGGAGCGGGTGTTGAGGAGGATATACTTGAGGTGGTTTTTGTTGTCATTGCTGTGTTCGGTGAGCAGCGTGCAGGTTCAGAGGCAGGTGAATTTGCAGGCCTGGCAGGTGAAGGGTCCATGGGTGCGCCTCGGGGTGGCTCGGGTGCAGGCGGCAGGTCGTCCGGTGTTGAGTGCGATGAGGGTGGCGGTGTCGTATCTCAGTTGGGTGCCCTGGCAATGGCTGGGGCCAGGGGTTCTGCCACTGGGTGCGGTCCAGGCGCGGACGGGCGCAGACGGGCTTGCCTTAGGCATGCCTTAGGCATGCCTTCGGCGCGCAAGCGGCGCGCCCGCTGCGTGCGGCTGCCATATAAGGGTAGCTGGGGAGGAGGGGTCAGCTGGGAGGTGGGAGGTCAGGAAGGGGAATGGATGCGGGGGGCGGCCGCACGGGAGTCAGCGGCAGGAAAAAAACGGGAGGGCAGCGACGAAGGCGAGAAAATTAGGAGAAATGAGGGAGGGAGGGACACAGGTCAGGATAACGCACACACACAGGGGTACAAAAAGGAAGAGGGCACGCAGGCACACGGGGGCCCACGGGGGCACAGGCAATCAAGTGATGGTCCCCCAGGTGAGACCAAGTGCGGGGAATGCGAGGCGACAGGAATCAGCAGCTCAGCAGGAGACAGGCAGGCAGGGCGGACACAGGCACAGGTGGAGCTGCAGCGGTGGGGAAGCAACCTACCCAGGAGGGTCAAGGGTCGCTCCAAAGACATCACCTATTATTTCCAATACACTCTCTCTTCTTTTTCTACTTAAAACTTTACCTATCTCATGCTTTCCATTAGTACCTCTATCTACATGAAAAATTTTAGGAAAGACCAAGCCCATATAACAGGTCCCATACCAATGGTCTGGTAACCTATAGTAAGCTCTATTCCCACAAATGAAATACATTCCAGGAAAAACAGGATCATCTCCTCCTTTAAATCCCCAACCCCCTATAATTCTATAGGAGTCTTTACATTGACTTGCACCCACAAAATAATTATCATACATGGATTTTTCTCTTCTAATACAAAATTTCCCTAACATTGGAGTATCTATGTTTATAGCCACATTCACATTTTTGTCATCAAGATTCTCATCATCAAATGTCCAATATTTGGATTTCGCATCTTTTACTTTCTCATTTCGTTTGTAAGCAAATCTTCTTTCCTCAACCATATTCAAAAATGCTTTCTCTTCAATTCTCATTTTACATGTCAAATTATTATTAAAAGCATATTCATGTGTCAGCTCATCTAATTCTAAGAAATACTCTCCCATCTCTTTTGCAGGTTTTCTTTTGTTCAATGCACTATCAATTTTTTATTTTGCAAATATTTCGTCTACATTGGAGTAATGATATTCCAATTTCCCACTCTGATAAAACAAGCTTGCAATTACATTACAAGTCACTCCATATGTGAGAGGAAGGTGGTGATAGGTCACCCCTTCTGACACTGACGCTGGCATTTTTACACAAACATAACAATCATCAACATTCATAGTTTTAATATACTCAAGTAATAACTTTGAAAATGTTTTCTTTGTGTAGTCACTAATTGACCTATCTTGATGCACCTCTGGTTTATACACATGAGTCTCATGAACTTTTTCTTTCTCACTTGGCTTATTTAAACTCACATTTGGTTTCAATTTCGTTAAACTGTCTTGGAAAGGAATAACAATAGATAAAATCACCCATAATATTATCATCAATCCCATGCATATTCAGCAACATCTACACCATTTTCTAAAAATAGAACTCTTTGTTTTGTGGTTACTGAGTGCCACATTTCTCTAACACAATTTCTTCGACCTTATGTCACCTACAAGTTGTACACCACTCAATTCACTAACAAGTTTTCTTCGACCTTGTGTCAGTTCTATTCTAGATTGTACTATAGTTAAGTTCTCTAACGAGTTTTCTTCAACTTTATGCCAACTCCAACCTCTTCTATATTTACAATATCCGTCTCACAGGACATCAGAATTTTTACTTATTTTCATATACTTTGAGCACCTATCTCTTTTCTCTTAAATTTACTTCTTTACTCACTTTTCCCAATTGCCTTTGGTTTGTACAGGTTTTCTTGGCTGCTATTAACCTCAACAATTGGTGGTAGGACGATGTACGTCCACTCAGGTGATTTATACCTCTGGTTCGGACGTCTTACTCTTTTTGGCCTTTGAATAATCTCTATTTTCTTTCCCAGTGTTTCTTTCTGGCTAGTGATCTCATTCACTTGCTCTTCTGGCTCTTTTGTTTTGTTCACTAGTTTAAATCTCAATCCACCAGTTTCTTTAGGCCAATTGTCTCCTTTACAGACTTTCTTAGTCTTTGGTTCTACTGTGGTATGCTCCACTCTCCAAGTTCTTTTCCTCGGGCTTTTTCTTAATGGAGTTTCGTCTGCACTGTCATCGGTTTCACTTTCAGTATCTTCAGCTGTGTCGTTGATTATAATTTTCACAATGTATTTGTCTTCATCTGATTCAGCTTTCTTTTCTGCTACCCTGTTAGTAACACCTTCATAACTGGTACTCGGAATCTCATCCTTATCGTGAGTTACTTCCTCTTCTCCAGTCTCAGGATTTCCGTTCCTGCTTTCAGAGTTTCCAGATTGCTCTTCAGTTTTCTCCTCTTCAACAATTTTGTCTTCACTTTCTTTTGCGTCTTTACTGGTGTCTGTCTTTACCAATTCTTGATCTTCAGATTGATCTTCTGAATCTGGTATCTCCACGACCTCCCTTTCACCTTCACACGCAGAACTGGCTTCTGATACTTCCAGATGTCGACGTTCCTGTCGATCTTCAGTATCTGAAGTTTTTCCTGGTTCAGCTTCAGAATCAGAGTCAGTTGTACTTTCACCGTCGTATGGGTATTCAGGTGCAGGCACACGAATGGTGTGGCTCGCATGAACCCATCTCTTCAATCCAGCACACTTGACTGCAGTAGTACTGATCAAGATAACCTGATGTGGTTTCTGCCACCGAAGTACCAAGCAATTTCTCCTGCGATGCACTTTCACTCAAACCCAGTCTCCAGGGACTAGATCATGAGCTGAATTTTTCTCTTGGGAATTTGACTCAGTTCCCACCTGGTGGAGCACAGAAGTTACCACATCAGACAGATTTTTGCAGTAATCCAGTGTGATGTCATCATTAATTGTCAACAACTTATCAACAGGTACATAGGCCTGCCTCATCACCCTGCCCATCAAAAGCTCATGTGGGTTTAGTCCAGTTTTCCTGTCAGGTATGCTTCTTAGTGTCATTAAGACAAACAGCAAGGCATCGGGCCACTTAAGTCCCGTTGCCAGACACATTTTTGCAATTCTGTTTTTAATTGTTCCATTCACCTGTTCCACTACTCCTGAAGCCTCAGGTCTATAAGCACAATGCAGCTTCTAGCGAATGTCCAGAGCTTCACAGATCATTTGCATAAGTTCATTTTGGAAATGCGGTCCACGGTCTGACTGAATCGTCACCGGGAAACCGAAACGTGGTATTATCTCACGTAAAAACAGTTTAGCAATAGTTATTCCATTGTTTCTTCTTGTGGGGAAAGTTTCCACCCATCGGGAGAACAAACAGATTATCACAAGAACATACCTAAGCCTATTGCATGGGGGCAACTCCACAAAATCCATCTGAACTCTTGTAAATGGACCTCCCTCCCGTCCTATGGTTCCCAAACTTACAACAGTTCTCCGGTTTGGATTGAATTGCTGACATACCAAACATCTTTGGCACAGGCTTTCGGCAATCATCCTGAACTTGGGATTATAACAAGTCTGTCTAAAGAGACGAATCATAGCATCTCTACCAATGTGGGCCTGACCATGATACATTCGGGCCATGTCTGAGATCATGCTATCGGGCATTACTGGTCTTTCATCTTTGAAACCCAAATTTCATCTTCCTATTTTTGTCTGCATCCTGCTTTTAGCCAAATATATTGTTCTTCTGCTTCTGCCTCCTCCTGTATCTGTTTCACTTCCTGCCAAGTCTCAACTACAGTAGTTAGCATTAAAGGACTCAGAACATGTTCTATGAGCTTTTCTCGATTGATTGAAATTAAATTTTTTGCACAATGCTTTGCAATTGCATCCACATAATTGTTTCCACGGGTAATGTAATCCTCACTCTTTTTATGGGCTGAACATTTTACAACAGCTATTTTCTCACGTAAATGAATCACATCTATTAGTGTTTTCACAAATTCAGCATTCCGAAAAGGTGTTCCTGCAGAGGTCAAATAACCTCTTTGGGACCAGAGCTGTCCATAATCATGGACAACTCCGTAACCATATTGACTGTCAGTCACTATAGTTACTTTCACCTCTTTTCCCAATTCACATGCTCGTATCAAAGCAATCAATTCTGCTACTTGAGCAGAATGAATTCATTTCAGACAAGATTCTTCCAACACTTCTGCCGCAGTAAAAATGGCATAAGCAGCACTTAGAATACCACTCTCTGTTCTCAGGTATGATCCATCCACAAACATCACAAAATCTGATTCAGGTAAAGGTTCATCTCTGATATCTGGTCTGGGTTTTGTGCAGTATTCAAGGACATCCAAACATTTGTGATCAAGCTCACCTTTCACTTCTGCCTCAATGGTGTCCGGTAACAATGTTGAGGGATTAACGTTCACACATCTGGTAATGGTCACATTCTCAGCTCCCAAAATTATTTTCTCATATCGGGTCATTCTACTGTTGGTCATATACTGTGTTTTGGCTCTAGTGAGGAGAATCTCCACAGAATGAGGTACATACACCCTCACAGGAAATCCCATCACTATTCCTTCACTTTGTTCCAGATTTACACTAGTTGCTGCTACTGCTTTCAGACAACCTGGCAAAGCTTTTGCAACAGGATTCAAAACAGCTGACAAATACGCAATTGGTTTTATCAATTATCCATGCCTCTGAACTAACACTGACAATGCACATCCCTCTCGCTCACTGCAGTACAGTTCAAATTCTTTCTCATAATCAGGCATTCCTAAAGCTGGTACTTCACACAGTTTCGTTTTCAGCTGTTCAAATGCTTCCATCTCTGTTTTGGTCAGAACAATGGGGTCTCTGATATCTGCTTTTGTCAGTCTCTGTAATGGTTTTGCAATCAATGAAAATCCACTAATACACTATCTACAATAACCTACCATTCCCAAGAACATTCTCACCTGTCTTTGAGTTTTAGGTGGCTGCATTCCTTGTATCATTTTGATTCTTTCTATGGTGACTTGTCTGATTCCTTTAGCAATCTTGTGACCTAGATATTGCACTTCATTTTGACAAAACTGCAATTTTGATGGAGACACTTTATGTCCCTCCTCTGCCAAATGATTCAACAATGCTACAGTGTCAGTTACACATGCATCCTTTGTTTTCGATGCAACCAAAAGATCATCAATGTATTGTACCAACACAGACTCTCCAGGCATGCTCAAGTCTTCTAATGATTTCTTTAGCAGCTGATTAAAAATCGATGGACTCTCAGTGTACCCTTGTGGAATTCTACACCATGCTAGGATACAATTTTGGAATCTGAACGCAAAAATTGGTTGGCTTTCTGGATGCAATGGAACAGTACATAGAATGAATGTACAGTTTCTTTCGGCTCTTGTGTGGTTCTGTTTATTTTCACCCAATCTGTTTCTTTTGGAGGTATTTTATTTTTCAGCCATACTATCACTTGTTCGTACTTTTGCATTACATCTGGTGATGGAGCTCCTGTTACTATATCTCTGGGAAACTCTTCCCTTGGCCAATCTACAGATATTTTGCATTCTGTCCATAGGTCGGCTGGCACCCCTATGTCAAACAATCCATCCAAATCGATCCATAAAACTTTTAACGCTTTTACAAATCTGTCTACCTGTCGATACCATTCCACTGGTTTCTCTCTCAGCCTAGGAAAATCATTTGTAAATGACAATATATCTTGTCTGCTCCAAGGAACATGTACATATCCTCCTCCAGGTATCTCTATCATGGGAAACTCAGTTGTCACTGTCTCTTTTTCCCTGATTGGAAAAGCTAATGTGGATTTATCACTATTTTCTTCTTTCTTCTTTGCCCACTTAACCCTCCATTTACTTACATCTCCCCATTTTCGCAACAGCACAATCAACTCTTTTATTTGTGCTAATCTCCCAGCAGTATTCATGTTCTCAATGTCTCTTTCTGCAAAATCTACTCGATATGTTTTCTGCAATGATTTTATTTTTGAAAATTCTATTCCATATTCACTTGCTAATTCTTCCAACTGATCATACACCATTTTGGCTTTCAATGTCATGCTTTTACACAAAAACATAAGCTCATCATCCTGATACGTTTTTAGTCTGTCTGTTCCAATAGTTCCAATGATTAATTCCTCCATGTCTACTTTTAATTTTGCTACATCTAGCACTTTTGATTCCTGCTCTTTTAATTTTAAAGTTTTAATCCAATCACTCAATTTTTTATCTGATGGTCCTACAGGTGTTTGTGTTAGATCTATTTTATCTACACTTCTCTCTGGAGTTGCAGAGTCAGATTCTGCTACTGTCGGGTATCTGCATGACGAACTTTGATTAAAAGTCAATTCAGGTGGATTCACATTTATATTCCGCTTTATCTCTGACAAATCAGGATAAATATTTGCTTTTACTTTCTGTAAACTCTGTTGCAATGGAATTGTTAAGCTTGGCTCTTTTATTCTTTGATTTTCAAATACTGGTATTACAGGTCCTATTGTTACTGTTATCCTTCAGTCCTGCAAAGCAAACAAGAAATAAATCAAAGTATCTTACATCCAGGAATCAATCTGCATTCCGACAGCACTTCGAGAGGAAATCGAAAAAGCGACATTCTCTAAGCAAAATCAGGGGGTTTTATACACTAATTTCCTAACTTAATCTATCTAAAAAGTATCTAACATCTTCAATTCAGGTTCTGATTGGACAGCTTTGGGATGGGTGAGCATCTCCTCACCATTACAACATCATATTCACGGTGAATCAGCAAATTAATAAAGGTGTATTGTTTAGGACAGTCTTTGGCCTGGTAATTTCCTTAACTTGCAACGTCGCATTACTTTCCCACGTTTAGAACACTCGACTGTCCACGTTTTGGCAACCATCCTGACTTCCAGGGCAAAGCAGCCTTGAACTTCCCATCGGAGCACAGGCAGCTCACTCTCGCTGGCAGGCTTTGGGCACGCATGCGCAGTCCAGCACTTGCTCACAGTTTACCAGAGCAGCCATGTTTTGTTAGGCCTCAGAGGCCACTTTTGGAACTATCATAGAAACAAACACAAATTCATGTTAAATATGGAACTAAAGCCCTTCTGTTTACCTCCCACTGTACTAAGGTTTCCCTATTAGTTGTTACCTAGCAGGTAAGCCACATAAATGCGTTTCATACTTACATATTCGACTACTTTCGAGCATAATAACATGTACAATAAGCACATTCATATTGCGTTTATTTATTTTTAAGCTGTACATTAGTTCACAACACAAAAACAATACAAATTAGTTAATTATATTGCTTCATGCAGGCAAAATTAGTATTCCCAATTGTTCATATATGTGCATCTTATACTATTGTTGATTAATTCACCACAACACACCATTAATAAATGTTAACGTTATGGAGCATTGACTTTACAAGGGGTCCACAAAATTTTGTTTTGCCACCTTGCTCCATCAGGCTGAATGCAGTAGATTACTTAAAGCTGAGTGTGCACCTCAAGTGACAGAAATGGTTTGTACACGTCCATTAAGCAGTTGAAAATGAGATGGTTTAGGATAGCAGTTAGTGGTGTGCAAACTGCAATTATCTAACGTCAAAATTAGCATGACATTTTGGCACAAGCCTCAGTGGGGTGGTGAATGCTGCTTTCCCCTGTCGAGAGACCGTCGCCAGTGGTATATATCAATAAAATGATTTCTAGAGAAATCTGCAGCTATTGGCCACCAATTGCCAGAGACAACTGACCGTCAACAAGAACAATGCAGCATCAACATTCGATGGAATATTACAGGAGACAAGTGCAAGGGGAGAGAATGGTTAACATTATGGGGATATAGTACAATCTGGGTGGAAAAACATATATGAGAACAATAATAAGGAAGATTTTAACAGGATTGACGTAGCTAGGGCGGAAGGAGCAGCCCAGCTACAGCCCACCTACCTACCACGACCCCTTCCACCCACCAACATAATAACTGAACCAGTAAATTGGGGCTAGAAGGGAAAGGAATAGGATTGTTCCTCTCTCCTCACTTCCTCCTTCAATTTCAGACATCTCCTTCGCCTCACAAGCTTCTCTTTCCCAAATAAGCTTTGCTCGAGGAAGGTGCTGTGTATCTGGGGCCCAGCAAGAAATCAGGCATTGTTTGGATTATTTTGTTTCTGGGCACAGACTGCCACAGAAGGAGACAGACAGGTTACATTCCTGAACGCCAGGCAGAATCTTCCTCCATGCTAGGGCTAATAATTGTGGGTCTGTCACTCTGAAAGGACCAATATACAGTCTGGATGTTTTATTGGGCAAAGAAAGTATCCAGCCATGTTTGGCTCAATGCTGAGGCACAGATTCACAATTCCTTCATTTCACAGTGCTCCTCACTCCAAGGCAAGCAATGTCAAAGGAAAATAATGTGACTCTGTGTCCCAGCAAGGAGCCAGATGTTGTTTGGATATTTCTTAGACAAAGACAAAAACAGTTTCAAACTGCTAAAATAATTCCGACCAGGGTGTGGCTCCTTACTGAGTTATAGACATAAAGCATCTTTTTTCACTATGAGAACATGAGGAGCACTTTTTCTGTGCCCTAGCAAGGAGTCGGATGCTGATGTCAGGGTCTCCATGGGAGAGCCCAGAAAGTTATTCATTGCTAAAAAGTAGTCACAATGCTAAATTATGGAAGGATTTTTTTTGCAGAACTTGCTCACGGAATTCCCCCAAAAAGTTATTATGAAACTAAAAAAATTGTGAACATATTGGTGGAAAAAAGAGAAATGTGCAACCAGATTATCACCTGTAACCTGTAGTGCTGGTTATTTGTTCAAATGCACACCTATCGAGCTGTGTTTTACCTTTTTAGACTGTGTACCAACAGTGTATCACATAATAATAAAATTAAGAAAATCTCGTGAATAGAAAATGGTAGGCAATAAAAGCTATGCATTTTTTAAATACACCCAGGATTCTGAGTTCAGGGATGGGGACACTCCGAATTGTGGATTGACAATAATGTCAGGGGATTCTGGGAATTTTTTTCCAAAAAGGGTGTCTGTGTATACTTATTTAAAACAAGAAGCCAAAGAAATGGGAAAATTAAAAATAAAAATATCAATTGTCCTGCTATCCTATATACCCACAATTCCTCCAATAAAAATAGTATCCGACAAGCGTGGGTGGGATTATTGCCCATGACAGGAAAGGCACAAGAACATGAACGTGGAAAACACTAGCATACAAAGGCACGTCCTGTGTGCGTGATACCGCTTTGTCTTACCTAGAATGTTCTACAAATGTTAAACATTAGATCACAAAGCAGAATTTTTTAACATTTATGTTACAATAAGTTTTAGAATTTTTTAGGAACTGCAGAAGTCTCAATACATAGCGACCCTTGACCTTGTTAGGTAGGTCGCTCCCCCTCCGCACAGCACCGCCTGTGCGCCCTGCCCCAGCTGCCGCTGCTGAGGAAAGTCGAGGCCCTCCTCCACCCGCAGGCTACCACCTGCGCCTCATCCCTGGTAGCCACTGGTAGGCCTTAAGTTTGTTCTGTGCCGTTTTTCCTTCTGTTTCCCATTGTTGCCCCGTGATTCTGTGCCCTCGCTTTCCGCTCCCTTCCCCACTCCCTTCCCCGCTCCCGTTCCCTCCGCTGCATCCCCTGCGACTCACCCACCTGACTGCCCATTCGCTGCCCCTGCCTCCCGCTCCCGCCTCGCAGCTGCTCCTCCCTCCCACCTCCCCATATATGGCGGCCGCTGCGCGGTGAGAAGAGCGACCCTTGACCTTGTTAGGCAGGTCGCTCCCCCTCCACACAGCACCGCCTGTGCACACTGCCCCTGCCCCATTTATGTTACAATAAGTTTTAGAATTTTTTAGGAACTGCAGAAGTCTCAATACATAGCGACCCTTGACCTTGTTAGGTAGGTCGCTCCCCCTCCGCACAGCACCGCCTATGCGCCCTGACCCTGCCCCAGCTGCCGCTGCTGAGGAAATTTGAGGCTCCCCTCAACCCGCAGGCTACCACCTGCGTCTCATCCCTGGTGGACAGTTGTAGGCCTTGGGTTTGTTCTATTGTCGGTGCCATTTATTGTATTGCCCTTATTGTTTTTATTGCTTTTGCTGTCTGTAACTGATATTGTCTGTCTTCCCCTGTGCCTGTATTTTCTCCTGTACCCTTTTTTAATTCTGTTTCCCATTGTTGCCCCTGTGATTCTGTGCCCTTTTTCCTTCTGTTTCCCATCATTGTCCCCGTGATCCTTTGCCCTTTTTCCTTCTGTTTCCCATTGTTGCCCCGTGATTCTGTGCCCTCGCTTTCCGCTCCCTTCGCCGCTCCCATTCCTGCCGCTGCATCCCCTGCGGCCCCACCCTCCTGATTGCCCATTCGCTGCCCCTGCCTCCTGCCTCCCAGCTGCTCCTCCCTCCCACCTCCCCATATATGTCGGCCGCGCAGCAGGCGTGCCGCTGGCGCGCCTTAGGCAAGCTTGTCTGCACTAGTCCATGCCTGGACCGCGCCAAGCGCCAGAACTCCTGGTACCCGTGCCCACCATGACGACCACCGCCGCTACAATGCCAGCACACTGCACGCTCTCAACTCCGGACGGACACACACCTGCATCAAAGCAGCCCCGAAACACACACATTGTCCCTTCTTCTGCCGGAACTGCAGCTACACCAGCCTCAGAGCCGCCGAACCACCCGCCAAGAAAGACCTCAACCATCTCCGATGCATCCTACTGAACACCCCCTCCACAGGCAAACACGCCGTCGAGCTCTGGGACCTGCTCGACACATCATCCCCGGACGTCGCCTTCCTGACAGAGACCTGGATGAACGACTCCTCCGCATCCGACATCGCCATAGCCATCCCAGACGGCTACAAGATCACCCGCAGAGACCGCACCAACGGAGTCGGAGGAGGAATCGCCATCGTCCACAAGAACAGCATCAGTGTCTCCACCAGCACCAACAACACTCTCAGCACTGCCGAACACATGCATTTCCAGATCCACACAGACCCCAAGACCGCCCTCAGAGGCACCCTCGTCTACAGACCCCCAGGACCACGACCCCAGTTCAGCGACTCCATCGCCAACTTCCTCAGTACACAAGCCCTGACCTCCACTGACTACATCCTCCTCGTAGACATGAACTTTCACCTTGAGAACAACAATGACAGCAACTCCACCACCCTGATCGACAACCTCGCCAACCTCGGACTGAGGCAGCTCGTCACACGCCAACCCATTTCGCCAGCCACACGCTCAACCACGTCTTCTCCTCAATCTCCCACGTCTCCTTCAGCCACACAACCGAACTCCACTGGACCGACCACCGCTGCATCCACTTCACCTTCCAGAAACCCACCACACACCACCGCACCCAACCAGTGGTCGAAGTGGGGGGGAAAAGTAGGGGAACTGTGGGCGGAGATCAGGGGGCGGGAACAACCCGAGGATTAGGTCAGTGGGCGGACTCAGAGGTGTGGCCAGAAAGAGAAAATCATTCACATTTTTAGTGATTGTTTGGCATTTCACTACCCAGCTGCTGCTTATTACTACATTTAAGTCAGCCCATGGATACACATTTATTTAAGTTTTAATATGAGTTATTGACATTAAAATACATTCAGAAAGTGGGATTTATTTCCAATCACAAAATGTCCCAAATACGCTTAAAAGTGGAATGATAAGCCATTTGTCACAGAGCAATTGAATTTCTGTCAGCAGCACTTCTCCCTTTTTCCACAAGAGCAGTTCAATCATGAATGGCAAAATATCCAAGTTTGCAAATGTTTTCTATACAATTATGTCTCTGCAATATTTGCCACATAATGCACCATCTGCTGCATAATTTGACGATTTTAACTAATAAATTGTTTGTAGCTCAAATGGATCAAAAGTTACAAACAAACATGACTTGTGTTTGTGCGAAGTGAACAGCCCTTGGCAAAGGTTGACTGATCACGCTTCTCACTGCTGCAATTTGTATGTTGCACTGCTACTAATAAGGCAAAATCTTTGCAGACTGTTAGCATATGTAAAAGAAAATTTACAGCATTACGCTGCAGCTTTTTTATGCTGCATAATTTAGTTAACACTGCAGAATAATTTTGTCCTCCATTGCTACATAATTCCAGTGGTCCCAAAGCAGGCAGCACATGTTTAAAGTTCTTTTGCATGAAGCAGAGAGACCATGAAGTTTGTAAACTAAGTTTGGTGTGCGTGCAAATGGAGCATTGGTGATCCCTAGTGAGTTTGCCCTACTACTGCCAATAGAGGTACCAATGGCTGCAGCGGAATGGTCTCAAGGGCAAGGCCGGCTTTAGCGCTGTTGGAGCCCTGTGCAACAATGTTTGTTGGTGCCCCCAATGACTCCCTCCGCCATGTATTCCCTGACTACCACCATTCAACAGTGCCCCTCGAGTCTCCATAACCACTTTCTCGCTCACATGAATTTGATTTGATTTACAGCGCCACTGATACCAGTGTAGGGTGTCAGAGCACTTTACATCACACACATTACCGAGAGACAATCATATGTGTGTAAATCACTCTATAGGAAATACATAAGGAAAGGTACTACAAGGTGCAGGAGTCACATGACACTATACTAGTAAGCTGTATAGTTTAATAGTGCTTGGTCTGGAGAAACACAAACTCTGAATTTAGAATGTAATACCATGGTTGGGGGTTTTCTTTAATAATCAGAATTGATTTTATTCATATGAACACCCTTAGCAACATAACTCTCTAATTTATACCTTGCAGTTTGATTGCAGCTCTTAGATGACAGTAAATAGTTCACTGTTCTATGTTAGAATTTTGACTTATAAACTGCAAGTAGGAAAAGGATCTCTCTGACAAAAGCAGTAACCCACTGACCTGTTTACATGGGGAACGACCTTTACAACGCAACTTTTACGACGAAGTACCATCACAACGCAACTTTTACACCACAGGTGTCATTACAACGCATTCCATTACAACGCATGGCATTACAACGTAGGTGCTTTTACAACACATGCCATTACAACGTAAGTATAGGTAAGGTAAGTATTTATTTTAGTATGTATTTTTTTAGTTTTATAAATTAATTTATTTTAAATAATTATATTATTTTAAATACATTTAATATTTTTTTAATTACAATTTTTTTTAATTAGGTACGTATTTAATTTTAGTTTGTATTTTTTTTAGTTTTATAAATGAATGTATTTAAAAGAATTATAACATTGTTAATACATTTAATATTTTTTTATATTATAATTTAATTTTTTTTATTCATTTTTAATTTTTTTATTACATTTATTTTAGGATAGTAATTTAAACCCCTACACTATCCAACACTTACCCTACTATTACACCCCCCTGGAGTTAGAATAGTAATTTTTACCCCTACACTATCCAACACTTACCCTACTATTACACCCCCCTGGAGTTAGAATAGTAATTTGTACCCCTACACTATCCAACACTTACGATACTATTACACCCCCGGAGTTAGAATAGTAATTTTTACCCCTACACTATCCAACACTTACCCTACTATTGCACCCCCCGGAGTTAAAATAGTAATTTTTACCCCTACACTATCCAACACTTACCCTACTATTACACCCCCCCCCGGAGTTAGAATAGTAATTTTTACCCCTACACTATCCAACACTTACCCTACTATTACACCCCCCCGGAGTTAGAATAGTAATTTTTACCCCTACACTATCCAACACTTACCCTACTATTACACCCCCCCCGGAGTTAGAATAGTAATTTTTACCCCTACACTATCCAACACTTACCCTACTATTACACCCCACTGGAGTTAGATTAGTAATGTTTACCCCTACACTATCCAACACTTACCCTACTATTGTACCCCCCCTGGAGTTAGAATAGTAATTTTTACCCCTTCACTATCCAACACTTACCCTACTATTACACCCCCCTGGAGTTAGAATAGTAATTATTACTCCTACACTATCCAGCACTTACCCTACTATTACACCCCCCCCCGGAGTTAGAATAGTAATTTTTACCCCTACACTATCCACCACTTACCCTACTATTACACACCCAAGGAGTTAAAATTATTAATTTAAAAATATATTTAAAAAAATAACAATTAATTACAATTTTTTACTGAATAATTTTTGTAATTTAATTCAAATTAAATTAATATTAAGAAAATAAATACTTACCTATACTTAAGTTGTAATGGCATGCGTTGTAAAAGCACCTACGTTGTAATGCCATGCGTTATAATTGAATGCGTTGTAATGGCACCTGAGGGTGTAAAAGTTGCGTTGTGATGGCATGCGTTGTGAATGCATGTGTTGTAACTTCATACATCCGTTTACATTATGGGCACTTTGTGATCTGCATGGTACATGCTCTTTGCAGCAGGCACATCAACCCTCTGTGCTACCTTTCCATGAGTCAAAACTTCCCCTTGACAAAACTCCATCTCTCTCTAGGAATAACATTAATCACCGGAGTTATTATTACATTTTTATTGTGGCCCGAAACTTGCTGGAGGCCAGGAAGGAGGCAGCAAGTGATTTTAGAAACATAATATACTTGCAAACATGACGCCTCCCCACCCGAGTCAGTACCCCCAGGAATGGTGCCCTTCCCCACCCATGGAAATCAATGTTCTATGTTGGGGAGAGGGGTTGGCCTAACGGCTAAGGTGCTCGACCTCGAACCTGGGGATCTGGGTTCGAGTCTCGGTAACAACTCCAAAAACCCCCTGTGATTCTGGGCAAATCATTTAATCTCCCCGTGCCTAAAATGAAAGTGTGTCCTCATGTAACGTAACTGGTGCTATGTAAAGCGCTCTGATAACTGATTCGGTTCGGTTCTAGTTCGCGCTATATAAAACTCTGCAAAAAAAAAAAATGTTGTTCAAAGAAAGACGTGAAAACAAAAGTAGCGCTTCACTGGCAAAAGTGGCGCTATATTGGGTGAATAAAATCAATCTGGCCATTTTGAGACCACTCTATCTTTTATTGTATTGTAATTGCATTTCTATAGCGCGTACTACCCCTGACGATGCATCAAAGCATTTTTTCTGTGAGTAGTATGGTACTCCGGAACCCATAAAGGATTAGTGGTGAGTTAGTATGGTGAAATATGAAAGTAATTTGAGTGGTGGATATGTTAGTTTGTTACATAAACGGGAGTGGGCGGGCATTCAGTGATCTGACCGAAAGGAGCAGACATTTTTCTGGGGCTGAGTCTAGCTGGTGGCCCCACACTGCACTGCCATGGGAAGGGTGTATCACCAACTTACTCCCTCTCGCCACCATAGGCAGATCTACCCCTTCTCCTGCTCGACCAAAGGTCGCCCAGCCCATAAGAAAGTAGTGCAGAGAGCTGGCCCAGCCCTCTCTGTAACCACTGACCCGAGGACACACAGTGCCAGTTTTATCTTAGGCACTTAAGTATCCTGGGAGTAGCAGTGCCATGCACTATATTGCCATCTACATGAAGGTACCCGGCTACCTGAATACTCGCCAATTGAGGTCCGTCTACTCTTAGATCCCATGATTGATGAGGCCATTTCTCTGACTTACCGGAAATTGATTAACAACACCCCAGCCTATTTGGGCCCACTGCGGGAGGCTTGGGAGTCCAATGTGGGTCTCTTAGAGGATGACGATTGGGCTGAGGCATTACAGACCCCCCGTGAAATAGCTATAAGGGCAAGATTCCGGCTGATTCAGCTCTGTATTCTCCATAGATCCTATGCCTCTCGAATAGTTTACGTCCGAGTGGGTACTTGTGAGACTGACTAAAGCGTGCGGGAGTGAGGCGAGACAGGGTCCTTCTTTGATATACTGTGGTCATGCCCTAGGATCCAAACATACTGGGAAGGTATAACTGAAGTAATGATGAACGTGGTGGACGAGGTAGTCCTGCTTAATCCAAGGTGGCTCATCTTGGGTGTGACTGGTGAAACAAAGTGGCGGCGAGACAGGGTCCTTCTTTGATATACTGTGGTCATGCCCTAGGATCCAAACATACTGTGAGGGTATAACTCGAGTAATGATGAACGTGGTGGACGAGGACGTCCCGCTTAATCCAAGGTGGCTCATCTTGGGTGTGACTGGCGAAACTAAGTGGCCGCAATGGGCCAAGACCTGGTTAGTTCTGGTGGGAGGAGTGGGCAAGAGGAACATCTCCCGAGCATGGGGAGCATGCCTGGAAGAAAAACCTCGACTGGTGCTATGGTGCAGAACGGGTGATATACCAGAGCCGGGGATGCCCACGGAAAGGCGAAAAGATATGGGGTGCCTGGGCCAAGTATAGAGGATATATTTGAAGGCCAGAGGGAACAGGGTGCACTGAGGTGGAGTTCGAGTTACAGGAGCTCTGGAGCGCTAAACAGACAGCGCATTTTACGCGTTTACAGCGCTATTTACAATAGCTTTTTAAATATCCCATTTTGTATTTAAGTTGTTGTTGGGTTTATTTACCCTGTTTTTAGCCCCACTCACCCGCACTATAATCGTAAATCCACCGCATTTCGCGGGTCCTTTTGCACCCCTTGGCGGCCATCTTAGGGGAAGGGGAAGGTTGTGACGCCAGGCGGCGCCATCTTTGTTGCCGCACTAGTGGTTGGCCGAGCGCTACTTAGGGCAGGCAAACCTGAGGCTCTGCCTTGACTAACGAGGGCATACTGCCTCAATCCACAGCGCCAGGGAGTTCGAGTTACAGGAGCTCTGGAGCGCTAAACAGACAGCGCATTTTACGCGTTTACAGCGCTATTTACAATAGCTTTTTAAATATCCCATTTTGTATTTAAGTTGTTGTTGGGTTTATTTTACCCTGTTTTTAGCCCCACTCACCCGCACTATAATCGTAAATCCACCGCATTTCGCGGGTCCTTTTGCACCCCTTGGCGGCCATCTTAGGGGAAGGGGAAGGTTGTGACGCCAGGCGGCGCCATCTTTGTTGCCGCACTAGTGGTTGGCCGAGCGCTACTTAGGGCAGGCAAACCTGAGGCTCTGCCTTGACTAACGAGGGCATACTGCCTCAATCCACAGCGCCAGGGAGTTCGAGTTACAGGAGCTCTGGAGCGCTAAACAGACAGCGCATTTTACGCGTTTACAGCGCTATTTACAAAAGCTTTTTAAATATCCCATTTTGTATTTCAGTTGTTGTTGGGTTTATTTACCCTGTTTTTAGCCCCACTCACCCGCACTATAATCGTAAATCCACCGCATTTCGCGGGTCCTTTTGCACCCCTTGGCGGCCATCTTAGGGGAAGGGGAAGGTTGTGGCGCCAGGCGGCGCCATCTTTGTTGCCGCACTAGTGGTTGGCCGAGCGCTACTTAGGGCAGGCAAACCTGAGGCTCTGCCTTGACTAACGAGGGCATACTGCCTTAATCCACAGCGCCAGGGAGTTCGAGTTACAGGAGCTCTGGAGCGCTAAACAGACAGCGCATTTTACGCATTTACAGCGCTATTTACAATAGCTTTTTAAATATCCCATTTTGTATTTAAGTTGTTGTTGGGTTTATTTTACCCTGTTTTTAGCCCCACTCACCCGCACTATAATCGTAAATCCACCGCATTTCGCGGGTCCTTTTGCACCCCTTGGCGGCCATCTTAGGGGAAGGGGAAGGTTGTGACGCCAGGCGGCGCCATCTTTGTTGCCGCACTAGTGGTTGGCCGAGCGCTACTTAGGGCAGCCATGCTGACGCGCAGCGTTCGCGCGCAGCGTGAGCACGCCGGAGTCACGCCAGAGTCCAGCCCGTCTGCGCCCGTCTGTGCACGGACGGGCGCAGGGGCTGGGAACGCTGGTCGTTGGCCCACTTATACACGGGATGAAATAATTCAACTGAATACGAGACTACATCCCTTAGATCCAGCTGCGCTAGCCAGATTGAACGAGCTGGCAATTCGAAATCCACACACTGGTAAGTCGACTTCGGATTATACCCTGAAACTATGCAGTCTAAACACGAAGTCTATGCAATGTCATAATCTTGAGATTTTCACCTTGCTTCAAGACGAAGACATAGACATATTAACGCTGACTGAGACATGGCTTGGGGAAAATTCGTTACCAGACATCATAGCTGCTGTCCCGTCAGGATATGATATACACTGGCATAACCGTGCTGGAAATGCCCGTGGGGGAGGAGTGGCAATTCTATTTAAAAAACATCTTGCTGTAACCAAAATCCTGGCAGAAACACTAGACTTGGCTGACATGCTCGCAGTGAAAATTATGTTTGACAATTTATGTCTAACGATCCTCACTGTGTATCGCCCACCTAACTCTACCTCGGCTTTTAATGATCCATTCATGACTAGCATGTCTGACATATGCTCACGATACAAAAATATAGTAGTGACCGGGGACTTCAACCTCCACTGGGACAGGGAAAGGAAAGACTCCGCAGCTGAGTCACTAGAGACAACCATGTCCTCTCTGGGTTTTAAACAATTAGTAGACTCCCCCACGCACATAAAGGGCCACATCCTGGACCTGATTTGGACCTTAGATCCTAAGATTACCTTAGTGAAAGTGACTCCTTGTATATGGTCAGATCACCATCTGATTTACTGTGATGTTCCTATCGGTACGAAACCCCCGCAACTACCATCTAAAATTAAAATGATCCGTAAGTGGAAAGATGTTGATCTGCAAACACTGACCACTAAACAAATAGGTTGTGTCCAATCTATAGATCCTGATGCTGATGTAGACCAGGAGTGTAATGCTATAATGGACTGCCTGACTAGAGCAATAGATCTGATTGCACCCGAGAAGCCTCAAAAGCTTAATAACGGTGGGAAAGGCGCCCCCTGGTTCACCCCCACTTTGAGGGAACACAGGAAAGAATTACGTAATGTAGAAAGAGTCTGGAGGAGGAAAAAAGATGTAGAATCCTATGAAGATTATAGGAAGTTGTTTTGCACCTATAAAAAACATATACAGGAGGCGAAAGCCACATTTTATGAAAAACGGATTAATGAGGCGGATAATGTCCAGAAGGAAACTTTTAGAATACTTGCGGAATTAACTAAGAGAGCCCAAGATACGGACACCACAATTAGCTGTGATACCTTTTTGACATATTTTTTGGATGAGGTTGACACCATTCTAAATGAGATAAAAAATACCGCCACCGGCTCTATGGATCCACAGGTATCTCAAACTTTGGTGGTAACTCACATGTCCAATTTCCCCCGGATAGATTCATTAGGCCTTGAAACCCTGATGAGTAAAATAAAGTCAGGCTCCCCAGCGGACCCATGCCCTCCAAGTGTATTTCGCCTAGCTCGCCTTAGTCTAGAAGACCACATCCTGTCGATGCTGAATAAATCACTAGACACAGGTCGGCTACCAGCTAGCTTTAAGGAAGCTAGGGTGAAACCGCTAATAAAGAAAGTAGGAGCAGACCCCAAAGTGTTGAAAAATTACAGGCCAATCTCCCAGCTACCATTCCTGTCCAAGGTCCTTGAGCAACATGTGCTGATATCCCTGGCATCATTTCTGGAATCTAATCATCTTCTCCATGAGATGCAAGCAGGGTTTCGAGCGCACCACAGCACTGAACTGGTCATGCTCTCGGTGATGGACGACCTCAGATTGATGGCTGACAGTAAAAAACCAAGCGCGCTGATACTTTCAGATCTGTCAGCGGCGTTTGACACTGTCAGCCATTCTTTACACTTGGACAGGTTGGCGAGCTTTGGGTTCCGAGATTCAGCATATCACTGGCTGGAATCTTTTCTATCGGGGAGAACCCAGAGGATTCAGTTGGGAGATATGGTATCAGGAGTGGGAGAACTTACATGTGGGGTCCCCCAAGGTTCCGCCTTATCCCCCCTCCTGTTTAATCTGTATCTACAACCCCTAATAAAAACATTGAGTGAGATGGGTTGCCGCGTATTCAATTACGCGGACGACACCCAGTTGTTGTTGAGTATGGACGACACTGAACGGGCCCAGTTACAAGCACAGGAGGTACTCAGATATACAGTCAAATGGATGTCTGGGAACCTCCTGAAGATTAACCCTGAGAAAACTGAGGTGTTAATAGTTTCATCTACTTGCTCCCCTTGGAGTGATCGGTACTGGCCCCAGGAATTGGGTCCCACTCCTAAACCAGCCGATTCGGTCAAAAGCCTTGGCATTAAGGTAGATAGTGCTCTCTCAATGGTGAGCCAGGTCTCTACCGTTGTAAGAACGTGCAACGGTCTTATAAGACAATTGCGCAAACTAGTCCCGCTTCTTTCCCAGTCCATGCTTCGTACTGTAGTCTCGGCCACTATACTCTCGAGGCTGGACTACGGAAATGCTCTCTACCTGGGCCTACCAAAGGTACTGACCAACAGATTGCAGGTGGTCCAAAACGATGCAGCAAGACTTATTTTTAAACTTCCGAGGAAATCACATGCCTCCCCGCTGCTGCAGAGCCTTCACTGGTTGCCAGTGACACAAAGGTCTGTTTTTAAAAGTCTCTGCATAGCCCACAAGTCTATCTATGGGCAAGCCCCTGCATATATTAAAGGAAGGCTGGAGATCTATCGACCTGAAAGAAGTCTAAGGTCTTCCGAGGCTCAACTGCTCGTGTGTCCTCGATTTAAATTGGCCACAAAAGGTGGAAGAGCCTTCTCGGTTCTGCTGCCGAAGATCTGGAACAAACTGCCTGAGACCCTTCGTAAGGATGGAAACAGGCTCCACTTTAGAAAGATCTTAAAGACTATCCTGTTTAGAGCAGCGCTGAGCCCAGTCTAGCTTCTATTTTCTCCCTGTTGTCGACTAGGTTGTTATGCTTTTTGCGGTCAAAGCGCCCTGAGACCTGTCGGTGAGTTGGCGCTATACAAACCCACATTAACAATAACAATAACAACAAAATTGATGCTGTGAATTATGTCAAGGGAAGGTTGTTGGTGTACAGTGGGCGCTTACAAGGGAGGGGGTGTATGTTGTGCATTGTGAATCCTGAATTGCATGTCTCACAGAATCTGCTATTATGAACTGACTATGTACTGAAGCTTGTTTATGTTCAATAAAAAGTTCTTAATAAAAAAAAGTGTCCTAGGAATAGGTGTGGGAGGTCAGGTGGGGGGGGTGGGCTGCAGCACAAGAGCACATGTCAGCTATGGCCCATCAGAGCTGTGCCTCCATGCTCCAGCCCTCTGAACAGGCAAATGTAGTATTTCTGCTGATTGACATACAAAAATAAAATGTGCTGCAGTTCACCTCTAGAGCAGGTAAGGAAAACAGGTCTCCTGAATGGACAATATATTTCTTATATTTGAACTGTATGTGAACATTCAGCCAATAATGTCCACATATAATGCATAGAGCATAAAAGTAATTATTAACTACCCTTTAATTAGCATTAAATACTGCATTAATTACTTCCCAAAAGTTTGATCGCCCTCAGAATAATGAAAACACGAGTTGGCCTGGCAAGGATTCAAATGTTTGCTATGGGCATGACATGCAGATGAGTGCAGCTTGTGCATAACACACTTCGCTTTCTTATCAGTAACAGAACCTATGCCCTAAAGGTGGTCACTAAATCTCTAACAAATGTGTGAGCCCACGGAGCACCCTGCTAGGATTTAACCCTGTGACATACAGATCACGCACAGTGCATTGCATCAAACACACTGAACAACTGAGCTATTTCATTAGTTTGAAAGAAACCAGTGACTTTGATTACACACAGATCATTGCAGCAAGTCCCTTAATCCACTGAGATATCTTACTATCTGGTGCATCTAGCCTGCATACAAACATTACAATAGCCGAGTGAGGTAATGATTCTATTGAGGAAATCTGTAAAGCAGTTGAAACCCATGGATTCCATGCATTGAATAGATCAATGTACGAAGGTGCCTGCAGGATCAGGACATAAATCACAAAGATATATGTAGCCGCGGAGCCCATTTAAATGAACGTTGTAAAGAGATTAAATGTTTTTGCCATCATGACTACTGATGATCGCAGTATTTAAGTCAAATGAGTATCTCAAAAGAGATGATGCAAGACAGTAAACCTACTCATAGGTGACGAAGGAGATGATGCAGTATTAAATTAAAGCAGGCATGCCCAGACTTGAATCATATCAAGTTACTGGATACATTTTACAAGGCTGACGTTATATGAGACGTTAAATGAGAAAATAAGGTAACATTTTTAGCATTCGTGTTTCGAGCCTTATCCTGCCAGAATTATATTTTACTATGTAGGCCTTCTGTTTGATTTTCGGAGTGCAAGGTTTTTAAAGATTATGTTGACCATTTGACATCTAGTTCCACGAGATGTCCAATTATGGGCATAGTTCCTCAAGCATGTTCCTGCTGTTGATACTTCTGCTGCAATGCATCACCCTCGTCCTGCAGTGGTCATCTCCTCTAAAGACTACAGCAAGAAACTATCAGAGCTTCCCAAGATTAAGAGTAAAAGAAAATCAAGCAGTCTAGAACTGGAGACTGAACCGCACGGATGACTACTAACCTGCTATCAAGTAGTTCGGGTTTAGTAACATGTTATTTTATTTTTGTATAGAGCAGAGAAGCAAATGCTTATCGGTGCTTAGAGAAACATAAACTATTAAACTTACTGAGAGGAATGAGGAAAGTGGGCAAATAATTAAAAGGCAAGATTTTTAGCATGTGAAGCAGAATACCTTGGGGTAAGTTTGTAGTCTTGAATTGTAAACTTTAATATAGAGAATTCAACACAAGTTGGCAGCAAATGTAGAGAAGTCTCCATATGTGACTGTTCTGATCCTAGTGGTAACATCACATGCAAAAATATGTTTGCGGATTTGAGAGGGCGCCTGGGTTAATGGATTGCAAAAATGTTGGACAGAAATGCAAGGTATAATATACCGGAATGTTACAGGAGATTTAATAGGTAACCAGTGTAGGGCGTCCCAGTACTGGTGAGATGGGGGCTCTTCAGGTTATTTTGAGAATGCCTGGAGCTACATTCAGCACAGCTTTTCATCCCTCCAAGGTTGATTAATTAAAACCACTGAGATTGGGAAAAAAGACACGGAATAATTACGGTGTTACATAACAAAAAGTCTGATATAGCCAAATACACTATCGGCTTATTTAAAGTTTGCCGATGGGATACTACCTCAAACAATCGTTTGTAATGGAATAGTTTCAATAAGTGAGGAGGAGCAAGACATAAAGAGCGGGAGAGAGAATAAGAAAGTGGGTGGGTAGCTGCTGGGGGTGGTGAGCAGCTGCCAGTGGCAGAGCATGAGAAGTGAATTGGGTGATGAAGACTGGTGCACAGCCTTAAATTCGATTGTTTTGAAAGAGCTAGCTTTTGTTGTTCCGGGTGCCACCTGGGTGACGTCTCCTGTCATGGACGCCTGTGTAACATTCAAAAGGAAGTGCTTCTAATATGTCATTAGTTGCATCCCCTGGTGCACACCTATGTCTCCTGGATGTTGGTCAAGGATTCCTTTCACAAAAGTATTTCCTTTCATTGTTTGATTATTCTTGTCAAGAAGACAAGTGGCACGCCGAAACACACGCTAACCTTGAACGTTATTCCAAATCATACAACACAAAATGCAATACGAGGAAATCTCTAAAAGTACTGAAGCAAGAGCAGACACCTTTGCGTTCAGTGAGGATGAAGCTTCAAGAATATATTCTCTAATACATGAAGTAATTGGCCAAGCATCGACCACTAGAACCAAGGAACAAAACATAAAACAATTACTATACTTGTCGAAAAGACAAGTGAATCAAAAACTTCATGCCAGCACGTTGATTAAATATCACAGAGTGCAACGCATCCCAAGGGGACTACAGATTGCTCTTAAACCTTCCTTGTGCAAGAATTCAAAAAAATTCCAAGAACGATGGTACGCCATTTTAAACAAATGCTCGCTGGATCTGATTCTGCTGATTATCGAGGAACTCTCAGGTATTCTAAGTGAGTTGACCAAAGAGAGGGATGACATCTCGGAAAAACTTTCAGGCGTGATGTCCACTGAAGAATTACTAAAATACTAGAAGATGTCAACGAACATCATAATGTGTCACAACTACAATTTCTCATCCTTGAAACTGTTTGTAAGAGAGAAGGATTGGACAACAATAAGCATCTCCTCCAAAGAGAGAACAGTTGGATTCGTACTATGAACTCAAGCAAACCTTTTGGTTTAAATTATCGCATTGAATTTGCGTGCTATCTATAATATATAATGGCAATTTTGTAATGCTGTTACTGTATTCCTTTATTCCACTAAAACGATGCTTTGGATGTCCCTTACCATGCGTTTTTAATTTCACATGTACTTATCGTGGTTTTCACACTGACTCACATTTTCTCTTTTACACAATATTCCCCCTTGTTTTTTCTCGCCTATCATTTTTTGTACATTTGCTTGCCACTGTTATGCCTTGAGCTTCACTCGAGATCCGTCAGTATGTCTTTCATCTTCATGGTCACGTGATCGGCACTTGACAACCAATCGGATTACTTCTGCTTCGGTATCAGGAAGCAGTCCATGAACACACTAGCAAGCGCTCCTCGGCACCTCACGAACCTGAATTTAGGAAGAGACGCCACGCGTCTTAACTGTAAGTTGTAACACAGACTTTTGAGATCCGCATAGCGATATTGAATTAATGCCGTGATGAGTATTTTTATGACTCAGTTTTTATTTCCTGTTTTTATGATCTGCCGTATCCTTTTCAAACTTGGCGCGAATTCGCTCCACCCATGACATGTAAGTTTCACGCTAAGTTTCACGCTCGTTTCGTGTATATCACCTCTTGAATTTCCCATACACATTCAAAACACTGGGCACAATACACTATGAGCACAGAGAGCACGTTTGATACGTATGGAGTGAACTTTACAGTATTTAAGTTTACCATGTTGGGTAATATTGAATTAAAGTGAATATATTTTTTGTTTAATTTGCATAGCACATTCTCTCTGATGAAGGGCATACAATGCCCGAAATGCATTGGATATAATCGAAAGCCATGATGTCAATTGAATACTTATGAAAAACAAGATATGAAATGGAAACAATTTCAGAAAGAAAATGATTATAGATATTGAATAAATGAAAATTTACTCTATTCAAAAGCAGTAAAATACTTGTGTGAAAGGAATCCTTGACCAACATCCAGGAGATATAGGTGTGCACCAGGGGATGCAACCAGTGCTTAATTTGTAAAATATGAAGTCCAGGTGCTCAAATATTTGTCAAAGGCCACACCCACCTTCCCCCTGACTCTGCCCACTTCCTCCACAGTGGGCCCTTACCTCCCCATACCCCCTCTTTTCCCTCCACCAGAACTGCAAACGCCCTTACATCTCCCTCCCTCCTGCTGTCTCCACACACCTGCGCACTTTCCCCTCTTGCGCTCAGCCTCTATCTAGGCAAGCTCTAACCCCCCCACCACCTTCTAATGTCTCCAAGGCCTGTAAACTCACCCTCTTCTGCGGCGTGTCCCCATCTCTTCTGATATCTACTTTATACCTCCTCTCCCTCAGCCCTGATTATGACTCCGCTCCCCCATGTCAAATTCTCACCTGGTTGCCCCCCTACTTTCCTTCGGGTCTTTTCGCTATGCCTGACACCGCCCCATCTTACACACCCTTCTAATACCTCCCTCCCGCAGGCCTGCACACTTGCTCCTCTCTTCTGCTTTCTAAACATAGACTTGCCCCTCTTTCCTGCTCTCTTCTACAGGGCTGCCCTGCCCCCCTTTCTGGTCTCCAGTCTCCTGACATCACCTGCCCTCCTCAGCCCTCTCCAGGCAGGCCTCCAAACTACAATTTCTCCCGCTCTCTCCTCTGTCCATACTGGGAGGGATTTCCGGGACGACCTCACCCCCGCTTTTCAACCTTCTCCAGGAATGCACTGCATACCCCCTCGCAGGGAGGGGCTCCAGTGTGACGTCAACTCACCGCCTCACTCTATAAACTAACCACTCACAAGCAAAGACATCATGTACCAGGACATGCCTGCCAACAAGCCTTTCACCTCCACCGACCCTCAAACTCCCCTGGAAGGCTGCAGCCAGGTCCGTGGACTGAGGCCTCGTGATACTAGCACTGTTCTTCACACCTCCCACATCATGCAAATCACCTTAACAAAAAGATTATTATCACACATTTTATTTCGTTCATGGATTTTATTTTCTTAGCCCAGCCAAATAAAAGTAAAGTATGTCAAACATTTACAGAACATGCCTGCCAACAAACCTTTCACCCCCACCACCCCTCAAACTTCCCTGGGGGGCGGCAGCAAGATCTGTGGGCTGAGGCCTCGTGATTCTTGCACTGTTCTTTAGCTTAAATATGGTGCGAGGAACATTCCTGCATGGCTAGCCCTCCTGACCCTGTGCACACTATTGATGTAGGATGCATGCTTGTGAAAAGTTCAGTTGGAGTGATATTTAGGGTTATTTCCTTTGCCTTCCTTGCAACCTGATTATCGCCACTTAGGTTTGAAATTGTACACGTTAGACTGTACATTTTCGTATGCTTAACAGTGTTCTTTACTGTATTTTATGTGGCACAAATGGATTTACAGCTAGCTGCAGGGGGATGTGGAGGGATTATTCTGACGCAGCCCACTACACTATAGAACTAAATACAGCCCAATCAGGGGCCCGCCCACCTCCGGCAAAACTGAAAGCAAATGAATTTGCATCAAGGAAATGAAATTATCGGGCTCGCTCTCTCAGCAGCACTGCAGAGAAACACTCTTCTTCACCGAGGAGAGGACTCTGGAGACTGTCTGGAGTGAACAACTTGGCAGTACGGCAATTATATTTTATTTACTTTGACCATGACGTGCAGACTGCAGTGCAGTCGTTTTGGTGATGTGAGTTGCCAGTGGCAGTGTAAACCCGGCCCTGATAAAAAGGTGCCGATGCTAAGCACCGGCACAAATTAAGCCCTGGATATAACTAATGACATATTAGAAGCACTTCCTTTAGAGCATGAGAAGTGGACACTGCATCTCTCTTTAATCACCAGAGTTATCATTACATCTTTATTATTGGCTTCTCTTGGCAGCAGAGACGTAACTAGAGCCAAATTAGGTGGGTGGGGTGGGGGCTACGAAAAATGTTGGTGGGTTTAACGCTTCTAGCAATATGCAGAGTGGAGATTCAGGGGCTCTGGAAGGGGTGAAAAGCAACAAAGCCTCTTTAGCAGGCAAATGGTCTTTTAAAGACCTGTCAAGTGCTCGGGTGCTGTGTGTCTGTGCGCGCTGGGAAAGCTGCCTCATCACGAGCTGCCACACACAACGGGGGCTGACTGGGGGAGGAAAGGGGGGTCAATGGGCATTGTGCACCTTCTGAGCAGGAAGGAAGAAACAGAGTCTATTTCGTTCTCTGCCAGTCCTGCCTCTCCGACCTGCCACGACCGCCAAGCCTTATCTATAGGCCTTGGGAGACTCATGTTAAACTTACAAAGTAGGGGAACGGACTCAGTTAAATAAAAGAAGTAGGGGCACGCCGTTCCCTGCCGATCCCGTCACTTCCACCACTGCACCCAACAGATTCCCCACCGCTGCTGGAGCAAAATCACCGAAGACCAACTACGCGCAAACCCCGCTCTCAGCCCACCAACCGACCCCTCCAACACCGACGATGCTGCCCGCAACCTCAGCCGCTGGATCAATGACTGCGCTAACACCCTCGCCCCGCTGAAGAAACCCACCCACAGAGACACCAGCAAGAGAGCCAGCTGGTTCACCCCAGAACTCCTAGCCTCCAAACGAACATGCCGGAAACTAGAGAAGAAACGGCACAATGAAAAGACACCGGACAGCCACGCAGCCCACAAAGACGCCATCCACAAACACCATCACCTCATCAGGTCTGCCAAGAGGACTTCCTTCAAAGTCTGCCTCGACAACAATGCACACAACAGCAAGGAGCAACGACATCTCGCTGTCGCAAGCTCTTTGCGATTCCCTCACCACCTTCTTCCACCGCAAGATCACTGACATCCAGGACAGCTTCAACACCCAGACAGCCCCAACAGACATCGACACTCCAGGCTCTTCGCACACCATCAACCACGACCCCCTGCCAGCCTGGGCCAACGTGAACATCGATGACACCATCAAGACCATGAGCACAATCCACTCCGGCTCCCCGTCAGACCCATTCCTGCACCACATCGTCAACAAAGCCAGCAGTTCCATCGCACCCCACCTGCGCAACATCATCAATCTCTCCTTCGAGACCGCGACTTTCCCAGAGAGCTGTAAACACGCAGAGATCAACACCCTACTCAAAAAACCCAAGGCGGACCCGAAAGACCTCAAGAACTTCTGACCCGTCTCCCTACTTCCTTTCCCAGCCAGGGTCCTTGAGAAGATCGTCAACAGACAGCTAACCCGATACGTCGAAGAAAACAGCATCCTGGACTCATTCCAGTCAGGGTTCCGCAGCAACCACAGCACTGAGACGGCCCTCATTGCCGTGAACTGACTACATCAGGACCCTGCAGGGGAATGGTGAGACCGCGACCCTCATACTCCTGGACCTCTCTGCTGCCTTTGACACTGTCTGCCACCACACACTACACAAACGCCTCCACGATGCAGGGATCCGAGACAAGGCCCTGGAATGGACCACCTCCTTCCTCTCCGGCAGAACCCAGAGCGTCCACCTCCGGCCATTCTGATCCGAAGCCTCTAAGATCATCTGCGGTGTACCCCAGGGATCATCCCTCAGCCCGACACTGTTCAACATCAACATGGCCCCGCTCGCACAAGTTGTCCGAAACCAGACCTCAACATAATCTCCAACACCGACGACACTCAACTGATCCTCTCCCTCACCAAGGACCCCCTCACCGCCAAATCCAACCTCCACGAAGGAATGAAGGCCGTCGCCGACTGAATGAAGATCTGCCGACTGAAGCTGAACAAGGACAAGACGGAGGTCCTCATCCTCAGCTCCAACACTTCAGCCTGGGACGACTCCTGGTGGCCCATGGCACTGGGGGCAGCCCCGACACCCACCGACCATGCACGCAACCTGGGAGTCATCCTCGACTGAACACTCTCCATGACCAAGCAAGTTAACGCAGTGTCCTCCTCCTGCTTCAACACCCTCCGCATGCTCCGCAGAATCTACAGGTGGATCCCAACAGATACAAGAAGAACAGTCACCCAGGCCCTCGTCAGTAGCAGACTCGACTATGGAAACGCCCTCTACGCCGGAGCCCCGGCCAAGCTCATCAAACGACTGCAACGCATTCAAAACGTCTCGGCACGCCTGATCCTCGACATACCACGCCACAGCCACACCACCCCCCACCTGAGAAAGCTGCACTGGCTCCCCGTCAACAAGAGGATTTCCTTCAAGCTCCTCATCCACGCACACAAGGCACTCCACAAGACCGGCCCAGCCTACCTCAACAGATGACTTTTCTTCTACATCCCCAACCGCCAGCTCCGCTCCGCCAACCTCGCCCTCGCCACATTCCCTCGTATCCGAAGAACAACCACCGGCGGTAGATCCTTCTCCCACTTCGCCGCCAAGACCTGGAACACCCTTCCACTGAGCCTACGACAGACCCAAGACCTGCTGACCTTCAGGAGGCTACTCAAGAGCTGGCTGTTAGACCAGTAGCAGCTCCCCCCCTTTCCTCCAGGCGCCTTGAGACCCTCACGGGTAAGTAGTGCGCTCTACAAGTTCTTGCTTGACTGATTGAATACATAGCATTTCCACACTTTTACCTATAAAAAGGCACTTCATATCTGTATGTAGGTGAGCCAGGAACAGACCGAAACTGTGGTCGTGTGAAAATAGTGCATCAATTTAGTCTTCACATGGTCTTCATATCAAAAGTGCATTAAAACCATCTCATATGGGGAAAAATATTTTAATGAGTATCCCCTTTGGATAGAGTTGAAAAACAGTGTAGACGCTAGGGGTAAGGATATTCCCTATCTGACTAGGTCAACATGTTTCTGCCAAATGACCAAAGGTTTGTGGCAGTCTTCAGGACCAATGTCTTGTCATTCTGCTAACAATGTGATAAAAGAAAAAACATACTTATTTATAAGAGTGTTCTCAGGACCAGCTTCATTCTGGTCTGTTTGCAGTATCAGACCAATTGTCTGCCTCTACCTTTAACCGGTCCTCTATAAATAAGGGAACCAATAGTCCCGGCATGTATTGCCTGTAGATAGTGGACAAAGGGAGGGCTCTACCTACAGGTAATACCGGTTAAAGGTAGAGGTAGACAAATGGTCTGATACTGCAAACAGACTGATGTTTGTCCTGAGAACACTTATATAAATAAGTATGGTGGGGAGTTGAAGCGCCGGTTTCTTACTGCGAGCCAATGCGATGACGCTCCGGTGCGATGCGACAAAATGGCGTCTTGGTTACGGTGCGACAACGTAGATGTGATGCGTGCATGCCCGACGGCTGTGCGACTACTCGATGAACTTTTGAGCCGCTACAGGTCCTGTGGCACACTTCTCCGGTGATGAAATGACGACCTCTGTGGCGGCGACACGCTTTTCTGGTGATGCGATGTGCTTCGGTGATGCGATGGCGATGGCGGCTGTGGCGGCATGCTTCCTCGGCAATGCGATGACAACTGCTGCGGCGGCCACACGCTTCTTCTTTGTTGAGTAGCGCTTCCAGCTCCCAACGAGACACAGTCTCTTAGAAGGCCCAGCACAACAGCAGGCACTACAATTCCCAGCAAGGGAATTTAGGGGGGAGCTGGTGTGAAGTCTTGCATCCCTTGGGATCTTCGCCCTCCGCCTGGGACGACTCCTGGTGGCTCCCAGCCCTGGGCACCGCACCCAAGCCAACCGACCACGCACGCAACCTGGGCTTCATCCTGGACCCCTCCCTCTCGATGACCAGACAAGTCAACGCCGTCTCCTCATCGTGCTTCAACACCCTGCGTATGCTTCGCAAGATCTTCCGCTGGATCCCGACCGAGACCAGGAAGACTGTCACCCAGGCACTCGTCACCAGCCGACTGGACTACGGAAACGCCCTCTACGCCGGAACCACAGCCAAGCTACAGAAAAGACTCCAGCGCATCCAGAACGCCTCCGCCCGACTCATCCTGGATGTCCCCCGACGCAGCCACATCTCCAGCCACCTGAGGAACCTGCACTGGCTCACCGTCGACAAGAGGATCACGTTCCGGCTCCTCACCCACGCACACAAGTCTCTCCACGACCTGGGCCCCAAGTACCTCAACGACCGCCTGACCTTCTACACGCCCACCCGCCAGCTACGGTCCACCAGCCTCGCCCTCGCAGCCGTACCACGCATCCGAAGAGCCACCGCCGGAGGAAGATCCTTCTCTTACCTGGCTGCCAAGACTTGGAACTCCCTCCTCATCCACCTTTGGCTGACCCAGGACCATCTCGCCTTCAGGAAACAACTCAAGACCTGGCTGTTCGAGCAGTAGCATACCCCTCCCCCCAAGTGCCTTGAGACCCTTCAAGGTGAGTAGTGCGCTATACAAATGGCATGATTGATTGATTGATTAGACTTCAAGCAGGAGGGAAACACAGTTCAAGCCCTTGGATATTCTTCTTCAAGATGATGAAAGCACACTCAGTCCTTTTTCTCCTTTCTTTGGCAATGAAGCCACCACTACAGGCCACCCCCAAGACAGCACACAGCACAGGGGTAGTCTCCTCCTTCAGTTTCTCTGGTTCTTCTCCTCAGTAATGCAACCTGCCCTTGGGCCTACCATAGGGGTGACTTGACTAATATGCAGAAAAGGGAAGGTTTAAGGACTGGCAATTGGGTGCACTTGCCCAGTCAACATGGCAGTACAGACTGCACGCAGGCTCTGCAATGGCAGACCTGAGACACACTTATACAGGCTGCATCTGCGGGTGGCACAACCAGTGCTGCAAGCCTATCAGCAGCAATTGATTTACAAGCCCGGGGCACACTCAGTGCACTGTACAAGGGTCTGAAAAGTAAAGCAAACCAGCCAGTCGTGGAGTCACTAATCCATACATCAGTTTACCATAGGGAGCACTTGCACTGTGGCACTGAATAGCAGTGGCACAATGCCCAAAGCATCTGTAACAAGCAAAAGCACATGAGGCAACAGCAAAAAATGGAAGGGAGACCCACGCCAACAGTGGCAGGTCTAACAACATGTACTCTATTTGTCGAAATAGGTGTGGGATTTTTCGTGTGTTGTGTTCTAAATGTATTACTGTTTGAATTGTTCTACTTAAATACTTTACATATTGCATCCAATTTGTGCCTGACGGCTCTGTGCCAAGCTACCAGAGGGTTGAGCACAGGTTACTTTGGGGTTTGCTTGAAACTCCATGCTGACAAGGATTGTGGTTCCTGCTTGAGTAGGGTTTCACCCCGCCAACCAGTATCCCAATTTCTTACACTAACAGAAGGTGACAATAGAGAATCTGCTAAAAAATGGTGCATTACCTATCAGCACCTCTGGCAATATACTGCCAAATGAGACAACGGTCGCTCTACCGTAACCCAGAGGGGCATATTTACAAGGAAGTGGCGGAGCGGGGCGTTAGCCTTCTTGGCTTAATGCCACACCTCGCCACCTCTGCAATGCAGGGCTGCACCGTATACTCAAGAATATGGTGCAGCCTTGAGTTTCCCCCTGCAATGGCACTAATTTAGCTGCCTCGTGCCAGCACAGGCACCCTGACACCATAGTGCAAAGTTGTCTGCATTGAGGGGAATGATTATTCATGTGCAGGAAGGTGTCCCTACCTGCACATAAACAACCTGAAATGGCGTTTTGAAACTTCTATGTAAGCTGCAGAAACAGAAAAAACAAGGAGAAATTAACATTTCTCCTCATTTAGCATGGGTTAGACCAGGTTTTTAGACCAGGTTTTCCCTGGTCTTAATTTTGGCGCTGCCCAGTGCTTAATTTGTAGAAAAAGAAGTGCAGGTGCTGAAAATTTAGCCAAGGAGGCCACCGCTCACTTCTTCCTCCGGTGAGCCCAACTTTCAACACTCTCACTGCCACAGTCTCTATCTTCTAACCTTGATCTGTTGTCTGTCCCCTAAGTCTTTGCTCTAAGAGTCTATCCTCTCACCTTTCTAATTGTTTTCTGTCATCTTTGTCACACCCTGTATTTCTGTTTTTCCCTCTATTCATTTTATCCCTGCCCTTTTTTCTCTTCACCTTTATCCATGCTCTGCTCGCTCTCCCCTCGATCTTGGCTCTTTACTATCACTCTCTAGCAGTGATTAGCTGTGTCTCTGTTTTATCATTTGCCTGCTTTTTATTCCTCTCTCCTGTCCTCCACGTCCTTTCAGTCTATCTTCTCTCTTCTTAATGCTCTCTTCTTCACATCATGGCTGCTTTTTCTTTGTATCTGATTTGCTCTCCTCCTTTTCTTCTACTTTGCTCCGTTTTATCTCTCTCCTCTCTTGTTTCTTCTCCTCTTTACTCTTGCCATCTCTCATCTCTAACACTGATGCTGCCTGTGACCCCTGCCCTCAGCCTGTACATGTCCCTGCTATTTTGAACTCTGCAATTTCCTGTTGTCATTCCTAAAGAAGCAGAAGATTATGTGTTTTACTTTCTTACCCGCACCGAGTGCAAAAACAAACTGTACACCAAATGAAAATTATTTTTTGCACATATTAATCAGTGTGGTATGACTGGGTTTATTGCGGAACAGGAGGCTGCTCGAGCACAGCAGGTCATGTCACTGCTAGTGCTGCCTATAATTAGTAGGTCCAGGGATGGCGACGGCATCTGCATCCACTTCTCAGCTTGCTGTGACCCTGCCTCCTACAGCACAGGATTTGTCCCCAGCAGTAATGCTGCCAATGCCAGTAAGTATGGCTGTGGTGCCTACTGGACTCACTCACGCTCTGCAATTACCATGCTGGGGTGCAGAGCACAGATTCTACAGGTGACGCCATTGCGCACAAAAGTTGTGCACATTGAGGATAGTAGCAATGCAGGTCTGCCGGATATGCTACTCTGGCTATGCAACAAGTGGAAAGTCCACGCTTACTTCAATTTATTCTTCCTCAAGTGCCCTCACCCACTCCCAAGTTCCAAATGCGCTTTTGCAGCTTCCTTGCCTCAACTCCGTCATGAGGCAGCCCCCAGCTACAATTATCCAATGGGAGGTTTAGGCTCAGGCAGTGGCAGGGTGCAGCAGACTAGGGGAATAGAATGCAAGCCATAGTTTGTCGATGAGTTCTTGGATTTGTGGTCAGCGTGATGACATCATCACTAACGTGGAGATACACATTCATGCCTGCCAGGACAGGTGTAAGCCGGCCTGCCAATGAACATTTACAAGCCAGTATGTTCCATGCAATGTATGTTATTCTTTTTATTTTGAATTTGAACAATTAATATTGAGAGCACGAGCTGCAGGGTCAGAAATTGTAGCCCCGGCCCTGTGAAAGAAGTGCCGGTGCTGAGCACCTGCTCAAATTAAGCACTGGCGCTGCCCCATATTTACACCACCCTTGTAAATATGGGGCAGCGTGAAAATTAATGAGTGTTGCAGTGCAAACGCCTACCCAACACCCATTGCACTCCCCTTTCACGCTAAGTATAGCGTGAAAGGGTGCCTTATTTATAAGGCAGCGTTAAGCCATGTTAAGTGGCTAAACCCTACCTTGTAAATAAAGCGCAGCCCATATCACCACAGGAACATCAGGGGCTTGTAAATATGCCCCAGAGTTTGATTGGCCAGTACTGGTGGCAGAACATTTGCCAAATCTAGGGTGATGATTTCCACCATGCCTTGGGAGTGAACTCTGCTGAAAACTTTAATGAAAATGTAAATACAGTCTTCTTAGCATGGTGAGATTTATTCCTATGACACTTTCCCCTTGTGGTCATCTCTCGGACCCACCCCCAGCCGGCCTCACCGCTCTTACCTGCACCGGCCGCGGCTGGGTAAGGACACTAAGACTCTGCAATTCAGAAGATATACCTGGAGCTCACATATGCCGATAGTACCTTCACCAGCACTGACTCACTCTGGTGTATTTTCTACTTAATTACTTCTTTATCACTATTAATCCTCCCGTAGTTACTACTGGTTACTGATTTCAACTTTCTATTCCAATGTAGTCTGTGGCCGATCATGTTGATGCTTTTCAGTTTCCATAACGTAGCAATCATAAGACTAGAAGATCAAATGCCACCACCTGCACAGGCCCAATATGACATTCAGCTAAAGGAGGAGCACTTCTCAGACACTTGCAGAAGGAGCTGGTGTATCCACACATCAACAGAATCGTAGCCGACACCACTAATTCCAAGAAGGCTGGCCAAGACCTGAGGCAGAGTTCTCAGCAGGAAAGGGGTCTCAGAAAAAATACAATAGTATAATCCAGAATTGTATTACTTGAACGTCTGGAGTAATTCTGCTCTCCCTCGTTTGGGGCTGCGGTTAACAGACAAGTGAGGTTATGATTTTGTTTCACTTTTGTCCCTGTCTCCACTCCCCATACTGCCATTCCTTAATTACTACATCTCTCCTATTTCTTATAAACATAAACTTTAGCAGCTTCTATGATCCCCTCCCCCGCCACCACCCCAATTTATGATCAACCTGTAGTTAGCTCAGCAAAAACACTTCAATTACAGGAAAACCTTAGACCGCCAGGAACATCAAACAAACCTGATTAGAAAGTCTTTCATCAAAATCAAGAATTAGAAAAAAGAATTTTATGATACCTCGCTCCTCCCACAATCCCTGCCCCCAAATGCTATCCAAGCTAAGGATGTATAAATGAGGTTTTTTTCTGTAATGTATTGCAAAAAGAAAAAAAAAAACGAAACGCACAGTGAGTGATGTGTGTATGTGAGAGACCGAGAGACAGATTTAGAAAGAGAGGGAGGGTAGTGCAAAGAGAAAGAGAAACAAACAGAGACAGACAGATAGAGCGAAACGATGTGCGCCAGCGAGAGACAGAGAGGGCACGACGGAAGTGAATGGAGGCAAAAGATAAAGGGGAGAGCGAGAGAGAACGAGACAAAGCAAAAGAGAGAACGAGAGGAAGACAAAGGCGACAGACAGAAATAGAGCGTGGAAGATGAGAGAAAGGGAGCAAGAGATAAAGTGGGAGAGAGAAAGGCAGGGAGACTGAAATAGACAGGCAGTAAAACAAATATAGGGGAACGTGTTAGAGTGTTAGACATAACGAGAGGGAAAAGGAGTGAGTCATAGAGAGAGAGAGATAGAAATAACAAAAGAGAACGAGGAGGGGCAGAAACAGAGAGAGAGAGAGAGACAAAAAGCTTGAGATGGGAGAGAAAAGGAGCCCAAGACAAAAAGAAAACAAGCATTGGCATAGCCAATAGGTCTCGCTTTTGGGACCTTATACGTGTTTAGGTCTCGTGACCTACAATGCGCGCAAGCGCATTGAGGGATCGAGAATTCAAGTGCTCAAAATCCTCATGAAACCACCAGCTTTTTGCTGGCGTTTTCATGAAGTTCACGTGGCCACAGGCACGCGCTTTTGGGCCATAAACTTGCATAGCCAGCTTCCCCCAGGCCGTAGCTGCACTCCTCCCACACCAGCACCTCCCCTCGCAAACACAGCCTTTACTTCTCCTCCCCTAACTTTGCCGTCAGAACTCTGCTCTCCCTCCCCTCAGGCGCCGTGACATACTTCAAAGGCTTATCACTTCACACGGCCGCAGGCCGTGCAACCAGAGCACCTCAGTTGGTGCGCAGCCCCCCTCCCAGCACTGCCTTGTTTTCCCTTTCTTTTCTTTTTCTTTACATTTCCTTTTAACCGTTTTACTTGGTCGTTAGTCGTTTATTAGAAGATTCTTAAACTATCAACAACAATTACAATACAGCAGCTGAAACAACAGCACTTTGAAATCGAGCGTTTTGTGTTTTTTACAATATATTTAGTATTGTTAAGTTGTACTGTTTTCTTCTCCTTCCTGCTACCCAGGCTCCGCATTTCACCCATTGAAGTAACTTTAGAGCAGCATAAAAGGGTATACAAACAAAGTAATGTAACTAAACAGAACATATATTCTTAACTAAATGTGGCATATACATGGATAATATATGGAACGTATGTAAGCATAACATACCATATGTAGAGTGCAGAGTGCAGATTCAGAGTGCAGTGTGCAGAGTGCAGATTGTGGGTGCAGATTGTGAGTGCAGATTGTGGGTGCAGATTGTGGGTGCAGATTCAGAGTGCAGATTCAGAGTGCAGATTCAGAGTGCAGATTCAGAGTGCAGATTGTGGGTGCAGATTGTGGGTGCAGATTCAGAGTGCAGATTGTGGGTGCAGATTGTGGGTGCAGATTGTGGGTGCAGATTGTGGGTGCAGATTCAGAGTGCAGATTCAGAGTGCAGATTCAGAGTGCAGATTCAGAGTGCAGATTGTGGGTGCAGATTGTGGGTGCAGGTTGTGGGTGCAGATTGTGAGTGCAGATTGTGGGTGCAGATTGTGGGTGCAGATTGTGGGTGCAGATTGTGGGTGCAGATTCAGAGTGCAGATTCAGAGTGCAGATTCAGAGTGCAGATTCAGGGTGCAGATTGTGGGTGCAGATTGTGGGTGCAGATTGTGGGTGCAGATTGTGGGTGCAGATTCAGAGTGCAGATTCAGAGTGCAGATTCAGAGTGCAGATTGTGGGTGCAGATTGTGGGTGCAGATTCAGAGTGCAGATTGTGGGTGCAGATTGTGGGTGCAGATTGTGGGTGCAGATTGTGGGTGCAGATTCAGAGTGCAGATTGTGGGTGCAGATTGTGGGTGCAGATTGTGAGTGCAGATTGTGAGTGCAGATTGTGGGTGCAGATTGTGGGTGCAGATTGTAGGTGCAGATTGTGGGTGCAGATTCAGAGTGCAGATTGTGGGTGCAGATTGTGGGTGCAGATTCAGAGTGCAGATTGTGGGTGCAGATTGTGGGTGCAGATTGTGAGTGCAGATTGTGAGTGCAGATTGTGAGTGCAGATTGTGGGTGCAGATTGTGGGTGCAGATTGTGGGTGCAGATTGTGGGTGCAGATTCAGAGTGCAGATTCAGAGTGCAGATTGTGGGTGCAGATTGTGGGTGCAGATTGTGGGTGCAGATTGTGGGTGCAGATTGTGGGTGCAGATTCAGAGTGCAGATTGTGGGTGCAGATTGTGGGTGCAGATTCAGAGTGCAGATTCAGAGTGCAGATTCAGAGTGCAGATTGTGGGTGCAGATTGTGGGTGCAGATTGTGGGTGCAGATTGTGGGTGCAGATTGTGGGTGCAGATTCAGAGTGCAGATTCAGAGTGCAGATTCAGAGTGCAGATTGTGGGTGCAGATTGTGGGTGCAGATTGTGGGTGCAGATTGTGGGTGCAGATTCAGGGTGCAGATTCAGGGTGCAGATTCAGGGTGCAGATTGTGGGTGCAGATTGTGGGTGCAGATTGTGGGTGCAGATTGTGGGTGCAGATTCAGAGTGCAGATTCAGAGTGCAGATTCAGAGTGCAGATTCAGAGTGCAGATTTAGAGTGCAGATTCAGAGTGCAGATTCAGAGTGCAGATTGTGGGTGCAGATTGTGGGTGCAGATTGTGGGTGCAGATTGTGGGTGCAGATTGTGGGTGCAGATTGTGAGTGCAGATTGTGGGTGCAGATTGTGGGTGCAGATTGTGGGTGCAGATTGTGGGTGCAGATTCAGAGTGCAGATTGTGGGTGCAGATTGTGGGTGCAGATTGTGGGTGCAGATTGTGGGTGCAGATTGTGGGTGCAGATTCAGAGTGCAGATTCAGAGTGCAGATTCAGAGTGCAGATTCAGAGTGCAGATTGTGGGTGCAGATTGTGGGTGCAGATTGTGGGTGCAGATTCAGGGTGCAGATTCAGGGTGCAGATTCAGGGTGCAGATTGTGGGTGCAGGTTGTGGGTGTAGATTGTGGGTGCAGATTCAGAGTGCAGATTCAGAGTGCAGATTCAGAGTGCAGATTGTGGGTGCAGATTGTGTGTGCAGATTGTGGGTGCAGATTGTGGGTGCAGATTGTGGGTGCAGATTGTGAGTGCATATTGTGGGTGCAGATTGTGGGTGCAGATTGTGGGTGCAGATTCAGAGTGCAGATTGTAGGTGCAGATTGTGGGTGCAGATTGTGGGTGCAGATTGTGGGTGCAGATTGTGGGTGCAGATTCAGAGTGCAGATTCAGAGTGCAGATTCAGAGTGCAGATTGTGGGTGCAGATTGTGGGTGCAGATTGTGGGTGCAGATTGTGGGTGCAGATTGTGGGTGCAGATTCAGAGTGCAGATTGTGGGTGCAGATTGTGGGTGCAGATTGTGGGTGCAGATTCAGAGTGCAGATTCAGAGTGCAGATTGTGGGTGCAGATTGTGGGTGCAGATTGTGGGTGCAGATTGTGGGTGCAGATTCAGAGTGCAGATTCAGAGTGCAGATTCAGAGAAAACTCAGCAGCACCACCACCACAGCATCAATCTGTGCAACCATTCAACAACAACTGGTTCAATTATGTTCTCTCAATGTTTCAAGCTTTATTACAAATGTCACAAAAAGATGTTATTTCACTTCTGTTCTAAAATACACTGAACATAATCTTCACAGACGTTATTTACAAAAGTTTAAGCTATTGCCAATATAAATTACAATCACTTTTATTTAAGTATTAATTATTTAAAAAAATTAAAAGCCGTTGCTATTTGTAATATCAATACATCTAAGTCACGTAAATACAAAACATGTTGCATTACAAATGCTATAGTCGTCACATGTGCGAAAGTTATAACTATTGGCATTGAAAATGACAAAGCTATTAATTTAGCTATTTTCAAAATCAACACATAAATAAAAAAATTGTCATTTACAAGACCAATAGCTCAAACTTTCATAATGCGAGACCTATTGCATTGCAAATGCTTGTTAGTTATTGCCAACAGCATGAATACTTTGAGAATGAGAGACAACATTCATCTGTAAGTTCACACTACGCAGTAATTGCATTTTTTTGCTGTGTCCCTAATTAAAATATCATTCTTTCATTGCAGGTACCCAGTATATTTGAGTCGCGTAAGAATGTTTCGAGGAAAATATAAAATATCACTGAAATGTATGGAGTGCAATCAGAAATTTAAGAGAATGAAGACAAAAAAAGATGAAACATGCTGTAGGAAAGTAGGGCTTGCATTTAAAACTAAAGGTTGGGGTAACCCATAACTACGAGAGGGTCACCAAAGATTTGAGGAACGTTTGGGATGCTCCAACTGTTAATTTGCAATGCTTTGAATTTGAGCATTATTCCGAGAAAAAAAGTAGGAAAAGCAGAACACATGCACTACATTGTCAAATGAGTGCTTGCCCATAGAAAGCCACCAGCTGCTAACCACCCATGTCCTACAGAAGTAATTTGTGGCCATGAATAAGGCGGCAGAGAAGTGAAAGTTGAGCCAGTAAGTAACACAATAGGGCACCTTTCTTCTTCTGGCGCTTGGCAGCGTTGCGTTCCCCCCCCCTCCCCTACTCCCACCACGTCTTAGAATTGGCGCGCCCTGCCCCGCTTCTGAGCCATGCCGAGGGCAGCACATGGTTAGCAAAGGGTCATTCCAATGGATGATGAATGGGGGTTTGTGGTGCTTACCTAAGCCCCCTCACACCTGAGGGGGGTGTCTTGCTCCTCCCACAGGTGCAGCAGGTTCAGTAGGAGCAAACTAGTCCACAGGGGCATCCGGTTATTTCAGGAGAGGTAGAAGTACAGCAAGTTCCCCAAAAACAAAGGTACATGAGGTGCGAGGCTTGTGGAAACAGCAGCATCCAGCGCGGAGGAGCGGCGCGCGACGAGTTTCCCAGGATGCTCGCGTTACCCCGGAGACAGGTGTGCGACAGGGGCACGCGCCGGTAGGTGCGAAGGGAAGGAGATCCTTGCACACCTGGAGCAAGGGAGCGCGCGTGCCGAAAGGAAGGGGCTGCAGCACTACAGCGGCTGTCGCTGATAACGTTCCCTCTTCTGCAGAGAGAATCCCTGTTAAGATCGGGGAAGACGGGAAACACCCCTTGCACAGGGATGTTTGCGTACTACCTTACTCTCCACTGCCTCCAGAACACATCTAAGAGAGATGTTGAAATATCCACAATGCTCGCTCCAAAACCTACTTGGCAAGGTCTGACATATTCACACTCATTTCGTTTTATGCTGCCACAGGTTCACCCTTCACAAACTCATACAATCCCTTACCTAAAATTCACAAAAATCATGTACACAAACAATGCAATCCCTTGCCTAAACCAATGCCTAACAGGCAAACGCACCGCCTGAAAAACAAACAAGCTCACGCGGCAGCAGGAGGAGGCGCGGCAGCAGGGGGGAGGAGGGGGGCCTGCAGTTGCGGGAGCGATAATTGCTGCCATATGGCTGCGTGTGCTCCCGCAAGTAAATCGCCTCACGTGCACGCGTTGCCATTGATGGCAATGGAACGCGTGCACGTTTTTGGCTAAAAAGCCAAAGCGATCGGAAAAGGTCTTTTTGCCTATACAGCGTATGCGAGACTTAAACGGATATAAAGAGGCAGCGAAAGGCGGAGTGAAGTGCGAGTGAGACAAGAAGAGAGACAGAGTGAAGATATGAGTGAGTCAGAGCTAGATAGATGAAAATAGAATTTGAGGCCAGAGGGCCAAAATTGAGACAGAGAGCGAAGAAAGAGAGTGAGAGATCCAGAGAGACTGAATAGAAAAGTAAGGAGAGTGAGAAAGATACATCGATTGAGACAGTGAGAGAGGGAAAGGATAAGAAAACCAGACAGAAAGGGTCATTGGGAGAAAGTAAAAGAGTGAGAAATGAGTGATAGAAACAAAACAAAGGGAGAGAGTCGAAGAACGGGAAAGGGATTGGGAGAGTGAAACAAGATAAAGTGAGCTTTGTTCAAAGTGGGCAAGCGAGAAAGAGAGAGCGATGGAAATAGGCCGAGAGAGAGGTGAGAAAGGGAGCAGAAAAACGAGAGTATGAAAGAGAGAGACAGAAAGAAAGAGGGATGGGGTAAATTGTGTAAACAATAAAAGGAGAAAAGGGCCAGAGGAGTGAGTATGAAGCGCAGTGGTATGCACGCCTGAGTAAAAGCAAAAGGACAACTAAAAGATGAGTGAAAGTTAAAAGGAGAAAGACTGTGGATACTTGGAAGACTAGAATAGAAGTAGAAATGAGAAAATCTGTGCAAAAACCCAGAGGAAAAATGTGAAACTGGGAGCTGTATGGACGCTGGAGAGACAAGGGTAGAGGCAAGAAAAAGGTACAAGACATAAACAGAGACTGCTGAAGAGGAACAAAAGAGAACAACCTAGACATAGATAAATATTTAGGAAGATGTAGACAGAAACCAAGGTACATATCGAAAGGAGGTAAAAAACCGGTGTGCACCAAGGGAGACAGAAAGCAAGAAACACATGAAGGAAGACAGAAGGGTAACAGGAAAAAAAATACACATAAATTCAGCAAGATTTAGCTTTCCCCAAAATATGAAATTACACCCCAAAACATTGAGTGAGATAATAGATCACTGTCAGATTGAAGAACAAAATGGTGCCACAATGGGATACTTCTGAGATGTCCTGCCTGGAACCCCCAATCATGTGACACCACTCGGAGCGGTCTCCCTGCCCCCCCCTACAAATCTGGTTCTTCCACTCATCTAATAATGATTGGAGCAATCCTGCATCTTCTAAGATCAAGTACCTGGGTGTGTTCAAGGCTCGGGCTGCAGGGTTTGTCATGGACTTACCAAACTTGAGGTAATGACATTGCTTGAATTGCCTAGTGTTTTAACCTGAAAACCATCAGACATCTTGCCAGCGAATACGTCTGCAATTGGCAGTGTGTTCTAAATAGGGCAAAAACGTCTGCAATTGGCAGTGTGCTCGAAATAGGGCACAGTGGTTGTTGGACTTGGCCCTTCTGGCAGGTTCACCCCTAAACTTTTTGCTTTTAATGGTGACCTGGTGATGGTGATTTTTGGTTTCTGCGCACTTTCACTGTGTCCCAGTGGAAAGTGCGTGCGCACTCTGAGTGCATGTGGTGAGATGGGCCTGTCCTCCCATAGGAATGGTTGTATGACGATTCATCGGAAACAAAGACGGCGTGGGAGTTTGCATCGCGGTCATAACATCGCAATAGCAGTCACATCGGCAATTTTCTCATCGCACGTTGTTGCGGCGCAAATGCGGGCATTTAATTGGTTAGCGTGTCACATCGGCGACTTTACATCGCGCAACATGACAACGCGATGTTTGAGCCCAAAGACAGAAGTGGAAATGCATCACACTTCAAATGAATGCACTTGACGTGATGTTTCTTTTTTCGCACCAGCGAGAAAGCAAAGTATAAAAAAAGTGCTTTCTGTGCTCAAATGCAGTGTCAGAAGGTAAGCGCAGTCGGGGATGCTAACAAGGGTAGGTGGTCGTGTCATTCTAAGTTACAGTAGCGAATGAAGCGGCACGCTTGGATAAAAGACACCTCTCCCTCTGCATAATGAGTGCCCACATTTGTGCTCAGTCGCTGCTCTGCAGCAAACAGTGGGTTGTTGCTTACTGTGCGTTTGTGGTTATTCATTTAAAGTATTTTACGTGCATTTGGCAATTTTGGCACTGTGTTCTTTCTAAAGCCCCAATGAGCTGAACATGCGTCAAGAAACTGATACAACACAACACGTTAAATCCAGGTCGTGACGAGCACAATGAGGTTAGATAAGCAAACATTTGCTTTGTCACCCGAGTCTAGTTTCTGATTAATCTGTAATTCACTTTTCAAGTCCTTGTTTTATGCCGCAATATTGTTCCTCAGATTATTAAATAACAGTCGCCTTTAAATGCGGCTGCAGGACTTACTTTTCAGGGATTCCTGCCTTTCTACCTTCTTCGGTTGCACGTGAGGCTTTGCTTTTTATTAGGTGAATGCCCTGAATAACTCAGATTGTTTTAAGTTTGCCATTATGGGGTGAGAATTACCCCATTTACGATGTGCGCACTAGGCTACACCTGCGCCCATGGGTCACCAGTACACAATGAGGCCTCCGTACACATGTAGACTAAAGGCAGAGAAATGTCCTTCCTCTTCTACATGGCAAAGACATTGCACATGTTGGTGAGCTTACCCACAAATAACTCAGATTGTTTTAAGTTTGCCATTATGGGGTGAGAATTATCCCATTTACAATGTCCATTCCCCAGAAGAGCCTTTCCGCATGAACGAGGACCCCCTCCAGCCGATTTAACATTCGGAAACACACTGAAAACATTGCTATCACTCCTATCCCCAGAATCTTGTAGAAGGCCAGAAGCTGTCAGCATCTAACTAGCCATGCATCTTTGTCATAGTCGTCAGTGGAAGTTGCTATCATTAGTGCAGCAGGTGCAATGGTACCAAGGCCCAGCAACGTGGGCAATTACTCATCCTATTTGTTGCAGCCTTATATCACTCAGCAAGGAGTAGAAGTGGATTTCCATTGTTTACATTAATGCCCATGACACTATTGCTACACCTCAGAGGGTTGCACCTACAGAGTGTTCTGTTCACAGTCTGTACAGTGCAAATCACTTGAAACATAAACACTTGCTATATAAACTATGTGCATGAGTTCCTAGCTTTCCTATTCATTTCCTATGAACCCATATGGGAGTCCAGGCACTACTGTCATGAATTGTACAATATCTGCTTTCTCGAAACCTGGTTGACAGCACCAAAGTCGGCAGAGCCGTCGGCTGTTTCTGTAGCCAGCATGCGATTAGCATCTATGCTGCCAATTGTAATATGGCTGTGCTGAGCATTTTGCACGAGGCCTGTAAAGTGCGCGAGGCCTGTGGAGCAGCAATAAAAGCCTTGGGGCAGCATGGTATGTGCAGAACTTGTCGATACCATCGCATATGGCTGTGCTGCGTTTAAATCTTGTATATAAAATAATAAAAACATAGGACCCGATATGTGCACCTGTCACCTGCAATTACCATTGTATATGGCTGTGCTGAGCATTTTGCAGTGCTGCGTTTAAATCTTGAGTAAACATAGCACCCGATATGTGCACCTGTCACCTTGGGGCAGTATCTGCAGGCTGCAATTACCATCGCACTATGTGCAGATCTTGTCGATCTTGTCTTGTATATAAAATAATAAAAACATAGGACCCAATATGTGCACCTGTCACCTGCAATTACCATCGCATTTTGCAGTGCTGCGTTTAAATCTTGTAGCATCTGCAGGCTGCAATTACCATCGCACACGTAAAGGCCTGTAAAGTGCACGAGGCCTGTGGCATGCGTTGTAATTGCATGCGATGTGAATGCCATCGCGCCGTTGTAGCATGCGTAGTAGACGCCTGCGATGTCAACGATCCTCCGATGTAAATATCGCGGTGCGATGGCACCGCGATGTATTGACACCGATGTAATTGGTGTTTCCCATAGGAATGCATGGGGAATGTATGTGTCCCTGGTAGTTCCTGATGCGTGGGGTGTACAGGCTCGAGTCTGGTATGTGCGGACTCGTGTGATTAAATGCTGCGAAATGATGCATGCAGCGTGTATGTGTCTAGTGTGGAAGTGCCACTTCTAGACATGGCTGTGAGTGTGCTGTAGAGGTGCTGGCGTGTGATTGGCTGGAGTTGGCTGGGATGCCACGCTCCATGAGTCATGATGGGTCTGCCCGGTGGTGAGTGTGGAGATTAGTATGCTGATGGCTGGGGAGGAGTGCACCTGGGTCCTGAATAGGGCTGGGCTTTCCCCACTGTGAGAAGTTGGCCTGATGTAAGATGTCTCCAATTCTGGTGGCACCTTGTATCAGTCCAAACAATCCCTTATGGTGGTGGTTGCAAGTCAAAAAACACAGTTGATGGACAGAATGTAGAACAATGTCATACATTCACCCCAGTACAAGGATCTGGGCCTAAATTCATAGTTTTCTTGCACTCCACACCACCCTGGGTTAGACACTGGCTATATGCAAATCAGCTCTGACCCTGTGCCTCATGGGAACAGTCCAGTCCGAACTACCTAGCCATGTCTTTCCCATACCGGAATCAAGCATCCAAGGACCGGTTTCTGGCTATCAGCCTTCATCAGCCTGGATAGCTTGACTCCAGTGGTGTGTAGAGCCTGGGACTCACGTCTGAGCATACCCAGCCCACTCGGGGAGAAAATTGCAAAAAACACAGTTGATGGACAGAATGTAGAACAATGTCATACATTCATCTCAGTACAAGGATCTGGGCCTAAATCCATCGTTTTTTTGCACTCCACACCACCCTGGGTTTAGCACTGGCTATATGCAAATCAGCTCTGACCCTGTGCCTCATGGGAACAGTCCAGTCCGAACTACCAAGCCATGTCTTTCCCAGACCGGAATCAAGCATCCAAGGACCGGTTTCTGGCTATCAGCCTTCATCAGCCTGGATAGCTTGACTCCAGTGGTGTGGAGAGCCTGGGACTCACGTCTGAGCATACCCAGCCCACTCGGGGTGAAAATTGCAAAAAACACAGTAGATGGACAGAATGTAGAACAATGTCATACATTCACTCCAGTACAAGGATCTGGGCCTAAATCCATCGTTTATTTGCACTCCACACCACCCTGGGTTAGACACTGGCTATATGCAAATCAGCTCTGGCCCTGTGCCTCATGGGAACAGTCCAGTCCGAACTACCAAGCCATGTCTTTCCCAGACCGGGATGTGTTCTTTCAATTTGATAAAAAGATTGCAATGGTAAAACAACAGCAAGCTCAAATCCCACCCGCTGCACACCAATGTGAGAAGTTGCCCTGATGTATGATGTCTCCAATTCTGGGGGCACCTTGTATCAGAACAAACAATCCCTTATGGTGGTGGTTGTAAGGCAACCTTAAAAGACAAGCTATCCTAATGGTAGCATGGACTAAGCAGCCTTCAGGCTAAACTCAAGAGGGCATGTGAAGCCAGCTGTTTTACCATATGCAATCCTGTAATATCAAATGAAAGGACACCACACAAGTTATATATCATAAAAATATATGTATTTATTACTAGAATAATCCCCTGTACTCTTTATGAGTATAGAAGCACAAGCGTTTAAACAAAAGCACAGTATAACATATGAAAGTTGCACAATAATCGATGAGGCCGGTGGCCACTCAAACCATATATCAAAAAAGTGGTATAAGTATCACTATACGAACAGTGGTAAGGCCTGGCGCCTTGGGAATCGCTGGGACTACACTGGACTAACAGCAGTTAGGACGGGAGTAGCCGCGGGAATCGGGTGCAGCGCTAAAAGCACACGCATGCACCAATGCAAAGTCAATGGTGCGTAAAAGTTATTGAGTTACAGTTTTAGGAGTCTTCCGACTGGAATAGAATTACCACACTAGAGGTGTAAACCACTACAGGAGCACCGGTGTTAGTTCGTTACATCACCCACAGGAAGCGGGTGCATAGGTGCCAAAGTGTGTCGGGTTTCGTCGTGTAGATCTATGGAGCCTGGAGATGAAGATGCTGCAGGCGGCCAGGAGAGAAGAGTCCGGTTGGATCCAAGGATGGATCGAAGGTGTAGAGTACCTGCAAGCAGAGGGGACAGAGTCTGGGTCACTAGCTAGTGACCAGGAAGGAACCAGAATGGAACCAGGCAATGTCGGGCGCAATCAGGTGCTTGACGGGTAGCTTGTCTCCGCTGCCACATGGACTCTGGGGCATCGAGGATGACCTGGAGCAAATCACGAGCTGTCCCATAAATGTTCTCGCTGTCGGTGGTGTCAGCTTCCGGATCGGAGTTAACAAGCCTTGGCAAGTGCAACCCATGCAGGATTAGAAGATCGCTTCTTGTTCGGACCAGCAAGGTCAAATAGATTGCTCCTTTTCAGGGGAATGAGAGCCAGTCTGAAGCAACCAGACCAGCAGTGTAAATTCAAAGGATCGTCTGTATTGGGGCCACTAGCCAACGGGCAAGTGACCAGACCAATGCATCAAGCAGGAAAATGCAAAAGGGCCCCACGCAGCACTCGGTGAGTGTGGAGGAGAGATCCTTGGTGCAAAAGTTGCTCGGGGCTGGGGCTTCTCAAACTCCAATGCACAGCTTCGAGGGTGCCTCTGGAGGTGCGCGGTCAGCACTTCGTAGTTTTTCCAAGATGGCCGGCTCCACGCTTCACGTCGCCTCCACGGGTTTCAGATTCACTGGAACTGTGGATCAGGCTGTTATAAGTTGAGGGAAGCTGGTTTTGTTGATCTCTGTTGCTCGAGTTCCAGCAGGAACTGCAACAAAGCAAACTGTTGGGCACTGGATGGTGCCTATTTGCACAGGGTGGTCACTCCTTGACCACAAGGGGGATTCTTCAGTCTTCTACGTCGAGTAGGATGTTGAAGGGTCCAGAGTTTCGTTTCATAAGTTTCAGTCAGGATAATCTACTGCTCATGGGCACAGCTCCTACCTTTATTCCAAATCAAGGGGCTGGATTACCTGCTAGGTCCCTCCTATGGGTGGGACCCAGGAAGGGGGTGGTTACACCCCTTTCCCTTTGTCCAGTTTCACGCCAGAGCTGGGGCTGGAGTGCCCCAGAACCGGTTTGACTGGATTTTGCATGGGACACCATGTGTGCCCCAGGCAGTGTCTAGTTTCCTTCAATCCTCCCTGCTCCAATCCACTATCTCCTGTCTGGGGTGGTGTAACACCTCCCTGTGACAGGAAACTCTTTGTCCAAGCCTCCCCTGCCAGGTTTCGGTCAGCAGCAGGAGGCCAGACTTGTGTCGGGGCAGCAGCATCCATTTTGTGATGCTGAGGCTCTGGTTAGGATTAACCGCGTTTTAAGTAAAGTAACCTGTCTTCTCCCTCTAGAAGGGTGGAATGCTACCCCCGTCGCCAGAACTGGCAAGGGGGTAGTATTACAAAGTGTATGACACCTTACACGACATGTTTTGATAAAGCCAAACAAAAATTAGCAATAACCGCAAGGATTATAATGCACTTAAGAGTATATGGTATGGCAATACCCTGGAACAGCAGTAAGGAAATGGTTCCAAACTCTGCAGACAGGCTCAGCTCATGCTAGAGCACCATCTCACATAAAACCAAGCACTCTGCCTCCAGGATTGTTAAGGCCTGCCATAGGAGTGACTTATAGGTGCATATGTGTCCAGATATAAGTTTAGACATAGGTATACTATATCTAAGCTAGGGGTGATTACACCACCTTGCCCCAGCTGAGTGATCAGCTAGTTGTGTCGGTTTAAATGACCAGCCAGGGGTGGCAAAAGATATGCTGCAGCCCCTGGTAGGCCTTGGATGCACCTATGCCCTGGGCACCTATAGTGCACTGTACAGGGGATGATAAGGTGTCCAGTAACAAATTGGTAATGTACCTAAAGTACATGGATATTAATTTAGAGAGAGAACAGCAGGCTGTGGGTCTGATTAGCAGGCCCACAGCCACATTAAGTCAAAAACTATTGAATCAAAAATCAAAAATTGGGGTGACCATAGGAAAGCAGACCCTACTCTCCTACACCCACACAATGCTGGCTCCGCCCCCTATGGTGCGACTGATGACCCTAGCCCTGCCAGTGAATAGAGTGAGGGGCTGAGCACATCAAGAGTGCTCACAAACCAGCTGCGACTGGTTTTTCCCCTCACCCTGAAGCCAGACAAAGGAATTCAATGTATAAAAAGGGGCTGTGTCCCCTTACAAACTGTTCTCTTCCAGGATCCCTTTTGCTGAGGGGGGCTGCTGCTGTTGGCGGCCAGGAGGACCGCCACTTGGACTGCCTCCCTGCCTGGAGGCCAAGTGAGCTGGCTCTTGGCCCAGCCTTGCCCCCCTACCTGCCTCCAGACATTTGCTGGAGCTCTATTTTGCTTGGAGCGCCTGGGAGCGCTTTATTTGCCTTTAGCGCTTGAGAGCGCTTTATTTTTGGTTCTAGCGCTGGGGAGCGATTTTGTTCACAGCCGGAGCCCACCCGGCATTTGCCCCGCACACTTGCCGATTTTAAAGTCCCCTGGCAGATGCCCACCCCGCCAGGTCCCTTGCCGCTATTTTTGTGGCCTGATCGAGTGCCCACCTCGATTTATTATTTCAAAGAAGCCGGTGCCCATCCGGCATTTGCCTCCAATTCACCGCCGCAGCCCAGGATTGTACAAAGAGGCCGCCGGGCCGCCGCGCTGCCTGCGATGACCCGGAAGTGGTTGGCCGGCCGGCCAATGGTAGCGCGGCCTGGTCGGAAGTCCCGCCCCGCAGCCTCGGGGTGAGAAGGAGTCTTCAGCAGCCGTCCGGGGCCTAGCAAGGCTCCCCCGAGGAAGAGTAGCCCCGCCCGCGGCCCCAGCAGAGCCACTACCGCACAGAGAAGCCGCCAATGCACGGAAACCCGGTGAGTGGGGCCCGAAGTGCAGTATCGGGGAGAAGGGCATCGGGGCACATTGCCGGTGCCTGCCCCTCCCCTCCAGTGTGTAGAGCCTGTTGAGGCTCCGGGGGCAGTTGGTTCTTTTCGAGTCCCCCATAGCGGGACTCCAACGTCACGGGGGCGCCCTTGTGTTAGGGCCCCAGAAGCTCCCGGGCGCAGTGTGCATCTGGAGCCCCGAGAGGCTCAGCGCGTCCCTTCGTATTTACAAGCCTGCGAGGCTCGAGGTGGCATTTCTTTCTTCCAGAGTCCCCTGAGGAGGGACTCCAACGCCTGGCAGCCTACAGTTGTTCTAGAGGCCCGAGGCTCTTGGGTGCCATTCCGGTCTGGAGCCCACGAGGTTCCACGCCAGCAGTTAGAAGTTTAGAGCCCCAGGGAGGCTCATGGTGCCATTCTGCTTTGTAGAGCCCAGTGAGGCTCAGGGGACAGTTGGTTGGTTAGAGCCCCGAGGCTCCCACGTTGTGTTTGGCACCATCAGTATCTTCAGCTGCCCAGCACTTAGTGGGCAGCTGCCACGTTTAGGCCCCTGACTTTGGGACACAGGGCGTCCTAGCCCCAACAAGGCCAGTTGGACTAGGGACTGCCACAGAATGTGGCTCATGTGAGTTCTGCGCAATTGTTTCTTCCCTGCACCTCTGAATGTGTTTTTATGCATCATGTGCCTTGTTCTTACACCGCTGAATGTTTGTTTATGCATCATGTGTTTTCCTTCCGTACACCTCTGAATGTTTATGCGTCATGTGTAATGTTCCTATGCTTATACCCCTAAATGTATGGTGATACTTAGGTGGTTGTTTTTCTCCTAGTACAGGTGGTGCTAGTGAGGTCCTAGTTCCCTGCGTAATATTTTCCTAAGGTGGTTAGGGTTGCGTAGGTGGTACTTACCTGTTACCAGTAGTTACTGGTTGTGTGCTACATTTTCTAATTTGTGCTACAGTGATTTTACATTCTATGTTCTATGTTCTAAAAGTGTTACTTCTAAAAGTGCTGATTCCTGACAGTGGTCCAGGTGGCCCTGTCTTGTACATATCCCCTGTAAATTCTGCCCGTGCCTGTTGGCACATTGTAAAGTGTGTGTTTTTATCTAATGTGTTTTGGTGTAATACAAAGGCTATTGTTACATATAACCTTGTGTGGAGTTTCCTTTGTGGTGGGCCTTGGGTGTTGTTGCTGGGGGTGCGTGCGCAAACATTAACTCACATTGCCTCCAAGTTTAGCCTTACTGCTCGTGCTACGTTACCAAGAGGGTGAGCAGGGGTTATCTTGGCGTGTAACTCCCTTGCCCTGACGTGGAAGTGGTGGTCTCTGACTGACTTTGGCGCAAGCCCTGGCCAGCCAGGGATCCCATTTCTAACAGTGGTGTGACAAGAAAGAGCGAAATCTAGTGACAAGTCTACTGCTATGATCATTGAAGAGGTTGGTGGAGGAGAAGCAGCACTGAGCCCCACAATTTCCAGAATGTTCAAGAGGCTCTGGTGGTGCTGTGCATGGAGAGAGGCTACTCTGGCGACCACTTGAGAACAATTTAAAAGTGACTTTTGTGCAGAGGTGTCACAAAGGAAGACGTTGTCAGAGAGAAAAGACAGTGTCCCATGAATGATCGATTACTAAATATCCTTGGGGTAAAATCAGTATCTTGTTATGGCTGTACCAGAAAGTAAGTCCAGCATGCCATGGAAATTGAAGGAAAAATGTAATTTCTTGCATACTGAATAAACCCAACAGATACTGCATACCCGATAATGAGGGGATTCCATACTGAAATGCAAACCCAATTCAACAAAAAGAATAGAACACCTACCTTTAATGAGGCAGCCATCTTAAGACCATGCTTTGATCTCTGATACTTACAAAAACAACAGTTCATGGACAGAATGCAGAACAATGACATACATTCACCCCAGTACAGAGATCTGGACCTAAATCCATCGTTTTTTTGCTCACCATGCCTTTCCAGTTTGAACCCAGCCATATGCAAATCAGTCTTGACCCTGTGCCCCATGGGAACAGTCCAGCCCGAACGGCCAAGGCAGGTCCTCCCTGGACTGGACACACGCATCCAAGGACCGGTTTCGGGCTATCAGCCCTCATCAGCCTGGATAGCTTGATTCCAGTGGCATGGAGAGCACGGGACTCATGTCTGAGCATACCTGTCCCACTCGGGGTGACAAATGCCAAAACAACAGTTGATGGACAGGATGCAGAACAATGTCATACATTAACCCCAGTACAGAGATCTGGGCCTAAATCCATCGTTTTTTTTCTCACCATGACATTCCAGTTTGAACCCAGCCATATGCAAATCAGTCGTGACCCTGTGCCCCTTGGGAACAGTCCAGCCCGAACTGCCAAGCCAGGTCCTCCCTGGACTGGGAACAAGCATCCTAGGACCGGTTTCGGGCTTTCAGCCCTCATCAGCCAGAATAGCTTGATTCCAGTGGCATGAAGAGCACAGGACTCACGTCTGAGCATACCCGTCCCACTGAGGGTTGACAAATGCAAAAACAACAGTTGATGGACAGAATGCAGAACAATGTCATACATTCACCCCAGTACAGAGATCTGGGCCTAAATCCATTGTTTTTTTGCTCACCATGCCATTCCAGTTCGTGCTGAGTCGCCTGGACTATTGTAATGGACTTTTATTGGCGGCTAATGAGGGCATTTTGAACAAACTTCAGGTAGTGCAGAACACCGCCGCACGACTGGTGGTAAACGTCCCTCCCAGAACTCCGTCCCGGCCCCTTCTTGACCAGCTACACTGGTTACCAATTCGAAAACGTATCGAATTTAAGACCTGCTATGTGGTGCATAAAAGCTTGCATAATCTGGGACCGCTCTATCTGGCCGATAGATTTGTCCCTCATCGCCCCACACGCAACCTCCGCTCTAGTAACCAGTTGTTACTACAGGTTCCCCGAGTCAGAAAGGCCAGACAAGGAGGACGCGCCCTCTCTGTTATGGGCCCTCTGCTGTGGAACAGCCTCCCTTTCTCCCTTAGGTAATGCACCAGCCACTTAATTTTCAGGAAAAGTTTAAAAACAGTGCTGTTTCAATACTAACGCCTCATTTCATCGCACTCTCCTCTTACAGCATTGCGCGGAGATACACCTCCGGGTGTGATTCCGGTGCATTACAAACCCATACATAAATAAATAAAATAAACCCAGCCATATGCACATCAGTCTTGACCGTCTTGACCCTGTACCCCATGGGAACAGTCCTGCCCGAACTGCCAAGGCAAGTCCTCCCTGATCTCTGATACAGCACACTGTTACATTCTCTAGATCTTTTTTCACAGGTTCGGATTCCTGACACCCTGGCATGAAGAACTCAGTCATTATTCCAACCTGAATCAAAAAAACAGCTGACCTCCAACCTATACACAACACACGAGCAGTGTTTAAGTAAAATGTGTTTCATGTAATGTGGAGTTCCATGAGAGACATGAGGAGTTAGTGAAACACAAAATTCTCCTGCATAAATAAGCAGCGCACTCAAGGAGCGCTAGAATACAGTATTCATATCTTAAATCTAAAACCTTAATCTAGTGCACACAAGATGAACTGATAATACAATTAATATGATCAGTAAGGTAGCAAGGCAGTTTATGAGGAAAGTAAACAATACAAAATACCCCAGCATTACTACTGTGGAAGCTATACCATTAACACTTCCAGCGCTATATTCGTGTTAGTTCTAACATATTAGTACCATATTACAATAAAAGCCTGTTATGAATTTCAAAGATGGTTTGCACCCTATACTTTATTCCAGAAGAATACATTCTATTTTTAGCTTACAACGGCAGCTGTGTGTACTCACGATAAGTCACAGTCTAGAGTGCTACCAGCAGAACAGACATTGAAGGCTGAATCCTTTGCAGCTTCAGGTTGGATGAGTATGCAGTTGAATTCATGTGACTGCCTGTCTCCTGCTGTGAAGTCCTTGTTGACCTATAGTTCTACATCTCTGATTTTGTATGGATTATTCTATCTTTGTTGAAGACTTTTATGATAAATGTTCTAAAGAAAATGTGGCTTAATTCCCTTTCAGCTACTTCCAATCTATTAGATAGTGATCTTTTGGAAAGACAACAAATGTAACAATTACTTATCAACTTTCTAGAAACGCAGCCATTTCATAATAATGATCAAAAAGCAATGATTAAGTGCTATGGATATATTCATGTATGCTTGATTATCATATGTGCAGGAACAGAACATTATGAAAAAGAATGTACATTTGATTTTATCGCACATATTTACTTTTTATGAATTAATTACCACTCATACATCATTCACAAAAGGGGAATTCAAAGAAGGGCAATTCATATGCTAAAAGGGGAAGAGAAAGCATGACATTTAATACAATACCAGCCTACATCTTAGCATCAGGATATTGATCCCTTTTATAATATTAATACTGTCAAATTCCATTGCTGCAAAAGAACAGGTTATAGATTCTTCATCCTGCAAGCAACCCACACACAGCCATATCTGTTTTAGGAAATGTACAAGAGACTTAGGGCCAGATGTAGGTAACTTTTATTTACTGACTCATAAATACCGAATTTTACCGATTCGGTATTTATGAATCGGTAAATATGAAGGGGTGAGATGTAGGAAATCTTTAAAATAAAATTACCGAATCGGTAACATTCGGTATTTACCGATTCGGTAAATACCGATTGCCTATTGATTCCTATGGGCTGTGAAGCCCATAGGAATCAATGGGAAATACCGATTCGGTATTTACCGAATCGGTAAATACCGAATGTTGCAAGGGTGCAGGGGGTGTCACTTTGACACCCTCTAGCACCCGAAGTAAAGGCATGTGTGACATGTGGCACACATACATGCTCTTAGGGCATGTCTGTGTGTCTCATTGCACAGTGTGCATGCACAGATGTGCATGCACACCTGGATTCGGTATTTTACCACACAATAGGATTGTGTGGTAAAATACCGACTCTTAAGTGCCTGTGACACTCTCAGGAGTGTCACCTACATTTGGAATTACCGAATCGGTAAAATTACCGATTCGGTATTTTACAGAATCAGTAAATTTACCGATTCGGTAAATTTACTGATTCTGTAAAATAATGGCCCCTACATGCCAATTCCTAAATACCGGTCGGTAACGGCCGAAATCGGCCGTTACCGACCGGTATTTGGGCTCCTACATCTGGCCCATATTCTTTGACAATGTAAGTGTAGAGTTCAGTTTTTCACAGGCTCCTTTAAATGTGATGCTAACCTTGAAGATTCATCCATTCTTGTTTTAAAACTCAGCATCCCTCTTAAATGAGGAGACAAAGCATGATTTGAAATTCTTTACCCATGTCTTCTCTCAGCGTACCTTTTCAAAGCATAAGAAACTCAGAGCAGGAGGATATGTAGGAATCTCTCTTATGGAGTATATAAGGGAAGCCCTCATATAGAGCTCAATCTGGGTCACCGGTGTCATCAATGGCACTCTCAAAAACAAACAAGCATTGGCATAGCGAATAGGTCTCGCTTTTGGGACCTTAATAAGTATTTAGTTATGCAGCACAATATCCTTGGTGCAATAACATCAACTGTTGCATGACTAAACACTTATAAGGTCCTAAAGCTGAGACCTTATGGCTATGCCATTGCTTGTTTGGTCTAACACGGGGTACGCTCCACGTTGCTGGAATTTCAGTGAGACCACTTTTGGGAGTAGGTGTGTTTCCTGGGGCAAGCACTTCTGAAGAGTTGTTCATGGTTTTAGAGAATGTCTTCAATTAACAACGAAGAAAAACGTCCCGCCAAAGTTGGCAGGGTACGCCGCGCACTGTGCTTGTATGGTCCTTCCAGACTCTATCGCTAAATACTCAAGATCAAATCATAAACTCTACAGGTGCAATGAATCAAACTGATGCTATCACACAAAATGCTTGATGTACTATTTTATGTGTATCATATGTCTTAAAAGCAAATATTTAGATTTTTTCAAAACGACCAAATGCATTTAGTTCAAATGAAAATTATACATTCAATCATAATAACATGACATTATGATATCATCTCATACAATGTTATCTACATAGAAACACATGATATAGGTAAAAAAATTTGACGAAGTACCCAATGCATTTCCGGACAATGGTGTCCCTTCCTCAGGGGCAATCTGTAAAAGCAAGAAAACGACTATTCAAAGTCACCGCTAACAACTTAAATATTGATTCAATTATAGATGACACCATGCGCGGGTTTAGACATGCAAACAAGGTAACAAATGGTGTGGTTGCTTATACAGAGAACTATGTATTAACATAATGATGTTTAATCAATTAGCGAATTGTTCTAAAAGTAAAGTAATCCAATGAAAAAGAAATTAAACGTACACCACTAGTGTGTAACCGTAGATTCGAAGGACCCAATAAAATAAATAAGTCAACGTGCTCCTCGATGAACCACTAACAAACAAAAGAAGAAAAAGATGAAAAAAGTGTGACATGGTAGGAAGATTCGAAACCACTTAAAAAATCCCCAATGCGTGAGAGAGATAGTCAAGATGTGGGTACCTGGCTGAACACTGCTAATCGCCAACTGCAAACAATGACACGCATAAAGCTGAGTAATCCATACACAAACTGAATGCGTAACTGTTAAAGTGCTACAAAAGGCCAACATAGTGCCCTACCTGTTGATAAAGGAAACCAGTTTCCTGTACTGTACTCAATGAATATATCCTTGTCAAAAGGGAGATCTTCGGGGCCAATAAAATACGCTGCCAAAAGATAAGAGAAGCCTCCATGAGATTACTCGTGTTCCTCTGAGTGAAACGCTATCTTTACACAGTAAGGTGACACCACTGTAACTAGAGTCTATGGTCAGATACACTTACCGCCGCGCGGCGAGCTGCAAACCCCAATATCAACCAAAGTGTAGTGCTTCCCCTTGATAGAAACTGCTATCAAGGGGAAGCACTACACTTTTCTTGCTTTTACAGATTGCCCCTGAGGAAGGGACACCATTGTCCCGAAATGCATCGGACACTTCATCAAAAAATGTTACCTATATCATGTGTTTCTATGTAGATAACATTGTATGAGATGATATCATAATGTCATGTTATTATTATTGAATGTATAATTTTCATTTGAACTAAATGCACTTGGTCGTTTTGAAAAAATCTAAATATTTGCTTTTAAGACATATGATACACATAAAATAGTACATCAAGCATTTTGTGTGATAGCATCAGTTTGATTTATTGCACCTTTAGAGTTTATGATTTGATCTTGAGTATTTAGCATAGAGTCTGGAAGGACCATACAAGCACAGTGCCCGGCGTACCCTGCCAACTTTGGCGGGACGTTTTTCTTTGAGTTCATTTGCACTGGTAAGGCAGCAAGTGCAACGCTGCGGCACCTTTACAAGAACAGTCTAAAATTTGTTTGATTTTTCTGATTAGTCTAAGTAGTGAGTGCGCTTCCATCCCACTTTATTCCCAGTTATAGTTACTGCCAACTAGGGAGCAGCACCCAAGTCACAATGTCTTTTGATTCAATCACCAATATCACTGATAACTGTGCCAACATAAAAGCATATACGACAGATGAGGCTAGTGACATTTATTCCTTAATCCAGGAGGTCAAAACAGCTGACACCCATGGCGGGTCAATCACTCAACAACTACGGCAACTAGAATTCATTACACGACGACACCTCAATCAGAAGCTGCATGCATCTACTTTAGTGCAGTACCATAAAGCCAAGCGAATTCCTCGTGGTCTTCGTTTGGCTATCAAACCATTATTATTTAGATTCCGCCTCAACACCTTGTTCATAGACAAGTGGTACGCCATTCTTAATAAGTGCTCGCTTGATTTGATTTTATTAATCATTGAAGAGTTGTCAAAAACTATTCGTGAATTAGAGGAAGAGATCTTTACCCTCAAGAGCGAGTTGGAACTAAGATTGGAATCTAATGCATGGAAACTCCAACTGGAAGTCATCAACCAGAAACTGGAGAAATATGAAAAAGAACTTCAAGAAGGCAAACTGAGAAAGTATAAACGTGAGACTATTGACTATAAACTCAACGAAGTCTACACCTGGGCTGAGATTTACTCTAAAAGACGATTTGATACTCGCAAGCCGAAAACATCACCCAGTTCATCGACCGAGAGTGTAGCATCTGATAAAGAAACAACCATTAACCGTACCCCTGCCCAGGTCATCATGGATAAACCATCAGCGGGACCTTCCACACGAGCCATTGAGTCTAACCAAACATCATCAACGGTGTCTTTTTTAGCCCAGGTCCCGGACCTGGACAATCCACCCACGCACCAAGCACCAACTATGCCAGAAACCCAAGAAAAACACGGCGAGGACAGGGACAAGTCGGCAAGAAGGCTTCGCAGCGGCAGGACAGTACCCTAGTAATGAACATTTCCTCTAAACATGTGGACTCTCATCAAATCGCTGTTTTATCAAAAGGAATGTCATTTGTCCCAATGTCTACTACTACTCATCTACAGGTCCAGGCGGAGATCTATAGATTTATGAGACTACTAAGACTACGTCATTTTTTCAGCAACGTGGTTCCTGAGTCGCCTCATCAATCCACACAGTCAGAACAAATTTTCAGACCCAAGAGTACTTTTGTACCTCCTGTATCTCATAAAATGCTGGATACTTTTGAAGCATTGGTTAACAAAGACATTGGGCAGTTACCATTTTCGAACAAAAAAAATTACAACTTGACTAAATTTGAACAGAGAACACTAAAATCTTTGGTCAACGACACATCGTTAATGATGCAACCGGCTGATAAGGGCAGCGCTCTGGTCGTTATGGACAAATTATACTATGAAATGAAAGTCAGTGAACACCTTCATGACACTAGTACTTACATGTTATTAACGTATGACCCTACAACACAACTGCACGATATGTTGCACCAACTATTAATGGAAGCACTCAACAATGAATGGATCACAGATCAAATCAAGGCGTACTTAACAACACAGAACCCACAACGCCCCAGACTATATATGATACCTAAAATGCACAAGGATGCGAATGACCATCCGTTCAGGCCGATAGTCTCTGGCTGTGGGTCTATTTTTGACACAGTAGGAACATTTTTGGATTTCTACTTACAAAAGTTTGTGCAACACTGGAGAACATACCTCAAGGACACGACTCATTTTTTACAAAAACTATCCTCTATTACAGTTGAGGCAGATACCACTGTGTATTTATGTACCATAGACGTTACAGCACTTTACACGTCAATCCCGCACGCAGCAGGTCTCGAAGCAGTAGAATGGGCTTTACTTCAAACAACTGACATCACCATGGAAAAAGTGTTTTTGCTAAAATTTTGTTTACATAACAGCTACTTCGAATGGCAGCAACATTTCTACACACAGCTCACTTGAACCTCCATGGGTTTTTCCGGGGCGCCGGCTTATGCAAATATCTATATGGCACAATATGAATCTGACCTTATCATCTCTAACCACGAATGGTGGAGTAACATCCTCATGTACTGTCGTTTCATAGACGACATATTCTTGATTTGGAAGGCATCCAAGAAGTCATTGGAGGCAATGATTAACCAATTGAACAATTCTAACCCACATATACGGTTAACGCACAATATTGATCAGGACACCATTCATTATCTAGATGTACAGATCAAGAAATCACCAAATAATCATTTCTGCACGTCTGTTTTCACTAAACCCACTGATAGGAATAGCACCTTACTGTTCTCGAGCTTCCATCCCAAAGGCCTTCTACGCAATTTACCGTAATCTCAGTTCATAAGAATACGACGAATATGTTCTGATCCTGATGAGAGTGACATTAAATTGGATCAACAGGTACAGAAATTTCAACAAAGAGGTTATCCACCTCAGATTATTGAGCAATGCAAGCAAAAGGCATTAGCAAAACCACGGGATCAATTGTTGCAGAAAACATTAGTGGAGTCCAAAAAACGTGTAGTGTTTGTATCTAAATATTCAACCGTCTCACAAGCAGTTAAAAGCATCATTTCCAAACGATGGGATTTATTACAACATGAACAGGATTTCAAAGGGATTTTCGTTGAGAAGCCTCTTTTTGCATACACAAAGGGGAGAAATATGCGAGCATTACTGTCAAGTTCACCACAGATTGACACACAACAGGCATTTGTAGGCACTAGGCGATGTAACAATTGCATCCATTGCAACAATGTTACAACAGGCGATACTTTGACACATCCACTATCAGGACAGAAAATAAAACTCAAACACACTAGTGATTGTAATTCTGTTAACATTATTTATTGCATAAAATGTCCTTGCGGCAAGGCTTACGTTGGAAAAACATCTAGGAAACTAAGAGTGAGAATCACTGAGCATAAGAGTCGGATTCGAACTAGGACGTCTACATCTAGTCTAGCTGTCCATTGGGAAGAGGCAAAACATTCTATTTCACAACTGAGGGTTCAAGTCATAGAACAGATCAATAGTAGACCAGGCATTAACATAGATAGGCTATTGCTCCAACGTGAATTACACTGGATTCAACTATTGGGAACCATGCAACCGATTGGCCTTAATGACCGTTTTGATATGAGCTGTTTTTTATAAACTACAGTATGTTCACCTAAATCATATTGTATAGTTTACACTTCAGTTAGCAACACTATGTGAACATCAGTAGCAGTTTTTACACTGTTAATACTGTTAAATAACCACATATTGCTTGTACTTTAAGTATGGGTACACACCTCTGTCACTGAACGTGGAGCTGTGAAATTCAGGATAGCATGTTTGCTTGCTTTGTGATGATTACTTTATAGATCGTCGAAATTACAATGTTGAATGTTCAATAACAGTGGGGTTGTGACTCCTATGTTCATCTGATACAGACATTGTCATTGATAGGTATCACGGTTAATTACACAATGAGCATTTTTAAGGTTTATGATTTTCGATTTTTAACTTTTGTGTTCACTGAGCATTCTGTGCTTCATTTGTGCACGATTTTAATCTTCATTTATTCTTTTGTGTCTCTCTACACTACCACACAATCACATTACATTGGGACTGAGGGGCCATAGGGAGTCTATGAAGTGTTTAGCAATAACCATTAGGGGATAGAACCACTCAGGTATGTTTTGAGTTGACATTCTCATTACACATCATGTGACCATTAGTAGCATTTGCCATACTGCCTATAGCTGTAACCTGACACATGTTGTTCCTGTTTATGGCAATTTAGTGATCCCCACTTGGTTGCCTTTCCAGTGGGCATGATATATTTCTTTCGCATTTTTCGATTGGAAGGGAGGACTATTTTCATTTTTTATCTTCATATGCCATGTAGTTTTAGATCACTAAGCACGCTCTTTTAACGTTACTTTCCTTCATTACGGTTAAGTTTCATTGAACAATCGCATCAGTAGCACACAGCAGTGAGACGGTCCTTATCTAAGATGGCGATTTACTGGGACTACATGTATTTTATAGTCCTATCTCTATGTCGATGCTCGGGAGTGATATAGAAGCCGAGCACCAGCGACCCCCGGAGAAACCTTGCTTCACGCAGGAAGTAGCGGAGATTACTGTGTTAGGCGTTCCTTGCACAAAAGAATACTGGTAAGGTACTTTACAACGCTTAGTAACATTTTAGTGATTCCCTGAGGTTTACGGCGCTATATTTCATTAGCATGCTTTTTACCTTTAGAGTCATCTGTAATAGTTTCTATCAAGGGTAAGCACTACACTTTGGTTGATATTGGGGTTTGCAGCTCGCCGCGCGGCGGCAAGTGTATCTGACCATAGACTCGAGTTACAGTGGTGTCACCTTACTGTGTAAAGATAGCGTTTCACTCGGAGGAACACGAGTAATCTCATGGAGGCTTCTCTTATCTTTTGGCAGCGTATTTTATTGGCCCAGAAGATCTCCTTTTTGACAAGGATATATTCATTGAGTACAGTACAGGAAACTGGTTTCCTTTATCAACAGGTAGGACACTATGTTGGCCTTTTGTAACACTTTAACAGTTACGCATTCAGTTTGTGTATGGATTACTCAGCTTTATGCTTGTCATTGTTTGCAGTTGGCGATTAGCAGTGTTCAACCAGGTACCCACATCTTGACTATCTCTCTCACGCATTGGGGATTTTTTAAGTGGTTTCGAATCTTCCTACCATGTCACACTTTTTTCATCTTTTTCTTCTTTTGTTTGTTAGTGGTTCATCGAGGAGCACGTTGACTTATTTATTTTATTGGGTCCTTCGAATCTACGGTTACACACTAGTGGTGTACGTTTATTTTCTTTTTCATTGGAATACTTTACTTTTAGAACAATTCGTTCATTGATTAAACATCATTATGTTAATCAATAGTTCTCTGTATAAGCAACCACACCATTTGTTACCTTGTTTGCATGTCTAAACCCGCGCATGGTGTCATCTATAATTGAATCAATATTTAAGTTGTTAGCGGTGACTTTGAATAGTCATTTTCTTGCTTTTACAGATTGCCCCTGAGGAAGGGACACCATTGTCCCGAAATGCATCGGGCACTTCATCAAAAAATGTTACCTATATCATGTGTTTCTATGTAGATAACATTGTATGAGATGATATCATAATGTCATGTTATTATTATTGAATGTATAATTTTCATTTGAACTAAATGCACTTGGTCGTTTTGAAAAAAATCTAAATATTTGCTTTTAAGACCTATGATACACATAAAATAGTACATCAAGCATTTTGTGTGATAGCATCAGTTTGATTCATTACACCTGTAGAGTTTATGATTTGATCTTGAGTATTTAGCGATAGAGTCTGGAAGGACCATACAAGCACAGTGCGCGGCGTACCCTGCCAACTTTGGCGGGACGTTTTTCTTTGAGTTCATTAGCACTTGTAAGGCAGCAAGTGCAACGCTGCGGCACCTTTACAAGAACAGTCTAAAATGTGTTTGATTTTTCTGATTAGTTCAAGTAGGGAGTGCGCTTCCATCCCACTTTATTTCAATTCGCAACAAACATTACTGCCCATTTATTTTCAGTGTTTTAGTTATCCTAAAATAAAAAAAAATATTAAAACAAGAAAATAATGTAAAAAGTTGTTGCATTATACTAATGGAAATCATAGTTGATTGAGCAGTGCCTCTCTCTGAATTACCTCTCCAAATACAGAACAGTGTCTGACCACATAGCTGTTGGACTTTCAAAATTTCTAATCCCGGCTGAAGATACTGCTGTGGGACATAACCAAAGGTAAACCGATCATGTGCTGCACATAGCTGAAAGTATTTGCAGGCAGACAGCTCTCTAGCAGTACACCCACTACCGGGTTCAAAGTCTAATCTTAACCGCGCCCCTTCGAGGAAATCAGAGAGGCTGCACTCAGAAACGCACCCGTACGGTGGCCATCTTGTGACAGAATCTTTTGCCCATAAAACTGCTGCTTTCTAATTCAGTATTTAAAAGTTACATTTTATTTAAAATATATTATTTTATTACTGCTTACAGAGAACGTCCTAGTATTACGAATATTAATATTTACACTCGAGATTAAAATATTTACAGTTACTTTTTTAGCATAATATTTTGTAAGACATTATTTTCAAAGCATTCATTCATGTTTTGATAAAATGTGAGTAAATGTAGCTGCTAGTTGTAAAGGTTACGCGGCTCTCAGTACAAATGTCAGCATTATAAAATGGCGGTTGTGGTGCTGTACCTCGGTATCTGGGTGGGCGTGGTCAGGCGGCTCCTCTCTGTAAGGGGATCCTTCTCACAGCCCTTGGCAGCGCAGCAGGAGCTCGTCAGGTGTACTTCCCTTTGCGCAGCCGCAGTGACTGTCCAATCAGGGTTCTGCTTTGGACCAACGCCACACACGGGGCCACGGGGCAGCGCTGGCAGCAACAATAGCAGTAGCAGTCACAGAATTAGCGCCAGTAGCGTCTAGAGCAGCTGCTGGGAGTGGAACAGGCGGTACTGACGGCAGCCTCGCTGTCAGGTTTTGCAGAGGAACATTGCCCCAGTCAGGTTTTTTTTCCGAGGACCTTCTACTCTTCTTATTTCTTCTGAGTGCCCAAGGCAAGACTCCCGTGAGCCTGGGGAACTTGCAGCCAAAAGCCAGTAGCAGCAGCCCTCCAAGCAGCAGCATGAACCCCAGCAGTAGCAGCAACAGGAAGAAGAAGCAGTGGAGAGAGGAGAAAGGTGAGAGCAGCTGTAGCTGGCTGCGTCCTCCTTATGTCTCATGCTGCTGTCATCTTCAAACCCACCACCAGCACAATCTCCTGCTACTGTCAGATTCCCAGAGTCGCACATAGGCATGCACCGCCTGCTGCCGCTCCCGAGCACTGGCAGACTATGTCTGCACCTCTCATGCTCAGGCATGCTGCTTGGTTTGTGCCTGGGTTCATTACCCTTCTCACCCTCATTGCATGCCATACGTGTCAGAGAGTACAGCTTGTCAAGCTGTGCCCAGGTCATGTTCACGGTAACCTCTGGCGCCATTGTCAGAGGAGTGAACTGTGTACCTGCATTCTTGTTGCTTCCCAGTCACCGAATCAGATCGACTTGTGCGATATGGGCTTTTTGTTGTTGTGTTTTTTACAGTGAAGTGAGGAATAACACTTCTGTGTCTCCGTTGCGAGGGCTCCTAAGTCACTATTACAAAACACACGATAATCCACATCTAAGTGTTAGGCTTCCTAAACGTCATTGCGCATTTGTCCACCATCGTTTGTGAAGTGGGGAAAGCTTGATCCACCACAGTGACAACAGTGGGCCATAGCTCTCCCCACAAGGAGAGGCATTAAAGTTACTAAATCTCAGTGTACGTAAATGCCCACGTCTCCCTACTTGAAAACTCTTGAGTTCACGTAGCAAAAAAAGATGTGATCCTTTGCATTGCTCTGAGGGTCACTACAGTTAGCATCCATAGACACTGTCCTCCATACATTTCTGGAAAGGGCGTGACAGAGAAGACCTGGTCATACACATATCCAAAATGAAAGACTCCCAACTTCCGCGGTACAATGGACAAGGGTGCCGATATCACAATAGAGTTGGTCACCGATGTCGCTCCTGCTGGGAAGAAAAATAAGCTCACGCGGCAGGAGGGGGAGGCGTGCGCGTGCCTCGCATGGCAGCAGGGGGGAGCCTGCGCGATTCACTTGCGGGAGCAATAATTGATACCATATGGTGGCGCTCGCTCCCGCAAGTGAATCTCCACACGTGCACGCGTTGCCATTGAAGGCAATGGAACGCATGCATGGTTGTGGGTAAAAAAGGGGACCGATGGCTAAAGGTCTCCTCCAATGCAGCGTATGCGCGCTGCGTAGGCGAGACCTAAAAACCTAAAAAGGGACAATTATTCACAGATCAAATTCATGCCAAAGGAAAGGTGAATAAAACAATGGAAAAAAATTGGTGAAAATCAAAATCCCCCAAATTACTCACTGCACTTCTGTTGGGACACAAAAGTTCCTCACATGCTGATGTGCATGATCCCCCGCCCTGAGTGCCCTGGATGTAATGATTTTTGTATCAGTCATCCTAATTTTTGTCCCCAAGTGCAAACACAGATCACGGTTGTGCACCAAGACATAGGCCTGTCTCATGGATGTTGGTCTTTTTGGACCGGGTGGGGATCCCAAAGCAGTACCCCCCAGTGATTACCCCCCAGTGGTGAAAGGCTACTGATTTTTCCAGGAGTTAAGCAGCACAATCACAGTGGTTGCAGCATACTATATAGGGGACAGTAGGAGTGAACATGTATTTTTACACTTGTCTTTGGAGTGTGGCCCACAGCTCACTTATTTAAAGTTCCACTGATGTGTGCCTAACTCACACTTGGCCTACATTGATTGGGTGTGTAGTGCAACGCAGTGCATGCATCTATGTTATACATGTGCTCGGTACATGTGTGCCTGTGAATAGTACTGTGCTGTGCAGTGCATGTTTGTTATAAGCATGTGCTGGGTGCATGTGCGCATGCAAATGGTAAGAGATATAGCAGATTCTGATTCCATTTGGGAAGACCCAGTGCTACCTGGAGGAACATAAAGAGGTAGAGGAATCCCCCAGACAGATTTGTAGATGACTGAATTCCTGTGAGCTGGGTGGGTCATACTGGAGGAAGGGTGAGCCAGGCTCTTCAGTTAATTTCAAAGGGTGCTCTTTGATTTAGAGAGAGACTCACAGGTATTGAGCCTTGCCACATCTCAATAAGAAGGTGATTGGGCTGATAAGAGATGCATAAGGAGAAGGGCTGATGCTCTGGGATATCCTTTTGATAAACAAATTACTGTGGCTGGCATCCAAATGTGCACCTCCAATCGCTTCCATGGTCTGTACTTGGGGCTATCAGGAGTCGTCCCTGCTGTGACAGACTGCTTTCTGGAGGAAGGGCAGGGCAGAGGAGAGGACATTTCCAAAGGCAGTAAACCCCCAACATAAACTTCAAAGAGTCGGGCTCTAACAATAAGAAGGAAGCTCAAGGCCCCCAAAATTGTATAATGTTAACCCATTCGGTGCTCATGACAGAATAGCTCGTCATGAGCACCAGTCCTCCTGTGCTCATGACGGAACCATTTCGTCATTTGCACAGGCGCACCAAATACCTCTTCTGCAAACAGCAGAGGGATTTCCTTTTCCTTGGCCTCAGGAGGTGGGGAAGAGCTTCCCCAATTTCCCAAGCCTTTTTTTTCAATTTAATGACATTCGCGAGCATGGCGCGATGTCAGCATTACATTGAAAATGAAACTGAAACCTAGTTTTGGTTTCACTATTTCGGTGCTCGTGGGGTTACCTCAGCCCACGAGTACCGAAACACATGGGAGGGGTGTTGTTGTAAAGGAGAGTATCTTCCCTTTCTAATGGTACCCTTCCCTAGTGGATTCCTACTTGGAGATTGCCCCAGGAGGGCGATCCCCAAGTAGGTATCCACCTACTAGGCACCAGGGTGGGGGAGCAGCCCCTTTGGCAAGGGCCCTTGCTCCCCTCTTAAATGTCTTGCATAATCAGTCTTTCTGCTCCCCTGGGGGACAGATGGGGGACGTAGCCCCCAATATGCCTCCGGGGAGGGGGAAGAAAGCACACTAGACACAGGTGATTAGTTTTTTGTAGGCCAGGGTTGGGGGCTGGCCAGAATGGGCATGCCAATGCCCCACCCTTTCCCCCCAAAAATGCAAAGTCTTTCTCCTCCCCAGGAGGCATATGGAGGCAATAGCCCCTGATCTGCTCCCGGGGGCAGAAAAGCCCACTAGGCACCAGGGATTATATTTTATACGTAGGGGTGGGGGCTGCCCAGAATCGGCATGCCTACATCCCCTGCCCAAAAAATTACTACAGTCCGGCTACCCCCCCAGAAGGCGGATGGGGCAATAGCCCCGATCTGCTCTGGGGGGGCCGAAAGCCCACTAGGCACCAGAAAATATTTGTTTTCAAAGTTTAGATTGGGCATGCAATGTCCCCACGCCCCCCTAAAAAATGCCACAGTCTTTATGCCACCCCAGGAGGCAGATGGGGGCTATAGCCCCCGATCAGTCCTCCAGCGGGGTTGCAGAAAGCCCACCAGGCACCAGGGGTTATTATTTTTTTTTCTACATACAGTTGGGGGCTGCCCAGAAGGGGAATGCCAGTGTCCCCCCAAAAGCATTGCCACAGTCTTTCTGCCCCCCTGAAGGCAGATGTGGCAATAGCCCCTTATCGGCCTCCCCCCCCCCCCCCCCCCCCCGGCACTAGGCAACAGGAGATCCCAGCTAGAAACCTGAGTAAAATGTGAATTTTTAATCATAATTTGAGGTTTGATGGGGATTTTGGGAAGGAAAACGTAGGGGTATCTACGCAAGTTATACCTCCATGGACTCTCTAATGTGTCTAGTTTTCAGAAATGTGCGGGTTTAGTAGGTTTCCCTTGATGGCCATCAAGCCTGGGACCAAAAATACAGTTGACCCCTTGACAAATCCAGGTCATTTTGTGATAGATAATTTTGATGTTTCCACAATACATTTTAGGCCCTTCCCTGCCGCGGGTACTTGGCTCGCCTACACAAATGAGGTACCATTTTTATCGGGAGACCTTGGGGAATGCTGGGTGGCAGGAAATGTGTGTTATTCCAGTGATCCCTTAACTTTCCCACACAGAAATGTGAGAATGTGATTTTTTCAGGTAAATATGAGGCTTGCAGGGATTTTTGGTAGGAAAACGTTGGGGGGATCCACGCAAGTCACACCTCCCTGGACTCTCCTGGGTGTCTTGTTTTCAGAAATATATGAATTGGTAGGTTTCCCCATATGGCCGCTGAGCCCGGGACCAAAAACGCAGGTGCCCCTTGCAAAACCAGCTAATTTTGTGATAGATAATTATTATTATTTTTTTAATAACTCTTTTTATTGATGACAATAGAAACCGCATTACAGATGCATTACTTTTGGTAAAGCATAGAGACCATTCACATATTCAATAAGCATTACATTTCCTGCATTGTGTGTTGTCTTGCTGTTCTTACCTCTTCTACTTTGCTGTAACTTATAACTCTCTAAATCTGGGATAAAAACCAAGCAGGGGAGCAGTACATATGCCTCCTCTATGTGAATTCCATTTGCCGCATGTTTGATCCCACTTCCTAGGACTTTCATATACTATTGTTTCTGTTAACATACACAAGTCCATATATTCCATCCAAGCACTGGTTGCTGGCAATTCGGGGGTACCCCATGCTTTTGCTATGTTATGCTTGGCTATTATCAATCCCAGTGTTACCCAGGTCCTTTCCTTACTATTCAAGTCTGTGGCTCCCCATATGTTGAGGAGGCACCATTTTGGTATCTAGTTCCAATCTTATCCCTAGCACCTCTCCTAGGCAACGTAGCACCTCTTCCCTATATATTTTACTTTACACACACTCCCAAATATTATGATGAACTTCTACCCTTTTCCTGCACGTCTCCTGGTTCTTTCGGCACTGCTCTTGCCTCTTTCTGTACCCCTCTTGCATCTTTCTGGGCATCTTTTGCTGCATTCTACACCTCTCTCCCCTCTTTCTGCACCTGTCGCATCTTTCTGCACCCCTCCAGCTTCTTTTTTTGCATCTCTTTTGCTTGTTTCTGTTCTTCTTTTGCCTCTTTCTATACCACTCTTGCCTACATCTGCATCTCTGTTGTCTCTTACTGCACTACTCTTGCTTCTTTCTGTACCTCTCTTGCAAATTACTGCAACTCTCTTGTCTCTTTTGGCACCCCTCTTCTCTCTTTCTGCACCCTTGTTGCCTCTTTCTGAACCTCTTCTTCCTGTTTCTGCACCTCTGCTGCCTCTTACTGAACTTCTCTGGCCTCTTTCTACATGTCTGTTGCTTCTTTCTGCACTTCTCTTGCCCGATTTTGCACCCCTCGTCCCTCTTTCTGCACCTCTGTTGCTCCTTTCTGTGCTTCTCTTGCTTCTTTCTGCACCTCTTGTGCTTCTTTCTGTACCTCTCTTGCCTCTTTCTGCACCCTCCGTCCCTCTTTTTGCACCTCTCCTGCATCTTTATGAACCTTTCTTGCCTCTTTCTGCATACACATGGCTACTTTTAATCTGACCTCAGGCTCAGCAGTGTACACATGCAAGTGCAGAAAAAGGCTGCTGGCCTCTAAACTGCTGTGCCCTATTATATGCTAGGGACTTAGAGGTAGTTTTAATCCCTCTGCCCTATTATGTATTAGGGCCTTACGGGGAGGTCATGCCAATCACAGGAGTACCCCAACCCATAGTGTACCCTAGTGCACATAAGTGTTTTCACTATATACTAAGTGTCTTTCATCATAGCACTGGCTCTGGGCCTGGTTTGGCAGAGCCAAGGGTCAGTCAGAGTCCAGTCAGAGTCAGTTACCACCAGTACCAGTAAATAGAAAGTTAGGGGTGCCCAGGGCACAGGATGACTTTGCAGCAAGGCTTCTTTCTGAACCTCTGTTAGTTCTTTCTGCATATCTCTTGCTTCTTTCTGCACCTTTCTTCCTCTTTCTGGACTTGTGTTGCCTCTTTCTATACCCCTCTTGCCTACATCTGCATCTCTGTTGTCTCTTACTGCACTACTCTTGCTTCTTTCTGTACCTCTCTTGCAAATTACTGTAACCCTCTTGACTCTTTTGGCACCCCTCTTCTCCCTTTCTGCACCCTTGTTCCCTATTGCTGCACCTCTTCTTCCTGTTTCTGCACCTCTGCTGCCTCTTTCCGAACTTCTCTGGCCTCTTTCTACACCTCTGTTGCTTCTTTCTGCACTTCTCTTGCCTGATTTTGCACCCCTTGTCCCTCTTTCTGAACCTCTGTTGCTCCTTTCGGCGCTTCTCTTGCTTCTTTCTGCACCTCTTGTGCTTCTTTCTGTACCTCTCTTGCCTCTTTCTGCACCCTTCGTCCCTCTTTATGCACCTCTCTTGCATCTTTCTGCACCTCTCCTGCCTCTTTCTGCAAACACATGGCTACTTTTAAACTGACCTCAGGCTCAGCAGTGTACACATGCAAGTGCAGAAAAAGGCTGCTGGCCTCTAAACTGCTGTGCCCTATTATATGCTAGGGACTTAGAGGTCGTTTCAATTCAATTCAAATTGACTTTATTTCGGATATATTGCAATCCATAAAAGTACACACAATAGACAATTCATAATAAAACATCACAGTGATCACAAAGTCAATCTTAAATTACATACAACTCAAATGTATCATAAAAAAGAGTGCATTGACAGAATCAGAATAAAAAATGCAAGTAAGGTCCATATACAGAATATACGAAATAAAGTGCGATAGTGCCATAAACTGCAGTTAATGCACATTTACTCATCCAAACAATTTCTTAGTCTCATGGTCATTTTTAAAAATTCTAACACCTGGAGGACACTGTCAGGATGCAGCAACTGTAAGTACATAAGGGCGGGTCTAATTTGGTTAAAATTTAATTTCTTTAAAAGAGTAACCAGATACCGCTTTCGGGGATATTCATAAAATGTACATAAAAATATAAAATGCAGCATATCCTGTGGAGACTTCCCGTCGCAGCCACAGGGAGCTGCTGGTTTCTTAAAAATGTCCGACTTGGGTCTAATTAAAAGCTGATGAAAGATGTTAAACCTGAAACGGGTCAGCAAAAAATTTTCATGGGTGGTGAAGGAGCATGTTAGATACAATTCCATTGAATTACAAGTACTCAACATAATATACATTCTAACATTAGGTTTCAAGAGCTCTACTTCATCTCTTACAGCATTACGGTTCAGGAAAAAAGCTCTCTTAATTGCAGCAACATCACCCTTAACTATATCCCCCGGGTTATCAAACAGGTTCAGGCGGCCAAGCTTCAAAAATTGGGACTTCAAATATTTAAGCCAGGGTACACGCATTGCGTGGTCAAGCGATAAGAGATCCTCCACTATCAAGTGGGTCAGAGGGATTGCATCACTTAACCATAGTTTTACCCAGCACAACAACGGTTTCAGTCCAACAATGTCCGATAAATGCAAACAGCCAAGTTCTTCATGAGCAGCTAAATTCGGTGTGCTCCCAGGGACACACAACAGACGCTTAAAAAATTTATTTTCAACTATTTGAAGTTGGTCATCGTTTGTGTAGCCCCATATCTCGCTTCCGTATACTGCAGTGGCTATGGATTTAGCGTTATATAGTTTCATCATAGCCACATTTGGCTTTTTCCCCAATTTAGAGGCAAAATTGAAGATAGAAGCTTTTACCCTGGACATTTCCCCCTTCTTCTTGGCCAAATGTGGGGCCCAACACATCTTCGTATCAAATAAAACACCCAGGTAGGAAAACGACTGGGTGATGGGTATCGGCACATCATTCAGTTTAAAATTGAACTTCTTCTTAGGTTGACGGCCAACATGCATTATAAAAGATTTTGAATTGTTGACCGTGAGGTCCCTATCAGACATAAATTTATTAAAACCATTCAAAAGTGCCTGAAGACCTAATTCTGTTCGTGAAATTAAGACCGCATCATCGGCATATAAAAGCAGAGGAATACCCCTCGCACCCGCCCTAGGACAATCAGATTTTATCTCCTGTAATTCAGCCTCCAGGTCATTTATATAAAAATTAAAAAGGTAAGGGGCCATAATGCACCCCTGACGTACACCTTTATTAATTGGAAAACAACCCGTGGTTTCCCCAGTCGAAGAATACCTCACGTTGGCTCTTGTTTCATTGTGCAGATCCGCAAGGAACTCCACAATACCCCCATCTATTCCCTTGTCCTTCATGGTCCTCCACAGCCTCCCCCTGTTGACGCAGTCAAAGGCTGAGGAGAGATCCATGAAGGCAAGATGAATTGCTCCCTTCTGAACGACAGTATATTTATTCAGAATAAGGAACAGATTGAGACACTGCGTTATGGTTGAGCGCCCCTCACAAAAGCCATATTGAGAGATTGTCAAAATGTGGTTCTCATTCGACCCACTTATTAGGCGTTGAAGTATAACTCTCCCCATGATCTTAACCATTGAATCAATTAGGGATATGGGTCGATAGCAAAGTGCACTTCCCCTATCTCCCTTCTTGAATACAGGGACTATAGTTGATAGTCCCCAAGATTCTGGACAACCCACAGTGGCCGCAGCATTAAATACGGCGACCAGAATGGGAGCCCAAAAAGCTGGATCAGACTTGTAAAGATCGGGGGGTATTCCATCAGGCCCTGGCGCTTTATTAGCAGTGAGGCCCATTATGGCTGCCAAAACCTCACTTTCGTAAAAAATAATAGGGCTAACCCTGTCACAGGGGGCATCAGTCATAGATCCAGCATTTTCAGAATAATATAAACTTTTAAAGTGGCCTTCCCATTCCTCTTTGGTTATACAGCAAGCAATTCCGTCACCAGGGTCCTCGGTCAAGAAAGGTTTCTTAACCAAAGCCCAGAATTTGGTGCTGCTATTCAAAGTAGAGGGGTCAAGCAATTCCTCCCACGCCTCTTTCTTCAGTAGCTCCTTACGGGAGATAGTAATAGCCTTACATTCCTTTCTACAAAGTTTTACAACCTCCCGATCCCTCGGGGAAGCTGACAAAGCAAGCCTCAGCTTGCGAGCAGCTACAGTGCAATCATGGCTAAACCATCTCGGTCCTACTTTTGTGTGGGTTTTATTAGGAACAGATAGGAACGCTGACACCTTCTCCGCTATATTTTGATAAGCCTCTAGAACCGATTTAGGTTCACCTCCCCCGTTAATACAAACGTCAATGTCCTCTGCACACCCTTCAGAGATGTTTTTATAGAGTGCATCCGCGGAGTCAATTGACCATTTTAACCGCCTCCTCCCATCTGTTGTGCCCAGACTTCCTTGGACAGTATTTTTAGGACAATTTTTCCCCCATGGACAGTTCAGACAGATTGTGACAGGATTATGGTCACTAAATTCACTAGGGAGGATACAAAAAGAATCTAAAAAAGTTTGCATAGTCCTCGAGACAAGTATATGGTCAATGAAGGTACCCCTACCATGTCCCTTAAAAGTAGGGATATCAAAACAGTATGAAGGGTCCTTTAAAGACATAGCCAAAGAGAGGTCAAGGTCATTCATTAAGTCATTACACATTTCCCCCTCTAAGGTGTGCTCCATATGCAGACAATCTGCACGCGCACAGATCATTTCTGGTAAACACTTGTGCAATGGATCGACACATGGATGCAGATTAAAATCCCCCAAAATCATGAGGTTATGGCCCACTTTTTCCATAAAATTAGAGACAAAGGAATTAAGAACATGGATATGTTTCGGACCTGCACTATCAAGAGCAGCATTGTAAAAATTCACCAGTCCCACAAGAACATTACCACCAGATAGAATTAGTCCCATGACCCCTGTGTGCTGAGCTTCCAATCTCCGTACTTCACACGGTATCAGTATGGAGACAAAGACTACAAGACCCCCCTTGGGCCTTCCCCGCACTGAAGGCAAGGCCGGCACAAAGAAGGCCCTATACCCTTCTAAAAACAGATTACAGCCCAGCTCCCAGGTCTCTTGGAGACAAATGATAGAAAACTGCTTGATGTAAGTAACCCAGTTTACATCAGACATTTTGGCCGCAAGACCAGCAATATTCCAGGAGACAACAAGGATTCCTGAAGTTCTACCCACCGGATTCAAAGAATTTGTAGTTTCACCTGAAGCCCTAGTAATCTGAGCCGCAGGTGCCCCCAGTCAGTCACACTGCTCAAGACCGGATAACATTTCGAATCTATTCTGTGTATTTACATTCGACCCATAATGATAATGGCCGTTACTTGGACTCCTGTTATGAGTTCTAATGGGCCCACCTGACCCACAAGGATTTGTAACATTATAGAAAAACTGAGACTCCTGCACAGCAGTATAAGGTTCAAGCCCCCGCCTGGTTAAATTCTGTTGTGATGTAGGTTTACACAGATGCGCATAAAAATAACCCAAGGGACGTACACAAATACTATTCGTGTTATATACCAATGCAGAAGCTCTCAAAAGGATAGTTGCCACGTGCTGGGGGTGTTTAAAATTTACGACTATACAGTCCCCTATCCCAGTCTTTTTAGATGGCCCTACCCAATTTACACGTCTTACTGTCATAATTTGTTCCGAGTATGACACAGGGAACCCACAATTTTTGTTAAGCCAAGACACAGTCTTATTTTTCAAAGAGGATTGGGATTCATCAAAAGGAGATGCTGGATGTGTCCCGCAGGGCGGCACATTAGTTAATACAGCCACAAACGGAGCACAATCTGGTGGTAAATTAAGATATCGATTGTACCTCGGGGGTCTGGGCGCTCTACTGTTTATTTGCTTTGTAGATGGTATCAAAGGAGCCGCTGCCACAGGGATGTCTGGACGAATAGGGGTTTCAGAACCAGTGGCCATTGCAACAGCAGCATTCCCCCTTGCCTTATTACATATATCGTTGATATCGGCAGGTTCTCTACCTTTCCTCCCAGAGTGTACACTTCCACTAGATGTAACACTATTCTTTGCTGATAGCAGACCACCCAGCCTTGTCACTTCCTTTGCTAGGTTATCTATCTTACTCGTTAATGGTTTAATAAGCTCCTCCATTTTAGTTGTCAAAGAAGCTTCTAGATTTTTTATAAGCGAAGCTAGAAAATCAGGGGTTATGCTTACACCATTATCATTACCATCATTATTAGTGCCCGTAAAAACAAAAGGGGTTGGTATTACAGGGCTAAAAATAGCCTTACAATCCTTTTTTTTTTTTTGACTTATCTTGCTTCCCATTTACCTTTTGAGACAGTGTTCTAATACAGGTCGTTTTAATACCTCTGCCCTATTATGTATTAGAAAAGGGGGTGGTGATGAACAGAGTGTCTGAATTAAGCAGACCACTCTTACCCAGTCCAAAGATCAGGGCTTGATCCATCACCGTTATTTAGCTCACTGCCCCTGTAGTGTAGCTCCTATTTTCCCAATAGGCTCTGCGCATTGGAATAGTACCTACAGCAGTAAAGGCCTAGACCAGACGTTAACTAGGTCTACTACTGTCGATACTAGACTTAATTTTTGGGTTTGCCAGCTAAGCTCAGAGTTCGCTAGAAACTTTCTCGAATGTTCAAGGAAGGATTAACTTCCCTGATTAGACAAGAAGGGATTTAGTTTCTGACAACCATAGAACATGACAACTTTGCTCTCCCCTAATCAAGAGTCAATCTCGAGAGTCGTGTGAGCACAAGGCAGTTATTTTACTCAGTCAGTACGTGCATTCTTAGTCTCATCAGAATGTAGAGAAAAGGAAGAGACGGGCGTGTTCAATAAAAGATGTTATTTATTGATCAGTCTCTTTTCTCGTACAAGAGAAATGGATCGATATTATTGCGATACTTATAGTTAAGTAAAGTGCATACATTAGAAGCAATAGTATAAAATAATACTGTAAAAACATTGATATGGTTTCTGAGCCATATGATGTTTAAAATGATTAAAATATATTTACATACACATATACATTTGACTAAACGTACTCAACTGGTGTTTCTAAATACGCCTACCCCGTGTACCTGACCTAAGTCTAATGCGTGGGCGGGAATAGAAAGTTACAGTTTAAGTTAAGTTTGGTTTTGCCAAGTGAATAACTAAAGAATTCTCTAGGAGGGGTTATTCAGTTCTGTACCTGGAATTTAGGATGAATGAGGAATGGTATCTCTTTCTCTGCTCTCGATATTCCAGGCTGCCTGCGAGGGCTGCCCAGAAGCGCCGGTGCTGGGTCTCTCGGCTTGAGATAGCAGCGCGTCTCTCAGCGCGTCAGGAAGGCGGGGCTGCTGCCTGCGGGGTCTGCTTCTGCTCTCGGCTTCGGCAAGTATGGCTGCTCCGTCTTGTCACCACGCGTGTGTTTTGCATAGGGCAAGGTCGGCAATATTTATACCTTAAAGGTGCCGGGATTGACGTAAGGATGGACATAGGTACGTCAATAAAGATGTCATACGACTTGCTCGTTAGCACATTCTTTACTAAAAGTTCTCTGTGAAATCAAAACAATGGCCGCACGGATTATCCAGGTTGTCATAGGTTTGATTTGTTATGAGACCGTCGTATGCCTTATCAGGGGCTGGAGGAATATCGCTTGTCTAATTAGATCTCAAGCGTTATGACCTAATCAGATAACACGTTCCTGTGCCGTAGTGTGACTGCGTCAGATAACGGTATCTGCATCATGGGGAATTTCTTGCCTCATGGGCTGACTGTTAGTTAACTAGCTAGGTAGTTTAACCAGAATAGGGTCAGGAATAGGGGGATCGATTCAGAACCTATAGAAATACACGACACCCACTCCACGCTAACTATGGTCATATCTACTAATCTATGCATAGTATAACATAGTACAACATACTATAGAGTATAGTGTATACCTTACCACCCCAAAATACAAAAATGCATTTTGAAATTTTCAAATATACTGAAAAATTGCAGTCATATATTTTGTATGCACTTAAGCTATGAATTAATTGCAAAAGTAAACACGCATTGTTATGCATTATTGCTTGTTGGTATATGAGAAATACACATGAAATGGCTCTTAATATGGCTATACAGAAAAAAAGTCGAAACCATTTCATCACATAAAATATATTGTGAACATACCAGTGGGCAGCTAAAGTCTATATAAAGTCTATAAAGTATCTAAAAAAAATAGAAATCTTAGTTCTCTAGGAATAGTTTCTTACTTTAAGCAGAAGATCAGTGTCCCGGGAAAAAATATATAGAAAAATATTTTAGGGGCTTGCTGAAAAAAGTTGCTGTCCGTGAACTGGATTGTAATTGTTCATGTGACTTTATTTTTAAAGTTGAAGGCCGAATTCAGGGAACGCCGTGTGCGAGTTTACTCAAAAGTCTCTATTTCTGTTCCGGAGAGAACATCATATCATTCAGGCTTTCGAAAAAACTGTCAACAGCTTCATGGGAAAGTTCCTCTAAGTCGGAAATAGGGGTAACCATGCATTCGTGCGCATGATTGTCTCCATTGACATTCTGATTTGCATTGCTGACAGAAGGTCGTACCTGTTCGATGCTGCTTTCATCTTGAACTTCACTACTCTTCAATCGCAGTGGTGAAGATTCCAGGAATGCCGTCATCAGAATTGGCAGCCTTTGAGGGCAGCACAGTGCGTGAACCTTGGTAGGAACCAACAGTGTATCTGCATCCACCGGCGCATCCGATTGTAGCGTCAGACAGGTGTCTAACACGCATTCTTCTCCGCATAGCAGACACCTTAGTACAGGTAAAACACACCTTTGCCACATTGGTCGAAATGATAGAAACCAAGTCATGTTTAGGTCTCTAAGCCGGGAGAGTCCCAGGATTTTTGATATCCGGTCCCGGTATCCAATGGCTAGGAGCGTATCTTCCATTGTCGCGAGATTTTGTTCTGTGACATGGGTTGCCATAACGAAAAATAAGGACTAGGAATAGGATTCCTGCAATTAGTCCCAGGATCAAGGGAAGTCCGCCAAAAATCGAATGGACGAAATCTGGAAAAATACCCAGTATGGCTTTGAATGGTGTTAATGCCATCGAAAATACTGTCTTAAATACCTTTGAGACCCCTGTGGTATCAGAAATATTTAAGATTTCGCTCAGGATTTCCGCGAAATGTACGGGGGAATTGGTTGATAATAATGTATGTATCTCTGCAGTCGTCCTTGCGACTTGTAGATCATACGTTTCTTTTGATGACGTGAGCCTTGTAGGCGTCTGAAGAAGCACTGTTTTCATTCTGCTTAAAGTGTCTATTCGAATAGAAGTAATTTTCAGACCGGGCCATGCCCTTGCCTCCCTGTCTGGAAAGGAGCTGGGGAACAAAGAACGTCCACAGCACTTGACCTTCGCCGTCGTAGTGACGAGATAAGGAGTCCCGGGCATAAGACTACAGCATCTGCGGTCTACAATAAGAATGTAACTCCCATTATAGAGTCTTTGAAAGAATGGTTCTATTTCAGTTGCAGGTGCACCACACATTGAGGACTGTGACACTTGGGGTACAGTCTTTGCTTCCATCTACACAAAAACGCACGGTGTCCCATCCATTTCGGTGATACCAGATGTGCTAAAACAAATTCAAGATGAATACGGTCCAGAACCTGCTTTAACTCTTGGTATGAAATTACTGAAAGACTTCAAGCAGGTCTCGGCTATACTACTAGCCAACATAAAAGGTGAAGCAGCGAACGTGGCGATCCGCCAGAGGTTAAAAGAGACAGATATAGCAGACCAACCAGCTGAAATTGCCAGAATCATAGAAAAATCCTATGAAGAACTAGGCAGAGATAGTCTAGGTGGAATACCAGTAAAACCGCAACTGACTACAAGTCCAGAAAAAATATTTTTTAATAATAATAATTCACCAAAAAAGAACTGGGATGGAAACAAACAATCCAATCCAAAAGAAAAGAAATTCCAGTCCAGAGGAAGGTCTCCTAGGCGAAGAGAGAAATCTCCAAACCCGAGACAAAGGTCACCTCAGAGTGAACCCTCTGGGAATAGATATAACCTTAGAAATAGGGATAATATTAAAAAACCTGATAGATATCAAGACATTGATACACGTCCCTCTCAATCTTTTCAGAATTCCTCGCAGAAATCGGAAAGAAGAGGACGATCAGAAGAGCACGCCAAGTCCAAAGACAAGGAACCTGCTCAACTGAAAAAGAAATCACAATTTCCAAAAAAGAAGGTAGCCAGTATCAAGGTAGTTAACAATGCCGAGAATACTGAGGACACAACTGAAAAACGGAGAGTGGGCTCAGACAATGCTAGACAGCGCAGCAGAGGTGAGCATAGCTCGCAAAGTCCTTATGAATCATCTGGAGACAGTGGACACGAATGAATACCTTCAAGTGGAAACTGCAGATACCAGAGTTAGCAAGCCCCACAAAATATACGAGATAACATTACGTATAGAGGGAGATAAGACTAGGAAAATACGGGGACTATTTTGGGATAACCTATCCAAGGGCTATGACATCCTTCTAGCTGAAAAAGACTGGCCACCAGAGTTTGTCAGGGAGTGCCCTCATGGCGAAGAAGTAATTATGCCTGCCTTCTCGAATCAAATACCGATTCATAAAAAATATACACTTGCTAGAAAGTGGGCAGTGGCCTTAGCACCTGCTTTATATAAAAATCATGTAGGATGGGATGAGGATTCTCCTCCTCACAAAATCCAGTTAAAATCACAACCAACTGCACAAAGGCAGTACCCAATTAAGCAAGAAGCTAAAAAACAAGTAAATGAAATACTAGATCAGCTAGAATACCAGGGGGTGATTGAAACTTGCACCTCACAAATGAACAATCCTTTGTTTCCGGTCTCCAAACCAGACAATTCGTACCGTCTAGTTTTGGATTACCGACACCTTAACACATGTTGCAAAACTTTTGCAGTGCAAAACTCACACAGTGCTGCACTAATGAATAACATAGTGCGCAAAGAATACAAAACAACCTTGGACATCTCCAACGGATTCTTTTGTCAAAACATAACACCAGATAGCAGATATTTAACTGCATTCTCAGTAAATGGCACTCAAAAACAATTCTGTCGGTTAGCCCAGGGGTACAAGAATAGCCCGGGGGTATTCTCAGCGAGAGTAACAGAATTACTACAACAATATGATGATGAAGCATTATCTTATGTCGATGACATTTACTTAACAGATGATGACTTGGAGACTCACTTGAAAAGAGTGAACACCATAATACTTGGTTTCGCTGCAGAGGGTTACAAATTCAACTTCAAAAAATCCAGAATTGCCCATCTGAAAATCCAGTACGGAGGATATGAATTATCAAGTATTGCCTGGTTGACGGTCTTTTAAGAACTAGAAGAATTAAAAAAACTAAAATATGAAAAAACGTATCCTCTGCCAATCGACATTCTGCCTCTAAGACATTACGCCTGTGTAATCTATACAGACGGACATGCTCAACCCTCCGTTTGGGGAGAACATGCATACAATCCCACATGTGAGATTACAAAAGAAGTGTGGCACGGAGGTAAACTAAGACCTCTATTAACAAAATCACACTCAGTAGAAACTAATTCAGAACTACAAACTGAAATATTAGCTTTGAAAATGGCGCTAGATAATGCGGATCGCGAATTCCCGACACTTATAGTGTCAGATTCATATTTCTGCGTCAAAGCATATAACAAGGATTTGCAGACATGGATTCAGAACGGTTACAAAGATGACACAGATGCACCAATAAAGCAGAGACTTCTCTGGGAACAAGTAGCTCTTTTGAAGAAAGAACTACCAAAGACTCACGTGACTCACTCACTGAGTCATCAACGTGATGGCGTTCACGTTGTGGGGAATTCATTGGCTGAGACAGCCGCAGCGGCAGCCACTAGATCGGCTCCCGTAGATCGAAAAAAGCGTACATTAAAATACATTGACGGCGAAACATTGCTGGCGGTGAAAACGTCATCAAAAGGCGACTGCTCAGCGTTACCGATCAACTATCCACTCAATTATACATACATAATCGATGCAAACTCCATTCCTTTTGCTCGAATCCCTGGAGTGGGGGATAGAGTGATTCCAAACATGGACAGGAGAAACTTGTTAATCGCAGACGCACACATGGGCGAGGGTCTCAGACACCTTAAATTAAAAGATTCTCTGGAAGAATTACAATCACGGTACTGGTGGCCAGGCATGAGCCTGCACTACACCATGTTTGTAAAAAACTGCCCAAACTGCAACAGAGATCGCAGCGGGGAGAGAAGCAGTTTAATACCTCGTCGTATCAAGGCAGATAACATCACCACTAAAAAGAATGGCTTGCGATTAACGTATACAGGCTAGTTCCCACTTATAATGTAGATCCACAGCACTCGGCTGACGTCCGGACTGTTATACAAGATTTGCGAGTCTAAATGGCATATACGCTAAGAGCATGCTACGTTCGACCATTTTTTTCTTTTTCTCAAGCAATCCAGCCTGGGGGGGGGAAAGAATGGCCAAATGAGCACAGCCCAGCGGGAATCTTCTCACTTCCTTCCTGAGGGTATGGGATGGTGTAAAGAAAAAACCAAGACAGAAAGCAATCTATAATAGAAAGGATATTAGGTTCGGGAGCTGGGTGAGTCAAACATCTAATAAGTGTCCAACGTAGTCTAAATAACTTGCCAAGAAATTCTCTGAAGGGATTCAGTCCGTACGAATTATTATTCGGAACTAGGATGTTGATCTCTGACCTTGATAGTCAGACTTCAGTGGTAACAGAAAAAAGCTTTGATGTCAAAGACCGTTTGGCTATTTTGCAGGACTTAAACAAAACAAGAAAAGACCTGAGCAACATACAGTTGAAACAACAGCCAACGACCACTGAAGAATCACCACCTGTCCCAGCAAGACCTGTCTGGATTCCAAAAGTCGGGGATCTAGTCAGGGAGAAGATCGCGGTAAAGAAGGAATTTGGGCCTTCTTACAGAAAAGCAGTTCCTGTCTTGTCTGTCAACGGGACAAGATCAGTTGTACTACCGCCACTTGCTGGTAAAAAGGAGAACCGAGTTGTATCCATCGACCTGGTAAAACCACAACATGTGGCCGATAACAAATAGTAGGCCAAGTGGACTCCCAATAAGTAGCAGAACACCAAGGTTTGCTACCAGTACAGAGGTCCTATCAAAGAGGCTCATCACATTCGAAACGCCTACAGAAGAACAACAAGGACTATGCAACAATGCAATAGAACTAAGACCTCTGAAAACCCAAATAAAGACATTTAGCAGAGAAACACCAATCTATACAGAAGTACCAAGTGAAAATGCAAAAATCAAAAATCCGGAACCAATTGGAACAATTGACAGAACTGCATCCGGTTACTTCATCAACTTCGATGATTCCTCTGACGGTTTCAGCGAACAAAAGACACAGCCATCATCAAAATCCTTTAAAGACAAAGCGAAGGAACTTTTGAAACAACTAAAAGAAACATATCTGATTTCTCCATGGATTGAATTTTGGGTGGGTTTTGGTGCATTTATCCTCATACTTTGGCTCATCATGGTATTTACCTTGGGACGCTTCATTGAGGGAAAATATGCTAAAATGGACACAGCAAGTCAGAACATCAACTTGGTCCTCAAACCACACACATCTTCACACGTCGAGAAACGAGAACTTTCTTCAGAACTTTCTTCAGCCAACTTCACAGCAATTCCAATACCTGGTGGGGTAGCCTGGGACAACACTGACTATGAAATTTATGGTCCGGTCGAGATCCTGAAATATCCACACCAAATTAAGATCTCTTTGAGTGACTTTGCAAAACCAAACTCATTTGCTGATGATTGGGACTTTGAAAGTATTAACAATATGATGTCTGACTTAGTAATGTCTGCTAAATTTACAAAACATGATTATTTGCAGGGTTCTACAAATTATGACAGCATGTACTGCTATAACCATTATGGTAACCATTTCGTGCATAAATCTGCACAACCTAGAAATGTTTTAAGTTATAATCAATGGGAACATTGTGCTACACCTCCAAAAGGGAGCTCTAGAACCGTTTATGACAAATATTCATATTTTTCAGGTTTTAACATAACTAATGCTGAAACATTTTATTATAAATTGTCAAACAAGACAGGGATGAAAACCATGATAACCAACACAAAATTGATATATTCAAATTCTTTCTTTGAAAAAATGAATACTTTTGGATTTGATTATTGGGACAAAAATGTTGATTTGAAAAGTGTTTGGGGTACAAAAGAATGGCAAGTACAGGGTATAGAAGCTTTGTTTAGAGCCTGCATGATCCCAGAACAAATGATATTTTTAAATGACACTGTTCAACAAACCACCTGTCTTGGCTTAGCCAAAATCAAAGATTTAAATAACCTGTCTATTCCAAAGCCAACAATGTTTAGCAATAACTCTGATATAGACATAAACCATATACTTAACCAAAACAGAACACATCCTGATTGGAAACAATGGTTGATCTGGCCCACAGATACAAATAACTGTCAAGATAGATTCCTGAATAAAACACAGGGTTTCAAAATGACCAGGCCAGACCCTAGATATCCCCAAAGACATCACCCAGGGATAATAACAACCTACAGTGTGGGCAAATTATGCCTTCAATGGCTACAAACTTCCACACTGCCTGAAATTAAGCAACACCTAACTTTACTTACTGATGGTGCTGACTTGCGTGATTTCATACTGGGACCACGCAAACAGCGTCATAAGCGTTTCATAGCAGCCTCTGTATATGCAGCATACAATGAGGCCTGGAAGGTTACTCAAATTGAGACAGCAGAAAGAATACGGGAAATTGACCGTATTAATTTGGAAAAATCACTTTCTGTAGTGGACAATGGGTTAATGACTCTGTCCTCCAGAATTTTTTCATTGGACAGCATTGTGTCTTCAGCAATCGATATATTATCGCAAGACTTACTGTTATTACAACATGGTCAGTCACAATTGCGTTCTATTGTACAGCTTGGCTGGACGTTACAAAATCTGCGTTCAGGCTACGTGCCTTGGCGTTTAATCAACACAACGTCACTATTCCAAATCTTTAACCTTACTGATAGACAAATCGGTATGGCGCAGAAGGGTGCTGATTATACAATCTTGAGCATTGAAAAACTAGAAAGATTACCAATGACAATGTCAGAACGACCTGTCAGTGAATGGATAATACACGGAATCATAAATATTCCAATCTCAACCTTCAGGTTTCAATACTGCCAAAAATATATACAGGCTGGCATGTACGAGAAATTGGGAAAAGGGTACCTTAAAACAACTTGGAACCTGCCCTATTCACATGCATGTGTCAGTAACAAAGGACAGAAAGTGTTTCTTAGTGGCAACAATTGTGCAATGTCACTAAGCGGCACGCTTCTGTGTAACGGTATTAGTTTGCACGGAGCCTGTGAAGGGAATTCATACAATCTTTCATGTCACCAACAAGGCGCACCTGCAACTGAAATAGAACCATTCTTTCAAAGACTCTATAATGGGAGTTACATTCTTATTGTAGACCGCAGATGCTGTAGTCTTATGCCCGGGACTCCTTATCTCGTCACTACGACGGCGAAGGTCAAGTGCTGTGGACGTTCTTTGTTCCCCAGCTCCTTTCCAGACAGGGAGGCAAGGGCATGGCCCGGTCTGAAAATTACTTCTATTCGAATAGACACTTTAAGCAGAATGAAAACAGTGCTTCTTCAGACGCCTACAAGGCTCACGTCATCAAAAGAAACGTATGATCTACAAGTCGCAAGGACGACTGCAGAGATACATACATTATTATCAACCAATTCCCCCGTACATTTCGCGGAAATCCTGAGCGAAATCTTAAATATTTCTGATACCACAGGGGTCTCAAAGGTATTTAAGACAGTATTTTCGATGGCATTAACACCATTCAAAGCCATACTGGGTATTTTTCCAGATTTCGTCCATTCGGTTTTTGGCGGACTTCCCTTGATCCTGGGACTAATTGCAGGAATCCTATTCCTAGTCCTTATTTTTCGTTATGGCAACCCATGTCACAGAACAAAATCTCGCGACAATGGAAGATACGCTCCTAGCCATTGGATACCGGGACCGGATATCAAAAATCCTGGGACTCTCCCGGCTTAGAGACCTAAACATGACTTGGTTTCTATCATTTCGACCAATGTGGCAAAGGTGTGTTTTACCTGTACTAAGGTGTCTGCTATGCGGAGAAGAATGCGTGTTAGACACCTGTCTGACGCTACAATCGGATGCGCCGGTGGATGCAGATACACTGTTGGTTCCTACCAAGGTTCACGCACTGTGCTGCCCTCAAAGGCTGCCAATTCTGATGACGGCATTCCTGGAATCTTCACCACTGCGATTGAAGAGTAGTGAAGTTCAAGATGAAAGCAGCATCGAACAGGTACGACCTTCTGTCAGCAATGCAAATCAGAATGTCAATGGAGACAATCATGCGCACGAATGCATGGTTACCCCTATTTCCGACTTAGAGGAACTTTCCCATGAAGCTGTTGACAGTTTTTTCGAAAGCCTGAATGATATGATGTTCTCTCCGGAACAGAAATAGAGACTTTTGAGTAAACTCGCACACGGCGTTCCCTGAATTCGGCCTTCAACTTTAAAAATAAAGTCACATGAACAATTACAATCCAGTTCACGGACAGCAACTTTTTTCAGCAAGCCCCTAAAATATTTTTCTATATATTTTTTCCCGGGACACTGATCTTCTGCTTAAAGTAAGAAACTATTCCTAGAGAACTAAGATTTCTATTTTTTTAGATACTTTATAGACTTTATATAGACTTTAGCTGCCCACTGGTATGTTCACAATATATTTTATGTGATGAAATGGTTTCGACTTTTTTTCTGTATAGCCATATTAAGAGCCATTTCATGTGTATTTCTCATATACCAACAAGCAATAATGCATAACAATGCGTGTTTACTTTTGCAATTAATTCATAGCTTAAGTGCATACAAAATATATGACTGCAATTTTTCAGTATATTTGAAAATTTCAAAATGCATTTTTGTATTTTGGGGTGGTAAGGTATACACTATACTCTATAGTATGTTGTACTATGTTATACTATGCATAGATTAGTAGATATGACCATAGTTAGCGTGGAGTGGGTGTCGTGTATTTCTATAGGTTCTGAATCGATCCCCCTATTCCTGACCCTATTCTGGTTAAACTACCTAGCTAGTTAACTAACAGTCAGCCCATGAGGCAAGAAATTCCCCATGATGCAGATACCGTTATCTGACGCAGTCACACTACGGCGCAGGAACGTGTTATCTGATTAGGTCATAACGCTTGAGATCTAATTAGACAAGCGATATTCCTCCAGCCCCTGATAAGGCATACGACGTTCTCATAACAAATCAAACCTATGACAACCTGGATAATCCGTGCGGCCATTGTTTTGATTTCACAGAGAACTTTTAGTAAAGAATGTGCTAACGAGCAAGTCGTATGACATCTTTATTGACGTACCTATGTCCATCCTTACGTCAATCCCGGCACCTTTAAGGTATAAATATTGCCGACCTTGCCCTATGCAAAACACACGCGTGGTGACAAGACGGAGCAGCCATACTTGCCGAAGCCGAGAGCAGAAGCAGACCCCGCAGGCAGCAGCCCCGCCTTCCTGACGCGCTGAGAGACGCGCTGCTATCTCAAGCCGAGAGACCCAGCACCGGCGCTTCTGGGCAGCCCTCGCAGGCAGCCTGGAATATCGAGAGCAGAGAAAGAGATACCATTCCTCATTCATCCTAAATTCCAGGTACAGAACTGAATAACCCCTCCTAGAGAATTCTTTAGTTATTCACTTGGCAAAACCAAACTTAACTTAAACTGTAACTTTCTATTCCCGCCCACGCATTAGACTTAGGTCAGGTACACGGGGTAGGCGTATTTAGAAACACCAGTTGAGTACGTTTAGTCAAATGTATATGTGTATGTAAATATATTTTAATCATTTTAAACATCATATGGCTCAGAAACCATATCAATGTTTTTACAGTATTATTTTATACTATTGCTTCTAATGTATGCACTTTACTTAACTATAAGTATCGCAATAATATCGATCCATTTCTCTTGTACGAGAAAAGAGACTGATCAATAAATAACATCTTTTATTGAACACGCCCGTCTCTTCCTTTTCTCTACATTCTGATGAGACTAAGAATGCACGTACTGACTGAGTAAAATAATTGCCTTGTGCTCACACGACTCTCGAGATTGACTCTTGATTAGGGGAGAGCAAAGTTGTCATGTTCTATGGTTGTCAGAAACTAAATCCCTTCTTGTCTAATCAGGGAAGTTAATCCTTCCTTGAACATTCGAGAAAGTTTCTAGCGAACTCTGAGCTTAGCTGGCAAACCCAAAAATTAAGTCTAGTATCGACAGTAGTAGACCTAGTTAACGTCTGGTCTAGGCCTTTACTGCTGTAGGTACTATTCCAATGCGCAGAGCCTATTGGGAAAATAGGAGCTACACTAAGATTGAGAGGGACGTGTATCAATGTCTTGATATCTATCAGGTTTTTTAATATTATCCCTATTTCTAAGGTTATATCTATTCCCAGAGGGTTCACTCTGAGGTGACCTTTGTCTCGGGTTTGGAGATTTCTCTCTTCGCCTAGGAGACCTTCCTCTGGACTGGAATTTCTTTTCTTTTGGATTGGATTGTTTGTTTCCATCCCAGTTCTTTTTTGGTGAATTATTATTATTAAAAAATATTTTTTCTGGACTTGTAGTCAGTTGCGGTTTTACTGGTATTCCACCTAGACTATCTCTGCCTAGTTCTTCATAGGATTTTTCTATGATTCTGGCAATTTCAGCTGGTTGGTCTGCTATATCTGTCTCTTTTAACCTCTGGCGGATCGCCACGTTCGCTGCTTCACCTTTTATGTTGGCTAGTAGTATAGCCGAGACCTGCTTGAAGTCTTTCAGTAATTTCATACCAAGAGTTAAAGCAGGTTCTGGACCGTATTCATCTTGAATTTGTTTTAGCACATCTGGTATCACCGAAATGGATGGGACACCGTGCGTTTTTGTGTAGATGGAAGCAAAGACTGTACCCCAAGTGTCACAGTCCTCAATGTGTGGTGCGATTCCCATTGGGAGACATATAGTCAGAATCCTGTGTTTTTCTAGCGGGGTGGTGTCAGGAAACACCGCCTCTATTTGGGTGATTTTCTGTGCCAACCAGAATGGTATCTGTTCCCGTTTAGCTGGAACTTTACCTAGGCAGGATTGGATGTTCTGTGGTGTGATTTTATTTGTGTTCCCCTGGTGAGAGGTCAGCTGTGGTAGTTTAATTGCTGGCTGAATTGTAGAAGTCCGCATTACATACTGAACTAATTGTCTGTGAATTTTTAGTAGTTGTTTTAGCTGTATTAATAGCTCTGGTGCAGGCATCTCGTTGATGTCTGGATGTGGTGTGTATCCGGCTAAGACCGGCCACGTTGCTCCTGGTCTTCCTAAAGGACCGAGCCTTGTAATGTGATTATTATGTTTTAGGGCGCCATCAAATAAGAGCAAATGCTCTTGGAATTTGAGTGGTACTTCCACGTCCTCGAAAGGAGTGTACGTTTCTGGTGGAACCTCTATTTTGTAATAGTGGAAGTACTTTGTTACAGCATTTGCTGCTGGAAAATGTATCCATGTATAGTATACCTCTGTCTGCCGATATTCGTGTGCCTTGATTACGAATATGACTGTGCCACCTCTAGGTGTCAGTCCATTTTCTATAAGTTTTAAGGTTATAGATCTCCTTTTGGCGACCTGGATGAGTATTATATCCGGGTCTGCTGTTTGCATAGTAGCATCAGCATCTGCTATTTCAGTAGCTAATCTAATTGCCTCTCTTTCATCATCACTCTCTGCCATTTTACAGACAGGATGGTATTATGTTTGTTTGCAGACCAGGTTTCTTATGGAAACAGAGATTAGATGCACAATATTCTGGAACTGTTTTATCCTTCAACGTTGACTATACCAAGAACCATACATAGGAGTTCCCTCCTGCGAGGTTTTGGAGGATATTATAACCTTTCACCCACTCCAGACGTCTTTGGAGTATTTGGAAAAAGGGGTCTGAGTGAGAAAGCACGACTGAGTTACTCTAAATGTCTTACGTTAGTTTTATCGCCCTTTCCAAACGCGTTGGGCGCCATGTAGTGTAGCTCCTATTTTCCCAATAGGCTCTGCGCATTGGAATAGTACCTACAGCAGTAAAGGCCTAGACCAGACGTTAACTAGGTCTACTACTGTCGATACTAGACTTAATTTTTGGGTTTGCCAGCTAAGCTCAGAGTTCGCTAGAAACTTTCTCGAATGTTCAAGGAAGGATTAACTTCCCTGATTAGACAAGAAGGGATTTAGTTTCTGACAACCATAGAACATGACAACTTTGCTCTCCCCTAATCAAGAGTCAATCTCGAGAGTCGTGTGAGCACAAGGCAATTATTTTACTCAGTCAGTACGTGCATTCTTAGTCTCATCAGAATGTAGAGAAAAGGAAGAGACGGGCGTGTTCAATAAAAGATGTTATTTATTGATCAGTCTCTTTTCTCGTACAAGAGAAATGGATCGATATTATTGCGATACTTATAGTTAAGTAAAGTGCATACATTAGAAGCAATAGTATAAAATAATACTGTAAAAACATTGATATGGTTTCTGAGCCATATGATGTTTAAAATGATTAAAATATATTTACATACACATATACATTTGACTAAACGTACTCAACTGGTGTTTCTAAATACGCCTACCCCGTGTACCTGACCTAAGTCTAATGCGTGGGCGGGAATAGAAAGTTACAGTTTAAGTTAAGTTTGGTTTTGCCAAGTGAATAACTAAAGAATTCTCTAGGAGGGGTTATTCAGTTCTGTACCTGGAATTTAGGATGAATGAGGAATGGTATCTCTTTCTCTGCTCTCGATATTCCAGGCTGCCTGCGAGGGCTGCCCAGAAGCGCCGGTGCTGGGTCTCTCGGCTTGAGATAGCAGCGCGTCTCTCAGCGCGTCAGGAAGGCGGGGCTGCTGCCTGCGGGGTCTGCTTCTGCTCTCGGCTTCGGCAAGTATGGCTGCTCCGTCTTGTCACCACGCGTGTGTTTTGCATAGGGCAAGGTCGGCAATATTTATACCTTAAAGGTGCCGGGATTGACGTAAGGATGGACATAGGTACGTCAATAAAGATGTCATACGACTTGCTCGTTAGCACATTCTTTACTAAAAGTTCTCTGTGAAATCAAAACAATGGCCGCACGGATTATCCAGGTTGTCATAGGTTTGATTTGTTATGAGAACGTCGTATGCCTTATCAGGGGCTGGAGGAATATCGCTTGTCTAATTAGATCTCAAGCGTTATGACCTAATCAGATAACACGTTCCTGTGCCGTAGTGTGACTGCGTCAGATAACGGTATCTGCATCATGGGGAATTTCTTGCCTCATGGGCTGACTGTTAGTTAACTAGCTAGGTAGTTTAACCAGAATAGGGTCAGGAATAGGGGGATCGATTCAGAACCTATAGAAATACACGACACCCCATCCCAGCTCAGAACCTGGCTATATGCAAATTAGTCTGTCCCTGGCCCAGTGCATCATGGGAACAGGGCAGACCAAACTACCAAGCCAATTCTTCACCAGAAAGGAGACAAGCTACCGGGGACCGGTTTCTGGCATTTCAGCCTCGTCGGCCCGGCTTGCTTGAATCCTGATGGAGCAGTGAGCAAGGGACTCATGTCTGAGTATACCCTGCCACACCTATAGTGGCCAAAAACGATTCAGAAAAGGGAGTGGTGATGAACAGAGTGTCTGAATTAAGCAGACCACTCTTACCCAGTCCAAAGATCAGGGCTTGATCCATCACCGTTATTTAGCTCACTGCCCCATCCCAGCTCAGAACCTGGCTATATGCAAATTAGTCTGTCCCTGGCCCAGTGCATCATGGGAACAGGGCAGACCAAACTACCAAGCCAATTCTTCACCAGAAAGGAGACAAGCTACCGGGGACCGGTTTCTGGCATTTCAGCCTCGTCGGCCCGGCTTGCTTGAATCCTGATGGAGCAGTGAGCAAGGGACTCATGTCTGAGTATACCCTGCCACACCTATAGTGGCCAAAAACGATTCAGAAAAGGGGGTGGTGATGAACAGAGTGTCTGAATTAAGCAGACCACTCTTACCCAGTCCAAAGATCAGGGCTTGATCCATCACCATTATTTAGCTCACTGCCCCATCCCAGCTCAGAACCTGGCTATATGCAAATTAGTCTGTCCCTGGCCCAGTGCATCATGGGAACAGGGCAGACCAAACTACCAAGCCAATTCTTCACCAGAAAGGAGACAAGCTACCGGGGACCGGTTTCTGGCATTTCAGCCTCGTCGGCCCGGCTTGCTTGAATCCTGATGGAGCAGTGAGCAAGGGACTCATGTCTGAGTATACCCTGCCACACCTATAGTGGCCAAAAACGATTCAGAAAAGGGGGTGGTGATGAACAGAGTGTCTGAATTAAGCAGACCACTCTTACCCAGTCCAAAGATCAGGGCTTGATCCATCACCGTTATTTAGCTCACTGCCCCATCCCAGCTCAGAACCTGGCTATATGCAAATTAGTCTGTCCCTGGCCCAGTGCATCATGGGAACAGGGCAGACCAAACTACCAAGCCAATTCTTCACCAGAAAGGAGACATGCTACCGGGGACCGGTTTCTGGCATTTCAGCCTCGTCGGCCCGGCTTGCTTGAATCCTGATGGAGCAGTACTCTGCTTAATTCAGAGACTCTGTCCATCACCACCCCTTGTTGTAAATAATTTTGTCCACCCTAAGCGTGGAAGGGTATACTCAGATGTGAGTCCCTTGCTCATTGCACCATCAGGATTCAAGCAAGCCGGGCCGAAGACGGCTGTAATGCCAGAAACCGGTCCCCGGAAGCTTGTTTCCTTCCCAGTGTAAGAATTGGCTTTTGTAGTCTGGTCTGCCATGTTCCCATGATGCACTGGGCCAGGGACAGACTAATTTGCATACAGCCAGGTTCTGAAACTGGGATGGTGCAATGAGCTAAAAAACGGTGTTGGATCTAGCCCTGATCTCTTGACTGGGTGAGAGTACTCTGCTTAATTCAGAGACTCTGTCCATCACCACCCCTTGTTGTAAATAATTTTGTCAACCCTAAGCGTGGAAGGGTATACTCAGATGTGAGTCCCTTGCTCATTGCACCATCAGGATTCAAGCAAGCCGGGCCGACGAAGGTTGAAATGCCAGAAACCGGTCCCCGGAAGCTTGTTTCCTTCCCAGTGTAAGAATTGGCTTGGTAGTTTGGTTTGCCCTGTTCCCATCATGCACTGGGACAGGAACGGACTAATTTGCATATAGCCAGGTTCTGAACTGGGATGGTGCAGTGAGCTAAAAAACGGTGTTGGATCTAGCCCTGATCTCTTGACTGGGTGAGAGTATTCTGCTTAATTCAGAAACTCTGTCCATCACCACCCCTTGTTGTTAAATATTTTGTCCACCCTAAGCGTGGAAGGGTATACTCAGATGTGAGTCCCTTGCTCATTGCACCATCAGGATTCAAGCAAGCCGGGCCGACGAAGGCTGAAATGCCAGAAACCGGTCCCCAGAAGCTTGTTTCCTTCCCAGTGTAAGAATTGGCTTGGTAGTTTGGTTTGCCCTGTTCCCATCATGCACTGGGACAGGAACGGACTAATTTGCATATAGCCAGGTTCTGAACTGGGATGGTGCAGTGAGCTAAAAAACAGTGTTGGATCTAGCCCTGATCTCTTGACTGGGTGAGAGTATTCTGCTTAATTCAGAAACTCTGTCCAGCACCACCCCTTGTTGTTAAATATTTTGTCCACCCTAAGCGTGGAAGGGTATACTCAGATGTGAGTCCCTTGCTCATTGCACCATCAGGATTCAAGCAAGCCGGGCCGACGAAGGCTGAAATGCCAGAAACCGGTCCCCGGAAGCTTGTTTCCTTCCCAGTGTAAGAATTGGCTTGGTAGTTTGGTTTGCCCTGTTCCCATCATGCACTGGGACAGGAACGGACTAATTTGCATATAGCCAGGTTCTGAGCTGGGATGGTGCAGTGAGCTAAAAAACAGTGTTGGATCTAGCCCTGATCTCTTGACTGGGTGAGAGTATTCTGCTTAATTCAGAAACTCTGTCCATCACCACCCCTTGTTGTTAAATATTTTGTCCACCCTAAGCGTGGAAGGGTATACTCAGATGTGAGTCCCTTGCTCATTGCACCATCAGGATTCAAGCAAGCCGGGCCGACGAAGGCTGAAATGCCAGAAACCGGTCCCCGGAAGCTTGTTTCCTTCCCAGTGTAAGAATTGGCTTGGTAGTTTGGTTTGCCCTGTTCCCATCATGCACTGGGACAGGAACGGACTAATTTGCATATAGCCAGGTTCTGAACTGGGATGGTGCAGTGAGCTAAAAAACGGTGTTGGATCTAGCCCTGATCTCTTGACTGGGTGAGAGTATTCTGCTTAATTCAGAAACTCTGTCCATCACCACCCCTTGTTGTTAAATATTTTGTCCACCCTAAGCGTGGAAGGGTATACTCAGATGTGAGTCCCTTGCTCATTGCACCATCAGGATTCAAGCAAGCCGGGCCGACGAAGGCTGAAATGCCAGAAACCGGTCCCCGGAAGCTTGTTTCCTTCCCAGTGTAAGAATTGGCTTGGTAGTTTGGTTTGCCCTGTTCCCATCATGCACTGGGACAGGAACGGACTAATTTGCATATAGCCAGGTTCTGAACTGGGATGGTGCAGTGAGCTAAAAAACGGTGTTGGATCTAGCCCTGATCTCTTGACTGGGTGAGAGTATTCTGCTTAATTCAGAAACTCTGTCCATCACCACCCCTTGTTGTTAAATATTTTGTCCACCCTAAGCGTGGAAGGGTATACTCAGATGTGAGTCCCTTGCTCATTGCACCATCAGGATTCAAGCAAGCCGGGCCGACGAAGGCTGAAATGCCAGAAACCGGTCCCCGGAAGCTTGTTTCCTTCCCAGTGTAAGAATAGGCTTGGTAGTTTGGTTTGCCCTGTTCCCATCATGCACTGGGACAGGAACGGACTAATTTGCATATAGCCAGGTTCTGAACTGGGATGGTGCAGTGAGCTAAAAAACGGTGTTGGATCTAGCCCTGATCTCTTGACTGGGTGAGAGTATTCTGCTTAATTCAGAAACTCTGTCCATCACCACCCCTTGTTGTTAACTATTATGTATTAGGGCCTTCCGGGGAGGTCATGCCAATCACAGGAGTACCCCAACCCATAGTGTACCCTAGTGTACGTAGGTGTTTTCACTATATTCTAAGTGTCTTTCATCATAGCACTAGTTCCGGGCCTAGTTTGGCAGAGCCCAGGGTCAGTCAGAGTCAGTTACCACCAGTACCAGTCAATAGAAAGTTAGGGGTGCCCAGGGCACAGGATGACTTTGCAGCAAGGCGTCTTTCTGCACCTCTGTTAGTTCTTTCTGCATATCTCTTGCTTCTTTCTGCACCTTTTTTCCTCTTTCTGGACTTCTGTTGCCTCTTTTATATTTCTCTTGCCTCTTTCTGTGCCTTTCTACACATGTCCTTCCTCTGTAGGCATAGTTAGAAATTAGCATTTAAAAAACCTTAGAAATTCACTAAAAAAAACATAGGTTTCAGGGACATTATAAGATTATAGTTAAAAAAATAGCATTGAAAAAACCTTTGAAATTCACTGAAAAACCATAGGTTTCAGGGACGTTATAGTTAGAAATTAGCATTTATAAAATCTTGGAAATTCACTGAAAAAACCATAGGTTTCAGGGACGTTATAGTTAGTTGGACATTCCACTCATACAAAACCAGAGAAATTTGGCTGTTATAGTTAGTTGAGCTAACTATAACTCGCACCCTTGCAATGCACTGCTGATAACGTCACATATTATATTATTTGTGACATGGTCAGTGATATCACTGATGACATCACTGATGACATCTAAAATCTCATCACTGATGACATCCATGACGACATCTTCCATCTGATAATCTGATGCGCCTCCTCACACCCTAATATAACCTTTGATACACCTACTCTAAAATTCAGACTACCATTTTCAAAACCATAGACACACCAATACCAGTTACTACATACCTACTCACTGATTCCTAGGACTACACACACATCCACTCATTCACCCATACAGTCACTCATACATGCAGTCACTCATCAATACAGCACTATCATATGCACTCATACACCTGTACAGACACTCACATACTGTCACTCATCCAAAGAGTTATTCACACACCTAGTAAGTCATGCAAAGAATCAATCACACTCCCATTTACTTACCTATACAATTATACACACACCACCTCACTTATTCATACAGATATTAACACATACTTACTCTCATACAATCACTGATACAAGCACACACTCATCCATACAGCAACTCTAATAATCACCCACTCTCACATATAGTCATTTACATAGTCCAACACTCACATATACTGCCTTTCACATATGTAATTACTCACACATGAACCACTGAGAAATGGTAGTCTGTATTTTAGAGTGGGTGTATCAAAGGTTATATTAGGGTGTGAGGAGGTGCATCAGATTATCATGTGGATTACATCATCAGTGATGTCATTTGAGATGTCATCAGTGATGTCACTGACCATGTCATGAGTGATGTAATATGTGACGTCATCAGCAGTGCATTATGGGGGTGCGAGTTATAGTTACCTCAACTTACTAAAATGGCCGAATTTCTCTGGTTTTGTACGAGTGAAATGTCCAACTAACTATAACGTCCATGAAACCTGTGTTTTTTTCAGTGAATTTTTAAGGTTTTTTTAAATGCAAATTTCTAACTATAACGTCCCTGAAACCTTTGTTTTTTCAGTGAATTTCAAAGGTTTTTTAAATGCTAACTTATATCTATAATGTCCCTGAAATCTATGGGTTTTTCAGTGAATTTCAAAGGTTTTTAAAATACTAATTTATAACTATACCATCCCTGAAACCTATGGTTTTTTCAGTAAATGTCAAAAGTTTTTTAAATGCTAATTTATAACTATGCCTACAGAGGTAGGACATGTGCAGAAAGGTGAAGAAAGAAGCAAGAGAAATGTAGAAAGAACAAACAGAGGTACAGATAGAGGTCTTGTTGCAAAGTCATCCTGTGCCACCAACAATTTGCTGACTGGTACTGGTGGTAACTGACTCTGACTAACCAGGCCCAGAGCAAGTGCTATGCTGAAAGACACTTAGAATACAGTGAGAACACCTAAATATACTAGGGTACGTTACGGGTTGGGGTACCCCTGTGATTGGTATGACCTCCCCTGTAAGGCCCTTGTACATAGTAGGTCAGGGGAATTAAAACTGCCTCTAAATCAAGGGTGCAGAAAGAGGCAAGAGAAGTGCAGAAAGAAACAGAGGTGTAGAAAGAAGCACGATAGGTGCGGAAAGAGGCAAGTGAGGTGCATAAAGAAGCAAGAACAGTGCAGAGGTGCAAAATGAAGCAAGAGGGTTGCAGCATGAGCTAGGAGAGGTACACAAAGAGGCAAGAAAGGTACAGAAAGAAGCAGGTGGGGTACAGAAAGAATGAAAAAAAGTGCGGAAAAAGGCTGAAGAAGCAACAGAGGTATAGAAGAACCAACAGAGGTGCAGAAAGAAGTAAGAGGGGTACAGAAAGAGGCAAGAAAAGTGCAGGAAGAGGCAAAAGAGGTGTAGGAAGAAGCAAGAGGGGTGCAGAACGAAGCAAGAGAAGTACAGAAAGAAGTAACAGTTGTGCTCAAAGTGGCAAGGGGGTGCAGGAAGAGGCAAGGAAAGTGCAGAAAGAAGCAACAGAGGTGCTGAAAGAGGCAAGAGAGGTACAGAAACAGTCAAGAAAGGTACAGAAAGAAGCAATAGGGGTGCAAAAAGAGGCAAGAGGGGTGCAAAAAAATAGGAGAGGTATGCAAAGAGGCAAGAAAGGTACATAAAGAGGCAGGAGCGGTACAGAAAGAAAGAAGAGAAGTGCAGAAAGAGGCAAGGACTTGCTGAAAGAAGCAAAAGAGATATAGAAAGAACCAACAGAGGTGCAGAAAGAAGCAAGAGGGGTACAGAAAGAGGCAATACAAGTGCAGAAAGAAGCAAAAAACAAAAGAGGTGCAGAAAATGGCAAGAGAACTACAGAAAACAGAAGAGTGGTATAGGAAGGGGCAGGAGAGGTACATAAATAGGCATAAAGGATACAGAAAGAGGCAAGAGAAGTGCAGAAAGAAGCAAACATAGTGCAGAAAGAAGCAACAGATGTGCTCAAAGAGGCAAAAGGGGTGCAGAAAGAGGCAAGAGAAATGCAGAAAGCTGCAACAGAGGTGCTGCCAGAGGCAAGAGAGATGCAGAAACAGGCAAGAAAGGTAGAGCAAGAGGAAACAAGGGTGCAGAAAGAGGTAAGAGGTTTATGGAACTTTGCAAGAGAGGTGCAGAAAGATGCAAGAGCAGTGCAAAAAGAAACAAGAGAAGTGCAGAAAGAAGCAAGAGAGGTGGAGAAATAGGGAAGAGGGGTGCAGAAAGAGGCCTGAGGGATATAGAAATTTACAAAAGAGGCGCAGAAAGAAGCAATAGTATTGCAGAAGGAACTAAGAGAGATGCAAGAAAGAAGTGAGTGAAGTGCAGAAAGAATCAGCAGAGGTGCTGAAAGAGGCAAGAGAGGTGCAGAAACAGGCAAGAAATGTAGAGAAAGAGGGAACAGGGGTGCAGAAAGAGGTAAGAGGGATAAATACATTTGCAAAAAGGTGCAGAAAGAAGCAAGAGCAATGCAGAAAAAAGTAAGAGAAGTGTAGAAAGAAGCAAGAGAGGTGGGGAAATAGGAAAGATGGGTGCAGAAAGAGGCATGAGGTATGCAGAAATGTGCAAAAGAAGTGCAGAACGAAGCAAGAGCATTGCAGAAAGAACTAACGGAGGTGCAAAAAGAGGCAAGAGGAGTGCAGAAAGAAGCAAGAGAAGTGCAGAAAGAAGCAACTGAGGTGCTTAAAGAGGCAAGAGGGGTTCAGAAAGAGACAAGAAAGGTAGAGCAAGAGGAAACAAGGGTGCAGAAAGAGGTAAGAGGTTTACAGGACTTTGCAAGAGAGGTACAGAAAGAAGCAAGAGCAGTGCAAAAAGAAACAAGAGAAGTGCAGAAAGAAGCAGGAGAGGTGGAGAAATAGGGAAGAGGGGTGCAGACAGAGGCCTGAGGGATATAGAAATTTACAAAAGAGGCGCAGAAAGAAGCAATAGTATTGCAGAAGGAACTAAGAGAGGTGCAAGAAAGAAGTGAGTGAAGTGCAGAAAGAATCAGAAGAGGTGCTGAAAGAGGCAAGAGAGGTGCAGAAACAGGCAAGAAATGTAGAGGAAGAGGGAACAGGGGTGCAGAAAGAGGTAAGAGGGATAAATACATTTGCAAAAAGGTGCAGAAAGAAGCAAGAGCAATGCAGAAAAAAGTAAGAGAAGTGCAGAAAGAAGCAAGAGAGGTGGGGAAATAGGAAAGATGGGTGCAGAAAGAGGCATGAGGTATGCAGAAATTTGCAAAAGAAGTGCAGAACGAAGCAAGAGCATTGCAGAAAGAACTAACGGAGGTGCAAAAAGAGGCAAGAGGAGTGCAGAAAGAAGCAAGAGAAGTGCAGAAAGAAGCAACTGAGGTGCTTAAAGAGGCAAGAGGGGTTCAGAAAGAGACAAGAAAGGTGCTGAAAGAAGCAAACGAGGTACAGAAACAGGCAGGGAAGGTGCAGAAAGAGGGAACAGGGCACAGAAAGACACAAGAGAGGTACAGAACGAGAAACAAGGGGTGCAGAAACAAGGAACAGAAGTGTGGAAAGAGGCAAGAGAATTGCTGAAAGAATCAACAGAGGTGTAAGTAGAGGCAGGATAGGTGCACAGAGTCGTAAGGGGTACAGAAAGAAGTAGGAAAAGTACAGAAAGAAGCAACAGAGGTGCTCAAAGAGGCAAGGGGTGAAGGACGAGGCAAGAGAGATATAGAAAGAGGCAAGAAAGGTACAGAAAGAGGGAACAAGGGTATTGAAAGTGGTAAGAGGGATACCAGAATTAGCAAGAGAGGTACAGAAAGAAGCAAGAGCAGGTCTGAAAAAAGCAAGAAAGTTGCAGAATAAGGTAGGGGAGGTGGAGAAACAGGAAAGAGGGGTGCAGAAAGGGGAATGAGGGATGCAGAGATTAGCAAAAGATGCACAGAAAGAAGCAAGAGCATTGCAGAAAGAACTCACAGAGATGCAAAAAGAGGCAAGAGGGGTACAGTAAGAAGCGAGAGAAGTGCAGGAAGAAGCAACAGAGGTGCTTAAAGAGGCAAGAGGGGTGCAGAAAGAAGCAAGAGAAGTGCAGAAAGAAGCAACAGAGGTGCAGAAAGAGGGAACAGGGATGCACAAATAAGGCAAGAGTGGTGTAGAAAGAAGCAAGTGATGGCAGAAAGACACAAGAGAGGTGCAGACACAAGCAAGAGATGTGCAGAAAGAGGCACGAGAATTGCTAATGAAGTAAGAGAGGTGTGGAAGGAAGCAAGAGATGTGCAAAAAGAGGCAAGTAAGGTGCAGAAAGAGGCAAGATAGGCACAGAAAAGGATAAGTGAACAGCAGAAAGAGGCAAGAGGGATGTAAACAAGGGAATAAGGGTGCAGAAAGAAGCAAGAGAGGTACAGAAAGAAGTAAGACAAGTACACAAATAAGCAAGAGAAATGCAGAAAGAACCAAGAGAGGTGGAGAAATAGGGATGAGCGGTGCAGAAAGAGGCATGAGGGATGCAGAAATTTGGAAAAGAGGTGCAGAAAGAAGCAAGAGCATTACAGAAAGAACTGACAGATGCAAAAAGAGGTAAGAGGGGTGCATAATGAAGCAAGAGAAGTGCAGGAAGATGCAACAGAGGTGCTTAAAGAGGCAAGAGGTATACAGAAAGAAGAAATATAAGTGCAGAAAGAAGCAACAGATGTGCTGAAAGAGGCAACAAAGGTTCAGAAATAGGGAACAGGGGTGCAGACAGGCAAGAGGGATATTGAAATGTGCAAGAGATGTGCAGAAAGAAGTATGAGAAGTGTAGAAAGAAGCAAGGGAGGTGAGTTGGTGAGTTGGTGTGTGAGTGGTTGTGTGCGTGGGCATGTGAGTGGTTCTGTGGATGATGTTGTTACTGATGTCATTTGAAATGTCATCAGTGGTGTCATCAGTGATGTCACTGACCATGCCAAGAGTGGTGTAATATGTGAGGTCATAGGCAGTGCACTACAGGAGCACAAGTTATAGTAAGCTCAGGTAACTATAACTGATGAATTTCTGTGGTTTTAAGCGTGTGAAATTTAAACCTAACTTTAACGTCTTTGTAACCTTTGGTTTTTCAGTGAATTTCTAAAACATTTTAATTAAATTTTCAAACTATAATGTCCCTGTAACCTTTGTTTTTTTTCTGTGAATTTCTAAGTTTTTAATGTTATTTCCTAACTATAACCTCCATGTACCCTTTGTTTCTCTAGAAAAGTTTGAAGGTTTTTTAATTTTATTTCCTAACTGCAACATGTACATTTTGAGAGTGGGTGTGTGAGTGGCTTTATAGGTCATGAGTGGGTGTGTGAGTGGTTGTATGGGTCTGCAAGTGGGTGTGTGAGTGGCTGTATGGGTTGGTAAATGGGTGTGAGTGGTTTTGTGGGTTTGTGAGTGTGTGTGTGAGTGGCTGCATGGGTCTGTGAGTGGGTGTGTGAGTGCTTATGTGGGTGTGTGAGTGGGTATCTGAGTGACTGTATGGGTCTGTGACTGGGTTTATGAGTGGCTTTGTGGGTGTGTCAGTGGGTGTGTGCATGACTGTATGGCAGTGTGAGTGGGTGTGTGGCTCTGTGAGTAGACATGAGAGGGGCTGAATGGGTGTGTGAAAAGCTACGTGAGTGGGTGTGTTGGTATGTCAGTAGCTCTGTGAGTGACAGGGCCAGAACAGAACCCACCTGCTCCTTTATCCAACAAGAATCCACAGTTTCGTACAAAATGTCCACCCAACTGGAGTACTTTCTACTGGTTAATTAGCAAGTTCTAACTCATTGGGAAAATGTCTAGTGCATATTCTACAGTACAGCTGCGTAATGGACCAGGAGGAAACGTCTCCAGTGACCCTCTGTGCATTACATTTTGACAATGTGATTGTTAGTCAAGCGTCTTCTTCTAGAAGTCTGTGATAACATGAATTCTCCTATAGAGAAGATGACGAGAGTACAAATAGGTGGATCTTCACCCAACAAGGGTACTTCCTCATAACTGTGCAAAGAAAGTGCTTTTTCAGTGGCGATGTCCTCATATTCTTCAGCATCAAGACATTTGCATACTACTAACGTGGATGGGGCTCGGGTGAGGCTTCCAGGTGATTTTGTACATTTGCATGCTTGTAGTAATTTAAAGAGAGGACCATGACTCACCAAGAGAGAAAAAACCCACTCATCACAGTCACTACAGACTGTGCACTGATAGATCAATGATGCATTCACCTCCTGCATTGATTTCAGATTGTTTTTCAATGTGAAATTGCAGAAAAAAACACACTTGTCTTGCCCTTGCTAAGCTCAGGAAGTTAGGATCATTTGTCCTTTACAGAAGGGAAGGCGAGCTGCGTTGCACCCCTCCCCGGGCTGATTTCAGCCCTGGGATCCCATCCCCTCAAGCTCAGCAAAGAATCAATGGGGGTGGTTGGCAGTGCAGCCCTCTCCTTGGGCCAATTAATGCTCGGTGCCCTGGCCGCAGGATCAATCAATCAATCAATCATAACATTTGTATAGCGCGCTACTCACCCGGAGGGGTCTCAAGGCGCTGGGGGAGAGGGGTCCGCTACTGCTCGAAAAGCCAGGTCTTGAGTTGCTTCCTGAAGGAGAGATGGTCCTGGATTAGCCGGAGGTGGGTGGGGAGGGAGTTCCATGTCTTGGCTGCCAGGTAGGAGAAGGATCTTGTTTCCGGTCCAGGGAAACAGTTCTGCAGTTTGCAGTTCGGGTTGGAATGTTCCTATCAGGCACAGGGTCAAGACTGATTTGCATACAGCTGGGTCTGAACTAGGGTGGCGAAGTGAGCTAAAGAGCGTTGATGGATTCAACCCAGATCTGTGACTGGGGGAGAGTGTCTAACAAGTTTTAGTACTCGGTCCATCATCTACTTGTGTTTACTATGATTGTCCTAAGTTGGCAGGGTATGGCCAGAAATTGGTCCCTTGCTCACTTTACAACTGGATTCAAGCTAGCCTGGCTGATGAGGTGTCTTACCCTGAAACTGGTCCCAGGATACTTGTTTCCGGTCCAGGAAAGACCTGCCTTGGCACTTCGGGCTGGACTGTTCCTACGTAGGGACAGAGTCAAAGCTGATTTGCATATGGCTAGGTCTGTACTTGGTGGCAATGTGAACTAAAGGACGATGATGGATTCAACCCAGATTCAATAGTGATTGAGGGTGGATGTCTGAAAAGCTTCAGCGCTCCGTCCATCATCTCCTTGTGTTTGTTTGTTTCCCCCTAATTCGGCATGGTCTGCCTAGGCATGGGTCCCATGCTCACTTTGCTACTGGATACAAACTAGCCTGCTTGATGAGGGGTGTTACCCTGAATCTGGTCGCAAAATGCTTGTTTCTGGTCCAGGGAAGCCAGGGAAGACCTTGCTTGGCAGTTCAGGCTGGACTGTTACCATGAAGAACAGGGTCTTTAAAAAAAAAAAATGTTCTTTGATTTTTACCAAGAGTCAGAATAATCAATAAAATCCTTTACACGTACACAATAGCTCAAGTAAAAATCAAAAGTTGAGTTGAGATAATATACAGTTAAAAGTTAATTTATACAATGCCAGTGAGACCATATCTTCCCCATTTTTTAATTGATCGAAGTCCCCGAGCTTTAGCAATAGCAGTTTCACATTCATAAATTTGAAAAATAATAGTCCACAATTCAGACACCTTAGGATGTGTGGGGTGGATCCATGCCCTAGCGACACAAAGGCGAGCACTAACAATTAGAATCATAATTAATGCTCTCTGACTGGGAGCCAATCCATCTTTGTCTCCCAACACAATTTCCTTATAGCTTAAATTAGTTCAAATCCCAGTATGCACTGTGATCAACTCAGATATGCTATCCCAATAATCTTTTAGCTTAGGGCATTTGATAAACATATGTATTACATCTGCTGCATATACCTTACATTTGGGACAATATGCGCGTTCTGTGGTCTTAACTGTGTTTCTTGCCCATTTCAAAACATACTCAGGTGTACAATATAGCATACAAATTGTTTTAAAGTGCTGTCATTTTGAATTAGTTGAGGTCGTTGACTGATCTAAAATGGTTGGTGAATCCTTTAGCTCTGCCATCGTGACTATAGTCGTAAGGCGTTGGCTCCATTTTAAAGCAAGTTCGGGGCTATCATCAGAGACACAGAGCATATATGTCTGATAAGTTGTACTTATACTGACCATCTTTGCTTCCTGTTCTGAGCAATAAAAAGTAAGAAGGTCAGTCGTTACTTTATCGCTCCTATACTAAAGATCATTAAGAATATAGTTCCTCACCTGTAAATATTTTTTTTTAATTGTTGCTCTGGGAGCCCAAATGCAGCCTGCACAGAAGTGAATGTTTAAAAGCCATGCCTATCAAACAGCTGCCCTAAGTTAACCATACTGACCTGGCCCCAGAGTTGCCCCATATTGTCATGAAATATATTGGGAAAGAGAGGAATGCCCCAAAGCGGGACAAGCGAGTGGACCATTAGTAATGAAAATGTCATACGTATTTCTCGCCAAATTCAGATTGTATCCCTTATTACTTTGAGCCTCACCCGTTTGAAATAATTGGGGTCCATCAGTTTGTACATAAAAAATAGCGATCGATACCTAATGCTAGTTGATACCCACCAATAGGCTTTGAATGCAACTGGTGAATGATGCCCAAAAAATAGCTTAAAATCCGTTAGACTAAATCCTACTTTTGTATAAGGTAGCTTTATCAAGCCAATAGCACGCCTTGGTCTCTTATATCCCCATATGAAACTACTAATGGCCCGTCCAATAGTTTAAAAAAAGAGTCTGAGACTGGAAGTGGTATTGAATGAAACAGATAAAGGAACTTTCGTAATATACTAATTTTCATGATATTACATTTGCTCAAAATACTCAGCGAGAGTTTATGTAATTGACGAAATTGCCCTATGACTCTTTTCAAAAGAGTTTCATAGTTTAAAGGAATGATCCTTTCAATCCGACTACACGGACGTATGCTGAGATATGTGGCAACATCTGCCATTCCTGTCAAAGGGACTTGTGGCTTGAAACCTAAAATAACCTGCGTCTTGGAAAGGTTAAATTTATAGCCGGAGAAGAAGCCAAACCGTTCAGCTTCCTCAGCTGTTATATCAACAGTGTCTTCCGGGTTGCTAGAAAAAACTTCAACATTGCCAGCATAAGCCATCACTTTCAGATCAATGCCATTCAGTGGGGCGGGTTGTATACCCTTGTTCTTATTCAAGTGTCTTATATAGGGCTTGATGTATAGGGCAAACAACAGAGGGGAAAGCGGGCAGCCCTGCTGTGTGCCCCGTCAAATTGAAAAAGACAAAGAGAAATGGCAGGCGATCATTACCTTAGCTACCGGGTTCTTATAGAGCCTCTGGACAAGAGTGATAAATCTGCTGCTTATCCCGCATTTATCCATAGTCAACCAAAGTGCTTCTCAAGTAACACGGTTGATGGCCTCCTCTGCATCCAACATATTCATACCAATATTATCCTTAGTTTTACCGGCCACATCAAATGCCACAATCACAGTATTAACATGATAATCTTCCCCAGCTGCTGTCCCAATGGATAGTGAATTTCTGGCGATAACAACCTTGTCCAGGATTGTCTCCCCTTCCAGAGCCTGTTGCTGTTGAGAATTTAGTCGAGGCATACCACATTCCTGCAAATACCTATCTGCAGTCTGAATATCAATACTATCAGGTCCCTGATATCATTTGTGAGCAAATATGGCAAACTTCTCCATTATTGATTAAGGATTCATATACACAATATCAGGTTTTCAGGTTTTAATGTCTTTATTTCGATTGATAAAATCATAAAAGACAGTTTTAACAAAACATTTAAAAGCAGTTGCAAAATCTCCACATTTTACAAAATCTTATAAAAAGTAGTTATGTCTAAATGTTCACAACAAATATGCAGTTGATCTTTCCCCTATAATTCGATGGATAGTGTTATTAGATTTTTTATCAGATTTCTGATACGCCAACAAACGCCCCACCTTTTCCCTGTACTCATATTGAAAGGCCCTATATTTCTGCCAGATGGCGGCCACCCTCTCCTTCAGCCCCCTGCTAAGCATTTGTTGCTGCTCAATTAGTTTAAAAAATAGTAGCTACTCCTGTGTGTCTTTTAAAAGGATTTCCCGTGCATGATGTGTTTCCAAATTTAGACACTCCTGCTGAATTTGAGATTTGTCTTATTGTTTACTCCTAGTCTGAGTCGGAACAAACCGAAGCGTCACTCCCCATATATATGCTTTCATACAGTCCCAAACTATTGAAGTTGGAGCAGTGTTCTTATTCTTTGAACAATAGTCTAAAAGTAAACGTTCATATATACGGGATATTCCATACTAGCCAAAAGTTTCTGAGGAAATGTAAATGGTCGCCAGCTTTCCAACCCTCCCCTGACCTGGACTGCATATTAAAGACGATGAGATTATGATCTGAAGTGGCCTTAAGACAGATCTCGATAGATGGCTTCCAGAAGTTGCCCTTGGACCAGCATCAGATCAATACGGTAATGTAGTCTATGAGGTGCTGAGAAATAGGTATAACTGGATACCCGAGGGTTTTGTGCTCTCCATGCATCTACAAGACAGTGAAGTCTAATTAATTCCATGGTAGAAGACCTTGCTTTAGGCATCCAGAGACTAGCTTGTCGATTAGTAGTGTCTATACTGTAATCCATCACACAATTAAAATACCTCATTATAAGCAGTCCCCCATTCCAGCAATTCGAGGTATAAAAAAATCGAAAACTATTGGACTGTCCAAAGTAGGACCATATACTACACATTAAGGGGTCCATTATGATATCGGGCGGTTTGCCTCCACCAGGCTGGCGGTAGCCACCGCCAGCCTGGCGGAGGCAATCCGCCTGATATCATAACCAGATTTCCCCCCGCCATATTAGGATGGCGGGGTGGACCACGGTGGCCGCTTTTCTGCCCCGGTCGCCTTGCGGCTGGGGCGGAATAGGAATAATATGGTGGCGGTGTCTAATAGACACCGCCAACCATATTATGATGTCTGGTTTTCAGTGCCTTTCCACGGCGGCGATGTCGCCACTGAAAGGCATGCGATCTTCACTCTGGGGTCCCCCTGCGGACTTCCAGAGTGAAGTACAGGTGGGGGGTGCACATGGGGGGTACCTGTGGTACCCCCCTTCATTGTCATTTACAAAGCGGCAGGCACTGCGCGGTGCCTGCCGCTTTGTAAATGACAATGTGAAAGTGCATTTTCAGCATTGTGGCGGGTGGTGCAGATAGCACCGCCCGCCACAATGCTGAAAATACAGGATGTGCCCGCCACTGTGGCGGGCACATCCTAATGGCACCCCCGGGACCCCCGCCCTTATGGTGGGCGGTCCCTATTTACGATGGGATGACGGGCGGGCAAAATCCGCCCGTCATCCTAATGAGGCCCATAGTATAGATCTGCCCATCAATATCCAGCTGTGCTATGGCCTATCTGAATCACTGACATATTATCGAAAGACACAATATCGTCCTACAAAAATATCGACACAAAAATATCGGAAGCAATAATATCAACATCCTATACATAACTAAAAACATACAAAAATATCGGATACACAATATCGACCTACATAAACATCGATCTCACTAAAATCGACAACATACATATCGAAATATTTAAATATCGACTAATAAAAAATATACACACTAAGTAAAAAATATCGAAAGTAAAATTGTCGACAACAATAATATCGTTAATTTATAAATATCTAAAACAATTAGAAATATATAATTATACTTTTTAACATTTACAAATAAAATTAACACAAAAATACACATCTCTCATAACAAACTATAAATATAATTACATTTCACAATTAAAATACATTAAAAACTATAGAAATTTAACTAAAACAATTTAAATAAATAATATAAAATTATCTCACCAAAATATTAATTAGTGTTTGCCTTATATGGGAAGTAAATACCCAAACATATTTTCAAAAATACAAACTAACCAATAAAAACAATGCAAATATAAATTGACCAATAGCAAACTAATTACTAACTCCAAACCACTATATAAACAATTAAACACTAAACACAAATCACATGAAAAAATAAATGATAGGAAAAAATACTGTGGATAAATTCGACTACACCTACAAGAAAATCAAGATTCAACCTAAAATTCAGAGGATTAAAAGTAAGTAACTAAAATAAACTAAATTAAACTAACTGCTAAAATGTAAAGAATAACAAACATGATCCAATTGCTAATGCATATCTACTTTTTATTTTCTCCTACCACTACAGAATACTCTACTGACAAAGAACTGAGAACAAAACTCAGAAAACCAATATACAACTAACAAAGTAAGTATGTACAAAGATTTTTATAACAACATAAAATAAGTCTAAGCTAAAACTTATAGCAAAAATTATAACTGCAACCTAAAAAATATATCAGAACAATTAACACAAATAAATGCATTTGTTTTCCAGATAAAGAAAACACAGAAAATACAGGCCACAACTAAACCGTGGATAACTTTGACTACACCTACAAGAACATCAAGATTCAATCTAAAAATCAGTGAATTAAAAGTAACGAAAATAAACTAAATGAAACTAACTGCTAAAATGTAAAAAATAACAAACATGATACAATTACTAATGGATATCTACTTTTTATATTCTACCACCACTACAGAATACTCTACTGACAAAGAACAGACAACAGAACTCAGAAAACCAAGATACAACTAACAAAGTCAGTATGTCCAAAGATTTTTATAAAAACATAAAATAAGTCCAAGCTAAAACGTATAGCAAAAACTGTAACTGCAACCTAAAAAATATATCTGAACAATTAACACTAATAAATGCATTTTTTTCCCCAGATAAAGAAAACACAGAAAATACAAGCCACAACTAAACAGTAAAGGACATCAAAATCAAAGACTGAATTTCCAAAAATGTAAATATGTACGATAGAAATGTTTTTAAATTTAACTTAAAATACATACATCTATATTTTAAATAACTATAAAATATATTTCTTATCGAATAACAAACAACAAAATGACAGAAGGAGCTGAATTTGTTACCAGCCAGAAAAGAAAGCTATTACTCTGCTACATGGGTTACACTTATACCCAAGGGAAACAATTTGGGAGGAAAGTTAATTGGAAATGTTACAAATATTACTCCAACAAATGTTACGGAAGGGCAACAACTAGGGAAGCAACAGTACTTTATACTAGGGAACACAGCCACCCACCAAACATAACAGAAATCTAAGTTAGAACAGCATTAGAAAACATAAAAGAAGCAAGTACAGGTATCCAAAACCCAACAAGCGTCATCTTAAAAGAACAGATTCCCCAAATACCTAAAGCAGCCACTACCCAAATGCCAAATATAGTTTCCCTAAAAAGAACAATATCACGTACCAAAAGAACAACTACCACTACCACTCCACCTCCTAGAACATATAGAGATATACATTTAAATCCTGACCAAACTATAACTTTAAACAAACGACCATTTGTCGTTTACGACAACGAAAACAATGACAAAAGACTGATAATTTTTGGCACAGCTATTAATCTCATAAAACTCCAGCAAAGCCAATATTGGATGATGGATGGGACTTTTTAACATCTGTCCCAAACCTTTTTACCAATTATACACGATACATGGCCTATATCAAAACTGCAATATACCTCTACTTTATGCACTGCTACCAAATAAAACTAATTCCACATATATGGAATTATTAAACACTATCAAACAAAAAACAAATGACTATTCCCCTGAAAAAATAATACATGATTTTGAACAAGCAATGCTTTCAAATATTTTAAATATACACCCCCATACCTGTATCCAAGGCTGCTATTATCACTTTAACCTGTGTCTATGGAGACATTTACAAAAGACAACCCTAAGCATAGAATATGCAACAAATTAATCTTTTGCATATCAAATAAAAAAATTAACAGCACTGGCTTACGTTCCAGAAACATACGTGGCAGAACACTACAGCATTTTAATTGATAGCACCTTTTACAAACAAAATGAAGCTAAATTAAGTCCTCTCTTAGACTACTTTCAGGACACTTGGGTAGGTAGACTCCATAGATCTGGCCACAGGAGAAATCCTAAATTCTTAATACCCTGGTGGAACGCTTACCGAAGCACCTTAAATGGGGAATCAAAAACAAACAACGCTGTTGAAGGCTGGCACAATGCCTTCCTCTAATCAACAGGCAGAACTAAACCAAGTATAGAAAAATGTATTAAATGCCTACAAAAAGAACAAAGCTACCAAGAGTTCCGAATGGAACAATCCATTACTGAACTAACTCCAAATAAATCTAAACAAACCAAGCAACTGCACAAATACCTAGAACAACAAGTAAAGTTGTACCCTAGCACAAAAGGCATTGAATACCTCAACATAATAACCAAAACACTACTCTAAATTACTCTAAACAACAAAGCAGTACTAAAAAAATGCAAATAATACAATGTAAATAACAATAATATATTTTATCACAAAAATAATAAATGTGTGCAATATATGTAATATTTAATAAAAAATATATATATACACACATTAATATTATTTGAAATAAATAAAACATAACAATAATCATAATAACATTACCCACCCACAATAAATAAAATTAAAAAAACTTACCAAGCATATCCCAAAGGCTGTAGAATCCATTTTTACCAAAACGATCCAGTTTAGAAAATGTTTGCCCCCAAAAAAATTGAAAAAATACAACTGTCCCAAAACTGAATAATCCACTCAACGAAGGTCCTTCGAAAAACCATAAAAAACCAGAAAAATGATGAAATATAGAACAAAACGCTCCAGGAAAACCGAAAAATTTAAAGAAGTGTTAAAAATCCATTAGTTAATAAAACAAACACTTCTTTAAAAAAAAAAAAAAAACTCCTTCGGATATCACGAACTCCTGCAAAATATATAAAACATACATTCCCACCCACACAAAACAACACATAAACTCCTACTAACAGTAATACTAACATTAGATTTCACCTAAATATACTTTAAACATCGAAACACTTAGGGGGTCATTATGATGTCGGGCGGATTTCCTCCGCCAGGCTGGCGGTGGCTACCGCCAGCCTGGCGGAGGAAATCTGCCCGACATCATCAGCCCAATTCCCCCCTGCCAGATTTGGATGGTGGGAGGGTCCGCGCCGCCTGTTTTCCGCCCGGTCGCCTAGCGGCCGGGGCGGAAAACGTGTAACTTGATGGCGGTGTCTTTTACAATTTCCTATGCACAATGCATTTCTGTGGCGGCAATGCCGCCACGGAAAGGCATGCGGAGACTCCCTGCGGGGGCCCGTTGCGACTTGGGGGGTGCACATGGGGGTACCTATGGTACCCCCCGCATTTCAAGGTGCAACATGGCAGGCACCGCGCGATGCCTGTCATGTTGCGCTTTGAAATGTAAAATGTGCATTTTTACCATTGCGGCAGGCGGATATTTCAGCTCCGCCCGCCGCAATGGTAAATATACAGAATGCGCCCACCAGTGTGGCGGGCGCATCCTAATCCTCAATTCGGGACCCCCGCCCTTTAGGCGGGCGGTCCCGTTTACCACTAGGATGGCGGGCGGGCAAAGCCCGCCTGCCATCCTAATGTGCCCCTAACTCTACAAACAAGCCTAAACAACGCTAAAAAAACGTACATCCACCATACGTAAATACAACATATCAAAACGTCTAATACAACTAACTTACTTCTAACCACACTAAATAGTACCAAACTACTATCAAAATTAATTTAAAACACACTTAAAACATATAAAACAAACCTTACCTTCAGCGACATGGAGTGTCTCCCAACCGCAAGCTCCTCTTCATCCAAATGACACAAAACGACCTTAAGCGGTTACAAAATAAATGACCCAAAACTAAAGAAAAAGATTAACATTACAAACATATTATTTAATCTATTAAAATATTGCTTTACAGAATAAAAAATTAATACTATGTCAAAAAAAATTGTTATGTTTTTTACTTGTATTGAAATGCTTAACAAAATCTATATATTTTGTAAAACTATAAAAATAAATATTATAAAATACATAATATTTATTAATATAATTCTTAAAATCTGGAAAAATTGTACAAAATTCTGTAAAAATGTTTTTCAAAATGTATATAATTAAACGTGTTAAAATGTTTTCTTCATTTAAATATATTGTTGAAAAAAGTAATATTAATAGTTTTTATATTAATATTAATTTAAAAATACTATGTATGTATGTATGTATGTATATAGCGCTTATAACCCAGGGGTCTCTAAGCGCTTTGCCTTGGGAACCCGTCCTGGCTTTTTCCCTGTGAGATAGCCCCTACAGGGCATCCCCAAGGTGAAAGCCAGGCATCCCGCCGCGGGGGGCCGTTGTGGAGATTAAGCAAGCTTAATGCCCAGAGTTGCAGAGTGTGAACCCATGATTAGGTCAGGCACCGAAGCGAGAATTATCGAGTCCGTGGACATTTGAGCTCGAGACCCTGCCGCGTCGGGAATTGAACCCTGGTCCCGGGTCTGACCTCTGCTTCAGGGTCTGCCTGCTCTAACCAGTGAGCCACACTTCTCCACACCAACATTTATAACAATATAAAAATTGTATATACTATGTGAAAATATTGTACTTTTAACAATACTTACATCTATATTAAATATGTTTTTTTAATAAAATGTACTATTTCAATAAAAATTAAAAAATTTAAATTGACCATACACATTTTTGACAAATATTTGACTAAATATATTTGCATGAAATAAAAATTTAATACTAATGTTTTTTGTTTATTTTTTGTCATGTTAATAAAAAAAAAATATTCCAACTGTACAAAAATTGTATAAAATGTATTTATTATCATAAATAATTTACTATTCCCTCTCCAGTCTACATTAATTTGAGGTAGGTGCTGGACACTAATTAAATATAATTTACTATTCCCACTCCAGTCTACATTAATTTGGGGTAGATGCTGGACACTAATTAAATATAATTTACTATTCCCACTCCAGTCTACATTAATTTGGGGTAGGTGCTGGACACTAATTTAAAATATTTTACTATTCCCACTCCAGTCTACATTGATTTGGGGTAGGTGCTGGACACTAATTAAATATAATTTACTATTCCCACTTCAGACTACATTAATTTGAGGTAGGTGCTGGACATTAATTTAAAATAATTTACTATTCCCACTCCAGTCTACATTAATTTGGGTAGGTGCTGGACACTAATTAAATATAATTTACTATTCCCACTCCAGTCTACATTAATTTGAGGTAGGTGCTGGACACTAATTTAAAATAATTTACTATTCCCACTCCAGTCCACATTAATTTGGGGTAGGTACTGGACACTAATTAAATATAATTTACTATTCCCACGCCAGTCTACATTAATTTGAGGCAGGTGCTGGACACTAAGTAAATATAATTTACTATTCACACTCCAGTCTACATTAATTTGGGGTAGGTGCTGGACACTAATTAAATATAATTTACTATTCCCACTCCAATCTACATTAATTTGCGGTAGGTGTTGGACACTAATTAAATATATTTTACTATTCCCACTCCAATCTACTTTAATTTGGGGTAGGTGCCAGGCACAATTTAAAAATAATTTACTATTCCCACTCCAGTCTACATTAATTTGGGGTAGGCGCTGGACACTAATTAAACATAATTTACTATTCCCACTCCAGTCTACATTAATTTGGGGTAGGTGCTGGGCACTAATTTAACATCATTTACTATTCCCACTCCAGTCTACATTAATTTAGGGTAGGTGCTGGACACTAATAAAATATAATTTACTATTCCCACTCCAGTCTACATTAATTTGAGGTAGGTGCTGGACACTAATTAAATATAATTTACTATTCCCACTCCAGTCTAAATTAATTTGTGGTAAATGCTGGACACTAATTAAACATAATTTACTATTCCCACTCCAATCTACATTAATTTGGGGTAGGTGCTGGACACTAATTAAATACAATTTACTATTCCCACTCCAGTCTACATTAATTTGGGGTAGGTGCGGGACACTAATTGAAATTCATTAACTATTCCCACTCCAATGTACATTAATTTGGGGTAGGTGCTGGACACTAATTAAATATAATTTACTATCCCCACTCCAGTCTACATTAATTTGGGGTAGGTGCTGGACAGTAATAAAATATTTCTAATAATTCAAAATCCAATTTATACAATAAAATTAAATAATATACTAAAATAATATATTACTTTTTAAAATCTATTTTTTTTCTAATTTTTAATCAATTTTCAAAAAATTATTTACAATTTTGTAAAATTTGATTTAAATACATTATACATTTTTCCCAAAAACTTGCCACCATTATCCCTTATAACTTCCAAAACTCTCTCCTAAATTATAATATATATTTATTTTATTTTAAAAATGTATACAAATGAATTGATAAAATTAAATTTAAATAAATGATATATTTTTTAAAAATATTGGATACAAATTTTAAATTATAAAAAGAATCCCAACCCTTATACACTATAAACAATACAACTCAATAAAAATGATTAAAAAAATGATTTCAAATTTTTTTAATTACCTATAATATCGAATTTTTAATAACAAACACAACCCTTAACCGCTATAAACACTACAACTCAATCCTAAATTTGATACAAATGTTTTCAAATTTGTTATTTTTTATTTTTATTTTTTATTTTAAAATATGAAAAATTTACCTATAATATGTACTTTTTACAAACAAACACAACCCTTATCCACTATAAACACTACAACTCAATCCTAAAATGTTTTACATTTTTTTCAAAATTTTAATTAAAAAAAAATATATATATATTTTTTAAATTGTAAAATTTATATATACATTTTTAAAACACTCCCCACCCTTATCCCCTATAAACCCAACATCCCGCTCCTAAAATATTTTCTATAAATATATAGAATTTTTTTTTAATTTTCTAATTTTAACTTAATTTAAAAAAAAATACTTTTAATGTATACATTTTTAAAATACTCCCCACCCTTATCCCCTATAAACCCAATATCCCGCTCCTAAAATTATATATGATTTTTAAACATACATAAAAAATTACATTTTATAAACAAATTAAATTTACAAATTTTGAATACAAACAAAAAAATTCCCAAAAATAAACAATTATTACTAAAAACTACACTTTATCGATATTTTAACACAACGATATTTTGTCATTCTATATTTTTACTATCGATATTAAAGTACACATACTAAAATCGATATTTTTGTAGTCGATATTAAATATTTCTATATATATTACCATCGATATTAAAACATCGATATTCTGTCACACCTATATTAAAAATTCGATATTATGTCTACTTACCAGCCTATCTACCCCTGCTATCAGAAGAAGTTTGCAGTGTTCTAGCAGCAAGTTTCTTGGCTTTCTTAAAGACCACCCCCGTATAGACACTGTTTGAGTTGTACATACGAGTAGTTCATACCCCAGTTGTTTCAATACTTGTCGATCCTTGAATGACAAATGTGTTTCAGTGACCCCAGCAATATTACATAAGAGTAATTTAATACTTGTCATTGGCTGACCACACTTGTCCTTCAATACTACCTTGCCACCATCTGAGACTCCCAACCCGCTCACTCTTAGCATTATATACTGGACACATTTTCAAATTATTCTGACTCCTATAACTACCCCACACCTTGCTTCCCTTCACCGTGACATGAACCTACTTATTATCACAACCACCCCCGAGAAACCCCCCTAACTCAACCCAACCCACCCTGTACCTACACGAGGAAATCACCCCCGAATGCTATCAATTGGTTTGACAGCATATGATAAGCACTGTAAAGACCGCCCCATTCCTCCTAAACCACCCACTGCCCCCACAACTCCGTGCCACTCAATACATAATCTAGTCCCCCCTTTAACTGATAGTGCAACCCATCTCATTGGTGCCTCTCCTTCTTCCATAAGTTAGACATACAACATAGAATTAACTAGAAGGCTGTATAGTCCCTTGTCTCCATTGAGTGAGAGCTTGTGAGGCTTCTAGTTCCGTAAGAAATAGCCGTGATTGCCCATTTCTGATGACCTTCGATCATGCTGGCTCCTGCAATAACATCTGTGCCCCAACATCTTTGAATGGATCTATCAGCTGATGCAGCTTCCAGCGCTTATCCATTATCGACTTACAGAGATCCGATCGGACATATATAGAGAAAGAATTAACTGTCAATGGAGCTGTTGGACAAGCTTTAAAATAGATCGCCTGCCACTGAAGAAAGTTCCCGACATAGATAAGTAAGGGGCGAGGATCAGGGTGCCTGGAGTTTACTGCTTGCTTAGAATTCAATCGTAGCCTATGTGCTCGCAGAATTAGGAAGTCCATATCCCAATCTGCCAAATACGGTAGAGCTCTTTTTGTAGTAGACTGACCACAAAGGCCTGAGTGTCATTGCGTTCTTTACCTTCCGGTATTCCATATCACCTAAGATTGTTCCGACGTTGTCTGTTCTCCAGATCCTCCACTTTATGTAGGACATACGTTAGCGGATGTTCCTGCTCTGTGACTACTTTAGTTTTAACTGTGCCAATTTCCTCGACACTGGAAACACGTTGCTGGAGCTCAGTGATCTCTGCGGCTAAGCAGGCCATCTTGCTGGTAGGTTCTGTGAGAGCATACTGCATTTTTTATTGTCTTCTTTGACCTGAGCATAATGTTTGAGGGCCTCAGTTCTTTGGATCTGTAAATCCAAAAAATAGCTGACAAAGAGGGCTTGGTTGTCTCCATAAGCCTACCCTCCTCTGTGAGTTCAGAATTGACAGGGGAGGTACCTTGGAATGATAAACAGTTTGAAGATTCAAAAGGGCCATCGGTCTCATGTCCATGTCTAATTGCTGAGCTCCCAGTCTCACTGGTGATAGAACTAGCATCCGTTACAGATTGTGCTACGCCCCCTGCTGACGATAGCTGAAATGGAGGGGGTAACCACCTTTAGACAGCCTTGAGATCAGAGACTTTACCTCTCCTTTAGAAGTGACCCACTTCTGCAAGGGGCTCTCCCTAGCCCCTTACGCAGATCTCAGGGAGCTAGAATTAGAGCAGTAAGTAGCCTGAGCTTTCCATCTACCTTGACAAACTCTTCCAGTTTTAGACTGCCTTCTATCAGGGGGTCTCTTTTGTTCAACAGTCCTATCGTGAAGGATTTCCAGGGGGTTCCGCCTCGAAGGGCTCTGGCAATATCTCAGCGCCAACCGTCCCCTCTATCACCGACGCTGTCTCCCCTCCAAACTCTTAATGTCAGGCTGTGTCCCCTCTATCGCACCTGGCCCCATGCGATCCACTGATAATACTAATTCAACCACAACTTCCATACATTGTTGTGGGTTCTCTGGGTTTAGACCCATTGCTAGTTCTTCAATTAGCTTTAGCGTTCCACTTAATCCCAGCCCCTCTGCCTGCTGATGGACACCCATCTTTCTCAGGCAGGGACACGCCAACGGAGACCCCTGCAGAAATAGTCCATTCTTTCTCTGACTCTCGCATCATTATGCAAGGATCTGGACAGGCATTAATACAGAAAAACGTTTTCCTTGCTGGAGGTCAGATCTCCACTGCTGAGGACCGCAGTGGTAGCCAGAGCCTGCTGATGTCTTGCTCTCCGATACTGCACTCATCAAAACATCCTCCGAAAAGGATTCTTTGGTTCTAGGGCTGCCAGCCTGCATTATATCACATGTCACGCTTGACGGCAGCACTTTCAAAATGGGACGATCAACCCTTGAACCTTTTGCTTTCACCAGTTCCTTGATTCTCCTTCATCTGTGCCATTCGCTCTTTGTTAAGGCTCAGCTATCGTAGGGTCTTGCATACTACGACCCCCTCGACTGCCTCACTGAGCAGTCACCAGTGGAGGGGCCACACCTAGCTCCAGACTTTCCTGCTTTCCCTGCACCAATGGATTGCAGGTGTTGCGGTCTGACTGTTGTTGTGGATTGGGAGTCTGTCTTTTGTTTCTTCTCTTTTCATTTGCCGAGTGGGTCTTTGCAGGCGGGAAACGTGGGCGGGACTCTGTGGGCGGGTGGGAAACGTGGCCAGGATCCATGGGCGGGACTCTGCGGATGGGTAGGAAATACCTGCATTGTGGGGTGTACCTCTTTTCAGGGATTTGAGGATGAGATTAAGGTATTAATATCCTCTGTTGATTTGCCTCCTTGGTTGATGGATGCATCCTTACAGTTGAAGGATGGATTATTGTATCATGGTACACAGTTGTTTATTCCACCTGAATTACGAACTAAGGTATTGAAGTGGTGTCATTCATCTTCACTCATGGGTCATCCCGGTGTAGTTAAAACCCGAGAGATGTGTCTTCGCTGGTTTTGGTGGACCACAATACATCATGATATCCATGTGTTTGTTATCTTGTGCCCGGTGTGTGCTATTGGCAAGGCTTCACATACACCTCCCGTTGGTTTATTGCATCCATTACCTGTTCCTCCAGCCCCATGGCATACCATAAGTATGGACTTTGTCACTGATCTACCGCTGGATACAGGGTGTACCACGATCTTGGTGGTTGTAGATCTGTTTACAAAATCTGCCCATTTTGTACCATTACCCAAAGTACCTACTGCCCAGGAGTTGGCTGTGGTGTTAATAGCTCAAGTGTTACGTTTACATGGCATACCCACTGTCATCGTATCAGATAGGGGCACACAGTTTGTGTCTCATTTTTGTAAGGAATTGTGTTCTTCGTTGGATATGGAGCTTCGTTTGTCCTCGCCTTACCATCCCCAAAGTGACGGGCAAACGAAGCTTACCAACCAAACGATGGAACAGTATTTGCATTGTCTTCTCACTTCCCTCAAGAGCAGTTTGGTGAAGGCGTTGGCTATTGCTGAGTTTGCTTATAACAACAGTTTCCATTCATCATTGGGTGTTTCCCCTTTCTTTTGTTCTATGGGTTTTCATCCCAGGGCGGTTTCTATTCAGCCTTCTGGTGGGTAAGTATGGGCGAAATTTGCGAATTCGCGGTCCGCGCGAAATCGAATCCGCGATCCGCATAATCCGCGTGGATTTTTTTCTTGGCTGGGTTTTTTGCCTATTCGCAGGCTGCTTACAGCGCACCAACCGTGAAGTTACTCATGCGGTCATACATGGGCGCGGCCATCTTGTGCGCATTGTGTATTTCCGTTTCCGGGTGCCTATGGCAAGGTCGCGTTGTGTGCAGCACTCTATTACGAGTTTGCGTGTGTTTTTGCGTGCTCGCGGGGGAAATATCGCACGAACGTACCCACGGGGTCCTCAATGGGCGCGGCCATCTTGTTTTTCATTCATTGCTATGGTTCTGGGCATGGTTTTTCTATCCTCTTTCAATATTTGCAATCCTTTGTTTTTTTTATCTTTTTTTGCGCTTTTGTTTGCTCATTATCTATCTCTATTTGTCTAGATCTATATTTTAGATTTTTATTTAACTTTTTGTTACTTTAATAGCTACTTTTTTTGTTTAGCTCTCTCTTTTATTATTTTTTTCCCCGTATTCTTTTCTTCTTTCGCCCAGGACCATGGCAAAGGGAGCCAGGGAAAAGCAAGGGAAAGGGTCCCGCACCCCGTACCCGGCTCCCATGCGGGCGATTGAGGGGGGAGGATGTAGTGGCCAGGGAGGTTTTTACCACGTTGGAGGTGGCGGCTCTTATATTTTTTGTTCTGCGCCACCTCCCTAAGACTGTGGCAGCAGGGGGCAGGCCAGTCAAGGGTATGGCCTCCGGGACCATCGCCAGCAGTGGGATAAGGTGTGCCGGGCCATGCGGAGGGAGTCGGGGGGTCCGGCGCACCTATGACCAAGCGACGCACCGGTGGGCCGACGTCCTCGACCGGGAGCAGGACCTGCTCCACCTGCTAGGCATGGAGATCCCTGGCCTTGGTGAGTAGCTATTTAATAACTACTTTGTATTCTTCTGCCTTGTGTTATATTGCTAATATATGTTTTTCTCGAAGAGCAAGAATGCTGCCCATTCGATAACATTGCAGGTAAAATAGTGTTTAAATAGCTTCTGTGATTGCAGGTGCTCACCTCCTCAGTGGCGTTGCTACTATGCTTACTTGTTTGCAACTTTGTGCTCATTTGGCCTGAACATGTATGAGTGTAGTACTTTACAGAACTGCGTAATGATAGAGAGACTAGAGACTCAAGTCTAGTCCTTCCTTTGTACTCCCGCTGCCACTAAGAAGAAGAGATAGTGATGGATTGATAGGTTGAGTATATTATGACTTGTTATTAGTAGTAGGACATTTTTTAGTGCTCTGCAATCATGATGACGGACTGTGTCTGTCACGTCGCGTGCTGCTGAGTGCTGGCAGTCGTAGTAGAACCTTTTTGTTGTTGGTTTAGTTAGTGATTTACATAACTTTCCAAGTAGACGGTCTGCGAATCCAGTAATACTGTACTAGTATCCTCCTAGTTGACCAGATTCGATAGGTCAGTATATGTAGTGCAATTGTTGCTAATTTGTTTCCCCGAGATTATTTTAGATTGTGGTCAAAGAAATCAAATATTTCCAAAAAACAATCATCCATGTTTGTGTTTATTTCATGATCATCAGCACCTCCCAGGGGCAAGGCAGCAACATCCCAGACTCCGGTGGACCAGAGTGGGCAGGAACAGTCCTCTGCAGGATCTTCTGCTGGCCCCAGTAAGTTGTTCTGTTGTTAATATATTTATTCTTCCCTAACTTTTACAGCTCCTATTCATTCCAAACTGTTTCCTAATTCTATTTTTTACAAAATAGTCTTTGAACTTCTTGTACACTGTTTCTACTTTCTTATCCTGCCTCTCTACCATCACTCTCTGTGCTACTACTATTTACTATTATTTATGAGTCGGTCTGTGTAGGTAGCTAAGCTTGCCCAGTCGGCAAATGGTGTTAAACAAAACTCTGATCCAGCAATAGCTCTAGAGGCACTCAGTGTAGTCCTCTGGGTTGCCTTGCTGTCTATTCCAGTCTTCTTAATGTTAGTGCTTTGACAATTTCCAACAACAAAATGTCAATGTCCACCAAGAATAAGCTAGTAGTTTCAGGGACTATTCTGCACATACAGAAGTATGGACAAGAGAAATAGGATATTGTTGATGATAGGTGCAGTGCGACTTTCCACATACCTCAGTCAGAAGTAACTGTGCGGGACCCGGGAGCCCTCACCTTGTTGGAACTTCAAGTCCCCCTGGTGGTGATGAGGAGTAGTTGGTTATGTCTGTAATTATAAAAATGTTGCACGTTAAAGAGCAAGCATTCATCAGTTGTGCCAAAAAGAGTTGCATGTTATGGCTAAGCATATAAGTAAACACCCTCCCCAAAACTGTGACTTCTTTTCAGTCCCAATAATTAAAAATTGTTTAACATTTTCTCTTCCATCACGAGACGAAGTAGGGGGTGTGGTGTATGGCATCTAAAAATATGACATGTTTTTTCTAGGCGTCACAACATCGGATGCAGCACTTGCCACCACCAGTGCCGGGGCCAGCAGCGCGGAGGGGGTCCACTCAAGCGGCGGATGCGGCGGCGCAACCAGGAGGAGCTGAGGGGGATGGCTCAGCAGCAGCGAATGGTGGTAAGTTATTATTATACTCCTTACTTATTGACATTTTAGAGTAGGCTCACAAAGGAGTGTATGATGTACCGTACAGTAACAGTACACTACTACAAGTACACTGTACTGTTAGGAACAGTTACTGATTTAGAACTACATTTTTTTAGCCAATCACGGAGAAGACAGTCACCCTTGACTTAGCAATAGCATTAGCGTCGGTAGTTTTCGAGTAAGCAATGGCCCCCTCTATTTGACTTCAAATCAGCTGGGAAACTTTTATCGTGAAGCCAAGTCATATCAGATGAACTTGAGGGATGTGATGAACAAAAAGGGAAAGAACTTAGGGTCAATGGAAGGACGAGCGAGTCGTAACATTTATGACTAAAGAATGATACGTGTTTTTGAATGCAGGCAGAGGTGGCTGATAGGAAGGAATCAGATGCATGGCTGCTTGAAGCAAGGATGGTTGGAGGAGAAAGAAAAAATGACTGCCTGTGTGGGTCAATCAGAAAATTCATGTGTGGTGTGCATTGCAATATATCATTTTGGTGAAACTCAAATGCAAGTCAAGACGGTGGTTTACCAAATAAAATGAAAAGGGTGTTATTTGGTTGTTGAGTTGTTACAGTTGAGACATTAAGAAGAATGATAGATGTTTACTTTGGAAGCCTGGATGGTATCTTCTTCCTTATACATAGCAGAGGTGTATGTAGAGCAGACGCTCAGTGCATGAAGAGTGTTACTTTGTTCGAACAGCATGTCCGTGCCAGAGTAGCAAAGCAGAGGAAATCCAAATACTACAAGTTGTGATTGTTCAGAAACTCTCCCTTGCCTAAAGTAACAGTACAGTAGTTTACTTTGCAAGCACAGCTTATATTGTGTATGTATTGTATAGTTGACAATTATATCAAGTCAAGTCCCTTCCTCCTGCAATTATGGTTACCACACTCACTCCCTATGTTCATAATTTTCTTTCTGCTGTGTTAATCATGGGTGGACTATCGCTGTTGTTCACTCAATCTATCACAACAAAGCACCTAAAGTCATCCATCATATAAGCAAAGAGATCATGTGATCGGCTGGATACATGATCAGAAATAAATTATCTTCATTTTCCTTTTGTAGTACTGAAGGCCCAGGGGGGCAGTGCGAAATATAAATTACATTAAGCAGTAGCCCTTGATGTAACCGAGTATGGCCAGTGCCACCCCTATACAAAAGCTAGAGCTTCCCTATCCCCACCTGCATGTACTGCTTAAAGTAATGCATGCAAGTCTGCGTCATCATGGCTTGTGTCTCTTTTTCTTGGGTGCAAGCTGACTGAGCTGGCATTATGCCGGCTACCACAAGTTTACGTACAAGTAATTTCTTTCGCAAAACTAGAGAAAAAAAGAAGAATTCTGGTGTACTCTCTGACTCTCTGACTATGTATTGAGTCCATAGTGCTGTCTGGTAGTAGAATTCCTGAAACTCCCACTGTTACAGGCCTACAAAGACGGCGGAAAGATACATGCCAAAATGTTATACTGTGCTTGCAAATTGCTAGTGTTACTGTGAGACAACTTTCTGTTGAATTATTTTGTGTTATTGTTAAAGAGTATTGGTTACATTATTTTTCTTTCTATCTTCATATATATGCTCCCAAAAAGCTCACCAGAAGAGAGATGGCTGTCCGGGCGAGGGCCCGGAAGCTGGAGGCCATTCGGGTGCAATATTGCCGGCTTTGGGCTCGGGAACAGGAGGAGGGGGCGTCAACAACCTCCTCCAGCACTGCCCCCGTGTCCACCAGCCTCCAGCACGGCGCCGTGCTCGGACAGCCCCCCGCCGCCGCTCAGCTGCAAGAACATCAGCAGCTGGCCCCCCCTAGAGCCTGGAAGGCACGCATGCGCCGCCTAAGCCTAAGAGTGGACTACCTGGAGCGCAAGGTGGACGACCTTGAAAAATAGCCCCGGGACCTCCGCAAGGAGCGGCGGGACCGCCTGTCCAGACACTGCCGGAAGTGACTGTGTCCCTTGCCCTTTTTTAAAGACTGTTGGGGGGGGGATCGGGAGTTGGGGATTATTTGGGACTAGTGGACTATTTGAAATGGACAATTGTTTGGGTTAGGGAGGGCTGGGACTAGTTTATTTTTGTTAGGGGAAATATATCATTATTCATTTTACATACTTCAACATAGTGTATGCGTTGATCTTATTTTGTGGGGTGGTGGGCGGGGGTTACGGCACGTTTGGTTTCCTCAAACTTACCAACATGATTTATCTAAAACGTCAACATTTTTTAAAAAGTGCCACTAACAGTGTTAGTAAATTCAATTGGCCTACTAGTACTTTACTAGTACTACCGTCAGTCTCTCCTTCGAGTCCTAGCCCATTATTCTACCTCCCCAAAATGCTTATCTTACCTGTGATTCGTGTTTGAGAATAGAGCTAGGCACAGCGCTGGCTGCATGGCAAATGGCGATTACGACATCCCGGACCGAAATTCCGTTGTTGTGGTGTTAGTAGTAGTGGTACCACACTAGCAGTAGCAGCATATTAAAAACAAAGTAAAAAAATGAGACATTTAGTGGCCTGAGAGGAGTATTAGAAGGAATAGTAGCCTAAGCAATGCTGAAGATAAGTATGGGGAAAAAAGAATTGCATGGATGATTATGGCTACAACAAGAACAGTGACACAGCAGCGTAACAACAAGTCTTCTTGACATGTAGGAGGATGATGTTGACGATGGATCCAATCGATGATGGTCATGAAATTCAGAATTTATTTTAAAATACTCATTGTTGTGTTTTTTAACCAGAATTACAATATCCTAGGATTCATCTAGCTGCCTTAAAATGGATTTGAGGAGGTTGCTTGCACCTTATCCTCCACAGCAGGTGTGTGGAATTATTGGTGTAATTTACTCACACCTCAATGAAAACCACACAGCCCGGGGGAAGAGGGTTAGGGTTTGAAACTTGGATGGGAATGGGGTTTGTGGGGAAAGTTTTGTGGAGAGAGGAAAAAAAACACAGCATGGAAAAACAACAAATGAAGATAAACAAATCTTTGGATACGAAGCTATCCATAAATCTTTTTAGGGACATAAAGGAAGTGCATGCACTACTTCATGCATGAAGTTGTTTGCTAAATGGATAGGTTACTGAAAAGTAAGTAGTACTTTCTACAATGTACTAACTATGAAGAAACAATGTGACAGTACAGGGCTGCAGTAATTACGCAATTTCACTTGCCTATCTGCCCTCAGAGAGAAGAACCCCTTAGTACATTAAATTAGTTAAAAAAAATAGCAATGAAAAAAGTATACAATGGATGGATGGATGAATTGAAGCAGAGAGCAAACAAATGCACAGAGTCACACTCATAGAAGTACACAGCAATACCATTACTTAAAAGATAAGTAGAAATGAAGATGGATACTGTAACTGTAAGTTGTTGTAGTTGTCCTGTTGAATTTGGGAAGTTGCATGCATCCAGCCATTCCTCTTTTTCGCGGTACTCCTCCATTCCATCTGACGCTCCGTCGATCAATGTTGGGGACCATAAGACACCATGTCCACTGCCTGCCTGGCGGATGCTGAATTGCGGGTCGCTAATTATAAGCCTGAGTTCATCCTTTTTGCCATTGCACAGGGTAAAAGCCGGCCTGTAATTGTTAATGGAAAAACAGGAAGTGATATTAAAACACCACGGAGAAAAAAATATAAGGTACGCTGTGTAGTGCAAAAATAACACTTTCAGTTTCAGAGTCGACAGTATTACAATATATTACAAGTATTACAAGCATAATTTTGAAAGTGCGTACTCTGAGTCTCCTTTTCAAGGATAAATAAGTGTGGGCGAAAATTGCATATCTTTCCCCTCAAGCTAGGTGTAAAGTGTAAACTGCGATTTTAGAACAAAATTAGACCTTCCCAGCAATGCCCCCAGACCCCTCAACCCACCTGCAAAAAAGTAGAACACCCCCAAACAGGCCAAAAGCAAAAATGGAAAATGACACACTTAGAAAATTTGAGGCCTACCTCAAAATCACTCCAAACACGCTCTGCAGCTAGGCCCTAACCTCCCTTTTCCACCATGGATTTTCTTCAAACCACTTGCAATCAAAATTAGACTTTCCCAGCAGAGCTCCCAGACCCCCCAACCCACCCCAAAAACCTAGAACCCCCCCAAACAGCCCCCCAAAAACACGCAAGTGAGCTAAAAAAGAAAAACTTTTCACCATGGATTTTCTCCAAACCACTTGCATCCGATATTAGACCTTCCCAGCAATGCCCCCAGACCCCTCAACCCACCCGCAAAAAAGTAGAACACCCCCAAACAGGCCAAAAGCAAAAATGGAAAATGTCACACTTAGAACATTTGAGGCCTACCTCAAAATCACTCCAAACGCGCTCTGTAGCTAGGCCCTAACTCCCTTTTTCCACCATGGATTTTCTTCAAACCACTTGCAATCAAAATTAGACTTTCCCAGCAGTGCTCCCAGACCCCCCAACCCACCCCCAAAAACCTAGAACCCCCCCAAACAGCCCCCAAAAAACACACAAGTGAGCTAAATAAGAAAAACATTTCACCATGGATTTTCTCCAAACCACTTGCATCTGATATTAGACCTTCCCAGCATTGCCCCCATACCCCTCAACCCACTCGCAAAAAAGTAGAACACCCCCAAACAGGCCAAAAGCAAAAATGCCACCTCGGCTGCCATGTTGGTTGGCTGCTCCCCTTGCTGGTTCCCCTGCCGGCGCTCGATCTACGCGAGGCTGGGGATGGATTGTTGCTGCTAGGCCCTGTTGCGGAGGCTTATGCCCGGGAGTTCCTGGGGCGGGCCTGCGACGCTCCACATGGACCTGCCGAAACGACACCCTTTGCCCTGCACTGACGAGAGCTCGCCACCGGACATTTGGGGAGAACGCCTCCTGAGGAGGGGGGGCTGCAGTTTGTGCTCTGCACTCTTCGCCCTGCTGAGGTGAGAGCCCGCCTTTTGGCGTTTGCGACCGGCGCCCCCCCCCAGGAGCGGGATACTAAGCCTAGGGGCCTGCACCCTTTACCCTACAGTGGACAGTGCTCACCTCCCGGTGCATATAGGGGGTACTTTCCGGTGGGGGTGCTACATTCCAGGCTGTGTGGACAGGACACTACCACCATTCACTGCTGCGGACTGGCCGCAGAGGTAGGCGGGGTCCCTACGGCTGTCGGAGACAGAGGAGCTGGCGGTCGCGACGAGAGGCACCCACCCGCCATTTCACGTTCCTGCCCCCGGACTGACAGCGGAGGTTGCCTGCCTGGATCGGCCGGGGATACTAATCACGCTGGGAGCAGAGGGCCGCCGCCCCACTCCGCTCCTACCTAGCTCCTGTTCACTGGCCCGGCACCGGGCGGGACCCACCCGTGCAGATAGGCGGTGGCATTGCCCCGCGCCTCCTGTGTGCACTGGTGCTCCTAACCCCAAGGCGGAGCGGACCTAAGACCTGAAGAAGACCTCTGCGCCGCATTGCCCATGTTTGGGGGGACCAGGACGAGGACCGGTGCTGGTGGTACACACGTTAAAGGGAAGATGGAGAAAGCGGCAAAATTGACCGATCTGGATCAGACCGCCTCCAAACTGGATACGATGCTGGCGGGGATGGAGCGGCTAGAGGAGTCGATGCAGCTGACCCGCACCTCCCTGGAGACCAAAATCAACAGTGCCGCCACATATCTCACGCACCTGCGAGCTGACCACAAAAAACTGTTGGGCCACACCACCACCCTGGAGGCAACCGCGAATGATCTTGCGCCCAAAGTCGCACACGCGGACAGTCACGTGCAGGACCTCCTCAACCGCGTGGAATTCCTGGAAGATTGCGCGGAGGATGCGGAAGGAAGGGCGAGGAGAAATAACGTTTGCATAGTGGGGCTGCCGGAAAGATGGGAAGGCAGGGACCCCGAGAAGCACATGGAGGGGTGGCTTCGGAGCCTGTTACTGGACAGCACCATCTCGCAGCATTTTGTGGTAGAACGGGCGCACAGAGTGCTGACGCGGCCGCTCCCGACAGGATCCAGCCCTAGGCCCATGCTCGTTCGCATACTGAACTATCGCGATCGTGATGCCATCTTACGAGAAACCAGGAAGCTGCAGGAGATACGGGTTGACAACACTAAGATCATGCTCTTCCCTGACTACACAATTCAAGTACAGCGCCAGAGACACTCCTTTTTAGCGGTGAAACAACGGCTCCGTCGACTGGCCCTGAAGTACTCCCTCCTATTTCCGGCTCGCGTACGAGTGGTGGCCCAGGACAAAACTCACTTCTTTAAAACCCCGAGGCAGTTAAGGCCTGGCTGGACTCTGGAACTGATGTTGATCCCCGTGCGGCGTTGCCAGCGCCACCCTTGCTACGCTCCCGGGGATCCCAACGCCGCTGCAGGCACAGGCCCGTGCCGACGCGGCAGATGCACATGGAGACGGAGGTTGGCCCCCCAGCTGATCTCGTTCACAGTGAGCAGCAGGAAGCCCTTCGGATGGTAGTGGAGATTAGCGGCTCCCTGGACACAGACGCTGCCTTGGAGGTCAGCCCACGTGTGCTGCCCAGCGACGATTAGGCCATCTATGGGCTACCGGACTCACAAGTGTCGACGGAACTACCGGATGTCACCCCGCAGACTGCTGATTTAATCCACTAATGGTGAGACAACCTGCCCGCAGCGCTTCGCCTGTCTCTGAGTGCCTCTCACACTATGCTGACCCCGATTTCCGCAGGGTGCTCGCCGGACAAGGACAGCTAGAACCTGGCCCCAGGCTACTCCCTATCCTTTGCTTTGAACGATGCAGTTAGTACAGTTCTGGATGCTGAGGCACCGGGGACGCTATGGAACAGTTTGGTGGTCGGAGGTTTGGGTGATGGTGGTGGCACTGACTTTGGGGGTGGGGGGTGAGGCGTGTCCCACCCTTGGGCGATGTCTGGATGCGGAGCACTGCCCCTTGAGGGTCTTGAGCCCCTGGCCCGGAGGTGACTCTGTTTTGACTGAGCCGACTACCATGTGACACCTGTGTAGGGGGAGGCATCCTCTATCTGCCTGCAGAACACTCCTGTAACGAACACGCCAAGTGCTCAGTGACCCCCTGAACTTAAGTCTTTATTCACTCACTAGAGAGTTTGGATGACAACATGTTTTGCTGTCGGCCTTTTGGCATTGCTCTTTTGTTTACTTGGTTTCCAGTGCTGGTTGATTTGTTTTCCCCTTTTATTCCTTTCATGTACATTCAGGCTATGCATGCTAATTATCTGATGGCCCCTGTGGATGTGTGGCTTGACATAACATTGCTTGGGTTGCCGGTGGGGGGGTGGAGGGGTGGAGGGATGGGGAATGTTTGGATGTTCTATGTCGGTGGTTAAGATGTGCACATGGAATGTGCAAGGCATGCACACGCCGTCACGCCGTTATCAAATTTATTCTTACCTGAAACACCACCATATACACATAGCCCTCTTGCAGGAAACCCACTTAACTGGCCCGGAACACAGAAACTACACCGTAGATGGCGTGGGCAGTTGTACGCTACTGGGCATTCGGCCTATGCCCGAGGGGCGTTAATCTGGATACGGCCCGGGACTCCATTTGCACTCTCCCACTTCCGGGTAGATGCGGAGGGTAGATATGTGGTCATACACGGTAGACTAGATAGCCAATTGATTGTCCTTGCATCCCTTTACGCCCCTAACACCGAACAGGGAGACTTCTTTACACGGTTGTCGGCGGTGCTGGCCCCCTGGCACGGCGTTCCCTTGCTATTGGGAGGCGATTATAACTGTGTCTTAGATGTTGCCCTAGATCGCTCCTTCCCGCCTCTGACCAGTGCGCCGGTAACTGGGGCCATGAGGGCACTCTCCACTTGGGCGTCACAGTGGGATTTGCATGATGCCTGGCGGAGCCGTAATCTGCGCACTAAGGTATATTCTTACTATTCAGGCGCGCACACCTTACATGTCAGGCTGGACAGATATATGCTGACGAGTGACCTGCTCCCCCATGTCACTGACACCTATTACATGGGTCGCACACACTCCGACCACAACCCTCACATTCTAGAACTGGCATGGGAGCGCCCACACCCGCTGATACCCACCTGGAGGCTTCAGCCTGATCTGTTGTTGGATGCCTCATTCCGTGACGCGCTCTCGGCGTGCCTTTTACAATATTTTGAGAAAAATAACCACACTACTTCCACTCCGCAACTTGAATGGGACGCATTCAAAGTTGTTACAAGGGGCCACTATCTGGGTACAAAAGCAGGCATGCAGAAGCAAATAAACGGAGAACTGGCGCGTATTGAGTCTGATCTGCTGCGGGAGGAACGGGGGGCAGTGGAGGGCGACGAAGGGCCGCTGTTGGAGGCTAGGTAGGCGCATACGCGACTGCTGGACAGGCTAAAGAATTTGAACTATGCAGCCCATTCAGCACGCACCCATCACCTTGGGGACAAACCAGGCAAACTGCTGACGTGGCTGATCAGGCAGGGCGCCCAGAACGCTCCAGTGACATCAATTCGCACTAAGCACTGCGCTACAGTGTATAGGCAAAGGGCCATTCATGACGCCTTTGTGGATCATTACACAGACCTCTATCAGTCCCGGTTGCAGGCTTCTGTTGCTGACATAGCGGAATATCTGTCTGCCCTACCCTTACCCGAGATTGACGATGCGCAGCGAGACGAGCTGGGCACCCGCCTGACGTCCGAGGAGCTACGAGTGGCCATTTTGTCCCTCTCCGACGGCAAATCTCCAGGCCCGGAAGGGCTGCCCACTGAGTTTTATAAGGCCTACTCTATCATATTGATTCCGGTGCTATTGCGGATATATGAAGCGGCTATTGTCAACTCTGCTCTGCTGCCCACGCTGAATGAAGCAAACCTGATCTCTCTCCCGAAGCCTGGCAGAGATAGTGCCCAACTGGGGTCGTACCGCCCATTGGCCCTCCTCAACATGGATTACAAGATCCTGGCTTCCACGCTGGCCAGACGTTTAGCTCCCCTGGTGCCTTACCTTGTCCACACCGACCAAAATGGTTTTGTGCCGACACGTAGCACCTCGCACAATATCCGGCGGTTGTTTAGGGTGCAGAGTTTCGCCACAAATCAATGGCCCCGTCCTGCCTAGCTCAGAAGCGGTCTCTCTTCACGCTGCTCCCTGCTGAATCAAGTGGTATCGTAGCGCTTCTGCCAGATTGATCATTGCCATTAATTCGAATTGCGCACTGCTCGCTCTGCTTACTGTAATTAATTATTGTGCCTGATGATATCGACATCGTAGCGATATACTGGTAGACTGCTCTGCATTTATTTTGCAACTGTGCACTGCTCGCTTTGCCTGCTTTAACTATTTGTGCCTGATTGTGCCGGTGCCACTGCCCATTTTATAGCGATTTCAGGTGGTGCCCCAATCTCGTCCTGTTTCACTTTTGGGCTTGCTGCCATTTTGTTGTTTGTTGTTGTGCCTCCCAGCCCGGCTCTCCACCCTGCTCCCGCCTCCCAGCTGCTCCTCCCTCCCACTAAAGTTAAGGCTCTACCCGATAGTCCAAACGCTGTGACCGTCCTGCCTAGCTCAGAAGCGGTCGCTCCTCACGCTGCTCCCTGCTGAATCAAGTGGTATCGTAGCGCTTCTGCCAGATTGATCATTGCCATTAATTCGAATTGCGCACTGCTCGCTCTGCTTACTCTAATTAATTATTGTGCCTGATGATATCAACATCGTAGCGCTATACTGGTAGACTGCTCTGCATTTATTTTGCAACTGTGCACTGCTCGCTTTGCCTGCTTTAACTATTTGTGCCTGATTGTGCCGGTGCCACTGCCCATTTTATAGCGATTTCAGGTGGTGCCCCAATCTCGTTCTGTTTCGCTTTTGGGCTTGCTGCCATTTTGTTGTTTGTTGTTGTGCCTCCCAGCCCGGCTCTCCAACCCGCTCCCGCCTCCCAGCTGCTCCTCCCTCGCCCCTCCCCCTCCACTAACCACTTATGACAGATGCTTTTGCGCGCAGCGGTCGCGCCCCATGCGCGCCGAAGGCGCGCCAAAGGTAAGCCTGTCTACGCCCGTCCGCGCCTAGACCGCGCTCAGCGCCAGACCCCCTGGTCCCCGCAAATCCACTCCACCCGCATAACGTACGACGCCGCAACCCTCTCAGCACTTAATCCCGGCCGACTCCCAAACTGCTACCAAGCCGCCCCAGGTCACACCCATGGACCCTTCACCTGCCGCTCCTGCAAGTTCGACTGCATCAGGACCCACATCAAATCCACTAACTCCAATCGGAGCTCCGACACTAACCACCTGAAATGCATCCTGCTCAACACCCGTTCGGTCCACAGACACGCCATTGACCTTTGGAACCTACTCGACACTACATCGCCGGACGTCACCTTCCTTACAGAAACCTGGATGAACACCTCATCAGCTCCCGACATCGCAATAGCCATCCCGGACGGCTACAAGATCATCCGAAAGGACCGCACCAACCAAACAGGAGGAGGCATCGCCATCGTCCATAAGAACACCATCCGCATCACGACCAGTTCAGACGATAACCTCGCTACCGCCGAACACCTTCAATTCCAGATCCACCCCGACCCCAAGACCACACTCAGAGGCACCCTCCTCTACAGGCCACCAGGACCCCGCACACAATTCAGCGAAGACATCACTGACTTCATCAGCCCACACGCCCTCCCCTCCGAGGACTACATTCTACTGGGAGACCTCAACTTCCACCTGGAAAGGAAAAACGACAGCAACACCACCGCCCTTCTGGACAACCTGGCCAACCTCGGACTCGAACAACTTGTTGATACCCCCACCCACTATGCTGGTCACACGCTCGACCCAATCTTCACCTCCAGCAAACACATCTCCTTCAACCACACCACAGCTCTCCATTGGAGGGACCACAGCTGCGTTCACTTCAACTACAAAAAGACCACGACCCACAACCTCCCACAACCAATTCCCCGAAGAAACTGGAACAAAATTACCACCGACCAGCTCTTCACATCACTTCACCAAAACCCTCCTGCCAAACCATCGGACCCAAACCAAGCAGCCACCAACCTCACACAATGGATCACCCACAGCGCCGACGAACTAGCACCCTTGAAAAACCATCAAATCAAGCAAGATAGCAAAAAAGCCCCCTGGTTCAACGATGACCTTAAGAAATCCAAGAAGTTCTGTCGCACCCTCGAGAAAGCCTGGAGAAAAAACCCTACCACTGACAACCTGACCACCTTCAAGAACGCCACCCTCAAACACAGCCAACTAATCCGATCCACCAAGAAATCAGCATTCAAGGATCGACTTGACAACAACGCCCACAACAGCAAGGAACTATTCAACATCGTCAAAGAATTTACCAACCCCACCGCCGGCACCAACGACATCACTCCCTCCCAAGACCTCTGCGACTCCCTATCCTCATTCTTCCGCAACAAAATCGCCGACATACATAACAGCTTTGAAAACCAGTCCGGAGACCAGTCCACTCCACCCACCTCTGAACCAAAACCCCCCTCTAACAACCTTTGCGCCTGGAACCCAATCACCACTGAAGACACCATCCGCCTGATGAACTCCATCCACTCAGGATCGCCAACCGACCCATGTCCCCACCACATTTTCAACAAAGCAGACTCCATTATCGCACCCCATCTACGAGACGTCATCAACTGCTCCCTCAACTCTGCTACCTTCCCGGAAAGCTGGAAACATGCCCAACTCAGCGCCCTACTGAAGAAACCCACAGCAGACCCCACTGAACTTAAGAACTACCGCCCCCTCTCGCTCCTCCCATTCCCTGCCAAAGTCATTGAGAAAGCTGTCAACAGTCAGCTCGCCGCCTTCCTCGAATCCAACAAATCCCTCGACCCATCACAGTCCAGTTTCCGAGCCAAACACAGCACCGAAACCGCCCTCATCGCAGCAACAGACGACATTCGAACATTACTGGACAACGGAGAAACAGTTGCCCTCATCCTACTTGACCTCTCCGCAGCCTTTGACACAGTCTGTCATAGCACCCTCATACAATGCCTCAGCAACGTCGGAATACAAGGAAAAGCATTGGACTGGATCATCTCATTCCTCACCGGAAGAACCCAGAGAGTCCGCCTCCCCCTTTTAGATCAGAGGCTACCGAAGTCATCTGCGGCGTACCACAAGGATCATCACTCAGTCCCACCCTCTTCAACATATACATGAGTCCCCTCGCATCCATTGCACGCCACCACAACCTCAACATCATCTCCTACGCAGACGACACCCAGCTGATCCTCTCCCTCACCAAAGACCCAAACACCGCCAAAACCAACTTACACGAAGGAATGAAAGATGTAGCCGAGTGGATGAAAAACAGCCGTTTAAAACTGAACTCGGACAAAACGGAAGTCCTCATCTTAGGCTCATCCCCCTCTGCTTGGGACGACTCATGGTGGCCACCGGCCCTGGGAACCGCACGCACACCAACGGACCACGCACGTAACCTAGGCTTCATCCTGGACTCCTCCCTCTCGATGACCAGACAAGTCAACGCCGTCTCATCATCATGCTTCAACATCTTACGCATGCTCAAAAAAATCTTCCATTGGATCCCTACCGAAACAAGAAAAACGGTCACCCACGCACTGGTCACAAGCAGACTGGATTACGGAAACACCCTTTACGCCGGAACCACAGCCAAACTACAGAAAAAACTCCAACGCATCCAAAACGCCTCAGCCAGATTCATACTAGACATCCCCCGCCAAGCTCACATTTCCGGTCACCTGAAAGACCTCCACTGGCTCCCCGTCAACAAGAGAATAACGTTCCGTCTCCTCACCCACGCACACAAAGCCCTCTACGACCTAGGACCCGAATGCCTCAACACGCGCCTGTCCTTTTACACCCCCACCCTCCAACTACGTTCGTCCAATCAAGCCCTATCCGCAATTCCGCGCATCCATAGATCCACCATGGGGGGAAGATCCTTCTCCTACTTAGCGGCCAAAACCTGGAATTCTCTCCCCACCCACCTCCGCCTTACACAGAACCACCTCTCCTTCAGAAAGCAACTAAAAACGTGGATATTCGATAAGTAAAGTACCCCCCCTCCCTCAAGCGCCTTGAGACCCTCTGGGTGAGTAGCGCGCTATACAAATTTTGAACTTGAACTTGTGCTTGACCTTGAGAAGGCATTTGATTCCGTAGAATGGCCTTATCTAGTGTCGGTGTTGCAGAAGTTTGGCCTGGGCGATGACTATATCCAAATGGTGGAACTGCTGTACCAGCGGCCCACTGTGCGAGTTTGCACGGGTAAGTTATTCTCAGACACCACCCGGGTACGCAGGGGAACCCGGCAGGGATGCCCCCTATCCCCTTTAATCTTCTCGCTGGTGATGGAGCCCCTGGCGGTGCAGTTGCGAGCCTCCGGCGCAGATTGGGGTATCCCTTTAGCAGATGGCGTGCATGCAGTGTCACTGTATGCTGACGACCTGTTGCTCTATGTAAGGGACTTGACCCGCTTCCCACCAGCGCTTACAGATGTCTTCCGCGCCTTTGGGGAGCTGTTGGGACTCAGGGTTAACTGGGCTAAGTCTGGTGTGTATACCTTCGATGCTGCCACACCGGAATGTACAATCGTCATTCAGAACGAAAGGCTTAACTGGTACCCAACCACGTTCCGCTACCTCGGGATATACATGTATAGAAGCCTCACGGATGTGCTGGAGGGTAATCTAGTACGGGCCATCCCCTTCTCTTCAGGCGCAGATGTCCTTCTGGATGACTCTTCCCCTGAACGTGCCCAGCCGAGTCACTTTGACGAAAATGATTGCACTACCCAGATTACTGTATTTCTATGCCAATATCCCGGTCTACGTCCCCACGAGAATATTTCGGGAACTAGAGACCTCAGTCCGTAGCCTGATCTGGAACGCGGGAAGGCCCAGAGTGGCTTTGAAGACGCTATATGCCTCTGTGGAAGCTGGAGGTTTGGCGATCCCCAACCAAGAGCTTTACTACCTAGCAGCGCAGCTGCAGTGGGTAACCGGCTGGTTGAGCGGAAAAAACCTGGGAGATACAACAACAGACACTACTACCATGACGCTCGCACAAATACACGCGCTGTTTCGCCCTTTGGCCAAAACCCGCTGCCCAACACAGCTGCACTTAGCAGTAGCGCGCAAATGCTATACGAGAAGCTTAAAGCTCACTGGTTCCACCAGGCCATACGCTCCAAACCTACAACTGTTGGGGACGCCTAGGGGCAATGGGGTGCTCACAGAGGCGGCACTGAGTAGCTGGGTGCAGGCGGATGTGGACACCGTAGTAGATCTATATGCAGAGGGGGCACTGGTACCCTTTGGAACGCTGGCAGCTGATGCAGGCCTCACGGTGGGACAGTTTCTGCTACACGCAACACTCATACATACACTAACGCAGGCCTGGGGTGACCTTTCAGTAAAGCTGCCAACACACTTGCTGATACAATACTTGCATGTCATGGGGAATGGGTCCCACGTGCTGCATTGGCTAGCACAGGCCCTCCACATTCATACACAGTTTTCCTCACAGCGCTTGAGGGATAGGTGGGCGAGAGACAGAGAACAGGAATGGACTGATAAGGAGTGGGCGGTGGTAATGGCTGGCGCAACAAATATACCACGCAACTCCCGCTTTAAAATTATCCAATTATACATCATACACCACGCATATTTGTCTCCGGACAAAGTCAAACGCTATTGTGGGCTCACCACGTCTGCATGTCCGAGATGCGGGCTGTTCGATGCAGATTTTTTACACAGGCTCTTGTCCTGCCCCTCACTGCGCGACTACTGGAGCGCGGTGTCTGCCTCCTTGTCTGCGGGGGTGGGTAGGAAACTGTACCGCATGTGGGAGACATGCATACTAGGTCTCTACATACGGACGAAGCTGACTAAAGTTCCCACCAGATTCTGGGACCTCGGTTTGATAACGGCGAGAAAGCTAATCATCAAACGTTGGAAAAACAGCGAGCCTCCACAAGTGGCCCACTGGTGCAGCTCCTTTGACAATTGGGCGAGAGCAGAGAGCATAACCCTGCATAGAGAAGAAACGGCGGGGCTCCGTGCATACCCCATAGCTCAGGCCTGGGACGACACCTTGGCCGCCTTCCACCGGGCCTGCCTTCAGAGCGGAATCACTTAGGTGCACCTCCCCCCTTCGACGCGTCCCCCTTATCGTGGAGCCGGTATAGAACGTGGTCTAACACTACTGTATGGTGTCTAAATCCCAATGAGGGGAAGGGCCCTGCCAGGGCACACTAGATATACATGTACATTGCAACCTGATGGCATGACTCCTAGAGCACCAGGGCCCCGCCGCGGCAGTGGAAGCTGTTGTTACCCCCCTTGTGCCCCCCCACTGGTCACCCTGCCCCGCCCCCTCAGACCTTGTCATCTGCGTAACCCCCGCTTCCCGGAAAAGCCACACAGCACATCAGATATTCCACGTCAGCGATAGCACTGCATTAATACTCAGCCTCTCCTTTGTTTGCTCTTTTTTTGATTTTCACGTATTTTTTTATGTTATCATTGAGCGTGTTGTTGTTGAAGTTTTGAAGCATGATTATAATGTTTTGAATATTGCATACCACGAACATTCCTTTGGGCTCGCCCTGATGGCTACATGAGTGGATTCAATTGTATTGTTGTCATAATTAGATGGAGATGTATATTCCTGGGAGCATAAGATAGTGACCATGCCTTTGTACCGAAATTGCCGGCTGCTAGCTCATATAGCTAAATGAATCGCAATGCCATATTTACCTTGCTTTTTCCATCTTTTTCAATATTATGTTCCACGTATCCTTTAAGCCTCTCGGCCCCTCTGATAATGTATCATTGATTTATTTTGGAAGGTATTTCCTTCTTACTTTTTTATGTATACCTGCCATTTCTTGGAAGGCCGACTTACGGGTATGGGTGCCCTAGGCCACACATTTTGTTTGTCAACGTTGGAAGGCAAGCAAGGTCATCACGGCACACTGTTGTTGTTAAAGCACACATTTTATGATCGTGGCTTGTTCAACTGTGTCTACTTTATAAATGTTTTGCTATGTTATTCAACTTACATAAGAAAAATGAAATAAAAGATATTCAAACAAAAAAAGTGACTTTTATACCATGGATTTTCTCCAAACCACTTGCATCCGATATTAGACCTTCCCAGCAATGTCCCCAGACCCCTCAACCCACCCGCAAAAAAGTAGAACACCCCAAACAGACCAAAAACAAAAAAAGGAAAATGCCCCCCAAAAACATGCAATACTGGTATATCCAAAACATGGCAAATTGCGCTGTTCACAAAAAATTGCTGTTTTCAGCACTTCCACTACTTCGATCCTCCTGAAACCTACCTGGACACTTGTTCCAGCGATTCCCAAGAATCTCAGCAAGGCAGAACAAAATCGAACCACTGCGCTCTTAGAAGAAGAAGAAGAAGAAGCAGGTCTACGACTAGTTTTCACTTTTCACCCAAACACACGCACCCCCAAAACACCAAAAAAGGCCAAAATTCTACAAATTCTGGACCAAAGAACACCAAACCCCCCTAAAACCTTGCCAACATCATTATAAACGAGCCTGCATCGGGCCCTGAGCCCTAGACTCAGCGGGAACCCTACCAACTTAAACCCAAAAACCCTAGTAAATCGCACTGAACCCTAAACCCTAGATATGCTTTGTCTGTCTGTGTCAAAGTGCCTATATATGCTAAATCCGTTCCACTCAAGAATTTGCGAATTTTCGGTAATTTCGCGAGATTCGAGAAAAACCGGAAAACAGCAAATTTCGCAAACATAACAGATGTTTGGCCCAAGCTTGAGGCAGGGCCATGCAGACGGTCAAGGCAGGCACCCCTGAGTGAAGCAACCTGATGTAACATACCTAGGCTCTTTGTCAGACAGACAAAGCATATCTAATTGTATGCAGAAAGCCACATAGCCCCAATTGTACATGAACTGCTGTCTGGAGTGGACTCTGCCTGGCATAACAACAACAGTACACTGCCTCGCCCTCGACCACTACATACCACGAATAGACAGACATGTAGTTCTGCTGTAGTAGTTGTTGTAGACTGGTTTACCTGTTTGCCACTCACAAATTGGACATAGTTCTTCCACAAACTGACGCTGATGATCAATCCATCCCAGTGAGTGACTGTAAAGAAAAAAGATATATTATTTAATCAATCATCATTGTCTATTGGCAAGTGAGTCCACTCCAAGGACATTTTGCATATTGGAAAATGCAACATAGTGGTCCCTGAAGTTGAATTATAATTTGAATTAAACAAGGTAAAAAAAACAGAGCAGTAGACATGAGTTACAATTACTGTGTAAAAGATTAAATAATAACTAAGACAAGACATATGATTCATTTCATGCAAAAAAACAAACAGCAAATGGGTTCATCAGAGCCAGACAGCCATTGCTGTCCACTGCATGCCATCTTCTCATTATTCATTACCTGTTCTACTTTTTGTCCGCATCTTCTTCGGAAAGTGAGGGCCCACAGGGCAACCTCTCCTGTCAATTTCAGAAGTAACTCTGTCAGCAATCAGCAAGCATGTAGTCAGTCAGTAATTTCAGTCCCACTTTAGGGGACTCGTCTACGAAGACAAAGTTTCTTTATTCTTTGTAATCCATCCATCTGCCTAGAGGGAAATGGATAGGGGGAGTCTGGAGGAGGAGGATAGAGGAGCATGATTGAGTTGTGAACTCGTGAACCTCAGGAATGCAGACTGCGGCACCTTCAAATCAATAAGGAAAATAAGATGAAGACAGTGCTGCTGATGGACTTGTTCTGATTAGGTGATTAGAGTTTTGTTGTGGTAAAAGTTGCAAAACAAAGAAAGACACTCAGGCCTTGGTGTCAGGGAAGTATAGCTCGTCCTCAAACTCTATGAATTGAGACGGGAGTAGGTCAGCTAACAGAGAAGATCTTCCGTCACCTAAGTCGTTGTGCTCTTCTTCCTGCGTGCATTCACGGATTTTGTAATCTGGTGGTATAAAGTGCTGATTCATCTTGATCAGTGTTAACCTCTCCACATTTTTGGGCGAGAGGCGGGTCCTTTTTGAAGTTACAATGGCACCAGCAGCACTGAAAACACGTTCAGAAGACACGCTTGCGAGTGGGCAAGACAAATAATTTAGAGCCAGGTTGGTGATCAGTGGCATAGAGACCTTTTCCTATACCAATACAGCAATGGGTTCTGATTACCAAAGACCTTTGTTGGGTCATCCAGATAGGCCTGCGCCATCGACTTAAGGTTCTACAGGGCTGCTCCACTTTGCGTACCATCTGTGGCCTTTGCAGCACTGGAACGAGCAAACCCTTGATGAGTTAGCCAATCCGCTTCCGACAATATTATGGCTGGGCCTGGTGCAGGTGAGGATGCTGATACGGTTGCTGGTGTCGTTAACGGCTGTGAGGGAAAGTGACTCCCTTCGGCCACAGATTCAGAAGTAGAACTTTATGCCGGATGGCCTGCTGATTCAGTTGTACTTCTGCCGGCTCCTTGAATTTTCTGCCGCTCTTTTTTTAACCGAGTGGCTGACACAGCTAGCCAATGTTTGTACTTTGAAACATCTGCTTCATCAAAAGGAATGAATGCTTTGCTGGCCACTGCCTTTTTGTACCGTGGATCCAGAATAGTGGCACAAATGTAATGTTGTTCTGTATGTATGTTTTCAAGCCTTTCATTGTCAACTAGGTGGCTTAATAACCTCTCCGCCAACTGATATGCGTCTTGCTTTTCGGCATCATCTCGGAACATTGAAGACACCGCCTTCAGTTGGTGCTCTAGCATGACCAACAATGGGATAGCTTTGCCCAAAGAACAGTCCCCCCTGCTGACTTCACGAGTGAAGACCTCAAAAGGACGAAGCATATCTGTCAGGCTTGCAACTAGCTTCCATTCCTCCAACTCTAGTCAATATTCTGCCGCTCTTTTTCGAACCGAGTGGCTGACACAGCTAGACAATGTTTGTACTTTGAAACATCTGCTTCATCAAAAGGAATGAATGCTTTGCTGGCCACTGCCTTTTTGTACCGTGGATAGAGAATAGTGGCACAAATGTAATGTTGTTCTGTATGTATGTTTTCAAGCCTTTCATTGTCAACTAGGTGGCTTAATAACCTCTCCGCCAACTGATATGCGTCTTGCTTTTCAGCATCATCTCGCAACGTTGAAGACACCGCCTTCAGTTGGTGCTCTAGCATGACCAACAATGAGATAGCTTTGCCCAAAGAACAGTCCTCCTTGCTGACTTCACGCGTGAAGACCTCAAAAGGACGAAGCATGTCTGTCAGGCTTGCTACTAGCTTCCATTCCTCCAACTCTAGCCTCATGTCTTTCATAGTAGAACCCAGTTTATAGACATAATCATTTATTACCCCCCACTGCTCAGACAGACGCCCAAGCATGTAAAAGGTTGAGTTCCAAAGTGTTGCCACCTCCTGGATGAGTCCTTTGACTGGCAGTCTACGTTCATGTTGAATTCTCCTCAGCTGCTTCCGGGCCTTAAAAGAATGGCTGAAATGTGTGCAGATTCTTCTGCAGATGGTCAGTAACTTGCTGACTGTGTTTTCTTTCTTCAAGAAATCTTGCACCACGATGTTAATACTGTGCGCCAAACACGGCACTCTGAAGTACTCACCATCCTGCATGGCCTTAACTATATTACTGCCATTATCCATGGAAACATAACCAACTATGGGATTTCTTGGATGCAGCCATTCATAGACCTTCCTATCAAACTCCTCCAAAAGGTTAGGTGCAGTATGAGTTTTCTCCATGGCAAACATGGCTACTGTTGCATGTTTCTGAGTAGCTTGAATAACTGTGTCCGTGTCAACACCTGCTTTTAACTGGTCTTTAACCCCTGCGAAAGAGACCCAGTGTGCAGTGATGCACATGTATTCAAGGGCTGGGCAACTGGTCCACATGTCTGTTGTCAGGAGGATAGTGTGAACAGCACTCTTCAGAATAGCTGCGCCAATCACCTCCAGCACATCATGATGTAGTGCTGGAACAGCAACCCTGGCAAAAAAAGGACCGGCTAGGAACCTTCCATTTAGGGCAGACTGTTGCCACAAATTCTAGAAAACCCACCCCTTCCACGAGAGAAAAAGGGAGAAGGTCTAGCGCTAACATTTTAGCCAGCTTTGCGTTATACAGACGTGCAGTTGGGTGGTTGCGTTCAAATGGCGCATCCAACCAAAACATTCTGGTAATGGTGGTCTGGACCATTTTACGTGATGATGATGATGCAGACTTCTTCAAACCAGTTAGGCTCATTGATGTACTTTTTCGCATTGGTGTCTCTCCCAGACTCTTAGTGTGCCTCATACATGTTGCAGGGGTAGAGGGTATGGGCGCTACCACTGCAGTGCTGCTGCCAGGGGTACTGGGTGTACCAGAAAAAATGTCGGTCGGTTCTTGACTTCCCCCCTGCACAATCAGCCCCTCGTCAGCATCAGATCCAATGTGAATGGATTCATTTGGATCAGTTCTACTTTTGGCTTCCCCGATGTTCCTTAGGTACGCCTCCCACTGGATAGTGTGGTGTTTTTGGAGATGACCTCTCTGGCCTCCGGTACCATAGTTGGTACCAAGCTTACCCCGACTAAATAATATTTTACAAATCGAACAAACGACCATGTTTTCCGTCTTTTGGCTAACAGTAAATAAGTCCCAAACTGGGGATTGGAGATGTCTGCTGGTGGTGGAGGTGCTACTTTGAGTTTCAATGCCAGATGAAGTGGAGGATGTGCGTGGCTGAATTTGTTTCTGTTGTTCACTTACAGCACCACTACTTGAGTTAATGGAGGTCAAGCTGGATGGAGGTCCCTGCCAGCCCTTCTGACTAAAAAATATGGAAGCTGTAGGTCGTGTTGGTGTTGTAGTTAACTGCGTTGGTGGTGGTACCAGTGCCACGCCGCCCACATCCCGCTCAGCAGCCATTCGGGATAGGGTGAAAATGTCTGTCTGCTGCATGCCCGCTGGGGCTGGAGTGATGACTGTGATGACTGGGTCATCGTCAGACTGTTCATCAGCAGCAGAAGACACCACTTATTGTTCGTCGTCATCACCCATAATTGGAAGCCTTGCGGGAACCTTCCTTTTAGGCTTAGCTACCTTTGTCGGCTCATGGCGTGCCTCACTCTCAGACTGCATTGGTGGGTTCCAATCAAGATGAAGGTCATCAGAATGAAGGGGGCTTGAAGAAGAACTTGTAGTAGTAGCCCTCCTTGACCTTTTTCTTGCTGGGGATCTGGAAGACAATGGATCATCATCAGGAGGCGTGGCTTCCTCGGATGATACCTCCGCTTGAATATCAATTTCCTGATGTGCCCCTACTTGATATGATATGATATGATAAAAAGGATTTGTATAGCGCTCGTTCACCAACGGTTTCTTGGTGCTGGGGTAAGGAAGCGTGAACAGAGGGGGGGTATGGGTTATTGATCATAGGCCTGGGAGAACAGCCAAGTTTTGAGGGATTTCCTGAACATGGGGTAGGACTCCATTTGGCGTAATGTAGGTGGCAGTGAATTCCAGAACTGGGTAGATAGGGACGCAAATCTCAGCCCCCGTGTTTCTTGCGCTTGAAGGCAAGGGGTGTCAGGAGATTTGCGTTGTCAGAGCGGAGGGTACGGCGGGGGATGTAGCGCTGGACTCTATTTGCAATGAAGATTGGCCCATGGGATGATAGAGCTCTGAGGGTCAAGCAGCCAATCTTGAAGTGGCAGAGCCACAGGGAGCCAATGGAGGCCCTTAAGGAGAGGTTTGGCCTTGTGCGACTTGGGTAGGCCATGTACAAGTCTGGCCGCCTGGTTCTGGACCAGCTGAAGCCTCTGCAGCTGATAGGCAGGAATCCCGGCGTACAGGGAGTTGGAGTAGTCTATTCGTGACATTACTAGGGCCAAGGTGACCTGAACCAGGGCCTCAAAGGAGAGGAATTTGCTAATTTTTCAGATCCTGCGCAAGTGAAAGAAACAGGAAGAGACTACGGAACTGACTTGGGTCTTAAGGGTGAGATCACTGCTAATGGTGACTCCAAGGCTTTTGACTGGTCCGGCGGGGGTAGGTGGAGGGCCCAGAATGGGTGGCCAGAAGCTAGGGTTCCAGGGATTGGATGAGGGCCTAATGAGTACTAGCTTAGTCTTCTCTGGGTTTAATTTGAGTTGGCTTGTTTTCATCCACGATCGAATGAACGTCAAGGTGGACTGAAAGGATTCGATTGCAGGGGGAGAGGGATAGATGGTGAAGACGAGCTGAATGTCATCAGCATAGTTGAAGATGGCTGAGTCCCTCTTCCGTAGATCTGATATTAGTGGCCGGATGTAAAGGTTGAATAGGAGCAGGGAGAGGGAGGAGCCCTGGGGAACCCCGCAGGTGAGTTCCTTTTTTTCCGACGTGAGGTCGGATAAGCGAACAGCTTGGTAGCGGTTACTGAGGAAGGAGGAAATCCATTTTAGGGGAATACCATGGATGCCAGCGCCTTCGACACGTTCGACCAAAAGTTTATGGTCGACAGTGTCGAAAGCAGCCGACAAATCCAGGAGGACAAGTGCCTGCGAGATGTTATGGTCCACGCCTCGTCTCAGCTCATCGTGGACGGCTAGTAAGATGGATTCAGTGGAGTGCTCGGGTCTAAAACCTGCCTGGTGAGGGTCCAGGTAGTGTGAGTCTTCCACGAATGTGCTAAGGCAACTGGTGACGTAAGCCTCCAGGATTTTTCCCCAAAAAGGTAGGAGTGAGATGGGTCGAAAATTACTGGGTATCGAGGGGTCTGCGCCTGGCTTTTTCAAAATGGGTCGACTTCTGCCATTTTGAAGCAGTTAGGGACAATGCCTGAGGACAGGGAGTTATTAAGAAGAGACAATGGGATTTCAGGGAGCTGACGGAAAATTTCACGAGCGATATGGGGGGGGGGCAACTGTCTGTAGGGGAACCAGAGCGGACTTTATTGAGGAGAGAAAGAAAGGTGTCTTGTGTGATGGGTGGGAAGAAGTCAAATGCGGACGGATTGTGATGTATCTGAGCAGGTTCCGGGGGGGGGTATGGTCTTGGGAATACTGGCTTTGATCATGGCAATTTTATCAAAAAAGAAGGTGTTGAGGGAATCGCAGAGCTGTTGGGAGGGGGCTGGTTTTATAGTGATCCGATCAGGTTTGAGGAGCCCGTCCACAATGGAGAATATTTCCTTCGCTTTATTATCAGAACTGAGAACTTTTTGTGAAAAATAGTCGGATTTTGCTTTCAGGATGACGACTTTGTATTCGTGCAAAGCCGTTACGAAGGAGGATTTCAGTATGGGGCAATAATTCTGTCTCCACTTTCGCTCTGATTGGCGCAGGGACAGTTTCATCTCTTTCAGGTTGTTGGTGAACCAGCATTGTGCGTCATGGGGTCTTTTATGATTTACGTTCCTGAGTGGGGCCAGATTATCTCTGCCTGTGGCCAGCCAGGCATTGAGGTTATCGGCCTGAACATGGAGAGATGGGTGAGAGTCGTGAGGAGGGGGGCTGGGGGGTTTAGCGGTGGCTAGGAAGGAACAGAGTTCGGTGATGCCGACCCGACTCCAGTTTCTTACCTTGCTAGTCCCTGGATGGGGGGTTTTGACACGGGGGGGGTGGGGAGGGAGAAGGAAATGAAGTAATGGTCTGACCAGGGACATGGGGTGATCTGTATATCTAAGATCTCCACATTAGAGGACCAGGCCTGGTCAAGTATATGACCTTTTGTGTGGGTGGCTAGCTAAATATGCTGTGTAAGATTCATCCCACTTAGTAGCTCTGTGAAGGCTACCGACGTTGGGCACTCACGTGTGTTGCCAGGCTAAAAATTAAAATCGCCGATAACAAGAAGTCTGGCGTGATTAATAGCAAGTTCAGCTACAATGTTTCCAAAGGCTTGAGAAAAGGTGGGCATGTAACTAGGGGGTCTGTAAATTACCACACATACAATTGGAGAGGTTAGTGAGTGAAGTTTGAACAGGAGGCAATCCACCAAAGGGATTCCGGAGGAGGAGAGGGACATAAATTTATGGGTTTTCCGGATTATGGCTGCCACTCCACCACGGGCTTTTGCCTCTGATCTGTTGGCCTGAAGCACATAGTAGTCATTGGGAATGGCCGCCAACAAATCTGGGGAAGATTCGTTGTGTAACCATGTTTCGGTAAGAAACAGAATGTCTGGTTTGTGGGAATCTAACAGAAAAAAGATTTCTAATTGGTGTTTGACCATAGATCGAGTATTAAGGTACCAATTAGCCAAGTTGTCACATGCCTGTGTCAGCCGAGCAGGGGGAGGTGTAGGGGGAAGGTCCCTGTGGGGTTTAGTGCGAAGAAGAAGGTCGGTGGGGGGGTTATGGTGTGTCTAAACGTAACTTTAGGTACAAGCAGTCCATTTTCCTTAAGAATGTTGCTGACGTGTGGGGATATGGCCTGGCGTGTCCGTAATGACAGCATGTTAGATCGGGAGTAATACCGGGGGATCAGGCAGAGTGTATGGCCCCTGGCCCCGGTCGGTCGCGGATGCTGCGCGACGGGTTGCACATGGGGAGATATAGGCAGCGAGCCCGACCTAGTCGTGGAACTCCACCCCCAACTGCAACCGAAGAGTTACGGTAACTCCCTCTACGCCGGAACCACAGCCAAACTTCAGAAAAGACTCCAGCGCATTCAGAACGCCTCAGCCCGACTCATCCTGGACATCCCACGACACAGCCACATCTCCGGACACCTGAGAGACCTGCACTGGCTCCCCATCAGCAAGAGAATCACATTCCGACTCCTCACCCACGCACACAAAGCTCTCCACAACCAAGGCCCCAGATACCTCAATGACCGCCTGACCTTCTACACTCCCACCCGCCAGCTACGATCGACCAGCCACGCCCTCGTCGCCGTCCCCCGCATCAGAAGAGCCACAACGGGAGGAAGATCCTTTCCCTACCTGGCGGCCAAGACGTGGGACTCCCTCCCCATCCACCTCCCCCTGACCCAAGACCACCTCTCCTTCAGGAAGCAACTCAAGACCTGGCTGTTCGAGCAGTAGCGGACCCCCCCCAAGCGCCTTGAGACCCTCGGGGTAAGTAGCACGCTATACAAATGCTTGATTGATTGATTGATTGAAATCTATGACTACTTTAAGCTGTACTGGTATGGCTTAATTGGACCTACTTCTTTTGTTTGTTGCGATGGTTATTCTATCTGAATGGAAATCATATAACCACATTTGTTATCATACTTGGTGGCAGTGGGTTTCGTCCCTAAGTAGTGCTCATTATTCACATTCAGAAAGCTGGACTTTCCCACAGATATCCACTGCTAACTGGGTCACCTTAGACAAATTTGCTTCACTAAAAGGAAAAGGAAAACAAACATTATGGGTTATACACTTGCCATGATCCATACAATACATATGGGATGTTGATGTGCACTCCCCCCCTCCCTCCTTTCTCTTCCTCTCTCTTCACTACATGCATTGTTATTTTGACAAGGTCGGGTGGTACACCTTGCTACACCTCATACCACCTCTGTACATGTTCTCCGATTTTTCCTTGTTTTACTTTAAGTAGCTCTATTAAAAGGTTTTGTTAAAGGCATGTGACATTATATCTTATTGCTAAATGGAAATTTCTTGTGTGCTCCTCTGTGCAACTCTACTGTCTCCCAATACTATGCCCTTCGATATCAGTATAAATTATCTTTTTTGTACTTTGCTATTTTTGGTAATATGCTATAGTTGTACACTTATTATGCTCTATGTATTGTAATTCAATTAATTATTTTGTACTATGTTGTGAATTCTGTATGACACAAGGCTTATGCATCTTTGTAATGTACTATGGTAATTTAAATGGCAATAAAAAAACTTGAACATAAAAAAAATGCCCAACCCAGCTATCAGGGCTAACAACCGAGGCAAACGCTACTAAAGAGTAATTTATCACTTTCCAAAATTGCCGGGAGTCCTTTAAATGACTGGCACCTATCAAGGACTCATAGGCCTCCGATCACATCACACAGTTTCTTGATTCCAATGTTAACTTATCAGATCTGCGGCACAACCTAAGAAGTTCAGCATCTCAAGGACTGTTTTTGTGTCATTTAATACGGCTATGTGCACTTTAGAGCAGTTTGATTCAAACCACCCAACTGATTTCTGTGTGCGCATCATAGACTGAATGCTGAGCATTTCCTTAATCGAGGTACAAAGAGAGTCAAAGCATATTATGTTCAAGTGGGCGCTCCATCACAATGCCTCCTTGTTGTTCTTCACAAGACTGTTAAACAGCTGTAGCTTGTCAGTCTTGTCCCATTTCTGTAGGACACCTTTGTTCTTAGTAACAACTAAAGGGACAGGTACGGTTATTCAAGGGTCATATATAGCCTAAATGGAACACAGCAAGTAGATTGTGGTCACTAAACATGTTATCTTGACCATCATACCCTGTGGGAAATCCTGACAAATCATCTGGCAACAGCATAAAATCAGTCATACTGTGGCAATCTCTAACTGTATACATTGGCTTTAAAATAGGGCATTAACAGTTGAATCAAAAGTAAAATGCAAATGATTCTTGAATACAAGTTTAGTGAGGGCATTCCCATAATGGTTATGATTAAAGAGCATTAGTGGTTCACCATCAATATCACTTAAACCACAAGATGCTATGCCGGCACGATTGCAGCAACGAATATTGAAATTACCCACCCATAGAATTAAAAAACAGACCCGGAAAAGTGTGGACAAGCCTTCAACTCTCTGCTCAAACTTTTGATGATGATACAGTTATTAGAATCAAAACAGGTATTATAATAATTATTGATCAAAAGCTTCTTCAAGCCATACTCCAAACTTAAAAATTGCTAATTACTAAAGCTCAAGTCCACTCTGGTAATGTGTCCGGGAAATGCGATTGATATCAAGGTTAACAAGACATCCTTGGCCCTATTAGAAGATCTAGGAATTGTTAGTGTGAAATGGGATGTGTAGCCACATTCCATGCTCCCAAATTTCTTTCTGGACTTTGATTCCGGAGCCATGCAATTACCCAAAACATTTGCGCGGTCTCCAGAGGAGTTTAGTAGACGAGCATTGGCAATACCGTCAGTATAGCTGTTCATGATGTTGCAGGGGGCCAACGTAGTTGAACCAGTAGTATGTTGCTTGTCAATCTACAGAATCTCACTGAGCAAGAGTGGCAAATCTATTATAAAGTGGAAGATGGTGAGTTGAGGTAATGAATCCATGCCTACTGCAGACCCTGAAATCAGGCTGTGGTCCTGAAAGTGTTTTGGTCTATATGGGACTCGCTGCTGTTGAAAAGTCTCGAGAGGATACTTTTGGCTAATGACTCAGACCTAAAATTAACAATGACACTATCACATTTGTGTGGTTTAGGACTGTTACCAATTCTTGCGACTCTTTGCACCATGTTGATGTTTCTATGTTACGTAGAAGTATCCTTCAGCTGGGATTTGAACCAATTAGTGACCTTATAAAACTACTGGTCATACTTTTCTGCCTTGGCAGGGCCAGGGAAGGGACACCTTTTAAAACAATAATGTAAGCAGTGGCGGCCAATGGAAGATCAAAACTTGCAGTTTCTAGGCTGTCAACAGATAACTCTCTGCGCTACATTTTTTGTGCATAAATATAACTCATACTAGGTCCCTGCATTGTGACTTGCGCTTTGAGTTGGCACTCACTGGAACAAGAGCTTGATGAAGCAAGTTATCATTCCTTGTTAGGGTGGAAGCATCCTTTTTAGATGAGACCAAACTGTGACCCACAGCAGGGTGTAGTTTTGACGATAAATTTTCAATTGGCCCGAAGCAGTTTGTCACAGCGTCCGTAAAATCAGCCAACCGTTCTTATAGTGGATTGGCCATTTTCTAGAGTAGATCCTACACTTCCTACAGTGAAATGCAAGAGTTGATTGCAGCACAAGTAGTAACATTTTCATTGGAGTCCTCTTATTGAAATCTGATGATCAGTGTGCGATTAGATGACAAAATCAAGCATCTTTGAGTGAATTTATGCTGATATTTTGAAGATCAATTGCTAAACCAAGGCTAGGTCTGCTCCAAGGGCTATTGTCGGGAGTCTGCATAAAATTGTTAAACATTTTAAGGGACTCAAACATCCAAGTCTCTATGTTGAGGATAATGTCAAGGCAATTAAAAAACCCAATAAACTCACTGAAGTCAAAGGGCTTAAAAAGACCTGCATATTCCAGGCGAGGATCATTCTAGTCAATGAAAGAAAAGGCTCAAAGTAATATGCAAGCACTGTCCAACACTTGTCCTGATGGAATTCGTTTAATTACTTAGGTTGTTAGTCTCCGAGCGCCTAGGGAGTTTCACTGGGGTCATCCTATTGTAGGGCACGATTCTCAATAGAAAGCTGTACTAAGAAAGGAAAGCAGGCAAATGCAAAATATGTTTTAGAATAAGGCCTAAATATGACAGTGGCATTTCAAATATCATGTTTAGTTTGGGGTAATCTTAGAATTTCAGGTAGATGCATTTGATTTTTCACGAGCCAGTACAGCATGTGGTAAACAAACCATATCCCAGAACTCTGATTTATAAATTATCAATAAAGCTCAAAAGTTTCAGTGAAGAAAAATGTGACTTTTGTAGAACTAAAGTTATAACACAGAATGATTGAGACTAAGATCAAGAAGATTCCCATTTTTATTACTAAACCTTGCTTTCTCCCTTAAACTCCTTCTTTCTCCCTTCCACCGAGTCTCCTTTGCTACCCTCTCCCACATTCTCACACTCATCCTACACTCCTCACCCCATCCTTCCCCACTATGCTCCCCCCTCCCAACCAGGTTACAGCCATTCCTCTAGGACTCTCCTTCTCTACCACACACTCTCAAATATGCCCATTCTACTCCAATACAAAGTGTATTTACCCCATCTCTCTTCTCACGCCTCCTAGCTCATCCCATGTTCAAACCCATCCACCCTACTTCAGACTTGGTTATTTTAAACCAACACACCCCACTTCCCTTTTTGACCCACTTCTTTTATCTGCTTTTAATCTCACTCTACATGTCCGTCACTCTACAGGTGTGGTGCCTCGGCCAGGGCGCCTGATGCTGGATGCTGGGAATCAAGGTTCGATCCCCGGCTTCAGCGGCAGGGGTCTGCCCAGCACCATACGACCATGGGGAATAGCTCGCTTGACCCCTTGCATGCTGATGACGGCCCCCAGCCGTCATGCACTACGGCGCTCGTGTGCAGATGACGGCTGTGGGCCGTCATGAATCCGCCCACTTGCGATTTTGCCGCACAGGTGCAGAATCGCGGGCGCATGCAAGGGGTTAATCTACCCAATGGCCCCCAGCGCTGAGAGACCCCTTCGGGGGTGATTCATGCGCTATACAAGTACTGGATTTATATTTACATTCTACTATCCTACCAATCAACTCTTCATGAAAATCTCCACCACCTACTTATGCATCTGTTCTGGAATGAAATGAAGCCCAGTACGCCACCATTCAGGACCTCAAATGTCCCAGAATCTTCATTCACACTTTCCCCATAGTACATACCTCCGCATCTCACTGTCTACTCACTACACTCCCACTCAACCTCCTCACACTCTTCAACCACCACCATCACCACAATAAAGGTCCCTACACCTCACACTCACACACATACACACACCCTGGACCCAAACCTTAAATGGCCCACATGTCTCTCAAATCATGCCTCTATCATATTATTATTCTGTCCTCAGAATCACTCATAACACTCACCTCTTGCTCTGTATCACTCACCGATCTCTCTAATTTACTTCTGCACTTAACCCTAAAATTACACAAATCTACACTACAATACCAATATGCCACACAACGCTATACAAAATCTCATATTACTAGGCAGGCAAATAATAATCACATCATACCATCTATATAATCACCACCCCGCCAATTATATTCCACCCAACTGCAATAATTAACACTTCCTCAACTCATTAGTTTCATGCCCACCAACAATTTGGTCCACCACTCTACTCATTACTAATTTGGTCCCAAACGTGACCACAATGCTACTTGAATCTAACCCATACAAAGCATCCAGCAAGTCAAGGTAGAAATATAGCATCAGGGAGACACAGTAATAGGAGCAGGGCACGAGGTTATGATTTTAGGACAGTTTTGCCAAGCGACACTATTCGAAGTTCTCTCATCAGCAGTAGATCTTGCCAACACTGTGGCACAGACCCTAGGTAACCTTCCCTGGTGACACTCTTTGGGTTAACCAGATACTGAAATTTTAGTAAATGTCTCTTTTTGCATAATCAGCCCCAAGGTTTTGGACTGATGCTTCTAGTTGTTCGACTTTTAGAGTGCATGGAGGCCTGCTAACTGCATCTCAGTGCCATTGTTCTAACCCATTACTAATTATATATGAAGAATTGGCTACCCTCAATAGGTATCAGCTAACTTACCTATAGGACCCTTGTCTATGGTATCAAGGGTATCCAGGGCATGTAAGACAATTAATCAATCAGTAGATTTGAGGAGCGCTTCTTGTCACCCGTGAGAGTATCCAGGTGCCAGCAGGGTCAAGTTAATTAGCTGAATAGCCAGGTCTTCAGAGATTTAGGGACTCTGGAAATGATGGGGAAATCCGTAGATGAAGCTCCAGGTAGGAGAAGGAGTGACCTGTGCATAAGACAGAGTGTCCATCCAGGAATGCAGCACTGGTTGTCTCTTGCAGTGTGGGACAAAGTACAAAATGGTATTATATATCTCCCCTAAGTAAGCCTGATAAAGCGCTAAGGCAGGGATCTGTGTATTACTAAGAAGGACATATACTTTTAAAATGTCCTAACAGCAAATCTTTCAAATTGGCGTTTTTGCTGTAGAATAGTTAGTAGCCCCATTGGCTAACACAGAATTGCTGGTTGATCTTTCACTCCAGCTAACTTCTGAACGGGACTACTGCAATGGGTACTTCTAGGTATCAAATTATTAGTGCCATTAAATCTGACTTGATGCCCATATGGAATTTTATGTTACTATTAAGGAAAGGCAACTTTTATAAAGTTGGCACTCTGTTGCCCAGTTTGTCCAGTGGCCTTCCACAGTTAGTGGCCACCAGACAGCCTTCTGCCCTGCTGGGGAGTAGTGTGAATGACTCCCAGACTCAAGAACTGTAGAGGCCTGCTACAGGGAGAGGTGTTCCCTCCCACTGGCATGAAGCCACTCAGTGTGCTGACCCAGAAGTGAAGCTTCAAAGGCGTAGCCGCCTTTGGTGACCAAATGCTGATCACGCACTTCTGAAGGGTTGCTCCTTTGTTCAGGAAGACCTGGCAGAGGGAATAGAGATGTAGGTCAGTGCCCAAACCACTTTTCCCGTGGGTGTGCAGCCCACAGTAGCCACACCACTAGGGTAGGCTACCAAGCTTCAAACATCCAAGGAAAGGTTCAGACATCTTGAGAGTGGGCAGAATAGTGCATTCTGCGATTGCTAGATACCACAAATAGCCGGACATTGTCACAGGGTGGGAGATATCCTCGTATCCCACTAGCTAGTGACCACACCATCTCCCAAGGTCACTTTCTGGACAAAAATAGGGCACCCCATGAACCCTGAAACTCAGATCACGATGGAACTCGGGAATAGACTGAAAAAGGACTGCCCTGCTGACAACTGGAGGGAAAACACAGGGAGCGACCCCACTTGCCAAGAGACAGGGTACCACAGGTAAATATAAAGAAAGAATTCTCTTGGACATACACCAAAATCTACCTTCAGTCAGATGTACAATCAACCACAATTATCACCCAATATACACTGTTATATCACACATACATATATACCCTCTTGGATAGAAACACAAATCTGACATCTATAACACAACTGGAATTTATTAAAAATATTTAAAAATAACTACTCAAAATTACATGAATTCACACATTTAAAAAGCATTAGAAAACCACCACGAGAGACAAATACATATATGTGAAAGGCTTAAATTCATCAGACAAAGGTTATTTCCAACTGGAACCAAGTATAAACACCATCAGTCTATTCACTCATTGGTTGCATTGTACATATGGCGGTTCCTGGATATAACCCAATATAGAAGTACAGGCGTTGACGCGTTTCGGTGGTCATAAATTATTGAGGTACCACCTTCACAGGACATATATAGAACTTGTCTCTCGCTCAACAGGTTAAAATTCAAAATACACCCAATTGAAACAAAAAAGATATATGTATATACAATGAATATCACCTACAATCTATTTAGCAAAATCATTAATTATACTCATTCATTGTTAGAGGCCCTTCCCCGATTTAAAAACTATACACAGTACGGGTATACGGTAAACATAATGCTCAATCTCTTTTACATCATCATTGGGTCAAATCATAATTTCATTGATGAAAACCCCTCCTGCAATCTCATAAATCGTATGCATAACACAATGTACAATTTGAATATATAAATGGTACTGGTGTCTAGAAAACAAACAGACAAACCACCTAAACATACGACCCATATCACAATTTTCTTGAGGTTTATTTTCAGCATGTCCATTTATTTAATTTTTATTTATAACGTTTTATATAGCGCAAACATAACCATTGTATAGCGGGTTCAGTATCCCCACACAATCTATTACAGCCCTTATTTTAGCATGAAATACGTATATCACTCACCCGCCAAACAATAATTCTTTCATGCCTAATCCATATATCTCTAAGAGCATACTATTGCATCATTTACAAATATTCACTCATTCAAATAATCATACAAATGAACAATCTCGCAGTAAGATACATACTGCTAATTCTGTATCAAGGGGGAAGATGATTATATCATCGATCCTTCCAAATCAACTTAAAAGTTTACGAATGGTCTGATTAAGTCCACCGTGTCCCTACCTAATCAATTAATGTAATCCTAATAGGGAGACAATAAGATGATGTCTAAGTAAAACCCGATCTGGGGGGTTTAGATATTGCAATATTCAGACATTAATGTCCACCACTCACCTCAGTTGTTTCGTGTATGTATACAAATATATCGTTGAAGATCAAACTTTCGACAGGAATTAAAAATGGAGCTTAATTAATGGTATCCGTTGTTGTATTCCGAACAAGGCACATGAGCTTCACACCTAATATAACAATGTATTGCTTTTATTATCATCATCCTGCTTTGTAGGCTGACCAACTTTCTATATGTCATTTTATTATTATTTATGCCTGAGGGATTCCTATCAATTGTGTTGGTCACTCGACTACCCCATATCAATTGTTCATGACAGGCGTATCACCCCTATCTATAAAAGGAGTAAATGATATATATGAAACAGGGCCTCCTGTATCGCAAAACTTAATGCTCCACATTACCTCCTCGTTAGTCTTCCTCGCCACATGACTAACAAAGTGAGCTTCAGCTCCAAAGCAAAAAAGTCAGCCTCTCGTGCCTCCCATCCCTTCCCAATATGGCCGGCCCATTACACCCTTGACCTCTATAAGAGGTGGGCCGGCCCAACCCGTCAGCCTGTTTTTTTGGTTCTGCGCTGCAGATTCTCCAGAGCGTCTTTCAGGTAAGTGGCTCCTGCCGTAGCAGGGACTTGGGTCCATGGTTGGTGGTCCTGCTCTTGCGAACTCTAGGGGTCCTGGACCCCTCCCCCCTTCCTTCCCCCGGGTTCCTGTCTGGACCGGTTAGGCTCTGCCTTAGCAAGCCATGGGTTTACAGGGGGCGGCCGGGGTGGTCTGGGGCTCTGCCTTGCGGCCCCTTCTGACCCATGTCCGGGTAGGCACTGGGGTTGTGTTCATTTTTATGCCCAGGCCTCCCGTTGATGCTCCTTAGTTCTGGGGTTTGCTTTCAGTCAAGCTTTTCCCAGGGACTGGCGGGCTCAGATCCAGCCCTCTGGGACCCGATTTCGGGTTTCGCGTGCGCTGGCTTTCGGCTTTCGTCTGTGCCTGTTGGCGCCCCTTGCTCCCGGGGTTCACCTTAGGTTTCTGGTGGTGTGGGCTGCTTTTCCCAGCTCTCCAGTGCCTCCCTGCGGTAGCTTCCTGGCAGGAGCCGGGGTTTTCACTCGACGGGCCGTTTTTGCGAGCCTCTGTCGCGCCCCCATTGGTCTTCTTGCATAGGGCCTCGCGGGCCCCCGCACTCTGTCCGTGTTTTCTGCGCGGGCTGCGGGGCTTCTTGTCTTTTTGCTTTCTGAGCTCCTCAAAGCTCTTGGTACTTACCTGCTTGTGACTGGGGCGGATTCAGTCCCCGCACAGGCTGCTGCCTCCAGTTTCAGTCTCGGCCTCTCCTTCGGGAGTTCCTTGCGGCTCATCCTCTTCCTTTGGTGGCCTCGGAAAGGAGTAGGCACGCACGTCCCTGGGTGGTTGCTTTTAACCTGCAGCCTCTGTCCGTATGGTGCCACTTTTCTCCCCATTCCTCAAGTCGAGGGTGTGCCGCTTGTAAGTTTCTGGGGTCCTTGCGTGGCTCTGGTCCTTGATGGTGTGTTGTGTTTCTCTCCCCTTGTTTTGTGGGGCTTCTGTTTGTGTTGGGGTTGTTTGCGGTGTCTGGCACAAGCCTATGCGCACTGAGTTCTTCTCATGCAGCAAGACTTCCTGACTTTCGGTGGGCTGGAACTTCTGCTGTTTTGTTTCAGGCTCAGTTGGTGCCCTGCGGGGCATGTGCGGGATCGTTCCATTCTTGGTGGGTGAGTGGTTTTTAGATGCTGCTCTCGGGCATGTCTGCTTCCTCTCTGCTCCACAACATGTCTGTTTGCGAGTTTCCTTCGTACTTGTTTGGTCACTGGTGCATTCGTGTACGCCTTGTAGTTCTGTGTGGCTGGTGATGTCTGGTAGTGGAGCTGCAGACTTTGGAACCCCGTGTTTGGGGGTTCGGGTCCTGCCCTCAGCGTCGGCCTGACAACCACGTATCCTGTGGTTGCCGGGTGGTCTGTGTTTGCCTGGCTGCTTTCCTGGGTGGTTTGTGCTGACTTTGTCCATTCTGGTTTTCCCCCGTTTCCACTTGTGTTTCCGGGCCTACTTCTCCGCACTGTATGTGGTTGGGTAGTGGTGGGGATGTGACCTTTGCGCCAGGGTCGCCCTGGTGGCTGGGGGTCCCCGGTTCGGGTCTTGGCGCCATCTCTCGGCATCCTGTGATTTTGGCCTTCTCTCTTTCTGGTCAGGCCCTCTGCGTTTTCTGGCATGCTACTGGTCATTTCTGGCTATGTTTGTGGTGCAGTATGGTGTCTTCTTTGCTGCGGCAGTGTCCGAAGGACTTGTGTGCGCTGTTTCTGTGCACTGCTTGTCGCAGCGTCGGGCCCCTCCGGGTGTTGTCTTCACTGGACTTTGGCTCTCTGATGAGTCGTGTGCCTCGGGTTCTTGGACTCCCAAAGGTCAGGGATTGAGTCCTGCCTCTGCTTGCATGTTGTCCCATTATGGTCGCGGGGCCTTGGCTACGTTTGTTGGCTGTTTGTCCCGGACTCCATTTTTCCCCCCTTCCGGGATTTCGGCCTAGGTCCTTCTGTCCTGTGGGCTCCTTTCCCACCTGCTCTCCTTGGGGTGCAGGGTCTGTCCTGGTTGTTGTGGCCTTCGGGGATTCCGGGGGCTTTGGGCGACTACATATCTGATGGGGGTGGACCTCTGTTTGCTCCTGTTCTTCCTTCTTGGGGCTGCTTCTGTGGTCTCCGTATGGGCTTTGGCTTCTGCTCCTGTTCCTAGAGTCTTGCCTTTCTTGCCAAGGGCCACTGCAATTTGGACCCTCCTCCTGGTCGTGTTTCTCCTTGCTTCCTGGGGGTTTGGGCTCTGTTGCCACTGATGGGTCGCTCCAGTTGTCGGTTGTTGGCCCCCTGGGTCGGTCCCACATGCTGTGGCTCTGTGGTTGCTCTCCTCCCTTGGGTGGCTGTCCCCCTTCATCTGGTTGTGTGTGGTCCCCCGGCTGTTCATATCTGGCTTGTCTACCCTGGCCTTCCGTAGGGTGGGTTTGGGATCCTTGTGCCTTGGTGATTGGCGGTGCTTGCCCAGTCTGTCCGTTGGGGGGCCTCCCCGTCTGGTTGGTCCCAGTGATCTGTGGGTTTTCCCGACTTATCCTGTTCCCGTACGTGCCCCTTCTCTTGCCCGGTGGCTCCCTTCCTGCCCTGTCTACCAGTACGGCCAGTGGTCTTTGTGTTCTGGTCTCCCCTTTCCGGGTGATGGCGCCCTTTCCGGCCTGTGGGGCGTACATGACTTCCCGGTCTGTGCTGGGTCGGTAGGTACACCTATTGGCACATTTCTCGTCTGCCTTCTGTTGACTGTTCCTTGGATTGTTTGGGGTTTGTCCCTGCCCCACAAGGTCTTCTTGTTGCCCTCCTGGGTGGTTTGTGCCCTGCCTCATTTTCCGGGGGGTTTTCCTCTTTGGTTTTATGGCGGGGTGGTGCTGTCCTTGCCTCGGTCACTGTCTTCCGGTTTGCGTCCCGGGTGCTGTTTTTTTTTCTGCCTTCTCATCCAGGCTACCGGCTTTGCGCTTCCTATGGTCCCTTTGCTTCCGTAGGTTCTGGGCTTGTTGACCTGTCTGGGACATTTGTCTCGTTGGTGGGGCTCGCCTGGGTGCTTCTCGATTGGTTTCTGCTCCTGCGGATGGTGGACCTGAGTGATTTTGCTTGGTGGTCCGTGTTGTGCCTCTGTGGGCGCTGGCTCATTCAGGTCTGGCGTTTCGTATCCTGCCATGACTTTTTGTATGTCCCTTGGGGATTTTTGTTCCACCTGTGCTTGTGATTGTCCGTGGTTGCTGGCTCTCTTGGTTGTCTTCCCGGATGGGGTACCGGCGCTCCCTGTGCGGATTGTGTTATCTTCTTCTTTGTCGATGGTTTTTGGGCGCTGGGGTCTGCCAGCTTGGGTTTGATCCCTGGGGTGTTGACATTCCTCGGGCTTGTTCCGCCCAACTCTTCTGTCCTTCTCTCCTTTGGTGTGTTGCTGCCTGTGGCCTTGCCTATGTGTTCACTCCGATTCCTGTCGGATCTCCGTTGTTCGGCTGGGTCGTTCCTGGGTGTTTGTTATATAATTGGCCGCCTGGCTGCTCGCCTCAGCGGCTCCTTTGTTGCATGTGGACCATTGCGGCGGCAGTTTACTTGGCCCTTGAACTGGGCTGTCTCGCTCGTTTGTTCTGCATTCCCCTTCCTTCCGGGTTCGTTATGCTTTCTTATGCATGGGGTCCCCTGGTGGGCGTTCGCCTTCCTGTTTGGGGCTTGGCCTTTGTCCTGGTGCCTTTCCCGCTCTTCGACCTCCATGGGCAGTTTTGTCGGCTGTCCTCTTTTTCACTGTTGTCCGGTTGGGTGCCCGTGGTGGATGGGTCGCTTCGGTGCCGTTTCCTGCGGCCTCCGTTGTCTGTTTTGCCTTGCACCTGCCTGGGCTCTATTTTTTCTGTCGCGCTCCCTTCCGGGGGTTGTTTGGGCACATGTGGTCCATGACCCACCTGTCTCTCCTTGCTGGTGGGGTTTGGGTGTCCTTCGTTTTGTTGTTCGGGTGGGGTGCTGGTTTCCTTCTACGCTTCCGTCTGTTTTTGCGACTCCTGCCGGTCTGGGTTGTTTCCGTCTGGTTCTTCTGATTTGGCCCTCGGTTGCCACCTGGCCTGGGGGGTTTTTGTTTCCTTCTCCCACTCCGGTCCTTGGATTGGGGGTGGTTCGACTCTCTCGCTGTTGGTGGTCCACCGTGCGGTATGGATGGGCTTCGGCCGGACTGTGTCTGTTGCTGCTGTGGCGTTTTTTGTTGGGTCGCTGTGGTGGGGATGCCCTCTGTTTCTTCTGTTCCTCTGTTTGGGTTTTTGCTCCCCTCTCTCCTTTGGCTGTCCATTGGGTAGCCTTGGTGTGTTTGGACCGGCTTGCTGCTCTCTGATCTGGGGCCTGTTAGCTGTTGCTTTTGGCTCTGTGTGGTCTGGTTCTGTGCCTTCTCTGTCCTCCTTCAACCTTTGGTTGGGCGGGTTTCCTGGTGACACTTTGTGTCTCGGGGGTCTGGGTTTTCGGCCCTCCCGGTGTCTTTCTGTACCGGGTTGGTTCTTCCTGCTCGTGGTTGCCTCTCTCTTGGGTGGTTCTTCCACTTGTCTGGTCTGTTGGGTTTGCCCACTTTCATGGAGGCCCCGTTCTAGTCCGTTGGTTTCTTGTGAGTTTCCATGAAGCCGCTTTGCTTTGGTATGTGCTCACTTTGTTAGTCATGTGACGAGGAAGACTAACGAGGAGGTAATCTTCATTACTCCGAGTATGGTCTTCCTCGCCACATGAGTTCCCATCCCTCCCTCCCTGTCTGGCTATCGGCTTCATTATTGTGCTTGGTAATTTCAGGCTGATGGGTTGGGCTGCCCCACCTCTTATAGAGGTCAAGGGTGTAATGGGTCGGCCATATTGGGAAGGGATGGGAGGCATGGGAGGCTGAATTTTTTGCTTTGGAGGTTCTGGTGTGGAGCTGAAGCTCACTTTGTTAGTCATGTGGTGAGGAAGACTATACTCGGAGTAATGAAGATTAGCGGTAAGTAACCGGGGCATTACCCTATACCCAGTGCGGCCACAATGTTAAACTGAAAGAGACCATCGATATTTATTTGAACATGTCTTCTACCTGACTTCAGGTTCTGCTCCTATATCGGGTAGATTAGGGCGCCGGCGGTTATGGTGAAAAACAGGTAGCCGCGTGGTGATCCGTCGTCTCCTGGTTTCTCGACTGAGGTAATCAAACCAACAAACTGACCTTTTTACTATGTGTCTTTTATACTTATAGTTGAGTGCAAATGGTATCCCCTTTGACTATTACCTCACCAGGGTGCACCCCTTTTGATCCCCTTAAAGTGGCTCTCGCTTATAATGGGCTCTAGTGGGTCCCACCCAAGTGCTTTCAATGTATTGTTAAACCGGTAAATTTGGCGAGATGATGGGGAATGGACCCATTTGAGTTATCTTTAACCTAGACGTTATATAAAACAACAGTCATTACTATGATTAATAATGAACTTGATTATATTTTTCCCATGTAGATTAATGAGTTTGAGCTAAAAAACGTGTCAATATTGAAAGCATTGACAAATCTCATACAAATGTGCTCAATGCTTATATTTTATCCTAAAGTCTATATAGACGTAAGTATAAAAATCTTTTTGAATGTAAGTGTAGGATAAAGCGATATTTCACGCAATAATTGCTGATTAACATGGTGTGGCAGTCAAAGTCTTGTCACACCCAATCACTACCTCACGTCTACATGCCAATCCCTGAATAGTATTGCGAAGCCAAAGTGTAGCCGCCACCTCAGGCAGAAGCGGCTGCTGGTACACCGCTTGTGTCCAACAACAGCGGCCACAAAGAGACCCTGCAATAACCTAGCTGCGAGGCTATTCTAAAAAGGAAATTACATTCGGATAAATTACTACTTTTATTCAATTAATCTCATCCAATCCTCCTTTGTGTTCAGACCGGTACTGATGGTGTCTAAAATTGATATGTACAATTGTTCACGGTTTTTACGTTTGAGTGTTAAATCCCCTAATCTCTTATTACTTTCTATTTTTTCAATGATGAACCACCTAAAATCCATAAGGGTGTGACCTTCCTTAAAAAAGTGGCTAACCAGTGGGGCATTCTCTTTTCCATTTTTGATGGCGGATTTATGCTGCCCTAACCTTACACGGAGTTCCATGGACGTCTCACCGACGTACCCCAAGTTGCACGGGCATAGGAGCAGATATACTATATTTCTGCTCCTGCAATTATTTAATGTATTCGAGGTCAAGGTGCGTTTGTTATAGACCAACTCTTTCCCCTCTATACATTGTCCACACATATTGCAGTTGCTACACTTGTAATTACCAATCGCTTGAGTCCCCATCAGGGTACGTAGGAGCATTTTGGGGCCCTTTCTGTATGTATGTACTAATTCCTTTTTTAAATTGTTATTGCGCTTAAACGCAAATAGGGCTCTCTCTAACCTTGGAGATTCAGTGTCATTTAAAATACTCCAATTTGAGTTTATTATATTTTTAATTTTATTACTCAAGCAGGCAAATTGACTTACAAACACTAATTTCTGTTACACATCCTGCCTTGGTTTACTGGCACCTCTATCTATTACCATACTTTCTCGATTATAAAAATGGGCACGTTTAAAAGAAGGTGAAATAAGCTTCCTGGGATAAACTCTATCGTTGAGCTTTGCCTTTAAAGACTCAGAATGTTTATAAAAAATCATTAAGAGAGGAGCATTTCCTCCTAAGCTGGAGGAACTGCCCAAATGGGATAATATCTTCTTGTACTTTTGGGTAAAAGCTTGAATAATGCAAGTATTCTTGTCTGTGGGTTTGGAGAACAATTCAACCCCCAACTCCCCACCCATCACTTTGATTTTTACATCCAGAAAGTTCACACTCTGATTGCTACATGTCAGAAATAAATTTGAGGGTGATATCCCCCAAATTTAACCACTCTAAGAATTCCTCGAAGCGGTCAGCAGTACCTTCCCAAATAAGTAAGATGTCATCAATGAATCTGTTCCACTTCACCACGTTTTCAAAAAATGGAGCAGATTCATTAAAAACATGGATCTCCTCAAATTGTCCAACGTAAAGGCATGCCAGACTGGGGGCACAGGTGGCCCCATACTGGTCCCCTCACGCTGGAGGTACAGATCCTCCTTGAAGAGAAACAAATTGTGTTTCAGTACAAACTCGGTACATGCTAGAATGAAATTGGCCTTTAGCACCCCTGCATTCTGCAGGACCCAGGATGTCATTGATGACTCTCAATGTGGCATCCTAGGGTATGCTCGTATAGAGTGCCTCTATATCTAAAGTAACCAAGAGTTGGGTATTACTGTCAAATTCATATCCTTCAATGGTAGCGATCATATGGGCAGAGTCCTTAATATAGGATTTTTGGTTCTGAACTAGTGGTTTTAAAAAACTATCCACATATTTACTTAGTGGTTCAAGTGGGGTATTAATGCAACTCACAATGGGCCTCAGGGGTGGGTTCCTAATATCCTTGTGTATTTTAGGCAGACCATATATCGCAGGGATAATGGCTCTGTCATTACACAGGAATTGGAACTCTTTCTCTGATATCCATTTGTTTTCTTTTGCTAAAGAAATGAGTGTAGGAATTTCTCTATTTAGTAGGTGCCATTGTTTCATGTGAACTTTTTGATAATGGGCTTCCACAGAGAGAAGTTCCATAACCCTGTTCTCATAATGTCAAAGACTAAAGTGAACTCTTACCACGGCTTGCACAGTCCTAATACATTAAAAGAAACACATTGATTAACCTCGCTCTCCCTATTCTCTTTCTCTAAATTTTCTTGTGTGTGGACTATCTATTCGTACCTAAAATTCCAGAGACTAGTGCTACTCTTCTTTCTTTATCTTGTTGTTTCTTTAAGAACCTTACTTCCAGAGACTATTACCTGTAAATACATATAAGTTAGACTCTATCTTTTCTGATTCTTAAATTTTACTCTCCCTTGGTCTATCTAATCTTACCTTCTCTAGAAATTGGTCACTCCTATCACAAATCCTCCTAGTAATTATCTTCTAGCATACACTCGAGTTTTACTGATGCACTTATTTTTACTCTAAGTTCTTCCTTTTATCTTTCAGGTTTTTCCTCTTGTACTGGTGCTCTGTGAAAGCTGACTGGGTAAGTATTGTCTTTATTTCTCTAAACCTTGTTGTCTATATTACTCCCTTATTATTCAATTTACATTGTCTCTTTAACTTCTTGCATAACGTACACACATATTTTCTATAACTGTGCAGGGTTCACTTATCTGTTCTTCTTTTCCTTTCGCTCCGACTCTGTAGATACCTCACTGGTTTCGTTAGGATAAACTCTTCGATAGCGTTAGGCTCATTAAAGCTCCAAAGGCTCCTTTTCTCAAAACGGTGACTTAAGCTGTGTATTGGGAAATTCGGGATGGAAGGGAGGGAGATGAAGGGAAAGAATGTCCGACTATTATTACGGACCAAAAGAGGGTAACGCGACGCAAAAGGGACAGGGAAATTAACGGGCAACTAAGGAGCCTCAGATAAACTCAACCGTCTCTCCTTTTACTTCAGATGAAGTGCGCATTTCGTTTTCAGCGCGCGCTTCACCTAAGCACTGACAGCTGTACTGAAAGGACTCAACTAGACCGCTGACTCGCAACGCGAGATGGCGGCCATCTTGAGATTCCGCATTTGAATCAGGGATCTCCAACAGTGTCTTCGTGTCAGATATTTACCTCCAGTTCAGTAGATCTTGGTCTTCAGGGCACAAACAACATGAGAGCATCCAGTTGCTATGTTTGGAGGCCTGACAGTACCCCCCAACAAAGGAGGTCCCTTCATAATTGGTTTTGTTGGGAACCTTTTATGAAAAGATTTCTCCAACCGTGGAGCATGAACATCTGAAGCCTCCTCCCATAATTGCTCCTGCGGACCATAGCCCTTCCAGTCCACCAAGTAATATAATTTTCCATTCATCAAGTTAGAGTCTAGAATGTCCTTTGCCTCAAATTCTACTTCCGACTCTAACTGGATGGGTCTTGATGGTAAATTCGCAACTCTGGTGATGTCTTTGTCTTTTTTAATAAAGAAACATGAAAAACTGAGTGAATTTTCATTTTGACAGGCAATTTTAGACGATAGGTCACTGAATTTATCTGTTTTTCAATTGGATAGGGACCTATGTATCTTGGTAGGAACTTCCTATTTCCTTTCAATCTTAAGTTTTTTGTACTTAACCATACTTCTTTTCCTTCTGTTAAATTTGGGGCCTTCTCTTCTCTTTTTATCTGCATACATTTTATATTTCTTTTCAGCCACCCTCAAATTCTGAGAAGCGTCTCGCTGGATCTTTTCTAATTGAATAACTAAGGCTTGGACTGCTGGAACTGAAATGTCTGTGTGTTTTACAGTGGAATTAGGGTGTCTGCCATAATTCAGGTAAAATGGAGAGAAGCCTGTTGAGGCATTCCTTGCATTATTGTGTGCAAATTCTGCGGCCCACAAATAATCTGACCAGTCTCCACCCTGCTTCAATAGAAATAGCCTTAGATACTGCTCTAATTCCTGGTTGACCCTCTCAGTCTGTCCGTCAGTTTCTGGGTGGTAACTGGTGGAATATCTAGCCTCTATTCCCAACACACTTAAAAAGGCCTTCCAAAAATGGGACAGAAACTGGGAACCTTGGTCTGATATTATAACCTTGGGAATTCAATGTGCCTTGACTATATGAGTACTAAAATGATTTGCTAACTGTTTAGAAGTTGGAACCTCTTTTAAGGCCAAAAAGTGTGCCATTTTAGTAAATGCATTGACCACCACACATATTCTATCATAGCCTTGACTGGAAGGTAAGTCAACAATTAAGTCCATAGTGATTGTGTGCCATGGACCAGGAGGGGTGGGAATAGGCTGCAACAGTCCTTTTGGGGCCTGCCGTTCTGATTTTCCCTGAGTGCAGATTTCACACAATTTCACATAGTTTTCAATATCTGAGGTCATACACGGCCACCAGTAATGTCTTTTCACTAATTCATTGGTCTTAGTCTCTCCTTTGTGACCCGCCAACAGGTTATCATAGCACTCATATAACACTTGGTTCCGTAATTCTTTTGTTGTAATATACAATGCTCCTTTGTGGTAAGGTAACTGAAACTTAATTTCTCTGCCTTCTTCTTCCTTCACCCATTCTTGCATGTCTTCCAGACTATAACTTGAGTAACTTGTTCACCAAAGTTAATTGGTGCAGTAGCACAGACTATCCTCGAATTTGGTATAATATTTTGATTTTCTTCTAAAGATCTTTGAACATCAGTTCTAATTCTAGATAAGGCATCCGCCTTTCCATTTTGTGTGCCGGGTCTGTACGTGATCACGAAATCATATTCAGCAAAATACAAAGACCAACGGAGTTGTCTTGGTGTTAAGGTCCTAGCATATTTCAGAAACGTTAAATTTCGATGATCAGTAAAGACTGTCACTTGGTGTCTAGCCCCCATAAGATAGTGGCGCCACTCCTTGAAGGCATCTTTAATAGGCAGCAATTCCTTCTCAGTAATCGTGTAGTTCTGTTCAGCAGACGTTAATTTTCGTGAACTGTAAGCTACTGGGTGTAGTTGGCCAGTCTCCTTGTGTCTTTGAGATAGCACACCACCTATAGCTTGGTCGGAGGCATCCGTTTCCACGTAGAATGGTACCGATGGATCGGCGTGCAAAAGTACCGGGGCTGAAGTAAAACTTTCTTTCAATAACTTAAACGCCTGTTAAGCCTCATTTGTCCATTCAAACCGAACGCCTTTTCTTAAAAACTTGGTGAGAGGTAGAATCTTCCTGGAGAATTCCTCAATGAATCTTCTGTAGAAATTTGCAAAACCAATGAAGCTTTGCACCTCTTTGACACTGGTGGGGGATTTCCAATCAACCACTGCCTGAATCTTGCGTTCATCCATATTCACTCAGGTTGGAGAATGGATGATTTCCCAGAAATTCTACCTTGGAAACATTAAAAGCAAATTTTTCCAGCTTGACAAATTGTCAATTCTCTCGAAGTTTTTGCAAGACTCCTCTCACTTGTTCTTGGTGTTCATGCGTATTATCGGAGTAAATCAAGATATCATCGATGTAGACAATTGCGCACTGATCAATATATTCTCTCAGAATGTCATTAATAAAGTGCTGAAAAGCCACTGGGGCATTACACAGACCATACGGCATGACCTGGTATTCGAATAATCCAAATCTTGTCTGGAAAGCCGTTTTCCATTCGTTGCCCTCTTTCATTCTGATTAGATGATAAGCTCCTCTCAAGTCTAACTTGGTGTATATTTGTGCACTTTTGACTTGGTCCAGTAAAACAGAAATGAGAGGGAGCGGATAATGATTTTTCTTCATAATCTTGTTTATAGCACGATAATCTATACACATTCTTAGATCACCCTCTTTCTTTGGCACGAAAAACAGAGGTGAAGATACCGGGGATTTGGAAGGCCGAATAAAACCGTTTGCCAAATACTTATCCAAGTATTCCTTCAGGTGCTGGTATTCTTTCTCTGTTAACACGTAGACTCGACTACAGGGTAGATTGGCACCGGGCTCTATTTCTAGTGCACAGTAATAGTCTCGATTAGGAGGTAGTTGTTCTGCCTCTTGTTTATTGAAAACGTCCTCAAAGTCTCGATACTGCTGGGGTATTTCCTGTGAATTGATCACACACCCGACCCTCCCATCAAACACAGCGAGTGAGCTGGATTGTTCTCATGATTCTTTTCTTTTCTTCTCACACAATTTTCTTTGCAATCTGCATTCATTGCAATTGTTCTTGTGCTCCAATTGATGGTGGGGTTGTTTCGGTCAACCACCGTAGTCCTAAAATGAGTTGAAATTGGGGTGCGTCTATCAAATTAAATTGGATGACTTCTTCATGCCCGTCATTGGATATCATCTGCAAGAGCTCGTTATGGCTCACAATTGGTCCAGACGAAAGGTTTGTGCCGTCTCTCATCGGTTCACTCTTAGTTTTTGTAATGGCTCTTAATCCAACCGTTGCCACAAACTTAAGATCACAAAGGTTTCCAGTAGCTCCAGAATCCACCATTACAGACACATCATTTATGGTTACTTCTCGAAACGTAATCACCATAGACAGAACCAAATATGGTGAGGAGGACTGTTGTATATTTGCCAGCTGGTGCTCTTTTGGAGTTGATTCTTGATTAGCATCCACCGGTCCAACTCCTCCTACAGGTGGTGCTGCAAGTTTTCCTTCGGCTTGAACGAAGTCTTTGGTTTCTTTGGACAACTTCTCACAAAGTGGCCATTTGAACCGCAATACATACATAGATTTCCAGCCCTTCTCTTTTCCTTTTCTTCTTTGGTCTGTGGACCTCTAATGGTTCCTATTTGCATCGGCTCAGAGCTTGATTGTCCCTCCACTGTTCGGTTATAGTCAGACCTGGCCCTATCGAACCTAGGCACTGTTGGCTTGAAAAATTTTCTTTTTTCACCTTTCCTCTCTCCTTGATGGAAATCTATTTCTAGTACTAAATCTACTAGTTCAGATATCTCTGTTGGTCGGTTGGGTATCTGTGCCAGCATATCCTTTAGTTCGTCTCGCAATCCACGTTAAAAGACTGCTGCTCGCTTCCTTTCTGGCCAATTGGTCTCTACCACCAGCTTGTTAAATTGGGCTAAATAAGCAACTAAGTCCTGGTTGCCTTGCCGTAGCTCTAGTAATTCATTGTCCAGTGCTTGCGATATCCTTCTCCTGTCAAATATTCGAAAGAATTCTTTCTTAAACTCATCGTAATTCTGCAGGATTGGATCATCTCTGGAGACTAAAGGCATCGACCATGATGCTGCGTCATCACTCAAGTATGAAAGGGCAAACGCCATACTAGACTGCGCATCAGGGAAAATAGGACGACACATAAAGTGAAGGGAACATTGTGTGAGGAATACTTGGACCTTTTGAGGATCCCCACTAAATCGCTCGGATGGGGCCAAAGGAATAACCGGAGACAGGGAATGTATAACTTGTGTAGTTAATCTATTTGAACCTTCAACCTTAGTTCCTAAATGTTCTCTTCCCACACTAAATGGTTGTCCCACTCTTTGAGCTAGCTCTGCTGTTTCTTTTCTGGATTTTACCACTTCCTATTTAAGGTTTTGATATTCCTCCCTAACAGCTATAAGTTCTTTTTGTATGGCCTCTAAAACTGTTCCCAAGGTTTGTAGATTAATCCCTTCCGCAATCCTGCTCGGGTGCTGTTATATACGTGCGCACTTCACTCTGTCAAAGACTAAAGTGAACTCTTACCACGGCTTGCACAGGAGCAGGTAGCTGCTTGTTTCCCGACTCCACCTCGAGTATACTCAGGGCCAGTTGTAGATAACGTGACCCTAAAGGACCACCAGGGGGGAAGTGGGAAATTGGATAAAATAACAAACGAGAAAAGACTACTCTGGAACTATTCCTTCTGCTTCTCTTGTCTTTTCTGGTAGTGACTGAAGCCTTGAAGTCCTAATACATTAAAGGAAACACATTGATTAACTTGCTCTCCCTATTCTCTTTCTCTAACTTTTCTTGTGTGTAAACTATCTATTCTTACCTAAAATTCCAGAGACTAGTGCTACTCTTCTTTCTTTATCTTGTTGTTTCTTTAAGAACCTTACTTCCAGAGACTATTATCTGTAAATACATATAAGTTAGACTCTATCTTTTCTGATTCTTAAATTTTACTCTCCCTTGGTCTATCTAGTCTTACCTTCTCTAGAAATTGGTCACTCCTATCACAAATCCTCCTAGTAATTATCTTCTAGCATACACTCGAGTTTTACTGGATGCACTTATTATTACTCTAAGTTCTTCATTTTATCGTTCAGGTTTTCTCCTCTGTACTGGCACTCTGTGAAAGCTGACTGGGTAAGTATTGTCGTTATTTCTCTAAACCTTGTTGTCTATATTACTCCCTTATTATTCAATTTACATTGTCTCTTTAACTTCTTGCATAACGTACACACATATTTTCTATAACTGTGCAGGGTTCACTTATCTGTTCTTCTTTTCCTTTTGCTCCGACTCTGTAGATACTGCACTGGTTTCATTAGGATAAACTCTTCGATAGCGTTAGGCTCATTAATGCTCCAAAGGCTCCTTTTCTCAAAACGGTGACTTAAGCTGTGTATTGGGAAATCCCGGTTGCCTTGCCGTAGCTCTAGTAATTCGTTGTCCAGTGCTTGCGATATCCTTCTCCTGTCAAATATTCGAAAGAATTCTTTCTTAAACTCATCGTAATTCTGCAGGATTGGATCATCTCTGGAGACCAAAGGCATTGACCACGATGCTGCGTCATCACTCAAGTATGAAAGGGCAAACGCCACTCTAGACTGCGCATCAGGGAAAATAGAAGGACGACACATAAAGTGAAGGGAACATTGTGTGAGGAATACTTGGACCTTTTGAGGATCCCCACTAAATCGCTCAGGAGGGGCCAAAGGAATAACCGGAGACAGGGAATGTATAACTTGTGTAGTTAATCTATTTGAACCTTCAACATTAGTTCCTAAATGTTCTCTTCCCACACTAAATGGTTGTCCTACTCTTTGAGCTAGCTCTGCTGTTTCTTTTCTGGATTTTACCACTTCCTGTTTAAGGTTTTGATATTCCTCCCTAACAGCTATTAGTTCTTTTTGTATGGCCTCTAAAACTGTTCCCAAGGTTTGTAGATTAATCCCTTCTGCAATCCTGCTTGGGTGCTGTTATATAAGTGCGCACTTCACTCTGTCAAAGACTAAAGTGAACTCTTACCACGGCTTGCACAGGAGCAGGTAGCTGCTTGTTTCCCGACTCCACCTCGAGGATACTCAGGGCCAGTTGTAGATAACGTGACCCTAAAGGACCCCCAGGGGGGAAGGGGGAAATTGGATAAAATAACAAACAAGAAGAGACTACTCTGGAACTATTCCTTCTGCTTCTCTTGTCTTTTCTGGTAGTGACTGAAGCCTTGAAGTCCTAATACATTAAAGGAAACACATTGATTAACCTCGCTCTCCCTATTCTCTTTCTCTAACTTTTCTTGTGTGTGGACTATTTATTCTTACCTAAAATTCCAGAGACTAGTGCTACTCTTCTTTCTTTATCTTGTTGTTTCTTTAAGAACCTTACTTCCAGAGACTATTATCTGTAAATACATATAAGTTAGACTCTATCTTTTCTGATTCTTAAATTTTACTCTCCCTTGGTCTATCTATTCTTTTTTGTAACTTTTTATTATTTGAAACACATAAACACAAAACATCAAACAAACAAGCAAGGCATTACAGTGATAATACAGCCATTAGGTCCGCGCTCAAGGAGGACGGGAGATACATGACAACAGGAGAAAAGATTCTTCGAATACAGATGAGGGGAGGGCGGCAGAGGCAGAATTGCAAATGAACAGCACAGTATATCACAGCTAGAAGGAATGTGGGTCAGGTCGACTGGGAAGGACTCGGAATAGCGGTGAGCGGGGGTGTACAAATATCTCCACGGTATGAGTTCCAAGGGTTCCAAATCTTCCCCCATTTTCTGGGCCTGCCTCTTGCGACATACACTGTTTTCTCCCGAAACATGCACCAGTCCAGACTCTCTTTCCAAGCAGTCGCTGTAAGTGGTCTTGGGATCCCCACAACTGAGCAATATCCCTCTTCGCAACCATATTGGCCAGAGTGACCCACCGGAGCTGCGACACGTCACAGTCATTCGGACCCCAGACATTCAATAAACATTGTCGGGCTTCCGGCATCATCACAACACCCGTAACTTCATCCATAATCTCATGTATACGTTTCCAAAATCGCACCACCTCAGGGCATTCCCATATAATATGGAGATAAGTGCCAAGGAGACCACACCCACGCCGACACATGCCATCCGTGGAGTAGCCCATATGGATGAGACGGGGACCGGTGACATAGATTCTGTGGAGGATCTTGAGTTGGACCAGACGGAGGCGGGCAGGAATCGCCACCTCCTTGGGAGAGGAGATCGTGGACTGCCAGTCCTCGTCATCTAGTTCAATACCATCAGTAATCCAGGCCTCACGGAGGCGATCGAGCAGACTCGATCGGTCATTAATCATTTTCTTATAGAACAGTGAGATAGTACTATCTGGCACATAACTGTCTAGTATACGATCTTCGAGGGGGGAGGAATCCGGAATATCACTACCCACTGGCAACACGGAGTTCAGAGCATGGCGTACCTGGATATAACGAAATTTTTCCCTGTCACTCAGCTTATACTCTTTTTGCAGATCCGAGAAGGCCTTCACCCTTCCTTTAACCCAGAGATCACGCACTTTACCAATACCAATCATGTCCCACTTATCAAATCCCTTCGTCCTCCATAGACCACCCAGCTTCGCAGAGGCATAGAGCGGTGTCGCACCAGTTAATTTATCACTCCAGCCCATAGCCGTTGTTGCGCTATGCCATACCCGCACGGCTATAGCGGTAGGTCCCGTGAGTTGTGAACGGGAGGATCCCGAATAAAGCGCCCTGTAGTAATCACCACCCGGAAGCAACCACTTATCCATTTCAAATGCTGGATTCAACGCCCGGCCCAATAATACCTGCGAATATCCGGGAGCGCTATACCTCCATCATACCAGGGAAGTGTCAATTTCAGAAGAGCTATGCGTCAACGTCCGTCCCATATTAGTTGCCTCTGCAACGATTCTACTTCCCGAAAATATTTCGACGGGATGACAGCAAAACTATTCTGAAGGGCATAAAAAAACCGTGGCAAGGACATCATCTTAAAGAGGGCCGCACGCCCTAGGGGAGATAACGGCAATTTACGCCAACGCACTACATCGGAGCGCAACCGTTGGAGTGGGGGGAGCAAATTACGTTCATAGCGAACCGCCGGATCCATCGAGATAAACACACCCAAGTACTTAAAGCCAGACTGCGACAACTGGATGGGACAGCCCCGTGTCAAACGAGGGACATCACCCGCAAGTACATAAATGTAGGATTTCGACCAATTAATGATAAGGCCCGAGTTCTTCCCGAAGGAGTTAAGTACGTCAAACAATACGTTGAGCGAATTTTGAGGAGATGTAAGGTACAACAAAATATAATCCGCGTATAAGGAAATGCGATCCTCAAATTCCGGCGTCCAGCGTATACCCTTCATCGAAGGTTCCCACCATAGCCAAGCGGCAAGAGGCTCCAACGCCAGAGCAAAGAGGAGAGGGGACAGCGGACAACCCTGTCGCGTGCCCCTCCCAAGATAAAAGGCATGGAGACACGGCCATTAACCACCACCTGTGCCAGTGGCGTTGCATACAGGAGTTTGACCCAACCAATAAAACCCGCGCCAAATCCAAACTTGGCGAGTACCGCCCAGAGATAAGACCACTCGTTTGTATCAAAGGCCATCGTGGCGTCCAGGGACGCCAAGATGGCCGGTTCACGCAGCGTCGGGGTCCTCGCGAGAACACCATGCAGACGTCGCAAGTTTAATGCCGTGTTACGGTGCGGGATAAAACCCGATTGATCCGGATGAATCAGGTCGCTAACAACCGTAATCAGGCGATTAGCAAGCAGCTTGGCGAGGATCTTGGGCTCCGCATTTAAGAGCGATATGGGTCTATAAGACGAGCAGCGATCTCGTGGTTTACCCTCCTTATGGATCACCACAATGGTCACAAGACGCTGATCCCTAGGGAGGGAGCCAGTATCTCGCGCAGCCAAAAACATATCACGGAGATAGGGAGCTAAAGTATCGGGGCGTAACTTATACAGTTCCACAGGAAGGCCATTGGGACCCAGAGCCTTGCCGGAACGGAGGGAGCGCAGCGCGAGAGCCACCTCATCTACCGAAGGCGTGGCATCCAAACCGTCACGATCCGATTCCGACAAACATGGAAGTGCTATATCCCGAAGCAACAACTGCGAGTCCTCCTCGGGCCTGTCGGATACCGAGGTATAGACCTCTCGAAAATAATCAGCAAAGCATTCAACAATTCCAACAGGGTCAGTTACACTCACACCACCGCTTGTCTCAATCACCGGAACCACTCGGCTCGCTCTCTCCCTTCTGTCCAGCCAGGCAATCAATTTTCCTGCTTTATCACCCACATCATAGAGCCGTCCCTGCTGTTCCCTACTCATCGTCTTTGCCGCATCAATAACCAAGGTTTTATATTCTAATTGTTTAAGGCGGAGGACATGTAATGCTTCTCGAGACACCTCCCGCTCCAGTGCAGTCTCCAGATCTGTGATTTCAGTTTCGAGCTGAACAATTGCCTCATTCTTACATTTCTTGGCACACCCCACCAAAGACAATGCCTGTCCCCTGATCACAGTCTTAAAAGCTTCCCACAACGAGACAGGCAAGGATACAGAACCAGCATTCTCAGTAAAATACAGATCAAATGATTTAATCAATTCAGTGCGAGTCCTAGGGTTGAGGAGATACCAGGGATTAATCGGAGCCACCCTGCCTTCGGCCCCGATGCCAAGAGTAAAATGAAACCAAATAGGGGAGTGGTCCGATATACCCCGGGCCAAGTGTCTAATCTCTCCAACCGAGGGGGACAGTGCCACTGGTATCAGGATATAATCCAACCTTGAGAGACCACCATGAGCTCCCGAATGGAAAGTAAACTGTGTTTGCTCTGGATGCATTAGTCTCCAACAGTCTACGAGTCCCAATGTTTCCAGGAAGTCACCCAACCAGGATTGCGCAGCAGGAAGATCTCGGGGGGGGGGTAGCGGTCCATCCTGCCAGATACGACAGAGTTAAAGTCACCACCCAGTATCAAAACACCCTCCGGGAGGCCCAGAACCATCCGCCCCAGGTCCGTAAATGTCGTGGATTGTAAGCCCGGGGGGACATAAACCGACACCAATGAGACTGGTTTTCCCTCCCACCGCCCGACAAGTGCAACATATCGACCCCTGGCATCAAGGATCACATCATCAACCTCGAGGGGGAGGGAAGCCCTAAGCAGAATTCCCACTCCTCTGGAACTAGATGTGAATCCAGAATGGGTAGCAAGACGATAACCCCGTCTATTTAGAGCGTGACAAGTGTTTACTACCAAGTGTGTCTCTTGTAGCAGAACAACATCAGGCGAAAGGCGTCGCAACAGCTGCATAACCACCCTTCTCTTTATGCGATACCCCAACCCATTCACATTCCAGCATAATACCCTCAACCCTCTACCCCCCATCAGAACCCACAATGAACTCCCATCGCAAAACGAGCATCACACCAATGTCGAAAATAATAAAAGTACCTTGCCTTGAAAAAGAGAAAACGAACAATCCCAGAACATACCCCTCCCTCCCCCCAAGGTTCCCAACACAACATCCCCCCACCCTGCACCCCTGCACCGACTCAAAAGCCACCCCAATTTGCAGTGTGCCTGTCGCCCTGACAATTACAAACAAAGAACTAATCTACACAAAGAAAACCCTAGAGGAGGAAAGGGTCCCGCCATTCCCGCAACCTCCCAAGATACGAATGGAATGATCAAAAAAAGTCAGTGAGCCTCAGCTGGTCACGTTGAGTAGTGTTCCGGACACAGGCACCATAATCATTCTTGGTCCATCAGTCCCCCTTCAGCACCACCAGCATGTTCCTGGCCAGCACGGCGAGTCGGCAAAGTGTCCAACCAATCACTCGCTTCCTCAGGCCTGACGAAGAAAAATGTTCGATTGTCATATTCAACACGCAGTCGAGCCGGGAATAACATAGCATATTTCAGTTCCATGTCACTCAGTCGCCGTTTCACACCCTGAAATCCCATACGTTGTTTCTGGACCGATTGAGAAAAGTCCAGATAAAAGTTCACAGCAGCATTCTCGAACGGCGTAGGGCCGCTTGTCCGTGCCACCTGCAAAATGGCGTCGCGATCTCTAAAGTTGAAGATCCGTGCAATAATCGGACGGGGGGGAAAACCGGGCTTCGCCTGTCCCCCTGGCACTCTGTGCGCACGTTCGATGGCAAAGAATTTGCTCAGGCCCTTGGGTGCAAGATGATTAAGAATGAGGTCCTCCACTCGAAGATCAGTGGCGGGGGAACTAGAATCTTCCGGGACCCCAATAATACGCACGTTATTGTGCCGTGCACGGCCTTCAAAATCCTCCAAGCGACAAGCAAAAAAGTCATTGGCAGATCGAAGGTTGCGCACTTCTGTTTGCAAGGGGGACACATCCGTGGTAAGGCTGGACGTCTTTAGGTCCAGTGACTTCACCTTTTCATTCTTCTTGGCCAAATCAGTTCGAATGAGGTTAACATCAATAGCTACCGTGTCCAACTTCAGAGCCAAGGCTTCATACTGTTGGCCAATAGAAGACTGAGTACCAGCAATGGCGCCCATCACGTCCTGTAGCGTTAAGTCCGTCAATACAGTAGGATCGTCGACCGCCTCCTCCCGAGTCTTAGGTGCGCCACCAGGGGATCCTTTAGGGAGTGTATAGCGATCCATGACATTCGTTTGGGTTGAACCTCCACGGATAGTAGTCTTGAGTTTCCGTTTCTCACCCTCAGGCTTGCCCGTCATGGAGAGTCGGGTGCCCCTGAGGGAGGCTTGGGATCTGGTCCAAATGGCTCCTTAAAATTCACACACAAGAATACAGGAGGCAAAGGTGAGCCAACGGAGTCTACAGCCAAACAGTCGCCAGCTCGAACCTCAATGAGCGGGCGTCAGAGCTAGTCCGATCAACAGACACACAGCAGATATGGGGCAGTGCGCCGGAGAAACGAAACCGAAAAAGAAGTGAGGCTGTGATCTGATCCCCTCAAGCCATTGTTGTTAAATTACGACCTGGGCACTGCTACAACTCAAGGTCCAGGATGTTCCATGGAGAAGGCCGCACATTTCAGGCCGGCATAACTCGGGGACCCTGCGTCCGATTCCGACCGAAGAACCTGCTAGTACATCAGCCGGGTTGTGTCTTCAATGATCTTCCATCAAATCAGGATATTGTCCAGGATAATTGCGGGAGGTAGCGAGGGTCCTCAGGAGCCCTGTGCTCACGCGGCCATCTCGGATGCGCGCGAAGCTCCTCCCGGTCTATCTATTCTTACCTTCTCTAGAAATTGGTCACTTCTATCACAAATCCTCCTAGTAATTATCTTCTAGCATACACTCGAGTTTTACTGGATGCACTTATTATTACTCTAAGTTCTTCATTTTATCGTTCAGGTTTTCTCCTCTTGTACTAGCACTCTGTGAAAGCTGACTGGGTAAGTATTGTCTTTATTTCTCTAAACCTTGTTGTCTATATTACTCCCTTATTATTCAATTTACATTGTCTCTTTAACTTCTTGCATAACGTACACACATATTTTCTATAACTGTGCAGGGTTCACTTATCTGTTCTTCTTTTCCTTTCGCTCCGACTCTGTAGATACCGCACTGGTTTCGTTAGGATAAACTCTTCGATGGCGTTAGGCTCATTAATGCTCCAAAGGCTCCTTTTCTCAAAACGGTGACTTAAGCTGTGTATTGGGAAATTGGGGATGGAAGGGAGGGAGATGAAGGGAAAGAATGTCCGACTATTATTACGGGCCAAAAGAGGGTAACGCGATGCAAAAGGGGCAGGGAAATTAACGGGCAACTAAGGAGCCTCAGATAAACTCAACCGTCTCTTCTTTTACTACAGGTGAAGTGCGCATTTTGTTTTCAGCACGCGCTTCACCTAAGCACTGACAGCTGTACTGAAAGGAATCAACTAGACCGCTGACTCGCAACGCGAGATGGCAGCCATCTTGAGATTCCGCATTTGAATCAGGGATCTCCAACAGTGTCTTCGTGTCAGATATTTCCCTCCAGTTCAGTAGATCTTGGTCTTCAGGGCACAAACAACATGAGAGCATCCAGTTGCTATGTTTGGAGCCCTGACACATAATCCATAGTATCAAATCAAAAAAAAACTCCCCCCTTGTCAGTGGGCTTGATTGTTATATTCAAATCACTTTTAAGATTAGAGATTACCTCTTTGTGCTGTTTACTAATATTATGAGTGGTAGGAGGCTGATGTTCCCAAATGTTGCGAATTTTTGTCTCTGCAACTTGCTCAAATATCTCAATTTTCCTATCTATCTACCTGACTGATATGTGGGGTAAAATTGAACTTTGGTTTAAGACCTGAGACGTTTATTCCTTCACTGTACTCTCTGTTCTCAAAGAATCTGGTAAGTCTAATCTCCTGAAAGAAAGACTTAAGGTCTTTTTCCAATAGAAATGTATTAGCTTTTGTAGAGGGTGCGAAGGTGAAACCTTTTTCTAATACTTCTAATTCTGTCAGGGTCAGAGAGTGTTTAGATAAATTAATAATAGGGAATCTATCTGAGGTTACCTCCAAATCCTCTGATTCCTTGTTTCGAGATATTCCTCCTAAGGTGGACGCCTCACATATTGGCCTCTCCAAAAGCCCCAATTGGTTCTCTGTCCCCCCTTGGGCGCTGATCTAAACCAGAAGAGGAGGAGGAAGAGGAAGGACCAGCGGGTGAGGACATAGTAGGCATTGATGTGCCCCCTCCATATTCTTCATTCAATTAGTGGCTACCAAGGCCACCCCTGTTGTTGGTATCTTCATCTGATCCCGATCCTGAGGATTCAGAAAAAGTTATGCGATTTCTACCACCTCTCTGATATATGGGTCTTTGTTGGTAAGATCTATCGCAACCTTGCTCTTTTTTGTTGGTAATAATCTTTTTCTAGGTATGGATAGTTAGTTTCTGCACTGTATTTTTCAATGTCCTTCCTTAATTTTTTGGTCTTTTTGTTGATCAGATAGTCTCTATACCCATTAATCTCAGTGTCTAATTCTACTAGTATTTTCTTTGCCTCATCTTTCACAGAATTATTTTGAAGTTCAGCTAGCAGATTTTCTATTTCTTGCTTCTCTAAAATGATTACCTCTTGAGCTGTCTCGATGATTAGAAGTAACCAATCCCTACTACATCTATTGGCAATATAAGACCAAGTTTCTAGGAACTTCCTATGTTCGATGAACAAACTGGGCTCATTTTTAATTTGCAACTCGACTGGGATTACACCAGCTTTTACATACTCAACCAGGAACTCAGCATGCATTACCGTTCTGATTAATTTCTTTCTCAAGTTATACAGTTTTCCCCATTTATCATTATTATTTGAGAAAATGGTGACCCTATTGCAATTTTTGGTGTTTATTATCTTGTATTGTTCCTCACTAAATCCGAATGTTTTTAACAAATCCATTTTCTTTGTGAGGAGGAACTTTGTCCTGTATTAATCAAGATGTATAGACAAGTAAAATCTAAGAAGGAAGATTGACTCTCCTCAACCAACTGGTTGTACAAAAATGAAGGGAAAACACAGGGAGCGACCCCACTTGCCAAGAGACAGGGTATGTAGGAGAGTAGGGTCTGCTTTTCTATGGTCACCTGAAGAAATCAAACTTCACTCTCAGGGGTCTCACTAATACAAAGAAGAAGTTGACACAGAAGCTGGAATATAAAAAGAACATCTTTATTAAACTCAAATGAGTGAGACTACGTCACACAGAAGCCTTAGCAACTGAATGAGGCAGTGTAAAAGAGTACAGAACACTGGGGTCTTATATATGTGAGGGTTACAAACTCAGCATAAAAGTAAGGGGCAGTTCTAGCTCATTCAAGCATGCAAAATGCCTAATATGGACATGCAAGATCTGCCAAATATTAACCAATAGGAAAACATTCAAAACAAGGCATCATGTAACCAGAACGTCCCCCTTGAGTCGTGTTTTTGCCCAACCCCATAAGTCAATCAATGACAGCACCTATAGGTCAATCAGTAATGGCAGGACATGTCTGTATGCTTCAAAAGAAAGGTTGTGAAATAGGAAAACACAGGGAGAGAATAGCGAAGGCCAAAAGATAAGATACGGCAGGAGAAGAATACTAAAGGCCAACAGATAGTTGATACAGGGATTAGGTAGTCCAGACAAGAATTAGGTAGGCCGGCTGGTGTCTGAGAATGTTTTCAAAACAGGGACGGAGGGGGTTTTCGACACGTTGCAGTCCAAAGGGCAGAGACACTTCGTTCATCGAGCAGCCTGTGTAAAGGCAACACAAAATGGCGGTGAATGTAAAATGGAGTCGAACTTAAAGAACCTCAGACCCTCCTTGTGCCATTACGCAGGCAAATCCTAATTCATTGCTAGGTGAGCATTTTCCATTCTACACATTTCATGAACATATCCAACACCCACTTCATACAGTGGCACTGGGAACACTTGTGCAACCACAACTATACCCAAAGTCTGTCCTAAGCCTCTCTGGTAGGCTTCTATCGTCCATCAAATCTGCTTCCATTGTCGCATTGGGCCTCTTGATTCAGGCCTTCCATGAAAATAATGCCTCTCAGTATCCGTTGGAGTGCCCTCCTGGCAAACACTCACAGCTCACTCGAAAGTCTCAATGTCTTAATGCAGTGCACCAATATATTTCCTCTGCGGTAGGCACTACAGATATTGTGCTCTTCGTTTGTCATGGGCACAGATCATCTCATGCAGACCCAAGTATATTAATCGGGAAAGAGCAACAGACTTTCACACTCAGCAACACTTTCAGGCTCCAACACTCGCTATTCAGTGTCAGAGGATGCACGGGCTGCTCTTTTATTTAATTTTTCTTTTCATCATGGGTACCACAATGTAGTGCCTTTTGCCAATCTTGGATCCTCCGGTGCACTGCCCTTCCGTTGGAGCAAAGAAAAGGGGGGATGTGGCCAAAACTCAGACCAAGGGGCTCAAGGGACTGCACACTGTCAGAGGTTACCAGCACTTGACAGGTAGAAAACTGAAGCCTCAAAACAACAGGGATCCTTCTCTTTTGCTCTTTTGCACTGAAACTCTGGTTCTGTGGTGTCCAATGCCGTCTGATGGAGCAAGTACGATGCTTTGGAGATACCATTGATGGCGCGCTGGCGATCGCTGTCCAGCCTTGCTACTTTCTAGGTGCTGGGACTATAGGGTCAAGACGTCTGCCTTTCATCTGTAGCTGTCACTGATGGGAATTAGGCTTAAATCAATGTTCTGCAGGTTATTATGACTTGATACCGCAGAACCTAGTGACATAGGAAATGTGACACAGTTGTTAGTTTCCTTCAAATTCAGTACAAAAACAGTTCATTGTATTTAACAAGGGACTGCAAGCAGGTGGCCTGCAATCTGCGAGGGAGTGGCCATACGCCATGGGACAATTCTGGTCTAGAATACACTGTCATTCTCAAAGGCAATACTTCTAATCTCTTCAATTGGGTACCCTTCATTATCCTGTGCCATCTAAGGGTAGATAGTTACATGGGAATTCTATCTGAATGGATGTCCTCACACATGGTGGCATTGTCTAATGGGGTAAACATTTCTTTTTTCTCAATGATTACATCTAGGTGTTCCTAAATACCTTATCTAGAACACCTCAAAAGAGAAATCACATGATACAGATTATCAGGGACATGTAGATACCTCCCTTTAATAACTGTGCATCAGGTGCACTATGCATTACACAGTCTAATGATCAAAATGTGGAAACAAAAAGACAAAAACTAGAGAGTTCTGGTATTTCCATGATTTAGAACACATCTGATCCCACCTAAAATTAAAGAAGCAGGAACAAAAGGGTAAAAAAACAAATTAAAATAGTCATTGAAAATTTGTCATGTTCAAAAAAATAAATGTAAGGTATCTCCTATTGAGGTGGAAAACTTGTCTTACTATAGTATTGAGTCAGTTAAGCAGTCCATCACTACCCTGACAGTCAGACTGGAAAACATCAAAGTAGGCCTAAAGAAAATTCTTGAAAACCAGTCTGGTCATACAAAAGGGAATTATACATATTATGGGGTCCCTGGTACATTACTGCAGTCTGGAAGTGTGAACCTGAACAATACACCAACAATAATAAATGGGCTAACTGGTGAAAGGAGTATGGAAAAGGGAAATGGAACTAGGACACAGCTAAAATCCCCAATAACTAGGCACAATGCGACATCAATCAGGGGAGAAGCGAAAAAAGAAAAATCTATAGGAAGAACAAGAAATGACTTGGGTGATAGTCAAATTTGTGACACAATACCAAGAGTATGGGTGATGCACAAAAGTCAAAATAGTACACAAATTTTAACGCTACCACTGGCCGCTACACCATATACGGTAATCTCAGCTAATGTTCCAGTTCCTTCTTCAGGGAAAAATGAAACCTGGTTTCCTTTAAGGAACAAAGCCATACGCTATTTTAGAAAGCAGAACAAAACTGACTAATGTAATATAGAAATTAGGTCACCTTGTACAAGAGTCACAGATCTATAATTTATCCTTACGTCCAATCAGGATACATAAATCTAGGGGTGCCTGTCCCTTAAGGGAAGGGGCAGTAACGTGACTAACTGCAGGTGACACACTTTGATCCTGTATATCTCTTTTTATTTTCCTTCAATACCATTATAGCCAAAATAGACATGCACTGGTGAAGTGTTGTCTCTCATGTTCACAGCATGAAAATATCATATCTGTGAAATTTAGTATCAGAGCAAATCCACCCAACTGTTGTGCAGCGATATGCATCGTCATGAAGATCCCTTCACAACACAGGAGAACTTGTAATAGTATCAGAAGCAAAAACATAAAACAAAAACATGCATAAAATAAAAAAAACGCACATGTCAAGCCATCAGATATACTTGCTGTATATCAAGCACAAAAAGCATAGACAAAACAATAGCATATATGTAAATGAGCGGTGACGCACGCACTTCATGCAGCCCAAAACCCAATATTCAGGCCTGCTTAATTTGTCAGGCTTAAAATTGAAATTACACTTTCTTTTACTTTCCTCACCCTCCTTTTGACATCTGGTCACCAGTTAGTGGTGATCGGTTGTGAAATGCGACTTACTGTGTCGCTTCTGACACACAGGACCAGCAGAAACAATTCATAGAAGGACAAAATGCAAAAACATGAAAAACACACGAACATTTTTTTTTCAAAGGAGTCATACAAAAACCACATCTCGTTTCAACATACTGCTCATACTTCACATAATACACAAAATACCAACTGTAACCAACCATTCTTAAATTAAGGCAACAACATGGACATTATTTTTTTAAAAAGCAGAAATACGAATGTATCACCCCCTTTGAGGCCCTGCTTTTTCAAGCAATGAATTCTCCATCTGTTTACACTCACTCCTAACTCCCACATTACTGACTCCAAGGTCAAAATCTGCCTCACGTCCTCAGCCCTCTCTCTCTCCTCACCCTGAAGCTGTCAAAGACAAAAAAGCCTTTCCAACTCTTTCTAACCTGCAATAACCAACCCTATCCAAAACCACATACCATATATATTACTCCCTGTAGGGGCCACAATCCACTCCTATTCCCAGACTCAAAAACATCTACTGTGAATAATTCGCAGAACTCAACAACACAACATACCAGCTTTAGAACAAATGCTTGTTACCACCCTATGCAATGGTACTCATTTCATCAACCTTAAATGGATGAACGTCTCAGTAGATCCAGCTAGAGTTAAAACCTTCCACCCTGATATTAAACTCAAACCTCTGCACCGGGCACATTGGCTCACTGAGCCATTAAAAGCAACCCCAAATGGGAACAACCTGCAAATTTGTATTATACCTAAATGTATGCATTTACTGAAGCCTAAGGCACTTTAAAGCTATTGTAAATGGCAAGAATGCTTTTTGAATAGTCTATTTTACCCAATGTCGACTTTGATATTTAGGGCACTTAAAAATAAATATCCTATAACTGTCTTACATATTAATCATCCTCAGAATGTTCTTTACAGATTGCAGAGATTGGACATTAGACATATCTCATGCAAATCCTTAGAAACAATGATTTTTTACGCCTGCGCCAAGTGAAATTCCATTTGCTAATGTCCTCATTATGCAGTACAACATAACTTAAATAAATTATAATGCTAGGAGGTCACAGTATGAGTATTAAGCTTTATAAATAGTAAAAAACGAATTTTGAAGCACTTATTTTTAATAATTCTTTTTCATAATTAAGAATTATTTTTAATAAACCCAATCATTTTTGATAATTCCACATATAAAAGCAAGCTACATTCCTTGCCTATCATTTTAGACGCATTCATTGATAAACCTAGGCACAGAAGCCTAACTTGAAACATGACAAATTTTTGCGCCACTTTTTTTTTTTTAAATGACAATTATTTTAACATTAGAACCAAGAATTTGCTTAAAAAAATGCTGAAAGAGAGGAAAACCCTTAATTGAAATGTCTTCCTGTGATACAAAATAATGAACCTTAGTTTTGGAACCTTTTTAAAACAACATTCTAAAATGCAAAGATTCACCCGTGTTTAACTGAGGCCGAAGTCCTGGCTCGAGTAAATATTCCTGTTTATTCTGTGACCTACAAAATCAACAGCTCTTTGCTCAGCGGCAATAAAAGCTCTTCTCTCAGTATTGTAACATGAGCACGGTGGCAGTCTTTTTCAAACTATGACACACCAATGCGTGTTCTATAATATGCGTTTGAGTTCAGCAAAAATTTACTTCAGCTGAAGTGTTTGCCTGTTAATATCTAATACAATGTATGTAAGCAAAAAATACTATAAGTTTATTTTTCTACAAAACACAAAATTTCGTTTTTGAGTTTTTTTGTTCCTAGTGAATCTGAATTTTAATTTTAGTTTTTAAGCATTTAGACATTTTACTTAATAGACTGAAAACATCAAGAAAAACCACAAACACACATTGAACTCATTTCAGACATAAACAGAAAGGGGTCAAACACTCAGGACACACAATACAGCGCACTTTACTTACAGAAGTTGCACTAATGGGAAAACCACATAGACATTTAAACACACATTTAACCCACAAATCAATACTCGGGACAGAAACAAATGACAGCCCACAGACTGTACTTAAACCAAACCATTTGAAAATACTAGTTGTAAGTCATATTTACAAGAAGCGCTTCTCAATAGTGTTCCAAAAGACTGCAAAAACAGCCCAACAGACTGATGTATATCCAAGAAGTCAAAATACACTCAATTCACTAGCTTTGGCTAGCAGAACACCAAAAATCGCTCAGCATATCATAAAATAGCACAGAACAAAGGATCCTTGTTTGTATTTTGTCATATTTTAATTCCCTGGGGATACAGAATCACCAAGGAAGAAATATTTTTTAAACCTATTTAGGTATTCCCTCTAGGGGAGCCAGCTAATTTACTTCACATCACACTATGGTACCTCCAAAAAAAAAAAAAAAAGCAACACATTCTTCGATGTGAGCTTGAAAACAGGCATGCCAAAAATATTGCAGAATATGCAAATATTATAATCAAAGTAGTGCTTAAGGTACTCTTCGTACGTGCACCGTTCAACAAAATCAGATAGAGAAAAATCTCCTCATTACCTGCCTACACAAATTGCAATTTGCATATCAAATCCATACATATCCAAAGTTGGCCAACACAAATTCCAAAATTCCAAAGCTACAGTAAGGGTTACTAAACTACCTTACTCTTACCAATCAAAAGGTTGTCCAAATTCTAACTGCCAAGTTCTGAATGACCTAACGGTCTTTTTTAGAATACTCACGCCAAAAAGGTTCTCAGTCAGGAGTGACATCATGTTGAGGATCAAAATCAGGAAGATCAGGAATATACTGGGATGCAGAGACAAAGAATACCCAGAATCTCCGTGCACAGAGTGCCTCCTTAGTAGAGTCCTGTCCTGTCCTCCTCAGTAGATTTCAGTCTCCTGACAAGATCACTCCCTCAGATAGTCACTTCTCTGATGAAGCCCACGTTGGCCGCGCCAATTGAAGAAATCAAACTTCATTCTCAGGGGTCTCACTAATACAAAGAAGAAGTTGACACAGAAGCTGGAATATAAAAAGAACATCTTTATTAAACTCTGATGAGTGAGTCTACGTCACACAGAAGCCTTAGCAACTGAATGAGGCAGTCTAAAGAGTACAGAACACTGGGGTCTTATATATGTGAGGGTTACAAACTCAGCATAAAATTAAGGGGCAGTCCTAGCTCATGCAAGCATGCAAAATGCCTAATATGGACATGCAAGATCTGCCAAATATTAGCCAATAGGAAAACATTCAAAACAAGGCATCATGTAACCAGAACGTCGCCCTTGAGTCGTGTTTTTGCCCAACCCCATAAGTCAATCAATGACAGCACCTATAGGTCAATCAGTAATGGCAGGACATGTCTGTATGCTTCAAAAGAAAGGTTGTGAAATAGGAAAACACAGGGAGAGAATAGCGAAGGCCAAAAGATAAGATACTGCAAGAGAAGAATACTAAAGGCTAACAGATAGTTGATACAGGGATTAGGTAGTCCAGACAAGAATTAGTCAGGCCGGCCGGTGTCTGAGATTGTTTTCAAAACAAGGACGGAGGGGGTTTTCGACACGTTGCAGTCCAAAGGGCAGAGACACTTCGTTCATTGAGCAGCCTGTGTAAAGGCAACACAAAATGGTGGTGAATATAAAATCGAGTCGAAATTAAAGAACCTCACACCCCAATTTTTGCTTTTTGCTTCACTGGTTTTCGACTTAATGTGGCTGTGGGCCTGATAATCAGACCCACAGCCTGCTGTTCTCTCTCTAAATTCACAGACATGTACTATAGGTACATCACCAATTTGGTATTGGACACTGTTACGGGGGCGGGATGAAGAGGCAAAACGTTAATCTTAGTTTTTGTGGGTTTTATTTTAGTGTACAACAAATCTGAGCTTTTCTTCTTGACTGTTCTCTTCGTTCTGGGAGAACGCCTTCTTGCGGTCTTTCTTATCCGAGATTCCGCGGCCGCAGCTCTTTGCTCTCGGTCGGGTCTTCTCCTCGTACTAGGCTCTTCAGGTTCCGTCTTGCCGCTCGTTGGGATATACGGAAAAGAAGATAGAGTATGTCAGTGGTCTGTCCACTAGGTCAAACAGGTGATGGGGAAAAGGAGTGAGGACCAAACCATAGGTGATGCACACACAAACGGTTACCGACGTGAGGGGTATTTAGTGCTGGGAGGGGGGGTTTAAGCATGCACCCGGACAAGGTATGGCCAACCCAGGTTTAATCGGTACTAACTGCTGTACGTTTGACCCAGCCCCTGAATCGGTCTCGTACCTGGTTGAGCCATACACCTCCCCTGGGCGTTTGGCTGGGCGGCTCGTAGAGTCGGTGGCCTCCTGGCTTCGCCTCCGCTTCTTCTTCTACGATTCTCGGCTTTCCTCCGTCACTTGCTTCCGAACTCCGTCTCGCTTCGTCTCTCGCTCTCGCTCCACTCCGCTCTCCAGTCTCCTCCCTTCAGGTGAATAAACACGCTCCTGATTCGTCTTCCCTGGAATAAGACGTCTCCGTGTCCTGTCTTGACTCCTCCCACTGGTATTCCCAGTCAGCGTTAAAGGGCCAGTGTTCTGACTGAACGTCCACGTCCGTGTCGATGTTCTGTAGGGGGTGAAATGGGTTAGAGGTAGAAGTGTCCTGATGTCCATTTGTATTTTGAGTACTGTCCTGTATTCGTGACGGCCCCAGGTTGTTACATACCTCCCCCTCCGGACACTCACGATCGGTGAGTGGGTGTTGTGATAAAAAGTCCGCCCCTACATTATCAATGCCTTTACGATGATAAACCGTAAAACTGTAAGGCTGTAGTGAGAGAAACCAGCGCAGGACTCTGGCGTTCTTGGCTTTATTGCGGTCCATCCACAACAGCGGAGCGTGATCGGTGAATAGATCAAAGTGTCGCCCTTCCAGGTAGTATGCCAGTTTCTCAATGGCCCATTTGATTGCAAGGCATTCTTTCTCAATAGTGGCATACTTCAATTCCCGGGGAAAAAGTTTCCTGCTAACATACAGGATCGGGTGGTCATGCCCATCATCCCCCCTCTGGGAAAGCACCGCTCCAATGCCGTAGTCTGATGCATCCGTGTGTAACGAGAAAGGACGAGAAAAATCAGGGGATGACAAAACTGGGGTTGAAGTAATGATGGACTTCAACGTGCGAAAAGCTTCGTACATTACTTCTGTAGGCTGTACAGGTGTAGACGCTTTCCCTTTGTCTCTGAGGGCATCGGTAAGGGGCGCGGCTATATCCGCAAACTGCGGAATAAACCGACGATAGTAGCCAACAAGGCCTAAGAAGGATCGCAGCTCCTTCCTAGTTGACGGGAAAGGGGTGTCGGCAATAGCCCTCACTTTCTCAATTTGTGGTTCAATTAGTCCATGACCTAGAACATAGCCCAGGTATTTGACTTTTTGAAAGGCCAATTTACATTTTTTTGCATTCACCGTAAGACCAGCTTTACGTAGCGTCTGTAATACCGTGGATAGATGCCTGATGTGAGTCTGCCAATCCGGACTGTAGATGACAATATCGTCCAGATAGGCAGACGTAAAGTCCGTCAACCCAGCTAGCACAGTATTCATCAACCGTTGAAAAGTAGCCGGCGCGCCATGTAGTCCAAACGGCAGGACCGTAAATTCAAAATGACCTTCCTCCGTCGAGAATGCAGTCTTTTTAATGTCCTCTTGCCTAAGCGGAACCTGCCAATACCCTTTAGTTAAGTCAAGGGTAGATATGAATTTAACGTTTCCCAGTTTCTCAATTAATTCGTCCACTCTGGGAATGGGGTATGCATCGAAAAGAGAGATGTCATTCAAAGCGCGGAAATCCATACAAAATCTCCGAGTGCCGTCCGGTTTTGGGACCATAACAATTGGACTAGACCAATCACTCTTTGAAGGGTGAATCACACCTAATCGAAGCATTTCCTCAACCTCAGATTTAATTGCCGCTCTCCTGGCTTCGGGTACTCTGTAAGGTTTAATCCTGACTTTCTTGTCTGGAGGCGTATCAATGCAATGTTCCGCCAATGACGTCCTCCCAGGGCGGTTCGAAAAGACGTCTCCAAAGCTAACTAGGGCATTCCGAAGTTCAACCTGTTGTCAGGACTGTAATTCCTCATTGTGAACCAACAGGTCAATGGTCGAACTGTCAGCTCCTGATCCCTCAGTCAAGTGAATGTCGGCAGGAGGTGGTCCGAGCCATTTTTTTAAGAGGTTAATATGATATGACTGTTGTTTATTAGGAGCAATTTGAAGCTTATAGCTAGTGCGACCTATGACGGTGACAACCCTATAAGGGCCCATCCATTCGGCCTTGAATTTGTGTGAGGAGGAAGGTAGCAGAACCAGTGCCCAGTCACCAACCTCGAGCTTCCTCCACTTTTTACCCCTGTCATACGCACGTTTCTGGTTATTCTGGCTAGCCACAAGATGATCCATCGCTAAACCCCGTAACTTTCTCAGTTTATTTTTCAGGGCCGCGGCGTAATCAAGGGTCGTAGCAATTTCTTCCCCTTTTTCGTTGACCCATGCATCCCTGGTCATTTCCAACAAAGAGCGGGGCTGACGGCCATAAAGGAGTTCAAACGCCGAAACGCCCATACTGCTCTGTTTCTGCACTCTGATGGCGTATAACGCCAGTGGTAACATTCTATCCCAATCACTCCCACTGACTTCCATCATCTTACGAAGCGTAGATTTCAGTGTACGGTTATAGCGTTCCACCAGTCCGTCTGTCTGGGGATGGTAAACAGAAGTACGGATCTGGTGGACGTCCAATGTAGCACAAATCTCACTGATCAGCTTGGAAATGAATGGAGTGCCTTGGTCTGTTAAGATTTCCTTTGGGAAACCAACCCTGCTAAACAGTTCGATCATTTTCTCTCCCACCTGTTTCGAATTTGCGGCAGACAAAGGAAATGCCTCTGGAAATCTCGTGGCATAGTCGACGACGACCAGTATGTGTTGGAACCCCTTTTTCGTCTTGGGTAAGGGACCTATGAGGTCCATGCCAACCCGCTCGAAGGGCTTCCCAATAACCGGCAATGGCTGTAACGGCACGGCAGGCGGCCTGACCATATTCATTCTTTGGCATATGTCACATTTCCGACAATACACCTCAATATCCTTATATATACCCGGCCAAAAAAATTGCCGAAGAATATTCTGAGTAGTTTTTTCAGCTCCGGTGTGGCCGGCAACAATGTGAGTATGCGCAAAAAAAAGGACCTGCTCTCTAAAAGAAACAGGTACCAAAAGCTGCGAGGAGTCACCCTCTTTTCCAATCCTATATAGCAGTTCATCTTGTATGACGAATCCGGGGAAGTCTGTGGAATTTATATGTCTCTGGTGTGCCTGTTCCCAGGCGTTGAAGAGGGTTGGGTCACTAACTTGGGCAAATTTAAATTTTTTATCCAGAACCCATGGGTCTTGTGAAAGGACCGTATGTACAGGTTCAGTGTGTGTCCCTGTGGATCCAAACCCACCGTCTCCCCTGTCCGTTTCCTCTAACTGACCTACTTCTTCCAATATCGTGGGCGTTATGCTTTCGCAGATAAGTTGTGCCACTCGATCCCCCTTGGTGACCTGAAATGTATCTGGACCAAAATTAAACAGGAGAATCACCACATTACCCCTGTAATCCTTGTCTATGACACCCGCCCCAACATCGATGAAATACTTGGCGGCTAACCCTGATCGCGGAGCGATCCTGCCATAGCACCCTGTGGGGACTGCTATTTGTAAGTCTGTTTTGATCATCGCCTTCCCTCTACTGGGTATCACATAGTCATATGCGCTGTACAAATCATAACCGGCTGCCTTAGCTGAACCTTTTGTGGGAGTCTTTGCATTATTTGTAAGTTTTACAAAACTAAGGCTATTTTGTCGATGCCTGTCATTTACTTTCTTATTATTTTCACCTGGGTGTTTGTATGTGGCTAGTTTGTCTTTGAACATGTTTAGGAAACCCGGGTTATCAGTACCGATGATCAGGTTCTCCGGTAGATTTTCCATCACCCCCACCCTTACCGCTGGTGTAGTACCTGCCATTGATTCTATTGTAATGTCGGCAATTGGATAGGGTCTGATGTCCCCATGGACACATTTAATGTTAACCTTCCCTTGAGAAATGTACTGTTTTGGATTCACATATGCTGCTTGGATCACGGACTGGCGGCATCCGGAATCTAACAAAGCTAATAGCGAGTGTCCATTTGCTTTTACACTTACTCTAAATGATCCACCCATTTCTGCGGAATATAGTACGGCCTTGGGAAGGTAACTGACCTCCATCGGTTCTTCTTCGTTTCTTTTCTTCGGACACATTCCGCAATCAAAACATTGTGGGCCGGACGAAACGCTGTTCTCTGTCCTCCAGGTGCGGGGTCGTGTTACTTCCCTGCCCCGATAAGAATGTTTTTCCGGACGTATCCCTATTTTCCTCTCTCTGTCTGGCTCGAATGGAAAACTTTTAGGTTGTGCGCGAGCGAAAGAGGAGGCCATTTCGACTGCTTGGGCGGTCGTTAAGCTATGATGCTGGCGCAACCATCTTTGGGTAGCGTATGGGAGGGCCTCCAGAAACTGCTCCAAGTAAATACGGTCCAGTATATCCTCCTTAGTACTTGTAGAAGGCGTAAGCCATTTGTCCGCGGCCATCTTAAGTTTTACAAATAATGTCTTGGGGTTTTCCCCAACTGAACCTCTTTCTTTTCGAAATCTTAGTCTGTATGCCTCTTGATCTAATCCCAAGGGATCCAGGATTATTTTCTTTATCTCCGTGTATGGAGTATTTCCATTTGGGTTTGCCACTTGATAGGCGGCTTGGGCTTCCCCTCCTAATAATGGTGCCAAAAAAAACGGCCATTTGGTTACCGGCCAACCACATGCCCTAGCTGCCCTTTCGAAATTCAATAAGAAGGCGTCAGGGTCTTCTCCTGCCCTATATTTCTGTAGTGATATTGCTGGGGTTCCGTGAGATATTGTTCGCTCCGTTGCTCCTCCCCTTTGAACAGGGTCTACCCAAGTTTGTTCATTTTTCTCCTCTAAGGCTTTTTTTATAACTTCTCTATCCGCCTGTGCCGAGACTAGGTGCTGCTCTATTACCCACTCGATTCTTTCTTGTCCTTTTACTAATTGATTCACAACGGTTTCCATCTTTACTCCACAGATGGTTCCTATGCCTGCATTCTCCACCACTGTTACGGGGGCGGGATGAAGAGGCAAAACGTTAATCTTAGTTTTTTGTGGGTTTTATTTTAGTGTACAACAAATCTGAGCTTTTCTTCTTGACTGTTCTCTTCGTTCTGGGAGAACGACTTCTTGCGGTCTTTCTTATCCGAGATTCCGCGGCCGCAGCTCTTTGCTCTCGGTCGGGTCTTCTCCTCGTACTAGGCTCTTCAGGTTCCGTCTTGCCGCTCGTTGGGATATACGGAAAAGAAGATAGAGTATGTCAGTGGTCTGTCCACTAGGTCAAACAGGTGATGGGGAAAAGGAGTGAGGACCAAACCATAGGTGATGCACACACAAACGGTTACCGACGTGAGGGGTATTTAGTGCTGGGAGGGGGGGTTTAAGCATGCACCCGGACAAGGTATGGCCAACCCAGGTTTAATCGGTACTAACTGCTGTACGTTTGACCCAGCCCCTGAATCGGTCTCGTACCTGGTTGAGCCATACACCTCCCCTGGGCGTATGGCTGGGCGGCTCGTAGAGTCGGTGGCCTCCTGGCTTCGCCTCCGCTTCTTCTTCTACGATTCTCGGCTTTCCTCCGTCACTTGCTTCCGAACTCCGTCTCGCTTCGTCTCTCGCTCTCGCTCCACTCCGCTCTCCAGTCTCCTCCCTCCAGGTGAATAAACACGCTCCTGATTCGTCTTCCCTGGAATAAGACGTCTCCGTGTCCTGTCTTGACTCCTCCCACTGGTATTCCCAGTCAGCGTTAAAGGGCCAGTGTTCTGACTGAACGTCCACGTCCGTGTCGATGTTCTGTAGGGGGTGAAATGGGTTAGAGGTAGAAGTGTCCTGATGTCCATTTGTATTTTGAGTACTGTCCTGTATTCGTGACGGCCCCAGGTTGTTACAGACACCTAATCAGCCCCTGTACAGTGTACTATAGGTACCCAGGGCATAGGTGCATCCAAGGCCTACCAGGGGCTGCAGCATTTCTTTTGCCACCCCTGGCTGGCTATCCAAACAGACACAACCGGCTGATCACTCAGCTGGGGCAAGGTCGTGTAATCACCCCTTGCTTAGATATAGTATACCTATATCTAAACCTATATCTGGACACATATATACCTATAAGTCAATCCTATGGCAGGCCTTAACAATCCTGGAGGCAGAGTGCTTGGTTTTATGTGAGATGGTGCTCTAGCATGAGCTGAGCCTGTCTGCGGCTTTCGGAACCATTTCCTTATAGCTGTTCTAGGGTATTGCCATACCATATACTCTTAAGTGCATTATAATCCTTGCGGTTATTGCTAACTTAGGTTTGGCTTTATCAAAACATGTTGTGTAAGGTGTCATACACTTTGGAATACTACCCCCTCGCCAGTTCTGGTGATGGGGTAGCATTCCACCCTTCTAGAGGGAAAAGACATGTTACTTTACTTAAACGCGGTTAAATCTAACCAGAGCCTCAGCATCACAAAATGGATGCTGCTGCCACAGACACAAGTCTAGCCTCCTGCTGCTGACCGAAAATTGCCAGGGGAGGCTTGGAAAAAAGGTTTCCTGTCACAGGGAGGTGCTACACCACCCCAGACAGGAGATAGTGGATTGGGGCAGGGAGGGCTGAATGAAACTAGACACCTCCTGGGGCACACAAGGTGTCCCATGCAAAATCCAGTCAAACCGGTTCTGGGGTACTCCAGCCCCAGCTCTGGTGCGAAACTGGACAAAGGGAAAGGGGTGTAACCACCCCCTTCCTGGGTCCCACGCATAGGAGGGACCTAGCAGGTAATCCAGCCCCTTGATTTGGAATAAAGGTAGGAGCTGTGCCCAGGAGCAGTAGATTATCCTGACTGAAACTTTGATACAGAACTCTGGACCCTTCAACATCCCATTCGACGTGGAAGACTGAAGAATCTCCCTTGTGGTCAAGGAGTGACCACCCTGTGCAAACAGGCACCATCCAGCGCCCAACAGTTTGCTTTGTTGCAGTTCCCACCGGAACTCGCGCAACATAGATCAACAAGACCCAGCTTCCCTGACTTTTAACAGCTCGATCCACAGTCCCGGCGAATCTGAGACCCGTGGAGGCGACGTGAAGCGTAGAGCCGGCCATCTTAGAAAAACTACGAAGTGCTGACAGTGCAGCTACCAAGGCACCCTCGAAGCTGTGCATTGGGGTTTGAGAAGCACCAGCCCCGAGCAGCTTTTGCACTGAAGATCTCCCCTCCACACTCATCGAGTGCTGCGTGGAGCCCTTTTGCGTTTTCCTGCTCGACGCGTTGGTCTGGTCACTTGCTCGTTGGCTAGTGGCCCCAGTACCAACGAACCTTTGAATCTACTCTACTAGTCTGGTTGCTCCAGACTGGCCCTCGCTCCCCTGAAAAGGAGCAACCTCTCTGACCTTGCTGGTCCGAGTAAGAAGCGATCTTCAAATCCTGCGTGGGTTGTATTTCCCAAGATCTGTTGACTCCGATCCAGAAGCCGACACTGCCGTCAGCAAGAACCTTTGTGGGACAGCTCATGATCCACTCCTGGATGCCCCAGAGTCCACGTGGCAGTGGAGACAAGCTTCTTGACAACCACCTGATTGTGCCTGGCATCGCCTGGTTCCTTCCTGGTTCCATCCTGGTCACTGGCTAGTGACCCACACTCTGTCCCCTCTGCTTTCAGGTACTTGATGTTTGATGTTTGGGGGTTTTTATATAGCGCTCTGTCACTCCAGGGAGCATCCTGGCGCTTTGACTTCATAGCTGGTAGATTATCAGATGTATTATCTAAGTTCAAGGTGTTGTATACAGTTAGACAAGAGTTTTGCACTTTGATTCTGCCAATCCGTAAATCCAGGTTTTTAAGGATTTTTTGACGATCTGTTCTGATGTGATTAGGCGGAGGTGCGCAGGGAGTGTGTTCCAGGCTTTGGCTCCTAGAACTGCCAATGATTTTCCACCCTTAGTGGCAAGTCTAAACTTGGGGACAGTCATCAAATTGGCCGTAGCTGACCTAAGTTCTCTAATGGGATGATATCTGTGAAATTTATTGGACATTACATCTTCGATCCACCCTTGGATCCAACCGGACTCTTCTTTCCTGGCCCCCTGCAGTATCTTCATCTCCAGGCTCCATAGATCTCCATGACGAAACCCGACACACTTTGGCACCTATGCACCCGCTTCCTGTGGGTGAGGTAACGATCAAACACCGGTGCTCTTGTAGTGGTTTAAACCTCTAGTGTCCTAGTTTAAAGTGGGGTAATTCTATTCCAGTCGGAAGACTTCCAAAACAGTAACTTTCTAACTTTTACGCGCCATTGACTTTGCATTGGTGCATGCGTGTGCTTTAGGCACTGCGACCGTGTCCCGCGGGCCTCTCCCGACTTCATCACTGTTAGTCCCGAGTAGTCCCAGCGATTCACAAGGCCCTAGGCCCTACCATTGTTCGAGAGGTGGTACTTATGCCACTATTTTAGTATATGGTTAGAGTGGCCACCGGGCTCATCCAAAATTGTGCAACTTGTGTATGTTTAACTGTGCTTTTGTTTAAACGCTTGTGCCTCTGCACTCATAAAGAGTACAGAGGATTATTCTAGTAATAAATACATACATTTTTATAATATATAACTTGTGTGGAGTCCTTTCATTTGATATTACAGGATTGCATATGGTAAAACAGCTGGCTCCACATGCCCTCTTGAGTTAAGCCTAAGACTGCTTAGGTCAATGCTACCCCTAGGATAGCTAGTCTATAAGGTTGACTTACAACCACCACCATAAGGGATTGTTTGGACTGATACAAGGTGCCCACAGAACTGTGGACATTATTCATCAGGCCAACTTCTCACAGGGTACCACAGGTACGTATAAAGAAAGAATTATCTTGGACATACACTAAAAGCTACCTTCAGTCAGGTGTACAATCAACCACAATTATCACCCAATATACACTGTTATATCACACATACATATATGGATAGGCATGAAAGAATTATTGTTTGGCGGGTGAGTGATATATGTTTGTCATGCTAAAATAAGGGCTGTAATAGACTGTGTTGGGATACTGAACCCACTAAACAACGGTATGGACACGCTGATAATAGATTATGATTTGGCCCGATGATGATGTAAAAGAGATAGAACGTTATGTACACTTGGATAGAAACACAAATCTGAACCCAAAAAGCAACCACATATTGTAAAAAGATAAAGAGATCACATCTATAACACACTTGGAATTTATTAAAAATATTTAAAAATAACAATGCAAAATTACATGAATTCACACATTTAAAAAGCATTAAAAAAACATCATGCGAGACAAAGAAATATATGTGAAATGCTTAAATTCATCAGACAAAGGTTATTCCCAACTGGAATCAAGTGGATGTTCCTGGATATAACCCAATATAGAAGTACATGCATCGAACCGTTTCTGTGGTCATAAATTATTGAGGTACCACCTTCATCAGGATGTATATAGAACTTGTCTCTTGCTCAATACGTTAAAATTTAAAATACACCTAATTGAAACAAAAAAGATATATGTATATACAATGAATATCACCTACAATCTATTTAGCAAAATCATGAATTATACTCATTCATTGTTAGAGGTCCATCCCCCATTAAAAACTATACACAGTATGGGTATACGGTAAACATAACGTTCAATCTCTTTTGCATCATCATTAGGTCAAATCATAATTTCATAATCCATATATCTCTAAGAGCCTACTACTGCATCATTTACAAATATGCACTCATTCAAACAATCATACAAATGAACAATCTCTCAGTAAGATACATACCGCTAGTTCTGTATCAAGGAGGAGGATGATTATATAATTGATCCTTCCAAATCATCTTAAAAGCTTACAAATGGTCTGATTTAGTCCACTGTGTCCTTACCTAATCGGTGGATGTAATCCTACTAGGGAGACAATGGGATGATGTTTAAGTAAAACCCGATCTGGGGGGTTTAGATATTGCAATATTCAGGCAAGGTCCACCACTCACCTCAGTTGTTTCATGTATATATACAAATATATCGTTGAAGAGCAAACTTTCGACAGGAATCAAAAACTGAGCTTAATTAATGGTATCCATTGTTGTATTCCAAACAAGGCACACAGGCTTCACACCTAAAATAACAATATATTGTTTTTATTATCATCATCCTGCTTCGTAGGTTGATCAACTTTCTATATGTTATTTTATTATTAATTATGCCAGAGGGATTCCTATCAATTGTGTTGGTCACTCGACTACCCCATATCAATTGTTTGTGACAGGCTTATCACACATATGTATAAAGGGAGTAAATGATATATATGAAGCAGGGCCACCTGTATCGCAAAACTTAATGCTCCACATTACCCTATACCCAATGCGGCCACGACGTTAAACTGAAAGAGACCATCAATATATATGTGAACATGTCTTCTACCTGATTTCAGGTTCTGCTCCTATATTGGGTAGATAAGGGCGCTGGTGATTCCTCGCACCCAAGTATGGTTCCTTACTACATACCGCAGAATTCCAAAATTCCTAAAACCTTTTTTGTTACGATACCCACACTCATGTGTCTTAATGCGTCTCAGTCCTATTGGCACGTTGTTCTCTACGTTGTCTACAAAATGTTTTGTATTGCCTATGCTATTTGTGGAATACTCAGCCGGTTACAATCAACATTAAGGCGGCACCGCTTAATGTTGAGGTAGATTTTGGTGTATGTCCAAGAGAATTCTTTCTTTATACTGCTAACAACTGGACCTAGGCAAGAGAGGCTGCACTGTCTGCTGGACTGCACCTGCAGCACCTTGGGCTGGCAAAGAGAGGACTGTGTCTGTGGCTTGTGGACAAGTCACTCCTGAGTCCCAGATCAAAGAAGTACCTCCAATGGTCAATCGCCTTACCCCCTGGAACCCGCACAAGGGCCATCAAAGGTGAAGGAGCCCATTTCAGCAATTCAGCAGCTGCTTTCTTCAAATCGCCACTGATCACCACTGGGCGACACAAGAGACCGATCATTGATGGCCACGCTTTACTCCCAAGTTTCATTTTGCTTGACTTTCTTATATTTTAGTTTGGTGCTACTAAATGCTTAACACTAGTTCCTTTGTTTAAGCCTTACTGCTCAAAGCCAGAGCTACCCAAGGTTGAGCTAAATGTTGTACAAACAAGCCTCATTCGACCCAAGACTGTTTTGCAAGTGTCTGACACGGCAAGGTTGCCCAGCCACACCATATAATATACCACAATCCTCACTCACAGACAAATGTTTCTGTTTGGAAGTGTTTAAACAGGCTGAGTAATTGGGGAGTATGTGTTGCACAACAACTTCTGGCAGTAGACAGAATTGACTTCTTACTCTATCCAAGGCACAAGGAATAAGGCATTAAAGTGATGCTTTATCACTATGTTATACAACTAACAATATCACCATTTTCTGTTTTGTTGCCCCTTACATATTGTAGGGAAGTAGCATCTATCTGCTTTCATAGTCGCCACCACTTTTGGCTCGTGTCAATATGTTTTACTTACTAGTCTGATTAGGATCCGGCTAATCAGGACCCCAGTTTCGGTGCTTCTTCCCTAAATTGAACATGAGGAGAACTTAGTTACGCTCCAGATTGGCTAATGGTGTACCCTTGTAAGTCCCTAGCATATAGTACTTTGGTACCCAGGGCATAGGTACACCAGGGGTCACTCATGGGCTGAAGCATATGTTATGCCACCCATGAGAGACCGCTCAAATTGTGACTACAGTCCTGCCATTCTTGCCTGTGTTAGCTGGTGCTAGCACCACTTAGGACAGATATAAGTTTCCTTATATCTGAGGTCACTGCACTTAAAACCTACAAGTCACCCTAAAGGCAGGCCCTTCAATCCTGAAGGCAGGGTGCTCGGTTATAAGTGTGAGGGTGTCCCTGAATGAGCAGGACACCCCTACAACCTTTGGAGTCCATTCTCCTAGGTTGTAAGTGCAACAGCCATTAGGATACTTAGAGTGGCCATGTATCATTACGCGATGGCTATCTCTAAACATGTTGGAATCATACCCCCAAACTGTAAACAGTGTGGGAGGTATGATTTCATGCCTTGTGAAGCTCCTCCGGGAGGCCCTCAGTGCTCCAGATACCAGTCTTCTAGACACGGACTGCAAACTATGGCTGCTGCTGACCAGAGACAAGATTCTTTCCTCCTGCTGCTGAGCCAAGCTCGAGCAGGAAAAGGTAGAACAATAGATTTCCTGTCACAGGGAGGTGTGACCACCTCCTAGACAGGACTTAGTGTATTGTAAGCATGGGCGTAAAATCCGCTCCGCTCGCGGATTTTTCGGATTTTCGGCAAATCCGCAATCCGCGAACGCTCGCGAATTTGTCGAAAATCCGTGAATCCGCTCGCGGCGGATTTTTTGCTTGGTTGCGGCGCGCGGCGTGGTGCACGGCGTTCACTTTCCGTCATTTTAGCGTTTGCCGAGTTGTTTTTCTTTGCGAGTGACGCGCCATTTTAGATCTTGCTGCGTGTTCCCGCGGGAGTTTGTCGCCCGCGAATACGTACTCGCGGCTTGCCACCTTGCACAGCACACCTCGCGAGAGTTCGCAATTGCGAACACGTAGTTGCGGCGGAAAGGAACAATCTCGCACTTGCGAAATAGAGATTTTGCAATTTCGCACAAGAAAATCACCAGCAAACAGGATAAACCTTCAGAAAATTATGATTTTTATCAGAATCACTCCTCAGGTTGACATTTGCATGGCTTTTTTTTTTTGCAAGGAGTCCATTTTGGGGGGGGGGGAGGAAGGAAGTGCCCCACAGTCTCCAACTTCCTGTTCCTGTCCAGCAGGCTCCTCCCAGTGCTTTGTCCATCTCCTGGTCACTTTCATTTGGATCTGGAGCTGGAAGGATTACTTTTTGTGGGTGCTGCTGGATATTTGGATTTGAGGCCTTTTTGACTGTCTTTGGATCACTTTTGGATTAGAAATCAACTTTCACAAGTAAGTTTGTTTGGGGCATTACAGTTGCTGCAAGTAAAATTTTGGAACTTTTTCAGAACATTAAATAAATTATATTGTGGGTAGCCACAGTATCCAGTAGGACCAGGGTTGGTTAGGGGTGCATGATACAACTGTTTTGTTGAATTTAAACACCATTGAGGCCATGGATGGGCTGGGATTGTGCTGATTTTTGTCTTTTTTTTGGGACTGCTGGTGGGGCCCTTTGCCCAGGGGTGGTGAGTGTTGCATGGGCCTAGTCTTTCTGTGGGGTGTCTTCTTAAATTTAAACATAATTGAGGCCATGGATGGGCTGGGATTGTGCTTATTTTATTGTTTTTTGTCGTTTTTGGGGGGCTGCTGGTGTGGCCTTTTGCCCAGGGGTGGTGGGTGGTGCATGGACTGAGTGTGCCTGTGGTGTGGTCTCACTCTCTTTAATGTAAACATCATGGATGGCATTGGATTGTGGTGATTTCTGGCTGTTTTTCTGTTTTTTGGGGGTGTACTGTTGATGTGGACTGGTCATGTGGGTGGTGGTGGTGGCCATCTTGAGTGCTGGCTGCTACAGGCAATATGTGCTTGGGGTGTAAGGGGCCATTTTGAGGAGAGGCAGTGTCTGAGGCCTTCACTTATTTTGCCTACTTTTCATCCATTATGCCCAGGGGTAGTGAGTGTTGCATGGGCCTAGTGCTTCTGAGGGGTGTCTTCTTGAATTTAAACTCCATTGAGGCCATGGATGGGCTGGGATTGTGCTGATTTTATTGTTTTTTGTCGTTTTTTGGGCCTGCTGGTGGGGCCCTTTGCCCAGGGGTGGTGAGTGTTGCATGGGCCTAGTCTTTCTGTGGGGTGTCTTCTTGAATTTAAACATAATAGAGGCCATGGATGGGCTGGGATTGTGCTTATTTTATTGTTTTTTGTCGTTTTTGGGGGGCTGCTGGTGTGGCCTTTTGCCCAGGGGTGGTGGTGCATGGACTGAGTGTGCCTGTGGTGTGGTCTCACTCTCTTTAATGTAAACATCATGGATGGCATTGGATTGTGGTGATTTCTGGCTGTTTTTCTGTTTTTTGGGGGTGTACTGTTGATGTGGACTGGTCATGTGGGTGGTGGTGGTGGCCATCTTGAGTGCTGGCTGGTACAGGCAACATGTGCCTGGGGTGTAAGGGGCCATTTTGAGGAGAGGCAGTGTCTGAGGCCTGCACTTATTTTGCCTACTTTTCATCCATTATGCCCAGGGGTAGTGAGTGTTGCATGGGCCTAGTGTTTCTGAGGGGTGTCTTCTTGAATTTAAACACCATTGAGGCCATGGATGGGCTGGGATTGTGCTGATTTTATTGTTTTTTGTCGTTTTTTTGGGCCTGCTGGTGGGGCCCTTTGCCCAGGGGTGGTGAGTGTTGCATGGGCCTAGTCTTTCTGTGGGGTGTCTTCTTGAATTTAAACATAATAGAGGCCATGGATGGGCTGGGATTGTGCTTATTTTATTGTTTTTTGTCGTTTTTGGGGGGCTGCTGGTGTGGCCTTTTGCCCAGGGGTGGTGGGTGGTGCATGGACTGAGTGTGCCTGTGGTGTGGTCTCACTCTCTTTAATGTAAACATCATGGATGGCGTTGGATTGTGGTGATTTCTGGCTGTTTTTCTGTTTTTTGGGGGTGTACTGTTGATGTGGACTGGTCATGTGGGTGGTGATGGTGGCCATCTTGAGTGCTGGCTGCTACAGGCAATATGTGCTTGGGGTGTAAGGGGCCATTTTGAGGAGAGGCAGTGTCTGAGGCCTGCACTTATTTTGCCTACTTTTCATCCATTATGCCCAGGGGTAGTGAGTGTTGCATGGGCCTAGTGTTTCTGAGGGGTGTCTTCTTGAATTTAAACACCATTGAGGCCATGGGTGGGCTGGGATTGTGCTGATTTTATTGTTTTTTGTCGTTTTTTGGGCCTGCTGGTGGGGCCCTTTGCCCAGGGGTGGTGAGTGTTGCATGGGCCTAGTCTTTCTGTGGGGTGTCTTCTTGAATTTAAACATAATAGAGGCCATGGATGGGCTGGGATTGTGCTTATTTTATTGTTTTTTGTCGTTTTTGGGGGGCTGCTGGTGTGGCCTTTTGCCCAGGGGTGGTGGTGCATGGACTGAGTGTGCCTGTGGTGTGGTCTCACTCTCTTTAATGTAAACATCATGGATGGCGTTGGATTGTGGTGATTTCTGACTGTTTTTCTGTTTTTTGGGGGTGTACTGTTGATGTGGACTGGTCATGTGGGTGGTGGTGGTGGCCATCTTGAGTGCTGGCTGCTACAGGCAATATGTGCTTGGGGTGTAAGGGGCCATTTTGAGGAGAGGCAGTGTCTGAGGCCTGCACTTATTTTGCCTACTTTTCATCCATTATGCCCAGGGGTAGTGAGTGTTGCATGGGCCTAGTGTTTCTGAGGGGTGTCTTCTTGAATTTAAACACCATTGAGGCCATGGATGGGCTGGGATTGTGCTGATTTTATTGTTTTTTGTCGTTTTTTGGGCCTGCTGGTGGGGCCCTTTGCCCAGGGGTGGTGAGTGTTGCATGGGCCTAGTCTTTCTGTGGGGTGTCTTCTTGAATTTAAACATAATAGAGGCCATGGATGGGCTGGGATTGTGCTTATTTTATTGTTTTTTGTCGTTTTTGGGGGGCTGCTGGTGTGGCCTTTTGCCCAGGGGTGGTGGTGCATGGACTGAGTGTGCCTGTGGTGTGGTCTCACTCTCTTTAATGTAAACATCATGGATGGCGTTGGATTGTGGTGATTTCTGGCTGTTTTTCTGTTTTTTGGGGGTGTACTGTTGATGTGGACTGGTCATGTGGGTGGTGGTGGTGGCCATCTTGAGTGCTGGCTGGTACAGGCAACATGTGCCTGGGGTGTAAGGGGCCATTTTGAGGAGAGGCAGTGTCTGAGGCCTGCACTTATTTTGCCTACTTTTCATCCATTATGCCCAGGGGTAGTGAGTGTTGCATACTTGCATGTCCGTAGTCTTTCTGTGGGGTGTCTTCAATGTAAACATCATGGATGGCATGGGATTGTGCTCATTTTTCTGTGTTTTGTCGATTTTTTGGGGTGTATAACTGAACTGATGTTCCTCTGTCTTCCATTGCTTTTAGGTGCACAAGAAGACTCAAGAGAACCACCAGTGCCAGGAAGAAGTCCTGCAGCGGTGTGTGTGTGCAGCATAACGTCACGCGACGTCACGTCTGGACACAGAACCCTCTGCAACTCGTGCAACTGCTGCCTGCTGACCTGCTCTGAAGAAGATGGCCCCAAAAAAAGTAACCCGTAGCTCCTCTAGCAAGAAAGGTGCCAGTAAGGAGCAGAAGAAGCAAGTTACCAAGGACACTGGTGTGCCGCCCGCCCCTTTTTTTGGGAGTAAAAAAAAAAGTATGCCTGCAGCAGCAGCGGGATCTGCTGGGGACCAAGCTGGCAGCAGCACCCCCGCTCCATTGGGCTCAGTGCCACCACCACCACCACGCCAACTTAAGTCCAAGCCCTTGAGTGCTGCAGAGGCAGCCAGTATAGTTCTTCAATCACCATCGACCAGTGATGTTGGCTCATCGCAAGAAAGCAGCAGCAATGTCCCTCAATCAACACAGGTTGTTGTAGCTCATCTGACGAGTGTTGAACAACCACAGCCGCAACAACAATCACATGTGCAAGTACAAGCCCAAGTACATGTGGAAGGAGAGGCAGCGCAAGGAGATGCGCAAGCAGAGGTGCATGGAGGGTCACAAGTGCCCACAATAGTTGTTCCTCCCGAAGTAGGGGCACATCAGGAAATCGACAATCAAGGCGAGGTATCATTTGAGGAAGCCACTCCTCCTGATGATCCTTCATTGTCTTCCACACTCCTAGCAAGGAAGAGATCAAGGGTGGTGTCTACATCTTCTTCAAGCACACCTCCTTCTGATGATACGGATCAAACTTGGGAACCAGCACCACAGCCGTCTGAGAGTGAGGCACACCATGATCCAACAAAGGTACTTAAGCGTAAAAGGAAGCTCGTCCAAAGTCTCAGACTTATGGAGTGTGATGAGGCTCAACAAGAAGTGGCGGATACTGCTGCTGATGAAGACTCTGCCAACGACGACCCAGTCATCATAAAGGTCACTGCAGCCCCAGCGGGCATGCAGCAAACAGACATTTTGACCCTAGCCCGAAGAGCTGCTGCGCGTGATGATGATGATGATGATGTTGTCGATGAGGAGGCAGTGGAAACACCACAATCATTGGAGTTAAGTAGTACACCAACTCGTCCCGCTTCCATATTTCTTTCTGGCAAGAAGAGACCTGCGTCAACCTCGACCTTAATTAGTGGCGGTGAAAGTGGAAAACGTACAAAAGTTGGCCAATCCAGATCCTCCACTTCATCTGGCATTAGCTTCATGACCACCACCACCAGTATCGCCGCCTCCTCCAGGTCCCACAGACACTTCAAGTCCCCAGTTTGGGACTTCTTTACTGTTTGTCCCAAAAATCCAAAGTTTGCCATTTGTACCCTTTGTAAGCTTGCAGTTAGTCGTGGTAAGCCAGGTAGCAACTATGGTACCGGCGGCCAGAGTGGTCATCTTGAGAGAAAGCACGCTGTCAAATGGTTTGCGCACCTAGCTGCGATCAAGAAAGGCCAAAATCAAGGAAACGTTGATGTTTCATCTGATGTTGACGAGCAGGAAGAAGACGTGTCAAACACTTCCCTTACACCCAGTACCCCTCTCAGCAGCACACCCAATGTGAGGCACACTAAGAGTGTTGGAGCGAGTGAGACACCAACGCACAAAAGTTCACCAGCGAGCAAAATTGGGTCAACGAAGTCATTATCAGCCCGTAAATGCTTGGTCCAGGGCAACATTAGAACAATGCTTACTTCAGAGGTGCCATATGAACGCAACCACCCACTGACGCGTCTGTATAACACTAAGCTGGCTAAAATGCTAGCTGTGGACCTTCTACCTTTTTCTTTTGTAGAAGCGGTAGGTTTTCTTGAATTAGTTGCAACGCTCTGCCCTAAATGGAAGGTTCCGAGCCGGTTCTATTTTGCCAGAGTTGCGGTTCCAGCACTACATGAAGATGTGCTGCAGGCGATTGGGGCAGCTTTGCAGAAGAGTGCTGTTCACACAATACATCTGACAACAGACATGTGGACCAGTGGCCCAGGCGATGATTACATGTGCATCACTGCACACTGGGTCTCTTTTTCAGGTGTTATAGCAAAGCTAAACGCAGGTGTTGACCCGGACCAAGTTTTCAAAGCTGCTCGGAAACATGCAACACTAGCCATGTTTGGCTTGGAGAAAAGTCACACAGCAGAAAACCTTTTGCAAGAGTTTAACAAAAAGGTCTTGACAATGCTATCCCCCCTAAAACGCAAGATTGGTTATGTTTCCACGGATAATGGCGCCAATGTAGTTAAGGCCATGTTACAGGGTGACCATGTTAGAGTGCCGTGTTTGGCGCACTGTATCAACCTGGTAGTTCAAAAATTCTTGAGTGATAAAGAGAGTCCAGCGTTCGAGGTAATGGCCACCTGCCGCAAAATGTGCAACCATTTCAGCCATTCTTTTAAGGCCCGGAAGCATCTGCGGAGACTGCTACTTCAACGTGGAATGCCAGTGAAAGCACTCATCCAGGAGGTGGCAACACGTTGGAACTCAACCTTCTACATGCTTGAGCGTCTGCATGAGCAGTATACGGTACTCGATCACTATTTCTTGACAGAGGCTACATCTCAGAAGGAGGACCTGCGGATGAGTAAGGCGCAATGGGCCATAGTTAAAAGCCTGACAGACATGCTTCGTCCTTTTGAGTTCTTCACGCGTGCAGTCAGCCAGGAGGACTGTAATTTGGGAAAAGCTATCCCATTGTTGTGCATACTGGAGCACCAACTGATGGCGGTTTCTTCTGAGTTTGAAAAAGATGAAAAAAAAAAAAAACATTTCATTTTGTCTGAGAAATTATTACATCGCCTACGTGGTGATGAACGTCTTAAAAACATCAACTCAGATCAGCATTACATTTGTGCTACTATTCTGGATCCACGCTACAAAAAGGCGCTGGCAGACAACGCATTCTTTCCTTTCGCTGATGCAGATGTTCAAAAGTACAAACATTGGTTAGCCTGGTCAGCCAAGAGGTTTGAAAAAGAACGGCAGGTTATTGAAGGAGAAGCCAGTACATCAGCATCAGCAGGCCATCCGCAGTCACAAGAATCCACTTCTGCACCTGTGGCTGGGGCACAAGTGACCTCTCAGCCGTTAAAGACACCGGCAACTGGATCATCTGCACCACACACAATGACAACACTAACAGTGGCTGGGGAGGAGGATTGGCTAAGTTTGATGGGGTATGGTTCTCGAAAAAATGTCACAGGCACAGCAAAAAGTAAGCAAAGTGGAGGAACAGTTGATGACCTTGAGTCGATGGTGCAGGACTATCTGAATGACTCAACAGTGGTCTTTCTTAATGAGGAGCCATTGCAGTATTGGCATGGCAAAAAACAATTGTGGCCACAGCTCTACAACCTGGCTATAAACTATTTGTCTTGCCCACTCGCAAGTGTGTCTTCTGAACGTGTTTTCAGTGCTGCTGGTGGCATTGTAACTCCCAAACGGAGCCGCCTATCGCCCAAAAATGTGGAGCGGCTGACAATGATCAAGATGAATCAGCACCTCATACCACCAGATTACAAAGTGCGAGAAAGCACGCCACATGAAGACGAGGAGGACAGCAACGTAGATGAGGGGATTTTTTCTCTGTTCGGTGCCACTGACCTCATCCAGCCTGAATTCGCAGAGTATGATGACGAAATCTTGTTCTTATTCCCTGACACCGAGCCCTGAAAATGAGACAATCAATCAAGAACTTTCTTTTTCGTCCTTATTCACTTTTATTCCTGTGTGCTTTGTGTCTCTCTTTCTTTGTTTTGCACAGTTAATTTAATTCAAACTTTAATCACCTAATCCCAAAAACAAGACCATCATCAGAACTGTCTTCACTTGTTTGCTTATTGATTTGAAGGTGCCGCAGTCTACATTCCTCAGGTTCACAAGTTCTGAAGAACATGCTCCTCTATCCTCCTCCTCCAGACTGCGATTTACCTCCAAGCAGAGTGCTGGATTACGCACAATGAAGAAAGACTCAGCACTTGTGGGGGTGTTGTACTTCTTTGCGGGTGAGTTGACGGTTTTGGGCCCATTGCTGTGAAGCTCTAATAATGGACAAAAGTGTTTTGGACCAAATATGAGGTGGAAATTTCTTGCCGTTTTTGCTGACTTGCTTGCCTTTGAGGTGCTCTTTGGCGGGGTTCCGGGGGTTTGTGTGTAATTTTTGGTGTCTGTCGAAGCACTGCTGCGACAGTCTAATCTTGATTGCATTTGCTTTTCAGGAAATCCGTGGTGGAAAACAGGAGTTATGATGATTGATGATGATGACCTAGCTGAACAGCGCGGCATTTGGAACGAAGGCCGAGAGATATTGTAACTTGTAAGTATGAGATTTAGCTTTTTCGCTGTTTGGGGGTGTTGTCGGGTGTTTTTTTGCGGGTGGGTTGGCGCCGGCGGGTCTTGCCTGGGGCATTCCTGGGAAGGTCTAATACCGGATACAAGTGTTTTGGACAAAATCCATAAGGAACAGCCTTTTTTTTGCCATTTCTTCAGACATCTTGCTCAATGTAGCGTTTTGGGGGGCTTCCTGCTGTTCGTGGGTGGGTTGCGGCCGGGGTCTCTGTCGAAGCACTGCTGCGACAGTCTAATCTTGATTGCATTTGCTTTTCAGGAAATCCGTGGTGGAAAACAGGAGTTATGATGATTGATGATGATGACGACCTAGCTGCACAGCGCCGCGTTTGGACCGAAGGCCGAGAGACATTGTAAGTATGAGATTTAGCTTTTTCGCTGTTTGGTGGTGTTGTGTCGGGTGTTTTTTTCCGGGTGGGTTGGCGCCGGCGGGTCTTGCCTGGGGCATTCCTGGGAAGGTCTAATACCGGATACAAGTGTTTTGGACAAAATCCATAAGGAACAGCCTTTTTTTTGCCATTTCTTCAGACATCTTGCTCAATGTAGCGTTTTGGGGGGCTTCCTGCTGTTCGTGGGTGGGTTGCGGCCGGGGTCTCTGTCGAAGCACTGCTGCGACAGTCTAATCTTGATTGCATTTGCTTTTCAGGAAATCCGTGGTGGAAAACAGGAGTTATGATGATTGATGATGATGACGACCTAGCTGCACAGCGCCGCGTTTGGACCGAAGGCCGAGAGACATTGTAAGTATGAGATTTAGCTTTTTCGCTGTTTGGTGGTGTTGTGTCGGGTGTTTTTTTCCGGGTGGGTTGGCGCCGGCGGGTCTTGCCTGGGGCATTCCTGGGAAGGTCTAATACCGGATACAAGTGTTTTGGACAAAATCCATAAGGAACAGCCTTTTTTTTGCCATTTCTTCAGACATCTTGCTCAATGTAGCGTTTTGGGGGGCTTCCTGCTGTTCGTGGGTGGGTTGCGGCCGGGGTCTCTGTCGAAGCACTGCTGCGACAGTCTAATCTTGATTGCATTTGCTTTTCAGGAAATCCGTGGTGGAAAACAGGAGTTATGATGATTGATGATGATGACGACCTAGCTGCACAGCGCCGCGTTTGGACCGAAGGCCGAGAGACATTGTAAGTATGAGATTTAGCTTTTTCGCTGTTTGGTGGTGTTGTGTCGGGTGTTTTTTTGCGGGTGGGTTGGCGGGTCTTGCCTGGGGCATTCCTGGGAAGGTCTAATACCGGCTAGAAGTTAGTTGGACAAAATCCATAAGGAAACACCAGTTTTGGCACTTTTTGTAAGTTAGGGTTCGTTAGGGTTAGCCCTAGCAGCAGGATTGCATGTGTTTAGGGGGGTTCGATTGCAACGCGGTTCTGTTGTTGTAGAGCACTGTTGGAGCGATGCTGGCTATGGATACTTTTGCTTGCAGGCAAGTGGTTTGAATACAATCCACGGTCTGTATTTGGGTCTACTGTTACTTTCAAAGTACGTTTTGTAACCATTTTTCTGCTAGGCATCGTTTTTGGAGATATGATTGGGTTCTTCTACATTTTTGCGACTGGCTTTAGTAAGGGTCTTGGTGGGAGCATTGCTGGGAAGGTCAAATTTTGTTCTAAAACACAGTAGTACACCCACCTTGAGGGGAAAGATCCGCTATAATATTTTGGCCATACTTATTGATCCTTAAAAAGGTGACTCAGACAGAGCACGCAATTTCAAAAATATTGTACTGTCTATTAGGGAAATCAAAGTGTCACTTTTTGAACCACACAGCGTACATACCTTTTATTTATTTATCAGTGGTATTGTAATAGCACTTCCTGTTTTCCGTTCAATAATTACAGGCCGGGTTTCAGTCAACATCCGCCAGGCAGGCAGTGGACAGGGTGTCTCTTCTGTCAGTGGTCACCACCACATTGATGGACGAAGCGTCAGCTGGAATGGAGGAGTGCCGCCAATAAGAGGAATTGTTTGCTGCCTGCAACTTACTTACCAATTTCAACAGGACAACTCCAACAACATACGCAATACAGATACAGTATCCATTGTTGTCTTTTATTCTATGAGTGTGACTGCATGTGCTTACCTTTAGTTTGTAACCAAAGATTGTCTGTAAACTCTGTATCTTCAATTATTGTTTGTCCATGCTCTGCTTTTTTTTTCTTCTCTCAACAAAACCTACCCAAAAAGAAACCCCCATTCCCATCCATTTTACAAACCCTAACCCTCTTCCCCCGGGCTGTGTTGTTTTGCTTGATGTCTGACTAAAATGACATCAATAATTCCACACACTTGCTGGGGAGGATAAGGTGATAGCAGCAACAGGCTGGTGAAGGAATACGAGGATATCTTCTAGACTTACTCAGCTTCAGTACTATATCTTCTAGTAGTAGTAGCCAATGTCAAATAAATTCAACGCAAGTACTAGTTATACTTGCAATACTTTACCATTTGTTAGGCTACATTATGGCACTGTTCTAGTGTACTGTCACCTGCTATTTTCTCGATCGTACCGTAACCGTTGTAATGCTACAGTAAGGAGTACAAACAAGGTTTCGTTTTCTTTTTTTCCATAGGCATGCAACTGCCACTGTGTCACACCACTAGTAACACCGCAATGAGGAAATGTCACCCGCCCAGGAATGACAACGTTAATCCCCATTTCACCTGGAGCCAGCCCTGGGCCTAGCCCTAATTTCTAACACAAATTACAGGTAAGATAAGCGTTTGGTGGGAGGTAGTATAATGGAGTATTATTTCGGAGTAGACAAGAGATTGACGGTTGTACTACTAAAGTCCTACGACTGTTCAGGAAAACAAAGTTACTGTTACACCCCCGCCCCCCACCCACCAGACTGAAAAGCAGTAAAAAACAGGTATGGTCAGATAAAGTTGAAAAATATATTTATTTATCCCTAACAAAATAATCTCCCTCACCCACCCTAACCCCAACGATTGTCTCTGAAACGTCCCAAAACGATCCCAACTCCCAAATCCCACCCCCCAAAAGTCTATAAAAAAAGGGCAAGGGACACTCCACTACTGGAGGGTGCTGGTGCTGGTGCATGATGCGGCATGGGCATCATACTCCTTGCGGAGGGTGGCAAGCTCGGAGCGGAGGCCCTTAACCAAGGTCTTATACCTCAGGACCTCCTGCTCCAGGTTGGACATGCGGACTCGTAGGTGGCGTTGGCGTTCCTTGCAGCTCCTGTGGGGGGCAGCTGGTATTTCGGGTGCTTGGCGGTGGCGGTCGGCTTTCTTAGCCCGGCTCGGTCCCGCTGGTTTAGTCACGGAGGAGGATGCAGTGGTCACAGTCGAAGATGTTGCCCCGCTCGACTGCGTGTCCTCCTCCTCCTCCAGGGCCACCAGCCGCCGATACTCGGCGACTGTGGCCTCCAGCCTCCGTTGCCGGGCCAATCTAGCCTGCTCCCTCCTTGTTGTTGATTTGGAAGGAGCAACTATATGAAGAAAGAAAGACATAGTCTGTAACCAATGCTCCTTATTAATAACACAAAGTGATTGAGCCGAAAGTTGGGTCACAGAGTACAAGTAGCAAATTGAAAGCACAGTACATAACTATTGAGGACAGTATCTATGTAACCTCCCACTTCTGCATCCTTGCTCTAACAGTAGTGGTAGTTTAATGAACTAATTCTACGACCACTATGGACTTCCATTACAGTCGACTATGACAGTACACCAGTCTTATTCTTCTTCTTCTCTCTTGTTTAGGGAAATGGGTACGTTATCTTATGCAAGCCGGCAGAATGACATGGACACAGCACAGTGAAGTTGCACCCGAGAAAAAAAGTTGCACACCATGATGATGGAGACAGACTTGCGTTACTGTACCGGTCCAGTACATGCAGGTGGTGAAGCTATTACTTTTCTATTACGGGTGGCACTGAGAATACTCTGTTACAAGGGCTACTGCTTAATTAATTTACCTTTCACCCTACAGTGCAAATGAGTACTAGAAAAGGAAACTGAAGAAGCTAACTAATTTGATTATCTATCACTTCACATGGGACGTATTTAATGACAGATGAGATGACTTTAGGTGCTTTGCTTAATATTGAGTGAACACAGTGATACACCCACACATGAATGACGTACTACAAGTAAACTAAAGTTATTAAGAGAGGTACGGAGTGTCCACCGTAATAACCAGATATATGCTGTGAATGCAAACGCAATACAAAGTACTGCTACTATTCATGGTAGTATTGGACACATTTACAATTTCTTTTCCTTGCCTTCCCTGCACTGGGACGGACGTGCGGGTGCGGTGGTACATGCTCTTCAAGGTAACACTTACTTCACCTGGCGACCATCTACTCTCTCTAGATACACATTTGCTATGTAAGAGTCAGAGAATACCATGCTCCAGGCATCCATTCATTCAAAGTATACGCACACATACAGTTTCTGTTTCACCCACCCAGGCTGCTGTCCTTCCACCCATCCTTGCTTCATCATTGACCCAGCCATGCACCATACCATATTCTTTCCTTCCCAGCCACCTCTGGGTCCAAGCAAACACATATCGTTCTTCTTTGCCAGCCATCATACAAGTTCGCGTCCCACTTACTTACACCCTTCTTTCGCTTTTCGTTCATCCCATCCATCACGTTCGTCTAAGAACTTATTGGGATTCTTCTCACCAAAAACTTCACAGCTAAGTCGAAGTACATTTCGAGGAGGCTACTACCTGGTTGATTTGTAATTGTAATACACCCGTGCAGAAAGCACACTATGCAGTCTTCAATCTCAATAAGTAAGGAATATATAGCTTACCTGTTTCCGCCACCACCGTTTGATCCCCCACAGGAACGGCCACCAGCTCTTCTAACGCCGCCTCCTCCCCAGAGGCCTCCGAGTCCAAGTCCAACACAGCCACCTCCGCGCTGGCCCCGTCACCAGATGTTACACCTACAAAGTACATTTAAGAAAGTTAGAATACACCACTCACTACTATATAATATTTGGTCTAGGAGAAATGTTAAAAAAACAGAATACAATGTAATAATTTGTGACTGTCTACTCCATAGTAAAAATGTCCCATTTTCCAGGGAAGGCTGTTGTCTTGCTGCACTTTTATGCACAACTGATGAATGCTTGCTTTTGATTTTTAACACGCACCACTTTTTCTCCTAACAGACAGAAGCTTGACTCCTGAGTCCTAAGAACACGACCAGGATCAAGTTCAAACTAGGTGAGAGTTCGGCTCGACCACAAGAAATGTGTCCAATTAATCGTCAGCACTAACCACTTTTCCGTTTACAGTTAAATAGTTTTATGACAAAGTAGATTTTAATAAATGTGTTTACTTTTAATAAAGCTTTTACACTTAAATAGACTCTGTGGTTTTTGTTCCTCTAGACTAGAGTGGATGAGCTAAAGGTTTTGGAATTTTTGCAAGCATGAGTGCCTCTGACACTTCTTGACTGTGCTGTGACTCCGTACTACTCTCTTGTCCTGCGTACGATAATCTAGAGATCATTGGGGATCTATAATCGGTGACTTCGGGAGCTGAATGACTCTGCCACACTATCTAGTCAGTAAGGAGACAGTGCATAGAGGTATTGCTGAATATAATGGGAGTCCAATGGAATTGCCAAATGTCCAATCTTAGTTAGCTACACAGACAGACTAATAAGAATAGTCTAGTAATACCACAGGGAGTCATATTCGAGGCAGGATAAGAATTTATATCCAGTCTACAAGAAGATCAAAGACGATTTAGAAAAAATCGAATGAGGAACGCTAGGAAAAAATAGGTACTGTTTAGTAAAATGTAAACTTACTGGGGCCAGCAAAGGAGCCCTCGCCTGCCCGATCCTGGCCTGCATCCTCAGCACCCTCCTCCTGTGTCCTCTTGCCCTTGGGGGGAGCTGATGTACAACATGAAAGAAAGAAAAACCATAAAACATGGATGAGATTTTTCAACCAAATCAAACATTTCAAAAGAACAATAACAACATATTTTGGAAAAATAGCAAATAGATAGACAACTATTCCACGGGATCTATCTCATGTGGTATACTACGTTATTCGTATTGCCTGATTTGCGGAACGTTGACTTAGAAAGTTCCTATGTAACTCAATAAACAGACTACTAAAGAGGTTTGCCTAGACCTGGCACTGCAGGCAGTAGTGCGCAACACGTGACAGACAAAGTCCATCCTGCTTGCAGATCAGTGAATACTCAAACTATCAATCCACCCGCCACCACCGCCACTATTTCTTCTGATAGCCATGTGACTGTCTAAAGGAAGGACACTGGACTTCAGTCTGTTGGGGCTGATTTATAAGTCCCTTGCGGAAGTTGCGGCTGATTTTCCTCCATTGTTGCGTGCCTTTTCTGACGCAGCGGCAGAACAAAAGACTCGCCATGGTGTTGGTGCGGCGTATATATTAAAAAAAAAAACACATATGGGCATATGGGCGATGCATCACGTTGTAAAGCCCTGCGCCATCAGGGGGCGTTCCGGCGCAAGGGAGGGCGTACCTGCGCAGGAACGAATCCTAAAAGTGGCTGAGGGAAATCTACAAGATGTCAATCAGTCATTTTTAGGACAATGATGCATGACTCAAACCCTGCGCGCTTGAAGCCGACGTACGGCTTGATGCAGCATTGGGGAGATAGGGTACCCCAGAGCATTGCTGGAGCTGCGCCATCGTTGGCACGCAACTCCAGCAATGCGCTGCCTTTACGGCACAGATGCGTAAGGCTTCTGTGACGTTTTGGGCCAATGGGTGGTGGTGGCATGGCACACAATTACTGCCGCATCCCTGCTACTTTGCAGGGATGCGCCGGTAATTGAAAATATGACCCTTACTGTCTAGCATTACGCAGTTCTTTTCTTTACAGTACACTCATACATAATTTCTCAGGCCAATGAAATGCTTCTGAACACAACATACAAAACAAAGAAGCATAGTAGCAAGCAAGGCTACTGAGAAGGAGAGCAGTGCACCTGAAAATGAAATGCATAGAAGATTTTGAAATATAATTTACCTCAATGTAATCGGCAGCATTATTGCTCTTGGTAAAGAACAAAGATTTGCAAATAACAGAGCAGGATAAAACAGAGTAGTAAATGTACTACTACTACTACTCACCAAGCCCGGGGACCTCTACGCCGAGCGCGTCCAGCAAGTCCCGCTCCCGGTCCATGACATCGGTCCAGCGGTGGGTGGCCTGGTTATATGTGCGCCGGACCCCAGAGATCTTGTACATGGCCCGGCACACCTTCTCCCACCGCTGGCGGCGCTCCCGGATGCCATAGCCGGTCGCGATCTTGCCGCCTCCCAGGATCGTCTTGGGGAGGCGGCGCTGGACATGGAAGATCAGTGCCGCCACTTCCTCCGCGCTGAAGATCTCCCTCGGGACCACTTGCTCCCCCCTTAAACGCCCGCACGGGAGCCGGGCACGGGGTGCGGGACCCTTCCCCTTCTCAGGGTGCTTCCCGGCTCCCTTTACCATGGTCTGGGCAGAAATAAACTTAAATGATAAAGAAGAAATAGAATAGTGAAGAAGAAAAGAAAAGAGTTTAAAAAAGTAGTTTAAAAGTAAATAAAAGCTGCAGAAAACACAAAAATATAGAGCTAGAAAAATAGAGGGTTAGATAATAAGTAAAATTAGATCAAAAAAACTTCAAACAAGCAAAGGATGGCAGAGATTGAGAGAGGATACAGAAAGCATGCCCAGAACCATAGCAATGAATGAGAAACAAGATGGCCGCGCCCGTTCACGACCGCGTGGGTAAGTTCGCGCGAGATTTTCCTTGCGAGTACGCGCGAAATTGTACTCGCGAGCAGCACACTTTGCGAGATTACACATAGCGGGCGGAAACGGAATTACGTCACGCCAACAAGATGGCCGCGCCCGTGTACGACCGATAGGGTAACTTGGCAAACGAATAGCTAGAAGCGCCTCGCGAACACGCGCAAGATCACGCGAACATACACGTCGCAACAAAAACAATTTTGTATTCGCACGTATTCGCGGCTTCCGAAATCGATCTCGCACGGATTCGCGCCCCAAATAACGCGTGAAATTGCAAAAAAAACGATTTTAGCTAAAATGAAAGCAATGAGCAGGTGCAAAAGTTCAAACTTAACATTAGTAACATTCAAGGTAGTGCTTCCTGATGGGCCCCTCCAGAGTTTGCAACAATTCTATGACCCTGCTATGACCCAAACAGCAGGCTCATAGAATAGCACCATAAAGGTCCTGTAAAAAAAAAATTTCACTGCAACAAAAAGCAAATTACAGATAAGGAAGGAAGCAGGTGCCAGCCAGACTGGAACTTTCAAAATTACTGACACATTAATGAAACACAAATTAATTGATGGCAGTTGAAGAAGGGCAGGTGTGCTAGCTTTTTTCAACCACCATAATCTACAGTAATAAATAAACCTAATAGGTGCCTGTGAGGATGTACTAGAGGGTGGCATGGGTGTCCCAGAGGGTGGCAGTGGTGAAACAGAGGGTGCTGTGAACCTGTGATGATAAACCAGACGTAGAAACAACATAGTCGCGGCCGTTGCAAGCCGAAAAGTAAGTTCGCAATTGCGAACTTGTCCCAAAATCGGCGCGAACACGCGCCAACACAAAAAACGGAAAAATCCGCAAATCCGCTAGAGTTCGCGGATCTTCGCGGATTGCGAATCCGTAAATACGCAAGTTCGCGGATTGCCAATCCGCAAAATCCGCCCATGCTTAGTGTATTGGCACAGGGTGTGGGTGCTTGCCAGTGGCACTAGACTGCCTTGAAAGAAACATTAGGTGCCCTCCTTGCATACTCCAGTTGAAACCAGTCCAGGGAGATGTTGGCTCCCACTTGGCGCAAAACTGGACAAAGGACATGGGAGTATCGTACCCACTGTCCAGTCCCTCCTCTGGGAGGGACCCCTGAATTGTGCCAATCCTTTTCTTAGGGTACTAAAGGGTTTACCTGTGGGTGGGTTCCTAGATTCGTCATGGTACAAGATTCAAATCCAAACCCACTTTAACTTCAACTGTCTGGGCACTTTGGACTTCATTTTGGGAACCAAGACCACAACTGGGAAGACTCCTGCTGCTCCTGGTCTCGTCGTCCTGCAAGTCTTCTGCAAAGTCTGTGACTGTGCCCCACACAGGTTCTTCATGAGGCCTATGGACTCCCAAAGAAGTCTCCCTTGGAGTGAAGGAGTCACTCTCCTGCATCTGCAGGAACTGCAACGAAGCTGATCGGTCTGCTGACCCTGGGCTACCACGGACTCCTAATGGCTCAGCAACACAGGTGGTGGTTTTGCAACTCCCTTAAGGCCTGCACTGTCTTCTCACAAAGTTTGAGGACAGTATCTCTCATCGGAACCAATGGAACAGAACCCACTGTGCACTGCGTCAACTTGCTGTTGCCAAGGCTTGATGCCTCTCTCCTCCAGAGATCTTCGAGCTCAAAAAAGCTCCAGCCTCAAGCATCTCCTACAGCCAAGATCTTTGCCTTCAATGCATTCTTTGCACCATGGGCCTTCATCCATTGGTGAGCTGCTCGAGGCCCTCTTGTGACTCCTGTGCCTTCTGCCCATAGGTCCTATCGAAGGGCTCCAGTAGGCTCCCCACTTTCTCTGGCCTGGTCTGACATCTCTGCTCATGGTGAGTCACTTGGACCTTGCAGGTACCGACACTGCACCTATTTCTATGACTACGTTGGTTGCCGTTGCCAAGGCTTGTTGGTGTCCCTGCCAGACAGGGACCCCTTGGCTCTTGACATACAACATGGACAGCTCGTGAATGGCTTCTGGTCTTCTACAGCATCGCCTGGTCCACACAGCTGCAACTGCAAGGGGACCATCAACTCTCCTGCATCTCCGACATCAGTGGGCATTTATCTTCCGTGCCTTCGGGTCACTCCTGAGTGGCATAGGCTCTGTCCCCTCTGCTTGCACGTACCTGTCATCTTGAATCCACCTTTAGGTTCCACCAGACTCTTTCACCTTCTTTGTTAGCGGCCTCCTTTCTGAAGTCCGCCATGGGGGTGTACGGCGGTTTCTGACTTCACTTCGCACCTATGCACCCGGCTTCCCTGGTGTAGGTATCCAGGTTCCTGGGGTGGGGTGACTCTCCAACCTTCCATCTTCCACAGGGTTTCTTCAGGATCCGCTGGGAAGGGTCCTTCTTCTTTGAAACTGCAACCGCAGCTTACCCTTTGAATAGCATTGAGTACGCAGTTGTGTTCCCACATTGCACAAGGCCTCCGTGGGGTTCCTAGATACTCACCTTGGGTGTTTTGTTGGGTCCCCGACTCTTCTCTGTCTTCTGGGTCCATTCGCGACTTGGGTCATGGTTCGCATTCCACTATTTAAGTATAACGTTTAGTCTCCCCCTTGAGACCACTGTGTATTTGTGCTACTTACTTGTTCTATTTCCAAAGTATTTGTGTGCATTGTCTTTATATCTCCAATCAGGAGATATTGCAATACGTTAGTGAGTGTTTATAATAAATACATATTTTTATAACGACACTGTGTGTTTTTTTTTCAATTAACCTATACCATAAGATTAAGTACTGGTAAAACAAGCTACATTACACTCCTTCTGGCCTAAACCTGAAGACTGCTGTCCACAGCTACCACTTAGAGAGCTCACTAAGGTTGTCAAAGACCACTAAAATCACAATAAGGGTTGTCTAAATTAGTGCAGGGTGCTACACTTACATAAGTGATATACCAAAACATGCTGCCCCTGACACCAAAAATCAAATTTATTTTTCACAGATGTCCTTTTATTGACTCTGTATTTATCTAATTATTTTTTCATTTTATATTTTCTCACATTCAAATATTTCTTTCATCTCACATATAATACATTTTCATTATTTACAACATTTTAACACAATATACATATATACAAACACAAGGTTCATCATATATGAAACAAAATAGTGTACATCACTGAAACCATGTTATAGCAGGGTTTGAAAACCTACACCTTATTTACAGTGTCCTACTTTACTTCGGGGGTGTCAAGATCGCATGGAAGCTTGATCTTGTACACTTTCTTAATCTGTGGTCCTATCTAGAGGGTCTAAAGAGATTGTTTACTATGTTTTTACTAGAATGGATGGATTTGAAATTATCTTATTCCACCCTATCTGACTCTCAAATAGAACAATATTTCTTCTATAGTTTTTTAGACCATTCAGTATTGCCGACACGTTTCGACCTTGCAGCTGTGGGACCAGCACACTTGTTTATATCAAGGTCTTCCTCAGGGCTGTGTTAAATTGGGGTAGGACATTTTCGATCTACAAAGATAAATAAACTACTTTTAGTGTATGTTGTTTATCTCAAGGCATATTAACCACCAATATATTTCTGCATTGTATACATACCCGCTATGCGATTGCTGCAAGGTACTTCTTTCTTGCTGCCTGTGTTAACAGGAATAATTACTGAGTTGTTTGGAATCCTATGAGTGCATTGTCAGGCTGAGATATTTTTTGGCATACAGGCTATGGGTACCTACCCTATTTCCTTCGTCTTTGCTGGGAAGGAGACTTTAATGAGGGACGGGTGAAACCTCTGGTGTTGACTGTTTGTCTGTTTCCTTATTCAATCAACTGTGGGACAAAAATATACATAAATAAATAAATAAATGTGATTCTTGGTGTCAGGGGCAGCATGTTTTGGTATATCGTTTAGTTGATTCAAGCCCCTTTCTTCCTTAAAAGAATCACCCCCTTAATTATAGAACTACACTTACATAAGTGAGCACCAAATACTAAGACAGCCTCCTGCACTGGTGTGCAACGGTTGGGACTAAAGCCTGCATTGTTTTACCTGATAATCTAGGTGTGGATTAATTGAAAAACCACCACTTGCATTAGGCACATAGAAAATGTAGATAGACTAAGTAAGTTCTACTGAACTTATAGATTGGTTAAGGGTCTTGCACAACCCTTTCTTCAATCTTGGGAAGTTTAGTTTACACTAGGGTATGTAGGTTCAACACCACAATACACCTAGTGACCATGTCTTTAGTTGGGGATCTAGGGGCCAGATGTAGGAGCCATTTACCGACCGGTAACGGACGATTTAGGCCGTTACCGACCGGTAAATGGGTTTTCGGTATATAGGGGCACTTTTTTACAGAATCGGTAAATTTACCGAATCGGTAAATTTACCGATTCTGTAAAATACCGAATCGGTATTTTTACCGATTCGGGAAATCTCAGATGTAGGTGGGACTCTTCAGAGTCCCAAAGGCCCTACAAATTCGGTATTTTAACACCCAATCCAATTGGGTGTTAAAATACCGAATTCAGGTGTGCATGCACATGTGTGCATGCACACCTATGCCATGTGACACACAGACATGCCCTTAGGGCATGTCTGTGTGCCACATGGCGCACATGTCAATTTTTGGGGTGCCAGAGGGTGTCAAAGTGACACCCCCTGCACCCTTGCTAAAATCGGTATTTACCGATTCTGTAATTACAGAATCGGTATTTCCCATTGATTCCTATGGGCTTCACAGCCCATCGGAATCAATAGGAAATACCGATTCGGTATTTACCGAATCGGTAAATACCTATTTTTAACGATTCGGTATTTCCACATCTGGAAATACCTACATCTCCCCCCTTCATATTTACCGACTCTTAAATACCGAATCGGTAAAATTCGGTATTTAAGAGTCGGTAAATATGAATTACCTACATCTGGCCCTTAGTGTTTCCCCGTCTGCTACGTACAGTGGTCTGAAGTTTCAGGAAATAAGGACCCTGTGAGGCCTTAGAATGATAAAGGCAAGTAACAACCCCACTACTAGGCTGCTCTTAGAGCTACTTCATCAGGATGACAAGAATCCTAGAGGGGCAGAAGAACAGGACAATGTGGGTGTGGATGCTCCTGAAGAGGGGGCACCAAGGGTTCCTCCTAGTGACCTCAATTCAGAGTATGGCCAAGCGGAGTCTGGTGACGTCACACTGCTCAATTCTGATCCCCATGGGAATAGTGCAGATGGCACAAAGAGTGTCCGTTTATTCCTCCTGGGAGGAAACAGAGTATGCAGAGGAGGTCCAGGTCGCCCTCTGTCGAGTCCAATGCTTCAGACTTTTCTAGCTAGAGGGAGGACCCCTTGGAAAGGTTGTACCATCTATCAAACCTGAAAGAGTTAGACTCAGGCTCAGGCAAGATCAGTTGATAAAGAGACAGTGGTAGTCCAGAGGGCTAGGAAGATTTTGGAACACGAGTCCCATGGTGGCAGCACTGGTGTCCCTACAGTCAGGGAATCATCTTTTGACACTAGAAACCTGAGCTGGATAGTCCCTCCTTACCAGGAGGGGGGGGTGACACCCATTAATGAATCACTGCTTTGGAGAAGGCCTGCAAAGTTCAAAATGTCCCCCAAGGGCAGTGGGCAGCTATCCTGTGTCTCTCCTTTGCTAGCAAAAGTAGAGATAAGGTCCTCACTGTTAGAGAAGAGGATGCTGACAATTATTCAGCCCTGAAGAGTGCACTCCTAGATGGGTTTGGCTTAACCACTGATTAATACAGGGTTAAGTTCAGAGACACCCGGAAAGCACACACCCAGGACTGGGTAGTTCTCATTGACAGTGCCAGTTAGGTTCTAGAAGGCTGGCTTCATGGAAACAAGTACAGGACTATGAGGATTGTATAATTTGATAATAAGAGAGCAGGTTCGTAATAACTGTCAGAAACAACTGCTGTACCACTACCTGGTGGACTCTGATCTGACCTCTCCCCAAGAACTTGGAAAGAAAGCAGACAAATGGGTCTTCACCAGGTTTAAACAGAAAAACCATGGTGGTATAGAAGGGTGGGTGAGGTGAAAGGCAAAGACAAAAAGGAGCCTCTCAAGGTCCCCAAAAAGCTGCATCTAATGGCGAGTCCCAAACAGCAAAAAAGACAAAAAGAAACATTGGTGTTATTTGTGTAAAGTAAAACCCCATTGGACAAAAGGTGCAATTGTCCAAAGGCCAAGGAACCTACTACCACTGCCCCTAAGACAACTGCTCCCCTAGCACCAGTATAAGTAGTAGTACAGCAAACACAGGGTTAATAGGGCTAACCTTAGGTTCTGAGGTGGGCTCTGGCCTAGTCAGAAGTTCAACTCAGGCTGTTCTAGTCTGTGATGGAAGCAAAGATCTTGCCACCTCACTAGTAAGTCCTACTAACTTGGGCAAGTACAGGCAATAGCCTTTGATTAGTAGAAAGGAAGCGATAGCTTTCAGGGACACAGGGGCCAGTGTCACAACGGTGACAGAGAAACTTGTGTCCCCTGAACAAATCATACTAGGACAGATGTACAAGGTAACCAACGCTAGCAATGTCAAGACTGATCATTCCTTGGTTTTTGTGAATCTCAGCTGGGATGGGGTAACTGGACCGAAGAGAGTTGTGGTATCTCCAGACCTATCTATAGAGTGTCTGTTGGGAAATGATTTAGAATCTTCAGCCTGCTCTAAAGTAGAGTTCAGGACTCATGCAGCGATGATGGGTATCTCTGCCAGTGTCTTTGCTGTCACCAGGGATCAGGCCAAACAGCTCAGCACTAAGGGAGCACTGAATCCTGGAAAAATTGACCAGGTTGCTCCTAAGAGGAGCAGGAAGGGTAAGGAATTACCCTCCTCCCAAACTCCCAGTGAGGACCAGTCTCATGAGGGAGATGATCTCAGTCCCTGTGAAGGAACTGTCCCAGAAGAACTTGGGCAAGACCAGGCAGAGTTCTTGTGGGCAGGGAGCCCATCTAGGACATACTTGAGTTTGGAGCAGCAATCACACCCCTCTCTTGAACAGCACAGACAGCAAGCTGCTGCTGAAGAGGCAGGGAATGTCAGTGGGATTTATGGGGAGGGTGGGCTGCAGTATTCTGACGGTAGAGACCCCAAGCCTGGTGTCACCAGGTGGTTGATAATACCCCAAACATTCAGAGGTTTTCACCTCTTACTGGCACATGACATTCCCTTGCAGGACACCTTGGGCAAAGTAAGACCAGGGACAGGATTGTCCCTCACTTTCACTAGCCCCATATGTCTGAGGACACCAAGGAGGTTTGTCGCTCCTGTGTCACTTGCCAAGCAATGATAAGTCATGTGGCACTACAAAGGCCCTCTTAATTCCACTCCCAGTGGTTGGGGTTCTCTTTGAGAGGATAGGGATTGACATTGTTGGTACCTTGAACCCTCCAACTGCATCTGGACACAGTTACATCCTAGTGGTGGTGGACCATGACACTAGGTATCCAGAGGCAATTCCCCTTAGAACCACTACAGCTCCTGTAAAGGCCAGGGCCCTCCTGGGAATCTTTTTCAGAGGGAGCTTCACTAAGGAGGTCTTACCATCACGGAAGCCGCGGACGAGGGAGGATGCAAGGAGAACTCGAGGTTGAATGGAAGTTTCATTTACCCCTCATTCCTGATCGGCTCATGGGGCATTGTCTCCAACTTATTTCAGCCCACGAATCAGTAATACTGTTTGGGCTCTATAAACTGTAAATTAATTGCATACCACATAGTTATTAGAATATCCGTTTCACCTGTATATACACATAACACACATTGATGGCAACATTAGTGAGTGATAGAGGGATCTGACCCCGTCCTGATGAAGAGGCAGGTAGCCTCGAAACATGTTGACACCATCAGGAGAACTAGCTCATTGACAAGCTGTGTTTTTCTCCGCCACACCAATTTTTAACAATCCCAGCCTATGAGTAATAAAGAATTTTTTTGTTTACAAAAGGCCAGGTGTTCTTTTAACCTCACTTTTCCTATCACTTTTTGACCCTACTTACACTCACAACAATACACCTCACCTAGCACTTACAATATCTGAGTGCTCCAGCGTAGTCGCTAATCGTAGCACGCCCCGTCCCGCAGCGGGGCGGGAAGACCCCGATGATGAAGCTTGACACCAAGGGACCTTTTGGTGTGTGAGGGGTATTTTAACAAATACTGTGTATGCCTGTCATATCTTGGCTCACAGGAAAACCTGTTAGAGGTGGAACTTGTTGTTTGAATATACTCCAAGAAATCCCACACGGTACTTCAGGTGAACTGCCTAAAACCTTTTGTAGACAGGGCTGACATGAGCTTGCTCATGGCCACTGAAGAGGGGCAGGAGGAAGAGATTGACCCTCTCTCCAATCTCCTCTCTCAGAATCCTGTTGATGGGTTAGTGGAAGGAGGAGTCTTGGCAGGCAGCCTCACTGAACAGCAGCAAGCTGATTGCAGGAAGGTCCTCAATCAGTAGAAACATGTTTTCTCTGACACCACCTGGTGTGCCCAAGAAGTGGACACTGGGGACAGTCTGCCAGTAAAGAACAACATTTACATACAGCCTGACCATGTCATAGACTGCATTAGGACAGAGATCCAAAAGATGCTGGAATTGTGGGTCATTGAGCCTTCAGATAGCTCTTGGGCTAGTCCAGTAGTCCTTGTGCCAAAACCCCCCACCCAGGGTGAGAAAGGGGAGGTTTGTGTGGACTACAGAGGCCTCAATGCAGTCACTGGGATGCCCATCCTATTCATGGAGCAGATGAGCTCACAGATACACCTGAGCACAACTGATCTAACATCTGGCAACTCGCAAATCAGACTACCTGAGGATGTCAAGCCAAAAAATAACAGTTTCAACCCCCAGTGGGCATTATCAATTTATTGTGCTGCCCTTTGGTCTGACAAATGAACCTGCCACATTTCAGAGGTAGGTGAATAAAGTTTTCACAGGTCTGGAAGCCTATAGTGCTGCAAATCTAGATGATATTGCTGTCTTTAGCTCCACCTGGGAGGATCACCTGGTCCACCACAGAAATGGTCTGGAGGCCCTGCAAAAGGCAGGCCTCACTATCAGTGCCATCAAGTGCCAGATAGGGCAGAGTAAGGTTGTATAAGTGGGTCACCTGGAAGGTGGAGGCCAAGGTCAGCCATTGGAGAGCAAAATCCAGGCCATCATGGACTGGGTTGCTCCCAGTATCCAGACTCAGGTCAGAGTTTTCTTGGGCCTGACTGGGTGCTACAGGAGGTTTGTTAAGGGGTAGGGGTCCATTGTGACTCCCCTTAATGATCTCACCTCCAAGAGAATGCCTAAGAAAGTTCAATGAACAGATAGCTGTCAAAAGGCATTTGATGACCTGAAGCAGGCCATGTGCACTGCTCGTATTCTGCAAAGTCCTGACTATTCCAAAACCTTCATTGTCCAGATAGATGCATCTGAGATAGGGGTATGAGCTGTTTTATATCAACTAAATGCAGAGGGCCAGGAGAAACAAGTAGCCATCATAAGCAGAAGGTTGACCTTCAGGGAGAAACGTTGGTCAACTATAGAGAGGGAGGCCTTTGCTGTGGTCTGGAACTTGAAAACGTTGAGGCCATACCTGTTTGGTACTGACTTCCTTGTTCAGACAGACTATAAGCCCCTCTTATGGCCTAAACAAATGTAGGGTGAAAATCGCAAACTTTTGAAGTAGTCCATTTCCCTACAGGGAATGGACTATTTAGTGGAACATAGGCCTGTGAGTAACCATGCCAACGCAGATGGACTTCCCAGATATGTCCACTTAGAAAATGAAGACTCAACTGGGCAAAGTTAGTCTCATCTTCCTACGTTGGGGGGAGGTTGTGTAGGAAAGTAGGATATGCTTTCATAGTCGCCCCCACTTTTGGCTGTGTCAATATGTTTTACTTACTAGTCTGACTAGGATCCTGCTAATCAGGACCCCAGTCTCTGTGCTTCTTCACTAAATTGGACATGGTGAGAACTTAGGTACACTCCAGATTGGCTACTGGTGTACCCTTGTAAGTACCTAGTATGTGGTACTAAGGTACCCAAAGCATAGGTACACCAGGGGTCTCCCATGGGCTGAAGCATGTAGTATGCTACCCATGAGAGACCACTCAAATTGTGACTTCACACCTGCCATTGTAGGCTGTGTACGTTGGTGCTAGCACCACTTACGATATATGTAAGTTTCCTTAAATTGGAGGTCACTGCACTTAAAACCTATAAGTCACCCCTAAGGCAGGCCTTTCAATCCTGAAGGGAGTGTGCTTGGTTGTAAATGTGAGGGTGCTCCTGCTTAAGCAGGACACTCCTACAACCTTTGGAGTTGTTCTCCCGGGTTGTAATTGCATTTGGCTATTAAGATACATAGAGTGGCCATGCCTCATTATGCGATCTGTAAGCTGGCTGTAACAAACCCTGTTGTGTTTGGTATCAAACATGTTGGAATCATACCCCCATATGCTCAGTGCTCCCGGTACCAGTCTTCTAGAACCGGACTGCAAACTATGGCTGATGTCGACCAGAGACACAATTCTGCCCTCCTGCTGCTGAGCCAAGCTCAAGAAGGGGAAGGCAGGACAATAGGTTTCCTGTCACAGGAATATGTGACCACCTCCCAGTCAGGACTTAGTGTTTTGGAAAAGGGTGGGGGTGCTTGCCAGCACCAATAGACTGCTTTGAAGGGCACATTTGGTGCCCTCCTTGCATACTCCATTTGAAATCAGTTAAGGGAGTGGTTGGCTTCTGCTCTGGCGCAAAACTGGACAAAGGACATGGGAGTATTCTCCCCACTGTCCAGCCCCTCCTCTGAGAAGGACCCCTGCAACGTCCCAACTGTTTCCTTAGTGTACTAAAGAGCTTACCTGTGGGTGGGTCTTTAAATTTGTTTTGGAATAAGATTCAGATCCGAAACCACTCAACTTCAACCGTCTGGGCATGTTGGACTCCACTGGACTTCGCTTTGGGAACCAATACTACAAGTGGGAAGATTCCTGCTGCTCCTGGTCTCGTTGTCCTGCAAGTCTTCTGCAAAGTCTGTGCCTGTGCTCCATACAGGTTCTTAAAAAGGCCTGTGGACACCCCCAAGACACCCGAAGGACTCTCCGCTGGAGTGAAGGAGTTACTCCCCTGTGTCTGCAGGCACGGAAATTAAGCTTGCCAGTCTGCTGATCCTGGGCTCCCACAGACTCTGAATGGTTCAGCAACACCGGTGGTGGTTCTGCAACTCCCTCCAGTCCTGCACTGTCTTCTCACAGAGTTTGAGGCCAGTATCCCTCATTGGAACTGCTGGAACAGAAACCATATGCTCAGCATCGACTTGCCGTTGCCAAGGTTTGTTGACTCTCTCCTTCAGAGATCTTTAGGCTCCAAGAAGCTCCAGCCCCAAGCCTCACCTACAGCCAAGATCTTCACCTGCACTGCATCCTTTGCACCCCGGGCCTTCATCCTTTGGTGAGCTGCTCGAGGTCCTCCTGCGACTCCTGTGCCTTCGGCCTGTGGGTCCTTTCGAGGGTCTTCTTTGGCTCCAGTGGGCTCGGCTGCTTGCTTGGGGCCTACTCTGACTTCCCTGTTCGTGGGGAGTCACTTGGACCTTGCTGGACCCGACACTGCACCTTTAAGGCTTGTTGATGCCCCTTCTGCACAGTGACCCCTTGACTCTTGACATCCGACGTAGGACAGCTCGTGAATGGCTCATGGTCTTCTACAGCAATGCCTGGTCCGCACAGCTGCAACTTCAGGTGCACTGTCAACTCCACTGCATCCCGACATCAGTGAGCATTCATCTTCACTGCCACTGGGACATTCCTGAGTGGCATAGACGTTTTCCCCTCTGCTTGCAGGTACCTCTCATCTTGAATCCACCTTTGGGTTCCACCGGACTCTTTCACCTTCTTCGCCAGTAACATCTTTTCTGAAGTCCTCCATTGTGGTCTACGACAGTTTCCAAGGTCACTTCACACCAATACACCAGGCTTCCCTGGTGTACGTATCCTGGTTCCAGGGGTATCCATGGATAGTGTGACTCTCCAACCTTCCATCTTCCACAGGGTTTCTTCTGGGTCCACTGGGAAGGGTCCTTCTTCCTTAAACCTGCAACCCGCGACTTACCCTTTGACTTGCATTGAGTACGAGGTAGTGTTCCCACACTGCACACAGCCTCCGTGGGGTCTCTAGATACTTACCTTGGGTGGTTCCTTGGGTCCTAGACTCTTCTACATTTTCTGAGTCCATTCTAGAGTTAGGCTGTGGTTCGCATTCCACTATTTTAGTGTATGGTTTGGTCTCCCACTGGAGACCACTGTGTATTTGTGCTACTTACGTGTTCTATTTCCAAAGTACTTGTGTGTATTGTGTTTATACCTCCAGGTAGGAGATAGTGCAATGTGTTAGCAAGAGTTTATAATAAATACATATTTTTATAAGTACACTGTGTGGTTCTTTTTCACTTAACCTGTACCATGAGATTAAGTCCTGGTAAACAAGCTGCTTTATACTCCTGAACTAAGCCTGAAGGCTGCTCTCCACAGCTACCACTTAGAGAGCTTTCTTAGGTTGTCTAAGACCACTAAAATCCCCCTAAGGGTTGTCTGGAGTAGAGCAGGGTGCTAGACTTACTTAAGTGAGCACCTTATATTAAGCTAGCCTCCTACACATAAGGTCTGCCCGGCTTATTGTGAGGAAAGAACAGCAACAAATTCCTTTTTTGTTTTTGTTAGAATCATTACCTCCTTTATACTTATAGTGTAATTTAGTAGTCATCTGGGTAAATTTGACTTCGTGGTTAGCAGTGTTTTTATAGTCCACTTTATGCTTTTTACACAACAATAGTTGGTTTAAGACAGAAGCGGCCCGCATTTACATAATAATAGCTGGTTGAAGGTAAAAGTGGTCTGTATTTTCACCTCAGGCCAGAGGACTAAGACTCTATACCGATGTTCCCTCACCACAATATATGGATTGCCAATGTTTTTGTGTTGTATTGCACATGTGGCTTACTTGTTTTCTTCGAGGTATTAACTGATATGAATATTGTTTCTGGCTTTGTTATTCCAAGCTGAGCTTTTTAATTGTACCTGTACTTATGTATTTTTTTCTTTTTTTAAATCGTCTTTTAGTGTGTTTTATAATGTTATGGCTAAACGCTGAAACATTACATAGGTAACTTAAAACCTCTCTGCTTAGTGACTCAATAGGCCACGTTCATGTCACAGAAAGAGGTTCCTACGAGAATCTATCTTTACGCTACAGAGGTGTCCAAAGTAGGTTCAAGAGGTCCAATTTATGACATATTTCGAGGATCATCGTTAATTATGTATATAATTCAATTGGCATATATATTATGGTCATTTATCACTTATGGACATCCTCAACATAAGATCTGATACGATTCCTGTTCCACTGCACACGATTCAAAAATTAATATGCTGTAAGGACAACCTTCTCTTGACGCTTGTATTACCGGTCGTATCCAATAAGGAACTACTTCGACTGAGCTGTAACGGCCAGCAGAATATCGTCTGCCGTCGCCCTTTCGTGAAGCAGACACTGTCTCAGAGGTGAATCAGGGCTGGGGTCACTTGGGCAGCAGGGTCACAGGCTTATTGACAGAGTCAACAGCTGCAGCAGATGTTGTGCTCTGGTACAAGGCGCGTGCATCATTGGCCAGTGAGTCAGAGGTGAGTCAACGAAAATAAAAACCCTCAGGCGAAACACTCACAATCCGTCCATTCGTTCCCAGGATGTTTTTACTGGGAAGCATCGTCATCAAATAAACAAGAGTGTGTTGTACGATGTCATTATTGATTGGAGGGATTCTGCTTTAGAGAAACATTTTTTCAACTGTTTCGTTTAATGTTTTTGTCTTCATAGTTTCTCGCTTCGACAGCAGCGCTGTTTTTGGAGGTTGCTTCGGTTACTGAATGTGCAGCAGAAGTGAATATCTCTGTTTATAGTCTGTGAGATGTATACTTGGTGCTAGAAATATTGATCAGTAATTTGGCGCCAGCGGCCTCATCTATCAATCTTGTTTTAGCCCGCACTGCCTGGCTGCATCTGAACAGTGGCCTAAAGCCGAATGATGCCCTTCCCCAACAAAATATATTGAGGGCCTTGAGAGTCCCTCTCACATGCTACAGATAGTAGAGTCCTGAGGGTGAATGGGGGCGGTATGAAGGGTGTGTGTGTGTGGGGGGGAGGGGGGGTGCACCACAGGAACTTCAGGGACCTTCGTTACGCCCCTGTATCTGACTGCCCCATGACACCTTCACCATCTGGCAGCCCAAACCCTCTGGCAACTGTCATCTCTACCCCACAACCCATTCCTACGCATACGTGTTCACCCCAATGTGAAATACTAAATTTAGAAGCTATAATTTATGTTACAAGATAGTGAACGACGACCAGATCCTCCCCTGGCAGCAGTGGCGTAACGAAACATGAGGGGGCCCCCCTCCAAAGTACATGCAAGGGGCCCTCCACGCTGCAGACCCAGTCCGGAGCTCTCAGCTCAGGGACCTGCCAATGCCAGAGGGTTCCCCCGGACTCGGAGATCAGCCCGGTACCACCGCCCCCGCACCGCGGGGGTTCTTTTGATACGCTACTGTCAGCCAGCAGCTCGAGGCAGGACTAGTTATGTTGTACGCCGTGATAGTCCAGTGATGGAGTTTGCCCACAACCTCTTATGCGTAGTGCTTCATTTGTACTGGTGCTTCCTGGTGGTCAGCACCAGAACTTATTTTTGAGGTCTGGAACTAATTTATCATTACCAGGTTGATCTAGAGCAAAAGAGAGAAAGGCAGAAAAGGGTGAAAGAAGGATGAAGGGATAAAAGGGAGAAAGCAACAATGAAAAAATAGCCAACAAGAGTGAGGTGAAAAGACAGGAAGTGTAAGAAAGAGGCATGCAGTGGAATCAAGAGTAGACTGTATTGGTATTCGGCAACACCGGCATTCAGCCACAGTCTCCTAAGAAAAACAACCTGGGGAGTATTCGTTTTGACAAATTAAACACAACTCGCGTCTAATTAAACTCACAAACTTCATGATGGTTTCTGAGGTTCTCAACAGCATGAAGGATGTTTACAGACATATGCACAAACACAAATTTCCAACAAATTGAGTAAGGAGGAAGTGAACACCAGCACATCCCCAAGACAGGGTAAGCCAGAGGAGGAAGTGAGTACCCGCACTTCCCCAAGACAGGGTAAGCTAGAGGAGGAAGTGAGTACCCGCACTTCCCTAAGGCAAGGTAAGTCAGAGGAGGAAGTGAGCAAGTATCTGTGCTCACTTCCTCCTCTGGCTTACCCTGTCTTGGGAAAGTGCTGGTGCTCACTTCCTTCTCTGACCTACCTTGCCTTAGGAAAGTGCCGGTGCTCACTTCCTTCTTTGGCTTACCCTGTTTTGGGGAAGTATTTGTGGTTACTTTATTTCATTACAAGACCGGAGGCTACCATTATGCAAATACTTTTATTTGCTGCCCAAACATGCAGCCCTTTAAAGAATATCATTACATCACAATAAAATAGAACTTTAACAACATAACAACTCTGTTGAGCAGGCTCCTATCTTCCTCTTTTGTTCGCTGCTCTGACACAGATAAGTACTATTTTTTCTAGCATACCATCTTGACTTTATTTATAGATATTTTGGTATGTTTTAGATGTATTTTATGGCTCTACTATTATTAGACAACTAATGTTTACTTATTTATTTCAATTTATAAATGTAGAGTCTACTTTTATATTGTTTAATTTAACATCATTGTAAATATCATTCCCAGTCCATTTTATGGTCGGGATTAGCCTTTCATTCCTGTTTACTTTATGAGATCGAGAAATTAATTCATGGTAAGTATTTTAATATTTTCTAAAAAACATTCACTTGTGTAACTGATTTGAGCACTTTCTAAACATCGAGTGAAGACCTCTCGAGTGAGGACCGCTAAGAGTTTAGAAGCGCTTCTCTTGTTCTTAATAAAAAAAAAAAAAAAGGGAAATTGAAGGAAAAGACGAAACGCTGACACGTTTATTTGTTTCCCCGCGTCTCTTAGCAACATAGAGACGCGGGTACGTGCCAGCTTGACGACGGGCCTTGCGCATGCCCATTATGCTCCACTATGCTACCTTGAAGCCTCACGCGTCTCCTAGCAACTAGCTGGGGGACGCGGAAATGTAGAACATCCTCACGCGAACATCCTCGCGCTTCAATACACGGAGATTCTTTTGAATACTGTCCTGGTCTCCATAGTTACACCTCTCTCTCGAGAGTGTAACGGAGACGGAGAGTACAGTCCTTTTACAAGAGCCTAAATCGAAAAACTAACCGAAAAAGATTAATATTTACTGATTTAATACTGGAAGAAGATCGCCGTCTACTGGCCTATAACAGAATCGGTGCAGGAGTTTCTCCTTTAAGATATGTGAAAAATACTCGCTTTAAAAAAGAAAGACTTTTCCTGAAATTATTCTAAGGATACTTCCTTTTTAATTAACACTTGAAAAGGTTATTTAGACTTAAAATCTATCTGGAGTACAATTCTATTATAATTTCGTCATGGAAGACAACACCAATGATGGAAATGTTTCCCCTAAGGAACCTTTGCATGACAACATTAGAAACCTCTTTAGAGAGGAATTTAGATCTTCTATTAAAGAGGCTGTCGACGCTGCTCTCGCAAAGAGAAAGAGAGTTTCACCTATGGAGGAGAATTACTTCTCACTCTCGGATGGGGAATCTCCTTCAACATCTGCAGGGCAGAAAAAAGGAAAAGTACTCCAAAAGAGAAATTATTCTATTGAAGCATCCAACAATGCATACGAGATTTGTGGTCCTCACGCCACAAGAGTTATTGGTGCTCCTTGCAGCACAATAGATAGACCTCAATTACTTGAGGCAGGGAGAAGAGGTGTCCCTAGCGGCACAATAGAAGATGGTACCCTCTACGGGACAAATGATTTTAATGATTATTTTGAAAGTCAACCAACAGACTATGATAATTCTGACAAATTTATATTTGATCCTCAAGACTCATTTGAAGATATTGACGAAGATTTACAAAACCCTTCTACTTCTACCTCAGTCAAAGACCCATTTGGTGGGGAAATGTTTAATCCCACTACAATCCGTCATCCCCGTAGCACCGAATGGTGGCCTATGGATCATGTTGGTAAATATCTATCACAATGGGTTAGAAAACCCCTTGATATCAATACCCGTAATCTTTTAAGGAACGAATGCCCTCGTCCCTCTTCGGAGGACAAGATTTGTAATACTCCTAACTTTCATCCTGACCTAATCACCTTCCTGTTCAAATCTGGAAGGGATCCTAGAAAAGGAATCGAAAGATGTCTTAAACAAGCTCAAGATAAACTACTTGATGTAATGGGACCACTCTCTAAAATTCTGGATATGACCGAGGAAGCTAAAGCTAATGATTTACCTATAGACATTGAAGTACTTCGAGGATGGTCACAACGTGCTATTTGCCTTATTGGCAATGCTAACCCAAATTTAATCACTGAACGTAGAAAGGCTGTTCTCATAAGGATGAACCCGAAACTAGCTGATCTCTCAGCTAGTGAAGATATGTCCAACACAAAAGGGCTCCTATTCAGAGACAACTTCATTAAAACACTCGGGAAGTATGTCTCTACCTTTAATGCCTTTAGTAGGGCACAATCAAATATGCGTAGAGTCTTTGGAACTCGTTCACTTTTTGGAAGGGCTGACAGAAGGGGACAATCTGTCAGCCGCACCTCATTCCGGTCCCAGTTTTATCAAGACAACAGAGGCTATCGTCCCTATAGAGTTTTCCGAGGAAACTCAAACTTCTATCCACAAAAAGGAAGGGGCTCAAGATCCAGTGGTGGCAAACCTCGATCATCCAATCAAGGAAACTACGGTAAGGACAACCCCTTCTATCCCTTTAAAAGTAGCAGGAAGATTGAGACACTTCAAAAAGAATTGGCTTCGAGTCACTCAAGATCCATGGGTTTTGGAGACTGTTGTGGGATTCAAAATAGAATTTTGGGAAGAACCCTTGCAGGAAAGAGCTCCCAGAGAACTCATTTTAGACAAGGAAAATTCGAAATTAATAGAGACAGAGATCTCCCAAATGTTAGAGAAAGGAGCTATTATAAAAATTCCACTTTCAGAGTTAACGAAAAGCTTTCTAAGTTCTATCTTTCTAGTCAAAAAGAAAGACAGGGTTGGCGACCTGTTATAAATTAAAAAAATGTAAACAATTTTCTAATCTACAGACATTTCAAGATGGAGGGTATCCATCTTTTGAGGGACATTCTTCAGAGCAAAGACTGGCTAGTGAAATTGGATCTGAAAGATGCCTATTTCACCATTCCCATGCACGAGGAATGTCGCAGGTATCTCCGATTTACTTGGAAAGGAATTCTCTATCAGTTCCAATGTCTCCCCTTCGGGCTATCTTCAGCCCCTTGGTGTTTCACCAAGGTTCTTCGTCCGGTGGTCAGTTACCTAAGGGAAAAGGGGATTCGTCTTATAATTTATTTAGACGATATCCTCATCATGTCTCAAGACAAGACAGAAATTTTGGAACACTTAGATATCACTATGAACCTCCTTCGGGACTTGGGTTTTATCATAAATTTGGAAAAATCTATTTTAACCCCAACTCAAGAAATAGAATTCTTGGGTTTCAAAGTTAATACTATTCTATCCAACCTAATCCTTCCCCACCAAAAGGTTACCAAGATCAGGAAACACGTTTCCTACGTCCTTTCAAAAGATATTATCCGTCTGAAAGACCTAGCCAGGGTTTTGGGGCCACTTTCATCCTCTATACAGGCAATTTCTCCGGGCCCACTTCATTACAGGGGCTTGCAGAGATTAAAAGCTCAAGGCCTGAGGAAGGGTCTCTGGTAGCAAGATTCCCTTCCCCTTTCAGAAGACGCTCGAGAAGACCTGCATTGGTGGTTAAACAACCTCCAAGCTTGGAATGGAAAAGCTATATTCGGAAATGTACCAGATTTTATCCTAGAATCAGATGCGAGCAACCGTGGTTGGGGTGCTCGTCTGAACAACTTAGAAACCGGTGGGAGATGGTCCTTTTTAGAACAATCCCTCCACATAAACTCTTTAGAAATGTTGGCAGCCTTAAATGCCCTTATGAGCTCCAGAGAAGTTCTGAAGAACTCCAATACTTTAATCCGTCTGGACAATTTTTCAGCCGTCTCTTACATAAATCGATTGGGTGGCGCGAAATCCAAAAATTTCTCGGATATCGCGAAGAAAATATGGTATTTATGTTGGGAACACAAAATCACCCTCAGAGCAGATTACATTCCCGGTTCGTTAAATCCGAGGGCAGACTGGAATTCACGTTTTCTTCACGATTCCAGCGATTGGATGCTGAATCCCAAATTCTTTCATTTAATTCAAGAAGTTTGGGGTCCAATTCTGATAGATTTGTTTGCCAACCGATTGACGAACCAAGTTCCGAAATACTTCAGTTGGAGACCAGACCTAAATGCGTCAGGAGTAGATGCCTTTCTCCAACCTTGGGAAGGGACGAAGGGCTACGCCTTCCCTCCCTTCTCAATGATTCAGAGATTATTGTGGAAAGTGAGACTCGAATCATGCAACATAATTCTAGTGACTCCTTTCTGGAAATCCCAAGTATGGTTTCCCGGTGTAATGGAATTGGCGGTAGACTTCCCATGGTTGATCCCATCATGTTCGGGCCTACTACAAGGCCCAGACAGAGAAGAACATCCTTTAGTCTTGGAGGGCAAAACAAACCTTCTTGTCTGGAGGATATCAGGGATTCAGGGAGATATTCTGAGCTTTCGGGAGAAGCTAAAAGCTTACTGGAAGAATCATGGGCCCCTGGGACCAGAAAGAGATACAGAGGAATTTGGAAGAAATGGTCTGGTTGGTGCCTCGAAAGGGATTTGGATCCCGTTCAATGTCCTTTACATTTTGTAGCTAATTACCGAGCACATCTTTTTGAGTCAGGTCTTTCTTTTAGAACCATTAACTGCTACAGATCAGCTATCTCTTCAGGTCATTGTTTGATTAATAACTTTGCCATCGGTAGTAATCCACTTATCAAAAGGGTCATGAAGGGTATTAGACTAAGGAGACCTCCATGGGCTCGTTATGAATCTCTTTGGGATGTTAATCTTATCTTTAATCTCTTCATTTCCTGGCCTGTCAATGAGTTACTTTCCCTTAAAAGGACTTCAATGTAATTAGCAACCTTATTATGTTTAATATCCTTCAGGAGGGTGTCCGATATTAAAGCTCTTGAACTTTCCTATAGATTTTATTCTTCTGAAGGTGTTCATTTCGATATCTGGAAAAGAACTAAAACAATGTCAGAATCTATTTTCTACCCCTTTTTTAATGAATGTGAAAAATTATGTGTTGTTAATTGCATGAAGTGTTATGAAAAAAAGATTTCATTTTTTAGACCTACTGGCTGTGACCAACTTCTTTTATCATATGTTAGACCTTTTAGGCCTATATCATCAGCTACTTTAGCGAGATGGATCCGTCTGATTATGCATGAAGCAGGTGTGGATCTATCTAGGTTTGGTGCTCACTCTTCTAGAGGTGCAATGGCTAGCAAAGTATTTTGGGCTGGGGGTTCTCTACCCGAAATACTTAAAGCTGCAGATTGGTCTAATGCAAGTACCTTCTCGAAGTTTTACTTGAGACCGATAGAACATGTTAGCAGTGCAGCTTTGCATGGCTTTAAACATGCATAATTGTAGCCTCCGGTCTTGTAATGAAATGACGATTCTCCAATTAATATGAAGAGAGAATCTTGATTTCATTAAAGACTTACAGAGGCTAACATTATTCCACCCTCCTCTCCCTGAGAGGTTTGGGTTGATTGATGTCAAATATTTTTCGTTTTATATCTGAAAAATGTGATTATTGTTTGTTGCCTTTTTTACCATATGGCTTTTTCTTGTTCCTTCTCAGATGACAATCTTAAGGAATAACTTTTTGCTGAAATTTCTTCATTGTTCTCCTGTGTCATCGCAGCCCACGAGGAAGATAGGAGCCTGCTCAACAGAGTTGTTATGTTGTTAAAGTTCTATTTTATTGTGATGTAATGATATTCTTTAAAGGGCTGCATGTTTGGGCAGCAAATAAAAGTATTTGCATAATGTTAGCCTCCGTATGTCTTTAATGAAATCAAGATTCTCTCTTCATATTAATTGGAGAATCGTCATTCTCCACTAACAATTAACTCATCCCGAATGGCAGACCTAGGTGCATCTTTGGGCCATGGGAATGTCTAGACCCGCATGGTATGTATCCGCAGTGCATCTCGGGCAGCATTATTTAAGTGATAGTCTCTGATTGCCTCTGGACAAAAGCTAGTTTAAAAAAAAAATATATATTTCTTTGTGCTTTTATATACATACAGCAAAACAAAGTCCTTGACTGATTGCACAAGTGGATGGACGTTGTTTGAGAGTTCACAAATTAAGTGATGCGTCCCATAATACTAATCGTTCCCCAGTAGTGATCACATGCGACATGTAAACACTTCCCACACAGGAACAAACACACTTCCAACCACACACCTCACACAGTATAGCGTGCTACCCATGTAAGCAAGATCTTCAGAGCCCCACATAGGGGTAGTAAGCGCTATATACATTTTCCAATACAATCAGTGTTTTAATTGGGCCGGCACTGTCGTACTGAATACCAGCACTTTTTTATTTTGTGAGGGAGAGTACATGCACTTCTCAAGAAAAACTAATAACTTTTAATTGGAGAGTACCAGCACTTCTCAGAAGTAAGCAGGTACTCTGGTACAAAGTACCTGCACTTCTATTTTTCCATTTAAGAACTGAATACAATACAAATGCACTCTCCTTTGCAAGAGTCCAGTTGTGTGCTGTCAGTGCCTCTGCGCTTCCCTGTGCACACCTGCTTTGTAAAGTGGCAGCAGTGTGCTGCTTTTCAGGGCCTTTATTTGCTGGGTGTAAGAACATCACAAGTCAGATTCAACCGGCCTTTGTTTCAAAGCTGCAGCCCCGTGAGCGAAGAGTAAGTTTCAGCTTCATTTGCAAAAAAGTATGTGATTACCGGATGTTACCACGTCATGTTCACTGTGCTCCTTTAACTCCATTTAAAATTCCTTCTTCGTAATAATAATGATCGGCATTTGCACTCTACAGGAGTAGGCATACACATTTAATGACAAGCACACAAGGTTTTCTGACGTTCACTAAGGGGACGTTAGGAAAGGATAACTAATCAAAGCGTTACAAGAAACACTTATTTACGTTTTTTTTCCTTTTATTTCACCAACAGTCTAACATTTTTTCATCGATAAATATGAGGTTACTGCCGCCCTTTCCTAGGTTTACTTATGGCCCAGCATTGCAACTTTTTGGGGTGTTGTTTACTTTCAAACTTTAATACCTGATTCAGTTATCTGTCTTTGTCAAGTACACCAGTGCTCTTTCACTGCATACAGGGACTGCACTGACTGGCACACAGTTTTTGTCGGACAGCTGATGCATAAATAATTAACTACCAGCTGTGGGGAAGATGCAGCAGTAATCTTATCGCTGAAGAAGGGATCACATATGCCACTGCAGGACTACAGGCACAATGGCCGTTTTAAAGAGCAGGCCAAACGTTTTTATATGGGAAGCAGCAGTCCCCCATTGACTATATGTTCATACAGGCATGGTACTTTAATCTTTGTATAGCATTTAAGGGGTTAAGATTAAAGGGAAGCGATCATTGGGGGCTAAAATTAGATATAGCTGTAGCTCCATTATTGAGGGAACAAGGTATTCCAATGGCACTAGATTTTCCTAAATGCCTAACAACAAGAATTGATGGGAAGAGGAGGAGCTACGCGCGCATCCGAGATGGCCGCGTGAGCACAGGGCTCCCGAGGACCCTCGCTACCTCCCGCATTTATCCTGGACAATATCCTGATTTGATGGAAGGTCTTTGAAGACATAACCCGGCTGATGTACTAGCAGGTTTTTGGGTCGGAATCGGACGCAGGGTCCCCGAGTTCTGCCGTCTTGAAATTTTTTTTTTTTTTTTTTTTTTTTTTTAGACAATAGGGAGATAGGTCCTGGGACGTAGGGTCAGCTGGACCGTATATAATATTATGAAAAAACAAATGCTGACCATACAGTGAACTTCTAGTTTCTCCTTATTTGGAGTGACAAATCTACTGTGATTCAAAATTTGTCTGGTATTTTATTTATACCTTTGAATTTTTATTTTTCAGAAATTAGAAAATTGATTTGTTCGAAAAAGACATACCACATATATTTCACATAAATCAACATATACTTAATCACAATACTATCAAATAAGAACAACAATACATAAATGACAACATATCATATATACATTAGCACTGCAATTTGTGCTACAACAACTATATTCATTATTTGCACTATCTTTTTGTGAGTGAAGTGTATTCACAAAAAAAGAAAGAAAAATCAAATGGAGAAAAAACATCAATATCATGAACAATATTGGTGAAACTGAAAGAATTAATCAATATTTCAATCATTCAAGGAGTCAGTTATTCCTATCTGTTCCAATACTTGTCTCCAGTTGGCCGACGCGTTTCGAACTCGCTATTTTAATTCGCGTGTTCTCATCAGGGCTTTTTGACTTTTTCCTGCATGGTGTGTGCAAAAATATGAATGAAAATCATCAGATCCTATTTTATGCTCTGAAGCCTCTTGCTATCACTTTGAATTAAGCTGCAAAATGCATACCTTCAAAAGGTTCTCGCAGTTAGGTAGGGTTCAATTATTCTATCCGGAGGTCCCTGTCGCAATTTGTCTGGAATTTGTAGAAATCCAAATTATAAAATCAGTTGAAGGAGAGTGCCCTTCTCCTGATGCCAAAGAGAAAACATGCACTCCATTCTCATACCTTTATCGGTGTTTGTCAGATCCAATCTTTAAACGCGGAGTTTGATAAATCAGTCGTCCCGTTTTGTCAGGGGCGCCCCTGTGGGTCCTGTGTGCCTGCCTAAACAAAATGATCATTTTTTGTAACAAGTCCTGAGCAAATACTTCCTAGTGGTGCCAGTCCCCAATGCTAATATAAACAAACAAGTCCCTGCTCACGCCACTCGGCGTTGTTCCTTCTAGCTACTGAAGGCGGAATTTGTTCGATGTTTCATGCGGGCGCTCCGTTACCTGGAGGGCAGACAAGCATTCAGTTACAAATAGCTTGCCGGTTTTCGCGCATGTATGCTAGTTAGTTAACAAGGGAGGTTCACCTACCTAGTCTCTGCTGCTCTCTGCTACTCAGTGCTTCACTTCTGACTTGCAATCGATCTGCATCAATGCGCCATTTTGGTAGGGGGCGTACTATTTAGATGCATCACATGGTGCAGGGCTTGTGGGACATGTAGTCCACATCAGTTTGTGGCAAATTTTAGGACATATTATAGTCTTGAAATCTCTGACATAGAGTTCAGTCCAGTTTGTAGACTGTTGAATCGGAAAATCAAATAAGCTTCTTTTTTCAATAAGGCATCATCCACATCCTGGACTCTTTTATCATGCCCTATCGTATACAGGACAGTCCATTTAAAATCCGTTTCCAAGTGGCCCTGGTCTATGAAATGTTGAACCATGGGAGCAGATAAAACCTTGTTTTTAATGCGCGATCTGTGTTGTGTGATGCGGATATTAATTTGCTGGTTCGTTTTTCCAACGAAAAGTTTACCGCACCCGCAAATGATTGCATAAACCACATTCTTGGTTTTGCAGTTGCTGAAACCTTCATTTTTCCATTTCGTATTTCTGTGAGAAAAATCGCTACCCTCAATTGTTGTGTCACAGGATACACAATTTCCACATCTATGGTGGCCTGTGATTTGTTTCATGCCCCATACTGAAAGTAGATCATGCTTGGGTTTTTCTATCCTTACATCTGCTCGGACAATCTGCTGGCCTATGCTGCGGTTTTTTTTAAAAGCAAAGAGTGGTCTCGGAAATGGACACTCCAGCTCTTCCAATAGATGCCAGTTTTTCAATATAGTTTGGCGAACCTGATGAGAGTGAGGGCCAAACGTTGTGACGCAGACCATTTTGTCTAGTTCTTTTTTCTTTTTACGTACAAGGAGACACTCACGTGGAGTATAGCGTGCTCGCTTGCGTGCATGTTTCAATAACTTTTTGGGGTATCCCCTTGTGATCATTTCATCACAAAATTTTTGAGAATGTAGATCGTATTCCCCAATCTCCGAGCAGTTTCGTCTAATTCTGAGAAGCTGCCCATAGGGGAGATTGGTCCTCAGATTTCTAGGATGTGCGCTTTGATGGTGGAGGATGGTGTTCCGATCTGTCCTCTTCTTGAAAAGAGATGATTTTAAGCACCCATCAACGCAACTGATTTCGACATCTAGGAAGATCATTTTTGAATTGCTCTGCTCCATGGAGAATTTAATATCCTGATGCTTGTTGTTGAGCCAGTTGTGAAATTCTATCAATTCGGTGTGCCTCCCCTGCCACAGGACCTACACGTCATCGATATATCTCAGCCATTGTTTAATGTGTTTTTTGTAGGGATTGTTGTTCTCCACGAACTTGTTCTTGTATTCAGCCATAAACAATATCGCCATCTCCGGCGCATAAGGACAGCCCATAGCTGTCCCCTTGATTTGTGCAAAAAACTCATCATTGAAGTGAAAATAATTTTTCTTCAGTGTGAGTTCTGCAATTTCCAGAATGAATGACGTAGGGACCCTACGTGGTCTTGTTCTCATATCTAAGTACAGCTCCATTACCTCAAGTGCTTCACTTTGAGGAATTTGCGTGTACAGTGATGTCACGTCCATGGTGACCATGATCTCATTAGAAGTATTAAACTCCATACCTTCAATTTTGACTAAAAAGTCAGTGGTGTCCTGAAGATACGACCTTACTTTGTTCACAAAAGGCTTAAGGAAGTAGTCCACGTATTTAGACAGTGGTTTCAGACACGAGTCACACCCTGAGACGATGGGACGTCCAGGGGGCTCGGCCAGATTTTTATGTATCTTTGGGAGGAAGTATAACAGAGGGATGCGGGGGAATTTCTTCAGAAGGAAATCCCTTTCTTTCTGTCCCACATAGCCACCATCATATCCCTTTTCAATCAGAGCCGCTATTTTGGATTGTATTTCTTTGGTTGGATCCACTGATAGTTTCCTATACCAGGTTTGGTTGTTTACCTGTAGTTCTCCTTCCATCAGGTATTTATCCCTGGGCCACAACACAGTCGCTCCGCCCTTGTCGGCTGGTTTAACTATAATTGTGCGGTCCTCACCGAGGTCCTTCAGCACTGCCTGTTGACCTCTACTTAAATTTGGCTTGACATACTTGTTGTTTTTCTCAAGTTTGTTTATTGAAGATAGGACCACTTGCTCAAAAGCATAGATCTGTTTTGGGATGTTCTGATGAGGGATGAATGTGGATTTATTCCTCAACCCTGTTGTTTCATTATCACTAATAGATGGCTGATTGTTAAAAAAGGCCTTCAATCGTATTTTGCGGCAAAAAGAGATCATTTCCATTTTTATTTTTGTAAAATCCGTCCGTTTATTTGGAACAAATTTCAGTCCCAAGTTTAACACAGATTCTTCATCTGTTGTTAAAATTCTGTTCGACAGATTGACTATAGTAGATGGAGCCACTACGACTTGTAGCTGTTTTTCCGTGTGCGCATCTCCCATGGTATCTTTTGTCTGGGTTTGCCTTGCTGGCCCTTCTCTAAAAAAGAGACCTGCTTTTTGTTCTTACTACCTCTTGCTTCAGGACCGGACGAGTCCGATGAGGATGATGTCTCTGAAAAGGTTTTAAACCTATTGCGGGAGCGTCCTTGGTAATTATATAGGGCCCCCCTCGAGTCTGCCTGAGAGTAGTAATCGTCCTTTAAAAAGGGGTATGCTTTCTCAAGGGTAAAAGATTTAGAATCCATTTCGTATTGGGTAGTTTTATTGTTTATCGCGGTATCTTTAAAAGATAAGATTTCCTTTTCGATTTTATCAAGGATTGCTTTGGCATCAGGGACAAGCTGACTCTCCTGGATACTTTTAGTTACTTCCTCGATCTCTTCTAATTCTTTTATGCACAAACGTTGCGCTGTCTCAATAGTGTGGACCATGAGGTCCCTACTGCATTTCGTATTTATGCAACTGAAACCCTTTTTGTATTCCGCATCCTCCGTGAAAATTACTGGCACATTTTTCACCTGTAACCTCCAAGGGAAATCAATATTTCAGTCATTCAAGGAGTCAGTTATTCCTAGCTGTTCCAATACTTGTCTCCAGTTGGCCGACGCGTTTCGAACTCGCTATTTTAATTCGCGTGTTCTCATCAGGGCTTTTTGACTTTTTCCTGCATGGTGTGTGCAAAAATATGAATGAAAATCATCAGATCCTATTTTATGCTCTGAAGCCTCTTGCTATCACTTTGAATTAAGCTGCAAAATGCATACCTTCAAAAGGTTCTCGCAGTTAGGTAGGGTTCAATTATTCTATCCGGAGGTCCCTGTCGCAATTTGTCTGGAATTTGAAGAAATCCAAATTATAAAATCAGTTAAAGGATAGTGCCCTTCGCCTGATGCCAAAGAGAAAACATGCACTCCATTCTCATACCTTTATCGGTGTTTGTCAGATCCAATCTTTAAACGCGGAGTTTGATAAATCAGTCGTCCCGTTTTGTCAGGGGCGCCCCTGTGGGTCCTGTGTGCCTGCCTAAACAAAATGATCATTTTTTGTAACAAGTCCTGAGCAAATACTTCCTAGTGGTGCCAGTCCCCAATGCTAATATAAACAAACAAGTACCTGCTCACGCCACTCGGCGTTGTTCCTTCTAGCTACTGAAGGCGGAATTTGTTCGATGTTTCATGCGGGCGCTCCGTTACCTGGTGGGCAGACAAGCATTCAGTTACAAATAGCTTGCCGGTTTTCGCGCATGTATGCTAGTTAGTTAACAAGGGAGGTTCACCTACCTAGTCTCTGCTGCTCTCTGCTACTCAGGGCTTCACTTCTGACTTGCAATCGATCTGCATCAATGCGCCATTTTGGTAGGGGGCGTACTATTTAGATGCATCACATGGTGCAGGGCTTGTGGGACATGTAGTCCACATCAGTTTGTGGCGAATTTTAGGACATATTATAGTCTTGAAATCTCTGACATAGAGGTCAGTCCAGTTTGTAGACTGTTGAATCGTAAAATCAAATAAGCTTCTTTTTTCAATAAGGCATCATCCACATCCTGGACTCTTTTATTATGCCCTATCGTATACAGGACAGTCCATTTAAAATCCGTTTCCAAGTGGCCCTGGTCTATGAAATGTTGAACCATGGGAGCAGATAAAACCTTTTTTTTAATGCGCGATCTGTGTTGTGTGATGCGGATATTAATTTGCTGGTTCGTTTTTCCAATGTAAAGTTTACCGCACCCGCAGTCTTGAAATCTGTGGCCTTCTCCATGGAACAGCCTGGACCTTGAGTTGTAGCCGTGCCCAGGTCCTAATTTAACAACAACGGCTTGAGGGGATCAGACCACAGCCTCACTTCACTTTCAGTTTCGTTTCTTCAGCGCACTGTCTCCTATCTGCGGTGTGTCTGTTGATCGGACGAGCTCCGATGCCAGCTCATTGAGCTTCGAGCTAGCGACTGTTTGGCTGTGGACTCAAATTGGCCTAACTTCGCCTCCTGTATTCTTGTGTGTGAATTTTAAGGAGCCATTTGGACCAGATCCCAAGCCTCCCTCCGGGGCACCCGGCTCGCCATGACGGGCAAGCCCGAGGGTGAAAAACGGAAGGTCAAGACCACTATCCGTGGAGGCTCAACCCAGATGAATGTCATGGATCGCTACACACTTTCTAAAGGATCCCCTGGTGGCGCGCCTAAGGCCCGGGAGGAGGCTGTTGATGATCCTGCTGTATCGGCGGAATTAACGCTACAGGATGTGATGGGCGCCATTGCTGGAATTCAGGCTTCTATAGGCCAACAGTATGAAGCCCTGGCTCTGAAGCTGGACACGTGGCTATTGATGTCAACCTCATTCGAACTGATTTGGCCAAGACGAACGAGAAGGTGAAGTCATTGGACCTTAAGACATCCAGCCTTACCACGGATGTGTCCGACTTGCAAACAGAAGTGCGCAACCTTAGGTCTGCTAATGACTTTTTTACTTGTCGCTTGGAGGATTTTGAAGGCCGTGCACGGCGAAACAACGTGCGTATTATTGGGGTCCCGGAAGATTCTAGTTCACTTGCCACTGATCTTCGGGTGGAGGGCCTCATTCTTAATTATCTTGCACCCAAGGGCCTGAGCAAATTCTTCGCCATTGAACGTGCGCACAGAGTGCCAGGGGGACAGGCAAAGCCCGGTTTCCCCCCCGTCCGATTATTGCACGGATCTTCAACTTCAGAGATCGCGACGCCATTCTGCAGGCGGCACGGACAAGCGGCCCCACGCAGTTTGAGAACGCTGCTGTGAACTTTTATCCGGACTTTTCTCAATTGGTCCAGAAACAACGATGGGATTTCAAGGGGTGAAACGGCAACTAAGAGACATGGAACTAAAATACGCTATGTTATTCCCGGCCCGACTGCATGTTGAATATGACAATCAAACATTCTTCTTTGTCAGGCCTGAGGAAGCGAGTGATTGGTTGGACACTTTGCCGGCTCGCCGTGCTGGTCAGGTACACGCTGGTGGTGCAGAGGGAGGACTGATGGACCAAGAATGATTATGGTGCCTGTGTCCGGCACACTATTCAACGTGTTTAGCTGAGGCTCACTGACTTCTTTGATCATTCCATTCGTATCTGGGGAGGTAGCGGGGATGGCGGGACCTCTTCCCTCCTCTGGGGTTTTCTTTGTGTGGACTAGTTCTTTGTTTGTAATTGTTAGGGCGACAGGCACACTGCAAATTGGGGTGGCTTTTGAGTCGGTGCAGGGGTGCAGGGTGGGGCGGAGTTGTGTTGGGAACCTTGGGGGGAGGGAGGGCCATGTTTTGGGATTGTTTGTTTTTTCTTTTTCAAGGCAAGGTACTTTCATTATCTTTGACAATGGTATGATGCTCGTTTTGCGATGGGAGTTCATTGTGGATCTGGATGGGGGTAGAGGGTTGAGGGTATTATGCTGGAATGTGAATGGGTTGGGAGATCGGATAAAGAGAGGGGTGGTTATGCAGCAGTTGCGGCGCCTTTCGACTGATGTCGTTTTGCTACAAGAGACACACTTGATAGGAAATACTTGTCACGCTCTCAATAGACGGGGTTATCGTCTTGCTGCCCATTCTGGATGTACATCTAGTTCTAGAGGAGTGGGTATTTTGCTTAGGGTTTCCCTCCCCCTCGAGGTTGACGATGTGATCCTTGATGCCAGGGGTCGATATATTGCACTTGTTGGGCGGTGGGAGGGAAAACCAATTTCGTTGGTGTCGGTGTATGTCCCTCCGGGCTTACAATCCACGACATTTACGGACCTGGGGTGGATGGTTCTGGGTCTCCCGGAGGGTGTTTTGATACTGGGTGGTGATTTTAACTCCGTCATTTCTGGTAGAATAGACCGCTATCCGCCCCGAAATCTTCCTGCTGCGCAATCCTGGTTGGGTGACTTCCTGGAAACATTGGGACTTATAGATTGTTGGAGACTAATGCATCCAGAGCAAACACAGTTTACTTTTCATTCGGGAGCTCATAGTAGTCTTTCTAGACTGGATTATATCCTGATACCGGCTGCCCTGTCCCCTTCGATTGGAGAGATTAGACACTTGGCCCGGGGTATATCAGACCATTCCCCTATTTGGTTTTATTTTAATCTTAGCACCGGCGCCGAAAGGAGGGTGGCCCCGATTAACCCCTGATATCTTCTTAACCCTAAGACTCGCACTGAATTGATTAAATCATTTGATCTGTATTTTACTGAGAATGCTGGTTCTGTATCCTCGCCTGTCTCGTTATGGGAAGCTTTTAAGACTGTGATCAGGGGTCAGGCATTGTCTTTGGTGGGGTGTGCTAAGAAATGTAAGAATGAGGCAATTGTTCAGCTCGAGACTGAAATCACAGACCTGGAGACTGCATTGGAACGAGAGGTGTCTCGAGAAACTTTACAAGTCCTCCGCATTAAACTATTAGAATATAAAACTTTGGTTACTGATGTGGCAAAGATGATGAGTAGGGAACAGCAGGGACGGCTATATGATGTGGGTGATAAAGCAGGAAAATTGATTGCCTGGCTGGACAGAAGGGAGAGAGCGAGTCGAGTGGTTCCGGTGATTGAGACTTGTGGTGGTGTGCGTGTAACAGACCCTGTTGAAATTGTTGAATGCTTTGCTGATTATTTTCGAGAGGTCTATACATCGGTGTCCGACAGGCCCGAGGAGGATTCGCAGTTGTTACTTCGAGATATAGCGCTTCCATGTTTGTCGGAATCGGATCGGGATTGTTTGGATGCCACGCCCTCGGTGGATGAGGTGGCTCTTGCGCTACGCTCCATTCGTTCCGGCAAGGCTCTGGGTCCCAATGGTCTTCCTGTTGAACTGTATAAATTACGCCCTGATACTCTAGCTCCCTATCTCCGTGATATGTTTTGGGCTGCCCGAGACAGTGGCTCCCTCCCCAGAGATCAGCGTCTTGCTACCATTGTGGTGATCCATAAGGAGGGTAAACCACGGGATCGCTGCTCGTCTTATAGACCCATTTCGCTCTTAAATGCGGAGCCTAAGATCCTCGCCAAACTGCTTGCTAATCGTCTGATTACGGTTATTAGCGACCTGATTCATCCGGATCAATCAGGTTTTATCCCGCACCGTAACACGGCATTGAACTTGCGACGATTGCATGGTGTTCTCGCGAGGGCCCCGACGTTGCGTGAACCGGCCATCGTGGCCTCCTTGGACGCCACGATGGCCTTTGATACAATTTAATGGTCTTATCTCTGGGCGGTACTCGCCAAATTTGGATTCGGTGCTGGTTTTATTGGTTGGGTCAAACTCCTGTATGAAACACCACTGGCACAGGTGGTGGTTAATGGCCGTGTCTCCGTGCCTTTTACTCTTGGGAGGGGCACGCGGCAGGGTTGTCCGTTGTCCCCGCTCCTCTTTGCTTTGGCGGTGGAGCCACTCGCCGCTTGGCTACGGTGGGAACCTTCGCTGAAGGGTATACGCTGGACGCCGGAATTTGAAGATCGCATTTCCTTATACGCGGATGATATTTTAATGTACCTTACATCTCCCCAAAAATCGCTCACTGTATTGTTTGACGTACTTAACTCCTTTGGGAAGAACTCGGGCCTTATCATTAATTGGTCGAAATCCTACATTTATGTACTTGCGGGTGATGTCCCTCGTTTGCCGTGGGGCTGTCCCATCCAGTTGTCGCAGTCTGGCTTTAAGTACTTGGGTGTGTTTATCTCGTTGGATCCGGCGGTTCGCTATGAACGCAATTTGCTTCCCCCGCTCCAAAGGCTGCGCTCCGATGTAGCGCGTTGGCGTAAATTACCGTTATCTCCCCTAGGGCGTGCGGCCCTTTTTAAAATGATGTCCTTACCGCGGTTCCTATACGCACTTCAGAATAGTTTTGATGTCATCCCTTCGAAATATTTTTGGGAAGTAGAATCATTGCAGAGGCAAATAGTATGGGACGGACGTTCACGCATCGCTCTCCCAAAATTGACACTTCCCTGGTATGATGGCGGTATAGCGCTCCCGGATATTCGTAGGTATTATTGGGCCTCCCACCTTGCTGCTATCAACCACGGGATGTATGGCCCGGCGTTGAATCCAGCATTTGAAATGGATAAGTGGCTGCTCCCGGGTGGTGATTACTACAGGTCGCTTTATTCGGGACCCTCGCGTTCTCAATTCTCGGGACCTACCGCTATAGCCGTGCAGGTATGGCATAGCGCAACGGTGGCTATGGGCTGGAGTGATAAACTAACTGGTGCAACTCCGCTCTATGCCTCTGCGAAGTTGGGTGGCCTATGGAAAACGAAGGGATTTGATAAATGGGACACGATCGGTATTAGTAAAGTGCGTGATCTCTGGGTTAAAGGAGAGGTGAAGACCTTCTCGGATCTGCAAGTAGAGTATAAGCTAAGTGACAGGGAACAATTTCGTTATGTCCAGGTACGCCATGCTCTGAACTCTGTGTTGCCAGTGGGTAGTGATATTCCGGAGTCCTCACCCCTCGAAGATCGTATACTACACGGTTATGTGCCAGATAGTACTATCTCATTATTCTATAAGAAACTTATTAATGACCGATCGAGTCTGCTTGATCGCCTTCGTGAAACTTGGATTGCTGATGGTATTGAACTGGATGATGAGGACTGGCAGTCCGCGATCTCCTCTCCCAGGGAGGTGGCGATTCCGGCCCGCCTCCATCTGGTCCAACTCAAGATCCTCCACAGAATCTATGTCACCGGTGCCCGTCTGATCCATATGGGCTACTCCACGGATGGCATGTGTAGGCGTGGGTGTGGTCTCCTTGGCACCTATCTCCATATCATATGGGAATGCCCTGAGGTGGTGCGATTTTGGTAACGTATACACGAGGTGATAGATGAAGTAACGGGTGTTGTGATGATGCCGGAAGCCCGACAATGTTTATTGAATGTGTGGGGTCCGAATGATTATGACGTGTCGCAGCTTCGGTGGGTGACTCTTGCCAATATGGTTGCGAAGAGGGATATTGCACAGTTGTGGGGGTCCCCGAGGCCGCCTACAGTGACTGCTTGGAAAGAGAGTCTGGACTGGTGCATGTTCAGAGAGAATACAGTATATATGGCAAGAGGCAGACCCAAAAAATGGGGGAAGATTTGGAACCAGTGGAACTCATACCGTGGAGATATCTGTACGCCCCCACTCACTGCGATTCCTAGTCCTTCCCAATCGCCCTGACCTACATTCCTTCTAGCTGTGGTATATTGTGCTGTTCATATGCAATTCTACCTTTGACACCCTCCCCTCATCTGTATTCAAAAAATCTTTTCTCCTGTTGTCATGTATCTCCCGTCCTCCTTGAGCGCAGACCTAATGGCTGTATTATTGCTGTATTGCCTTGATTGTATGTTTGATGTGTTGTTTCCCTTTGTTTTATATAATAAAAAGTAAAAAAAAAAAAAAAAAGAATTGATGGGAAATATAATGAACAGTTAATGCAATACCAAATAATCAATGAGATGGTCCAAGATAGGGCCATAGGAGTGCCTAACAGTGTATGGTAGGCAATTATCATTGCAGAGGTAGTAAAGCTATTGAAACCAGTAGTAAGGGTGTGCAATAAGAGAACAAAAAAGGAACAACCACACCAATTCTCAAACAAACAGTGGTTTGATAAGGAGTGCACACTTGCTAGGAAGGAGCAAAGGAAAATTGGAAGAGCAAGGCGATCAGATGGTCAAACAAAAGACAATTGATATCTACAGCTGTAAGAAAAGGGAATATGAAGCATTGGTGATGAGAAAGAAGCAGGCCTTATTTTAGTCGAATTGGGATCTGATGATTAGGACACTTCAGGAAAAGGACATGAGGAAATTCTGGAAGTTGGTCCAGAAAAGATGCGGTACGGCTGCCCCACCGGCAAGTTCCATGGTGTCAGAAACATATTGGGTAACTTATTTAACTAATATTTACAAACCAAAGGAGTTAGTGGTTAAGAAGAGCTAGCCAATTCTGTGGGTGGAGGCTTTGGAGTCATTTTCTACCCAGTGTATTGCAAGTTGATTACTTTCCTAAATGTAACTCAGGCAGCAGGACCAGATAACCTGCCAGCAATTGTAATTAAGTCAAACCCCCTGTGGTGGGCAGTATTTTTTTCCAAAGCTTTTATTCACATAACTAAGACAGGGATACTTCCTCTGAGTTGGAAGGGCGCAATAATTAAACCTATTCAACAAAAAGGTGTCATGGACGATCCAGGAAATTACCAACTGATAAGTCTGTTGGATGTAGGTGGAAAACTGTACTCTAAAATAATATTGAGGGCATTAAAGAATTGGATAGAGGGAAACTGTATTATTCCAATGGAGCAGGGAGGCTTTAAAGCTGGGCGTTCAACAATAGACCATTGTTTCAGTTTATTGGCTTTGGGGCAGAGGGCAAAAGAAACAATCAGGAACTTATTCTGTTTTGTTGAATTTAGCTCAGCGTTTGATCTGGTTGATCGTAGGATACTTTGGGTCAAACTAACACATCAGGATATAAAAAATAGTTTAATAGCAATTCTGCAGGAAATGCATAACAGGATTGGGCCCAAGTGGAGCTTGCTTTTGATGAGGCCCTCTCTGGGAGAATTCCCTTGGGAAACCGGATAAGGCAGGGCTGCGTCCTAGCACCCACATTATTCTCTTTATTTTTAGCTGACCTTCCGGGACAGTTGGCAGCGACTCATTAGTTTTCCCCGTAAATGGGGGATAGACATGTGTTGTGCCTACTCTAAGCAAATGATTTGGCAATTCTGTGCGTGACCTAAGTAGGCCTGCAGAGCAAGTTAACTAAATGTAATCATTATTGCGAGGTTAATAAATTGAAGGTAAACATGGGAAAAACAAAAATAATCATGTTTGGGGAAAAAGTAAATCGTATAAGTAACAGTTAGGCAATAGTACGGTAGAAGTCGTGTCCTCTTATAAATATCTGGGCATGGTGTTTACCAGTCAGCTGAGTGGGACCTTACATAAAAAACTGGTGGAAACTAGGGCAACAGCTATGATAGGGGGACTTCTTCGCTTTAAAAAGACTTATGGTGGCCCCTGTTGGACTCCCCTTTTAACTGCTTATAATGCAATGTTCCCCACGCAATGCCTCTATGGGGCTAAGTTATTAGCCATAAGTATGAAGGGAAGTTGGGAGCGGTACGAAAGTAAATGTTAGAAAAATTGTCGGCTCTCCCCAAAGGTGCAATGTGCTAGGCGATAAGATTAGAAGGAAATTTGCAGGCCTGGAACTTCTTAGCCTATAACTCAACGTTGCGATTTTGGGATAAACTCTTGGTCCCAAATACGCAGAAGATATCAGCCTTCTGTGTTGTTGAAATAGCAAGGAGTGATTTGCAGTGGGCGAAGAAGGTAAAGAAAAGTTTGGAAGCCATTGCAGGCACTCTACAATTAGAATTAAAAATAGCAGAAGCCTCACTTTCCAAAGCAGAATTAAGAATAGCCTGCAAAAAAGAATCTAGGTTGGCGGACTTGAATTATGTAAGGAATGGACCCTCTGCAAAAATACATGGTAGAGTCATGGGAAAATATAAATGCATTTCCTTATTTATCTGCACTTAAAGATGCCCTGTTACGATTAGTACTACTAAAATACCAGGTAGCATTAAATGTACGTTATGGAAGAGCTGAAAAATTTGAAGTCCTTCTAGACCAACAGAATAACTGCACATGTGGACTGTCTTCTCAAAACTTCAATGTTCATGTTTTGATTGATTATCGTCATTTTAAAACCTCTTTTCAAAAAGTATGAATTTTAATTGCCTAATAACACACTTGCACTTTTGTTAAAAATGCAATTCTTTGACGTGGCTTGGGCATTGGCTACATTTCTTAACATATGTTAGGATTAGGGTCCTAATGTGTTGAGGTGGCAGGGGTCCCGCAATTTTAGTTTGAAGTATGATACATCGGAATTTATATGGTGTATTTATATATAAAATGTTAACTGATTTAAAAAATGTATGTTTTAAAAACTGTGTCTAAACATTACCAAAGTATGGCTGACTGACAAGACTATTCACACTGAACAGGGGCTGAAGTTGGAGGTTTACCTATGGCCCAGGCATAGCAACTTTTTGGGGTGTTGTTTCATTTTAAACTTTGATACTCGATTCAGTTATATGTCTTTGTCAAGTACACCACTCCTCTTTAACTGCATAGAGGGACTGCACTGACTGGTGTAAGAAAGTAGGATCTGCTTCTTATGGTTACCCCCACTTTTTGCCTGATGTTACACTGTTTTGAGTAGTCTGACTGTGATCCTGCTAATTAGGACCCCAGTCTATCTGCTTTCTCCTTAAAATGTTATGCCATATAGTTTGTGGTACATTTCAGATTGGCTACTGGAGTACCCTTGTAAGTCCCTAGTATGTGGTACACATGTACCCAGGGCATAGGTACCCCAGAGGCCTCACATGGGCTGAAGCATGTATTATGCCACCCATTAGAGGCCATGGAAAATGGAACTACAGGTCTGCCAGCGCAGCGTGTGTACGCTGGTGCTTGCACCACTATAGATAGATATAGATTCACTATATCTATACGTCACTACACTTAAAACTTAGAAGTCACCCCTATAGAAGGCCTTAACAATCCTGAAGGCAGGGTGATGGTTTTTAGGTGAGAGGGTGCCCCTGAATAAGCAGAGCCTCTCTGCAGCCTTCGTAGACCATTCTCTGGGGTTGTCTGTGACTTAGCCAGACATTTGTACTAATTCCATAGCAGCTAAATTAACAACATCCTCAAATGCTTTGAAAAAGCAATTTTACATGCTTAAAAGCATATAACCAATTCACAAAAGTGAACTTTTACAATGAAAACATTAGGCAATGAGGGAGCTGATGATTTTGGAGTCCCCCCTAACCTAGGGGGAGGACCAAGCACATGCCTTGAACACAAAGAGCATAAACAAAAAGCACATTTTGTTGAACTTCAGTGGTGGTCCCATCCTCTTAGGACCACCCCAAGCCCAGTTATTGGCAAAAAACTATCCCAACCAAAGGCCCTACAAAGCATTATGGTACGAGATTAGCAGTGGGCAGTGAATATTATAGTATGCAATATCAAAATAATTCTACAAAGAGCTGCAGTTCACCTAGTCGTTACTAGATGTCCCTCACGAATCAAATGCAAAGCATTGAAATTATTCTTACATCAAGCCGCAGTTCCACTAGTCGTTACTAGATGTCCCTCACGAGTCAAATGCAAAACCATTGAAACCCTTTCATCAAGCATTTGCATTTGACTCGGGAGGGACCACCAGTTGAACTGCAACTCTTTGTAGAATTATTTTGATATTGGATACTATATAATATTCACTACCCACTGCTAAGCTCATCCCATATTGCTTTGCAGGGCCTTTGGTTGGGAATGTTTTTTTGCCAATAACTGTGCTTGGGGTGGTCCTAAGAGGATGGGACCACCACCAAATTGTTCAATAAGATGTGCTTTTTTGTTTTCAAGGCATCTGTTTGGTACTCCCCCTAGTTTAGGGAGGATCCCAAAATCATCACCTCGCTCACTGCTTGCTAATTTTTCAGTTTCACTTTTGTGAAAGTACTATATGCACTTTAGAATATAAAGATAGAGATACTTATTTTATCATAACTGGTACTGTGCAGGATGCCATTTGCAATTATTTTGCAATTTTTTCACAGTGCAGACAAGTTCACAGTGTCATCAGCTATGCTACGCAGACTACGTGTACTACGTGAAGTTCAAAGTATACTACGTGAAGCTACGTGTAGTGCTGCTACACAAACTTCTCGCATTGCTAACACAAACTACACCCAGGTCTAATCAGGACAACAGTATTGCACACCTTTCTGCTGCAGTAGAGTTGTCAGGGGCAGCCGGCACATGTAAGATTGGTGAGGTGGGCCGGAGCGACGGAGGGGGGTAAGTCAACAGAGAACCGCATAGGTAAAACTAAATACAAATAAAAATAAAACCACTTACCTTGCACTCGCCGCATTGCCAGAAGTAACTATAGTTACATGAGAGTGGGCTTAACCTGGACAAAGATAAAATATTTCAGCAATGGGGGAATCATAAAAAACATAGAAAAAAAAACAAAATACACAAGATCCCGAGTAGATTTTCAATTGCAGGGGCTCAGCTTCATGATCCAGACGCTATGATTAGGAAGGGACGGCAATAAGGGACAGCAATAAATGGAAATTATTACACCTGAATCTAGTCAGGGGAAACCAGTGATGGCCATTAAGCACATTGAGCAAATAGTGTTCGACAGCTGGCCCTGTTACAATCTGTGCATGTTCTCTAATTGTATACCCTCTCTCTCTCTGCTTTCCTCCATAGTAAAAAGTTGTCCCACATCTAAAATATATCTGCCATCGAGTTGTTGGATGGTGGATCGGACAGTGGCAGATCTGCCTTGTGTAATAAAAATGTCCTGTATGTATGCCAACTACTTGACTGACCTCAAACCTTTGAAACTGCATACAATCCCAAATTATCTCCCCATTTCGGTGATTCTCTGGTAGTAATAGTAAGCCACCTGACTAGGGGACGCAGGGAAATAGGGTCTGACAGATAAGGCAACCACAGCTTCTAATGAGCCATAAAAGCAGGGGTGGAAGCTGGGATAGCCAACAGATGTCTACAGAACTCATTCTCCTCCACTTGAAGCTCCCTTGAATCTATGTAACCGGATACATCACTACCAAATGTCACTACCAAGACTGATTTGGCCTAGCAAATCCTAATAAATTGCCCCAATGGCTTACTACCAATTCTAGAGGAGAAGGAAAAGAGTGCCCCTAGGGACTGGGACAAGGCTGTTCTCTTAGATCATCTCAATGCAGTCCAGGTGGACCGTTCATCAAAAAACACCCCCAGGTATATGGAAGTTTAGACAGCCTTTTGCCCTGAACATGAATAATTCCTGACTTGGTCCTCCTAGAACCCATGCCATCACCTGGAATTTGCCGTAGTGGTAGAAAGGGCAAGACTGCTCATGTATGAAACAAAGTTGTCCAGCAGTGTTTGGAGACCCAAGACGGTTCTTGCCAGCAGAACGGTGCTATCTGCATACAACATTTTGGGAATCTAGTGAGAACCTACTTGCAGACAGTCCACCTGTATGTCTAACAACCTGGCCCCCAGGTCGTTCACATACAAAGAGAACAAAAAAGGGGCCATTACACATCCCTGTCTTACTCCATCCACTCTAAAGACGAAAGGAGCTAGTACAGGATCCATCAGAGTTATATCGGACAACTGCCCTAATGTCCCTATGGATCTCTCTAAGGAAATAGACAATATCTGTGTCCCGTCTACAACAAAACGTGCCACAGTTTCGATCCATTCACCCTGTCAAAGACAGAGGATAGGTACATAAAGGCAAGAAACAATTACCCCGGTTTTGCCAATGTATACTTATTAATTAGCAAGAAAATGTTTAGGCACTGACAGCAAGTGCCGAAACCTGGCGAAACCCAAATTGCAGATCTGATAGAACAGAGCCATCCTCCAACCACGACATAGCTCTATCCAAGATAACTCTACCCATCGCATTGACCACCAAATCTATCGATGAGATGGGCCTGTATAAGCTTGGGAGATCTCTAGAGCCCTTTTAATATGCAGGGATGATGACGGACTTGGACCGCAAATGCTTAAGTCCTAGACGTATTACCAGATTAAAACATACAAGTTAAGATCAGGGCCCAGGGACTAGGTGACAACTTCTATAAAAATCAACAGGAATCCCATCAGGACTGGGCCTTGTGACACGTCATACATCCAGTAGCTGACATGACCGGATTGATATCATATGTTAAATTACATTGGTGAGTAGCTAGCGAAGGGTGCTCAGAGAAGCACCACCATCCAAAGAACCATCTATGCCCTCAAAATGTTCAATCCATTTCTCAAGAAGAATATGAGAAGAAATAGTATGGGCCCCATTATCATTAAATAAAGGTCGAATGGCAACGCCTTAGAATTTGCTACTGTAGGCCCTAACTGAAGCCTCCATAATAGTATACGAAACCTCCTCTCTAAGTATTATCTTCCGCACTTCAAGCGCCTTCTTGAACTATTACGTCTAATCGCTATTAGACATCGCTCTTTGGGCTCAGCTTTGCATACAGAGATTATAATTTGTGTGCATTTGAACAGTCTTTATCAAGCCATCGGGGAGTACTGTTTCCCGCCAGTTTAGGAGGGAGTGATAGCCTAGATTCAACTTCATCCCTTATCCGATCTATGAATAAGCATTCACAAATGCATTATCCTCATACACATCCCCCAGGCACAGGTTAAATTTCCTATGCTTACAAGACATTAAAAAATATCCTGAGGGACAATCTAGGACCACCTTTGTCTTCTTCCCTGATCGGCCACCACACCATCCAAATGAGTTGATGCACCATGTGCCGGGGCTTGTACAAAAAAATCATTAATATGAACAGAGATACAGCAGTGGTCACTAAAGTCAGAAACTCTGATGTCAAAATGTTCTAAGAAGTCCCGCTGTGAGGCAGAAATAAAAATGAAATCTATTGTGGAATGCAAGCCCCGTTCAATAAATGTACGGGCAAAGCTACCATCTGCGCTGTGAGATGAATTGGTCATAACACATTCCAAATTGAATTCCGCAAGGATATTATTCAGAAAAGAACCAGCTTGGTTATGTTCTAGGTGCAGAGTATCGTCGTGGTAAGCTTGATCACATGGGGTAGGGGGTGTATGTTGAAATCTATCACTAATATTAGGCCAGCTCTGGCAATACACTGAGTATCAATATATAGTAATCAGTCCTAAGAGTGGAAAGTGTATTTCAGCGAGCAGGACCATTGGTTGCATTATAAAAATGGAACAGAACAAAACCACTAACCATGGCAAGGTAAACAAAATCACTTACACTTTAGGAGAAGTTGTAGCCATATGTTCAAGTCTGCAGTTTAAAGAAAGAGAGACCATGATCAACAGGCCTCCCTTTGGACATCTCCTTGGTGAAGGAACAGCAGGGCTAAAATATGACTTATAGCCATCTAGAAAAATGGAGCCCTCTTCATCTCACCTCTCCAGTAGGCATATTATGGCAAATGATCTAAGAAATGCCAACCAGTCAGAATCAAATCTTTTATTATTTATCCATGCCACATTTGAGGAGGCCAACCTGAGGGGAATAATAGTGGTGTCTCCATTAGTCATATAACTTCCTGGGATGACAGTAATACTTCAAGCATCTTTCATGTCTGTGATAAGAATTCCACCAGTGTGTAACTCCCTACCAACAGATGGGACTTCTATCTCTCCAGAGGTATGTAACCCGCTACATGCCTCCATGGAGATGGTCTTCACAGGCTTTTCACCAAAATTTCCCCCAGGTAAGGACAGTAACTATTAATGTTATGTACCAAACACCGGGGCACCTCAGCTGAGGATCACAATGTACCTCCGTTAGCGAAGCTCCTTCTTATACAGTCTGAGTTGACATCCAGCTGACCCCAATTCCTGGTCTCTCCACAGTTGGCTGCACCTCATAATTGGGACAATGCAGTCAATAGAGTGCGTCAGCCACCAAAACCTCAACTCTTTTTATGTTTAAATTTGTTTTATTAGTTTCATGCAAAGCAAACATTGCAGAAAGTACGAAGCCATAGCGGGAAGGCAAATAAAAGTAGCCAACCTGTAGGAGGAACCACATCATAAGACCCAACAAGTATCTCATATAGTGCGGAGAATCACGTGGTCGCTCTCCTTTTTTAACAGTCCCCTGGTTTGTGGCATCAGCATGTAACTTTCTGAGCATCGTAGCTAGCAAACACATGAAAAGAAAAAAAAAAAGAGAACAACCCCCCTCCTGATACCCAGAACTCCCCCCCACCCCACCCAGTGTGCCGGATCGCGCGAACAAGGGCTGTTGTACATAGGGCGATTCACGGTGTGTAATTCAGTCAGGTGCAGTAAGCGACGGTACCTAGGGCAAGTGATTTCATTGAACTCCTGGGACAGAAGTGTGAGTAACGGCTTCCAGATCGTGTGAAATGTGGGAGTAGTGTGTGTGATTGTAGCCTGGATACGCTCCATCCCCAATGTAAACCAAAGTCTGTGCAACCAGCCCGTATGTGTTGGCCGTGTGCTAGTCCCCCAAAGAGAGAGTATATGCTGTGTGGGGGCTTGCATCGCTATGCCCATTTGTCGCCCCCTATTGGATTTCAGAGGGAAAGTAAATGCATTTGGTAGGCCTAGAACGGTGTAGGCGGGAAACCGTGGGATTTCAGTGTCCATTTAGTTATCTATGTCATTGAGGACCGTGGTCCAGTACTCCTTAACTGCCATGCAGTCTCAGAGGAGATGCGTTAATGTGCCTGTTTCTCCACATCCCCTCCAACAGGACGCGCTCCGGGATGGGTTGCCCCTGTTAAACCTCGCCGGGGTAAGATACCAATATGTAGCTACTTTCACCGCCGATTCCCTGCCTGCGGCATTCTTCGCTGTGTGGTTGGCCCTGTAGTAAATCGATTTCCATTCTTGGGTTGTTAAAGTTCTCCCCAGCTCCTGTTCCCAACGCTTCTTCCCTGCAGTGTGATGTGTCTCGGGAGCCAGAGTAAGCAATTTGTATAGGTCGGTGATAAGGCCTCGGTCCGTGTCTTTTGTTGTCAGCCATTTCTCAAATGCGGTCAGGTGTCTACTGACAAGTGGATTAATTGTGGGTTGCAAAAGCCAGTGTCGCAGCTGAAAGTATTGAAAGAGCTGTGGCGATGGGATGTCATACCCGCGGGATAGGTCGGCGAGCGGAAGAAAGCCCTCCAGGTCAAAGAGATGTCCTGCGGACCTGCAGCTGGACCCTCTCCATTGCGGAAAGGCCCGGGGGTCCACACCCAGGGGGAACTCAGGGTTATCTAACAGGGGTGTGAGCGGTGAAGGGAAAGTCGTAAGTTGGTGTCTGGTGGCTACCGAATCCCATATCTTCAGGACTGTGCGCATAATAGGTGAGTTCTGAAGATAGCGTGGTCTGTGCGGACGTCGGAGGAAAGGCAACTTCCACAGAGACGTCTGGGCCATGGCTCTATCTTGGAAGAGCCATCTCTTCTCAGACTCGGGCCTAAACCATTCCACAAGGTAACGCAGCTGCGCTGCTTGAAAATACCATTGCAGATTGGGAATACCCAAGCCCCCCTCGTCCACTCCCCGGTTCGCCAGTATTTTGTGCATGCGTGGTCTCTTCCCTCCCCAAATAAAGTGCAGAAGTGTCGATTGCAACTGTGTAATTGTCCCGGCCTGCGGGGGCACAGGGATTGTCTGAAAGATGTAGAGGATCTTGGGAAGTGCAGACATTTTCACCGCTGCGATCCGTCCCAGTAGGGATAGTGGCTGCTTTGTCCAGCGCTCCAGATCCTTGCAGATCTGCGTCATAAGGGTGGCGTAGTTTAAGGCTACCGTATGCTCTGGAGAGGAGGTGAGGGTGATGCCGAGGTATGGGATCTGCAAATGGGTGGCGAGTCCCCAATCGGAGGCGGGCGGTTCCCAGCTAGTTTGAGCGTTGCCGCCCAGTGGCAGAATCAGCGATTTCCCTCTATTCACTCGGAAGCCCGAGACGGCACCAAATAACTTAATTTCTTCCAGAAAAGCTGGCACTAATCTTGCAGGGCCGTCCAGGGCCACCAGAATGTCGTCCGCATATAAGCCAATATAATGAGGTTCCCCGCCAAAGGTTACCCCATGTATATTGGGGTGGTCCCGAATCCTTTGCGCAAACGGTTCAACATGAAGCGCGAATAGAAGAGGGGAGAGGGGTCACCCCTGTCGGGTCCAGCGTTGGATCTCAAATGGGGGCGAGCAAAGGCCGTTGAGGCGGACCCGTGCTCTGGGTTTGTGATAGCAACTCGCAACCCAGGCTTGGAAGCGTTCTCCCACTCCGAAATGCGCCAGGACCCTCTTCAAAAAGCTCCAATCGACCCGATCGAACGCCTTTTCAGTGTCAATGGCCAGGAGGACCGAGTCGGATTGTTGAAAGTGGGCTTTGTCAATTAAGTGAAGAAAGCGCATAGTGTTATCGCTGCACTGTCTGCCCGGGATGAAGCCAGATTGATCCGGCTCTATAATACCGGGGAGGTATGGTCCGAGCCGCGAAGCCAGCACACCCGTAAAGAGCTTAAGGTCAAGGTTAAGCAGAGAGATTGGTCGGAAGGCGGAACAATGCGAGGCATCCTTACCTGGTTTCGGTAAAACTATTACGTCTGCCTCCAACATGTCGGGCGGGATGGAGCCGGGGCCTTGAAACGAATTAAAAAGCTTTGTTAGCAGCGGAGCGAGCAGAGGACAAAAAGTTTTATAAAATCCGGCGGAGAAGCCGTTGTGGCCCGGCGACTTTAAGGGTTTGAGACGGGAGATGGCACTGATCACCTCTTCGATTCCAATAGGTGCGTCGAGGGCGCTGGCATTAGTCGAGTTTAGGGCTGTAGTGGCCGCGCCTCATAGATATATCTCTGCGTCAGCCTCTGAGACGTGTTCAGCTGCGTAAAGGGAAGCGTAGTAGTCACTAAAGGCTTTCACTATCTGCGCCTCATCGTGAATTTCGTTCCCGTTCTTGTTGCGTAGGAGCGTGATTTTTCAACGCTGGACCTTGGCTCGTAACGCGCTCACGAGAAGGCGCCCTGTTTTATTCCCCCCTACATAATAAATGTGACGCAGGCGGAGTACCGCGTACTCGGCCCGATCCATGTCTATACTTGCCAGTTGAGTCCTGGCCACTTTGAGTTGTTTCCAGACTCTAGGTGCGCCCGTTCGGCTGTGAACCTGTCTAATTTAACAACCCTAGCCGTAAGATCCGCTCTTTTAACTTTGCTGTCTTTGGCCTCCGCCGCTGCCACGGCGATCAGCTCGCCTGCACTACCGCTTTGAGCGCCCCCCACACTGCTGTCAAGGGCGTATCAGGGTGGTCGTTAACACCCAGGTAGTCAGTGATGCCCTTGCAGAGCTGCTGGACTACATCCTCTCGTTGCAAGAGGGGTTCCCGCAGCCGCCACCTACCGGGGGGTCTCTTGGGGGCCGGGACTCTAAGCAGAAATTTCCCCGGCCTCGGGATCTGAGATGGCCGCTGGGGTGATATCCACGTCCACCACTCGGGCCTCCAACTCCGAGGAGCCAATGAAATATTCTAGTCTAGCGTAGGTGTGATGTACATGCGAGTAGAAGGTGTATTGCGAAGCCCTGGGTGCTTAGCCCTCCACAAGTCCTCTAGCCCCCTTTGCTTCAACCAATCTTTGCCTGCCTCCGAAAGAGCTCCTGTACACCCGTAGCGGTGTCCGGATCTGTCCTTGTCTTTATCCATCGCTATATTTAGGTCCCCTCCCAGGGATAGTAAAGGGTCGGGGGAGCGCAGAGCCTCAGAGAGGGCATTCCGTAGAAAGGGTTCCTGCCTGGCATTTGGTGCATACAGTGACCCCACCGTCAACTGCACCGAGCCCACCGTAAAGCTGTGGGCTAAGAGTCTACCCTTAATCTCACCCACTTTATTGCCAACACAACTTAAGAAATGCCTGTCAACCAAGATTGCGACACCTGCCTTTTTATCATGAGTGGAGGAGAAGAACTGCTGTGGTAAGGCTCGGGACCTCAGCCGGTGCCAATCTTTAGAGAGCAAATGGGTTTCCTGAAGTAGGCATATTGCCGCCCCTGAGTGTTCTAGGTAGGATAGTACTGCACGTCGCTTGATGGGATTATTGGAGGCCTTTCACGTTCAGGGTTAGGATTTTTACAGTATCAGTAGTCATGGTGTCGGTTGTATGTAGTGTGCGCCGTCGTCGCCATATAGGGTAGTGTCTGACAACGTGGAATCGATGGGTCATGCGTGTTATTGGAGTCTAGTGATCGATCACCCTGCCACAAGAGGAAGCCCTGCCTCTGCCGACACGCTGGTTCCCCCTCCGACACACTGGGTCCCACCCCCCTCCTTTCCCACCCTGGAAAACCCCCCCAGTCCCAAACCCCAACTCCCTCACCCCAAGGATCCGTCTTCCCCAGAGTCTCCAAAACCCCAGCGACTCGTCCCACCCCCACCCCGTCCCCCCAACCCCAACTCGGCTGTCCCCCCAACCCCGGACACCCCCCCAGCCTCCCTGCCCTCCTCCCGAACCCCAACAAGGAACAACGCATTGCAAGTCATAGTCCCGGACCTATCAAAATACAGTTCAGGTCTGTGGTAACCTTACGCTGAGGTGCGCGTGGCTGTGGCGACCCGACGGCCCCCCACCCGAACCCCCCTCGGACCCGCTTGTTACCAGTGCAAAGTCATAACCCCTTCTTCTTGCTGCATCAGTTCAGTGACGCCGTATCCCTGGACACCTCCTGGACAGCCGATGCTTGTTCCTGCACCATCGTTGCTGGGACTAGTTTAAGATGGGTTTTAGGTGAATGTCTGCGGCCTACTCGCTGCCAGCCGTCACGTGACGGCTGCGGTGTTTTCTCTTGGGAAGATCGAGGAGATGCCTTGTGCGTCTGCGGGTCTTCTTCGTGGTCAATGCCCAGCAGGGCACACATGTCTTGCAGCGACTGGAGTTGATGTAAAGTCCCATTCCATTTACAAATCAGACGAAAGGGGTGACCCCACGAGTAGGGGATCCCTTGATCACTCAAGAACGATGTGACCGTTTTGAAGGACTTCCTCTTTTGTAGAGTGATAGCCGAGAGGTCCTGGTACAGCGCCACCTGATAACCATGATGGTGGAGAGGCTATTTCTGGTGTGCCTCCCTCAAGATGCGCTCCTTCAGAGTGAAGTCCGGTAGGAAGGCCAAGACCTTCAGAGGGAAGTCCGGTAGGAAGGCCAAGATGTCGGGGGGGGGGCAGGCGCGTGGCGCGTCAGACCTACCCTGTACGCTCTGTCAATGCGAATCTCAAAGTCATCTGTTGCCCCCAGAATCTCCTGGAACAGGCCCTGGAGGTAGCTGGTGATGTTGTCCCCTTCCGCCGTGGATGGCACTCCTCGGACCCTTATGCTGTTCCTCCGAGAGCGATTTTCTAGGTCCTCCGCATGTGCCCGAAGGTCCACCTGCTGTTCACGAAGGTGGAGGACCTCTTGCTGCAAGTGTTCGACCTCCTCGGTCCAGTTGTGTTCCATATCTTCCATCGCCGCCACACGTTCCCCCAGACTATCCACGTCGCGGCGTAATTCACGGTGCTCCCCGGCCATGTCTTGTTTGAGAGTCAGGAAGTTCTCACGTAAGGAGTTAAACAGGGTTTCCAGAAAGGATTTAGTGATAGGGGTCCCTCCGTCATCCTGTCCCGTGGGTTATTTCGCCGCCACTGGAGAAGGAGGGCTCTTCTCTCCCTTGGGGCCCTTTTGGCCAGCATGTCTGTAATAGTGCGCCCTCCCCTGCGCCCTACATTGGCCATGTTGCGCTGACTGTTCTGGCCCGAGGAGGCACAAAAGGCTTGTCTTCTCGGGGGAGGAGGGAAATGCACTCCAATGTCTGCGGGCCCCCTAGGCGCGCAGGGGCTGCAGGCTTATGCTGGGGCTGCCCGGTTGTCCACTCCGCCACGCCAGTGGAGGGTAGACACTGTCGTTGTGTTCAGGGGGCTTTGGGGGCTTCTGCTGTGGGGCCCCCATCCACACCCCACTCACCAGCCAAGCAGCGTCGATCAGGGCCCCTTCACGCTCTTACTGCTCAGGTCGTATCTGGTGCGGGGCCCCACCGCCCTTTCCGCACTGCGCTCACCCTCCGGGCTCCGTTTGCTGGGCCAATGCCGTCCACCGGCTGGCCTGTTCCTCGGGGCGTGTCTAATTGGGGTCCCCTTATCGGCCAGAGTCAGCCATCTCTGTCTCCCACAGGTGGTTTAGACGGGAGTCGATTGGTCGCAGTAGGCCCCAAAGCCTGGGGCTCGATTTTCGCGCCTCCCACAGGGGCGCACTCTCTCTGCCAGCCTGTTCCACCTCAGCAAGCACGTCCCCGAAGCTCTAGTGCTCCGCAGCTCGCCGCTGCCCCTGAGCTCCGTAGTGTGTAGGAGCCACGCAGTGATGGTACCCCTAGTGCCTCAGCGGTCCGGCCCCCTATTCACCAACATAAAGTCCTGCAGGGCCGAGCGCACCTGCCTGCTGTAGGCCCCAAAGCCCGGGCCTCGATCTTCGTGCCTCCCCGGGTGGGCGCTCACGCCGGTGCAGGCTGCTCCTTCCGCCTCACCGCTCGCCCGTCGGCCGCAGGCGCCACTCTCCCCGTTGTTGGCCCTCGGTTGCAGCTCCGGGCCAAACCCCTTCAATTGCCAGGCTAGGGGGCGCCTCACACAGCAGGTGTAGTTTGCCGGTTATCCCTCTGTCCCAGCCGCCATTACATGCCGCACTCAGCAAAGCACCACTGCGCGGGAGGACAGAGAGGTACGGGGGACTGGCGCTGCAGCTATCGCTCCTCCAGGCGAACGGGCACCCGCTGCTACGTTGCTGCCAGGCTCGGAGCCCACTTTCATGGGGGCTGTTTAGGGGCCTCCCTGGGGGTCCGGGCTGAGGAGCTTCACCACCACACATCCGCTCCGGCCGCCATCGTAGCCACACCCCCCCTCAACTCTTTTTGCGGTATGTAAAACAAAGTCACCAGTCTCAGGTGGTCTCAGGGCCCCATTATGGTTGTTTTTAACGCTTTCACTAGGCCACGGTAGAGTATGGGCTGCCTACAGTCGATAAAAATATCCAAGAGGAAAAACCTGGATGATATGGGTACAGGTCGATTATCTTTGCAAGACTCAAAACTCTCAAAGCCCAGATATGTGGGTCATAGTACCTAACACTGGCCCAGCTGGGGTTTGAACCCTGGTCAAAACTCACTCAAAGCCCCTCTGAACTAACAGTGAGCCATCTATTCTGCTGAAATTTCCCCAGCCAAAGGCATTTATGTCATAGAATAATGATGTCGGTCCTTCCTCTATTTCTATTGTCTTTGGACTTTAGATACCAGAAATCTTCTCTCGATTTACATTCTTTAAATACAAATAGCCCTTCCTTTCATACAGTCTGCCACTAGGCCCATGCATTTATTATTGTTACACAATCATCCACAAATTCTCATTCCACTAAATAAGTCATTTCTTTCATAGCAAACCTGTCCCCCCTATCCACATGCCACCCAGCATGCCATCAATGCCTCACATGCACTATGACTAAGGAGGCCATAGTTCTCCCAGATACTGCTAGGGGGTGATTTACAAAGGCACAGCTTTCATTTGTGGAATTTAGAAATAAAACTTTTAAAAAAAATGATTTTCCCCTGCTGGAGTTTGAACCCTGGTCAAAACTCACTCAAAGCCCCTGTGAACTAACAGTGAGCCATCTATTCTGCTGGAATTTGCCTCCAGCCACAGGAGTATTACACATGGAAAAATGATGTTGGTCCCTCCTGTATTTCCATGGTGTTTGGACTTTAGCTGGTACAAACACTCGTTCTATTTATATGCCATTAAGGAGAGAGACGCGGGCGTATTGGCCGCAAGGACGCGGTCCAGTCTACTATGTGTGTCGTGCGTCGGGGTGTAACAAGTAAAGAGCCTCTGAGTGGGATGGCTGTACGCCACACATCCACAGCTCCCAAATTATGCATCACTTCCCCTAGGCGTGCCGTCATACGTGGTTTCGTGCCAGAGCGAGGAGGATGCCGATCTAGATCCGGGTCCAACACACAATTAAAATCCCCAAACCAAATGAAGGGGGTGTCCAAGTCCGAGACAATAAGGTCCTGGAGATGGGAAAAGAAACCCGGATCATCAACGTTAGGTGCATAGGAATTTAAGAGCAGGAAATCCCTACCATCCAGCTTGATTCGCAGCAGCAAGTACCTGCCTTCGACATCTACCTCAACATACTGAACGGCACAGGGAACCCCAGGTGCCACCCAGATTAGGACCCCCCTGGCATAGGTAGAATAGGAGGAATGAAACATCTGGCCCGCCATTTTTTGGACAGCTTCTGGGCACCCTCTTCGTTCAAGTGGGTCTCCTGGAGGCACGCAATGGAGACGCCATGGCGTCGGAGGAATGAAAGGACCTTGTATCTTTTAGTGCAAGTGCCCAATCCACGCACGTTCCAAGTTAAGAATTTAAACCCCATGACAGGAGATCACGCCCAACCTGGCCATATATTACAAACAGCGTGTTCCGCCACCCACGGGCTCAACCAGCATCCAGGCCGGGGGACCTAGCCCATCTGATCAGCCATTCAAAAACCAGAAACACAGTACTCTCGATGCCAGCAACAACTTCCCCTCCCAACCCCACCAACCCCCCCAAACACCCCCAACCACACAACCCCCCCATAACATCTACCCCCACCCCCACCCACGAGCAAGATGACAGCAACACCAAAACACGCTATCCTGCCCTCCCCCTGCTGGTGCCAGGACGTACACAGCCACCCTATTCGTCCCATCCAACACACACACACACACCCAACCAAACACCACCCACCCCCCCTTCTAGCTCCCCATGGGACCCAGACGTACAGGAATGAACCTGGGCTTGGCCGCCGGCATCAGTCCCGAAGCAGGGCCCTCCCCAGCCAAAATAAAGACAGACACCGCCACATAAGGTCGTTCCAACGGGATACAGGTCCTACGCTCCACTCCGTCATTCAAGCTCGAACAGCACGGCTCCCAGGTACCTCATACAAACTCAAGGCCCAGCACTAAAGCCCCCAAAGCAGAGCACAACACTCTTCACTCCAACAGTACCTTATGACAGAGCCGTCCCCGGCAGCAGTTCAGACATTCCAGTCTCTGGGATCACCGGAGCCGTAGAGTCTGTACCTGGCACAATGTCCTGCAGGGTATCTGGAACCAACACGTCCCCAGGGGCGGATGCGCCCGAGGACTCTGGACCATCCCTCGCCAAGGAAGGTCCCAATGTCTCCGCCTTCCGCATCGTCGTCTCTGGGGATGGTTCCCCCAGGTCTCACGGGGCCCCCCTCGCTCTCCCGGGGGCATGTCGTCACCCCTGTATCTCCTGCCACTCCCACACCTCAGCGGGCTATTAGAAGAAATGCGCCCGGCCCTGAGATATCACCTTGACCTTGGCCGTATATAACAGCATATATTGTAGCTTCATCTCCCGGAGCTTCTGCCTGACTTCCAGGTAGGACTTCCGCTGCTCTTGCACCTGTTGGGTGTAATCAGGATAGATGCATATGCGGCTGTTCTCAATGGTGAGAGACTCCGTCTCCCTCGCCGCCTTCAGAATGCAATCCCGGACTTTATAGTTCAGGATCTTCGCAATCAATGCCCTCGGGGGCTCCACCGGGCGCGGGGGGGGACCATGGCCCTATGCGCCCGTTCAATGACAAATACATTTGATAGCCCATATGGGCACAGTTGAGTCCGAATCCAGTCCTCCAGGAAGCGCTCGGCATTCCCCGCCTCCAATCGCTCCGGCACACCCAGGACTCTAATGTTGCTGCGGCGCGCCCTACCCTCCGCGTCCTCAGCTCTTCGTTCCAATGCGTGCGTCGTAGAGTTGAGTTGCGTGACTGTCTTCTGGAGGGAAGCCACCTGCCCTTGTAACTTGGTAATGTTACCCTCCGCATCCGATACCTTATCCGCCACTTTGCGAAGATCCGTTCGCAGGAGGTTGACATCAAGCGATACAGTCTCTATCTGCCGCTCCAGCGCAGAATGGGAGCCCTGTATGGCCTTCAGCAACTCCGCCCGGGAAGGCTCCGCCGGCACATCCGCGCACTCCTCTAGACCTGTCTACCGCGTAATCAAATGCGACGGCAGACGCTGGGTTGTATACTGTGTGATACTATTAGGCTGAGTGGATTTCGACATCCTGTCCTTAAGCAGAGCCAGCAGACCAGGCACTCAGCGACCACCGCAGGGGAGCACCAAGGATCGTATACGGGTACCTCCGCTCAGTAGCGCGCCTCCTGGTCGCTCTTCAGGTCACTGCCATTCCGCTCCCGATCTCCCATCCAGCAGGACGAGGCTGTAGCAATGGGGTGGCGCACACAAGGATCAAGCACTACCTCAGTACGTCCCCAGCGAAATTCAAGATTAACAATACTATGTCCACACCAGTTCCTGTAACACTTGGTGTCCCTCAAGGATCCTCCCTCTCCCCTACTCTGTTCAAGCTAATCATGGAACCACTTACCGCACTACTTCAAGCATCTAATGTTCAATTTCACATGTACGCAGACAATACCCAGCTCTACCTTAAAATACACACCCTTGATGACATCAAAATACTCAACACAACGCTTAGGAACATACAGACTTTGCTGGCAGAGAATCACCTCAAACTTAACGCTCAAAAAACGGAATTCCTCCTAATAGTGCCTCCCACCAAAATCCCCCTCACTCAGTCCTGGCTTAACCATCTCATTGCACTCAACGTTCAACTTACTATTGTGGACTCAGCGAAATCTTTAGGCATAACCCTTGACTGCAATCTCAATATGCATCATCACATCAGCAATGCAACGACGGGAGCTAATTTCCAAATCAACACATTGCGGAAATTGAACACTTTCCTTCCTCCCAATGACTTCAGAACTGCAGTCCAAGCCCTAGTCATCCCTCCAGTGGATTATGGAAGTGTTGCCCTCTGTGGTCTCCCCATATCGACAACCGCACCATTAAAAGCCTCTATTAATGCTGCAGCCAGACTAATCACGGGCTCCAAAAAACTTTCACACATTTCTCCTGATCTAAAATCTTTCAACTGGCTGCCTTACGAAGCTAGAATACATCTGAAAATCGCCTGCATGACCCACAAGGCTATACACCACAACTCCCCCAGCTACCTCGCTCAGAAACTGACAATCTCAGGTGGCTCAAGAGTGACAAGAAGTGCAGACAATCTTCTTTTGAAACCTCAGATATTTCACAAGAAAAAAACCTATAAACGCTCCTTCTCAGGGATGGCGACCAGGATCTGCAATGCCCTCCCTCCAGAAATCAGACTTATCTCATCCTCGGCATCCTTCAAAAAAGAAGTAAAATCTCTCCTATTAGCTACATTTACCTGAACTTTGACTAATGTAATCTCGTAACTCAGTACTCTTCCTCCTATGACTATGTATATTGACCACCTATGCACCGTTGCTACCTTACCTTGTTTCTTTTTTTGTAACCATTTGCTCATCTTTGCACAAAATGTTTTCTTTAATTATTACTCCTTGCCTTTTTATCCCATTCTGTATGTAAAGAGCTCTGATATCCGTAAGGATCTTGTTTGCGCTCTATAAAACTTTTAAAATAAATAAAAATAAATTAAATTCACTATCAGGACATGCCACACACACCAGCGCATGTCCTACCTTTCACATACAGTGCACCCTGCCCATGGGGGTACATTGGACCTACCTCAGGGTCGACTTACATGTAGAAAAGGGAAGGTTTAGGGACTTGCAAGTGTGTGCACTTGCCAATTCGACATGGCAGCCCTAGGCTGTGGACAGGCTACGCAATGGCAGGCCAGAGTTACACTTTACAGGCTGTTTGCGTGGGTGGCACAATCCAGTGCTGCAGCCCACCAACAGCATTTGATTTATATGCCCTGGCACTCGCAGTGCACTTTACTAGGGACCGACACATGAATCAAATAGCCAATCATGAAAAAACCAATCCATAACACAGTTTACACAGAGAGCATATGAACTTTAGCACTGATTTGGAGTGGTTAAGTGCCCATAGTCCTAAAACCAATGCACACAGGTCAGGAAATAATAGGAGGAAAAATCTAAATATTTGGGGATAACCCTGCAAAAAGTGCCCTTTCCAACAAGCAGTCACACACATGCAAGCACAAACTCCACTCAATAGCAGTCACACACATGCACACTCGACTCACGAGCAGTCGCACACACTCCACTCACAAGCAGTTACACAAATTCAAGCGCAAACTCCACTCACGAGCAGTCGCACACATGCACACTCCACTCACGAGCAGTCACACTTATGCATGTGCACACTCTACTCACAAGCAGTCGCACATAGGAGCACTCGAGCTCTTCCACTAATGTTATGTGAATGTGATGACATGCAAACAGCTCCTTCATTCTGCAGGCAGAATGCGTGGTGAGCACAGTGCGGGGGAGACACTCAGAGTGTTAAACTCTCTGATGGATCCTGTCTGGATTGATACTGAAGGGCTCAGGAAACAGAGGAAAACTATGAAACAATGAAAACAGCAGTGTGGGGACGCCATTTATTATTCCATATATAAACACAAGCCTGCAAATTTTCAAACGATCCCGGATAGCTCAGTCGGTAGAGCATCAGGCTTTTGATCTGAGGGTCCAGGGTTCAAGTCCCTGTTCGGCCCGTTCGTTTATTTTACTTTTTTTTAAATCTATGATTTCTATTTTTGTTCTTAAAGGCCAACGCTCCTAGTATAAATAATCTTTGCAAGCTCTTTAAGGTTGGAATTCGCTAATTGCTCTCCTTTTCGATATTCAATGTTGTCTCCGTAGCGCCACCTCCTGTCTGTCTGTCACGGTGCACCGGTTTCAACCAGTGATAATCGGAAGTGCAGTCTGTGTGCAGCCGGATCCCACTCGGGCTTCCGCTCGTTGACATCTCTGCTCATTATCAGATACTTCTGTTTTGCATCTTATAAATGTAACAAACTTACTATATTCTATTCACAAATTTGAAACAACCTCGTGCAAGGGAAATGAGTGTAATCCATTTTTTTTTTTAAATTAATGTCTTCTTGTTGTAAATCGTTTGAAATAAAAGGACGTGAACATTTTCTAAAAGAAGTCACTGTGTGTGCCTTAAACCATCTTCCCTCAACAAGGTCTAATTTTTGCCACTTCCAGTGCAATGTGCAGAACTGCTGCGAAAATATAGAGCACGAGCTCTATACGTGTACCCACATGTAAACCCTATAGGTAAATGAGCTTCTCAGTGGCATGTTGGTCTAGGGGTATGATTCTTGCTTTAGGTGCGAGAGGTCCCGGTTTCAAATCCCGGACGAGCCATCTTTTGATTTTAATATTTTTGTTTTAAAATAGGGGCACTGAAAAACACATCAGAAAGATAAAAAAAAAAATTCCTTATTTAAAACGCATTAAATAAAAATTAAAAAATTTGAATATGAGAAAAATAAGAAAGAAAATGGGGCTTGTACGGGCTTTGATCCCGGGACCTCTCGCACCCTAAGCAAGAATCATACCCCTAGACCAACAAGCTACGTTGTATGATATTGCATCTTTCTCATATTTTAATTCTCAGTGCTCAGAGCTGCCACCAGAGCAGCATAGGGCTTTCAAGTAGACTTTTAAAGGGACCGCTCCATTAAAACCGACTCACTGAACAGCAGAGAAGGAATTAACAGCAGAACCAGAAGGACCCATAAGAACACTTCTTACCTCCCACGTCTGTGAGACTCACCGGCAATAGAGCAGGGGCCCCACATGCACAGAGAGCGCTGTATCAGGACGTGCGTTATTTATACTTTGATAAACCTATTTTGTGCAGTCATTTTAAGCGCCATTTTCATCTCTCAGTAATTCTGACCAATATACTCGAATATGCTTCTACGCCAGTGCATTAAATGGAACTATAGAAGTGAAGGTGCTCGCTATTTACAGTATCTGTTATTCTGCTTGCTCCTGAGAAGTGCACTGGCAGCACTGCGGAGAAGTGCACCTACTCACCCTTTCAAATGGAAGAAGTGCAGGTACTCAGTACCGGACAGAGTACTTGTCCATTTAAAGCAATGCCCAATGCCATATATAGCAAATAAAACCATATATATGATGAAATTAGTGGACACACGTACAAGCTCCGTCATCAGATTTTCTCCACACCCCTACTCATCACTCCCACGTTCACCAGTAACTAGACGTAAAAGAATGAGTGAGTGAAAGTGTGTGAGGGTGTATTCTAGGTTGCACTCCCCCATCCCATGAACATAGAGTGGGATTATGCACCCACTACTTCTTTCTCCTGAGTACAAGAAGAGCAGTCCAGTCCTTCATGGCTCCTCTCAGGTCAAAGACAGCAGGTCCAGTCCTCTTCAGTTCGTCCTCAGGTCCAGAAAGTGTTCTGAAGTTGCTGCCTGGAGATCAGGGCATAGCTTCAAGGGGGTTGTTTGGGGGTGTGACACCCTCCCAAATTAATGCATTAATTACTTGGCATTTGGGCTCAGGGCCCTGTGTCGGGTCTGCTATCTATGTGTTTTTCTGGTTTTGACCCGAGAATAAAAGACAAAAGATTAACCTTTTATGTGAATTGGCGCCAGAGATATGCAACTGGAGACTGAATTTCAAAATGTGAAACCAGATACACTTAAATCAATACCTGCTTCCCTGCTTCTTCAAATTGTGTGATCCTAAACAAATCTTTTATTTTGGAGCCATCTTTTTTCTTTATTATCCTACATAGGCACAATTCTAACTACTTCAAGTTGTGCGCTGTAAAACCACCTCTTATGCTTGATTTAATAATCTATAATGTTGTGCTTTCTATAATAAGAATCTAGGACACGTTTAGCATTTAAATGACTACTTTAACAATTGCGATACAAAAGGGGATGATGGACGGAGCGTTTGAGCGAATCAAACACTCACCCCCAGTCAACTGATCTGGGTTTAATCCATCACCATTCTTTAGCCCACTCTCCCACCCCAGTTCAGACATGGCCATATGCAAATCAGTCTGACCTGTGCCTCATGGGAACAGTCCAGCCCGAACTGCCAAGCCAATGCCTTCCCTGGACCGGAAACAAACTTCCGAGGACCGGTTTCTGGCATTCCAGCCGTCTTCAGCCCGGCTTGCTTGAATCCAGTGGTAAAGTGAGCAAGGGACTCACGTCTGAGCATACCCTGCCACACTTATGGCGGCCAAAAGCGATACAAAAGGGGGTGGTAATGGACGGAGCATCTGAACCAATCAAACACTAACACCCAGTCAAAAGATCTGGGTTTAATCCATCACCGTTCTTTAGCCCACTCTGCCACCCCAGTTCAGACATGACCATATGCAAATCAGTCTGACCCTGTGCCTCATGGGAACAGTCCAGCCCGAACTGCCAAGCCAATGCCTTCCCTGGACCTGAAACAAGCTACCGAGGACCAGTTTCTGGCAATTTCAGCCTTCATCAGCCCGGCTTGCTTGAATCCAGTGGCAAAGTGAGCAAAGTACTCACGTCTGAGCATACATTGCCACACGTTAACAATTGAGCAGAAGCGTGCCTCCGGCTGCGACAATCGGTCTCCGCAGGACACCCTTCATTTTGTACTTTTATGTCTTTTTTATAGGACGCCTAGACTGAAATTTTTGGTAGATATCTGAAAACAGGCGAAATTCTGTCATGCTGAAGCTGCCCTGCTCTTTCTACAAAGAGCAAACGATATGCGCACTTTATGCTGTATTATGAATTTCATTAAGGTCTCAGTAAGGCTGAGAAACACTAGAGGACTGAGTTAATCAATGTTTAAGATAAAATTCGTTTCTACCTTTTATCTGTATCAGCGATTTTTAGATTGAGTTCAGATATTTTACTTAATTGTATTTTTTAACTGTATATATGTGCTTTTATGATGTTTTTTAATCATCGAATAAAGATTTCTGAACTTGAACTTGAATTTGAACTTGACTACTCACTTGCTGCTTAGTTCACTAATGACATTGTCGGGTTGAGCAATGAATAGTTCTAAAAAAACTATCAGTTTTAATAAACTTGTTTATATGCATTGACATCATCTGATGTACAAAATTAAAAGGCTTCTGCATGTTTAAGAAATAATTTTTTTGGGCGGAAAGAGCGGTCTATATGCACAGAGCATGCCCCAACAAGTGGTCTAGGATAGGGGGTACATGGAATGCATTCAGAGGAAACATATATGAACCCCCACATGCAGAATCGATCTCAAATGTCAGTGAGTAATGGATGTATAAGGATAATATGTATGTATGTTTTGCAGCCGATTTTATAAGATGTATTGTTGTGGTTTTAATTAAATGAAACAATAAAAACTTTTTCACTTAAAAAAAAATGTATGTTTTGCTATGCTTCTATGCACTGTGGTGGAAATGATGCAGCGTTTTTGCTAATGTATCAGCAACAAAGATCAATACTTTACTATATAATGAGAGACAAGAACCTCGTAATATGCTCTGTAGGCGCAAAGCAAGTGGATTGCATTTGGTTATGGTTTAAAAAATTCAATACAAAATATATATATTTTTTGTAAGAAATACATCTTTTGAATTTTGAAGCGATTGCATTGTATTTTTATTTTATGTTTGTTGCACAATATAAGTAGCAACATTTTTCATGGCTCCGTATTCGTACAGACTCTTGGGGCCAAGCCAGACACATGTCTCAGTTCTGGCTCTGTCCACCCAAATAATAGGCCCTCAAGTTCTCCTCTATTTCAGAATCAGGCCTATTACATGGGGTTGCCATTCAGTTAATAACACTATTTGCAAAATGCAAGGACTAGAAACATGGGGCTCCGCCACATGCAGCAATTTGACAAGTCTACCATCAAGGCTTCTTGTAGCAGAGAAGAAGAAGAGCGCATGAAGCGGTCATACATGTAAAATAGGCGATCCCAGGGAAGGGACTCAAGGCCTTTATGGTGTACATGACCGTAGTCATGAGTTCCCAGGGAGAACAACCAGGTCGAGGTGGGATGGGTAGGGGCGTAGCTACTACAGGCGTCTTTAGGGTATAACACCCCTCAAATGCATTCTTCGTTTGGTAGTTGGGCCAAAGGGCTCTGAGTCCAGTGTGCTATATCTGTGTCCTTTTTTTCTCATCACTCTCATTTCACAAAGAGGTTTTAACTTGTTAATTTTTTTGATTGCAATCTTAAATATATATATAGTGACTGCTTTACCAAAATATGAAATCTATCCCTATAGAAGTACACCTTGAATGGGTGCAAATATACTACTTTTTTTAATTCACATAGCTTGGCAGTAGTAGACTTATGAATGATGCTCCAGTCTGAGATTTTAAGGTATATCACTGACAATCGAACAACCGAAAGGTGATGGGATGAATAATTGCAAATAGTATAACGAGTGTCAAATGCTTGGGGAAGCATTCCAACCTATCATTTTGTGCCCAATGTTACACTGCAGACAGAGGCCCACTTAACCCCTTTTGTGCTCCCGTCGGCCACTACCTCGCTGGTGCTGCCTACCGGCCGACGGAGCCCCGTCCAGCAATTAGAACGCCCGCACCGCAGCCGAAAAAACGCTGCGGTTAAGGCGTTAAAGCAAATCAGTACTGATGCTGTTTCTCATGGGCAAAGCCCACGACAAGCCTTGATCATCTTACCTGTCCACCCTGCAGCTGACTGCTTTTTTAATTGGGAAATTTGAGCTCCCCCTGAATCTCACTAACTAGGCCAGTCCCCTGCTGGAGATGCCACATTCATGCATGGCACGTAATCAGACACATAAGGGCTTGATTTGCTTGATGCACAGAGTCAAGTTTACTCTTCCTGTGAGTTCATGTCCCCATTACATTAAGGTTGTTGAACTTGTTACTGTGCCTACTACATAATACACTGCAACCTACAAGCTGCAGGCTCTAATCCCTAAAGTATAGTTAAAGGTGACTGAGCCAGCTGCACAGGTCTGCTTGTGATCTCCAGGTTACACATCCCAGTCCAGTTACGGTTACTCAAAGGCTCAATTTACTGCAGAATAATGTAAATAAACTGCAGATTGCACTTTTGAATTCACATAGGAGCTACCCAGCCTCTCATTCTTCTAAGGTGGACACAATCTGTACATTTAAATATAATGCTAACATGAAGTAGGACTCAGGTTACTGTGGGTGAGTCTCCAGCACATCTTTCATAATAACCATGTATCTTTCAAAATACTCCTCTCTTATTACAGTATTGCTGGGGGGACTGGTGATTTACATGGTGAGCTCAGGTCACATTCCCTACTTTCCCCAGTTGTAGCAGTAGGAATTGTAAAGCACATTTTCACCCTGAAAAGTACATTGGTACTGAAAAACAGATGTTCATTGTTCTCTAACTCAATAGTGCTCCTTTTATTAACCACAGAAAGATGAAAGGCTGAGTCAACTTACCAGCCTTTGAACCCGTGACCCTGAAGTCAAACACAGATCTCTGCAGTTAAATGTATGAGTCCCCAGAGCCACCAACTGAGCAAAAGCAGCAGGTCAAGCAGTGCACTATTCATAGTGTTTGGCTACAGACAGCTGCAGCTGTCTGTTAGCAACTGCTAATGAGTAGGCCTGGGCGGAGTTCGTGGAGTTCCGCATGACTGAAAAACTCTGCTGTGCTGCGCGGACTTCCGCAAGCAGCAGAGTGCGTTACGTTGCACCATTCGCACTGATTTTTAGAACTTGGTGTTTGACCCGTGCTATAAAATCAGTGCAAAAGGTGCACGCACAGCGCAAGAGGGTGCAGCTTCTTTCTGCTGCTCGAGTTGATGTTCTACTAGGGCAGCAGCTTCCTCAGTGCGAATGGAAGGTTTCTCAACGCAAGCGGTAGCGACCATCCACACTGCCGGCATTGAAAGATATCGCCGGGAGGTGGTCTGGGGTAAAATTCTCCCCGCTTGCAAACTTATTGTTGGTGAGCGCAAGTAAGTAAAAACTCTGCTCTGCGGAGTTTTTCAGAACTCCGCGTGCTAAGCGGAGCGTGGAGTGGGAAAAACTCAGCAAAATCAATGAGCGAAGTGGAATTTCATGCTCAGGCCTACAAAAGAGCTCCACACTATCAGGGTCACTGCATATTCATTTTTTTACATTTTGCTGTTGAAAACCATTATATTAAATGTGAAGTGACTGCCATCTTCTACTTCATAACTTGCAATGCATGAAATAATAGTATTGTTACCTTAGGTATCACAGGCAAACCACTTGTGTTGGCTTTGTCAAATGCTTCTTTCTGTTCTTATCTTTGTGTATTGCCCGTCACGCCAACACTCTGTGAAAAAGCATTGGCATAGCCAATATGTCGTGCCTTTGGGACCTTATAATTATTTGGCCATGCAGCACATTATCCTGGGTGCTACAGCATCTACTGTTACTTCACGGAATGGGAGGAATGGCACCCTCACAGCTGCCCCATCCCGTAAAGGACAGTGCCCTCACAGCCATTGTTAGAGCACAGTGCTGCTACAGCTGCTCCAAGCAGAAAACACACAGCACTCCTGTAGCTGCTGTGATACGTTGGCCTGGCATATGCTGTCCACTATTCTAGTGGGCACCTAGCACCAGTCCAAATGACCCTTATTGATGGTAGAATGTGCGTGCCCATACACACACACGCCCACATACACACACACTCACACACACCCTCCACCCCCACCCACCCCCCCTCTCCCTCACCAACAAACATTGCGTGCTTTTTCTTTCCCTCCCTCCTCCTTCTCTATGGCTGGTCTTCTTCCGTCCCTGCAGCGCTGTTACTGGTAGAATGATGCGTGTGCTGTGGCTCGTCTGGGTCCTCGGCTGTGCCAGCATGTACTCACAAAAAGACCCACTGGTCATCTTGGACAGCGACAACCGATCTCTCCTTCTTCACCGAGTTCTACGCCTCGCCACTGGGCACGAGCTGCAGGCCACGCCGATGTGCACGGTCACGGCTTGCCTCCAGCGTGCGCTGCTCTTTCACTTTCCCTTAGTTTTGAGTCGTGGAGCTTAACGCTGAGACTACAGTGCGGAGTCCTTTCCGGAACCAGGGAAAGCACACGTAGTAGAAGAGGGTACGTGGCATAGCCCTTGATGAGCAGCTGAGGAAGAAGCCTACCAAGCCGATACCCGATTATGAGTTACAGCTCGACGTCCGGCCCTGAAGACGAGCTATGCAATAGAGACCTACGACAAGCCAAGGAAAAGCATAGTGGCGAGACACTGGGTCCAAGTGCTGCATTAATTAGGTGAGAGCTGCGGGTTTGACGAGGCAGCTTGGAGAGGACGGCGTTGGAGACTGGCCCTTACTAGTTGTCTACAGGATCATTGGGCAGATGCAATTGCATTTTCGTTGCAGAGCGGGAAATCCCCCTGCTCTTTCTAGCAGTTGCTCCTAAGCAATTCCTGCACGCACCAAGTTCATTAATGACTCCTGTCAGGCCGCCTCCAAATTGAAAACGCATTTTCAGAGCTGCCTTTGTTTCGAAATCACTCTTTTGTTGACTTATCAGCTTTTTTGCCTCAGAGCGTCCAGCTGTGTTGAGCTGACACCTTGAGCCGACACACGTACACGCAGGCGGCCTTCATCAGTGAGGTCAGCGCCCCCTCGGGTGTCCCGTGGACCGCTCTCCTCCAGTCTAAATAGCCTCATTTATCACGACAAGGCCCAGTTCTCTTCCAGAGTGAGCCAGTCCAGCACTTACAGTATTCACATCAATTTATACAACGTATGCTTGGCACACAGCGGGGAACCGCGGGAGCCATACCAGTCAAAGCATTTGCAATGCAATAGGTCTCACATTTACACGAGTTTAAGCTAGTGGCATTGTAAATGACAATGCATTTTATTTATGTTTTAAAAAAGAAAACATAAATAAAAGTAATTTATTTGCAATGTCAATTGCTTAAACTTGCGTAAATGCCAGACCTATTGAATTGCAAATGCTTGTTTAAAATGCCATTGTACTCCAAAGTACGGGGCAATCCTGTCATGTGTACGTATACTTCTGGTGCCTCAAAGAATAGCATACGGGATTGGTACACTACCCTCAGCTTGGCTAGATACAGCAATGCATAGGGAAGTTTCTGCTGACCTAGTTGGGCCTTGTCTGCCATAAATTACTGTTGCTTCTGCTGGACTAGTCTTGTGTACTCATGACATTTGAGGATGCAAGTGTTTTTGAACATCAGGTGTTCTTTGTCTGGATTGCTTTCAAATCATGTCTCTGTTGTGCTTATTCAAAATCTTTGCAATGAAAGGACTTGGTCTGGCTTCCCGGGGCGACTTCTGCATCATGGTCCTGTGTGCCCTTTCTACAACAAAATAATAGGACAACAACTATGGAAGTAGCCAGCCGGTGAGCCACTTAGTAAGGAACTCTTCCATGCTCCCCATTCATTTTGAATAAGCTTTATTCGATAGCAATTATCATAAAAGCATTTCACAGTCACATAAAAGTATATAAAATTAATATTTCATATAGTAAAAACAAGTTTTAAAAACCTGGCTATACCGTCCACTCTAAATCTATGCTTAATATCTTAATTGGCATTTGCTCATTAGGTTTAAAATCACAGATTAGCTAAAACACATGTCCCATATAAAACAGTTATTCTTCAGTACTTTGCAAATAATTCCTATGTGTAAATTATCTCTCAGATCCACAGATTAGATGGTATTTATTTGCACATTACTCCTTAATTGTGCCCTTATACGGATAATCCACGCACACCCCAGGTACTTTGTAACACCACATAGTAGCGAGGACCTACTTGAGTCACTTCTCATGATTCGTAGAGCATCAAGAAGGTTTCTAGTGCCCAAATATAATACATATAGGCTTGATCCATTTGGCCCTTGCTTGCTTGTAGGCTGGGCTAGCAAAGACTACATGGTCTACAGTTTCTTGTTGTGCATCACAGCAGGGGCAGTTATATAGGTTGGAGGTTGTTGGGTCCCATTTGCCAGTTTGGTATTTAGCCTTACTGACCCTAATGTAAACTGCATATATAGTGCCCTGTCTCTGTGTTTCCTTATAAAATCTAGATAAGGTTCCAGGGATCAAACTGATTTATGCTGGATGAACTCTTCAAATAGTCAGACAAGCATTGGTTTATGTAAGACCTGGTGATTTACTCAGTTCCAGTAATTCTTTTTTAACTCTCTCTTAGTCGGAGTGACCTGCTTGGCCCAAGCTTTGGCTAAGCCCAGCTTGGTTAGTAATTCCTTTAGATCTTTAAGCCACTTAACACCTTTGTTGTTATCAAGGGTAATTAGCTCAGAAAGGACCGTCGCATAGCTATGGAGTTTTGGGGTGCGTCTTAGTCTTATCCAGTATAGAATAGGGCAAAGTATATCCACCTCGCTAAAAGTGTGTCTGCCCATGTCAGAGACTATGGGCTTGAGTGGTGTATTGGTAGGGACGGATACCAGATCTCTAAAGAATTTACTCTTTGATTGTCCAATCTCATTAGTTTTTTCGAAGCCCCATAGTTCAGCGCCATAAATTCTTGACCTCACAGCTTTACCTTTATAGACTACTAGTGAAGGAGCTACCAGTCTAATTGACGTTAACCTTTGGTCCCTTTCAATGGCATTCACCACCCGCTTATGGTTCAGTAACATTTTGTTCATGTGAGTCCCTGTGATCTCGGATCCCGAGATCCCCATATCCGAGACTATCTATCCCCTCTATTACCGCCTCGCACCATAGCCCGTCCAGGCAGACGCGTAGAGCCCCCAACAACAGCGTCCCTGACGACAGGCATCCCGCCCCTCTCTCCTGTGCAGGAACCAATCAGAGGTGCCGAAGGACCGGAAGGGATACACCGTGACCCCGGAAGTCCCGCCTCTCCACCGACTGTCGGATACAGAAAAGCCGGAAGAGAAGACACGAGCGGGGTCGAAGGATTGTGGCAGGAGATTTCGGCTGGACCGGTGATGGACGGAGAAGACGGGAACGGAGAACGCGAGGAGTGGTCCGAAGAGTGGTGGAGTCCCACGGAGGTGGCTGGAGAGCGGCCGTAACTCGGAGGAGAGTTAGGGCGGAGCGCGTGAGTACCAGTTACTCCCTTGAGCACGCTAGGTGCCCGTGTATATAGTTAGAAACCCCTCCCAGTGTAAATTGTTCCCGCTATCCTAGGCACGTCACAAGTAAGCACTAAGCAGGTTGTAAATACGCACTTCACACTGTATAAAGAGCACCCCTCTCCCCACATCCCTGAGCACTTCCATTCCTTTCCTTTCCTTGATCCATACCCGTACCGCCCTCACTTCCCCTTCGTATCCACACACTCCCGGGTTAACGGTGAAGGTACCGGATCTCGAGTCCAAGCACAGCTAACGGCTCCCTCTTTTCTCTTGTTTGCCCTCCGAGGTATTCTCCGACCACAACGAGGCAGCTACACCAAAGACCCAGCCTTTCCTTGGACCCTCATCCCGCCCAGACAAGAAAGAAGAAGACGTACACCTCTTCCCGGGATTTGGACCGGACTCTCCTACTGTCCCCGAAAAACCTTGTACAAACAAACCCCAATAAACCGCTATCGCCCACTATATCCGGCCTCCTCGCCTGCTTTACCAGTCCGCTGACCGCCCACGATCACATCTGGTGTCAGAAGTGGGATTTACTGGAGGAATGGAGGCCGTGATGAAAAGGATGGCGGAATCTCAAGAACAACTGGGAAAGTTAATGGAGCAGTTCCTCAAAACTGCCGAGGACGATCGGGGGCAGCTCCATGATGTCTTGAAGGGACAGGGATCCTCCCACGACCAGGCTATGGGGAAACTGACAGATGTCCTGGGTCAACCGCGCCCGATGTCCTCCCTCCCGTCAGTGGTACTGCAGAAATACGTACCGGGGGAGGACCCTGACTTTTTCTTTACCAACTTTGAACGGCTGGCCCAGGCCGCCGCCTGGCCGTTAGACCGATGGGCTCACTATCTAGGGCCCCTGCTAACGGGGGATCTACAAGCTGCCTACCAGCAAGCGAATATACAAGGCAATACCCCCTATGACGACGTAAAGAAATGCATTCTTGAGCGGCTAGGTATAGATGAGGAAACCTACCGCGTACGTCTGCGCCAAGTAAAAGAAGGACCCCAAGAGACTCCCAGGGCCCTCTCCTTCCGAATCAAAGACCTCGCCAACCGCTGGCTGAAACCCGACAACTCCACTAAAGAGAATATCCTGGAAAAAATTTACCTGGAACAATTCCTATCGTCTTTGCATCCAGGCACGCAAAGATGGGTACGCCAGCATGCTCACCTGACCCTGAACACAGCAATAGAAATTGCAAGCGCTTATAGCAGGGCCCAGGAGGTCCAGAGGGGAAAGGACGATCACCCCCACAAACCTCATCCCCCCACAGGACTACGACCTCCATGACCCCCAGTACCAAGAAGACCTGATCCTCCTATCTTTTTCCCCACACCGGTGATGCATCGTCCTGTTAATCCTGGACCACAATGCTATAGCTGTGGCGGATTCGGTCACATTGCCAGGAACTGTCCACACAAGGAAGAGCCGATGGAAGTGGGTCTGGCACGGAACTATGTGTGCTCCGTACCAGGGGCCCCTCCGCCCCCTTTCCGACGTCCAGTGAACTTTGATGGACAACCCCTCATGGCCCTTACGGACACAGGGTGTCGACAGAGCGTTATCAGGCCTCAAGACCTATCCTACCCGGTGCAACCTTCGTCCGGCATGGTTGCCATTCAATGTGTGCACGGGGACACGAAGAGTTACCCCACCGCCCAAGTACTGGTTCAGCATGAAAAGGATCCCGGCACGGCTCTTACAATGGGACTGATCCCCGCCCTACCAGAACAGGCGATCCTAGGAAGTGATTACCCCGGATTGCCCGGAATGTTGCATGACACCACAGAGTCCCTGACACACTGGTGGGAAGAAGCTCCCTTCCCTAAGGGATTGTCCTCCCCCCTGCAAACCCGTAAACCAGCAAAAACCAAAGCACAGAAGAAAAAGGAAAAAAGGGAATATACGGGCGCCTATCCAGTGCTTCCGGATGAACACCCCTGGCAAACGGACCGTGAATTCCGGGCCGCACAGCAGGAAGACCCTCTGTTACAGGAAGCCTGGGGAAGGGCAGTGGATCAAGAGGACCCCCTTAACGTAGGTCCCTACTTCTTTAAGAAAAACGGCCTTTTATACCGAAAAGGGGGGATCCAACAGAAACCCCAACTCCTGGTCCCCGGCCCCTTTCAGGAGAAAGTACTCTTCCTAGCACATAGTCATCTTCTGGGAGGGCATTTCGGTGAAGAAAAGACCAGCCAAACAATCCTGGATAAGTTTTATTGGCCTGGAATTCACCAGCATATCATAAAGTTTTGCAAAGAATGTCCGGTCTGCCAAAAGCATAGTAGATACCGACCCCCTAGGGCCCCACTGCAACCCCTTCCCATCATAGACGTCCCATTCAGCAGAGTAGGGATGGACATAATCGGACCCCTATTACCGTCCCGGAGTGGGTGTCGTTACGCCCTGGTAATTGTTGACTATGCCACCCGCTTCCCTGAAGCCCTGCCCCTGAGACAACCCACCACCCAGAACATTGCGAAGGCCCTCATTACTGTATTCACTCGGGTGGGTTTTCCCAGGGAAATACTAACCGATCAGGGTACTCCTTTTGTCTCCTCTCTGATGAAACAGGTATGCGCCAGCCTGGGGATCAAACAAATCAGAACCTCGGCATACCACCCGCAAACCGACGGTTTAGTCGAGCGGTATAATGCCACCCTAAAACAGACCCTTAAGAAACTGCTAGGCTTAGAAGCCAAGAGGTGGGAAGATATGCTACCCCTTGCCCTGTTTGCTATCCGTTGTGCCACCCAAAGTAGCACCGGGTATTCCCCCTATGAATTGTTATACGGCCGACCCCCCCGCACCTTTCTTGATATGGCCCAAGAAGCATGGGAAGCAGAACCAGACCGTACCCGGCCCCTTCCCGAATACATGGAGAACCTGAAAACCCACCTATCCCTTATGAGAGATATAGTAAGCCAGAACCTCGAGAGTGCCCAGAACAGACAAAAAGGACAATACGATAAAGGCACCAAACCCAGAACCTTCCTGGCAGGGGATCTTGTGTTACTTATGCTGCCATCCTCCGATCAAAAACTCCTGGGACAGTGGCAAGGTCCATATAGCATCTTACGTCAGGTGACCCCAGTCACATACGAGCTAGACATAGATCCCGGTCGTGGAGTCACTCAGATCTACCACGTTAATCTTCTAAAAAAATGGGAAGGCCCCCGCCCCGTCTTAAGTGGGTCAGCACACATAGAACCCCTCTCCTTCAGCCCTTGTATCGATCCCGATATCACCCCACGACAGAGACAGGAACTCGAAACAGTACTATTTCCATTGCGACAGGTGTTCTCCTCCTCCCCGGGACACACCTCTATCACTGAGCACACGATACAAACCATTCCCGGGCAGGTAGTGCGACAAAGGCCGTACAGAGTCCCCGAGGCCCGCAGGGAAGTAATCCGACGCGAAACGGAACAGATGCTACAGATGGGTATCATCGAGCCCTCGGTAAGCGAGTGGAATTCCCCGATAGTACTCGTACCCAAACCGGACGGGTCTGTCCGGTTTTGTATTGATTTCCGGGGGGTAAATAAGATATCCTCCTTTGATACATACCCCTTACCCCGCGTCGACGAGATGGTCGAACGCATAGGGAAGGCCCAATACATCTCCACGCTAGACCTCTGTAAGGGGTATTGGCAAATTCCCCTACGGGAAGAAGATAGAAAAAAGACGGCCTTCTCCACACCTGACGGGTTATACCAATTCCTGGTCCTTCCTTTTGGGCTTCATGGCGCCCCAGCCACGTTCCAACGGGCCATGAATAACATCCTGCAACCTCACTCTCTCTATGCTGGTGCATATCTTGATGATATCGTGATTTATAGTGACAACTGGACCCAGCATTTAGAACACCTGTACCAGGTCATCTCCTCCATAGGGGCATATGGTTTTACCATTAATCCCTCCAAAACTACCCTAGCAGCACAGACCGTGAAGTACCTATGTTTTCTCCTAGGGGAAGGCTTAATCAGACCCCAGGAGAGCAAAATCGAAGCCATACAGTCCCTCCCCTTCCCCCAGAGCAAAAGAGACCTTCGTGCTTTCCTGGGGCTCCTGGGTTACTACCGACGGTTCGTCCCCAACTTCTCACAAAGAGCAGCCCCCCTCACTGACCTCCTAAAAAAATCTATGAGAACAGACACCCTCCTCAAATCCCCTACGGTTGAACTGATGCAGGCATTCACGGATCTAAAGAATGCCCTGACCTCCCATCCCGTGTTAGTAAGCCCAGACTATACACGGCCGTTTATTTTACAAACTGACGCCTCCGAACAGGGACTCGGGGCGGTCCTCTCCCAGAAAGACCCCCAAGGGAACGAGAAACCTATCCTCTTTCTTAGCAGAAAACTGTTTCCCCGAGAGAAAAACTACGCCGTGGTGGAGAAGGAAGCCCTGGCCATTAAGTGGGCAGTAGACAGCCTACGGTATTATCTGGAGGGGAGACAATTCACCATCTACACTGACCATGCTCCCCTGGAGTGGATGGCGCGGAACAAGGGCCACAACGATAGAATCCTCCGCTGGTTCCTATCCCTCCAACCGTATCACTTCGCCACTGTACACAGGAAGGGCTTAGAACAAGGTAACGCAGACTACCTTTCTCGTTACCCTGTGTCCACAGAGGGTACAAGAAAGACAGCTAGGGGAAGGGAATGTGATCTCGGATCCCGAGATCCCCATATCCGAGACTATCTATCCCCTCTATTACCGCCTCGCACCATAGCCCGTCCAGGCAGACGCGTAGAGCCCCCAACAACAGCGTCCCTGACGACAGGCATCCCGCCCCTCTCTCCTGTGCAGGAACCAATCAGAGGTGCAGAAGGACCGGAAGGGATACACCGTGACCCCGGAAGTCCCGCCTCTCCACCGACTGTCGGATACAGAAAAGCCGGAAGAGAAGACACGAGCGGGGTCGAAGGATTGTGGCAGGAGATTTCGGCTGGACCGGTGACGGACGGAGAAGACGGGAACGGAGAACGCGAGGAGTGGTCCGAAGAGTGGTGGAGTCCCACGGAGGTGGCTGGAGAGCGGCCGTAACTCGGAGGAGAGTTACGGCGGAGCGCGTGAGTACCAGTTACTCCCTTGAGCACGCTAGGTGCCCGTGTATATAGTTAGAAACCCCTCCCAGTGTAAATTGTTCCCGCTATCCTAGGCACGTCACAAGTAAGCACTAAGCAGGTTGTAAATACGCACTTCACACTGTATAAAGAGCACCCCTCTCCCCACATCCCTGAGCACTTCCATTCCTTTCCTTTCCTTGATCCATACCCGTACCGCCCTCACTTCCCCTTCGTATCCACACACTCCCGGGTTAACGGTGAAGGTACCGGATCTCGAGTCCAAGCACAGCTAACGGCTCCCTCTTTTCTCTTGTTTGCCCTCCGAGGTATTCTCCGACCACAACGAGGCAGCTACACCAAAGACCCAGCCTTTCCTTGGACCCTCATCCCGCCCAGACAAGAAAGAAGAAGACGTACACCTCTTCCCGGGATTTGGACCGGACTCTCCTACTGTCCCCGAAAAACCTTGTACAAACAAACCCCAATAAACCGCTATCGCCCACTATATCCGGCCTCCTCGCCTGCTTTACCAGTCCGCTGACCGCCCACGATCACATCCCCCCATTGCATTTTATGCGATAACCTAATAACCAGATAATCAAAGGAATGGACTCTCTCTAAGGGGTAAACCATTGTTAGTGAGAGTGTTATTAAAATGTTTGCCCAGATTGAAAGCCATAAACTTAGTCTTTGTGATGTTTATCATTAGGCCCCTTTGTGTACAGAAAAAATTGAAAGCGGGTGAGGAGTTCCCGGAGGCCCATTGGGGTTTTCGATATTAAAATAGTGTCGTCGGCCAACAGTAGGGTATTTTTTTTTTCTCCTTCAAAAATTGGAGCAATATTTTTTTTGAAATTGGCTCAAAAAACTAACCACTCCATTTACATAAAGTGAAAAGAGGGTAGGAGCCATCACACAGCCCTGGCAAACCCCCTGTTGAACTGTATCTTGTCTTTACTTTGCCCATGAGCCCCCATCTAACTCGGGCATAGGTTTCATCATGGAGGCATATTAAAATATTTAAAAGGTATGAGGGTAAGCCCATTTCCTGGAGCACTGACCATAGCTTCTCTCGCGGCACTAAATCATAAATGGTTTTAAGCTCAATGAACGCAATAAAGACTTCCCATGACAATTATGACTACTTTCCAATATAAAATAAGTAATGTAAACACTCCTGTACTGGTACCTTTACTAAAACCTGTTTGATAGGTGGAAAGATTATCTTCCTCCTCCATCCAATTTTGAATCCTATTTACAAGGGCTCTGCCAACCACTTTCTGCATGGTATCTATTAGGGTGATAGCCCTGTATTTGTTAGTGTCCTGGCCGTCTCATTTTTTATATATAGTTATGACCTCTGCTCCTTTCCTAGATATAGCGACTTCTGCTCCTTTCATTATATTGTTGATTAAAAGCAGGATATATTGGGCCCACTTCTGTAGTTCTAATTAGAGCAAGTCACCCAGTATACCACCTGGGGCTGCCGCCTTTGCAGGAATAGTACAGTTAATTGCATTCTCAATCTCTTTCATTTGGAAGAGATTGGTATCTTCAATTGTAAGTGGAACCTGAATTCTCTTCAACTGAGAGGTAGGTAGGGCCTCTAGTTCATCCGTGTGCAGTTGGGAAAAGTCATCCCACCAGGCCTCATCACCAATATGGTTCGTGATTGGGATGTTGTCCCTCCTATTTCTCATCTTGATTAGAGGCCAAAAGTAGGCGTAATCCCTCTTGGAATGCAAAAGGAGTACAAAGTTCCCCGGGAAGAGTGTAGGAGTAGAGGTGTGTGTGCTAGGAAGTGGGGGGAATCCCCAGGTTGGGACTAAAACCCTCACACACCCAGCAAGCTAGGTGTCATGCTTCATCATATGGGTTCTGCTCCTAGTCAGACTGGCGCTGCAATGTCTGACGGGCTCCCGAAACCGGGGCACTTTATCGGAGATCTTTTGTCCCGAACATATGGTGCATGCGTGTGAGGGGGTGGGGGAGTGTGGTCATGACGTGAGTGGTAAAGTTAAAAAAGGTAAATCAGTCCACGACCTATTTTATTATTGTGGTAGATTTCCTTGGTTAAAAGGGGGTGGGAAGGGAGCTAAATGCCCTGGAACTATCCTAGCAAGTTAGCTACTACCCTCTTATACGGTCGACATGTTTCTTGCCATGATGGCAATTCCTCAGGACCTCGATGTAGTGTACCACACAGTGAAAAGAAATTAATTAAGGAAGTGAGTAAAAATTATATAAGAAACTTGCAATATGGTATACGACCTTCCGTGGGCGGTAATACCGGATTGCAGGCCGATTGGTCCTGCTCAAGTTTCTAGACCTGTGGAGAATAATTTAACACAGTTTTCAGATGGCATTTTCGGAGTGCTGATCCCATCTGATGGAGTTGCACCCATATATTCCACGCACACACACACACACACACAACAACCCTAGTGAGAGATAAAAACAAGCATAAAAATAATTATTAGCGAGTTTGGTGACAAAATCACACAACCAGTGGTTTGTGCACATGAATAAACTAGAAATTAGCGACGGTAATGAAAGAAGTCAAAAACTGCCATTTAGAGGAAGGCGACCGGGTTAATCATGCTCACCCCAGGAGATTCCCTGAAGTGCTTCTCAGTCTGCTTTTGATAAACCAGTGGGAAAAAAGGGATATGATACCTAGTGGGGGAGATTAGCGGTACAATAAGCTGTGTAAATGTAATCACAGAATGGTAAGGGAGTGACAAGGACCCCTAGGAGGGCGTACACCAGGAAGTATGCAAGTACCTCGCATCTCCAAATTCCGCGTGTCGCGGTCTGTCATCACTCCTTAGCCCGAAACGATCCGGTAACTAATGGCCGCCACAAAACGCAAGCACCGCCACCCGGCGCCCGCAACACCGCGTCGCAACCCCGCTGGAGTACAGCAGGGAGCAGCAGCGCGGCGGAGCAAGGAGCCCGGTGACAGGCGAGCATCACGGCAGCCCATCAGGCCACCAGAAAACGTCATGGCCAGGCAGCTGATGGCCACCCGGCACCCAACAACTCAGGGGTAGTCGAGAGTGCTTTAAGCCCAACTCATCGGTGACGGGACGTCCTCTAATGCTTGGGGCGGATCTAGAGCAGGCAATTATGGGGAAGTACAAATAACAAAGCATAACAAATAAAAGGAAGTCAGAATAGCAACCTCACCTTCGTTGGCCCACGGTCCAAACCGTAGCACCTACCCCTCGGACAGCGTCTCGATCGAGGCGCTCAGCAGCTGGTAGCTGAGACCCGGTGGGCGCCATTATTTAAGCAAGACGATCGCCTCACTCAGCCCGGTCACATGGCATGTATGGGTCACGCCCCTCACCTCTCTCTCTTGCCGTAACTCAGCATGGACAGAAGCCCAGGACTATAGGGCGCGCGTGGCGGCCATCTTAGAAGGGAGTAGGGTGAGCTATTACAGAGGGGCCATTTAGAGCGAACCCACTCTGTACAGACTTAGGTACTTCAGTTACCCATGCGGGGCTCGCCTCAATCAACCCGGTCACCTGCTCAACACGGGGAAAGACCCCTATACCCTCTCTCTATATATCTCTCTCTGCATCCGTGCATACAAGTTACACTGTAGCTAGGGGTATTAGATCCAGGTGGTGGCCCTCTTAGTAGGGAGTATGGCGCAATATAAGTGCGGGGTAATGGAGGAGAGCCCACTTAGTTTAGACTGCCATATCTCGGCTTCCCTAGTTATAAGGGGTGTCTCCCTGTAATGTGTGGTTATACAGAGTGAGGGAGGGGTCGGGGCAGAGGGAGGGAAACCCACCTAGTCGGGGTCCGGAAGGGGTTGGATTGTCTTACTCGGGGTATGGGTATAATTCCACTGATTTTCAGAAAATTGTGAAATGTCAGACAAACAGACCGTTCACTCAGTGAGATGGGGGCTTCAGCTCCCCAGGGCGGTCCAAGGAACAGAGTCGTTTAACCCCAGTGAGTCCAGTTGGAGTCGATGGACCCATCTCTGTTCAATCTTGAACAGTGCTGGTTTTGTGATTGCTGGGTGGGATTCCAAAACTAGCCATTTGAGGCTGTCGGCAGGATGGTTATTCTGAAAGTAATGCTCGTACAGTTTGGTGTGTGTCTTCAGGCACCTAATGTTACTTTTATGTTCCATGATCCTCACTTTAATTTGCCTCATTGTCATGCCTACGTAATTTTTCCCGCAGGGACAAGTGATCATGTAGATACATTTGGTGCTGTTACAATTGGTGTGTTTGCGCAGCTGCCACAAGAAGGTGTCTGTTATTCTTATTTCTTTGGTTTGTGATGTCTGTGGACAAACCGCACACCCACCACATGGAAAATGGCCCACTACAGGGGGGAGTCTCCACAAGGTGCTCTGATTATCAGTTGTATTTTGCTTAGGGTGTGTATGGATGAGGGCATCTTTGAGGTTAGAGGTCCTTTTAAAAGCAAATCTAGGGCGTGGAATTTCTAGGCCCCCTGTATTCACTATGGACCAATGTTTATTTATGGTTTTCTTCAAAAATGATGAGTTTGGAGTAAAACTAGTAACACATGTTATCTGGTCGTCTTTGCTTTTTGGATGCGACTCTAATAAGCACTCTCTAGGATTGTTAGATGCTCTCTTGTAAGACTTTTTGAGGAGTCTTGTTGGGTGCCCTCTATCCTGTAGCTTGTGTTGCAAAAGCGTGGCTTCTTTTTGGAAATCTGCTTTGACTGTACAGTTTCTTCGGACCCTGAGGAATTGCCCGAAGGGACAGTAAACTTTCATGTCCTCCTAATGTACCTCTTCCCAATCACGTTTTGCTTGCTTTAGTGATATGTTGTACTCCATCCTCGCTATTTTTACTATTGAGTGTTTTTTCACCTTTTCCGCAGATATTAGTACTTGCGCCTTTTCTCCCTGCAAGACTCAGTGTACCTTGAATTGGAGCTTTTTGTTCGGCTCCTAGTGGGGCCACTGCGTCGTCTTTCAAGGAAGTGTGCACCAAGTTGAGAAATTGTCTCGTGGCGTATTATGTGGATCTTCCTCCCCCCGGACATTATCTCAAGCTGCCTTGAGTTCGGCTGTTTTTGACACTAATATTGAGGAGATGTTCTTTTGTTTTTTGTCCTCTCCTGCGACCTTGGGCCATCTTAGACGCCTACCACAATTAGATAGAATTAACTCCTTTGTGGATACGAGGTAATTCCCAATGGTATTAGAATTTTTGTTGGGAGGGGCCCATTGATTTTTTCATTTTAATATTAGATTGTTGTGGTTACTGTCAATAGTTAGGCCCACTTCCATGTTCATGACATCGGGCCAGAGGCGTAAGTTGACCAAGATATAATCAATGCTGGAAGGGCAAGCAAGTTTATTGTAAGTATTTTTCCCCCTGATGTTGGATAGGGTTCTGCCAATTGTGTCTCTTATGCCATATTCTAGTATTATAGTATTAACTTGTATTACAATCTCAGACCATCTTTTAACCGGTGGTAAGACTAGGGGGGGGGGGGGCACTGACCATTTGCTATCCTCTTCAATTATCCCTAGGAGATCTTCACTGATTAGTGGCTCGAATGTGCAGTTAAAGTCACCGGCCGCAATGATTTTATCAAACTAGGGGCACTTGTTTATTTGATTTTCTAGCTGTCTTTCGATGGTCGAGTAATTGCCATTTGCTTTCCCTCTTATATAGACTTTAAAGAGCTACAATACATCACCACCCTTCGGACCTTTTATTTTAAGCCACATAATGTCGGGACTTCTGGTTTCATGTAGGAGGGATGAGCAGCCCAGATTTAATCTGATCCAAGCTGTTATTCCTCTAGAAGGCCTGCACTTTCCCGTAGACACTGCTGGGATATGCAATGTACTTTAGACAGATTTTTACAGTGCAGTTACACTCCAACCTCTTCTCGTCTTGTCTTCTTGGCTTCATGGAACAGAAGCACACAGGCTCACACACTCCCCTAAGCCAATCACAACTCTTCTGTCACCAGCAATACAGCAGTTTCGAGATTAGTCTGAGCACCCTGTTTGGCTGCTCAGGCAGTGCATTGAAGCCTAGGACAGTTCTTCACCTGGCTGGCAGGCTAAACTGACATGTGCAGTAATGGTATACATATTTTCTCCTCCCACTGGCTCATATAGCCCAGCCCCGCACCACCCTAACCTGGCTCTGAGTTCACACTGAAAAATATCTGATAATAACATTGAGTTTTTACTTATTTATTTTTTGCGCTGCTCAAACAGCAGTGTGGTCACCCTGTTTCACTCTGCTGGAGGAGCCGCTGCAGTCTCGACCTGCAAGTGACCTATTGTCACTAGTGGATTTTGCAATTGACTTCAATGCTATTTTGTCAATTTTTTTTTCAGCACTGATTTTTTATTCCTTTAAAAATCTATAACTCTTATTATAAATATGCTATTCTGTTATTTTTGGTCGCTACATTAAGATAACATTAACCTTACTGTATATAGATTGATGCTGGATTTCTTGGAAATTGTGTTAATTACATGTTCCTCTAGTTAAGCCTTATTTCTTCTAGCCACTCACTTCATAGGACCGAGAAAAATAAGTATTACTGTGAATTCAAGGACCATCTTTGGGATATAAATATAACATGATTTGGTAAGGCTCCCCAGCCATAATATTTTCTAATGCACTTTTCTACAGGTAGTCACACATTTTCTTTTTTAAACCATAAGGTTAGTGGATGGGACACACGGTGCTGCAGTCCAACAGTGACATTTAACTTGAAGGCCTTGTGTACAATTTGTGCACAACACTAGGGGCTTAGAAGTAAGGTTAAATATGCCAAAATAAAATCAATCAATTTCATCATATTGAAAATAGGAGCACAGGCTCATCTTAACTGTGAGGCATGTTTAACGTATAGAGTAGTACACCCAACAGTAACCGATATGGTAAGACTTTGGGTATATGTAAAGCAAAAGATGTAAAACTCCTGAAGATAAATCACAGGTTCTTTTTTTACACTGAACTGTTTATTTCCATAAAGTCCACTACATTTGTTGTTCTTTTTAATTTTGACAGACATTAGGTTTATTTGCCAGCTTTTTTGAACAAATATACACAGCAATTCAGTGCATTCTAGATTAATAGCATTTTCAATTAGTAATAACATGAAATTGTAGTTGATCTAGAATCCTAATGATAACATTGCACAATCTGGTATTCATTTTAATTTCTATGTTCATCAAATCAAAAATGTTGTACAACACAATTCTTATTGTTTATGATTACAAGTTCTTTGTTTCAATTGTTTATAAATATTCTATTTTGAAATGAAGCATAATCACAATAGGCATCACAGACAATATCTTCATAGTATTTTTATCTCATTACTAAAAAAAACTCAACTTTTTAAGCTTTTATTTATAATTGAACCTCAGTAAACAGTTATACATATTGTATTTTAGTAAATAAATATTTTAAAAACATTTTTTTTATTAAAGTTACATGTAATACTTTACTCCATTTGACAAAAACATACAATAAAAATTTTCAATTTAATAAACAAGACAATCATTCAAAAAATGTATTTCAGTGCGCCCATTTTCAATTTTTTCAATGTCTCAACATCATCTACTTCATCCTCATTGGAGTCTAGGAAGTCCCCTCTCATCAGTACAAGTTCTGCTTCATATCTATTTAAATCTTCATGTTTTTGTAGAATTTTGATTGTCATCTGCAAAGAGAAAAAATTGACTTTTAAAGCAACATACTTTTAGCTTTAAAGCTTACATGGAAAGTAATCATACCATATAAACATTCAATACAATAATTACATTCCTATTTTATTTTATTTTTTAGTACTATACATTTTTAAGATGTATTAATTAGCAGGTGTTAAGTGTGTACACTTATTTTCTCTTTTCAAAACTTTGATGCAAAATAAATGTTGTAAATTAGCTTTTTCTAATAAGATAAGCTTCTTAATTTTTATTCTTTTCTTGCAAACATTTTTATTTCATGTTATACGAACAGACACATTTAAATGTACAACTATTTCAGATTTTAAATATTGCTTATCTTTTGTTGTCTTTCATCATTTCTATATTTAGTATTACCCTTCCTACCTAAAGTTTTGAACATGTTACAAGTTGTCTGATTACACCCAATTTAAACATACAAGGATATCCGTTTGCCTATTGAGTTTGTGAATGGAAAATGCCTGGTTATTTTAATTTTCAATGTTTTACCATCTTTGGCTAAATAGTCGAACCCTACATACTTTCAGGTTAATGTGCATACACTGTTAAATAGCACATTTTCATTTATAATATTTTATGCAATGATATATGTTTTAGATGAAATGTTATTTAGGTGACATGTAATGAATTATTGGCAGTTTTCATAATAATCACAAATTCTAAGGTATGTCTTGTAAAGAGAAGGGTTTACTAATTTGTGTCCATTTATGTTTTTGGAAACTTTCCCAATACCCTCATAAGTGTATAACCACATTTTCATGCACCACGTGCCCAAATATTCATTTTGGCCACTTGATCACAGAAGATGGCTAAACACCAACTCATAGTTTCATCCCTTTCAATAACAATGCATTATATTTCTTTTTTAATATGAACATCTTATAACGGTTAAACACACTCAAATTAAATAATGTTTTGGCATAAAAGTAAACTACATTTTTAATTCAAAAACATTTTTCAAGTATAACCCCTATTTGCCCGCTTGTGATTCTCATAATGCGAACTAATCTCATTAAAACTTTCTGCTTGGCCTGACCAGGTTTAGTTTTTCACATGCCAGATTTTTATTCAATAATGCTCAAGATGACTACTTTATTCAAGGAAGCCCACTGTTTTGTCAGGTACACAACTTTTCAATGGATGTCCATCATAATGATAAGATCCTTCACAACATGTCAGTCATAGACATTATTATTCCAAGAATAGTCATAAATATGATAGAAATGGCCACAAATATAGCATGATTACTAACAATGTGGCATTTAAAGCTTCCATTATCCAATAATTACTTTTGGGAAGCCTTTATTTAAGCTGTATTAAACTTTATTATGCCATTGTAAACATAATACCAACAAAAATGTCATTAATCACAAAAGGTCATGAAAGTCCGTTTTTACTGCACTGTGAGAAGTTTTCACACTTTTTAAAGTCAAAGGAGTGGCTTGGCATTTGCCGTATAGCTAATGCAAATTAGTATCCCTGGGTTTTAGGGTGGGAACAGGTAAGTTAACCTTATAAAAATTGGTTTAAATAAATATTTGCAAAATATTACATATCAATGTAACCTCTTTGCATCAATTTAGTACTAATTACCTGTCAATACAAATGAAAGTATATAATCTTTACTTTGACATTTTTCAGAAAGATGCTTGTGCCTTTTTAGTAGAGAAAAACTTTTTTGTACAAAATATATACAATAAAGAATGCCTTGGACTATAGACACAACTACTTTTTTGAACATACCAGTTTTCGGAAACTTAAGTATTTGTAGGTTATTGTGCTCAACCTGCAGGTGCAATGGTCTTACATACCTCGTTGGTTGTGAAAAGCTAATGATCTCCTTCCCTTACGCGCAAACTTAATTTGAGGAACATCCAGTAACAGGCAGCAGCAGATATTATAGATCGGTTTGGATTTTATCTTAGTTAATGCTAGACAGTGTAAACTGTGGACTATGTCTGGGTGACCGTGTTGTGTCAATTTACAGCAAGTGGAATCTTAACATCCCTTTTCTGAACATATTGCAAACAGGGCCAAACATTTAAGAAAGAAGCCAAAAATATAGTGCATTGCATTACTTTACCCGAGAAAGAATGGTAACACTATGTTTCATACCCAGGTTTGCAACCCAAAAAGAAAAAACAGGACACTAAATTTAAATGTACTTGCTTTTAGAAAGTCAACTAAAATTTAATGAAGAAAGACAGTGCTATATCATATTAAGTGCCAGTGTACAAGCCCATTTCAAATTAGAAGCGCATCAATTACTATTTTCAGTTATTGACAAAGGTTCTAAGTCCGAAGATGTGTTTTATCCCTCTTAAATTTCAAGGCATTTTTTCACAGCCCCATGCTCAATGACAGCATACATGCATAAAAAGTAATCTCAGATGTAGATTCACCTCTCAGATGTCTTGTCACCTCTCCTGTGGGCTGCTTAATGTCCGGTCCCTTTGTAAGCACCACACGGAGATCGCCTTCCTCATCGAGTCCGCGGGGCTCGATGTTCTGGTTCTAACGGAAACCTGGACGCGGGAGGACTGTGAGGTTGAACTGGGTTATTGGCCTACCCTCCAGGGTTTAAAATCAACCATACCCCTCGTGTGAAGACCCGGGGTGGAGGGATTAGATTAATTTATAGAGACACGCTAGCTCTCTCCCAGCTTAAGATTAGAGAGGTGTCGGGCTTTGAATTGATGGGGTTTTCTCTTAAAAATCACGAGAAGACTTTTTGCTCGGGCGTTTTGTGTTACCGTCCGCCTGGCAATGTATCTTCCCTCCCTGACTTCATTGACCTGATTTACGACGTCTCTAACACCCACTCTAAGCCAGTGGTCTTAGGGGATTTTAACCTGTGGTCGGGTGGCCCGCTGGACAGTGCGCTTTCCACTCTGTGCCAAGCCTGCAATGACATCCAGCTGCAACAGCTGGTTCGGTCAGCCACACATCGGAAGGGCCACGTTCTGGACCTAGTTTTTGCAGACACCCAACTTGTGTCTGTGGATGACATCTTGTGTCAATACTGGACGGATCACTCGCTGGTTGCTTTCTCCCTCTATTTGGGGGATCACTCCTCGGTGGAGGCTGGATCTAGACAGGCTAAGTTGGGCAGACCTTGGTCTCGACTCCCAAAAGCCTCGCCTCTGCCCAGACTACTACCAGGCAACTTCAGTTTGAGTGACTCGGTGGAAGAGAGCTATACCACCTTGTGTCAGTCCATCTCGAACTCTTTGGACAAGGTAGCGCCACTCCGTAGGTCAAGGGGCAGGCTGAATCGGGCGAGCCCCTGGTATACGGACGCCCTGCGGCAGTTAAACCTTAGCTGCAAATGCGCCGAAAGGGCGTGGAGGAAGCAGTATTCTGACTCGGAGAAGGCTATCTTTAGGCAGTCCCTGCAGGAATATAAGACACAGATTAAGGTGGCTAAGGCGTCCTATCTGGAAGCCACCTTGAATCAGGCTTCCAACAAGTCGCAGGCACTGTTTAAAATCGTTAGGGACCTGACTCATCCTTCATGCGCGGTCAATAATGTTCCTGCGTCGCAGGTCTTGTGCGACTCCCTGGCCTGTGCCTTCGAGGAGAAGATCGTTAAGATCTTGGAAGGTTTACAGAGCCTAGTACCTTCCTCCCCCGGTTCGGGAGCACCGGACGGCTCGCCCAGTCGACCCCAGCTGTGTGGTCCTGCTCTCAGTATGGGAGCTCAGGACTTGCCTCCCAGTCGACCCCAGCCGGGTGGCCCTGCCCTCAGTTTGGGAGCTCCGGACGTACCGCCCAGTCGACCCCGGCTGAGTGGCCCTGCCCTCAGTTTGGGAGTTCCGGATGTGTCGTCCAGTCGACCCCAGCTGAGTGGTCATACCCTCAGTTTGGGAGCTCCGGAGGACTCGTCCAGTCGACCCCAGCTGAGGGGTCTTGCTCTCAGCTTGGGAGCTCCGGACGTTGTGTCCAGTCGACCCCAGCTGAGCTGCTTTCCCATCCCCTCCTTTGAGGAGTTCTGTAGTCTGGCACAGACGGTGTCATCTGGCTCCCCGCTTGATCCACTCCCTCCTAAATTTTGGAAGGTGTTTCAGGACGAACTTTTCCAGCCCTTGTACTCCATCTGTCTCCAGTCGTTTGATACTGCAACGGTCCCGGAGTGCTGGAAACTGGCAGTGGTATCACCTCTCCTTAAGAAATCCACCTTGGACCCCGCCTGCTTGTCTAATTACCGACCCATTTCCTTGCTTCCCTTCCCCATTAAGATCATGGAGAAGTTAGTGACCCGCTCCTTGTCTGGCTTCCTGGAAGAAAACATCTGGTTTGATGAGGCACAGTTTGGCTTTCGCCCAGCACATGGGACGGAATCCGCGCTGGTGACCGTGCTTGACAACTTGCGGTCGCGGGTTGACAGTGGTCGGGCAGCCTTTTTGGTGCTGCTCGACATGTCGTCCGCGTTCGACACGGTCAGCCATCCTACCCTTATCAGGAGGCTGGAGGAGTGTGGGGTCACGGCAAGTGCAAGGGACTGGTTGGTCTCTTACTTGGACAACCGGCAGCAGGTGGTGGCGTTACCACCTTTCAGCTTGGAGGTGCGGAGAGTGGGGCAGGGGGTGCCACAGGGCTCGGCCATCAGCCCTATACTCTTTAACCTTTACCTCCGCCCTCTGGTCCAACTAATTAAATCATTTGGTATCTCTGCATTTAATTATGCGATTGATACCCAGTTGGTCTTTTTGCTGGAAGGGAAGAACGCGGTTCCACTGGAGACTTTCCATCGATGCATGTCAGCCACAGCTGACTGGCTCAGTTCTAACTCATTGCAGTTTAACAGTACCAAGACTGAGGTACTGTACTGCTCCTCGGACCGGGCTCCTCGTGTTCTCCCGGCGAACTTCTGGCCCCCGTTGTTCCCCGAGACTGTGTCAGCCGCCGAGTCGGCTCGCAACCTGGGGGTTATATTCGGCCCCAATTTGCAGCTGGACATGCACGTGAACAAGACCATCTCCACGTGCATGATGCTGTTTCGCATGTTGCGTAAAGTTCTGCCCCTTCTTCCCGAGCAGGCTAGGCCTCCCGCCACAAGGCTAAAATTGAAGGGTGTGCCCGTCACTGCGGCGGGCACAATTGAAGGGTGTGCCCGCCACTGCGGCGGGCACATCCTAATTCCCCCAACTGGACCCCCGCCCTTATGGCGGGCGGTCCCGTTCTCCAATATATCATCTTCAGTCGTTCATATCTTCTCATTGTATTAATCTTACTTTCTTATGTAGATTTTATGACATTTCTGTCAGTAAATAAAAATATACACAATTTGAACAATGCTTATGAAGGTGCAATTCAATCCACATGTTAATGTGTTATTTAATTCACACGTCTGCATTTCATGAGGTGCTATAAAATCTAACGTTTCCCATCTTAAAATTAACTTCTTCACCTCAGATTTGTCATTTGTGTGGGCTAACAATGTAACTACTTTTTATTTGCATTTTATATGCATTTAATGATATTTCTTATACTTTACAACAAATAAGTTTTAAACACAGTTTTAAATTATTTGTTTCTTTTATTAAAAACACAATTTAGAAAAGCAGTGTGTAATAATGAGGTTGAAAATCCAAGATAATTCCAAGTAAAATCCAAGGTTTATTGAACTGAAGCACAGTACATCCACTCTCCAAGTTACCAGTCCTTTTTCTCCACCCCAATCCATTTCAGACCATAACAATTCTAAATGGAATCGATAACACAATGTGCATGAGCAGCTATGAAGAGACATTCTATTTAAAAGGGAAATATGTACAACATTGGAATTTGCATTAAAAGGGAAATATCTGTAAACAAGAATACTACACATTTTCCCCCTAAAGAAAATTAAGTGACTACGTAAACATTAAAAAAAACAATTCTTACACATAAAAAAACTACTGGTTATAATAGAAAATTTAAGACACACATTTGGATACTCTTCTAACATTCCATCTTTTGCCATCTTGTGTGACAACGCTATTGTGATAAACTTTCACAACCTTCATAGGTTTGCCAAACTTTGTCTCACCTTTGGTAATATAACCAGGTTTACGAATCTTAACCACATCACCTACCATAAAAGCAGGTTGTTTGACTTTCATCCTAGTATCATAATCACTTTTGTATTTGCACTGTTTGAGTTCCACTTTCTCAGCTACATCCTTGACATTCACATCAACCATGCGATAACCAGCACTTTTCTTAAACCACCAAGGACATAGGTTAGATACAGGATCTCTACCCTTTAGTAGGCGGAAAGGAGAAACTTCTGTAGTGGCATGAGGCGTTATACGGTACAGCCATAACTTTTCTCTCAATTTCTCCTTCCACATTCCCCCAAACTTCCGAGCCCATAGGATATCTTGTTTGAGAACCCTGTTATATCTCTCCACTAGCCCATTTCCTTGTGGTTCATACAGAGCAGTGGTGCAATGCTTTATACCAAAAGTACTCAAAAACTCCAACATCTCTGAAGATTTGAACTGTACCCCATTATCTGATACAATGCTTTCTGGGAATCCTTCTCTTGAAAATATCTCTCTCAAAAATAAAATAACACTTTCAGTGTTAGGATGAGGTACCAGTTTGACCTCAGGCCATTTGGAGTGATAATCCACAGCAACTATAGCAAATCTACACTCCTGTGGTAAAAAATTGAATGGGCCAGCAATATCGATCCCTAATTTCTGCCATGGATGATCTGGCCACTTCACAGGAGTCAAAGGTGCCGGATCACATTTGCACGTCTTATCACTTTCAATGCACTCAGGACACTCTCTAACAAATTTATCTACAAACCTATCCACTCCTGGCCACCAGAAATTTGACCTAATTAATCTTTTCATGGACGACATGCCCATGTGACATTCATGACTCATTTGCAAAATAACATCTCTTACCGCAAAAGGTGGAATACATTTTCCAGCTCTGAATAGTAGATTTCCCTCTATGGCTAACTCATCAGCAACATTGTAAAATGGTATAACTTCAGCTGGAATTAATTCCTTAGAAGGCCAACCCACACTCACATAATCTCTCACTTTGCACAAGACATCATCCTCACTCATGCTTTTCATCCATAAATCTTCTGAAATGATACTGAATTTCTCAGACAATAATTCTGAAATGCTAGTTACGACTTCAGTATCTTCATCATCACTGACACTGGGATATGGTAATCTTGACAAACAATCTGCAGTCACATTGAGTTTCCCAGGCACATATTCTATGTCAAAACTATATTCTTGTAATCGTGACATCAATCTAGCAATACGAGCAGTCGCACTTAAACCTCCACCGGGTGAAAGAATACCCACCAATGGCTTATGATCAGTACGTATCAAAAATCTTGCACCCCAAATATAATTCCGGAAATGTTCAACAGCCCAGACACATCCTAATAATTCCTTTTCGATTACAGCATATCGTTTTTCAGTGTTATTTAGAGATCTAGACACGAATGCAACATTCCAGTCCTCCTTACCCGAACGTTGCGAAAGCACGCAACCCAGGCCATAAAGGCTAGCATCCACTGTCAAAACACAAAGTTTGTTCAAACAAAACGGTCTAAGTGTAGGAGCTGACACCATGTCAAGTTTAATACTGTCAAAAGCGTTTTGTTGTTTAGTTCCCCACAAAAATTCAACATCTTTCCTGGTTAGTTCTCTTAACGCCTCCACTTTAGTTGCAAAACCAACTATGAACTTACTGTAATATTCAGAGTCCTAAAAATGATAACAATTTATCTTTGCAATCGGGTGCAGGAGCTTTCAGGATTGCATCAACTAACAATTTCTTAGGAGCAACACCATTCCCAGAAATAGTATGCCCTAAATATTCTATCTTCTTTTGAAATAACTTGCACTTTTTACTCTTAATAGTAAGACCAAACTTACTTAACATTTTACACACATTACTCAGGTGTTCCATATGTACTTCATCACTCTTAGAAAATACTAAAATGTCATCCTGAAAACACTTCACATAGTCACTCATGTCTTTAAAAATATGATACATCGATCTCTGAAAAACTGAGGCTGCCGATGCCAAACCAAATGGCATCCGTTTGAATTGATATAATCCCTGAGGTGTAATAAATGCTGTGAGATGACGTGATTCCTCTGCTAACACTACCTGATGATACGCAGATCTCAAATCTAAGGTAGAAAAAACTACAGCCTCACCAATCATGCTCACTACTTCATTGATATTCGGCAGAGGATGACAATCTACTACTATATTAGCATTAAGTGCTCTCAAATCTATGCAAAGTCTCAGAGATTTATCAGGTTTGCGTGCCAAAACTACTGGCGAAACCCATTCTGACGATTCTATCTCCTCTATGACATCATTTTTTAACATATCTTTTAGAGTATCACTTAACTCTTCTCTAACATTGAGTGGTACAGGTCTAAGCTTTTGCACAACTGGTTCAGCTCGTTGTTTGAGCTTGATGACATGAGTGAACCCGCTTAGCTTACCTAATTTGTCTGAAAAAACTTCAGGAAACTCACACGAAAGTAACTTCCAAGCATTACTCTCTTCTACAAACATAACTCTTTTATTTAACTCATGTCTATCCTTTAACACCATGACTGGATCTTTGCTGCGTGGATTCAACGTAATGTTAAGTTTGAATTGATCGCGCCAACCCAGAACATTCACACCCTTTACTACAACATATAATTTGATGTACGCAGATTGATCCTTAAAATATATGGTGGAAGCAATATAACCAATGAAATCAATGTATGAACCATTGAAACCTTTTGCCATTACATCAGGAGGGCACAAATCACTCTTAGCAATCTTAGATTCATACATTTCATGAAAGTATCCTTCCGTTATGATGGTCCAAGGAGACCCAGAATCAGCCATTAGCTCTAGTTCAACACCCATAAATTTAACCACACACTTAGGAGAGTCCAACACATCCTCTTCAAGCAACCCTAAACTCACTAATGATACAATCATTCCTCTTTCTTTAAGGGATTCATTAGACACGACATGCTCACATCTTGACAAATTTGATCCCAAATCAGTGTCATTTCTCACACAAGAGACTTCCCCTTTTTTAAAATAATTACTTTTGTCCCCAATTTTCTTTTTGTCTTCCCCACAGGACTTGGAAAAATGACCAACTCTACCACATTTGTTGCACTCTTTTCCCAAGGCAGGACAAAACTTGAAGGAAGCTACATGATTGTAACTCCCACATCTAAAACATACAATGCGGTTACGTGATATATTCCTATAGTTTTGAAAACCTTTTGTAACATTGTTCATAGCACATACTTCTTCACTTAGTTTATCATTCTTGCTACCCCTAGTGCTCGTTTCTTCAATAGTTTTCATCCATTTGCTAGATTGTTCAAAAGCCTTGGCAGTGGAAATGCTTTCTAATAAAGTGGGATTACCTAATATCCACAATTGTTCCTGTGTTTTCTTACATTTAACATTGACAATTATCTGATCTCTGATCATTTCGTCTGTCATTGCACCAAAATTACATGAAACCACCAAAGCTCTCAAACCCGTTAAAAAATCATCAAAAGATTCATTTTCTTTCTGTGCCCTCGTATAAAACTTGTAACGATTCAGAGCAATACTGGTTGTGGGTTTGAAACGTGTTTCTAAACGAAGCATTGCTTCATCAAATACACCAGAGTCACCAGGAACAGGTGGTAAATTTCTTAAAAATAGCTTGCCCTTCGGATCCTAAACAATGAAGAAAAATATTATTTTTTCTTTCATTTCCCATCCTTTCCCCATCAATAGCCTTTAAATAAGTTAAAAACTCCTCCTTCCATTTGTTCCAGGGGATGGGAGGATCACCCTTACATTGTAAAAATTTCGAAGGAGGGTCAAACTGCATGGTGAAAATGATAACAGTACAAATTAAATAGTGAACAAAATGAAGCAATATGATATTATTACCGTTGAAAGAAAATAAAATGCAAAGTAAATAAACACAAATTCAATCCTTGAGTACACCAGCTGTGTACATCAGCGCTGTAATGTCCTACACAGCAGTTGTAGATTATAGTGCAAAAGTTTAGCACTAGCTCGAAATTTCCAGCAATAATGCACGCAATGTGAAAATGTTGTCAAACAGATAGTTGTGAAGTTCGTCGTGAGGCGTGGCTTATTTGATCAATATATTCCAAAATGTGAAACAGTACCTTTATTTCACGAGCACACTCGAGTCACTACTTGGAAACCATGGTAACTGCACGCTCCAACACGGCGCATGGAGATTTGTTGCACGGGAAGACTCAGTCCTTCGCGTGTTGCCCGTTGAAACCACATTCAAAGGTAAACATTTGCTTATTTCGTTTAAAATTGTGAAACTTTCGCGTAAACACCCATAAATTTCGTAGTTTACGGTAAACACAGCGTCCTCAACCGTGCAGTCTCCAAGATGAAAAGCGTTACCAATAGAATATTGTACACCAGTGACAGCAGGTGTAAATAGTATTCCAAGTAAAATAAAGTTTTAAATCCTTCAGTCCTTAAGTAGGATAGTCGATAGCAACGTCTTCTATGTAGGAATGAACCAAGCTCCAACCTTCAAAAGTTTATAAAATCCAAACTAGGTTAAGATCAGGTAAAAATCCAAAATCCTTTCAAAATCAGGTGTACCACACCTGTGCTGCTGTAGTAGTAGGTACTAGACACCCTCGTCGCCAATTTTGTAATAATGAGGTTGAAAATCCAAGATAATTCCAAGTAAAATCCAAGGTTTATTGAACTGCAGCACAGTACATCCACTCTCCAAGTTACCAGTCCTTTTTCTCCACCCCAATCCATTTCAGACCATAACAATTCTAAATGGAATCGATAACACAATGTGCATGAGCAGCTATGAAGAGACATTCTATTTAAAAGGGAAATATGTACAACATTGGAATTTGCATTAAAAGGGAAATATCTGTAAACAAGAATACTACACAGTGATCATTTCATTACCGAAAACTCTCACCTCTGGTAATAACACATCAATCATGAGTGATGTTTTTCGGCTAATTAGTGAAAAATTTAGAACTTTCTTAATTTGTTCCGTTAGACTTCTTGCCTGCAATACAAAATAGTTATAGTATTGGTATTAGCGACGTCATTTCATATAATAATTCAATTACAAAGTGTGGTTGATAAAGATAATATTTTACTCACATCATTTTCATTGAATATTGTCATCCTCCTATTTAATTCTTGTTTTAATTTCGGCATAAATGTAGGGTTTGAGAAAAGGAACATTCAATTTGATTTCTTTTTACCCTTTATAATATTGTTTGCATGTTCCTATTAACGATAAAACACAAATCAACAATTAGACAAATCAATGTTTCTCAAATTTGACCGTATTATCATTTGGCAAGTAGCTGAGAATGGCCAAAAGTTTTGTTGTCAGCTGTCTTTAACTAACCAACTATACATTATAAATACAGTCAGCTCTACTTCATTGTACTTATTGAAAAGACTTGTAAAGAATCAACTTTCTTTAATATGAGCACAAGCTCAAAAAATAAAGAACTAAGTTACTCTTGACTTTCACACACATGGAGTACGTTAGGAGTAAGACAACTTATACATGTAACTAAAGAGTAAACCAGGTATTTTGCAGAAACATTTTACATATAATCATATCAAAGGTTTTGTGTATCAGTCCTGATGAAAATGTATGCTTACTTTAACAGAGGGAGCTCCTCTACTAGGGAGGAGTAGTGTTGCCTTACTGCTTTCACGCAGTTCTAGAAGCAGAAACATAAAATGGTAATAGCTTTGTTTTATTATCAATTTATGTTTTTTTGCCTGCGGGTGGGTGGGCGGAGCGGGCTCTGCAAAAGGAAGGGGAGGAGCGGTGTGCCTGAGCACTACTTAATGTGCAAAGACTGTTTTTTCAGCCCCCTGGGGCTACCCAAACTAGTCATGCACACTCTGTCCTGCTCCATGCATGCTGCAAGGCAGCATGTAGAACATGGCCTCCCCATAAGCCGCTGGCTTGGCGGCATCTGCAACAATCAAAATGCTGCTTGGAGTACTATGATTGCTTTATTGAAGGGACTCCGACTGCCTGCTTTTGGTTCATGTTACTGCCAGGGTCAGGAGCAGAGAATATGCTGGACCCGGACGGTGGAAATGTAAGTTTAATTTTACCCCACCCACTCCTCAGCCAAGGAGGTCGCAACTATATTCCAATTGTCTCCTTTATATTTTCTGTTAAGTAGGAGTCACTTTTATGTTTAATATATACATATTTAATTTGTTGTAACTCAATCTAAGTTAGTAACTGCTTATATAAGCTGTGTTGAAGGAATATCAATGAAATTTCACCAGGCACCCAGATACTAATTACAATTTAAAAATGTTGCTATTTGTAGACATCCTGCATGGTATGTTACTATATTAATGATTACATAACGTAATAGAATCATTCAGTAATATCTCAAATTTCTCATACATTTACACTGTATGACAGTTGATGCACCCTCCAATTTCATATGTCCAACTTGTGGAATAAAATTCAAAATCAGTGGACCTACAAATGTTACATTTTTAACACTATTATTTTTGATTAAAAATGCATATTTTATTCAAAATTTCATTAATGTTCCGTTTACCATATAGTAATATCATAAACTTGCAGTACAAATTCCCAAAATTAATGTAATATAAAAATTGTATTATAAACAAATAATCAAAGTCTTCTAGGAGAAATGTACACCAAAGATGTAAAGCTTTTAGCTAACCATCACCGATATGGATTAAGAATAGGCTCCTAATAATATTTTTTTGGGGTACACCAGCTTAGTTCAATTTATTTAATATCTTAAGTTACTTTTTTTCCTAGCTACTGCTTTCCCCCCAGCTATTGCTTTCTAAAATTATGCATACATTATCTTGTTGACCTCTTGTCCCAGTTTGAGTTTCAGAGTGAGTCACTTTCATTCTCATATCTTCTGACTAACCCTATTTCATGGGTCATACCTTCTTATTCTATCACTATACTGATGGCTTAACAAGTCTTATCAAAACTCTGTGGGTATTAACGACCAGTACTGCAATGTATTCATGATGTTTCTCTTTTTTGTCTTACAAATGCTACCTACATAGTGCCCCAAATATGTTTAGGTCATTTATCCACCTCATTATCATATACTTATACATTGATCGGTTAGTATCTATCTTATTCCCTTATCTCTCATAATGATGATGGTGACTGCTCTGCTATCTGCTCTTTTAACAATTTCACCTAATGAGTATCATTTATACCCTGATTCAGCCATGGGCTCCACATTCCAAAACTGCCTATGCAATACTTACAAGGTAACATACTAGCTTGTATCTGTTCTCAACATACCTGTCTCTCCCATCTTTGCTGAACGACTTTCAGCTTTATCTAGCCCTAGCCATATTATAACTTCTACCTTTGTTGTTTGCTCTTCCTTTCTAGGCTCACCCTAGTACCTGTCCTAGCTCCACCAACTATTTATTATGAGCTTTTAATTTCTGTTCCACTTGCTCCAAATATCTAATTCTAACATGTCTTGAATGGTTATACACATTTGCCACTGAAATAGTGGCTGCATCAATTACATTCAATTATATATAAGCTTAGAAAGAAATTTTTGTAACACACTAGTTAAATTATGACTTGCTTGACAAAAGGTTACAATTGCATCTCCTTTGCTTTTAAGCTTGTCTTTGTGCAGAGGTAAACAAGGTGTCTTCACATAAACCACCCATAAACCTATCCTGACGTATAAAGCAATAAATATTTATATAAGAAATCTGTTTAAATGTGGCACAAAATGTCTATGTGTCTGTTATGGGTGGTTCACTTTATGTTAAGACTAACATCAAGATAGCGCCATATCGTCGGGCTATGTTTCTTGAATCGCGTGATGCGGGCCTCCTCCCCCGTGATCAAAGGCTCGCAACCATTGTAGTTATCCACAAAGAGGGAAAGCCGCGAGAACATTGTACATCCTATAGGCCCATTTCACTTTTGAACGCCAAGCCTAAGATTCTGGCTAAGGTTCTGGCGAATCGCCTGATAACAGTCATTGGTGATTTAGCCCATCCTGATGAGTCCGGCTTTATTCCACATCGCAATACCACACTCAACATGCGGCGTCTCCATGGAGTCCTCGCGAGAGTGGCGTCCATACGTGAGCCGGCCATTTTGGCATCCCTGGATGCAACGATGGCCTTCGATACGGTGGAGTGGCCATACCTTTGGGCCGCGCCCGCAAAGTTTAGTTTCGGCCCGGGATTTATAAGATGGGTAAAACTGTTATACGAGGAGCCGCTGGCCCAGGGAGTGGTGAATGGCAAAGTCTCTGGCCCCTTTGTACTGGGGAGAGGCACGCGACAGGGATGCCCGTTGTCCCCTCTCCTCTTTGCTCTGGCCTTGGAACCGCTCACTGCCTGGCTGCGTTGGCAGCCCTCGATGAGGGGTATCAGCTGGATCCCGGAGTTTGAGGATCGCATTTCGTTCTAAGCTGACAAAATCCTTTTATATCTTTGTAAATCACCCCCTAGCAGTGTCTGGGAGAACTATGGCCTCCTTAGTCATAGTGCATGTCAGGCATTGTTGGCATGCTTTGTGGCATGTGTAAGAGGGGGACAGGTTTGCTATGAAAGAAATGACTTATTTAGTGGAATGAGAATTTGTGGATGATTGTGTAAGAATTGGAAATTCATGGGGCTAGTGGCAGACTGTAAAATAGGAAGGGATATTTGTATTTAAAGCATATAAATAGAACGAGTGTTTGTACCAGCAATAGTCCGAAAACACCATAGAAATAGAGGAAGGACCGACATCATTATTCTATGACATACATGCCTTTGGCTGGGGAAATTTCAGCAGAGTAGATGGCTCACTGTTAGTTCACAGGGGCTTTGAGTGAGTTTTGACCAGGGTTCAAACTCCAGCTGGGGAAAATCGTTTTTTAAATTTATTTTATTATTTCTAAATTCCACAAATGAAAGCTGTGCCTTTGTAAATGACCCCCTAGCAGTATCTGGGAGAACTATGGCCTCCTTAGTCATAGTGCATGTGAGGCATTGATGGCATGCTGGGTGGCATGTGGATAGGGGGGACAGGTTTGCTATGAAAGAAATGACTTATTTAGTGGAATGAGAATGTGGGGATGATTGTGTAACAATAATAAATGCATGGGCCTAGTGGCAGACTGTATGGAAGGAAGGGCTATTTGTATTTAAAGAATGTAAATCGAGAGAAGATTTCTGGTATCTAAAGTCCAAAGACAATAGAAATAGAGGAAGGACCGACATCATTATTCTATGACATACATGCCTTTGGCTGGGGAAAATTCAGCAGAATAGATAGCTCAATGTTAGTTCATAGGGGCTTTGAGTGAGTTTTGACCAGGGTTCAAACCCCAGCTGGGGAAAATCGTTTTCTTTTTTTTTTTTTATTTCTAAATTCCACAAATGAAAGCTGTGCCTTTGTAAATGACCCCCTAGCAGTATCTGGGAGAACTATGGCCTCCTTAGTCATAGTGCATGTGAGGCATTGATGGCATGCTGGGTGGCATGTGGATAGGGGGACAGGTTTGCTATGAAAGAAATGACTTATTTAGTGGAATGAGAATGTGGGGATGATTGTGTAACAATAATAAATGCATGGGGCTAGTGGCAGACTGTATGAAAGGAAGGGCTATTTGTATTTAAAGAATGTAAATCGAGAGAAGATTTCTGGTATCTAAAGTCCAAAGACAATAGAAATAGAGGAAGGACCAACATCATTATTGTATGACATACATGCCTTTGGCTGGAGTAATTTCAGCAGAATAGATGGCTCACTGTTAGTTCACAGGGGCTTTGAGTGAGTTTTGACCAGGGTTCAAACCCCATCTGGGAAAAATCGTTTTTTTTTGTTTTTTGTTTAAATTTTATTTCTAAATTCCACAAATGAAAGCTGTGCCTTTGTAAATGACCCCCTAGCAGTATCTGGGAGAACTATGGCCTCCTTAGTCATTGTGCATGTGAGGCATTGATGGCATGCTGGGTGGCATGTGGATAGGGGGGACAGGTTTGCTATGAAAGAAATGACTTATTTAGTGGAATGAGAATGTGGGGATGATTGTGTAACAATAATAAATGCATGGGGCTAGTGGCAGACTGTATGAAAGGAAGGGCTATTTGTATTTAAAGAATGTACATCGAGAGAAGATTTCTGGTATCTAAAGTCCAAAGACAATAGAAATAGAGGAAGGACCGACATCATTATTCTATAACATATATGCCTTTGGCTGGGAAAATTTCAGCAGAATAGATGGCTCACAGTTAGTTCACAGGGGCTTTGAGTGAGTTTTGACCAGGGTTCAAACCCCACCTCGGGAAATTATTTTTTAATATTATTTTAATTTTTTTGAACAATTTATTTATTTTAGCAGAGTGAAACATAGTCCTTTGGAAATGCTCCACTGATAATAATGAAAGACCAAGTAGAAAATCTATGGCATATGTCACATCAGATGTGGCATATGCCACATGACAGAGTGACACGTGTCACATGCCAGACTTGGGCTCCAACTCTTACTGCCTTGGGGATGACACCAGACTGTGAGCTTCCTATGTCTGTTAAGGTGTTTTTAAGTTTGCCCTTCCTAATGCAGGGAAATAGTTACAAAGCCCAGAGAAAAAGGAGGAAGCTGGCACAGCCACTGCAGTAAGTTAATAGCAGCCACGCAGCATGGAACAGCACACAATTTTTAGGTCGAACCTAGACAGCGCATGCGCTGTTGCAAGACCTGTAGTAAATATGGGGAGAGGAGTTGGCCTAACGGCTAGGGCGCTCGACCTTGGACCTGGGGATCTGGGTTCGAGTCTCCGTAACGATGCCAAAACCTCCTGTGATTCTGGGCAAATCACTTAATCTCCCCGTCCCTAAAATGAATGTGTGTCCGTCCTCGTCCTCATGTAACGTAACTGGTGCTATGTAAAGCGCTCTGATACCTGATTCGGTTCGGGTCTAGTTCGCGCTATATAAAACTCTGCAAATAAAATATACAATATCGAGGGTAACTTCTTCTGCAGCTTGCCATTGGTTAACTGTGGCATTGCTCTTGTTAGCTGGCTTATTATTGGCTGTCGCTGCGATAAGTAACTTCCATTTATTCCGGAAGCAGCACCGCCTAACTACAGTTTCCATTCACTCTTGTGGTTCATGTGTCTCTGAGGGGAACTTTCTTTTATGATTTTTCCATCCCAGCATGCTGAGTTGCACGCACTTGCATACATAATTAGCACGGAGTTCATCATGAGCGCCACGCTGTTAATCATACATAATCAGCAAGGCGCTCGTCATGGTTTCATTTCAATGCCGACCCCGCATCACCCTCCGGCAGCAGGGGCCTGCTTTTACAATAATATGGCCATAATATCAACACGCTCACAGCCTCCTCCCGCTGCACTTTAATAGAAGTGCATTTTTACATTGACCGAATATATGGAAGCATTCAAGCGGCTGACGGATGCAGTGAAAGAAAAACATTTTTAATTTTTCTTACACAATGCGCCTTACCTTTAATACAGCGCACTCGCGCCTTTCTTTTGTTGTGCGCTCTGTACGCAAACTTTGTTTTTTCAATTAAAATTGACAACACAGGCGCCGTTCCGTGTAGCCCAAATGTGCCTCCCCATTACTTGGGCCACAGCAATTACTTGCTGTAACTCCCGCTGGCTTTTGCCGTTGCTCTTGTCACTGCTTGTCTTTCCCTGTATCGGGCCAACCCTCATCCTTTCTTACGCCATCCCCCGCTGCTTCTCCCGGCAGCTTCCTTCGCCTCTTTCACCTAGTAGCCCAGCCATGGAGGAGGAAAAGGAAGGATCCGCCACTGTGAACATCCCCGTTGCTCGGGTGAAGAAATCAGTCCCCATTATTATAACTGTAGAAGGCTGTAAAACGTGGGTGTTTGTTTAATTAGCCCTTGTGTTTTTCAGCTGATCCTCGTTAATTGCTTTAAACTAACGAGGATCATCTGAAAACCCACCCACTTGCAGCTTGTTTTCAGCTTTTCCTTGCCCCTCCCCCTCCCCTCCAGCCCCTCTATCCACAGTCACTGCTTGCTGCAACCAGGGAGATCTGCTGTGTGTCACTAGTGCATGTGTTTTCTGCTATCATCACAGCCGGGCTCAGCCCGACCACTGCGCTTTGTTTAATGAAGCTGTTTCATAAAGCTGTGAAGTGGGCGCTGTGTTCATGAAATAAAGGTGCGCACCCACTTCCTCTGACCTTAAAAAGGCTGTTCCTGGTCAGTTTCTATGCCTATTATTGCTGCCCCCGCACCCAACAGTTTCCTGTGCCTTATGTTTGAAGCCATGAAGCGGGCGCTGTGTTCATGAAAGAAAGGCGCGCACCCGCTTCCTCCAACCTTAGCTTCGTGCCCATCAGACCTGTCCCCCTACCCGACAGCTTCCTGAAGCAACATATAGGGAGTTCTAGCTGGTGCACTGACTTCACTGTAGTGTGACGCAACAATAGTGATGTGGTGTTCTAAACCTTCTTGTCAGCCACAGCCTCCAGGTTCTGGAATGTGGCGAAGGTTGCCTAGCACTGTTTGAACCGTTGAGTTCAGTTACCCTTGGCTTGCAGCTGGATGGGGGTCTCAATGTCTCTACTTACCTGAATAAAGTCTCCTTACTTCAACTAACTACGCCGGGATGTATTCTTGCGGGAGACCTACTTCTACATTTTGGCAACATACGAGACCCCAACAGCCACTTTTACAATAAGAAGTTGTTACAACTGTTTACCTTCAAAGACGTACTCTCCTACCTGCAGGTGGACCACTGTTGTGCTGGTCTCCTTCATCTGCGGGAGCGGAGGAGGCTCCTAAAGTGTCCTGCTATCTTCCGGCTCCACATCCTTACACTGATTGGGCTTGGAAGCACACTACGAGCTTCTCACATCCTCGGACTGTGGGAACTCTCCTCTAAGGCTGTTTGCGGCGCCTCTTGAGTGCACTCCTGGCTCCGTGGGCCCTTTCTGACGAGGTATTGTGCTGCGGGTTGTCCTTTGGGTCTTCCTGGACACCTCCCACTACTGTCTGGGCCTTGCCTGACTTGCAGGTCCCTTGCCTGTCTAGCTGTGCTGCCTTCTCCTTGCATGCCTGGCCCTCACATCATCAGGTACAGATGTGTGGCCATTTTTGGAGCCTCGCCCTTGCCTGACTTTCTGCATGGACATTTACTTGTGTGACTGGCCCACCCCACGTCATCATGTTTAAACACGGCTGCCATTTTCTGTCTGCCTGGCTCCAGCATCATCGCGTGCAGACGTGGCGGCCATTTTCATCAGACTTCGACAATTTTACATCGTAACTTGCCTGTCTCTGCCTGACCGCCTGTCATCCTATGCTCACGACTTCAGTCATGCGCGGATGCGCACAGCTTGTTTTTTTCACACTTGCGCTGATCCGCACAGCTGCTTCTTACGTTGTTTCAAGCCATGCGCTGATGCGCACAACTGTACCTTACGTTGTTGCTATCCAGGTACTTTATTTGTAGCACTTGCACACTTGCTGCCTTCCTTTGGATTGCTACTGTTTCTGCGCTGATGTGCACAGCTGTTCTTAGTTGCGTTTCTGTGTACACACTGATGGGCACAGCTGTGTCTCATTTTTTTTGCATTTGACGTGTGTCCTTTTCTTTCAACAGGTGGGCATTTTTCCAGCATAATGCAAAATGTTACTACACCTCCATTTTTCCTCTCTTCTCCCAAGTGATCCTCCCATACCCAGGCAAAAATGAAAGATGGTATTTGCTCATTATGCTCGCGTTTGTGGTACTTCTTTAAGTGCAGAGAGGAAAACTTCTCTTCTCATGCATCGCTTAGGTCCTGAGGGTCAAAAGGTATTTGAGCACCTCCCTGAACTTACTGACAGTGAATCTGCCTCGCTCAATGAATACAACATTTTTATAAAAATGCTAGATTTACACTATCTACCAAAAATAAGTACTGTGCTTGAGCGATATCCTTTTGGCAGGAAGAGTCGGTTCAGGAGTACATTACTAACTTGCGCAAATTGGTCTCTACCTGTAACTTTGGTACCACATTGGAGGAACACTCGAGGGATCAATTTATGTTGGGATGCGTGCAAGACAATACTAGGGATGCTCTTTGGCAAAAAGACAATCCTTCTCTTCAAGAGGTCATAACCGTCGCCATGAGCCATAAGCATTCAAAGACTTGTGTCGACATCATAAAGAAGCACTCTTCAAGCAATAAGAAAGAATCCCCTGAGGTTAAGACTGTTCTTGATAAGTCTGTTAAACCTAAAACTGCATTAGCTCAAAGGCCTTCTAATCACAAGGGCGTTCAAGACAGATGCTACAGGTGCGGTGACTCTGGTCACATGGCCAATTTTATAAACTGTCCAGGTTGAAAAGTAATTTGTAAAATATGTGGTAAAAAAGGTCACGTTTCAAAATGCTGTAGAACTAGTAAAGATCACACGTCTGCCAAGGAAGTTGATCTTTTCGATGACAATGCAGAGGAAGTCATCATTTGTCAAGTTTCAGGAGATAGGTCTGATGGTCCCTATGAGCAAGTTCTGGTTAATAATGCCCCTGTCAAAATGCTGTTTGACTCTGGGGCCTAGATTACGCTGGTTCCCAAGGCTTTCTATGAGAGCAAGTTACTGGATAAAGTTGCCCTTTTGAAACCTGATATCAGACCGAAAGGATATGGTGGGGTCACCATTGATCTGCTTGGTTACTCTTGGGGGACAATTGTTTTAAGGGGAGGGTCATCCGTGGAAAAATCTATGTCGCAATGAAAGGTGACTCACTTATGAGTTGGCTTCATCAAAGGGATCTGCATGTGTTTCTTGACCCCAACGAGGATCCTCAAGTCTGCCTGAAGGAGTTGCCACCATTAGGGTGGTTGACAACTCAATTCATGATTTGATCAAGATGTTTTCAGCTGTTTTTGCGAGTGACCTAGGCTGTTTTATAAACTACTTACACCGCATAAGACTTAAGAAAAATGTAATCCCAAAGGTTGCCAAGGTTAGGAATGTTCCTCTCTTGGTAAGAGAGAGCATGAAGTGTGAGTTAGACAAGCTTCTGGTCAGAGGCCACATCCAAGAAGTTGAGGCAACAGAGTGGGTCTCTCCAGTTGTGATGGCTCGCAAGGCCAACGGCGAGGCCCGGCTCTGTGTGGACTTGAGAGAACTCAACAGAGCTGTGGTCGTTGATCACTACCGTCTGCCCAATATTACTGAAATGTTGTGTTCCCTTGAAGGGGTGAATAATTTTTCCTCCTTGGATTTAACCTCGGTTTACCACCAGGTTAGGCTACATCCTTCCTCTCAACATCTCACTGCCTTCGTGACACCCTTTGAGACCTTTAGGTTTCTAAGTATCCCCTTTGGACTAATTTCGGCAGCCTCCGTTTTCCAGAGGGTGATGGAGGGCATTCTTAGAGGTCTGAAGGGCGTTAAGGTGTATCAGGACGACATGCTCATTTTTGGGGTTGACTTGGAGCAACATGACACGAGGGGGAGGTCTGTATTAAGGAAATTACAAGATGCCGGGCTCACACTTCGGGGTGATAACTGCAAATTTAATGTCAAGGAAATAGAGTACCTTGGGCATTTTGTATCAGCGGAAGGTATTAAACCCAAGGCACTCTTCTGAATTCTATTCTTAATTTACGCTCACCTTCTAGCAAAGCAATACCAAAGGGGATGATGGACGGAGCGTTTGAGCAAATCAAACACTCACCCCCAGTCAACTGATCTGGGTTTAATCCATCCCCATTCTTAAGCTCACTCCACCACCTCAGTTCAGACATGGCCATATGCAAATCAGTCTGACCCTGTGCCTCATGGGAACAGTCCAGCCCGAACTGCCAAGCCATGTCTTCCCTGGACCGGAAACAAGCATCCTGGGACCGGTTTCGGATTTATAATTCTCATCAGCCAGGTTATCTTGAATCCAGTGGTAGAGTGAGCAAGGGACCCACGTCTGGGGAAACCCTGCCAACTTAGGCCGAACGTGGGTCTGATGCTCACTACACCACTGGAGTCAAGCTATCCTGGCTGAAGACGGCTGATAGCCAGAAACCGGTCCTCGGATGCTTGATTCTTAGACAAACTCTTTGAATGTGAAGGCTTCTCACAAACTATCTTGTCTGACAATAGGGTTCAATTCACGTCTCGTTTTATGGAGGATTTTCTGGCTTCAAGGGGGATTAGGCACAAGAGGTCTGCCCTGTATCATCCACAAAGTAATGGCATTGCGTAGAGATTGATCAAGGTTCTTAAGGATGCTATGCAACAGGCCAGGACTGTGGTGATTGCTGTAAGAAGGAAGGTTAGAGAGTATCACTTCACTCCCCATTCTTCTACAGGGGTTGCCCCTTTTCGGCTGTTTAAAGGTAGGATGGTGAATGTTGAGGTGGCTCCCTCTTGGGTATCTGCAAAGAGAGTGTTGGTTGATGAGTAGGTGGGTAGCATGAATGGTTGGAAAGACAGAAATGTAGGATGGATGAAGGGAAAGAAAGGCTGTGAAGAGCACAGTAATTATTGTTGGCGACTGGGTCAAGATCAAGTCGCCAAGGAAAACCTGTGGAGCTTCCTAATTCAGTCAGCCTCTTCAGGTCATCAAAGTGTTTAAGAATGCCATAAAGACAAGTGATCACAAGATTTGGAATCTGGGGAGAGTGGCAAAGTACCGCCCTTAACCTTTGTGTCCCTTCAGTGAACCACTCTTCGCATTTGGTGGAGCAAGAACCCGAGGCTCCTGTGAGGGGTTCAGGACCGCTTTGCTTGAAGTGTATTCCTCTTCCTTTACAAGAATTTGTTTCTTAATTTACTTCAATGTATTTTGCTTTGTGTATCATGTGTTTGGTTTAGGAGGGTGGGGAGGCGACGGAGATGGTTTTGCCTCGGCATGCTGGACTTCCCCGTTTTTCTCTTGGCAGGAGCAGTTGGGCAGGGGCTCGGGTGAGCAGCATGCGGCTCCACCCCACTGAGTGGATGGGCCGGCTCTGCCTAGTACGGGCGGTCCCGCTCCAACGAGGGACCATGTGAGTATTGACGGCGGATGGCTGGGTCATAGGTCTCCAACGCCCCCCTCCCGATGGGTCGATCCGGCCGCCGGGGGACGGGGATGGAGCAGCAATCTGGCAGGCTATTCTGATTACCAACCGGAGGGTAGGAGGAGAGAGAGTGTGGATTTAGGAACATTGATGACTGCGTGCAGGGATAAGGCAGGCCTGAGCAGGGTGTCCACAGGAGGGGTCTTGGCAGACGGCGATGGAGGGGGAGAGATGGAGTCAGAAGAGGAGGGGGAACTGCGGGAGGGCGGGGGGGAAGCCAGTAATGTTGTTGGCAGTGTTTTACAGGTATGCCCCCGGCAATCGGTGCCGCGAGTGACGGCCCCCCCAGCGGAACTGGTTAGGCAGCGGGATCCGGTGAGGACGCCAGCCTTGATGCCAGGTAAGACCAGTGCAGGGTCGGGGAGTGGCTTGGGCGTGCCTCATGGAGGCAAGGCGTGTGGGGTGTGGATGGCGGTTGCCAGGTGTCGGTGGGGACGGATGCTGGGGGAGGGGATGAGGTGAGACTGGTGAAGGGCAGGTATGTGATGGGTGCCGGGGTGTGTACGGAAGCGGATGGCGCGGCGTCGGTGAGTACGGGGACAGGTGAGGTGGCGACTTCCGGCGGGTCGGCGGCGGCGGGCGCCGGGGCGAAGGAGAGCTGTGAGGTACCGGTCAAGAAGCTGCCATATATGGGGGTAGCGAAGCCACTGGGGGCGCATTTGTCGCTGGCGACTAGGGAAAAGATCTGGAAGGGGGAGTATGTGGAGATTTTGAAGTTGCTCCACAGGGAATTGATGGCCAAAGAAGGCTCGAAGGAGGAAGAGCAAGAATTGGCTAGGCGTTCTAAGGTGCCAGTGACCATCGAAAATTGGTCGGCAGCTTTCCTGATTTATGCAAGCGTGTACTGTGAGAAGTACCCCGACAGGGCGGTCGCGCTGTTCAAATACATGGATGTGGTGCGGCGGGCGCAAGTGACCTACGGAGGTAATGCTTGGTCGCATTATGATGAGGAGTTCCGGGCGCGTATGGCGTCGGACCCGGAGGCAAAGTGGGGGGATTTGGATGCGGACCTGTACCAACAGACGATGAGTGGGGCGAAATTTGGCCGCACTATCTACACGGCCAGTGGGTTGCCACTGGCTCTGCCCCCCTTTTCGGCCCACCCCACCCGTGGGGGGGGTGGGGGCGGGGGGAGCCGGGAGCAGTCACAGCGTTGGGGCCTGCTGGGATTTCAACAGGGGTTCCTGTCTCCGGCAGGTGTGCCGTTTTCGGCACGAGTGCTCCGCATGCGGGAGACGCCACCCAGAGGCGCGCTGTTGGGGGCTTGGGGGAGGCCCTGCACAGGGTCAGTACCGGGCTCCCGTGCCCAGCAGGGGGAGGGGAGGAGGTAGGGGGGGGCGAGTACCCTGGGAAAAGGCTCATACACCGGTTAGGCTGGATCGACTGGAACCGTTTTTGGAGGCGTATCCGCGGGCGGACGATGCGACGGTGCTGCGTCGGGGTTTCAGGGAGGGTTTCCGGTTGGGGTACGAGGGTCCGCGGATCGCTCGGTGGGCAGAGAACCTGAAGTCCGTGAACGCACACAAGGGTATCGTCCGGGAGAAGCTCTTTAAGGAAGTAAAGGAGGGGAGGATGGTGGGACCTTACGAGGAGGCGCCGTTGCCGGATTTGATCATTTCACCCATTGGAGTGGTCCCGAAGAAAGAGCAGGGTCAATTCCGCCTGATTCAGCATCTCTCATGGCCGGAGGGCGCGTCGGTGAACGACTTTATCTCAGCGGAATCGGCGTCGGTGTCATACTCGTCCGTGGACGTCGCGAGGAAGTTGGTGACGACGGCAGGTCGGGGGGCGCTCATGGCAAAATGCGATGTAAAATCGGCGTTTCGGTTGCTGCCGGTTCATCCAGCAGATCATCAGTTGCTGGGGATCCAGCTTGACGGGCTCATTTTTGTCGATAGAGCGCTTCCTATGGGGTGCTCCGTGTCGTGTGCCTTGTTTGAGCGATTCAGCTCCTTCTTGCAGTGGGCTTTTTCCTGGCGCACAGGCTCTGAGGCGATAACGCATTACCTGGACGACTTCTTCCTGGTGGGTCGGCCCGGTTCGACGGACTGCCAGCAGCATCTGGACAGTTTTACGGACCTGATGGGTTACCTGGGGGTTCCTTTGGCGCCAGAGAAGACGCAAGGGCCCAGCACGGTACTATCGTTCCTCGGGATAGAGCTCGACTCGGCGGCCATGGAAGCACGCCTATCGGAGGACAAGCGGGCGGTGATAGTGGATTTGGTGAAGGGCATGTTGGCCAGGCGAAAGGTGTTGGTGCGAGAGGTGCAGGTGTTGCTGGGGCATTTGAACTTCGCGTGCCGCGTGGTGCGAGCGGGCGGACTTTTTGTCGGCGGTTGGGGTTGGCCTTGTCCGATTTGTCGCTGCCCCATCATCATGTGCGACTATCGGCGGGCGCGAGAGAAGATCTGAGCATGTGGTCGGCTTTTTTGGAGCGTTTTAACGGTGTGCCCATGGCGCCCCCGGAAGACTGGGAGTGGGACGTGACGATGTCGTCGGACGCGGCGGGAGTCGGAGGTTTTGGACTCTACTGGGCGGGCAGGTGGTGCGCGGAGCAATGGCCAGAGCGGTGGCAGGCAGGGGGTAGGAGCATTGCTTTCTTGGAACTGTTCCCGTTGGTGGTGGCTGTGACAGTGTGGGCGCGGGAGTTGGCGCACAGGCGTGTGTTGTTCAAGGTGGACAATATGTCGGTGGTGCAGGTGGTGAACCGGCAGTCTGCAAGGGAGCCCCAAGTGCTAAAGCTGATGCGCGTTTTCGTTTTGAGGTGTTTGGAACACGATATCTTGTTCCGGGCTCAACATGTGCCGGGAGTGGACAATGACATTGCGGATGCTTTGTCTCGTTCACAGTGGCAGAGGTTCCATGGGCTAGCCACGGAGGCGGCGGCAGACAAGACGGAGGTTCCGGAGGAGATGTGGTTGGTGGGAGAGCGCGGGTCGTTCAGTTGGTGAGGTCGTCCCTGGCAGCGTCCACGTGGAGGAGTTACGAGCAGGCCTGGCCGGAGTTTCTGCGTTTTGGAGCGGTAAGGCAGCGGGGCAAGTGGCGTCGGGAGGAGCAGGTGGTGCGATTCATGCTGGGGTTAATGGACAAAGGTCTGGCGAGAGTGACGATTGCGGGAAAACTGGCAGGTTTGGCTTTAATGGGCAAGCTCTGGTGGGGGTATGCCCCCTCGGTGGGAGAATTGGGGGGGCGTCTTCTGGAGGGTTGGGAGAGGGAGAGAGGGGCTCGGGCGCGGAGGAGACGACCGATTACGGAGGCAATGTTGGAAGGCCTGGTGGGCCGTTTACCGGTAGTGTGCAGGGATCGGGCGGAGACAGTGCGGTTTTCCACATTGATGTCGTGGATGTATTTTGGAGCCTTTCGGGTGTCGGAGTTGGTGGGTTTGAAGGGACGTCCGGGTCTGACGTGGGGGGAAGTGGAGTTCCGAGGCCGGGAGGTTGCGGTGCGGCTTCAACGGTCCAAAACTGATCAGTGAGGGAGGGGTACTTGGGTGTTGCTGGGTCCTGGGGGAACGGAGGCGGTGTGGCCGGTGGCATGGGGGAGATGGCTGGCGGACGGAGGGGTGCAGGATGGTGCGGAGGTCTTCGGCAGGAGAGAGGCGGGACGTGTGATGGCTGCGCAGTTGCTGTGGGTCCTGCGGCACGCCCTGTGGTCTATGGGTGAGGATCCAAAAGAATTCGGAACGCATTCATTTCGCATCGGGGCGGCGACGGAGGCGGCTCGAAAAGGTTGGGGGAAGGAAGAGATTAAACGGTTGGGGCGCTGGAAATCAGACTGTTATAAGACATATGTCAGGTTGCGAGGGGTAGTGGTGGAGTAGACTTGGAGTTGGACTTGCTGCTTACATATGTCTCTTTGCAGGTGCGGTGGCGGGGCCTACGGCGGCAGCAGTGTCCATATACATGGTGGGCCATTCTTTTGTAAAGAGAGCGGAGAGGGCCGAGTGGGAAAAATGCAGGAACCTTAATCTGGAATTGGATGAGCAGTTGTTTAGGTGTCATTGGAGGGGCAAAGGGGGCATGCGTTGGCACGAGTTGGTGCCGGTTTTGAACAAAGTTGTGCGGGGGGGGGGGGGGGGTGCCCGGATGTGGTAGTCATTCACCTGGGGGAAAACGATTTGGTGCAGTGTAAGGGACTGGCACTGGTGAAACAAATGAGGAGGGATTTGCTGGAGATCAAGAGGCAGTGGGCGGGGTGCTACGTCATCTGGTCCGACTTCATACCCAGGAGATGTTGGAGGGGGGCGGAGAGACCAGGGGCTATTGACAGGACTAGGAGGAAAATTAACAGGGAGATGCGGGCCTTTTGTGAGAAGGAAGGAGTGGGTAGAATGGAGCACCCGGAACTGAAGTATGGGGCGGTCTACTTTTTCATGGAGGATGGGGTGCATTTGTCGAGATATGGGATGGAGCTTTATATTGTACAGCTGAAGGAGGCGTTAGACCGGGCAATAGGTATCCGAAGGTGCAGGGGTCCTAGGGGGGGGTCGAAAGCCGTATGGGGGCTTTCGAGTGGCGCTTTTCCCTAGTTAAATGGGGGGGTAGGATAGGAGGAAGGAGTTTTACTGGCTGAGGGGGAGGGAGTGTACATATGGCAGATGTTTAAACAGTTGAGGCAGGCGTTTGGGTAACTGATAATGATGTTTATGCTGTTGGCGGGGAACTGTTTAGGGGTGGGGGTGGGGGGTTTGGACAGGTATATGTATAATTAGTTAGGCCTAGTTTTGTACGGCAAAGGCCAAGGTTGGGGTATGTTTTCAGGATGCACCTGTTTCCCAATAAAAGCGGCCTTTATCACACCTTACATCTGTCTCCGGTCGGTTCTTCCCCTCCCCGTCTCCCGATGGGCCCCAATGGGGCTTTGCGGGGGGTGGCCGACCGGAGGGAGGCTCGCCCCCCCGGGGAGTTTGGGGCCCCGGGAGGAAGGGTGGGGGGAAGGATTAGGACGGACACAGGAAGGGACTTTGGGCTGGTTGGGCTAGTTGGTGGGTTTTGGGCTCCTTTTGGGCTTGGGGGGATAAAAGCGGCCATTTTGGGTCACTGTGCACCATTTCGTGGGACAGTGACCCAGCAGCCGGGGGGCATAATTTGAGCGTTGTCCCACCCGCCCTCCCTTAGGGCAGGTTTTTTGTTGGGGGGGGTAGAGGGGTTTAGGTCCGGGGTTCATGGCTTTTTCTGGGTTGGAAAAGGGGTTTTTGTTGGTCGCAGGTGCTTTCTGTGTTAGGGTTGGGATGTGTTGTCGCTGGGGGCAGGTGCTGGAATGTTTATGTCGGTTGGCGCTTTTCCCTAGTTAAATGGGGGGTAGGATAGGAGGAAGGAGTTTTACTGGCTGAGGGGGAGGGAGTGTACATATGGCAGATGTTTAAACAGTCGAGGCAGGCGTTTGGGTAACTGATAATGATGTTTATGCTGTTGGCGGGGAACTGTTTAGGGGTGGGGGTGGGGGGGTTTGGTCAGGTATATGTATAATTAGTTAGGCCTAGTTTTGTACGGCAAAGGCCAAGGTTGGGGTATGTTTTCAGGATGCACCTGTTTCCCAATAAAAGCGGCCTTTATCACACCTTACATATGTCTCCGGTCGGTTCTTCCCCTCCCCGTCTCCCGATGGGCCCCAATGGGGCTTTGCGGGGGGTGGCCGAGCGGAGGGAGGCTCGCCCCCCCGGGGAGTTTGGGACCCCGGGAGGAAGGGTGGGGGGAAGGATTAGGACGGACACAGGAAGGGACTTTGGGCTGGTTGGGCTAGTTGGTGGGTTTTGGGCTCCTTTTGGGCTTGGGGGGATAAAAGCGGCCATTTTGGGTCACTGTGCACCATTTCGTGGGACAGTGACCCAGCAGCCGGGGGGCATAATTTGAGCGTTGTCCCACCCGCCCTCCCTTAGGGCAGGTTTTTTGTTGGGGGGGGTAGAGGGGTTTAGGTCCGGGGTGGTATACACCCGTTACGACGCAACTTTTACTCCGCACTACCATTACAACGCGGGCATTACAACGCATGACATTACAACGCATTGCGCTGGGGGGCGCTCTAGGATAAGAGGTAAGTTTAATTTACTATCCAACACCTTCCCTAGGGTCCACGGGGACTGGAGTTAGAATAGTAAATTATACTTACCACTATCCAGCACCCCAAAGCGCTATGCGTTGTAACAGTATTCGTTGTAAATACCGCGTTGTAATGGTATGCGGAGTAAAAGTATGCGTTGTAACGTCATACATCCGTCCGGGGTTCATGGCTTTTTCTGGGTTGGAAAAGGGGTTTTTGTTGGTCGCAGGTGCTTTCTGTGTTAGGGTTGGGATGTGTTGTCTCTGGGGGCAGGTGCTGGAATGTTTATGTCGGTTGGCGCTTTTCCCTAGTTAAATGGGGGGTAGGATAGGAGGAAGGAGTTTTACTGGCTGAGGGGGAGGGAGTGTACATATGGCAGATGTTTAAACAGTTGAGGCAGGCGTTTGGGTAACTGATAATGATGTTTATGCTGTTGGCGGGGAACTGTTTAGGGGTGGGGGTGGGGGGTTTGGTCAGGTATATGTATAATTAGTTAGGCCTAGTTTTGTACGGCAAAGGCCAAGGTTGGGGTATGTTTTCAGGATGCACCTGTTTCCCAATAAAAGCGGCCTTAATCACACCTTACATCTGTCTCCGGTCGGTTCTTCCCCTCCCCGTCTCCCGATGGGCCCCAAATTGGTGTTGTGGCCTCTGCTCTTCTTCTGCGTGTAAGATTTTAGACCCCCGCTAGGAACGCTTTGAGGGTTAAGCCCCCTGTGCCCAACTGGTGTAAGGAGGCATTGGTTGACACCGCTTTGCGGGCAGAGGTGCAGCGTTAATGAGGGCTGCAGCGGCGAGCGGAGCACTGGAGTCATTTGAGTAGAGGGAACCGTGTTCACTGAGCACCAGTCTTTGCTGCACTCTAACATTGGGGTCCGACCAATATGACCGTTTGCCGAAATGTGCCTTGTAAAATATTGGTGTTGTGTGGTGTTACACACGGGCGGCTGTTTATAGAGGCCAACACCGGGAGGCTCACGAGCACAATTTGGTAGGACCGGCCCCTCGCAGGGTGAGGAGGATGTTCAAAATCGTGGTAAAGATAGTTTCCTAGGAGCACTAACACCTATTGCTCTTCCATGTACATACTCTGGGTGCAGTGAGGTGTTTACGCCACAGGGTAGCACTTTCCCTCGGTTACGGTCTCCGGACACGCCAGAGTTTTGTCGTTGCTATTTCAATGGGTTTTCTCCTGCATTTCATCACTAGCACTGTATAGAGTAATTGAACATTCTCTGTGAAATGCCTTGTTTTAGTGGCCAGACGGGGAGAGGTGCTGCGTGATTTGAGGACCTTGACATGTTTCTCTGTGCTTATTATGGCGAACTTCTCAATTTCCAGATCGTCACAGACAAGGGGCTAGTGGAATCGCGATAGTTCTTGGAAAATTGCCTTATTCTGTACCGTGTTAGATTGTGTTAGATGACCTAACAATGTTTAGGTGCGGTGAGCTACTGGATTTGGTCGGAAACTCGTGTCTGACCTCACAGCCAAGGGCAGATCATGGCAGGTCTGCTGACCTTTCTAACTGCGGGCCGGGGCAGACATGGGGGGCAGTGGGGGCGTCGGAGCTTGGCCAGCAGCAGAGAAGCTCGCGGAGGCAGGGTCCGGTCCTGTCTTGGTGTAATGGGCCAGACGCGGAGAGGTGCTGCATGGTTTCATGCAAGTTGACAGGTTTTTTCTGGTCGGATTATGGGAACATCTCGATTTCCAGCTGGTCAGATAAGGGGCCGAGTGCAATCGTGATAGTGATGTTTTAAAACTGGATCGTATTAGATGACCTAATAATGTTCGTGGGGGCTCCTTTTTCAAGATTAACAATCTGCATTTAAGACTGTACATTGTTTTAAAGCTTGTGGACCACGGAAATCGAATCCACGTACGTTGACATGTTAACATCGAGAATTTTTTGTGTAGCAGTGCAGTCCAAAGTTGGAGGCGATCTCTAGGGACGGCAGATGGCCGTGCAGGAGTGGTTTTGTGCTCTTTGGCTGCGCACAGGCACCAACTGGCCTGGTGTTTCCCAGAGTTTACTAAACAGGGGGCTTACAATGTCACCTACTAGCATTCAGCTGAGTGGGAAGCCATTGCGATTCTTCCCCCTCATTCGTGAGCTGATTCCCATACTAGATTCTAGCATTGGAATTATGTCTTATTCATTTTGTAATTTATTTCTTTACACTGGACTCCTTCTAAAGGGTTTTGCACATACTCTCTTGACCCAGGTCAAACAGGATGACTTTAGAAGCCATCCCAGAGTCATTGAATTATCATCCAACTACATTAGAAGTCATTTTCACGTCATCAGACATCATCAGGCTCTTAAAGTCATCAGCAGAGTTTAGAAACTTGAGCTCGATGATTTCAGGATGACTTCAAAATGATTATCTGATGACTTTACAAAGTGTGACTGTTCCTGATGATTTGAGAATGACTTGAAACTGAGTACCTGATTACTTCACAAGATGCATTGCTGCTGATGGTTTTGGGATCCTTTGGAAATGACTGTTGGATTACTTGACTAGCACCACAGTTTTCTAATTAAAAAGACTTGTTCATGATAATTTGAGGATGATTTGTTGATTATTTCAGGAACATGTCCAACATTTTAGTTTATTTATTTATTTATTTTTAGAAACTTCTGTAAAAGTGTAGTAAAATAGAAAATCAAAAGAGGAGAGGATGTGGCCTAATGGTTAGAGTGGTCGACCTTGGAGATGGGTATCTGGTTCGAGCCTCGGCAGGGACATTGAACATGCTGTGATTCTGGGAAAATCACTTAATCTTCCTGCGCCTAACAAAAAATGAGTCTGTCTGTAACGCAGCAGGTGCTCCAGTAAAGTGCCCTGATTCCTTGGGGTCTAGTTATCCCTATATAAAACTCCCACCCCCCCAAAAAAGAAATACATACATACATACATACATACATACATATCTCAAACGTCCATCTTTTCCGTTAAAGAAAAAGCCACTGCTGCCTGGATCCATGGAGTTTCCAGCGCTTTATTCAACATAATTATTCATTAGGTTGCCAGCAAAGATTCAGTGTCCCATCGCGTTTCAACTCGGCTATTGAGTCTTGTTCACTGGAAATTACAAACCTGCTTCCGGAAATGACATATTTTTTGAAGGCACTTAATTCCTGAAGCCTGAGTGTCATTTCATCTTCGCATGCGCAGAGAGTTGTAATCGACAGTTTGTTTTACTGCATTATATGAAATCCTTACTTGCACACATTGCAAAATGTAATTTGTAATTTTTTAAAACAGCCAATGCGCAGGTCGACCACTCTAGCCATTCAGTGCGGACAATAACATGTTCTATTCACCAAAATGCAGGCAACCCATAGTACGATATTAACATTGCATCTTTTTCACCTGGAATCCTTGAGCCTGAGGGCATTTCAGCTCACTCCCTTACTTGTGTTCACTGGCATTATTCCTGGTCAATCCCTTCTTTTCCAGTGAAATTAACGAGTGAGTCGACCTCTTCTAGCAATAAATCCATCCAAAAGTTGTTCCGTGAAAGGGGCCACGTACTCTGTCAGGGCGGCTTCAGTGTGGTAGGCACGGAGCTTCCAGCCTTAAATGAAACATCCATCTTTTCCCTTAAAGAAAAAGCCAGAGTGTGCCATATAATGCAGTATCATATTCCTTTTCTTGCCACGTAACGTTGCTAGTGTTACGTTTTCCAATATTCCATCATTCCAATGGTTCTCAGAATAAGTATATGTGGCTGTTATAATAATACGTGTGGCTGTTTTATTAATTGAGTGTAATTACAAGTGAATCTTGAAACAACTGCGCAGTTTTTTCGAGACCTCCTCAGCATTCCGTGATTGTGTGAATAACAGAACCTCCATGTGAATAAAAAAGTGCAACCTCTGCCTCTGAAGTGTGAACATATCTCCTTCTCGTGTAAAGCGCTATGAGGCCAATGGTTCAAGTCCACGCTATAAGAACTGAAGTTAAATGCTTCAATTTCAAACAAATTACAATGTCTGCATCTGCTTCTACCACACCCTGTAGCTGCCAACCACCTCACAAGCACCCACCCCATGCTGTGCACAGCCAAACAGTCACGTGTATCAGTGGGTTGACCCTGTACCAAGGCCTAATGTCTGCAACGTGGCGATTAGTCGTAGGGTCTTGCATTTTTTTTTTTTTTATGTTTTATTGGTACCACAGTGGCTGCAGCGCTCGGTACCATAGTATCAGGCACTGATTGCGGGGTACCTGTGACCCAATTTTAATAATGTTCCTCCACCACCATTCGAAATTGCTATTATGAGGTCAAGTACAGGCCCCTACAGTGAACGTATTACTCCACAAAGACATCAGACACATCTCATCCTGATCACAATTTTTAGGCTACTTTCTAAAAAATTGCAGTACAGACTTACACCAAATAACGAAAAGCAGATTTTCTCTGTAAATATCTACCATTTTGCCAATTTTTGTTTGATTTCTGTATAACTTTCCATGATGAAGCCAAAGCGATAAATTTTTTATGAAACAACATAGGTTATTCAAGAAAGGAAAGAACTGCCTTTCCTATGGATACTCTGGCCTAACATAACTACACTGGTGACTGTAAGAAATGTATGGATATTTACGAATCAATATGCCATAATAAGGTGTGGGTGTAGTTGAGTGAAATGTAGGGTTTCCTTTCCTATTTGATTTGCTCAAGTGTGTTATCTCATCTGTTGTGTGGGTGTGTATAATGTATTTCCTAACATGCAACACAATGGGCAATCATTTAATTTGAGAATTAGTGAAACTCAACCACACATTCTCTGTTTATGCTTAAGAAGTTGAATTCCCAATGATATGTGCCTATTTACAAAACACTTTTTTACATAAGTAAATGATTTATAACTCCATGTCAATTATTACTGGCAATTACAGCTATTCATCAGATTACCCTGCTACGGGACTGAATGTGGAGCTAGAACTAATACAAACAAAAGTAAGAACATCTCAAGCTAAGAATGATTTCTCAAAAGGTAAGTGAAACTCCCCTTTTAAAACCAAGTGAGTAGCAACAACTGTATGACCATATAACCCAAAACACCTAATTCTCCTGCACTTTGTACTCCTCACCTGCAGCATTTGTACTCCTCACCTGCATATCTCAGAAATAAGTTTCTGTTCACCAAATGCTGTGCCTAAAAATAAAAATAATAATAAAAACACCTACTGAATTGTAGGCCAGCTGAAGTATGTGTGGAAATCAGTAGGCTAGGCTATTCATCATTTGCAGGCAGCGCTGTGTGCTTTGACAAACATTGTATGTTCTGTGCAAAAAAAGAAATTGGTTCTGGAGTACATTTTTAAGATGAACAATGCGTATTTCAGGTGCTAATGCATCGGTTTTTGATCACATGGTGCTTATACATGTCAATTAGCCAGCCAGAAACAAAAACCTCTACTTTTCAAAGCATGTATATATGATGGCATATATATTAATGCTTTCTGTTGTTATCTGCAGGGTGATATGCAGCAGCTGGTGGAGGTTCTGTTGGATCCTATTCATTATGAAATTATTGTGAGCTGAGGAGAGCATTGGTCAAGGATCAACTGGAAATTGCTGATTTACTTGGTAAGATATTCCAAATAACCTAATTACCCGTCTAGTAACGAACATTCAGGTTAAAGCTGCAAATTGTTTGGGTAAAAACAGTAACTAACATTAAACATTTGTTTTGACAGATAAAACCTTTAGGCCTAAGTGGTCCCTTAAAAGCTCACGTTATTGCTGCAGTGTTCCTTTTTTGCTGTTTTGTATTGCCTTTTTACTCCTTCAGTCATTTCTCTCCAAATAAGCAAGCAATCCAGGCCTTAAACCAGAAATCTTCGTGAAAGCACTGAGCACACAGTGCTTTCAGCCTTTCTTCGTACTTTCATCTGCATACCTGGTCCAAACACTTGCTTGTCTGCATTCATGTACTGGCCACATGGGAATTTTTTACTTTTTTTTCCAGACGGGCATGCTGCAAGCATAGTTCAGTGTACCTCCTGCCAATATCCTTCTTGAAGGCAACATAAGTTTAACGCAAGGTAGTTTACTCCCTGCTTGCACAGGCTACATCTAGTGGCTTACAGATTCTGGTAACTGGTAAAACACTATTGCTGCTTTTAACCTTTGTACATCTGTAATTTATCCTGAATGTGAGAGGGGCAGTGATTAAAGACACAATACTGTCAAACTATGTGGTCAATGTGTGGCAGAGATTAAAACCTAAAATTCCCCCGTCTCTTGAGGATAAAAAGCAGGTTTTTACAATAATATTGAAACTATGAGACTGATGTTCTGAATCTAATTTGCCCCTTCACTCTTACAGTTGGGAAAGGGATATTTTCTCTATTCACCTTCCATCTGATCAATGGCCTAAGTTCAAATGTGAACCAGAAGCATCAGCAAAGCAGTGTTAAACCTCTCATAAGGCACCCTTTATGGTGGAGGGGAATCCAGTGATTTATGAAGGCAGCTAATCTAAAAGAAAATCTAAAGTAACTAAGTTGTAGAAAGTGTACTAATACAGTCTTTTGTTATCTTTTCAGAATATTATGAAATCTTTGAGCAAGCTGGCTACCTCTCAACAACCAATCTACCAGAAGGGCTCTTGCCATAAGGTCCTGCAATTGCAAAAGAGGACAAAATACTCTGAATCTGGCAACACACAACATAGTTGCTTCTTTTGTTGACTTTTTGTAATTCTCTTTCCTTACTTTTAATGTTATCCTGTACAGTATCCTATCTCTCTTTCAGGTCATGTAATGCTTTGGCTAAATAAAAGCACACAGTGGCAAGTAGTTTCAGATCCATTTATTTCCACCAATTCTTTGTTCGGTGTATTGCCACAGGTCACCATATCAAAACTTAGTGACGTCGTTTTGCTGAAATGAAGACCTGAGTATGGGGAAAGGTCATACGTTCTAGGCTGCTACTCAATGCAAATGGTATTCTTGTCAACACCAACGTTCCTCACAAATTCATTTTATTTCCTTTTTCACATTGTTTAAAGAAGGATCATATTTTAAACCCATACCTTTTTCTTTTTTACAGGGACATCATGCTTCACCCAAGTATTTCATTTCAAATTGTTTTGTAAATTAGACTCGAGTAATGCAGGATGAAGGCATTGACATTTGGAAAATGTGATTGTATCACATACACTTCAATAAAGTATCCATCCTAAGTCTGTATTTAAACATTTAGGAGTGATCCACAAGCATCAAGAACATTTTAATGAATCATTCAGAAATAATCCTCATTTGTAATAGCCAAGAGTGATCATCCAGTGGATACTCTTGGATGTTACAAAATGGGATTACTTCTAAATTATTCCACTGAGTACTCTTGGTTGTCATGCAGTGATGAGGGGATGTACCATAGTGTTTTCCCAATACCCTTGTGTGCATTAACTCAAATCTTCAGCACCCAAAAATAATCCAGACTCATTATGAAGCGGTTGATAATGTTATTAAATAATCATGGTGTAATCCACACTGGTTATGAAGTTGTCATAAAAACATAGTACAGTAATGCATTCTAATTCTGAAGATGTTAGCAAATCATCCAGTAGTTATCCCCTTCCATGCTCATGACGAGCTGAGCTCGTCATGAGTTGCGCCGCTCGCATGCTCATGACGAGCTCAGCTCGTCATGTAACGCGGTAAATCGAAAAAAGCCGCACAGCGCAAAAATGACCGCAGCACGCATGCGGTTATAACCAGTAACCATGATGTTGTCTTGAAAGCATCCTGGAGTAATTCACACTCATCCTGAAGTTGTCATTTAGTATTCCTTGAGTAGTACAAGATCATCACGCATTTTCAATTGAAGTCATCAGGACATCAATCTGGAGTAATTCACATTCATCCTGAAGTTGTCAATTAGTATTCTTTGAGTTGTAAAGGATCATCACGCATTTTTAATTGAAGTAATCAGGACACAATCTGGAGTCGTTTTTGTGATGACTCTATAGAGTCATCTCATTTAAATATTCTGCCCTGTGGGCATACTTCAGGATGGCTTGGGATGACTTTCCCAGATAATTACAGGAATAGCCTGGCTGAAGTCATCGGATGAGTCTGGAATGAGTCCAGGATGATCTTCCTTTTTGACTTGGGGAACACCCGAATAGGCATGGGCTGCTCCCTTTTCCATATGGGGGTGTGCATCCGGGTCTTCCAGCACACTTTGCCCGTGGGGAACTAGCTGGGCACAGCCGGGGTGCGTGTTTTGGACTGTGGCTTAACTGCCACATTTACTTTCTTGGTTCTGAGTGCACCTTGTGCGGTCTCGTGTGCACCTCGAGAGTGGAGGCGGAGTGGCAGAGATGCACGCCGGGTTTGTAGTGGAACCGGGTTGACTGCCACTTGGTGAATGCCGGCCGTGTCTGCGCACGTATCCTCCGCAGCTGCCAGGCCCTATGATGTTTTCCTGGTGGTGCATATCGTTACCATTACGAGGTCCATTACTGCTTAGATACCTGTGCCACCTGTCCTTCCATCTTGTTTGCCCTTTATGTGGATTGTCCAAGGCCTCGCGGTGTCCCTGACATTTCACAGTGTGCCTCTTGTGCCCTGGCTTCCTGAATTTTCTTAGGCCCTAGTAGGTGCCAGGCATGTCTCCGTGCTTCAAGCATTCCCCTGCGACCATTGTGATGCACATGGTGGAGAGCCCAGCGGGAGTGTCTGCATGTGACCTCTTTTGTCCCTCCTTGGCATGGATACTCTGAGTGTTTTGCACTTTAGTAAGGGCAAGAGAGACTGGCGTTTTTAGGCCCAGCTACACTGTGTAGGCCAACATCGACAAACATTTGTAAAGGGATGCAGTAAATTAATACTTGGAATTGTTACTGAATATTCAGCTGAATCTTAAACTCACCAGTGAAACCCCGTTTATTGCCTCCATTTGTATTTGCCCCTATTAGGGTCAAGAAGAACAGTAGTCTTGCGGGGCGTGCTCCCACATCTCTTGGGAGCCCTAGGGGTGGTCACGGTTGGCAGCAGGAGAGGCCGCCCACCATGTATAGCCTCCACTGTGCTGCGGGGGAGGTGGCCAGGGTGGAGTGGGCCCAATCGGGACGGACTCCCTGATGGGGCAGACTCGCGGACCAGTTGCCTGGCAGCTTTGATTTTGCCCTAGAGGGGCAACTTCGTCCTATGGAGGTGTTCAAGTGCCGGCGAAGGTAGGGGGCTTTCGGCATCGTGCGCATGGTGGGGTGTGCTCTTCGGCTGCGGGTAGCTGGATTTGATGTTGGAGTGGGTACCAGCTGGTTTCCGGTGGGTGGCGTTGGAACCGGGGTGAAGCAAACATCTTATGAATCATGTACTTGCATTGGGGGGGACTCACCGGAGTGAGGCTTGGTGCGGTGGCTCATCGGCTTGCACCGCTGGCTCCGGTGTGGGGTGAGTGGGCAATGCCATGGGAGCCTGGCTGTGCCCCTACGGGCTGAGTCTGCAGTGTGTGAAGCTCACAACTAAGCAATTGTTTAACGGGCTGGACTGGTGTTGAGTTGTCTGCTGCCTATTAAAGAGGGGGCAGCATGGGTCCATGGCCCGCTGCCCAACCATGATCAGGTGAGGTTGTTGGATGCCAAAGACACCCAACCAAATCAGTGTTACTGGCTCCTCTTCTGCGGGTGGTCCCAGGCTTTGCACTGGGGGTCAATGCTATGTGGCATTGCTGCCCCGGGTCAGGTGGGAAAATAAATAAAAGCAACATTTTGCACTTTCACGGGATTGCTTAAGTTTTTGCCGTGGTCTGGCTGGTGAGGACAGCCGGTGCGTACTGCAGGCCTGGGGTATGCCCCTGTAGGGGTGATGGTTTAGGAGGGACCAGGTCACGTCTTATCGGTTACGGGGTTTCCGGTGAGTCCAGGACCCCCCTGTACAGTTTGTACTGCGGTAGGCGTAATAAAGAGCAACCAATTTGTTTATTCATTCATGGATTTTTTTTTTTATTATTATTTTTTTTTTTTCCCCCCCAAATTTTTCCACATATTCCTGTATATGTTACAGCACAAAACAGTTTACAAATTATATTGTACATTACATTACATCATTATTATAGTACATTATGACTTGAAAAGTTCAACAATTCTGTATATGGCTATATATTGCCTGTATATTGCTTATTTTAATTCAATAAAACAGAGATATGTATCTATTAAATATTTTGTCAACCTTCTGATCACTATCCTAGGTTTAACCTGCTGTTTTTCCACCTAGTGATAGGTTGCCATATTCTGTTACCTAGTAACTTAGCTCTCCTACCTTTCCTCTCATAGATTGCTTTTTCTAAATTATACGTGGATAGGAGGCTTGCAATCCAGACCTGAAATGAAGGGGGAGCCTTATCCAACCAATTCCTTGCTATGCAAATACGATAAACTGCAAGTGCAACAAAAGTAAACTCTACTGAGATAGCAGCTGCCGTGTCCCCCGCCCCCAAAATAATTAATTCATCCGTCATTTTAATCTTAATCCTAAGTGTTTTAGCAAAAAACTCTTCAATAGCCATTTTCAAAGTAAACAATTGTGGACACTGAGAAAACATATGCACAATATCTGCTTCAGCTGAATTACATCAGGGGCATGTTATCCCAGTTGTGCCGCCCCACTGGGCGATTCTAGCCGGGGTATGGTATAATGAGAATATTGTCTTAAAGTGTTGTGATTGCAGGGTAGCAGAGCATAACACTGTTCTGCCGAGATCCAATGATAACTGAAAAGTTTCAAGCCCTGACCCCAGTTTTCCCATCCATTTTTGGGCATATTTCGCTCTTTCATCCGTTTTGCTGTCTTTCAGCTCTGCGTACAACTGTCTTATCGTACAGATGCTAGCTGTTTCTATATAATCCATGACTTTACATTGCCCCAACCCTGCTGGACCACCTTGTTTTTGCATTAAAAAAACTTCTGGTTTGTAGATATTTGTAGAAGTTGTTGTGTTCTATCCCAAATTTTGTTTGTAGCGCCCCAAACTGTAACATATTCCCCTGATTATCAAGCAAATTCCCTATTTTCACTATGCCCTTATCGTGCCAGGGGTCCGGTGGAACTCTCTGAGAGAAGGCAAGATGGCCGCTATGCTACTGTAGAGAACAGTCGCATTTACTCCTTCTCCTGACCCGAGGAATATGAGGCTGGAACTCTGACTCCGATATGCTGTTTCTCCAGAGGGTAACCAGCAATAAAGGAAGTATTGGAGTGCTACAGGAGGCGTTGACAGCCCTACGATCCTATTTTGGCGAGTATTTGAGAGGAGCGCTCATTCAAGGCATCACTGCAGCCATTGGGATGTCACAGCGTGCCGGAGCAATCCCGAAAAATACAGCCATGAGCAAAAGAAGTACCGCAGCGAATACTGCTGCCCAAAAGAGTTTGGCCAAGAGAAGCGAGAAGCTGGATAAAGTCCCCAAAGATAAGGAAAAGGAAAAGGTGGGACCCAAGGCAACGGTGCAAGAGGAGACCCCTGGAGCAAAGGGCCCACAACAGCAGAGGCGCCTTCACTCTGAATGCGGAGCGCCGAAACACGCGATCATCTTACCTGCAGCCGGTAAAGATTTGAGACAGCCCACAGTCACGGAGGCTTTCGCGGGCAAAACTCAGCCGGCAGTCCAACCGGCAATCCAGCCAGCAATCCAGCCGGCAGTCCAGCCGGCAATCCAGCCGGCGATCGTGATTACTGGCAGCGCCGCAGCAAACACAGAGGCAAACACGGAAGCCGGCGACCGCGAGGACGCAAGCACGGCGGTCGCTAGGCAACCGGGGCTCCAGGCTTGCACGCCTCGTGCGGGAGCCGCGCTGAAGGGAAAAAATGCAGAGGAGGCAGCCGAGCTGCCAAGCATGGAGGAAGATGTGGGTACATTGGCAGTTACACCTATGGAGAGCAGCACCAACAAACTAAGTAATGGAGGACTTAATGAAACAGAAGAAGAGCTGGTGAATGTCAACAATGCCCTAATGCTTGAAGCCCTAATGCAGGTAAATCTTGCTCCCACGCCTGGGGACAGTAACATACTAGTTCAGTCTAACTGAGGGAGCATGAAAAGCTTGGAGAGTCATACAGCAAGGGGTGGTAAAGGGGGCAAGGGAAAGGGCGCTTGCTCCCCCGAGGCAGATAAATTCTACTCTGTGACTGAAGGCTCTGGCACTGACTCCTCTCTATTGGGCTCAGAGGAGGAGGGCATTACTACAGATCTGTTATCAGGAACTGAGTCAGAAGGGTCCCACTCTAATGAGCACGAAGGCAAGAAAACACAGGAAGAAAAGAAGGACCATGATAAGACGCGATAGAGACATAGATAGGGAAGCATCAAGTACAAATAGGAAACTGCTCTGGGACTATGGTAGTATTTCTAAAACGTACCAGGAGCATGATCCAGGTGAAGCATCTGATAATCGCCCCACTAATACCTCCCAAAATACAGCTGAAACATCGCCTCAAGCAACTCTAGATGGAATGTGCGCCATGTTGAGACAAATACAGTTGGAGGCCAGATTGGAAAGCAGGAGAGCTAGACAAGACACTAAAAAAATACAAGCAAGCATAAGGAAAATGAATAAAAAGTATGAGGAGGTCGAAGAAAGAGTGGTGCAGGTGGAGGAGAGAGCTGGTAGACTGGAGGATGAAGTCACAGTCTGGCAGACGGCTAGAACAGAGCAAGGAAAGGTGATCGAGGACCTGCAGTGGAAGCTGGAGGACTTCGAAAATCGCCAGAGGCGGAATAATCTGAGACTCTTGGGTTTGGAGGAAGGAGTGGAGGGGAAGAATCCGAGGGAATTTGTGATCAAATTGTTAAAAGGCGCATACCCAGAGGCGCAGTGGCAATGGGAATTAGAGGTTCAAAGAGCACACAGATTCCCGCTGACCCAGAAGAAAGCAAGAGGTGCTAGCCAAAATGTGTTGCCAAGGGCAATGCTAGTCTTTTTTGGTAATTTCTTGGCCAGGCAGGAAGTTATGGATACTGCCAGACCAGATAAAAAAATGTCAGTCGAAGGGGTAACGTTCTTTGCTAGGCCGGATTTCTGTCACACAACTGTAGAAAGAAGGTGGAAGCTTAGACAGCTAATTACACAATTTCAGCGCCAGGGATCTGAAGCTTACCTGATGTACCCTTCCAAACTGAAAGTTATCACAGGGGGCCGTGTCAGAATGTTTTACTCAGAAATTAAGGCAGGCGAGTATCTGACAGAAATAACGGAGATCCAGAGGAATAAAAGGAGTAGAGATACTGAACCAGTATAAGATCCATAACACGGTACTAAGGTAGTATTGTGTATGGTAATACTTCGGGCAGGTTGGGTGGGAGAAGGAGGCGACACTACAGTAGCGAGCAGCCGCACATAGGTCAGGATTGACCTATTTGCCTGTAGCAGGGGGGGAGGAGCAAGGGGGGGGCATCTGGGGGGCGGGTGAGGGGGGGAGGTGGGCTAGGGATGGAGTAAAATTAAGATCATGTACAGCACAAGGTAAGCAGATATGTAAGAAAAGGAAAGTGGTAGTAAATTTAAAGAGGGTGACGGTGGATGGATCAGTTTCTAAGACTAGATGGCATTAAGGGTTGCTACCATTAACATATGTGGACTAAATGATAGTGGGAAAAGGCAGAAAGTGGCAGCTATGTGCAGACTACTGAGATTGGATGTCATATGCTTTCAGGAGACACATGTGAGGGGGAAGGACAAATATATTTTGGATCAACTAGGCTATGAAGTTTTAGCATGTACACATCAAGACTCAAAAACAAAAGGAGTGGCTATTTTGGCAAAAAAAGGAATTATCCAGGTAGAGAAGAAGAAGGAAGATGTCGGAGGGAGATGGGTTATGGTAGAAGGGAAAACAGCTGGAGGTAGATATACAATTGTATCTGTATATGGCTCTAATGAAGACGAACCCGATCTTTTTGACACGTTAGATGTCGAGTTAGCATTATGGACAGAACCGATAATCTTTTGTGGGGATTTCAACATTAATGGACTATCAGGGCTGGGTCTGTTGGGTGGGGGGATGCAGGGAGATCGGAAAAAGAGGTCACAGAGGTCTATTGCTAATTTAATGTCTAATAATGTATTGGTTGATGTTTGGTTAGCACATAATCCCATCGGAACTGGTAGTACCTTTTACTCCGCTCCCCATAAGGTTATTGCAAGATTGGACTATTTCTTAGTCACTAGCTCTGTAGTATCAGATGTAAGAATAGAAAGGCTTCCACGGGTCTTTTCGGACCATAACCCTCTAATTTTAACTATCCCTCAGAATTTAAGCCCTATCCTTAAAGAATACAACTGGACATTTGAAAGAGGGTTACTTAAAGAAGGAGACTATGTAAATAAAATGAAGATATGGATTAGACAATATTGGGAAGTGAATAGAGGCACAGCATCAGCAGGAGTGGTCTGGGACACCTTTAAGGCAGGGATAAGAGGGGAAACACTGGCCTATACTCTCCGTAGGAGCAAAAATGAAAAACTCGAGCTAACTAATAGGCTACATGCCCTAATGGAATTAGAACAACAGCTCATTCAAGCGGTAATAAATCAAGAATCTGTTGAGGAGATCTTATTAGAGATAGAACTCAAAAGAGCAGAAGCCAGCGAAAAATTGGCAAATAAAGCGGCAAGTAATTATTTAATGAAAAAAGAACAATGCTATGAATTTAATGAGAGGGTAGGACATATGTTAGCTGTTCGTATTAGACAAAATTTGGCAGCAGGAGAAATTAAGGAAATTAGGGATAAAGGTGGAAAAGTTGTGACTAAGGTAGAGGATGTGAGGGAGGTGTTTAGGGAGTTCTATTCTGATCTATACGATCAAGATCTGGGAAATGTTGAAACTGAGATAGAGGGATATTTAGCAGGAATTGCACATGAGGAACTGAGTGAGGAGAATAAAGAGGCACTGGAATTACCACTATCACTGGGAGAAGTTTATAAAGCGGTAACCAAACTCCCCTCAGGGAAAGCAGCGGGACCCGACCAAATCCCGGCGGAATTCTATAAAACTTTTTGGGACACCGTGAGGGTTGATATGCTGGAAATTTTAAGACAAGCACAGAGGGGGAAAATGTACCACAATCTTGGGCTGGAGCAAATATCATTGTAATTTTAAAAAAGGATAAACCACACCTGGATCCCGGCTCATATAGACCAATAACACTCATGAACGCCGACGCAAAGATCTACTCCAAGGCACTCTCACAGAGACTAAGTAGGGTAATTGAGGGGTTGGTATGTACAACACAACACGGATTCATACCTGGCAAGGGGACAACGCAACACACAAGACAGATGGTGACCATATTGGATGCTACAGGGGCCACAGGGGACCCTGCCCCGGCCATTTTTTTGGATGCAGAGAAGGCCTTTGACAGGGTCTCCTGGGGATACCTGTGGAAGACCCTGGAATGGTTTGGGATTGGAGCGGGCTACATAAAGGCTATTCAGGCACTGTATTTAGATCCTACGGCCAAGGTAAGGATAAACAGGGGATATACTGCGGTAATACACATAAGACGTGGAACTCGGCAAGGCTGTCCGGCTTCGCCATTATTATTCGCCTTATACCTTGACCCTCTCCTGCGCAGAGTGGAAGGGAATCCTAACATTCTACCAATAAAGCTACAATCTCATGAATATAAAACACTTGCCTATGCAGATGATGTGGCGGTGGTTACCTCAGATCCAGGGTCGGCTATCCTTGAAATTGAGCAAGAGGCTGTAGCCTTTGGGACAGTGTCGGGCTATTCACTGAATAAAGGAAAAACACAAATTATACAAAACAACTGGGTGCACTTTCATGACATAAGGGTAGCTCCCAAAGTTACCTATCTGGGAATTAAGATCACAGCTGACTTAGACCGGCTAGTCGAAATCAATATGAGCCCATTGCTGGCAAAAATAAAAGCGAATACGGAAAGGATTAATAACCTGCATTTGACCTTGATGGGCCGAATTAACGTAATAAAAATGACAACATTTCCAAAAGTCTTATTTTTGTTTAGGTCCATCCCATTATTTTTTGATAACATGTGGTTTAACAAGCTGGAAGCAATTCTGAACAAATTTATTTGGGTTAAAGGGAAGACAAGGAGAGCCTATAGACATCTAACAGTATCTAGAGAAAAAGGGGGTTGGGGGGCCCCAGATTTTAGGCTCTATTACTGGGCTGCTGTGCTACAGTATTGCCAGGGGTTAATAGGCGGGGGGGGGGTGCAGACCACACAGCGGAAATTAGGCCAAGGTTAACTAACGTATATACTACACTACTGGGTGAAGGGGCGGAGAATGGGTTTTTAAACACAACCGACTTTACTTATTTTAAACATACACGGTTTAAGACTCTAAAGGCGGCTTATAGGGTTTGGAAAGGACTGACAAAAAAATTTGGATTAGGCAGATTCAATAACTATACGAGATTATACACAAACTGCTCACTACCGAGGGACATCTTCAGGGATATTACTATGAGGGACTGGCACGATAAGGGCATAGTGAAAATAGGGAATTCATGGATTTTTTTAATGTGAATTTATATAGCCCGAACTTTACCCGAAGGTGTCAGAGCGCTTTTCAATTGGACCAGTTACTTTACATAGATGCTTCCGAGTACAGGCTTTACATCTAAGAGACAAGCAGAAATGTTCTAAGTGCGCAGAGGGGGACATTTTCTGTAACGATATTGGAGCATCAATCAATAATAAGCCACAGTATTCCTGTGATGCAGCAGGTTTTCACAGCGGGCGGATGTGCATTGTGGAGCATTGGACAGCTCTGACTGAGAGTGCGGTGTGCGGCTTGGGGGTTTCCCAATGTTTAGAATGGGTAGGTGGCTCCCCCAGTGCCTTGTTTTGGCTGCTCGGGCTTGCCCTTCGAGTGAGAAGTGGTTTAGGGCCATGGAAGTGATCTTGACGGTCCGCAACCAAGCCAGTGCAACATGGGTTAGGTTCAGAGACAGAGATGGCCACTGATTATCAGAAAGTGGCCGGGTATTCAGAACCAATGTAAAGTTCTGGCAGGACTATCTTGTCTGGGTTATATGCAGGAGGAACTGCTAAAACAGGTTGGCCTTTACATGTTTCCAGGCATTGTGTCTGTGTACACCCATTTGTTTTCCAGCTAGGGAACGCACCACACATTTCCAGGTAATAGGAGCAGTTAGTACCAGTGCATCTAAGCTCAAATTAAATAAAGGGGCTTTTAACTCTGTATTTGACTTGCTGCGCTTCAAAGACAGGGGGCTGAATGTGAGGCTATGTCCCTGGATAAGTTCTGCTTGCATTTTAGTTTTAACAATGGGATTGGTGCTTCCAATGTCTGGACATTTTGCAGTCAGAGAAAGAAAAGAACATGTAAAGAAATAGCAGTGTATTAACTGGGCACACTTAGCAGTAAAGCGGCAAATATGAAGCACATATATCGGTCCTGAAGGGGATGCAGACGTTTCAGTTCAGGACCAGATGGAGGCAGATTTTGGGGTCAGCTTGGTTTTCCTCTAAGGTGCAGTTTTCGAAGCTGATGGACCTTTTAAACTCGAGGGCTGATTGTGGCATCTGATGTCTCGGGCATTTTGCCTCTCCATGGTCATCCAATGGTTTCACCTCAGAGACATTTAGGTAGGTCTATAGTTCCTTTCGTGGCTTATATTTTCATGACCATAGACATCCATTACTCTTGGCCACTTGCGCTGATCCTAGCGGGGACTGTCACCAACGTATATATGGTCTTTTGGTTTTCGAGAGACAGGTACGCACTCTGTATACTAACTTGAGCATTAGCAGAGAGGGTGGAATAACGGGGTTCCTTAAGTTGGCGAGTGGGGGCAGGTTAGCAGGCCTCCTCTTGTCAAGGTTTGAGATGTTGGTTGGGTCTGTTAGATCGAGGACGAATAGGCTCTATCCTGTCAGCTGGGGTGTGAGTTTGCCATTCCCAATAGGGTGCTGGTACTCTAATATTGTTGGAATAGAGGGTTATGATCAAAAAGACTGACTACGATAAGAGCACATTTTGCTTTTATAGTAAGAGGGTACAGGTACACTGACCATAGGTTTACTCCATGTCCTCCGATCCACAGCGGCATGATACAGGTTGCTTCAGTTAAGCAAAATATCCTTGAGAGCGGTCAGTCAACAAGGGGACTAATGTCCCAATTATGGCCTAGGAAGATGGGCGGGTGTGGTGCACCCTTACAAGGGGTAGGGAGATGGGCACATTCTGACCAGGCTTGGCTGAAGGGTATTCTGTTTCACCCAGCTGGGAGATATATGTATGGCCTAGTGGGTCTGGTCGCCTGGCCCTTCGGGAGAGGGGTACTCTGGTTCATGCTGACAGCATGCACCTTACCATTTTGAGGTTGAACGGGCATGGAAGACATGATTAAATGTCAGGCTTGCGGGTCCTGGCAGGCAAGTTTGCAAGTATTCTTTTTTGAAGGGGCAGAAAGCCCAGCATTCTGGGCAGGCTTGTCATTGGAGCATATCATGCAGGTGGGACGATGTGAATCCCAATGTGTTAAAAGGTACATCCATCAGCAGCCACCCAGGGGAGTGTCCGGATGTCAGGTTAAGTGTTTTATGTACAAGCGAAAGGTGCACCCCTGTGAGGCTCCTGAGGTTTGTTGGGGTGCAGTGTTATTAGGCAAATATGTGCAAGCCTTGGTCAGTTAGCTCAGTTGGTTGGAGCGTGGTGCTTATAACGCCAAGGTTGCAGGTTTGATCCCCGTACGGGCCAGAATTTTGGATTAGTTGTATAGAATGGTGTGCAGTACTCAACAAAGGGGGTTTTGCAACCTAGCATTTCTTCAAGTTGCCAGGACCAACGGTCTGGGCGGAGGGCCTTCCGGGCGTCCTGTGAGTGGGAGTCCCAGGCATGCGCTGGAACAGCTTGCTGTAGAGGTTTTGACACAGACTGGGGGGGTGTCTCCGCTCCCAACAATTTTGGCCATACACCTGGGAGGCATTGATTTGACTTTCCTGTGTAGAAGGGCAATCGGGGGACACCATGGAGACTTCACGCAGGAGGATTAAGAGTGCCATGCGCACATTCACCAAACAAATGGGGTTTGGCTTCATCCGACATGTGTTACTGCACGCTAAGTCCATAGGGTGTTTTGATGAAGATGGGATACACCTGTCCAGAGTGGGACTGGACCTGTTCTTGCTTGATCTGGGGGAGGCCTTGGAATCAGCAGGGTGTATGTAATGAGGCCTATCTTGGTGGGGGTCCTGGGATGACGGTGGCCACACCCAGTGCTGTGGCAGAGTTACAGGGCGATCCAGAGTCTGTAAGGTACAGAGGGGTACCCTCTGCATGAGCACAAAAAGAGTGCAAAGTCCAAATATCCCCAGGGAGGTCCTCACGTTGGATCCTGGAGGTGCGACGGCACCCTGTTAGTCCCATGGGCAGTTGTGGAGCTGAGCAACTGGGGGTTGCCTGGAACGCTCTGCCCCCTTCTGGGGGCGTGAGTAATGGGGTAAACTGGCGGTCCACTGGTGGGAGGGGTTATCCCCTCCTCCAAATCTAGCAAACACCAATTGGCTATGGCCACGGTGTAATTTGGCTCATCAGGTGGGCAGGTGGCGAGGGGCTGCCTGCCTTGGGATCGCCCATAAGATAACACACCATGTTGCCATATTTGCTATGCAAATAAACCGGCAGCAATTTTCTCCACACAAAAAAGGTGTCTTGTCTATTTATTTCTCCAGGATATTGCTTTGGTGGGATGGGGAGTGTTGCTGATATTGGCACTATGCTCCTTTGCCGCCCTTGGTGCTGCCTCCAAACCACCGCCACTGCACCCGACCCGGTCGTGGAGATGAGCAAGTATGGGTGTACGGGGGATGGGGACAGCTGACAGCTGGTGGTCGGGTGCAGGCTCCATACCAAATTGAGTGGCGAGTACACCTTGAGAAAACTTTGAGAAACATCACGCCCCCAAAGTGAAAGCTCGGCTGCGAAAGCTCTGTGGTGCACAATTAAGCTGCTGTAGTTGCTGGAAGGAAGGAGACTACATTTAGACAGCCAGATCAACCAGATTAAACAGATTGAACAGGTTATAATTTGGAGTTCATACCCAAGGTGTTATCATCTGCCAACTAATTAATCAATCAACTGACCAAGCAAACAAGTATCCTGTGGTTGTCATTGGACGCTGGATGTCAGAGTGACCAGAGGCCCCGAGGACAGTGGTTTAACAGTTACAGTTCAGTCCAATTGCCACTACTGATACTGCCACATCTCCCCCTTCTATAGCCTTTGCATGCCTGTGTGGGCGGAGGCGGTGGCTGGAAAACGGGGAGAAGGTAAGTAGTTGCTATTTGGTCACTGTGTCTGTCTGTTGCTGTTAGTGCTACTGCTGACACTGGTGGTGGTGCGAGCTGTACTTAAGGATTCTGCCGGACTTTCTGACATGTTTTAGGTACTTCCCTGGGGCAAAGCGGATCGTATTACTAACTACACACGGTTTAAATTATGCCATTAATGTACCCTTGAAAAATGTGCAAGCACAAGCTCCTCTGAGAGAAAATGGCCTTCTCTAAGTTAGCCCGGGTTCCACCACCAGTGACTTCTTTTTAGTATGCGCAGTGGGGGTTATTGATAAGGAAATTGTATTGGCAGAGTGTCGCCTATTCTTATCAAGTACCCAGGAGCTAACCAGCAAGCCATGCACTAGGGAGGGCCACCCGTGTAACTAAGCCCTACCATAAATGTTTCATCCCCAAATCAGCAGTCTATTGCACCACAAGCAATCTCAGTGTCTAAAACCATCCCTCATGCAGCCATCAAGGATGGTCTACCGACAAAGAAAGGCAAGGGAGCTAAGCAAGCAGCCAAGCAACTGGGCAAAAAAGGGGGGTTGAGATCAACCCAGGCTAACGTTAAGATTGTAGGTACATTGAGTACCCTCCCAATGCAAACGTTTCACTGCCTCTGCCCAACGTGGCCAATCACTTTGAGTTGGGAGGCAGTAAACTTGTCACTACAGTAAATCTGGGAGATGTCTACACTGGTCACAGATAGACCCTAAGGCTTTTAATTACTCTTTTTTCAAAAATGGACAAAAGGAGATTCAAACTTATCTAGATCTGTCAGCCTCTGATGAAGAAATTATTGTCATATATTTGTATTGCCCAGTCAAATGGAAATTTGCTAACAGTTCCTGCAGTTTATTTATTTATTTATTTTCACATTTGTAGAGCGCTCTGTTACCCGGAGGTGTCCTGGCGCTAACGTGATTAAACCAGTGTATGTGGGTGGTTTAGAGCTTAGTGAGTAAAGAGCCAGGTCTTGAGCGCTCTTCTGAAAGCCATCAGGTCCGAAGATTGTCTGAGATTGAGTGGCAGTCTGTTCCACGCCTCTGCCGCGCCAAGGGAAAAACTCCTGCCTCCCCACCGCGCTTTCTTAACTCTGGGGACTGTTACCAGCGCCTGCTCCCCAGATCTCAGGTTTCTTGCTGGTTTATGCCAGTGGAAGAGCAGTTTCATACACCTAGGGCCCAGATCATGCAGGGCCTTGAAGACCATGCAGAGTGCTTTGAAAACTATTCTTTTGCGGACCGGCAGCCAGTGGAGTTTCACCAAGTCCTGAGCTACCGAGGCAAACTTAGGGGTGTCAGTGATCAGGCGGGCGGCTGCGTTCTGCAGGATCTGGAGTTTATTTAGTAGGCCCTGCTGGGCATTCAACATCAGGCTGTTACAATAGTCCAAGCGTGAGAGGACCAAACCAGTAACTACAGTTTTCCTATGCTCCCTCTCCAGATAAGGAAGAACTTTCCTGATTGTTTTGAGGATGTAGTGCGTAGAGGAGGACAGTGCATTGATCTGTGGTTTAAAGGACAAAGAATCGTCCACCAGTATACCCAGATTTTTAACCTTTGCCACTGGGGAGGGGAGGGGTCCCATTTCATCCGGCCACCCTCTAGGGGACCATAAATTGTCCTTGGAACCAAAGAGCAACACCTCTGTCTTTGTGGAAATTAAGTTTGAGACAGTTTTAAGCCATCCAACTGCCCACCTCTCGCATACAGCTTCTAAACCTGTCTGCTGTGCTACCTGATTTGCCCGGCAGCAGTGACACCACTATCTGTGTGTCGTCTGTGTATGCTGTGAGATTAAAACCAAAGGATCGAATAACCGGGGCTAGGGTAGCGACGTACACATTAAAAAGGGTCGGACTGAGTGAGGACCCCTGGGGAACTCCACAGGGAAGCACAAAAGGACGCGATTCAAAGTCTCCCAGGGCCACCGACTGAGTTCTGTTGGAGAGGAAGGCCTGTAAGATCTTCAATGCCTTTCCTTGAATTCCACTGGCCCTCAACCGGTCCACCAAAAGCTTGTGATGGACTGTGTCGAAGGCAGCGGAAAGGTCCAACAGGATCAGGGCGGTTCTGCCTCCTGCATCCATCACTATTCTGATGTCTTCCACAGACTTGATCAGAGCGGATTCCGTGCTATGTTCTGCACGAAAACCATGTTGAGATGGATCCAGATGTTCTCCTGTCTTCAAAAAGGCACTTAGCTGCGCATTTAAGTTTGTGATGTATTCCTATAGGTACTGTATCGATTCCCCTATTCCTGACCCTGGTTTGGTTAATAATTAACTAGCAGCCATCCAACGGTGCAAAAACCGTTATCTGATTAAGCCACACCACGGCACAGAAGCGCGTTATCTGATTAGGTCATAACGCATGCCATCTAATTAGACAAGCGATATTCCTCCAGCCCCTGATAAGGCATACGGAGTTCTCAAAACAAATCAAACCTACAGCGACCTGGGAAATTCCCATAGCCATTGTTTTGATTTCACCGAGAACTTCAGCAAAAGAATGTGCGAACGAGCCCGTTCATATGACATCCTTATTGACGTATATATGTCCATCCTTACGTCAATCTCGGCACCTTTCAGGTATAAATATTACCGACATTGCCTTAAGCAAACACATGCGGTGGTGACGAGATTGGAGCAGCGAGACGTGCCGAGGAGCCCAGCAGAGAGCGAAGCCCACAGGCGCTGCCCCTCCTTCCTGACGCGCTGAGAACGAGACGCTGCCTTTCTCCTGCTGAGAAATCCAGCTCCGGCGCTTCCAAGCAGCCCTCGCAGGCAGCTGGAATATCAAGACCTGGGATAAGAGATACCAGCCCTCCACCATTCTAGATCTCAGGTACAGAACTGAATAACCCCTTGCAGAGAATTCTCGAGTCAGTCCCTATGCAAAACAAACTTAACTTAAACTGCTACTTATCTACTCCCGCCCACGTATTAGGCTTAGGTCAGGTACACTGGGGTAGGCGTGGTTAGAAGCACCAGTTGAGTATGATTAGTCAAATGTATAGATGTATGTATCTATTTTATCCATTTTAAAGTATCATATGGCTCAGAAACCATATCAATGCTTTTACAGTATTATTTTATAATTCTGTCTTTACTGTATGCACTTTACTTAACTATAAGTATTACAATAATAGCGATTCATTTCTCTTGTATGAGAAAGGAGACTGATCAATAAATAACATCTTTTATTGAACACGCCCGTCTCTTCCTTTTCTCTACAATCTGGTGAAACTAAGAATGCACTGAACTGACTGAGTAAAATAAGTTGTCTTTTGTTTTCACACGACTCTAGAGATACACTCTTGATTAGGGGAGAGCAAAGTTGTCATGTTCTATGGTTGTCAGAAACGAAATCCCTTCTTGTCTATCCAGGGAGGTTAAAATCCTCCTTGCCTATTCAAGAAAGTTTCTAGTGAACTCTGAGCTAGCTGGCAAACACAAAACTTTAAGTCTAATATTGTCGGTAGAAGACCTAGTTAACCTCTGCCCTAGGTCTATACTATTGAAGATATTATTCCAATGCGCAGAGCCTATTGGGATAATAGGAACTACACTACATGGCGCCCAACGTTTGGATAGGCGATAAAACTAACGCAAGACATTAGAGTAACTCAGTCGTGCTTTTTCACACAGAACCCCTTTTTTCCCATAATACTCCAAAGACGTCTGGAGTGGGTGAAAGGTCATATCCGCCAAACCTCGCAGGAGGAGACTCCTATGTATGGTTCTTGGTTTATTCAACGTTGAAGGATACACTGTTCCAAAATATTGTGCATCTAATCTTTGTTTCCATAGAAACCTGATCTGCAAACAAACAGAATAACCTTCCTGTCAGTAAAATGACAGAAAGTGAAGAAGAAAGGGAGACAGTTAGAATAGCAGCTGAACTCCTAGTAGCAGACAATACTCTGCTGCAAAATGACCCGGATATAATACTGATCCCGGTCAACATAAGGAAATCTATAACCCTAAAACTTATAGAAAATGGACTGACACCAAGAGGTGGTACAGTCATATTCGTAATTGAGGCACACGAATATCGGCAGACAGAGGTATTCTATTCATGGATAAACTTTCCAGCAGCAAACGCTGTAACAAAGGACTTCCACTATTACAAAATAGAGGAACCTCCTAATGAGTACACTCCTTTCGAGGAGGTGGAAATACCACTCAAATTCCAAGAGCACCTGCTCTTGTTTAATGGCGCCCTAATACATAATAATCACATCACCAGGCTCGGTCCACTAGGTAGACCAGGAGCAACGTGGTCGGTCCTAGCCGGATACACACCACATCCAGACATTGAAGAAATGCCTGCACCAGAGCTTTTAGCACAGCTAAAACAATTAATAAAAATACATAGACAATTAGTCCAATATGTAATGCGGACTTCAACAATCCAACCAGCGATCAAAATTCCATAGCTGACCAGTCATCAGGGGAACACAAATAAAATTACACCTCAGAACATACAGTCCTGTCTAGGTAAAGTACCCGCAAAACGGGAACAAATTCCTTTCTGGCTAGCACAAAAAATCACTCAAATAGAGGCGGTGTTTCCAGATACCACCCCTGTTGAGAAACATAGGATTCTGACTATCTGTCTTCCAATGGGAATCGCACCACATGTGGAGGACTGTGACACTTGGGGAACAGTCTTTGCTTCCATTTACACAAAAACACATGGTGTACCATCCATGTCAGTAATACCAGATGTACTAAAACAGATTCAAGATGAATACGGTCCAGAACCCGCTTTAACTCTTGGTATGAAATTACTGAAAGACTTCAAGCAGGTCTCTGCAATATTATTAGCCAACATAAAGGGAGAAGCAGCAAATGTGGCGGTTCGCCAGAGGTTAAAAGAGACAAATATAGCAGACCAACCATCTGAAATTGCCAGAATCATAGAAAAATCCTATGAAGAACTAGGAAGAGATAGTTTGGGTGGAATACCAGTGAAACCCCAACTAGTTGAAAGTCCTGAAAAGGTATTTATTAAAAATAATTTAAACACTCAAAAAAAGAGCTGGGATGGAAATAAACAATCCAATCCTAAAGAAAAAAGATTCCAGTCCAGAGGAAGGTCTCCTCGGCGGAGAGAAAGATCTCCTGACCAAGGACGCAAGTCTCCCCAAAGGGAGCCCTCTGTGAAAAAATACAACCTTAGAAATAGGGATAATATAAAAAAACCTGATAGATATCAAGATATTGATACACGTCCCCCTCAATCTTTTCAGACTTCCTCGCAGAAATCGGAAAGAAGAGGACGATCAGAACACAGGGAAGAGCACGTCAAGTCCAAAGACAAAGAACCTGCTTATCTGAATAAAAAATTACAATTTCCAAAAAAGAAGGTAGCCAGTATTAAAGTAATTAACAATGCCGAGAATACTGAGGACACAGCTGAAAAACGGAGAATGGGCTCAGACAATGCTAGACAGCGCAGCAGAAGTGAGCATAGCTCGCAAAGTCCTTATGAATCATCTGGAGACAGTGGACACGAATGAATACATTCAGGTGGAAACTGCAGATACCAGAGTTAGCAAACCTCATAAAATATATGAAATAACATTGCGTATAGAGGGGGATAAGACTAGAAAAATAAGGGGTCTATTTTGGGATAATCTCTCCAAGGGCTATGACATCCTTCTAGCTGAACGAGACTGGCCTCCAGAGTTTGTCAGGGAGTGCCCACATGGCGAAGAAATAATTATGCCTGCCTTCTCAAACCATATTCCAATTCATAAAAAATATACACTTGCAAGAAAGTGGGCAGTAGCTCAAGCCCCTGCCTTATATAAAAATCATGTGGGATGGGATGAGGACTCTCCTCCTCACAAAATCCAGCTAAAATCACAACCTACTGCACAGATGCAGTACCCGATTAAGCAAGAAGCTAAAAAACAGGTAAAAAAGATCCTAGATCAACTTGAATACCAGGGGGTGATTGAAACTTGCACCTCACAAATGAACAACCCTTTGTTTCCTGTCTCCAAGCCAGACAATTCATATCGTCTTGTTTTGGACTACAGACACCTTAACTCATGTTGCAAAACATTTGCAGTACAAAACTCGCATAGTGCTGCACTAATGAATAACATAGTGCGCAAAAAATACAAAACCACATTAGACATTTCTAATGGATTCTTTTGTCAAAATATAGCACCAGAGAGCAGATATTTGACGGCGTTCTCAATAAATGGCACGCAAAAAAAATTCTGTTGTTTGCCCCAGGGGTTCAAGAACAGCCCAGGATTATTCTCAGCGAGAGTAACAGAATTACTACAAACATATGATGACGAGGCATTATCTTATGTCGACGACATCTATCTAACAGATGATGACTTGGATACTCACTTGAAAAGAGTGAACACCATAATACTTGGGTTCGCAGCAGAGGGTTACAAATTCAACTTTAAAAAGTCAAGGATTGCCCATCTAACAGTCCTGTTTTTAGGAGAGTGAGGATGGGCGGCCGGGCGTTTGGCTTTACGGCCGCCACACTTTGGAACTCGCTCCCGTTGACACTGAGGAGCAGACAGGATCTCCCTTCTTTTAAAAAGGACCTGAAAACGTTCCTGTTCCCAAGGAAAATGTAATTGGAAGACCTGTTCGTAGCACGGATGCAGTCTCAGCGCCAGGATACCCTTTGGGTGGCAGACGCGCTTAATAAGTAAATAAATACATACATACATAAATAAATACATATGAACTATCAAGTGAAGGCAAAAGCCTGGCTGACAATTTCCTAGAGAAATGTGCTGTAATCCAAGCACCTAGAACACTGAAAAACTTACATTCAATTCTAGGCTTCCTAAATTTCGGAAGAACTTACATTATAAATTATGCAGAGAGAATTAAACCTCTCTATGATCTTATAAAACCAGATTTTAAAAGAATCAATTGGACTCAAAAACACACAGAAATTTTGAGATCTTTACAAACAGATATGTTAGTTAAAACAAAATTACAAACACGTGACAATACACGCAACCTTGTGATTCGAGTCATCCCAGGAAGATGCGGATTCACATACCTGACCTCTAATGAGGGAGAGAAGGTACCAATAGCATACAAATCACACTTGTACACAAAAGCTGAAATGAAATTTAGCCCAACGGAAAAAATTCTGACCGCGGTACAGACTGATGTAGCAAAGGAACGGGCCCTAGCACAGGGTAAACGAATAATCATCGTGACACCTATACCAGCCCTAGAGGCGGTAAAAAAGGCAAGCATTCCGAATGCTAAAGCACTCCATCCAAGGTGGATACAGTGGGCTAGCTCTCTTGCTGCAACAGACGTGGTATACGAATTTGATCCCAATTTAAAAACACAAGAATTTCTCCAATATGAATTCGAATGTCCTCCGCTGACCGAAATTCTGCTTCTAGAACACTACGGCTGTATAATATATACAGACGGATCAGCACAACCCGCAGTGGGGGGTAAGCAAGCCTACAGTGCTGCGTGCGCGATTGTTAAAGGCCGCTGGCACGAAGGAAAATTTAAACCTGTGGTCACTAAAACGCAATCTCTAGGAGACTGTACAGCTCAAAGAGCAGAACTACTAGCATTCAAGATGGCGCTTGAAAATACCGATTGAGAATTCCCCACACTTATTGTGTGCGATTCGTATTACTGCGTCCAATCTTACAATGAATACTTGCAGATCTGGGTTCAGAATGGTTTTAAAGATGCAAAAGGTGGCACAATCAAACATAAAATGCTTTGGGAACTAGTAGTTCTTTTGCAAAAGGAACTACAAAAGACTCACGTGATACATACACTGAGTCATCAACGTGATGGCGTTCACGTTGCAGGGAATTCATTGGCTGACGTAGCAGCGAAGGCAGCAGTGCAAACGGCTTCCGTAGCTGCTATCACCCGGTCAAAAACAAAAATAGACAGCGAAATATTACAGGCTGTCAGCGCTACAGTAAAAGATGCGATAGAAACACTCCCGAAAGGCTTTCCAGTAAAGTACTCATACATAACTGATGCAAATAATGTTCCGTTTGCTCGAATCCCTGGAGTGGGGGATAGGGCAATTCCAAACATGGCACATAGGTTAGGACTCATTATAGCGGCACACGAAGGACTCGCTTCTGTACATGCTGGCGTTTCAGCCACAGTGTCATTATTAAAACAGAGATACTGGTGGCCACAAATGAGAAGACAAACAAGGAACTATGTTCTAGAATGTGAAATATGTCAAAGAATGAAAGTATCAACAGTGAAACGACCAGCACAGACGCACCTTCTAATCTCAGATAAACCATTAGCCTGTGTTTACCTAGACCACTGTGGTCCCTTACAAAGGGATGGTAACTATAAATATATCTTGGTGGCAGTGGATTCATGCACGAGATTCATATGGTTGTGGCCCCAGCGATCGGCTGACGCCAGAACTGTTATAAAAGATTTGCGAGTCTTTATCGGCACATACGCAATTGGCATGCTACATTCTGATCAGGGTCCTGCATTTAGCTCTCGAGCTTATAAGGAGGCCATGACCAGCATGGGCATTGCATTGCGGTATTCTTGTCCATTTCATCCTGAGGGAAACGGAATCGTAGAAAGAAAAAACCGTGACATAAAGCAATCTATAACAGCAAAGGAATTAGGTTCAGGAGCTGGGTGGGTCAAACATTTAATAAGTGTCCAACGTAGTCTAAATAACCTGCCAAGGAATTCTCTGAAAGGGTTCAGTCCGTACGAACTATTGTTCGGGACTAGAATGATGATCCAAGATCTTGATAGTCAGACTTCAGTGGTTAAAGACAAAAGCTTTGATATCAAAGATCAATTGGCTATTTTGCAGGACTTAAATGAAACAAGAAAAGACCTGAGCAACATAAAGTTGAAACAACAGCCAACAACCACTGAAGAGAAACCACCTGTCCCAGCAAGGCCTGTCTGGATTCCAAAAGTCGGGGATCTAGTCAGACCATATATTAAACCAAAACAGAACACATCCTGAATGGAAAAAATGGTTGATCTGGCCCAAAGATACGAATAACTGTCAAGACAGATTCCTGAACAAAATACAGGGGTTCACATTGACCAGGCCAGACCCTAGATATTCCCAAAGACAACATCCAGGGATAGTAACCACCTACAGCGTGGGCAAGCTCTGCCTTCAATGGCTACAAACGTCCACAGGCTGAAATTAAGCAACACCTAACTTTACTTACAGAAGGTGCTGACTTGCGGGATTTCATATTGGGACCACGCAAACAGCGTCAAAAACGTTTCATAGCGGCCTCTATATATGCAGCTTATAACGAAGTTTGGAAAGTAACTCAAATTGAGACAGCAGAAAAAATACGGGAAATTGACTGGCCTAACCAGGTCCCCTGACTTAGATACTCTTGTCTGTGAGACTGGCATGGGGTTTGCCAACTTCACAACTTGTCCCAACATTTTGGGCAAGTACAGACAGGAGCCCCTCATCAATGGTATAAAAGTTGAGGCCTATAGAGATACAGGGGCTAGCATCACTATGGTGACTGAGAGTCTAGTCCCCTCAAGGCAACTTTTACCTGGTGCCACATACCAGGTGACCAATATTGATGGAGTACAGAGAGATCATCCCATGGCAGTGGTCAATCTCAGCTGGGGAGGTGTCACTGGCCACAAGAGAGTGGCAGTGTCACCAAACTTGCCTGTAGATTGCCTACTGGGGAATGATTTAGAGCTCTCAGCCTGGGCTGAAGTTGAGCAAGTAACCCATTCTAAAATGGTAAACACCCATGGTAAGGTTAGTGGGGCAGTGATAGCCACAGCCCCAGTCCAAGATGTCCTCCCTGAACAGGTCAGGAGGGTTGTGCCAGTCACAACCCAATCTCAGACAACTTCCTTCCCAGAACAGGTTGTCAAGGCTGTCATGGTAACAGCCCACACCCAAACTGAGCCCCCTCCTGAAAAGGTTGGGAGAGTTGTGATGGCCACAGCTCAAACTCAGACAGATGATAGTGTTGTGAAGCCTGAAACTATGGATCACTCCACTCAGACAGAGAGTATTGAGGAGGAAGAGAAATCTCCCTCCCACCAGACTTTAGGAAAGGATCAGCCTCCTCAGGGAACTGATCTGACCCCTTGTGAAGAAACTGCCACAGAGGTAGTCAGGCCTAGCCTGGCAGAACCCCTGATGTCAGTGGACCCTTCCAAGGTGGGACCCAGTCTGGAGCAGGTAACCTGCCCCTCTCTACCCTGCCTCAGTCAGCCCAGGGCTGTAGAGGTCAGGGAGGCCAGTGGTGGACCCCAAAGGGCCCCCTGTCCAAAAGAATTCCCCAATCAGCAGATTAAGGGCACTGAAGCTAGTAGTCCTAGCCAAGTGAAAATAAAACCAACTCCTGAGGGATCCCCCTTAAATTTAGTTAGGGACCTCCCACAGATGGACACTGTTGGGCACAGCCAAACCTGGGACCTGAGGGCCCCAAACCTGACCTGTCCCTCCAGTAAGCCAAACAGAGGGACCCAACCTCCAGCTGTAGGTAGCCAGAGGTTGACCCTCAGAGCCCAAAACAACTCAGTCTTGGAAAGAAAGGCCTCTATGGTGGAAAATGATTGGAGGAAGCTGAGCCCAAAATTAGTGGAGCCTCACTTCAGTACTCCATTTCAGCACCAGCCTTTTACTTTGCCAAAACACACCACAGGTAGAGATTCCCTATGGTGGAGACCCTCAGACACCCTTAGGGTGAGGGATTGCTTAGTGGACCATGAGATAGGGGCTAACCATGCCAGTGCTGGTACTTCCTTATATGGCCACTCAGGCAATATAGGCTTACCTGGCAAGGCTAGCCTTATCTCCTTTCGTTTGGGGGGGGGGTTATGTAGGAAGGTAGATCCCTGACTATGGTTGCCCCCAACTTTTTTGCCTGGTGTTTTGCTGGTTTTCTGACTTAGTTGACCTGGGACCCTGCTATTCAGGGCCCCAGGCCTACTGCTCTCTCTGTAAAATGGATTCCATGTACCTTAGGTACATATCTAAATTGGATACTGAGTCACCTTATCAGCCCCTGTACAGTGTACCTTAGGTACCCAGGGCATAGGTGTACCCAGGGCCTACCAGGGGCTGCAGCATGTATTATGCCACCCCTGGCTGGCCATCCAAATCTGACACAACTGGCTGCTTGACAGCTGGGGCAAGGTGGTGTAATCACCCTTTGCTTTAGATATAGTATACCTATATCTAACCCTAAAATGGACACACAGATCTCCTATCAGTCACTCCTATGGCAGGCCTTAACAATCCTGAAGGCAGAGTGCTTGGAATCGTGTGAGATGGTGCTCTGGCATGAGCTGAGCCTGTCTGCGGCTGTCGGGATCCATCCCTTAGCCGTTTCCATGATATCGCATACCATATACTCTTAAGTGCATTACAATCCTCGCGGTTATATGCCAACTCTGGTATCGCTTTATCAAAACATGTCGAGTAAGGTGTCATACGAATTGGAATACTAACCCCTCGCCAATTCTGGCGACGGGGTTAGCATTCCACCCTTCTAGAGGGACACGACATGTATGTAACCCCTAACCCCGGTTAAAGTCAGACAGAGCCTTAGCATCCACAAAATGGATGCTGCCACCGAGACACAAGTCTGCCCTCCTGCTGCTGGGAGTCCTCCCAGAGCAGGAGATAAGGACAAAGGGTTTCCTGCCAGGGGCGGTGCCAGCACCGTCCCAGACAGGATTTTGTGTATTGTAGGTAGGCAGGGCTTCAGAGGAAGGTGACTGCACGTGGCACCCCGGTGCTCACTGTGCATAGGCTGGCTTAAACCAGTTCCAGGGACACTCCAGACCCTGTGCTGGGGAAAAGCCCGCCAAGGAAGTGGGTGTAACCACCCCCCTCCTGGTCCCACCCCTAGGGCAGGACTTAGTCGCGTGCCAGCCCCCTTTTCTCAGATAAAGGTAGGGACTGGCCCCCTTCCAATTCAGATCATCTTTGAATCCTGAAACTACTTTCCACGAAAGGAACTCAAGACTTCTTCCTAAGATTTCTCCCTTGTGACTAAGGAGTAGTCACCCTGCATCCGCAGGCACCATCTTAAGAACACTGCGGTCTGCTGCAAGTCTCTCCTCCGGATCAAGACTGCCCAGCTCGACGAGAACCGGCTTCCCTGGCACCTCTGACCTCTACCTACATCATCAGTCACGCTGAGATTTGTGGGTGTGACGAGACCTCGAGGGACCGGCCATCTTCAAGACTGCACGACTTCTGCACAGCAAGCCCGCCGAGTAACTTCCTGGTGAGTGCTTTGGGGTCCGAGAAGCCCCGACCCTGAGCAGCTCCAGCACCGAAGTGCAGCCTCCCAGCATCTCCACGATCTGCGTGGGGCCCTTCTGCTTTTTGCTGCTCACCGCGTTGTTTGGCTACTAGCCCGCTGGCTTGTGGCCTTCTGAACGACGCCCGACGACATCACTGCTGCTAGTCTGGTTGCTCCAGACTGGCCCTTGCTTCCCTCCATCGGAGAAGTACCCTGGACCCTCCTGGTCCGGCTAAGACGCCATTTTAGGTCCACCGCGTGGGCCTTGCAGTTGCCAAGACTTGTTGCCCAATCCTGGGTCCAGCGACGTCGACAGCAAGAACCTTCGTGGGACAGCTCGCACCTCCATCCTGGTCGCCGACAACGCCTCCTGGTCCGAGAGACTGCAGAGCCCAGCAGCGCCGACTCACCTGACTGCGGTGACTTCGCCCGGTGCCATCCTGGTGCCCACTTAATCACTGGCTAGTGATTCAAGAACTTGGTCCCCTCTGCTTTCAGGTTTTCTTCTTCCCTGATCCAGGCTTGGATCCATCGAACTTTCCTTCACTGGTCGCCTGCCAGCAACTTCCTTCTTCCAGGCTCCTGGTCCGGCAACGAGATTCCCGACGTCTTTTCAGACCTATGCAGCTGCAGCCCCTGGGCTAGGTAACTTCGGCACTTCGGTGTCCCAGCATAGCCTCACTATCCTAGGGTCAGGATCCACTGTCGTTTTCTCCCTACCAGGTCGGGTTCGCCCGTGAACACTAACTTTGCCTTTACTAGCTTCCATAGACTTTGTCCCGCATCCCGCGTGAGAGTGCACACTCTGCACCCGAGTCCCCTAGGCCTCCTAGAAGTAATCTAACGATTCTATAGTCAAGTCCTAGCGATTCCAAAGCCTATTAGTACTGTACTTACCTGCTAGTAATTTCGCATTCCACTTTTAGAGTATATGGTTTTTCGTGCCCCTCGGGCATTTGTGTATAACGTGCTAACTTAAGTATTTTCGTAAGAGTTTTGTTGTGTGCCTAGCACCCTGTCCTCATAAAGAGTACAGGGTTGTTGTGATTCTAATAAATACACTGTCTATTTTCATAACACTTGTGTGGTGTCCTTTCACTGGGTGTTCAAGGGGTAATGTGATGGTAAAACAGCTGGCTTAACACGCCCTCTAGAGTCTTAGCCTTAGACTGCTCGTATCCATGCTACTAGGATAGCTGGTCTATAAGGTTGACTTACAACCAATCATCAATAAGGGTTGTTTGGACTGATATATAGTGATCACTAGAATAGTGACCACTGCACATCAAGCCAACTTCTCACAGCGGTACACTTCTGTGTCAGGGTATTAGCTTGCATGGAGCCTGTGAAGGGACTTCGAATAACCTTTCATGTTACCAGCTAGGCACACCTGCAACACAAATAGAACCATTCTTTAGGAGACTCTCGAACGGGAGTTACATTCTAATAGTAGATCGCAGATGTTGTAGTTTGCTGCCCGGAAAACCTTATCTCATAACCGTGACTAGGAAGGTCATGTGCTGTGAACGAGTATTGTTCCCGAACGATTCTCCAGACAGGGAGGCAAGGTTATGGCCCGATTTGAAAATTGCTTCTATTCGAATAGATACTTTAAGCAGAATGAAGACTGTGCTCCTACAGACGCCGACCAGGCTCACGTCATCAAAAGAAACGTATGATCTCCAAGTTGCAAGGACAACAGAAGAGATTCATTCATTATTATCAACTAATTCCCCCATACATTTCGCAGAAATACTGAACGAAATCTTAAATATTTCTGATACCACTGGTGTCTCCAGTGTATTTAAAGCAGTGTTTTCGGGTGCTTTAACTCCATTCAAAGCCATCCTGGGTATTTTTCCAGACTTTGTCCATTCCATTTTTGGCGGACTTCCACTCCTTTTGGGACTAGTAGCGGGTATTCTATTTTTGATCCTGTTATTTCGCTGTGGCAAACCATGTCACAGACAAAACACCTGCGACAAGGGAAGAAATGATCCTAGCCATTGGCTACCGGGACCGGGTAACTAAACTCCTTGGACTATCCCGGCTTAGAGACCTGAACATGACTTGGTCTCTTTCATTTAGACCAATGTGGCAAAGTTGTGTTATGCCTGTATTAAGGTGCTTGCTATGCGGCGAAGAATGCGTGTTGGACACCTGTCTGGCACTACAATCGGATGTGCCAATGGACGCAGAAACCTTGTTGGGTCCAGTAACGGCTCATGCATTGTGCTGTCCCCAGCGGCTACCAATCCTGATGACGGCATTCGTGGAGACTTCACCACTACGATTGAGGGGTAGTGAAGTACAAGATGAAAGCAGCATCAATCAGGTACGACCTTCAGTCAGCTATGCTGATCAAAACATCAATGAAGGCAATCATGCTCAGGCTCATGAATGCATGATAACGACTTTTTCCGAATTAGTGGAACTTACGCAAGAAGCTGGTGACAGTTTTTTCAACAGTCTAAATGATATGATGTTTTCACCAGAGCAGCAGGAATAACTTTGAGCAAACTAGCACTCGGAGTTCCCCACATGCTGAATTTGGCCTTCAACTTTTAAAAAGCGATATGGAAAAAAAAATTCTCTCATCATTTTTTCAGACTGCAAGAGCTTTTTCCCCAATTCAAAAATATTTACGATTTTTTGGGACACTTATCTTCTGCTTAAAGTAGACATTATTCTTAGAGAACTGAATTTCTATTTTAGGTAGTCACGAGACATTAGCTATCCTCTAGCACTCTCATACAAAACTTTATGATTGTGATGAAATGGTCTCGCACTTTTTTTCTGTATTAAGAGCCATTTCATGTGTGGTTTTCGCATTTATTCATGCTGAATTTAAAAATATGCGTTATATGTTTAGCATTATTAGACTGCTTGTGCATATAGTACACGTGATAGTACATGTGATTGTGTTTCGTATATTTCATAATTCCAAATTTCAGAATACATATGAATGTATTTTGGGGTGGTACGGTATACACAAACGCTACTGATTTCACTATGCCTAGATTTGTAAATATGGACATAGTCTACGTGGAGTGGGTGTGATGTATTCCTATAGGTACTGTATCGATTCCCCTATTCCTGACCCTGGTTTGGTTAATAATTAACTAGCAGCCATCCAACGGTGCAAAAACCGTTATCTGATTAAGCCACACCACGGCACAGAAGCGCGTTATCTGATTAGGTCATAACGCATGCCATCTAATTAGACAAGCGATATTCCTCCAGCCCCTGATAAGGCATACGGAGTTCTCAAAACAAATCAAACCTACAGCGACCTGGGAAATTCCCATAGCCATTGTTTTGATTTCACCGAGAACTTCAGCAAAAGAATGTGCGAACGAGCCCGTTCATATGACATCCTTATTGACGTATATATGTCCATCCTTACGTCAATCTCGGCACCTTTCAGGTATAAATATTACCGACATTGCCTTAAGCAAACCCATGCGGTGGTGACGAGATTGGAGCAGCGAGACGTGCCGAGGAGCCCAGCAGAGAGCGAAGCCCACAGGCGCTGCCCCTCCTTCCTGACGTGCTGAGAACGAGACGCTGCCTTTCTCCTGCTGAGAAATCCAGCTCCGGCGCTTCCAAGCAGCCCTCGCAGGCAGCTGGAATATCAAGACCTGGGATAAGAGATACCAGCCCTCCACCATTCTAGATCTCAGGTACAGAACTGAATAACCCCTTGCAGAGAATTCTTGAGTCAGTCCCTTGGCAAAACAAACTTAACTTAAACTGCTACTTATCAACTCCCGCCCACGTATTAGGCTTAGGTCAGGTACACTGGGGTAGGCGTGGTTAGAAGCACCAGTTGAGTATGATTAGTCAAATGTATATATGTATGTATCTATTTTATCCATTTTAAAGTATCATATGGCTCAGAAACCATATCAATGCTTTTACAGTATTATTTTATAATTCTGTCTTTACTGTATGCACTTTACTTAACTATAAGTATTACAATAATAGCGATTCATTTCTCTTGTATGAGAAAGGAGACTGATCAATAAATAACATCTTTTATTGAACACGCCCGTCTCTTCCTTTTCTCTACAATCTGGTGAAACTAAGAATGCACTGAACTGACTGAGTAAAATAAGTTGTCTTTTGTTTTCACACGACTCTAGAGATACACTCTTGATTAGGGGAGAGCAAAGTTGTCATGTTCTATGGTTGTCAGAAACTAAATCCCTTCTTGTCTATCCAGGGAGGTTAAAATCCTCCTTGCCTATTCGAGAAAGTTTCTAGTGAACTCTGAGCTAGCTGGCAAACACAAAACTTTAAGTCTAATATCGTCGGTAGAAGACCTAGTTAACCTCTGCCCTAGGTCTATACTATTGAAGATATTATTCCAATGCGCAGAGCCTATTGGGATAATAGGAACTACACTACAAGTTGCCTTCCATAATTTTGGCTGGGAAGGGTAATCTTGCGATCGGCCGGTAGTTGTTCATCTCGGCAATGTCCAGGTTGGGTTTTTTAAGGAGGGGCAGAATGGAGGCTCGTTTCCATTTTGCGGGATATTCCCCTTTGTCCAGCATCAGGTTGAGAGGGGGAGTAAGTCCGGTTGCAATGATGGCGGGAGCTAATTTGGCTATTGCAGTTGGGCATGGGTCGTGCGCGGAGCCTGATTTTGTCTTCAGTAGTCGGCTCACTACTTCCTTCTCACTGATAGGCAGGAATTGCAGGAGTTTTTCCGAATTACTGTCTGATTCCGGACCAGCGTTAGCGGGAGGGGTCATAACTAGACTGTCTAGGGAAAAGAAGATATTTTCCACTTTTTCCCGGAAAAAGGTGGCGAAAGTTGTCTCTACTTAAGATTATTAAGCAAAATGGTTCGACGCTAAGTGTTCTTTGGCCCTCCACCTACTGAAGAGGGCTCTGAAACAGATCCCCCGCGACAGAGTGTGGGTGGCAAATTGCTGCAGCAACTACAAGGGGGCTCATAAAGAACTGAGGCGAATGTTACAAAGGCATGCGTGGATGAATTAATTCAAGCGAGCGAGCAGCTGGATAGTTCTCCCTTTTGGCAAGTCATTAACAGATCCTGCTTTTCAGAGCCATTAAAACCAGCATTATGCCATCACATTACCCCAGAAAAATGGATCACCCACTTTGAAGGAGTTTACAACTTCGCACAAAGCGAGGGAACCATTAATGACATAGTTTCTTGCTCGACTCATACTTCTGTAATTGGTTCCCTGGACGAAGTACGGCTGAACATTGGGGATTGTCCCCGTATAAGGTACGAGGACCCCCAGCTGGGTCCCTTCGGACCTTTTCCAACACAACATTGATGTATGGGCTCAAGTTTTTACTAGGGTGTTGAATGTAGCGGCAAAGAGTGGGATGCCACCTTCATGGTCAACCGCCACCATCAATCCAATTTTTAAGAAGGTGGACAAGGATAATCCCCATTGTTGCCGCCCCATATCCCTCATTGATTCCTCAGTCAAAGTTTTGGGTCGGGTCTTATTAAACAGGCTCCCTGATTGGGAAGACACAAATACAATTATTTCTGAGGTGCAGTATGGTTTCCGGAATGAAAAATTAACTACAGAGCAATTTCTAAACCTCTATCTTTTAGTTTCTAAAAATACGGTTGCCCAACCCAGTGCCCTTTTTTTGAGGGTTTTATGGACCTCACTTCCGCATTTGATCAGGTGAATCATAGTAAACTGTGGGCTCTACTTGATTCCCTGGGGGTCGAACTCGCTATCCTGAGCCTATTAATGACACTTCATGCCCATCAATGGACCGTGTCGAACAGGCCGGCTTTCGGGACTCAGCCCGCAGCTGGATTGAGTCCTTCCTTAGCGGCTGCACCCAAGCGGTACGCTTAGCCCCCTTCACTGTCCCTAAACTATCCACAACTTGTGGGGTCCCTCAGGAATCCTCACTTTCCCCTCTGTTGTTTAATCTGTATCTGCTACCCCTAATTCAGTCCCTGAAGGAACATAAAACTACCACTTTTAACTATGCAGATGATCTCCAGTTGATCTTCACGATATACAACTCCCCTGAGTCAATCCAGGAATTCCAGGGCACCATGCTTCATATCCGTCAGTGGATGGAGCAAACCATCTGAAGCTGAACCCCGGTAAGACCGATATAAATGTGAATGGGAATAGCCAAACTCTCTGGTGCCCACACTACGGGCCCACAAAACGTGGCTCTCCCCCCACCCCATCTTCCTCGGTAAAAAGCCTAGGGGTGACCATCAACGATGACCTATCCTTGAAAACCCAAGTAGGCACAGTGGTATCCACCTGCTTTTTCCAGCTACACAGGATTAGGAAGATCAGTCACATGCTCACCCACTCGGCCTGATTCAGGTTGTGATAAACCTTAGTACTATCTCACCTGAATTATGCTAACTCTATCTACCTGGGCCTACCACTCTTACTCAGCAAACGTCTTCAGCTAGTCCAGAACCAGGCGGCTAGATTAATCCATCAGCAACCAAGATGGCAATCCTCCAGACCTCTGCTAAAAAAACTTCACTGGCTCCACATCTCCCAACGCACAACATTCAAGACGGCCTGCATCATCTTTAAGTCTCTCCATGGCCGCAGTCCCAAATTAATCAAATGTCTTTTACCTAGGTACACCCTTTGCCGCAGTCTTCGTTCCGCCAGTCTCCAACTCTTGGTCACCCCGTCTTTTAAGCTACAACGGCAGGGCGACTGCAGGTATGCAACTTTGGCCCCCAGACTTTGGAACTCCCTTCCATTAGAAATCCAATTCTGCCACAACCTCCTGAGCTTTAGGAAAATGCTCAAAACATGGCTGTTTGCATAGGCCTACATGTAAGTCTTCCAAGGTCCCGGTACACGCTAAAGCTAGCGCCAAGAAACCTCCCGGTGAACATAACATAACATACAAATCTGCAGTAGACACTCAAACAGGGCGGGCTTACTGATTACTTTAATTGCTCTATTTTAGTCCCTTTATTATTTAAGATTTATATTAATGGCCTAGAAGCCGCCCTGACATCACTACACATTGACTGCCCTAGGTGGGCAGGAAAGCAGTGGCAGTTCTTATATATGTCGACAAGGCGGTATTTATGGCACACACACCGATGGGCCTACAGGCCCTGATTAATGGACTTGTCTTGGGTTGGACTTGTCGGCCAACTTTTCAAAATCATACATTTTGGAAGATTACCTTCAGGCAACCCAATCTAAGACATTTAAGGCAGGAGTCTATACTCTAGCCCAAGGCCCTGTCCTTCCGTTATCTGGGAATTTTATTTGATGCAAAATTGAACTGAAAACATTTGATGAAGGAGAAGTTAGGAGACATGAATAAATCCATGGGAGCCATTCCTAACTAAGACCATAGAATAGGCAGCTGGTCACCGGGTGTGATTTTAAAGCTTAACCAGTACTTTTTTTATTTCAAAGGTCCAGTACGGATGCGAAGTCTGGGGTTACACTGCGACTAATAAACTACAGACTGCTGCACAAAACAAGTTCCTGAAACTAATCCTGAAGGTTCCTCAGGGTACCCCCTCATTTTCTGTACATGAAGAATTAGGATTCTACTATAAGCCTTTGATGTGTTTGGTGAAGATTTGGTCTAACAATGAGGCAGAATTTAACCGTTTCATCATTTTAGATTGCCTATCATTAGATCATCAACTCAAAATCCCTTGGTTATGGTACGTTAAAGAGTCTCACAGCCCTAGGTAGGGGAGATATTTTCCTTAAATATAAATCAATGAAGCCTCAGGATTTGACCACAGTAAAGGAGTTATTTTTTAAATATGCCACGGCTCGCCATGAAAAGATTGAACTTATTAAGCAGTGAGAGGACACGTTCTTTTAATATCAGTACAGGGTTTGGAGAATTATCTTTCCATCTTAACAAGCGCTTCTGATAGATTTTTAATAACTCAATTTAGATTTAACCAGCTCCATCTACTTCTGGTTTCCCCAGCTGGGTTTGTTTTACATGAAGAGCAGAGAGGCCCCTGTGGCTGCCACAATAGGTCTCCACATGATATCCTACATTTTGTTCTCCTAAGTAAATATTTTGCTCACCACAGCAGATTGTACCTTAAGACCCTTTTAAAAGTTATGCGATTTAGACAAGCCATATTGCCTTAATGCACCTGCAGCTTTTGCCCAATGATTACATGCGTCTTGCTTTCACAAATTTCTTAAGAGTAGCATTCAGATCCAGAAATTCTTGATGTGTTTGATGACTGCTTGGACTTTGCGATTTTGCACAGTACTCTGAATGAATTTTAACTGTAATGATGATGTATTTTATTGTTTGTTTTTATGTTTTTATATCTGTTAGAAATGGGGTCTCTATTTGCCAGTAGAGCAATCAGTCGACTTCTTGTTTGTTGCTTTGCTTTCCAGCTCCCAGCAGCAGATACAACCTCCAGAGGTACCACACAGTCACAGACTACTTCTGGTATCAAGAGGAGCCTTTGCTGAGGAGAAGAGCTGGAGAAACTGAGAAGTACTTCCCTTGCTGTGTGTCTGCGGTTGGCCTGCAGTTGCTGTTTCTGCCAAAGAAAGGAGAAGGACTTTGCTGTGTGCTGTGTCCCCTGCTTGAAGAAAGTCTCCAAGGGCTTGAGTAGAGCTTGCCTTCAGTTTTGAAGTTTCAGGAACACAAAGACTTCACCCCCAGCTCCCCTCTTTACTTTAACATTGAATCATGGAAATCGTGCATGAAATGGGAGTTTTCTGTCAGACCTAAAGTGTGCTCACATATTTTCATGGACTTCCAGTCACAGCAGAATTGATTATGTCTCCTGGGATCTAGACCTTTGGCATCTAGCAGTTGATTTTGAAATATTACCTCAAACGGATAGCAACCATAACACCCTGCAGCTTAAATCGGAATTTTAACCTTTTGGGTCAGAAATCCAACACTAAGGTTAGTTTGAATATTAATAGAAAGTCCATTAAAATTGTCTAAATTATCTCTTGACATGTGCACCTTAGCAAGAATCCACACTGCATTCAATGAGATCCTTAAACCATGCATTGATCATCCAGGGGAAGGTTTGTTATTAGATTAACATCCCATTTTGTTAAGTGCCCTAAAGTCTCACTGTACTAAGGCCATAGAGGATAAAATATCTCTTCATCCGGGCAGCTTCCGTCTTGGTTTAATAAAGAGCGCCATAGTCCTAGCTGAGGCATCCAGTAAAACGATTTGCAGACATTTTGGCACATCTTTTCCCCATGGATGCCACAATTCTGTTAGCCCTTTAGAATTATTATTTCAACCCCAACTGTTGTGTAGGAGTTCAGGAGCCTAGTGTAATTTTCCCTATTCATGCCCATATATAGGTATAAATCACCCTATCCTTATATAGGCATAGAATTCATAACCATATTTACACTTAGCCTATGCAGCAGAAATACAGCATGGCTACTTCCACTAGTTCAGAGAATCCACAACGATTTCTTGGAAAAACCCGCCTTTAGCAGTCAGGGACTTCCCCCTGCTTGAATATTGATTCATCCAAGAACTCCTGGAGTTTTCAAAGAACTGAGTCTTTGATGACGTTATTATGTCCAACCTTACGTCAAACTCAGCACCTTCAAGGTATAAATGTGCCCACACTTGCCCAGACAAACACACAGTGGTTTGGAGCAGTTCGACTATCTATTTGCCCGACGTGCCCTGCAGCAGCAAATGCTGAAGGAAGCCGACCCTCAAGCTGACGCACTGAGAGACGCTGTCTTTTCTCCTGCCGAGAAATCCAGCTCCAGTGTTTCCAGGCTACCCTTGCGGGCTGCTGGGAAATCGAGTCCTGAGAGAGAGATACAAGACCTCCTTCATTCTAAACCAAGGTACGGAGCTGATTAGACCCTTAGAGAATTCTTGGAATAGATTCTTGGCAAAAAGAATACTAAACTTACGCTACACCTCACTTACTTCTTCCCTTGTACTAGACCTAGGTTAGGTACACCGGGGTAGGCGTATTTTAGAAGCACCAGTTGAGTACTTTTAGTCATTATTTATTAATGTATCTATTATATATTATTTTATATGGCTTAGAAACCATACCATACTTTTACAATATTATTTCATAATACTCTTCGTACAATATGGATTGTACTTCATAACCAGTATTACGATTGTAGCAGTACATTTCTTATGCTTGAGAAAGAAGACTGTTCAATAAATACTTTTTATTGAAAACGCCCGTCTTTCTATTTTCTCAGCACCTCTGGTGAAACGAAGCATGCACGATTGACTAAGTAAAATAGCTATCTATTGTTTCCGCGACTCTAGAGATTGATTTCTTATTCTTGGGAAACAAAGTTGTCATGTTTATGCGGTTGTCAGAAACTAATCCCTTCTTGTGAATTCGAGACAGTTTCTAGTGACCTCTGAGCTAGCTGGCACTCACAATTAAGTTTAGTATATTCGATAGAGACCTAGTTGACCTCAGTCCTACGTCTAAACTATAGTATATATTATTCCAATGCGCATGGCTTATTGGGAATATAGGAACTACACTACATGTCGCCCAACGTGGGCCAAGGCGATAATGTAACGCTAGATACTAGAGTAACTCAGTCATGCTTTTCACACAGACCTCTTTTTCCCGTAAAATACTCCAAAAGACGTCTGGAGTGGGTAAAAGGACAATATCCGCCAAAACTGAGTTGGACGAAAAATCCTATGAATTAGTTTTTGGTTTGTTCAACGTTGAAGGAGACAGTGTTCCAAAAATATTGTGCACCTTATCTTTGTTTCCTTGAAAATTGTTCTGCAAACTTTCAGTCAACACAATAATGAATAGTGACGACGAATTAGCTAGAGCAGCAGAAGCAGCTCAAGCAGTTTTAGACAACAGAAATATCCAACAGAATGACCCGGATGTTATAATCATCCCGGTAAATGTAAGAAAAACTATAACTTACAAACTCATAAATAATGGAGTATCATCGAGAGGTGGTAAAGTAATCTTTGTTATAGAGGCACATGAATATCGAAAGACAGAAGTATTCTATTCATGGATTCAGTTTCCTCCAGCAAATGAAGGAACACACAAGTTCCACTACTACTGTCAGATTAGTACCTGTAATTTCCTGGTGTCCGCAGGGATGCCCGGCTGAATGGGATGAGTGCTCCCAACTCCCCCGCACCACTGTGCCAGATTACTCTTGCCCCAGTGACGCCGGGGAAAGGGGAAGTGGAAGAGACAAACAGAGAGACTGCCCACACTAGATTCTTCACCTCGATTGCTCTGCTGAGGGAAATGTTCTTCCTGCAAATATTTAGCAAAACATTACTAAGTTCATGCACATGACTAAGGACTATGCTACTAAAATATTCTTATCTCTTTTTTATTACCTGGCTTAGTGTGGGGGTTAGCCCTTCTCTTGTAAATCTCTAAAATAGTACGCTTCTGCAAAGTACTTGAGTCTCAATGGAATATGTGGAGGAAGAGGAAGACTGAAGATAAAGGTGGTACACAAGAATATATATATATATTATTATTTACTTGTAGAATTCTCAGGACGCTGTACTCCACACAATATTCCAGGAAACTATGTCTAAATGTTCTGTTCCAAAAGCTGGCGCCTTAATCAGACAGTAGATGGCGCTCTAATTCCAATAGTCTCTGTTTAAACAATCTATAAGCAAATGCTCCTTGTTCATAGAAGCGGAGGACAACTCAATTGCTCATTAATTCATGAGCATATAATATAGTCAACTGAAGTCCATGTAACATTCACAGTATAATAACTGAAGAACGAATTTCTACCTTAGAACTTGAAATGAAAAGTCTCTGGACTAAACTGCAGGTAAGGCAGAAGTAATTGAATTAATATTTAAAGCTAGCAAGGAAAGGTCTCACCAAATATTAGGCGAGTGCTGCCTCAGGAACATGGAGCAGACGATGCTGGCTGACACTGCTGCGTGGCTCAACAAGAGCGAATACTGCCTCAGGAACTCAGGGGAACAGAAGCTGAACACGACGAAGGAACGCCTGTTCTGAGGATTTCCGAGCCGGGAAGAAAACAGCTGACGGCACCACAGAAATGCCGACTTTGAAACTCAGAATCGAAAAATGCTGAGAAAACCAAATACCAAACGTGGTATTAGTCTTCAATCCTTACAAGTGCTGGAGAGCGCGAAATAGCTACCGCCTCTCGTGAATAAACGGTTGAAGTGCGACGTTATTAGAACGCTCGCGCTTCATATTCAGCTGTGCTCGTGCTTCCTGGAACTGCTAGAGCGCTAACCCCTGGAGCAAAACGTGGCACTGGGAAATGCCTGACCAGCCTCCTGCGGTATTTAGACACCAGAGCGCTCCAACTAATTAAGGGACCAGGACACTCTGCCAAACCAGGAACCTTACAGATTGGGGAAACTATGTGTGCCTGTCTAACCGAAAAGACCTTCCTGACAGTACCCTCCACCAAAACCCCCTCCTTAGGTTTTTGGGGATAAGTCTTGTGAAATTCCCTCACTAATCTTGGAGCATGGATATTAGAACTAGGTTCCCAAGATCGATCTTCAGGACCATAACCCTTCCAGTCAACCAAGTAGAAAACTTGACCCTTCCTAACTTTGGAATCCAGAATTCTTTTGACTTCAAATTCCTCAACTGAATCTACTAGCACCGGTGCTGGTGGGAGTACCTTGCGAAGATTAGGAGGATGCTTCCTGATTAACGAGACATGGAAAGTTGGGTGAATCTTTAAGGTTTGAGGCAAAAGTAATCTAACACTCACTGGATTTACCATTCTGACCACAGGAAAAGGACCCACAAACCTAGGTTGGAACTTTCGATTTCCACGCAAACGCATATGACGCGTGGAAACCCAAACTTGATCCCCAGGTTCAAAAACTGGACTCTCCTTACGACCCTTATCTGCCTGTCTCTTGAAAGCTGCCTTAGCCTTTACCAAATTAGAAGAGGCAGCCTGATAAGCCGATTGCAACTTCTGTAGAACCTCTTCGACTGCAGGGACATCTACATCTTCTCTGCCCACCAACATATTGGGATGCCTACCAGAGTTCAAGAAGAACGGGGAAAAGCCTGTAGCAGAATGGACTGAGTTATTGTACGCAAATTCTGCTGGGTGAAGCAATGAAGGCCAATCTCCCTCTTGTTCCATTAGATATAGCCGAAGGTACTGTTCAAGATCCTGATTAACTCTCTCAGTCTGTCCGTCGGTTTCTGGGTGATAACCGGTGGACAAACGAGAGTCAACCCCCAAACCCTTAAGGAAGGATCGCCAGAATCGAGACACAAATTGAGGGCCTCTATCGGAAATGACAACCTTAGGGATTCCATGCAGTTTAACTACATGTTGCACAAACAAAGTGGCCAATTCTGTAGCATTAGGAAGATTTTTTAGTGGAACAAAGTGACTCATCTTGGAAAATTGGTCAACCACCACCCAAATGACCGAATACCCCTGACAAGATGGTAACTCAACTATGAAATCCATCGACACAGTATGCCAAGGATAGGGAGGAACTGGTAATGGCATTAGTAGACCCTGTGGAGATTGTCTGAGACTTTTCCCTTTCAAACATTGTTCACAAGTGGCAACATACTGTCGAACCTGAGCTTCCATACCGGGCCAAAGAAAATTCCGCTTCACCAACTCCAAAGTCTTTACCACTCCCTTGTGTCCGGCCAAAGGCAGATCATGAAACCTTTGAATGGTTTCTACTTGAAGCTTCTCTCCAGGAACGAATCTCTTGTCTTGAAAAAACGGTCTCCCATCTTTCACTGAACGATTTGGACCTTCAGATTCCCAATTCTGATATTCTTCTTTCAGAAATTCCAGCACGATTTTCTCTTCCAATTCATCCACTACTGAGACTGCCACAATCTTCTCCTTAGGAATGAGGTATTCCTCCGGTCTGGCTTGTTGATTTTCTCCCACATTCAGACGAGATAGAGCGTCAGCTTTCCCATTCATCACTCCAGGTTTATAAGTGAGTACAAAATCAAAATCAGCAAAAAACAATGACCACCGAAGTTGTCGTGGTGTCAAAGTCCGAGCTGACTTTAGGAATTGCAAATTTCTGTGGTCGGTAAACACTGTAACCACATGTCTGGCCCCCAATAAATAATGTCGCCACTCCAGAAAGGCATCTTTGACTGCCAACAATTCCTTGTCAGCAATGGCATAGTTGAGCTCTGCTGAAGACAATTTTCGGGAATAATAAGCAACAGGATGAAGCTGCCCAGTCTTCTTATTGCGTTGAGACAAAACCCCTCCAATAGCCAAATTGGAAGCATCTGCTTCCACAAAAAATGGTTCCAAAGGGTCAGGGTGTTGCAGAATTGGTGCTGTGATGAAGGATTCTTTGAGAAATTGAAAAGCCCCCTCCGCCTCAGACCCCCACACAAACTTTTCATTTTTTCGAAGCAAACGGGTGATTGGACTCACTTTCTCAGAAAAATTCTGGATGAAACGCCGATAAAAATTGGCGAACCCCAGAAAACTTTGGATTTCCTTTACGGTACTTGGAGCTGGCCAATCACGAATTGCATTAAGCTTCGATTCATCCATAGACACACCATCCGGAGAAAGGATGAATCCCAAAAATTCGACCTTAGTGGTATGAAACACACATTTTTCCAATTTTACGTAGAGTTGATTTTTTAAGAGACATTCCAAAATTGTTCGGACATGCAAGACATGCTCCTCCATATTCTTGGAAAAAATAAGAATGTCATCTATATAGACGACTGCAAATCGATCCAAAAACTCCCGAAGGATATCATTTACAAAATGCTGAAATGCCGCAGGAGCATTGCACAACCCAAAGGGCATCACCTGGTACTCAAAAAGCCCGAATCGGGTCCGAAACGCCGTCTTCCACTCATCACCCTCTGCCATCCGAACCAGGTGATAAGCCCCCCTTAGATCTAATTTGGTGTAGACATGGGCCTCTTTCACCTGGTCCAAAAGTTCGGAAATGAGTGGCAACGGGTACCGATTTTTTCTAGTCACCAAGTTTAAAGCCCTATAGTCGATGCAAGTCCTCAAGCTCTTGTCCTTCTTGGGAATGAAAAAAAGAGGGGAGGAAACTGGAGACTGAGAGGGTCTTATGAATCCGTTTGCCAAATTTTTATCCAAGTATTCTTTTAAATGCAAATTTTCTGATTCGGAAAGAGCATAAATGCGACTGCAAGGTAGAGAGGCACCTGGCTCCAATTCAATTGTACAATCATACTCCCGGTGGGGAGGAAGTTTTTGCGCTTCTTGTTCATCAAAAACGGATTTCAAATCTTGGTATTGAGCAGGAATTTCCGGTATTTCCACCAAACAAATCATCTGCGGTTGGTTAGCCAAACAGTACGATTCACTTACTTCCTTCTCCAGTGGAGGAGAATGAAAACAATGCTCCAAGCAATACTCTGAATTCAAATCTACAGTTCTCTTGGCCCAGTCAATCTTCGGATTGTGTTCGGTTAACCAGGGCAAACCCAGAATTAACTGAAATTGCGGAGCGTCAATTAAACTAAAGCAAATGACACTGCAATGTTTCCCAGGACCCAAAACCGAGATTACTTCGGTATCAAAGGTTATCGGGCCAGAGGATAGTGGAGTACCATCCACGGCTCGCACAGGCTCTGGTTTGATTTTTCTCACAAAATTAATTCCTAGACTTTTTGCAAATAGGATATCGCAAAAATTTCCAGTGGCTCCGGAGTCAATCATTATTGCTACTGTTGCTCGTTGATCTTTACCAAAATGAATTTGACAAGAGAGAATGAGATGTGGCGCAGAGAATTGCATTGTGTTAGACAAGGACTGCACAAAGGGAGTTGACTTAGATTCGGCGTCCACCAGAGCAACTCCGTCTACTGGTGGAGCTTCTCTTTTACCCATGTCGACACCTTCGGTTTTCGGGGACACTCCTTGACAAAATGGCCTGATCCGCCACAGTACATACATAATTTTCCAACTTTTCTCTTTTCACGTTCTTCCTTACTCAAAGGTCCTCGAACCGTTCCTATTTGCATAGGTTCTTCTGCGAGAACTTCTTCCTTAGGTTTAGGCCCTTCAGAGCGAATCCGATCAAATCTGGGAGGAAACAGTCTATTTTCTTTACGCCGCTCAGAACGTCTCTCAGATTGTCTCTGGTCAATTTGAAGAACCAAGTCAATCAATTCAGACACATCTGTGGGTCTTTTGGGAATCTGAGCTAAGCCGTCCTTAAGTTCTTCTCTCAGGCCTCTGTAGAATATCGCTGCTCTTTTTTCAGATGGCCACTTAGTCTCCACTATAAGTTTATTGAACTGGGCTAAGTATGCCACTAACTCGCGATTTCCCTGTTTCAAATCTAGAAGCTCATTATCTGTAGTTTGAGAAATTGCTCTACGATCAAATATTCGTAAAAATTCTGTCTTGAACTCTTCGAAATTGTATAACTTGGGATCATTGGTAGACACCAGTGGCAAAGACCATGCCGCAGCATCCCCACTCAGGTACGACAGCATGAATGCCACTTTGGATTGATCTTCTTTAAATATGACAGGTTTGCACAAGAAATGCAACGAACACTGGGTGACAAATACCTGTGCCTTATTTGGATCTCCCATAAATCTTTCTGGTGGGGCTAGAGGGATAGTGGGGGACATGGCATGAATCACCTGAGTAGTAAGCTCAGAGGAAGATGGAGATGGGTTAAAGGTTTGAGATCTCTGACCCCCAAAATCTGGTCTAGGACTAACTGTGAGTTCATTTAAACGTTGACGAAGGAAACTAGTCTCTTGATTTGATTTTCTAACTTCTTCCCTAGTCTCAATCAACTGCTTCTGCAAGCCTTCCAAAATGGACCCCAGGGCCTTTAAATCAAGTCCCTCAGCCATGACACCCAGGCGGAAGGCAACTGCTGGCACTTCAATCTGTCAGATTAGTACCTGTAATTTCCTGGTGTCCGCAGGGATGCCCGGCTGAATGGGATGAGTGCTCCCAACTCCCCCGCACCACTGTGCCAGATTACTCTTGCCCCAGTGACGCCGGGGAAAGGGGAAGTGGAAGAGACAAACAGAGAGACTGCCCACACTAGATTCTTCACCTCGATTGCTCTGCTGAGGGAAATGTTCTTCCTGCAAATATTTAGCAAAACATTACTAAGTTCATGCACATGACTAAGGACTATGCTACTAAAATATTCTTATCTCTTTTTTATTACCTGGCTTAGTGTGGGGGTTAGCCCTTCTCTTGTAAATCTCTAAAATAGTACGCTTCTGCAAAGTACTTGAGTCTCAATGGAATATGTGGAGGAAGAGGAAGACTGAAGATAAAGGTGGTACACAAGAATATATATATATATTATTATTTACTTGTAGAATTCTCAGGACGCTGTACTCCACACAATATTCCAGGAAACTATGTCTAAATGTTCTGTTCCAAAAGCTGGCGCCTTAATCAGACAGCAGATGGCGCTCTAATTCCAATAGTCTCTGTTTAAACAATCTATAAGCAAATGCTCCTTGTTCATAGAAGCGGAGGACAACTCAATTGCTCATTAATTCATGAGCATATAATATAGTCAACTGAAGTCCATGTAACATTCACAGTATAATAACTGAAGAACGAATTTCTACCTTAGAACTTGAAATGAAAAGTCTCTGGACTAAACTGCAGGTAAGGCAGAAGTAATTGAATTAATATTTAAAGCTAGCAAGGAAAGGTCTCACCAAATATTAGGCGAGTGCTGCCTCAGGAACATGGAGCAGACGATGCTGGCTGACACTGCTGCGTGGCTCAACAAGAGCGAATACTGCCTCAGGAACTCAGGGGAACAGAAGCTGAACACGACGAAGGAACGCCTGTTCTGAGGATTCCCGAGCCGGGAAGAAAACAGCTGACGGCACCACAGAAATGCCGACTTTGAAACTCAGAATCGAAAAATGCTGAGAAAACCAAATACCAAACGTGGTATTAGTCTTCAATCCTTACAAGTGCTGGAGAGCGCGAAATAGCTACCGCCTCTCGTGAATAAACGGTTGAAGTGCGACGTTATTAGAACGCTCGCGCTTCATATTCAGCTGTGCTCGTGCTTCCTGGAACTGCTAGAGCGCTAACCCCTGGAGCAAAACGTGGCACTGGGAAATGCCTGACCAGCCTCCTGCGGTATTTAGACACCAGAGCGCTCCAACTAATTAAGGGACCAGGACACTCTGCCAAACCAGGAACCTTACAGATTGGGGAAACTATGTGTGCCTGTCTAACCGAAAAGACCTTCCTGACAACTACAAAATAGAGGAACCTCCAACGGAATACGTTACTTACGAGGACGTTGAAATTCCATTAACTTACCAAGAGCATCAGCTCTGGTTTAAAGGCGCCCTACAACATGAAAATCACATAACCAGGCTCGGTCCACTAGGTAGACCAGGAGCAACATGGCCGGTACTAGCCAGCTATACACCACATCCGGACATTGAAAGCATGACAGGTCCAGAACTGTTAGTACAGCTAAAACAGTTAATTAAAATACATAGACAATTGGTTCAATATGTCATGCGGACCTTAACAGTCCAACCTACTGTAAGGATTCCACAGCATACCCCGCACCAAGGGGAACACAAACAAAATCACACCACAGACTATACAATCAGTCATTGATAAATTACCCGCAAAAAGGGAACAAATTCCGTTTTGGTTAGCCCAAAAAATTACTCAGATAGCGGCAGTATTTCCTGACAGTACACCTCATGAGAAACACAGAATTCTGACAATCTGTTTACCAATGGGGATAGCACCACATGTGGAGGACTGTGACACTTGGGGCACAGTCTTTGCTTCAATCTACACAAAAACACATGGTGTTCCGTCTATGGCGGTAATACCAGACGTTCTAAGACAGATTCAAAATGAATACGGACCAAAACCTGCATTTAATCTTGGTATGAAATTATCAAAAGATTTCAAGCAGGTCTCGGCTATATTATTAGCCAACATTAAAGGTGAAGCAGCATCAGTGGCAATCCACCAAAAGCTAAAAGAAACAGATATAGCAGACCAACCATATGAGCTTGCAAGAATTATTGAAAAATCATATGAAGAACTAGGTAGAGATAGTTTGGGTGGGAAACCATTAAAACCCCAACTAACAGAAAATCCTGAAAAAGATTTTATTAAAAATTATCTCACCACTCCTAAAAAGAAGTGGGAAAATACTAAACAGAAACTTCCTAAAGAGAAGCGCTCTCAGTCCAAAGGAAGATCTCCCCAAAGGGGAGGTAGGTCTCCCCAACGAGAATCCTCTGAAAAAAGGTATAACCTTGGAAATAGGGATAATTTGAGAAAACCTGATAGATATCAAGATACTGATAAATGTTCCTCTCGTACCTTTCAGACTTCCTCGCAGAAATCCGAGAGAAGAGGAAGATCAGAACAAAAAGAAGAACGTGTGAAGTCCAAAGACGAACAGCACGTTCCAAAAAATAAGAAAACTCAATTCACCAAGAAGAAGGTAGCAAGCATAAAAATAAGACATGCCGAGGATCTTGAGGACACAATTCAAGAACGGGGAATGGGCCCAGACAATGCTAGACAGCGCAGCAGAAGTGACCATAGCTCGCAAGATCCTGAAGGATCATCTGGAGACTGTGGACTTGAATGAATGCATTCAGGTTGAAACTGCCGATACCAGGGTTAGTGTACCTCACAAGTTATATGAAGTAACGCTCCGGATGGAGGGGGACATAACTAGAAAAATAAAAGCACTCTTTTGGGAGAAGCTATCTAAGGGTTATGACATTTTTCTAGCTGAACAAGATTGGCCACCTGAATTTGTCAGGGAGTGCCCACATGGCGAAGAGATAATTATGATACATCTGAAAAGAGTCTGAAGCACACCTTGGTTTGCCAAAGTTCTATTTCGTAATCCTTTTATCATATTTCGCATGCATTCACTCTCTATGCGCTCCGTTCCAAACGCGCAATGGGTAAGAGTTCATTACAAAGTTGGGACACTCAAGATTCGTGTCCCAGGAGAGTTGCACAGCTGGATACACATATGTGAAACAATTTTTACACGTACTCCGAAGTGTTACCAAAGTTCATCCAATAATTATTTCCATTTTAAATCATTTTAACCGTCACGTCAGAGAGGAAGTACAAAATTTTCACGCATTTAAATTACACAGGAATTGCCCATCCGGGCCTATTCTCAGGCACGTAATTGAACTCCGTCCTCCAATACATATTAATTCACCCAATGCATTTCGGTCAGATTTCGACCTTCGTCGGGGGTATCTACAATGATTAAAAAATATGCATCAATCACACATAATTTAAATGCAATTCAAATCAATAATAACCTTGTGTCCTATCTACATAACACTATCTGTACACCATACTTCTTAAATAAATAAATAAACATACATATCCTGAAACATACTACCTACTATTCAACTTTTTCCCAATCAATTCCTCCTTTGTGCACCCAAGGTGAACCTCCCCAACTGAGAAGACATAAGAAAATAAGTGCTAAATAATCATGTTTTGTTGAGGGTGCTTTCAGGGACGGAACGACATTTAATACGATACATCTGAAAAGAGTCTGAAGCACACCTTGGTTTGCCAAAGTTCTATTTCGTGATCCTTTTATCATATTTCGCGTGCATTCACTCTCTATGCGCTCCGTTCCAAACGCGCAATGGGTAAGAGTTCATTACAAAGCAACGAGTGAGTGAGATTGCTCATAACGTTGCTTGAGCTAAATATCTTGTCTAGTTGTAAGAACTGCTGAACGATTTAAAGGACCAACTGGGGTGATGGGGAGAGACTTCGATAAACGGCACAAACGATGGCGGTTATTTGGTTTAAAAATAACAAACACCAGTGAACGAGGGTGGCTTTACCTTGACGCTTGAATCAAACAGCAGTGGTACTTATTGTTGAATGACTGTGAGAAGATATGTTCTCTGGGGTAAATGGATGATATAACTGAGGGGTTATTGACTGGCGGTATAGACTAGAACTAGAGTGGTAGCAAGATTATTTAGCACTTATTTTATTATGTCTTCTCAGTTGGGGAGGTTCACCTTGGGTGCACAAAGGAGGAATTGATTGGGAAAAAGTTTAACAGTAGGTAGTATGTTTCAGGATATGTATGTTTATTTATTTATTTAAGAAGTATGGTGTACAGATAGTGTTATGTAGATAGGACACAAGGTTATTATTCATTTGAATTGCATTTAAATTGTGTGTGATTGATGCATATTTTTTAATCATTGTAGATACCCCTGACGAAGGTCGAAATCTGACCGAAATGCATTGGGTGAATTAATATGTATTGGAGGACGGAGTTCAATTACGTGCCTGAGAATAGGCCCGGATGGGCAATTCCTGTGTAATTTAGATGCGTGAAAAATTTGAACTTCCTCTCTTTGACGTGACGGGTAAAATGGTTTAAAATGGAAATAAATATTGGATGAACTTTGGTAACACTACGGAGTATGTGTAAAAATTGTTTCACATATGTGTATCGAGCTGTGCAACTCTCCTGGGACACGAATCTTGAGTGTCCCAACTTTGTAATGAAGAGATAATTATGCCAGCCTTCTCAAATCACATTCCAATTTATAAAAAATACACATATGCCAGAAAATGGGCAGTAGCCCAGGCATCATCATTATATAAAAATCATGTAGGATGGGATGAGGACTCTCCTCACCATAAAATCCAGCTAAAAATTCAACCTACAATGCAAAGGCAATATCCTGTTAAACAGGGAGCTAAAAAACAGGTCAGGGAGATTTTAAATCAACTTGAATACCAAGGGGTGATTGAAACATGTACCTCATCAATGCACAATCCTTTGTCTCCTGTCTCCAAACCAGACAATTCATATCGTCCAGTTTTGGACTACAGACACTTAAACTCTTGCTGCAAAACATTTGCAGTCCAAAATGCACACAATGCAGCATTGATGAAGAACATTGTGCGGAAAAAAATATAAAACCACATTAGACATTTTAAATGGGTTTTTCTGTCAAAACATTGCACCTGAAAGCAGGCATTTGACGGCTTTCTCAATAATGGGGGCACAGCGACAATTTTGCCTTCTCCCCCAGGGATTCAAGAATAGTCCAGGGTTATTTTCATCCAGGGTAACAGAGTTACTAGAAACGTATGATGATGAGGCATTATCTTATGTCGATGACATCTATCTTACAGAGGATGATTTGGACGTGCACTTGAAAAGAGTGAACACTATAATACTTGGTTTCGCTTCTGAAGGGTACAAATTCAATTTTAAGAAATCACAAATTGCCCACCTCGATGTCCTATTCTTAGGCTACGAGTTATCAAGTGAAGGCAAAAGCCTGGCAGCCAACTTTCTAGAGAAATGATCCAACCTCCAAAGACGCTGAAAAACTTACAGTCAATTCTAGGTTTCCTGAATTTTGGAAGAACTTATGTTCTGAATTACGCAGAAAGGGTTAAACCTCTCTACGAACTAATCAGACCTAATTTCAAATCAACAAATTGGACTCAAAACCATACAGAAATTTTGCGTTCAGTGCAAACAGACATGTTAGCAAAAACACAGTTAGAAACACGCGATAAAACGCGCAATCTTGTGATCCGAATCATCCCAGGGAGATGTGGATTTCCATACCTGACCTTTAATGCAGGTGAAAAGGTACCAATTGCATACAAATCACACTTGTACACACAAGCTGAAATAAAATGTACTTCTACAGAAAAAATTCTGACAGCGGTTCAAACTGTAGAAGCAAAGGAGAGAGCTCTCACGCAGGGAAAACGCATAATGATCGTTACACCTGTACCTGCCTTAGAGGCAGTGACAAAAGCAAGCATTGCCAATGCTAAGGCTTTACATACGAGATGGATACATTGGTTTTAACTCTCTTGCTGCTACAGACGTTGAATACGTCTTTGACCCATACTTGAAGACACAAGAATTCCTACAATACGAACAAGAATGTCCTCTGCCGACTGAAATTCTGCCTCTAGAACATTACGGATGTATAATCTATACAGACGGATCAGCACAGCCCGCAATTGGGGATAAACAAGCCTATATTGCTGCGTGCGCAATTGTTAAAGGTCACTGGCACAAAGGTAAATTCAGACTTATGGTCACTAAAACTCAATCACTCGGAGACTACAGGCATTCAAGATGGCGCTTGAAAATACCGATCGCGAATTCCCCACACTCATAGTGTGCGATTCGTATAATTGCGTCAGGAATTATAATGAATATCTGCAGACCTGGGTTCAAAATGGTTTAAAAAATACAAAAAGTGGCACAATTAAGCACAAAATGCTTTGGGAACAAATAGTTCTTTTACAAAAAGAACTACAAAAGACTCACGTGATTCATACACCGGGTCATCAGCGTGATGGCGTTCACGTTGCCGGGAATTCATTGGCTGATGAAGCCGCGAAGGCAGCTGTACAAACGGCTTCTGTAGCTACAATCGCTCGATCAAAAAGAGTAATAGACGGTGAAACGTTGCTAGCAGTAAAAGCTTCAATGGAAGGCAGCTATGCAGCGTTACCTCTGAACTATCCACTCACATATACATACATAATTGACGCAAACTCCGTTCCTTTTGCTCAAATCCCTGGAATGGGGGACAGAGTAATTCCAAACAGGAACTGGAGAGGTGCTTTGGTTCTAGAAGCACATATGGCAGAGGGTCTGACACATCAAGGGATCTTAAAATCTCTAATAGAATTAGAAGAGATGTACTGGTGGCCAGGAATGAGCATCCAAGTTTACGAATTTGGAATTAACTGTGATACCTGTTACAGAGATCATAGCTTTGAAAGTCACCAGATACCTGACTACAGTGTAGCCAGCCCAGTACAGACACCATTGTTAGACAGCATTAGTCTTTCTACACGCAGACGTCACCATGGACAGATGCGGTCCCACAACTACTAGGACAAGATTCATTTGGACGTGGCCCCAGCGCTCGACTGACGCCAGAACTGTTATAAAAGATTTGCGAGTCTTTATCGGCACATACGCAATCGGCACGCTACATTCTGACCAGGGTCCTGCGTTTAGCTCTCAAGCTTACAAAGAGGCCATGGCTAGCTTGGGCGTTGCATTGCGGTATTCTAGTCCCTTCCATCCTGAGGGTAATGCGGTAGTGGAAAGAAAAAAACGTGACATAAAGTAATCTATAACAGCTAGGGTATTAGGTTCGGGTGATGGGTGGGTCAAACATCTAATAAGTGTCCAACGTAGTCTTAACAATCTGCCAAGAAATTCTCTGGGTGGAATCACTCCATATGAATTACTGTTTGGTACTAGAATGATAATAGAAGACCTCGATTGTCAAACTTCAGTGGTGGAACAAAAACCCTTTGATGTCAAAGATCATTTGACTGTTTTACAGGACTTAAATGAAACAAGAAGAAGTCTGAGTAACACGATACAGAAGCCAACAACCACTGAAGAGAAACCACTTGTCCCAGCAAGACCTGTCTGGATTCCAAAGATTGGGGATCTAGTCAGGGAAAAGATCGCGGTAAAGAAGGAATTTGGGCCTTCTTACAGAAAAGAAGTACCTGTCTTAGCGATCCACGGAATAAGATTAGTGTTACTACCGCCCCTTGCTGGTAACAGGGAGAACAGAGTTGTGTCCATCGACCTGGTCAAACCACATCATGTGGCCGATAATAAGTAGTAGGCCCAGTGGACTCCCAAGATGTAGCAGACGACCAAATCTTGCTACAATCCAAGAGGTTCAAACTGAAAGACTTATCACATTTGATAAACCTGCAGTAAGAAAAGAAGGACTATGCAACAGTGGAGAAGCGTGGCTCAGTGGTTAGAGGCGGCAGACCCGGAAGCTGAGATCGACTGTAGACCAGGGTTCGATTCCCCGCCTCGGCAGGTCTCGGGCTCAAAATTCCACGGACTCGACAATTCTCGCTCCGGTGCCTACTTGAATCACAGGGTCACACTCTGCAACTCTGGGCAATAGCTTGCTTAATCTCCACTACGGCCCCTTGCGGCGAGATGCCTGGCTTTCACCTTGTGGACACCCTGCCGGGGTTTCTCACAGGGGAATACCAGGACGGGTTCCCTAAGCAAGCGCCAGGATGCCCTTTGGGTGACAGGTTTGCGCTATATATTTACATTTTACATTTACATTTACAAAGCCATGGAACTTGTCCCTCTGGATACCCAAATATCAGTTCGTCAAGACACTCCTGTCTACAATGATGTAGCGACTGACTATACAAACATGTCAAAGGAGGAAGCAACTCCCGCGATTCCAAACAATCCTGATGCAATTCCAACAATTGACAGAACTACCTCTGGCTATTTCATAACTTTGATACATTTTCTGAGGATCCCAGTGAACCTGAAAATACGCCAGCAAATAAAACTTTCAAAGAAAAAATAACAGAACTGTAGGAAGGTGGATACCTGACTATGGTTACCCCAGATTTTTTGCCTTGTGTTTAGCTGGTTTTCGACCATACCATATACTCTTAAGTGCATTATAATCCTCGCGGTTAATGCTAACTTTGGTTTGGTTTTATCAAAACATCTCGTGTTTGGTGTCATACACTTTGGAATACTACCCCCTCGCCAGTTCTGGCGACGGGGGTAGCATTCCACCCTTCAAGAGGGAGAAGACATGTTACTTTACTGAAAACTCGGTTAATCCTGACCAGAGCCCCAGCATCACAAAATGGATGCTGCTGCCACAGACACATTTCTGACCTCCTGCTGCTGACCGAAACTTGGCAGAGTACGCCTGGACAAAGAGTTTCCTGTCACAGGGAGGTGTCACACCACCCCAGACAGGAGATAGTGGATTGTAGCAGGGAGGGTTGAATGAAACTAGACACTGCCTGGGGCACACAAGGTGTCACTGGGCAGATTCCAGTCAAACCGGTTCTAGGGCACTTCAGCCCCAGTCTTGGCGGCAAACTGGACAAAGGAACGGGGTGTAACCACCCCCTTCCTGGGTCCCACCCATAGGAGGGACCTAGCAAGTAATCCAGCCCCCAGATTTGGAATATAGGTGGGAGCAGTGCCATTGCACATCAGATTATCCTGACTGAAACTTATGAAACGAAACTCTGGACCCTTCGACATCCCACTCGACGTGGAAGACTGAAGAATCTCCCTTGTGGTCAAGGAGTGACCACCCTGTGCAAACAGGCACCACCCAGCACCTCGACGTTTGCTTTGTTGCAGTTCCCGCCGGAACTCGAGCGACAGAGATCAACAAGAGCCAGCTTTCCTGCTTTCCAACAGCCCGATCCACAGTCTATGCAGAGCTGAGACCCGTGGAGGCGACCTGAAGCGTGGGAGCGGCCTTCTTGGATAAACCACGAAGCGCTGACCGTGCAGCATCCGAGGCTCCCTTGAAGCTGTGCATTGTAGTCTGAGAAGCTCCAGCGCCGTGCAGCTTGTGCACCGAAGCTCACCCCTCCACACTTGACGAGTGCGGATGTATGACGTTACAACGCATACTTTTACCACGCATACCAGTACAACGCGTTTTTTACCATGCATACCATTACAACGCATAGCGCTTTGGGGTGCTGGATATTGAATAGTTTAATTTACTATTCCAACTCCAGTCCCCGTGGACACTAGGGAAGGTTATTGGATGGTAAATTAACCTATTCCCTAACCTAGAGTGCCCCCCAGCGCAATGCGTTGTAATGGTATGCGTTGTAATGACCGCGTTGTAATGGTAGTGCGTGGTAAAAGATTCGTTGTAAAGGTTGTATACCTACGAGTGCTGCTTGGGGCCCTTTTGCATTTTCCTGCTTGACGCGTTGGTCCGGTCGCTTGCCCCATGGCTAGTGGCCCCAGAACCAACAAACCTACAAATTTACACAGCTGATCTGGTTGCTCCAGATTGGCACTCGCTTCCCTGAAAAGGAGCATGCGCTCTGACCTTGCTGGTCCGAGTGATAAGCCTTCTTTGAATCCTGCGTGGGTTGCCCTTGCCAAGGCTAGTTGACTCCGATCCGGAAGCCGACACCGCCGACAGTGAGAGCCTTTGGGGGACAGCTCGTGATCCACTCCAGGACATCCTCGATGCCCCAGAGTCCACGTGGCAGCGGAGACAAGGCACCTGTCATCAACCTGATTGCGCTCGACATTGCCTGGTTCCTTCCTGGTTCCTTCCTGGTCACTGGCTAGTGACCCAGACTCTGTCCCCTCTGCTTTCAGGTACCCTTCAACTTCGATCCACCCTTGGATTGCACCGGACACTTCTCTTCTGGACGCCTGCAGCATCTTCATCCTCAGGCACCATCGAACTGCGTGACGAAACCCGACACAGGTTGGCACCTGTGCACCCGCGTTCTGTGGGTGAGGTGACTTACTAGCGCCGGTGTTCCCACACTGGTACACACCTCTAGTGCCTAAGTCTAAAGTTTGGTAGTCCTAGTCCAGTCGGAAGACTCCTTTTGCAATAACATTGTAACTTTTACGCACCATTGACTTTGCATTGGTGTAAGCCGTGCTTCCCGCACTGCACCCGAATCCCGCGGGCTACTCCCGTCCTAACTGCTGTTAGTCCAGTGTAGTCCCAGCGATTCACAAGGCCCTAGGCCTTACCCCCGATCGATTAGTGATTGTTATACCACTTTTTTGATATATGGTTTGAGTGGCTACCGGCCTCATCCAAAAACCTGCAACTTGTCTATGTTTAACTCTGCTTTTATTTAAACGCCTGTGCTTCATTGCTCATAAAGAGTAGTGGGGATTATTCTAAGAATAAATACATATATTTTAATAATATATAACTTGTGTGGTGTCCTTTCATTTGATATTACATCATTGTATATGGTAAAACAGCTGGCTTCACATGTCCTTTGGAGTTAAGCCTTTGAGGCTGCTTAGTCCATGCTACCCCTAGGATAGCTTGTCTATAAGGTTGACTTACAACCACCACCATAAGGGATTGTTTGGACTGATACAAGGTGCCCACAGAACTGTGGACATCATATACCAGGCCAACTTCTCACATTGGTGAGCAGCGGTACGGATTTGAGCTTGCTGTTGTTTTACCTTTGCAATCTTTTTATCAAATTGAAAGATCACATTAAGTACCATAGGTACATATAAATAAAAGCTTAGCATATTTTAGTTCTACTGAACTTAGTGGTTGTAGGTAGAAGGGCTTAGCACACCCTGACTACAACTCACTAGTAGGGGACAGTAGGAAAACACTTAGTGTAGGTAGGTGCATCACTTACACCACACTAGAGTCATGTCTGGCACAGGAGAACCTACAGGCTCTCTACCTGTGAGGGTTGACCCTCCACAGGCAACCTCCAGCTATGACAAATTCAGCTACAAAGACTTGAGTGCCTTGTGCACTGCAAGGAAGCTGAGAAAGGGTCACAACCCTACCATTCCTATCATGATAGCCATCCGGGAAAAGGATGACCTAGAGAGAGCTAAGGTAGTTCCCTCAGGATCAGGAGAAGGAGTAGATCCCCCAGAGACTGAGAACACCTCCCCAGAAGTAGAAAATGTGGAGGCAGACCCAGAATCAAATGGTGAAGATTCAGATTTGGATCAAGGGGATAACCAGGTACCAGTGGTAAGGCTTAGCCAAGCCAACTTGGACCTACATGGAAATGGAGAGGGCCAGCACCTCCCCAGAGAACATAACAGGATTCTCCCAGGCAATAGGAGAGAGAGAAGCCCTTCCAGGGATTCTCACATTTCTAGTGCCTCAAGAGAATCACAGAGAGGAATGACTTCCCCTCAAAGAAGAGAGCATAAGGCCAGGATGAGAGCAGTTAATCTCCAAATAGAAAGAGAGGAATTAGCCCTGGCCCAAGCTAGACTTGCTCTTGCAAGAGAGCAGAAATTAAGTGGGGAGATAACCACTGGTGGCAGCAATATCCCAAAGGATAAAGACAGGTCCTATGATACTAGAAACCTGAGTACGATTGTGCCCCCCTACAGAGATGGGGATGACATCCACAAATAGATAACTGCTCTGGAGAGGGCCTGCATGGTACAGCAGGTCCCTGCAGATCAGTGGGCAGCAATCTTGTGGCTCTCCTTTTCTGAGAAAGGGAGAGATAAGCTCCTCACTGTTAGAGCTGAGGATGCTAAAAATTACACTGTCTCTTATTGATGGGTTTGGATTAACCACTGAACAATACAGGTTGTTGTTCAGAGACACCCAAAAAGCTCAGACTCAGGACTGGACTGATTTTGTAGATTGTGCTACTAAGGCTCTGGAAGGTTGGCTACATGGCAGCAAAGTACATGACTATACAGGATTGTATAATTTGATTATGAGGGAGTAGATCCTAAGTAATTGTCAGAACCAGCTTTTACACCAGCACCTGGTGGACTCAGATCTGACCTCTCCACAAGAATTGGGTAAGAGGGCAGACAAATGGGTCAGAACCAGGATTAGGCCTAAGAATCAGGGTAATGACCAAAAGAAGGATACTTCCAAGGCTCAAGAGAAGGGTGGGGATAAATCTAAAGACAAGTCTCCCACAGGGCCCCAAAACTCCAAGGGTGGGGGTGGGTCCCAGAACACTTCCTCTGACCAGATGAAACCTTATTGCCATGTCTGTAAACAGCCTGGCAACTGGAAAACTGATAGCAGTTGTCCCAGGAATCACAATAAGGAACACATACCTCCAAGTAAAGCTCCAACACCTCCTGTTACTGTCAGCAGTAATCCCCCAGGTGGGGGGAGCACCCCAAAACTTTGGGTGGGTTTACTTTTGGAGCTCAGGTGGATTCTGGCCTAACCAGGTCCCCTAGTCCAGATACTCTTGTCTATGAGAATGGCATGGGGTTTGCCAACTTCACTGATTGCCCAAACACTTTGAGCAAGTATAGACAGGAGCCCATCATCAATGGTCAAAAAGTTGAGGCCTACAGAGACACAGGGGCTAGTATCACAATGGTGACTGAGAATCTAGTCCCCTCAAGGCAACTTTTACCTGGTGCCACATATCAGGTGACAAACATTGATGGAGTTCAGAAAAATCATCCCATGGCAGTAGTAAATCTCAGCTGGGGAGGTGTCACTGGCCCAACGAGAGTGACAGTGTCATCAAACTTGCCTGTAGATTGTCTACTTGGAAATGATTTAGAAATCTCAGCCTGGGCTGAGGTGGAACAAGAAACCCATTCTAAAATGGTAAATCTCAATGGAAAGGTTAGTGGGGCTGTAATGGCTACAGCCCCAATCCAAGATGTCCTTCCTGAAAAGGTTGGTAGGGCTGTGCAAGACTCAGCCCCATCTTCAGCAGAATCCCTTCCTGAAAAGGTTAGCAAAGCTGTTATGATAACAGCCCATACCCAAACTGAGTCCCTTCCTGAAAAGGTTGGTGGGGCTGTGATGGCCACAGCCCAAACTCAAACTGATTCATGTGTTGTGAAGCCTGAAACTATGGATCACTCCATACAAACAGAGAGCATGGAGGAGGAGGAGAAATCTCCCTCCCACCAGACATTAGGTAAGGATCAGCCTCCTCAGGGAACTGATCTTACCCCTTGTGAAGGAACTGCCCCAGAGGTAGTCAGGCCTAGCCTGACAGAGCCCCTGATGTCAGTGGACCCTTCCAAGGTGGGACCCAGTCTGGAGCAGGTAACCTGCCCCTCTCTACCCTGCCTCAGTCAGCCCGGGGCTACAGAGGTCAAGGAGGTCAGGGAGCCCCAAAGGGCCCCCTGTCAAATAAAGCACTCCCATCAGCAGATTAGGGGCACCAAAGCTAGCAGCCCTAGCAAGGTGAAAAAGTTAAAAACTCCAGAGGGATCCCCTTACCACTAGTTAGGGACCTCCCACAGATGGAAACTGTTAGGCACAGCCAAACCTGGGACCTAAGGGCCCCAAACCTGACTTGTCCCTCCAGTAAGCCAACAGAAGGGACCCAGCCTCCAGCTGTAGGCAGCCAGAGGTTGACCCTGAGAGCACAGTGCAACTCAGTCAAGGAAAGAAAGGCACACATGGTGGAAGAGGATTGGAGGAAGCTGAGCCCTAATTTAGTGGAGCCTCACTTCAGTACTCCATCTCAACACCAGCCTTTTACTTTGCCAAAACACACCAAAGGTAGTGATTCCCTATGGTGGAGACCCTCTGATACCCCTAGGGTGAGGGATTGCTTAGTGGACCATGAGACAGGGGGTAACCATGCTAGTGCAGGTACTTCCTTATATGGCCACTTAGGCAATATAGGCTTACCTGGTCAAGGATAGCCTTATCTCCTTTCGTTTGGGGGGGGGGGCTATGTAGGAAGGTGGATACCTGACTATGGTTACCCCAGATTTTTTGCCTTGTGTTTAGCTTGTTTTCGACTTAGTTGGCCTGGGATCCTGCTAATCAGGGCCCCAGGCTATCTGCCCTCTCTTTAAATAGACTCCATGTACTATAGGTACATCACCAATTTGGTACTGGACACCTTGTCAGCCCCTGTACCATGCACTATAGGTGCCCAGGGCATAGGTGCATCCAAGGCCTACCAGGGGCTGCAGCATATCTTTTGCCACCCCTGGCTGGTACTTAAATCGACACAACTGGCTGTTCACACAGCTGGGGCAAGGTGGTGTAATCACCCCTTGCTTAGATATAGTATACCTATATCTAAACCTATATCTGGACACATATATACCTATCAGTCACTCCTATGGCAGGCCTTTACAATCCTGGAGGCAGAGTGCTTGGTTTTATGTGAGATGGTGCTCTAGCATGAGCTGAGCCTGTCTGCAGTGTTCGGAACCATTTCCTTACTGCTGTTCCAGTGATACTGCCATACCATATACTCTTAAATGCATTATAATCCTCGCGGTTAATGCTAACTTTGGTTTGGCTTTATCAAAGCATGTCGTGTTTGGTGTGATACACTTTGGAATACTACCCCCTCGCCAGTTCTGGCGTCGGGGGTAGCATTCCACCCTTCTAGAGGGAAAAGACATGTTACTTTACTGAAAACGCGGTTAATCCTAACCAGAGCCCCAGCATCACAAAATGGATGCTGCTGCCACAGACACATGTCTGACCCCCTGCTGCTGACCGAAACTTGGCAGAGGATGCCTGGACAAAGAGTTTCCTGTCACAGGGAGGTGTCACACCACCCCAGACAGGAGATAGTGGATTGTAGCAGGGAGGGTTGAATGAAACTAGACACTGCCTGGGGCACACAAGGTGTCACTGGGCAGATTCCAGTCAAACCGGTTCTGGGGCACTCCAGCCCCAGTCTTGGCGGCAAACTGGACAAAGGAAAGGGGTGTAACCACCCCCTTCCTGGGTCCCACCCATAGGAGGGACCTAGCAGGTAATCCAGCCCCCAGATTTGGAATATAGGTGGGAGCAGTGCCAATGCACATCAGATTATCCTGACTGAAACTTATGAAACAAAACTCTGGACCCTTCGACATCCCACTCGACGTGGAAGACTGAAGAATCTCCCTTGTGGTCAAGGAGTGACCACCCTGTGCAAACAGGCACCATCCAGCACCTCGACGTTTGCTTTGTTGCAGTTCCTGCCAGAACTCGAGCAACAGAGATCGACAAGAGCCAGCTTTCCTGCCTTCCAACAGCCCGATCCACAGTCTATGCAGAGCTGAGACCCGTGGAGGCGACCTGAAGCGTGGGAGTGGCCATCTTGGATAAACCATGAAGCGCTGACCGTGCAGCAACCAAGGTTCCCTCGAAGCTGTGCATTTGAGTCTGAGAAGCTCTAAACCCGAGCAGCTTGTGCACTGAAGCTCACCCCTCCACACTTGACGAGTGCTGCGTGAAGCCCTTTTGCATTTTCCTGCTCGACGCGTTGGTCCGGTCGCTTGCCCCTTGGCTAGTGGCCCCAGAATCAACAAACCTACAAATTTACACAGCTGATCTGGTTGCTCTAGATTGGCACACGCTCCCCTGAAAAGGAGCTCCCGCTCTGACCTTGCTGGTCCGAGTGATAAGCCTTCTTTGAATCCTGCGTGGGTTGCCCTTGCCAGGGCTTGTTGACTTCGATACGGAAGCCGACACCGCCGACAGCAAGAACCTTTGTGGGACAGCTCGTGATCCACTCTAGGACATCCTCTGTGCCCCAGAGTCCACGTGGCAGTGGAGACAAGGCACCCATCATCAACCTGATTGCGCCCGACATTGCCTGGTTCCTTCCTGGTTCCTTCCTGGTCACTGGTTAGTGACCCAGACTCTGTCCCCTCTGCTTTCAGGTACCCTTCAACTTCGATCCACCCTTGGATCGCACTGGACACTTCTCTTCTGGACGCCTGCAGCATCTTCATCCTCAGGCACCATCGAACTGCGTGACGAAACCCGACACAGGTTAGCACCTGTGCACCCGCGTCCTGTGGGTGTGGTAACTTATAAGCGCCAGTGTTCCCACACTGGTACACACCTCTAGTGCCTAAGTCTAAACTTTAGTAGTCCTAGTCCAGTCGGAAGACTCCTTTTGCAATAACATTGTCACTTTTACGCACCATTGACTTTGCATTGGTGTAAGCCGTGCTTCCCGCACTGCACCCGAATCCCGCGGGCTACTCCCGTTCTAACTGCTGTTAGTCCAGTGTAGTCCCAGCGATTCACAAGGCCCTTATACCATATATATATATATATATATATATATATCCAAAAAAAGCAGGTTAGCCCCAAAGTTGAAGTTAAACCACAAGAAGTTTAATCGGCATTTCAAAATTTGCATCCATTTCACAGCTTGCCAGCAGAGAAACACACAACTGCAGTCTTCGAAGATTAATGTCAGCCTGACGCGTTTCAGGATTTCCTCAACCTTTCATCAGAGGCAAAGTTCAGAGGATGTTAGCAGACAGTTTTAAACAGCGCACATTTGTAGATATTTTAAACACCTGCCTCAGTGGGCGTGTCCTTTCGCAAGGCCTTCTGGTCATTGCAGTGCGCCACATCTTCCCCTCGTGGGGCTGCCTCTAATACCTTCAATTTCGAACTGAAATAATGTTCCAAGTGGAGAGAAGTACCACACCAGGTGCACTCCGCCTTGCTTTGTAGCTGTGGAATTTATGCCTCAGACAGCACCATCCTGCGTATGGCACTGCCCTCTTCATTCCTGGCTGCAAGCAAAATGATGAGCCTGCAAGGACCCGCTTCCAGGCGGTGGGCTTAACCTCCCGGCTGGGCATCAGCCGTAAATACTTCCAAAAAAAGCAGGTTAGCCCCAAAGTTGAAGTTAAACCACAAGAAGTTCAATCGGCATTTCAAAATTTGCATCCATTTCACAGCTTGCCAGCAGAGAAACACACAACTGCAGTCTTCGAAGATTAATGTCAGCCTGACGCGTTTCAGGATTTCCTCATCCTTTCATCAGAGGCAAAGTTCAGAGGATGTTAGCAGACAGTTTTAAACAGCGCACATTTGTAGATATTTTAAACACCTGCCTCAGTGGGCGTGTCCTTTCGCAAGGCCTTCTGGTCATTGCAGTGCGCCACATCTTCCCCTCGTGGGGCTGCCTCTAATACCTTCAATTTCGAACTGAAATAATGTTCCAAGTGGAGAGAAGTACCACACCAGGTGCACTCCGCCTTGCTTTGTAGCTGTGGAATTTATGCCTCAGACAGCACCATCCTGCGTATGGCACTGCCCTCTTCATTCCTGGCTGCAAGCAAAATGATGAGCCTGCAAGGACCCGCTTCCAGGCGGTGGGCTTAACCTCCCGGCTGGGCATCAGCCGTAAATACTTCCAAAAAAAGCAGGTTAGCCCCAAAGTTGAAGTTAAACCACAAGAAGTTTAATCGGCATTTCAAAATTTGCATCCATTTCACAGCTTGCCAGCAGAGAAACACACAACTGCAGTCTTCGAAGATTAATGTCAGCCTGACGCGTTTCAGGATTTCCTCATCCTTTCATCAGAGGCAAAGTTCAGAGGATGTTAGCAGACAGTTTTAAACAGCGCACATTTGTAGATATTTTAAACACCTGCCTCAGTGGGCGTGTCCTTTCGCAAGTCCTTCTGGTCATTGCAGTGCGCCACAGCTTCCCCTCGTGGGGCTGCCTCTAATACCTTCAATTTCGAACTGAAATAATGTTCCAAGTGGAGAGAAGTACCACACCAGGTGCACTCCGCCTTGCTTTGTAGCTGTGGAATTTATGCCTCAGACAGCACCATCCTGCGTATGGCACTGCCCTCTTCATTCCTGGCTGCAAGCAAAATGATGAGCCTGCAAGGACCCGCTTCCAGGCGGTGGGCTTAACCTCCCGGCTGGGCATCAGCCGTAAATACTTCCAAAAAAAGCAGGTTAGCCCCAAAGTTGAAGTTAAACCACAAGAAGTTTAATCGGCATTTCAAAATTTGCATCCATTTCACAGCTTGCCAGCAGAGAAACACACAACTGCAGTCTTCGAAGATTAATGTCAGCCTGACGCGTTTCAGGATTTCCTCATCCTTTCATCAGAGGCAAAGTTCAGAGGATGTTAGCAGACAGTTTTAAACAGCGCACATTTGTAGACATTTGCGAAAGGACACGCCCACTGAGGCAGGTGTTTAAAATATCTACAAATGTGCGCTGTTTAAAACTGTCTGCTAACATCCTCTGAACTTTGCCTCTGATGAAAGGATGAGGAAATCCTGAAACGCGTCAGGCTGACATTTTTCTTCGAAGACTGCAGTTGTGTGTTTCTCTGCTGGCAAGCTGTGAAATGGATGCAAATTTTGAAATGCCGATTAAACTTCTTGTGGTTTAACTTCAACTTTGGGGCTAACCTGCTTTTTTTGGAAGTATTTACGGCTGATGCCCAGCCGGGAGGTTAAGCCCACCGCCTGGAAGCGGGTCCTTGCAGGCTCATCATTTTGCTTGCAGCCAGGAATGAAGAGGGCAGTGCCATACGCAGGATGGTGCTGTCTGAGGCATAAATTCCACAGCTACAAAGCAAGGCGGAGTGCACCTGGTGTGGTACTTCTCTCCACTTGGAACATTATTTCAGTTCGAAATTGAAGGTATTAGAGGCAGCCCCACGAGGGGAAGATGTGGCGCACTGCAATGACCAGAAGGCCTTGCGAAAGGACACGCCCACTGAGGCAGGTGTTTAAAATATCTACAAATGTGCGCTGTTTAAAACTGTCTGCTAACATCCTCTGAACTTTGCCTCTGATGAAAGGATGAGGAAATCCTGAAACGCGTCAGGCTGACATTAATCTTCGAAGACTGCAGTTGTGTGTTTCTCTGCTGGCAAGCTGTGAAATGGATGCAAATTTTGAAATGCCGATTAAACTTCTTGTGGTTTAACTTCAACTTTGGGGCTAACCTGCTTTTTTTGGAAGTATTTACGGCTGATGCCCAGCCGGGAGGTTAAGCCCACCGCCTGGAAGCGGGTCCTTGCAGGCTCATCATTTTGCTTGCAGCCAGGAATGAAGAGGGCAGTGCCATACGCAGGATGGTGCTGTCTGAGGCATAAATTCCACAGCTACAAAGCAAGGCGGAGTGCACCTGGTGTGGTACTTCTCTCCACTTGGAACATTATTTCAGTTCGAAATTGAAGGTATTAGAGGCAGCCCCACGAGGGGAAGATGTGGCGCACTGCAATGACCAGAAGGCCTTGCGAAAGGACACGCCCACTGAGGCAGGTGTTTAAAATATCTACAAATGTGCGCTGTTTAAAACTGTCTGCTAACATCCTCTGAACTTTGCCTCTGATGAAAGGATGAGGAAATCCTGAAACGCGTCAGGCTGACATTAATCTTCGAAGACTGCAGTTGTGTGTTTCTCTGCTGGCAAGCTGTGAAATGGATGCAAATTTTGAAATGCCGATTAAACTTCTTGTGGTTTAACTTCAACTTTGGGGCTAACCTGCTTTTTTTGGAAGTATTTACGGCTGATGCCCAGCCGGGAGGTTAAGCCCACCGCCTGGAAGCGGGTCCTTGCAGGCTCATCATTTTGCTTGCAGCCAGGAATGAAGAGGGCAGTGCCATACGCAGGATGGTCCTGTCTGAGGCATAAATTCCACAGCTACAAAGCAAGGCGGAGTGCACCTGGTGTGGTACTTCTCTCCACTTGGAACATTATTTCAGTTCGAAATTGAAGGTATTAGAGGCAGCCCCACGAGGGGAAGATGTGGCGCACTGCAATGACCAGAAGGCCTTGCGAAAGGACACGCCCACTGAGGCAGGTGTTTAAAATATCTACAAATGTGCGCTGTTTAAAACTGTCTGCTAACATCCTCTGAACTTTGCCTCTGATGAAAGGATGAGGAAATCCTGAAACGCGTCAGGCTGACATTAATCTTCGAAGACTGCAGTTGTGTGTTTCTCTGCTGGCAAGCTGTGAAATGGATGCAAATTTTGAAATGCCGATTAAACTTCTTGTGGTTTAACTTCAACTTTGGGGCTAACCTGCTTTTTTTGGAAGTATTTACGGCTGATGCCCAGCCGGGAGGTTAAGCCCACCGCCTGGAAGCGGGTCCTTGCAGGCTCATCATTTTGCTTGCAGCCAGGAATGAAGAGGGCAGTGCCATACGCAGGATGGTGCTGTCTGAGGTATAAATTCCACAGCTACAAAGCAAGGCGGAGTGCACCTGGTGTGGTACTTCTCTCCACTTGGAACATTATTTCAGTTCGAAATTGAAGGTATTAGAGGCAGCCCCACGAGGGGAAGATGTGGCGCACTGCAATGACCAGAAGGCCTTGCGAAAGGACACGCCCACTGAGGCAGGTGTTTAAAATATCTACAAATGTGCGCTGTTTAAAACTGTCTGCTAACATCCTCTGAACTTTGCCTCTGATGAAAGGATGAGGAAATCCTGAAACGCGTCAGGCTGACATTAATCTTCGAAGACTGCAGTTGTGTGTTTCTCTGCTGGCAAGCTGTGAAATGGATGCAAATTTTGAAATGCCGATTAAACTTCTTGTGGTTTAACTTCAACTTTGGGGCTAACCTGCTTTTTTTGGATATATATATATATATATATATATATATATATATATATATATATATCCCTATATATATATGATTTGAGTGGCCACCGGCCTCATCCGAAAACGTGCAACTTGTCTATGTTTAACTGTGCTTTTATTTAAACGCTTGTGCTTCATTGCTCATAAAGAGTAGTGGGGATTATTCTAAGAATAAATACATATATTTTGATAATATATAACTTGTGTGGTGTCCTTTCATTTGATATTACAGGATTGTATATGGTAAAACAGCTGGCTTCACATGTCCTTTGGAGTTAAGCCTTTAAGGCTGCTTAGTCCATGCTACCTCTAGGATAGCTTGTCTATAAGGTTGACTTACAACCACCACCATAAGGGATTGTTTGGACTGATACAAGGTGCCCACAGAACTGTGGACATCATATACCAGGCCAACTTCTCACAAGAACTCTTTCATCAACTGGAATAAACATATCTGGTTTCACCATTGGTTGAATTTTGGATTGTGTTAGGCGTACTTTTCCTCGTACTTTGGCTCATACTTGTGATAAGTTTGGGAAGAATGATAGATGGAAAATACAATACAATGGACACAGCAAGTAAGAACTTCAACTTTCTCCTGAAGCCACACAAATCCTCTCATCGTGAAAGAAGAGACCTATCATCAGTGAACATCACAGCCGTTCCTATACCAGGTGGTATAGCATGGGATAAAACTGATTATGACATTTATGGCCCAGTGGAGCTGTTGAAGTTTCCACAACAGTTTAAGATTTCTTTAAATGACGTTGTCTACCCAGACCATTTTCTGATGATTGGGACTTTGAAACTGTTAATAACATGATGACAGATTTAGAAATGTCAGCTAAATTTACAAAACATGAATACCTAGAAGGTTCATCAGATTATGAACAAATGTATTGTTTTAATCATTATGGTCACCATTATTTGCATAAATCTGCAAGCCCTAAAAATGTTTTTACTTATAATCAATGGGAACATTGTCCAACGCCACCAAAGGGTAGCTCAAAAACATTTTATGAAAAGTTTCCATACTTCTCAGGGTTTAACATCACGAAGACAGGAATGAAAAACATGTTGACCAATACTAAACAAATTTATTCAGCAAACTTTTATGCTCAGTTATCTACATTAGACTTTAACTTATGGAAAGACAACATTGAGACAAAGACTGTCTGGGGCACAAAAGATTGGCAGGTGCAAGGTTTATAAGCCTTATTCAGAGCCTGCATTATCCCGGAACAAATAATGTTTTTGAATGACACTATTCAACAAACATCTTGTCTTGGCTTAGCTAAGATAAAAGATTTAAACAAACCGTCAATACCAAAGCCCACACCTGACAGTAATAATACTTCAGATGAGGAGGTAGATGTAAAACAGATTTTACATCACAACAGAACTTATCTTGAGTAGAAAAAAATGGTTAATCTGGCCCACAAACACTAATAACTGTCAAGATAGATTCCTGAACAAAACACAAGGGTTCACATTGAATAGGCCAGATCCAAGATATTCCCAGCGACAACATCCAGGGATAGTTACAACATAAAAGTGTAGGAAAACTATGCCTTGAGTGGCTACAAAAATCCACACTTCCTGAAATTAATCAACACTTATCTTTACTTAAAGAGGGCGTTGACTTGCAAGACTTCTCACTTGGACCTCGCAAACAACGACAAAAACGTTTCATATACGCCGGTATATACGCTGCTTACAATAAAGCTTGGAAAATAACGCAAATGGAAACTGCAGAAAAAATACGAGAAATTGATCGTATTAATTTAGAGAAATCTCTCTCTGTAGTGGACAATGGGTTAACGACTCTGTCATCCAGAATTTATTCTTTGGACAGCATTGTATCATCTGCCATTGACATAATAGAGCAGGACTTGCTAATGTTACCACAAGGCCAGGCCCAATTACGTTCTATAATGCAGCTAGGCTGGACATTACAAAACCCCCGTTCAGGCTACGTGCCATGGCGTCTAATCAACGCCACGTCATTGTTTTCTGTATTTAACCATACAGATAAACAAATCTCTTTGGCACAAAGAGGAGCAGACTATACGGTGCTGAGCATTGAAAAGCTGGAAAGATTACCATTGACAGTTTCTGAGAAGCCTGTCATTGAATGGATAATACATGGCACCATCACGATACCAGTGACGATTTTCCAGTTTCAGTATTGCTTAAAACACATACCAGCAGGCATGTATGAAAGGTTGGGTAGAGAATACATTAAGTCAACCTGGAATTTACCGTATACACACAAATGTTGGAGTGGGGGAAAGGAAGTATTTCTTAGTGGTAAAAATTGTAAGAACTCACTGAGCGGTACACTTTTATGTCAAGGTATTAACTTACACAGAGCCTGCGAAGGTTCTTCAAATAACCTTTCTTGCCACCTGCACGGGTCACCGGCAGCCTTGATAGAACCAGTTTTCAGGCAGCTTTCCAAGGGCAGCTACGTTATGCTCAATGATCACAGCTGTTGTGGCATGTTGCCAGGAAGAGCGTATCTAGTTATTGTGTCAGCCAGGGTCCCTTGTTGTATGCAAGTATTGTATCCAAAAAGCAAGACATACATACGAATTGATACTTTAAGCAGAATGAAAGCCATTCTTTTACAAAAAACTGTGCCACTGACCTCGTCTAGAGAAACGTATGATCTGCAAGTTGCAAGGACTTCTTCAGAGATACATGCATTATTATCAAAAAACTGCCCAGTACATTTAGCAGAAATGTTAGGTCAAATCTTAAACATGTCTGATACCAGCGGCATCGCACATGTATTTAAGACGACTTTTTTGGGCCTGTTAACACCATTTGAAGCAGTCCTCTGCTTTTTTCCAAATTTCGTGCACTCTGTGTTCGGGGGCCTGCCTCTCATTTTCGGACTCGTAGCAGGAATTCTATTTTTATTCCTTCTGCTCCGATATGGCAAGTCCAGTCACCAGCAATACCCCGACTACCATGGACAAGCCCTCCTAGCCATGCGGTATCGTGAAAGGATTACACAGATTCTTGGCTTGGCTCGTTTAAGAGATCTGAATACCACTTGGTTCCTTTCAATATAAATTCCTTTATTCGGTATTTCATAATAGAAATCCATAAAAGCATTTTGTACACATTATGTCATAAAATAGAAAAAGGAAACAATATTTACAATAAAAGGTCGCGGTTAAAATTTTGGGGAACAAATGCTTGGAAAATAATTCAGTTCTCTTTACATTGAATAAATTTCATTGTGTTATAAGCAGTTTTCTCACAGATTATTTCTCTGTTTAAAAATACATTTTAGGAAGTTAACCCTGTGGTAACAAGTAACTTCAGAATCCAAAAATTGAAGGTGCAGCAAGGCAGGGCGACACTGTCTGAAGTTCCACGATATCAGCAGTGGTACCAACCAAATTTTGCGATGGACATGATAGAACTTACAGAACAATACTGTATGTATAGTGGTCTGTACAGATGTATCATCGCAAGGACAGAGTCCTAACGTTTGTTCCCAGGTGTTTCTCATGGGAAAGGCTACTAACCGGTGGAAAAGGTTTAGTCTAAATCTGGTTAGTAAAAAACGATAAAAAATGCCAATTTCAAGCGTTAGGTAGGGCTGAATTGTGGGGACAAAATGGACCGTGATTGCATGATGGACAGAAGGTTTCCCTATTTCACTTGTGAGTCTTAGTCCATCTAAGTGGCTCAAAGCCATTTCTTTCAGCTCCTTCTTGGATATCTCACAGATCTTTTCTGGTGTAATATAGTATGCCTCCAGGCCTAAGTCCGTGAGAAAATTTTTGATGTAAGTGAGCCATTTTATTTTTCCCGAATGATCTACTGCCATTGAATCTGCCACAATCCCTTTGGTTAGCATGTTTTTATCTGAGGTCCATATGCGCCGCCACAATAGCAAGGGTTGAATTTTTGCTAGATCCTCAATGTGCGGTATGCCTAGTTCAATATGGGATGCATATGTGGAGATTCGCCTTGGTGCCACCAGAAGAAATCTTAAAAAGGAGTTTTCTGCCACCTGTAGAGCACTAACGTCCACATGCCCCCAAACCCCAGCCCCATACAGAGCTACTGTCTGGCATTTTGCGTTATAAATTTTCAGTAGTTCCACAGGGGACCGTTTGCCCAATTTTTTTGAAAATGACATCAGAGCTGCTATTGCCCTCTTAAAGAAATGTTTCCTTGACTCGACTGCCGCTTTCCAATTTAGTTTTTCATCTATTGTGATGCCTAAGTCAGGATACTGGGCCGTCAGTTCGAGATTTTGGTTATTGAGGGATATGTCTCTAAGGCCTTTTTTCCCTTTGCCTGCCACCATTACAAAGGTCTTCTTGATATTGATGTGGAGGTCAAGGGTGCCCATGAGGTCCGCATACCTAGTCAATGCCTTTTGTAGCTCGCGTGGAGTACGGGCTAGGATGACAGCGTCATCTGCGTAGAGCAGAGCGGGAATCAGGCGTTGTTTTACTTGGGGGAGGTCTTGAGCCCCCCTCAAGAGCTCCATCTCCAAGCTGTTTGTATATAGGGAGAATAGAAAGGGGGCCAAGACACAACCCTGCCTGACTCCACGCTCTACTCCGAAGGATGCGGTCAACTCGCCCTTAACACCATAACGTACTCTTGCTGATGCCTTGGAGTATAGTTCCTTCAGGAAATCTAAAAGTGGGGGGTCCACACCCATTTGTGACAGGACTAGCCATAGTTTTGAATGGGACACGCAGTCAAAGGCTGCGGACAGGTCCACGTACACCATATAGAGCTTGTCTTTTTTTGCATGAATATACTTTTCCACAATTATTGACAGATTTAAGGCCTGCTCCACTGTACCAAATCCTTCCCGGAAGCCAAATTGTAAGTCGGACAGTACCCCTCTGTCCTCTGCCCACTGTTGGAGACGCTCAAGGATGACCCTACCGGCTACCTTACCCAATGAGTCCAACAATGAGATGGGGCGGTAGCAGGTAGGGTCCTAGTGGTCTCCTTTTTTAAAAATCGGGACCATAACAGACTTGGTCCAAGATTCCAGAAGCCCCTTTTTTGCTGATGCCACGCACACCCTGGTCATTATGGGGGCCCAGAGGTCCATATTATATTTAAAGATGTCCACCGGGACTCCGTCGGGGCCCGGAGCTTTTCCATTTTTACTTAGATTTAGAGCCGCGAGGTCTTCGGATATGTCGAATTCTATTTGAATTGGGTAAACGACAGCTGGGTGAGTTATTTCCTCGCTTCCTAAAGGCGTTTGTTTCCTAAAAAAATTTCAGAAGTGAGAAACCCAAGCTCCTTCTTCTATGGCCACTTCTATTTTTGGGAGGTTATCGTCAGCTAAAAAGGGGGATTTTACTACTCTCCAGAATGCTTCGCTGTTTTTGTTTAGGGCACTTTTATGTAGTTCCTCCCACAAGGCCTGTTTTAATTCAGCCTTGCTCTGGTTTCGGGCAGACAAGTATTCTTTTCTGAGTCTGGCAATTAGCTGTGGATCTCTATGTTCGTTATTCAGGGCCACTTTGAGCTTGGAATGTGCCGAGGTGCAACTATGATTAAACCAACCTCTCTTATTTGATGTTTCTACCTTTGATTTTTTTGTTAGGAGACCCTTGATGACAGTTAGAATTTTAGGGAAGTTACTTAAGACTTCCTCCTCTGTCGTGTTTAAATCAAGGCATTTTATGATATAAGGGTAGGCTAGTTTAATTGCCTCTTCGGTAATTTGCCCGGGATTTATCTTCCCCCATTTTAAAGTGTAACCATTTACCTGAGCCAGATATAAATTGTTCTGGTTCAGAGCTTTAGCTATCGTTAATGCAAGGGATTGTTGATGTAGTAAGTTGAGTTCTATCCTGATAGCGGAATGATCGCTTAGTGTATTTAGTAGAATCTCGACATGCTTAGTCCTATTTAACAGCCCATCTGATATAAGTATGTAATCAACAGTAGACTGGTAACCCCTCCCTACATATGTTGGTTCTAGCTTTCTTGTTTTTGAATTCGAATTGTTGGATGTTATGAGGCCCAAGTCTGACAAAAGGTCATTCATGGCTATGCCCGATTTGGTATGACAAAAATGAGTAAGGGGGATATCCAGCTCATTAACCATTCCACCACAATTTTTACTAAAGTAAGGACAGGGATGCAAGTTGAAATCCCCTCCCCATAGAAAGAAGACAACACCATTCCCTCCTTTCGTCTGTCTAAAATTAGAGAGTTTTTCATTTAGGTTTAGTATTACTCTCAGGAATTCTCCTTCTTCCAGGTTGTTGTAGAAGTTAATGAGTAGGACAGTCTCATTTTTGGGTAGGGAAAGGGAAAGAAGCTGGAAATTTGCATCCAGTTCAAGAGTGGTTATTGTTATTTGTTGAATGGTATTCGCTATGTAGATAGTTAATCCCCCCTTAGCTCTGCCCATGCTCCCAGCCAGGGCTGGAGAAAAGAACGTCCTAAAACCCAGAAGATGTAGTTCCGTTGGTGACCATGTCTCCTGGAGACATACAATTTGGTGTCTGTCTAGGAAACTTATGGCGGAGCCGTCCTCAATCTTTGGACGGAGACCGGCAATGTTCCAAGACACAACACTCAAAGTTTGGGAGTCCCTAGTTGGAATTTGAGTTATTTGTGGTCCAGTTTTACGCTCTAGTTCCCCTTTTTTGGGGCTAGGATGATTTTCAGCCTGTGATGGTCAATCCACTAACTCGAGGCCACTATATCTATTCGTCATTGGGATACCGCTCCAACCCTCCCAGGATAGTGGTTCTCTGTGGGGATCCCTATGATATGGTCCTCCCCAGTCGTCCCTTTCTCTACCCCGATGTTGCGGACCAACTGTGTACCAGGGTCCATCGTGGTGATAACCATTACGATGTCTCGGGGGGTAGAAGAAAGAAAGGCGCTTTGTTCCTATAGCGCCAGTAGAGGTCGGGTGATCCCATGAACAAATTTGGTCAACCAGTCTAGGGTCATCAAAGGTGACAAGAACACAATCACCCTGTTATGTTTTTTTACCATGCCCTACCCAAGGGGCTCTTCTTACCATTAGGATCTTAGTTGAGCAATAGGGAGGAGGTGGGCGATTTGCACTTAGCCAATGTTGGACCTTGTTCTTTAGCGACCAGGTTGCTTCATTAGTTTGGTCTCCCAATTCTGGTACGCCGGTCATTACAACTACGAAGGGGGTGGCCTCCGGTGGAAGATTAACAGAAAATCTTCCATCAGGGGGTCCTCTATCCCACCCTCTGTTCGGCTGTGTAGCTGGTGTTTTTGGGCCCATGTTGTTATGTTCCGAATTAGTGTTGGTGCTATTAATCGGGGTGTTAGTTAGTGTATTTTCTAATGTCTTTTTTTTCGTCACTATAGGTTGGGCTGGTTTGGCTACTGGGGGGATATTTTTTTTTTTTTTAACAGTTGAGATTGCGGGTGGCTGGTTACCTCCCCCTGTCTTTTGTGCCCCCTGATTTGGCTTGATTTTTACAGAAGTTGTCAAATCAGCTAGTGCTTTTTCTATTAGTCCCAATCTCATTTCTAGTGGTGTAAATAGTTGCTTAAATAGGTCTCCAATTTTAATTAGTAATTGGGCATTGGGGTCGTAGTTGTCGTCTGCCTCCTTGCCTGATGGGAGGTCAGTTACGATTTCTCCAGTATTAGAAGCCGGGGTATCATGTGTTACTTGGTGAATAATCACATTATGGAGTTCTTGGTTTCCTCTCGGTGGGGTAAGGATTCGGGTCTCTCCTGTCTTATTAGGAACCTTGTGTAGTTTTTTAGATTTTTGGTTGTTTGGGGCTGTAGATTTTTTCTTTCTTATTGCACCCTCCCTCCTCCCTCTTGACTGTCTTATTTCTTCTGGGGTAGTTTGAATCACTAGATCTGGGGTCTTTTCTAAGTCCAAGGATAATTGTGAATCGGAGAGCTGTGAGACCGATAGATCAACCGTGGTTGGTAGGCTGTGCCTTTGGCACAGGCTTCACTCAGTCAAGGGTCCCTGAGTTGGTCCGGCGTTCTTGCATCCGCCAGGTGTCCCAAAGATGATCTTTTTGCATTTGCTAAATCTTGGGACACTCTACGTTCTATCAGGGAGATAATCTGATCTATAAAAGTGTTTGCTCTAGTAATAAAGTTATCAATAGGACCTGTAATTTGCCCATCCTTAGCTGCAGTTTTGCTTCTGCTTCCTCGTGTAGACATGATGAACGTTAGAATAGAGCCCTAACTTGTAGCTTTAAAGGTGGACGTATAGATATATAGGCAGAGTCTCGAGGTTGGTAAGAAACAGTAGGGGGAGAGTATCTAGAATTTTTGAGATAGAACTAAATGATCATACTTTTTAGGGGGGTGGCCCAGCCCAGTCTATAACGGTCTCTAACGGGCACAAACGGGCCCGCCCTTGGCCCGGGCTTAGCCCCGCGGGCGTCCCGCGGTGGCGTGCTGGGTGTGACTTAAATGAAGGTAGGAGGAGGAGCTGCGGGAAGAGGCAGCAGGTGTGCGTGGTGTTGAAGCGCACTGACCTGTGGTCCTCACAGTCCCGCAGTCCCGAGCAGCAGTTGAAGACACAGCAACAGTCCCGCTAATATGGCTGAGAGAACACCAGTCCCGCTGTGTACAATCCAGTAAGGCAAAGTCAGCTCCGACGGGCAGTTAGGTTAGATTCAGACTACGAGCGGTTCCTTTCATTCAGACCAATCTGGCAAGATTGCATCTTACCTGTTCTATGATGCCTGCTTTGCGGAGAAGAATACGTGTTGGACATCTGTCTTAGACTTCCATCAGTTCTGCCATCGGATGTTGAAGCCTTGCTAGATCTGTTAACGACTCATGCATCGTGTTGCCCCCAACGGCTACCAATCCTGATGACGGCATTCATTGCAGTCTCACCGGCAAGTCTAACTGAGGGTGAGATAAATGAAACTACAGGCACACTGGTACCAGCTACTGCGAACATTGCTAATGCGACTAACGCTGACGGCGATGATCCTCATTTGTGCACTTTTGATCTTCTTGATGAAGTAGTTCCACTTTCACCTACTGTGGTAGACGATTTCTTTGCCAGTCTAGACGATTTAATGTTTTCTCCAGACACAGAGGATAACTTTTGAAATTAGCACACAGCGTTGTCTGAACTCTGAATTCGGCCTTCATTTTTTCAAAGCAAGACTTCTAACTTTGGAACTCTATTTACCTCAACGATTTAATTTTTTTCTCTCTCTTCCAAAACATTGAACCTTTTTGGTACAAAGTAATCTGCTTAAAGTAGAACTATTCTTAGAGAACAAGAAATTCTTTTTTGAACACTTTCTAGAGACAATATTTGGTCTTGTCCTCAAAACCAAAACAGTTTACATATTCTGCTATGGAATGGTCTCGACCTTTTCTTCTGTATTTAAGAGCCATTTTCCTAAATGTAATTTCATGATTCATTCAGTTTGCATTACCGATATAATATTTTATGCTTAGAATGACATCATTTCCATCATTTCCAGCGCCGGGATGCCCCTGGGTAACTGAGCGCGTTATACATTTTATATAATAATAATAATAATAAATGCGTACTACAGACCTACTCATTTGTTCATATATAGCAATTTCAAATGCATTTTCTTGTATTTTGGTTGGGATTGTAAACCACATGCTTTAGATATGTTTAGATGCTTATAATTTAGTAATGTTGAACATATTAAAGTGGAGTGGGTGTTGTGTAGGAATTCAGGACGCTAGTGTAATTTTCCCGTTTCATGTCCATATATAGGTATAAATCACCCTATCCTTATATAGGCATAGAATTCATAACCATATTTAGACTTAACCTATGCAGCCCAAATACGGCATGACTACTTCCACTAGTTCAGAGAATCCACAACGATTTCATGGAAAAACCCGCCTTCAGCAGTCAGGGACTTCCCCCTGCTTGAATATTGATTTATCAAAGAACTCCTGGAGTTTTCAAAGAACTGAGTCTTTGATGACGTTATTATGTCCAACCTTACGTCAAACTCGGCACCTTCAAGGTATAAATATATGCCCACACTTGCCCAGACAAACACTCGGTGGTTTGGAGCAGTTCAACTATCTACTTGCCCGACGCGCCCTGCAGCAGCAAGTGCCGAAGGAAGCCAACCCTCCAGCTGACGCACTGAGAGGCGCTGTCTTTTCTCCTGCCGAAAAATCCAGCTCCAGTGTTTCCAGGCTACCCTTGCGGGTTGCTGGGAAATCGAGTCCTGAGAGAGAGATACAAGACCTCCTTCATTCTAAACCAAGGTACGGAGCTGATTAGACCCTTAGAGAATTCTTGGAATAGATTCTTGGCAAAAAGAATACTAAACTTAAGCTACACCTCCCTTACTTCTTCCCTTGTACTAGACCTAGGTTAGGTATACCGGGATAGGCATATTTTAGAAGCACCAGTTGAGTACTTTTAGTCATTATTTATTAATGTATGTATTATATATTATTTTATATGGCTTAGAAACCATACCATGCTTTTACAGTATTATTTCATAATACTCTTCGTACTATATGGATTGTACTTTATAACCAGTATTACGATTATAGCAGTACATTTCTAATGCTTGAGAAAGAAGACTGTTCAATAAATACTTTTTATTGAAAACGCCCCTCTCTCTATTTTCTCAGCACCTCAGGTGAAACGAAGCATGCACGATTGACTAAGTAAAATAGCTATCTATTGTTTCCGCGACTCTAGAGATTGATTTCTTATTCTTGGGAAACAAAGTTGTCATGTTTATGCGGTTGTCAGAAACTAATCCCTTCTGGTGAATTCGAGAAAGTTTCTAGTGACCTCTGAGCTAGCTGGCACTCACAATTAAGTTTAATATATTCGATAGAGACCTAGTCGACCTCAGTCCTACGTCTAAACTATAGTACATATTATTCCAATGCGCAGAGCCTATTGGGAATATAGGAACTACACTACACAACAATGGTTCGAGCACTTCTCAAACCTTTATGGTGTTCCCAAAGGCTTGAACTTCTCTGAACATCGAGCCTGGTAACAGGAAACTGCATATGAGAACCCCCTGCTGCAACTCTGCCTCGAAGAAACTCTTTGAGCAATTGCGTATATGTCCCAGGGAATGCTCTGGGTCCCGAAAAAATTGTGAGGGACCTGTTTCACTCTGAACCTCAGGTGTGGGACCCTTACATCAATGAACTTTCAAAGGATATACTGGCAGGTGGCAGGTCCCAGAATCCTGGAAAAATTTGAAGATTATTACAATCTTTAAAAAGAGAGACAGAGTTTCCCCTAACAACTACGGCCCATTAGTCTTTTAGATAATTTGCTAAATATGTTTTGTTGTCAAATTCTGCCTATATTACAGGTCTGAATGGATGAGGCAGATATCTTGAAACCATACCAGATAGGATTTCACTCTAGGGTAAGCATAGTGGACCAACTCTTTCAGTACGACCTCATAACAACCAAATAACTCTAGTTCTCTAGAAGCCATCTCTCTTTGGCCGTTGTGGACCTTAGAGCAGCTTTTGACCTGAAAGGCAGCACCTTTGGTCTACCTTGGCTGCTGTGGGGATTGATCCATTTCTGGTGGATATCCTCATAAAGGTCCATAGTGACACCACAGGGCAGGTTATATGGATCCTGGTGGTGATCTGACTGATCACATCAAAGTGCAGCGTAGAGTAAGGCAGGGGTGTGTTCTCACACCTACTATTTTTTCAATTTACATCAATGGTGTGGTTTACTATTTAGGTGAGGGTATGAATGACTCCCCCATATTAGCTGGTTGCTCCACACCAACTCTCTTACTTGCAGACAATACTCTTCTGCTCTATCATACTCTATCTGGGTTCCAAAATCTTCAGAACAAATTTCAGGAGTTTTGTCTTACCTGAGGGCTGAAGGTTGTGAGAAGCTGGCCTAGTATATGATGTCCACTAATGTATGTGGGCACCTTGCACCAGTCTAGACAACCCTTATGGTGATTTTAGAGGTCTTATACAACCTTAGAAGCTCTCTAAGTGGTAGCTGTGGAGAGCAGCCCTCAGGCTTAGTCCAGAAGGAGTGTAAAGCTGCTTGTTTTACCAGAATGCAATCTTATATGAAGTGAAAAAGAACCACACTAAGTATTTATAAAACTATGTATTTATTATATAATACTCTCTAACACGTTTAGATATATCCTACATGGAGATAAATATAATGCGCACAATACTTTGCATAGAAATAGAGTAAATACCATGAAATACACAGTAAAACCCGGAGGGGGGACCATACCATATAATAAGTAAGTGGTATTAAGATCCACGACTTGGGTCAAGACAGTGTTGAGAGGACGTAGTAGTGCTGGGGACCCAAGGAACCACCCAAGGTGAGTAGATACGGGCCCTACGGGGAGCGTGTGCAGTGAGGGAACACAACTGTGTGCTAGGCACAACTCTATGTGTAAGTTGCAGTTGGATTTTTTAATGATTAAGGACCCCTCCCAGTGGACCCTGATGAAACCCTGTGGAAGACAGTAGGTTGGAGGCCCACCCCACCCATGGATATCCTAGTACCCATGTTCCCTACCCAAGGGAAGTCAGGTGCAAAGGTGTGAAGTGGTGCCAGAAATCTCTTTCGAACACAATGGAGGACTTCAGGAAATTGCAGCTATAGAAGAACGAGAAAGTGTCTGGTGGAATCCAAAGCTGGATTCTATATGAGAGGTACCTGGAAGCAGAAGGGACAGAGTTTATGGCACTCAAGAGTGACTAGGAGACTTGGAAGACGAATGCCCTCTGATGTTGGGTGTTGCAGGATTGATGATGATGACCTTGACTCTGCAGCTGTAAGGACCAGGCGATGCTTAGGAAGACCAGGAGCCATGCACAAGCTGTCCCATGCATGATCTTGAGTGCTGAGGATTCGGTGTTTGGCTGGAGCACTAACAAGGAAAATGCAACCAATGCTGGAATGGAAGAAGGACCCCGTCTGGACTAGCAAAGTCAAGGGGACTCACCACAAGCAGGGGAGTCAGGGCAGGCCCGAGCATTCAGGGGAACCCAAAAGAAACAAAGGTGACCCTCAAATGGACCCACAGGTTGAAGGCACTGGAGGCGCGAGGAGACCTCAAGCAGCTCAACAAAAGATGCACACCACGATGCACACAATGCGGTGTGGCTGAAGATTCTGGCCACAGGAGGTGCTCGAGGTTGGGGCTATGTGGAGCCCGGTGATCATCTTGGAAGAAAGCCAACAAGCCTTTGCAACTGCAAGTTGACATGGTGCATAGGGATTCAGTTATTGCAACCCCCATGAGGGATACTGGCCGCACACCTGGTGAGAGGAGAGGGCAGGCAGGCCACGTGAGCTGGGGAAAACCACCACCTGTGCTGCAGAACCTTATGGAGTCCGGAGGCGATCAGGATCAGTGGACCAGTCAACTTACTTGTGGTGCCTGCAAATGCAAGGGAGTGACTCCTTCATTCCAAGGGAGATTCCTTTAGGTGTCTTTGATGCCCACAGGCCTTGGAAGGTTCCTGTATGGTGCACCTGCACAGACAATGCAGCAGACTGGAAGGGAGACAAAGCCGAGGTCAAACGAAGTCCATCGAAGTACAGAGTGCCCAGATGGTAGAAGAAGAAGTGGTGCCTGATCTGAATCTTGCCCCACGACGAATCTAGGGACCTACACCCAGGTAAGCCCTTGAGTACCCTAGGGAAAGAGTTGGGACAATTCAGGGGACCCTCCCAGGGGAGTTTCTGGACAGGGGAGAGGTTACTCCTATGTCCTTTGTCCATTTTTGCACCAGAGCAGGAGCCAAAGGCTCCCAGGACTGGTTTGAACTGGACTGTGCATGGGGACACCAAATGTGCCCCACGTGCAGACTGAGTAGCACTGACAAGAGCACCCACCCTGCCCCAATACACTAATTCCTGTATGGGACGTGGTCACACCTCCCTGCTGATAGAATGCCTATTGTTCTGCCTTCTCATGCTTGAGCTTGGCTCAGGAGCAGGAGGGCAGAAATGTGTCTCTGGTCAGCAGCAACAATTTTGTGCTGTCTGGTCAAGAAGGCTGGTACCGGGAACACTGAGAGCCTAACGGAGGGCTCTGCCAGTGCTTAGAATCATACCTCCCACACCATTTATGGTATGGAGGTATGATTCCAACATGTTTGACAGCAAACATGATAGGATTAGTTGCAGCCAGTTTCGAAATGGACTCTGTAGGCTCTAGGCGTGCCCTGCTCAGGCATATGAAGGGGCACCCTCTCACTTAGTAATAAGTACCCTGCTTTCAGGATTGTAAAGGTCTGCTATAGGGGTGGCTTATAGGTTTTAAGTGCAGTGACCCTAGATATAGGAAACATATATCTTTAGTAAGTGGTGCTAGCATCAGCTTACACAGGCTGCAATGGCAGGCCTGTAGTTTCATTTTGAATGGTATCTCATGTGTGGCATAATGCATGCTTCAGCCCATGGGGGAGCTCCAGGGTACCTATGCCCTGGGTACCTTATTACCATATACTAGGAACTGATAAGGATACCACAGTATCCAATCTGGGATGTACCTAAGTACTCGTCATAACAATTTAAGTGACAAAGCAGAGAGACTGGGGTCCTGATCAGTAGGATCCCAGTCAGACTAGTCAGTAACAGCTTAGCACCAGGCAAAAAGTGGGGATATATAGCTAAGTATCATCAGGTCTGAATGAAGCACCAACGACTATGATGTGTATGAGAGCTTAAGAGCAACCTTGTAACCTATACACCTCTTACCAGACTGTAAGAAAAAATATATTTAAATAGGACGGATTCCCATCACTCACCATTGGTGACATGCTTCATCATCTGGGTCTCCTCCTAGTAACACATTAGTGTCACTAAGGGCTACAACCCTTCTAAAAGGGAAAAGGGGCGCTCACAGATGTTTTCGTGTAATTCACCAATTTAGCGATATAACACTCTCTATCAGATCCTACAGATGTGAACGAACAGATTGTATGGGAATGATAAGTGCAGTACGAAGGGATGACAACTAGTGAATTAAAATTTGAGCAGTGAGAGAGAAAAAACTTTATTGAATTTCTCCCACTGTTCGAAGTTAAAAAGAGTGCAACAGCAGTTTCCAACAAATGACTGCCTATGAATAGTAACTAGGGGTCAACATGTTTCAGCCACACAGGATTCAAATCATCCCGGCTTTCTTCGGGACCACATTAATATTGCTACTGCATCAGTGAATAAAGAATAATAAATCAGAATGAAAGAAAGAGGTTGGCTATAAGACCAGCTTCGTCACCTGTTTTCAGGAATATACGAATTCTCAGCAAGTGACGGTTCAATATTTGAATCTGAAATAAATAAATACAAAAACAGTCCACATGTAAGGGTTGTCACAATTGCAATGGGACTCATAAACTCAACACATCTATTCGATACATAGTGACCTAATTAAGTGATCATCTATGATACTATGATTTTTTAATTATATCCTTTCATGCTTACCCGTTTTGCATGAGAAAAAGACCTCACCTCGCCTGGCAACGGCTCAGGATAAGGAGGCCCCGCTCTGTAAAAAATCAAGGAAAGAACCGCGAACGTTCATGACCACCTTGTTTTTATATTCTCTTCTCTTGTCTTCTATTAAAAAATAAGACCATGTACATTCGTAACTTGTAACCATGACATTTACTCAAAACACTCTAACTGTTTAAACACTCAAAAAGTAGTGTAATAGGAAGAGATGTGTGCTAATATGTATGTGTTGCGGAGAGAAAAATGGAGAAAAATATATTACCTACTGGCGGTCGCCAGTAGGTATATATAGTTAGGATTTTTTCTCTATGGGTTTTTTGAAAATTCTATGTCTAATAACTTTGGCGTTTGTGGACGGAATTGGCTGAAATTTTCAGGAAAATGGCACATTTTGTTTCTGAGCAGCCCTTGAAAATTTGGGGGGGGTTCGTCCGGTGGGGGCCGAGAAAAAAGGGGGGTCCCAAAACGTGTTTTTAACATTGAGTTTTCCATAGGGCGGTTGGCCTCACTTTTAGCCCGAACGGCTGAATGGATTTGCACGAAACTTGGCAAAATTGTAGGGACTGGTAGCCCGATGTGCCTTTTGTAGGTCTCAATATATGTGCTCCAGTGGATTTTGAGAAATTAACGTTTAAAAAAAGATATATATCTGTAACAGCGGACCAGTTAGCGCACTGGTTCGCGGACTTTTCGCGCAACGGAGCTTTGTGAAGCGAAGCTGATTGGTTCTCTGGCGTCTGTCAACATTCCAAAAAGTCCGTAGCGGCCGCCATCTTGTCTCTCGGTAGGATCGAGAGACAAGAGGAGGCCAAAGCGAAGGGGCAAATGACCATAAGGGGGAATAGTAGATCCTCGCTGACCCCCTAGGTTTGATGTGGAGGTTTTAAAAGGGCCCCGCGGGGCAAAAAAAAAAAATTATAATAATAATCTTACGGCTGAATGGATTTGCACGAAACTTGGCAAAATTGTAGGGACTGGTAGCCCGATGTGCCTTTGCTAGGTCTCAATATATGTGCTTCAGTGGATTTTGAGAAATTAACGTTCAAAAAAAGATATATATCTGTAACAGCGGACCGCTTCGCGTACTTTTCGCGTTACGGAGCTTTGCGAAGCGAAGCTGATTGGCTCTCCGGTGTCTGTAAACATTCCAAACAGTCCGTAGCGGCCGCCATCTTGTCTCTCGGTAGGATCGAGAGACAAGAGGAGGCCAAAGCGAAGGGGCAAATGACCATAAGGGGGCATAGTAGATCCTCGCTGATCCCCTAGGTTTGATGTGGAGGTTTTAAAAGGGCCCCGCGGGGCAAAAAAAATAAATAATAATAATAATCGAACGGCTGAATGGATTTGCACGAAACTTGGTAAAATATTAGGGACTGGTAGCCCGATGTGCCTTTGCTAGGTCTCAATATATGTGCTTCAGTGCATTTTGAGAAATTAACGTTCAAAAACAAGATATATATCTGTAACAGCGCTCCGCTTCGCGGAGATAAAATTATATCTGTATTACCTAGCTGTTGCTAACACCAGTTAGCGACGGCTAGTAGGAGATAGCGACCATCTTGGGCCCCACTTTGCATGTGAGTGATATTTATCACTAATGACATGCAAAGTGGGCATGCCAAGATGTTAGCGACTGGAAACAGTCGCTAACATCGCTATCTCCTATTATCAACTTTTGGAAATATTCGAGATAAGCGCGAATATCTCCAAAAAGTAACAGCTGCCCTGAGCAGTTCTTAGCCATGTTATCCTATGGGAGGTGGATAACATGGCTAAGAGGATTAGCTCGGTAATGCATGAATATCGCTGAGTTTTCAGCGATATTAATGCATTGCGGTCGGTTTTTATCGTATTTGCGATAAACTTTGATAATAGCAACGTTTATCTGCGATAATTTCTGACGGTAAAAAAATCTTTGCAATGCATCGTTAGGGATAAATATCGCTTAACTTTGGTAATATGCCCCAACGTCTGTTAACGTTCGATTCGAAGGAAATCAGGAAGTGTTGAAAAACATTGTCTGCGCCATCTTGTCTTTTTTCAAATGCCACACTTTTGTCGTGCACGGCAGCCATTTTAGATGCCTTGACCAGACCCACTCTGTGCACGCTGTCGATCCTTAGCATGGCTCCCCACCCTCGCAAGCATCTCCCCCAGGCAGTGGTCACCCCCGCTCTCTGTCTTATGCATGGGTAATAAACCTCCCCCCATCTGCGCTGCTCTTTCCTGAGAATCACACCCTGTGCCCGCCCGACACCTCCCTTTCGCCCTATTCACTACTGCACCCTCTGACACTCCTTTTCCTCTGTGTCCGATTGTCCAGGCTGGTCCTAGGGTATCAGCTAGCCCTGCAGATGTAGTTTATGGCCACAGCTGTAAAGATTCACCCCTCTTCAAAGGAGTTATAGTAGATCAAGGCCCACACTCGATGAGATCCGTCACAGCAGAAGCGTTGCTATTATCTGAAAACCATCCTGTATTGTGATTGGGGAGGGGACCGAGCGTGAAGCGGAAGATTCCAGGGATGACTCTTTGTACATCAAAGTTTTTACAATTATGTGTCACATTAAAAATATATAGCACTCCGACAAAGTAGTAAGATTATAAAACTTTAATAATTTATAAATATATACAAGAAAACAAAAATAGTAATAACATATAAACATTTTTAGGGAAAAACAACGAAGTAGCGGTCGGCTGTGCGAATAGTCCCAACGCAGCACAACGTCCAGATTTCCGGCGTGGGGCGGGTCATCAGTAGCAAACTGTTGTGCGAATAGTTCCAAGGCAGCAGAACGCGCTGAAATCTACATGACACGAAAGTGATGTCTAGTAAGTTGCCACCCAGCAAATAACGGCGTGGGGCGTCGCGGGGGGTGGGTCTTCAGTAGCAAACTGTTGTGCGAATAGTTCCAAGGCAGCAGAACGATGGCACCAAGGTGATGTCCAGTAAGTTGCCGCACTGGTTTTGGTATCCTACAATGCTGCTCCGAATAACGGCGTGGAGCGCCCCGGGGGAGGCGGCGTGAACGGGCCTCTCCAGGTGGAGTGTCATCTGTTGTAGTGGGGCGCCCCTTTACCGTTTCAGTTGCCATTCCGTCCGTTTTTGGTCCACTGTGTCAAAAGCCGCAATTCAGCTGAGTTGCGCTCACTCTTGCGGTGCAGCGATAGGCGGCTGTCACAGGACTCTCAAAATGGCGGCAGGCTCTTTCCTTTTTGGGCCTGGTCCACTGAAATGGCCCTGGGACACCTTGGAAATCGGACGCTTGTCTGCTAGGTCTTGGACCCCATTCTCGAAAGCGTCCCCTCCGCCTTGAGAATTCATCAAAAGTTTTGGGGGCCCCGACTCCTGCAGGCTTCTGGTGGGGAGCGGCTGCCATGATTGCTCGCGGAATGACCACGACGGAGCTACGAGATGGTGGTGCTCTCATGCTGACGCCAGCTTCAGTCTGAAACATCCAGAAACAAGGTGGGGCTTTCATCGTTTGGAAAAAAAAAAAAGTTTTCATCCAATGAAAAGTGTTGTTTTTAGGTCATATGATCAAGCCTTCCATCATTAGGAAACCAAAAGTAAAATGAACCAATGAAAAGTTTTATAAACAAGTCACATGACCTGTTATGCGGCATAGGGTATAAAATGCGGAGAAAATACGTTGGCACGTGAGGCGGCGTCAGTAGCGGACCGATGTGCGAATAGGCCGAAGGCAACACAGCGCGCCAAGATCCGGATGGCACCGAGGTGGTGTCCAGCAAGTTGCAGCACTGGTGTGGCCATCCTACAATGTTGAAAGTCGGCGTGGGGCGCCCCGTTGGCCTGTGAGTTTGCGTCAGTAGCGGACCGATGTGCGAATAGGCCGAAGGCAGCACAACGCGCCAAGATCCGGATGGCACCGAGGTGGTGTCTAGTAAGTTGCCGCACTGGTGTGGCCATCCTACAATGCTGAAAGTCGGCGTGGGGCGCCCTGTTGGCCTGTGAGATGGTGTCAGTAGCGGACTGATGTGCGAATGGGGCCAAAGGCAGCGCAACAATATTTTCTGACGAGAAGACACCACAAGGCGCTGAGATGCCAAGATCCGGATGGCACCGAGGTGATGTCTAAGTTGCGGACTGATGTGCGAATGGGGCCAAAGGTAGCGTAACAATATTTTCTGTATGGAAGATACCACTAGGCGTTGAGATGCCAAGATTCGGATGGCACCGAGGTGATGTCTAGCAAGTTGCTGCACTGGTGTGGTCATCCTACAATGCTGAAACTCGGCGTGGGTCGCCCCATTAGCCTGTGAGATGGCGTCAGTAGCGGACCGATGTGCGAATAGGCCGAAGGCAGCACAACGCGCCAAGATCCGGATGTCACAGTGGTGGTTTCATAGTTGAGAGGCACTTCATCTGCAGTGGGGCGCCGAGATCCGGATGGCACCGAGGTGATGTCTAGCAAGTTGCTGTACTGGTGTGGTCATCCTACAATGCTGAAAGTCGGCGTGGGGCGCCCCATTAGCCTGTGAGATGGCGTCAGTAGCGGACTGATGTGCGAATGGGGCCAAAGGCAGCACAACGCGCCAAGATCCGGATGGCACCGAGGTGGTGTCCAGCAACTTGCCGCACTGGTGTGGCCATCCTACAATGCTGCGCCGAAAGTCGGCGTGGGGCGCCCCGTTGGCCTGTGAGTTCGCGTCAGTCAGTGGGGGCTGTTTGAGGATCTGACTGCATTGGAAAGCAATGTGATGCTGTGCGTCGCCCCCAAGATGGAGGTTCCTCGGCTGCAGTGGGGCGCCCCTTGGTGTTTCACTCGCTATGCAGCTGAGTTGCGTGCGCACTTGTGGCGAATAGGCCGAAGGCAGCACAACGCGCCGAGATCTGGATGGCACCGAGGTGGTGTCCAGCAATTTGCCGCACTGGTGTGGCCATCCTACAATGCTGCGCCGAAAGTCGGCGTGGGGTGCCCCGTTGGCCTGTGAGGTGGCGTCAGTAGCGGACCGATGTGTGAATAGGCCGGAACCAGCACAAGGCGCCAAGATCCGGATGGCACCGAGGTGGTGTCATAGTTGAGAGTTCTGAGCAGCGCTTGTAACACTGTCTGAAGCTTATTTGCACCTGCTGCAGCTTCACTATTGCCCTGGTGTGGCCTAAGATCGCCCATGACATAGGCGGCCACCTCCCGGGGTCCGGCGGAACTTTTTTCCTTTTCCTTTCTGCATCTTGTCCCAAATTCGTTTGACCTGAAGACACGACCAGGTCCCTGAATGTGTGCAGGGGGACGCTATTGATTGAATCAAAATGGCGGCTTCACACAAAGCTGACTCAAGCGTTTTCTGGTGGTTTCATAGTTGAGAGGCACTTCATCTGCAGTGGGGCGCCGAGATCCGGATGGCACCGAGGTGATGTCTAGCAAGTTGCTGTACTTGTGTGGTCATCCTACAATGCTGAAACTCGGCGTGGGTCGCCCCATTAGCCTGTGAGATAGCTGTTCTTTGGATTTGGGCCTGGTCCACTAAAATGGCCCTGGGACACCTAAGAACTCGAACGCTCGATTTTTTTTTCCTTTCCTGTACATGCAAAAAAAGGTAAATGCCCGGTATGTTACACGCTTCATCTGCCACGATGAACTCTCCAGAGGAACCGAAAAAATATATAGTTGTGGTAACTATACCATGCATCGTCATATGGAGAGGTGGCACCAATTAATTATAGTGCTGCATAAAAGAGAGATTTGGAGGAGAACCCCTGACCTGCTAGTACATTCATCAAAGAAGTGGCACTGAGAGCTTCAGAGGCAAGGGAAACGGTCCCAAATATTTAGAAGAACTTTGGAAAGATTAAAATGACATGTTTAGATTGTGGTAAATTAATTTCATGTGGGCAGATGAGTGTTACTCTAATAAATACAGCATATGAACATCATCATAGTCGATGGTTGGTAGAGACATTTTGACTATATCCTGGACCTGCCCGTCCTCGCCCAAAATGGCGCCGGAATAAATGGGACTCGTAACTCCTTGTTGTGTACTGGTTGCAGAACCTTGAAATCACGAGATACGTATGCAGTTTTGAAGCACATGGCGGGCGGGGACGAGAATTGATTGAATATTTCGACATCCCTATTGATATTAAGTTCTGATGTGTTATTGATTACTGTACTGTTGAAAGTTCGAATTAACGTCACCCATGGTACTTGCCCGCAAATGTATATCTAGATAATTTTATTGTAACTGGCCCTGTCGTATTTTAATTATAAAATGTACGTCCACCGATTCCGTAACTGTTAGACACCTTAGTTCTTGCAACCTAATGGCCCGCCCGTTACGTTCCTCTACAGTGTAAATGTCTACTCATCACATACGATTACAGTTTGCTCCGTGGCCGGCCCACGTGGTTATAGGCTCGTATTTGTATAATGAAATTTTCACAATAAAGGTTTTTAAAAGAAAACATGGTAGTAGTATATACATTGGTAAAGTTTGTAATAATAGTCACTGTTTTAGAATCATTAAAAGGCAAGTGAAATAAAGCAGACCAATTACATGAAGGGTAAAAGGTATAATACGAAGGAACGCAGTAAAGATAAATGGTCAAGGGCTGTTGTGTTTTCTATTCCTGCAACATAAAGTGATCGATAAGAATCTCATATTCAGGCGTATCGGCGACTAAGACAGCAGGTCGACCCTCTTTTGCTCAACGGCTCCATCATGGGACGAAGAAATGCTCTTTTTCTCGAAAAAAGAATATATTTTACTTGCAGGACAGTTGTAAAATTTCCGGGAAAGTACATTAGCCTGGAACATTATAACATATATTTAAGAAAAAATAATGTTCGGAAGTAATGAAAAGCGTAATTTTTAGGTCATATGAGCAAGCCTTTCATCATTACAATAAGAAAAGTAAAATGAACCAATGAAAAGTTTTATTAACAAGTCACATGACTTGTTATGCTTACGTTACGCGCTGCGCGCCCCGGATGACTTCCGGATGCGTTAACGCGGCGCGTCATATGACGCATTACGCGACAACGCAGGTCCAGAATATAGTCAAAATGTCTCCACCAACCAGCGGTCGGAACACAACCCCTTTCAGCAGGCTAAATAGTTCTGTTAAATGAGAACAGAAGGGACAGGCAACAAGAACCATCAGTGAAAGAGGGGAGGGCTAGTTCTTCTCTACCGGGTTACATTGGGGCGCTACCGGAACTGATCGAATTGGTAGTCTACAGTGTTTCTGGATGTTTCAGACTGAAGCTGGGGTTAGCATGAGAGCAGCATCATTTCGTAGCTCCGTCGTGGCCATTCCGCAACCAATCATGGCAGCCGCTCTTTATCGTTATTTTGGGCGGGGTGGGTGGCGGAGCCGAGCTGTTTTGCAGCCATCATTGTGTGGAGTTCAGTTCATCTCACTAGTTTTGTATTTGTCATGAGGGGTTGTTCCTAATGTTTCTATTTTAGCGAGGTCAAAAAGAGATCCCATTAGTGGCCTACTGATTTTGCTCGATTCCTTTTCTTTTTTTTTACACGATTTTTCGTTATCTGCAAAGACTAAACAGAGTATTGCGACTCTGTGTTTGTTTGTAAATAGAGAATGAACCAAAGAGAACTAATTCTAAAACAGTAAATACTTGGATAACAATCAATCAAATGGAGAGAGAAGCAGGCACGACGGATTACAACGGGGGCAAAGGCCTGCGTTAACTACCTTTCACTATCTGCAAAGAGAGAGTACTCCTAATAGAAATGAGGGGGGGGGCACCATTCAAAGCAGATCAGTGTGCATAAACACGAAAATGTTTTCACTTACCACGTACTTGACATTCGACAGCTTATGATATTTGCTATTAAAAAACCATTGAAATTCACTGAAAAAACCATAGGTTATAGACCATATATAGTTAGGAATTAGCATTTACAAAACCTTGAAAATTCACTGAAAAAACCATAGGTTATAGACCATATATAGTTAGGAATTAGCATTTAAAAAACCTTATTTTACTCACACAAAACCATTGAAATTCCATATATAGTTAGTTGCACTAACTATATATCGCGCACCTGCAATCCACTGCTGATCATGTCACATATTACATCATTCATGACATGGTCAGTGACATCACTGATGACATCACTGATGACATCTCAAATGACATCACTGATGACATCACTGATGACAACATCCAGTGACTGTATGTTTCTGTAAAGTTAAAATATATCTTACATATTGAAGAATGAGTGGATGTATAAGTGTCTGGATGAAGGATTTAGTAGGTGCGTGACTGACTGTATGAGTGAGTGATTAAATGTGTCTCACTGAATGCATGGGTTAGTGACTAAACTGTCTTAATTTGTGCATCATTATGTCTGTTGTTCTGTAAACTGCTGCATGTGTTGATCATTAGCTATACGAGAGGCTATATGTGTTATTAATTGCTTGCCCAAGTATTTCTATGGGAGATTGAGTTTGTGTGGGGGTGGCTGGAAGGTGTGTGACTCTATGCATAGATGTGTGAACAGTTTATTCACTAGGTGTATGAGTTCAAGAGTGCATGTGGAAACAGCTACATGGGCAGTTGACTGTGTGCATGAGTGTATTGATGAGTGAATGGATATCTCAATGCTACATGTCATAGTAAGTACATATGTAAAACACAGTACATGTGAGAGTTGGCATATATAAATAACTGTGCATGAGAGCCACCGAATGAGTGAGTGGTTGTATCGATCATTGTGAACTTGTATCAGGGATTGTATAAGAGAGTAAATATGTGTTAGTATATGTTTCAATAAGTAAGTTGTGTTTAACTGTATAGTTGAAGAAATGGAGATGAGATTGTTTCTTTGCATGACTGACTGGGTGTGTGAGTAACTCCATGGATGAGTGGAAGTGTGTGTGTCTGTATACACTGAGTGTATCTAAGGTTATATTAGAGTCTGAAGAGGTTTATCGTATTAGCACAAGAATGATGTCAAATGAGATGTCATCAGTGATGTCATCAGTGATGTCATTTGAGATGTCATCAGTGATGTCATCAGTGATGTCACTGACCATGTCATGAATGATGTAATATGTGACATGATCAGCAGTGGATTGCAGGTGCGCGATATATAGTTAGTGCAACTAACTATATATGGAATTTCAATGGTTTTGTGTGAGTAAAATAAGGTTTTTTAAATGCTAATTCCTAACTATATATGGTCTATAACCTATGGTTTTTTCAGTGAATTTTCAAGGTTTTGTAAATGCTAATTCCTAACTATATATGGTCTATAACCTATGGTTTTTTCAGTGAATATATATATAGATATATATAGAGACCCATCAGCCCACCCATTGGCGGAGTCTCATCATCTGGGTTTACTAGGACTGGTACCATCCAGATGTCCCACTCGATGATATTGTGGGTTAACTGGTATGGGGTCAGCCGGTGAGAGACAAAAGAAGATGTCACAGCTGGTGGGTCAGAAAAGTTGCAGTGCAAAAAAGGTGTAGTAACATAAAGAAAATGGTGATTAAAATTGCCTGTTATGAATATTACTATCAGAAATCTATGTGACCACATAGATTTCTGATAGTAATATTTGTTGTAATACTATCACCACTTTGTCTGTTTTTAACTTTGTCGTTATGATGACCACCCTATTAAAATGTCTTTGGCATCACAACAGGCAATTTTAATCACCATTTTCTTTATGTTACTACACCTTTTTTGCACTGCAACTTTTCTGACCCACCAGCTGTGACATCTTCTTTTGTCTCTCACCGGCTGACCCCATACCAGTTAACCCACAATATCATCGAGTGGGACATCGGGATGGTACCAGTCCTAGTAAACCCAGATGACGAGACTCCGCCAATGGGTGGGCTGATGGGTCTCTATATATATCTATAAATATATTTTTTTTTTCTCCATTTTTCTCTCTGCAACACATACATATTAGCACACATCCCTTCCTATTACACTACTTTTTGAGTGTTTAAACAGTTAGAGTGTTTTGAGACCCTGGCATTCCTTGTGTTTTTTGATTAGCTAATTGGGGGATAGAATGCGAGCAGGTCTGTAAAAGATTCCCCTTTGACCCTTTCTCAAGATTAGTATTTGTGTACCATGACATTTACACCAGTTGCTTCAACTACAAATACTTTCACATTTTCAATATCTACACCTATATCAGTCTTAGGTGAAGATCTCTATGCGGCTAACTTCTCATGCAAATCTCCAGGATAAAAACCTCATCTATACACTCCATTTCAAATGCGTGCAACTGGGTGATTATCATCATACAGGGCTCCTGATTCCCTACAAGTCATAGACCTTAGTTTTGTTGCTAACTACATACAAGGCCAAGTCTACTCGAGCACCTCCCATATTTATCAGGAAGAGAAAAAGGTTATCACTCTTGCTGTAATCTATTGCACACGATATGGTGCCCTCAAAACGGACTATGCACCCTTCATTACGCGGTAACTCAATCAGAGAGACCGCTCGTATGCCTCCCCTGTTAGTTACTAGATCATATTGCCACGCATATTTGTATCCCATAGATGCGGACTTAATATGGGAAAAGAGTTTCTCTATAGATACACAGACAGCAGACCCCGCAAAGTATGTTAACAAATGGCGGATGCACCGATGGCGTGCTACAGCGGGCTGCCTCTGCTAAAAACGCCGTAACCATATAATGTTTCCAAGACTGGGAAAGAGAGCTCATCCTACAATCTGCCCCTCACTTGCCCGTCTGTACCTCGTCTCTGAGCCGCATGCGAAGGTGCCGAGCGCCGGGCGTTTAAGACAAACGGGGCTCTCGGAGTTTTGGACAATTGAAGTCACGTGATTACCATGACGCGTGATCGTGAGAAAAGTGGGAAACATTGTTTGTTGGCACTTCTCATAGCATCACTCTTGTTAGGTCGAGCAGACCTTCTCAATGCGTGAGCATTGAGAGTCTGCTTCAGACCTTTTGTGGCCCGTATTTAGGAGAGTGGACAGCTACCAGACGCGCGCTTTGACGAGGTCGGATTTCACCTCGGGAGCGAGCGTCTGATAGCTGCGCATGCGTGGTGCAAGCCCTGGCTCTCACACAGACACAGACAGCCCCCACCCCTCTGCATGCACGCACGCACACACACACACACAGGCGCACGCATGCACACGCAGGCATACGACACACATACAGGCACACATACAGGCACACTATCCCCTACCTCGCATTCTCTCTCAATCACACAGTCACGCATGCGCACACACATTCCCACACGCACACACGAGCGCACACACTCCCCCTCCCCCACCCCTCCCAGGCATACACACAGGCACGCACGCACTTCACTTCACTTCAGCCCTGGGCCCCACTCACCGACTGCGCTCTTCCGGCGGGCTCCTCTCGCGCTCCGCGCCTCACGGCGCGTCTCGTCTCCTCTTCACAATCGGGGCTCCCTCAGGTCCGAGGAGCCCCGCAACAGACGCCACACTCCTCCTTCTCCCCGGCCCCCTCCTGGGGACCCGGGCTGATTCGGACAGGCAGGGCGCTCCATGCGCCGGCAGCTCGCGGACCTCGGGAGGCGGGACTTCCGGTCGGCCGCGACCGGATTGGCCGGCCGGCCAAGAGCTTCCGGGTCGCCGCGGGACTTGTTTATACACAAGGAGCTAGGATACTGACGCACCAAAGGTATGTTTTTTGTGAAGTGCGTTTACTTTTGGGTAATGTCTAACTACAAATGTTTGTTACTTTTTGGGGCTTTGGTTATATGTGCACGCTCAATGTAGGGACACGCACGCGGCATCGGGCTTATATAACTATTTTAAAACACATTCAGTAGCGCTAGTGCGTCAGTAGCTTTTTCGGTGGTGCGATCAGTTTTGAGTTGCATTTGTGGTTGTTGTCTATTTTTCAGCAATCTACAACAATCGCTAGAATCTTAGCATCGCAACTGAAGTATACGCACCAAAGGTATGTTTTTTGTGCAGTGCGTTTACTTTTGGGTAATGTCTAACTACAAATGTTTGTTACTTTTTTGGGCTTTGGTTATATGTGCACGCTCAATGGAGGGACACGCACGCGGCATCGGGCTTATATAACTATTTTAAAACACATTCAGTAGCGCTAGTGCGTCGTTACACTGTAAATTTAATGTCTTTGCAGCGGCCGTTTCTGGAGCGCCTCACGTAATCTTACAAATTGTGTTCTTTGGGATGTACCATCATCGAAGTAGAGGGTGGGGTATTTATTTAAGTGTAAGGACAAATGCTTCATAATGCGCTAGAATTGCTACAACCTTATTTTTTATTAAATACATTCAGTAGAGCTAATGCATTTGGAATCTTGCGGAAGTGCGCTTTAGTTATTTCCAGTAATGGCAGGCTAAACCCTTTAGTTCCACCAAGATTTGGTTTCATCCTGTCGAATCTTCTGCTTCCCTTCGGTGTTGCTGCGTGTTACTTGGGGTTGTTTGTACTCCGGGTTGTTAAAAGAGGAAGACAGGTCTTTTCTGCACTAGGGAAAGTTTAAAGAGTTATTTTAATCATCAGCAGTGTTTACGTCAGCACTGAGAAGACTAATGAGGGACTTCAAACGGTATGTGTGCACTGTACATTTTTCTGTCTTCTACCAAGGGGACAGGCTCAATGTATACTCTCAGCCGGGGATCAGAGTAGAGTCGACAGCCATGCTGGACAGGTTTGGAGCATAACAGTACGGACCTTAGCAGGGGCTTTGTCAGGAGAAAGTAGACCCCCTCACCCCAAGCAGTCGTGTTGGTTTCTTCTTCTCCCCTAACCCATCCTACTCATTCATTCCTGTCTGCTTGCTAGCTCTTTACCAGCATTACTTTCTGGGACGCAGCTCCTGCTGCAACGGATCTCTTCCTAGTCTCTTTACCAGCATGGCCGCTAAGCTATACATAGTAGAGCCTGCTTCTTTCCATTCCCCACTCCTGCATCCCTCTCCTGGCACAGACTCCAGTTTCCATAAACACTCGTCCGTTTCCTTAAAATGACTTTAAGGAGGACAGCAGCAGACTGTGATCCTGCGGTGCAGGAAGAGAACAGTACTGTAGGTGTGTGCTGGGATGAACCAACTGAGGTCCCAGGGAAGTGGCGCACATGACTAATGTATCGCATTGCCCACTATGTTTAAAGTAATAATATGCCTTTGGCTATTTGCACTCCTGTAATTTAAGTTTGTTGGAATCTAACCTTTTCTTCATTCATTTACTCTTTCACTCATCCATCCACGCTTTCAATCTGTCTATCCACTCTCTAATCACTACTACTCTAGTACTCACTATCTACTACTCTAGTACTCACTCTCTATTACTCACCCTCTACTATTCAGCCTCTACTACAATACTACTCACTCTCTACTACTCACTCTACTACTCTCTACTCACTCTACTACTCTCTACTACTCTCTACTCACTCAACTACTCTCAACTACGCTCTACTCACTCTCTACTACTCACAATCTACTACTCACTCTCTACTAACTTTGTACTACTCTAATACTCTCTACTACTCACTCTACTACTCTACCTCACACTACCTCTACGTGCACACATATGCACATATATATGTATATATATATGTGTATGCATTTATATATATGTATGTGCCATCACTATGCGCTACCACAGCATCACTGAAAGCCACAGCATCACTTGTCGCCACGGCAACATCACTTCGCACCATCACAGCATCAATCTGTGCAACCATTCAACAACGACTTGTTCAAATATGTTCTCTCAATGTTTCAAGCTTTATTACAAATGTCACAAAAAGATGTTAATATTTCACTTCTGTTCTTGGATTTTCGTCACAATAAAATACACAGAACATAATCTTCTCAAAATTATTTACAAAAGTTTAAGCTATTGCCATTATAAATTACAATCACTTTTATTTAAGTATTAATTATTTAAAAAAATTAAAAGCCATTGTTATTTGTAATATCAATACATCTAAGTCACGTAAATACAAAACATGTTGCATTACAAATGCTATAGGTGTCACATTTGCAAAAGTTATAACTATTGGCATTGTAAATGACAATGCTATTAATTTTTTTTTTTTTAAACTAAGTTAAAAACGCGTGATCTCATCTCGATGGTCGTACTAGGTATCAAGGGAAACGTAGTCGCACTGCCATATGGAGATCGAACCCCAGGCTAAACCTTCTGTAATCAGATACAGTTAAGCCAAATGTGAATACAATTTTAGCAAATGAGTCTGTAGTTGGATATCATAATATTACACCTCAATCACTTAACCTAATGACAGCGCACGGCGGGATGCTGAGCATTTAAAGGAGCAACAATGAATTGCTTTGTGGTGCACCCAAATGTCACTATGTCTACCACGATAGTTAGCCTGAATATTAATTGACTAATCAATCAGGGGCGATCCTCCTCTCACCAATCCGTTCAAGAAATTTGAAACATAATACTGTATGTCATGCCTGTTATCTGTCTCACTAGCAGTCCATCTTATCAGGTTATGTCCCTAATAAATGTCATATTTATGGCTGACTAACATGTCTAGAAACATGAGCAGTTATAATACGACTGTCAGATTTTCAAATATATGGATTGTTTAGATCATCTGTTTTGACTTTGGAACTGTCACAATCAAATGGTCATTGCCCACTCGATCTCCTTAGCTAAAGGGCCAACAATATGAGATGGAATCTGCTATGTAGGGAATTCTACTGTGCCAATATGTAGCAAAATAGGAAGTATCCTACACACACTGTCAGATGTGTGATATCCCATCTCCCAACCCTGGTGGTCTCATTACAACCAGTATCAGAGTCTAAAGAGCGACCCATGGTATCTCATCGTTCAATCCTTTACTGTCTCTCTTCAATTTGAAGACCCAGTTCTCTCGTGAATAAGTATTTGGAGACAACAGTGATGTGGTTGGGAATAAAAGGTTGTTCCAAAACTGTCCACGAGAAATCTTCAGGCCGCTCATTGACTTCCAAAAAATGTCTTGTGAGTCTCGTTGCTTGTTTCTTACATCGCACCGTGCTCTTATGTTCCAGTATTCTTTGTTTGACATTACGAGTAGTCATACCCACATATTGTAATTTGCATAGTCAGGTGATTAAATAAATACGTTTTTCACTGTTGCAATTGGTAAACCTATTTTGTACTCATGGTCTATTGGTTCCTATGTACACACATTTAGATTGTTGTGTTTGTGGACATGCCGCGCATGACCCACATCGAAAGTGGCCCCGAACTGCTGGAAGGTCCCAGTGTGTCCCTAACTCTGGAGCAGGTTTAGTCTTAGGTCTTGTATGGACAAATTGGTCCCGAAGATTTGTACTCCTTTTAAAAGAAAACAGTGGCAGTGGAATCTGTACACCCCCAATGTTGAGTATGCGCCAATGTTTCTGTACACTTTTTTGGATTCTGTTGGATATAGTACTAAAAGTGTTAACAAAGGTCATCCTCATTAGCTCAGGTTTCAGTCCAGAGGGTTCCAAAAGAGCCTCCCTGTTATTATTCATGGCCCGTTTCATTGAGTGGCGCACCAATTTCCTGGGATATTGCCTCTCACACAGATGATCAACCAGGGTAGTGGCATGTTTAGCAAACCTCTCTTTAGTAGAGCAGTTCCTGCGTGCCCTGAGAAACTGGCCAAATGGTAAATTGTCACGAAGTGACTTAGGGTGATGGCTATCATACCGGAGTAAAGAATTTCTCGCCATCGGCTTCCTATATAGCTCAGTATCAAGGCCTGAAGATCCAGGAATGCTAACTTGTTTTTGTCGTATTCCACCGTAAATCTCAAAAATGTATTCCTGCTGTTGAGCCACATTTGGAAAAGCAGTATACATTCCGGGTTTCCCAGCCACACGAGGATGTCGTCTATATAGCGCTTCCATAGACGTATTGAGGCTCTAAACGGGTTGGTCTGTGTCAGAACTTGTTCTTGCTCGAAGCCATGGACATACAAATTTGCCTGACTGGGAGCAAAAGTACATACATATCAATTTAAGGGAGAAAGCAGATAGGCTGGGTTCCTGGATAGCAGGATCCCAGCCAGACTAGTCAAAACAGTGGGTGAAAAAAGCAAAAAGTGGGGGGTAACCATAAATGCAGATCCTACTTCCCTACATACTAAGCATGGGCGTAAAATCCGCTCCGATCGCGGATTTTTCGGCAAATTCGCAATCCGCGAACTCTCGCGAATTTGTCGAAAATCCGTGAATCCGCTCGCGGCGGATTTTTTGCTTGGTTGCGGCGCGCGGCGTGGTGCACGGCGTTCACTTTCCGTCATTTAGCGTTTGCCGAGTTGTTTTTCTTTGCGAGTGCCGCGCCATTTTGGATCTTGCTGCGTGATCCCGCGGGAGTTTGGCGCCCGCGAATACGTAATCGCGGCTTGCCACCTTGCACAGCACACCTCGCGAGAGTTCGCAATTGCGAACACGTAGTTGCGGCGGAAAGGAACAATCTCGCACTCGCGAAATAGAGATTTTGCAATTCTGCACAAGAAAATCACCAGCGAACAGGATAAACCTTCAGAAAATTATGATTTTTATCAGAATCACTCCTCAGGTTGACATTTGCATGGCCTTTTTTTTTGCAAGGAGTCCATTTTTTGGAGGGGGGGGAGGAAGGAAGTGCCCCACAGAATTTAAACATCATTGAGGCCATGGATGGGCTGGGATTGTGCTTATTTTATTGTTTTTTGTCGTTTTTTGGGGGCTGCTGGTGTGGCCTTTTGCCCAGGGGTGGTGGTGCATGGACTGAGTGTGCCTGTGGTGTGGTCTCACTCTCTTTAATGTAAACATCATGGATGGCATTGGATTGTGGTGATTTCTGGCTGTTTTTCTGTTTTTTGGGGGTGTACTGTTGATGTGGACTGGCCATGTGGGTGGTGGTGGTGGCCATCTTGAGTGCTGGCTGGTACAGGCAACATGTGCTTGGGGTGTAAGGGATACAGAAAAGGGGGTGGTGATGAACAGAGTGTCTGAATTAAGCAGACCACTCTTACCCAGTCCAAAGATCAGGGCTTGATCCATCACCGTTATTTATCTCACTGCCCCATCCCAGCTCAGAACCTGGCTATATGCAAATTAGTCTGTCCCTGGCCCAGTGCATCATGGGAACAGGGCAGACCAAACTACCAAGCCAATTCTTCACCAGAAAGGAGACAAGCTACCGGGGACCGGTTTCTGGCATTTCAGCCTCTTCGGCCCGGCTTGCTTGAATCCTGATGGAGCAGTGAGAAAGGGACTCATGTCTGAGTATACCCTGCCACACCTATAGTGGCCAAAAACGATACAGAAAAGGGGGTGGTGATGAACAGAGTGTCTGAATTAAGCAGACCACTCTTACCCAGTCCAAAGATCAGGGCTTGATCCATCACCGTTATTTATCTCACTGCCCCATCCCAGCTCAGAACCTGGCTATATGCAAATTAGTCTGTCCCTGGCCCAGTGCATCATGGGAACAGGGCAGACCAAACTACCAAGCCAATTCTTCACCAGAAAGGAGACAAGCTACCGGGGACCGGTTTCTGGCATTTCAGCCTCTTCGGCCCGGCTTGCTTGAATCCTGATGGAGCAGTGAGAAAGGGACTCATGTCTGAGTATACCCTGCCACACCTATAGTGGCCAAAAACGATACAGAAAAGGGGGTGGTGATGAACAGAGTGTCTGAATTAAGCAGACCACTCTTACCCAGTCCAAAGATCAGGGCTTGATCCATCACCGTTATTTATCTCACTGCCCCATCCCAGCTCAGAACCTGGCTATATGCAAATTAGTCTGTCCCTGGCCCAGTGCATCATGGGAACAGGGCAGACCAAACTACCAAGCCAATTCTTCACCAGAAAGGAGACAAGCTACCGGGGACCGGTTTCTGGCATTTCAGCCTCTTCGGCCCGGCTTGCTTGAATCCTGATGGAGCAGTGAGAAAGGGACTCATGTCTGAGTATACCCTGCCACACCTATAGTGGCCAAAAACGATACAGAAAAGGGGGTGGTGATGAACAGAGTGTCTGAATTAAGCAGACCACTCTTACCCAGTCCAAAGATCAGGGCTTGATCCATCACCGTTATTTATCTCACTGCCCCATCCCAGCTCAGAACCTGGCTATATGCAAATTAGTCTGTCCCTGGCCCAGTGCATCATGGGAACAGGGCAGACCAAACTACCAAGCCAATTCTTCACCAGAAAGGAGACAAGCTACCGGGGACCGGTTTCTGGCATTTCAGCCTCTTCGGCCCGGCTTGCTTGAATCCTGATGGAGCAGTGAGAAAGGGACTCATGTCTGAGTATACCCTGCCACACCTATAGTGGCCAAAAACGATACAGAAAAGGGGGTGGTGATGAACAGAGTGTCTGAATTAAGCAGACCACTCTTACCCAGTCCAAAGATCAGGGCTTGATCCATCACCGTTATTTATCTCACTGCCCCATCCCAGCTCAGAACCTGGCTATATGCAAATTAGTCTGTCCCTGGCCCAGTGCATCATGGGAACAGGGCAGACCAAACTACCAAGCCAATTCTTCACCAGAAAGGAGACAAGCTACCGGGGACCGGTTTCTGGCATTTCAGCCTCTTCGGCCCGGCTTGCTTGAATCCTGATGGAGCAGTGAGAAAGGGACTCATGTCTGAGTATACCCTGCCACACCTATAGTGGCCAAAAACGATACAGAAAAGGGGGTGGTGATGAACAGAGTGTCTGAATTAAGCAGACCACTCTTACCCAGTCCAAAGATCAGGGCTTGATCCATCACCGTTATTTATCTCACTGCCCCATCCCAGCTCAGAACCTGGCTATATGCAAATTAGTCTGTCCCTGGCCCAGTGCATCATGGGAACAGGGCAGACCAAACTACCAAGCCAATTCTTCACCAGAAAGGAGACAAGCTACCGGGGACCGGTTTCTGGCATTTCAGCCTCTTCGGCCCGGCTTGCTTGAATCCTGATGGAGCAGTGAGAAAGGGACTCATGTCTGAGTATACCCTGCCACACCTATAGTGGCCAAAAACGATACAGAAAAGGGGGTGGTGATGAACAGAGTGTCTGAATTAAGCAGACCACTCTTACCCAGTCCAAAGATCAGGGCTTGATCCATCACCGTTATTTATCTCACTGCCCCATCCCAGCTCAGAACCTGGCTATATGCAAATTAGTCTGTCCCTGGCCCAGTGCATCATGGGAACAGGGCAGACCAAACTACCAAGCCAATTCTTCACCAGAAAGGAGACAAGCTACCGGGGACCGGTTTCTGGCATTTCAGCCTCTTCGGCCCGGCTTGCTTGAATCCTGATGGAGCAGTGAGAAAGGGACTCATGTCTGAGTATACCCTGCCACACCTATAGTGGCCAAAAACGATACAGAAAAGGGGGTGGTGATGAACAGAGTGTCTGAATTAAGCAGACCACTCTTACCCAGTCCAAAGATCAGGGCTTGATCCATCACCGTTATTTATCTCACTGCCCCATCCCAGCTCAGAACCTGGCTATATGCAAATTAGTCTGTCCCTGGCCCAGTGCATCATGGGAACAGGGCAGACCAAACTACCAAGCCAATTCTTCACCAGAAAGGAGACAAGCTACCGGGGACCGGTTTCTGGCATTTCAGCCTCTTCGGCCCGGCTTGCTTGAATCCTGATGGAGCAGTGAGAAAGGGACTCATGTCTGAGTATACCCTGCCACACCTATAGTGGCCAAAAACGATACAGAAAAGGGGGTGGTGATGAACAGAGTGTCTGAATTAAGCAGACCACTCTTACCCAGTCCAAAGATCAGGGCTTGATCCATCACCGTTATTTATCTCACTGCCCCATCCCAGCTCAGAACCTGGCTATATGCAAATTAGTCTGTCCCTGGCCCAGTGCATCATGGGAACAGGGCAGACCAAACTACCAAGCCAATTCTTCACCAGAAAGGAGACAAGCTACCGGGGACCGGTTTCTGGCATTTCAGCCTCTTCGGCCCGGCTTGCTTGAATCCTGATGGAGCAGTGAGAAAGGGACTCATGTCTGAGTATACCCTGCCACACCTATAGTGGCCAAAAACGATACAGAAAAGGGGGTGGTGATGAACAGAGTGTCTGAATTAAGCAGACCACTCTTACCCAGTCCAAAGATCAGGGCTTGATCCATCACCGTTATTTATCTCACTGCCCCATCCCAGCTCAGAACCTGGCTATATGCAAATTAGTCTGTCCCTGGCCCAGTGCATCATGGGAACAGGGCAGACCAAACTACCAAGCCAATTCTTCACCAGAAAGGAGACAAGCTACCGGGGACCGGTTTCTGGCATTTCAGCCTCTTCGGCCCGGCTTGCTTGAATCCTGATGGAGCAGTGAGAAAGGGACTCATGTCTGAGTATACCCTGCCACACCTATAGTGGCCAAAAACGATACAGAAAAGGGGGTGGTGATGAACAGAGTGTCTGAATTAAGCAGACCACTCTTACCCAGTCCAAAGATCAGGGCTTGATCCATCACCGTTATTTATCTCACTGCCCCATCCCAGCTCAGAACCTGGCTATATGCAAATTAGTACAGGCAACATGTGCTTGGGGTGTAAGGGGCCATTTTGAGGAGAGGCAGTGTCTGAGGCCTGCACTTATTTTGCCTACTTTTCATCCATTATGCCCAGGGGTAGTGAGTGTTGCATGGGCCTAGTGTTTCTGAGGGGTGTCTTCTTGAATTTAAACACCATTGAGGCCATGGATGGGCTGGGATTGTGCTGATTTTATTGTTTTTTGTCGTTTTTTTGGGGCTGCTGGTGGGGCCTTTTGCCAAGGGGTAGTGGTGCATGGACTGAGTGTGCCTGTAGTGTGGTCTCACTCTCTTTAATGTAAACATCATGGATGGCATTGGATTGTGGTGATTTCTGGCTGGTTTTCTGTTTTTTGGGGGTGTACTGTTGATGTGGACTGTGGCCATGTGGGTGGTGGTGGTGGCCATCTTGAGTCCTGGCTGGTACAGGCAACATGTGCTTGGGGTGTAAGGGGCCATTTTGAAGAGAGGCAGTGTCTGAGGCCTGCACTTATTTTGCCTACTTTTCATCCATTATGCCCAGGGGTAGTGAGTGTTGCATGGGCCTAGTGTTTCTATGGGGTGTCTTCTTGAATTTAAACACCATTGAGGCCACGGATGGGCTGGGATTGTGCTGATTTTATTGTTTTTTGACTTTTTTTGGGGCTGCTGGTGGGGCCTTTTGCCAAGGGGTAGTGGTGCATGGACTGAGTGTGCCTGTAGTGTGGTCTCACTCTCTTTAATGTAAACATCATGGATGGCATTGGATTGTGGTGATTTCTGGCTGGTTTTCTGTTTTTTGGGGGTGTACTGTTGATGTGGACTGTGGCCATGTGGGTGGTGGTGGTGGCCATCTTGAGTCCTGGCTAGTACAGGCAACATGTGCTTGGGGTGTAAGGGGCCATTTTGAAGAGAGGCAGTGTCTGAGGCCTGCACTTATTTTGCCTACTTTTCATCCATTATGCCCAGGGGTAGTGAGTGTTGCATACTTGCATGGCCCTAGTCTTTCTGTGGGGTGTCTTCAATGTAAACATCATGGATGGCATGGGATTGTGCTGATTTTTCTGTGTTTTGTCGATTTTTTGGGGTGTATAACTGAACTGATGTTCCTCTGTCTTCCATTTCTTTTAGGTGCACAAGACTCAAGAGAACCACCAGTGCCAGGAAGAAGTCCTGCAGCGGTGTGTGTGTGCAGCATAACGTCACGCGACGTCACGTCTGGACACAGACAACTCTGCAACTCGTGCAACTGCTGCCTGCTGTTCTGACCTGCTCTGAAGAAGATGGCCCCAAAAAAAGTAACCCGTAGCTCCTCTAGCAAGAAAGGTGCCAGTAAGGAGCAGAAGAAACAAGTTACCAAGGAGACTGGTGTGCCACCCGCCCCTTTTTTTGGGAGTAAAAAAAAAAGTATGCCTGCGGCAGCAGCGGGATCTGCTGGGGACCAAGCTGGCAGCAGCACCCCCGCTCCATTGGGCTCAGTGCCACCACCACCACCACACCAACTTAAGTCCAAGCCCTTGAGTGCTGCAGAGGCAGCCAGTATAGTTCTTCAATCACCATCGACCAGTGATGTTGGCTCATCGCAAGAAAGCAGCAGCAATGTCCCTCAATCAACACAGGTTGTTGTAGCTCATCTGACGAGTGTTGAACAACCACAGCCGCAACAACAATCACATGTGCAAGTACAAGCCCAAGTACATGTGGAAGGAGAGGCAGCGCAAGGAGATGCGCAAGCAGAGGTGCATGGAGGGTCACAAGTGCCCACAATAGTTGTTCCTCCCGAAGTAGGGGCACATCAGGAAATCGACAATCAAGGCGAGGTATCATTTGAGGAAGCCACTCCTCCTGATGATCCTTCATTGTCTTCCACACCCCTAGCAAGGAAGAGATCAAGGGTGGTGTCTACATCTTCTTCAAGCACACCTCCTTCTGATGATACGGATCAAACTTGGGAACCAGCAGCACCACTGCCGTCTGAGAGTGAGGCACACCATGATCCGACAAAGGTAGTTAAGCGTAAAAGGAAGCTCGTCCAAAGTCTCAGAGTTATGGAGTGTGATGAGGCTCAACAAGAAGTGGCGGATACTGCTGCTGATGAAGACTCTGCCAACGATGACCCAGTCATCATAAAGGTCACTGCAGCCCCAGCGGGCATGCAGCAAACAGACATTTTGACCCTAGCCCGAAGAGCTGCTGAGCGTGATGATGATGATGTTGTCGATGAGGAGGCAGTGGAAACACCACAATCACTGGAGTTAAGTAGTACACCAACTCGTCCCGCTTCCATATTTCTTTCTGGCAAGAAGAGACCTCCATCCACCTCGACCTTAATTAGTGGCGGTGAAAGTGCACAACGTACAAAAGTTGGGCAATCCAGATCCTCCACTTCATCTGGCATTAGCTTCATGACCACCACCACCAGTATCGCCGCCTCCTCCAGGTCCCACAGACACTTCAAGTCCCCAGTTTGGGACTTCTTTACTGTTTGTCAAAAAAATCCAAAGTTTGCCATTTGTACCCTTTGTAAGGTTGCAGTTAGTCGTGGTAAGCCAGGTACCAACTATGGTACCGTTGGCCAGAGAGGTCATCTTAGGAGACAGCACACTGTCCAATGGTTTGCGCACCTAGATGCGATTAAGAAAGGCCGAATTCAAGGAAACGTTGATGTTGCATCTGATGATGACGAGGAGGAAGAAGACGTGTCAAACACTTCCCTTACACCCAGTACCCCTGTCAGCAGCACACCCAATGTGAGGCACACTAAGAGTGTTGGAGCGAGTGAGACACCAACGCACAAAAGTTCACCAGCGAGCAAAATTGGGTCAACGAAGTCATTATCAGCCCGTAAATGCTTGGTCCAGGGCAACATTAGAACAATGCTTACTTCAGACGTGCCATATGAACGCAACCACCCACTGACGCGTCTGTATAACACTAAGCTGGCTAAAATGCTAGCTGTGGACCTTCTCCCTTTTTCTTTTGTAGAAGCGGTAGGTTTTCTAGAATTAGTGGCAACGCTCTGCCCTAAATGGAAGGTTCCTAGCCGGTTCTATTTTGCCAGAGTTGCGGTTCCAGCACTACATGAAGATGTGCTGGAGGCGATTGTGGCAGCTTTGCAGAAGAGTGCTGTTCACACAATACATCTGACAACAGACATGTGGACCAGTGGCGCAGGCGCTGATTACATGTGCATCACTGCACACTGGGTCTCTTTTTCAGGTGTTAAAGCAAAGCTAATCGCAGGTGTTGACCCGGACAAAGTTTTCAAAGCTGCTCGGAAACATGCAACACTAGCCATGTTTGGCTTGGAGAAAAGTCACACAGCAGAAAACATTTTGGAAGAGTTTGACAAAAAGGTCTTGAAAATGCTATCTCCAATAAAACGCAAGATTGGTTATGTTTCCACGGATAATGGCGCCAATGTAGTTAAGGCCATGTCGCTGGGTAACTATGTTAGAGTGCCGTGTTTGGCGCACTGTATCAACCTGGTCGTTCAAAAATTCTTGAGTGATAGAGACAGTGCAGCGTTCGCGGTGATGGCCACCTGCCGCAAAATGTGCAACCATTTCAGCCATTCCTTTAAGGCCCGGAAGCATCTGAGGAGGCTGCTACTTCAAAGTCGAATACCAGTGAAAGCACTCATCCAGGAGGTGGCAACACGTTGGAACTCAACCTTCTACATGCTTGAGCGTCTGTATGAGCAGTATACGGTACTCGATCACTATTTCTTAACAGAGGGTACAAGTCAGAAGGAGGACCTGCGGATGGCTGCGGCGCAATGGGACATAGTTAAAAGCCTGACAGACATGCTTCGTCCTTTTGAGTTCTTCACGCGTGCAGTCAGCCAGGAGGACTGTAATTTGGGAAAAGCTATCCCATTGTTGTGCATGCTGGAGCACCAACTGATGGCGGTGTCTTCTGAGTTTCAAAAAGATGTACAAAAAAAATACCATTTTATTTTGTCTGAGAAATTATTAGAGCGCCTACGTGGTGATGAACGTCTTCAAAAGATCAAGTCAGATCAGCATTACATTTGTGCTACTATTCTGGATCCACGCTACAAAAAGGCGCTGGCAGGCGAAGCATTCTTTCCTTTTGCTGATGCAGATGTTCAAAAGTACAAACATTGGTTAGCCTGGTCAGCCAAGAGGTTTGAAAAAGAACGGCAGGTTATTGAAGGAGAAGACAGTACATCAGCATCAGCAGGCCATCCCCAGTCACAAGAATCCACTTCTGCACCTGTGGCTGGGGCACAAGTGACCTCTCAGCCGTTAAAGAGACCGGCAACTGGATCATCTGCACCACACACAACACTAACAGTGGCTGCTGAGGAGGATTGGCTAAGTTTGCTTGGGTATGGTTCTCGAAAAAATGTCAAAGGCACAGCAAAAAGTAAGCAAAGTGGAGGAACCGTTGATGACCTTGAGTCGATGGTGCAGGACTATATGAATGACTCAACAGAGGTCTTTCTTAATGATGAGCCATTGCAGTATTGGCATGGCAAAACACAATTGTGGCCACAGCTCTCCAACCTGGCTATAAACTATTTGTCTTGCCCACTCGCAAGTGTGTCTTCTGAACGTGTTTTCAGTGCTGCTGGTGGCATTGTAACTCCCAAACGGAGCCGCCTCTCGCCCAAAAATGTGGAGCGGCTGACAATGATCAAGATGAATCAGCACCTCATACCACCAGATTACAAAGTACGAGAAAGCACGCCGCATGAAGACGAGGAGGACGGCAACGTAGATGAGGGGATTTGTTCTCTGTTCTGTGGCACTGACCTCATCCTGCCTGAATTCGCAGAGTATGATGACGAAATCTTCTTCTTATTCCCTGACACCGAGCCCTGAAAATGAGACAATGAATAAAGAACTTTCTTTTTCGTCCTTATTCACTTTTATTCCTGTGTGTCTCTCTTTCTTTGTTTTGCACAGTTAATTTAATTCAAACTTTAATCACCTAATCCCAAAAACAAGACCATCAGCAGAACTGTCTTCACTTGTTTGCTTATTGATTTGAAGGTGCCGCAGTCTACATTCCTCAGGTTCACAAGTTCTGAAGAACATGCTCCTCTATCCTCCTCCTCCAGACTGCGATTTCCCTCAAAGCAGAGTGCTGGATTACGCCCAATGAAGAAAGACTCAGCACTTGTGGGGGTGTTGTACTTCTTTGCGGGTGAGTTGACGGATTTGGGCCCATTGCTGTGAAGCTCTAATAATGGACAAAAGTGTTTTGGACCATGAGGTGGAAATTTCTTGCCGTTTTTGCTGACTTGCTTGCCTTTGAGGTGCTCTTTGGCGGGGTTCCTGGTGTTTGTGGGTGATTTTTGGTGTCTGGGAGCACTGCTGCGACAGTCTAATCTTGATTGCATTTGCTTTTCAGGAAATCCGTGGTGGAAAACAGGAGTTATGATGATTGATGATGACCTAGCTGCACAGCGCCGCGTTTGGACCGAAGGCCGAGAGATATTGTAAGTATGAGATTTAGCTTTTTCGCTGTTTGGGGGTGTTGTCGGGTGGTTTTTTGCAGGTGGGTTGGCGGGTCTTGCCTGGGGCATTCCTGGGAAGGCCTAATACCGGATAGAAGTGTTTTGGACAAAATCCTTAAGGAACAGCCTTTTTTTTGCTATTTCTTCTGACATCTTGTTCAATGTAGCGTTTTGGGGGGCTTCCTGCTGTTCGTGGGTGGGTTGCGGCCGGGGTCTCTGTCGAAGCACTGCTGCGACAGTCTAATCTTGATTGCATTTGCTTTTCAGGAAATCCGTGGTGGAAAACAGGAGTTATGATGATTGATGTGATGAATCTGATGACCTAGCTGCACAGCGCCGCGTTTGGACCGAAGGCCGAGAGATATTGTAAGTATGAGATTTAGCTTTTTCGCTGTTTGGGGGTGTTGTCGGGTGGTTTTTTGCAGGTGGGTTGGCGGGTCTTGCCTGGGGCATTCCTGGGAAGGCCTAATACCGGATAGAAGTGTTTTGGACAAAATCCATAAGGAAACACCAGTTTTGGCACTTTTTGTAAGTTAGGGTTCGTTAGGGTTCGCCCTAGCAGCAGGATTGCATGTGTTTCGGGGGGTTCTATTGCAACGCAGTTCTGGGGTTTTAGAGCACTGTTGGAGCGATGCTGGCTATGGATACTTTTGCTTGCTTGCAAGTGGTTTGAATACAATCCACGGTCTGTATTTGGGCCTACTGTTACTTTCAAAGTACGTTTTGTCACCATTTTTCTGATAGGCATCGTTTTTGGAGATCTGATTGGGGGTCTTCTACATTTTTGCGACTGGCTTTAGTAAGGTTCTTGGTGGGAGCATTGCTGGAAAGGTCAAATTTTGTTCTAAAACACAGTTTACAGTACACCTACCTTGAGGGGAAAGATCCGCTATAATATTTTGGCCATACTTATTTATCCTTAAAAAGGTGACTCAGACAGAGCACGCAATTTCAAAAATATTGTACTGTCTATTAGGGAAATCAAAGTGTCACTTTTTGCACCACACAGCGTACATACCTTTCATTTATTTATCAGTGGTATTGTAATAGCACTTCCTGTTTTCCGTTCAATAATTACAGGCCGGGTTTCAGTCAACATCCGCCAGGCAGGCAGTGGACAGGGTGTCTTCTGTCAGTGGTCACCAACATTGATGGACGAAGCGTCAGCTGGAATGGAGGAGTGACGCCAATAAGAGGAATTGTTTGCTGCATGCAACTTACTTACCAAATTCAACAGGACAACTCCAACAACATACGCAATACAGATACAGTATCCATTGTTTTATTCTATGAGTGTGACTGCATGTGCTTAGCTTTAGTTTGTACCCAAAGATTCTCTTTATCTTCAATTATTGTTTGTCCATGCTTTGCTTTTTTTTTCTTCTCTCAACAAAACCTACCCAAAAAGAAACCCCCATTCCCATCCATTTTCCAAACCCTAACCCTCTTCCCCCGGGCTGTGTTGTTTTGCTTGATGTCCGACTAAAATGACATCAATAATTCCACACACTTGCTGGGGAGGATAAGGTCATAGCAACAGGCTGGTGAAGGAATACGAGGATATCTTCTAGACTTACTCAGCTTCAGTACTATATCTTCTAGTAGTAGGAGCCAATGTCAAATAAATTCTACGCAAGTACTAGTTATACTTGCAAGCAAATACTTTACCATTTGTTAGGCTACATTATGGTACTGTTCTAGTGTACTGTCACCTGCTATATTCTCGATGGTACCGTAACCGTTGTAATGCTACAGTAAGGACAAAACAGGTTTCGTTTTCTTTTTTTTCCATAGGCATGCAACTGCCACTGTGTCACACCACTAGTACCACCGCAATGAGGAAATTTCACCCGCCCAGGATTGCCAACGTTAATCCCCATTTCACGTGGAGCCAGCCCTGGGCCTAGCCCTAATTTCTAACACAAATTACAGGTAAGAATAAGATAAGCGTTTGGTGGGAGGTAGTATAATGGAGTATTATTTAGGACTAGACGAGAGATTGACGGTAGTACTACTAAAGTCCTACGACTGTTCAGGAAAACAAACTTCCTGTTACACCCCCGTCCCCCACCCACCAGACTGAAAAGCAGTAAAAAACAGGTATGGTCAGATAAAGTTTAAAAATGTATATTTATGTAGCCCTAACAAAATAATCTCCCTCAAGACCCACCCTAACCCCAACGATTGTCTTTGAAAAGTCCCAAAACGATCCCAACTCCCAAATCCCACCCCCCAAAAGTCTATAAAAAAAGGGCAAGGGACACTCCACTACTGGAGGGTGCTGGACCTGGTGCATTTTGCGGCATGGGCATCATACTCCTTGCGGAGGGTGGCAAGCTCGGAGCGGAGGCCCTCTACCAAGTTCTTATAGTTCAGGACCTCCTGCTCCAGGTAGGACATTCGGACTCCTAGGCGGCGTTGGCGTGCCTTGCAGCTCCTGTGGGGGGCAGCTGGTCTTTCTGTTGCTTGGCGGTGGCGGTTGTCTTTGTTAGCCCGGCTCGGTCCCGCTGGAGCACTGCGCATGCTGGCGTCCCGTGGGGTCACGGAGGAGGATGCAGCGGTCCCAGTCGAGGATGTTGTTGTTGCAACGGTCGACTGCGTGTCCTCCTCCTCCTCCAGGGCCACCAGCCGCCGATATTTGGCGACAGTGGCATCCAGCCTCCGTTGCCGGGCCATTCGCGCCTGCTCCCTCCGTGATGTTGATTTGGAAGGAGCAACTATATGAAGAAAGAAAGACATAGTCTGTAACCAATGCTCCTTAGCATTAATAACACAAAGTGATTGAGCCGAAAGTTGGGTCACAGTACAAGTAGCAAATTGAAAGCACAGTACATAACTATTGAGGACAGTATCTATGTAACCTCCCACTTCTGCATCCTTGCTCTAACATTAGTGGTAGTTTAATGAACAAATTCTACGACCACTATGGACTTCCATTACAGTCGACTATGACAGTACACCAGTCTTATTCTTCTTCTTCTCTCTTGTTTAGGAAAATTGGTACGTTATCTTATGCAAGCCGGCAGAATGGCAGCACAGTGAACTTGCACCCGAGAAAAACAGTTGCACACCATGATGAGTGAGACAGACTTGCGTTACTGTACCCGTCCAGTACATGCGGGTGGTGAAGCTATTACTTTTCTATTACGGGTGGCACTGAGAATACTCTGTTACAAGGGCTACTGCTTAATTAATTTACCTTTCACCCTACAGTGCAAATGAGTACTAGAAAAGGAAAATGAAGAAGCTAAATAATTTGATTATCTATCACTTCACATGGGACGTATTTGATGACATATGGGATGACTTTAGGTGCTTTGCTTAATATTGAGTGAACAGTGATACACCCACACATGAATGACGCACTACAACTAAACTAAAGTTATTAAGAGAGGTACGGAGTGTCCACCGTAATAACCAGATATATGCTGTGCTTGCAGTTGCAATACAAAGTACTGCTACTATTCATGGTAGTATTGGACACATTTACAATTTCTTTTCCTTGCCTTCCCTACACTGGAACGGACGTGCGGGAGCGGTGGTACATGCTCTTCAAGGTAACACTTAGTTCATCCAGCGACCATCTACTCTCTATAGATACACATGTGCTATGTAAGAGTCAGAGAATACCATGCTCCAGGCATCCATTCATTCAAAGTATACGCACACATACAGTTTCTGTTTCACCCACCCAGGCTGATGTCCTTCCACCCATCCTTGCTTCATCATTGACCCAGCCATGCACCATACCATATTCTTTCCTTCCCAGCCACCTCGGGGGCCAAGCAAACACATATCGTTCTTCTTTGCCAGCCATCATACAATTTCGCGTCCCACTTACTTACACCCTTCTTTCGCTTTTCGTTCATCCCATCCATCACGTTCGTCTAAGAACTTATTGGGATTCTTCTCACCAAAAACTTCACAGCTAAGTCGAAGTACATTTCGAGGAGGCTACTACCCCGTTGATTTGTAATACACCCGTGCAGAAAGCACACTATGCAGTCTTCAATCTCAATAAGTAAGGAATATATAGCTTACCTGTTCCCGCCACCACCGTGCGAACCCCCACAGGACCATCCGCCGGCTCTTGCACCGCCTCCTCCCCAGAGTCCTCCGAGTCCTCGCCCAACACCGCCACCTCCGCGCTGGCCCCGTCACCAGATGTTACACCTACAAAGTACATTTAAGAATGTTAGAATACACCACTCACTACTATATAATATTTGGTCTAGGAGAAATGTTAAAAAAACAGAATACAATGTAATAATTTGTGACTGTCTACTCTAAAGTAAAAATGTCCCTTTTTCCAGGGAAGGCTGTTGTCTTGCTGCACTTTTATGCACAACTGATGAATGCTTGCTTTTTATTTTTAACACGCACCACTTTTTCTCCTAACAGACAGAAGCTTGACTCCTAAGAACACGACCAGGATCAAGTTCAAACCAGGTGAGAGCTCGGCTCGACCACAAGAAATGTGTCCAATTAATCGTCAGCACTAAGCACTTTTCCGTTTTCAGTTAAATAGTTTTATGACAAAGTAGATTTTAATAAATGTGTTTACTTTTAATAAAGCTTTTAAACTTAAATAGACTCTGTGGTTTTTGGTCCTCCAGACTAGAGTGGATGAGCTAAAGGTTTTGGAATTTTTGCAAGCATGAGTGCCTCTGACACTTCTTGACTGTGCTGTGACTCCGTACTCTCTTGTCCTGCGTACGATAATCTAGAGATCATTGGGGATCAATCATCGGTGACTTCGGGACTCGGGAGCTGAATGACTCTGCCACACTATCTAGTCAGTAAGGAGACAGTGCATAGAGCTATTGCTGAATAGAATGGGAGTCCAATGGAATTGCCAAATGTCCAATCTTAGTTAGCTACACAGACAGACTAATAAGAATAATCTACTAATACCACAGGGAGTCATATTCGAGCCAGGATAAGAAGTTATATCCAGTCTACAAGAAGATCAAAGACGATTTAGAAAAAATCGAATCAATCAATCAATCAATCAATGACATTTATAGAGCGCGCTACATACCCGTAGGGTCTCAAGGCGCTGGGGGAGGGGGGGGGGTGCCGCTACTGCTCGAACAGCCAGGTCTTCAGCGAATGAGGAACGCTAGGAAAAAATAGGTACTCTTTATTACAATTAAGACTTACTGGGGCCAGCAAAGGAGCCCTCGCCTGCCCGATCCTGGCCTGCATCCTGAACAGCACCCTCCTCCTCCTGTGTCCTCTTGCCCTTGGGGGGAGCTGATGTACAACATGAAAGAAAGAAAGACCAGAAAACATGGATGAGATTTGTCAACCAAATCAACCATTTCAAAAGAACAATAACAACATTTTTTGGAGAAATAGCAAATAGATAGACAACTATTCCACGGGATCTATCTAATGTGGTATACTACGTTATTCGTATTGCCTGATTTGCGGACCGTTGACTTAGAAAGTTCCTATGTAACTCAATAAACAGACTACTAAAGAGGTTTGCCTAGGCCTGGCACTGCAGGCAGCAGTCCGCAGCACGCGAAGTGACAGACAAAGTCCATCCTGCTTGCAGATCAGTGAATACTCAAACTATCAATCCACCCACCACCACCACTATTTCTTCTTATAGCCATGTGTCTAAAGGAAGGACTGGACTTCAGTCTGTTGGGGCTGATTTAGAAGTCCCTTGCGGCTCATTTTCCTCCATTGTTGCGTGACTTTTGTGACGCAGCGGCAGAACAAAAGACTCGCCATGGTGTTGGTGCGGCGTATATATTAAAAAAAAAAATATGGGCGATGCATCACGTTGTAAAGCCCTGCGCCATCAGGGGGCGTTCCGGCGCAAGGGAGGGCGTACCTGCGCAGGAACAAATCCTAAAAGTGGCTGAGGGAAATCTACAAGATGTCAATCAGTCACTTTTAAGACAATGATGCATGAGTCAAACCCTGCAAGCTTGAAGCCGACGTACGGCTTGATGCAGCATTGGGGAGATAGGGTACCCCAGAGCATTGCTGGAGCTGCGCCATCGTTGGCACGCAACTCCAGCAATGCGCCGCCTTTACGGCACAGATGCGTAAGGCTTCTGTGACGTTTTGGGCCAATGGGTGGTGGTGGCATGGCACACAATTACTGCCGCATCCCTGCTACTTTGCAGGGATGCGCCGGTAATTGAAAATATGACCCTTAGTGTCTAGCATTACGCAGTTCTTATCTTTACACTACACTCATACATAATTTCTCAGGCCAATGAAATGAACACAATTTACAAAACAAATAAGCATAGTAGCAAGCAAGGCTACTGAGAAGGAGAGCAGTGCACCTGAAATGCATAGAAGATTTTGAAATATAATTTACCTACAATGTAATTGGCAGCATTATTGCTCTTGGTAAAGAACAAAGATTTGCAAATAACAGAGCCGGATAAAACAGAGTAGTGATGAATAGCTACTACTACTCACCAAGCCCGGGGACCTCTACGCCGAGCGCGTCCAGCAAGTCCCGTTCCCGGTCCATGACATCGGTCCAGCGGTGGGTGGCCTGGTTATATGTGCGCCGGACCCCAGAGAGCTTATACATGGCACACCTTCTCCCACCGCTTCCGGCGCTCCCGGATGCCATAGCCAGTTGCGATCTTGCCGCCTCCCAGGATCGTCTTGGGGAGGCGGCGCTGGACGTGGAAGATGAGCGCGGCCACCTCCTCCGCGCTGAAGATCTCCCGTGGCACCACTTGCTCCCCCCTCAAACGCCCGCACGGGAGCCGGGCACGGGGTGCGGGACCCTTCCCCTTCTCAGGGTGCTTCCCGGCTCCCTTTACCATGGTCTGGGCAGAAATAAACTTAAATGATAAAGAAGAAATAGAATAGTGAAGAAGAAAAGAAAAGAGTTTAAAAAAGTAGTTTAAAAGTAACTAAAAGTAGCAGAAAACACAAAAATATACAGCTAGAAAAATAGAGGGATAGATAATAAGTAAAATAGATTAAATAAACTTCAAACAAGCAAAGGATGGCAGAGATTCAGAGAGGATACAGAAAGCATGCCCAGAACCATAGCAATGAATGAGAAACAAGATGGCCGCGCCCGTTCACAACCGCGTGGGTAAGTTCGCGCGAGATTTTCCTCGCGAGCACGCGTGAAATTGTACTATCGAGCAGCACAGTTTGCGAGATTACACATAGCGGCCGGAAACGGAATTACGTCACGCAAACAAGATGGCCGCGCCCGTGTACGACCGCTAGGGTAACTTGGCAAATGTATAGCTACAAGCGCCTCGCGAACACGCGCAAAAGCACGCGAACATACACGTCGCAAAAAAAAATTAGTGTATTCGCAAGCATTCGCGGCTTCCGAAATCGATCTTGCACGGATTCGCGCCCCAAAAAACGCGCGAAATTGCAGAAAAAACGATTTTTGCTAAACTGAAAGCAATGAGCAGGTGCAAAAGTTCAAACTTAACATTTGTAACATTCACTGTGGTGCTTCCTGAGGGGCCCCTCCAGAGTTTGCAACTATTCTATGACCCTGCTATGACCCAAACAGCAGGCTCATAGAATAGCTACAAGTAGACCATAAAGGTCCTGTGAAAAAAAAATTCACTGCAACAGAAAGCAATTTAGAGATAAGGAAGGAAGCAGGTGCCAGCCAGACTGGAACTTGCTAAATAACTGACACATTAATCAACCCCAAATTAATTCATGGCAGTTGAAGTAGGGGAGGTGTGCTTGCTTTTTTCACCCCCCATAAACTACAGTGATAAACAAACCTAATGGGTGGCAGTGAGGATGTACCAGAGGGTGGCATGGGTGTCCCAGAGGGTGGCAGTGGTGAAACAGAGGGTGCTGTGAACCTGTGAGATAAACCAGACGTAGAAACAACATAGTCGCGGCCGTTGCGTGCAGAAAAGTAAGTTCGCAATTGCGAAATTGTCCCAAAATCGGCGCGAACGCTCGCCAACACAAAAAACGGGAAAATCCGCAAATCCGCAAGAGTTCGCGTATCTTCGCGGATTGCGAATCCGTAAATCCGCAATTTCGCGTACGCGAGATCCGCTAGATCCGCCCATGCTTACTACATACACACTCCCAAACGAAAAGAGATGAGACTAACCTTGCCCAGTTGAGTCTTCATTTTCTAAGGGGAAATATCCTGAGACCACCTGAATTGGCATGGTTACTCCCAGGTCTATTTTCTACTGTATAGTCTATCTCCTGTAGGGAAATGGACCACCTCAAAGGTTTGGGGTTTTCACCCTTCATCTGTTTAAGCAATAAGAGGGGCTTATGGTCTGTCTGAACAATGAAGTGAGTGCCAAACAAGTATGGCCCCCGCTTCTTCAGGGCCCAGACCACAGCAAAGGCCTCCCTCTCTATAGATGGCCCACGTTTCTCAATGGGGGGGTCAACCTTCTGCTGATAAAAGCTATTGGTCGATTCTGGCTCTCTGCTTTAAGTTGTGACAACACAGCCCTACCGCCCTACTCAGATGCATCTGTTTGGACAATGAATGCTTTAGAGTAGTCAGGACTTTGCAGAATGGGAGCAGTGCACATAGCCTGCTTAAGGTCAACAAATGTCTTCTGGCAGCTCACTGTCCACTGAATGGGCATTTTCTTTGCTGTAAGATCAATCAAGTGAGTTACTATGGACCCATATCCTTTTTCAAATCTTCTGTAGTACCTAGTCACGCCCAAGAAAGCTCTGACTAAGCCTGGGCATAGTTTGCGGGTAGCAGAACTCATGAAGTGCAAAAAAACTGTTCTGCTGTGATTTTCAGTACCAGGTGTTTGTCTGCACTGTGCAATCATCGCAAACGGCACCATGCACAGCGCATGGGGGTGTTGCTTCCTTTCTGCCGCTTGAGTAGATTTTTGCTTGAGCCGCAGCTTCCTCAACGTGAACGGACGGTGTCTCAACGCGAGCATTCATGAGCATACGTGACCACTCACAATGAGAAAGCTGACCACCCACGTTGAGAAATCTCACGGGGAGGTTGATTTTCCATGCTCTTGCTCGCCAACTTCATGATGAGAAGAATGTAATATCAAATTTTCAATACGGTTTTAGAAGCGGTAGGGGGACTCAAGACCAGTGTCTTAATTTATCACTGTTAATTGGTAAATAAACCTCAGCCAAAGGGGAAATACTCCAGCTGGCGTTATGGATTTATCGTCAGCTTTTGACTTGGTAAACAGGTCAAAGCTCTGGATGGTCCTTCTAGAGATGGGGATGGAAAAGGGTCTCGTTCACTTTTTAGCTGACCTGCATCAGAACCTCTCTGCACGGGTACGGATCGATCAAGATGGGAATTGCACTAGGCACTTTAGTTCTGGTCGTGGAGTCCGACAAGGTTGTATTTTAGCCCCATTACTTTTTACTCATTATATTAATAAATTAGGTACGTTTTTAGACGTAGCCAGCTTAGATGTCCCTAAAATCGGTCAGGAGCGTTGCCCTGTGCTTCTGTACGCCGACGACTCTGTCTTGTTATCGCGTACAGCAGTCGGCCTACAGAAGCTGCTTGAGGGATTTGGAAATTTTATGAAATCATTAGATTTAAAGGTAAATATAGCCAAATCACATGTGATGAGTATAGGCTGCCAGAGTAAACGAAATTGTAGGGTTTTTTATTGCGAAGGCTCTGAAGTGACCAGGGTAACTTCTTTTATGTACTTGGGGGTTCTTTTCGATGAGAACAGCTTTTGGGCTGCTCAATACAAGAATGAGGTTAATGGTATGGCTAGGGCAATTGCGGCGTAAATGGGTATTCAAAACGGTTGGGGACCAAACCTGTAGAGGCAATGCTGAATATCTATAAATCCAAATGTATTGCAATTGCCACATATGGTTCCTCGATTTGGGAGTATAGACCCATGGAGGGGATACAGTTAGAGGCGAATACATTTCTACGGGGAATATTATCGGTCCCCCAGTCAACACCCACTTATGCTGTCCATCAGGAATGGGGATGGGCTACATAACAGGCACACTTAGGCTGGCTCCAGTTAGTTTTTGGCTCAAATTCTGGCTTAATCCTGAATTAGATTGTAGTGTAGTTCCTATTATCCCAATAGGCTCTGCGCATTGGAATAATATCTTCAATAGTATAGACCTAGGGCAGAGGTTAACTAGGTCTTCTACCGACGATATTAGACTTAAAGTTTTGTGTTTGCCAGCTAGCTCAGAGTTCACTAGAAACTTTCTCGAATAGGCAAGGAGGAGTTTAACCTCCCTGGATAGACAAGAAGGGATTTAGTTTCTGACAACCATAGAACATGACAACTTTGCTCTCCCCTAATCAAGAGTGTATCTCTAGAGTCGTGTGAAAACAAAAGACAACTTATTTTACTCAGTCAGTTCAGTGCATTCTTAGTTTCACCAGATTGTAGAGAAAAGGAAGAGACGGGCGTGTTCAATAAAAGATGTTATTTATTGATCAGTCTCCTTTCTCATACAAGAGAAATGAATCGCTATTATTGTAATACTTATAGTTAAGTAAAGTGCATACAGTAAAGACAGAATTATAAAATAATACTGTAAAAGCATTGATATGGTTTCTGAGCCATATGATACTTTAAAATGGATAAAATAGATACATACATATATACATTTGACTAATCATACTCAACTGGTGCTTCTAACCACGTCTACCCCAGTGTACCTGACCTAAGCCTAATACGTGGGCGGGAGTAGATAAGTAGCAGTTTAAGTTAAGTTTGTTTTGCCAAGGGACTGACTCGAGAATTCTCTGCAAGGGGTTATTCAGTTCTGTACCTGAGATCTAGAATGGTGGAGGGCTGGTATCTCTTATCCCAGGTCTTGATATTCCAGCTGCCTGCGAGGGCTGCTTGGAAGCGCCGGAGCTGGATTTCTCAGCAGGAGAAAGGCAGCGTCTCGTTCTCAGCGCGTCAGGAAGGCGGGGCAGCGGCTGTGGGCTTCGCTCTCTGCTGGGCTCCTCCGCACGTCTCGCTGCTCCAATCTCGTCACCACCTCGTGTCTTTGCTTAAGGCAATGTCGGCAATATTTATACCTGAAAGGTGCCGAGATTGACGTAAGGATGGACATATATACGTCAATAAGGTCATATGAACGGGCTCGTTCGCACATTCTTTTGCTGAAGTTCTCGGTGAAATCAAAACAATGGCTATGGGAATTTCCCAGGTCGCTGTAGGTTTGATTTGTTTTGAGAACTCCGTATGCCTTATCAGGGGCTGGAGGAATATCGCTTGTCTAATTAGATGGCATGCGTTATGACCTTCTCAGATAACGCGCTTCTGTGCCGTGGTGTGGCTTAATCAGATAACGGTTTCTGCACCGTTGGATGGCTGCTAGTTAATTATTAACCAAACCAGGGTCAGGAATAGGGGAATCGATACGGTACCTATAGGAATACATCACACCCACTCCACGTAGACTATGTCCATATTTACAAATCTAGGCATAGTGAAACCAGTAGCGTTTGTGTATACCGTACCACCCCAAAATACAATCATATGTATTCTGAAAATTGGAATTATGAAATATACGAAACACAATCACATGTACTATCACGTGAACTATATGCACAAGCAGTCTAATAATGCTAAACATATAACGCATATTTTAAATTCAGCATGAATAAATGCGAAAACCACACATGAAATGGCTCTTAATACAGAAAAAAAAGTGCGAGACCATTTGATCACAATCATAAAGTTTTGTATAAGAGTGCTAGAGGATAGCTAATGTCTCGTGACTACCTAAAATAGAAATTCAGTTCTCTAAGAATAATGTCTACTTTAAGCAGAAGATTAGTGTCCCAAAAAATCGTAAATATTTTGGAATTGGGGAAAAAGGTTCTTACAGTCTGAAAAACTGATGAGAAAATGTTTTCATATCGCTTTTAAAAGTTGAAGGCCAAATTCAGGATGTAGGGAACTCCGAGTGCTAGTCTGCTCAAAGTTAAACCTGCTGCTCTGGTGAAAACATCATATCATTTAGACTGTTGAAAAAACTGTCAACAGCCTCTTGCGTAAGTTCCACTAATTCGGAAAAAGTCGTTACCATGCATTCATGAGCCTGAGCATGATTGCCTCCATTGATGTTTTGATCAGCATAGCTGACTGAAGGTCGTACCTGATCGATGCTGCTTTCATCTTGTACTTCACTACCCCTCAATCATAGTGGTGAAGTCTCCACGAATGCCGTCATCAGGATTGGTAGCCGCTGGGGACAGCACAATGCATGAGCCGTTACCGGACCCAACAAGGTATCTGCGTCCATTGGCACATCCGATTGTAGTGCCAGACAGGTGTCCAACACGCATTCTTCGCCGCATAGCAAGCACCTTAATACAGGCATAACACAACTTTGCCACATTGGTCTAAATGAAAGAGACCAAGTCATGTTCAGGTCCCGAAGCCGTGCTAGTCCAAGGACTTTAGTTATGCGGTCCCGGTAGCCAATGGCTAGGATCATTTCTTCCCTTGTCGCAGGTGTTTTGTCTGTGACATGGTTTGCCATAGCGAAATAACAGGATCAAAAATAGAATACCCGCTACTAGTCCCAAAAGGAGTGGAAGTCCGCCAAAAATGGAATGGACAAAGTCTGGAAAAATACCCAGGATGGCTTTGAATGGAGTTAAAGCACCCGAAAATACTGCTTTAAATACACTGGAGACACCAGTGGTATCAGAAATATTTAAGATTTTGTTCAGTATTTCTGCGAAATGTATGGGGGAATTAGTTGATAATAATGAATGAATCTCTTCTGTTGTCCTTGCAACTTGGAGACCATATGTTTCTTTTGATGACGTGAGCCTGGTCGGCGTCTGTAGGAGCACAGTCTTCATTCTGCTTAAAGTATCTATTCGAATAGAAGCAATTTTCAAATCGGGCCATAACCTTGCCTCCCTGTCTGGAGAATCGTTCGGGAACAATACTCGTTCACAGCACATGACCTTCCTAGTCACGGTTATGAAATAAGGTTTTCCGGGCAGCAAACTACAACATCTGCGATTTACTATTAGAATGTAACTCCCGTTCGAGAGTCTCCTAAAGAATGGTTCCATTTGTGTTGCAGGTGTGTCTATCTGGTAACATGAAAGGTTATTTGAAGTCCCTTCACAGGCTCCATGCAAGCTAATACCCTGACACAGAAGTGTACCGCTTAGTGATTTTGCACAATTATTGCCACTGAGAAACACTTTCTGGCCTTTATTACTGACACATTCGTGTGTATAGGGCAAGTTCCATATTGACTTAATGTATCCTTTACCCAACCTTTCATACTGGCCTGCCTGTATATATTTTTGGCAGAATTGAAACTGGAAAGTAGTTATCGGAATATTTATTATTCCATGTATTATCCATTCAATGACAGGTCGTTCTGACATTGTCAATGGTAATCTCTCAAGTCTTTCAATGCTCAGAATTGTATAGTCAGCACCCTTCTGTGCCAAACTGATTTGTTTATCAGTAAGGTTAAAGATATTAAATAATGACGTTATGTTGATTAAACGTCAAGGCACATAGCCAGAACGCAGATTTTGTAACGTCCAGCCAAGCTGTACAATAGAACGCAATTGGGACTGACCGTGACATCAGTAAGTCTTGCGATATTATATCGATTGCTGAAGACACAATGCTGTCCAGAGAATATATTCTGGAGGACAGAGTCATTAACCCATTGTCCACCACAGAAAGTGATTTTTCCAAATTAATACGGTCAGTTTCCCGTATTTTTTCTGCTGTCTCAATTTGAGTTACTTTCCAAACTTCGTTATAAGCTGCATATATAGAGGCCGCTATGAAACGTTTTTGACGCTGTTTGCGTGGTCCCAATATGAAATCACGCAAGTCAGCACCTTCTGTAAGTAAAGTTAGGTGTTGCTTAATTTCAGCCAGTGTGGACGTTTGTAGCCATTGAAGGCAGAGCTTGCCCACGCTGTAGGTGGTTACTATCCCTGGATGTTGTCTTTGGGAATATCTAGGGTCTGGCCTAGTCAATGTGAACCCCTGTATTTTGTTCAGGAATCTGTCTTGACAGTTATTCGTATCTATGGGCCAGATCAACCATTTTTTCCATTCAGGATGTGTTCTGTTTTGGTTTAATATATGGTTTACGTCTATCTCATCATCTATAGAGATATTACTGTTCACTGTTGGCTTTGGAATAGACGGTTTGTTCAAATCTTTGATTTTGGCTAAGCCAAGACAGGTAGTTTGTTGAATAGTGTCATTCAAGAATATAATTTGTTCTGGCATCATGCAGCCTCTAAACAATGATTCTATACCTTGTACTTGCCAATCTCTTGTACCCCAAACAGTTTTTGCTTCAATATTATTGTTCCAGAAATCAAACCCAAATGTATTCATTTGTTCAAAGAATGAATCGGAATATATCAATTTTGTGTTTGTAAGCATGGTCTTCATACCTGTCTTATTTGACAATTTGAAATAAAATGTTTCTGCATTACTTGTGTTAAACCCTGAAAAGTATGAATATTTATCATAAAATGTTTTCGAGCTATCTTTTGAAGGAGTAGCACAATGTTCCCATTGGTTATAATTTAAAACATTTCTAGGTTGTGCAGATTTATGTAGATAATGGTTACCATAGTGGTTGTAGCAGAACATCTGATCATAATTAGACGAACCCTGCAAATAATCATGTTCTGTGAATTTAGCAGACATCACAAGATCAGATATCATATCATTAATACTTTCAAAGTCCCAATCATCAGCAAATGTGCTTGGTTTTACAAAGTCACTCAATGAGATCTTGAATTGGTGTGGATACTTCAGGATTTCAACTGGACCATAGATTTCATAATCAGTTTTGTCCCATGCTACGCCGCCTGGTATAGGATTGGCTGTGAAGTTCACTGAAGAAAGTTCTCTTTTCTCGATGTGTGAAGATGTGTGTGGTTTAAGGACCAAGTTGATTTTCTGGCTTGCTGTGTCCATTTTAGCATATTTTCCTTCAATGAAATGTCCCAAGCATAGTACCATGATGAGCCAAAGAATGAGGATAAATGGTCCTAAGGCCACCCAAAATTCAATCCATGGAGAAATCAGATAGGTTTCTTTCAGCTGTTGAAGAAGTTCCTTAGCTTTATCTTTAAAAGTTTTTGTTGATGGCTGTTTCTTTGCTTCACTCAGGTCTTCAGATGAATCATCGAAGTTGATGAAGTAGCCGGATGCTGTTCTGTCAATTGTTCCAATTGCTTTTGGATTTTGCTTTGTTTCATTAGCAAAGTCTGCAGTTACATCATCATAGGTTGTTGTTTCGTGATGAAAAGCTTTGATTTGGGTTTTAAGAGGTTCAAGTTCCATTGCTTTGTTGCATAGTCCTTATTGATTCACTGTAGATTTTCCAAATGTGATCAGTCTTCCAGTTTGAGCCTCTGTATTCGTAGCAAACATTGGTGTTCTGCTACTTCTTGGGAGTCCACTTGGCCTACTATTTGTTATCGCCCACATGATTGTGGTTTAACCAGGTCGATGGATATGACTCGGTTCTCCTTTTTACCAGCAAGGGGCGGTAGTACTACTGATCTTGTCCCGTTGATAGACAAGACAGGAACTGCTTTTCTGTAAGAAGGCCCAAATTCCTTCTTTACCGCGATCTTTTCTCTGACTAGATCCCCGACTTTTGGAATCCAGACAGGCCTTGCTGGGACAGGTGGTTTCTCTTCAGTGGTTGTTGGCTGTTGTTTCAACTTTATGTTGCTCAGGTCTTTTCTTGTTTCATTTAAGTCCTGCAAAATAGCCAAACGATCTTTGATATCAAAGCTTTTGTCTTTAACCACTGAAGTCTGACTATCAAGATCCTGGATCATCATTCTAGTCCAGATCAATAGTTCGTACGGACTGAACCCTTTCAGAGAATTCCTTGGCAGGTTATTTAGACTACGTTGGACACTTATTAAATGTTTGACCCACCCAGCTCCCGAACCTAATACCTTTTCCGTTATAGATTGCTTTATGTCTTGGTTTTTTCTTTACACCATCCCGTATCCCTCAGGAAGGAAGTGAGAAGAGTCCCGCTATGCAATGCTCATTTGGCCATGCTTCCCTATAAGCTTGAGGGCTAAAGGGAATACATTATTCAAAACGTAGCATGCTCCTAGCGTATATGCCATTATAGACTTGCAAATCTTTTTATAACAGTCCAGACGTCAGCCGAGCGCTGGGGTCTACATTATAAGTGAAAATTAGTCTTTTTATGTTAATATGACGCTTTTTCATGATGGGTACTTTCTTATTGTTGTTGTTTATCTGGAGCGGAATGCCATGGCAATAGTCCTCCTCGCTCGCCACTGCGATCTCTGTTACAGTCTGGGCAGTTTTTTACAAAAATGTGATGATGCAGGCTCATGCCTGGCCACCAGTACACTGATTGTAATTCTTCCAGAGAATCTTTTTGCTTAAGGTGTCTGAGACCCTCACCCATATGTGCGTCTGCTATTAACAAGCCTCTCCTGTTCGTGTTTGGAATTACTCTATCCCCCACTCCAGGGATTCGAGCAAAAGGGACTGAGTTGCATCGATTATGTATGTATAATTCAGTGGATAATTGATCGGTAGCGCTGAGCAGTCGCCTTTTGATGACGTTTTCACCGCCAGCACAGTTTCACCGTCAATGTGTTTTACTGCACGCTTTTTTGTAGCTACGGAAGCCGATTTACTTGCTACCGCTGTGGCTGTCTCAGCCAATGAATTCCCTGCAACGTGAACGCCATCACGCTGATGACTCAGTGAATGTATCACGTGAGTTTTTGGTAGTTCTTTCTTTAAAAGAACTAATTGTTCCCAAAGCGCTTTCTGCTTTATTGTGGCACCTGCGTCATCTTTGTAACCGTTTTGAATCCATTTCTGCAAATCGTTATTGTATGATTTGACGCAGTAATACGAATCGCACACAATAAGTGTCGGGAATTCGCGATCGGCATTATCTAGCACCATTTTTAATGCCATTATTTCAGTTTGTTGTTCTGAATTATTTTCCACTGAGTGTGTTTTTGTAAGTAGAGGTCTTAATTTGCCTCCGCGCCACACTTCTTTTACAATTTCGCATGTGGCGTTGTAAGCCAGCTCTCCCCAAACTGAGGGTTGAGCATGACCGTCTGTATATATTACACAGGCGTACTGTCGTAAAGGCAGAATGTCGATTGGCAGAGGGTATTCTCTTTCATATTTTAGAAATTTTAATTCTTTCATTTCCGGGTCAAAAAGTATTTTACTTTGTCTGTAGCAACAGAATTTACCCATTGTACCCATTCTGGATTTAGTGCAGTTGTCGGTAAATTACATGGTGTTGTTAATGCCTCAAAAGCTGATTCTGCTGTTCTGACTGTAACCTGTCTACCGTCTGCTTGGCATTTTTCCTTTGCTACAGCTGTTTGAACCGCATGAACAATGCTTTCCTTAATGCTGAAACTTTTTTCAGCTTCTGTGTACAAATGTGATTTGTATGCTATTGGTACCTTCTCTCCCTCATTAGAGGTCAGGTATGTGAATCCGCATCTTCCTGGGATGACTCGAATCACAAGGTTGCGTGTGTTGTCACGTGTTTGTAGTTTTGTTTTAACTAACATGTCTGTTTGTAAAGATCTCAAAATTTCTGTGTGTTTTTGAGTCCAATTGATTCTTTTAAAATCTGGTTTTATAAGATCATAGAGATGTTTAATTCTCTCTGCATAATTTATAATGTAAGTTCTTCCGAAATTTAGGAAGCCTAGAATTGATTGTAAGTTTTTCTTTTTTTTTTAAAAATATTTTTATTATGATTTTTTTCCGCAACAGTTTTACCCCTCTCATTATTACAGTACACAACTTTACAACACTGAGCAAATATACATTATATTTACCAAAATAACTAAATAGAAATAAATAAAATACATATCTTGCAACATCAGTCCTCTACATCCAATTATACAAAAGCGTTAACAAAATTTCAAAACTAATACAGAAAAGTATATACTAGTGTGAGCCTATTACCCGACTCCCATCCTATTTTGTCTAGTCTTCCACTCCGTAATAGGTTGCCATATCTCTTCTCCCAATTCCCTTTTCCTTCTCCCCTTCCTATCATAAATTGCTTTCTCCAAATTATATGCAGCAAGCAGGCCTGCTAACCAAGTTTGAAATGTTGGTGGTGTCTTGTCTAGCCATGCCCTTGCTATATTGATTCGATAAACAGCCGTCATCATAAACAAAAACCCTGTGTAGTCGTTTTCCTGCTCACTCTTCACCCCCAATAGTAATAATTCATCATTTAATATAATCTTAATCTTTAGTGATTTCTCCATAAAATCTTCCATAGCTCTTTTCAGGGTATACAGTTGGGGGCATTGTGAAAACATATGTACTATATCGGCTTCTACTACATTGCATCTAGGGCAGGTTATGCCTTCCGTCCCGCCCCACTGTGCAATTTTTGCTGGCGTATGATAAAGATTATATATTGTTTTATAGTGCTGTGACTGCAATGTTGCTGAATACAGGACTGCGCTACCTAAATCTAAAGACTTCTGAAACCCTTCCGGAGAGGTCTCCACCTTTTCTATCCCTTTTTTCGAGAATTTCTCTCTATCGTCTGTTTTATATGCATGCAGTTCCGCATGTAGCTGCCGTATCTTACACTATCTACTCTGTTCTATATAGTCCATTAGCCTGCAATGTTTAAATCCAAGCCGTCCGCCCCTTTTGTCTCTCAGATAGCTCCTAACCTGTAGATATTTGAAAAAAGTGCTAGAGGGTATATCAAATTTTTTTTGTAACTCCGCAAATTGTATTATCTCGTCATTAGTATCCATAAAGTCTCCTATTTTCTTAATACCCTTATCATTCCAGATCCTCATTATTCCATCTCTAAATATCCCCCCCGGAAGGGTTTCATTGGCCATCAATCTGGTATATCTACTAAATCTGCCTATACCTAATTTTTTCCCCACACCTTTCCAGATTGTATATACTGCTTTTAAAGTTTTAAACCTAGTGTTCTTAAAAATTCCATAATCTATTGTATTCAGCAGTCCATCCACCGCTCCTGCCCCCAATACAGTTCTGTACACATTTTTATATTCACATCCTCCCCCTAATAATCCTTGAGAGTACTGCAGAGCTGCAGCCCAGTAGTATAGTTTAAAATCCGGCGCGTCCCAACCCCCTTTTTCACGTGTGAGTGTCATATACCTATAGGTTCTTCTGGTTTTCCCCTGCGCCCACACTAACCTATTCAAAATTTTTTCTATCTTAGCAAACCAAAATTGCTCAAAAAGTAAGGGGATGGCCCTAAACAAATATAGCAGTTTCGGGAGTGTGACCATTTTAATTACATTTATACGTCCCACTAACGTCAGGTGTAGATTGTGTATTCGTTCCGTGTTACTTTTAATCTTATCTAATAGTGGTTCCATGTTTAACTTCACCAACCCCTCTAGGTCTGCTGACACCCTTACTCCTAAGTATGCTGCCTCCTTAACCACTCTGGGGTCTGAATAGCATATCAATTCATTCATAATGATCTGAGTTTTCCCCTTATTAATTGAGTATCCTGCTAAGACTCCAAAAGCTGTTGCCTCCTGCTCAATTTCCCTTATAGCCCTTTCAGGTTCCGTAGTTACCAGCGCCACATCATCTGCGTATGCAAATACTTTATGTTCTACCTCCTGTAACACAACTGGCGGAATGTTATTATTGCCTATCAATCTCCTAAGTAATGGGTCCAAATATAAGGCAAAAAGTAAGGGTGATGCCGGACATCCCTGTCTGGTGCCGCGTGTGATCTTTACCATTTTTGTGTAGAGCTTGTTTATTTTCACCCTGACCTTCGGTTGCATATACAAAACCTGTATAGCACTGATATACCCTTTACCTATGTTGAACCACTCCATTACCTTCCACAGGAATTGCCAGGAGACCCTGTCGAAGGCCTTTTCGGCATCCAGAAATATAGCCGCGACAGGGTCCCCTGCTACCTCAGCCGCATCTAATATTGTGATTAGCTGTCTGGTATGCTGAGTGGTCCCTTTCCCAGGGATAAAGCTGTGTTGTGTCTGGCTTACCATTTTCTCTATTACTCTGCTCAGCCTTTGCGCAAGTGCTTTGGCATACATTTTAGCATCCGCATTTAGGAGGGTGATAGGTCGATATGACCCGGGATCTAATGGGGGTTTGTCTTTTTTAAGTATAACTATTATATTTGCATCATCCCAGGACTGTGGCGCAGATTTTTGCATCTGTGCCTGTCGAAAAGTCTCCAGCATATTAACCCCAAGCCTATCCCAGAATGTTTTATAAAACTCAGCGGGTATTTGGTCTGGCCCCGTAGCCTTGCCCCCTGGTAGGTTATTCACTGCCATTTTCACCTCCTGCAGTGTAAGTGGTAAGTCCAGTTTCTTTCTTTCTTCGCTATCTAGTCTCTCATGTGGTATCCCTGCCAAGAAGTCCCTACACCCTTTTCCTGAATCCTCTGCCTTCTGATCATACAACTTATCATAAAAATCCCTGAATACCTCCTGGATATCTTCCATTTTATTTACGACTGCCCCATCAGTGTTTCTAATTTCTTTAATCTCCCCTGCAGCTAAATTTTGCCTGATTCTGATGGCCAGTAGTTGTCCTACCTTCTCGCTGTACTCATAACATTTTTCTTGATTGTAAGTTTTTCAGTGTTCTAGGTGCTTGGATTACAGCACATTTCTCTAGGAAATTGTCAGCCAGGCTTTTGCCTTCACTTGATAGTTCATATCCTAAAAACAGGACTGTTAGATGGGCAATCCTTGACTTTTTAAATTTGAATTTGTAACCCTCTGCTGCGAACCCAAGTATTATGGTGTTCACTCTTTTCAAGTGAGTATCCAAGTCATCATCTGTTAGATAGATGTCGTCGACATAAGATAATGCCTCGTCATCATATGTTTGTAGTAATTCTGTTACTCTCGCTGAGAATAATCCTGGGCTGTTCTTGAACCCCTGGGGCAAACGACAGAATTTTTTTTGCGTGCCATTTATTGAGAACGCCGTCAAATATCTGCTCTCTGGTGCTATATTTTGACAGAAGAATCCATTAACCGCCAATAGCCAGCTGATCTAGAACGGACTTTCCAATACAAGAGTTTGGTATCGGTAAGTCTAACCTTGGACATAGGCTTCTGTGTCATTTTAAAATAAAAGGACTCGGTATTATACTGATTGAAGTCAGTAAAATAAGTATATTTTTTCAAAAAAGTACTAGAACTGCCTTGTATAGGAGCTGGGCAATGCTCCCATTGTGTATAATTCACAGTATTCCTTCTGGATGTTGTTTTATGTAAGAAGTGATTGCCAAAATGTTGAAAGCAAAATAAATCACCATAATTAGCAGATTCTAAATATAAATCTTCAGCATCAAAGGCAGCATAATATTTCAAATCAGAAAATAAATACTCTACTGCCTGAACATCCCAATCATCAGAACGTATGTTCTGTTTCACCACATCCCCCATATTAACTCTAAGCACGTTATGGACATTAACAACTTCCGTAGGGCCATGAATTTGAAATCGAACGGCATCCCACACGATCCCATCAAGGACAGGCCAAGCAGTGATGTTAACAAATGTCGAGTCTCTTTTCAGTCTGTGTGCAGAATGTGATGAGGAAAGGGGAGCCAAAGTTCCATTGAGATGGCGAATGCATGTTCTTTCCTCGACATAGTGTCCATTTACCAAGCGGAAAAAAGAAAACACAAAACCAATTGACATAAAAAGATATATCAAAAAAAGCACCAGCCAGATATATGTCCAAGGGGGAACCAAAAAATGTTTTTTAAATAAGGTAGCATAAACTGCAAAACGAGAGGGTTTCTTTGAGGCAAGGGAAACAGAGTCAAATGAAAATCTGGATTCCGTGGCTAAACGTGCTTGCAGGTCAGGCATGGACAAATCAGTGGGATATGCATAGTCTATTTCATTTTGATCGGCACCTGGCAAAGTACTCAATAAAGGACTGGAAATTGCAGGTAATTCAATGGCCACGTCTGATTCATGATTAAAAGCAGTGGGCACAACCGAATCTCTCACAATGGAAGGACAGGAAACAGCTGGTGTCATACTAAGAAGAATCGGCCACTCTGTGTATCTTGACATTGTCAATTGAAATAAACCTGTTTTCCTTACGACCAGGAAGCGGTGGTAAAATGACTGTTCTTGTGCCCTTCACACCAAGGACTGGAACTGGAGCTCGATAGGACCGACCTAATTCTTTCTTGTTTTCGATCTTCTCACGAACCAGTTCACCAACTTGGGGCAGCCAGCCGACTACCGGGATCTGCAATGCAACATCCGACGTGGAGGGCAAGTGTTCTCTTGCAAGAATGTCTCTGGACTTTTGTAGATTCTGTAAAACATTGCAATGTTCATCTGCGTCAAAGGAAGTGGCGCGAACCACACAGTCTAGACCGTCAAGGTCAGGGACGTACATCTTGATGCCAAAGAGCATTTCGTATGGGGTCCGCCCACCCAGAGACCTTCTAGGGAGATTATTAAGAGCACGCTGCACGCCATAGAGGTGGGCTAGCCAGTTTCTGCCAGTGCCTATAACTCGAGCTGTCAAAGATTGCTTTAAATCACGGTTCATTCGTTCCACTACACTGTTACCCTCAGGTCTGTAGGGAGACGAAAACTTGACTTGGACCCCCATCGAACGCATGGCATCCTTATACGCCTTAGAGGCGAAAGCCGGACCCTGATCCGAATGGAAGGTACCACAGGCAAAAATCCCTACAAAGATGCGCAAATCTCTAATGACAGTCCGTGAATCAGTGCTGCGATGGGGCCAGACCCACACAAAGCGTGTGCATGAATCAACTGCAACTAAGATGTACTTATACGCAGTATCAGAGGAAAAAGGACCGCAGTGATCTAAATAAACACAACCTAGTGGTTTATTAGAAATGTACAACTGAGTCTGTGGCGGACGCGCAGCAGTCGAAGTTTTAATCTGCTGACATATGTCACAAAGAAGGACATAATCACGCGTCTCTTTGTACAGTCCCCGCCACCAGAAACGTTGTTGTAATTGAGTTACAGTGGCTGAGACGCCCGCATGCGCAGACGCCACACCTTCATGAGCCGCAGTAATCAAGTTTGCCCTGCGATCCGCGTTGGGAATCAAACGTTCACCAACATCAGGTATTTTCACAAAAGGAACCTTTTCGGGACTTAAGTGGTATGTGTACTTCGAAGGGAACCCCGAAGGATGTTTACCTCCCTTCTCAGTGGCAGCAACAGCTGCCAAGATGTCACTATCAATCTTACTTTTGGACCGTGTAACTGCTGCAACTAAGTATGTAGACACTGCTGATTTCGCTGCTTCATCAGCAAGCGAGTTACCGACAGCGTGGACTCCCACACGCTGATGGCCAAGAGTATCAATTACAAAAACGAGCGGCAACGAAGCCTTAAGCTCTGCCACTCGAACCCAGATCAATTTATGTTTTATTGTGCTACCCTTGGAATCACGAAAGTCATTCTGAATCCAAAAGAACAAGTTTTCATTGTAATACTGGACACAGTAGAAAGAATCACTTACAATAAGAGTAGTAACACTAGGATCTGCGTACTCCAACGCAAGTAAAAGAGCACGAAGCTGTGCAATCTCCAAGCGGCAACGTGTGCACTTCCCTTGATATGAACTCATCGTTCAACATAGCACCGACCACAATGGCGCATGCGGAAACGTATGCATGTTTAGAGCCATGCGCAACCTGCGCCGAACCATCAGTGTAAATGATGCAATGGAAGTCCTCCAAAGGTCGCATAGCTAGAGGAGCAGGGTGAACAAACTCATACTGCAAGTAATCCTGCGACCGCAACGAGGCGTAAAAAATAAACGTGACATCCGTGGACGTCAAGGACGCAGCTCACTGAATCCACCGAGGGTGCAAACCTTATGAATTTGGTACACTCGCTTTCGTGACTGCCTCCAAGAGATCCTAGATCAACTTGAATACCAGGGGGTGATTGAAACTTGCACCTCACAAATGAACAACCCTTTGTTTCCTGTCTCCAAGCCAGACAATTCATATCGTCTTGTTTTGGACTACAGACACCTTAACTCATGTTGCAAAACATTTGCAGTACAAAACTCGCATAGTGCTGCACTAATGAATAACATAGTGCGCAAACAATACAAAACCACATTAGACATTTCTAAGGATTCTTAGAAGGATCTCTTTTACCTGTTTTTTTGCTTCTTGCTTAATCGGGTACTGCCTCTGTGCAGTAGGTTGTGATTTTAGCTGGATTTTGTGAGGAGGAGATTCCTCATCCCATCCCATATGATTTTTATATAAGGCAGGGGCTTGAGCTACTGCCCACTTTCTTGCAAGTGTATATTTTTTATGAATTGGAATATGGTTTGAGAAGGCAGGCATAATTATTTCTTCGCCATGTGGGCACTCCCTGACAAACTCTGGAGGCCAGTCTCGTTCAGCTAGAAGGATGTCTATAGATGTATAGATGTCTAGAGATTATCCCAAAATAGACCCCTTATTTTTCGAGTCTTATCCCCCTCTATACGCAATGTTATTTCATATATTTTATGAGGTTTGCTAACTCTGGTATCTGCAGTTTCCACCTGAATGTATTCATTCGTGTCCACTGTCTCCAGATGATTCATAAGGACTTTGTGAACTATGCTCACTTCTGCTGCGCTGTCTAGCATTGTCTGAGCCCATTCTCCGTTTTTCAGCTGTGTCCTCAGTATTCTCGGCATTGTTAATTACTTTAATACTGGCTACCTTCTTTTTTGGAAATTGTAATTTTTTATTCAGATGAGCAGGTTCTTTGTCTTTGGACTTGACGTGCTCTTCCCTGTGTTCTGATCGTCCTCTTCTTTCCGATTTCTGCGAGGAAGTCTGAAAAGATTGAGAGGGACGTGTATCAATATCTTGATATCTCTCAGGTTTTTTTATATTATCCCTATTACTAAGGTTGTATTTTTTCACAGAGGGCTCCCTTTGGGGAGACTTGCGTCCTTGGTCAGGAGATCTTTCTCTCCGCCGAGGAGACCTTCCTCTGGACTGGAATCTTTTTTCTTTAGGATTGGATTGTTTATTTCCATCCCAGCTCTTTTTTTGAGTGTTTAAATTATTTTTAATAAATACCTTTTCAGGACTTTCAACTAGTTGGGGTTTCACTGGTATTCCACCCAAACTATCTCTTCCTAGTTCTTCATAGGATTTTTCTATGATTCTGGCAATTTCAGATGGTTGGTCTGCTATATTTGTCTCTTTTAACCTCTGGCGAATCGCCACATTTGCTGCTTCTCCCTTTATGTTGGCTAATAATATTGCAGAGACCTGCTTGAAGTCTTTCAGTAATTTCATACCGAGAGTTAAAGCGGGTTCTGGACCGTATTCATCTTGAATCTGTTTTAGCACATCTGGTATTACTGACATGGATGGTACACCATGTGTTTTTGTGTAAATGGAAGCAAAGACTGTTCCCCAAGTGTCACAGTCCTCCACATGTGGTGCGATTCCCATTGGAAGACAGATAGTCAGAATCCTATGTTTCTCTACAGGGGTGGTATCTGGAAACACCGCCTCTATTTGAGTGATTTTTTGTGCTAGCCAGAAAGGAATTTGTCCCCGTTTTGCGGGTACTTTAGCTAGACAGGACTGTAAGTTCTGAGGTGTAATTATATTTGTGTTCCCCTGATGACTGGTCAGCTGTGGAATTTTGATCGCTGGTTGGATTGTTGAAGTCCGCATTACATATTGGACTAATTGTCTATGTATTTTTATTAATTGTTTTAGCTGTGCTAAAAGATCTGGTGCAGGCATTTCTTCAATGTCTGGATGTGGTGTGTATCCGGCTAGGACCGGCCACGTTGCTCCTGGTCTACCTAGTGGACCGAGCCTGGTGATGTGATTATTATGTTTTAGGGCGCCATGAAACAAGAGCAGGTGCTCTTGGAATTTGAGTGGTATTTCCACCTCCTCGAAAGGAGTGTACTCATTAGGAGGCTCCTCTATTTTGTAATAGTGGAAGTCCTTTGTTACAGCGTTTGCTGCTGGAAAGTTTATCCATGAATAGAATACCTCTGTCTGCCGATATTCGTGTGCCTCAATTACGAATATGACTGTACCACCTCTTGGTGTCAGTCCATTTTCTATAAGTTTTAAGGTTATAGATTTTCTTATGTTGACCGGGATGAGTATTATATCCGGGTCATTTTGCAGCAGAGTATTGTCTGCTACTAGGAGTTCAGCTGCTATTCTAACTGTCTCCCTTTCTTCTTCACTTTCTGTCATTTTACTGACAGGAAGGTTATTCTGTTTGTTTGCAGATCAGGTTTCTATGGAAACAAAGATTAGATGCACAATATTTTGGAACAGTGTATCCTTCAACGTTGAATAAACCAAGAACCATACATAGGAGTCTCCTCCTGCGAGGTTTGGCGGATGTGACCTTTCACCCACTCCAGACGTCTTTGGAGTATTATGGGAAAAAAGGGGTCTGTGTGAAAAAGCACGACTGAGTTACTCTAATGTCTTGCGTTAGTTTTATCGCCCATCCAAACACGTTGGGCGCCATGTAGTGTAGTTCCTATTATCCCAATAGGCTCTGCGCTTTGGAATAATATCTTCAATAGTATAGACCTAGGGCAGAGGTTAACTAGGTCTTCTACCGACGATATTAGACTTAAAGTTTTGTGTTTGCCAGCTAGCTCAGAGTTCACTAGAAACTTTCTCGAATAGGCAAGGAGGAGTTTAACCTCCCTGGATAGACAAGAAGGGATTTAGTTTCTGACAACCATAGAACATGACAACTTTGCTCTCCCCTAATCAAGAGTGTATCTCTAGAGTCGTGTGAAAACAAAAGACAACTTATTTTACTCAGTCAGTTCAGTGCATTCTTAGTTTCACCAGATTGTAGAGAAAAGGAAGAGACGGGCGTGTTCAATAAAAGATGTTATTTATTGATCAGTCTCCTTTCTCATACAAGAGAAATGAATCGCTATTATTGTAATACTTATAGTTAAGTAAAGTGCATACAGTAAAGACAGAATTATAAAATAATACTGTAAAAGCATTGATATGGTTTCTGAGCCATATGATACTTTAAAATGGATAAAATAGATACATACATATATACATTTGACTAATCATACTCAACTGGTGCTTCTAACCACGCCTACCCCATTGTACCTGACCTAAGCCTAATACGTGGGCGGGAGTAGATAAGTAGCAGTTTAAGTTAAGTTTGTTTTGCCAAGGGACTGACTCGAGAATTCTCTGCAAGGGGTTATTCAGTTCTGTACCTGAGATCTAGAATGGTGGAGGGCTGGTATCTCTTATCCCAGGTCTTGATATTCCAGCTGCCTGCGAGGGCTGCTTGGAAGCGCCGGAGCTGGATTTCTCAGCAGGAGAAAGGCAGCGTCTCGTTCTCAGCGCGTCAGGAAGGCGGGGCAGCGGCTGTGGGCTTCGCTCTCTGCTGGGCTCCTCGGCACGTCTCGCTGCTCCAATCTCGTCACCACCTCGTGTCTTTGCTTAAGGCAATGTCGGTAATATTTATACCTGAAAGGTGCCGAGATTGACGTAAGGATGGACATATATACGTCAATAAGGATGTCATATGAACGGGCTCGTTCGCACATTGTTTTGCTGAAGTTTTCGGTGAAATCAAAACAATGGCTATGGGAATTTCCCAGGTCGCTGTAGGTTTGATTTGTTTTGAGAACTCCGTATGCCTTATCAGGGGCTGGAGGAATATCGCTTGTCTAATTAGATGGCATGCGTTATGACCTAATCAGATAACGCGCTTCTGTGCCGTGGTGTGGCTTAATCAGATAACGGTTTATGCACCGTTGGATGGCTGCTAGTTAATTATTAACCAAACCAGGGTCAGGAATAGGGGAATCGATACAGTACCTATAGGAATACATCACAAGATCTTAACCATAGACGGATCAGGGATTGTCTCATTTTAGATCATGTACATAAGATTAGGTGGCTTGTTTATGTAAAGGAAACACTGGCAACAGTTGGTCGACAGGACCTCTTTGAAGACCCCGAGAAAATCACAAGAACGGATCTCAGTTGGGTGAAAAAACTGCTTTTAAATCTATGGGCGGTACAACGGGAAGAATTGGAGTTGACAAAACTAACGGTAAAAGCACATTACCTTTTAAAAACATCGTCCACGCTGGAACCCTACCTGAAAATTGTTACTAGGCCTTCTCACAGTGTACTTTTAACATGTTTCCGTTTTAATCTAATTCACCTTTCTCTTGGAAGTTCTAATGGGTAGTGGAGACTGAAAGAGTTAGGGCCATGTGCCTGTGATAACTTTTCAGTTCAGGATACAATGCACCTAATAATGTTTTGTGATTTGTATAGTGAGATCAGAAAGAGGTTTCTTATTAAAAAGAAAGGGTTTTATTCAAGTAAAGCCAGCCTTATTGTATCTACAGCTACTAAATGATCCCAATGAGATTTTCTATATAGCCAGTTTCCTTATGTCAGCTGTTAGGCTGAGGAATAGCCGTGAGGATAGCCCATAATTAACGAGGTTTTAGATCATTTGCTTTTATCTTTTTAAACTTTTTTATGGTGGATACTTTTTTAAGATGTTCATATTAATTTTCTTGGATGCACTGTCACTTTTGTCCTGGAATGCACTTTATTTGACTAGTACTGTATGGCGCCTCTTGCACATAGACTGTTATCGCCGGATTACATTACATTGTTGACACTGTATTTTGTATTTTTGCACTTATATGTTTGTATCCTTGTGTCTGTACTTTTATGGTTTTAACCTAACCGAATAAAGTGGTTTGATGATGATGATGATGATGATGTTGACGATAACGAACGAGTCAAAATCTCGCCGGGAGGTGGATTTTCCTCGCTCGCACTCGACAACTTGACGTTGAGGAACACAAGCGAGGAAAAATACTCCGCTCTACAACGCAAACCTGAGTTTTTCAGAACTCTGCGAACTCCGTGAAATGCGGAGCGCGGAAACTCCGCAAACTGCAAGTGGAGTGGAGTTTACCGCCCAGACTTAGCTCTGACCTGAGTCTGGGTAGTTGGAGCAAATATTCCATAATGGTCTGGAATTTGCTCTGTAGTGGTTGAACCTGGCCCCCATCTACCTTGTGGCCGAAGGACACAACCTTACTTTGCCCTATCTGGCACTTAGTAGCCTTGATAGTGAGGCCTGCTTTCTGCAGAGCCTCCAAAACATTCTTCTGGTGGACCAGGTGATCCTTCCAGGTGGGGCTAAAGACAGCTATATCAGCTAGATAGGGTGCACTGTAGGCTTCCAGACCTGTGAGAACTTTGTTCACCAACCTTTGGAATGTGGCAGGTGCATTCTTCAAAAGTGCATTGCAAAAATTGATAATGCCCACTAGGGGTTGAAAATGCAGCTTTTGGTTTGGCATCTTCAGTTAGTCTGATTTGCCAATAGCCAGCAGTTAGTTCAAATGTACTTAGAAACGTGGCTGAGGCCAAAGTATCAATATGCTCATCTGCCCTAGGAATTGGGTGCAAAAAACACAGTTGATGGACAGAATGTAGAACAATGTCATACATTCACCCCAGTACAAGGATCTGGGCCTAAATCGTTTTTTTGCACTCCACACCACCCTGGGTTAGACACTGGCTATATGCAAATCAGCTCTGACCCTGTGCCTCATGGGAACAGTCCAGTCCGAACTACCAAGCCATGTCTTTCCCAGACCGGAATCAAGCATCCAAGGACCGGTGGGCTTTAGTCCTAGTGACTGCATTGAGTCCCCTGTAGCCTACACAAAACCTCAGCTCTCTTTTTCCACCCTTGGTGTGAGGTTTAGATACTAGGACTTCTTGGATAACCAAAGGGCTATCTGAGGGCGCAGTCACTCCCAACTTTTGGACCTCTGTCCTGATGCAATCTCTCACAGTCAGGCTGCCTGTAGATTTTATTCTTAACAGGGAGACTCTCACCTGTGTCCACTTCATGGGTACACCAGATGATTTGACTGGGAGTCAGAGAAAACATATGCTTGTATTGACTGAGGCCCTTCCTGCAAACAATCTGCTGCTGATCAGTGAGACCGCCTGCTACTCCATCAACGGATCCATCATCAGGGTTCTCAGAGAGGAGATCAGGGATAGGGTCACTCTATTCCTCCTGTCCCTCATCAGCTGCCATGAGCAAGCCTATGTCAGTCCTGTCAAGAAAAGGTGTTAACCTGTTCACAAGAAGGACCCTATGTGGACTTCTGGGAATGCCAAGGTCCACCAAATAGTTGACTTCACCCTTTTGTTCAAGTATGGCGTGGGGTCCACTCAATTTGTCCTGGGCAGCTGCTGGGGCGACAGGCTCCAACACCAACACCTTCTGACCTGGCTGGTAAACAGTCAGGACAGACATTTAGTCATGGCAAGCTTTCTGAAGTTCTTGGCTGACTTCCAGGTTTTTGTTTGTCTCCTTCGTGTACTCAACCATGCGGGAGCACAGGCCAAGTACATAGTCCAGTATGTCCTGTTTTGAAGGTTTGAGAGGTAACTACCATCCCACCTTCACCAGACACAAGGGACCCCTAACTGGATGCCCAAACAGATGTTCAAAAGGACTGTAGCCAACCCCCTTCTGAGGGACCTCTCTGTAGGCAAAGAGAAGGTAGAGTATTAGGACATCTCATTTTCACCTAAGGTTTTTTGGGATGCCCATGACCATACCCTTTAGGGTCTTGTTGAATCGTTCAACTAGCCCATTGCATTGAGGATGGTGGGGTGTGGTGAATTTGTAATTCACTCCGCACTCTTTCCACACTGCAGTTATGGAACTGGACCTGAAGTTTGTACTTCTGTCAGTTAAGACCTCCTTAGTGAATCCCACTCTGGAAAAAATTCCCAAGAGGGTCTTTGCCACCACAGGAGCCGCAGTGGTCCATAGGGGGATAGCTTCTGGGTATTTAGTGGCATGGTCCACCACCACTAGAATATAACTGTACCCAGATGTTGTAAGAGGGTTCATAGAATCAATACAAACAATTTCAACCCTCTCAAAGGGAACCCCAAACACTAGAAGTGAAATTAAAGGGGCCTTAGTGATGCCATCTGACTTACCACTGGCTTTGAAAGTTGCACAGGAGGGACAAAACTCATTAGTGTCCTCAGACATATGGGGCACAAACTCGAGGTCACCACTAAGTACCCGTACCTTGGTATCATGATGGACGATCGATTGACATGGAAGGCAGCCGTAGAAACAAGATGCCATCTGTTTAAAAGATCAACAGCGGCTCTGATAAGTTTCTCCCAGAGATTGGGGAAAAGGCCCCCTTTAGAGCTACTGAAAATATATAGCGCCAAATGTCAGGCCATTGCGCTGTATGGAGCTGGTGTCTGGGGACACACTGACTCAAGCTCCATTCAGATAGCAGAAAACGCGTTCTTAAGATTTCTATTGGCCACCCCAAAAGGCACCTCAATCTACGCCTCCCACCTAGAGTTAGGAATCCCTTACCTGGAGGACTTGATCAAGATACAACCTCTGATGCTGTGGCGGCGCATTTGGACGTCTGTGAAAAATGCGCGGACCCAGTCTATCGTAGCCGACATAATGGCTCTGGACAAGTCTTCCAGAGTAAGATGGCTTTCCTATATCAGAAATTTCCTAAGAGATCTTGGACTTGAGAAATATTACTCCCACCCAGAGGCCATAATTGATCTCTCAAAAAAGGCATTAAAACAACAAGCCCTCCACCATCTGGAGACGCTACGAATGGCATCTGAAGCGTCTAAAATCTCGGTCATTCATGCAAATATGGTACAAATAACGTTTGGCATCCACCCCTATTTGACACTACAGGTATCAACATACGAGAGAATGTTGATCACCAGATTTAGGCTAGATACTTTTTTCAGACTGGTCGCGTTTCCCATGAGAAAAGGAAATGAAGCTAATAATCCTCTATGCCCCTGCGACGAAAAATCAACTCAGTCTAACCTACATGTAACCATGTTTTGCAAATTCCATCGCCCACATAGATCAATTTGGTTACTTCCTATACTGAGGAGCTGGGGCATCAAACAATGTAGACCAGCAATGCTTAGACTCCAAATGCTTGAAACTGAAACAGTTTGTTACTTTGTTCTCAATTTTTTAAAATGTGTCATGAAACACAGGCAAAATTTATAACAAGTACTTTTTAACCAGAACCGACTAATGATATGATTCAATAATATGATGTCTATCTGTCACCTGATATATGTATGAAATCTTAGTGAATATTACTATCTTATCTAATATTGTAATGTGTATTGTAATTCTGTTCTTCTTTCAATGCCTCTTTTATGGTTTTTCATTTAAAAAAAAAACGAATAAAGAAGTTTATATATATATATATATGGGGCAGTGAAAGTGAGGGACAGGCCTGTTCCAAGCCTCGCTTTGCCCTAAGTGTCCTGCCAGGGAAATGTCATATGCAAGTGTGAGTATGAACCCTCTAAACATCTGGGGTATAACCAACCTCCTGGTGGCACCAGGCCTGGGGTCTCTACCCTCTGAGTAAATAAGTCCTTCATCCCAGTAGTTCTTACCCACTGATATTCCCAGCAGCCTTAGCAGGAGCTTGCTTCCTGAGAGGTTCAGTAGAGGGGCAGGTTTGCTGCTCCAAACTCATATCTGCTCTGGAAGGACCCACTGCCCCCAATAACTCAATCTGATCAGACTTAAGTTAATCCGAGGCAGTACCTTCACTGAGGCTAAGATCATCTCCCTCAAGAGATTGATCCTCACTTTGAGTGTGGGGGGAAGGTACAGCCTTACCCTTCCTGCCCCTCCTCTTGCAAGGCGCCTAGTCCATTGTTCCAGGATCCAGGCCCTTTTTAGCAGAAAGGTGTTTGGCCTGTGACCTGGTGACAGAAAACATACTTGCAGAGATGCCTAACATTTCCGCATAAGTCTTGAACTCTACCTCAGCCCAGGCTGACGTTTCAAAATCATTACCCAACAAACAATCTACAGGTAGGTCTGAAGATACCACAACCTTTTTAGGTCTAGTTACCCCTCCCGCAGCTGAGATTCAAAACTGCCAAGGAATGGTCAGTCCTGACATTGTTAGCATTGGTTGCCAAGTATGATTTGGTCAGGAGACACACGTTTTTATGTCACCATTGTAACAATGGCCCCCGTGTCCCTGTAGGCCACTGCCTCTTTTCCATTTATCAAAAGCTGCTGCCTGTACTTGCCCAAGTTAGTGGGCCTTACCAGTAAGGTGGCAAGACCTATGCACAGACTAAAACAGCCTGAGCTGGAGTTCTGACTAAGTCAGATCCCACCTCAGAACCCAAGGTTAACCCTCTTAATCCCTTGGTTGCTGTACTACAACTTGTACTGGAGCTAGGGGGTGCAGTTGCCTCAGGGGCAGTGGTAGTAGCAGTCTGTTTGGCCTTTGGACAATCAGCATCCTTTGTCCAATGGGTCTTGACCTTACAGATAAAGCACCAAGGTTTATTTTTGCCTTTCTTGGATGATTGGGACACCCCCCCTTCCCCCCAGATGCAGGTTTGTGGGGCCCCTGGGCAGACACTTTCTTATCTTTGCTCTTGTCCCCACCCTTATCCTGGGATTTTGAAGAATCTTGTTTCTTTTGGTCACCAACATTGCTCTGATATTTCCCCTTAACCCTGGTTCTGACCCATTTATCTGCCTTCTTTCTCAATTCTTAGAGAGAGGTCAGATCTAAGTACACCAGAGACTGATGGAAAAGCTGGTTCTGACAATTGTTAAGGATCTACTCCCTCTTAATCAAATTGTCTAATCCTAAGCAGTCATGCACTTTGCTGCCATGCAACCAACCTTCCAGAGGCTTAATGGCACAATCCACAAAATGTACCCAGTCCTGGATCTGTGTTTCTGAGTGTCTCTGAACTTAATCCTGTATTACTCAGTGGTTAAGCCAACCCCATCAATGAGAGCACTTTTCAAAACAGAGTAATTATCAGCATCATCTTCTCTAACAATGAGGAGCTTATCTCTACCTTTGTCAGCAAAGGAGAGCCACAAGATAGCTGCCTCCTGCTTTTAGAGGACCTTCTGAACTTTAAAGGCCCTTTCTAAAGCAGTTATCCTTTTGTGAATGTCATCCCCAACATGGTAGGGAGGGACAATCTTGCTCAGGTTCCTATGGTCATGAGAGGTTTCTCTAACTCTAGGGACACTGTTGCTGCCACCATAGGACTCTAGTCCCAATTTCTTCCTACCTCTCTGGATTTCTAGAGGCACTTTGTCAAGGGCCAACTGCTCTTGCCTGAGCCTAAGCCTAGCTTTCTCAAGTTCAAGAAGTTGGTATTCCATATCAAAAGACTTGTCCCTCTTACTAGACATGGAGGTCCCTACTGAATGTCCTGAGGCATTGGATTCCCATGAGGAGGATCTAGACCTCCTAGGTCTAATCTGCACTCTCCCAGGGGGAACGACAGGGGCACCATTTGGGCCAACTGTAGTATCCTCTGGGAGATCTGAGATATCCAGGTGGGAGTCACGTGGCTCCTCCTGGTCAGGGTTTGATTCAAGGTCAAGGAGAGGCTCCCCTACTGGCCAATCTTCATTCCCATGCCCACCATTTTCTCCTGTTCATCTAACCCACTAGTTTTCTGGAAGTCATCTAACAGTAACGCCTCTAGGAGGCTTGGGTGTTGGCACCTTTCCCTGTCTTCAACTTTCTAGAAGTGCACAGTGCTTTCAGTTCTTGGAATGAAAGTTCACTGTATCTAGCAGTCAGAGAGCCACTGGCATCTCCTTTTGAAGACATACTAAGTGCTGTGGGTGTTGCACTTACCTAACCCAGTGGGAACTAAACTTTCTGAAATTGGAGAAAGGGTGTGTTAGACCCTTGACTTACCCAATCATACGCTGAGTAGAACTTACTATTCTAAGCGTGTATTATATGTGCCTAGTATTAGTGATTGTGAGAAGTTGGCCTGGTATATGTTATCCACTAATTAAAGTGGGCACCCTGTACCAGTCCAAGCAACCCTTATGGTGCTTTAAGAGGTCAACAATAACCTTAAAAAGCTATTGAAGTGGTAGCTGTGAAGAGCAGCCTTCAGGCTTAGTCTTAAATGAATGTTAAGCAGCTTGTTTTACCAGAATGCAACATTATAGTACTTGTTAAATTAAAGGAGACCCACACTGTAGTTATACAATATGTTTTTGTTATTATAATACACCTTAAATACCTCAGAGTATCTGCTACATGCAGATAAACACAAAGCACACAATACTGTAACACAGAATCAATTGTAAGTAGCACTAATACACAGTGGGCTCCAGGGGGAGAGCAAACCATATACTAAAATAGTCGTATAAGAACCAAGACTCGATTCAATACAGTGTCTAGAGGATCTAGAATCACTGGGACCCCAAGGAACCACCCAAGTTGAGTAAGGATAGACCCCACGGAGGACGGGGGAAGTGTGAGAACACGACCAAGTGCTACGTACAATTCAATGGGAGAGTCCTGGTTGCAATTTTACAGTTTAAGGGCCCTTCCCAGTGGATTATGAAGAAACCCCTTGGAACTTAGAAGACTGGAGAGCCAACCCACCCTTGGATACTGAAGTACCAGAGTTACCTATCCCAGGGAAGCCGGGTGCATAGGGCTGAAGTGGTGTTAGAAACCGCCGTCGTTCTCTATGGGAGTCTTCAAAGAAATGGAAAGCAAAAGAAGGTTCCCCTGGACTTGCTAACATTAGGTCAAAGTTTGCATCCAATTCTGTAGTTCGCTCACAGATAATTCTGCACAAAACAAACACCCTTCCTTCTATTCCCCCATGTGGCATAAAGCTATAACCAAACTAGAAAGTAGTGCTAAATGATATTTATTTTCAATAAAAAAAAAACAGTTTACACAAATATTTAATTGTATTAATACAGATATTAAAAACACCCTTCATACAGGTCTATGAAGGACATTAGTCCGTTAAAAACATACAAATTTTTATAAAAAACAACAAAAACAAATCATACACAATTCATAAAACTCCAGTACAAGACCCTATGGCCTTCAACAACGCTATAATACAATTCAGTTGTGGCCAAACTTTAGATCCAAAGCTGATAAATAGTTTAAAGGTAATTTCGGCAAAAAACTATATCTTTCTTTTTTGTCCTGAAAAACCATTCAGCGGTGGACTCTCAGCAAGTGCGTCGACGTGTTTCGGTGGTATCTGTGCTTATTACTCAACCACCTTCTTCAGGACTAACATTAATAAGTACAGGGTCTATTAATCCAATTTTGCTGCCGGTTAATCTAAGTAAAAAAGACAAATGTCAGCCTTATCTCCATGTAGCATACACATAAACAATGCATGCTCTTTTTATCCCTCAGGTATATATTGACATCGCAATTTTTTTCCATTTATATTTTGCTATTTTTACTTCCAGTATCATTTTTATACACCAGGTCATCTTTTCTTGAAACACTACCTTTTAATTAGCACTACCTTCTATTCTGGGTTTCATATGGAAGCCCAAAACCACCCTCTGGAGTCCTCCCCTCTAGGGCGTTACGCTCCACCCAGTGTGAGCTGTGACCCTGCATCCTATCATACTCATTCATACACATACCACACGCTGTTGTTTGATCTCATCTACTAACCATATGTTGGGATGCTTTCTGATATTACACCCGTATCTCCTATTTGGTTCCAGTACAAGGAGTTCCAATTCTAAATCCACTTGTTGGAGCTAGGATGACATAAAAAGAGTGATGGCCTTGTTAATTTGAGTGATAATATTACAAGGCCCTTCTCAGTATTTGCTTTCAGATACAGTTATCTCACCTTCCGTATATAGATCGCCTTCTCTATTTGTGACATTGTTTTTTTGTTGTCTCCTTCAAAAGTGTTTCTTTTTTTTCTCTTTCTAGAAATGCCACAGCTGGAATAGAGAAAAATGTCCAGAGGAACACACAGGTGGATTCTTGATGGAAGGAACCTGAAAGCAGAGGGGACAGAGTCTAGGTCACTCAGGGGTGACCAGCGGCTTGGTAGACGAATGCCTACTGATGTGGTGCTTCAGCTGTGATGATGGAGACCTAGACTCTACAGCTGCAGGGACCAGGAGATGTTGAGGATGACCAGGAGCCATATATGAGCTGTTCCACAAAGGATGTTGAATGCTGAGGGGTTGGTGTCTGACGGGAGCACCAACAAGCCTTCGCAGAGGCAAACCACGAAGAAGGTCAAAGAAGGTGACGGTCTGACCCAGCAAAGACCAGAGGACTCACCAAAGCAAGGGGAGTCAGGGCAGGCCTGGAGCAACTAGGGGAGCCCAAGTAAAGCAGTGTTGTCCCTCAAATGGACCCACAGGCCGAAGGCACAGGAGTCACAAGAGGACCTCTAGCAGTTTCAGAAAGTAACAGCTTGCATGGCACGGAGTGTGAGGAGGCAAAATTCCTTTGTCCAAAATGTGCACAGAGGTTGGAGCTATTGCTAGCCCATTGCACATAGTTGGGGAATACAAACAAGCAAAATCACTTGTAAAAGTAAGCACTGCACAGGGGTTCGGGTTATACGCACCCCACGAGGGATACTGGCCTCAAACTTGATGAGAGGGCAGCTCAACCTCAAAGAACATAGGAACCCACCTCCTGTACTGCTGAATCCTTTGGAGTCCACAGGAGCTCAGGATCAGCAGACCAGACAGTTGCATTAAGGTGTCTGCCAATGCAGGGGAGGGACTCCTTCAACCCAAGGGAGATAACTTCAGTTGTCCTTGATGCTTCACAGGTCCTGCATGGATCCTGTATGGTGCACGGGCACAGACAATGCTTTGGACGGAGAGGGAGATGAAGTCGGGCCCAGTTGAAGTCAAGCAAAGTCCAGAGTGTCCAGACGGTCATAGGTTAGTTGTTTCTTGTTCAGACTATTGTCCACGTCGAATCTAGGGTCATACAGCCAGGTAATCCCTTAAGTACCCACTGGAGAGGGTTGGACAGATTCAGGGGACACTCCCAGGGGAGGGTCAGGACAGTAGAGAGGATACTTCCCTGTCCTTTGTCCAGTTTTGTGCCAGAGCAGGAGCCAACAGCTCCCAGGACTGGTTTGAACTGGACTATGCATAGGGACACCAAATGTTATGTTATGTTATGTTATGTTAACGGTATTTATTGTGCGCACAGCTGCTCCAGCAAAGGAGCGTCCTGGCGCAAGACAAGGTAAAACACAACACCGTTAACAGCAGGAGCAGAAGAAAACAGATATGAACAAGACCCTGCTTAACAGTTAAAACAAAAAAGTCTTGATAGCCCTATGAAACTGTAGAAGATCCTCCAAGAGTCGGATCTCAACCGGAAGAGTTCCAGATAACCGCAGCTCTCACACGAAAGGAACGGCCACCGGCACGACAAAGCTTAAACCGGGGAACAATGGCGAGAGCCTGGCCCAAAGATCGGAGGGAGCGAGACGGGACATAAAAAGATAAAAGATTGGTCAGGATCTGGGGGGCAGTGCCCTTCAGAATTTTAAAGGCCAAACATAGGACCTTAAACTGGATTCTCATCCTCACCGGCAACCAATGCAGGGAGCGGAGGACGTTGGAGATGGAGCAGAATCTAGGCAAACCAACTATAGCTCTAGCGGCCGCATTTTGGACGCGCTGCAGGCGAGTAAGTTCAGCCTGGTTAGCCCCCACCAGGAGGGAGCTGGCGTAATCAAGCCGGGAGATCACTGTCGCCTGTATCACCAGCTGCCTGGTCGGGGCATCAAAAATTTTTAGAACAGGTCTTAAGCCCCGCAGCACCCCAAAGCAGCAGGACGCAGTTTTCTTAGTATGGCCAACAAAGTTAAGGCTGGAATCTAGCCAAACTCCCAGATTTTTCAATTCAGAGACAGGAGTTGGAGATGGTCCTAATTCTGACGGCCACCACCTGTCTCCCCAGAGCTCCGCGCACTTACCGACAACCATAATCTCTGTTTTGCTGGCGTTAAGCTGGAGACAATTCGCAGTCATCCAGTTAGCCAGTGCCTTCAGTCCACTCTGAAACCTAGGGGCATCCAAATCCGCATCCCCGCTGAGTGTAACCGCCAGCTGAGTGTCGTCAGCATATGACACCATAGTCAGGCCCCACTGCTTGACGACCTCAGCCAGCGGTCTCACGTATAGGTTAAATAACGTGGGACTCAGCGAGGAGCCCTGAGGGACCCCCATGGCCAGAGGATGGAATTTGGACTGGTAAGGTGGAATGGCATATGCGAAAAAATTCTAGGACGTCTAGGTATATAGGTGTACAGATAAGACAGGCCAGTTATCAAGAAGGAACAGTAGGGGAGGATGAACGAAGTTGTATAAAAAGTATATTTTTATTTTGTATATTTAAATATCATATTAGAAATGACTGGGGGTCAAACCAATATGACGGGTATTAAAATAGCTTTGTCAAAATTCCATACAATAATCATAACGAGTTAACATAAAATTCATAGTACAAAAAATAGAGAAATATATTAACAAAAGCATACAGATAATCACATCAATAATAAAACAAGCATAGGAACTCGACGCGCGTTTCGGCAGGGGACCGCCTTCTTCAGGAGACACAATTTTAATTCAAAGGTAGACTTCTATCCGTACAGCAAGAACACCCAAGGGGAGTCTTCATACAAACGTGATGCGTATATGGAATAGGTATTGGTAGAGGGATTCCTTATGATTCCATGAACGATGGATGAAAATTGCTGACGAAGTTATTCATTAAATAAACACTTGATGGCCATATTCGAGGTGTCCTAGAACAATGGGTACCGGAAAAACACTATAGCTAGAGCCTACATTAGATGGTAGACTTGACGCTTGAAACAAGGTCGCTGTTGATGGCACCTTATCTCGTTGTTAATTAAACAGGCTCTTGGTGTATCTTAAAACGAAGTAGTGCCTGTGTTCGACGCAATTCTGAGTGGTGGCTTTAAAATCGCGCCTTGTAATGTGGAAAAATAAGACACTCGTAATGTGGCTCGATACTGGCGGACAGCAAGATGTAGCTGCTTCGTCTTCCGGCGTGTGGGGGTTCGTCCTCCCTAGCGATACAAAGGTGGAATGGCCACACAGAAAGAGCGGTTGTCGAGAAAGGAGCGGAACCACTGCAGAGCAGACCCTCCAATGCCAATCTCCTCCAACCGGTGTAGCAGAATGCGATGAGAGACGGTGTCAAAGGCGGCGCTAAGGTCTAATAATACAAGCGCCGCCGTCTGACCCGCATCCAACACCGCACGCAAGTGCTCCACCATGGCAAGGAGGGCCGTCTCCGAGCTGTGCCCAGCACGGAAGCCGTTCTGCGTGGGGTCCAGCACATTGGCCCGAGTAAGGTGGTCTCGTGCAGACTTTCAGGCCTTTGGAAGTGCAACCACTCAGCTCCAATACAGTAAATCCTGTCTGGGAGGAGGTCACACCTCCCTTTAACAGGGAGCCTATTGTCCTGCCTTCCCCTGCTCGAGCTTGGCTCAGCAGCAGGAGGGTAGAAACGTGTCTCTGGTCGGAAGCAACCATTTTGTGCTGACCGGGTTGAGAAGGCGGGTATCAGGAAGACCAGGGACCACATGAAGCATGCTACAGAAGGGTGGAATCATACCTCTCACACCCGTTACCTGTGTGGAGGTATGATTCCAAGATGTTTGATACCAAACACAACATGTTTTGTTGCAGCCATTTTCGAGATAGCTTTTTACGCAAGCGTATAATGCACCTCTACCTATATGTCTGGCTGCGTCACCGACAACCCGGGCGAATGTTTTCCGAAAGCTGCAGGGTTGCACTGCTCATACAGGGGCACCCTCTCACGTAAAAGCCAGCACCCTGCCTTTCAGGATTGTCAAGGCCTGCTAGAGGGGTGACTGATAGGTTTTAAGTGTAGTGACCTATAGATATAGTAAACCTATATCTAAAGTAAGTGGTGCATGCACCATCTTACACAGGCTGCAATGGCAGGCCTATAAATCCATTTTGCATGGCCTCTCGTGGGAGGCATAATACATGCTTCAGCCCATGGGAGGTCTCTGGGGTACCTATGCCCTGGGTACATGTGTACCATATACTAGGGACTGACAAGGGTACCCCAGTATCAAATCTGGAGTGTACTTAAGTACATGGAGCAGATAGACTGGGTCCTGATTAGCAGCATCCCAGTAAGACTGGTCAAAAACAGTGTAACATCAAGCAAAAAGTGGGGATAACCGTAAGAAGCAGATCCTACTTTCCTACACAACCCCCCCACCAAACTTAATGAGATGAGACTAACCTTGCCCAATTGAGTCTTTATATACCGCCGCCACCGCCGAGAGTCACTAGCAGGCACCAGAAGCGCTAGACGTTCCAGCCGCCACCGCCAAGAGTCACGAAGGCATCAGACTCTGTGCTGCCGCTCCGGGGGACCACAACACTCGGCAGGCCTTGCGGCGGCGCGTGCGAGGTGACGACACCTGCGCCAGAGAGCGCCAACACCACCCATAAAGCGAGAAGCATTACGGCAGAGCGGGGGAGAGTTATATACCGCCGCCACCGCCGAGAGTCACTAGCAGGCACCAGAAGCGCTAGACGTTCCAGCCGCCACCGCCAAGAGTCACAAAGGCATCAGACTCCGCGCCGCCGCTCCGGGGGACCACAACACCCGGCAGGCCTTGCGGCGGCACGTGCGAGGTGACGACACACGTGCCAGAGAGCGCCAACACCACCCATAAAGCGAGAAGCATCCCGGCAGAGCGGGGGAGAGTTATATACCGCCGCCACCGCCGAGAGTCACTAGCAGGCACCAGAAGCGCTAGACGTTCCAGCCGCCACCGCCAAGAGTCACAAAGGCATCAGACTCCGCGCCGCCGCTCCGGGGGACCACAACACCCGGCAGGCCTTGCGGCGGCGCGTGCGAGGTGACGACACACGCGCCAGAGAGCGCCAACACCACCCATAAAGCGAGAAGCATCCCGGCAGACCGGGGGAGAGTTATATACCGCCGCCACCGCCGAGAGTCACTAGCAGGCACCAGAAGCGCTGGATGTTCCAGCCGCCACCGCCAAGAGTCACGAAGGCATCAGACTCCGCGCCGCCGCTCCGGGGGACCACAACACCCGGCAGGCCTTGCAGCGGCGCGTGCGAGGTGACGACACACGCGCCAGAGAGCGCCAACACCACCCATAAAGCGAGAAGCATCCCGGCAGAGCGGGGGAGAGTTATATACCACCGCCACCGCCGAGAGTCACTAGCAGGCACCAGAAGCGCTAGACGTTCCACCGCCAAGAGTCACGAAGGCATCAGACTCCGCGCCGCCGCTCCGGGGGACCACAACACCTGGCAGGCCTTGCGGCGGCGCGTGCGAGGTGACGACACACGCGCCAGAGAGCGCCAACACCACCCATAAAGCGAGAAGCATCCCCGCGTCGCGGGACGCCCGGGGCGAAGCCCGGGCAAAGGGCGGGCCCTCTACGGCCCTCATCGGCACGAGGAGGCAGGGGCAGGGCCAGAAACGCTGCCGGACTCACCTTTGTAAGTAAGACTCTAAGTTTTAAGAGCTACTGATTCGTTATTATTTTAGTCTAAAACATTAGGCTGTGAGTACATCGCAAATATGTCTACGAAATCAAAAGAAGTCCCACAAAATACCCTTGACAACTCCCTTGTCCAGACTGTGAAAAAAATAAATACACAGAGGAGAAACTCTCTTGGGCTAAGTCAATCCCCAGACCTTCGTTGTTTATCCCCAACTGCATCCATCTTGATTGACGACACTATCTTGCAGGAAGTCAATCAGGACAGCATAATTAGTGGCCCAATCTTTCAAGGGTTAAGCAGCGCATCGGAAAACGTAGCCTCGGCTTCTGAGGCTACTAATATACAGGTCAAAAGTGATACTGATATTGACTCTGACCAGGAGAAACATGCACAGGCTACACCTGACGAGGAAACACCCAATGGGTGCGTGACAAGGCCATTAATTTGTCGGACAGATGTCTAAATGAACATGAAATTTCTGTGTTAAAAGAAGGATTAAAGTATTGTCCTGTTTACAATTGTGATTACACTGATCTCCACATTGATTTGTTTAAGTTTTGCAGAAATTTAAAATTGAAAAGCTTTTTTTCAACATTGGATGTGAATGTTCAGAACAAAATATTGAATAAAAACTCTGAAATGACAACAGCTGAGTTAGAAAATGTTCATTTGTTAATGACTTTGTCGGGGGAAATGGATCTTAACTTGGATGATGTAGCCAGTCTTTGTGAAATAGAAACAAACTACCAGTGCACAAGCGGATTGCGTTGTAAATCCAAGTTTATTCCTCATGGTAGCCAATATATAGCGATTGACTTATTTATGGAAAAAACATTACAAGAGTTTCACAAACTACAAGACAAATTTTCACTTAAAAGTCATCATAAAGACAATTTGTCCCGGCCAGAAAGATTAGCCTTATCTAATTTGAAACAGGATCCCTCAATTACCATCAGAGAAGCGGATAAGGGGGGGAACATTGTCGTGATGAACAGAACTAACTATGTGTCAGAAATACGTGAACAACTTAAAGATGCTAATTGCTACAAGAAGGTTAAAGCTAATCCCATGAAAGAAGTTGCTCAAAATATATCTGAACATCTTTTTGTATGGAAGGAAGAGGGACTGATTGATGGATCAGAATACAAGTATTTAAACGTTAGCCATCCGGTCTCTCCTTTCCTTTACACATTACCAAAAATTCATAAATGTAGAGATAATCCACCAGGCAGGCCTATAGTCTCCAGCATTGGTAGCGTCACAGAACACCTTTCAGAATTCGTAGATGGTTTCATAAAACCATTAGTGGTGAACTTACCTTCATATGTGAAGGACACCACTGATATCCTCAACAAACTGAACGATTTCAAATGGGAAGATGGTATGATTTTGGCCACGCTAGACGTGGTAGGACTTTACACTTGTATTGAGATGGAGAAAGGTATACAAGCATTAGAACACTTTCTCAGTAGCAGAAGTGCAAGTTTAAGACATCACTCTAAAATGTTAATACAAATGAGCCAGTTGATCCTTAAAAACAATTACTTCCTATTTGAGGATGAATGGTTTCACCAGATTAGGGGTACGGCGATGGGATCCAGGTTTGCTCCCTCGTATGCCAATCTATTCATGGGTTGGTATGAGAGGGAGCATGCCTGGAGCCGCAGAGCAGGGGAATGGATGGATCTGGTGGTATTTTGGGCCAGATTCATCGACGACATTCTCATAATATGGAGAGGCACCTCAGCTGATTTAAATAACTACCTGCACTATTTGAACGATAATGATTTCAATTTAAGACTCACGATGAACCAAAGTTCATCAAGCATTGAATATTTAGATGTGACGCTTATGGTGGATGGAGACAAAATCAACAGCAAATTGTTCAGAAAAGAAACCGCCACCAACTCCATCCTGAGGGCAGACAGTTTTCACCCAGGATCTGTAATTGGAGGGATACCATACGGAGAAATGGTTAGAACCAGAAGAAATTGCAGTCGGGATGAAGACTATTCCCAAGAATTAAATCAATTAAAACAAAGACTGAGTAAGAGAGGTTATGCCAAGAAAGACCTAGCAAGGGCTAGTGAGAAAGCGTCAAAAATTGATAGAGTAACAACTTTGCTTCCTAAAAAGAAAGAATCCGTTAGACATAAACCTTCCTTTGTTACAACATACTGCATGCAAAAAGACAAAATCAGGCAAGCACTGAGTAGGAATTGGACTTTATTAAAAGGTGTCCCGGGCTTGTCAACTATACTTGTTGACAAGCCTATAATAACATTCAAGAAATGTCCAACGATCAGGGACAAGGTCTCATCGAATTATATCCGTCCGACACCGATACAGATCAAGGACTGGCTTCCCACACAACCTAAAGGTTTTTATACTTGTGGGATGTGCATAATATGTTCCCATGGCATGAATAAAACTAAAATCTTCAATTTTAATGGCACTAGACAATTCCGTATTAATGAATTTATCAATTGTAATAGTGTTGGAATAGTCTATGCCATTATTTGCAGTTGTAACAAAGTATATATAGGGAGCACCAAAAGACCCCTTAAAATGAGGATACAAGAGCACAGGCGAGCAATTATAAATCGAGACATGAAATCCCCATTATATGCACATATGGAGAAGGAACATGGTGCTAACATTGACTTCAAATTCCATGGAATAGAGAAAGTATCCCAACATGTGAGGGGGGGTGATTGGGAACTACGAATCCGTCAAACTGAAGCACGCTGGATAATTAAATGCCGGACGATGAAATATGGTTTGAACATCGATTCTGAATTACACCATTTTCTGGCATAATCATTAGTGAAGTGTGGACTCAATTGATGTATATGATCAGTAACAGTTAATGCGAAAATAAATGTTTTATTTATTATGTCTAATGCTTATTGTACACATTCTGGGGTATCTAGCAGAGGCCAACTGTGGTTTATTAATTTATTCTATTGACATGAGCACCTTGCCCTGCCCACATCTAGGCACTACGGCTATGAAATGTGTGATATAGTGCTTGAATACTGAGATGTTCTCGTGTCTCATGTCTCATGTCTTCATAACATATAGAAAGATTTCCTGATTAGAGATATACTCTCTAGCACGATTAACCTTAATTCAGTACAGTGTAGGTTTGTTTCAAGTCCTTCTGTATATATAGAAGCATTCATGAGTATAGATATACTCACCAGCACGAGTAATCTTAATTTAGCGCAGTGCAGGTTCGTTTCAAAATCAAAATATTTGTACGCAGGTAAAGGCATTACAAATGGCAACACACAACTCGGGGAAGGTATACATAGAAATAATATGGTAGCGGAAGCAGTTATTCACGAAAGGAAGTCGGGTCTAACCAGTCCCGGTGGTATTTAAGAATTTGATGTTTTGAATGTAATCGTTATATCTTACTGTTAGATCGGGTTGGTGTTCGAATTAACACTTAGTTGTGGACTCGAACATGTTATGATACTTCTGCGCATGATCAGAAACGCGAGCGGACCTTAATGGAAACTCGTCTAGTTAGATGAACCCTCAGCTGCGCATGACCGGAAATCATGGCAGCAATAACAGGAAACAATTCGGCTAACAGACCGATTTGGAAACCCGTATAACAGACTAAAAGCGAGTTGCGCATGAGCGGAAATGAAAAGCAGCCGGAAATATTGACGATAGCGGACCTCACTGGGAACTTCTACTGTTACACAGATGGGTTGAATTAGGTTGCGCGCGAAACAGAGCGTGCTGTGATTGGTTATTGGCGTCTTTTTAGGCACAGGGAGTCCGCGGCACTTTACCTTCGGGATTTATCGTACCCGGTTGGTGTGGAGATGAGGATGAACATGAGGCCATGTTATTAAGGGTAAGCAGAGAGGACTAGGCAGAACTTTGGTAAATGGATTAACTCAGAGGGATGGGACTAATAGAGCTACATAATTTGTTCATTTCTCGTTTTTGTAGAATGGATTTCAGAAGGAAGTGATAGGAATACTGCTTAACAGATGTGAGTAATTCCTGTTGCGGCATTACACTGAGTTGGGGTGAGTGAATAGGAAGGTCTGAGTTCTTTATTTTTCATGATGGATTATGGAGTAACTCAATACATGAAGGTTTATTAATTTTTCTAGGTTTGACATTTCATTGGCAGAACAGTTTTTAAAGAACTCTCGATTTAAGAAATAAGGGATAAATCGATTTGAGAGAAGCATTGACCTAGTGGTTTATAAGGTAGGAATTCCTATAGTTGCAACATGCAATTATGAATGACGTGGTTACTTATAAGTATTAGAATATTCAAATAGTGAAGGTGAAACTGTGTAGATATAAAGCACATTTGGGTAATTGATCGGTTTTCCTCTTTTCTGCCTTACCTCAGTTCATTACTAACATATCGGTACACTGGTGAAGAATCGGCCTCTTGTATCAAACTGCCTTGATTTAAGGTTCAGAATTCAAAGCCAAAGACAGAGGAGCCTTATTATAATTGTACGAGGTGAGCTGTTCATTCATGATTTTCTCACTATACGCACGCTACAGTTGGCCAGCTTTTTATCCCAGAATGCAGGTGTAGTTTTTATGTAAAAAGAATGAGCTGCAGATATCGGTTTCGTATGAAATGTAGGCGAACAGTCCCGCAAGTTTCTAGTAGTGTAATATTCATGTGTTGAATTTTCTGTTATTACTACCCGGCACAATGAGCTGTTTTTTATCAATAGTAATATAATGATTTGGCTTTGTGTTTAGAATATCATTGCTTAAGATTGTACATATGTACTGATGTGATTGTATTATATGTTTGCACTTGCAGCCCTGATGACGTCCTGCCTCTAGGACGAAACGCGTCGGCTGCTCAACATCACGAAAGACAAGAATTCGATTGTTTTTGTGATTGTAATTTGTATATCAATATATATTTTCTGACTTATGATCTATTTGTGTTTTTCCTTGATGATTAAATACCTGATTGTTTCTGAGATAAATACAGTACTCCCAGCTTTTCTTTTTTGTATATGGACAAGGCCAAGACGTTTATGTACTAAAAACCCACCCAAGCAGGGTGGATTACGTCTAGGAACAAGAAGGAAGAAGGCTACAACCCCAAAGACAAAGCAAGTAAATATATTGGAGGATAAACAAAATCATATTTTTGAGGACACATGTTTTGAAAGGATTGCTGACTTTCTTGAGCAAAAAATAAATGCCATTGTAAAGCCTTTAATATCTAAAATTGATAAACTGCAAGCGGAGATCAAAAGACTGGGTGGTCTCCACACTACGGTTGCAGGAGGGGTTGAAAATATTACTACGATAATTACAAATTTGAGCAATAATACAGGGGGAAATGTGGTTAGAGAGATCGTAAGTGATGATGTAGGGACTCTGCTGTCTGCTGAGAACTTACCGCCCGAACCTTCAACATCATCGACCACCACTAACGAGGGTTCGCTTTTAGTTAACATCCCAATTGATAATAATCCCTCTGTCAGTTTACCCCCAGCAATTGCTCATCCCACGGACCCCTTACAATTTTTAGTTGAGGCCACACCAGTGGTTCTTGTGCTAGCGAATGTCCCGCCTCTGGAAGGGGGAACAGTGGAAAGCCCTACCTCCCTTACAAGCAAGGCCTTGCACTGGCTAACCAGTAACATGCGGTTAGCTCCAGGGGGAAAACATTAATTGGCAAATGTAATCAAGTCAGCAACCAGGGTTCCCTGGCTGGGAAACCGGCCGAAAAAGTTTAAAGGGGACTGCGTGGCAGTGAGCCTCTCAAATCAGGATGTTCTCCCTAATATACTTGCTAACTTACTTCCTCCTCAACGCAGACAGGGCACTGTTGTTCCCCTAACTCTGAAGTTTTTCTATGGGGAGCAACAGAACGTCACTTATCCAAGGACTCCTGCGCCAGGGTGGGATAGATGTTGGGACTCTAATCTCAGATGGGGGCGAGATGAAAGACATAATGCAATGGTTCATTATCCCCTTCTTCCACAGCAAAATTCTTTCGCAGAACCTCTTCAATTATTCAATCGCTATGCCCCATTATCCTTCATGGATCAAAACGATTGACTCTCTCCTAGTAAAGATCCAAATGATGAGGGTCTTTTTCATGTCCACGGACAATTAGACCCAAAATTTACATGTTCTAGGGCCTGCAGAATCATGAGCTGGAATGTCGCTGGTATCAGATCTAAATTTAATGATAAGAACTGGCTGGAGATGGTCAGATCCTATGACATTCTTGCTTTTCAAGAGACTTGGGAAACGTCAGACAGACTTGTTCTAGACGGCTTTTCCCATTTCTTTGTTCCTGCAGTACCTAGCAATTCTGGAAGGGCAAAGGGGGGCTTGGCCATATACATTTCCTTGGATATCCAAGGAAAGCCAAGACAGATTAAAACTAATTCAACAAATATTTTAGCGGTTGAATTAACTATACAAAATGCACAGCCTATGTTATTTGTTAATTTTTATAATTCTCCCGTCAGTCAAATCTTGAATGAGCATCTGGTAATGCTAGAGGATTTTCTGTCCACCCACAGTGAGAATAATGTTCATGGCTTTGATGTGATTCTCATGGGAGACTATAATATTCACCCATGTAACATGGATTGCCGCGTGGAATACGAGGATTTCTCCCCCTACCTCCCCACCCCGCATTTTGAACACTCATTACGTGGAGAGGCTCTGGAATCACTCTTAGCGACTTTTAATCTTTATGAATTTTATAGTAGCAACACATGTTTGAAGCTACCAACATATGTGGGTAACAACACTGGCACAATCGTGGATTATATTTTTTTATCGTCCGGTATTTTGTCTGAAGTGTTTAATTACAAGGTAGAAACTTCAGTTTTTAGTGACCATAACCCAGTCATTTTAGAGATTGTATCCCAGGGAGTTTTGGGAAAAAGAAAAATTGAAGTTTTATGTGCGACCGGCCTAGTGCTGGGAGATCAAAATCGCAGACTGAAATGGGATCAAGTAACCCCAATTACTTTTATACAGGATTCCCTGGCTAAAGTTGAGGTGTTGAAAATTAGTACGTTTTGGTGAACATTATCCGCGCCATCTTGCCTCTTCCCCTGATGCCACACTTTTGTCGTGCGCACCCGCCATTTTAAGACGCCCCGATCAGAACGAACCCTTTTGCATGCCGCTGGCCCCTGACATAGCCCTTCGCCTTCACTAAGCCTGCACGCTGACCACCCCCCCTGCTTGCACCTGCCTTGAATCATAAACCCCTCTTCGGCGCTGCTCTGCCCCAGGCCCTCATCCTGTTCCCAGCGCGACACCTCCCTTCTTCCCTTTCATGATCCCCGGCCCTTAGATGCAAACCCCCTTTTCCCCGTGTGCCCGTTTGTCTTCCCCGTTCCCAGGCCGACACCCAGCTCTGCCGATACTATCCCTTGCCCCTCCCCGTACAATAGAAAGCTTCCCTCCTCAAAGGACCCCCGAGTTGATCAAAGCCCCCCCCACCCCATGAGATCCGATCGAACCCCGCATTCCATGAATTGGCGGAATATCCAGCTGCGCGATAGTCATCACCTGCTGTGACCAGGGTGGGGATTTCTACTGTAGATATGTGTGGGAACGGGCCCGAAGGGGGATTCCGGGAATGTCTTTTCGTACATCAAAGCTTTATCATATGTATGTAAACTGTAATAAAAACCACAAGCACTGTATATAAGGGGCCATGCCCCAAAACGTAAGTTAGAGCACCTCAGAACGATACCTTCTGTCCGTTTTGCTGTGTTCTCCCCCGGAGAGAATAAAAACCTTGTTTCCTGCTTTCCAGTCTCCAGCGCCTGCCTCTTCATTGATTAAATAACTAGAGGGTCACAGAGGCAATACCGCCGGGCAAATATCGATTGTCCCCGACCCGACTCAGGTTTCAACAATTGGCGTCCCAAGCGTGGGGCCCATCAGCGACTCGTGGATCCAGTGGGAGAGGTCCCGACGACAGAGTGAACGACTGCAACGATCGGGAGAGCTCTTGCCCAATAGACCCTCGTCTGGCAGCCGATCATCCGAACTTCACTAGTTCCGAACAGACCTCTCTCGAGTGATCTACGGTCCTGACTGGGGACCATTAGGAGTGCCATGAGAATTACGAGAAAAAGAGGACGATCGGGCGCTGGATTCGGAAGACAAGAAACTGTCCACATGGTCCGGGTAAGGTCGTGTAATCACGACAAGGTGCGAAATGATTGCTTGATTGTTTGATTGCTTGATTATTTATAAAATACTAGTATTACTCTTTGTTTGACCTAATTGGAGATTCACTGTCTGCACACGGAGAAACAGTAGGCTCCTTCTCTTTTGCAAACGGTGAAGGATAGGTAACGTAACCGTCGCGCCTATCTTTCTCCCCCACTGACTCTATTATTTCTCAACGGTTTTTGGGAGACTCCCCACTCCCTCACTGATTAACTGGGTTCTTTAACCCCGAACTACTGTTCACAGATTGTCTTCTGGAGATTCTCTGTCTGCAAACCGGAAACAACAGCTTCCTCTTTGCGGTTAGTGAAAGGGTAGAGGACGCAGACTTTTGCGCCCTACTTACTCTCCCCATTGTCCTTTTTCTATCCTATTTATTTATTTATTAATTGCTTGATTGTTCCGCGTTCTTGGTTACTCTTTTTTATTTTTGTTCATGAGGTATTCACTGCCTGCAAACAACGTAGAATAGGAATATTCTGTCTAGTCTTTGCACCTAGTGATAAGATAGGCACTGCTGACTTATTAGTCCCTCGTTACGAGCCGTCATGTCTGTCTTCTCCCCATTGATTGATAATTGGTTCAGCCCGGACCGTGTATTAGAGGTGGACCATATAGCTCCACTAGAAGGCACCCCTAATAAGGACATGTTCATAAACTATGGATTAGTTACCATAGCCTATAATAAATTGTGGCACAGGTATACCAAAGAAAGTCAAGACAAACAGTGGCCACTGGCAGGATCCTTTGACCTTGATAAAATAGAAACGTTAGAAATAGCCCTTCGAAATAATAAGACAACGCCTATTATGCTCGACAGTCTCGGCATGTGGCGCAGAGAGGCTATGCAACGACAGAGAAAAGACAAGGACAAACCAAGTAGAGAAATATACCGACAGGACAACCCCAGGACACCGCTACCCACAACTTATCCCCCGACACTATGCAAAAGACGACCAGACTTAGGGCCAGACCAATGCGCTTTTTGTAGATATGTCGGACACTGGAAAGCCCAATGCCCGACTCTACTGAGCGTGAGTAAAGGCAAAGGGCCGACAGGAACGACAGACCGGCAGTACGAGAAAAAGCGCGAGACAAAGAAGAACCCGACTTACATAGGCAGACCAGATAGAACCACCACGTTTGATTATGCCCGATGGCACAGATTTCGCCAGGACAATTTCAGCGGCATGCTCAAGTTCTCCTAGGTCGGGCAACGTCAAGACGGGAACCCAGCCTCGCTTTAAAATTCACAGACGGAAAGAGATAATCATGACCAATAACTGTTTTATATTCGTCTTGGGTCTTTGTATGTCGTACTTGTACTGTCCCCCGTCTGAGTTTGTGTGTATGTAATGTACGAATCTGCGTCATCCCTCTACACGTGTTTCCGTGTTACTCGACCTCTGTTAGCAGAAACTTAGCATAAAAGCAACCTGGAAAGAAAGAAATGGCAAAACAAAATCCGTAGACCATTGATGAACTTGAACTTTTAATTTAGCACAACAAACAAGGAATAATAACGGTAAAACTGTAGAAAATGAAAGTCAAACAGAACATTCGCCCCCCCCCCCCATTCTGGAACCTTCCAAGGTAGGGCAGGGTTACGGCTACGCCCAACCAGCGACAACCCATATAAGGCGGGCCCCGCTGCCAACTCTTGGTCAGGAAATCTTAACGTATGGGGGAGCCGGAGGAGAGGCAGGAGCCAGCAGCCTGGGCAGTTGTAGGTAGTCCCGCCACATGTCTCCTCAGCCAGCCGCAACGGGCCTGGATAGACTTAAGTAGTCCCGCCACATGTCCAGAGAAGAACGAGGCACCTCTTTCTTTTCCCTTCCGTAACAGCCGCAGCAGCTCTGGACGGCGGGATGTCCTGCACGTACCTCCACAACAATTTGTCCAAGTTGGGCTGGGAGGGAGAGGCGACGCGGACGAGCCTCTCCCACCTCCACCGATAGGAGGTCTCCCAGCCCCCGGCCCGACGCCGAACACCCCCTGTCAGGCGATGGTGCCAATACTTCCACAGCACCGAACACACCATGGTGGCACCCCAGTACTTGCGCAGCACCGAACGTGCAATGGTGGCCATATTTTCGGAACACCGAACCTGCAATGACTGCACTGATACTCGTGCCGCGCCGAATGCGCGCCACAGGTGGCCATACTCCCACAGCACTGAGCACAAGACTTGGGGAACACCGGATGTGGAGAGACCTTCATGCGGGGCGATGAAAAAGAACAGCATGGAGTGCACCGGGAGAAGGAGACGGCGCAAACGAGTCTCCCTCGCCCCCCCCCAGGTGGGGGCATCACAGCTGCACCCCAGCTGAACGTCCCGCTTTCACACAACAGGGACCTCTTCCTTTCACTCCGAAGGATCTCTCCCACTCTTGCAAAACTCGACGAGAGTGGCCCCTGTAGGGCCTCAAAATGGCGTCTGGGTCCGCTGGAAGGCGGGCCCCGGCCACTAGAGTAACTTTGACCAGCAATATAACTCAAACATTTGCCCGCTGGGGCACGAGCCCCCCCATCTCCGACAGCATCTCCGCAGCCTTGAGGATCCTACAAAGGTCCCCGGCGGAACCTTCGGCCTCTGCAGGTTTCCGGTAAGGGACGGCTGCCTTGATCGCCAACGAAATAAACGTGACATCGCCACTCCCTCTGTTAGCATGAATTCTAGAACTGCCGAAAAGGACTCTGGTCCAACTGCCAGTAATGGGAACATTTCCCCCTGATGCTGCTTCCGGACTGAGCCGGCCCCGCCCAAGATGGCGCTGGTATCCATCGGAACTTACGAACACCTCGTGGTGTTCCTTCGCACTGATATAAACTTGATGTTCTGAGACTTTATATGATCCTTTGTACACTTGGCTAGAAAAGACAAGGAGAGCTCACTCGACGAACAGTATGAAAGGATCGCGTTACAAATGCTGATTACAAATGTACAATGTGTTATATTTTTTTATAGCTGATGTATAACCTCATCTACGACGCACACATACGGTATACATATAGGAAATCTGATTGCAACTATTATGATTATGCTTCTAAATTATGAAAATAAATGCCCCCCCCCGAACACCCAGCCAATTAATAGACGTTTTAGTTTCTTACAAATGAATGAATAAAACTTTCCGATGTTTTTATTGCTGCAAACGACACCCCCCACTGTACGCACTTTAGCCATTGCCACGACCGGCCAAATACGACCGCACCCTCATAATCCACGTGCTGAAATGATTTTGCAAAATAAAGTTTTTTGAAACTATGGACGGGTATTGCATGCTTTATTTTAAAAATGTGGGATCGGTGGGAAAGTTCTTTTCTGTGCACCCTACTCTGCTCTCTCTTTAAGGTTAAAAGAAGATGGTTGCCCAACCCTGGAGGACGGGTCGGATCGACAACACGACACCCCGCCTTCAAAAGTACGCGACTGACCCATGAACTCTCGCGTAGAGGAAGGCCTTGACTTCCAAGGATGGGTAAAACGAACGGTGTAAATGAGGGAATGTAAAAGGAGGGTAAAATGAAATGGTGTAAATGTTATAAAGTACAACGTTCCAAGGTATCAGGGAACGGAGCTGACCCAAGAACCGAAGAACCTTAGAACGCCACAGCGTTGAAAGAGGTTTAAGGATCCCGATAGTGAGATACATCCTTTTGACTAGATACCTCGTACTAGGCACCTCTGGTTTCCTTTTTACGTTTTCCCCGCACACGACCTATAAGGGCACACTGCCCCCCCCCCCCTGACTCCAGAAACCATATCCCCGGGGACTCTGCCCCGAGGAGGGAAGACGAGTAAGAGGTGAGTAAAAAGGACTCTTGAATACATGTATTTAAATATGCGCGAATGCTGTCTCCCCCACCCCCCTTTTTCCTTCCCTCTGCAGGTTACATCAGAGAATACAGCCGAGGTGTGGCGAAGATCCGAAGCCTTGCCATGTCTAATACACGGAGCAGACTAGCACCGCAAGGTGGTGCCTAAGCACGCCTGCAAACTACTCACGTATCGAACGAACCCGAAAAATTAGCACAACCTGATAAAAAGTGATCACCCTTTAAACCAGACCGGACGAATGAACCCATGTCACATATGATGCGAAACTATGAGAGAATGTGTGTGTGTGACTGAGGCGTTGACCCAACTGGTCGAAGGACCGAGAATGCGAGAAAGTGCGACAAAATGGTACCTCCTTTCTTCTTTCCTTTTTCTCAAGGCGCGTCCCCTCTACCCTGTTTAATGCTCAAACTGCATGATTACAAGATTCTAACGCAGACCCATGAATGCCCTTTACTGTGTAATGCACTAAATAGCCTTTCTTGAATACACTGCCACCCTCTCTGTTGCACGTGTACTATTTAGCCTGCCGTTGCGCTCTCTCTCTCTCTCTCTCTCTCTCTCTCTCTCTCTCTCTCTCTCTCTCTCTCTCTCTCCTCTCTCTCTCACTCTCTCTCTCTCTCTCTCTCTCTCTCTCTCTCTCTCTCTCTCCCTCTATTTTTGCACTCCCACTCTTCCGAGTGATTAGCCCCGAAATTGGCAGACTGCCGCCCCTAGCACACCACCTAATTGGCTTCAAATACCGTCAGTATTTGCACAAAAAAAAAAACTTGTCTTTAATACAATCACCCCGAGACCGCGTCATTACCTCTCCTTTTCCGCTAGAAGTCAATGAACCGAGGTTGGGCCGTAAGGGAAAGGACAGGTAAGACGACAGAGGTTCCCTAATCTGGCCCGTAATAAGGGAACTACATGTCAACGGCTCCTATGGTATAAGAAAGGACCTCAGAATACGCGACCCTCCCCACCCCGACTTGTCGCAATACCCAAACAGGAAAAATGATCACCCCTGTTACATCCCCTGTATCAGCCGCCCAAAAACGGGAGTTATGAAACTACCCCTCATTTCCGGTTGTGAGAGATGGGTCGATTTACGCCCTTACCACAAGTTTCTATGTCCCTAGTCGTCTCCCACAAAACCCCTGTCTTTTCTGATTAAGTACTCAGGCCGTAGGAAGTTACGTAGGACCCAGAATGATGTTTTACAAGGTTAACTGACTAGTCCAAGGTGAATCATCGAAATGAACCCCGTAGTAGTTGAAAAGCAGGATGCATCGATAGAAAAGAAATGTTTAGCCATGTTCGTCTCTCAGCAAAATGCCTGTGTAGTACCATGTTGACAACTCACAGTACCCTTTGTAAATGTAAAACTCTAGAGAACGGCATATCTTTGCCAGGTTCGTCATAGTAGATCCAACAGGCCCGTCACCGGTCATTCATATGCCAGTTGTGAACACTAATATAACGGGCATTTTCATTCTTTGCCTGGAGCTGGGAGAGAAATAGACTTTTTGATTATCTTCATCTGCAAATTCTCTAAAGACTGTCTTTTCAAACTTGTTTAAGGGTACTGCTGTTGGAGGAGAGAAGGACCGGATGTGGGAGCACGAGGCCTGACTGCAGACTAAGGAACACCTGCGACATTAGCCAAGGCGAGACCACGACAGAAAAGAGCTGCAGGACGAGGCACTGTTTTCGACAACATGAGAAGAAAGGGCCGACCTGATGCCCCTGCTCGATGTCCAGTGTTTGCCGACAAGTCCCCGCTCTCTGAATTCGGTCACACACCCGCCTATCTGAAGACTCTCGTTCCCCTAGTCTGTTCCTAATTTGGCCTTGCTCCATCCCCCTTTTTTCTCCGACCTACCCTATGGACTGTTTTGTACGCTCTTCTTCCATCTGAACTTTCTGACAATCACCTCAAAGGACACAGGGCGAAAGGGACCTTTCCGACCAGAAACGCGAGGAAAGGGTCGTGCCCTGCAACGCAGAACTTAGAATAGAGCTGGACCCGTAGCTCCATCGCCGGTGCTCCACAGCACCAACGAAAGACCACAAAGAATAATGAGAACTCGTTAACTTCGAACATTTGACATCCTCAATCACCGTTTCTGCTATGCCTCATTTCTCTCCCAGCCGCCATTGTATTGATCCTGCTCCAATCCGAATCTGAGATATGTAATAACCTGCCAGTTCACGTTATGATATGTACTTGCTGCTCTCGCTACAGAACCGTTTTTTGTATTACATTCCTATGACTTTCCTGCTGAACAAGTTTATCAAAGTTTATCCAATAGGTCCACCTCCTAAAAACTAGAAATCTCAAAATGTATTGTTTACAAATCTTTCATCTAGGGTTCCTACCGTTTTCTTTCTCATGCCCACCGCAATAGAACCAAGTAGAAAATGAACCAGCAAGATGTCTTGAATATGTTAAAGGGAGGACTGTTGAAAATTAGTACGTTTTGGTGAACATTATCCGCGCCATCTTGCCTCTTCCCCTGATGCCACACTTTTGTCGTGCGCACCCGCCATTTTAAGACGCCCCGATCAGAACGAACCCTTTTGCATGCCGCTGGCCCCTGACATAGCCCTTCGCCTTCACTAAGCCTGCACGCTGACCACCCCCCCTGCTTGCACCTGCCTTGAATCATAAACCCCTCTTCGGCGCTGCTCTGCCCCAGGCCCTCATCCTGTTCCCAGCGCGACACCTCCCTTCTTCCCTTTCATGATCCCCGGCCCTTAGATGCAAACCCCCTTTTCCCCGTGTGCCCGTTTGTCTTCCCCGTTCCCAGGCCGACACCCAGCTCTGCCGATACTATCCCTTGCCCCTCCCCGTACAATAGAAAGCTTCCCTCCTCAAAGGACCCCCGAGTTGATCAAAGCCCCCCCCCACCCCATGAGATCCGATCGAACCCCGCATTCCATGAATTGCCCGGAATATCCAGCTGCGCGATAGTCATCACCTGCTGTGACCAGGGTGGGGATTTCTACTGTAGATATGTGTGGGAACGGGCCCGAAGGGGGATTCCGGGAATGTCTTTTCGTACATCAAAGCTTTATCATATGTATGTAAACTGTAATAAAAACCACAAGCACTGTATATAAGGGGCCATGCCCCAAAACGTAAGTTAGAGCACCTCAGAACGATACCTTCTGTCCGTTTTGCTGTGTTCTCCTCCGGAGAGAATAAAAACCTTGTTTCCTGCTTTCCAGTCTCCAGCGCCTGCCTCTTCATTGATTAAATAACTAGAGGGTCACAGAGGCAATACCGCCGGGCAAATATCGATTGTCCCCGACCCGACTCAGGTTTCAACAGAGGAGGAGGTTGCAATCTGCTTAAATAATAATTACTCTGCTATTACTTTGATAGAAGCTTTTAATGTTATTTGCCGACAGGTCAATCTAGACCTGACTGTAAAGAACAAGCCCCACGTAGATAGGGGCCCAAAATGGTTCGATTCAAATTGCTCCAAGGCTCACTCAATCCTCCTGAAGGCTCTAAAAAACAAACTGAGAGACAAAGAACAGATAGCATCATTGAGAAAAAATTATAATAATGCTATCAGGGCGAGGAAATCTGAGATTAAAAACGAGGCCTGGAACGATCTTTTATCGCCCGATACACAGAGGGATAGTTCTAGATTTTGGGCGATAATAAACCATCCTTTTTTTGTGGGTTTAGAGAAAAAGAGAGCAGATTGCACCATACCCGACGAACAGTGGGTTACACATTTCAGTAATATCTACAGCTGTCCTGATAACATTCCAGGCTGTGAAATACAATCTACACAAGCAGTAGCTATTATTCCTCTGTTTAGCATCGAGGAGGTAAAAAAAGCGATTAGCGACACACACTCTAAAAAGGCTCCGGGCCCCGATGGGGTTCCCGCAGATTTCTTTAAGAGTGCTCCTGAATTAAGTACCAAAATTCTCACTAATATTTTTAATGCTACAAGAGATTTTATTTTTCCCACTAGCTGGTCTAAGTCAACCATAATACCGATTTTTAAAAAGGGACAAAGAACAGACCCGGCCTATTACAGTCCAATCTCCCTTATTGACTCTAGTGTTAAAATCTTGGGGAGAGTCCTTTTAGGTAGACTGACTCAGCATTTAGAAGGGAAGGGTGCCTTATCAAATGCACAATATGGTTTTAGAGCCAAAAGAGGAACCTTAGATCAGTGTTTAAACCTAGAACTGATCATAAATAAATACGTAGTTGCCAAGGGGGGTTCACTGTACATGGCCTTTATGGACCTCTCCTCAGCTTTTGACCTGGTTAACAGGGCCAAGCTGTGGGGGGTTCTTTTGTCCATGGGCATTGATGCACCTTTGGTGAGGTATCTGGCGGAGCTACACAGAGACCTTAAAACCTCGGTCAGAGTGACCTGCGAAGGAAGATGTACGTGTCACTTTAAGTCAGAGAGGGGGGTTAGGCAAGGATGTATCCTTGCCCCCCTCCTCTTTACTCTCTACATAAATGACCTAGAGGCAGTCCTGGCCGTCTCCCATACAGATATCCCGCGTGCAGGTGAGATAAAGATACCTGTCCTCCTGTACGCGGATGATGCTGTCCTCCTAGCACGCTCTGGAGTGGCATTAAACAAACTCTTTTTATCCTTTGGGGATTTCATGACCTCTTTGGACATGAAAACTAACGTAGAAAAATCCCATGTAATGATAGCAGGAGCTGCAGGCAGGAAAAGAAAGTCTAAAACTTTTTTCTGTGCTGGGAAAGAGGTAAAGAGAGTTCCATCCTTTCCCTACCTAGGGGTGACCTTTGATGAAAGGGGCACGTGGGGCCAACAGCTTCTGGCAAAAAGCAACGCTGTAGCAAGAACGGCTGCCGGGTTGCTTGGTTTCGCTAGAAAACTTGGAGCCCGTCCCATGGAGAGCATTATAAAGGTCTACAAAGCTAAGTGTCTGTCGGTTGCTCAATACGGTTCCGTTGTTTGGGGGTATAAAAATCATGAACTCGATAAAATTCAGAAAGTAGAAAATAAATTCTTGAGAACTTTGCTTTCTGTCCCCCAATCGACCTCTACATACATAATACATACAGAGCTTGGACTGGGCTATATTACCGACATTTTAAAATCAGCCCCAGTTATTGGATGGTTGAAAGTCTGGCTAAACCAGGAGCTTACTTTGAATCATTATATCCTCAAAGACTGTTTAGCCCTGGATAGAGCACACAATATCCCATGGTTAAAATATATTCACACACAGTTAACTTTAGTTGGCCGACCCGAACTTTTTTCTTCTCCTCATTTGATAAATCAGGGAGACATAAAAATAGTCAAAAATCTTTTGACAAATTATTATGTTTTGGAGAGGGAAGCCACAGAGTTAAATAAATCTACGGTCAGGAAACACTGTATGTTAACATCTGTACCAGGTATGGAACCATATCTCTTTTTGATAAATAAGCCATACCATCGTTTCCTTCTAACAAGATTTCGTCTGGACTTGATTCCCTTCATCCAGGGTAATTTTAAAAAGTGGAGTAGACCGGAAAATGCTGAACCATGTGATTGTGACTTTTTTTTCCATTCAGGACACGACTCATTTTATTTTCTTCTGCAGCCATTATAAAGAGATCAGGAAAAAATATTTGTTGCCAATACTGTGCAATCTGGGTTTTACACAGGTAAAACCAGCTATGATGTACCTGCAACTACTTCCGAACTCAAAAGTAGCATTTCATGTAGCTAGCTTTTTGGTTGCAGGTGTACGTATAAATAAGCATCGCTTCCAGAATTAGGCACCTAGTCCCAGACTAATGTTATTTTTAATATATTACTGATTTTACTTCTTTTTAACATTAATGTATAACTTATTTTGTATAATGAGATTTTAGGGTTTTTTAACAATGTATTGATTCATATAATAATGTGTCTTGATGAAATGTTGTTATGTACCACTGCTCGCTCTTTTATGATTTTTAATAATCGAATAAAGATAATTGACTGACTGACTGACTGAGTCTTTATGTTCTAAGTGGAAACATCTGGAGAGTCCATCTTCATTGGCATGGTTACTCCCAGGTATATGTTCCACTGTATAGTCCACCCCCTGTAGGGAAATGGACCACCCCCAAAGTTTGGGGTTTTCACCCTTCATCTGTTTTAGCCAAGAGAGGGGTTTATGGTCTGTCTGAACAATGAAGTGTGTGCCAAACAACTATGGCCTCATCTTCTTCAGAGCCCAAACCACATCAAAGGCTTCCCTCTCAATGGCTGACCAACATTTCTCTCTGGGGATAAACCTTCTGCTAATACAAGCTACTTGTTGATCCTGGCCCTCTGCATTAAGTTGTAATAACACAGCCCCTATTCCCAACTCAGATGCATCTGTTTGGACAATGGATTGTTTGGAATAGTCAGGACTTTGCTGTTTGGGATCATCAACTGCCTTCTGACAGCTAACAGTCCACTGACATTTCCTGGGCATTCTTTTTGAAGTAAGATCATTCAAGGAAGTCACCATAGACCCATATCCTGTCACAAATTCACTGTAGTACTCATTCAGGCCCAAGAAAGCTCTGACCTCAGTCTGAGTAGCGGGAGCAACCCAGTCTATAATGGTCTGGATTTTGCTCTGCAATGGTTGAACCTGGTGGCCCAGGTACACAGCCTTACTCTGCCCTATCTGGTACTTGGTGGCCTTGATAGTGAGACCTGCTTTCTGGTTCCAGGCCTGTAAGGACATTGTTCACCAACCTTTGGAATGTGGCAGGTGCATTCTTCAAAACAAAGGGCATTACAATAAATTGATAATGCCCACTATGGGTTGAAAATGCTGTTTTGGGTTTGGCATCTTCAGCTAGTCTGATTTGCCAATATCAAGCAGCAAGGTCAAATGTGCTCCAGAACTTGGTTGAGGCCAAAGTGTCAATGAGTTCATCTGCCCTAGGAATAGTGTGAGCATCAGTCCTAGAGACTGTATTGAGCCCCCTGTAGTCCACACAAAACCTCATTTCTCTCTTCACATCCTGGGTATGAGGTTTGTGTACCATGACCACCGGTCTAGCCCAAGGGTTATCCGAGGGTTCAACCACTCCCAATTCCAGCATCTTCTGGACCTCAGTCCTGATGCAATCTCTTACATGGTCACACTGCCTGTAAATCTTATTTATAACAGGTAGACTCTAACTTACATTCACTTCATGGGTACACCAAATGGTCTGAATAGGAGTCAAAGAAAACATATGTCTGTATTGATTGAGGACATTCCTGCAATCAATCTGCTGTTGCTCAGTGAGGCTGCCTGCCAAGGCTGCACCATCAAATGAGCCATCATCAGGGTTCTGTGAGAGGAGGCCAGGGAGTGGGTCACTCTCTTCCTCCTGTCCCTCATCAGTAACCAGGAGCCAGCCCTTTTCTGAACTGTCCAAATAGGGTTTGAGCCTGTTTACATAGAGCACCCATGGGGGCTCCTGAGAGTTCCAAGGTCTACCAGGTAGGTGACCTCTCCGTTCTGTTAAAGAATAGTATGGGGCCCACTCCACTTGTCTTGGAGAGCTGCTGGGGCCACAGGCTCCAACACCCATACTTTCTGTCCTGGCTGACAAACAGTCAGTACAGACTTTTGGTCATGCCAAGCTTTTTGCATTTCTTGACTTGCCTCAAGGTTTTTGCTGGCCTTCTTCATGTACTCAGCCATCCTGGAGCGGAGACCAAGTGCATAGTCAACAATGTCTTGCTTAGGTGGTTTGAGAGGTAACTCCCATCCCTCGTTTACTAAACACAGGGGACCCCTAACTGGATGCCCAAACAAAGGTTCAAAAGGCGGTAGCCAACCCTCTTTTGTGGGACCTCTGTGTAGGGAAAGAGAAGGCAGGGCAACAAGACATCACATTTATGCCTAAGCTTTTCTGGAAGGCCCAAGATAATGCCCTTCTGGGTTTTGTTGAACCTTTCAATCAACCCATTGCATTGTGGGTGATAAGGTGTGGTGAACCTGTAGTTCACTCTACACTCCTTCCACATAGTGTTATATTTCATATCGGTGCCGTAATATAGGTCAAGGGAACATCGTACACTTTCCTAACATCAGCTCCCCTCATTTCATATGAACGAGCCTTATAAGGACATAACTCCAAATAAGGAAAGACTGCCTTTTATGCACATAACGCCTTACAAGGTCTGCAGCTTTTTATGGACTAAACCTTTCAGCCAGTTCATGACGAGTTTGGGTTCTGCCCGATCGATACTGCTAAGACATCATTCTTAGCACTTATGAATAATTAATGATTACACTCTCCAGGAGGTACACTTCACCTCTTCCATCGAAGCACAAGGTTTAATCCCAAAGCGTCATCCTCATACTGATCAATGGGTAACACACATACATAGACTGTATAAATACAGCACTTCTTTCTATCAGTAAGCAGGAGGGAACCGAAACTTCAAGGCCGACACACTGACCAGAGATGCTGAGGCACCAGCATGCCATCGCTTCAGCTGACAGTGGTCTAACCATCCCTTGCGTGGTGTCCAACTCAAGACCAGGATGGAGTCCCACACTCTCAATATTCAGGTTTGGGGGTTCGACTAAATCCTACTCGAACCTCCAAAGGATTGGGGGTTCGACTAGGATTTAGGATTCTTGTCTCTTAGATTCTAGGCTATTAGGCTATTAGGCTCATTAGCTCTTTCGCACCTACTCACATGCTAGGTACACTTTGGTACATCTAGACAGGCATCTTAGGAGTATGCACTTTATTTTATAAATGCATTCTATATTCATGTATAGATTCATGACTGTTGCAAAATGGTAGAACAATACTGTTGGACTTGGCCTTTTTTGCAGGGTCATTCCTGAACTTTTAGCCTTCCTCCGGTATTTTGTCGGACCTGTTTTTGTTGGTCTTATGACTCTGGGCACTTTACCACTGCTGATCAGTGATAAAGAGCATATGCTCTCCCTATTGTAAATTGATGTATGGATTAGTGATTCCATGAATGGCTGATTTGGTTTACTGGTCAGATCCTAGTACAGTGCACGGAGTGTGCCCAGGGCTTGTAAACCAAATCCTGCTGGTGGGCTTGCAGCACTTGTTTTGCCACCCACAGAAGCAGCCTGTAAAAGTGTGTCTCAGGTCTGCCATTGCAGAGCCTGTGTGCAGTCTGGTACTGTCATGTTGACTGGGCAAGTGCACCCACTTGCCAGTTCCTAAACCTTCCCTTTTCTTCATATCAGACACCCCTATGGTAGGCCCAAGGGCAGGGTGCATTGTAAGTATAAGGTAGGACAAGCCCTGATGCGTATGACATGTACTAATAGTGAATTACAGCCATTTTCGTGTTTCACTATTGCAAGGCTACCTATTCCCCATATGCCAGAATGGGCAGTTTGATTATTACATCTTATAATCCTAACTGACTCAGGGAACTAGGTAGAAATTCCAGTTTAGTATGCCTGAACTCAGAATGATAAAATACATATTTTAGTGAAGTTGGTTTTAACATTCTGTGCTTTAAAATACCACTTTTAGAAAGTAGGTATTTTCTTGTCTAACTATCCACGTCTGCCTCTGCTAGGTTGTGTATTCCTTGTCTGGAGTTTGAGTGACAGGGGCTGGGGCATTCCAGGAGACAGGGTAAGTCAGCCCAGTGGTGAATAGAGAGATGTGCATCTAGATGGGAGGGAGGAGTTGCATCTGGGACCTGAATAGGGCTGATAGCACCTCCTGTGGTGCGTCTGATGTTTCTGCCGGCACTGTGAAAGGAGAGTCATGTAAACAGAGTGCTCCAGGACTGACCAGAACTGGTTTGGAATAGGCAAAGGCCTCTCTGCCTTCATAGAACAAAGAGAAACTGTGTATAAAAGAGGGGACCCAGAACTTAAGATCACTTTTGGACAACAAGAGGAAACCTTTGTTGAGGAGTGGAACCAGAGAGACTGAGGAGAGACTATCCTAAAGCTGAAGTGCTGCTTGAGGGATTGACCTTCAGTGGTTGCCTGGCTGCCAAAGAAAGGAGAGAGGAACTTTGTGTACTTTCATCAACTTGTAAGGATCTCCAAGGGCTTGAGAACAGAGCTTGCCCCCTGCTGACGTCTCAGCAGCAACAGACTTCACCCACCAGCTCCCCAAGAGTTCTTTTGAAGTGCCTGCAGTTGTGCTGGACTTTTTGAGGACTTGCGCATCGCAAGGATCTGGAAGCGCGACTCAAGAACAGGAAGCGTGTCAGTGAACTGCCGCTTCCGCTTCACAACACGAAGTGCCTCGCATCGCCGGAGAAGAGGATCGACGTTGCAGCAGACGCCACCGCATCAACTGGAAGCGTGTCGCAGAAGAATCATTGAGTCACCGCAGGGCCACTGAAGCGCCTCGCATCGCCAGGAGAGAGGATCGACGTTGCAGCAGATGCAGCCGCATCACTGGGAAGCGTGTCGCAGGGCCTGTCGCGGCTCATCGCCGGAGAAGTGGATCGACGTCGCATCAGATGCCGCCGCATCTATGGGAAGCGTGTAGTAGGGCCTGTCGTGGCTCATCGCCAGAGAAGAGGATCGACGTCGCAGCAGATGCCGCTGCATCACCGGGAAGAGTGTCGCAGGGCCTGTCGTAGCTCGCATCATTGTGGGAGTAACTCGCATCGCCAGGAGAGAGGATCGACTTCGCAGCAGACGCCACCGCATCACTGGGAAGTGTGTCGCAGGGCCTGTCGCGGCTCGCATCATGTAAAGCATCTCGCATCGCCGAAGAGGATCGACATCGCAGCAGACGCCGCCTCATCATCGGGAAGTATGTTGCATCAAGAAGAAAGCACCATCTTTGTTTCTTTGCACGAAATTTTCAACACATCTCAAGGTACATTGACTCAAAGTGTCGCATTTTAAGGTCTAAAGAGAACTAAGCCAATTCTACCATTTAAAGTACAGTATTGTGGATTTTTGTCATTTGTGGTCTTGTGTTAAATCTATATAAAGAATACTTATTTTTAATATACAACTGTGTGGTGTCCATCTGTAGTGTTGTCATTGGGTTACTGTATGTGTTCACAAATGCTTCAAACACTGCTTCTGAGATAAGCCTGTCTGCTTGTGCCAAGCTACCAAGGGGGTGAGCAGGGGTTATTTTAGGAGTGTACCCCCTTATCCTGACTAGACGCAAGGGTCCCTATTTGTCACAGGTTCCTACCTATGCCAACTAGAGACCCCCAAATCTAACAAATACTATTCCTTTTTATTCACTATACTGCTGGTTATATATCTCTGTTACTGTGTTACAGTCGTAACAGCACACCTATTCTACATGAGAAGAACTACTGTACAAGAAAAAAAAATTGTAAACACGTCTGACTGTTTCTTCTTTGTATCTCTCTTAGAGCAAAAACAAGCAAGCACGAGCGATTGGGTGAAAAGTAATATATTGTTTCCACGAGTCTGAGGTTATTGTGTTCTAAAGTTGCACAAACTAATCTCTCTGATAACAGGAGATTCTAGTGGCACTGCGAGCTAGCTAATGCGAACCATAGGCTAGTATTCCGTAATCGTTGTAGGTCCTGCATGACAGGGTACTTTTTGGGACTACACTACATGGTTCCCAACGTAGTCTAATGGCACACAACGTGTCAAACATGGTTTGCCCAACGTGGTAAAATACATGGCACACTTACTTAACAGTAGAATCTGAGTAGCCCAGTTGTGCTCATTCTCAGAGACCCTACTTACAAAACCCAGAGAAGTCTGGAGTAGGTTGGAAAAAACTCTGCCACAGCGGAGTAGGCGAGATATCCTATGAATTGGCTGTTGGTTAATCAAGCTTGAAAGGAAATATTCCCAAAATAGTGCATAAAACCTTTGCATCAAACCTTTCATAAACTTCCCTGGAAAGTTAGCCTGCATTCTAAAACACAATGGTTGAACAAGGGGAAGATTCAGACCAGGTACTTAATAGGACTGGTGAGGGAGATGCAGATGCAATATATATAGTGCATTCCAAAGTAAGACAAACTCTGACAGTTAAACTTGTCAAACATGGTTTATCTCCGAGAGGAAGTGTAGTAATATTTGTGATAGAGCCACACGAAGATTTCAAAACAGAGGTATTCTACTCTTGAGTCAAATTCCCAGAAGCAGATGCTGTAACAAAACCTTTTCATTACTACACACATGAAGAAGTTAAAGCGGCTTACACTCCATTTGTGGAAATTGAGATTCCGCTTACTTTCCAGGAACATATTTTCTGGTTTAGTGGCGCCCTAACCCGCACAAGAACAAGAGCAAGGCTTGGTCCTTTAGGGAGACCAAGAGTAACATGGCCGATATTAGCTACCTATCCACCACATCCAGACATTGACACAATGGCACAAGATGAACTACTTTTTCAACTCAAAAAGTTGATAAACTCTAAAGAAACATGACACATTTTGTCTTAAAGACAATAGCGGTCCAACCTAAAGTAATTACACCAAATCCAGCTCTTACACAGAGCACAGGTACTAAAATTACTCTACAAACATTACACATTGTAATGGGCAAAGTGCCCACAAAAGGGAACACATTTGTTTCTGGGTAGCTCAAAATATAACCCAGTTAGAAGCAGTATTTCCAAATACAACACCATTTGAAAACACAGAATGTTAAGAATCTGTTTGCCCATGGGGATTACACCACAGTTAGAGGATTGCACCTCTAGGGGTACAGTCTTTACTGCCATATATACCAGAACACATGGTATTCCTTCATTAGCAGTAATACCAGATGTATTAAGACAAATACAAATTGACTATAGAGCAGATCCTGCCCTAAACTTGGGGATGAAGTTATTAAATAAATACAACCAGGTATCAGCTATAATACTAGCTAATATTAAAGGGGAAGCAGCATCAGTGGCAATCTGCCAATGCCTAAGGGAAGTCGACCTGTTAATTCAGGAGGCTGAACTACCCAAAATAATTGAAACTGAGTATGCAGAATTAGGCAGAGTTAGTTTGGGGGGGAAAGCATTAAAACCTCAACTACAGGGCAGTCCTGAGAAGGACACTGTTAAACAAACACCTACTTCATCTAAAGAGAAGTGGGATAAAAAAGAAAACAATAAAGATAAGAGATCTCTGTTACGAGGTAGGTCTCCTCAATAGGAGCCCTCTGAAAAGAGGTATAACCTCAGGAATAGGGTTAATATTAGGGAACCTGACAGGTATCAGGATTCTGATACAGGTTTCTCTCGTTCCTTTCAGGGCTCGAAGAAAAGCTCCGAAAGAGAAGGATGGGCAGAACACAGAGAGGAGCGCACACAGTCCAGAGACAAGCAGCGCGCTCAAGACTTTACTTCTAAAAAAGAAGTTAAGCAAAATCCTAAACCTCAATTTAAGAAAAAGAAAGTTGCTCGTCTGAAAATCAGACATGCCCAGAATTCTGAGGAAACAACTTCTGAATGAGGAATGGGCTCTGACAATGCTAGACAGCACAGCAGAAGTAAAATAGCTCGCCTAAACCTGAAGGAATTTCCGGTGACTGCAGAATTGAATGATTATATCACAGTGAAAACACCAGATACCTGGATGAGTGTCCCACATAGGTTATATAAAATAACACTCCGGCTGGAGGGGGACAAGCCCAGGAAGGTAAAAACTCTTTTTTTGGAAGAACTTATCATCTGGTTATGACATCCAATAGCAGAACAAGATTGTCCGCCTGCATTCGTTATGGAATGCCCCAGGGGAGAAAGTATAATTTTTCCTGCATTTTCTAACTACTTTCCCGTTCACCTTAAACATACATATAATCAGGAGTGGCCAGTAACCCAAGCTCCAGCACTGTACAAAAATCACTCAGGGTGGGATGAGAACTCAACCTACCATGTGATCCTGTTAAAAGTTTCACCTAATGCTAAGAGGGAATATCCTATAAAGCAAGAAGCTAAACAACAGGTCAGGGACATCTTAGATCAACTTGAATACCAGGGGGTCATTGAAAAATGTACCTCTCCAATGAACAATCCTTTTATTCCTGTTGCTAAAACCGACAATACATATCGTCTAGTTTTAGAATACAGACATCTACACTCATGCACAAAGACATTTGCTGTCCAAAATGCACATAGTGCCGCATTAATGAATAACATTGTGAGCAAAAAATACAAAACCACTCTTGATATCTCAAATGGATTTTTCTGCCAAAATATAGCACCTGAAAGCAGGTATCTGACCGCCTTCACTGCGTTTGGGTCCCAGCAACAATTTTGTCGACAAGCACAAGGGTACAAAAACAGCCCAGGTGTATTTTCAGCAAGAGTAACAGAGTTACTTCAAAATTTTATGAAGAAGCGTTGTCCTATGTGGATGATATTTATCTGACAGATGACGACTTAGAGAGGCACATGACCAGGGTAAGCACCATTATTATGGGATTTGCCGCAGAGGGCTGCAAGTTCAACTTTAAAAAGTCAAAAATCGCCCACCTCATGTACTATTTTTGGGATATGAGCTGTCAAGTGAAGGCAAAAGTCTGGCAGCTAACTTTATAGAAAAGTGTGCGCTGCTCCAGCCTCCAAAATTTTTAAAAATTTACAATCAATATTAGGATTCCTAAATTTTGCAGGACATACATTTTAGATTACGCACAAAGGGTAAAACCTTTCTATTAATTAATAAAACCTGACTTTTCGGTCAAAGATTGGACACAAGAGCATACTAATATTCTTTGTTTACTCCAGGAAGACATGATTGCTTCCAAACACTTCCAAACATGCGTAAATGTACGCAACTTAGTGATCGAATAATCGCGGGTCAATGCGGGTACACTTATTTAACTTTTAATGAAGGAGAAACTGTACCAATCGCATGCAAATCACACCTGTACACAAATGCAGATATGCGTTTCACTTCAACCGAAAAAATCCTGACAGCAGTTCAGACAGCGGTAGCAAGAGAAAGAGCACTGGCTCAGGGGAAACGCATTATTGTCATAACTCCAGTAACAGCTTTAGAAGCTGTTACAAAAGCCAGTATCCCAAATGCAAAAGCGTTACTTCCCAGGTGGATACAATGGGCTAATTCTCTTACTGCAACAGACATTGAATACAGATTTGATCCCAGTTTAAAAACACAGGCGTTCCTGCAATATGAAAAAGAATATCCTCTACCAAATGAAATCTTGCCTCTAGATCAGTATGAATATATAATTTACACTGACGGATCTGCTAAACCGGCGATAGGGAGTAGGCAGCAATATTTTTCAGCGTGTGCAATCGTAAAAGGTCTCATGCATGATGGCAAGTTCCATTCTAGTTGCACAAAGACTCAATCTCTAGGAGACTGCATGGCTCAGTTAGCAGAATTAAAAGCGCTGAGACTGGCACATGTAAATGTGGATCTCGAATTCCCCACACTAATCTTGTGTGATTCCTTTTACTGTGTACAGTCGTACAATAAGTATTTACACCATTGGGAACAGAACGGGTTTAAAGATGCAAAAGGTGGCACAATAAAGCACAAAATGCTGTGGGAACAGGTAGTGGAATTGAAATCCTTACTACCAAGGACTAACGTGATCCACACACTACGTTGTCAAAGTGATGGCGTGCACATTGAAGGGAATTCATTGGCTGATGAAGCAGCAAAGGGGGCTGTTCGCACGGCTTCCGTATCTCCGCTGGCTTGTTCAAAGACGAGAATAAACGTATATATTATGATAGCTGTCATCGCATCATGTAAAGCAGCACAGCAGTACCTAAAATTGCACTCAAATACTCCTACAAATTAGATGCACAAAACATTCCATATGCTCAGATTCCTGGATTGAGGGATAGAGTAATACCAAAAATGGATCGTAGGCAAGGGTTAATACTAGCTGCATGTGAGGGTTAGGGCTCTGTGCACACAAGCGTTACAGCGACTATTTCTTTACTGAAACATTGCTATTGGTGGCCAGGGTTAACTAAGCAAACTAAAGACTATGGGCCAGATGTAGGTAAACTACATTTACCGATTCTAAAATACAGAATTTTAGCGATTCGGTATTTTAGAATCGGTAAATGCTATGTAGGTAATGAATCTCTAAGTATTACCGAATCGGTACGATTCGGTATTTACCGAATCGGTAATTACCAATTCGGTAAATCTCATTCATTCCTATGGGCCTGGAGGCCTATAGGAATGAATGGGAATTACCGAATCGGTATTTACCGATTCGCTAAAAGGGGTAACACATTCAAGGGTGGCAGGGTGTCACTTTGACACCCTGTTGCACCCCTGAATAGTGCATGGGTGCACATGTGGCACACATACATACCATAACGGCATGTGTGTCTGCCACATCGCACTGATGGAAATGCAAAAAAAATGCTTTTTCAAAGGTTTTCATTATTTACCACCAACTTGTAGTTGGTGGTAAATAACAAATCCTTAACTGAGGAATGCACTGACTTGAGTGCTCCCTACATCCTGGATTAGGTAATTTACCGAATCGGTATGTTAAGAATTCAGTATTTTACCGAATCCTTAAATTATCAATTCGGTAAAATACCGAATCCTACAAAAATGCCACCTACATCTAAAAAGCCCAATACCGGTTGGTAACGGCCGAAATACAGTAATTTCGGCCGTTAACGACCAGTATTGGGCAACCTACATCTGGCCCCATGTCTTGAAATGCAACATCTGCCAGCAGATGAAAGGCTCCACCATTGCACGCCAGACACAGACGCCATTACTGATGTTAGACAAACCTTTTGCATGTGTGTACTTGGACCACTGCAGCCCATTAGAAACGGACGGGTCGTACAGATATATCATGGTAGCAGTGGATTCCTGCCCAAGATTCCTATGGGTATGGCCCCAGCATTCTGCTGATGCTCGAACTGTTATAAAAGATTTGTGAGTCTTTATCAGTACATACGCAGTTAGCACGTTACACTCTGACCACGGCCCTGCGGTTAGCTCTCGGGCTTACAAAGAGGCCATGGAAGGAATGGGAGTACCATTGTGGTTCTCATTAACAGCTAGGGTATTAGGCAAGGGCGGTAGTTGGGTCACACACCTATATGGGGTCCAGCAGGCATTAAACAGCCAGCCAAGAAACTCACAAGGAGGTGTCACTCCATATTAGGTCCTCTTTGGGACACAAATGTGGGTACCTGATCTTGATTGTGAAGGCGCAGTGGCGGATAAAAAACCATTTGATATCCATGATCGTTTGGCTGTTTTACAGGATCTGAATGAATCCAGGACAAAACAAAGCAATGTCCATCTAAAGCAGACCGCCACTGAAGAAGTCAAGGTAGTCACGGCAAGACCTGTCTGGATCCCAAAACCCGGGATCTGGTCAGAGAGAAAATTGCGGAGAACAAGGAATTTGGACCTTCTTACAGAAAACCTGTAGCAGTCCTTGCAGTACACGGAACAAGAATTGTGCTGCTCCCGCCTCTTGCCGGAAAAAAGGAGAAAAGATTTGTCTCAATTGACTCAGTCAAACCACATTATGTGGCCGATACTAAACAGTAGGCCCAGTGGACTCCAATGTAGCAGACGTCTTCCTCTAGCTACAATCCAAGAAGTTCAAACAGAAAGACTCATCACGTTTGAAGAGCCACCTGTAAGGAATGAAGGGCTGAGTAACAAAACTATGGAACTTGTTCTACTTGAACCAAACATTCAAATTCAAAACGAAAGTGAGAATAATTTACAAGTTGCAATTCGACCAAATGCAGACGTCTACATCAACTTGCCTCATCAAGAGGATAATAACATTTCAACCAATCCCGATGCAATTCCTACAATTGATCGAACAGCATCTGGCTATTTCATTAACTTTGATACGTTTCCACTGGATCCAAGCGAGCCGGAAACGACGCCAGCCAAAACATCATTCAAGCAAGAATTAAAGAACTTTCTTTTCTTTCTTCAAAAGACATACCTGGTATCACCTTGGATTGAACTTTGGGAAATTTCTGGGATAATGTTTTTTCTTATGTGGCTAAGTTTAGAATTGACTTTTAGCATGCTTATTAATGGACATTATCTTCAACAAGATTCCACAGCCCGAAAGGTCAACATCCTCCTGAAGCCACACACATCGTCACATTGTGAACAAAGAGACTTGTCATCAGTGACCATCACAGCTGTTCCTATACCTCATGGTATAGTATGGGACAAAGTTGATTTAAACATAATCGGACCGACCAAACTTTTAAAAACTAATCATGTATTTTGAATCTCATTAAGTGATTTCATTACTTCCAGTACATTTTCTGATGATTGGGACACTGAAACTGTTAATAACATGTTATCTGATCTGGAAAAAACTGTTGCATTTTCTAATACTAAAATGTTGAAGGGGTCATCAGACTATGACAAATTGTACTGTTATCAACTACTAAAGTACAATAGATCAGACCCCAATTGGAAGGAGTGCGTGGTTTGGCCCTTAGACACAAACACAAGTCATAAACGGTTCCTGCACATCACCAAAGGACTTAGTTTACTTAGGCCAGACTCATGATATGTACAGAGAGAACATCCAGGGGTAGTGACATCCTATAGTGTTGGGAAGTTGTGCCTACAATGGCTAGAGACCTCAACACTTGCATAAGTGAAACAACACTTATCTTTACTTACAAACGACATGGATCTTAGGGACGTTTTAGTAGGACCTAGGAAACAACATCAAAAACGTTTCATATATGCAGGCATTTATGTTGCCTATAATGAAATCTGGAAGATTTCCCAAGAAGATGCTGCAGTGAGAATACAGAAAATAGACTGTATTAACTTAGAATAAGCTTTTGCTGTAGTGGATAATGGGTTAACAACTTTGACCTCCAGAGTGTATTCATTGGGCAACATTTATTCTTCTGCTATAGACATACTGAAACAGGATTTGGCAATATTACAACACGGCCAATATCAGTTACCTTCTATTATGTTATTAAGCTGGACGCCACAATCCTTGCGTGCAGGCTTTGTGCCTTGGCTTTTCATAAACAGTATGTCTGTTTTCATAATACAATCTAACTGATACACAGATAGAAATGGCACAAAGGGGAGCTAAATATACAATGCTGCAAATTGAAAAACTGGACAGGCTACCATTTACAGTAGCTGAATGACCATCCACTGAGTGGCTAATCCATGGCAAAATAACTCTCCCGGTCACTACATTTCAGTTTCACTATATCCTTGAGCAAAGGCAGGCAGGCAGATATGAAAGGTTGGATAAAGAATTCGTTAGGAAATCCTGGGATTTACCATATAAATTTCAGTGCCGAGTGGGGATCGAGAAGTGTTTCTTAGTGGTACCAACTGCAAGAACGCTTTAAGCGATTCTCTCATATGCCAAGACATTGTTTTACACGGAGCCTGTAATGGTTCCATTTTGAATCTGTCTTGCCACATGAAAGGAACACCAGCTACTTTGATAACCCCAGTGTTCGAGTTACTTTCCAATGGGAGTTACTTGATGCTGAATGATCAAGGTTGCTGTGGCATGCTTCCATGCATTGCATATCTGGTCACCGTGAACACCAGGGTTACTTGATGTGTGCAAGTATTGTTTCCTACCACAAATACAGCCAGGGAGGCGCTAGTATGGCCTTCGCTGAATGTTTCGTTGATACAGTTTGATGCTTTGAGCAGAATGAAAGCCATGCTTTTAAAGCAAACCGTGCCGTTAACCTCTGCTCAAGAAACCTTTGAACTGCAAATTGCAAGGACCTCGACAGAGATACAGGCACTAATCCACACCAACTGCCCCCTACATTTCGTAGAAATGGTGAGACATATCTTTAACATGTCTGATAAGAGTGGCATTATACACCTATTTAAGACCATAGGGTCCGAATTCCTTAGTACTTTCCAAACAATCCTCAGAGTTATTCCTAACTTCATACACTCCGTGTTTGGGAGCATTTTCGGGGGTCTACCTCTGATACTGCTTGCTGTAGCTGGAATCCTGATTGTCGTTTACCTGCTTCACAATGGATGGACCATCCACCAGAGAGATTGCGAGAGCTCTCCTGGAAAGATATTACCGTGAGGGCATGGTACAGCATCTGGGTGCACCTCGCCTACGGGGACTAAGTGCTTCTTGGTTCCTATCCTTCAGACCAGTCTTTGAGGACTGCATCGTACCTGTCTTCCGATGCCTGTTCTGCAGAGGCGAATGCAAGTTGGACATCTGTCTGACACCTCTGACGGAGATGCAAGCGGCCGTAGACTCCGGGCTGGAACCACTGCAGTCCCATGCTTTACTCTGTCCCCAGCGTATTCCCATTTTGACGCCTGCCTCCCTTGAGGAAACGCAGGTGCCTTTTTCGACTGAATTAAATTTCAGCTCCAACATTGACACCGAGATTTCGAATTCAGCCGCGGAAGCCCACATGCAAGCTGTTGGCAACGAGGAGTTATATCTATGCACACTTAATGTGCTATGCCAGGTACTACAATATTTGTCCCCTATGACAGCAGGCAGCAACAATGTTATGTCTCCCAGCCAGGACATTTAATCTAAATCTGGGTCACCATGTACTGGGAACAAATATGGAACTTTTACTTTCCCTTTGTTTGCTCTCGAAATATTTTTTTCTTTAAAATTGACACTTTCTATCTCCGTGCATGGCCTTCTAAGTACGCTTACAGTAGTTCAACTTGTATGATCAAACTCATAATAATAAATAAATAATAATTGATAAATGTATGCACTGACACTGTTATCAATGTGTATTTCGAAAACGTGTATTATTATTGTTAAGTATTAGGTGGAGTGGGTGTAATATTTCATATTGGTACTCTAATATAGGTACAGGGACCATCGTACATTTTTCCTACATCAGCTCCCGTTATTTCATATGAATGAGCCTTATAAGGACATAACTCCATATAAGGAAATTCTGCCTTGTATGGACATAACGCCTTATACGGGCTGCAGCCTTTTATGGACTAAACCTTTCACCTAGTTCATGACGAGGGTGGGTTCTGCCCGATCGATACTGCTAAGACGTCATCCTTAGCACATATGAATAATTAATGAGTACACTCTCCCGGAGGTACGCTTCACCTTTCCCATAGACGCACATGATTTAATCCCCAAACGTCATCCTCTTACTGAACAATGGGTAACACACATACATAGACTGTATTAATACAGCACCTCTTGCTATCAGTAAGCATGAGGGAACCGAGACTTCAAGGCCGACACATTGACCAGAGACGCTGTGGCTCCGGCATGCCATCGCTCCAGCTGACAGTGGTCTAACCATCCCACACTGTCACTATTAAGGTATGGGGGTTCGACTAAATCCTAGTGGGATTCTTGGCTCTTAGATTCTAGGCTATTAGGCTCTTAGGCTCATTAGCTCTTTCGCACCTACTCACATGCTAGGTACACTTAGGTACATCTAGACAGGCATCTTAGGAGTACGCACTTTATTTTATAAATGCATTCTATATTCATGTATAGGTTCATGACTGTTGCAAAATGGTAGAACAATACTATTCCTTTTTATTCACTGTATTGCTGGTACTATATCTCTATTACTGTGTTACAGTCGTAACAGTGCACTTATTCTACATGAGAAGAACTACTGTACAATAAATTCTTATTGTGAACACGTTCAACTGTTTCTTCTCTGTATCTCTCTGAGAACAAAAACAAGCAAGCACAAACGATTGGGTTAAAAGTATTATATTGTTTCCACGAGTCTGAGGTTATTGTGTTCTAAAGTTGCACAAATGAATTTCTCTGATAACAGGAGATTCTAGTGGCACTGCGAGCTAGCTAATGTGAACCATAGGCTAATATATGCTGCGGGGTGTACAGAGTCAGTCTGCCACCAGACCCACAGTATATGTTATCTGTAATCGTCATAGGTCCTGCATAAGAGCGTACTTTGTGGGACTACACTACAAGAGCAGTAATGTAAATTGACATGAAGTTTGTACCCCTGTCCGTTAAGACCTCCTTAGGTAAACCCACCCTGGAAAAAATTCCCAGGAGGGCCCTGGCCACCGCAGGAGCTGTTGTGGTTCTAAGGTGTATTGCCTCTGAATACTTAGTGGCATGGTCCACCATCACTAGTATGTAACTGTGCCCAGATGCAGTCGGAGGGTTCATGGACCAATGATATCAATCCTTCTCAAAAGGAACCCCCACCACAGGTAGTGGTATGAGGGGGCCTTTGTGGTACCACCTGACTTACTACTGGCTTGACAGTTGGTACAGGAGCGGCAAAACTCCTTGGTGTCCTCTGACATATGAGGCCAGTGAAAGTGTGGGACAAGCCTGTCCCAAGTCTTACTTTGGCCTAGGTGTCCTGCCAAGGGAATGTCATGTGGCATCGGACAGAGCATGCTCGGTGGCAGCGAGCAAACTTTGAAACTCCCCCCCCCCTTGCCCTTAGGTCTATCCCTCTTCTGCTTCCTTTCAGAAAGGCTCTTAAGACCTGGCTTTTCTCAGTCTAACATCTATATGGATTCTCTCTTCCCTTTTTATCCTGCTTCTGGACGACTAGTCTCTTGCGCCTTGATGCCTTATGGTGATTGTTGCGCTCTACAAATTACAAATCAAATCAAATTACAAATCAAATGTGCCAAGGTGAGTAGGAAGCCCCTAAACTTCAGAGGTATGACCAACCTCCTGGTGCCCCAGGCTTGGGGTCTCTACCCTCTGAGTAAAGGAGTCCTTCATCCCAATATATCCTGTGGGATCCACGGACACTCCCAGCAGCCTCAGCAGCAGCTTGCTACCTGAGGAGTTCTCAAGAGAGGGGCAGGTTTGCTGCTCCCGGCTCAGATCTGCCCTGGAAGGCCCCCCTGGCCCAAAGAACTCAATCTGATCAGGTTCTAGTTAATCTGAGACAGTTCCATCACGGGGACTGAGATCATCTCCCTTAAGAGACTGATCCTCTCTCTGAGCCTGGGGGGAAGACACAGCCTTACCCCTCCTGTTCCTTCTCTTGGAAGGAACCTGGTCCATTTTTTCAGAATCCAAGGCCTGTTCAGTAGAGGTTAGTTTGGCCTATGACCTGGTCACAGCAAACGCATCTGCAGAGATGCTCAGCATTACTGCATGAGCCTTAAGTTCCACCTCAGCCCAGGCTGAGGTCTCCAAACCATTGCCCAACAAGCATTCCACTGGAAGGTCTGAGCTAAACCCAACTTTCTTAGGGCCAGTTATCCCACCCCAGCTGAAATTAACAACTGCCAAGGAATGATCAGTCCTGACATTGTTAGCATTGGTCACTTGGTACATCTCACCAAGTATGATCTGGTTAGGGTTCACAAGATCTTTAGTGACAATAGTGTCACTTGCACCTGTGTCCCTGCGTGCCATGGCCTCCTTACCATTAATCAAAGGCTGCTGTCTGTATTTGCCCAGGTTACTGGGACTGACAAATAAGGTGGCAATGTCCATGCCACCATCACAGAGAAGCACAGCCTGAGCTAGAGTTCTGACTAAGCTGGAACCCATCTCAGAGCCAAGGTTAACCCTACTAATCCCCTTTTCCATGTACCACCACTTGAAACTGTACTAGGGGGAGCAGTTGCCTTAGGGGCAGTGGTGGTTGGCGTTGAATCCTTGGCCTTTAGACAATTGGATCTTTTCTTTACATAAGTAACACCAAGGTTTCTTTTTGCCCTTTCCCTTGTTGGATTGTGACCCCCCCCCCCGATGCAGGGTTTGGGGCCCTGATGAAGCCTTGTCATCTTTACCCTTGTCCCCACCCTTATCTGAAGTTTTAACATCTTCCTTCTTTTGGTCACTACCATGGTTCTGGTTTCTCTGCTTCACCCTGGTTCTGACCCACCTATCTGTCTTCTTTCCCAATTCTTAGGGAGAAGTCAGGTCAGAGACAACCAAGTATTAATGCAACAATTTTAGCAATTATGAATGATCTGCTCAGAAATAATCAAATTGTACAATCCTTTAAAATCATTCACTTTGCTGCCAATGGCACTTTTCACAAAGTATTCCCAGTCCTGATTCTGTGCCTTCTTGGTGTCTCTGAACTTAATCCTGTACTGTTCAGTGGTTAAGTCAAACCCCTCAATGAGAGCACTCTTTAGAACTGAATAATTGTCAGCATCCTCTACTCTAACAGTGAGGAGTTTTTCTCTACCTTTGTCGGCAAAGGAGAGCCACACGATAGCTGCCCACTGCTCTTGGGGGACCCTTTGTACCTTACAGGCCCTCTCCAAAGCAGTTATCCATTTATGGATGTCATCCCCAACATAGTAGGGAGGGACAATCCTGCTCAGGTTAGTATTATCAAAGGAATGTTCCTTAATTCTAGGGACACTGTTGCTGCCACCATGGGACTCTAGTCCCAACTTTTTTCTAGCTCTCTGGACTTCTAGTGACTCTTTGCCCAGGGCCAATTGCTGTTGCCTGAGCCTAAACTTAGCTTTCTCAAGTTCCAGAAATTGGTACTCCCTGTCATAATAGTGGTCCATCTTGCTAGATACTGATGCCCCTACAGACTGTCCTGAGTGATTAGACTCTGCAGAGGGAGATCTAGATCTCTTTGCTAAACTCTGCACTCTTCCAGGACGGGTGAAGAGGTGGCCATCTTGGCCATCTCCATCATCTCCCTGAAGATCAGAGTTGTCCAGGAGGGAACCATCTTGCTCCTCCTGGCCAGGGTTTGAGTCTAGGTCATAAAAGGTGTCACCTGTCCTAATTCCCTGTCCCACCCACTCTCTCTTGTTCATCTGACCTGGGGATCTTTCTAAGGTCACCAAGATGTAATGTCTCTATGAGACATTAAGTGTTGGCACTTCTCCCTGTCTTCAGCTTTCTAGAGGCACACAGGGCTTTCTTTCAAGTGTGGGGAGGTGTTGCACCTACCTAATCTAGTGGGAACTAAACTCTCTGAGGTTGGAGAAAGGGTGTACTAGACCCTTGACTTACCCAACCCTAAGTTCAGTAGAACTTACTTATTCTAAGCTAGTATTATATGTACCTAGTACTTAGTGGCTTGCAGTTAATTAATTCAAAGATGTATCTAGTAAAACAATGCAGGCTTAACTCCCACCGCTGCCACCAGTGTGAGAAGCTGGCCTTGTATATGCTGTCCTCTAATTAAAGTGGACACCCTGTACCAGTCCAAACAACCCTTTTGGCGATTTAAGAGGTCAAAGATAAACTTAGAAAGCTATCCAAGTGGAAGCTGTGGGGAGCAGCTTTCAGGTTTAGTCTTGAAGGAATGTTAAATATCTTGTTCTACCAAAATGCAATCTTATAGTACTGGTTAAATGAAAGGAGAACCACACAGTAGTTATACAAATATGTATTTATTATTATAACACACTTTAAAAACCTCTCAGTATCTGTTACACACAGATAAACACAAAGCACTCAATACTGTAGTACAGAATCAATCATAAGTAGCACTAATACACAGTGGGCTCCAGGGGGAGAGAAAACCATATACTAAAACAGTGGTATAAGAACCACGACTTGAGTCAAGACAGTGTCTAGAGGATCTAGAATCGTTGGGACCCCACGGAGGATGGGTGCAGTATGAGAATACGACTGCGTGCTAAGTACAATTCAATGAAAGAGTCGGGTTGCTGTTTTACAGTTTAAGGACCCTTCCCAGTGGATTATGAAGAAACCCCTTCGAACTTAGAAGGCTGGAGAGCCACCCCACCCATAGATACCGAAGTATCAGAGTTACCAATCCCAAGGAAGCCGGGTGCGTAGGTCTGAAGTGGCATCAGAAACCGACTTTGAGTCTTCAAAGCAATGCCACTGCTGGAAAGGAGAAAAGTGTCCAGTTGGAACCCACAGGTGGATTCTTGATGGAAGGAACCTGGTCACTCAGGGGTGACCAGGTTTTCGGTAGACGAATGTCTACAATGTTGGGTGCTTCAGGTGTGATAATGGAGACCTTAACTCTACAGCTGCAGGGACCAGGAGATGTCAAGGACAACCAGGAGCTGGATACGAGCTGTCCAATGAAGGATGTTGAGTGCTGACGGGTTAGTATCCAGAGGGAGCATCAACAAGCCTTGGCAGCAGCAACCCACAAAGAAGGTCAAAGCCCAACAAGGACCAGAGGACTCACCACAGCAAGGGGATTCAGGGCAGGTCTGGAGCAACCAGAGGAGCCCACGTAAAGTAGTGTTGTCCCTTAAATGGACCCACACGCCAAAGAAACAGGAGTCGCAATGGGGGCTCTAGCAGTTGCACAAAGTAACAGCTTGCAGGGCACAGAGCGCAAGGAGGCCAAAGTCCTTAGTACAAAATGTTGGCAGAGGTTGGGGAACACCAACAAGCATATTCACTTGCAAAAGTATGTGGTGCACAGGGCTTCGAGTTATGTGCTCCCTACGAGGGATACTGGCCTCAAACTCAGTGAAAGGGCAGCTCAACCTCAATGAACGTGGAAACCTACCTCCTGTGAGCCTTTGGAATCCACAGGAGCTCAGGATAAACAGGCTGGTCAGTTGCATTACGGTGCCTGTGAATGCAGGGGAGTGACTCCTTCACCCCAAGGGAGATGCTCCACAGGTCCTGTACAAAGTCTGTATGGTGCACTGGCACAGGTGCTGCTTTGGACGGAAAGGGAGACAAAGTTGAGCCCAGTCGAAGTCCAGCTAAGTCCAGAGTGTCCAGACGGTTGAAGGTCAGTGGTTTCTTGTTCAGAATCTTGTCCACGTTGAATCTAGGGTCCTACAGCCAGGTATGCCCAAAAGTACCCACAGGAGAGGGTTGGACAGATTCAGAGGACCCTCCCGGGGGAGGGTCAGGACAGTGGGGAGGATACTCCTCTGTCCTTTGTCCGGTTCCGCACCAGAGCAGAAGCCAATGGCTCCAGGGACTGCTTTGAATTGGACTATGCACAGAGACACCAAGTGTGCCCCACGTCCAGACTTTCAGGCACTTTGTAAGTGCACTTACCCAGCCCCAATACACTAACATTTGTCTGGGAGGTGGTCACACCTCCCTGGGACAGGATGCCTATTGTCCTGCCTTCCCCTGCTCGAGCTTGGCTCAGCAGCAGGAGGGCAGAAATGTGTCTCTGGTCAGCAGCAACCATTTTGTGCTGCTCGGGTCCAGAAGGCTGGTACCGGGAAGACCGGGACCCCAAGAAGCTTGCTTCAGAAGGGTGGAATCATACCTCCCACACTGGATACCAGTGTGGAGGTATGATTCCAAGGTGTTCGATACCACCACCATGTTTTGTTGCCGCTGTTTTCGAGATAGCATTTTACGCAAGCATATAATGCACCTCTACCTATATGTCTAGCTGTATCACCAACAACCTGGGAGAATGGTCCCAGGAGGCTGCAGGGGTGCTCTTATCAAGCAGGGGCACCCTCTCACATAAAACCCAGCACCCTGCCTTCAGGATTGTCAAGGCCTGCTAGCGGGGTAACTGTAGTTACATGTAATGACCTATAGATATAGTAAATCTATATCTAAAGTAAGTGGTGCATGCACCATCTTACCCAGGCTGCAATGGCAGGCCTGTAGTTCCATTTTGCATGGCCTCTTTTGGGTGGCTTAATACATGATTCAGCCCATGGGAGGCGTCTGGGGTACCTATGCCCTGGGTACATGTGTACCATATACTAGGGACTGACAAGGGTACCCCAGTATCCAATCTGGAGTGTACCAAAGTACATGGCATAACAATTTAGGGAGAAAGCAGATAGACGGGGTTCCTGATTAGCAGGATTCCAGCCAGACAAGTCAAAAACAGTGTAACATCAAGCAACCTTAAGAAGCAGATCCTACTTTCCTACAGTGATGTTTTTTCAATTAACCAACATGAAGATTTATCTGGTTAAAACAATGCAGGCTTGAATCTCAACCACTGCACACCAATGTGAGAAGCTGGCCTGGTATATGATATCCACTAATGTAAGTGGGTACCTTGCACCAGTCCAGATAACCCTTATGGTGATTTAAGGGGTCTTAGACAACCGTAGAAGCTCTCTAAGTGGTAGCTGTGGAGAGCAGCCTTAGGGCTTAGTCAGGAAGGAGTGCAAAGCAGCTTGTTTTACTAGAATACAATAGTATAGTATATATTAACTTGCACCAGCACTTTCCAGCACGGGGTCAGCTGGGACTGCATCCACCACCATCCATAGCGCCAAGAGGCGCCTGCACCATTTCCTAAGCGCCAGAGGTGCTTAAAGCAACTCTCGGGCTCCCATGGCATGGGAGCCCATTGTTTTGACTTGCCCCAGCACTTTTCAGCATGGGAGAAGCTAGGGACTGCATCCTCCACCATCATTAGCACCAGGAGGCGCCAGCGCCATTTCCTATGTGCCGGAGGGACTTAAAGCCATTCTCGGGCTCCCACTACGCGGGAGCCCATTTGTTTGACTTCCACTAGCACTTTCCAGCACGGGGGCAGACAGGAATTGCATACCCTTGTAGGAAAGTAGTATCTGCTTCTTATGGTTACCCCCACTTTTTCCTGATGTCACACTGTTTTTGGCCTAGTCTGACTGAGATCCTGCTATCCAGGACCCCAGTCTATATGCTTTCCCCTATAAATTGTTATGCATGTACTTTAGGTACACTCCAGATTGGATTCTGGAGTACCCTTATCTGTCCCTAGTATATGGTACACCATGTACCCAGGGCATAGGTACCCCAGAGGCCTCCCATGGGCTGAAGCATGTATTATACAAACGTTGAGAGGCCATCCAAATTGACACTACCAGTCTGCTACAGCAGAAGGTGTAAGCTGGTGCTTGCACCACTTACTTAAGATATAGGTTCACTATATCTATTTAAATCACTACACTTAAATACCTATCAGTCACCCAGATGGCAGGCCTTCACAATCCCAAAGGCAGGGTGCTGGGTTCTATGTGAGAGGGTGCCCCTGCATGAGCAGAGTCTCTCTGCAGCCTTCGGAGACCATTCTCCGGGGTTGTCTGTGATGCAGTCAGACATGTATGTTTAAGTGCATTATAACCTTGCGGTAAATGGTAACTTTAAAACAGCTGCTTAGAAACATGTTGGGTTTGGTGCAAACACCTTGGAATCATACCTACAAGGCAGTAACTGGCGTGGGAGGTATGATTCCACCATTCTGAAGGGACATATGTGGGTCACCGGTATAACCCAGTACCAGCTTTCTCAACCTGGGCAGCACCAAATGGATGCTGCCAGCCAAAGACACGATTCTGCTCTCCTCCTGCTGAGCCAAGCTCACGCAGAGGAAGGCATGCAATAGGCATACTGTCACAGGGAGGTGTAACCTCCTCCCATACAGGCTTTAGTGTATTTGGGCTGGGTGAGTGCACTCTTAGAATGCCAGAAAGTCTGCACTTGGGGCACATTTGGTGTCCCTGTGCATAGTCCAGCTCAAACCAGTTCCAGGAGCCATTTGCTCCTGTTCTGGTGCAAAACTGGACAAAGGACATGGGTGTAGCCACCCCTCTGTCCTGCCCCTCCCCTAGGAAGATCCACAGAATCTTTCCAACCCCTTCCCATGGGTATAAAGTGGGTTACCTGGCTACAGGACTTTAGATTTTACCTGGAAAAGATTCCGCTAAGAAGAAACCAAGAACTTCGACTGCCTGCACGATGCTGGATGAATGAAGAATCTCCCTTGGAGTGAAGGAGTTACTCCCCTGCAAAAGCAGACACCTAAATGCATCTCCCAGATTGCTTCTCCCACGGTCCTGAGGACTCCAAAGATTTCAGCAACAGAGGAGATGGGTTCCCAAAGGTCCCTGAGGTCGATCTGCCCTCTCAGTAATTCTGAGACCAGTATCCCTCGTGGGGACCTTGCAACCCGAACCTCTGTGCACAGTCTTAGAACCTCATAAGGTCCAAAGGGTTTGCTCGAAGTCCTCTTTGAAGTGTCCTTAACTTGTAAATTTCCAACCGCGACTTTCCCAGTTGTAGGGAGTACGCGTTTGTGTTTCCTCACTGCACCTGTCCTCCGTGGGCTTCCTGTGTCACTCCTCTGGGTGGTTCCTTGGGGTCCCAGCGATTCTACGTGCTGTAGACACTGTGTCTAGTGAAGTCGTTGTTGTTATACCAGTTTTTTTTAGTATATGGTTTGGTCTCCCCCTGGAGCCTGTTGTGCATTTCGCTGTTTACGAATGTTCTATTGATTTAGTATTGTGTGCTTTGTGTCCTAGTCTTGTGTAGAGACTAGTAGAGACTGTTATAAAAATAAATACATATTTTTATATAAACACTGTGTGGTTCTCCTTTCACTTAATCATTTAGGAGGTGATATTCTGGTATTCTGGTAAAACAAGCTGCTTTACATTCCTTCAAGATTAAGCCTGAAGGCTGCTCTCCTAGCTACCACTAGGATAGCCTTCAATAGGGTTATCTTTGACCTCATACATCATAAGGGTCGTGTGGCCTGGTACAAGTCCCCACTTTAACTAGTGGACAGCATATACCAACCCACCTTCTCACACCCCCACCATCCTTATGGCCAGGAGGTGCCTCTGCTATTTTGTAAGTGCCAGAGGCGCTATAAGCCTCTCTCGGGTGCCTGTTTGTTTGACTCGCACCAACTCTTTCCAGTATGGAGGCAGCCAGAAAGTCTGTAAATCATTCGAATCTACAGCCAGCCCCTTCCATTACTAGATTGGAACCCATAGTGACAAATAACATGATCACCTCCACAACTGCCAACTGTACAATTCAGGAGGGCATAGGTAAACGCATGAGTAACCCAGATAGGTCAGGAACAGACAATAGTATCCATTCCCTGGGGCGTATTTCTCGGGGCAGAGACAGAAGCATTCGCAAGCCACCTACAGCAAGGCCACCAGCATGTGGTGACTATCCTCAACAGGGGTCTAGCCTCATTTTATTTATTTATTTATTCATTAGGGTCCAAATCACCGCGTCAGGGGCTACACTTGCTGCACGCCGCATTTCCTGCCTTCCCTGCTTGCCTCCGCCGCCGCAGGACACATGCGGCCGCCGAGAGGGGCGAGCAGGAGAAACTACAGCTCCCAGCGTCCCCTGCTTCGCGGGGATGCCGACTGCCAGCTGGGGCTTCTGCCGGGAGGCGCATAACAACGAGCCCTTCCTCCGGTGGAGCGGGGGTCCAAATCACCGCGTCAGGGGCTACACTTGCTGCACGCCGCATTTCCTGCCTTCCCTGCTTGCCTCCGCCGCCGCAGGACACACGCGGCCGCCGAGAGGGGCGAGCAGGAGAAACTACAGCTCCCAGCATCCCCTGCTTCACGGGGACGCCGACTGCCAGCTGGGACTTCCGCCGGGAGGCGCATAACAACGAGCCCTTCCTCCGGTGGAGCGGGGGTCCAAATCACTGCGTCAGGGGCTACACTTGCTGCACACCGCATTTCGTGCCTTCCCTGCTTGCCTCCGCCGCCGCAGGACACACGCGGCCGCCGAGAGGGGCGAGCAGGAGAAACTACAGCTCCCAGCGTCCCCTGCTTCGTGGGGACGCCGACTGCCAGCTGGGGCTTCCGCCGGGAGGCGCATAACAACGAGCCCTTCCTCCCGCGACTGAGGACAGGACAGGCCACCCCTCTAAGATCATCCACCATGGGTAAGCGCAAACAAACATGTAATGGGAGCCTACATAGCAAAAAACCTAAGATACAGAGAAAGGCAGATTCAATACTTTCGTACTTAACCTCTGCTGTGGGGGCTATTACTAAAGAAATTGCTAATGCAGAAAAAGAACTGGCCATTTCTCATACATTAGACATTACATCTGGTCCAGCCTCCGAAGGGCATAAAACTCTGACCAACCCAGATACCCTACCTGACGCACTTGTGGTTATATGCCCTAACTTGGATCCTGGCGCTTCTACCATCACACCTACAAATGGGAAAGGACAGGCCACAGCCCTATCTCACGATACAATACAAGTACCAACAGAGAACCCAGACAAGGGGGGAAGACAACAATCTAAAAAATGCACTAAGAAGACTAAGCACATAGATACACTGAATGAACTCCGGGAAGATGACTTGATCAATAGACTCAGCAATAAAATCGAAGGACTTGTAAATTTACATCTAGAGCCTATTCTAATCGGCATAGCGAAGGACATAATTGATGTTCTGAACACTTGCGTGGCTGGTCTGTTAAAAAAATGCAATCTGATAGAGTCCTTTTTACAAGAACAACGTGAGCATTTAAAAGGAGATCACACACAAGCGATCCTGCCTGCAGAGGTACACACGGCAGATGGTAAATGCGGCCCTTTGGTAGATAGCAATATACTCATTGTTACACCAGGGCCTAGTAGCTCGGCACCGGGGGGACCTATGAGGCAATCTCATGCGGGGAAAAGTGTATCTGACACCAAAAAGAGTTTTGACACCCCAATCATGCCAAACACTGATAAAGACAGAAATATATTACCATGCAAATCCAGGCTACATCTTCCCCCACAAGCAGCCCCCCTAGTAGTCATGCTAACAGGGGTTCCTCCCTTGAAAACTAAAGTTTATGAGAGTTCTAAATACTTAATGGAGAAGACCAAAAATTGGTGCCAGGACTATTGTAGTGGCGACATGGACATAGCCTCCCACATAAATATGGTGAGAAGGGTGGGTTTGGTAGGCCCTAAAACAAAGACAATTGAAGGGGATTGCGTGGTGATAAATTTCAAAACCCAGAACGTGGCAGAGCGTTTACTCTGGGATGGCTCAAGCATCACAAATCTAGGCATTAGACCTCTATCCCTAGGTTTTTTTTACCCTCCCCCTCAGGTTAAAATAGGATTGCTCCCCGTCACGACTGTCCTGGATGGGAATATAACATCAGTTCCTGCCCAACATGCCTACATGACCACTCAGCGTGTAAAAGATGGAAATATCCCATCCTGTAGTACAAGCTATAATACCAGATTAACATACCCACTTCCCTGCACACTCGCAAATCGTTTTTCTCCACTCTCCAACCTAGGAGAAACGATTGACTAAAAAATAATGAGCTATCTGTAAATGTTAAGGTTGCAGGTAAACCTAATCAATTATGGAAAATAGCGAGTTGGAATACGGCAGGTGTAAAAGCAAAAATGGCGAATGATATCTGGATTAGTTATTTAAAAACATTTCACATAATAGCTTTACAAGAAACTTGGGATCATCAAAATAGTTTTTCCCTGGGCGGGTACTCTCACTTTTATGTCCCAACTAGGAAAAATGGGGAAGGAAGAGCCAGAGGGGGATTAATCACCCTGTTCTCTTTAGAAATAAAGGGATCGCTTACGCAGCTAGACATAGGAGGCCAAAACTGCCTGGTCGTAGAAGTCTTAGCACCAGACTCTGACAATATTTTATTTTTAAACTGTTATAACTCCCAAGACACAGACAAAAATCTCGATACGTTAGAGGAGTTACTATTATTATATAGCAGTAGGTCAACCTCCTTTGAAGTAATCCTAATAGGGGATCTAAACACACACCCGTGCGAAAACAAATGTGGGAGTAAGACGTATGAAGGACCACAGTTTTCAGCACACTCTCACTTCGAACACACTAAACAAGGGGAGGACCTGGAAAATTTTCTAGCAAACTGGAACCTATAGGAATCAGGGTGTGGCGAGGAGGGACAAAGGATCCCCACATTTAAAGGGAGGGATGGAGACACGGGCACAGTCATTGATTATATTTTTTTAACTTCTTTTATGTTAGGGTCAGTTTTTAGGTATTTTACAGAGGTCTCTACCTTTAGCGACCATAACCCCGTGATAATTGAATTAGCAGCAGTGGGTGCATTGTCTTTAAGATCTGACCCCCAAAGGATAGTAAGAGAGGTTATACCAACGGACCAAGGAAGTGTGATATGTTTCCTATGGGAACTGTATCGATATTCCTATTTCTGACCCTTGTCCGGTTAATAATTCACTAATGGCCATACAACGGCACAGAAACCCGTTTTCTGATTAGGTCATAGCGCATGCTACCACGTTAGGCAAGCACTATTCCTCCAGCCCCCATAGAAAGCATACAGAGTTCTCAAAACAAATCAAACCTCCAGCAACCTGGGCAATCCCCCGCAGCTATTGTTTTGATTTAACCAAGAACTCCAGTAAAGAATGTACGAACGACCAGTTCTTATGACATCCTTATTGACGTATTTATGTCCATCCTTACGTCAATCTCGGCACCTTTCAGGTATAAATATTACCGACATTGCCCTAAGCAAACACACGGTGGTGGTGACGAGATTGGAGCAGCGATACTTGCCAAGGAGCCCAGCTGATGCAGGAAGCCCACGGACGCTGCCCCTCCCTTTTGACGCGCTGAGAGAGAGACGCTGCCTTCTCTCTTGCCGAGAAATCCAGCTCCGGCGTTCCTAGCCGCCCTTGCGGGCAACTGGGATATCGAGTCCTGAGATAGAGATACTAGCCCTCCAGCCTTCTAAATCCCAGGTACTGAACTGAATAACCCCTCACAGAGAATTCTTGAATCAGATCCTTGGCAAAGCAAACTTAACTAAAACTGCTACTTATCTACTCCCGCCCACGTATTAGGCTTAGGTCAGGTACACCGGGGTAGGCGTAGTTAGAAGCACCAGTTGAGTACGATTAGTCAATGTATATATGTATATAAACTTTTATCCATTTTAAGTATTATATGGCTAAGAAACCATATCAATGCTTTTACAGTATTATTTTATAATTCTGTTTTTACTGTATTCACTTTACTTAACTATAAGTATTGCAATGATAGCGATTCATTTCTCTTGTACGAGAAAAGAGACTGATCAATAAATAACACCTTTTTGTTGAACACGCCCGTCTCTTCCTTTTCTCTACAATCTGGTGAAACTAAGAATGCACGTACTGACTGAGTAAAATAAGTTGTCTTTTGTTTTCACACGACTCTAGAGATATACTCTTGATTAGGGGAGAGCAAAGTTGTTATGTTCTATGGTTGTCAGAAACTAAATCCCTTCTTGTCTATCCAGGGAGGTTAAACTCCTCCTTGCCTATTCGAGAAAGTTTCTAGTGAACTCTGAGCTAGCTGGCACACACATAACTTTAAGTCTAATATCGTCAGTAGAAGACCTAGTTAACCACAGTCCTACGTCTATACTATTGAAGATATTATTCCAATGCGCAGAGCCTATTGGGAAAATAGGAACTACACTACATAGCGCCCAACGTTTTGGATAGGCGATAAATCTAACGTAAGACATTAGAGTAACTCAGTCGTGCTTTTTCACACAGACCCCTTTTTCCCATAATACTCCAAAGACGTCTGGAGTGGGTGAAAGGTTAAATCCGCCAAACTTCGTAGGAGGAGACTCCTATGTATGGTTCTTGGTTTATTCAACGTTGAAGGATACACTGTTCCAAAATATTGTGCATCTAATCTTTGTTTCCATAGAAACCTGATCTGCAAATAAACAAAATAACCTTCCTGACAGTAAAATGTCAGAAACTGAAGAAGAAAGGGAGACAGCTAGAATAGCAGCTCAACTCCTAGCGAATGACAGAAGTCTCCTACATCAAGAACCTAAGGCAATACTCATCCCGGTCAACATAAGAAAAACTATAACCTTAAAACTTATAGAAAAGAGGTGGTACAGTCATATTCGTAATTGAGGCACACGAATATCGGCAGACAGAGGTATTCTACTCATGGATAAACTTTCCAGCAGCAAACGCTGTAACAAAAGAGTTCCACTATTATAAAATAGAGGAACCGCCGGTTATCTACACTCCTTTCGAGGTAGTGGAGATACCACTCAAATACCAAGAGCACCTGCTCTGGTTTAATGGCGCCCTAAAACATAATAATCACATCACCAGGCTCGGTCCACTAGGTAGACCAGGAGCAACGTGGCCGGTCCTAGCCGGATACACACCACATCCAGACATTGAAGAAATGTCTGCACCAGATCTTTTAGTACAACTAAAACAACTAATTAAAATACACAGACAATTAGTCCAATATATAATGCGGACTTCAACAGTCCAACCAGCTATTAAAATTCCACAGCTGACCCCTCATCAGGGGAACACAAATAAAATTACACCACAGAACATACAGTCCTGTCTAGGTAAAGTACCCGCAAAACGGGAACAAATTCCATTCTGGTTAGCACAAAAAATCACTCAAATAGAGGCGGTATTTCCGGATACCACCCCTCTTGAGAAACACAGGATTCTGACTATCTGTCTTCCAATGGGAATCGCACCACATGTGGAGGACTGTGACACTTGGGGTACAGTCTTTGCTTCCATTTACACAAAAACACATGGTGTTCCATCCATGTCAGTAATACCAGATGTGCTAAAACAAATTCAAGATGAATACGGTCCAGAACCTGCTTTAACTCTTGGTATGAAATTACTAAAAGACTTCAAGCAGGTCTCGGCAATATTACTAGCCAATATAAAGGGAGAAGCAGCAAATGTGGCAATCCGCCAGAGGTTGAAAGAGACAGATATAGCAGACCAACCATTTGAAATTGCCAGAATCATAGAAAAATCCTATGAAGAACTAGGAAGAGATAGTTTGGGTGGAATACCTGTGAAACCCCAACTAATTGAAAATCCTGAAAAGGTATTTATTAAAAATAATCTAAACACTCAAAAAAAGAGCTGGGATGGAAATAAACAATCCACCCCTAAAGAAAAAAGATTCCAAACCAGAGGAAGGTCTCCTCAGAGGAGAGAAAGATCTCCGGACCAAGGACGCAAGTCTCCCCAAAGGGAGCCCTCTGTGAAAAAATACAACCTTAGAAATAGGGATAATATAAAGAAACCTGACAGATATCAAGATATTGATACACGTCCCTCTCAATCTTTTCAGACTTCCTCGCAGAAATCGGAAAGAAGAGGACGATCAGAACACAGGGAAGAGCACGTCAAGTCCAAAGACAAGGAACCTGCTCATCAAAATAAAAAATTACAGTTTCCAAAGAAGAAGGTAGCCAGTATTAAAGTAATCAACCATGCCGAGAATACTGAGGACACAGCTGAAAAACGGAGAATGGGCTCAGACAATGCTAGACAGCGCAGCAGAAGTGAGCATAGCTCGCAAGATCCTGATGAATCATCTGGAGACAGTGGACACGAATGAATACATTCAGGTGGAAACTGCAGATACTAGAGTTAGCAAACCTCATAAAATATATGAAATAACATTGCGTATAGAGGGGGATAAGACTAGGAAAATAAGGGGTCTATTTTCGGATAATCTCTCTAAAGGCTATGACATCCTTCTAGCTGAAAAAGACTGGCCACCAGAGTTTGTCAGGGAGTGCCCTCATGGCGAAGAAATAATTATCCACTAGTAGCAGCTGTACCTAGTTGGGTATTGCTGTCCCACTGGGCACCGATTTGTGCTGTATCTCCAGCTTGAAATTAATTCTTCAAGTTCAAATGAATAAAACGTGGTGCATATTCAAAATAAGTATGATTAATCCATTGCTTCGTTTTATTTTTTCAAATCCAATGCATTTCGGCAGAAAATACTGCCTTCATCAGGGAAATAATTTTCTACAATGATCAAAGAAAATATGAATCAAATTAGCAACCGTAATTTCATAAAATTCATTACATATGCTTTTATACATTTCTTAACTATTTCTTAATTGATTACTCTAGTGCGCATAACTTATTTGTAGGTCTCTTGTTGCATAAATCCTAATTAACGGTTAGAGGTACTACAGTCGCTATTTTAAATGTCTGCTACACAAAGAAAGTATTATGGGCGTATTACACTTCGGGTCGCCGTCTGTTGTTTGGTTCGTCTTGTAGCTTCTAAAACATGATTTATAAACTCGCCGAGTGCGCTGGCTCAATACATTAATAATTAAATCCTTCGGTGAAGGAACTAGATAAATGGAGCTTTCTTACGCGCATTGGTTTCTGAGGTTAAGTGGCTTATCGGCTCACCTCGGCGTTTGCTGCGTCCTGCCCTGCATCTCGACCTGCTGTTTCCTCTTCTCTTCCGGTGTTAGGAAGTTCACGCATGCGCACTAATGTAACCTTCGCGGCTTTTTTTACTTACTATGTAACTTTATTGTGCGTTAAGTACCTAGTCGGGGAGGAGCTTGGCGGGCATCCGTGATGGCCGCTTGAGCACAGCGCTCTCCGGACCCTCGCCGCTCCCGGCGATTTATCCTGACTAGATCCTGATTTCTTGTGAGAATTCAAGTAGAGGTCGCTTGGCTGACTACCCTGGCACTTTCCGGAATTCGATTTGGATCTCGTACTCCTGAGCTACGGTGGTCTGAACTTTTGGGCTCCGCCCTTGAGGTGCGCCCGGGACGGGGTGCAGATCTGTGGCCGTCCTGGAATTGAACAACAACGGCAGGAGATTTGGCCTTGTGAGACCCCCTTCCTGAGTTTCGGTTTCGATTCTGTCTCGACCTGTGCCACGAATGTGCGTGTCGCGCTTGGCTGAGACTTGGAGACGGTTCGGACACGGGACTTTCCTCTTGTCTCTTTGCTGGTTTGGTGGCCTCCTCCCGAGTTGAACCCTTCTTTTTGGGGTACTTTTGATCCTGAGTTTTGGGTGTTTGGCCCGTCGACCCTGGTGGCTTGTCCCGTGACGCATCTTCAAAATGGCGGGCAGAGGGGACAGAGAAACGCGCAAGACGAAAACACCTCTGCGCGGAGCGCCGGTTCAGACTAACGTCATGGACCGTTATACTCAATCTAAGGGGTCCCCCGGAGCTGCCCTACCTGGCCACAGTACGGCGTCTGAACGGATTTTGGAAGAGTCGGCGGAGCCTTCCCTACAGGATATCATGGGCGCCATCTCGGGAGTGAGGGAATCCACCGGCCTTCAGTACGAGGCCTTGGCCCACAAACTTGACACCGTGGCCATTGAGGTGAACCTGATTCGTGCTGATCTCGGCAAGACGAATGAGAGGGTCCAGTCATTGGATATTAAATCATCTAGCCTCACGAAGGACGTCTCGGAGCTCCAGACAGAGGTTGGGAATCTTCGTCGGGTGAATGACTTCATGACCCGACGCCTGGAGGATTTTGAAAACAGGGCACGTCGCTGCAATGTTCGCCTGGTTGGTGTACCGGAAAACCCTGAACCCCACTCTGTTGATCTCCTGGTGGAGGGTCTGATTCTAAACCATCTTGCCCCCTCCGGGCTTACCAAATTTTTCACGGTTGAACGCGCACATCGTGTCCCGGGGGGCAAAGTTAAACCGGGTGCTCCGCCAAGGCCTATTGTGGCTAAACTGTTTCATTATGGGGATCGGGACGCTATCCTGCAGGCCTCACGGGTGAAGGGCCCGGTGGCCTTCGAGAATGCCACAGTGAACTTCTACCCGGACTTCTCCCAACAGGTTCAAAGGCAACGGATGGAGTTTCGTGGTGCTAAGAAACGTCTTCGAGATCGGGGTTTACGCTATGCTATGCTTTTCCCCACCAGACTTCGTGTTGAGTATAATGAGCGTACTCTGTTCTTTGATAGACCGGATGCTGTTAATGACTGGCTGGACTCCTTGCCTGACCGTCCTCCTGATACTGAGTCTGCCGCTCACCCTGGTGGTGCCGAAGGTGGTGTGGAGATCTGATTGTTTGACTCTGATGTCTCGTTTTGAATATGTTCCCAGGAGTGGTGGCCGGCGTACCTCTGCAATGTGACTATTTATTTTTTGTGTGTTGTTTCTTGCTCTTATTGTAGTCTGGGGGCGGGTGGACCGGAGACCTTTCCTCCTCCGGGGTCTTTGTGTAGACTAGGGGTTATGGGGCGACAGGCACACTGCAGGTTGGGGTGGCTCTTTAGCTTTTTGCAGGGGTGCAGGGTGGGGGGTGTTTCCTTTCAGCTTGGGGGAGGGGGGATGGGAAGTTCTTATTTTTCTGTGTGTTGTTTTCAAGGCGAATTGCTTCTGTCTTTACTGATGTTTCTGATGTCTAGCTCTTGGATGGGGGGTCCTGGCTCGGGTGGGTGGGATGGGGGGTAGGGGGTTGAAAATTGTTTCCTGGAACGTTAATGGCCTGGGAGATCGCATCAAGCGCAGTGTGGTGTTGAAATATATAAGACGTTTGTCACCGGACATTGTTTTCCTGCAAGAAACCCATTTGATTGGGAATGTATGCAATGCAATGAATAGATGGGGCTACAGCCTTGTGGCACACTCGGGGTTTACTTCAGGATCCAGGGGTGTGGGCATCCTTGTTCGTAACTCCCTCCCTCTGGCGATTGATGAGGTGATTCGGGATGATCGTGGGAGATATATTGTTCTGGTGGGTAGATATGAGGGCCGCACCCTGTCCCTCTTTAATGCTTATGTCCCCCCAGGCTTGCAAACTGCTACTTTTACTGATTTAGGCCGTGTCTTGTTGGACCTTCCTGATAGTGTACTCTTTCTTGCCGGTGACTTTAATTCAGTGCTTTCTGGCCTTCACGATCGCCATCCCCCCAGGGATACCCCGCATGCCCAGCGTTGGTTGGGTGGGTTTTTGGATACTTTTGGCCTTGTGGACTGCTGGCGATTGTTACATCCTACTCAGCTTCAATACACTTTTCACTCTGGTGCCCATGGTAGCCTATCTCGGCTAGATTATTTCCTGATGCCCGCTGCCCAGTCATCGGCGGTCCGTGAGATTATACATTTGCCAAGGGGCATCTCTGACCACTCGCCGCTCTGGCTTCGTTTTGAGGTTGGGATAGAGGCAGTGGGCCGAGTGGCTCCCATTAACCCATGGTATCTCTCCTCCCCTGAGACTCGTGCCCTCTTGCTCAAGTCCATAGATGCTTATTTCCTGGAAAACGAGGGGTCGGTCCCTTCGGCAGTCTCCCTGTGGGAAGCCTTCAAAACTGTGATTCGTGGACAGGCCCTTTCTTTGATTGTTGAAGCTAAGAAAGCCGGGAGGAGGGAGGTAGTGGACCTCGAGGGGGAAATTACTGTCTTGGAGGCCGAATTGGGATCTGGTGTCACGCCTGAGAAACTTCATGCCCTGGGTCTAAAACAGTTTGCATATAAATCCCTAGTTACTGACGCTGCAAAAGTGATGTTTCGTGAGCAACAAGGCAGAGTGTATGATGTTGGTGATAAGGCGGGTAAACTCCTGGCGTGGTTGGACAAGAAAGAAAGAGCTAATCGTGTGGTGCCCGTGATTCAGTCTGCGAGTGGTGAGAATGTGATTGATCCGATCGCCATTGTGGATCGTTTTGCGGAACATTTCCGTGTTGTGTATGCTCCTGTGTCTGTGAGGGATGTGGCTGACTCTCGCCTCCTTTTGCGTGATATTGCATTGCCCTGTGTCTCTGATTTGGACCGTATCGCTTTGGACTCCCCCTTTACGGTTGATGAAATAACTACTGCCATTCGTTCGCTCCGTTCGGGCAAGGCGTTGGGTCCAAATGGTTTGCCTATTGAGTTGTACAAGTTGCGACCTGACAAGATGGCGCCATATCTCCGCGGTATGTTTTTGGAATCACGTGAGCGTAACCTCCTTCCCTATGATCAGCGTTTGGCGACGATAGTCATCATCCCTAAAGACGGTAAACCTCGCGACCTTTGTTCCTCATATAGACCCATCTCCCTGTTAAACGTTGAACCCAAGGTTCTGGCGAAACTTTTGGCGACCCGACTCCTATCGGTTCTAGGTGACTTGGTTCATCCGGATCAATCTGGTTTTATCCCGCATCGCAACACTGCTTTGAATCTACGTCGTCTTCACGGCGTGATAGCGAGGGCGGGGTTACTGACTGAACCGGCCATTTTGGCGTCCTTGGATGCCTCCATGGCCTTTGATACTGTGGAGTGGCCTTATTTATGGGCGACTCTTGAGAAATTCGGTTTCGGGTGCGAGTTTATTAGCTGGATTAAGTTATTGTATGCGGAACCTTTGGCGCAAGTGGTTGTGAATGGTAGGGTGTCTGCTCCCTTCCCCTTGGGCAGGGGCACCCGCCAGGGTTGCCCCTTGTCCCCGCTATTGTTTGCGCTTGCCCTTGAGCCGTTGGCGGCCTGGCTCCGCTGGGAACCGTCCCTTAAAGGGATCCGCTGGGCCCCGGACTTCGAGGACCGAGTCTCGCTCTATGCGGATGATATCCTCTTATATCTTACCTCCCCTCGTAAGTCTTTATCTGTTCTATTTGACGTTCTTGTGTCCTTTGGTGCTAACTCGGGTCTCGTGATCAATTGGACCAAGTCCTGTGTGTATGTTTTGTCTGGTGTCTTGCCTCCGTTACCGAGCAGGCTCCCTCTTCAGGTGGCCCGGGATGGTTTCAAATACTTGGGAGTTTTCGTTACTCTGGACTCGTCTCTTCGCTTTGATCGTAATCTCCTTCCTCCGTTGCTTCGCCTGCGTTTGGACGTTGCTCGTTGGCGCAGGCTTCCCTTATCTCCCCTTGGTCGGGCAGCCCTGTTTAAGATGATGTCGTTACCGAGGTTTCTTTACGCTCTCCAGAATTATTATGATCCTGTCCCTCAGTCCTATTTTCGGGAGATTGAGACCCTTCAGAGACAACTTGTCTGGGATGGACGCCCGCGTATTGCTCTTGCTAAGCTTTCCATTCCTTGGTATGACGGTGGCATTGCACTCCCCGATATTAAGAGGTATTATTGGGCCTCACACTTGTCCGCAATCAACCACGTCATGTTTTCGCCGGGTAGTAATCCGGCGTTTGAGATGGATAGACTTCAGCTTCCGGGTGGTGACTTTAACAGAGTGCTTTACTCTCGCCCTGCTGGGCGCCATCTTGTGGGTCCTACGTCGATTGCTTTGGCGGTGTGGCGGGCCGCGACTCGGAGCCTGGGCTGGGAGGATCGCTTGACGTTAGCCACGCCGCTTTATGCTTCCGAACGTCTGGGCGGTCTTTGGTCTACCAAGGGTTTCGATCGCTGGGACATGATTGGAATTTCTAAAGTGGGTGATGTGTATTCCAAGGGCTCTGTGCGCACGTTTCAGGCCCTCCAGGCTGAATATGGCTTGAGTGGTCGGGAATTCTTTCGATATCTACAGGTTAGGCACGCCTTGACCGCTGTATTTGCTCCTGGTGAGATTCCGCCTGATTCTTCCCCCCTTGAGGACCGTGTCCTTGACGGACATCTTCCTGACAGCACTATCTCCCTGATTTATAAGAAACTGATTAATAATCGGACTGATCAGTTGGTCCGACTCCGGGAGACGTGGGTTCGTGATGGTTTGGAGCTCGATGACGAGGATTGGCAGTCGGCCCTCTCTTCTCCTAAAGAGGTGGCTATCCCGGCTCGTCTCCGTTTGGTCCAATTGAAGATCCTTCATCGGGTGTATGTTACGGGACCTCGTTTGCTTGTGATGGGTTTTTCATCCGATGGGTGTGTAAGCGTGGCTGTGGTCTGAGTGCGACTTTCCTACATATTCTTTGGGAATGCCCGATGGTGGTTGCTTACTGGACGGCTGTGCTTGAGGTTATGGCTGCGGTGACGGGGGTGTCCTTGTGTCCGGAACCTCGTCGTTGTCTTTTGAATGTTTGGGAGCCCACTGACTGCTCGGTGGCCCAGACTAGGTGGGCCACCCTGGGTTATATGGTTGCGAAGCGAGATATTGCTCAACTTTGGGGGGCCTCCAAGCCCCCTGAACTATCGAAATGGGAAGATAACATGGATTGGTCTATGTTCCGTGAGAAGATTGTCTACGTGGCTAGGGGCAGACCCAGGGCATGGACTAGGGTGTGGGGTCAATGGAATGAATATCGTGGTGCCATCTGTACTCCTCCCCTTGTGGATGACATTGAGCTTTCCCGGTCTCCTTAGGCGAGCGTTCTTGGAACCTTGTATTTAGGGGTTGTGCTGGCCTTCCGGCTCTCCCCCCCCTTCTTTTTCTCCTTCATGCCCCGTCCCCCCCCCCCATCCGGGCTCTTTGGAGCTTATAGTTCTGATTCCAATTTTTGTTGCTGTCCCCTCCCGCCCTCTGGGCTGACCTTCAGTAATACACTTTCGCCTTTTTTGTGTGTCTGTTCTTTTTTATAAAACAAAATCTGTGTTTGTCCTGTATATTATATGGAGTATTGCATTGACGATTGATCGCTACCGCTACGAAAGTGTATATTGTGTATTTTCTCCTCTCTAGCGGCTGGCCCGTGTGGTTGTAGGCCCATCCTTGTATTTTACTGCATACTCGAATAAAGGTTTTTAAAAAAAAAAAAAAAAAAGTACCTAGTCGATCCGCCCTAGTGCTCGCTTCCACTATGTTATAATACCGCTAAAAAGCGAGTATTATGCTCTTAATTTAATGTTAACTAGCTGCTGCTGCAAATGTCAAAAATGTGCATGATTATACATGACAAAGAAATTCAGTACATTCTATATATATGCTTATAAATAACACAAAAATTCTGTGCGTTCATTAAGTCCGCCCGGTTTCAGGCTGCCCAAATTGTAAATCCAATAATTCTCCTGTTTCAATAAACTCGTTTTGTTTGAGAATCCTTCTTTTCTTGGTAGTGTTTCTAAGACGCACACTCTTAGTTGACTTACATTATGTTGCATCTGAGTGAAATGTTCTGCAATGCTGGTTTTCGTGGATTTCAGTCTTATGGTACTTTTGTGTTCATTAATACGTATTTTCAGTTTTCTTTCTGTGTGTCCTACGTAAACATCTCCACATGGACATTTAATCATGTAAATTAAATTTGTAGAATCACATGTTGCATTTACTTTCAATGGTATGGGATGACCCTTTTGTGGGTGAGTTATGATCGATCCTTTTATGATGTTATTGCATGTGTTGCAATTGTGACATGGTACAGTTCCACGGAAAGGGGTTTTGCTGGCGTCTTCTTTACTTGGTTTCAAAAAATCTGCGAGATTCTTCGAACGAGTGTGGGCGAAGATAGGTTCTTGTGTAAAGATGCCTCGAAAGTCGGGTTCCATTTTTAACATAGGCCAATGTTTTTTGATAATGTGCTTGAATTGAGGGCTGACTGTGGAGAATTTACTCACGCATGTAATGCGGTCACTCGGTTTTATTTCTTTCCTTTGGAGGAGGTCTTGCCTCAACTTGGATTGAGCTCGAATTAATGCTTTGTGAGTAACGTCTTGAGGGTATCCTCTGTCTCTGAATCTTTTTGTCATTTGATTTAGTTGTTCTGTACATTGTGTGGCCTCTGAGACCACTCTCTTAACCCTGAGCATTTGAGAATATGGCAGATGTTTCTTGAGGGCCGGAGGATGATGGCTTTTGTATTGTAGTAGATTATTCCTATCTGTGTTTTTACGGTACAAATTGGTAGAAATAATTATGCCTGCCTTCTCTAAAAATATTACAATACATAAAAAGTATGCACTTGCAAGAAAGTGGGCATTAGCCCAAGCTCCTGCATTATATAAAAATCATGTGGGATGGGATGAGGACTCTCCTCCTCACAAAATCCAGTTAAAATCACAACCTACTGCACAGAGGCAGTACCCAATTAAGCAAGAAGCTAAAAAACAGGTAAAAGAGATCCTAGATCAACTTGAATACCAGGGGGTGATTGAAACTTGCACCTCACAAATGAACAATCCTTTGTTTCCTGTCTCCAAACCAGATGATTCATATCGTCTTGTTTTGGACTACAGACACTTGAACTCATGTTGCAAAACTTTTGCAGTGCAAAACTCACACAGTGCAGCACTAATGAATAACATAGTGCGCAAAAAATACAAAACAACATTAGACATCTCTAACGGATTCTTTTGTCAAAATATAGCACCAGAAAGCAGATATTTGACCGCGTTCTCAATAAATGGCTCGCAAAAAAAATTCTGTCGTTTACCACAGGGGTTCAAGAATAGCCCAGGATTATTCTCAGCGAGAGTAACAGAGTTACTACAAATTTATGATGACGAGGCATTATCTTATGTCGATGACATCTATCTAACAGATGATGACTTGGATACTCACTTGAAAAGAGTGAACACCATAATACTTGGGTTCGCAGCAGAGGGTTACAAATTCAACTTTAAAAAGTCAAGAATTGCCCATCTAACTGTCCTATTCTTAGGATATGAATTATCAAGTGAAGGCAAAAGCCTGGCTGACAATTTCCTAGAGAAATGTGCTGTAATCCAAGCACCAAGAACACTAAAAAACTTACAATCAATTCTAGGTTTCCTAAATTTCGGAAGAACTTACATTATAAATTATGCAGAGAGGGTTAAACCCCTCTATGATTTAATAAAACCAGATTTTAAAAGAATCAACTGGACTCAAAAACACACAGAAATTTTGAGATCTTTACAAACAGACATGTTAGTTAAAACAAAACTACAAACACGTGACAACACACGCAATCTTGTGATTCGAGTCATCCCAGGAAGATGCGGATTCACATACCTGACCTCTAATGAGGGAGAAAAGGTACCAATAGCATACAACGCCACATGCGAGGTTGTAAAAGATGTGTGGCGCGGAGGTAAACTGAGACCTCTATTTACAAAAACAGACTCAGTAGAAAATAACTCAGAACAACAAACTGAAATAATAGCGTTAAAAATGGCGCTAGATAATGCCGATCGCGAATTCCCGACACTTAAAGTGTGCGATTCGTATTACTGTGTCAAATCATACAATAACGATTTACAGAAATGGATTCAAAACGGCTACAAAGATGACACAGGTGCAACAATAAAGCAAAAATCGCTTGGAGAACAAGTAGTTCTTTTACAGAAAGAACTACCAAAAACTCACGTGATACATTCACTGGGTCATCAACGTGATGGCGTTCACGTTGCAGGAAATTCATTGGCTGAGACAGCCACAGCGGTAGCAACTAAATCGGCTTCCGTAGCTACAAAAAAGCGTTCAGTAAAATACATTGACGGTGAAACAGTGCTTGCGGTGAAATCGTCATCAAAAAGCGACTGCTCAGCGTTACCGATCAACTATCCACTCAATTGTACATACATAATCGATGCAAACTCCGTTCCTTTTGCTCGAATCCCTGGAGTGGGGGATAGAGTGATTCCAAACATGAACAGGAGAGTCTTGTTAATAGTAGACGCACATATTGGCGAGGGTCTTAGACATCGCACAATTAAGGATTCTCTAGCAGAATTACAATCAACATACTGGTGGCCAGGAATGAGTCTGGACCAACACCTATTCGCGAGAAACTGTTCAAACTGCAACAGAGATCGCAGTGGTGAACGAAACGGTGTATTCCCACGGCTTTTTGCTCAATAAGGAATAGGCTAACAACATAAACTCACCCAGTATGAATAATGCGTCGTATTAACATGTAGAGACTATTTTCACTTGTAATGTAGACCCCAACTTTCGGCTGACGTCTGAACTGTTATAAAAGATTTGCGAGTCTATAATGGCATATACGCTAGAAGCATGCTACGTCCTGACCAAAATCTTTCCTTTAGCTCTAAAAAGCTTGTGGGGGGGTGCTTGGCCAGAATGAGCATTGCATTGCGGAACTCTTCTCACTTCCTTGCTGAGGGAAACGGGATGGTGTAAAGAAAAAACCAAGGCATAGAGCAATCGGTAACAGCAAAGGTATTAGGTTCGGGAGCTGGGTGGGTCAAACATCTAATAAGTGTCCAACCTAGTCTAAACAATCTGCCAAGAAATTCTCTGAGAGGTCTCAGTCCGTACAAACTATTGTTTGGGACTAGAATGTTAGTCCAGGACTTAGATAGTCAGACTTCAGTGGTTAAAGAAAAATGCTTTGATATCAAAGATCGCTTGGCTATTTTACAGGACTTAAATGAAACAAGAAGAGACCTGAGCAACATAAAGTTGAAACAACAGCCAACAACCACTGAAGAGAAACCACCTGTCCCAGCAAGGCCTGTCTGGATTCCAAAAATCGTGGATCTGGTCAGAGAGAAGATCGCGGTAAAGAAGGAATTTGGGCCTTCTTACAGAAAAGCAGTTCCTGTCTTGTCTGTCAACGGGACGAGATCAGTAATATTACCGCCCCTTGCTGGTAAAAAGGAGAACCGAGTTGTATCCATCGACCTGGTTAAACCACAATCATGTGGCCGATAACAAGTAGTAGGCCAAGTGGACTCCCAAGAAGTAGCAGAACACCAAAGTTTGCTACAAATACAGAGGTTCAAACTGAAAGACTAATCACATTTGATAAACCTACAGTGAAACAACAGGGACTATGCAACAAAGCAATGGAACCTAAACCTCTTGAAACCCAAATCAAAGCTTTACATCAAGAAACTCCATTCTACAGTGATGTAACCACAGACTATGCTAATGAAACAAAGCAAATTCTAAAAGCAAAAAGTAATCCAGAAGCAATTGAAACAATTGACAGAACAGCATCCGGCTACTTCATCAACTTCGATGATTTTTCTGAGGATCTGAATGAACCTGACGATCATCCAACGAAAAGAACTTTTAAAGACAAAGCAAAGGAACTTTTTCATCAACTAAAAGAAACCTATCTGATTTCTCCATGGATTGAAATTTGGGAGGCATTTGGTGCATTTATCCTCATACTTTGGCTCATCGTGGTACTATGCTTGGGACATTTCATTGAGGGAAAATATGCTAAAATGGACACAGCAAGCCAGAATATCAACTTGGTCCTTAAACCACACACATCTTCACACGTCGAGAAAAGAGAACTTTCGTCTGTAAACTTCACAGCCAATCCTATACCCGGCGGGGTAGCATGGGACAAAACTGAATACGAAATATATGGTCCGGTTGAACTCCTGAAGTATCCACACCAATTTAAGATTTCATTGAGTGACTTTGTAAAACCAAGCACATTTGCTGATGATTGGGACTTTGAAAGTATTAATAATATGATGTCTGATCTAGTGATGTCAGCTAAATTTACAGAACATGATTATTTACAAGGTTCATCTAATTACGATCAAATGTTTTGCTATAACCATTATGGTAACCATTATCTGCATAAATCTACTCAGCCTAGAAATGTTTTAAATTTTAACCAATGGGAACATTGTGCAACTCCACCAAAAGGCAGTTCAAAAACATTTTTTGATAAATATTCATACTTTTCAAGGTTTAACACAAGTAATGCAGAAACATTCTATTTCAAATTGTTAAATAAGACAGGAGTGAAAACCATGCTTACAAACACAAAATTGATATATTCTGACTCATTTTTTGATAAAATGAATACATTTGGTTTTGATTTCTGGAACAATAACATTGAAACGAAAACGATCTGGGGCACAAAAGATTGGCAAGTGCAAGGGATAGAATCATTATTTAGAGCCTGCATGATCCCAGAACAAATTATATTTTTGAATGACACAATTCTGCAGACCACCTGTCTTGGTCTAGCCAAAATCAAAGACTTAAAGAAACCGTCTATTCCAAAGCCAACAATGGATATTAATAGCACCTCTGATGTTGAGATAGACGTAACCAGTATTTTAAACCAAAACAGAACACATCCTGAATGGAAACAATGGTTGATCTGGCCCACAGACACAAATAACTGTCAAGACAGATTCCTGAACAAAATACAGGGGTTCACATTGACCAGGCCAGACCCAAGATACTCCCAGAGACAACATCCAGGGATAGTAACTACTTACAGTGTGGGAAAGCTCTGCCTTCAGTGGCTACATACATCCACACTGGCAGAAATTAAGCAACACCTAACTTTACTTAAAGAAGGTGCTGACTTGCGCGATTTCATTATGGGACCACGCAAACAGCGTCAAAAACGTTTCATAGCGGCCTCTATATATGCAGCTTATAACGAAGCTTGGAAAGAAACTCAAATTGAGACAGCAGAAAAAATACGGGAAATTGACCGTGTTAATTTGGAAAAATCACTTTCTGTTGTGGACAATGGGTTAATGACTCTGTCTTCCAGAATATATTCACTGGACAGTATTGTGTCTTCAGCAATCGATATAATAGAGCAAGACTTACTGATGTTACAACACGGTCAGTCTTAATTACGTTCTATTGTACAGCTTGGCTGGACGTTACAAAATCTGCGTTCAGGCTATGTCCCTTGGCGTTTAATCAACACAACGTCACTGTTTAATATCTTTAACCTTACTGATAAACAAATCAGTTTGGCACAGAAGGGTGCTGACTATACAATTCTGAGCATTGAAAAACTTGAGAGATTACCATTGACAATGTCAGAACGACCTGTCATTGAATGGATAATACATGGGATAATAAATATTCCGATAACAACTTTCCAGTTTCAATACTGCCAAAAATACATACAGGCAGGCCAGTATGAAAGGTTAGGTAAAGGATACATTAAGTCGACATGGGACTTGCCCTATACACACACATGTGTTAGTAATAAAGGACAGAGTGTATTTCTTAGTGGCAATAATTGTGCAAAGTCACTAAGTGGTATACTTCTGTGTCAGGGTTTAAGTTTTCATGGGGCCTGTGAAGGGACTTCAAATAACCTTTCATGTCACCAGCTACTAGGCACACTTGCAACACGAATAGAACCATTCTTTAGGAGACTCTCGAACAGGAGTTACATTCTAATTGTAGATTGCAGATGTTGCAGCCTAATGCCCGGAAAACCTTATCTCGTAAGCGTGAATACCAGGGTCATGTGCTGTGAAAGAGTATTGTTCCCGAACGATACTCCAGACAGGGAGGCAAGGTTATGGCCCAGTTTTAATTTCTCTTCTATTCGAATTGATACTTTAAGCAGAATGAAGACTGTGCTCCTACAGACGCCAACCAGCTTGACGTCATCAAAAGAAACGTATGATCTCCAAGTTGCAAGGACAACGGCAGAGATTCATTCACTGCTATCAACGAATAGCCCACTACACTTCGCAGAAATACTAAACGAAATCTTAAATATTTCTGATACGAAGGGTATCGCAAGTGTATTTAAGACAGTTTTTTCAGGAGCTTTGACCCCATTCAAAGCCATCCTTGGTATTTTTCCAAACTTCGGCCATTCCCTCTTTGGCGGACTACCTCTCCTGTTGGGACTAGTAGCAGGCGTCCTATTTTTGCTACTTTTGCTTCGATATGGCAAACCGTGTCACAGACATGACTCCATCAACAATGGAAGAAACGATCCTAGCTATACGCTACCGGGACCGCATAACTAAAGTCTTTGGACTAGCACGGCTACGAGATTTAAATATGACCTGGTTTCTTTCATTCAGACCTTTGTGGCAGACTTGTGTTATGCCTGTATTAAGGTGCTTGCTATGCGGCGAAGAATGCGTGTTGGACACCTGTCTCACACTACAATCAGAAGTGCCATTGGATGCAGAGACTTTGTTGAGTCCAGTAAAGGCTCATGCATTGTGCTGTCCCCAGCGGCTACCAATCCTGATGACGGCATTCGTGGAGACTTCACCACTGCGATTGAAGGGTAGTGAAGTACAAGATGAAAGCAGCATCGATCAGGTACGACCATCTGTCAGCTATGCTGATCAAACCATCAATGAAAGCAATCATGCTCATGAATGCATGGTAGCGTCATTTTCCAACCTTGTCGAACTCTCACCAGAAGCTGTTGACTGTTTTTTCGAACATCTCAATGATATGATGTTTTCACCGGAACAGAGAGAATGACTTTGAGCAAAAGTTGCACACAGCGTTCCCTGAACTCTGAATTTGGCCTTCAAATTTGATAACGAAGCATCTAAGAATTTTTTTCGAGTCTGCTCCTGCAAACAGGAACTTTTTCTCCAACATCCAAAATATTTACCTTTCAGGCACTTATCTTCTGCTTAAAGTGAACTATTCTTAGAGAACAGAAACTTCTATTTTAGATAACTATAGGAAACATTACCTCGACCTCTAGGTTATTTATACATACGAATGCATTTCTATGTGATGAAATGGTCTCGCACTTTTTCTTCTGTATTAAGAGCCATTTCATGTGTTATTTTCGCAAATCATTCATGCTGTTATAAGAAATATGCATCCCCTTTTTGAATGATTACACTGCTTACATGCATAAAGTAACTATATTCATTTTACATGTATTACGCTAATATGCAAATTAATGTATTTTGGGGCGGTTTAAAGACACATACAAATGTTAGTTATGTTTACTATGCTTAGGTTAGTAAATATGGACATAGATTCCGTGGAGTGGGTGTGATATGTTTCCTATGGGAACTGTATCGATATTCCTATTCCTGACCCTTGTCCGGTTAATAATTCACTAATGGCCATACAACGGCACAGAAACCCGTTTTCTGATTAGGTCATAGCGCATGCTACCACGTTAGGCAAGCACTATTCCTCCAGCCCCCATAGAAAGCATACCGAGTTCTCAAAACAAATCAAACCTCCAGCAACCTGGGAAATCCCCCGCAGCTATTGTTTTGATTTAACCAAGAACTCCAGTAAAGAATGTACGAACGACCAGTTCTTATGACATCCTTATTGACGTATTTATGTCCATCCTTACGTCAATCTCGGCACCTTTCAGGTATAAATATTACCGACATTGCCCTAGGCAAACACACGGTGGTGGTGACGAGATTGGAGCAGCGATACTTGCCGAGGAGCCCAGCTGATGCAGGAAGCTCACGGACTCTGCCCCTCCCTTTTGACGTGATGAGAGAGAGACGCTGCCTTTTCTCTTGCAGAGAAATCCAGCTCCGGCGTTCCTAGCCGCCCTTGCGGGCAACTGGGATATCGAGTCCTGAGATAGAGATACCAGCCCTCCAGCCTTCTAAATCCCAGGTACTGAACTGAATAACCCCTCACAGAGAATTCTTGAATCAGATCCTTGGCAAAGCAAACTTAACTAAAACTGCTACTTATCTACTCCCGCCCACGTATTAGGCTTAGGTCAGGTACACCGGGGTAGGCGTAGTTAGAAGCACCAGTTGAGTACGATTAGTCAATATATATATGTATATAAACTTTTATCCATTTTAAGTATTATATGGCTAAGAAAGCATATCAATGCTTTTACAGTATTATTTTATAATTCTGTTTTAACTGTATGCACTTTACTTAACTATAAGTATTGCAATGATAGCGATTCATTTCTCTTGTACAAGAAAAGAGACTGATCAATAAATAACACCTTTTTGTTGAACACGCCCGTCTCTTCCTTTTCTCTACAATCTGGTGAAACTAAGAATGCACGTACTGACTGAGTAAAATAAGTTGTCTTTTGTTTTCACACGACTCTAGAGATATACTCTTGATTAGGGGAGAGCAAAGTTGTCATGTTCTATGGTTGTCAGAAACTAAATCCCTTCTTGTCTATCCAGGGAGGTTAAACTCCTCCTTGCCTATTCGAGAAAGTTTCTAGTGAACTCTGAGCTAGCTGGCACACACATAACTTTAAGTCTAATATCGTCAGTAGAAGACCTAGTTAACCACATTCCTACGTCTATACTATTGAAGATATTATTCCAATGCGCAGAGCCTATTGGGAAAATAGGAACTACACTACAGAAGGAAATTAAAATGGGGAAAAGTGGTTCCTGAGGTTTTTACATCAGAAATCCTTTCGTATGCAGGGGCCGAGATAAACACCTGCTTAGACGACACGGGACTAGGCCCACTCATAATACATGCATTTGACGTTATTTGTGCACACATAAATGAAAAGCTGACAGTTAAGGATAAACGCAAATCCCAAATGGAGCATAGATGGTTTGACAAAAAGTGTTCCTTGGCTCATACTGCACTCCTTAAATCCCTGAAGACAACTCCACGGGATAGGGGATTGGTAGCCCAAAATCGAGCTGCCTACAAACAAGCTGTATTCGTCCGAAAAAGGGAATTACGGGATGAGGCTTGGACTGATTTGTTGTCAACTGAAGTTTTGAAAAATAGCTCCAGATTTTGGGAAGTAATAAATCAGCCATTGTTTGAAAATAATGTTAATACTGTGTTAGACTGTAACATCACTGATGAGGCCTGGATCGCCCACTTTGAGCAAATATACAGCCTTCCTCAAAGTGGAGATCACATGATGAACCATGCTGCAGACCATGCCGTACATCGCCTAAGGTTTGAGACTGCAGAAATTGAAATGTCTATAGGGGAAATGACCAAAAATAAGGCCCCCGGCCCGGATGGGGTCCCTGCGGACCTGTTTAGAGCCGCACCCAAGTTGTGGGCAAAAGTCCTAACAAATGTTTTTAACTCAATAGGGCAGGATAGTATCCCCTGCACATGGGCCACATCAATTATTGTGCCAATTTTTAAGAAGGGTTCTAGACAGGACCCTTTTTGCTACAGACCAATCTCACTGATCGACTCCTCTGTTAAAATTTTGGGTCGGGTTCTGCTGCATAGATTGAATGATAGTCTAGCTGATAGAGATGTCCTGTCTAAAACTCAGTATGGTTTTAAATCAAAACATAGTACTATAGATCAATGTTTGAATTTACACCTTTTAATCAACAAGTATACCGTGGCCAGGGGGGGGTCCATGTACATGGGGTTCATGGACCTCTCCTCTGCATTTGACCTCGTAAACAGATCTAAACTCTGGAATATCTTGCTTGAAATGGGGGTAGATGCACCCTTAGTGCACTTCATAGCAGACCTGCACACAAACCTTACGGCTAAAATTAGAGTAAACACAGATGGAAGATGCACCAAGCAGTTCAGGTCAGATAGGGGCGTTAGGCAGGGGTGCATTATGGCACCCTTGCTGTTTACACTTTATATAAACGCCCTAGAAGAAACCCTAGGGGAGGTACTCGCAGACAGTCCGCGTGTGGGGGAAATGGTTTTACCAGTTCTACTATACGCGGACGACGCGGTTCTCTTATCGCAAACCGGGGTAGGCCAACAAAGACTGCTGAATGCTTTTGGTTCCTTCATGCAGAACCTGGACTTAAAGGTAAACGCAAAGAAATCCCGGGTACTCATTATAGGAAGAAGCAAATCAAAGAATAAAGCAAAAACCTTCTTCTGCAATGGTGAAATGGTTTGTAGGGTCCTCACATTTCCTTATCTGGGGGTGGTTTTCGATCAGAACGGCACCTGGCGGGCACAAAATCATAGCCGCTCGGTGGCATTCACGAGAACAGTCTCAGGGCTCATGGGTTTTAGCAAAAAACTGGGAGCTAAACCAATCAAGGCAATCTTGAAAGTATATGAATCTAAGTGCCTATCGGTTGCAACCTATGGGTGCGAAATATGGGGTTATAATAGTGAAGAGAAACTACAATTAGTAGAGAACAAGTTTTTAAGAAGTGTACTCTCAGTTCCTCAATCAACCCCTACTTTCTCAACCCATACAGAACTGGGACTTGGGTATATTTCTGATCGGATCAAAATTGCACCCTTGATTTATTGGTTAAAAATATGGGTGAATGATGAGATTCCCCTAAATCATTCAATAATCAAGGATTGACAGATATTGGACAAAGCACATAAAATTCCCTGGCTGGCATACATAAGAGCTGGGTTCCAGAGAATAGGGCTGTAGACCGGCCCGGCTGCTCCGGGCTGCCTAGAATAGGGGGGTTAGGACTGGGATCAGGACCAACAGACGTAACAGGTTGCAAACCAGGGAGGAGAAGGACACCAGGTCTTGCAGGTAAAGAGGGTTTTATTGGGATAACACGTTTGGTATTGAGCATCAAAGTTCTCCTGGTCCTAAACGTGAGTCTTTCCCTGGCGAACTGGCTGGGATCCGTTTTTGCAACGCGGGTGTCTTCTTCCGGGTCTTTCGGGGTTCAGGGCTTGTCCTTAAGGTCTGGTCACGGAGGCAGCTCGCCGCTCGGGAGCCCATGTAAAGGAAGCCAACAGAGAGGGCACCGTTAGTTCAATCGCCTCATGGGGAGTGCACCTTTGGGGCCGTGTGTGGTGAGGCTGGGAGGAGTCCACCAGTGTTTAACGTGCAAGTTAACCTCTGTCAGTGACGTGGAGGGAAGGGCATACAGAAGGTGAGGGTTAATCGCGGGGTAAAGAACACAGAAGGAAGGGGAAGACGCGGGACACAAACACGGGTCTATGTACACTAATTACACGCTCTTCCTTCCCGCCCACACTGCCATACGCTGCCGTACCTGGGTCAGCCACGCTCCTCCCCTGGGAGAGTGGCACGGCGGCTCGCGGGGTCGTTGGCCTCCTGGCACTCCGTAGGTCTCTCCTCCTCCTCCTCCGTGATGTTCTTCGGGGTTCCCTCGCTGTTCTTCGTAATCGCCTTCTCCGTCTCGTTCAAACCGCTCTCCGACGCCACTCCTCGCCTGCTCTTCCTCCGGGGTGATGTCACACCCCTCGTATCTTGCTTCCGGGGGTTTATCCAGTCCGGGCCTTGCGACGTATGTAGGGGGAGTGGTCTCCTCCTCCTCCGAGAACGCCCACTTAAAGGCGCCAGGTCCCTCTTCTTGTTCGTCGAGTCCTGTCTCCCAGGGGTTCGTCTGCAAGGAAGGAGGCACAACAGGGTCATTCCCGGGAGCCCACCACTCCTCGGTAGCACTCCGCCTCGCATCGTTACATTCCACCCCCCCTGGATTCTCACGATCGGGGAGAACCGGCATGCGGGAGAGGAAATCGGCGTTCCCGTTGACCCTCCCTTTCCGGTGGACCACTGTAAACGCAAAGGGTTGGAGGAAGAGGAACCACCGAAGTATCCGGGCATTCTGAGTCCTGTTCCTCTGCATCCACTGCAGAGGGGCATGATCAGAGTACAACATGAATGCCCTGCCCTCCAGGTAATAACGTAGTTTATCAACAGCCCACCGTATGGCCAAGCACTCCTTCTCAACGGTGGGATACTTCCGTTCCCGGGGGTGGAGTTTACGACTGATGTACAGTACAGGATGTTCAGCATTGTCCACCCCTATCTGTGACAGAACCGCCCCGATACCCGTCTCCGAAGCATCAGTAGCGAGGGAAAAGGGCCGTCCGAAATCAGGGGGAATAAGCACTGGACTGGTGGTGATGGCTTTCTTTAAATGATGGAAGGCAACCATGGCTTCTTGCGTAGGGGGCCGTGGCAGCGTGTTTCGGACGTTCTTTTGTAGCAGGTTAGTCAGGGGGGTGGCTATGTCTGCGAAATGCTGGATGAACCGTCTATAGTACCCCACCAGGCCCAGGAAGGCTCTTAGCTCTCTTTTTGTGGAGGGGAAAGGGGTTTCGGTGATAGCCCTTATCTTCTCCTCTTGGGGTGCTATGACCCCATCCCCCAGCATGAAACCTAGGTACTTCACCTTTGGGAATGCGGCCCGGGATTTCTTGGCATTGACGTGTAGACGGGCCTCTCCCAGGGAGGACAGCACTGCGGCCAGGTGTTCTATGCGCTCTTTCCATGACTGACTGAAGATGACAATGTCATCAAGATACACAGAACTATACCTGGTATGCGGAGCCAACACTCTATTCATTAGCCTCTGGAACGTGGCGGGTGCCCCGTGGAGTCCAAAAGGGAGGACGTTGAATTCAAATAACCCGTCCTCGGTGGCAAAGGCAGTTTTGTGTCGGCCCCCCTCCCTTAGGGGTACCTGCCAGTACCCTTTTGTCAGGTCCAGGGTTGTTATGTATCTTGCGTCCCCTATTCTCTCAATGAGTTCGTCGACCCTAGGTATGGGGAACGCATCGAATGTGGACACTGCGTTTAAAGCCCTAAAGTCCATACAAAAACGGGTAGACCCGTCGGGTTTGGGCACCATGACTATGGGGGATGACCAGCTGCTCTTTGATGGTCTGATGACCTTCAGCTCCAACATGCTGGTGACTTCCTTTCTTACGTCTGCTCTTTTGGCAGCAGGGATGCGGTAAGCTCTTTGTTTAACTACGCTCCCTGGGGTCGTGTGTATCTCGTGTTCAGCTAGGTGAGTGCACCCAGGAGTGTCTGAGAATAAGTGTGAAAAAGGTCGGAGACCATCCCATAAGGCCTGTTTCTCCCCTTCAGTGAGGTCTGGATTGATGGGTAGGCTTCCCAGGGTGGACTCGGGTCTCTCTTCCGGTAACACTAGATGGGACGGCTGGGGACACGGTCCTAACCACTTCTTCAGGAGGTTTATGTGGAAGGATTGCGTGCGTCTGGACGACATTCGCATTTTATAAGTCGTGCCGCCGTATTTCTCCAAGACCTGGAACGGTCCCTTCCATTCACTCCGGAACTTCTGCGGGGATGTAGGCAGTAACACCAGAGCCCAATCCCCTACGTTCAGTTCCCTCCTCCTTTTCCCTTTGTCATAGTATCGCTTTTGGCGGCTCTGGGCCGACTTTAGGTTTGAGTATGCCAGATCTCTCAACTTGCCCAATCTGGACCGCAACTGCTGGGTGTAGTCAAGCAGGGAGCGCTGCTCCTGTGCCTCTTCCCTTTCCCAGGCTTCTCTGGTTATTTCTAGGAGGGACCTCGGTTGTCTGCCGTACAAAAGCTCGAACGGGGAACACCCTAAGCTGCTCTGGACCTGGGACCTTACAACATACAGCGCTAACGGGAGCATTTTGTCCCAGTCCTTGGTCTCTGAGCCCAACAGCTTCTTCAGCGTGGTTTTTAGCGTCCTGTTATATCGTTCCACTAAACCATCCGTTTGGGGGTGGTAAGCGGAAGTGCGGATGTGGGTTAGGTCCAGGGTCTTGCATACCTCTCCCATCATTCGTGACACAAAGGGAGTCCCCTGGTCTGTTAATATCTCGCGGGGGAACCCTACTCTCGAAAACAGTTCCACCAGCTTCTCTGCTACGTTCTTGGTGGTCGGGGTGGTTAGGGGGTATGCCTCGGGGAACCGGGTGGAATAGTCCACTATCACCAAGGCGTAGGTGTGTCCCCTAGTGGTGCGTGGCAAGGGCCCTATGATGTCCATCCCTACTCGTTCCCAGGGATTACCAATGATGGGCAGGGGTTGTAGGGGTACTGCCGGGGGTTTGGACAGGTTTTTCCTCTGGCACACCTCGCACCGCTGACAGTAGGCCTCTGTCTCTTTATATATGCCGGGCCAATAGAACAGACGCAGGATATTTTGGGTGGTCTTTTCGGCCCCACTGTGTCCTGCGGTTAGATGCGTATGGGCATAAAACAAGATCTGTTCGCGGAAGTCTTTAGGCACCACTAGTTGTCCCTGGTCTCCCTCTTCCCCCTCCCGATAGAGAAGATCGTTTCTGATACGGAAGCGGGGGTACCGTTGCTCTGTGGCCGTTGTTTGTGCTACGTGAGCCGCCTCCCACGCATTTAAGAGGGTAGGGTCGTTGGCTTGGGCGAACTTGAACCCTTTGTCTATGACCCAGGGCTCTGCAGACAAGAAGGCTCCCACCGGATGAATGGCTAACTCCCTTTTAAACAGGGCCAGGAAATGTGGATTATCCACCCCTAGAATCAGTTCCTCGGGCAGAGACGCTACCACCCCCACTCTCACTGTGCAAGGCTCCCCCTCTACTGGTTTGATGGTGATGCGTGCGATGGGATATGTCTTAACGTCCCCGTGGACGCACCGGATGTGTACCTTACCCTCCCACCCTGTCTGGGAAGGAACCAGTAGAGACTCCCGTATGACTGATTGCCTGCACCCGGAATCCAAGAGCGCTTTTACCGGGGCGTGGTTCACCAGCACTCTTACGTAGTATGATGGTCCCATTTCGGCGGTGTACAGCACAGCTTTGGGGATGTACCCGACTTCCATGGGTTCCTCGACTGGCTTCTTTCAGGGGCACATCCGGGCTATGTGGCCCCACTCCCCGCATTCAAAGCACTGGGGACCCCTCATCGGAGCGACCTCCGGTCTGAATGGTCGTGGCTTTAGGGGTTCATAGACGGTTTTTTTTTTCTCTGTCTTAGGGGGATGCACAAGGGGTCTTTGTGTTTTTCTCTGTCTCCCAGGGAAACGATCTGGGTGCCGCTCTTGTGTAGTTGGCCGCCATCTCTATGGCCTGGGCTGCGGTCAGTCCTGGGTGCTGTCTTAGCCATCTTTGTGTCCCGTAGGGGAGGGCCTCCATGAATTGCTCAAGGACTATGCTGGTCATGACTTCCTCTTTGCTCCGGTCGTCGGGGCGCAACCATTTCTCCGCGGCCATCTTCAGGCGTAAGTACAGTGTTTTGGGGTTTTCCCCTGTGACCCCCTTTTCCTTCCGAAACCTGATGCGGTATGCTTCGGCGTCCATCCCAAGGTGATCCAGTATCACCTCCTTGATGGCAGTATAGGAGGAGGTACCGGCATGGTTTGCAACCTGGTAAGCCGTCTGTGCTTCACCCGTCAATAAGGGTGCGAGAAAAATGGCCACTTTTCTTCCGGCCACCCACACGCACGGGCTGCCCTCTCAAAATTAACCAGGAAGGCGTCCGGGTCTTCCCCCGTGACGTACTTCTGTAAGGCTACCCCGGCTGGGTGTGGACCCGCCGGTCTTCGGTCTCCCAAGACAGCGGACCCTGGAGTCTGTACCGCTTTCTGTAGGTTCTCCATCTGTTGAGTCATAGTGCTGCGGAACAAGGCCCGATCCGCGTCAGCTGTGCTGATTTGTTGGCTAATGGCCCACTCCAGCTTCTGTTGTCCGTCGATAAGGGTCTGTATGACCTGATCCACCATCGTTTCGATTTCCGAGGGAGTAGATCCCACTTCTGACACCACTGTAGACCGGCCCGGCTGCTCCGGGCTGCCTAGAATAGGGGGGTTAGGACTGGGATCAGGACCAACAGACGTAACAGGTTGCAAACCAGGGAGGAGAAGGACACCAGGTCTTGCAGGTAAAGAGGGTTTTATTGGGATAACACGTTTGGTATTGAGCATCAAAGTTCTCCTGGTCCTAAACGTGAGTCTTTCCCTGGCGAACTGGCTGGGATCCGTTTTTGCAACGCGGGTGTCTTCTTCCGGGTCTTTCGGGGTTCAGGGCTTGTCCTTAAGGTCTGGTCACGGAGGCAGCTCGCCGCTCCGGAGCCCATGTAAAGGAAGCCAACAGAGAGGGCACCGTTAGTTCAATCGCCTCATGGGGAGTGCACCTTTGGGGCCGTGTGTGGTGAGGCTGGGAGGAGTCCACCAGTGTTTAACGTGCAAGTTAACCTCTGTCAGTGACGTGGAGGGAAGGGCATACAGAAGGTGAGGGTTAATCGCGGGGTAAAGAACACAGAAGGAAGGGGAAGACGCGGGACACAAACACGGGTCTATGTACACTAATTACACGCTCTTCCTTCCCGCCCACACTGCCATACGCTGCCGTACCTGGGTCAGCCACGCTCCTCCCCTGGGAGAGTGGCACGGCGGCTCGCGGGGTCGTTGGCCTCCTGGCACTCCGTAGGTCTCTCCTCCTCCTCCTCCGTGATGTTCTTCGGGGTTCCCTCGCTGTTCTTCGTAATCGCCTTCTCCGTCTCGTTCAAACCGCTCTCCGACGCCGCTCCTCGCCTGCTCTTCCTCCGGGGTGATGTCACACCCCTCGTATCTTGCTTCCGGGGGTTTATCCAGTCCGGGCCTTGCGACGTATGTAGGGGGAGTGGTCTCCTCCTCCTCCGAGAACGCCCACTTAAAGGCGCCAGGTCCCTCTTCTTGTTCGTCGAGTCCTGTCTCCCAGGGGTCCGTCTGCAAGGAAGGAGGCACAACAGGGTCATTCCCGGGAGCCCACCACTCCTCGGTAGCACTCCGCCTCGCATCGTTACAAGGGCGTATTGGTTTATTTACCTCTCCGGAAACAATAACCAATAAAGACATCATCTTAACAAAAAAAGCCCTTTTGGAGCTTTTTTCCTTAGAGCGGGAGGAAATAGAGATGGGAAAACCCAGGGTAAGAGAAAACTATGCATTGGTCACCTGCATAGGACCAGAACCATACCTGGTTACAGTAAATAAACCATACCATCGGTTTCTGTTGACCAGATTTCGGCTTAACTTAATTCATTATACACTAAAGGGACTGTGTAGTGGTCACTTTTGAGAATACGGAGGCCGTAGACTTTATATGCAATAGTGGACCTCCTAGACACCATGAAAGTACTGTGACTGCTAGACCCCTTTCCTATTTTTATCTGCCAGAATATCAAGCCGATAACCGATGGAGCTGGCTAAAGGGACCACATGACTTTAAATCTAGACAGAGTTTTATCCCCCCATGGGAATTACAACACCATGGATGGGAGGAGGGGGGGGATGTGGGTTGGAATATGGTAAGGAGACGAAGAGGTAGACCACATCAAGGTGTCTCCTTTGTTGGTCCACATCACACTCAGCCCTACAACTACCATCCCTTTGTAAATGGGCTAAACAACCCTTTTCATTTCCCAACGGCAAACCGTTTTGATTGCTTGTCAACTACAGACTGGGTCGATTGACAAATACAGGACTCCCCGTTAGGACGGAATCATCAGAGCACTCCTATTCAACCTCGTATGGCCACTACTACGAGGGATCGGGATAACTCAAACTTACCTACAATGTCTGACAAAGCCCCAATGCCTGACAGAGCCCCTGTTGTTGGTGAGATCCGGGAGTCGCCTTTCATGCCTAAACATGATCCATTATATTGTAAAATTCTTACTTGGAACGTGGCGGGCTTAAATGCAAAGGTGTTAGACCCCATATGGCAGGGGTTTGTTACACATTATGATATCCTGGCACTCCAAGAAACCTGGGACACTACAACAAGTTTTTCAATAGATGGCTATTGTAGCTTTTTTACACCAGCTGTGGCGGGCTTAAGAGGGAGAGCCAAGGGTGGCCTAATTACATTGTGCTCCTTGAACTTGGTGGGCCTTTTTAAAAAACTAGATTCTGCACCCACGAATTCGCTAGTGGTGGAGTGGACTTTGCCAGACTCACATGTTTTTCTGCTTATTAATTTTTACAACTCCAGAGAGGTTTCCTGTGAGAACGAGCATTTGAATTCTTTGCTAGACTTTTTGTCAGCCTATAGACAAGATTGCATTTCGGTCCCAGAGATGGTAATTCTGGGTGATTTTAATATTCACCCCTGCGAGGGGGGTTGTTACAACGATAGATATGGAGGATTACCGACCGAGGGCATCCCCCATTTTGAACATACGAAGGAGGGTGAGGGCCTTGAAACTTTCCTTGCGAACTTAAACCTATTTGAACCAGACCAGGGTAAAATCGAGCCTAGAGCACCTACCTTTATCGGGAGAGACGCTAACACCGTCATAGACTATATCTTTGTATCAACTGGGGCTCTGGCAAAGGTATTCGAGTACAGGGTTGTAAACGCTAGCTTTAGTGATCATCATCCTGTCCTCCTAAAGTTGGATTTAAATTGCTTCCGGACAGGAAGAACAACTGGTGTGGCGGGTTCAAGAGACCTGACGACTAAGGACCAGGGAAGGCGCCTAAAATGGGAGAAGATTGTCCCTGAGCAATTCTTTCAAATGTTAGCCCAAGAGACTGAGGATAATATGGCAGTTTGCTTAGACTCAACTGCCTTGGGCTCATATGTAGTGGCCGCCTATGTGGAAATATGTGCGAGTATCGCCAAGAATTTGGAGTCAAGTTCGGGCACGCAAGGAAGTAAGAAAACTCATAAATGGTTCAATAAGGAATGCTCGCAAAAGCACTCTGCCCTGTTGAAGGCACTAAAACATAAACCCAGAGACAGGTCATTAGTGGCAAACTTAAGGAAAGAATACAAAATCGCAGTTGGTAAGCGCAAGAACCAAATTAAGGAGGAAGCCTGGGACAGCTTATTAAACATTGATGTACTGAGAGACAGTAAAAAGTTTTGGGCCATTGTGAATCAGCACTTTTTTTCCGAGGATGGGAAGACTGACATGGAATGTGTGATCGATGATGATAGATGGCTTTGTCATTTCAAACAGATTTATGAAGCCACGGAACCAACTTCACCGGTCAGGGCCCACGGTCCATCTAAATTGGTTATGGAATTCAATACAACGGAGGTTGAAAGGGCGATTAAAAATACTAGCAAACACAAGGCCCCTGGACCTGACGGGGTCCCTGCTGATCTCTACATTCAGTATCCGCAATTTTGGTCAAAAATACTCACTAATGTCTTTAATGCGATACCTGCAACCGGTTTCCCGTCCTCCTGGTCAACCTCTATTATTGTTCCCATATTCAAGAAGGGGAACAGGGGGGATCCTGCCTGCTACAGGCCAATCTCCCTGCTGGACTCTGCCGTCAAGATCTTGGGCAGAGTCATTCTGCAAAGACTCGGGGATTGGCTGGAGGAGAGCGGGATCCTCTCTGATTTGGAGTATGGTTTTAGAGCACATAGGGGGACTATGGATCAATGTCTAAACCTTCACCTTATTATTAGCAAATACACCGTGGTGAAGGGGGGGCTTCTTTATTTGGGTTTTATGGATTTATCTTCTGCTTTCGACTTGGTTAACCGTACAAAATTGTGGATTATTTTACGAGATTTGGGTTTGGACATTACCTTGGTTAATTTTTTGCACAACCTTCACCAAAATTTGTTTGCCTCCGTAAGGGTAACAAGGGAGGGAAGATGCACAGAGAAGTTTAGATCAGGGAGAGGGGTCAGACAAGGCTGCATTCTTGCCCCTCTCCTTTTTACCCTGTACATCAACTCCCTAGGGAAATCCCTGAACTCAGCTACCCTGGACATGCCGCGTATAGGGGGATCACCCATTCCGGTACTCCTATACGCGGACGATGCCGTCCTTATAGCCCGTACAGGTGTGGGCCTGCAAAGATTATTGGATCACTTTGGTGGTTTTATGGAAGCCCTGGACCTAAAGATTAACACAGCTAAATCCCATGTCATGGTTACAGGCTCTCTACAGAAAAACATGAAGCTCAGGACGTTTAGCTGTAATAACTCTCCAATCTCGAGAGTACCCTTTTTTTGCTATTTAGGCGTCACCTTTGACGAGAAAGGAACTTGGGGTGCCCAACTGAAACTAAAAGAGAATGGAGTTAGTAGGTCCACTGCAGCACTTATACATTTCTCCAAAAGGCTTGGTTCAAGACCCATGGAGGCTATGACTCGCATCTATAGATCCAAATGCTTGGCAATCGCCTCTTACGGGGCAGATATCTGGGGTTATGTTTCAGCCCCAGCCATACAAGTTGTAGAAAATAAATTTATATGTACTTTGTTGTCACTTCCCAAATCATCTCCTACATATTCAATCCATAATGAAATAGGCTTGGGATACGTTACTGATCTCTTAAAAATGTCTCCACTGTTATGCTGGATTAAAACTTGGACAAATGAGGAGATCACTCTGAATCATTGCATCCTCAAAGACTGTATGGCCTTGGATAAAGCAGACAGCATACCCTGGCTGGCGTATGTTAGAGCGGCATGCGCGAGGCTAGGGCGCTCAGACATGTACTCTTTACCACAGAGCCTCAAGAAAGAGGATGCAAGGTGGGTCAAGCAGCATTTTCGAAATTTGTTGGAGACAGAGAGGGAAGCGGCTGAGCTTTGTAAGCCAATGGTAAGGACACTATATCAACTCTCGTCGTCCATGGCTATGGAACCTTATTTAAAATACGTTACCAATCCATACCACCGCTTTTTATTAATAAGGTTCAGGTTTAACCAGATACACCTTGTGCTTGGCTCATATACAAAATGGGATACCCCAGAAAATACTCCACCTTGTTCGTGTGACCGCTTCTCCATGCAGGATACCCTTCATCTTGTTATGCTTTGCGATCATTACCTGGTGGCTCGTAAAAAATTTCTTTTTCCAATTTTGAAAGACCTAAAGTTCGCCCAGGTACGGCCGGCCCTCTTATACCTACAGATGTTGAATTCGGTCAAGGTTACATATAGTGTAGCTTGTTTTTTGGTAGCAGCCGTCAGGCAAAACAGAACTAAACTCCCTCAGATAAACAGCCTCCAAACCTGAAACTTTGTTGTAAATTATGTTGGGGGGGAAGGTGCAAAATTTACGAGAAAGTGTATTCCCCACATCTATTTTTTATAATTGTTTTCATTTAATAATTTTCTTTCTCTTTTAAGCATTTTTATTGGATTTTACAGGATTTGCAATCACTTTTGAAACTTGTTTAATTGTATTTTTAATGGCATTTTATTGTTTATGAATTATGTACTGCTTTTATGGTTTTAATTAACCGAATAAAGTTATTTGACTGACTGACTGACATTATACACTAGGCGTATATCATAAATGGTGTTCCCCAGAACAAGCAGCCCCTTGCTCATGTGACAACTTCTCATCTCAAAATACCTTACATTTCTTGATGTTTTGTGAACATTTTAATGAGTGCAGGAGGAAATATTTATTGCCAATTCTCAGAGAGGCAGGATTTGTACAAGTCAGACCGGCACTAGTGTACCTAAAACAACTTGGCTCACCTAAAATAATGTTCCATGTTGCCAGCTTTTTAATTGCGGCTAATCGAATAAGGAGAAGGAATGTCACATTTCCACCGCTCTTGAATATTTGTGATAAATAGACCCTATGTTTATGTATACTTTCCTTTTTTACATGACATGAAATGAATTTTAAGAAAAACATTGCTCTATTTTTATGAAATTTTTTATCTAATTCACACTCACTGTAATTGATTGTATATTTTTAATCCAAATTTGTTGTAATTGTTTGTATGTTTATATGCCTGTGTTTTTGTCTTTATATGATATTAATTTATCGAAAATAAAGGAAATTGACTGACTGACTGACTATTTATTAAAGTTTTGTATAGCGCTGGCTGGACCTGAGGGTATCAGAGCGCTTCACAGCAAGAATAAAGGCGTTTAGACAGATAATGCGGACAAAAAGCAAGGCAATGAGCACAGGAGTGAGTACAGTCTATACAATAGCAGCCAGGCATGAAACAGGGCGGAGAGTCGTAGGCAAGTCAATCAGCTCTGGGGTGAACGAGAACATGGAACTATAAAGTCTAGGTTGAGTTCTAGTTGGTTCCGGAGCGCTCAAGGAAGAGGACTTTGAGTAGCTTCTTGAATTCCGGGAAGGATGCGGTCATTCTGATGTGTGGGGGGATGGAGTTCCATATCTTGGAAGCATTGCCCGCAAAGGATTTGCTAGATGTTGAGAGTTTCTGGGATGTCAGAGGAATGAGTAGGAGCGTGTTGGAGCTTCTGAGGTTTCTAGACTGCCCAGCCCTTTTGAGCTTGTTGGCCAGGTATTCCGGTTTGCCCGTATGCAGGGCTTTATGTGTGAGGCAAGCTGTGCGGAAGCTAGCTCGTTGGTCAATAGGGAGCCACTTCAGATCCTTCAGAGCTGGGGTGATGTGTTCATATTTCTTTGTTCCCGTGATCATTCTTGCAGCGGCATTTAGGGTAGAGGTCAGAGGACGCAGGTGAGATTTGGCAGTTCCAGTCAGAGTGGCAATGCCGTAGTCAATTCTGGAGAGAACCAGAGCCTGCGTGGCCTGTTTCAAGTCTTTTGTGGGGAGAAATGGTTTTAGTTTGTAGAGCAATTTCAGGTTCAGGAAGGCACTTTTGGCAGTTTTTGAGATGTGTTCTTTCATATCCAGTTTGGGGTCAAGGGTGATCCCTAGGGATTTTATGGAGTTCGATGGAACAAGCGGCACATTCAGGGCGTTTAAGGCTTTGAGCCATTCAAGAATTTGGGGGTTTTCTTCTTTGTTAGAGATGAGGAGCACTTCAGTTTTTTCCTCATTGAGTTTGAGGTGGTTGGAAGAGAGCCAGAGCTGAACTTCAGTAAGTGTGTGGTTCAGTCTGTGGATTTCCGAGATCGATGTGGTTTCCAGATAGAGTTGCGTGTCGTCCGCATAAAGGTGGAAGGGGATGTTAGCTTTCCTTAGAATTGAGGTGAGGGGCTCCATGTAGATGTTGAAGAGTTGAGGAGAAAGTACAGACCCTTGAGGAACTCCTCTGCTGATGGGAAGAATGTCTGATTCGCAGCTTTTAATTTTGATTCTTTGTGTGCGGTTGTTGAGAAAGGAGGAGAACCATTTTAAGACAGTCTTTTCGAGGCCTGCTCTCTCCTTTAGGACATTGATTAGTAGGGCATGATCGACTGTGTCAAATGCAGCCGATAGGTCTATGAGGATGAGAAGGCTGCATTGGTTGGAGTCGAGCGACATGTGAAGATCGTCCAGGACGTTAAGTATTGCGGTTTCAGTACTGCAGCCTTTTCTGAACCCTGATTGATGTGGGTCGAGAAGCTTCGTGTTCTCTAAGTGCTGGGAAAGTTGCGACAGCACACATCTTTCCAAGATTTTGGATAATAGTGGAAGGTTCGAGACTGGTCTGAAGTTATTCATATCCTGTAGGTCAAGGCCCGTTTTTTTTAGTAGAGGCGTGACTTGACCTATTTTAAGGCAGTCCGGGATGGAGCCCTCGCTCAGAGAGCTGTTGATGATCTTGGCCCAGATAGGGACTAGAGTGAGCTTCAAGTCTTTGGTCACTCTCGGGGGAAGCCGATCAAGGGAGTGGGTTGAGGGTTTGGCGGTGGCTATGAGATTACTTATCAGTTCAACCTGGATAGGTTGGAAGGAGGACCAGCGAGTGGATGTGATTGTTGGTCTTAAATGGGAAGTTGTAACGGGGTGGTCTGAGGGCAACATGCCGAGAGATCGGTCAACTTTCGCGATTTTTTCGTTGAAGAAGCTGGCAAAGTCGTCACATTGGGATTTGGACGCCACCATGTCTCTTGTTACCGGAATGGAGGTTTGGTTCTTGATGATGTTGAAAAGTTCTTTGGGGCGGTTTTTGGCATTATCAAGGGCCCCACAGAAGAAGGACGACTTTTTGTTCTTGATATGGTTGTAGTAGCTTTTGCGGGCTGCCTTGAGCTGGTCCCGGTTGCGTGAGGAGGGGTTGGACCTCCAGGATATTTCCATGTATCTTAGGTGTCTTCTTTCATCGTTAATGTCAGTGGAGAACCAGGATCTGAAGGGGATGTTTCTATATTTTTTTTTTTAGTTTCCTTGGTGCCAGCTGGTCTAAGACGAGCTCCAAGTTGGAATGGTAGAGCGAGGTGAGTTCTGTGGTTGAAAGGTGTTCTGTCGTGATCGGGAGGAGTGAGCTGAGGCCCATTTCTAGCTTGTCAAGCGGTACTCTCGATAAGTTTCTGATCCACTTGGGGGAGGTTTGAGTGGGAGGGACGGAAAGCGCCGGGTGATTGATATGAAAGAGGATGGCGTGATGGTCTGACCAGTCTACTGGGATGATGTGGTCAATTGAAATTGTCTTTCTAGCTGCGATGATAGCATCCAGGGTTGCTCCTCTGTGGTGGGTTTCCTCTGTGCAGTGCTGGGTCATGTCATGGTCATGAATAAGGGTGTTGAGGGATTGAATGAGCGGGTTTTTTGATACATTCCATCTTAGGTTGAGGTCGCCCAGAATTATACTGAAATCACTGTTGAGAGCGGTTTGCGTGATCAGATCCGTCAGCTGAGCGCCAAATTCGGAGGTGTTGCCCGGGGGATGGTAGAGGAGAAGGCATTGGAGTGAAGGGTGGTGAGGAGAATTGATGTTGACCGAGAGGGATTCAAAGGAGTTGTAAATGACGGAAGGAGATTCAGTGATGGAGAGGTCGCTTTTATGGATAATAGCTATTCCGACACCTTTGTGAATGGGCCTGTCTTTGTGTATAATTGAGAAACCGGGCGGCACCAGCGTGTCCAGGATGGGGCTGGATAGAGTGTTAAGCCATGTTTCAGTGATGAAGGCTACGTCCAGGTCATGGGAGAGGATGGTTTCGGCTATTTCTGTTGCATGTTTGACGGCGGATCTGCAATTGATGAGCATACAGTTTATTTGGGAGTCATCCTGTGAGATATGGTTGACAGAGGTAGCTCTGGGTAAGGAGGAGAGATAGGGTGGTGGTCTGGCAGCTTTACGACGGGATGGGTCCCTTCCCACTCCAGTGATGACTTGAATTGAGGAGAAGGGAGGGTGGTCAGGGGGCATTATTTGAGCTAGCTGAATAGGCGGGGTTTCATAGGAGGCGATGAGGGAGGTCACTTCCTGTGGCGAAAGGGAGGGAGCCGTTCTTCTAGGACTGTCGATTCGAGCCTCAGTCCTGGGATTAGAGAGAAGAGGCTGGGAGCCTGTGGGGGGCTTGGACCCAGTGTGGGTATGAGAGTCAGTCTTGGCAGGAGGCGGCTGGAGGTGAGGAAGAGGGACGTTCTGGGAGGGAGGCTGGAGTTTCTCTAGGGAGGATAGGCATGAGTGTTGTAAGGTCTGTCCCACGAGTAGAAAGCAATGAAGCAAGGTTAACCTTGCCATGCATTCATTACATGGTAGTCAGGATATAACGGCCTCAAAATGAAAGCAATGCTTTCATTGGGGCAACATTGTGCAATGCTGTGCAGGTCCCAGGTCGACTCGCAATGCAAAATGGACCTCGTGTGAAGGTTGTAGCGGTGTACAAATGTAGACGCAATCCAAGGAGCTCCTTGGGGCTCTACATTTGTACACCGCTATGAGCTTTGAGGCCGTTATATCCTAACTATCATGGTTCAAAACCCTCTCTATGTTGTTAATTGCGAAGACACCCATCCTGCTCATTAAGAATCTTTCTGTGACTTGATCCGATATTCCAGGGTTCATGGGTTTCGCCTGCAATTCGGATACGTTCACTCGAGCCCTTGCCCAATGTGCTATTCTGCAGTAAATTACAGGCAATTGTTTTCAGGCACTTTATCTGATAGTCCTGTTGATCATCCAATATCCTAAAGTTAAGGATCGAAACGCCGTAGACATAGTTGTCAACCTTATACACAGTGATTCTTGTGTGTTATTTGTGTAAATGTGACCTTCTCATAATTGTTGTTTCTTTATTTTTGTATTACCTTATAGAAACAACCACAAACTGCCTGAGCCTTTTTACTTTGTTTGTTTGTTTGATATGTGGGTTCACGGATACAGGCTTGTATCCCACTGTTATTTGACTCACATTTGTGTTCTATTTCAACTATTTTGCATATTAAAATCACCTTTATCCGGCTGGACATTGGCTAAAATATAGTACTGATTGAGGCTATATCCATTGTATATACATTCTTCATTATCTCAGGGACCACTGTTTCCTGTAAAAAGTTAGTTCCCAAGGTCCCTGACCGATTCTGTTTCGGTTCCCTTGTTTTGTATACAATATTTTTCACCCAAACAAAAGGTCAAGGGGGACTAAAAAACCTTGTCCTCTTTGGTGCAATGATAGTTGTGGTGTAGCCAAGTCAGATCTCAATGCCGCCATTAAAGCAAACGGTACAGAAACAAAACATCGAAATTAAAATATCGACATACAATAATATCGATGTTTTAATTTCGATGATATGGAATATCGATGTGCAAAATATCGATAGACAGAATATCGTTTTTAAGGTATGTATGTTACTAATATTGAAATTTTGTTTAGTGTTATGTATTTTATTATGTTGTTTATATGTTTGTTAAATATGTTTTTTAATGTATGTTTGGAAATTAGTAATTTTGTTTACATTTTGCGTTTTAGTATCAGAGCGGGTTGTGGGTCTATAGAGGAATAGGGTGGGAAGTAATTTAATAATAATTAATTAATTCATATTTTTTTTAAAAATATTTTGAATTAATAATGAATTGGTAATTAATTATTATTAAGTAGTTAATTAAATTAATTCGAGTTAATGTGCTAATATATTTAATTTTTTGTTATTGTTAATTAATAATTAATTGGTAAATAATTATTATTAAGTGATTAAATGAGGTGATTTATTTATTTGTAGTGGGTTGTGTGTTTATAGGGGAATATGGTGTGACATAATTAAATTTAATTAATTAAAGAGATTGTATTTATGTATTGGTATTTATTGTTAATTAATTGGTAATTAATGTGTGTTAATTAGTTCATTTATAATTACATCAATTTAATAATATTAATTGTTATTAATTGATTAATTGATATTTATATTAATTGTGCTTTTTTATATGTGTAGTGTGTTGTGCGTTAAAGGGGGAGTAGTGTGGGAAGTAATTTTTACCCCTATGCTATCCAACGCTTTCCCTACTGTTGCACCCTCTGGAGTGGGAATAGTAATTTTTACCCCTACGCTATCCAACGCTTTCCCTACTGTTGCACCCTCCGGAGTGGGAATAGTAATTTTTTACCCTACGCTATCCAACGCTTTCCCTACTGTTGCACCCTTTGGAGTGGGAATAGTAATTTTTACCCCTACGCCATCCAACGCTTTCCCTACTGTTGCACTCCCCGGAGTGGGAATAGTAATTTTTACCCCTACGCTATCCAACGCTTTCCCTACTGTTGCACCCTCTGGAGTGGGAATAGTAATTTTTACCCGTATGCTATCCAACGCTTTCCCTACTGTTGCACCCTCTGGAGTGGGAATAGTAATTTTTACCCCTACGCTATCCAACGCTTTCCCTACTGTTGCACTCTCTGGAGTGGGAATAGTAATTTTTACCCCTGCGCTATCCAACGCTTTCCCTACTGTTGCACCCTCTGGAGTGGGAATAGTAATTTTTACCCCTACGCTATCCAACGCTTTCCCTACTGTTGCACCCTCCGGAGTGGGAATAGTAATTTTTTACCCTACGCTATCCAACGCTTTCCCTACTGTTGCACCCTTTGGAGTAGGAATAGTAATTGTTACCCCTACGCTATCCAACGCTTTCCCTACTGTTGCACTCTCTGGAGTGGGAATAGTCATTTTTACCCCTATGTTATCCAACACTTTCCCTACTGTTGCACCCTCTGGAGTGGGAATAGTAATGTTTACCCGTACGCTATCCAACGCTTTCCCTACTGGTGCACCCTCTGGAGTGGGAATAGTAATTTTTACCCCTACGCTATCCAACGATTTCCCTACTGTTGCACTCCCTGGAGTGGGAATACTAATTTTTACCCCTACGCTATTCAACTCTTTCCCTACTGTTGCACCCTCTGGAGTGGGAATAGTAATTTTTACCCGTACGCTATCCACCGCTTTCCCTACTGTTGCACCCTCTGGAGTGGGAATAGTAATTTTTACCCCTACGCTATCCAACGCTTTCCCTACTGTTGCACCCTCTGGAGTGGGAATAGTAATTTTTACCCCTACGCTATCCAACGCTTTCCCTACTGTTGCACCCTCTGGAGTGGGAATAGTAATTTTTACCCCTACGCTATCCAACGCTTTCCCTACTGTTGCACCCTCTGGAGTGGGAATAGTAATTTTTACCCCTACGCTATCCAACGTTTTCCCTACTGTTGCACCCTCTGAAGTGGGAATAGTAATTTTTACCCCTACGCTATCCAACGCTTTTCCTACTATTGCAATATGTGGAGTAAGTATATATATTAATTTATATGTAGAGTTTTTAATTTATTTTAAATGTATATGTATTAGTTATTATTTTTTAAATATGTTTTAATGTTTTTATTTAAAATTATAAAATTATATGTATTTTTAAATTATTTTTACATTATTATTAATACATTAAAAACAACGCTATTTTTATTTTCTATATTTTTGTACTGCGATATTTTTTCCGATATTTTTGTACTTACCTTTATGAAGATATAACTCCGATATTTTTGATTTCGATATTTTTGTGTCGATAATTTTGTATGTAGATATTCTGTCTGTCGATATTATGTCATAGATTCAAAGCAAACAATAGGTCATTGGTCAGGGAAAAAAGGGCAGTTCACAAAAGTGCCATCGCTGAGGCAAAAAGTAGTTGGGAGTGCCAAAAATGGGATACCCTCAAAAGCGCCCTAAATAACCATGACATGAGGTCCTTTTGGAATGTGGTCAATGGGGGATCCCAAGAAGGCAAATTGGATATAGAACCTAATATTGAGGAGGATGCATTAAAGGTACATTTTGAAGCCCTATACTTAAGGGGGGGAGGATGAGGATGGGCCAGTGGCCAATATACTTATGCCCCCCAAGTCTACTTCTTCAGATACCCCTCTGATCTCCCTTAAGGAGATAATTGACTCACTGAGTAGGATAACACCATCTAAGGCTCTAGGGCTAGACAAGATCCCCGAGGACCTTTTTAGTTCTGAACAAAACTTTCTGGGCCCCCTATTTGTGGTCTTTGTTTAATGCAGGGCATGGCGATTCCCACTACCTGAGCGGGGGGCAAAATTATACCAATCTTTAAAAAGGGTTCACCGCTTCTCCCTGTGCGACTGCTCGCTATGAGAAAATACCAGTCAGCGTTGAGAAAGCTGCCGCTCGAGTAAAAATCTACTCGAGCGGCCGAACACTGCAGCTCGCACTGTGCAAGATGCCGTTTTCAATGATTGTACAGTGCCGGATGCTTGTCCGCACTGTGCAATCATTGAAAACAGCATCTTGCTCAATGTGAACAGGGTACTACGCAATTCGCGTAGTGCGAAGTGCACTTTGCTTAGCTACAAGTAGCGCTACTTCGCATACTACGACCAGCCCTAGAAATCAGAGTGCATAGAGGGTGGTAGCCTCTATTTAATATTTGTGAACCTAAAATCGGCATTTGATCTGGAACCGAGGGATAAACTATGGGCAATCCTATAATATATGGGAGTCCCAGTGTACCTTTGCCATCAGTTGAAACGCTTACATGTGGGCAATTTTGCCTAAATTAGGTTTGCAAAAACGGGGAACTCACAGGCCCTCTGCCTGTAGAAAGAGGTGTCTGCCAAGGCTGTGTCCTGGCCCGACCCACGTTTGCCTTTTTATCAACTGCTTAGTTGAGTCGTTGATTGCAGGGAAGGACATTGATGCTCCCAGGTTAGCGAATTGTTCGCTGACAACACCCTCCTGCTTTCAAAATATCCTATGGAAATCCAGAGGGCCCTTGACATTTTCAGTTGTTTCTGTTGAAACCGGGGTCTGGTGATTAATCTCCAGAAAACCAAGTATATGGTATTTCATGCGAGTAATAGTACACGACCAAACCCCAGCTAGATGGAAGAGCACTAGAGAGGGTGTCCATTTTTGAATAACTTCGGATCCCTCTCACAGAGAAAATGAACCGGGGTGCGCAAATCAAGAAAACAAGTCTAAAGCTGGCCAAGGCAACGGGGAGCCTGATAAAGGTATATAGGAGTTCTACCCACAAATTTGTTGGCCCAGCAGTGGAAATCTATAAAGTACAAACCAGGGGTGCTGCCCAGTATGGTGCTGAAATTTGGGGTCATTGTCCATCTGGCTCCCTATTGAACACTGAGAATTCCTTTGCCAGGCAATTAGTGGGTCTTCCCTCTAGCACCCCATTAACACCTACCCGTATGGATCCTGGGAATAGACCAATTGCAGACGAAGCTGCTCTTAGACCCCTTTTATTTTGGCGACATCTGTGGAGCACCCCGGAATTGGCTGCGTACAGCCATGAGCTGAGAGACGTTTGGGCCTATATGGTGCGGAAAAATTATCATGGTTGGCATATATAAGGAATAACTGTGTGGCCTTGGGTAGGGGTAACCTGTGGAATAACACAGAAGAAACTTGCCCGGTGACTCCTTGGAAGGTCCTGATGGAAAGCTATAGAGTACTTAAACTTGCGCAGTTACACAGCAGGCCTACATCTGGCCGACTGACCCTAGGGTTTCTGGAAGTAAAAGACCAATATAAACTAGAACCTGTCCAGGACGACATCCAGCCGCTCCTTGCTAAGAAGCCATATCTGCAATTCAGACATGGGGTGCTCCCGTTGTGTACTTTTACAAATAAGTGGGCGGCTTCATCCAGTCTGGGTTGCCCAGCTTGTAATAACGCAGAGGAAACTGAGTATCATGTGTTATTTTTTTGTCAAGGATACAAGAGGGCAAGGATCCGATGGCTGCCTTAGTTATGCAGAAATGTGGGGTCCAGACACTGTAGTGAGGTTTTTAGGCTATTGAAATATGATACCCACTTATCTATTGTGTTCTCGATATCACGTTTTTTATTTTCTATGTGGTGCACCCGCAGGGCCATCTTAAAGATGAACTCATAGGCTTGGCATGTTCATTGATATGTATTATGTAAAGCGGGCCCCGTTTTTCAGTTTTTCCAACTGAATGAAATCACTGTATGACTTTTTAATAATCCTCTTTTTAATCATCATGTGTTATATAAATTTTTGCTTTATACCTCTTCATTTTATTCACTGTTGAATGCTGCTATAACAGCTTTAAAAATGCCGGTTTGGGGGTAATTGTAATGGCCTTCGTGCCGTTGTTGTTTTGCACGTGCACTTTAAAGAGTGCGACTTAGGACCAAAGTAAAATGCAACTTGCTGCTGAAGTATGCACATGCACCTTATTGATACTAATATCCAAAGGCTAATTTATGGCATTTTTAAACCAGGTTTGTGGAATAGCTGAATATTTCAACATTATTGTAATGATTCTTTTCCTGTCTAGGTATGTTATGTTTACTTAACTCATTCCGTTTTTTTTAAATAATGCAAATGCCACTACGTGCCCAAGTTTTGCACAATCACTTTACTGAATTTTTATTCATAGTTGAATGATGCTGGTTCTCTGGAACGGCCATCTTATTGTTCATGCACAAGCACTTTATCGAACCCCATTGTCTGACTAATGTAAAGATCTCTTGCTACCTGTATATCGCACAAGTATTTTATGGCTCATATACCCATGGGTTAGTCTTTGGCAGGTTGAGGCTGGCAAGTGGGACATACGATCATGCTATGTAATATGTTTGCAAATCTATATTAACAATGTACTGTTTGGTGCCTCACGCAGAGCAGTGGTTACTTTTTATGAACTGAAGGTCATGTATCGTATTTTTATTTGTGCTTTTATGGACATAAAGTTTTATGATGATGATTAAGTGAAAAAGAACCACACAAAGTAATTATAACAATATATATTCATTATATAATACTCTCTAACACATAGAAATATCTTCTACCCGGAGATATGCACAATGCACACAATACTTCAGCAAAGAAACACAGTAAATGTAACAAAATACACAGCTGCCCCACAGGGGAACCAAACCATTTACTAGGAAGAACCACGACTCTTGTCAAGACAGTGTTTAGAGCGTGTAAAAGTGTTGGTGACCCAAGGAATGACCCAAGGTGAGTAGATAGGGACCCCACGGAGACAGTGTGTAGTGTGGGAACACAACAGCGTGATCCGAACAACTCTACGTGAAAGTCACAGTTGGATTTTTAAAGATTAAGGACCCTTCCCAGTGGACCCTGAAGAAACCCCGTGGAAGATAGAAGGTTGGAGAACCACCCTACCCAAGGATACCCTAGTACCCACGTTACCTATACCAGAGAAGCCAGGTGCATAGGTGTGAAGTGTTGTCGGAAACTGCCATTGAGCCTAATGGAGGACATCAGGAAAGTGCTGGTGTCGAAGAAGGAGAAAGTGTCCAGTGGAATGCAAGGCTGGATTCTATATGAGAGGTACCTGCAAGCAGAGGGGACAGAGTCTATGTCACTCAGGAGTGACCAGGAGACTTGGAAGACAAATGCCCTTTGATGTCGGGTGTCGCAGGATTTATGACAATGACCTTGACTCCGAAGCTGTGAGGATCATGCTACGTTGAGGACGACAAGGGACCAGGGAGCTGTCCCATAAAGGATGTTGAGTGTTGAGGGGTCAGTGTCCGGCAGGAGCACCAACAAGCCTTGGAAAATGCAACCAACGCAGAAATTGAAGAAGGAGCCACATCGGGAGCAGCTAGGTCCAGGGAACTCACCACAAGCAGGGGAGTCAGGGCAGGCCCTGAGCAATCAGGGGAGCCCAAAAGAAAAAAAGGTGACCCTCAAATGGACCCACACGCCTGAGGCACTGGAGTCACGTGAGGACTTCAAGCAGCTCACCAAAACATGCAGGCCATGATGCACATGATGTGTTGTCGCTGAAGATTCAGGTCACTGAAGGTGCTCACGGTTTGGGCTACTTGGAGCACAAAGATCTTCTTGGAAGGAAGCAAACAAGCTTATGTAACTGCAAGTTGATGCAGTGCACAGGGGTTCGGTTAGTGCAACCCCCACAAGGGATACTGGCCCCAAACTTAGTGAGAGGCAGGCCTCAGGAGCTGTGGAAAACCACCACCTGTGTTGCAAAACCTTACGGAGTCTGGAGGAGCTCAGGATCAGCAGACCAATCGACTTAGTTGCTGTGCCTGAGAATGGAGGGGAATTACTTCTTCACTCCAAAGGAGTTTCCTTCATGTGTCTTTGATGCCCACAGGCCTTGGGAGGTTCCTGCATGGTGCACAGACCATGCTGCAGACTGGGAAGCAGACAAAGTCGAGCCCAAACGAAGTCCAGAGTGCACAGATGCTTGAAGAAGTGGTATCTGATCTGAATCTTGTCCCATCATGATTCTAGGGACCAACACCCAGGTAAGCCCTTAAGTACCCTAGGGAAAGGGTTGGGGCGATTCAGGGGAGCCTCCCAGGGGAGGGTCTGGACAGGGGGAAGTTACTCCCATGTCCTTTGTCCAGTTTTGCGCCAGAGCTGGAGCCTAAGGCTCCCAGCACTGGTTTGAACTGTACTATGCACAGGGACACCAAATGTGCCCTTCATGTAGCCTGAGTGTCGCTGGCAAGAGCACCCACCCTGCCCCAGCAGTCTAAATCCTGTTGGGGAGTTTGCTACACCTCCCTGTGACAGGATGTCTATTGTTCTGCCTTCGCCTGCTCAAGCTTGGCTCAGCAGCAGGAGGGCAGAATCATGTCTCCGGTCGCAGCAACCCTTTTGTGCTGTCCGGGTCAAGAAGACTGGTACCAGGAACACTGAGAACTTAACATAGGGCTCTTCCAGGGCTTGGAATCATACTTCCCACACCGTTTAAGGTGTGTAGGTCTGATTCCAACATCTATGACACAAAACATGATAAGATTAATGGCAGCCAGTTTCGAAATGGTCATTGCGTAATTACGCGGTGCCCCTCTATAAAATATATGGCTGCTTCACTGACAACCCGGGAGAATGGACTCTGTAGGCTGTATGGGTGTCCTGCTCATGCAGGGGCACCCTCTCACTTAGAACCAAGCACCCTGCCTTCAGGATTGTAAAGACCTGCTATAGGGATGACTTATAGGTTTTAAGAGCAGTGACCCTATGTTTGAAATGGGATTTCTGGTTGGCTAGGGCATGCGCCAAAGCCAGGCAGAAACCACCACTCTAGTCAGGGCAAAGGAGTTACACACTGAAGATAACCCCTGCTAAGCCCCATGGTAGCTTGGCACGAGCAGTCTGGCTTATCCCAGAGGCAATGTGTAAAGCTGTTGCACAACACACTCACACAGCAGTACTCTGTAGGAGGCAGCGCTGGCCTAGTCAAAGTTTACCGGAAGTGACGGGCTGTAACAGTGACAGAGTGGAGGAGCTGAGGAAAGCAGCTGCGGGAGCCGCGAGCCGAAGAGAGCCAAGGAGAATAACGGCGGGTGCCGCGACCGGAAGAGAGCAGCCGCGAGAGTTCCCCGAGCAGCAACCCAAGGAGAGTAGCGTCGGGTGTCGCGACCAGAGGAGAGTAGCTGCGGGAGAGTAGCTGCAGGAGCACTGAGCGGAGGTGAGCTTCGGTGCATTTCTATCTCCCTCGGTGCGCGGTGGGTGCCGCGAGCACCTCCACTCCACTCCTGTAGAGATTGCAGGAGCAAACTCTGCGGGCACTCTGCGGGCACTACTTCAAAACACGACAGATAGATTGCAGCACCTGAGCCTGATTTATTGCCTTTCCTCTTGGAATGCGGCAGGAGCCAGGAGCAACACAAAGATTTTCTCACTCTACGAGCAGCTCTTTATTTGTTTCCCCATTCAGCTTGGTGGAGGAGCACCTTAAAAAACTTGCATTCCGCAGGGGCGGCACTTTGTTTGTTATTGTTTGCTGTTCTTAGCCTGGCTCCATCTCACTGGACTAAAGAGACATCCGGAATACACCTCGTACCAGATCAAGTCCCCAAGTTACTATACATTCATGCAGTCTGATCTGGGACTTACCCCAGCCACCCCCGGAGGTTAACAGAGCCACAGAGAGGGTACCTGGGCATGCCTGGGCTTCAGCTCCGTCTTGGCATGCCCGTCAAGTCCTGAGGTAATCTTCTGATTTTAGCCATTAGTCGACAGCCCACCAGGTTTCTTTTAAGCGGCAATTCTAGGCGGCAGGTTTCAACAGCCCTGCTCATTTTTGCCCAGCCCAGTCCACAAAAAGAACACTGCTGCTGTGTTGCCGAGCCCTTGGACGACAGGCTCCCGCACTACCGCAAATACCCGCCTGTTGCCGCCGACCACCGACGGCCGCTCCTCGGTGTCTGTTGGTGCCTGCCTACTGCCGCCGCCACTGCTGATTTTCACTGCGCCACGCCGTGCTACCTCGTTGTGAGGCAGTTAGCGGCTCCGCAGTTTTGGCGGTTTTTTGGCAAGGCTACAGGCGCTGAGCTGACAGGCTGGGGAGGTGGTGACGGGTTGTGTGGACGGCGGGACGAAGGGACGCTGCCGGGGGTTAGAGACCTGCCCGCTGGCCTCTGGTTGTGAATACGGCAAAGTAAGTGAGTGACAAAGGCGGAGGTGGGTTGAAGTATCCCCGGAAAACCCCTGAAACCCCCTAAACCCCTGAGTGTGCAGGGTGGGAAGGTGCTGCTGCTGGACGTGGTCAAATACTGTTGTATAATTGTATATGGTTGCTGAAGATACTGCTGTTTGATTTGGACAATCTGCTCGCCTGGGAGTTGATTGATACCTTATATTTTATCTCCTAAACGTTTTTTTAAAGAAAAAGCCAAATGCGCTCTGGGAAGGAGAGGCCAACTTCTCCCCCGGCGCGTCGGGCACGTAAATCTAAAGCTCCAAGTGTATTAAAAAAGTCTAAAGCTCAACCTAAGGAACTAAGTCAGACACTTATATCGCCGATTGCAAGAATGTTTGAAAAAAGTTCTAAAATTCCTCAAAAATTTGACTTTCTAAAGGATCCAACGGGAGCTATAATGTCAATGCAATCTGATCCAGCAATAGGAAACTTGCAATTACCTATTATTCCTATCATTAATCAGGCAAGTACGACACATCAATTTGGACTAAAACATGGCTTAGAGGAAATAAATAATGGTGACAGTGAATCTAACAATTTGGTTAAATTAGTAAATCGAACACCTTCGGAAATTACTAACCAAGACTCAGTGTGTAGAAGTGACCTACAGGAAGGGGTCACTGTAGAGAACAGTATAGAGGAATTAAAAACTGAGATGTTCTATGTTGATTGCGCTATGGAACCAGGTATAGTATCCATGTCATCTTGGATGCCTATAGAAGTTAACGTTGAAATAAGGAAAAACACTGTTCCAAGTTTGGCACCGACCATTAATAATTATAACATATTGGACGATTTTCAACAGAAAGGTTGTTCAAAGGAAATTGAAACAGAAATTGCTTCACCTACATTGGAAATAGCTATGCAGCTACTTGATGAGGAAAAACAAGGTCTCCAAACACTGTGTAATGAACAGAGTATTCAAACAAAAAAAACATTACACTTGTCACCTACAGTCTTTGTGAAACAATCTGATAGAGCAAACTTGGGCATTGGAATGACACAAACTGTGGGCGCTAGAACAAGACGTAATTCTGAACCATTGCAAACGGTACAATCTGATGGCTATGATAGGAGCGGTCAAAAAAATTCCTCTAGTAAAGACCAGAAACCGCGGCTGAGTAAAGGCACTAAAACTAATGATAATCAGGATTTGGGTACAATTTGGGATATTTTTTATCAAACCTCAACACTCACTCTTGAGGCGCTCTCGCTTCAGTCCAACAAAATGGATATGTAAATTGACATACTAGGAACAATGGCAAAAGCGGTCGCAGGAATAGATCATAAACTAGCTGACCTTAACTGCTTGATAACCAGAGCTCAAGCAGATCAATCCACCAACTATTTGGAATGTCCTTGTGTGCCAATAATTAATAAACTTACAACCATACCAGAAGTTATTAATACTATAATAGAGGATGCTAAGGCAACGCTTAAAAAGGGATCAAAGTCGGAAAAAAGGTGATAACGAAGGTATAAGTTGCATAACAAAAAGGAAATACATTAAAAATGACTGTTTAACAATCCAAAGTGAGTCGGAACTTAAAAATCATTCACCTACCACAACACTACCTTATATCCAAGTGGACTCCGAAAAAAACAAAAATGGGAAATTTAATAATCAACTGTTGGAAAAACATAATGGGGATAATGATGATGAGAATACAAGTGTTCTTGACTCAGACCCGGTCAAAATGACGAAAAGGGACAGAAAAAAACTACGAAAAGCAAGAAATAAAGCAAAAGTGCAAGATCAAGAAGACCAAGGGTCACATGAGGGAACATTGGAAAATAAACTTTCTAAAGGAAATATGGGAGTATTACCATTAAAGGAAACAACGATAGATATAGGTAACAACGTGCTAACAAAACCGATCGTAACAAAAACTAAGTATTATGATATTTTTACACAATTCGGAAAAGGCAGCAATATGACTAAAGACCCGGTAAATAAAACTCTAACAGATAAGAAACCTGAAAATGATATACCTTATCTTGTAGGGGAATCAGACGATCTTGCTTGTGATAAAGCCCCCAAAATCTGGAAAAACGTCATACTAAAAAAGCCTCTTGACCATAAGATGGAAACTAACCTCGAAAAAAAAACGCTCACAAAGGAAACATCGAGTGGTACCCAAGAAAAAAGTTGCCTCACAATCAGTTCAGTAAAACAGGAAATAGATAAAACAGTGTTGAAAAAAAAGGATTCTGGTTTTCTGAATGCTGAACAACAAACATTGACACAAACTGTAAATGTAGAAACCAATATCAAACCACTTTTGTTCACTGAACCGGTGAATCAAATATCGGAACAAATTCTAAATGAAGTAACAAATATAAAACAACTGTCATCTATGGAATCGGTGAAACCGTTGGAATCAATTGATCTTATAGAAGATGTGGCTGACGCAATAAAGGGAGACCAAATAGTAGTAGTTAGAACTGGTAGCAACGAACGTTTCATAAACATAATTAGAAAGGAACGGAATACTGACATTGAAAGGGTTAAGTATATTCAGAGGAAGGAACAACTAATCCTTAAACCTGTATACGATTCCAGAGGTCACCAAGATACGTTAAATAGAGGCAACCTTTTGTGTCTGTTCAAATCGATTCCATCTCTTGCAAATTTGACAATTAAAATAATATATTGTGTTGGATTCCTACAAAATCCAGAGGGCCCATTGCCGTTAACAGTGCTGACAGTTACATCCCCGGCTGTAGCGGAACAAATTATGAAGGAAGAGTATATCTTTCGTAGCTGGGGAATAATGATCAGTAAAATTAGGCCAAAAGAATACCCGACACCACTTTTAAAAGCAGAAAACTTGCCATGTTCTGATAAAGGAAAAAAGGGGCAGCCACCCTTCTCTGTCCTAAAAAATCCAATACAACAAATAGATAGAGGAGTCACACATCTATCAGAAAACAAAAGGGAAGAGAAGGAAAACGGGATAAATGATTCATGGATCAATATTGCCCTGCACGGAATTAACAAACAATGACAAGTAAATCAGGAAATACCAGTTGATGACTTAAAGAATAGCAACACAGCTATAACAATTTGTTCCTGGAATGTAAATGGTGTAGGCAAAAAATTGGATAACATAACTCAACTACTTAAAAAGTACCAGATAATTGTATTACAGGAGACCTGGGCCACAGCCCCGTTTATAATCCACGGTTATAAAGGATATTATGAACCGGCTATTAAGCAAAGCAATTATGGTCGCCCTTCTGGCAGCTTAGCTATTTTTATATCAATGGATTTAAATGTGGAACATGTGGAACTAGTTACAAACAGTTGTAATGTTCAGTGTGTACTGCTAAAATACAAGATTCTAGAACAAATAAGATCGCTAAAGTTGATTAATATATACATTCGACCAACACTCACATCTAGAAAGGCCATGTGCACTATTGTCTCCACCTACTTGGTAGAGCAAAGGATAGAGGACCCCTTTGCGGATTTTATTATCACAGGTGATTTCAATCTTAATCTCCTAGTACAATTTCCAAGAGATGAGGTGACACAGTCACAAGATCACCAATGGTTAATTCCGGCGCAGGTTTTGAAAAGCTCAACTAAACCAGGTAAAAACCAAATAGGACTAAATTTTCTGAAGGATATGGAAGCATTGGGCCTACGAATACTTAATGGTAGATTCCCAACAGACTCACCCCCGGCATGGTCCTGCTACACCTATAACACCAAATCCTGTATTGATTACACCATGGCGTCATTGAATATTTTTAGTAACCTTACTTCGTACTTTTTAATTAATGTCCCAGAGAGCGATCATAGTCAGAAAATTATAACCACTACATTTACAAATAAAAAGCATCAAACTTATTTAACAATGCAAGGTAAAATTGAAACTATTAACTATCGGAAATTAAACTGGGAAACAAATAAAAAACGATTGACCAATGACTTGGCCTTAAAACTGGCTCGGGAAAGTCCTGAAGAAACATCTGCTACATCAATAGTTGATCAATGGGCCAGTTTCATTTCCAAACTACCTACTCATAATGGGAACCATAATGGCCCTGGAGACAGTTATGTGACTAGAGCAGTAAAACAGGTAACTCATATTAACCTTCCTCATACAGTAAAAAGAATGAAACGACTTAGAAATCGGCTGAGAGACCTGACAAAATTCCCCAATAACGAAGAAACCAAAACCGCTCTAAAAGAGATAAACCTAAAATTAAGGAAGTTAGGGGTCGATTACGATGGCGGACGGAAGGACGACCGCCGGCCTGGAGTAGGCGGAAAATGCCTTTTTCCAGTCCGCCTGCCGCGGTCACTCTGTCCGCCATATTAGGATGGGAAACACTGTCAAATGCCCGTACGCGGCGGAAGAGCACGCACCGCCGCAGAACTACACCCGACCCCGCTGTGGACGGAACCATTCCAGAGACACCGCCGTACGGAATGACGTCTCCGACCGTCCTCCAAATCATGATGGCGGAAAACACACATCAAATCGCTGCGGAAAAACAACCTGCTTGAACACGGCGGATTCACCACAGCGGAGATACAACACATTGCAGAGATACCCACCACAAGCAGATCGCCGTCATGGACCCAGCGCTACACGCATTTCCGATACTCTTCGTGCTCCACCACCAGCAAGTCATGGCCCATCGCCGACGACGACGCAGGTATGTCAAAACACCAATTGCTGTCGGAAGGGGAGTACCTGCCAGGGCTGTGACGTAGGGAGGGGGAGTGTCATGTTTGAGAAACTGTATTTACGATCGCACCAATATATCAACAATTCAAGTACACAACCAGGAATGACAACGACAAACCATGACACACGATTGACTTGCTTTATTAAACATAATAGGGGTATAATCTTACACTACCCAAGAGCATGGGCACTGGGTAGAACAGAGCAGGTACATCTGAAGCAGCACAGGAGAGGGGCTATGTGCATCAACAGTCCATGGTACAGAACAGGTACATCAGAGGCAGCACATGAGATGGCACAATGCAGTATCAGAACAGCAAAAGGGCAGTGTTCATAACAGAGCAGGTACATCAACAGTCCATGGCAAGGCACAGGTACATCAGAGGCAGCACGTGAGAGGGGCTAAGTGCATCAACAGTCCATGGCAAGGCACAGAACAGGTACATCTGAGGCAGCACATGAGAGGGGCAACAAGCATCAACAGTCCATGGCAGAGAACAGAGCAGGTACATCTGAGGCAGCACATGAGAGGGGCTAAGTGCATCAACAGTCCATGGCAAGGCACAGGTACATTAGAGGCAGCACGTGAGAGGGGCTAAGTGCATCAAAAGTCCATGGCAAGGCACAGGTACATCAGAGGCAGCACGTGAGAGGGGCTAAGTGCATCAACAGTCCATGGCAGAGAACAGAGTAGGTACATCTGAGGCAGCACATGAGAGGGGCTAAGTGCATCAACAGTCCATGGCAGAGAACAGAGCAGGTACATCTGAGGCAGCACGTGAGAGGGGCTAAGTGCATCAACAGTCCATGGCAGAGAACAGAGCAGGTACATCAGAGGCAGTACATGAGAGGGGCTAAGTGCATCAACAGTCCATGGCAGAGAACAGACCAGGTACATCTGAGGCAGCACATGAGGGCACAATGCAGCATCCTAACAGCAACAGGGCAGTGTTCATAACAGAGCAGGTACATCAGAGGCAGCACATGAGAGGGGCTAAGTGCATCATCAGTCCATGGCAAGGCACAGGTACATGAGAGGCAGCACGTGAGAGGGGCTAAGTGCATCAACAGTCCAAGGCAAGGCACAGAACAGGTACATCAGAGGCAGCACGTGAGAGGGGCTAAGTGCATCAACAGTCCATGGCAGAGAACAGAGCAGGTACATCTGAGGCAGCACATGAGGGCACAATGCAGCATCCTAACAGCAACAGGGCAGTGTTCACATCAGAGCAGGTACATCAGAGGCAGCACATCAGAGGGCACAATGCAGCATCCTAACAGCAACAGGGCAGTGTTCATAACAGAGCAGGTACATCAGAGGCAGCACATGAGAGGGGCTAAGTGCATCAACAGTCCATGGCAAGGCACAGGTACATCAGAGGCAGCACGTGAGAGGGGCTAAGTGCATCAACAGTCCATGGCAGAGAACAGAGCAGGTACATCAGAGGCAGCACATGAGAGGGGCTAAGTGCATCAACAGTCCATGGCAAGGCACAGGTACATCAGAGGCAGCACGTGAGAGGGGCTAAGTGCATCAACAGTCCATGGCAAGGCACAGAACAGGTACATCTGAGGCAGCACATAAGAGGGGCAACAAGCATCAACAGTCCATGGCAGAGAACAGAGCAGGTACATCCGAGGCAGCACATGAGAGGGGCTAAGTGCATCAACAGTCAATGGCAGAGAACAGAGCAGGTACATCAGAGGCAGCACATGAGAGGGGCTAAGTGCATCAACAGTCCATTGCAGAGAACAGAGCAGGTACATCAGAGGCAGCACATGAGAGGGGCTAAGTGCATCAACAGTCCATGGCAGAGAACAGAGCAGGTACATCTGAGGCAGCACATGAGAGGGGCTAAGTGCATCAACAGTGCATGGCAGAGAACAGAGCAGGTACATCTGAGGCAGCACATGAGAGGGGCTAAGTGCATCAACAGTCCATGGCAGAGAACAGAGCAGGTACATCTGAGGCAGCACATGCGGGCACAATGCAGCATCCTAACAGCAACAGGGCAGTGTTCATAACAGAGCAGGTACATCAAAGGCAGCACATGAGAGGGGCTAAGTGCATCAACAGTCCATGGCAAGGCACAGGTACATCAGAGGCAGCACATGAGAGGGGCTAAGTACATCAACAGTCCATGGCAAGGCACAGGTACATCAAAGGCAGCACATGAGAGGGGCTAAGTGCATCAACAGTCCATGGCAGAGAACAGAGCAGGTACATCTGAGGCAGCACATGAGAGGGGCTAAGTGCATCAACAGTGCATGGCAGAGAACAGAGCAGGTACATCTGAGGCAGCACATGAGAGGGGCTAAGTGCATTAACAGTCCATGGCAGAGAACAGAGCAGGTACATCTGAGGCAGCACATGAGTGCACAATGCAGCATCCTAACAGCAACAGGGCAGTGTTCATAGCAGAGCAGGTACATCAGAGGCAGCACATGAGAGGGGCTAAGTGCATCAACAGTCCATGGTACAGAACAGGTACATCAGTGGCAACACATGAGAGGGCACAATGCAGTATCAGAAAAGCAACAGGGCAGTGTTCATAACAGAGCAGGTACATCAGAGGCAGCACGTGAGAGGGGCTAAGTGCATCAACAGTCCATGGCAAGGCACAGGTACATCAGAGGCAGCACGTGAGAGGGGCTAAGTGCATCAACAGTCCATGGCAGAGAACAGAGCAGGTACATCAGAGGCAGCACATGAGAGGGGCTAAGTGCATCGACAGTCCATGGCAAGCACAGGTACATCAGAGGCAGCACGTGAGAGGGGCTAAGTGCATCAACAGTCCATGGCAAGGCACAGAACAGGTACATCTGAGGCAGGACATAAGAGGGGCAACAAGCATCAACAGTCCATGGCAGAGAACAGAGCAGGTACATCCGAGGCAGCACATGAGAGGGGCTAAGTGCATCAACAGTCAATGGCAAGGCACAGGTACATCAGAGGCAGCACGTGAGAGGGGCTAAGTGCATCAACAGTCCATGGCAAGGCACAGGTACATCAGAGGCAGCACATGAGAGGGGCTAAGTGCATCAACAGTCCATGGCAGAGAACAGAGCAGGTACATCAGAGGCAGCACATGAGAGGGGCTAAGTGCATCAACAGTCCATGGTACAGAACAGGTACATCAGTGGCAACACATGAGAGGGCACAATGCAGTATCAGAAAAGCAACAGGGCAGTGTTCATAACAGAGCAGGTACATCAGAGGCAGCACGTGAGAGGGGCTAAGTGCATCAACAGTCCATGGCAAGGCACAGGTACATCAGAGGCAGCACGTGAGAGGGGCTAAGTGCATCAACAGTCCATGGCAGAGAACAGAGCAGGTACATCAGAGGCAGCACATGAGAGGGGCTAAGTGCATCGACAGTCCATGGCAAGCACAGGTACATCAGAGGCAGCACGTGAGAGGGGCTAAGTGCATCAACAGTCCATGGCAAGGCACAGAACAGGTACATCTGAGGCAGCACATAAGAGGGGCAACAAGCATCAACAGTCCATGGCAGAGAACAGAGCAGGTACATCCGAGGCAGCACATGAGAGGGGCTAAGTGCATCAACAGTCCATGGCAGAGAACAGAGCAGGTACATCAGAGGCAGCACATGAGAGGGGCTAAGTGCATCAACAGTCAATGGCAAGGCACAGGTACATCAGAGGCAGCACGTGAGAGGGGCTAAGTGCATCAACAGTCCATGGCAAGGCACAGGTACATCAGAGGCAGCACATGAGAGGGGCTAAGTGCATCAACAGTCCATGGCAGAGAACAGAGCAGGTACATCCGAGGCAGCACATGAGAGGGGCTAAGTGCATCAACAGTCCATGGCAGAGAACAGAGCAGGTACATCCGAGGCAGCACATGAGAGGGGCTAAGTGCATCAACAGTCCTTGGCAGAGAACAGAGCAGGTACATCAGAGGCAGCACATGAGAGGGGCTAAGTGCATCGACAGTCTATGGCAAGGCACAGGTACATCAGAGGCAGCACGTGAGAGGGGCTAAGTGCATCAACAGTCCATGGCAAGGCACAGAACAGGTACATCTGAGGCAGCACATAAGAGGGGCAACAAGCATCAACAGTCCATGGCAGAGAACAGAGCAGGTACATCCGAGGCAGCACATGAGAGGGGCTAAGTGCATCAACAGTCCATGGCAGAGAACAGAGCAGGTACATCAGAGGCAGCACATGAGAGGGGCTAAGTGCATCAACAGTCAATGGCAAGGCACAGGTACATCAGAGGCAGCACGTGAGAGGGGCTAAGTGCATCAACAGTCCATGGCAAGGCACAGGTACATCAGAGGCAGCACATGAGAGGGGCTAAGTGCATCAACAGTCCATGGCAGGGAACAGAGCAGGTACATCTGAGGCAGCACATGAGATGGGGTAAGTGCATCAACAGTCCATGGCAGAGAACAGAGCAGGTACATCAGAGGCAGCACATGAGAGGGGCTAAGTGTATCAACAGTCCATGGCAGAGAACAGAGCAGGTACATCTGAGGCAGAACATGAGGGCGCAATGCAGCATCCTAACAGCAACAGGCAGTGTTCATAACAGAGCAGGTACATCAGAGGCAGCACATGAGAGGGGCTAAGTGCATCAACAGTCCATGGCAAGGTATAGGTACATCAGAGGCAGCAAGTGAGAGGGGCTAAGTGCATCAACAGTCCATGGTACAGAACAGGTACATCAGAGGCAGCACATGAGAGGGGCTAAGTGCATCAACAGTCCATGGCAGAGAACAGAGCAGGTACATCAGAGGCAGCACATGAGAGGGGCTAAGTGCATCAACAGTCCATGGCAAGGTACAGGTACATCAGAGGCAGCAAGTGAGAGGGGCTAAGTGCATCAACAGTCCATGGCAGACAACAGAGCAGGTACATCTGAGGCAGCACATGAGGGCACAATGCAGCATCCTAACAGCAACAGGGCAGTGTTCATAACAGAGCAGGTACATCAGAGGCAGCACATGAGAGGGGCTAATTGCATCAACAGTCAATGACAAGGCACAGGTACATCAGAGGCAGCACGTGAGAGGGGTTAAATGCATCAACAGTCCATGGCAGAGAACAGAGCAGGTACATCAGAGGCAGCACATGAGAGGGGCTAAGTGCATCAACAGTCCATGGCAAGGCACAGGTACATCAGAGGCAGCACGTGAGAGGGGCTAAGTGCATCAACAGTCCATGGCAAGGCACAGAACAGGTACATCTGAGGCAGCACATAAGAGGGGCAACAAGCATCAACAGTCCATGGCAGAGAACAGAGCAGGTACATCTGAAGCAGCACATGAGGGCACAATGCAGCACCCTAACAACAACAGGGCAGTGTTCATAAAAGAGCAGGTACATCAGAGGCAGCACATGAGAGGGGCTAAGTGCATCAACAGTCCATGGCAGAGAACAGAGCAGGTACATCTAAGGCAGCACATGAGGGCACAATGCAGCACCCTAACAACAACAGGGCAGTGTTCATAAAAGAGCAGGTACATCAGAGGCAGCACATGAGAGGGGCTAAGTGCATCAACAGTCCATGGCAGAGAACAGAGCAGGTACATCAGAGGCAGCACGTGAGAGGGGCTAAGTGCATCAACAGTCCATGGCAAGGCACAGGTACATCAGAGGCAGCACGTGAGAGGGGCTAAGTGCATCAACAGTCCATGGCAAGGCACAGGTACATCAGAGGCAGCACATGAGAGGGGCTAAGTGCATCAACAGTCCATGGCAGAGAACAGAGCAGGTACATCTAAGGCAGCACATGAGGGCACAATGCAGCACCCTAACAACAACAGGGCAGTGTTCATAAAAGAGCAGGTACATCAGAGGCAGCACATGAGAGGGGCTAAGTGCATCAGCAGTCCATGGCAGAGAAGAGAGCAGGTACATCTGAGGCAGCACATGAGGGCACAATGCAGCATCCTAACAGCAACAGGGCCGTGTTCACAACAGAGCAGGTACATCTGAGGCAGCACATGAGGGCACAATGCAGCATCCTAACAGCAACAGGGCAGTGTTCATAAAAGAGCAGGTACATCAGAGGCAGCACATGAGAGGGGCTAAGTGCATCAACAGTCCATGGCAAGGCACAGGTACACCAGAGGCAGCACGTGAGAGGGGCTAAGTGCATCAACAGTCCATGGCAGATAACAGAGCAGGTACATCTGAGGCAACACATGAGGGCACAATGCAGCATCCTAACAGCAACAGGGCAGTGTTCATAACAGAGCAGGTACATCAGAGGCAGCACATGAGAGGGGCTAAGTGCTTCAACAGTCAATGACAAGGCACAGGTACATCAGAGGCAGCACGTGAGAGGGGTTAAGTGCATCAACAGTCCATGGCAAGGCACAGGTACATCAGAGGCAGCCCGTGAGAGGGGCTAAGTGCATCAACAGTCCATGGCAGAGAACAGAGCAGGTACATCAGAGGCAGCACATGAGAGGGGCTAAGTGCATCAACAGTCCATGGTACAGAACAGGTACATCAGAGGCAGCACATGAGAGGGCACAATGCAGCATCCTAACAGCAACAGGGCAGTGTTCATAGCAGAGCAGGTACATCAGAGGCAGCACATGAGAGGGGCTAAGTGCATCAACAGTCCATGGTACAGAACAGGTACATCAGAGGCAGCACATGAGAGGGCACAATGCAGCATCCTAACAGCAACAGGGCAGTGTTCATAGCAGAGCAGGTACATCAGAGGCAGCACATGAGAGGGGCTAAGTGCATCAACAGTCCATGGTACAGAACAGGTACATCAGTGGCAACACATGAGAGGGCACAATGCAGTATCAGAAAAGCAACAGGGCAGTGTTCATAACAGAGCAGGTACATCAGAGGCAGCACATGAGAGGGGCTAAGTGCATCAACAGTCCATGGCAAGGCAGAGAACAGGTACATCTGAGGCAGCACATAAGAGGGGCAACAAGCATCAACAGTCCATGGCAGAGAACAGAGCAGGTACATCTGAGGCAGCACATGAGAGGGGCTAAGTGCATCAACAGTCCATGGCAAGGCACAGAACAGGTACATCTGAGGCAGCACATGAGAGGGGCTAAATGCATCAACAGTCCATGGCAGAGAACAGAGCAGGTACATCCGAGGCAGCACATGAGAGGGGCTAAGTGCATCAACAGTCCATGGCAGAGAACAGAGCAGGTACATCAGAGGCAGCACATGAGAGGGGCTAAGTGCATCAACAGTCAATGGCAAGGCACAGGTACATCAGAGGCAGCACGTGAGAGGGGCTAAGTGCATCAACAGTCCATGGCAGAGAACAGAGCAGGTACATCTGAGGCAGCACATGAGAGGGGCTAAGTGCATCAACAGTCCATGGCAGGGAACAGAGCAGGTACATCTGAGGCAGCACATGAGATGGGGTAAGTGCATCAACAGTCCATGGCAGAGAACAGAGCAGGTACATCTGAGGCAGCACATGAGGGCACAATGCAGCATCCTAACAGCAACAGGGCAGTGTTCATAACAGAGCAGGTACATCAAAGGCAGCACATGAGAGGGGCTAAGTGCATCAACAGTCCATGGCAAGGCACAGGTACATCAGAGGCAGCACGTGAGAGGGGCTAAGTGCATCAACAGTCCATGGCAGAGAACAGAGCAGGTACATCAGAGGCAGCACATGAGAGGGGCTAAGTGCATCAACAGTCCATGGTACAGAACAGGTACATCAGAGGCAGCACATGAGAGGGCACAATGCAGCATCCTAACAGCAACAGGGCAGTGTTCATAGCAGAGCAGGTACATCAGAGGCAGCACATGAGAGGGGCTAAGTGCATCAACAGTCCATGGTACAGAACAGGTACATCAGTGGCAACACATGAGAGGGCACAATGCAGTATCAGAAAAGCAACAGGGCAGTGTTCATAACAGAGCAGGTACATCAGAGGCAGCACATGAGAGGGGCTAAGTGCATCAACAGTCCATGGCAAGGCAGAGAACAGGTACATCTGAGGCAGCACATAAGAGGGGCAACAAGCATCAACAGTCCATGGCAGAGAACAGAGCAGGTACATCTGAGGCAGCACATGAGAGGGGCTAAGTGCATCAACAGTCCATGGCAAGGCACAGAACAGGTACATCTGAGGCAGCACATGAGAGGGGCTAAATGCATCAACAGTCCATGGCAGAGAACAGAGCAGGTACATCCGAGGCAGCACATGAGAGGGGCTAAGTGCATCAACAGTCCATGGCAGAGAACAGAGCAGGTACATCAGAGGCAGCACATGAGAGGGGCTAAGTGCATCAACAGTCCATGGCAAGGTACAGGTACATCAGAGGCAGCAAGTGAGAGGGGCTATGTGCATCAACAGTCCATGGCAGACAACAGAGCAGGTACATCAGAGGCAGCACATGAGAGGGGCTAAGTGCATCAACAGTCCATGGCAAGGTACAGGTACATCAGAGGCAGCACATGAGAGGGGCTAAGTGCATCAACAGTCCTTGGCAAGGTACAGGTACATCAGAGGCAGCAAGTGAGAGGGGCTAAGTGCATCAACAGTCCATGGCAGACAACAGAGCAGGTACATCAGAGGCAGCACATGAGAGGGGCTAAGTGCATCAACAGTCCATGGCAAGGCACAGGTACATCAGAGGCAGCACGTGAGAGGGGCTAAGTGCATCAACAGTCCATGGCAGAGAACAGAGCAGGTACATCAGAGGCAGCACATGAGAGGGGCTAAGTGCATCAACAGTCCATGGCAAGGCACAGAACAGGTACATCTGAGGCAGCACATGAGAGGGGCTAAGTGCATCAACAGTCCATGGCAGAGAACAGAGCAGGTACATCAAAGGCAGCACATGAGAGGGGCTAAGTGCATCAACAGTCAATGGCAAGGCACAGGTACATCAGAGGCAGCACGTGAGAGGGGCTAAGTGCATCAACAGTCCATGGCAAGGCACAGGTACATCAGAGGCAGCACATGAGATGGGCTAAGTGCATCAACAGTCCATGGCAGAGAACAGAGCAGGTACATCTGAGGCAGCACATGAGAGGGGCTAAGTGCATCAACAGTCCATGGCAGGGAACAGAGCAGGTACATCAGAGGCAGCACATGAGAGGGGCTAAGTGCATCAACAGTCCATGGCAAGGCACAGGTACATCAGAGGCAGCACATGAGAGGGGCTAAGTGCATCAACAGTCCATGGCAGAGAACATAGCAGGTACATCTGAGGCAGAACATGAGGGCACAATGCAGCATCCTAACAGCAACAGGCAGTGTTCATAACAGAGCAGGTACATCAGAGGCAGCAAGTGAGAGGGGCTAAGTGCATCAACAGTCCATGGCAGTGAACAGAGCAGGTACATCAGAGGCAGCACATGAGAGGGGCTAAGTGCATCAACAGTCCATGGCAAGGCACAGGTACATCAGAGGCAGCACGTGAGAGGGGCTAAGTGCATCAAAAGTCCATGGCAGAGAAGAGAGCAGGTACATCTGAGGCAGCACATGAGGGCACAATGCAGCATCCTAACAGCAACAGGGCAGTGTTCACAACAGAGCAGGTACATCTGAGGCAGCACATCAGGGCACAATGCAGCATCCTAACAGCAACAGGGCAGTGTTCATAACAGAGCAGGTACATCAGAGGCAGCACATGAGAGGGGCTAAGTGCTTCAACAGTCAATGACAAGGCACAGGTACATCAGAGGCAGCACGTGAGAGGGGTTAAGTGCATCAACAGTCCATGGCAAGGCACAGGTACATCAGAGGCAGCCCGTGAGAGGGGCTAAGTGCATCAACAGTCCATGGCAGAGAACAGAGCAGGTACATCAGAGGCAGCACATGAGATGGGGTAAGTGCATCAACAGTCCATGGCAAGGCACAGGTACATCAGAGGCAGCCCGTGAGAGGGGCTAAGTGCATCAACAGTCCATGGCAGAGAACAGAGCAGTTACATCAGAGGCAGCACATGAGAGGGGCTAAGTGCATCAACAGTCCATGGCAAGGCACAGGTACATCAGAGGCAGCCCGTGAGAGGGGCTAAGTGCATCAACAGTCCATGGCAGAGAACAGAGCAGGTACATCAGAGGCAGCACGTGAGAGGAGCTAAGTGCATCAACAGTCCATGGCAAGGCACAGAACAGGTACATCTGAGGCAGCACATGCGGGCACAATGCAGCATCCTAACAGCAACAGGGCAGTGTTCATAACAGTGCAGGTACATCAGAGGCAGCACATGAGAGTGGCTAAGTGCATCAACAGTCCATGGCAAGGCACAGGTACATCAAAGGCAGCACATGAGAGGGGCTAAGTGCATCAACAGTCCATGGCAGAGAACAGAGCAGGTACATCTGAGGCAGCACATGAGGGCACAATGCAGCATCCTAACAGCAACAGGGCAGTGTTCACAACAGAGCAGGTACATCTGAGGCAGCACATGAGGGCACAATGCAGCATCCTAACAGCAACAGGGCAGTGTTCATAACAGAGCAGGTACATCAGAGGCAGCACATGAGAGGGGCTAAGTGCATCAACAGTCCATGGCAAGGCACAGGTACATCAGAGGCAGCACGTGAGAGGGGCTAAGTGCATCAACAGTCCATGGTACAGAACAGGTACATAAGAGGCAGCACATGAGAGGGCACAATGCAGCATCCTAACAGCAACAGGGCAGTGTTCATAGCAGAGCAGGTACATCAGAGGCAGCACATGAGAGGGGCTAAGTGCATCAACAGTCCATGGTACAGAACAGGTACATCAGTGGCAACACATGAGAGGGCACAATGCAGTTTCAGAAAAGCAACAGGGCAGTGTTCATAACAGAGCAGGTACATCTGAGGCAGCACATGAGAGGGGCTAAGTGCATCAACAGTCCATGGCAAGGCACAGGTACATTAGAGGCAGCACATGAGAGGGGATAAGTGCATCAACAGTCCATGGCAAGCACAGGTACATCAGAGGCAGCACGTGAGAGGGGCTAAGTGCATCAACAGTCCATGGCAAGCACAGGTACATCAGAGGCAGCACGTGAGAGGGGCTAAGTGCATCAACAGTCCATGGCAAGGCACAGAACAGGTACATCTGAGGCAGCACATAAGAGGGGCAACAAGCATCAACAGTCCATGGCAGAGAACAGAGCAGGTACATCAGAGGCAGCACATGAGAGGGGCTAAGTGCATCAACAGTCCATGGCAAGCACAGGTACATCAGAGGCAGCACGTGAGAGGGGCTAAGTGCATCAACAGTCCATGGCAAGGCACAGAACAGGTACATCTGAGGCAGCACATAAGAGGGGCAACAAGCATCAACAGTACATGGCAGAGAACAGAGCAGGTACATCCGAGGCAGCACATGAGAGGGGCTAAGTGCATCAACAGTCCATGGCAGAGAACAGAGCAGTTACATCAGAGGCAGCACATGAGAAGGGCTAAGTGCATCAACAGTCAATGGCAAGGCACAGGTACATCAGAGGCAGCACGTGAGAGGGGCTAAGTGCATCAACAGTCCATGGCAAGGCACAGGTACATCAGAGGCAGCACATGAGAGGGGCTAAGTGCATCAACAGTCCATGGCAGAGAACAGAGCAGGTACATCTGAGGCAGCACATGAGATGAGGTAAGTGCATCAACAGTCCATGGCAGAGAACAGAGCAGGTACATCAGAGGCAGCACATGAGAGGGGCTAAGTGCATCAACAGTCCATGGCAGAGAACAGAGCAGCTACATCTGAGGCAGCACATGAGGGCACAATGCAGCATCCTAACAGCAACAGGGCAGTGTTCATAACAGAGCAGGTACATCAGAGGCAGCACATGAGAGGGGCTAAGTGCATCAACAGTCCATGGCAGAGAAGAGAGCAGGTACATCTGAGGCAGCACATGAGGGCACAATGCAGCATCCTAACAGCAACAGGGCAGTGTTCACAACAGAGCAGGCACATCTGAGGCAGCACATGAGGGCACAATGCAGCATCCTAACAGCAACAGGGCAGTGTTCATAACAGAGCAGGTACATCAGAGGCAGCACATGAGAGGGGCTAAGTGCATCAACAGTCCATGGCAAGGCACAGGTACATCAGAGGCAGCACGTGAGAGGGGCTAAGTGCATCAACAGTCCATGGCAGAGAACAGACCAGGTACATCAGAGGCAGCACATGAGAGGGGCTAAGTGCATCAACAGTCCATGGCAAGGCACAGGTACACCAGAGGCAGCACGTGAGAGGGGCTAAGTGCATCAACAGTCCATGGCAGAGAACAGAGCAGGTACATCTGAGGCAACACATGAGGGCACAATGCAGCATCCTAACAGCAACAGGGCAGTGTTCATAACAGTGCAGGTACATCAGAGGCAGCACATGAGAGTGGCTAAGTGCATCAACAGTCCATGGTACAGAACAGGTACATCAGTGGCAACACATGAGAGGGCACAATGCAGTTTCAGAAAAGCAACAGGGCAGTGTTCACAACAGAGCAGGTACATCTGAGGCAGCACATGAGAGGGGCTAAATGCATCAACAGTCCATGGCAAGGCACAGGTACATCAGAGGCAGCACATGAGAGGGGCTAAGTGCATCAACAGTCAATGGCAAGGCACAGGTACATCAGAGGCAGCACGTGAGAGGGGCTAAGTGCATCAACAGTCCATGGCAAGGCACAGGTACATCAGAGGCAGCACATGAGAGGGGCTAAGTGCATCAACAGTCCATGGCAGAGAACAGAGCAGGTACATCTGAGGCAGCACATGAGAGGGGCTAAGTGCATCAACAGTCCATGGCAGGGAACAGAGCAGGTACATCTGAGGCAGCACATGAGATGGAGTAAGTGCATCAACAGTCCATGGCAGAGAACAGAGCAGGTACATCAGAGGCAGCACATGAGAGGGGCTAAGTGCATCAACAGTCCATGGTACAGAACAGGTACATCAGTGGCAACACATGAGAGGGCACAATGCAGTTTCAGAAAAGCAACAGGGCAGTGTTCATAACAGAGCAGGTACATCAGAGGCAGCACATGAGAGGGGCTAAGTGCATCAACAGTCCATGGCAAGCACAGGTACATCAGAGGCAGCACGTGAGAGGGGCTAAGTGCATCAACAGTCCATGGTAAGGCACAGAACAGGTACATCTGAGGCAGCACATAAGAGGGGCAACAAGCATCAACAGTACATGGCAGAGAACAGAGCAGGTACATCCGAGGCAGCACGTGAGAGGGGCTAAGTGCATCAACAGTCCATGGCAGAGAACAGAGCAGGTACATCAGAGGCAGCACATGAGAGGGGCTAAGTGCATCAACAGTCAATGGCAAGGCACAGGTACATCAGAGGCAGCACGTGAGAGGGGCTAAGTGCATCAACAGTCCATGGCAAGGCACAGGTACATCAGAGGCAGCACATGAGAGGGGCTAAGTGCATCAACAGTCCATGGCAGAGAACAGAGCAGGTACATCTGAGGCAGCACATGAGATGGGGTAAGTGCATCAACAGTCCATGGCAGAGAACAGAGCAGGTACATCAGAGGCAGCACATGAGAGGGGCTAAGTGCATCAACAGTCCATGGCAGAGAACAGAGCAGGTACATCTGAGGCAGAACATGAGGTCACAATGCAGCATCCTAACAGCAACAGGGCAGTGTTCATAACAGAGCAGGTACATCAGAGGCAGCACATGAGAGGGTCTAAGTGCATCAACAGTCCATGGCAAGGTACAGGTACATCAGAGGCAGCACGTGAGAGGGGCTAAGTGCATCAACAGTCCATGGCAGAGAACAGAGCAGGTACATCAGCGGCAGCACATGAGAGGGGCTAAGTGCATCAACAGTCCATGGCAAGGCACAGGTACATCAGAGGCAGCACGTGAGAGGGGCTAAGTGCATCAACAGTCCATGGCAGAGAACAGAGCAGGTACATCTAAGGCAGCACATGAGGGCACAATGCAGCATCCTAACAGCAATAGGGCAGTGTTCATAACAGAGCAGGTACATCAGAGGCAGCACATGAGAGGGGCTAAGTGCATCAACAGTCCATGGCAGAGAAGAGAGCAGGTACATCTGAGGCAGCACATGAGGGCACAATGCAGCATCCTAACAGCAACAGGGCAGTGTTCACAACAGAGCAGGTACATCTGAGGCAGCACATGAGGGCACAATGCAGCATCCTAACAGCAACAGGGCAGTGTTCATAACAGAGCAGGTACATCAGAGGCAGCACATGAGAGGGGCTAAGTGCATCAACAGTCAATGAAAAGGCACAGGTACATCAGAGGCAGCACGTGAGAGGGGTTAAGTGCATCAACAGTCCATGGCAGAGAACAGAGCAGGTACATCTGAGGCATCACATGAGGGCACAATGCTGCACCCTAACAGCAACAGGGCAGTGTTCACAACAGAGCAGGTACATCTGAGGCAGTACATGAGGGCACAATGCAGCATCCTAACAGCAACAGGGCAGTGTTAACAAAAGAGCAGGTGCATCTGAGGCAGCGCATGAGAGGGGCTAAGTGCATCAACAGTCCATGGCAAGGCACAGAATAGGTACATCAGCGGCAGCACATGAGAGGGGTTAAGTGCATCAACAGTCCATGGCAAGGCACAGGTACATCAGAGGCAACACAAGTACGTGGGTCAAGCGCCCCGTCCCAAGGACATTAACAATGCAAGGGTGCTTACAATGGACAATCTAGACACCAAGTCAAATTACATGTGAGTGATGGGAGCTGCACCTCACAGCACAGAATCTGGTGGACTGCTTGAACTAGTCGCCTCGGACACACTGCCAGCACCAGAAACAGGAGTGTGAGACACAGCCACAGCTCTAGTGACTGACACATGAGCCATAGATCCAGACACACTGCCAGCACCTGAAACAGGAGTGTGAGACACAGCCACAGCTCTAGTGACTGACACATGAGCCATAGACCCAGACACACTGCCAGCACCAGAAACAGGAGTGTGAGACACAGCCACAGCTCTAGTGATTGACACATGAGCCATAGACCCAGACACACTGCCAGCACCAGAAACAGGAGTGTGAGACACAGCCACAGATGTAGTGACTGACACATGAGCCATAGACCCAGACACACTGCCAGCACCAGAAACAGGAGTGTGGGACACAGCCACAGCTCTAGTTACTGACATATGAGCCATAGACCCAGACACACTACCAGGACATGTCCCTGTACTGAGGAAAATTGAATTTTGCCTTGTCATGTGTGCCTACGTGTTCCCCATCCTATGTTATATGTGCATGATCGATATGCATATATCCCCTTATGATCGATTAAAGACGCAATTATAGTTGTGTCCAACGTTAGTATGCCAGTTATCCGGTCCCCGTGAAAGCAACGTGAATTAGGCTTCTAGGCCTATGTTGCCAACGTTTTACATTATGCACGTTAATTCATCGAACTGTCCCCGTTTCTAGGCCTCAAAGGGCCTGAACACCAGATTCAAGCTCCAGTCTCCTGAAACCACTCCGAGGAGCGATGCAGCCCCTCCCGCATCCCTGACCCCTCGCTTACTTCTTGCCGCGCAGCGCGGTGCCCGGCCTGGCTCTGCCTGCCTGTCTGCCAAGAATATGTTATGCCTACAGTTATTAGTTCAGCTCTCCATCTTCACATTCCTAAGCTAACGAACCGCATAAACATCTTCAGCTATAGTCTAGTCTTCCTGTCTCCATGCAAGTGAATTACTGAATTAATATCCATAGAAGATTCATAGCACACGCAATACATGAAGAATATATGCATGCACCAGCCTTAGTGTCAAGTAGCCTTTACCCTGATGACTTTTAGATTCTATCAACATGTTCTCCAAACACCAGATACCAGATATGATATAGGTACATGTCGTCCTGACATCCCAGACTTTAGTCTCCTCTTCTAGTGCAGAAGTCATAGCCCCCAGCTCTCCCTAGTTACACGTCATGGCCCGTTTGCGCGCACCACTAGGTTAAAGGTTCCAGCTGCCCAGGTAGCCCCCCTCCATGTATCCACCCATTTATGACACTTCTGTGACGTCTTCATCACATGTCTACGTACACGCCTTCTTTGTACGCCCATTTGTTCTTATCTTACGTTTGTCACTTGTTACGCCTACTGTATTCAATGCAATTGTAATGTTTTCCTATATATACTATGTACTGTTAATAAGACGTTGCAGCTGCCATTCCATGCCATTCTATTTCAGGCTGTTCCGATCCTGTCCCTTCCCTTATGCCTGATTAAAGCCTGTTCGACTCAGATACCCCGGATCCTGCCTCTTATTTATTGAGCTATCTGTTTTATTTTATGCATAGAAAAATAGTACCGGTAATTAATTATTTATTTACCACATAATGGCGCCCGAATAGGGACGAGCCCCTTCCCCACGCGCCGGCGATGTAACGCAGGCCCCCTGACCCTTCTACAGCCGTGACGGAACCTTTACTGCGCACCGGCAGATATTTCTGCTCAAGTCTCCCTCAGGCCCACGGAGGAGACGGAGACTGCGGTCCGGCATCCAGACGAGGCGGTGAGGAATGCGGTTCGTCCCGACCAGAGCCCAAGCCGAGAGAGCAAGGTCCGAGGTATCCGGAGGCCCACCTGTTTCTGAAGCCCGAAGTTCGAAGCGCATGCGTAGTAACCAGACGTCGTAGCAGTCCAGTCCAGTCCGAGGCCTTCAAGTTTTGCTTCCCGGTGAGTACCGTTGCTGGGGGAGTATCTAGACGGGGTCATTAGTTTGTCTCCGGTCCGATGGGTTTGGGTACGCAGATCCAGTCCGACGTGTCCATCTAGGTGGATACGGTATGACGTGTCTCTTTATGAGACCGGTATGTTCTGTACTGTTTTAGCAGTGCATCCAGTAATTCTAGTAAGTCCGTTTCTCGAGAAATTCAAGTGTTATGTTCTTCAGTGTATCAGGTAGTATTCTGTTCGAACTGTTATTAATGTATTTCTATGTCGTGGTATGAGTGATTTGTTTGCCATTTCATTACTGTGATTATTGTGTATTGTGTTAATTCAAGTACGATTCGAATATGCCTCTGTTTTCAAAGTTATGTCAGATAAAAACCAGAAAAGGGTTACTCGAAGAAGCAGTTCCTGTCCCTCCTAGGGACAGTCCTGGACACTTTATGTATCACAAGCATGGCTTAGATGCCATATTATATCTAGACTTATGGGTGGATTATACAAAGAATCTTGAAGAGAAATATAGATGGCCTGTATCAGGTACATGGGATGCCGAGTGCATCATGCGAGTAGAAGAAGCATTATGGAAAAAGAAAGCCAGACAGTCCCAGAAAGATGCCATAGAGTTATGGCGCAAAGAATCTCATAGAAGAACCGAAAAAGAATTTAGAAAAGCAGAATTAAGTAGAGAATCCTCAGAAAAAGCCCAAGAAAGGGAACTTCTAGAAGAAGGTGAACGAGTTAGAGCAGAACAATCAGACAGACAGAGAAATGCCCTAATTAAAGGTATGTACCCTCTTCTTGCCGAGGGCTTGCCGAAGGCAACCCCGGAAGCACCCCATAATTTACCGCCACCATAAGTCCCGACTAAACTGCGTCATAAACCGACTGCAGCTGAAATTTTCCTTTCGTCCTATTTAGACGACACTGTCCCAGAATATGCTAATACAGATCCTACTCCGCCAGTCCAAGTTCAAGTCCAGCCTCCTGTTAATGTAATTCCTGTGCCTCCAGTCCTCTGTCCTGTCCATGCGCCAGTTCCCCAGGATCAACCCACATTACGTACTCCTACTGTACCAGTCACTTTACCAGCACCCGCACATTCAGTATTAGTTAACGGTTCCAGTTCAGGAGGAGCAGGGGGAGGTACTCCTATCACCCCGCCTCAAGTAAAACGACTGACGCTGAGAGACGCAGCGTTACAGCACACGCCAAAAGTGACTACATACGCAGACCTCAAGCGACACCTTACTGACTGCATATATGATTCAGTTCCAGGCGAAGATCACATGATATTATATTCAGTACGTTTAAGGCGAGTTGCCAACTTTTTGGCCACCCTGCCCGAGATGAAGGAACATCTAGACAGAATATATCATTTTATCCGTACTGGGGAGAACCCAGGAAGTATTCACGAAGCTATGGTACACAGAAAAGTCGAGATTCAAGGCATGATTTTGCAATTTCTGATAAATTGTTTAATAAGAGAACAAGATTATCCTGATAAAGATAAAGACGAGATGAAAGCCCTGACTAGGTGGAGTGACAACATAGCCGAGGGAAAACACAAGACACAAGGTAGTATAGAAAGTATGTACAGGAAAATTCGTAAGGAAATTATAAGTATACACCAGAAGGAGGAAGCAATGAGAGCAACCGAGAAAGAGAATGACTCTTCAAGTGAAGAGGTAGACAGCGAGAATCCCGCCAGAATAGCGTATGTAGGTAGAACTAGATTTTCCGACAGACATTCACGTCTAGATTACAAGAAAGCTTTTCCTCCTTCCGTACCAGAACAGTGTTCTCTTGAACAAATATTCCAGGCTACAGATAAAATTCTGAAACTACGAATAGGTTATAGTGAACTTAGTACCATGCATGAACAAGAACTAGCCCGATCAGCAGTCCGATGGGTTAGTGATTCTGCCACGTTTCCAGACGAAATAGTGGCTCAAATGTTTCTGAAACTGCCCCCAGCCGAGCAGCGTCTGGTGGGTATGTATATGATCCAGCACCTCATTACACTGTATGAGGATCAGCATTCTGATCCAGGTCCTTTACATGATGTACTGAACGAGTTACTCCTAAACCGATGGAAAGGTCTAGGTACCGATTTAATTAGTGTCATTCTAGAACAGCGCCACAAATACAGAACGTTCCTGAATCCACACTTTGTTCCTGTTCCACCCCCAGTAAGAAAACCGTTCTACATAGACAGACAGAATCCGTTACGAGAAGTACATCCTGTTAAGGGAGCGGGGGGTAATCTCAAACGAGTATTTGTTTACACCCCTATAACGAAAATAGAGCTTCTAGAAATGAAAAAGTTAATACCCTGTCACGATAAAGATCCAGCAGGGTTCCATCGAGAATTAAAGGACATGCTCCGTATGGGAGAATACACGTATCCTGATATCATTAAAATGTTAAAGGTCCTGTTGCCTGCGGCCATATATGAAAAACTCAAAGAAAAAGAATGGGAGGTGGGAGAGAAAAAGATAGATTGGACCGCGTTAGAGACCGAAGATAATGCACGAGTCCCAGGAACCGGTCTTGGGGATAAAGCTAAAGAATTACCCGAACTGTTAATACAGGTCTTGCCAAGATTACTAGCCACGAAAAAGGAAGATTGGGATGCCATCTCAGCCTGTAAACAGAAACAAGATGAAGACACTAGTGATTTTTATTCTAGATTTGAGAAATGTTTCATTATTAATAGCGGTCTGAAAACAAGTAGTGAATCGTATCCACATCTTTTTGTTACCAAACTAGTTGAGAATTCTTTACCGCAAGTTAAAAATAGAGTATTGAAAGTCGAAAGTACCTGGCAAGCTAATACTCCATCACAAATGCTCCAGATGCTACAGTATCACCAGAACAGAATCAGGGAAGAGCAGGAACATGAAAGGAGACGTATGAAAGACACGAAAATGAAAGTACTGGTTGCACAGTCTGTTCCACAAGACAGCCAGAAGAGGGGTCCGAGTCAAACTAGTCATTCTACAGCTCCCGTTAAGGGGACATGCAATTACTGTAAACAGCCAGGTCATTATATAAACGAATGTGCAGTTCTGAAACACAACATAGCTACAGGTAAGACGAAAGAGAGACCACGTCCTCCTAGACAAGAACATGTTCCGCAGAATGCCCAGCCACCGCAGAACGCACAACAGACAGTTACAGCACCGCAGCCTATAGCTGCCACACAACACGTTACACAGCAGATGTACCAGTACGCACAGTCAGATTATCCAGAATATCAGCAGTATTCATGAAACAGCCTAGAGAGGGAGGTTGGCTTGCCTCTCATCGAGATTCCTGTAGATCAAGAGGGTCCCTATGTACACAGTCGAGTATTAGGGAAAGACAGAAAGTTTCTGATTGATACAGGGGCAAGTAGGACTACCATCAGTCATGACGAGGTTCCAGGGGCTCCACTCTCAGGCTCTAGAAATGTTTCCCTTGGATTTTCAGGAAAGCCTATTGTTAATGAAATATCGAAACCGGTTTCCCTAGAAGTTGGTCCATTGTCCCGAACTACAGACTTGTTACTTACGAAATCATGTCCAGAAAATTTACTAGGTATTAGGACCCTGAAAGAATTAGGAGCAGTTATATGCTGTTCCCCAGAAGGAGTGAGATTGTTTTTACGTGATTTTAAAGGTCACTATGTATTGCGTGATTTTGATCCAAGATTACTGAATGTACCTCAGCATTTATGGGCGCAAGGTCCAACTGATGTAGGTTGTATGCACATTACACCCTATCGTGTCACTCTGAAACCAGGTGTTGTATTGCCACGAATCCGACAGTACAAATTGCCACCTGAGGCTGTAGCAGCCTTATCCAAAATTATTGACGAGCTCATTTCTCAAGGAGTAGTTGTAGAAACTGACTCCAATGTATGTAATTCTCCTATCAGTCCGATTCTTAAACGTACTGATCCCAATGCACCTCCAGTTTATCGATTAGTGATCGACCTTCGAGAACTTAATAAATGTATCATACCCCAGTACCCAGTGGTTCCAGATATCTCTTCCCTATTGACTGCCATTGATTCCGAAGCTACGTTCTTTACTGTTATTGATCTCAAGAACGCATTTTTTAGTGTCCCCATTCATCCAGACAGCCAATTCCTTTTCGGTTTCTGTTTAAATGGAAGAAGCTATAAATTCACACGAGCTCCTCAAGGTTTCACGGAAAGTCCTAGCATTTACAGTCAAGCACTTAAAAGACAACTAGACAGTATTCACATGCCAACTGACACTGCCCTGCTCCAGTATGTCGATGATCTATTAATCACAGCCCGTTCTGAACGTGACTGCGAACGTGCGTCACTTACAGTCTTGTATTTTCTGGCCGAGATGGGGCACAAGGTGTCCCCTTCGAAACTGCAATTTTGTGTCCAGCAAGTGGTGTACCTTGGACACTTACTGTCCAAGAGGGGTAGGCAGTTGACACCAGACCGTATCCAGTTAATAGCACATCTTCCACAGCCCAAGACTCAGAAGGAGGTACGAGCTTTTATCGGCCTCACTTCTTACTGCAGACAATGGATTCCTCAGTACGCATATTTAGCTAAGCCACTGATACAGTTAACGACACAGGAGGCAGCCACATTGACTGTCCTCCCCTGGTCCCAAGAACATACACTTGTTTTCAATGAGTTAAAGAAAGCTTTATGCCAAGCACCTGTTCTAGCGACACCAAACTACAGTAAGCCTTTTACACTTTTTGTCACTGAACGTGATGGTACATCATTATCTGTTCTTACACAAGATCAAGCAGGACAACACAAGCCTTGTGCTTATTTTTCTAGCACATTAGATCCAGTGGCCCAGGCTCTGCCTGCGTGCCTCAAGTCAGTTGCAGCCACAGCCCTAGCTATCAGACAAAGTGATTCCATAGTGTTAGGACATTCCCTGACAGTACAAGTTCCACACTCCGTGGAAGTTCTTTTGAACCGAACACAGACTCAGCACTTGACAATTGCACGTTTAACAGGTTATGAACTGACATTGTTTCAGCCACACATAGAAATCAGACGCTGCAACATTTTAAATCCCGCTACACTGTTACCCTCAGTTACTTCAAATCCTGCCACACATGACTGTGTGGAAGTTGTTAACACCATGACAAAGCCAAGACAAGACTTGACAGACATTGCATTACCTGATCCCGACCTGACACTTTATGTGGATGGTTCATGTATGAGGACAAGTACAGGAGAGTTAGTAGCCGCGTATGCAGTGACTACTGAAACTGAAGTTATAGAAACACATCGTATTGACACCCTGTCTGCTCAAGCAGCAGAGCTCGTCGCTCTGACCCAAGCCTGCATACGAGCCAAGAACCTGAAAGTAAACATATATACAGATTTACGTTATGCGTTCGGAGTCGTTCACGACTTTGGAATACTCTGGCAAGAGAGAGGTTTCATGACTTCTCATGGAACCAAGATTCAGCATGGCCCCCTCATTCAAGCTCTGTTAGATGCAATACATTTACCGACAGCTATCGCTATCATGAAGTGCAAAGCACATACGAAAGTCACTGACATCATTTCCCAGGGTAACGACCTGGCAGATCGAACAGCCAAGCTTACAGCTCAGACTCTAGTCATTCCAGTTAACAAGTCAAAGACAGATATTCCAGTTCAGAGGACTTGTATGACAGTTAAGGACCCTACACAAGACGTACTAGATATACAGTCACATGCTACCCCAGAAGAAATCAAGAAATGGTCTGAACAAGGAGGGGTCCAGACAGATCAAGGATGGTTGACGAAGGAAAAAGCCACATGGTTTCTCCCCGACTCTATGGTTCAAGTCATTATTAACACTGCACATAGTCCAGCACATTTAGGAGAAAAAGCCATGTTAGACAGTATTCAGAACCTCTGGTTTAACAAGCATTTACGAGCAGCAGCCAAGCAGAAAGTGCGTACCTGCATGATCTGTTGTCAGTTCAATCCAGGTAAAGGTGTTCCGGTGGAACAAGGTGGATTCCATCCTCCTGACCACCCTTTTGAAGTCCTCCAGATGGATTATATTCAGATGGATCGATGTCGAGGTTTCAAGTATGTCCTCGTAGTTGTATGCGCTCTGTCCAGATGGACAGAAGCATATCCAGTCCCAGATTACACTGCCGCGACCACTGCTAGGCAGTTGGTTCGTGAGTATTTCCCTCGCTATGGATTACCCACATGATCCCTGGTCTAAATGCTCCCACGCTCCTGTACTGGGCACCACAGTCCACCCATGTCATTAGCAGGAGGGGTATTAAAACAAACCCCCAGGTCTCCACCCCCAGCTTTCATGCTCGAGAAAAAGCTGATGTCTGTCTTGGCTCTCCCAGGGGGGTGCTAGCGGCTTTGTCATATGTAGTGGGTGAGCACTGTAATTAAAATCCTCTCCCGGTCGTGTAACCTGTCCCGCCCGTCCGCTGTGGCCATGGGCCCCCAACCACACACTGTGGTCAGGCCACACAGGTGGATGGAGGCTGCAGATCCGGTGATCACGGGCTGCACCTGCTGCGGGCGCCCGCCGGGGAAGATGAAAGGGCAGCAGGGGGCCCGCTCCTGATGTCGCGGCCCCCGCATTGTTACCTCATAACGTGGGTCCGTTTCACCACGGCCCCCCCACTTCTACCTCCGTTTCACCTTGGGCACCATCTTGAGGTGTTATCGCCAGGGGTGGATATTGCCGATATCACGGCAGAGCAGTCGCTCGAAGTATCGGTGGCCCCAGCGGCAGACGCCCCAGATCGTCCGATTTTGCCAGTTGGCCCGAACAGATAATTTAGTGGGGCTTGGAGGGCCGCGTTAGGTTGTTGTGCGCGGCAATTCCACTGAGCTGAAGCTCTGGGTAGCCATGTTGGAACTTGTATGGATGCAATGACAGAAGCAATAAAGATACCAGTCGGGGGCACATTATGCTAAGCACAGATTTTTTTTTAATTTTTTTTTTTAATATTTTTATTGAAAGTTCATGATAATAGCATATCAGATACGTAAGAAAAATAAACACATTAACAAAGGGATTTCGAATAAATACGGATACAGGATATTACTATAAATATAAGATAGTAGTATGAGACAAGTTACAATAAATATGTGGAGGACAGGAGTAAATATCAACATAGTTATTAAAAAGCTAGAGACGCATGCTTTTTGACCGCCTCCATGCTGCCACGGGCGCCCAGATCCTTAGTCCCATGCCCCTGGATTTCGCTCCCTTCAGTGCGTACAGCTCAGACTCAATGTTATGGATCCCGAGCAGCCTACAAATCCACATCTGAAAGGTTGGGGCATCAGCATCCTTCCATGCAGCGGCAATTAATATTCTAAAAACAGCTGTTGCTATAAACACAAGTGCCTCAGACTCTATGTTTAAACCCAACTTGGCATCATACCCGAATATTAAAAGTGTAGGGGATAGGTCGATCCTGACTGCTAGCAGCCCCTCTAAAAACTTTACGATTTCGTTTTTAATTGGCCCTAATTTCTCACAGCTACAAAACATGTGAAGCAAAACAGCAGGGCCCTTACCGCATTTAGGGCAGTTGTTATCCGCTCTCATTCCCCAATCAAACAGTTTTGCCGGTGTATAATATAAGTTAAATAGGGTTTTAAAATGCTGTGCTCTTAAATTTGAGGATCGTAGAAACCTTTTATCCATAAGGATAGCTCTGTCTAGATCAATATCGGGGTCATTCAGTTTTCCAGCCCAGGTGGCCTCTGTCGCGAGCATATCATCTGGCAGCGTTTCCAAAAATAATGCATACATTTTCCTTATGCGACAGCCGCCTCCCTTCATATAATCTAAAAGTGTACATTCTTTGGATATATCAATGGTGGGTCTTTTGGATTTAATTGTGTTAGTCAATTGAATATATTTAAACTCTTGAGGGCCTTGGAGTGAATATCTTGACTTCAGAAGATCGAGGGGCCTAAGAGCATCCTTTACCATAACTTGGCCCAATGTAATGATCCCCTCACTTTCCCAATGTCTCCAAGAGCCATCTCTACTTAAATACGGGAATAGTCCTGATTTCCAAAGTGGGGTATGTTTATTAAACTTCGGAATGCTCTGGTTCTTCTGTATTGCCAGCCATACCACCCGAATATCTTCCAATATTTTGTAACCGGGGGACTTGAAGAAGCGTTTATCATAATTTCTTAATAATACACCAAACGCCTCGTTCCCTATTGCTAACTGGTATATGGATGGGATGCGACTCTGGGGGTGTATCATGTCAGCAGGGAAGAAAAGTATAGCCATATCTGTAAGGAGACAAGACCAGTGGTAAAATTTTAAATTAGGTATACCCAAACCACCCTGTTCCTGGGGTAGAGACATAAATTTGATTGATCTCCTCACCTTTCCATATTGCCAGAGAAAATTGATAAAAATAGCCTCCATCTCCCTGATCAGAATGTCATCTATTTTAAAGGGGATTGACCTAAACTTATATAAATTTTTTGGGAACATTACCATTTTGATAACATTAGCCCTACCTATAATTGATAAATGAAGAGTATCAATTCTTTTTAGATCCTGTTTCATTTTCAGCAGTAATGTCGAAAAGTTGTCTTTGATAATTTCCTGTGTCTGTGCATTAATTGTAATTCCCAGATAAACTACTGAATCCACATATCTGTCATCCACTTTGACTGTTTTGCTTGAACATAAGACCTGTGTTTTTGCCACATTGAGTCTGTATCCAGAAGCATTCCCAAAATCGGAGGTGATGTTAATTATTTCCCTCATAGCGCTGACAGGATCAACAGTGGTGATAGCTATGTCATCCGCGTATGCGAGGATTTTGGTTTCAAGACCATTGGTAATAATTGGTTTTATATAGATATTACTCATAATGCGGCGAATCAGGGGATCAATATAGAGGGCAAATAGGATAGGTGAGCACGGACACCCTTGTCTCGTCCCTCTTGAGATATGGATCAAGTTGGAACCCTGACCCATTAACTGAATACTAGCTATTGGATTGTAATACATGGCCTTGATAGCCTGCAGAAATCGAGGACCAAAACCTTTACCGACCATCACATCCCAGAGAAAGCTCCACCTGACCCGATCGAACGCCTTCTCTGCATCGAGGAGGATCATAGCGATCCCCCCCTCCCCCCGAGCATGCATGTCAAATAAAGTTATAGCTCTTTTTATATGGTCGGTAGTACCCCTTCCAGGGATAAAGCCATGCTGCCAGGGAGAGACGAGGCCCGCGATAATCCTCCCCAACCGTGACGCCAATATTTTGGCGTAAAGCTTGTTATCGCTATTGATTAGTGATATAGGCCGATAGGAGCCCGGGCTCTCCTTGGGTTTGCCCTTTTTGTGAAATATCACAATGTTGGTTTTGGTCCAGGATTCCGGTATCTTACCTGTATTAATAACCCCGTTAAATAGGTCTAGCAGGAGGGGAGCCATTTCTTCCCTCAGGCATTTATAGACCTCCAGAGGTATGAGATCCGGCCCTGCTGCCTTACCTGCGGATAGATCTTTCAGTGCCTGAAGAAGCTCCTCTATAGTAATATCCCGCTCTAGGGATTCCTTCTCATTGGGCGTCAGATTGCTACCTGTATCCTGCCAGTTTGTACCCGGATAGGCTGTGTCCGCATCCTCCTTATAGAGGTCCTGATAAAAACGCCTGAAAACCTCTAAGATTTCTGTTGGTTTTTTATAGGTCTGCTCACCTTCTTTAATTTCAGTGATAATATGTTTAGCGAGGCAAGATGGCGGCCGTGACCAGCGGCTGAGCGGCAGCAGTGGATGCAGTGCGATGTGAAGTGTTTGTAATACGACGGAACCATGAGAACCATGAGATAACCAGGTTCCCATCCATGCCAGCGTTTTCTGAATAATAAGAAAAGGAAAAGCTTCAGGAATGCGAGGCTGTCTGTCTTCCCGGATCACGGTGCGCTTTTTCAGCTGGGTCTGAATGCAGTGCACGGCCGTCGCATCGCATCGGCACGGATGTTTACGGCTGCTGCGGGGCTCTTACACCGAGTAGATCAGCGGGTAGCAAGGAGCGAGGTACGAGGGAAGTAAAAGCCGCTATCGCTGTTTACCTTTTTCAGAGCCCGTGGGAAACGGCAATGCTGGTCGGCGGATTACATGGCGGGCTGCTCCGCACGGATCTGCGGCGGCTCTTGACAGCAGCTGGGCTCGGGGTCGGGCTGGCTCACAGCAGTGCTCACGGAGTTCGCGGAGCCTGGAGGCGGGGCCACACAAAGCCGACGAGACCCAGGAATCAGAGCGGGAACGGCAGCAGCAGCAGCTCAAACAGACCACACAGACCCGTCAGGCCGGTGAAAGGAGGAGGAGAGGCTCGGACTTGGGCTCCAGTCAAGGTGAGGCAGAGGGTCTCTCTGCTTATTGTATTCGCAGCATCTATGGCTCCTAAAAACAATACACTGGGTAAATTAAAAAAGAAAGGCTTGGCTGACGATAGCATCACAGACAGTATTGCAAGCATGGACATGGTGGCAAATACTGGGATGGAGGGAATTGCATCAGAAGTTGGATCTGGGCGGGCCAAGTTGCAACCGCTCACAGGGCAGAACACCCCTAAGGAGATGCGCCCCCCCTCAGTCAGAACTCGGCAAGCTACAGCCACTGCAACTGTCAGTGTGGTGGAAATGCTGAATCGTAACGAAAGGAAAAAAAAACTGAAGGATATTGAGCCAGTCCCAGCAGCTCCCGGGCTGCCGGGCTCATTGGGATTGCCTGTCTTACCTGTGCTGTTAGAGCTGCCTTCTCCACCTGTATTGACTATTACTCCGGCCATTGCTCCAGTAGAGGCTCCTGATATAGTTCTAGCACCACAGCCAGCAGTACAGCCAACAGCGCAACCGGCTCTTAATCTCCAGCAACAGCAGTTTCAACTGCAGATACAGCATCCTCAGCCATGTCAGGAGGGGGAACCCAGGGAAAATGTCGCTGGCGGGGGAATGATCCCGATGACACAATCAGAGCCTCTAGGTATTGTATTGGGGGCTGACGACTCCGGTACCACCCGCAATACTGAGGTGACCGCCTCAGTACCTTCAGAGGATGCAATGAACCCTCCAATACAAGTATCAGTGGCCATACCAACTAATAATGAGGGCGATCAAGGAGGCCCAATAACAGCTGGAGTATCTGAAGAGAGCACCATTTCTACCATGGCCCCTGAGGAGTATATGGGCCTACCCGCCAACTCTAAAGCTAATGCAATCTACCCCGGGATCACTCATGGTGAGAGGGAGAAGGTGAAGACCCCCAGCGAGTGCTTCTTCTCTGTCACAGAGGAGGCCAACTGGTCAGAAGAGGATGACGAGCCACACAGCTCAGATATTGACGGCAGTAATCCTGAAACAGAGAGCGACAGTGAGGCAGGGCTACCACCATCTATCATCAAAAACGTGCCTCCACAAAGGGCCCACACAGCACTAACTTGGGATCACTCTCCTACGACATCTCTTCAGGGGAGCTCTAACCCGGCTAAGGGTAAGGCGAGGCGCGATGATACCACGCAGTTGTCAATGATGGCGATGATGGAGTCAATCCATCAAGGTATAACTGCTCACAGAGAGGAGACCCGGTCAGACAGCCTTAAATCCCAAGCCGCGATAAGAAAGATGAAAGCAGTGGTCAGAAAGCTTTCAAAAGCTTGGGTAAATGTTGGTGACAGGGTCACAAATCTCGAGGAGAGGGTAGTTGCTACAGAGGCCGAGGCGGCCGCAGCCACAAGTAAAGTGGAAACACTTGGAGCTCAAGCTATCGACGTCCAGTGGAAGCTGGAAGACCTAGAGAACAGACAAAGAAGGAACAATCTTAGGGTCTTGGGTATTCCTGAAGGGGCAGAGGGTCAGGATGCCAAAAAGTTCATCGTAAAAACATTTGAGAAAGCTTTTCCAGACATTGCCGGTTGGAACTGGGCCACCGAAATCCAGAGAGCACATAGGACCCCCTTCAGACTGAGAAAAAACGCCAGAGAAGGTGATAAGCCTAGAGCAATCCTGATCTACATAGGCAATTTTCTCCTTCGACAGTCTATATCAGAGAAAGCCCGGCCAGACTCCAAAAGAACCTTTGAAGGAGGGTCCTTCTTCGTCAGGCCGGATTTCTGCCATTCCACCGTGGAACGACGTTGGAGATTAAGACAATTAATCAAACCTTTTCAGGACAAAAAAGTGCAGGTCTATCTCATTAATCCTGCTCAGTTAAAGATAATCCACCAAGGCAAGACCATATATTTCTCCTCGGAAATTAAGGCTCAGGAGTTCCTAGACTCTCTATAATATGTTTCATTACTTATACAAGCCAATAAAGGCTAAGGTTCTAAACTCTGTCAGGGGCTGAAACCTAAGGTTTAGATTAGCTCAAGCTTCGGTTTGAATTGCACAGAGGAAAGCGTGTTAACTTACGGTGAGCTCATGGTTGAGGTTGAGGTTGAAGTTGATTTTTGTTTTTTCTATTCTTCTGGATCGCACTGTGTCCGCTGCCGGACCGCACCCATCACACGCACAGACTTAGTCTGCGCGCCTCACCTGGGAGTGAGTTGGGGTCAGGGGGGTGGGGAGGTAGGGGATTCTTGAGGGAGGGGGGGGGAAGGGGAAAAAGCAAAAAAAGAAAGTTCATGCAATAAACACGTTCATTGATACATTTGAGTTTTCGATAGCTGTGATATTTGTCGCTGATAGATTCAGGACAAAATGTAATTGGTTAGTATGCTGGCTTGTTTCTCTCCAGGGGTATGTCAAGGATTAAGATAGTTAGCCTCAATATAGGAGGGCTGAATGACTGGAAAAAGAGGGAAAAGTTTGAGGAATATGTCAAATTAATCAAGGCCGACATTTTGTGTATTCAAGAGACTCATTTACCATGGAAAAAGAAACATTGGCTGAATATGAGGGGGTATGAAATCTTGTCTTGTTCCTCACAGACCTCTACTGTAAGGGGGGTAGCAATTATAGGCCGGGTAGGATTGGGGGGAGCTAAAAAATCAAAAGCTGACCCATTGGGTAGATGGGCAATATGTGAGCTGAAAATAGGAATCACTCTATGCTCAGTATATGGTTCTAATTTGGACGACCCAGGGGTGATGGACCATATCGAGCGTGAGCTCACTAATTGGCCGTCACCCATGGTATTTTGCGGTGATCTTAACATCTCAGCCGATTTCACAGGCAATACCCCATACAGTGGCCGCAAGCCCCGGGTATTCAGGGCGGTGTCCTCTATAATTCACTCTTACGGCCTGAAGGATGTCTGGGGCAATCAAAAGAAAGATGATCCTGGGTTCACTTATTTCTCACACCCATTCAATAAATATACAAAACTGGATTATTTCTTAGTATCAGCCACACAACTTAGTAATGTCGAAATTTCAATGCTCCCTAAGCTAATATCCGATCACAACCCCCTTGTCTTGAATATATCTATCAGCAAACCAAGGGAAGAAATGAGACCATGGACATTTAATAGAAAGCTTCTAGTGGACAGCAATTATATAGCGCATATTAAAGGGTGGTCCCAATCCTTCTTTGACGCTAATAGATATAGTGCATCCCGTAGTATTGTCTGGGATAGCTTCAAGGCTGGTTTAAGAGGAGAGACAATTAGTTTTTCGGCACGGCTCGAAAAAAAAATGAAGGAAGACAGGGAGTGTCTCTTGGCCAAATTGGCGAAGGCGGAGGAACGACATAGGAGAGACATATGTCATGGGATCCAGGGATCTCAGAGCCTAGAAAGTTTAAATACTATAAAAGCAGATATCCAGCGGCAATTGGCAAAAAAGGCAGCAGCAGAATATCAGACCCGTAGAGCAGGCATGTACGAAACAGGTGAGAATGCCGGTAGGGCTTTAGCGCTTCGAATAAGACAAGCCGCTAAGCACAGATTTTAAGCGTAGAGGTTTTAAGCCACGCCCTTAATTACATCAAACATCTCCTTTGGAGAGAACCCCCTAGTTTTTAAATTCTACTTAAAGCTCTCGAAACAACAACATATCACAGTCACCTCACGTCCAGGCACTGTGCATTTATGCATGACTCATGCCTTCCACTTTTTCAGATTGCCTATGTGCAGGGGCATAGTGAACTCTCCTCCACCCCACCCCTCGCTTTAGGAACTACAGTGAGGGTGGAGTTCTAGATGGGTCTCTTCTGTCTGCAACTCTGACGACAACGGCTCAGCTCATAATTAATGTGAAAAGGTGAGTGAGTAAGTAAGTGAAGGGATGGGTGGATGGATGGCTGGATGGATGAGTGAAATGATGGATGGATGAGTGAAAGGTTGGATGATGGGTGAGTGAATGGGTGGATGGATGAGTGAAATGATGGATGAATTGATGAACTAATAAGTGAAAGGGTGAATGGATGGACAAATGGGTAAAAGGGTGGATGTAAGACTGGATGAGTGAGTGAAATGGTGGGTAGATGGACAAAAGGATGGATAGATGAGTGAAAGGGTGGATAGATGAGTGAAAGGATGGATGAGTGATAGGTTCATGGATGAGTAGATGGATGGCTAAGTGAAAGGGGGATGTAGAGAGAAAGGAAGGATGGGTGAATGGATGACTGAATGGGTGAATGAATGAGTAAGTGAAAGGATGGCTGGATAGGTAAATGGATGGATGGATGAGTGAATGGATGGATGGGCGGAAGAGTGGATGGATGAGTGTACGGATGGATAGGGTGAAAGGGTTGATGGGTGGATGGATGGATGGATAATGGATGGATGAGTACAAGGGGGATGGAGGGATGGATGAGTGAAATCATGGATGGAAGGATAAGTGATGGATAGGTTTGTAAATGGTTGAATATGGACATGGATGGGCACACAGATGGAAGGACAGAATGAATGGTGAAAGACTGAATGATGGATGAAAGTGTGATTACACATTGTAAGCCCCTTTATCTTAAGCAACATTTCCTATACATTGACTTTCACATTTATATGAGTCATTGTCTCTATATAATATGTGTGTGTTGTAACGCACTCCAATACTCTGCCCTTCATACTTGGGATGAGTAGCACTATGAAAGAAATTAAATACACATGAGAGAGGCTCTATGTGAAGATGGTGGGCACAATTGGAGGGTGGTAGCAAGCCCAGACTGGCCATACCGGGCATCAGACGTTTTCTCTGGGAGCTGGAAAGGAGGGGTGGGGCGGTTTTGTTACCACAAAAAGACCTGCACATTTGCTTAAACCTGCGCGCATACTGAAAAACCATGAAGTGCACAATTTTCTCAACCTAATATAAACTTATTTTCACTTATACTCAAGTGGTTGTCTATTTACTTACTTATATACTATTGTGCAACGTCCTCTGATGTGTCTGTAAAACTTACCTTTTGTCCTGAATTTCAACCTCCTGTCCTGAATTTTTGTCCTGAATTTTGACCCTTTGTCCTGAATTTTTACACTCACTGTCCTGAATTTTCACCCATGCCAGTTGGTCACCCTAGTGGGAAGCCTGCAGCAGCCCCTCCTTTTCAGGGTATTTGTGGGATTTCAAGTCCTGAAGCGGCAGCAGAGTTGTCTCCCAGTATATTCGCCATGGGAGGTGGCAGGCACCCTTCAAGGCACGCAGCTATTGTGATCCTGTCCGTAATTTCACGGACTGTCCGTAATTTGGACCTCACATCCTTGTCCGTGAGGATCCCTTTTACGGGCGTCTTTTGTCCGTAATTATTGCTGTTACAGGGAGCAGCACTGCTCCCCTGCGAGAAGCGTTAGCCCCCTGATGGGGCTGCCTTGCACGCCTCTCAGCACAAGAGCAGCCCCACCCCACCCTTTGTCATTCTGTATGCCGGCTGATTGCCACTTATAGAATGACAATGGGCAGTCTGGGCTGTTAAAGCATGTGGTGGCCTCCTCCTGCCTCAGTGTACAGCAGGGCATTCCATTAAATTGATAAAAGGTAAAACGCCCATGCAGCAACGTGAGAAAACAGTTTATATAAAGAAGCCTGTGAAACACGTTAAAAAGAACGGGTTAACTGGAACATTTTCAATATTATATTCAACAATGCCAATCGTTACTGCTTTTTTTTATTTTAAGCAACTAACAACTATTGACAAAGCCAATAGTCCTGGCTTGTTGTTGGTGTAATGATACTTGCTGTATTATTTATCTGGATGCAATGGCAGAAACAACATAATACTAGTCGCGCAGCACACTTTACTAAGCACAGATTTTTAACCTAGGTGTTTTGAGCCACACTCTTAATAACATCGAACTTGAAGAGACCCCCCCAGTTTTTTTTACCCTACTTAAAGTCCAGGAAACAATTCCATGTCACAGCCACCTCAAGTCCTGGTACTGAGCATCATGCATGACTCATGATTTTTATGTTTTAAGTTTTCAGATTGCCTATGTGCAGGGGCATAGTGAACCCTCCTCCCCCACCCCTTGCTATAGGAACAACCGTTAAGTAAAGTTCTTGACGGGCCTCTTCTGTCTGTAACGCTGCAGACATAGGCTCAGCTCATAATGTGAAAAGATGGGCGATTAAATAAGGGAAGGAATGTTTGAATGGCTGGGTGGATTAGTGAAAAAATGACTGGATGAATAAAGGGGTGAATGGATAGATAATGAAAGAAAGGATGGATGGATGGATAAGTGAGTGGAAGGATGGATGAGAGAAAAGGTTAATAGATGGATGTATGGGTGAAAGGGTAGATGGATGGGTAAAAGGGTGCATGAGTGAGTGAAAGGATGGATGGATGAGTGAAAGGGTAGATGATGGGCGAGTGAATGGGTGGATGGATGAGTGAAAGGATGGATAGATTGATGAATTGATAAGTGAAAGGGTGAATGGATAGATGAGTGAAATGGTGGATGTAAGGATTGATGAGTGAGTGGAAGGGGTAAATGGACAAAAGGATGGATAGATGAGTGAAGAAGTGAAAGGTTGGATGGATGAGAAAATGGATGTATGGATGAGTGAAAGGATGGATGAGTAATAGGGTAAATAGATGGATTCATGAATAGGTGAGTAGATGGGTGGGTGGGTGGGTGAAAGGCTGGATGGATAAGTGAAAGGGAGATAGAGAGAGAAAGGGGGATGAATGACTGAAAGAGTGAATGGGTGGAAGGATAAGTGACTGGGTGGATGGATGAGTAAGTGAAAGGATGGCTGAAAGGGTAAATAGCTGGGTGATGAATGAATAGATGGATGGGTGGAAGAGTGGATGGATGATTGTACGGATGGATGGGGTGAAAGGGTGTATGGATGAATAATGGATGGATGAGTAAAAGGTTGGATTGAGGGATGGATGAGTGAAATGATGGATGCAAGGATACATGGTGGATAGGTTTGCAAATGGTTGAATATGTTTGGATATAGAGGGGCAAACAGATGGAAAGACAGAATGAATGGTGAAAGACTAAATGATGGATAAAAGAATGATGACACCTTGTAGCACCCATTATCTTAACACCTTGCGCGCTAGCGGTATTCCCGTTTTTAAAAAAACGCGTTACATGACGAGCTCAGCTCGTCATGAGCGTACGACAGGCGTAACTCATGACGAGCTGAGCTCGTCATGAGCGTGGAAGGGGTTAAGTAACAGTAAGTAACAGTTCCTATGAAACCAATTTGTAAAACCTTAAATTGTGAGGGGAATAGTACAGCCCTGCAGAAATTACGTGACATGCGTACTGAAAAATCTGTGATCTGTGTTGCTAAATTTTTGGGGTGGATGTGGCTGATTCGCGCAAAGAACTTGTAACCCTGTTTTGATTAACTTGTTTTTAATGTTTGTATGTTGCTTGAGGGCAAATTCTTTTTATATCTGGGGTTCCACTGTAAAATGTAAAAATGTTGATACTTTGCAAATGTTTTATTTTGTGGTCTTTTATGAATTTTATTCGAAATAAAGACTAAATGAACTGAACAGTTCCTATACACTGACTTTCACATTTATACGAGTCATTGTGTCTATATAATGTGTGTTTGATGTAACGCACTCCGACACCCTGCCCTACATACTTGGGATGAGTAACACTATAAAAGAAATTAAATATACATGAGAGACGGTCTATGTGAAGATGATGGCCACCATTGGAGGGTGGTAGCAAGGCCGGACTGGCTGTACCGGGCATCAAGTGTTTCCCTGAGAGGCTGGAAAGGGGGGGGGGGCGGTTTTGTTACTGAGGGCTGCCTGGCACTGCAAAGTTCCTTTTAAATCCACTAGTTTTCAATCAACAATAAAAGCGGCCTCCCTTATATTCAGGTGTGGTTCACCATTGTCTGGTGACTAATGTACCTGCTGGAGCGAGATGAAAGTTTTGAATCGTCTAAGGTAGCAAGCTGCGGCCATACTGAAAAACTGCGAAGTGCACGATTGTCTCGACGAAATATAAACTTATTTTGACTTGTACTTAAGTTGTTATCAATTTACTTATATACAATTGCGTGACCTCCTCTGACGTGTCTGTAAAACCTACCTTTTGTCCCGAAGTTTTGTCCTGAATTTTGACCTCCTTTCCTGAATTTTTGCCCTGAATTTTTACCCTTTGTCTAGAAATTTTACACTCACCATCCTGAATTTGCACCCATGTCAGTTGGTCACCCTAGGCGCAGCGCAGGAAAGCGCTTGAGCATTTGTGGGACTTCGAGTCCCGAAGCGGCAGCAGAGTGTCTCTGGCTACATCAAAATAGGATCAAAGCAAGATACTTTATTTGGTGATGCGCAAATTAACAATATTGGCTAAAACCCAATTTCCACACATTATAGTTGTGCTTTATATAGTTTTATCAGAAACACTGCATGCCAATGCAAACGTAGTGGCCGTTACTACAGTAAATGTGTGCTGTCTGGATATAACAGTGCACTACCACACCAGCGCTCCAAAATGCACCACCAGCTAGGCTGCTACATAGCACACCCATGCCAGTCTCCTGCTGAATAGGCGTGGCTCATTTGATGCACTTGTTTTTTGTGTTAGCTTGGGTTTTTTCACAATCCCCATGGCTTCAGCGATATGACATGAATAGAAACACCCGCGCTCTGAATGCACCAGTGACATTATGCCATTTTGACAAGCAAATGAATTGCATACGAATATGCATCGGAGATTCAGGCGCTGACATCAAAGCGGTCCCTGCAGAGAGCTAGCTCTGAGATCTCCCCAGCCCCACCCCAGCCGCGGTTTGCCGCCGCAGCAACAGCGTACCATGCAGGGGCGCTTGGCCTTCCTATTTGCACAACATGTGTTTCCACTCTTGGTGCTAAGGAAGAATAACACGTGAAACTCTATGCCCCTCGGCTGGAGGGCAAATGGAATTACTGATTGCACGACCCCCCGGCTCTGCTGCCTCCTCAGTCGCTGCTAATAATTCGTCTCCTGCTTATGATCTTTTCCTCGCTGGAAGAAGCACGAGTGCTGCGCTGCGGCACAGGCCCTGGCTGGACGAGTCGAAAGCGTTAGCAGGAGGATGGCTGGCCTGGGAGGCGCTATACGAACCTCAACTCTGTGCATTGTGGAACTTGAAGGGCTTTTCTGGCTTTTAGTAAAGGATCCATCAAAATCAAACGTCGTAATGTTTATTTTAGCCTCGGAGACGTTGTGATTGTTTTCACCTGTACATTGATTGATGTATATTATATTTAATATTTGTATTTTCGCAAGCTCTTGTCCTTTTTTTATGCTTTGCAGATGTTTCAGTTCAGTTCACTTATATGGGTTGTTTTGAAATAGTAATTAATTAGTACAGTTTACGCGATTGTTTTTTCCTTCCCCAAAATGAATTGTATCCAAGCACTCTGAATCTGCTGTTCAATAATCATCTTTCTTTTATTTAATGGCAGATATTGGTATATGATTGTCGGGGGATGTACTGTGCACTCGTTATTCTGTTGTTTCTGTTTAATTTTATTCACAATTTTTTTTTTTCAAAAGATTTTATTAAGGAGATTTTAACAGAACATAAGGTTTACATAGTTAGGTGCATGTTACATTCGTTGTCTGGCTTGGTACTGGCTAACATTGGCACACGGTCGTTCTGCGTACCGCCCTCGTGTGAGGAAAGTAAAGGAGAGAAGAAAAAGGATAGGGGAAAGAGAAGAATGGAAGAGCGGGCATAATCTGGTTTGAAACAGGGCGTGCAAGGCTGAGAGGAGGGAGCTATTCTCCTGTTGAAATCTAGGGTCAAGTGATCAAGACGACACTTGTACAATACTCTAGATATTGGTATATGACAAACCATGCAATAAAAATACTTAATCGTTTAAACAACATATTGGAAACAACAATACAGTTAAATTCAAACAGAGCCGAAAGGCACAAATAATTATGCATAGAAGTATCTACTATTTGAGTGTGCCACTGTAAAACACGATGCCCAGAAGAGTGTAACCCGTGACCGCATGAAGTTGCTACAGGCACTAGGAAGACAGGTACACCAGAATTAAACACAGACAGCTACTCCATAGAAGGAGCATACTTATGCATTCTTTATTTCTATGCTGTCCCCTATTCTTCGAATTTTTACAGCCTGAGCGTTCAGAGGCTGGTTTTCAACACCTAGTTGCGTGTGACATTATATCGACCAGCTGCTGGTGGAGTCTGTCACTTGGGTGGATGTCAGATTGTTCTGGGTGGCTCCTCTGGTGTCTTGTGTAAGGCCCGTTCAGGCAGCCTCCCCATTCCCTGTGTACGGGGAAGTCCTGCTATTTAAATCCGGAACCTGAAGGTTTGTATGATCCATACTGACTTACTCTTCTTGAAGATTTGGCGAGTCTGTTGTAAACTGAGTCCAGTGGTGAATAACCTCACCTACTTCCGTGATGTTCACCAGCTATTGTGCTATTCTTTTTTTAAAAAAAAGAGCATAGGACTTCTAGGTGCTTGAACCTCACGGCCTAAAACTGACCAAAGATTCACCCAGTGGCTAAATTCCTATGATACTTACTGTATATGATGCAACATATGTTATTTACATGCCCATATATTTACTGAGCTACTGCTCCTCAGGACCTGTATGCACCACTGACTACAACAAGACTTTACTGCAGACCCATGTCCAGGCATCCCATATGGGATGATTACAGTTAGAGGAAGGAGTCCTCATTGGGGATATTTTGAAGGAAAGAAGGTTTCCTCGTATAGCACCCCGTCATCTGTGGCGATGAGCTAAAGGCGAGAGCGTAGCCCCTTGGAGGCAATGGTGATCTGTGGTGATGATATGAAGGAGAGTGGATCTCCTTACAGAGTTCCTGGTGGTCTGTGGTGATGATCTTAAGGAGCGAAGGTTTCCTCAAATAGGACATAGTCAGCGTGTTTTTTTAGTGATGATCTGAAGGATAGAGAGACACTCCACATAGGACTTGGTGATCTGTAGTAAAGTTTTTAAATTGAGCGAATCTCCTCACAGAGGACCTACGGTCTGTGGTGATGCACCTGAGGAGAGAGAGAGAGAGAGAGAGGCTCACCTGGTGCTCTTTGGTGAGGATCTGAAGGACACAGAGGATAGCGCCCACGTAGTACCTTGTGATCTGTGGTGATGATCTGAAGGAGAGAGTTGGTTACACATTATTCCTGGATAATGATGTGGAGGAGGGAGGGTCTTCTCAAAGAAACACTGATGGTCTCTGGTAGATTTCAGCCACAAGACATTATTTTTATTAAGAGAGGCTATGCAATGCTTTGTAAAGCCAGTTTCTTTCAGATGCACTGGCTAACAATCAGGTTTGATAGATGTTTTCGAATGGATCTCCTGAAATAGCCTACTCTTCAAAGACTGCCACAGTGCCAAAGGGTTAGTACTGGTTTAACAGAAATGCACTTACATGCTCATCAGACTATTCTTTGCCCCATAACAGACACAAAGCCCTTTGTGCATGAACTTCATTTTGGGGTAACCAGGTGCCGCAGCAGTGACCCCTGATGTCCCCTGGCACTGCAGTTGCGACCCCTGGCCTCAGAGGTAGCAAAATCCGTGCTAGGAACACAGGGTCCGCTCGTCTGTTTGGACATTAGTTGAGTCTCCTTCGTTTTTTTTTATTCCACCAATAGGGGAAACACCCGGAACAATGAGGTCAGAGTCACGAGTTCCGGAAGCCTGCAAGCCGAACAACGACTTGCCCGAACAATGACTTTGCCTTACCCATGCGTGGTTAAGGGAAAGTAGGTCTAGTGTTTGGGATGGGCGGGGAGAAAGGAGCATCAGAAAGCAAACAGAACAAGTAAGAGGGTTTTCAGGGTAGTTTTCAGGGGTGGGGGTTGGGAGTAGTTTTTAGCGAGTGTGGAGGGTTCAGGGTGGTTTTTAAGGGGTCGAGGGGTTCGGGGTTGGAAGGGTTCAGAACGGATTTTAGGGGGTGGGGTAGTTTTTAGTGGGTGGGGTTCGAAGTAGTTTGTAGGGGGTGGGGGGTGTTCGGGTTGTTTTTAGGGGTTAGGGGCTTTGGGATAGTTTTTAGGGGGTGGAATGGGATCGGGGTAGGTTTTTAGGAGTTTGGGGGGTGTATTTAGGGCTCAGGGGGAGAAGGAGGGGGGTGGTAACCTTAGCAATGGATAGCCGTTTACCATGCATGCTTACAACGAAAATTTGTGGTAAAGGAATTTGTTTTAAAGCAATTCGTGGTTAAGACACAGTCGTTGTGGAGACCGCGTTGTAAAGATAGGCAGGGTAGAGGAACACGTTGTTCCGACATACAACCCACAAATAGTCAATAAAAGTATATTATTCACTATTAGCGTAATGAAGAATAGTGTAAAATTACATGGAAAAAGACCATTCCTGGCAGCAGAGGTAAGGAAAACGTGCTTTTAAATATATGTTGTGTGCATGTGTGCAGATGAGAGTGTGTTTATTTATTTTATTTATTTATTTGAAAAGTTTGATAAAGCACAAACAAGACCCAATAGGGTATCAGAGAGCTGTTCATATTGGCTAAGCCATAAGCGAGTTTAAACAAACATAAGGTGATCATACTAGGTATAACGAGTCAAAGCCCCCTTTTCATTCATCTTTTTCCCCGGTACTGCATGGAGTTCCTCAGGGCTCCGCTATCAGCCCAATACGTTTTAATGTTTACCTCAGGCCGCGAATTTCACTTATTAAAGGCTTCGGCATTAGAATTGTCAATTATGCCGATGACACGCAGATGATCCTCTCCTTAGAAGGAGAGGATTCTATCTCTGTGGAGGTCTTACATAATTGTTTACGGAACACGTCAAGGTGGCTGAAGGACAATTCACTTCAGTTTAATGTCGGGAAAACCGAGGTGCTCTTTAATGCTGGTACGAGGATCCCTCGTCCATTCCGTAACAACTTCTGGCCCCCAGAAACAGGCTCCAACGTACGGCCTGAGGACTCTGTCCGCAACCTTGGGGTCACGTTGAACCATAGGCTCAGCATGGAGACCCATGTGCAAAAAACATCGGCTTGCTGCCTTGCCATCCTTCGTTCACTAAGGAAGGTTCTGCCCCTCTTACCCACCCATGCGCGTGCCCAAGTGGTTAGATGCACCATCCTGAACAGGTTGGACTATTGCAATGCCCTCCTACTTGGGTCCCCTGAGTTTCTGCTCGACAGGCTCCAAAGGGTCCAATCGGCGGCTGCGAAACTGGCCTTGGGGTTGCCGAGAAGATCTCATGGACCATCTGCTTTGGCAAAACTACACTGGCTTCCTCTTAGACAGAGGATTCAATTTAAGGCCCTCTGTATAGTTTTTAGGGCCCTCCATGGTTGCGGCCCAGCCCCCCTAAAATCTAAGTTTGTATGGTATGCTCCTACCAGACAACTTCGTTCATCTGACGCTAAACTGGTAGTTGTTCCCAGATTTAGGAAGGTCAGAGCCGGAGGTAGATCCTTCGAGGTGGCTGCCGCCAGACTATGGAACACTCTCCCCACCGAGATTAGGCATATTAATGAACTCCTGCAGTTTAGAAGAAAGGTGAAAACTTGGCTTTTCCCTGGTTAGCCTACTCCATCTGTCCCTGCTTCTCGCTCTCCTCTGTTTTCTGCTAGCGCTAGGATGCCTGCAATGGTGACAGCTGCGCTTTAAACATTCCTAAAAATAAAATAAAATAAAAATAAAGCCTTACATAGTTGGGAGGTAGGTCCATGCTGTATACAAGAAGCAAAAGTTAGTTTGGTGATTGCAGGTCTATAGTTGCAGGAAGTTTTTCAAGAATAGACCGTTGACTTGATTATTGAATGTAGCAGTCGAAGAGTTGGCTCTGATTTCTGGTGGAAGCGCATTCCAAAGTCTTGGAGCAAGACCGGAGAAGGATCCTCAATGTGAGGACACTCGGTAACGGTCACATGCCTAGGAGTTTGGGCCACACGGAATTGTTGAGGGGATACAGTTATGAAGCTTCCATGAATTGCTGTGCAAATGACTGTGGCTTTTCATTCCCTTCCTAGAACCTATATGCTGTTCTGCACAAAGTAACCTTAACACCACTTTATGCATGGCTACAGTCCTGGAGGATGGCTCATTTGACTGGTGACGAATGAATGCTCTGTAGGAAGCGTTTGAAGAAGAGCAAGGTTGCATGGCACCAGTGGAGATATATAGCTAAGTTAATTTAAAAGAAAAAGAGACACCTCACCAGAGAGATTACAGATTTGGTATTTATTTATGCTATTTATAGAGGGGCCCCTACCAATAGGATGAACACAGAGAGAAGTTAAAAGGTATAAGATCCATAGAATTTACTTGAGAATTACAAGGACATAGATCAATGATGCTCAAAGTATGGCCTGGGAACTTCTTGGAACAAAGTTGATACTTTGGGAACATTTGCTATGGGAAACTGTCCTCTGTCTTGAACTCACTCTTGTGCTTATTAAGCCTGGGCGTAGTACGCGGAACTCCGCGAAGTGCAAAAATACTCTGCCGCTCTACGCGGAGCTTCACGAGCAGCGGAGTGCATTAGATAAATGCCGTTTGCAGTGATTTTCAGCGCCAGGAGCTTGTACACACTGTGCATTCAACAAAGCAAGTGGGCGCTGCTTCCTTTCTGCAGCTCGAGTAGATTTTTTGTCGAGCGGCATCTTTCTCAACGCAAACGGACGTTTCCTCAACCCAAGTGGTCGCGAGCATACACAACCACTCTCAATGAAAAATCTGACTGCTCGCGTTGAGAAATCTCGTCGGGAGGTTGATTTTCCACACTCGCGCTCTCCAACTTGATGTTGACGATCTCGAGCGAGGAAAAATCTCCGCTCCCCAATGGGAAGCAGAGTTTTTCGGAACTCCGCGAGCTCCACGTAACGCGAAGTGCGGAAAACTCAGTGAGCGGAGTGGAGTTCACCACCCAGACATAGTGCTTATTGTTTAAGGATCATTGTTTGAAGTTTTACGTGTACCGGATGACCCTACAAATTACGTGATTAGTACCACCTCTTTCTACAATATGTTTCTTCCTTTATGCCTCATAAAAATCATCCTATATGACCGGACCAATAGACTGAGTGGTCTGACACAATGAGGTGACCAAGGAGGTGTTAGCCCAGAACTAGAGGACTATATTATACCTTGATTTGATGGATGTGCATCTCTTACTGTTGCTGCTAGGGCTGCCGTTTCCTTCTGTTATGGAGAGACTACTTTGATTTCCTGCATCTCCCTGTTGGGAACTCTTTGCTGACTTCAGTCATGCCCATTCCTTTGTTTAGTCTGCTTGCTCCCTCCCTTTGGACTGAAGCATACGCTGTGTGTGCAATACTTGGACTCCTTCTCAATGGGACACAGCCTATAAGCTATTGTGGCTCATGCCCTTGCTGAACTCTCCTAATTATTATTATTATTATTATAATTATATGAAATTTATAATGCGCTCAGTTACCCAGGGGCATCCCGGCGCTCCTAATCCTTGTGTCACCTTATGGCAAGCCCAAACTAACTGGACATCCCTGTTCTATTTAGACAATACATGTTTACTAATAATATGATGAATTTTAATTGAAATCTTTGATCAAATAAACTTTAACTAGAAGCCTGAGCCTATAGTTTATCATGACTTGTCTCTTTGAAGTTGATTGTGCATTCTAAATTAATTTATTAATGCCAAGGAAAAGACCAGCTTAGAGAAATCTCAGCTCAGAGCATCAGGTACTAATATTATTGTTTTGTATGACCCTAGCAGAATTATTGGTTTGCATGATTTTGGGCTGGCCAAATTTCTTCAGAAGGTTTGGACAAGCAGTGATGATTCTTTACTTGTATAGTCTGGTTTTAAGAGTAATATACATGAACCTAATTATTAGATTGTGAATCGGTTATCCAATTCTTGATCCTAATTGGATTTCCAGATTTTAGATCTCCTATATCCAACCCCTTATTTGCACAAAACAAGATCCATCGGAGGATCAAATGAGTGTTAAAGAGCTAAGTCATATGAAATAAATAAGATAAATGAAAAACTGTCAAGTTTCCAAAGGAACAATATTCTGGTAGCAGAGTTGGATGGTTTTGTCCACTGACGTTAGGAAATAGGGAGATCTCTACTGAGATCTGTCAAGATCCCCATTTAGAAATTGCCCAGCCCAAGTTCAGTGCTCTTTGTTCAGCTTAGGGAGATCAGGGAGAGGAGTTGGCCTAACGGTTAGGGGGCTCGACCTCGAATCCGGGGAGCTGGGTTTGAGTCTCGGCAATGACGCTGAACACCCTGTGATTCTGGGCAAATCACTTCATCTCCCCGTGCCTAACAAAAAAAAAATGAATGTGTCCTCATGTAATGTGACTGGTACTATGTAAAGAGCTCTGATACCCAATTCGGGTCAAGTTCGCGCTATATAAAACTCTGTAAAAAAATATATATATATTAGTGGAGTGGAGCAAAGATGATTGAAGAAGTGGTGTGAGTATCAGGCTTAAGCTTAGGCTTAGACTTAGACTTAGATAACCATCTGCTGGATAGGGACCAGTTTGGCTTTCGTCCAGGCCACGGTATTGAAACAGCTCTGGCAACCGTAATGGACAATCTACGAATGCGTACCGACAATGGAAATCCTTTTGTGTTAGTGCTATTAGATATGTCGGCCGCATTCGATACGGTGAGCCATACGGTACTGGTGGAAAGACTGGAAAACATAGGAGTGAAAGGGCGGGTTTTGAAGTGGCTGAAATCCTATCTATCAGGGAGACAACAGGTCGTGACATGACACCGTTCACCTCCAGTAAGTCTCCGGTGCGCCACAGGATGCCGCAAGGTTCTGCGATTAGCCCCATCCTGTTCAATATCTACCTGCGTCCTTTGATTCCTGTTATTAAGTCCTTTGGAGTTGACTTGGTCAACTACGCTGTTGACACCCAATTGGTGTTTTCCCTGGAAGGAAAACAAGTGGTGTCCATGGATACGTTCCAGGAATGTATGTGTCAGACCGCCAGCGGGCCTAGGAAGAACTCCCTGCAATTCCATGTGGTAAAAACAGAGGTGGAATACTGCTCCACTACTAGAATGCTTCAACATCTTCCATTGGAGTTTAAACTCACCCCCGAGGATGAACCCTTGGCTCCGGTCAAAACGGTGCATAACCTGGGGATCTTGGTAGATGATAACCTCCAGATGGAGTCACAGGCTAACAAAACAGCCAGTGTCTGTTTTTCCCTGCTGCACGTGCTTCGGCTGATTCTCCCACTACTGCCTAGTGACACTAGACCCTTGTAGTAAGGAGCATAATTCTGAGTAGACTGGATTACTGCAACTCTCTGTATCTGGGAACACCACAATACATCTTGCAGGGGTTGCAGAGAATCCAGTCTATACAGCAAAACTGGTGCTGAATAGGCAGCGCAGGTCCTCTATGGCAGAGGCCTTGAGGGATCTTCACTGGCTGCAGATTAAGGAAAGAGTTTGCTTTAAATCTCTTTGTATTGTGTTTAGAGCAGTACATGGATTGGGCCCAGTACCGCTGCAGGAGAAATTTACTTGGTAAAAGCCCAAGACACAGCTTCGCTCCTCCAGCGCAAATCTGTTAGTGACCACCAGATTCAAGAAGTCCAAGATGGGAGGCAGAGCATTTGGTGTTGTGGCCGCACGCCTGTGGAACGAGCTGCTCAGAACATCAGACAGGCTGAGTCCCTGACTTGTTTTAGGAAAACTCTGAAAACCTGGCTGTTCCCAAGGGTTGAACATTTTGTTTCCAATTGATAAACTGGTTGACGCTTGTAGTGGTCTATTTTTAAGTCTCAGCGCCAGAATACCCGTTGGGTGACAGTTCGCGCTGTATACATTTTTTATGCAATACAATTATACAATACTGTGGCATTGCGAAATGGCTGTATGATGTTTTTTTAACCTCATTTTGCGATTATATGTGTAAGGAGTTTGCGGGAGTCTGTTGTTACAACATTTTGTACTTTCACTGCCCCATGTTCGCCGACCTAGGTTGGGGAGTATCCCTTTGGTGGTTGTTTCAAAACAGGATTCTCCTTTATCCTTTATCAAAATCAATAATTCTGCTTACTTGTGGGGGGATCTAGCCTTTCTGGCTACTCGGCGGGAATGATTCCCTTCTGAATTATTGTCACCGCTTTAATCATTGGATTTTGTTTTTCGGTACCACACAAGTGCATTAGGTGTCTGGTTGAAAGTACTATTCCCAAATTTTCCAGAAGTTTAGCTTTTTACTGGGTTTTCCTTTCCTATCAAGTTTGTTTGTTTTTATTGTGGAATTTAGCTAGTTCGCATGTAATGGTGGTACTGGTTTAACCCAGTTTATGCATATCTCTCTCCTTGCTAGCAGTATCAACACAAACAGCAGGCTTTCCTGTTTTTTTGTCAACATACCCAGATCGTTAGTGATGTAGAAAAAATAATGAGAGTTATACTTACATCTATTTGTTTTCCCAATACCGTGCTTATCTTCTTACCCACTTCCTGCCAGAAGGAATCAAGTGAAGGGCATTCCTGAAACATGTGCAGATCATCCACCTTCTCCATTCCGCATTTGGGGCAGGTCTTTATGTTAGCTCCCTTAAACTTTGATAGCCTTTTTGGGGTCCAGTAGGCCCTGTGAATTGTAAATAGGTGGTTCCTCTTCAAGGCGGCTTGTTTTATGGTGGACAAGCACTTTTCTAGAGATCTTAGCCAGATATTTTGTAAGTCCAGCTCTGGTATATCCTTCCTCCAAATTGTTTCTGGGACCAAAAAGTCTTCCTCTTCGGCTGCAATGAGAGCCCAATACCACCTAGATATTTCATTTTTTATTGGTGTGGCTTTCGTCATTTCTTTCTCTAGATCCTCATTTCCCATTTTTTTTCCTCAGTTAGAGATTTGGCCCAGCTGACAAGTTGATAGTATTTAAATTTGGATAAGGATGAATTGTTAATTATGGATATTTGATCCCACGTGGTTATGGAATTTTCTACCACCAGTTGGCCCCAATTTTCGATTCTTGCTGCTTTCAGTGGTAAGGCCAAAGAGTCTTTTAAGCAGTCTGATGTGCCTGGAGATTCCCATGTAGGGGCCATAGCGCTATAATATGGTATATTTAATGTGCTTCTGATTTGATACCATAATTTCGCTGCCCTGTTTAAAATCTTTAGTTTTATCTTTTTGAAGAATTTTGGGTGACCAAATTTATATAGAAAATGATATGTTCTATCTGTCATGTTTTGTAGGAAGTCTGGGTAAGCTTGATATTTCCTTAGAAGAGGTCTCATGTTTTTAAATTGAAATGCCCTGTAGTATTCAAATAAGTCAGGACTGGCTATTCCCCCTTGCTCTTTTCTCCTCCTTAGTTTACTCCAAGCAATTCTTGTTCCTTTAGATGACCAAATAAAATTCGTTATTTCTCCCTGGATTTTCTTCAATTTGTCTTTCTTGAATTCCAGAGGTATGGTATTAAAAAGGTAGGTAAATTTGGGTGTGATGGACATTTTTATTATATTAGATCTTCCCAGGAAGCTTAAAGGTAGCCCGTCCCATACTTTGAGCAGTCTCCTAGTTTCTCCGGCGACTCTGTTTTGATTTATCTGGGGCACTTTTTCTAGGTCTTTAACCAAGTTAATCCCCAGGTATTTTATTTTGTCTCTAGTGTATGGGGTATTGGGGTACGTGTTCCAACCCATAGCCTCAGTTTTTGCCTGAATTGTCAGATAACCTGATACCCTGCCAAAGTTGATTATTGTGTCTTCTATTGGAACTGTAGAGTTTTGAAAGTTGTCTGTAAATACCATCAAGTCATCCGCATATAGTGCCACTTTTTTAGACCAATCTTGATGTTTAAAGGGTGTTATTGAGCTATGATTTCTAAGAGAGCATGCTAATGGCTCAATATAAAGATTGAATAGTAGCGGAGACAGCGGGCATCCTTGCCTTATACCTCTTTGTATTTCAATATTCTCGGTATGGCTCCCATTAACTAGTATTTTTGCTCTTGGCTTTTTGTAGATTTCCACTACCATATGACCAAAGCTTTCCCCTAAATTATATTTGCTGATGACCTTATTTAGAAATGTCCAGTTGACTCTGTCGAAAGCTTTGGCTGCGTCAAAAGTGATTATAGTTATACTTTTTCGCAGGTGGCTATATCTATTGCTGCGAAAAGTTTGTGGGTTATCTCTTCTATTTGCCTTCCCTTCACGAAGCCCTTCTGGTCAGGGTTGATCAATTTTGTCATTGCCGTGGCTAACCTCCTTGCCATGACCTGCGTGAAGATTTTGTAATCGCAGTTAAGCAATGAAATAGGTCTGTAGGATTCACAGAGTTTTGGGTTTTTCCCAGTTTTTAGGATGATGCTGATGGTCGCATCGTTCCATGAGTCGGGAATTTTTTCCTGGTCCATATAAATTATATTTATTAGCTCTGTTAATGGAGGAGCCACGGTTTCCTTCAGGGCTAAATAGAATTCGTTAGGTAGTGCATCAGGACCGGCAGCTTTCCCTCTTTTCAGATGCTTTATAACAGCTCTTACTTCTTCGGTTTTGATTTCGCTATTCAACTCTTCCTTCTCCTCTTCCGTTAGTAATGGGAGTGGCAGGATGTCCAGATAGTTTCTAATCTGTTCTTCGGTGGTGTTTGTGTCTTCCTTATATAGATTAGAGAAGACTTTTGTGAACTCCTGCATTATTACGGAGTCCTCAGAATTTGGTTCGGTTTGGTTATGTTGCTGGATGCAGGATATTGTATTTCTTGTTTGATCTGTCTTGGTTCTCCATGCCAGCATTTTACCGCATCCTTCCCCATATTCGTGATTTGATAATTTGCTGACTTCCCACTTTTTTCTCACTATATTCTCTAGGAGGTCAACTAGTTTCTCTTTAGGTACTTGTTTTTTTTTCTAGTACTTCTTTTCTCTCTGGGGTATTTCCTGTTGCTATTTGTGCTTCTAATGTTTTTATGTCTTTTTCCATATTTCTGATTTCCTGCTTCGTGAGTTTGGATCTGTAGGCTCCCATACTTAATAACTTCCCCCTAATAACTGCCTTATAAGCGCCCCAGGTGGTTTGTTTTGATGTTCCGATTTGGTTAACCTCAAAGAAATTAGCAGAAGCGATCGTTAGTTCTTCTATGAACTGCGGGTCTGACAACATAGTGCGATCAACTGTCCATCTGGGTTGTGCGTTATTATTTGTCATTTGTAGAGTTAATTGAACTGCAGAGTGGTCAGGCAAGTGAGCTGGTAGATGCTCGATGCTTCTAATGCTGCCTAGTAGGCTCCTATTTCTAGTAGACTCAAAGCTTATAGTGCTGCGTGTGCGATTGTTAAAGGTCGCTGGCGTGATGGTAAATTCAGACCTATGGTCACAAAAACTCAGTCCTTAGGAGATTGCACAGCTCAGTGAGCTGAACTCCAGTCTTTCAAGATGGCGCTTGAGAATACCGATCGCGAATTCCCCACGCTCATAGTGTGCGATTCGTATTACTGCGTCCAGCCTTACAATGAATACTTGCAGAATTGGGTACAAAACGGTTTCATAGACGCAAAAGGTGGCACAATTAAGCATAAATTGCTTTGGGAACAAGTAGTTCTATTGCAGACAGAATCACAAAAGACCCACGTGATACATACACTGAGTCATCAGCGTGCTGGCGTTCACGTTGCAGGGAATTCTTTGGCTGATGAAGCTGCGAAGGCAGCTGTTCAAACGGCTTCCGTAGCTGCAATCACTCATTCAAAAACAAAAATAGACAGCGAAATAATGCAAGCTGTCACAGCCTCAGTGAAAGACAGTGGTAAAACACTTCCAAAAGGCTTTCCACTCAAGTACCCATATGTAACTGATGAAAATATTGTTCTTTTTGCTCGAATCCCTGGAGTGAGGGATAGTGTAATTCCAAACATGGAACACAGATTAGGACTAATTTTAGCAGCACATGAAGGGCTTGCTTCTGCACACGCAGGTGTTTCCGCCACAGTGTTATTATTAAAGCAGAGATACTGGTTGCCGCGCATGAGGAAACAGACCCGAAACTATGTTTTGGAGTGTGAAATCTGTCAGAAAATGAAAGTTTCAACAGTGAAACACCCGGCAGAGACGCCCCTTTTAATTTCAGATAAACCATTAGCGTGCGTTTACCTGGACTACTGCGGTCCCTTACAAAGGGATGCTAACTATAAATATATCATGGTCGCAGTGGATTCCTGCTCAAGATTCATTTGGATGTGGCCTCAGCGCTCGGCTGACGCCTGAACTGCTATAAAAGATTTGCGAGTCTTTATCGGCACATACGCAATCAGCACGCTACATTCTGACCAGGGTCCTGAGTTTAGCTCTCGAGCTTACAAAGTAGCCATGGCCAGCCTGAGCGTTGCATTGCAGTACTCAAGTCCATTCTATCCTGAGGGAAATGCGGTAGTGGAAAGAAAAAAATGAGACATAAAGCAATCTATAACTGCTAGGGTATTAGGTTCGGGTGATGGGTGGGTCAAACATCTAATAAGTGTCCAACGTAGTCTTAACAGTCTGCCAAGAAATTCTCTTGGTGGAATCACTCCATATGAAATACTTTTTGGTACTAGAATGCTTATCCAGGACCTTGATCGTCACACTTCAGTGGTAGAACAAAAACCCTTTGATATCAAAGAGTGTTTGGCTGTTTTTCCGGACTTAAATGAAACACAAAGAAGTCTGAGCAACACAACACAGAAGCCAACGACCACTGAAGAAAAACCACCTGTCCAGGCAAGACCTGTCTGGATTCCAAAGATTGGGGATCTAGTCAGGGAAAAGATCGCTGTCAAGAAGGAATTTGGGCCTTCTTACACAGAAAACCAGTACCTGTCTTAGCAATCCACGGAACAAAATCAGTGTTACTGCCGCCCCTTGCTGGAAGAAAGGAGAACCGAGTCATGTACATCAACCTGATCAAACCACATCATGTGGCCGATAATTAGTAGTAGGCCCAGTGGACTCCAAAGAAGTAGCAGGCGACCAAATCTTGCTACTATCCAAGAGGTTCAAACTGAAAGACTCATCACGTTTGAAGAATCTACAGTGAGAAAAGAAGGACTATGCAACAAAGCAATGGAACGTATGCCTCTTGAAACCCAAATAACAGTTAGTCAAGAAACCCCTATCTACAATGATATAGAATCTGACTATACCAATATGTCAAGGGAACAAGCAGCTCCAGCGATTTCAAATAATCCGGATGCAATACCAACAATTGACAGAACTGCCTCTGGCTATTTCATCAACTTTGATCACTTTTCTCAGGATCCCAGTGAGCCCGAGATAACACCAGCAAATAAAACATTCAAGGAACAAGTAACTGAACTTTGTCACCAGCTTGCAAATACCTATTTGGTTTCACCATGGGCTGAATTTTGGATTGTGTTAGGTGTACTTTTTCTCGTACTTTGGCTCATTCTTGTTTTAAGTTTGGGAAAGCTGATAGATGGAAAATACAGTAAAATGGACACAACAAGTAAGAACATCAACTTGCTCCTGAAGCCACACAAATCATCTCATCGTGAGACCTGTCATCAGTGAACATCACAGCCGTTCCCCTACCTGGTGGTATAGCATGGGACAGAACTGATTATGACATTCATGGTCCTGTTGAGCTGTTGAAGATTCCACACCAATTTAAGGTTTCCTTGAGTGATTTTGTTTCACCCAGCACATTTTCTGATGATTGGGACTTTAGACTGTTAATAACATGATGGCAGACTTAGAAATGTCAGCAAAATTTGCAAAACATGAATACTTAGAAGGTTCATCAGATTATGAACAAATGCATTGTTTTAATCATTTTGGTCACCATTACTTGCACAAATCTGCAAATCCTAGAATTTTTTTTAACTTATAATCAATGGGAACATTGTCCAACACCACCAAAGGGTAGCTCTAAAACATTTTATGAAAAATAGCCATACTTTTCAGGTTTCAATACCACAAATCCAGAAACATTTGGCTTTAGAAATGTTAATAAGACAGGCATGAAAAGTATGTTGACTAAAACTAAGCAAATTTATTCTGCGGCCTTTTATGCTCAGTTGTCCACATTGGGCTCTGACTTTTGGAAAGACAACATTGAGACAAAAACTGTCTGGGGCACAAACGACTGGCAGGTGCAAGGTTTAGAAGCCTTGTTTAGAGCCTGCATCATCCCAGAACAAATACTGTTCTTAAATGAAACTGTTCAACAGACATCTTGTCTTGGCCTGGCTAAGATAAAAGATTTAAACAAACCATCCATACCAAAGCCCACACCTGATAGTAATACCACTACAGATTAGGAGGTAGACGTAAACCACGTTTTAAAACAGAACAGAACTAATCCTGAGTGGAAAAAATGGTTAATCTGGCCCACAGACACAAATAACTGTCAAGACAGATTCCTGAACAAGACACAGGGGTTTACAGTAACTAGGCCAGATCCAAGATATATCCAGAGGCAACATCCAGGGATAATAACAACTTACAGTGTAGGAAAAGTATGCCTTGAGTGGCTACAGAAATCCACACTCCCGGAAATAAAACAACACTTAACTTTACTTAAAGATGGCGTCGATTTAAGAGACTTCTTACAAAGGCCTCATAAACCATGTTTCATATACCCCGGTATTTACGCTGCTTATAATGAAGCACGGAAAGTCACGCAAATGGAAATTGCAGAACGAATATGAGAAATTGATTGTCTTAATTTAGAGAAAGCTCTCTCTGTAGTTGACAATGGTCTAACAACTCTGTCATCCATTATTTATTTTTTGGACAGCATTGTATCCTCTGCCATAGACATAATGTAACAGGACTTGCTCATGTTACAACATGGCCAGTCTCAATTGCGTTCTATAATGCTGCAAGGCTGGACGTTACAAAACCTTCGTTCTGGCTATGTGCCTTGGCATCTAATCAACACCACGCCATTGTTTACTGGATTTAACCATACAGATAAACAAATCTCTTTGGCACAGAGGGGAGCAGACTATACGGTGCTGAGCATAGAAAAACTAGATAGAATACCATTGACCGTTTCTGAGAAGCCAGCCGTTGAATGGATAATACATGGCATCATCACGATACAAGTGACGATTTTCCAATTTCAGTATTGCTTAAAACACATACCAGCAGGCCTGTATGAAAGGTTGAGTAAAGAGTACATAAAGTCGACCTGGGATTTACCATATACACACAAATGTTGGAGTGGGGGATAGGAAGTGTTTCTTAGTGGTAAAAATTGCAACAACGCACTAAGCGGAACTCTTCTATGTCAAGGCTTTAATTTGCATGGAGCCTGCGATGGTTCCTCAAACAACTTATCATGCCATCTGCAGGGTTCCCCGGCAGCCGTCATAGATCTAATTTTTTGGCAGCTTTCCAATGGAAGCTACATAATGCTGAATGATCACAGCTGTTGTGGAATGATGCCAGGAATAGCCTATCTCGTTAGTGTATCAGCCAGGGCCCCTTGTTGTATGGGGACGCCTTGCTGTTTTTGCATTTGCCCGTCTGGATTTGTCTGCCACCAGCCTACTTCTTGCGGAACCCGCTCCGCGGGTCCCGCTGCGTGAGGAGTGTTGTCTGCAGCGTTTCGAAGGGGACATCGAGGGAAGTACTTTCTCGGGGCTGCGAGCGAGTGCGGGAGCTACATTGGGACTGCATTTCCCAGGAGCGCCCGCCTGCCCTGAACACCTACACCTGGGCCGCTCTCCCCGACCCCTCCTACCCTTCCACCGCCCCTTTATTAACTGCTCTCGCTGAGTCGGCGAGTGGGACGCCTTGCTGTTTTTGCTTTTGCCCGTCTGGATTTGTCTGCCACCAGCCTACTTCTTGCGGAACCCGCTCCGCGGGTCCCGCTGCGTGAGGAGTGTTGTCTGCAGCGTTTCGAAGGGGACATCGAGGGAAGTACTTTCTCGGGGCTGCGAGCGAGTGCGGGAGCTACATTGGGACTGCATTTCCCAGGAGCGCCCGCCTGCCCTGAACACCTACACCTGGGCCGCTCTCCCCGACCCCTCCTACCCCTTCCACCTATTGTGTTCAGACTCCTCATTAAGCCATTAGTATTCCCGCTGCGCGGGAGCGCCGGGAGAAGCCCGGGACAAGGGCGGGACCGTCTGTGGCCGTCCGGGGCCGCAGGAGGCCGGGCTGGGCCCCCCCTCTAATATCTACAGACCCGTTATTTGTTGTAACCCGTTTGTTTAGTGTCTACCCGGATCAGCCAGTTTACTTGCTGGTAGCAGGGGGCGTGATTTATGGCTAGTTCTCAAAATACTTCTGCCTTGTTGTCTTCTATGGACGAGGTGGAGACGGCGGTTATGGGCCCCTTAGACACGTACTTTAAACGCCTGCCCCAGGACATAGATAGGGAGATTGCTTTGGCGGAAAGACGCGCCGGGCGAAGGCTGTCGATCGAGCTCATGAAAACCCCCTTTGATAAACATATGGGTCAAAGTTTTCCTTCATTGGTCACTCCGTTATCTTCCACAGTACTGCCAGCTACACACGATACATTGTATGATGTATCTGTATCAATTGAGCCAATGGGTACCTCTCCTGTAGATATAGTGGGTACCACTTTATCCGCAGAGAAGTTAAATGCCTCCACCAGAGCACCAAGGGGCCAAAATACTATACCAAAAGCATGTGTTCAAACTCAGGCAATTAAATCTAAACCGTGCCCAAAGAGGAAAAGGGTTACAACCATTAAAAAATCTCAAGTCCCAAACCCGGCAAGGAAGGTCAGGAAGTTGGCCATTAAAACACCTTTAACCCATGTCCTTGCTGAGAATTCTACTGGGGTAATAACGGGGGAGGGAGTAGTTGCCCCAACAGGTGCAGAAAACTTAAGGATGCCAGCATCAACAGAAATTGACCCCATTACTCTAGTAGCCCCTGGGCAACTGATGTCTAATCCGGAATATCTTTCGGATCTGGAAAAACTAATACGCTCCCTTTTAAATCCCTTTGAGACTAGACTCAAAAAGCTAGCAGAGCAATTGGACCATCTTGAGCAGGCTAGCTTAGATAACTTCTTCTCTATAAAATCTTTAATAAAGTCTTGTAATAAAATGGGAGAGAATGGGACAAACCACAAGTTAGCCGAGCGGGATATAGGTGCTACGGTGGTCGAATTGATACCTCCAAAAGTGAGTGGTGCATTTACCCAGCAGAATCAGGGGCAGAATAGTAAGAACATAGTAGTACCTTTACCCACTGGAAACAATATCAATTGTGGGAAAACTAAGACCAGCTGTAATAGTACTACGGCCAAAGGTACCAAAGATGGCACTAAAAACTCAGCCCCGGCCGCTAATAAAAATAGTCCACTCCTACCAATTACTACGGAACGTAACCAGGGCACATTGATAGACATAGATAAAAACCAAGGTAATAATGTTGTTGGATCAATTGTGCCGCTTGCCTCACAGGTAGTAAGCAGGGGCGGCCATGCAAGGGATGGGAACACCACAGCCGATGGAAATAATGCTATTATGGCTGTGGGAAATGGTGTCCCTTTGAGCCTTGCTGTCCCAGAACGTTGTCCACTAAAATCATATGTTAATAAACCTTCGGCTCGGATTCCCCCAGTTCAACTCACCCCTGATTCCTATCCATATGTGGCTATTCTCACCAATGTCCCACCCTTGTTGGAAGGTCAAAGGGAAACTTATGACATGTTAAAAAATAAAGCCATGCATTGGCTACGGGTCAACAGACCCCTGCCAGGGGGTGTGGACGGTCTGATTATTGGGGTGAGAAGGGTCAACTGGATTGGGAATACCTTAAAAAAGCAGGGGGGAGAGTGTATCATAATTAACTTTCAAGACCCAAGGGTAGTAGGGTTGATTACGAGAGCGGGATGGAATATTAGCATTGGTGGGATTGGAGTTGTGGACTTGACCTTTTTCTATCCTCGACCAGTGTCCACTCATCCTGGGGGGAGTAATGAGTCAATGAGAATTAGTCTGCCTCCCTGGATAGAGGCCAGCCCTTTCCCTGCCCCTATCTCACGCCCAAATGATTGGCACAAACAGGCATGCAACTTTGATGGTGGGGCAGGGTATATGAGGTGGGGATGCTGACGGAATCCAGTCGAACTCTTTGATTCTGATGAACAAACGGATAGGGAAAGTACTGTGGAGGCAATATTGTCACTTAACGGGGATGTAATGTGTATTTTGGCTGGAGCGGTCCCTGATAGGGGATGTGGAAGTACGAGGGGGGGTAACATGGTATGTCAGGAAGTTTGGGGGGGTGATCCCAGATCACCATCAAGTCTTGACATAAATGATGCTAAAATTGTCAATTGTGCAGATATTGTTATGGGCAAGGGCGGAGACTGTGAGACCTTGACTAACTCACCGGTCACGGTAGCCATTGAAAGGGGGATCAGTAAAAGTGATACTACGGGGAGGTTCCTTTCATGGAATATAGCAGGTTTGGCCTCCAGATTGTTGTCCCAAGATTGGATAGATTTTGTTAATGGGTTTGAAATGTGCCTATTCCAGGAGACGTGGGCTTGTGATCCAATATACCTGCCAGGTTATCTAAATTTTTGTATACCAGCAACTAGAGGCCCGAGGGGCAGACCTACGGGAGGCCTAACAGTGTGGATCAAGCAGAATTCTCAAGTCAAAGTAAAAGTGATTGACCTATGCTGTAAGGATATACAATTATTGAGGTTAACATTAGGACAGGGTGGTGTGATAGACATTTACAACATTTATGCTAGGGGTTTAAGTTCTGGGAATTCCCCCACCCTTGAAGCTCTATCGACCTCCCTAGAATCCCAGTCACTTGGAAACAGAGTGGTCGTGGCAGGTGACCTGAACAGGACTTTTGAGCCTTTAGAAAATACTGAATATCCGATAGGACAAGAGGAAGATGCCCTATGGGGCATCCCAAATTTAAACCTCTTACCAGTGAAGCGGTGGACAAAAGATGTGTTGTTGTTGAATGCGTTATGTCTTGAGTATGGTTTGAGGGCCCTTAATGGCAGGACAAAAAGTGACCAAGGAGGAAATTGTTCATTCGACAATGGTTACAACAAGAGTAGGATCGACTATGTCATCTGTAGTCTTGAGTTATGGTGTGGCGTGGGTGACATGGAAATTAAGGGGAGAGTAGAAAGCGATCATAACCCCCTCACTGTTACCCATTCATGGTGGAGGGCCGCGCCTGCCCACTTAGTGTCAGGTAGTGAGATTGTACCTGTTATGGCTAATGACTCAAGAAGGGTGAAATGGCCAAATGTGCTGGCCAACTTGGCCACCTTGGAGCACATTGATCTGGAGGTGGATAACGCCATTGCCGCCATGGAATCAGTACACCCTGTAACACCGGGCTCCTCTCTAATAGCAGACATACACGACACATTCTTTTCTTTGATAAAACCGCATTTTATCAAATCAGTCAGGGCAAATAAAAAAGCACCGATCAAATTGGCGAGGTGGTTTAATAAGCAGTGCAGGGCAACTAGACGGGAGTTGGGCAGGGCAATCAAAAGCAGGGATAAGGTTTTGATTAGCACTGCTAGGAAACAATATAATGAGAATATTCGCAAGGCTAAGAAGCAGTGGGATAAGGAGTATTGGGAGGAGTTACTTGAGGCCTCTGGGCAAAAAGACTCAAGACTCTTTTGGAAAATTATGAAATGGGGCAGAGGTGGTACCCCAAATAACCCCGATAATAATGTTAATGAGGCTTCGTGGGTTGAGTATTTCAAACCCCAGTATGCGGAGAATAGGGATACAATGGCCGCAGAACCAATCCCTGTGGTATTTTGCAAGGGAGATTTATTCTCAATTAAAGAAGCTGAACTTGTAATTTCATTACTGCAGGGGGGGAAAGCCCCGGGGTTGGATGGAATTCCCTCAGATATTTTCAAATACGGCAAGGTTCGGTGGGCAAAATATGCGACTGTGCTGGGAAATGCCCTTGCAAAAGGGGCAAAAATCCCGGATGTATGGAAAGGGGCAATTATAATTCCGATCTTTAAGAAAGGTGATCGGTCACTCCCGGCAAATTATAGACCTATAAGTTTGCTGGCCACTATCCAAAAAGTGGTGGGTAAGATGGTGGTCGACAAACTTATGGCCTGGGTAGATGAAAATAATGCCTTATCCCCCTACCAGGCAGGATTTAGGCGGGCAACCAGCACGGTTGATCAAATTTTTCGCTTCACTATGCTACGGTGGGGGACTGTACTCCTTGGCGAAGGCAGCCTTTATGTAGCATTTGTAGATCTAAGGGCTGCCTTCGATCTGGTGCCCAGGAGCAAGCTGTGGGTTGTTTTGAGCAAGATAGGGGTCCCACTCGAACTGCTTACATTAATAATGCGTCTACACGAAAGCAATTTCGCTAAAGTCCAGTGGGGGAGGAATGGGGAATCTACCACCAACTTCCCAGTTGAGCGGGGGGTACGCCAGGGATGTGCCATGGCACCCCTGTTGTTCTCCTTGTTCATTAATGGTATAGTGGATAGGATGTTGGAGGCGAAGGTTGACGCACCTTCGCTAGCGGGCATCAGGGTCCCGATTCTGATGTTCGCCGACGACACCTTGATCGTGTCCAAAACCCCGGCAGGACTCCAGCGAGCCTTGAACATATTTGATATGTTCTGTAAGGAACGAGGTCTCGAAGTCAATGTAAATAAAACCAAGCTGATGGTCTTTGGGCAGAAGCGTCAATCCCAACCTAGGGTATCTCTGAACAACATCAGACTAGAGGTAGTAAACGTTTTTACATACCTAGGGGTGGAGATATCAAGTAAATTTGGTTGGTCAAGACATATCGAGAAGGCGGTGTTGAAACACCAGCAGATTTCAGGAGCGCTTCGGGTAGAACAAGCAAAATCCAAAACCAGGCCCATTAAACCGGTTCTCATGGTATATGACGCGAAAGCCTTGGGCGCAGCCCTTTACGGGGCTGAAGTCTGGGGCTTTGAGAGGTTTAATACGCTCCAAAGATCTGAGAATAGGTTCTTGAGAGGGATAACTAGTCTTCCCCAAAGTACCCCACTAATACCGCTTGGCTTGGATTTAGGAAGAAGAACGCTTAGTGACCGTGCCAGACTAAGGCCTATCCTCTACTGGAGACGGTTGTGGACGACCCCAGAAATTAGACACTATGCGGAGGGGTTCTCTGCCTTAGTTAAATTAGATGTCTTCCATAAAATTACATGGCTAAAAATGCTTGGGGCTGCCCTTGCTGAGCTCGGCCTCTCCAAACTCTGGGAAAATCCCCTAGGGGAAGTGTTCCCTAGCAAAACAACTATAAAAGCTATATATTGGGACACCATTGACCAGAAGCTCTGGAGGGGTGTGACCTCAGAATCTATGGGGGGTAGGTTTATGGAAATCAAAACAAGGCCTGCACTAGAACAGTATTGGGACACCATAACTGTTCCCTTGGACAGGAAATTATTTTTCCAGCTAAGGGCGGGTTCCCTCCCCCTGAGGTCATTGACGTCCAACTGGGGAACTATTAGTAGCTCGTGTTGCCCGACATGTGGCGCCCCAAACGAAAGTATAGCACATTTTTTATTCTTGTGTGAGGCCTATGTAAATCCAAGAAAATCGTGGTTGGCACCTGTTTGCAGAAACCTTGGTGTCTTAAGTGGTGTTGAAGGGCTGAGAATTATTTGTTCCTCCACCGAGTTGCCCATTGTAGTAGGAACGGCAAAATATCTGGGGTGGGCTTGGTCCATAAGACGGAGGGCTCTATCTCCGAACAGGCTTTGAATCTCGCTTTTTTTGCTTGTATGAATTAGCATTGCTAGTATCCCGTGGGAGAGAATTATGAATTTTAGTTATAATACGATGCTAATATGTACGTTAAGACCTTTTGACTGTACAAATTCGGTTATGGTCCATAAAGCATGTGATTTTGCACTTTAACTTGCATTTAGCTTCAGTATCCTATGAGAAAGCTTATATTAATTACTATTGGTCAATATTTTATGTGTGTATACTGTGCATTTTTATTTGTAATTTATTGCAAATGTATGTTTAGAGTTTTAAATGTGTAAATTTATATGTGTGTGCTTTTATGAGTGTATAACTCGAATAAAGCTTTTTCAATCACAATCGTATGCAAGTATTGTTTCCTAAAAGCAAGACAGACGGGGAGTCGCTGTTATGGCCTTCACTGAACATCTCTTCTATACGAATTGATACTTTAAGCAGAATGAAAGCTATTCTTTTACAAAAAACTGTGCCACTGACCTCGTCCAGAGAGACGTATGATCTTTAGGTTGCAAGGACTTCTGCAGAGATACATGCCCTATTATCATCAAATTGCCCAATACATTTCGCAGAAATGTTAGGTCGTATCTTAAACATGTCTGATACCAGTGGTATAGTACATGTATTTAAGACGATTTTTTTGGGACTGTTAGCACCATTTGAAGCAGTCCTGGGCATTTTTCCGAACTTCGTGCACTCTGTGTTCGGTGGCCTGCCTCTCATCTTGGGACTCGTAGCAGGGATACTATTTTTGTTCCTTCTGCTCCGATCTGGCACGTCCAATCACCAGCGATACCCAGATTACCATGGAAAATGCTCTTCTGGCAATGCAGTATCGTGACCGACTAACACAGATTCTTGGCTTGGCTCGTTTAAGAGATCTGAATACCACATGGTTTCTATCATTCAGACCAATCTGGCAAGATTGCATCTTACCTGTCCTACGATGCCTGCTTTGTGGAGAGGAATGCGTGTTGGATATCTGTCTAACACTTCCATCAGCGCTGCCAACAGATTTTGACGCTTTGCTTGGTCCGGTAACGGCTCATGTATTGTGTTGTCCCCAACGGCTACCAATTCTGATGACGGCATTCATTGAGATCTCACCGGCAATTCCGGCTGAAGGTGAGGTACGTGGACCAACAGGCACACAGCTACCATCTACTCCGAACATTGCTAAAGCGACTGACGCTGACGGCGATGCTTCTCATCTGTGTACAATTGATCTACTTAATGAAGTGGTTGTACTGTAGTAGACGATTTCTTTGCCAGCCTTGACGACTTAATGTTTTCTCCTGACACCAAGAATTACTCTTGAAATTAACACACTGCGTTCTATGAACCCTGATTCAACCTTCATTTTTTCAAAACAAAATTTATAATTTTGGAACTCTATTTTTCTATGATTTTATTTGACTTTTTTCCAAAACCGAACTCTGGCACAAAGTAATCTGCTTAAAGTAGTACTAATCTACAAGAATTCTTTGAATACTTCCTAGAAACAATATTGACCTTATCCACAAACCAAAACAGTTTATATATTCTGCTATGGGATGGTCTCGATTTTTTTCTGTAACTAAGAGCCATTTCATAAATGTAATTTTCGTGATTCATTCAGTTAGCATTGCCAAAGACATATTATATGCTTACAATGAAATTATTGCCTTTTAATGCGAACTGTACGAATGCTCATTTTATGTGTGCAACCATTTTCAAATGCATTTTATGTATTTTTGGGTAGGATTGTAAACACATGCGTTAGATCTGTTTTAGTGCTTAGAATTTAGTATTGTCGAACATAATAAAGTGGAGTGGGTGTTGTATAGCATTTTAGGACCCTAGTGTATTTTTCCCAATTCATGCCCTTATATAGGTATAAATCACTATATCCTTATATAGGCATAGAAATCATAACCATATTTGGAGATGGCCCATGCAGTCTAAATACGGCATGGCTACTTCCACTAGTTCCGAAAATCCACAACGATTTCTTGGAAAACTCGGCTTCAACAGTTAGGGACTTCCCCTTGCTTGAATATTGATTTTTCCAAGAACTCATGGAGTTTTCAAAGAACTGAGACTCTTTGATGACGTTATTATGTCCAACCTTACGTCAAACTCGGCACCTTCAAGGTATAAATATGCCCACACTTGCCAAACACAATTCAAAATATGACTTTTAAAAGGTTTGAAGCAACTCTGTCCAGATAAATCTATGGATGCATGATTTTACACAATGTACCTTTAGGTGGGTAAAGATTCACAAGGCCAAACAGTGGCAGAGAAGGGAAGTGCTGGAAAATACAGCAATGTGTCAGTTCTTGAGTCCTTGGGGAGGCGATGCGACAGTTCTGCTGCACGCAAGGAGAAGTGATGCTTTGAATCTAGATGGTAGGAGTAAGTAATGCGTCGATTACAAGACAGTTCTTGTCTGCGGGCGATGCGTCGGAAAACTTGCTGCACAGGTGTGATGCATGGATATCCATGTCACGCTGGAGGTTGATGTGGCGGTGGCAAGCAGGTGCTGCATCGAGTTTTTCAGCCATGGTCCCACAATGCATCAATTTCTTCAGCTGCACAGCAGGGCCTGTGCCAGAGTCGGTGTGGTGATCTCGGACTTCAGAGTTTTCAGCCGCTGACAGGCGCTGCATCGATTCTCTGTCCGCACGGCAGCGGTGCATGGAAATTCTTCATGCATGGCAGTGCTGTGGTGTGGTGGAAAAACAGGCATTGGAAGGGTGATGCATCTATTTTCTTGATTTCTTCAAGCTTTTTCAGCTCACAGCACCAGGAACAACCTCTTGTGGCCCAGAAATGGGATAGGCACCTCTTGGCAAGTCAGAACTCCCAGCAGTCGAGTTCAGGGAAGCTGGTAGTGAAGTCTTTGTATTCCTGACACTACAGAACAGGAGACAAGCACACACAAGCCTTTGGAGATTCTTCACAAGCAGGTTCATAGCAAATTTCCAGTCTTTGTCCTCTCCGTGGCAGAAGCAGAAAATGCAGGCCAACCCTGCAAAGCAACACGCAGCAAAGGTGCAGTCTCCTAACAACTATTCAGCTGTTCTTCCATGGCAGAGGTTCCTCTTGATTCCAGAAGTAATCTACATTTCTGGGGTTTTAGGTCTATCATTTATACCCCATTTTCTCTTTGTAGTCTTTGTTTCAAGGGTCTCTGAGCTTGGTAAAAACTGGTTCTATCCTCCCTGGTCCAGCTTCACTACAGGAGGTGGAGACAGCATTGTGCAGAGCAGACACAGCCTATCCAGGTGCTGGTGAAAACGCCTCCCACCACTCTAAATGCAGAAAAGTATATTCAGCCAGGCTATGAGTCACCCAGGAAAGGCAGGACACACCTCAGTCCCCCCCTTGTGATTGTCTAGAGTGAATGCACATCCCTAGCTCCTGTCAATGCTAAACTAGACAGTTAATACAGAAAAAGGCAGAGGCAAACATGATGGTTAAACAAGAAAATGGCCACTTTCTTAAAGTGGCATTTTTAAACACACTATTTCAAAACCACCTTCACTAAAAGGTGTGCTGTTAAATTCTGAATTCAGAGAGCCTAAGCTCCAAACCTCTATCTTTTCCCAATTTGAAGTTACACTTGTAAGACAATACAAGACAGTGCCCATGTTAACCTAAGGGACAGACAGCCTTTCAATAGTGAAAAACGAAATGCACAGTATTTCACTATCAGGACATGCAAACCACAGCAGCACTTCCTGACCTTTCACATACATTGTACTCTGCAATGGGGGTACCTTGGGCCCTCCCGATGGGTGGCTTATATGTAAGAAAAGGGAAGGTTAGGGCCTGGCAAGAGGGTGCACTTGCCAGGGTGACATGGCAGTTAAAAACTACTTGTGCAGACACTGCTGTTGCAGACCTGAGACACATGTACAGGGCTACTCATGTGGGTGGCACAACCAGTGCTGCTGACCCACAAGTAAGTAGCATTTGATTTACAGACCCTGGGCACACACAGTGCACTTTACTAGGGGCTCACCGGTTAATCAAATATGCCAAACATGGATAACCAATCAGAATCAGAATTTACCCAGGGAGTATTGCATTTTGGCACTGATCAGCAGTGGCATAGTTCCCAGAGTACCTAAACCAGCAAAAACGAAAACAATCCAAAAATACATGAGGTAGAGGTAAAAATACAAGGGAAACCATGCCAAGGATGCCAGGTCTAACAATGGCCTCGACTGCGACCCTGTAGAATAGGTCAAAGGATGTTCACATAGAAAGAACCTCGGATTCCTGGGCTCCCCAGAACGTGCAAATGGTGCCTCAGCTCATAGATTTCTGGAGGATTGGATAAAAACAAAGTTGAACTTGATAGACCTGTTGCATATGTTTGTGATTGAAAGGGACCACACAGCCTTGACAGCAAGGCCACCACCGGGGGCCCCTGAGGGCAATAATAGCAAGAATCTTTAACTATAGGGAATGCAACATCATATTGAAGGCAGCCTGTGAGATGGGAGGAGTAAACTTTAAGAATCATAGAATTTCAGTTTACCCAGACTACATGAGCAAAGTGCAGACGAAGAAGAAAACCTTCATGGATGTTAAACAAAAGCTTAAAGATATGAACCTTTCTTACATGCTAATATACCCTACAATGCTCAGAGTAATTGCTAATGGCAAGAAACATTTATATGAGAAACCTGAGGAGGTGTGGTTCTGTCTGGAACTATGGGACGGGGTCCCTGGGCACGACTAGGCACTGCACAGGAATGAATATGAAGGTAGGCTGTACTGCAGAGGACGCTGAGTGGCGGGAATGGCAGCTCTTCCAGGCTGGAGACACTGAAGGATCGTTTTACAGTCAGAGTATTGGTTCAGCGGGATTGCACATTGAGCAGGGAGATGGAGAGCACTGGGGATGGGGAGCCGACCATGAATGAGGAGAGTATGATGGGGTCAGCGAAAGAACAATGAGGAAGAACCTTGATCGGCCCCAATGCTTGGGAGGTATTTATTTATTTATTTACTTAATGCGATTTTCTATAGCACAAACTTTACCAGAAGGTGTCAGAGCGCTTTACTAAAGAACCAGTTGCAAAACATAAGGACTTAGGATTAAATGCGTTACATAAAAGATACAAACAGAAAAAAATTGCAAATGTACAAGATGAAGTCACACTAGGAAGAGATACAAACAAATAAAAAATGCAAATGTACAAGTAGTAAAGTCTCTCAAGGAAGAGATACAATTGGATAAACTCTAAGAGTCACATAGGAATGGTAGAGAGTACAAAGGTCTACTGCATATACTAGTGATTAGAGTTATCTCTATATACATATATATACACATAGATTTTTTCAGGACAAGACCCAAAAAACCAGGAGAGCAGAGTTCCATTAAGTGGGGTCGGACGGGCACTCAGTCACAGCAGCAAGAGAGGGTGGGAGGGATACACGGGTATGGAGAAAAGGCAAATCAGAGGATCATCAAGGGGGAAACGAGGGAAAGGGTAAAGGACAAGATGGCGGGTCAGGGTCCAGAGAAAAGCGGCCGAGAGCAGCAGCAAAATGGCAGTCAGGACAAAAGAAAAAGTTAAGAAGTCCATGGCGTGGTTTCTTTCATTCGAATGTGGCTGCAGGGCTAAGGACCTAAGGTGCCTAAAGACTGGATGCTTTGAAGAGGCTAACTGGGGACCTGAGAGGGGCATCTGTGGGGAGATTACATGGGTTGTACTGGCAACTGAAGTATGTAATAAGAGCAATGGTGTGGCTTGCCGAACTGTTTAGGTAAGGAACATTAGGGCACCTGGAGTGTGGTTCCTAATGCTGTCTCGTACCCTCTGGACTGGAGGCTGACTGGTTGTTGCCTTCCTCCTGAGCCTTTAGTTAGGTAGCTAGGTAGTTAGTACGTAGACAATTGTGGGGCCTCCTGGTTTAGTCCTTGTTTGTTTTGGGTTCTGAGGGATAGGGAGTGTTTGGCTTGGATAAGTGTCCTGACCAACCTTTGTGGGTAAGCACAATGTAAGGTGGGTTGGGGGAAGTTTGCTCAGCACTTCTGTCTTTTTCCTATTCACTGATATTGGATGGGAAAAGGTACTTCTGGTTTGGGCGCTGGAACAGGACAGGATGACATAAGTGGGATAGGGAGAGGAATGCAGGGGGGTCAGACCGGGGACTGCCACGGGGGTCTGTGTCCGGAGACACATGGAGCAGAGTTTTAAGATAGTCACTGGGAATATTAGAGGACTTGAGGGTACGTGAAGAAGGACATGATGATGTCCTACTTGTGAAGACAAGGAATAAGTATAGCATGTTTCCAGGAATCACTTGATAGATGAAGAGGATCCCAAATTGATATAGAAATAAGAAATGGAGGGCTCAGTTCTACTTGTCCACATATTCAGCCTATGCCTGTCTGTGTGGGTACTGCCTGGAGGGTTGTTTAAGTTGCAGTACTACAAGGCAGCTCTGTGTGGCAGATGTGTCTTGGTGCAGGGAACACTAGATGGCACAGAACTTTCCAAATTGAATATGTATCCTCCCAATAGTGACAATAAAGGCTTTCATCTTCAGCTTCAGGTGCTGATGACTGACAGCATTGGCACCAAGATACTGTGGGTTGGGGAGTTTGTTTGTGTGATGGATGGGGATCTGGACACAGGGCCCCCTGAAACACTTTACTAAGTCGCCTATGGTGGAGTCGCTGTGACTAGTGATGCAGAATGTGGTTTGTGTGAACATCTAGAGAGAAATGTACCCAACAGCTAGAGAATGCTTGTGGCACTCCCCAAGGCATGATACTTACAGCAGATTAGATAGGGCATTGAGGAAATTGCCTCTGCTGTACAGTCCACTAGGTATTTGGGGCGTTTTCTTTTGCATCACTTGCCCCTTCTCTTTGAGTTTATGGGAGGAAGGTAAATAGGTGGTCCTTCCTGCTGGAGACTGCCACCTGATGTCCTGCTGGGCTTGGCAGGAAACATTGGGTGTGATTCTGGCGAATACCTAAGCGAGTGCAGGGGTATGACGGCTACCAGGGCCAATGAATGGGAAGCGATAAAGGCAGTGATGCAGGGGAAATGAATGGGTAAGGCATACGATATCAGAAGGCAGTTAAACGGGCATCAGGTGACATTGGAGGTGAGGTTCACAGAACTGCAGAGACAAGAAGCATTGGACCAGGATGTGGGTATGAAGTTCACAAACACTAAGGGGTCTATTAGGATGGTTCCCTGCAGAGCTAGGAGCGTCCGCCATAGGTGTGCCAGTCCTGTCCGCCATATTGGGATGCGCCCACCCCACTGGCAGGTGCATCTTGGTAGGTTAACATTGCAGACGGTGCTGCTGGCTGCAGCACCGTATGCAATGTTAAAATACCATGTTTTGCATTGCAATGCACAACGTGGCAGGCACAGCGCGGAGCCTGCCACCTTGAGCATGGCAATGTATGGATGTACCATTGGTACCTCCAAGAGGCATCGCCGCCATGGAAAGGCCGGTTAAAGCTGGCATCCTAATCTGGTGGACGGTGCCTGCTAGGCACCTCCACCATATTGGGCTCCCTCGACCGTCGGCCAGCTAATCAGGACGATTGCTGGTGGCAGACGGTCTTTGTGTCCGCTGCAGATGCATTCATGTTTCCGCCGCCAACCTAATCTGGCGGTGAGAAATATCTGCCACCGCAACCGCCACCGCAGGGCCGGCGGTTGCTACAGTCGGCCCTACGGTGGTGGTCCTTCCGCCATCATAATCAGCCCCTAAGCTTGTGATTAGGGAAACTTGGGACTGGCTGGACATTTAATATGGAAGAAATATCGACTAAGGTTGCGTAGGGAGGGCGACAGTTCAAGTAGACTGCTGGGCTGGCTTCTGAAACGGAGGCAAGTAGACTGCCCATTTTGTCCCTAAGATGGCCGGATTGGATGTTAGCGACTCCTCAGGCAGCAATTAATGGGGTGCTCCAGGCTTACTTAGGACTGTATGGTGAGGGACAGCCTCCATGGATGGAAAGGTAGTGGGGGAAGATGGTCAGAGGTAAGACACCGGTTGGAGATGGCTTCCCAGTAGAGTTTTTTCAGGTCTTTGCAACTTATTTGACGGAGTCCCTGCTGGAAGTCCATATGGAAGTGCGGAGTGGGGGCGAGCTGCCTTCCACACTCAGAGAAGGGGTGATCTGTATTGTGTTAAAGCCAGACTGAGATACATCAGATCCAATGGCCTATAGACCCTGAAAATATTAATGCAGACACAAAGGTGCTCTGCAAGATCCTGGCCAAGCAGCTGTGAGAGGTGGTGAGGACTCTGGTACATGAGGACCAATGCTTCTTCCCCGGCAGTAGTACAAAATTGGCACAAATGCTGCATGCCATAGACGATAGCCATGAGGAGCTAGTGCTGGTGTCTGTGGACATTGCGAAAGCATTTTATACATTTGGCTGCATGTTCCTGATACATGTCCTACAGTGCATAGGTTTTGGACAGGGCTCCTGTGGCTGGGTAAAGATCCTTTATAGTGCAACCTGTGCCTTGATCAGTAGCAGTGGGTTGGTGTTGACAGACTAGGTGGTGGAGAGAGTCCCCTGACAGGGATGTCCCCTGTTCTTGCTGTTGTTTACACTGGCCATGAAGCACCTAGCGGTGAAGTTCTGAAGTGTCATGCAGGACTTTGGTATAAAGGTTAGCGACCAGGGGTGCAACTAGACCCAAACTTCGGGGGCCGAGACTCCTAGCCAGGGCTGGCCCTAGCACTGGTTGCGCATGGTGCCACAGTCTTTTTTGGCGCCCCTCCTACATTTCCTCCTTCATGAATTCCCTCACTACAACTCACCAGCAATGCACCTCATCTCTCTATAGCTCCTTTCAGACAAATGTTTCATTTTTTTATAGGGCTACTCGTAGTTTACTCACACTCAGTTCTGTGATCTGCATGGTACACGTTCTTTGTAGCAGGCACATTAACCCTCTGCACTGTGTGGGTGATAGGAGTGCCCATGTGAGTGCACAGTGAGCGATGCAGCAGTGTGAGATTAGGGTGAAAGGAGTGACTGCAGAGTGAGTGAGGTGACCATATGATTTTGGGTGCATATGTAAGAACAGAGTGGGACAAATGAATGCAGGGTTAGTGATGGACTAGTTTGAGTGAGATTGCAGATTGAGCAGTGAGGGGTACAGGTGAGTGAAGTGTCACATGAGTGCAGGGTGAGTAATGTGCTAGTGTGACTGCAGTGCGAGCTACAGGGTGAACAGTGCAAGTGCATTGTGAGTGCAGAGTGATCACTGTGAGTGCAGAGTGAGCGGTGTGCTCATGTGACCACAGGGTAAGTGGAGGGAGAACGGTGTGAGTTCATGGCGGGTAGCATAAGTGCAGTGTGGTCACTGTGAGTGCAGGGTGAATGGTGTGAGTGCATGGGGATCAATGTGAGTGCATTGTGATCGCTGTGAGTGCAGGGTGAATGGTGTGAGTGCATGGTAATCAGTGTGAGTGCATTGTGATCACTCTGAGTGCAGGGTGAGTGTAAAAGTAAAGGGCAAGAATGACGAGTGAGGTGTCTGAATGCAGGGTGCTTTCCCAGACACTTGAAGTAACTCAGCATGTTATTGAGGACTGTCGTAGGGTTTCAGATATAAGTTAAACTATTGCTATTATGGCATTATGAAGGGTCAGGGCCAGAGTGGCCCTAGCGGGCACCAGGGGTTTTCTCGGTGGGCCAGGAGGGTGGGGGCCGTTTTTGGTACAGGGGCTGGTTTTGCAGCAGTGATGCAATATCGGTCCCCTATATCAAAAGCTGCGGCAGTGTTTTCCACAAATGAACCCCCCTCTCCCCCCCACCGCCAGCAGCCAGTCCAACTCAATTGCCAAGGCCGGTTTGCGTTCCCTGTGTAGCACTGTACAGGAATCGGGCGGTGGAGCATATAAATATTGTGCTCATCCTGCAACAAATTTCCAGTCTTATGATTAGGGTTGCCATCTTATACTATTGATGTCCCAGGCTATAACAAAATAAGCAGTCACCCTAAGCCTACTTTCAACACCTATCTGTGCATACTTGGAACAGCAAATATAAATAAAAAGCATTTTTAATTGTGGTCTAGGGCTGCCTGAATGATACATGACTGATAATTTAAAGGGAAAAAACACAGCAAAGTCACATTACAAATTAATACATACTATTTTGTTTATAAACCTATCATTGTCAAGATGAGGCCTGTGCAGGCTCTTTGAAAAACAAATAGCTGGTATTTTTCTTTTGGCAACTCTACTTTATATTCCTGTTCTGAAATGCATTCCCACACTAGGGCAGTAAAAGTTAAGTACAAATTTAAGGAATTGGCAGAGTGAGGGCCCAGGGGGTACTAGAACCAGAAGAAAAAAAACTAAGCCTGGGTAAGCAGATTACAAAGGTATGTAAATATGCAAATGGTCTTTCAAAGACCTGTGAAAAACTCAGGTGCCAGAGATAAGACTCCAGACACCGCCCAGTAAAGCCCGCAGCAGCTCGAGCTGCAGCAGCCCGGGCTGAGACACACAACGGGGGGGGGTGGGGGCTGAAGCCCTTTTAGCCCTATGGGTGTTGCACACCTGTTGGAGACAGCATGCACATGCGGATGATGTGCTTCTATTTAGGGAGGACTGAGGAATCTGTCCCGCTGCTGTTGCTGGATGAGTTTGGATTAGTAGCTGTTTTTAAGGTTAATAGACATAAGACAATGTTCTTACCATTGGGTGTGCTGTGAGCAGTGCCTTGGCCAGACCTGTGGTTTATTCCATACAAAAGTATGCAATATGGTGGGTTATCTTATGGGCGATCCAAAGGCAGGCAGCTGTACCAACTTATGCTGCCCTGCCCGCCTGATGAGCCAAGCACTGTGGAGAAACCAATCAGCGCTACCCTTATGGGGGTGATCCCCTTACTGGATCACGTGACACATTGGTCCCTTATCACTCACGCCCCTTTCAGGGTGGAGCGTCACAAGGCAAGCCCCGGTTGTTCAGGCCCACAACTGCCCGAAGGACTAACGGGGCGCCAACGTAATTACCCCAGGACTCTGCCCTGATGCTCCTGGGATTTGGCTCTGGCACCCCTATTGTGCTCTTGCAGAGGTATTCTTCTGTACCCATATGCTTCCAGATTGCCCTGTAACTCCACCTGCAAAGACAAAGAAAACATTAGAACGTTCTATGTACTCCGCCTGCCAACCCCATGACGGGTAAGCGGTAGGGTGGGAGACGGTGTGTCCGGCGCAAAGAGGACACCAAGTTGGCCGGGGGAGGCATAAATACCTCCCCACCTCATCTGCGTGCCGGAAATGACGAGTCTGGAAAGGAGACTCCTCCTGGAGTCCCGCATTATAGTGGGGGTGAGAAGTGCCCAAATGGCACTAAAGGGGCCGCCCGTTTAGGGTGGCCCCCTGCGGGGGCCATGGGCAGCCGCATAGTCCCATTATGGCATCACACCACAACAGAGTATGCATGCATAAATAAATACACAACACAACTTTTGTTTGGGAAAAATATTGCTGCATGTTTATTCCATACAAAAGTATGCAATATGGTGGGTTATCTTACGGGCGATCCAAGGGCTGGCAGCTGTACCAACCTATGCTGCCCTACCTGCCTGATGAGCCAAGCACTGTGGAGAAACCAATCAGCGCTACCCTTATGGGGGTGATCCTCTTACTGGATTATGTGACACATTGGTCCCTTATTACTCACGCCCCTTTTCGGGGCGGAGCATTGCAGGGCAAGCCCCCGGTTGTTCAGGACCACAACCGCCCAAAGGACTAACGGGGCGTCAACATAATTACTCCAGGACTCTCCCGTGAGGCTCCTGGGATTTGGCTCTGGCACCCCTATTGTGCTCTAGCAGAGGTACCCTTCTGTACCCATATGCTTCCAGATCACCCTGTAACTCCGCCACAGCTCTGGAGGCGGCCACCGTCGCCTAAAGAGCCCCCCACCAAAACAGTTCCTTTCTCACTGCAACCTGCAATTTCCCGGGCCTCCTTCATGTCCAGTAGGAACAGATCCAAGCCCACCTGTGCCAAGTGCACCCCAACTTTGTCTAAATAACCTTTGGTGTTCGCCCGGCATAGCTCATGCCTGATGGAGCCAAAGCCCCTTGCTCTGCGAACTTGCGCATGGAGCGGTTTATGCTTCTCTGGGAATGTACCAGTGCCTCACATGATCTGCAAGGATGTGATGGTCTCCCAGGAGGGAGCTCTACTCTTAAACATCGCTATATTACCCTTCGAGCTGATGTTGCTCCCATCTCCTGCAAACTGTAGTTGCAGTCCTTCTAGCATTTCATGCTCCCTAACACCTGTTTCCCCAATTCATGGAACAGCAGCGCACTTGCTTCGAAGACCGCTTCCACAACCAGGCTATATTCTCTGGCTATGCGGGTGGGGCATTTCATGCTTAACTGAAGCAACCCATAACCTGCCCTGGGAGCAGAGTGCACCCTCTTTGTTGAAGTTGACCAGATATGTGCACCGACCATTGCGATTAAAAAACCATGCTGAACAGGACTGTTCGCATAGCACACACTATTGCAGTCACAGCAACCATTTGGAGTGACAACTTACGCCACCTACCAGGCTTGCTTAACTAAAGCTCGATGACAGATACACACATACCTGCTAACCAGCTGTAACCCTTGATGCTCAACCCAGCTAATGACCTAGTACTTTGTTATTCCAGGAATATTGCCCTCCACAAGATCAAGCCGCACATGAGCATATGGCCTTCACCTACTGGGCCGAGGTGCAGTGTGTGCTCTGGAATTGTCAGCAATGGTGCTCCAAACACATTTCAAGCTGCTATTGGAGCCACGGAACACATTCTGGCCTAACCAACTGACGCATGCCACCTAGCTAACTTGCTGCTGCGAGATTTTGATCTTAACACCACCCTCTTGCGGTTACCGGTGCACATCGTCTATAGGTCTTTCCCCTACTCTGTTTATGCCGATACCTGCAATGTACCCTTCTGCCTCTGTATGGGCGGGAATATACCCGTAACATTACGAAACCCACTGCACTCTCATTCTCGGACAGTCCGGTGGGGTAGAGAGGTCCTTAGAATTGGTTCTGCTATCATGCCTGGCCTCCTAGCCCACAGGCACCCTCGTCTGACAGCACACTATCTGCTGTGTCACCCTGGCGCAGGATGTCCCGTTCTATACCTCTGCTAACAGACTACCTTCAGTGAACGGTTGTATGTCGTGCATCTGACCATAAAAACCTTGGTTTGCTTTGGGAGGGATCAATTTGTTGCATCTGTCACACTCGAAATAGCGGCAACGTGCAGTTCTTTTGCATTCTACACTGCACAGTGTCCCTGGACGATCCTAGACACCCCCTGTGTGCCAACCTGCTTTGACCCAAGATGCAATGCACTACCCTGTTACACTTGGTTATCCTGGACTTAATTGCCCTCCACCGAAATCCATGTGTAAAGGTAGCTGGTCCCTGATTTAATTCCTAATAGTCTATGTGTTATGCCATACTCCTTTTTATTCCTTTTTTAAAGCAGATAACCCGCTCACACATGAGACCCACTAGTAGCAAGTACATGGAATTCAAATTCCCCTAACAACTGCACAGAGGGCCAGCCACACTCACTGCTATTGGTGTATGACTGACCGGCCCTTGGAGGCCGTAGCAATACTGCCCGGCCAGGAAGTAAGCCCACTGTACAGTTGTAATTTAGTAACTCATGGCGCTGACAACCGCAGGTGCCTAATACCGGGCTGTATGTATGCGGCCCAGGAACCTAAGCAAAAGGCTTGGTGTGGATGGGTTGTTAACAATGACTGGCAAGCCCTTTGACAAACCTCTTCTGACTGGCATCCATGTCATTCTTAAACATCTGGTTTTGCCACACGGCACCCTTCTGGTTGGTGATACCAAACCTCCTACATAAGCTGACAGTCTCGCGTTGCCGTTACACCACCTGTGTATCTTGAATCACCCTCCTGTGTCACCTAACCTTACCTTAGTTCTGGAGTGCACTTAATCTGCGCCGCTGACCAGACAATTTCAAAGATCTCTTTGATTGCTAGACCCTAGTGAACGCATTAATGGTGTTGAATCTGGTTCGAAACAATATATGCATTATGTCCTCTATTGGAGACAGCTCACTCCTTTGTGGAGTGACAGCTACACAGGTGCCTACACTCACCCAACAGACAAGTTGGCCCTGACTTCCTTGTGTTCTGGTGCCAGATTTGGACAGAGCCTTGCCTTCACTTGCTGCCCCCCTGGGAAACACAATGCCTGTGCTCTATCCGAAGCGCGGTGATGCCCTCATGTAGCATCGAATCCCTGGTCAAATAAGAGTGTCAACTCCAACTAATTAAACCTACACCTTGACGATGTGTGGAGACTAGCTCTCCCCAAACTTCTGCCAGTGTAACCCACAGTCACGCCTCCTGTTCAGTTCAATGTAGTAATTTATGGCACTGACAACCACAAAGGCCTAATACTGGGTTGTGTAAATGTGGCCCAGGGTGACCTTAAACAACCGGCTTGGTGTGGATGGGTTCCAACTTTACCTGGCTGAAGTGCAATCCCTTTTGACAATCATTCCTGACCAGATGTGCCAATGCAGGTAGAAGAAAGTTATCTAGCCTGCCTTTTATTTCTGACCCAGTTAAATGAGTAAATTAGTGAAAGATGCCTGCAAACGCTCTGCTCAGAGCAGCCCGCTAGACAATGGCTTCCATTGAAAGATGGTGGCAACAGACCTCCAAACACTTAAGGTGGTACCTCAGAGTAGGGCTCTAATCCAACGGATGCCCCTTGCATTATTATTAAATTAAATTTATAATGCGCACAGCAACCCTTGACAGGGTTTCCCGGCGCAGGCATGTCCACTACTGCAGACTGAGTAAACGGAGGGCTAATCACTGAGAGAAAAGCAAGGTTTTAAGATCTCGGCGAAACTTGGGGTAAGAAGATTCGTGTTTCATAGAACTAGGGAGGGAATTCCATAGTCTGGGTCCGAGACATGAGAAGGAGCGGCCACCCATTCTGGTTAGTTCAAAACTGGGTGTTACATAATCACCTTGAGTGGATGAAAGTAAAGACCAGAAAGGGACATACGGATGGATAAGCTCCTGAAGATAGACCGGAGCGGTCCCTTGTTTGATTTTGAAAACGTAGCACAGGGTCTTAAATTTGAGATGGTTGTCAATGCCGAGCCAATGCAGGTCCCGAAGGAAAGGAGAGATGGATATTTTCCTTGAGACGTGACAAAGGAGGCGGGCTGTGGAATTCTGGACCACCTGGAGCTTCTTCAGTACCTCCTGACTTCCACCCAGGTAAAGAACGTTACCGTAGTCCAGGCGAGAGGTGACAAGTGCCTGGACTACTGTTCTTTTAGTGGAGTCAGGGAGCATCCAGATGATCTTCTGCAACCACCCCACTTGGATGCTAAGGCAATTGGAGCTTCTTCATGTAATTTCCATTGAAATGAATGGGCTCTTCATGACGAGTTACCCTTGTCATTAGCATCCAAGTGGTTAAGATGGTAAAACAGGTGGCGGCAACGCTAACCACCTGTTGCCGCATTGAGAGATTGTTATAAATGATAAACCCAAGATTGCGAACTTGGGTAACCGGTTGGGGAAGAGGACCCATTTCCTGGGGCCAATGTTGGGGACCCCAGAGATGCTTATGTTTGCCTAAAATACCAACCTCGGTCTTGTCTCCGTTTAATTTCAACAGATTAGAAGACATCCACTCCGACACCCGCCGTAGACCAAGCTGAAGGGAAGCTATAAAAGCTTCCTTAGTGGAGGACAAAGAAAAGATAATTTGAGTGTCATCGGCATACGAATAAAGGGATAGACCCGCATCCTCCACAATAGTCGCCGTGGGTCTCACATAGATGTTGAAGAGAAAAGGGCTCAAAGTGGACCCCTGGGGAACTCCGTACGCAGATGACAGGATAGTAGATGAGGATATGGAAGAGAAGACCTGAAACGTACGATCGCTGAGAATGGAGGCCAACCAAGTTAGAGCGGGGTCTTCAACTCCTGCCAACTGGAGAGGCTTTAAGGATGGTATGTGACACTGTATCGAATGCGGCGCTCAAGTCGAGTAGAATGAGCGCCGTAGTCTCCCATCAGATACCAAATCTGGCTTTAAGCCGCTCAGTGCTACTGATGCTTCGGTGCTTCCTGACCCACAGCCAGCTAACCCTAATACAACCTGCTCGTGGCTGGGACTCAACCATGCGGCGAAAGCACGATAAATCCTAGCCTGACCTTAGCTCTTCAACAGACTCCGACACAAGAGCCCTCCACAAACCTTGTGGCCTAAAACATTCGCCCTGTGGGGCGGTTGCAAATGGACTGCTAACAAATCCTAGGCATTCTCTACCAATGTTGTAAATTGAGTTTCTGGTTGGCTAGGCTATGCACCTGAGCCTGGCTGAACCCACCTCTCTAGTCAGGAGAAGGGAGTACACACGTAAGCTGACACCGGCCCACACCCTAGGTGGCTAGGCAGAAATCTTGGCTTAGCCAGAGGCAGTGTAACTGTAAAGTGCCAACCGCATTCCTGCCGTGGCACACTAGAGGGACTCCATACCAGGTTATTTTAATTACCCGTACATAACTCACTAAGTCAATCAGGCCACAGTCCTACAACTGCAGTTAGCACAACCCTGTAGATGCTGGTAGGAACTGTACTTAGCATAACACCTTATGCATCCACTCAATCAGCAGTGTACCCCACTAACACTTGTAGCAGGGTGCATATCATAAGTACCTCATGCCCAACTGAGGCATCACATATCACCATAGTGCCGTGTACAATTGGCTTCACGCCGGGACTGCCGGGCAGCTTCTACCCCCTCAGGGTGCCTCGCCCCCCACAACCACACAAAACTGCATTCCGTGGCCATGACAACACAAATGGGGGGAGGCCGAGATCGCACCCCAAAACACTGGCTAGATCACCCCTTATTCTCACTCCAACTAGGGTGAAACTGACCACAACAGGGGCCGGATACTGGGCTGGGCATCTGCGGCCCAGGATGACCTTCCAATCGGCTTGGTTTGGATGGGTGTTAACCTTTCCTGCCTGTAGTGCAAAATTATTTTACCATCACTCCTGACATGATGTGCCAATGCGGTAGAAGCCAGAGTTATCAAGCCCGCCTAACTTCTTGTCCCAGTATAAATCCACATGTGTGACTGACACCGCAATCTCTCATCACCTACTTTGTGTGATCTTGACCCACTTTAGTATGGGCAGAGCCCCGATGTACACTTGTCTTCATGGTCGCTAATGCACAAGTGAAATCCACTTCCCATCAAGCTGGGTTGCTCTGTACCTACTCAGGGAGCAGGGGGCTAGTTGCTCTCCTGAGGCCCCAATGCCACTGTGCTTGCGGCGCTAATGAAAACTTGATTTGGCTGTGTCAAATTGGTTGCCTGCGCCACCCATCAGGCCCAAGAAAATCGTGCTGAACTCTTGCTTCCCACACTGCAGAGGGGCCCCACTCTATGGTAGGTTGTGGCGTATAGAATTACCCACATCACAATGCACTGAGTGCTCCGTCCACTATGCCTACTATTAAACCATTAGTGGCAACTGCAGTATACTGTTATTTCCAATCGGAACTTGGTAGGTGCCTAATCTGCCACTGCTTGGAGCCAAGGACATGCAGGCAATGAAGGTGTTTCTCCCTGCAAGCGAATGCTGGCCCCTGTGTACCTTCCGGAGTCATTATCTTGCGAGGCTATTCAATTGCCCTCTGTTGCCAGGTTGCTGGTACTGCACGAGCACTCTGGCCAAGTTCGAATTGTGTTTGCCTCAATATTCAGGGATAGTGACTTGTGTTTTCAACCTATGAAAAACAGCAGCAGCTCACTAATATTACTGTAAATAATATCTGTGACACTTCACTCACTCTCATTTAGATGTCCTGTTTTGATCTAAATGATACTATTCATGGATGTCGCATGAAACCAACACCATATTTCACTGCAAGATTTCTGTTGTCTTCTCACACACTGTGCATGTTAAGCTTGCATTTGAGGCAAACGGTAATTAACACAACCTACTCTAGATACCCGCACAGAGTACAACATGGTGCACTGGCCAGGTCTACCAACATAAATCGATGACCAAGCAGGAAAAGACACGCGACACACCCTGATATCCTGATGTGACGGCGGCCAAGCTGTGCCCAAGGACCTCGCAAATTTCGTACGTGTGCTTAATTTGTAGAAAACAATAGTAAATGACTATATTCCTGACCCGGGTAAAGACGGGCTTCTTTGGTACTGCCTCCAAAGGAAGGAGCATGCCTTTGGTGTTTATAATTGCGAGCATTACGAGGTTGTGTTGATGGCAAAAGTTATAGCCCATGTGTACTGCAACGTCATACCCAGGTTCAACGGCTATGTACTTATGCACACTGACTGTGCTAAAATCACCACTGGTGGACCCCGTAGTTAATTGGACTTCACACCCCGGCACACGGATGCTAGGGTTTTGTGTTCAAATTGTGCCTAGCCAGCAAAAATCTGCACAGGGTATAGGCAGCTGGCACCACCAAACATATTATTGTTAATACCAGTAAGCACTGTAATATCGCACCTTTTACCCTTCATTCGCTCCGAATGGAAGGCAATCATGGAAAAGCATAGGGTCCAGCGGTCGCACTGGAGCTGACGCTACCCCAACACAGGGACCCGGCTACTAGGTTCAGCACCTTTCGATGTGCGACAAGATTTCTTAGCTCTACTGATTAACTGAAGGCACGCCCTCGCAGCCGAGGCGTCATACTGCTGGCCCGTAGTGCAGTGTACAGTGCGGACCAGACGACTGAGACAGCCGGCGCGCCTCCCTGCTTCCAGCATTGGGTCTGTTACCAGGATTCCTTCATCCTTCGCAGTAAAAGTGGCCCACCACATAACGCAAATGTATTAGGTCACCAAATGGTTTAACATGAAGATATGTAAAACTCATGATAGGTGCTGTTAATAATAGGCATGGGGGGACATGGTCTGGGACTACCGGCCACCCCCCGCCTTAATACACAGACTACATTACTTAATTCAACCAGTCGACACATGAGTCTATGGAAGGCAGGGGGTCAGGGACCCCCTGGCCGTATTTATTAAAATATGAAACAAAATTAAAATTTTTAATAAAATAAAACATTTACACAATTATTAAAATGCAAACTTCAGAACATTAGATTAACATCCATTTTGACATGGTATGATGGGCTAACCTTAACAAGTAGCTAGTACAGCGTGGTTCCTAACCGAATCTAACATCCTGAAAATAACTGTGCATTCTAATAATTAAGTCGTACGGCAAGGTCGCTAACCGGTGTCAGATCCTTTTACAGCTACGCTCTCACGTTCGAGATGCGCATGCGCAACCCAGGGCACGTTTCACCCGCGTGCGCTCCCTGAACTCCCTTTAACCATAACAGGAGGGCCCTTACACTCGCGCACCTTGATGACGTCATAGTGTATGTGAGGGGTGGCTACCAGCCTGAGGAAAGCATAGACTCCCTCCCCCGCACCCTTCCAAGTAATGGATATCCTGCCCCGGAAGTTCTCGGAGAGACCAGTGGCCCCTCCCCCTGGGCGGCCCCTTTCGTGAATGGGACCGCCCCCCCCTAAGGACCTTAAATTGCTGCTCACCGATTATGACCTTACCGTCCGACCCACATAATAAATACGACATTACTATTCTAAGAGGGAAAAAAGGCCTAAGGAAACAAGAAATTAGTTAAAACCACAGCAAAGCACCAAAACACATACATATGTAAATTTGCCTGTAAACTGGAAAAAAGCCTAAGGAAGGAAAACATTTTATTCCTATGATCTTGCATATCGCTACACAGTATACCTACCAGTGTCCTTACCCAAATTCTACTAACAAAGGGGATGGAGGGTGGGGAAAATTAAACTGCCCCACGGTGGGGCGAGGACCGAGCCTGGGAAGCGCAGGCACAAAGAGGCCGCTTCCCGCGCTCCCCAGGCTCTTAACCCCTTCGTAGCTGCGGCCCCGCCCCCTCGGCCCGGAAGTGCACAACTACTTCCGGGGCAAGGGCGGGGGCAAGCCACCACGAAGGGACCGGGGAGATATGGGAGGGCCCGGGCCCCGCCATGTGTGCGTGGGGGCCGATTGGCCCCCCTTTTCTCATGGTCTGGGACTACCGGCCACCCCCCGCCTTAATACACAGACTACATTACTTAATTCAACCAGTCGACACATGAGTCTTTGGAAGGCAGGGGGTCAGGGACCCCCTGGCCGTATTTATTAAAATATGAAACAAAATTAAAAATTTTAATAAAATAAAACATTTACACAATTATTAAAATGCAAACTTCAGAACATTAGATTAACATCCATTTTGACATGGTATGATGGGCTAACCTTAACAAGTAGCTAGTACAGCGTGGTTCCTAACCGAATCTAACATCCTGAAAATAACTGTGCATTCTAATAATTAAGTCGTACGGCAAGGTCGCTAACCGGTGTCAGATCCTTTTACAGCTACGCTCTCACGTTCGAGATGCGCATGCGCAACCCAGGGCATGTTTCACCCGCGTGCGCTCCCTGAACTCCCTTTAACCATAACAGGAGGGCCCTTACACTCGCGCACCTTGATGACGTCATAGTGTATGTGAGGGGTGGCTACCAGCCTGAGGAAAGCGTAGACTCCCTCCCCCGCACCCTTCCAAGTAATGGATATCCTGCCCCGGAAGTTCTGGGAGAGACCAGTGGCCCCTCCCCCTGGGCGGCCCCTTTCGTGAATGGGACCGCCCCCCCTAAGGACCTTAAATTGCTGCTCACCGATTATGACCTTACCGCCACAGGCCAGCATAGTTGACCGACTATCTGCCCCCCCCCAACCGCCTACACTGAAAGGTCATACCTTCCTAATCAAAAAACCCTCTACCCCTGCTAGTTTGTTCCCTATCCATAGGGCATTCCCTGACTCTGTCAAATGGACCCCTACCCTGTGCGTAGAGACCACCCCTCCAACAATTGCCAACTCTCCTTTATCAGCCGACTGCTAGTCTACATTGTCCCTCTCAGATGCACCCCTGTGGGATATACTGCAGTTGAGGTGTCTGAAATAATTTCTCAATCCAAGTGTTGATCCTCTTTACCGAGTGATTCTTCACCGAGTGACTCTGCGCACTCACCAAGTCCACCCCCCCTTTTCCTGCAGCCTGGGAAACAACTGAGCCCCCCTATGGTGCAGTCTGTGTTTTATATTTTGCTAACTTGCTTGCTAGTGCGATTATCCCTTCCACCAGAACCCCCTTTCGCCCAAGTAAAACCCCAATCGTTGTTACCCGCATGTCAGATAATGACTGAGGGTGGGGGGCGTGCCTATCGGGTACCTCTCCTTCCCCGCTCTGGACGGACAGACCCCATCTTTGGTGTCCCTGTAGTTGCTGTGACCGGGGGTATCCTGGTACTATCAGTGTACACCTCCCACTAGCGTATCGTGAAGTCTGCTAACCACCCACACCTGGCCACTACGCTCTGGGAAATGTTAAGTGTATGTCTACTACTTTACTATGGAAGTCCCCACTTCCCGACCAGGGGTGATGAGGCGTTGCATAGGCCTATTTATTCCTGGGGTTGCCAAGGCTAGCAATGCACACCCTTGTGCACTGCCCCATCCCTATCGTTGGCCCTACCAATTGGTAACCTATGAATATACCATGCTGACACTGGTGGCCCTGCGAGCGCAGGCGCCGTTACTGTAGAAATACAATTTCCTGTTACGGAAAATACTGCCATTTTATGTGACGCAACATCCCTCTACATTACTGCGGCCAGCCCAATCTAGGGTTTACACACCAAAAAACAATCAACCCTGTGCTGGCACCTCCTGCGTCTTTGATCGCTCGCCCATCACACTTGCGTTGTTGCTTGCCATCCTCTACCTGACGTAAGCATCCCTTGGGCTGTCCACCTGTTGCAGCTGTTGTGATGTGGAGCACTCCAGATATCCACCATAGACCCGGCCATACATAAATGGAAAAGATAAACACAAACCATTAGTGTTTCCGGCGATAACTGCTGTACACGTGCTAGTCTTACATTGCCATCACTTGCTAAGTTTTAGATAAGATTAGCGCCAGATGCATACTCATTAACGCTTCCAACTGTAAGTGTTAAGCATAGCCTCAGTTTGTGTCCCATGTAGTGTGTTTGGATTAGTGTTACGGAGAGTGCCCTGTAGAATGACCTTCATTAGAGAATAATATCCAGTGTGCAGTACAGTGACCCAGTGCATGGGGTCCACCGTGATACAATAGCGCCCTCATGACTCCTTAAGGACGATACACAGTGTGAAGTGCGGTGCCACGGCACATTCATGGCTACTAAAAATTCTGCTGCAGACCAGGACATCGCCTCCTATTCCTGGTTTTCTACCCACGTCTTTAGGCAATAGGATCTAGGTTTGAAAGGGACAGTCTGTTTGCCAGTGCAGCATCTAAGTCGTTAAGCATAGGATCAGCACCGCCCTAACCATGCTAGGCTGTAAAATTGGCTTCCTATTTTCACATTCATTGTTACTACAAGAAAATTGTGCTGCAGGCGAGGACATCGCCTCTTAATCCTGGTTTTCTACCCACGTCTTTATGCATAGGATCTATGTGTGAAAAAGGACAGTCTGTTTGACAGTGCAGCATCAAAGTCTTTACCCAAAAGGATTAGCACAGCCCTAACTATGCCAGGCTGTAAAATGGCACAAGAGCCTTTTTAGCTCGCCACTTTGGCTTCTGGTAAATACCATCCCAGCCAACCGGACATGATCACAAGCATCCCCAGAATTATGTGATGCCGCAACTAGGCTCTTGGACACCTTTTAAGGTGTGACATCCGGGGCCAGGGTGTGTAGGATTATCAGGACCCCAAGTAATCGGTCATTAGCGTGGGGAAGTTCCACGCTTGCTGAAACTATCAGATCGGTTGATGTCATTGATCTTAGTACTAACATGAGATGACCTGTGAGATAAAGGCTTTTCCTTTGCGTGGGTCCCCATGTGTCACTACCTTGAGTGCTTCCTGTTGGCCCCCGCCGTTCTAAAGGCTGCAAGCCTTGTCAGCATGCCTGCCGTGGTCCGTATACCACTTTCTTGATATATGGTTCGGTACGCCCCTAGGGCACAACGTATACTGTGCTAAGTTACTGCGTGTTAAATAAGTTTACTGACTGTAATTCTTTGCCTCATAGCCTCCTAAAGGGACCAGAGGGATGTGTTTAGAATAAATACCTATATTTATATCCACCTGGTGTGGTTCAACTTTCATTTCCTCACTCGTGAGATTTTAGACTGGTAAAACAAGCTGCTTTACCTCCCTACAAGCCTTAGCCTGACGTCTGCTCTCCACAGCTACCACTAGGATAGCTTTCTAATAAGGTTGCCTTTAACCTACCATCAATAAGGGTCGTTTTGACTGGTGCAGTGTGCCCCCTAGAATATTGGGCAGCATATGTCAGGCAACCCTCTCACACTATGCTCACATAATTTGGCTCCCTGATCTGGCTAGATCAATGTTTAAGGCCTTCTGAACCACCTACAAATCATCTCAAGGAAAAGGAGGAACACTACAAACAAAATGTAAGCAATGCAGACAACAAGAGTGGCAACACCTCAGATTCTCACTCAGGTTTCAATAAGAAATCCACTTGAGGACTCCTTTTTTGGTCCCAGTGGCCAAGCCCTGGAAGTCATAGTCACCTAAGATTCGTTGCATTCAGTAATGCATAAAGTTCAGAAGAGAAGAGTTGGATGTTCATGAGATAACCACATGACGCACCCCCCCTAGGAATGAGCAACATTCGACTATCAATAAAAGAGCCATCCTGAGCTCTGGGCCCGTCCCATCTAGAAGACGGAGCAAGAAAACAAAACCAGGGACTTGCTGCTGTTGTTTCTAAAATCCAACTAACTAACACTCCACGGCAGAATGCTATTCCATACTGATGAGAAAGGAAGGGGGGGCCTAAATGACCGTCCCTAACCCATAGATCGACCTCATAGCATATATCTGCCCAACCTCCTTACACCCGCATGAGGAAGGAGGGGAACTTAACATTTAAATGGTCTCCTTGACTCAATTTAATATAATCACGGTGATATCACATACTAAAGCGCTACAGGATCTCAATAGTTAAAGGGTAAGAATCCTGGCAATGTAAGGATACTGATAGAAGAAGAGGACATTAACATCGCACTGTGCATTTCTCATCAGGCCTATAGGCAGTGCTTTATGCATCACACTCCTTGAGCATAAGTGTATGCAAGCTGGCTATCCTTGGCCTACCGGATGACTCCCTCTAAAGGCTACACTTAACCATTGCTTTACTTTATATAACCCACTGTGGTAGCCGGTGAAGTTGTGCCGCAGCAGAAGACTACATTATGTGTCCTTTGGATACATTACTATGCAATATGCGCCGCAGCACGTTCCGTGAATTGATCCAAAAGGAATAGCTACGCTCGCATCTCTAGAGAGCAGAAAGAACACACTCGTCGGATTAATTTAAATTGTGTATTTAGTACAGATCTGTTTTTAACTTATACAAGACGCATAGGAACCCCACTACCTATGTAATAGCAACATTAAATGTTTAGAGGAATTGTGACCACTTTTTACTTGGCGCCACTGCACCTACTGCACCATTCAACTCATGCCCTGCTGTCTGCAAGCTAACAGTACTCGTAACTGCCTGTTCAGTAGCAAAACATAGTAATATTCGGTGTTTAAAAAGGGTTTTTTAGAACTTTTGGGCCCCTGTGTCACTGCACCTGTTGCACCATTGAAATCATGAAGCTCAGTACTGTAAAGAAACTGTATTTTCGTTTGCCTCTGCCCGACAGTTCTGCCTGCGCATGGAAATGATGTTTGTGAGGCGCACCTGGCCCTTGCAGAGACAAATCGGTTTAAACAATCATAAACGCAGTGTAATGAGCCACAAATCCAGACTGGCATCATTAACGCCAGGGACAGTTTCCAGAGTGAGTAATATTATAGACAAAATAGGAGTTCATATCCCAGACTCATGCCAGGGACTAACATCACGCTTTGTGACCGCGCTTCCCAGGCTCGGTCCTCGCCCCACCGTGGGGCAGTTTAATTTTCTTTTTTGTCTTCCTGCTACAGGTGGTGCAGACATCGAGCCAAGACGGGGTTAAGGAGGTCGCGGTAGCGCCCGGGGATACACGGAAGCAGGAGAGGCGGTCTTAATGCCCGGTGGTGCTCGGAGGCGAGGGTCATCGGCGCGGGTCCTCGGCTGTCGGGAGGACAATGAGGACAGAGAAGCTGCGGAGCGGGGCTGAGGAACGTGCGTAGGAGCACTCTGCTGTCTCATAGGTAGGCTGGTGGTGCTCTGCTCGAGTCACCTGAATTAAAGTGGTGTGACCGTTGTGGTAGTCGGGGGCTTAACACCGTTTAAGTACGACCCCCGCAAGTGCAAATTAATTGGCACTGATCCGATGCAGATCAATTTTAAGAGCTTGGCTGTGTGCTCTTTGTGTAAGCAGCTGGGGTGTGTGCTCTTTGTGTAAGCGAGCTGGTGCTCAAGTAAAGCCTCTGATACCAGATAGCTTTGCATCGTGTTCGCTAAGGCTGGTTAACTCAGTTGTAAGAGCGGGGTGCTACTTACGCCAATGTTGCGTGTTCGATACCCCTACTGGCCATTAGGTTTTCGCTATATGAAATTCAGGAAGCTAATATTAAACGCTGAACAAAGTACTGATCGTTGTGAGAATATTGCAGCTTATTAAAGAGTTTTAGGATCACGGAGAGGAAAGATCCTTAACGCCCAGTGCCTCGGTAAGACCGCTGGAGGTGACTTCCCTGTATTGTTATAGACAACAGTGGCGCATTAATTTTTATAATATGTGGCTGCAAAAAACTACACCAGAGGCTGTGACTGCTTCATATTTATATTTATTTCATGCCACGGACTGTGTAGTTACTCTTCCTGCACTCGATACTGTATAGGGGAGACATGGGTAGATAAAGTGATTGCCCAAGGATCACGCAAGTCAGGGGCACTGAACACAGTCTTTTGAGGTCTACACGCTGGTCAATTTTCCGCCTGTGCACTTTTGGCCACCTATATATTTTGTTTGCTCGCATTTGTCGCTTTTACCTCACGTAATTTAACGTACGCTTTTGTAATCTGTTCTCAGGTACTGTTCTCATTCATGTATAAATGTTGTTCCTATCGTGAAGCGTTATGAAGTCTTCGGGTAAAGTCCGCGCTATATGTAAGGGCATAAATAAATACACTGCGATTCCACGTGCAATATGGCCCGGGTGGGATCGCAGTAGGGTAGACAGCTGGATGAGAAGCAGATAATTTAGATGGAGGGTATTACCAAATTAAACTGCCCCACGGTGGGGCGAGGACCGAGCCTGGGAAGCGCGGGCACAAAGAGGCCGCTTCCCACGCTCCCCAGGCTCTTAACCCCTTCGTAGCTGCGGCCCCGCCCCCTCGGCCCAGAAGTGCACAACTACTTCCGGGGCAAGGGCGGGGGCAAGCCACCACGAAGGGACCGGGGAGATATGGGAGGGGCCCCCCCTTTTCTTGAGTGATTCTCCCACACTCATGGTACGTTGAGCCCACGCAAGCTCGAACCGGGATATCCCGATCCACAGACAGCACATCCGGCCGTTACTTCACCTCCTCTCTTCTCCCGATAATTACTCCCAAAGCACTTCAGGAGTACCTTTTTCGCAGTGCCTGTCGAGCGTACAAGTTTTTGGCCGGGAGTTTCCCCGAAAGGCTAGAAGGGTGCAGGCCGATTGTGTTACTGGGACCGGTTTTGCAGCGGTCCAGCAGCATCAGGCCCCAGTAACATGAGCAGCAAACAAGCGTTTACAACCTCCCGGGGCCAGGCAGTGTTTCCCGAAGAGAAACTTGCCAGGACTGCTTTGGGTTTCCTGTCCGTCCCTGCCTGGGGATCTGGCTAGGAGGGAGGAGATTGTGTAGGTGAGTACACAAAAAACACACGGAGAAACGCTGGCACAGTCTTCCGCACTGGAGGGATGATTCGGTAGACAGTGCTGGGCACAGGGAGTATTGGGGAGGTCTCTAGTAAATCCAAGGCTTGAGGAAAAGGATTGCATGAATGTGTTTTCTGGTACTGAGGTGGGGCATGTACTTGCGGCAACGGAGGAGGAGAAAATGATGAGTTTTGATATTGTAAAACTGGCGACTATGATGCTGGCTTTTTTATTTGTTGTGTATCATAAAAACAATGAAAACATAAGTAAGAAAAATTAAAAAAGGTACTTTTGAGTGTGCTTTTCTCTGAATTAAAGCAAGGTAAGTTGTTACACGCATCATATACGTGTATGGTGTGCTATAAGCGCAAGTCAAATTACTCCCCATTGGAACTCATTTTATCAACCTAGCAATGATGAAACATTGAGTTAAAACATGCAGGGTTCACACTCATGCCTTCCACATAATAGAACTCGCACAGTTAAATTGTTTTGCCAGATCTAAAACTTGCAAGCAACACAAGGGTCTCTGTAATAAAGCAATAATCAACCGAGCTATCTTACAAAGAATACAAACCTGTCACAAACTGTTACATATTAAGCTCTACTGCAGGCACATTATCCCTTCTAAACTATTGTACGAGTTTTGTAACCTGCGACCCGAGTCACACAAATCTGTACAATACAGGCATTAAACATCAGAAATATGTTACCAATATCGCACCATGAAACTTGCAATTTGGAAATTCATCTCTGCCGCAGTTGCATTAACTCCTAAACCAGCATAAAAGGCAGTTTACATCTGGGCAGCTACGAAAGCTACAACACTTTTACTGTCCCATTTTTCCTTGTTGCCAATTTTGTAGGGGGCGCAATTTGCAAGAGGACTAGGCTGTTTGTCATTCACCCGGCTCATCCTAGCTGTGCCACTCATGACTCCTCCTTCTGAAGCCACAGCCACCCGACATATTGAGGGTACAGGAGAACTTTTTCAATTTCTGGCACTACAGTTGGCACTGTGTTTCCTATCCTAAGATTGATTTTAGGTGGAATCGTGCATTTCATTGCACATCGATTCCAGTGAAACAAGTTTTGCTTTGATGGACCTTGTAGGAAAGTTGGATCTGCTTCTTATGGCTACCCCTACTTTTTGCTAAATGTGATACTGATTTTGACTAGTCTGACTGAGATCTTGCTAATCAGGACCTGTCTGTCTGCTTTCTCCCTAAACTGTTATGTCATGTACTTTGGTACACTCCAGATTGGATACTGGGGTATCCTTGTCAGTCCCTAGTATATGGTACCCATGTACCCAGGGCATAGATACCCCAGAGTCCTCTCATGGGCTGAAGCATGTATTATGCCACCCATGAGAAGCCATGCAAAATATAACCTACCGGCCCTGCCATTGCAGCCTGTGTAAGTTGGTGCATGCACCACTTACTCAAGATATAGGTTTACTACATCTAAGGGTCACTGCACTTAAAACCTATAAGTCACCCCTATAGTAGGCCTTAACATTCCTGAAAGCAGGGTGCTTGGTTCTTAGTGAGAGGGTGCCACTGCATGAGCAGGACACCCCTGCAGCCTATGGAGTCCATTCTCCCGGGTTGTCAGTGCATCAGCCATTTACGACATATAGAGTGGCATTATGCGACCGCGTGATGACCAACTCTAAACGGCTGAAAGTAACCCTATCGTGTTTGGTGTCAAACATTGTAGAATCATACTTCCACACCGGTAACCAGTGTGGGAGGTATGATTCCACTCCTCAGAAACGAGCATCGTGATGGCCCTGGTGTTCCCGGTACCAGCCTTTGTTGTATATCGTTTTAGGACCCAAGTGAAATTTTCCCGATTCATGCCCATATATAGGTATAATTCACATTGCCCTTATATAGGCATTGAAATCATAACTATATTTAGACATAGCCCTTGCAGTCCAAATACCGGCATGGATACTTCCACCAGATCCAAAAAGCCACAACAATTTCTTTGAAAACTCGGATTCAGCAGTCAGGGACATCCCCTTGCTTGAATATTGATTTGTCCTAGACATTATGGAGTTTTCAAAGAACTACCAATCCTCTGGGTTCTTTGATGACGTTATTATATCTTACTTTACGTCAAACCAGGCATCTTTAAGGTATAAATATGCCTTCACTTGCCCTAGCAAACACACGGTGGTTTGGAGCAGTTCGACTATCTACTTGCCCGACGCAGCTCGCTACAGCAAGTGCCGAAGGAAGCCGACCCTCCAGCTGACGCACTGACAGGGAGGCTGCCTTTCTCTCCCTGAGAATCTAACTCCAGTGTTTCCAAGCTCCCCTCGTGGGGTGTAGGGAAATCGAGTCCGAGACAGAGGTACCAGACCTCCTTCATTCTAAACCAAGGTACGGAGCTGATTAGACCCGAAGAGAAATCTTGGATAGATTCTTAGCAAAGAAACTAAAACCTATGCTAAACCATACTTACTTGTTCCCTCGTACTAGACTTAGGTTAGTGTGGAAAAGTAAATTTTGCCATGTTGTATGTGCCTACGTGTTCCCCATGTTATGTTATATGTGCATGATCGATATGCATGTATTCCCCTCTGATCGATTAAAGACGCAATTACAGTTGTGTCCATCTCTAGTATGCCAGTTTCCAGTCTTCGTGAATACAACGAATATCAGGCCTATGTAATCCTACGTTGCCACGTTTTACAGTGTGCACGTTAATTCATTGAATTGTCCCCGTTTCTAGGCCTCAAAAGGGCCCGGACTCAGATTCAGCTCCTGTTTCCTGAACCCTCTCCGAGGAGCGATACAGCCCCCACCTGTATCCCTGACCCTTCACTTACTTTCATGCCACGCAGTGCCCGGCTCGGCCTGGCTCTGCCTCCCAGTCTGCCAAGAATATGTTATGTTTCTAGTTATCAGTCCAACCCTCCTTCTCTGCATTCCTAAGCTACTGAATCGCATCAATAGTTTCCGTCATGGTCTAGCCTTTATGTCTCCATGTAAGAGAAATACTGTATTAATATTCATAGAATATTCCTCGCACACACACTACATGTAGAATTATGCATGCACCAGTCTTAATGTCTGTTAGCCTTTGCCCTGATAACTTTTGGATTCTATCAACATGTTCTCTAAACACCAGATACCAGATAAGCCTGAGTACATGTCACTCTGACACTCCAGACTTTAGTCTCCTCTTCTAGCGCAGAAGTCATAGCCCCCAGTTCTCCCTAGTAACACGTCATTGTCAGTTTGCGCGCACCACTAGGTTAGAGGTCCCAGCTGCTCAGGTAGCCCCCTCCATGTTTCCGCCCCGTTTATGACATATTCTGTTACGTTTGTATCACATGTCTATGTATACGCCCTGTACACACCTCTTGTTACACCCACTTTATGCCTTATCTTTCGCGACTGCTACAAACTCCGCCTACTGCTACGCCTACTGTATCGAATGCAATGTATTTGTTTAACTATAAATATTGTGCACTGTTATTAAAAAGTTACCCCTTATGCTCCCAGATCCTGCCCCCGGCAGCTGCCATCCCATTCCCGTACAGGCTGTCCTGTTCCAGTCCTTTATGCTTGATTAAAGCCTGTATACTTCAGCTACCTCGTATCTTGACTCTTATTTATTGAGCTATCTGTTTATATTGTATCCAGTCAAAAATAGACCCGGTAATTAATTATTTATTTACCACATAATGGCGCCCGAATAGGGACTTGCCCTTTCCCCACGCGCCGGAGAAGCCACGCAGGCCCCCTGATCCGCTGCAGCCGTGACGGAACCATACCGTGCACGTGCAGATATTTCTGCTTCAAGTATCCCTCAGGCCCACGGAGGAGACGGAGGTTGCGGTCCAGCATCCAGACGAGGCGGTGGAGGAACGCGGCGAGTCCCGACCAGAGCCCAAGCCGAGAGTCCAAGGTCCGAGGTATCCGGAGGCCCACCTGTAACTGAAGTCCGAAGTTCGTCCGTCCGTCGTCGTAGCAGTCCAGTCCAGTCCGAGGCCTTCCGTTCTTGCTGCCCGGTGAGTACCGTTGCTGGGGTAGTATCTAGACAGGGTCAATTAATTTGTCTCTGGTCCGTGGGTTTGGGTACACAGATCCAACACGAAGTGTCCACTTAGGTGGATGCGGGTCCTGACGTGTCTCTTTATGGGACCGGTAAGTTTCGTACTGTTTCAGCAGTGCATCTAGTAATTCTAGTCAGTTCTGTTCTCGAGAAATTCATGTGTTCTGTTCTCAGTATTTCAGGTAGTATTCTGTCCGAACTGTTATTTTAAATGTTATTTCATGTGTTTTCAATGTCGTGGTATGAATGATTCGTTTTCAGTTATTATTGTGTTTATCGTGTATTGTACTGTGTCCAGATTCCAGCCTAGTTATGCCTCTGTTCTCAAAGTTACATCAGTTAAAAACTAGGAAAGGTCTGCTCGAGGAAGCAGTTCCTGTCCCGCCTAGGGACAGTCCAGGTCATTTTATGTATCATAAACATGGCATAAGTGCCATATTATATCTAGATTTGTGGGTAGAGTACACCAAGGAATTAGAAGAGAAATATAGATGGCCTGTATCAGGTACGTGGGATGCCGAGTGCATCATGCGAGTAGAAGAAGCATTATGGAAAAAGAAATCCAGACAGTCCCAGAAAGATGCCATCGAGTTATGGCGCAAAGAATCTCATAAAAGAACCGAAAAGGAAATCAGAAAGTCAGAATTAAGTAGGGAATCCTCAGAAAGAGCCCAAGAAAGGGAATTAATCGAAGTAGGTGAACGAGTTAAAGCCGAACAGTCAGACAGACAGAGAAATGCCCTCATTAAGGCTATGTATCCTCTTCTTGCTGAGGGCTTGCCGAAAGCAACCCCGGAAGCACCATGTAATTTTCCGCCGCCATTAGTTCCGATTAAGCTACGTCACAAACCGACCGCAGCTGATATTTTTCTCTCGTCCTATTTGGACGACACAGTCCCAGAATATGCAAATCCTGCTCCGCCAGCTCCTGTAAATAATGTAATTCCTGTTCTTCCAGCCACCGGGGCACCTGTTACAGCACCTGTTACGGTACCCCCGGTCCAGCCCATAGTACAAGTTCCCGCTACATCGGTCACTCTGCCAGCACGAAGAGTATCAGTCGACGATTCCAGTTTAGGGGCCGCGGGGGGAGGTCCTCCTGGTACCCCGCCGCCACACAAACGTGTAACGTTAGTCGAGTTACATGAACGTGCGTTACAGCGTACGCCCAAATATCAGTCCGTTGCAGATATCAAGCGAGCTCTTACCGAATGCCGTTATGATCCAGTCCCAGGCGATGATAATATGGTTATATATTCATTGCGCGTAAGACGGGTGACCGAGTATTTGGACACCCTACCGAATATGAAAGAAGATCTAGACAGAATATATCGTTTCATCCGTACAGGAGACGATCCAGAAAGTATTGGCGAAATCATGTCTCTAAGGAAAGCTGAGACTCAGCTCATGCTATTAAAATTTCTAATTAATTGTTTAGTAAGGGAACAAGATTGTCCGACTAAAGATCCGACCGAAATGAAAGTTCTGACAAGGTGGAGTGATAATATAGCCGAGGGTAGACACAAGACACTCAGTAGTATAGAGAGTATGTACAAGAAAATTCGTAAGGAAATAATAAGGTTACACGACAATCGTAAAGCAGCACAAGTAAGCGAGAAAGAAGACAACACTGATACTGAAGAAGTAGAAGACGAGAATACCGCCAGAATAGCGTATGTAGGTAGATCTAGACTTCCAGACCGACATTCACGCCTAGAACACAAGAAAGTTTTTCATCTTCCAGCACCAGAACAAGGTTCTCTTGAACAAGTATTTCAAGCTACAGATCACATCCTGAAATCACGAATCGGTTATAGTGAACTCAGTACCATGCATGAACAAGAACTAGCCCGATCAGCAGTCAGATGGACTACTGATTCTACCACTTTTCCAGACGAAATAGTGGCACAAATGTTTCTGAAACTGCCCCCAGCCGAGCAGCGACTGGTGGGTATGTATATGATCCAGCACCTCATCACACTGTATGAGGGTCAGCATTCTGATCCAGGTCCGTTACATGATGTTCTGAACGAGTTACTCCAGTATAAATGGAAAGGTTTAGGTACTGATTTAATTAGCGTCATTCTAGAACAGCGCCACAAATATAGAACGTTTCTGAATCCGCATTTTGGTCATGTCTCACCTCCAGAAAGTAAATCATTTTACATAGATAGACAGCATCCGTTACGAGAAGTACACCCAGTTAGGACAGCGGGTGGTGAAATGCAACGAGTATTTGTTTACACTCCTATCACAAAGATGGAACTCTTAGAGATGAAAAAATTAATTCCCTGTCACGACAAAGATCCAGCAGGGTTCCATCGAGAATTAAAAGACATGCTCAGAATGGGAGAATACACGTATCCAGATATCATTAAAATGTTAAAGGTCCTGTTGCCCGCAGGGGTATATGAAAAACTCAAGGAAAAAGAATGGGAGGTGGGAGAGAAAAAGATTGATTGGACAGCTCTAGAAGCTGAAGATAAAATACGAGTACCAGGTACCGGTCTTGGGGATAAATGTCAAGAATTGCCCGAGTTATTGATACAAGTTTTGCCAAGGTTACTAGCCACGAAAAAGGAAGATTGGGATGCAATCTCAGCATGTAAACAGAAACAGGATGAAGACACTAGTGATTTTTATTCTAGATTTGAAAAATGTTTCATTATCAACAGTGGTTTAAAGACAGGTAGCGAGTCATACCCTCATCTTTTTGTTACCAAACTAGTCGAGAATTCAAGTCCGCAAGTTAAAAATCGAGTTTTGAAAGTCGAAAGTACCTGGCAAGCTAGTACCCCGTCACAAATGTTACAGATGCTCCAGTATCACCAGAACAGAATCAGGGAAGAGCAAGAACACGAAAGAAGACGTATGAAAGACACGAAAATGAAAGTACTAGTTGCACAATCTGTTCCACAAGACAGTCAGAAGAGGGGTCCGAATCAAGCCAGTCATCCTACAGCTCCCGTTAAAGGGACATGCAATTATTGTAAACAGCCAGGTCATTTTATAAACGAGTGTGCAGTTCTGAAACATAACATAGCAACTGGTAAAACTAAAGAAAGACCACGTCCGCCTAGACAAGAACAAGTTTCGCAGACTTTTCAGCCACCACAGAATGCACAACAGACAGCTCCAGCACCGCAGCCTATCGCTGCAACACAGCATGTTACACAGCAGATGTACCAGTATGCCCAGACAGAGTATCCAGAGTATCAACCGTATTCATGAAACAGCCTAGAGAGGGAGGTAGGCTTGCCTCTCATCGAGATACCTGTAGATCAAGAGGGTCCCTATGTACACAGTCAAGTATTAGGGAAAGACAGAAAGTTTCTGATTGATACAGGGGCAAGTAGGACTACTCTGAGAAAAACAATACCTAGGCAGTATTTCAATATATCAGACAATATTTAAAAAGACCAACACTGGCTGCAGAACAGTTTCTAAGTCGTAACAATTTTTATTACAATCACATTAAAAAATTATACATGTATCTAGCATAAATTATTAAAACTATACCATCCTTAGAAAGTATATATACATAAAAAATACGTGAACAACTCATTCATTTATGTTCACGTATTTTTTATGTATATATACTTTCTAAGGATGGTATAGTTTTAATAATTTATGCTAGATACATGTATAATTTTTTAATGTGATTGTAATAAAAATTGTTACGACTTAGAAACTGTTCTGCAGCCAGTGTTGGTCTTTTTAAATATTGTCTGATATATTGAAATACTGCCTAGGTATTGTTTTTCTCAGATTTATTCCCTGACCTAGGGGTTGAATGTTAATTGTTCTAACAGGGAACCCTTGTTGATTACAGGCAAGTAGGACTACTATCAGTCATGACGAGGTTCCAGGGGCTCCGCTCTCAGGCTCTAGAAATGTTTCCCTTGGATTTTCAGGAAAGCCTATTGTAAACGAGATATCAAAGCCAGTTACTCTAGAAGTTGGTCCATTGTCCCGAACTACTGATTTATTACTTACGAAATCATGTCCAGAAAATTTGTTAGGCATTAAAACATTGAAAGAATTAGGTGCAGTAATTTGCTGTTCCCCAGAAGGAATCCGATTGTTCTTAAGGGACTTTAAAGGTCACTATGTATTACGTGATTTTGATCCAAGATTGTCAAATGTACCGCAGCATTTATGGGCGCAAGGTCCAACTGATGTAGGTTTTATGCAAATCACACCCCATCGTGTGACCCTCAAGCAAGGTATAGTCCTGCCACGAATCAGACAGTACAGATTGCCACCTGAGGCTGTAGCAGCCTTATCCAAAATTATTGATGAGCTCATTGCTCAAGGAGTGGTTGTAGAAACTGACTCCAATGTATGTAATTCTCCTATCATTCCAGTCATGAAACGTACTGATCCAAGTACACCTCCAGTATATCGATTAGTGATTGACCTTCGAGAACTTAATAAATGTATCATACCCCAGTATCCAGTAGTCCCAGATATTTCTTCCCTACTGACAGCCATTGATTCTGAAGCTACATTTTTTTACTGTAATAGACCTCAAGAATGCATTTTTCAGTGTTCCCATTCATCCAGACAGCCAGTACCTTTTCGGTTTTTGTTTAAATGGAAGGAGCTATAAATTCACACGAGCTCCTCAAGGTTTCACAGAAAGTCCTAGTATTTACAGTCAAGCACTTAAAAGACAACTAGACAATATTCACATGCCAGCTGACACTGCCCTGCTCCAGTATGTCGATGATCTACTGATCACAGCCCGTTCTGAATGTGACTGCGAGCGAGCGTCACTTACAGTTCTGTATTTCCTAGCCGAGATGGGGCACAAGGTGTCCCCTTCGAAGCTTCAGTTCTGTGTCCAGCAAGTGATCTACTTAGGCCACTTACTGTCCAAGTGGGGTAGGCAGTTGACACCAGACCGTATCCAGTTAATAGCGAGTCTTCCACAGCCCAAGACACAAAAGGAGGTACGTGCTTTTATCGGCCTCACTTCTTACTGCAGACAATGGATTCCTCAGTATGCATTTCTAGCCAAGCCACTGATACAGTTAACGACACAGGAGGCAGCCGTATCGACTGTCCTCCCTTGGACATCTGAACATACACTTAGTTTTAATGAATTAAAGAAAGCCTTATGCCAAGCACCTGTTCTAGCAACACCGAACTACAGTAAGCCTTTTACACTTTTTGTCACAGAACGTGATGGTACTGCATTATCTGTTCTCACACAAGATCAAGCAGGACAGTACAAGCCTTGTGCTTATTTTTCGAGCACATTAGATCCAGTAGCCCAGGCTCTGCCTGCGTGCCTCAAGTCAGTTGCAGCCACAGCTCTAGCAATCAGACAAAGTGATTCCATAGTATTAGGACACTCCCTGACAGTACAAGTTCCACATTCCGTGGAAGTTCTTTTAAACCGAACACAGACTCAGCACTTGACCATTGCACGTTTAACAGGTTATGAACTGACACTGTTCCAGCCACACATAGAAATCAGACGCTGCAACGTTTTAAATCCTGCTACACTGTTTCCGTCAGTTACTTCAAATCCTGCCACACATGACTGTGTGGAAGTTGTTAACACTATGACCAAGCCAAGACAAGACCTGACAGACATTGCATTACCTAATCCCGACCTGACACTTTATGTGGACGGTTCATGTATGAGAACTAGTACAGGAGAACTAGTAGCCGCGTATGCAGTGACTACTGAAACCGAAGTTATTGAAACACACCGTATTGACACCCTGTCTGCTCAAGCAGCAGAGCTAGGTGCTCTGACCCAAGCCTGCATACGTGCCAAGAACCTGAAAGTGAACATATATACAGATTCACGTTACGCATTCGGAGTTGTACACAACTTCGGAGTACTCTGGCAGGAGAGAGGTTTCATGACTTCTCATGGAACCAAGATTCAGCATGGTCTCCTCATTCAAGCTCTGTTAGATGCAATACATTTACCGACATCTATCGCTATTATGAAGTGCAAGGCACATACGAAAGTTACTGACATCATTTCCCAAGGTAATGATCTAGCAGATCGAACAGCCAAGCTTACAGCTCAGACACCAGACATTCCAGTTAACAAGACACAGACATCCATTCCAGAACAGACTACTTGTATGACAGTTAAGGACCCTACACAAGATGCCATAGACATACAGTTACATGCTACTCCTGAAGAAATCAAGAAATGGTCCGAACAAGGAGGGGTCCAGACAGATCAGGGATGGTTGACGAAGGGAAAAGCCACATGGTTTCTCCCCGACTCTATGGTTCAAGCCATTATCAATACCGCACATAGTCCAGCACATCTAGGAGAAAAAGCCATGTTAGACAGTATACAGAACCTTTGGTTCAACAAACACTTACGAGCTGCAGCCAAGCAGAAAGTCCGTACCTGTATGATATGTTGCCAGTTCAATCCAGGTAAAAGAGTCCCGGTGGAACAAGGTGGATTCCAACCCCCTGACCACCCTTTTGAAGTCCTCCAGATGGATTATATTCAGATGGAGCGATGTCGAGGTTTCAAGTATGTTCTTGTAGTTGTATGCGCTTTGTCCAGGTGGACAGAAGCATATCCAGTTCCAGATTACACAGCAGCGACCACTGCCAAGCAGTTGGTTCGTGAATTCTTCCCCCGTTATGGACTCCCTAGGGTCGTGCATTCTGATAACGGCCAGCCATTCTCATCCGAGCTAATGAAACATGTTTCCCTTTTGTTAGGGTACCAGTGGAAGTTCCATTGTGTACGCCATCCTGAAGCAGCCGGTCTCGTAGAGAGACATAATCAGACCCTGAAAATCCGTATTGCCAAGATATGTAAAGAGAAAGGTGTAGACTGGCTAGTTGCCCTGCCAGTTGCTTTATTCTTCATGAGGATGGTTGCACATTCCAGATCAGGTCTGTCCCCTTATGAGGTCGTATTCGGCCGTCCCCCAAATATGTGGGGTACACCTAGACCCCGCAGTATTACAGATGTTTCCAGTAATATGTTGACAGATTACCTAGCTTCCTTGATGTCTGCCCTACACTCTTGTCGTTCGCAGGTTGCCGCTGCATTTCCAGACAATACTGAAGTGAAACCGCACGAGGTCATTCCAGGAGACCTTGTTCTCGTAAGGAACTTTGATCGTTCAAGTCCGCTGGAGCCCCGTTGGAAGGAGCCACGACTAGTCCTCCTGACCACCCGCACGGCCGTGAAGTTGGAAGGCCGCAAGGGATGGGTCCATCTGTCGCATATCAAGAAATTCCATGGAGTCCGGAAAAAGACGTTTATAAAGGACATTTCTAAAGACTGTTCCATTTCTAAAGACTGCCTGAAGCCAGACTCTAAACCAGACATTGATTTGAATCCCGAACTGAAAGTTCCTCTGTTAGAGAAAACTCCGCAGCAGGAGTATAAGTTAAAACTCCGGTCTAGTAAAATAAGTCAGCCAGTTTAATTGTCTAAGTCCCCCTCGGGTGAAACGGTTAGACAGGTATCTGACATGTATGAGATAGACCCCCATAGTGAGAGAGTTAGTCAAAACTCTATCCGATGTATCATTTTTCTAAGTTTTCTATTGTTTCTAAGTTTGATGGTTACCTGCACAAGTTATGCATTGCATTTATGTTTTCCAATTTCTCATGTAAATAAGTTTTCTAATGCCACAGTAGAGCACACATTTAGTGATCTGCCTCCTCACGAGTTATCCTATCGTCTTGCTATGAGAAATAATACATTCATCCGAATGTTACACTATTCACACCAGACCAGCAATGCCACTAATTGTTGGGTGTGTGGTCGACTCCCCCCTTTCCAGACACCGAAGGGAGTTCTGCCACTCTTTCCTTATCCGTTTTCACATAATGGTTCGTGTGGAGCATGGTCCACGTTAACGTCATCTTCAAATGATATGTCCCTTCTGAATAGAACATGTTTTCCAGACAAGCAAGGTCTCTCCCATAGAACAGGGTTAGATCTAGAAAATGAAGTTTATAATTTAGGTAATTATTCTTCGAATTTTATGGTCCTGAATGTTCAGTCTGATACTACTCCAGACTTGCCTGCTATTTCAGTACTACCAGTCAAAGGCGAATTATGTGTCAGAAAGAATGGTTCCACACATGTAGGACATAGTGATTGTACTACTATTGTCGAGTATAGTGACAGTGGGAAATCTATTTTCAAAGCTTCACGTCATTCTTATTTTGTTTGTGGTCAGACCGCATATGTTCGTCTACCCCTCGATTGGGATGGAACCTGTTACATTGCCTTCCTACTGCCACCAGTTTTCCTAGCCCCATCTGATTATCACAGAAACACACATCTAGTACACGTCAGGCATAGAAGGGAGATCGAGTCCCCAATTGTCGATCAAACTGAAACTACTCTAGAACAGTATCAAGACTTTAATAAAGGTTTCTTCTTCTTTATAGGACCTGTCTAGAATAGTAAGTTAATACGTAGGTTAACCAGAACCCTTGAAGCAGTAGTGAATGAGACTACTTCTGCTCTAGGTAACTTAACCGAAGAGCAATCTGCTATGAGATTTGTCGTGCTCCAAAATCGTCTCGTTCTTGACGTCATACTGGCCGATAGAGGAGGAGCATGTAGAGTCATCGGATCTAGTTGCTGCATTTTCATTCCTAATAACGCGCCGTCTGTTTATTCAGCTATAACCAGACTTCATAAAATTGCCCATCAGTTACACCAGAATCCAGGCACCTGGACATGGTCCGGTTGGCTCTGGAGTATCATATCTGCCTGGGGATGGAAAGTATTGTCATTCCTAGGTATTGCAGTAATGATCATATTCAGTTGCTGCCTCTGTATACAATGTGGCCCTGCGATTTGCGGCATGTGTGCTACCTCTTGTATTCCTAGTCCTAAGTCCCGTTCCAAGACAATTCGAGACGAGCAAATGATGCTATATGAAATGATAGATGGTATCATGAATATAGATGTTTCCTGATGGAAACGTAGGGCACAAGGAGGGAATGTGGAAAAGTAAATTTTGCCATGTTGTATGTGCCTACGTGTTCCCCATGTTATGTTATATGTGCATGATCGATATGCATGTATTCCCCTCTGATCGATTAAAGACGCAATTACAGTTGTGTCCATCTCTAGTATGCCAGTTTCCAGTCTTCGTGAATACAACGAATATCAGGCCTATGTAATCCTACGTTGCCACGTTTTACAGTGTGCACGTTAATTCATTGAATTGTCCCCGTTTCTAGGCCTCAAAAGGGCCCGGACTCAGATTCAGCTCCTGTTTCCTGAACCCTCTCCGAGGAGCGATACAGCCCCCACCTGTATCCCTGACCCTTCACTTACTTTCATGCCACGCAGTGCCCGGCTCGGCCTGGCTCTGCCTCCCAGTCTGCCAAGAATATGTTATGTTTCTAGTTATCAGTCCAACCCTCCTTCTCTGCATTCCTAAGCTACTGAATCGCATCAATAGTTTCCGTCATGGTCTAGCCTTTATGTCTCCATGTAAGAGAAATACTGTATTAATATTCATAGAATATTCCTCGCACACACACTACATGTAGAATTATGCATGCACCAGTCTTAATGTCTGTTAGCCTTTGCCCTGATAACTTTTGGATTCTATCAACATGTTCTCTAAACACCAGATACCAGATAAGCCTGAGTACATGTCACTCTGACACTCCAGACTTTAGTCTCCTCTTCTAGCGCAGAAGTCATAGCCCCCAGTTCTGCCTAGTAACACGTCATTGTCAGTTTGCGCGCACCACTAGGTTAGAGGTCCCAGCTGCTCAGGTAGCCCCCTCCATGTTTCCGCCCCGTTTATGACATATTCTGTTACGTTTGTATCACATGTCTATGTATACGCCCTGTACACACCTCTTGTTACACCCACTTTATGCCTTATCTTTCGCGACTGCTACAAACTCCGCCTACTGCTACGCCTACTGTATTGAATGCAATGTATTTGTTTAACTATAAATATTGTGCACTGTTATTAAAAAGTTACCCCTTATGCTCCCAGATCCTGCCCCCGGCAGCTGCCATCCCATTCCCGTACAGGCTGTCCTGTTCCAGTCCTTTATGCTTGATTAAAGCCTGTATACTCCAGCTACCTCGTATCTTGACTCTTATTTATTGAGCTATCTGTTTATATTGTATCCAGTCAAAAATAGACCCGGTAATTAATTATTTATTTACCACATTAGGTACACTGGGATAGGCGTATTTTAGAAACACCAGTTGAGTACTTTTAGTCTAGAAACCATGCTTTTACAGTATTATTTTACAATACACTTCTTACTGTATGCATTATACTTTGCAACCAGTATTAAGATTGCAGCAGTTCATTTCTTTTGCATGAGAAAGAAGACTGTTCAATAAATCCTTTTATTGAAAATGCCCGTCTCTCTATTTCTCTGCACCTCTGATGAAAACGAAGCATGCACCATTGACTGAGTAAAATATCTATCTATTGTTTCCACGACTCTTAAGATACATTTATATTGGGGAAACAAAGTTGTCATGTTTATGCGGTTGTCAGAAACTAATCCCTTCTTGTGTATTCAAGAAAGTTTCTAGTGACCTCTGAGCTAGCTGGCACTCACAATTAAGTCTAATATATTGGATAGAGACCTAGTCGACCTCAGTCCTACGTCAAATCTATGGGATATATTATTACAATGCGCAGAGCCTATTGCGAATATAGGAACTACACTACATGGCGCCCAAAGTTTGGTAAGGCATTAATTTAATGCTAGATACTAGAGTAACTCAGTCGTGCTTTTCACAGAGACCCCTTTTTCCCGTAAAATACTCCAATAGACATCTGGAGTGGGTGAAAGGATAATATCCGCCATAACTGAGTAGGACGAAAATCCTATGTATTAGTTTTTGGTTTGTTCAACGTTGAAGGATACAGTGTTCCAAAAGATTGTGCACCTTATTTTTGTTTCCTTGAAACTTGCTCTGCAAACTTTCAGTCAACAAAATGTTGGATAGCGATACCGAGACCGGTTGACCTACAAGAAACAACAACGCAACCGGTGGAACTGCAGTAACTGCAGCTCGACCAGGTTTAGACGTTACAGGTTTCCAAGAAACGACGCAAATGCTATAATCATCCTGAAAAATTTAAGGAAAACCATCACTATGAAGCTTATAACAAATGGCCTATCAAGAGGTGGTAGGGTAATTTTTGTCATAGAGGCACATGAATATCGGCAGAGGTATTCTATTCATGGATTATCCTCCCAGAAGCAAATTCAGTAACACGTGTTCCACTTCTACAAAGTAGAAGAACCTCCAACGGAATACACTCCTTTCGAGCATGTTGAAATTTCATTAACATACCAAGAGCATGCTCTCTGGTTTAAAGGCACCCTACAACATCAAAGTCACATTACCAGGCTCGGTCCACTAGGTAGACCAGGAGCAACATGGCCAGTACTAGCCAGCTATACACCACATCCTGCCATTGAAGGAATGACAGTTCCAGAACTATTAGTTCAACTAAAACAATTAATTAAAATACATAGACAATTGGTTTAATAGTTCATGCGGACTCTAACAGTCCAACCTCCTATAACGATTCCACAACACACCCCTCACCAGGGGAACACAAATAAAATTACACAACAGACTATACAATCAGTCATTGGTAAATTACCCGCAAAACGGGAACAAATTCCATTCAGGATAGCTAAAAAAAATTCAAATCGAGGCAGTATTTCCGAATAGTACTCCTCATGAGAAACACAGAATTTTAACAATCTGTTTATCAATGGGGATCGCACCACACCTGGAGGACTGCGACACTTGGGGTACAGTCTTTGCTGCAATCTACACAAAAACACATGGCGTTCCATCTATGGCGGTAAAACCGGATGTCCTGAAACAGATTCAAAATGAATACGGGGTAGAGCCTGCTTTAAATCTAGGTATGAAATTACTGAAGGATTTCAAACAGGTCTCAGCTATAATATTAGCTAATATTAAAGGTGAAGCAGCATCAGTGGCGATCCGCCCAAAAATTTGAGAATTCGATATAACTGAGCCACCATATGAACTGGCCATAATAAAAAAAAATCCTATGAAGTACTAGGTAGACATAGTTTGGGTAGGAAACCAGTTAAGCCCCAACTAACAGAGAATCCTAAAAAGGTCTTAATTAAAAACACTCTAACCACTCCTGAACAGAAGTCGGAAAATATTAATCAATCCCTTCCTAAAGAGAAGCATTCTCAATCCAGAGGTAGGTCTCCTCAAAAGGAGCCCTCTGAAAAGAGGTATAACCTCAGGAAAAGGGATAATTTGAGAAAACCTGATAGATATCAAGATACTGATACTCGTTCCTCTCATACCTTTCAGACTTCCTCACAGAAATCGGAAAGAAGAGGATGGTCAGAACACAAGGAAGAACGTGTGAAGTCCAAAGACGATCAACAGGTTCCAAAAAATAAGAAAACCCAATTCACCAAGAAGAAGGTAGCAGGTCTAAAAATCAGACATGCCGAGGATCTTGAGGGCACAACTCAAGAAAGGGGAGTGGGCCCAGACAATGCTGGACAGTGCAGCAGAAGTTACCATAGCTCGCAAGATCATGAAGGATCATCTGGAGACAGTGGACTTGAATGAGTACATTCAAGTGGAAACTGCCGATACCAGGGTTAGTGTACCCCATAAGTTATATGAAATAACACTCCGGATGGAGGGCGACATAACTAGGGAAATAAGAGCACTCTTTTGGGAGAAGCTCTCCAAGGGTTATGACATTCTTCTAGCTGAAAAAGACTGGCCACCAACATTTTTCAGGGAGTGCCCACATGGTGAAGACATCATTATGCCAGCCTTCTCCAATCATATTCCAATTCACTTAAAATACACCTATGCAAGAAAATGGGCTGTAGCCCAGGCTCCAGCATTATATAAAAATCATGTGGGATGGGATGAGGATTCCCCTCACCACGAAATCCAGTTCAAAACACAACCAACTGCTCAGAGGCAGTACCCAGTAAAGCAAGAAGCTAAAAAAGCAGGTCAGGGAGATCTTAGATCAACTTGAATACCAAGGGGTGATTTAAACATGCACCTCGTCCATGAACAATCCTTTGTTTCCTGTCTCCTAACCAGACAACACATATCGTCTAGTTTTGGACTACAGACATTTAAACTCTTGTTGCAAAACCTTTGCAGTACAAAATGCACACAGTGCAGCACTGATGAATAACATTGTGCGCAAAAAATATAAAACCACATTAGATATTTCTAACGGTTTCTTCTGTTAAAATATTGCACCAGAAAGCAGGTACTTGACCGCTTTCTCAATTATGGGGATACAGAGTCACTTCTGGCATCTCTCCCAGGGATTCAAGAATAGTCCAGGGTTATTTTCAGCCAGAGTAACAGAGTTACTACAAACATATGATGATGAGGCATTATCTTAATTCGATGACATCTATCTAACAGACGATAACTTGGATAGGCACTTGAACAGAGTGAACACCATAATACTTGGCTTCGCATCTGAAGGGTATAAATTCAATTAAAAAAAATTGAGAATTGCCCCCCTTAACGTCTTGTTTCTGGGATACGAGTTATTAAGTCAAGGCAAAAGCCTGGCAGCCAACTTTTTAGGGAACTATGCCCTGCTCCAACCTCCAAAAACGCTGAAAAACTTACAGTCAATTCAAGGTTTCCTGAACTTCTGAAGAACTTACATTCTAAATTACGCAGAAAGGGTTAAACCTCCCTACGAATTAATCAAACCAGATTTCAAAACAACTAATTGGACTCAAAAACACACAGAAATTTTGTGTTCAGTGCAAACAGACATGTTAGCAACAACACATTTACAGACACACATAAAAGGTACGCAACCTTGTAATCTGAAGATGCAGATTCACGTACTTAACCTTTAATGAAGGTGAAAAAGTGCCAATTGCTTATAAATCACACTTGTACACACAAGCTGAAATGAAATTCACTTCTACAGAAAAAATTCTGACAACGGTTCAAACTGCAGTAGCAAATGAGAGAGCCCTCCCACAGGGAAAATGCATAATGGTCGTTACTCCTGTACCTGCCTTAGAGGCAGTGACAAAAGCAGGCATTCCAAATGCAAAGGCTTTACATCCGAGATGGATACAATGGGTTAACTCTCTTGCTGCAACAGACGTTGAATACGTTTTTGACCCCTACTTGAAAACTCAAGAACTTCTACAATACGAACAAGAATGTCCTCTGCCCGCTGAGATTCTGCCTCTAGAACAATACGAATGTATAATCTATACAGACGGATCAGCACAGCCGGGAATTGGGGCCAAACAAGCTTACAGTGCTGCGTGCGCGATTGTTAAGGGTCGCTGGCGCGATGTTAAAATACGACCTATGGTCACAAAAACACAATCTCTCGGAGACTGTACAGCTCAGCGAGCTGAACTTCAGGCATTTATGATGGCGCTTGAAAATACCGATCGCGAATTCCCCACACTCATAGTGTGCGATTCATATTACTGCGTTCAATCCTACAATGAATACTTGCAGAACTGGGTTCAAGACGGTTTCAAAGATGCAAAAGGTGGCGCAATCAAGCATAAGTTGCTTTGGGAACAAGTAGTTCTATTACAGAAAGAACTACAAAAGACTCACGTGATCCATACACTGAGTCATCAGCGTGATGGCATTCACGTTGCTGGAAATTCATTGGCTAATGAAGCCACAAAGGAAGCTGTGCAAACGGCTACCGAAGCTTCCATCACTCGTTCTAAAACAAAAATAGACAGCGAAACAATGCAGGCTGTCACCGCTTCAAACAAAGACAGCGGTAAAACATTACCAAAAGGCTTTCCACTCAAGTACTCATATATAACTGATGCAAATAATGTTCCTTTTGCTCAAATCCCTGGAGTGGGGGATAGAGTAATTCCAAACATGGAACATAGATTAGGACTAATGTTAGCAGCACATGAAGGGCTTGCCTCTGCACACGCAGGTGTTTCCGCCACAGTTTCGTTATTAAAACAGAGATACCGGTGGCCGCGCATGAGGAAACAAACCAGAAACTAAGTTTTGGATTGTGAAATCTGCCAGAAAATGAAGGTTTCAACAGTGAAACGTCCTACGCAGACGCCCCTTCTAATTTCAGACCATTAGCATGCGTTTTCCTGGACCACTGTGGTCACTTACAGAGGGATGGCAACTACAAATATATCATGGTCATAGTGGATTCATGCTCAAGATTCATTTGGATGTGGCCTCAGCGCTCGGCTGACGCCCAAACTTTTATAAAAGATTTGCAAGTCTTTATCGGCACATACCCAATCGGCATGCTACATTCTGACCAGGGTCCTGCGTTTAGCTCCAAAGCTTACAAGGAGGCCATGGCCAGCATGGGCATTGCGTTGCGGTATTCGAGTCCATTCCATCCTGAGGGAAATTCTGTAGTGGAAAGAAAAAACCGGGACATAAAGCAATCTATAACAGCTACTGTATTAGGCTCGGGTGACGGGTGGGTCAAACATCTAATAAGTGTCCAACAAAATTTAAATAGTCTGCCAAGAAATTCTCTGGGTGGAATCACTCCATATGAAATCCTTTTTGATACTAGAATGCTTGTCCAGGATCTCGATCGTCACATTTCAGTGGTAGAACAAAAACCCTTTGATATCAAAGAACGTTTGGCTGTTTTGCAGGACTTAAATGAAACAAGAAGAGGTCTAAGCAACACATTGCAGAAGCCAACGACCACTGAAGATAAGCCACCTGTCCCAGCAAGGCATGCCTGGATTCCAAAGATTGGGGATCTAGTCAGAGAAAAGATCGTGGATAAGAAGGAATTTGGGCCTTCTTACAGAAAACCAGTACGTGTGCTAGCAATTCATGGATCAAGAACAGTGTTGCTGCCACCCCTTGATGGAAGAAAGGAGAACCGGTTCGTGTCCATCGATCTGGTAAAACCACATCATGTGGCCAATAATAAGTAGTAGGCCCAGTGGACTCTAAAGATGTAGCAGACGACCAAATCTTGCTACTATCCAATAGGTTCAAACTGAGAGACTCATCACCTTTGAAGAATCTGCAGTAAGAAAAGAAGGACTATGCAACAAAGCCATGGAACTTGTCCCTCTTGAAACCCAAATAACAGTTCATCAAGATACGCCTGTCTACAATGATATAACATATGACTATACTAATATGACAAGGGATAAAGTAGCTGCAGCGATTTCAAGTAATCTTGATGCAATACCTACAATTGACAGAACTGCCTCTGGCTATTTCATCAACTTTGATACGTTTTCTGAGAATCCCAGTGAGCCTGAAACAACACCCGCAAATAAAACTTTTAAAGATCAAGTAACAGAACTTTTTCAGCAACTTGAAAAGACCTATCTGGTTTCACCATGGGTTGAACTTTGGATTGTGCTAAGCATGCTTTTTCCCCTACTTTGGCTAATTCTTGTATTAACTTTGGGAATGCTGATAAATGGAAGATATAGTAAAATGGACACAGCAAGTAAGAACATCAACTCACTCCTCAAGCCACACAAATCATCTCATCGTGAACAAAGAGACTTAACATCAGTGAACATCATTGGCGTTCCTATACTTGGTGGTATAGCATGGACAGAACTGATTATGACATTTATGGTCCGGCAGAGTTGTTGAAGATTCCACATCAATTCAAGGTTTCCTTGAGTGACTTTGTTTCAGCTAGCACATTTTCTGATGATTGGGACTTTGAGACTGTTAATAATATGATGTCAGACTTAGAGATGTCTGCAAAATTTACAAAACATAAATACTTAGAAGGTTCATCAGATTATGAACAAATGTTCTGTTATAATCACTATGGTCATCATTATTTGCACAAATCTGCAAACCCTAGAAATACTTTCAATCAATAGAAACATTGTCCAACGCCACCAAAGGGTAGCTCAAAAACATTCAATGAAACATTTCCATACTTCTATGGTTTTAATGTCTAAAATCCAGAAACATTTTACTTTAAAAATGTAAATAAGACAGGAATGAAAAGTATGTTGACTAATACTTAGCAAATATATTCTGCAGCCTTTTATACTCAGCTGGCTACATTAGGTTTCGACTTTTGGAAAGTCAACATTGAAACAAAAATTGTCTGGGGCACGAAAGACTGGCAGGTGCAGGGAATAGAAGCTTTTTTTAGAGCCTGCATTATCTCTGACCAAATAATGTTTTTGAATGACACTGTGCAACAGACATCGTGTTGGCCTGGCCAAGATAACAGATTTAAACAAACCGTCCATACCTACACCTACACCTGATAGTAAGAACATTTCAGAGGGGGTGGTCGAAGTAAAAACAACATAACTGATCCTGATTGGAAAAAATGGTTAATCTGGCCTACAGACACAAATAACTGTCAAGATAAATTCCTGAACAAGACACATGGGTTTACAGTAACTAGGCCAGATCCAAGATATGTCCAGAGACAACATCCAGGGATAGTAACAACATACAGTGTAGGAAAACTGTGCCTTGAGTGGCTACAAAAATCTACACTTGCAGAGGTAAAACAGCACTTATCTTTACTTAAAAATGGTGTTGCTTTAAGGAACTTCTTACAAGGTCCTGCAAAGCCGCGTCATAAACGTTTCATATACGCAGGTGTATATGCCATTTATAATGAAGCTTTTGTTTGAAACATATACCAGTGGGCGTATATGAAAGGTTGGGTAAGGAATACATACAGTTAACCTGGGAATTACCATACACACACAGATGTTGGAGTGGGGGAAAAGAGGTATTTCTTAGTGGTACAAACTGCAAAAGTGCACTAAGCGGTACACTTTTTTTTGTCAGAATATTAACTTACACGGAGCCTGTCATGGTTCTTTAACCAACTTATCCTGCCACCTGCAAGGTTCTCCGGCAGCAGTGATAGATCCAATTTTTAGGCAAATTTCCAATGGGAGCTACATAATGTTGAATGATCACAGCTGTTGTGGAATTATGCCAGAAATAGCCTATTGCGTAACTGTGTCAGCCAGGGTCACTTGTTGTATGCAAATATTGTTTCCTAAAACTAAGACAGACGGGGAGTCGCTGCTATGGCCTTCACTAAACATCTCTTCTATTCGAATTGATAATTTAAGCAGAATGAAAGCCATTCTTTTACAAAAAACTGTGCCACTGACCTCGTCCAAAGAGACGTATGATTTGCAGTTTGCAAGGTCCTCTAAAGAGATACATGCCTTTTATCCACAAACTGTCCAATGCATTTCGCAGAAATGTTAGGTCGTGTCTTAAACATGTCTGATACCAGTGGTATTGTACATGTATTTAAGACAGTTTTTTCGGGACTGTTAGCAACCTTTGATACAGTCCTAGGCATTTTTCTAAACTTCGTGCACTCTGTGTTCGGCGGCCTGCCTCTCATTTTGGGACTCGTAGCAGGAATACTATTGTTATTACTTCTGCTCCTATATGGCAAGTCCAGTCACCAGCGACACCCAGATTACCATGGAGAACACTCTCCTGGCAATGAAGTGTCGTGAGCGCATGATACAGATTCTTGGCTTGGCTCGTTTGAGAGATCTGAATACCACGTGGTTCCTATCATGCAGACCATTCTGGCAAGATTGCATCTTACCTGTCCTACGATGCCTGCCATGTGGAGAATAATGCGTGTTGGACACCTGTCTAACACTTCCATTAGCACTGCCAACGGATGTTGATACTTTGCTTGGTTCGGTAACGGCTCATGCAATGTGTTGTCCCCAGCGGCTACCAATCCTGATGACGGCATTCATTGAGGTCTCACAGACGTAATCTGCTGACAGTGAGATACGTGGACCAACAGGCACACAGACACTCTCTACTGCGAACATTGCTAACACGGCTGACACTGATGGCGATGCTTCTCATCTGTGTACGATTGATCTGCTTAACGAAGTAGTCCAACTTTCACCTACTGTGGTAGACGATTTCTTTGCCAGCTTAGAAGATTTGATGTTTTCTCCTAACAACGAGAAATACTTTTGAAAGTTAGCACACAGCGTTCTACGGGACTCTGTATTTGACCTTCACTTTTCAAAAACAAAACTTCCAACTTCAGAACTCTATTTTTATGCGATTTAACTTTTTCCAAACAAATGTCATTTTGTTTTTGGCACAAAGTAATCTGCTTAAAGTAGAACTATTCTTAGAAGACAAGAATTCTTTGAAAGACTTCCAAGTGACAATATTTAACTTTGTCAACAACTGAATTAATTTATATTCTGCCATGGAATGGTCTCGACTTTTTCTTCTGTATTTAAGAGCCATTTCATAAATGTAATTTCATGATTCATTCGGAAAGCATTTCCAATATTACTATATGCTTTGAATATATTGCTTTTAAAATGCGTACAGCACAAATACTCATTTTCATGTGCAACCATTTCAAAATTGTATTTTGATGGGGTTATTAACACACCATGCTTTAGATATGTTTTAAATGCTTAGAATTTAGTAATGTTGAACATAATAAAGTGGAGTTGGTGTTGTATAGCGTTTTAGGATCCAAGTGAAATTTTCCCGATTCATGCCCTTATATAGGTATAATTCTCATTGCTATTATATAGGCATATAAATCATAACCATATTTAGTCCATGCAGTGCAAATACAGGCATGGATACTTCCACCAGTTCCAAAAAGCCACAATGATTTTTTGAAAAAGTCGGCTTCAGCAGTCAGGGACATCCCTTTGCTTGAATATTGATTTGTCCTAAAAATCATGGAGTTTTCAAAGAACTACCATTCCTCGGGGTTCTTTGATGACGTTAATATATCCGACTTTATGTCAAACCAGGCACCTTCAAGGTATAAATATGCCTTCACTTGCCCTAGCAAACACACAGTGGTTTGGAGCAGTTCCACTATCTACTTGCCAGACGCAGCTCGCTACAGCAAGTGCCGAAGGAAGCCGACCCTCCAGCTGACGCACTGACAGAGAGGCTGCCTTTCTCTTGCTGAGAATCCAGATCCAGTGTTTCCATGCTCCCCTTGCGGGGTGTTGGGAAATCGAGTCCGAGACAGAGATACCAGACCTCCTTCATTCTAAACCAAGGTACGGAGCTGATTAGACCCTAAGAGAAATCGTGGATAGATTCTTGGCAAAGAAACTAAAACCTGTGCTACACCATACTTACTTGTTCCCTCGTACTAGACTTAGGTTAGGTACACTGGGGTAGTCTTATTTTAGAAACACCAGTTGAGTACTTTTAGTCTTTGTTATTTATGTATATATTTTATGGCTTAGAAACCATAGAAAGCTTTTACAGTATTATTTTATAATACTCTTCTTACTGTATGCATTATACTTTGCAACCAGTATTACGATTGTAGCAGTTCATTTCTTTTGCATGAGAAAGAAGACTATTCAATAAATCCTTTTATTGAAAACGCCCGTCTCTCTATTCTCTGCACCTTTGATGAAACGAAGCATGCACGATTGACTGAGTAAAATATCTATCTATTGTTTCCACGACTCTGAAGATACGTTTTATCTTGGGAAAACAAAGTTGACATGTTTATGCAGTTGTCAGAAACGAATCCCTTCTTGTGTATTCGAGAAAGTTTCTAGTGACCTCTGAGCTAGCTGGCACTCACAATTGAGTCTAATATATTCGATAGAGACCTAGTCGGCCTCAGTCCTACGTCAAATCTATAGGATATATTATTCCAATGCGCAGAGCATAATGGGAATATAGGAACTGCACTACATGTCATGTTATGTCATGTACTTTGGTACACTCCAGATTGCATACTGGGGTATCCTTGTCAGTCCCTAGTATATGGTACCCATGTACCGAAGGCATAGGTACCCCAGAGTCCTCCCATGGGCTGAAGCATGTATTATGCCACCCATGAGAAGCCATGCAAAATAGAGCCTACAGGCCTGCCATTGCAGCCTGTGTAAGTTGGTGCATGCACTACTCACTCAAGATATAGGTTTACTACATCTTAGGGTCACTGCACTTAAAACCTATAAGTCACCTCTATAGTAGGCCTTAACAATCCTGAAGGCAGAGTGCTTGGTTCTAAGTGAGAGGGTGCCACTGCATGAGCAGGACACCCCTGCAGCCTACGGAGTCCATTCTCCCGGGTTGTCAGTGCATCAGCCATTTACGACATATAGAGTGGCATTATGCGACCGCGTGACCACCAACTCTAAACGGCTGAAAGTAATCCTATCATGTTTGGTGTCAAACATTGTAGAATCATACCTCCACACCGGTAACCAGTGTGGGATGTATGATTCCACCCCTCAGAAATGAGCATTGTGAGGGCCCTGGTATTCCCAGTACCAGCCTTCAAGTCCTGGGCAGCACATAATGGTTGCTGCCGACCAGAGGCAGATTTCTGCCTTCCTGCTGCTGAGCCAAGTTCAAGCAGGAGAAAGGCAGAACAATAGGCTTCCTGTCACAGCGAGGTGTGACGACCTCCCAGACATGATTTAGTGTATTAGGCCTGGGTGGTTGTGCTTCCCAGTGACCAAAAGTCTGCATGAGGGGTACACTTGGTGTCCCTGTGCAAAACCTAGTTCAAACCAGTCCTGGGAGCCATTGACTCCTGTTCTGGAGCGAAACTGGACAAAGGACATGGGAGTAACCTCCCCGCTCTCCGGACCCTCCCCTGGGAGGGTCCCATGAATCTTTCCAACCGTCTCCCGTGGGTACAAAAAGAGGTTACCTGGCTGTAGGACCCTAGATTTGACGTGGACATGTTTCTGAACCAGAAACCACTGTACTTCAACCGTCTAAACATCATGGACTTCGCTGGACTTCGTTTAGGCCCAACTTCATATCTCTCTCTGTCTAAAGCATCGTCTGTGCCCGTGCATCATACAGGCTCCATTCAGGACCTGTGGAGCATCAAGGACAGCTGAAGAAGAATCCCTTGTTGGGGCTGCAATACTTGTACCCCTCTGCACCACGATCATTTGCAAGTGCAAATGCTTGTGGCATTTCCCGAGCAAGTTAATGGGCTCCGAGTAGCCCCATCCTCTGGCACCCTTACCTACAAAGAACTCCGGCCGCCTCACACCGAGTGCTCCGTGGGCTGCTGCTTTGTGAAATCTCTCAAGGTCCTCTTGCGACTCCTGTGCCTCCGGCCAGTGGGTCCATTTGAGGGTCAACTTTGCCTTCCTTGGGCTCCCTGATTGCTCCAGGCCTGCCCTGACTCTCCTGTGGTTGGTGAGTCTCCTGGACCTTGCAGGTCTAAACCATAACCTTCTTTGACCTTCTGCATTGGTAGCTGTTGCCAAGGCTTGTTGGTGCTCCAGCCAGACGCCGACCCCTCAGTTGACGACATGAGTCATCTGGTATCCAGCTCCTGGTCATCCTCGACATCTCCTGGTCGCGGTGCCTGCAGAGTCAAGAACCTCCTCAATGCACCTGAAGCACCCGACATCGGTGGGCGTTCATCTGCCGAGCCCCTGGTCACTCCTGAGTGAACCAGACTCTGTCCCCTCTGCTTTCAGGTACTCTTCAACAAGAATGTACCTTTGGATTCCATCTGACACTTTTTTCTTTCCAGCAGCAACTCTTCTTCAAAGTCCTCCATTGGGTTTGACTGCGGTTTCCGACTCCACTTCAGACCCATGCATCCCTGGGACAGGTTACTCTGGTATTAAGGTATCCACAGGTGGGGTGGTTCTCCAACCTCCTAACTTCTACAGGGTTTTTTCAAAGTCCACTGGGCAGGGTCCTTAATCTTTAAAACTTCAACCGCGACTTCCCCATAGAATGGTACGGAGCACGTGGTTGTGTTCCCACACTGCACCTGTCCTCCATGAGGTCCCTACTTACTCACCTTGGGTGGTTCCTTGCGGTCCCTGCAATTATACATCCTCTAGACACTGTCTTGACTCAAGTAGTGACTCTTATACCACTATTTCAGTGTATGGTTTGGTCTCCCCCTGGAACCCACTGTGTATTAGTGCTATTTACTATTGTTTCTGTGCTACAGTATTGTGTGCTTTGTGATTATCTTTGTGTAGAAGATACTGTGTCATTCTACAGTGTGTTATATTAATAAATACATATTTTTATAACTACTGTGTGGTTCTCCTTTTATTTAACCAGTACTAAAAGGTTGCATTCTGGCAGCTTAACATTCCTTCGAGACTAAGCCTGAAGGCTGCTCTCCACATCTACCACTTGAATAGCTTCCTAAGGTTATCTTTGACCTATTAAATCACCATAAGGGTTGTTTGGACTGGAGCAGGGTGACCACTTTAATTAGTGGAGGGCATATACCTGGCCAACTACTCACAGACCTTCTTGACAACAATGCACTATTGAAAATGAAAAAAATATTAGACAATTACTTTGATTTTGATAGAACTTGCTGGCACGTCTCTGTGGCTGTTTAGGTCAGGAAACTGCAGCTAATTTGATAATAGGCCTGAGACGGCCGGCCAAACACACATGCGCACTTGGACGTGCACATAGCACTCCTCTCCCATGGCCTGGCCCGCTTCTCCCTAAACACGCTAGCTCGGAGCCGGCAAATGAAAAATAAAACGATGATATAACATCGTTTTATTTTTCACCTGCTGGTTTTGAGCCAGTGGGACAACACCTCTCCGCCATTACCGAGGAGTCGCCCCAGTGTAGTTACATCACGTTCATGTCAGCATTCATGTAGCACTTACTGCCAGGTGCACAACTACCATTGGGCTAAGAGGGCTTTAGTCCCCCCTTTCCCATCCCCCTCAGGTTCCCTGGGCCAGGCTGGCTGGAAAGGAGCTGCTGGTCTGACCTTCAGCCACAACAACAAGGTATTTTTGCAAGGACAGTTGAAGCCCGATAGTCCTGTGTGCGCCTTTATCTCTTTGATGATAGAAATACAAATCCATGTTATCATTATATATAACAAGATTGTTTCTTTCCATAGTATACAGTTGTGACTCACAATTTAAAGGGAACAGGTTAAATGGGTAAAAGCTGCAAGTATCGCATCACACACCCACCAACAAATAACAGCAAGGGTACCCAGCAACAATCTCACACTAACCAAAGGGCTGGCTTAAGTATACATCCAGTGGCAGTTAAAAGCTAGGTAATTTTTTGCCAGAATAATTTTTCCTTCCATAAAAGTCTATGAAGTTACATTTTAACAGCATCTTGACTCATGTTTTTTTGGTGCTGTGAAAACAGCAATATTGTGCAACACTAATTAAACACAAAGTGCCATTAAAAAGCACAAATTACATATTGCTTTTTTGACATCAAGGAAAGAAGAATGCTCCCATCTGTTTAACCCCTTCGCTGCTAGGCCTTTTCCCCTCCTGTGCTTGCTAAGCCATTTTTTGGTGAATTGGGTCAGTGTGCGCTTATGCCCCTGTAACGTTTTGACCACATAAGGTATCCACGCCAAATTTGCGTTCCTTTTCTTCCAACATCATGGGGATTCTAAAGATACCCAGGGTTTGTGGATTCCCTTGGAAGGGTCCCAGAAATTAAGCAAAATATAGTCAAATTTTTGTTTTTTTCAGAAAAATGGGGAAAACGGGTTGCAAATGAAAGCCTCTGGGTTTTTCCCTGCAAATGTTATCAAAAAAGGGTTTCTGGGGCTGAAATCAGCATTTTCTCAGCTTTTAGGAAAGACAGTGTTTTTTCAGAGAACCAACATTTTTCACACAGTTTTGGCATTGATCTGGGACATAGCCTATTTTTGCTATTTTTTAGTGCTTTCAACCTCCTACCAGTTAATGGTAGAAATGAGTTCGAAATCAATAATGGATCCTGGAAATCCATACATTTTAGAAAAGTGGACAACATTCTAAATTCAGAAAGGGGTCATTTGTCTAAATCTATGAAGGTTTCTTTATAGAAATTAACAGTTAAATATTGGAAAAATTGAAAATTTGTTGAAAAAAACAGCCTTTTGTCACAACGTTTTCACCTGTAACTTCTTGTAATTTTGTCAGCTCTTTGAAAGCAATATACCGTTAGACCTTCCTGGTTGTGGAGATGTACAGGACTGGTAGTTTCGCTAAGAACTCGACCAACCCAGAGCCAAAAACTGAGCAGCAACTTGCAATGGTTTTTAGGTCTCGCGACCTATCAATGCGCATTGAGGGAGCGAGAATTCAAGTGCTCAAAATACTCGTGAAACCACGGGTTTTTCCATGCGGTTTTCTTTGAGTTCACATGGCCACTGGCTCGCGCTTTTGGGCCATAAACTTTCCCCCTCCCCAGCCAGCTTTGCCAGCAGCATTTACCTCATCAAAGGCTTCCGCTGCCCCGCCCCCGCCCTCACTTATTCACGGCCGCAGGCCGTGACTTCGAAGGGTGCCCCCTGCTTCACGGCCATCTGTTCCCCAGCACCTCCCCTCTCTCTCCCCTAATTATTCACTGCTGGCCGGCCCGCACATCTAGTTTTCCACGGCTTTCACAGCGTTTTTTACTTTCAAAATATACGGAATGCTTTCTACATGTGTTTAGCACTCTGCTTATCAACAATCTCTCATTTTCACTGTTAACTTTCACTCCTACTTTGGGCAATGCTATATTTTCCTTGTGGCTGGAGTTTTGTATCAACAATTAATAAAAAAAACATGAAGCTACGTAATGAAATATCAAAACGAGCCTTGAGTTTCTTCGTGGTGCAGGGTTAGTCCATTATAATTCATGTCTTCATTATTTTGTTTTATGTGCTCCGTCCTTCAGGTACTTCTTCTCTATTTTGTTTACTTATTTCTTTTCAAGTTTTACATTTGTAGATTAAGAGGAGGACATTTTAGAGACTAACACCAGTCTTAAATCTACCGGCAGGAGGCGCTCTTGCCACATGGCTCATGTTTATAATCTGAATACTTCATTAGGAAAGTGTAAGCTATTGGCTTTGTAAATAACAATGCTATTAATTTATATATTTTCAGTGCCAACACATATTAAATAAATAATTGTCATTTACAATACCAATAGCCCACACTTTCCTAATGCGAGACCTATTGACAACGGCAGTGCTTGTTTATTATGTACCGGGTATAGAGCAATTATTCTGGGAAAATGTATACATGGAAAAATCGGTATGAAAGACACCTATGTATTTCTGAATTGGGTATAAATTATAGAGTTTAGAAACATTATATATTTCCACATTTTCAAAATTGGGAATACTCATACTAGCATGAGAATTATTGGTCATTTTTCAAAATGTTTTTTTTTTTACACAATGTCTTTGATTTTGAAGGGAGAAATGCATGAAAACTCAATAGGTAATAACAGTTGATTTACAAATCTGAATTACCCTAGTCTCCTGAGAAAAATGGTACCCCACTTGCCTGGGTCGGCCTAGTGCCTGCGACAGGAAATGGCGCAAAACGCAACGTGGTCACACCTCAATTTCGCAGGGACAAATGACCATGTTTTGGCAAAGTGACTAGCTGTAGTTTTTGAACCCTAGCTCTGCCGGCACCTAGGGAAACCTAGCAAACCTATACATTTTTGAAACGTAGACACCCAGGGGAATTCAGGATGGGGTAACTCGACTGCCTCCCACCAGGGTCTGTTACCCAGAATCCCTTGCAAAGCTAAAAAATTGACAAAAAAAACTTATGTTCATCACATTTCTGTGGTGGAAAGTTCTGGAATCTGCGTGGATCAACAAATTTCCACCCACTCAGCGTTCCCCAAAGTCTTCTGAGAAAAATGGTACCTCACTTGCGTGGGTCTGCCTAGTGCATGCGTCAGAAAACGGCGCAAAATGCAACGTGGTCGCACCTCAATTTTGCAGTGAAAACTGGCCCTTTTTTGGCAAAGTGCCTACCTGTAGTTTTTTAATCCTCGCGCTGCCGGCACCTAGGGAAACCTAGCAAACCTATACATTTTTTAAAACTAGACACCCAGGGGAATTCAGGATGGTGTGACTCCACTGCCTCCCAGCAGGTTCTGTTACCCAGAATCCCTTGCAAACCTAAAAAATCTGAAAACAAACGCATTTTCCTCACATTTCTGTGGCGGAAAATTCTGGAATCTGCGTGGATCAACAAATTTCCACCCTCCCCACGTTTCCCAAAGTCTTAAGAGAAAAATGGTACCTCACTTGCCTGGGTCTGCCTAGTGCCTGCGACAGGAAACGGCACGAAACGCAACATGGTCCCACCTCAATTTCGCAGTGAAAACTGGCCCTTTGTTGGCAAAGTGCCTACCTGTAGTTTTTGAACCCTAGCTCTGCCGTAACCTAGGGAAACCTAGCAAACCTATACATTTTTGAAAACTAGACACCCAGAGTAATTTAGGATGGGGTGACTCCACTGCCTCCCACCAGGTTCTGTTACCCAGAATCCCTTGCAAACCTAAACAATTGGACAAAAACGCATTTTCTTCACATTAATGTGGTGGAAAGTTCTGGATTCTGCGTGGCTCAACAAATTTCCACCCACCCCGCGTTCCCCAAAGTCGTATGAGAAAAATGGTACCTCACTTGCCTGGGTCTGCCTAGTGCCTGCGACAGGAAACGGCGCAAAACGCAACGTGGTCGCACCTCAATTTCGCAGTGAAAACTGGCCCTTTTTTGGCAAAGTGCCTACCTGTAGTTTTTGTACCCTAACTCTGCCGGAACCTAGAGAAACCTAGCAAACCTATACATTTTTGAAAACTAGACACCCAGGGAAATTTAGAATGGGGTGACTCCACTGCCTCCCACCAGGTTCTGTTACCGAGATTCCCTTGCAAACCTAAAACATTTGAAAAAAAACGCATTTTCCTCACATTTCTGTGGTGGAAAGTTCTGAAATCTGCATGGATCAACAAATGTCCACCCATCCCGCGTTCTCCAAAGTCTTATGAGAAAAATGGTACCTCACTTGCCTGGGTCTGCCTAGTGCCTGTGACAGGAAACGGCACAAAATGCAACGTGGTTGCACCTCAATTTCTCAGCGAAAACTGGCCCTTTTTTGGCAAAGTGCCTACCTGTAGTTTTTGAACCCTAGCTCTGGCGGCACCTAGGGAAACCTAGCAAACCTGTACATTTTTTAAAAATAGACACCCAGGGGAATTCAGGATGGGGTGACTCCACTGCCTCCCACCAGGGTCTGTTACCCAGAATCCCTTGCAATCCTAAAAAATTGGACCAAAAAACATTTTCCTCATATTTCTGTGGTGGAAAGTTTTAGAATCTGCATGGATCAACAAATTTCCTCCCACCCCGCGTTCCCCAAAGTCTTATGAGAAAAATGGTACCTCACTTGCCTGGGTCTGCCTAGTGCCTGTGACAGGAAACGGCGCAAAACGCAACGTGGTCGCACCTCAATTTCACAGTGAAAATTGACCCTTTTTTGGCAAAGTGCCTACCTGTTACCCAGAATCCCTTGCAAACCTAAAAAATTGGGGGAAAAACGCATTTTTCGCATACTTCTGTGTTGGAATGTTCTGAAATCTGCATGGATCAACAAATTTCCACCCACCCCGCGTTCCCCAAAGTCTTATGAGAAAAATGTTACCTCACTTGCCTGGGTCTGCCTAGTGCCTGCGACAGGAAACGGTGCAAAACACAACGTGGTCGCACCTCACTTTCGCAGTGAAAACTGGCCCTTTTTTGGCAAAGTGCCTACCTGTAGTTTTTTAACCCTAGCTCTGCCGGCACCTAGGGAAACCTAGCAAACCTATACATTTTTGAAAACTAGACACCCAGGGGAATTCAGGATGGGGTGACTCCACTGCCTCCCACCAGGTTCTGTTACCCAGAATCCCTTGCAAACCTAAAAAATTCAAGAAACAAAACGCATTTTCCTCATATTTCTGAGGTGGAAAGTTCTGGAATCTGCGTGGATCAACAAATTTCCACCCACCCGCATTCCCCAAAGTCTTATGAGAAAAATGGTTCCTTACTTGCCTGGGTCTGCCTAGTGCCTGCGACAGGAAACGGCGCAAAATGCAACGTGGTCGCACCTCAACTTTGCAGTGAAAACTGGCCCTTTTTTGACAAAGCGCCTACCTGTAGATTTTGAACCCTAGCTCTGCCGGCACCTAGGGAAACCTAGCAAACCTATACATTTTTGAAAACTAGACACCAACGGGAATTCAGGATGGGGTGACTCCACTGCCTCCCACCAGGTTCTGTTACCCAGAATCCCTTGCAAACCTAAACAATTCGAAAACAAATGCATTTTCCTCACATTTCTGAGGTGGAAAGTCTTGGAATCTGCATGGATCAACAAATTTCCACCCACCCCGCATTCCCCAAAGTCTCATGAGAAAATTGGTACCTCACTTACCTGGGTCTGCCTAGTGCCTGCGACAGGAAATGGCGCAAAACGCAACGTGGTCGCACCTCAATTTCTCAGTGAAAACTGGCCCTTTTTTGGCAAAGTGCCTACCTGTAGTTTTTTAACCCTAGCTCTGCCGGCACCTAGGGAAACCTAGCAAACCTATACATTTTTGAAAACTAGACACCCAGGAGAATTCAGGATGGGGTGACTCCACTGCCTCCCAGTAGGTTCTGTTACCCAGAATCCCTTGCAAACCTAAAAACTTCGAGAGAAAAAACGCATTTTCCTCACATTTCTGTGGTGGAAAGTTCTGGAATCTGCGTGGATCAACAAGTTTCCTCCCACCAAGCGTTCCCAGCAGTCTCCCGTTAAAAATGGTACCTCACTTGTGTGGGTAGGCATAGTGGCTGCAACAGGAAAAGGCCCAAATTGTACGATGGAGACTTAAATATTACCTATAGCAAAACTACCTTTTTTTTGGGGGGGGCACCTGAGTTTTTTGCCCTGTGCTCCGCGAACATCCTTGGAAACTACCAAACCCAAACAGGTCTGAAATCCCCTTGTTCTCCCGAGTAAAATGATACGTCACTTGTGTGGGCGGGCCAAAGCAGAACAGGCCAAAAATGTATTTTTAAAAAAGTGTAGAATTCGGTATTTACAAGAAAGCACCGAGAATTCTACTGTTTTGGGGTCATCCTAGTCACAGGCCTTTGGCCCACCCACACATGTGAGGTATCATTTTACTCGGGAGAACAAGGGGAACGCTGGGTGGTAGGACATTTGTGCCGGCACGGAGAACCCACGCAAAAATGTTTGAAAAAGTATTTTTTTAATCTAATTTTAAGGTTTGCAGGGAATTCTGTGTAGGAAAACATTGGGGGACCCACGCATGCCATACCTCTCTGGACTCCCCCGGGTGTCTAGTTTTCAGAACTGTTTGGGTTTGGTAGTTTCACAAGATGGCCGCCAAGCCCGGGCCAAAAAACTCAGGTGTCCCCCCCACAAAATAAGTGAGATTTGCTGTAGGCAATTTTTAAGTCTCCACCGTATGATTTGGGCCTTTTCCAGTTGCAGCCACTATGCCTACCCACGCAAGTGAGGTACCATTTTTATCGGGAGACCTGGGGGAACGCTGGGTGGGAGGATATTTGAGGATCCACGTAGATTCCACAACTTTACCACACAGAAATGTGAGAAAAAAGCAATTTATTTTACAAAAATTGAGATTTGCAGTGGATTCTCTGTAGGAGAATGATGAGGGACCCATGCAAGCCATACCTCGCTGGAGTCTCCCGGGTGTCTAGTTTCCAGAAATGTGTGGGTTAGGTAGGTTTACCTAGATGGCCACCGAGCCCCGGGCCAAAAACTCATGGGAACCGCCTTGCAAAACCAAATTGTTTTGACTGAATTAAGTTTTCAGTTCGACAGCGTGAGATTCTTGGGACAATATTGCATGGAAATTGTGACAGACATTTTCAAGTTTGCAGGACATTGTGGATAAAAAAATAACTTAGAATTCACAGAAAGACATGACCATATACTCCCATGGTTTAACAATATTATCTACATTTAATAAGTTATTTATAGCTGTAATGTACACCTTAACAGAGTTAATCAAAAGTCAAACATTCCAGCACGGCTATCTATTCCTCAAAGACACATACATACAGGTTGGATTTGGCACGAGGGCAAGTGATGGTTCAGTACATAACGTTTTATTAACAAGATATTTCTACGAAATGAAATGCTCTGTCAATAAATAAATGCATAAAAACCGAACCAGTGACTCGCAACTCGTGAGCTGTAAAGCCACGACAAGGCACCAACTGTTTTACAGGCCATTCACGCACCTTTCATACCTGATACACACCAGACCATTGACACCATCCGGAAGGAAAAGCAACACATTACAACATTCACAAAAAGGGACAAGGTACACCCTACTTCAGAATGAGAAAAAAGACAAATATTACTGCACAGCCATCTAATCCGCAAGCACACACACATACTGGTTGGATTTGGCACGAGGGTGAGGGATGACTCAGTACATACAATTGTATTCGCAAGTTATTTCACAAAAATGAAATGCACTGCGAATAATTGAAAGTATGAGAAACTGAACCACTGACTCACAGCTCGTGAGCTGTAAAGCCACGTCAAGGCACCAACCTCTTTACAGGCCATTCATACACCTTTCATACGTGTGACACATACAAAACATTCACAGCGCCAGCCGTGGACCCATCACATTAGAGCACTCACACCAGCAGACAGCGCCATTCAAGAGCCCATCACTTTCACACGCCCACATTCCTGACACTGCAACTACACAAAATGATGGACTGCGTGGAGTGTCGCTCAAATAGCAGTGTGTGTAGTGACCAACAGAAAGTAACTACTCACACACCGCCAGCCGAGCGCCAGTCCACCCACACCACTATCCAAGCACCAGGCCATGCACACCGCCAGACAAGCACCACTACACGCACACTACCAGCCAAGCGTCACTCCACGCACACCGCCAGCCAAGCGCCACTCCACGCACACCACCAGCCAAGCGCCACTCCACGCACACCTCCAGCCAAGCGCCACTCCATGCACACCGACAGCCAAGCACCACTCCATGCACACCGACAGCCAAGCACCACTCCACACACACCTCCAGCCAAGCGCCACGCCACGCACACCGACAGCCAAGCACCACTCCACGCATACCACCAGCCAAGCACCACTCCACGCACACCACCAGCCAAGCACCACTCAACGCACACCGGCAGCCAAGCGCCACTCCACACACACTGCCAGCCAAGCACCACTTCACGCGTACCTCCAGCCAAACACCACTCCACGCACACCGACAGCCAAGCACCACTCCACGCACACCTCCAGCCAAGCGCCACTCCACGCACACCGACAGCCAAGCGCCACTCCATGCACACCGCCAGCCAAGCGCCACTCCGCGCACACCGCAAGTCAAGCGCCACTCCACGCACACCTCCAGCCAAGCACCACTCCACGCACACTGCCAGCCAAGCGCCACTCGACACACACCGCCAGCCAAGCACCACTCCACGCACACCACCAGCCAAGCGCCACTCCACGCACACCGACAGCCAAGTACCACTCCACGCACACCACCAGCCAAGCGCCACTCCACGCACACCACCAGCCAAGCACCACTCCACGCACACCGCCAGACAAGCGCCACTCCACGCACACCTCCAGCCAAGCACCACTCCACGCACACCGACAGCCAAGCACCACTCCACACACACCTCCAGCCAAGCGCCACTCCACGCACACCGACAGCCAAGCGCCACTCCACGCACACTGCCAGCCAAGCGCCACTCGACACACACCGCCAGCCAAGCACCACTCCACGCACACCACCAGCCAAGCGCCACTCCACGCACACCGACAGCCAAGTACCACTCCACGCACACCACCAGCCAAGCGCCACTCCACGCACACCACCAGCCAACCACCACTCCACACACACAGCCAGACAAGCACCACTCCACGCACACCTCCAGCCAAGCGCCACTCCACGCACACCGACAGCCAAGTGCCACTCCACTCACACCGCCAGCCAAGCGCCACTCCACACACACAGCCAGCCAAGCACCACTCCACGCACACCTCCAGCCAAGCGCCACTCCAAGCACACCAACAGCCAAGCACCACTCCACGCACACCACCAGCCAAGTGCCACTCCACGCACACCACCAGCCAAGCACCACTCCACGCACACCGCCAGTCAAACGCCACTCCACGCACACCGCCAGCCAAGCGCCACTACACACACACCGCAAGTCAAGCACCACTCCACACACACCGCCAGCCAAGCACCACTCCGCCCACACCGCCAGCCAAGCGCTAGCCTACGCACACCGCCATCACATTTTGAATTTTTTTAAACAAAACAAACAAAATAATTGCAAATAGATAAAAATCTAGTAACACAAAATCTGTAACTAAATACATTGCACAAATGCCAACCTTAAAAAGGAATACAAATTATTTAAAAAATACATACCAGGCAGTACATTTTACCACTCATGGATACTCCCAAAAATTATTTTGTGTGTGGTAAGCTCTATAGCAAGCAGGCACACACACCCCGGGGTTAGAAGGACACCCAGGGCAGTAAAGACTAATCTCCTTCCGCAAACCTCTTCGCCAACTGACGCTACATCTCCTAGTGGGAAAGTCTTTTGTAGATGTGGGAGGAATGTAATCAGGAAAGTAGCGATCTTTCAATCGAGCCACATCCTCCACCACTCCAAATCTAGGAACACTTACTTGCTCCACAACAACAAGGCTAGATATCACAGAGTGCTGAAACTGAAGAAATGTCAACTTTGACACAGGAGAACACTCCTTGAACACAATAAAAGCATTGAAAGATGCTAAGTAAAAAAAATGGATGGCCAATTTCTTATACCAAACATAAGCATTCCGAATAGCAGTGTAAGGTTCCAACCTCTGATCTACTCTGTCAACACCACCCATGTGCTTATTGTACTCCAGAATGCACACAGGTTTGTGCACTTCAGCAACCTGACCCCAAACTGGCAGAGGTGAACTACTCTCGTCATGGATGGTAGTCAGCATGTACACATCCCTCCTGTCCACAAATTTCACAGCTAGTAGTTTGCCACAACGTAAGGAACTGCACTGACACCTCTGAAGTTTCTTGCAAACAAGCTCCTTGGGAAAACCTTTGCGGTTAGAGCGGATTGTGCCACATGCAAAAGTGTCCACTTTAAACAATTCCTTAAACAATTGCACAGCAGTGTAGAAGTTATCAAGGTACAAATGGTGGCCTCTGTTGAACAGTCTTCTAGCAAGATCCCACACAATTTTCTCTGACACTCCAAAAGTGGACGGACAACCAGGGTGGTCAATAGTGGACTCTCTACCAGTGTACACACGAAAATTAAAAACATACCCTGTCTTACTCTCAGACAACATATACAGTTTAATTCCATAGCGTGCCCTCTTGCTAGGGATGTACTGCCTAAAAACCAAACGACCCTTGAACAAAACACAAGACCCGTCAATAGATATTTCTTTCCTAGGAATGTAAATCTCTGAAAATCGATCAACAAAGTGATCAAGAACAGGCCAAATCTTAAAAAGACAGTCACAGTCAGGATGACTACTTGGCAACGCTAAAGAATTATCCACAAAACGCAACATTCGTAGCAAAAGTAAATACCGATCACGAGTCATAACAGCTGGAAATGGCTGTTGCCATCAAGGGACTGGTAGACCAATATGAAGCCAGGTTCGGCTTCTTTAACAAACCCATCAATAATGTCAATCGCAAAAACTTCTTCAGCTCTTCCAGATTTGTGGGAGTCCACTGGGTAGCTCTAGAGTGGGGCCTAAGTTTGTCACTCTTGACCCTCAAAAACTGTTCAGCATACAAATTAGTCTGCTCAACAATCTCACCCAAAAACACATCATCCATAAATAACTGAAAATACTGTATAGGCAAAAAGTTTTCACAATCCACTCTACACCCTGCATCACCGCTAAAGGCAGGCAACACCGGCTGCACCATGTTAGGATCAACCCAGAGCCCAACACTTCCAGTAGGAAGACTAGCAGCCTCAGGCTGCAATCCAGATGCCTCTTGCACCATCGGCACAGCAGTGTCCTCCTCTAAAACAGGCCCTTCATCTGCACTGAGAGTACCTTCATCATCCCATGATTCCATGTGGAAAGAAAACTCACTGCCAGAATCGTCCCCTCCCTCTTCTCCCTCAGACGCACTGTCAGTGTCATAATCCGGCTCAGAGGAAGACTCAAGAAGCATACCAACCACCTGCTGAGCAGTCATTCTACGGCTAGCCATAATGATTACTAATAAAAGTAACTTGTCACACAAGTCAACAACAACAATCACTATGTAAAATAAACAATGAACAAAATTCACCTTTATCAAAAATATCTATACACTGCAAAACAAAACCACTCACTTGCCTGAAGCAGCTAAACTCACCACTACGTACTCTGCACAGACACAGTATGGATCAACAATATCCCACTAAAAAAGAAAGAGAAAACAAAAATACACATAAGACAATGCAAAACACATCACAAAGAATTTCATGCTCAAAAAAGTAACTAAATGCCACTATGACACCGCCTACAAAAACAAATTACATACATTGCAATATTATTCATTTGGAGTACATACGACAAAAATTATTTTTCTTACCTAAAAAAATGCAACTACACAAAACTGCAGAACAACCACTGTCGAAACCGCAAACAGGAAGCAAAAGCTTTACACTAGATTTAAAAAGAAGAAAAAAAAATTAAAATCACATATTCAAAAAATGCACCAGTCCACCTGCCAAGCTAAGGGGTAGGTGGGCCTAACAGTATAAAATCAAAAGGGGAGCAACCCTTGCCCGTGAGGCCACCCCCACCAAAACAAAAATTAAAAAAACTCTGGTGTCTAGTGGCTTCTGCCCCCCTTGGGGACAGATGGGACTTAACACATACTGCTACTCTACCACTCAAAGAGGCAGTAAAAGCCACAATCATCCTCCCATAAAGGGGGAACGACCCATGTACAAGGGGCGGATCCCCAACTTAAAAATAAACCCTGGTGCCCTAGTGACCCATAAAAAAACCCAGCAAAACTGCCCTTCAAGGCGATACCAAAAGGGGGATGATGGACGGAGCCCTTGAGCAAATCTAACACTCACCCCCAGTCAACTGATCTTGGTTCAATCCATCATCATTATTTAGCTCAATTCATCAACCCTGTTCAGAGATGGCCAAATGCAAATCAGACTGACCCTTTGCGCTTTGATTGCCCTAAGTTGGCAGACGTTGGTCCCTTGCCCACTTTGCCACTGGACTCAAGCTAACCTGGCTGATAACGGCTGATTAGCCAGTAACCAGTCCCTTTATGGTTGTTTCTGGGCCAGGTAAGATATGGCTTGGCAGTTCGGGCTGGACTGCTCCCATGAGGCATAGGGTCAGACTAATTTGCATATGGCCATGTCTGAACTGGGGTGCTGCAGTGAGCTACAACCTAACATCATGGGCATACCAAAATGGCAAGGCAAAATATTTGTGCCAAAAAAAGGGTAGTGACCTTTGCCCAAGGGGACACTCCCCACCACATTTACACACTTGGCACAGTGTGTCAAATTAATTATTACAACTTTTATTTTGCCAAGGGGGGCAAACAAAGCTAAAAGGATGGCCCCCAAAACAAAAACAAAAAAAGTGGGCGTTCAAAAAAGGCCCCCAAGGGGAGTGACCCTTGCCCAAGGGGCCACTCCCCAGCACATCCCAAAATTAAAAAAAAATTTGCCCCCAAGAGGGGAGCGACCCTAGTCTTAGGTGGACGCTCCCCTACACAAAAAAAAAATTGTGGTCTACCTAAAATGGCCCCCAAGGGGAGTGACGCATGCCGAAGGGGCCACTCCCCAGCACATCCTTTTAACATTTTCCCAAATGCCCCCTAAAGGGGAGCGACCCTTGCCTAAGGGGTCACTCCCCAAAACTGAATAAATAATTAGGCATGGCCCTAAAATGGCCCCCCTGAGAGTGGCCCTTGCCCAAGGGGCCACTCCCCAGAACAATGCCCGATTTTGCTTTGTTTTTTAAACAAATATATAAAGTTGTGCCCCCTCCCGGGTGGCCAACAACTTAAAAAATATGTCCCCTAAAGGGGAGCAACCCTTGCCTAAGGGGTCGCTCCCCAAAACTGAATAAATAATTAGGCATGGACCTAAAATGGCCCCCGTGAGAGTGGCACTTGCCCAAGGGGCCACTCCCCAAATCGATGCCCGATTTTGTATTTGTTTTAAATGAGGAAAGTTGTGCCCCCTCCCGGGTGGCCAACAACTTAAACAATATGCCCCCTAAAGGGGAGCGACTCTTGCCCAAGGGGCCGCTCCCCAAACCAACAAACTTAGCGGAATTTTTTTTTTTTTAAATCCCTGGTGACTAGTGGGCATTCCTGCTGCACGATCGCACGATCGTGCAGCAGGAATGCTCTAAAGAGGCATCGAGGGAAAGGAAAACCCTTTCCTTTCCATCGATGCCTCTTTAGTTTAAATCCCCCCGGCCCAGCCCCCAAACGCACCTGTTTCTCCTCCGACGCGCAGGAAGCAAATGGCTTCCCTGCGCGTCGGAGGAGAAAGCCTCGCGCGCTGACGTCATTGATGATGCGGGCGGGGGGGTGGGGGGAGGCAGGGGAAAGTCTTCCCCTGCCTTCCCCGTAGAAATGAAGGAAATCGGGCACCCACGGGGGGAGCGCTGGCGCTCCCCCCGTGGATGGGGCTCATGACGAGCTGAGCACCCGAGCACTGTATGCCATGACGAGCTCAGCTCGTCATGAACATACAAGGGGTTAATGCACAATATAGGCAACTGCATATCAGTAATAATATGTACCATTATTGTGCAATCTGCAGACATCTACGCATAACCTACATAATTGTTTAATTCCTTTAGGAGTGTCTCAAACTTTCATCTTTCTGGGATGGATAACATAAACATGACTTATTTATGGTCAGCACATGTCATTTGCAGCTATGCAGAACTGGCGCAGGACCAAGGCTGGTTAGCATATAGCTGGTTTTAGTCTGAGGACACATGGTGGGCAAAAAACAATGGACTAGAATGAGGCCTCATGTAATTACCAGTGGCTGAGATTAAATTAGGCATTTTCTTTTCTGGAGCTTTGTATAGCGCGACCTTGACCCAAGGGTATCAGAGCGGCAGTTGTGTTACAGACGGGCACATTCATTATTGTTGGGCATGTGGAGTGAAGTGATTTGCCCAGAATCACAGGAGGTAGAGCTTCCCTGCAGAGACTCGAACCCAATTCCCCAGCCCCAAGGTCGACCACTCTGGCCGTATGGCCACATCCTCTTCAATTCATCACTTTTTTGCTTTCTTTGGTGTGACACTCAAAGAGAAATGGGTGTGCCAAGATCTGGGTGCTATGCTCAATGTGCTATAGCACTCAAGCTGTACCCTACTGCCGAGGTCCATATAGGTTACTATTGTGTCCATGAATATGGTTCCTGATCTGGCAGATTTTGCTTAGGCTATTCCTATTTCAGCGGGACCAAGGCTGATATGCTTATTTCTTATTCCTGTCTGAGATGGCATGGTTGGCAAAAAAAAAACAATGGATTGGAACATGGTTCCAAGTAATTATAAGTGGCTGATATAATTGCCCATTCTACCCATCACTTTTTTGCTTTCTGCAAAATCTACTGTAGCAAGCTACCTTATATATTTGTGAAATTTGTGAAAAATGTTCCATGAAGGTCTCTGGAGTTTGCACCCATGTATGGCTGGTGCTTTTGGAGATACTTTGGCATCCCAGCCTTTTACATGTTTGGAGGGTGAAATAGGTTAAATTACCAGCATATGTAATGTTTGTACTCCTATCTTTGATTTTAGTCCAAACAAATACCCTACATTTTTAATGTGAAACAACCCCTTCCACGTGGGTGAGTACCCTCGAGCTCCCCGGCAAAAACATGCACCCCACTTTCCTTTGCACTTACAGATGACACAAATCTGTGTCTACTTATTGTCATAAAGAACACATATTCTATTTAAATCAAGTCAAGTCAAGTAATTTTCGCCTCTTTGCCTGAAGTTCAAGTCCAGTCTCTCAGCAGGTCTACCCCCTCTCTTGCGGCCTCTAGGCTGCACCTTGCTGCCAAATGTTGTGGGCAGCCCTCATGCCTGACCCGGGCTGAAAGTGCGGTGTTCACCCTCTGCTGACCGACTCCATGCTGACCCATATCCTGCTCCCTGTGCCCCTGTTGTAAGGCATCTCAAGGTCACAGGCATGGGCGGCTCCTCTTTTGGCTATTGCGGTCCATCTGCTATCCCTTTGTGCTGTCTGTAGTAAATAGGTTCCAGAGGCCAAGTAAGTAGAAGTAAAGGAGTTCTTTATTCAAGATGATAAGTGCAACAAGAGCAGACCCTCCGCTGCAGCAGCAACCAGTAAACTGCCACAGCATGGAATCCACAGTATAAACAGACATAGAACACAGAATACAGAATATCACGCAGGTAAGTTCTACAAAGACTAGAGAGATAACTTACAATGTACTACACATCTTCTCCCTTTCTATTTTACCCCCCAAAAAAAGAAAAAAAACTTAACACACAAAATCTTGCAGATAAACAGGTGGTCGGTGAGACCTAGTAGAATGTGCACCAAGTAAATCATTGCGAACAGGAGACTCATTCTGTAAAAGTATACTGTGAAGAACAGGGTTAAACCCAAAATAAGTCACTGGGACCTGGGTATACAATTATTATGGACAAAAAGGGGTCCCGGACATAAAGGTACAATTTTTATAAAGTGAAAAGAATTAAAGAAATTGAGAAAGGAAAACAAGTGAAGATGCGGTGCTTTTATTCACACAGCAACTATTTCAACCTTTTTATGGTTATATCATTCATGAGAGAATTTATACTTCATCACAATACTTTGTGCCCACATAGGATAACGGGGGGGAAGTGACGTGAGGGGTTCAGTGAACAAAAAGTAAAATTTGAACAAGGTAATCATTTATATACACCATTGGTCAGTAATCATATATACATCCATAAAATGGTCGCCCTAATTTGGAGCCACATGAAATGCGTTAGTCACTGTATAGTTACACAAAACCAAAAAATCTCCTAATTGGCTGTACAAATCCTGATTGATATTTTAGGAGTTGGTAAACGTAGTGGAAACAGTCAGCGTTTCGACCCTGAGCAGGTGTAGGGTAGTTTATCCCTTACGAGGCGGGTCTTCATCAGGACAGGGGGGCGGTGTGCATGCCTCCTAGGGTAAAGATAATGTGAAATAAATCAGGAAAAAGGTCTAAAAAATCCCAAACAATTGCCGTAGCAAGGTAAATGCTCGGCAAACTCATTTAAAACCTACACTGAGCGAGGACTGACATAGTCGATAAGCACATTTACCTTAGCAGAGAAGGACTGATTGAGCTGACATCAAGTCCGTCAGGCGTACTTCGTGCTGTTTCTGAATACATGGGAGAGGACCGGATTAGGATAAGAAAAATATCAGTATCATCTGTAAGGGATACGCGGTAAAAAGGTGTAGTTTTACCTTGGTGCCAAAGGTCTATGTCGAGGCTGATTTGATTAGGTCGTATCTAGAAGAAAGGGAGACGAAGGACTCATAGTTATGGGATCCACTTCGTTGTGTTGAAATTATTAACGGAAGGTCATAAATTGGAAAAACGGGGGAGCCTGGAGTACCCCGAGAGGGCTTACCTTTCCACGGAATTGGGTCCGCAAGAATTGGTTCTGAAGACAGGCGAGGTAACGAGGCAGTGAATGCCGGCGACTCGTGTAACCAGGAAGTCGGAGCAAGGGGGCGTGGTTACGTCTTTTTATGCGTGTAAACACAACTAAAGACGGACTTCTCGATCAGTTGCTAGGTTGCCAAGGACTCAGCCAGTGACGTCCTGTAACCAGGGAAAATGATGATGATTATTGTGTATTGTTTCGTTACCCAAAAGGAAAGACCGGGGTTGCACTCACGATTAGTCACAAGGACGCGCATCTTTTTCACGCATCTTTTCACAACCAGCCACCATTATTGAGATCGCACAGCATTTATAGAAAAACCCATAAACCACAGGGGCGTACCTAACAGACATGTCGGTATTGCCATGGTCAACACATGGATGTTATTCAAGGGTTAACTTACATAATGTGCCTGTACCTTCCATACAAGGTGGTAAAAGGACACAAACCCTTTACTTTCATATATTGACATTAGAACAGAAGTCAAAGGATAGTGAAAGTTCACACAACATCAAGAGAATGAATAGGCAAGAGTTCATAGAGCAGCCAGTTGTACAAAACTACTCTCAGTCTCATTGAGACCATTGTGTACAGAGTCAAAAAATTCTATCCATTTCAGTTCCCTGACATTAAGGATGGGAGCAATGTTTCCTCCCCTGGGGCCAAGCTTTACTTCTTCAAGTACAATCCACTTGAGAGTTTCTGGAGGATGGTTTTCTTTTATGCAATGTTCCACTAGCGGTGCCCCAGTCACTTTACACCTGACACGGCTGCAATGTTGTAAGAATTGCATTTTTACGCGTTGTTGTGTCTGACCTACATAAATTAGGTCACATGGGCAGACTATACAATAAATCACGTCTGCGGTGTTGCAATTAGTGTGGGTTTTCAATTTTATGCGGTGGTGTTTGAAAAAGAATTCCTTTGTTTGAATAGTGGAAGGGCATGCTTTACACTTTCCACACTTGAAATGGCCCACGATGGCTGGAAGGTTCCACAGAGAAGTGATGGTTGATGAGGGTGAGCAATCCAAAAATGAGCAAATCACATGATCACGGATGTTTTTTGCCTTCTTAAAAGAATGCAAAGGTAAGCTGTTATCCTCAAGATCATCCGAGATTATCGTCCAGTGTTTGTTTATAGCTTTTTAATTTCATTGCTCTTGGTTGAGAAAGTTGTTACACATATTAGACGTTGATCCATATTTTTGGTGCGTTCATTAGGTTCTAGCAAAATCTCCCTCGGGTTGAACCATGCTCTCTTACGGGCTCTTTTGGTCAGGCGCTTGGGATATCCACGTTCAATGAGGCGGTCCATCAGGTTCTCTGACTGTTCCATATAATCCTCCTTCTTGCTGCAATTACGCCGGATCCTTAAAAATTGTCCATAGGGCAAATTGTCCCTAAGACCCCTAGGGTGGTGGCTGGAGTACTGGAGTAAAGAGTTGCGTTCTGCTGGTTTTCTGAAGAGGGTCGTGTATCTGGTTTCATCCTCAGCGATTATAGAAAGATCCAGAAAGTCTATTTTTGACAAAACAAAATTTTTTAAGGATCCGGTGTAATTGCAGCAAGAAGGAGGATTATATGGAACAGTCAGAGAACCTGATGGACCGCCTCATTGAACGTGGATATCCCAAGCGCCTGACCAAAAGAGCCCGTAAGAGAGCGAGACTGAGAGTAGTTTTCTACAACTGGCTGCTCTATGAACTTTTGCCTATTCATTCTCTTGATGTTGTGTGAACTTTCACTATCCTTTGACTTCTGTTCTAATGTCAATATATGAAAGTAAAGGTTTTGTGTCCTTTTACCACCTTGTATGGAAGGTACAGGCACATTATGTAAGTTAACCCTTGAATAACATCCATGTGTTGACCATGGCAATACCGACATGTCTGTTAGGTACGCCCCTGTGGTTTATGGGTTTTTCTATAAATGCTGTGCGATCTCAATAATGGTGGTTGGTTGTGAAAAGATGCGTGAAAAAGATGCGCGTCCTTGTTACTAATCGTGAGTGCAACCCCGGTCTTTCCCTTTGGGTAACGAAACAATACACAATAATCGTCATCATTTTCCCTGGTTACAGGACGTCACTGGCTGAGTCCTTGACAACCTAGCAACTGATCGAGAAGTCTGTCTTTAGTTGTGTTTACACGCATAAAAAGACGTAACCACGCCCCCTTGCTCCGACTTCCTGGTCACACGAGTCGCCGGCATTCACTGCCTCGTTACCTCGCCTGTCTTCAGAACCAATTCTTGCGGACCCAATTCCTTGGAAAGGTAAGCCCTCTCGGGGTACTCCAGGCTCCCCCGTTTTTCCAATTTATGACCTTCCGTTAATGATTTCAACACGACGAAGTGGATCCCATAACTATGAGTCCTTCGTCTCCCTTTCTTCTAGATACGACCTAATCAAATCAGCCTCGACATAGACCTTTGGGACCAAGGTAAAACTACACCTTTTTACCGCGTATCCCTTACAGATGATACTGATATTTTTCTTATCCTAATCCGGTCCTCTCCCATGTATTCAAAACAGCACGAAGTACGCCTGACGGACTTGATGTCAGCTCAATCAGTCCTTCTCCGCTAAGGTAAATGTGCTTATCGACTATGTCAGTCCTCACTCAGTGTAGGTTTTAAATGAGTTTGCCGAGCATTTACCTTGCTACGGCAATTGTTTGGGATTTTTTAGACCTTTTCCTGATTTATTTCACATTATCTTTACCCTAGGAGGCATGCCCACCGCCCCCCTGTCCTGATGAAGACCCGCCTCGTAAGGGATAAACTACCCTACACCTGCTCAGGGTCGAAACGTTGACTGTTTCCACTACGTTTACCAACTCCTAAAATATTAATCAGGATTTGTACAGCCAATTAGGAGATTTTTTGGTTTTGTGTAACTATACAGTGACTAACGCATTTCATGTGGCTCCAAATTAGGGCGACCATTTTATGGATGTATATATGATTACTGACCAATGGTGTATATAAATGATTACCTTGTTCAAATTTCACTTTTTGTTCACTGAACCCCTCACGTCACTTCCCCCCGTTATCCTATGTGGGCACAAAGTATTGTGATGAAGTATAAATTCTCTCATGAATGATATAACTATAAAAAGGTTGAAATAGTTGCTGTGTGAATAAAAGCACCGCATCTTCACTTGTTTTCCTTTCTCAATTTCTTTAATTTTTTTCACTTTATAAAAATTGTTCCTTTATGTCCGGGACCCCTTTTTGTGCATAATCATTCTGTAAAAGAGCAGGAGCATCCCCACCACCAGAATTACCGAGTTCAACATGAATGGGAGGGTCCAAAGGTGTGTGAGTGTCTAACAAATACCCACTCGTGGTAGGAACCTCACAATCAGGAAAGTGAGTGGTACCACTATCCTCAGAGAGAGAAGAGGAACCTTTAATGGACAAAGCAGACTTCATTCTCTTATAAAGAGCAACTCTTCTAAAGTTCCAACACTCTCCATTGTTAAGAATAACACAATGATTAAGTATTTTTTTACTTTAAAAGGACCTTTGAATTTTGAGAAACCCCTTTGTAGTCTTCCCAACTTAACCTTGATCAAATCCCCCACAGAGAAAGGAGAAGAACCAGGTGCAAGAGGAGAAGAAACAACTTGAGCCTGTTTCTCCTTAAAAACACCCTGTTGATTGTGCAAAGTAACGACATCTCTCATCCATGAAGGAAACAACTTCAAACCGGGATCACGTCCTCTCATCAATTAAAAATGCGACAGATCTCCAACTGCCAAAGGAGTAGTGCGGTAGGCCACAACATTTCATTTACTATCTTTCGAAAACAATACACCCACTACTAGAAGCCATTTGAATAATGCCCTTCACAACCTTGTTAGCCCTCTCACAAATCGCATTGCCCTGGGGATTATATAAAGATGTACGATGATGTGAGATACCACATTCCTTTAAAAATACTTGCATATCCCTAGATGTAAGTTGAGGACCATTGTCAGTGATGATGGCTGAAGGCAAACCCTCGTCTTTGAAAAGATTCCCTAAAAACCTGATGGTATTTGATGTAGTGATGTCATTAGTGAAGTGCACAACCAACCATTTCGTAAAAACATCAACTACCACTATGGCGAATCTGTCCCTCTGTGGTAAATAAATAAATAATACCTCTATTTTTGACTAGACATACAATAGCAGATAGCTCAATAAATAAGAGTCAAGATTCGAGGTAGTAGGAGTATGCAGGTTTAATACAGCATAAAGGACAGGAACAGGACAACCTGCACGGGAATAGGATGGCAGCGCTGCACGGGGCAGGGACAAAGGAATGGAATGGCAACTTTTAATAACAGTGCACAAGTATATATACTTAAACAAAATACATGATGTTCAATACAATAGGCGTAGCAGTGGGCAGGGCCTATAGCAGTCGCGAGAGATAAGGCAGAAAGTAGGTGTAACAAGAGGCGTGAACAGGGCGTATACATAGACATGTGATGTAAACGTAACGGAATATGTCACAAATGGGCGGAAACATGGAGGGGGCTACCTAAGGAGCCGGGACCTCTAACCTAGTGGTGCGCGCAAGCTGGCAATGACGTGTTACTAGGGAGAAGCTGGGGGCTATGACTTCTGAGCTAGAAGGAGAGACGAAAGTCTGGAGAGTCAGAGCGACATGTACCTAAACACTATCTAGTATCTGATGTTTAGAGAACATGTTTGATAGAATCCAAAAGTTATCAGGGCAAAGGCTAACAGACACTAAGACTGGTGCATGCATTATTCTACATGTAGTGTGTGTTGAGGAATATTAAATGACCATAAATACAGTATTTCTCTTACATGGAGACGTAAAGGCTAGACGATGACTGAAACTATTGATGCGATTCAGTAGCTTAGGAATGCAGAGAAGGAGGGCTGGACTGATAACTAAAATCATAACATACTCTTGGCAGACTGGCAGGCAGAGCCAGGCCGAGCCGGGCACTGTGAGGCAGGAAGTAAGTGAAGGGTCAGGGATACAGGTGGGGGCTGTATCGCTCCTCGGAGAGGGTTCAGGAGACTGGAGCTGAATCTGAGTCCGGACCCTTTTGAGGCCTAGAAACGGGGACTTTCAATGAAATAACGTGCACACTGAGAAACGTGGCAATGTAGCTTTACATAGGCCTAATACTCGTAGCTTTCACGAGGACTGGAAACTGGCATACTAGAGATGGACACAACTGTAATTGCGTCTTTGATCGATCATGGGGAATACATATGCATATTAATCATGCACATATATCATAAGATGGGGAACACGTAGGGACACAGAACATGGCAAAATTTACTTTTCCACATTCCCTCCTTGTCACTACGTTTCCATCAGGAAACATCAATATTCATGATACCATCTATCATTTCATACAGTATCATTTGCTCGTCTCGAAATTTCTTGGAACGGGATCTAGGATGGGACTTGGGACTAGGAATACAAGAGGTAGCACAAATGCCGCAAATCGCAGGGCCACATTGTATACAGAGGCAGCAACTGAATATGATCGCTACTGCAATACCTAGAAAGGACAATACTTTCCATCCCCAGGCAGAAATTATACTCCAAAACCAACCGGACCATGTCCAGGTGCCTGGATTCTGGTGTAACTGATGGGCAATTTTATGAAGTCTGGTTATAGCTGAATAAACAGACGGCGCGTTATTAGGAATGAAAATGCAGCAACTAGATCCGATGACTCTACATGCTCCTCCTCTATCGGCCAGTATGACGTCAAGAACGAGACGATTTTGGAGCACGACAAATCTCATAGCAGATTGCTCTTCGGTTAAGTTACCTAGAGCAGAGGCAGTCTCATTCACTACTGCCTCAAGGGTTCTGGTTAATCTACGGATTAACTTACTATTCTGGATAGGTCCTATAAAGAAAAAGAATCCTCTATTGAAATCTGTATACTGTTCTAGAGCAGTTTCAGTTTGATCGACAATTGGGGACTCGATCTCCCTTCTATGTCTAATGTGTACTAGATGTGTGTTTCTGTGATAATCGGACGGGGCTAGGAAAACTGGTGGCAGTAGGAAGGCAATGTAACAGGTTCCATCCCAATCGAGGGGCAGACGAACATATGCGGTCTGACCACAAACAAAATAAGAATGACGTGAAGCTTTGAAAATAGATTTCCCACTGTCACTATACTTGACAATAGTAGTACAATCACTATGTCCTACATGTACGGAACCATTATTTCTGACACATAATTCGCCTTTGACTGGTAGTACTGAAATAGCAGGTAAGTCTGGAGTAGGATCAGACTGAACATTCAGAACCATGAAATTCGAAGAATAATTACCCAAATTATAAACTTCATTTTTTAGATCTAACCCTGTTCTGTGGGGAAGACCTTGCTTGTCTGGAAAACATATACTGTTCAGAAGGGACATATCAGTTGAGGATGACGTTAACGTGGACCATGCTCCACATGAACCATTATGTGAAAACGGATAAGGAAAGAGTGGCAGAACTCCCTTCGGTGTCTGGAAAGGGGGGAGTCGACCACACACCCAACAATTAGTGGCATTGCTGGTCTGGTGTGAATAATGCAACATACGGATAAATGTATTGTTGCGCATAGCAAGACGATAGGATAGTTCGTGAGGAGGCAGATCACTAAATGTGTGCTCTACTGTAGCATTAGAAAACATATTTACATGAGAAATTGGAAAACATAAATGAAATGCATAACTCGTGCAGGTAACCATTAAGCTTAAAAACAATATAAAACTTAGAAAAACGATACATCGGATTGAGTTTTGACTAACTCTCTCACTATGGGGGTCTATTTCATACATGTCAGATACCTGTCTAACCGTTTCACCTAGGGGAGGACTTAGACAATTAAACTGGCTGACTTATTTTACTAGACCGGAGCTTACTTTTATACTCCTGCTGTGGAGTTTTCTCTAACAGGGGAGGCTTGGTATCAATGTCATTTGCGGGACAGTCCTTAAGAATAGTATCCTGGCAGTCTTTAAAATCTTGACAATCCTTGGAAATGTTCTTGGAAACAGTTTTTAGTCCGTGAAATTTCTTGACGTGTGACAGGTGCACCCACCCCTTCCTGCCTTCCAACTTGACGGCAGTACGGGTGGTTAGAAGGACTAACTTCGGCTCCTTCCAACGAGGCTCCAGTGGACTTGAACGATCAAAATTGCGGACGAGGACCAGGGTTCCGGGAAGGATCTCGTGTGGTTTGACTTCAGTATTGTCGGGAAATGCAGCGGCAACCTGTGAACGACAAGAGTGTAGGGCAGACATCAAGGAAGCTAGGTAATCTGTCAGCATATTACTGGAAACATCTGTAATACTTCGGGGTCTAGGTGTACCCCACATATTCGGGGGGCGGCCGAATACGACCTCATAAGGGGACAGACCTGATCTGGAGTGTGCGACCATGCGCATATAAAACAAAGCGACTGGCAGAGCAACTAACCAGTCTACACCTTTTTCTTGACAGATTTTGGCAATGCGGATTTTCAAGGTTTGATTATGTCTCTCTACGAGACCGGCTGCTTCTGGATGGCGTACACAATGGAACTTCCACTGGTACCCTAACAAAAGGGAAACGTGCTTCATTAGTTCAGATGAGAATGGCTGGCCGTTATCAGAATACACGACCCTAGGGAGTCCATAACGGGGGAAGAATTCACGAACCAACTGCTTGGCAGTGGTCGCGGCTGTGTAATCTGGGACTGGATATGCTTCTGTCCACCTGGACAAAGCGCATACAACTACAAGGACATACTTGAAACCTCGACATCGCTCCATCTGAATATAATCCATCTGGAGGACTTCAAAAGGGTGGTCAGGAGGTTGGAATCCACCTTGTTCCACCGGGACACTTTTACCTGGATTGAACTGGCAACATATCATACAGGTACGGACTTTCTGCTTGGCTGCAGCTCGTAAATGTTTGTTAAACCAAATGTTCTGGATACTGTCTAACATGGCTTTTTCTCCTAAGTGTGCTGGACTATTTGCGGTATTGATAATGACTTGAACCATTGAGTCGGGGAGAAACCATGTGGCTTTTCCCTTCGTCACCCATCCCTGATCTGTCTGGACCCCTCCTTGTTCGGACCATTTCTTGATTTCCTCGGGAGTAGCATGTAACTGGATATCTATGACATCTTGAGTAGGGTCCTTAACTGTCATACAAGTAGTCTGTTCTAGAGTGGATGTCGGTGTCTTGTTAACTGGTATGTCTGGTGTCTGTGCTGTAAGCTTGGCTGTTCGATCTGCTAGATCATTACCTTGGGAAATAATGTCAGTAACTTTCGTATGTGCTTTGCACTTCATGATAGCGATAGCTGTCGGTAAATGTATTGCATCTAACAGAGCTTGAATAAGGAACCCATGCTGAATCTTGGTTCCATGAGAAGTCATGAAACCTCTCTCCTGCCAGAGCACTCCGAAGTCGTGTACAACTCCGAATGCGTAGCGTGAATCTGTGTAAATATTAACTTTCAGGTTCTTGGCGTGTATGCAGGCTTGAGTCAGAGCGACTAGCTCTGCTGCTTGAGCGGACAGGATGTCAATACGGTGTGTTTCAATAACTTCAGTATCAGTAGTCACTGCATACGCGGCTACTAGTTCTCCTGTACTCGTTCTCATACATGAACCATCCACATAAAGTGTCAGGTCGGGGTCTGGTAATGGAATATCTGTCAGGTCTTGTCTCGGCTTAGTCATAGTGTTAACTACTTCCACACAGTCATGTGTGGCAGGATTTGAAGTAACTGACGGTAACAGTGTAGCAGGATTTAGAACGTTGCAGCGTCTGATTTCTATGTGTGGCTGGAATAGTGTCAATTCATAACCTGTCAAACGTGCAATTGTCAAGTGCTGAGTCTGTGTTCGGTTTAAAAGAACTTCCACGGAGTGTGGAACTTGTACTGTCAGGGAATGTCCTAATACTATGGAATCACTTTGTCTAATAGCTAGTGCTGTGGCTGCAACTGACTTGAGGCACGCAGGCAGCGCCTGGGCTACTGGATCTAATGTGCTCGAAAAATAAGCACAGGGCTTGTATTGTCCGGCTTGATCTTGTGTGAGAACAGATAATGCTGTACCATCGCGTTCTGTGACAAAAAGTGTAAAAGGCTTACTGTAGTTCGGTGTAGCTAGAACAGGAGCTTGGCATAAAGCTTTCTTTAACTCATTAAAACTAAGTGTATGTTCAGATGTCCAAGGGAGAACAGTCGATACGGCTGCCTCCTGTGTCGTTAACTGTATCAGTGGCTTGGCTAGAAATGCATACTGAGGAATCCATTGTCTGCAATAAGAAGTAAGGCCTATAAAAGCACGTACCTCCTTCTGTGTCTTGGGCTGAGGGAGACTCGCTATTAACTGGATACGGTCAGGTGTCAACTGCCTACCCCACTTGGACAGCAAGTGGCCTAAGTAGATCACTTGCTGGACACAGAATTGAAGTTTTGAAGGGGACACCTTGTGCCCCATCTCGGCTAGGAAATACAGAACTGTGAGTGACGCTCGCTCGCAAGTACGTTCAGAACGGGCTGTGATCAGTAGATCATCGACATATTGGAGCAGGGCAGTGTCAGTTGGCATGTGAATATTGTCTAGTTGTCTCTTGAGTGCTTGACTGTAAATACTAGGACTTTCTGTGAAACCTTGAGGAGCTCGTGTGAATTTATAGCTCCTTCCATTTAAACAGAATCCGAAAAGGTACTGTCTGTCTGGATGAATGGGGACACTGAAAAATGCGTTCTTGAGGTATATTACTGTAAAAAATATTGCCTCAGAATCAATGGCTGTCAATAGAGATGAGATATCTGGAACAACTGGGTACTGGGGAATGATACATTTATTGAGTTCTCGAAGGTCAATCACTAATCGATATACTGGGGGTGCATTTGGATCAGTACGTTTCATGACTGGAATGATAGGAGAATTACATACATTGGAGTCAGTTTCTACAACTACTCCTTGAGCAATGAGCTCGTCAATAATTTTGGATAAGGCTGCTACAGCCTCAGGTGGCAATCTGTACTGTCTGATTCGTGGTAACACTACACCTTGCTTGAGAGTCACACGATGGGGTGTGATTCGCATGAAACCAACATCAGTTGGACCTTGCGCCCATAGATGTTGCGGAACATTAGACAATCTCGGATCAAAATCTCGTAATACATAGTGACCCTTGAAGTCACGTAAAAACAAACGTATCCCCTCTGGGGAACAGCAAATAACTGCACCTAATTCTTTCAGTGTCTTAATACCTAACAAATTTTCTGGACATGACTTCGTAAGCAATAGATCAGTAGTTCGGGACAATGGACCTACTTCTAGAGTAACTGGCTTTGATATCTCGTTTACAATAGGCTTTCCTGAAAATCCAAGGGAAACATTTCTAGAGCCTGAGAGCGGAGCCCCTGGAACCTCGTCGTGACTAATGGTAGTCCTACTTGCCCCTGTATCAATCAGAAACTTTCTGTCTTTCCCTAATACTTGACTGTTACGTAGGGACCTTCTTGATCTACAGGAATCTCGATGAGAGGCAAGCCTACCTCCCTCTCTAGGCTGTTTCATGAATACGCTTGATACTCTGGATACTCGGATTGTGCATACTGGTACATCTGCTGTGTAACATGCTGTGTTGCAGCTATAGGCTGCGGTGCTGGAACTGTCTGTTGTGCATTCTGTGGTGACTGAGAAGTCTGTGAAACTTGTTCTTGTCTAGGCGGACGTGGTCTTTCTTTAGTTTTACCAGTGGCTATACTGTGTTTCAGAACTGCACACTCGTTTATAAAATGACCTGGCTGTTTACAATAATTGCATGTCCCTTTAACGGGAGCTGCAGGATGACTGGCTTGATTCGCTTGATTCGGACCCCTCTTCTGACTGTCTTGTGGAACAGATTGTGCAACTAGTACTTTCATTTTCGTGTCTTTCATACGTCTCCTCTCGTGTTCTTGCTCTTCTCTGATTCTATTCTGGTGATACTGGAGCATTTGGAGCATCTGGGACGGGGTACTAGCTTGCCAAGTACTTTCGACTTTCAAAACTCTATTCTTAACTTGTGGACTTGAATTCTCGACTAATTTAGTAACAAAAAGATGAGGGTATGACTCGCTACTCGTCTTCAAACCACTGTTTATTATAAAACATTTCTCAAATCTAGAATAAAAATCACTAGTATCTTCGTCTGGTTTCTGTTTACAGGCTGAGATTGCATCCCAGTCTTCCTTTTTAGTGGCTAATAACCTAGGCAAAACTTGTATTAATAATTCTGGTAATTCTTTACATTTGTCTCCAAGACCGGTACCTGGTACACGTATCTTATCTTCAGCTTCTAGAGCTGTCCAATCAATCTTTTTCTCTCCCACCTCCCAATCCTTTTCCTTGAGTTTTTCGTATATGCCCGCAGGCAACAGGACTTTTAACATTTTAATAATATCTGGATACGTGTATTCTCCCATACGGAGCATGTCTTTTAATTCTCGGTGGAACCCTGCTGGATCTTTGTCGTGACAGGGAATTAATTTCTTCATCTCTAAGAGTTCCATCTTGGTAACTGGGGTGTAAACAAATACTCGTTGCATTTCACCACCCGCTGTCCTAACTGGGTGTACTTCTCGTAACGGATGCTGTCTATCTATATAAAACGGTTTACTTTCTGGAGGTGAGACGTGAACAAAATGCGGATTCAGAAACGTTCTATATTTGTGGCGCTGTTCTAGAATGACACTAATTAAATCGGTGCCTAAACCTTTCCATCTATACTGGAGTAACTCGTTCAGGACATCATGTAACGGACCTGGATCAGAATGTTGACCCTCATACAGAGTAATGAGGTGCTGGATCATATACATACCCACCAGTCGCTGCTCGGCTGGGGGCAGTTTCAGAAACATTTGTGCCACTATTTCGGATGGAAAAGTGGTAGAATCAGTAATCCATCGGACTGCTGATCGGGCTAGTTCTTGTTCATGCATGGTACTTAACTCACTATAACCGATTCGTGATTTCAGAATGTGATCGGTAGCTTGAAATACTTGTTCTAGAGAACCTTGTTCTGGTGCTGGAAGAGGAACAGTTTTCTTGTGTTCTAGGCGTAAATGTCGGTCTGGAAATCTAGATTTACCTACATACGCTATTCTGGCGGTGTTCTCGTCGTCTACCTCTTCAGTAGGAGAGTCATTTTCTTTCTCGCTTCCTAGAGCTTCTTTGCGTTGTTTGTGTAACCTTATTATTTCTTTACGTATTTTCTTGTACATACTCTCTATACTATTGAGTGTCTTGTGCTTACCCTCGGCTATATTATCACTCCACTTTGTCAGAATTTTCATTTCGGTCGGATCTTTAGTCGGGGAATCTTGTTCCCGTATTAAACAATTGATCAAAAACTTTAATAACATGAACTGGATCTCAGCTTTTCTGAGAGACATGACTTCAGCAATACTTTCTGGATCTTGTCCTGTACGAATGAAACGATACATTCTGTCTAGATCTTCTTTCATATTCGGTAGGGTGACCAAATACTCGGACACCTGCCTTATACGTACGGAATATATAACCATACTATCCTCGCCTGGGACTGGATCATAACAGCATTCAGTAAGAGCTCGCCTGATTTCTGCAATGGACTGATATTTAGGCATACGCTGTAACGCACGTTCATGTAACTCGACTGCCCCAAGACGTCTACTTGGCGGCGGGGTACCAGGAGGACCTCCTCCCGCGGCCCCTAAACTGGAATCGTCGACTGATACTCTTCGTGCTGGCAGAGTGACTGATGTGGCGGGAATTTGTACTACGGGCTGGACCGGGGGTACCGTAGCAGGTACTGCAACAGGTGCCCCGGTGACTGGAGGAGCAGGACTTACATTATTTACAGGAGCTGGCGGAACAGGATTTGCATATTCTGGGACTGTGTCGTCCAAATAGGACGAGAGAAAAATATCAGCTGCGGTCGGTTTGTGACGTAGCTTGGTCGGAACTAAAGGTGGCGGAAAATTACTGGATGCCTCCGGGGTTGCTTTTGGCAAGCCCTCGGCAAGAAGAGGATACATACCCTTAATGAGGGCATTCCTCTGTCTGTCTGACTGTTCGGTTTTAACTCGTTCACCAATTTCGATTAGTTCCCTTTCTTGGGCTCTTTCTGAGGATTCTCTACTTAATTCTGACTTTCTGATTTCTTTTTCTGTTCTTTTATGAGATTCTTTGCGCCATAACTCGATGGCATCTTTCTGTGACTGTCTGGCTTTCTTTTTCCATAATACTTCTTCTACTCGCATGATGCACTCGGCATCCCATGTACCCGATACGGGCCATCTATATTTCTCTTCTAACTGTTTGGTGTACTCCACCCACAAGTCTAGATACAATATGGCACTTATGCCATGCTTTTGATACATAAAATGACCTGGACTGTCCCTAGGCGGGACAGGAACTGCTTCTTCTAACAGACCTTTTCTAGTTCTTAACTGACGTAACTTTGAAAACAATGGCATGACTGGGCTGGAGTCTAGACACAATTACAATACACAATGAACACGATAATTACTGAGGGTACACCACTTTCATACCACGACATTGAAATACATGAATGACATTTAAAATAACAGTTCGGACAAAATACTACCTGGAATACTGGAAACAGAATACATGAATTTCTCGAGAACAGAACGGACTAGAACAGAAACGAGAGGCACTGCTAAAACAGTACGAAACTTACCGGTCTCATAAAGAGACACGTCAGGACCCGCATCCACCTAAGTGGACACTTCGTGTTGGATCTGTGTACCCAAACCCACGGACCAGAGACAATGCAATTGACCCTGTCTAGATACTACCCCAGCAACGGTACTCACCGGGCAGCAAGAACGGAAGGCCTCGGACTGGACTGGACTGCTACGACGACGGACGGACGAACTTCGGACTTCAGTTACAGGTGGGCCTCCGGATACCTCGGACCTTGGTCTCTCGGCTTGGGCTCTGGTCGGGACTCGCCGCGTTCCTCCACCGCCTCGTCTGGACGCTGGACCGCAACCTCCGTCTCCTCCGTGGGCCTGAGGGATACTTGAAGCAGAAATATCTGCACGTGGCCGGTATGGTTCCGTCACGGCTGCAGAGGATCAGGGGGCTTGCGTGGCTTCACCGGCGCGTGGGGAAAGGGCAAGGTCCTGTTCGGGCGCCATTATGTGGTAAATAAATAAATAATACCTCTATTTTTGACTAGACATACAATAGCAGATAGCTCAATAAATAAGAGTCAAGATTCGAGGTAGTAGGAGTATGCAGGTTTAATACAGCATAAAGGACAGGAACAGGACAACCTGCACGGGAATAGGATGGCAGCGCTGCACGGGGCAGGGACAAAGGAATGGAATGGCAACTTTTAATAACAGTGCACAAGTATATATACTTAAACAAAATACATGATGTTCAATACAATAGGCGTAGCAGTGGGCAGGGCCTATAACAGTCGCGAGAGATAAGGCAGAAAGTAGGTGTAACAAGAGGCGTGAACAGGGCGTATACATAGACATGTGATGTAAACGTAACGGAATATGTCACAAATGGGCGGAAACATGGAGGGGGCTACCTAAGGAGCCGGGACCTCTAACCTAGTGGTGCGCGCAAGCTGGCAATGACGTGTTACTAGGGAGAAGCTGGGGGCTATGACTTCTGAGCTAGAAGGAGAGACGAAAGTCTGGAGAGTCAGAGCGACATGTACCTAAACACTATCTAGTATCTGATGTTTAGAGAACATGTTTGATAGAATCCAAAAGTTATCAGGGCAAAGGCTAACAGACACTAAGACTGGTGCATGCATTATTCTACATGTAGTGTGTGTTGAGGAATATTAAATGACCATAAATACAGTATTTCTCTTACATGGAGACGTAAAGGCTAGACGATGACTGAAACTATTGATGCGATTCAGTAGCTTAGGAATGCAGAGAAGGAGGGCTGGACTGATAACTAAAATCATAACATACTCTTGGCAGACTGGCAGGCAGAGCCAGGCCGAGCCGGGCACTGTGAGGCAGGAAGTAAGTGAAGGGTCAGGGATACAGGTGGGGGCTGTATCGCTCCTCGGAGAGGGTTCAGGAGACTGGAGCTGAATCTGAGTCCGGACCCTTTTGAGGCCTAGAAACGGGGACTTTCAATGAAATAACGTGCACACTGAGAAACGTGGCAATGTAGCTTTACATAGGCCTAATACTCGTAGCTTTCACGAGGACTGGAAACTGGCATACTAGAGATGGACACAACTGTAATTGCGTCTTTAATCGATCATGGGGAATACATATGCATATTAATCATGCACATATATCATAAGATGGGGAACACGTAGGGACACAGAACATGGCAAAATTTACTTTTCCACACCTCTCATTCAACTCACCCATCGGGCCAATGAAGTCAAGGCAAATAGTGTGCCATGGTAAACCAGGACTCTGTATATGAGTATCAGGAATGTTTTTTGGACCTGCTTTCAGGCGTTTTTCACCCTCCCTGTACATTGGACAATTCTCAATCCATTCCACAACCTGTGAATCGATGCCTGGCCACCAAAAGTGATCCTTAATGCGTCGTTGAGTGAGAGTCTGACCCATGTGACCCTCATGTGCCAAAGCCAACAATTTGTTTCTCAACCCAAAAGGGGGTATACATTTCTCTCCCTTAAGTAATATGTTGTTCACTACTGAAAGTTCATCCAAAACCTTAATAAAAGGTCTGACAGAAACAGAGACAGAACTTTCACGCCTAGAACCCAACTTGATAAGTTTAAACACCTCCTGAAGAGTTAGATCAATAGCCATTTCCTTCAACCAATCACTAGCAGAAAAAAACTCCCTCACCAACAAAGACAGCGTCTTCAACCGAAGCAGCAGCCACATCATCCATGTCCAAGGGCACTTCCGAATCATGAAAAGAACGCCAGTCTAAAGACAATCTCGAAAGACAGTCGGCCTGAACATTCCTCCATCCTTGAATATACTCTACAGAGTACTGAAATTCTTGCAGCCTGGCTGCTAATTTCATAGGCCTGGCACAACCCTTACCTGCCCCTCCTGGGGAAAGGACTTTGATAAGAGGCTTGTGATCTGTCCTTAAAATGAATTTCATGCCCCAAAGATACGTCCGGAAACACTCAACTGCCCAGGAAGCAGCTAGCGCCTCCCTTTCGATGACTGAATAGTTCTTCTCAGACTCAGTGAGAGTCCTCGAGGCAAAAGCAACAGTAACCTCAGATGTCCCCTTTAACTGTGAGAGCATAGCCCCCAATCCATGCGCGCTAGCATCCACAGTGACTATGGACTTGTTATGAATATCAAAAGAAGACAACACTTTAGCATCACATATCTCTTTCTTGATGCTGTCAAAACACTCTTGCTGTTGGACACCCCAAATGAAACTTACGCCACGTTTAAGCAAAGACCTGATACAAACAGTCTTATCTGAATTTTTTTTACGAACTTCTAATAATATTCGATCAGTCCCATAAAGGAACGTAATTGATCCTTGTCAACAGGTCGAGGAGCGGAACGGATGGCCTCACATAAGTCTTTTTTGGGTTTGATGCCAGAAGGGGTAATGGTATAACCCAAGTAATCCAGCTGATCCACCCCAAACAAACATTTATCCTTACGTAAGGTAAGACCAGCAGTGAACAATTTTTCGAAAACAACTTTGAGTGTGGAATTATGTTGATCTTCAGTTTGACCATAAATTAAAATGTCATCCTGAAAGTAAACAACATTTGGTACTCCCTCAAAGATGCTAGAAACCATCCGTTGAAAAACACTCGCTGCTGAATTGAGTCCAAAAGGGAGTCGAGTGAATTGATAAGTCCCCCACGGAGTGATAAAGGCTGTTAAACTTTTTGAATCTTTATGTAAATCAATTTGGTGGTACGCACTTCTAAGATCAAGTTTGGAAAAAAACTTTGCTCCGTTGAGTGTGGTAACAAGCTCAGCTATGTTAGGCAAAGGGAAGGTATCAGCCACAACACATTGATTAAGAGACCTGAGGTCCACACAGAAGCGGAGCTTGCCCTCCGATTTTTTCGTGATGACAATAGGCGAAACCCAAGGAGAAGCCTCAACAGGTTCAATCACACCAGTAGTTAACATGTCATCAAGAAGACGTTTCACCTAATCCCTGATGACGATGGGAATACGTCTTACTTTGTGCTGAACAGGAATTGAGTCTTTCTTAAGTATAATTTTATGAGAGTAGCCTTTGAGACGGCCTAGGCTCTCACCAAAAACAGTTTGAAATTAGAAAGGATAGAATACAATTCAATGTCCTCAACAATCATAACTTGAGGATCAGCACGGGGATTGACAATAATAGAAAGGTCATACTGGTGAACCCACCCCAGGATGGCAGGACCAGATACTGAAACATAGACCTTCCCAGGAATTTGTCTTGTAGAGAACTTGATGTTAGCTTCAAAATAACCAAGGATGTCCAAAGGTTCGCCCTGATACCCACCAGGAGAAATGTCCTTTGGAAGAAGTGGCCCCATGCCCCACACCTCCACAAAAAGACAGTTAGGAATGATGGTGTAGCATGAACCGGTGTCCACCATTAAATGAACATCCTTATCATTAATATTAAACAACGCTTTTGATCTATTTTTCCATTTGTACTCTTCCACATGAAGACAGTCATCCTGCTCAACCACCAAGATCTTATTGTCTTCATCAGTGACCCTTGGAATATCGCCCACATAAGACACAGAAGAGCGAACTTTACTTTTACAGACTCTTGCATAGTGCCCTAACTTGCCACACTTCATACACTCTTGTTTAGCAGCGAAACAAAATTTTGAGTCCGAAGTGTGACCATAACTGCCACACCTTAAACATTGCTTAGCATTGACAGGTTTAGGTAGGTTTTGAGTTTTGACATTCACTGTTTTTTTGTTAAAAAACTTCTTGTGCTTAACAACGGCAATATCTTCTTGATCATCTTCATCTTGTGGATAAACCATAGAAGAATAACAAGATACTTCACTAACATCGCTTGAAATTACTCTTTTTTCGAGCTCCTTCATACATCCCTCAGATTGTTCCACAATCTTAGCTAATTCAATAGCTGTCTGTAAATTTGGATTCTTTGCTGCCCACAAAAGCTCCTGAATTTTCTTATTGTTACACTGAACTATGATTTAGTCTCTAACCAACTCATCGGTCATATTACCAAACTTACACTTAACAGACATTTCACGCAGTCTGGAAACAAAATCATCTATAGACTCACCCACTCTCTGACTTTTGTGTAAAACTTAAACCTATTCATAACAAGGTTTTCTTCCTTAGAATATCTTACTCCTAAATGAGAAACAGCTTCCTTATATTCATCTAAAGAAGCCTGCGCACCAGCTTGGAGAATCTGTGGTAAGAATTTAAAAACACGCTGACCTTCTTTACCCAGTGAGCTCAAAAGAAGAGCCTTTTTACTTTTAGCAGAGTACTCTTGTGCATCTAATGCATCCAAATAGTTGTCGAACATGGGAAACCAATCCTCCCATGATATGCTGGGTTGACCTGGAATTGGAAGAAAACTAGGTGGCAAAACAACTGTACAATTCTGTAAAGAGACTTGATCAGACATAATGCAGGCAACAGAGAAACAAATGACTAAAGTTTTGTTTTTTTAAAACAAAAAAAGGTAGAAGCGTGAAATGTCCCAACAACGCTTTTTCCAAAAAACACGCTTCCAACAAATCAGCTTGACCAAGCAACGTGAAGTCACAATAAAGTACCTGACGAAAGAAGAAATACAGTTGCAGTGTCCAAAATAGGAGTGTGTAATCTAGGATATAAATTTCCTCAAAGATGAGGCTGTATATCCAAATCACACATCGCCGACTTAAAATGAATGCGCAAAAGACGTGCGCATCGTCAGAGAAGGTTGCGTTGCTGGAGGTGATGGCTTCCTAAAGCGTAATGACGTTACGCACACGTTTTCCACATAGCGTCATCAAGGCATTCACCAACTCCCTCACAACATTCTACGACGTCATCAGACGGTAGAAAGACAGAGACGAGCGCAGACCACCGCAGTTCGATGGAAAGACGGAACTTGAGGAGTGAGGTAAGTGAATATGGCAGAGAGAATAAATCCGATTGAGACAGAAAGGTAGCATTAACTTGTGAAAAGTAAGTCGAACACTGATGCAGAGCGATCGAACTTCACAGGCACAAGAGGCAGGAAGGAAAGTTAAAAAAGTCACCTTAATTCTGTAGTGTAGCCATGTATTGAAGCGGAAACAGAGGATTTCGGATATAATGATTCTCTCCAGACGTATTTGGTCAGGTCCTACGCTTAATCCAATGAAAACAATGACGAAAAGGGTTCACCTCGATTTGGTCCGCTCTTGGCTCATAAATTCGGCATTAAAAGGCAGGGTTCGAGTTCAAGTCACCAAAAAGTTGTAGTAAATAGGTTCCAGAGGCCAAGTAGGTAGAAGTAAAGGAGTTCTTTATTCAAGATGATAAGTGCAACAAGAGCTGACCCTCCGCTGCAGCAGCAACCAGTAAACTGCCACAGCATGGAATCCACAGTATAAACAGACATAGAATACAGAATACAGAATATCACGCAGGTAAGTTATACAAAGACTAGAGAGATAACTTACAATGTACGACACTGTCCTCGCCTTGCCTGAGCCCCCTCCTTTGCCTGCAACTGCGACACCCTCGTTATAGATGTGGGTGGGTGGGTCAATGTCAAAGGTACATTTTTTTTTAGGGGCCCTGTAAAATCCAATTAAATAAGGATGACTCCTTTGTTGCTGTGTTCATGGGGTAGATTTATTGATTAAATGAAGTTACAAGGTGGACAGGTACAGCATGTAATATAGATGGTAAGTTCTAGTAAAGGTTTCAATAAAGGCCAAACCGGGAGCAGCTGCCCTACTGCTCAGCCTCCATGGTAACTGAAAGTACACTTAAACATACACAGATAGAACTAAGGATGACATCATAGAGAAAGGCTGAGCAGCAGAGTACAAGAGAATAAGAAAGGACAAGAAAGAGAGAAGAGCAGGGAGAAGCAGGATACAACACACCTACCCCCTTTAAACGAAAAGTTGAAGAAGATAAAACAGAGATCAGAAGAGTAGAATAAAGGATCAACATAAAACGCACAAAAATAAACACCCTCTTCACAATGGTGGAGAGAAGAGTTGAGGGCGAGGATACTAAAGTTGTACCAACACCATGAGCTAACAAAATATTAGAAGAATGATTAAAAGTGGTTAAGGTACACCACTTGACAAAATCAACATTAGAATGCAAATGGAAGGAAGACCATTCTTCCCCAGACAATTGGAACTGCACACCTCAATGAAAATTGAGTAATAAAGGTTCAGTATCATCAATCATAAATAAACTCTGAACACCTCTAACAATCCCTATGGCTCATCATAAACATTTGTCTCTCTAAGGCCCATCACCAGTAAGCATAACCAGAATAGAGCACCTAAATAGATATTGATCAAATAAATGGCTCCAACGAGCATAACAATTAAAATCCCTACAACTAATCACCAGAATAAATATAATTGAGCGCCTCAATGAAAATTGAGCATGAAAATGGCTCTGCACAAGAACGCATTAACAAAATCAAATACCTCAAAAACACATCACCAGAAAATACAAAAGGAAATGAACACCTCAAATAAACTGAGCATCTAAAGTGGTTCAGTACATCACAAGTAAGCGTAAATAGAATAGAGCATCTCAAAACTCATTATGAGGAATCATAAATATAATTGAACACCTCAAATATTTTGAGCACAAAAGTTGTTCAGGACTAGCATATTGTTGTAAGGTTGTAGATCAAAATAAGATGGAAATCCGGATATAAAGGTTGACATAGGTGGTTTATTCAAGCAGAGTAAATCAACCCACGACCAGTAAAGTTGAACACCAGGTTTGCAATGGTCAAAACAACAATCATAGCATTCTAAGAACATGGAATAAGAACTTAAGTTGGACATTCCTTAAAGAGCTAGTGTAACAATTATGAAGTACATACTACACATCCTTCCCCTAATAAATAAAGATAAACAGTGGATAAAAAAAAACATAGTAAAGTAAGCAAATGCGTACAAGGAAAAAAACAAGATTAATCCAACACATAATCATGGAATCTTACAGGAACAGATCTAATTCTGCGACTGTGATCCCTACCATCCCCCGCACCAATGGAATTGGAAACAGGCTGTAAAGTGGGAGGAGGCATGAGAACGTTGGAATCACCATGTGCTAACAGGGAAGTGTCAAGGACAGGGCTATTGCCGGGAACAGAAGGAACATTTGGAGAGGTAGATGATTCACCAACACCAAACCAGTCAGAATAGCGATCATCCGATAAATCTGAGGTCTGTTTGTTGGAAGAAATTATCTTTGCTTGTTGATCAGAGATCTTAATAAGGGCATTCTTGTTCCACCAACCCCTTTCAAATAAAAGAGCTGCAGAACGAGAAACTTTCAACACTTTAACCGGAGCAGAAAATTTGGATTGCCCCTTAGTTACTTTCACAGGTTTCCTAATGATGACCCAATCGCCCGAAATAAGAGGTTTTTCTGTGACATGCATGCGTTTGTCATAATTATTTTTGTAACTCTCTTGTTTACTCTTGACATGTTCACGAATTTTAGTTAAATCCACGTTGACAAGAGAACTTTTCATCAACCAAGAAGGGTTCAACCTAGAAGTGGGAATTCTGCCCCGCAGTAAAACAAAAGGGGACACTCCTGTGGTACTGTGCGGGGTGCAATTATAGTTCCAAATTTTTTCGCTAAGAAATTCAGCTACATCAAGTTTATTAGCACAGGCTGTTTGAATAGCTTCCTTCAACAAACGGTTGGCTCTTTCTACAAGACCATTAGAAGCAGGACTGTAAAGAGGAACTAACATGTGCTTAATGTCAACATTGTTTAAAAACGAATTCATCTCCTGTGAGACAAAGTGCGAACCGTTATCGGAAACAATTTCATGTGGAGTACCATCGATGACAAACAAACCCTTTAAAAATGAAATTACAGCAACAGAATTAGGGTTCTTGACAAAAGAAAAATAAATCCATTTGGAAAAGTAATCAATGGCAACTATTAAGAATTTGAGGTCATCCTTAAAAACAGCAAATGGACCAGAAAAGTCTATGGCAATTTTCTGCCAAGGAGACTCAGGCCACTCTACAGGAACAAGTGGTGAATTGGACAACTTCCAGTGTTTATCAGAGCATAGACACTGTGGACATTGATTGACAAAGGATCTAACCTGGTTATCGATACCAGGCCACCAATAAGTGGTTTTAATCTTATTGGTGGTACCAGTGATACCAGGATGAGTTTCATGGGCCAGAGAAATGATGGATTGCCGGATGCCAACGGGTGGGACAAATTTGTCTTGCCTGAACAAAATGTCACCTGACACCGACAATTCAGATGCAACTTGTGCATAATGTTTTTCTTCCATTGACATGCTTCTATCTCTGGGCCAACCTTTAATCAAAAAATTTTTGACATTGAGTAAGCAAGAATCATTATCCATACCTTTTAACCAGTCTTGTTTAGTAAGTTTTGTACCTTGAAGGGCATCATCAACAGCAAATACATATTCTAAGTCAGAGTTGACAATGTTACAAGTGGATAAAGGAATGCGTGATAAACAATCCGCACGAATGTTTTTTCCTCCAGGTAAGTATTTTATTTCAAAATTAAATTCTTGAAGACGTGCCAATAGTCTAACTAAACGAGAAGAAGCTCTATTGGAGGAACTCTCGCCAAGCATATAAATTAACGGCTTGTGGTCTGTGTATAAAAGAAATCTGGTGCCCCAAATGTACATTTTAAATTTTTCAACTGACCATGAACAAGCTAAGGCTTCTCGTTCTATGGTACTGTAATTTGCTTCAGCTGAAGTTAATGAACGAGAAGCGAATGCAACGGTGCAATCCTCACCTTTAACTATTTGACTCAGAACAGCTCCTAGGCCACGGGAACTAGCATCAACGGTAATGATGCTTTGAACACCATGGGAAAAGGGCTTGATGGCAGGAGCAGAGAGTATCAGATCTTTGACAGAGTTAAAAGCAGATTGAGATTCAGGGGACCACACAAATTTAGCATGTTTTTTTAACAGATCTCTAAGGGGTTGAACTACAAGAGCATAGTTCCTAACAAAACGAGCATAATATTCGCTCAACCCCAAAAATGCTCTGAGTGAGTCTTTATCAAGAGGAGGAGGAGCATTTTTAATAGCATCCAGCAAAGAAGATTTGGGTTTAATGCCATCTTTTGAGAGGTTGTGGCCTAAGTAATCTACATCACTAGCCAAAAATTTACATTTCTTCTTGTTGACGGTAAGACCATTATTTAGTAGAGACTTTAAAACATACTCCATCAATATGTAATGTTGATCCAGGGATTCAGAATGAACCAAAATGTCATCCTGGAACGCCTGAATTCCGGGACAATTATAAAAAATGGAGTCCATTAATCTTTGAAATATACTGGCTGCAGAGGCAAGCCCAAAAGGTAACCTTTTATACATATATACACCAAAAGGTGTAACGAATGTTGTGAGAGGTTGAGATTCTAAAGATAAAGGAATTTGGTGGTACGCTGAGCGCAAATCGATAGTGGAAAAATATTTGCTACTACCGATGTTGGCCAGCATATCATGGATTTTAGGTAAGGGGTGTACATCAATGATAATGTTGCGATTGAGTACACGCAGGTCTGCACATAAACGAATTTCCCCAGAAGGTTTTCGTGCTACGACGGCAGCAGAAACCCATTCTGAAGACTCAATAGGAGAAATAATGTCTTGAGCAATAAGAGATTCAATATGTTTTCTCAAATCCTCTCTCACAGACAGAGGGACAGGCCGCACCTTTTGAATAACAGGGCAAGCGTTGTCTTTTAACTTAATATCATGCTCGAAATTTTTCACCAACCCAATCCTATCTTCAAAAACAACCTTGTATTTTTCTAAAACATTACAAAGAATGGGGTCATTACAATAATCAAAAACAGCTAGTATAGGAAGATCACCCAAAGTAACAGGTTCAGGATGACCGGGTTTTAAAATAATGCCTAGTCTGGCTTGGTCTTGCCAGCCAATAATATCACGGCCATTGTGTGCAACGTATATTTTAGTATAGATAACACGACCTTTAAAATCAATGTTGTCTGGAAAATATCCACGCATGGTTATGTCAAAACCCCCGAAAGCTTTGGGATTAACATCAGTAGTAAATAATTCTTTGTTATTCCAAGAGCACTGAAAGGTAGTTTCATCCAAAATGGTAATAGGGGATCCGGAGTCAGCCATAACCTGTATGGTCTGAACCCCAATTGAAATGGTGCAAATCGGACCCTTGATACTGAAATCACATAAAGCATTTACTTGAATGAATGAAATAGAAGAAAGATTTAACGCATCACAAATTTCTTCCTCAGAATAAACCATGTTAACTTTAGACTTATCTTTAGGTAAGCGACATGATGCAGCAAAGCTAAAATTTTTGAGGAGACAACAGAACACTCAATACTTTTCGCAATTACAATAACTTCATCTAAAGTTGGATTTTTACAAGTCAAAATCCGCTCCTGGATTTTCTTATTAAAGCAATTAAATACTAACTGATCACGTAGAGCAGTCTCCAAATAGGTACCAAATTCGCATTTTGATGCAAGAACTCGTAGAGTAGCTACATAGTCTTCTATAGACTCTTCCTGTAATTGTTTCCTTTTGAAGAACATATGTCTTTCAACCATGACTGATGGATCATCTTTAAATTGTTTGCCCAGACGTGTTAATGCCTCGGTATATACATTCCATGAGTCATCATCAGCAGGAGTTGGAACAACTGCTAAATTGTCAAATAATTGTTGGCCAGCATCTCCTAAGTGATTGAAAAGTATAGCTCTTTTTCTAGATGCAGGGTAATCTAGAGCATCAATAGCTTCCAAATAGTTTGTAAAGACACGTAGCCATTTGTGCCAAGGAGTAGGAGGTTTGCCTGGAACAATTAAAAACGATGGAGGTGCTACAATCCCATTGTTGTTATTACCTGAAGTTGCCATAATAAATTCTTATAAATTGTATATATTATAATAAATTCTTACTTGTCAGACTGTCCAGAAAAACGATCTTTTAAAACTCGATAGAAGACGACCAAAACTTCAAAGAAAAGGTCGCGTAGATAAGAAGTACATAAGTGCGATGCCTGTCAGCGTTTTATCAAAGAGATGCTGAGCGCTGAAAGGGACGTTTTATTTTTGAAGTTTACGTCGAGCGCTAAACCTGTAAATAAAGTTGGAGCGCCGAACAGGTTAACAAAGCTGGAGCGCATTCAAATTACAGCATACGCTGGGCGCGTTCCAGAGTGACGTGAGACGCTGTATACGTACTGCGCGTGTGTCAGCAGCGCGATAGAACACAATTGCCCAGCTTACTTCACGAGCGTAGAATGCTCTGCGCATTTGAAAATAACGGTATGAAGCAGGCCTCGTTCAAAGATGGTTTTCAGGTAATGAATTAATTAAACAATAACTCACGGCTTTTTTTTTTTTAGAAGGTCACGATTTGAGAACGCAACTTCCAAGGATCAAAATCCGATGTTGTTAGAAATGTTGGAGCTAGTGACCTTAAAGTCCATGGTCGAACTGCTCATGTCGGTGGGTTTGATTCCTATCAGCTTCCGATCGTCGCCAATAAATGTTGTAAGGTTGTAGATCAAAATAAGATGGAAATCCGGATATAAAGGTTGACATAGGTGGTTTATTCAAGCAGAGTAAATCAACCCACGACCAGTAAAGTTGAACACCAGGTTTGCAATGGTCAAAACAACAATCATAGCATTCTAAGAACATGGAATAAGAACTTAAGTTGGACATTCCTTAAAGAGCTAGTGTAACAATTATGAAGTACATACTACACATATACAAAAGAATAGAGTACTTCTATAACTCAACACATCAATAAGATAAGCGAAATTGAATAGATCCTTAACTTAACATCAGCAAGATAAATGGAGCAAATGGCAAACCCCACACGCAACACACATGTAGCATGTACTAAAATGTAAACTGTAACGTAAACAGCACACTGCAACAGATGTGCAACAGTTCACAAAAGTTTAAAACATAACAAGTTAAAACAATAAAAGTAGTCACCACTGTCGTTGTTAGAAAGTTGAAATGCCACAGTAAAAGTCATTGAAGATCAAAAATACAGGCTGAGATCCGGTTCAAACTGATCCAAAAGTAAGCATCACCATTATCCTCAGAATCATCAGCATTGCGATTCCTAGCATTTATTGGGGCTTGTGGAGTGCAATTTGATGTACTCCCACCAGCCTTGTTGAATGAAATGCGAAGAGTCAGTTACAGTTAGTTCACAGTCAGAAAAAACGTGGTTGGCAAGGCAGGAAACAACGTGGTTGGCAAGGCAGGAAACAGTAAAGGACTGCAATTCAACATGGCAGCACGCAGAACGATGTGCTTGCAGGATGGCTTTCGGTGCGCTTATGCGCCAAAACGTCCAAATCAGCCAACAACATAGAAGAGCAAACGTCACAGAGGATCCATGACGGACTCATGTAAATATGTAAGACACGCGTGTCCAGTTAACACGCGCTGCGGGCAGCTCGAGCTGTATTTTTTTAATTTTGAAGAGCGGTTGAACCGGCAGAAGTTAAGCGATTGTACAGACCCAAACAAAAATGAAAATAGCTAACCTGCACACAAAGAACACATTTCTGTCGAAACTCTCCAAAGGCAACAAAGCAGGGACATTAGTGTTCAAAAGTTGCAGAGAGCTCACAATGTAAAAAGTCCCAGTACTTGTAGAACAGGGAAATACTGTTGAAACGCTCAAGTGCCCACGAGTACCATCAAAGATTACTTGCACTGCATCACCACGAAGTTTCACGTTTGGGCAAAATGATCTTATGAACATGCAAATCCAAATCCGTAAGCAATAAAGGCTTCAGAATTTGATAATCACAGCAGGTTGTAACCCTTCAAATTCATTAAAGGTTGTTTGTAGTTGAGTCAAACTAAACAGGTATAAAATCTTCAACTCAGTAGTGGCGGTAGAGAAATAAGTTTCAAATCATCCAATCCATGCAATGTCCATCGCTCAAAACATCAAATGAGTAGACAGTTAGTAAGGTAGTAGGTTCAAGCCATTCAAGCCATACACCAACACCCAGAACTTACTTCAGTAGGCTGTCGGTTGTTTTAGACACCGGTGGGGCATCCAAGGCGTTGGGCATTAGGCTAAGATGGTTTCTCTTAGCTGATTTTGCAGTTTCTTCTCTTAAATTTTGTCACGCGTACAATCGTCGCCAGTGTAAAATCAAATAAAATGAGGATGACTCCTTTGTTGCTGTGCCCATGGGTTAGATTTATTGATTAAATGAAGTTACAAGGTGGACAGGTACAGCATGTAATATAGATGGTAAGTTCTAGTAAAGGCCCCACCGGGAGCAGCTGCCCTGCTGCTCAGCCTCCATGGTAACTGAAAGTACACTTAAACATACACAGATAGAACTAAGGATGACATCATAGAGACAGGATGAGCAGCAGAGTACAAGAGACTAAGAAAGGACAAGAAAGAGAGAAGAGCAGGGAGAGGCAGGATACAATAGGCCCCCACACCCTTAAAACCTGATGTGCACCCAGGGGGCCTCCTGTAGATTGGTCACTTAAAATCAAGCTGACCATCTGCTCCCTTCATTTTTCCTGGGCTTCGCTGCTGCCTGATCTTTGTCCTGCACCTCGGTAGGCATTTTTTGCCAGCCTCTCACTGGTCCGGCTAAATCCTCCCTGGTGTGCGAGTACCCTCGAGCTCCCGGGCCAAAACATGCACCCCACTTTCCTTCGTGCTTACAGATGACACAATTCCATGATGATGCAAAAAGGAAGCAGCTTTTATGTACATATTGCCATAAAGAACACATAATCTATTTAAATGAAGTCAAGTCATTATTGCCTCCTTGCCTGAAGTTCAAGTCCAGTCCTTAAACCTTAATGGCACAGCACCTTATGACAACGCCCTGAGCGAATGCCCCTTCTCAGCAGGCTAATCACCTCTCTTGCGGCCTCTTGGCTACACCTTGCTGCCAAGTGTTGTGCGCAGCTCCCATGCCTGACCTGGGCTGCAACTGCTATGTCACCCTCTGCTGACCCATACCTTGTTCCCTGCCCTCCTGCAGTGAGGCATTTCAAGGGCACAGGCATGAGTAGCTCCACCTTTGGCTATTGCGCTCCATCTGTTGTCTCTTTGTGCTGTCCCCGGCATGCTGCCTGTGATTTTCCGACCTCAGGCAGCTCCCCCATTCAGACCTTCCTGATGCCCTTCATGTGAACCCTAGTGTAGTGTAGTTCCTATATCCCTGATAGGCTCTGCGCATTGGAATAATATACACTATAGTTTTAACATAGGACTGAGGTCAGTATGTCTCTATTGAGTACATTAAACTTAATTACTTGTGTGTGCCAGCTAACTCAGCGGTCACTAGAAACTTCTCGAATAAACAAGAAGGGATTAGTTTCTGATAACCGCATAAACATGACAACTTTGTTTCCCTTAGAGTCTGAACAGTCTCAGAATCATGGAAACAATAGATATCAGTTTCACTCAGTCAATCGTGCATGCTTCGTTTCTACAGAGTTTTCACGGAAATATGTAGACGGGCATTTCAATACAAAGAGTTTATTGAACAGTCTTATTCCTCGTGCAAGAGATATGAACTGCTACAATCGTAAGACAGAATGCGAAGTATAATACGTACAGCGTTAGCATTAAGATAAAATAATACTGCAATAGCATGGTTTGTAGCTATGACATATGTTCATAAAAAATACTTACATAACATAGGCTAAAATGTGAATACTCATCTGGTGCTTCTAAATAGTTCTATTCCCAATGTACCTAACATAAATAAAGTACGAGGTAAGAAGTAGGTGCTGTAAACTAAAGTATAGCTAGCTATAGTTTTAGTTTTGCCAAGAGTTGCCAAGAGTCCCTCTAGGTTCTAGTCTGCTCCATACCTTAGAATGAGAGAGGTTGGAATCTCTTTCTGGGTCTCCATCTCTAACACCCCGCAAGGGGAGTGATAAACACTGGAGCTGGATTCTCCGCGAGGAGGATGGCAGCGTCTGGTCAGTGCATCAGGCGGGGACTTGACTTCCTTCTGAAGTTGCCGTGGCAAGCCGTGCCGTGCAAGTATGCAGCCGAACCGTGGTTTGCCATGGCAAGTGAAGGTATATTTATATCTTGAATGTGTTTAGGAATGCCAGTATTGACGTAAAAGTCGGGCAGAGGAACGTCATGAATGAACCCCTAAGGAATAGATGTTCATGCATGATAAATGAGTTCTTGGAGAAATCAATAATCCAAGAAGGGGAAGTCCTAAAGGCTTAAGAGTCTGGTTTTCCAAGCACTCGTTGTGACGTGGATGGACGGATGTAGGTAGCCATGCCTGTATTTGGTTAGCATGGATAATGCCTAAATAAGGGTGGGATTTCTATGCCTATATAAGGGCAATGCGAATTGTGCCTATATAAGGGCGTTTATTGGGAAACCTATATTCGGTATCTAAATCGACAATATTGCGAAGTAACAGCCCAATGCTCACTCCCATCAAGTGTACTCCATCAGGTTTGTGGTAGATTGTGTTTTGAGGGTAATTAATCCATGTCACACAAAATCCCACCCATTGGTCTTTCACAATCTGGACATAGTGCTGTTCAACTTCTTTGTAGTGTTCTACCACTGCATTGTCAAGGGCCCATCCAAACGTCTTGTGGTATAATTTCCGTCCATATCAGATCTGTTGTTCTAATGAGTCTGGCCAGAGCTGTCAGTGCCGATATAGCCCCCATCAAATCCCTACGTCCGAGACTGGCCAAATCATTCTTCCCCAGATGCACCACTACTGTGTCCGGCTTCTCCCTGTGTCCTATTGCCTCCTGCACGTTAGGAAGCACGGCCTCCCATCGCAACCAGGCTTGCCCATCCAAGGGACCTTTTTGTCATACAGCCACATAGTTCTCCGCACACCGCTGTGCCCTGGCAACATATTAGTGTCCCAGGATCCATGCCCGGTGCACCTTGCCCAGAGGCACCTGCGGTAAAGAAAGACTTATATTAGGCTAGGTCGGATATACAGCCGAAAGGCACCCGACACTCACCAGCTTATTTGTTTAATGCAACCTGCCTCCAAACCGCAGGCCGCCACTGTCGTGGTGGCTCCTATGTGAAAGGAATGTGGTGCAAATTCTTTAGGTGGGAGCCCTGCTGCCCTAATGGCCAGTCTATGATACATCTTCATGATGGAAGAGAAGCAAATGGCCCTGGACTGTGTGCCTCAGATAATCTTGCATGCTGCAAACTGGGCAGCATTCACTGTCTGTCAGGCAATGCAGGCGTGTGTGCTTGAAATTGACTTCCTGGTCTGTCTCTGACCTACGAAAGTATACTGTCCTGATGCTGTATTCCATCAGCAGGTCACTCCTCCTTAAGCAGGCTGGCTCCGCGGTAAATCTAGCCGGGGCTACTAGCTTGCTAACCCTGTATGCCCCAAAGAATGTTAAAGAGAATACAGCTTGGAAGAGCAGCAGCTCATGTCTTTGTGTGCATATGTTGCCCAGCTCTTTGAGTATCTCCACAAGGTGCTGAAGCCTATGGGGTGTCTCCTGTGCTACCTCCTAGGTAGCAGGCAGCCCCAACCATTCACGGTTGCCCTGAAGTAGAACGTGCTTGCTGGGTTGCTTAAGCCTGCCAATTTTGCATAACAGAAAACTGCGTTAATGTGGTTTTGTGCCCACGATCTACTCTTATTGACTGAAAAAGCCCACTGTATGAATGCCTCCACCTCCCTACTGGACACTTGCCCAATTTCCTAGGTGCCGGTTACAGTCTTAAAGTACTCCCAGCATTTACATTACTTGGTCACTGACTTTAGAGCTAACGCACAGTCCACTAGCCTGAACAAGTCAGGCCTACCATGTTTCAAAGCTCTCGCGCTATTGCCGTCATGTCAAGGTGAGTATGTTGCACCAATTCCCTGAATCTCTGCCTTTGAAAATCAGACACAGTGCCAGCTGCCTCATTTTCAATGTGCCTCACCCTGACAGAAATGTTGGCTTTCAGCTGACTGCCTAGTGAATGCCTCAGCAAGCACACAACTATTGGGCAATGTGCCGTCCCCAGATTCAAAGCCTGAACTACTGCGAGATTGTCAACCCATAATGTGATCTCCTTATTGGCAAGGCATTCTTAACATATGGAAAAGGCAACTATGATTGGGGAGAGCTCTAGCACTGCCAGCTTCCTGGTGAGCTCTTCCTCACGACAACTCGCCAGCCAGTGGGCTACCACCCATGTTGAGCCCAGGATGGCCCCAAATCTGTCACCCCCTGCTGCATCAGAGAAAAGTTCCAATTGGTCTGCCATCACCCAGAGTTCCCTTCAAATCAGGGATCAATTAAAGTTAGCCAGGAATGCTGCCCATTGCCGCATTTCCTCCTTCCCCCCATGTGAAAATCTGACTCGGTGATGCCTCTTTGTCAGCCCTCTTGTCAGCCATACAAGTCGCCTAGTGAAAGGCCTCCCTGCAGGTATCACTTGGATGGCAAAAAAAAAATAAAAAAAATTCAGCTTTCCCACGAGCTGCTGGATTTTTCGCAGTGTAGCTTTCTTCTTCCTTAGCACCAGGCTATCGTATGTCTCAGGCCCTCTACCTTTGTTGCTGGCAGTCTGCACTAGCCCAGTCCGGTGTCCAATTCAATATCTAGGACGGACAGTTGTGTGGTGGGACCTTCCATCTTTCTCTCAACCAGGCATACTCCCAGCTCCTCAGCCAGCACTACAAACTGCCTGCACACTAAGAGGATCCAGGTTTGCCTATAAACAGAAAGTCATCAAGGTAGTGTAGCCGCCCCCCAACCGGGTGATGCATCTCCAAGGCCTATTCCAAAAAGCTGCTAAAGGCTTTGAAATACACACAGGAGATGACACAACCCAATTGTAGGGACTTATCGCAGTAGTATCCTTCCCCCAGCTTGAAGCCTAGTAGGTGGTAGCTTTCTAGGTGCACTGGCAGCAGACAGAACGCTGACTCAATGTCGGCCTTAGCTAGCAGGGAACTTTTCCCGCTTGCCCTGATTTGGTCTAAGGCATCATCAATGGTCGTATAGGACATCGAACAGCTGTCCTCATCCAGCCAGTCATTGACTGATTCCCCAGCTGGGTATGATAGGTGGTGAATACATCTAAACAGCCCAGGCTCTTTCTTGGGCACCAACCCTAATGATGACACCACAAGTTTGGTGCACAGGGGTTCTGCAAAGGGACTGGCAACTCTCCACAGGCAAATCTCTTTGTCTACTTCTTTCCTGGCGACTTCAGGGTTCTACCTGACTGACTTCAGGTTCTGGTTAAGCTGGGGGATCAGGGAGCCATGATACGGGATCCTTAAACCTCTCAAGAAACCTTCCACAAGCAACTACTTCTCTCTAACCTTAGGATATCTGCTCAACAATTTTACAAATGCTACAATCATGATAGGTGTGGGTAACTGCAAGGGGAACTCCTCGACCATTACAGGTGCCTGCGCCCACAAGCTTCTATTTTTTGTTACCAGTATTCTTGGCATCCCTTGCCCCTTGAGTTTCCTGCAGTCGATAGCTGGATTCCCCCACTGCAAATGCTGCAGGGGTGCCTGACCTTGCATGACTGCCCCGCTTGCATTCATCCCTGTCATACCCCTAGCAAGCAGTGTTGCGACTTTTTCGCTTTCTACCTTCAGTGTACGCCTTTGGTTTGTCCCCGTTGGGAATCCCCTCTGACTTAACTTTTTGCCTATTCCTCTAAAAGGTAACTCCTTGCTAACGACTCCTTCCCTGGCAGCTACCATAAGTGTAGTGTACTCTTCCATGTCTTGGTGATCCTACTTAATGCATGGCCACATTTGCGTTTTTAGCCTGAAGTTCTCTTCATAATGTAGCCTAATGTCTGCATGATATTTCATGTGCCCCTCATGCACCTTCTTGTCATGCAGGGAAAGGGCTGCAGAGCTCGGTGGGATCTTCACCACAAATACACTAGCTAAGGTTCTGGAGGTCCAGAGCCAATTCTCTTTCTCCCTCTTATCCTCTCCCTTATCTTGCACTATTAAGTCTAACCCTGCCTGGCGTATCTCTAGCAGTGAAAATAAGTCTATGTTTTCTTTGTGCAACTTCCTCTCCTTCACCGCTAGTGGGATGAGACTGGCCAAACTAGTTTGTCAAGCTATAACCGGAGGATCTCTTGGTGAGGCTCTCAAGTACTCTTTGCCAGGTTCACCCTCTGCTGCTGCACCCAGGCTTTGGTGGTTCCGGTGGATGCTTTGCTTCTGGCTCTGTGGTTGTTGCGCCACCCGCCTGCTTGTTAGCCTCCCTTGCTGCTCTAGGTGAGCCCAGTTGCCCCTCTAGCTACCTATCCGGCTGTGAAATGACTGCTGCCAGTGTCATCGCGCATGGGCCCCGCTGCTTTGGCTTAGCCAAGGGCACATGCTGTGCCGTAGATCTGGTAGGCCAGGCAGCGCTACCACGTTCTCAGAGTCTGGCCATAGCCACCATGGTACCCAGTTGAAGGGAGGTAATCTCTGCCCCCATGCACTGGGACCGCCTTGCCATTGCTCTGCACTATGCAATCCAGGATGCCCCAGGACCCCTTGCCCTGCACTAGACTGGTGTTCAAAGGCCCCTTATGCCGCCGCTACCCCTACTTGCAAGCCATAGTTAGCGACTCCTCACTGGTAACCCCGGCGGTATTAGATGCGCTCCCTTCGCTAAGCGGACCCTTTTTACCAGCCATTCTGTGAGCCGGTTGCTCACCATTATCTCCTGTCAGTCTTCCGGACGGCTCTGCAGCAGACTTTGAGGCTGCCACTGTGTTGGCTACAGGCACCGTCCAGCACCATGGTCCATCACCTCCTAGCTGTGAGATGCTTCATACCGGGAGGGTGTTACCAGGCTCTTTGGTGCCCGAGCCGTCATCTGCTATGTCTTTGGAGGCTTTGACACAGTGGCAGCTGTTCCGGCTGCAAGCCTCCAGTTGCACTGACCTCGTTGTTGGCCCTTTGGCCCTCCCACTGCCTCTGCTGGCACCAGCCTGGTCCCCTGCCTTGTCCAGCTGGAGCACCTTCATCACCTGTTTGCTGACCCAACCTTGCCTATGCTCGCCACCAAGGTCCTCACTCCCCCCAGCAGCTCACGTAGGTCATCATCCAGCTCTGGTCCTTTGTAGTGCTCCATGTAACTGCTTCCGTGTTTTACTGGTTGTGATCCCCAGTCGTCATCCTTGTCCTCACTCCTGTACCTTCAATGGCGATGGCATGTTTTCTTTTTTGGGGGGGGGCATCCTTTTAAATCCTGATACACACCCAGGGGGGCCACTGACGATTTGTCAATTTAAATCAAGCTGACCGATTGGAGGCTGGCGTTTTTTCGGGGTGGGCTGATGCCTGCTATTTGTCCTCCCCCTGCTGTGGTGTATTGCGGGTACCTCACCGGTCTGGCTTCACCTCCCTGGCCCATGTGCTATCTAATCAAAAAACTATTTAATGTTCATTGTTAAACAGGCTACGTCATAGAAGGACGGGGAGAACCAAAATATTTTTAACTCAAGGGTGGCTCTGCATATAAAGTTTGAAAAGCACTGCATTGAAATGACTGCCCTATGCCACTTTAAAAATATTTAAATTCTCATGGTTTCTGAACACCAGTGCCAACGAGATAGCCAGGCAATGACAAAATCTGTGGACCAAGAGTCCCACCAGCCAAAAAGCCATGCAGCTGTTAACTGTCTGGTGGCATGAACCATGGTGACCCTCTAGCGACAAGCATTCCCGCCAGTTGGGTGGTTACGTTTCTCACTTTGTGTGATCTGCGTTTGATGTTAATACCAATTGTACCTCGCCCAAGAGATCCCCTTTTCCAAGATCTTTTGTTGCAGGGCTTGCAATGCACTGCGGTGGAGGACTGAGGAGATGGTAGATGAAAGATTGATGAAGAAAGAAAATATATTTTCCAGTGGAGAATAAGGTTGGAGGAAGGTCAGAAGAGAGACTAGTAAAAGGAACTGTAGTAGCGGATGGAAAGCATGTAAGAGTAAAGGATGCGGACAGCGAAAGGATGAGCATGGCTAAGCAGAGAAGGAGGAGGAGAATTTCTGTGGCAGATCTGAAGGAGGAAGTATGAGTAGGCCAATCGCTAAGTAGAGATACATAAGGGGAGGAAAAGTGCTAAGCTGTTGTAGGATGAGGAGAAGAGGAGGAAGTCAGAAGGCTTTGGAACGGCTTGCTGCTCAGGGACAAGAGGATGATGCACCTTGTGGCAAAGGATTGGGGACTGTTTAGTAAAGGATGATAGAGAGAAGGGAAGCAGAAATTGCATAATGTTGTTCAAAGTCTCCAAAATCACTCTTGTTCTCTACACTGTCACTATGTATATGCCAACATGGAACACTTAAGAGTGATCTAGAGAAGGAGGCACTGAAAGAGAGATTGAGAGACAGAAAGAGAAAAAGAAAGAGAGAGATTGAAAGAAGCCTAAAAATAGAGACCCAGAGAGAGTGACAAAGACCAAAGGAAAGTTTTGGTTGATAAGAGAGATACTTACAGAAACGCAAAGAGCAAGCAAGAAAAGCATATTAGTGGTTCAAAGTAAAGAAACTGTTAACTTATATCTTTTAGAATGAAGGGACTTCAAATGTTGTCTCTGTCTTAAGATGTTACATTGCTTATTTGTATAGCTTTGTAAGCTGTGATAAGATCCTCTAAAATCACAAAGTGGGAGAGAGAAAACATGGGCAAGGCAGAGACAGTAAGAAAGGGTATTTGTGGGCGAAGCAGGTATTGGCCAAGACATTGGTATCTCAATGGATAGACAACATTAATGTATAGGTAACCAACCTTAGGCATCTTACAACAGGTAGGGAGTGAAGAAAAAGAGATGCAGTCGGTGGCAGGAGGGATGATGGGAGGCAAGTAGGTGTTTGGGGTGGCAGTGAAAAGAATCAGATAGTGACAGTGCATTGTAAATCTTGGTATACTATTAGTGAGGCTAAGGTAGATCAGGAAGTGTCCCATTGAGGCAGGAAACTGATCAGCAGCTTTGCAATAGCTAAAGGCTTTGGCCACAGGTAACCTTGTGCTCCTCGGTGATTTTAATGTTCACAGGAAAATATGGAGGATAGTGATGTTACCTAACTTTTAGCTGACTTGCAAATGCTAGGGCTCACACAAATAGTCTCAGGACCTACATACAAGGAAGGGAGCACGCTTGACCATATCATTACGAATTCTGGGAAAATAACTTGTGAATGTCTCTTTCCGATTACTTGGACTGACCATTACTTGATCCAACTTCGGATTCCATGTTAAAATATGCTTGCCAAGTCTTGTACAGAACCATTTAAATCTTGCCACACTTGGAAGGCTGTCGCTTCTGCCCCTATTTTGAGCCATTTCAATTTGTCTTGTGACTTTATTGATTCCACTGTGGACATAACATAGTTCCCTTTTGAGGGTTTTGGAGCAAATGGCCCGGTTAAAAAAGTTTAATCCAATTAGCGAACAGTTATGCTCCCTGGTATACTGAACATCTATGTGAGTTTAAACTCAAATGCCAACAGCTTAAGGTAGCTTATAAAGTGTATTTTACGGCTACTACTGATCACACGGGCAATTCCATTAATGAGCTTTACAAAATTTTGAATAGCTTTATAAAACCATGAGCCTGTACTCGTACTATCCTGGCCACGCAAAACATTATGTGACTCATTGGCTGATTCCTTTGAGGATAAAAATGTATCTTATTTACAAGAATTTTTCAACTGTTTTACAATTTCACGCGAGAGAACACAATTGTAATCAATGCCCTCCAAACACCAACAATATCATGAGCAATTGTGAGCCATGCTCTCTGGAACAGATACAGAGGATGTTATCCATAGCTAAATCCGCCCCCCCCTTTAGACCATTGTCCCCCTAGGATAACTGCAAGTCTTGCCAACGATACAGCCCCAGATGTAATGGCACTGTTTAATCTCTCCATAACTTCAACTAAACTTATGGTGAAATGGAAGTGCACCCAAGTATCTCCCATTCTCGAGAAGCCTTCTGGCAATCCAGAAATGATCTCTAATTACTGTCAGATCTCCTTGGTACCATCACTTGTAAAAATTCTAGAAAGTTATTCTAACTTTAAATTGAATGTCTTTCTAGAAGAACGCAAGATTCTAGAAACTTCACAATCTAAGTTTAGAGCATCACAGTACGGAGACCGTACTATTAGCGGTATCTGATACTATTTGATTCTAAGTGGATACAGGGACTCTGAACATGCTGGTATGGCTTGACTTGTTGCCGGCCTTTGATATGGTCTCTCATCCCATCCTTATCCACAGATTATATGAGTCAGTGCCTTGCTCTGGCTCAGAGATTTTCTTGATACTTGAACCCAAAATATCTGCAAGACTTCAATCAATCAATCATGGGTTTGTTGAGTACAGCTACTCACCCGAGTGGGTCTCAAGGCGGTTGGGGGGCAGTCCAGGATTTTGAAAGACACATACATATAATTTTGGAACATAATTTTTTTTTGCGGGAATTGCGCAACCAGCGTGCCCCAGCACGTATATGACGTCACGAGGGACCCGCCACCGTGCAAGCGCCTCGTACCGTAATGCGCATGTGTCGTGAATGCGCGGGAGCAGGAGTCGCGGCTGGTCGCATACCAATGGCGCACATCACGTAATATTAAATGTATATGATGTAACTGAAAAACACGCAGCCTTCGCACACCATACGCGGATCCTTCACGACTCTTCTAAAATGGCGTCTAGAATCCACGCACCCACCGTGATGTGTACGCTTTGAGTGCGCGACTCCGAAAAAAAATTGGGAACTTTTTTTTTAAGAAGATAATATAAATATATTAAAATATAAAATGAAAACAAAAAAATATATCAATATTTCAGTTTGAATTTTTAGATTTTTTTTTGCAATTTTCAGAAAAATATATAATGTTATTTAATTAATAAAATATTTATAAATAAACAGCTAAAAAACTGTAGAAAATCAGTACAAAAAATAGGTATAACTACTATCACACTTAAAAATTAGCATTTAAAAAACCTTTGAAATTCACTGAAAAAAACCATAGGTTTTAGAGACGTTATAGTTAGAAATTAGCATTTAAAAAACCTTAGAAAGTCACAGAAAAAAACATAGGTTTCACGGGTGTTATAGTTAGTTGGCCATTTCACTCGTACAAAACCATAGATATTCCTCCGTTATAGTTAGTTTTGCTAACTATAACTTGTGCGCCTGCAATGCACTGCTGATGATGTCACATATTGCATCATTCATGACATGGTCAGTGACATCACTGATGACATCTCAAATGACATCACTGATGACATCATCCACATGACAATCTGATACACCTCATCATACACAAGTATAACCTTTCATCACTCACTGTAAAACACAGAGTACCATATTCGAAACCATTGACACACCAATGCCAGTTTCTAAAAACCCACTAAGTGATTCCTACATCTACACACACATCTAAACACTTACCTATAGATTCACTCATACATGCTGTCAATGATCAATAGAACACTATTAAATATACTTATACACCTACATCGACATTACACACCAGCATACATCCTATTCACTTATGCAGCCATTCTACTCATTTATGCAAACAATTAATGATACTTACATTTACTAAGCTACACACTTATACAAACACCACTTTATTTATTCGTATAGATAGTAACTCATACTTAGTGTGTAATAAAATTACTATTACAAGTATACAGTTTTCGATAGTCACTCATACAATCACTGAGTCTTATGTATACTTATTTATATACAACTGTCACATTCACTGCCTTTTATATTTCTAGTTTGTTAGACATGTATCATTGAGAAATATATTTACTTATCACCATACCCATAAAGAGATTTCATTACAAAACAAGGAGGCTACATTATGCATTAATCCTTTAATGCAACTCACAACAGCCGCTTACATCATAAAGGAACAATAAAGAATCAGATGACATCACACTTTCAATATTAGCCGTGAGCAGGAGTAGAGCTGCCTCTTTTAAATGCGGCTCACAACAGATAAGTACTCTCTCTTCTAGCTACCATTATTGTTACTATTTAGTGGATTATTTACTCAGATTTAGCAAATGTTTTATTGTACCTATATATTAACATTATATAGCACCTTTTAACCTGTTCTCGCGGTTTCCACAACCTCGCCTTTCCTTCTACTTCATCGTTAACACTAACACTCGACATCCAATTTATGGTCGTCGATCTCTCATGACCCTCTGTCCCCCTTTCCTTACCGTCAGGAGCTCAAGAGGGTTTCCAGGGCTTATAGGCATAACACGAACCCCGCTGCCTTCTTTCCCCTCGATCTCCTCAAGGCTCTCAGTTTATCTCGTGCTTATTTTAAACGAAAAGCGATACCCGAAACAAATTTTATTATCGGGCTCCATCGAAGCCCTCCAGCGCGACCTCGCGATTTCAGCCGGAGGAATGGACCTCGGTGTGAAAGTGCTTAATCAAACACAAGACGGTTCGTTGAGATTACCAAGCTTGTTTATTTAGATCCGTGGTAACCTGTCGACCTCAGCCACAGCCTCTCGCCAAGATCCTCTCGACACAGTTCCCCGGCGCTCGCTTTGGAATGCTGGTCGCGGTGACATTCTAAGTGATGTCACCGCGAGCAGCTCCATTACATGCGAAGCCGCCGGGGGGGAAGACAAGGGTGGGAGATACCACACATCCCACTCCCCTGCGGAATGAAAAGTGGGAATAAACAGAAGAACAGCAGTGTACAGAAAATAACATCATGACATATTGGCCTAAATCTAGTATGCAGGAAATCACATCATAACATATTGATCCAAATGTTTGGGGGGTCTGGTCACTCTCCTACTAGACCTACCAACTGGGTGTGAGACCGGCAACGGCTTCCTAGCATTAGGATGATTGCTTCCTCCCACATCACTTTTCTCCTCCCCTTCACTATCGGAGTCATTCCCGGGTGGGTGAAACCTCACTACTCTTCCCAGGTTCCATATTTTCCCTTTCTGAGTCTTCACAGCATTCTTAAACAGCTTAGTGATCTTGGTTGGACCACTGTATCCTGACCAACTTGCTCTACCAGTAGGTGTCCTGATCTTGATGTTATCTCCTACTTTGAACTCAGCCTCCCGCGTAGATTTGAGTCGGTTGTACCTTTCTTTCCTTTCCCTCATGGCTCCTTCTTGTTTCTCCAGGCTTTTAGTTTCTTTTGAGTGATCCGACCATCCCTTGTGCCACCCCATCCATCCTGGGGATAGCTTGGTGTTAGGTACCCTTGCCCTGAGCAACTCGAAAGGGGTGACTCCCGTCGTTTGGTGCGGGGTGAACCTGTATGCTTCCACACGCCTCCACATCTCTTCCTTCCAGCTCAAACCACTGGCTTTCGCGAGTTGGATGCTTTCTTTGAGGGTTCTATTGAAACGTTCGATCATGCCGTTGGTCTCAGGGTGATATAGGGCACACCGTTTATGAGCGATACCTCTCCCCTCCAGGAAGTCTTCCATCTCTTTGGAACACATTTGCACCCCATTGTCTGTGAGTAGGCTGCTGGGTAGCCCTTCTCTGACAAATAACTCATGCATGAATTCAATGACAACTTTCGTCGTGACCTCGCTCACTAGTCTCACTTCTGGCCACCTAGAATACATGTCCATGAGCACCGGGGTGCGTACTTCTCCTGTTAATGGACCCACAATGTCCAGTGCCAATTCCTCCCAGGGTCCTGACGGTGGTGACCTACATAACATTGGCGGCGTCATTTGCTTCAAGACTTTGTCACTGTAGCAGCACGGAATGCAGTCCCTAATTTTCCTTTCAATTGCAAGGTCCATACTTGGCCACCAATAGTTCTCTCTCAACCTTTGCTTCGTCTTGGTGATACCCATGTGGCCTTCATGGGCTATTTCGACTAGGCTTTCTCTCACCGACGCAGGTGGTACCAGTCTTGTTCCCCTGAACAGGCATTCATCGACCATGGAAAGCTCATCTTTGACCATCCAGTACGGCCGCAGATTCTCCTCCTTTTTGTCTTCTTGCTGCCACCTGCTCTTTATTCTGTCGTACACCTTCTCCAAGATTTCATCTTCCTTCATAGCGTTTTTCCATGTTTCTTCTCCTATTGCCCTCTGGATAGCGCAGACATTCTCCATCTGGTATTCATCCGCTTCAACATCCGCCTCCTTCACTTCCTCCTCATTCACGAGTCTTGACAAACAGTCCGCTGCAAAATTGCGCGTACCGGGGACATACTCGACGCAGAAGGTATATTCTTGAAGACTGACCACCCACCGCCTGATCCTGCTGGAGATGGCATCTAGGCCCTTCTTGCTGAAGACTTCGACTAGCGGCTTATGGTCAGTACGCAGTGTGAATTGTGTGCCCCACAGGAAGTCTCTGAATTTACCCAATGCCCAGGAAACTGCCAGAGCCTCTTTTTCAATGACTGAGTAGATGTTTTCAGACTTCTGGAGTGATCCTGAGGCGAACGCAATAGTTTTTTTACCGCCTCTGCCTATTTGTGTGAGGACTGCTCCCAGCCCTTTAGTACTTGCATCGGTGGTGATCACTGTCGCCCGGTTGGGTATGTAGGACTTCAAGCTGGGGGCTTCTGCCAGTGCTCTTCTTACATCTTCAAACTCCCTCTGACACTCTTTACTCCAGTTGAACTCCGACTCTTTCTTCAATAGCAACCTGATGGCATACGTCCTTCCTGCAAGGTTCCATATAAATTTCCCATAGAACTCTGACATACCCATGAATGACTTGATTTCATCCTTGCTTGTGGGGGGCATCAAACTTACAATGGTGTTCTGGAGCTCGGCTTTAGGCCATATTCCTTCGGCCGTCACCTTGTGTCCCTAAAAGTCTAATTCTGCGCAGCCAAAGACGCACTTTTCCTTTTTTAGAGTTAGACCTTGCGACCTGAACCTTCCTAGCACATGTCTCAAAGTCTCATCATGTTCTTTGTGGTCTTTAGCGAATATCAGCACGTCGTCCTGATAACACACGACACCAGGGATGCCTTTCAAAATGTTCCCCATGAGCCTCTGGAACACGGCGGCCGCCGAGACCAATCCAAAAGGCATCCTTTTGAACTTGTACGCGCCCATGGGTGTCACAAACGCCGTGAGTTCTTGCGACTCTTCATGCAGTTTGATCTGAAAGTATGCAGAGGTGAGGTCGAGGGTGGAGAACACCTTGGCCCCTTCTAGCATGCTCATCATCTGGGTGATGTTCGGAAGGGGGAATCGATCAACCACGACCTCTCTGTTGAGCGCTCTCAGATCGATGCAGAGCCGGACCGACCCATCCCTTTTCTTAGCGGCCACAATGGGTGCCAACCATTCCGTCGCTTCCACTGGTTCGATGACCCCTGCCTTGCATAATTTCTCCAGTTCAGATTTCACCTCTTCTTGGATGGCAATAGGAAGTCTCCTGACCTTGGCTACGACTGGCTTGGCGTTTTCCTTCAACTTAATTTTGTGGCAGTAGTTCTTTAAACATCCTAGTTCTTCTCTGAATACTTCTTCGAACTCAGACACTACGTCATCCTTATTTTGCATTATCTCTTGTATCAAAATCTGGGGGTTGCTATTGGGATTGAGATATACCCCCAGCTCCTTCTGTGCTTGCCACCCCAAAATGTTGTCCCCGACAGTGGACACATACACCTTGGACACTGTTGACCTGTTCTTGTATTCTATTTTGCCCCAGAAGTACCCTTTCATGGAGATGGGGCACCCAGCATATCCTCCTGGTCTCACATCCATTCTCCTCAGCATTATCTTCCCCTTGGACACGCAGGTGAACTCCCTAGCATTAATAATTGTTATTCTAGAGCAAGAATCAAACAACGCCTCTAACTCAGTGTTCCCTAATTTTATGGTGTTTTTGGGGCTGCTGACCTGGCCCCCCTCAACCTGCACTACAATTTCCTCACACACAGTGTCATTTTGGCCTTTGACCTGACTTTCTTTGACCTGCACCACAATTTCATCACAGACTACGTTCGTCCTGTCCCTACTCTGTCTGTTGAACCCTTGTCCACTCTTGCAATATTGCTTAAAATGACCTTTCTTCCCACACTTGTTGCATGTGAACCTCAAGGCGGGACACTCTTTGTCGTTGGCAAGATGCCCTTGCTTGCCACATCTGTAACAGGTGCCCTTGAATGATCCACTCACTCTGTTTTCTTTCTGCTCTCTACCCGTTACTTTCTGCCCTTTGATCACAGAAACAGCCTCACATTCGGTCGCCACTTCACTCACCATGGGCTTATCATCTTTCCCTTTTTCTCCTGTGTCCTGCTTTATTTCCTTGACGCACTGCAACATGTGCTCCACCTGTTTTGCTATGATCAAAACCTCCCTCAAAGGCGGATCATCCTTAAGCCATAGCTCCTCACGTACACGCTCCATTCTGCAACCTACTACAAATTGATCCCTTATCCTTTCCTCACTTGCACCACCAAATTTACAAGTTGCAGCTAGTTTCCTCAACTCTGATACAAAATCTTCAATAGATTCTCCCTCCTTCTGTGCCCTCTTTCCAAAATGGTACCTCTCCATTATGGTGCTTGTCTTGGGAAGGTAATGTAAATCCAATTTTTTAAGACTTACTTCTAGCTCATTGAGGCCTCTCGCTTCCTGTGTCCCTAAGTCTGGGAGGTGATCTAGGACTTCTTCCCCCTCTGCCCCCAAGTAGTATGCCAATAACGCTACCTTCCTCTCAAGTCCCAGGTTAGGCCCGCACACAGTGGCATAATTCAAAAATACTTTCTTCCACTTTTTCCATTGAATACTCGGTTCCCCTGGGTTAGTCAGGAAGAAAGGCGGAGGAGTCACACTCTGCATGGTTAGCGTAGGGAGCGTTAAATCCACTAAAAGCCCCAAACCACAGGAGTATTGTTAGGCTGCATGGACAGGTAAGGGACAGTGTAAGGTACAATGTCACAAAATGCTAAGTAAACAGTAATGCAAACACAAGGTAACAAGTAGACCACTAATGTATAGAGAGGTGCTAGGTGCTGTTCTCAGCGTTCTAGGAAAGTAAGGTACAGTTAATACTACCCCACCTTTTTCCCTTTATGACTTTAGCGGGTAAGGTTATAAATCAGTTATTAGGGGACAGTGGTGAGCATGTCAGTCCATGGGGATACAAGACACAATATGAGAGGTGTCTTCCCTGGGATAGCACAGGGGAATTCAGAGCACACAGCGAAAGACCCCAGTTACTTTAACTAATTCCACCAGGGCATCTTACACTGCTACAACACACCACAGTTAAGAATGCCGCAGGCTGATGAGGCGAGTTCCACTCAATTTCCAGGGTCACACAGTTCACGACAAGAAGGCATCAATGTCAAACGCAGCGTGGGGAAGTTTCAGAAGTTTCAGCTAATGAAAGTGTAAGAGAACAGAAGGTGGTGTCCTGCTTATGCCATCCGTCACTTCACCAACTGCATCAAAATGCAAAGATCGTCAATTGAAAAGGAAGGCTGGCGCGCTGAGGACTCCTTGCTTGTGGTAATGTAATCACATATGGGGCGCAAGGTTGGCCTGTCAGAGATTCGCCTTGCTGCTACGCCCACGTACTTAAGCTCACCACTGACGTCACGGGTCATGCAGCGCACCTCCTTCTCCCCGCTTGGCGCTATGTATAAATCGAATTTGGCCAGGGTTAGAGCAGCCCACTCACTGCGCTTCTGCTCCCCTCAGGATTGCCTCATAGAAGTGGGAGCTGCGCGCCTTACTTTATCAGCTGGCTGTCAGATGCCGGATGCCTACGATGAGCTGCCACTTTAATTACTGCTCGCAGACGCCGGCAGTCGCACGCCTTACTTCCTCAGCTGGCTGTCAAATGCAGGTGTACACACGATCCGGCTGCCGCCTCATTCACTGCTCGAAGACGCCGACAGCGACAAACACCTCACACACACGCTGAATCCAGCCGCGGGTACTGCTCTCCTCATTAACGGAACGCGGCAATGACACAGCGCACCAAGGTCAGCTGGCAGGCATACCTTACTTCTGGTAATGGTGCCGACAGGAACACTCCTTCCTCCGACCAGCAGCCGCTTGAACCACCACTTGAGGTAGCCTTGGTTCAAAACTTCTTCCACGATTGTGCCGCCGAAATTACGTTATATACATCGCGCCTCCATCAGAGATAAACGTTACTTCCTTCTTTTTTTTTCCCAGCGTGTTGAGGTCGCAGGAACGAACCAGTCCTCGTCGCCAGTGTGAAAGTGCTTAATCAAACACAAGACGGTTCGTTGAGATTACCAAGCTTGTTTATTTAGATCCGTGGTAACCTGTCGACCTCAGCCACAGCCTCTCGCCAAGATCCTCTCGACACATTTCCCCCGCGCTCGCTCTGGAATGCTGGTCGCGGTGACATTCTAAGTTGTGTCACCGCGAGCAGCTCCATTACATGCGGAGCCGCCGGGGGGGGGAAGACAAGGGTGGGAGATACCACACTCGGCAATGGCGACGCGACGCCGCATGCCTTCTAAAGGCCTTTCCACCTTCACCATGTTTCAGCTGCTCGAGCGCATCGGTTGCCCTTTCGAGGCTTTTACCTACTGCGCTCTCCTTCCGATCAGCTGTTCCTGCCGTTGAGAGTTGTTTGGACACATTTGTAAAGATTTAGGGCCAGATGTCGGAGAGGAAATACCGGTCGGTAACGGTTGAATTCGGCCGTTACCGACCGGTATTTAGGAATCGGCATGTAGGGGCCAGCATTTTACAGGATCGGTAAATTTACCGATTCGGTAAATTTACCGATTCTGTAAAATACCGAATCGGTAATTTTACCGATTCGGTAATTTCCGCATGTAGGTGACACTCCTGAGAGTGCCACAGGCCCTTAAGAGTCGGTATTTTACCACCCAATCCTATTGGGTGATAAAATACCGAATTCAGGTGTGCATGCACATCTGTGCATGCACACCTGTGCCATGTGACACACAGACATGCCCTTAGGGCATGTATGTGTGCCACATGGCACACATGCCTGTATTCGGGGTGCTAGAGGGTGTCAAAGTGACACCCCCTGCACCCTTGCAGGATTCGGTATTTACCGAATCGGTAAATACCGAATCTTACCGATTCTGTAAATGTAAAAAGATATTTACCTACATCTCACTACTTCTATTTTACCGATTCATAAATACCGAATCGGTAAAATTCTGTATTTATGAATCGGTAAAATAGAATTACCTACATCTGGCCCTAGATCTCATTAATACCAGGAAATTATTTAAAAAGATAAATTCAAGCTATATCTAGGCCTTAATATAACGTACTACCTTTTTAAAAAAAAGGAGGAATTTAAAACATAATATTTATATTTGGGAGCATAAATTAATTACTAAACAATTCAATATTTAGACATAGTCCTTTTATAAGGTTTTCCCTTTATTAGATTAATATTTTATTAAGAAAGCCCCATTTTAACAACTTACGTGTTATCTACCTACCTACTTACCTGCCATGTCTGACATGGAATCAGACTATGCAGTGGCTAGCTACCCTAATCATAATAGCGATGCCTTTAAATCTTTCCTACAAAGGGAAATGAGATCTTGTATGCTGGATACCTTGAGAGAAGTAATATCCAATAAAAGATCCCTACTTAATATTGACACTTGCGATCCCGAAGTTGAATACTCGAAGCCCCACAAGAAAACCAAACACTGCCTAAGCACTGATGGAGGTCGTGATACCTCACATGACATGGGAGGTCCAAGCACCTCACAAGGTACGGGAGGCCCTAGCGCCTCAAAAGGTAAGGATGCCCCTCGCGGCACATTCAGATTGGGTGTCCCTAGCGGCACAAATTTGGCGGGTGACCTCAGCAGCACATGTATCGACAGTGCACGTGTTGATCCTAGCTCTGATGAAGACGAGTTCTTCAATTACCCCGACGTTGAATTCGTCTTTGACCTCGATGAGGAAGACATAGACGACTTGGATCTTAACACCTTTTCAGAGGCAGATTCCTCCCCCTCTTCTAAGGACGCGATCCTTGACCCCCTAGGTGAAGAAATGTTCTCTCTCCGAACAATATCTCCCACCCTAACAGCTCAAGGTGGTATCCACATGATCACGTTGCTAAGTTTGTGACTAAATGGCTGAGGAACTCCCTCGAGAGAGAATCACGCAACACTATGAGGTCTGAGTGTCCTAGACCATACATAGAAGATAAAGTTTCCCAAACACCTAATCTAGACCCCGACCCTATAAAATTCTTATTCATATTGGGCAAGGATCCAAGGAAGGGCCTCGAAAGGGCTCTTAAAGACTGTCAGGATCGCCTTCTTGACCTATTAGGCCCCCTCACTAGGATCCTCGACTTAGCTGAGGAATCCCACATTTCTAACTCACCCCTTGATACCAATCTAATAAGGGGATGGAGCCAAAGAGCAATAGTACTTCTTGGTAACGCTAATTCCTCCCTTAACATTGTCCTTAATAGAATCAACCCAAAACTCGGGGATCTTGCCAAGAAAGAACCTTCGACTAAGCCCAATGACCTCCTCTTTGGAGAGGATATGATTAAAATGATTGGTAAATATGTTGCAACTTTTACCGCTTTAGACAAAGCTCAAAATAACATGAAACGAGTTTTTCCTACAAACCTTTTTGGCCAGGCTGGAAGAAGGGGCCGTTCTTCCGGCCGCGGAATTTCCGGCCCTTCTCCTCAGGAAGAGGAAGAGGTTCTACGGGTAGAGGCTTCTACCCCTCCAACAACAGACAATACTACCCACAGAGAGGAAGAAGTTCACGTGGAAGAGGCTTTCCCGCCCGTGGCGCTTCCAACAATACTCAAAGTAAGTGCTTCTCTTTCTTCTTCCCCTCGAAAGGTCCGGGGCAGGCTCAAACATTTCTTTCACGTTTGGAATTCCTTGACACAAGACCCCTGGGTTCTCGAGACAGTCCAGGGTTTCAAAATAGATTTCATACAGATCCCATATCAATCTGTTACTCCCAAACCTCTGGTTCTTCCTTTAGAACACCTAGAAATTGTCAAAGAAGAGGTTTCTTCTATGTTGAAGAAGGGCGCTATAATCGAGGTACCTTGGTCTCAAAAAAACTTTGTAAGCACCCTCTTCTTAGTCGAGAAAAAGGACAAGGGTTCGCGTCCGGTAATATACCTTCGGGAGGTAAACAAATACCTTGTTTATCGACATTTCAAGATGGAGGGGATCCATCTGCTCAGGGACCTTCTCCTCCAAGAAGATTGGTTGGTCAAATTGGACTTAAAAGATGCCTATTTCACCATACCCAAGGCAACAGAACATCAACCCTTTCTCCAATTTATTTGAGACAATCGCCTCTTTCAATTTCAGGCCCTTCCTTTCGGCCTTTCATCCGCTCCTTGGTGTTTCACCAAGGTCATGAGAACGATCGTATCCATCCTTATCATGTCCCAATCTCATGCACAGATATTAGAAGATCTCCTAACCTGCATGAACCTCATAGAGGATCTCGGATTCATTATAAACAGGGAAAAATCCATTCTTTCACCCTCCAAATCTCTGGAGTTCCTAGGCTTCACAGTGGATACCTCCAACTGTCTCCTCTTACTCCCAAAAAAGAAAATTGCCAACATTCGCAAAGATATCAGCTTTGCTCTGAAGCAACAGTCTCTCTCCCTCCGAGAATTAGCCAGACTTCTCGGTCTCCTTTCTTCCTCGATCCAAGCTATTTTCCCAGGTCCGCTGAACTACCGTGCTCTTCAGAGAGTGAAAGCCAATGCTCTCAGATCCGGCCTTTGGTACGGAGACCATGTTTTTCTGGACGAACAAGCCAAACTGGAACTCTCTTGGTGGCTGGACAATGTGGACGCTTGGAATGGAAGGGCTATCTTCGGTTCGACTCCGGACTTCGTTTTAGAGTCGGACGCCAGCCTTCACGGTTGGGGAGCACGTCTCCTCGACCAGGACACTGGTGGTGTTTGGACCCCTTCAGAGTCATCCCATCATATAAATTTCCTAGAATTGACGGCCGGTCTCTATGCTTTGATGAGTTTCAGACACTCTCTTCAGGGCAGATCCGTTCTCCTGAAGATGGACAACGTATCCGCAGTCTCCTATATCAACCGTCTCGGTGGTACGAAGTCTGCCGACCTATCAGACCTGGCAAGGAAACTCTGGATGTTCTGTTTGGAACACAAGATTTCTCTGAAGGCAGAATACCTTCCAGGTAAATCCAATCTCTCAGCGGATTGGAACTCGAGATTCCTCCTAAACTTCAGCGATTGGAAACTCGATACGACCGTTTTCAATTCCTTGGTTCACTTATGTGGTCCTTTCGATGTGGACCTTTTTGCAAGCCGTTTGACCTTCCAACTCCCTCAGTATTTCAGTTGGATGCCATACCTGAGCGCTCTAGCTGTGAACGCCTTCCTCCAACCTTGGGCTCCTCTCCGCCCCTACGCCTTTCCGCCATTCGCCATGATCCAAAGGGTTCTGCAGAAAGTGAGACAGGAACAGTCCTCTCTAGTCCTGATAACCCCTTTCTGACAGTCTGAAGCTTGGTTCCCCACAGCTCTGGAACTTTCTTGCGACGTTCCCTTCCTGATTCCGGCAACTCAAGGACTCCTTCTAAACGCAAACGGAGAAGATCACTACCTGGTTCTCTCAGGGAGTTTGAACCTTCTTGCCTGGAAAGTGTCAGGCAATCTAACCAATTGTCTGGACTTTCGTCATCTGCTCTCACTCTCCTCGGGGAATCTTGGGCACCTGGAACACACTACAGATATACTAATATCTGGAAAAAATGGTCTAGTTGGTGCTTGGAAAGGGACTTGAAGCCCGTGGAGGCTCCTATCGTTAATATTGTTAATTTTTTGGCTGAACTTTTCGACACTGGTCTTTCCTATAGATCAATTAACTGTTTTAGATCCGCCATCTTTGCAGGACATTCTCTTGTCAACGGTAAGATGGTAGGTAAGAACGTTACCATTTGTAGAGTTCTTAAAAGTATTGGGCTTAAAAGACCCCCTAGGCCTAAATACCAATCTGTTTGGGACGTTAAACTCTTGCTTGACCTTTTCTGCTCCTGGCCTGATAACCCCCTTCTTAACAGAAAATGTCTTTCAATTAAACTTGCCTCTCTCTTATGTCTGATTCCTTGTTGCAGGGTGTCCGATGTCAAAGCTCTAGATATTTCTTATAGATGTTATGACATGTTTGGGGTTAAATTTGAAATCTATAGAAGAACTAAGACCATGTCTGATTTCATTTTTTAACCTCGTTTTGATCGCTGCAAAAAACTTTGTGTAGTTGACTGCATGAAGGAATATGATTCAAGAATGAAAGACCTTCGTCCGCCTGATGCAAATCAACTTCTTGTTTCTTATGTCAAACCCTTTAAACCCATCTCATCCTGCTCTATTGCTAGGTGGGTTAAGTTGGCTATGAACTTTGCTGGTATTGACCTTTCTAAATTTCAAGCTCACTCTCTAAGAAGTGCTATGTCAAGCAAATCCTTTTGGTCTGGTATTAAGTTGGATGTTATCCTAACGTGTGCAGACTGGTCTAATGCTTCTACCTTTGCGCATCACCACTGCAAACCTATTGAACATGTTTCTGATGCTGTTATTCAGGGCTACCAACATGCATAATGTAGCCTCCTTGTCTTGTAATGAAATTGCGATTCTCCTATTAACATGACCAGAGAATCTGGATTTCATTAAAGACACGGAGGCTAACATTATCCCCCCCTTCCCTCCCTGGGATGGAGTATATTTTGGATATTTTGTTCAATTAGACATTAATAACATTTAACGTTTTTGATGAATATTCAATTTTTCAGATTCAAAGATTGTTTGCATCGAATGTTATTGCTAACTTTCTGAATTTGTATGTCAACGGTTCAAATTTTTGATGTTCTTCATTTTATTTTCAGATAACTCAAATTAATGGATCTCCATGTTTTTTCCTTCCCTTCCTTCCATGGATTTCAACCTCTTCACCATCCTTGTACCAAGTTGCAGATCGATTAGACTTCTCATCGTTCGTCCGCATTTAAAAGAGGCAGCTCTACTCCTGCTCACGGCTTATATTGATAGTGTGATGTCATCTGATTCTTTATTGTTCCTTTATGATGTAAGCGGCTGTTGTGAGTTGCATTAAAGGATTAATGCATAATGTTAGCCTCCGTGCCTTTAATGAAATCCAGATTCTCTGGTCATGTTAATAGGAGAATCGCAATTCACTCACCCAAACCACTGTTTCCACATACAGTCTTAACCTCATATACCTAGTAAATCAACTATTTACACATCTTTGGACAGTCACACACCTCCCACTCAACCACACACACATTCACTATCCCGTAAAAATACTCACTTAACTAATTAATAACTAATATAGACTTTCACATAGCTAGTAACCAACTTATGTAGTAGTTTACACAACAAGAGATAGAGTGATACAGGTATTCACACAGTTTAATCACTATCCCATATATTTAGTGAGACACTTTAAATTAGTCACTTAAACAGTCAATCACATTGCTACTAAATCCTCCATTCAGGCACTTATACATCCACTCAGTCTTCAAGGCAGATTGATATATATATATATATTCACTGAAAAAACCATAGGTTTCACACAAGTTATAGTTAGGAATTGGCATTTAAAAAACCTTGCAAATTCACTGAAAAAACCATAGGTTTCACACACGTTATAGTTAGGTATTAGCATTTAAAAAACCTTGCAAATTCATTGAAAAAAACATAGGTTTTACACATGTTATAGTTAGCTGGACATTTCACTCATACAAAACCATTGAAATTCCCCTGTTATAGTGAGTTCAGCTAATTATAACTCGCGCGCCCGCAATGCACTGCTGATGACATCACATATTACATCACTCATGACATGGTCAGTGACATCACTCATGACATCACTGATGACATCTCAAATGACATCACAGATGACATCACTGATGACACCATTCAGTGAATCTGTGTCTTTCTGAAAAATAAATATGTTTTATATATGTATATCTAAAGGTCGATGGAAGAATAAATGGGTAAATAAGTGTCTAAATGGATGTTTTTTTTGTGAAAAATTGATTGGTTAACTGACTTATTAAGTGTTCTTAGTGAATACATATATTAGCGAGTAATGTTTAAATATTTAAATATATGTATCAGTGTCTCACTTTGTGTATAAGTGGCTGCATGGGTTGGTGAGTAGCTACATGAGTGTGTATAAGGGTTATTAGTTGTTTTTTTGAGTATCAGTATGAGTTTCTGTATGGTTTGGTGGGGGGTATTACTTAGCGCATAGATGCATGCATGACTGACTCACTGTTTGTATGTGTTTTGAAGACAGCATGTGTGCAGGACTGTATGGGTGGATGAGTGTGTGTATGGGTGTGCTACTGAGTGAACGACTGTCTCAATAGTATCTTTATGAGTAACTACATATGTTTTAATCTAGTATATGTGAGTATTGATGTATATAAGTGAGTATATGTGAGAGTGAGAGATTGGAAGAGTTCCTGTTTAAATAAGTATGTGTTTCTATAAGTGATTGTTTCAGAGAGTAAGTATGTGTAAGTTTCCGTACAAGTAAGTGTGGTAGTGTGTGTATAGCTGTATATGCAAATAAATGGATGTTTGATAGTTTATTTGCATGTGTGAGTATGTGTGTGAGTAACTCTATGGATGACTGTCGGTGTGTAACAGGATGTATAGGTGTATCAGTACATATGATGAGTGAGTACATGTATGAGTGACTATATAGAACTGTTGGTGAATAAGTGGATGTGTATATAGATGGTGGAATTACTGAATTGGTTGTTGTAACTGGTATTGGTATCTCCATTTTTTTGAAAATTTCAGTTTCTATTTTTGAATGTGTGTATCAAAGGTTATATTACGCTGGGAGGAGGTCTGCCACTCTTTCACAAGGATGGTGTCATCAGTGATGTCATTTGAGATGTCATTAGTGATGTCATGAGTGATGTCACTGACCATGTCATGAGTGATGTAATATGTGACGTCATCAGCAGTGCATTACAGGCGCGTGAGTTAATATATATATATATATATATTACCTACTGGCGGTCGCCAGTAGGTATATATAGTTAGGATTTTTTCTCTATGGGATTTTTTAAAATTCTATGTCTAATAACTTTGCCGTTTGTGGACGGAATTGGCTGAAATTTTCAGGAAAATGGCACATTTTGTTTCTGAGCAGCCTTTGAAAATTTGGGGGGGGTTCATCAAGGGGGGGCCGAGAAAAAAGGGGGGTCCCAAAACGCGTTTTTCCCATGTTAATTTCCATAGGGCGGTTGGCCTCACTTTTAGCCCGAACGGCTGAATGGATTTGCACGAAACTTGGCAAAATTGTAGGGACTGGTAGCCCGATGTCCCTTTTGTAGGTCTCAATATATGTGCTCCAGTGGATTTTGAGAAATTAACGTTTAAAAAAAGATATATATCTGTAACAGCGGACCGGGCAGCGGCCCAGGACGCGTACTTTTCGCGCAACGGAGCTTTGTGAAGCGAAGCTGATTGGTTCTCCGGCGTCTGTCAACATTCCAAACAGTCCGTAGTGGCCGCCATCTTGTCTCTCGGTAGGATCGAGAGACAAGAGGAGGCCAAAGCGAAGGGGCAAATGACCATAAGGGGGAATAGTAGATCCTCGCTGACCCCCTAGGTTTGATGTGGAGGTTTTAAAAGGGCCCCGCGGGGCAAAAAAAAACAATTATAATAATAATCTTACGGCTGAATGGATTTGCACGAAACTTGGCAAAATTGTAGGGACTGGTAGCCCGATGTGCCTTTGCTAGGTCTCAATATATGTGCTTCAGTGGATTTTGAGAAATTAACGTTCAAAAAAAGATATATATCTGTAACAGCGCACCGCTTCGCGTACTTTTCGCGTTACGGAGCTTTGCGAAGCGAAGCTGATTGGCTCTCCGGTGTCTGTAAACATTCCAAACAGTCCGTAGCGGCCGCCATCTTGTCTCTCGGTAGGATCGAGAGACAAGAGGAGGCCAAAGCGAAGGGGCAAATGACCATAAGGGGGCATAGTAGATCCTCGCTGATCCCCTAGGTTTGATGTGGAGGTTTTAAAAGGACCCCGCGGGGCAAAAAAAATAAATAATAATAATAATCGAACGGCTGAATGGATTTGCACGAAACTTGGTAAAATATTAGGGACTGGTAGCCCGATGTGCCTTTGCTAGGTCTCAATATATGTGCTTCAGTGCATTTTGAGAAATTAACGTTCAAAAACAAGATATATATCTGTAACAGCGCTCCGCTTCGCGGAGATAAAATTATATCTGTATTACCTAGCTGTTGCTAACACCAGTTAGCGACGGCTAGTAGGAGATAGCGACCATCTTGGGCCCCACTTTGCATGTGAGTGATATTTATCACTAATGACATGCAAAGTGGGCATGCCAAGATGTTAGCGACTGGAAACAGTCGCTAACATCGCTATCTCCTATTATCAACTTTTGGAAATATTCGAGATAAGCGCGAATATCTCCAAAAAGTAACAGCTGCCCTGAGCAGTTCTTAGCCATGTTATCCTATGGGAGGTGGATAACATGGCTAAGAGGATTAGCTCGGTAATGCATGAATATCGCTGAGTTTTCAGCGATATTAATGCATTGCGGTCGGTTTTTATCGTATTTGCGATAAACTTTGATAATAGCAAGGTTTATCTGCGATAATTTCTGACGGTAAAAAAATCTTTGCAATGCATCGTTAGGGATAAATATCGCTTAACTTTGGTAATATGCCCCAACGTCTGTTAACGTTCGATTCGAAGGAAATCAGGAAGTGTTGAAAAACATTGTCTGCGCCATCTTGTCTTTTTTCAAATGCCACACTTTTGTCGTGCACGGCAGCCATTTTAGATGCCTTGACCAGACCCACTCTGTGCACGCTGTCGATCCTTAGCATGGCTCCCCACCCTCGCAAGCATCTCCCCCAGGCAGTGGTCACCCCCGCTCTCTGTCTTATGCATGGGTAATAAACCTCCCCCCATCTGCGCTGCTCTTTCCTGAGAATCACACCCTGTGCCCGCCCGACACCTCCCTTTCGCCCTATTCACTACTGCACCCTCTGACACTCCTTTTCCTCTGTGTCCGATTGTCCAGGCTGGTCCTAGGGTATCAGCTAGCCCTGCAGATGTAGTTTATGGCCACAGCTGTAAAGAATCACCCCTCTTCAAAGGAGTTATAGTAGATCAAGGCCCACACTCGATGAGATCCGTCACAGCAGAAGCGTTGCTATTATCTGAAAACCATCCTGTATTGTGATTGGGGAGGGGACCGAGCGTGAAGCGGAAGATTCCAGGGATGACTCTTTGTACATCAAAGTTTTTACAATTATGTGTCACATTAAAAATATATAGCACTCCGACAAAGTAGTAAGATTATAAAACTTTAATAATTTATAAATATATACAAGAAAACAAAAATAGTAATAACATATAAACATTTTTAGGGAAAAACAACGAAGTAGCGGTCGGCTGTGCGAATAGTCCCAACGCAGCACAACGTCCAGATTTCCGGCGTGGGGCGTCGCGGGGGGTGGGTCATCAGTAGCAAACTGTTGTGCGAATAGTTCCAAGGCAGCAGAACGCGCTGAAATCTAGATGACACGAAAGTGATGTCTAGTAAGTTGCCACCCAGCAAATAACGGCGTGGGGCGTCGCGGGGGGTGGGTCTTCAGTAGCAAACTGTTGTGCGAATAGTTCCAAGGCAGCAGAACGATGGCACCAAGGTGATGTCCAGTAAGTTGCCGCACTGGTTTTGGTATCCTACAATGCTGCTCCGAATAACGGCGTGGGGCGCCCCGGGGGAGGCGGCGTGAACGGGCCTCTCCAGGTGGAGTGTCATCTGTTGTAGTGGGGCGCCCCTTTACCGTTTCAGTTGCCATTCCGTCCGTTTTTGGTCCACTGTGTCAAAAGCCGCAATTCAGCTGAGTTGCGCCCACTCTTGCGGTGCAGCGATAGGCGGCTGTCACAGGACTCTCAAAATGGCGGCAGGCTCTTTCCTTTTTGGGCCTGGTCCACTGAAATGGCCCTGGGACACCTTGGAAATCGGACGCTTGTCTGCTAGGTCTTGGACCCCATTCTCGAAAGCGTCCCCTCCGCCTTGAGAATTCATCAAAAGTTTTGGGGGCCCCGACTCCTGCAGGCTTCTGGTGGGGAGCGGCTGCCATGATTGCTCGCGGAATGACCACGACGGAGCTACGAGATGGTGGTGCTCTCATGCTGACGCCAGCTTCAGTCTGAAACATCCAGAAACAAGGTGGGGCTTTCATCGTTTGGAAAAAAAAAAAAGTTTTCATCCAATGAAAAGTGTTGTTTTTAGGTCATATGATCAAGCCTTCCATCATTAGGAAACCAAAAGTAAAATGAACCAATGAAAAGTTTTATAAACAAGTCACATGACCTGTTATGCGGCATAGGGTATAAAATGCGGAGAAAATACGTTGGCACGTGAGGCGGCGTCAGTAGCGGACCGATGTGCGAATAGGCCGAAGGCAACACAGCGCGCCAAGATCCGGATGGCACCGAGGTGGTGTCCAGCAAGTTGCAGCACTGGTGTGGCCATCCTACAATGTTGAAAGTCGGCGTGGGGCGCCCCGTTGGCCTGTGAGTTTGCGTCAGTAGCGGACCGATGTGCGAATAGGCCGAAGGCAGCACAACGCGCCAAGATCCGGATGGCACCGAGGTGGTGTCTAGTAAGTTGCCGCACTGGTGTGGCCATCCTACAATGCTGAAAGTCGGCGTGGGGCGCCCTGTTGGCCTGTGAGATGGTGTCAGTAGCGGACTGATGTGCGAATGGGGCCAAAGGCAGCGCAACAATATTTTCTGACTGACACCACAAGGCGCTGAGATGCCAAGATCCGGATGGCACCGAGGTGATGTCTAAGTTGCGGACTGATGTGCGAATGGGGCCAAAGGTAGCGTAACAATATTTTCTGTATGGAAGATACCACTAGGCGTTGAGATGCCAAGATTCGGATGGCACCGAGGTGATGTCTAGCAAGTTGCTGTACTGGTGTGGTCATCCTACAATGCTGAAACTCGGCGTAGGTCGCCCCATTAGCCTGTGAGATGGCGTCAGTAGCGGACCGATGTGCGAATAGGCCGAAGGCAGCACAACGCGCCAAGATCCGGATGTCACAGTGGTGGTTTCATAGTTGAGAGGCACTTCATCTGCAGTGGGGCGCCGAGATCCGGATGGCACCGAGGTGATGTCTAGCAAGTTGCTGTACTGGTGTGGTCATCCTACAATGCTGAAAGTCGGCGTGGGGCGCCCCATTAGCCTGTGAGATGGCGTCAGTAGCGGACTGATGTGCGAATGGGGCCAAAGGCAGCACAACGCGCCAAGATCCGGATGGCACCGAGGTGGTGTCCAGCAAGTTGCCGCACTGGTGTGGCCATCCTACAATGCTGCGCCGAAAGTCGGCGTGGGGCGCCCCGTTGGCCTGTGAGTTCGCGTCAGTCAGTGGGGGCTGTTTGAGGATCTGACTGCATTGGAAAGCAATGTGATGCTGTGCGTCGCCCCCAAGATGGAGGTTCCTCGGCTGCAGTGGGGCGCCCCTTGGTGTTTCACTCGCTATGCAGCTGAGTTGCGTGCGCACTTGTGGCGAATAGGCCGAAGGCAGCACAACGCGCCGAGATCTGGATGGCACCGAGGTGGTGTCCAGCAATTTGCCGCACTGGTGTGGCCATCCTACAATGCTGCGCCGAAAGTCGGCGTGGGGTGCCCCGTTGGCCTGTGAGGTGGCGTCAGTAGCGGACCGATGTGTGAATAGGCCGGAACCAGCACAAGGCGCCAAGATCCGGATGGCACCGAGGTGGTGTCATAGTTGAGAGTTCTGAGCAGCGCTTGTAACACTGTCTGAAGCTTATTTGCACCTGCTGCAGCTTCACTATTGCCCTGGTGTGGCCTAAGATCGCCCATGACATAGGCGGCCACCTCCCGGGGTCCGGCGGAACTTTTTTCCTTTTCCTTTGTGCATCTTGTCCCACAATCCGTTTGACCTGAAGACACGACCAGGTCCCTGAATGTGTGCAGGGGGACGCTATTGATTGAATCAAAATGGCGGCTTCACACAAAGCTGACTCAAGCGTTGCTGCTGATGCTATACAGACAAAAACTGGTTTTCAGTTTGTACATTCTTCAGGATTTTTCCATCCAAGGCTGGTTGAGAGTTTGTATAACAATGGCTTCAGATTTTCAACATACTACTCTTCAACATTCTTCCTAAATGTAACAATGTGAGACTCACTAGGAGAACGGTGTAGTGAGGGCCACAAACGGCTGTTTATCTTTCCTTTCAAAATGCTGCCAACAATATTTTCGGAATGGAAGACAACACAAGGCGCTGAGATTCGGTTGGCACCGAGGTGGTGTCCAGCAAGTTGCCGCACTGGTGTGGCCATCCTACAATGCTGCGCCGAAAGTCGGCGTGGGGTGCCCGAAGGGGGGGGGGGGAGGCGGCGCAAACGAGCCTCTCCCGCTTCTCCATGTGGAGGCAGTTCATCTGCAGTGGGGCGCCGAGATCCGGATGGCACCGAGGTGGTGTCTAGCAAGTTGCCGCACTGGTGTGGCCATCCTACAATGCTGCGCCGAAAGACGGCGTGGGGTGCCCGAAGGAAGTGTCCTTATCCAGGGCATTATCGCTGTATCATGTCCTCCACTAAAATGGCCCTGGGACACCTTAGAACTCGGACGCTCGATTTTTTTTTCCTTTCCTGTACATGCAAAAAAAGGTAAATGCCCGGTACGTTACACGCTTCATCTGCCACGATGAACTCTCCAGAGGAACCGAAAAAAAATATAGTTGTGGTAACTATACCATGCATCGTCATATGGAGAGGTGGCACCAATTAATTATAGTGCTGCATAAAAGAGAGATTTGGAGGAGAACCCCTGACCTGCTAGTACATTCATCAAAGAAGTGGCACTGAGAGCTTCAGAGGCAAGGGAAACGGTCCCAAATATTTAGAAGAACTTTGGAAAGATTAAAATGACATGTTTAGATTGTGGCAAATTAATTTCATGTGGACAGATGAGTGTTACTCTAATAAATACAGCATATGAACATCATCATAGTCGATGGTTGGTAGAGACATTTTGACTATATCATGGACCTGCCCGTCCTCGCCCAAAATGGCGCCGGAATAAATGGGACTCGTAACTCCTTGTTGTGTACTGGTTGCAGAACCTTGAAATCACGAGATACGTATGCAGTTTTGAAGCACATGGCGGGCGGGGACGAGAATTGATTGAATATTTCGACATCCCTATTGATATTAAGTTCTGATGTGTTATTGATTACTGTACTGTTGAAAGTTCGAATTAACGTCACCCATGGTACTTGCCCGCAAATGTATATCTAGATAATTTTATTGTAACTGGCCCTGTCGTATTTTAATTATAAAATGTACGTCCACCGATTCCGTAACTGTTAGACACCTTAGTTCTTGCAACCTAATGGCCCGCCCGTTACGTTCCTCTACAGTGTAAATGTCTACTCATCACATACGATTACAGTTTGCTCCGTGGCCGGCCCACGTGGTTATAGGCTCGTATTTGTATAATGAAATTTTCACAATAAAGGTTTTTAAAAGAAAACATGGTAGTAGTATATACATTGGTAAAGTTTGTAATAATAGTCACTGTTTTAGAATCATTAAAAGGCAAGTGAAATAAAGCAGACCAATTACATGAAGGGTAAAAGGTATAATACGAAGGAACGCAGTAAAGATAAATGGTCAAGGGCTGTTGTGTTTTCTATTCCTGCAACATAAAGTGATCGATAAGAATCTCATATTCAGGCGTATCGGCGACTAAGACAGCAGGTCGACCCTCTTTTGCTCAACGGCTCCATCATGGGACGAAGAAACGCTCTTTTTCTCGAAAAAAGAATATATTTTACTTGCAGGACAGTTGTAAAATTTCCGGGAAAGTACATTAGCCTGGAACATTATAACATATATTTAAGAAAAAATAATGTTCGGAAGTAATGAAAAGCGTAATTTTTAGGTCATATGACCAAGCCTTTCATCATTACAATAAGAAAAGTAAAATGAACCAATGAAAAGTTTTATTAACAAGTCACATGACTTGTTATGCTTACGTTACGCGCTGCGCGCCCCGGATGACTTCCGGATGCGCTAACGCGGCGCGTCATATGACGCATTACGCGACAACGCAGGTCCAGAATATAGTCAAAATGTCTCCACCAACCAGCGGTCGGAACACAACCCCTTTCAGCAGGCTAAATAGTTCTGTTAAATGAGAACAGAAGGGACAGGCAACAAGAACCATCAGTCAAAGAGGGGAGGGCTAGTTCTTCTCTACCGGGTTACATTGGGGCGCTACCGGAACTGATCGAATTGGTAGTCTACAGTGTTTCTGGATGTTTCAGACTGAAGCTGGGGTTAGCATGAGAGCAGCATCATTTCGTAGCTCCGTCGTGGCCATTCCGCAACCAATCATGGCAGCCGCTCTTTATCGTTATTTTGGGCGGGGTGGGTGGCGGAGCCGAGCTGTTTTGCAGCCATCATTGTGTGGAGTTCAGTTCATCTCACTAGTTTTGTATTTGTCATGAGGGGTTGTTCCTAATGTTTCTATTTTAGCGAGGTCAAAAAGAGATCCCATTAGTGGCCTACTGATTTTGCTCGATTCCTTTTCTTTTTTTTTACACGATTTTTCGTTATCTGCAAAGACTAAACAGAGTATTGCGACTCTGTGTTTGTTTGTAAATAGAGAATGAACCAAAGAGAACTAATTCTAAAACAGTAAATACTTGGATAACAATCAATCAAATGGAGAGAGAAGCAGGCACGACGGATTACAACGGGGGCAAAGGCCTGCGTTAACTACCTTTCACTATCTGCAAAGAGAGAGTACTCCTAATAGAAATGAGGGGGGGGGGGGCACCATTCAAAGCAGATCAGTGTGCATAAACACGAAAATGTTTTCACTTACCACGTACTTGACATTCGACAGCTTATGATATTTGCTATTAAAAAACCATTGAAATTCACTGAAAAAACCATAGGTTATAGACCATATATAGTTAGGAATTAGCATTTACAAAACCTTGAAAATTCACTGAAAAAACCATAGGTTATAGACCATATATAGTTAGGAATTAGCATTTAAAAAACCTTATTTTACTCACACAAAACCATTGAAATTCCATATATAGTTAGTTGCACTAACTATATATCGCGCACCCGCAATCCACTGCTGATGATGTCACATATTACATCATTCATGACATGGTCAGTGACATCACTGATGACATCACTGATGACATCTCAAATGACATCACTGATGACATCACTGATGACAACATCCAGTGACTGTATGTTTCTGTAAAGTTAAAATATGTCTTACATATTGAAGAATGAGTGGATGTATAAGTGTCTGGATGAAGGATTTAGTAGGTGCGTGACTGACTGTATGAGTGAGTGAATAAATGTGTCGTACTAAATGCATGGGTTAGTGACTAAACTGTCTGAATGTGTGCATCAGTATGTCTGTTGTGATGTAAACTGCTGCATGTGTTGTTCATTAGCTATACGAGAGGCTATATGTGTTATTGATTGGTTGCCCAAGTATTTGTATGGGAGATTGAGTTTGTGTGGGGGTGGCTGGGAGGTGTGTGACTCTGTGCATTGATGTGTGAGCAGTTGATTCACTAGGTGTATGAGTTCAAGAGTGCATGTGGAAACAGCTACATGGGCAGTTGACTGTGTGCATGAGTGTATTGATGAGTGAATGGATATCTCAATGCTACATGTCATAGTAAGTACATATGTAAAACACAATACATGTGAGAGTTGGCACATATAAATAACTGTGCATGAGAGCCACTGAATGTGTGAGTGGCTGTATGGATCATTGTGAACTTGTATCAGGGATTGTATAAGAGAGTAAATATGTGTTAGTATATGTTTGAATAAGTAAGGTGTGTATAACTGTATAGTTGAGGAAATGGAGGTGAGATTGTTTCTTTGCATGACTGACAAGGTGTGTGAGTAACTCCATGGATGAGTGACAGTGTGTGAGTGTCTGTATACACTGAGTGTATCTAAGGTTATATTAGAGTCTGAAGAGGTTTATCGTATTAGCACGAGAATGATGTCAAATGAGATGTCATCAGTGATGTCATCAGTGATGTCATTTGAGATGTCATCAGTGATGTCATCAGTGATGTCACTGACCATGTCATGAATGATGTAATATGTGACATCATCAGCAGTGGATTGCGGGTGCGCGATATATAGTTAGTGCAACTAACTATATATGGAATTTCAATGGTTTTGTGTGAGTAAAATAAGGTTTTTTAAATGCTAATTCCTAACTATATATGGTCTATAACCTATGGTTTTTTCAGTGAATATATATATATATATATATATATATATATATATATATATATATACATCAAAGCACAGTTTTTCCGTTCCGGAGCCCCCGACCCTACAGGGCGGCCTCATCAATGGGCACGGAACAGCCCATCAAAACAACAAAAAAAGCACATTGAGGCCCATTGTTGGGGACGTGGCTTTATTCATCGTCCAACAGCACAGCATGCTTCCTTTCCCTAACGTTTCGGCTCAGGTGGCCTTGATCACAGGGTGAAGTAGTTCCACAAAGTGCATTCCTGCGTGCTTTTAACGGATTTGGGTCACATGACTGAAATATACAAACTTCCTATCCCATAGTGCATTGTGAGTTCTTAAAACGAAATGCAAACTGAAAGTTCTCATTTTAAAAAAACATGTGTTCAAATCTTATTTGGCACACGCCCTATTCCATTGGAGTTTGCAGTCATTCATATATATATATATATGTATAGCTATCAATGCCAGCAAACACAACAGCAAAGAACTCTTTACCGTAGTCAAAGAATTCACCAAACTCAGCACAGAGACAGCAGACATTCCCCCCTCCCAAGACCTCTGTGAGAAACTCACCACCTTCTTCCACTGCAAGATCAAGGAGATTTATGACAGTTTTGCAACCCAAACCCCATCCACCCCACCAGCAACCATGGCACCCAATGGTTCCAGACTCCAGCAGACCTTGCCCAACTGGATCACCCTCACCTCTCATGACACCCTCAGGATCATGAAGAGCATCCACTCTGGAGCCCTCTCGGATCCCTGCCCTCACCACATCTTCAACAGATCCAGCACCACCAACTGCTCCCTCGAACAACCCCCTGCTGAAAAAATACTCTGCCGACCCTCTGGGACTCATGAACTACAGACCCATCTCTCTGTTCCCCTTCCCAGCCAAAGTCATTGAGAAAGCCATCTAGGATCAACTCTCCAAGTTCCTTGAAACAAGCCACAACCTGGACATCTCCCAAACGGGCTTCTGAAGCAACCACAACATCAAGACCACTCTACTTGCCGCCACAGAGATATCCGCTCCCTCCTCGACCAAGGCGAGACTGCTGCCCCCATCCTCCAGGACCCCTTGGATGCCTACCACACCGTGTACCACCACATCCTCTGGGCATGACTACATGATGCTGGCATCCGTGACAAAGCCCTAGAACTGATCCACTCCTTAGTCACCGTCCGAACCCCGAGAGCCAGACTTGCACTGTTCAAATCAGAACTCACAGAGATCAGCTGTGGAGTGCCTTAGGGATCCACCTCGAGCCCCACTGTTAGACCTGACTTTTTCAGGGGGTTTATCCCCAGACATTTTGCTCTTTGGCCTCCTGTTTCTCATCTGTTTTTGTTGGTTTTATGACTCTGGGCACTTTACCACTGCTGATCAGTGCTAAAGTGCTTATGCTCTCCCTGTAAACTGTGTTTATGGATTGTGGTTTCTGTGATTGGCTTATTTGATTTACTACTAAATCCCTTGTGCTGTGCACTTTGTGTGCCCAGGGCCTGTAAATCAAATGCTGCTAGTGTGCCTGGAGCACTGATTGTGCCACCCACACAAGCAGCCTTTCAAAGGGTTCTCAGATCTGCCACTGCAGTGTATGTGCACAGTTTCTTCTGCCATGCCGACCTGGTAAGTGCACCCATTTGCCAGGCCCTAACCTTCCCTTCTATTACATGTGAGTCACCCCTAAGGTAGGCCCAAGGTACCCCTGTGGGCAGGGTGCAGTGTATGTGAAAGGTAGGACATGTACTGGTGTGTGTGCCATGTAATTTTGTTTTTCACTATTGAAAGGATATTTGTCCCACAGAAAAGAATGGGAGTTTAATTATAACGTTTTATAAGTATAACTTTCCATTGGGACAAGATAGAAAGGTGGAATTTAGTATGACTGAACTCCGAATATAACAATGCATCTTACAGTAAAGATAATTTTTTTATTGTGTGTTTGAAAATACCACTTTTAGAAAGTGGGTATATTCTTGCTTAGCCATCATGTATGCCTCTACTGGTTTGGGGATTGACTGTCTGGCTTTTGGGTGAGAGGGCCTGCGGATGTGCATTCTCTTCAGACAGCCACTGGGGGGATTGAGGTGTGTCCTGCTTTCCTTTATGAGTCAGGGCAAGTCTAAATAGACTTGGACTGCTTCTAGAAGGGTGGGAGGAGATATCCCTACACTGGAATAGGCTTGTCTGCCTTTGATAAAGCTCTCCCCACATCCTGCAAGGAAGCTGGACCAGAGAGGACAGAACTGGTTTGGACTGAGCAAAGAGCCTCACTGCCACAAGAGAACAAAGATAAATTGAGTATAAATATTGGGGTCCAGACCCCAGAACTTTAGATTACTTCTGGACTCAAGAGAAACCTCTGGCAAGGAAAAGAGCTGGGAAAAATGAAGGAGCACCATCTGTGTGCTGTGTGGGGTTGGCCTGCAGTGGCTGTTTCTGCCACAGAGAGGATCAAGACTTTGGTGTGTGCTGTGTGTCCCTCTTGAAGAAGATCTCCAAGGGATAGGTGTAGAACTTGCCTCCTGTTCTGAAGTCTCAGGGACACAAAGACTTAATTTCCTCTGTACTCCTGCACCTGGAACTGCTGTTTCAGCGGCTACAGAGCAAACCATCAACACCAACGCCGGCGAGCGATGCTGCGACCTGCAATGAAGCTGAGAGCCCTGCTAGTGAAGTGCACAGCACACTGCCTCAACTTATACCCGAGTCCTGACGCCTGCCGTCATTGCACCGTACCGACTCTGATGCCGTCATCGAGGCTGCAGCCTACACCAGAACCGAGGGCACCACTCATAATGCTCATGGCACACCGCCTCAACTCGCACTGCAGGCCTAACTCCCTTAGGCTGGTGCTTTATCGCCGAGCCGATACCCGACGTGGGTGACCTCCTGAATCCATCGACCCTGCATTGGCGTAAGGAACTGACGCTTTGATGCCACCACAGCATCACCTACCGGCAACAGTATGGAACCAATGCCTCACCCCCCCCTGCATCACCTCCCCTGCGGTCGAAGGAACTGATTACACCCGAAGCCAACAAAGCATCACCTCCCCTACACTGTGCACCATCTTTGTTTTCATCGTTTGCCAAGGTACTATTCTTTGGGGTCCAGATGAGTCCTGGCCCAACCCAGGGCACCTCGTAGTCAGCGCCGTACTTTGGGACGTTCATCTGTCACGATGCCGAATAGCCCCAAGTGGAGCTATGTGTTGCTACAAGCTTTATCTTTTTGAATAACCTATTTTGGTGATATCTTGATATATGTACGGTGGATTTTTGTCATTTTGGTCTTGTCTTGTTTAGATAAGATTTCCTATTTTTCTAAGCTGGTGTGGTGTCCATTTGTAGTGTTTTCATTGTGTTACTGTGTGTGCACAAATGCTTTACACACTGCCTCTGAGATAAGCCTGTCTGCTCATACCAAGCTACCAAGGGGGTGGGTGTACCTCCCTTACCCTGACTAGAAGCAAGGCTCCTTACTTGGACAAAAGTGCCAACCATTGCCAACTAAAGACCCTCATTTCTAACACCCACCCTTTTCAACATCTACATGGGCCTGCTTGTAGCCATGGTCAGAAGCCACGGACTCAACATTGTCTCCTACGCTGATGACACCCAGCTGATTCTCTCCCTCACAGATGAACCCACCGTTGCCAAGAGCAACTTCCCCAACGGATGAAGTCAGTCGCCACCTGAATGAAGGCCAGCTGCCTCAAGCTCAACACAGACAAGACCAATGTCCTCATCTTGAGTTCCATCCCCACCACCTTGGATGACTCCTGGTAGACGGCAGCGCTTGGAACCACTACCACACCCATGGACCAAGCACAAAACCTCTGCATCATCCTGGTCTCCCCGCTCTCAATGAACCGCCAAATCAACGCCACCTTGTCCGGCTTCCACAAAGGTCACCTGCTGCATAGGATCTTGAAGTGGATCCCCACGGAGTCCAGGAAAATAGTCACCCATGCACTCGTCAGTGGCAGACTCAACTATGGCAATGAACTCTTTGCCGGCACCAAAAATCCTGAAGAATATGCAGAATATCCAGAACACCTCCGCCAGACTGATCCTGAACATCCCATGCATCAGCCAAATTACCAGCCACCTGAGATACCTTCACTGGCTACCAATCAACAAAAGTATTACCTTCAAGTTCCACTCAACTGGCCCTGGCCACCATCCCACCAATTTGCAAGACCCCTACTGGAGGAAGATTCTTTTCCTACCTCACTGCAAAGATCTGGAACTCCTTGCCTCTACACCTCAGGTAATCACCGTTTCTGCCTCAATTCAGGAAAGACCTCATGACCTGGCTCTTCAACTGAACTGCAGTTCCGCTACCCTCCATTCAGCGCCTTGAGACACTGATTGATTGATTTGTTTTAAAGCCATTAGAAATCTAGCCATTTCACAAGTTACATCCAAATATTGCAAAAAATAAGAATTTTGTTGCTATCAATCTTGATCTTTTGGTATACTTTAAAATTGTTTTTATAATTGTTCAACACAAATTTAAGAAAATAAAGGCAATCTTATACAATATGAATTTTTGTAATGTGCATTTTCAGCGCACAGCCCTGTAGGATTCTGAAAAGAATATACCTCAGAGGGGTGAGAGTATAGAGGATGGAGCCCTATTCTAAATCTTAATATTATACTATGCATTGATGGTTAGACAAGCTACGTAAATACTGAAAAGAAGAATTGTTTCCCATGATTGACACAATTCTATAGTTGAGGGCTTTTGACTCAGATAACGGAGATCTCTCTCTCTCCCGACCATCAAACCTTGCTCACTCAGTTCATTTTATGAAATGGCGGTAGGGAAGCAACAGTAAAGTTATTAATTTGTACTTCAGATGCCATGAACTGCAGCCGGTTCTTTGTCTTCTTAGCCCAACACAAATCACTTTTTAGTTATTTCATTGTTACATACTCTTGCTATTTGTGGTTGCTCTGACTGGTACTGGACATGTAGAGAGTCAATGAGTTTGTACATTACAAGACTTTCAGAATGGTAACCTTTCTATCAATAATCCCTCTGATGGCAAAAAAAAGGCTTTATTGCAATGGTAAGTCTACAAGATGCATATTTTTCGGTGTGCAGACAGAATATCGAGTAAAAAAAATTGAATTACACAAATATTGAGTAATAAATATTGTGGTTCAGAAATATCGACAGCAAGAATATCGTGGTCTAGAATATCGACTTAAGGTAAGTAATATTGATTTTAATAATATTGAAGTGTTTAATATCATTTAATACTAGATCCTATCCTCTCCAACCTCCCCAGCATTTGCTGCTCCTCAGCACTCCCCCTATGTTGGTCGGACCACTTTATCACCAGGTTCATTTTGGTACCCCCTGACAACTCTGTGTTCGTTACCCCCTCCTAAAGGACATTAACAAGAGATTGGAAAAAACTTGACCTGACTGCCTTAAACAAAATCTTGTGCTCTAACTTGCCCATCATCAAAGAAAGGGTGAATATGCTTTCCGACACTGCAAAAATGGTTCCTGATGCCATAGACACCTGTCTTCCTCTTTTAAAAAAAAAGGGTCAATAATCATCGGCCCCCAGTGCCATGGTTTACTGACACTCTCAAAATAGAGAAAGCCAAAAGTAAAGCATTGGAACGTAGATGGAGAAGGAATTATGTGCCAGAGTCTAAAATTATTTATAAAAAGGCCCAAAATGCTTTCCATAATCTTTGTAAATCTGCCCGTGCTGAGTATGTTTCAACAACTATCTCTGATGCTATAAACAACTCAAAAACACTTTTTAGCATGGTAAAGGAGCTTGCTGGTTCTGCCACCCTAGCTAGGCCCCCACTCAATAAACAACAATGTGAGAACCTTGCCTCCTTTTTTGTCCAGAAAGTCGAAAAAATTTACTTGGATATTGCGAGCTTGCAATGCGTCGACGCCTCTCCTGTGCATCCTGCTAGCTCTCCACTAACAGCATTTGCGCTACCTGTTGCAGACTCAACCCATCCTGACCAGAACACGGACTCTTGTGCCCACTCTAACAACTTGGACACTTGGCCCCTACTAAATGCTGCCTCCTTTACAAGACTCTTAGAGAGTGTCAAATCTGGATCACCTAAGGACCCCCTGCCTATCTCTATGCTCAAGCAGCTCGAGTTACAATCTCTGCTTGCCATTATGGACCTTTTAAATACCTACCTACTGGAAGCCACAGTTCCACAGGACTGGAAGCACGTCAAGGTGATCCAGATTTACCCTCCAATTATCGGCCAATCTCCTTACTACCGATTTTTTCCAAGATCTTAGAGAAACACATCCACTCTCAGCTCTCGAATTTCGTCGAAACCAATAAACACCTTCATTCATCACAATCTGGCTTCAGAGCTGGGTTTTCTACAGAAACAACTTTACTGGGGGTAATGGAAAGGCTGCGGCGCCATCTGGACGCTGTTGAAATGGTCGCCCTCATTCTACTAGACTTGAGCGCGGCCTTCGATACAGTATCCCACACTATACTAGTAAAAACGTTAGGAGATCCTTAGGCATCAGCGGCCCAGCCATGAACTGGCTCATTTCCTTTCTTGCCAATCGCACCTTCCAAATCTTTTCCTCCATATCCAGCTCTGACATCCACCCTTCAACCTATGGGGTACCTCAGGGCTCCATCCTTAGCCCTCTGCTCTTCAACCTATACATGAGACCTTTAGCCAACGTTGCGGAAGAGGCAGGGGTGTCCCTGTTTTCCTACGCTGATGACTCCCAGATCTTGTTTTCTCTCTCCATGGTGAGTACGGCCGGGTCATCCTCCCTGCAGCTTGGCCTGGGCAAAATTGCATCATGGATGCAAAATAACTACCTTAAGCTCAACAGGGATAAAACGGAGGTCCTGATCCTTGGAAAAAACAAAGATTTCTGGCACCCACAACACTGGCCCGGTGGAATGGGAGTACTCCCTCAGCCCTCTAGTCAAGTCTGCAACTTAGGTGTCATCATCGATGACTCGCTCACTATGCACCATCAGGCATTCAAGGTAACCACTACTTGCTTTACCATCTTGAAGTGGCTGAAAAAGATCATCTGGATGCTGCCAGAGTCCACTCAGAGAACAGTAGTCCAGGCTCTTAATATCTCGAAACTGGATTACGGCAACATTCTCTACCTTGGATCCAACAAGGAAGTGACTCACAGGCTGCAGATGATGCAGAACCTTGCGGTAAGACAACTCCGCAGAACCCCTAGAGCCACCTCCATATCTAGTCATCTGCAGGACTTACACCGGCTCAGGGGGGAGAACCGAATCAAGTTCAAAGCCCTGAGCTACATGTTTAAAATCAAAACTGGAGTTGCCCCTCAATATTTGCAGTCTCTGGTCAGCCCCTATGTGCCCTCCAGGTGCCTTCGCTCATCCACTTAAGAGAAATTCTCTGTGCCTAGAATCAAACTATCCCAGATGGGAGGCAGATCGTTCGCATACCTCGGTCCCTGATTATGGATCTAGCTTCCCATAGCCATTCGGAACGAAACGGTATACACACTATTTCGAAAATCCCTCAATACTTGGCTTTTCAACCAGTAACCTAATATTCTGCAACACATTTTTCTGATATGCTCTGGCGCCGGGAAACCCTTTTTCAGTAGGTGCCGCGCTAATAATAATAATGATAATTTGCAAAAAATATAGTTGTTAAAAATATAATTTTTTTAATGAATGCAATGTATTTTAGTATATATTTTATACGTATGTGATGTATTTTTTTGTATAAGAATTGTTTCTATTTTTAATATATGTGTTACAATTTTAGTAGTTATTAAAAAAAGGTAATTAGAATTTTGCGTTTTTAGTTCTGTAGCGGGTTGTGGGTTTATAGGGGAATAGGGTGGGAAGTAATTTAATTATATTAAATTAATTGGTTATGTTTCATTTATTAATATTTGTTTAATTGAGATTTTATAGTTTTAATTGTGTGAAGTAATTTAATAATAATTATTAAATGGTTGTTAAATAATTTTAATTAATTAGTTGGTAATTAATTATGGTAACTGTCATTATTTTAGGTGTGTGTTGTGGTGTTTATAAGTGTAAAGGGTGGGAAATCATTTATTTTTAATTGATGAATTAATAATTTGTTAATTAATTTAAATGTATTATTAGTTATTAATTATGGTATTTATGTAATTAATTTTAGGTGTGTGTTTGGGGTTTATAGGGGTGAAGGGTGTTAAGTAGTTTATTTATGATTTATTAATGTTTTTGTTCACCATATCTTCCGATTTTAAGTGACAAGGCTGCCATACAGGTGTTTACCCCCGCACCTGACTGGGCCGCTTTAAACTTTATTTTGGTAGACGTTTCCCTTGCTATTAGATCTAGTAGGGGAAGAAATCTCCTGGGCCAGATGGTGTCCCTATCGATTTATTCAAAACTAATATCGATCTCTGGGCTCCCCTCCTTACTAATGTTTTTAAATCTTACCAACATACAGGCTACCTTTGACTTGGGCAGAGTCTCAAATTGTACCTATATTTAAAAAAGGTGATCGTAACTGCCCTTCGCATTAGAGACTTACTTGACTCATTAGTAAAGGTGTTGGGTCAAATCATTTCAGTCAGGTTAAAAGCTGGGCTGACCGCAACAACAGGATCTCTGACCTACAATATGGATTCCTCCAGGGTATTGGCACTTCTGAGCAAGCATTTGACCTGATCTTGTTACTGGGCAAGTACACACACATTAAAGATGGCAATCTGTACACAGTATTCATTGACTTGTCGTCAGCTTTGGACTGCATTATCCATGAGAAACTGTGGTCATTGAGGAGCTCAATGGGTATCGATGGTGCAATTATTGCTCTCTTAAGACAACTGTACTTGAACAGCCACGCTAGGGTACGGTTTGGCATTAAGGGAGACGGTACCCGCCTGTTAAGAATAGAAAAATGGGTCCGTCAGGGGTGTGTGCTTGCCCCTTTTCTATTCAATCTTTATCTAAATTATATAAACGATTTGGGTAAGACTCTGGCTAGATCGTGTGCGGATATGCCACAAGGTAAACAGCGACTAATTCCAGTGTTACTTTACGGGGACGATGTTGTTCTCATGGCACGCACTCCTATAGCTCTGCAACGTCTACTCAGCAAATTTACTCTGTTTATGGAAAATCTAGGGCTCCGAATTAACACAAGCAAGACATTTGCTATGAAAACGGGTGAGGCGAAATGCCGGAATATACATTTAGGAAATTAAATTTTACCCCAAACGCTAACCTTTTCCTATCTGGGTATTTTATTTGATAGCGAAGGTACATGGAAACGTGCAATTGAATCCAGAAGATTGCAATTTGTAAGATCTATTGCGGCACTTTGCAATTTTGCTAGAAAATTGGGGAACATACAACTTAAAGAAATGTTATCTATCTACAATGCAAAGTGTAGAACTATTGCAATGTATGGCTCGGACATTTGGGGTTATGCAAACGTTGAACCATTACAAGCGGTGGAAAATGTGTTTTTTAAAAACCTTTTAGCACTTCCCTCGAGTTGCTAAAACTATGTGTGTCACTCGGAGCTGAGGACTAATTACCTAATAGATTTGGTAAGAACTCAACCACTCTTGGTATAGCACAAAATATGGACCTCGGAAAATATGGACTTGAATTGTGCCATAGTCAAGGACTGCTATGACTCTGTAATGGCCCTAAAGATCCCCAGGCTAAAGTTTATTAAGAATTCCTTGACAGATATGGGCCATTTGGAATTCTATGAGCATCCAGAATCCCTGTTAAATATCTCGAGGAAAGGATTAAAAACAGAGCCTCTAAACCATCTGGCGTATGTCTGAATCAAATAAAGATATTTGATTGATTGATTTAAATTAATTAAAATGGTATTAAGGTAATTGTGTGATTCATTTTAGGTGTGTGTTGTGTTTATAGGAGTAGAGGGTGGGAAGTAATTTTTGTTTAATTAATAAATATATAGTTGTTAATTATTGTGATCTATTTTATATTTATTTTGGGTAATTGTTTATTTTTTGTTTGTTGTTTTTACTTTTGAAGGGGTAAAGGGTGGGTATTAAATACACTGTTATGAATTTATTATTAGTTGTTATAGTAATAGTTTTTAATTTAAAAATAGGTTTTAATTGTGTTTTAGTATTTTATAGTTTAATTTAGATGTGTGTTGTGTTAAAGTGTGTGTAGTCAATTAATGTTTTTCAATTTTATATTAATAATATTTTTTAATTATGTAAGTAAATGTAATTTAAAATGTTGAAGTGTTTTGTTTTTGGTGTGGTCCTAGAGGGTAGGAAATAAAATTAATAAATTTATGTGTTAATTCATTTTTTTGTTTGTAAATATTTTCAAGTTTCAAACAATATTTTTTTAATGTATTTATTATTTTATTTTATATAATATGGGTAGGTTTTTGATATATGTAATACATGTTATAGTCTGTTTCTTTTTATATATTTAATATATTTGATTTTTCATTTTTTAGATATTGTTTATTTTTATGATTTTTAAAATTGTTATTATATATTTATGTATATATTTAACTGATTTGAGTGTGGATCGGAATTTTTGTCTCTCTGCTATCCAACACTTTCCCTAATGTTGCACTCACTGGAGTGGGAATAGTAATTTTTACCTCTCTGCTATCCAGCACTTTTCCTACTGTTGCACTCACTGGAGTGGGAATAGTAATTTTCACCCCTCCGTTGTCCAACACTTTCCCTACTGTTGCACTCAATGGAGTTGGAATAGTAATTTTTACCCCTCCGCTATCCAACACTTTTCCTACTGTTGCATTCACTTGAGTTGGAATAGTAATTTTTAGCCCCCCCCCCTGCTATTCAATAGTTTTCCTACTGTTGCACTTTTTGGAATAGGAATAGTACTTTTAACCTCTGTGCAATCCAGAACTTTCCCTATTATTGCTCTCGGTGGAGTGGAAATAGTAAATTTTACCCCTCAGCTATCCAACACTTATCCTGCTGTTGCACTCAGTGGAGTCATTTTTACCCCTCCGCTATTCAACAGTCTCCCTATTGTTGCACTTTTTGAAGTGGGGAAAGTAATTTTTACCCCTCCGTCCCATTTCTCTACTGTTGCTCTCACTGGAGTGGGAATAGTAATGTTTATCCCTCCACTATCCAACACTTTCTCTACAGTTGCACTCACTGGAGTTGGAATAGTAAATTTAGTTCCTCCGCTGTCCAACACTTACTCTATTGTTGCCCTCACTGGAGAGATAATAGTTATTATTACCCCTTTGCTATCCAACACTTTCCCTACTGTTGCACTGATTGTATTGTGAAATTTTATTTTTTATATTTTTTAATAGTTTAATGTTTTAATTTGTTATAGTCATTAGTCAAGCAAGCTTTATTCGACAAATGTCATAAAAGCGTAAAATACATAGAATTCATCTCATTTTTTTTATGCATAAAATTCATAATACCTAAGATACAATTCATCTCAAAAGTTAAAAATACATACAATTCATAACACATAAAAATACACAATATACTAAAAAAGCACTATGTGAACGAATCACCCCTTCATCAATTTACTCCTGATGGTCCAAGACCACCCTAGGAACTTTGCCACTGCTATATAAACAAGAGAATTAGTACTTGTATAGATAATTCTAGCAGCGGCCATGCCACTCCTGGTACCTAGTAATTTACACATTGGGTGTAACCAGGCCCTGCGCGAGGGGGAATACGCAGGGCACCCAAATAGCATATGGGTGGTTGTTTCCATGGGGGCGGGACAACAGGGACAAGAGACTTTTCCATCATTTGTCCACCTAGATGTGAATGCTCTAATTGGTAAACTACCAATTCTAAGCTGGAAATATAGCTTTCTATCCAGTGGCTTGGTTATATTGAGGTACTGGGTTTTTGAGAACCGGCACAGAACCGGTAACCCAGCGGTGTCAGGGTACACCCAGAGACCTCGGGTTCTTCCTGATCCAGACCACAGAAACTCAGAGTCTTCTAGGTGAAGTCAAAGATCGATTTATTGGCTGCAACCAAGGTAACAAGTGTCCTAGAAGTACAACACACGGGGAAGTATATTCTCAGGAGACTGCTCGAATTTACAAAGTCAGGCTTCTCTCTTTATACAGAATATTCAGCTTCAGGCAAACATTCTTCGAATTTGCAATATATCATTTACAGGTCTTGGTTACAAAAGAAAAGCAGAGTCATGATGACATGTACATATTTCACGTCGTGCTGCCCACAACAAATCACCCGGCAAGGCCCAACATTTCATCAGATATCGATGGACCCCCAATAAAAACGGGCACCTCCCCACCATAAAGTAAGTGAAGCAAAAAGAGTAGAGAAAGATGTGAGCGAGATACGGCAGGTGTGCGCGCTGAAATGGTTTTATGGCTTGTTGAGCCTTGATGCTATCTTGTTCGGCCACTGGGAGGGGAACTGACCTAACGAGTTTGGCCTGGGGCAATGGTTCCAACTTGCACAGGTCATAGGAAAGTCGATTAAGGAGTATGTGTCCTTGTGGAATTGAATTCAGCTGGATTATGGCCTATGTAAAGGGCAACACATAAATGGAAGCCAAGGGTTCAGAACGTAAATGACGATTTCGAGGCAAAATCGTCACTCGAATATGCTGAAAATATATGTACATGGTGTGCTCGTCATTCCCGGTCTTTTGATACCAAATTCGTCATGTTTCGACGAAGTTTTAATTCTCGAGTCCAGAATGATTACACGAATCCAGAATTCTCAGAACCACAATATCATCCCAAAATGTTTCCAGGCTAATCGCATCTTTAAAATCCAAGAAAATCCCTGTAAGCGAGAGTGGAGCAGAAGTACTACAAATTTTTGAAGCTACCACCTCCCAGTATATACCTTTAAGACCTTTTTCGGTGGAAACCTAGCATTAAGTGGATCCTCCCATAACTTTTGCATTCCTAGTTCTCCAAGAATCCCCCTAATGCTAGATAACCATTTGATTTTATGAAAAGTGTCAAATTTAATTATATCCATAAGTCCTGTTGCAAATGGTCTTAATTCAGGGGTTGACCATAAGCACCTCCAGTATACCACTGGTCACAAGTTAGCAATAAATTCAATTGTCCTCATTCCTAAATCGTAAAAAACAGGGCACATAGGGGTACTCTGGGGTAGGTTAATAAGATTGTGTAGGAACCTATTTTCAGATGCAGTCATTTTACCTAAATTCTCAAATACTCAAATCTTTACGCCGTAAAGGGCTGAGCTAGCCACCTTTGCATCATAAACGCAAAGAGCATGGGCAATTGGTTTGGTTAGTGTCTTAGCATGCACAGAGCTCAACGCTCCAGCCAGCTGGCGATGTTTAAGCGTTGCCAGCTCAGCCTGTTGGTTCCATCGCAAATCATGTTGAATGTTAACACCCAGGTAGCTGAATGCCTTTACTTGCTCCAAGGGTAATTTATTCATGAATATGCTGCCCTTGAAGGATTTGTGCTGGTTAAAAGTCATAAATTTAGATTTTAGAACATTTACTTCAAGACCTCGGGTGGTGCGAAAATCTTCGCTTTTTGCAATCCACTCGGGGTCTTTGCAATGATTAAACAATCATCAGCAAACATTAAAATGGGTACTTTCGCACCTGCTAAAATTGGGGCATCAACATTAGCTTCAATCAGTAATTTTGCCACATCATTAATATATAAAGAAAACAGGGTTGACGCCAGGACACAACCCTGGCATACCCCTCTTTCTACTGGAAACTGGCTGGTGACGCTTCCAGGGCAACCCCATCTAATCTGCGCAAAATTATGTTTGTGGAGTCTCATAATTAGCGAAAGGAGGGCACAAGGCATACCCATATCATATAAAACGGACCACAGGATAGAGCGTGGAACAAGATCAAAGGCTGCCCTTAGATCAATAAATGCAGCATATGAACGACCCCCACCTAATTGGATAGTCTTCCACTGAGGTATTACAAAATGCAATACTTGATTGACTGTACTAATACAGGCTCTAAACCCTGCCTGGAGGTGCGATAAGATGTTCTGCTCACGCTCCCATTCCTGCACTTTATTTAGGATCAGTCTGCCAAAGATCTTTTGCATGGTGTCAATCAGGCTGATCGGGCGGTAATTACCGGGGAATGACTTATCCCCCTTCTTAAAAACTGGTATAATTGCCGCACCGTTCCATGATTCAGGTATGGGTGCTCCCTTAGCTATTGCATTTACCAGCAACATAATATACCTTCCCCAAGATTCTCTATCATGAAGAAAGGTATCTGCTGGGACGCCATCTATACCTGGCACCCTACCTGTTACTACAGAATCTAGGGCACAATTTACATCCCCAATATTAAATGCCTCTTCCAAAAAGGGTGTGTACATAATTTCTACACTTGTGTTTGATTCCACACTTTTTGCATATTGGGATTTAAAATAAGAAACCCAATCTTTCTCGGCTACCCAATTCTGCGGCTTTTCAGGTTGCCCACCACAGCCCCACTTAAGTATGCTCCAAAAACATTTAAAATTCTTGGGGGCACTAGCTTCCTTGAGCTCTTGCCACCTCTTCTCATCCCAGGCGCGCTTTGATTTGGCTATTACATTTTTATAGGCTGTCCTTGCAAGGCGTATAGCGATGCTAGATCCTAACTTCATAGCCTGACCCAGATCATAACGTGCCTGTCTACATTCTTTGGAATACCAGTGTGGCGAGTAGTTAGTTTGGGCCTTATTTGCCTTAGATGGTCTAACAAACAAACTTTTCAGTTGTTGAAAGAATGTTTCATGTGTCCTAGTACAAGACTCTAAATCTGTGTCACTACTACTAATGTGAGATCCCAACTCATTTGTCGCTTGCTCTAGCTTGCTTGAGATAAAATCTATATGCTCCTGGCATTCTAACAATTTGACCCATTTTATGTGGTGCATGTCATTTGCAAGAACTATGTTTGGGGAGGGCACTTCGTTCAATCCTCCAGCAGCCATAGGCACCTTCCAATATGACAAGAGCATACATAGAGGGTTGTGATCGCTCTCCAAGCGATCTACAACCATCATGTCCTCTAGGTGGTTCCACAGTGGAGTGGTGTGGCTCACTGGTTAGAGGCGGCAGACCCATAAGCAGAGAACGGCCCGGGACCAGGGTTCAATTCCCGACGCGGCAGGGTCGTGGACCAGGGTCAAAACGGACTCGATCATTCTCGCCTCGGTGCCTATTCTAACCAGGGAACACACTCGGCAACTCTGGGCATTAAGCTTGCCTCATCTCTACAATGGCCCCCCACAGACGCTGGGGATGCCTGGCTTCACCTTGGAGATACCCAGAAAGGGACCATCTCACAGGGAAAACCAGGACGGGTTCCCCAGCGGTCTTCAGCGCCAGGATACTCCATGGAGTCGCAGTGCGCTTTACAAGTACACCCACATTTACATTTACATCCCACGGCTTAATTTGTTATAGATTTTTGTATTTTATATTTTAAATCATTAATATATATTTTTATTCTTTATATTATTTTAAACTTTTAACACAAATGAAGAATAACAGTTTATTTATTGTTTTAAAGTAAATATATATATATGTATAAATTATTATGTTTGTGTGTTTATTTTTTTATTCGGTTTATTTGTTATATTTTATTAAGATGTATATTAACTCCATCGCTGCTAGAGAGTTTCCCCTGCTGTGCTGGACAGCAATAAAAACGGGTGTGTTCATGACGAGCTCAGCTCGTCATAAGCACACGAGCACTGTGCTGCAGAGCATAGAAGGGGTTAAATGCATTTTATTTAGTTAAAATTATATTTAATAGTTAATATATTTAATATATATTATTTTATTTTATATTTATATAAAAGTCGATATTTTATACATTTATATTTTTTACATCAATATTTGTTAGTTAATATTTTTGTACTTACATGTTTAAGTATAGGAGTCGATTTTTTGTGTCTATATTATTTACTCAATATTTTTAACATGGATATTTTTTACAGAGATGTTGTGTCAGTGAACCACATTTTCCTACAGTACTTGAGGTTTGCTGTCACAAACCATCATTATCAGTTCGGGGCATTGCTATTGATCCAGTTGATCTTGCCCAGAGTATTTACTAAGGTACTGGCACCAATTGTCTCACAATATACAACTGCAGGGTACTTAAATATTTACGACCAGGATTATTGGCTCTTTCTAACTCCTATTTCTTTAAGGTGATGTCCAGTGTGAGAAGAGTGTTCATTTGCATGTAGTTGCTTGGATTTGTGCTCAATAATCAGAAGACAAATCTTCAAGCAACTCTTTTATAGGGGCCTGATAGCCACTGCACAGTGCAAGTGTCTCTTACTAGAAGTAAGAATTCAGAATGTGGGGGTGGAGCTAGAGGCAGACGAAGAAGGCTGCTCTCTTAGAAAGCTCCTCTTCGGCAAGACCTCAAAGCCCTGGATCCCAGAATACTAGGGTCTTGAATCTGCCCAAATGGGATGGTTCTGAAAATCAGAACATTTGCAGAGCTGAAAGAAGTTGGTACTCATAGCAGTGGTAGCAGCATTCTGCCAAAATTCGATGTTGCAATCAGGAGCGAGAGAGGCCAGCTCCTACCAAAGGGAGCTATCTTAAGGGCCGATTCCTGTCAGCTCTTCCGCAGTCACTCACTAACTCTGCCTCAGATGACAACACTTTGACTGCACTCTGGGTCCCACCATTCATATCAGAGCTCAGGGATGTGTGGCCGACAATTAAACCTGTAGTCCTGGTGACACATGTAGAGAAGGGACAAAGAGTGACCGAGCTCATCCCGCCAATTACCTCTTCAAAGTAAAGAGACTTGATGTATTGAGGTACGCGTGCCACCCCATAAATTATCAACCAGGCAATTGTTCTCAGAAGCAATTCAGAAACCTTAACAGACACAACAGCATATCCCCCCGCCCAGGACCTCCACAACAGACGTGGAGGTCATCTTGAAAGAAATTATGACAATTAGTTCGAATCTGGCTAACATGGATATTAAAATTATGGATCTTACAACGGACGCAAAGTCCAGGTGGCAGTGTATGTCTCTTCGATGGGAGCCTGTATACAGTCAACTAGAGTCTCACACCCGTGGATGATCCATAATTGATCACATGCACATTAAATTTGGTCTATTGGAACCAGCAAAAATGTTAATAACAATAAATGGGAAGACTAGAGACTTTTATGACCCAGGTCATCTAGAGCAATTTTTGGACTCTTTGGCTAGAGAGGATATTGATGCCACAAAAATGAACCATGAGATGGATAGGGCAGAGCGTCCAGTATCATGATGGAATCTGTAGAGATATCACCCCCTCATCCAGGACAGGCGGGCATTCCGAAGGGAATCAGACTGCCAAGGACTGCAACAAGTGGTGAAAGCACTCTCTTAAAGAAGGGGCCAGTCCTGATTGCCTCTGAAGCATCCATCTCAGGGCATCGAGCAATCTGATGCTTCCGTAATGAACTGTTTTGGCTTGCCTTAAAATGCAATGTGACTTGTTCACTGTTGTATACTATATTGTCTAAAGAATTCTTCTTCATTATGTTTAACTCACGCGGAGACATTTTCAGGCAGCACCAAGATGTGTGCCTGCACATTTAGTTGCTCGACACACAAGGGTATGTATCCTGGTGGACAGAGCCCTTGCAGCGTTGAACCCTCCTCGGCTATTTCCATTAAGACTGCGGAGAGAATACGAGCCCTGAGACCGACTGACTCTTTAATATACTATGGGTCTCTGGCACATGTTTGAACCTACGTTTAGAGTATCTTACTGTATATCTTTTCGGAGCTTGGGGATGCCAGCGCTGTGGCACAAGGGTTAGCTTAGGCTACAAAGTTAAGGTAATCACCTGTCACCTTCTTTCCCTTGGACACTCTCAGCTACCCTTTCCTTTTAGGGGCAATCCTCCACTACTAACTTCACTTCTGATTCTAATTATACTCTGCTACACAATACACACCTGGAGACGACATACTAGAAATTACTATGCCACTAATGGCCAAATCTCAAAATGTTATTGACTACTCACACTTCATCAAATGTTAAAAAAATACTACGATATCTAGCCACCAATCACACAGTGTTCGCACTCCTTCAGGATACTCACCTCTCCCAAATAGAAAGTCAGACATTGAAGAGAGACTGTGTGGGTTCTGTCACTGGTAGTAGGCATTCAGTGAACGATTCTGGAGAGATATCACCCTCTAATAACAGCTTCAAAAAGTGTAGGGTGGTAATATTGATCCATAAACAAATGCCTCACAAGGTGATTACATATTGAATTGATTCACATAGCAGATGGGTGTTTGCGAAATTGAAGATCATTGGCAAAATGTTCATACTAGGTTAGATATATGGCCTCAATACAGAGAAGTCTCACTTCCTTTCTGACATATCTCGATTACTTACTTCTTTTAGCAGAACTCCAGTGCTCATCGGGGGAGATAGGAGTCTTTTCTTTTCTTTTTTTTTCTGATGCAATTAGTTTTTTTTTTATTTCAAAAAATGTTATTAGGAATTTTTACATATACAGTACAGATACAGTGAAAGCAATACTGGTCTCGTTATAACGCCGTTGCGGTTACAAATGGCTCACATTAGATATGATGGGACATTTACACGCTGGATAGGCATTCACAACCCATGGAATTTGCTGACGTTGGTGATCATCTGTATTACCTTTTAGGGAATGCTTTAAAAGGAGAATGGGAAACGAAAATAGAAATGAAAGAAAAGGAAAGAAAAGAAAGGAAGGGTAGCGCGTTAGTTGACAGCCATACTTCCAAAGTTTGTGATGGGAGGCGGCTGGGTGCAGGATACAGAGATCTGTGGGCTGCCTAAGGTGGTTTGTGAGAGCCCTGGTAGGTGTCCAAGTAGTGCCACATCTCGCCCTTTGAGCGCAAGTTAGGTGAGTATTTTAGTGTTATGTTGTCTGCCCCTCTTAGGAAAGTAATCCAGTTGAACCAACTTTTGAAGGTTGCTTTCCCTGTGTCTTTCCAAATAGATAGGATAGTTTCACAGGAGATGTAAGCAGGATATCAATCAGTTGGCTATCGTTTTTTGACTGGATTTTTGGAGCCATAAAAGCGGTGACTACACCTAGGAAGTCTGGTTGAGGTGAGTACCCTATTATGTTAAGCATGAATTCCCTTATTCTTTCCCAGAATATCCTGACTTTGGGGCAGTAAAAGATAAGGTGCACTAAGTCTTCTTTTTGTTTATGGCAATTCCAACACAGGTCGCTATTGCGGAGCCCGACAGCCGCAAGGCAAGCTGGAGTCCAGTAGGATTTATGAAGAAGCCAGTATTTAGTTTGTGCTGGGATTGGGGTGACTTTATTCTTTGCTGCTGATATCCAGAGGTGTAGCTTGTCCGTCTCACTAAAGTGTCTACAGTGTTGGGCTTCCCAATAATCTATTGTTTTGGCGTTTAACCTTGATGTTTTCGGGCTCAGGAGTTTATATAAGTGCGACGTTTGGTGGCCAATTTTGTTTAAGTTAGCCATGTATTGGAGGATTGATGGGATTTCTTTGTTTAGGTCTGCTCTTGTGAGGGCCGCCCTAATTTTTAGAAAACTGTAGCGTTCTATATCCGGAAGATTGTGCATTTGTTTTAGGTAGGCAAATGTGAGAGGGGTATTGTTCCTCTCTAGTTGGTTGGGGGTGGAGATACCCCGTTCAGACCATGAGTTAATACTTAGGGCCCCATTAGGATGGCGGGCGGGCGTGTCCCCCAATTTTAACATTGTGGCGGGCGGTGCTCACTGCACCGCCCGCCACAATGTTAAACATGAATGCGCGCATTTGCATAAACAAAGCGGCAGGCACCGCGCGGTGCCTGCCGCTTTGTTTATGCAAATGCTGGGGGGTACCACAGGAACCCCCCCGTGTGCACCCCCCACCCACAGAGTGAAGACTGCATGCCTTTCCGTGGCGGCGATTTGGCCCATACTAATATGGCTGGCGGTGTCTATGAGACACCGCCACCTTATTAATCTTTTTCCACCCCGGCCGCAAGGCGACCGGGGCGGAAAAGCGGCGGACGGTCTTTCTGTCCGCCGCGGTCCCCGCCGCCATACTAATATGGCGGGGGGGCATTCGGGAGTGGATGTCGGGCAGATTGCCCCCGCCAGGCCGGCGGTGGCTACCGCCAGCCTGGCGGGGGCAATCCGCCGACATCGTAATGGGCCCCTAAGTATCTTGTCTTTGTATTTTTTTTTTGTGTTAGACCAAATAGACTCCCATCTTGTGTTTCTAATGCTCATTTCCATTCTTTAGTCGACTTTGAGGAGGGCGTTCTTGGTGTTTTTGAGTATGGTATTGTTGGCCTCAGGGTGCTTATTAGCTGTGAGCAGAACTAAGGGGTCAAGGCCTTTTAGGATTGCTCTCTCTAGCGCCAACCATACCGGAGTGTACTCCTGCTCTGGCGTGAGCCAGTATATCCCTTGTTTGGCTAGACAAGCTGTCTGGAATGTTTTGAAGTTGGTGAGGTTAAGTCCCCCTAAGGCTTTGCTCAGCTTTAATTTCTGTAGCCTTATCCTGAACTTTCTTGTCTCTCCAGAGGAATTTATTTGTCAGAATATCCAATTTTTTATGGAAGTCCTCCGTGGTTATGAGTGGAATCATACTGAGCATGTAGTTAACCATGGGTGTTAGCATTATTTTTATTGTTTCTACCCTGCCCCACCAGCTGACAAACTTTGGCGACCATGAGTCTAGTTTCTCTTTTAGCTTGTTTAATATTATGTTTTCATTGTGATTGTAGGAGAGTAGGGTCTGCTTTCCTATAGTCACCCCATTTTTTTCCTTTTTGCTTCACTGGTTTTCGACTTAGATGTGGCTGTGGGCCTGCTAATCAGACCCACAGCCCTGCTGTTCTCTCTCTAAATTCACACCATGAACATTAGGTACATCACCAACTCGGATTTGGGTCACTCTTGTGAGTCCCTGTACAGTGTACTATAGGTACCCAGGGCATAGGTGCACCCAAGGCCTACCAGGGGCTGCAGCATATATTTTGCCACCCCTGGCTGGCCATCCAAACTGACACAACTGGCTGATCACTCACCTGGGGCAAGGTCGTGTAATTACCCCTTGCTTAGATATAGTATACCTCTATCGAACCTTATATCTAGACACATATACATCTATAAGTCACTCCTATGGCAGGCCTTAACAATCCTGAAGGCAGAGTGCTTGGTTTTATGTGAGATGGTGCTCTAGCATGAGCTGAGCCTGTCTGCAGCTTTCGGAACAATGTCCTTATAGCTGTTCTAGGATAATGCCATACCATATACTCTTAAGTGCATTATGAACCTCGCGGTTAAATGCTATCTTTGGTTTGGCTTTATCAAAACATGTCGTGTAAGGTGTCATACGCTTTGGACTACTACCCCCTCGCCAGTTCTGGTGACGAGGGTAGCATTCCACCCTTCTAGAGGGAGAAGACAAGTTAACCAGAGCCTCAGCATCACAAAATGGATGCTGCTGCCACAGACACAAGTCTGACCTCCTGCTGCTGAGAGTCCTTCCAGCGAGGGAGGCTAGGACAATAGGTTTCCTGTCACAGGGAGGTGCTAGCACCACCCCAGACAGGCTATAGTGTATTGGGGCAGGGAGGACTGAATGAAAGGAGATACTGCCTGGGGCACACAAGGTGTCCCATGCATAGTCCAGTTCAAACCGGTGCTGGGGCACTCCAGCCCCAGCTCTAGCGTGAAACTGGACAAAGGGAAAGGGGTCTAACCACCCTCTTCCTGGGTCCCACCCATAGGAGGGACCTAGCAGGTAATCCAGCCCCCAGATTTGGTATATAGGTAGGAGCTGAGTCCCAAGACTTTAGATATATCCTGACTGAAACTCTGATACAAAACTCTGGACCTTCGACATCCTACTCGACGAAGAAGACTGAAGAATCTCCCTTGTGGTCAAGGAGTGACCACCCTGTGCAAGCAGGCACCATCAAGCGCTTAACGGTTTGCTTTGTCATTGCTCCCGCCGGAGCTCGAACACAGAGCCTGACAAGACCCAGACTTCCAGACTTCCTTCAGTCCGATCCACAGCCACAGCAAAGCTGAGACCCGTGGAGGCGAAGCGAGACGTGGGACCGGCCATCTTGGAAAGCCAGCGAATTGCTTTCCGTGCAACTTCTGAGGCACCCTCGAAGTTGTGCATTAGAGATTTAGAAGCCCCAGCCCCGAGCACCAACTGCACTGAAGATCACCTCTCCATACTCACCGAGTGCTGCGTGGGGCCCTTTTGCATTTTCCTGCTTGACGCGTCTGTCCGGTCACTTGCCCATTAGCTTGTGGCCTCTGTGACAATGAAACCCAAAATCTACACCACTGGTCTGGTTGCTCCAGACTGGCCTATTCTTCCTTGTGTAGGAGAAGCCCCTCAGTCCTTGCTGGCTTGAGTAAGAAGCCATCTTTGATTCCTGCGTGGGTTGCAAATGCCAAGGCCTGTTGACTCCGAATCGAGAACCGACACCGCCAACAGCGAGAGCCGTCATGGGACAGTCCGTATCCAGCTCCTAGTTGTAGTCAACAACTCCTGGTCAACGTGGCTTCAGAGACAAGCTTCATGACATCACCTGATTGTGCACATCGCCTGGTTCCTTCCTGGTTCCATCCTGGTCACTGGCTAGTGACCCAGACTCTGTCCCCTCTACTTTCAGGTACTCTTCATCCTCGATCTGCCCTTGTTTCCAACCGGACTCTTCTCTCCTGGTCGCCTCAGCATCTTTTCTCCAAGGCTCTATAGAACTCCACGACGAAACCCGACACACTTTGGGACCTATGCACCCGCTTACTGTGGGTGAGGTAACGTGAGTACTGCGGTGCTCCTGTGAAGATTAACTCTGCTAGTATCCTAGTTTCAAGTGGTTAGCTTCTAGTCCGGTCGGAAGACTCCTAAACCTTTAACTTTCTAACTTTACGCACCCATTGACTTCTATGTGTGCACGTGTGTGCATTTAGACACTGAACCCGCATCCCGTGGGCCTTTTGCTTCCTAACTACTGTTAGTCCAGTGTAGTCCCAGCGATTCCAAAGGCCCTAGTCCTTTCCATTGTTTGAGACGTGGTTCTTATACCACTATTTTAGTATATGGTTTAGCGGGCCGCCAGGGCCTATCCATATTTGTGCAACTTATTGTATGTTATATTGAGTTACTTGTTATGCGCTTGTGCTTCTGTGCTCATAAAGAGTTCAGAGGATTGATTTAGAAATAAATACATATACATTTTTAATATATAACCTGTGTGGTGTCCTTTCATTTGGTATTAAAGGGATTGCATATGGTAAAACAGCTGGCTTCACATGCCCTCTTGAGTTAAGCCTAAGACTGCTTTTGTCCATGCTACCACTAGGATAGCTGGTCTACAAGGTTGACTTTACAACCATCACCATAAGGGTTGTTTGGACTGGTGCAAGGTGCTCACTAGAATAGTGAACATCATATACCAGGCCAACTTCTCACATTGGTGTGCAGCGGTTGGGATTTGAGCTTGCTGTTGTTTTACCAATTGTAATCTTTGAGATATCATTTGAAAGATCACATTAGGTACCATAGGTACATATAACAAGACTTAGAATATATAAGTTCTACTGAACTTAGTTGTTGTAGACCAAAGGGCCTAGCACACCCTGACTACAACTCCTAGAGAGGTTCTAGTAGGAAAACACATAGTGTAGGTAGGTGCACACACCACACCTCACTAGAATCATGTCTACCACAGGTGAGCCAAGTATGACTCTCCCTGTAGGAGGTGACCCTCCCAGGGCACCCTCTAGATATGAAATGTTCAATTTCCAATAGATGAGGCACATGTGTACCTCAAGGAGATTGAAACAGGGTTCCAACCCTACCATCCCCCACCTAATAGAACTCTTAGAGAGGACTGATGATGAGAAGGCCTCTAAACAAGGTCCCTCAGTTAATGCAGAAGAGGTCTTACCCTCTACAGATGATGCATCAGATCCCACTATCATAGGTGAAGAAGGAGATGAACCAGAGGAAGAATCTGAAGAAGAGGTTTTCCAAGATAGCCAGGTCCAAGTTGGGAGACTTAGGCAGGCTAACCTAAGCCTACATGGGGCTGACAATGGGCTAGCCCCATAGATACCTATTAGTAGACTAAACCAGGGGTATGAGAGGAGGAGGTCTGACTCAGGTGACTCCCACTACTCTAATGCCTCTAGGGGATCCAATACCCTTGCTCAGAGAAGGATGACCTCTCCTGAAAGTAGAGAGCATAAGGCTAGGATGAGGGAAGCTAATCTGAGGATTGAGAGGCAAGAACTAGAAGTTGCCCTTGCCAAAGAGAAGCTTGCCCTAGCTAGAGAGCAGAAATTGAGTGGGTCACACCCCACTGGTGGCAGCAATATCCCTAAGGATAAAGGCAGGTCCCATGAGAATTCTAGGCACCTGAGTAAGATAGTGCCCCCCTACAAAGTTTGGGATGACATCCACAAGTAGATAACTGCTTTGGAAAGGGCCTGTAAAGTCCAGCAGGTCCCCCAGAGTCAGTAGGCAGCTATCTTGTGGCTCTCCTTTGAAGAAAAAGGCAGAGATAAGCTCCTCACAGTTAGTGATGCAGATGCTAATAACTACCCTGTCCTGAAGAGTGCTCTAATTGATGGGTTTGGCCTAACCACTGAACAGTACAGGTTGATGTTCAGAGATACCCAGAAGACACAGACTCAGGATGGACTGATTTTGTTGATTGTGCCACTAAGGCTCTGGAAGGTTGGTTACGGGGAACATCCTTTACAACGCGAATGTTACCCCGCAGTACCGTTACAACGTGTCTTTTACAACGCAAGTCGCAACCACGACTTGCGCTGGAGGGCGCTCAAGGATAGGGAATAGTAGATTTACTATTCCAACACCTTCCCTACTGTACGTAGGCTGGTGTTGGAATAGTAAATGTAACTATTCCTAAGTCCGCACCCCTACAGCGCGTAAAAGACGTGTTGTAACGGTACGCGTGGTAATACCACGCGTTGTACCGTCATACATCCGCTGGTTACTGGGAAGTAAAGTTAAGGACTATACAGGATTGTATAATTAGATCTTGAGAGAACAAATCCTTAATAATTGTCAGAACCAGTTGTTGCACCAACACCTGATTGACTCAGATCTGACCTCTCCCCAAGAATTGGGAAAGAAGGCAGACAAATGGGTCAGAACCAGGGTTAAGCAGAAGCCCCAGAACCAAGGTGGTAATCAGAAAAAGGCAGACCAAAAGGGTGGGGATCAGAAACAAAAAGACCAGAAGTCTTCATCAGGCCCCCAAAATTCCAAGAAAAAGAAGAAAGAAGGTCCAAAGAAACCTTGGTGTAATTATTGTAAAACTGCCCCTCACTGGTTTAGTGAGTGCACCAAGAAAGGTACAGCCCCTACCACTGCAGCCCCTAAGGCAACTGCACCCCCTAGTACAGTCAGCAGTGGTAGTTCCCAACCCAAGGCTATAGTGGGGTTAACCATGGGCACTGAGGTGGATTCTGGCCTAGTCAGGATCCCTACTCAGGCTGTTCTGATCAGTGATGTGGACATGGCTATGTCCACTACTGTGGGAAAGTACAGACAGACACCGTTGATCAATGATAAAGTGGCTCAAGCCTACAGGGACACATGTGCCAGTGTCACTATGGTGACACCTAACTGCAGACCCTGGACAGATTGTACTGGGTCATAATTACCTGGTGACCAATGCTAGCAATGTCACTACTACACATAGTGTGGCAGTTGTTAATTTCTCCTGGGAGGGGTAACTGGCCTCATAAAGTTGTGGTAAGTGCAGACCTCCCGGTTGAATGTATTTTGGGAAATGATCTGGAAAACTCAGTATGCTCAGAAGTAGAGTATAGGACTCATGCAGAGATGTTAGGCATATCAGCACATGTCCTTGCTGTGACAAGGTCACAGGCCAAAAAGTGCCACACTGAACAGGCCTTGGATCCTGAAACTATGGACCAAGTGCCATCCAAGAGAAAGAGCAGTAAGGTTAAGGCAGTGCCTTCCCCCTTGACCTCAAGTGAGGATCAGCCTTCTCAGGAAGCTGATTCTGAGACTTCTGAAGGAACTGTCCTGGAGGAGCTTGAACCTGAACAGGTTGAGTTTATGGGGACAGGGGGACCTTCCAGGGCGGACTTGAGGCAGGCCCAGTTAGACTGAACCCCTCAGACAGCAAGCTGCTGCTGAGGCTGCTGGGAATGCTCATGGTACCCATAACGTGTATTGGGATGATGGGCTCCTTTATTCAGAGGCTAGAGACCCCAAGCCTGGTGCTTCCAGGAGGTTGGTTATACCTCTGCAATTTAGGGGCTTCCTTCTTACATTGGCTTGGCACATGATATTCCCTTAAAAGGACATCTAGGCCAGAACAAGACTTGGGACAGGCTTGTCCCTCACTTTCACTGGCCCCATATGTCAGAAGATACTAAGGAGTTGTGTCGCTCCTGTGTGACCTGCCAAGCCAGTGGCAAATCAGGTGGCACAACAAAGGCCCCCCTCATACCACTACCTGTGGTGGGGGTACCCTTTGAAGGAGTTGGGATATACATTGTTGGACCAATGGATCCCCAAACAGCCTCTGGGCACAGATTTATACTGGTGGTAGTGGATCATGCCACCAGGTATCCAGAAGCTATTCCCCTAAGGACCACAACAGCACCTGTTGTGGCAAGAGCCCTCCTGGGAGTTTTCTCAAGAGTGGGCTTTCCAAAGGAGGTTGTCTCAGACAGAGGTGCAAACTTCATGTCTGGGTACTTGACTGCTATGTGGAAGGAGTGTGTTGTTAATTACAAGTTAATTACAAATTCACTACACCCTACCATCCACAGTGCAATGGACTTGTTGAAAGGAACAACAAGACCCTCAAGGGTATGATCAAGGGTTTACCTGAAAAGCTTAAGCGAAGATGGGACATCATTCTACCCTGCCGTCTGTTTGCTTACAGAGAGGTCCCACAAAAGGGGGTTGGCTACAGCCCTTTTGAGCTTTTGTTTGGTCTTGGCATTCTGTAAGGGGACCCCTATGTCGGGTGAAGGAAGGATGGGAGTTACCTCTCAAAAAGCCTAAACAAGACATTGTGGACCATGTACTTGGTCTCCGCTCCAGGATGGCTAAGTATATGGAGAAGGCTTCTAAAAACCTTGAGGCTAGCCTAGAACTTTAAAAAGATGTACAAAAGGGGGTGGTGATGGACGGAGCATCTGAATCAATCAAACACTCACACCCAGTCAAAAGATCTGGGTTTAATCCATCACCGTTCTTTAGCCCACTCTGCCACCCCAGTTCAGACATGGCTATATGCAAATCAGTCTGACCCTGTGCCTCATGGGAACAGTCCAGCCCGAACTGCCAAGCCATGTCTTCCCTGGACTGGAAACAAGCTTCCGAGGACCGGTTTCTGGTATTCCAGCCGTCTTCAGCCCGGCTTGCTTGAATCCAGTGGCAAAGTGAGCAAGGGACTCACGTCTGAGCATACCCTGCCACACTTATGGCGGCCAAAAGCGGTACAAAAGGGGATGGTGATGGACGGAGCATCTGAATCAATCAAACACTCACACCCAGTCAAAAGATCTGGGTTTAATCCATCACAGTTCTTTAGCCCACTCTGCCACCCCAGTTCAGACATGGCTATATGCAAATCAGTCTGACCCTGTGCCTCATGGGAACAGTCCAGCCCGAACTGCCAAGCCATGTCTTCCCTGGACCGGAAACAAGCTTCCGAGGACCTGTTTCTGGCATTCCAGCCGTCTTCAGCCCGGCTTGCTTGAGTCCAGTGGCAAAGTGAGCAAGGGACTCACTTCTGAGCATACCCTGCCACACTTATAGCGGCCAAAAGCGGTACAAAAGGGGGTGGTGATGGACGGAGCCTCTGAATCAATCAAACACTCACACCCAGTCAAAAGATCTGGGTTTAATCCATCACCGTTCTTCAGCCCACTCGGCCACCCCAGTTCAGACATGGCTATATGCAAATCAGTCTGACCCTGTGCCTCATGGGAACAGTCCAGCCCGAACTGCCAAAGCCATGTCTACCCATGTCCCTCCAAGTGTGTGCAGAGCACACAACATACATAGACAACAACGAAAACCTAATGCACACCAATACTAGACAGTATAGAGAAAGATGTCTCAATGGACATAAGTATGTACACGTAACAACATTCGCAGAAAAGGAAAACGAGGGTGATGCGCTTCCTCTTTTATTGCATAGATGGCCAGCCGACACGTGTTTCGTCGTCAAGCGGTAACAGTGCTTGCACGACTCCTCAGGGCTGGGGAGGATACAAAATACATAATGGAAAATAATGTCCACATGACATTTTACGAAAAATTATTTCATGATTATTTGTGTGTCTAATTGATTCTAGTGCATGTGCAAGTGCAGGTGGAAATCATGATGGTGACGAGTGACTGTATAGTGGAAGCACACAAAGCCAAAAAATAATAATAATAATAATGGCCCCAGAGGGTGTCCAGATGGCGGTGCATGAAGGAATGTGATTCCCATTGGCCACATCTGTGATGCGGTCTATATGACTGGGGAAAAGATAGTGAAAATTTAATTCCCGTGACTGAATTGTGAGCGGTGGATGAAACGGTAGTGCAAGGACAAAAATCATTTATCATTACCGTCAACCTACGGTCAAATAAATATAAAAATATAATAAATATATAATTTAGGAAGGTGAAAGAAAGGGGTGCGCTTCCTACCTGTAGCGCGAAGGTAATGAACCACAGGTCTGTAGCATAATCAAGGAGAGGGAAACAAAGGGGCAAAGGAACGTATCATAACCAATGTATACATGGTGGGGCGACATAGAGCACTATAAACAAGTCGTAAGCAGTGTTAGGGAATGGTAACACTGACAAATGAAAATGTTAAAAAAACATAATGGAGCTCACCGCTTAGCCAGTGATATTTCCGACCCGGCCCCCGCTCGAGACCAGGTTAAATCTTTTCGTGGAACTTATGTGTAGCTCCAGATTCGTTATAGGTTCGTGCAGTAATGGTGCTGTAAAGGAGCAAAATGAAGTAGCGCATTTGTAAGACACCAGGTTCTATCTGAATCGAAAAAGATATATACAAAAAGGGGGCGCATGAATTAAACAATATGTATAACATTGTTTAGGGTGTCTCACCTTTACGTTAAGTAAATAGTGCTCAGACCGCCTGTAGTTCATCGGTGTCACCAAATGGTGATGAGCATCCACTCTAAGGTTCTTGATAGTAAAGAATTCTTAACTCCGCATTTGTAACTGAAAGTCCTGTAGTCACTTTCAGGAATATGATCTGTAGATAACAATAAAAGGAACGAGAGCGTCAGTAAGCTCGCTCCTGACACCCATGTATGTGCGATCCTTAAGAAGTTATTGAAGGGATCGGACCGTGATTGTTGCAAGTCAGGTCGATGGGAAAGAGCATAAACTTACCCGTTTCAGTAGCGAAAGCCGGCAGGACGAGTAATCCCACGTAAAGGTTCCGGGTGCGGACACGTGGTGCCGACCCGGAAGTAGTTAAGTACTCAAGTGAGGAAGGACCCGTATGGGAAGGGCTAGAGCGTCAAATACCCCTGAAGCGGGTGCGCCTCTAGGGGATATTAAAACAATTGGACGCTCATGAAGAAGGTCGGATTTGAAAAGAAAAAAAGGTTAAGTCCCGATGTTCTTTTGAAAAAACGGGTATAAAAATAAAATAAATGGATATCCAAAAAACATGCAAAAGTGTATGGTCATGCATCCAATCCACACCATGCAGTGGTGTTGGTGGTACGTTCTATATAAAATTCAAATTTTTTGTCACATTATTTCTGTATTCTTATTTGAATATACATATGTCGGATTTGGAAACAAGTAGTAAGCATAACAATTGCAGCAAGTCGCTGTTAAATACCAGAAATTACATGAATGTCCAAATAACAGTATCACAGTGAATGCAGTACCATTGTGACTTAATTTCATGACTCATATGTTGTGATAGTACATTAAGGGACAGTCCTATTAGTACCAATCGATACCCCATGTAAACCTCATTGGGGGTGACTGAACGCAAGACTGGTATTGAGGACATTATGATAAGATGTGAAAATACATCCACTACAGTAAATGACAAGATTATTGTATGTGTCTTAGCTGCAAGTTGGTGCACGTGTATGCAGGAATTGTGAATAGAGTGGTTTAATCTCCTAGAAAGAATTGCATCTCTTGGTCAAAATTTAACCCCTGAGACACGGTACGAAGGCGGAGGATCCACATTGCCTCCAAGCGTCTCAATTTCAGTTCTCTGTTTCCGCCTCGTACTCCGATCGGAACAGTGTCAATCCCATAGAATGAGACTTGTTTGTCCAAAGATTGTTCACCGCACGCAGCCGCGTGCAGAGCAACCGGGTACCTTGGATCCTGTTTATGGATAGCTCTTATGTGTTCAGCTATCCTTTCTTTGAGGGGACGGATAGTGCTCCCCACATAAATTTTCCTACATTTGCATTCGATGATATACACTACATAGCGTGTAGTACAGTTGATATTGGTCCTGATGATATAGGTTTCTCCATTGGTGTCACGAAATTCAGTAGTTTTGTGCTTGGCCCACCGGCACATAGAGCAGAACCCACACTTATAGAAGCCTGTGTTTCGTTTGGTTAGCCAGTTGTCCTTTGTGTTGCTGCGAGGAATCGTCGGGCTTAATCTATTTCTCAAGGTTCTACCTCTCCTGTAGGTGATCTGTGGATATTCTCCTACAAAGTCCGAGATGTTCTTATCTTTCTTGAGGATGTTCCAGTGTTTGCTGAAGGTTTTACGTAATGCTTGGTGATGGTTGCTGAAATCAGTGATCATGCGGATAGTCCCAAGATCGCTTGTCTTGTTGGTGGGCAAACTAGAACGAAAAGATGTTAAACGCACTTTCAGATACAAGGATAATTTGACATCAGGAGAACGGGCAGCCATGAACAGCCTCACAAAAGATCATGAAATCATTATAAGAGAAGCAGATAAGGGAGGGAACGTTGTTATTATGAACAGAACAGACTATGATGAGGATATTCTCAGTCAGCTACAAGACAACACATGTTACCAACATCTTGACCACAATCCCACAGCATCTCTTACTACCAACATCAACCGATCTCTCATTACCTGGAAAGACATTGGCCTAATCAATGAAGATGAATATCTTTACATGAAAGTACTCAAACCTTCCTACCCTTGGTTGTACACCCTTCCCAAGGTACACAAAAATCTCCCTTTTCCTCCCGGTCGACCTATCATTTCTGGCATAGGGGGTCCAACTGAAAGAATAGCAGAATACGTTGACTTATTTTTAGGGCCCCTGGTACGCAATCTACCATCCTTTATCCAGGACACTAAACATATACTAAGCATTCTTTCTGATCTTCAATGGCAGCCAGGCAACTTTCTAGTTACTATGGATGTGGTAGCTCTGTACACTAGCATCAAACCGGAACTTGGACTGGAAGTTATAACCAAAATTTAACAGAAACGACCAGCCACCATGTGGCAACACACCAACATGCTTGTCTCCATGATGGAACTCATCTTAAATAACAATACTTTCATGTTTAACAACTCATGGTACAGACAAATAAAAGGGGTCGCCATGGGCTCGAAATTTTCCCCTTCGTTCGCTAATCTTTTCATGGGCGCACTTGAAAATGACCTAATTTGGGGCACCAAAGGAGCGGAATTTATAGACTCAATAGTATTTTGGGGAAGATACATAGACGACTGTTTTTTGATCTGGTCTGGCACACATGAACACCTGATGGAATTTTACAGACATCTTAACCACAACACTTGGGATATGAGGTTCACCATGGTGGCGAGCCTTGACAAGATTGAGTTCCTTGACTTGGAAATATACATTCTGGACTACAAACTGAACAGCAAACTCTTCAGAAAAAAACACTGCCTGCAATGCGATTCTGCACGCTAGCAGCGCTCACCCATCCCACCAGATTAGCACTATACCATTTGGTGAATTCCTAAGAGCTCGCAGAAACTGCAGTAATGATCAAGATTTCAAAGAAACATTGAGGGAAATGCAGGAACGTTTCAAAAAAAGAGGCTACTCAGATGACCTACTTAAGACAGCAACTTCTTGGGTCATGAAAATCAAAAGAACAGACACACTGAAAGACAAGCCCACCAACAAGACAAGCGATCTTGGGACTATCCGCATGATCACTGATTTCAGCAACCATCACCAAGCATTACGTAAAACCTTCAGCAAACACTGGAACATCCTCAAGAAAGATAAGAACATCTCGGACTTTGTAGGAGAATATCCACAGATCACCTACAGGAGAGGTAGAACCTTGAGAAATAGATTAAGCCCGACGATTCCTCGCAGCAACACAAAGGACAACTGGCTAACCAAACGAAACACAGGCTTCTATAAGTGTGGGTTCTGCTCTATGTGCCGGTGGGCCAAGCACAAAACTACTGAATTTCGTGACACCAATGGAGAAACCTATATCATCAGGACCAATATCAACTGTACTACACGCTATGTAGTGTATATCATCGAATGCAAATGTAGGAAAATTTATGTGGGGAGCACTATCCGTCCCCTCAAAGAAAGGATAGCTGAACACATAAGAGCTATCCATAAACAGGATCCAAGGTACCCGGTTGCTCTGCACGCGGCTGCGTGCGGTGAACAATCTTTGGACAAACAAGTCTCATTCTATGGGATTGACACTGTTCCGATCGGAGTACGAGGCGGAAACAGAGAACTGAAATTGAGATGCTTGGAGGCAATGTGGATCCTCCGCCTTCGTACCGTGTCTCAGGGGTTAAATTTTGACCAAGAGATGCAATTCTTTCTAGGAGATTAAACCACTCTATTCACAATTCCTGCATACACGTGCACCAACTTGCAGCTAAGACACATACAATAATCTTGTCATTTACTGTAGTGGATGTATTTTCACATCTTATCATAATGTCCTCAATACCAGTCTTGCGTTCAGTCACCCCCAATGAGGTTTACATGGGGTATCGATTGGTACTAATAGGACTGTCCCTTAATGTACTATCACAACATATGAGTCATGAAATTAAGTCACAATGGTACTGCATTCACTGTGATACTGTTATTTGGACATTCATGTAATTTCTGGTATTTAACAGCGACTTGCTGCAATTGTTATGCTTACTACTTGTTTCCAAATCCGACATATGTATATTCAAATAAGAATACAGAAATAATGTGACAAAAAATTTGAATTTTATATAGAACGTACCACCAACACCACTGCATGGTGTGGATCGGATGCATGACCATACACTTTTGCATGTTTTTTGGATATCCATTTATTTTATTTTTATACCCGTTTTTTCAAAAGAACATCGGGACTTAACCTTTTTTTCTTTTCAAATCCGACCTTCTTCATGAGCGTCCAATTGTTTTAATATCCCCTAGAGGCGCACCCGCTTCAGGGGTATTTGACGCTCTAGCCCTTCCCATACGGGTCCTTCCTCACTTGAGTACTTAACTACTTCCGGGTCGGCACCACGTGTCCGCACCCGGAACCTTTACGTGGGATTACTCGTCCTGCCGGCTTTTGCTACTGAAACGGGTAAGTTTATGCTCTTTCCCATCGACCTGACTTGCAACAATCACGGTCCGATCCCTTCAATAACTTCTTAAGGATCGCACATACATGGGTGTCAGGAGCGAGCTTACTGACGCTCTCGTTCCTTTTATTGTTATCTACAGATCATATTCCTGAAAGTGACTACAGGACTTTCAGTTACAAATGCGGAGTTAAGAATTCTTTACTATCAAGAACCTTAGAGTGGATGCTCATCACCATTTGGTGACACCGATGAACTACAGGCGGTCTGAGCACTATTTACTTAACGTAAAGGTGAGACACCCTAAACAATGTTATACATATTGTTTAATTCATGTGCCCCCTTTTTGTATATATCTTTTTCGATTCAGATAGAACCTGGTGTCTTACAAATGCGCTACTTCATTTTGCTCCTTTACAGCACCATTACTGCACGAACCTATAACGAATCTGGAGCTACACATAAGTTCCACGAAAAGATTTAACCTGGTCTCGAGCGGGGGCCGGGTCGGAAATATCACCGGCTAAGCGGTGAGCTCCATTATGTTTTTTTAACATTTTCATTTGTCAGTGTTACCATTCCCTAACACTGCTTACGACTTGTTTATAGTGCTCTATGTCGCCCCACCATGTATACATTGGTTATGATACGTTCCTTTGCCCCTTTGTTTCCCTCTCCTTGGTTATGCTACAGACCTGTGGTTCATTACCTTCGCGCTACAGGTAGGAAGCGCACCCCTTTCTTTCACCTTCCTAAATTATATATTTATTATATTTTTATATTTATTTGACCGTAGGTTGACGGTAATGATAAATGATTTTTGTCCTTGCACTACCGTTTCATCCACCGCTCACAATTCAGTCACGGGAATAAAATTTTCACTATCTTTTCCCCAGTCATATAGACCGCATCACAGACGTGGCCAATGGGAATCACATTCCTACATGCACCGCCATCTGGACACCCTCTGGGGCCATTATTATTATTATTATTTTTTGGCTTTGTGTGCTTCCACTATACAGTCACTCGTCACCATCATGATTTCCACCTGCACTTGCACATGCACTAGAATCAATTAGACACACAAATAATCATGAAATAATTTTTCGTAAAATGTCATGTGGACATTATTTTCCATTATGTATTTTGTATCCTCCCCAGCCCTGAGGAGTCGTGCAAGCACTGTTACCGCTTGACGACGAAACACGTGTCGGCTGGCCATCTATGCAATAAAAGAGGAAGCGCATCACCCTCGTTTTCCTTTTCTGCGAATGTTGTTACGTGTACATACTTATGTCCAGCTCCTAGTTGTCATCAACACCTCCTGGTCCACGTGGCTGCAGAGACAAGCTTCATGACATCACCTGATTGCTTCGCAACATCGCCTGGTTCCTTCCTGGTTCCATCCTGGTCACTGGCTAGTGACCCAGACTCTGTCCCCTCTGCTTTCAGGTACTCTTCATCCTCGATCTGCCCTTGGATCCAACCGGACTCTTCTCTCCTGGTCGCCTGGAGCATCTTTTCTCCAAGGCTCCATAGAACTCCACGACGAAACCCGACACACTTTGGGACCTATGCACCCGCTTCCTGTGGGTGAGGTAACACGAGTACTGCGGTGCTCCTGTGAAGATTAACTCTCCTAGTGTCCTAGTTTCAAGTGGTTAGCTTCTAGTCCAGTCGGAAGACTCCTAAAGCTTTAACTTTCTAACTTTATGCACTTATTGACTTCTATGTGTGCACGCATGTGCATTTAGACACTGCACCCGCATCCCGTGGGCCTCCTGCTTCCTAACTACTGTTAGTCCAGTTAGTCCCAGTGATTCTCAAGGCCCTAGGCCTTTCCATTGTTCGTGACGTGGTTCTTATACCACTATTTTAGTATATGGTTTAGCGGGCCACCAGGGCCTTTCCATATTTGTGCAACTTATTGTACGTTATATTGAGTTACTTGTTATGCGCTTGTGCTTCTGTGCTCATAAAGAGTTCAGAGGATTGATTTAGAAATAAATACATATATATTTTGAATATATAACCTGGGTGGTGTCCTTTCATTTGGTATTAAAGGGATTGCTTATGGTAAAACAGCTGGCTTCACATGCCCTCTTGAGTTAAGCCTAAGACTGCTTTTGTCCATGCTACCACTAGGATAGCTGGTCTAAAAGGTTGACTTTACAACCATCACCATAAGGGTTGTTTGGACTGGTGCAAGGTGCTCACTAGAATAGTGAACATCATATACCAGGCCAACTTCTCACAGTGATCGAGTGTTTATTTGAGATCCCTGCCAAAGTAGATGCCAAGATATTTAAGGACAATTTTCTGCCACGACAACAACCCTGAGTTCCCTAAAACCGCCCTTGCTGTGTGCACATTTAGTGGTTTGCATTCAGATTTGTCCCTATTGAGTTTGTAGCCAGATACCTGTGCGTAGTCTTCAATGGTGTTCATTAGGGCTGCTATCGAGAAGCCAGGATCCTCCGTTGTAATGAGTATATCATCTGCATAGGCAGCTAGTTTAACCGTGTTGCCCATGATTGGGATTCCTTTTATTTTGGTGTTATTCCTAATCACGGTGAGCAGTGGTTCCAGGGAAAGTAGAAAAAGTGCGGGGGAAAGAGGGCAGCCTTGTCTGGTTCCTCTTTCCAGATTTAGGGGCTCGGAGGTGCCCCCATTAACTACCACCCGGGCCTTCGGGTCATTATAAAGTGCCATCACCATTCTTCTGTAGTTGTCACCTAGTCCGAATTTTTGCATGCACTGGTCAAGAAACGGCCATGATACTCTATCGAACGCCTTTTCGGCGTCGAGTGCGATCACGACTGCTGGTTTAGTGTTGGTAGAGGAGTGGTTTATTAGGTGGCATAGAAGTCTCCTGTTATCCTGAGACATTCTATTTTTGAGAAAACCCACCTGAGAGTTGTGGATTAGATTTGGGAGCTGCGCATTTAGTCTAACTGCTAGCACCTTTGCGTAAATCTTGCAGTCTACGTTAATTAAGGAGATCGGTCGGTAGTTTTGCGGATGTTGTGTGTCTTTGCCCTCTTTTGGAATGACTATTATGTTGGCTTTTGCCATCGAGTTTGTCATTTTCCCTACTTTGACACAGTGCGTGAAGACCTATTTCATTGTAGCTTTAATTAAGTGGAGGAATTGTTTGTAAAACCCTGCTGTGTATCCGTCAGGCCCTGGTACTTTGTTGTCCTTTAAGCGTTAGACTGATATGGGAATGATCTGATATTGCACTCACAAGATAGGGAATACTCCCTTGTCTCTTGCCCACGTGGAACCCAATCGCACATTGATTACTTCCAAGTTCATGGCTAGACAACCCTAAGGAGAATGATGATGATGAGGGACTCGGCGTTCCTAAAGAGGAAACTTCATTCTGACCTGCTATAACTTGAAGGCTCGGTTAAAATATTCACACAAGCTTATTCAAGACACGCTACCCAGTAGATCGGAGTCAATTGGAGGAAGGTAAGGTACACCTCAACTCCTCCTTTACAGTTGCAGCAGAGAAGGGCCTAGTGAAATTTAAGTGGAGGAGATACGATCAGGGTGAAAATGCAGGATAACTTCTTGCAGCTTGAATCAAACAGAGGGATCTGTAACTAGCTATCCCAGCCATTAGAGGAACAGAGGGGATCTTCTTACCCACCTGACAAACATAGTTAGGCACTTCGCAGAGCAATATGCACATCTTTATACTTCTGAAATGCAACAGAATGAAGGGAGTATTGCTGCCTTCTTGGCACCCTCGCTTCTTCTTTTTCTCTCTGAAGAAGGCAGAGCCTGTTGTCTGGGGAGTTCATGACGGAGGAGGTACAGGAAGTTATAAAACGTCTTCCTACTTCTAAAGGAAGATTCAGAAAGGAATGCTCTACTGAGGAGATCTACAAAAGAGGAGGGTCCTTACTTATCCCAACACTCACTGCTGCTTTCCTGGAAGTGACAGTTGCAGGAGAATTAGGATCGATCTTGAATAAGGCCTCTATTTCTGTATTATTGAAAGAGGAGAAAGATCCACTGGAACGTGCCAGTTACCAGCCAATTTCTCTTCTGAACAGAGATCTCAAAATCATGTACATGAGTCCCGAGAGGGATTTGTACCAGGATGCTAATCTAGGAACAATCTCCGCCTCCTTTCCCACCTTCTTTGGCAGGTCAGGGAGAGTCTATAGAAGACACTGGTGACTTCACTGGATGCTGAGAAGGCATTCGATTGAGTTATATGATGCTCTTTATTTCAGGTCATGTCTTATTTGGGACTGGGGAGGATTTTATTGGGAAAGTGACATTCTTATACAACAACCTGATAGTGGGGGTGATGTGCAGAGGCTTTCCTGCGCCCCCATTCATCATTGGCAGAGGCACCAGACAGGGATGCCTACTTTTCCCGCCAATGTTTTTATCAGCTTTAGAACCACTTAGATCATGTTCTTCACCTTTTGGCGGAAGTCAAGGGCATATCCATCATGACTGGAGAGATTAAGGCCTTACTATAGCCAGACATGCTCAACTCCGACTTACCCAACCCCGAAGTTCTATTCAGGCAGCCATCTACCTGGTACAGGAGTGTGCCCAGTTCTACAAAGTGAACTAGTCTAAGAATGAGGCACTACCAATGTCTAGTTTCACAACTAATGCCTGTATCCAATTTTTTTCTGATGACATGAATGCCTGGTGTTTGCAAATAAGTAGATATCAAGATGAACAGACAGCTTTTGTGTACAATGGAGGAGAAACTGGTTCCTCTTATTTATAAAGTGAAATGGGACTTTACTAATTGTATCCAACTCAATCTGCCCTCATGGGGTAGAGTCAGAACAGTTAAGATAGCCACTCCCCCTTGATACAATTATATCGTGGGTATGTTACTCCTCAGAGTCTCAAAACATCTTCCAAACAAGATCTCTCCTGACATCAGTTCATACATTTGGAATGTTCGGAAACCCAGACTAAGGGCATCAAAACTGTGGTCGGATACCACATTGGGCGGCCTTTCTTTACTTAATATCTCCCCTTACTATCTTGTCTTTCACCTCTCTCAATTTACAATTCACCTTCTACCCCAATCGGCATCACCACCTTGGGTGAAGCTGGAACGTCTAAGTATGACATCTCAGGTTAGAACTACGCCAATATATTCCACAGATCTACCAAGGGGGACATTAGACGACCCAATGATTCAAGATTCAATATATATAAGGAAGGCGGTATACAAATAAATCGGTGTATCAGCGTTCACCTATTCTTCCATCCTAGGGTCCTATTTGGGGTTACTCAGCCATTCGGATTGCCGGCAAACTCATGCAGGGGGCATCATAACGCACATAAGGTATACAACATATAGAGCTACCTATAGATATTGGAGAACTTAAATGACTACAACCTGAAGGAGGAATACACACTACAGAAGTATGGCCCTACAGGTATCTACAATAGTAGAGGTTTGCTCAAGCATTTTAAGGCATTTACGGAAACTGGCCCCTCTCCTCTCTTTCGAAACCCTTAAACGAGTGGTAGTTGCACTGATTATATCCAGACTGGACTACGGAAACTCGCTCTACCTTGGAGTCCCAGATTACCAATTGTCTAGACTCCAGATCATCATGAACGACGCGGCCCGTCTAGAGTTCAAGGTTCCGCGTCACACTCATGCCTCCCCCCTCCTGCGCCAACTTCACTGGCTCCCCATCAGGCAAAGGATAAAATTCAAGGGCCTCTGCATTGCTCATAAAGCCGTTTACGGCAAGGCACCGGAATACATAAAAGGGCTTAACCAACTATGCCCCAACGAGAGCACTCCGATCCTCGGAAGCTAGGGTGTTAGTCTGCTCCCGCTCTCGCATGGTATCCCTTGGAGGCAGAGCATTCTCTACCATCATCCCACAGATCTGGAACAAACTCCCTGACAACCTCCGAAAGGAACACTCCTTGCTTCCTTTCAGGAAGCGACTCAAAACCATTCTCTTCAAGGAAGCCTGGGGCGCACAGTAAAGTACTGCCTCCCCACCAGTAATCCAAAGCAGGTTCCTCTCTCTCAGCGCTTAGAGACCGTTGGTGATAACGGGCTATATAAATGCAAATTACAAATTACAAATTACAAGTATGATGAGTGGAGAGGTCGACAGTTGTTACACTGAATGAAAGCAGTGTTATGCCCATTGCCGGTGGTTCTGGTAGAATCTATGATTCTGCAGTACTTGAGAATCTGTGGAAAGTTAAATGGGTTTGTCTCGGGACTCTATGGAGGTTTGTTCAATACATTATACTCCCTCCCTAATGAAAGCAGCTCCCGCCTTCCCAGACAATCCCTTTTGGAAATGGAATATACTCCAGAAAATAGAATAAGTTCCCCCTAGATAATGATATGGCATTGACAAAATCATAGGCTGACATTTTTATATTTTGAATAATTCAGTGACTGGTACTGGTCTCTCCTGGAAGCTCAAAAGGGTGGATCTCCTTCCGCATGACAATTGTTGGAGATGCTCCGGATCTAAATGCAGCCTGCTCCACATCATCTGGTCTCATCCCAGTATTAAGCAATACTGGTCTGAGGTGTGGGCACATATACAACAGCATAACACCTTCCGATTCTTCCCCTTCCCCAATTGGCTATTCTCCATGATGTATCCTCCTTTTCTAATTTAACATCTCATAAACATAGATGGATGGCCATGGCACTAGCAGCTGAAAAAGTATGAATCAGGAGACTTTGACGCCACTCAACAGTGCCCACCTGGTCAAAGTGGCTGTTTGACTGCACTGAATCGCTGTCCATGACAAAGTTTTCTATACGTTGAATGATAACTTAGTAGGGTATTTTAGTGTGTGGAGTCACTTCCTAGATGTGATGGAGGCAAAGATATGAATACTCATCTTCCTGACCTGGGAAATATCTTCAGGGTGGTCAAGGTAAATTAAATTCATGGTTTGGATTTCTTATCTCATGTAGAATTGTGCTGGGCGCAGCTGGTTTATGTTAATATTCTTGATGCACATCAGAGTTACTACACTGATGGTACTAATCTAATTTGTCTGTATTGCTTATAAACCTCACGTCCATCCCCCCACCCCCTTTTAGCCAGTCCCCCTTCCGGATTCATACTGGAAGGCTACCATAAACACTACGGATAGTAGACATTTCTGTGACAGTCCGCCACATGGTGGCAGTGTCTTTTCAATTTTGAGATGAGCACAGCAACCGTGTGTATTAAGTATTAACTCAATACACACTGAAAATAATTAATTCCATCCTCTCATGCCATTATTATAGCTTTGTTTCGCCTGAAATAATCTGAATTGTCACATTTTTAGGAGTGCAATGGTTAGGTGTTATTTTGGCACTGTGCTGGCAGGGTATGGCAGGCGCAGGCTTTCCAAGAATGGCCCTGGCACTTAATTTTTTTTACAAATTAAGCACTAATTTTACGAGCTAAGATGTAAGTCTTTCTATAACACTGGCATTTAGCTTTTATGCTTTCAGATATTTATAATGTAAATACAACATGGGAATAAAATATAAATAAAGATTGCAAAAAAAAGAGTAACAGAACTAGCAGAATCACATCTATTGAGTCATTACTAAGCATTGGCCAGACAATGATTGTGAATTGAATTTTTAATATCAGCAACAACAAAGTTATTAGCCTTGGCACGTCCTCTAAAACTCTTGTTTTAAAAACTGGTGGGACATTCTTCTCCTGCCTCACAAGAATACTTGAGACAGACTGCCGTGACACAGAGTCTGAAGCACAATCTGCTGTGGTTGCTCCCACACAATCTGCAGAAGGGAATATTTTCCCAGTATCCAGATCCCCAGAGATATCTACATACGCAAGTGCATGGGTGGTGGGGGCAGTGCTGAATGGAATGGAGGAATAGAATAGATCGTCAGAGACAGAATCGGACAAATTATTGAACTGGAAGGAGCTAAAGGACATTTGGCGGCATATTTAGGGTAAAGTGTTGAAGCGTGTCATTAGACAAAGAAGGCTAACTACAAGCTTCGTCACTTTAGAAATGCAGGGCTGACCATTTTTACTAGAATATGGTGCAGCCCTGCGTTACCCCCTGTTTTGGCGGTCAATTAAGCTGCCTAGCGCCAACGCAGGCACCCGTGCCTGTGTTGAGGAAAGATTGTTCAAGTGCAGGAAGGTCCCCCTTCCTGCACATTGACAATCTTTAAATTACGTTTTGTAACTTCTATGTGTGCTGCTTAATGCAGCACACATTGAAATTGCAAAACAGCATATTTTTTAAATGATTGTTTATGTGCAGAAAGAGGGACCTTCCTGCACATAAAATCATAGGCAATTTGCTGTTTCTATGTGTGCTGCACAAGGCACCACACATGGAAACAGCAAAACCAAGGAGAAATAAAGCATTTCTCCTTGTTTCGGCTGTAGGCCAGGTTTCCCTTGAATTTAATTTTATCGCTGCCTCCTATTTATGCGACCCTTGTAAATAGGGGGCAGCATTCAAATCACTGGGTGTTGCGGTGGAACACACACTGCAACACCATATTGCCCTGCTGTTCCATGCTAAACACAGTGTGAAAGGGTGCCTTATTTACAAGGCAGAGTTAAGTCACGTTAAGTGGCTTAACGCTGCCTTGTAAATAAGGCGAGGCCCCTATGGCGATCAGAACCTCACTGAAAGTGACATTGTGGAGATAGGAGCAGCCCCAAGGTATGCTCTCCAAGTGTTTGCAACTCACCTAGATAAAAAATCAGTTCTGTGAACAGAGTGGGTTTGAGAAATTAAGCTTAAGTGGGAATTTCAACAAAGGCAGAGAGTCATTTAGCATTCTTGAAAGCAATGTACTCTCCAGGAGTGGAGGAAAGTTAGACATACATGCTCATTGCAACTTACCAACATCACTGTCGTATACGCTGTGTCTGATCATTTTTCAAAAGTTAGTGAGGTTGTTTGACAGTCCAACATTCGATGTGTTTGTCTTCCTGCGCAATAGTCTACTTCGTCAATTTTCCTTGGAGATATGATGTCAGGAAGCATGGATTGTGGTTGTGCTGTCTAATCCATGGCCCAACAGGATGATGTATGCCTTTCTTCCCATTTCTGTCCTATCAAAGGTGCTACAAATGATTCTAGGCAGAAGGGTTCGAGTACTTCTGATAGTTCCTGTCTAGCCTTAATGAGCATGCTTCCCACTCCTCTATCAACTGGCAGTAGAACAATGTTACCAACTTCAATTGCATTCCCCACCCAAACAATTTCCAGAGTTGTCACAAAGAAAGCTAATGAGTCAACATCTAACAGAAAGGAAATTGAGAGGAGTGCCTTGCAAAATCTGGGCTGTTCCAGGGAAGTGCAATGGATACTCGAATTTCAAGGAAGCTTTCTACACTTATAACATATTCCAAGCAGTGGACACATTTTGAACAAGCATTGGCATAGCCAATAGGTCTCGCCTTTAGGACCTTATAAGTGTTTAGTTATCCAGCACAATATCCTTGGTGGAACAACATCAAGTGTTGCATGGCTAAACACTTGTAAGGTCCCAAAGGTGAGACATATTGCTATGCCAATGCTTGTTTTGAGTGAGTGGCTCGTGCAGGTATGCCACTGTGAGGTAGAGATCCTGCGAGTGCTTTTACAAGAGCCCCTGTGACATTGCGGCTCTTCAAAATGTATCTTGGGTCTGGTGTAATACTTCTAGCCCCTATTTCTGTCTTCTCGCACCCAATGCATCCTTAAATGTCCCATGTACAGCCGAGGTTGACACTCCTATTACCTTTGCCCTCCAGTAACACTTTACCTGTCACGGGTGGTGGTGGTGGTGGTCGACGTGATGGTGATGGTGGATGTGGTGGTGGTGGACATGGTGGTGGACGTAGTGGTGGTGGAGGATGTGGTGGTGGTCGACGTGGTAATGGTGAATGTGGTGGTGGTGGACATGGTGGTGGTGGGCGTGGTGTTGGATGTGGTGGTGGGCGTGGTGGTGGTGGATGTAGTGGTGGTGGTGGATGTGGTGGTGGACGTGGTGGTGGTTGTGGTGGATGTGGACTTAGTAGTGGACATGGTGGTGGATGTGGTTGTGGTGGACCTGGTGGTGGACGTGGTAGTGGTGGACGTGTTGGTGATGGATGTGGTAGTGGTGGACGTGGTAGTGGTGGACGTGGTGGTGGTGGACGTGGTGGTGGTGAACATGGTGGTGGTGGATGTGGTGGTGGAGGTGGTGGTGGTGGTGGATGTGGTGGTGGTGGACGTGGTGGTGGACGATGTGGTGGTGGTGGTGCTGGACGTGGTGGTGGTAGATGTGGTGGATGTGGTGGTGGTGGAAGTGGTGGTGGTGGATGTGGTGGACGTGGTTGTAGTTGACGTGGTGGTGGTTGTGTACATGGTGGTGGATGTGATGGTGGACGTAGTGGTGGTGGTCGTGGTGGTGGTGGATGTGGTGGATGTGGTGGTGGATGTGGTGGTGGTGGTGGACATGGTGTTGGTAGACATGGTGGTGGTGGTTGTGCTGGACGTGGTGGACGTGGTGGTGAAAGTGGTGGTGGTGGAGGACGTGGTGGTGGAGATGGTGGTGGTGGAAATGGTGGTGGTGGACTTGGTGGTGGACGTGGTGGTGGACTTGGTGGTGTTGGAGGATGTGGTGGTAGTGGAAGTGGTGGTGGTGGGCGTGGTAGTGGTGGACATGGTGGTGTGGACATGGTGGTGTGGACATGATGTTATGGTATGTTATGTTAATTATACTTATAAAGCGCACTGCTACCCTGAGATGTCCTGGCGCTGAGTACTGGTGACCTGGGAAGCATCGAGACGCTTGGTGAGAAAAGAACCATGTTTTTAAGCCCCTCCAAAAAGAAATGAGGTCTGGAGCATTTCTGAGATGGAACGGGAGTTCATTCCAAGCCCTGGAGGCACAGTGGCAAAAGCTTCTACCTCCCCAATTGGTTTTCTTAAAGATGGAAGTTTGGATCATTTTAGAGCTGGAGGAGCGCAGGGTTCTACTTGGGACGTACCATGTGAGTCTGGTTTTTAAAAACTCCGGGCCAATCCCATTTACCGCCTTGTAGACAACACATAGTGCATAAAAGCGTGATCTAAGTGGGACTGGGAGCCAGTGCAGTTTCTTAAGTTCTCCCCTGACCGAGGCAAACCTAGGTGTACCCGTCAGCAATCTCACCGCCGCGTTCTGGACTAATTGCAACTTGTTCATATGTTGTTTCTGAACATTAAAGTAGAGACTGTTGCAATAGTCCAGGCGGGACATAATGAGTGCAGTGACAACCCTCCTTAGGTTGCTTTCCGACAGAAGAACTTAATTTTTGTAATTATTCTAAGGACCATGAAACATGATGACGTCACCTGGTTCACTTGGTCCACCATGGTAAGTTTGTTTTCCATCATGAATCCTAAATTCTTGGCTTTCCTGGAAGGTATAGTGCACGGTCCCAGATCCTCCGGCCACCAATCCGGTGTCCAGACCTGGGTATTGTTGCCAAATTTTAGCACCTCCGTTTTCGCTGAGTTGAGTATTAAACAATTGGCCGACATCCAGGTGGAAATGGAGCACATGCAATTATGGAACCGGTCCCCTGCTTCCCTTTCCGCTCCCTCCGTCAGCGATAACACAATTTGTGTGTCATCAGCATAGGAGGTGAGCTGGAACCCAAATGACCAGATGACACTGTCCAGGGGTGCCACATAGATATTAAAAAGCGTAGAGCTGAAAGCCGAGCCCTCGGGCACCCCACAGGGAAGCGTGAAGGGTTCAGAGTAACAGTTTCCATGCTGAGCCCTTCACGTCGATGTCAGAGAGTCGGTTCAACAGATAGGTCAAGAAGGATTAAGATGGCATTTCCTCCCCTATCCACGGCTTCTCTGATTTCCTCAGTAGATTTTATTAGAGCCATCTCCGTGCTGTGAAAAGCTCTAAACCCATAATGTGAAGGGTCCAGCGAGTTATTAACAGAGATGAAGTTGCTAAGTTGGCTGTTTAATTCTTTTTCCAGTAGTTTAGCTGGTAATGTGAGCCTGGAAATTGGCCGGAAATTATTCGGGTTCTTAGGGTCCAAGGATTGCTTCTTAAATAGGGGAAGCACGGAAGCCTTTTTCCAATGATTCGGAAAAATTCCAGATCGTAATACCATATTAAGCAGAGGGGTCAGAGCCGGTCCCACAATTTCCGGAATTTGCTTGGCAAAGCCAGCAGGACACGGGTCACTAGGGTCACCTGATTTAATAGTGTGCAGCAATTTGACCACATCAACTTCCTCCATCAGAGTGAAGTGATCCAATACTTCTGCCGTAACATCTGAGTTCCCAGATACTATTAGCTTAAAATCATTCTGATTGCCATTGAGCCGACCAACAAGTGAGGTAAAGATAGTTTCTATCTTGTTTTTTTTAAAATGCTGTTATATTGCAAAATTCCACATCACCCTGTTTTTTCGGGGTAGTAGGTTTAGCTAATTTGCAAATAGTTTTAAACAGTTCTTTAGAATTGGGTTCGGCCATGGTTATTTGTACCCATGGTGGTGGTGGACGTGGTGGTGGTGTTGGTGGTGGACGTGGTGGTGATGGATGTGGTGGACGTGGTGGGTGTGGTGGTTGAGGTGGTGGTGGACATGGACTTGGTGGTGGATGTGGTGGTGGTGGTCGACGTGGTCGATGTGGTGGTGGAGGTGGTGGTGGACGTGGTGGTAGTGGACGTGGTGGTGGTGGATGTGATGTTGGACGTGGTGGTGGTGGACGTTATGGTGATGGTGTACATGGTGGTGGTGGACATGGGGTGGTGGTGGTGGACGTGATGGTGGTGGGTGTGGTGGGTGTGGTGGTGGTGGTGGGCGTGGTGGACGTGGTGGTGGTGGTGGACATGGTGGTGGTAGAGGACATGGTGGTGGTGGACGTGGTGGTAGTGAATGTGGTGGTGGACGTGGTGGTGGACATGGTGGTGGTGGTGGTAGATGTGGTGGTGGTGGACGTGTGGTGGTGGACATGCTGTGGGTGGTGGTGGTGGACGTGGTGATGGTGGACATGGTGGTGGTGGACATGGTGGTGGTGGTGGACGTGGTGGTGGTAGTGGATGTGGTGATGGTGATGGACTTGGTGGTTGTTGTGGTGCATGTGGGGTGGAGGTGGTGGTGGACATGGTGGTGGTGGTGGTGGAGGTGGTGGTGGTGGACATGGTGGTGGACGTGGTGGTGGTGGTTGGGGTGAAAGAATAGGGTTATAGATTTGTTAAAAGGGTCCAGTTTCTAAGTGTGGTATTGGCGCCCAGAGGCCGCGTGCGATTCATTATGGATTGTTATGTTGCTGGTATCACTGAGCGCCGATTGTATGGCTGCCCGCAAGCCCGTATGACCATTGTGAGTGTGTTTGTTTCCTGGATGTATGTCACGCTGTATATGCGAACTGTGTTTACTGGTGCTTTTGTGCCTCTTTCAGGCAGATCGCTCCAATTGGTCAAGAACCATGTGAGGTTCATAGTAAAGGTAAGGGTAATGTACGAAACTACACCAACAGGGCGGCACGATTACTTCTGTACCCTGTGCCTACCAAAATCTAATGTGTCCTTGTGTAACGTAACTGGATCTCATGTAAAGCGCTCCAATGTAAGATAACTGGTACTCATGTAAAGCACATTATTAAATGCCAGCCACGAGTAAACGCACAGCTCACATGCAAACAAAGGTAAAAAAAAAAAGTGGCAACAGTCATTATAAAACCCAGTGTTCCGCGGCCAGTAAAAGATCCAGTCCCGGGGGCGGGGCCAAAAGTGGACAAGGTGGCAACCAGGAGGGACTACAAAGCCTCCTTACAATCATTACATTCTGTTCAGCATATTCAATGACGCCAAAAGACGCACACCAATGAAAAGTACGGGCGAAGCTCAAATATGACTTCTGGAATCGGACCGATTCCAAGAAGCCCTTGCATGGCGGACAGCGCATGCGCACCGCTAACGCCAGGCGAGACCCAAAAATGGAAAACGTCCTTCAGGCAAAATCTAGTGCTCATTTTAAGATCCTTGATTTCTTGAAATATGGCTTTTGGATAAGTCCAGTTCCATATACTTTGATCGCTTCATGGGCTGCATCAAGAGGTTTTAAAAGAACATGTTTGATAAGTTTGCAACAAAAGCCTGTCAAGCCATTTGACATGATGTATATTGCCTGCAGCTCCTCCACTGTAGCCTTTTTGGTCATAATAACGTCTTCCAAAAGGTTAGGTGAATTAGAATCTTTAGTAATATATAAACCACATCTAAAGTTTTTATCTGACCAGGTTATTCTTAGATCTGGTCCTAAATTTAGACCAATAATTCACAAACAGTTTAATTATCCTCAGGAGATAATTCTTGCATTGTTAGAAGATGACACAGACACTAGTATTCCTGCATCATTAAACATTAAGAGAGAGCTGTTCATCAACTTACAGAGAACTACAGACTTTATATCATCATATGCCTTGTTTTTCTTACATGTGGCAATAAATATGGGTAAGAATGTAACAATGTCAACTCTAAGTAGATGGATCAAACAGGTTGTCTCGCAGGCTTGTCCTTCGACTGCCAGTGAAGCTCCTACAAACGTGCAAGTGCACTCTACATGAGCAGTTTTTCCTTTATGGGTGGAAGCTGCAGGAGCACCAGTACAAGAAATCTGCAGAGCAGCCACATGGACTACTCCAAACACAGTTCTCTTGCACTGTGCATTAAAGTTGAACAAGGAGGAATTCATCAGTTTTGAAACTGGAATCATACCAGCTGCAATGAAGTAACCTAAGCATGTTCTCTGGGGTTAATAAAGTTATTTAGCAGTATCAATATTGTCTTGTGGTACTTTGAGTTTATGTGTATCGTCGCTTCTTGACGAGTGGGGCGAGGAGCACTTGGGAAGTGGTAATGACCCTATTACTTACCTCAATCTTCATTACACTAAGTCTAGTGATCCTTGTCCCAGTCCATAGAATTAGCACCTTTACTGTTGGCTTATTATAACACAGGTTTCTATATGGGAGGAGGGATCATTTATATTTAATCTAAAAAGCGTGTTTTAAGACATTAATTACTTAACACACGCTTTCTGCTGAGTCTGTCGAAAGGCATTGCTCACTTAGCCTTAAGACATGACAAGATCCTGGTTTTGGGGGACCTGAATTTGTACTTAGAAGACCCCCTGAATAAGGAAGCATCTAACTTACGCCATGACCTACAGTCATTTCATCTAGGCTTTAAGTCCCTCGCCCCTACCCATCAGCACGGACACCTACTTGATCCGGTGTTCGCTAGCTGGGAGGATGTTGAAGTGTCCACTCCTTTCCCAGTCCCTTGGTCAGATCATTTCTTGGTGCCATTTGTAATCAGGCTTCCAGAGAGTGAAAGTCAGAAGGTAGTAAGTGGTATCCACCCATCTAGGAAGTGTAAAACCTTTGTTCAGGATGACTTTAATAGAGAGCTGATAGAGGGCGGCCCACTGGGTGGGTCCGACAGCGACACCACGTGTCTGAATCTGGAGAGGCGCATTATCAATGCGCTCGACAAGGTGGCACCGTTGCTCCGGAATAAAGCTGGAGGCAGAGAGCGTAAAACTGCTCCTTGGTTCACCCAAGTGCTACATACCGTAAAAGCGGAATGTAAACGTTTGGAGAGACAGTGGGGAAAGGGTTTTCATAATCAGGATAGATTTTTGTATAGAGACAGGATAAGGCCACGTACTACAAGGCCAAAATCGGAATGGCAGAGAATTCTACTAAGAAACTTTTTTAAATATACAAGGAAATCTCCTCCTTGGAGGAGACGGCTATGCCTAGTAGGGGCAATGTAGAGGAGTGTAATCGTATCACAAATTACTTCTCCGAGAAGGTAGAGGTGATATACTCATCCTTCTCTGGGATCATAAGGAGAGGGGCTGATTTTGAAGAACTGATGGAAGAGTCTAAGACAGCGATTAGACTAAACAACTTCATCGTTCCCACTCCTGAGACTCTTAAGAGTATTTGCCTTGGTGTTAAATCTGGCTCGCCCAGAGATCCTGCTCCTGCTAAGGTGATGTCTGAGAGTCTGGATATTCTTGAACCATTTATTAGACATGTGTAGGGTGTCTCGTTTAGTTTGCATATGCTGCCAGAAAACTGGAAACGTGCTATCGTTCTTCCAGTTAGGAAGAAGCCGAATGTGAGTCTAGATAAACTAGACAACCTTCGGCCGATTTCGCTTCTGCCTATCCTGGCAAAGGTGGCGGAGAAGGTGGCCAATCACCAACTTATGATACATCTGGAAGACGCAAGCCTCCTGCACCCGTCGCAATCTGGATTTTGGGCAGGTTATTCCACGGAAACTGCTCTGTTAAGGGCCACGGAAACCATCAGGCAGGGGGCGGATGCGGGACACACGATGGCTCTAATAATGTTGGATCTTAGTGCCGCCTTTTGACACTGTAGCACACTACACCTTGCTGCAGTGTCTGAATAAAGGCGGCATCTCGGGATCCGCCCTGAAATGGCTGAAATCCTTCCTAACTGGACATAGCTTTCAGGTCAGACTGGGTGCACACTACTCCAAAGACATGGAATTGAGGCAGGTAGGGCCTCAGGGCTCTGTACCTGAGTCCCACTTTGTTTAATTTGTATATGTCGCCGTTGGCAGAGATAGTGCAGGGCTTTGGAGTTGGGGTGGTCTCCTATGCGGATGACACCCAGCTGTTGATCTCCCTATCACAGGCTCCAGAGATTGCTGCATCCAACTTCAGGGCATGCATGCAGGAGCTTGCCTCCTGGATGGTTAAGAACTGCCTGAAACTGAATGGCAGCATGACCAAGGTGCTGGTGGTGGGAGACAGTACCTCGAGCTGGTCGGCGGAATGGTGGCCTTCGAGCTTGGGTCCTACCCCTGTACCATGCATCGAGGCAAAAAATCTAGGGGTTTGGGTAGATCCTGCTCTTTCCTATGAAGGACACATAAGAAAGGTAGTTGGAAAGTGTTTTGGTGTTTTGAAAAATCTGTGTAAAACGCTGGATCTTCTTCCGTTAGGGGCAAGAAAGACCACGGTCCACGCGCTCATAACATCGCGCCTCGATTATGCCAACATACTTTATCTTGGGGCCACGGACAAGGCTCTTGGACGACTACAGGTTCTGCAGAATGACACCGCGTGGCTGTTCCTTAGGCAGCCTAGGAGGGCGGCTTCAAAAAAAGCCCTTAACTCATTACAATGGTTGCCAGTGAAGGAAAGAGTTATGTTTAAGACACTATGCACTTGTCATCGAATTCTTAACAATGCTGGCTCGTCTTATCTGAACGACTTGATCACCAGATATGCGCCAAGGAGATCGCTGAGGTCAACGGGCACCGGAATATTGGTGATCCCTAAGGTAAAGAAGGCCAGGATGGGGGGTCGTTCTTTCAGGTACCGGGTGTAGGAAGGTGGATATCTGACTATGGTTACCCCCAAACTATTTGCCTGGTGTTTAGCTGGTTTTTGACTTAGTTGGCCTGGGATCCTGCTATTCAGGGCCCCAGGCTGATTGCTCTCTCCTTAAAATTGACTCCATGTACCTTAGGTACATACATAATTGGAATTGGTTCACCTTATTGGCCCCTGTAACAGTGTACCCTAGGTACCCAGGGCATAGGTGCTTCCAAGGCCTACCAGGGGCTGCAGCTCGTATTGTGCCACCCCTTGCCTGGCCTCCATATTTGACACAACTGGCTGATCACTCAGCTGGGGTAAGTCGGTGTAATCACCCCTTACTTAGGTGTAGTATGCCTATACCTAACCCAAAATGGACACATATGATCCTATCAGCCACTCCTGAGAAGGCCTCATCAATCCTGGAGGCAGAGTGCTTGGAAATATGTGAGATGGTGCTCTGGCATGAGCTGAGCCTGTCTGCAGCTTTCGGAACCAATTCCTTTAGCTGTTCCATGATACTGCCATACCATATATTCTTAAGTGCATTATGAACCTCGCGGTTAAATGCTATCTTTGGTTTGGCTTTATCAAAACATGTCGAGTAAGGTGTCATACGAATTGGAATACTACCCCCTCGCCAGTTCTGGCAACGGGGGTAGCATTCCACCCTTCTAGAGGGACACGACATGTACATAACCTGAAACCCGGGTAAAGTTAAACATGAGCCTCAGCATCACAAAATGGATGCTGCCACCACAGACACAAGTCTGACCTCCTGCTGCTGGGAGTCCTTCCAGCGAGGGAGGCTTGGACAAAGGGTTTCCTGCCTTGGGAGGTGCTAGCACCACCCCAGACAGGGTTTTGTGTATTGGGTAGGACAGGGCTGAATAGAATCAGACATGCCTGGGGCACACAAGGTGTCCCTGTGCATATGCCAGTTCAAACCGGTGCTGGGGCTCTCCAGCCCCAGTCCTGGTGCGAAACTGGACAAAGGAAAGGGGGTGTAACCCCTACCCTTCCTGGTCCCACCCAGAGGAGGGACCTAGCAGGTAATCCGGCCCCTAGATTTGGAATAGGAGTAGGAGCTGTGTCCCAAGACTTCAGACCATCCTGAACTCGACTTGAAAATAAGAAGAAAACTGGACTTCGACATTCTGCTGCACAGAAGACTGAAGAGAATCTCCCTTGTGGCCAAGGAGTGACCACCCTGTGAATACAGGCACCAACCAGCAACTCGACGTCTGCTTTGCCGCCGCCTCCTGCCAGAGCCCGAGCCCAGAGCCCGACGAGACCCAGACTCCCAGACATCTCAGAGCCCGATCCACAGTCCCTGCAAAGAAGGGACCAGTGGAGGCACTGAGAGACGTGGGACCGGACATCTCAGAAGACCCTCGAAGAGCTGACTGCGCAGCACCTGAGGCACCCTTGACGCTGTGCTCTGGGGTTTGAGAAGCCCCGACACCGAGCAGCATTTGCACCGAAGATCAGCCCCCAGCATCTCCACGATCTGCGTGGCTTGCATTAGCCAAGGCCTGTTTGCTCCAATCAAGTTGCCGACACCGCCATCAGCTAGAGCCTTCGTGGGACAGCTCGTGATCGACACCTGGACGTCCTTGACCTCTTCGTGTCCACGTGGCTGCGGAGACAAGCTGCACCTCTTCACCTTTTTGCACCCGACATTGCCTGGTTCCATCCTGGTTCCACGGTAGTCACTGGCTAGTGACTTTGAACATTGTCCCCTCTGCTTTCAGGTCTTCACCTCTTCATATCCACACTTGGATCCACCGGAACTCTCCTCGACGACCCGCCTGCAGCATCTTCAGCTCCAAGCACCATCGACCTGCATGACGAAACCCGACACTACTTTTGACCTGTGCACCCGCTTCCTGTGGATGAGGTAACTCAGCAACGCCGGTGTTCCCACACTGGTATACACCTCTAGTGCCTGTGTCTAAAGTTTTATCCTTGTAGGTCCATCGGAAGGTTCCTAAAACACTAACTTTGTAACTTTTACGCACCGTTGACTTAAATTGGTGCATGCGTGCACTTTGAGCACTGCACCCGAGTCCCGCGGGCCTTTCCCGACTTCATCACTGTTAGTCCCGAACAGCTCCAGCGATTCCCTAGGCCCTAGGCCTCTTTCCTTTCCCCATAGTGGTTCTTATACCACTATTTTAGTATATGGTTTAGGTGGCCCCTAGGGCTCATCCATATTGTGCAACTTTTGTATATTTAAACTGTGTTTTGTTTTAACTCATTTGCTTCTGTGCTCATAAAGAGTATAGGGGATATTTGTAGAAATAAATCTATATATATTTTCAATATATATCTGTGTGGTGTCCTTTCATTTGGTATTCAAGGGGATTGTGTATGGTAAAAGAGCTTGCTTCACATGCCTTTACAGAGTTTAGCCTAAGACTGCTTTGTCCACGCTACTAGGATAGCTGGTCTATTAAGGATGACTTACAACCAATCATCAGAGGGGTTGCTTGGCGTGGTACAAGGTGATCACTAGAACTAGTGAGCATCATATACCAGGCCAACTTCTCACATTGGTGAGCAGCGGTTGGGATTTGAGCTTGCTGTTGTTTTACCATTACAATCTTTGAGAGTATCATTTGAAAGATCATACAGGTACCTGATAGGTACACTAAAACAACACTAGTATACTTAAGTTCTACTGAACTTAGTTGTTGTAGAGGATAGGGAGTAGCACACCCTGACTACAACTACTAGATAGGTTTAGTAGGTATACACAAGTGTAGGTAGATTGCAACACATCCACCCACACTAGAGCAATGTCTGGAGCAGAGGGATCCACTGGACCTATCTCTGTTGAGCGTGACCCTCCAAGGGCACCATCCAAATTTGCTATCTTTACTTTTAAAGAACTGAGGCAGCTGTGTTCCTTAAGAGGAATCAAAACGGGTCCTACCCCTACAGCAGGTCACCTCAGAGAGCTTTTAGACCAGTCTGAAGCTCTAAAGACCTCCAAACCAGGCCCCTCAGGGACTGGAGATGGAGGCTCTCCCACTGAAGATGACAACACTGACACCCCTGCCCCTGTCATCCAGATAGATGAAGAAGACCAGGTCACTGGAGATACTCAGCCAGAGGATGAGGAAGAAGAGGAGGAGGAGGAAAGTGGGTCTGATGATGAGAGACATAGTCAGGTGCTAGTCAGCAGGCTTAACCAGGCTAACTTAAGCTCATTTGGGACTGAAAGTGGGTCCAACCCATTCAGACCCCCAAGTGGACTTAACCAGGAGCAAAGGAGGAGAAGGAATCACTCAGGTGAGTCCAATGCCTCCCAAGCTTCTAGAGGCTCTCATGGACACTCCAGAAGGGAGTTGTCTAGCCCTCAGAAAAGGGAACATGAGGCCAAAATGAGAGAGGCTGAACTTAGGATCCAGAAGCAAGAAATAGAAGTCGCCCTAGCCAAAGAAAAGCTTGCTAGAGCAAGACAGCCTAGAGCATGGGTACTCACAAACTTTCTCTCGGGGGCTAAATGTACAGTGTGGTTTGTGTCCGAGGACTGCACCGGTGGGGGCGGGGTCAGTGGGGGAGGGGGTGGGGCTAGAGCAACAAAAAAAACTACCCATGAGTTTGAACACAGGTCCCTGCAGCAGACGCCTTCATCCACTGAGCTACAAGACCCGGCATAAACACCTCTCTCTCTCTCTCTCTCTCTCTCTCTCTCTCTCTCTCTCTCTCTCTCTCTCTCTCTCTCTCTCTCTCTCTCTCTCTCTCTCTCTCTCTCTCTCTCTCTCTCTCTCTCTCTCTCTCTCTCTCTCTCTCTCTCTCTCTCTCCCTCTCCATCCCTCTATATCTATCTCTCTCTCTGCCTCCCTCCCTCCATCCCTCTATCTCCCTCTCTCCCTCCCCGGTCTCCCTCTGTCTCACTCACTCTGACTGTATCACTCCCTCTCCCTCCCTCCCTCCCTCCCCCTTCCTCTCCCTTCCCTACCTCACCCTCACTCCCCTTCCCCCTATTCCCTCTTCCTCCCTCACTCCCCTTCCCTCACCCTCACTCCCTCCCCTCTCTCCCTTCCCTCCCTCTCTCCCTCCCCTTCCCTCCCTCCCCTTCCCTCACTCACTCCCCTTCCCTCACTCCCCTTCCCTTCCCTCACTCCCTCCCCTTCCCTCCCTCCCCTTCCCTTCCTCCCCTTCCCTCACTCCCTTCCCTCCCTCACTCCCCTTCCCTCCCTCCCCTTCCCTCACTCCCTACCTCCCCTCTCTCCCCTTCCCTCCGTCCCTCCCTCCCCTTCCCTCCCTCCCCTTCCCTCCCTCCCCGTCCCTCCCTCCCCTTCCCTCACTCCCTTCCCTCCCTCACTCCCCTTCCCTCACTCCCTTCCCTCCCTCACTCCCCTTCCCTTACTCCCTTCCCTCACCCCCTCCCCTCACTCCCTTCCCTTACTCCCTTCCCTCCCTCACTCCCTTCCCTCACTCCCTTCCCTCACTCCCTTCCCTCCCTCACTCCTCTTCCCTCACTCCCTTCCATCTCCCCCTTCCCTCACTCCCTTCCCTCCCTCACTCCCCTTCCCTCCCTCCCTTCCCTCCCTCACTCCTCTTCCCTCACTCCCTTCCCTCACCCCCTCCCCTCACTCCCTTCCCTCACTTCCTTCCTCCCTCACTCCCCTTCCCTCACTCCCTTCCCTCACCCCCTCCCCTCACTCCCATCCTTCACTCCCTTCTCTCCCTCACTCCTCTTTCCTCACTCAATTCCCTCACCCCCTTCCCTCACTCCCTTCCCTCCCTCACTCCCCTTCCCTCACTCCCTTCCCTCCCTCACTCCTCTTCCCTCACTCCCTTCCCTCACCCCCTCCCCTACTCCCTTCCCTCACTCCCTTCCCTCCCTCACTCCCCTTCCCTCACTCCCTTCCCTCACTCCCTACCTTCCCTTCCCTTCAAGTGCCCTACAGCTTAAATGAACATAACATAGCCACCTCTTGATCTTTGGTGATATTGAATGGCGTGGTTTGAGCATATCATCTTGAAGCAGGCGGGCATCTAGAGCAAAATTTCGGGGGGTGGGGGGGGGGGGGCTGAAGAAGATTTTGGGGGGCTAATTCCTCCAGCCGTAACCAGAGTGGCTGTACGAAGGGGTAAACTCACAACAAAAGCCTAATTTACTTTTAAATGGTCTTTTACAGACCTGTGAAGTACTCGAGTGCGGCTGCAATTAGATGTCGCCAGCCGCGAAGCTGTGTCAGCCCAGGCTGACACACACGAGGGGGGGGGGGCTGAAGCCGGGTGAGCCCAATGAGTGTTGCGCGCCTGTCTTGAAGGCCCACCACCATCAGTGATTGTCTTAAGCAGAACTCGCCTGAGAAGAATGGATAGAGACCAGAGACCGGAAGGGACAGAAAGAAGGGACAGAAATATTGTCTGCTGCTGAACAGATTGTTTGTCTGCAGGCTGAAGAAGAGTGCATGACAAACTGAAGGGATTTCCAGAGGCCGCAAAGCAAAGAGTTGTCTTCACTATTTTTTAGAAGGAAACAGATTTTTGAGCCTTGCTTAGGAGTCAAGGATTCTCAGTGCTTGGCATTCAACAGCCGAATATGCAAGAGAACTTAAAAAACAGATATTAAATATTTACATGTAAAAAAAGTCCTCTGCTTGTCGATTAAATATTACCTGGCAATCAATGAGCAATTGTGTATCCTGTTCTTCTCCACAACAATGTATTTTGGAGGAGAGAGAAATGCAGCTAGGACGCTGTCTCTGTCACTGTCAAGGGCTGTCTCTGTCTGAGGCTGCTTCCCCAGCCAGCTTCCCCAGCGCGCACAGACACACAGCCCCCACCGAGCACTTCACAGCACTTCCAGGTCTTTAAAAAGACCATTTGCATGTGCATTCTCCTCCTCTTAGCGCCCCTGTAGCTCCACTCTGGCCTCGCTCGATTGAATCGGCGGGCCCCCACAGAGAAGCAGAGTGTTTGCAGACACTCTTTGAAAACAGGTGTAGGATGTCTCATGGTCCGCGGGCCGCCACAGAAGGCTTGCCGGGCCGCCACCGGCCAGCGGGCCGTACTATGAGTACCCGTGGCCTAGAGAGAGTGGATTAGGATCCACTGGTGGCAGCAATATCCAAAAGGATAAAGACAGGTCCTATGACAATAGAAACCTGAGTAAGATTGTGCCCCCCTACAAGACTGGGGATGACATCCACAAATGGATGACTGCACTTGAGAGAGCCTGCAAAGTACAGCAGATCCCTCAGGAGCAGTGGGCAGCAATCCTGTGGCTCTCCTTTGAAGGTAGAGGCCGAGACAGACTCCTCACAGTTAGTGATGGGGATTCTAGAAACTACCTGGTCCTGAAGAGTGCTCTGATTGATGGGTTAGGCTTAACCACTGAACAGTACAGGTTAATGTTCAGAGACACCCAGAAGACACAGACTCAGGACTGGTCTGAATTTGTTGAATGTGCCACTAAGGCTCTGGAGGGCTGGTTGCTGGGAAGTAAGGTTACAGACTATACAGGATTGTATAATTTAATTATGAGAAAGCAAATCTTAAGTAATTGTCAAAATCAGCTTCTACATCAGCACCTGGAGGACTCTGATCTGACCTCTCCACAAGAATTGGGTAAGAGGGCAAATAAATGGGTCAGAACCAGGATCAGGCCTAAGAACCAGGGTGGTGACCAAAAGAAAGAGACTACCAAGCCTCAAGAGAAGGGTGGGGATAAATCAAAAGAGAAGACTTCCCCAGGGCCCCAAAACTCCAAGGATGGGGGTGGGTCCCAAGACACTTCCTCTACACAGAAAAAGCCTTACTGCCATGTCTGTAAACAGGTTGGCCATTGGAAAACAGACAGCTGTTGTCCAAAGAATGGTAATAAGGAAATTATACCTCCAGGTAAGGCTCCAACACCTCCTGTCACTGTTAGCAGTGTTCCCCCAGGTGGTGGGAGCACCCCCAAGAATTTGGGTGGATTTACTTTTGGAGCACAGGTGGATTCTGGCCTAACCAGGTCCCCTACCTCAGATACTCTTGTCTATGAAAATGGCATGGTGTTTGCCAACTTCACTGCTTGCCCAAACACTTTGAGCAAGTACAGCAGGAGCCCCTCATCAATGGCTTGAAAGTTGAGGCCTTTAGAGACACAGGGGCTAGCATCACCATGGTGGCTGAATGTCTAGTCCCCTCAAGTCAACTTTTACCTGATGCCAAATATCAGGTGACAAACATTGATGGAATAGAAACCAAACATCCCATGGCAGTAGTCAATCTTAGCTGGGGAGGTGTCACTGGCCCAAAGAGAGTGGCAGTGTCAGCAAACTTGCCTGTAGATTGCCTACTGGGTAATGATTTGGAAATCTCAGCCTGGGCTGAGGTTGAACAGGAAACCCATTCTAGAATGGTAAATCTCCATGGAAAGGTTAGTGGGGCTGTGCTGGCCACAGCCCCAATACAAGATGTCCTTCCTGAAAAGGTTGGTAGGGCTGAGCAAACCTCATCCCCATCTCCAGTAGAAATTCTTCCTGAGAAAGTTAGCAGAGCTGTTATGGTAACAGCCCATACCCAAACTGAGTCCCTTCCTGAAAAGGTTGGTGGGGCTGTGATGGCCACAGCTCAAACTCAAACTGATTCATGTGTTGTGAAGCCTGAAACTATGGATCACTCCACACAAACAGAGAGCATTGAGGAGGAAGAGAAATCTCCCTCCCACCAGACATTAGGAAAGGATCAGCCTCCTCAGGGAACTGATCTTACCCCTGATGAAGGAACTGCCCCAGAGGTGGTTAGGCCTAGCCTGACAGAGCCCCTGATGTCAGTGGACTCTTCTCAGGTGGGACCCAGTCTGGAGCACGTAACCTGCCCCTCTCTACCTTGCCTTAGTCAGCCCAGTGCTGCAGAGGACAAGAAGGACAGTGAGCCCCAAAGGGCCCCCTGTCAAATAAAGCACCCCCATCAGCAGATTAGGGGCACCAAAGCTAGCAGCCCTAGCCAGGTGAAAACTTTAAAAACTCCTGAGGGATCCCCCTTAAAACTAGTTAGGGACCACCCACAGATGGATTCTGTTGGGCACAGCCAAACCTGGGACCCAAAGGGCCCAAACCTGAACTATCCCTCCAGTAAGCCAACCAAGGGGACCCAGCCTCCAGCTTTAGGTAGCCAGAGGTTGACCCTGAGAGCACAGTGCAACTCAGTCAAAGAAAGAAAGGCCTACATGGTGGAAAGTGATTGGAGGAAGCTGAGTCCTACAGAGGAATCTCACTTCAGTACTCCATCTCAACATCAGCCTTTAACTTTGCCAAAACACACCACAAGTAGAGATTCCCTATGGTGGAGACCCTCAGATACCCTTAGGGTGAGGGATTGCTTAGTGGACCATGAGACAGGGGGTAACCAAGCCAGAGCTGGTACTTCCTTATATGGCCACTTAGGCAATATAGGCTTACCTGGTCAAGGATAGCCTTATCTCCTTTCGTTTGGGGGGGGTTGTGTAGGAAGGTGGATATCTGACTATGGTTACCCCCAAACTTTTTGCCTGGTGTTTAGCTGGTTTTTCACTTAGTTGGCTTGGGATCCTGCTATTCAGGGCCCCAGGCTCATTGCTCTCTCCTTAAAATGGACTTCATGTACCTTAGGTACATACACAATTGGAATTGGTTCACCTTATTGGCCCCTGTAACAGTGTACCCCAGGTACCCAGGGCATAGGTGTTTCCAAGGCCTACCAGGGGCTGCAGCACGTATTGTGCCACCCCTGGCCTGGCCTCCATATTTGACACAACTGGCTGATCACTCAGCTGGGGTAAGTCGGTGTAATCACCCCTTACTTAGGTGTAGTATGCCTATACCTAACCCAAAATGGACACATATGTTCCTATCAGCCACTCCTATGGAAGGCCTCATCAATCCTGGAGGCAGAGTGCTTGGAAATATGTGAGATGGTGCTCTGGCATGAGCTGAGCCTGTCTGCAGCTTTTGGAACCAATTCCTTTAGCTGTTCCATGATACTGCCATACCATATACTCTTAAGTGCATTATGAACCTCGCGGTTAAATGCTATCTTTGGTTTGGCTTTATCAAAACATGTCGAGTAAGGTGTCATACGAATTGGAATACTACCCCCTCGCCAGTTCTGGCGACGGGGGTAGCATTCCACCCTTCTAGAGGGACACGACATGTACATAACCTGAAACCCGGGTAAAGTTAAACATGAGCCTCAGCATCACAAGATGGATGCTGCCACCACAGACACAAGTCTGACCTCCTGCTGCTGGGAGTCCTTCCAGTGAGGGTGGCTTGGACAAAGGGTTTCCTGCCTTGGGAGGTGCTAGCAGCACCCCAGACAGGGTTTTGTGTATTGGGTAGGACAGGGCTGAATAGAGTCAGACATGCCTGGGGCACACAAGGTGTCCCTGTGCATATGCCAGTTCAAACCGGTGCTGGGGCTCTCCAGCCCCAGTCCTGGCGCGAAACTGGACAAAGGAAAGGGGGTGTAACCGCCCCCCTTCCTGGTCCCACCCAGAGGAGGGACCTAGAAGGTAATCCGGCCCTGGAATAAGAGTAGGAGCTGTGTCCCAAGACTTCAGATCATCCTGAACTCGACTTGAAAATAAGAAGAAAACTGGACTTCGACATTCTGCTGCACAGAAGACTGAAGAGAATCTCCCTTGTGGCCAAGGAGTGACCACCCTGTGAATACATGCACCAACCAGCAACTCAATGTCTGCTTTGCCGCCACCTTCTGCCGGAGCTGGAGCCCAGAACCCAACGAGACCCAGACTTCCAGACATCTCAGAGCTCGATCCACAGTCCCTGCAAAGAAGGGACCCGTGGAGGCACCGAGAGACGTGGGACCGGACATCTCGGAAGACCCTCGAAGAGCTGACTGCGCAGCACCTGAGACACCCTCGACACTGTGCTTTGGGGTTTGAGAAGCCCCGACAGGGAGCAGCATTTGCACCGAAGATCAGCCCACCAGCATCTCCACGATCTGCGTGGGGCCCTTTTGCACTTTGCCACTTGATGCGCCATCCCGGTCACTTGGCACGCGGCTAGTGGCCATCTTGGCAACAAAACTACAATTTGCACCACTGGTCTGGTTGCTCCAGACTGGCCCTTGCTCCCCTGAAAAGGAGCACCCGCTCTGACCTTGCTGGTCCGAGTGTTAAGCTTTTTCCATTTCCTGCGTGCCTTGCATTAGCCAAGGCCTGTTTGTTCCAATCAAGTTGCCGACACCGCCATCAGCTAGAGCCTTTGTGGAACAGCTCGTGATTGACTCCTGGACGTCCTTGACCTCTTCGTGTCCACGTGGCTGCGGAGACAAGCTGCACCTTTTCACCTGTTTGCACTCGACATTGCCTGGTTCCATCCTGGTTCCACGGTAGTCACTGGCTAGTGACTTTGAACATTGTCCCCTCTGCTTTCAGGTCTTCACCTCTTCAGATCCACCCTTGGATCCACCGGAACTCTCCTCGACGACCCGCCTGCAGCATCTTCAGCTCCAAGCACCATCGACCTGCGTGACGAAACCCGACACTACTTCGCACCTGTGCACCCGCTTCCTGTGGATGAGGTAACTCAGCAACGCCGGTGTTCCCACACTGGTACACACCTCTAGTGCCTGTGTCTAAAGTTTTATCCTTGTAGGTCCATCGGAAGGTTCCTAAAACACTAACTTTGTAACTTTTACGCACCATTGACTTACATTGGTGCATGCGTGCACTTTGAGCACTGCACCCGAGTCCCGCGGGCCTTTCCCGACTTCATCACTGTTAGTCCCGAACAGCTCCAGCGATTCCCCAGGCCCTAGGCCTCTTTCCTTTCCCCATAGTGGTTCTTATACCACTATTTTAGTATATGGTTTAGGTGGGCCCTAGGGCTCATCCATATTGTGCAACTTTTGTATATTTAAACTGTGTTTTGTTTTAACGCATTTGCTTCTGTGCTCATAAAGAGTATAGGGGATATTTGTAGAAATAAATCTATATATATTTTCAATATATATCTGTGTGGTGTCTTTTCATTTGGTATTCAAGGGGATTGTGTATCGTAAAACAGCTTGCTTCACATGCCTTTACAGAGCTTAGCCTAAGACTGCTTTGTCCACGCTACTAGGATAGCTGGTCTATTAAGGTTGACTTACAACCAATCATCAGAGGGGTTGCTTGGCATGGTACAAGGTGATCACTAGAACTAGTGAGCATCATATACCAGGCCAACTTCTCACACCGGGCTGCTCAGAATTGGAATAAGCTCCCACAACAATTCAGGCTGGAAAGCTCTGAGATCAAGTTTAGAAAGATGCTTAAAACTTATCTGTTCTCCGGCAGCATGTAGTGGCCTCCAGCTGCGGGGTACTGCTCCTCCCTCTCACTCAGCGTGGGGACACGCCGAGATGGAGTAACCATGCGCTTTAAAAATGTCTTTATTACTATTTCTTTATTAAAGGGACAGGCTGTGGGCAGAGCCACCTCGCTTAGTAGACTGAGTCAAAGATCATCACACTCAGGGGAATGAAGGCCAACTGCAAGTAATAGAATCAGAGTCACTTGATTGATTGGGGGAAATCCATCGCGAGCAAGTCTTCTCATCACTTCACTCCAACTGAGAGTGGAGTGCTTGCAGCGGTGCGCGGTTGGAAGTCTTGAAAGCCACCATTCGTGGCCTTTGAGGAACTGTATACAAGAAGTAGTCCGACAATGTTGAGAATTCGGGTACCAAGTACGGTTGTCTGCTGAAGAGAGCGTCTTTCGGATTGAGACTCCAATCGGAAACTCTCGTCATCTCTGCCAGACTCTTTTATCCTATCTTGCGTCTTGAGGCAAAACACTGGTGTTCAGGTAAGATTATTCCATAGGAATTAATCATAACCTTGTGTAAGTGACTAAAAAACTCATGAACTAGATTTTGCATTTTTATTTTTTGCATAATTTCGGAGCATTTGTAAACTCAATTCTCTCAATAGCGCCAAAAACACACTTTGTAAAAGCGCGTAACCAAGCCTCACTTGGGAATTTTCAAGGGCACATTTTGAAAAAGTATTCACAAAATGTAAACTAAATGTGACAGAGAGCATTTATTGAGAATTAATTATGGAGACGTATCTCACCAAAAACAAGAATCATAGGTGATTGCCTTACGTATATACAATGTCAGGAAATATTTATATTAAATTTATAACAGATACATGTATTATATGAAAGATACTATTTTAATAGTAAAAATGTATAAGCAACACCACAATAATAAAAAAAATTCACTGATGGAGTTACTTATGGTTATAAATACACTGTGTGGCGTTAAAAAGCTCTGTTGACTCTAATGCATAATGTTCAACTTAAGTGCTCTCATCATCTGGTATGCCTGCCTCATTAGACAATGTCAAATGTAGCACAGTGTTACTTAGTGGTTATGTTTAAAATGTTCTGCAAAAAATAAAAACAAACTCAAAAGGTCAGGATAGTTTTATAACCTTGTGATTTGTCATTGAGCTATCATCTATCAGAATTCCTTTATTGAATGATTAATAGAAATCTTTACAATATAAAATGTTAGAATAATCCAAGTAGTAAAACACAGGTACATAAAATCAATAAAACCCAAAACACGTTAGCAGATAAAAGATCCAATTGGCAACTGTCTCATAAGAACAAGTGTTAAAGTGCCGAACTTGAAATCTGATGGAACAGGGGGAAACAGGAAATTAGGCAGTGCTGAATACCTTAAAGTACTTCATCAGAGTTAAGTTTTACAGTCATCTTCTAGCGTTCGTCTCTTGCAAACGGTTTAAGAAGATTGGCTGTATGATGCCTACACTGGGCGCCTAGCGGCTTAGCATCTTTTGCCGGCAAGGCTATAAGGTGCTTGAAGATACTTGTTCTCTTAAAGAAATGACTCAGCCGAGAAGGACGGGCTCATTAGTTGTAAGCGTGGGCGTAAAATCCGTTTCGCCCACGGAATTTGCGGATTTTTGGCAATTTCGCGATCCGCAAATCGCGCGAATTTGCCCAAAAATCCGCAAGCTGTGTTATTTTTTGCGTTGGTTGCGCTTGAAAAATACAATATCGCGCGCGCTGCGTTGACTTACCGTGATTCTGTGTTCGCCGAGTTGTTTTTCTCCCGGTTTGCGTGTGCTGCGCCATTTTGTATCTTGCTGCGTGATCGCGCGAGAGTTTTTCGACCGCGATTACGTCATCATGGCTCGCCGTCTTGCACAGCGAGAGTTTGACAACGCGAGTACGTCATAAGGGCCCGCGATCACGCATTGCGGGAGTAAACAATGCCGAACACGTAGATGCGGCGCGCAGCTGACTTCCGGCGGGAGATTTGAACAGCTCGCTTTCCCGAAATTGCAAAAATTGCAATTCTGCACAAGAAATCCACAGCAGGCAGCATAAACGTTCTAGAAATGATGATTTTGAACAGAATAACTCCTCAGATTGACATTTGGCTGCACTTCTTGGTGCAGGGAGTCCATTTTTTGGGGGGGTAAATGTAATGTAAAGGTAATTTGTACTTGTAAAGCGCACTAATACCCATCGGTGTCCTGGCGCTGTAACGCATACCGCTGTGGAACCCTTCCTGGCTTTTCCCTGTGAAATGTCCACTCCTGGGCACCCCCAAGGTGAAGCCAGGCATCCCAGCACTGTTGGGGCCGTTGTGGAGATTAGGCAAGCTATTGCCCAGAGTTGCAGAGTGGAACCCATGATTAGAATAGGCACCGAGGCGAGAATTATCAGGTCTGAGGAAATTGAGCCCAAGACCCGCCGAGGCGGGAATTGAACCCTGGTCCCGGGCCAGACCTCTGCATCAGGGTCTGCCGCTCTAACCATTGAGCCACACTTCTCCAGGAGGAAGGAAGTGCCCCAGAGTCTCCAACTTCCTGTTTCTGTCCAGCAGGCTCCTCCCAGTGCTTTGCCCATGTCCTGGTCACCTTTGATTTAGATCTGGAGCTGGAAGGATTACTTTTTGTGGCTGCTGCAGGATATTTGTATTTGAGGACTTTTTGGACTTTGGAGTTTGGATCACTTTTGGACTTGAGATTTTACAAGCAAGTTGGTGTTTTTTGTTTGGGGCATTGCAGTTGCTGCAACTACAGTTTTTAAACTTTTTTCACAACTTAAAAAAAATATATATTGTGGGTAGCCACAGTATCCAGTAGGCCCAGGGTTAGTCATGGGTGCATGATACAACTGTTTCTGTGATTTTTTTTAAACTTAATTCTCATTTATGTCATGGAATTTTAGCTCACTGTTATATGTTGATTTTTATTTTTTATTTTGGGGTGCCTGTAAAGCCTCACTAGCCAGTAGGCCCAGGGGTAGTGAGTGGTGCATGGACCAAGTCTTTCTGTGGGGTGTTTTTAATTTAGACATCATTGAGGGCATGGATGGCATTGGATTGTGGTGATTTTTGTGTGTTTTTTGACTTTTTGGAGTGTTGTTGGGGCCTGGCCATGTGGGTGGGGGCCATTTTGAGGCCTGGTCCAGGCAGGGCCTTGCCATGTGGCTGGGTGTCAAGGGCCCATTTTGAAGCCAGGCAGTGTGCTCAGACCTGCACCCAGTTTGCCTTGCTTTCTTCCGTTAGGCCCAGGGGTAGTGAGTGGTGCATGGAAAAAGTCTTTCTGTGGGGTGTCTTGAATTCAAACATCATTGAGGGCATGGGTGGCATTGGATTGTGGTGATTTATGTGTGTTTTTCGACTTTTTGGGGTGTTGTTGGGGCCTGGCCATGTGGGTGGGGGCCATTTTGAAGCCTGGTTCAGGCAGGGCCTGGCCATGTGGCTGGGGGTCAAGGGCCCATTTTGAAGCCAGGCAGTGTGCTCAGGTCTGCACCCAGTTTGCCTTGCTTTCTTCCATTAGGCCCAGGGGTATTGAGTGGTACATGGACCAAGTCTTTCTGTGGGGTGTCTTGAATTTAAATATCATTTAGGGCATGGATGGCATTGGATTGTGGTGATTTTTGTGTGTTTTTTTACTTTTGGGGGTGTTGTTGGGGCCTGGCCATGTGGGTGGGGGCCATTTTGAGGCCTGATCCAGGCAGGGCCTGGCCATGTGGTGGGGTCAAGGCTCAAGGGGCCATTTTGAAGCCCTGCTGTGTGCTCAGGCCTGCACCCAGTTTGCCTTGCTTTCATCCATTAGGCCCAGGGGTACTCAGTGGTGCATGGACCAAGTCTTTCTGTGGGGTGTCTTGAATTTAAACATCATTGAGGGCATGGATGGCATTGGATTGTGGTGATTTTTGTGTGTTTTTCGACTTTTTGGGGTGATGTTGGGGCCTGGCCATGTGGGTGGGGGCTATTTTGAGGCCTGGTCCAGGCAGGGCCCGGCCAAGTGGCTGGGGGTCAAGGGCCCATTTTAAAGCCAGGCAGTGTGCTCAGGCCTGCACCCAATTTGCCTTGCTTTCATCCATTAGTCCCAGGGGTACTCAGTGGTGCATGGACCAAGTCTTTCTGTGGGGTGTCTTAAATTTAAACATCATTGAGGGCATGGATTGCTGTGGTTTTGGTGGGGGCAAGATGGCGGATGCGACTGCATCCGAGTGAGCAGCTGAACCGCACCTCGCTGGTTTTTCGCTTTCCACCATCTGGCGGGTAGTTTCTACCTTGCTTTTCCGAGATTTCTGCTGCCTAGAGTACACCTGGAGGTTGGAGTATGGTAGACTGTGTTGGTTTGTGAACCAGAATGCTCCTGGACTTACAGCGCTACCATCATAGACTGTTGCTTGCTGGCTGGCGTTTTCCTACCGGTAATGTGGTGCGGCTTGTGGGCTGGGTCATGGGACTGCTCCGAGCGGATCTTTGCCTTCGGGAGGAGGAGGTGGTGCCGGAAACTTGCATAGTGACCCCGCGGAAGAGCGGGGCTTGGAGAAGGCAGAGGTTGGTAATGGCTCCAAAAAATCCGAATCCAGGCATACAGGCGAAAGTATTTAAACCGAAGACTCGAGCAACTACGGCGGCAATGGAAGGAGCTACAGACATTGCAGGCTTACAAAGTGCTAATGGGACGCCGACCATTTAGGCTGAACCGGAGTTAACCTCCACGGGTAACATTGTAACATCGGGCCTGCATTGGCGCCTGCATCAATAACAGTGAATTCTGGTACCTGTAGGTCTGGAGCCATCCCGAAGATACCGGGTATGTTTTAAAAAAAAATAATACAAAAAATAATACAAATGTAACAAATAATATACAGCAACCTTTAGATGAAGCCTTTCCCCCACAGGGCTCTAATTGTAAAGGCATTGAGAGCACTGATTTACTGGCTAAACTAGGTGAGAATGTCCTCATAGTATCCCAGCAAGGAGCCAAAGTGGCAATGGTTGAATCTCAACCTGAGCAGGATTTGGGAGAACATAATCCTAGTGCTGGTTTTACGCAGGAAGGTACGATGAATCACCCTAGCTCTGCTCCGAGCCTACACTTGGACTTGCCTAAAACTATTAGAGCTACAGACTCGATTGACTCGATGTCTGATCTATCTAACGCCTTAGAATCATAGAGTCTGGAGGGGGAATGGAGAGATGATATAAGCATAACCAGTTCAACAAGTTCGGCCCAGCTAGAGGATGGTGAGAATGAAGGAGAAGGGGAGAATGACGATTCACCATCTAGCAGAATAGAGTGGGGGCAGAAGAAAACACAGTTCGCAAAACTGTTAAATCTGTACCAGCTAATGTCAGCCCCACTCTTTTGCAGGCGGAAGCAGGAGGAATAAATACTCTTGGCACCCCAGATTTAACCCATTTTTCCGAATTTGTAACAGATTTAGGGGGCAAGAATCAGGCTCCGGAAATCACTTTAAGTACTATTTACCAAGTTATGCTTCAACATCGTGAAGAGACGCAAGCTGAGAACCTGCGCACACAAGGAGCAGTGCGAAGGCTACAAAATAACGTCCGGCGAGTAGTTAAAACCTGCAATGAAATAGCAACCAGAGTGGGGGAGGCAGAAGGAAGGATTTCCGTAATTGAAGACGAAATTAATCAACAAAAAACCCAGATTTCTTCCTTAGAGACATTGCGCGAAGATATAAATTGGAAGCTGGACGATTTAGAAAATAGAGCCAGGCGGAACAATTTGCGCGTTTTGGGCATACCAGAAGGAAGTGAAGGGTCTAATATTAGGCAATATATTGTTGAGCTTTTTACAGAAGCTTTCCCTGAAGTAACCCAGTGGCAGTTGGATACGGAACTGCAAAGTGCTCATCGATTTCCTTTTCAGCAGAAAAATAGTACTAAAGGCGCCGCAAATGTAAAACCAAGAGCCATATTGATCTGCCTAAATAACTTTCTTGCTCGCGAAGTACGGTATGATTTGGCTAGGCCTGATAGAAAGCGAAAGGGGAAGGGGGTTGAGTTCTTTGTCCGTCCGGACTATTGTCATGCTACGGTTCAACAACGCTGGCAATTTCGTCAACTTATACCCCCTTTCCAGGCCAACGGAGCACAAGCATTTCTCCTTAACCCTTCAAAGTTGAAGATCATTCATAAAGGGAAATCTCACTACTTGACCACGGAGAGTGCAGCGAAAGAACTCTTGGCGGCTATTTAATAGATATAGACTGTATTATAGGACTTGAGCAGATAATTTTGAGCAGATATTATTGATTTCATTGTGCAGATTTGTTGTCTGGTTTCATTTTCTCTTTCTTTTTTTAGTAATAATCTGCTAAGGATGCTATTCTAAGGTGGTGGGAAGCGAACAGCGAGACGCACTATGCTTCTCTTTCCATCATTTGTAGGGGCTTTTCAGTCCTTTTGCCCTCTTTGGGTGGGGTTCTGGGTGGGTGAGGGCGAGGGGGGTGGGGGGCACTGGTGGGGGTGGAATGGTGGTGGGGCAAGTAAGGACAGAACAAGCTGTTTTAATATCAGTAAATCCTTCAATGTGTTCAGTGTATATTTTTTGCTATGAAGATGCCAGTTGTTAATGGAGAGAAAGTCGCATTTTTTGGTCTATTACTAATTAACCAGTTAAGGATTCCAAGATGGGTAAACTAAGGATATGTTCATGGAACATCTGTGGGTTGAATAATAGGAAGAAAAGAGGGATACTATCACAGATACTTCAGAATAGGAAGGTAGACATATTGTGTTTACAGGAAACGCATATAACCTGGAACGATAGACGAACTCTTAATGATTTAGGTATGCAAATGGTGGCCTGTACGCGACAAGGTACTACTACAAGGGGAGTAGCAATTTTGATCAAAAGAGGATGGGGGAGTTGCAAACGCATTAAAACGGATTTATATGGCAGATGGATAATATGTGAAATTTCCATGGCGGGTAATTCCTGGACTATTTGTTCGATCTATGGTCCTAATTTGGACGATCCCAAAATGTTGCATTTTCTTAGTCTAGAGCTTGCAGGGGGCCAGATCCCCTGATATTATGTGGAGATTTTAACATTCACCTTGAGGGCAACTTTGATATTACATCAGAAACGATTTATGCAGGGAAAAAAAAGTGGATCTATAAAGCTATAAGAGGGCTTATAAAGGAATATGGGCTGGTGGATGTTGGATTCGCTAAACGTACCGCTGCTCCAGGGTATACTTTTTTCTCCGCCCCTCATCAGAAATTTGTTCGCCTTGATTATTTTTTATCTCCTCCCGGCCTATTAGGGGTATACGGTATGAGATATTTTCAAAGATCATATCTGAAATTAATCCTATATTGATAGAAACTAACATAGTTCAGGATGTTTTGTCTAAGGGGTCTTCATGGACATTTGAGCGTAAATTGTTGGCAGATTCTTCATATATTGAATACATGGGGAAATGGATTACAGATTTTTTTGAATTTAATCGAGGCTCTGCTTCTACCCAAGTAATTTGGGATGCTTTTAAATCCTGAATTCGGGGGGATACTTTGTCTAACTCAATTAATAAGCAAAGAGTATTGCGGGATATATTAACATCTTATTATACAAAATTACAGGAATGTGAAGCTAGATTAGTAACAGCCATTATGCTTAATCAAAACACTGAACAAATCAAATCAAGTCTGGCCATACATAAATCAAGGCTCTACAAGTTTTTCGCTAGGAAACAAGCAGAACATATAGCAGTTTTCCGCACACAAGTATATGAGGTAGGCGAGAGTGCTGGTCGTATTTTAGCCAAAAAGATCAGGCAAAAAGAAACTTTCAACTGCATTAATAGAATACAGGATGAGAATGGACACATTTTTGAAAAACTGGAAGAAGTGGCAGAAGTTTTTCGACAATATTACATCAAATTGTATAATGATGAAGCAACAACTTACTCGTCCGAGGATGTTTTGAATTTCTGTGGAAGTGGGAGCATTTCTAAAATTACCCTAGCACAGGCGGAAGATCTAGATGCTGATAACTCTTGGGAAGAGGTAGAAACGGCTATCCTGTCTCTAGCAACTGGAAAGGCAATGGGGCCAGATGGCATCCCGCTGGAATTTTCCTGAATATTTCGCCACCAGTTGAAGAAAGAATTGCTCGCAACTTTTCAAGAGGCGCAGAAAGGTAACGCACCAGTATCTTGGCGGCAATCAACTATTGTGGCTTTTTAAAAAAAAGACAAGTCTCCTCTTTTACCAGCTTCTTCTAGGCCCATATCCTTAATCAATGCGGATAGTAAAATATACTCAAAAAGTTTAGCCAATAGACTTTCTGGTATAACCTCATCAATTGTTTCATGTTTTCAACATGGTTTTAATCCCAATCGGGACACTACGGATCACATACGAAGCTTGATTGCACTAATGGATTGGGCTCAGGCAACCAACACGGCACTTGGAATTACCCTGTTGGATGCCGAGAAGGCATTCGACAGGGTAGCCTGGCCGTATTTGTGGGATCTGTTGAAATTGAAGGGCTTTGGCCCTCAGATGATATCAGCTATAAAGACCCTCTATGCTTCTCCATCGTCATCCATTAGATTAGCAGGGCAAAAATCTACATCTTTGCTAATTTTTCGCGGTACTCGACAGGAATGCCCGTGCTCACCTATTTTGTTTGCCTTTTATATCGATATTTTTTTTAATAAATTGAATCAAACAGAGGATATTACACCTGTGCAAGTCTCACGTATGAACTATAGAGTTCTTGCTTACGCAGATGATATTGTGGTAGTGTCAACAGATATACATAGGGCACCGCCAATAATAGAGGATCTAGCAATGCAGTTCGGATCCTTTTCCGGCTATAAGCTGAATATCTCGAAGACGCAAATATTATACATCGGACAGAATCCTCCGGCTCAAATAAAAACTGTGTCAGAAACTTCATATCTGGGTATCAAAATTACATCTTCTGGTTCCAGCATCCCGGAACTAAATTTAAACACAGTCTTAAAAAAAGCAAATTCTACGCTTGAGCAAATAGACCATCTGCATTTATCTTTAGTTGGGAGAGTAAATGTTCTCAAAATGCTGGTACTCCCTAAGTTTTTATATATGTTTCGTGCCATCCTTCTTGAATTTCCTCTTAGCTGCTTTAAACAACTAGAAAGGATGTCAGCTAGGTTTCTGTGGGGCTATAAACGTCAGAGAAGGGCCTATAAAAAAATGATCTTGCCGAAGGATAGGGGAGGATGAGGTATACCACACTTTCTGCATTATTATTTGCCATGTGCTATACAGTTTATCAGACCATTGGTAATCGGGGAAAAGGCACGGATACCATTGAGTCATTCACCATCTATATATGAATTTGCATTAGGTGAAGAATGTCGTGGATGTTTGATTAGGATTATAGAGCCCAGCTATTTAAAAAAAAAAAAAATTTAAGACTCTGAATGCAGCTTATGCGGTTTGGAGAATAATAAAGCGACAACTTGGTATCCCTAAGATATCTCTCTATACCCCTCTTTCTGCACCTTGTACCCTTCCTGTAATTTTTCAAGACACGGTCATGAATAGGTGGCGTAGTTGTGGAATTCATTATGTCGGCGATCTGTGGCAAAATGCTCACTTGATCTCCTTTGATGAACTTCAAAATAAATACAATATACCAGCTATTGATTTTTTTAAGTATTTACAGATTCATAGCTTTTTTTACTCCCCAGGAACACAAATGCGATTTCATTTACGTAGAATTCCCATTATTGACAGTATGTTTAGTAAGAAACCTATTGGTTATTATTATAAATTGATTAGTTCGTCCTGTCCAGACGATATAGAAGGAATTCAAAATAAATGGGCTGTAAAACTGGCTAGGGACGTAATTCATATAGAGGAATCAATTGAATTAGCTAACAGAATATTGATAACTGGCAGATAACGATCACAACATTATATGGCTTTATATGACCTCTCTTATACGCCTTCTAAGATTTCTAAATGGGGCACAACTGTGGGTACCTCATGTTGTAGATGTGGGGCATTTGCAGCTGACGCACCACATATGTTTTTTCTTTGCCCACAATTATCTACATTATTTTCATCAATTCAAAAATGTTGGGCAGTTCTGTTTGGCACATGAATTAGTTCTGATAGGGGTAACCTCGGATACTGTTTCAGAAGAGAGGAAATGTTTATTATTTATTTGTATGGTGCTTATTCGGGCGTGTATTACGCAAGAGTGGATTAATCCAGAACCCCCAACTTTTGATACATGGAGAGCCCGTCTTTTAGCTACTTACAATATTGAAATTGCTACTTATAGAACTAAGGGTCGAAAAAAAAGAGCTTTAGGAATGAAGATCTGGGCTCCGGTAATGCACTGGATTCAAGGGGAGTTGGATTAATCATATGTTTTTCTGTGCTCTTGTAGCGAGGTGGGGAGGGAGCCGACCCCTGATGACTGGTGGGTCGCTGACGCTGAATCCCCTCCTTCCCTCCAGAGAGACTGGGTGCCCTGCCAGAGTGCCGTCGACACTGCTGAAAAGGAGGAAGGTGCCTTTAATTGGGCGTTCTCCGACGAAGACGAGACCACGCCCCCTGATGACGTCCCTGAGTCCGGAATGGTCAAGAGCCAAGAAATCATCTACTCGTCATGCAACGTCACCCCGGAGGAAGAAGGCGGTCGGAGTGGGAAGAGTGGCGTACGGAGTTCAGAAAGTGTGAGAAGAGGCGAGGCGTCCCGTGAGCGGAGGAGTGGAGGAGAAGATGGCGAGATGCAGCCAGGAGGCCAATGTCCCTGCGAAGCGCCGTGCCACACTCCCGAGGGAGGAGTGTGGCTTCAGCAGGTAGGGCAGCGTTTGTCGACCTGGGTGGGGAGGAGAGGTGGCCCTCTCGTGTAGATTGTGTAGATATCAGTATATATTCTTCCCCGTACCCGCGTTCCATTCCTGTGTCCCTTCCTACCTACGTTCCTACCCTCCCTTACCTGCCTTCCCTTCCCTTACCTTTCCCTTCACACTTCCCTCACGCTGCCCCATCACTGTAGATAGCCTGTAGAGCACTTCTCAGCGGTGTCCCCGGCACTCCGGTCTTCCCCTAAAGGGCAATCAGTGTTAATACATTGAACTAACAGCGGTCCCTCTTGTTGGTTCTCTTTTGGCTGGACGACGACGGGAGGTGAGGAGAAGACTCCCGAAGACCTGCCTACGGCCAGAAAGGGTTCCCCGCACCAGAACAGGCTAAACCCACCGCAGCCACAGACCAATCCGGATTCGCCAGGGAAAGACTGACCTCACGCAGCAGAAGAGCCTTGTTAAAAATAAAACCCAGTTTACCCGAGAAAAGTCTCCGGTCTGTTCCTGACCTCAAACCCACGCTACAGCTCTACTACTGTTTTTTTTTGTTTTTTTATGTATATGTGCAATTGATTTAAAGAAATGATTTGGTTTACGTTGACATGCCCCAATAAGCAGCAACATGTATCTTTTCTGAACATTTCTTTATATGTTATGTTCTGTTCTTCTTGCATAAAATGGGGGAATAAAACTTCAATAAAGATATTTAAAACAAAATGGGTGGCATTGGATTGTGGTGATTTTTGTGTGGTCTTTTACTTTTTGGGGTGTTGTTGGGGCCTGGCCATGTGGGTGGGGGCCATTTTGAGGACTGGTCCAGGCAGGGCCTGGCCATGTGGCTGGGGGTCAAGGGCCCATTTTGAAGCCAGGCAGTGTGCTCAGGCCTGCACCCTGTTTGCCTTGCTTTCCTACAATAGGCCCAGGGGTAGTGAGTGGTGCATGGACCAAGTCTTTCTGTGGGGTGTCTTGAATTTAAACATCATTGAGGGCATGGATGGCATTGGATTGTGGTGATTTTTGTGTGTTTTTTGACTTTTTGGGGTGTTTAACTGATGTTCCTCTGGCTTCCATTGCTTTTAGGTGCACAAGAGACCCACCAGTGCCAGGAAGAAGTCCTGCAGTGGTGTGTGCAGCACAACGTCACGTGACGTCACGTGTGGCCACAGACAAGACAACTCTGCAACTCGTGCAACTGCGGCCTGCTGTTCTGACATCTGAAGAAGATGGGCCCAAAGAAAGGTGGACGTAACGCCTCAGCAAAAAAAGTTGCCAGTGCCACTGCCAGTAAGAAGGAGTAGAAGAAGCAAGTGGCACCACCTACCAAGGAGACTGGTGTGCCCACCAACACCTTTTTTGGGGAAAAAACTACGCCTGCAGCAGCAGCGGTGTCCGCTGGGGACCAAGCTGGAAGCAGCACCTCCGCTTCATTGGGCTCAGTGCCACCACACCAAGTTAGGTCCAAGACCATGAGTGCTGCTGAGGCAGCCACTTTACTTTCTCAATCACCATCGACCAGTGATGTTGGCTCATCACAAGAAAGTACCTTCCAATCAACGCCGGGTGTACCTCAGCTGACGAGTGTTCAACAACCACAGGCGCAACGACAACCAGAGGTGCAACTAGTACATGCGCAAATACATGGGCAAGGAGAGGCGCAAGTAGAGGCTCAAGGAGAGGCGCAAGTAGAGGCGCAAGGAGAGGCGCAACTAGAGGCGCAAGTAGAGGCGCAAGTAGAGGCGCAAGTAGAGGCGCAAGTAGAGGCGCAAGGAGAGGCGCATGGAGAGGTGCATAGAGAGGTGCAACTAGAGGTTCATGGAGCGGCACAACTGCCTACAACGCATGTTACTCCAGAAGTAGGGGCACATCAGGAAATTGATATTCAAGCGGAGGTATCATCCGAGGAAGCCACTCCTGATGATGATCCATTGTCTTCCAGATCCCCAGCAAGAAAAAGGTCAAGGAGGGCTTCTACTAGTATTACAAGTTCTTCTTCAAGCCCCCTTCATTCTGATGACCTTGATCTTGATTGGAACCCACCAATGCAGTCTGAGAGTGAGGCACGCCATGAGCCAACAAAGGTAGCTAAGCCTAAAGGGAAGGTTCCCGCAAGGCTTCGACTTATGGGTGATGACGACGAACAAGAAGTGATGTCTTCTGCTACTGATGAACAGTCTGACGACGACCCAGTCATCACAGTCGTCACTCCAGCCCCAGCGGGCATGCAGCAGACAGACATTTTCACCATATCCCGAATGGCTGCTGAGCGGGATGTGGGCGGCATGGCACTGGTATCACCACCAACACAGTTAACTACAACACCAACACGACCTACAACTTCCATATTTTTTAGTCAGAAGGGCTGGCAGGGACCTCCATCCAGCTTGACCTCCATTACCTCAAGCAGTGGTGCTGTAAGTGAACAACAGAAATAAATTCAGCCACGCCCATCCTCCACTTCATCTGGCATTGAAAGTCAAAGTAGCACCTCCACCACCAGCAGACATCTCCAGTCCCCAGTTTAGGACTTCTTTACTGTTAGCGAAAAGGCGTAAAGCATGGCCGTTTGTTCGATTTGTAAAGTATTAGTTAGTCGGGGTAAGCTTGGTACCAACTATGGTACCGGAGGCCAGAGAGGTCATCTCAAAAAACACCACACTATCCAGTGGGATGCGCACCTAAGGAATATCCGGGAAGCCAAAAGTAGAACTGATCCAAATGTATCTATTCACATTGCATCTGATGCTGACGAGGGGCTGATTGTGCAGGGGGAAGTCAAGAACCGACCGACATTTTTTCTGGTACACCCAGTACCCCTGGTAGCAGCACTGCAGTGGTAGCGCCCACACCCTCTACCCCTGCAACATGTTTGAGGCACATTAAGAGTCTGTGAGAGACACCAATGCGAAAAAGTACATCAATGAGCCTAACTGGTTTGAAGAAGTCTGCATCATCATCATCACGTAAAACGGTCCAGCCCACCATTAGAAACATGTTTTGGTCGGATGCGCCATTTGAACGCAACCACCCAACGGCACGTCTGTATAACGCAAAGCTGGCTAAGATGCTAGCACTGGACCCTCTCCCTTTTTCTTTCGTGGAAGGGGTGGGTTTTCTAGAATTTGTGGCAACAGTCTGCCCTAAATGGAAGGTTCCTAGCCAGTCCTATTTTGCCAGAGTTGCGGTTCCAGCACTACACCAAGATGTGCTGGAGGTGATTGGGGCAGCTTTGCAGAAGAGTGCTGTTCACACTATCCACTTGACAACAGACATGTGGACCAGTTGGCAAGCCCTTGATTACATGTGCATCACTGCACACTGGGTCTCTTTTGCAGGGGTTAGAGACAAGATAAATGCTGGTGTTGACACAGTTTTTCAAGCTACTCGGAAACATGCAACAGTAGCCATGTTTGCCATGGAGAAAACTCATGCTGCACCTAACCTTATGGACGAGTTTGATAGGAAGGCCTCTGAATGGCTGCATCCAAGAAATCGCATAGCTGGTTATGTTTTCACGGATAATGTCAGTAATATAGTTAAGGCCATGCAGGATGGTGAGTACTTCAGAGTGCCGTGTTTGGCGCACAGTATTAACATTGTGGTGCAAGACTTCTTGAAAAAAGAAAACACAGTCAGCAAGTTACTGACCACCTGCCGAAGAATCTGCACACATTTCAGCCATTCTTTTAAGGCCCGGAAGGAGCTGAGGAGCATTCAATATGAACGTAGACTGCCAGTCCAAGGACTCATCCAGGAGGTGGCAACACATTGGAACTCAACCTTTTCCATGCTTGAGCGTCTGTCTGAGCAGTGGGGGGTAATAAATGATTATGTCTATAAACTGGGTTCTTCTATAAAAGACATGAGGCTAGAGTTGGAGGAATGGAAGCTAGTTGCAAGCCTGACAGACATGTTTCGTCCTTTTGAGGTCTTCACGCGTGAAGTCAGCAGGGAGGACTGTTCTTTGGGCAAAGCTATCCATTGTTGGTCATGCTAGAGCACCAACTGAAGTCGATGTCTTCAATGTTCCGAGATGATGCTGAAAAGCAAGACGCATATCAGTTGGCGGAGAGGTTATTAAGCCACCTAGTTGCCAATGAAAGGCTTAAAACCATACATACAGAACAACATTACATTTGTGCCACTATTCTGGATCCAGAGTACAAAAAGGCAGTGGCCAGCAAAGCATTAATTCCTTTTGATGAAGCAGATGTTTCAAAGTACAAACATTGGCTTGGTGTGTCAGCCACTCGGTTCGAAAAAGAGTGGCAGAAAATTCAAGGAGCCAGCAGAAGTACAACTGAATCAGCAGGCCATCCGGCGTCAAGTTCCACTTCTGAATCTGTGGTCGGAGGGAGTCACTTTCCCTCACAGCCGTTAACGACACCAGCAGCAACCTTATCATCATCCTCACCTGCACCAGGCCCAGCCATAATATTGTCGGAAGCGGATTGGCTAACCCATCAAGGGTTTCCTCGTTCCAGTGCTGCAAAGGCCACAGATGGTAAGCAAAGTGGAGCAACCGTGGAGAACCCTGAGTCGATGGTGCAGGCCTATCTGGATGACCTAACAGAGGTCTTTGTTAATCAGAACCCATTGCTGTATTGGTATAGGAAAAGGCCTCTATGGACACTGATCGCCAACCTGGCTCTAAATTATTTGTCTTGCCCACTCGTAAGTGTGTCTTCTGAACGTGTTTTCAGTGCTGCTGGTGCCATTGTAACTTCAAAAAGGACCCGCCTCTCGCCCAAAAATGTGGAAAGGTTAACACTGATCAAGATGAATCAGCACTGCATACCACCAGATTACAAAATACGTGAATGCACGCAGGAAGAAGAGGACACCGACTTAGGTGACGGAAGTTCTTCTCTATTAGCTGACCTACTCCCGTCAAAATTCATAGAGTTTAAGGACGAGCTCTACTTCCCTGACACCGAGGCCTGAAAATGACTTTCTTTTTTTCGTCCTTATTCACTTTTATTCCTGTGTGTCTTTCTTTGTTTTGCAACCTTTACCACAACAAAACTCTCTGAACAAGTCCATCAGCAGCACTGTCTTCATCTTATTTTCCTTATTGATTTGAAGGTGCCGCAGTCTGCATTCCTGAGGTTCACAAGTTCACAACTCAATCATGCTCCTCTATCCTCCTCCTCCAGACTCTCCCTATCCATTTCCCTCAAGGCAGATGGATGGATTACGAAGAATAACGAAACCATGTTTTCGTAGACGAGTCCCCTCAAGTGGGACTGAAATTACTGACTGACTACATGCTTGCTGATTGCTGACAGTGTTACTTCTAAAATTGACAGGAGAGGCTGCCCTGTGGGCCCTCACTTTCCGAAGAAGATGCGGACAAAAAGTAGAACAGGTAATGAATAATGAGAAGATGGCATGCAGTGGACAGCAATGGCTGTCTGGCTCTGATGAAACCAATTGCTGTTTGTTTTTTGTGCATGAAATGAATCATATGTCTTGTCTTAGTTATTATTTAATCTTTTACACAGTAATTGAAACTCATGTTTACTACTCTGTTTTATTTTACCTTGTTTAATTCAAATTGTACTTCAAGTTCATGGGCCACTATGTTGCATTTTACAATATGCAAAATGTCCTTGGAGAGGACTCACTTGCCAATATACCATGATGATTGATTAAATAATATATCTTTTTTCTTTATAGTCACTCACTGGGATGAATGGATCATCAGCGTCGGTTTAAGGAAGAACTATGGCCAATTTGTGAGTGGCAAACAGATAAACCAGTCTACAACAACTACTACAGCAGAACTACATGTCTGTCTATTCGTGGTATGTAGTGGTCGAGGGCGAGGCAGTGTACTGTTGTTGTTATGCCAGGCAGAGTCAACTCCTGACAGCAGTTCATGTAAAATTGGGGCTATGTGGCTTGCTGCATACAATTAGATATGCTTTGTCTGTCTGACAAAGAGACTAGGTATGCTACATCAGGTTGCTTCACTCAGTGGTGCCTGCCTTGACTGTCTGCATGGCACTGCCTCAAGCTTGGGCCAAACATCCGTTATGTTTGCGAAATTTGCTGTTTTTCGGCGAATCTCGCGAAATTACCGAAAATTCTCAACTTCTTGACCGGAACGGATTTTTGGCCCATGCTTGCGGCAGGGCCATGCAGACGGTCAAGGCAGGCACCACTGAGTGAAGCATCCTGATGTAGCATACCTAGGCTCTTTGACACAGACAGACAAAGCATATCTAGGGTTTAGGGTTCAGTGCGATTTACTAGGGTTTTTGGGTTTAAGTTGGTAGGGTTCCTGCTGAGTCTAGGGCTCAGGGCCCGATACAGGCTCGTTCATAATGATGTTGGCAAGGTTTTAGGGGGGGTTGGCGTTCTTTGGTCCAGAATTCGACCAACTTACGAAATGCCAGAGAATTAGCGGCTGAATTACCTCCAGGTGTGACATTAGGCACTTAGTGAGCAGGTACTCCCAGTGGCCGATAGACACCTCTTGCCCTATGAGCGCTGGCTGATCACCCACACGACGGACAAAAAATTAATCTCTGACTTATACAAAATGTTACTAGTCAGGTACACACACACATATAGTGCTGGTAAGGCACGTTGGGAAAGGGAGTTGGGTAGGACACTTGTTCGTGGAATTTGCGGATTTTTGGCAATTTTGCAATCCGCGAATTGCGCAAATTTGCTCAAAAATCTACAAATTCGCAAGCTGCGTTTTTTGCTTTGTCGCGCATGAAAAATACAATATCGCGTGCGCTGCGTTGACTTACCGTGATTCTGTGTTCGCGGAGTTGTTTTTCTCCCGGTTTGCATGCGCAGCGTCATTTTGGATCATGCTGCGTGATCGCGCGACAGTTTTTCGACCGCGATTACGTCACCGCGGCTCGCCATCTTGCACAGCGAGAGTTTGACAACGCAAGTACGTCATAAGGGCCCGCGATCACGCATTGCGGGAGTAAACAATGCCGAACACGTAGATGCGGCGCGCAGCTGACTTCCGGCAGGAGATTTGAACAGCTCGCTTTCCCGAAATTGCAAAAATTGCAATTCTGCACAAGAAATCCACCGCAGGCAGCATAAACCTTCTGAAAATGTTGATTTTTATCAGATTGAGATTTGGCTGCACTTTTGGTGCAAGTAGTCCATTTTTTGTGGGGTGGGAGGAAGGAAGTGCCCCAGAGTCTCCAACTTCCTATTCCTGTCCAGCAGGCTCCTCCCAGTGCTTTGTCCATGTCCTGGTCACTTTTGATTTGGATCTGGAGCTGGAAGGATTTTTGTGGCTGCTGCTGGATATTGGTATTTGAGGACTTTTTGGACTTTGGAGTTTGGATCACTTTTGGCCTTGAGATTTTACAAGTAAGTTGGTATTGTTTGTTTGGGGCATTGCAGTTGCTGCAACTACAGTTTTGAAACTTTTTTCAGAACTTTAAAAAAATATATATTGTGGGTAGCCACAGTATCCAGTAGGCCCAGGGTTAGTCATGGGTGCATGATACAACTGTTTCTGTGATTTTTTTTTAACTTAATTCTCATTTAAGTCATGGAATTTTAGCTCACTGTTATATGTTGATTTTTTAAATTTATTTTGGGGTGCCTGTAAAGCCTCACTAGCCATTAGGCCCAGGGGTAGTGAGTGGTGCATGGACCAAGTCTTTCTGTGGGGTGTCTTGGATTTAAACATCATTGAGGGCATGGATGGCATTGGATTGTGGTGATTTATGAGTGTTTTTTGATTTTTTGGGGTGTTGTTGGGGCCTGACCATGTGGGTGGGGGCCATTTTGAGGCCTGGTCCAGGCAGGGCCTGGCCATGTGGTGGGGTCAAGGCTGAAGGGGCCATTTTGAAGCCAGGCAGTGTGCTCAGCCCTGCACCCAGTTTGCCTTGCTTTCATGCATTAGGCCCAGGGGTACTCAGTGGTGCATGGACCAAGTCTTTCTGTGGGGTGTCTTGAATTTAAACATCATTGGGGGCATGGATGGCATTGGATTGTGGTGATTTTTGTGTGTTTTTCGATTTTTTTGGGGTGTTGGGGCCTGGCCATGTGGGTGGGGGCCATTTTGAGGCCTGGTCCAGGCAGGGCCAGGCCATGTGGCAGGGGGTCGAGGGGCCATTTTGAAGCCAGGCAGTGTGCTCAGGCCTGCACCCAGTTTGCCTTGCTTTCATCCATTAGGCCCAGGGGTACTCAGTGGTGCATGGACCAAGTCTTCTTATGGGGTGTCTTGAATTTAAACATCATTGAGGGCATGGATGGCATTGGATTGTGGTGATTTTTGTGTGTTTTTTTACTTTTTGGGGTGTTGTTGGGGCCTGGCCATGTGGGTGGGGGCCATTTTGAGGCCTGGTCCAAGCAGGGCCTGGCCATGTGGCTGGGGGTCAAGGGCCCATTTTGAAGTCAGGCAGTGTGCTCAGGCCTCAAACAGTTTGCCTTGCTTTCTTCCATTAGGCCCAGGGGTAGTGAGTGGTGCATGGACCAAGTCTTTCTGTGGGTGTCTTGAATTTAAGCCTCATTGAGGGCATGGATGGCATTGGATTGTGGTGATTTTTGTGGGTTTCTGACTTTTTGGGGTGTTTAACTGATGTTCCTCTGTCTTCCATTGCTTTTAGGTGCACAAGAGAACCACCAGTGCCAGGAAGAAGTCCTGCAGCGGTGTGTGCAGCACAACGTCACGTGACCTCACGTGAGGCCACAGACAAGACAACTCTGCAACTCGTGCAAATGCAGCCTGCTGTTCTGACATCTGAAGAAGATGGGCCCAAAGAAAGGTGGCCATAGCGCCTCAGCGAAAAAAGTTGCCAGTGCTACTGCCAATAAGAAGGAGCAGAAGAAGCAAGTGGCACTACCTACCAAGGAGACTGGTGTGCCCACCGACACCTTTTTTGGGGAAAAAAAACTACGCCTGCAGCAGCAGCGGTGTCCGCCAGATACCAAGCTGGAAGCAGCACCTCCGCTTCATTGGGCTCAGTGCCACCACGCCAAGTTAGGTCCAAGACCATGAGTGCTGCTGAGGCAGCCACTTTACTTTCTCAATCACCATCGACCAGTGATGTTGGCTCATCACAAGAAAGTACCATCCAATCAACGCCGGGTGTAACTCAGCAGATGAATGTTCAACAACGACAGCCGCAACGACAACCACAGGTGCAACTAGTACAAGCGCAAGTACATGGGCAAGGAGAGGTGCAAGTAGAGGCGCAAGTAGAGGCGCAAGGAGAGGCGCATGGAGAGGTGCATGGAGAGGTGCAACTAGAGGTTCATGGAGCGGCACAACTGCCTACAACGCTTGTTCCTCCAGAAGTAGGGGCACATCAGGAAATTGATATTTAAGCGGAGGTATCATCCGAGGAAGCCACTCCTCCTGATGATGATCCATTGTCTTCCAGATCCCCAGCAAGAAAAAGGTCAAGGAGGGCGGCTACTACTACTACTACAAGTTCTTCTTCAAGCCCCCTTCATTCTGATGACCTTGATCTTGATTGGAACCCAGCAATGCACTCTGACAGTGAGGCACGCCATGAGCCGATAAAGGTAGCTAAGCCTAAAAGGAAGGTTCCCGCAAGGCTTTGACTTATGGGTGATGACGACGAACAAGAAGTGGTGTCTTCTGCTGCTGATGAACAGTCTGACGACGACCCAGTCATCACAGACGTCACTCCAGCCCCAGCGGGCATGCAGCAGACATACATTTTCACCCTCTCCCGAATGGCTGCTGAGCGGGATGTGGGCGGCGTGGCACCTGTACCACCACCAACGCAGTTAACTACAACACCAACACGACCTACAGCTTCCATCTTTTTTAGTCAGAAGGGCCGACAGGGACCTCCTTCCAGCTCCACCTCCATTACCTCAAGTAGTGGTGCTGTAAGTGAACAACAGAAACAAATTCAGCCACGCCCATCCTCCACTTCATCTGGCATTGAAAGTCAAAGTAGCACCTCCACCACCAGCAGACATCTCCAGTCCCCAGTTTGGGACTTCTTTACTGTTAGCTAAAAGGCAGAAAACACGGTCGTTTGTTCGATTTGTAAAGTATTAGTTAGTCGGGGTAAGCTTGGTACCAACTATGGTACCGGAGGCCAGAGAGGTCATCTTCAAAAACACCACACTATCCAGTGGGATGTGCACCTAAGTAACATCCGGGAAGCCAAAAGTAGAACTGATCCAAATGTATCCATTCACATTGCATCTGATGCTGACTAGGGGCTGATTGTGCAGGGGGAAGTCAAGAACCGAACGACATTTTTTCTGGTACACCCAGTACCCCTGGCAGCAGCACTGCAGTGGCAGCGCCCACACCCTCTACCCCTGCAACATGTATGAGGCACATTAAGAGTCTGTGAGAGACACCAATGCGAAAAAGTACATCAATGAGCCTAACTGGTTTGAAGAAGTCTGCATCATCATCATCACGTAAAACGGTCCAGCCCACCATTAGAAGCATGTTTTGGTCGGATGCGCCATTTGAACGCAACCACCCAACGGCACGTCTGTATAACGCAAAGCTGGCTAAGATGCTAGCACTGGACCTTCTCCCTTTTTCTTTCGTGGAAGGGGTGGGTTTTCTAGAATTTGTGGCAACAGTCTGCCCTAAATGGAAGGTTCCTAGCCAGTCCTATTTTGCCAGAGTTGTGGTTCCAGCACTACATCAAGATGTGCTGGAGGTGATTGGGGCAGCTTTGCAGAAGAGTGCTGTTCACACTATCCACTTGACAACAGACATGTGGACCAGTTGCCAAGCCCTTGATTACATGTGCATCACTGCACACTGGGTCTCTTTTGCAGGGGTTAGAGAAAAGATAAAGGCAGGTGTTGACCCGGACACAGTTTTTCAAGCTACTCGGAAACATGCAACAGTAGCCATGTTTGCCATGGAGAAAACTCATACTGCACCTAACCTTTTGGATGAGTTTGATAGGAAGGTATCTGAATGGCTGCATCCAAGAAATCGCAAAGTTGGTTATGTTTCCACGGATAATGGTAGTAATATAGTTAAGGCCATGCAGGATGGTGAGTACTTCAGAGTGCGGTGTTTGGCGCACAGTATTAACATCGTGGTGCAAGACTTCTTGGAAAAAGAAAACACAGTCAGCAAGTTACTGACCACCTGCCGAAGAATCTGCACACATTTCAGCCATTCTTTTAAGGCCCGGAAGGAGCTGAGTAGCATTCAACATGAACGTAGACTGCCAGTCAAAGGACTCATCCAGGAGGTGGCAACACGTTGGAACTCAACCTTTTACATGCTTGAGCGTCTGTCTGAGCAGTGGGGGGTAATAAATGATTATGTCTATAAACTGGGTTCTACTATGAAAGACATGAGGCTAGAGTTGGAGGAATGGAAGCTAGTTGCAAGCCTGACAGACCTGCTTCATCCTTTTGAGGTCTGGACACGTGAAGTCAGCAGCGTGGACTGTTCTTTGGGCAAAGCTATCCCATTGTTGGTCATGCTAGAGCACCAACTGAAGGCGGTGTCTTCAATGTTCCGAGATGATGCTAAAAAGCAAGACACATATCAGTTGGCGGAGAGGTTATTATGCCGCCTAGTTGCCAATGAAAGGCTTAAAACCATACATACAGAACAACATTACATTTGTGCCACTATTCTGGATCCACGGTGCAAAAAGGCAGTGGCCAGCAAAGCATTCATTCCTTTTGATGAAGCAGATGTTTCAAAGTACAAACATTGGCTAGCTGTGTCAGCCACTCGGTTCGAAAAAGAGCGGCAGAAAATTCAAGGAGCCAGCAGTAGGACAACTGAATTAGCAGGCCATCCGGCATCAAGATCCACTTCTGATTCTGTGGCCGAAGGGAGTCACTTTCCCTCACAGCCATTAACGACACCAGCAGCAACGGTATCATCATCCTCACCTGCACCAGGCACAGCCATAATATTGTCGGAAGCGGATTGGCTAACTCATCAAGGGTTTGCTCGTTCCAGTGCTGCAAAGGCCACAGATGGTACGCAAAGTGGAGCAACCGTGGAGAACCTTGAGTCGATGGTGCAGGCCTATCTGGATGACCTAACAGAGGTCTTTGTTAATCAGAACCCATTGCTGTATTGGTATAGGAAAAGGCCTCTATGGCAACTGATCGCCAACCTGGCTCTAAATTATTTGTCTTGCCCACTCGTAAGTGTGTCTTCTGAACGTGTTTTCAGTGCTGCTGGTACCATTGTAACTTCAAAAAGGACCCACCTCTCACCCAAAAATGTGGAGAGGTTCACACTGATCAAAATGAATCAGCACTTCATACCACCAGATTACAAAATACGTGAATGCACGCAGGAAGAAGAGGACACTGACTTAGGTGATGGAAGTTCTTCTCTGTCAGCTGACCTACTCTCGTCTCAATTCATAGAGTTTGAGGACGAGCTCTACTTCCCTGACACCGAGGCCTGAAAATGACTTCCTTTTTTTTGTCCTTATTCACTTTTATTCCTGAGTGTCTTTCTTTGTTTTGCAACTTTTACCACAACAAACTTCTCACAACAAGTCCATCAGCAGCACTGTCTTCATCTTATTTTCCTTATTGATTTGAAGGTGCTGCAATCTGCATTCCTGAGGTTCACAAGTTCACAGCTCAATCATGCTCCTCTATCCTCCTCCTCCAGACTTCCCCTATCCATTTCCCACAAGGCAGATGGATGGATTACGAAGAATAAAGAAACTTTGTTTTCGTAGACGAGTCCCCTCAAGTGGGACTGAAATTACTGACTGACTACATGCTTGCTGATTGCTGACAGAGTTACTTCTGAAATTGACAGGAGAGGCTGCCCTGTGGGCCCTCACTTTCCGAAGAACATGTGGACAAAAAGTAGAACAGGTAATGAATAATGAGGAGATGGCATGCAGTGGACAGCAATGGCTGTCTGGCTCTGATGAAACCAATTACTGTTTGTTTTTTGTGCATGAAATGAATCATATGTCTTCTCTTAGTTATTATTTAATCTTTTACACAGTAATTGTAACTCATGTCTACTACTCTGTTTTTTTTTACCTTGTTTAATTCAAATTGTACTTCAAATTAAGGGGCCACTATGTTGCATTTTACAATATGCAAAATGTCCTTGGAGAGGACTCACTTGCCAATATACCATGATGATTGATTAAATAATATATCTTTTTTCTTTATAGTCACTCACTGGGATGAATGGATCATCAGCGTCGGTTTAAGGAAGAACTATGGCCAATTTGTGAGTGGCAAACAGGTAAACCAGTCTACAACAACTACTACAGCAGAACTACATGTCTGTCTATTCGTGGTATGTAGTGGTCGAGGGCGAGGCAGTGTACTGTTGTTGTTATGCCAGGCAGAGTCAACTCCTGACAGCAGTTCATGTAAAATTGGGGCTATGTGGCTTGCTGCATACAATTAGATATGCTTTGTCTGTCTGACAAAGAGACTAGGTATGCTACATCAGGTTGCTTCACTCAGTGGTGCCTGCCTTGACTGTCTGCATCAAAGAATGGAGTGAAGTTACACTCCGAACCAGGCGCACAGCTTGCGTAAATATCTCACATTGTTTCTTGATTACTTTTCACGTTTAGTTTCAAATGATTACTCCATATGATCCAAAATGTTTTGCTTCTTTACATTTTATTGTCATAATACATTCCACACGTGGTTTGCTCATGTTTCAACAACTTCTCATGACGCGGATATGCCCATCCAGGCCTTTTTCTGTGCACGTTTTAAAACATAAAATATCCTCGGTTAAAAGTGCTTAAATTAACCCAATGCATTTCGGACTTTAAGAAGTCCTTCGTCAGGGGTACACTATAAAGTGAAAGAACAATGCTGTTAAAATCTGACTTAGAAAAACTGTTATTAACGTTATACATTTGTATTACAAGACACCATGCTGTATTTAAAATTACCATGTGAACAGCGCTTTCCCGCTAAACATGAAGCAAGTGCTCCCGTGTCTCAACCTGGAGATTCCTTCACCTAACCTCGTCAACCCATGATATAAAACCTTGACCACCAATATGTGACACCCCGAATATTTCAACCCTCCTTGGTGACTCCCTACTTATTAACACTACCTACTTTCCGTTTCCCATATTCTGCCCACTGCAGAACGTACCTTCATAACTTCGGTTGGCATTCTGAGTCTCTCTAACGGTTCCCTCGCTCTGACGGCGTCTGACAAGACCCCATGATGATCTGCTGCTAAGATACCTGGGAAACTACCCCACCTTATAAACGTGACTGATTGTCACCTGACGGTTAACCTCGTTGTTATCACACCTGCCTACAACTCCCATGAGTCACCTCATCACAAATCTCTCTACCTCCGTATTAACATTGATCGTATCCCGTGTCACTTGTAAGATTAACCATCCCGCAGGTAAAACAATACTGTACCCCGCCCTCCCTCACGCTGTTATCTATTACGCCGTAATTCAAATATAGAGATACACTTCATGATGTTTATGCAGCGTATAACTTTAGCATATAGAATATTTTAAATAATCAAAAGTTCATGCAAATACAAAATGTATCGAACGTTGACTTATGTCCATGTGATCATTGAAGCCAGATCGTCACTAGCAATGACTTCTACTTCTTGGATATGCATCTCACGTGTGTGCTCAAGTCCATTACACGAATTATTATGCGTTGTTTTTTTCTTCCTCTATGGGTGCTACTTGCGAAAGGGCAGTTGAATCAAATTACTCATGCGGAAGTTGCAGTGCACTCCTTTATATTCCATTAATGCTCCTATTATTACTCAACGATGTTGCAGACTCAAAACTTTATGCGTGCGCCATGGTATGCGTGATCTGCCCCTTATCACGTCGAAAGTACCAACATCAAAGAATGGAGTGAAGTTACACTCCGAACCAGGCGCACAGCTTGCGTAATTATCTCACATTGTTTCTTGATTACTTTTCACGTTTAGTTTCAAATGATTACTCCATATGATCCAAAATGTTTTGCTTCTTTACATTTTATTGTCATAATACATTCCACACGTGGTTTGCTCATGTTTCAACAACTTCTCATGACGCAGATATGCCCATCCAGGCCTTTTTCCGTGCACGTTTTAAAACATAAAATATTCTCGGTTAAAAGTGCTTGAATTAACCCAATGCATTTCGGACTTTAAGAAGTCCTTCGTCAGGGGTACACTACAAAGTGAAAGAACAATGCTGTTAAAATCTGACTTAGAAAAACTGTTATTAACGTTATACATTTGTATTACAAGACACCATGCTGTATTTAAAATTACCATGTGAACAGCGCTTTCCCGCTAAACATGAAGCAAGTGCTCCCGTGTCTCAACCTGGAGATTACTTCACCTAACCTCGTCAACCCATGATATAAAACCTTGACCACCAATATGTGACACCCCCAATATTTCAACCCTCCTTGGCGACTCCCTACTTATTAACACTACCTACTTTCCGTTTCCCATATTCTGCCCACTGCAGAACGTACCTTCATAACTTCGGTTGGCATTCTGAGTCTCTCTAACGGTTCCCTCGCTCTGACGGCGTCTGACAAGGCGCCATGATGATCTGCTGCTAAGATACCTGGGAAACTACCCCACCTTATAAGCGTGACTGATTGTCACCTGACGGTTGACCTCGTTGTTATCACACCTGCCTACAACTCCCATGAGTCACCTCATCACAAATCTCTCTACCTCCGTATTAACATTGATCGTATCCCGTGTCACTTGTAAGATTAACCATCCCGCAGGTAAAACAATACTGTACCCCGCCCTCCCTCACGCTGTTATCTATTACGCCGTAATTCAAATATAGAAATACATTTCATGATATTTATGCAGCGTATAACTTTAGCATATAGAATATTTTAAAAAATCAAAAGTTCATGCAAATACAAAATGTATCGAACGTTGACTTATGTCCATGTGATCATTGAAGCCAGATCGTCACTAGCATTGACTTCTACTCCTTGGATATGCATCTCACGTGTGTGCTCAAGTCCATTACACGAATTATTATGCATTGTTTTTTTCTTCCTCTATGGGTGCTACTTGCGAAAGGGCAGTTGAATCAAATTACTCATGCGGAAGTTGCAGTGCACTCCTTTATATTCCATTAATGCTCCTATTATTACTCAACGATGTTGCAGACTCAAAACTTTATGCGTGCGCCATGGTATGCGTGATCTGCCCCTTATCACGTCGAAAGTACCAACATCAAAGAATGGAGTGAAGTTACACTCCGAACCAGGCGCACAGCTTGCGTAATTATCTCACATTGTTTCTTGATTACTTTTCACGTTTAGTTTCAAATGATTACTCCATATGATCCAAAATGTTTTGCTTCTTTACATTTTATTGTCATAATACATTCCACACGTGGTTTGCTCATGTTTCAACAACTTCTCATGACGCGGATATGCCCATCCAGGCCTTTTTCCGTGCACGTTTTAAAACATAAAATATCCTCGGTTAAAAGTGCTTGAATTAACCCAATGCATTTCGGACTTTAAGAAGTCCTTCGTCAGGGGTACACTACAAAGTGAAAGAACAATGCTGTTAAAATCTGACTTAGAAAAACTGTTATTAACGGTATACATTTGTATTACAAGACACCATGCTGTATTTAAAATTACCATGTGAACAGCGCTTTCCCGCTAAACATGAAGCAAGTGCTCCCGTGTCTCAACCTGGAGATTCCTTCACCTAACCTCGTCAACCTATGATATAAAACCTTGACCACCAATATGTGACACCCCCAATATTTCAACCCTCCTTGGCGACTCCCTACTTATTAACTCTACCTACTTTCCGTTTCCCATATTCTGCCCACTGCAGAACGTACCTTCATAACTTCGGTTGGCATTCTGAGTCTCTCTAACGGTTCCCTCGCTCTGACGGCGTCTGACAAGACGCCATGATGATCTGCTGCTAAGATACCTGGGAAACTACCCCACCTTATAAACGTGACTGATTGTCACCTGACGGTTAACCTCGTTGTTATCACACCTGCCTACAACTCCCATGAGTCACCTCATCACAAATCTCTCTACCTCCGTATTAACATTGATCGTATCCTGTGTCACTTGTAAGATTAACCATCCCGCAGGTAAAAACAATACTGTACCCCGCCCTCCCTCACGCTGTTATCTATTACGCCGTAATTCAAATATAGAAATACACTTCATGATATTTATGCAGCGTATAACTTTAGCACATAGAATATTTTAGAAAATCAAAAGTTCATGCAAATACAAAATGTATCGAACGTTGACTTATGTCCATGTGATCATTGAAGCAAGATCGTCACTAGCAATGACTTCTACTCCTTGGATATGCATCTCACGTGTGTGCTTCCGCATGAGTAATTTGATTCAACTGCCCTTTCGCAAGTAGCACCCATAGAGGAAGAAAATAACAACGCATAATAATTTGTGTAATGGACTTGAGCACACACGTGAGATGCATATCCAAGGAGTAGAAGCCATTGCTAGTGACGATCTGGCTTCAATGATCACATGAGCATTTCACCTTAATGCATAGCTTTTTCAAGTGTGAAGACAAATGGTATCTCCAAAAAACAGGTACCGCCATGGGAAATCCAGCAGCTCCATCTTATGCGAATATCTTCATGCATATGTACGAAAATGACCACATTCTACATAACCCATCATGGAAAGAAGGTATAAAGTTATACCTAAGGTACATAGATGATATTTTTATACTGTGGAAGCTCACAAAAGAACAACTAATCACCAATATACATCAACTTAACCGTGTGGATGAAAGATTACAGTTCACCTACAATATACATGAAAGTCAAATTGATTACTTGGATGTTACAGTCAAAAAAACAAGAGACAAATTTGAAACTACGCTTTATACCAAGGTAACGGATCGGAACAACCTATTGGCATATCAGAGTTTTCACCCAAGTCCACTCAAACTACATCTTCCCTACTCGCAATTGCTTCGAGTAAAGAGAATTGTCTCAGACCCAGAAGAAACTAAGACGCAAACAAAAATCATGCTTGAGAAATTCAAAAAAAGAGGCTACCCACAAGAAGTATTACAAGGAGCCTTGGAAAGGTCCCTATCCAAAGATAGGAAAACTTTACTCAAACCACAGATAAGCAAAAAGACTGACAGAATCACATGTGTGAGTAAATACTCCACAGCAAGCCCTCAGTTTAAGAAAATTATCAAAAGACATTGGCGGATGTTACAAACTGAACCGGATTTTAACAACGTTTTTTCTGAAGAACCACTATTTGCGTTCACCAGAGCCAAAAACATTGGAGAAATTATTAAACAAACAACAGTGACAAAACCAGCAACCACATTCAAGGGGACAATACCATGTAAAAATTGCAGTAATTGCAATAACATTATGGAAGGTAATTTCATCACCCACCCGATGGGAGGTAACAAAATCAGATTACATGTTAATGGTACATGCGATACAAAAAACATTGTGTACATGATAAAATGTCCTTGTGGTTATGCCTATGTTGGCCAGACGGAACGGAAATTGAAAATCCGTTTAACAGAACATAAGAGCAACATCAGAACCAAAGTGGTAAAGTCAGCGCTTGCAAACCACTTCATTGAACACCACCATCAAATTAATCAAATTAAAGCATGTATTTTGGAAGTGGTGCAAAGAAATGAAGAGGCGGACAATAAAAAGGCTCTATTGAAAAGAGAAAATTATTGGATTTACCATTTGCAGACCTTGCGTCCAAATGGGATTAACGAAAGGACAGAATTTAGTTGCTACTTATAAGTGTGGTTTTGTAAAAAGATCGAGTGTGTCATTGTTGTGCTGAGCATGTTTTAGTTACACCAGTAATTTGTTTACACTCCCTAATAGGTTGTTGAACTTTATATTTGTACCTTGATCCCTTTTACATCCCGTGGGATCCTGGCCCTTTAAAAATAAGCGCGCGCATTATTTAACAGAGTCCACATACGTCACACGCCAACTTTCGGGTAGAGAGATTGAAGCAGAAGCGTTAAGCAAGCATGTCGCCCGCAGCACATCCCGGTAAGAAACAACAGCGCGCCGCGTATTGCAGTCACTGTTAGACTGGTTTTAGAACCAAGACGGCTCTTTGAACTTGACAAAGCAAGTAACATTGTATCCCGGTTACATATCATGATGCGCTGCGTACAGTGCAACCTCGGTGAAAGCGTCTCAACGATTTTGTTAGTCTGAGTAAACAAAAAATGGCATAAATCAGTAGCGCTTTGCTTTAGTTAAATTTATAACTAAATGGCCATCACTACACAGGAAGGCATATGAGCGCGTATAAACACAGTGACACAAAGGGGTTTAACTCACCTTGAGTAGGAATTTACCACGTATAAGCCGGTATAAAATACATTGTCACTGAGCATGCTCATTAACATGGGTTCATTGACCAGGTTCAAGCTACGTTTATTAAATGGGCTACACAAATGTCGTGAACATTACTAACGATATATAGAATTGCTTAATAGTACATAAAGAAGTGTTAACATCCAAATAACTGGGATTACTGGTTTATGTTAGTTGTTAGATTAAAGTATATGTTACTGTACTATGGTTTTATACAAGTGAACATTTTGTGACAGATACAATTTTTGCGTTGTTTCACAGATTTCCTTGATGAAGGCCTCTAGGCCGAAATGCATTGGAAAAGGAATGTAATTTTCGTGTATTTTGAAAATTAACTGGATGATGATTGCACATGGAGCATAAAGATTATTGTAACATGGAAAAAAGCTCAGATTGAGTAAAAGAATAAGCTACAAGTATAAATAAAATACTTATGAGACTTTACACAAAAATTTGTTGAAAACTTTATTAGTCTTAACTTGGCTGATTTATTCAGCACAATTTACAGTGCCCTAGGAGACACTCGCACCGTAGGGTGCCAGTGCAACTATTTCTGATTCATATACTCCAAGCGGGGAGTATCCAAAGGAGCACGTTCTAATATCATATATGGATAAACTCTAAGCAGTGCACGACCAATCCCTTTCATTGAATGATCACATGGACATAAGTCAACGTTCGATACATTTTGTATTTGCATGAACTTTTGATTTTTTTAAATATTCTATATGCTAAAGTTATACGCTGCATAAATATCATGAAGTGTATTTCTATATTTGAATTACGGCGTAATAGATAACAGCGTGAGGGAGGGCTGGGTACAGTATTGTTTTACCTGCGGGATGGTTAATCTTACAAGTGACACGGGATACGATCAATGTTAATACGGAGGTAGAGAGATTTGTGATGAGGTGACTCATGGGAGTTGTAGGCAGGTGTGATAACAACGAGGTTAATCGCCAGGTGACAATCAGTCACGTTTATAAGGTGGGGTAGTTTCCCAGGTATCTTAGCAGCAGATCATCATGGCGTCTTGTCAGACGCCATCAGAGCGAGGGAACCGTTAGAGAGACTCAGAATGCCAACCGAAGTTATGAAGGTACGTTCTGCAGTGGCAGAATATGGGAAACGGAAAGTAGGTAGTGTTAATAAGTAGGGAGTCGCCAAGGAGGGTTGAAATATTGGGGGTGTCACATATTGGTGGTCAAGGTTTTATATCATGGGTTGACGAGGTTAGGTGAAGGAATCTCCAGGTTGAGACACGGGAGCACTTGCTTCATGTTTAGCGGGAAAGCGCTGTTCACATGGTAATTTTAAATACAGCATGGTGTCTTGTAATACAAATGTATAACGTTAATAACAGTTTTTCTAAGTCAGATTTTAACAGCATTGTTCTTTCACTTTGTAGTGTACCCCTGACGAAGGACTTCTTAAAGTCCGAAATGCATTGGGTTAATTCAAGCACTTTTAACCGAGGATATTTTATGTTTTAAAACGTGCACGGAAAAAGGCCTGGATGGGCATATCCGCGTCATGAGAAGTTGTTGAAACATGAGCAAACCACGTGTGGAATGTATTATGGCAATAAAATGTAAAGAAGCAAAACATTTTGGATCATATGGAGTAATCATTTGAAACTAAACGTGAAAAGTAATCAAGAAACAATGTGAGATAATTACGCAAGCTGTGCGCCTGGTTTGGAGTGTAACTTCACTCCATTCTTTGATGTTGGTACTTTCGACGTGATAAGGGGCAGATCACGCATACCATGGCGCACGCATAAAGTTTTGAGTCTGCAACATCGTTGAGTAATAATAGGAGCATTAATGGAATATAAAGGAGTGCACTGCAACTTCCGCATGAGTAATTTGATTCAACTGCCCTTTCGCAAGTAGCACCCATAGAGGAAGAAAAAAACAACGCATAATAATTCGTGTAATGGACTTGAGCACACACGTGAGATGCATATCCAAGGAGTAGAAGTCATTGCTAGTGACGATCTGGCTTCAATGATCACATGGACATAAGTCAACGTTCGATACATTTTGTATTTGCATGAACTTTTGATTTTTTAAAATATTCTATATGCTAAAGTTATACGCTGCATAAATATCATGAAGTGGATTTCTATATTTGAATTACGGCGTAATAGATAACAGCGTGAGGGAGGGCGGGGTACAGTATTGTTTTACCTGTGGGATGGTTAATCTTACAAGTGACACGGGATACGATCAATGTTAATACGGAGGTAGAGAGATTTGTGATGAGGTGACTCATGGGAGTTGTAGGCAGGTGTGATAACAACGAGGTTAACCGTCAGGTGACAATCAGTCACGTTTATAAGGTGGGGTAGTTTCCCAGGTATCTTAGCAGCAGATCATCATGGCGTCTTGTCAGACGCCGTCAGAGCGAGGGAACCGTTAGAGAGACTCAGAATGCCAACCGAAGTTATGAAGGTACGTTCTGCAGTGGGCAGAATATGGGAAACGGAAAGTAGGTAGTGTTAATAAGTAGGGAGTCACCAAGGAGGGTTGAAATATTGGGGGTGTCACATATTGGTGGTCAAGGTTTTATATCATGGGTTGACGAGGTTAGGTGAAGGAATCTCCAGGTTGAGACACAGGAGCACTTGCTTCATGTTTAGCGGGAAAGCGCTGTTCACATGGTAATTTTAAATACAGCATGGTGTCTTGTAATACAAATGTATAACGTTAATAACAGTTTTTCTAAGTCAGATTTTAACAGCATTGTTCTTTCACTTTGTAGTGTACCCCTGACGAAGGACTTCTTAAAGTCCGAAATGCATTGGGTTAATTCAAGCACTTTTAACCGAGGATATTTTATGTTTTAAAACGTGCACCGAAAAAGGCCTGGATGGGCATATCCGCGTCATGAGAAGTTGTTGAAACATGAGCAAACCACGTGTGGAATGTATTATGACAATAAAATGTAAAGAAGCAAAACATTTTGGATCATATGGAGTAATCATTTGAAACTAAACGTGAAAAGTAATCAAGAAACAATGTGAGATAATTACGCAAGCTGTGCGCCTGGTTCGGAGTGTAACTTCACTCCATTCTTTGATGTTGGTACTTTCGACGTGATATATATAATATATAATCCACATTTGTAAAGCGCACAATCACCCGTAAGGGTCTCTAGGCGCTGGGTGCCGTCGGGAAGATTAAGTGAGCTATTGCCCAGAGTCACATGGTGCAGGGCTAACCTGCCGCCGGAGCCGGGGATCGAACCCTGATCCCCAGATTCCAGCGTCAGTCGCCCTGGCCGCGGCGCCACACCTCTCCCCTTGATAAGGGGCAGATCACGCATACCATGGAGCACGCATAAAGTTTTGAGTCTGCAACATCGTTGAGTAATAATAGGAGCATTAATGGAATATAAAGGAGTGCACTGCAACTTCCGCATGAGTAATTTGATTCAACTGCCCTTTCGCAAGTAGCACCCATAGAGGAAGAAAAAAACAACGCATAATAATTTGTGTAATGGACTTGAGCACACACGTGAGATGCATATCCAAGGAGTAGAAGTCATTGCTAGTGACGATCTGGCTTCAATGATCACATGGACATAAGTCAACGTTCGATACATTTTGTATTTGCATGAACTTTTGATTTTATTAAATATTCTATATGCTAAAGTTATACGCTGCATAAATATCATGAAGTGTATTTCTATATTTGAATTACGGCGTAATAGATAACAGCGTGAGGGAGGGCTGGGTACAGTATTGTTTTACCTGCGGGATGGTTAATCTTACAAGTGACACGGGATACGATCAATGTTAATACGGAGGTAGAGAGATTTGTGATGAGGTGACTCATGGGAGTTGTAGGCAGGTGTGATAACAACGATGTTAACCGTCAGGTGACAATCAGTCACGTTTATAAGGTGGGGTAGTTTCCCAGGTATCTTAGCAGCAGATCATCATGGCGTCTTGTCAGACACCGTCAGAGCGAGGGAACCGTTAGAGAGACTCAGAATGCCAACCGAAGTTATGAAGGTACGTTCTGCAGTGGGCAGAATATGGGAAACGGAAAGTAGGTAGTGTTAATAAGTAGGGAGTCGCCAAGGAGGGTTGAAATATTGGGGGTGTCACATATTGGTGGTCAAGGTTTTATATCATGGGTTGACGAGGTAAGGTGAAGGAATCTCCAGGTTGAGACACGGGAGCACTTGCTTCATGTTTAGCGGGAAAGCGCCTAAGCTGAGAGCAATTGTAGGCTGCACATGAATTTTAAAACCTGATTGATTGAATCCGGTAACGGACTGATTTTAAAGCGCCGGATTTTAACTGTTCACATTGTGTAGATAATTGCTGTGTGTAATTACGCTGCTAAAGCGCTGCTATTTGAGATAATATTCTTCAGGGCATAAATCAAAGCAAACTTAGCCTGGGCTCGATCACCTGTCCTGCCCGCCCCGGTCCGACTCGGCAACCAGTGCCGTAGAGCGGAGGGCGGGTCAGGCAGAGCCAGGCCACTTCCTACATCGAGCGGTCAGCGCTCTAGCTGATGCGCGCTGAGCAGTACTTAGCCCCCTCGTCACAGAAAGCGCGCAGCGGTCGCGCGCAGCGAAGCGCCTGAGACGCGCCAGAGAGAAGCCCGTCTGCGCCCGTCCGCGACAGGACGGGGCCAGGGGCCATGGCAGACCTCGCTGGTAAACATAAGGTAACTAGAGTGCGTTATACCTCACGGGCTTTGATAGCTGTGCGTGATAACCTATGTGTGTCAAGTTGCCCTAACTACCACCATTGCAGTCCTGAAGGACCTTTCTCATGTCGATACTGCCGCTATCAGTTTACGTTATGTAAAGACACTTCCTTCGCACAAAACATTACTGAACATTACTCTGTTGCTTTTCGGGGAGGCAAAAATATACTATGTAATGTACGATCTCTGGTCAAGCACTATACTGAAGTCTGGGATCTTATTTCTACGTACAGACCAGATATGTGCTTCCTAACGGAGACGTGGCTCAAACCCCATTTTACTCCAGTTATTACGCTGGGTATACCGGAAGGCTATAAAATGGCGAGATTAGATAGACCCTTAAAAACCGGTGGGGGTATAGCCATTGTATTTAAGGACAGTATTCTAGTCTCTGTTCTTGATCAAATTTGTAACATAGATTTTGAAATGCTGATTTTTAGGTTTGGATCTTCGGCCAAATATTGTAGGAAAGGTGCCTTGGTCTATCGCCCCCAGGCCCTATGAAGAACATATCCAAACAGCTATTAGAAGCACTGGTTCCTCATGTATGCTCAGATAAGGAATTTTTGTTGGTTGGAGATTTTAATATTCATAGCGAAGAAACCAACAATAGTGAGGTACGATCCTTTCTGGCTGATTGATCCCTAATAGGTCTAAAGCAGTGTAATTCTGGACCAACGCACCAAGCAGGACACACTTTAGATATGATTATATCTAATTTTTCTGGAATTATATGTCAGCCTCCCTTGCCATGCCTTTGGACAGATCATTATGTGCTCGAATTTTCTATGCCGGAGAGGGCTGTCTGTTCCATTCCCTCAGTGCAAATTCCTCCCAAACGGAGGCAATGGCATAAAATCTCTAACTCCAATTTTCAAAGGGAATACTGTCCTCTTTCTATTCAGCCCACACACGATATAGACTCCGCTCTCACACAGTGGAATTCAGCCATTGAAACCACGGTACATCGAATTGCCCCGCTAAAAACATTTAAGCAACGTTTAGCTAGGAAACAAGAGGTTTGGTACTCGGAAGAGCTGCGTACCCTCAAACAGAAGGCTCGAAAGATGGAAAAAACATGGAGAAAATTCCATCGGGATGATGATAGAGCCGCCTATCAAAAGGCTTTGAGTGTTTACCACAAAGCTATAAGATCTGCACGTAGGCACCATATCACCACTCAGTTGGAGATAGCTGGTAATGACTCCAAAGCTCTATACCAGATTGTTAATACCTTCCTAAAACCCTCAGCATGTGAGAGCATGGATATGGCATCCCAACATCTATGTGACAGTATATCACATTTTTTCACTGAAAAAATTGATGCCATCTATGATAAAATAAAGGCACATTCCCTTGTTAGGACTGATCCAGACAATATTTCTTCGGTGCCTTTTACGTCTACCAATTTGCACTCATTTCTGGATTTTCCTGAAATCACTCTACAAGAGGTCTTGAAGCTGTCCTTGGATATCAAAAGTGGGAGTCCGGCAGATCTTCTCCCAGCTAGGCTCATGGGGCCTCTTGGGGCAACCCTTGCTTTTGATATCCAGCAACTTGTAAATCTTTCACTTAACACTGCCAAAGTCCCTCAGGAATGGAAAACGGCCTTGGTCAGACCTATTCAGAAAAACACATCACTTCCCTGGACCAACATGTCCAATTTGAGACCAATTTCCCTGTTACCTTTTCTAGGAAAAATAATTGAGAAACATACCAACAAACATCTCTCAACATATCTGGAACATTCCAACAGCCTCGATCCATCACAGTCAGGTTTCAGGCCTAAACACAGCACTGAAACGCCCTTGCTGTCGATAACAGATGATCTACGTATGTACCAGGACAACGGTTTTTCAGTTGTCCTGGTGCTGCTTGATTTATCGGCAGCGTTCGATACCATATCTCATAACATCTTGATCGAACGCCTGTCTGTGAGTGGAATCGGTGGTAGGGCACTGGACTGGATCAAAAGCTTCCTCTCGAATCGCACCCAACGTGTCATCATGGGTGACTTTAGATCTGAAGAGGTTAAAATCACCAAGGGGGTTCCACAAGGATCGTGTTTAAGTCCGACCCTATTCAACACCTATGTGGCCCCCTTGGCAGAAATAACCAGAGCTTTTGGTTTCAGCCCAGTATCATACGCTGATGATACGCAGCTACTCTTTCCTTTTAAACACCTTACCCCGGAGATTATACAATCTTTCTCTGATGGGATGAAGGCAGTAGCGCGATGGATGTCCCGACATTTTTTACAATGTAATGTTGGGAAAACAGAAGTGATGCTTTTTGGGAAAGCTAAAATCCAATGGTCTCCTGATTGGTGGCCTTCGGACCTCGGCCCAGTCCCTGAACCCAAATCTATAATTAAGAACTTGGGAGTACGGCTTGAACCTGAGTTGACCATGACACAGAATGTCAATGTAACAGTGGGATCCTGCTTCCATGTGATTGGTCTTCTTCGCAGGATTTTTCCTTTTTTGCCTGACTCTTACAGAAGAACTTTAGTCCAGGCTTTGGTGATCAGCCGCCTAGATTACTGCAACGGTCTCTTAGCAGGAGCTAATGAAGAGGTCCTTGACCGTTTGCAGGTAATACAGAATACGGCGGCCAGATTGGTACTAAATGCACCTCCCAGATCTCCATCTAAGCCTTTACTACGCAAACTCCATTGGCTGCCTATACGTTTGCGAGTCAAGTTTAAGACGTGCTGTATTATTCACAAAAGTCTTCATGATCTGGGACCTGTATATTTGTCTACTAAATTTGCTCCATATAACCCCACTCGTACCCTCAGATCCAGCCAACAGCTGCTGCTAAAAGTACCGAAAATTAATAAGACCAGACTTGGCGGCAGGGCCTTGTCGATAGTGGGTCCTACATATTGGAACATGCTCCCTCTATCATTAAGGCAATGCTCGGATCATTTGCTTTTTAGGAAAAACTTGAAAACGTTCTTGTTTAGTCTAACTAGCTAAATTAGTTTTGTTCTCTGGAATCACAGTCCCAATTCTACTGCCACTGCTGTTGTTCCATCAGATTAGATGTCAGAAGCGCGGAGATACTCCTTCGGGAGTCTATTCATAGCGCTATACAAACCTGCAATAAATAAAATAAATAAATAAAATTTTAAATACAGCATGGTGTCTTGTAATACAAATGTATAACGTTAATAACAGTTTTTCTAAGTCAGATTTTAACAGCATTGTTCTTTCACTTTGTAGTGTACCCCTGACGAAGGACTTCTTAAAGTCCGAAATGCATTGGGTTAATTCAAGCACTTTTAACCGAGGATATTTTATGTTTTAAAACGTGCACGGAAAAAGGCCTGGATGGGCATATCCGCGTCATGAGAAGTTGTTGAAACATGAGCAAACCACGTGTGGAATGTATTATGACAATAAAATGTAAAGAAGCAAAACATTTTGGATCATATGGAGTAATCATTTGAAACTAAACGTGAAAAGTAATCAAGAAACAATGTGAGATAATTACGCAAGCTGTGCGCCTGGTTCGGAGTGTAACTTCACTCCATTCTTTGATGTTGGTACTTTCGACGTGATAAGGGGCAGATCACGCATACCATGGCGCACGCATAAAGTTTTGAGTCTGCAACATCGTTGAGTAATAATAGGAGCATTAATGGAATATAAAGGAGTGCACTGCAACTTCCGCATGAGTAATTTGACTGTCTGCATGGCACTGCCTCAAGCTTGGGCCAAACATACGTCACGTTTGCGAAATTTGCTGTTTTTCGGCGAATCTCGCGAAATTACCGAAAATTCTCAAATTCTTGACCGGAACGGATTTTTGGCCCATGCTTGCGGCAGGGCCATGCAGACGGTCAAGGCAGGCACCACTGAGTGAAGCATCCTGATGTAGCATACCTAGGCTCTTTGACACAGACAGACAAAGCATATCTAGGGTTAAGGGTTCAGTGCGATTTACTATGGTTTTTGGGTTTAAGTTGGTAGGGTTCCTGCTGAGTCTAGGGCTCAGGGCCCGATACAGGCTCGTTCATAATGATGTTGGCAAGGTTTTAGGGGGGGGTTGGCGTTCTTTGGTCCAGAATTGGCAGAATTTTGGCCTTTTTTTGGTGTTTTGCGGGCGCGTGTGTTTGGGTGAAAAGTGAAAACGAGTCGTAGACCTTCTTCTTCTTCTTCTTCTTCTTCTTCTTCTTCAAAGAGCGCAGTGGTTCTAGATGTTTGGGGGTGGGTTGAGAGGTCTGGGAGCACTGCTGGGAAGGTCTAATTTTGTTCTTAAATCGCAGTTAACACTTTACACCTAGCTTGAGGGGAAAGATCCGCAAATTTTGCCCACACAAGTTATTTATCCTTGAAAAGAAGACTCAGAGTACGCACTTTCGAAATGATGCTTGTATGTATTGTAATATTGTCGACTCTGAAACTGAAATTGTTAATTTTGCAATACACAGCGTACCTCATATTTTCTTCTCCATGGTGTTTTAATATCACTTCCTGTTTTTCCATCAACAATTACAGGCAGGCTTTTACCCTGTGCAATGGCAAAAAGGATGAACTCAGGCTAACAATTAGCGACCCGTAATTCAGCATCCGCCAGGCAGGCAGTGGACAAGGTGTCTTCTGGTCCACAACATTGATCGACGGAGCATCAGATGGAATGGAGGAGTAACGCGAAAAAGAGGAATGGCTGGATGCATGCAACTTCCGAAATTCAACAGGACAACTACAACAACATACAGTTACAGTATCAATCTTCATTTCTACTTATCTTTTAAGTCATGTTATTGCTGTGAACTTCGTTGAGTGTGACTCTGTGCATTTGTTTGCTCTCTGCTTCAATTCATCCCTCCAGCCATCGTATACTTTTTTCTTTGCTATTTTTTAAACTAATTTATTGTACTAAGTGGTTCTTCTCTCTGAGGGCAGATAGGCAAGTGAAATTGTGTAATTACTGCAGCCCTGTACTGTCACATTGTTTCTTCATAGTTAGTACATTGTAGAAAGTAATACTTACTTTTCAGTAACCTATCCATTTAGCAAACAACTTCATGCATGCAGTAGTGCATGCACTTCCTTTATGTCCCTTAAAAGATTTATGGATAGGTTCGTATCCAAAGATTTGTTTATCTTCATTTGTTGTTTGTCCATGCTGTGTTTTTTTTCCTCTCTGCACAAAACTTTCCCCACAAACCCCATTCCCATCTGAGTTTCAAACCCCCGGGCTGTGTGGTTTTCATTGAGGTGTGAGTAAATTACAACAATAATTCCACACACTTGCTGGGGAGGATAAGGGGAGGATAAGGTGGAAGCAACCTCCTCAAATCAATTTTAAGGCGGCTAGAAGAATCCTAGGATATTGTAATTCTGGTTAAAAAAACAACAATGAGTATTTTAAAATAAATTCTGAATTTCATGCCCACCATCGATTGGATCCATCGTCAATATCATCCTCCTTCATGTCAAGAAGACTTGTTGTTACGCTGCTGTGTCACTGTTCTTGTTGTAGCCATAATCATCCATGCAATTCTTTTTTCCCCATACTTATCTTCAGCATTGCTTAGGCTACTGTTCCTTCTAATACTCCTCTCAGGCCACTCAATGTCTCATTTTTTACTTTGTTTTTCATATGCTGCTACTGCTAGTGTGGTACCACTCCTACTAATACCACAAACAACGGAATTTCGGTCCGGGATGGCGTAATCGCCATTTGCCATGCAGCCAGTGCTGTGCCTAGCTCTATTCTCAAACACGAATCACAGGTAAGATAAGCATTTTGGGGAGGTAGAATAATGGGCTAGGACTCGGAGGAGAGACTGACAGTAGTGATAGTAAAGTACTAGTAGACCAATTGAATTCACTAACTCTGACCATTTTTGGACATTTTGGATAATTCATGCTGGTAAGTTTGATGAAACCAAACGTGCCGTTACAACCGCTCACCACCCCACAAAATAAGATCAACGCATACACTATGTTGAAGTATGTAAAAAGAATAATGATATATTTCCCCTAACAAAATATAAACTAGTCCCACCCCTCCCTAACCCAAACAATTGTCCATTTCAAATAGTCCACTAGTCCCAAATATTCCCCAACTCCCGATTTGCACCCCCGCAACAGTCTTTAGGGCAAGGGACACAGTCACTTCCGGCGGTGTTTGTACAGGCGGTCCCGCCGCTCCTTGCGGAGGTCCCAGAGCTGTTTTTCAAGGTCGTCCACCTTGCGATCCAGGTAGTCCACTCTTAGGCTTAGGCGGCGCAAGCATCCCTGCCAGGCTCTGGGGGGACCAGCTGCTGATGTTCTTGCAGCTGAGCGGCTGCGGGTGGGCTGTCTAAGCACGGTGCCGTGCTAGAGGCTGCTGGCTGGTGGACCTGGGGGCAGTGCTGGGGGAGGTTGTTGACGCCCCCTCCTCCTGTTCCCGAGGTCACAGCCGGCAATATTCCACCCGAAGGGCCTCCAGCTTCCGGGCCCTGGCCCGGACAGCCATCTCCCTTCTGGTGAGCTTTTTGGGAGCATCTATATGAAGAAAGAAAGAAAAATAATGTAACCAATACTCTTTAACAATAACACAAAATAATTCAACAGAAAGTTGTCTCACAATAACACTAGCAATTTGCAAGAACAGTATAACATTTTGGCATGTATCTTTCCGCCATCTTTGTAGGCCTGTAACAGCGGGAGTTTCAGGAATTCTACTACCAGGCAGCACTATGGACTCAATACATAGTCAAAGAGTCATAGAGTACACCAGTATTCTTCTTTTTTTCTCTAGTTTTGCAAAATAAATTACTTGTACGTGAACTTGTGATAGCCGGCATAATGCCAGCTCAGTCAGCTTGCACCCAAGAAAAAGAGACACAAGCCATGATGACGCAGACTTGCATGCATTACTTTAAGCAGTACATGCAGGTGGGGATAGGGAAGATCTTATTTTTGTATAGGGGTGGCACTGGCCACACTCAGTTACATCAAGGGCTACTGCTCAATGTAATTTATATTTCGCACTGCCCCCCCCCCCCCCGGGCCTTCAGTACTACAAAAGGAAAATGAAGATTATTCATTTCTGATCATGTATCCAGTCGATCACATGATCTCTTTGCTTATATGATGGATGACTTTAGGTGCTTTGTTGTGATAGATTGAGTGAACAACAGCGATAGTCCACCCATGATTAACACAGCAGAAAGCAAATTATGAACATAGGGAGTGAGTTTGGTAACCATAATTGCCGGAGGAAGGGACTTGACTTGATATAATTGTCAACTATACAATACATACACAATAGATGCTGTGCTTGCAAAGTAAACTACTGTACTGTTACTTTAGGGAAGGGAGAGTTTCTAAACAATCACAACTTGTAGTATTTGGATTTCCTCTGCTTTGCTACTCTGGCACGGACATGCTGTTCGAACAAAGTAACAGTCTTCATGCACTGAGCGTCTGCTCTACACAAACACTTCTGCTATGTATGAGGAAGAAGATACCGTCCAGGCTCCCAAAGTAAACGTCTATCATTCTTCTTAATGTTTCAACTGTAACAACTTTACGTTTTCTTAACAACCAAATATCACCCTTTTCATTTTATTTGGTAAACCACCGTCTTGATTTGCATTTGAGTTTCACCAAAATTATTCATTGAAATGCACACCACACATGAATTTTCTGATTGTCCCACACAGGCAGTCATTTTTTCTTTCTCCTCCAACCAGCCTTGTTTCAAGCAGCCATGCATCAAACTCCTTTCTATCAGCCACCTCTGCCTGCATTCAGAAACACGTATCATTCTTTAGTCATAAATGTTACGACTCGCTCGTCCTTCCATTGACCCTAAGTTCTCTCCCTTTTCGTTCATCACATCCCTCAAGTTCATCTGATATGACTTGGCTTCACGATAAAAGTTTCCCAGCTGATTTGTAGTCAAATAGAGGGGGCCATTGCTTACTCGAGAACTACCGCCGCTAATGCTCTTGCTAAGTCAAGGGTGACTGTCTTCTCCGTGATTGGCTAAAAAAATGTAGTTCTAAATCAGTAACTGTTCTTAACAGCACAGTGTACTTGTAGTAGTGTACTGCCTACTGTACAGTACATCATACACTCCTTTGCGTGCCTACTCTAAAATGTCAATAAGTAAGGAGTATAATAATAACTTACCACCGTCCGCCGCTGCTGAGCCATCCCCTTCAGCTCCTCCTGGTGGCGCCGCCGCATCCGCCGCTTGAGAGGACCCCTCCGCGCTGCTGGCCACGGCACTGGTGGTGGCAAGCGCTGCATCTGATGTTGTGACGCCTAGAAAAAAGCATGTCATATTTTTAGATTCCATACACCACCCTCTACTTTGTCTTGTAATGGAAGGGAAAATGTTAAACAATTTTTAATTATTGGGACTGAAAAGAAGTCACGGTTTTGGGGAGGGTGTTAACTTATATGCTTAGCCATAACATGCAACTCTTTTTGGCACAACTGATGAATGCTTGCTCTTTAACGTGCAACATTTTTATAATTACAGACAGAACCAACAACTCCTCATCACCACCAGGAGGACTTGAGATTCCAACAAGGTGAGGGCTCCCGAGTCCCGCACAGTTACTTCTGACTGAGGTATGTGGAAAGTCGAACTGCACCTATCATCAACAATGTCCTATTTCTCTTGTCCATACTTCTGTATATGCAGAATAGTCCCTGAAACACTAGCGGTATGGTATATGCTACTATCAAATCAAAAAGACAACTACTAGCTTATTCTTGGTGGACATTGACATTTTGGTGTTGGAAATTGTCAAAGCACTAACATTAAGAAGACAGGAATAGACAGCAAGGAGAAACCCAGAGGACTGCACTGAGTGCCCCTAGAGCTATTGCTGGATCAGAGTTTTGTTTAACACTGTTTGCCGACTAGGCAAGCTGAGCTACCTACACAGACCGACTCAGAAATAATAGTAAATAGTAGTAGCACAGAGAGTGATGGTAGAGAGGCAGGATAAGAATGTAGAAACAGTGTACAAGGAGATCAAAGACTATTTTGTAAAAAATAGAGTTAGGGAAGTATAATTATATTAACAACAGAACTACTTACTGGGCCAGCAGAAGAGCCTGCAGTGGACCGTTCCTCCTGCCCACTCTGTTCCGCCGGAGTCTGGGGTGTTGCTGTCTTCTTGCCCCTGGGAGGTGCTGATGATCATGAAATAAACACAAACATGGATTATTGTTTTTTGGAAATATTTGATTTCTTTGACCACAATCTAAAATTATCTCAGGAAACAAATTAGCAACAATTGCACTACATGTATTGACCTATCTGATCTGGTCAACTAGGAGATTACTAGTACAGTATTGCTGGATTCGCAGACCGTCTACTTGGAAAGTTATGTAAATCACTAACTAAACCAACAACAAAAAGGTTCTACTACGACTGCTAGCACTCAGCAGCTCGCGTCGTGACAGACACAGTCCGTCATCATGATTGCAGACCACTAAAAAATGTCCTACTACTAATAACAAGTCATAATATACTCAACCTATCAATCCATCACTATCTCTTCATCTTAGTGGCAGCAGGAGTATAAAGGAAGGACTAGACTTGAGGCTCTAGTCTCTCTAGCATAACGCAGTTCTGTAAAGTACTACACTCATACATATTCTCAGGCCAAATGAGCACAAAGTTGCAAACAAGTAAGCATAGTAGCAACGCCACTGAGGAGGCGAGCACCTGCAATCACAGAAGCTATTTAAACACTATTTTACCTGCAATGTAATCGAATAGGCAGCATTCTTGCTCTTCGGGAAAAACATATATTAGCAATATAACACAGAGCAGAAGAATACAAAGTAGTTATTAAATAGCTACTCACCAAGGCCAGGAATCTCCACACCTAGCAGGTGGAGCAGGTCCTGCTCCCGGTCGAGGACGTCGGCCCACCGGTGCGTCGCTTGGTCATAGGTGCGCCAGACCCCGACTCCCTCCGCATGGCCCGGCACACCTTATCCCACCGCTGCTGATGCTCCCGGAGGCCATACCCTTGACCGGGCCTGCCCCCTGCTGCCACGGTCTTAGGGAGGTGGCGCTGAACAAAAAATATAAGGGCGGCCACCTCCACCACGGTAAAAACTTCTCTGGCCACTACATCCACTCCCCTCAATCGCCCGCAAGGGAGCCGGCTACGGGGTGCGGGACCCTTCCCCTTTGACTTGCCGCCTCCCTTTGCCATGGTCCTGGCCGAAAGAAGAAAAGAATAGGGGAAAAAATAAAAATAGAAGAGAGAGCTAAACAAAAAAAGTAGTTATTAAATTAACAAAAAGTTGAAAAAAACACAAAATATAGATCTAGACAAATAGAGAGATAGATAATGAGCAAAAAAGAGCAAAAAAAAGTTCAAAGAAACAAAGGATTGCAAAGATTAAAAGAGGATAGAAAAGCCAGGCCCAGAACCATAGCTATGAATGAAAAACAAGATGGCCGCGCCCATTGAGGACCGTGTGGGTAAGTTTGCGCGATATTTCCCCCGCGAGCACGCAAAAACACACGTGAACTCGTAATAGCGCGCCGCACACAACGCGAGATTGCCAATAGCGCCCGGAAATGGAAATACGCAACGCGCACAAGATGGCCGCGCACATTTACGACCGCATGGGTAACTTCGCGGTCGGTGCGCTACAAGCGGCCTACAAATACGCAAAAAAACAGCGAACACGCAAAAAAAATCCGCAAATTTGCACGAATTCGCACGAATTTGTAGATTATGCGGACCGGGAATTCGATTTCGCACGAATTCGCGGACCGCGAATTCACAAATTTCGCACATACTTAATTATTTGTCAATGTGTAGCTAGTTCCTATGCCTGCTGTCTCTAAATAAAATTACCGCAATTGAGGCACTCTTCTAAGCATTGCCGCGTACTGCTGGTGTATTTGCCAAGCTATCATGTTTTGCTTGCTCCAAACTTTTGAAGTCCCTTATTGGTTCTCATTAAATTTGTTTGCTTAATCTTGTTTATTTCATTAAGGTCTGTTGGGACAAGCAAGTTTCCTTCATGGAAAACTGGTGTGCACCCCTGCCCTAGGTACAAAACTACATTTGAAACTGGTATCCTGATTTTTAGTTTAGCTCTGGCACCACACCAACCTAGTGTGTGTTAAGAGGCATAATCGTCATCCTGGTATTGAGGGGTCCAAAATTGGTTCTGGGACCTGGAAGGACATACAAAGTGTAACGCCATAATGGACATAGGACTGTACATGTACGTGGGAAATCACTAAAGCGGTGGTGGCAGCGAATGAGTTCTATGAACCAAAAAAGTGACTACACCATTTCTTCATGTCTAGGATGTTGGGTTCTACTAACTCCTCACATTTAAAGACCCACTGTTATGTGGGCACCAGATCCTTGCACTAACATTTGGTACGCCTGTTGAGTATATGTGCAGTTAGTCTGGGCCATACGTAATGTAGTGGGGCTGAGGGTGTGGTGATAGTCTGAGTGGTGGGACGAGTAGGATCAATGTTGGATGCCACCTAGTTTAGCGTGGCGGAAGATGGAGTGTGAGTACTCCTTCCCCACACAGTGGAAGTGTATTGACTACATTCCTATGACTGGAGGCTTTTGACCCTGACACTGAAGTGAAGGAGGAAGGAGACCGGGTCACCCTTAGAAAATCAAAGAGTACGTCATTAGCAAGGGCCAACTGAATAATTCTCCTGAGGATTGTCATTTGATTACTGGTATGGCTCAGTGGTCATACTGCAGTTTCTGTTCAAAGTGAGGACGTTTCTCCGCAGGACCAGTCCTTTTATCTGTCCCTTACTACTACTTCAAGAACACGGATGAAAGCCTGGTGCAGAAATCGCTACTTCCTTGTGCTCCTGATTTGGATACTGCTGTTTGAAGCCAGCACCATTGCAAGCTGCTGTGAGGGCCATCACCTTGCGCAAAGGCTGTATTCAATGAACAGCCAGAACATTACATTTGAAAGAGAACCAACCAAAACCTGCTCTGGTGGCCTACACAGTAGATCCACATCTCATCCACATCTGGAAAATATGTATGAAAGTGACATTAAAACCACTCACCATGTTCCACTTTCAAGCGCTGCCCAAGGAATGGAGTGTTTCACAAAGTACTCTATGGACTACTGTGCGAGCATTGCTGCTGTTTGCATGACAGTCAGTCGCCCAGGAGGAGAAGCCCTGGGCATTTCCATTACGGGGAATAACTAGAGAATGACCAGAGAAAGCAAGTAGCAGCGAGCAAGCAATAACAGCAGTGTCCCATGTGTGGAAGGGTCCCCCAGTTTCTCCTGAGCAATATTTGTTGAGAACTGCACCAAGATTTCTGGAAGGGCCAACCATTGTTTCTACTGGCAGCTTGGGGTGGGGCTGAAAGATTGGCGCTACTGCTGCAGTGGTTGGAGTTGGACCACTTTGTCACTGCTGAGGTGGGAGTCCTGATCAGCAAGGAGGCCACATATACCCAAGACACCCCAAAGATCATTAATCAGCAGTGATGCTGCAACTTCCACCCAAACACTCTCTCTGCACTCTGTCTGGGGAGTTTGCTACTGCCGAAGACAAGAACTGCCACATGAGCAGCGATCAAAGTCTCAGCACGGCTGCAACTGGTGCAGCTACAGTTCCAGAACTGCCACTACAGGACTAGCACTGCTGCATGCATCTGTTACCTTCACCCCCACTGCAACAACAAGAATATAGGTAACCATGGGGCCTAGCACTGTAGTGGAACCAGAGACTAAGGAAGCATACGAGATCTACAATGTGAACATGAGTAAACTTAAAGAGATGAAAGTGAAATGAGCTACATTGCAAATCTACATCTTGGGGAGGGGGTATTCTAAGTGAATTGAATCCATTTCTAACCAGTGCTTTATATTTCCCACTACAAATTATAGATGCTGGTAAACTCCATTAGTGTGGGAGGGCGGTGGGTACTGAAGGGCGCACGGAATCATAGAAGATCGCCAGCAGGAATACAACTCAGTGTCTGAATCCCCACATTGTGGTGTGTTGTAATACATTATGCTGTGTGCCTAAAGAGCTTTCTTTTAGCTGAAATAATAAGCATTGGAATCGACAATAGTTCATTGCTTCTATTTGTTGACTGTTGAGTTCTGAGCTCTTGCCCCCACGGTACCTTCCTGACAAGCCTTTTACTGATCACCCTTGCTACCTTGAGAGGCAAGGAAAACAGTCGGAACACCGTGATCCAAACCAAGAGTGTTCCAACTCCCCAAGCCCTACCACACAGGCTTTAACCATGCATATGCCTTAGACACGCATGTGGGTGGTTAAGGCATATGCTGGGTTTAGCTGCAGAATGGATGGACGGAAGCAGGGAGAGGTGAGGTAAGTGGGGCTGGCGGGTTGGGGTACTTTTGTGGCCTGGGGGGTCAGGGGTAGTTTTGTGGGCTGGGGATGGGTCGCGTTTGTTTTGTGGGTGGGGGTAGGTCGGGAATGTTATGTGGGCTGGGGTGTGGGTAGGGGGTTGTTTTGTGGGCTGGGGGTGGGTTGGGGATGTTTTGTGGGCTAGGGGTAAGTCGGGATGTTTTGTGGGCTGGGGGTGGGTCAGGATGTTTTGTAGGCTGCAGGCTGCATAGGACGGAAGCAGGCAGCAGAGAGAGAACCCCGGTGAGGTAAGTGGGGCGGGGGGGGGGGTGAATCAGGTACTTTTGTGGGCTGGGGCAATTTTGTGGGCTGGGGGTTGGGTCAGGAAGGTCTGGGGTGTGGGTCGGGGTAGTTCCTGGCTGGCGGTGGGTCAGGCGTAGCTTTGTGGGTCAGGGTCGTTTTTTGCGTTGGGGGTGGGTCGGGGAAGTTTGGTAGGCTGAGGGGTTGGGGTCGTTGGTCAGGTAGTTTTCAGGTCTGGGAGTGGGTTGGCGTAGTTTTCTGGGCTGGGGTTTGGTCGGAGGTGGTTTTCTGGGCTTGTCTTCAGGGCTGGAAGTATAGTTTTCAGGGCTGGTGTGGGGCTAGTTTTCAGGGCTAGGGGGTCAGAGGTAGTTTTCAGGGCTGTGGGATCGGAGTCGTTATTAGGGCTGGGGAAGTGTTGGGGTAGTTTTTCAATTAGGGGTTAGGGTATTAGGCCTTAGGGTAGGGGAGGGTAATGGGTAGTCGGGTCCTTTTTAGGGCTTAGGGAAGGGTTTTGCAGTTTTTGGGGCTTACATTGTCACTATCTCATGCTTGCTTGTTTTAACATACTAGTTTTTAGGGTGAGGTTTGCTTATTACACCACCCCTGTTTGTTATCCCAGACTTTCTTGATATATCTTGCCTGCTCCTCACATCACGCTACTATTTGCCTCTTGGTTGTTTGATATATCAGTCTTGTTTGATACTTGTTAAATTTTGTTGGCTTGTTAGCTCAGAGTTGTGTGTCCAATCATGTTCGTTTCGTTCTCAAATTTCACTATGAGATAATTCTTATGTGTTACTTAATGCCTGCTTCTGAAATCATGCTTCCATGCTGCATCATGCTTAAATATTTCATCATGGCACTTTGTAGCATAAGCTTCTTCATTGAATCATGCTTATGTAATACCTCCTGCTTGCTTATTACCTCCTCCTTACAACAGCATGCCTGCTTGTTAGATTATGCGTGCATTTTGTTTGCTAGTCAAATTATGGCAACTCCATAGTTCATTTTTTTTTTTTTTTTTTTTCAAATTGCAAAGTACGTGCAGATACAAATTTACATCAAAAATCTGTCTGTCGAGCCCCCCACCCATCTGTAACAAGAAAAAAGTACATCAAGTGATTGGAATAAAGGGCACAGATATACACAAAGAAAAAAGTCAAGAAGGTGTAAAGTAGATTTGAATAAAAAAGAAAAGAGAGAAAACTGTCCGAATAAGCGGGCACCGAGTAGTGCAAAAACAGAAATACACAGGCTAATCAGACAGAGTCAGCCAATTAGTAAGCTTTTCCAATACCTCAAGGCCTTTCTTCCGGCCCCTGCGTCCCTTTTTAGTGTATACTGCTATTTCCAGGTGATAGTTTGCCATGAATCTAGCAAGTCATTGAGTAAAGGAAGGGGGCTCTGAGTCTAGCCAGGCTGTGGCCACACAGATCCTCCAAACAGCCATTGCTATGAAAGTATTGCCCTCCTTTTTCAAGTGTGGAGTCTCTGTTTGCGTTCCAAGCATAATCATGGTGGGGTTCAGTGTCATCGGCTGAGAGGTGACTTCTCTTAGAAACACCTGTATTCAGTTCAAAGTAAATGAGAGCTTCGTACAGGAAGCAAATATGTGTATGGAATTGGCCCCGAATTCAGCGCATCTAGGACAAAGAGTGCCTTGGCCGGTCCCCCATTTTGCGATTTTGCTGGGAGTCAAAATCAAGATTTTTTCAAAGTGCTGAGCTTGTAGTTTGGCTGACATTAGAATATTTTGTGAGAGGGTAAGTGAATTAAAGAAGACATTCCTAGGAGAGTCAAGTTTGATATGCCATTTGCCTGCAATAGTTTGTAGATCGTTCGGAGTCTGTCTCTTTAGGATGCTGTATAGGAGGCCAATTCGAGGAGTCAGAGGTTTGCGTAGGACATTAAGAAGTTCCACCTCCAAGAATCCAGAGGTACCCCACGGCCTTCCTAGAGAGAAAATCGTAAATAGACAGGTATTTAAAAGCGTCCTCTTTCTTGAGGCTGAATTTAACTAGAAGGTCAGGGAAGGGAATAACTCCCTCACTGGTAATTAGGTCACCTAATTTCCTAATACCAGCCCTATACCAGTCAGAGAAGTAAGCCCTTCCAAAGATATCAGGGAGGTTACTATTGTTTAGAATGGGAGAATAATGATTGTATCTGCCTATACCGAAACATCTACGGATGCTTCGGAAAACCTTAAACGAGCTAAGCAGAGTCTTGCATCTAACCCGTTTAAAGTATCCAAAGGTTGTTTCTCCTAGCAGACACCCCCAATGGTGCTCCCCAACCAATAATTGAAAGGGAGAGGGCAGCTCTGTAGTGTAGATGTCAGGATGTTCTTGAATTAGCTCAGAGCTGTAATGCATGACCGCGGCCCAATAATACAGAGTGATGTTGGGAAAGGCCCATCCTCCTCGATCTTTTGGCAGGCATAGTTGTCTGAGTGCTCTCCTAGGTTGCGAGTATGCCCAAATAAATTGTGTGTATATTTGTTGAAATTTCATAAGGCTAGCTTTACTAAATTCTAAAGGTATTGTACGGAAATAGTATAAATGTTTGGGAAAATAGGTCATTTTAACGACATTAAATCTGCCAACTAAAGTGAGGTGCAGGTTATTTATTTTCTTCAGTGCTTTCCTGGTCTGTGTAGCGAGCGGATGTAAATTGTTGGAACAACTTCGTCCAGATTAGAAGAAATAAAAACTCCTAAATATTTAGCTCTAGGTACCACCCGGTGGTCAGCCCAAGAAATGTGGCTATTAGTTATTATCTGGGTCTTATTTTTATTAAGAGTGTAGCCAGAGATCTTTCCAAATTTTGTTGCCTCAATTTCCAGTCCCGTTATGGCTCTTAGGGGGTCTGGTGAGGTAATAGCCAGGTCGTCTGCATATGCTAAGATTTTGGTACTGCAGCCTTGGTATCTAATCGGTGGGACGTTATGGTTGTTTTCGATCTGTTTAACAAAAGGGTCCAAATACAGGGCAAACAGTAGAGGGGAGCAGGGGCAGCCCTGTCTGGTACCTCGGGAGATCTCCAGTTGTCCGGTTAATTGACCATTCATAGAGACACAGGCTGAAGGTTTTAGGTAGAGCGCTTGTACAGCATGTATCAGTTTTGGCCCAAAGCCCATCCTCTTCATGACTGCCCACAAGTATCTCCAGGAGACCCGATCGAAGGCCTTTTCGGCGTCCAGTAGTGTTAATGACATCGGGTCTCCTGCTGCCTGTGCGGCGTCAAATAGAGTAATGGCTCGTCTGACATGCTCTGTTATGCCCTTTTTCGGGATAAACCCATGCTGCCACTCTGATATGAGGGATTCCACTACTGAGGAGATTCGACTTGCCAATACTTTAGAAAAAATCTTGAAGTCGCAGTTGATAAGTGTTATTGGCCTATATGAACTCATTTCAAGCGGGGATTTGTCTCTTTTGGGAAAGATAGCAATCCTGGCATTAGACCAGGAGGCTGGAGGTGAAGCCCCGCTGAAAATTAATGTTATCAATTCCGTTAATATTTCCTGGATTTGTGGTGCAAAGACCGTATAAAATTCCACAGGGATACCATCCAATCCTGCGGCTTTAACGCTGGGAAGGGACTTAAGAGATTCCTGTATCTCTTCCCAGGTAGGAGTTAGTTCTAATACATCGCTAGTGTCAGTGGAGAGTGTTTGGAGATTGATCTCGCTCAGGTATCTGGAGATGTCGTTCTCAATTAGGTCAATCGAATCTTTATTTTCCTCAGTGTACAATTTAGCATAGAAGTCCTGGAATCCCTTACGTATTAGATCAAAATCTTTAGACTCCTCTCCGGATTGGAGTTTAATTGTGTGTATTTCGTTACTCGAAACCTGCTGTCGGGTCCTAACCGCCAGGTGGTGCCCTATGCTATCGCTACATTCATAATTTTCTTGTTGTGTAGCAGCCCATTTTGCAGCGGTTTTTTCAGAGAAAATCACTCCTATTTTAGCTCTGGCTAGGACAATCTCATCTTGGATAGCCTCAATGTTTAGCCCTGTTTGGATAGCTTGGGTTAGTTTGGTTTCAGCAATCTTGAGCTTCTCCTGGAGATCACTAATCAGAAGTCTCTCCTTTTTATTTTTACCCACTGAGAAGCCAAGGGTCTCGCCCCTGATGCCTGCTTTGAGGGTGTCCCAGACAACAGCCAAAGAGGCTGACCCCATGTTTGTTTCTAAAAAGTCCTGTATCCAACCCCGCATATGTGTGTGATATGATAGACCCTGCAGTAGGGCTTTCTCAAAACTCCAAGTAGAGGACGTTCTAGGTTTTAACAGCCCCTTGATGTTAAGAATGAGGGGGTTGTGATCGGACATAAAACGCGGGGCTATCTCAATAGTGCTGTTGTTAATAAGAGAGGATGACATAAATAAATAGTCTAGCCTGACAAGGGTGTGATGCGGGGCAGAATAGAAAGTTTAGCAGGGGTGGGAAGGTTTCAGGCTAGCCCAAACGTCTTTTAATCCATGCGTATCAACCAGGTTAGTCAAGGCCTGAAAAACCAGTGGTTTTCTGCCCTTATATTTCCAGGTGCTGTCAATAGCCCAATTGCTGGGCAGGTGAAGGTTGAGGTCGCCACAGAGAATTATATGGGTGTGGGCCAGTGGGCTAATTCCCCTGATACTAAATTAATGACTCCAGGATCATCCGTATTACTACCATAAATTGAGCAAAGTGTGAAGAGGGGACTACCAGGAAGAAGGCATTCAATTATAACCCATCTACCGAGAGGGTCCGCTTTGACCCTAGGAGTATTAAGAAGGAGTCTCTTTTCAGCCAAGATGCCCACCCCCCTAGTTTTAGAAACTTGAGAAGTTGCCCCCAAACTTTGAACCCTAAAGAGTCAAGTAGGTATCTCTGTAAGCCTTCGATATGTGTCTCCTGCAGACAATAGATGTCTCCCCTCAAGGTTCTGAGACCCTGAGACACACTTTACCTTTTGGAACGATCATTAAGTCCACAGATGTTTACACAAACGATTCTTAATGTGTCAATGTTAGCCATTTAAAAAATAATTGTGTTCGCTATTCGGTGCCGTAAAATATACAGTCTGCATGTATGTACATATGGTGACTAAGTGGTGAATTAAAACAAAATTTAGTGCCCATTTTTCCAATAGAAGTGCGAGTGCCTGCCCCCCTCCCCCTCCCCCTCCCCCCTCCCCCCCTTCTTTGAGCAATCAGGTAAACCCTGAATGATGGCAATCTACATGAGCCCCTGCCGTCAGCCACGCCGGAATGAAAGAAAGAGGCCCAAGTAGTTCCCTCCTCTAGATGGTCAGATGTCAGAGGTCCTCATATGGTTTACTATGTAAGCTGACAAAAATAAAAAAATAAACTAGAAGTAAAAGAAAAAAAAGAAAGAAGATAAGATAACGGTGTGGAGGCATTGGTGTGTATGACAAACGGCCAGAAATAGTCAATAGAAGTCTATAATAGGCGCGTAGCCGGGCATCCTGCCGGGCGGGCAACGTCAGCTAGAGCTAGAGCTTGATTCATCTGTTACTTTTTTTGGACTTCAGCTCGTCGAGGTATTCCCCAGCTTTTATTTCAGACAGGAAGATTTTGGTTGTTCCATTGCAAATGACCTTAAGTCTGGCGGGATTCATGAGATACACGTCAGCCCCTTGTTGCTGAAAAGGCAAGATTAATTGTCTTAGGCGCCATCTGCGCTCAACTGTCTGATGACAGAAGTCTGGCTTATCAAAGAAAGTTATTCCGTTGGCACCTTTTTTTGGGTTGAACTGGGCTTTATCGTAAATCATCTCTCTAAGGAGGAAATTTCCTAAATACACCAGAAACACCCTTGGGTGTCCTCCAGCTGGGTTATGTTGTCGTTTTAGGTGAAAGGGGAAGCGATGCACCCTCTGCACCTCACGGTCCCAATCCCAGCCTGGTTCGTCAGGGAAGGACTCTTGAAGCAGCTTGATGATAAAGCGTCTTGGATCGTCCCCCTCCTTCCCTTCAGGAATGCCAAGTAAGCGTAGGTTGTTTCGACGCTAGCGGTTTTCCTGATCCTCCATCTTTGTCATTAGGTCGAGCATACAGGCTGTGTTGGACTCCACAAGTTGCTTGGCGGCAAGGCTTTCTATCTCTAGGTGTTCTGTTCGTGTCTCTACCATGGTGATACGGTCGCTGATGTCAGAGCAAGTTTTATTCAGGCGCCTTAGCCCGCCTTGCAGTTTCTTGGCGGTATTTTTGGCTGTGCGGTTATCTGCCCTAACCTCTTCATGGAATTCCTTAATTGAAGCTAGAATGGAGGCTAAAGAGGGTTCAGAGGAATCGGTCAGTAGGTTCTTTGAGCTCCCCCACTGGGTTAAATTGTGATCATCCTCATCTGGTGGATACGACATTTGGGAATCAGAATAATCCCACTTTAGCTGACTGCGCCGCTTACTCTTGTTGCTGGGCTTCTTAGTGCGCTGAGTGGTGCCGGTTTCCTTGTGTGAAACCTCACTATCACCTTCGCTGGCGCCTTCAGATATTTCATCGTTTGTAGATGAGGGAGTACCATCTGAGACAGAGTAAAAGTGTTCCATTCCTGCCTCAGGTGTCCAGGGGTTTTGAGTAATGGAGGGTACCAACAAGTTTTGAATGACCTTATCAGTCTCATCTGACTGTGGGTTAGGAGTGAGAGATGGGTCCTCAGGGCGGGGGGTTTTGCTGAAAATGTCCAGTAGGTGAGGTAAAGAGAGGTTGCTGGAGGGCTGGTCTGGCAGGGAAGCTGATGGTAGAATGTCTGTATCCTTAGTGGGTGTTGGGGGATGAGCAGAAATGCTGTGAACATTCTCTTCTGAGTCAGGTGTAGGCCCTCCTCCAAGGCTCTCTTTCCCAACATTCCCCCCTTGTTGTAAGGCTGCTTCATTTTTAGAGTTTAGCGTGGGGTTAAGATGAGTCTTTTTAGTGCCCAGAATTTTTTTTGCTGGTGGGGGGGTGACCTACGTCAGAGTTTTTAGCGTCTTTAATCACAGCACCCCCCCCCCCGGTTTAGCCATCAGTTTCCCCTGTGGTTTAGGCCCAGAACTAACCTCCGATTTGTGAGTGGCAGCTCCTCCCCATGCTCCTCCTGATGTAGCAGCTCCAGCAGCCGCTGTAGCTGTAGCTGAATCCTTCGAGGTCTTCGATTCGTTTGTGGTGACCGGTGTCTTCGTTTTGGAGCCTCTCCGCACTCCTCTCGAGTTCATGATGCACCGGCTGTTGTGACAGATTATGCTGCGGTACCTTCTGCCCGGAGCCGGGGGAGCAACAAGGGAAAAGCCAACTTGAAAGATACTTGCAGCCGCAAGGTGTAACAGGATCCAACGAGCCTGTGGGCCGGTAACAGTTACTGGCAGAAAAAGCAGCCCCTCCAGCACAAAGCTATAAATCCTTTGTTCGTCAAGTGTTACTTGTTGGGAAGCCCACACTCGGTAGAAAGTCTTCGATGTCCCAGTAGGTTTCCGACCTCGCCGCGCCAGAGTCAGCCTCTGCATCACTCACGCTCTCGCTCTGGCATCTGACAGGTCCGGCAGGGCGGCTGGCCGAGCGTAATGCTTCCGGCATGAGCGGCCGAGTGACGAGAGCTCACGGAGATTCCATCTTGCTCTAACTCCATAGTTCATGCATTCTTTACCACATCTTGCTTGTTAGCTACTATATGCCCATTTTAACATGGTATTGCTTGTTCCACCTCGTTCCTTCATGCTAGTTTGCTCGGGTATGCACTGTTTTAAATTTACACCTGCTTTCTATATTTTACTATAGTACAATAATATTATATCATGCCCATTTTACATTTGGCTGGCTATGTTGTTGTATTGTGATATATGAAATGTGTATGGTGTGCATACATTTGTGAGTGTCTCTTGGTGCTAGACACTGAAAAAAACAAGGCCCCTACTGAAAAAGAACATAGGGATCAAGCTAAGTGGACATAAACAAAATTTTCTATGGAGCATTGAAAGGCGACCAAGGTCAGATAAAGTATAGTAGGTAAAGAGACCCAAATATGGGTTTAAATGCTAATACTGCTGCCTATCCCACAGCAACAAAAGTAGGGATTGGGTAGAAGGGACACACTAGAAGAATGCAAAGTCCTAGAGGCAGTGTAACATTGAAGATGCTGGAACAAAAAGTGAGGAGCCAAGCGCAGAGGCACAGTGACTAATACAAATGATTATAAAACCTACTCTTTTCTGGATGAGAAGCCAATGCAGCTCTCTGAGCAAGGATTAGACATGGAGGAATCTGGAGCACCAATTAATCTGGTGGCTTTTGGGTTGCAAAACCAGGATGTGTGATATAAAACACTTGAGTAGCTTGATATGGAGGAGGATGCCATATTCTGATTGGGATAACTAAGCGCTCGCCCTACTGAGTCAGATGGATATGAGCTGACTTTGTTTAACCAGACATTGTGAAGTTACAGTCAAATTTGCCTTCAAGGTTCCAATCCTTCTCTGCTCATCGTTGTGTGCCATTAGAATGTTGATCAGATTTCAGAGGTATATATGGGCTGTTTGTTAGGTCTCATCTGTTAGTATTTGTTTGCCAGGCCTATTGTTTCCAAGGAATATATAGTGGGCTTCGGGTTACCCTCTTGCTCATGATTGGATACACTTGTTGCCTATCTCCCGTACCTGCTTCTGATTCAATGGCTTTTCTCCCCTTCAAATATGTGCGTCTTGTGGGAGGAACTTTTATGGTCTGCCAGTGCTTGTTTAATAGAAAAATCATTTCAAAAATGCCATTTCATGCATGTGAATGCGTCTTCACATTTGAGTCTTTATGCAATTAGAAAAAGGCATTGACAAAGTCAGTACCTCTGCATTTGAAGCTTAGACATTTTGGCTTTGCCAGTGCTTGTGACAGTAAGCGTTCACCTTTCTTTAGACTTGCTTGGCACAATAGGGTCACTTGATATATCATTCCTGCTTATCACTTCTTGCTTGCTTGTAATATTATACTGGCTTATAATATCTTGCTTACTCTGCTGCATCATACATGCTTGTTAGATCAGGGCTGTTTGATATAAATATTAGCTTGAGATTTATTCTTAATGCATGTATTGCTAAATTAAATTTCTTCTATGCATTCTTGAGAATAGCATGTACTTTTCATAGGTGCAGGGGTGGGATTGATAACCCTATAATTGTAGAACAACACGTTCACATGGAAGGTTATCCATGGATCACACGGTACGTATATCACAGGCTTTTAAGTTCAGATGAGACTAGTTTTTCAGGGCCTATGGGTAGCTGACAGTGTGGGAACGTGCACTTGTAAAATGTCTGACGCTGGGTCCTTGTGTCTGAGTTGACCACAACTCCCATCATGGCCTTGTGCTTCACACACCAGGCCCCAGTGTCAGCCATCTTGCCAGTACCTTTCCACTCACTGTCATGAAAGCATAGTTCCAGGTTGGCCTGTTGGGCTGGGTGGGAGGAGGAGTGTTTGCACTGACTCCATCTCGCTTCAGGCCCTGTCCTACACACACCTTCCCACTCAGCCCAAACAACACACCTGGAACCATGCTGTTCCTGGTAGTGAGTGGAAATGTACTGGCAAGATGGCTGACACTGGTGCAGGGTGTTTGGAGCACAACTCCATGATGGGAGTTGTGCTGCAAACACCAATCCACAGTATCAGTCATTTTACCGGTACATTTCCACTCCTCCTAGACAGCCCAAAAAGATCACCTTAGCCCTTGGGTACCTGGCAATGACTGGAAATGTACTTTCAAGATGGCTGACACTGGAACTGGTGTCTTATTTGACCATAACTCCAATCAAGTCCTAGTGATCCAAACACCATGCACCTGTGTCACACATCTTACTAGTACCGTACCACTCACTGTCAAGTAGTCATAGGCCAATCTAAACTGGTTGTGCTGGGTGGGGAGAGGAGTGGTTGCCATTACTACAATTCACATTTGACTCTGCCATACACACACTCATCCTAAACATCACAGCAAGCTGCCCTTCAACTCTGCTTACCTGGAAGTGAGTGGAAATATGCTGCCAAACTGATTGACATTGTGGACTTGTGTTTGGAGCACAAGGCCTGGATGGGATTGGTGGCCAACTTAGACACCAGACACCAGTGTCGCACATCTTGCTAATCCATTTCCAATCACTGTCAGGAAACCATTCTGCCATGTGGTCAGGTTATACAAAAACAAAGGAAGAGTGTCCGTCAGTAAGGCGTGAGTGTGATCGAGATAGCACGTATTAATATGAGGCCAGCTGTAGTTGGTCAGAAGGCTGGGCTAACTTTCAAGAAAAAACTAATTATTTCTTCAAGAAACCCTCACTCACCCTAGTGGTGACATGCTTCATCATCGGGTCCACTAGGGAGATCGAGTACCTCCCGAGTGTGCTACGACGCCAGGAGACTGCGGAGCAGGTTGTTGTGAGAGTGAATGTGAAAAAAAGGGTGTAGTTAAAAATGTCAGCGGTTGTCCCAAAAAATCATTTATTCGCTGGTCAACTTGACATATTAAAAGTAAAAGCTATGTGCAGGGAAACTATCCACAAGAAATACAGGTGTTTCCCTGTTAGGGGAAGGTCAACATGTTTCTGCCCTTCAAGTGTGTGAGTTTACAGGGCTTTCGTCAGGACCAGTAAGTGGGTGTTACCTCAACAGGTATAGGCGCGCTAAGGCCTACCCTGCTGTAGGTTGTGAAAGTTAAAAACAGTGGCACTATGTGTAAAAATAAGTGCGTGAAAATACAAACCAAAAGGCTTGGGGATTTGCCTCTATTGTGAGGAGCCCAGAAGTCTGCAGATAGGTAAAAGACAGACAGACAAACAAAACACAAAACACAAAAATGAGCAAATGGTCATTAATGATCATGGTTTGACCTATCAATGGCCGTGGTCGGGGGGGATCACGTTGTAGAGTGGAAGTTGTGCCCAAGACCCTTGGTGATGGGCCTCAACTAGGGCCAGGGTAGTGTGACCTGGCGCAGTAAAAATAGTGAGGTAATGCAACGGGGGCTTGCAGTGCTAAGTCCGTCCGTGTGGGAAGCCAGGTAGGCTGCCCATAATAGTAACATTACCTATGGTAAGAGTACGGAGAAATATTCCCCGAAGAGTGATGTAATAAAACAAAGCTACGTAATAGTAATGCGCAGCCCTGCTGGCCGTGAATTAGAGAGCTTAAAGTGGCACACTAATTGAGAATATCGGTGGCAGAGTCCTCACTTGTATTCAGGTTGGAAGAGTTTGTGTAGGACAGAACCTGATGGGATTTGGAGTAATGGCAACCACTCCTCATGCCACCCAGCACAACCACCTCATCTGCACATATGCCTACCTGACAGTGAATGGAAGTACCCTAGCAAGATGTCTGACACCGTTGCATGGTGTTTAGTGCACAAGGCCTTGTTGGGATTTGAATTTAAGTTCAACAACATGAAGCTGTGTCAACCTTCTTGCTAGTCCACTTCCCCTCTCTGTCAGGTACCCATAGGCCCAAAGGAGTCAGCTGGGTGGGAGGAGGAGTATTTGTAATGGCTACAAGTCCCATCAGGCCCTGCCCTACATACAATTTCCCACACAGCACAAATAGCCCTACAGGAACTATGCTTACCTCACAGTGCTTCAAAATGTACTCGTAGGATGTCTGACACTGGGCACTGTTGGTTGACTTTACTACAGCTACCAATGGGGCCTTGTGCTCCAAACACCAGACACCAGAGTCAGCCTTCTTTGTTAGTACATATACACTCACTCTCAAGAAAGCATAGTTCCAGGGGTGCTGTTTGGGCAGGGTGGGAAGAGTGTCTGTAGATCAGGGCCTAATGGGAGATCTGGCCATTGCAAATACTCCTCCTCTCACCCAGCCCAACAAGCCTACTATGAACCATGTTTTCCTGACAATGAGTGGGTATGTACTGCCAAAATGCTTGAGACTGGGGCCAGGTGTTTAGAGCACAAGGCTATGATGGGAGTTGGGGTGCACTCAGACACCAGGCACCATTGTCAGACACCTTGAATGTACACTTCCACTCACTATCAGGGACAGCATAGTTCCAGGTGTGCTGTTTGGGCTGGGCGGGAAGCGTTTTTAGGACAGGGCCTCATGGGACATGTAGTCAGTGCATAGACTCCTCCTCCCACATAACTTTGCGGGGTAGTTACGTTATTCTGTAGGTGTGGGTATCTAACTTTTCATATGCGATGATTGCGTTGGTTGGGGTTGTAATATTCATCATAGATGTACAGTAGAGGTATGACATGCGCGATGGAATGCATAGCTGCACAGTCTTAGTCGCAGGAATCGTGTTGTGATGAAAATCGGTGTTGAATACTCCCCTTCCGACTGCTCTGATGAGGTGGTTGGGCTGACCGATTTGGCGAGTCGGAAGTATGCATCGTAACAGGGAGGGTGGATTCGGACTTGGAAGTGGCTCAGAACGGCTCCATTCGGCGTTTCCGAAGGCTTCTCTGTCCGAATATCCAGTCAAATTTGGAATGACCGAGTCGGTCGGTAAGTAAATGGGTTTTGGGCATCGTAATGCGTCGGTCCCGAAAAACAAATCTGAGTATGAGTCCGAAAGGCTCTCGGATGCCCTTCCGACCAACATCGTATTTAGCCCCCTAGAATGTGCACACCACTCCTCCCCCTGCTCTAAGGGCAGCCCAGACCAGACCGCCCCACACTAAAAAGAAACACAACAGAGTCAGTACTGAAAAATAAAATGATAATAACATGGTGTTATTCTCATTTTATTTTTTGTGTGAGTCAATGCTCCTCTGCATTAGCGGAGGAGCCACCGCTGCTACCACGTTCCATAGTCAAAGATTCACACATGCCACTATGATAAATGGATGGGAGTAAAACAGTGATGGCTCCTTTGTAGAAACCTCTTTGCCTAAGCATGTTACTGTGGCTCTCTATCTCTTTCCGGGTTCCCTGGAGAGCTCTGACAGGAACCATCTAATAATAGCCGGGTGCAACTAGCTTTTGAGATGTGCCACTTGGAACACATAAACCAAGAAGAAACACCAACCTCAAATGTCCATTCAAGACTGATTTCCAAAGTGGTGTTTAATATTCTACCTGCTTTAACTCTAGACATGGCAGGCATTACTCTACAGAAGTGAGAGAACACCTGGCAATTAATGCATTATCCATAGATTGCCATTGAAAATATTCTTGGTTCTGTATTAGTGTATAATTGAGAGCAAGGGTCTGCAGCCAAAACTTAAACATGGTAAGGACTTTATTCCAATTTAATAATAGCACAAACAATAAAAATACTACCATTACTACTACTACTACTACTAATAACAATAATAACAATAATAATATTAACAAACATTGGCAAAGCCAGTAGGGTTTATTATTTGGCTTTACCAATGTTTTTTACTGATGCTGTTCAGCATTGGCAAACGGAAAAATATAAGTTCAAAATCAGCAAGGCCCCGCAAAAAAGCAGCAGGCTTATGTATAAACACTAATGCATTATCAGGCATACACAATGTGTTAGGTCAGTCCAGGCATGTTGAACTATACACAGGCATGTATTACCACACATGCACCAATATGTGTTATGATGATGTGGCTATGTTCTTTTTAATTTACTGTTCTAAGATGGTGGATCCCCGTTTTGGATTGGTAAATGTACAAAATATAAAAAGTGTATGAAAGTGCCTTATTATGAAAAGAGGAGCCTGGAAACAAATTGCAGCTTTCAGAAACCACTCAAAAAACAACAAAAATACAATGTAAAGAAAAACAACTCAACAATGAGGTGAGGAAGATCAACAGTGAAGTGACAAGGGAAGAGGTGGTTTAAGTAAACAGAGCTGAGTAGCAGGAGCAATGAGGACCGGTAGGAGCAGAGAATCAATAGAGGAGCGTTTGAAAAAAAATAAAGCAACCAAAAACCCATGAGGGGCCAAAAGACAACGAGCAAGCAACAGACAAGTTTGACACACCCTAGTAACATGATGAGTATGTTGGTTGCTTGTATTTGAGGTGGGGAAGCACCACAAGGGAGCAACAGCTAGAAAACACATATTCAAAAACAATCTAAGTGGAGTTTTCCTCTTTCTATGTGTGCTGCAGAATACAGCACAAATAGAAAGAGGTAAAAACGAGGGTAAATGAATACATCTCCTTTTTAGGCCTCATCTTTGGAGGCGTAGGGATTTGGCGGTTTCCCAGCCATGTTTACATGGTTTAGTAAATCTGTGGCAGTGTCAAAATCCATGGGTGTTGCATGGGAAAAGACATGCAATGCCAGTGGAACTCCTCGCTGGAACACAGTGATGCCCAGTGTTTCATTATGTAATGCCTTCACAACATTATTAGGCACAGATGGTGACTTTGCTTGTCTTAACATGTGTGACTTGGGATTTGTTTTACACATGTACCAAGACACATGGTATATGTATGAGGCAGAGCGCCAATACATATGACCCTATCTCCATCAACAGACACAGAGACAGCTAATTTGTAATACATTTTTACTGATAGTAGTTCTGCTATGTGCGTCAGATTTGCTTACCAACAAGTAGACCATTTCCATATCACCTATTCATGAAGCGCTCATTGATGATGGGGTGCCTGAAGATATAGGCATCATGCGCACTCCCTGGGTATTTTGCCAGCACATTGCCGAACATCCTCCGATAGTCCATGATGGCCTTGATGTTGATGAAGTAGGTGTTCTTCCGCTTCCAGTACATGTGTAACGTTGCTGCAGGGACTACCAGTTGTACATGTGTACAATCCATGGCTCATAAGACATGTGGGAATCCAGCAAAGGCATAGAAAGCTTGCTTGGTGTCAAGCTGCTGTAGTTGTATCTTGGGGAAGAAGAGGTTCTGGGGTGTTAAGAGGTTGATGACATCTAGGACAGAGGGTAGAAAGGTAGAAAAAGATGGCTGCAATATTCCAACCAGTCAATAGAGCTTGACCTGCGGATGAATGTTGGCAGGCTTGGCAGTTTGAGGCTTGGCGCTATCTTTTTCAGCAGTTCTATTATGGACTACCTTCTGAGAAGGTAGCATGTGATGACCTCATTTTCCCTGAGGTCAATGAGGGAAGTCTGTTGGTGAAAAACATTCTCCGTTCTTTTGCACTGCCAACGTGGTGAGGGTGGGGGGGGTCTCCTTTCAACTATCAACTGCAAAATGAGCATTTCCATGGTGTAATGGGGTTTGCAAAAGTGCTTTGTGTGGCTTCTGTTTATGTACCAGAGCCAAGGTGTCATTTCATACGCCTGGGTTGCCGATGCACAGGAATTTTGACATATTTCAGGCTCTGTGCGACGCTTGATGATGATGATGATGATGATACATCAAACATTGCAATACCATAAATATTACTGCATCAGTTTTACGGTGGATTTTACGAGGGAAGGCCTTCCTTGGATATATTATTCCCTGCATGACACAGTCGGTTCTCGTACTGGAAATTTCCCCCACACGCCGACCAAAATGGACTCATTTGGCCACATGGATCAATTCGTAAATATGGAGTATTGCCTGCGCCGCCGTTGAATCTGAAATAGTGATGCCATGGCGGCGCAGGCCTCTCATAAATAAGCCCCTTTGCATCTCAACTATGGATAAAGGAGAGTTGTGAACTACATTGCTGCTCAGTGACATAGTGTTCCAGTTTGGGAGTTACACCGTTTACAAGAAAACATATTTCACTTTCTCGATGAACGCTTGGCTTTGAACTTTGGTGCAGATGTTAGAGATGAAAGTGGTGCTAAATAAGGGACCCCCAGATGTTCCATTCAATACCCATTCCAGCTGCATTGTAGTCTACGTTTGCACATTATCTTTTAGCTTACAAGATGGGGGGAGCATCCAAGAATAGTTATTGTGCAATTTGGAGCTTTTCATAATTTTTTTGTGGTGAGGGGTGGGGTAGTTTGGGACCATATCAAGTGCCCTAAGTGTGGATGTGCTCAAGAAGTATCAAGTATTTCTACAATGCTAACATTTCCTCTGTGTGTGTTTGTTCTTAAGCCTTTTGATAGAAAATATTGTATTAATTCCTAAAGGATGATCAGGTAACATCCCAATGGGCACTCCCATATGGGTAACGGCCACAACAACGTGGGCAGAGCCACACTCGCCGTTCCAACGCAAGAGCATTCATGCTTGCCTTAACCAGGCTTATGCCTTATATACATGGTTAAGGCATATGCACGGTCTAGATGCTGAGATGGGCAGGTCCAGGAACAGGAAGGATCGGGAGAGGACCAAGTGAGGTAAGTGGGACTGAGGTTGGGCTTAAGCATGGTGTGGTGGTAATTTTGAAGGTTTATAGGTAGTTTATACAGGTAAGCGATTGGGGTTGCTTTCAGAGCTGGTTGGTGTTTTTTTAGGGCTGGGGGGTCAGGTTGCTTTTAGGGCTCAGGGGGATGGGGTAGTTTATAGGGCTTGAGGGGGTCAGGGTAGTTGTTAGGGGTCTGGGGGTTAGGGTGGTTTTTAAGGCCCAGGGGGGAGTTGGGCAGTTTTAAGGGCTTGGGGGTCAGGGGAGTGTTTAGGGCGCATGGGGGGGGGAAGACATTTGTAAGGATCGGGTGTCTGGGTTTTGGGGGCCCATGGAGGGGTTGAGGTATTTTTTAGTGCTCAGGAGTGGGTCAGGAAGTTGTTAGGGCTAAGGGAAGGTGGCATAGGGTGAGATTTTTACTACACATCCCTATACTAGTCATGTCTTTTACCATGAAATTGCATGGTAAAGGCATACGTGGTAAAAGAATGCGTTGTTCCGATACATTTGTGGTTTATACAGTTTAGCAGAGGCAAGCCTGGTTTAGCCATATGTGCTTCTGTCATACAACCCTCCCAAATGCCTCCTGTGGATTAGTTGACATATGCCAGTTTGCACGAATGCCGATTTGTACCACTGCAGAATATATCGAGGAAAAATGGTGCTTTGTGAAAATGCCCACAAAAGCAGGTGTCAATCCACAGGTATTAAATATGTTTATTTTGCTTCGGAGTTTTTGCCAGACTTCAATACCTTTTGCACCTATTAGTGCAACTTAACTCGTGGTGTTTCTAACGGGAGTGAAACTCCTCCTTGTCATTTCTAACTAGTAACAAGCTCGGGGGGGGGGGGGGGGGGGGGGTGTCAATGTAATTGCTGAAGAAATATGTAGGCAATTTGCTTATCATTGGTCAGACTCACGTGGCTCACCTGAGTCTCAACAGCTGGGCAAGAAGGATGAATGTTAGTGGGAGCATTACAAGGTAGACGGCTCTATACACAAATCTACAAAGCAGTCCCAGTTCATGAATAACAAATTGTTACCCACTGCTACCCTACTAAAAACACCCGGCAGCTCACTCATGTAAAGCGCTTCAATACCCTGAATGGTCTGGGTCGCGCTAGATCAAACTGCACATAAATTAATACAACTAGAGAAACCCTACTAGTTTACATTTTTGCTACAGATGTGACCAAAACTGAATTCCTAAATTTTGTTTCAATCTTAGTCACACCTTTTTTTCACATCTTAGCGACAATATATTTCCCCCATTGAATAATTTATAAATACAGGAAATAAATGCAGTGAAGTCTTCTTGGGCCATCTTTTGCCTTAGTAAAATACAACATCTAAACGTCCCTATTACACAGGCAGCAGATATGTTGCAAACGGGCTTGTCCTGTTTTTATTTAGGTTTGCATCAGCTCAAGGCTTCTGTAATACATCCTCAGGGCTGCTACGCACACCTTTCTTACTCACATTCAGCTCATCTACTTATAAGCACCAATAGGATAATCAATATTTCCAGCAAAGCCGTTTTAAATCGCTTCCATGAGGCCGTTCACAGCGGAGCTATGCCCAACCCGACTCCGAACCAGTCATACTCTATGAATGTGTGCACGTGCCTTGGAAACCTCCCCAGGCGCTGGCGTCCTTTGATGATGCTCCCAGGAGGCCTCTGCAATGGCGTCCCCTCTGCCGTGCTCCGCTAGCTCCGGCATCAGGGCGGCGTGCATCTGCGAACCTTCAGGGGCTGCAGGGGATGAAATCTGGATCACATAAACTCAGGCCGCGTTCACAGTACCTTGCAGTGACTGATTGCTTTCGACGCTGCCTCCTCCCTCGCCCACCCGCCCCAACCCCTGGCCTTTCCTGCAATCCCACCCTCTCACCCTTGGCTACCCAATCAGGCAGTACAATTTCTCAAATTCTTCCATGGTTCCTCCTCTCCTTCCTGAAACAAGAAGGGAAGAGAGAAAAAGCCGGCGTGTGCTAAGGACTGTGGAAGTCTAGGCGCTCTGGAGGTGAGCAGCGCTTGGCCTGTGTGGTGTCTGGGATAAGTGGTGTCACCCATGGTCATTCCTTGCTCACAGCTCTCAGGTGACTTCGCCCCCCTGGATTCCAGCAGTGCTTGCCTTGGGTGGAACACCTTCTTACATTTGAGTGAAGGGGTGCCCTTTGGAGAGTTCTTGACGGTGAAAATGAAGGAGGAGAGCTCATGCCCGGAGTCGCCTGAAGGTAGCCTGGAGACCAGCGAGGAGGAGGCTGACCGGCTTCACCAGAAATGCATGCGCAAACGGAGCCAGCTGGGCAAGGCCGCTGATGACCGCGGCTCACCATCCCCATCAGGCAAGAGGAACAAGCGCAGCCCGCTGCCGCAGTCCTTTGAGGACGTCCACACCCAGAGGGTCATCGCCAATGTCAGGGAGCGCCAACGAACCCAGTCTCTGAACGATGCCTTCGCCGAGCTGCGCAAAATCATCCCCACGCTTCCATCAGACAAACTGAGCAAGATCCAAACACTGAAGCTTGCCTCGCGCTACATAGACTTCTTGTACCAGGTGCTGCAGAGTGACGAGTTGGACCACAAGATCGCCAGCTGCAACTACCTGGCCCATGAGCGGCTCAGCTACGCCTTCTCGGTCTGGCGGATGGAAGGCGCGTGGTCCATGTCCGCCTCCCACTGAGTCCCCGAGGCCACTAAGACTCTCATCGAGATGGTATGTCCAAGGCCTCCACTCTGGTCCCTGCCATCCGGAGAGGAATCCCCTGATAGTTGAAGCAGCCACGGTGCACGTGCGGTGACCAACAAAGGGAGCCTCTACTGTCAGGAGAGGATACGGCGTCCTTGAAATGGAGGCTAAATGAATATCACGAATATGAAAGTGGGTTCAAGGAGCAGGATCCTGCGGCCAGCATCTGGCTTCCCTGCTTCCTGTCAGCAGCTGTGGATGGGAGTCCTGCCTGTGCACCAGTGTGATATTGGCATCATTCACAAATGGTGAGCAGATGCGAGGCTTCTGTTGAAAATAGCTCAACACAGAAGAGTGAAAACGGGTAGAAAACACACATCTCCCTCGAAATCGCCCCCTGCAGCCGAAGCAGAGGACGGGCTCCTAAGAGTGAATCCATTGCCTGACAGGATGGCCTGTTGTTAAGGAACATGTCACCCGGGGAGGCTTTTCCTTGAGGTAGTGACTGATCGCATGGGAATCCAGTTAACAGTATTCACTAAAAATTGCGGTTTGCTAGTGCTTTATTCATATCCTCGTTGTCGAATTCTGTATTCAATCTATCTATCTTGTCCAGCAGCCCTCGTCTTTTCAAAAACGTGGACACATCTGTGCTGTGCTTGCGAGTCCTGCATTCAATCTAACCCATCAGTGCTGTGGTAGGAGAAGGGAAGGCGCATCCGGGGAGACAGGATCTTTCCTCGTCTGGTACGAAGGCCTTTGACTCCATTCCTAAAGAAGCTGCCATTCTGAGCAGTGGAAAGCTGAACACAAGGTGACTCGACCACAGCCAATGACAACAGACCTGTACCAGATCAGTATGAAACGATAACCGAGAAAGGATTGTTGGGCAGACACTGAACATGGTACAATGGAGTCCTGATGTGACATAGTGAGGTTTGGGGGGTTTATGAAATCCATAGATTTTTATTTCACCTGCCACAAATCGAACAGCGGGTGGGGGATTACTTTTTACAGAACTTTGCAAGGTGCCCACATTGAGGAATCTGGAAACGGGCAAACTAATATGGCCTGGAAATGGATATAAACTTTCATGCACTTTTAAGAACAATTATAGGTGAGAATGCATGTTTTGACCATTCCCTTGAACCAACTCAAAAGGAAAACGGTGAAAAACAATTGGTGTGTAACACATTGGCTTGCCCAGAAAAGCACTTTCGGAGTGCAGACTGTTCGAAGCACGCTGTGCCCATCCCCAGCTGCCCTTGCCTCGAGAATACATGTCTGGGCATCTCTGTAGAGCGGTGCCTTTTGCTGTGGGAACTCTTTCTTCTTTTTATTCACCCAGCCTGCACCAAAAGATTATTTTTTAGGAAAAACATTGTCCCCTTGCTATGCCTTCTATTTTCTTCTGCCCTTTTCTCTTTCACTTTGTCCCTTTCAGATCCCCCTTTTTTTCTTTTTCCTTTTCTATCGTTTCGTTGCTCGTTTCCTTTTAATGTCACCACAAGCTTAACTGTCCCAACTTTCATTGCTCACGGTGTCTATTTACCCCAAAGGAATTGACTACCTTAGTTTCATCAAACTTGGTCAGCTAATCACTTTAAATATCTGCTTTCAACTTTTGACTTTCATTTTTTTGTTATTTCATTTACTAGTTATTTTTCAGTCTCCACATTTTAATTATTTTAAATCAAATGTACTAGACCACCTTTATTGTCTTTTACAAAATGTTATTTTTTGATTTCAATACTAATTTTTCTCTTGAATTTTTTATCTTTCCACTGCATCTTTTCTTCTGTCTAGATTTCCTGCCCTCTCTCTATTTTGTTGTCTCATTGACTGTCAAGAACTTTACTGTATCTCCAGATAAAAATTCGAATTGTGTTGTAATTCAGGGTTTGCACCGTGGTACAACACTGCTGTTGACGTTGCGCACATTTTTTGCTACTACAGCTGCAATACGTCTCAGTATATTGGAATTGTGTATGTTACATCAAGATATTGCTACACATTCTTGCAGTATGCTTTCAAGGTGAGCGGGGTCATTACCACTTTATTAGATGTTTAATATCTGTCATTAAAACAAGATCATTTTAAATATATACCCAGTTTTCCTTCTCAATGTTTCTTTCGTCCCTACTTCTGAATCATGCCACCTCGTTCTATTCTCCTTTTGGCGTCCTTCTCCCATGCAGAAAGGTCTGGACTGGCCTACAGGAAAACTCACTGTTCAGTAGAGTTGGCGGAGAGTCAGTTGGTTGCTGGGCTGTTCCTGGCATGCAAACCCCTGCCTCATCCCTCCCAAAGTTCTATCGGGAATTCTTCAAATGTCCCAGGTGGCCTGTCAGCCTCTGCATACAGACACATCTGAGGGGTCATGGGTCCCCCTCTTAAACACAAACAAGCAGCTTCCTAACCTCGTAAATCTGGAAGGAATTATGGGCTCTGAGAAGGCCTGAAGTAGACTTCCTGTAATCAGCAGCGCCTATAATCAAGGCCCTGATGCCGCATTCTGTGTTGACCGCGCTGCATTGCAGCCAAGACATTATTCGTCGTTTTCCTGGTCCTTGCAACCCCACGTGGCTGCTTGAATATTGTACACTGTATCACCTCTGTGCATGTCCAGGTGTCATTTTGCGCGAACAAACATAGCAACCAAAGCTAAGGGCACCTTTTACCACAGAACGTGATATTTCGAGAAGTAGGTAAGCCACAGATGAGGAGGGCTCACGAAGTGGTCGCATGTATGGAGAAGTATTTTTTAAAGTTATTTGTGTTTTCTTCTTGAGTGCGTCCTAGAGCAACCACTTATATTTTAAAGAAGGGATATTAGAAGAAAAAGTCAAAAGTGTGATGTGTGACCACTCAGCAAACTTTCAATCTCGGTTACAGGAACTCAAAAATCAATAATAAAGTCAGTACGAATAGTCATATAAAGAGAAACTTGTTTTTCGTTTTTAGCAATACCAATAATAACCATCAATGTAGAATAATAAATAAACAAGAGTGTTCATTTTTATCTGTGCACACAGCAATAACAGACCAAGAAAATGTGCATAAAATATGTAGAAGCCATAAGTACCCACAGAACTCTTACACATGAAGACGGCGATCCGTTTCCTCTAAACAAACCCCGAACTGATCATTTTGTCCCATTATTTTAACGTATATGTACATAATAGCCATAGTATAGCTGTAAGCTCGTATTAGGTCAATACCAATCTGTCAGAAATAAAGCCATGACAACTGTACTGTTATTCCAATGATGACGTGAGAACAGCACTGCTATCCATACATAATAGTACCGCAGTGATACGGCTTTGCTCTCCCGCAACCTTCTCGCTGCGCCTGTTGATGTCATTGAGCTCTGCATGAATGATGCTTACATATTGTAATATTTACGTATAGATTGACAGAAGAAGTTAATTAGTAGTAGTATTTTTCAGAACGTTGGGGAATACATGCAAATACATATTTCATATGAACTAAGAGAGCTGTTGATGAGAAATGCGTGCCAGATTCTGGGAACAGAACTTGCATCTGATGATTTCCTGCTTCCAAACCGATGCACATGTAGCCACAGCACCTCATATCACAGTGAAAGGAAACAGTCTGCAGCTATTTTTCCCATCCAGCTCCGATAAGCACATTGCAACGAATGGACTTGATGTCCAGTGTTCCATCTGATAAAGGGCTTCTAACTCGGTTTCTGTAATGTCACTCCCCGGCAGTTTGACACAGTACAGCTTGATGGCATAGGCTGCAGGCTCTTTAGCTTAGCACTGTCAGTTTTGGCAAAGGAGGGAAAGGATTGACTGGAAAGTAGAGTATGGTACTCACTTTGATTCAGAGAGGAAGCCTTGATCCAATTTCGGATCTTTTGACTACCCATAAAGTAACGTAAAGAGTGGAGCACAACTCTTTATGAATTATTGCTTCTTGTATTCATATTTAGAGCATGGTAGGTGTTGATGTGCTTTAGAAAAGGGTTGGAACATTGAGGCAAGATTTCCATAGTGCACACTGCGAAGGAAGCTGCAGCGGTTAATGTCAGTGTAAGTCGCATTGCAATGTTCAGGGTGGAACTCGCAGAACCGTACTACTGAATGTGGACCCCTGAATATTGAGGCACATGCATATACAGGACAAAATCTCAAGGGACGAGATACCGAAAGGTAGGTGTATATCGGGAATTGTAGGTTTACTATTCCGTACTCCATTTCCTCATACCTTGAAGATATACCTATCACATAGGTGCATGTATGTTGAGTTAGGTAGAGAAAATCTTGACTTACTTACCTGTTAATATTTTTTTCCAATACTGTATCTGCGATATTGTGTTCCACCGATATTCTGTGGTCGATATTCAAGGTGCATTCCTATTTGAAGCACATAATTCCTGCCGTGATAGTAAACTGAACTATTTCAATAGATCTGAGAATTAGTGCTACCTGTATTTGCTTTAAACAAGTTGGCGAACGCAAAGGCCACTTTTCAACTGGATTCCATTACACTGAGTGCAGGAGGTTTTTTTTTATGTTTCTCCATTTCACAGTTGAGAGATTGGATTCACAGAGGTCAATGCATTTGTTCAAGGATTCTACAGTGTGGTGAAAGAGAGAAGACTGTGTCTCTTGTTCCCACCACAGGCAGCTTAGAGGTATCATCATACATTCTCTATTATTTTGTTTGCTCCATAGATTAATAATCTGGCCATAGTCCCATGCCCCTTTTTACCACAGTCCAAAAAGCGTCCTCTGTTAGAGACTCAGACAGAGCCCCAATGTCTCCAAATTTTGAAAATGGTTCTGTGAAGATGGCGATATATTTTATTTCACCTACAAAACCTAGACCCCCATACCTTCATCTATGAACTTTCAGGGTTCCCAGGACCTCTTTCTGGGAGAAATACACTTGCAGAGTACTTACACTTCCAGCAGCAAGCGAGTGCCATAGTCCATACAGAAAAACTGGCCACGAGTGAGTGCAAGTTTAACTATATAAAACAAGGTTTGCATGTATGAATGTAGCATGTATGTAAGTACGTACGTATGTATGTATTATTATCATCATTACTATTACTATTATTATCATGATTATCACCAAGGGCTTTTTCGTCACTAGCCGTCAATGGAAGCATATTCATTCATCCATAATTTATCCATAAAAAAATCCTTGTTTACCTTTTGCCAAGATTTTCAGATTTTTAAAAACTATTTTTTCTAAATTATTTGCAAAGCCAATAGGATTTCCTTTTTTATATAATGATGCCCAGAGGTCTCAGCAGATCACTCTACAATACTATAATGTAAGGCAAGGAAACACAATTTAACCCAACCAACAAGAAATAAAATAACCCAACCCAACATAAATTAACGTAACACTACCTAACCCAGCACCGCCAAACTTAACTAACATGATCTAACATAACACTATATAGATCAGCAACATTGTCAACAGCAGCACCTTTATTATACACCAGGAGCCACACAACCAGCTTCTGCACCAATATTGTCGTAGTTTTGACCTCTAAAAACGGTAGTAAGGCTTTAGGCAGCTTTTTGCATTGCAGAATTTAATGAGATGTGTGTTTCCCTCCCAACTTTCATTCATCATGTATTGAGGTTGTATGATCCACCAACGTAGAATTTCCCTTAATGCGCCTCCTAATTTTTAAACAATTATCGTCAAACTGCTACCAGTCACAAAGATACAAATAATCTTCAAGGATACAAACTCATTAAAAAAGTATGTCACACAACTTCGAATTAAACTAGTCAATTTTTTACGTTAAAGATTCTCAATTCCCATGCAAAGACTCACTTTCGTCAATAATTTTTAGTAAATATTGCCATGAGAAAGAATATGTGAAGCAAGGTGATATCCATCTAGTGAACCAAAAATCTAAATCGGAACTTTTGTTTTTACATTTCTCTCTCTCTCTTTCTCTAACTTTCTCCATCCCTCCCTATCTCTCTCTCTCTCTCTCCCCGTCAGTGACCTGCCGCACTCTTCTGGCACAGGGGAATTGTAATATAATATGAGATCAGAACCACATGTAGAACATGCCCTTAAGGGCAAAGACTAAAAACACAGGCCGCGGAAAAGGCACAGCTTTAGAAGTACTGTGAATGGGCGCAGAGGCTGAGGCAACATTTGCATCTCCCAATCCCTGAGACACGATTCACAAATGCATCAGGTTGTCTTTCTTATCTGAACTTTATTTAAAATGATAATGTCATGAAGATATCAAAGCATTATGAAAAAGGATACCAAGCTCAAAACGGAAATACATTAAGAGAAAGCAGAGCAGGTCAATTGAGACCATTCAAATGAATTGAGTCTGCCATCGATTTGAGAGAAAACGGGTAGTAGACGCCTTCGGGTAATCTGCTGAAGTAATAATTGCGCATCCAAGGTTTTTCCTTAGAGTTCTTCTGGAAGCAACTGTCAAATTCGTGACAGCAGTGGGCAGAATAACATTTTTGCTGGTTTTGCGTAGTAAAAGTGAGACAAACTGGTTCAAAATATTTATTTTGGATTTCATTTCCAGCGCAAACCTTGTTTTGCACAGGAAAGATGGCTGAAGAAAACACAAAGTAGTGCCTTGCATTAATTTCCATCGAGGAGTGTTCCATAGCAAGTTAATGGGTGTTCCTATTGTACCACCCATGAATTTTGACACAAAGCCATCTCTGCTAACAATGGTAGACAGGGCTATGTGTCAAAAAATTATGCTTCTTTAAGCCATGTGTTATGACTGCAATTTTCTAGGACATCTTGACTGGTCTTTAAGAATACAAGGTTGCAAGTGAAATGTACTCATTGACTGAGTATAGGCTTAACAGCTGCAGTTTTAAATGTGTATTACTTTACACGGTTAGTAAATTTGCTGGGATGATTCAAGCTCACACCAGTGTTGAGCATTTCTCTAATTGAGAATTCCCCGTCCCAATGTGCTCTCCTTTAGTCATTAATGCAGCAGTTTGTTCCTTCTGTTTGTATGGCTGTTGTGTGCTTAGGAAGCTATGAATGCATTGGCTTGATTATTAATCAAGCAGTTGGAACAGTGACTTGATGCATGTTGAGCTCAGAGCTTCATTGATGAAGTTCCTTACCAACTTGATCCATTTATCTAGCCCGTACCATGGGGCACCAATGTTGTACTTGTGGTGCTTTACTATTTTGAGGACCAATATTTAAAATTCTTATAACATGTCATTTTTTTATTTGCGGAGTCCAAAATAACTGAGAAAAGATCCATAACTACAGAATTAAACATTGCACGTTGCCTGCCTTTGTGGAGGTTGAAAGCTACACAATGTTAGTTTCTCTAGGTTTGGAAGAGGGAAGCTTTGGTGTCATAATTTTCTCTCTAGAATGTAAACTTTGATCGGTTAAAGCAAAATGTACTGAAAATATGTACCACAAGCCTATTGCTTCAATAAAGGTTTGCTTAAATCTGGAAAAAAAAAAAAAGAAAGAAGATATGTTTTTATTTCACCAAACATTTCCGACTTTGCACGTGTGCTGCACTGAACAGCCCACATACAGATTGGGAAAAGTTTTAAAGTTTGTCAAGGCAATGTATTTTGTACTTGAAGGATACACTTCCAGTAAAAAACCTATGGTAGACATGACGCAGACACCTTTGCGCTATGGTACAAAAGTGTATGTAAGGTGCTAAGCAGCCTAATTGTGTGCCAGCACTAGGGCGAGAGAAGGACAGATACAGCGCTGCCCTGCTCTCTCTCTCTCAAGCAACACAGCGCAGATGCGCTGCATTGCATGCATTTTTAATAAAGCTACCCTATATTTAGATGCAAAAAAGCAATTTGCCTTAATGTGCTACTTGTAAGGAGACAAATTAAGAAATATATGTATGAACTAATAATAGTATTGTCAATCTATCACTAAGAGTGTGTCTTCGATTGTCTAGGTGCCCATTTCTAAGTTGAATTGATTCCCACTTCTGTCTTCCACTAAAGAAACCATTGGACACCCCTCAAGGGCATGTTATTTCAAGGAAAGAGATGAGTGTAGTAGGCTCATAGTACTCGCCCTCATATGGTGCACGACTTTTCACAAGATGTAAATATGGGCACTTACATGGCAGCAACTGCACCCTCATATCAAATAATGTTAAATGCTATCCATGTACCCTGTTTATGTACAAATCATGGAGCAGCTCAGTCACTGGGGGGCTGCCAAGGAGAGCGAGAAGCGCATTTTATGTATGTGTCTATGCCGGTGATCAGTACTTAGTTTGTAAAACAATAATTTCTGGCACCCAAAAGTTTCCTTTGGAGGCCAGCACCAGCCTTGCTGAATGCCATACTTCCTAAGTATCAGGACTGTCTAATTTTGATTTCACTGCATGCTTTTCCTCCCATCACCCCTCAGGTTCATGTTTGTGGATTTCATCCTTGACTGCGCTATTTCCATTGTTGCTGTTTTTCGTTCTTTCGCTTCCAGACTTTCTGTCCCTTTTGTGCCTTTTTACTTTTGCTTCTGGTCAAAGTGTGAGTCCAGTGCCACCCCTTGCAGCCAAGTGAGGCACGGCTGGTGATCCTGCCGCTGCTGACGGTTCTATCCCTGTGCTATCATGTGGGCTAGCTGGTACTGTCAGACAATCTCGCATTGCACTTGTCTGAAGGCAGATGGAAGCCAGAGGGTGCCTTAGCATCTCTTTGTATTTTAATTGCTCAGTGAGTGAGCACGTTTAGTACACCTATTTTTCTCAGTAGACCATTACTCATTCTATTGCATCATGAGGCTATTTTTGATGTATTTAAGAGACGCAGTATTCACTGTTTTAACTAGGAATTTACCAACTATTGTAACTATGTAATCAAATGCAATATGAAAAAGAGTTTTCAACCCTCTTACTTCGAATGGCAAGTGGCCACATATACTGAAATATCATTTATCTCAGTGTTAGTGTCATGCTAATATTGCCCTTTGTCATTTTTTTTAAATATCTTTGTGTGTCCGGAGACTACACAAGGCTGTTTTCTATGCTTTAAAAAATACATAAGACAAACATTGAATTGGCCAGCAGTGTAGTAAGACACCACAGGTGAGGCTTGCAGGAGAGGTGGGAGTTATGCCTTCACACCTGCCGCAAGTTATTTCATTTTTATACAGTTTATATTTTTCACGTTGTCATAGGTATGGCTGTGTGAAATAAAATCGTCAGGCTTCACTCATAAGCGAGGTTTCTTTGCAGAAAATATTTCATTCAAAACATTTTTGAGGGTGAGACAATTCTTCCGCTAAAACCAGGTTTTGTGAATATTTCTGTCACAGCAAGCCAATTTTGGTGTCGTTTTCAACTGCACTTTTATTGTAAAAAGTTCCCCATTTTTTAACGATCCGAAAACAGTCACAGTTTTAAAAATCTTCTAGATCCGATGCAAATGAGATAGACAACCAAGCCCATCCCTGGTCACAAACCTGCTTCAAAACTCAGAAAATAACTTTGAGCTGTGAGACCATGAAAGTTAACAGGTTCAGATGTCATAGGTGAAAGAGTTTTGGGCTCTAAGTCACTGCGGGGCATATTTACAAGCCCCTATCGCCACCACAACGTCACTTTCAGATGATAGGGGCCGCTTTATTTACAAGCCAGTGTTCAACCACTTAACGTGGCTTAACGCTGCCTTTTAAATAAGGCACCCTTTCACGCTGTATTTAGCGTGAAAGGGGAGAGCAATGGGCGGGTGTTCCACCGCAACACCCATGGATTTTGACGCTGCCCACTATTTACAAGAGCAATGTAAATAGGAGGCAGTGCTAACATTAAGATCAGGGAAAACCTGGTCTTAAGCAGGCAAACGAATGAGAAATGCTTTATTTCTCCTCGTTTTGCTGTTTCCATGTGTGCTGCTTTGTGCAGCACACATAGAAACAACAAATTGCCCATGATTGTTTGTGTGAAGGAAGGTCCCCCTTCCTGCAAATAAACAATCATCAACAAAATAGGCTGTTTTGCATCTTCTACGTGTGCTGCATTAAGCAACACACTTAACACATAGAAATTAAAAAAGAGCATTTAAAGATTGTTTATGTGCAGGAAGGGACACCTTCCAGCACATCAACTGTGTAGGCGCTAGGCAGCTAAAGTTAGCGCCAACACAAGGGAAATTGAAGAGCTGCACCATATTCTAGTAAGTATGGGCAGCCCGGCGTTTCTAAAATGACAAAGCATTTCGTTAGCCTTCTTGGCTTAATGACACTTTATTGTAAATATGCCCCTGCTTATTTACTGAAGTCAAAAGTTCTACTGCTTATTACATCAAACCATAAACTACTTCCCTCCTAAGGAAAAATAATCACATTATCGGCTGAGGATAGTCATGTTACCTGTTTTCACATTTCTTTTCCTGCTAGCATTGCCAGAGCATCTTAAATCGGTTTTCTGCCTTAATATTGACTGAAAAATATGGTGGTACCAGAATATCATGTTGATAATATCGAGAACCAAACTATTGAGATGGTAAGTGCATATAGGTAAGTACAGATTTACTATTCCTAACTCCACATCTATATACCTTGATGATTTATGTAGAGTTAAATCATGTACATCTATTCTTGCCTATACGACCTCATCTTATTTCATTTTTGGTCCTCAATATTTTTAGCACAATATTCTGGTACCATGATATTTTTGCTGCCGATTTTTCAAGATGCATCTTGTAAAGAGATGTGTAGCAGATTTCTTTAAATCCCCCAAACAACTCAAATCTCATTAATACAGGACAAATTATCTCCATAAATCAAGTGCAGTTATGGACAAAAAGTTGAAGGTTCTAATTTTTTAGAGGTTTTGCCGCATGAGATGTTTTAAAAAGTAAACATTAAAATAATTTAATCTGCAAGAGCAGTTTAATTGTGATCGTGAAGTTCGGTAATGGAAATGAACCTGAAGCGCCATTTGAACACCTCATCCAGTAGCAGTTCACTCCCACGCAAAAAGGTAGTTTGACTTCAATGTCAAAGTACACTTGTTGTTTTGTATATCTATAACTTTCTGTCTTGCATCTTATAAATGAAAAAAAAGTGCAGTGTCCTCTTTGGAATCCTTTTTAAATGGAAAGAGATGTGGCTCAGTGGCCAATTTTCCTACCAACGGTAGAAATGGTGTGACTTTGGAAAGGAAACTTATTTCCCTCAACTTAATCGTTTCATTTTGTTTCATAAAACGTTTCACACTAAGAATTAAAAACAAAGTGGGAAGGTAACCAGTCCTGCCTCAAATATCTGTAATATTGTACACCAGCATGTCACATCCATCTTTTTTCTTCTCCTCATTCACTTGTTTCAATGTGTCGCCAAAGCGGACTGGACCTCACATTCATAAATAGATACAGCCCTATGTATATATTTCTATAATTTTTAAGAAGTTCTTTTGCTGCCTCCCAGCTGCTTCGATGTGCGTAGCCTGGTAATGCACGAGAGTAGAAATAGCAAAAAGAAAGGAGTAACTGAAGATCATAGTAGGGAAGACAGCTAGGTGATGTTCCACCATTGGGATCTGTAGACCTCGGAATACGTGTTTGGGTCCAAAACACTGCAGTACCCATAAGGCTGATACTAAAAATATTTTACAAGCAATTATACAGGAAAATTCTCTAAACACCATCTAGGGTCACAACAAAAGTGCCAAACTCTAACCATAATAAATGTACTCAATACAGGCACTACTAGGGCTGTTATGACTCTATTTTTATTCTGAATGTGGAAACTCAGGTAAAATGTACTAGTGTGGCAATTCCATCGTTTTGCAGTTCTTAACAAAGTCACCTTGAAGGCCACAGTCGGTGGGCATTCAAAAGTAAACCTCCTATGTGAAGGGATGATCACTTTTAATGGCTGTACCACGGTATGAGAACTGGCAGGATGTTATGAGATCTTACACATGTTTTGACTAGGGTGCAGCAAGAACCTAGTGAGGTATTCAGTGACACATTGATGAATTCACTCCATAAGCTGTGCAGAAGTCTTTGAAGCACACCCTTCCTTCATCGGGAGCCAGTACTCCGATATTGGGGTAAGGGCGATGAGATCAGAGGTTTTGAAGATAAAGATACAAAGGGCAATGCTGTTCTTAATACAGAGTCCAACATATGCGCCATTGCACTAACCAAGGTTGAACAATGAAACCAGGAAGACCCAGGCAAGAGTACTAGAGGAGGAAAACGCACAAAAAGATGCCCATGGTAGAAAACATAGGCCCAGATTTACTAAAACTTCACGCAATGCAGAGCAGCAACCAAAGTTGCTTTGCCGTGTTGTATGAACTGGAGAGAGCAGAGCTGCTCCATAACTACAAACAAATTGCAAAGTTCTTGTCTCTCAATGCACTGGCACGCTTTGTGCATCCGTGCGCCAATGCAGGCACCCATATGCTATAGCGCAAGGGTGATTGCATTTTGGTCTGCAATGTTTATATGGAGGAAGGAGGATCTTCTTGCACAAAAACTAGGCTTTAAGGATATTTCGTTTATGTATGTATGCTGCAGAACGCAGCATACAGAAAAGGAGTAAAAAACAAGGACAAATACAGATATATCTGCTCATTACCACAGCTCTTCGGTAGGCCTAGTATTTTGGTTTAATTCCATGTCTACAGGTCTTTGTAGATATAGATTTGTGTCAAGTCTGTGAGTAGATGCAGGGGAACATCAATGCACCAATGATGGAACGCCTCCCTGGCACCAAGAAGCACAAGGCAGCACATTGCGCTGTGTCGAGGACATTTTTGTTCAAAATCAACATAAATTGCAATGTGCATTTCTTTATAAATCCCAAACAGAATTGTGTGTTGGGTCTGTAATAAAAAAGTAACACAAACCAGGTGCACAATTCTTGTAAACTGATGCAAACTCTTTGGAGATCTGGGCTATTGTTTGTAATCATGCCTTGAATATAATTGTGCTACTGTACAGATTTACTATTGTACCTGTGTCAGTGGTTGCAGTGGTGGCCTTTCAAATCAGTGAAATACCAGACTCCAACACTGCCATGGAAAAGTAAGTAGAGCAAGGAGCAGAGGTCCCTTGTAAAAATATGCAGAGATAATGGGCAGTCAAATGCCAATTTTAAGCAATTAACTAATTAAAGTCACAAAAATGGCCCAGGGAGTGCCAGAGCGGAACAACATGATTGGTGCGCCTTCTTAAGTGACATATGCATGTGATAAACATGATCATCTTGTGTGGTAAAATAACAAGAACACAGCCCGTCATAACAAATCATGTGATCATAAATGGGTTTGCGGTATATTCATTCAACTGTGGTTTGATCTTCAACAAACACGAGGATCATCATCAGGACTCTAACATCTATCATGAGCCCAAGACCATATTAGCAGACATTGAGAAGCACAATAGCTCAAAGCAGATATCCATGGAGAAAGAATTCTTCAGAATCGCTTCCAATTCCAAAATAGGTGGCAGAAGCCAGGGGCCGATTGTGTGGAACTGTTTCAGAGTTCCTGGGTGTGGGATCACCAGGAGGAAAGCAGAGAATAGGGTGGACTGAAACAGATTACAGGTGCAGGAGCAATGAAGTCTTGTTAGCCAAAACAGAAACAATGACAACAATGACAACAACCAAGAAAGATTGAGTCACTTGCCAAGTCATGTGCCAAAGAGCTGGTCAGAGTCAGCGGGATGCCTCTTGTTGGCAGAACTAGGGTACATATACAAAGATGATATGGGTCCTACAGTGTATGGATAATTGTTGTCTTAAGTAAATAAAGAGCAGGAACAGTGCTATTTTGCCACCTTAGAAAGTGGTAAATAGTTACTGGTCACTGGAACTTTCAGGGTATGTGCTGCTTTTAACTGGCAATATAGTAGCATTTGTTGATATCTTAAGTAAACAATTAAACATAACACAATAACATAAACAGAGCAATATAACATCACAATTAAAGTATACCATAAAACAGCATAACAAAACAGTCCAATCTGAATACAACGCAAAAGATGCAGTTCATCAAAACAAAATGGCATTGCAATAATGCAGCACAAAAAGACAGCAACAGTAAATAAAAAAAATTACGAACACATCAACAGAGCAACAACATTCCACACAGCAAGTGATCATACATGTTCTTCTCGCACATTATTGCCTCCAGAATGCTGTTTTCATGAAACGGTGGTAAAAGGTGTTTAGAACATGCACTATCTTAATAGCGACATTCAAACTTACTTTTTTGCATTTTTGTATAACGCGAAAGTATTGGAGCGCTTTACACGAGCATCAGTGGTATTATACAAGGGCACACTCACGCACCTGGCCCAATATATCAAGTTCATCAAGTCCTGTTACCCATTCCAACACTTCAGGTTAACTGCAGTATTGTGCAACCGAACACTGCTGCAGAGTGCGCCACGCGTCATAGACATGCTTGATGGGACTTGGAAGTGGAACAGAGCCGGAGGCAGCCAAATCCCTGCCAGGGGTCGCCACACAAATATGTATCCATCCTCAGAGGATTATTATATTAAGGATATATATTGGCGTGGAGGCCCCTGGGGTTTGGTGGCCCTGTGCAGGTGCACAGCTTGCACATGCCTAAAGCCGCCCCTGGTTATTGTTGTGCACGTGATGTAAATGCATTTAAAGAAACATTCCTCTACAAAGAGGATGGCTACCACCGGTGAATGATTTGGATCGTCGGCTATCATCGACACGTCATGCCCACTGGACAACCCTACTTTAAGAAAGTGTGTTGACCTCAAGTGAGCTTAAGTACAGTGCTAGTCGCAAACGAGAGTTAAGTGATCATATACATACAGACAGAGGAATACTAATCCCCTCGCTTAATTAAAAAAGAAATTAAAAATCCATCTCTTGAAAGAACTTGCAGACAACACAATAGGAGTGCACTGACAACTTGACTTTTGTAAACATAGTAAACCTCTGGTTGCTTTCTATCCACTTCCACTGCAAACATACGTTAAACATGATCCCACACAGATTAATAAAGTCATTGTGCAAGAGTGTCCATAGCCAGGTTAAAATAGATCCCATACCCTCTCCTGCTGCACCAGTCCACGAGGACGTTTTTGCCAACTGAACACATCTCCTAAACATGCACCTATATGCCTTTGTACCATTAGGCCAGTGGCTATGCCTTACTGTTGGGAGCCCATACCCAGTAGTGTTTCCTTTGTACCATTGAGCCATTTATCAAAACCTGAAATGTACAACACAGATAGAACATAATATATCACACACATTCAGCATAGCACACACATGCCACAGATATGTGAGAATCATTGCTCCCAGCAGCACTACCCACTTATGTCCCTACTCGCATTCAATGTCACATTGATATGCAGTCTGCAAGCACAGTGCTGCATCACCACCCGCAATACTTCCATATCACACACAAAAATCAACCGAACAAATTTAAACGAACACTGGACATGCGATATTCCACCTTAATATCGACTCCAGAATATTATGTACAAAATATCCACAAACAAAATGTAATGAAGGTAAGTTTATATAGATAATTGTAGGTTTGCTTAACTTACCTTATATGAACTTGAGGATGTGGCCTAACGCCTAGAGCAGTCAACCTCGACGCTGGGGAACTGCATTCGATGCTCGGCAACGACACTCAGCATCCTGTGAATCTGGGCAAATCACTTAATCTCCCCGTGCCTAGCAAAAATAAAATTAATGTGTCCATCTGTAATGTATTGGAGGAAACCAAGATGGCCGCTGATTAGGAGCTCTTCCAGGGAGCTCCCGGGCCCGGGATTACCAAATCGGTAAATATCCCCTTGTTTACCCACCCATCCGCCTCCAATCTACTTACATTTAACTCCCTTTTACATCGGACTTGGTATTGCAACGTGGCTTACCTTCAGGGATGAACAACCGGGACTCGACCTTCCTCTCACCTTGCCCCCCTCGCTGCTCTTCACCAGGGTCAAACCCTCCGAATCCGGACGTGTTGCAACTTCTCCACCCGCTGTCGCACTGTCTCGGGGCTGTTCCACCGTTGGACTCGCCGCTCCATTGCTGGACTAATTTGCTCTCGATGGGTGTTGCCTCTGCTCGTCGCCTTTTCTTCATCAGCGGTGATGCTGAGGAGCCCAAAGTGGTGTTTTTGCCTTGGTCCCCCACTATTGGGACTACTTGCTCCTGCTGGCTTGCCGTGTGGGGAGCCCTTCGGCTCGAGGCCCCACCGGAGCTCGGGGGCCGGATATTTGCCCGTCCCCTCAGCCCTCGGCCATGTTCTCTGGCGACCTCGTTGCGTGATCGACGAGCCTCCCAAATTCCACCTGATCTACCGCCGGAGCACCTTGACTAGTTCTGTGCCCTGCCGACGCACTGCCCCAGGGTTCGCAGGTACGATCACCGCCCATTCCGCTTGATAGCTGAGGTCTAAGGAGTGTTGATCCACAAGATGGTGATGACCCTCCTGAATCTCACTCCACAAGATGGCGATCGACTGGGGCCCCAAGTGAGGCTATGGTGAGTGATTTTCTGTCTCCACCGTCCGTCCTGCTGGGTCGCCTGATCGGTGATCCTCCTTTGAAGTACCACCCCAGATTGTGTCCAATCTGACCCCCCTGTGAGGACACATTGTATCATATCGTATGTTTTGGTCATGGGGGGACCTTACCTGAGTTTTTCCCAGGATGTTGATGCCCAGTTTTCCTAGTTAGGCCACAGCCATGTGCTGTTTTGGACACGTCTGAGGCCTTTCTTGTTTCCCACCGGAGCGACCCTACGAGATGTAGAGCCGGAGCTGCTCCCTAATGCCGTGCAGCCTTCATCCTCTCTGGCCACAGTGAGTGGTTTCTTCATCGCCACTCCCGATTCCCTGTGAGGCCACAGTGGAGCGATGCTTTGATTGTGTTTGTGGGCTTTCATGTTTTCCACCCAGCAGCAGCCGCGGCCCGATCCTGGGATCCTAGGACTACTTCTTACTCTGCCGATGATCCTATTATTGAGTTCACCTCTCAATGGCACTGCCCGGAGGTAGGGCTGCTGTCTCCTGCTTGTCCGGCCGAGACAGGCCCCCTTTGTTTGATCGTCTTTTTCAATGAATGGCTGAGATATGGACCGATGACTCTCCTGTAGACCTGCCCTGCTAGGAAATATCAGGGGCAAATAAAAATGACTATCTTGAGGTGCCCTGCTCTGGCAGCCAGAAGCACACAGGGCAATCCTAAAGCGCAAATCACTAACAGCTGTGGTATGATCACATGGTTTGAATTTTTACATGAACTCCTAAGCGCAAATGTAATTGCTAAATGAAAGACATAGATCTTGTTTTCCTATGCTCATTGAATGCACTAGCAACGGATCTAACTGTAATGTAACTGTAACTGATCTAACGCTGTAACAGGTCTTAATCCTCACGTAAAGTGCTCTGATACCTCCAGGTATATATATCGCATCATTCTATTCCCAATAACTTTGGCACTGATTGACAAATCTTCACAAATTTTTCAAAACTCGTGGCCCCCTCTGGTCTGCTCCTATCTTAAAAGTTTCGGGGTGATTCGTTAAGGGGGGGGCGAGAAAAAATGGGGCTCCCAAAACGTGTTTTCCCCATCCAATTTCCAATAGGAAACTTTAGACACGGCTACAGCCCGAACTGCTGAACGGATTTACACCAAATTTGGTAAAAAGGTAGCCCTAGGTTCAGAAAGATCCCTTTTTGTTAAATGGTGTAAATCCCTTCAGTAGTTGCTGAGAAAATCTAAATTAAAAAAGTTTCGATATCTATGGCCGCGGAGCATCCGCGCACCCTCCCGATCACGAGCTGCATGGTAATTGGCTGTCAACACTCCAAGCCAGGAAGTATTGGCAGCCATATTGTGCCTCGGTAGAACCGAGGCACAGGAAATCAGTCAAACAAACGTGAAAAAAGAGAAAAGTGGGCAGGGTAGAAACCCCCTGACCCCCTAAGCCTGCTTAGGGGGTCCCAAAAGGACTCCCAGCCCCCCCCCCCAATTTTTTTGTTTAAAAATCATCAAATCTAGCCAAAAATAAAAAAAAATGAAGCGCGGGCTCCCGCTCTTTGTTAATATTTAGACCCCGGGTGGGCCAAATCCAGGGGGTAATATTTGTATGGTAATAGGGGGCCCAAATGGCCCCCCAACCCTGGGGACCGCCACTCCCGGGGCTTTTAAAACATAATTGCGGGGGGGCTCAGCCTCGGGGACCGCTACCCCCCAGGGCTTATCTAAAATATTTGAGGGGGGGCCCCCGGGCTTGTTTTAAAAAAAATAATACATAAAAGCTCTGTGGGGGGGCTTGATCCCCCAAATGCCCGGGGCTCTAAATATTACAATTGGGGGTCCGGGACAGACCCCTAAGCCCCAGGGACCACCATCCCGAGGCGTTGTAAATGGTGGGAGGGGAGCCGCACGCCCTCCCCCTCCTGGAGCCCTGTCATCGCCCTGGGGACAGCCAGCCCCCAAGGCCGGCTTGTGCAGTGTCCCGGGGTGCCCACCCCCAGGACACTGCAGTTTGCTATGGTATTTGGAAGAGAGAGCAGGAAACCAGCTCTCTCTTCCAAATACCAAAGCAGATTGCTTTTCCACACGGGGAGCTGCATCTTAGCAGCTTCCCATGTGGAAAAGCATTGCCGGCTCGTGCAGGACCCTGGGAGCCGGTGGGAGCCTGGTGGGATTGGGGACCCCCCACGCTCCCCAACAGAGAGGGCCAGCCCCGAGGGATGGGGTCCCCATGGCCATAGGTGGCTCGGGAGGGGGGACCACATGGGCCCCCTCCCCAATTATAAAAAACATAAAAAAAATAAAAAAAGAGGCTGGCCCCGGGGGATGGTGTCCCTGGGACATAAATGGCATAAAGATGGAGGCTACGCAGCCCCCCTCCTAAAATTAATTTTAAAAAAAATGGCCAGGCCCCAGGAGATAGGGTCCCTGGGGCCAATTATGGCTTCGGGAGGGGGGCCACGCTGCCCCCTTCCAAATTTTTATTAAAAAGGGGTCAGGCCCTTTGGGATGGGGTCCCCAGGGCCAAAAAAATTAGGAAAAGAAGGGGGGCTAGACAGGCCCTATCTTTAAAAAATAAATAAATAAAAAAGACTGACATCGCGCCGGAGGCCCGCACCCTCCATGCAGCACTTTGCAAACGCACCCCTGGCAAGTTTGCAGATGGGGAACTAATTCCCCATGAATACTGGGGGTCCCTGGGTGCCAACTAGCCCACCAGGAACCTCCAGTATGCGCCAGGGAGCTGCATTGCAGAGAGGTGTTCAGAGACCACGCCCCTATTTACACCTCTCTGCAACACAGCTCTGTGGCGCTTACTGGAGGTAGGTAGTAGGCTACTTTGACTCTAGGGACCCTCAGGATTCAAGGAGACTTAATCTCCCAACATAAAACGGCCACAGGGCGTGTTTACACAGTGGTGAAGGGAGGGGACTGGGCCTGAGGTGACATGTGCAAACACGCCCTGTGGTTCGTTTAAAGTTGGGGAAATATTTCCCCTCCAATCCTGAAGGCCCCTGGGGGATAACTAGCCACCAGATGCTTCCAGTAAGCGCCCCTGTCCTTCGTTGCAGAAAGGTGGCCCAGGTCGTGCCCCTTTTTACACCTCTTTGCAACACAGCTCTGTGGTGCTTACTGGAGGTACCTAGTGGGCTAGTTGGACCCTAGGGACCCATAGGATTCAAGGGTACTTAATCTCCCAACTTAAACCGGCCACAGGGCGCGTTTACACAGTGGTGAATGGAGGGAGCGGGGCCTGAGGTGACGTGTGCAAACACGCCCTGTGGCGCGTTTTAAGTTGGGGTAAATAATTCTCCTTCAATCTCGAGGGCTCCTGGGGGCCAACTAGCCCACCAGGTGCTTCCAGTAAGCGCCACTGCGCTATGTTGCAGAGAGGTGGTCCAGGACGTGCCCCTTTTTACACCTCTCTGCAACACAGCTCTGTGGTTCTTTCTGGAGGTACCTAGTGTGCTAGTTTGACCCTAGGGACGCTCTGGATTCAAGGGGACTTAATCTCCCAACTTAAAATGGCCACAGGGCGTGTTTACACAGTGGGGAAGGGAGAGAGGCCTGAGATGACATGTGCAAACATGCCCTGTGGCACGTTTTAAGTTGGGGAAATAATTCCCCTTCAATCCTGAGGGCCCCTGGGGGCTAACTAGCCCACCAGGTGCTTCCTGTAAGCGCCACTGCGCTGTGTTGCAGAGAGGTGGTCCAGGCCGTCCCCCTTTTTAAACCTCTCTGCAACGCAGCTCTGTGGCGCTTACTGGAGGTACCTAGTGGGCTAGTTGGAGCCTAGGGACCATCAGAATTCAAGGGGACTTAATCTCACAACTTAAAACGGCCACAGGGCGGGTTTACACATGGTGAAGGGAGGGGATGGGGCCTGTGGTGACGTGTGCAAACAAGCCCTGTGGTGTGTTTTAAGTTGGGGAAATAATTCCACTTCAATCCTGAGGGCCCCTGGGGGCCAACTAGTCCACCAGGTGCTTCCAGGGAGCACCAATGCGCTGCGTTGCAGAAAGATGGTCCAGGCCATGCCCATTTATACACCTCTCTGCAATGCAGCTCTGTGGCATTGACTGATGATACCTGGTGGGCTAGTAGGACCCAAGGGACACTCATGATTCAAGGGGACTTTATCCCTCAAATTAAAACGGCCACAGGGCGTGTTTGCACACGTCAGCTCAGTCCACCCCTCTCTTCACCAGTGTGCAAACGCGCCCTGAGGCGCGTTTTAAGCGGTAGTTTTAACCCCCTGCCCTATTATGTACTAGGGTCTTACAGAGGAGGCCATGGTAATCACAGGGGTACCCCAATGCATAGTGTTCCCTAGTGTATGTAGGTGTTTTAATTGTATTCTAAGTGTCTTTTAGCATAGCATTGGCTATAGGACTGGTTAGTCAAAGTCAGTTACCACCAGTACCCATAGGAAAAAGTTGAGGGTACAGGGTGATTTTGCAACAAGGCCTCTTTCTGCTCCTCTGTTTGTTCTTTCTGCACATCTTGCTTCTTCCTGCACTTTTCTTCGTCTTTGATGACTTCTGTTGCTTCTTTCTGCATTTCTTTTTCTTCTTTCTGTGTGTTTTGTCTTCTTTCTTCAAATGTCCTACCACTGTAGGCATAGTTAGAAACTAGCATTAAAAAACCTTTGAAATTAACTGAAAAAACCATAGGTTTCAGGCACGTTATAGTTACAAATTAGCATTTAAAAAACCTTTGAAATTCACTGAAAAAACCTTAGGTTTCAGGCACGTTATATTTACAAATTAGCATTTAAAAAACATTGGAAATTCACTGAAATGTTAGTTTCTATTTTTGAGTGTGTGCATCAAAGGTTATGTTAGGGTGAGAGGAGGTCTGCCACTCTATCACAAGGATGATGTCACCATTGATGTCATCACTGATGTCATTTGAGATGTAATATGTGACGTCATCAGCAGTGCATTGCGGGTGCGCAAGTTATAGTTAGCTAAACTAACTATAACGGTGGAATTTCAATGATTTTGTACGAGTGAAATGTCAAACTAACTATAACGCCCCTGAAACTTATGGTTGTTTCAGTGAATATATATATATATATATATATATATATATATATATATCCACACAGTCCAGGAGCCCAAAGTAGACAGGCCACACGGAAGTCTGTAAGAACACTTTTAATGCAGCGCGCCAGTGCAGAAACAAACAGGAAAGCCCTTCAGTTCAACAAATAAGCAACTTGCCAGACGCGTTTCGGGAGCCTAGCACGCTCCCTTCTTCTGTGGCTTTGCAAATACGAAGGAGTTGCTGCATTTTCAGTTTAAACAACACACACCTGCCCCTCCCTGGGCGTGGCCGCGAACAGCCTCCTGGGTGTTGTATTGTCATCGCTAATTTCAGTCCCAGTGGATGCACTCTCCTTCCCAAAATTATGCACGTTTCCTCCCAAGTGGGTAGAGGCGCCAACCTGCCAATCTGCACCCTGCTTTCTTGCTGCATTATTGCGGGCTGTAGCGCACACCTGGATAGCGCTAGAGCCCCTTCCGCTCTCAATGCATGGCATCCTATGTGCCAAGGGAGTCGAAACGCGTCTGGCAAGTTGCTTATTTGTTGAACTGAAGGGCTTTCCTGTTTGTTTCTGCACTGGCGCGCTGCATTAAAAGTGTTCTTACAGACTTCCGTGTGGCCTGTCTACTTTGGGCTCCTGGACTGTGTGGATTTTTGCGGCCAGCCTGGTCGCGGACATGGCTCAGCGTGTATTCACGACTCCCTTGGCACATAGGATGCCATGCATTGAGAGCGGAAGGGGCTCTAGCGCTATCCAGGTGTGCGCTACAGCCCGCAATAATGCAGCAAGAAAGCAGGGTGCAGATTGGCAGGTTGGCGCCTCTACCCACTTGGGAGGAAACGTGCATAATTTTGGGAAGGAGAGTGCATCCACTGGGACTGAAATTAGCGATGACACTACAACACCCAGGAGGCTGTTCGCGGCCACGCCCAGGGAGGGGCAGGTGTGTGTTGTTTAAACTGAAAATGCAGCAACTCCTTCGTATTTGCAAAGCCAGAGAAGAAGGGAGCGTGCTAGGCTCCCGAAACGCGTCTGGCAAGTTGCTTATTTGTTGAACTGAAGGGCTTTCCTGTTTGTTTCTGCACTGGCGCGCTGCATTAAACGTGTTCTTACAGACTTCCGTGTGGCCCGTCTACTTTGGGCTCCTGGACTGTGTGGATTTTTGCGGCCAGCCTGGTCGCGGACATGGCTCAGCGTGTATTCACGACTCCCTTGGCACATAGGATGCCATGCATTGAGAGCGGAAGGGGCTCTAGCGCTATCCAGGTGTGCGCTACAGCCCGCAATAATGCAGCAAGAAAGCAGGGTGCAGATTGGCAGGTTGGCGCCTCTACCCACTTGGGAGGAAACGTGCATAATTTTGCGAAGGAGAGTGCATCCACTGGGACTGAAATTAGCGATGACACTACAACACCCAGGAGGCTGTTCGCGGCCACGCCCAGGGAGGGGCAGGTGTGTGTTGTTTAAACTGAAAATGCAGCAACTCCTTCGTATTTGCAAAGCCACAGAAGAAGGGAGCGTGCTAGGCTCCCGAAACGCGTCTGGCAAGTTGCTTATTTGTTGAACTGAAGGGCTTTCCTGTTTGTTTCTGCACTGGCGCGCTGCATTAAAAGTGTTCTTACAGACTTCCGTGTGGCCTGTCTACTTTGTGCTCCTGGACTGTGTGGATTTTTGCGGCCAGCCTGGTCGCGGACATGGCTCAGCGTGTATTCACGACTCCCTTGGCACATAGGATGCCATGCATTGAGAGCGGAAGGGGCTCTAGCGCTATCCAGGTGTGCGCTACAGCCCGCAATAATGCAGCAAGAAAGCAGGGTGCAGATTGGCAGGTTGGCGCCTCTACCCACTTGGGAGGAAACGTGCATAATTTTGGGAAGGAGAGTGCATCCACTGGGACTGAAATTAGCGATGACACTACAACACCCAGGAGGCTGTTCGCGGCCACGCCCAGGGAGGGGCAGGTGTGTGTTGTTTAAACTGAAAATGCAGCAACTCCTTCGTATTTGCAAAGCCACAGAAGAAGGGAGCGTGCTAGGCTTCCGAAACGCGGCTGGCAAGTTGCTTATTTGTTGAACTGAAGGGCTTTCCTGTTTGTTTCTGCACTGGCGCGCTGCATTAAAAGTGTTCTTACAGACTTCCGTGTGGCCTGTCTACTTTGGGCTCCTGGACTGTGTGGATATATATATATATATATATATATATATATATATATATATATATATATATATATATATATATCTCCCCCTGCCTGCTTTGTTTATCCTTGTGCCTATGCTCTGCTTATTCTCCCTCCCCGTCGTCCTTTTACATTACCCCCTTACACCTCTACACACCATTAACCAACGGATGTAACTTGTAATTGATGCACCTTCTGTAACAGTGTGTACATTGTAACCTTTTAACCCTACCAGCCTGAGTCCCCTTCTGAGAGAGCCCACAGTGACAAGGGAGTTACACATAGTGTAGGACTGGGATTGATCCCCTTACCTACGGGAACCGTCTCCTACCCTGCCAGAAGTCGGACACTGTGTTCACGCTGGGTTTTCTACCCCCACCCCCTCCTCTTCCCTCCTTCATTCTTCTAAGTGTGCCCGTGACCAAAGCACTACTCTCCCCTTGTTGAGGAGGGATCCAGCATCTATGCCCTGAAGTCTCAGCGCCCCGTCTGAGAGAGTCCATCGCGACAAGGGAATCACACATAATGGAAGACTGGGACTGATGCCTTTACCACGGGGAGCCGTCTCCCAACCAGCCGCACATAAGACGCAGTTATTTCCTCGTCTCCTCGCTGTGCCTCATAATCCCTCCCCACCTCTTCCCTCCTTCTTTCTTTGCTTACCTCCCCTATTCCTTTCCTCTCTACCCTGAATCCCTCTCCCTATGCCTGCTTTGTTTATCCTTGTACCTATGCTCCACTTAATCTCCCTCCCCATTGCCCATTTACATTACCCCCTTACCCTTCTACACGCCATGATCCAACGGATGTAACTTGTAATTGATGTACCTTCTGTAACAATGTGTAATCTTGTAACCTATGTAACTATCCTCATGTAAAGTGCTCTGATACCTCCGGGTCTAGCCAGCTCTCTATAAAACTCAAGTAAATAAATAAATAAATAAATAAATCTGTAACACAACTGGGGCTCATGTAAAGCACTCTGATACCTGACATCTTCAAGCCCAGTTCCAGCTATATAAAACTCCCCCCCACAAAAAAGGTACATAGATGTTGCATTAAGAATAGTAAGTCTACACTTACCTATATGCACTTCTCTTCTCAATATCTGTGTCCACGACTTTTGGTAGCACAATGTTTCTGTTGTCAATATTTAACATACAATCACTGCTTTTTTTTTTAAACATCTTTTTATTAAGTCTTTCTTCTGATTACATACAGCGGAATATAGATGGATCGTGCATTACAACAATCATACAACATAATTGCTGGGAGCGCTGTGGATCAAATATGCATTAAACAACAAATTATTACATACAGAGATGTGGCCCAGTCCCTGTATCACTGCTCGAACACCGACTAAGTTGTTATGCAAAGGATGTACATTGTCTCTGTGTACAATGGCTACGACAAGGATTAGAGTGCGATGTTCATCTAAATAAACTATAACTAACAACCAAATCATAAAGAAACGAATCAATCGCCATATCCAGCCTGTGGAAATCATGCTATGTAACAGGTGAGAGGGTGTGTGTGTAGACCAATGTACTTTAAAGGTAGAAGAAACAACGATGAAGTACCATGTTAATATTACGGTGCATGAGGGGGGAGTGTCTCGTTGTTGGTCCTACTGTACATGGCTCAAACCTGCTTAGCATTAGCCAAGAATATCCTGTTTAACATACAATCGCTCATACATCCTACAGCGCACCGGTTTGAAATCTAGTGAGCTATCACGGCCATCTCAATAGCACCGTCCACTAAATTAGACTGCACATAAGAAAAGTGGCAGCTGCTACTTATTGGGGGTTGTGGGGCGGGGGATAAAAAAATCACTTACCTGCAGGCCAGCCGCTGCCTCTCGGTCCTCTTCAGTCAACTGACTACAGAAGCAAGAAGCACACAGGCTCCCAGACTCCCTTGGCCAATCAGAACGCTGCTCTCACCAGCATGGCAGAGCATTGTGTTTGGTCTGAGTGCCGTGATTTGATGGGGGACGGGGGACCTGTGCATATTCTCCACCCAGGCTGTGCAATACAGCCGGGTTGAGAACATGCTAAGTGTGCATGACTGTTTGGCTGGCCCAAGAAGGCCAACCAAACTGATAAGCACACTTAAGAGAACACCACGCTCTGAATATCTCACTGATGGGTCATATGACTTAAGACTCATGCAACCACATAATAAATCCCTCCTTGCACTTTTTTTCTGACACCGAAGGCATGCACCTACATTCTTAAGCACAATCTCACAAGTTACAAAACACAGTCCTAGGGTCTGATTATGATGCAGGCGGACAACACCGTTGCGGGCAAGGAACCCCCTGACCAAAGGTCGGCAGTTCCGACATCCCAATTTGGATGCACAGTTGGAAACATGATTTTCCAATGGGAGCATGTGCGGCGGGCTGAAAATGCCTGCAGCACAAGCTCTCGTTGAAAAATTTATGTTTTTAAACATCCCTGCACCGTGTGGTAGACACCGTGCAGGGCTCCCAGGCCACGATGCCGAGGGCCAGAGTGCGAAGGGGCCCCAATGTTGCTTTGCAACAGCCTTTCCATGTCAGAAAGGCCGACATGGAATGGCTGTCCGAAACCAACATCATAACCCTGATGGCAGAGCCACCGTCATAAAGGAATTATGAAGACTTTCAGATGCACTGACAGGCTCCTTGAGCCCGTCGGAAAGGTTCGGTCAGTCCCTCCAACTGCTGTCCCCGACCGCACACATTGTAAAGCGTCAATCGAACTGCCGTAAAATAAAGACAAGGGAACCCTACTCACAACGGAGCCTTGGTGATTTAGTATTATAGGAAAAAACTGTGGCTCCAGTGGGAAAAATTGCTTAAATGTTGGTTCTAGAATTGGCAGAAAGTTCGCATATATATGCAGGGAATTGGGTGAGATGTCAGATATGGAGACACACAGACACACTGATTCAGTACTTAAATGTTTGTATTGAGAATAATTTTTCAGTGAAAACAATTTAAACGATTTACAATAAATATTTACAGTTGTGTTGTGTGTCCTAAGTGAAATTATGAACCAAAAACATAAGAATAACATATATATAGCAAATGTGTATGAGGTTTCAGATACACTTTTGTGGTTTACAGAAAGCAACCACTATCTTTTTTCACTTTTCAAGTACATGACATCCATATAATGACAGAATGTCAGTTGCAATGGTTCGCTTTTTCTTATTTGTCGGCGGCGTTTCGACCCTAATATGGATATAGGGTATCTTCAGGACCTACGGTGTGGGGGACATCTGATTTGGATTTGCTAGAGTATTCGTCATGCATGTGATCAACCGTGTGCAGGTGAATTAAATTACTTACTAGGAGACCCAGCCGGGTTCCCAAAAAAGCGTGTGAGTTGCAGCAATTTCTGGATGCACAATGGCTGTCCTTAGTATTCTCTGGCTTGCGTGAAGATTCAACAGGCCTGTTATCAATATCTCATTCAACACGGGTGCCGGTATGCATTCTCCGCGGCAGGGGGTTAATTTATTTTCCTGTTTGTTGCCTGTCTTTAGGCAGAGGGACCACCAGCGTCAGTCTCTCTGTGGTGCGTTGACACCAGTTTATTTAATCTAAACTAGACAAGACCAAAATGACAAATATCCAACATACACAGGTCAAGAATGTGATTTTAAAGAGTTCTAGGGTTCAGGTTCCGTAGGAAGCGTCTCGCAAAGGCACGATGCGATGATCTTCGGGACGACGACTATCTCAGGTGCGGCGGGAATGCGATGCGCAGATTTGATCTTCTCCTCTCGCGGCCCCTCGATGCGATGGCTCTGCAACGAAACCCGCAGCGCTGTGATGCCGTCCGCAAGCAAGCTGTGCGGCGATCTCACCCAGCGACGACAGGCTCTGCGACGATACTCGAAGTGATCGTAATATTCCCGCACCAGAGCAATGCGTTGCGCAAGCGAAGGATGCGTCCGTTCTTGTAGCGGCAACAGGCGCTGCGACGATCTCGATCTTCGCGGCGGTGGGAATTTCCTCGTACTGTCGGGGATGCACTCCGCAAGGGAGTGATGCATGAACATTTGCAGATTGTCTTACTTTCTCCTTTTCCAGCTTCCCAAACAACAGGTACAACTTCCAGAAGCACCACACCGGACCAAGCACTATAGGAAGGACAGAACTCATACAGGAGAGTTCAGGGGGGAAGCTGGGGGTGAAGTCCTTTTGTTTCTGGGACTTCTTAACAGGGAGCCAGCTCTACTCAGGCCCTTGGAGATCTCTCCAAGCAAGGGGACACAGCACAAGCAAAGTCCTTCCCCTCTCCTTGGCAGCAAAACAACTGCAGGTCAGCCCACAAACACACAGCAGGACAGTCCTTCCTCTTCAGTCTTCCAGCTTTCTCCTTGGCAGAGGTTCCTTCTTGATTCCAGGATGATCTAATTTTCTGTAGTCTGGGGTCCTGTACTTATACCCCAAAAAGTATTTGTTCCCTTTGTGCAGGAGGGCTCTGTGCCCGGTCTGAACCAGTTCTGGGTGTTCCTTGAGCACTTTGTTTTCCTGGCTTCTCCTTCCTTCCAGAGAGAGGGGCAGGGTTGTCAGCCGCCCAGCAGGAGGTGGAGCCAGCATTGTGGAAGGCAGGCACAGCCCTATTCAGGCCCAGGTGCTACCCCTCCCACCACTCTAGATGCAGATGGAGCTATTCAGCCCAGGGATGGCCCACTCAGCCTCTGGGAGCCACCCAGCCCCTGTCACTCACAAACCAGACAGTCAATTGACAAACGGGCCAAGGCTTCCAGAAAGGTCAAACAAGGAAACAGCCACCTTCTAAAAGTGCCGTTTTCAAACACAGGATTTAAAAAATATCATTCCTAAAAGATGTGTTATTAAATTCGGAGTTCAGGGATACCAGACTTTTATGTCCTATATTGCTCCTATGGGAAGATATGCAGGTAACCATTGTACACAGCATTCCCCATTATAGCCTATAGGCAAGCTAGCCTTACCATAGTGAAAAACGAAAATGGCTGCAATCCACTACCAGAGCATGTCACCCACACTAGTACATGCTCTACCTTTCACGTACACTGCACCTTGCCCAGGGGGGTACCTTGGGCCTTCCATAGGGGTGTCCGATGTGTACAGAAAGGGAAGGATTAGGCCTGGTCAGTGGGGTCACTGGCCAGGTTGACATGGCAGTCCACAGACTACACACAGGCACTGCAGTGGTAGGCCCGAGACACCATTTTAGGGCTACTCATGTGGGTGGCACAATCAGTGCTGCAGGCCTACTAGTAGCAGTTGAATCACCAGCCCTGGCACACTCAGTGCACTTTACTAGGGACTTCTTGGTAATACAAATATGCCAGTCATGGATAACCAATTAGAATAACAATTTACTCAGGGAGCACTTGCACTTTGACACTGATCAGCAGTGGCAAAGTGCCCAAAGCATCTAAACCAGCAAAACGAAATCCCGCACAGCTTCAAAAATACAGGAGGTAGATGCAAAAAGTCAGGGGAAACTACGCCAAAGATGCCAGGTCTAACAGTCATTGCTGCACAGTTACGGGAATAGGCACCGGGCTGGTTACAGATGAACATGTGAGCATATGCATGTGCAAACATGTGCAGGCTGCATGTGTGAGACTACTGTCATGCACAGCCTGTTATCTGTACACAGGTTGCCTATCGCAGAAAGGGACTCTGCAAAGCTTGGTGCTACCCTGGGGAGGGACTATGATATGGGTGTGCATTCATAGGGTAGGTCTGAGTTTTTTTCCATATATTATACAAATAAACTATATCTTCCCTAAAATACCATTTTGTGCTACTTAGCCCTACAAAGTAAAGCAAGATATCAAACTGGGGCAAAACTTGCAACCCGAGTTTGAATTTGTAGTCCTCAACATTACACATACTCATCTTATGGTACTTCCGGATTTGCCATATCTCTCTGGCTTAGCTCCTAATCAGATTCCTAGATCTGTCCCCCAGACTGGGCCAAGTTACTTATTCTTCTATCCAGCAGTGGGATCAAAGGGCTCCCCACACAAAATGGCAATTTTCAGAGATTGACTAAGTGCCTCGGAAAGGAAGAGATGAGAAGGAAATCTTCATATAATAATTAGCTTGTCACACTTCACCTGGAGCAGGACCACCCAGGCCACTGAAACAAAGGAGGGAGTCCAGACGCCTTGATCTAACCCTCGAGAGGTTAGCTTTTCAAGATTTGGTAGGAAGAAATTAGATAGTTGTTTTAGCTAGGCTGAATCTAAGGCTCGCAGATTAGTTCTGACCAAAGAATACTCAAATCATCATTTTGGATTGTCACAAAATGCTGTGCAAGAGAATTGAGGCAGGGGCAGAGTGATGATGTGGCATTCTAGGATTGACCAGGGAACCTGGCCCCTGAAATGTTCCACCCCACTTAAAAACCCCTGCGCAAAGAAGAGACAGCTGATAAGACCCTGGATCTGGGAGGGACAACAGCAAGAGATAGACTGCTAGAAGGAGAAGCCACCATATTCCCTGCAAGGATGGACTTTAGACTGTGTCTCCAGCTGTTGCCCAGAAAAGGGAGGGGTCTCTCCAGGGCCAGTGGTGCTGTCCCCTTATGCCCCCTGAGGTCAAGTTGGGGGAAATGAAGTTAACTCCACTGACACCCTGGTGCCCATCAAGATACTTCGAGACTTTGGCGCCAGAGAGTGCAGCATGGAGGGTGCTCTGCTGGATGGTTGTGGAGTGCTGAATGAGCTGCCCCCACCAGCAGGAGAAGAGCACCAGGAGCCAGGCAGGGTACAGGTCTGGCACAAGGAGCAATTCAGAGGCCAAGTAGCCGGAAGAAAATGTTCCTTGTGTTAGGCCTGGCCAACAAGAGAAACATGAGACAAACATGGAGAGAGTCAGCCTAATGGGGCCAGAGATATAGCTAATAACAGATGTGACCTCTAAGAAATACAAATAAAAGCATGACACTCTGTTGATATGTCTCTTCTCTACCCCAAGGGTCGGTTAGGGCTTGGAGTCAGCACATTTGTATTTCAATTTCACTTTTGGGGAGGGAGGGTGTGTGGGCCCCCCTCCTTGTTCCCCAGACTACAAAACATACCATAAAAACATAACAGCATAACATAATAAAATCTAGCATAATATAATGTAACATAACACAACACAAACTTGCCTCGCACTGACCATATTGCTACATCCCACATTAGGGCTGAGTGCATCTGCGTGACTCTGCTAATTGAAGAAAGGGTTGTCTGTAAAACCATTGAGACACAGCTGGAGGAGTGTTGAAAGATGTATGTGTGATTGATTGTGAGCCAGCACATTTTGAAACTTTTAAAGAGCTTTTTTAGACCAACTTTTTAACTCAAAGTAGGTTTAAATTAAACTCTTAATAAGCGCTCCATACTTGGGTCTGAAAGGAATTTGTTTTCATTGTTTATAAGTCAATATGCTGAGCCGCTCAGTCTTTGTCAAGGATTATTTATACCTACCTCTGCTTCATCGCAGAAGGATTGGTTGTATTCCGTGGACAGAGGAAAAAATCTAAAAATGCACCAAGGGCCATATTTTACATTGTGCCCCAGAGAGCAACGGGTGTGTGCACCCACTTTATGCACCCCCAGGGCACAATGGTATTACAGAGGGGGCAGCAGATGCTTGTGTGTTCTCTTCTATAATATTGATAGAGCTGGTGCACATGTTGCGCCAGCACTATCATAAGACGGTGTTCCCACATGTGCAATGGGGGGTTGGCAGCAGGAAATGAGGGAATCACTTTGCCTCTGTGCCCGTGCCTAATTATAGACGCCATCGCAGAGGAGGAGAATTGAATGTGCGCCACAAACAGCTGGGGCACTTTCAGTGGCCTCTGAAAGGCAGCCTTCTGGAGGGGAGAAGGTCCATAGCCCCCCCCAGACAGCCCCCTGCAGGCAGGTAATATCACTCACTGCAGCCGCCGCCAAGAAAGTGCACATGGGTTGCCATTTGCACTGTGGCTTGCCATTTGCAGTGTGAAACAGCAAGCAGTTTTTAAACAGCTGTTCCATATTTCACTTGAATGAGCTGCCCCCAGAGCAATACGCGTTTGTGGCTGCCCTCGGGTCAGCGCATTCTTTGTAGGTACACTGACAAATTATAGACACCCACAATATCCCCATTCAAAACTTTTGTGGCCAAAATATCGATGTGAAAAATATCTACATCCTAAACGTATAATGATTGGTACAAAAATATCAAGAAAAAGAGTATTGATGTCATAGTTGATGACATAAATTAATAAATATTAAATATATTAAAGAATAAAATACATTAAAAAAAATTAGATTTAAGATACATTTTAACAAACAAACTTAATTTAAAAAAACACACATATATAATAATTGATATACATATATTTACTTTAAAATGGTTATTAAACTAATAATTTTAATGCATTTTATAATTTTGCATATTTGTATATTTATATATATTTCCAAACAATCCTGATCCACACGAAAAGGAGGCGGCACACCAATTCTGTCCATGAGTGGTTTATTGTGCAAAACAATGCGTTTCGGCCTGGGCAGCCTTTGTCAAGTGAGCCAAGAAAGCCATTAAGTGCATGCAGCATCATAATGGAAATCAAGGACATCCTAAAGTGCAGTGATGTTTCTAGATCTACAATGCCGGTCTAGAAAATAAGGTAGCTTATATTTTGACCATATTTACATTCATATTACAACTCATTTCAATTTATAAATGCAAATAAATTCTAAAGCAAAATCAAAATAAGAAGATAGACTCCTTTACATGCGGGACTATGAAACACCGTTCATCGTGCTCGATTGACCTCTCAATAGAGGTGGTAGAAAGATTTAAGTTGCCCTTGCTATAGATAAAAGACCACAATAAAAATGACATTTCTGAAAATACATCAACATTATTAATGTGCAATTCTATTAAACATTCAAGGGAGGAGGTCAAATACCAACCCGGCCGCTCTATGAATGCATATTACGCAATGGCGACCACAGTGGTGATAAAATAAAACCCACAATGTAACAATCAGCCAGGCGAATTTTTTCTTGGGTGTTTGGAGGAGCAGGTGGTATGGACCGACACTAATAAAAAGTTCACCGATCATGTGCCCCTATGGCTAAGGTATATCGATGGCCTTTTTATTATCTGGGATGGGGACAAGGAGCTAGCACTGAGGTTCATTGAGTCCCTTTCATGTAATAATTTAAACCTGAGATTCACACCTAAAATCAGTGAAATACAATGTGACTTCTTGGATATACATGTCACGGTGCAGGGTAACAAAATAGTAACCAATTTATTTAAAAAAGAAACGGTGGGCAACAGTACCCTACATGCACGTAGTCATCACCCCACCTCTCTCCTCAACAGCATCCCTTATGGTGAACTATTGCGCGCCCGCAGAGTTTGCAGTACTGATAGTGGCTATAGGAAAGAAAATGACACAATATTACAAAGGTTAAAAAAAAGAGGGTATTCAGATAGAATTCTGTCCCACGCCACTTCCAAGCTAAAAGATGTTACACAGACAGATGTCCAATTTAAAAGAGATAGGATATCTCTTAAGTATCAATCGACCAATGTCCCTAGAATGATCACTACATATAATGCCAGATCCAATAGACTGAAATCCATCATGAGAAACCATTGGGGTCTCATTCAGGCGGATCCCGTCATTGGGAAAAGCATAGGCAACTCACCAATAGTAACCTACAAGAGACCGAGATCTCTCAGGGATAAATTGGTCCAGAGTTATTATCAGACTGTTGTTGTTGTTGTATGCACTTTATTCGATATAAAATATCATAAAAGCAAGAACAAGAAGGAGTTGACAAATAATAGGAGTTCAACATTTCATACATCCAATATCCATTTAAAAATGTTCTAAATTCCAGTAAAAACTTTACAATATATACAATAAAACAGACATCGAAGCCTAATGATGTATAGATGGCAGTTTGGCCCTTGGCACATTAGCTCTTGCTATCCTTTAGCAGCTTAGTACGTGTCCACCAGGCGCTGCCTAAATATTTTGCTACTGCACAGGTCAAATTTCAAATTTCAAATTTCACATTTCAAAACAAGCTTTATTCGATTTTCAAGATAAAATTATAAAAGCATGGGAATACAATAAATACATTTGAACAAGTAATAAAACATAATAGTCATAATAAGCTTGAAGAATGTTCATAAATTGACATTTCAAATGTTTTTATGATTTAAAATAGTATTTAAAAATAATGGATTCATTGCACAGTACTATGACCAACACAATTTAAATTCATGGGCTTTACATAGTGTTCCTAAATTTAACGATGAGTTTTAAAAACCTTGAGACTGCGTATATAACATTAACATCTTCTAGTTGCTGTAATTTCGTGTATGCTAATCTGCAGGACCGAATCCCCCAAGCTTTCACAACGGGTATCAAAAGGGCCCTTCGCGGTCTCTTAAAGAAAGTGCAAAACAACACACAATGTATGCTAGATTGTGTTAAAATATCATCGCACGGGCACAGTTGAATTTCTGAAGACCAGTCGTTACAGGTAGGAAAGGTGACCAGACGGAAGAAAGTGCCTAATCTCAGACGGGTCATGAGCATGCGGGCGTGTGGACTTAGGTCCAAGTTGAGATAGTATTGGAGGCCTTCATGTTGGGTGATTGCCTGGTACCTGAGAACTGTGTATTTCTTTTTCTCTAAATTCCTTCTGTCAGTAATTAAATGGTCAAGGGCCATCTTTTTCAGCGCGCCTCTTGATATCCCCTCCATAGTGGATGGTGTGTCAAAAAATTCTGGGTGGCCTATCTTCGTGAAGAAGTTTTTCACGTAGGATAGCCATCTAATATTGACTGCCCCATCCAGTGAGAGACAATCAGCTAATACCTCTCTGTTGAAAGTAGTCTCTTCCGTCACCCAGACCTTATGCCACAGCATTAGGGGAGAGATCTTGATGGTGTCACAAATGTAGGGGAGTCCTACTTCAATATGAGTCATGAATGTTGATGTGTATTTAGAGACGCCAAGTAAGTGGCAGATGAACTGGTTCTCACAACTTTGTAGCATCTGTGAGTTTTCAATCCCCCTAACCCGGCCCCATATGTTGCTGTGGATACGGATTTGGCCTTATAAATCTGTATTAGTTCCTTCGCGGGCTTTCCCCCAATTTTAGCAGAGAAGTTGTTCAGGGCACCAATGGAACGGGTGAAGGCTAGTTTCCTAGCAGCTACTGCTGGTTGCCAGCTCCCCCTCCTGTCAAAGGTAACGCCTAGGTAGCAAAACCTGTCAGTTGTTTCAATTCTTTGTGATTCTAAATATATAGGGCAGGATCCCTTTCTTGGCCCACGACCACAGGACATAGTGTAGGTTTTAGGAATGTTTACTTTTAGTCCCTTTTCCCTCATGAAAGTGGTAAAGTGTGCCACAGCCCGCTGTAGTCCAATTCTGGTCCGCGACATTATTGCCGCATCATCGGCATACAAAAGTAGTGGCACCGGTGAGCCATTTATAGAGGGGTAGTCACACTGAAAATTATTTAAGTGCTCCCCAATAGAATTAACATAAATGGTAAACAGCAGGGGGGCTAGAATGCACCCCTGCCTAACCCCCCTAAAAAATGGGAAATTTAGCTGAGCATTCCCCCTGGCGTCCAAATTTCACCCTTGCTCCTTACATCTTTGTACAGTTCTTGAATAAAGGTGAGGATTTCAGCATTAATGCCCAAGTTGAACAGTGTTTTCCATAGGAGCACATGGTCCACGCAGTCGAAGGCGGAGCTTAGGTCTATAAGGGTGATATATAATTTTCCGCTCCTCGCCTGTGTGTATTTTGCAGTGATTAGAGTCAGGTTCAAACACTGTTCCACTGTCCCTTTCCCTGGCCGGAAGCCATACTGTAAGTTGGAGATAGCCTGGTTTTCATCATCCCAGCTTTGAATTCTATTTAGAATTATTCTACCGGCCACCTTCATTAAAGCGTCGAGGAGAGAGATTGGCCTGTAACAAATGGGGTCATTTCTATTGCCCTTCTTAAATGTTGGCACGACAATTGCGTCATGCCAAGATGGAATGAATCCATGTTGCTTGGACTTATTTAAGACATTCGTGAGTAGGGGTGCCCAGAAGTCCATCTCTGCCTTATAAACGTCGATAGGGACGCCATCGGGCCAGGAGCCTTACCAGACGAACTCTCCGTGATGGCTTTAATAACTTCTTGATAACTAAAGGTTATATCTAGGGGAAATGCGCATAAGTCATCAGGTTTAGTTGGGTCTATCATACCGTCGTTAAGAGTGGACAAGCTATGCCCATCGATCGGTCTATTATAAAGCTGTTTAAAATGGGTCACCCATGTGTCCCCTGGGATAGCTACGTCTATAAAATCCTCCACTCTACTTTGCAGGTATGGGGCGTTGATCACTTTCCAGAAGGCCGTGTTGTTTCGTTGTTCCGAGGCCTGGCGCAGGGACGCCCAGGCCTCCCTTTTTAGGGTTGCTTTCCTGGTGTTAATAGTTAGTTTGTAATATCTCCTCATTGGCGAATTAAATCTTGATTTTTAGGTTTATTCTGTAACGCCTTTTTTAAGGATGATAGTGCTTTGGTGCATTTTTGGTCAAACCACCCTTGGGCTTTATTTGCAACTGATCTGCGTTCTCTGATTAGAAGGTTCTTCACCGCCAGTTGAATGTTTGAGAAGGAGGCCATAACTTTGTCAGGCTCTTCGTTGTCTGTCAGACATGTCAAAATGTCTTCGAAGGATGCTGTGATTAGATTTTTTAAGAACCCGACGGGCTCAACCTTCTCCCATTTGATAACATAACCGTTAGTTTCAGTTAGTTTGACCTTTGATGTGTAATTAGCTTCCTTTTCATTTAGTCTTAACTCTCCCTTTTTTTTTACTAAAAAGGATATGGGATATTGATCACCAAAGAGATTGTTGCCTGTTTCCCAAGTGATCACGGATCCTGCATGAGCTAAGGACATTAAAGTAAAATCGATAGTGGAGTTGCACCCCGGTCCATTGAAAGTTGGTTGGAAAAGGACAATCAGGCTGCATAGCTCATTCACAAAGGACAGATTGAGGTGAAAGATCATGTTATTGATGATATTGCCTAATTTTGAGTGGACAAAGTGGGTTGGACAGTCTTCCCTATAATCCGCCAGGTCGCACAAACCAGTAGCAGAACCAGGGCAGACAGTACAGTTAAAATCACCGACCCAAATTATCACTGTGTCTGCTGCTAGCTGATATCTTAAAGATGTTAGACTATTCAGGAGGCTGTGAAAAGTAGGCTCAATCATATTAAGGGGTACATTATTATAAAAATTTATTAAAATTACATTAGGTAAGTGACTCCCTCTAAGGACCAGTATCTGGTAAAACACTGTGTTTAGGAGCTTGCTAACTTTTATGTCAGCTGTAGTTGCAACATAGGTGCAGAGACCTCCTTTGTTCCGACCCTGTTTGCTGGCAAAGTGCTGGTGCGTGGAAGGTTTGGAAGCCTATAATGTGAATTTCTTCGGTCGACCAGGTTTCCTGTAAGCAAACTATAGTGTGTTTCGTAATAACCTCAAGCCATAAAGGCTGGGCGGCCTTAGATGACAGGCCCGCTACGTTCCAGGTGAGCAGACTGTAGAAGTGATTACCCAACTTGGGCCCAGTGATTTTCACTGAAGAGCCTACTCTTGTGCCACTTTCCTTAGATAGAAAGTGGTCCATTGGTGTCTGAGCGAAGAGTGAGAAGTTACCAGTCTCCCTCTTTGGTGTACTCTGATGGTAAGTGTCCTCTACTTCTACTACTGGTTCCACCTCTGTTTTGCTGCTGGTGGCAGATTCGTTTGATTCGTGTAAGTCCTCTGTACTCCCATATTTGTTGTAGTTATTAGGCTGAGGTGGCGATGTGAATATGGAGGTTACTGGACTCATTAGGTGCTCCCCCGGGGGTTTCGTCACCTGTCAATCTAGGTCATCCAATCCTGAGAGTACATTGAAACTATTTCTTAAGGGGATTGACCAGTGTAAGTTGTGTGGAGTGTGTGGCGCGCTCTGTAATCTTCCACCCCAACGATTACTCCTACGGTCGTTGTGTATCGTTTCCCATTGATTCATATGTGCATTCCTAAGGAGAGAGGCATGGGCGTCTTTGGATCTATTATGAGTATCTCGTCTACCCCAGGATGACACTAGAGGTTGTGGGTAAAAATAGCTCAGATCCCTAGTCGATATGCCGCTACCTCCCCATTCTAGGTCCCAGTCAGTTATATAAGTAGGGACTCTGGGGTCTCTGAAGTTGATGATTATAACATCTCCTGATAAGTCCTTGGGTCTCTGTCTCAGCCAAGCCAGTCTTCTCACGTGTAGTATCAGCCTGTCCAAGTTGGGGGGCAATGGCCTGTTGTTACTAAGCCAATAAGTGCCTTTGTTCTTTAAAACGTGATATCCTTCCCTCTTCCCTTCCGGGAGCTCGGGCACCCCTGTAAGAATAATGACATACGAGGCCGCCTCCGGGGGTAGATCTATGTGGCGGGTTATACTTTTTGAGACTCTCTCTGAGGGGTGCGCCTTTTCTATGTTGTTTAGAGCTTTCTCAGTGTCCTTGGGGGCTGGATGTAGATTGGGATGTAGATTGGCTGTGGTATCATCCGGCCCTCTACTCTTTGTGGACTTATCCCCTAACTCTTTGGTTCTGCCTTGTTTTGTTATAATGGGAGTTTTTGTGGCCCCTATATTTGCCTTCTTGGGGACAGTGTGGGCTCTCGTTCCTTCAACTAATGCTCTCTCGCCTGTCTTGCTAAGTAAGGTATGGCATGGAGGGGTAGGTGTGTCCCCGTTTGGAGTACCCTCGGTGTGGCTCAAGCTGTATTTGATATTCATGTTGGTCTTTATAAGTATAGATAAGTCTTTTAGCGCTTTGGTGTTAGAGGCAGTAGTTTCCACCAGGCTGCTTATATCACTGCCCACTCTCTTTACCCTCTCTATTAGGGGAAGAAGTAGGGACCTAACTAAGTACTCCATCTTATCCATAGTGACATCCTGTTGGACTTCTAAGGAATGAGGTTTAAATGGGTGTGTGCTGTCCCATGGGTTTAGCTCTTTTACTGGTACGTCCCCCCCCTTTGGAATTTGGACAGATTCTTGCTGCCTTGGGTCTCCTCCCACGTTGGGCAGTTCCCCCTCTCTTCCTCTTCTGTGAGGTTCCCGCAGATGTCTTGGTTAGAGATGGTTTACTCTTTGTACTCTTAGTACTCTTAGGCGTTGGTTTTGGGAGCCGTAGAAGGGAAGGTTCTTCCAGGGAAAAGTCTAGGGAGCGGTCCAGATTGACCACTTCAGCCGAGCCCCCACTGGGTGATATCTGTGAGGGCCGGTGTTCTTGAAATAAGAGGGGGATGCCAGTGTCTAAGGTGGAAGCATTATGAATATTTTGATTATTTTGCGTGCTATGGATAGGTGGGGACCTTGCTAGCTGTATTGATCCCAATGAGGATCTTTTATTTTTCTGAAACTCGAGGGACAAGCGATTCTCATCGACAGAGATTTCGTGATCAAAGGTCAAGACCGCTTTAGTTAGATAGGCATCTAAGGTCCCTCTAAGCCCCCCTTCCGCCTGGGGTTTTAAGGCTTTGTTTGTTGTAGAGGGCATTGTCTATCTTATACCCTCAAGCTAGTCAGAGTCCAGGCCACAAGTTATAATTAACCCCAGGTGAGGCACAAGAAGAATCTAATCGAATATAGAAAAGAGATTTGTGGTGAATAAAACGAGGCAGGGATAATACCAAAGGTTGCTTACAGTCAGTCAGTACAACTGCTGAGATCAAAGTGGGTGGCCCAGCCCAGTCTTGGTCTGTCTTGGACGGGCTTAGACGGGCCCGCCCTTGGACGCGGAGGGAGCGCCAATGATTTATGCGCCTCCCAGGCGCGGAAATGGGTAGAGGTGGGCGGGATCAGCGAAGCAAAGACCTCTGGGGGCTGTAGTCCCCCCGCACGGCGGCCGCGAGATCTTCCGGTGCGGCAGCAGGGGGGACCAGCGAGCACCAGCAATCACCAGGGAGCCTGGAGGCACAGGTCCTGGGCAGTCCAGTCAATGGCCCAGAACAACGGTTTGCCACAAAGGTACGAGTTTCCTGCTCCCCCGGGGGAGCGCCGATGATTTATGCGCCTCCCGGGCGCGGAAATGGGTAGAGGTGGGCGGGATCAGCGAAGCAAAGACCTCTGGGGGCTGTAGTCCCCCCGCACGGCGGCCGCGAGATCTTCCAGTGCGGCAGCGGGCGGGACCATCGAGCACCAGCAATCACCAGGGAGCCTGGAGGCACAGGTCCTGGGCAGTCCAGTCAATGGCCCAGAACAACGGTTCATCACAAAGGTACGAGTTTCCCGCTCCCCCGGGGGAGCGCCGATGATTTATGCACCTCTCGGGCGCAGGAATGGGTAGAGGTGGGCGGGATCAGCAAAGCAAAGACCTCTGGGGGCTGTAGTCCCCCCCGCACGGTGGCCGCGAGATATTCCTGTGCGGCAGCGGGGGGGACCAGCGAGCACCAGCAATCACCAGGGAGCCTGGAGGCACAGGTCCTGGGCAGTCCAGTCAATGGCCCAGAACAACGGTTCGCCACAAAGGTACGAGTTTCCCCGCACAGGTCATACTGCTGGAGGAGGTATCTGTTTTAAATGAGCGTAATGCTGCCCTATAGTCTGTAAACCCCAAGTTAGCACAGGTAGGTTTAAGCCACTACCTCCTGGCAGCCCTATAGGCGGGACACACAAAGACGAAATGGGGGATAGTCCCCGAGGGCGCCTGGCACCCAGGGCATCTCATAGAGGTTGAACACTGGTTTCTCCAACCCGCTACCAGCACATTAAGAGGGAGAGTGCCTAGCCTAAACTTCATATAGAGCATTCTATCTCGTGGTGATCGTGTAAAATCGAGATAGTGCTCAAATTTAGCATCTGGTTTATGCTCTAAAAATTGTTCTGTAAGGGTCCCCCAGTTCGATGTTCGGGCCTCCTCCCCTTTCACCCATTCCCAGTATGCCTTCTTTAGAATTTGCTTAGGTGGTGGGGTCTGGCTTACCCATGTATCACCAAACCCAATTTCAATAACCAGCTGCTTCAATTTGCAGATCCAATTGATCTTGTTTCCTAAGTCTAGACTGATGATCTCGCTCAGTGCTGCGGCATAAGTATCCAATTCCGGGGTCCTTCTTAAGCGCACCCAGAAGAGTAGTGGTCGTAGTCTTACAATGTTGTTGATGGAATGCTTCCCAAAATCCGTATGAACTGGTGTCAATGGGGTGTAAATAGGGAGAGACACTAGACCTCTATAAAACTTGTTCTCCGATTTTTCCAGGTCAGTGACATTTTCAAATCCCCAGACGTCCGACCCATAAAGTGCAAAGGGCAGGGCTTTACCATCATAGACCACGAGGGCCGGGCCCACCGCTCTGCTAAAGGAACGCTGCTGCTCATAGCCCATGTCACCCGTCTATGATTGAGGAGCATTTTGGCCAGATGGGTATTCCATTTCATCTCGTTGTTCATCCTAATACCCAAGTAGTCAAATGACTCCACAACTTCCAGAGGGGTGCCATTAAGATTGATGCTATTCTTAAAGTGTTTAGATGGGGAATGTGTCATTAGTTTTGTTTTGGTGGTGTTGATCGAAAGAACCCGTAGGTCGCAAAACTGACTGAACCTGACTAAAAGTTTATGTAAACCGCTGGGGGTCTTGGACACCAGTTGGGTGTCATCGGCGAATAAGAGGGGAGGGGTTTTTTCCCCGGCCAGGGTTGGGGCATCTGATGGAACCTCTCTTAGATCTACTATCACCCTGTTAACAAAGAGGGAAAAGAGGGTTGGAGCCAATACACAACCCTGCCGGACCCCTCTATTCACCGCCACCCTTCCTGTTAGCTGTCCTTGGTTACCCCATCTGATTCTGGCATAATTCCCCTCATGGAGGCGTTTGGTGAAATCAAGAATCATAGGCAGGATCCCCAAGTCAGACAGTACTTGCCAGAGCTTGGCACGCGGGACCAGATCGAACGCGGTCTTAAGATCTATAAAAGCCAAGTATAGGCTGCCTTTCCCGATGGACACCACTTTCCAATGAAGCATGCAAAACCTGAACACTTGGTCCATCGTACCGACCTTCTTTCTGAACCCTGCCTGGAAGTGCGAAAGGACACCATTGTCATCCATCCATGACCTTATCCGCATTAGGAGGACCCTGCCAACCACTTTTTGTGTTACGTCGATTAGACTAATCGGCCTGTAGTTGGCAGGGTCCTCCCTATTGCCCTTTTTTTATATTGCTACCACCTCTCCACCCTTCCAAGAATCCGGGATAGGGTGGCCTCTAGCTATCATATTCTTTACCAGCAATATAAAATCAGCCCACAGTTTTACTTCGTATTAGGTCACCCGGAAGGCCATCAGGGCCAGCCGCCTTCCCTGCGGCTAGTCCAGCTATTGCAGATGATACCTCTTTTAGCTGAAAAGGTTCAAATGAGCTAGAGTCCTCTTGTGAGTAATCTATTCTAAGTTCTCCATCTGGTAATAGGTTGTTTTCACTGTGCCCTGACGAGTTGGTTCCAGTGTCGCAGTAGAGGCCAAGGAAATGGGCATGCCATTCATGTTCGGTGAAGTGATTTGGAATCGGATCTGCTCCCTTGCGGATACCCTGATTAAGTAGTTCCCAGAACACGGCAGTGTCTTTTAGAAGGGAAGCATCTTTAAGTTCCTGCCAGTGTTGTTCTTCCCAATTACGCTTGGCTAGCTCAACTGCCCTTACATACTCTCTCCTTGCTGCTCTGACTAAAGGGGGATTATTGGTTTGAAGCGCCCTGGAAAGGCTACGCTTTTTATCCCTGCAAACGTCTGAGTACCACAGGTTGGAGGGCCTGGAAAGTTGGTTTTTTTGGTTACTCTGATTGCTAGGGTCCGGAGAGGTGAAGAACCTTCCAGTTCGTCTATCATCCTTTGATAGAATTCAAGAAGGGGAGAGTTCTCTATAGCCCTTACAGCGGCACTGATTGGCTGAAGCTCTGTGGTCTTCAGCTCAATGAGCTCGCCTATGCTGTTCAATTTGACCTCCTGCTGAGCCACCTTATGCCATTTCAGGCGACGATTACAATAAGAAGGGACTACCTCTTTTGTTATCAGCCTCACTGTGTTAGAGGGCTTGAGGACTGCCCATTTATTCCTTAGTGTCATACAAAGGGGTTATGGTCACTGTCCTGACTTGCTTTTACTTCCATGTCCATGAGATCCCCCAAAGCCGAATATCAAGCAGGATGTAATCAATCCTAGAGGGACAGCTGATCCTATTGTATGTGTTGGACCCATTTGGGTCAGAAGGGGTCCTTCCATTTACTATTATCAGACTGCACCTACCACCACTTGGCTGCAAACCAATAGAGAATTTTACAATTGTAATGCATGTAAGAATAGCCAGAGTTGTAAGAGTTTCAAAACATTTGATGGCAAGTAGAAATCCTTTTTCAAATGTATCACTTGCACTACTGAGTACGTGATTTATGCTCTGAAGTGTCCATGTGGTCTCCGATATACAGAAAGCACAAAATTGCCTGTAAAAAAACGCATCTTGGAACACCAGAGAGCAATAACTAACTTGGATTTCAATTATCCTGTAGCTAGACATTTGCATAATATCCACAACAGTAACAACAAATTACTCAAGACAGGGTAATGAAAGACATCAGAGGAGGGACAGAAAAAACAATTGCGGATCCTTGAGTCCCGGTACATCCTTGATTTAAATACCAGAATGCCCTTTGGTTTGGTAACATCCTCGGCCCGCTGAAGAAACCCTCACACAGAGACACCAGCAAGAGGGCCAGCTGGTTCACCCCAGAACTCCTAGCCTCCACGCAAGCCTGCCGGAAACTAGAGAAGAAATGGCACAGTGAACAAACTCCGGACAGCCACGCAGCACACAAGGACGCCATCCGCAACCACCAACGCCACATCAGGGCGGCCAAGAGGACTTCCTTCAAAGACCGCCTCGACAACAACGCACACAATAGCAAGAAGCTCTTCAACATCGTTAAGGAACTCTCCAACCCCAGCTCCAACATCAACGCCATCCCGCCATCGCAAGCACTGTGCGACTCCATCGCCACCTTCTTCCACCGCAAGATAGCAGACATCCACGACAGGTTCAACACCCAGACAGCCACAACAGACAGCAACACAAGAGACCCTCCGCACACCATCGATCACACGACCCCCTTCTAGCCTGGGCCAGCATGAGCATCGACGACACCATCAAGACCATGTGCACAATCCACTTCGGCTCTCCGTCAGACCCATTCCCTCACCACGTCATCAACAGAGCAACGTCATCAATCTCTCCCTTGAGAGCGCGACTTTCCCAGAGATCTGGAAACACACCGAGATCAACGCACTACTCAAAAAACCTAAGGCAGACCCAAGAGACCTCAAGAACTTCCAGCCCATCTCTCTGCTCCCCTTCCTGGCTAAGGTCATCGCAAAAACTGTCAACATACAGCTAACCGGATACCTCGAAGAAAACAGAATCCTGGACCCTTTCCAGTCAGGGTTCCGCAGCAACCACAGCACCGAGACTGCCCTCATCGCCTCCACCGACGACATCAGGACCCTGCTGGACAACGGCGAGACCGCAGCACTCATCCTCGTAGACCTCTCTGCTGCCTTCGACATCGTCTACCACCGCACACTACGAGCATGCCTCCACGCCGCAGGGATCCGAGACAAGGCTATGGATTGGACCACCTCCTTCCTCTCCGGCAGAACCCAGAGCGTCCGCCTCCCCCCATTCCGTTCCAAAAGCCTCGGAGATCATCTGCGGCATACCCCAAGGATCCTCCCTCAGCCCGACGCTGTTCAACATTTACATGACCCCGCTCGCACACATAGCCCGACAGCACAACCTCAACATAATCTCCTATGCCGACGACACTCAGCTGATCCTCTCCCTCACCAAGGACCCCATCACCGCCAAAGCCAACCTCCACGAAGGAATGAAGGCCGTCGCTGACTGGATGAAGACTAGCTGTCTGAAGCTGAACTCGGACAAGACGGAAGTCCTCATCCTCCGCTCCAACCCTTCAGCCTGGTCCAACTCCTGGTGGCCGATGGCACTGGGGGCAGCCCCCACACCCACCGACCACGCACGCAACCTGAAGAACCGGGTTATTTAAGACTCGGCGGCGCTAGGGGCACGCCCAAAGTCTTCGGGTATCACCTGTCTTCAAACACAGAGACACAGAATCTTCTTGGTGACGTCAAAGATCAAATTTATTGGCTGCAGCCAGTAACAGAAGTCCTAGAAGTCAACACGGTATGAGTTCTCATGAGACTGCTCAATTTTACAAAGCAAGCCATCCCTTTTTATGCCAAAAATCACATTCCAGACAAATACCTTACATTTACAAACTGTCCAATCACATGCATCCAGATCAGAGGTATCGCATGACGGTAAAACCCACTTTTCAGTTGCCCAGCCCATGATTAGTCATTGGTCAAACCCAACATTCTTCATCAGACAGGTCGAACGAACCCATATTAAAAAAGGGCACATCCCCATCGTAAATAGACCATAAAGAAAGAAGCAGAAACAGGTGTGAGTAAGATAAGACATATTTGTGTGCAATAAAGGTTTTACGATGTCCTGTGCCTTGATCCTCAATCTTGATCAGCTACTGGGAAAGGAACTGGCCTAACAAGTTTGGCCAGGTCAGTGACATTTTCAAATCCCCAGACGTCCGACCCATAAAGTGCAAAGGGCAGGGCTTTACCATCATAGACCACGAGGGCCGGGCCCACCGGTCTGCTAAAGGAACGCTGCTGCTCATAGCCCATGTCACCCGTCTATGATTGAGGAGCATTTTGGCCAGATGGGTATTCCATTTCATCTCGTTGTTCATCCTAATACCCAAGTAGTCAAATGACTCCACAACTTCCAGAGGGGTGCCATTCAGATTGATGCTATTCTTAAAGTGTTTAGATGGGGAATGTGTCATTAGTTTTGTTTTGGTGGTGTTGATCGAAAGAACCCGTAGGTCGCAAAACTGACTGAACCTATCTAAAAGTTTTTGTAAACCACTGGGGGTCTTGGACACCAGTTGGGTGTCATCGGCGAATAAGAGGGGAGGGGTGTTTTCCCCGGCCAGGGTTGGGGCATCTGATGGAACCTCTCTTAGATCTACTATCACCCTGTTAACAAAGAGGGAAAAGAGAGTTGGAGCCAATACACAACCCTGCCGGACCCCTCTATTCACCGCCACCCTTCCTGTTATCTGTCCTTGGTTACCCCATCTGATTCTGGCATAATTCCCCTCATGGAGGTGTTTGGTGAAATCAAGAATCATAGGCAGGATCCCCAAGTCAGACAGTACTTGCCAGAGCTTGGCACGCGGGACCAGATCGAACGCGGTCTTAAGATCTATAAAAGACAAGTATAGGCTGCCTTTCCTGATGGACACCACTTTCCAATGAAGCATGCAAAACCTGAACACTTGGTCCATCGTACCGACCTTCTTTCTGAACCCTGCCTGGAAGTGCGAAAGGACACCATTGTCATCCATCCATGACCTTATCCGCATTAGGAGGACCCTGCCAACCACTTTTTGTGTTACGTCGATTAGACTAATCGGCCTGTAGTTGGCAGGGTCCTCCCTATTGCCCTTTTTTTTATATTGCTACCACCTCTCCACCCTTCCAAGAATCCGGGACAGGGTGGCCTCTAGCTATCATATTCATTACCAGCAATATAAAATCAGCCCACAGTTTTACTTCGTATTAGGTCACCCGGAAGGCCATCAGGGCCAGCCGCCTTCCCTGCGGCTAGTCCAGCTATTGCAGATGACACCTCTTTTAGCTGAAAAAGTTCAAATGAGCTAGAGTCCTCTTGTGAGTAATTTATTCTAAGTTCTCCATCTGGTAATAGGTTGCTTTCACTGTGCCCTGACGAGTTGGTTCCAGTGTCGCAGTAGAGGCCAAGGAAATGGGCATGCCATTCATGTTCGGTGATGTGATTTGGAATCGGATCTGCTCCCTTGCGGATACCTTGATTAAGTAGTTCCCAGAACACGGCAGTGTCTTTTAGAAGGGAAGCATCTTTAAGTTCCTGCCAGTGTTGTTCTTCCCAATTACGCTTGGCTAGCTCAACTGCCCTTACATACTCTCTCCTTGCTGCTCTGACTAAAGGGGGATTATTGGTTTGAAGCGCCCTGGAAAGGCTACGCCTTTTATCCCTGCAAACGTCTGAGTACCACAGGTTGGAGGGCCTGGAAAGTTGGTTTTTTTGGTTACTCTGATTGCTAGGGTCCGGAGAGGTGAAGAACCTTCCAGTTCGTCTATCATCCTTTGATAGAATTCAAGAAGGGGAGAGTTCTCTATAGCCCTTACAGCGGCACTGATTGGCTGAAGCTCTGTGGTCTTCAGCTCAATGAGCTCGCTTATGCTGTTCAATTTGACCTCCTGCTGAGCCACCTTATGCCATTTCAGGCGACGATTACAATAAGAAGGGACTACCTCTTTTGTTATCAGCCTCACTGTGTTAGAGGGCTTGAGGACTGCCCATTTATTCCATAGTGTCATACAAAGGGGTTATGGTCACTGTCCTGACTTGCTTTTACTTCCATGTCCATGAGATCCCCCCAAAGCCGAATATCAAGCAGGATGTAATCAATCCTAGAGGGACAGCTGATCCTATTGTATGTGTTGGACCCATTTGGGTCAGAAGGGGTCCTTCCATTTACTATTATCAGACTGCACCTACCACCACTTGGCTGCAAACCAATAGAGAATTGTACAATTGTAATGCATGTAAGAATAGCCAGAGTTGTAAGAGTTTCAAAACATTTGATGGCAAGTAGAAATCCTTTTTCAAATGTATCACTTGCACTACTGAGTACGTGATTTACGCTCTGAAGTGTCCATGTGGTCTCCGATATACAGAAAGCACAAAATTGCCTGTAAAAAAACGCATCTTGGAACACCAGAGAGCAATAACTAACTTGGATTTCAATTATCCTGTAGCTAGACATTTGCATAATATCCACAACAGTAACAACAAATTACTCAAGACAGGGTAATGAAAGACATCAGAGGAGGGACAGAAAAAACAATTGCGGATCCTTGAGTCCCGGTACATCCTTGATTTAAATACCAGAAGGCCCTTTGGTTTGGTAACACCCTCGGCCCGCTGAAGAAACCCTCACACAGAGACACCAGCAAGAGGGCCAGCTGGTTCACCCCAGAACTCCTAGCCTCCACGCAAGCCTGCCGGAAACTAGAGAAGAAATGGCACAGTGAACAAACTCCGGACAGCCACGCAGCACACAAGGACGCCATCCGCAACCACCAACGCCACATCAGGGCGGCCAAGAGGACTTCCTTCAAAGACCGCCTCGACAACAACGCACACAATAGCAAGAAGCTCTTCAACATCGTTAAGGAACTCTCCAACCCCAGCTCCAACATCAACGACATCCCGCCATCGCAAGCACTGTGCGACTCCATCGCCACCTTCTTCCACCGCAAGATAGCAGACATCCACGACAGCTTCAACACCCAGACAGCCACAACAGACAGCAACACAAGAGACCCTCCGCACACCATCGATCACACGACCCCCTTCTAGCCTGGGCCAGCATGAGCATCGACGACACCATCAAGACCATGTGCACAATCCACTTCGGCTCTCCGTCAGACCCATTCCCTCACCACGTCTTCAACAGAGCAACGTCATCAATCTCTCCCTTGAGAGCGCGACCTTCCCAGAGATCTGGAAACACACCGAGATCAACGCACTACTCAAAAAACCTAAGGCAGACCCAAGAGACCTCAAGAACTTCCAGCCCATCTCTCTGCTCCCCTTCCTGGCCAAGGTCATCGCAAAAACTGTCAACATACAGCTAACCGGAAACCTCGAAGAAAACAGAATCCTGGACCCTTTCCAGTCAGGGTTCCGCAGCAACCACAGCACCGAGACTGCCATCATCGCCTCCACCGATGACATCAGGACCCTGCTGGACAACGGCGAGACCGCAGCACTCATCCTCGTAGACCTCTCTGCTGCCTTCGACATCGTCTACCACCGCACACTACAAGCATGCCTCCACGCCGCAGGGATCCGAGACAAGGCTATGGATTGGACCACCTCCTTCCTCTCCGGCAGAACCCAGAGCGTCCGCCTCCCCCCATTCCGTTCCAAAAGCCTCGGAGATCATCTGCGGCGTACCCCAAGGATCCTCCCTCAGCCCGACGCTGTTCAATATTTACATGACCCCGCCCGCACACATAGCCCGACAGCACAACCTCAACATAATCTCCTATGCCGACGACACTCAGCTGATCCTCTCCCTCACCAAGGACCCCATCACCGCCAAAGCCAACCTCCACGAAGGAATGAAGGCCGTCGCTGACTGGATGAAGACTAGCTGTCTGAAGCTGAACTTGGACAAGACGGAAGTCCTCATCCTCCGCTCCAACCCTTCAGCCTGGTCCAACTCCTGGTGGCCGATGGCACTGGGGGCAGCCCCCACACCCACCGACCACGCACGCAACCTGAAGAACCGGGTTATTTAAGACCCGGCGGCGCCAGGGGCACGCCCAAAGTCTTCGGGTATCACCTGTCTTCAAACACAGAGACACAGAATCTTCTTGGTGATGTCAAAGATCAAATTTATTGGCTGCAGCCAGTAACAGAAGTCCTAGAAGTCAACACGGTATGAGTTCTCAGGAGACTGGTCAATTTTACAAAGCAAGCCATCCCTTTTTATGCCAAAAATCACATTCCAGACAAATACCTTACGTTTACAAACTGTCCAATCACATGCATCCAGATCAGAGGTATCGCATGACGGTAAAACCCACTTTTCAGTTGCCCAGCCCATGATTAGTCATTGGTCAAACCCAACATTCTTCATCAGACAGGTCGAACGAACCCATAATAAAAAAGGGCACATCCCCATCGTAAATAGACCATAAAGAAAGGAGCAGAAACAGGTGTGAGTAAGATAAGACATATTTGTGTGCAATAAAGGTTTTACGATGTCCTGTGCCTTGATCCTCAATCTTGATCAGCTACTGGGAAAGGAACTGGCCTAACAAGTTTGGCTTCAGGCAAGAGGGTCAGTTTGCTCAGGTCATTCAGAAGTCAGCTAGAGTGTACGTGTGCTAAAGACTCGTTTGGCCGTAGTCATCGGCCTATGTGAGGGCAACCACAAAATGGCTGCCATACACAAAATGGAACCCAAGGGTTCAGAACAAATCCCTAAATACGTAGTGAATCCATCGGTGTAACGTGACGAAAACACTCATACTTGCCATACTAACTGGTTACGGTTCGCTAATATCAAATTCGTAAAGAAACCATGACCTTTATGAAACGGGTTCAGAATTCACGGAACCTCAGCCCCTCCTTTTGCCCTTACATAGGCAATAACCTACACTCACGTCAATCTAAGTCCAGGTCTATATTCATCAGATCATCAAGATGTTGCTGAAGCATAATCCTATTACTTAGTATCTCTCTTGGGACAGGGCTCCTTGCACACGTAGTAGCACAGAGGCCACATATAGCAGGAGCGCACTGCACACAAAGACAGAACAGGAAAAGAATCGCTAAAGCCATCCCAATGATCATCAGAATCTTCCATCCCCAGGTGAATAACAGTTCCCAGAACCATCCCATCAACGACCAATCTCCTTTATCCATGTGTATAGATTCAGAGATCTTATGTAACTTGGAAATGGCCTGGTATACCGTCTAAGCATTGTCTGGAATGAAAACGCAGCAGCTCGATTGAATCAGTTTACATACCCCTCCTCTATCTGCAAGTATGACATCTAACGCAACTCTGTTCTGGAGAGTCATAAGACGATCCAACTGGAGCTCAGCAGTCAAATTACTGAGGGCACCGGCAGTTTCAACTACGGTGGACTCAAACACTCTCGTCAGTTGCCGTATGTTCCTGCTGTTAACCATCGGTCCCCAAAACGGCAGAAAACCCTTCAAGAAATCTCCTATTTCTTGTCCTGCAGTATCTTCGTTACTGAAGACATCTCTAACAACTCTCGTCTTGTGGTAATCTGCCGCAGCTGTGTAGATGGGAGGCAACAGGAACGAGACAAAACATGTGCCCGAGAAATCAGGGGGCAACCATGTGTACGCTTTATCGTAGCAGACAAAATAGGTACCCTTAGCTGCTAGAAACGGTGGGGAAGTCTGGGACGCAAAAACATACGTCTCAGTGCAGATACTCTTCCCTAACTGAGCTCTCGGATTCTTGTCATTACCTTGCAGACAAAGATGACCCTGATGGGGTACGATCCAAATCGGAGAGGATCTTTTCGCTCGCTGGTTCTCACTCAGACTAACTCCATATCCAGTCACGTTCCATCCAATATACGCTAGTGTCTCATCTCTCGGGATTGTCTCATAGGAACTAACTCCTCTAATCATATCGACTATACCCTTAACTAGAGCACTATTCTTTGGATTGTCCTTCACAAAACGTAGGGGGTAGACTTCACGAGCATAGATGAACATCGTTCTGTATGCCCACACAGAACCATTATAGCTGAATGGCAGGACCAGGTAAGGAATACCCTTATCAGTAGTATGAGGCATAAGACCACACACCCAACAGTTAGTCGTGTTCACTACTAATTGGTGTTGGTGCAGAAGCTGAACAAAGGAGTTATTAACGAATTCCAATCTTCTAATGAATTCATGTTCAGGCAGAGGATGAAAAGAATGCGAAGAAACAGTAGAAGAAGGTATGGGTTGTGTAGTGGGTGCAAACGTCACTTGAAAAGAGAATGTAATATATTCCATTGAAAACATCATCAAGCTAAGTAACATAAAAAGACATAATATTAAAAAACACTTTCTACTCATAATTCGACACATTTTGCTCTTAAAACTCATTTCTTTAACAGGTCTCTCCATCTTGAAAAACTCCATCCTCTAACCGTGCTGTTCGCGGCGGTTGGTTCTTCCTGTGCTAAGGAATGCGTCTGTCAGTCCAGGGAACGCCCTTGGACCAACCAGAACCTCGACCTTGTGTCTTCGGCTTGCACTCCCAAGTCTTTGCACCGCGACCTTACAGCTGAACCCGGATGGCGGTTCGAAAAACAAAAGTCGGCCAAAACAGTTTCTCAGATGGGAGAGCTGAATTTCAAAAATAGCAAAAAGGAAAATTTCTTATTTTATTTGTCCCATGACTCTTGGTCGTAAATTATAACGGCCTTTATCAGGCAATGTCTGGTCACGGAATAAAAGTTCAGGCTCAGTAGTGTCCAGTCGAACTGACGGTGGCACAGCTTCTTGCAGAAGATCGTCACTTTTACGCTCAGAACTTGTCCCAATTAAACGTGCATCACTAAAAGGCAGAAAACGAGGCACAGTGTCAGTTTCCGAATCAGGAATACCCTCCTGGACCCACCGGTCATACGGCAGAGGCAAAGGAACCCTCTTACAATGTACGCCGTGGATCCAGTTCTTCTTTCCTTGCACTCGCACTGCAGATCGCGTAGATAATAGCACCAAGTAGGGACCAGTCCAACGGGGCTGATCGTTCTTTGTCTGCTGAAAATTCTTTATCAGTACCCAGGTGCCGGGATCGATGGCATATCCTGGATCTTCAGAAGCCTGAGGCAATGTATCATGAACCTGTTGGTGTAAGACACGCAATTTAGCCATCAAATCATACAGATAGTCAAGCAATACAGGGTGTTCAATCTCGCAGAATTTCGTCGGCCTCGGCACTCCCCATATGTTTGCCGGGCGACCAAAAATGATTTCATAGGGACTAAGTCCCACTCGAGAATGTACAGTCATCCTAGTTGACAAAAGTGCTAATGGCAACGCGTCAGGCCATTTAAGACCAGAGCTCGCCTGTATCTTGGCAAGTTTTAACTTAAGAGTGCCATTATAGCACTCCACTAGACCAGCTGATTGTGGGTGATTTGCAGCGTGGAACTTTTGTCGAATTCCTAAACCATCACACACTCTCTTCATCACTTGACCCACAAATTCACTTCCATTGTCACTCCAGACCATTCTCGGCAAACCATACCTAGGGAAAAACTCCTTAACAAGGGCTTTAGCTGTGGACAAGGCAGTATTATCTTTTAGGGGATATGCTTCTACCCATCTCGAAAAGGCACAAACAACCACGAGTACGTATTTCAGGTTGTTGCATCTCTCCATATGGATAAAATCTAATTGCAAAACCTCAAACGGATACGTCGGAGGCGCAAAATGACCAGCTGGGGTTGGAGTTCCCTTACCAGGATTGTACATCAGACAAACCATACAATTCTTGACCACATTCTCTGCACACTTAGGAATTCCAGCATTTTGCCATACCGGAGCCAACAACTTACAAATCCCTTTCACACTGATATGAGCCAATCCATGCGCCATCGTAACCACTGCAAGCACGTACGCATCGGGGAACAACCATCGCTGATGCTCTGACAACTCAACCCAACAACCATTCGCATCCAATTTACCCGTACTCTCTCTCCATACGCTCAACTCTCTCTCTGTAGCTTCAGCTTGAATAGACTTCACACTTTCTATCGTATCCTCACACATTCCAACATCGCCAATCCATCTTGCAGGGCCTGAGACATACATTCGACTCATCACATCTCTTGCCACATCTTTCGCAACTTCGTATGCAAACGCATTACCACGACCAACGTCATCGGTAACCTTCTTGTGTGCACTGCATTTCACAATCGCAACTTGCAACGGCAAGGTAAGTGACTCAAGAAGCTCGTTCACCAACTGACCATTCTGAATCTTCGTTCCATGAGACGTGAGGAACCCACGTTCCTTCCACAAGCGCCCAAAACTATGAGCCACACCAAACGCATACTGGCTGTTGGTATATATGGTCACTCTCTTTCCTTTTGATAACACACACGCTCTCGTAAGTGCAATCAACTCTGCTGCTTGAGCTGAATTATGTGGGATACGTGCAGCTTCAACAATCGTATGCACAGTCATACAGCATATGCCGCAGTCGTATCACCATTTGGAAGCTTGAAGCATGAACCATCTAAGGTACCATCACACTTCACAAGAGGAGTGTCCCTAAGATCTATTCTCCCTTTCGTTTCCTCTTCTGTCCTGAGAAAACAATCATGCTGTTCAGAAACATCTGTCTCTACTGAAATCGGCAACAACGTAGCTGGATTCAACGTATTGCATCTCTTTATGTGCACATGACTCTCTAAAAGTGTCAACTCATAACCTGACTATCGAGCACTAGTTAAGTGCTGTGTCTTAGTCCTGTTTAACAAAGTATCCACTGCATGTGGAACCATCACAATCAACGTATTATTCATCACCAAACCAGCAGACTGTCGAATAGAAACAGCTGCTACCACTGTGGCTCTCAAACAACTCGGCAACGCTCTAGCTACCGTATCCAAGGTCGACGAGAAATACGCACATGGACGTTGCTTATCGCCGAACTGTTGTGTCAAAACTGACAACACACATCCTTCTCTCTCGTGGACATAAAGTATAAAGGGCTTACTGTAGTCGGGAGTACCCAACACTGGAGCCGAACACAATGCATCGCGCAATTCAGAAAAACTTGTCTGACATTCATCTGTCCAAGGAATAGGATTCGGAGTATCCTTAACAGTAAGAGCTATCAAAGGTTTCGCAAGAAGCGAAAAATTTGGAATCCACTGTCTACAATACGACGTAATACCCAGGAAAGCACACACTTCTCTCTGTGTAATTGGCACACTCATTCTTGCAATCGCTTGAATTCGTTCTGGGGTCAATCTTCTTCCCTCCTTCGATAAGAGATGACCTAGGTAGGTCACTTCTTGTCGACAATACTGTAACTTCGAAAGAGACACTTTATGATGCAAGTCAGACAAATGACGCAACAACAACAAAGTAGCTTCTTTACAAATCTCCTCAGTATCGGCAGCGACTAACAAATCGTCGACATACTGAATAAGAGCAGCACCATCAGGTAAAACAATCGTATCAAGCTGTGTTTTCAAAGCCTGACTATATATTGATGGAATCTCACAATAGCCTTGAGGAGCGCGCTTGAACCGGAAACTTCGACCTCCTAAAGAGAAGCCAAAGATATCCCTACTCTCCTCGGCAATCGGGATGCTGAAGAAAGCATTCTTCAAATCAATCACCGAAAACCAAGTGTCCGAAGCTGGAATCATGGTCAATAAGGCAGTGATATCTGGAACAACAGGAAATTGTGGAACTATAATCTTATTCACCTCGCGAAGATCGATCACAAACCTATATACAGGCAGTTGCGAAGCATCAGTGCGTTTCAGAACAGGCGAAACCGGACTATTGCACACATTACCTCTTGTTTCCTCAATCACGCCTTTGTCAATTAGATCATGGAAAATCGCTAACAACGCCCTTTCTCCATCACTAGAGATCCTATATTGGGGAATACGTGGCATTTTAACGTTCGCTCTCAGCGTCACAACATATGGCGGTATCTCCAAAAGACCCACATCATTAGGACCAGTAGCCCAAATAGTATCAGGAAGAGAAGACAATTCTGTCGGAAGTTGATCCTTCGACAAATACATCGGAGAGACCACTTTCTTACCCAATGTAAGTTGTACTCCCGAAGGAGAACAATACAACGTCGCATACAATCTTTTCAACAGATCCAATCCCAACAAGTTCTCACCACAACTTGTCATCAGAATGAGGGGTGCTTCGAATTCACGAGGTCCAACAGAAAGAGACAAAGGACTAGAAATCGGGTTTCTAACTGGGGCGCCAGAAAAACCTACTGAAACATTCGTAAGCCAGACTAAGGTGTGCCAGGGAGTCTAGAGTGCATAATAGAACTCTTCGCAGCACCAGTATCCAACAGAAAAGGCTCTGACACACCTGATGTAATCACTTCAACATAAGGTCCACTCTGATCTACTGGAACTGAAACAACTCCCTCTCTTTGTCATGGCTGTCCTAGCAATCATTACCATCCATATTTTCACCTTCGACATAGTAGTCGTCAGCATAGTACTGAGTCGTCCTACCAGACGCATTATTCTGCTGATCAAAACAATTTATTGAATTTTGTGGAGGAAAGGAATGTGCATTCTGGGGGAACACACCATGTCCCCTACCTCTTGAAGCTTGCGGAACACCTCGACCTCTTGCACCAGAAACACCATTCATACGCTGTAACAAAACAGGGCAACTATTTTTAAAATGACCCTCTTCTTTGTAATATGCACATTGATTAGGGCCTACAGGAAAACGCGGTTGAGAAGGCTCGAACCTTTGCGAGTTCTGCTGAAACTGCTGAGGTTGCTGATAATCACGTTGGTTATTACGAGGCGGGTACGCTTGCTGTAAAAGAACCTTCGTCTTCAAATCTTTAGTCTTCTTGTCTGCTCTATCCTTCTCATCCTTATCCCTATTTTCGTAGTATTGTGCAGTAGCCAATATCTGTGCTGACGAGGAAACAGCCCAAGAACTCTCTGAATCCTTTAACTTGGTACATAACTCGGGAAGTAAATTATGCACAATCTTATCAACAAACAACCGTTGACCACCCTCGGTACTCATGTCTTGACCACTATGGTCAATGAACGTTTCTTCAAACCTAGTGAAGAAATCAGATACACTTTCATCTTTATTCTGCTTACACGCAGACAATTTGTCCCAATTTACTCGCATAGCAGGCATTAAAGTTTTCATGTAAGTAATGATCCTACCAGGAAGTTCTGCAACTAAAGGCTCAGGTTTAGCACCACCAACTTGTCGGCCATCCGCAGCACCAATATTAACCCATGTATCACCTAACTCCGGCGCATGATCAGTATGACGAATCAATCCCCATAAAGGTTGTGGGACCACATTTCCAAACAACATGTCTATATCAGCTAGATTCATAACACATGAGTCTGCGGTCTGTGATAATTCCTTATAATATCCTGCAGGATTTTTACGGGGGTCAGGCAAAGTCTGCTTAAGAGCCAAAACTTCAGCTCGTTTCCACGGAACATGCACCCAAACACGTTGAAAATGAGCCGGTGCAGCTACAATACCAGCATTAAGATCGGCCTGAACGGCCTCTTTCCACACCGGAGGAACCTCTCTCATCGGATATTGTCGTACTTTCCTCCTAACAGAAGGGTCAGGCTCAAACAACGACCGAGAAGGAGACTCGCTCCTGAACGAAAGCAGTGTCGCTACCGCTCTTTCGATGTCGAGACCCACAATCGTGCCTTTGGCAAACTCGGACTGTACACGGAACAACTCAGACGGAGTCTGTCCCAGATCACCATCTTCCCATTCTTCACAAAGGAAAACACACATCTTGTCAAAAACATATCTCTGCTTCGGTACTTCCCATTGGCGGAAGACATCCATAACAGACTCTAAATCATATCTTGCAGGATCAGTACCCCATTTACGCGCTAAATGATCTAATACTGTCCTTTCTGTGGGACCAGGTATTTGGCTACGCAACTGCTTACGCTCTGAAACGGGGGTCGTGCTCAATGACCCAAAGAAAGGAGACAAAAGACTAGTAACAGTATCCGTCATTCTCTGTCGAACAGAAGGAGAAGTTGACAGGACAGGAGATAAAGCGGACTGAGAGGAAGCTAATGTAGGAGCAGTAGCAGAGGAGGCAGCGAGAACAGTCATAGGAATTAAAGACGGAGCAGGTAGCAAAGTCGGCGGCCCTTGAGAAGGCTGCACCAGAGGAGTAGGAGTCAACTAAAGAGGAGCTGGCGGCTGTGCAATAGCAAGAGGCAAAGCAACCGGAGGTTGCGCAACTAAAGGTTGCCGAGGTGCTGTAGCACTCTGCGCATAAGGGGGTGGCGAAGTCAACAAATGTGACATCAAAGGATCTTTCACAAGGTCCTTCATCGCATCTTGCTGAAGAGGCGGCAAAACTGGATAGCATTTATCAATCGCCATTTTACGTTGCCTGTGCAACTGCTCACTCGCTTGTTCTTCTTCGTTATCTTTAAACTGTATAGCAGCTTGCATTATCGAGATACCCTTTTCTCTTTTATTCCTCTTCGCTAATTTAATTTTTTTCTGTTTGGCTTCCTTTCGCCATAGGCGGAAAGAGTCAAACATCGCCGGCCGGGCTTTCTTCTTAAAAAGTCTAACCTCTAGATTATCTAAAATTTCCGAGTCATAACTACCATATTGGGGCCACTTGAGGACACCATCCTTTCTAGTGTAGCGAATCCACACTTCATTATACGTAATGGGGCCCACGCCATGTTTCACATAGAGCTCATAGGTTGGAGTTCCAATCGGAGGGACCGGACACGAGTCCTCCAATTGGGAATCCCTATTTCGGCCACAACAAAATATCCTTCCAAGTCTGCTAAGACCAGGCATCTTCGCTCACTAGTCTAGCTTCAAACTTCAAGGGAGTATCGAATACGATAGTCTCGTGAATACACAAGTCCCTCGGCTTTGGAGCTTGCAAGTTCCAAATCAAAGATCCCAAGGGATACCCAAAAACTAAGGACTGGGAGACGCTCCACTCATACTTAACTGAAGTATCGATGACGTCGCCAGAAGACCCGTCTATCGTCTCGCTCTACAAATCATCAAAGGCTCCAAGACAGGGCGACAGTCAGGGCAGCAGTCCTTTGTAGCCGTCGGAAAGCGGGAAACCTCGCAGCAAAGACTTTCGGACCACGATGACATACAGGGGTCAATGAAGTGGTAGGCCTTCCTCCAGAATTTTCACACGAAGCTCCTCACGATCTTCAGGCTTGGACCGGTACCGCTGATGTCGCCCGACGTTGGGCGCCAACTGAAGAACCGGGTTATTTAAGACCCGGCGGCGCCAGGGGCACGCCCAAAGTCTTTGGGTATCACCTGTCTTCAAACACAGAGACACAGAATCTTCTTGGTGACGTCAAAGATCAAATTTATTGGCTGCAGCCAGTAACAGAAGTCCTAGAAGTCAACACGGTATGAGTTCTCAGGAGACTGCTCAATTTTACAAAGCAAGCCATCCCTTTTTATGCCAAAAATCACATTCCAGACAAATACCTTACATTTACAAACTGTCCAATCACATGCATCCAGATCAGAGGTATCGCATGACGGTAAAACCCACTTTTCAGTTGCCCAGCCCATGATTAATCATTGGTCAAACCCAACATTCTTCATCAGACAGGTCGAACGAACCCATAATAAAAAAGGGCACATCCCCATCGTAAATAGACCATAAAGAAAGGAGCAGAAACAGGTGTGAGTAAGATAAGACATATTTGTGTGCAATAAAAGTTTTACGATGTCCTGTGCCTTGATCCTCAATCTTGATCAGCTACTGGGAAAGGAACTGGCCTAACAAGTTTGGCTTCAGGCAAGAGGGTCAGTTTGCTCAGGTCATTCAGAAGTCAGCTAGAGTGTACGTGTGCTAAAGACTCGTTCGGCCGTAGTCATCGGCCTATGTGAGGGCAACCACAAACCCAAGGGTTCAGAACAAATCCCTAAATATGTAGTGAATCCATCGGTGTAACGTGACGAAAACACTCATACTTGCCGTACTAACTGGTTACGGTTCGCTAATATCAAATTCGTAACGAAACCATGACCTTTATGAAACGGGTTCAGAATTCACGGAACCTCAAACCTGGGAATCATCCTTGACTCAACACTCTCAATGACCAAGCAAGTCACTGTCGTCTCCTCCTCCAGCTTCTACATCCTCCGCATGCTCCGCAAGATCTACAGATGGATCCCGACAGATCCAAGAAAGACAGGCACCCAGGCCCTCGTCAGCAGCAGACTCGACTACGGAAACGCCTGATACGCGGAAGCCCCGACCAAGCTCATCAAATGACTACAACGCATCCAAAACGCCTTGGCACAACTGATCTACGACATACCACACCTCGGCCACATCACCCCCCACCTGAGAAACGTGCACTGACTCCCCGTCAACAAGAGGATATCCTTCAAGCGCCTTACCCACGCACACAAGGCACTCCACAAGACTGGCCCAGCCTACCTCAACAGACGGCTCTCCTTCTACATCCCCAACCGCCAGCTATGCTCCACTGACCTCTCTCTCACCACCGTCCTGCGCATCTGAAGAACAACCACCGGTGGGAGATCCTTCTCCCACCTCGCCGCCAAGACATTGAACACCCTCCCCACTGAGCCTACGACAGACACAAGACCTGCTGACCTTCAGGAGGATACTCAAGACCTGGCTGTTCGATCAGTAGCGCCCCCCCCCAGCGCCTTGAGACCCTCACGGGTATCTAGTGTGCTTTACAAATGATTGATTGATTGGTTTGAATAGGGAGGAGGAGTTGGCAACACATATAGGGGTTTGTTCACCAGTTGTTTTCCCAATGGGTTTAACAATTGTTTTTAACATTTTCTCTTCTATCATGTAATTCTTATCTGGGTATTTCTTACTGTAATTTAATTATGGGTGCACTGAGCATTCATCTCATGGAGGTTGGATCCTATCGGGGCTATTGTACTGTACCAATTGGTGTATGATAGGACATATTGGCACTTGCCTTGATTTTATATTCCCATTCAATATGGTTATCAGTTGGGCAGCATAATTGGATAATTGGATTATTGTTACTGATTTAGGTCTGAATCTAGGAAGACCCTACTCTGCCCTAATGATCTTTCCTCGCTGTGGGGATAATTTATTGTATAAATTTTTTTTACATGTTTATTTGTGTATTCATTTCTTTTCTGAATATATTTTTTTCATGAGCTTGTTTCACGTCAGGATGACTTTTTACTTGGTCATTATTTTCCAATATTGAGCATGAAGTGTACCATATTCAGATTTTTCTTGGAATTTATTATCCAATTCCCTATGATTTACAAATGTGATATTTTATAATGTGATCTGTGAGAAGTTGGCCCAGTATATGCTGTCCACTAATTAAAGTGTTACAGCAAATAAATGATGGACGGAATGCTGACAATGCAAACCATTTCCCCCAGTCAAAAGATTTGGGTTAAATCCATTGTTCTTTTGCCCATTACGCCACTCCAGTTTGGACCCAGCCATATGCAAATCAGTCTTGACCCTGTGCCCCATGGGAACAGTCCAGATCAAACTGCCAGCCAGGTTCTCCCTGGACCAGAAATAGGCATCCTGGGACCTGTTTCAGGATATGTCACCCTTCTTCAGCCAGGCTAGCTTGAATTCATTGGCACAGTGAGCAAGGGACCCACGTCTGGGCATACCCATCCCACTTTGGTCAAAAAGTGTTACACAAACAAATGATGGACGGAATGCTGACACTGCAAACATTCTCCCCCAGTCAAAAGATCTTGGTTAAATCCAACTTTCTTTTGCCCACTATGCCACCCCAGTTTGGACCCAGCCATATGCAAATCAGTCTTGACCCTGTGCCCCAAGGGAACAGTCCAGACCGAACTGCCACGCCAGGTCCTCCCTGGATGGGAAACAAGCATCCTGGGACCGGTTTCAGGGTATGTCACCCTTCTTCAGCCAGGCAAGCTTGGATTCAGTGGCACAGTGAGCATTGGGCCCACTTCTGGGCGTACCCATCCCACTTTGGGCGAGAAGTGTTACAGCAAACAAATAATGGACGGAATGCTGACAATGCAAACATTCTCCCCAGTCAAAAGATCTGGGTTAAATTCATCGTACTATTGTCCTCTACGCCACCCTAGTTTGGACCCAGCCATATGCAAATCAGTCTTGACCCTGTGCCCCATGGGAACAGTTCAGACCGAAATGCCAGGCCAGGTCCTCCCTGGACCAGAAATAAGCGTCCTGGGACCGGTTTCAGGGTATGTCACCCTTCTTCAGCAGACTAGCTTGAACTCAGTGGCACAGTTAGCAAGGGACCCAAGTCTGGGCATACCCATCCCACTTTGGTCGAAAAGTGTTACGCAAACAAATGATGGACGGAATGCTGACAATGCAAACATTCTCCCCTAGTCAAAAGATCTGGATAAAATTCATCTTTCTTTTGCCCACTATGCCACCCCAGCCACCCCAGTTTGGACCCAGCCATATGCAAATCAGTCTTGACCCTGTGCCCCACGGGAACAGTTCAGACCGAACTGCCAGGCCAGGTCCTCCCTGGACCGGAAATAAGCGTCCTGGGACCAGTTTCAGGGTATGTCACCCTTCTTCAGCCAGGCTAGCTTGAATTCAGTGGAACAGTGAGCATGGAGCCCACTTCTGGGCATACCCATCTCACTTTGGGCGAGAAGTGTTACAGCAAACAAATGATGGATGGAATGCTGACAATATAAACATTCTCCCCAGTCAAAAGATCTGGGCAAAATCCATTGTTCTATTGCCCTCTACGCCATCCCAGTTTGGACCCAGCCATATGCAAATCAGGCTTCACCACGGGCCCCATGGGAACAGTTCAGACCGAGCTGCTAGGCCAGGTCCTCCCTGGACCAGAAACAAGCGTCCTGGGACCGGTTTTAGGGTATGTCACCCTTCTTCATCCAGGCTAGCCTGAATTCAGTGGCACAGTGAGCAAGGGACCCACGTCTGGGCATACCCATCCCACTTTGGGCAACAAGTGTTACAGCAAACAAATGATGGATGGAATGCTGACAATGCAAACATTCTCCCCCAGTCAATAGATCTGGCTTAAATCCATTTTCCCTTTGCCCACTATGCCACCCAAGTTTGGACCCAGCCATATGCATATCAGTCTTGACCCTGTGCCCCATGGGAACAGTCCAGACCGAACTGACAGGCCAGGTCCTTCCTGGACGGTATATAAGAGTCCTGGGACTGGTTTCAGGGTATGTCACCCTTCTTCAGCCAGGCTAGCTTTAATTCAGTGGCACAGTGAGCATGGGGCCCACTTCTGGGCATACCCATCCCACTTTGGGCGACAAGTGTTACAGCAAACAAATGATGGACGGAATGCTGACAATGCAAACATTCTCCCCTACTCAAAAGATCTGGGTTAAATTAATCGTTCTATTGTCCTTTATGCCACCACAGTTTGGACCCAGCCATATGCAAATCAGTCTTGACCCTGTGCCCCATGGGAACAGTCCAGATCGAACTGCCAGGCCAGGTCCTCCCTGGACCAGAAATAAGCGTCCTGGGACCGGCTTCAGGGTATGTCACCCTTCTTCAGCAAAGCTAGCTTGAATTCAGTGGCACAGTGAACAAGGGTCCCACGTCTGGGCATACCCATCCCACTTTGGCCGAAAAGTGTTACGCAAGCAAATAATAGACGGAATGCTGACAATGCAAACATTCTCCCCTAGTCAAAAGATCTGAGTAAAATCCATCTTTCTTTTGCCCACTACGCTATCCCATGGGACCCAATCATATGCAAATCAGTCTTGACCCTGTGCCCCATGGGAACAGTCCATACCGAACTGCCACGCCAGGTCCTCCCTGGACGGGAAACAAGCATCCAGGGACCGGTTTCAGGGTATATCACCCTTCATCAGCCAGGCTAGCTTGAATTCAGTGGCACAGTGAGCAAGGGGCCCACTTTTGGGCATACCCATCCCACTTTGGGTGAAAAATGTTAAAGCAAACAAATGATGGAGGGAATGCTGACAATGCAAACATTCTCCCCAGTCAAAAGATCTGGGTTAAATCCATTGTTCTATTGCCCTCTACGCCATCCAAGTTTGGACCCAGCCACATGCAAATCAGGCTTGACCCCGTGCCCCATGGTAACAGTTCAGACCGAACTGCCAGGCCAGGTCTTCCCTAGACTGGAAACAAGCGTCCTGGTACTGGTTTTAGGGTATGTCACCCTTCTTCATCCAGGCTAGCTTGAATTATGGGCGGATCTAGCGGATCTCGCGTACGCGAATTTGCGTATTTACGGATTCGCAATCCGCAAAATCCGCGAACTCTCGCGATTAGCGGATTTTTAAGTTTTTTGTGTTGGCGAGCGTTCGCGAGGATTTGTGGACCATTTCGCAATTGCAAACTTACTTTTCGGCTCGCAACGGCCGCGACTATGTTGTTTCTACGTCTGGTTTATCATCACAGGTTCACAGATCCCTCTGTTTCACCACTGCCACCCTCTGGTACACCCATGCCACCCTCTGGTACATCCTCACTGCCACCCATTATGTTTGTTTATCACTGTAGATTATGGGGGTGAAAAAAAGCAAGCACACCTGCCCTGCTTCAACTGCCATGAATTAATTTGGGGTTGATTAATGTGTCACTTATTTTTAAACTTCCAGTCTGGCTGGCACCTGCTTCCTTCCTTATCTGTAATTTGCTTTCTGTTGCAGTGAAAGCAAGCACACCTGCCCTTCTTCAACTGCCATGAATTAATTAGGGGGTGATTAATGTGTCAGTAATTTTGAAACTTCCAGACTGGCTGGCACCTGCTTCCTTCCTTATCTGTAATTTGCTTTCTGTTGCAGTGCAATTTTTTTTCACAGGACCTTTATGGTCTACTTGTAGCTATTCTATGAGCCTGCTGTTTGGGTCATAGCAGGGTCATGGAATAGTTGCAAATAGGCAACTGAACTCTGGAGGGGCCCCTCAGGAAGCACTAGAGTGAATGGTTACTAATGTTAAGTTTGAACTTTTGCACCTGCTGATTGCTTTCAGTTTAGCAAAAATCGTTTTTCTGCAATTACGCGTGATTTGTGGGGCGCGAATCCGTGCGAGATCGATTTCGGAAGCCGCGAATGCGTGCGAATACACTATTTTTTTTTGCGGCGTGTATGTTCGCGTGATTTTTTGCGTGTTCGCAAGGCGCTTGTAGCTATACGTTTGCGAAGTTACCCTTGCGGTCGTACACGGGCGCGGCCATCTTGTTTGCGTGACGTAATTCCGTTTCCGGCCGCTATGTGTAATCTCGCAAAGTGTGCTGCTCGCTAGTACAATTTCGCGCGTGATCGCGAGGAAAATCTCGCGCGAACTTACCCACGCGGTCGTGAATGGGCGCGGCCATCTTGTTTCTCATTCATTGCTATGGTTCTGGGCATGCTTTCTGTATCCTCTCTGAATCTCTGCCATCCTTTGCTTGTTTGAAGTTTATTTGATCTATTTTACTTATTATCTATCCCTCTATTTTTCTAGCTCTATATATTTGTGTTTTCTGCTACTTTTTGTTAATTTTAAACTACTTTTTTAAACTCTTTTCTTTTCTTCTTCCCTCTTCTATTTCTTCTTTATTATTTAACTCATTTCTGCCCAGACCATGGTAAAGGGAGCCGGGAAGCACCCTGAGAAGGGGAAGGGTCCCGCACCCCGTGCCCGGCTCCCGTGCGGGCGTTTGAGGGGGGAGCTAGTGATGCCACGGGAGATCTTTAGCGCGGAGGAGGTGGCCGCACTCATCTTCCACGTCCAGCGCCGCCTCCCCAAGACCATCCTGGGAGGCGGCAAGATCGCAACCGGCTATGGCATCCGGGAGCGCCGGAAGCGGTGGGAGAAGGTGTGCCGGGCCATGTTTAAGCTCTCTGGGGTCCGGCGCACCTATAACCAGGCCACCCACCGCTGGACGGATGTCATGGACCGGGAACGGGACTTGCTGGACGCGCTCGGCGTAGAGGTCCCCGGGCTTGGTGAGTAGTAGTAGCTATTTCTAGCTATTTCATCACTAATCTGTTTTATCCGGCTCTGTTATTTGCAAATCTTTGTTCTTTACCAAGAGCAATAATGCTGCCGATTACATTGTAGGTAAATTATTATATTTCAAAATCTTCTATGCATTTCAGGTGCACTGCTCTCCTTCTCAGTAGCCTTGCTTGCTACTATGCTTATTTGTTTGTATTTTGTGTTCATTTCATTGGCCTGAGAAATTATGTATGAGTGTAGTGTAAAGAACTGCGTAATGCTAGACACTAAGGGTCATATTTTCAATTACCGGCACATCCCTGCAAAGTAGCAGGGATGCGGCAGTAATTGTGCGCCATGCCACCACCACCCATTGGCCCAAAACGTCACAGAAGCCTTACGCATCTGTGCCGTAAAGGCGGCGCATTGCTGGAGTTGCGTGCCAACGATGGCGCAGCTCCAGCAATGCTCTGGGGTGCCCTATCTCCCCAATGCTGCATCAAGCCGTACGTCGGCTTCAAGCAGGCGCAGGGTTTGAGTCACGCATCATTGTCCTAAAAGTGACTGATTGACATCTTGTAGATTTCCCTCAGCCACTTTTAGGATTCGTTCCTGCGCAGGAACGCCCTCCCTTGCGCCGGAACGCCCCCTGATGGCGCAGGGCTTTACAACGTGATGCATCTCCCATATGAGTTTTTTTTTATATATACGCCGCACCATGGCGACTCTTTTGTTCTGCCGCTGCGTCACAAAAGTCACGCAACAATGGAGGAAAATGAGCCGCAAGGGACTTCTAAATCAGCCCCAACAGACTGAAGTCCAGTCCTTCCTTTAGACACATGGCTATAAGAAGAAATAGTGGTGGTGGTCGGTGGATCGATAGTTTGAGTATTCACTGATCTGCAAGCAGGATGGACTTTGTCTGTCACTTCGCATGCTGCGGACTGCTGCCTGCCAGGCCTAGGCAAACCTTTTTAGTAGTCTGTTTAGTGAGTTACATAGGAACTTTCAAAGTCAACGGTCCGCAAATCAGGCAATACGAATAACGTAGTATACCACATGAGATAGGTCAATATATCCCGTGGAATAGTTGTCTATCTATTTGCTATTTCTCCAAAATATTTTGTTATTGTTCTTTTGAAATGTTTGATTTGGTTGACAAATCTCATCCATGTTTTCTGGTCTTTCTTTCTTTCATGTTGTACATCAGCTCCCCCCAAGGGCAAGAGGACACAGGAGGAGGAGGAGGGTGCTGTTCAGGAGGATGCAGGCCAGGATCGGGCAGGCGAGGGCTCCTTTGCTGGCCCCAGTAAGTTTTAATTTTAATATAGGGTACCTATTTTTTCCTAGCGTTCCTCATTCGATTTTTTCTAAATCGTCTTTGATCTTCTTGTAGACTGGATCTAAATTCTTATCCTGCCTCGACTATGACTCCCTGTGGTATTACTAGATTATTCTTATTAGTCTGTCTGTGTAGCTAACTAAGATTGCACATTTGGCAATTCCATTGGACTCCCATTCTAGTCAGCAATAGCTCTATGCACTGAGTGCAGTCCTCTGGGATTGTCCATAATGTCTTTTCAAGTCTTCTAAATGTTTATGCTTTGACAATTGCCAACAATAAAAAGGTGAATGACCACCAAGAAAGAATAAGATACTACTTTACTTTTGGTTTGGATAGGAGGACAATCCATTCTACTACTGTTGCAGGGACAAATCTGCACAAACCGAACTATGAACACTAAATAGTGCATTGTTTATCAATTATAATAGGCGCAGGTAGACTTTCTTTCCACATACCTCAGTGATATCAGACTTTGAAGAACCCCCAATCTCCTTACTGACTAGATAGTGTGGCAGAGTCATTTAGCTCCCAAAGTCACCAATGATTGATCCCCAATGATCATTAGATTATCCAACGCAGGACAAGAGTACGGAGTCAGAGTCAAGAAGTGCCAGAGGCACTCATGCTTGCAAAAATTCCAAAATCTTTAGCTCATCCACTCTAGTCTGGAGGACCAAAAACTACAGAGTCTATTTAAGTTTAAAAGCTTTATTAAAAGTAAACACATTTATTAAAATCAAATTTGTCATAAAAGTAAACGTTAAACTGAAAATGGAAAAGTGCTTAGTGCTAACGATTAATTGGACACATTTCTTGTGGAAAAAGGGACATTTTTACTTTAGAGTAGACAGTTACAAATTATTACATTGTATTTCGTTTTTTTAACATTTGTTTATTCCTCCTAGACCAAATATTATATAGTAGTGAGTGGTGTATTCTAACATTCTTAAATGTACTTTGTAGGTGGAACATCTGGTGGCGGGGCCAGCGCGGAGGTGGTGGTGTTGGGCGAGGACTCTGGGGAGGAGGCGGTGCATGTGCCGGACGTTCCTGTGAGGGTTCGCACGGTGGTGGCGGGAAGAGGTAAGCTATATATTCCTTACTTATTGAGATTGAAGACTGCATAGTGTGCTTTCTGCACGGGTGTATTATAAATCAACCAGGTAGTAGCCTCCTCTAAATGTACTTCGACTTAGCTGTGAAGTTTTTGGTGAGGAGAATCCCAATTAGATCTTAGATGAACTTGATGGATGGGATGAACGAAAAGCGAAAGAAGGGTGTAAGTAAGTGTGGAAGGACGAGAAATTTTATGATGGCTGGCAAAGAAGAATGATATGTGTTTGCTTGGCCCCCGAGGTGGCTGGGAAGGAAAGAATATGGTATGGTGCATGGCTGGGTCAATGATGAAGCAAGGATGGGTGGAAGGACAACAGCCTGGGTGGGTGAAACAGAAACTGTATGTGTGCATATACTTTGAATGGATGGATGCCTGGAGCATGGTATTATCTGACTCTTAGATAGTACATGTGTATCTAGAGAGAGTAGATGGTCACTGGATGAACTAAGTGTTACCTTGAAGAGCATGTAACACCGCACCCGCACGTCCGTTCCAGTGTAGGGAAGGCAAGGAAAAGAAATTGTAAATTCGTCCAATACTACCATGAATAGTAGCAGTAGTTTGTATTGCAACTGCAAGCACAGCATATATCCGGTTATTACGGTGGACACTCCGTACCTCTCTTACTAACTTTAGTTTAGTAGTAGTACATCATTCATGTGTGGGTGTATCACTGTTCACTCAATAATAAGCAAAGCACCTAAAGTCATCCCATATGTCATCAAATACATCCCATGTGAAGTGATAGATAATCAAATTATTTAGCTTCTTCATTTTCCTTTTCTAGTACTCATTTGCACTGTAGGGTGAAAGGTAAATTAATTAAGCAATAGCCATTGTAACAGAGTATTCTCAGTTATGTTATGTTATGTTAAAATCAATTTGTAAAGCGCTCGTACGCCCGTGGGCTTCATGGCGCTATAGGAAGTATGAAGAGTCCGAACAACATAACACTAAGCTGACAGAGGTTAATGGTAAGCTTGAGAGAATAACCAGGTTTTTAATTCCTTGCGGAAGGTGAGCAAATCCTTACTCTGCCTAATCGGCAAGGGGATGGAGTTCCAAAATGAAGCTGCTAGATGGCGAAAGCAGCAGCCGCCCTGTCGCTTCCTTTTGAAGCGAGGCACCTCCAATAAAGATTTTTGAGCAGAGCGCAGGCTTCTAGTGGGAGTATATTTAGAAACCAGGCTGCAAATAAAGGCAGGGCCTTTATCTTGTGTGGCCTTGAAGGTGATACAGCCAGCTTTAAAGGCAATGCGTTGGGAAATCGGAAGCCAGTGTAGCATTTCTAGACCAGGTTTAATAGAAGACCATTTTGGCTGTTTTAGGATGAGTCTAGCCGCCTGGTTCTGGACTAGTTGAAGTCTCTTTGATAGGCCCACTGGGAGTCCCAGATAAACGCTATTGGAATAATCCAAGCGGGACATAACCAGGGCAATAGTGACCTGGATTAAGGCAGACTGGGTAAGTAAGTGAGCAATTTTTTTTATTTTCCTCATTTGGAAAAAGCTTGCGGAAACCACAGCACCCACCTGGGTTTTTAAGGACAGGTCCGTATGGAGCGTGATCCCTAGGCTCTTTACAGCAGTAGACTTTACAGGAGGGGTGCCCAGGTCTGCTGGCCAGTAATTGACACTCCAGCTGGATAAACTATTCCCGGGCAAAAGTAGTTCTGTTTTGCCCGGGTTAAGTTTAAGATGGTTTTCATTCATCCAGCATTGGATGTGTCTCATGGTGTTCTGAAATTCGGACACGGCATCAGGGATGTTCAGTTGGAATAATAGCTGCAAATCATCCGCATAATTGAACACCGTGACTTTGAATTTCTTAAGGGAGTGAAGAAGAGGGCGAAGGTAAAGATTAAATAATAAGGGGGATAATGACGACCCCTGCGGGACTCCACAGGTAGAGGTGTGCCTAGTGCCTGTAAAACTGCCGAGTTGAATTGCCTGAGTCCGGCCCTCAATAAAGGAAGTAATCCAACTCAACGCTGATCCTCTCAGGCCAGCCTGTTCGACACGGTTGAGCAAGATGTCATAGTCAACCGTGTCGAACGCAGCCGAGAGGTCAAGCAACACCAAAGCTTGGTGTATGTCGGCGTCCGCGTTGGCTCTAAGGTTGTCTTGGAGCGCCAGGATCACCGCCTCTGTTGAGTGACCTGGGCGGAACCCCGCTTGATTAGGCTCCAGATAGTTGGTGGTCTCGATGAAATTAGAGACACTCTTAGAGACATGGGCCTCCAATACCTTTGATAGGTAGGGCAGCAGGGAGATAGGTCGATAGTTTGTAAGATCCGAGGGATCCTTCCCTTGTTTTTTTACTAACGGTAAAAGGAGGGCTTCTTTAAAATCTGTGGGGACTCTGCCTTGTCTGAGGGACTCATTGAGAATAGGCAGGAGTGCATGTGGAAGAAATAAGCCTAATTCTCTAAAGATGGAGGGGGGGCAAATGTCATTGGGTGACCCAGTTTTGATCCGTTGAAGGAGTTCCGACAGTTGTTTGGGGTCAATCGGAGGAATGTGGTCTAAAGTCTCTGGATTCTTGTGGCCATCTTCAATGGTGTTGCTGGCAGAGTGTAGTGGTATGCTTTGTTTGATTGTGATAATTTTATTGATAAAGTAGTTGTTCAGGTCATCGCATAAAGCTTGAGAGTGTGCGATAGGTAGTGACGTACGCTCGTCGTTGCAGAGGTCGTTCACTATTCTAAAGATGTCTTTAGTTTGATTGTGAGAGTGCAAAATTATGCCTGAAAAATAATCAGTCTTCCTCTTAAGAATAGTTTTTTGATAGAGACGACGACTAAGGCAATAGACCTCTTTATCTTGTGGAAGATAATTTCTGCGCCAGATTCTCTCTTTTTGCCTGACCTCAAGTTTAAGTTGTTTGAGGTCCGCAGAGAACCATTTATGAGCCTCTTTGTCGCGTGAGCGTGAGAATTTTACACTGGGGGCATGAGTATTGGCAGCGTTTTGGATCCACAAGAAGAGCGCTTCATAGATAGCATCTACGTCTCCCAGGTTGTTAAGTGGTGGCAAAGTAGAGGCCAAAGTGTCCAGAAAGGCAGGAAGATCTATCGACCCCCATTTGCGAGTTTCCCCTCCAGGCTGTGGAGGAGTCTGATGTTGTCGCGTTACTTGAAGGGAGAAGTAAACAAAATAGTGATCAGACCAGATGCAGGGCTGAATCAAGATAGACGTTAGAGGGAGATTATGCGACCATAGTTGGTCAAGATGATGGCCTGTGTCAGTGCCACCCGTAATAGAAAAGTAATAGCTTCACCACCTGCATGTACTGGACCGGTACAGTAACGCAAGTCTGTCTCACTCATCATGGTGTGCGTCTGTTTTTCTGGGGTGCAAGTTCACTGCGCTGGCATTATGCCGGCTTGCATAAGATAACGTACCAATTTTCCTAAACAAGAGAGAAGAAGAAGAATAAGACTGGTGTACTGTCATAGTCGACTGTAATGGAAGTCCATAGTGGTCGTAGAATTTGTTCATTAAACTCCCACTAATGTTAGAGCAAGGATGCAGAAGTGGGAGGTTAGATAGATACTGTCCTCAATAGTTATGTACTGTGCTTTCAATTTGCTACTTGTACTGTGACACAACTTTCGGCTCAATCACTTTGTGGTATTAATGTTAAGGAGCATTGGTTACAGACTATGTCTTTCTTTCTTCATATAGTTGCTCCTTCCAAATCGTCATCACGGAGGGAGCAGGCTCGAATGGCCCGGCAACGGAGGCTGGATGCCACTGTCGCCGAATATCGGCGGGTGGTGGCCCTGGAACCACAACATCCTCCACTGGGACAGCTGCATCCTCCTCCGTGCCCCCACGGGCTGCCAGCCAGCGCAGTGCTCCAGCGGTACGGAGCCGGGCTAACAAAGCCAACCGCCACCGCCAAGCAGCAAAAAGACCAGCTGCCCCCCACAGGAGTTGCAAGGCACGCCAGCGCCGCTTAGGACTCAGAGTGTCGTACCTGGAGCAGGAGGTCCATAACTATAAGAACTTGGTGGAGGGCCTCCGCTTCGACCATGCCACCCTCCGCAAGGAGTATGATGCCCTGGCCGCAAAATTCACCAGCACCCTTCAGTAGTGGAGTGTCCCTTGCCCTTTTTTTAGAGACTTTTGGGGGGTGGGATTTGGGAGTTGGGTTCTTTTTGGGACTTTTGAAAGACAAATGTTGGGGTTAGGGAGGGTCTTGAGGGAGATTATTTTGTTAGGGCTACATAAATATACTTTTTTAAACTTTATCTGACCATACCTGTTTTTTACTGCTTTTCAGTCTGGTGGGTGGGGGTTTAACAGTAAGTTTGTTTTCCTGAAGAGTCCTAGGACTTTAGTAGTACTACCGTCAATCTCTCATCTAGTCCTAATACTCCATTATACTACCTCCCACCAAACGCTTATCTTACCTGTAATTTGTGTTAGAAATTAGGGCTAGGCCCAGGGCTGGCTCCACGGGAAATGGGGATTAAGGTTGGCAATCCTGGGCGGATGAAATTTCCTCGTTGCGGTGGTACTAGTGGTGTGACACAGTGGCAGTTGCATGCCTATGGAAAAAAAGAAAACGAAACCTGGTTTGTCCTTACTGTAGCATTACAACGGTTACGGTACGATAGAGAATATAGCAGGTGACAGTACACTAGAACAGTGCCACAATGTAGCCTAACAAATGGTAAAGTATTGCAAGTATAACTAGTACTTGCGTTGAATTTATTTGACATTGGCTCCTACTACTACAAGAAATAGTACTGAAGCTGAGTAAGTCTAGAATATATCCTCGTATTCCTTCACCAGCCTGTTGCTATGACCTTATCCTCCCCAGCAAGTGTGTGGAATTATTGATGTCATTTAGTCAGACATCAAGCAAAACCACACAGCCCGGGGGAAGAGGGTTAGGGTTTGGAAAATGGATGGGAATGGGGGTTTCTTTTTGGGTAGGTTTTGTTGAGAGAAGAAAAAAAAAGCACAGCATGGACAAACAATAATTGAAGATAAAGAAATCTTTGGGTACAAACTAAAGCTAACCACATGCAGTCACACTCATAGAAGAAAACAATGGATACTGTATCTGTATTCTGTATGTTGTTGGAGTTGTCCTGTTGAATTTGGTAAGTAAGTTGCATGCAGCAAACAATTCCTCTTATTAGCGGCACTCCTCCTTTCCAGCTGACGCTTCGTCCATCAATGTTGGTGACCAGTGACCACTGACAGAAGACACCCTGTCCACTGCCTGCCTGGCGGATGTTGACTGAAACCCGGCCTGTAATTATTGAACGGAAAACAGGAAGTGCTATTACAATACCACTGATAAATAAATATAAGGTATGTACGCTGTGTGGTGCAAAGAGTCACACTTTGATTTTCCTAATAGACAGTACAATATTTTTTAAATTGCGTAATCTGTCTGAGTCACCTTTTTAAGGATAAATAAGTATGGCCAAATTAATTTAGCGGATCTTTCCCCTCAAGCTAGGTGTACTGTAAACTGTGTTTTAGAACAACATTAGACCTTCCCAGCAATGCTCCCACCAAGACCCTTACTAAAGCCAGTCGCAAAAATGTAGAAGACCCCCAATCAGATCTCAAAAAATGAGGCCTAGCAGAAAAATGGTGACAAAACGTACTTTGAAAGTAAAAGTAGGCCCAAATACACCCTTACCCACCGTGGATTGTATTCAAACCACTTGCAAGCAAGCAAAAGTATCCATAGCCAGCATCGCTCCAAGAGTGCTCTAAGACCCCAGAACTCAGTTGCAAAAATCTAGAACACCCCGAAACACATACAATCCTGCTGCTAGGGCTAACCCTAACGAACCCTAAGTTACAAAAAGTGCCAAAAGGCTTTTCCTTATGGATTTTGTCCAAACCACTTCTATCCGGTATTAGACCTTCCCAGGAATGCCCCAAGAGACCCGCCAACCCACCCGCAAAAAAGCACGCGACAACACCCCCAAACAGCCAAAAAGCGAAATCTCATACTTACAATATCTCTCGGCCTTCGGTCCAAACGCGCTGTGCAGCTAGGTCATCATCATAACTCCTGTTTTCCACCACGGATTTCCTGAAAAGCAAATGCAATCAAGATTAGACTGTCGCAGCAGTGCTCCCAGACCCCAAAACTCACCCACAAACACCCGGAACCCCGCCAAAGAGCACCTCAAAGGCAAGCAAGTCAGCAAAAACGGGAAGAAATTTCCGCCTCATATTTGGTCCAAAACACTTTTATCCGTTATTAGAGCTTCACAGCAATGGGCCCAGAGCCGTCAACTCACCGGCAAAGAAGTAGAACACCCCCACAAGTGCTGAGTCTTTCTTCATTGGGCGTAATCCAGCCCTCTGCTTTGAGGGAAATAGGAGGAGGAGGATAGAGGAGCATGTTCTTCTGAACTTGTGAACCTGAGGAATGTAGACTGCGGCACCTTCAAACCAATAAGCAAACAAGTGAAGACAGTTCGGCTGATGGGCTTGTTTTTGGGATTAGGTGATTAAAGTTTGAATTAAATTAACTGTGCAAAACAAAGAAAGACAGACACACAGGAATAAAAGTGAATAAGGACGAAAAAGAAAGTTACTGATTCATTGTCTCATTTTCAGGGCTCGGTGTCAGGGAACAAGAAGAAGATTTCGTCATCATACTCTGCGAATTCAGGCAGGATGAGGTCAGCGTCACCGAACAGAGAACAAATCCCCTCATCTACGTTGCCGTCCTCCTCGTCTTCATGCGGCGTGCTTTCTCGTACTTTGTAATCTGGTGGTATGAGGTGCTGATTCATCTTGATCATTGTTAGCCTCTCCACATTTTTGGGCGAGAGGCGGCTCCGTTTGGGAGTTACAATGCCACCAGCAGCACTGAAAACACGTTCAGAAGACACACTTGCGAGTGGGCAAGACAAATAGTTTATAGCCAGGTTGGAGAGCTGTGGCCACAATTGTTTTTTCCCATGCCAATACTGCAATGGCTCATCATTAAGAAAGACCTCTGTTGAGTCATTCAGATAGTCCTGCACCATCGACTCAAGGTCCTCAACGGTTCCTCCACTTTGCTTACTTTTTGCTGTGCCTGTGACCTTTTTTTGAGAACCATACCCAAGCAAAGTTAGCCAATCCGCTTCAGCAGCCACTGTTACTCTTGTGTGTGGTGCAGATGATCCGAATGCCGGTGTCTTTAACGGCTGAGAGGTCACTTGTGGCACAGCCACAGGTGCAGAAGTGGATTCTTTTGACTGGGGATGGCCTCGGCCTGCTGATGCTGATGCTGATGTACTGCCTTCTCCTTCAATATCCTGCCGTTCTTTTTCAAACCTCTTGGCTGACCAGGCTAGCCAACGTTTGTACTTTTTAACATCTTCATCAGCAAAAGGAAAGAATGCTTGGCCTGCCAGCGCCTTTTTGTAGCGTGGATCCAGAATAGTAGCACAAATGTAATGCTGTTCTGAGTTGACCTTTTTAAGACGTTCATCACCACGTAGGCGCTCTAATAATTTCTCCGACAAAAGAAAAGGGTCTTTGTTTTTTTCATCTTTTTCTAACTCAGAAGACACCGCCTTCAGTTGGTGCTCCAGCATGCACAACAATGGGATAGCTTTTCCCAAATTACAGTCCTCCTGGCTGACTGCACGCATGAAGAACTCAAAAGGACGAAGCATGTTTGTCAGGCTTTTAACTATGTCCCATTGCGCCGCACCCATCCGCAGGTCCTTCTGAGCTGTACCCTCTTTTAAGAAATAGTGATCGAGTACCGTATACTGCTCATACAGATGCTCCAAGCATGTAGAAGGTTGAGTTCCAACGTGTTGCCACCTCCTGGATGAGTGCTTTCACTGGCATTCGACGTTCAAGTAGCAGGCTCCTCAGATGCTTCCGGGCCTTAAAAGAATGGCTGAAATGGTTGCACATTTTGCGGCAGGTGGCCATTACCTCGCACGCTGGACTGTCTTTATCACTCAAGAATTTTTGAACTACCAGGTTGATACAGTGCGCCAAACACGGCACTCTGAAATAGTCACCCAGCGCCATGGCCTTAACTACATTGGCACCATTATCCGTGGAAACATAACCAATCTTGCGTTTTTTGGGGGACAGCCAGTGAAAGACCTTTTTGTTAAACTCGTCCAAAATGTTTTGTGATGTGTGACTTTTCTCCAAGCCAAACATGGCTAGTGTTGCATGTTTACGAGCAACTTTGAAAACTTGGTCCGGGTCAACACCTGCGTTTAGCTTTGCTTTAACACCTGAAAAAGAGACCCAGTGTACAGTGATGCACATGTAATCAGCGCCTGCGCCACTGGTCCACATGTCTGTTGTCAGATGTATTGTGTGAACAGCACTCTTCTGCAAAGCTGCCCCAATCGCCTCCAGCACATCTTTATGTAGTGCTGGAACCGCAACTCTGGCAAAATAGAACCGGCTAGGAACCTTCTATTTAGGGCAGAGCGTTGCCACTAATTCTAGAAAACCTACCGCTTCTACAAAAGAAAAAGGGAGAAGGTCCACAGCTAGCATTTTAGCCAGCTTAGTGTTATACAGACGCGTCAGTGGGTGGTTGCGTTTATATGGCGCGTCTGAAGAAAACATGGTTCTAATGTTGCCCTGGACCAAGCATTTACGGGATGATAATGACTTCGTTGACCCAATTATGCTCGCTGGTGAACTTTTGCGCGTTGGTGTCTCACTCGCTCCAACACTCTTAGTGTGCCTCACATGGGGTGTGCTGCTGACAGGGGTACTGGGTGTAAGTGAAGTGTTTGACACGTCTTCTTCCTCCTTGTCATCATCAGATGCAACATCAACGTTCTCTTGACTTCCAATTCGGGCTTCCTTGATCGCATTTAGGTGCGCAAACCATAGGACAGTGTGCTGTCTCTCAAGATGACCTCTCTGGCCTCCGGTACCATAGTTGGTACCTGACTTACCACGACTAACAGCAAGCTTACAAAGGGTACAAATGGCGAACTTTTCCCTTTTTGGCCAAACAGTAAAGAAGTCCCAAACTGGGGACTTGAAGTGTCTGTGGGGCCTGGAGGAGGCGGCGATACTGGTGGTGGTGGTCATGCTGCTAATGCCAGATGAAGTGGAGGATCTGGATTGCCCAACTTTTGTACGTTGTGCACTTTCACCGCCACTAATTAAGGTCGAGGTGGATGGAGGTCCCTTCTTGTGAGAAAGAAATATGGAAGCGGTACGAGTTGGTGTACTTAACTCCAATGATTGTGGTGTTTCCACTGCCTCCTCGTCGACAACATCATCATCATCACGCTCAGCAGCTTTTCGGGCTAGGGTCAAAATGTCTGTTTGCTGCATGCCCGCCGGGGCTGCAGTGACCTTTATGATGACTGGGTCGTCGTTGTCAGAGTCTTCATCAGCAGCAGTATCCGCCACTTCTTGTTGAGCCTCATCATCACACTCCATAACTCTGAGACTTTGGACGAGCTTCCTTTTACGCTTAACTACCTTTGTCAGATCATGTGCCTCACTCTCAGACGGCAGTGGTGCTGGTTCCCAATTTTGATCCGTATCATCAGAAGGAGGTGTGCTTGAAGAAGATGTAGACACCACCCTTGATCTCTTCCTTGCTAGGGGTGTGGAAGACAATGAATGATCATCAGGAGGAGTGTCTTCCTCAAATGATACCTCGCCTTGATTGTCGATTTCCTGATGTGCCCCTACTTCGGGAGGAACAACTATTGTGGGCACTTGTGACCCTCCATGCACCTCTGCTTGCGCATCTCCTTGCGCTGCCTCTCCTTCCACATGTACTTGGGCTTGTACTTGCACATGTGGTTTTTGTTGCGTCTGTGGTTGTTCAACACTCATCAGATGAGTTACAACAACCTGTGTTGATTGAGGGACATTGCTGCTACTTTCTTGCGATGAGCCAACATCACTGGTCGATGCTGATTGAACAACTAGACTAAGTGCCTCTGCAGCACTGAAGGGCTTGGACTTAAGTTGGCGTGGTGGTGGTGGTGGCACTGAGCCCAATGGAGCGGGGGTGCTGCTCCCAGCATGGTCCCCAGCAGATCCCGCTGCTGCTGCAGGCATACTTTTTTTTTTACTCCCAAAAAAAGGGGCGGCCGGCACACCAGTCTCCTTGGTAACTTGCTTCTTCTGCTCCTTACTGGCAACTTTCTTGCTAGAGGAGCTACGGGTAACTTTTTTTGGGGCCATCTTCTTCAGAACAGCAGGCAGCAGTTGCACGAGTTGCAGAGTTGTCTGTGTCCAGACGTGACGTCGCGTGACGTTATGCTGCACACACACACCGCTGCAGGACTTCTTCCTGGCACTGGTGGTTCTCTAGAGTCTTGTGCACCTAAAAGCAATGGAAGACAGAGGAACATCAGTTCAGTTATACACCCCAAAAAATCTAAAAACACAGAAAAATAAGCACAATCCCATGCCATCCATGATGTTTACATTCAAGACAAAACACAGAAAGACTAGGCCCATGCAACACTCACTACCCCTGGGGATAATGGATGAAAAGTAGGCTAAATAAGTGCAGGTCTCAGACACTGCCTCTCTTCAAAATGGCCCCTTGCACCCCAAGCACATGTTGCCTGTACCAGCCAGCACTCAAGATGGCCACCACCACCACCCACATGGCCAGTCCACATCAACAGTACACCCCAAAAAAACAAAAAAACACCCAAAAATCACCACAATCCAATGCCATCCAGGATGTTTACCTTAAAGAGAGTGAGACCCCACAGGCACACTCAGTCCATGCACCACTACCCCATGGCAAAAGGCCACACCAGCAGCCCCCAAAAAACGACAAAAAACACAAAAAACAGCACAATCCCAGCCCATCCATGGCCTCAATGGTGTTTAAATTCAAGAGGACACCCCACAGAAAGGCTGGGCCCATGCAACACTCACCACCCCTGGGCAAAGGGCCCCACCAGCAGCCCCAAAAAACGACAAAAAACACAAAATTCAGCACAATCCTAGCCCATCCATGCCCTCAATGGTGTTTAAATTCAAGAAGACACCCCACAGAAAGACTAGGCCCATGCAACACTCACTACCCCTGGGGATCATGGATGAAAAGTAGGCTAAATAAGTGCAGGCCTCAGACACTGCCTCTCTTCAAAATGGCCCCTTGCACCCCAAGCACATGTTGCCTGTACCAGCCAGCACTCAAGATGGCCACCACCACCACCCACATGGCCAGTCCACATCAACAGTACACCCCAAAAAAACAGAAAAACACCCAAAAATCACCACAATCCAATGCCATCCAGGATGTTTACCTTAAAGAGAGTGAGACCCCACAGGCACACTCAGTCCATGCACCACTACCCCTGGGCAAAAGGCCACACCAGCAGCCCCCAAAAAAAGACAAAAAACAGCACAATCCCAGCCCATCCATGGCCTCAATGGTGTTTAAATTCAAGAGGACAACCCACAGAAAGACTAGGCCCATGCAACACTCACCACCCCTGGGCAAAGGGCCCCACCAGCAGCCCCAAAAACGACAAAAACAACAAAAATCAGCACAATCCAAGCCCATCCATGGCCTCAATGGTGTTTAAATTCAACAAAACAGTTGTATCATGCACCCATAACCAACACTGGTCCTACTGGATACTGTGGCTACCCACAATATATTTTATTTAATGTTCTGAAAAAGTTCCAAAATTGTAGTTGCAGCAACTGTAATGCCCCAAACAAACTTACTTGTGAAAGTTGATTTCTAATCCAAAAGTGATCCAAAGAAAGTCAAAAAGGCCTCAAATCCAAATATCCAGCAGCACCCACAAAAAGTAATCCTTCCAGGTCAAGGTCCAAATGAAAGTGACCAGCACATGAAGAAAGCACTGGGAGGAGCCTGCTGGACAGGAACAGGAAGTTGGAGACTTTCTGGCACTTCCTTCCTCCCCCCACCCAAAAATGGACTCCTTGCAAAAAAAAAGGCCATGCAAATGTCAACCTGAGGAGTGATTCTGATAAAAATCATCATTTTCTGAAGGTTTATCCTGTTTGCTGGTGGATTTCTTGTGCAGAATTGCTAAATCTCTATTTCGTGAGTGCGAGATTGTTCCTTTCCCCCGCAACTACATGTTCGCAATTGCGAACTCTCGCGAGGCGTGCTGTGCAAGGTGGCAAGCCGCGATTACGTATTCGCGGGCGTCAAACTCCCGCGGGATCCCGCAGCAAGATCCAAAATTGCGCAGCACTCGCAAAATATGATCGAGAAAAACAACTCGGCAAACGCTGAATGACGGAAAGTGAACGCCGTGAACCATGCCGCGCGCCGCAATATTGTATCACCAAGCAAAAAATCCGCCGCGAGCGAATTAACGGATTTTCGACAAATTCGCGAGAGTTCGCGGATTGCGAATTTGCCGAAAATCCGAAAAATCCGCGAGCGGAGCGGATTTTACGCCCATGCTTAGCTTGAATTCAGTGGCACAGTGAGCAAGGGACCCACGTCTGGGCATACCCATCCCACTTTGGGTGAAAAGTGTTAAAGCAAACAAATGATGGAGGGAATGCTGACAATGCAAACATTCTCCCCTAGTCAAAAGATCTGGGTAAAATCCATCTTTCTTTTGCCCACTACACCACCCCAGTTTGGACCCAGCCATATACAAATCAGTCTTGACCCTGTGCCCCATGGGAACAGTCCAGACCGAACTGCCAGGCCAGGACCTCCCTGGACCGGAAATAAGCGTCCTGGGGCCAGTTTCAGGGTATGTCACCCTTCTTCAGCCAGGCTAGCTTGAATTCAGTGGCACAGTGAGCATGGGGCCCACTTCTGGGCATACCCATCCCACTTTGGGTGACAAGTGTTACGGCAAACAAATGATGGACGGAATGCTGATAATGCAAACATTCTCCCCCAGTCAAAAGATCTGGGTTAAATTAATCGTTCTATTGTCCTCTATGCCACCACAGTTTGGACCCAGCCATATGCAAATCAGTCTTGACCCTGTGCCCCATGGGAACAGTCCAGACCGAACTGCCAGGCCAGGTCCTCCCTGGACCAGAAATAAGCGTCCCGGGACCGGCTTCAGGGTATGTCACCCTTCTTCAGCAAGGCTAGCTTGAATTCAGTGACACAGTGAACAAGGGTCCCACGTCTGGGCATACCCATCCCACTTTGGCCGAAAAGTGTTACGCAAGCAAATAATAGACGGAATGCTGACAATGCAAACATTCTCCCCTAGTCAAAAGATCTGAGTAAAATCCATCTTACTTCGCCCACTACGCCACCCTAGTTGGGACCCAACCATATGCAAATCAGTCTTGACCCTGTGCCCCATGGGAACAGTCCAGACAGAACTGCCACGTCAGGTCCTCCCTGGACGGGAAACAAGCATCCTGGGACCAGTTTCAGGGTATGTCACCCTTCATCAGCCAGCCTAGCTTGAATTCAGTGGCACAGTGAGCAAGGGGCCCACTTTTGGGCATACCCATCCCACTTTGGGCTAGAAGTGTTAGAGCAAACAAATGATGGACGGAATGCTGACAATGCAAACATTCTTCCCAGTCAAAAGATCTGGGTTAAATCCATTGTTCTATTGCCCTCTACGCCATCCCAGTTTGGACCCAGCCATATGCAAATCAGGCTTGACCCCGTGCCCCATGGGAACAGTTCAGACCGAACTGCCAGGCCAGGTCTTCCCTGGACCGGAAACTAGCGTCCTGGTACCGGTTTTAGGGTATGTCACCCTTCTTCATCCAGGCTAGCTTGAATTCAGTGGCACAGTGAGCAAGGGACCCACGTCTGGGCATACCCATCCCACTTTGGGCAAAAAGTGTTAGAGCAAACAAATGATGGATGGAATGCTGAAAATGCAAACATTCTCCCCCAGTCAATAGATCTGGCTTAAATCATTTGTCCTTTTGCCCACTACGCCACCCAAGTTTGGACCCAGCCATATGCAAATAGGTCTTGACCCTGTGCCCCATGGGAACAGTCCAGACCGAACTGACAGTCCAGGTCCTTCCTGGACGGGATAAAAGTGTCCTGGGACTGGTTTCAATCAATCAATCAATCAATCATGCCATTTGTATAGCGCACTACTCACCCGGAAGGGTCTCAAGGCACTTGGGGGAGGGGGTTCGCTACTGCTCGAACAGCCAGGTCTTGAGTTGTCTCCTGAAGGCGAGATGGTCCTGGGTCAGCCGAAAGTGGATGGGCAGGGAGTTCCATGTCTTGGCCGCCAGGTAGGAGAAGGATCTGCCTCCGGCGGTGGCTTTTCGGATGCGTGGTACGGCGGCGAGGGCGAGGCTGGTCGACCGTAGCTGGCGGGTGGGCGTGTAGAAGGTCAGGCGGTCGTTGAGGTACTTGGGGCCCAGGTCGTGGAGAGACTTGTGTGCATGGGTGAGGAGCCTGAACGTGATCCTCTTGTTGACGGGGAGCAGGTGCAGGTCCCTCAGGTGGCTGGAGATGTGGCTGCGTCGGGGGATGTCCAGGATGAGTCGGGCGGAGGCGTTCTGGATGCGTTGGAGTCTTTTCTGTAGCTTGGCTGTGGTTCCGGCGTAGAGGGTGTTTCCGTAGTCCAGACGGCTGGTGACGAGGGCCTGGGTGACCGTCTTCCTGGTTTCTGTCGGGATCCAACGGAAGATCTTGCGAAGCATGCGAAGTGTGTGAAAGCATGATGAGGAGACGCGTTGACTTGTCTGGTCATCGAGAGGGAGGAGTCCAGGATGAAGCCGAAGGTTGCGTGCGTGGTCTGTTGGCTTGGGAGCGGTGCCCAGGGCTGGGGGCCACCAGGAGTCGTCCCACGCGGAGGGCAAGGGTCCCAGGATGAGGACTTCCGTCTTGTCTGAGTTCAGTTTCAGGCAGCTGTTCTTCATCCACTCCGCGACGTCTTTCATCCCTTCGTGTAGGCTGGTTCTGGCGGTGTCGGGGTCTCTGGTGAGGGAGAGGATCAGCTGGGTGTCGTCGGCGTAGGAGATGATGTTGAGGTTGTGTTGGTGTGCGATGGCAGCAAGGGGTCTCATGTAGATGTTGAAGAGGGTGGGGCTGAGAGATGATCCTTGCGGGACGCCGCAGATGACTTCGGTGGCCTCGGAGCGATACGGGGGGAGGCGGACTCTCTGTGTTCTTCCGGGGAGGAAGGAAATGATCCACTCCAGTGCCTTCTCTTGGATGCCAATGTTGCTGAGGCGTTGGACTAGGGTGCGGTGGCAGACAGTGTCGAACGCTGCAGAGAGGTCCAGGAGGATGAGTGCCGCTGTTTCCCCGTTGTCGAGCAGGGCCCAGATGTCGTTGGTGGCTGCGATGAGGGCGGTCTCAGTGCTGTGGTTGGCTCTGAGACCGGACTGCGTGGGGTCGAGGGATCCGTTCATCTCGAGGAAGGCGGCAAGCTGTCTGTTGACCATCTTCTCGATGACTTTGGCAGGAAAAGGAAGGAGCGAGATGGGGTGAAAGTTTTTGAGGTCGGTGGGGTCTGCTGTTGGTTTCTTCAGTAGGGCGCTGAGCTCGGCATGCTTCCAGCTCTCCGGAAAGGTGGCGGTGTTGAGGGAGGTGTTGATGACGTCCCGGAGTTGGGGTGCGATGGTGGAGTCATGTCACCCTTCTTCAGCTAGGCTAGCTTTAATTCAGTGGCACAGCGAGCAAATGACCCACGTCTGGGCATACCCTTCCCACTTTGGGTGAAAAGTGTTAAAGCAAACAAATTATGGACGAAATGCTGACAATGCAAACATTCTCCCCCAGTCAAAAGATCTGGGTTAAATCCATCGTTCTTTTGCCCACTACGCCACCCCAGTTTGGACCCAGCCATATGCAAATCAGTCTTGACCCTGTGCCCCATGGGAACAGTCCAGACCGAACTGCCAAGCCATGTCTTCCCTGGACCGGAATCAAGCATCCTAGGACCGGTTTCTGGCTATCAGCCGTCTTCAGCCAGGATAGCTTGACTCCAGTGGCGTAGTGAGCAAGGGACCCTGTCTGGGCACACCCTTCCCACATAGGGTAAACAGCAAAACACACAAGATGATGGACGGAATGTTGCACAATAAGAAAACATTCACCCCCAGTCACAGATCTGGGTTGAATCCATCGTTATTTTGCTTACCAAGCCACCCCAGTTCAGACAAGGCCATATGCAAATCAGTCTTGACCCTGTGCCTCATGGGAACAGTCCAGACCGAGCTGCCAAGCCATGTCTTCCCTGGACCGGAAACAAGCTACAGAGGACCGGTTCCTGGCATTTCAGCCGTCTTCAGCCCGGCTTGCTTGAATCCAGTGGCAAAGTGAGCAAGGGACTCACGTCTGAGCATACCCTGCCAACTTATGGCGAACAAAGAAAAACCAAAGGAAATGATGGATGGAGCGTTGACAATACAAGACAAGTCAACTGATCTGGGTGTAAACCATCACCGTTCTTTAGCCCACTCTGCCACCCCAGTTCAGACATGGCCATATGCAAATCAGTCTGACCCTGTGCCTCATGGGAACAGTCCAGCCCGAACTGCCAAGCCATGCCTTCCCTGGACCGGAAACAAGCTACAGAGGACCGGTTTCTGGCATTTCAGCCGTCTTCAGCCCGGCTTGCTTGAATCCAGTGGCAAAGTGAGCAAGGGACTCACGTCTGAGCATACCCTGCCAACTTATGGCGAACAAAGAAAAACCAAAGGAAATGATGGACGGAGCGTTGACAATACAAGCACTCACCCCCAGTCAACTGATCTGGGTTTAATCCATCACCGTTCTTTAGCCCACTCTGCCACCCCAGTTCAGACATGGCCATATGCAAATCAGTCTGACCCTGTGCCTCATGGGAAAAGTCCAGCCCGAACTGCCAAGCCATGCCTTCCTTGGACCGGAAACAAGCTACAGAGGACTGGTTTCTGGCATTTCAGCCATCTTCAGCCCGGCTTGCTTGAATCCAGTGGCAAAGTGAGCAAGAGACTCACGTCTGAGCATACCCTGCCAACTTATGGCGAACAAAGAAAAACCAAAGGAAATGATGGACGGAGCGTTGACAATACAAGCACTCACCCCCAGTCAACTGATCTGGGTTTAATCCATCACCGTTCTTTAGCCCACTCTGCCACCCCAGTTCAGACATGGCCATATGCAAATCAGTCTGACCCTGTGCCTCATGGGAACAGTCCAGCCCGAACTGCCAAGCCATGCCTTCCCTGAACCGGAAACAAGCTACAGAGGACCGGTTTCTGGCATTTCAGCCGTCTTCAGCCCGGCTTGCTTGAATCCAGTGGCAAAGTGAGCAAGGGACTCACGTCTGAGCATACCCTGGCCAACTTATGGCGAACAAAGAAAAACCAAAGGAAATAATGGACGGAGCGTTGACAATACAAGCACTCACCCCCAGTCAACTGATCAGTGTTTAATCCATCACCATTCTTTAGCCCACTCTGCCACCCCAGTTCAGACATGGCCATATGCAAATCAGTCTGACCCAGTGCCTCATGGGAACAGTCCAGCCCGAACTGCCAAGCCATGCCTTCCCTGGACCGGAACCAAGCTACAGAGGACCGGTTTCTGGCATTTCAGCCGTCTTCAGCCCGGCTTGCTTGAATCCAGTGGCAAAGTGAGCAAGGGACTCACGTCTGAGCATACCCTGCCAACTTATGGCGAACAAAGAAAAACCAAAGGAAATGATGGACGGAGCGTTGACAATACAAGCACTCACCCCCAGTCAACTGATCTGGGTTTAATCCATCACCGTTCTTTAGCCCACTCTGCCCCCCCAGTTCAGACATGGCCATATGCAAATCAGTCTGACCCTGTGCCTCATGGGAACAGTCCAGCCCGAACTGCCAAGCCATACCTTCCCTGGACTGGAAACAAGCTACAGAGGAGCGGTTTCTGGCATTTCAGCCGTCTTCAGCCCGGCTTGCTTGAATCCAGTGGCAAAGAGAGCAAGGGACTCACGTCTGAGCATACCCGGCCAACTTATGGCGAACAAAGGAAAACCAAAGGAAATGATGGATGGAGCGTTGACAATACAAACACTCACCCCCAGTCAACTGATCTGGGTGTAAACCATCATCGTTCTTTAGCCCACTCTGCCACCCCAGTTCAGACATGGCCATATGCAAATCAGTCTGACCCTGTGCCTCATGGGAACAGTCCAGCCCGAACCGCCAAGCCATGCCTTCCCTGGACCGGAAACAAGCTACAGAGGAACAGTTTCTGGCATTTCAGCCGTCTTCAGCCCGGCTTGCTTGAATCCAGTGGCAAAGTGAGCAAGGGACTCACGTCTGAGCATACCCTGCCAACTTATGCCGAACAAAGAAAAACCAAAGGAAATGATGGACGGAGCGTTGACAATACAAGCACTCACCCCCAGTCAACTGATCTGGGTTTAATCCATCACCGTTCTTTAGCCCACTCTGCCACCCCAGTTCAGACATGGCCATATGCAAATCAGTCTGACCCTGTGCCTCATGGGAAAAGTCCAGCCCGAACTGCCAAGCCATGCCTTCCCTGGACCGGAAACAAGCTACAGAGGACTGTTTCTGGCATTTCAGCCGTCTTCAGCCCGGCTTGCTTGAATCCAGTAGCAAAGTGAGCAAGAGACCCACGTCTGAGCATACCCTGCCAACTTATGGCGAACAAAGAAAAACCAAAGGAAATGATGGACGGAGCGTTGACAATACAAGCACTCACCCCCAGTCAACTGATCTGGTTTTAATCCATCACCGTTCTTTAGCCCACTCTGCCACCCCAGTTCAGACATGGCCATATGCAAATCAGTCTGACCCTGTGCCTCATGGGAACAGTCCAGCCCGAACTGCCAAGCCATGCCTTCCCTGGACCGGAAACAAGCTACAGAGGACCGGTTTCTGGCATTTCAGCCGTCTTCAGCCCGGCTTGCTTGAATCCAGTGGCAAAGTGAGCAAGGGACTCACGTCTGAGCATACCCTGGCCAACTTATGGCGAACAAAGAAAAACCAAAGGAAATAATGGACAGAGCGTTGACAATACAAGCACTCACCCCCAGTCAACTGATCTGGGTTTAATCCATCACCATTCTTTAGCCCACTCTGCCACCCCAGTTCAGACATGGCCATATGCAAATCAGTCTGACCCAGTGCCTCATGGGAACAGTCCAGCCCGAACTGCCAAGCCATGCCTTCCCTGGACCGGAAACAAGCTACAGAGGACCAGTTTCTGGCATTTCAGCCGTCTTCAGCCCGGCTTGCTTGAATCCAGTGGCAAAGTGAGCAAGGGACTCACGTCTGAGCATACCCTGCCAACTTATGGCGAACAAAGAAAAACCAAAGGAAATGATGGACGGAGCGTTGACAATACAAGCACTCACCCCCAGTCAACTGATCTGGGTTTAATCCATCACCGTTCTTTAGCCCACTCTGCCACCCCAGATCAGACATGGCCATATGCAAATCAGTCTGACCCTGTGCCTCATGGGAACAGTCCAGCCCGAACTGCCAAGCCATGCCTTCCCTGGACCGGAAACAAGCTACAGAGGACCGGTTTCTGGTATTTCAGCCGTCTTCAGCCCGGCTTGCTTGAATCCAGTGGCAAAGCGAGCAAGGGACTCAAGTCTGAGCATACCCTGGCCAACTTAGGGCGAACAAAGAAAAACCAAAGGAAATAATGGACGGAGCGTTGACAATAGAAGCACTCACCCCCAGTCAACTGATCTGGCTTTAATCCATCACCATTCTTTAGCCCACTCTGCCACCCCAGTTCAGACATAGCCATATGCAAATCAGTCTGACCCAGTGCCTCATGGGAACAGTCCAGCCCGAACTGCCAAGCCATGCCTTCCCTGGACCGGAAACAAGCTACAGAGGACCGGTTTCTGGCATTTCAGCCGTCTTCAGCCCGGCTTGCTTGAATCCAGTGGCAAAGTGAGCAAGGGACTCAAGTCTGAGCATACCCTGCCAACTTATGGCGAACAAAGAAAAACCAAAGGAAATGATGGACGGAGCGTTGACAATACAAGCACTCACCCCCAGTCAACTGATCTGGGTTTAATCCATCACCGTTCTTTAGCCCACTCTGCCCCCCCAGGTCAGACATGGCCATATGCAAATCAGTCTGACCCTGTGCCTCATGGGAACAGTCCAGCCCGGACTGCCAAGCCATGCCTTCCCTGGACTGGAAACAAGCTACAGAGGAGCGGTTTCTGGCATTTCAGCCGTCTTCAGCCCGGCTTGCTTGAATCCAGTGGCAAAGTGAGCAAGGGACTCACGTCTGAGCATACCCGGCCAACTTATGGCGAACAAAGGAAAACCAAAGGAAATGATGGATGGAGCGTTGACAATACAAGCACTCACCCCCAGTCAACTAATCTGGGTGTAAACCATCACCGTTCTTTAGCCCACTCTGCCACCCCAGTTCAGACATGGCCATATGCAAATCAGTCTAACCCTGTGCCTCATGGGAACAGTCCAGCCCGAACTGCCAAGCCATGCCTTCCCTGGACCGGAAACAAGCTACAGAGGAACGGTTTCTGGCATTTCAGCCGTCTTCAGCCCGGCTTGCTTGAATCCAGTGGCAAAGTGAGCAAGGGACTCACGTCTGAGCATACCCTGCCAACTTATGGCGAACAAAGAAAAACCAAAGGAAATGATGGACGGAGCGTTGAGAATACAAGCACTCACCCCCAGTCAACTGATCTGGGTTTAATCCATCACCGTTCTTTAGCCCACTCTGCCACCCCAGTTCAGACATGGCCATATGCAAATCAGTCTGACCCAGTGCCTCATGGGAACAGTCCAGCCTGAACTGCCAAGCCATGGCTTTCCTGGACCGGAAACAAGCTACAGAGGACCGGTTTCTGGCATTTCAGCCGTCTTCAGCCCGGCTTGCTTGAATCCAGTGGCAAAGTGAGCAAGGGACTCACGTCTGAGCATACCCTGCCAACTTATCGCGAACAAAGAAAAACCAAAGGAAATGATGGACGGAGCGTTGACAATACAAGCACTCACCCCCAGTCAACTGATCTGGGTTTAATCCATCACCGTTCTTTAGCCCACTCTGCCCCCCCAGTTCAGACATGGCCATATGCAAATCAGTCTGACCCTGTGCCTCATGGGAACAGTCCAGCTCGAACTGCCAAGCCATGCCTTCCCTGGACCGGAAACAAGATACAGAGGACTGGTTTCTGGCATTTCAGCCGTCTTCAGCCCGGCTTGCTGGAATCCAGTGGCAAAGTGAGCAAGAGACTCACGTCTGAGCATTCCCTGCCAACTTATGGCGAACAAAGAAAAACCAAAGGAAATGATGGATGGAGCGTTGACAATACAAGCACTCACCCCCAGCCAACTGATCTGGGTTTAATCCATCACCGTTCTTTAGCCCACTCTGCCACCCCAGTTCAGACATGGCCATATGCAAATCAGTCTGACCCTGTGCCTCATGGGAACAGTCCAGCCCAAACTGCCAAGCCATGCCTTCCCTGGACCGGAAACAAGCTACAGAAGACCGGTTTCTGGCATTTCAGCCGTCTTCAGCCTGGCTTGCTTGAATCCAGTGGCAAAGTGAGCAAGAGACTCACGTCTGAGCATACCCTGGCCAACTTATGGCGAACAAAGAAAAACCAAAGGAAATAATGGACGGAGCGTTGACAATACAAGCACTCACCCCCAGTCAACTGATCTGGGTTTAATCCATCACCATTCTTTAGCCCACTCTGCCACCCCAGTTCAGACATGGCCATATGCAAATCAGTCTGACCCAGTGCCTCATGGGAACAGTCCAGCCCGAACTGCCAAGCCATGGCTTTCCTGGACCGGAAACAAGCTACAGAGGACCGGTTTCTGGCATTTCAGCCGTCTTCAGCCCGGCTTGCTTGAATCCAGTGGCAAAGTGAGCAAGGGACTCACGTCTGAGCATACCCTGCCAACTTATCGCGAACAAAGAAAAACCAAAGGAAATGATGGACGGAGCGTTGACAATACAAGCACTCACCCCCAGTCAACTGATCTGGGTTTAATCCATCACCGTTCTTTAGCCCACTCTGCCCCCCCAGTTCAGACATGGCCATATGCAAATCAGTCTGACCCTGTGCCTCATGGGAACAGTCCAGCCCGAACTGCCAAGCCATGCCTTCCCTGGACTGGAAACAAGCTACAGAGGAGCGGTTTCTGGCATTTCAGCCGTCTTCAGCCCGGCTTGCTTGAATCCAGTGGCAAAGTGAGCAAGGGACTCACGTCTGAGCATACCCTGGCCAACTTATGGCGAACAAAGAAAAACCAAAGGAAATAATGGACGGAGCGTTGACAATACAAGCACTCACCCCCAGTCAACTGATCTGGGTTTAATCCATCACCATTCTTTAGCCCACTCTGCCACCCCAGTTCAGACATGGCCATATGCAAATCAGTCTGACCCAGTGCCTCATGGGAACAGTCCAGCCCGAACTGCCAAGCCATGCCTTCCCTGGACTGGAAACAAGCTACAGAGGACCGGTTTCTGGCATTTCAGCCGTCTTCAGCCCGGCTTGCTTGAATCCAGTGGCAAAGTGAGCAAGGGACTCACGTCTGAGCATACCCTGCCAACTTATGGCGAACAAAGAAAAAACAAAGGAAATGATGGACGGAGCGTTGACAATACAAGCACTCACCCCCCGTCAACTGATCTGGGTTTAATCCATTACCGTTCTTTAGTCCACTCTGCCCCCCCAGTTCAGACATGGCCATATGCAAATCAGTCTGACCCTGTGCCTCTTGGGAACAGTCCAGCCCGAACTGCCAAGCCATGCCTTCCCTGGACTGGAAACAAGCTACAGAGGAGCGGTTTCTGGCATTTCAGCCGTCTTCAGCCCGGCTTGCTTGAATCCAGTGGCAAAGTGAGCAAGGGACTCACGTCTGAGCATGCCGGGCCAACTTATGGCGAACAAAGAAAAACCAAAGGAAATGATGGACGGAGCGTTGACAATACAAGCACTCACCCCCAGTCAACTGATCTGGGTTTAATCCATCACCGTTCTTTAGCCCACTCTGCCACCCCAGTTCAGACATGGCCATATGCAAATCAGTCTGACCATGTGCCTCATGGGAAAAGTCCAGCCCGAACTGCCAAGCCATGCCTTCCCTGGACCGGAAACAAGCTCCAGAGGACCGGTTTCTGGCATTTCAGCCGTCTTCAGCCCGGCTTGCTTGAATCCAGTGGCAAAGTGAGCAAGGGACTCACGTCTGAGCATACCCTGCCAACTTATGGCGACCAAAGAAAAACCAAAGGAAATGATGGACGGAGCGTTGACAATACAAGCACTCACCCCCAGTCAACTGATCTGGGTTTAATCCATCACCGTTCTTTAGCCCACTCTGCCCCCCCAGTTCAGACATGGCCATATGCAAATCAGTCTGACCCTGTGCCTCATGGGAACAGTCCAGCCCGAACTGCCAAGCCATGCCTTCCCTGGACTGGAAACAAGCTACAGAGGAGCGGTTTCTGGCATTTCAGCCGTCTTCAGCCCGGCTTGCTTGAATCCAGTGGCAAAGTGAGCAAGGGACTCACGTCTGAGCATACCCGGCCAACTTATGGCGAACAAAGAAAAACCAAAGGAAATGATGGACGGAGCGTTGACAATACAAGCACTCACCCCCAGTCAACTGATCTGGGTTTAATCCATCACCGTTCTTTAGCCCACTCTGCCACTCCAGTTCAGACATGGCCATATGCAAATCAGTCTGACCATGTGCCTCATGGGAAAAGTCCAGCCCGAACTGCCAAGCCATGCCTTCCCTGGACCGGAAACAAGCTCCAGAGGACCGGTTTCTGGCATTTCAGCCGTCTTCAGCCCGGCTTGCTTGAATCCAGTGGCAAAGTGAGCAAGGGACTCACGTCTGAGCATACCCTGCCAACTTATGGCGACCAAAGAAAAACCAAAGGAAATGATGGACGGAGCGTTGACAATACAAGCACTCACCCCCAGTCAACTGATCTGGGTTTAATCCATCACCGTTCTTTAGCCCACTCTGCCCCCCCAGTTCAGACATGGCCATATGCAAATCAGTCTGACCCTGTGCCTCATGGGAACAGTCCAGCCCGAACTGCCAAGCCATGCCTTCCCTGGACTGGAAACAAGCTACAGAGGAGCGGTTTCTGGCATTTCAGCCGTCTTCAGCCCGGCTTGCTTGAATCCAGTGGCAAAGTGAGCAAGGGACTCCCGTCTGAGCATACCCTGCCAACTTATGGCGAACAAAGAAAAACCAAAGGAAATGATGGACGGAGCGTTGACAATACAAGCACTCACCCCCAGTCAACTGATCTGGGTTTAATCCATCACCGTTCTTTAGCCCACTCTGCCCCCCCAGTTCAGACATGGCCATATGCAAATCAGTCTGACCCTGTGCCTCATGGGAACAGTCCAGCCCGAACTGCCAAGGCATGCCTTCCCTGGACTGGAAACAAGCTACAGAAGAGCGGTTTCTGGCATTTCAGCAGTCTTCAGCCCGGCTTGCTTGAATCCAGTGGCAAAGTGAGCAAGGGACTCACGTCTGAGCATACCCGGCCAACTAATGGCGAACAAAGGAAAACCAAAGGAAATGATGGATGGAGCGTTGACAATACAAGCACTCACCCCCAGTCAACTGATTTGGGTGTAAACCATCACCGTTCTTTAGCCCACTCTGCCACCCCAGTTCAGACATGGCCATATGCAAATCAGTCTGACCCTGTGCCTCATGGGAACAGTCCAGCCCGAACTGCCAAGCCATGCCTTCCCTGGACCGGAAACAAGCTACAGAGGAACGGTTTCTGGCATTTCAGCCGTCTTCAGCCCGGCTTGCTTGAATCCAGTGGCAAAGTGAGCAAGGGACTCACGTCTGAGCATACCCTGCCAACTTATGGCGAACAAAGAAAAAACAAAGGAAATGATGGACGGAGCGTTGACAATACAAGCACTCACCCCCAGTCAACTGATCTGTGTTTAATCCATCACCGTTCTTTAGCCCACTCTGCCACCCCAGTTCAGACATGGCCATATGCAAATCAGTCTGACCCTGTGCCTCATGGGAAAAGTCCAGCCCGAACTGCCAAGCCATGCCTTCCCTGGACCGGAAACAAGCTACAGAGGACTGGTTTCTGGCATTTCAGCCGTCTTCAGCCCGGCTTGCTTGAATCCAGTGGCAAAGTGAGCAAGAGACTCACGTCTGAGCATACCCTGCCAACTTATGGCGAACAAAGAAAAACCAAAGGAAATGATGGACGGAGCGTTGACAATACAAGCACTCACCCCCAGTCAACTGATCTGGGTTTAATCCATCACCGTTCTTTAGCCCACTCTGCCACCCCAGTTCAGACATGGCCATATGCAAATCAGTCTGACCCTGTGCCTCATGGGAACAGTCCAGCCCGAACTGCCAAGCCATGCCTTCCCTGGACCGGAAACAAGCTACAGAGGACCGGTTTCTGGCATTTCAGCCGTCTTCAGCCCGGCTTGCTTGAATCCAGTGGCAAAGTGAGCAAGGGACTCACGTCTGAGCATACCCTGGCCAACTTATGGCGAACAAAGAAAAACCAAAGGAAATAATGGACGGAGCGTTGATAATACAAGCACTCACCCCCAGTCAACTTATCTGGGTTTAATCCATCACCATTCTTTAGCCCACTCTGCCACCCCAGTTCAGACATGGCCATATGCAAATCAGTCTGACCCAGTGCCTCATGGGAACAGTCCAGCCCGAACTGCCAAGCCATGCCTTCCCTGGACCGGAAACCAGCTACAGAGGACCGGTTTCTGGCATTTCAGCCGTCTTCAGCCCGACTTGCTTGAATCCAGTGGCAAAGTGAGCAAGGGACTCACGTCTGAGCATACCCTGCCAACTTATGGCGAACAAAGAAAAACCAAAGGAAATGATGGACGGAGCGTTGACAATACAAGCACTCACCCCCAGTCAACTGATCTGGGTTTAATCCATCACCGTTCTTTAGCCCACTCTGCCACCCCAGTTCAGACATGGCCATATGCAAATCAGTCTGACCCTGTGCCTCATGGGAAAAGTCCAGCCCGAACTGCCAAGCCATGCCTTCCCTGGACCGGAAACAAGCTACAGAGGACTGGTTTCTGGCATTTCAGCCATCTTCAGCCCGGATAGCTTGAATCCAGTGGCAAAGTGAGCAAGAGACTCACGTCTGAGCATACCCTGCCAACTTATGGCGAACAAAGAAAAACCAAAGGAAATGATGGACGGAGCGTTGACAATACAAGCACTCACCCCCAGTCAACTGATCTGGGTTTAATCCATCACCGTTCTTTAGCCCACTCTGCCACCCCAGTTCAGACATGGCCATATGCAAATCAGTCTGACCCTGTGCCTCATGGGAACAGTCCAGCCCGAACTGCCAAGCCATGCCTTCCCTGGACCGGAAACAAGCTACAGAGGACCGGTTTCTGGCATTTCAGCCGTCTTCAGCCCGGCTTGCTTGAATCCAGTGGCAAAGTGAGCAAGGGACTCACGTCTGAGCATACCCTGGCCAACTTATGGCGAACAAAGAAAAACCAAAGGAAATAATGGACGGAGCGTTGACAATACAAGCACTCACTCCCAGTCAACTGATCTGGGTTTAATCCATCACCATTCTTTAGCCCACTCTGCCACCCCAGGTCAGACATGGCCATATGCAAATCAGTCTGACCCTGTGCCTCATGGGAAAAGTCCAGCCCGAACTGCCTAGCCATGCCTTCCCTGGACCGGAAACAAGCTACAGAGGACTGGTTTCTGGCATTTCAGCCGTCTTCAGCCCGGCTTGCTTGAATCCAGTGGCAAAGTGAGCAAGAGACTCACGTCTGAGCATACCCTGCCAACTTATGGCGAACAAAGAAAAATCAAAGGAAATGATGGACGGAGCGTTGACAATACAAGCACTCACCCCCAGTCAACTGATCTTGGTTTAATCCATCACAGTTCTTTAGCCCACTCTGCCACCCCAGTTCAGACATGGCCATATGCAAATCAGTCTGACCCTGTGCCTCATGGGAACAGTCCAGCCGAACTGCCAAGCCATGCCTTCCCTGGACCGGAAACAAGCTACAGAGGACCGGTTTCTGGCATTTCAGCCATTTTCAGCCCGGCTTGCTTGAATCCAGTGGCAAAGTGAGCAAGGGACTCACGTCTGAGCATACCCTGGCCAACTTATGGCAAACAAAGAAAAACCAAAGGAAATAATGGACGGAGCGTTGACAATACAAGCACTCACCCCCAGTCAACTAATCTGGGTTTAATCCATCACCATTCTTTAGCCAACTCTGCCACCCCAGTGCAGACATGGCCATATGCAAATCAGTCTGACCCTGTGCCCAATGGGAACAGTCCAGCCCGAACTGCCAAGCCATGCCTTCCCTGGACCGGAAACAAGCTACAGAGGACCAGTTTCTGGCATGTCAGCCGTATTCAGCCCGGCTTGCTTGAATCCAGTGGCGAAGTGAGCAAGGGACTCACGTCTGAGCATACCCTGCAAACTTATGGCGAACAAAGAAAAACCAAAGGAAATGATGGATGGAGCGTTGACAATACAAGCACTCACCCCCAGTCAACTGATCTGGGTTTAATCCATCACCGTTCTTTAGCCCACTCTGCCCCCCCAGTTCAGACATGGCCATATGCAAATCAGTCTGACCCTGTGCCTCATGGGAACAGTCCAGCCCAAACTGCCCAGCCATGCCTTCCCTGGACCGGAAACAAGCTACAGAGGACCGGTTTCTGGCATTTCAGCCGTCTTCAGCCCGGCTTGCTTGAATCCAGTGGCAAAGTGAGCAAGGGACTCACGTCTGAGCATACCCTGGCCAACTTATGGCGAACAAAGAAAAACCAAAGGAAATAATGGACGGAGCGTTGACAATACAAGCACTCACTCCCAGTCAACTGATCTGGGTTTAATCCATCACCATTCTTTAGCCCACTCTGCCACCCCAGGTCAGACATGGCCATATGCAAATCAGTCTGACCCTGTGCCTCATGGGAAAAGTCCAGCCCGAACTGCCTAGCCATGCCTTCCCTGGACCGGAAACAAGCTACAGAGGACTGGTTTCTGGCATTTCAGCCGTCTTCAGCCCGGCTTGCTTGAATCCAGTGGCAAAGTGAGCAAGAGACTCACGTCTGAGCATACCCTGCCAACTTATGGCGAACAAAGAAAAATCAAAGGAAATGATGGACGGAGCGTTGACAATACAAGCACTCACCCCCAGTCAACTGATCTTGGTTTAATCCATCACAGTTCTTTAGCCCACTCTGCCACCCCAGTTCAGACATGGCCATATGCAAATCAGTCTGACCCTGTGCCTCATGGGAACAGTCCAGCCGAACTGCCAAGCCATGCCTTCCCTGGACCGGAAACAAGCTACAGAGGACCGGTTTCTGGCATTTCAGCCATTTTCAGCCCGGCTTGCTTGAATCCAGTGGCAAAGTGAGCAAGGGACTCACGTCTGAGCATACCCTGGCCAACTTATGGCAAACAAAGAAAAACCAAAGGAAATAATGGACGGAGCGTTGACAATACAAGCACTCACCCCCAGTCAACTAATCTGGGTTTAATCCATCACCATTCTTTAGCCAACTCTGCCACCCCAGTGCAGACATGGCCATATGCAAATCAGTCTGACCCTGTGCCCAATGGGAACAGTCCAGCCCGAACTGCCAAGCCATGCCTTCCCTGGACCGGAAACAAGCTACAGAGGACCAGTTTCTGGCATGTCAGCCGTATTCAGCCCGGCTTGCTTGAATCCAGTGGCGAAGTGAGCAAGGGACTCACGTCTGAGCATACCCTGCAAACTTATGGCGAACAAAGAAAAACCAAAGGAAATGATGGATGGAGCGTTGACAATACAAGCACTCACCCCCAGTCAACTGATCTGGGTTTAATCCATCACCGTTCTTTAGCCCACTCTGCCCCCCCAGTTCAGACATGGCCATATGCAAATCAGTCTGACCCTGTGCCTCATGGGAACAGTCCAGCCCAAACTGCCCAGCCATGCCTTCCCTGGACCGGAAACAAGCTACAGAGGACCGGTTTCTGGCATTTCAGCCGTCTTCAGCCCGGCTTGCTTGAATCCAGTGGCAAAGTGAGCAAGGGACTTACGTCTGAGCATACCCTGCCAACTTATGGCGAACAAAGAAAAACCAAAGGAAATGATGAACGGAGCGTTGACAATACAAGCACTCACCCCCAGTCAACTGATCTGGGTTGAATCCATCGCCGTTCTTTAGCCCACTCTGCCACCCTAGTTCAGACATGGCAATATGCAAATCAGTCTGACCCTGTGCCTCATGGGAACAGTCCAGCCCGAACTGCCAAGCCATGCCTTCCCTGGAATGGAAACAAGCTACAGAGTACCAGTTTCTGGCATTTCAGCCGTCTTCAGCCCGGCTTGCTTGAATTTAGTGGCAAAGTGAGCAAGGGACTCACGTCTGAGCATACCCTGCCAACTTATGGCGAACAAAGAAAAACCAAAGGAAATGATGGACGGAGTGTTGACAATACAAGCACTCACCCCCAGTCAACTGATATGGGTTTAATCCATCACCCTTCTTTAGCCCACTCTGCCACCCCAGTTCAGACATGGCCATATGCAAATCAGTCTGACCCTGTGCCTCATGGGAACAGTCCAGCCCGAACTGCCAAGCCATGCCTTCCCTGGACCGGAAACAAGCTACAGAGGACCGGTTTCTGGCATTTCAGCCGTCTTCAGCCCGGCTTGCTTGAATCCAGTGGCAAAGTGAGCAAGGGACTCACGTCTGAGCATACCCTGCCAACTTATGGCGAACAAAGAAAAACCAAAGGAAATGATGGACGGAGCGTTGACAATACAAGCACTCACCCCCAGTCAACTGATCTGGGTTTAATCCATCACCCTTCTTTAGCCCACTCTGCCACCCCAGTTCAGACATGGCCATATGCAAATCAGTCTGACCCTGTGCCTCATGGGAAAAGTCCAGCCCGAACTGCCTAGCCATGCCTTCCCTGAACCGGAAACAAGCTACATAGGACTGGTTTCTGGCATTTCTGCCGTCTTCAGCCCGGCTTGCTTGAATCCAGTGGCAAAGTGAGCAAGAGACTCACGTCTGAGCATACCCTGTCAACTTATGGCGAACAAAGAAAAACCAAAGGAAATGATGGACGGAGCGTTGACAATACAAGCACTCACCCCCAGTCAACTGATCTGGGTTTAATCCATCACCGTTCTTTAGCCCACTCTGCCACCCCAGTTCAGACATGGCCATATGCAAATCAGTCTGACCCTGTGCCTCATGGGAACAGTCCACCCCGAACTGCCAAGCCATGCCTTCCCTGGACCGGAAACAAGCTACAGAGGACCGGTTTCTGGCATTTCAGCCGTCTTCAGCCCGGCTTGCTTGAATCCAGTGGCAAAGTGAGCAAGGGACTCACATCTGAGCATACCCTGGCCAACTTATGGCGAACAAAGAAAAACCAAAGGAAATAATGGACGGAGCGTTGACAATACAAGCACTCGCCCCCAGTCAACTGATCTGGGTTTAATCCATCACCATTCTTTAGCCCACTCTGCCACCCCAGTTCAGACATGGCCATATGCAAATCGGTCTGACCCAGTGCATCATGGGAACAGTCCATCCCGAACTGCCAAGCCATGCCTTCACTGGACCGGAAACAAGCTACAGAGGACCGGTTTCTGGCACTTCAGCCGTCTTCAGCCCGGCTTGCTTGAATCCAGTGGCAAAGTGAGCAAGGGACTCACGTCTGAGCATACCCTGCCAACTTATGGCGAACAAAGAAAAACCAAAGGAAATGATGGACGGAGCGTTGACAATACAAGCACTTACCCCCAGTCAACTTATCTGGGTTTAATCCATCACCGATCTTTAGCCCACTCTGCCCCCCCAGTTCAGACATGGCCATATGCAAATCAGTCTGACCCTGTGCCTCATGGAACCAGTCCAGCCCGAACTGCCAAGCCATGCCTTCCCTGGACTGGAAACAAGCTACAGAGGACCGGTTTCTGGCATTTCAGCCGTCTTCAGCCCGGCTTGCTTGAATCCAGTGGCAAAGTGAGCAAGGGACTCACGTCTGAGCTAACCCTGCCAACTTTTGGCGAACAAAGAAAAACCAAAGGAAATGATGAACGGAGCGTTGACAATACAAGTACTCACCCCCAGTAAACTGATCTGAGTTGAATCCATCGCCGTTCTTTAGCCCACACTGCCACCCTAGTTCAGACATGGCAATATGCAAATCAGTCTGACCCTGTGCCTCATGAGAACAGTCCAGCCCGAACTGCCAAGCCATGCCTTCCCTGGAACGGACACAAGCTACAGAGGACCAGTTTCTGGCATTTCAGCCGTCTTCAGCCCGGCTTGCTTGCATCCAGTGGCAAAGTGAGCAAGGGACTCACGTCTGAGCATACCCTGCCAACTTATCGCGAACAAAGAAAAACCAAAGGAAATGATGGACGGAGCGTTGACAATACAAGCACTCACCCCCAGTCAACTGATCTGGGTTTAATCCATCACCGTTCTTTAGCCCACTCTGCCCCCCCAGTTCAGACATGGCCATATGCAAATCAGTCTGACCCTGTGCCTCATGGGAACAGTCCAGCCCGAACTGCCAAGCCATGCCTTCCCTGGACTGGAAACAAGCTACAGAGGAGCGGTTTCTGGCATTTCAGCCGTCTTCAGCCCGGCTTGCTTGAATCCAGTGGCAAAGTGAGCAAGGGACTCACGTCTGAGCATACCCTGGCCAACTTATGGCGAACAAAGAAAAACCAAAGGAAATAATGGACGGAGCGTTGACAATACAAGCACTCACCCCCAGTCAACTGATCTGGGTTTAATCCATCACCATTCTTTAGCCCACTCTGCCACCCCAGTTCAGACATGGCCATATGCAAATCAGTCTGACCCTGTGCCTCATGGGAAAAGTCCAGCCCGAACTGCCTAGCCATGCCTTCCCTGAACCGGAAACAAGCTACAGAGGACTGGTTTCTGGCATTTCTGCCGTCTTCAGCCCGGCTTGCTTGAATCCAGTGGCAAAGTGAGCAAGAGACTCACGTCTGAGCATACCCTGTCAACTTATGGCGAACAAAGAAAAACCAAAGGAAATGATGGACGGAGCGTTGACAATACAAGCACTCACCCCCAGTCAACTGATCTGGGTTTAATCCATCACCGTTCTTTAGCCCACTCTGCCACCCCAGTTCAGACATGGCCATATGCAAATCAGTCTGACCCTGTGCCTCATGGGAACAGTCCACCCCGAACTGCCAAGCCATGCCTTCCCTGGACCGGAAACAAGCTACAGAGGACCGGTTTCTGGCATTTCAGCCGTCTTCAGCCCGGCTTGCTTGAATCCAGTGGCAAAGTGAGCAAGGGACTCACATCTGAGCATACCCTGGCCAACTTATGGCGAACAAAGAAAAACCAAAGGAAATAATGGACGGAGCGTTGACAATACAAGCACTCGCCCCCAGTCAACTGATCTGGGTTTAATCCATCACCATTCTTTAGCCCACTCTGCCACCCCAGTTCAGACATGGCCATATGCAAATCGGTCTGACCCAGTGCATCATGGGAACAGTCCATCCCGAACTGCCAAGCCATGCCTTCACTGGACCGGAAACAAGCTACAGAGGACCGGTTTCTGGCACTTCAGCCGTCTTCAGCCCGGCTTGCTTGAATCCAGTGGCAAAGTGAGCAAGGGACTCACGTCTGAGCATACCCTGCCAACTTATGGCGAACAAAGAAAAACCAAAGGAAATGATGGACGGAGCGTTGACAATACAAGCACTTACCCCCAGTCAACTTATCTGGGTTTAATCCATCACCGATCTTTAGCCCACTCTGCCCCCCCAGTTCAGACATGGCCATATGCAAATCAGTCTGACCCTGTGCCTCATGGAACCAGTCCAGCCCGAACTGCCAAGCCATGCCTTCCCTGGACTGGAAACAAGCTACAGAGGACCGGTTTCTGGCATTTCAGCCGTCTTCAGCCCGGCTTGCTTGAATCCAGTGGCAAAGTGAGCAAGGGACTCACGTCTGAGCTAACCCTGCCAACTTTTGGCGAACAAAGAAAAACCAAAGGAAATGATGAACGGAGCGTTGACAATACAAGTACTCACCCCCAGTAAACTGATCTGAGTTGAATCCATCGCCGTTCTTTAGCCCACACTGCCACCCTAGTTCAGACATGGCAATATGCAAATCAGTCTGACCCTGTGCCTCATGAGAACAGTCCAGCCCGAACTGCCAAGCCATGCCTTCCCTGGAACGGACACAAGCTACAGAGGACCAGTTTCTGGCATTTCAGCCGTCTTCAGCCCGGCTTGCTTGCATCCAGTGGCAAAGTGAGCAAGGGACTCACGTCTGAGCATACCCTGCCAACTTATCGCGAACAAAGAAAAACCAAAGGAAATGATGGACGGAGCGTTGACAATACAAGCACTCACCCCCAGTCAACTGATCTGGGTTTAATCCATCACCGTTCTTTAGCCCACTCTGCCCCCCCAGTTCAGACATGGCCATATGCAAATCAGTCTGACCCTGTGCCTCATGGGAACAGTCCAGCCCGAACTGCCAAGCCATGCCTTCCCTGGACTGGAAACAAGCTACAGAGGAGCGGTTTCTGGCATTTCAGCCGTCTTCAGCCCGGCTTGCTTGAATCCAGTGGCAAAGTGAGCAAGGGACTCACGTCTGAGCATACCCTGGCCAACTTATGGCGAACAAAGAAAAACCAAAGGAAATAATGGACGGAGCGTTGACAATACAAGCACTCACCCCCAGTCAACTGATCTGGGTTTAATCCATCACCATTCTTTAGCCCACTCTGCCACCCCAGTTCAGACATGGCCATATGCAAATCAGTCTGACCCTGTGCCTCATGGGAAAAGTCCAGCCCGAACTGCCTAGCCATGCCTTCCCTGAACCGGAAACAAGCTACAGAGGACTGGTTTCTGGCATTTCTGCCGTCTTCAGCCCGGCTTGCTTGAATCCAGTGGCAAAGTGAGCAAGAGACTCACGTCTGAGCATACCCTGTCAACTTATGGCGAACAAAGAAAAACCAAAGGAAATGATGGACGGAGCGTTGACAATACAAGCACTCACCCCCAGTCAACTGATCTGGGTTTAATCCATCACCGTTCTTTAGCCCACTCTGCCACCCCAGTTCAGACATGGCCATATGCAAATCAGTCTGACCCTGTGCCTCATGGGAACAGTCCACCCCGAACTGCCAAGCCATGCCTTCCCTGGACCGGAAACAAGCTACAGAGGACCGGTTTCTGGCATTTCAGCCGTCTTCAGCCCGGCTTGCTTGAATCCAGTGGCAAAGTGAGCAAGGGACTCACATCTGAGCATACCCTGGCCAACTTATGGCGAACAAAGAAAAACCAAAGGAAATAATGGACGGAGCGTTGACAATACAAGCACTCGCCCCCAGTCAACTGATCTGGGTTTAATCCATCACCATTCTTTAGCCCACTCTGCCACCCCAGTTCAGACATGGCCATATGCAAATCGGTCTGACCCAGTGCATCATGGGAACAGTCCATCCCGAACTGCCAAGCCATGCCTTCACTGGACCGGAAACAAGCTACAGAGGACCGGTTTCTGGCACTTCAGCCGTCTTCAGCCCGGCTTGCTTGAATCCAGTGGCAAAGTGAGCAAGGGACTCACGTCTGAGCATACCCTGCCAACTTATGGCGAACAAAGAAAAACCAAAGGAAATGATGGACGGAGCGTTGACAATACAAGCACTTACCCCCAGTCAACTTATCTGGGTTTAATCCATCACCGATCTTTAGCCCACTCTGCCCCCCCAGTTCAGACATGGCCATATGCAAATCAGTCTGACCCTGTGCCTCATGGAACCAGTCCAGCCCGAACTGCCAAGCCATGCCTTCCCTGGACTGGAAACAAGCTACAGAGGACCGGTTTCTGGCATTTCAGCCGTCTTCAGCCCGGCTTGCTTGAATCCAGTGGCAAAGTGAGCAAGGGACTCACGTCTGAGCTAACCCTGCCAACTTTTGGCGAACAAAGAAAAACCAAAGGAAATGATGAACGGAGCGTTGACAATACAAGTACTCACCCCCAGTAAACTGATCTGAGTTGAATCCATCGCCGTTCTTTAGCCCACACTGCCACCCTAGTTCAGACATGGCAATATGCAAATCAGTCTGACCCTGTGCCTCATGAGAACAGTCCAGCCCGAACTGCCAAGCCATGCCTTCCCTGGAACGGACACAAGCTACAGAGGACCAGTTTCTGGCATTTCAGCCGTCTTCAGCCCGGCTTGCTTGCATCCAGTGGCAAAGTGAGCAAGGGACTCACGTCTGAGCATACCCTGCCAACTTATCGCGAACAAAGAAAAACCAAAGGAAATGATGGACGGAGCGTTGACAATACAAGCACTCACCCCCAGTCAACTGATCTGGGTTTAATCCATCACCGTTCTTTAGCCCACTCTGCCCCCCCAGTTCAGACATGGCCATATGCAAATCAGTCTGACCCTGTGCCTCATGGGAACAGTCCAGCCCGAACTGCCAAGCCATGCCTTCCCTGGACTGGAAACAAGCTACAGAGGAGCGGTTTCTGGCATTTCAGCCGTCTTCAGCCCGGCTTGCTTGAATCCAGTGGCAAAGTGAGCAAGGGACTCACGTCTGAGCATACCCTGGCCAACTTATGGCGAACAAAGAAAAACCAAAGGAAATAATGGACGGAGCGTTGACAATACAAGCACTCACCCCCAGTCAACTGATCTGGGTTTAATCCATCACCATTCTTTAGCCCACTCTGCCACCCCAGTTCAGACATGGCCATATGCAAATCAGTCTGACCCAGTGCCTCATGGGAACAGTCCAGCCCGAACTGCCAAGCCATGCCTTCCCTGGACTGGAAACAAGCTACAGAGGACCGGTTTCTGGCATTTCAGCCGTCTTCAGCCCGGCTTGCTTGAATCCAGTGGCAAAGTGAGCAAGGGACTCACGTCTGAGCATACCCTGCCAACTTATGGCGAACAAAGAAAAAACAAAGGAAATGATGGACGGAGCGTTGACAATACAAGCACTCACCCCCCGTCAACTGATCTGGGTTTAATCCATTACCGTTCTTTAGTCCACTCTGCCCCCCCAGTTCAGACATGGCCATATGCAAATCAGTCTGACCCTGTGCCTCTTGGGAACAGTCCAGCCCGAACTGCCAAGCCATGCCTTCCCTGGACTGGAAACAAGCTACAGAGGAGCGGTTTCTGGCATTTCAGCCGTCTTCAGCCCGGCTTGCTTGAATCCAGTGGCAAAGTGAGCAAGGGACTCACGTCTGAGCATACCGGGCCAACTTATGGCGAACAAAGAAAAACCAAAGGAAATGATGGACGGAGCGTTGACAATACAAGCACTCACCCCCAGTCAACTGATCTGGGTTTAATCCATCACCGTTCTTTAGCCCACTCTGCCACCCCAGTTCAGACATGGCCATATGCAAATCAGTCTGACCATGTGCCTCATGGGAAAAGTCCAGCCCGAACTGCCAAGCCATGCCTTCCCTGGACCGGAAACAAGCTCCAGAGGACCGGTTTCTGGCATTTCAGCCGTCTTCAGCCCGGCTTGCTTGAATCCAGTGGCAAAGTGAGCAAGGTACTCACGTCTGAGCATACCCTGCCAACTTATGGCGACCAAAGAAAAACCAAAGGAAATGATGGACGGAGCGTTGACAATACAAGCACTCACTCCCAGTCAACTGATCTGGGTTTAATCCATCAATGTTCTTTAGCCCACTCTGCCCCCCCAGTTCAGACATGGCCATATGCAAATCAGTCTGACCCTGTGCCTCATGGGAACAGTCCAGCCCGAACTGCCAAGCCATGCCTTCCCTGGACTGGAAACAAGCTACAGAGGAGCGGTTTCTGGCATTTCAGCCGTCTTCAGCCCGGCTTGCTTGAATCCAGTGGCAAAGTGAGCAAGGGACTCACGTCTGAGCATACCCGGCCAACTTATGGCGAACAAAGAAAAACCAAAGGAAATGATGGACGGAGCGTTGACAATACAAGCACTCACCCCCAGTCAACTGATCTGGGTTTAATCCATCACCGTTCTTTAGCCCACTCTGCCACCCCAGTTCAGACATGGCCATATGCAAATCAGTCTGACCATGTGCCTCATGGGAAAAGTCCAGCCCGAACTGCCAAGCCATGCCTTCCCTGGACCGGAAACAAGCTCCAGAGGACCGGTTTCTGGCATTTCAGCCGTCTTCAGCCCGGCTTGCTTGAATCCAGTGGCAAAGTGAGCAAGGGACTCACGTCTGAGCATACCCTGCCAACTTATGGCGACCAAAGAAAAACCAAAGGAAATGATGGACGGAGCGTTGACAATACAAGCACTCACCCCCAGTCAACTGATCTGGGTTTAATCCATCACCGTTCTTTAGCCCACTCTGCCCCCCCAGTTCAGACATGGCCATATGCAAATCAGTCTGACCCTGTGCCTCATGGGAACAGTCCAGCCCGAACTGCCAAGCCATGCCTTCCCTGGACTGGAAACAAGCTACAGAGGAGCGGTTTCTGGCATTTCAGCCGTCTTCAGCCCGGCTTGCTTGAATCCAGCGGCAAAGTGAGCAAGGGACTCACGTCTGAGCATACCCGGCCAACTTATGGCGAACAAAGAAAAACCAAAGGAAATGATGGACGGAGCGTTGACAATACAAGCACTCACCCCCAGTCAACTGATCTGGGTTTAATCCATCACCGTTCTTTAGCCCACTCTGCCACCCCAGTTCAGACATGGCCATATGCAAATCAGTCTGACCATGTGCCTCATGGGAAAAGTCCAGCCCGAACTGCCAAGCCATGCCTTCCCTGGACCGGAAACAAGCTCCAGAGGACCGGTTTCTGGCATTTCAGCCGTCTTCAGCCCGGCTTGCTTGAATCCAGTGGCAAAGTGAGCAAGGGACTCACGTCTGAGCATACCCTGCCAACTTATGGCGACCAAAGAAAAACCAAAGGAAATGATGGACGGAGCGTTGACAATACAAGCACTCACCCCCAGTCAACTGATCTGGGTTTAATCCATCACCGTTCTTTAGCCCACTCTGCCCCCCCAGTTCAGACATGGCCATATGCAAATCAGTCTGACCCTGTGCCTCATGGGAACAGTCCAGCCCGAACTGCCAAGCCATGCCTTCCCTGGACTGGAAACAAGCTACAGAGGAGCGGTTTCTGGCATTTCAGCCGTCTTCAGCCCGGCTTGCTTGAATCCAGTGGCAAAGTGAGCAAGGGACTCCCGTCTGAGCATACCCTGCCAACTTATGGCGAACAAAGAAAAACCAAAGGAAATGATGGACGGAGCGTTGACAATACAAGCACTCACCCCCAGTCAACTGATCTGGGTTTAATCCATCACCGTTCTTTAGCCCACTCTGCCCCCCCAGTTCAGACATGGCCATATGCAAATCAGTCTGACCCTGTGCCTCATGGGAACAGTCCAGCCCGAACTGCCAAGGCATGCCTTCCCTGGACTGGAAACAAGCTACAGAAGAGCGGTTTCTGGCATTTCAGCAGTCTTCAGCCCGGCTTGCTTGAATCCAGTGGCAAAGTGAGCAAGGGACTCACGTCTGAGCATACCCGGCCAACTAATGGCGAACAAAGGAAAACCAAAGGAAATGATGGATGGAGCGTTGACAATACAAGCACTCACCCCCAGTCAACTGATTTGGGTGTAAACCATCACCGTTCTTTAGCCCACTCTGCCACCCCAGTTCAGACATGGCCATATGCAAATCAGTCTGACCCTGTGCCTCATGGGAACAGTCCAGCCCGAACTGCCAAGCCATGCCTTCCCTGGACCGGAAACAAGCTACAGAGGAACGGTTTCTGGCATTTCAGCCGTCTTCAGCCCGGCTTGCTTGAATCCAGTGGCAAAGTGAGCAAGGGACTCACGTCTGAGCATACCCTGCTAACTTATGGCGAACAAAGAAAAAACAAAGGAAATGATGGACGGAGCGTTGACAATACAAGCACTCACCCCCAGTCAACTGATCTGTGTTTAATCCATCACCGTTCTTTAGCCCACTCTGCCACCCCAGTTCAGACATGGCCATATGCAAATCAGTCTGACCCTGTGCCTCATGGGAAAAGTCCAGCCCGAACTGCCAAGCCATGCCTTCCCTGGACCGGAAACAAGCTACAGAGGACTGGTTTCTGGCATTTCAGCCGTCTTCAGCCCGGCTTGCTTGAATCCAGTGGCAAAGTGAGCAAGAGACTCACGTCTGAGCATACCCTGCCAACTTATGGCGAACAAAGAAAAACCAAAGGAAATGATGGACGGAGCGTTGACAATACAAGCACTCACCCCCAGTCAACTGATCTGGGTTTAATCCATCACCGTTCTTTAGCCCACTCTGCCACCCCAGTTCAGACATGGCCATATGCAAATCAGTCTGACCCTGTGCCTCATGGGAACAGTCCAGCCCGAACTGCCAAGCCATGCCTTCCCTGGACCGGAAACAAGCTACAGAGGACCGGTTTCTGGCATTTCAGCCGTCTTCAGCCCGGCTTGCTTGAATCCAGTGGCAAAGTGAGCAAGGGACTCACGTCTGAGCATACCCTGGCCAACTTATGGCGAACAAAGAAAAACCAAAGGAAATAATGGACGGAGCGTTGATAATACAAGCACTCACCCCCAGTCAACTTATCTGGGTTTAATCCATCACCATTCTTTAGCCCACTCTGCCACCCCAATTCAGACATGGCCATATGCAAATCAGTCTGACCCAGTGCCTCATGGGAACAGTCCAGCCCGAACTGCCAAGCCATGCCTTCCCTGGACCGGAAACCAGCTACAGAGGACCGGTTTCTGGCATTTCAGCCGTCTTCAGCCCGACTTGCTTGAATCCAGTGGCAAAGTGAGCAAGGGACTCACGTCTGAGCATACCCTGCCAACTTATGGCGAACAAAGAAAAACCAAAGGAAATGATGGACGGAGCGTTGACAATACAAGCACTCACCCCCAGTCAACTGATCTGGGTTTAATCCATCACCGTTCTTTAGCCCACTCTGCCACCCCAGTTCAGACATGGCCATATGCAAATCAGTCTGACCCTGTGCCTCATGGGAAAAGTCCAGCCCGAACTGCCAAGCCATGCCTTCCCTGGACCAGACACAAGCTACAGAGGACTGGTTTCTGGCATTTCAGCCATCTTCAGCCCGGATAGCTTGAATCCAGTGGCAAAGTGAGCAAGAGACTCACGTCTGAGCATACCCTGCCAACTTATGGCGAACAAAGAAAAACCAAAGGAAATGATGGACGGAGCGTTGACAATACAAGCACTCACCCCCAGTCAACTGATCTGGGTTTAATCCATCACCGTTCTTTAGCCCACTCTGCCACCCCAGTTCAGACATGGCCATATGCAAATCAGTCTGACCCTGTGCCTCATGGGAACAGTCCAGCCCGAACTGCCAAGCCATGCCTTCCCTGGACCGGAAACAAGCTACAGAGGACCGGTTTCTGGCATTTCAGCCGTCTTCAGCCCGGCTTGCTTGAATCCAGTGGCAAAGTGAGCAAGGGACTCACGTCTGAGCATACCCTGGCCAACTTATGGCGAACAAAGAAAAACCAAAGGAAATAATGGACGGAGCGTTGACAATACAAGCACTCACTCCCAGTCAACTGATCTGGGTTTAATCCATCACCATTCTTTAGCCCACTCTGCCACCCCAGGTCAGACATGGCCATATGCAAATCAGTCTGACCCTGTGCCTCATGGGAAAAGTCCAGCCCGAACTGCCTAGCCATGCCTTCCCTGGACCGGAAACAAGCTACAGAGGACTGGTTTCTGGCATTTCAGCCGTCTTCAGCCCGGCTTGCTTGAATCCAGTGGCAAAGTGAGCAAGAGACTCACGTCTGAGCATACCCTGCCAACTTATGGCGAACAAAGAAAAATCAAAGGAAATGATGGACGGAGCGTTGACAATACAAGCACTCACCCCCAGTCAACTGATCTGGGTTTAATCCATCACAGTTCTTTAGCCCACTCTGCCACCCCAGTTCAGACATGGCCATATGCAAATCAGTCTGACCCTGTGCCTCATGGGAACAGTCCAGCCGAACTGCCAAGCCATGCCTTCCCTGGACCGGAAACAAGCTACAGAGGACCGGTTTCTGGCATTTCAGCCATTTTCAGCCCGGCTTGCTTGAATCCAGTGGCAAAGTGAGCAAGGGACTCACGTCTGAGCATACCCTGGCCAACTTATGGCGAACAAAGAAAAACCAAAGGAAATAATGGACGGAGCGTTGACAATACAAGCACTCACCCCCAGTCAACTGATCTGGGTTTAATCCATCACCGTTCTTTAGCCCACTCTGCCCCCCCAGTTCAGACATGGCCATATGCAAATCAGTCTGACCCTGTGCCTCATGGGAACAGTCCAGCCCAAACTGCCCAGCCATGCCTTCCCTGGACCGGAAACAAGCTACAGAGGACCGGTTTCTGGCATTTCAGCCGTCTTCAGCCCGGCTTGCTTGAATCCAGTGGCAAAGTGAGCAAGGGACTTACGTCTGAGCATACCCTGCCAACTTATGGCGAACAAAGAAAAACCAAAGGAAATGATGAACGGAGCGTTGACAATACAAGCACTCACCCCCAGTCAACTGATCTGGGTTGAATCCATCGCCGTTCTTTAGCCCACTCTGCCACCCTAGTTCAGACATGGCAATATGCAAATCAGTCTGACCCTGTGCCTCATGGGAACAGTCCAGCCCGAACTGCCAAGCCATGCCTTCCCTGGACCGGAAACAAGCTACAGAGGACCGGTTTCTGGCATTTCAGCCGTCTTCAGCCCGGCTTGCTTGAATCCAGTGGCAAAGTGAGCAAGGGACTCACGTCTGAGCATACCCTGCCAACTTATGGCGAACAAAGAAAAACCAAAGGAAATGATGGACGGAGCGTTGACAATACAAGCACTCACCCCCAGTCAACTGATCTGGGTTTAATCCATCACCCTTCTTTAGCCCACTCTGCCACCCCAGTTCAGACATGGCCATATGCAAATCAGTCTGACCCTGTGCCTCATGGGAAAAGTCCAGCCCGAACTGCCTAGCCATGCCTTCCCTGAACCGGAAACAAGCTACAGAGGACTGGTTTCTGGCATTTCTGCCGTCTTCAGCCCGGCTTGCTTGAATCCAGTGGCAAAGTGAGCAAGAGACTCACGTCTGAGCATACCCTGTCAACTTATGGCGAACAAAGAAAAACCAAAGGAAATGATGGACGGAGCGTTGACAATACAAGCACTCACCCCCAGTCAACTGATCTGGGTTTAATCCATCACCGTTCTTTAGCCCACTCTGCCACCCCAGTTCAGACATGGCCATATGCAAATCAGTCTGACCCTGTGCCTCATGGGAACAGTCCACCCCGAACTGCCAAGCCATGCCTTCCCTGGACCGGAAACAAGCTACAGAGGACCGGTTTCTGGCATTTCAGCCGTCTTCAGCCCGGCTTGCTTGAATCCAGTGGCAAAGTGAGCAAGGGACTCACATCTGAGCATACCCTGGCCAACTTATGGCGAACAAAGAAAAACCAAAGGAAATAATGGACGGAGCGTTGACAATACAAGCACTCGCCCCCAGTCAACTGATCTGGGTTTAATCCATCACCATTCTTTAGCCCACTCTGCCACCCCAGTTCAGACATGGCCATATGCAAATCGGTCTGACCCAGTGCATCATGGGAACAGTCCATCCCGAACTGCCAAGCCATGCCTTCACTGGACCGGAAACAAGCTACAGAGGACCGGTTTCTGGCACTTCAGCCGTCTTCAGCCCGGCTTGCTTGAATCCAGTGGCAAAGTGAGCAAGGGACTCACGTCTGAGCATACCCTGCCAACTTATGGCGAACAAAGAAAAACCAAAGGAAATGATGGACGGAGCGTTGACAATACAAGCACTTACCCCCAGTCAACTTATCTGGGTTTAATCCATCACCGATCTTTAGCCCACTCTGCCCCCCCAGTTCAGACATGGCCATATGCAAATCAGTCTGACCCTGTGCCTCATGGAACCAGTCCAGCCCGAACTGCCAAGCCATGCCTTCCCTGGACTGGAAACAAGCTACAGAGGACCGGTTTCTGGCATTTCAGCCGTCTTCAGCCCGGCTTGCTTGAATCCAGTGGCAAAGTGAGCAAGGGACTCACGTCTGAGCTAACCCTGCCAACTTTTGGCGAACAAAGAAAAACCAAAGGAAATGATGAACGGAGCATTGACAATACAAGTACTCACCCCCAGTAAACTGATCTGAGTTGAATCCATCGCCGTTCTTTAGCCCACACTGCCACCCTAGTTCAGACATGGCAATATGCAAATCAGTCTGACCCTGTGCCTCATGAGAACAGTCCAGCCCGAACTGCCAAGCCATGCCTTCCCTGGAACGGACACAAGCTACAGAGGACCAGTTTCTGGCATTTCAGTCGTCTTCAGCCCGGCTTGCTTGCATCCAGTGGCAAAGTGAGCAAGGGACTCACGTCTGAGCATACGCTGCCAACTTATGGCGAACAAAGAAAAACCAAAGGAAATGATGGACGGAGTGTTGACAATACAAGCACTCACCCCCAGTCAACTGATCTGGGTTTAATCCATCACCGTTCTTTAGCCCACTCTGCCACCCCAGTTCAGACATGGCCATATGCAAATCAGTCTGACCCTGTGCCTCATGGGAACAGTCCAGCCCGAACTGCCAAGCCATACCTTCCTTGGACCGGAAACAAGCTACAGAGGACCGGTTTCTGGCATTTCAGCCGTCTTCAGACTGGCTTGCTTTAATCCAGTGGCAAAGTGAGCAAGGGACTAACGTCTGAGCATACCCTGCCAACTTATGGCGAACAAAGAAAAAACAAAGGAAATGATGGACGGAGCGTTGACAATACAAGCACTCTCCCCCAGTCAACTGATCTGGGTGTAATCCATCACCGTTCTTTAGCCCACTCTGCCACCCCAGTTCAAACATGGCCATATGCAAATCAGTCTGACCCTGTGCCTCATGGGAACAGTCCAGCCCGAACTGCCAAGCCATGCCTTCCCTGGACCGGAAACAAGCTACAGAGGACTGGTTCCTGGCATTTCAGCCGTCTTCCGCCCGGCTTGCTTGAATCCAGGAGCAAAGTGAGCAAGGGACTCACGGCTGAGCATACTCTGCCAACTTATGGTGAACAAAGAAAAACCAAAGGAAATGATAGACGGAGCGTAGACAATACAAGCACTCACCCCCCGTCAACTGATCTGGGTTTAATCCATCACCGTTCTTTAGCCCACTCTGCCACCCTAGTTCAGACATGGCCATATGCAAATCAGTCTGACCCTGTGCCTCATGGGAACAGTCCAGCCGGAACTGCCAAGCCATGCCTTCCCTGGACCGGAAACAAGCCACAGAGGACCGGTTTCTGGCATTTCAGCCGTCTTCAGCCCGGCTTGCTTGAATCCAGTGGCAAAGTGAGCAAGGGACTCACGTCTGACCATACCCTGCCAACATATCACGAACAAAGAAAAAGCAAAGGAAATGATGGACAGAGCGTTGACAATACAAGCACTCACCCCCAGTCAACTGATCTGGGTTTAATACATCACCCTTCTTTAGCCCACTCTGCCACCCCAGTTCAGACATGGCCATATGCAAATCAGTCTGACCCTGTGCCTCATGGGAACAGTCCAGCCTGAACTGCCAAGCCTTGCCTTCCCTGGACCGGAAACCAGCTACAGAGGACCTGTTTCTGGCATTTCAGCCGTCTTCAGCCCGGCTTGCTTGAATCCAGTGGCAAAGTGAGCAAGGGACTCACATCTGAGCATACCCTGCCAACTTATGGCGAACAAAGAAAAACCAAAGGAAATGATGGACGGAGCGTTGACAATACAAGCACTCACCCCCAGTCAACTGATCTGGGTTTAATCCATCACCGTTCTTTAGCCCACTCTGCCACCCCAATTCAGACATTGTCATATGCAAATCAGTCTGACCCTGTGCCTCATGGGAACAGTCCAGCCCGAACTGCCAAGCCATGCCTTCCCTGGACCGGAAACAAGCTACAGAGGACCGGTTTCTGGCATTTCAGCCGTCTTCAGCCCGGCTTGCTTGAATCCAGTGGCAAAGTGAGCAAGGACTGGCAGACCCGTTGCAGGGATTGCGGGGGAAATGGATTGGCGAAGGGCTGGAGTTAGATGATGAGGATTGGCAGGTGGCGATTTCCTCCCCACGGGTGGTGGCCATCCCGGCCAGACTACGGCTGGTGCAACTTAAAATCCTACATAGAGTTTACGTCATGGGTCCGGGCCTGGTGGGCATGGGTCAGGCAGAGAGCGCCCAATGCAGACGGGGACGTGGGGACATCGGGACATTCATGCATATACTCTGGAGCTGCAGGCGGATACAACAGTACTGGGGAGATATTCATGAAGAAGTACTGCCTGTGTTGGGGGTAAATCCAGAAGCTCGCAGGTGTGTACTGACTATCTGGAAGGCCACGGATCTTAACACATACACCACGCAGTGGGCGACACTTGCTTTTATAATCGCAAAGCGGAATATTGCACAGTTGTGGGGTGCTAGTCAACCGCCCCGGGTGGGGAAGTGGAAAGAAGACTTAGACTTAGAATTCTATTGGCCATCCAGAACTCTATGTAACTCCCAGCTCATGTGCATTAATTTCGAAAAAAGCTTTAAAGGAAATCTGCCTTGAGCTGCTAGAAGATAGGCGATGGTATCTGGACGGAAATAAGTCTACGATCATCTCTCACCGCCGCCTTCTACATGGCCCAGGTTTACATCCATACCTGGCCCCGGCACTTCCCAGTTACACCAGAATGCTATTAACAAGGATGAGGACCGACTGTTTTTATAGGCTGATATCCTTCCCCGCCCCAAATGACTGGTCTGCCACGCTAATTAATTGTCCATGTGACAATTCATCCACTCAGTCAAATATCCACTGCATCTTCTTCTGTAAATACTATGTTTGGGGCAGAAAGAGGCATCTGTTGCCCCTCTTAAAGATGTGGGGTTTGAGACAATGCAAACCAGCCTTGATCAGACTGTATATGCTACAAGACAAATTTACTATGGTCGCAGCTGTTAAATTTCTGAAATATGTAGTAAGATGCAGATCTTCGATGGCATAATGATTGCACTGCACATTAATGCACTTAACAGCATACATTAACTATCCTGGTCTCCTCTAGTGTTTTAACGAATGATTAAGTTCTCTTTTTAATAAAAAAAACAAATTAATTTGTACTTCTGTATTTTGTGGATGAAATGTTTTTTAAACTCGTTTTTTTATGTGCTTTTATGGACTTTTAACAAATACCGAATAAAGCTATCTTTGAAAATTTTAAAATTTGACTTAGACTGGTGTATGTTCAGGGATAAGGTGGTCTTCATTGCACGGGGTTGCCCGGGGAAGTGGAGTAAGATCTGGGTAGCATGGAATGAATATAGAGGTGACATATGTCCCCCACCGAGAAGACAGGGTGACATGGGATCTTTTGAAACCCCCCGATCAGCTGAATGTAACATTGGACATTTAATTTGCTAAAGTGATTTTGCCTCTGTATTGGAAACACCAGCCTGTATATGTTCATGTGATTGTCAATGGACGACTGTTCAATAAAAAGAAATATAAAAAAAAATGACTTCCATTATCTATCCAAATCCAACGGGGCAAGCCGAAACAAGGAAGGAACTCCTTCAGGAGTACCTTTGCAGTCGTAATGGATGTATTGTCTTTAGTAGTATAAGCCTTCACCCATTTACTGAATGAGCAGGCAACCACAAAAACATACTTCAAATTGTTGTATCTTTCCAATTTGATACAGTCCATTTGAAGGACTTTGATAGGAAAAGTGGGTGGTGTGTAGTTTATGATTAAAGTCGCCCAGTAGTATAATCAAGTCCTTGCAATACTTTTCACAAAGATAATCCATATCCTCTTTAAAAAGAATCATTTCCTCTGCATATTACTCCGTAGAGGCCCATTACATGTTAACATTTATAATCAACATCGTATCCATCTTTATGGCACCTGATAACAGTATTCTACAGACCAACAGCCATTTACATTTTACAGTTAATTTGGTTACTTTTTTCATAATTTTTGTTGACACCAGGGTCATTATTCCCCCAGCAGGACGACCAAATCTATATTTCTTTGCTAGTCGATTTAGCTGGTAGAAACCATCAAAAATTGGGGTCTTGCCACATAACCAAGTCTCCTGGATACACATGATCTCTGTATTTTCTCCAAGTTCCCTTATTTTTTTTGTTTCTCATCATCTCCTAACCCATTTATATTCCAGGAGGCTAATCTTATGTTATGTGACATACCTTTTTCCTATTCGATATCATCTAGCCAACCTTCCTCCCCCTGAATTTCAATGGATTTTGATGAGGGCCCCGCCTGGCCTGACTCATTGCTCCAATTTCCCCACCAATGATCAATATTTGAATTGTTTGCAACTATTCTGATGTTTCCTAACGGCGCTCCATTCTCTTCCTCAAGCTCACATAGCCCGACCTGTCTCCTTCCTAGCCCTGCGTGACATTTTAGGAAATGTTTTCCTGCCACCCCTTCCCTTCTACTTCTGCCAATACTTCATTCTCATCTAGTATTCTAATTCCCTCCTTCTCTAGCTCGTTTGCTGCTTTCTCGATCGTGTCTTTTACCAGATTGGAGTACAGCGTAATTCTTGTAACCTCCTTCCCTTCTCTAGAATGTCTGAAACCCACTACCCTTAGGTAGTTTGTTCCTATCGCTTTCAGGTTCTGACATTTGCCAAATCTTTGCAGCAATTTTGACCTATTTAAGGGCGGCCTTTTTCCTAATTTCTTTCTCCCTTTCCTTATAGGGATTTGTTCAAGTTATAACCCCATATTCTCATTCTTCTCTTTTCTTACCCTGATTAGTGGCGAAGGTTCTTTAATCTTAGCCTTTTCTATTTGGTTATTTGGTCTAGTTAGTCGCACCTCCCTTGTGACCCAGGCCTGCAGGTTTCCTCCCAGTTGTCTCCCAGCTCTCTTATGGGCTGTACTATGGATTTATTGTTGTCTGGGTTCTTCTGGGTTTTCAGGGTCTTAGGTGGAGGCACAGATTTTCCCTGCCCTTTTGGGGTTTTCTTCTTCGATATACTCATACGAGGGTTAAGTCCGCTTGTTTCCTTTCCCCTAATACCAGCTTCCTTTTCTACCTCCGGTACCTCCTCAGTGATTTGACTCACTTTCATTGCTGCTTCTTTACCTGCGCCTCTTACTCTAATTGATTGCCCAGGTCTAATCTGCTCTGTTCTCCTTATTATTCTCATAGGCCACTTTGAAATGTATACCTGATGGCTCTCTTTAGATTGTTTATCATTTTGGAACTGACCCTCCCCCCGAGAATCCGGGTCTGGGTTAGGAATTTTACCTGCCATCTTAGGCATGTGTTCACTTCCTGTGGGAGATTTATCACTTTCCCCCTGTGCCTTGATTTGGGACTCGGGATCCGGGATTTGTCTCACCATATCTGGCATATGTGATCCTATCCCCTACAGCTCCCCCTCTATTTTGGCTAAATACATTTTCAGATTTTTTAAAATGGTATTATTAGACAGGGTTACTTCTAACAGTCCTTGCAGAGTCGTTTGTAGTATTAGCATTAGATCCAACATAGAGGCAGCAGACAATGATGAGAGGTCGCGATTTGTTTCTGGATTTAAATCTGGTGTTTTGTTCAGTTCGGTACAATGATTGAAGCTGGTATCTCGAGCTTCTGACAGACTTTTACTTTCAGTTCTTTTCTGGCTTGTCCTGCTGCTCGAAGAGATTTCAGTTACTCTCTCAATCCCTACTATAGGAATTGGACTGTCCAGTCTGATCAGACTATCCAGAGGACCTCTCTCCAAGTTGTAGGAGAACAGGTCGTGTGGTGATGACGACAACCGTGGCGATGTTAGGCCCTTCTGGTCCAATAGTAGCTGTAAAGACTGATTAACCATATTAAGGGAGTCGGACCTGTGTACTTCCACCGGTAAGGAAGCACATGCATTCTCTACCCTTTCTAGGCTCTCATTCAGAGATGCTAGCTTGCTTATTTCCTTTTCTTGGTCTTGTGCTTGTACTGGTGTAAAAGCTTTTTTAAAATGTCTCCCCACGAATTTTGCTGTGGCGCTGCCTGGGGTTTTATCCAATGCTTTAGTCTTTTTTGCTCCTTTTCTTTTCACTTTCGCAGGTGTCAGCTCTACACTCCCACTGCTCCCTTCCAAGGAGCCCAGGCTTTCTGTGTTTGCTGCATTCAATCTTGGCCTCAACTTATGCTCTGCCAACTTTTTCGCTTTTTTAGAGACCATCGTGGTGATTTCTCAGTGCCGTTATTACTCACCGGGGCTAGTTTCTCTTTCTTGTAGTTAATAAGGGATAGAGTTACAGATTCAGCTACCAGTGCTGCCTGGGTCAAAGTCCCGGTTGCTTAGGCTCTCCACTTGCACTATACGTGCACTAAGTCTCTTCTCTGGGGTTTCGTCAGTTTGACCACCATATATTAACTATATTGTGTTACCGGCCCCAAACTCAAAAGGTGCACGCCAATGTGCACGCGAATTGAAGGAGGGGTTTGTGCACCTCCCTCCTCTCCACTCCCTCACTTACCTCTGTGCGTCTGCCTTGATCGGCCTTGTGCCCGTGCCCCACTGTCCGCTGTTTGAGCATGGAGCCCCCTGCACCCCCACCATTCACCGCGTCTCCTCTTTCTCGTTATTTCTCGTTATCCTCGCTTCCTCGCTTGCTGCCACGATCTGTGGCCACGTTGCAGACTTTCCCTGCATTGGATGCTGAAGCCTGTCTCAGCGCGGCTCAGCTCCGCTCCATTCGCGGCTCTCGGCTTGCCCCCGGCTTGCTCCCACAATCAACTACATCACCGCGTCACCATCACGTCAGACGCAAGGAGACGCACGGAAGGAATGGCTCTGGGGCGGAGGCAGGCAACAAGCGGCAACGAGCGGTCAATCAGAACACAACAAATGGTGCAAAATTACTAGGGGGAGTAGGAGTGCCCTTATCAGGATCAGGTATCATGCACACCATGCAGTACTTCACAAAGTGTGTAGCTATTTTCGAAATGTTATCATTCTGCCATACAGGGTCCAACAACTTGCAAATACCCTTAGCACTGATATGAACTGGGCCATGGGCCATCGTAACTACAGGGAGAACATATGTGTCTGGCAACATCCATCTCTGCTTTCCTGACTTATTTCCTGACTTATGAACCCAACATCCCTCATCGTTCAATTGTGCTTTACTTTCTTGCCACACTGCTAAATCTTCTGTGGTGGCTTTACTCTGTATCTCTTTCACATTCTCAAGGGTGTCTTCAAACATAGTAACCTCAGGCACCCACCTAGCGGGGCCTGCTACAAACATTTGTTTCCTTTTAGTCTGGGCTGTTTCCTTAGCTGTCTGATCTGCAAAAGCATTTCCCTTACCTACATCATCAGTGACTTTCCGATGTGCACTACACTTTACAATAGCCAATTTCTTAGGGAGTGTCAGAGCAGAAAAAAGCCTCAATATAAGGTGCCCATGTTGGATCCTAGTGCCATGCGAAGTAAGAAACCCTCTCTCAGCCCAGAGTTACTCAAAGTTATGGGCGACTCCGAAGGCATACTGGCTGTCAGTATAAATATTGACAACCAGTCCCTCACTCAATTCGCAGACAATATTTGTTTGGATTCACACTGACCGGCAGGAGTTTTTTATTCTGTTGCGCTCTTCAGGGCTATACTGAGAGTCCTATTATTTATAGACAGGCATTAAAGAGTCAGTTGGATGCACAATCGCTTTTAGCAGGTGATGTATTGGTGCAGTATGTTGATGATCTGTTGATCGCTTCTGATACGCAACAAGGTTGTAGGGATAGTACAGTGAAATTGCTGTTGCATTGGCACATCATGGCCTTAAGGTATCTCTTTTGAAGTTTCAGTATTGTGGACAGGAGGTTACCTATTTAGGTCACCTACTGTCAAAGGAGTGTAGGAGATTGACTCCTGAGCGCATTAGTGCTATTGTTGAAAAACCCATTCCATTAACTCAAAAAGATCTACGTGATTTTATAGGTATTACTCTTTACTATCACCAGTCGGTTCCAAACTATTCCTTCTTAATCAAACCTTTGATTGCATTAATGACAAAAACAGTGCATGAACCTTTACCTTGGATGCCAGAGTGTCAGCAATCTTTTGAGCAATTAAAAATTGTGCTTTGCTCGGCTCCAGTGCTTGGCATATCTAACTATAAGGAACCATTTGTGCTTTATGTGCACGAGATGGCTAGCTGTGCACTTTCTGTTCTGACCCAGAAATTTGGGGCTAGACAGAGACCTTGGGCTTATTTTTCTGCTGTGCTTGACCCTGTTGCTAGAGCCCTTCCAACTTGTCTGAGAGCGGTGGCGGCTATGGTCACTTCCATCAGACAATCGGCTGGACTCATACTTGATACAGACCTCACAGTATGGTACCTCATGCTGTGGATAAACTTTTGAATAAGACAAAGACACAGCACCTCACCAGTGGACGTCTTACTGATTATGAATTGACATAAACATATCACAATCAAAATGTGTACCACTCTGAACCCAGCCACGTTACTACCCCTCCCTTCTGAGGATGATGCAGTTCATAAGCGTGACTGTATTTTCCGAACAGAAGAAGAGACAAAGGCACGGGTGGACTTGACTGATGTTATTTCTTATCTGACCCTCAGGGAGAACTATATGCTGATGGCTCTTGTTTCAAATTTACAGATCCCACCACCATTGCAGCTTATGCTATCACTCACTACATTGCATTCAGTGGTAGAGACATCATGTGTCCCCTATCAGTCGGCTCAAGCCGCTGAACTCGTTGCTCTCATCCGAGCTTGCGAAGTGAGTGAAGGTTTGATTGTTTATGTCTATACAGATAGCAAATATGCATTTATTTTGCGGTGGCCCAATATTTAGGTCAATTGTGGGCAGAGGGAGGGTTCCTTACTTCTCATGGTACCAGAATACAGCGTGGACACCTTATATTGTGATTGTTATCCGCACTAATACTTCCTAAGAAATTGGCAATAATCAAGTATAGTGCCCACAAAATGATCACTGATGATGTAGGTAAAGGGAATGCATTTGCAGATCAGGTAGCTGAGGACACCGCTCGGAGTAAAATGAAAAGAATGTTTGTTGCAAGTCCAGCTGGATGGGCTCCTGAGATTGCTATGTTTTAGGATACAGCTGCGAGGGGAAAGGAGATACTGAGTGAAGCCACAATAGAGGAATTAGCAAAGTGGCAGGAAAGTACAGCACAGTTAAATGAGGAAGGATGCTCGATTGATAAATCCGGGGAACAGAAATGGATGGTACCTGATGCATATGTACTTCCTGTGGTTACTATGGCTCATGGTCCAGCTCATATTAGTGCAAAAGGCATTTGTGAATTGTTAGCTCCAGTCTGGCACAATGATAACATTTCTAAAACAGCTGCACATTTGGTGAAGCATTGCAGGATTCCCATGAAGCATAATCCAGGGAAGGGTACTCCTACACCACCTGTTAATTTTGCACCACCTACTTTTCCCTTTGAGATTTTCCAAATGGATTTTATTGAATTGGAGAGATGCAATAATATCAAGTAGGTTTTAGTGGTCATGTGTATTTCAGTAAAAAAGATAACACGCCCATTACTACTGCGAAAGTACTCCTTAAAGAGTATTTTCCTCAATTCAGAATGCCCCGAAATATCTGGAGAGACAACAGGTCTCATTTTAATGGGAAAGTGCCTAGGTGTGTGCCTTTTAGTGACACCCAACTGATATGGACCACAACAGATGAGGAAAATTATGATGTTCTGGAGGAGGCTGTTCCACCAGAAATATGAGCTATCCAAGCAAGAACCTTTGTTCTCAGATAATACGGTGCCTGGGGCTATCAGGTGTAACCCCTTCGCTGCTAGGCCTTTTCCCTTCCTGTGCTAAGCCTTTTTTTGGCGATTTGGGGTAGTGCACGCTTAGGCCCCTGTAACTTTTTGACCACATAATGTATTCACGCCAAATTTGCTTCCGTGCCCAGGGTTTGTGGATTCCCTTGGAGGGGTCCCAGAAATTAAGCAAAATACAATGAAATTTTAGTTTTTTTCAGAAAAATGGGAAAAATGGGCTGCAAATGAAGGCCTCTGGGTTTTTCCCTGCAAATGTTATCAAAAAAGGGTTTGTGGGGCTGAAATCGACATTTTCTCAGCTTTATGGGAATGACAGTCTTTTGTCAGAGAACCAACATTTTTCACACAGTTTTGGCATTTTTCTGGGACGTAGCCTAATTTTGCTATTTTTAGAGCTTTCAACCTCCTTCCAGTTAATGGTAGAGATGAGTTTGAAAGCAATAATGGATCCTAGAAAGCTATACATTTTCGAAAAGTAGACTAAAGTCTGAATTCAGAAAAGGGTCATTTGTCTAAATCCATGAAGGTTTCTTTATAGAAACTAACAGTTAAATATTGGAATAATTGAAAATTAGTTGAAAAAAACAGCCTTTTGTCTCAACGTTTTCACCTATAACTTCTTGTAATTTTGACAGCTCTTTGAAAGCAATATACCGTTACATTTGTTTGACCTTCCTGGTTGTGGGGATATATAGGACTTGTAGTTTCACCAAGAACCCGACGAACTCAGAGCCAAAATTTGAGCAGCAACTTTCAATGGTATTTTATTATTTACTGGGTATATTATTCTTGGAAAATGTATACATGGAAAAATCGGTATGCAAGACACCTATGTATTTCTGAATTGGGTACAAATTATAGAGTTTAGAAACAGTATATATTAGTACATTTTCAAAATTGGGAATACTCATACTAGCATGAGAATTATTGGTCATTTTTCAAAAACATTTTTTTTTACACAAAGTCTTTCATTGGGAAGGGAGAAATGCATGAAAATTCAATAGGTAATAACAGTTAATTTACAAATCTGAATGACCCTAAGTCTCCCGATAAAAACGGTACCTCAATTGTGTGGGTCGGCCTTGTGCCTGCGACAGGAAACGGCGCAAAATGCAACGTGGTCACACCTCAATTTTGCAGTTAAAAATTGACCCTTTTATGGCAAAGTGCCTAGCTGTAGTTTTTGCACCCTAGCTCTGCCGGCACCTAGGGAAACCTAGCAAACCTATACATTTTTGAAAACTAGACACCCAGGGGAATTCAGGATAAGGTGAATCGACTGCCTCCCACCAGGTTCTGTTACCCAGAATCCCTTGCAAACCTAAACAATTTTGAAAAAAACGCATTTTCCTCACATTTCTGTGGTGGAAAGTTCTGGAATCTGCGTGGATCTTTAGATTTCCACCCACCCTGCGTTCCCCAAAGTCTTATGAGAAAAATCGTACCTCACTTGCCTGGGTCTGCCTAGTGCCTTCGACAGGAAACGGCCCAAAACGCAACGTGGTCGCAACTCAATTTCGCAGTCAATCCTGGCCCTTTTTTGGCTAAGTGCCTACCTGTAGTTTTTGAACCCTAGCTCTGCCGGCACCTAGGGAAACCTAGCAAACCTATACATTTTTGAAAGGTAGGCACCCAGGGGAATTCAGGATGGGGTGACTCGACTGCCTCCCACCAGGTTCTGTTACCCAGAATCCCTTGCAAACCTAAAAAACTTGGGGAAAATATGAATTTTCCTCACATTTCTGTGGTGGAAAGTTCTGGAATCTGCGTGGATCAACACATTTCCACCCACCCAGCGTTCCCCCAGGTCTCCCGAGAAAAATGGTACCTCACTTGCCTGGGTCTGCCTAGTGCCTGCGACAGGAAACAGAGCAAAACGCAACGTGGTCGCACCGAAATTTTGCTGTGAAAACGGGCCCTTTTTTGGCAAAGTGCCTACCTTTCGTTTTTGAACCCTAGCTCTGCCGGCACCTAGGGAAACCTTACAAACCTATACATTTTTGAAAACTAGACACCCAGGGAAATTCAGGATGGGGTGACTCAACTGCCTCCTACCTGGTTCTGTTACCCAGAATCCCTTGCAAAGCTAAATAATTGTCAAATAAAATGCATTTTCCTCACATTTCTGTGGTGGAAAGTTCTGGAATCTGTATGGATCAACACATTTTCACCCACCCCGTGTTCCCCCAGGTCTCCCAAAAAAATGGTACCTCAGTTGCCTAGCTCTGCCTAGTGCCTGCGACAGGAAACAGCGCAAAACGCAACGTGTTCACACCACAATTTCGCAGTGAAAACGGGCCTTTTTTGGCAAAGTGCCTACCTTTTGTTTTTGAACCCTAGCTCTGCCGGCACTTAGGGAAACCTAGCAAACCTATACATTTTTGAAACCTAGACACCCAGGGGACTTCAGGATGGGGTGACTCAACTGCCTCCCACCAGGTTCTGTTACCCAGAATCCCTTGCAAAGCTAATAAATTGTCAACAAAATGCATTTTCCTCACATTTCTGTGGTGGAAAGTTCTGGAATCTGCGTGGATCAACAAATTTCCACCCACCCGTGTTCCCCCAGGTCTCCCCAAAAAAATGGTACCTCACTTGCCTGGGTCTGCCTAGTGCCTGCGACAGGAAACAGCGCAAAACGCAACGTGTTCGCACCGCAATTTCGCAGTCAATTAAGTGCCTACCTGTAGTTTTTGAACCCTAGCTCTGCCGGCACCTAGGGAAACCTAGCAAACCTATACTTTTTAAAAAGAAGACACCCAGGGAAATTCAGGATGGGGTGACTCGACTGCCTCCCGCCAGGTTCTGTAACCCAGAATCCCTGGTAAAGCTAAGAAATTGTCAAAAAAAACGCATTTTCCTCACATTTATGTGGTGGAAAGTTCCGGAATCTGCGTGGATCAACAAATTTCTACCCACATCATGTTACCCCAGGTCTCCCAAAAAAAATGGTACCTCACTTACCTCCGTCTGCATAGTGCCTGCGACAGGAAACAGCGCAAAGCGCAACATGTTCGCACTGAAATTTCGCAGTGAAAAGTGGCCCTTTTTTGGCAAAGTGCCTACCTTTCGTTTTTGAACCCTAGCTCTGCCGGCACCTAGGGAAACCTAGCAAACCTATACATTTTTGAAAACTAGACATCCAGGGGAATTCAGGATGGGGTGACTTAACTGCCTCCCACCAGGTTCTGTTACCCAGAATCCCTTGCAAAGCTAAAAAGTTGTCAAAATAAATGCATTTTCCTCACATTTCTGTGGTTGAAAGTTCTGGAATCTGCGTGGATCAACAAATTTCCGCCCACCCCGTGTTCCCCCAGGTCTCCCAAAAAAATGGTACCTCACTTGCCTGGGTCTGCCTAGTGCCTGCGACAGGAAACAGCGCAAAACGCAACGTGTTTGCACCGCAATTTCGCAGTGAAAACGGGCCCTTTTTTGGCAAAGTGCCTACCTTTCGTTTTTTAACCCTAGCTCTGCCGGCACCTAGGGAAACCTAGCAAACCTATACATTTTTTAAAACTAGACACCCAAGGGAATTCAGGATGGGGTGACTCAACTGCCGCCCACCAGGTTCTGTTACCCAGAATCCCTTGCAAAGCTAAAACATTGTCCAAAAAAACGCATTTTCCTCACATTTCTGTGGTGGAAAGTTCTGGAATCTGCGTGGATCAACAAATTTCCACCCACCCCGTGTTTCCCCAGGTCTCCCAAAAAAAATGGTACCTCACTTGCCTGGGTCTGCCTAGTGCCTGCGACAGGAAACAGCGCAAAACGCATCGTGTTTGCACCGCAATTTCGCAGTGAAAACGGGCCCTTTTTTGGCAAAGTGCCTACCTTTAGTTTTTGAACCCTAGCTCTGCCGGCACCTAGGGAAACCTAGCAAACCTATACATTTTTGAAAACTAGACACCCAGGGGAATTGAGCATGGGGTGACTCAACTGCCGCCCACCAGGTTCTGTTACCCAGAATCCCTTGCAAAGCTAAAACATTGTCAAAAAAAACATTTTCCTCACATTTCTGTGGTGGAAAGTTCTGGAATCTGCGTGGATCAACAAATTTCTACCCACCCCGTGTTTCCCCAGGTCTCCCAAAAAAAATGGTACCTCACTTGCCTGGGTCTGCCTAGGGCCTGCGACAGGAAACAGCGCAAAATGCATTGTGTTTGCACCGCAATTTCGCAGTGAAAATGGGCCCTTTTTTGGCAAAGTGCCTACCTTTCGTTTTTTAACCCTAGCTCTGCCGGCACCTAGGGAAACCTAGCAAACCTATACATTTTTGAAAACTAGACACCCAGAGAAATTCAGGATGAGGTAACTCAACTGCCTCCCACCAGGTTCTGTTACCCAGAATCCCTTGCAAAGCTACACAATTGTCAAAAAAATGCATTTTCCTCACATTTCTGTGGTGGAAAGTTCTGGAATCTGCGTGGATCAACAAATTTACACCAACTCCGTGTTCCCCCATGTCTTCCGAAAAAAATGGTACCTCACTTTCCTGGGTCTGCCTAGTGCCTGCGACAGGAAACAGCGCAAAACGCAACGTGTTCGCACTGCAATTTCGCAGTAAAAACGGGCCCTTTTTTGGCAAAGTGCCTACCTTTTGTTTTTGAACCCTAGCTCTGCCAGGACCTAGGGAAATCTAGCACACCTATAAATTTTTGAAAACTGGACACCCAGGGGAAACCAGGATGGGGTCACTCAACTGCCTCCTACTCGGGAGAACAAGGGGAACGCTGGGTGGTAGGACATTTGTGCCGGCACGGAGATACCACGCAAAAAAGTTTGGGAAAGTGATTTTTTTTAACCTAATTTTAAGGTTTGAGGAATTCTGGGTAGGAAAACATTTGGGGACCCACGCATGCCATACCTCCCTGGACTCCCCCGGGTGTCTAGTTTTCAGAACTGTTTGGGTTTGGTAGTTCACAAGTTTGCCACCGAGGCCCGGGCCAAAAACTCAGGTGCCCCCAAAAAAGAAGGTAGTTTTACAATAGGTATTTTAAAGTCTCCACCGTACGATTTGGGCCTTTTCCTGTTGCAGCCACTATGCCTACCCATGCAAGTGAGGTACCATTTTTTTCGGAAAACCTGGGGGAACGCTGGGTGGGTGGAAATTTGTTGATCCACGCAGATTCTAGAACTTTCCACCACAGAAATGTGAGGAAAATGCGTTTTATTTGTCAATTTTTAGCTTTGCAAGGCATTCTGGGTAACAGAACCTGGTAGGAGACAGTCGAGTGACCCCATCCTGAATTTCTCTGGGTGTCTAGTTTTCAAAAATGTATAGGTTTGCTAGGTTTCCCTAGGGGCCGGCAGAGCTAGGGTTCAAAAACAAAAGGTAGGCTCTTTGGCAAAAAAAGGGCACGTTTTCACTGCGAAATTGAGGTGCGACCACGTTGCGTTTTGCGCTGTTTCCTGTTGCAGGCACAAGGCAGACCCAGGCAAGTGAGGTACCAGTTTTTTTCATGAGACTTGGGGGAACGCTGGGTGGGTGGAAATTTGTGTGAGCCCAGTGATGCCACACTTTTACACACAAAAATGTTTGAAAAAACAAATTTTTTCAACTACATTCAAAGTTTGCTAGGGATTCCGAGAAAAGGAACATTGGAGGATCCACGCAAGCCATACCCCCTTGAAAGCCCCCAGGTGTCTACTTTCCAAAAATGTGTGCGTTTGCTAAGTTTCCCTAGATGGCAACCGAGGAAGGAGTGAAAAACCCATGTGACCCCCTAGGTAAACCAATTAGTTTTGACAAATTTAGTTGTTTACTTGTGCAGCGTGACAATTTGGGCGCAATATTGCAAGGAGAATATGACGGACATTGTGAGTTTTGCAGGATATTGTGGATAACATTAATTGTTAGATTTCACCAGAGAGACATCACTATGTAGTCCCATGGGTTTTCAACAATATCTACAATTGGCAGATTATTCGTAGGCGAAATGTACACCTTGGCACAGAGACTAAAAGAAATCCCTACACAGCCATCTATTCCTCAAACACAACACACATACTGATTGGATTTGGCCTGAGGGCGAGTGATGGTTCAGTATATATAATTTTATTAACAAGAGATTTCACAAAAAAGAAATGCACTGTCAATTACATGGACAAAAAAACTGAACCAATGACTCGCAGCTCGTGAGCTGTAAAGCCACTTCAAGGCACCAACCGCTTTACAGGCCATTCACACACATTTCATACCTGACACACAGAAGACCATTCACACCACCAGGCATAAAAGCAACACATCACAACATTTACAAAAAAAGTGAAAAGGTTTGTCCTGTTTAAAAAAAAAAATGTAAATAAAAAACTACACAGACATCAAGTTTTCAAACACACACACATACTGGTTGGATTTGGCACGAGGGTGAGTGATGGTTCAGTATATACAATTGTATTAGCAAGTGATTTCTCGAAAAAAGAAATGCACTGTTAATAAATGAAAGGACGAAAAACTGAACCATTGCCTCACAATTCGTGAGCTGTAAAGCCACGACAAGGCACCAACCTCTTTACATGCCATTCATACACTTTTCATACATGTGACACTTACAAAACATTCACACCGCCAGCCGCAGGCCCATCCCATTAAAACACTCACACCAGCAGACAGCGCCATTCAAGGGCCCATCACTTTCACACACCCACATTCCTGACACAGCAACAACACAAAATGATGGACTGCGTGGAGTGGCACTCAGCTAGCAGTGTGTGTAGTGACCAACAGAAAGCAAATACTCACACACCGCCAGCCAAGCACCAGTCTACACTCACCACCAGTCAAGTGCCAGTCCACGCACACCACCAGCCAAGCACCAGTCCACGCACACAACCAGCCAAGCGCCAGTCCACGCAGCCCGCCAGCCAACCACCAGTGCACGCACACCACCAGCCAAGCACCAATCCTTGCACTCCACCAGCCAAGCACCATCCACTCACACCGCCAGCCAAACACCTAACCATGCACTCCGCCAGCCAAACAAAAAGCCACACACACCACCCGCAAAACACCAATCTATGCACTCTGCCAGCCAGGCACCAGTCCACGCACACCACCAACCAAGCGCCAGTCCACGCACACCGCCATCCAAGCACCATCCTGCACACACCACAATCACATTTAGAATTATTTTTTTCAAAATTACACTAACCAATTAGAAATACCTACAAATCTGCTAACACAAATTCTAAAACTAAACACATTGCACTAATGCCAATCCTTGAAACAAACTAAAAATTATTACAGAATACAGACCAGGCAGTTCACTTAACAGCTCATTAAAACTCCCAAAACTTCTTTTGCGTGTGGTACGATTTAAAACAAGCTGACACACACAATCCAGGCTTAGAAGGACAGTCAGGGCAGTACATACAAGACTCCTTTTGCATGCCTCTTTGCCAACAGACTCTACATCTTCTAGTCGGAAAGTCTCTTGCGGATGTGGGAGGAATGTATTCAGGAAAGTGGCGATCTTTCAATCTAGCCACATCCTCCACCACTCCAAATCTAGGAACACTTGCCTGTTCCACTAGTACAAGGCTGCCTATTATAGACTCCTGAAACTTAACAAAAGGCATCTTCGACTCAGGACAAGACTTCTGGAACACAACAAAAGCCTTAAAGGATGCCAAGTGGAAAAGATGGATAGCCAACTTCTTGTACCAAATGTAAGCCTTTCGAAGAGCAGCATAAGGTTCCAACCTCTGATCTACTCTGTCAACACCACCCATGTACTTATTTTAATCTACAATGCACAGAGGTTTGCGCACTTCAGCACCCTGACCCCAAACAGGCACAGGTACAGTGCTTCCATCATGGATAGTAGTCAGCATGTACACATCTCTCCTGTCTGAACACTTCACAGCTAGAAGCTCCCCACATCGCAATGCACTGGACTGTCCCCGCACAAGCCTTTTGCAAACAAGTTCCTTTGGGAATCCTTTACAGTTACAGCGAATTGTGCCACAAGCAACAGTGCCCACTTTGGCCAATTCCTTGAACAACCGCACACCAGTGTAGAAGTTATCTACATATAAATGGTGGCCTTTGTTAAATAATCCTCTACCTAGTTCCCACACAATTTTCTCAGTCACTCCAAAAGTGGAAGTACAACCAGGAGGGTTAATGCTGGACTCCTTATCCAGTCCCACTGTCACACAGCATATACAGTTTGATTCCATAGCGTGCCCTCTTGCTAGGAATGTATTACCTAAAAACCAAGCGGCCCTTGAACAATAGCAAAGACTCGTCCACTGCTATTTCTTTACCAGGAGCAAAGATCTCAGAAAAACAATCAACAAAGTGATCAAGGACAGGCCGAATCTTAAAAAGACGGTCACAATCAGGGTGATCGTGTGGCAACGCTAAACCATTATCAACTAAATGCATCATCCGAAGAAGAAGCATATACCGATCACGACTCATGACTGCTGGAAATATAGCTTTTGCCATCAAGGGACTAGTGGACCAATATGAAGACATTGATGGCTTCCTTAGCAAGCCCATCAAAAAAGTGAATCCCAAAAACTTCTTCATCTCTTCAACATTTGTGGGAGTCCACCGGATAGCTCCAGAATGGGGCTTAAGGCTGGCACTGTTGTCCCTCAAATACTGTTCTGCATACAAATTAGTTTGCTCAACAATCTCTTCCAAAAATACATTGTCAAAAAACAACTGAAAAAAATGTATTGGCAGAAAATTCTCAGTATTCACTCTACTCCCAGGAACACCAGTGACATCTGGCAATGCCGGCTGCACCATGCCAGGGGCAACCCAGAGGCCATCCCTATCAACGGGAGGAGCAGCCACCCCAGCCTGCAACCCAGAAGCCTCTTGCTGCACTACACCAACGGGAAGCCTAACAGCCACAGATACTTCTGGCTGTACAACACCAACAGAAAACCTAGCATCCCCAGAGGGCTCTTGCCGCACTACACTAACGGGAAGCCTAGCATCCTGAGATGCTTCTTGCTGCACTACACCAATGGGAAGCCTAACAGCCCCAGATGCCTCTTGCTGCACTACACCAACAGGAAGACGAACAGCACCAGATGCCTCTTGGCGCACCACAGCAATGTGAAGCCTTTTGGGCGCAGCCTGCAGCCCACATGCCTCATGCCGACGTAAACAAAAGGGAAACCTTGCGGCCCTAGGCAGCAGCCCAGATGCCTCTTGGCCCACTTCCAGCACATCAATGTCCTCCTCTACCACAGGCACTTCATCAGCACTAGAAGAAGATTCATCATCCGATGATTCCATACGAAGAGAAAACTCACTGCCTGAATCTTCTGTACCTACCTCTGGGTCCGAATCTTAGTCAGTCTCTGAACCATGGTCAGAGGAAGACTCAAAAAGCAAACCAAGAACCTGCTGAGCAGTCATCCTGCGACTAGCCATTATCCTTACAAAGCAAGAAGACTGCACACACAAGTGAACAACAACCTACACTGTGCAAAGTAAGAAGTAAACAAGGTAAGGCTTTCACACAAAGATCTATACAATCCAAAACAATTTACCTCTTACCAAATATAGCTACACTCACCAGCACCTACTCTGCTGAGACACAGCAAAAAGAAATGATATCCCACTAGAAAGAAAAAAAAGTACAGATTAGACAACAAAGTACACATCAAGCACTAATGCTAAAAAAAATTAACAAACAAAAAACACAGAGCCACACAAACTGCTATAAGTACACCTTTTACAAAAACACATTCATCTAGGGAAAGTAGTACAAAATACATTCACTTACCAAGCACATGCAACTACAAAAGCTGCAAAACCAGCAGTAACAGAACCGCAACCTACAACAATCCAAACAGCAAAAGCCTGGCACAAGAAGAAAATAGAGAAGAAAAAAAATACTACTACATTTCGCAAACAATAAAACAATTAAAAAAACAGCACACACATTTGCCCCCCAAATTTACATCCGCCCAGATGGGCCATCAAATAGGGCTTAGACCAATGGGGTTTAGGTGAGGTTTTCCATCAAGACACTGGTTACATTTTTGGATGTTTTTTTCTGCCTACCCCCTTTGGTGTCAGTCGCTCTTTTGGTCCTAACTGTACCCCCCTCACACGGGGGCAGTAAGGACAAAAAAAGACCGACTGGCACCAAGGGAGGCAGCCAGTAAAAAACATCCAAAAATATAACCACCTTTGGAAGCAAGCCTTCCCCAAGGGCTCACTTCCACACACTACAAAACACAATTCCTAGGGCCTAGTGGGCCAAAAAACAGAAAAGAAAAGGGCCAATTCGCCACCAGGGGGGTGGAGCAGAAAAACATTCCTAAAACAAGTTGCCTCTAGGAAGCAAACCTTGCCCAAGGGGTCGCCGCCATTACAAACAAAAAAGTCCCTGGTGTCTAGTGGCGTATTTCTGCCCCCCCCCCCAGGGGGCACAAAAGCTGAAAAAAACAGACCTAAATGCCCCCGGGGGGGCAGAAAATATAAATCTACATTTGACCCCCGCCTGGAAGTGACCCTTGCCCAAGGGGTCACTTCCATTGCAAAAAAAACCAATCCCTGGTGCCTGGTGGCATTTTCTGCCCCCCCCTGGGGTCAGAACGGGCAAAAAAATGGGCCTATTTGCCCTCGGGGGGGCAGAAAATGTACATAAAACATTAAGCCCGCTCCTGGACGTGACCATTGCACAAGGGGTCACTACTACTTTGCAAAAAAAATATCCCTGGTGCTAGTGGTGATTTTCTGCAAAACGGCCGAAAAAACGGGCCGATTTACCCCTAGGGGGGGCAGAAAATCAAAAACAAAATTATTAGCCACCAGGAAGCGACCCTTGCCCGAGGGGTCGGTTCCAAATATAAAAATATGCCCCAAAACATATCCCTGGTGCTAGTGGGGAATTTCTGCCCCCCTGGGGGCAAAACGGCTGAAAAAATGGGCCGATTTGCCCCCAGGGGGGGCTGAAAATCCAAAACATAATCAGAGCCCACCTGAAATGACCCTTGCCCAAGGGGTCGCTTCCTATAAACTAAATTTAAATCCCTGGTGCTAGTGGTGGGCATTTCCGCCGCACAATCGCAACGCTGTGCGCGATCGTGAGGCAGAAATGCCCTGCAAAGAGACATCAGGGGAGAGGAAAATCTCTTTCCTCTCCCCTGATGCCTCCTTGTGGCCCCAAACCCCCACAGACACGCAAAAACCTTACCTGACTCCTCGGCGCTCAAGAAGCAAATGGCTTCCCGAGCGCCGGGGACTCCCTGATGACGTCAGCGCGCGCTGTGCGCGCTGACGTCACAGGATTCCCATGGGAGGGGCGGGGGGGCAGCGAAAGCTCTTTCGCTGCCATCCCCATACCAGCCAGCACGATCGGGCACCCTCGGGGGGAGCGCCAGCCCTTCCCCCACGGGTGGGGTTCATGACGAGCTGGGCTCGTCATCAGCGCACGACCAGTGTGCACCATGACGAGCCCAGCTCGTCATCAGCGTCGAAACGGATAATCTACGTCCTCGGACGAGGACCACCGAGCCAAAAGATAAAAAAGATTAGGGATGGACTAAAAACATATGTGCTGTTGCTTTAGTATTAATGGTAACAACAGGGGAGGGGGGGTTGTGTTTTTTGGAGGATGTATATGATGCACCCACACTTGACCTTGGTGGACCCATTTCCTTGGGGAGAGACAAGAGGGCTACAATGAATAATTTGTTTGTTGCAGCGCATAAGAGATTTTTCGGAAATGAACCTGCTTGTTATTCTATTGGTTCGGGTACCGGCCTCTGGACAGCATATTCCTTGTCACTTGTTAATGACACGTACACTCGACCGCCAGATTTCAACGAGGGTATGTTTGGACTTGGTACTCCCGGGCCATGTTTATATAACAGAAGACCACAGGGTGAGGGTACCCTGGGTGTGATAACAGCACGTACTGTGATCATTTTGAAATGGTAGAACAGAATGTAACACTTGGGGGTTGGCATTATAAAGGGATACCAGTACCACGAACAGCTGGGTACTATGCTGCTTGTTGCCCCATAGTGAGTTCTACGGAAACTTCTTTGGATATTAATTGTTCAGAAACAATATTGTATAGGCAAACATTTTTCCTAGAGCATAAATCAGATCCAGATACGCTTGGAATGAATTCCAGGTATTCAGCATTGAATTATGAGGAGCCAATATGCACATCCTGGGTTTTATTTTTTGTCCAATGGGACTTATTACAATGTTTATAATGGGACTGACAATGTGGCTCTGGGAAGGGTGTTGCCCTTAGGTGTCGCATGTAAAAATGTCATACCGAAAAAGAGGTGGGTGAAAAGAACATTGATGAAAGAGCTTTGTGAAGGAGCCACAGATTTATAGGTGAATGGTTATAGCAATGGAATCACATTTGGGTATATCATGTCTTCTATATTTACCTTGGGTGGTACAGCTATGGCCAGGGTAGGAAAATCCAGAGAATACTTCGGATGTAAATTGCAAATTCTATCCAATACCACAGTGGTGGCTCTGAGAGACATCACTACCCAATTGGAAAGTATACAAGTGTACTTGGAGCAGACTAGATATGCAGTAGATTTTATATTGGCCAAGTCTGGTGGTGTTCGTGCTTTAATTGACGATCAGTTTGTCATGGGGATAGAAAATTTGGAGAAAACCATAACACAACACATTCTGGACATCATTGAGAATGTCAAGGGCATTGAAAGTAGGAATTAGAGTTTGTCCCTGTTTGGAAGTTGGGGTTGGATTTTTAAGGCACTGACTTATCTCATAGTGGTGTTGGTGTTTTACTGCATCCTTATTCAGTGTGTTCCATTTTGTTCTTCCTATTGCGCTTCTGTTTTTACGCCAAAACAGAAAATATCAGCTCATGTTACAAATGCCACTATGATGTTGCAGAATGACATTGACAATTTAAAGCACATGGATGAAGGAATATTTGAGGATTCCTCCCTCCTTGCTGTACCCCTTTCAACCAATGATTGTAAAGAATGCCCATAATTCAATTTCCATTTTTGCTTTTAATGTTTCATTGATTTCTGACATGTTGATATTGTTATAGTACTATTGTTTATATGATTGTGATTTCATTTCCTTCTTAGAAAATGTCTTTAGCTCATGCTAAAAGGTGGGTTTGTTTGATTAGGTCCGTTCATGCCAATGCCTATGTCATGTTTTAGTTAGCATTTGCTACCCAATTTCCTTTGCAGGCACCATTTTAGGCTGTTCAAAACTGATCTCGTCTATTTCTGAGAAATGGTCTTTGCTAAGATTTGCTTCTGATATGTTAGGTTTTGTTTGGGTAATGAATAGACTGTTCATGTTAGTGCATACCTTTCTCACTAGATAGAGGCCCTCTCCCACTTGTCTGGTGGCAGGCCCAAGGCAAAACGACCTTGGATTGTACTAGTTTGTGTAAGATAAGAGAACCAAAACCTTTTTTTGTATTTCACTGTCCAGCTGCATCTGCCTGGAAAATTCCAGTGTGGGCATGTCTTGCCCAGCTATGAAATGTACATAATGTATCTCTATGTTTGCTGTTCTTCCATTCATTCTGTAGCACTCTCATGGACTGTACAGATGGGGCTCCACTCTGAGTTTATGTAAAGAAATAGTTATTGGTTCATGTTCTCCATTGTCTGACCAACTCTTAATTTATTACAGACGGCTGAGAGGTGGTCATTGGTGACCAGGGTAGCCTGTAAGGGTCACTTCCTCCAGTACCATGCCCTTCCAGCATGAACCAATGGGGAGCAATTTTTCGTACTTACTCATTCTTAAAAACAAAATTAAAATCCGTTTGGTTTTGAGTTACAGCACTTAAAATGATAAACAGTTTGGGAATAAGAGTTAAAAGCAGCTAGCAGCAACCAGATTGTTTCAGAGATTAAAATGTGCTTGAAACAGTCTCAGTGGGAAAGAAGAAACATGGTGATGTCACAATTAAAAAGTGCTAATATGATCAACATATCCAATAATCATATTGTTTTCCTTTTGAGCCCTCTCATGGAATGTTAATCAAGAATGTATTGGGTGGGAAAACTAATAAACCCATGGGCAGCTTAGTCTTAGAGCCTACTGTTTACTGTGGTTCTCTCATTAGGGCCTTCCCCCTAATACCCCACATGTGGCTTAGGAATGTAGCCACTCCACAGACATAGAGTGATCCGGGATCCAATTTTAGGATACGTAGTGCTTCCAATGGTTCCGTGTGCCTAATTAACGGAGGATCGGGTTTAATACATTTGGATCCAGGATCCGCATAGGCTGGGCATGCAAACAGTGCATGAGCAACGGACTCCACTGGTGCCTTGCATCCTAGGAAAGTACTCGTGGTTGGGTCATTACGATACCACTTGACTGTTACCTCACCCACAGAGAGAGTGCCAAACCTGATTTGGATACATAGCATCCTATCCTGGGGGCTTAGATTAGTTCTATGTAGGGTTCCAGTAGTTTGACCTGTTTGTGAAGATGAAATTCTATGGTGAGTTTCCCCTGGTTGGGCTTGGAGAATTCTTGTTGCTCAACCCATTCCCAAATAATGTTGCTTTAGTAAATCTTTTTGATACAAGGGTGGATTTTGTTTTTCCCATAGGTCCTGGAGCCCTACATCTGACACCAGTTTCCTAACATTTCTAATTCACCCTACCTTGTTGCACGTGTCAGTGCAGAGACAGAGTAAATTGACTTACACAAATATCGTGGCAAAAATATCATGGGGCAAGAATATCGACAGGCAAAATATTGTGGTCGAGAATATCGACTTTGATATAATATAGATGTTAAAAATATAATTTTTTATTAATGTTATGTATTTTAGTATATATTTTTATGTGTGTGATGCATGTCTTTTTTTGTATAAGAATTGTTTGTGTTTTTAGAATATGCGTTAAAATTTTAGTAGTTATTTTATTTGTTTTGGTTGAATTTTGCGTTTTTAGTTTCATAGTAGGTTGTGGGTTTATAGGAGAATAGGGTGGGAAGTAATTTCATTATATAAAATGTATTGATTATTTTCGTAGTTATTTTTTTATTTTATTTGAATTTTGCGTTTTTAGTACCATAGCGGGTTTTGGGTTTTTAGAGGAATAGGGTGGGAAGTAATTTAATTATAGTAAATGTATAGAATATATATTTTTTATTATTAATTGTTGAATTGAGATGGTAAATGTGTAAAATAGTTTTTTAATAATTATGTAATAATTTGCTGTTGTTTTTTTTTTACTGAGTTTTATATAGCGCGAACTTGACCTGGTATCGGGTATCAGAGCGCTATACATAGCACCAGTTACGTTACATGAGGACACATTCATTTTATGTTAGGCATGGGGAGATTAAGTGATTGCCCAGAAACACAGCATGTTCATCGTCAAACTCCTCTTAATTAATTTTTATTAATTGGCAATTAATTATGTTAATTGTGTAATTATTTTTAGGTGTGTGTTGTGGTGTTTATAGGTGTAAATGGTGGGAAGTAATTTATTTTGTAATTAATATATTAATAATTATTTGTAAAAATTTTTGAATAAATCAATTAGTAATCAATGATGGTAAATAATTTAGGTGTGTGTTGTGGTGTTTACAGGTGTAAATGGTAGGAAGGGTGAGAAGTAATTTATTTTTAATTGATGAATACTTGATTAGTTAATTATTTAAAATGAATTAATGAGCAATTAATGATGGTAATTGGTTAATTAATTTTAGGGGTGTGTTGTGGTGTTTACAGCTGTAAATGGTGGGAAAGGTGGAAAGTAATTTATTTTTACTTGATAACTTAATAATTCGTTGTTAATTGATTAAAATAATTAATTAGTAAATAATGATAGCAATTGTGAAATTCATTTTAGGTGTGTGTTGTGCATAATATAGTCTTAAGAATGTGCATTCAATGAATGTTTATTAATCATTTTTATTAATAATATATATTTTTAAACTATTAATTATGTTAATAAATGTAAATACAAATGTTGAAGTTTTTTTATTGGTGTGTTGGTTTAGGGTAGAAAATAAAATAAATAAATGTATGTTTTAAACAAATTTGATTGTTAATAGTTGCTTCTTTTCAATGAATATTATTTATACATGTATTTATTAATTTATTTTAGATAATAGTTGTACTTTTTTGTTATATGTAATGAATATATTTAATGATAATGTTTTATATATGAATCAGATAATGTTTTAATATTGTTTATTTAATTTGTAGATTATTTTAAAAAATTCAATTATTTAAATGTTATGATAAATCTTTGTTTCTCTGCTATCCAACACTTTCCCTACTGTTGGACTCACTGGAGTGGGAATAGTGATTTGTATCCCTCTACCAGCCAGCACTTTTCCTACTGTTGAACTTATTGGTGTGGAAATAGTCATTTTAACCCCTCCTCCATACACCACTTTCCCAATTGTTGCACTCATTGGAGTGGGAATAGTATTTTTTACCCCTCCTCTATCTAACACTTTCCCTACTGTTGCACTCACTAGAGTAGGAATAGGAATTTTACCCCTCCGCCATCCAGCACTTTCCCTACTATTACACTTATTGGAGTGGGAATAGACATTTGTACCCCTTCGCTAACCAGCACTTTCCCTACTGTTTCAGTCACTGGAGTGGGAATAGCAATTTTTATCCTTCCGCTATCCAACACGTTCCCTACTGTTGCCCTCACTGGAGTGGGAATAGTAATTTTTAGCCCTCCACTATGCAAACGTTTCCCTACTGTTGCACTCTTTGGAGTTGGAATAGTAATTTTTACCCCTCCGCTATCCAACACTTTCCCTACGGTTGCACTCACTGGAGTGGTAATAGTAATTTTGACCCCTCTGATGTCCAGCACTTTCCCTACTATTGCACTTATTGGAGTGGGAATAGCAATTTTTACCCCTCCGCTAGCCAGCACTTTTGCTATTGTTGCACTCATTAGAGTGGGAGTAGTCATTTTTACCCCTTTGCTATCCATAACTTTCCCTACTGGTGAACTCATTGGAGTGGGAATAGCATTTTTACCCCTCCTCTATCTAACACTTTCCCTACAGTTGCACTCACTAGAGTAGGAATAGGAATTTTACCCCTCCGCCATCCAGCACTTTCCCTACTATTACACTTATTGGAGTGGGAATAGACATTTGTACCCCTTCGCTAACCAGCACTTTCCCTAGTGTTTCAGTCACTGGAGTGGGAATAGTAATTTTTATCCTTCCGCTATCCAACACGTTCCCTACTGTTGCCCTCACTGGAGTGGGAATAGTAATTTTTAGCCCTCCACTATGCAAACGTTTCCCTACTGTTGCAATCTTTGGAGTAGGAATAGTAATTTTTACCCCTCCGCTATCCAACACTTTCCCTACGGTTGCACTCACTGGAGTGGGAATAGTAATTTTGACCCCTCTGCTGTCCAGCACTTTCCCTACTATTGCACTTATTGGAGTGGGAATAGCAATTTGTACCCCTCCGCTAGCCAGCACTTTTGCTATTGTTGCACTCATTAGAGTGGGAGTAGTCATTTTTACCCCTTTGCTATCCATAACTTTCCCTACTGGTGAACTCATTGGAGTGGGAATAGTATTTTTTTACCCCTCCTCTATCCAACACTTTCCCTAGTGTTGCACTCACTAGAGTAGGAATAGGAATTTTTACCCCTCCGCAATCCAGCACTTTCCCTACTATTACACTTATTGGAGTGGGAAGAGACATTTGTACCCCTTAGCTAACCAGCACTTTCCCTACTGTTTCAGTCACAGGAGTGGGAATAGTAAATTTTTATCCTTCCGCTATCCAGCACGTTCCCTACTGTTGCCCTCACTGGAGTGGGAATAGTAATTTTTAGCCCTCCACTATGCAAACGTTTCCCTACTGTTGCACTCTTTGGAGTTGGAATAGTAATTTTTACCCCTCCGCTATCCAACACTTTCCCTACGGTTGCACTCACTGGAGTGGGAATAGTGATTTTGACCCCTCTGCTGTCCAGCACTTTCCATACTATTGCACTTATTGGAGTGGGAATAGCAATTTTTACCCCTCCGCCATCCAGTACTTTCCCTAATGTTGCACTCACTGTATTAATTGTTACCCTTCTGCTAACCAGCACTTTCCCTACTGTTGCCCTCACTGGAATGAGAATAGTAATTTTCACCCCTCTTCTATCCAACACTTTCCCTACTGTTGCACCCACTGGAGTGGGAATAGTAATTTTTACCCCTCCACTATCCAACACTTTCCCTACTGTTGCACTCACTGGACTGGGAATAGTAATTTTTACACCTCCACTATCCAACACTTTCCCTACTGTTTAACTCCTTGGAGTGCAAAATGTGATTTTAAAGACTATTAAATATTTGAAAGTTTTAATGTAAGTTTTTTTATTAGATTTTATGCTATAAGTGTATATATATATATATATATATATATATATATATATATATATATATATATATATATTTCAACCACAGGTTGCCTGTTGAGAAAGGGCCAGCACAGGTAGGTAACTTCAGCCAATCTTTATTTGAAGTAGCAGCAAAAACCAATACAGCACGAGGATTTCAACAGAGTCCAGCTCCAGCCCGACGCGTTTCGTGCAAACGGCACTTCCTCATGGGCTCGGGGCGATGAGAGGTTTGCAACATGGCAGTTCTTTGAAGCACATATATTCAGTTGTAAGTCCCGCCTCAATAGGCGTGGCCACCCGAGTGGCTTTCTGGGACATGTAGTGTTTCAATTTTTTTTACCTCCAGTGAGTTGCCATCTTGCCGAACTTGATGATCAAATTACATTGTCCTAAGTGGGTGGTGAACCCTTGATGCAGCTTGGTTCCGCTTGTGATGCTAATCCAACGGCTCCACCTGTCCCGAGTGCCGCAGCGTCGTGTGGCGCCGCAGCGGGACTGCACAGCAGCGAGGCTCCTTTCGCGGCTCAGGCGGGGCCGCCAAACATTTCAACCACAGGTTGCCTGTTGAGAAAGGGCCAGCACAGGTAGGTAACTTCAGCCAATCTTTATTTGAAGTAGCAGCAAAAACCAATACAGCACGAGGATTTCAACAGAGTCCAGCTCCAGCCCGACGCGTTTCGTGCAAACAGCACTTCCTCATGGGCTCGGGGCGATGAGAGGTTTGCAACATGGCAGTTCTTTGAAGCACATATATTCAGTTGTAAGTCCCGCCTCAATAGGCGTGGCCACCCGAGTGGCTTTCTGGGACATGTAGTGTTTCAATTTTTTTTACCTCCAGTGAGTTGCCATCTTGCCAACCTTGATGATCAAATTACATTGTCCCAAGTGGGTGGTGAACCCTTGATGCAGCTTGGTTCCGCTTGTGATGCTAATCCAACGGCCCCACCTGTCCCGAGTGCCGCAGCGTCGTGTGGCGCCGCAGCGGGACTGCACACAGCCGCGAAAGGAGCCTCGCTGCTGTGCAGTCCCGCTGCGGCGCCACACGACGCTGCGGCACTCGGGACAGGTGGGGCCGTTGGATTAGCATCACAAGCGGAACCAAGCTGCATCAAGGGTTCACCACCCACTTGGGACAATGTAATTTGATCATCAAGGTTGGCAAGATGGCAACTCACTGGAGGTAAAAAAATTTGAAACACTACATGTCCCAGAAAGCCACTCGGGTGGCCACGCCTATTGAGGCGGGACTTACAACTGAATATATGTGCTTCAAAGAACTGCCATGTTGCAAACCTCTCATCGCCCCGAGCCCATGAGGAAGTGCTGTTTGCACGAAACGCGTCGGGCTGGAGCTGGACTCTGTTGAAATCCTCGTGCTGTATTGGTTTTTGCTGCTACTTCAAATAAAGATTGGCTGAAGTTACCTACCTGTGCTGGCCCTTTCTCAACAGGCAACCTGTGGTTGAAATATATATATATATATATATATATATATATATATATATATATATATATATATATATATATATATATATATATACAATTATAAAATACATTACAATTAATAATGTATTAGTTGTTTGAAAGGAAATATATATCTATATATATATTACATTTTATACATGTATGTTTAAATATTTTTTAGATTAAATAAATGTTATTATATTTGTTAATATGTATATTAAATATAAATAAAAAAATTAAGTTAATTTTATTATTTAATATATTTAACATTACTTTTATTTAAATAAAAAATCGATATTTTGAACATCTATATCTTTTACATCAATATTTTTGTTTCAATATTTTTGTAGTTACAATTTTAAAAATGGGATCTGGAAATTTTTGACCGATATTTTTTGCAACAATATTTGTGTATGGGGATATTTTGGGCATCAATATTCTGTCATTGAACCCCACGTGTCGAAACGGGTGACCTCTGATAGGGCTTCCGCATAGGGCGGAAGCTCCGAGGTCCTCCTAATGCGAGCCCAGAAAATCAGGGGGCGAAGCATCGCTAAATCGCTGATAGAACGTCTGCATATGTCAAGCATTAGGAAAGTGAGTGGGGTGCTTTTGGGCAACATTGCTTTTTGACACTGCCCCAGATTTACAAGGAGTTGTAAATCTGAGTCAGCGCCAAAAATGAACTCCATGCAATAGCAGGAGTTAGAATGGTGCAGCAAGGAGAAATACTTTTAGTTCTCCTCGTTTTTCCTTTTTCTATGTGTACGGCCTTCTGCAGCACACGTACAAAGAGCAAAATGCCATCATTGACTGTTTATGTCTAGGAAGGCGATTCCTTCCTGCACATAAACAATCAGGGAATAATAGTGATTTGCAACTTCAATGTGTGCAGCATTCTGCAGCACATATAGAAGTAACTCATTTCCATTACTGATTGTTCATGTGCAGGAAGAGACACCTTCCTGCACATAAATAATCATTCACTGCAACACATGTCCCCTTGCATTATGGTGCAAGAATGTCTGCGTTGGCGCTAGGCAGCTATTTTTAGCGCAAGGTAAAACACAGGCGCGTGCTGTATTGTTGTAAATATGGCACATCCCTCTGTTTTGGAAATGGCTGAGCATGGTACGGCAAAATTTGCCGCAGCTCCACGCTCCATCATTTCCTCATAAATACCCTGAGTTTCTAAATATTCAAAGTAATCTTTTCACTCACTCTTGTCTTATTTTTAGAAGAGATGGGCGCAAATAGCTAGTTTAACCACCCACTGTTCTTCGACCAAGGGAAAGTAAAGGACTAAGGATAGCACATGCAGGTTAGGCAGGTTAGGCAGTCCCATTGCACCAGATTATGGGGGAGGAGGCTGGTCAATTTAGCATACCAGCCAAGCCTTCCCAATCACTGATCTCTAACACCAGAGGACGGGAAGTGGCCATATTGAAACACAAACAGCATCGTGCCAGCCCGATCATGCCAACACCAGCGCCTTCACCTGCGCCTAGGCCAGCTTTCGAGTGCTTTAATCCAGATAGACTGTTCGGAAACCTTTAAAGACTCAACGAAGCATCTGGAACCTATAAATGCATACATTGTTGTAACTCTTGTGAAAGATGAAAGCCTCATAGGTGTTTCCTGTTCAAGGAGACTACTTCTATCTGAAGAAAGTGCGTGCATTTTTTTAATCAAAAGCATGCTTGCGTGACCAGGCGTCTGCGTTTGAAGTAAGCCGTTTAGTCCATAGATCTGGCGCATCAGTGGTGAGGGTTGGATCCTGCAGAGATCAATACCTGTATTTTACGCTTCTACACATGAATGGTCAGACAATGGAATATGAAGCCTCAGACAATTGATTAAACTGCAAAGAAAATGAAAGCATGTGTCTTCCCGTAGCCATCATGTAGCCTGTTCCTGTTTCCATACATCCATCTTTTGATGAAAGTCTTTCAGTTTGGATGACCATTTATTTTTAAATTTCAAGCAGTTTATCTGTGAGTATATCATTCAAAAACAGCGATGAGTTAATTGCATTTTTGATGAAGTGGAGCCGGGTACTTTCCAAATACATCTTAGTCTAAGGGCTAGAGGAATTAATTACTTATTTGTTATTTATAGAGGGTCATGCACACATGAAATGACGTCTGTCTGAACAACACCAATATTGGTTCTCTACCCACTAGCAGACAAAAAAAAGGAAAGCATTATCCTGGTGGAGGGCATTGCAGGCCACTTGACATGATATCCCGTAATTGATAATTAAATAATGATGGCAAACAGTCAAAAAGGAGAGAAGACCCTCTATTCTAACATAGCAAAACTCAGCAGCTCAATGAGTCATTGATACAGTTACTTTAAGTTTGCCTCCTTCACAAGAGATAACAACAAAAGCTAAGCAACGCTAGGCTATTGAACAAAAACGAATCAAATACCCATATAATTTGGAGCAATGTCACCTGGGACATTCATGCAGATTTCCAAGCCCATCAAAGCACTATTTCTAGGCTGCAGAATGAGCAGTGTGAAGCCTGCGGTGATATATAGGTCCATAATAGTCAAACATATGATCTTGACATGATACCAGTGGGAAATTTCATGTCATTTTTAGGGTTTACCTGCACGGTGCTTCCGCCATGCTTGCGAAATCTTTCGAAATGAAAAAAAAAGTCTTAAAAGGAGCTTAGAGACCGCCCATTAATTAACTTTGCTTACCATTGTTTGGCTCCCATGTCACTCATGTTTACTTTCTTCCTGTTGGTCAGTACCTCCTCCTGCCTCCAGCTTCCTGCTCAGCTTCACATCTTCATCATTGCTGTGGAGCTTGGGCCAAGTACTGCTTCCAATGGCCAGTGTCCTTCCACTGGCCGCACACTTGTAAAGGTACTTAATTTGTTTTTCTTCCCAGCGTCTGCCTTCCAGTTTGTTGTTTGTCGGTCCTTCCCACCACCTCGCGCATGTCGTTGTCCGCCCCTTTCACGTGAGTTGCTTGCTCAGCCCTACCACCCCCTCACTCCTGTGGCCTCAGACCCCTTCACCATTCGTTGCTTGTTTTTTATTCGCAGGAGGCATTTATGCTTTAATAAAGTACTGAAAATAAAAGAGTGACCACGAAAATGAAGAGATGTTATTGTCAACCCTGCAAAGTTTTTGGTCATCATAGTTGGAAGGTAAAATAAATGCCATTGTGCTTTATATTTTGGAATAAATTGAATTTGGGAGAAGTTTATTTAAAGGTGTACACAAAACCACTTAGCAAAGGGTATGAAGTCACAGTAGCATCACTTTGGAATTAAAAAAGCCCGTATTTGTGACATGGCATTTCTTGAACAGAAATTGGCGCTTCACAATTGTCAAATTTATTTTTATTAAATGTTGTCAGAAAAAAATAGAGTATGTGATGAGACATAAATGGCCTCTGTGCAGTACAATTGCAATATAGCGATAGAAACATTAATTGACTATTTGTTATCAACTCCTCTTCCTCCATCATGCTGCTAAGCGATGCGTCCCATAGTGGTCCTCATCCACATAGGATCAAAACAAAACAAGCAGTGGCAAAGTCAATAGGTTTCACCTATGCGAAATGTATTGGCTTTGTCAATATTTTTTTATATGTTGCAACGCAGTTGAGCTGGACTGCAACATGGCTTCAAGTTAAACAAAACTGTGCTATGACACAGTCAATGTAGGCCAGACATATTATTCGCAAAGAGCCAGAAGTCAGGCAAGAAGTCAGGCAATATGAGGAGATTAGAAGTCTGTTCATTATTCACCTCTGCCACAGTGTCAACAAGGAAGAGTAAATGGACCAGAGGATAAGCCACAATCTCATATTACCTCAATTACATTTGGTGAATCACTATGAGTACTTAGAGACACATTTGTCCGTGTACTATTCCACTCCTCCTTTGAGAATGCAAACGCTCAAATCAGTGGGATAGGGCCTCTCACCTGCCAATTGCAGGCATCAGGGATGTTTTTGATTACCAGCGGAAAAGAGAGATTTATTATTACTGGATTTTACTATGAACTGGAGTTCTGCTAAGATCAGTGTCTGCCTTCAGGGATTGGCATGTTATGTGCAGTATTTGAACAGTTTGCCAGCTTTTTTGACTGGTAGTGTAAATGAGGCAGGGGCATGCCTGGTGTCATTAAATATCTCAATTATCTTTTGTGTGCGCCAGGAAGAGAGTACATAAAACACTGATATTTACTTTTATGCTGACAGCAGTGATGTAAGTGATTCTGATGGATGGCAACAAGTGTGAGTGAACCATTTATTCATGTTTCTTTCCTAGGCATATAATTGTTTGTATTTTTTTTAATCTTTTATTTTGCAAAGCTTGAAAGAGCAAACTACAACATAATACCAGGTAGCAAATTATAAACCATGGTTTCACATTGTACATATGAAAAACTTTTCAAGGAAGAAGAGAAAAAAGAAAAAAGGAGAGAGAAAGGAGACATTCAAAACCATGTTAAGTCAGCATTAAGTCAGGCATCAAGAATCTTTACACTAAGCTCCAGCCAGTCCAAATCAAATCAAGAAAGCTCTATTCGACGAATGTCATAAAAGCATATAGTACATATAAAATGTATCCTTAAAAATATATTAAAGTGATAAAATTTACAATTTCATTAAAAAATAACATTGGTACGACAGCCAATATGAAATAAAATTTAAACACACTACATAACCAGAAAGTTTTTTTCGCCCCAAAGTTAAAATTTAAGCTGCCAACAATCTCTTCCGAATTGTCCATGCCCAACCTAAATATTTGGCCACAGCTGTGTATAGAGGCGGGTGAGCACAGGTACGGATTGATCTAACAGCAAGGAGCCCGCTCTTTGTGCCCAGCAACCTACACACTGGGCGTAGCCAAATCCTTCGGGGAACTAGATACGCAGGGCACTCAAACAATAGATGGCTAATAGTTTCCATGGTGACCAAACAGGCTGGACAAGCAGTCATGCCCCCACTGGTCCACCTGTTAGTGAACGCCCTTACTGGTAAACCCCCAATTCTTAGTTGGAAGTAAAGCTTCCTGTCTAGGGGTCTTGAGATGACATCCCAGAAGGCTTCAAAATTTGACCCGTCTTTAAAGTCCAGGAACATACCAGTCAGGGAAAGGGGAGCTGTGTTCTTGAAAGTTTTCAAAGCCACAGACTTCCAGTACAGGTCTTTGAGAACCTTCTTCGAAGGAAACCTAACATTTCCTGGATCGTCCCACAGTTCCCCAAGACCTAGATCCCTTAATACACCCTGGATGTGTCCTAACCACTTGATTTTTTGGGAAGTATCACTTTTTATTACATCCAGCAAACTCCTAGTGTATATTTCCAATTTGGGTGTGGTTCAAAGCCACCTCCAGTATAAAACTGGGCACAAAGACGCAAAAAGGGCTATTGGGCACAAACCCAAATCGTGAAATAAAGGGCTCATCGGGGTACTCTGAGGTAATTTAATTAGGTTCCTTAAAAAACGATTTTCAGAGGCTGTGATCCCCCTTAAATTTTCAGACCCCCATATTTCTACTCCATAGAGAGCAGAACTAACTACTTTACCGTTATAAACTGATAAAACAGGGGCAATCGGTTTAGTAAGGGACCTTGAGTGTTCCAAGCTTAGAGCTCCTGCGAGCTGGCGGTGTTTTAAGGTAGCCAGTTCAACCTGGAGTTTCCAGGTTAGGTCGTGCTGGATAGAAACTCCCAGGTAGCTAAAAGCCTGGACCTTCTCAAGAGGTAATTCATTCATTCTTACAGTGCCCTTAAAGGATTTTGACGCGTTAAAAGACATAAACTTAGATTTTAAAACGTTTACTTCCAAACCTCGAGCGGTACAAAACTTTTGAAAAATCACCAAAGCCCTTTGCAACCCGCTCGGGGTTTTGGATACTATCAGACAATCGTCGGCAAACATTAAAATGGGGACTTTGGCTCCTGCAAGGGAGGGCGCATCAACATTAGAGTCAATCAGTAGTTTGGCCACGTCATTAATGTACATAGAGAAAAGGGTTGGCGCCAAAACGCAGCTTTGGCGCACTCCGGTTTCTACAGGGAACTGGGTTGCGACATTGCCAGGACTACCGCACCTGATCTGAGCGAAATTCTCCTCATGGAGTTTTTTTATCAGAGAAAGCAGGGGCCCAGGCATGCCCATATCATTAAGAACGCTCCATAATGTCGAGCGGGGAACCAGGTCAAATGCTGCTCTAAGATCAATAAAGGCAGCATATAGACTACCCCTTCCAATCACCACAGTCTTCCAGTACAGCATAGCAAAATGCAGGACCTGGTCAACTGTGCTGATTGAAATTCTGAAGCCAGCCTGCAAATGGGATAAGATGTTCTGTTCCCGCTCCCACTCCAATACTTTGTTGAGGAGCAGCCTACCAAAGACTTTTTGAATGGTGTCAATTAGGCTGATGGGCCGATCATTACCCGGTAAGGATTTATCCCCTTTTTTAAATACAGGAATAATTTCGGCCCCGTTCCATGAATGAGGAATGGGAGCGCCCCTCGCAACCACATTAGCCAAAAGGAGTATGTATATATCCCAGGATTCCTTGTCCTGCAGAAATAAGTCCGCTGGTATGCCATCATTACCTGGCACTCTACCAGGGATGACTAGGTCTAGGGCACAATACACATCTCCAAGGGTGAATGGATATTCCAAAAAAGGTATAAATGGTAACTCCATGATTGGGTTTAGAGCCTCGCCCTTTGCATATTGCGGTTTGAAGTAGGCTACCCATTCGTCTTGGGGGACCCAGTCCTGTGACTTATCCGGGTTGCCCTCATTTCCCCATTTGAAGACGTTCCAGAACCTACGCGAATCTTTCTGAGATCCGGCCTCCTTTAGGTCTTGCCATCTCTGTTCGTCCCAGGCACGTTTAGATCTAAAGACAGCACTCTTATACGAGGCCCTTGCGAGACGAATGTTCCCGCTTAATCCGCTTTTGATAGCTCTACCCAGTTCTTAGCGGGCCTGCCTACAATTCCCTGAATACCATCGTGGTGGCTGGGGGGTGTGTGATCTATTTGATTTAGAAGGCTTAACAAATAAACTTCTTAACTCTTCAAAGAAAAACTCATGGATCCTAGTGCCCTTTTCTAATGCAGGAGCCAATAGGCCCTCTTTGGATATTACACCCAAATCACTTGTTGCTTGATTGATATAAAATTAACATTCTCCTCAATAGCCAGTCCTTCAACGGTGCCTCCTTCTGCCCCACTTCTGGAAAACTGCTGACTCCAAGTTGTGGAGGGCAAGAATCCTTGCCCTCCAATTTACAAAGGTGGGAGCATCAGGGCTAATCCACTCTGATGTTATACAAAGTCTCACTAAGGACATAGAGATAAATAGAAGGGCAGATGCGTATCTTGATCTCACCAGTACACAATTGCTTTCACACCCCAAAATAACAAGCTCTGAGGAGAGTACAACCGGAATGTTAAGTCCAGAATTAATACATAGTTCTACCTCCTGAAGAAATACGGTGAGGCTGTGGCAATCAAAAAACATATGCACATCGTTAGCGGATAAGAGGCCACACCTCGGACAACAGTTACCTCTATTCCCTCCCCATTTAGAAATTTTAGCTGACGTATAGTAGAGATCGAATAATGCCATATAGCATTGGGAGCGTAGGCTTCCTGATATTAGAACACTATCTGATAGCTCCAAAGCATGTGAAATGTAGAACCCTGCCTTACCCAACTTTAACTCCCATTTAACATTTTGAGGGGAAAGGTCATCTGGGAGGCCTGAAAGTAACTGTTTATACAAAGTACCGATTCTTGCTCACCTCAAAATAAATTCCAAAAGTAAGTTCTTACTTTATAAACTAGATTCTTGAGCCCTCATTTTATCCCAAAAACTTCGAATTTGTAAATATTTAAAAAAATCATGGGTGTTTAAAGAAAACTTCTCCTTCAAAAATAAAACAACTAGCCATGGATCCTTCACTCCCTAAATCACCCAGAGACATTAGAGTCTTCGAAAACCACCTGTATGTAATATGGTCTTCAAAGATCTGAGGTAGCAGTCTGACTGCAGCAAACGGTGTATAGTAGTTCAGATTGGGGATAGAGTATTTGCGCCGGACCTTACTCCAAACTGAAAACATTGCTATTGTAACCTTAAACTTCGTTTTTTTGTAATAACTGTGTTCCAAAACCCATAACAAAACCCCCTTGGCATCTTCGCAAAGCCCTATTTCAAAAATGGAAGGACTTCAAAAAGACGGCAGCGATGCTCTGTCCCCAAATAAAGGTATGGCAAAATGCTGAAGAAAAGTTGACCACCAGTATAGCACTAGATTCAGCACAGACCACCCTCCGCGATCGCAGGGGAAGTGCATCCACTTGGCCGCTCTCCGCGGTTGATGATAACCCGAAAGAAATCTGTTGCAGCATCTCTCAGCATGAGCGAGACTAGCTTGGGAGAACTCCAGCGGTATGGTTCTAAAAAGATACAGGAACTTAGGCAGTATCAACATTTTCAAAAAATTCCCCCTTCCGTATAAGGACAAATGCAGATTATCCAGTCTGACCAAGGTGGAATTAACAGACTCGATAACGGGCAAAATATTCAGATCAGGAATCTTTTCAACTCTAGGTGCGATTTTAACACCAAGATACAGTGCACTTTGAGCAACTGGTACTTCAGAGGGACACATAACTGCTGATTGAATGACCTGCGTCTTAGCAACGTTAATTTTGTATCCAGAAAACTGGCCATATTGCCCTGCTAAGTTCTTAATAGCTAAGAAAGCTGATGACACACTGCTGGTCAGGACTATAATATCATCAGCGTAAACCAAGACCTTATATTCTGACTTATTGACCCTGACTGGTAGACTATCCAATGAATTTTAAATTTTGCCTAAAAAAGGGTCAATATACAAGGCAAACAACAGGGGTGAACAGGGACACCCCTGCCTAGTCCCCCTGCTGATGCTAAACGGTCGTGAAAGCAACCCTGAGACTGAGAGAGTGACCTCTGGAGTAATATAGAGTGCTTGGATTGCCTGAATAAACTCAGGACTAAACCCCTTCCACTGCAAGACTACCCATAAAAACCTCCAGGCTACCCTGTCGAACACCTTCTCGGCGTCCAACAGGATTGCGCCGAGGGGAGATTCAAAGAGTGCAATTACACGGCGGACATGATCCGCAGTGTCTCTGCCTGGAATGAACCCATGCTGACGCAAGGACACTATTGGTGAAATCACTGATGACAATCTAGTTGCTAAAATTTTAGAGTACATTTTATTATCTGAGTTGATCAAGGATATGGGGCGGAAAGACGACGGATCCAATTCTGGCTTCCCCTTTTTTAAAATAAAAGTAGTTTGCTTCCGTGTAGCTGGTATATGGCCAAACTGTGCCCCCCTAAAAGTTTCCAACATATCATCTCGGAGTTCCGAGCGAAACAAACTGTAGAATTTCAGAGGGATGGAATCAGGGCCGGCAGCTTTCCCATTGGCTAATGAATTAATTGCCAACTCGACCTCCTTCCAATCTATAGGGGCAGAAAGGGCTTCATTCTGCTGAGCAGTGACGTGTAGCGTGTTCAGATCTTGTAAGAAAGACTCAGCTGCAGTTTCTAAGTTAGAGTCTATGTTTTCCTCTGCATACAAAGTACAGTAAAACTGCTGAAAAACCTCCATGACTCCCTCCGATGTATCCTGAATATGCCCCTGGGAATCCTGAATTCTAGTAACACGGTTAGCTAGTTCTCCCTGCTGAAGTTGTTTCGCCAAGACCCTACCTGATTTTTCCCCAAACTCAAACACCATAGAGCAGAATTGCAGGTACTTGGCAGCAATGTCCTGACCAAAATACTCCAGCAAAGAGGCCCTGACCCTAGCCATCTGCAGCTGCCCTTGAGTTGTATCTCGTCTCTCCCTAATCATTCATACTAGTTGAGACTCCACCAGCCCCAATTCAACAATTCTTCTGTTGATCTCATCCTGAATAAGCCTCTGCCGAGAGTACGAGAAACTCTTAGTTTCCCCCCGAACTGCCGCTTTTAGCGTATCCCAAACGGTAGTACGCGAGGCTGTTCCTCTATTAATATGTAAAAATTCCACAACCCAATTCCTCATATGGTCTATATATGGTTGCTCCAACAAAAGCTTCCTCTCAGAAGTCCAGGTTCTTGGGATTCTTGTTATATGAGAGAAAATACAATCCAGGATCAGAGGATTGTGATCTGATAGAATCCTGGGGAGGACTGAAACAGATGTGGAAGCTACCAGTTGTTCCGACATAAAACAGTAATCTAGCCGGACCATCTTGTTGTGGGGGGCAGAAAAGTATGTATACCCGTCGAGATGTTTATTATGGTAAAACCAAAGATCTGTGAGGTAATGTTCTTGAGTCAAAGCTTGGAGAGACCTAAAGACTCTTGGCTTTTTACCAACATAGTTTTGCCCCCCCACTAAATCAAAGTCAGCAGGGAGATGAATATTCAGATCTCCGCAAAGGCAAACAGGCTGGGGCCAAAGAGCCAACTCAATATTCAAATGATGCAACACTGCCAGATCATCCTGGTTGGAGGAGTAGACTGTACATACAGTCAAGGGCCTGCCATTTATTTGCAGCTCATTGATTACCCATCTCCCGGCATTGTCTTGGGCAGTCTTCTTACAAAGCCCTGTCCCCCGTTTCAATAAAACCGCCACCCCTCTGCCTTAGATGCTTTACGAACAGTAGTAACCCATTGGAAGCTGTTTCTGCGTTTAAGGCATTGCTGGTACACCAGTCCCCTGACTCTGCATCCTCATCACCGATCCAGTCCTTGTCCCGACTGCCGTCCGCCTCTGAAGATTCAGTGTGATTGGACAAGGAGTAAAAAAGCAGTTTTTATGGGCAACTTCTCCCGCACAGCCCGAGTTTGCTGTTGCTGAACCCCGTGCCCCCTTGCAACCCCCCTGACCTAGGGAAGTGATCGCAGCCGTGGCAGCCTCACCCGCCTCATGATGGATCACGATTCCCAGCATACCCTTGGATTGAGCCATGCTGTTGGACTGGGGTTCCGAAATTACAGAGATACTGGAGGTGCTAGAACCGCAGTGATTGTTTGCCTCCCCTGCTTTCAGAACCTCAGTCTGAGACAAAAGGCCCCCCTCAAATACAGCAGGAGCCTGCCCCCCAAAAGAGGATGAAAAAACAGTACAATCAGCCTTATCAGCAATAGGAGGCTGAGTAGATATTGGAGATGATACCTGCTGGGTTTGTTTTGAAGAAATCGGAGGTTTAGGCATATACAGCCTGATTCATGTACATGCCGTTTTGCGTGTCCCTAATAGCGAATCATAGCGATTCGCTATTGAGGACACACAAAACGGCATTCATGTAGGAATTGCTACTTAAATAGCGATTCCTACATGTTCTTTATTTGCGAGTAGCAATTTGCTACTCGCAAATACTCCCCATTCATTCCTATGGGCCAAGAGGCCCATAGGAATGAATGGGGAGTATCCCTCATTTGCGAGTAGCAATTTGCTACTCGCAAATGAGATAGCGATTTTAAGGGTGCCAGGGGTGTCCAAAGGACGCCCTGTAGCACCCCTAAAAAGCACATTTGAACAGGTGTTGCGCGCACACATGTCCAAAGGACATGTGTGTGTGCAACATGCAACTTAGAAAAATGCTTTTAGAAGCATTTTTCTGAGTTTTTGCTATTTACCGACAGGTCTGACCTCTCGGTAAATAGCGGCCCCAAAAGTCCAAAATCGCTATTTTGTTTTGTGTCATGAATAGCATTTGAGGAATCTCTAATAGAGATTCCTTAAATGCTATTCCTCGCATATTTGCGACTTCTTAAATAGCGATTTTTGCATTTGGTATCATGAATACCAAATGCAAAAATCGCACTCGCAAAGGGCCAGATTCTCAGAATCTGGCCCTTTGCGAGTGCAATTTACCTACATGAATCAGGCTGTTTATTCTTATCAATTTTATTTTTTAAAGTCAAAGAAAAAATCTGTGCATTTTTCAGCGTCGTTGCGGGAGCGGAGGACAAAGGTTCATTGCGTGCAGGACTCCCAGTCGATGTACGAGCCCCAGCTGGTTCGGCTGCCGCACAGCTTGCTTTGCCGGCATTTTTCACGGCTGTCACACGGCCCGTACCTGTTGCGGCGTTCTTGAGCTGACTTTTGGGCGGCATACCTGGATGTGCGGGGGACACAAGCCTGTGTACCGAGCTGCAACAAAAAAATCAACTGCCCAAGCCACCGACGCTAGTATTTCTCCAAGACAGGAGAATCCAGCCTGTGAGACGTTTCCGACACAGAAGAGGCAACCGCAGCATCCCGGGTCGGCTCCCTGCTTCAACAGTCTTTACAGGTAGGCAATTTCAAGAAGTCTCCTTATGTTGCCTCGAAGTTCTATGTTTTCTTGCACCCCATTCAGCTCCCTTCACCACAAGGAGTTCATGGGGGTGGGTTTTTTTCGGCGAAAAACAACCGGAGGAGGAGAGTGTTAGAATCAGCTCACTCGGCCAGCAGACCGGCCGCCCCCTCTCACCTTAGCCCTAGGCATATAATTGTTAAAGCAGATTTATTAATAAAGATTAATGTTCATTTTGTGTATTTAAGGGGCTTAATTGGATGGCGGGCGGACCTGAGTCCGCCCACCTTCCCTGCGGTGTTGGGACCGGCCGCCAGACATACGGCGGTCCTGCACCGCGAATTAGGATGCAACCGTCACCCTGGCGTTTGCATTCCGCATTTTAACATTGCAGCGGGATGTTAAAATCGCATGCCTGGCATTTCACTACATGTTAGAAATGGGATTTCTGGTTGGCTAAGGTGTGCACCAAAGCCAGGAAGAAACCACCTCTCTAGTCAGGATAAGGGAGTTACACCACTAAAATAACACCTGCTCACCCTCTTGGTAGCTTGGCACGAGCAGTCAGGCTTATCTTAGCGGCAGTGTATAAAGTATTTGCACAAAAATAATAGTAATACAATGTAAGTACTACAAACGGACACCACATGGGTTTAGAAAAATAATCAATATTTTTATATACTCAAACAAGAACAAATACGATAAAAATCCACAGTACAGTACTTTTAAAAATAATTGTGTTGCAAAATGTCTCTAAATTGCAAAGTTATGTTGAAAACACAGTTCGTACCAGTCGGTAACTCGGTCCGAGTCTACAGCGAAGCTGAAAACAACAGAGTCTCACAGTTGTAGATGACTGCGTCGGGACAGACTCGTGTACACGTACCTTTCTTAGGGCAGCTCACACGGAGGTGCGAGTCAGTCTTGGCATCCGTCGCGGTTGCAATACAAAGTGGCAGCCGTGCACGCTGCGGTGTCCCTCGATGCGGTGCGAACAGCGGCTCTGTGACGATCATCCAGACGGCCTCGGTGAGACCAAGGCAGGCGGTGCAGGGCGAGACGGTGCTAGATGCGGTGCTGGCAAGTTGCAATGCAGTGACAGAGCCAGTTGGCGAGAATCCGTGCTGCCCGGGCCGGACAGCTGTACGTGACAAGGCAGTCACGGGTGTCGAGCCAGCGGCGACCATGTCGGTGATCCCAGGCCAGCGAAGTAAAGCGAGGCGATGCAGGATGTGGTGCCCCTCGATGCGGTGCAAGCAACGACTCGGTGGCGATCGTCCAGGACGGCGTCAGTGAGATCGAGGCAGGCGGTGTAGGGCGAGATGGTGCTTCGTTTGGGTGCCTTCAGGACACAAGGCCAGTGTTGGAGTCGGATAACAGAGTCGGTCGTGGTTCCCTCTCCTCTGTGACAACTGAAACAACAGTTCCAGAGGTGGTACCCAGAGGTTGGTGAAGTCTTTGCAATCCCTGGGACTTCTTAACAGGAGGCCAGCTCGGGTTCAGGGCCTTGGAGATACTCAGCACAAATAGAGAAAGTTCAGTCCAGTCCTTTCACTGCCCAAGACAGAAGCAGCAGCTGCAGGCCAACCCAACAAATCAACAACACAGCAAAGGGACAGTACTCCTCCTGGCAGCTCTTCCAGCTCTTCTTCTTGGCAGGTTCCTTGATTCCAGCGGGATCTAAAGTTTTGGGGTCTGGGCCCCAATATTTATGCCAGCAAATCCTTTGTCCTGTAAAGGCATAGGGGCCTTGACCTAGTTCAAACCAGTTCGGGGTGCATTCTGCCAGGGTGCTCCTTCTTTCTTTCAGTGTGTGCCGGTGTCCTCAGACGCACCACAGGAGGTGGAGCCAGCATTGTGGAAAGTGAGCTCAGCCCTATTCAGACCTAGGCGCTACTCCTCCCACCCATCTAGATGTAGATGTGCCTATTCAGCCTGGCTGAATCACCCTGTCTCCCCCCAGCCCTGTCACTCACAAATCGGACAGCAAATACACACGCTAGCAGAGGCAGACTGGATGGTTAGGTCAGAAAATACCCACTTTCTAAAAGTGGTATTTTCAAACACAGAATGTTAAAACCAACTTCACTAAAAGATGTATTTTATCATTCTGAGTTCAGGCATACTAAACTTGATTTGCTACTGTGTTCCCTGGGTCAGTTAGGATCATAGGATGTAATGATCAAACTGCACAGTCTGGCCTATGGAGAACAGGTAGCCTTGCAATAGTGAAAAACGAAGTAGGCTGGAATTCACTACCAGGACATGCCACACACACCAGGGCATATCTTGCTTTTTACCTACAATGCACCCTGCCCATGGGGCACCTTGGGCCTACCTTAGGGGTGACTCATATGTAGTAAAGGGAAGGTTTAGGGACTTACAAGTGTGTGCACTTGCCAAGTCGTCATTGCAGCCCCAGGCTGCGCACATGCTCTGCAGTGGCAGGCCAGAGTTACACTTGCGGTGTTTATGTGGGTGGCACAATCCAGTGCTGCAGCCCACCAACAGCATTTGATCTATAGGCCCTGGCACTTGCAGTACACTTTACTAGGGTCTGACACATGATCAAATCAGCCAAACATAGAAATACCAATCCATAACACATTTTATACAGGAGCACTTTACCACTGGACAGCAGTGAGAAAAGTGCGCAGAGTCATTACACCAGCAAAAATAGATTCAAAACCAGGAGGTCAGAAAGCAAAAAGTCAGGGGAAACACGCCAAAAGATGCCAAGTCTAACATTGAACCACATGGCAGACACCACTCTGACTGCCACTTGTAGCAGCGAAATGTAGGGGGGGTACCATAGGTACCGCCTAAGTGCACCCCACCTCCCCCAGACACATAGGGGGCCCGCAAAGGGCCCCGAAAACCAAACCCCGCCAGCCTTTCCACGTTGCCGCAATGGAAAGGCCTTTAACACCGCGATACCCACCGCCATCGTAATATAGCAGTAAGTAATTCTCCTCACGATGGCGTAATGATCGCCACCGCTGGCCCGGCGATGGTGATCGTTTTACCATCATAATGAGCCCCCAACTTAGCACAAGTAGGCTGCAAAGATAATTTATCTGGTGTAGTTGCACTGACACTAAAGAAAGGTGGCTTTTAAAAGTTGCACTGGGTGCATGATTTCGCTCGTTGTCTGCGTCTTTCTGTTTTCATAAAATAGACTAAATATAATCTTTCCCATGGTGTTGCTTATTTGTACTGTATCAGCTAATGTGCTTCGAAGGATGCCTAATGACGACATTCATGTAATGTTGCAAATGTTCTAGGCTAATGCTGTCAGCAGATTCAACTGTGCTCCTATTAATTTTGAAATGGTTTATTTTTCAATTTAAATTTAGCGAAAAGGGGATGCCTGTTTAAGAATTTTGGGTAGACTATTTAAGTAACACTACTTTACCTAGCGTTGATTGGTTTGTGTCATTTAACATTGATTAGTACAATCCAAGGTGCCACTTCACACATTTCAAAGGGCATGATTCTCTACTCCTTTGAAGATTAAAACGTGCTACTTTGGGGATGTGTGCAAGGCTTTTCTTAAACATTATTTGAACACATCCCTATGACGACTGTTATTTCTGGAGGTTAACCTTATGTTATCCTCTTGCTTACTATGAATTGCTGAATGGCCTGAGTAACAAATCTTTTTGATACCTGTAAGGATTCTTAATTTTGAATACACCTTCATGTTTTGGACTTTGAGTCTTGTCTTGCATAGGTATTCTTTTTTTGCCCTGGGCACTCACACAGCCCGATCCATTTACTTGCCCTTTGTTAATAGTGCAAAGCACCATCAATTAATCACAGCTGACTAGAAATCATAATTGCTTTTAATTAAAGTATGTTCCTTCAGTTTGGTAGTCAAGATCTGTTCCTTAGGGAAAAACATTTGGTGCAACTGACATCACTCAAACGTCAGCTGCCCTTCACTACTTTGATGATACAATACCCTCTCTTGTTTTTGCTGGGGCTTGAACAGCTGAAGTTGGTTATAAGGAGAAGCGCCACTCCACCAGTCTCTGAAGGTGAACCTGAAAGCGTGGGTTGACAAGGAGCAGTAAACCTCTAGAACAGTTTGTAGATATAGAGGCCAGCCAGGAATGTAGAGGTATTGTCAGTCGCCAAGTTCAACAGGATTGTCAGGGCAAGATTCGTTTCCTGTATTCTTTACGGAAAAATTCCAATCAAACACTGGTTCATTTTGTCAAGTGTTTATAATGGTGCTGTCACTCTATCCGTGAGAGTGAGTGAAAGAACAGCTAACACGTGTTTCACCCCTTTACACGGCCTTCCGGCCTGGGTCTTCCTCAGGGCTTTACATACATTCATAAATTACAGAAAAGGGGATGGTGTGTTTTGTGAAAAAGAGGAGGGATGGTAGTAAGATCAGTGAGTAGAAAGGAGAAAAGAGAGAGAGAGAGGAAATGTGAATTTGTTAGTTTTGGAGCGGCAAAGAGATGGGGAGGCAGGGCGAGAATGGGAAAAGAGAAAAGGAACTTTACGAAAAATGTGCATAGTTTTTTTAACAGTAAAGTAGGGTAATTGATCATAATATTTAAGAGGGAGACCAGTAGAGGAGGCAATAAAAGAGATTGGAAATCACCCGTGGAGGATCGAAGACATGGAAGATCAAGGGGGAATAAAAAGAACGGTGAAATAGAAAGGCAGAAAGACAACGGAAAAATAAGAAGTGGCAGGAAGCATATAGGGCAGGTAACATATTTATAAAAAAATTACACATCAGGGCAAGTCAAATGTAAGTGGAACGTAGTAAGATACATGTCAGTATAAAAGTGCATGTACATTTAAATACAATAATGATGGGTATTAGGCACATAATGTAGAGACAGAAAATGTGGGTGTGTGAGAAAACAGCGATCATGACGAGAAATGGGTTAATTTTACAATGATGGCACATACGTCAGTTCAAGAGATATGATTTCATAAACGAGGTCCCCGTTTTCAGGTAGCGAGTATTTGAGAGACATATTTGAAAAATACAGTACTGTAGCAAACATCATTTGATTGAATAAACAAAATCCCGATTTCAGGTTTAAGAATTTGATGAAGGCATATTTAGCGCGATGGTACAATAAAAATTGGGAGGCAACGAAAACTAAATAATGCATCAGGCGTGACGGCGGTATTTGTGCGGTAAAACTCTAAAGCAATACTGTCAGGGCCCATAGCCTTGCCTGAAGCTAAACCTAGTATAGCAATTTCACATTCTTCCCAAGTTATAGGTGCAGACAAAAGTGTTCTTTGCACTTCTGTAAGTTCTATAGATTCTAAATCTCTCAGGTAATCCCCAATTCTTGAACCCCCTATCTCATCAATCGGAGCACTATACAGTGATTGGTAGAAACCTTGAAATGCTTCTAAAACGCCCTCTTTAGTTTCTTGAAGGACACCAAGGGTCATTTCCATTCTCTTTTATTGCCTCCTATACTGGTCTCCCTCTTAAATATTATGATCAATTACCCTACTTTACTGTTAAAAAAACAATACGCCTTTTTCGTTGTGTTCCTTTTCTCTCTTTCCCCAGTCTCGCCCTGCCTCCCCATCTCTTTGTCGCTGCAAAGCTAACAAATTCACATTTCCTCTCTCTTCTCCTTTCTTCTCACTGATCTTACTACCAACCCTCCTCTTTTTCATGGGGATACACACCACTCCTTTTCTGCAATTTATGAATGTATGTAAAGCCCTGAGGAAGACTCAGGCCGGATGGCCGTGTAAAGGGGTGAAACATGTGTTGGCTGTTCTTTCACTCACTCTCACGGATAGAGTGACAACACCATTATAAACACCTTACAAAATGGACCAGTGTGTGATTGGAATTTCTCCGTAAAGAATACAGGAAACAAATCTTACCCTGACAATCCTGTTGAACTTTGCTTATATTAGGGGGTTAGGGGGTTAGGGGTTTCCCCCTGTCAAGGGCAAGCATCAAAGAAGATAATTTTTGCTCAATATACGGCCAGTAAGGGATCGGGACCTTTCACCCCTCATCTAAAAAAAAAAAAAGTATTGTTAGAAGCCATTAGTGCACCATGTAGGGGCCAAAGAGTTGAATATGAAGCTAGTGAGAAACAAACTACCCATCTTGTTAGCTTTAAACATATTGGGAAGCTTTTAGCCAACATGGACAACATTCACTGGTCAAAGGGCTTATTAACATTTCAAAGATTTGAATAAGCAGGGTGCTGTGTTCACAAATTCTAAATATTCTGATGGTATTAAAAAATGTGCAATATACAGAAAGTCATATATCTTTTCTGTAAATTTAGGAAAGTTTAGTTTTACTGTGTTTATGTAGCCCAGGATTTGGAGCAGTATCCCTGCAGATATCAGAAAAGTTCACAACCCCTTCTGAAATACAGAAAGAATTGAAAGAATAATATATTCAAGTAATACTTCCACCCGCACAATAGATCTCTGTGATTATTTCCTCTCAGGAAAGGGACTATATTAATGTCCCTGGAGTCCCACCCTTGTTCAGTGCTTTAATGCTTCCGAGCAAGGTTCAAGCTACACAAATACCCTCACATGTATACATACATAGGGGCCCATTAGGATGGTGGGTGGAGGCACCACCGCAGCGCTGGCGAAAAATGCAATTTTCCACACGCGAGCAGCGGTCCTCATGCCTGCCATATTACAATGGGCAAACATAGCCCATTTCCTATCTGCCGCGATGCAACGTGAACCGCCATAAAAAAGAACCCGCCATTGCGGCGGTGGGAGCCAATAGAGACCCACCGCCGTGCAGAATGACGTCCTGGCTTTCTTACAAATCAGGATGTCCCAAACACCCAGTCATACTGCAGTGGAGAAACCACCCAGCCAGAGTCAGTGGAAGCACAAGAGCAGAGCGCAAAACCGGACTCCGGGTCCCCTCCAACCGGTCCCGACTGCAATGGATCCAGCTGTACATGTCTTACCGGTGCTGTACCTGATACACTACCAGCAAGTTATGCACAATGTAGTAGGCAGGGCCAGCGCCAGGCATGGGCAGTCCCCAAAGACTCACAGGGCCACAACTACACCCTTCACACACTAGGCCCCCACACCCATCAGGGAACGTGCTGTGTGCCCCTCCTGTGCTCCCACCTGCACAATTAACCAGCCATGTGAACCCAGACCTTGCACCACACACACCAAACAACCAAGTCGCAGCAGGTGGGCCTGAAGAGGAACACACAGCACAGAAGCACAGGGCCAGGGCAACCCTCATCCCCACACCCACACTTCACTCATGTCAAGCAAACTGAGTCCAATCACAAAATGAACACTCACACTGAACATAAACAATACCCTAACTGTACACACTAGCTGTCAAGTCCCCGGACCCACCCCTCACTGACACATAGCCACATACACAAATAAGATGGCAGCAGCAATGGAGGACAAGAAGTGGGCAAGACAAAAGTGAGGTAGACAGTGATGGAAACACAAGGAGCTAGCCACAAAGCAACTGTACATCACATGCTCGAGAAGGAACAGATCACAACACCCTTAGGCCAACCAATAACACATGGCTGGCACAGTGAGTGAAATCAAACCACAGTGATCTCTGTGCAACAACTCACGGAGACAGCACGCACAGGGATGATAGGAAGTATCTGAAGTCAAATAGTGAGCAGTCACACAACTGTACCTACTTACCTGACATATGTATGTCATCAGCACAACACACAGGGCCCACTGACACACTCCATGACTGTCAAACACAACTTGGACCCTTCACACATACCCCTCCCACACCCACCTCACACCTGCACCACTCAACACTAGTGTCAAACACACAGAATGGTGAAAATAATGTCCTGTGAATACTCTCACAAAGAATCACACTCCCTGGGGTACATCCACAAACATCACACACTCAGGGATGTCTGAACCAATGCTGGCACAAATATAATAGCCAAACACAAACTTTACAAACAACAGACACAGAAGTACAACATGCCAGACATGTGCAGACAAACAGTGGAAAGGCAATGGGATCACAGACAGAACAGGTGTACACAACACCATCACTCAGGACCAATGCACAGACACCATACCCCAACACAGACAAGAAGTGCATCATCTCAAAACAATCATGGACACAAACTGGGAGCAATGGGCCAATAGGAAACACAGACAGACATACTATACCACCCATCAAGTCAACATAGTGAAATAGTGTACCACATGCATGCACATACACAATCCTGACAAGTGACAGGTCAAATATGATAGGAGAAACCACCAAGGTGCACTCAAAACAAGCTCTGGAACAAGAATACTTCTAAGTGCATGTGACAGACACACAAGTAATGTGCACTACACTTGCAACACACACCTGAATGTATCACAATGCACAAACAACTCACACACAATGACAGGCAAATAGAACATCACACACAGAGCATCTGTCATCTGAAAGAGACAATACAGGCCAAATCATGCACACATCCACAGCAAACACACAACAGATGCACATGCCAATCGTTCACATTGCAAACACAGCTGGACATCAAGGGATGCACACCAGGCAATTACAAGGCAACATACACTCACAGCCCTACATGCACAACAAGCAGTGTGTGCACACCAACCAAACCAGCAGCACACATATCCAAGTGCCACAACATGAACCCCAACAACACAAATCACCACAGCACCCATATAACATCACACTCAGGAAGGGTAGCAGTACCTCAGCACACACACTTACAGCTTACCCATCACCCACAGATGCACAAGTCGGGGACACCCAGGTGGAAACAACATAACCAGAGGACTGTGCTGCCCAAACAGTTGCACTGCACATGAGCAACCATTACAGCAAACCAGTACAAGAAAATCACACATAACTAATTGGGGAACTGTCCTCAGTGACACATTGGTCCTGTGCACAGATCAGCACCACAAAGCATAGTGTAACAAATGAAGTGGTGGGGAGGGACACACACTGGCGACCCAAGGGTATCGCTGACATGAGAGTGAAGTGGTGTGTACGTCAGTAGTGGACAAGGCAGGAGTGCACCATGCACACATAGATGGAGTGCTCACTCACAATGGGTAGGTATCAGAAGCACAGATAGGGGATGGTATAATACCACATACCACATGCCATACAGAAGCAAAAAATGGCTCGATTGACCGAAATGCATGAGAAAACACACCCACAATGTCAGTGTGGCTGTGCGGGTCTGCACAGTGAGCAGAAACAGTATCAAGACACATGGCTGATCAACAAAACACAACACTCACTTGCCAGTCACACACTCTGCATACTCACAATTGGCACCAACAACAAGCAGGTGTCCCCCAGTAGGGCAAGGACACACCAACACACTGCACAGTGCACAACCTACAACTCCCATATGTGCACACAATCACAAGCACAGGACCGACCAATCCAACTAACAGGCACTCAAATCCAGGTTGACACATGTGTGCAGTTGACATCGCAGGGGCAAACACATCAACACTACTGACGAAGTTACCCCCTTCACACTGCAACTTCTAAGAATATTTGAATGGCTCAACGTATGAAGAGTACTTTAAGAGCTACTTTGATTATGATACTGCATATTTTGCACTATTTTTGGCATGCCTGTTTCAAGCACACATCGAAGAATGTGTTGCTTTTTGAAGGTACCATAGTGAGATGTGAATTAAATTAGCCGGCTCCCTTGAGGGGATACCTAAATAGGTTTCGGTATAGAAACATATTTTTTCCTTGGTGATTCTGTATCCCCATGGAATTCAAATATGTACAAAAATACATACAAGGATGCTTTTTCTGCACAATTTTATGAATGGAGAAATGCAGAGCAATTTTTTTTAGGTGTTCTGCCAGCCAAAGCTAGTGAATTGAGTATATTTTGGCTTCTTGGAAATAAAATAGTCTGTTGGGCTGTTTTTGCAGTCTTTTGGAATACTATTGAGAAGCGTTTCTTGTAAATATGACTTACAACTAGTATTTGCAAATGGTTTGGTTTAAGTACAGTCTGTGGGCTGTCCTTTGTTTCTGTCCTAAGTGTTGATCTGTGGGTTAAATGTGTGTTTAAATGTCTATGTGGTTCGTGGTTTTACATTGCAACTTCTGTAAGTAAATAGCGATTGCACTATTTATGAAATAATGGCTATTAGGCGCGCTGTATTGTGTGTCCTGAGTGTTTGACCTCTTCCTGTATATGTCTGAAAATTAGCTCAATGTGTGTTTGTTGTTTTTCTTGTTGTTTTCAGTCTGTTATGCAAAATGTCATTTAATTAATATTAAATAGAAATTAAATGAAAAACCAGAAATGAACCATATGATATGCTAAAATAGCTATATGTTGCTATTTAATTTATAGAGTAAGTAATTATGCACATGTACAAACTGTTAAATGCTTAAAAGATAACATTAGTTTTCACATCCAACAGGAATAAAAGGCCTCAAAAACGAAATTGTGTGTTTTGTAATAAATAAACTATTATGAAACATTTACCTTAGATACATTGTATTAGATATTAACAGGGAAACACATAATCTGAATAAATTGGATTTTTCTGTACTGCACACACATTTTAAAAGTAGAAATGTCTCAGTTTTAAATAGACTGCCATCGTGCTGACGTTTCAACACTGAGAAAAAGCTTTTACTGCCGCTAAGCAAACAGCTGTCATTTTTGTAGGCCACGAATAGACAGGAATGTTCACTCAGCCAGGACTTCGTCAGTTAAACACGGGTGAAACTTTGCATTTCAAAATGCTGTTTTAAAAAAGTTACAAAAATTAGGTTCATTATTTTAGATACCAGGAAAATATTTTTAATTGAGGATTTCCTTTTCTTAAAGCTTTTTATAAGCACATTCTTGGTTCTGATGTTAAATAATTGTCCTTTTTAAAAAAAAGTGGCGCAAAAGTGTTTCATGTTTCAAGTTAGGCTTCTGTGATTAGGCTTGTGAATGAATACGTCTAAATATGATAGGCAAGGGATACAGCTTGCTTTTATATGTTGAATTATCAAAAATGATTGGTTTTATTAAAAGAAAAAATTATTAATTATGAAAAAAAATATTTAAAAAAGTAATTGCTTTTAAATTCGTTTTTTATATTTATAAAGCTTAATACTCATACTGTGACCTCCTAGCATTAAAATGTAATTTAACTTGTGTTGTACCGCATAATGAGGACATCTGCATGTGAAATATCACTCTGCGCAGGCGTAAAAAAAACTCATTTTTATAAAGGTATAAGTGATTATTTTCAATTTCTAACTCCTGGGCTATGTAATGAACATTCTGATAATGAATACTATGCAAAAACATTATAGGATATTCAATTTTAAGTGCCCCAAATATCAAAGTCGAAATTGAGTAAAAAGCACTATTTAAACAGCATTTTCTTCATTCAGAGCAGTTTTAAAGTGCCTTAGGCTTCAGTAAATGCATACATTTAGGTATACTACAAAAATCTGACTTCTAAATTATTAGACAAGCATATTGCACACTGCTTATAATTGAAAAATGTATAACAAACAAGCAGAAGTTTTTTTTAACTACAAACAGGGGGATAAGTTCTTTCCAGCGTTCTGTCTCTAGGCGAATTGGGACAGCCGCATGGACACCCTTGAATACATAATACGATAGCAGGGAAGAGTTACATGTCAGCTCTATATTTCGAAGCCTGGTAGGGCTCCCACAGTAAAGTTCTGCTTTGACATTCTGACATCTGAATTTTTTTTTTGAAAGACAAGATGGTAGCACATGGAGGAGTTGTGCTTATTTTTTGTTGGCGAAGCAAGTTTTATGTACTTATGTGATGGAAAATGATATAATTGTATATGTGAACTTTGAGTAACAGATAAGCGTTGCCATATTTATGCAGCATTAATGCTTAAAAGCTGAGGCAATGAAATTTAGTTTGACTCATGTTTTTTTTTTAGCCCTCTCAAAAGTGCTATGTACCTCCTATAACTTTGTTTCTGGCTAGTTGCTACATATAGGGGTTGATAGTTTTGACAGAAGTGAAACCTGCTTCAGGTTTTCTTACTGTCAAATTAGAGGAAGGAGGCTAGCTCATCTGCAAATTAATGCTAGATAATATGTATGTTGCTCTTTCCTTTTCTAATTTTGTTTTAGCCTGTCTAAATTGTCTGTGAAATACCAATGAGACATTTAATCGGATATTCAGTAATACTGTTTTAAACATTGTTAGCATTAAGAAAATGAATAATTATATAGGTTTATTACTGACCATCCTGTTTGATGAAATTATGACAGGATCAGTAGTTTAGACTGTTGTTCACTTATTTTGATCTTTAAGGGGACTTAGATGTGGGTAGAGTTTTTCTACAAGTCTTAGGTGATAACACCATTATTGTAGTCTTGCAAGGGCATTGCTACTTCTTTAATAGCTAGTCTGTGTAAATAAACTGACAGTCCTTATTAGAGCTGATGGTTTATAGTTTGGATCATGAAAAGTAGAATGTAGGGAAGATGATCATGTGATCCTTAGCAAAAATGTTTTGAAGAAAATGTTGTTTAATAGATAAGAGCCCCTGTGAAATTAGCAGTTTTAGATTTTTCCTGCTGCTCCTATAACATGAGAGCATGGTCCAAAGCATCCAATCTAGGTGCTTTTTATTAAGAAGAATCATTTTAGAAGTGTCTGCAGTCCTGTACAAGTAAATGCAAAATTTATGAGCAAAAGTGTAGAACATTTCCCTTTTTTTAAGAGTTTTAAGCAGATAGACTTCCCATGTAGCTATCTACCCTTGTCTTCTATTGTATTGTATATAACATTTATAGAGCGCAACAAACACCCCACGGGTACCCTGGTGCTAAGAGATACTTGAACACAGACCAGCAGGAGCAAGAAAGATGACTAGAGATGTGAACAACCTAAAATGAGCATTACTGAAGTACAACATAATCAGTTTCTAGGGAACAACCAAGTTTTAATCTTTTTCCTGAACAGGGACAAGGAACTACATTGTCTGATTTCGAGTGGAAGCTCATTCCAGAGTTTTGCAGCAGCAAAACTGAAGGATCTTCCTCCCAGTCTGGCCCTCTGAAACCTAGGTACCCTTGCCTAATAAGTAGAAGAGGAACGAAGACTCCGTATAGGTGTATACCAAACCAGTTTCCTCTGCAGTGGCCTAGGACCGGATCCATGCAGCGCCCTGAACCCAATACAAAGAGATTTAAAATGTATTCTTTGCTGCACAGGGAGCCAATGTAGATCGGCTAGGCACAATGAGGCAGAGGAGCTCTGTGGTCTGGACAGGGCTAGTTTCGCTGCTGTGTTCTGAACACGCTGCAGTCTCTGAATTAGATATTTGGGAGATTCCAGCAGTAAGGCGTTACAGTAGTCAAGTCTACTCAAGATAACGCCTTGAATAATAAAGGCTCTAGCCATAGCTGGAAGCAATGGAAGAATCTTTCTTGGAGCTCTCATAAGGCTGAAACAGCACCCCACCATCTTGTTCACTTGAGTCTCCAGTGACAAGTTGGTATTGAACATGACACCCAAGTTACGCACTGTCATAGACGGCGCCAAAGGAGTGGCAGTGTCAAGAGGCCAGAAGGTACAAGGAAGAGGCCGGGGAACCTTCCCCACTGCGCAGTGTAAAATTTCGGTCTTACCCGAATTAAATTGTAAAGAGTTGTCACGTAACCACTGCGCAGTATTGTGCATACATGCATGAAAGTCCTCAAGGGCATTAGGTTGAATTCCACCCAAGGATAGAATGATCTGAGTGTCATCAGCATAATTTACCACTTTTACATTATGGACCAGAATGATATTGATCAGAGGGCTCAAATAAATGTTGAATAAGATTGGGCTGATGGAGACCCCTGTGGAACCCCGTGACAGATGTTTGTGAAGGCTGACTGGAACGGAGGAAGAGCCACTGCCTGACACCTGCCAGATAGATAGGATTGAAACCAATCCAGGGTGGTGCCCACTACTCCCGCTTCCTCTAGATGCGTCAGCAGAATGTCATGACTGACCGTGTCGAAAGCGGCAGACAGGTCAAGCAGTACAAGTATTGCTGATTGTCCCCTGTCTGCCATCTGACGCAGATCATCCATCAAGGTCACCAAGGCTAATTCAGTTCCATGTTCTGGACGAAAGCCAAATTGTACATCTGCCAGGCAATTAGAGCGTTCTAGGAAGGCTGACAGAGATTTACTGACCATGTGTTCCAGAATCTTCGCTGGATAGGGGAGGAGAGAGATGGGCCGAAAATTACCCGGGCAGGTAGGGTCAAGAGTGGCCTTCTTCAAGAGTGGTGTAACTATCGCCCGTTTCCAACTAGATGGTACCACTCCACTGGAAAGTGATTGATTACAAATCTGTCGGAGCCTAGGGAAAAGTTCCAAGGCAAATTCCTTCCAGATTTTATGTGGAAGGGGGTCCAGTAGGGAGCCTGAGGAAACACCCATTGCAAGCCTGCCAAATTCCTCTTCTGAGAAGGGCTCGAAATGATCAAAAGGACTCAATTTATCGGCCCCTTCACCAGTCGGTGTATCTACGTGGGGCGCTACGCCCACACTAACCATTAAGGTTACTGCCTTAGAGGTCAAGCCTTCTACCCCCCGGACACGTAATTTTTTTGCCCAGTGATGATAGTGGTGATTTTATCCTGAAAAAAGGTTGCTAAGTTTTCGCAGAGTTCTTGAGAAGGCTGAATCTGGTTATGTAAACAATGAGGATCAGTAAGATCCTCAACTAATTTGAAAATACATTTAGACTTATTTGTCGAATTCAAAATGATCCCTGCGAAATATTCCCGTTTAGCGGCAAAAATTTATTTTTTATAAAGGAACATGGCCACTTTCCAGGCAAGCTTATCCTCATCTGCATAGTGCTTTCTCCATTTTCTTACTGCCTGTTTGCATTTTGATTTCAGGTCTTTCAATTTGTTATTAAACCACCTAGCGGAGGGTCTACCTCTATTTTTACATTTTATTAGAGGGGCAGTTTGATTGACAATTGCAGTAATGTGACTGCAGAAGAGCATATAGTTCTCCTCCACTGAGCTATGTGCATCAAAATCCTCTTTAAAAGGGAACGTTAGTGACTGTCGCCTTTCCCAAAAGCCTCCTCCAATCCCTACCTAGGAAATTCCCAACATCCCTTGGGGCGGTAGCTCCAAGGCTAGGGATGGCATTCAGAAATTTGATCAAATAATGATCAGTCCAGTCTACAGGGAGAATCTTCATACGGTCAATAACCCTTTCCTCAGTGAAAACTAGGTCGAGCATATGCCCCCCATGTGTGTAGGTCGAGTCACTCCCTGAAAAAGGCCCAGATTTTCGCAGGATTGAAGAAGGGTATGTTAACCCGTATCTAGGGTCCCATTTGCCAGAGATTAAAATCTCCTGCAATGAGCATTCTCGAGTGGGTAACAGCCATATTGTTAAAAACGTCTATCAGCACCTGTAATTGAGATAGATTGACTGCACCGGGGGTCTGTAACACACTATGTCATCCAGTAGATGGCCCCTGGGATCTTTTAGAGAGAAACCCAGGAGCTCAAATCCCTCTACAGCATCGATGTCCATAGGGACAAAGTCCCACCCTTCTTTAAACAGCAAGCCAACCCCACTGCCCCTACCTGTAGCTCTGGGCTTATGCATGCCAGTCCTAGTTCAAGAGCAGAGTTAGTAGAAGTCCAAATCTCAGTCATGAGTAATAGGTCAAGGTGATGTGCTTCAATGAGTAATTGAATCTCTATGACATGTTTAGGGAGAGATCTTACATTGAGTAAACCACAGACCAATGCTTCCTTCCTGATGAAGTCAGACTTCGGGCTGGCCGAGTTCTTAAATGTGGGCATGCCCACCCCAACACCACCATTCTCACCTAACTCCCGCAATGCCTGGCTAGAATAACGCAGTTTCTTGGCGTTACAGGCAATATTGCTGGCGCTGTGCGCATTTCGTGCGCGGACGGGCGCAGACGGGCCTGCTGCGCGCATCCGCTGCGCTCCCGCGATTTTGCCGGCATAAATATCCGGTGTTGATGTCAGCTCCACCCCTCACCCGTTCTGATTGGCTACCCCGGGGGAGTGGCATCAGGAAGCTACAACGAGGCTTGTAAAGCCGATATCGCTGATCACAGCGAAGTGCAAGTTTTTAAAAAAGACACAGTTTTTAAATTCTAAATAACATTCAAGGTTAAAAACAATGAGGGAAGCTCCCTAAGCGCTGGGCAGCAAACGCGATCTCAACCCTTAAATGGCAGAGGATAATGCGCCCACATTGAAGTTAGTGAGGATAATGAAGGGTACCCAATTGAAGAGACTAGAAGTACTGCCTTTGCCTTTGTATCCTATGAGAGTGACAGTGCATTCTAGACCAAAGTAATCCCATGGCGCATGGCCACTCCCTCGCAGATTGCAGGCCACCTGCTTGCAGTCCCATTGTTAAATACAATGAACTGTTTTTGTACAAAATTGAAGGAAACTAACAACTGTGTCACATTTCCTACATCACTAGGTTTTGCAGGATCTTCCAGAATAAAAGGAAAAGTCATAATAACCTGCAGAACAATGATGAAGATGAGTCCTAACTCCCATCAGTGACAGCTACAGATGAAGGGCAGACGTCTTGGACCTACAGTCCCAGCACCCAGAAAGTAGCAAGGCTGGACAGCGATCGCCAGCACGCCATCAATGGCATCTCCAAAGATTGGTGCTTGCTCCATCAGAGAGCGTTGGACATCAGACAAGAAGGAGGAGCTGGTTTCCTGTTTGCCACAGAACCAGAGATTCAGTGCAAAAGAGCGAAAGAGAAGGGTCCCTGTTGTTGATGGCAGGGTTGGTTTGAGGCTTTAGTTTTCTACCTGTCATGTGCTGGTAACCTCTGACAGCGCACGGTCCCTTGAGCCCCTTGGCCTGAGTTTTGGCCACCCTCCTTTTCTTTGCTTCAAAGGAAGGGCAGTGCCCCGGAGGATCCAAGATTGGCAAAAGGCACTACATTGTGGTACCCATGTTGAAAGGAAAAAATATAATGAAAGAGCAGCCCGAGCATCCTCTGACACTGAATAACTAGTGTTGGAGCCTGAGAATGTAGCTGAACATGACATTTTATTGCTTTTTCTGTTTAAGTAGTAGTCTGGACGGGATGATCTGTGCCTACGACCAACGAAGAGCACAATATCTGTAGTGCCTGCCGCAGAGGAGAGACACTGGTGCACTGCATTGAGACATTGAGACTTTCGAGTGAGCTGTGCGTGTTTGCCAGGAGGGCACTCCAACAGATACTGAGAAGTATTATTTTCTTGGAAGGCCTGGATCAAGAGGCCCAATGGGGAAGAAGACAACAGAAGCAGATTTGATGGACGATAAAAGCCTACCAAAGAGGCTAGAATTGACTTTGGCATAGTTGCACAAGTGTTTCCAGTGCCACTGTATAAAGTGGGTGTTGGATATGTTCCCCTTTGACTGAACTGCCATGGAAGAGGAATAGCCTCTAGTGGCTCTGCCCCTAGCATCCGACAAGGTCCACCAGAAGTGAATTTGTGTGACTGTTCTTACTGTTCTGCTGGCATCGTTTTAAAGTAATGTTCTGTCTGTTCTCTGATAAAGGGTATTCCCATTTCACCTGAGAGCATTGATAAGGATAGTCACTGAAATGCATAGGAGCCCTGAAGGTTTTTACTAGATGATTTTAGGATTTGCTTTTGCTTAGGACTAGAAAAATTATAATTCTATTTGTAATAGTGTTCATTACTTTCTCCTGCTATCTGAATGTTAATTATGACCCGATGCTTTGTTCTCTTTGTATTCCTGCTTATAGCTCAGGAAAATGCCCACTTAGCAATAAATTAGGATATTGATAAATTTATGAAAAAAATAATGTGTAAATATATTCTATGTTCCTACTGGATCATAGGAATTTCTTCAGCTAATGCTAAAACGGTCGTCTGTTGTAAATTAACAGCAATGGGTTAGCATTTAGCTGAAGCCATCTTGTATTTAGAAGTTATCTTATCCACTTTGTGAAAGCCATTTTGTATTTCTGGCAGCCATTTTGTTTGCCATGTGCTCTGTCCTCCCTCAGTGTTAACTGCTCTTGAAATCTGCCTAGAGACAAACTATATTCAGCCTCTTCCACTTCGCCCATGCCCAGAAGGGCCCAGATAGTAGAATGCACCTGCTTCTCTAGTATAACTGTCAGGCTATTTTTGCTGCTGTATGGAGAAGTAACTCTCCTCCCACTTTGTTGAGCAAGTAGATCTTGTATGCCCATCTTAGTCATTTTGCATGACTACATGAGCCAGGACTCCCCCTTGGTTTTATGCTGAGTATGTAACCCTAAGCATATATAAAGCCCCTGTCTTCTATAGTACTTAGACTGCCTCATTCAGTTGCTAAGGCTTCTCTGTGGCCAGTCCGAATTGCAGAGTAGGTACATGAGAAGCTACACAGGGAATGGGCAAACACAGTAATGAACAGCAAGGCCAGTGGCCAGTACAAAGTGCAAAGTAGGCACATATGTGCATGAGAACCTGCACAGGGAATGGGCAAACACAGTAATGAACAGCAAGGCCAGTGGCCGGCCCAAAGTGCAGAGTAGGTACATGAGAACCTGCACAGGGAATGGGCAAACACAGCAATGAACAGCAAGGCCAGTGGCCAGAACAAAGTGCAGAGTAGGCACATGTATGCAGGAGATACTGCACAGGGAATGGGTTAGACGGTACACTGCCATGGTCAGCAACACAGTTAGGGGGATAACAATGGTCAGTTCCGGCACAGCTGTTGGAGAGACAGGTGTGTGAGGGGGACCTTCACTCAGACTTGGCTGTCAGTCGGACTGGGAGGTGGCTGAGTGTCAGGGCCAGTTGGAGGACTGGACCTGCTAGAGAGGGGACCAGCTGAGGTAGAGGCATCAGTGGCTTTGGAAGATGGAGGGCTGCTTGGACCACGTGGTGTGGTGGCACGTGGAGGTGGAATCATGCTGCAGTGAGACAAGGTTTGGGTGTGAGACTGAGGAGGGGTGCCTTTCCACTTCTTGAGGACACGATAGCCAAGAACTGTCTTGGGAGGAGTGGTAAGTGGGGTGGGCACTACAGGCACCCTCACCTCCAAAGCTGCATCAGGTGCAGCCAGTGGGCCTCCCTCTGTGGACCTACTGGATCCGGAGGACGCTTGGCCTGGCCTTGCCTATTCCCCTTCACCACCTGTTTACCAGGTGAACCCCCTACACTGACCTCCTTCTCCTGCTTCACAGGGTCTGGATGGGAGTTCAGGTTGTGGGTGAATCTGCTTTAGTGGGCTTTTTCTGTGGACCCTTAGCAAGCACCAGCTTCACAGCAGGGACGGAACTGACCGCTTTTCTTTGCGAGATGCTTTCGGGACAGGAGAGTCCTTGGTTGGGGATGCCTCTGAGGCATGTTAGCCTGAGGCCTGCTTCTTGGCTTTATGCCCCTGAGTGCCGCCTGAAGGGCTTTTGCCTTTGCGCTTTGGGGTGGTTGTTGTTTTTGGGGGAATGGTGTCTGTGCTCTGGCCCGCTTGGGCTGGTGCTGTTGTGTGCTGCGTGTTCTGTATCTTTAGCCTGAGTTCTGTGGTGTGTGGTCACTATTGTCAGATGTAGCCACTGCCAGGAGGGTGGCCAAAGGGACTGGAGCTGAACTCTGAGAATGTGACAGCTGAATGGCTGCCGTCTCTGTGGAGGACAAAGACTGGACAGTCCGGTGTAGCCCAGCCACATCAGAATGAATGCCCTGCATGAAGGCCACTACCTGTGCCAACTTTTTTTCGTGGTCTAGAAAGGCATTGAGGAGAGTTGTCTGACCCACACACAGGTGACACAAATGGTCCCCAGCCTCAACACTGATGGCAGCAGGGGAGACAGGGGCTGGGGCAGCGGTGCCTGGGGTGAAGGACACTCTTCCCTTCTTACTGATGCTAGCATGTGCAGCAGTAGTGGAAGTAGCTGGGAGTGTGGGCACTGGACGCTGTGTGGTGTAAGAGGAGGCAGAGTTCCCGCTCCCTGTGCCCACCAACATAGATGTGTCACCGCTGGCATCAGATGACGTTGAGGTTGGTGTCTCTGGCTTTGCTCCCTCAAGCAGACTCTTGTCCCCCTCCGAGGCAATATCCCCATGTTGCACAACACCCTGTGCAGTACCATTGTGCAATCTCAATTCAAAACTCGAAATTTTTGCATGTCATCATGTAAACTTGGCATAAGTGACCCATGTTATGACCACAAAGCCAAATAGCCTGCCCGTGGCTCTGTGTAACCAGACATACAGATCCCTCTGAGCATACCTTGGGCCCTGAGGGGGGAATATATGTACCCCCCAACATGTTGCCACAGTCACATCTGGTGGCAGCAGAAGGGGACAACACAGATACAGACTCCAACATATCAGTCCACAATGGCCATGGGCTCATCCATCCACCATGTTGTACTTTGGGGAACAACTAAAGTGGCACATTGGTGTAAGATGTGTAGTCCTCACAATTCTGACATCAGGCAATGCACACATTGATGAAAGCACACTCAGATGAGGCACACAGCCGTTCCCTTCCATGGGATGTCCCTGACTTTCCCAATGCAGGCGATGCCAGAAGGCCACAACTCAGAATGCAATGTCAAGGACCATTACTTCAATGACATGAGAAAGTACAGGTAGGGAAAATGCATGACAGCTGCACCCAACACAGAGGCCACTTACAAGCCATTGCATCACACTAGCAACATCACCGAGCTCAGCAATGGTCCAGGCTTGGAACACATGCAGCCACTCACAACCAAAGTCACCCTTCCCGGAATACTCACCCCCTGCTTGCTGCTGATGGTCCTTCAAACGTGCATCCAGCTCAGGCTGTGTCACAGCTAAAATGCGGGCCATTGGGGGCATGGCCAAGATGGCGGAGTGAGCAGTTGCTTGGCTCCGGAACTCTCGCCGACGGCTATCTATAGCACGGGCTTATTTGCAGCGGTCAGCCTCCTCTGCCGGTTGGCTGCCTTCCCGAGCAGTGAGGGAGCATTATTGGCCAGGCGGATTTCGGACCGGAGACTCCTGGTCCCTAGAGACCGCTGCCGATCGGGCGGTGTGCCGGAGGCTCGGGTGAGCGGAATTGTGCCCGGCTGGGTGACTGCACCGGGGAGTAGCGGGTGCTGAGGAGAGCTGCCGGAGCACACCAGCAGTGGTGGAGAGTGGCGGCCCTCGCTGTCCTTGACGAGGAAGGCGTCGGTGAGCTGGAGGTGCTCGGACCCGCCCGCCATCTTGGGAGAGTGCGTCGGCTGTGGCGGAGGGTCTGGTTGAAAGCGGACCCTCTGAATCGACCTCAGGCGGCTGGTAACCGACGGCGGTGGACAGTGGAACTTGGGGGCCAGCCTGGTGAAACTTACCTGCTGGAGCGGTTCATTGGGCGATATACTGGAGCTGTCCTAGACGCAACATCGCTGCGCAGGAGGTGAACCGCCATCTTGCGACCGGGCCTCCGCGCCGGGATTTTGTGGACCCCGCTGCGAAGCGGCCTCCCTGACTGGAGCGGCTGGGGGGCCCTGCAGAACAATGCGAGGCAATATGGGTGAGAAGGATTAGCCCCCCCGCTCTCTACACTATGAAGCGAGACACTGTGCGCTGCAGCCACACTGGGCTAGTGAGACCGGCGACAGCACCAGATATAGGGCACGACTCCCAGTTGGTGCCTGACCTGTGGTGCTTATAGACTTATCCTTGGGCTGTGACTGTGGAAACTTTTGGCCCTGCCTGAGCCGGAGTTGGTGGCACACAGGTTGAAAGAGGCGGCCTAGCGCGAACGCAGTGAGACACAGCGGGCAGCGCGGAGCAGAGGTGGCGACCTGCGGTGGAGATTTGGAACAGCTTGGCAAGGTGGGGCGTTCTCCTCGGGATGGAGAGGGTCACCTGGAGGCTTGGAGGTGAGCGTTGGGGAGCGCGGAGGCGTGAGCTCTTCATCTGCAGGCTAGGCGGCATGGACCTGGCTCCTGCAACATCACACAAGATGGTGAGGGGGTGACATGGCGGCCCATTGAAACGTGCTGGCTGCAGATAGTAAGCATACCGCCTGGAGCATAAGGCAAAACTTGCCTACATTTGCTCTGTGGACCGCGGAGCGGGACCCGCAGAAGGTGCCGATTGCTGTTCGTAGGTGGCCGGCTGGGACTGGTGTGAGATTCTAGGTTGTGGCAGGCCTGGTGAGCGTCTTCCGTGGAGCTCGTGGGCAGCTATGTCCACGACGAGGGTCCGTAAGGATAAGACTGTTAAGGACTTATTTGCCAAGGCTCAGGTGAATCAGCAACCCAAAGATATGGCGGCAAGTGCGGCCCGTGCTGCTGCGGAGCAGGTGGATGGCTCGGAGCCCATCACCAAAGCCTTTTTGGAAACACTCTTTACCACCCTACGAGAGGATATTCACACCTTGCAGAAGGAGTTTGCCGAGGAAATTAGAGAAGTGCGCAGAGATATGGATGGCATAGGGGAACGTGTGGCCGATTTGGAGAGCAAGAGTGAAAGTTGTGATACTGAAATGGAGGCGCTACGTCAAGAGATAGTGCGGATTCATGACCAACAGGTTGATTTGCAGACATAATGTCCGCTTCCGGGGCATCACACTGTCTGATGATACCAAAGACTTGTTCAGATTTACTGGCGAACTCTTCAACCACATCTTGGGGCGCCCTTTGGAGTCGGAGATCCAGATAGACAGAGTTCATATGGTGGGCCCTCCGCGTTCGCCAACAGCTCCCCCTTCGGACATTTTGGCTTGCATGCAAGACTATCGCATTAAAGAGGAAATCTTTCAGAAGACGCAACAACAACACCCTCTGTCCTTCAAGGGTCAATCTCCGGTATTGTATCAGGACCTGTCCGCCCTTACGCTGCAGAAGCGCAAAACCTTCAGGCCGATCACGGCCTACCTTCAGCAGCACAACTTCTCTTATAGTTGTGGCCACCCTTTTCGTCTGATATTTAAAAGAGACAATAAACTACACCAGCTCCGGTCATTGAAGGAAGCATGTCGCTTGTTGGGTCTGAATCTGCCGGCCGAGGACGACGAGATGGGTGAGCCCACTGTGGAATTGGAGGACACTAGACTGCGATGGCGTCAACAGGGCAGACGGAGCCATGTCCGGAAGCCTCCTGTAGCTGTGATTAAAGATGGCCAGCGCGCTGGAGGCTGTTTCCTCTGGTGTAGATTTGTCTCAACCTGGCTGAACTCCAAGCTGATCTTGCTTTTGATTGTGTCTTTAAATCTGGTCTGGCCGAAGCCGTTCGCGGGAGGGGGGGCTCTTGGGTGCTAACTAGTTACCCCGTTGATGAATCTTACCAATCACCTTCGGATGATGGACAAAGTATACTGTTGGAACTGCTTGTTTTTTTCACGGGGTTCTTTTGGGGTGGGGGTTCTTGATTATTGGGTTTCATGTTGGGGAGGTTTTGGGGGGTGGGAAGGAGAAGGGAGGGTCTTTGTGTTCCTTGTCCACCGTATGCCTGGGGCTTTTGCTTGGCTTTCAGGTCCTGGCCCTTCTAGAACAACAGACGTCCTTGCTTTTCAGTGGTTTGGTTATGCCTGTGTGAGCTTTTCGCTTCCTGTCCATCGGGTGGGGTAGATGTTGTCCACGGATCTTAAGGTCCTCACACTGAATGTGGGGGGGACTGAATAACCCAGTGAAATGCAAGGCAGTGCTCTCCTGCCTGGAGCACTCACACGCGGACATCTGTCTCCTACAGGAGACCCACCTTTTGCAGAAAGATTGTTCCTGCCTTCGGTCCCGAAAGTTCCCACATCAGTTTTTTTCCTCAGCGGCTAACAAGACAGCAGGAGTAGCCATTCTGGTGGCTCAGAGGTTTAAGAGAAAGATCATATAGAAGGAGGCCGAGAAGAAAAGGCAGGTTGTTGTCGTACAGGTTTGCACTGGGGGACCACAAGTTCACTGTTGGCTGGATATATGCTCCTAACGAGGGTCAGGAGAGGTTCCTTCACTCAGCCCTCAGTGAGGCTACTGTCACCCCGGATCATCATATTCTGTTGGGAGGGGACTTGAATTTAGTGTTTGACAACATTTTAGATAGGTCATGTCAGCGCACCTCGCAGACTGGCGCACTCTCGGCAGAGGGTCTAGCCCGTCTTCGTGACCTTGGTCTCACTGACCTATGGCGCAGCTTCCACCCATAAGGACACTCCTACTCCTACTACTCCAATGCCCACAAAACATACGCCCGATTGGATTATTTGCTAGGGTCGACTTCCCTACAGGCATTAGCGATGGAGGTGGAGATTGGAGTTGCCTCTCTTTCTGACCACGCCCCGGTGCCGTGGTGCTGGCTTTCCCCCAATCAAGAGCGCACAGCGAACATGGCGACTTAGAGAGACTCTACTACACCGGCTAGATGTGGTCACGAGAATACAGCGCGTCATAGCAGACTACCTTTCTCACAATAGCACTGATGACACTACACTCGCCACACACTGGGCAGCATTGAAAGCGGTTCTGCGAGGGGAATTTATTGCAATTTCAACGGCAGATAATGTTGAGCATAGTCGCAAGTGGGAGGAACAGCCAAAGCACGAGGGAACTGAAGCAAATGCACCAGCGCACGGGGCCCCGCGCATCTGGAGGCAACTTAAGGCAGTGAGGCAACAGTTGGCAGCTATTGATCAAGATAGGGCGGAATTTGCAGCGCTGAGACTCCGACATGCCTATTATATGGGTGGAGATAGGTGTGGGAGACTGTTAGCTCACAAACTGTGTGAGACTCGCCAGCACCAAATGGTTCGGGAAATACTCCGTCCGGATGGCAGGTGTGTGTCTGATGATCCTGGCATTGCGGCGGCTCTTAGCGACTTCTATCTTTTTGGCCTCCATCCCGTTACCTGCCCTTGCGGCGGAGCAGGCTGAGTATCTTGAGCGCGACATCCGACCGAAAGAAGTTATTGCAGCCATATCACGCCTTAAAGTGGCCAAAGCACCAGGCCCGTACGGGTTTCTGGAAATATTCCATAAGACCTTCTGTGCGCAGGTTGCACCGCTTCTCACGCGCCTTTTTAACACCTTCTCAGAACCGGGCGCGATACCTGGAGACCTACTGCAGGCATCCATAGCTGTAATCCCCAAGCCGGGGAAAGATAAGTCGCAATGTGGCGCCTACCGCCCCATCTCTCTCCTTAATGTGGATCTCAAATTATACACAGGGATTCTGGCAGCCCGATTGGCACCCCATATGGGGGGCGGGCACACGTCCCCTCGTTTCCTCATCGAGAGGGGCACTCAGCAGGAGTGTCCTTTGTCACCCCTCCTGTTCGCTCTTCACATGGAGTACTAGCGCAGAAGCTGCGGCTTAACCCGCAGGTGGCAGGGATTAAATTTGGGGGCTATGTCCACACGATCAGTCTTTACTATGACGATGTCTTATTCTCATTGTCTAACCCATGAGACTCCCTGCTTGCCTGCCTTATGGATACCGAGCTTTTTGCGCAATGCTCTGGCTTCAAAATCAATATGAGCAAGTCGGAGACTCTGGATCTATCTTTGGGCGCGTCCACCCGAGAACATATGCAACGCTCCTTCCTCATCCACTGGGCTACAGGGGCTATCCAGTATCTGGGTATTCAACTGGCCCCCTCACTTTCTGATACAGTCACCATTAACTATGCTATGCTGCAACAGAAGGTACGGCGGTAACTGGGGAGATGGAAACACTATCCATTGTCGTGGTTGGGCAAAATAGCTGCGATCAAAATGACCGTTCATCCTCAGATTTTGTACATGGTCCGTACTATCCCTCTCCGAACCACCGCTGAGTTGGATAAAACGGACACAAGCGGCATTGGCCCAATTCATTTGGAACGAGCGTAAACCACGGCTCAAACTGAGGCTGGCAATGTTACCGCCGGAGGGCGGGGGACTTGGGATAACGGACCTTTTGCTTTACTTTCAGGCAGCTCAATTGCGTCTCCTGGTGGAGTGGAGTAGGTGGGAGTCCGAGGAACACTGGTTGTTTCAGGACCAGGCTGTGGCTGGCCGGCCCCTACAGGACATTCCATTTCTCAGGAAGCAGCATCGCCCTTTCAACCTTCACGTGTCCCATATTATGCGAGTTCCCATGGAAGTTTGGGACCAAACTAATGTTAAACACGATCTTACTACTTTCCTATCCCCACTCACTCCCCTGATGGACAACCCTGACTTTACGCCAGGCACCAATGCTGTGGCCTATGCGAGGTGGAGACCAGCAGGTTGACGAGTCCTCTTCCATATGTACTCACTGGAAGGGGTGATTCCTTTCACGCAGTTTCGGCAAACGTACGGAATGCCAGAGATTGAGCGGCTGCATTACCTCCAGGTGCGACATTGGGCACTTAGTGAGCAGGTACTCCCAGTGGCCGACAGACACCTCTTGCCCTATGAGCGCTGGCTGATCACCCACACGACGGACAAAAAATTAATCTCTGACTTATAAAAAATGTTACTAGTCAGGTACACACACACATATAGTGCTGGTAAGGCACGCTGGGTAAGGGAGTTGGGTAGGACACTCGTTTGTGGAATTTGCGGATTTTTGGCAATTTCGCGATCTGTGTATCGCGCAAATTTGCCCAAAAATCCACAAATTCGCAAGCTGCGGATTTTTTTGCTTGGTCGCGCATGAAAAATACAATATTGGGCGCACTGCGTTGATTTACCGTGATTCTGTGTTCGCCGAGTTGTTTTTCTCCCGGTTTGCATGTGCTGTGCCAATTTGGATCTTGCTGCGTGATCGCGTGACAGTTTTTCGACCGCGATTACGTCATTGCGGCTCGCCATCTTGCACAGCAAGAGTTTGACAATGCGAGTATGTCATAAGGGCCCGCGATCACGCATTGCGGGAGTAAACAATGGCGAACACGTAGATGCGGCGCGCAGCTGACTTCCAGCGGGAGATTTGAACAGCTCGCTTTCCCGAAATTGCAAAAATTGCAATTCTGCACAAGAAATCCACCGCAGGCAGCATAAACCTTCTGAAAATGATGATTTTTATCAGATTGAGATTTGGCTGCACTTTTGATGCAAGGAGTCCATTTTTGGGGGGGTGGGAGAAAGGAAGTGCCCCAGAGTCTCCAACTTCCTGTTCCTGTCCATCAGGCTCCTCCCAGTGCTTTGTCCATGTCCTGGTCACTTTTGATTTGGAGCTGGAAGGATTTCTTTTTGTGGCTGCTGCTGGATATTTGTATTTGAGGACTTTTTGGACCTTGGAGTTTGGATCACTTTTGGACTTGAGAATTTACAAGTAAGTTGGTGTTGTTTGTTTGGGACATTGCAGTTGCTGCGACTACAGTTTTAAAACTTTTTTCACAACTTTTAAAAAATATATATTGTGGGTTGCCACAGTATCCAGTAGGCCCAGGGTTAGTCATGGGTGCATGATACAACTGTTTCTGTGATTTTTTTGTAACTTAATTCTCTTTTATGTCATGGAATTTTAGCTCACTGTTATATGTTGATTTTTTATTTATTTTGGGGTGCCTGTAAAACCTCACTAGCCATTAGGCCCAGGGGTAGTGAGTGGTGCATGGACCAAGTCTTTCTGTGGGGTTTAATTTAGACATCATTGAGGGCATGTATGGCATTGGATTGTGGTGATTTTTGTGTGTTTTTCGATTTTTTGGGATGTTGGGGCCTGACCATGTGGGTGGGGGCCATTTTGAGGCCTGGTCCAGGCAGGGCCTGGCCATGTGGCTGGGGGTCAAGGGGCCATTTTGAAGCCAGGCAGTGTGCTCAGCCCTGCACCCAGTTTGCCTTGCTTTCATCCATTAGGCCCAGGGGTACTCAGTGGTGCATGGACCAAGTCTTTCTGTTGGGTGTCTTGAAGTTAAACATCATTGAGGGCATGGATGGCATTGGATTGTGGTGATTTTTGTGTTTTTTTTACTTTTTGGGGTGTTGTTGGGGCCTGGCCATCTGGGTGGGGGACATTTTGAGGCCTGGTCCAGGCAGGGCCTGGCCATGTGGTGGGGGTCAAGGCTCAAGGGGCCATTTTGAAGCCAGGCAGTGTGCTCAGGCCTGCACCCAGTTTGCCTTGCTTTCATCCATTAGGTCCAGGGGTACTCAGTGGTGCATGGACCAAGTCTTCTTATGGGGTGTCTTGAATTTAAACATCATTGAGGGCATGGATGGCATTGGATTGTGGTGATTTTTGTGTGTTTTTCGACTTTTTGGGGTGTTGTTGGGGCCTGGCCATGTGGATGGGGGCCATTTTGGGGCCTGGTCCAGGCAGGGCCTGGCCATGTGGCTGGGGGTCAAGGGCCCATTTTGAAGCCAGGTAGTGTGCTCAGGCCTCAAACAGTTTGCCTTGCTTTCTTCCATTAGGCCCAGGGGTAGTGAGTGGTGCATGGACCAAGTTTTTCTGTGGGGTGTCTTGAATTTAAACATCATTGAGGGCATGGATGGCATTGGATTGTGGTGATTTTTGTGTGTTTTTTGACTTTTTGGGTTGTTTAACTGATGTTCCTCTGTCTTCCATTGCTTTTAGGTGCACAAAAGAACCACCAGTGCCAGGAAGAAGTCCTGCAGCGGTGTGTGCAGCACAACGTCACGTGACATCACGTGTGGCCACAAACAAGACAACTCTGCAACTCGTGCAAATGCGGCCTGCTGTTCTGACATCTGAAGAAGATGGGCCCAAAGAAAGGTGGCCGTAGCGCCTCAGCGAAAAAAGTTGCCAGTGCCACTGCCAGTAAGAAGGAGCAGAAGAAGCAAGTGGCACCACCTACCAAGGAGACTGGTGTGCCCACCGACACCTTTTTTTGGGAAAAAAAACTACGCCTGCAGCAGCAGCGGTGTCCGCCGGGGACCAAGCTGGAAGCAGCAACTCCGCTTCATTGGGCTCAGTGCCACCACGCCAAGTTAGGTCCAAGACCATGAGTGCTGCTGAGGCAGCCACTTTACTTTCTCAATCACCATCGACCAGTGATGTTGGCTCATCACAAGAAAGTACCATCCAATCAATGTCGGGTGTAACTCAGCTGACAAGTGTTCAACAACGACAGCCGCAACGACACCACAGGTGCAACTAGTACACGCGCAAGTACATGGGCAAGGAGAGGTGCAAGTAGAGGCGCAAGTAGAGGTGCAAGTAGAGGCGCAAGTAGAGGCGCAAGGAGAGGCGCAAGGAGAGGCGCAAGTAGAGGCGCAAGTAGAGGCGCAAGGAGAGGCGCATGGAGAGGTGCATGGAGACGTGCAACTAGAGGTTCATGGAACGGCACAACTGCCTACAATGCTTGTTCCTCCAGAAGTAGGGGCACATCAGGAAATTGATATTCAAGCGGAGGTATCATCCGAGGAAGTCACTCCTCCTGATGATGATCCATTGTCTTTCAGATCCCCAGTAAGAAAAAGGTCAAGGAGGGCGGCTACTACTACTACTACAAGTTCTTCTTCAACCCCCCTTCATTCTGATGACCTTGATCTTGATTGGAACCCAGCAATGCAGTCTGACAGTGAGGCACGCCATGAGCTGACAAAGGTAGCTAAGCCTAAAAGGAAGGTTCCCGCAAGGCTTTGACTTATGGGTGATGACGACGAACAAGAAGTGGTGTCTTCTGCTGCTGATGAACAGTCTGACGACAACCCAGTCATCACAGACGTCACTCCAGCCCCAGCGGGCATGCAGCAGACAGACATTTTCACCCTCTCCCAAATGGCTGCTGAGCAGGATGTGAGCGGCATGGCACTGGTACCACCACCAACGCAGTTAACTACAACACCAACACGACCTACAGCTTCCATATTTTTTAGTCAGAAGGGCCGGCCGGGACCTCCATCCAGCTCGACCTCCATTACCTCAAGTAGTGGTGCTGTAAGTGAACAACAGAAACAAATTCAGCCACGCCCATCCTCCACTTCATCTGGCATTGAAAGTCAAAGTAGCACCTCCACCACCAGCAGACATCTCCAGTACCCAGTTTGGGACTTCTTTACTGTTAGTGAAAAGGCAGAAAACATGGTCGTTTGTTCGATTTGTAAAGTATTAGTTAGTCGGGGTAAGCTTGGTACCAACTATGGTACCGGAGGCTAGAGAGGTCATCTCCAAAAACACCACACTATCCAGTGGGATGCGCACCTAAGGAACATCCGGGAAGCCAAAAGTAGAACTGATCCAAATGTATCCATTCACATTGCATCTGATGCTGACGAGGGGCTGATTGTGCAGGGGGGACGTCAAGAACCGACTGACATTTTTTCTGGTACACCGAGTACCCCTGGCAGCAGCACTGCAGTGGTAGCGCCCACACCCTCTACCCCTGCAACATGTATGAGGCACACTAAAAGTCTGGGAGACACCAATGTGAAAAAGTAAATCAATGAGCCTAACTGGTTTGAAGAAGTCTGCATCATCAAGGGTGACCCTTGACCCGGTCACTCCACTACCGCACGGCCCCCGTGTGCCCGGATTCTGCTGCCACTGCCTGCTTGGCCCTCTTGCTGCCGCCTCTCCTTAGGGCCCCTGCTCTCCAGGCTTGCCCTCGCTCTCCAGGTTTGCCCAGGCTTGCCCTCGATCTCCAGGCTTGCCCAGGCTTGCCCTTGCTCTCCCCCGCTCCGCTTTACCGCTCTTTCCAACCCCCCTCTGCTCCCCGCCGCTGCTCTCCCGTGGCCCCGCCCCCTTCTCCTGTCTCCCGCTCCCCATTCGCTGCCCCGCTCCCGCCTCCCAGCTGCTCCTCCCTCCCACTTCGCCATAGATGGCGGGGACCGCGCGTATGCGCAGCGGCCATGCGCAGCGGGCGCGCCGATTGCGCGCCAAAGGCAAGCCCGTCCACGCCCGTCCACGCCTGGACCGTGCCCAGCACCAGAACCCCTGGACCCCGCCAGAGCCAGCCAACCCGACTGAGCTACGACGCCACAACCCTCCACGCACTCAACACCGGCCGACATCCAGCCTGCTACCAAGCTACCCCGAAACGCACCCACAGAGCCTTCACCTGCCACGCCTGCTACTTCACCTGCACTCGGTCCTGCACCGCACCAGCCAAAACAGCCGCCAATAACAACCACCTCAAGTGCATCCTGCTCAACACCTGCTCCATCCACAGGCACGCCGTTGAACTATGGGACCTCCTGGACAAAACGGCACCAGACGTCGCCTTCTTCACGGAAACCTGGATGAACGCGCCTCCTCAGCCCCCGACATCGCCATTGCCATCCCGGACGGCTACAAGATCATCCAGAGGGACCGCGTCAACCAGACCGGAGGAGGCATCGCATCGCCCACAGAAACACTATCCGAATCACGACCAACACCGACGACACCCTCACCACCGCAGAGCATCTGCACTTCCAGATTCACTCCAACCCCAAGACCACCCTCAGAGGAACCCTCATCTACAGACCCCCGGAACCACGCTCACACTTCAGCTAGGCCATCGCAGACTTCATCAGCCCGCTCGCCCTCGCCTCCTTGAGCCTAAACCCTCCCACCAACACCACGGACCCCAACGAAGGAGCCCGCAACCTCACACAGTGGATCACCGACTGCTCTGACACCCTTGCTCCACTGAAAAACCCTCCCAGCAACCTCAAAAGCAAGAAAGCCGCGTCGTTCACCAACGATCTCAAAGACTCCAAGAAATCCTGCCGTGACCTCGAGAAAGCCTGGCGCCACAACCAGTCAACGGAAAACATGACAGCCCTCAAGAACGCCACCCGCAAACACCACCAGCTGATCCGCACCACCAAAAGGTCATCCTTCAGAGAACGACTGGACAACAACACCCACAACAGCAAGGAACTCTTCAACGTCGTGAAAGAGCTCTCCAACCCCAACGCCAGCAACAACGACATCACGCCTTCTCAAGACCTCTGCAACTCTCAGGCCACCTTTTTTCACCGTAAGATCGTCGACATAAACGATAGCTTCGAAGCTCAGAACTCGTACCCCACCACCGAACCTACACCCCCCCACCACCACCCTGTGCGCCTGGACTCAGGTCAGCACAGAAGATACCACCCACACGATGAACACCATCCACTCGGGCTCCCCAGCCGATCCCTGTCCACACCACATCTTCAACAAGGCCGACTCCATCATCGCACCCAAACTTCGGGACATCATCAACAACTCCTTCATATCCGCCACCTTCCCGGAGAGCTGGAAGCACGCAGAGATCAGCGCCCTCCTGAAGAAACCCACCGCAGACCCCTCAGACCTCAAAAACTTCCGCCCCATCTCGCTCTTCCCCTTCCCTGCAGAAGTCATCGAAAAAACCAACAACAAACAGCTGACAGCCATCCTGGAGACGAACGGCTCCCTCGACCCATCGCAGTCCGGATTCTGAGCGAACCACAGCACCGAGACCGCCCTCATCGCGGCCACCGACGACATCCGGACCCTGCTGGATAACGGAGAAACTGCCGTCCTCATCCTGCTCGACCTTTCGGCCGCATTCAACACGGTCTGCCACCGCACCCTGACAACCCGCCTCCGCCACGCCGGGATCCAAGGAAAGGCCCTGGAATGGATCACCTCCTTCCTCTCTGACAGAACCCAAAGAGTCCGTCTCCCGCCCTTCCTCGCAGAAGCCACCAAGATCATCTGCGGCGTACCTCAAGGCTCCTCGCTCAGCCCCACCCTCTTCAACGTCTACATGAGCCCCCTCGCAGCCATCGCACGCAAGCACAACCTCAACATCATCTCCTATGCCGACAATACCCAACTGATCCTCTCCCTCACCAACGACCCCACCTCCGCCAGAGCCAGCTTCCAAGATGTAATGAAAGACATCGCAGACTGGATGAAGCTTAGCCGCCTGAAACTGAACTCAGACAAGACGGAAGTCCTCATCCTCAGCCCATCCATCTCCGCCTGGGACGGTGGCCCCCAGCTCTGGGCCCCCCCACCCAAGCCCACGGACCATGCACGCAACCTGGGCTCATCCGTGACTCTTCCCTCACGATGGCCAGACAAGTTAAGGTCGTTACCTCCTCCTGCTTCAACTTCAACACACTCCGCATGCTCCGTAAGATCTTCCGCTGGATCCCCACTGGAACCAGGAAAATGGTCACCCGGGCCCTCTTCACCAGCCATCTGGACTACGGGAAAGCCCTCTACGCTGGGACCACCGCCAAACTACAGAAAAAACTCCAGTGTATCCAGAACGCCTCAGCACGACTCGTCTTGGACACCCCCCAACACAGCCACATCTCCGCCCACCTGAGGGACCTGCACTGGCTCCCCGTCAGCAAGAGGATCACGTTCAGACTCCTCACCCACACACACAAGGCTCTCCACGACTTGGGCCCCGAATACCTCAACAATCGCCTCATGTTCTACACGCCAACCCGCCAGCTCCGCTCCGCCAGCCACGCCCTCACCACTGTCCCACGGATCCGCAGAACCACCACCGGAGGAAGATCCTTCACCTACCTGGCGGCCAAGACCTGGAACACCCTCCGCACCCACCTACGACTCACCCAGGACCATCTCTCCTTCAGGAAGCAACTCAAGACCTGGCTTTTCGAGCAGTAGCAGCCCCCGCCCCAGCGCCTTGAGACCCTAACGGGTGAGTAGCGTGCTTTACAAATGTTCTTGATTGATTTATTGATTGATCATCATCACGTAAAACGGTCCAGCCCACCATTAGAGGCATGTTTTGGTCAGATGCGCCATTTGAACGCAACCACCCAACGGTACGACTGTATAACGCAAAGCTGGCTAAAATCTAGCGCTGGACCTTCTCCCTTTTTCTTTCGTGGACGGTGTGGGTTTTCTAGAATTTGTGGCAACAGTCTGCCCTAAATGGAAGGTTCCTAGCGGGTCCTATTTTGCCAGAGTTGCAGTTCCAGCACTACATCAAGATGTGCTGGAGGTGATTGGGGCAGCTTTGCAGAGGAGTGCGGTTCACACTATCCACTTGACAACAGACATGTGGACCAGTTGCCAAGCCCTTGATTACATGTGCATCACTGCACACTGGGTCTCTTTTGCAGGGGTTAGTGACAAGATAAATGCAGGTGTTGACCCGGACACACTTTTTCAAGCTACTCGGAAACATGCAACAGTAGCCATGTTTGCCATGGAGAAAACTCATACTGCACCTAACCTTTTGGATGAGTTTGATAGGAAGGTCTCTGAATGGCTGCATCCAAGAAATTGCAAAGTTGGTTATGTTTCCACGGATAATGGCAGTAATATAGTTAAGGCCATGCAGGATGGTGAGTACTTCAGAGTGCCGTGTTTGGCGCACAGTATTAACATCGTGGTGCAAGACTTCTTGAAAAAAGAAAACACAGTCAGCAAGTTACTGACCACCTACCGAAGAATCTGCACACATTTCAGCCGTTCTTTTAAGGCCCGGAAGGAGCTGAGTAGCATTCAACATGAACATAGATTGCCAGTCAAAGGACTCATCCAGGAGGTGGCAACACGTTGGAACTGAACCTTTTACATGCTTGAGCGTCTGTCTGAGCAGTGGGGGGTAATAAATGATTATGTCTATAAACTGGGTTCTACTATGAAAGACATGAGGCTAGAGTTGGAGGAATGGAAGCTAGTTGTAAGCCTGACAGACATGCTTCGTCCTTTTGTGGTCTGCAAACGTGAAGTCAGCAGGGAGGACTGTTCTTTGGGCAAAGCTATCCCATTGTTGGTCATGCTAGAGCACCAACTGAAGGCGTTGTCTTCAACGTTCCGAGATGATGCTGAAAAGCAAGACGCATATCAGTTGGCGGAGAGGTTATTATGCCGCCTAGTTGCCAATGAAAGGCTTAAAACCATACATACAGAACAACATTACATTTGTACCACTATTCTGGATCCACAGTGCAAAAAGGCAGTGGCCAGCAAAGCATTCATTCCTTTTAATGAAGCAGATGTTTCAAAGTACATACATTGGCTAGCTGTGTCAGCCACTCGGTTCGAAAAAGAGCGGCAGAAAATTAAAGGAGCCAGCAGTAGTACAACTAAATCAGCAGGCCATCCGGCGTCAAGTTCCACTTCTGAATCTGTGGCCGAAGAGAGTCACTTTCCCTCAAAGCCGTTAACGACACCAGCAGCAACGGTATCATCATCCTCACCTGCACCAGGCCCAGCCATAATATTGTCGGAAGCGGATTGGCTAACTCATTAAGGGTTTGCTTGTTCCAGTGCTGCAAATGCCACATATGGTACACAAAGTGGGGCAACCGTGGAGAACCTTGAGTCTATGGTGTAGCCCTATCTGGATGGCGCAACAGAGGTCTTTGTTAATCAGAACCCATTGCTGTATTGGTATAGGAAAAGGCCTCTATGGCCACTGATCACCAACCTGGCTCTAAATTATATGTCTTGCCCACTTGCAAGCGTGTCTTCTGAACGTGTGTTCAGTGCTGCTGGTACCATTTTAACTTCAAAAAGGACCCGCCTCTCGCCCAAAAATGTGGAGAGGTTAACACTGATCAAGATGAATCAGCACTTCATACCACCAGATTACAAAATACGAGAATGCACGCAGGAAGAAGAGGACACTGACTTAGGTGACGGAAGTTCCTCTCTGTTAGCTGACCTACTCCCTTCTCAATTCATAGAGTTTGAGGATGAGCTCTACTTCCCTGACACCGAGGCCTGAAAATGACTTCCTTTTTATTTGTCCTTATTCACTTTTATTCCTGCGTGTCTTTCTTTGTTTTGCAGCTTTTACACAACAAAACTCTCACAACAAGCCCATCAGCAGCACTGCCTTCATCTTATTTTCCTTATTGATTTGAAGGTGCTGTAGTCTGCATTCCTGAGGTTCACAAGTTCAGAACTCAATCATGCTCCTCTATCCTCCTGCTCCAGACTCCCCCTATCCATTTCCCACAAGGCAGATGGATGGATTACGAAGAATAAAGAAACTTTGTTTTCGTAGACGAGTCCCCTCAAGTGCGACTGAAATTACTGACTGACTACATGCTTGCTGATTGCTGACAGAGTTACTTCTGAAAGTGACAGGAGAGGCTGCCCAGAGGACCCTCATTTTCCGAAGAAGATGTGGACAAAAAGTAGAACAGGTAATGAATAATTAGGAGATGGCATGCAGTGGACAGCAATGGCTGTTTGGCTCTGATGAAACCAATTACTGTTTGTTTTTTGTGCATGAAATAAATCATATGTCTTGTCTTAGTTATTATTTAATCTTTTACACAGTAATTGTAACTCGTGTCTACTACTCTGTTTTTTTTACCTTGTTTAATTCAAATTGTACTTCAAATTCAGGGGCCACTATGTTGCATTTTACAATATGCAAAATGTCCTTGGAGAGGACTCACTTGCCAATATACCATGATGATTGATAAAAAAAAATATTTTTTTTCTTTATAGTCACTCTCTGGGATGAGTGGATCATCAGCGTCGGTTTAGGGAAGAACTATGGCCAATTTGTGAGTGGCAAACAGGTAAACCAGTCTACAACAACTACTACAGCAGAACTACATGTCTGTCTATTCGTGGTATGTAGTGGTCGAGGGCGAGGCAGTGTACTGTTGTTGTTATGCCAGGCAAAGTCCACTCCTGACAGCAGTTCATGTAAAATTGGGGCTATGTGGCTTGCTGCATACAATTAGATATGCTTTGTCTGTCTGACAAAGAGACTAGGTATGCTACATCAGGTTGCTTCACTCAGTGGCACTGCCTCAAGCTTGGGCCAAACATCCGTTATGTTTGCGAAATTTGCTGTTTTTCGGTTTTTCGCGAATCTCGCGAAATTACCGAAAATTCGCAAATTCTTGACCGGAACGGATTTTTGGCCCATGCTTCCGGCAGGGCTATGCAGACGGTCAAGGCAGGCACCACTGAGTGAAGCATCCTGATGTAGCATACCTAGGCTCTTTGACACAGACAGACAAAGCATATCTAGGGTTTAGGGTTCAGTGCGATTTACTAGGGTTTTTGGGTTTATGTTGGTAGGGTTCCCGCTGAGTCTAGGGCTCAGGGCCCGATACAGGCTCATTCATAATGATGTTGGCAAGGTTTTAGGGGGGGGTTGGCGTTCTTTGGTCCAGAATTGGCAGAATTTTGGCCTTTTTTTGGTGTTTTGCGGGCGCGTGTGTTTTGGTGAAAAGTGAAAACGAGTCGTAGACCTTCTTCTTCTTCTTCTTCTTCTTCTTCTTCTTCTTCAAAGAGCGCAGTGGTTCGATTTTGTTCTGCCTTGCTGAGATTCTTGGGAATTGCTGGGACAAGTGTCCAGGTAAGTTTCAAGAGGATCGAAGTAGTGGAAGTGCTGAAAACAGCAATTTTTTGTGAACAGCGCAATTTGCAATGTTTTGAATATACCAGTATTGCATGTTTTTGGGGGGCTGTTTGGGGGTGTTCTAGATTTGTGGGGGTGGGTTGGGGGTCTTGGAGCACTGCTGGGAAGGTCTAATTTTGATTGTAAGTGGTTTCAAGAAAATCAATGGTGGAAAAGGGGGGTTTGGGCCTAGTTGCAGACAGCGTTTTTGCAAAATTTAAACTGAGGCCTAGCAGTATTGCGTGTTTTTGGGGTGCTGTTTGGGGGGTTCTAGGTTTTTGGGGGTGGGTTTGGGGGTCTGGGAGCACTGCTGGGATAGTCTAATTTTGATTGCAAGTGGTTTGAAGAAAATCCATGGTGGAAAAGGGCGCATTTGGAGTGATTTTTCAAGTAGGCCTCAAATTTTCTAAGTGTCACATTTTCAATTTTTGCTTTTGGCCTGTTTGGGGGTGTTCTCCTTTTTTGCGGGTGGGTTGAGGGGTCAGGGGGCAATGCTGGGAAGGTCTAATATCGGATGCAAGTGTTTTGGAGAAAATCCATGATGGAAAAGGGGGGTTTGGGCCTAGCCCTATTTGCAGAGAGCGTTTTGGCACGGTTGAAAGTTAGGCCTAGTAGTATCGCATGTTTCTGGGGGGCTGCTTGGGGTTCTAGATGTTTGGGGGTGGGTTGAGAGGTCTGGGAGCACTGCTGGGAAGGTCAAATTTTGTTCTAAAATCGCAGTTTACACTTTACACCTAGCTTGAGGGGAAAGATCCGCAAATTTCACCCACACAAGTTATTTATCCTTGAAAAGGAGACTCAGAGTACGCACTTTCGAAATGATGCTTGTATGTATTGTAATACTGTCGACTCTGAAACTGAAATTGTTATTTTTGCAATACACAGCGTACCTTGTATTTTCTTCTCCGTGGCGTTTTAATATCACTTCCTGTTTTTCCATCAACAATTACAGGCCGGCTTTTACCCTGTGCAATGGCAAAAAGGATGAACTCAGGCTTACAATTAGCGACCCGCAATTCAGCATCCGCCAGGCAGGCAGTGGACAAGGTGTCTTCTGATCCACAACATTGATCGACAGAGCGTCAGATGGAATGGAGGAGTAATGCGAAAAAGAGGAATGGCTGGATGCATGCAAGTTCCCAAATTCAACAGGACAACGACAACAACATAAAGTTACAGTATCAATCTTCATTTCTACTTATTTTTTAAGTAATGTTATTGCTGTGAACTTCATTGAGTGTGACTCTGTGAATTTGTTTGCTCTCAATTCATCCCTCCAGCCATCGTATACTTTTTTCTTTGCTATTTTTTTAACTAATTTAATGTACTAAGTGGTTCTTCTCTCTGAGGGCAGATAGGCAAGTGAAATTGCGTAATTTCTGCAGCCCTGTACTGTCACATTGTTTCTCCATAGTTAGTACATTGTAGAAAGTACTACTTACTTTTAAGTAACCTATCCATTTAGCAACTTCATGCATACAGTAGTGCATGCACTTCCTTTATGTCCCTTAAAAGATTTATGGATAGCTTCGTATCCAAAGATTTGTTTATCTTCATTTGTTGTTTGTCCATGCTGTGTTTTCTTTCCTCTCTCCACAAAACTTTCCCCACAAACCCCATTCCCATCCAAGTTTCAAACCCTAACCCTCTTCCCCCGTGCTGTGTGGTTTTCATTGAGGTGTGAGTAAATTACAACAATAATTCCACACACTTGCTGGGGAGGATAAGGTGCAAGTAACCTCCTCAAATCAATTTTAAAGCGGCTAGATGAATCCTAGGATATTGTTATTCTGGTTAAAAAAACAACAATGAGTATTTTAAAATAAATTCTGAATTTCATGCCCACCATTGATTGGATCCATCGTCAACATCCTTCTCCTACATGTCAAGAAGACTTGTTGTTAAGCTGCTGTGTATCTGTTCTTGTTGTAGCCATAATCATCCATGCAATTCTTTTTTCCCCAAACTTATCTTCAGTATTGCTTAGGCTACTGTTCCTTCTAATACTCCTCTCAGGCCACTCAATGTCTAATTTTTTTACTTTGTTTTTCATATGCTGCTACTGCTATCGTGGTACCACTCCTACTAACACCACAACAATTTCGGTCCGGGGTGGCGTAATCGCCATTTGCCATGCAGCCAGCCCTGTGCCTAGCTCTTATCTCAAACACGAATCACAGGTAAGATAAGCATTTTGGGGAGGTAGAATAATGGGCTAGGACTCGGAGGAGAGACTGACAGTAGTACTAGTAAAGTACTAGTAGGCCAATTGAATTCACTAACTCTGTTAGTGGCACTTTTGAACATTTTTGGACATTTTAGATAATTCATGCTGGTAAGTTTGAGGAAACCAAACGTGCCGTAACCCCCGCCCACCACCCCACAAAATAACATCAACGTGTACACTATGTAGAAGTATGTAAAATAAATAACTGTATTTACCCTAACACAATTAAACAAGTCCCACCCCTCCCTAACCCAAACAATTCTCCATTTCAAATAGTCCTCTGAAAAGTCCCAAATAATCCCCAACTCCCTATTCCCACCCCCCCCCCCAACAGTCTGTAAAAAAGGGGCAAGGGACAGTCACTTCCTCCGGCGGTGTCCTGTAGACAGGTGGTCCCGCAGCTCTTTGCGGAGGTCCCGCAGCTCTTTGCGGAGGTCCCGCATCTGGCGTTGTTGTTTCTCAGCCAGGCGCTCCAGGAAGTCCACTCTTTTTCTGAGGCGGCGCACACGTGTCATCCAGGCTCTGGGGTGGCAGCAGTTGTTTTTGCTGCTGTGCGGCGGCAGAGGGAGGCTGTCGGGCCACGGCGCCGTTTAGCTGGAGGCTGCTGGCTGGTGGACCCGCGGGCACTGGAGGAGGATGCAGTAGTTGCCGCCTCCTCGTTCTGCTCCCGAGCCCACAGACGCCAATATTCAGCGCAAATGGCCTCCAGCTTACGGGCCCTGGCCCGGACAGCCATCTCCTTCCGGGTGAGCTTTAGTTGCGGAGCATCTATATGAAGAAAGAAAGAAAAATACTGTAGCCAATAGTCTTTAACATTAACTCAAAATAATTCATCAGAAAGTTGCCTCACAGTCAGTAACACTAGCAACTTGCAAGCACAGTATAACATTTTGGCATGTATCTTTCCGCCGTCTTTGTAGGCCTGTGACATTAGTGGGAGTTTCAGGATCTACTAGCAGCACTATGGACTCACTACTACATAGTCAGAGAGTCAGAGACTACTCCAGTCTTCTTCTTCTTTTTTTCTCTTGTTTTGCAGAAGAAATTACTTGTATGTGAACTTGTGGTAGCCTAGCCGGCAGCATAATGCCAGCTCACTCAGCTTGCACCCAAGAAAAACAGACACAAGCCATGATGACGCAGACTCGCATTACTTTAAGCAGTACATGCAGGTGGTGTTAGGGAAGCTCTTACTTTTCTATAGGGTTGGCACTGGCCATACTCGGTTACATCAAGGGCTACTGCTCAATGTAATTTATATTTCGCACTGGCCCCCCGGGCCTTGACTACTACAAAAGGAAAATGAAGATTATTCATTTCTGATCCTATGTCCTGCCGATCACATGTTCTTTGCTTATATGATGGATGGCTTTAGGTGCTTTGTTTTGATAGATTGAGTGAATAACAGCAATAGTCCACCCATGACACAGCTGAAAGAAAATTATTAACATAGGGAGTGAGTGTGGTACCCATAATTGCCGGAGGAAGGGACTTTACTTGATATAATGTCAACTATACAACACATTGACAATATATGCTGTGCTTGCAAAGTAAACTACTGTACTGTTAGTCAAGGGAATATTTCTGAACAATCACAACTTCTAGTATTTCGATTTCCTCAGCTTTGCTACTCTGGCACGGACATGCTGTTCAAAGTAACACTCTTCATCCACTGAGCGTCTGCTCTACTACATACATCTCCGCTATCTATGAGGAAGAAGAAGATACCATCCAGGCTCCCAAAGTAAACGTCTATCATTCTTCTTAATGTCTCAACTGTACCAAGTTTACTTTTTCTCAACAACCAACTAACACCCTTTTCATTTTATTTGGTAAACCACCGTCTTGACTTGCATTTGAGTTTGACCCAAATGATATAGTGCAAAGCACACCAAACATGCATTTTCTCTGATTCATCCACACAGGCAGTCATCTTTTCTTTCTCCTCCAACCATCCTTGCATCAGGCAGCCATGCATGTGATTCCTTCCTATCAGCCACCTCTGCCTGCATTCAAAAACACATATCGTTCTTTACAGTCATAAATGTTACGACTCACTCGTCCTTCCTTTCGCCCTTCTTTCCCTTTTTGTTCTTCACATCCCTCAAGTTCATCTGATATGACTTGGCTTCACGATAAAAGTTTCCCAGCTGATTTGAAGTCAAATAGAGGGTGCCATTGCTTACTCGAGAACTACCGCCGCTAATGCTATTGCTAAGTCAAGGGTGAGTGTCTTCTTGTGATTGGCAAAAAAAATGTAGTTCTAAATCAGTAACTGTTCTTAACAGTACAGTGTACTTGTAGTAGTGTACTGTCTACTGTACAGTACATCATACACTCCTTTGCAAGCCTACTCTAAAATGTCAATAAGTAGGCAGTATAATAATAACTTACCACCATCCGCCGCTGCTGAGCCATCCCCCTCAGCTCCTCCTGGTGGCGCCGCCGCATCCGCCGCTTGAGTGGACCCCTCCGTGCTGCTGGCCCCGGCACTGGTGGTGGCGAGTGCTGCATCCGATGTTGTGATGCCTAGAAAAAACATGTCATATTTTCAGATGCCATACACCCCCCTACTTCGTCTCGTAATGGAAGAGAAAATGTTAAACAATTTTTAATTATTGGGACTGAAAAGAAGTCACGGTTTTTGGGGAGGGTGTTAACTTATATGATTAGCCATAACATGCAACTCTTTTTGACACAACTGATGAATGCTTACTCTTTAACGTGCAACATTTTTATAATTACAGACAGAACCAACTACTCCTCATCACCACCAGGAGGACTTGAAGTTCTAACAAGGTGAGGGCTCCCGAGTCCCGCACAGTTACTTCTAACTGAGGTATGTGGAAAGTCGAACTACACCTATCATCAACAATGTCCTATTTCTCTTGTCCATACTTCTGTATGTGCAGAATAGATCCTGAAACACTAGCGGTATGGTATGTGCTACTATCAAATCAAAAAGCCAACTACAAGCTTATTCTTGGTGGAAATTGACATTTTGCTATTGGGAATTGTCAAAGCACTAACATTAAGAAGACTGGAATAGACAGCAAGGGCAACCCAGAGGACAGCACTGAGTGCCCCTAGAGCTATTGCTGGATCAGAGTTTTGTTTAACACCGTTTGCCGACTGGGCAAGCTTAGCTACCTACACAGACCGACTCAGAAATAATAGTAAATAATAGTAACACAGAGAGTGATGGTAGAGAGGCAGGATAAGAAAGTAGAAACAGTCTACAAGAAGATCAAAGACTTTTTTGTAAAAAATAGAATTAGGAAACAGTTTGGAATGAATAGGAGCTGTAAAAGTTAGGGAAGTATAATTATATTAACAACAGAACAACTTACTGGGGCCAGCAGAAGAGCCTGCAGAGGACCGTTCCTGCCCACTCTGTTCCGCCGGAGTCTGGGGTGTTGCTGTCTTCTTGCCCTTGGGAGGTGCTGATGATCATGAAATAAACACAAACATGGATGATTGTTTTTGTGGAAATATTTGATTTCTTTGACCACAATCTAAAATTATCTCTGGGAAACAAATTAGCAACAATTGCACTACATGTATTGACCTATCTGATCTGGTCAACTAGGAGGATACTAGTACAGTATTGCTGGATTCGCAGACCGTCTACTTGGAAAGTTATTTAAATCACTAACTAAACCAATAACAAAAAGGTTCTACTACGACTGCCAGCACTCAGCAGCACGCGACGTGACAAACACAGTCCGTCATCATGATTGCAGAGCACTAAAAAATGGCCTACTACTAATAACAAGTCATAATATACTCAACCTATCAATCCATCACTATCTCTGCTTCTTAGTGGCAGGAGTACAAAGGAAGGACTAGACTGAGTCTCTAGTCTCTCTAGCATTACGCAGTTCTGTAAAGTAATACACTCATACATATTCAGGCCAAATGAGCACAAAGTTGCAAACAAGTAAGCATAGTAGTGATGAAGCAAAGCTTCGCATATTTTGCGACTTGCCGAATTCATGAACCTCGTCTATGTGTAACAAAGTAATAATTTGTACGTCTTACTAACATTTCCTTTATGTTAAAACGAGGTTCCCTGACGCTTGCCTATGTGTTTTACTAAAATAATTTACTCGAGTCATTTAATATGGCCGCTGCTTGTATTTAGTTACTGCGCATGCGTCAGCCACACTCACGTGTCCTGACATGTCTGCAGGTTTGGAGGGAGATTTGTGCGCATGCGTAATACATAGCTTTGCCTGTAACGTGGTACTGCTCGTGCCACTGCTCTTGTATCTGTTTATATGTAGCTAACATTTAGACTGCATAAGTATATTTTATAGTGATAAGTTGAAAGTACAAACCCTGCGATGTGTTTTCATAATGTTATTTCTATGTATTAATTTGTTCTCGCTTACTTTTCATGTACCGCGGGGAATGGGGGTCTGACTGAGCCAAATGCCATCTTGGAGGGCCTTTCTGCGCATGCTCCTCTGTCTGGGGAACTGACAACCTTGGCTGATGGAACTTGGCCAGCTGGCAGGGATGGGCAAGATGCTCCTGAGAACTGACCTGCGAACCCAGCAGAACGGAGTCATGTGTCCCTATTCCGCAACAATGTAAAATTGCTATTGTATTTTCCTGCAGTTTCTCATGGGAACCCCAATCTTGCTAGGCGGTACCCAGAGATGTAAATTAGGCATCCAAATAGTGTGTTTTGATTGGTGTGTTACCCAAATCCTACCTTAGGACCAATCCAAATTGAGGGATTCTGACACTTTGCAACATTGGGGGGTGGTACACTGCCCCAAAAGAGTATATCTACCCTGGGTTCACCTAGGGAATTTGTCCGACTTGTCTGGTTTAGCTGACCTGTCACTGACCCAACGCACTCAATAGGTGACTGAAGATACAGAGAGCTGCGGAGCACTATGTCCGAAATTGACCATAGACTAAGGTTTTACTGAACCTTAAAAGTGCTGGCGAAGCACTTTGCTGGGAGTTCGCTGACCCAATCGGGGTCTTGATCGATAGCTGCAGAGAGGGTGGAGCGCAGGCGTTGCTTCCAAACTGCGGGTGCGGTCCTGTCCTGAGCGGTCCTGTCCTGAGGGTTTGCTGTCCTGTCCTGAGGTCCTGTCCTGATTCCTAATCTGAGGGTATCCTGTCCTGTCCTGGGTGTCCATTCTGCACCTGCTGTCCTTTGAGGGGTATCCTTCCTTGAGGGTTTCCTGTCCTTAACTGACCCGTGGCCAGGGTTTGGTTTCCACACCAGTCTAGGTAAATACTGCTCTGAGTTCTTTAAACTTGCACCTTTCTATTTTTCTGTCTTTTGCTTCAATAAAGAGACACCTTGCACATGTTGATTTTTCCATGCTTTTGCCGCAACTATTGAAACGTAAAGTCATTTGCATAATTTCATAACGTGTTCCCATGTTACCCTACCTTTTAGAAATCATATTTTGCATTGCAGTCTGTCATTTTCTGATATGGTCTAGAACGACTTTACTTAAACTGTCTAAAGAATTGTTGCCATAAATTTATAGTGGTTTCTCTGTTGCATCTCATATTAGCATTTCCATGATTACACTGACTTTATTTCTCTATAGTTATGTACTTTTCATTATCTTGGTTATTGATTGCCTTATTCTTGTAAGCTTGATGCTTGATGAAAATGAACTTTAGATAAAGCTTTTAAAACTTCCAGTTGTCCGTGGTCATTTTACAACAATATTGAATGTCATTTTTGAGTTGGTATTTTGCTGCCTTTCCTTTTACAGCTAGCTCCCTGATCCGTTGAGATCATAGGTACCCGTGTCGGTGGATGGTAAGTCGGGTACACTGAGAAATAACAGTAGGAAACACACACAAATTGGTAGAGCCCGTGAAGTCGCCCGATCAATGTATATGGTAAATTGAAAGTATATGGGCCCTGAAGCCGGAAACGGCGAAATTATTGGCTGGGTGACCTCGCGCGCTCTATCAGTTTTTCTGGTAGCGCAGAGGATGGTTAGGGAATAGCTAAAGGTTAGGTAGGACTAGTTAGACTAATTAAGTCGGTAGCTGCTAGTATATTAATGCTGCTATAAGAGCGGTCGTTCCGAGGGACCTGATCAATCTCTTGTGAATACGCATGAATAATCTCTTGTGAAAACAATTCATGAATTGTTTTTTCATTATTATTCTTGTTCTTATATTGTTATATGTATTAATCCATGCATTTGTAAACTGTCTCGTATTGTGTTGTCCGAACTCCCCGGGGAATTGAAAAAGGCAAGTGGTGAATAGAATCCATTGCCTTGAGGTCGCAGGCTTAAGGAAAAGTTAGGTGCAGGTTAGGATAACCGGGAAGCACTAACTAGGGTTTTTCTGAATACGTGTGTGAATAAATGTCAGTAACGAGGTTCATTGGCAAAATTCCCATAGTGGCGTAACCTAGTAAGGGTCACATCGGAAGAGTAGCAGGTTCCTTGGAGAAGTGGATGAGTTTAGGGAAATAACAGGTTCACCGATGCTAGAGTGAAGGGTAGGCGGAAGGGATCTGCCCGCAGCGCGTGAAAAGTAAATGGAAGTAGTTTACTTGCAGTAAAAGAAATCTTTCTGTCTAGACACTTGAGCACTGTGGCGAATGTGTATTCTTTGTTAAATAACCAAGCACTGAGCACTTTAGAAAGAAAGAAAGTTTCCGTTACCTTGTGAAGGGAGGGAGTCAGCCGCGAAGCGTCTCTGACGTCACTCCGTGCCGCGCTGGGATTGGTAGAAACAGCGGGCGGGTAGCGGGGCTGGAATTGTAAAGGAGGGGTGAAGCGCCGGAGCGTGAGGACAGTCTCACGAAGGGGCCGCGCACCCATTGGCCGAAAATATTTGAACGCGTGCACCTCATTGGTCGCATGGAATTGCAAGACGCGTTCTGATTGGAGGTGACTTTGTAAACAGAGTTAAGCGTAGAAATCGTATGTGGCACTCGTATTGTCCAGAGACTAGACCCGATCCAAGAAACCAAGGGTTTGAAAGGGATCAGTGGAAAGCCAATAGATACGATATCATGTACGGAACTAAGAGAAAAATGTCCCTTGTAAATAGGGTAAAGAATGATTTCAAAACGGACAAACCGATTAAGTCTAGAGAGGGCGTTATTGTCCCGCCACCGAATACTCCCGCCTCATTCATGATGTTTGACCGAGGGTACAATACCTGTGTGTGGTTGGAGAATTGGGTAAAGTACACAAAAGATGACGGAATATTGGCTTTTCCGTTAGACGGTACTTTCAATGGTAGGATTTTATTTAATTTGAGAACCCGAATGAATGAATTGCATCCCAGACCGAGACTAACGCAGTATGAGGCATTAGAGGAATGGGAGATTGAGGCTTTTGAAAGAGAGAAACCCCGGATGGACAAAGGTCTGACCAAGTGGTACCCCAGGCTGAAACAAGAGACTAGGGATAAAAGGATGAAACAGTGGAGGCAGAGCATGATTGTTGAGGGTCTGTTTCCCATGATGCCAGCAGGTAACCCTTCTGGGGGAGAGAAAAGGACAGAAAAGAGTAAGCATTGGGGAGCCCTTGGGGAGTCAGACGATGAATTGTTAGATGACATCTTTACGAGAAGTCCGCCCCCTTATAATGAGGGAGCCCGACCTTCCAGTACAGGAGAAAATCCCCAGCGTCCAGCTATCAAGGAGGAGGACAGATCCCTATGTAGGGGGGGAGGTGGCCAGGTATTGCCCTATTTTGAGAATCCCGGACCCGCGGAGGTACGAAATATATATCCTAGTATGCCCATGAGCGCGGAGGAAAAATATTCCCGTTAAAGAGCCTTCTTCCCCAGACCTCTTTATGAGAACGAAGAAAAGCCAGTAGGTTCAGGAGTGCCATTTTTGCAGCCTCCATATGGGGAAGAGCGCAGGTCATTTGGCACAGGAACTTTGTTCCCAAAACCAAATTATGGTGGAGGACCAAGTGAAACGCATCCTACTGCCCTGAGTTTTACCCCTCACCTGGCCCCACAGATAATACCTGACCGAACCTTAGGAAGAGTACTAGATGAAAAGGAGCAAGAGGCCATAGCTAGACAGAGGACAGAAATAATTCAGAAGATCTCCCAGTTAAATACTAGTCCTGAGGCTTTGACTTTTCCGGTAACAATCAGACCAGTAGTTCCGTTGTACGGGAATAACCAAGGAAGTCCGAACCCTCCAGTTATGAACCCAATAATGGCCCCGCCGAGGCAAGAGCCCCTACTGATAGATGATCAGTCCAGTGAGTGCGAGTCCGAAGTTGTGTTCTTGGACCTGCCAAACAAACAGACCGGGAAGGGATTGCAGAAGAGGCATAATCCTTTTGATGCGAAAGAAATTAAATTAGAATCAACAACAGGTACTAGGAGTGTTTCTTTGGTAACCCCGGAAGAAATTGAAAATTGGAGTCGTGAATTAGAGGAACAGGCTCCGCAAACGAAACCTTTAGACCTCTACAAGCTGAGGGTAGAAATAGAGGAATTGATGGCAGGGAATGTGGGATTAGACAGATTAAACACCTATTCTGAAGAAGAGTTGCTGTTTATGTGTAAAAGCCTTACCCGAAGTACCAGAGTGCTCCACGAAAAGCTGACAGACACCGCAGCTAGTATGGGGGTAGATATTTCAAGATCCAAGCCCTTACAAAAGCCTTACAGAGCTGAATTCTCGGACAAGGATTTAGAAAACTTGAATGTGTCAGGGAAGAAGTTGCAGATTAAAGAGTTGCTTGCAGTTTTGCAAAAATGGGGAGACGTGGAAAAATGGAGAAGCAGGTGGGCACGAAAGAAAGATGAGGCTCGATCCAGACAAGCCACCCCTGAGTACCCTTTGAGAGAAGTAGACAAGCCCGAAACATTATGCCCCATGCGTGAAGTACCAGGTGGGAGATATGTGCACGTTCCATGGTCCAGACAGGATATCGTGTCCTTTACTAACGATTTCCCGAAATTGCGCGAAAAGCCAGTTGACTGGTACCGGCAAGTGGAAAGGTTCGTAAAGGTGCAAAAATGCCTGTGGAAAGACCTGGGTGGGTTTTTCGACATTGTGGTCCCGGTCGATCTATGGACCGAGTGTAAAATAGCCATAGGCTGGCCTAGTGAGGAGTACCCGAGGGACTCTACCACAGGGGAGCCGTCAATTGAAGTGATGAAAAAATATGAACAAGTGATTCAGCATTTGAAAAATAAGGTGCCAGCAAAGGAAACTGATTGGACCAGGATAGATAGAACAACGCAGGAAAGAGAGGAGACAGTGCACTCCTATTATGAAAGGCTGTTGCAGGTGTTTAAAACATACAGTGGTATAGATAACATCGAGATGAAGGATATGACGCATTTCATTTACAGGTTTGTAAACGGTTTAAGACCCGAAATTTGTCAATGGATAAAGGATAATAAAATCTGTTGGCATACCAAAAAGGTAGACGAGGTCCTGCGGTACGCAAAGTACTGCGAGGACGAGATGGCAGAAAAGAAAAAGGCTCTCAAGGAAAAGGTCATGTGGGCTCAGGTGAAGCTCGCAGAACAGCAGGAAAAACAGTTGAGTAACATGGTCAAGAACACTCAGAACCAAGGTACTGGGGGTGGGGGAGGAGGTAAGCCCCGGCCCAAATTGAGTAGGGAAGAGGCTATGAAGAAATTTCCCTGTCACCAGTGCGGAGAAATTGGACACTGGCGTAACGAGTGTCCTTATTTGCCTGACGATAACCCCAAAACACCTGATTTAACTCCACAGACGCAGAAAGAAAGACCAAGAAAGACTCAACCACAGGTAAAGACGGTTCAGGTGCCCCGAGCTCCTAAGCAAGTACATAGGGGGAAAGCGGCAGAGGGGGATGAGATAGAAGTCTGGGAAAGCAATGAGAACAGAAATGCAGCAACTTCGCAGTATTTACTAAACGATACCTTCCTTTGTGATGACCAGTACTGACGGGGCCTGAGAGGGGAGGACGAGGAGTGCGTACTTGGCGCCTCCTTGCCGGTAGACCAGTCCGGACCATACATTGAAGGAAAGGTTGACGGAAATGATGTCACTTTTCTGTTGGACACTGGTGCTACCCGTTCTACTGTGAGAACAGTGGACGTTCCAAACCTACCCCTATCGGGAGAAGCCATCCAAGTAGTGGGTGTATCTAATCAATTGATTAGTACTCCTGTTACCAAGCCCATGGAGATCTCAATTGGAAATTTTAAGGAAATGCATAGATTTGTCGTTTGCGACACCAGTCCAGTGAACTTACTGGGACGTGATTTGCTGTGCAAAATGAACTGTACCATCTTTTGCACACCAAAGGGTGTTGAAATTCAGACCCCAGATGAAGACGGCATTTATAAATTAATGTTAGTCAGACCTGATTCGGAAATTAAACGAATGACCATGCAGGATTTGCCCAAAGAACTCCAAGAAGCAGTGAAGCCAGAGGTGTGGGACTTTACTGGGAAAGATGTAGGGTTAATGAAAAATGTGGACCCCATACAGGTAGCGATCAAGGACAATGCAGTATACCCCAATACTAAGCCCTACAGAATGAATGCAGAAGTGCGAGCTGGTGTTACCCTGGAAATACAGAAATTGCTAGAAGGAAACATCATACAGGAAGTAATGAGTAGCCCATGCAACTCCCCGATTATGGGCATTAAGAAGCCTAGTGGCAAGTACAGGGTAGTGCAGGACCTGCGAAAAGTCAACAAGATAGTGGTCCCCTGTTGCCCTATTGTCCCGAACCCAGCAGTGATTCTGTATCAGATTCCCTGGGATGCTGAGTGGTTCACTGTGATAGACCTATGTCATGCATTCTTTTCCATTCCCTTGCATCCAGATAGCAAATTTCTTTTCTCATTTGCCTTCAATGGTCACGTGTATGTCTGGAACCGGGTCCCTCAAGGGTATACAGAGAGCCCCTCTATCTTTAATCAGATCTTGAAAAAAATTTTGGAAACTTTGGTCCTACCTGGGAATTCTGTCCTAGTGCAATACATAGACGACCTCTTGGTGGCGTCTAAAAGTCATAGGGATTGCGTGATTGACACCATTGCCCTACTGAATCACCTGAGTGATAAGGGACATAAAGTGGCCCCTGAAAAATTACAGTTCTGTACAAAATCGGTGAAATATCTGGGGCACCAGATAGAGAAAGGTGTCAGGAAAGTGACATCCGAAAGAGTGAGAATAATTCAAAAGATGCAGTTACCTCGTACTCAGAAAGAGATCAGAATGTTCCTGGGAGTGATAGGATACTGCAGGCAGTGGATTCTGGGATTTGCAGTCCTGGCTAGGCCCTTGATAAAATTGACCAAGAGAGGAACTCCAGATATTGTAGAATGGGATGGTGAAAGCTTAACAGCCTTCACCAAACTGCGAGATTGTCTGTGTACTGCTCCTGCATTGGGAATGCCAGACTATTCCAAGGAATTTGCCCTATTCTGTGACACTCGCGATAATTGCGCGTTGTCAGTCCTGACACAAAATCATGGCACAACAAGAAGGCCTGTAGCATATTTCTCTGCCACCCTGGATCCAGTGGCTGCTGGATTACCAGGTTGTCTGAAAGCGGTAGCTGCTACCTGCGCAAGTTTAGAGCAGAGCGAGTCCATTGTCATGGGACATCCTGTAACTGTGTATGTTCCGCATGGAGTGGTAATTTTACTGACCAGAACAAAAACTCAGTATCTCACCCCTAGTCGGCTGACTAAATACGAGAGGATTCTTGTGGGTGCTGCAAATGTAAACATTGTTAGATGCAGTGTTTTGAACCCTGCCACCTTACTCCCCGACCCAATGGATATGGGAGGTGGGGTGGATGATGAGCATGATTGCATTGATTTAACAGAATTCAATACCAAGCCACATCCAGACATTAAAGAAACACCATTGCCTGAGCATGACAAAGAATTATTTGTAGATGGTTCATGTCTAAGGCATGAACAAGGAGGCCTGAGTGCTGCCTATGCGGTAGTCACCTTAGACAAAATTGAAGAGGCAGGTTATCTATATAACATAAAGTCTGCACAAGTAGCCGAATTGATCGCTATGATAAAAGCTTGCCAAATTGGAAAAAACATACGCATAACAGTGTATACTGACAGTCAGTACTGTTATGGGGTTGTGCATGACTTTGGCCAATTATGGCTACAGAGGGAGTTCCTGACTTCATCAGGTACCCCTATTCGAAACGGAAAAGTTGTTCAGGACCTTTTAGAGGCAATCCAGTTACCAAAAGAACTGGCAGTGGTAAAATGTGTTGCTCATAAGAAGGGCATTGACACTGTATCACTGGGAAATGATTTTGCTGATCGAGTGGCCCAATGGTGCGCCAGAGATCGGTATATCATAAATCCAAAGCGAGGGGGGGCCGGAACCAGCTGCCAACTTCAAGTGTTTGAAGAAGTGCCTACATGGGATGAAGTGAAAGAGTGGCAGCAGGCGGCACCTTGGCAAGAAAGAGAGAAGTGGAAGGAAGATGGGTGTCGACCAAGACGTGTGGATGGTGTCATTTTGGGCCCAACTGGTATGCCTGTGTTACCTAGACACTTACTTAGCACAATGGCGAGATTGATACATGAAGGATCACACATTGGTAGGGACGCCATGATTCTAGTGTTCCAACAGACTTGGTACAGTAAAAAGTTCAGGAAAGTAGCAGAGTCCCTCTGCCAGAGGTGCCTGTCATGTCAAAAGATGAACCCAGGAAAGAAAACTGTGGTTGAACTGGGGAAAATTGGGAGGTCAGGGGGTCCCTTTGTACGAATACAGATTGACTTCATCACCATGCCCCGGTGTGAAGGGAAGCGATATGTCCTTGTCATGGTCTGCTTATTTTCAAAGTGGGTGGAGGCTTTCCCTACTCCCCAAAATGACGCAATAACAGTAGCTAAGTGTTTATTAAAAGAACTGATACCTAGGTTCGGGGTTCCAGTCACTATTGAATCAGATAGAGGCCGACATTTTCAGAATGAGGTGATCGACGAACTCTGTAAGGCCTTTGGAATCTCACAGAAGCTTCACTGTGCATACCGTCCAGAGGCTTCTGGAATAGTGGAACAAGTAAATGGAACTATCAAAAACAGACTAGCAAAACTGTGTGATGCATCTGGCATGACTTGGGTAAAGGCCCTGCCCCTGGTCCTGATGGGACTCAGAAGTGTTCCTGACCGCAAGACAGGCTTAAGTCCCCATGAAATCATTATGGGAAGAGTGATGAGACAAGCATGGGTGCCAGGAAGCAAACTGTTGAGTATTACTGATGATTTGGTACTTGAATACTGCAAGAGATTGGGTGACCAAGTGCGTTCTATCTCTCGCCAGATCGGAGAAGACGCCATCCTCAATCCAACGACTCCTCTCCACAAACTGGTCCCTGGAGACTGGGTCAAGATAAAGAAGCATACTCGGAAGAGCTGCCTGGAGCCCAGGTGGGGAGAGAAACGTCAGGTGATCCTGGTAACTACCACAGCAGTAAAGTGTGCCGGGGTTCCACGTTGGATACACGCCAGCCACACCAAGAAGGTATTACCAGACAAAGAGCCTGAAGAAGAAGGGTGTCCAGCAGAGGACTCTGCAGGAGCCAGACCGGAAGTAGCTGACGACGTACAGCCCAGTACCAGTCGAGCTGAAGAATCAGCAGACGTTGGCCCAAGAATAGTTGATAACGAACTACCAAGAGCCCAGCCTGCTGAAGGGGTCCAAGAAGCTGAACCAGAAGTAGCTGAAGACGAGCTGCCTAGCATATGGCCAGAGGAGTGGATTGCATTGATTGATCTCACTGAAGACCCCATTCGAACAAGTGAGAGACTTTGGGAAGGTAGAGAGTGGACTAGAGAGGAAAAGAAAGGCACAGGCGAAGAACCTCAGAATCTTGAGATTCACATCAAAACTGAGGAAGGAGAAGGTCAGACAGGGAAAGAACACGTGATTGATACAGAACAAGTGAATGATACGGAGCCAGTGCCCGATACTGAACAAGTGAAGGATACAGAGCAAGTGTTTGATACTCCCCCACTGACTCCTGATATCGAGAAGGGACAGACTAGACATAGCGTAATAGTTAGAGCGGAAGAAAATCAAGAGATCGAAGTGCTTGAACAGGATCAGGTAGGATTAGAAGAACGTGTTCAGGAAACAGAATCAGAGACATTTGAAAAGCAAACACAAAATTCACCTGAACAAGGCCAGATTAGTACCCAGGCAGAAGAAATAGCTGCTAGCCCTGGAATTAGTCAGATAGAAGAAGAAGAAACTGAAGCAGAATTGCCACAAGCTAATGAAAATAAGAGGGCAAGAGAAGAAAACGAAGTCCAAGTGCCAAATAAAAGACTTAAGAAAAGAAAGCACATTGAGCCTGGATTTGTCAAGAAATTGAGGCTAAGGATAAAAACAGTAGAAGAAAAACGTGCAGAAGAAAGGAGAAGTGCTCGGATAGCTAAACAACAAGAGGGTATCTCCAACCGAAGGAGTGATCGAATAAAGAGACAAAACAAAAAGTACAAGTCTCCCGAATGGACGCTCGTTTTGGAAGAACTTGAAGATCTCGATATAACTGACGTAAGCGACGGAGAGCCCGTCCCTGAGTATTCTGACGAAGAAGAAGACGAGCCACCGTGAATTTGCACAAAGTAAGATACTCGTGTAAAGTCACAAAGAGGGGTCGAGAAACTTCTTCTGAAGCCGAAATGTCTGATTCAAACGTGAATGGTAGACCTAGTCGCAGCTGTTGCAAAACATGCTGCAAGGTATGTGTCTGTAGTATAGTTGTCCTGATATTAGTTTGAATAGGACTAACAATTTTTATTCCCTTTGCTGTAAGTAAAGATACTAATATTGTCCCTACTGAAATTGTAAATACTGACAGTGAGGAGCTGACAACACAGAGTGTAGCAAGACATGAGAGAGCACGGAGACAAACAAAACAAGACTTAGAAGCATCAGATGAGGGAGGACTACATTTTCATGGAGTTAAGAACAGGACACACTTAAATGTTTTCGCAAACTTGTTAGTACATTATGTAGAGACTATGGAAATTGAAGATTGCTATGTCTGCATGAAGCTACCTACCTCTGTAGCTGAAGGCGTGACATACCATCACTTGCCGTTGACCTATGGAATCTCCTGTAGCATTTTAGCTAGTTTATTTTACAAAAGAGGACCGTTACAGTATTATTACTCTAACAATGACGTGATCTTTTCTGAACTTCCTATACGTGGGAACCTGAATCCTGTACATACCAAAAGTGACGTTACTCGCTATATGGGCGAATACTTTCTGACTATAGGTAACATCGACATAGGTGACGCACACAGAGATAACTTGACTTGTTCTTTACGTGAGCAGGAAAAGATGTTCCTGAACATGGCAGAGAAAAGGAGAATTAAAATACAAAAGAAGGCTAATGACGAAAGTCAGAAAAGGCCAAGATGGGCAGAGAACATGGAAGGCACCTCAACTGGTGGGGCGGGTCCTGCTCTGTTGCTGGATTTTGAAAAGAAAGGCAAGCTATGTCTTCACCGCGAGAAGACTAGCTATTATAATAACATTTTCATTGGTTCCAGTGAATGCGAACATAATTACAAGGTAATTGGAGGTTGGGGTTTCAAAAATGGGTCAGAGCCTGTGTTTCCTGGAATTTATTATATTTGTGGGGACAAGGCTTATTTCAAATTGCCGGATCACTGGTATGGAAGCTGCTATTTTGGCATTGTCTTCCCGAAAATATACCATGTGAATGGAGTTGCTGGAAGCAGTGAAAATACTAATGGCTTAGTGCGTAGTAAAAGAGAAAGTATAGGTGAAATTATGGGTAGTATTTTCAGTGCACTGTTACCTGGAGTGGGAGTGGTTCTGAACACTCACAGAATTTGCAAATTGTCCACTATAGTGGATGTGTTGTCTACTGACACAGCTCATGGATTTCTGCTGGTCAATACCGAAATGGTTGCGATCAGATCAATGGTTTTGCAGAATCGACTTGCTCTTGATACCTTATTGGCGAAAGAGGGCGGAGTCTGCCGGATGTTGAAGGCGCAACATTGTTGCACTTATATTCCGGATAAAAGTGTACCGCTCAAAAGATACGTGAAAAACATTACTAATTTGGCAAAGGAACTCAAACCACTCGAGGTTGATAGTGCCTGGAAGAGACTGGTAGATGGTCTCTCAAATGTAGGTCATTGGCTTGCTAGCGTAGGTAAAAGCTTATTGTTCAAGGTACTGATGCCAATTGGAATTATAGGTCTCATCCTATTCTTCATATTTGTCTGTTGCAAATGTCGTAAGCACACCAGAAAGCATGAAGTGAATGCCAGAGGGGTGAAACGAAGTGTGGATGAGCTTGAATTAGAAGAGATGAATAATCAGATCTATAAAAAGGTGAAGAGTTCTCACCCTACCAAAACTGAAAGAGAGAAGCTGGAGCGATTGCTGGAAGAGATAGAGTTGTATAAAGTGTGAAAGAAAGTTGGCATCTGGTTCCATTTATTTTTGTGATGATAGTAAATATCATCAAAGAGGGGATTGATGAAGCAAAGCTTCGCATATTTTGCGACTTGCCGAATTCATGAACCTCGTCTATGTGTAACAAAGTAATAATTTGTACGTCTTACTAACATTTCCTTTATGTTAAAACGAGGTTCCCTGACGCTTGCCTATGTGTTTTACTAAAATAATTTACTCGAGTCATTTAATATGGCCGCTGCTTGTATTTAGTTACTGCGCATGCGTCAGCCACACTCACGTGTCCTGACATGTCTGCAGGTTTGGAGGGAGATTTGTGCGCATGCGTAATACATAGCTTTGCCTGTAACGTGGTACTGCTCGTGCCACTGCTCTTGTATCTGTTTATATGTAGCTAACATTTAGACTGCATAAGTATATTTTATAGTGATAAGTTGAAAGTACAAACCCTGCGATGTGTTTTCATAATGTTATTTCTATGTATTAATTTGTTCTCGCTTACTTTTCATGTACCGCGGGGAATGGGGGTCTGACTGAGCCAAATGCCATCTTGGAGGGCCTTTCTGCGCATGCTCCTCTGTCTGGGGAACTGACAACCTTGGCTGATGGAACTTTGCCAGCTGGCAGGGATGGGCAAGATGCTCCTGAGAACTGACCTGCGAACCCAGCAGAACGGAGTCATGTGTCCCTATTCCGCAACAATGTAAAATTGCTATTGTATTTTCCTGCAGTTTCTCATGGGAACCCCAATCTTGCTAGGCGGTACCCAGAGATGTAAATTAGGCATCCAAATAGTGTGTTTTGATTGGTGTGTTACCCAAATCCTACCTTAGGACCAATCCAAATTGAGGGATTCTGACACTTTGCAACATTGGGGGGTGGTACACTGCCCCAAAAGAGTATATCTACCCTGGGTTCACCTAGGGAATTTGTCCGACTTGTCTGGTTTAGCTGACCTGTCACTGACCCAACGCACTCAATAGGTGACTGAAGATACAGAGAGCTGCGGAGCACTCTGTCCGAAATTGACCATAGACTAAGGTTTTACTGAACCTTAAAAGTGCTGGTGAAGCACTTTGCTGGGAGTTCGCTGACCCAATCGGGGTCTTGATCGATAGCTGCAGAGAGGGTGGAGCGCAGGCGTTGCTTCCAAACTGCGGGTGCGGTCCTGTCCTGAGCGGTCCTGTCCTGAGGGTTTGCTGTCCTGTCCTGAGGTCCTGTCCTGATTCCTAATCTGAGGGTATCCTGTCCTGTCCTGGGTGTCCATTCTGCACCTGCTGTCCTTTGAGGGGTATCCTTCCTTGAGGGTTTCCTGTCCTTAACTGACCCGTGGCCAGGGTTTGGTTTCCACACCAGTCTAGGTAAATACTGCTCTGAGTTCTTTAAACTTGCACCTTTCTATTTTTCTGTCTTTTGCTTCAATAAAGAGACACCTTGCACATGTTGATTTTTCCATGCTTTTGCCGCAACTATTGAAACGTAAAGTCATTTGCATAATTTCATAACGTGTTCCCATGTTACCCTACCTTTTAGAAATCATATTTTGCATTGCAGTCTGTCATTTTCTGATATGGTCTAGAACGACTTTACTTAAACTGTCTAAAGAATTGTTGCCATAAATTTATAGTGGTTTCTCTGTTGCATCTCATATTAGCATTTCCATGATTAAACTGACTTTATTTCTCTATAGTTATGTACTTTTCATTATCTTGGTTATTGATTGCCTTATTCTTGTAAGCTTGATGCTTGATGAAAACGAACTTTAGATAAAGCTTTTAAAACTTCCAGTTGTCCGTGGTCATTTTACAACAATATTGAATGTCATTTTTGAGTTGGTATTTTGCTGCCTTTCCTTTTACAACTAGCTCCCTGATCCGTTGAGGTCATAGGTACCCGTGTCGGTGGATGGTAAGTCGGGTACACTGAGAAATAACAGTAGGAAACACACACAAATTGGTAGAGCCCGTGAAGTCGCCCGATCAATGTATATGGTAAATTGAAAGTATATGGGCCCTGAAGCCGGAAACGGCGAAATTATTGGCTGGGTGACCTCGCGCGCTCTATCAGTAGCAACGCCACTGAGGAGGCGAGCACCTGCAATCGCAGTAGCTATTTAAACATTATTTTACCTGCAATGTAATCGCATCTGCAGCATTCTTGCTCTTCGGGAAAAACATATATTAGCAATATAAGACAGAGCAGAAGAAAACAAAGTAGTTATTAAATAGCTACTCACCAAAGCCAGGGATCTCCACGCCTAGCAGGGGGAGCAGGTCCTGCTCCCGGTCGAGGAGGTCAGCCCACCGGTGCGTCGCTTGGTCATCGATGCGCCGGACCCCTGACTCCCGCCGCGTGGCCCGGCACACCTTATCCAACCGCTGCCGACGCTCCCGGAGGCCATACCCTTGACCAGGCCTGCCCCCTGCTGCCACGGTCTTAGGGAGGTGGTGCCGAACAAAAAATATAAGTGCGGCCACCTCCACCGCGGTAAAAACCTCCCTGGCCACTACATCCTCTCCCCTCAATCTCCCGCAAGGGAGCCGGCTACGGGGTGCCGACCCTTCCCCTTTGACTCGTCGGCTCCCTTTGCCATGGTCCTGGCCGAAAGAAGAAAAGAATAGGGGGAAAAATAAAGAAAATAAAAGAGAGAGCTGAACAAAAAAAGTAGTTATTAAAGTTACAAAAGTTGAAAAAACACAAAATATAGATCTAGACAAAGAGAGATAGATAATGAGCAAAAAAGAGCAAAAAAAAGTTCAAAGAAACAAAGGATTGCAAAGATTAAAAGAGGATAGAAAAGCCAGGCCCAGAACCATAGCAATGAATGAAAAACAAGATTGCCGCGCCCATTGAGGACCGCGTGGGTAAGTTTGCGCAATATTTCCCCCGCGAGCACGCAAAAAAACACACGCAAACTCAGATTCAGATTCAGATTCAATACACTTTAATCGATTAATTAAAATCATAAAAGGACACAGTATAAAATACAATATAAATACATTCAATCGACGGGTAAATACAATATAAAATCAATGACATTCATAAAATATAAAAGCCAAGTACCACACATGATATACATAGCAAATAGATGGTGCAAAAAAACAATAGCCAAATACAATGATCTACATTAGAACCTAGGGCATCATAATTCCACGTTATTTAAGGATCTTAACTTATTCAGTCTTACTGCTGCCACCAAGTGGCTCCCGATATTAAAAATTACCCAAGCATTGTGCAACAATTACAGGAACATTAGAGCAGGTTTAACTTGACGTAACCCTGTACCCTTAAGTAATGGAATGATGTATTTTTTCCTTATTACTGAGTAGTGTTTGCAGAAAAACATGAAATGAGTGGTGTCCTGGTAGAACAATTGTCACAGTCACAGGGTAGAGCCTTGTCGGCAGTGCTCCAACCCTGGTTTATTCCTAATAAAAATGGACTTTGATTAAACCTGAACCTTGTTAATAACCATATGTGGAATGGTCTAGTGACTACCTTTAAATATAATTCTAAAGATTCTGGGGTAGCAATCATAAAATGGGCTCTTACTGTAGGTTTCAGCAATTCTTCAACCTCCTGCTCCTGTGTTCTTAAAGACATGAAGTGCGTCCTAACCCAATTTATATCTCCTTTCAAGATAGAGTCCGGCCTTTCATAGATTTCTGGTCTTCCTAGCTTAAAAAATGCAGACTTGACATAGGAAAGCCATTTGATATCTTTACCCTTATCTAGGCTAATACAATCTCTCATGATTCGCTGGTTTAGAGTTAAATCTGGGTTGAGCCATATTTTTATCCATTGGATAAGGGGGGCTAGATTTATCAGATCTTCTACATACCCCATACCTAACTCCTGGTGTACTGCAAAAGTGGCGATAGATTGAGGGACCGAGAGAAGACGCCGAAATACCTTATTTTCCGCCCTTTGTATCTCAATCATAGGGGTATAACCCCAAATAGCAGCACCATAGGTGGTAAGTGCAATACATTTTGCTTTATGTATTTTTAGAATTGCCTCATATGGTTTTACCCCTAAGCAATGGGTCAGGTTAAGCAGCGCAGAACCAGCACGGGTCAGATCATTCCTTTTTGCGGTCTTTTGGGGGGACCAGGAGCAGTTTTTATCGAATAAGACCCCCAGGTATGAAAATGCCACTGCTCTTTGTAATTCAGTCCCTTTGCAAAAGAATGCTCTTTGCTTCTTAGCATAGTGCCCCATAGTCATAACCTGGGATTTGGAGGAGTTAACCACCAAATCCAAAGAGGACATAAAATCTCCAAAGGAGTTCAGTAACCGTTGTAGACCAATGGGAGTACGGGCTAGCAAAACCGTGTCATCCGCGTATAGGAGCACCGGGATGGTGGTGCTACCTATACGCGGGACGTCTAATGTGGCTTGAGACAATGTTGTTTCAAGGGCATTAATGTACAATGTAAAAAGGAGAGGGACAAGGATGCATCCTTGTCTCACCCCTCTCCCAGATTTAAAAAGTCTAGTACAAGAACCCTCTTGTGTCATTCTTACATTGGCATAACGCGAACTCACAATAGCGCGCCGCACACAACGCGAGATTGCCAATAGTGCCCGGAAACGGAAATAGGCAACGCGCACAAGATGGCCGCGCCCATGTACGATCGCATGGGTAACTTCGCGGACGGTGCGCTGCAAGCGGCCCGCGAATACGCAAAAAACCCAGCAAATACGAAAAAAAATCCGCAAATTCGCACGAATTCGCGGATTATGCGGATCACAAATACGATTTCGCGCGAATTTGCGGACCGCGAATTCGCACATTTTGCCCACACTTACCAAGGATGCGACTTGCAGGCGGGGCTGCAGGCAGGTGGGCACGCTGGCCCACATCTTATGGGATTGTGTGCACCTTCAGGCTTACTGGAAGCAGGTGTTGGATGCGGTGGATGCGCATTTTGAGACCGAAATCCCGCGCCTCCCCTCATATGTACTTCTGGGACTCCCAAATCCTTTAACATATCCTTTACGCTCTCGTAGAGGCCGGCTAATTGCTATAGTACTGGGTTCTGCCATGCAAAACATCCTTGCACACTGGCGCACCACCAATATCCCCGCATTAAATAGCTGGCTACACCGACTGTGGCATGTACTTTGGATGGAAAAGCTTTCCCTAACCTTAGCCGGGGAGGGATCCAAATATGCAGAGTTATGGCTGCCTTTCTTGTCCCTATTGGCCTCAGAAATCCATGAGGACACGTGTCCCCGATACCTCCGGCTACTTCGCCTTTCTGACACTGAGCATTCGAAAGTGGACTGAGAGTTGCAAGGGTATGAATGGTATGAATGGTGGACTTGGAACACGGGTGGGGGTGGGGAGGTGTGGGCGGGGAGGGGGTGTTTGTTGGTTTTCTTATATTTTTTCTCTTCTGATAAATTTGATGTCGGCACAGCTTCCTTTGATGCAGATTAGACCACATTGGTACAGTTACTTCGCTTGTCTCCATTTGTCACACTTTTCTTGTCATGTCAGAGGCGATGTGATGATTGCAATTGATGATATTGTTTTTCTCTGTGGTGCAATTTTCAATAAAAAAGATTTAATACTAAAATGCGGGCCATTAGTGGTGTCATGCTCCTGCGTGCCAACCTTCCTGTCCGAGGGAGCAGCCCCAGCGTCATCTCTGCTATGTTTTTGCTCAGCCGGCAGGTGTCATCCCACCTCTTGTGACAGTGTGTGCGCCGTCGGTTGGAGACACTCAGAGACCGCACCTTGCATGCAGTGGCCATCCACACGTCCTTACGCTGGTGGAATTTGAGCTGCAGGCATGGGAGACAAGAGGGGGAAAATCAGTGACACTGGGCTCTGTACCACTATCTCTCAGTACACGAGCATGATACTAACTCAGCACTACTTCACAGATATGTCTAGCAGAGACAAGATAGCATCTCACATAGAACATTAGCATGGGAGAATCATACAAAAATGCATGCAGGTATGAGGGTGGACACAGTACCTGCCCATCTCATACACAAGCAAGATGCCAGCACAGAAAGCTATGTGTAGGGGGCCAACATCTGCTATCCAGTTTGTGGGTCAGCAAGACATACATTACATTGGAAATTATGTTTCGGGCAGACTCACTGTGTCCAACACTGCGCAGCCCTCAATGTCCTTGTGCTGTGAATGGCTCACTGTGTCATGGAGGTCACATTTAGGGACATGATCTTACAATCTCACACCCTTCTCATAAGGTCTGTTGTGTGCAATCTACAGGGCTGAGATAGCTCTTTTATGGATAGTCTAGAAGACAACCTATATGTTTCACTCAGTACATTTAATGATGTGCCCTTGTCAGATTGGGCAGTGACTGTGCAGGGGGACTCACACTGAGGTCCAACGTGGGGCATCAGAAATGTCACATGAAAGGGCAATATGAAAGCGTAAACAGTGCCTACACATGCGAATCAGTACACATGCTGGTGAAAATGGAACAGGCTCTGTACAAAAGTACAATAATCTGCTGTGTCATAGGTGAATTACCAAGAGTGTCACCCTCTGACATTTAAGTCCTGTGCAATGTGCTGACCTATACATGATGGCAATTTGGAGTCAGACACACTTCCACCAGTACCCTCTGGACGTAAACCCATGGTAATGTCACAGATGAGCCTGTGAAGAACATCATGGACCCACACATCCATTCATACAGGCAATTTCTGTCCTGACTCCTGTTAAACCAACTTGCTGCATCACTGTATGGCTGATAAGACAATAAATGTCCCTCCTATTCTGATGTGAAGCCAGGGAAACATGTGAAATAGGCTACACACCCCTTTCACCTGGAGTCAGCATGCTTGACAGTGTATCACACAACCCCCCACTGTCAGACACATACTACAGCAGATCAACTTCATGTGTGCACTCCCTGCACTTTCACTTCCACTCTGAAACGCTTACCATGACATCTAGAGCACCATATAGCCTCCCATACTGTGTGAGCACCTTGTCCACCAGGACCTCCAGCTCCTCGGTGGTGAAGGGACGGGCCCTGATCTTCTCAGAACATGCCATCACTGGGTCCAGGAGACAGGAGCAGCAGCAGTTGGTGGTAAGGGGTGTCAGGCAGCAGTGTCTGGAGACAGGAGCAGCAGCAGTTGGTGGTAAGGGGTGTCAGGCAGCAGGCTATGGAGACAGCAGCAGCAGTTGGTGGTGAGGGGTGTCGGTCAGCAGGCTCTGGATACAGGAGCAGCAGAAGCTGGAGGTGAGAGTTGTCAGGTAGCAGTGTCTGGAGACAGGAGCAGCAGCAGTTGGTGGTGAGGGGTGTCAGACAGCAGTGTCTGGAGACAGGAGCAGCAGCAGTTGGTGCTGAGGAGCGTCAGGCAGCAGTGGAAATGTGAGGCTCTCTCCCACACATATATAGCCCCCTGAGGTAGTTGCAGTGGTTCTAAGCTAATGCAATTGGTGTTCCAGGTCCGCTTTTTTCAAATGCATCCAATGACCAGGTCCGCAATGGCGGAGCACGACTACTGCTATTTTCAAAATTGCATTAGTCTACTGCAATTGCGGTTCCCATTGGCTGTAAGGGCTTGGGCATTGGTGGTGACACACCTCAGGGGCCAGGCGGTCACTACCGTGATCGTGCATCTTTCAAATGCATACAATGACTGGCTCCTCAGTGGAGGTGCACACCTACCACTATTTTCAAAATTACATTAGGCTACCGCGATTGCAGTTCCCATTGGCTCCAAGGGCCTGAGCATTGGCAGTGACACATTGCAGGGGCTAGGCGGTCACTACTGCGATCGTGCAGCTTTCAATTGCATCCAACACCGGCTCCGCAGTGGTGGAGCACACCTACCGCTATTTTCAAAATTGCATTAGGCTACCGCGATTGGGGTTCCCATTGGCTGCAAGGGCTTTGTCATTGGCGGTGAAACACCGCCGGGGCCAGGCGGTTGCTACTGCGATATGGCTGCCATACATTGGAGCCAGTGACCGTGATTTGGGTGGCAGGGCATGCCAACAGCCATTTGACTATAAACATATGTGTATCACTACCATGAGTGTGGCTTTGGCATTGGTGGTGACACACTGCAGGGGCCAGGCGGTCGCAACCGCACTATGGCTGCTATAAATTGGAGCCAGTGACCATGATTTGAGTGGTGGAGCATGCCAACCGTCTTTTGACTATAAACATATGTGTATAACTACCGCACGTGTGGCTTTGGCATTGGCAGTGACACACTGCAGGGGCCAGGTGGTTTGATATAGCGATATGGCTGCTATACTTTGGAGCCAGTGACCGTGATTTGGGTGGCGGTGCATGCCAACTCTGATTTGACTATAAACATATGTGTATCACTACTGCAGGTGTGGCTTTGGCATTGGCGGTGACACACCGGAAGGGCCAGGCGGTCGCAACCACGATATGGCTGCAATACATTGGAGCCAGTGACCGTGATTTGGGTGGCGGAGCACTTTGACCGCACCTATGGACACATAATGCTGTGTGAATGGCCAATGGCCAGTTCTCAACAGTGCACAGTATACACATGATTCATGGCACAAGATTGTGCACACAATTTACATTTACCCCACTGCTGACTACACATGCCATGTTGGTCTATATGATTGAAAACATTGGCATTTACTCCCTCACATGTCACTTGTGATATTGCTGGGCATGTACACAGAACAGTGTTGTGATGGACTCTCCAATGAGTACACATGTCAATGTGTGATAGGGCTGAGCAACTCACAGTGATGAGTGTCTGACTACACATTTTGCATATGTCACTGTCTACTTTGCTTGGCTCATGCACACACTTGTTGTTTACGCACAGACTGTGATCATTGTGTTGTTGATGTGTGCCCTGTTTGACTTACGCACGGTGTGGCAGGTACAGCAGCTAGGTAGGAGACAGTAGTGTTGCTGTTTAACACACATGCTGTATGAACTACTCTCAGGGCTGCTCATGCAAGATGTGGCCATATCCCTTTGGGCATTCACATAGTCAGATATTGTTTTGGAGGTACTCTCTGTGTGAAAAGTGGACAAGTGTACGACTAGTGTAGCTGAAGGTGTCCCTAAATGTAGGTTGGGCTGTAACCTGATCTGTGATGACAGTCATTGTTGGCAATATGTCAGTCATAACGTAACATGTAGGACACATCTCATGGTGGATTGCATTGACATGTGTCCCCTTTCATTGCACCTAGGAGGAGACCAAATTTGCATCGTCCCTTCACAGCGCTGGCAGACATGGGGGATGATGAGGTCATACGGAAATTCTGTCTGGATCGACCCACCCTACAAGACCTATGTGCTATGTTGGAGCCCCACCTGCGGCCTCACAGAACATATCCGACTACTTTCACACCAACGTCTAAGGTGATGGCGGCCCTGCATTTTTATGCTACTGGATCATTCCAGTACACGGTGTCCAGCGCAGGTGGGGTGTCGCAACCTATATTCAGCATGGTACTACATGATGTCCTGTCTGCTATGCTGACCTACAAGGACAGATAGATCCATTTTCCCAGGAGGCATGAATTGGCAGCTGTGAAGGGTGATTTTTATGCCCTTGGGCACATCCCCAATGTTGTTGATGCCATTTACTGCACACATGTTGGCCTGGTTCCACCACACGCACGTGAGCACATCTACAGGAACAGGAAACATTTCCATTCCATCAATGTGCAAGTGGTGTGCTAGGTAGATATGACCATCTCACACATCTGTGCCAAATTTCCTGGCTCGGCCCATGACTCCTACATCATGCGTAACAGCATTGTGCCACAGCTGATGGCTGATCTGCTTCTGGAGTGTGCATGGATTGTGGGTGAGTATGCAGAGTCAAGTTGCGTGCTGTGTGTGTGACATGCTGTCCTCTGCCACAGTTATATTACAAAGTTGGTCAGTGTATCTCACACCTAGGTGACTGTATATATCAACCGTCCTTGGTTGCTGAGCCCACTGCGGAATCCCAGGACCCCAAGTGATGTCCCCTACAATGATGCCCATGGGAGGACACTGTGCAGTGCCTGCCACGCAGTGCAGGGAGATGCAGGACATGCTCCTGTTAACATCGCTGCAGTGCTGCTGGCAGCAGCGACCGCCGCAATGTTAATGGCCAGAATCTGACCGCCGCGGTCAGATTTCGACTGCAGAGCATCCTGATTGGACCGGGGGTTATGCGGCGGTCCTGGAGGGTGTTTTTTTTCCCGCTACCATGGCGGCTGGAGTGATTTTCCAACCGCCATCCTAATAGACCCCTTTATGTTACAAAAATAAAAATGTCTATTTATTTTGTATGTTTCATCGTGTGCACGATATTCCCTTAATAAAATGTGTTTCTTTACTCTAACTATCTCATTATTAGAAAATAAAGATCATTTAAAAATGTACAAGTCTGATTATTTTTCTATTAATTAATTTTTATGAAATATTTTTCAAAAATGTATCTTTTAATGCAACGTATATTTTTAACTAATATGTATTATCAAAATATATTGTTATAATTAATGTAATTGTAAATATAAAATAAAATATTATACATACACATTACTACTACAAATTATACAAATATTTTAAAGTCACAGACCTATAAACATATATAACATGATATTCCTACACCAATTAGTATAAACTCAAGTAATGTGCTCTACACTACACATGTATAATTTACTATAATACCTACAGTTAATTTAAAATCAGTGAAGGTGCTGGACACTAAACATATAATTTACTATTCCCCCTCTAATTAATATATACTCAGGGAAGGTGCTGGACATTAAAGATATATAATTTACTATTCCCACTCCAGTTAGTATTAAGTCAGGGAAGGTGCTGGACACTAAACCTATATAATTTACTATTCCCACTACAGTTACTATTAAGTCAAAGAAGGTGCTTGACACTAAAGATATATGATTTACTATTCCCACTCCAGTTAATATTAAGTCAGGGAAGGTGCTGGGCACTAAACATATATCATTTACTATTCCCACTCCAATCAATATATACTCAGGGAAGATGTTGGACATTGAAGATATATAATTTACTATTCCCACTCCAGTTAGTACTAAGTCAGGGAAGGTGCTGGACACTAAACAAATATAATTTACTAATCCCACTCCAGTTAGTATGAAGTCAAAGAAGATGCTTGACACTAAAGATAAATAATTTACTATTCCCACTTCAGTTAGTATTTAATTCAATTCAATTCAATTAGTCTTTATTCGATAATTTCAATCATAAAAGACACAGTACAACATAAAAGTGTCATCTAAAATAATAAATACCGCCCTAAGAGCATACAATATTTACAAGATTTAATATCAACATTATCGAAAATTTCTAACTATTGTAAACTATATAATAACATATTATATTTAAAAAAACACATAAACCAATTAATAAAATTCAAACAGGGGAGCCTTCTTTTCGGGGGCACAATCAAGCAACACGTGGAATTCCCATACCAGCCTCCAGGTTTTTCCGTCTCAGAACCAGTTGATATAACAATATCTGGGCGGGTATTAGATACCAGAATACAAAATTCTGTCATACATGATCTGGTACCGAAATTAGAACACAGTGGCTTAAGCCATCTGCGACGGGGCCCAGCTGGGCACACAAAAAGTACATGGATTGCCGACTCTTCCTTTGATGGGCACGAAGGGCAATTGATATCTGTATCCTTATTCCATTTAGCAGTGAAATATCTAAGGGGAATGGTACCTTCTCTAAATTGGTGGTATAGTTTTCTGTCACAATATTTGGTGATCAAATTCCAGTATGCCTCTTATTCCGTAAGAAGTGTATGCTCCATAAAGATACCTGTGAGCGAGCTACTGCTTACTATCAACAGGGTCTTCCTAGAAATCATGGCCCAGTAGAGATCTTTATACAAAATTTTGCTGGGAAATGAATCCCTATTGGATCTTCCCACAAGTGGCTGAGCCCCATATCATTCAAGTTACTCTTGATCTTCTGCAACCATTTAATCTTTGAGGACTGGGCGGCTTGTCTTATGTACATAAGGGCATTGGCGTAAGACGCCAATTCTGGAGTGGTCCAGATCCTCCTCCAATAGGCTAAGGGTCTGAATCCCGCAACGTCATCAATAGAAAGACAGCCTAAGTCTAACAACAGGGGCTTGATGGGGGTGGATTGAGGCAGGGTGGTCAGTGATCTCAGGAACTTATTTTGCGCAGTGACTAGGGATAATAGATTTTCAGACCCCCATAGATCTGCGCCATATATTATATAAGCTCTGACCTTTCCGTTGTAAATCGATAAAGCTGGCCCCACCGGTTTATTACTAGAAAGTCTTTATTCTTTAAGTAGGGCTCCTGTTTGCTGGTTGTGTCTAAGAACTAGGACATCTAACTCTGGAGTCCAGTTCATCCTCCTACCCATAGTCACACCCAAATAAGTAAAGGTGTCTGTTTGCTCCAAAGGCACTTCGTTCATTACAACTCTGCTTAATATGTTTGTGTTGATGCAGCACCATGATTTTGGTTTTATCAACATTAACTACAAGTTCATGATCGTTGCAGAATTCTGAAAATCTGTCAAGGGCACTTTGCAGACCAGATTGAGTTTTAGATAAAATTAAAGTGTTGTCTGCAAACATTAATAGAGGGACCCTTGAACCGGCAATGGTGCATCTTTCGGAAAGTTAGTGTAATACTAAATTACCTTATTAATAAACAGGGAGAATAGGGTAGGGGCAAGGACACACCCTTGCCGCACCCCCTTATTTACAGGGAAGTGGTCAGGTAATTCACCGTGCTGTCCCCACCTAACTTGGGCGTAGTTTGCCTTGTGCAGTCTAATAACAAAGCTTAAGATTTCTTGGGGCATCCCCGCCTCCTTTAGGATATCCCATAGCTTGTGGCAAGGGATCAAGTCAAATGCTGATTTTAAATCAGCAAATGCTGCGTAGAGAGTACCCCCGCAAGAATGACTGTACTCCAGTATATCAGCATGAATCTGAAGACTTGGTCAATAGTACTGACGTGGGGGTGAAAACCCGCTTGGTATGTAGATAGTGCATCCTGATCCACTATCCATTCATTGATTCTACCTAGGACAAGTCTAGCAACTATTTTCCGAAGGGTGTCAATTAGGCTTATTGGTATATAGTTGCTAGGATTGGCACGGTCACCCTTTTTATATATGGGAATGATTTCAGCACCACGCCAAGTATCTGGAATCTGCGTGCCCCTAACAATAGCATTTATAATGAGAAAAATGTACTCGGTCCAATTCCTCCTGTCTTCTTTAAAAATATCGGCTGGGATACAATCCGGGCCCGGAGCCCTCCTTGATGGAACCCCTTCCAGGACCCGTTCTATTTCCCTTTTATCAAACATTAGAACACCCTCTATGATGACCTCATGATAAACAGTTAAGCCACTCGGAGAAGAAGCAAATTGGGCCTGGTAGTGTTCCACCCACAATTCAAGAGATACGTTGTTCACTGGATTGGGCCCAATCGCACCACTGCCCCACTTTACTAATTGCCAGAATGTAGTCCAATTTTTCCTATTACTAGCATTAGCTAGAGACTCCCTCCTGTCCTCATCAAAATCTTACTTTGCCTTTAGCTGCAAGCTAATTTGACTTCTTGAGAAGTTCCAACCCTAATGACATCTGTAAGTTGTTTAAATGCGGCTCTACAAGCCTCATTATACCATTTGGCCGATTTGTTTATAGGTCGCTTATTTATTATGAACAAGGATTTCAGTTTGACAAATAGGTCTTCATGCGCTTTCTTATGGGCCATAAAAGAGTTCTAGCAAGCCCAGTAATAGTAATGTTTAATCTACCATAGCCCTAATCTGTGCTACCGATGCCTCATCTACAGAAACCTTAGCCCATTTCAGCCGATGGCAATCGTGAGACATGATCACTTTGCCCACTGCTATTTCCATTTCTGCCCCTATGAGGTCCAAACCCTTCCCAACCAAAGTAAGTACCAGCGGATCATTGTCACTCTCAGGTCTTTGGTATACCTGTATGTCCACAAGTCCGGGCCAAAGCTCTAAACTAATAAGAACATAGTCTGTTCTACTGCTTCTAGAACCATTGGAAAAGGTGTTAATGCCTCCATATCGGAGGGGGATCTTCCATTTAAAGCCCTTAACCCCCGCCCGAGGGACATGCTTTTTAGTTGTAACGCTGCCTCAGTCCATTTCTTAATAAGCGGCAGCAATAGGGATGGTATCCCCCAACCCTGATCTTCCTCCATGGTAAGGCTGTAATCATCAAGGCTCAAATGTACAATTGAGATCACCTGCGATAACCAGGGAATTTGGGCCATCTAAATCGTTAATAATCGTATCCAAGTTGGGGATGGTTGGTGACGCTTTCCCTCCCACAATCCCTCTCGCATATACGTTGAAAAAAATATAAAGTCAATCTCCCCCTTGACAAGTACTTTGATAGCAAGAATATCTGGGCTGTCTATTGGCAGTTCCTCTACTTGGAACAATGTCTGTTGCTTGGCCCAAATAATCAATCCTCCACTAGGTCTCCCCCTTCTATTAGCAATTGCTGCCTTGCCAAAAGCCAGATAGCCTGGACGATGGATTGTATCTACTGACCATGTCTCTTGAAGGGCAATTAGATCATACCCCTCAACAAAACATGACCAATCAGATGACAAGGTCTTTGGCAAAAGACCGGCAATATTCCAGGACAGGAGAGAGAGTTGGGGGGAAGTGGTACCCATAGGTTCTGCAGCACAAAGTGCGGATTCCAAGCCAACCGAACTCTCAGCTGGTGTTTGTTGGGGTCTCTTCCTTATACTCAGTGGGGGAGTAGGTGGACTGTCATAGTATGCATCCCTAACAGAAATGGGGGGAAGGAGTCAATCGCACTGCTCTAGATCAGATAATGGGAAGTAGCTATTAGTCAGGGGGACCTCTATTGGTCTATTTGCTTGGCTCTATGGAGCCCGATATTGCCTATTCCCCCCCGTGGAAATTCAGCACATTCGGTGGATAGGGCCCAGATCTATAGAAAAACCCTAACGGTAGAATAAACACCTTATCCATATATTTGCCTTCCATCCCTCATAAATTATCCAATAAAAATCTAGTTATGTGCACGTTATTGAAATTAACAATTACACAGTCACCATTTCCTTCCTTCCTCTAAAAGCCAATCCACAGCTTTTGTCTGGCCATGATCATGTGCTTATCCACAATCTCTTCCCAGATCCCAACATCCTTTAGACGGTTGGTGAGCCAATGCAGAGCTTTTAACATAAGTTGATCAGTCATTTCGATCTGCATTGCCTGTAGCGGTGGAACATTTGCTAGAACAACCATTAGGGGGCTGCTGCCTGGGGAAGATGAAGATTCATAGACTTAGGTTGCACATCATTTGATCCCGGACCTCCAGGTCATTGTGTGTGGGTTGATAGGCTTGGTTGGCTGGCAGGGAGGCAGGTGTCACAGCTGGGGTCCTTGGTTGGAGCGGTTCCTACCTCCACTCTGCCAGCACCGGAAGGGCTTAGAATCGATTGGGCAAACTCACTTGACAGGTTCCCTGGTGCTGCGTCGCAGGGATAGCGTTTTTCTGAGCTACTGCTGCTAAACCTATATGTGGGCCAAAAGCAGATGGTTTGGTTACTTGTCAGCTTGGTGGCTTAGGTTTAGCTGTGACCTGGGCTGATACTAAATTCGCTGGTTGGTTAGTTATGGTCACAGATGTAGACTTGAGGTGAGCTGAAAGACCCTCAAGAGCTAAAAGACTTGATTTTGCTCGGGATTCGACATTAGCAAATCTATAGGTAATGGGAGATGATAAGGTTGACAGAAGGTTTTCCAGCCTTCTCCACATTTCCTCATTGGAATTCCTACAGTGGCCACCCATTGCCCCAAAGTAAAAATCTGGGGGAATCAGAGCTTGATTGCTTATGGTGATTTGCTCATCTACTTCAGCGCATCCTCCATCTTTATTAATTCTAGGCTCTTTCGCAGTTGTTGGCCTTTGGGAACCACCACCTCTCTTTCTTTTGGCTTCAGGATCAGGAATAGATTTATTAGTGATTTTTTTTTTTTGCAAAGATCTAGCTGACGATATTAAAGGAACACTAGTAGCAGTATTTTACTGTGCTCTCCGACGAGCCTACTGGTGTAGACACAGAACCGCTGACTTCATTGGTAATCGTAGCAGTGGTTGAATTTGCGACAGAATAGGCTGGAGAGAGTACTGAGGCAAATAAACCTAAAGACGATCTTTCCATTAATTGCGGGTCCAAGGACAAACGGCGCTCAGTTAGCGCTATCTTCAGTTAGTATTAAGTCAAGGAAGGTGCTGGACACTAAACCTATATAATTTACTATTCCCACTCCAGTTAGTAATAATTCAAAGAAGATGCTGGATACTAAACATTTATAATTAACTATGCCCACTCCAGTTAATATTAAATAAAGAAATATGTTGTTTAATAAAACTATATAATTTACTATTACCCCTCCAGTTACGATAAAATAATGGAAAGTGCTGTAGACTACACATTAATAAATAGAAATATAACATATTACACATAATTAATAATTGATAAAGCCACTACTCTCAATTGTTATTTATTTTTATTTTTTAATATTTCTTACAATAAAATATTATTAATAATATATAATAAATAAATATTATAAAACAAAACTACATAATTTTTAGTTGTTTCATTATATCAATTACAGAAATTTAAATATTTTAATCTATTAATAAACTCAAATATATTGACTAAATATAGTTAATTAATCCACATTCATTTAAATTAATTATTTTCAACAATGTTTTTACCATTCTTATTACTTAAAAATACAAAATGATTTATCATTTTATAATAAAAATTCCATGAAATTCATACATTTGACACATTGATTATTATATTTTAAATTAATTAATTATTTGTAAATTTTTTGTTAAAAAAAAAATATATACATTTTATAAAATATTACATTATATTGTAATGCACTCCCCAACCCTCTTCCCTATAAACACAATTTTGCACTCATAACCTAAATATTTCAAATTATATTTTTTAATTTCAATTTCAATTTTACATTTATTTTACAAATCTAAAGTTCTCCCCACCCTCAGCCCCTATAAATACAACATCCCATTCCTAATAACTCAATTTCTTTATTTACAATTTATATTTAAAATGAATGTATTAAATGTTTCATTATTTTTAAAACACTCCCCACCCTTATCCCCTAAAAACCCAACATCCCAATGCTAAAACAATTTTTTAATTTCAATTAATTCATTTTTAAATTTCCAAATTGTATTTATTAATTTTTTTTAAACACTCCCCACCCTTATCCCCTAAAACCGAACATCCCACTCCTAAATCAACATTTCATATTTAAAATGATCAAATACTTGAATTTTTTTTAATTAATTTCTCATTATTTTAAAACACTCCCCACCCTTATCTCCTAATAACCCAACACCCGCTCCTAAAACTTCTATTGCAAAAAATATTTTTTACAATATTCAACAACTGTTATTACATAAAAAAACAATATTTTATTATAAAATAATACCATAACGATATTTTAAAAAAAACAATATTTTATACATTCTATATTTGTTTTCTCGATATTTTACACAACACTAAAAAATGATGTTTTATTACGATACTTTTGATTCGATGTTTTATATTTTATATTTTAAAGGAGAAAAAATCTGATATTTTTAAGATATTGATATATATATATAACATCGATATTTTAGTATTGTCGATATACTAAACTCGATATTATTGTATATCGATATTAAAAATTCGATATTATGACTAGTTATCGGTGGATATAGCCAAGCTACAGGGAAAAATTGGTAGTTTTATTTGGTCCTCGAATAGCTTGGAAAAAGCTGAGAAGAGGGCTTGAGGCTGGAGAATTGGTTTTACCGGACCTACTTACCTACTGTTATGAAAAACGTCTGCATGTTGGCAAATAAGACTGATAGGTCATCACTGGGCCTATTGTTTGAAGCTATGTTAGAGGATGTCTGCCAAGGCCAGCACCATTTTCTCTTTAAATATGGCGACCCAAAGTTCTTTTTTTAAAGTGAGGCTGAAGATCTTAAGGTCTAAAACCTAGTTTTACATAAGAAAGAGACTGAAAATTCCATACTACTCATCGCTGGCTCCGATCTGGGAATCTCCAGGCACCCCTGAATGCCTGAGAGATCAACTTAGTCAGCCTTTAAAAGCAGGAGGCTTATATTACTGGGCAGATCTTAAAAAGGACTTCAGTTTAGTGAGTTGGGGAGTGCTTAATAACCTTACTAGAGGAAGACTGACCAGGTGTAAGTATTACCAGCTTTGTTCCTGGTGGGCTACACAAGATTGGTCTCAGGAGGAGGAGGACTCAAAGTTGGACCAGGTGATGAGAACAGATAAGCGGATTAAAGAAATATCCTTTTGGTACTGGGCCTTTTTGGAAGCAGAGGACAACATAGGAACCGAAATCACAAACCTATGGGGGAGAGAGTTTAGGGAGGAAGACATAAAGAAACTGTGGTTTGACTTCTTTGGTATGCTGCGAACATTGGTAAAACCTGCATCACTTAAGAGGAATCATTTGTTTACCACCTACAGAGTCTACTGGTCTCCTCTGAAGCTATTAAAGGTTACAGGCAACACATATAATTGTCCAAGGTGTATGCACATGGCAGCAGATGATATGCACCTGTTCTTGGAGTGTCCAAAAATGAAACCTTATTGTTCTGGGGTATGTAACTTTTTGGGGGAACGACTCGGCAAACCGATCAAGATAAGCTCCTGCTTAATATTCTCTGGACTTACTCAAGGCTATCCGTTGAATGCACCCCGGTCTAAGCTTATATTCTATGTGATAGTTTTGGCGAGACAGGAGATTTGTAGGCTCTGGAAATCTGAAACTCCTCCATCTTTCACTGAGTGTTTAAAGAACATTATATATACACAAGTGAATAGGATATGGCCTGTGACCCAAGATGTAGAGATAAGATCTGGATGGCACTAGTGGACTGGACGGAGAAGACACGTGGGTCCAGTGATTAAGCCAAACATGCTGTCGGTCCTGGCCTCTCCAGTATTCTCCCGATGGTTCCCCTATGCGAACAGGAGATGGAAGTGGAAACAGCACTGTTCTTATGGGGAATCTCCATTCTTTCTCTCTTTTTGAGGGTCTCCACATTCCGGCATAGAGAGATAAGAGGAGTCCAAACAAGAGAATTAGTAAAATGAGGACACAAAAAACCCAATTGTGTCCGTAACAGCTTGACCATTAAAATATTGAGGAAAACTCAACAATAAAATTATTATAAAACATTTTAAAAAAACATAAAAATGCACAAACAATTTCTTTTTATGTACAGCATAATCTAAAACCTGAATGTCCAACATCTATCCATGCTTGAACACAAGGAACTTTTAAGCAATACAATTGTATATCTCTTTATTATTTTCCTTATGCATTTATACCCTAACTATGTAGTAATGTATCTATAATTATTAATTTACTCCTACTGTAGAAAGGAAAAAAGAAAGAAAAATCTCCAACTCCCTCCAATGCACTACTCTATGTCTCACTCTACACCTCTCTCAATTTATCCTCAACCTTCACTCTTTGACTCATTCCAAACCTAATTTTACTTCTATGGTCTCTCTAAGATCCTTTCTTAGATCCTCCCTACTCTATCCCTCCTTGACTCACATCAAATCTCCTTCTACTACTATGATCTTCCATATAAACCTTTCTAGACTCCACCTTCTTCGACTCACCTAAACCTAATTTTACTACTATGATCTCCAAAATAACACCTTATAAGCTCTTTCATCCTGTCTTCCTCCTCTGACCCATCTCAAACCTCATTTTACTGCTATGATGTCTCTAATAGCCCTGTCTAGATTCTTCCTTTCTCTATCCCTGCTTTGACTCATCCCAAACCTCATTTGACTAATATGAACTTCCAAATAACACTATCTAGACTCTTCCCGCCTCTATACCACCTTTATCCAATTCACTCAAACTAACAAACTACTGTGTCCACTACTTAAATTAACAATTTAAATTTTTCCATACTAATGCACCACTAATCCAGAGTAGGCTACAAACCAAAAAGTGATTCAGTGCTTTGTCTCGGGTAGTAAGTGCTATATAAATACAATTACAATTACACTATGTGAAATGTTGCCTTCCTGCTGCATACTCTGTGGCATTTGAATTTCCCCCAGCTCCCCTGCACCACAGCAATGCAACGCGGTGCAGACAGGAAGATGGCGCAGGAGAGAAGAAGGAGTAAACCAACCACCAACCCCCAGGTAAAGGACATAAAAAAAGAGAGAAGCAAAGGTTCTGTAGGTTTGCACTCCTTTTACAATTTATAAATATATATAAAAAAGGGGTCATGAACAGAACCAGAGCTTCTCATCTTGGTCTTGGCCAGCCCTTTCCACATTTAAATCCATGGAGGTCATCCTCCTCAAAAAGAGAAGAGTGTGAAGAAAGAGAATCACTATTTTGAAAAAAACACAAAGGGGGAGTTTTACCAAAACTACATGCAACGCAGTGCAGCCTCCCGTGAGGCTGCGCTGCGTTGCGCAACAGGGAAGGAGCAGGTGAACGCCATATTTTCAAAGATATGGCTCTCTCCTCCCCTTTCCCTAGCATCAGAGCTGATTACAGCTGCTGTGCGCCATGCACCACCTTTGCGAAATAGCTCTAGGTTGTGTGTGTGAGTCTATCATAGGTTGTGTACTGGAAGGGTTCCCTTCCTGTACAAAATACTATGCCTAGACACGAGAGAAAGCTTTTCCCACATTGTATGCATGCTGCACAGTGCAGCATGAATGCAAAGTCAGAAAAGGAACGAGAAATGAAAGCATTTCTCCTTCCTTGTGCCTAGATTAAAATGGGGCAGTTTTATCATTGGGAACGCCCATGCACCACCCATGGTACACCCCCATGGTGCAAAGTAATGCAAAGAAGTGCTATGCGCTGCTTCGCATTACTTTGACATTATTTCCAGTGCTAAAAAAGTTTATGGCTGGAAAGTAAATTTGGAAAAAAAGATTTTGCGTCGGTTTGCATCACTTTTGTGATGCAAAAACCAGTGCAAAATCTTAGTAAATCTCCCCCAAAATGCAAACTATGTTAAGGATGGCGAATATGGATTTCACTGTGGGACCATCACAAATGTAGAGCATGTATTGCTTACTTTTCCAATTGATAAAACTCCTGGAACTATGGGGTCTATTAGGATGGAGGTCGGAAAACCACCCAACCGCATTGGTAGTGGAAATCAATCATCCGCTGGTACCGCGGCAAAATCGGCGGTCCGATTAGGATCAACTGCCACAAAATCCCAACCGCGGTGGAACAACGACATGAAAGACTGCTGGTAACGGGCAGAGCTGGTGAAAATCCGTCCGCGGTGGTCAAATTCATGGCGAAAACACTCTCAACTGCCGCGAGGCCAGCGGAGTGACCGCATGTAAAATTAGGATGGCCCGATGTGACAGCGGAATGTTCCGATGTGACAGCGGAATGTTCCGCTGTTTCCGACCTCCACGATCGCAAACAGTGATAAATGGGAGAGCCGGCGGAAGGGCTGTTGCATAGCCACCGCTGCAGACGCTCCGTGACAAATATGGCAGTTTACCCAGCTAGGAAGGCGCAGAGGAAAATGCTGATAAACTTCCTCACCTATTCGGTGAAGGAGCTCGTGCTGGGGCGCTCTTTGAAAGAGGGTTCTTTAATGTATGAAACTTTTAGCTACCAAATAGGATCGGACCTTGGAAAAAGAAGGGCTCAGAGGCAGTGGGAGCTGGGGATCAGAATGAATGACCTGCGGAGCAAGGACGCCCAGGTTTAAATGAAGTTTCCGGCCATGTTAAAAATAATGTGGCAAAACAAAGTGCATAACATCAGCAATCTGGAGGAAGTCGATACCTTCCTAGCACAGATGGAGGGATGAGTCTCATAAGGAAAGTGGGTACCGTCAGTAAAGATAGAGAAATTTTATCTATTTAATATGAAGTAATAGGCTGTTTCTTTTCATCTTTTTTTAATGCTTCTGTTTAGGATGGGGGGGTCACGAAGGGTGGATTGTATCGCCTAGGGAGTAGAAAGGGGTTTTCCGGTGGGGGGGCACTGGGTGTGGGGAGCAGAGGGCAAAAAAGAAAAAAAATGTGTCCTCATGATTGAATTGGGCTCTATATTGGAGGAGTTAGGATGCTATAAGGAAAAAAAGCCCCAGACATGGATAGGCTGAATGTAATCAAATTGCTAACATGGAAGGTGAATGGGCTGAGAAATAGGGGAAAGATGTCCTGGGTAACAGAATTTTTAATGAATAGCGAGGCACACATTATATTTTTACAAGAGACCCATCTGTAAAAACAAGAATGTAGAGAAAGTTATAGCAAAATAAGATGGGTCCAGGTGGTACTCTGTTCCGAGCAGAGAGGAAGCACAAGGGGAGTGGCCCTTTTTATAAGAACTAAAGCAGGAATAAGAATAGTTAAGTATGAGACAGACCAATCAGGGAGATGGTTGGTGGCCACCATAATGATTTAAGATAGCCCTTTAGTATGTGCAGTCTACTATGGGCCAAATAAGGATAACCCGGAGGCCTTATCAAAGCTCAAATCTTGTCTTTTAAAGACAACAGCACAGATTATTATGGGAGGTGACTTTAATCTAATTCTAAATAAAGAATTATACCGTACTTCATGAGTAAAGTACATTAGCCCTCCAAAAACATTTGCGAGCTTAAAGAATATGTTAAGGGAATTTAACCTTGAGGACATCTGGCGCAGCAAAATGGGGGAAGCTAGAGATTTTACTTTCTATAGTAAAATGCACAGACACCATTCCTGTATAGATTATTTCCTTTTAGATCTGGAGCTATATACAGACGTGGAGGCAGTAAATCATATTCCTGAAATTTTATCGGATCACTCAGCAGTGGTTATAACCCTGAGGTTTTAGCAAAAAGAGAGACAGAGGAGGTGGACATTGGATAGGACTATCTTATTAGATGAGGAAGTGACATGTGATTTGGAGGAAAGAACAGCTGAGTATTTCCGATTCAATATGGGCTCAGCAAAAGATCAGATGGTCTGGGATGCTTTTAATGCATATGTAAAGGGGTTACTAAGGTCTATAACAGGGAAAAAGGAGGGCTGCGAAACAAGAAGAGAAGAAAATCAGAGAGATTAAGGAAAAAGAAGGGTACCTGCAGAAAGCATTGATGGAAGGTTTAAGTAATGTACCAGTATTAGTAAAGGAATTGGAGAGTCGGCAGGCTCAGTTCCAGGTGCAGCTAGATAAAAAGCTACTAGACAGATGGAGAGCGAGTAAGCTTCAGCACTTCGCCTATAGAGAGAAGTGTAGCTCATTGCTGACCTGGAAAGCGATAGCAGATAGGGCCAGAAATACAATAAGAAATCTAATTAGAAGCGGGTCAGGAGAAGTGCTCTATGCCGATACAGATATTTGTGGAGAAGCTCGAAGCTTCATGAGCAATTTATATAGTGAAGATATAACACCCGATCGAGAGAGTATAGAGAACTGGTTAAAAATGATGACACCCCCTCAATTAACAACAGAACAGAAGAAAGCCCTAGAAGCAGACATCACAGAAGAAGAAGTTAGGGTACAGTGCAAAAAAATGGTAAGGGGAAAGGTAGCTGGACTAGACGGTTTTGCAGTTTAAGGTATACATATGCATTATAGATAGAGTGGTGCCAGTTCTAAAAACTCTGTTTAATAAAATGTATAACAATGGGGAAAATCCATCTAGTTCACGGGCAGAGGCCATGGTTACGTTAATTTTAAAACCAAATAAAGATCCGCAGAAGATAGATTTGTATGGACCTATATCTCTTTTAAATGTAGACAATAATATTTTTTCAGAAATTGTGACATCACGAGTTGCCAAGGTTATAAAATGGGTCATCCACCCTGACCAAAGTGGTTTCATACCAGGGAGGCAGCTCAATGAATTAACTTTCCAGATGATGGGAGCTATAGATATTGCAGAGACTCGAAAAATACCATTAACTATAGTGGCAATAGATGCCAGCAAAGCTTTTGATCAAGTGAACTTGGCATATTTGTGGGAGATCTTAAATAGCTTTGGTTTTCCGAGAAATATGGTATGGGCAGTGCAAAATTTATATCTGAATCCCAGGGCTAAGGTGTTGGTTAACGGGGAATTATCAGACTGGCTCAGTATTACGAGAGGTACAAGCCAAGGGTACCCCCTGTCCCCGCTTTTATTCAATCTATATAAAGAGCCTTTCGCTAATTGGATCAGGGCGGACCTCATCATTTCTCCCTTTATATCTGGTGGGTTCAAAATAAAATTGTCTTTATAAGCAGACAACTTGAACCTTTATACTACAAACCCTCAAGAATCAATTCCTTACCTAATGAGGAAGGCGGAGAGTTTTGGTGAAATCTCGGGCTATAAGGTTAATACTGGAAAAATGGAAATAATGGAGGGGAATCAGAGGATGAAGAGTTAGGGGGCCAAAAATCAAATGCAATATCTTGGGGTACTGATATCTCAGAAATTAGAGGATATACCTGTAGTGAATTGGAAGAAAGTTAGTAAGGAGATAACGAGTTTATTGTTACGATGGGCGAACCTACTACTAAACCTCGATGGGAGGGTAAAGCTCGCAAAAATGATTATACTTCGTAAAATTACCTTTCTTTATAGCTCTATCCCTCTAACTTTCCAGAAGGTGGATATGGATCACTGACATAATATTGACAGACCAAATATCGACATACCAAAATATTGGCACTAAAATTTCAATCACACTATTATCTATGAGCAATACTTAGTAAAAAAAATACACAAACATCGAAACCATATCATCGTCAATTAAAAATATCATTTTAAAAATTATTGAACACACGAATATCGTAAAATAAAATATTGACATTTCTTTAAAAATATACAAAATGTACTAAATATCAAAATTAAAAATATAGACAGTAAAATTATTGTTTTTATACAAATATTGACTATTTAAAAATGACTAAAATGAACATATCTTTACACCAAAATTTATTTTTACACTATAAACACTCATTACACACATTACAAATATAATACGATCTTTTTATAACATAAACATATAAAAGCATAAAATATTAGCAAAACACACTAATAAATAATAAGTAAAATATTATTAAAATATAATACATTCAGCATTTAACATTAAAAGCAATGTAAAACACACTTAACGAAATTAGTTAAAAACAAAATAGCACTAACAGCTTCTTAATTAGCGTTTGCCATATAGGGAAACCAACTGCCAAAACAAAACAAAATAATTAGAAACTAATTAAAACTTCACACTAATAAAATACACCAATAACATTAAACTATCAATGAAATCAACACTATATACAACAAAAAATGTATATTTAATTTACACTTAAAACCTGCAAGAACAAAGAAGGGGAGACTCTGCCGGATTACTTCCAGAACCCCAGATTTACATTACAGACAAAAATCCTTGTAACTGCACTAAGTAAGTAAAACTACATTTAAAATATAACACTACTTATAGTCTTCACCAAAAAATATATATAAAGCATAATTCACTAATATGTCTCTCTTAAACGTATATCTCCTCTACAGATATCTTTTAAAGCAGCCAAAAAATACTACAGCAGCATCAACAATAAAGTTACTAAGAAAGTAAGTATATGATATTTTTGTATTAAACCTCTCCCTAAAATACCCACCCAAAGACCCACTTTTTCACAATGTCCCCACCACCTACAACACAATACAACAAAAATATTAAAATTATATTTTTTCCTCCCAACAAATTGAAAATACAAGATTGAAAAAATTGCTGCAGCATTTTCATTTAAATCAAAAGCAACATTGTAAGTATATCCAAAGCAATGTATATTTATTTATTTAAAAACTATACTGTATTATTTGTATTTATTTTTATATATATTTTCCTTAGCACTAAAAAGACCACCATGACTGAAGACCCACAATGTATTATGTCTCTAAAAGGGAAGATGTTATTATGTTACATGGGTTATGTATAAACACAAGAAAAACAAACTGGTTTAAAAGTGTTTTGGAAATGTAGCAAATATTATTCGAACAAATGTTATGGAGAGTTATAGCACAAGAAACTACTGTTGTATCTGAAAAAGGACATAATCACCCTCCAAATGTAACAGAGATTGAAGTAAGAGAGGCTCTTGAATCAGTAAAAGAAGCTAGCACTAGTACAGATAGACCTACCACAGAAATACTAAAACAACAGTTACTAACAGTACCCCAAAATGCATCTAGCCAATTACCCTCTATTGATTCATTAAAAAGAACAATAGCTAGACAAAAGAAAGTCACTCCAACTACTATACGTGCCCCTAAAACCTTTCACGAGGTAGAGATTCCCCCTGAACTAAGTGTAACACACAATAATGAACCATTTATACTATTTAATAATAAATGCAAAGATAAAAGAATCATTATGTTTGCTACTACAAACAATTTATTCAAATTACAACAATGTGACACATGGATGGTGGATGAAACTTTGAAATGTATTCCAAACATTTTATCAGTTGTACACAGTCCATGGTCTGTTTCAAAATACTAATATTCTCTTTTTCTATACACTACTCCCCAATAAACAACATTCTACCTACCTTGAAATTCTAAACAAAATGAAACAAGAAACGAATAATAATTTTCCTCAGAAAATAATTATTGATTTTGAACAAGCCATGATTAATTCTACATTTAAATGCTACCCACGTACAGCAATCTGGGTGGCTAGTACCATTTTAACCAATGTCTATGGAGACACCTGCAAAAGTCAACCCTAAGGGGTTGATTCGATCTAGCTCGGACAGCCCTCCCAAAGCTGTCCGTAGCGTTACCTTTCGACCGACTCGTTCCGGGAGCAGGTTCACCCGGACTAGGAAGTATGATACGCAAATGTATCCAAATCCTGAGCGACATGTACGTTCTGAAACTAGCAAAATTTTCTTTATGAGCCGGCTCCATAAACGCTGAAATGGAGTCGTCCGGAAGCTTTTTCACAGCAGTTTCCGGCCGGTCAAGTACGATGCGTACTTTCTACACGCCGCCCCGATTTGTGCCACAACACGATTCACGGTTACGAGACGAACCAACGCTCTACGCCCACGGCACAAACCTATGAGCAAGGCCTACAAGAGAAACCAACCATGTATCTGATTGCGCATGTCATCCCTGTACTGTACATCTATGACCGAATCAACAACAGGAATCGATACGCACTCCGCAAACGGTAAGTTCGACACCCATATGGGGTGGATAGCGATAACTACGAGCAGTCTCAACCTATAGGGGGTGGATGGCTATCATTGCCAGCATTGTCCAGCCCATAGGGGGGGTGAATGGCTATCACTGCCAGCAGTCCCAACCTATAGATGGGTGGATGGCTATCCCTGCCAGCATTGTCCAGCCCATAGGGGGTGGATGGCTATCACTGCCAGAAGTTCCAACATATAGTGGGGTGGATGGCTATCACTGCCAGCATTGTCCTATCCACAGGGGGGTGGATGGCTGTCACTGTCAGCAGTCCCAACCTATAAAGGGGTGGATGGCTATCACTGCCAGCAGTCCCAAACCATGGGTGGATGGCTATCACTCCCAGCACTCTCTACCCAAAGGGGGATAGATAGCTATCACTCCCAGCATTGTCCAGCCCACAGGGGGATGGATGGCTATCACTGCCAGCAGTCCCAACCTATAGAGGGGTGGATGGCTATCACTGCCAGCATTGTCCAGTCCATAGGGGGGTGGATGGCTACTACTGCCAGCAGTCCCAACCTACAGAGGGGTGGATGGCTATCACTGCCAGCATCGTCCAGTCCGTATGGTGGCTGTCACTGCCAACAGTCCCAACCTATAGAGGGGTAGATGGCTATCACTGCTAGCAGTCCCAAACCATAGGAGGCTGGATGGCTATCATTCCCAGCACTCTCTACCCAAAGGGGGATGGACAGCTATCACTGCCAGCACTGTCCAGCCCATAAGGGGGTGGATGGTCTAATACTCACCAACCACTATCATGGGCATATTGTAAATTGTGTGTAAAATGCCAGCCACAGTGACACAGAAAGGGAAAACTTACTTTAATGCACATCACAGGTGTGACCAAAAGGTAATTGTGTGGTTCAAACCCCCATTGTCATGAAGAATGTGTAAATAAGGAACAACCCCGCCCCCTCACTAATGTGACCAACATGTGAGTGTGGGGCTCAACCAGCCCCCCAATGTCAGGAGTAATGTGGAAATGGGGTGAAACCCCCCTCACTGCAGTGACCAAAATGTGAGTGTGGGGTTCAACCACCTCCCCCATGTCAGGATCAATGTGGAAATGGGGTGAATCCCCCCCACTGCCCTGACCAAAATGTGAGTGTGGGGTTCCACCCCCCCAATGTCAGGATTATTGTGGAAATGTGGTGAACCCCCTCACTGCAGTGTCCAAAATATGAGTGTGGGGTTCATCCACCCCCAATGTCAGGATTAATGAGGAAATGGGATGAACCCTCCCTCACTGCAGTGATAAAAAGGTGAGTGTGGGGTTCCAAATACCACCATGTGCCAACAATCTGGTATGATGGCTCCAAAAACACAAGCAATGTAGTGAGTAAGTAGTGGTTGTGTGACACACAAACCTAGATATGTTAAGGAAAACGCTGTTGTACCTACAAAATACACTCATCTATGTGCATACAATTATCAACCATGGGGGCTGACAATGCCTCAATTATACAATAGGATAATGTATAGCAAGTTTCACGGATAACACAGATGACTTGTTCATCATCCATGCGTTAAAATGCATGTCCAGTGGAGACGGGTCTAGTCAGAAAAAACTAATGTCAGCACTACATATGTGCAACAGTGGAAACCAAAGATGTGAAGTGCTACAAAGGATGTTACACTCCCTGTGCAAATGTATTGGGATCGTGACGACCTGAATTCATAGCCAGTGATGATTTGGAGACATACTATAATAGGACACATGGACCATGGCCCACATGCAGTCCATCACAACACCATATCTATTATTGTCAACAATCAATATCACAACAACAACTTCAGTACACGCATCAGTAAAATCATGTACATGAAATGCAATACGAGTAAATAACAAAAATAAGCTCTATTCAGCAGGTAAAAAAAATGATTCCAAGTACTGAATAACAAAAGACCAATGGCCAGTTCATGTCAATAGTCCTCCATGGGTGGTATGTGACAAGTTGTCACCCATTGCTTACCTGCACTGACATGAGTAGGGGACATCTCCCCTTGGAAGGGCATCTATGGTCGCAGGCCAGGCACCGCAGGGACAGGCTCAGAGGATACCAGAATGGGGCAGGGGAGGGGTAGTGGGTACAGGGGTCTCTGAAGTAACTGCAGTGGATGTGCCTGATTGAGTGTGTGCGGGCTCCCTTGCAATGACCATGTCCGATGGAGTGGGCGGGGGCACCACTGCAGTGTCCAGGTCAGTTTGGGGGGAGATGGTCTCCACTGCAGTCGCAGGAACTGGCTGAGGGTGTGGTGTTGTGGGAGTGTAAGTGCTTGTGGAAGGGGGGAGGGCCTAAGCATCCTGGTACTGATGTACCGGTGTGTTGGTGAACCTGGGACAGGGTGTGGTGTGGGGACTTTGGGAGGGGTGGCCTGGGGTCAAGAAGACGGAGACTGTATGGTGGAAGTGTCGGACTGTGGTGGGGTTTTGGATTTTCTGGTCCTGGGGATGTACGATCGGGGGCTGCGGTGTTCCTGCTCTTGGGGAGGGTGTTTGTGTGGTGGGGGATCTCCTCTCTCTGAGTGGTGACTTCCTTGTCCCCTATTGAGTTGGTTGGGGAAGAGGCCAAGCTCACAGAGGAAGTACTCCTTGGAAGTGGGGTTGCAGGAGAGTCAAGGGTAGGGGTTTTGGAGGGAGAGGTATCTAAGGACTGCGAAGTGGTAGTGGATGTGTGTGTGTGCTTTCTCACCCTATCCCCTATAGGAGAGCTGTCAGTTCCCTGAGTGTGCGTGGGAGTTTGTTTGTGCTTTGACTGACATTGCTGGGTGCTGCTTGGGTCTGTTGGGGTACGTGCATGTGCCTGTTTGAGAGGGCTTTGGACAGGTTGGGTAGTGGGATTGTGGATGGGGCAGAGGTAGGAGGGGTGAGGGACTGTTGGAGGAAGGGCACTGCGGCTGTCAGTGAGGAGGCCATGGACTGGTTGGCCCTCTGTAGGGTAGACATGTGTGATGTCATGCCCTCCACATATGACACCAATTGGGTCAAAAGACCGGTGTGTGCATGGAGGACACTCAGCATCGATGTCTGCCCCACATGGATCTGCTTCAGCAAGTCCACAGACTCCACACTCAGGGCAGCAGGGGAGATAGAGGCAGGGGGTGCGGTGCCTGGGCCAAAGGAGACATGCTCCCTAACACGGGAGGCTCCACGGACATCTGGGATGGGAGGGTGAAGACGGTGGTGGTGGCAGGGACAGACTTGCTATCTGTGGTCTGTGGTCTTGTCACATCCGCCTCCACAAGGGATTCCTCACTGGAGCTGGAGCCGTCTTCAGCTGAGATACTTGTTGTTGACTGGTCTTCAGTGTGGCTCCCCTCACCCTCCGTCCCGCTGGGTCCCTCCGACTCCTCCACAGTGGAACAAGTCTGGCTCTGCGCCTCCTCTTCGTCCATGGAGCTGTCCCCTCCAGTATCTGCCGATGAGGCTGTAGACAAGGAGGAGAAACAGATTGACCACTGCGCCTCTGGCCTGGTCGCCCCCCTGCTCCTCTCCACGCCTGCCACAGAGCCCCTGCTGACCTGCTGACCGAGTTCCTCATCACCGACGCCGACAGCAGCGGCCCAGCCGCCGCTGGGCCGCCCGCTCTGCCGGTCTCGTTCCCGCCGCTTCCTGCCGGCGGCCCCGCCCCCTCGCCAGACGATTGGGCAACCCCTTCCCGCCTCCCAGCTGACCCGCCCTCCCTGCTCCCTTCTTATGACGCCCCCAGAGCGACCGCGCACCGGACGCGCGCAGCGGGAGCACCGATTGAGCGCCGAAGGTGCGCCAAAGGTAAGCCCGTCTGCGCCCGTCCGCGCCTGGACCGCGCCCAGTGTCAGGACCCCTGCCCCCACTGCCGGAAGCCGACCCGACGGACCTATGACGCCACCGAACTCAACGCACTCAACACCGGCCGAACCCCGGGCTGCTACCGAGCCACACCGAGACACACCCACTGACCCTTCAGCTGCCACTCCTGCATGTTCACCTGCAACCGGACCCACGCCACACCATCACCCACCAAGCCGAACTCCAGCAGCACCCACCTGAAGTGCATCCTGCTCAACACCCGCTCCGTCCACAGACACGCCGTCGAGCTCTGGAACCTGCTCGACACCACAGACCCAGACGTCGCCTTCCTCACGGAAACCTGGATGAACGCCTCCTCAGCGCCCGACATCGCCATTGCCATCCCGGACGGCTACAAGATCATCCGGAGGGACCGCGTCAACCAGACAGGAGGAGGCATCGCCATCATCCACAGGAACACCATCCGCATCACGACCAACACCGACGACACCCTCGCACCCGCCGAACACATGCACTTCCAGATCCACGTCAACCCCAAGACCACCCTCAGAGGCACCCTCATCTACAGACCCCCGGGACCACGCACACAATTCAGCGAGGACATCGCCGACTTCATCAGCCCGCACGCCCTTCCCTCCGCCCACTACATCCTCCTCGGGGACCTCAACTTCCACCTGGAGAACAACAACGACCGCAACACCACCACCCTGCTGGACAACCTCACCAACCTCGGACTCAAGCAACTGGTGACCACCCCCACCCACTACGCTGGACACACACTCGACCCGATCTTCTCTTCCAGCAAGGACATCGCCTTCAGCCACGCCACGGGACTCCACTGGACGGACCACAGTTGCGTCCACTTCAGCTTCAGAAGGACCACGCTCCACCATCACCAGCAACAGGCTCCCCGCAGAAGCTGGAACAAGATTACTGCAGACCAGCTCGCTACTTCCCTGAGCAAGAACCCTCCCACCAGCACAACGAACCCCAGCCAAGCAGCCACCAACCTCACGAAATGGATCAGCGACTGCGCAGACGAGCTCGCCTCGCTGAAGACCCCGCCGAGCAGACCCGGCAGCAAGAAAGCCCCATGGTTTAACGACGAACTCAAGAGCTCCAAGAAGAACTGCAGAGCACTCGAGAAAACCTGGCGCAGAGACCCAACACCGGACAACGTGACTGCCCTCAAGCTCGCCACCCGAAAACACCACCAGCTGATCCACGCCACCAAGAAAACCGCATTCAAGGAACGACTGGACAACAACGCACACAACAGCAAGGAACTCTTCAACATCGTGAAAGAGCTCTCCAACCCCAACGCCGGAAACAACGACATCACCCCTTCGCAAGACCTCTGCAACTCCCTCGCCTCCTACTTCCACAACAAGATCGCGGACATACACAACAGCTTCAGCACTCAACCGACGCACGCCACGACCGAACCACCGCCCCCCTACCACCACCCTCCGCGCCTGGACCCCGATCAGCACCGAAGACACCATCCGCACGATGAACTCCATCCACTCCGGATCTCCGACAGACCCCTGCCCGCACCACGTCTTCAACAAGGCCGACGCTGTCATCGCACCCCACCTGCGGGACATCATCAACACCTCCTTCGACATCGCCACCTTCCCGGAGAGCTGGAAGCACGCCGAACTCAGCGCTCTACTCAAGAAACCATCAGCAGACCCAACCGACCTCAAGAACTACCGCCCCATCTCGCTGCTCCCGTTTCCGGCCAAAGTCATCGAGAGGACCGTCAACAAGCAACTGTCCGCCTTCCTCGAGACGAACGGTTCCCTCGACCTCTCGCAGTCTGGCTTCTGGGCCAACCACAGCACCGAGACCGCCCTGATCGCAGCTACCGATGACATCCGAGCCCTGCTTGACAACGGAGAAACAGCGGCCCTCATCCTCCTGGACCTCTCCGCGGCCTTCGACACTGTCTGCCACCGTACCCTAGTACAGCGCCTCAGCAACGTCGGAATCCAGGAGAAGGCACTGGAGTGGATCACCTCCTTCCTCGCCGGAAGGACACAGAGAGTCCGCCTCCCCCGTTCAGATCGGAGGCCACCGAAGTCATCTGCGGCGTCCCTCAAGGCTCCTCGCTCAGCCCAACACTCTTCAACGTCTACATGAGCCTCCTCGCAGCCATCGCACGCCAGCACAACCTGAACATCATCTCCTACGCCGACGACACCCAGCTGATCCTCTCCCTCACTAACGACCCCGCCACCACCAGAGCCAACCTGCACGAAGGGATGACAGACGTAGCCAAATGGATGTCGAACAGCCGCCTGAAACTGAACTCGGACAAGACGGAAGTCCTCATCCTGGGATCCTCACCCCCCGCCCTGGGCAGCGCACCCAAACCAACAGACCACGCACGCAACCTGGGCTTCATCCTGGACTCCTCCCTCTCCATGACCAGACAAGTCAACGCCGTCTCCTCGTCGTGCTTCAACATCCTGCGCATGCTACGTAAGAACTTCCGGTGGATCCCCACCGAGACCAGGAAGACGGTCACCCAGGCCCTCGTCACCAGCCGTCTGGACTACGGCAACTCCCTCTACGCCGGAACCACCGCCAAACTCCAGAAGAGACTCCAGCGGATCCAGAACACCTCAGCACGACTCATCCTGGACATCCCCCGCCGCAGCCACATCTCCGGACACCTAAGAGACCTGCACTGGCTCCCGGTCAACAAGAGAATCACCTTCCGGCTCCTCACCCACGCACACAAAGCCCTACACAACCAAGGACCAGGATACCTCAACAGCCGCCTCAACTTCTACGCTCCCAAACGCCAGCTTCGATCGACCAGCCACGCCCTCGCCGCCGTCCCCCGCATCCGAAGAGCCACCACAGGAGGAAGGTCCTTCTCCTACCTGGCCGCCAAGACTTGGAACTCCCTTCCGACCCACCTCCGCCTGACCCAGGACCACCTCGCCTTCAGGAAGCAGCTCAAGACCTGGCTGTTCGAGCAGTAGCGGACCCCCTCCCCCCAGCGCCTTGAGACCCCCCGGGTGAGTAGTGCGCTATATAAATGCTCTGATTGATTGATTGATTGATTGACATCAGTCACCTGTATTTACTGGACACTTGACTTACATTGCGACACATCACTGAGCAAGCCCTGGCATCAATTAAAAGTCAAAGCTAAATTGACAATACATATGAGAACCTGGCAATTGTCCGTCTGCCAGTAAACCATGCTTCTTGTACATATGCTGGCAATGGACCCATTGGTCCATAGTATGTATGATGTCAGTCATCACATGGGCAGGCATTTCCTGAATACCCAGTTGTCTGATCTGCAAAGAACTTTACTGTCATGTGTTATTACACATATGTCTCATCTCAGACCAGTGACTCGGCCATTGGGACAGCAATTGTGATGGTCAAACTCATTGTTGATATGATGAACATACTTCCATTACCAGACACCAGGATGGCCTCTTGTCTTGAACCGCAATGTTACAACGGTGTGGCTGCAGGACAACAGACAAGTTACAATACTGCATGCTCCATATTTTATTGTGAAACACAAGGCCACATGCCTGTAAATGTAAATGTAAAATGTAAATCCAGTATTTGTAAAGCACACAGCTACCTGGAGGCATCCCTGTGCTGGGAGCCGTTGAGAAGATTAAGCGAGCTATTGCCCAGAGTCACATGGTGCTGGGCAGACCCCTGCCGCCGGAGCCGGGGATCAAACCGTGAGCCCAGTGACCGGTGTCAGTCACCCTGGGCGCGGTGCCACATCTCTTCCTCTGTCTGGCCAATCAGTCAGTACTGACTCCTGTCACAGGGGTAGCGCATGCCGACTCCACAGTCAGCACCATGTCACAATAATGTTTGCGCTGTGAATGCAACTTCTGTAGTTGTCAAGTTTACATGTTCACCACAGGCTACACATATTTGAAAGAATATGATAATCCCACGTAATCAATATGAGACATTACAGTTTGTGAGTCAACAACTCTGTATACATGAACACAAATGGGCTCACAAGAACGTAGTAACGCTGCTTACACATATCTGGAATCCACCACTATGCGCAGTGATGGCAACAACGTGCTCTGTCACATCCCCATCGGGCAGTAGTTCTCGTACTGAGGGTCTTCAAACGCCCAGTACATATCTACTAGGGTCCCACATCAGACGCCCCCTAATTCTAGGAGCCTGACCATTAATTGTGCACTTCACCATTACGTAGGTCCTGAAGAAGTGCCACTTGACTTTTAGGCTCGGCAGCTCAGGCTGGACTGTTCCCATGGGGCACAGGGTCAGACTGATTTGCATATGGCCATGTCTGAACTGGGGTGGCAGAGTGGGCTAAAGAACAGTGATGGATTAAACCCAGATCTGTTGACTGGGTGTGAGTGTTTGATTGGTTCAGATGCTTCGTCCATCACCACCCCCTTTTGTACCACTTGACTTTTTAGGAGCAACTAGGCACTAAACATGTCGACCCTACACACAATGACAACCCGTTAGGAACATTATATCCTCATAGGGCTTCCTTCCTTTTTTAACTATGCTGGATCTACCTACACCATTAAATTGTTCAGGAATAGGACTGATCCAGACTTCTTTTAAATTTCACCTCACGTGCACCACACTTCCTATGCCCTCATACCTGCATGCACCCCACGGCTTCTTCAAAAAGATCTCCGGCAAAGAGCCCCATTTACGGTGGGCCGGTCGGGCATTGCAGCGCCGGCCCAACGAGGAGCAAAGCCCAATGATGAAGCATGACACCTCTCGGGTGTGTGAGGGCATCATGAAGAAAGACCTGGCTTCCCCATTCCCCTCTCACTTAAGGAACTGCATACCCTCTCGCAACATTTTACTTTGCATCAGATTTGATTACACAAGTAATGCAAATCAGGTGCAAAACTTTAGTAAACTGGGCCTTACTGTTTTCATGATGAACCTATACAGTGCAGCTACGTGAGTGAGACCCTCTAGGTTTGGCTCCATTACAGACTGGAGAAGAAACAGATCTTTAGATTTTAGCTCTTGTGCATTCTCTTCAATATTTCAGACTTGAGCCCTGAGATCATTAAACAAGCATTTGCAATGCATCGGTCTCGCCTTTGGTACCTTATATGTATTTAGCGAAGCAGCATATTAGCCTGGGTGCTCACACATGTACTGTTCTTTATTAAGGAGGGAAAGTGAGCACTAAACTGCTTGACACTGCAGGTATGGGAACACATGGAGAGAAATATTGCCTTTGAGTGGGAAATGGTATAGTGCAAAGTTCTGTTTTTAATATAGCACAATTTGCAATCCATCGGTCTTGTATTTGTCCAAGTTAGAGCTATTGGCATTGTAAATGACAATGTCTTTTACCAATGTGTTTTGGTTTGGAGTGGAGTGGATGCCAAAAACACATTGGTAAAAGGCATTGTCATTTACAGGGCCAATAGCTCTAACTCGGACAAACACAGTTGGTATATAACGCATGTCTCAACAAGACAGCACAAGCGCTGCCTAGGCAAGACCTAAAAACGATGTGTGGCATTGTTAACAATACTGGTTAGTGTCCTTAACCGAATATGATGAAAACAAATAGCCTTTTGTAGAATTTGGCAGGTGGGATACTCGTCATAATGTGATGGATGTCTCCTCCATCATGTTATAAGTGTCAGAGGGAAAAATCCATGTTTGTGACTGGGCATCCCTGCCACTAAACCATAAATAAAGGCCCAGGCCTTGCTGCTTCAGTGTATCCTGATTAGAGTCAAGACTGGAACTACACTGTAAATGATGAGGTAATCACAGGATTATGTACTGTTTTCATTCAGTACTCCTCTTCTCCTTTACTTCTCTTATCAGTTACAACTCATCCTTCAGCCTGTGACATTTTCACACCTTTGAGGCTGAGTTTAAGGATTAAACAGGATTTGTGGTGGATACGCCTTTGTATTAGTAATGTGCACATGCCGAAAGACCCTATTTATAAAAAGTAAAAGGGCTGACTTCAGCTACAAAGTGTGCTTGAGGTGAAATGGGCTCATCTCATGAAGTAAGCCCTGGAACGAGGAAGGAAGAGTTTGATCAATTAATACAGGGCACGAGTCAGGGGTACACGGCGTCCACCCACTCTTTTCACAGGGTGTATGCCGTCCCCCCTGCCAAGAAGTTGGGCCCCACAGAAAACAGTTGAACTTGTTCCAGTGTCATTTTCAGACTGTCTGCTTTTCATTCTCAAAAGACACACAATTGATGGGGGGAATGCAGAACAAATCAAAACCTTCACCCCCAATCAAGAGAGCTGGGTTAAATCCATCATTCTTTTGCTCACCTTGCCACCCCAGTTTAGACCTGGCCATATGCAAATCAGTCTTGACCCTGTGCCTCATGGGAACAGTCCAGTCCAAACTGCCAAGCCAGGTCCTCTCTGAACTGGAAACAAGCATCCTAGGACCGGTTTCGGGGTTTCCACCCTCATCAGCCAGGATAGCTTGATTCCAGTGGCACAGTGAGCCCAGGACCCACGTCTGGGCATACCTGATGCACTAAGGCGAGAAAGCAAAAGACACACAATTGATTGACAGAATGCAGAACAAATTAAAACATTCACCCCTAGTCAAGAGATGTGGGTTAAATACATTATTCACAGGATCAAGACTGATTTGTATATGGCTGAGTCCAAACTGGAATGGAACGGTGAGCAAAAAAACGATGGATTTAGGCCCAGATCCCTGTACTGGGGTGAATGTATGACATTGTTCTGCATTCTGTCCATCAATTGTTCTTTTTGCATTTGTCACCCCGAATGAGCCGGGTCTGCCCAGACGTGGGCCCTGTGCTCTACATGCCACTGGAGTCAAGCTATCCTGGCTGATGAGGGCTGAAAGCCCGAAACCGGTCCTAGGATGCTTGTTTCCAGTCCAGAGAGGACCTGGCTTGGCAGTTCGGGCTGGACTGTTCCCATTGGGTGCAGGGTCAAGACTGATTTGCACATGGCTGGGTCAAACTGGAATGGCATAGTGATTAAAAAAATGATGGATTTAGGCCCAGATCTCTGTACTGGGGTGAATGTATGACATTGTTCTGTATTCTGTCCATCAATTGTTCTTTTTGAATTTGTCACCCCGAGTGGGAAGGGTATGCTCAGACTTGGGTCCCGTGCTCTCCATGCCACTGGAGTCAAGCTATCCTGGCTGATGAGGGCTGAAAGCCCAAAAACGTTCCTAGGATGCTTGTTTCCAGTCCAGGGAGGACCTGGCTTGGCAGTTCGGGCTGGGCTGTGCCCATTGGGTGCAGGGTCAAGACTGATTTGCATATGGCTAGGTCCAAACTGGAATGGCATGGTGAGCAAAAAAATTATGGATTTAGGCCCAGATCTCCGTACTGGGGTGAACATATGACATTGTTCTGCATTCTGTCCATCATTTGTTCTTTTTGCATTTGTCACCACAAGGTGGATGGGTATGCCCAGACGTGGGTCCCGTGTTCTCCATGCCACTGGAGTCAAGCTTCCTGGCTGATGAGGGCTGGAAGCCTGAAACCGGTCCTAGGATGCTTGTTTCCAGTCCAGGGAGGACCTGGCCTGGCAGTTCGGGCAGGACTGTTCCCATTGGGCACAGGATCAAGGCTGATTTGCTGGGTTCAAACTGGAATGGCATAGTGAGCAAAAAAAACGATGGATTTAGGCCCAGATCTCTGTATTGGGGTAAATGTATGACATTGTTCTGCATTCTGTCCATTTAATTGTTGTGTTTGCTTTTCATTCTCAGAAGCAACGTGTAGGCAGTTAGGGGGCGGGAGGCTGCCTGGAACCTCTCACTTCTATGCAAATGCACAGGAGAGGAAACAAAAGCACATAGCTTGTTATCTCTTTCCAGACACTTAAGAGATGCATGCTTTTTACTTTTTTCAGTCTCTTTATATAAGTGCACGAACTGTAAGAATGTCAGATGGGATGGTCTGTCCCAGTATTGCACAAATAACAATATAAATTATTTCTATTATATCACTGCTCATCCTAATGCAGAGTCTTCCAGTGAGGCCACTTCCTGTGATGTCATTTGAGATCTCACGTGTCGTGACGTCATGTGCTGTGTTGGCACGTGTCATAATGCCACTTCCATACTGCCTGCAACTTGGTCAGTCCCCCATTTCTTTTTTTATAGGATGTGTGCCCTGAATTAATATAACCAATAAGAAATTCAGGCATTACTTCCTGTCACCCTCATGCCAGTCAGTTATCAATCTCAACCATTTGTCAACAACATGAGTCACGCTCACGCTTCAGTGCTTTTACATATCCAGGCCTCAAGGTTTCCTTAAACACAGATTCGGCAACTTGCTGTTCATACACATCTCTGGGGCCTCATTTATGAGGCCTTGCGTGAGTTTTGCGCTTCTGATGCGTCACTTTTTGTGACGCATCGGCGGCGTAAAACATGCCTCCTGATGCGCACTATTTACAAAGTGACGCATCTAAGCAGATGCGTCACTTTATAAACCCCTGCGCTACATTATACCTGCGTCAGGTATAATGTATGCAGAGGGGGCGTTCACCCGCAAAAAGCCTCGTAATAGTGACGCAGTGAAATCTACGAGATTTCACTGCGTCACTTTTAGGACGCTGTTGCGTCAAAAACTTGCGCCTGCCTCACAGCAGGCGTAAGACTGACGCAAGCCCTTTCACATGGGGCTTTCCCCATGTGAAAGGGCGCATTGCTGGAGTTGCGTCACTGTTGTGACACACTCCAGCAATGCGTCACTTTTGCGCCTACAGATACGTCAGAAATACTGACGTATCTGTAACTCCTTGCGACATGATGCGTCATATTATAAATATGACGCATCAATCATGTCGCAGGGACAGCGCAGTGAAAAGTGACGCATCGCTGTTTTCACGCAGCGATGCGTCACTTTTCATAAATGAGGCCCCTGGCGTTATCTCTTGGCGCACTTCTATTTGATGGCGAAATTTACATTTTTGTTGTCTCGTATTGGCAGCCCAATTATTCACAGTGAAACGTAGAGCTGAATGCTTGTTCGCCACCCCCAAACCGCCATTTGCACCACGGAAACGTCTTGGTCACTTCACACTCCCACAGCTTGTATTTTTCTGATATCAAGAGCAGGTCTTCTGCGTAATATTTGAATACACCACTCTAATCTTTCTTGACATGTTACACAATGCTTTCCGTGGATAACATCAAAAAACAACAAACAGCTCTTTCCACGAAAAGGCTTGACAGGAACTTGGCAGTGCTTCAGACAAAGTCCGTTACAATTTTTCTGCTTTTTGTGCTTCTCATAAAACAAGTATTTTCCATCAGAAGGGCAGCTCGTCAAGGGTATGCATGCCACTCCTGGCAACACTTATGCAGGGAACGAAATGAAGTGATGCAGGAGGGATGTTGACTCGAGTTCTTTGTTTACAACGCAACCCTGCTGTTGGCTATTTATAAAAAAATTTAATATTGTTTAATAAAAGAGCTTGCAGTGGAAAGTGACCCCGCAGTTGAGTTCGTATATTTAAAGGGAGTTGGACAGGATCTGTGCCATAAAAGAGCGAAGTCAGAGGGTACAAACTATGGATGTCATGTTCTGAATGAATTAACAGATTCATATAGTGGGATCAAAGAATGAAGACTGCTCAGCCCTAGCAGTAAAGGGTCGAGACAAGACGCATGCTATTAAGATGTACAAGAAAGTAATAGTTAAGCACATCTCAATGACAAATACATATTTTAAGGTGCAATGGTTCTACATTTGAGCACACCGAGCAACAGGGCTTTTCCATTATAGCACTCTGTAGGAGGAAGATCTTTTTTACAGCTTGAGACGTCTTCTTCTGCTCACCTCACAGTAGTGAGGAGTCGGATGTGTGCGTCAGCACTCTGTTATGTGAGAATTACAGTAAAGGCTCTACTAGGATCCCCATATACGGTGTCGTTTTATGCCACATTTGAATATTCTGGGCTTAGAGGTAATGTCTGAACAATCTGTGTTCTGTAGAGTCTCCATTTACAAAATAACGGTTCCACGTTTGAGTATTTAACTAGAGGGCTGCACTTTTCTGAATTCAATACTTTGAAGGTTTGGCATTTCAGAATTCTGCAATATGAGTGCCTACATGTGCGGTGATTACGGGAACAGGTTTTCACCTTTCAGCCTTCCGCACAGTGCCATTGAAAGGTTGCCTCGGGCAGTAAAGCAGGGAAGCAATTTGGGCCCCCGCCCCATCATTTGGTAGTTAAAAAAGTAGCCACTAATTAGGGTACAATATACCGTCACTCCCCATGGGCCCCATTGGCACTGTACTTGCAGCACTATTGATAACTATGCCCCTGGTTCCGTGGTATAAGGAGTCGGCATTCTGCAGTAGTGAGTTTTCTAGCTTTGGGCAGTCAGCTCTGACCAGGCCTTGTTGGACCATTTTGGTATACGAGTTTTCAAAGTTTGTGCATTTGGCTATGTCAGCATTTCACGTTTATCCACTCCTCAGTATGAGGGCTCCACAACTGCATTCTGCAATGTGAGGGTGTTACCTTTAAGCATTCTACAGTATGAGGACACCATATTTGTTCACTCCAAAGTACCAAGGGACAGATGTACGAAGAGAATTAGCATGCGCAAATAGGGAGCCGCACACAGCCACAGCTGCTACAAGGGGACTGCTAGCCCCAGCACGCTTTGCGCCAGGAGGCGCCGTCAACTGTTTCATGCCCGGAGGCGCCTAAAAGCTTCTCGTAGCTCCAGCAGCGCGGGAGCCGCACTCAGCCATAGCTGATACAAGGGGACTGCTAGCCCCAGAACGCTTTGCGCCAGGAGGCACTGTCACCTGTTTTTCATGCCCTGAGGCGCTTAAAAGCTCCATGCGGCTCCCGCAGTGCAGGGGCCACACACAGCCACAACTGCCACAAGGGGGCTGCTAGCCCCAACACGCTTTGCGTCAGGCGGCGCTGACACCTGTTTTTCAAGCCTGGAGGCGCTTAAAAGCTTAATGTGGCTCCCGCAGTGCGGGAGCCGCACACAGCCACAGCTGATACAAAGGGACTGCTAGCCACAGAATGCTTTGGGAGGGAGGGGTGGGGGGGGGCAAAGCAGACCACGGACAAATGAATATGTGGAAAAGGCCGCTTTATTGGAACAGGTGCACATCACATATTAATAAACCTCAGCAAAAAGCCTTCCAAAACTAAACGTCACTAAAAAAAACACAAACCTAACCCCGCCTCCTGCCCCTTCCCCTAAAATTTCATAACCCTGCCCCCACCCATACAATACAACATTTCAAACATTACTAAAACAATACATCACCATATCAACCAGTATAAACCTGTAAATATAAACCCTCCGTTAACCAACTCCCCTGCCTGCCCCTTCACAGCTGTCAATCCCCCAAATGTGTAACCGAGCTAAAAATGACCAACCTTTCATTTCCCTGACGATAAGACAACTTAACCGTTAAACACCAAACCTCTGCCAAACCAGCCCAAAAACAAATAGACCCCGCACAGCACCTGCTCCAAGCGACAGAGTACAGCAAAAAAACCCTGCTCACCTGCTCCAAGAAAAGCAAACCAAACTAGAGAGAAAAAGAAAAAGAAAGAACAAACCCGGCCAAATGGAAAAAACAAAACCTAAACTTACAAGACATAAAGGGGGGGTAGGGAGGGAAACATTACTGACTAAGCTCTCAGCCACCAGGTCACCAAACCTAAAATGGTGGCTGGGAGCAGGAGCCCAAAGCATTTATGCTTGGGCTCCTTTTGGGCTGCTAACTAAAACAAGCCCAAAACTATAATGGCCGGGCCCAGCTTACAACCCCCCTCACACCCTCCCAAATTGCCCGGGGGGGGGACCTCCCTGCAGTCGGCTGCCCCTCCAAGCTCCCCTCGGGAGGGAGGGGTGAGGGGGGCAAAGCAGACCACGGACAAATGAATATGTGGAAAAGGCCGCTTTATTGGAACAGGTGCACATCACATATTTATAAACCTCGGCAAAAAGCCTTCCAAAACTAAACCTCACTAAATAAATCACAAACCTAACCCCGCCTCCTGCCCCTTCCCCTAACATTTCATGACCCCGCCCCCACCCATACAATACAACATTTCAAACATTACAAAAACAATACATCACCATATCAACCAGTATAAACCTGTAAATATAAACCCTCCGTTAACCAACTCCCCTGCCTGCCCCTTCACAGCTGTCAATCCCCCGAACGTGTAACCGAGCTAAAAATTACCAACCTATCATTTCCCTGACAATAAGACAACTTAACTGTTAAACACCAAACCTCTGCCAAACCAGCCGTAAAACAAATAGACCCCGCCACCCAGAAAGACGGGGGAAGGAACTACCCCCTTTCTGCCCCCAAGTAGGAAAAAACATTCAAAATCCTGGCCTCTGAACATTTCAAGCAACGGGACAACACTTCTCTGATCTCCAGCAAATAGAGGTCCATACCAAGCCTGGATAAATGCACTTCATCATCCCGTAAAAACTCTACGGATTCAAAACGAATATCCCTGTGTGACACTCTCCCAAACCCCAATTGACGGCAAAACCTTGAAGTTTCCGAGTTCGTCTTTTTCCTAGCCCTCTCAATAGCCCTGGGGTTCACCGCCCCTCTCCAGATCCTCTGCGGAACCAACTCCGTCCACAACACATGGCAACCAGACCAGCGTTCTTTAATTAAAGACAAATCCCTCTACATTGCCCTAAGTAAAACCACACCCTTTACCCCACAAAGATCGTTCTCTCCCAGGTGTAACAATAAAATATCCGGGCATAGGCCCTTCACCATCGCATTATTCAAACATGGTATAAGTTCCCTCCAAAGCATCCCGCCCTTACCCTTCCACACAATGTTAAAAATTTGGTCATTAAAACCCAACATTTTCCAAAAATAAACTCTGGGCCACCTGAACCTGCGCCCATTTGATGAACGAATGCCCCACTATCCAAACCGTCATTTCCTTAGACTGGGGCCCAGCCACAGAACCTGTAAAGAGAAAAATACAATGATTCTCAAAGCAAGGAGGATGACGCATGCACCTCCCCCGCATTTCCCCTCACATAGCGCTGAAAACAAGTTTGATGACCATCTGCCTAGCCGCATGATTTCCCCTTGAGACTATTCCCTGTTATGCGCATCAGTCGCTGCACCCATTCTAAAAGAGTGAGTTCCATAGTGCTCCCCATCCAACCCAATCCTCCGCAAAGCTTTACGCTAAACCATGCACAATTGGTATGCAGTTACTCGTGACCCATTGATATGCTGAAAAACTAAATCACACTCTAAACCCCCTGACAGGGTCTTCCAGCGACGGGCCAAACGCAAGGGGCAAGTAGCCTTGGAAATCCTTGCTTCCAACCAAACCCCCTTTCCGGCTTCCCTCTGATCGGTTTTAGAACTAGACAGCCAAATATGCAAACCTTCTTCCGAGAAAAATACTTCCTGTCAAGTAATTCCCTTCTTTAACCCCTTCCACGCTCATGACGAGCTGGGTTCGTCATGAGGTAGCCTCCTCGCACGCTCATGACGAGCCCAGCTCGTCATGTAAAGTGCGGTTTGAAAAATCTCAGCGTGCGAGCGGAATTCCGCCCGCACGCATGCGGTTAATTTGGTACCCAAAAGCTCTGAAACTCGAAAGGCCCCAAAAAACATAAAAACCATCAGGGCGTCAAACAAACAAGCCTCAAAGTCATCCCTGCAAACCAAAGGTAAAACTTCTAACAAACGAGTCAAAGTCTGCCACGAGAGAGGAGAACGGGACAACTGAACACCTCCCCGCTCCCTAGCCCAACCTTCAAGCATTCTCTTCCCTACCTCGCCAGCAGAAGGAAAATAACCCCAAAAAGTTTACGCATAAAGGAAAACCCTGCTAACTTCCCGGCGATGGTAACCAAGTAAAGGCCTCTGTCTATAAGGTCCAGGATAAACTGAACAACATCTTCAGAACGACGCCATGCTTCTTCCCTCCTACATGCCCCAGATGCCAAAAATTCCTTCCATGCAAGGGAATAAACTGTTCGAGTGGACGCAGACAAAGAGCCTACCACCAGCTGTAATACCCTACGTTGCCTACATACCAAAGATGCTCCGGCATTGGGGTCGGTGTACTGTCCGCCTCCTTGGCCAGCCCACGGAATCTCCCCCACTGCGAACGAGACAAAGCATCAGCGATGTCATTGTCCACACCAAGAATGTGTAAAGCTCGAAATGTAATGTCATGCTTCAAGCAGCCAGGCACAAACACCCTCATCAACTACAAAATCTGTTCATCTCTTGCTGACTGCCTGTTGATAATCTCGACCACTGGCATATTGTCCACACGAAAAAGAACCTTCTTGTGTGCTAATTCCTCCCCCCAAAGGGTCAACGCCACTAGCAATGGGAAAAGCTCCAGAAATGTTATGCTCCTCCCACCATTCCTCCAATCCTGTGGCAACTTCTTTGCACACCACATGTCCTGCCAGGAAGCCAAAACCGTCAGTGTTACTGATCGTCTGACAAAACTCGGAAAAAAATGAAGCCCTAAACATTCCCCCTGCTCAATTCCCAAACAATTGCAGGACAGACAAAAGAGGAGTTTTACTTCTAGAAGGTCTGAGAAGTTTAGATCTTATAATTGTTAATGGGAGATTGGGGAAAGATATTCCAGCAAACTATACCCATAAGGCTCCTACTGGGAGATCAATTCTTGATTATCTAGTGGTCTCTGCAGACTTTTTTCATAAACTTACTAATTTGCTTCAAAATCAATTTCATTTGTGATAAGGTAGGCTCCTGGAACTTTAAAGATGCTACTGTAGGTTTTAACATAACAAATGGAAGATACCACCGGAACACCCAAGCGACATCTAAACTAAAAGCACACCTAGCATTAATAATAAAAGATTAGCAGCAATTAGAATCAGTTGAGTATTACTGTATTCAACCTGATTTACTCAAAGTTTTTTCCCATAACATTGGCCTTTTGGCTAAATCTGGCAAATCAACCTATGTCCCTGCTCAACGGAGATCATATTTTAATCCATTGCTTACTTTAAATAGGGAAATAAATACATTAGTGAGAACCCAGTTCCTATATTTTTCGCATGAGCGAAGCAATCTAATCAACCTGCCAAAGAGAAAATTGAAGAGGAAATAATGCTCCATAAGGCAAATAAAGGAAGATAGTGCATGGACACTGCTAAAAGAGGCAGCTTCAAAAAATAATCCTAAAAGGTATTGGGAAATAATCGCCAACTGTTGCAGTACTAGGGTGAAATCTCTTCCCATTCCTATAAATGAAGAGGATTGGAAAACGTATTTGGTTGAATTGTACTCCGGGAATCTTATTTTCTGCAGCCCCGATCCTGGGGCCTTGGAACAGCCTTCAATTTCTATACCTAACTATGTCCATTCTATTGATCAAGTGGTCGGGGCTATTAAAAAAATGAGCTTTTCAGGAGCAATGGGCCCTGATGAAATTCCCATGACCCTAACCAAAAAGGAGCCTCTTTTATGGGCCACCTACTTAGCGCCATTATTTAATTTTTGCTACTCTAATGGGAAAACCCCACCATCCTGGTCAGCAGGTATTTTAATCCCTCTATGCAAAAAGGGCCTTAGATCGCATCTAGGTATTTATCGACAAATCTCTCTACTGGATGTGACGGGGAACATTTTTGCACACAGAATTCTTGAACACCTTACGGAATGGGTAGTAGAGAAGAAAGTCCTCCCCATCGAGCAAGCAGGCTTTAGGAAAAATCACTTTACGCTAGATGACATTTTTATGCTGAAATTGATAGAGGAAAAATATACAATCTATCGCAACTCAAACATTTTTATGGCTTTTATAGATTTTTCTACAGCCTTTGATAAGGTAGATCGACCTCTCTTATGGAGAAAACTACAAAAAATGGGTTTGCCTTCTCCCCTACTATCCTTGATTATAGCACTCCACTCTCAAACCTGGTGCAAGATATTAATGGGTGGAGATCAAGGATTATCAAATGTAATCCCTACTGAAAACGGACTTAAACAGGGTTGTTCATTAGCACCACTGCTTTTCTCCCTATATATAGCTGATTTACCCAATTGTTTTGCTTAAGTTGGTGGAGATGCCCCAAAGATTAGTACCCGTTCTTTTGCATGTCTACTATATGCAGATGACATAGTAGTAATGGACTCAACCCCTATTGGGCTGAATAGAAAGTTGGCTCTCCTGCAAAAATATACTGTGGGCCACTTCTTGAAAATAAACGTATTCAAAAGTAAAATTTTAATCCTAAAAAGTTTTAAAAACAGAAAATCATATGATTTTAATTGGCAAATCGGTCCCGAAAGGCTGGAGGTAGTAGACTCTTACCTTTACCTAGGGAACCTTTTAACAAGCAGCTTGAAAAATAAATCTCATACTTTACATTGTACTAGTAAAGCTATTTCGCACAACCAATGGCTTGCGCATTTTTTTATAGTGTTATGGGTAGAAGACATTTTTTTAATTTATTGACTGATTTTAAGGCAAAAATCCCTCCAACCTTTCTTTATGCGATAGCATCAATTTCTGTTAAAGACTGGAGTTTTTTGGACAAGGTTGAAAGTCAGATACTTCGAAAAATTTGTAATTTTAACACTTTAGTTCCTACGGCGGCAATTAGATTGGAATTTGGCTTGATAAGTTCCTATATCCAAGGCTTATCCAGGGATTAACGATGGGGCTACCGGCTAAAACATAGTGAGCCAGATTCACTAAGAGGTGTCTTATGCCAAGAAATCTTTGATGGTAAGGCAGGTAAATATACTTTTTACCGTGATTTTTAATTGGCATTAAAAACCTTTGCATACAAGAAGAATCAGTGCTCACTCTTCCATTATCAGGATTTAAGTCTCTCTTAAAATTCTGAGTGGCCGAATTAGTTTTTGATAGAGATATTCAATCCCGTAACTATAAAGAAAGACTAAAAGTAAAAATTAGGACAAATTCTCCGAGAACAGCACAAAAATATTTATTCTGGAATTTAGAACATGGCATACGAATCTTGCTTATTCTAGGACATATGAATCTCTTGCCTTTAAATTACCTTACAGCAAATTGGTCTCAGAACCTGAATAATGGGAAAATGTGTAACTTGTGTACACTGAGTAACCAGACTCTGGACCACGTTTTGTTTGTATGTCCAGCTTTGACATTGAGCAGTCATCGATGGCTTCGTCCGATGTTTTTGCAAAACTCTGTTAAAAATGTAGCATCAGTTTGAGATGATGTTTTCTGTCCTAAAAATGAAGCAGTGTGCGTAAAACTATTTAATTATTTCAAGGAATTTATGCATATATTTTAATTCTGTATTCTGTAATGATGTTCTCACAAGATCGCAAAAAAAGTGTAGCAACACCTTGATATTAATAATCTTGGATAAAAAAACGAAGCAGCGTGATTAAAATGTTTTAATCTCTTCTACCTTTCTAGCACACTTTTTAAATGGATGGTTATTTTTTCAGCTAGCCTTTTAGCTAGCTCCTCCATCTGTAAAACATTAGTATTTTAGCTTTTATTAATTTGCATCTTGTACATTTTTTAATGAGCCGGCTGCTATCGTAATGCCTTTTGCACAGGTTTGAATATACCCATGTTTTAATTTTTTTGTCCTTAATTTTAAATTGATCTTGTAGATGAATTGGAATTTCAGCTCTTTCATTAAATGAACTGCCAGCTGTTATAATGTCCTATGTACATTCTTGGAGCTGTAATGTGGAAAATCTTAAGTACTGTATGACTTGGGCTCTCCATTAATATTGTTTGCCTCCACTTACAAAAAATGTAGCAAATTTAAGGTAGGCTGTTAACAATTTTATGATAGTTTAAGGACTGTGCTTGTTATGTGCCTCCTCTTTATTTTCTAATAACTTGTATGTATTTTATGTGGACCTCCTTGGAGTTCCAAATCTTTAATAAGTATTGAATTGAAGTCACTGCCTGCTGCATTCGAAAAAATGTGAACATCCCACTGTACATCCTCCTCCCTGACCAGAGGCACTCCATTAAATGAAGTAAGAAAAACAGACCACATACGCAGATCTTCCTTCATTCCTGCTGACAAGCTGACATGATGGTGAGGTAAATTCTGACCAGCTAAAGCTCTGCCCAATCGCCTACAGAAAGTCCTCCCTGCCCTGACTACCCTGCAAGCAAAGTTAAGATTACCCAACAACACCTGAACTTCCTTCATCTCCACCTTCTGTTTTGACAGCATAGTGTCAAACATGTCTAGCATTTTCAACTTTCTGTCATCCGGCAAGCGAGCCCGCATTGCCACAGAATCAATTCCAATACCCAAAAAGGATAAAACTGTAGAGGGTCCCATTGTTTTTTCAGGAGCCACGGGCACTCCCAGATCCTCCATAAGCTCATGAAATGCCATTGCAAAAAGGTGCTGAAACATTCAAATAGAGAACATGACATGGAGCAACCCATCGGTAATGCTATGTCCACGTACCATTTTCCTTCAAAATGGATACCCAGAAGATCCCAATCATCTGGATGGACTGGAAGCAACCGAAACGTAGACTTAATTTCACAATTTGCCATCTCTGCAGCTGCGCCCGCGGTCACCACTAGTGACATGGCCACGTCAACTGAGGAATATGAAACCGAAGCAGACTCCTCATCAATGAAATCATTCACCGAAGACCCCTCAGGCCATGAAAAAAGCTGAATTAGCCTGTATTGCCCTTCCTCTTTTTTGGGCACCACTCTAATAGGTGATATTATCAAGTTCTCAATTGGCCAATCATCAAACCAGTCTGCCATCCTCCCTTCATGCACTTCTGTGCTCAGTTTTTCTTGCACCACCCCTCGATGCTCTGCTGCTGATTTCAAGTTATCTGCCCACCTTCTCCACCTTGGACCCTGATAACCCAAATGAAATCCATATTGAAAATCTTCCAGAAGCTTCTGCTTCACCCCTACATCCTCATACCCCCGAAGTGCGTGTTCTAGCCTTGACAGCCTATTTGGCGTAGGAGCCCTTTTGGCCCAGTGCCCTGTGCCCCTCTACTCCCCCGTCCACCCTGAAATTGCTGTGTGGTGCCAGATGCGCCTGCGCCTGTCTGATGCCCTTGCTGACCTCCTTGCGATTTAACTCCCCAACAGTTAACAAGGGGATGCAGCTTACCACACTTGGAGCATTCGTGCCGGTACTTGCAGTACTCCCTTGTGCACAATCCTTTATTGAAATCCCAGAATGCCCCATTCCAATCTGTGTAGCCGTTGCGCTTCCGACCCCACCCCAAGTAGGCTTCCCCTGAAAGGGCCGGTATATTAACGGTAAACCACTAGCTGTAAAAATCGTCTTTCCGCCTGACGCCGCCCCCATCGTATGGTGCCATAACTCTGTATCTAACTCCCCCCACTTTGCCTCAGGGTCCCATGCCATGCGAGCACGAAATTCCTCATCGTAATGAGCCCATGCATAACCCCCCCAGTAATCTGCGCCTTCCGAATCACATCCATATATTTAAAGATATATGTTGTTGAGCACATGTTATGTTATGTTATGTTAAATTTAATTTATACAGCGCACGTACGCCCGTGGGCTTCATGGCGCTATCGAATCTTTTGGGAACTACAACACAACAGCACAACAACATGAGAGTCAGAACACTAATCTAAGGATATGTCTGTCTGAAAAGCCAGGTCTTAAAGGCGTGTCTAAAGTTGAGGAGACTATCGCTTTGTCTCATGGAGGAAGGCAGAGAGTTCCACAAAGAGGCGGCCAAGAACTGAAACGAGCTACCACCTTGACGCTTCCTAAGGGGATAGTTAACAGATCTTTGTGAGCAGATCTAAGATTGCGTGAAGGGGTATATTTAGACACCAGGTTGATCATAAATTTGGGGCCTTTCCCTTGTAAATCCTTGAATATAATGCAACCGGTTTTAAATATAGATCTCTGACCTATTGGTAACCAGTGAAGGTTGGCTAGTTCTGACCTGATAGATTGCCATTTGGGTAAATTATAGATAAGCCTAGCTGCCTGATTTTGGACATACTGTAATCTTTTCAGTTGCCCAGCTGGGAGTCCTAGGTACAGACTGTTAGAATAATCTAGGCCGGACAAGACTAGGGCAATGACTGCTTGAATGAGGGCAGAGTGGGTCAACAAATGAGAAATTTTCTTAATCTTCCGCAGTTGGAAAAAACTAGAGGATACAACCGTTCCAATCTGGGCTTTAAGAGATAAATTGTTGCTAAGAGTAACCCCTAGACTCTTGACAGTGTTAGATTTAGTCGGAGGGGCACCCAGGTCAGGAGGCCAAAAGTGAGGCCCCCAGCTAATTTCACTTTTCCCAGGCAGGACCAACTCTGTCTTGCCTGGGTTAAGTTTCAAGTGGTTTAGATTCATCCATCTCTGGATGTGGCACATGACCTGTTGAAATTCCGACACGGCATCAAAGGAATTCAGAGGAAACACCAGTTGCAGGTCGTCTGTGTAATTAAAAATAGTGACCTTATAATTTTTCAAAGAGTAAAGTAAGGGGCGCAGATACAAATTAAATAGAAGTGGAGACAGAGACGATCCCTGAGGCACTCCGCAGGTGGACTTTCTCTTGGGGGCTGTGAAAGTTCCCAGTCTCACAGCTTGAGTGCAGCTGGAGATGAAGGACTTCAGCCAGCACAAGGCAGGCCCCCTGAGGCCGGCCTGTTCGACACGGTTGACCAGGATGGCATAGTCAACCGTGTCGAACGCGGCCGACAAATCCAGAAGTACCAGTGCCTGGTGGACGTCCCCGTCTGCGTTGCAACGCAAGGTGTTCTGAACTGCCAAAATCACTGTCTCTGTAGAATGACAGGGATGAAACCCTGCCTGATTGGGCTCAAGATATTCTGTACTTTCGATAAAATTGGATAAACAGTTGGAAACATGTGCTTCTAGGATTTTCGACAAAAAAGGCAACAAGGAGATCGGCCAGTAATTTGAGGGATCATGAAGATCCAGGCCAGGTTTCTTGATCAAAGGGATCAACAGCGCTTGCTTAAAACTATCAGGTACCATGCCTTGTTCAAGAGATTTATTTAAGAGCGGGAGAATGCTTTGGGGGATAGCCTGTGCTATCTCCTTAATTATGTAAGGTGGACAAATGTCATCTGGTGATCCTGACTTAACACGTGCCATCAGTTCAGATAGTGTTTTGGAGTCGATGGGGGGAAATACATAAAACGTAGAGGGGTTGTAAAAAGTGTCGGCCAGAGGTAGTGGGGTGGGGGAACTAGTGATACACATAAAAGAATCGGCGATGCCTCTGCGCAGCGGACGCGTGCAGCGGAAGCGCCGGAACTTCGCCGGAGTCACGCCAGTTTCTAGCCCGTCTGCGCCCGTCCGCGCTGAGGACGGGCTGCAGGATGGGCCGCAGGAAGGTCGGCTTGGCTCTCTCTTCTCTCTTGAGGAACAGGAAGTAAATCTTCTTTCTAGACTGTTGACTCGTAGACCTTCCCCTTCCCTCTGCCACTATACTTTTCCTCCTGAGGCTATTCTGACCATGACATGTAGTTGTTGCTCCTCTACACATGTCCAGAACAGATCTGTCACTACAAACCAGACCAGAAGTGTTAGATCTGAACCTTTAGGAAATCCGGCAGGCTTTCTTATAAACGCAAGATCTCTGATAAAAAAACAAGGTTGCATTTAACGATTTTGTAACACAGAGGAAACCCCCATGGGTTTTCATAACTGAAACCTGGTGCATGGACTCCTCAGGACCAGATCTGGTGGAGGCTATTCCAGATGGCTATGCCTTAACCAGAATGGACCGACCGAAACGTAGGGGTGGAGGACTGGCAATTCTATGCAAAGATTGCTACACATGTCGCATTGAGCCTCTTTCGTCTTTGTCTGGCAACCAGGAGGCACTTTATTTCACTATTCAGTTGGCCCCCTCTGCATCATTTGCTGGGATTCTATTTTACAGACCCCCTGGCCCTAGAACTACCTTTTGCCATGACTTACTTACACTTCTAGAGCCTTTTATTAGTAACCCCAACTTCACTCTCCTGGGAGATTTTAATTATCATCTGGAGAGACACGATGACAATGATACTACATCTCTAATAGAGTTACTCTTGTCATGTGGGTTAAACCAGCTGGTGAATGGTCCTACACACCTTGCCGGACATACCCTAGACGGTATATTTTCCAACGACTCCAGACTATCGACAGGAACTCCCATCCCTCTGTCATGGTCTGATCACTGGGCAGTCCCATTCTTTCTTAATGCGACCCCCTTTGGGGTAGCGAACCATGCTAATAGGAAGATCTGGAACTTTAAAAGAAACTATAGCAAGATCTCAAACATTACTCTTGCTCCTTTCATATCAGATCTAGGTTCTCCCGCCGATTTAAATGCAGGCGCTTTGAATCTATCAAATGGACTCTCTAAGGCAATGGATGCCTTGGCCCCCCTTAAAAAGCACTATTCTGCAAGAAAGACTCCCTCAGCGCCATGGTTTTCAGAGAGACTGAGACTTCTACGGCAAAAATGTCGACAGAAGGAAAGAGCATGGTACGCTTGCCCCGACTCCCTGGGGAAGAGGCAACATAAGTCAGCACTGAGAGATTATAAAAAGGCTATAGCTACTGAAAAAAAGAACTATTTCAGCTAAATCACCACCTCGCTGAAATCATCAAGGGAGCTGTTTAATATCATCAACACTCTGTCAATCCCCAGAGTCACTGACCCCATTGCAGAGTCACAGGAACTATGTGATGATATAGCAGACTTCTTCCATTCCAAAATTTCTGACATCTATCTATCCCTCAAAACCCTCAACATGGAATTGGATATTAACAAAGACCTGTTGCCCTCATTTATACCCCTCTTAAATAACGAACCCCTGGAGCACATTCACTCTGTCAGTCTTTCTAGTTTTCCCCCCTGACTCAGAACGAACTAAGTGTCCTTTTGGATACTATTAAATCTAGTTCACCTCTAGACCCCTGCCCACTACAAATATTGAAGGCATGTAGAGAGGTAGCTCTTCCTCCCCTTCTAGGGATCATGAATCAGGCCATCTCTGAGGGATCCTTTCCATCTACATGGAAACTGGCAGTTGTTAGGCCGCTCCTGAAAAAGCAATCCCTGAACCCTGAGGTTTTAAAGAACTTCCGACCCATCTCCTTGCTACCTGCCCCGGCCAAGATGCTGGAGACCCATGTAAATTGTCAACTGACTACAAATCTAGAGGAAAATGGTCTTCTCGATATTTCTCAACATGGGTTTCGGGCTGCGCACAGCACCGAGTCAGCACTTACGGTCGTGGCAAATAGCATACGCCTGGAGGTTGATAGGGGACACACTACGCTGCTGGTACTTTTAGACCTTACAGCAGCATTTGACACCCTGTCCCCAACAATCTTGGTCAAGCGGCTGAAGGGAATAGGAGTGAGTGGAAGTGCACTAAGTCTCCTGTCCTCTTTTCTCCACCAGAGGGTAAAGCTTGGTAATTTCCTGTCCCCTCCTAAGACCGTGCAATGTGGGGTTCCGCAGGGCTCTTCCTTGAGCCCTCTTCTGTTTAACATCTACGTAACCCCACTTGCCGAGGTAGTACGATCTTTTGGATATCAAATCTTGTCATATGCAGATGACACCCAGATTATCGTATCATCCACCCTACCCATCACAGAAGCGGCCGCCAAATTTAGAACTTGTATGGAGGTTGTATCAAATTGGATGGTGCGAAACTACCTACAACTAAATGGGGAGAAGACAGAGGTTCTTGTGTTTGGGGGAAGTAATGACATCTGGTCAGGAGACTGGTGGCCACCAGCCCTGGGAAATTGCCCCCAGCCCACCAACTCGGCCAGGAACCTTGGGGTTCTTATGGATCCAACTCTTTCTTTTGATCCTCAGGTCACTAGAACAGTCTCCACCTGCTGCAACATCATCCGGATGCTTAAAAAGATTGCTCCATACCTGTCATCAGAGGCACGCAAGCAGTCAACTGTGGCCCTGGTGTCCTCCAGGTTAGATTACTGCAATGCGCTGTATGGAGGCATCAATAAGAAATCCATCCATCGCCTTCAAACTGTTCAAAATGCTGCAGCCAGGATGGTCCTAAATTTACCTAGGCTTTCATCGGTAACCCAAGCCAGGAAGGACCTTCACTGGCTCCCTATACAAGCCAGAATCTCCTTTAAGATCATCTGTCTTACACATAAAGCTCTGTTTGGTGCTGGTTCGGAAGGCATAAAAACACTCATCAGTTCCTACATCCCTAATAGAACACTTCGGTCTTCCTCGAAAAATCTTCTGGCTGTCCCCAGATTTAAAAAATCTAGATGGGGTGGCCGAGCTTTCTCTACCATTGCCCCGAAACTATGGAATAGTCTCCCTCCTGAACTGTCTAGCCAACCCTCCCAGTCGATTTTCCGGAAGCACCTGAAGACTTGGCTCTTTTCTCAGGCTTACTTAACCTACCTCCTGTCTTATCTGTCCTCCTGTCCCTATTTCTGTGTAGATATGCGCCTTGATGCCCATCCGGGCTAAGTTTGCGCAATATAAGTCTTATTCTATTCTATTCTATTCTATTCTAAAGATAGGCACGCTGCGCTCTGGGAATTTCTCACAATACACCCTTCCATAGATTAAGAAAGCTGCCGTCCAATTCTCAATGGTCAATGGCACTTTCGGGCACTTGGCCAACTCTTACTCCTCTTCCTTAGAAGCCCTCATTAGACCTGACCTCCCTATGCAGGAGTTTCAATATCTCAACATACTCATCCTTCCATATGCGCTCCTTGGTTGCCAACAATAAACGAGCACCCAAAGGCTTGGTTACCCCCATGTAAGGTAGTTTTTTAATTTTCAATTGCTTACTGTCAAGTGGCTCCTTAACTCCCCCAGCTGCATCTGTATTAGTCCCGCTCTCCGCCTTAGAACTCAATGCAACACCTCCGTCATCAGTGCCTACTCCTGTGTCCTTAACATATTTACCTTTGAGCAGTCTTCCTTCCGTCACCACCCCACCCCCCTCCACCCCTGTCCCCACAGACACCATTTTTGGTTTGGCCTGTGTTCCAGCGGTGTCACCTGACTCTAAAGAAACTGCTCTAGTGGACTCCGACCACAGTGCCGAGAAATCCGATCTCTACCTTGTTCGAGGAGCCCTCACCGAGGGGCCGCGCTCTCTTCTGTTTCCTGGCGCCACAACCTGTTGCTGCTGCCCAACTCCAGAAACCTGTAAAACAATATGAGACAAATGAGAAGGCCCTCCCCTCTCCATCTCATGCAATTCACCTTCCTCTGGGCTGTCTTCATCATAATCAAGCAAAATTGGCTCCACCACCTGAAGCCCATCAGTATCAAATAGCACCTCACGGGTCCTACTAGACCCAGCATTACCAACACTGGCCCTCATGACCTCTGAGCGTCCTCCTGGTGGGGGAGCCAACTGTACGCGCCAGTACTCCCCCATGCGTTGACTCTGATAATCCATAGCCGTCGGTAAGGTAGACCATCTAGACCTGCTAGTCGTTGGGGCCAGCGAGGTCGCGCCGGACCTTCGTGCGCTGAACGCGACGGGATCCCTCATTGGTACGGAAAGTGCTGCGCAAGGCTCCACCCTCCCTTCACCTCGGCGCATTTGGGCCGTTCCACGCCCTACCTAGTCTGCTATGCCATGACGATCTGTATCCTGAAAAGAAAAAGTTTGGACTGATGTGCTGGGACCCTTGCTAGCTAGAACCGACCCCGCCGACCACCTTCTTACCCGACCAGACTGCTCAGCCCAGCCAGTACTTACCATCGGGAGATAAGACCCCCTTTCCTCATCATCACTCCATTCCAACATAGCCCGTACCACTGCCGAAGCTTGGCCCCACTCCTACCCCCTAGGAACATCACTCTCCCATGTTGCCTCCCCACTGGACCCCTTAACTCCGACAGGCCCACCAGGTGCGCATTCCGATCAGACCGTTTAACCATACCACGACCCCGCAATCCTACTGACCAAGAAGGAAAAATGTCTAGTCCCTCCCAATCCTGACCACTGCCCGCTGGCTCCAAATCCCCTTGCACCCTTGCACCATGAACTTGGAACAAAACCTCCGACACTCCCACCAGGAGACATGTTGCATGCTCCTCCTGGTGTATCCACCAAAGCACCACCACTACAAGAAAAACTCTCTCTAACCTGCCCTGCACCAAAACCTGAAGCTCCCCTTTTGCCACTCACCCCCCCTCTACTTGAGCCCATTCACCATCTCCCTTGGAGCTTCCCCCCACTGATAAAACACCCCCCCTCAAAGATGCAGGGGGCGAAAATAGCAAAGGGCTGCCAATGTTCCCTTCATCCTCTAATTCATCCTCCTCCCCTTCAATGTATTGTGTGCCACACTCCCCTTCTTTCAAATGTTGGGATAACACCACACACAACACACTTCCTTGCCTCATAGATTGCATGCCTTCAGCGCCCTCTGGTCGAGTGGTCCTCTAACTCTCAACCAGGGCAATCTGCCAAGGAACCATCGGCTCCCCTCCTGCCTCCCAGCCGCTCCGCCCCTTCCCCAACGCCAATGAGCCTCCGCGCGTGGCCCTAATTGCACCGCCAGCTCCCATCACTGCCCTCTGTTCCGTGGCAGAAAGGGAAGAGGAGCGCTTCCTGCCCCCCCTCCGGCCTCCACGCTTTTTAGTACCAGATGGAGAGGCGCCCGCCCTCCGCCTCGACCCACGGAGGCCCGCCCGACCTGCCAGCGACCTCCCCGCCCCCTACACGACCCGCACCTGATGGGCCGGTTTCGGAGTAGGGGACCGGCCCCTCTCACTTACCGGGGACGCGCAACGCCTTTTAGGGGATGTACACGCTGCCACAGCCGCCGCGACGCCAGCAGAGGCCTGTCGCGGTGGGCGCACCGACCGCCGATAACAAGGTCCATTCTGACGGCTTCACTTAGCAAACGAAGCGCTTCCAAAACCCTATAGTCCTCCATAATACAGGTAAGAAAACTCCAAATATGCTAACTAAACGCTACCTAAATTATCGAAATTCGCAAAATACAGAAAAAATTCCTGACTAAGCCCCCAGCCACCAGGTCACCAAACCTAAAATGGTGGCTGGGAGCAGGAGTCCAAAGCATTTATGCTTGGGCTCCTTTTGGGATACTAACTATAACAAGCCCAAAACTAAAATGTGCGGGCCCAGCTTACAAACCCCCCCACACACCCTCCCAAATTGCCCGGGGGGGGGCCTCCCTACAGTCGGCTGCCCCCCCCCAGCCCCCCTTGCGCCAGGAGGCACTGTCTCCTGTTTTTCACGCCTGGAAGTGCTTAAATGCTTCACGCAGTTTCCGCAGTGCGAGAGCAGCACACAGTCACAGCTGCTACAAGGAGACTGCTAGTCCCAGAACACTTTGCGTCAGGTGGCACTGTCACCTGTTTTTTGTGCCCGGAGGCGCTTAAAAGCTTCATGTGGTTCCCGGGACACGTGTGGGTGTGCCCGGGCCACGTCTGGGCAAAGTCCAGAGGAGGCTGGGAAATCCCTCTGACACCTGAACTTCAGGACCCTTGTACAGGTGATCATTTGACAGCTTTAAATTGTGTACAGGCAGCTTTCTTGATAAGGGGCAGTTATTGCAGCTAAAGAGCTAAAGGACATTGGCCATTGACGCAATTTTCTTTTTTAGGCCTTTAGACAGTTGTTTTACGTTTATTATTGGAATCTGTCATCTCTAGGGCTTGAATGGGAAAGAGAAAACCCTGTGAAGGAGGGATGGGTGGTGGTCAAAAAAAGAAGGCAAAAATGAAAGGCCTAGGTCCCAGTAATGATTCCGAGAGTGGTGTTATGGAGAGGATAGATATTGTGTTATATGGATGTGAGGGCCTCTTGCATTCATCACTCTCTGATACGACACTTAGGGATAGTACACAGCAGGCCAGAGTAGCGAAACAGGCAAAGGGTGCATACTATATATGTTTAAAAAGGCAGTTAGTAGGATCCCTTCCCCTGAACCCCCGAGAGAATCTGAGGCCAGTGATGTATTAGAGGGTCTTCCCCAGTTCCAACCAGACTCCAGAGAAGCCCTGCCCATTTTTCCCTATAGTAATAGATTTGCTACCTTGTAAGACCAGCCTCACCCACCAGCAATTTTCCCCTGTAACAGGACTCAGGTACATAGCACGAGCACGGAAGGTACTGAGTGTAGTATACATAACAATACAAGGGACACAGATGAAGCAGGCAATGTTAGTAAGAGCAGCATAGCACCTGATGGTAGTGCTGTACAACCTAGTAGGCCCACTGATGATTCTTTTCAAAGATCAGTGTCCAGCCAGTTTTTAGCCCTGATAAAGGAAATGAATGTTCTTAAGGTGACTGTCTGTAATCTTAGCGACTCCCTAAGAAATGTGCATTTAGCTGTGGAGCTGGTCAAATCCTCATTGGGAGCATACCCTAGACATAGCCACATCACACAACAGGATATGGGTGCTAGCAATTGCCAAACGCATCATAGTAAAGCTAGGAATTACAAAGCTCAAGGGCTAGTGGGCTAATCAGGGAACCACCTATGGGAGGCACTAGTTAGAGCCATTTGCAATCTGCTAGGGAGTGTAACTCCATGTCCAACCCTAGGCTCTCATTGCCTCCTGCTATAGCTTCGCACCCGCACAATCCCCCATCTCAATAGAAGTGGTGGGCAGATACTGGCAGGTAGTAGTATGCCAGGTACAAGAAACCTTGTGTACATGATTAATGTCCCCAAGTATTCTGGAGAATCATCTAGAGAAGATTAGGATTCCCTTTTGAATAAGTGCACCCAGGAGACTCGCCATGGTAGGAGCTGTAGGCCCGTAATAAGGGACGACATTATTACAGCCAATAGATAAAATGCTGTCACTTCCTCACCACCATTTGTGGAAAACCTCGTAAATTTTTACATCCGCACCCAACATTAGACTTACATATGATCCCCCTGAGTAGGATTCACATCTTAGTCAGTCGCCATTAAGGAAGGTAGATTGAAGGTTATCCTCACTAGCTGGCACCCCTATGGAGTAACTGCTATGTAAGAGTCTAGCCTGCACACCCTTTTTTTTCAAAAAAGTTTTATAATTTTTGTGACGTTTTATCTGTATCGGGAGCTACCCAGTGGTAAGTTGAGCCCACAACTGTAATGAAACTGCTATGTAGAGGCCTAGTGTAAACTAGGTCTGACCGGGAGCTCACCCCTGTGTCCCGAAGGTTTCAAAACATTTTTGTAATTAAACGTAATTACTCCAATCTTTAAAAAAATTGATTAAATCACATTATTGTATACAAAATGAAACTTTTTTAGTTCACCATTATAGGCATGAATGACAACAAAGTATATTAGATACAAATAGTCATGAAAAATGTAATTGTTTTAGTTTAGCAATCACATTATTTTCTGTTATAATGTTCAAAGACAGTTTGAATAAACAAAAAATATTACAAAAAATATAACATTTCCCAATGCATTTCGGGTCATATTCGACCCTTCTTCAGGGGAATATTCGAGCGTAGAAATGAATCCAAACTTGTTTATCTGTGTAATTCACATCAGTTCCATGAACGGGCACTGTAAAATTAATAGAAAGTAATGTGTCTCTGCTAGACATCGTTACATATAAATTAATACATATGAAGTGTGTACATATGAAATTACATATAGAATTAACACTAATCCCACTGAACACAGAAAGAAATGAAAATATATGTGCGTTTTAATAAAACGTGAAGAATGCGAAAAACAGAAAAAACCAAACTCCCAACACCCTAGTGGGAGAAAATCTTAGTGCAGAATCCAAAGACTAGGTGCCTAACATGTGTACACAGTTAATAAAATATAGTGATTGAATGTGTTTACTATGTACCTGACTGATGTAATCCTTAAGTCCGTATATGTGGGCTAGACAGGTCATCAAAGGTGATCCAGTCTGTAAATGTTGAAAAATCATGAATAACGATTCCAGGGTTACTAATTAGAATTGCCTGTTAAAGGAACGGGTTTCTAATCTTACCACGTCAAAATTAGTTGTGGCGTGTCCCAAAGTTCTCAATCAAGCTGTCCGAACGAACAATGTCTGGTAAAAAGAAAATCACGCAATGTAATAACTCCTGAGTAGGATAAAAGAGTGTAAGAATAGTGTAAGTCAGACGCCAATAAGGCGCGAACGCCTACCTTACTGCTAACGTGTACCACGATCTCTGACCTCCCAAGGTGTTCGAACGAACAATGTCTGGTAAAAAGAAAATCACATTATATAATAACTCCTGAGTAAGATTCGGGAGTTTAAAAGTAGTATAAGTCAGACGCCATTCAGGCGCGAACGCCTACCTTACTGCTAACGCGTACCACGATCTCTAACCTCCCAATCACTTCCGGTGTAAACATCCGGTGTGGGGCTGCATCTTAAAGTAGAGGGACGTACTGAATAAAAAACGTAATACCAACCCTAGAGGGTTACCTCCGGGTGATAGTAAAATGTGTGTGAACTACTAAGATAAAAAGAGTAATGAATAATAATTAATAATAATTGACGTGTATGTAAAGAAAAACGAATCAAAAACAGTGGAAAAGATAATAAGAAAAGTAAAGGGATATAGTGTCAATCCTGTACAATGGTCAATAAAGGAACAATTCTAAAAATTCGATAGATGTCAACAACTTAGCGGTATTTACTGTATGGAACATCCAAATCCATGGTATGATATGCAATGAATATATGATCCTCATAGAAAACACACCATCTCGTACTGATCATTGAGCCCACCCGGTATTAGTGTACCCAGTTTTTTTATCCAAAATGTCTCTCTACGAGCCAGAGCCACGTTATGATCCTGACCCTTGTGTTTCTCTACCACTTCTAAAATAGTGAATCTAAGTTGTGGTATGGTGTGATTAAATTTTAACCAATGAGTTGCTAAGCAAGATGTTGTAGACCTGTTGCTTATGGTGCTTTTATGCTCGATAATTCGAGTCTTGACTTTCCGGGAAGTTCTTCCCACGTAGGTGAGTCCACAAGGACAAACTATCGCATAAATTACCCCAGTGGTATTGCAATCGCCATTGAATTTCAGTTGAATTTCTTTACCGGTGTGAGGGTGTGTGTACTTTTTGCTCACCATCGTGTTGTTACATTGTCCACAGTTATGGCACTTCCCCATGCCTTTGTACTGAGTCTTTGAATGATGACAAGGATTCTTTAGTATTTCTCTAATGTTCTTTGCTCTGGTGTGTGCAATCATTGGAAAGTTTTTAAATAAATTGGAAAAATCTGGTTCGTTGGCTATCATTTCCCAACGTTTCTTTAGGATCTGTTTTATTCTTTGTGACTGTGTAGAGTGTTTCATTACAAACACTATCCGATCATTGGCAGATTTCTCCGTTTTTCTCAATAGAGTACTCCTGTCCATCGTGGAAACATTTTGCACTGAGGTTGCTAGTATTTCTGGTGGGTAACCTCTAGCGGTGTATTTTCTACCTGGTCTTTGATCACAAGGTTGCAGTTCATTGGGTCTGAGGAGATCCGTTTAATCCTAATCAGTTGGGAGGTAGGTAAATGATCTTTCAAATTTTTAGGGTGGGCGCTCGTGTAATGTAGCGCATTCTTTACATCTGTAGGTTTGCGAAAAACAGTGGTTGCAATTCCTTCTGGTGATTTACTTATTTCAATGTCCAAAAATTGTATTTTCTGTTCTTGAATGTTATGGGTAAATTTTATCCTTGGGTTCCGGTCATTTAGTTCTTTGATTAATTCTTCCAACTCAATTTTGGTACCTCGCAAAATTATCAAAATGCATAGCAGTTTCATTACAGTTGTGGGCTCAACTTACCACTGGGTAGCTCCCGATACAGATAAAACGTCACAAAAATTATAAAACTTTTTTGAAAAAAAAGGGTGTGCAGGCTAGACTCTTACATAGCAGTTTACCCACAGCCCCATACTAGACCAGCACCCACATTATAATTGATAATGGCTTCCTTTCAAGAAATAGCTAACCTCACTTTAAACCAAGCAGAGATTAAGGTTTATGGTACAGATGAAGCAGCTTCCATTTATTCTTTAATTGAACAAGTACGCACATTCAGTACCTCTAAGGGCACAACCACTCAGATGTTAAAACAACTTGAATACACCATGCGAAAGGAGGTAAATCAACGACTTCACGCAACAACTCTAATTGAGTATCACAAGGTAAAGAGAATACCAAGGGGACTACTAATTGCCCTCAAACCGATGCTGTTCAAATTTAATAAAGCATTCATAATCAAATGGCAAGCAATTTTGAACAAATGCTCGTTGGACCTCATATTGCTGATTATTGAAGAGTTGTCACAAATACTCAATGATTTGAAAGAAGACATTTTTAAACTTCAACAAGAACTGTCCAAGAATATCCCAGAAGAAGATTGGACGAAGATACTTGAAGACATTAACACTAGATTAGATGTTCATGCTAAGGAGGTCCATGAAAGCAAGATCCGCAAATTTCGTAGAGATACGATTGATTATAAATTAGATGAGGTTTATACACGGGCGGAAGCCTATGCACATAGAAGGTTCATCAGTAAAACTCCTAGGAACACCTCATCAGAGGAGAGTGTGGTACCAGACGAAGACCTGTCGTTACAGAGGCCACCAGCGCCAACTGCAGCGAGCACTGCACCATATGAAGCAACAACATCAGGCACCTCGCAGAACCTACAACCTTCTTTTTTAGCGGAGGGTCAAGCAGCAGTCCACCCACCAGACCAGTCCACAGAAACAAGAACAGCCGCACCCGCAGGGGACAAGGTCGCAAAAAAAACTGTAGAGACAGGACGACCACAGAGACAAGTCACAAAAAAAGTGACTTAGTAGTGAACATTTCTAGCAGGATACTAACACTTGATGAAGAGAGAGTACTAAACAAAGGGACATCCTTTGTACCCACTTACGTATCTAACGGTTTAGAAACGGAGATAGCCCTTTTCAAATTCTTACGGAAATTACGACTGAAATGGTTTTTCTCCACCACAATGATGGATGGGACTACAAGAACTCAGGACAAATTTAAACCTAAAAGCAAATTTATGTCCCCCATTTCGCATAAAATATTGGACAACTTCGAAATTCTAGTGAAAAAAGACCCAGAGGCAATCAAATATGAAACACCTAAGAAACAGAACTTATCCAAAAAACAAAAGAGAATTCTCAATGACCTTAAACAAGACACGTCAATCACATTTCAACCGGCGGACAAGGGCGGCGCATTGGTGATGATGGACATCACTTTCTATGATCGGAAAGTAGATGAGCACGTTTTGGAGGTTGAAACATACATACCATTGGATCAGGATCCCACACATGAATTCAGCAAAACACTGGATGAAATCATCAGTCGAGCGGAGAACTCTGGTATTATCAACGCTAACACGGGCAAATATCTCAGAACCAACACGCCACAAGTGCCACACATATACATGCTGCCCAAGATACATAAGGATAATTAATGATCCACCTTTTAGACCCATCGTGGCAGGATGTGGTTCTATTCATGAACCCGTAGGCCGATTTATTGACCACCATTTACAACCACTGGTTCAAACGTGGGACACATACCTGAAAGACACTACGGATTGTTTAATGAAATTAAGAGCAGTCAACAATCTCATTGGAGAAAACACATTACTGTGCACCATTGACGTGGTCGCACTATATACATCAATCGCACACACTGAAGGACTTGAAGCCATTGAATGGAGACTGTTACAATCGGATTTTGATCATCAACTAGGAATTTTTCTACTAGAACTCCTATACTTCTCATTGTACCACAGTTACTTTTCCTGGAAATCTAAATTCTTTCTCCAAAGAACAGGAACGTCCATGGGATTTTCAGGAGCACCGGCATACGCCAATACTTTTATGGCGTATTTTGAGCAACAGTTCATTTTATCAAACATCAGGTGGACGGAAAATCTAGTTCTATTTTTACGATTCATTGATGACATTTTGATAATTTGGCGAGGTACCAAAATTGAGTTGGAAGAATTAATCAAAGAACTAAACGACCGGAACCCAAGGATAAAATTTACCCATAACATTCAAGAACAGAAAATACAATTTTTGGACATTGAAATAAGTAAATCACCAGAAGGCATTGCAACCACTGTTTTTCGCAAACCTACAGATGTAAATAATGCGCTACATTACACGAGCGCCCACCCTAAAAATTTGAAAGATCATTTACCTACCTCCCAACTGATTAGGATTAAACGGATCTCCTCAGACCCAATGAACTGCAACCTTTTGATCAAAGACCAGGTAGAAAAATACACCGCTAGAGGTTACCCACCAGAAATACTAGCAACCTCAGTGCAAAAGGTTTCCACGATGGACAGGAGTACTCTATTGAGAAAAACAGAGAAATCTGCCAATGATCGGATAGTGTTTGTAATGAAACACTCTACACAGTCATAAAGAATAAAACAGATCCTAAAGAAACGTTGGGAAATGATAGCCAACGAACCAGATTTTTCCAATTTATTTAAAAACTTTCCAATTATTGCACACACCAGAGCAAAGAACATTAGAGAAATACTAAAGAATCCTTGTCATCATTCAAAGACTCAGTACAAAGGCATGGGGAAGTGCCATAATTGTGGACAATGTAACAACACGATGGTGAGCAAAAAGTACACACACCCTCACACCGGTAAAGAAATTCAACTGAAATTCAATGGAGATTGCAATACCACTGGGGTAATTTATGCGATAGTTTGTTCTTGTGGACTCACCTACGTGGGAAGAACTTCCCGGAAAGTCAAGACTCGAATTATCGAGCATAAAAGCACCATACGCAACAGGTCTACAACATCTTGCTTAGCAACTCATTGGTTAAAATTTAATCACACCATACCACAACTTAGATTCACTATTTTAGAAGTGGTAGAGAAACACAAGGGTCAGGATCATAACGTGGCTCTGGCTCGTAGAGAGACATTTTGGATAAAAAAACTGGGTACACTAATACCGGGTGGGCTCAATGATCAGTACGAGATGGTGTGTTTTCTATGAGGATCATATATTCATTGCATATCATACCATGGATTTGGATGTTCCATACAGTAAATACCGCTAAGTTGTTGACATCTATCGAATTTTTAGAATTGTTCCTTTATTGACCATTGTACAGGATTGACACTATATCCCTTTACTTTTCTTATTATCTTTTCCACTGTTTTTGATTCGTTTTTCTTTACATACACGTCAATTATTATTAATTATTATTCATTACTCTTTTCATCTTAGTAGTTCACACACATTTTACTATCACCCGGAGGTAACCCTCTAGGGTTGGTATTACGTTTTTTATTCAGTACGTCCCTCTACTTTAAGATGCAGCCCCACACCAGATGTTTACACCGGAAGTGATTGGGAGGTCAGAGATCGTGGTACGCGTTAGCAGTAAGGTAGGCGTTCGCGCCTGAATGGCGTCTGACTTATACTACTTTTAAACTCCCGAATCTTACTCAGGAGTTATTATATAATGTGATTTTCTTTTTACCAGACATTGTTCGTTCGAACACCTTGGGAGGTCAGAGATCGTGGTACACGTTAGCAGTAAGGTAGGCGTTCGCGCCTTATTGGCGTCTGACTTACACTATTCTTACACTCTTTTATCCTACTCAGGAGTTATTACATCGCGTGATTTTCTTTTTACCAGACATTGTTTGTTCGAACACCTTGATTGAGAACTTTGGGACACGCCACAACTAATTTTGACGTGGTAAGATTAGAAACCCGTTCCTTTAACAGGCAATTCTAATTAGTAACACTGGAATCGTTATTCATGATTTTTCAACATTTACAGACTGGATCACCTTTGATGACCTGTCTAGCCCACATATACGGACTTAAGGATTACATCAGTCAGGTACATAGTAAACACATTCAATCACTATATTTTATTAACTGTGTACACATGTTAGGCACCTAGTCTTTGGATTCTGCACTAAGATTTTCTCCCACTAGGGTGTTGGGAGTTTGGTTTTTTCTGTTTTTCGCATTCTTCACGTTTTATTAAAACGCACATATATTTTCATTTCTTTCTGTGTTCAGTGGGATTAGTGTTAATTCTATATGTAATTTCATATGTACACACTTCATATGTATTAATTTATATGTAACGATGTCTAGCAGAGACACATTACTTTCTATTAATTTTACAGTGCCCGTTCATGGAACTGATGTGAATTACACAGATAAACAAGTTTGGATTCATTTCTACGCTCGAATATTCCCCTGAAGAAGGGTCGAATATGACCCGAAATGCATTGGGAAATGTTATATTTTTTGTAATATTTTTTGTTTATTCAAACTGTCTTTGAACATTATAACAGAAAATAATGTGATTGCTAAACTAAAAAAATTACATTTTTCATGACTATTTGTATCTAATATACTTTGTTGTCATTCATGCCTATAATGGTGAACTAAAAAAGTTTCATTTTGTATACAATAATGTGATTTAATCAATTTTTTTAAAGATTGGAGTAATTACGTTTAATTACAAAAATGTTTTGAAACCTTCGGGACACAGGGGTGAGCTCCCGGTCAGACCTAGTTTACACTAGGCCTCTACATAGCACCCCTATGGAGTATACAACTCAAACTTCTGCCACGAGAGTGAGGATGCTGCAGTACAAAATCCATCATTAACCGTATAAGAAATATACCCACAATACCCCCACTAGCAGGAAAGAGGGATACTAGAGTAAAATTAACTAATAGGTGTAACAGGCAGAGTTCACCTTCTCTCACATCCTCCAGGCTAGCTGTAATATCATGGAACATTGCTGTGGTGAGGTTAAAGGGTATATCTCCTGATTGGCACACCTTCATTGAGCACCACAATATCTGCCTCTTCCAGGTAACATGGCTGGTGAACCTTCTCCATTGTGTAGGCTACTTAAACTATCACATTCCAGCTACCAGTGAGGGGAAAGGTCGACCATCGGGGGTATTAACAATTGGGTTCATCAAGCAATCAGTTATAACATCCAGGTACTTGCAATTCGGCTGAAGACAGGTCCACAATGTAACATCGACATTTACAATGTCTATATGAGGGGATTAAGTGGGGGGAAGAAGTCGGAAGTTTTAGCGGCTCTCGACGATCTTCTAGACCTGTATTGCGGCTCTCGACGATCTTCTAGACCTGTATTCGTGGGATTCCTTAGTGCTAGTTGCCGGAGATTTTAACGCGACCATTGAGCCCCTTGGCAAAAAGGAGTATGATCTCACAGGAGAGGAAGACGCCCAGTGGGGCATCCCAAGACAGGAACTAGCACCCATAAAAAATGGTCGGATGTGGCAATCCAAATTAAATGTATTTGTCTTGAAAAAGGGCTACTGGTGGCAAATGTAAGAACTGCATCAGATAGACATGGGGCAAACACATTTAATAAGGGCCACAGGACAAGCCGTATAGACTATCTTTTAATCAATTTAAAATTATGGCAGGCCCTGGGGGATATGCATGTGAGGAACCGCCTACAGAGCGATCACAACCTCCTGTGCTCAACCCTAGATCTACAACCTCAGAGGGTTTTTATACAGCCAGTTAATGATGACCTGATCACTCTTGATTTGGTCCCCACAAATGCTCTGTGGCGACTAAAATGGGTAAAGATAGTAGAGAAGCCCGAACTCTTAGCCACCAATACTAAGGATATTGACCACATGATAGCTGAGCTAGAGGCCTGTTCTGTCAACCCCGAGTTTCCTATGGGTATAACTGCCACTCATAACACATTTTTCACTCATCTCCGCTCTCATTTCTTCAAGCAATGTAGCGCCATAAGCAATAAACAAAAGAAACCCTGCCAATGGTTCAACAAGGAAGGTAGGACAGCACGTAGAACTTTGGGAAAGCTATTAAAGCATGGGATCCAGGCAACGTAAGGTCAACCAGGAGAAACAACAGGAGGAACCAGGAAAAGTCTAAGCAGCAATGGGATGAAAGCAGATGGCAGGACCTTAGACTGGCATGTGCCAGTAATAGTTCCAAACAGTTTTGGAACATAGTAAAATGGGACAGGGGAGGACAGCCATTACCGCCACAAAACCATGTGGCTCAGGATCAATAGGTCAATCATTTTAAACCCCAATATGCACGTAGCGTAGATGAGGGAGATGTTGTCGAGCCTTCGTATTTGTTCTATCAAAACATGGCCTTTGTCTTGGCTGATGTCAACGCTGTCCGAGGAGCAGTACCGGGGGGAAGAACTCCGGGCCGAGATGGTATACCTGCTGACATCATCCTCCATGACAAGCCTAAATGGTGACAGTATATTGCACTATTGGCTATTGCAATTGCCCTAGGTGCCCCAGTCCCCGATTCCTGGAAAGGGGCTGAGATTATCCCAGTGTATAAAAAAGGGGATGAATCCCATCCAGGCAACAACAGACCCATCAGCCTAATAGATTCTTTGCAAAAGGTGATGAGGCTGCTGGTATTAAACAAGGTCCAAGACTGGATAGATGAGCAGGGTATCTAATCCCTACTACAGGCATGCTTCCAGGCACACACCAGTACCATCGATCAGGTGTTTCGGTTCATTTAAATTAATTGGCGGACTGTCGTCATAAGCAAGGGCAGCTTGTATGCTGCCCTTGTCGAATTCAAGTCAGCATTTGACCTTGTCTTCCGCAGCAACTGTGGGCAGTGTTGCAGGAGCTGGGGATGTCATCAGAACTGCTTTCCCTTATTGCTCGCCTTCATGAGGGCAACTCATTGTTTATAAGGCACTGCACAGGTTTGGGCCTAGAACGTTGCAGAGCAAATTTGACTGGTATGTTCCTATCCGCACTCTTCGCTCCTCCTTGACCAATCCGGTAAAAATACCAAGAATTAAAAGAGAAAATTCAGGGGGAAGAGCCTTCAGTGTTGCATCTGCCAGGCCATGGAATGGTCTGTCCACTGAACTGAGATAGGTGCAGAACCTCTTGCTGTTTCTTAAGAAAATAAAGACCTGGCTTTTCCCTAGAGTATAAGCATGTCAACCTTGCTTGTTTCTTTGCAGCTTATATTGTGGTAGGTATCTCAGCGCCAGGATCCCGTAGAGTTACAGTGTTATTTATAAGTACGAATAACAATAACAACTTTGCCCAAATACGGTGGGGCTCTCAGCTCCTTTCCCATAGAGTAAGGTGTGCGCCAAGGCTGTGTTATGGCTCCCACATTATAGTCTCTTTTTATTAATGGGGTTAGTCAAGTTTTTAATGGTCGTCCCCATGATGCCCCTGTTTTAGCAAGTATAAAAATCCCTATTTCAATGTTCGCTGATGACACATTAATTATCTCGAAAACTCCTAACAGTCTTCAGCGTGCTTTGCTGCTCTTTGAGGAGTACTGCCTTATTTGGGGCTTGAAAATCAACTTTTCTTAAGCAAAATTTATGACCTTCAATCAGCATAGATCGGTCAGAGGAGGCATACTTATAAACAACCGACCCCCTGGAACAAGTTAGTGCCTTCACCTATTTGGGGGTTATTTTGCAAAACAATATGAGTTTGAAGGTCCGCTTGACACAGCCACATTGAAGCATCTGCAACTATCTGGTGCCTTACAAACCGAGTTTAACAACTCTCTCACTAAACCAGTTAGTCCGGTGCTGCAGATCTATAGCATGAAAGTTGTTAGCTCTGCTCTATATGGGGTGGAGCTCTGGGGGTATGAGAATCTTTCCCAGCTAACAGTTGCAGAAAACAGTTTTCTATGTAAGATCACAAGCCTTCCGCAAAGCACCCCATTGTGCCCAATACTACACAATTTAGGTAGAAAAGCACTGGCTGATATAGCCAGGTTACGTCCCATATTATACTGGCGAAGAATCTGGTGCACGCCAGAACTGGCAACCTTTGCTGCAGGCCTCAAAGATTTAATTAAGGCAGATTGCTTTCATGAAATTAGATGGTTATGGGAGGTAAGCGCCTTCCTAGTCAGTATTGGCATGGCTACCCTGTGGGAAAACCCAACATGTGCCCTATTTCCTTCAAAGGAGATCTTAAAATACTGGGAATCAGTGTTTCAAAATACACTCAGAAACTGCGACACGTCTTCACTGACAGGAGGATTCCTAGAAGTCAAACCCTGGCCAAGTCTGGGGCAGTATTGGGACCTAATAACTAAACCGTACGATGAGAAGTTGTACTTATATTTTAGGGTGGGCTCATTACCAATAAGGTCTTATACAGCAAAATAGGTCACTTCAGGCAATAGTAAGTGTTCCTCTTGTCAGGCCCAATTGGAATCGCTGGCCCACCTATTGTTTGTCTGCCCAGCATACGCTGCCCCCCACCGAGCGTGGTTCACGCCAATCTGTAGGTCACTGGGTACCCGAAGAAGTGGTGACGCGCTTAGCCTATTGCACACAGATACATCACCCTGCAGTGCCATTGCAATAGCAAAATGTTTGAGATGGACGTGGGTTATTAGATCATATTCATTCCCTGCATACTGAAGAATCTCCATTGCTATTTTTTGTGCCTGTGTAAACGTAGTTAGCAACTCACCTAATATGTATTGTATTAATGAGTGGTACATTTTATACGTATTAAGTTCCCGAAAGTTAACTGAGGCATCATGGTTTTATCTACTGTTATGAATTGCAACTGTTTTATTCGTTTTATCTGTTCCAGTCATTTTAACCTACATTAACTGTGTTTTATTATTGCTCACAGTTTACATTTATCTCTAATAATGTTTTAAACTTTGCTTAATTATTGTGTATTATGTAGGAAATATTCCCATTTTTATGTGCTGTGCTTTTATGACTCATCTGCAGAAAAAAGCTTTTTGGAATGGATTGGATATTCTAGAAATAAGGGCATGCTAATTGTGATAGGGCCAGGTACAAACACTATTTGTGAGTCACAAATCATTTGCGACTCGCAAAATAGTGTTTTGCGACTCACTATTAGGAAGGGACGTTCCCTTCCTAATAGTGAGTCACAAGCCATGAACCAATGTTTTACACTCGCAAATCACCACCCTCTTCAAGAGGGTGGTAATGCAGTCACAAATGGGAAGGGTCCCCAGGGGACCCCTTCCCTTATGTGACTGTCTCTGAAATATTTTTTAAGGGCAGGCAGGCAGACCACCATCTACCCTTTTGTTTCATTTTTTTTAATTCATCCCATTTTCCTTTAAGGAAAAGAGGCTGCATTTTTTTTAAACTGATTTATTGACAAGCAGTCACAGACATGGAGGTCTGCTGAGCCCAGCAGGCCACCATCCCTCCCTAGGCGGGCCGACCATTCACCCCGCCTGGGGTGAAGGACACTCTTCCCTTCTTACTGGTGCCAACACAGCCAGCACTAGTGGACGTAGGTGGGAGGGTGGGCACAGGACGCTGTGTGGTGGAAGAGGGGGCAGAGTCCCCGTTCCCTGTGCCCGCCAATGTAGATGCATCAACGCTGGCATCTGATGATGTTGTGCTCTGCTCCTCTGGCTGTGATTGCTCCAGCAGACTTTGATCCCCTCCGAGGCACTGGTCACATCTGTGTCACTTTGCTCATGTGCAGCAGTTGTGCTTGATACCTCACCACTGGTGTCCGGCCCCTGTCCTTCCATGCCCACAAAATACACGCAGAAACTGCGACACGTCTTCACTGGCAGGAGGATTCTTAGAAGTCAAACCCTGGCCAAGTCTGGGGCAGTATTGGGACCTAATAACTAAACCGTACGATGAGAAGTTGTACTTACATTTTAGGGTGGGCTCATTACCAATAAGGTCTTATACAGCAAAATGGGTCACTTCAGGCAATAGTAATTGTTCCTCTTGTCAGGCCCAATTGGAATCGCTGGCCCACCTATTGTTTGTCTGCCCAGCATACGCTGCCCCCCACCGAGCGTGGTTCACGCCAATCTGTAGGTCACTGGGTACCCGAAGAAGTGGTGACGCGCTTAGCCTATTGCACACAGATACATCACCCTGCAGTGCCATTGCAATAGCAACATTTTTGAGATGGACGTGGGTTATTAGATCATATTCATTCCCTGCATACTGAAGAATCTCCATTGCTATTTTTTGTGCCTGTGTAAACGTAGTTGGCTACTCACATAATATGTATTGTATTAATGAGTGGTACATTTTATACGTATTAAGTTCCCGAAAGTTAACTGAGGCATCATGGTTTTATCTACTGTTATGAATTGCAACTGTTTTATTCGTTTTATCTGTTCCAGTCATTTTAACCTACATTAACTGTGTTTTATTATTGCTCACAGTTTACATTTATCTCTAATAATGTTTTAAACTTTGCTTAATTATTGTGTATTATGTAGGAAATATTCCCATTTTTATGTGCTGTGCTTTTATGACTCATCTGCAGAAAAAAGCTTTTTGGCATGGATTGGATATTCCAGAAATAAGTGCATGCTAATTGTGATAGGGCCAGGTACAAACACTATTTGTGAGTCACAAATCATTTGCGACTCGCAAAATAGTGTTTTGCGACTCACTATTAGGAAGGGACGTTCCCTTCCTAATAGTGAGTCACAAGCCATGTACCAATGTTTTACACTCGCAAATCACCACCCTCTTCAAGAGGGTGGTAATGCAGTCACAAATGGGAAGGGTCCCCACGGGACCCCTTCCCTTTTGTGACTGGCTCTGAAATATTTTTGTGCTGTGCCCCTTTTCACAAGGGGTAAGATCAGTTCCCTGAGGAGGCTGATCCTTTCCTAGTGTCTGGTGGGAGGGAGATTTCTCTTCCTCCTCAATGCTCTCTATTTGTGTGGAGTGATCCATAGTTTCAGGCTTCACAACACATGAATCAGTTTGAGTTTGGGCTGTGGCCATCACCTTTTCAGGAAGGGACTCGGTTTGGGTATGGGCTGTTACCATAACAGCTCTGCTAACTTGTTCAGGAAGGGATTCTGCTGAAGATGGGGCTGAGTCTTGCACAGCCCTACCAACCTTTTCAGGGAGGACATCTTGGATTGGGGCTGTGGCCATCACAGCCCCGCTAACCTTTCCATGGACATTTACCATTTTAGAATGGGTTTCTTGTTCTACCTCAGCCCAGGCTGAGATTTCTAAATCATTCCCAAGTAGACAATCTACAGGCAAGTTTGCTGACACTGCCACTCTCTTTGGGCCAGTGACACCTCCCCAGCTAAGATGTACCACTGCCATGGGATGATTTGTCTGTACTCCATCAATGTTAGTCACCTGATATGTGGCACCAGGTAAAAGTTGCCTTGAGGGGACTAGATTCTCAGTCACCATAGTGAGACTAGCCCCTGTGTCTCTGTAGGCCTCAACTTTCTGACCATTGATGAGGGGCTCTTGTCTGTACTTGCTCAAAGTGTTTGGGCAATCAGTGAAGTTGGCAAACCCCATGCCATTTTCACAGACAAGAGTAGCTATAGTTGGGGACCTGGTTAGGCCAAAGTCTACCTGAGTTCCAAAAGTAAACCCAGCCAAATTCTTGGGGATGCTCCCACCACCTGGGGGATTACTACTGATAGTAACAGGGGGTGTTGAAGCTTTACTTGGAGGTATATTTTCTTTATTGATATTCCTTGGACAACAGCTATCTGTTTTCCAGTGGCCAGTCTGCTTACAGACATGGCAGTAAGGTTTCTTTGGGACAGAGGAAGTGTTTTGGGACCCACCCCCATCCTTGGAGTTTTGGGGCCCATGGGGAGACTTTTCTTTTGGTTTATCCCCACCTTTCTCTGGAGCCTTGGAAGTATCCTTCTTTTGGTCATTACCCTGATTCTTAGGCCTAATCCTGGTTGTGACCCATTTGTCTGCCCTCTTACCCAATTCTTGTGGAGAGGCCAGATCTGAGTCCACCAAGTACTGGTGCAAAAGCTGGTTTTGACAATTACTAAGGATCTGCTCCCTCATAATCAAATTATACAATCCTGTATAGTCATGTACTTTGCTGCCAAGTAGCCAACCTTCCAGAGCCTTAGTAGCACAATCTTCAAAATCAGTCCAGTCCTGAGTCTGAGCTTTTTGGGTATCTCTGAACAACAACCTGTATTGCTCAGTGGTTAAGCCAAACCCATCAATAAGAGCACTCTTCAGGACTGTTTCGTTTTTGGCATCCTCAGGTCTAACTGTGAGGAGCTTATCTCTCCCTTTCTCAGAAAAGGAGTACCATAAAATTGCTGCCCACCGATCTTGGGGAACCTGCTGTAACATGCAAGCTCTCTCCAGAGCAGTTATCAATTTGTGGATGTCATCCCCTTCCCTATAGGGGGGCACAATCTTTGTCAGGTTTCTAGTATCATAGGACCTGTCTTTCTCTTTGGGAATAATGCTGCCACCAGTGGGTATCTCCCCACAAAGTATTTGTTCCCTTTCTAAAGCAAGTTTAGCTTGGGCCAGGGCTATCTCTTCCCTCTCTATCTGGAGTTTGACAGCTCTCATCCTGGCCTTATTCTCTTTTCTCTGGGGGGAAGTCATTCCCCTTTGAGATTCCCTTGAGGCACTAGAAAGGTGAGAATCCCTGGAAGGAGATCTCTCTCTTCTATTGCCTGGGAGTATTCTGTTATGTAATCTGGGGAGGTGCTGGCCCTCTCCATTTACATGTAGGTCCAAGTTGATCTGGCTAAGCCTCCCAACTGATACCTGGTTATCCCCTTGATCATGATCTGACTCTTCACCTTCTGATTCAGGGTCCACCTCCTCATCTTCTACCTCTGGGGTGGTGTTCTCAGTCTCTGGGGGATTCACTCCTTCTCCTGAACTACCTGAGGGAACTGCACTAGCTTTCTCAAGATCATCCTTCTCCAGGATGGCTATCAGGATAGGAATGGTAGGGTTGTGACCCTTTTCCAGCCTCCTTGCAGTGCACACGGCACTCAAGTCCCTATGGCTGAGTTTGTCATAGCTGGAGGGTGCCTTGGTAAGGTCGCCTTCCACAGGCAGAGCAATGGGTTGCTCACCTGTGCCAGACATGACTCTAGTGAGGTGTAAGTGATGCACTTACCTACACTAAGTGTTTTCCTACTGTACCTTGCTAGTGAGTTGTAGGCAGGGCGTGCTAGGCCCTTTGATCTACAACTACTAAGTTCAGTAGAATTTAAATATGTAAGCTTTGTTTATATGTACCTATGGTACTTAATGTGATCTTTCAATTTGATAAAAAGATTTCAATGGTAAAACAGCCAGCTCAAATCCACACCGCTGCACACCAATGTGAGAAGTTGGCCTGATGTATGATGTCTCCAATTCTGGGGGCACCTTGTATCAGTCGAAACAATCCCTTAAGGTGGTGGTTGTAAGTCAACCTTAAAAGACAACCTATCCTAATGGTAGCATGGACTAAGCAGCTTAAAGGCTTAACTCAAGAGGACATGTGAAGCCAGCTGTTTTACCATATGCAATCCTGTAATATCAAATGAAAGGACACCACACAAGTTATATATTATAAAAATATATGTATTTATTACTAGAATAATCCCCTGTACTCTTTATGAGTATAGAAGCACAAGCGTTTAAACAAAAGCACAGTATAACATATGAAAGTTGCACAATTATGGATGAGGCCGGTGGCCACTCAAACCATATATCAAAAAAGTGGTATAAGTATCACCTTTCGAACTGTGGTAAGGCCTGGGGCCTTGGGAATCGCTGGGACTACACTGGACTAACAGCAGTTAGGACTGGAGTAGCCCGCGGGAATCGGGTGCAGCGCTAAAAGCACACGCATGCACCAATGCAAAGTCAATGGTGCGTAAAAGTTATCGAGTTACAGTTTTAGGAGTCTTCCAACTGGAATAGAATTACCACACTTTTAACTTAGACACTAGAGGTGTAAACCACTACAGGAGCACCGGTGTTAGATCGTTACCTCACCCACAGGAAGCGGGTGCATAGGTGCCAAAGTGTGTCGGGTTTCGTCGTGTAGATTTATGGAGACTGGAGATGAAGATACTGCAGGTGGCCAGGAGAGAAGAGTCCGGTTGGATCCAAGGGTGGATCGAAGATGTAGAGTACCTGAAAGCAGAGGGGACAGAGTCTGGGTCACTAGCCAGTGACCAGGAGGGAACCAGGCAATGTCGGGCGCAATCAGGTGCTTGATGGGAAGCTTGTCTCCGCTGCCACGTGGACTCTGGGGCATCGAGGATGTCCAGGAGTGGATCACAAGCTGTCCCATGAAGGCTCTCGCTGTCGGTGGTGTCGGCTTCTGGATCAGAGTTACAAGCCTTGGCAAGTGCAACCCACGCAGGATTGGAAGATCGCTTCTTGTTCGGACCAGCAAGGTCAGATAGATTGCTCCTTTTCAGGGGAGTGAGGGCCAGTCTGGAGCAACTAGACTAGCATTGTAAATTCAAAGGATCATCGGTATTGGGGCCACTAGCCAACGTGCAAGTGACCGGACCAACGCATCAAGCAGAAAAATGCAAAAGGGCCCCACGCAGCACTCAGTGAGTGTGGAGGGAAGATCTTCGGTGCAAAAGCTGCTCGGGGCTGGGGCTTCTCAAACCCCAATGCACAGCTTCGAGGAATCCTCGGGAACTGCACGGCTAGTACTTTGTAGTTTTTCCAAGATGGTTGGCTCCACGCTTCACGTCGCCTCCACGAGTCTCAGATTCGTTGGGACTGTGGATCGGGCTGTTAGAAGTTGAGGGGAGCTGGTCTTGTTTATCTCTGTTGCTCGAGTTCTGGCAGGAACTGCAACAAAGCAAACCATTGGGCGCTGGATGATGCCTGTTTGCACAGGGTGGTCACTCCTTGACCACAAGGGAGATTCTTCAGTCTTCCACGTCGAGTGGGATGTCGAAGGGTCCAGAGTTCTGTACCAAAGTTTCAGTCAGGATAATCTGATGTGCACTAGCACAGCTCCTACCTTTATTCCAAATCATGGGGCTGGATTGCCTGCTAGGTCCCTCCTATGGGTGGGACCCAGGAAGGGGGTGGTTACACCCCTTTCCCTTTGTCCAGTTTCACGCCAGAGCTGGGGCTGGAGTGCCCCAGAACCGGTTTGACTGGATTTTGCATGGGACACCTTGTGTGCCCCAGGCAGTGTCTAGTTTCTTTCAACCCTCCCTGCTCCAATCCACTATCTCCTGTCTGGGGTGGTGTAACACCTCCCTGTGACAGGAAACTCTTTGTCCAAGCCTCCCCTGCCAGGTTTCGGTCAGCAGCAGGAGGCCAGACTTGTGTCGGGGCAGCAGCATCCGTTTTGTGATGCTGAGGCTCTGGTTAGGATTAACCGCGTTTTAAGTAAAGTAACATGTCTTCTCCCTCTAGAAGGGTGGAATGCTACCCCCGCGAGGGGGTAGTATTCCAAAGTGTATGACACCTTACACGACATGTTTTGATAAAGCCAAACCAAAGTTAGCAATAACCGCAAGGATTATAATGCACTTAAGAGTATATGGTATGGCAATATCTTGGAACAGCAGTAAGGAAATGGTTCCGAACTCTAAAGACAGGCTCAGCTCATGCTAGAGCACCATCTCACATAAAACCAAGCACTCTGCCTCCATGATTGTTAAGGCCTGCCATAGGAGTGACTTATAGGTGCATATGTGTCCAGATCTAAGCAAGGGGTGATTACACGACCTTGCCCCAGCTGAGTGATCAGCCAGTTGTGTCAGTTTGGATGGCCAGCCAGGGGTGGCAAAAGATATGCTGCAGCCCCTGGTAGGCCTTGGATGCACCTATGCCCTGGGCACCTATAGTGCACTGTACAGGGGCTGATAAGGTGACCCAATCCAATCTAGTTATGCACCTAGGGTACATGGAGTCCATTTTAAAGAGAGAGCAGATAGCCTGGGACCAAGATTAGCAGGATCCCAGGCCAACTAAGTCGAAAACCAGCTAAACACAAGGCAAAAAATCTGGGGTAACCATAGTCAGGTATCCACCTTCCTACAACCAGTAATGGTGACAAAGTACAAGATAGTGAGTCACATGTTTACCTATAATCCTGTATGGTGGATTCGCTGGGACCCGTCGGTGTCCCTGCCAATGCTGTGTCACCCACTACAGCCCTATAATGCATTAGCCCGTCCCTCAAAGACACCTACAGCTGTATAACCCCCGCTACGTTGAGAGGGGGTTTTGAGCCCAGCGCTCCCCGTCAAAATTTCTAACCTTTCTCTCCCTTGCAGGCTCCAGCTCGTGTGAACGGCTATCCCTGTCCTGGCGAGGAATATCAGAGGCCATTTCCCACCTTAGGTACTAACCTGCCCTGGGAAAAGTGACATAGAAACGGGTGTCCGTGTGTCTTTGTCGTATAAAAGGGGGAAACACATGAACGCAAAACACTTGACCCTTTTTGGACAGTCGGACCGCCAAAACAAACTTCTTCAATCATTGAAGCCCTTTTATGTTGACCCCACGTTCTCCTCAGGTTCTCGCACCGCAACCCACAATTTAACTGGCAGTTACCACCACTGCCTAGCTCACTGGCGCTTGCGCAGATGTAATTGTCTGCCTTGAATGAACTTGAGCATCCATCACTTGGTGCGTGCTTGCCCTTAATGTAATCACCTTGGTTGTGCAAGCCCCTGCCTGGCCGCAAGCTTAGCTAAGCCCCTGGGGAAATCACCTGCCTGTGTAGGCCGACCAAACTACCTCCCTTGGCATCCCGTCCCAAAACACAAGGCTTACCTCTAGGCATGTCACTAATTGTCTCCATCATGCGTATAAGGCAGTTGGGACCTTCTTATGCAAACTCCCTTCTAGTACACCATGCCGAGTAACTAATAATGTCTGTCTCTTGACCAGTCACCCCGATTGGGCACTCGTTGGACCCAAGGCAGCTATTACCAAATGTATATTTCAAGTTGGGCAACTTTGGACACTACTACTTTCTCACTGTGTACTTCCCGGCGTGGAGATACTGCCTACGATCTCCCCACCTTAGATCCTGAATAACGACTAAATAAATGTGACTCAGGCCGAACTATTACCAGTGCACCGAGCAAAGGGCCCTCCACTGCATGTGAACCCCAGCAATTCGTTATAAGGCTGTGGTTATTACCTGCCCACATCTGGACCCTACAAGTGAAACCCAGACAAATCAATCACAGGCCCTCCTGCTACGACACAACCCTATCTGGCCGACCGTGCCGAAAGTGTCTAAATATCCTGGCCACAGAATTTACGACAAACCAATAAAACCAAAGGCAAAGTCACCAATGATCTTGACTTACCCAGTGGCTGTTGTAGCGGTCTTCTCTGAAAGCCAGACAGTGCTATGTAGTGACAATTGAGGGACGGTGCCACGCACCAGAACCAACCACCCTGTAAATAGAGCGCCGGTGAACTTGCTGCTGATAATAGCAGTGGCGGGCCCTAGCTGCACTTATGGAAGTCCAGGGAGACTCTCTCACCTCTGGGGTTAATAGTTACCAGGTGACAAGTGTGTACCCCGCAACACTAGGTGGGGAAAATGGTAAGGGACCCTCCCCCTTGTGTGACACAGGTGGATTGCTATGACAGGAAAGATGTACTTTTGTATTTTATTGTGTCCAGGTATTCTTTCGCACAGCAACATAACGGGGTTCAACATATAGCTGAATAGAGCCATTCAAAGCTTGTTAACACAAATCTACTAGCTGCACTTCGTAGCGTAATGCACTCCACGAGCCCTATCAAGTAGATGCAATGCATCGCCTGCTAGTAACATATGCTTGGGAAAAATAGCCAACTGTCTACATGTACTAACCTCTAGTACATGTCAAAAGGACATGCCCCAAAATACCATAGAGCGATAATCTCTTATCCTGGCCTCGTTGTGAGGCTCCCAGGTGCAACTGGGCCAAGGCAATGAAATAAATTGCTATCCAGGAGGCAGTAACTAACATGCATGATTGTCTAATGCTGAGTCTTATTAAGGCAGGTAAAAGTGTGTTTGAGTCTCTCCCCTGCAGTATGCAAATTCATGTTGCAATCAAGGACTAATGTCCTAAATGAATGAGTAGTCGTCCTGTAGTCACAATGTATTAATGTTGATCAAGTCCGGGCAGTCACTGCATCCCCTGTGGGGTGACCCATCCAAATCCCTTCAAGCTTAATTGTTGTAGTCCTCTCCCAGGTAATCCTACCTGCTGCCCAAAAGTGACTTGGTTTTGAACCAACCATGCCCGGATCGCTAGTAGCCGCCAGAATTGCTAGCCTTCCACCGAAGAGTGTAGAATGGGCATGCCTGTCTCTTGCAGGACTGGCGGACGTATGCAATATGCAGTGCTTAAGATATACCATGCCCTTACATACACATGCCTGAGATACGTGCGCTGAATACAGCAAGGAGCATGCCCAAGTACCTGCCCCTTGTTTTGAGCTTGAGGAGGACATGCGACACACCGCCTAATAGTTGACCTACGCGCAGCCCAGCTGTGATACGCACGCTGAATACAGCAAGGAGCATGCCCAAGTACCTGCCCCTTGTTTTGAGACTTGAGGAGGACATGCAACACACCCCTTAATAGTTGACCTATGCGCAGCCCAGCTGTGCCCACAGCCCCACACAATCCCAGTGTGCTATGGCCCTTATACCTGTTGAAACTTCAGGTGGCCCCCCATGTGAATAGGGCGGTTCTCCATCGCTGTTTCTGCATCTGAGACAACACATTCATTAAAAGCCCTGCCCCCCTATATACCAATATGAATTCACTGCCATGGGACAGGGGCCATATATATGAAAAGTAACAATCCTAGGCAATCCACATTATTAAATTAAACATAACTGATACAATAAACGAGATGATGCAAGTTATGGAGAAAACACAACAATAAATTACCCAAGTATGCAAATGTATCCCATGGGACTGGGGCCATCCATGCCACCACGCTAACAAGGCTAAAGCCTGGTTGACAGCTACGAGAACTAGATAGCCACCTCACATTCTCATAAGCTGTTGGTTGAGGCAAAAACCAAGATAATTATTCGCATGCTAAGTCAATAATGACCGTTGCACTTTAATTAGTTTTCATCCCATAACCACCTCCGCCTCCCAGGCCTTCAAAACTGACCTCAACGTTCTCCCCTTGCAAAGACACTTACAAAATGACATGCCCTCTCTATTATCTGCGGGAAGACCTTTATTATAGAGAATTCTGTTCTCCTGGACTATGTAAGTGTCCTCCCAGTGTGTACATGTGGTTTGAGTCTGCCCTTTCTGAAGTATTATCCTCCTACCTGTGTTTGGTACTCTATTGTAACATGCACACTTCACTTTTGTTTGTACCACACTTTTGGCTACTTCTTACATTTTGCACAAGTGCCACCATTGCCTACGTAACGTTTGTTCTTGTGTTTGAGAAAAATGTAACTCGCAGAAACTTACAGGGCAGGGTGGAAGATGAAAGACTCTCTCCCCCACTGCCCTCCGTTTCATATTTCCGCAAGGGAAAAATCTGTAGCCACATGAAAGGAGAGGCGTCAAGTATCACAATGTACCCAGGCCTAACCCACGCTCTCTGGCCTTGCCATGTGGCTACTTCAAGAAACAGCCAATTGAAACCGGAACGGGTGAAGGCCACCTAGCGCTGAGGAAGCAAGGCCTCAGGCCGGATAAAACTAGCCACATGCCCATCGTAGCATGTTTCGAGAAAAAGAACTATATAGTACAAGACGCAATGTTTTGTAGAAAGAAGGAGGGGCGCAAGAACCGCCTGCTAAGGATAGTTGCATGACAACCTACCATGCACCGACTGGCAACGGCTAAGAAATAGATTAAGGTTATCTTAGGCCCGATCCGAATAGGGTAACAGAGCACTACAAAATGGCACCAGTTAGGTAACGTGAGAACACAAACATATAAGGCGATAAAGTGCTTTGCCCAGAATCACAGGACTTTTGACGTCGTTATCTAGACTCGAACCCAGCTCCCCAGGTTGAGCGCCCTAGCCGTTAGGCCAGCTGGCAGGTCAGTGTGAGTGCTGTTTTATGACTGACCGTGGCCTGAGGGTTGTCATTCGAGCCACCCTTACTTGATAACGTTTTTAATATAAAAACAACATAATAAAACAGACATGGCAGCGAGTAGAAACCAAACATACTCCTGCACCCTGCAACATGTAAGCGGTGGCTTCACAAATGCATCCTGCCCCGCCGTGCTGCAGTCTCTAAAACCTGACAACAAGCTTACAGCGGCACTCTTGTGCACGCACCTAAGTGTAAAGCACTTCTAGCCCTCATACGACTAACGGAGAGGAAAGGCAACCGGTCTGGGCCGCAGTGGCAGTGCCGTCAGCTCTAATATACGCCATCTTCTGAAGGCAGCACGCTTGCATGCATTGCCCCTTTGCATTGCCCCTTTGCTCGACTAAACTGAGCCACAAAAGCCCAAGACCCTAATAAAGGACACCAAGGGACCCGAGACGCTTAGGAGCTCTGAGCTCCGCTAATGACTACACCCGATAGAGACTAAAGACAGCGCTCCTGGCAGGTGGCACACTGGTCTGAGAGTCCCGCTACCTTGCACACAGAGACAGACCAACCAAACCTTCAGTTGCCTAGAGGTATAACAAATTACCCTCAATGAACACGTGCGTGCAGCTTGAAAAGATAACGTGCCTATTTTCTCGACTGCTCAGCCCACAAGAGCATCGGCGGAAAACCAGACAGCCTAATACATGAAAGTGCATTAAAAACTCTTTTCCCACGAAATAGCAGGGGCACAAAACCACCGAGCTACCCGGACACGGCAGCCACTAAAACTGTAAAAACGACGACCGAGGACGGATATACAGCTTGTAAAGGCACCCGGGCCAACAAACCCTATTGTGAGCCCTAAAGGGAACGGGATGTGCTGCTCCCTTCTCCGCCTCGAGGCCCTGAGGGGGGATGTGCGACCTCCGCGCGTGGGCGCCATTTTTTAAATAATCGGGCCCCTCTGTGCCATGCCATAGGACAATGCGGAGACGTGGCCAGATCCCCAAAGCCAATTCCAGAAAAGCCTAGTACCACCCCGGTCGACGGCACAGGCAAGCAATGCTCAAGGCGCCTGTCATCAGGGGCGGTGGGTGACATTTCAAAGTGGTGGGGCGCAAAGTGACTTGCATACTGCACCGTAGCGAGCGAGCGCAGCGAGCGAGCCCGAACCCCAAAAGGGGGGTTTGGGGGGATAACCCCCCCCACGAAAATTTTGAAAAAAAAGAAGAAAAATCGTGCATTTTCAAGCAAAATTGAGAAAGCAGGAAGGTTAATAAAGCAATTGTGAAAGTGCTGTTATTACATTAATAGATGGCATAACATAGGTAGCTGCTTATGCAGTATAACCACAGAGCTTCATACATTCCGCCCTATAACGCTCAGGTGCTGAATTCAGACTATAAGACTTTCATGAAAATCTCAGCTCTAAGAGTAGAAGAAGTTGTTGTGGGTGATGACACAAGGAAAGATCAAATCATTGCAATTGGTGGCATTGACAGAGTGAAGATATTCTAAGATGGACTCAGCAACCATGGATAAGGCAGCATGATGGAAGGATGGCAGCCATATCAAGATCCTGTCCTACAACATTGGTACTGACTGTTACCCCATTACCAATAAACAGTTTTTGATGTGGAGTAAATAGATTCCTTGTGTTTTCACAGCTTTAAATCAGAACATTTAGCAACTAGAATGGGATGTCAATGACCCATGACTGATGCCAAGCAAGCAACAATGGTACATGCAGAGGAGTAAAATGTATTGAACCGTTCTCAGACCATCCCCAAGGATCGCTTATAGACTAGCATCTGTCCCACCCATTAGTCATGAAAATGCACATGAGCTACCCAATTATAAAACTTTGCCCACAACCAAAACAATGAGGTGCCACTGATGTGAGTAGTAAAGGCTAAATTTAAGGTGAGCATTACATAACAGAGACACATTTCAGACTCAGATACTGCTGGAAGGGGATCCAGTTGTCTTTTGGCTGGGAAGTCACTGGGGAAGCAATGAGGAATATATGTGTGACAGATTCATTACAAATCACTTAATCAGGATATTCCCAAAAAACTCTGAGTGAAAGCGACAAAACGGGAGAGATGAGCCTTGTAATTCAAACGCACCAGCAGAAAAGGTGCGACTGGTTTCCTTGCCATCAACATACAATAAGCCTTTTTTTTTAATGCAGATTTATATAGCACGAACTCGACCCAAAGGTATTGGAGCACTTTACATGAGCACCGGTTATGTTACACAGGGACACATTCAGGCACAGGGAGATTAAGTGATTTGCCCAAAATCAGAGTCCTTTTAAACCCATAAGTAATTTAAACTGTGCCCCCCACCAAGGTCAGCAACAGGTGCTGCTGCACCAGTCTCACCGCCCTAAAGCCGGCTCTGTATGTACTCCTCAGGTGCTCGGAGGCCAATTTTGGGCGATTAGCAGTGGCTTACACGCACATCAAAAACAAAAGATGTGATGGATAAAGAACAAGTTGTGTTTTACTCCCACCACACATACAGCTGAAGAAGAACTGGTCCTTCGAATAACTCTCCCTAGGTCCTCTAGGCGTGGCTGGACCCGTACACAGCGCCTGGATACCCTCGTGGGCGGTGGAGCGCTCTACAAATACACATAACCTACCCTTAAACATGAATAAATGTGGAGGGGCAGTCGACATGTGGTGTACTGTGAGAAACCACCATGTGCTGCAAACATTAATGGGTACTCGAGCCTTCAGATCAGCAAGTTAACAGCTAACACTGAAAGCCTATCAGAAGCCAGACTTGGGCCAAGACAGAAAAACAGAAAGAAAACACTGACAAACGACACCATAGGGCCAACAGTCAGGGCGCAGATAAAAAACAAATCAATAAAAAACCAACCCGTGAATTCACCACTATCATTTTTCAGACTATCGTTTGTTTAGCGACTATTAGTCATCATCCTCAAGTTATTTTCGGATTTAAAAAATCCTTAACACCACATACAGTACAGTTTCATAATTCATCAAAACAATTAAAACATTGTTAAAATAGCATCATGATTAAAAGCAGAAGAGAATAGCAACTACACTGCCTTTGTGAATGATACAGGCTAAACAATATTTCATTAGATAAAAACTACTCTTACAAATGTGTGTAAAGAGTTCACGACACGCAGCACCAATGTATGATAAAGTGCAAGTAACAATCTATAAGGGAATAAACCTCGGGGCACATGAACAACATTTAAAAGTAAGACAGGCCAGGGCTGGTCACGCGGCCCCAGATGCGCAAAACGCAGAATTAAAGAATCCATATTATAACAGCGTTTTGAAGCCACGTGCAAAAAGGCGGACTAGAACATACACCTTTCAAATGCCCCTGCGGGAATGTATATCATAATGACCCTCTAGTATAGGCTGTGTATTTCTGAGCAAACATTGCTGGAAATTCTCTATAAAGTCATAATATCAGTTATTGGATTAACAACATGGTAAAACAGTCACAGTCCGTACTCATGCATCACTAGTCAAACAGCATACTTGTTTTTAACATTCCAATGCACCACAAATGCAGAGAAGGTGGTGTAGGCAATATGCAGTTGCCTTTGAAAAAGTCAACAGGGTGCAGGCCACGTGAAGTGCATACTGTACTCATCAATTCTATATTACTCTGTAACAAGCTGTACCACCCTAAGTAACTGTGCTACGCCCTCTTAATACACTGCAGTGATACATTATGCAAGCAGCCCCATATCTCCCTCTACACAACGTCATATGGCACTGGCCAGAGCTCCTTGCCGCATTATGCTACAGCTCCAAAGCAAACTGCATCAGCCCTGTGATGTTGAGTGCCTGCTCCATAACACACAGCCCCGCTCTGTACCACAGCCCCATAAGAATGGTTCCATGTAACCCTGCATCAGCAGGCCTACATCTTATGACGCAAGCAGTGAGAGTGCGGTGTTAGTGGGTCTTAATTACCACTTATAACACCACCATCCTATAATTTTTTAATCCTGTCCGTGGAACCTAATAATAAAGTTGCCTTTGGTATCCATGAGTCAGTTTTAATATTACCTACTGCAATTTGAGTTGTCTTTTGTTGTGTCCAGTCTCGAGTCATTGCATGTGGACCTTATGGTCACGTCCAGTGTCTGTGTTTGTGTGTATATACATTTTCTGTTCCCCCTCCCTATGCTCCGTCCGTTGTGTGGCTACGCTCGGACGTCGCAGCAGACCCTATGATGAAGCATGTCACACACATTGTGTGTGAGTGAGGGCAGTTTTTCACCACCCAGAAGCGTGCCAGTACTTGCACCGGGGTGTTGAGTGTGTTTTTTGTTTGTTGTCTCCACCCCTCTTTTGTGTGGTTATTGTAGTTGTTACTGGGGGTTCGGGGTGGTAGACAGGTATTTAGACCCTCTCCCCTTTTGTGTGTGAGATGACTTCATCTTATGCTCACACCCTTCATGCCAGGCGACTTCAGACCCTGTTAGACGTGTTACAGACACAGAGGTGAGCCAGGCAGACAGGCATCTTTATAATGTATGAGATGCGTTACACAGTCACACAGAGGCGAGCCAGGCAGGCAGGCAGTCCCTGTAAGGTGTGTTACAGGCACACAGAGGTGAGCCAGGCAGGCAGGCCTCTTCAGAACCTGTAAATGTTACAGGCACACAGAGGCGAGCCAGGCCTCTTCAGACCCTGTGAGGTGTGTTACAGGCACACAGAGGTGAGCCAGGCAGGCAGGCCTATTCAGACCCTGTAGATGTTACAGGCACACAGAGGTGAGCCAGGCCTCTTCAGACCCCGTTAGGTGTGTTACAGGCACACAGGTGAGCCGGGCCTCAATAAACACACAGGTGTCCTGCCCCGGTGGTACCTCACCTTGAGAGGTGAAAAAGAGCAGAGGTCACTTCTGGCCCAGAGGTGCAGCAGAGCAGAGAGGCCAGGGCCCTCCTCTGCGAGGAGGGAGTCCAGGGGATAGAAGATGCGGGAACCTGACAGACCCAGTCACTAAAGCCCACCCCACCACTGGCCGTGTAACCTTTCCTCCTCACCCTTCTATCCTTTCTCTCTTGCCTTGAGTCTGAATATATCACGCTCTCCACATATTAGGGCAGCTCAGCAACTAAACACTATCATTCTGGTCCACAGTCATATTGATATCTGGCGTAGCAGAAATCCAGATGCCAGAGAGGGTACATGCATCACTTTACATCACAGCACCTGGTCCAGACTGTATTATTGGCTTGTAACAAGTGATATTGCATCCTGGACCATAGACGCACTGCACCTGCTGCACACGTTATCGGACCATGCCACGGTAGTATTGCACTGGATGATACTGCAAACATTACCCCGCGTGTTCAACATCTGGACATCTGGTCCATAAACTTTGTCAAACTCTTGGACTGGTTGGAGCGCAAATCAAAACTCTGGGCGGGTCTGCCATTGTCCCTGGCTGGAAGTATCACCATAACAACAAGCATTTGCAATCCAATCAGTCTAGCCTTTGGGACCTTATATGTATTTAGCTATGCAGCACATTATGGTGGGTGCAGCAACATTTACTGTTGTACTGAGCAGGAAGCAGTGAAAATGTGCAATGCCACAAGCCACGGCCCACATGTATAATTAAACACCACCGAAACAGAATAACTAGTGCAGTTGGTATGAAATGACTAACAAAATCTTCACACATCTGCACACAAACAAATGTGTTATGTATGTACACATTGCTCCCATGTATCTGCCTCGTGATGAAGATTGGGGCTCAGTCATGCAAGAGGGTGTGATGGAGCAAATGCTATTCAGAGGGGGATGAACCAAAATACGTGCCAATTACATCCACAATCACAGATCTGGAAGTACAGAGTTCTGCCACAAGGGAAGTGCAGCGCAGACAGGTACATAAATGCCCACTGCCTTCTTTGATGATCACATAATGGAAGCTTATGTGTTACTTTATAGAGGCCCTCCAAGACTGATGCATGGAATTGTGCAGTCAATTTTACATGGGCATTGAAATCAGCAGACCCTGTAACATATAAACATGGCTCATGGGAAGGTCGAGCTGGAAGCGCACCATGTGTAAAATATTCCGAGTCTGTGCAACTTATTGTGCCAAATAAAGTTCATTATTTCACAGTCAAGTGGTTAAAGCAAGATTTGTTTGTCTGAGAAAAACTGTACTTTTTGAAAACGGAGACACCCTTTGATTTGTTCCTTTTACACTACTTCTGTCTTCTTACTCCCACTCGCCTCTATTTAAATGTGAACTGATTCCATAAGCAAACTGAAACTGCCATCTTACCCATGCCCTACTTTCTTCCCCCTCCACCTTTCTCGCTTTTTTGTTTATTAACGTTAATGCGAACACTTCCCTTTAGCTTTTTTCGGAACATTTCTATTAGATCACTAATAGGTAGCATTCTTTTCAATCTATTTAATTGAAATACGCTTTTCCCTTTGAACAGTCCTCTTGTGATTGTTCACCTATCCTTCCACATAACTCCTCTGCTTAAAGGGGCCATCCAGTGTATTGTATTGTAATTGCATTTATTTAGCACTTACTACCCCTGACGAGGCGTCAAAGTGCTTTTTCGGCAAGTAGCACGTTACTCCGGGGTATTGATCTTGAGCACAGCTTGCCTTCCTCTGTTATCATTGTTATACACTACAGTTCCCAAACTAGGGCATGCAGGATGAGAGACCTGAACAAGCTAACACTGCCTGACCATAATAAAATGGCTGCTTTAAGCAGCTGCTCCGTCTTTCTCTAATGCACTGCCTCCAGGGGAGCTCTGAGCTTGCGTCTGCCTTCGGGGAACACATTTTCACAGTAATAAGGGCGCACTGCCCTTATTTGAGACCAGTGCACACATTTGAAGTTGTGCAACAGAGCAAACAGGGACAATACACCCTACACGGCTCGAGTTTGCCTCTGTAGAACAGGCAAAGGACATTCCCCCTTCAGCATCCACCCATCCAGATTCCCATTCGCTACACCATGGCAGGTGTTCATGTGCAGTGAAGCCCTGCTTAAGAACAGCTGGAACATCAAACCACGTTTGATTATTCATGGCTCAGCTACAAGATAAGGCTACGCATCAACTGACAAGCCTATCTTTGAGTAGTAACCAATGTGACCTGTCACAGGTTAGCTTTTCCTGTCTAGTAACATCCATAGCGCTCTGAAGCTGTTTGATCGGTGACATGTGGAGCTGAGCAAATAAAAGATATAAATAGATATGAAGCTAAGTCAGACTCAGCAACTCTGACGTCGTAGCAATTTCAGTGTGGTACTACTGTCATAGGACCTAATGCAAGCAAGGAAAATATGCTTCCGTGGCCGCCACGTTGTTAGTAAATTGGGCTATAGCGAGCTCCTTAAAGACATGAACCCTAGTGCATGCATAGTACTACTTAGCTAGCCATGGCCTGTCATTGAAATTTCCAGAACATCCTGAAGTAGGGCGGGGAGGTTGTGCCACCCACTGTCCATTCCTCCCTACTATTACTTTGTGAATGAGCTGTAAAGTGAGCAGGTACCTGCTTCTCCGAGGAGGGCGGCCAAGAGGACCCCCAACAGCAGAATCGTCTCTGGGCGCCTCATCCTCACAGGCAGCTTCTCCCCTCGGGGTCCGGACTTGGGACGAGCAGCGACTTAGAGCGAGAAACAACTGACTGCGAGACGACCTCCTAAGTAACTGCAGCGCTGAGCTCACTCGGGTTACTGACTGGAGCGCAGGGAGCACAGGTGAGGAGGGAGGGGAGTGACAGTGTGGAGGAAGAATAGAGACAAAAGTAAAGGGCGAGTCTGACACGGAGAGAGGCACACTGAAGGGAAGACTTTAGTGCTTTAGTGAATGAGCCACTAAGAGTGACTGTGCTTGAGGTCAGTTTACCGAAAATGAAGCACAACTGGCACATTTCTGCGATAGAGAGGAACTTTTTAATTAGCAAAATGGAAGATGCCAAGTGTACTGCAGCAGACTAATTTCCAGAACTAAAAAACAAGTAAACACAGCTATCGTCTTGTCCTAGTGCTACGTAACGGACAGCTCTTTCTGCCCGACTTCTTAAGGCAGGCCGCAGGCAGGCATAAGGAGATGCGGACATGGACAAACTTTCGCTTATATTACTTTCCGTAACAATATACCCCACTCACTCACCTCCTGAAACCAGGGGCCGCTCTTTCTAATGCAGGAGTTGTTCTTTCATATGCCGTTGGACGGACGTGCTACTGCCGCCGGTGCTGCCACGAGACGAGAGACGGAGAGGGAGCCCCGGCCCCTACTAGAAACTCAAACTTCTCTGCAATGTCACGGCGCACGTCCCCGAATGGCCAATCACTGAATGGCTTCCCATCCTGAAGTCACAGTGATTGGCCATGATGTGCTGAGCCTAGCCAGTGTGCCCCACCCACGCGGCATCCAATAATGGATTGCCTGCGGTGGCCCAACCAATCCTGTTGCTGCATAAGCGCCAGGATTGGCTAGAGAGGCACACAGACTACTCGCCCTGGAACCTTTAAAATGACCAATGACGGGGCCCGGATAAAACAGCACCACCCCCTGGCCCCTTCCAGCCTCTAATGGGAACTGCAACTTCACGCTAACGCGCATGCACCGGAAAGTTTCCTCCTAAATTCCTCATGCGCAGACTGTAGACCACCAGCCAGCCAGCCCCACCCCCTGCCACTCCCTATTACATCGGGTGTTTCCCGCAAGCAGATTCAAGCGGCGCTTTATTTTATTATCGTCGGTGCTCTCACAATGTCACGCAGCGCAGGTGCGTCCACAGGCTTAGTGGGGCTACGCCCCTACGCCCCAATGGACGCACCGCTGCTTAGACCTATACTTTACACACAATCCGGCACCTCGCTGCACTAACCGAGCGTACCACTTTAAGATGTACTCCTCCTCGTGCCCCACCAATACCTCCTGACCAGCACACCAACTCGTCACTGGAAAACTGGGGCTTACCAGAACCCAACACAGCCCATCTGCATGCATCCTTGGATGTTCGCCGTTGAACTTGCAATTATACTAGGTCAACGGTGAAGGGGAAGCAAAGCTTAATGTACCAACGCGAAGCCAGGGGCAATCCCGAAGGGATGGGAGAAAACCCCAAGGCACTTCCCCCTATTACTCTCCGACACGCTTGGGGGGATCAACGGTACGTTACCCATGCCAACTCCCCTGCTCGGCAATGTGTTGAACAAGCCGCATATGTGAGAGACAAATCGAGAGATGTTTCCCATGGGTAAACACAGAAACATGTGAACGTGCCTGAAATCACCCGGACCCCTTCCGCCAGACAACTCAAAATAAGGCATTACGGAGGAGGTGCAATTAGCTGTCAAGTCACTAAAACCTCATAAGGCACCTGGTGTAGACGGGTATACCGCGGTCTTTTATAAGACGTTCTTGGCGGACATTGGTCATCGCCTTGTCCGACTCTTTAATAAGATGGCCTCGGAGGGTGACACTCCTGCCTCAATGGCGGAAGCGGTAATCTAAGTAATACCCAAACCTGGTAAGGACGCCACTTGCTGCTCCTCCTATCGGCCCATTGCTCTCCTGAACCTCGACGCGAAGCTCTACTCCTCCATACTGGCCAAGCGCATGGCTGACCTCATGCCGCTCATTATTCATCCGGACCAGTCTGGCTTCATACAGGGGCGCCAAACGCATGATAATAGCCGGCGCATCATCCACCTGATCGAGAAGGCCAACAAGTTTAATATTCCGGCGGTCCTGGTCGGCCTAAACGCTGAGAAGGCGTCCGATCGGGTGGATTGGAATTTCCTGTGGACCACACTAGAGGGGTTCGGCTTTTCCACCACATTCATACGAATGCTTCAGGCTAATTACAGATGTCCAACGTCTAAAGTCTCCGTGAACGGAGTTCAGTCTGCCTCATTTTGCCACTCCAGGGGGACCAGACAGGGTTGCCCCCTGTCCCCCCTGTTGTTTGCCCTTAGCATTGAACCCCTGGCTATAGCGATAAGGGAACATCGGGGGATCGAGGGTCTGCCATTCACCGAGGAGTCCCATAAGATCGCCCTCTTTGCGGACGACGTCCTCCTCTCCTTAGCTAACCCAGCGGCTTCACTCCCGCTCCTGCAGGAAGTACTTACCTCCTTTGAGAGAGCAGCGGGCTTTAAGATTAACCTGACTAAGTCCCATATCCTTAATCGGACCCTCTCCCACACGGACTCCGTGAGACTCCGATCCCTAACGCCTTTTGCATGGGCGACCTCTTCCATATCTTACCTGGGGGTGCACCTGACGCCGTCCCTGGGGAAACTGTTTGCAGCTAACTTTCCCCCACTACTCTCCCGCATCCAGGCGGACCTAACTAGATGGAAACCGCTCTTTCTCTCCTGGCTGGGGAGCATACACGCTGTTAAGATGACATTACTCCCCAAGCTGCTGTATCTATTTCAGGCCCTCCCCATAGAACTAGGAGAGGATTTCTTCACACAAGCAAAATCCATGATCCTGCGCTTTGTTTGGCAAGGAGGGCGGGCTCGCTTCGCTTTTTCCATGCTTCGGCGGCCGCAAATAGAGGGGGGAGCTGGTCTCCCTGACATTAAGCTCTACTATAAGGCGGCCCAGCTTCGTATCTTGGTCGAATGGTCTCAGAAGGAGTCGGAGAAGCACTGGCTCCATATGGACCGTAGCATAGCGGGTCGTACAATATTGGACCTAATATGGCACGAGAAAAAGGACAGGCTCCCCGGGACCTCTGATCGCTGCTGGAGGGGATGTGGTCTGGTGGGACTGCCCCTCCATTCGGCCCTTTTGGGAAGAGATCCTAGCACAGATTAAGACCATCCTGGGATTCCCCGTCCCGATCTCTATGACTGAGGCCCTACTGGGAGTTAGGGATCCCCTACTGGAACATCAGACCAGGGCCGACAAGAGAATTATGTGGCTCTGCCTGGGGGCTGCTAAACTAGCTATTGCAGCAGCTTGGAAGCAAAAGGTGGCACATGCTATGTCCTTTGGCACTCTCGACTGTGGCACCTGTTGAGTTTAGAGCGCATGTCTGATATATCCCGAGAAGACTTTAAGAACTTTGCATTCCGATGGGGACCCCTTGTCTCCTTCCTTTCGAAGTGTTTGCCTTCCGCAGTCTGCCCGCCCACGGTTAGGGCCATGCATTTCTTCCAACTTTGAGGTACTTTATGCGGTCAAGATCCTACTGGAGTGCGTCAACAACACTGGGGAGGGTGGGGGGGAGGGAAGTGAGAGTTGGGGGGAGGGGGGGTAGTTGGGGCTTACTTCATATTTATGGGTTGACTCTTGGTACACTGCACAGCTTGAAGTCTTGGAGCCCCACGGGGGTCCGCCTACGGATGGCATACACTGACACTTGATCGGGGCCAGGGGCTTACGAGATTCGAGCAACGCAGTGACACTTGTAAAGGAATGCCGGCCCGGGTGCTCACGACCCGCAGCCGAATTGGAAACTACACCTCGGCCTCCTCAAGACTGTACTCCTGGGTCTTATGGCCACAGAAGGAGCTGGGGTATATTGGGATATATCAGGACCGACGCGGCGTGTGCCAGTGGATATGAGCTGCGAGCTTTGATTAATGGATACCCCTGTGAGGGCATGTTAGCGGATTGTGCCTTGAGTCTGATTTTTTTTTCTTTGACAAAAATGCAATAAAAATTGTTTTGAAAAAGAAGGCATTGCATAGAGATAAAGGGCCAGATGTAGGTGGCCATTTCAGGCCATTTACCGACCGGTAATGGACGATTTCGGCCGTTACCGACCGGTAAATGGGTTATCGGTATGTAGGGGCACTATTTTACAGAATCGGTAAATTTACCGATCGGTAAATTTACCAATTCTGTAAAATACCGAATCGGTATTTTTACCGATTCGGTAAATTTTAGATGTAGGTGGGACTCTTCTGAGTCCCACAAGCCTTACCGAATCCAATTTGATGGTAAAATACAGATTCCGGTGTGCATGCACACCTCTGCCATATGACAGGCAGACCTGCCCTTGGGGCATGTATGCCTGCCACATGGCACCGAGCCTGTTTTGGGGGAGGCCAGAGGGTGTCAAAGTGACACCCCCTGCACCCTTGTGGAATTCGGTATTTACCGATTCGGTAAATACCGATCGGTAATGCCCATTCATTCCTATGGGCTTCAAAGCCCATAGGAATGAATGGGCATTACCGATCGGTATTCACCGAATCGGTAAATACCGATTTTCTCCGATTCGGTATTCCAGCACATCCAGAATACCTACATACCCACCCCTCAGATTTACCGATTCTTAATTACCGAATCGGTAAAATTCGGTAATTAAGAATCGGTAAATCAATCCTACCTACATCTGGCCCTATGTTACTGTATACCGTGCTGGTGATGAGATGCTGGAGAAAGACCCCATTAACATAACAAAGACAACCATTGGCATGTAAAGTGACCGTAACAGAAGAACAGTGCCACCCTGTGGCGTAAACACCTCACTGCACCCAGTGTTGATAAATGGCCGAGCAGTAGGTGCATGAACACCACCATAAACACGGTTTTCTATATCCTCCTCACCCTGTGAGGGGCAGGGACTCCCAGTAACAAGGCACATTTCGATAAACCAACATATTGGTCGACTCCCAATATAAGAGTGCGGCAAATACTGTTGCTCAGTGTGCACCATGACTCCAATGCTCCGCTCACCGACGAGCCCTCGTTAACGCTGCACCTCTGCCCGTGAAGAGTGGACATCCAAAGCCTCCTTGCCTACTCGGGCGCCGCGGGCTAACCTTCAAAGCGTTCCTACCGGCGGTCTGAAATCATACTTGCCAAGCTAACAAACCCCTCTGAAGCAGAAGTCAGCCACCGTCGTACTGCAACCGTGAAGCGGGGTCTAGGCCAGCAGACCCGTGATTGTCTCCTCCCCGAGCTATGCCAAAAGATAATAAAGTTCAAACCCCCAGCGGTCCCACATGCCTCCAATCACTCCCGGGACCGCTGACATGAGGACAACAAAAACGGGGTTGTGGGGGGCGATTTCTTTGCGCGCGCGACCCTGGATGAGCGGCAAGCCGCATCCCATCATATGTAGCCTCTCCAATGAATCAAACACCAATGCCCACTCAATTAAAAAAAACGCATGCCGACACAAGCGACCCCACATGCCCCCGAACATTCCAAGGCCGTGCGATCTCTCGCTCAAACATAGCGGCAAGCAGCATCTCACCCACCAAGGCCTCTCATGGGACCCCGCACCAGCGCACACGCAAATAAAACGCGGGCCCACACATGCGAGCCTACATGCCCCCGAAAATACTGAGGCCGTGCACTGGAGAACCTCCCGGGGGCAGGGCAGGGGCAAAGGCCTCTGCGCCCCCGCTGTTCCCTTGCCATGAAAGCGCCGACACACCCTATTCACCCCGACTCACCGCAAGAGAAAGCAAGCCGGTGAATGGTGGAAATCACAGCACCCCGACCAGGACTCTGGACGGAGCTACCAGAGGGCACACAAACGGCGACAGGGTGAGGGGACAAAGAGGCCGTCAGGTGGGCGGGGGAGGAATTTTTACCTCTCCCCACCCCCCACCCGGCCGGAAATGATGCACGAGACCCGCACAGGGGTCGCGGAACACTGGGCTGCCTCGTGTGCCATCTTGTGGCACTGAGGGAGCCGCCCTCTTATGAGGGTCCCCTGCGGGGATGTGTCGGTCAGCCCGCAATGTATCTAACCATGTTTGCAATAGTAATGTTTTCAGCACGACTCACCACTTGCACGCTATCACTTCTCAATCTGTCTTGCAATGTTCCACCCCAATACTCCAGATATCGTATGGATGTCAGTAAAGTCCGACACTTCTTTCCCTAGTACATTTGTGGTGTAGTTAGTAAATTCTCCTTGCCTTGCACCCGGTCAGATAGCTTTCTCTGGTCATCTCTCAGCAGATTAACATCCACTTTTAGAGGGACAACTTTGCTTCTAGTGCTTCTTGTTGGAAGGGCGATCTCAGAGGGCCAGGTTATGCTCACCCGGTCACCCCCAGACCCACCTCTTCCACAGAACTTGCCGAGTCTTGATTGAAAGGTCCTTCACCGGGGAGGACTTCGGGTCTAGGATCGTACACACTGAGCTCACACCACACTACGAACAGACACCACACCGTTGGATTCTAGTAACCAGTCCTTTACATAAGCAATAAATGAAGAAAGCACTCTTATATACACAGTGATCGAGGGACCACAAAGTCTTTGAGGATTCGGGAAGGGGGAAGCGGGACAGTCTTTTAGTCTCTGGGTCCGTACGAGGCGTACCCTGCGCACAGCTCTCAATCCTCGAGCCGGGGGGTACGGGATGATGGTCGTACCGACTGCTTCACCTCTGTCAGGTCGGCTCGGTCGTGATGGTGGTCTCGATGGTCCAGCCGGACCAGAGTACTCCTCGAGCCGCGACGAGATCAGCAGGGTTTGATCTGGAAAAGTTCGTGAGGAGCCGCGACAGCGTCAGCAGGGCTCAGATGGTTGCAGGTTCAAGCTTGAGCCGCGACAGCGTCAGCAGGGCTCCGGTGGTCTTAGAGGTCGAGCCGCGACAGCGTCAGCAGGGCTCTGATGGTTACGAGTTCAGCTCGAGCCGCGACAGCGTCAGCAGGGCTCAGGTAGTTCAGTTCCTTGAGGCAAAGAGGGAGCCGCGACAGCGTCAGCAGGGCTCAGAGGTTCAAGATGAGTTCTTCTTAGGGTCAGCCGTGATCAGATCAGCAGGCTTCAGGTCCAAGATACAACTGCCCGCTAGTTGTCGGGCGGGCCCAGTTATAGTCCTTTTGCTCTTTGATCTCCGGACCCTCGCAGGCAGAGGTCTCCTGCCCGGGGGGGGGGCTGGTCGTTGGCGGGGTCCGGCGGTCGGCTCTTTCATCCCTTTGAAAGATGGGACTGGGAATTGCCAGACGCCCAGCGGGTCTGGAGCCAGCCCTCGGGGAGGCCAGAGGGGTGATCAAAACTGGCCCACAGGGGAGGGCCAAAGGTGTGACAGATACCAGTCTCTCAGGGGAGGCCGGAGGTGCCATCGAAACTCCCTGGCTTATCTCATTCGGGGAGCCCTACCCCCCATCCGGGACTGGCGCGCCTTTGGAGTCTGGGTTTCGCAGGGGCCGGGGTCACGCTAGGCCCAGGGAGACAGGGATGTCGGGAAGGGAAGATGGCGTCCGGGCCTTGTGGGGCATGCAAGGTTAGGCGCTCGGAGCCGGACGTGGAGCGGGAAAGGCAGGCCTGGTCGAGGTTCTAGGGGGCTCTAGGCTTAACGGGAGTAGGTCGACCAGGCTCGGTGTGCAGACTACACTAACGGGGAGGCTGCGCAGGGGACTCGGGGTACAGGCCTATGCTCACAGGGTGTGGAGGGACAGAGATGAACCACGCCACGAGGCCGGGTCCAACACTTCTCTTCTAGACTCCTTGGTTCTTGCTGTTTCCAGCAGTGAGGATTGAGCATGAGAATAGCTTGGCTTTCGATGGGGGAAAACATGGCGGAAGCCTGCTGAGCTGCCGCGGCGCTTCGTGACTGAGCTCCGGCTAGAAGCCGCCCTGCCTATTATGCCAGGAGTTATGTGCATTAGATTTTTCGAGGATTATACAGAGGCGATAATTCACGCTTAAACTGGTTTTGTGGGGAAAACGCGGTGTTCGGTTAATTATCCTTACCGCTAAGAGAGTCTGTTTTTCCTGTCTATGCCTGGTCCATATTTTTGTGCTCTCGCAGGAGCACCTATTCCACTCTTTCCACCCGCAGGCGACTAAGTGCTTTCCAGTCTGCGAATAACCCCGCTGGGCCTGCGGCTGTGGTCTTCGGCTGCCCTGGAGCTCAGAAGGGGCAGGAAGGCACGAAGTCTCGTGCATGCTTCTTGCAGCGGCTCTGCTGTAACTCGGTGCTGTGAGGCGGCTGGGGAGGAGGTACAGACGGTCTCCACCGCGACGGCGGAGGGGTCAGAGGTAACCGGTTCAAACGGAAGCGGTAAGGAAGGTGATTCTGTTTATTTTCCAGCTGTATCTGTGTCACCCCAGCTGTCTCTTCACCAAAATAAAAATAAAAGTAAACGTGGGCGGAAAAAGAAAGAGGCGCTAGTAAAGGCTGTCCCTCCCATTGTGAGTCCTGTGGTGTCCTCTGTAAGGAAGAAGCCTTCTTCATATTTATCTACTGAGGTGAAGACAAAACTGACAAGGTCCTCTAAAGCTACTAAGAACCTTAAAGTGGTGCTTGGTTTGGGAACTAAAATTACTCCATCGCTACGTTCCAACTTTAAAGCAGTTCCACAGGTGCTTGACCTTTCAGAGGATCGTGCTATGTCTATTCCAGTAAATGTTGCCACTGTCCTTGTCCCTGCTTCTAAGGCAGCCTCTTCTTCATCAGATGCTGATGTTGAGCCATTATTGTTATTGCTATCTAGTCCACCCCCGGGCAGCTTGCTGGTATTGCCCAGCCCTGGTGAAAAGGTTTCCCTTGAATTGGGCACAGCACTTGTTGGCCCGTCTCTAGATGTGGCTCAGCCATCTGTAGATTTCTTAACTTCATTGGGGCCACTTTTGGTGGGTGAGGAATCTCTCAACAGGACTGTCAGCGACTCTTCTATTACTAATGAAGGGCTTGTAGCTGTCGCAGGAGCTTATGCAGGTGCAGGGGCAGGGGCAGGTGCAGGTGCAGGTGTAGAGGAAAAGATTGACCAAGGGGGGACTCAGCACGGCGGGCCCACTATCCCCTCCAGCACTGTTGTAGAGGGCCCGGACTCCGGTATTACAGCCGCCTCCCTTCTAGCAATGTTTTCTTCTCTATCTCTGGATATAAGGAAAGGTTTCTACGAGTCATCAGCAAATCAGGTTGAGATCAGGAATTATTGTGAATCTCTGGACAATAAGATCGACGGTCTTACGTCAAGAACAGGGATATTGGAGGAGTCAGTAGCTGTACTATCGACTCATTTGGATCAGGCTAAAGAGGATCTTGTTAAACTTAGAAGGGAAGATCTGGTCCAAAAGGATGGAAACGTTGGAAAACAACGCCAGACGCAGCAACATCTGAATCCTTAATGTTCCTGAAGGGTCAGAGGGGTCAGACATCAAACAGTTTATTACCCTACTTTTGAAGGAATCACTATGCTTAAGTCAATCAACTGAAGAATTGGCAATCGACATTCAGCGGGTTCACAGGGATCCGTTTACACAAAGTCCTCAAAGGTCTAAACCCCGTAAGATCCTCGTGAACTTCCACACTTACTCCCTTAAGGAATACATCCTCAAGGCCTCTTGGATTCTTTCCAGTTTTCCACTTGATGTGTTCAGAGTAGTACTGCTTTCAACAGACACATCCCCAGAGGCCTCACCAGTACAAGTGTTAGTGACTCCTGGACTAGCCTCTTTGTCCACCATCTGGCCATTAACCAAATTTGGGTTTACCTTTATTCTACCAGTTTACAGTGGCAGCTCCTCTGTTAAAGCGAAGGAGCGTCGCCCTACTGCTCACGACCAGTGTTAAAGAAAAAATAAAATGATAATAACTGAAGTTATTATAATTTTCCCTTTAGTATCATCTGGTTAGGGTGGGCAGGGCTTGGCTCTTCTGACATAGGGGAGGAGGAGTGGTTGCTGCACTCTAAAGTGTGCATGACTGTAATAATGAAGATCCAGTTGTCGAGATGTAGTTTAAGATGATTTATTTAGTCTTAGTTGTAAGTTGGTAAATCCATATAGAGCAGCTCCACCAGGAGCAGCCTTCCTACTGCTTAGCCCATACTCCAAATGTCACACCTCGCCTCACAGCCGGTGGTTTCTGGTGGGGAGCATCAGCACTTATTTATAGGGTCCAGCACTTATTTTCCCCATCAGATACTTACAAGTGGAAGAGAGGGGGGAAATAATCAAATCTGAAACACGGAGGAGAGCAAAGAAGGAAAAACTGCCACAAAGGGAGATTGCTGGAATCTGTAAGAGTTGTATAAAGGGTAAGGGAGTTTCAAGTAATTGATTAAAAAGACATTACTTGGGTTTAACACTGTCAGCCTTGGCATTTGGCATGCGAACAGTTTATTTGAATTGGCGGCAGGCATCTGAGCAAAGCTTCGGGCACCGGCACTTTTTCTTTCACAAATTAAGTGCTGACCTAAACATTCCATTCATCATCACCACACCAACGCAGAACAGTCACACTGGCTAAGCAGCTAGGACCAAAGCAACAGGGGAGATGCATAAATACATATATGAGATATTGCAAGACGCTTTGGCTTGCCCTGTCAGGCCAGCCTAAATATCATGCGCACTTTGCATATTCTCCACACAGGCTGCCTTCTAGCCTGGGTGGAGAACATACCCAGGCTCCCATTCCTCATCTGAGTGCCAAACCACGGCAATCAGACCAATCACAACGCAGCATTGCAGCTTTGCGTTGTGATTGATCAGGGGAGTCTGGGTGCTTCCTGGAAGACAAGTGGAGGAGACATGACATGGGAGAGATGGTAGATAGAGGTGGCAATCAGGGAAGTGAAATTGAAATTTTTTTACGAATATATCAGCACTTGACCAAACTTTTGTGATTATTGGCACATATCTTACTTTTCATACCTCTCAAATTGTAGAAGTGTTTATAATAGATGTGATTAATTGTCTTAGTGCAACTCTAAAATATGGCACAGATGCACTGGTACAAAAGCAAAGGAGTTTCCTTATTTGCATAGTGCAATGCCTCCATGCGCATGAGGCTATGCCCCCGACATCTGTAAACTGTTTTCAGCAGAATACACTCTGCACATAAGCACACTACTGCTCTATGAGCAGAAGCTTGTGTTTGAGATGCTCCGGCGGCCAGTCACAAAAAATACACTGGTCGAGAGCTCAGTGGCTCCATTGAAATAGGCAGGGTTTTAAGTGGGATGAAAAAACTGGGGAGTCTCTCACAGGGGGGTGACCAATGTAATTAAGGGTGTGTCTTAAAAACACGTAAACCAAAAATCTGTCCTTACCATACTGTGCTGCCCGACTTGTATTTTGCTGTTTCCGATATTGAATCCAGATATAGGATAAAAAAGTGACATCATACCTACAACAAGTCAGGACTATTTGCTTTGTTAATGGTTGTTAGTTGCATAAGATAAATAAGCAGCAACTATGGCTTGTATACAATATTGAAAAAGCTTCCCCTTAAAACCCTGGTGACACCAAGACAATATTGCTGCTCCTGAGTTTCAAAAAGAGAAGGGAAATCCAGAGAGAAAATGACTCTCTTGAAAGGATTTCCCTTCTCCTACAACGCTCTCCTGCATGACGTCATGCCCTAACTTTTCCACTAGTGAGGCGTGAGCAGTGTGAGCACTAGGGTGACCAACCGTCCGTAAATTTCACGGACAGTCCGTAATTTCGGCCGTCTGTCCGTTGTCCGTGAAGGATTCTTTAACGGACGCCATTTGTCCGTCATTTTAACCGGGCACCGGTTGCCTCACCCTAAAGCCGGCACAGCTTGCACCCACCTCCCTTCTTCACTCTGATGCTGCACCAAAGCTCCTCAGATACTCAGCAGCATTGGAGAGGCCCAGCGGGATGGCACCCTCACACCTCCAGCCCTTGATGACCTGTTAAGAGGCGCTCGAAGGTGACTGAGAGGGAGGGGCTGCAGGTTCAGGAGCAGCGACATCTGTTCACATGCAAACAGCCCTAAATGCATCATGTCTCTGCTATTTAGAGGGGCCTTACACATTCCATTTCTACCCAGGGCCCCAAACATCCTAGACTGGACCAGATTACACCCCTGATTACACCGAGGCAGCACGTGCTTCTCTTCACGGAGCTTAATTACTGTCACTAAATTGTAAGCAAACCTCGGTTCTTCAAACATGAAATCTATAAAGTAATACAATAAAGAAATGGCACAATCGCACCCACACTGATGAACAAAGTATGGAGGACAATCAGTTCAATCAGTTCTCTTCGAGTATCTCCTGTAAGTACTATACATCACAGTGGGGGGTGGCATTTTGGACAGAGAGCCTGTCTTCTCGTTGTCTTGTGCAGGAGGGGGCGAGGAGCCCAAGATGATAATAGAATACTGCATGCCCACCCCTGTGCCCACCCTGATGGATTCTGTTCCCCCTCCTGTGATGACTCCTGTCCTCCCATCAGTGATGGCTCCTGTCTCCCCATGTGGTGGCTCCAGTCCACCCCCCCGCCTGTGATGGCTTCTGTCCCCCCATGTTGTGGCTCCAGTCCCCCCCGCCTGTGATGGCTCCTGTCCCCCCCCTGTGGTGGATCATGCCCCCCCCCCCGCCTGTGATGGCTCCTGCCCCCCCTGTGATGGCTCCTGTCTCTGCCCTGGGTGGCTTCTGTCCCAGTCCTGGAACGGCCCCTACAGCGAGGGTGAAGTTCTTGATGGGCCTCTTCTCAAAAGGGCTGCGCTCAAAATTAATATGGAAAGGTGGGCGTGTAAGTAAGTGAAGGGATGGGTGAATGGCTGGATGAATTAGTGAAAGGGTGAATGGATGAATGAAAGATTGAATAAATGGATAATGAGAGAGGATGGATGGATGGATGGATTGATGAGTGAGGGGAAGGATGGAGAGAAAATGTAAATAGCTGGATGTATGGGTGGAAGGGTAGCTGGATGTTGGATGAGGGGAAAGATGGATGAGGGGAAGGATGATGGATGAGGAGATGGAAGGATGGGCGAGGGGAAGGATGGATGATGGATGAAAGGATGGATGAGGGGAAGGACGGATGGATGAGGGGATGGATGGATGGATGAGGGGATGGATGGATGGATGAGGGGATGGATGGATGAGGGGAAGGAAGGATGGATGGATGAGGGGAAGGAAGGATGGATGGATGAGGGGAAGGATGGATGAGGGGAAGGATGGATGGATTAGGGGAAGGATGGAAGGATGAGGGGAAGGATGGATGGATGAGGGGATGGATGGATGGATGAGGGGAAGGAAGGATGGATGGATGAGGGGAAGGATGGATGGATGAGGGGAAGGATGGATGGATGAGGGGAAGGAAGGATGGATGAGGGGATGAATGGATGAGGGGAAGGAAGGATGGATGGATGAGGGGAAGGATGGATGTATGAGGGGATGGATGGATGGATGAGGGGATGGATGGAGGGGAAGGATGGATGGGTGGGTGAAAGGATGGATGGATGGATGATGAGGGGAAGGATGGAAGATGATGGGAAGGATGGATGGATGGATGATGAGGGGAAGGATGGATGGATGGATGATGAAGGGGTGGGTGAAAGGATGGATGATGAGGGGAAGGGTGGATGGATGGATGATGAGGGGGTGGGTGAAAGGATGGATGGATGATGAGGGAATGTATGGATGATGAGGGGGTGGGTGAAAGGATTGATGGATGGATGATGAGGGAATGGATGGATGATGAGGGGGTGGGTGAAAGGATGGATGGATGATGAGGGGAAGGATGGATGGATGATGGGGGAAGGATGGATGGGTGATGGGGGGGAAGGATGGATGGGTGATGGGGAAGGATGGATGGGTGATGGGGGAAGGACTGATGGATGATGGGGGGAAGGATGGATGGATGATGGGGGAAGGATGGATGGGTGATGAGTGGGTGGATAGAAGGATGGATGGATGGATGATGTGGGAAAAGGATGGATGGATGATGAGGGAAAAGGATGGATGGATGATGAGGGGAAGTATGGCTGGATGATGAGGGGAAGGATGGATGGATGGATGATGGGTGGGTGAAAGGATGGATGGATGGAGAGTGTGTGGGTGAAAGGATGGATGGATGATGAGTGGATGGGTGAAAGGATGGATGGATGATGAGTGGGTGGGTGAAAGGATGGATGGATGAGTGGGTGGGTGGATGGTGGGTGGGTGAAAGGATGGATCAGTGGATTGGATGGTGGGTGGGTGAAAGGATGGATGAGTGGGTGGGTGGATGGTGGGTGGGTGGATGGTTGGGTGGATGAGGGGTGCGTAGGTGGATGAGTGAAATGATGGATGGATTGATGGATTGATAAGTGCAAGGGTGAATGAATGGACATAAGAGTGAAAGGGTGGATGTAAGGATGGACGAGTGAGTGAAAGGGAAGATAGATGGACAAAAGGATGAATAGATGTGTGAAGGAGTGAAATGATAGATGGATGAGTGACAGGGTCAATGGATTGATTCATGAGTGGATGAGTAGATGGATGGGTGGGTGGGTGGATGGATGGAAGGAAGGATGGCTAAGTGAAAGGGTCGATGGAGAGAGAAAGGGAGGATGGACGGATGACTAAAAGAGTGGATGGGTGGAAGGATTAGTAAGTGAAAGGATGGCTGGATTGGTGAAAGGGTATATGGCTGAATGGATGAGTGAATGGATGGATGGATGGGATGAAGAGTGGATGGATAAGTGTACAGATGGATAGGGTGAAAGGGTGGATGGATGTATGGATAATGGAGGATGAGTGAAAGGATGGATGAGGGGATGGATGAATGGATGGATGAGTAAAATGATAGATGGAAGGATACATGATGGATAGGTTTGCAAATGGTTGAATATGTTTGGAAATGGCTGGGCTTACTTATATACTGTTGCGCGACCTCTGATGTGTCTGTAAAACGTACCTATTGTCCTGAAGTTTTGTCCTGAATTTTGACCTCCTGTCCTGAATTTGTGTCCTGAATTTTTACCCTTTGTCCTGAATTTTTACACTCACCGTCCTGAATTTGAACCAATGCCAGTTGGTCACCCTAGTGAGCACGTAACATCGAAGTGCCTACTGTCACAGCAGTCCGGAAAAGACGGACGGCCTGTGCCAGGACACAAAACAGATTCCAATAGAGACTCGTTTCGAGGCCTCCTTAAAAAGCTGCCGTGCTCCGCACCGGCGAAACCCGGCTCACTTTAAGCCCTGGAAATAGGTTTCTCTTTCTCTGACCGCTCATGTGAAAGGATGAATGATGTCTGGTTCGGCGCGTGGCTGCCGGGTTTGGAGCCTTCTCTGGGGTATACTACTACAAGTTGCCACCATTCCCCTATAATGGTGGTCGATTTTTGCCGGCTGGTGAAAGCACACAATTAGTCTTACGGCTTCTTCTCGTGGTAAGCGGTCTCAGCCGGACTAAGGGTGCGTACAATGCCACAGAGAGGCGAGAAAGAGCGCAAGCGAAATATGGGCGGGGGAGAGAAAGATGATTGAGAGAGAAAACCCGCTGTGAGATGTGTATGTGCCGCGCGCTTTTGAAGCGCAGGATGTCTCCCAAGATTAAAGGTATTTTTGATCCCCGACTCTGGTGCGCGCTTCCATCAATCCCACATTTCCTTTTATTTATTACTGCGGGCAGCACGATAAGTCTCCTTTATGAAACGGTTCCTGCCGCAGCCTTCATCCATGCGAGGCATTTTGAAAGCCATCTGTTTTGAAGTAAAAAAAAATGTGGTCAAATTGTAAAATTCTGAACAAGTGCAGCTGCTGATGCAAGCTCAATGAAGGAAACGAAAAATGGCAGAGCGATGCAGTGGGAACGTATCAGACGTGAAACGATATCAAGAGAGGTCGTCGTTTCAATCCCAGTCATAATGAAAAGGACCGAAGAGCGTGAGTAGCAGGCTGTCAGGCTATACTAATAGTAATGCAGCCTCTTAATGTTGGATACCGGCACCATTAGTCAGAAGAGGGATCACCTGACAAGAAGGCAACATCTAAAAGTCACTGTAATAATTTAGGAGGAAGGGTCCAAATTCAGGGCAAAAGGTCATTTTATGGACACATATGAGGAAGTAACACAATATTAGCAAGCATTGGCAAGGCCAATAGGTCTCGCATTTGAAAGAGTTAGAGCTATTGGAGTTGTGGAAATGACAATGTCTTTTTCCTCGTGTTTTGTTTCGGAGTGGAGTGGATGTATGTGTTGTGGAGTGGAATTATGTGGGTTGGATTGGAATTCTTAGTTGTGGAATTCTGTACGCAGAAGACACCCCAAGGAGAGGACGAGAGCATGGGATTGAGGGATGGAAACCTTGAAAAAGCACAGGAAAGAAACTGTGCTAGAAGACCTGAAGTCAACCACATGAGACAGATGGGATTGGCGTTGTAAAATGACAATGACTTTTACCCATGGAGTGGAGTGAATGAATGTACGTGGCGTGTAGTGGAATGATGTGGTTTGGAACTGTTAGTTGTGGAATTGTATGGTGTAGAATAGTGTGGTGTGGATAGTAATTATGTGGTATTGAGTATGGAGTGTTATTATGTGAGATTGGTATTTTGTGTCGTGGAGTGGTATGTAGTGAAGTTTAATTATGTGATGTGCTGTTGAATTTTATGGCATGATGTGGAATTCTGTGGTCTGGATTGGATATATGTGGAACACTTTCATTTATATTTCCAAGATGGTTGACTGGTACTTAAGAATCAAAAATGAAAAAATTTATAGTTTGTACAATACCACATAAATGTACTTGTGTAAAAAGCTTTAGAAAAACTTCCTGGCTATGGCAGAGTGTGGTACAAAAGGGGGTGGTGATGGACAAAGCATCTGAACCAATCAAACACTCACACCCAGTCAACAGATCTGGGTTTAATCCATCACCGTTCTTTAGCCCATTCTGCCACCCCAGCTCAGACATGGCCATATGCAAATCAGTCTGACCCTGTGCCTCATGGGAACAGTCCAGCCGGAAACTGCCAAGCCATGCTTTCCCTGGACCGGAAACAAGCTTCCGAGAACCGGTTTCTGGCATTTCAGCCGTCTTCAGTCCGGCTTGCTTGAATCGAGTGGCAAAGTGAGCAAGGGACTCACGTCTGAGCATACCCTGCGAACTTATGGTGAACAAAGTGGTACAAAAGGGGGTGGTGATGGACGGAGCATCTGAACCAATCAAACACTCACACCCAGTCAACAGATCTGGGTTTAATCCATCACCGTTCTTTAGCCCACTCTGCCACCACAGCTCAGACATGGCCATATGCAAATCAGTCTGACCCTGTGCCTTATGGGAACAGTCCAGCCCGAACTGCCAAGCCATGCCTTCCCTGGACCGGAAACAAGCTTCAGAGGACCGGTTTCTGGCATTTCAGCCGTCTTCAGCCCGGCTTACTTGAATCCAGTGGCAAGTCAACAGGTAAGTAGATAAGTATTCACCTCTTTGAAAAGTGGGAGAAAATGACCCCGTATGGGGATCTATAATGTTATGAATCACAAGTTGCCATTTCATTGGTATGGTATTGAGGACGTTCCACTGGGCATCATGGTAAAAATGGGGGATACAGGCATTCCTGTGGTCCAGGATTCCACATAACTCCACGGAGGTTCGAGAACATAGTTTTAAGTTAAAATCTCCCATCCAGAATATATATAGGGGTTTAGTACTGGACTCCACTAGGTCATCTAACAGGTTATCCAGAGACTGTCGTACAATCGCTGGGTCGGTGAAGTTGTTAATATAATAATTCATCAATAATAGGTCCCATGTGTTCGCATGTGAATGAAGGTCTTGTGCTATTGGTTTGGCCCCACCCTGATACAGTGTTTGTGGTTGACAAAAGAAGCCCATGGATACTGGAGGTTGTGACAGTAAATTTTTTACCAATTGGGGACAGTCAAAATGTAAAACAACGCCATCACCCTCATAACATTTTAAAGAGGGGGCCTACCCAGGGAGTTCTCCTTACCATTAACAGATTATGTTGAATCAGGGGCCCGGGCTTCGTATGTCTGGTTAACCAGTAGCGTGCTTTGGCCATGAGCTGGGTGGTGAATTCTCTTTGTAGGGGAGTAAGTACCAGGACATTTAGCAAAACCAATAAAAGTGGGCAGGCCGCTGGTGGGAGATCAAGATTTTGATGTCTGGAATGACTCTGTGTGAGTACTGACTGAGAATGATTGACATGACTCTGAGTGGTATCTCCCAACCCTCAGGGGGGTTAGAAACTACTGGTCTGTTCTCAGCTATAGGGAGGAAGGGTGTAAGAGACATTAGAGCAGGGTATTATTGATGTTGCCCCGCATTAGCTGGGTGCCCCACTTACGTGTAACCCAGGATTCGAGGGAATTCCCATGGTCGTCCGGTGCTGAGATACAGTCTGATTGAGGATGGGGGGGTGCAGGTGGTGACAGAATTACTCGTAGTGTGTGTAATGTGTGATGGTTGATTAGTGGTTGATTAGTGGATGGGGTTTGCCATGTTGAGGCTCTACTTGTACTTGGTAAGTTCTCCAATTTGGGTTCAATAATGTCTAGGTGGGATAATATCGGAGTAATTAAAAGAGAAAGTCTTGCAAACAGTCTTCTAGGGGGGGACAGTGTCCGCGACTGTTCAGGGCCTGGCCCAGCTCTGGGTTGGTGAGGTGATGATTCCCTGGATTTCTTTGCTCTATGGAGGGTGGCTCTTTTATGGGACCTTTCTTCCTCTTGCCATTCACTGTCAGTGGGGAAGAGGACTAGCTGGAATGGAATTACTAAGCAGGGGAAGAGTATCAGTGACAGGAGCTGTGACATTTTTTGGTAAGTCACTATGGGTAGTAGTACATATATTGGGCTCAGCAGATATGGGTTCAGTGATAAGGAGATCTTTGAGCTCATCATTAGAACCAAGGGCTCCATCCCCCAGGGAAAGTCTGCACTCTGTCAAGGCAATCTCCCTAGAAATAGCGCAGGTCGCTTTGGTCAAAAATGAATCGTTGGTGGATATGGTTAGTCCTGAGTTAGAATTAGAAGGTAACTTTTTCATACCCATCTTGATTTGGGCTACAGGCAGCGTGATGGTCAGAGGTTAGGGGGGTGGCCCAGCCTCCTCTGGGCTCCTCCGGGTGTGGACGGGCCCGCCCTTGGCCAGGGCTTTGCCAGGGCACGTCGCCGCGAATGTCCCATGCTGCAGGAGCGCTGCTCATTTTTAAAGGTCCTGGGAGGTCTTAAGAGGCGGAAACAGGTGACCGAAGGTGCTGACAGAGGGAGATGGGAGTTGTAGTTTGCTCCCCGGCGGTGCCCAGTGAAGCACAGCCCTCCCCTTGGCTTCCCTCAATGGTCAAAGATGCTCTGGTCTCCTTTCAGCTCCCTTTTGCTCGTCGATTCGGTGGCCAGGTCAATTAGACTGTCCCAGGAGCCTGCTTGTTTTTAAAAGTCCTGGGAGGTCCTACCAGGCAGAAACAGGTGAACGGAACTGCTGACAGGGGGAAAATGGGAGTTGCAGTTTGCTCCCGAGTGGTGCCCTGTGAAGCACGGCTCTCCCCTCGGCTCCCTCAAAAGTCAGAGATGCTCTAGTCTCCCCTCATCTCCCTTATGCTCTGCGATTCGGTGGACAGGTCAGTTACCCACACAGAAGGTCAATGAAGATTACGGTTCAGACCAGCAAGGTCCAGGAGACTCACCAAAGCCAAGGGAGTCAGGGCAGGCCTGGAGCAACCAAGAGAGCCCAGGAAAAGCAAAGTTGACCCTCAAGGGGACTCACAGGCCAGAGGCACAGGAGTCACAGCGGACCTTGAGTGATTTCACCAAACAGCAGCCCACGAAGTACTTTGAGGAGGCTGGCATTCTTGGTAGGAAATGGTGCATGCCACAGGTTGGGGCTATTTGGAGCCCAATGCACTTGCTCGGGAAATACCAAAAAACATATGCACTTGCAAGTGAACGCGGTGCATAGGGGTACGGGTATTGCAGCCCCCAAGAGGGATTCTGTCTCCAAACTTGGTAAGATGGCAGCTTGGACCTCGAGGGACATAGAAACCTACCTCCTGTGTTGCTGGAGCCTTTGGAGTCCATAGGAGCTCAGGAGCAGCAGACTAGTCAGTCATAATGTGATACCTGTGGATGCAGGGGAGTGACTCCTTCACTCCAAGGTAGATATCTTCTGCTGTCTTTGATGCTAACCAGGTCTTCCACGGAGCCTGTATGGTGCACGGGCACAGACGATGCTTCAGACTGAGAGGGAGTTGAAGTTGGGCCCAGACGAAGTCCAGAGTGTCCAGACAGTCGAATCTCAGTGGTTTCTGGTTCAGAATATTGTCAACGTCAACTCTAGGGTCCTACAGCCAGGTAAGCCCTTTTGTACCCACTGAGAGGGTTGGACAGATTCAGGGGTGGTTCTGGATAGTGGAGAGGTTAATCCCATGTCCTTTGTCCAGTTTTGCGCCAGAGCAGGAGCCAATGGCTCCCAGGACTGGTTTGAACTGGACTATGCACAGGAACACCACAGATGCCCCTTACCGGTGTGGTGGTATGATTCCACAATGTTTGACACAAACATGAAGGGTTGCTTTCAGCTGTTTTAGAGTTTGGCCTCACCCGGTAGCATAATGCCACTCTATATGTCGTAGATGACTGCCTCACTGACAACCCGGGAGTATGGACTCTGTAGGCTGCAGGGGTGTCCTGCTTATACAGTGGCACCCTCTCATTTAGAACCAAGCACCCTGCCTTCAGGATTTGTGAGGCCTGCTATAGGGGTGACTTATAGGCTTTAAGTGCAGTAATCCTTAGATATAGCAAATCTATATCTTAAGTAAGTGGTGCATGCACCAACCTACACAGGCTGCAATGGAAGGCCTGTAGGTTCCATTTTGCATGGCCTCTCAGGGTGGCATACTACCTGCATCAGACCCTGGGAGGCCTTTGGGGTGCCTATGCCCCTGGTACATTGGTACCATATACTAGGGACTGACAAGGGAACCCCAGTATCCCATCTGGAGTGTACCAAAGTACATAACATAACAGGTTAGGGAGAAAGCAGATAGACTGGGGTCCTGATTAGCAGGATCCTAGTCAGACTAGTCAAAACCCAGCTTAGTACCCGGCAAAAAGTGGGGGTACATATGCAGATGGATCTTACCTTGCTACATAACCCCCCCAAACGAAAGGAGATAAGGCTATTCGTGCCCAGTTGAGGCTTTATTTCCTAAGTGGCCATATAATTAAGGACCTGCACTTGCATGGATATCCCCTATGCTATAGTCCACAGAGAGGTTCCCCCCTGTAGCGTCTTAGATCCTCTCAAAGGTTTGGGGTGACTGCCTGAAAGCTGTTTGAGCCAAGAAAGAGTCTGATTGGGTGTCTGAGTTGGGGAGTGAGGCCCTACCAAGGTTGGTCTCAGCTTCCTCAGAGCACTTGCCACACGGAGGCCTTCCTTTCTATGACTGACATATATGTATCCCTTGGGGCCAACCTCTGGCAGCCTACAGCATTTGGTTGATCCTCTCTGGCTGGAACAATGGAGGGCCAGTGAAGGTTTGGGACACTTTGGTCCCAGGTTTTCCTTTGCCTAACAAAGTCCATCTGAGGAATATTATTGCCTAAAGGTAAGAGGAAGCCCTCAGATTGCTGAGGATTATCTACCTGTCTAGTACGACTAGGCTGGGGGTTCCTAATCTGTGGGTGAGGGGATTCCTCCAGGCAGTGGGCCTTCTGGGGTCCACTGACATCCCTGACCTCTGAAGTTCTAGGCTGACTGAGGCTGGGTAGAGAGGGGCAGGATACTACAGATTGGGTACCTCCTTAGAAGGCTCCCCTGTCTTCAGTGGTCCTGTCAGGACAGGCCTGGCCACCTCTGGGGCAGTCCCTTCACAAGGAGTAGGATCAGTTCCCTGAGGATGCTGACACTTACCTATAGGGTAAGTGCCAGCTTAGTGTAAGGTTAGTACACACCACCTCCCAGACCTTAAAGGGTTCTTCTCATGCCTAAATTGCAGGCATCAGAGTGCGAACTTAGCTCAAATACAGCCTGCACTACAACCCCCTAATCCCATATCAAACCCAAACCCACCAAAGGCAAGGAAACGTGGAGACTCGACCCCGAACCCCAATACTAAACCTGCGCTCTCCTGGCAAACCCGGAAAGGCTTTCTGGGAAACGTGAGATCCCTCCCCAAGCATACGATTGAGATATGGTACCTACTAGATACCAACTCCCCCGATGTTGGCTTTATTACTGAGACGTGGCTGAAGCCAACCAGCAGAAGTGTGGCTCACTGGTTAGAAGTGGCAAACCCTGAAGCAGAGGTCAGGCCCGGGACTAGGGTTCAATTCCCGATGCGGCAGGGTCTTGGGCTCAATGTCCGCGGACTCGATAATTCTCGCCTCGGTGCCTACTTTAATCATGAGTCCCACTCTGCAACTCTGGGCAATAGCTTGCTTAATCTCCACAATGGCCCCAACAGTGCTGGGATGCCTGGCTTCACCTTGGGGGTGCCCTGGAGGGGGCATCCCAGAGGGAAAGCCAGGATGGGTTTCACAGCGGTATACAGCGCCAGGAGGCCCCGAGATGGGGGGCAGTGCGCTTTACAAGTATACACACATTTACATTTACATTTACCCCAGGAATCTCCATTGCCCTACCAGAAGGATATAGGATTCTCAGCCTAGATAGGCAACCCAAAACAGGAGGAGGGATTGCCATTATCTATAATGACAGGGCAAAAATCTCCATACTAGAACAACGTTCCAATGAACAGATCGAAATCATGATATTCAGACTAGATCTCTCACCCCGCCAGGGAACATCTCCATGACCGAATATATCGGCTTGCCCTGGCGTCGTCCGGTTACGATTGTGTAACTAGGCACCCGCCGCCTTAAGTGGGGCTGTCGGTCCGGGCTATACTGAGCATCGACTTGTGCCTTGACCAAATACGCGCTGCCTCGGCAAAATTGAGGTCTAGTGAAAAAGGCAAAATTAATTGTTTGTCCTGATGATGGTTCCTATGACTCCTTAGTGGAACCGAAACGCCGTCGACTTGCTCATGCACCCTATACAAATATCTGATTGTTTGATTTTCTGTAACGGTGCAGCTTGATATTTTCTGTACAATGCATATGTAAACAGAAAACGCTTGTTTTGCCTTTGAACCTTTCCTGTTCTCTCCAACTGTAATCACCCCGTGAGTGTTGGGCACAGGCTTGTGCACCACATAGGGGCTTTGTGGAAGGTATTCTTGTTTTATCTTGAGAATTCTGTTTATTCAGTAAACCCGAATGACCTCTGTCCGTCTTGGCATGTCCTTCTAAAATATAGAATTGATTTCGTCTATATTTATTGGTTGTTTATCAATCCATGCATGGGACCGTTGTGGTTTCATAAAATTGTTCCCCGAGGTCCCTGGCTGACTGAATTGGGGTCCCTTGTTGCTAAAAAAGTAGATCTCTCACCCCAGCACAACTGGAAAGGGGCACTGGTCTATCGCCCCCCAGGACCTCTAGCAGAATTCTCCGTCCAACTTATGGAGCTGATAGCCCCACACGTAATCTCCTCTAGCAATTTTATACTGCTGGGAGACTTTAACGTCCATAGCGAATGCCTCGACAGAACAGAAACCTCATCCTTCCTAGCAGACCTGACCACACTGAATCTCAATAAAACTAACAATGGCCCTACTCACATACCAGGGCATACCCTAGAAATCATCTTCTCTAACTCCCCCCTCCTCACATTTGAAGCCCCTAAGTCAGTCAACTGGTCTGACCATGCATTTATTGATTTCCAGCTACAGGGGCCCAGAGAACCACAACGGCTTATCCCGCAAAACAATATCTATATAGACAATGGCATAAAGTCAACCCAGTTACCTTCGCATCTACCTTCACTATCACTAATGATCTACCACATAGCAACATTGAAGTAAGCCTAGCTCACCTCAACAAGTCTACCATAGCTGCCATCGATCTAATCACCCCACTAAAAGCGGGTCATATCAAACCCAGACCAGCCCAGGCAGCCTGGTTCTCTTCGGAACTCCACAAGGAAAAAACAAATTGCAAAAACCTTGAAAGGAAATGGCGCCACACCCACCTCATAGCCAATAAAGAACAGTATAAAGTCGCTCTTACCCTCTATCACAAAAACATTAAGCTTGCCCGGAAAACCCATATAGCCCAACAACTTAACCAAGCCGAAAACACCCCTAAAGCCGTGCATCAAATTCTGAAAGCTTTCACCAACCCCAAAGCATGTGCATCAGAAGAAGGCCTTTCCCAATTGCTCTGTTATAAAATAAGTGACTATTTTGTACTGGAAATTGATACCGTATATAACAAAATCACCTCAACCAGAGCCCCCCTTCTGCAGGCACCTTCTCAGCACCCCCTCCAAGTTATAATCTAAAAACGAAAACGATGCTGAACTTCCCCCCAGAAGAAACTGAAACAATAATGTGCAAAATATAATCTGGATCTCCGCTTGATGTCCTACCTGCTAGGATCTCTGCATCCCTTGCCAAACTACTCTCAGACCCTATCTGCCCCATACTGAACCAATCTCTGGAGACACCTACCTCCCTAATGGAAGGCGGCCCAGGTAATCCCCATCCGGAAAAACAACAAAATGCCTATGGAAAATGTCTCAAACCTCCGCCCCATCTTCTCCTTCCTTATCTGAGCAAATTCCTAGAAAGACATGTCAACAAACATCTATCCGACCATATCGAAGCGGCTGGCTACTTGGAACTGGCTCAATCGGGTTTCCGACCCAAATACAGCACAGAATCGGCCCTGGTGGCCATCACCGATACCATCAGGCTTGCCCTAGATCAGAACCAACCCACCCTTCTAGTGCTGTTAGATCTTTCCTCCGCTTTTGATATGGTCGACCACCAGACTTTGCTCAAGAGAATAAGGGAGGCACGAATAGGGGGAGTGGCCCTTAAATGGATGGCTAGCTTCCTTTCTAATCGTTCCCAGACCATTAACTTTGGCCCATACGGTCCAAATCACAAGAACTAACTAAGGGGGTACCCCCAGGGTTCATGCTTAAGCCCAACTATGTTGAACATCTACATAGCACCCTTGGCAGCTCTATTAAGGAACTTTTCGGTTTGTCCCAATATCCTATGCGGACAACACCCAACTCAAATCTCCTTCAACAAAACCTTGCAGACAGCCCAATCCACCTTCTCCTCCGGCATGCTAGCAATCTCACAATGGATGGAAAATAACTTCCTCCAGCTGAATGCCCGGAAAACAGAGGTCTTACTCTTCAGACACGCCCCACTTCTGTGGACACTTCACTGGTGGCGACAGGAACTGGGAAACGCCCCTACCCCCGCTACCACAGCTAAGAACCTGGGAGTGCACCTCGAGCAGACCCTCACCATGAAAAAACATGTTACACACACTGTGGGCTCATGCTTTCACGTTTTAGGCCTACTGAGGAGAGTTTTCCCTATCTTTCAGACACAGTGAGAAAGACCTTGATTCAGACCTTAGTACTGAGCAAGATGGACTATTGTAACTCCTTAATAATTGCAGCCAACGAGGCCTCAGTAAAGCACCTACAGCTAATACAAAATACTGCTGCATGCTTAGTCCTAAATGCCCCCCACAGATCAGCCTTACTCACCCTCCTCCACCAGCTACATTGGTTAATCATAGGGAAGCGTGTGAAGTTCAAGATATGCTGCCTAATATACAAAGCAATATGGGGCAAAAGACCCTCCTACCTGGCGGAGAGGCTCCACCATTAAACCCCCAACCGAGCTCTGCTATCAAGCTCTAAATCCCTACTTAAGATCCCCAGAATAAAGAAGACGCAAACAGGAGGCCAGACATGTTCGTAGCAAGCGCCACTAATATGGAACCAACTCCCTATTGCTTTAAGAAAATGCCCAGACCATCGAAAATTTAGAAAAGCCCTGGAAACAGCTCTGTTCTAGACTAGCCCACTGCCGTTGCCTCTGCTGCATATCCTGAGCGCTGAGATACCCTTCCAAGGGTGATTCAACCACTATATAAGACTGTAAACTAAACTAAACTATAGTCTGTGCTAAATCCTTGTTCTGACCCATTTATCTGCCTTCTTTCCCAATTCTTGGGGAGAAGTCAGATCTGAGTCCACCAGGTACAGCGGGAAAAATGCTGGTGTTGACAATTATTAAGGATCTGATCCCTCATAATCAAATTGTACAATCCTAAGTAGTCATGCACTTTACTGCCAAGCAACCAACCTTCCAGGAGCCTTTGTAGCACTGTCCACAAAGTCTACCCAATCCTGAGTCTGTGTCTTCTGGGTGTCTCTGAACTTAATCCTGTATTGTTCAGTGGTAAGCCAAACTCATCAATGAGAGCAATCTTCAGAACTGAATAATTATCAGCATCCTCTTCTCTAACAGTGAGGAACTTATCTCTACCTTTGTCAGCAAAGGAGAGCCAAAAGATAGCTGACCACTGTTCTTGAGGGACCCTCTGAACTTTACAGGCCCTCTCCAAAGCAGTTATCCGTTTGTGGATGTCATCCCCAACATGGTAGGGAGGGACAATCGTGCTCAGGTTCCTATTATCAAAGGAATGTTCCTTAACTGCAGGGTACTGTTGCTGCCACCAATTATTTTCTAGCTCTTTGGACTCTTAGATACTTTTTAGCAAGGGCTAATTCCCTATCATAAGAGTGATCCCTCTTGCTAGATACAGAGGTCCCTACAGACTGTCCTTAGTGATTAGGCTATGCAGAGGGAGGTCTAGATCTACTTGGTAAACTCTGCACTCTTCCAAGAGGAGTAAAGAGAGGCCCTCCATGGCATCCTCCATCCTCCTCTTGAAGATCTGAGTTATCCAGGTGAGAACCATCAGATTCTCCATGGTCAGGGTTAGATTCCAGGTCATAAAAGGTGTCAACTTCTGAACTGTCCTCATTACCTGTCCAAACCACTCTGTCCTGCTCATCTGACCCAGGAGTCTTCCTTAGGTCATCTAACAGTAACATCTCTATCAGACATTGAGTGTTGGCACTTCTCCATGTCTTCAATTTTCTAGAGGCACACAGAGCTTTCAATTCTTGGAATGAAAGCTCCCTGTATCTAGAAGGCAGAGAGCCACTGGCATCTCCTTTAGTAGACATACTAAGTGTGGTGAGGTGATGCACCTACCTAATCTAGTGGGAAATAAACTCTCTGAGGTTGCAGAAAGGGTGTGCTAAACCCTTGACTTACCCAAACCTAAGTTCAGGAGAACTTACTTATTATAAGCTAGTATTATATGTACCTAGTACTAGTGGTTTTTCAACTAACCAATACAAAGATTTACCGTGTAAAACAATGCAGGCTTGAATCCCAACCGCTGCACAACAATGTGAGAAGTTGGCCTGGTATATGCTGTCCACTAATTAAAGTGGGCAACTTCACCAGTCCAAACAACCGTTATGGTGATTAAAGAGGTCAAAGATAACCTCAGAAAGCCATCCAACTGGTAGGTGTGGAGAGCAGCCTTCAGGCTTTGTCTTGAAGGAATGTTAAGCAGCTTGTTTTACCAGAATGAAACCTTATTGTGTTGGTTAAATGAAAGTAGAACCACAGAGTAGTTATAAAAATATGTATTTATTAATATAACACTCTCTAGTATGACACAGTAGCTCCTACACGGAGATAATCACAAAGCCCACAATACTGTAGCACAGAAACGATAGTAAATAGAACTAATACACAGTGGGCTCCAGGGGGAGACCAAACCATATACCGAAATAGTGGTATAAGAACCACAACTCGAGTCAAGACAGTTTCTAGAGGACGTAGAATCGCTGGGATCCCCAAGGAACCACCCAAGGTGAGTACGTAGGGATCCCACGGAGGAGGGGTGCAGTGTGAGAACACGACCGCGTGCTCCGTACAATTCTATGGGGAAGCTGCAATTGAAGTTTTAGAGTTTAAAGACCCTTCCCAGCAGACTTTGAAGAAACCCCATGGAAGTTAGAAGATTGTAGAGCCACCCCACATATTGATACTGTAATACCAGAGTTACTTATCCCAGGGAAGCCGGGCGCATAGGTCTGAAGTGGCGTCGGAAACCACTGTCGAACCCAATGGAGGACTTCGAAGAAGAGCCGATGCTGGAAGGGGAAAGTGTCCGTTGGAATCCAAAGGTGGATTATTGTCAAAGAGTACCTGAAAGCAGAGGGGACAGAGTCTGGGTCACTCAGGAGTGACCAAGGGCTCGGTAGACGAATGCCCACCGATGTCGGGTGCTTCAGGTGCGTTGATGGAGTTCTTAACTCTGCAGCCACTGGAATCAGGAGACATCGAGGTCAACCAGGAGCCGGATACGAGCTGTCCCATAAAGGATAACAAGTGCTGAGGGGTCGGTGTCCAGCGGGAGCACCAACAAGCCTTGGCAATGGCAACCCACGCAGAAGGTCAAGGAAGGTTATGGTTCAGACCAGCAAAGTTCAAGAGACTCACCAAAGCCAGGGAAGTTAGGGCAGGCCTGAAACAACTAGGAAAGCCCAAGAAAATCACAGTTGACCCTCAAGGGGACTCACAGACTGGAGGCACAGGACTCGCAAGAGGACCTTGAGCGATTTCACCAAACAGCAGCACATGCAGCACTCAGTGTGAGGAGGCCAGAGTTCTTGGTGGAAAATAGTGCCAGAGGTTGGAGCTACGCAGATCTCAATGCACTTGCTCGGTGTTGCTGGATCCTTCAGAGTCTGTAGGAGCTCAGGACCACCAGACTAGTCAACCATGATGTGGTGCCTGTGGGTGCATGGGGGTGACTCCTTCAGTCCAAGGGAGATATCTTTGGTTGTCCTTGATGTTCCACAGGTTCTGTGCAGAGCCTGTATGGCTAGGCACAGACGATGCTTCAGGCTGAGAGAGAGATTAAGTCAGGCCCAAACAAAGTCCAGCGAAGTCCAGCAAAGCTCAATGGCTTCTGGTTCAGAATCTTGTCCATGTCAAAACTAGGGCCTACAGCCAGGTAAGCCCTTTTGTACCCACAGGAGAGGGTTGGACAGAGTTAGGGGACCCTCCTAGGGGAGGGTCGGGACAGGGGAGTGGTTACTCCCATGTCCTTTGTCCAGTTTCACGCCAGAGCAGGAGTCTACAGCTCCCAGGACTGGTTTGAACTGGACTATGCACAGGGACACCAAATGTGCCCCTCGTGCAGACTTTTGGTTGCTGGCAAGCACACCCACCCAGCCCTAATACACTAAATCCTGTCTGGAAGGTGGTCACACCCCCGTGACAGGATGCCTATTGTTTTGCCTTTCACTGCTCGAGCTTGGCTCAGCAGCAGGAGGGCAGAAATGTGTCTCTTGTCGGCAGCAATCATTTTGTGCTGCCCAGGACTAGAAGGCTGGTACCGGGAACAGCAGAGATCCAACGAAGATCGCTTCTGAGGAGGGGAATCATACCTCCCACACCGGTTACCGGTGTGGTGGTATGATTCCACAATGTTTGACACCAAATACAATAAGGTTGCTTTCAGCTGTTTTAGAGTTGGTCATCTCGCAGTTGCATAATGCCACTCTATATGTTGTAAATGGCTACCTCACAGACAACCTGGGAGAATAGACTCTGTAGGTTGCAGGGGTGTCCTGCTCATGCAGTGGCACACTCTCACTGAGAACCAAGCACCCTGCCTGCAGGATCGTTAACGCCTGCTATAGAGGTAACTTATAGGATTTAAATTCAGTGACCCTTAGATATAGCAAACCTATATCTTATGTAAGTAGTGTATGCACCAACTTACACAGGGTGCAGTGGCAGGCCTGTGGGTTCCATTTTGCATGGCCTCTCAGGGTGGCATAATACATGCTTCAGCCCCTGGGAGGCCTCTGGGGTACCTCTGCCCTGGGTACATGGATACCATATACTAGGGACTGACAAGTGTACTCCAGTATCCAATCTGGAGTGTACCAAAGGAAATAACATAACAGGTTTTGGAGAAAGCAGATAGAATGGAGTCCTGATTAGCAGGATCCCAGTCAGACTAGTCAAAAACCAGCTTAGCACCAGGCAAAAAGTGGGGGTACACATGCAGAAGAATCCTACCTTCCTACAATTCTCAAATCAAATGTGCCATAGCGTGGGAACATCAATGCACCTTCTTTCTCTGTAATCTTAAGCTATGGATTCAGCCAAATACATGTATGTAGGCCCATGTTTATAGTCATATAATGACCTGGCGTATATTCAGGTGATGCCTCCTCTCTCTCTCCAATGGGTAATTTCCCATCTCCCCATATCAAATCTCATATAGCCTTAAAGACTTTTGTTCAATAATAATGACAACAAACTTTTACTTTCAAATCAGGAAAAAATTCTTTACCCACTATTCCCGTTCCAATCAACAACCTGTAACAATGTGGCGCTCTATGACATAGTCAACCAATAACAGTATGGTTCAACACCAACCAACCAATTTTCACAAACGCATTCTTCCCTCAGCACTAAGCACGTAGCACAAAACACAAAGCAATTTCAGCACATAACTTTGTCTGCTCCACTAAAGATATCAAAGTATTCAATCACACAATAAATTGTGACATTTTCCGACCTACTCAGACACACACTCCAGTGAAACCTCCACCAGAGAGAAACACCCAGATCAGTGCAGCTTCTCCCTTGCGCAACACATCCATTACACTAACCACATCTTATTCTCAGACAAAAGATATGTCGCCATCGCAATTGAGCAGTTGACGACGTCTGACAACTAGCATCACAAAACTCAGCAGACAATTGCAACACTGTTTTCTACACTGTTAACTCATTACTATCCTGGGATCTTAGGCTACATAGAGCATGATAACAAATTCAACTTCTTTATATTAAGTGCCACAATTAAACAACACTTAAAACATTACTGCATCACACAATGCAAACTCCACAAAAATACCGCAATTTAAACATAAGCAATTGCAACGTGCAACCCTATTGATATCACTACTACGATGTTGCAGGTGTCTCCTGAACTGCTGGAACTCCACCAATTCTTCTACACAAAACATGGGCTTTTTGGAGTTCGGCTGGGTTTGGACAGGTCTACAATGTATCGCACTAACTCTCTTTGCTTTAGTAACCAACCATCCAACATGCTACCACTGGGGAGTGAGCTGGAACGTGGTTACTATGTCTCACCTGATGAATCTTTTTAGTTGACTGTGAGGCAGAAGGGAGTTGACATTCAATAAAGCCAATTAACGTTTGTTTAGCCCATTTGGCCACAAAATAAGGACCATGAATCAGTAACTAAAGTTGAGTGGTTTTATTAAAGGTTAATATTCATTCCAGTATTTGCAAAAGAAGGAACTTAGGGGTATATTATCAAGGGGTTTTATCTCCGCTTTTTTGGCTTTAAAAGCCAAGAAAGCGGAGATAAAATTATCTCCCTATTACCAAGCTGTCGCTAACACCAGTTAGCGACAGCTAATAGGAGATAGCGACCATCATGGGCCCCACTTTGCACGTCAGTGATATTTATCACTAATGATATGCAAAGTGGGCGTGCCAAGATGTTAGCGACTGGAAACAGTCGCTAACATCGCTATCTCCTATTACCAACTTTTGGAGATATTTGCGCTAAGCGCGAATATCTCCAAAAGCTAACACCTGCCCTGAGCAGTTCTTAGCCATGTTATCCAATGGGAGGTGGATAACATGGCTAAGAGCATTTGCTCGATAATGCATGAATATCGCTGACTTTTCAGCGATATTCATGCATTGCGGGCGTTTTTTATCGCATTTGCGATAAACCTTGCTACTAGCAAGGTTTATCTGCGATAAAAATCGCCGATGTGCGGCGATAATTTTTGTCTCTAAACAAGTTAGAGACAAAAATTATCGCTAGTTGTTGGTAATATGCCCCATAGTGTAAACGTAAAAAATTATAATGAGCAAATTAAGTCATCAAAGCAAATTGCAACTCAATAGCATAATGCAAACAATAAATGCAATCAGAACAATACGGATGCCAAAAAATAGGAATCAGTGTTCAAGAAACTCCATTCCTCCTTCGTAAACATGAATGGATTTCTAAATCTAAATTCTGATCGGGTCATAAGTAAAAGATCTCAAAGAATTCAGGAAAGCGGGACGGTGCCAGCAGAGTGAAGATTTCAGTAAAAATCTTCTAAAGGGAATAAAAGTTTAGCTTAAAGCCACAGTCTTGTAAGATGTAAGGTGGCAGTGAGGTCTAGGCCTCTCGAAATCCGAAGGAATCTACCTAAACTCTAACAGTACATACATTCATTAAAACACACAGATACTCCAACATCAGTCATATCTTTCTCCCCACCACCCCCGGGGCTAATTATGTTGAAATCCACATTGTGCAATGGCAACATTAACAGACTTTCCCATCCCACAGAACTTGGACAGCCATAGCAAACTTGAGTATCCCTCTGTTCCTGATGCGTGATGAATAGGAGGCCTCTTCAGCTCATTAGCTCTTAAGCGCCTACCAAGATTTCCTCTCTCAGGGCTCACTATCAATAATACAGCAATACTCCTCTCTCTAGCTATGAAATCATGACAATGCCCCTGAAAAAGGAGAAAAAGGCAGAGCAAGCAAAATGCATTTCAAAATTAAGGCCTCCAGTTAGTCATGCTAACTTTAGTCAAGCATTTCAATGTGCACTACAAATTCATGATTATAGATGCACGTACAACTTCAAGACAAATACAAACGTGAATAAATGTGTTCATGATTACATAGCCAATGTGCTTCAAATAAATGCATCAGGATTTAAGACATAAGTGTATATGTGTTACTGAAGCTACACGTCTCCATGGTTAAGCTAAACATAAATGAACACACATTTATGGATCTCTAGTTTTCTACAATGAACACACTTCAGTACATTTGAATGCTTCACTTCACATGCCTAAGTTTGCAGCGTTTATTGTGAATATAAGTAAACTTCACACTTCTGTGACGTATAATGGTTGAGCTAAAATTATGCAGCTCCATGACCATCTACCAAGACTACAACAATTAAATAGCCTAAAATTAAAGATTTGGATCTTGTGGTCCCAGGTCAGGCAGACGCAGGCTCGGACTACAAAGCTTACACCCAGACAGAACTTCTCTGTTTGCAAAGGTGTATCTGTGTGCTGCTGCACATTTAACACAGCTGTCATCCTTTAACTCAGCTGTCATCCCACCCAGATGTTTGAAACAGGCATTATTGGCTCTGGTGGACTACTTCATTTGTATAATCCCAGCAGCTCCAGAAAAATCATACGAAAATTATGAAATTGAGGTGCTTCTAAATTGCTTAAGGTCACAAGAGAGTGCGATAAAATAACTAATGGGATATTAAGGGATTTTGGTCTCCAATGCAAAGGCCAAGAAGAGGTTTGTTGTGGTCCTAAAATCTCCCTATTCACACAGTTGTTGTGAAGCTACTATACACATGTATCCCTAAACACCGCACTAGAGACATTTTAGTTGAGAAAAGCCTTCGCCATTTTTCGTGGGTACGATGAAGTGAAAACGAGCTTTAACCTGCCTGAACAAGCAGTCTTTTAAATGCCCAAAATTCTTAACCAGCTTACAAAGGGCTGCTCGTCCCGCTTACAGAGAAAACGAGAACTTGTGTTTCTGTTCGGTTGCTTTTGTTTTCTAGAAGTTGACACCTGTAGCGACCCATTATCATACACTGGACACAATGGATGACTTTTTGCCAGTGTATTCTCCGTCAACGGATGGAAAAGGACCAGTTTGGGAGGCAAGCCAGATGGACCTATTTACAGCGCCCATGCTGCACCCCTGGGAGGAACTGACAGACTGCAAGCAGTGGCTACGAGCAGGTACAACTGAAAAGGGGGGGCCCTCGGCCCCCCCGCACGCATGGCGGCGCGGCGACCGTCGCCCCCCCTTTCTCTTGTGTTGCCATTCGGCGGTGGGGGCGTGCCCTGGGGGGCGCGGCCCACCGCCGATTGGCCGGCGGCCTCCCTGACCCGGATCCTAGGTAGTGGGTCCGGGTCAGGGGGGGCGGGCTATAGGAGGGGCCACCTGGCCCCTCGGGAATAAAGAGGTGGGGAGCGCCCAGGAGACCCCCTTGTCCCTGGACGCTCCCTCGCTGAAACGGTGTGCCCCGCGCTCGGGGCTTCTTTGTTTATTGAATTTTTTCCTTTGTTTTACAGGCGGGAAAACGGACCCCGAGATCGGCAGCGCGGAGCACCGAGGACGCGAGGCGACAACGTGTATTTTTTCGTTTTTGTCTTCTAGGAGGCCAACCGCGTCGAGCCAAGAGCCAGCCGCGAGATTATCTGCCCAGCAACGTGGGACAGCCGCCGGGGAGATCAGCGTCTTCAAAGGACGCAAGCCAGCAGCAAAGGCGGCGGGAGCAGAGGCGTTTTTTCCCAGGCTTGGTGGTATTGCAAAAGCGGCGCGCACGGCGACCGCATAAGGTATTTGTGGAACGAGGGTTGGGGAAAGACTGTGGCCCGACTGTGGCCCGTGTGCTCCCGGGGTTACTTGCTCACGCGAAGGCTCCTAGAGCAGTTTGTGGTGTGTTTCCTTCGTTAGCAAGCTAAGCAGGGTCGACCAGGGCAGCACCTGGATGGGAGACCCCATTGAAGGATTGAATTGAATTGAATTTAACAAATGTGAATGAATTTATAATAAATAGGTGCCCAGAATTGTTTGACAATTATGAAATGAAAGTGAATTGCTGTTTATAGATCTGTGAATGCTGCTTGATTACTACTATTGAAACTGCTAACGAATGTATAGTTGCGAGTAATTAGGGAATTCACGGTTGGCTATAACTCTGTCCTGGAAGGACTTTTAATTGTCTATCTCGGAATTAAACGGTTTTAGTAAGGGCACATCCCAACAGGGTGGTAGGGGGGGTGCAAGCCTCCAGTGTTTTTAAAAAAAAAAAACGAGGGTTTTGTTTTCCCTACAATCAGCCCACCTTTTTTATTACATGCTGGTGATACGTATCTCTATTGCAGACATTTAGCGACATTATTGGTGCAATAGGTCGTTTTTAGGAGGGATATCGTGGTGAATTGTGCTGATATTACTTTTTTGTGGTGCACAGCAACAGGGAGGTTTAACAAGGGGGTTCAATTGTCTCCTTGTATTCACACTTGGTTTCCCTAAATCTGCCCCTCTTTCATTACACTGTGCTAATACATGTCTCAATTCCAGGCAATTTAACGACATTTTGGGGTGCGAAGGGCATTCAGCACGCAACGTGGTGTGGACGGGGACCGCTGATCATTACCGCCGGCGAGGACACAGGACTGGTCGGTAAGAGGGGTACGGGGGGCTGGCATTCATCGCTCCTGGTGGCCGCCGGGTGGGTCTACATTAGGTTTACTCACCCCTTACATAGTCGGACAATCCGCTAGTGTTGCGGTCGCAGTTGCATGGTGTTGAAAGCCCCATGGTGACCCTCCATCAAAAAGGTACACAGAGTTGGCCTGTTGTGGTATTAGGAGAGTAGGCTGCGGTTTTTTTGGGGGGGTATCATGCCAGGCCCGCGGGGTGGAAAAAGGGGGTCCAGCATGGAGGCTATGATGCGGGCCATGATGCGTGACATGAGTGAAATTAAGCAGCAGCTAGGGAAAGTAGATGAGCTTGAAGCACGGTTCAATGAGAGGCATGGGGATGCCCCGGGCCCATCGGGTAGGCCTATCCGCAAGAGGGTGGCACCAGTGCCAAGGGGGGACTTTGTCACCCCACCTGGGAAGTCTAAGTCCAAGAGACCCAGGGATGCTGCCCCTACCCCGGGGCCAGTAGAGCCGGTACCTGCCGTGCCGCCGGCGGTCGTCCCACCCCCGCATATACCTATGCCTACACCCCTTGCCCCCGTGGTGCCGGTGCCTGTAGGTCAACCAGTAGACGCTGGGCCTGCTCCCCCACCGGTGCCCACAATCCCGGGTACAGGCGTGCCACACCCGGCACCCGCCCTGGCAGCTGCGCCAGTACCACAGGGCATAACCCCAGTGGTACCTGTTGTCCCGGGGGGTAATTTAGAGTCAATGCCCCCTGAATTGTTATCCCAGATAACGGCCTTGATGCCATGGCTCCAAAAAGGGGGAGCTTTCCCGAATTCTGCAGACCATGCAGCAGAGGCGGCGAGGTTTGTGGAAAAAATCAGATCGGCATCGGTCGCCGACAGTGTTGCATTGCCAATATCTTCTCCCCTTGCAGGTCCAAGTGTTCCCCAGCTGGACGGAGTTAAAGGGCAGCCGCCCCCGGTGCCCGCACTTGGTAAGGAAGTGGCATTGCCGCTCTTGGGGGACGGTGTTCTACCTTCCAGGGGCGAGAATTTGGCTCAGCATGTGTCATTAGCTGTGAAAGAGATGATTTGGGCGGACAAATACGTTTATATTTATTCTTTGTTGTTAGATAATAGGGAAATGGAGCAGGTAAAAACACTGAAAGAGTGGATGCTCCCAAGCGAATGGAGGGTGCAGTGTGCTAGATTTAGGGTTGAGGAAACTCTTAACAACTGGATGAAAGCATGGGCTGTATTCACTGCTATTAAAGCTGAGCGTCCTCCAGATTTGCAGGCAGCATTGGCATGCTACTCGAGCAGGATTGTGGGGTGGAGTGAACAGTATTCTGGGGAGGCATGGAAAGGGTATGATGTCAATTTCAGGAAGGCATTGGAATTTAATAGAACATTGGCATGGGACACGGTAGATTCCATGGCTTGGCACAAACAGTTCTCAGACACTGCGCCTCCCCCCCAGTTCGGTGCGGTCAAGGTGTTCTCTAGACCTCAACAGCCCTTTCGGCCCCCCCAAACGAGTGAGGTACCTGGGAAGTTTAGGGCCAGTGGGCCAGAGAAAAAAGGGGTGTGCTGGGATTTTAATAGGCGCACCTGCACAAGGGCCGCGTGTAAGTTTAGACATGCATGTTCCTCCTGTGGGCACCCCTCTCATCCAGAAACTGCCTGTAGGTCCAAGCAGGGAAACACAGGTCAGAGGGGTAGGGGAAAGCCACTATAAGACAAACAGGTTAGGCCCCCCCACTCCAGTGGATGTGGTGGCAATGATTCCATGGTTGAACAGATACCCGGACCACACATCGGCCACCCTACTCCAAGAAGGTTTTTCTAAAGGCTTTAGGATCCCGGCCGCGGGATACACAGGCAGCGCGCACTGTAGAAACCAATTGTCAGTCAAGCACAATCCGGCTGTGGTGGCCGCCAAAATTGACAAGGAGCTATCGTTAGGCAGGATAGCTGGCCCTTTTTCTGAAGTGCCAGTACCCAATTTTGTGTGTTCCCCATTAGGAGTTGTCCCTAAAAAAGAGAAAGGGCAATTCAGATTGATACATAACCTGTCAGCACCTAGGGGGACGTCACTGAATGATGCCATTGACGAGGGTATCTGTAGTGTTAAATACGCCTCTTTTGATCAGGCTGTTAACTTATTACAGGCCACAGGACCCGGGGCGCTGATGGCGAAATCAGACATAGAATCAGCCTTTCGCCTCCTCCCGGTCCACCCAGCCGATCAGCATCTCTTAGGCTTCACCTTTGGGGATATGTTCTACATGGACAAATGCATGCCCATGGGTTGTTCGATATCTTGCGCTTACTTCGAGATGTTTAGCTCTTTTCTTGAATGGGCCATGAGACAAGTGACGGGCCATCAGCGGGTCATGCATTATTTAGATGATTTCCTCTTCCTGGGTACAGCGGGATCTCAGGAGTGTGCACTGGCATTGCAGGAATTTTGCGTGCTCATGCGGGCTTTTGGAGTCCCGCTTGCGCCCGGGAAGACGGTTGGCCCGACCACCTGCTTAGAATTCCTCGGCATTGAGATTGACTCAATGGAAGGATGTTTTAGATTACCTAGGGACAAGGTGGACAAATTCAAGACAGCGCTACAGTTATGCCTCCGGAAGGAGAAGGTCACTTTGCAGCAATTACAGGAGGTAGTAGGGCAATTGAACTTTGCACTGAGGATCATCCCCATGGCTCGCCCATTCTCTCGCTCTATTGCGCAGGCAATGAAGGGGCTGAGGGAGAAGCACCACCGCACTCGGCTGTCGGTTGAAATTCGCCAGGATATGCTTATATGGATGGCATTCCTGGAGGATTTTAACGGCAGGGTAGTCTGGCCCGGCCCGCTGACAACATCAGCAGAGTTGGGCCTGTGGACGGATGCTGCCGGGAGTGTGGGCTTCGGCGCCATTCTAGGGAACAGGTGGGTCGCTCAACAGTGGCCGGGAGAATGGAGGACATGGGGTCTGACCAGCAACATTGGCTTCCTGGAACTCTTCCCAATATGGGTGGCACTGATGGTCTGGCCCGAACACCTATGTAATCAATCAGTGGTGTTTTGGTCAGACAACATGACGGTGGTGGAATGTATCAACCAGCAGGGGGCACGGTGTCCTTTCATACTTCGTCTGATCAAAGAAATTGTGTTGCAGTGCCTTAAATTGAATGTCAACTTTAAGGCCAAACATGTCCCAGGTGTTCTGAACAATGCAGCTGACTCCCTCTCTCGCTTCAAAATGCAGGTTTTCAGGGAGCATCTTCCTACAGCAGACCCCTCGCCAGCGCACTTCCCAGCAGTACTTTGGCAGATTGGTGCCCCAGATTACAGGACCTCGTGGTCGCTAGCCTAGCCCCCAGGACAAAGACGGCTTACGAAGGGGCGTTTTTGTCTTATCGTTCTTTTTTGGGACAACAATGGGAAGTACTTTGGGCACAGGAGGATGGCTTTGCAGCCTATTTAGAATGGATGCATAAGGAAGGGCGCTCGGTGGCAGCGGCAAACAGACATAGGGCAGCGGTGTCATTCTTCGCTCAGGCTAGGGGCTTCCGGGATCCCACTAATACCTTTATGATACGTAAGGCTTTGAGGGGATGGCGCCGTTTACAGGGCCATCATAAGGATAAGAGAAAGCCCATAGGATTAGCCCGGCTGACAGCTTTACTGGCCACGCTGGACACTGTTTGTAGCTCGGAGTGGGAGGTGTTTCTTTTTAGGGCAGCATTCTCTTTGGCATTCTATGGGGCGCTGAGAATTAGCGAACTTGTGGCAGGTTCTAAGTCAGACCTACTGGGCGGCTTGCAAAGGGCTAGTGTGACGATAAGGGAGGACACCATGTGGGTGACTATTCCGAAGTCAAAGACCGACCAGGAGTCTAGGGGCCACACCATAGTTCTCCAACGGGCCCCCGCCAACCCTTGCTGCCCAGTGAGGCACGTGGAATTATTGCACGGACTGCTGGTGGGCTCAGCGGGCAGGGCATTGCTCTGTCACGCCGACGGGAGCCCCTTGACCAGATATCAATTCAGGAAGGTATTGGAGATGGGGGTTAGGAAAGCAGGTCTTGACCCTAAAGAGTTTGGCTCTCATTCCTTTAGGATTGGGGCAGCAACTGAGGCGGTGGCGGGGGGCCTCCCAGTGGAGAGAGTGAAGACAATTGGGAGATGGTCCTCAGAATGCTACAAACGTTATGTACGGATTGACATGCTATGATTACATGTCGCTCACGCTTGGTTTGTTTCCGCTCTCTTACAGTTTCTCAGACCTGTTACGCAGGGGAGGAATTTGTCGTCGGGCACCGGCAACATACATCAGCACGGAGCGGCACCCAGGAAACGATGAAGAACAGTGTTTGGATTGTGGGTCACTCATATGTAAAACGAGCAGAATGTGTCTTTATGTCAGGTGACAGGAGGAAAAGGGCGGCACAACTAGGGTTGGACATCACGTTCTTTGGCAGAGGGGGGTTGTGTCTGCACGAGTTTAGGGGATTCTTCCAGGGGCTTTTAGCACGCCGGCAATTTCCACCGTCAGTGGTGATACTTCACCTTGGGGAGAATGATTTGGCAACACTGGGTAGGCGCATTCTGATTGAGGAGATTATCTCAACGGCGGGTTGGATGGCTAGGACCTGCCCCGGTTGCACACTAGTATGGTCACAACTCATACCTCGACTACAGTGGCGGGGGGGACATTCGGTCAGGGCGTTGAATCACTCGGTAAAGAGGATCAACACACGGTTGGATAGGTTGTTTCGAGCCCCCTTGTTGCAGTCAATACCTCATGGGTGCATCTGGGGCGACAAGTATTACTTGAAGGACGGAGTTCATTTAACAGAGGAGGGTAATGTCTTGTGGTCTGACAATATCTGGGCCTGGCTAGAGGGTTTTGAAAGTAGGAGGGTTTCCTTAGGTAGGGGCTAGAGGGGGGAGGCCAGATCGTCGGTTAACAATGCTGGCCTGTGGCGGTAAGGTCATTATCGGTGAGCACATATTTGAGGTCTGAGGGGGCGGGCATCATCCTATGGAGGTTCTTGCCCAGGGGGAGGGGCCTGCGGGCCACTCCCAGAACTCCAGGGGCAAGGTAATAGGCAAAGGAGCGCGGGTAGGAGTAGTTCACGCTTTCCTTAGGCTGGTAGCCACCCCGCGCGCGTGGACTCATGACGCCACCGGCGCAGAGTAAGGGCCCTCCTTTAGTGGGTAAATGGAGTTCAGGGCGTAGACCGGGCAATTCCCGGGGTAACACTGCGCATGCGCACATCTATAGGGGAGGCGCAGCTTGTAGGACCTGACACCGGTAGTGACCCTGCCATATGGCCAGAAATGTACAAAAATCAAGATTAGGATGTTTAGTCTAAGTTAGGAAACAACATGTATTAGAGTTTTGTTAAGGTCAGGCTCTCAAACTTGTTGATAAGAATTGTGTATCTAAATGTCCTGCTGATTTTTGTATTAATTGTTGATTATGCAATTAAAAACCTTTTTTAATTTCATACTTTAATAAATACGGCCGGGCGACTAGCGCCCGCCTTCCAAAAAGTAAAGACGTCTCATGTCCACGTTCCTGGGTATTGGGTGCCGGATTGGGGGGGAGGCGGCAGCTAGTCGCTGACCATGTGAAAAGGGGGGGCCCTCGGCCCCCCCGCACGCATGGCGGCGCGGCGACCGTCGCCCCCCCTTTCTCTTGTGTTGCCATTCGGCGGTGGGGGCGTGCCCTGGGGGGCGCGGCCCACCGCCGATTGGCCGGCGGCCTCCCTGACCCGGATCCTAGGTAGTGGGTCCGGGTCAGGGGGGGCGGGCTATAGGAGGGGCCGCCTGGCCCCTCGGGAATAAAGAGGTGGGGAGCGCCCAGGAGACCCCCTTGTCCCTGGACGCTCCCTCGCTGAAACGGTGTGCCCCGCGCTCGGGGCTTCTTTGTTTCCCACCCACCATCCCCTTGGAACAAAATGTCTTGTAGCAGTTCTTATGTCTGGCTGAATGGTAAGTTTTGGAGGTACGCTCCACAGGTCTCACAGGGTAGTAGAGATGGAACTGTTGGTATATTTTGTGATGCTTTTGTTTAGGAATTTTTCCCCTTTTAGCAAACGATGTGTGAAGTGTATTATATGTGATACAAGTCTCTTTAGGCCTTTTTTCCCTTTGTAGCTATACGTTGATATTGTTATTCATTAGCCAGTGTAGCTGTCCTTTAGAATTTTTCCCATAGGTCGTCGTATTTATTAGGTATGGGGCATGCGGTAAGGTCATTATCGGTGAGCACATATTTGAGGTCTGAGGGGGCGGGCATCATCCTATGGAGGTTCCCGCCCAGGGGGAGGGGCCTGCGGGCCACTCCCAGAACTCCAGGGGCAAGGTAATAGGCAAAGGAGCGCGGGTAGGAGTAGTTCACGCTTTCCTTAGGCTGGTAGCCACCCCGCGCGCGTGGACTCATGACGCCACCGGCGCAGAGTAAGGGCCCTCCTTTAGTGGGTAAATGGAGTTCAGGGCGTAGACCGGGCAATTCCCGGGGTAACACTGCGCATGCGCACATCTATAGGGGAGGCGCAGCTTGTAGGACCTGACACCGGTAGTGACCCTGCCATATGGCCAGAAATGTACAAAAATCAAGATTAGGATGTTTAGTCTAAGTTAGGAAACAACATGTATTAGAGTTTTGTTAAGGTCAGGCTCTCAAATTTGTTGATAAGAATTGTGTATCTAAATGTCCTGCTGATTTTTGTATTAATTGTTGATTATGCAATTAAAAAACCTTTTTTAATTTCATACTTTAATAAATACGGCCGGGCGACTAGCGCCCGCCTTCCAAAAAGTAAAGACGTCTCGTGTCCACGTTCCTGGGTATTGGGTGCCGGATTGGGGGGGAGGCGGCAGCTAGTCGCTGACCATGTGAAATTATGGACAAATGCCGTCATTTGCATGTTTAACAGATATTTTCTCCAAATAATGAACCGTCTGTTTAAATAACGGTGAGGTGGTCACACTTTTCGTCAGCAGACTGCTGAGTGCAGCCTAGGATTGACCATCTGAAGGCTCTAAAGCACCCACCCTCTGACCATCGCCCTTTAAGTACCAGGGAAGGCACCTTTTACAAGTAAGCCTGTAGGACAGATACTGATCATGCTCTATGTTCAAAGATAGAGGACTGACTATTGGTGCAATGGTTTTCCCTGTTTCACTGGCACAACATTGTCAACAACAAATAGAACAAGTAAAATTCATTTTTCCTAATGACATTTTGCAAGGGTGCATGGTGCAAGGGTGCCTGCGTTGGGGCATGGCAGCCAATTGTGCACCAGTGCATACGAAAGCACAGGGATGTGTCAATTGTTGTAAATATGAAGCATGCCTGTGCTTTTCCAATGACGCAGCTGGGTGCAGCAAAATATCTTGTGGTGCTGCGCTGCATCATTTTGTCGTAAATGAAGCCCTTTGTTTATAGTTTGTCTTTCACTGAGCTACACAAATAAACCTCATGAATCATTTGGGGTGCTTTGCGCTGTGTTTAGCTTTTGTAAGATGTTTTGAAGTGATAGTCAATACCAAATGGTGACTCATATATGAACACATTTACAGCAACGTTAAATCCTACCAAACATCAGTAAACCAAAACAGAGAACTCAATATTGCACTTAGTATTCATCTGATGAGGTAAGCTGTGGTTGTTTTGAGAGGTACCTGTTTTCAATGAACAACTGCAGGGTAGACAGGTGTGGACGGTGTCCCTAATATTTTTAGAAGTGTGATATCAAATGGTATTAGAAGCCAGGTCTGTAAAGAGTAGCCACAGTCATCAATGGGAAGGAAATGTAGCATACATGTGTAAAGTACTGAGGCTGCATTCCAACAGCTACATGTGTACAGACATCCCTCCTGTTATTGGGCTATGACAAGGATACCAACAATACTAGCGGTAGGCCCCTTCATGCGTAGGACACCTAGGAATTAATGTGTTCTAGTGGGCTAGCATGTTTGTAGATTTGCCTCCTCCATACCTTAATGTTTCTCAGTGTTAGTTGGTGGTACATGGCACATTCAACCATCATTTCTGATACCTGGCAAGCAGCTTTAGACACACTATGGGGGTCAGTAGGATGACGGGCGGACTTTGTCCGCCCGTCATCCTAGCGGTGAAAGGGACCGCCCGCCATAAGGGCGGGGGTCCCGTGGCCAGCATTAGGATGCGCCCGCCACAGTGGCGGGTGCATCCAGCATTCCTATCATTGTGGCGGGCGGTGCACTCAGCACCGCCCGCTACAATGGCAGGAAGGCATGCTGTGCACTTCCATACACAGCATGGCAGGCACCGTGCGGTGCCTGCCATGCTGTGCTTGTGCACCCCCACCCCCCTGGAGTCCGTGGTGGCCCGCTTCGGGACCCCAAAGCAGACTCCGCATGCCTTTCCATGGCGGCATTGCCGCCACAGAAAAGCATCTGAAGAAGCCCATACTAATATGGCTGGCGGTGTCTGATAGACACCGCCACCATATAAACCCTTTTCCGCCCCGGGTTTCAAGGCGACCGGGGCAGAAAAGCGGCGGACGGTCTTTCCATCCGCCAGGGACCCCCCAGCCATGTTAATATGGCGGGGGTCTATGCAGCAAGGATGGCGGGCGGATTGCCCCCGCCAGGCCGGCTGTGGCTACCTAATGGGGCCCTGTGTTACTTGAATTCATGATAAACATCAGCATCACGATATCCACTAACTTCAAGTCTCACTTGGTGTGCCACAACCAAGGGCATCTAGTCAGGCTCACCTGCAAGTGTTAAACAAGCATTTGCAATGCAATAGGTCTCACATTTACTCAAGTTTGAGCTATTGGCATTGTAAATGACAATGCATTTTATTTATGTTTTGGTTTTTAAAACATAAATCAAAGGCATTGTCATTTACAATGCTAATGGCTAAAACTCTGGCAAATGCGAGACTTATTGCATTCTAAATGCTTGTTAAGTGTCTGGAGCTGTACAAAGTGCTATTCGCAAATTAGTGGAGGGGAGGGATGATGATTGGGTGAAAACAAGTGCCTGTGTTTTTAGCTGATCCTCGTTAATTGCTTGCAACCTAAAGAGGATCAGCTGAAAACAGAAGCGCTATTTAAACAAAGACACAATGTTTTGTCCCCATGTAGAGTTATTATATTGGGGGCTGCTTACCTTACACACGTCCTGGGGAAGTTCACAGATCCTTCCTTTTGCTCGTCCATGGCCAAGCTGCGAGCCTCATAGTATCTCCATCGGTACACCGCCGCCCACAGCCCCACAATGTTCCACAATAATACACAGACATAATGATATTGGAAAGATGAAGCTGCAGGTTTATTTGATATACAAATAAGAGGTGGGTTATCTTACAGGCAATCCCGTCCGCCCCGCAACCCCTCGTTGCAGGGCACCTGAAGTTCAGCCAAGAGAAACACCAGCGGCCATAGCCCGGTGTTGAAACTGGGAGGAGATCTACTCCTCCCACCGGTGAACCTATCGTCCACCAACTCCGCCCTCTGAACAAGGGAGAGTGACTCACACCTTCCCCAGCTGGGCGGAGCCTATAGGCAAGCCCCCAGTTGTTCAGGTTTACAACCGCCCTAAGGACTAACGGGGCGCCGTCGTACTCCAAGTTCCCAAGAAGGACCCCTTGGAGCATGTATGACTTATGCACGGTGCGCTTAACACTGGAGGCTTCAGGTCCTGTTCCTGCGCCTTTCCTGTGTCGGGATCGCCCTGTACCTCCTCCACAGCCCTGGGTGTGGCCTCCGCTGCACCCAGAGCCCCACCACTTAGCTCCCTGGATCTCTTCCTATTTGCAACCGGCTGTCTCTAGAGCTCTACTTCCAACGCTTCCTAGGATCTAGCCCCAAGCCCTATGGGTCTAGGTGTCATATCTGACCACCAGAGGCCACACGATCCCAGCTCACTGCTCAATGTCCTTAGGTCCCCTCTCATTGCTTCCAGCAGTCACCTCTTGCCCTCCGGGCCCCTATGAATCTAAAATCCCCCCGGGAGCTCCAGCGAGAGGCAGCTTGGTCCGGACTCCCCCGACTGAGGTTCTGACCTTTCTCTCCGAGAGGCTATCCCTGTCTTGGCGAAACCACGATTGGCCATTCCTGAGTGCAGGTGTTGCCAAACGCTCCTACATCCGTCGTTGAGGCCAAGGAGCGCACTTCCCCCAAGTTCCCCTCAGAGTCCAGCACCCTGCCCCACTAAATGTCCGGCAGCCCGCTACTGCCCGTGTCTTGGTTAGGGACTGGGGTGTTTGTCTGTCCTGGAAGGACCCAATTCAGGTGCATTCCTGCAACTTGGCCTGGAGGTCACGGGGATCCCACTCTCGCTAGTGCGAGCAGACTAGTCTGCCTCCCACGGCCCCCGTCCCTATACACCAGGATTACCACCTTCCTAGTCCTGCCGGTGAGTGTCCCCCTTAACCGAGAAGGCTGATATGACCCGCATAGCCAGCACCCTTCATCCACCCTGCCGTAACTTAACCTATTGTGTCTCACACGTCACCCCATTGGGGCGCTCGTTGTACCCAGGTGGATGAAGCAATTGCCCTAACGACCCAAGCGCCCATACCATGTTGGGCAGCTATGGGACCTTACTATGTTTCCCCTACGTCCTTCCCTACCTAAAATTATTGTCTAAGCTCTCCTTTTCGATACAGACTAAACCCCACTTAAATACTGATGCCTCAGGTCATCGATTGGGGACCAGGAATTAATATAAGTAATTCTATTTATTCTGAAAATTATACATCTTCTGTACAGTTTCCAGCTAATGTTGCAATTTTTGATAAGGTGGTGCGAGGTAGCAATATGGACTGGATGTTAACACACTAGATACGCCAGGCGGAGACATGATTTGAAATACTTCAAAGAGTTGTCAAAGTGCTTGAAAAGCGTACTGAATTTATTTATACCACTCAAGTATGTTTTGCCGCATATAGTTTTCCCATGAGCCTGTGTCTTGTTAAATACTAAAAAGAGGGTCATGCTGTGCCAGATTTATTAATGTATTTATTAACTATGCGTCTTGCTTGGGTTAGGTAACATGCTCGGTGTTCTACATAGGTTCTTTAACCACTACAGCGCTAGCGGGTTTTCCCGCTGTGCGCTGAAGGCTCATAAATCACACTTTACATGACAAAGCCAGTCCGTCATGCGCGCAGCGCAGGTAACGCCCATGACGAGCTGGCTTTGTCATTAGAGTGGAAGGGGTTAATGTATGGGTGTTAAATGAGAGGACTACTGTTGAATGGGATGAATGCCAGCAGGGAGACAGCAATTGTCATCCTTGTTGTTACTCCTCCGTGTGGGTTTAATTATCTTTAACTAACAGATGAAAGCCCAAGTACTGGCCTCGTAGTATGTTTTGAGCTGTACTCACTTATCTGCACTGCCCTGTTAGAACATGGTTGGTTTAATAGATACTTTACTTGCAGCAAAATCCTGTTCACAAAGACCCGCCAGGTTTGTGACAAAGAATTCAAAGATCTGGCCCTTCAATTCCGAGAAGGTTCAACAGTGACACTTATTGATCATGGTACGGGACCAGGAGTCCACGGCATGAACTGTGAAGGTTAATGCACAAAGATATTACTTTAGAAGTAGCCTGTTCACTGTATGAGATCCCAATTATCTCACTCAGTTAACAAAAGGGGCGAAAAATGGCCACTTATGACAAAGGGGATCTAAGGGACCTGGACGGGGAGGGGGACTGACTACAGCCGGAGCGGCTGAATGGGCCTGGTAGCAGCCAAAGCTGCGACCTGGCGGGAGAAGGGGCAGCAGGCAAAGAGAGCGTGAGAGAGGAGGGGCCACCCCTATATACCCATAGCCCCGCCCCCAACCCTGTCCCTCGCGCCCCCCCCCCCCCCCATGGGCTGGCTGTCTGCTGTCCTCGCGATACTACGGGGCCTGCCCTCCTATGAGGTCCCCTGCAGGGACCACGGGCATTCTGCAAAGTGACGAAGGCGGTTGTTGAGCAGGAGCCCTGGCTGCAACTGGAGTTGAGGTAGCGCCTTTGTGTGCTTAAAACAGAAGCGCTATTTAAACAAAGACACAACGTTTTGTCCCCATGTAGAGTTATTATATTGGGGGCTGCTTACCTTACACGCGTCCTGGGGAAGTTCAAAGATCCTTCCTTTTGCTCCTCCCCCTCGTCCAAGGCCAAGCTGCGAGCCTCAAAGTGACGAAGGCGGGTGTTGAGCTGCAACCGGAGTTGAGGTAGCGCCTTTGTGTGCTGCAGCCTGCAGAGGCAGAGGTTGTGAGGGCTGCCCAATTATAGAAAAAGACCCCCAAAAAACCGCAAACACTATAAAGATGACACTGCGTCCAGTGAAGAAAAAAATAAGCTCTCACGTCATAGTTCGGCCGAAAGTCTTATCAGACACATTTTAAGTTCCTCACACGTGTCCCTACACTAGTCACTTTCGTCAGAGGGACTCCCAACATTCCGTCTGGATTATTCATCCCACACAATACTAAACCCGTGAAGAAAATAAATAAACGCATCTGTGCTTTGAACGATTAGCTGAATAAAAAAGCTCCAGGGAAATGGTGATGCCATAGCATCTCGAGACATGCGTGCAAAGAACCTATGCCTACGTGCATTTGTCATCATTAAGTGCTTTTATGAGGCTATTTGGGTTAGAAATGTCTCTACGCTGCTAATTATATGGCCGGCAGGATACTCGGCATGCACTTACGCGATTCCAGGTTTTGAATATTAGACTTGGCACTATGCTTTAAAAAAAAAAAACATTCATTAAAATCACATTATGGATCGAAAGAAAAAGATTGTGCTATAAACTCGTGACCTGCTCTGAACTTTCAAAATGGAAGTATTGGGAAATACATTGAGTGTTCCCTCGTCAATAAGGAGTTAGTCTCTGGTTAATGTGAATAGGGAAGCTTTGTAAATAGACTGCTTACTCCTACAGATTAGCAAAATGTGAAGGAGATTAGGGGGCGTTTTCTTCCTGAAAAGTACATGTGGAGAGCATCATTAGTGTATTGATTCTGGAAACATCAGCATCAAGCCGCTCAAAAGATAAGAATTGTTATTAAGTTAGCACATGTCACGCTCTGTCTGCGGCTCCAGGTTTCGTGGCCCTTCACACAGCATTGATGTTATTGTAGTCACAAGCCCTCAGCATGCTGAGACTCGGAGACGCACACACATCTAACAGGAAATGGACAATTTGACTTGCCCTGACAGCATAGACGTGACTAAGATCCCAGAACTAGCTGAGGAAGATGTATGGGCCTCATGGCGCTATATTGGGGGCTTGACTCAGCCCGAGACTTACATTTACTTTCAACGAGGTCGAATGAATTATCCATGTTTATTCTGAAAGTCTGCCATGGATCTCGCCCTCTGGAGCTGCACTGGGCACCCCTGGGTCGAGTGGACCAAAGGAGCTTCCAGCAGGGGGGGAGGGGGGTTCTGGGAAGGGTAGGAGCCTCTCCTGCTTTGGGTAGAAGTCTGCCATGCATCTCGCCCTCTTGGAGCTGCGCTGGACACCCCTGGGTCGAGTGGACCAAAGAAGCTCCCAGCAGGGAGGGGGGGGGGGGGGTGCTGGGAAGGGCCAGAGGGCAGGAGCCTCTCCTGCTTTGGGTAGAAGTCTGCCATGCAGCTAGCCCTCTTGGAGCTGCATCGGACAACCCTGGGTCGAGTGCAACAAAGGAGCTCCCAGCAGGGAGGCTGGGAAGTGCCGGAGGGCAGGAGCCTCATCTGCTTTGGGTAGAAGTCTGCCCACCCTAGGTGCTCTACCCTGGCCCTGCTGGCTGCACCCTTGGGTGGAGGGATGAAGGAACCCCACGGATGGCTGCGAGAAGAAAGAAACCATCTTATTACCGATGTTGACATCCTGGGCTGGGCACTACTTCCTGGAACAAGCTTGGACATGCGTCCCCCATGGCCTCTGGTCCAAAGAGCTCAGGCTGGGAGAAGCTTCCACGAAAGACCCTAGATGTGAACTGAGGCAAGCTGGGGCCTGTTATGTTGCCCTCACCCGTCAAAACAGAAGCACTTCAACAAAAGCTCCAGAATATGCAGATACTCGGCTGTTCAACAACATAGCAGAATGGCTACAGTTTCAGACTGTGAAGCTGGGAAACCTGGTTCGAGTCTCAGCACCGCAGTTCAAGCATCCTGTGATTCTGAACGAATCACTTCTCTCCCCATGCCTAAAAATGTATGTGCCCGTCTTAAATGCAACTGGGGCTCGGGTAATGCGCATTCATGCCTTCCGCTCGAGTTAACGCTATATAAAACAGCAAAAGTAACAAGCAGCATGCGTTGCCCGGCTCCTTGCTCATGGGCCTTGAGGCGCTGCCATGTTTACATCAGGCAAAAATGCCGAGACAAAAAAAGAGTGCGATCTGGCGAGCAAAAGCAGTAATCAGGCGCCGCTGCTTCCAGACTACACGGAAGTCAGTTACAGATCAAGAGGCAGTAAAAAGCCAGCTAACAGGAGCTGTGCTAACATTCAACAAATGGCAAGTAGCAGGAGAAAGAACCAGGCAATAGGCGGACTTTCACCCACCATAGAGATTACTTAATGCCTCGAGAGGCAGGGAATGCGCTGCCTTTTACGAGACCTAAAAATGATGCACTGCTTGACTGCCTCACCAACATATCCTTGCCAACATGCCTCACTTGTAGTTATGACTTTACGTCCTGCCATGTCATTGAATGCGGACAAAGTGTAAGCATGCAGATCAGGGAGAGCTGACCGTAGCTCTGCTGAGGGCGAGCATGACGACATCACACAGGGATCTCTTGAAACACACATGATATTCACATGCTTACACAGCTGCAAACATGAATTTTCCAGACCAACTGTGTCAATCACGCATATCAATGAATCATCCCAGTCCTTTCGTAATAGTTTTGTGTAAGCATGGGGCCTGCCTCCCATCTGCTGGCAATTAGCCATCTTAAGAGCATTTGCTTAAAAATTCAGGTGGATGAATACATAATTACATTTCTCTTGGTGACAATCCTGATCAGCTTTTGGCTTTACACTGGGGTGGGCGACATAAATCCAGGAATGCAGATTTGTATCAGCTTTTCAGGATACACCCCATTTTGTAATTTATGTCTCATGAGACCTAGCCACAAAGAGATATATATGTGCAAACATCCCTGCACAAGTAGATTTCTACCTACACATAGGCGGACTTTACCACCTTATTAAGAATTGTTGCAATTGAGTTCCGCCCATTCAGTATGGCCACATTTGTCCGCTTTTTTGGATCACCTACTTTTGGGCTTTTTACTATGGGTGAGCCTCACTACATGTCTCACCCATGGTAATCACATGGCAAATGGTCACCATGCATTTACCACCAGTGTCTGCCTTTTAAGATAAGGCCGCTGTGAGGCAGTTAGGGTAAGGGGCATTTGGCTGGTTACACATGAACACATGTACACATGTGCCCACATGCATGTGCACACGTACCTGGGTCACGCATGGGAGACGTTGTGCACAGCCCGGTAACTGCACGCAGGTAGCCCGGCGCAGGTGGCCTCTGCAGGATTAGGTATTGACCTGGGTTAGGCCTTATAATATTAGTGTACACTTTTGCATGGGAGGGGCTGATGGCGGACTTAACAAGAGATGACGGCGAATCGGAGGCTTCCAACCCAGAGAGACCCCCCACACGTAGAGAACCCCCAGGGACCAGATTAGGACGGAACAAATCAGTAGAGTCAGAGGGCTGGGAGCACTCCACGGCATCAACACACACAGGAGAGGAAGGGGGTTGCGATGGAAGGTACAGTACCATTACCCACACCTTGAGCGAAAGAGAGTCTACTAACTGTGCTCAGTAGTAGTCGGAGGGAGACAGCAGTGCGGGGAGGGAGGGGGAGGGAGAGGCTTAGCTCCTTGTTGGGGGAGGGGTGAGGGAGGAATTTTCTTGTATTTATGCTGTACTGATATTAGATAGCAGTGTGACCATTATAGCCGAGCATTTGCGAATGGAACCAAGTAAGGGTAACAACAGATGCAGTTGCTCGGTCGTGTTCTATGTTTCATTGCACATTGGCGCCCTGAAAAGGGTTATGCTGTATGACTTGTAAAAGGCAATAAACTTTGTTTACAAAAAAATAATATTAGTGTACACTAATAGGGAAAGTCAGTATGATTCACTGTTTTGTCTGTAGTGACACTTTATTATATACATAGGGTGAAAACTGGCTTTGGGTGCAGTTTCGCTTCCCTTGGGCCTACAGAGACCAGTGACAGACCAAAACGAAGCGTAACATATATGACAAAATCAAATCTGCAAGTTCCAGAAAGATATCTGTACAACTTATGTGTCTGGAGAAGTTGTCATATTTTTCTAGCTCAGCTCAGGATCAGAGCCCAAGACCTTTGGTCACCCTGGTGTGCCAGGATATTTGCATTACTCTCCAGCAGCAGGAACAAAGGACTCCCTACACAAATGGAGCAATTAACCCCTTCGACGCTCATGACGAGCTCAGCTCATCATGAGGTACACCTCTCGTACGCTCATGACGAGCTGAGCTCATCATGAACCGCGGGTTTTTAAAAACTTCAGCGCACAGCGGGAAAATGCGCCGCAAGCATGGTGTTAACAGTGTTTCACCAAACTCCTGAGTAGGAAAGGGGTGGGGCTGAAGGATCTGCATCAATCCATCAGCTTTCACACTGTACCGGGGATGGGCCTGCCAAAGTCCATTGAACAAACAGGGGAGCCCAGACCTCTGGAGTCAAAAGAGGAGGGGGTTCCCTTTGAACATTTGGTGAGAAAGGCTCTGGCAGTGATGTCAGCAAGGGCCGGAGTTGAGGCCCCCAGAGGAGATGATGCCAGTTTAAAATGTCCCAGCATGTTGTGCTGGAGGGATGGGACAGCAGTGGAGAGATGACATGGCACCCTGGGTTTAGTTACAGAAGCCAGGAGTGCCTGGCTTCTGGAACCTTCCACTAATTTCTAAAAATTGTTGCCCAAGTGGGAGGGGGGATTCACTCTTGCCTGGTGGTTCTTCTGTGCTTCACCGCTGGACCCTGCGGTCACTATTGACAACTTATAGGAAGAACCCCCTTATGCTCACTAAGGCCTCTGCCGATTTGACTCCCAGGACCAGCGGGTCTCCCCAGAGGCCCTCTTACACCCACTGAGTACCAGTTGGGAAATGCCCAGACTTCTGTCTTCTGAGACCAAGCAGGAAGCTAGGAGAACTAGCTCCCTGGAGATTACACCACTGGTGCTATAGCACACCACCAGGAGTCAATGAGCTCAAGATCATCACAATTGGCATTTTAGATATTGATGTCCTTTGAACTTTTCTTATCACAAAACACGTAGGGCTCTGCATTTTCCCCAATTACTCTCCGGGTGGGTCAGAGCCCGGGGGTCAGCACAGGATTCATTTAATTTATCTCAGGGAGGGGGTGTGTGGTGGGCTCCTTCCACAGTCTCTCTAATGGCCCATAACCCCATCCCCCAGGTTGTTTCTACTAAAAGGGGGACAAGACCTCATCTCCACCCCACAAAGCAAAGGGAAGATGTAGGAGCACCATCAGGCCTCCCCCAATGGTGGTGGTCCCACCCTCGCTCCCTGTGCCTGTGTCTGGGGGAGCGGGTCATTAACAGAGAAAGGCTGCACCTTGCCTGAAGGAGCGGGTTGGGAAAGAAAAGCTGCTGGCTCGCATGCCTGCGCTCAGTGGCTGGACAGTGAGGGGTGAGCTCCCTCAGATGTCCCCAATAAGAGGAGGCATGAAGTTGTCCTGTTGAGACTTTGCATCCCCCCCAAAAAAAACACCAAAAGGAAAGCTTTGCGTCTCTCCCAGTGCAGTGGGAGAGCCACTGTAGAACTATTCACTGCTCTGGCTGGAGACCCACATATTGCCCTGCGGAGCTTTTCGATTTGCCTAATTTTCTTTACTTGTGGTGACCCCAGGATGGCACCACAGAGGAAGTACAGGGGAGTTGCAGGAGTGCAGCAGTTCCCCCCTAAAGAATGTTTTAATAAGGACTGACTCACCAGTCCTTACTAACCACTTTGACGGACCGTGTATTACGGTTCCCAAGGTTCCTCCTTCTAGGAGATTTTAACATTCATCTAGATTCCGTTAGCTCCTCGGACACATTGGGTCTTCAAGACCTCTTGGCCTTAACGCACCTAACTCAGTGGGTCTCTAAACCAACTCACTCACTAGGTCACGTGCTGGACTTGGTTTGTTCCAATTTTGCTTTGGTCCTCAAAGATCCCCAGCCAGTTACCTGCTCTGACCATGCTGTGATTATGTTCTCCTGGCATGTGACACTGTCATCCCACCACCCTCCCACCCAGTCAGGCCCCTTAGCACGAAAAATTAATATTCCTGGACTGGTGGAAGCCCTCACGCACTCCCAAATCGACCGGTCCACCGACCTAGAAGGCCAAGTGGATCTTTTCAACAGCTGGGTCAGTCGGGGGGTTGAGATTGCTTCCAAACCGGCTCGGAACATTTCCCAACGCATGCCACCTTCCCAACCCTGGTATATGCCAGCATTAAAAGAACTAAAAAGGTCCTGCAAAAAACTCGAGCGGCAGTTAAGACTGCGAAAGGTGCTTACTTTGCGGCTAGGATCCAAAAAGCAGATAACAATGATAAAGAAATCTTTGCTATAGTTCAAAGCTTTCTTTCACCTATAGCGGAGCATAAAAAAATCCCGGTTTCCGCCGAATGGTGTGAGGAGCTCTCTTCCTTCTTTATTAATAAAATCAGGCTTATTGAAGAGGGATTAGCTCTGAGTACTGCTGTCTCACACCCCCCGGAGCTGGCACCTAGCGCCCCCGCTAGTAGCTGCCTCACCGAATTCACTAGGGTGGATCAATTGGACATCCTAACACTTCTAAAATCTTTAAAATCAGGCTCCCCCTCAGATCCTTGCCCGGCAAGAGTTCTGGCGGGAGTAGCAGACTGTGTAGGCCCTGAGGTCACAACTTTGATCAATTGGTCTCTAAAATCGGCAGTGGTACCTAAGCAGTGGAAGCAAGCCAAACTCTTGCCTCTCCTGAAGAAACCTTCGGCAGACCCCGCTACTGCAGCTAACTACCGCCCCATCTCCCTGCTCCCGGCACTGGCGAAAGTCTGCGAAAAGGTTGTCTTTCGGCAGCTGAACGCTTTTGTTGAGGAGTCTGGTGCGCTACATCCAGCCCAGTCGGGCTTTAGGTCATCCTTCAGCACTGAGACAGCTTTGGTGGAGGTGGTGGAAGCCATTAGGGAGTGCACGGATAAGGGTGGCAGAGCGGCGCTAATTTTATTGGACCTCTCTGCCGCCTTTGATACGGTTCCTCACCGACTCCTCCTGGCTCGCCTCACCGAGATTGGTATCACTGGGGCTGAGTGGTTCTGGCTGGAATCCTTTCTGGACTCCCGCTATTAGCAAGTCTGGATGCCCCCGTACTCTTCCTCGGCCAGGCTTGTTCAGACCGGGGTCCCACAGGGCTCTACATTGAGCCCACTTCTTTTTAACATCTATATGACCCCGTTGATCTACCTGGCCGAGGAGTTGGGTGCAAAAATTATGGCCTACGCCGATGACACCCAGCTTCTGTTTACATGGGGCAACTCGACATTAGAAACTGATGTAGCACAAAAATGTCTGGCAGCCGTTTTCACCTGGTTAGCTCATGCCAAACTCAAATGTAATGAGGGAAAATCAGAGATTTTACTATATGGTCAATTCCCAAGCCAATTCACTGAACTAATTTGGCCCCCTGATTTTCCCCGTCCCCTCTCTGAAGGTGGCCCAGCCAAGAACCTGGGCATATGGTTTAATGAAGATCTGAGGTTCGCAGAGCAGATCAAGCGTTTGACGGGTGCCTGCTTCGGGACCCTCAGATCTCTGAGTAGATTCTTTCCTCTCCTACCGCAGCCAGCTAAAGAAACGGTCGCTAGGGCCCTTATATTGTCCAGCCTGGATTATGCTAACGCCTTGTATCTGGGTTCCCCTTCCTTTCTGGTTAATAAACTTCAGCTTATCCAGAATGCTGCCGCAAGACTCCTGCTGGGTATCTCTAGACGAAACAGCATAAGACATCAATTGGCTACCCTTCACTGGCTGCCGGTGGCCCAAAGAGTCCAATTTAAAGCTCTGGTACTCACGCATCGAGCCCTCCATGATACAGGCCCTGCCTACCTCAGGAAAAGAGGGACCTTCCATGTCCCAAGTCGCCACCTAAGGTCGGCTTCCCAACGCAGGATGGTAGTTCCCCGCTTCCGGCGAACCAGACTGGGCGGTCTATCTTTTTCGGTTAAAGCCGCCACCCTCTGGAACTCGCTCCCATTCACTCTCAGGAACACCAGAGACCTTGGCTGCTTTAAGAAGCTCCTTAAGACCCATCTTTTTAACATAGCCTATTAAAGTTGCTTCGCTCTGCTGCTCAGCCCTGACTTCTCTGTGGTTATGCTTCGCGCCAGGATACTCTTGAGTAGTTGTGCGCGCAATAAATATTCATATAACATATAACATATAACTCAGGAATCTTGGACCTCTCTGGAATTTTCTCAGAGTTTCAAGGCACTCCCAAGGCTAAAGCTTATGTTCTCCAGCTAGGAGTGCAGTGCCCGCTAGTGGATGATTTTATAGTTGCGATTATTGTGGTGCAATGCCCTCTAGGGGCTAAGTCTTTGGGTACAGGTTATGTGATTAAAATGTGATGCCCTCTAGGGGCTGATTTTATTATTGCATTTTGATGCTTGGAAAGCTAATAAAAAATGCATAGGCACATGTTTTACTCATAGTAAATGTTTTATTGATATAATAATGTTCGCAAAGCAAACCTTTTGCCAGGCCCAAACCTTCCTTTTTGAATACACATAAGATACCCCTAGGGTAGGCTGAGGACAGCCCATAGGGCAGGGTGAAATACATTTAAAAATTAGGACTTTTTAAGTTTTACATGTCCTCGTAGTAAAAAACTCTTACATTTGTTTTCCTCACTACTGCAAGTCCTCCCTCTCTCATAGGCTAACATTGGAGTAAACTTTATTTGATTTCATAAGTGTAATTTCCAAATAGAACATATAAGCAGTTCATGTTTGGTGCCTCTGGAATTGTAATACAAAATTGTAAATTGTAATTTGTGATTAAGTCAGATTTTAAAATATCATTTTTAGAGTGGGGTTGCACAGGGTGGGGTGGCATAGATTGGAAATGCATAGACTAGAGTGTTGTGTCATAGAGTGGAGTAGTGTAGAGTGGAGTGGTGCAGAGTAGATTTGCATAGAGTAGAGTGGCGTGGAGTGTTGTAGAGTGGAGGGGTGTAGAGAGACATAGAGTGGAGTAGAGCGCTGTAGAGTAGAGTGGCGGGAAGTGGAGTAAGCATGGTGTAGTAGTGTACTGCCATTACAGAGAACACATTTTCAATTCAATTGAAATGACCATTACATTTACACAGACATAGAGTTTTACTGATAAGCCTATACAGCGCATAAACAATAATATGTGGAAATGGCATCACCTGGTCTATTGATTTGTTTTGATCACATTAAAATATTTGTTTCCAGCACACTTCAGAATTACAAAACATTTGCTTCATTTGTGCTTTCCTAATTCTGATATATTCCCAAACATTTGCACTGTTCTTTCCAGATAATTAAATTTTGTTGTGTGCTGGAAAAAAGCCTTTTCTTTCACACTGCCAGATTCCCAGATAAACCCTCTCATTTTGAAGTCAGAGAACATACTTACAAAATACATAAAAGCTCTGGCTGACAAAATAAGTAAGACAAGGGAATATGGTTGTTGGACTTGGCCCTTTCCCGCTAAATTCTTCACTTTTCACCCCCCTGTTTTAGGATGTCTCCCCCATGGTAAATAAAATTGTATGGGCCATGTGTGGTGTGAGACGCCATGTTAATGTGTAATGCAATGCAATGGTGTGTACACTTATTTTCCCCCATTGTAAACATGTACCCTGGTGAAATGCTGCATTTGTGTTTTGTATTTGAAATGGATGCCAAGGCTGTGCGTTGTGCAACCTGACTGCAGGAGGTTAGCAGTCTAGCAGGTGAACAGACGAGCAGCCCTGTGGCAGAGGGCTCGCGCGCGCTGGGCGCTTTACTTTGCTTTTAAATTACCTCATCCTCTGCTGACTGAAGAGCAGCCCTTCGTCCCGCTGACTGCTAGCGCTGGACGCCATCATTCACTTTTTAAACTTCACTCCTCCCGCCCTGTTGGCTCCTCCCACCTCGTGCGTCACACGCCTATTTAGGCCACGCCCCTTTGTTCTTCTGGGTGAACAGACGAGCAGCCCTGTGGCAGAGGGCTCGCGCGCGCTGGGCGCTTTACTTTGCTTTTAAATTACCTCATCCTCTGCTGACTGAAGAGCAGCCCTTCGTCCCGCTGACTGCTAGCGCTGGACGCCATCATTCACTTTTTAAACTTCACTCCTCCCGCCCTGTTGGCTCCTCCCACCTCTTGCGTCACGCGCCTATTTAGGCCACACCCCTTTGTTCTTCTGGGTGAACAGACAAGCAGCCCTGTGGCAGAGGGCTCGCGCGCGCTGGGCGCTTTACTTTGCTTTTAAATTACCTCATCCTCTGCTGACTGAAAAGCAGCCCTTCGTCCCGCTGACTGCTAGCGCTGGACGCCATCATTCACTTTTTAAACTTCACTCCTCCCGCCCTGTTGGCTCCTCCCACCTCTTGCGTCACGCGCCTATTTAGGCCACGCCCCTTTGTTCTTCTGGGTGAACAGACGAGCAGCCCTGTGGCAGAGGGCTCGCGCGCGCTGGGCGCTTTACTTTGCTTTTAAATTACCTCATCCTCTGCTGACTGAAGAGCAGCCCTTCGTCCCGCTGACTGCTAGCGCTGGACGCCATCATTCACTTTTTAAACTTCACTCCTCCCGCCCTGTTGGCTCCTCCCACCTCTTGCGTCACGCGCCTATTTAGGCCACGCCCCTTTGTTCTTCTGGGTGAACAGACGAGCAGCCCTGTGGCAGAGGGCTCGCGCGCGCTGGGCGCTTTACTTTGCTTTTAAATTACCTCATCCTCTGCTGACTGAAGAGCAGCCCTTCGTCCCGCTGACTGCTAGCGCTGGACGCCATCATTCACTTTTTAAAATTCACTCCTCCCGCCCTGTTGGCTCCTCCCACCTCTTGCGTCAAGCGCCTATTTAAACGTCCCCTATGCGGCCGCGCAGCGGACGAGCGCAGCGGGCGCGCCGGCGGCGCGCCGGAGTCGCACCAGAGTCAAGCCCGTCTGCGCCCGTCCGCGGCCGGACGGGCCCAGGGGCCAGGGACGCTGCTACTGTTATCTCCTATTCTTTTCCCGCCCTCATGCACCTTTGCGCCGCCGTCTGTCCCCTATCGTCAGACACTTGGACACGGATCACTTCACTTGGAATCGCTGGTGACCTACCCCCCTACCTGGGTCCGCTCACCCCCCCACCCCCCCCACCTCCCCTATCACCCCTGAGTCACAGATCCACCTACTTTATTTAAACACTCGTTCTTTTGTCAGGCATCAAACTGACATTTTCCACTTACTCTTGACTGAAAGGCCTGATGTCCTCCTACTCTCTGAGACCTGGCTTACGGACGACTCCCTTCCGGACATATTGGCAGCGCTACCTCCTGACTACTATCTGCTTAACACCAACCGTCAAGGGGGCCGCCCTGGAGGGGGGGTCGCAGCGGTAATTCGTAAGGACATCCAGGTTATCGCCTCCACCTCTATGACACTTCCTGATGTGGACAATCTAGTTTTCAGCCTTGGGACCGAGGTAGGCGCAGTCACCTTTATGGTACTCTACCGTCCCCCCCAGTCCATGCCCTCTTTCCCTGCATCTTTCATTGAACAGCTTGCCAGCCTAGCTACCTCTTCCCCACGTATAGCTATCGTTGGGGATTTTAACTACTGGTTCCAGCATAAGGACGCCGGTCCCCATGCCTCCGAACTGTTCGAAGGTCTCTCTAGCCTGAACTTTAGCCAACTAGTTACTTCTCCCACTCACAGTGGCGGTCACACACTTGACCATATCTGGGTCTATGGGGTGAAGCCCTCCCACCCGCTTACCACGCCTTGTGTGTGGTCTGACCACTTTCTTATTGACACCACCATTTCTGTGGTTGGTCAGATTAGGATTCCCCCGCGGGAGGGTGGCATGGCTCGTAAGTGGAAGGCTGTTGATCCCTCCAAACTGCTATCCCACTTGTCTCTCACACGCCCCCCTACCCTCAATAATCCTGACATCAACGAGCTAGATGGCCAAGTCTCCAACTGGCTCGTGTCAGCTAGCGACATCTTTGCCCCACTAACCAAGTTCCCTCGATCCCGACACAGCAACTCACATAAATGGTACACTCCCCATCTCAAAGCCTTACAGCTGGACCTCCGCCAATCTGAACGTAGATGGAGAAAAGACTACTGCTTGTTAAGCAGAGATACTTATGTGGCAGCCCGCAATAAGTACAAATCTGCCATCTCTGCAGCTAAAAAAGCCTATGTCTCAGAGAGAATCTTACTAGCCCCCTGCAAGTCGAAGGAGATCTTCAGAGTTCTGGACGAATTCACCTCCAATTCCAGAACGCTTCTGTCCCAGGCCCCTACTCAGGAATCCTGTAATGCACTTAGCACTTTTTTTTACAGAAGATTGTTTTGATTAAGGACACCATTCCGGCCACCTCACTGGGCGCTGACTCCGCTACTCCCCCTCATAATGCTCTTTCTATTACTCAGTTCCCCCCCTTAGATCCTACATCCCTAGCCAGCCTGGCCGTTCGCATTAAGTCTGGTTCTCCTGACGACCACTGTCCACCTTCTATACTACGGGACATCTGCCACTCCTTACCCGACTGCAAACTTCCTTTGCTTAATTCTTCTCTCCTCTCCGGGACGGTACCCAGCTCCTTCAAGGAGGCCATTCTAGTGCCTCTGTTGAAGAAGCCTGGAGCTGATCCGGCCGTCCCGGCGAACTATCGTCCTATCTCTCTTCTACCTTTTCTTTCTAAAATCTTAGAAGCCCATGTCACTGCCTGTCTCTCGAGGTTCATCGAGGGCTCCAACTTCCTCGAAGCCAACCAGGCCGGTTTCCGTCCTGGTCATTCCACGGAGACTGTGATCCTGGCCGTCCTGGACACCTTGAGAGACGGAGCTGACAAGGGTACCTCCCAGGCCTTGGTATTATTAGATCTGTCAGCCGCCTTCGACACGGTGGACCATAACATCCTTCTCCACAGTGTCGAACAGACCGGCATCCAGGGCCTAGCGCTGGCATGGGTTAAATCCTTTCTCACTGGGAGATCCCAGACCCTCAGCCTAGGTACATTCAGGGCCCCCAGGGAGCACCTGCCTTGTGGGGTCCCCCAGGGCTCCCCTCTATCCCCCCTTCTCTTTAATCTTTATCTTCGCCCTCCTCTTTTCTCTTTGAGGCAGTGGGACGTCACCGTCTTTAATTACGCGGACGACCTACAACTCATTTTCTCTCTAAACTCTTCCTCTGCTATTCCCACCTTCCAGGCAGTCATGTCCCATATCTTTCAGTGGATGTGTCAGAACCAGCTTAAACTGAACCCAGGAAAGACGGAGCTCCTCCTGCCGGGAAAGAGCGCCGTCTACTGGGGTCCACATTTCTGGCCGGCAGAGCTTGGCTCCCCTCCCACTCCGGTGGCCTCGGTGAAAAGTCTCGGGGTCACTATTGACGCTGGGCTTTCTCTCGGGCCGCAGGTGGGGACGGTGGTCTCCTCCTGCATGTTCCAACTTCGCAGGATTAGGAAGGTGGCCTACCTCCTTACCCCCGATGCCCTGCTGCAAGTCATTATGGCCCTCGTTCTTTCCCGCCTGGACTTTTCGAATTCCATCTACCATGGTTTGCCCAAATGTTCCATCTACAGGCTGCAAATCATTCAAAACCAGGCGGCGAGACTGGCCCTCGGGATACCGAAGTGGCAGTCTGCCAAACCCCTCCTCATCAAACTGCATTGGCTCCCTGTCAGCCTAAGGGCTGCCTTTAAGCTTGGTTGCCTTATCTTTAAATCTCTCTCTGGCTCTTGCCCCGCTTTTCTGAAATCCCTCATTCGACCTTACTGTCCTTCACGCAATCTTAGATCACTTCACTTACATCTCCTGGTGGTCCCTTCCTTTAAACTCTATAGATCTGGTGGTCGAAGATTCGCCTTCCTCGGCCCCAAATTCTGGAACTCCCTCCCTCTCCCAGTTAGGATCTCTGGCACCCTCATCCAATTCCGCAAATCACTAAAAACCTGGCTCTTTCCACAAACTAGCTAAATTCCCTCTGTCTCTTCTTAGCACCCCTCCAGCGCCATGATACCCACGGTGACAGTGCGCTTTACAAGCACCCCCTTAACATAACATAACATAACATAGTTGATAGGTTCCCAGCCACCCCAGCATTTGGAGGGAAAGCCTGGCACCCAGGGTGCTCCACTCCTCCCCCTGAGCCAGCTTAAACCAGTTTGCCACAGAATTCCAGAAGGCTCTGGCACTGTCTGGGAGGGGGATATAAATCAGGGGGATGTGCCACCATGTGCAGAGACAGAGCTGGGACAGGAATGCAAGGGGACCTGCTGTCAGGGGATACCGCCACTTGGGCCTGTGTGCTGGGCCCTGCACCCATCTAGGACCCCCCTACTGTCCCCAGGGCTTGTGATGCCCCACTTCAGGAGTTCAGGCTGCTGTGTAGGAGGAGGGCCACGCTGCAGTGGGGATGGTGAAAGACTACCACCCTGTTTTGATGATGCCCCCACTACCTGCTGACCTGGCCCAGTAGTGCCTACTGCTCTGTCCCCCGGGCCCCTGAAGAAGGAGGGCCCCCCTAGGTCCCTAGAGCTGTTGGGACCTCGCACCATGCAAGCGCTGTGCAAAGAAGCACCACAAAGGGAAGGAGTGCTGTGGACTGGAACCTCCCCCAGGAGGTGAGAAGCGTTACCCCGGGAGCCCTGGGGCTTGCTGTGGGACTGTCCGCCCCTTGCGATGTGTGCCTGCCAAGGACTGTACCTGCTAAGCGCTGTATGGGGAGGATTGTGCCCCCAAGGAGCTGTGCTGTGAGGAACTGCCTGTTAAGCACTATAACTTGGAAGCACTGGGGAAGTGCTATATTCCTGCCCCCTCTGTGTGCCAGAGAAAAGCGGGAGCCTACCCCGCATATTGCTGCGTTTTCGCGCCCTTTTGCAGAGTGAATAGCGCCGCGGGAGCCACCCCGCGTGTTGGCACGCTTATGGCGTTATAAATAATTAATAAGAGGGAGCCTACCCCTCATTGCTGCCGATATCACCGCAGTGGTCTGGAGCTACATTCAGGAGACCCCCGCTGCTGTCGGTGTCGTCGCGGCTGCCCCCGGTACCAGGAGAGGGCCGCTGGAGTGAAGAGAGGGCTGCGCGAGGCCCTGAAGCCGAGTGTGCAGCTGTCACGTGGCTGGGGCGCCGGTGACGTCACCAGCCGCGCCCCCAGCCGCTTCGCAAAGATTGGCTGCTGCCCGGGCAGCCCTAAGAGGCCGATGAAAGCCCCGGTCCCAGGAGGGAACCCGGGTGAAGCCGGGAGTGTGCGGCGACGTTGCGGGCCCCCCTAGTCTTGAGGGAGCTCTGTGGGAAGCGACCGGAGCGGGAGCCCACCCGCCTCCGCCGGTGAGGAAGAGCCTGTGGGGCCCCCGTGAGGCAGGAAGAGCCCAGTGGGAACTGCAGTGTCTGCGGCTGTCTGGTGTGGCTGGAGGGAGGCTTCGAGGCACATTGTCAGTGCCTGCCTCCCATCCTACTGCACGGGAAACCAGTTAGGAGCCCGGTGAGTGGGGGCTCCACTGGCCGTGGGTTGGAGTGAGTCGGGGCACAGGGTCGGTGCTCGCCCCCGGGAGGACTGTAATTGGGCCCCCTTTGACCCTAATTGTACACCGGAGCCCACAGGGAGAATTGGAGGACTGTTTTGATAGGTAGAGATAACCCATCTGTAAGAGGGTCGCCCCTTTTAGACTGACCCCACGCAGGAGCTAAGAGTCCCTGCTGTATGGATTGCCCTGAGGGCCCAAGCTATTACGGAAGCCTGGTTAATGAACTGTACCTGCTTATGCTAATGGGTTGTGCCCCAGGTTCAATGTGATTTAGGCCTAGTTTATCTTAGGCGTACCTCCTGTTGCCAAAGCTGTGGATGCCACTTATAGGGTACAGAGTTGCCGGGGTGCCCACGTTGATGACAACTTAGACCCATGTTCCCGAGCCCACTGGGTACCTGTGCTGGTTATGCCCTGTTAAAGTTATGCTCTGGTGCTCTGCCTATAGGATGGAGTCCATGATGCCTGCCTAGGCCTGAGGGTAATATTGTATGCCTAAAATTGTGCCTGCTCATGATTAGTTGAGCCCAATGTGGATGTGTGCTCTGCCATTCTTATGAGCACCGTGATTCCTGCTCAATGATAAGGCTCCTGTCTGACGCCCAGAGGTCCATCTACTGATGTTGTAGGCCCGATGTCAATGGTTGGCACCTAATGTTTTATTGGAGGGTGTACCTACCTGCCCTGGGGTGCTCCCAAGAGTTATGGAGGTCCCTGATTGAAGGTGTTTTTAGGCCTGACAGGTTTCAGATTTACCTCCAAGGTTCAATGGTATGCGGATCCAAGTTATGCTATGCCTACACACCTAATGTGTCTTTTATGCCTACTGCTTCAGTTTATGCTTACAACTTACTTCTAGGTGAGGCCAAGGATTAAGGCCTGAGGTTGCCCTGCGATATTGACCTTGCGTCTCAGCGTTAGTATTTCTTTCCCTCACGTATTCTGCTAAGGTTTCATGCCAATGATAACCCGTTTTTATTTCAGCCATGGACTCACGGACTTAACCTTTTATTCTTTTCTCCCTTTCCTTGTAAATAATCCCCCAGGCATACTTTGCTCTGGCGCCAGTTGGCGCCCCATTGTGATTACGGCTGTTATTGTGTTTTACCTTTGCAGGTTGGAGATAATACAAAACGTATTCTTTTTCCAACAAAAACCAGTGTTGTGTCTCTTTTGTGGTGTGGCTGGTGTGTCGTCTGTGGGTACTGCGTGGATGCTTTACACATGTCCTCTGAAGTTTGGCCTGCCCGCTCTGCTCCATGCTACCCCCTGTAGAATTGGTAACCCCATTTCTAACATTGATGGCAGCGGTGGGATAGTACTTGCGTTTGCGCAGTACCACAGCGGCCACGGGTTACACTGCTAATAGAGCTTTGAGAGTAATCACAGTCTTTTTGTGGGGATTATTGTTTTGCTGATTATTGTGTTTTCTTTATTATTGTTTCCTCCTGAAAAGTGTTTTGGGAATTGTGTCCCCTTGTTGTACTGTGGGTGGTGTGTCCCGGGTGTACCTTGTCAGGATGGGGTTGGTTTATAATGAGGACGACCTCATGGATTACACCAAGCAGGACATTTTGTGTTTCTGCAAGTAGAGAGGGATACCCCCAGTAGGCAACATTAAAAGGAAGTTGTTCCTCTACGAAGCTCTCAAGAGGGGGGAACCCTTAGAGCCCTGGGGAGACTTGTCTGATTACCCCTCCACATATTTAAAGGGTGGATTTGGTAGAGACCAGAGGGAGGGCTCCCAGTCCATAACCCTGGAGGGTGGTTACTCTGATGAAGAGGAGGAAGAAGTATATAGGGAGAGACGCCAGTAGCTGAGGAGGACACCATAGATAGGGAGCCTCGCACTGGGTCCAGTCCCAGGGGCACTGCCCCATCCATTTCCCGGTCCCCAGGAGAGTGGGTAGACAGAAGGGAAGAAAGGGAGCATCGTCTGGTGCTGGCGAAGCTCAGGCATGCACAGGAGTTAGCACAGCTGAGGGTGGAAGAGCAGAGGCTAGAGACGGAGATGGTCCTAGTGCAAGAGAGGATGGCGGAGAGACTACCTCAGGTGGGTGAAAAAACTAGGAGAAATAATGTCCTTTATCCTCGTTGCGCCAACCATGGGGAAGTGCACAGTTATAATGTATTTCCAGATTTACACCATGTTGTAAATCTGGGAATGTGTTGAAAACCTATGGGTGTTGCAAGGGAACACCTACTGCACCGCCCATGGTACACCTCCTTGTAGCAGTGTGAAGAAAAGCAGTGACTTCCGCTGCGGTGCCTCACTCCATATCTACAAGGCCATGAAAAGCCATGCAGGGTTGTTTTACGTAGCTTTATAGATATGGCTAAGCCTTGTTTGCCACCGTAACATCACAAAAAGTGTTGTTCTGGCAGCCCACAGTGCTTGAAAGTAAGTCACTTAGTCTGAAGTGAGTGTTGATCAGAAAGTGAGGTCTACATTTTCAAAGAAGTTGTGTTTTAGATGTGGATTGTCATTTCCACATGTAGAATCATTCATTTTGCAACAGTTTGCAAAGTGAAGGTAAAGGTATGTGTGTCACAGCACAAAGACAAAGTGGCAGCCAGAACCTTCTAGAAGCAAAGTTCAATGCACGCCCACAAGGCCACAGGGTGATATCAATTAAGGCAAATTGACACTAAATGAAGTTGATCGTCATCTAAATCATCGTCAAACTGTTCATCTGTCTCAATATTGAGTGAGAGTGAAGAAGATGTTTGTGCCATGTCAATGGTTAGCTCAGAGAAATGTGTGCAAGTTCGAATGGTCGCATGTGAGAAAAGATGGTAGTCACATACAAATTGACGTGGTAAAGCACCAGTCATATAAACAGTGTCCTAAGATTACATTAATAATAATTGGATGTTCGATATCTTTTATCATCAACAGTGGTGCTTCAATAAACATAATACCTGAAGAGAAATATAATGAACTGTCTCCATTACCGCGACTCACACCATCAATAACAAAAGTGTATACATGGGCTGAATCGACTCATAAAAAGTCAAGGATTGTTTCCTGCAACACTGAAACACCAGAAAACAAGGGTGCAACACACATCCATGTGCTTTAAGGTAAAGCATCAGTGCTTGTTTGCTCATTTTCAGCACAGCTGCTGATATGTGACTGAATTCCGTGAATTTATAATATGAATGCTCATCACAAAATAGTAAGTCAATTCCCTTCATTGTTTCATGGGTTAGAAAACTTGAGGCTTTGAAAGTGACATGGCACATTAATGAGGTTGTACGTCCTGTTGCTCAGAGACATATACAAATTGCATTCCACTTAAAGAAGCTGTTGAAAAAGAGCTTAAATTGTTACTATAGTATGACATTATAGAGCTTTCTACTGATTCGATCCAATGGGTAGTGCCTAAAAAGGACAGTGAAGGAGCTGAATGCTTAATGTGTTGACATGCGTCAGGCAAATAAGGCAATTAAAAAAGAACTACATCTAGAGCCACATATTGTTGAAATGATAACCCAACTAAATGGTGCAAAAGTGTTTTCTGGCCTTGATTGAAATAAAGGCTATAATCAGTTTGGAACTCGAAGAAGATTGCTAGTACATTACAACATTTTCTTCACATGTTGGTCTGCTTTGTTGCAAGAGACTCAGCTTTGCTGTATCATCGGCTGCATATCTTTCCCAAGACGTCCTTTGACGTCTCATACAACCTGTTGTGCAAGCATACAAATATAGTGATGACATTGGTTTTCGGAGCTACATAGAAGGAGCACGATGAAGCGCTCACACAAATATGTATTTTACTTACTGATGCAGGTTTGACATTAAATGCAGACAAATGTGTGTTCCACAAGACCAAGACGAAGTTCTTTGGCCATATCTTTTCAGATGGGGGCATGACACCTGGTCCTGCAAAGGTTCAAGCCCTATCAAATGCTGATCCCCTACAAGTTTTTCTGTGCTACGTTTGTTTCTTGGTATGGCCAGTTACTGTTCACGATACATAAGGGACTTTGCTACTGTAGGTGCTCCATTACAAAAGTTGACATAGAAAAATGTTTTATTTGAGTGGTTGCAAGAATGCGCAAAATAGTTTAAGAAAATCAAACAAATGATTGAAAGTGCTGCTGAAATGGCCAACTTCAATCCAAAGCCTCATACAGAGGTTGTTGACAATGCTAGCCCTGTTGGGGTAGACGCTATTCTTGCACTGCCCAAGATCGATGAAAAATATCAATGAAAAAATATAGAATGTAAAAATATCGACTCCCTATACTTAAACAGGTAAGTAAAAAAACATCGCAAAATATATATATATATATACACATACATATTAAATAATAAAATACATTTAAAAAACAAAGTGGATTTAATATACATTTTAACAAATATAACAAATAAACCTAATAAAAAAATGTAAACACACATACATAATAATCAATATATATATATATATATATATATATATATATATATATATATATATATATATATATATATATATATAACTTAAAAACAATTAATAAACTATTAATTTTAATTTATTTTATAATTTTAATAGTATATAAATAAAATATATATATATATATATTCACTTAAAAAAAACATAGTTAGGAATTAGCATTTTAAAAACCTTGCAAATTCACTTAAAAAACCATAGGTTTCAGCCCCCCTGTTAATCCCTGCACCGAGTGGCAGGCACTTTAAGGTGCCTGCCATGCAGTGCAGGGATTAACAGAATCTCTCATTTCTCTATGGTAGCTTGTGCTGCTGCTGTAAACCGGGAAATGGGAGTATGCGACCGCATCATGTGCGTTCGCATTGTGATTGCGGTGTCGGGACCGCCAACCAGAGGTCGGTCTGTCCCAAAACTGCGCCCGTGTCAGTCGGAGGCAACTCCTGACTGACCTCGTAACCGAGCCTGAAATGTAAAAAAGAATCAAAAAGGAAGATGGAATATCTTTGTCTAAGAACTGGGCAGCAACATCTGCCATCAGCAAAACCCAGTGACATTCCTGGCACTAGCAGAAGTACAAATCTATTGTGTTGGCAGCTCGCCTACCTTGTGGTTGGGCTCAGCAGGGGGCATCTTCTCAAATTGCTTTATCACCGTCTAGAATGCCTCTTCTAAACATACAGTATACTGAATGCCCTACAAATCCTGATTCAGATTCAAACTCCTATTTATGCCCGATTCAGAATGCTAGTTTTAGTTGTAATTAGTGCTCTTTAGGATGCTTAACAGCCAGGTACAACCTGGTGCAAATTATGAACACCCACATGTCACATTCTGAGTTTACAAACTTCAGAATGTATGGAAACATATGACATTATCTTTTTATTGCAGGGGTCCACTAAAGACTGCATAGTTTGGAATTCCAATCCCTGCGTCGTTCCTCCACAGGGAACAGAGTTTAATCCCCAACTCATAATCAGGGTTTTGAACTGGAAATCACATTCACAAGCTAACCATATTTTGATACAAAATTACCACTGGTGTAACAGCACAGAAAGCTGCAAGCAATAATAGAGCATAGATCACATGGTGGTGCTAAATCCCAATAGGGACAACATTAGACTGAGGGGCATATTTATGAGAGCTTTGTATCATGCTTGCACCTTACAACACACAAAAGCATAACGAACCTTCTGTCACATTTTTGTGTGGTTTTTAATGGCTTCCAAAATATCAAGAAATGCAACGCATTGCAAATCACTTTGTTGCATTACTGTGCGCAAGGGAGGCGTTCCATATGCTTTGAGGTGGGTCTTACCACACAACTCTCATGGTTTTGGATTTATCAAACCTGGGAATGCACCAAAATGATACGCCTCCCCAGGAGATGTGTACACACAGAAAAAGGAAAAAGCCTCCCAGGAGCGCTTTTGTGCAGGAAGGTGCCCCTTCCAGCACAAAAAAATCCTGCCTACTACACAGGAACCCTTGCACCATTGTGCAAGGGTGCCTGCATTGGTGCTAGGCTGCCATAACAGCGCCAGCCAAAGGGGAAAGGACAGGAACACGCTGTATAAGATAAATACAGCGCATTCTTGCCCTTTTCCAGTGACGCAGGGTAGGACTGCAAGGTGACATGCTGCGCTGCTCTGCGCCACTTAATTCATAAATATGCGCCTGAGACTGTCAAATCTTTTCAGAATACAAATCAAATGTAGGTGTAAAATCGCGTTTAGGTACAACATCACACACTGCACCATTCATGAACTACAATGGAAAGGAACGGATCACTCTTTAAGCAGGTCAGACTAAATGCTAATTGTTTTCAAATCAAATGCTCCCATGTCTGTACAGCACATCATCTGGGTATGTACCTTTCTGTTCCTTCTGCTGTTGATGCATAGCATACACAGGATATTTACAAACATTCCAGCTTCACGAACATTTATATTCAGTGGTTAGTTAGGGAGCATGGTTCCATTGCTGTATAGTGTATCTAACATCTGCTTTCACTGTTTACCTCTTTCTGCATGAGCTTACTTTGATTAAAGTATTACATCTGTTTGATTTCTATCATGTTTTTAATATTTCCATTCATATGGCACGGTAATTTATAAATTATTGATATATTATTAAATTATAGTGTTATCACATCTCACTTTCACTTTATTCTGTTTTTACATAAAACCATAAAAGTCAGATAAAACAGTGTGTACAAAAAGGTCTCTCGGTAAACAGATCTACTTCATAACATCATATACTATAACTAAAAACAATATATAAATCAAATGGATGTATAATTTGTCTTTAAAAAGAGATAAAACAAAGTCCCTGCGCGGGCTAGATATGACCTAGCAATACATACAAGGACATGTTTCAACCAACCCTTATAGGCCTCTCTCGGTTAATCGGAACAGGCTCTAAGCCGGACAGCTGCTTTTAAGAAATTGAGTACATAAAAAATGGTATTCTGAAAAAGAAAAATTATCCTGTCTGCAAGCTGCTTAAAATAACGGAAACACTTGTCTCTAAATAGTTCTCTCAGGAGTCACTATTTAAGCCTAACGGAGCTCCGGTGACTGTGTGTATGGCGGAAGAAAGTAAAGTAATTCAGTCAGATAATATACATTCAAATAGATCACAAAAATTCAACAGAAATTACATTCTTATTTTTATTCGTCTCAAAACAATTAATATTAGAGAATATATAATGTGATAATGAGTAATACCACATGAAGAATAAATCAATTAATCAAAAAAACACCAAGACACTGAGAACTGAGAGTATTGTTATATCTGATCTCACACTTCCAGACATACCTCATTCATACCACAAACAGTTAGCACATTTTAAAAACAACACCAAGAATAGATAACTTTAGCAAGACCATCCTTACGCAATATTCAAAGCACAACCCAGGATAAGAAGTCTGCTTCTGCAAAGTTGGATCGGTCTCAGTGTCTTTCACTGATATCTATAGCAAACAGATATTATTCACAATATAGCTGTTTTGTCACAATAGGGATATATCAGTATCCTGAGGGAATACAATTCTGAGTGGTTTATATGTATTATTGCTACGAACAGCTTATTGAATAATGTTTCTGTGTGAGGTGGTCTCCTCAGTGTGCACCGATGCGCATTTTGCTATTGACTTATTAGAGAGGTCGCACCTTCTTCAAGGCGCTAAAAACTTAGGAGAATCAGGGTGTCTTGGTGTCAAACAGAAGATAAATTCTAACAGTAAAAAATGATAAATAGAATAGTGAGCAAAGTAACCAGGCTCATGTACTAATAGACACACTATGAGGTTCCGTGAATTCTGAACCCGTTTCATAAAGATCATGGTTTCGTTACGAATTTGACATTAGCGAACCGTAACTAGTTAGTACGACAAGTATGAGTGTTTTCATCACGTTAGACCGATGGATTCACTACGTATTTAGGGATTTCGTTCAGAACCCTTGGGTTCCATTTTGTGTATGGCAGCCATTTTGTGGTTGCCCTCACATAGGCCGATGACTACGGCCGAACGAGTCTTTAGCACACGTACACTTTAGCTGACTTCTGAATGACCTGAGCGAGCTGACCCTCTTGCCTGAAGCCAACCTTGTTAGGCCAGTTCCTTTCCCAGTAGCTGATCAAGATTGAGGATCAAAGCACAGGACATCGTAAAACTTTATTGCACTCAAATATGCCTTATCCTACTCTCACCTGTTTCTGCTCCTTTCTTTATGGTCTATTTACGATGGGGATGTGCCCTTTTTTATTGTGGTTCGTTCGACCTGTCTAAAGAAGAATGTTGGGTTTGTTTGATGATTAATTTTGGGCTGGACAAACTGAAAAATGGGCTTGTCATCATGCAATGCTTTTTGTCGTGGAAACAAGTGAGTGGTCAATTGTAAATAAGGAATGTTTGCCTGAAGCACAATTTTTGGCATAAAAAGGGACGACCTGCTTTGTAAAGTTGAGCAGTCTCCTGAGAACATACACCGTGTTGTACTTCTAGGATCTCTGTTACTGGCTGCAGCTAATAAATCTGATCTTTGACGCCACCAAGAAGTATCCCGTGTCTCTGTATTCTAAGACAGGTGGACCCGAAGACTTTGGGCGTGCCCCTGGCGCCGCTGGGTTTAAATCCCAGTTCTTCAGTTGGCGCCCAACGTGGGGCTCGACTTCAGCAGTACCGGTCCAAGCCTGAAGATCGTGAGGAGTTTCGTGTGAAAATTCCGGAGGAAGGCCAACCACTTCATCGACCCCTGTATGTCGTTTGTGGTCCGAAAGTCTTTGCTGCGAGGTTCCCCGCTTTCCGACGGCTATGAAGGACTGCTGCCCTGACTGTCGCCCTGTCTTGGAGCCCTTTGATGATTTGTAGAGCGAGACAATAGTCGGGTCTTCTGGCGACGTCATCGATACTTCAGTTAAGTATAAGTGGAGCGTCTCCCAGTCCTTAGTTTTTGGGTATCCCTTGGGATCTTTGATTTGGGACTTGCAAGCTCCAAAGCCGAGGGACTCGTGTATTCACGAGGCTATCGTGTTTGATATTCCCTTGAAGTTTGAAGCTAGACTAGTGAGCAAAGATGCCTGGTCTTAGCAGACTTGGAAAGATATTTTGTTGTCGTTGTAAGAGGGATTCCCGATTGGAGGACTCGTGTCCGGTGCCTCCGATTGGAACTCCGACCTATGAGCTCTATTTGAAACATGGCGTGGGCCCCATCACGTATAATGAAGTGTGGATTCGCTACACTAGAAAGGACGGTGTCCTAAAATGGCCCCAATATGGTAGTTATGACACGGAAATATTAGATAATTTAGAAGTTAAACTCTTCAAGAAGAAAGCCCGGCCGGCGATGTTTGACTCTTTACGCCTCTGGCGAAAGGAAGCCAAACAGAAAGAAATTAAATTAGCAAAGAGAAATAAAAGAGAGAAGGGTATTTCGATAATGCAAGCTGCTATACAGTTTAAAGATAACGAAGAAGAACAAGCGAGTGAGCAGTTGCATAGACAACGTAAAATGGCGATTGATAAATGTTATCCAGCTTTGCCACCTCTTCAGCAAGGTGCGACGAAGGAACTTGAGAAAGATCCTTTAATGTCACATTTGTTGAATTCGCCACCCCCTTATGTACAGAGTGCTACAGCACCTCCGCAACCTTTAGTTGCGCAACCTCCGGTTGCTTTGCCTCCTGTTATTGCACAGCCGCTAGCTCCTCTTCAGTTGGCCCCAATTCCTCTGGTGCAGCCTTCTCAAGGGCCGTCGACTTTGCTACTTGCTCCGCCTCCAATTCCTACGAATTTTCCTCCTGTTCTTGCTACTTCTTCTGCTACTGTTCCTACATTGGTTTCCTCTCAGTCTGCTTTGTCTCCTGTCCTTTTGTCAACTTCTCCTTCTGTTCGACAGAGGATGACTGACACTGTTACTGGTCTCTTTTCTCCTCTCTTTGGGTCACTAGGTATGACCCCTGTTTCAGAGCGAAAACAATTACATAGCCAATTGCCTGGTCCCGATGAGCGGACAGTGCTGGATCATTTAGCACGTAAATGGGTTACTAATACTTTGAGATATGATTTAGAGTCTGTTATGGATGTCTTTCGTCAATGGGAAGCACCGAAGCAGAGGTATGTTTTTGATGAAATGTGTACTTTCCTTCGTGAAGAATGGGAAGATGGAGATTTGGGACAGACTCCATCTGAGTTGTTCCGTGTACAGTCCGAGTTTGCGAAGGGAACTATAATGGGTCTTGACGTTGAAAGAGCAGTTGCGACATTGTTGTCGTTTAGGAGTAAGTCTCCTTCTCAGTCATTGTTTGAGCCTGATCCTTCTGTTAGGAAAAAGGCGAGACAGTATCCAATGAGAGAGGTTCCTCTGGTATGGAAGGAAACAGTACCAGCTGGTGCGAATAATAATCCCCCAGCTGTGCCAGCTCATTTTCAGCGTGTTTGGGTACATGTCCCGTGGAAAAGAGCTGAAGTTCTGGCCCTTAAGCAGACTCTACCTGATCCCCGCAAGAATCCTGCAGGGTATTACAAAGAGTTGTCGCAAACAGCTGATGCGTGCATTATGAATTTAGCTGATATAGACATGTTGTTTGGTAATATAGTTTCTCAACCCTTATGGGCGAAGATTCGTCACTAGAATCATGCTAATGAGTTGGGTGATACATGGGCTAACATTACAGCTGCAGATGGTCAACAAGGTGGAGGGGCTTAACCTGAAGCTTTAGTCGCGGAGCTTCCCGGTAGGATTATCAATTATATGAAGACTTTAATGCCTGCTATGCAAGTAAATTGGGACAAATTGTCCACGTGTAAGCAGAAGAAAGATGAAAGTGTGTCTGATTTCTTTACTAGGTTTGAAGAAACGTTTATTGACCATAGTGGTCAAGACATGAGTACGGAAGGTGGTCAACGGTTGTTCGTAGATAAGTTTGTACATAATTTGCTTCCCGAGTTGTGTACTAAGTTGAAGGATTCAGAGAGTTCATGGGCTGTTTCTTCGTCGGCACAGATATTGGCTACTGCACAGTACTACGAAAATAGGGATAAGGATGAGAAGGATAGAGCAGACAGAAAGACAAAAGATCTGAAGACGAAGATTCTTTTGCAGCAAGCGTATCCACCTCGTAGTAATCAGCGTGATTATCAGCAACCTCAGCAGTTTCAGAGAAACTCTCAAAGGTTCGAGTCTTCTCAACCGCGTTTTCCTGTAGGCCCTAATCAGTGTGCATATTGCAAAGAAGAGGGTCATTTCAAGAACAGTTGTCCGGTTTTGTTGCAGCGCACGAATGGTGTTTCTGGTGTGAGAGGTCGAGGTGTTCAGCAAGCTCCTAGAGGTAGGGGACGTGGTGTGTTTCCCCAGAATGCGCTTTCCTTTCCTCCACAGACTTCTATGAATTGTTTTGATCAGCAGAATGGGGCGTCTGGCAGGACGACTCAGTACTATGCTGACGACTACTATGTCGAAGGTGAGAATATCGACGGTAATGATTGCTAGGACAGCCACAGACAAAGAGAGGGAGTGATTTCAGTTCCAGTAGATCAGAGTGGGCCTTATGTTGAAGTGTTTACATCCGGTGTGTCAGAGCCTTTTCTGTTGGATACTGGTGCTGCGAAGAGTTCTATCATGCACTCTAAACTCCCCGGCGCACCTTTGCCTGGCTTAACGAATGTTTAAGTAGGTTTTTCTGGCGCCCCAGTTATTAATCCGATTTCTAGTCCTTTGTCTCCTTCTGTTGGACCTTGTGAATTTGAAGCACCCCTCATTCTGATGACGGGTTGTGGTGAGAACTTGTTGGGCTTGGATTTGTTGAAAAGATTGTATGCGACACTACATTGTTCTACTTCAGGAGTACAGCTTACATTGGGTAAGAGAGTGATCTCTCCGATGTATTTATCTAAGGATCGACTTCCAGCAGAATTGTCTTCTCTTCCTGATTCTCTTAGGGCTTCTGGTCCTAATGATGTGGGTCTTCTGGAGATTTCCCCGTATGTTGTGACGCTGAAAGCGAATGCTAAATTGCCTCGTATTCCCCAGTACAGGATTTCTAGTGATGGTGAAAGGGCGCTTCTAGCGATCATTTATGATCTGATTGAGAAGGGTGTGATTGAAGAAACAAGAGGTAATGTGTGCAATAGTCCAGTTTTGCCTGTTCTGAAACGTACTGATTCTTCTCAGCCGCCTGTGTACAGGTTTGTGATCGATCTTCACGAGGTGAATAAGATTGTAGTTCCGCAATTTCCAGTTGTGCCAGATATCACTGCTTTACTGACTTTGATTCCGGCGTCTGCTACTTGGTTTTTGGTGATTGATTTGAAGAATGCTTTCTTCAGCATCCCGATTGCCGAGGAGAGTAGAGATATTTTTGGCTTCTCTTTAGGAGGCCGAAGTTTTCGGTTTAAGCGCGCTCCTCAAGGCTATTGTGAGAGCCCATCCATCTATAGTCAGGCTTTGAAAAGACAGCTTGATACGGTTGTCTTACCTGATGGCGCTGCTCTTATTCAGTATGTCGACGATTTGTTAGATGCTGCTGACAATGAAGAGATTTGTAAAGAAGCTACTTTGTTGTTGTTACGTCATTTGTCTGACTTCCATCATAAGATGTCTCTTTCGAAGTTACAGTATTGTCGACAAGAAGTGACCTACTTAGGTCATCTCTTATCGAAGGAGGGAAGAAGATTGACCCCAGAACGAATCAAAGCGATTGCGAGAATGAGTGTGCCAACTACACAGAGAGAAGTGCGTGCTTTCCTGGGTATTACGTCGTATTGTAGGCAGTGGATTCCAAATTTTTCACTTCTTGCGAAACCTTTGATAGCTCTTACTGTTAAGGATACTCCGAATCCTATTCCTTGGACTGACGAATGTCAGAAGAGTTTTTCAGAATTGCATGATGCGTTGTGTTGGCTCCTGTGTTGGGTACTCCCGACTACAGTAAGCCTTTTACACTCTATGTCCACGAGAGAGAGGGATGTGCATTGTCAGTTTTGACACAGCAGTTCGGCGATAAGCAACGTCCATGTGCGTATTTTTCGTCGACTTTGGATCCGGTAGCTAGAGCATTGCCGAGTTATTTGAGAGCTACAGCGGCAGCGGCTGTTTCTATTCGACAGTCTGCTGGCTTGGTGATGGATAATACATTGATTGTAATGGTTCCACATGCAGTGGATACCTTGTTAAACAGGACAAAGACACAGCACTTAACTAGTTCTCGATTGTCAGGTTATGAGTTGACACTCTTAGCGAGTCACGTGCATATAAAGAGATGCAATACGTTGAATCCAGCTACGTTGTTGCCGACTTCAGTGGAGACAGATGTTTCTGAACAGCATGATTGCTTTCTTAGGACAGAGGAGGAAACGAAAGGGAGAATAGACCTTAGGGACACTCCTCTTGCAAAGTGTGATGGTACCTTATGGGTGGATGGTTCGTGCTTCAAGCTTTCGAATGGTGATACGACTGCGGCATTTGCTGTTACGACTTTGCATACGATTGTTGAAGCTACACTTATCCCACATAACTCAGCTCAAGCAGCAGAGTTGATTGCATTAACAAGAGCGTGTGTGTTGTCGAAAGGGAAACGAGTGACTGTGTACACTGATAGCCAGTATGCGTTTGGTGTGGCTCATAGTTTTGGACGATTGTGGAAAGAGTGTTGGTTTCTGACTTCGCATGGAGCTAAGATTCAGCATGGTCAGTTGGTAAATCAACTCCTTGAGTCACTTACTTTGCCGTTGCAAGTTGCGATTTTGAAATGCAGTGCACATAAGAAAGTTATTGATGACGTTGGTCGTGGTAATGCGTTTGCAGATGAAGTTGCGAAAGAAACGGCAAGAGATGTGATGAGTCGAATGTATGTTGCGGGTCCGGCAAGATGGGTTCCGGAAAGAGGAATGTGTGAAGATACGATAGAAAGTGTGAGGTCAATTCAAGCTGAAGCTACAGAGAAAGAATTGAGCGTATGGAGAGAGAGTACAGGTAAATTGGATTCGAATGGTTGTTGGGTTGAGTTGGCAGAGCATCAGCGATGGTTGTTACCCAATGCGTACGTGCTTGCAGTGGTTACGATGGCGCATGGAATGGCTCATATCAGTACGAAAGGGATTTGTAAGTTGTTGGCTCCAGTATGGCAAAATGCTGGAATTCCTAAGTGTGCAGAGAATGTGGTCAAGAATTGTATGGTTTGTCTGATGTACAATCCTGGCAAGGGAACTCCAACTCCAGCTGGTCATTTTGCGCCTCCCACGTATCAGTTCGAGGTTTTGCAGCTAGATTTCATCCACATGGAGAGGTGCAACAATTTGAAGTATGTACTCGTGGTTGTTTGTGCCTTTTCAAGATGGGTAGAAGCATATCCCCTGAAAGATAATACTGCCTTGTCCACAGCTAAAGCCCTTGTTAAGGAGTTTTTCCCTAGGTGTGGTTTGCTGAGAATGGTTTGGAGTGACAATGGGAGTGAATTTGTGGGTCAAGTGATGAAGAGAGTATGTGATGGTTTAGGAATTCGCCAAAAATTCCACGCTGCAAATCACCCCCAATCAGCTGGATTAGTTGAGTGCTATAATGGCACCCTTAAACTAAAGTTGGCCAAGATTCAGGCGAGCTCTGGTCTTAAATGGCCTGATGCTTTGCCATTAGCACTTCTGTCAACAAGGATGACTGTACATTCACGAGTGGGACTTAGTCCTTATGAAATCGTTTTTGGTCACCCGGCAAACATATGGGGAGTGCCAAGGCCGACCAAATTCAGTGAGATTGAACACCCCGTATTGCTTGACTATTTGTATGATTTGACGGCTAAATTGCGTGTCTTACACAAACAGGTTCATGATACATTGCCTCAGGCTTCTGAAGATTCAGGACACGCCATCGATCCTGGTTCCTGGGTCCTGGTAAAGAATTTTCAGCGGACAAAGAACGATCAGCCCCGCTGGACTGGACCCTACTTGGTGTTGCTATCGACGCGATCTGCAGTGCGAGTGCGCGGTAAAAAGAACTGGATCCACGGCGTACATTGTAAGAGAGCCCCTTTGCCTCTGCCGTACGACCAGTGGGTCCAGGATGGTATTCCAGACTCTGAAACTGACACTGTGACTCGTTTTCAGCCTTTCAGCAATGCACGTTTAATTGGGACAAGTTCTGAGCTTGAAAGCGACGATCTTCTGCAAGAAGCTGTGCCACAGTTCGATTGGACACTACTGAGCCTGAACTTTTGTTCCATGATCAGACATTGCCTGGCAAAGGCCGTTATAATTTGCGACCAAGAGTCGTGGGACGAATAAAATAAAATTCTCTCTTTTCTATTTTTGAAATTGTGTTCTCTCCTCCGAGGAACTGTTTTGATTTTTGTTTTTCGAACCGCCATCCGGGTTCAGCTGTAAGGTCGCGGTGTCAAGTCTTTGGAGTGCAAACTGAAGACGTTAGGTCGACGGTTCTGGTTGGTCTAAGGGCGTTTCCTAGACTGACAGACGCATTCCTTAGCACGGAACACCCAACCGCCGTGAACAGCACGATTAGAGGATGGAGTTTTTCGAGATGGAGAGACCTGTTGAAGAAATGAGCTTTAAGAGCAAAATGTGTAAAAGTATGAGCAGAAAATGTTTCTTAATATTGTGTCTTTTTATGCTATTTAGTTTAATGATGTTTTTGATGGGATATATATTATTCTCTTTTCAAGTGACGTTTGCACCCACTACACAACCCATACTTTCTTCTACTGTTTCTTCGCATTCTTTTCATCCTTTGCCTGAACATGAGTTCATTAGAAGAATGGAATTCGTTAATAACTCCTTTGTTCAGCTTCTGCACCAACACCAGCTAGTAGTGAACACGACTAACTGTTGGGTGTGTGGCCTTATGCCTCATACTACTGGTAAAGGTATTCCTTATCTGGTCCTGCCATTTAGCTATAATGGTTCTGTGTGGGCATACAGAACGATGTTCATCTATGCTCGTGAAGTCTACCCCCTACGTTCTGTGAAAGATAATCCAAAGAATAGTGCTCTAGTTAAGGGAATAGTAGATATGATTAGAGGAATAGATTCCTATGAGACTATCCCGAGAGATGAGATACTAGCGTATGTTGGATGGAACGTTACTGGATATGGAGTTAGTCTGAGTGAGAACCAGCGAGCGAAAAGATCCTCCGTGATTTGAATTGTACCCCATCAGGGTCATTACTGTCTGCAAAGTAATGGCAAGAATCCGAGAGCTCAGTTAGGGAAGAGTATCTGCACTGAGACATATGTTTTTGCGTCACAGACTTCCCCATCGTTTCTAGCAGCTAACGGTACCTATTTCGTCTGTTACGATAGAGCGTATACATGGTTGCCCCCTGATTTCTCGGGCACATGTTTTGTCTCGTTCCTGTTGCCTCCTACGTATACAGCTGCGGCAGATTACCACAAGATGAGAATTGTTAGAGGTGTATTCAGTAAGGAAGATACTGCAGGACAAGAATTGGGAGATTTTCTGAAGAGTTCTCTGCCGTTTTGGGGACCTATGGTTAACAGCAGGAACATACGGCAATTGACGAGAGTGGTTGAGTCCACCATAGTTGAAACTGCCGGTGCCCTTAGTAACTTGACTGCTGAGCTCCAGTCGGATCGTTTTATGACTCTCCAGAACAGAGTTGCATTAGATGTCATACTTGCAGATAGAGGAGGGGTATGTAAATTGATCCAATCAAGCTGCTGCGTTTTCAATCCAGACAACGCTCCGACACTGTACCAAGCCATTTCCAAGCTGCACAAGATCTCCGAGTCTATACATGTGGACGAAGGAGATTGGTCATTAATGGGATGGTTTTGGGGATTGTTATCCACTTGGGAATGGAAGATTCTGATGATCATTGGGATGGTTTTAGCCATTCTTTTCCTGTTCGGTCTCTGCGTACAATGTGCTCCTGCTATATGTGGCCTTTGTGCTACTTCGTGTTCGAGGAGACCTGTCCAGAGAGAGTTACTGAGTACTAGCATGATACTACAGCAACATCTTGATGATCTGATGAATATAGACCTGGATTCCGATTGACGTGAGTTTAGGTTATTGCCTATGTAAGGGCAAAAGGAGGGTCTGAGGTTCCGTGAATTCTGAACCCTTTTCATAAAGGTCATGGTTTCGTTACGAATTTGACATTAGCGAACCGTAACTAGTTAGTACGACAAGTATGAGTGTTTTCATCACGTTAGACCGATGGATTCACTACATATTTAGGGATTTCGTTCTGAACCCTAGGGTTCCATTTTGTGTATGGCAGCCATTTTGTGGTTGCCCTCACATAGGCCGATGACTACGGCCGAACGAGTCTTTAGCACACATACACTTTAGCTGACTTCTGAATGACCTGAGCGAGCTGACCCTCTTGCCTGAAGCCAACCTTGTTAGGCCAGTTCCTTTCCCAGTAGCTGATCAAGATTGAGGATCAAAGCACAGGACATCGTAAAACTTTATTGCACACAAATATGACTTATCCTACTCTCACCTGTTTCTGCTCCTTTCTTTATGGTCTATTTACGATGGGGATGTGCACTTTTTTATTGTGGGTTCATTCGACCTGTCTAAAGAAGAATGTTGGGTTTGTTTGCTGATTAATTTTGGGCTGGACAAACTGAAAAATGGGCTTGTCATCATGCAATGCTTTTTGTCGTGGAAACAAGTGAGTGGTCAATTGTAAATAAGGAATGTTTGCCTGAAGTACAATTTTTGGCATAAAAAGGGACGACCTGCTTTGTAAAGTTGAGCAGTCTCCTGAGAACATACACCGTGTTGTACTTCTAGGATCTCTGTTACTGGCTGCAGCTAATAAATTTGATCTTTGACGCCACCAAGAAGTATCCCGTGTCTCTGTATTCTAAGACAGGTGGACCCGAAGACTTTGGGCGTGCCCCTGGAGCCGCTGGGTTTAAATCCTGGTTCTTCAACTAGGCGAAAGACAAGGGAAAGGGGGAAGAGTAGAAAATTGCTTGTGACCGGGCTACTAATTTGGTACGTGCAGAAAATGCCCAGTATGAAACATTGTTATAAAATACGGTATTGCCAGATAACATTTGTAAAAAGATAAAGGCAGGTTGCACCTGCCTAAACTCAAGCTTTTTCAAAATGGGGACAATAAAAGTGTTCCTGGGTACCTCATAATAATTACAAAACATTATGAAATGGAGCATGTCCTGTGGAGACATACCATCGCAGCCACAGGTCTCTAGTCTCTGTCTCCTGCTACACCCATGTGGCTGCGCCACCAGGAGGTAAAAGAGATCAAAACGGAACCTAGTAAAAAAAAATCTATTGTAGACACTAAGTGGACCCAAAATATTAAGGGGCACATTAGGATGGCGGGCGAAAAACCGCCCGACCGCCATAGAGGCGAGAAACAACCGCCCGCTGGGACCGCGGATAAATCGGTGGTCAAATTAGGATCCACCGCCAAAAAAGACTGACCGCGGCGGTAGCGGGCAAACCAAAACCGCCCGACGCGGGCGATGACGTCCAAAAACCGACCGTGGCGGAAAAGCTACAACCCGCCGCAAGCAAAGCGGAGACACAGCACGGGAAATGAGTATATCCCCAATGGTCCCGCGGTACGATCCGCTGTTTCCGACCGCCGCGGTCGCACACAGGAGTGAATGGGAGAGCCAGTGGAAGAGCTGCAGCATAGCCACCGCTGCGGACGGTACATGAAAAACATGGCGGACATGGCTAAAACACCGCACCAATGCCAAACTTAACACAAATCAAAGTAGCCATGCCCTCCAAATACACAAAACACATACCAATAAAAAACAAATGCAAAAAAAAAAACATACAATTCCCAGGACAACCCCCACAACACACCTGACAGCAAAATCCAATTTGGACACACCCACATAGCCGAGTATAAAACCAGCCCCTTCACTGACCACAATCCTTTGCAACACTCCAGAAAAGAAGGGCATACACCAGATCTTACAGGAGAGGCAAAAGAACACAGCACACACACCACCACCATCATTACCACCATCACTACCACCATCACACCAGCAACAACTATCCCCCAGCACACAACACAACTCCCACATCAACACCACACCCACCACACACACCCCTGCACCCACAAACACTCCAAACACCACGCACCATGGCAGCACTGGAAATGCCCAAATTCATAGAGAGTGAGTTGACAGTCATGGTAAACGAGATAGTGAGAGTGGAACCACAACTGTTTGGTAGCCTGGTCCAACAGACCCCATTAGCCACAAGGACACAAATGTGGGAAAGGATAGTGCAAAGGGTCATTGCAGTCGGAGCACCCCGCGATCCAAGAAGGAGATCATGAAGCGGTGGCATGATCTCAAGAGGGTTTGTCAAAGAGAGGAGGAGCAAGAACTGGGAGCTGGTTAACCGGACTGGCAGTGGCTCTCCCATCCCACAGAAAACATTCACACCATGGGAGGTGAAGGTGCTTGCCATACTGCATCCTGAGAGTCTCACAGGAGTATCCGGGGGAATGGAGGCTGGTAAGTACAAACAAATGTTAACCAACACACTGATATGTACTTTCTTGCAAAACCCAAACACCATTGAATTGTTCACCTTCACCTAACAGGTAGGTAGCCATCTTGCTTGGGTGGCTTGTTTGGGGGTGGGAGGCCTTCACTACTACTCCCGCCATGCCCCCTGTCCCACACCCCAGCAGAATGGAGCCCTCCCCCACCCAGGAGAATGTGTCAGCCATTGCACTGTTCACCCTCACCTAACAGGTAGGTAGCCATCTTGCTTGGGAGGCTTGTTTGGGGGTGGAAGGCCTGCACTCCTACTCCCACCATGCCCCGTCCCACACCCCAGCAGCATAGAGCACTCCCCCACCCAGGAGCATGTGTCAGCCATTGCACTGTTCACCAAACAAACATACAGGTAGGTAGCCATCTTCACAGTGAGGGTGTTTGGGAGAGGGAGGCCTGCACTCCTAATCCCACCATGTCCCTGTCCCACACCCCAGCAGCATGGAGCACTCCCCCATCCAGGAGCATGTGTCAGCCATTGCACTGTTCACTAAACAAACTTACAGGTAGGTGGCCATCTTCACAGTGAGGGTGTTTGGGCGAGAGAAGCCTGCACTACTACTCCCACCATACCACCTGTCCCTCACCCCAGCAGCATGGAGCACTCCCCCACCCAGGAGCATGTGTCAGCTATTGCACTGTTCACCCTCACCTAACAGGTAGGTAGCCATCTTGCTTAGGAGGCTTGTTTGGGGGTGGGAGGCCTGCACTCCTACTCCCAACATGCTCCCTGTCACACACCCCAGCAGCATGGAACCCTCCCCCACCCAGAAGCATGTGTCAGCCATTGCACTGTTCACCAAACAAACGTACAGGTAGGTAGGTAGCCATCTTCACAGTGAGGGTGTTTGGGGGGGGAGGCCTGCACTCCTAATCCCACCATGCCCCCTGTCCAACATCCCAGCAGCATGGAGCCCTCCCCCACCCAGGAGCATGTATCAGCCATTGCACTGTTCGCCCTCACCTAACAGGTAGGTAGTCATCTTGCTTGGGGGGCTTGTTTGGGGGTGGGAGGCCTTCACCACTACTCCCACCATGCCCCCTGTCCCACACCCCAGCAGCATGGAGCACTCCCCCACCCAGGAGCATGTGTCAGCCATTGCACTGTTCACCAAACAAACTTACAGGTAGGTAGCCATCTTCACAGTGAGGGCGTTTGGGGTAGGGACACCTGCACTCCTAATCCCACCAAGCCCCCTGACCCACACCCCAGCAGCATGGAGCCCTCCTACCCACACCACCCAGAAGCACTTGGAAGCCATTGCAGTACACCATACAAACTTACAGGTAGGTAGCCATCTTCACTGGGCTGGCTGTTTGTGGGTGGGAGACCTGCATCGCTAGACACCGTACCAATTGCATACAATGCATCGATACCTGACATGTATGAGCAATTGATGTTTCTCTGCACCATGTATTTACGCCCAGTATTTCACTTAATAATAATAGTGAAGATCTCTCAATTGTGTAGTGTACAGACAGTCAACGACACGCAGCTAACAGAATACTTGCACAGTGCCCAACACTGACCATTCCTCATCTAATCCAAAGGTGATGAAGAACTCACTGCTGAGGCAGCAACGACCAGCAGAGCCAGTCTCCAGCCCCGGTACATGGACTCTTGGATGTTGACTCCCAGGATAGTTTGGACGATGAGCTCCAGGCCGGCCCATCTGGTGTGCCAGGGACCAACAGGTCCCAGGCCCCCATCCTCCCCACCACCACGTCTGCTGCAAGAACAACTGCACAGCAGACCCCTGCAGTCACAGGCTGTGCCTCCACTACTGCCACCTCCGCCACCATCACCACCAGTAACACCTGCAGCACCCTCCCTGTCCCAGGGGATGACCAGGACACACCAACAACTGTGGAGGGCAGGGAGAGTGTGCGTGGACCCACAGTGGCGAGGCAACAGGTCCGTAGCAGCAGGGCAGATGGGAGGGCCAGGGTCACCCCCAGACCTCAGGAGGTTGGCACACCCTCCCTGGACCACTTCACCAGAGTCATCAGGCATCTTAACAGGTCCAGGGACAAAGTGGCTGGTCTGACAAACTATTACGTGAGCTCATCCTGCTGATGAGGTCCATCGACACACGCATTGGACAAATGGTGGACCTCATGGCCCAGCAAGTGGCGTTACTGAGGGACAGGCCTGCGTCCCAAACAACACCTCCGCCCCCTCTGTTGTGCAGCAGGATGACAGTGCACCATCCTCCCCTGCGACCACAGAGAGGGGTGAGTCCTCAGAGGCCTGCTGGCCATGCAGCAGGCCTCCCCTGCCAAAGCGATCAAGGGGGCGTCCAAAGAAGAGCCTGGGAGTCTCTGGAGGCAAAGCACCAGTCACACGCCAGTCACGGAGCCAGCCCTGATGGCTACCCTCTTCCCTACTGCATTGACTGTTTGGACTGTTCTTCCCCACACTGCCTTGTGAATGGCACCTGTCTTTATGGACTGGGTCACCACATCCATGTGGTGTCTACTCTTGCATCTCATCTACCATGACTCTCAACTCACTGCTCCATCACCACAGTCATGTAAATATGCCCACCCCTTACATGTCAACTTTGTAAATAAAATACCTTAAACACTTCAATTGGTGCAGCTTTGTCTTTAGTGCAATATTTACTGTGTTCAAAATGTCCATGATGTATCCAAAAGATGTACAGTATGTAGGCCTGGATAATTTCGAGGCACCTAGGGAGACACAACAGAACAACAGTCACTGGCGTTAGTGTGGCATCACAGACATAACACAACACCAAACATCAACATAAGTCTATAGGCAGACAACACAATGTGCAGCAAGGGTCAACAAACAGAGTTCTGTATACGTTCACATGTTTAATGTCACTGCCACAGTTCCACACACAGGTGACTCAACATGTGCCTGTCTGTACCATCCGCGCATAGGCCTTCACAACAACAGCAATCACACCAGACAATGTACAAGTCGTACCTCTTCACCTACCTTCAAGTGAAGTAGCGGGTGATGAGCTGTTGAGGCATGTCAACTCCTTCCTCCTCTCCACTGTCCTCATCACTGGACTCAGGGCCCTGAACAGGCGGCAGCCTTGAGTCCTCACCATCATCCAGGAGCAGGGGAATCCCCTTGTCAATGGCCATGTTGTGGAGCATACAACATGCCACAATGAGCTTGCAGACCTTCCCAGGCGAGTATGACAGTGCACCTCCAGTCCTGTCAAGGCAGCGGAATCTTGACTTGAGTAGGCCAAAAGTCCGCTCAATGACACATCGGGTCCTGCCATGGGCCTCATTGTACCTGACGTCAGCCGGAGTCCTGGGATTCCGTAATGGGCTCAGCTGCCAAGGACAGCTGGGATATGCAGTCACCTGTGAATGACAAACACGCATTCAATGTTGAACAGGCAGAGGGCAGCAGGTCACACACACAGACAACCTCGCATACTCCTGAGGCGAAAAGCCGGGAGCGGACCTATTTTAAAATTGTATCACTTGTGTCACGTTTTCCTAGAAGTGTATTTTAAAACTTGCACTTACCCCCTGGCATCACCAGAATTTGGCAGAGAATCGCCTGCACAGCGGAATTAGCGCTGTAGCGACCACCAGGCAAACAATCCTATCCAGCCGCCATTGACGGCGAGGAACGAGGCCACGCCTACCCTTAGGCCACGCCCACTCGCCCACCTGGTATAAAACGCGGACTCTAACGCGCCACACCAGACAACCTCGCATACTCCTGAGGCGAAAAGCCGGGAGCGGACCTATTTTAAAATTGTATCACTTGTGTCACGTTTTCCTAGAATTGTATTTTAAAACTTGCACTTACCCCCTGGCATCACCAGAATTTGGCAGAGAATCGCCTGCACAGCGGAATTAGCGCTGTAGCGACCACCAGGCAAACAATCCTATCCAGCCGCCATTGACGGCGAGGAACGAGGCCACGCCTACCCTTAGGCCACGCCCACTCGCCCACCTGGTATAAAACGCGGACTCTAACGCGCCACACCAGACAACCTCGCATACTCCTGAGGCGAAAAGCCGGGAGCGGACCTATTTTAAAATTGTATCACTTGTGTCACGTTTTCCTAGAAGTGTATTTTAAAACTTGCACTTACCCCCTGGCATCACCAGAATTTGGCAGAGAATCGCCTGCACAGCGGAATTAGCGCTGTAGCGACCACCAGGCAAACAATCCTATCCAGCCGCCATTGACGGCGAGGAACGAGGCCACGCCTACCCTTAGGCCACGCCCACACGCCCCTTTCTCACCCCCAAAGGGATGTGCAATCACCGGACGCGCAGCGGACGGGCGCAGCGGGCGCGCCGTCAGCGCGCCGAAGGCGCGCCAAAGGCAAGCCCGTCTGGGCCCGTCCGGGCCCAGACGGCCTTAGGCCTAGACACTATGCCCAACTCGCAAAAGCGTATATTCTACTCCCAAGATACACTCCGAGCCTGGAACACTAACAAACATCCCCAGTGTAAATTCATCCTCAAGGAAGACACCCCCTTTACAGGATGTATTCTTTGCAACGCAACGGAGGAAACAGAACGCTGCCAAGCGCTGCGACTCGGCCTTCTGAACTGCAGGTCCCTGGTAAAACACGCTCACGAAATACACATCCTCGCCCAAAACTCTACGCTAGACGTACTGTTTCTGACCGAGACATGGTTGACCCCTAATAGTGATTTCGATCTGGTCAATGCAGTCCCACCAGGTTATCAAATCCGCTGCCTGAACAGACCGGTCGGAAGAGGTGGCGGCTTAGCCATACTCTACAAAGACCATCTTAACTGTAGAATAGAATGCGGTACTATCAAAGACTGCGAAAACTGTAATTTTACCTTCCAGATCTCGCCAACTATCTCACTATCGGGACTATTAGTGTACCGACCGCCAGGTCCGCTAGGAGATTTTTCCTGCACCCTGATGGATCACATTCTACTTAAAACAATTACAGCTTCCAACTTCCTCCTCCTAGGAGACTTTAACCTGCATTTCCTAGACCCCGCGGATAATATCGCTGCCAACCTACAAGCTGACCTTACATCAGCCGACCTCCACCTCCTGAACTTAAAAGCCACCCACCAGAAAGGCCAGCTTTTAGACCCGATTTTTTCTAATATCAGGAACCTCATAACCCAAGACCCTACCCCCTTCCCATGGACAGACCATCTGCTGGTCCCTATGCACTGGCCTCTCCAGACCACCCCAGCACGCAAACAGAAATCCTGGATACAAGGTAGACGGTGGCATAAGCTCAATCCAGAGGAATGGGAAGGGAAGTTATTGGAATCCGCTGGACCTCTCTCCGCGGACCCTAACACAGCTGACAGAGAATTTAACGGATGGCTTTCCCACCCCCTGGACAGCCTTGCCCCACTAACCAGCACCCTGAAACACGTCAAAAAGATCAACCCTGCCCCATGGTACACACCCTCCCTTAATGTTTTGAGGAAAGAGTGCAAAAGGACAGAACGCACTTGGAGGAAAAACAAGTCGGGGACAGAGAAAGACGCTTATCAATCATCCATGAAAGCGTACAAACAAGCCCTCCACAACGCGAAAAGCGCTTTCTACGAGGAAAAAATAAAAACTTCCTCTTGCTCAGCCAAGGAGACCTTCTCCATCCTTAAAAAGCTCCTCCATGTCCCGGACCCCCCGCAGAAATCCATGGACCCCAAAGCAGCTAAAGAAAAATGCGTCAATCTAGCGACCTTTTTTGACGAAAAAATTAAAAAAATCCTTGCCTCTCTCCCTGCCGCTAAACCCGACACCTCAGATAAAGTTAAGGACTTACCTCCCGCACTATGGATTCCCCCCGGGAAACCCGATATGCCTTTTCTAGCGTCGTTCGGCCCAGTCACTACCGAGGAAGTGGCAGCAACATTCGCATCAACTGAGAGTGGCGCCCCCAGTGACCCAGTTCCCATACGGTACGTTAAAGATATCGCTCGGACCATAGTGCCCCAGTTGACTGCCCTCATTAACATCTCCTTAGCCCAAGGAGAAGTCCCTTTGAGCTGGAAGGAAGCAGTCGTAAAAGGGCTTCTCAAGAAACCATCGCTTGACCCGGCTGACTTATCTAATTACAGACCAATTTCTCTCCTTCCCTGGATAGGTAAGGTCGCCGAGAAACTAGCGAATAAAAAACTGTCACACTTCCTAGAATCAAACCATCTCCTCAAAAATTCACAGACAGGCTTTAGACCAGGTCAGGGCACTGACACCGCTCTCCTCGCAGCAGTAGAGAAGACTAGAGAAATCATCGATGCAGGAGGATCAGTGGCAGTGGTCCTCCTGGACCTGAGTGCGGCCTTCGACACCGTCAGCCACCAGGTCCTAACCCAACGCCTAGAGGACATCGGTGTGAAAGATACAGCGCTGAAATGGCTCACGTCCTTTCTTTCCCAACGCTCCTTCCAAGTCTGGGAAGGTGAAAGTCGTTCCCCCTCCATCCCCCTTCGGTGTGGTGTGCCACAGGGCTCATCACTAAGCCCCACGTTGTTTAACGTGTATATGGCCCCACTGGAGGAGTTGGTCTCACCATTTGGAGTCACCATCGTCAGTTATGCTGACGACACTCAGCTGGTGGTGACGCTCTCCCACCCCAAGCTACAACCTTCTAATCTCCACGACTGTCTCTCCAACATCCATCAATGGAGGAGTGACTCGGCCCTAAAATTAAATGGGTCGAAAACGGAGATCTTACTCCTAGGGCAAAAAACCATGAATCTCCCCCCAAATATCTGGCCCGCCTGTATGGGTGAACCCCCTGCCCCCAAGACTGAAGTTAAGAGTCTGGGAGTATGGTTAGAGACAGATCTCACCTTCAGAACACAGGCAAGGAAAACGGCTGGCATCTGCTATGGCCTACTTAGATCATGCAGAAAGGTGCTCCCCCTACTCCCATTCCAGTCCAGATTACTGCTGATCCAAGGCCTAGTTTTGTCCAGGCTGGACTATAGCAACGCCATTTACTTGGGAGCTCCGGAATCCACCCTCCAAACATTGCAAAAAACCCAGAATGCTGCAGCCCGACTACTCACGAATACTCCAGCCAGAACGTCAGCCAAACCTGCACTGAGTAAATTACACTGGCTCCCGATTAGGGAAAGAATAACATTCAAGGCCCTCTGTCTGGCCCACAAGGCACTGCACAACGTAGGCCCACCTATCCTCAACACCTGGATTACACCCTATAGACCTACGAGAGCGCTTCGGTCTGAACATGGCAACCTTATCATGATTCCTAGGGTGAAGAAGGCCCGGGCAGGTGGCCGCCGCTTCTCAGTCAACACAGCAAAAAAATGGAACGCACTCCCCCTGACTCTCAGATTGGAACCAAACCTCCTGCGATTCAGGAAGTCCCTTAAAACCCTACTCTTCCCTTAATGTGGCCGACATCCTTCCCCCTTCAAACCTTTAGGAGCTTGAGGTTCAGCGCTGGGATACTTCCGGGTGACTACGCGCTCTATAAAAACTTAAAATAATAATAATAATAAATAAGAGGGCAGCAGGTCACACACACAGCACGCCATATCACTACCATACTCACCCACAATCCAAGCAAGCTCGGGAAGCAGATTAGCCATCAGCCTGGGTACAATGCTGTTCCTCAGGATGTACGAGTCATCGGCTGAGCCTGGGAATCTCGCACACACACGTGATATGGTCATGTCCGCAAGGCACACCACCTGCACATTGATCGAATGATAATGTTGACAATTTCTAAAAATTTGCTCACTCGCCTGTGGTGCCACCAGACCTACATGGGTGCAATTGATGGCACCAACAACATGGGGGATGTGCCCAAGGGGATAGAAGTCACCTTTCACACCGGCAAATTCTGCTCCCCAGGGGAAATGTATGTATCGATCCTTATAGATCATCATGGCTGCAAGAACATCCCTCAGCACCAGGCTGAACATGGGTTGCGACATGCCTGCAGCGCTGGCCACGGTCTCCTGGAAGGAACCAGTTACAAAAAAGTGGAGGGCTGCCATCACTTTGTATGTGGGTGTGAATGCTGTTGGGTAGTGGCGACGAGGCTGCAGGTGGGGCTCCAACAGATCACAAAGGGTCTTCAGTGTTGGTTTGCCGAGGCAGAATTTGCGAATAATCGCTATATCCTCCATGTCCTTCAGCACTGTCAGGTGACATATGAGATTAGGCCTCCTCCTAGTTGAGATGTAAATGGACAAATGTCAATGACAACCATCATGAGATGGCCACAGCACATACCGTTAAGTATGTCAGGGAAATACAAAGATTGCCATGAGAGATGCGTGGCACACCAGGTTACATGTGTGGACATTTGAGACAGACAGATGGCACACCTCTCCATTTACAATACACAAGTGCCGCAAACAACACATAGGTCAATGTGAATGCATACATACTGAACCCCACATTTCACATGTGCACGCCTCGTACCGTACCATCCACCAATGTGTGTAAAATGACCATGACTGTCTCATACCCATCTGCTGTACCTGTCACACCTCAATGCATCATGTGAACTTGGCACACATCCACAACGCAATGATCACAGTAGCTGGAAAACTTTCACTTGTGTGCATGAGCTAATATGAAAGCACAAGTAAGTAACAACACCATACAGTGAGACAAGCCTTGCCAAGGTCAGCACAGACCCACAACACATTGATTTGTTACACATTGTTGACACCAGCTCAACACTGTCAAGCATCAGCAACCATCCAATGCATAACTGACATGGCAGGGACCACGGACCAATGTGTGTCACACATAACGTGCGTCCACCTGTGGATTATATGGAATAATGGCATTGTGTGCCCAATGATGTGCCCTCAACCATGTTGCTGCTGTGTACTGATGCAGTGTTCACGATGGACATTGCCATTTGATGTGCCCCAAATCACGGTAGCTACCGCCTGGCCACGGCGGTGTGACACCAGCAACGCCCCCTTCACAAGTGAAGTAGCCATTGGCATGGAGACATGGCTAGATGGCGGTGGGCATGCTCCGCCACCCAAATCGCGGTAGCTACCGCCCGCCATGGCGGTGTGACACCAGCAGCACCCCCTTCACAAGTGCGGTAGCCATTGGCATGGAGACATGGCTAGATGGTGGTGGGCCCCTGCGTTGCATCACCACCATGGAGCATTGCCTCCAGTCAATGAGAGCGATAATTGCGGTGGCATGACGCAGTTTTGAAAATCACGGAAGGCTTGCTCCGCCACCGCGGAAGCGGTCATTGGATGCTTTTGAACGATGTACCATCGCGGTAGCGCACCCCGGGCCCCTGCTGTGCATCACTGCCATGGAGCATTGCCTAAAGCCAATGGGAGTGATGATTGCGGAGGCATGATGCAGTTTTGAAAATCGCGGAAGGCGTGCTCCACCACCGTGGAAGCGGTCATTGGATGCCTATGAATGAGGCAGACCTGGAAAACCAATTGTTGCAGCTTTGCATCTTACAAACGACCCCAGGGGGCTATAAATCTGTGGGAGTGAGCCTCACATTTCCACTGCTCACAGTGCCTGTTGCCAGGGACCCTCTCCTTCTGCTGCCTCAAGTGCCTGCTGCATGGGACCCTCTCCTGCTGCTGCCTCAAGTGCCTGCTGCCTGGGACCCCTCACCACTCACTTCCACCACAGGTGTCCCATGTCCACAGAGATGACAAGGACAGAGAAGATCCGTGCCAGTCCATTCACAAGCGAGGAGCTGGAGGTCCTAGTGGACGAGGGGCTGGCACAGTACCCAAGGCTGTATGGTGGCCCCAATGTAGTGGTAAGTCATCATTAAGGGAGCTGTAGGGCAGGGGGGTATCAGACATGTAGCTGTGCTGCTGCAGTATATGCCTGAGGGTGTGGGGTTGTGTCATACACTGACAAATACGCTGTCTCCAGGGCGAGGGAGTGTGTGTGTCCCAATGTCACTGTTTTCCCTGCCTGCAGTTGTATGTGTGAGTGGAGTGTGTTACATTGTGAGCCATACAGAGCCACAGGATGTTGGACATGTAGGTGCCAGGACAGTAATTGCTCGGGTGAATGTTTCAGTGTGCCACTATTGTCCGACTCAGTGTGAACCCAGAGACTAGGCCCAGTGCCTGCCCACCCAAACGAGGACACATCGCCAAACTTACATGGTCCTTGCTCCTGTTCATTCACACTGAATAGTAGATATGCACCATCTCAGCCCTGTATAATTGCACACAAACACACTTCTGTAGATGGCTATGTTGTTGGTGAGTCCATGTGCCCGAGGCCATACACATTACAAACACATATGTTCACAGGACATGCTCATTGAATGCTGCCCAGTAATGCCCACAGTGCTTCTAGACACAGACACAGGTAGATATGTGATGTATGTAGTGGGCAGGCATGCATGGGACTGGTGATGTCTGCAAGCCACTGAGGGGGTTCATTGCAGTCATCCTGCATGTATGTGAGATTTTCATAGACCCTCTACGCCCTCATGTATGCATGCAATCACATATGTTGGGCCCATGTGGAGTGCCCTTGTGAGGTGTCCCCCAGTTTAGGATGGAGGGAGATTACAATAGGTCCTGAGTCTGTGTCTTGCTACTGTACTGATAGATGTTGGTACATGACACTATGCAACTGGTCATTTACCCTTCTTCTCTCCCATACCTGCAGCTCAAGGTACACCAGCGTAAGGCCGTGTGGAGGGCCATTGCAGCAAAGGTGCGAGCCCTGTGGGTATCCAACCGACGACGCACCCACTGCCACAAGAGGTGGGACGACATCAGCCGGCTGGCAAAGAACGTGGCAGAGATGACATTGGGGTTGCTACCGCGCACTGGGCGTTTGGCACGGCGCAACATAACACCACTGATGTTGCGCATATTGGCAGTGACTCATCCTGAGCTGGATGCACGTCTGAAGGAGCATCGCCAGCAAGGCAAGGGTGAGTATTTGGGGAGGGTGACTTTGGCTGGGAGCGGATGCATGTGTACAGGGCCTGTGGCAGCGGTCACCCATGTGATGTACGTGTGGAGGTGCTGTGCTGTGTCATGTGAGTGGCTGCTGGAATGTGTGCTAGTGTCAGGGATTGGGCCAAACTGGCCTTACAAAGCTAATCCCCCATGCTGTGCATTCCCATAGACAGATGTGTTAGGATCTACCTGGTCATTCAGCATTTTGATAGTGTGGGGAATCTATTAGGGGGTGAACATCAGGGTCCACTATCTGAGTGTGACTTCATGTATGCCTACTTTGCATGCACCATGATCGGTGAGGCCCGCACATCTGACAACAAGGTGCCACAGAGTACCACATGGTGCTTGGTATGGCCTCCTTGGCATTGTGGACTGTCATGTCCTAATAGGTGTGAGAGTTGTCCCCTTCTGTTCCCTGAAGGTCTGTCAGTGACAATGAGTGTTGTCCCCACATCATGTCCCTAGGTGTGGGCAGGGCAAGTTGTGTGTCTGGTACACTTCATCCACAGGCAGGGTGTTGTGCTCAGTCATGGCAGATTTTCAGTGTTACAGGCACTGTTGTGGTCTATGTAGTGTGTTGCTGCAATGTGATTGCAGGGTGTGGTGGTCACTATGTTGATTTGGGCATCTCCTGTACTGCATTGATTGGATTGCTTTGTCCTGATGATGACACTAACACAACCCTGCATCTGTCTCTCATGCAGAATCGCCAGTGGACACGGAGGAATGGGAGCCAGAAAACAGTGGTGGCGAGAGTAGCACCACAGCTGCACCGGAGGCCAGTGACACAGAGCTCACAAGCGCATCTTAGGGGGACCGTAGTATGCAGGAGGAATTAGTGGCTGAGACACAGGATACTATATCATCTGATGCCAGCGGTGATGCATCCATGTTGGGCCAGACCGCCCTGCTCAATACCTTCAGTGACCATGACAAGAAATTAGGCCAGGTGGTTACCTACATGGAGGGCATACACTCTGACGTGGGTGTGCTACACCGTACAGTCCAGGCTTTGTCATCCGCAGTGACGTCTCCCCTTCAACAGGCACATGCTCCCATTCCTGCTCAGGTGCCTTTGTCCACCCCCCAGTCAGTGGCCACAGCAGATGACAGTGACCACGGTTCACATGCGTCACAGACACAATACAGCACAAGGAGCACACAGCAGACACAACCCAAGCGGTCCCACCCACAGACACCATCCCCACAGAAGAGCACAGCCACCCCAGATTGCAAAGACAAGAGCCCATCAGGGAAGAGCAAGGCCGAAAAAGCAATGAGGCTGACATCAGGCTCACATGCCTCAGAGCCATCGCCAGCAAAGGACTCTCTTGTCCCTAAAACTTCACGCAGAGCTAGGCGTGCAGTGTCTGTGCCCACTGAGGAGGTGTTGTATTGCAGGTGTACACCTAGTAAGGGCACAGGGCCACATCCCACCACCAATTTCAAGCCCAGTGAAGCAGGTGGAGGAGGGCACTGTAGGGTCTAGCCCTGGCAAAGAGGCAAGGGAGGGCACTGTAAGTGGGACACCTGGCAAGCAGGGGGAAGGTGGTCCAGAGGTGTAGCCAGACAACGCGTTCCGCAGGATCCAGCAAGTCACAAGAGGTAGTGCCAGTGTCTGCACCTGATGCGGGACAGTTGGTGTGTGTACCTGTTGTGTCATCACCAGTTCCCATTAACCCCAAGACAGGGAAGCCATTTTGGATTCCCAAAAAGTGGAAGGACACCCCTCAAACCTCTCCCACCCACACTGTGTCACAGGTCTGCATGACTCCACCTCCACGTGCCACTATTCCACCTGGTCCAAACAGCCCTCCAGCTTGCCAAACCACTGCTAGCCCTACATCACCTGGGCCTCTGTCGCTCCAGTCAAGTGTTCCTGCTGTCCCCGACACACAGCCAGTTCCAAGTCTGCCTGACAGCCAAATGTGAGTGGCAGTCCCCCTCATGCACCTGTCTCTCATACAGGTGTGCTAGACATGCCAATTGTTTGCCACGTGTGTGTGTGGCTGGTCATGGAAGGGTACAGTCAAACACACTCACTGTGCAGCCTCTCATATAGTTGCTGTGCCACCTGCCATGGACACTGGCCCTGTTGCTCATCTGTGTTGCACTCTCACCTGTGCCATGGACACTGACCCTGTTGCTCTGCTGTGTTGTACTCTCACCTGTGCCATGGACACTGGCCCTGTTGCTCTGCTGTGTTGGAGTCTCCCCTGTGCAGCCTCTCATGTAGTAGCTGTGCCATCTGCCATGGACACTGGCCCTGTTGCTCTGCGCTGTTGTACTCTCACCTGTGCCATGGACACTGGCCATGTTGCTCTGCTGTGTTGTACTCTCACCTGTGCCATGGACACTGGCCCTGTTGCTCTGCTGTGTTGGAGTCTCCCCTGTGCAGCCTCTCATGTAGTTGCTGTACCACCTGGCATGGACACTGGCCCTGGTGCTCTGCTGTGTTGTACTCTCACCTGTGACATGGACACTGACCCTGTTGCTCTGCTGTGTTGTACTTTCACCTGTGCCATGGACACTGGCCCTGTTGCTCTGCTGTGTTGGAGTCTCCCTTGTGCAGCCTCTCATGTAGTAGCTGTGCCATTTGCCATGGACACTGGCCCTGTTGCTCTGCGTTGTTGTACTCTCATCTGTGCCATGGACACTGGCCCTGTTGCTCTGCTGTGTTGTACTCTCACCTGTGCCATGGACACTGGCCCTGTTGCTATGCTGTGTTGTACTCTCACCTGTGCCATGAACACTGGCTCTGTTGCTCTGCTGTGTTGTACTCTCACCTGTGCCATGAACACTGGCCCTGTTGCTCTGCTGCGTTGTACTCTCACCTGTGCCATGGACACTGGCCCTGTTGCTCTGCTGTGTTGTACTCTCACCTGTGCCATGGACACTGGCACTGTTGCTCTGCTGTGTTGTACTCTCACCTGTGCCATGGACACTGGCCCTGTTGCTCTGCTCTGTTGGAGTTTCCCCTGTGCAGCCTCTCATGTAGGTGCTGTGCCACCTGCCATGAACACTGGCCTTCCTGTTTGTACTGTCACATCTGTGCAATATGTAAATAAAGAGAGTTACTCCTGTTGTGTGTTTTTTCAGTGTCCTTGCTGATGAAAGTTCTTTTGGTGTGTGCATTTGTTTGCCTGTGCCCCATGCTCTATGTGTCACTTCAACATTTCCAAGCTCTTTGGCTGCATCACATTTTTAAACAGGGGTGACAGGGTCTTCAGTCCATTCAGACACTGATACTAGTGTTATCTGTGATGGCTATTTTACCTGTGATGCAGTTCTCATTTTAGTGGTTTGCTATTGTTGGCTACATTGTTGCCATGTCAGGTTGGGGGACACTGCCATCACAGGGTGTTATGCTATGCACAGGTGTGCATGCAGGCTGGGCTATGTCATGATGTATGTGTGTGATTCCTGTATATATGCCTAGCTGTGTATGTTTTTGTGTTGGCCCTTAGTCCTGGTCCCTTGGCCTACATGAGATGTGTGCTCTTGGGTGTTGAAGAGGTGTGCAGTGTGAAGGGTGTGACTTTGTAGTGGGTGTAGATGTGTGTGTGCCCCTGGATTGTGATAGCCACACATGTGTCACCCAGGAGTTGTGTGCCTGTAGTTTGGATTGTCCTGCCCTGTGTAAATGATTGTATGCACTTGTGTGAGTTGTCTGTTGTGCACTGTGCAGTGTGTTGGTGTGTCCATACAGTTCTGTGTGACTCCTCCTTGTTGTTTTGGTCACGTATGAGTGTGCAAGGTGTGTGACTTGCACATCAGTGTTGTGTTTGTTTGATCATCAATGTGTCTTGAGTGCGTTTGTGTAGACTGTGTGGCCCTGCTGCTCCTCACTGGCATTTTGTTTGTGTTTCTCATGCATTGCAGGCACATGGTGCCTTTTCTCCTCCTGTATGGCATGGTGTGTGTGGTGTAATGACATCCCCTATGTGTGCCACTTGTGCCTAGCCATTGTGGGTCTGCACTCCCTCTATTTGTGTATGGTACACCCCTTACATGTCTACTACTGACATGCAAGTCAGTTGACTTTGATGTCAGATGTCCCCTTGGTTTACATGTGTATGTGCCTCCCCATCACTTCATTTGTAACACTGGACATTGCCCCAATGGTTTATGTGTGATGTTCTTGTGTTATTTATCAGTGAGCATTGCTCATGTGCACTTTAGCTGTGTGTGCTGCCCAGTGCTCTGGTGAAGATTGCTCCGCTCTTGTATCCCAGAGTGGTGCATCCTGTTATTGTTGAGTTGAATGTATGTGTGTTGGCTGCGGTATTGCTTCACTTCCTGGGTGTGCTGTTGTATTTGTGCTGTGCTGATTAGTGGTGAGTGTGTTGAGGTTGTGTCAGTCATGTCTGTGTGTGGCTGTTCTGCTTGGTGTGCACACACTGCTTGTTTTTCATACAGTGCTGTATGTATGTGGGCTTGGCATTGCCTGATGTGCATCCCCTGATGTCCTGTGGTGTTTGTTGTTTTTTAATTTCATGTGCATCTGTGGTTGGTTTGCTGTAGCAGTGTGGTTCTGTGCAGGTGCACTTCTTGTGTGATTTGTGGTATGTTGTGTGTGTTTTGTTCCTGAGTGATGATGTTGTGCACTCATGTTGTATTTGTGCTCCCATTGCCTTTCCACTGTTTGGCTCACAGGGTATGCCTGTTTCTGTTGGGGTTCTGTGTGTGTTCCTATGGTGTTTGTGTGTTGTTTTTGGACAGGCATCTGTTCAGGCTTCCCTGTATGTGTGTTATGTGTGTACCTACACCCAGGGTGTGTGTTTGTTTGTGTGTGTATGTGCTGGCAAGGATTGTCAGCCTTCAGTGTGCGTGGCACTGGTGTTGTGTGTTCCTTGTCAGCCACTCCTGCAGTGGCTATCCCCCTGGTTGTTTGTTGTGTCGTGCAGGGTGTGTATTGTGCTTGCTTGTTGCTCTGCTTGTTGCTTGTTGGTGTGCTTGTGGGTGCACAGGATGGGCACCTAGCCTGTGACTTGATGGGGGTGTGTTGATGTGTGGTTGGGAGTGGTGTGTCCCTGTGGTCTTTGTGCCCTGCCCATGCCTTGGAGTGGCCCTTCCTTCTGCATTGTGCGCATGTGTTGATCATGGCAGTGACGTGACCGGGAACGGGACGTTGCTGCTAGTTCACGGTCGATGTGTGTTCAGGATGCAGTGGGGTGACTTGGTGGCAGGTGGGTCATGTGTGGGTGCCCTGTGGATGTGTTGTTACCCCCAGCAGGGTGTATGTGGTGGAATTGCACCCTGTGTCAGCCTGTGTGTTGTGTGTTGTTTTTGTGTAGTGTGTACCTGCGTCGTCGTCCGCGGCGGCCCATTTGATGGTAGTGCTGTAGTAGGTACATCACCAGATGCATATGTAGGGCTGGGTTCATGGTGTTCATGACCGGGTAGAGAGAACTGGGTCTCTGCTCTCCCGCTCCGCTCTGGAATTTCTGCCGTCTCGGGTTGGCCGGCGTCTCCGCTTCTGTGCGTCTGCCTGTTTGGGCCAGCCTAATTTGTGGAGCGGGGCGGACGTCATTCCGCACAGTGGAGAGTCTCCATTGGCTCACACCGCCGCGGTGGCGGGTGCACTTTGATGGCGGTGCGCGTCGCTCCGTGGCGGACGGGAAATGACTTATCTTTTCCTATACTAATATGGCGGACGTGAGTACCGCTACTCAAAGGCAGAAAAAGGCTTTTTTTTCCACCCCGCCAGCACCGCGGTGGTGCAACCGCCCAACATCCTAATGAACCCCATAGTGTGTAGATTACACCATTTTCAGGATGACAAATCTGCATACACTAGTCTTCCTCAGCTCCCAACCGTCCCTGTCTAAGGTCCTCAGTCTAAAAAAGGACTCCTTTTCCCACCACAGGTCTTTCCTGTTCACAGATTCTGGGTTAGAAACATCCTTTTATATAGTTCAGCCAGGCGATGTGATGGGCATAGTCGAGGACCAAACAATCCTTCAGGATCAATTTGTTTAGGGTTGTTCCCTGACTCAGCCAGATCTTTACCCACAAAAACACTGGGAGAAAGGCCAGCAGGTCGGAGAGATAGCACACCCCCAGCGCTTCATGAACCACTAAGGTTGAAGTTTCCTGGGGCACACATAGAAAGAATTAAAAACAGCTTTCAGCCACTTGGAGTTCTTCCTGAACGGTATAGCCCCAGATTTCACTACCATAGGAGACTTTAGCAATACACTTTGCCCTATATATCTGCAGTAGAGCCCCGATCGGTCTCCTTCCTAGTCTAGAGGCAAAGTTAAAAAGGGCTGTGTTGGCACGCACAAAAGCTCCTTTCTTTCTGTTTCAATGGCCCTCATTTCAACTTGTTGTTTATCAGGAACCCCAGATAGGAGAAGACATCTATGCGTGGAAACTGGGCAGATCCAACCTTGAAAGGACAACGCTTTCTTGTGTGTAATCCTACCTGCATAACATAGGATTTTGAGTTATTTATCAACAAATCTAGGTCCTCCATAAATTAAGCAAATGCTTTAAGTAGTGTATGCAACCCTCTTCCGGTCCAGGCCATAAGGATCGCATTATCCACGTACAATGAAATGAGCAGGCCACGACGACTCACCTGTGAATAGTCCACCTTAGACTCCAATAAAAACTTCTCTAGTTTATTGATATATAAGTTAAACAAAAAAGGAGCCAAGGTACACCCTTGTCGAACTCCTCTTTTTATAAAGAACTGGCGAGTAACCTTCATGTCTTGAGTGTAAAGAACCTCAGACATGGTATCTCTATGGAGGTCCTGCAGGAAATGGACAATATCACCTTCCACCCCATGGACAACATGGCCTGCCAGAGCTTTGTTCTATTTACGCGATCAAATGCAGATGACAGATCCTTGAAGGCCAGGTGGATGGTGCCTGGCCTGGCAACCTCGTTAAGGATCAAAAATAAGTTTAAACACTGGTCCACGGTCGACCGTCCCGGATGGGAACCATACTGGGCATCGGCTAAAATGGCATCATCTTCTGTCCAGCTAGTCAACCTATCTAAAAGGATACGACCAACCACCTTGACCACTGAGTCCAATAGAGAGATTGGCCTATAGCAATGGGTGCTATCTCTATTACCCTTTTTGAATACTGGGACTATAGTAGATGTGGCCCAGGAACCAGGGGTGCAGTTTTTTACTGCTGCTTTGATGACCGCTGGTGCCCAAAGATTCAAATCGGATTTGTAAAGATCAGGTGGGATGACATCTGGTCCTGGAGCTTTATTGCTGGACAGCCCAGCAATACCCTTCCTAACCTCTTCTAATGAAAAGACCACAGTGGATTTCCCCGCCAATCATCTAGTAAGTGTATTCCTGTCGGGCGCACTGAAACATGTCCTTAACATGTAACACCCATTTGTCCTCTGTTATAAGGGCCCCCAGTACGTTTCCTGCATCTTCAGCTAAAAAGGGGTTATTTATGATGCTCCAGAACTTCGACCAACTCTTTAGGGTGCTTACTTCAATTAGCTGCAGCCATGCTTCCTCCTTTAGCGCCGCCCTTTGTCTAGCTAATTCAGGTTTATACACCCTTCAAGGATCTTAATTAGAGCAATGTCCATCCGACTCTAGCCTAGGGCTTCCTTCAGTTTCCTAGATGCACGAGAGCAGTCCGAATTAAACTATCTGGGGCCAAAATAGAAGGTTGACGCGTTTGGGCACTAAGGAGGTCTGATATTGTGCAAGAAATGACCTTGAAGGCCTCTATAATGTCACTTGGATCCGGCAACGGAGCTACACAAGTTGCTACCGCTTGCTGACACAAGGCAGATATTGATTCTGGAATTACTCTGGGATTAAATGAGCCCATTTTAGCCTTCTGCCTCCATCCATAGCTTTCAATAACCACCTCTTCCCTGCACCCTTAGTTGGCGCTAATAGTGGGCAGCTAATTTGAGAACATAGCGGATTATGGGATCACTGACAAAATATCGATTACACTAATATAGAATTACAAAAATATTGAGGATAAAATATCGACTACAAAAATTTCGAATTCCTATCTACAAATAGGTAAGTACAAAAATATTGAATCAAAAATATCGTTTAACAAATATAAATGTCTTGAAAATAATTGAAAATTAATGAAATATTAAAAATAATTAACTAAAATATACTTAAATAACCTTAAAATTATTAAATATTTAATTTACATTATAAAAAACTTACAATTTCATTTTTTAAAACATATAGATATATTAACATAATATTAATAAAACATATACAATATTCTTACGGTAGGATAGCGGGAGGGTAACATTTACTATTACCACTCCAGTTAGTGCAACAGTAGGGAAAGCATTGGATAGCGTAGGGGTAAAAATTACTATTCCCACTCCAGTGAGTGCAACAGTAGGGAAAGCGTTGGATAGCGTAGGGGTAAACATTATTATTCCCACTCCAGTGAGTGCAACAGTAGGAAAAGTGTTGGATAGCGTAGGGGTAAAAATTACTATTCCCACTCCAGTGAGTGCAACAGTAGGGAAAGCATTGGATAGCGTAGGGGTATAAATTACTATTTCCACTCCAATGAGTGCAACAGTAGGGAAAGCGTTGGATAGCGTAGGGGTAAAAATGACTATTCCCACTCCAGTGAGTGCAACAGTAGGGAAAGCGTTGGATATCGTAGGGGTAAAAATTACTATTCCCACTCCAGTGAGTGCAACAGTAGGGAAAGCGTTGGATAGCGTAGGGGTAAAAATTACTATTCCCACTCCAGAGAGTGCAACAGTAGGGAAAGCGTTGGATAGCGGGAAGGTAAAATTTAATATTACCACTCCAGTGAATGCAACAGTAGGAAAAGAGTTGGATAGCGTAGGGGTAAAAATTACTATTCCCACTCCAGTGAGTGCAACAGTAGGGAAAGCGTTGGATAGCGTACGGGTGAAAATTACTATTCCCACTCCAGTGAGTGCAACAGTAGGGAAAGCATTGGATAGCGTAGGGGTAAAAATTACTATTCCCACTCCAGTGAGTGCAACAGTAGGGAAAGCGTTGGATAGCATAGGGGTAAAAATTACTATTCCCACTCCTGAGAGTGCAACAGTAGGGAAAGCGTTGGATAGCGTAGGGGTTAAAATTACTATTCCCACTCCAGAGAGTGCAACAGGAGGGAAAGCATTGGATAGCGTAGGGGTAAAAATTACTATTCCCACTCCAGAGAGTGCAACAGTAGAGAAATCGTTGGATAGCATATGGGTAAAAATTACTATTCCCACTCCTGAGAGTGCAACAGTAGGGAAAACATTGGATAGCGTAGGGGTTAAAATTACTATTCCCACTCCAGAGAGTGCAACAGTAGGGAACGAGTGAGATAGCGTAGGGGTAAAAATGACTATTCCCACTCCAGTGAGTGCAACAGTGGGGAAAGCATTGGATAGCGTAGGGGTAAAAATTACTATTCCCACTCCAGTGAGTGCAACAGTAGGGAAAGCGTTGGATAGCGTAGGGGTAAAAATTACTATTCCCGCTCCAGAGAGTGCAACAGTAGGGAAAACGTTGGATAGCATATGGGTAAAAATTACTATTCCCACTCCTGAAAGTGCAACAGTAGGGAAAGCGTTGGATAGCGTAGGGGTTAAAATTACTATTCCCACTCCAGAGAATGCAACAGTAGGGAACGCGTGAGATAGCGTAGGGGTAAAAATTACTATTCCCACTCCAGTGAGTGCAACAGTAGGGAAAGCGTTGGATAGTGTAGGGGTAAAAATTACTATTCCTACTCCAGAGAGTGCAACAGTAGGGAAAGCCTTGGATAGCGTGGGGTTAAAATTACTATTCCCACTCCAGAAAGTGCAACAGTAGAGAAAGTAAATATTTAATAGATTAATAAATTAAATATCAATACCAATAAAAAAGTAATTAAAAGCGATTACCATTTTAATATATTATAATAATTAATCAATTAAAAATACAAATAAATATTAAATATTAAAATTAATTACCTATTAATACAAATTAATTACCGAATAACAATTAATTAATTAGCAATTAAAAATGAATTAACAATTAATTCAAAACAAAATACCAATAAATAAATTAAAATATTTAATTAATTACAATTAAATTACTTCCCACCCTATTCCCCTATAAACCTACAACCAGCTACGGAAAATAAACTAAGAAAATTAACATAATTATCAATTAATCAATTAATTCAAATTATTTACCAATTAAAAATGTATTAATTACCAATTAAAAATTAACAATTAATACAAAATAAATACCAATAAATAAAATAAAATATTTAATTATTTACAATTAAATTACTTCCCACCCTATTCCCCTATAAACACACATTCCGCTACAGAATTAAATTACACAAAAATTAAATAACATAAAATTCATTACTTGAAATAAATTATAATAAAAATATACACTTTTCACACATATACTAACATAGAAAACACTTTAAAAAATTTGATATTATTAAAAATTCGATATATGTTAATACCTATATTACCTACTTCGATATTTTGACTTTGTATATTCATAAAAATCGATATTAAATTACTTACCTTAAATTCGATATTTTTGTTGACTATATTCTGTCCATTCGATATTCTGTCCATTCTATATTTTTACTTCGATATTAATGTAATTCGATATTTTGAAATCGATATTTTCTGTAGTTACCAAAATCAATAAATGAACCACTTCCCATCCCAAAAATAGAGGGGTTAAGATCCTTCTGCAAAATTCCAGGTTGCAAATAGCAGAGGTTAAGTCAAATTCATTAACTAAGGCATTAAGGAAATCCCAAAATAGACGCCCTTCACTCGTGGGCAACACAGGTCAATAAGGCCAGTTATCCTGGGATCCCCACATAGATGGGTATTCAAATCTCCTTCAATCATAAAATTATTGTAATCTGAGGTAAACTGATTCCCTACAAAGTAACCCAACAGAATATGGTACAAACGTCTGGATAAGAGAAATGGCATTATAAAAATTCAAAAGCCCCAGTTTACAAGACCCTTTAGTCAGCAACACTGGTTGCAAACAGGGTGTAGGGAACAAGGACATTCTACATTCTATGGCTAGAGAAACATAAAAACCTAGAATATCCCTTGGATCTTCCTGATCTTGAGGGAAGTACAGGTACAAAAAAGGACTTGTAACCCTCCAAGGGGAAGCTATTCTCGTTGGCCCACGTTTCCTGTAAACAAATCACATTACACTTTTTTATGAATAAAATCTATGCCAGATGGAGAAACTTGTTTGCCATGCCACCAATGTTCCAAGAAATGAAGTTACAGTTCATTTCATCCAGTGGGCTCCGGCCTTGTCAGGAGCGATCATGTTATCACAGGAATCTGGCTGGACAATAATACTTTTATTGTAAGTGTGAAAACGATATTTACTGTTCCTTCATTCTCACCACATACCTCCCTCGGTGTGTCTTTGCTTTTGGGTGATGTTCATCCAAAGAGCCACGAGGGCAAAAGTGAGGTCCCCTTTCTGTAGCACTGGTCACCTATGAGGCTTCTCCCTTTGCAGGGAGCTCAATTACAGAGATCCTTGTCTGATATGCAAATCAGAGACAAGCTCAGATTCAAGGCAAGCACCAATTATGGGCATATGACTTTAAGATCCGCGGTCTCATTTTCCATATCAGTCAACTTTTAAAACATGTATAGTTCTATGTCTGCTGAGCATTGGTGTGAGAATGTAGTTAGAAGTCTTTGAGCAGTCAGGGGTTACTGAACTCAGATTGCATCAACTAGAACCTTTTAGCACTGGCGCAGGGCTTAACCTTATTGTTGGACGCAAAACTGGTCACCACGAACTCCATTAGCACTTGACTCTCACGGTAGAGAGGTCGAGCAGTCCAGGGCTTACTCAGGATTTGGTATGGAGTTACAGACTCAGCATTTACCAGTCTTCAGATGACAAGTAACAAATCAGTGTCCAGCTAGGACATTGATTAGAGGAAAGGAAAGTAATCTTATCACACAAAGTAATTAATAAAAGGATCACTTTACTCAATTTAGCAGAATGAGGTTAATTAGGCACTAAAGGAAGCAGTACTCCATGGCGTGTTATGGGACAGTCTTTTCTAGGTCAGTACATCTGCCACAGCGCCTGGGAGGGGAAATTGCCTGATGCTTTGGTTATACACAGTCACAGTCAAGTCTTTCTGTTAGCCCCCACTTGAGTACTTGTCTCTCACCTCAGAAAACATTGTCACATTACTTTTTGGTGCCCCAATTGTGAAGTTTCTGAAATTATTTCATGGGTGCTGCCTGTGTGTGTTACTGTGAGTGGAGGACATCCCTCTCCGATGGTGTGCACCTGGAATGGCCCACCAAGCTAGGACACTTCAGTCAGGACCTCAGCTCAAAAGGCAGAGTGTGTAGCATCTTGCTACCTCAATAATGACGCTAGACTGTGCTATGAATTGGAGTTCTTTATTATCCATCCATGCTGGTCCCTGTCCCTATTCTAACTGCCCTCCAGTACGTCCCTGGCTCCTCCCGTTCCTGTTCCTCCCCTGGCTCCACCCCGCAACACTATACTGCATCACACAATATTACATCTCCCCCCTTGTTAACAAAATAAACTTAGTGTCCAACATGTTTATAGTTCCTCAATCAGCCACACGGGTCCGCGGGCCGCCCGTTCAAGCTATGGAGACGCATCTCCATTTCCGTTGTGTGGCTTTCTGTCCCCTTGGCGACAGTATCCTTTACTACAGGAGTGCATCTTTGAAATTGCGAGACGTCTCGTGGGGTCTTCTTGTGCTCAGGTTCATGGTGGTTTCCGATCAGCTTCTGGGTGATCCGCTCATCTTCAGTTTCTGAGGTGACTGTGAAAGGCTCAGCTTGATGTCGGCAGTCCGTCTTCCTTTGTGGCTCTGGTTCGATTGACGCTCGATCTCCGTCATGAGGGGATGTTGTTCTGGTTCTCTTCCGAGCACCCGCATATAATTTTATTTCTTTTTGTGTTGTCCGGTCGAGGGCAACACTGCCCTCTTGCCCTCTAACGGCTAGGACGCTCGACCTCGGACCTGGGGATCTGGGTTTGAGTCTCGGTAACGACGCCAAAACCTCCTGTGATTCTGGGCAAATCACTTAATCTCACCGTGCCTAAAATGAAAGTGTGTCCTCATGTAACGTAACTGGAAAATATGTAAAGCGCTCTGATACCTGATTTGGTTCGAGTCTAGTTTGCGCTATATAAAACTCTGCAAAAAATAAAAATAAAAGTCATGTATACCAGACGGTAAGGCACTATCTGAAGAGATCGTCTTAGTTTGGTTCGGGGACTCACTCGCTGCCTCTGGTTGTCTCACCCACTCCCACTCACGTTTGGGACTGGTGAACCCTTTGACTGTCTTGGCATGTGCATGTTTCTCTCTCATCCGATGATGATCTGCCTCTGTTAACACGTCTGGCTTTCCGTGCAGAGTGACTGGATAGTCCTTTCCCATCCGGTGGGTAATGTCCACTATATCTGTTCTCCTTCTGTAGGCCCTCTGGGTCAACCTCGCTGACCCCATCAGGGGTGACGGTGTATTATCTATGTCTTGATATACCTGCGACTGACATGACAGGTTGTCTTGTGGAGTGATTGAGTATTCAGAGACATTGGTGTGAGACATGTTGCTCTTGACAGGAAGAATGTCCTTTGGTTCTATGGTGTGTTCGGGTGGTTGACGCCATGGCCGTTGTCGGGACCATGACTCGGTCGACTCGAGGGATCGAGCAGACGTGCTTTCTAAATCGGAGTAGTCTTTTGTTGATTTCCTTTGAGAACGTTCCTTTGAGTGTGTCTCGAATGGTAGATTTCTGAAACAGGTAGGCCGTGACGGGCTGCTCCTAGCGTCGGAGGTTTCTTTGGGATATTTCTCCGGGTACCTTTCTCGAAGTGACTTCGGTGTCATCTCACTGGAGAGGTTGTTTGATAACCACATGTTTATTTCTTGTGTTTGATCCCAGGGTGCTTCATCTCTGCCTCTCTCGTATGATGATAATGGCCTCCTCTCAGTTTCCTCGTTGTCTCGGGTGTCATGAGTGCATTTGTCTTCGCTTCTCCGGTGTCTGAGTGAATCACTCTACCTTATGTGGTTTGCTTCTTCTTCTCGTTTGTTTGGTGCCCTAACATCCGTGCCACTGGGGTGATGTGTCCCACTGCTTGATGCTTCCTCGGACTCATCTACAGAATTTGGCAAATAGTGGAAGGATCCCCGGGGGTGTTCGTGTGCCGATTTCCAGTGTTGACAGGATTGGTCCCATCTTCTGTAGTTTGTCTTTCTTGTCCGCTTGTTGGGCAGGCTGCCATCTTGTCCATGGGTGCGATCTGTCACACTTGACGCTTCATCCTCTTCAGAATAGTTTGTGCTATACTTTGAATGACGCCTTGAGGTTGAATACCTCCTTGAGGTTGTGTCAGTGAGACTGTCACAGTTCTGGATGGCCCGGTCTTTTGTATTGTTGACTCGGAGTATTCCATGTCACTTTGTCTCTCCCTCTGTCTTATCTCTGGTCTGCCTTCACCCTCCCTCTTTCTGGTTTTGTTTGTTTCTTGGGCTTTGTTCCCAGACATGAGGGATGTCTCTTTCCTGGTATCTTTGTGTCGTGCCTTCGGGTGCAATTCTTTTGATATTTCTCTTGCTTTGACCCGCACTCCAACTTCGGCCTTTCTGATGATTTCCTTTAGCGACCAATGCCCTCGAAGGATCTTGCGCTTCGTGTTGTAATTTGAACAGCCTTCGATTATTCGGAGCCGAACTGCTTCCTCATTTGTGAATGTGTTGAAATGGCAGCATTTTACCAGACTTTGCAATCGGGTGATGAATTTTGGCAATGGTTCTCCTGGTTCCTGCCTTGCTGTGTTCTAGGCGATGTGATCATGATCCACGCCTGCCTGTGCGTGGAAATGGGCATGTAGCTTCTCTTGGAGTCTTTCATAGGTCTCTGTGTCCTTTTCAGGAAATGTTCTGACTAAGCGTCGGCCCTCATGACCCACCAGTTGGAGGAGTAGCATCCGACATTTTCCATCTCTTCGCTCACCGGTTGCGTCATGAAAATCATCCAGTGATTCCAGCCACCGGTTCCATTTGGGACCCAACCTCTGAACGTCAGTCTGTGTCACTGGGGGCGGCACTTCAATGTAGGGATTGGACCGTCGTGTTGCTTTGCCCACCGCCAAGATCTGATACGGACTGTTCACTTTGCTACCCGTCTTCTTTGCTGACTCTCTTCGGCTGAAATCCTTGATCTGGTCGTTTCCTTTTGAGGTTGGTAAACTTCGCAACTATCTCGGTATGCTTCAGTGAGTGAGACTTGGATTTCTTGAGTTCAGAATGGCCACCATTCAGCTACACTATGCGTGACTCGTGGCTCAGCGAACTCCCGCTTCCTTTAGGGTTGCATGCTAGCTGCAGGTGGTTTGTGGCTCTTCCGCAATGAGGCATGGTAAATTTGACATCGTGTTTGTTGCATTTGGGATCTTCATTTGCTTGTGTTCGTCGCATTCAAGATTGGTGTGAGCTTGTGCTTGTTTACATCAAGGCTTGCATTCGCTTGGGCTTGTTTATGCTTGAAGCGTGTGTTTGCTTGTGCTTGTTTTCAGTGTATCTCCTGCACTCACCAGTGCTTGTTGTGTTTATTGACACTTTTGTTCTTTTCACTTCATGTTGCTTGTACTCGGGCTTGTTTATATTCAGTGCGATCTTTGCTTGTTGCTAACAGTCACTTTTGTTCATTCCACTTTTGTTGCTTATATCAGTGTTTGTTCATTTATCTTTGCCAATGCTTGCTCTTTTGCATTTGCCAATGCTTGTTGTACTATTTCTCTTGTCTTTACCAATGCTTGTTTTGTAGTTGCTTGTGCTCTTTTACTTGCACCACCTGCATTTGCTTGTGGTTGTTTGTGTTGATTCTTGTGTTCGCTTGTGCTTGTTTAATTGTTTCGCCTCTTGCCTTAGCCTGTGCTTGTTTGTCTTTATTATTGCCTTTACTTGTTTCTTACATTTGCCAGTGTTTGCTTTCTTGCATTTGTCAATGCTTGTTTCCTTGTGTTTGTCGTTTTCTTAGGTTGACCAATGCTTGTTATCTTCTGTTTGCCAATGCTTGTTTTGTATGTGCCACTGCTTGTTGCCAAACTCGGCTTTGCCTGACCTCAAAATGGCCACCGCGAGAATCTCGTGTGAAACGAGATTTTGCCTTTTCCTTCACCGGAGACGCCGCATTCATCAGCGCTGGAATTCACTCACCGGTCTCCTCTCCAGGTGAGGCTATTTTCTTCTTTATTGTTGCCTTTTCGCCATTGCCGCCAGGGTGGGCTCCCGGTAGGCACTTCAGTCTCCACGCTCCAGCCCCCACACGCGGGGCGAGCAGCTCCGGGTCAGTCGCCGCCGGGGTGGGCTCCCGGTGGGCACTTCTGTCGTTACGCTCCAGCCCCACAGGCGGGGCGAGCTCCGGTCCTCTTGCGCGCGATCGCGCTCGAATGCTCATTCATGGCATTCACCGCTCCACGCAGCCTTCGCAGCCACGGAGCTTCAGGACAAGTATGTCTGGCGGCTTGCTCTTCACCGCACCGCTCTTCTCGATTGCGACAGTCGCGAAGGCGGACTTTTCACTCGCGCCGCAGGGGAACAGGGTTGTGCAGCGTCGCAGAATCAGCACAGGTTACACAGTGCGCCCGATCCCACCCTCGTCGCCAGCTGTAGCATCTTGCTACCTCAATAATGACGCTAGACTGTGCTATGAATTGGAGTTCTTTATTATCCATCCATGCTGGTCCTTGTCCCTATTCTAACTGCCCTCCTGTACCTCCCTGGCTCCTCCCGTTCCTGTTCCTCCCCTGGCTCCACCCCCCAAACACTAGACTGCATCACACAATATTACATCGTGCACTCGTCACGTTATACGTCAGGGCAAGGTAGTTTGAGGCAGTACAATCAAAAACCTGGCAGAGGTACATGGGTGACAGTAGAGCTCATGGTCACAGGGATCTTGCCGCAAGAGTCATCCTCAGGCCCAAATTCAAACTCCCCTTCAAAACAAGCAGGTGCCCACCATGAGTTGCAGTGGGGATACTCCTCCAGACATTGTTGGGTTTCTCTCAGCACTTGGAGATTCATGATAGACTTACTGCTTCAATGCTAACAGTTGACTCATTGTTTCAGCCATTCTATATGCTGCATATCAGACTGAAATTCTCATGAGATGAATTCCAGGACACCATCGGTCACGGGGGTCGATGTCGCCTTCACAACGAAAACATGTATGGACTGGCAACTCTGACAGGTGATGTCAAGTGGCTTTGTGTTGCCTCACCGTGCCCCAACTCTTTGCAACCTCTGCTTCTGAGCAGCATTGTCTTCATACAAGGACACATCCAATAACCATTTAGAGCAGTCGGGAAGTTCTCTCCCTCAAGTAGGTTGCAGGAAGCACTCCTGGATAGTTCAGTAAGTCATCCCTAAGTTACTGGTCCCAAACCTGGCAAGAGGATTTGATGAATCATGAAGCTGAAAGAAATCTCGCAGTGTGCAGCAGTGTGGGACCACAGGCTTCTGGCCATTGGATTCAGCCACAATGAGTTAAAGTTCCTGTTTCATCTTTAAACCTAAATTGCAGAGACTCCTCGTGTATTTCAACAGTACTTTGAACCGTTCTGGGCAGTTATTAGGTTGTGGGAATTCCACTAAGACTGGCCTAGCCATGATCTTTGTGACAAGAGTGGGCAGGAAGGCAGGAGGGAGCTGAGACTCTTTCTTTAATAACTTTATTCGGTTATTATATATATATATAAGAAAACGACCATAAAAGTACAATTAATAAGTCACAGTGTAAAAATGAAATATATATATACATACATATAGAAAACAATCATAACACAATAAAAAATAGGTTGTTTACATTTCAAGCATTAATTGATTTTCGAAATCTAAGAACATTTTTTTAAAAAGCAGAGACGGATGCAATAGTTAATATATTATATAATTTCTGGATAGCTAAAAAAGCAGGGCGACACTGATTAAAATCGATAATCTTCATTATGGGCACAATCCATCTTTTCCTCGAAACAGTATAAAATTTACAGAATAGCAGTATATGCATATCCGATTGATTGGACAAATTATCACATGGACATTTACTAAGTTGCTTTGTCCAGTCATTCATGTTGGGGAAACTTAAGAATCTAAATAAGATGTTTAATCTAAAACGCGTCAATAGAAACCTTTTGAAATCACTCATGTGTAGCTTAACATATGGTTGAATGTTGCTAGTGATCATTGTTAATTGGTGGGCAACCACTGTACTTTTCATCATTTCAGTGCTCCTTCTATGATCTCCCAAATGCATCATACACTGTTTTTTTAATTCTCTCCTAGACACATGAAACATCAATGAGGGATCATCATAGTAATCCCGGTGGCCTATTTGTATGAGAAACATCTTTATATAGAATAACCATCTTATCTTACTGACGTTATCCAGATTATTCACATCTTTCAAAATCGATCGATTAAAAACACACTCCTCCGTAGTCCATACCCTATGTACCGGTTGGACTTTGATAACATCCTCTATATATGGTTGACCCAGTTCAGCGTGGCAAATGTAAGTAGAAACACTATCTGGGACTGCTAAGAGGTATATCATAAAACAGTTTTCTGCCACCTATAATGATTTCACACTTGCATATCCCCATATTTGTTGCATCCTTTGTAACAATTGCTACACAGGTCACTCTGTAAATGGTTAAAGGTTCCACAATCGTTTTTCTACCCATTTTCCTGCTAAAATTCGTAAGGGCCAATATGGATTTGCAAAACAACAGCCTCCTTGTCTTTATTGTAGTGTTCCATAAGCCAGTTTGGTCAAACAATATATCTAAATACGGGAAAGTTGGGGTAAAATCCAACGGTTTAGAATTAATGTACATTACTTTCTTCTTATTTTGTGCCCGGGACCACAATTCATACAAAATGTTTTCGTACAATTAATTCTCAAATCATAATTGGTCATAAAATGGGAGAAAGATGTGACATCCTCTGCATGGCCAAGGGTGTCCGGGCCATCAAGATCGCGTCATCCGTGTATAATAGTGCTGGGACAGGTCTATTGGCTATCATGGGCATGTCCCTGCTCTCCCGGAGTAATGTACTCTCCAGATCATTAATATAAATTGTGAATAAGAAGGGAGCAAGCATGCATCCTTGCCGCACTCCTCTTGCGATGCTGAAAGGTTTAGTGCATTCTCCATTCCTACCAAATCTGACTGTGGCCCGTGCCCCCATATAGAGCTCCCTAAGAAAAAAGATCATGTTTTCCTCCACACCCAGTTTTTCTAAGATCAGCCAAAGCTTACTATGGGTGACACAATCAAAAGCTGAAGTTAAGTCAACAAAAGTAAAAAATATACGTCTTCCCCTAGCTTTGGTATATTTTTCTATAAGAATGTGCAAATGAAGGCCCTGTTCAATAGTGCCAAGGCCTTTCCTAAAGCCATATTGAAGATCACTGATTATTGAATGTTCGCCAGCCCATGTTTACAATCTATTTAAAATTACACGTCCAAAAATCTTAATGGTTGAGTCTAATGATGATATTAGGCGATAGCACAAGCAAATTGCCCTATCTCCCTTTTTAAATATAGGTACAATAATAGACTCAAACCAAGAAGATAGCAATCCATTCAAACACGATGCGTTAAAAAGTTGCGTGAGGAGAGGACCCCATAAGGTCATGTTATTCTTATACAAATCAACTGGCACCCCATCGGGGCCTGGGGCCTTACCTCCCAGGCTAGCTTTTATACCCAGGGTGACTTCATTCAAAGTAATACACAGGTCAATTTTCTTATTAGTGTTTAAAATCTCCTTATCCACAACATTTACGAGTGAAATTTGATCCGGAGGGGTCGCGGCTCTGTATAGATCAGTATAATGCTCTGTCCATTTACTCTCGGAAACGGCTATCTCTATCCTAGCCTTAGCTTTATCAGTTAAAAAAGGTGCATTAACTGCTGTCCAGAAAGCTACAGTGTCTCTACTCAAAGAAGCCTCACACAGAGAATCCCATGCTTCCTTTTTCAGAGTATCCTTTCTCTGTTTCAGTGTCTTTTTGTAAACCTTTCGCAGTCCCCTGATTAAAATCTGGTCTCTATCAGGGACAGTTAGGGCATTTTTAAGGTTGAAATAAGCCTTAGTGCAAGCTGTATCAAACCAGCTAACTACAATATCTTTTGGGTTTTTCATTTCAATCCACAGGCTAGTTTTAATTTGTGAGGTTATAATTACAAAATTTTTATTAATTGCTGAATCAACTGCATTTTCATCCAGGCAGACATCGAAACTAGGCTTGCATTTCCTAATTTAGGGGTCGATTATGATTCCGGTGAATCCGCATCCTCCGGGCCGGTGGAAGCCACCGCCGGCCCGGAGGATACGGATTCACCGCTGCGGACCCTGAAACCCCCCCCCCCGCCAGATCATGATGGCGGTGGGATCAGCGGTGGACGGCAGGTCCGTCCGCCGCTGATCCGCGGGGTGTTGATCGCAATTTGGTGGCGGTGTCTGCAAGACACCGCCAGCAAAATTACGATGTGTGTGCACACATGCTTTTCCACTGCGGATTTTCCACCGTGGAAAAGCATGTGGAGATTTGCTTCTGGGGGGCCCTTGTGGGCCCCCAGGGTGTCGGGGGGGTGGGGAGTGCACATGGGGGGGTACCTATGGTACTCCCCTGTATTTGCATGCACAAAGCGGCAGGCAAAAATTTTCGACCTGTCCACTATATCTGGCCGAAGTAAGAATAAAATCAATTGTTGAAAGTGCACCTCTCTGGGGCAAAAAGGGACCTCAGGTTGATAAATTCTGTTTGCAGAGCCCATGTCACACGAACACATAATTTTATTCAGGAGGTCCCCACATACAGTATGTTTAAAGTGCGATAAACTAATCTCTTTATTCAACAATATACAGCATACTCCTTGTTCTCCTCTTTTACATAATGAGCAATTAAAATCCCCTTCCCAAACAGCAAAAACTTCCTTAGTTTTCCCTCCTAACAGATATTTAAGGTCTGTACTCAATCCTTTCAGCATTTCTTTCATTACCTCCACCGGGGCATTATTATAAAAAGTTACGATAATCAAACAGTGCACTTTGTCAATATGTATACTAACCATATGATAATATCTTTTATTAATTGGAATCTCTATTTTCTCACATTTAAAAAGATTTGATACATAGGTGCACAGAACCCCTTTGGCTCTACCATGTGCTGAGCCTATTGCTGGTGAAAATAATGTTTTAAAACCACACAAGTGGTACGCCTCCTTAGCCCAGGTTTGTTGTAAACGTACTATATCAAATTAATTTACAAGATTCACGCAGATTTGATTAGACATCTTAGTTTTTTATTCCAAAACATTATCGACCACTTGCCCTTCTTCAGTATGGTGTCAGCCTGACCAGTACAGCCAGAGTTGCAATTAACATTAATAAAATCTTCAATCAGGATGTTTGCTACAGTGGCACTATCCTTGAGTGCACCGGCTCTTCGGAATAAGTTACCCCAGCTCTTACCCTAGCGGCTACTTGTAAACAGTTTACTCCTTCAGGGGCAACTTCAATCCAGGATGTTACGTTTGAGGAATTAGGCATCAATTTAACAGCACTAAAATGCCCGATACTCAGTCAGTCCACCCCCTCAAGCCCGTAGAGAGTGTAAAAACGATTAGAAGTAGGAATATTAAATTGATTATTATATGCAACGATAGTACCTCCTCTTTGTGGCCCCAGGGGATAGAAGTTTGGTGGGGCAAAAAAAGAGGGAGGATGGAAATATCTTAGTTCTAAGGTTTGTATTCCACCCACTCCTCTTTGTTGGGTCTAATCGCAAATATGACAGACCACCCATCTGTCCCTAAAATGAACAATAATACAGTCGCCAACTAGGTCCTTGAGTCTATGGCCCACTCAACTTACTCTTCGAACATGCAGGATTTCACCATGCATATGAGACGGGAGAGGTCTGTTCTTATTCAGCCAAAAAGTTACTTTATTTTTTAATTCAAGATAAGTTTTGTATTTTATCCTTATCCAACTCAGGGACCCCCGTTAACACGACGGTATATGGAAAAGACTCTGGTGTTAAATCAATATGTAGGGATGTACTCTTTTGTTTCACAGTATTTTGTGTTTCCTTGACTGCACATCTATCTTTTTTAACAAACCCAACGTCTCCAGATACCTTTGCGAACCCCCACCCCCATCCCGGCCCCCCCCCCCTTCTAAGGTCAATGTCCTGTTTTCTAAAGCTATAACATCTTGGCTGGTTCCATTTATTAGCAGGGAGGGGGTATTAGTTACAATCGGAATGGACAGTGGGGCAATTGTACTTGCAAAATCTCCAATTGGATTCACAGCACTTTGTTTAGAAATGTTTTCAGCATATTTTTTCACTATATCATGGTTAACTAGGGTTGCTTGTTCGAGTTTTCCTAATCTATCACCAATCATTTTTGTCCTCTCTAGCAGAGGTAACATTAATGACTTAATCAAGTGCTCAATTTTCTCCATAAAACCTTCTGCAAGTTGAGGCGAAGGCACACTAGGTCCAGCCAAATTCACAGACACTGGCTTTGTCAAGGGATTAGATGTCATTAAAGATGTAGTTTCTGGTATGGCTAGAGTCTGTGTTACAGAATTTTTAGTTATTCTAGACGTTTTATTTGACTTTGGGCACTTTGCCTTCTGAGAACCGCCTCCACGTTTCTTCCTTGCATTAGGTACCAACGGTTGTTTTGAAGTTTGCAATTTAGAGTTATTTTTAGATGTGGACCTTGTCGAGAAGCGTTGTGCAGTTTTGATAGATGTGTTATCTGAGACTGACTCAATTGTTTCATTGGTTACAGCAATGATACTAACATCTTTTGTCACGGGTGAATTAGTCATCTCCCGTGGTCGGTGAACATCACTATCTTCCACATTAATATCATAGGGGTGTTTTTCGATTTGCTCTGGCGTAACTGCTAACATTAATCCTCCCAGTGATGATTGTTTTGAATACAGCGGTTCTAGTGAGACGCGGCGTTCTGTTAGAGCTATTTCATGCTCTAATACTGATGTCGATATGACTTGTCCAGCCGGACAGAGGTTTCAATGTTTTACTTCAGAAGGAAAAAACAAGGAATTTCCTTAGACGATTTCACGTGGTGGGGCACAAGCCTGTACCCTACTAAAGCACATACAGATTAGTACATTCGAGAAAACAGTGGACAAGAACAATTAGAACAGATAATTCAAAATGCACCATTACATCTACATAGTACATGGTATAAACAATGTATAAGTTACATAAAAGGTCGACGGCGTTTCGATCCCACTATTTAATCATGGGGATCATCATCAGGACATTGATTAATGCCTAATTCGGTCAAGCCTGTATTGCCTGGAAGAAATGTGGGGAGAGAGAAGGCATTGAGAAGTAAGGTGAATAAAAGTAAGGTTGTGGAAGTCACCTTACATTGTGGTGATTGGTGAAAGGTGGTGAAAATTTAAAAAAGCGACGTGCCATTTCCTTAGTGTTGGAACATGAAAAGAAACTGGGGCATTTAACACCCTATGTTTGTTGGTGTATAAATAGTTCCACTTACAATGGTCATATGACAGTGCCTAGAGTTCGACAAGGCTAATTAATTGCGATACAAATGGAATAAGAGCCGAGAAGCCCTCCGTACAATTCGATAGTGGACTCAAGGGGCAAGGCTATGGCGACGGCTTACGAGACCGGAAGAGAGAAGGACAATGATAAACCATCGGCATGGTGAAAGTGAGCGGAGCGGCAGTGCCAATGGCAGGGGGGAAACAAGGGAAGAATTGAAGTGTGGGCGGACTAAGTGAATCAATGCAGTCCCCCGTGAGCGGACAGCTGCGGTGGAGATGACCCAGTATGATTAGACAAGCCGAGTCGGGAAGTGCGGGCGGACTAAGTGAAACAATGCATTAACAGGTTGTCGTGGAGCTGCAGTGGAGACGGCGAAATTAAGCTAGACAAGCCGAGTAGGGAGTGTACTAGTAGGCAAATGGAGATTGGTAACATAAGACCACGAGGGTCAAGAGAATGATACGGCCGACGTGGTGAATCGGCACAGTGAGGGTCAAAGTACAGGGGTTGCAGGGCTTACCTAGGATGACCTAGAGCTTACGGAATGGATGGTTCGTAGCCTGGGACTCGCTAAGAAAAATTACGGGAGAAGGTATTAAGGGTCGGAGGGATGGACAGAGCTACAAGGGCGCGCCCGGGTAATCGGCATAAGGGGCTTACCAGAATCAGGAGCCGCGGAGACGCGTCAATAATTTGGAGCACGTTGGTTGCAGAGGGTACCTGGGAGGGAGAAGGGGATGGATAGTCACACACGGGTACATATAAAATTGGCCTGGGATAATTTACGTGGGTGGACAATGAGGCTTACCGGTTCAGTCGGTTTTTAATCCCTCAGGGCAATGCGATGGCTTGCCGGAATCGGCTACGCTTCATGAACGTGAGAGAGGGCTCCTGATTGGTCGGGGAGGGGGCATAGAAAGAGAAGACGGGGATAGCAGCGGCCATTTTGGGAAGGGAATGTGAGGTGAGAATAGATTGCTAAGGTGATAGGAGGGTATAAATTGTGATTAAAAGTTGTGAGTAGGAACAGTAGAACACAATAAACATTAAAAGCAGAATTCATTAGTAAAAACAATGAGTAGCAATAGCGATTCGCACAGAAATGTCTGAAAAGACCACAGGTCCTGCTGATAAACAGATGACCATCTATTATCTCAAATTGGTCCAGTCTTCCTGAAGATTCAGTCCAGAATTAAGACTGTCCGTTTTGAGGATCCATTTTAATTCTTCTTTGTTCAATAGTTTAGAGAGATCTCCACCTCTTGGGGGGAGGATCACTTGGCTAATCACAGTCCAACGAACATCATTCTCACTGTGTCCTTTCTCAATGAAATGTTCAACCAATGGAGCATTCGTCGTTCTACATCTGATCCTACTGCGGTGTTGTGAGATCCGTAGTTTTATTTTTTGTTTTGTTTGTCCCACATAGATCATGTTGCAGGGACATATGATGCCGTAGACGGGATTGCAACTGTTACAGTTCGTGAAAGTCTTTAAATCGTTTCTCACATCTTTAAAGATAAACTCTTTACAGTCAATACAAAATTCACAGACAACACATGACCAACATTTACAGTGGCCCCTTAGCGGTGGTAATGACCAGTGATCATTCAGAGTAGTATTTACGGTCTCAGTTGAGGGGAGGGCTGCTCTTACAAGTTGGTCTTTCACATTTTTGTTCTTTTTGAAGGCGAACAAGGGTACTTCTAGATTTAAAGATGTGAGAAACGAGTTAAAGACTTTCACGAACTGTAACAGTTGCAATCTCGTCTACGCCATCATGTGTCCCTGCAACATGATCTAGGTGGGACAAACGCAACAAAAAATAAAACTACGGATCTCACAACATGGCAGTAGGAACAGATGTAGAATGGCGAATGCTCCATTGGTTGAACATTTCATTGACAAAGGACACAGTGAGAATGATGTTCGTTGGACTGTGATCAGCCAAGTGATCCTCCCCCCAAGAGGTGGAGATCTCTCTAAACTATTGAACAAAGAAGAATTAAAATGGATCCTCAAAACGGACAGTCTTAATTCTGGACTGAATCTTCAGGAAGACTGGACCAATTTGATATAATAGATGGCCATCTGTTTATCAGCAGGACCTGTGGTCTTTTCAGACATTTCTGTGTGAATCCGTATTGCTACTCATTGTTTTTACTAATGAATTCTGCTTTTAATGTTTATCATGTTCTACTGTTCCCACTCACAACTTTTAATCACAATTTATACCCTCCTATCACCTTAGCAATCTATTCTCACCTCACATGCCCTGCCAAACATGGCCGCCGCTATCCCCGTCTTCTCTTTCTATGCCCCCTCCCCGACCAATCAGGAGCCCTCTCTCACGTTCATGAAGCGTAGCCGATTCCGGCAAGCCATCGCATTGCCCTGAGGGATTAAAAACCGACTGAACCGGTAAGCCTCATTGTCCACCCACGTAAATTATCCCAGGCCAATTTTATATGTACCGGTCTGTGACTATCTATCCCCTTCTCCCTCCCAGGTACCCTCTGCAACCAATGCTCTCCAAATTATCCACGCGCCTCCGCGGCTCCTGATTCTGGTAAGCCCCTTATGCCGATTACCCGGGCGCGCCCTTGTAGCTCTGTCCATCCCTCCGACCCTTAATACCTTCTCCCATAATTTTTCTTAGCGAGTCCCAGGCTACGAACCATCCATTCCGGAAGCTCTAGGTCATCCTAGGTAAGCCCTGCAACCCCTTTACTTTGACCCTCACTGCGCCGATTCACCACGTCGGCCGTATCATTCTCTTGACCCTCGTGGTCTTATGTCACCAATCTCCATTCGCCTACTAGTACACTCCCCACTCGGCTTGTCTAGCTTAATTTCGCCATCTCCACTGCAGCTCCACGACAACCTGTTTATGCATTGTTTCACTTAGTCCGCCCGCACTTCCCGACTCAGCTTGTCTAATCATACTGGGTCATCTCCACCGCAGCTGTCTGCTCACGGGGGACTGCATTGATTCACTTAGTCCGCCCGCACTTCAATTCTTCCCTTGTTTCCCTCCATTGGCACTGCCGCTCCGCTCACTTTCACCACGCCGATGGTTTATCATTGTCCTTCTCTCTTCCGGTCTCGTAAGCCGTCACCATAGCCTTGCCCCTTGAGTCCACTATCAAATTGTACGGAGGGCTTCTCGGCTCTTGTTCCGTTTGTATCGCAATTAATTAGCCTTGTCGAACTCTAGGCACTGTTATATGACCATTGTAAGTGGAACTATTTATACACCAACAAACGTAGGGTGTTAAATGCCCCAGTTTCTTTTCATGTTCCACCATTAAGGAAATGGCACGTCGCTTTTTAAATTTTCACCACCTTTCACCAATCACCACAATGTAAGATAACTTCCACAACCTTACTTTTATTCACCTTACTTCTCAATGCCTTCTCTCTCCCCACATTTCTTCCAGGCAATAGAGGCTTGACCAAATTAGGCATTAATCTATGTCCTGATGATGATCCCCATGATTAAATAGTGGGATCGAAACGCCGTCGACCTTTTCTGTACCTTATACATTGTTTATACCATGTACTATGTAGATGTAAAGGTGCATTTTGAAATTTCTGTTCTAATTGTTATTTCAGAACCCTGAAGCTTTTGCCTAAAATCCCTTTTCTTGTCCACTGTTTTCTCAAATGTACTAATCTGTATGTGCTTTAGTAGGGTACAGGCTTGTGCCCCACCACGTGAAATCGTCGAAGGAAATTCCTTGTTTATTCCTTCTGAAGTAAAACATTGAGACCTCTGTCCGGCTGGACAAGTCATATTAATATAGAATCGATTGTGTCTATATTCATTGTTCTTGTAAATTCATTTGCATGGGACCACTGTTGTTTCCTAAAGTATGCTCCCCGAGGTCCTGTCTTTACTCATTTGGGGTACCCTTGTTGTTCTAAATATACCAATACTGATGTAGCCTGGGTTGTGAATTGGTCCAATGTCCCCGTAACACTCCCACCTGTCACTGCCTTTCTTCCTTTCCCTACATGTGCCGCCATTTAATATTATAGGCTACGCTATGTTACGTTCACAAACAGAGGGAATGTCAAATGGGCTAATGAAAATATAAAGTCCAGTTTATCAATAAACTTAAAGTTCCTTAAGTGTTCGAGGGGTGGCCCAGCCCAGCCTCATCCGCCCTCAGACAGCCTAAGACGGCCCCGCCCTGTTCCCGGGCTTCTCCCGGCGCTGCCCGCGCACGTCCCACGACGCGGGGGCGCTGTACTCCTTTTATGCGCCTCCTGGCACTTTCACCCTGCACTGATGGCATGCGCGCCGTAAGTGCTGTCGGGCAGTGTAGTTCAAGCCCAGGCAGCAGCAATGGCGGCAAGGGCAGCATTGCAAATATTTGTCCGCAGTGGCTGTAGAAGTGTGCCGGGCACTCCCCACGTCAGGTAGGTCAGCAGCAATGGCAGTTCGACAACGAGCAGGGCTCCCGCTCCACCGGAGCCCTGCACTCCTTTTAAGCGCCTCCTGGCGCTTGCACCCCACGCTGGTGATGTGCGCACCGCAAGTGCTGCCGGGCAGTGTAGTTCAAGCCCCGGCAGCAGCGGCAATGGCGGCAAGGGTAAGGGTGCAAATGGTGGTCCGCAGTGGCTGTAGAAGGGTCCCGAGGACTCCCCACGTCAGGTAGGTCAGCAGCAATGGCAATTCCACAACGAGCAGGGCTCACTTTTCAGGAGCAACCGAAAATAACAGAAAGGCAAGGGAGTCTGCTCCCAACTAACTGCCTGTTGACCTGTGAATGGAGAACTTTTCCCACTGAACAATAGACAAGGTGAACTACCTAGCTTCAAAGGGACACGCTAGGGGTCATTTAACGTTCAGCAAGCTGTACTCTATTGTGCCAGGACAGCAAATTCAAGTACTCTGCAGCCATGGTGGACCTCAGATTACCATCTATAAAGATGCATGTGCCTTCATAGGAGGTGCTACTAAAGGTACTGAAAATTTGCTGAGCAGCAGCCATTTGTCAATTCAGCCGCTCAGCAAAGACATTTGTTTTCTCAAAAACAAACTTCCTAAGTGGGAGCTTGCTTTAAGAAACACAAAAAAGAACGGTCCACGAAAAAGGGAGTTTGATTGAAGGTATTATGGTTATTTATTTTGTATTTTGTTCTAGAACACCAGGCTTTTCCTGACATTCCTGAATCGAAAAAAGCTGCAGAAGAATGTCCACTCTAAAAAGGGCAGATGGTCTGAGGTACTTAGGCCAACAGCCCTAGGTCCTGTGGCCATCAGTCTTGGGTGTCCATTGGCAGAGCCTTCAGGGGTCCACAGGCAGAAACAGGGTGGTTCGCTAGACTTCAAATAGAGAGTATGAATCATCAATTTGGTGGAAAGGTACTCTTTCCACCAAACTCTAAATAACACCTTCTATCTCCTATCCTTAATTCAGCAACAAAGGAATCTGTGAGATATTGTGGAGAGAAGCCCTGAAATATGCATCTGGAGTCTTGGCTCTCCCTCAAAGTCTCTATCTTAGTTACCATACAGAGGATGCTCGATGCAAAATGTAACCCACTGTGGCTGTGGCCACAATCACTGGCGTGCTAGCAACAAGCATTCTTCATACATAAACAATGCATGCACATGCAACATCTACATGTCGTTATTACCAGCACAAGCAACATCAATTGCTCTTATGGATGGCCAAAGGACCAAGTTATAAGGGAGTGGCAGAACAATTTCAAACAAGGGTGAGGCCAGTAAGCAGGTGCCCCATAGCATACAAAAGAGAGAAAGGTGTGCCCGGCACTATCATTATTTTGCTGCCACTACTGTCACTCTTCAGCTTCCAGGGGAGATGGCAATAGTCACACTCTAAAAAGAAAGAGAGTTGCATGTGGTGCACTTGGTGTGCACTCCCGGTGAAGACACCCCTCTGGCACTCATTCCACATCATGCAAAGACTTGAGAGCACATGCATGATCCTACTATGTACCGAGGTAAGCATCAGAAACACTCCAGATTGCTAAAGAGACTTCAAGGCATGGGTGAACGCTTTGTTAAACCTTCTCCATTCCAAAGGTTGGCTAAATACTGGGGGTCCTATTCATTAGAACTGTTGCATCGTTCTTGCACCACGCAACATGGTGCAAGAGCAAAGCAAACCTTAAGACAGATTTTTGAAGTCATGAATAGCTGCTTTGTGTGGCTCTGAGTGGCTCCAAAACACAACGCAAATCAATGCGATGCATTACTCTGTCCTGGGAAAGTGTTCCATGGGTGTTGTGTGGGTGTTTCCATGTGGCTCCTGTGGTTGTTGGCGTATTCCCAGATTTACAAGATCTTGTAAACCTGAGAATGCACCAAAATCTTACAGCTTCGCAGGGAAGGCTTAAGGATGGGACGTATCGCTATTTGTCCTCGTTTCTTCCTCTTTCTATGTGTGTTGCATTCTGCAGCACACATAGGAAGAGGAACATGCCTCCCATGATTGTTTTTGCACAAAAACAATTCTGCATGCAACACAGGTACCCTTACACCACATTGGCACCAGACAGCCAAAAGGGCGTCAACGCAGGGGAAAGGGCAGGTATTGCCTTAAAAACGGTGCGTTCCTGTCCTTTCCTTGTAATGCAGCGCAGCGCAGCGCAGCAAGGTTACTTGCTGCGCTGCACTGCGCAACATCCCCATAAATAGGCCCCCGGACCTTTACTCAGACTTCCATGATTTTATTTTCACGGCGGTTAGCACCGTCCAAATGTGGGTCATGAGTAACAATGAAGAAGTGGATAACTGGAATTATGACTCATTCCTTCATGTTAAGGTCAAGAAACTCGTTTGCCAACTTTCGCCTCAAAACGATTGACTGGAATGTGGCCCGAGCAATCGCCAGTGGCTGACATTAATGCAAGCATTCCATTCATCACCTTGTAGTTTGCTGAACTTTTCGGCCGCAGGCACATTGTCTCTCTGAGCTACATTCTAAATGATGTCACATGTGCACAGGTCATGCCACATATTGGAATTTGAAAGTAGCAATTCCCATGTGTGTTTCTTACAGTATCAGCTTGTTGGCCGTACTGAAAGAGTTTGATAGTTACTAAGGGGCATATTACGAAGCAATAGCGATAATTATCGCTATTGCTTGGTTAGAGACAAAAATGTATCGCCGACCTGCGGCGATTTTTATCGCAGATAAACCTTGGTATTACCAAGGTTTATTGCAAATGCGATAAAAATCGGCCGCAATGCATGAATATCGCTGAAAAGTCCGCGATATTCAGGCATTACCGAGCTAATGCTCTTAGCCATGTTATCCACCTCCCATTGGATAACATGGCTAAGAACTGCTCAGGGCAGGTGTTAGCTTTTGGAGATATTCGCGCGAATATCTCCAAAAGTTGGTAATAGGAGATAGCGATGTTAGCGACTGTTTCCAGTCGCTAACATCTTGGCACGCCACTTTGCATGTCATTAGTGAAAAATTTCTCTGACATGCAAAGTGGGGCCCAAGATGGTCGCTATCTCCTACTAGCTGTTAGCGACAGCTAGGTAATAGGGAGATAATTTTAACTCCGCTTTCTTTGCTTTTGAAGCCAAAAAAGCGGAGATAAACCCCCTTGATAATATGCCCCTGAGTTCTTCAATAAATTCGATTGCCTGCCCCTTGCAAGCAGAGTGTTTTTCAAAAGTACACTAGCGTGAGAAATCAAGCCTGCCCTTCCAATCCAATGTGGAACCCATTTTCAGTAAAAGGCATGCGCAATTAAGATGCCTCATCTGTGGAGCAACACGGCCTTAACCAAACGTGCAAAAAGAAAAGGATGCCAATGCTTTTAGCACTCAATCAAGGCGCGTCCTGGTGAGGTGGCTGCACCCCTGACCTGGGCATGACCTGGAAGCCATGGAGCAGCCGAGGCAGCACAGGCCACCCGCGGGCCTCATTACGCAGATCTTCAGTGGAACCAGAACAAAGAGCAGCAAAAATTAGAAAGAAGGAAAAAATCTTATCAAATAAATACAAAAAAGAAAATGAGAAAGGCTTTGAACCTGGATCCAGAAAGAGCTTTCCTGGGCATATGGTTCCACTTAGCACATTACAGATCCTTGCAGAAACACATGTGGTGGAGAAAGGGAGGGAAAGGCGGGCTCTATTTAACTCTTTTCTCCATGGACTGGATTATTGCCGAATGGATGGAAGCATACTGCGTGCTGATCTGCCAAAGTACCACTAGTGGCCAAGACCTGGACCTTCAAAGAAAGAGGGCTGAGCTATGATGAGCCTTTTTGCCATCTTTTCTATTTGTGCATGGGCATTCCCTGATACATTCCACAAACACGTTAACAGCCTTCGCCCTCCCTGATGCATAAATCATTTCTCCAAAGCATGCCAACGGAGAGTAGAAATCTTCCCTTATATTCTATGCGTATCTTTTTGCCTCCCGTTCTCAAAAATGGCACATTCCTATTTATGAGGCCAAGTACAGGGACCATCTACATTTAGTGAAGAGGTAGGTCGTCCGGATCTGGGTTGTGAGTTTGAAGCTTTTAATGAAGTCCGGAGATACAATATTGTATGTTTTATGTATTTATTAGCAACCATTACATCTTACAATAGGAAAAATGACATTTTACGAACCCGGGCTTGTTTTATTACAAATATTAAGGAAACACAGCAAAGCAGATTACTTGTTTTTCACAAGAAATGGATCATCTTAAAATATATTCTTTGTTTCCATTCTCATTAAAGTGCTTGTGTGTGTATCTGATTTGAGCTTGTTCAAGAACCCTGCAATGAAGCATTACATCGCTTATTATTTCCTCAGCTTGTGAGCTACTCTCACTATTTAATATTCGGCATAATGACCTTCCGTTTTCAAGTGCAGACACGTACTCAATCTTGATCCCCATGTTTTTTTCTCATATCCAAGGGATCAAATAATACATCATAATGTTGTAAATGGTGACTTCCCAGCTGGCTGGGAAGATGAGAGCCCGTGAGCAGAGGGCAAAAAGGCACAGCATTTAATTTGAATGTACAGCACAGAATACAACTAGCAGCAATTCTTGATTTCAATCGATGGAATTTGGGCAGATATGTTACTCATAGCATTGTGAACATATTAACTCCCAATTAAGGTTATTCGACTATAGACAAGTATTACTTCAGGAGAGTTTTGTAAAAACTTTAGTTTTATATAAAGCATCTCCCTCCTCACCACATCTTGCAACAAAGGTGGTTCTAGACAACATGTCTCCCAAGGCTACAATTGATACCGGATACCAGTGATAAGTGTAATAATTTGCAAAGTAATGTGACGCTCTTTTAAAGGCAGTGTAATAGGCCCTCTCACAGGTGAAATTTATGGGATTTTTCCCATCAATGAGGTGGTGTGGTGCAACAGAAAGGATTAGTGGTTTCCTTCTGAGCAGGGGCTATTCAAAAGGCACATATATGTTAAAAGGCCCAAAAAAGATGTGTGAGCACAATGCATCCTCACTTGCTGGAACTGTACACTCTTCACCATGATCTGCAATATCGTACATTGTTCTTCACATTTGACAGCAGTGGAGATTATCCATCTGTATAAAACGGGGTTATTAGTTGAGAGAGGTAAGTGCCCAACTCAAGTAATAAACACAATCTTTATCAGGGTAAACCACAAAAGTAAGGCTTAATTTAAGGGCTATGTGAGAAGTACTTATATAGCACTCAAACAGTAATAAAGTGAAAACACAACTCGAGAAAAATCCCAAACAAATTTAGAAAAATAGTGTTCATTTCAGTAAATAAAATGACTCCAAATTGACAAAAAATTAAAGGCCTTATTTATGAGACCTATACCCCCACTACGTAACTTTTTTAATGACGCTGCAGTGGGTTAACAACATGCCGCACTTCTCCATATTTACATTCACTTTGTAAACCCCTGCACTAGATAATATCTGTGTCAGGTATAATGTATGCAGGGTCAGCATTCCCCAGTAAAAAATGCTCGTAGTAGTGGTGCAGTGAAATCTATGTTACAATTACAAAATAGTCCCTGTCAGGGGAGATTCACACAGAAAACAATGAATATAGGCCTGAAATCATTGCTATATTAAAGCTGTCCAGCAAGACAAAAAATGTTATATCGTATCAAATCACATAAAACACAAGAACAAAGTGGGACACAATCCTATGTCCAACGCAACATATATATCAAAGACACAAATGAACAGAAATTCAGAAAAAGGCTCAAGCAGGACATGAAATGACTAAAACATGTATAAAGAAATACCACAAGCAAACAATATGTGGAGACACCATTACACATTAGTTATTAATTCAATTGCGTTTACGGTGCATATAAGGTCAACGACGTTTTGATCCTGTAGAAACAATATTGGGATCATCATCAGAATGTAAAAATGACATGCCTGAGGGAATTTTAGCCAAGCATAATAGCAGGGGGCAAGCAATGAGGCAATTGTGATAATGCCAGAAAGGGATTACTGCGGTCGCATGGGGGTACGTTAGATCACTTGAGGGTCTTGGCACATAGCTAAGGAGGTAGGGTGGGATTGGGGCAATTCCCAAGTGAGGGTACTGGTATGGAGAGGCACAGTAGCCTAATTATGAATAGCGGCAACCAATCCAATTTGGAAATATATGAAAGGTGCTGTGAGTCACGAAACAATGAAGCGAGTACTCCGTAGCCGGTACAATGACCTGTGTATCCTTCGGTATTCTGGTGTACTCACGGGAATACTGGACTATTTGTAACTGTAGCGTACTACTAACCAAGGTCCATGACCATTACAATTGGGTTCCCTTGTTAATTAAACGCAGTGAAATCTATGACATTTCACTGCGCCATTTCTACGAGTTCACTGCAGCAAATCCTTACGCCTGCTTCACAGCAGGCATAAGGAATGACACAGGTGCTTTTACATGGGACTCGCCCATGTGCAATGCAGGAGTTGCGTCTGTTTCTGCATGTCGACGTGGTCCGAAAGTCTTTGCTGCGAGGTTCCCCGCTTCCCGACGGCTACAAAGGACTGCTGTCCTGGCTATCGCCCTGATTTGGACCCTTGATGTTTGGTAGAGCGAAACGATAGACGAGTCTTCTGGTGACGTCATCGATATCTCAGTTAAGTATAAGTGGAGTGTCTCCCAGTCCTTAGTTGGTTCTTAGTTTTGGGTATCCCTTCGGGATCTTTGATTTGGAACTTGCAAGTACCAAAGCCAAAGGACTCGTGTATTCACGAAAATATCGTAAACGATAATCCTTTGAAGTTTGAAGCTAGACTAGTGAGCGAAGATGCCTGGTCTTAGCAGACTTGGGAATTTGTTTTGTCTTGGTTGTAATAAAAGGGATTCCCGATTGGAGGACTCGTGTCCGGTTCCTTCGATTGGAACACCAACTTATGAATTATATGTGAAACATGGAGTAGGCCCCATCACATATAATGAAGTGTGGATCAAATACACCAGAAAAGATGGTGTTTTAAAATGGCCCCAATATGGTAGCTTTGACACGGAAATCTTAGATAACCTCGAAGTTAAAATTTTTAAGAAGAAAGCCCGGCCGGCGATGTTTGACCCTTTCCGCCTATGGCGTAAGGAAGCCAAACAGAAGGAAATTAAATTAGCGAAGAAAAATAAGAGAGAAAGGGGTATTTCGATAATGCAAGCTGCTATGCAGTTTAAAGACAATGAAGAAGAACAGATGAGTGAGCAGTTGCACAGGCAACGTAAAATGGTCATCGATAAATGTTATCCAGTTTTGCCGCCTCTTCAGCAAGATGTGACAAAAGAGCTTGAAAAAGATCCCCTAATGGCGCATTTGTTAAGTTCGCCACCCCTTTATGCGCAGAATGCTACAGCACCTCCGCAACCTTTAGTTGCGCAACCCGTGGTTGCATTGCCTCCTGCTCCTCCACAGCACCCACCAGCTACTCTTCAGTTGGTTCCTGCTCCTCCGGTGCAGCCTCCTCAAGGGCCACCGACTTTGACATCTGCTCTGCCTTTACTTCCTACAACTTTAACTACTATAACGACTACCACTCCTGGTACTCCTCCTGACACTGCCTCTGCATCTGCCTTGCCTCACCCTGCTTTTCCGCTTGTCTTTTCATCGACTTCTCCTTCTGTTCGTCAGAGAGTGGCTAGTACTGTTACTAGTATTCTATATCCTTTCTTTGGAGCGGCAAGTCCGGCTCCTGTCTCTGAGCATAAACAGTTGCGTAGTCAACAGCCTGATTCTAGGGAGAAAGAAACGTTAAATCATTTGGCACATAGATGGGTGACTGACCTGACAAAATATGGTCTAGAGTCTGTTATGGATGTCTTCCATCAGTGGGAAGCATCAAAACAGAGATACGTTTTTGAGAAAATGTGTGCTTTTCTGTGTGAAGATTTAGAGGAAAATGATTTGGACTCTAATCCGTCCGAGTTGAGCCATGTACGGTTCGAGTTTTCAAAAGGCGCAATTGTGGGTTCAGATGTTAAGAAAGCAGTTGCGACGTTGTTGTCGCTTAGGACTGAAGGTGTTTCTAAGTCGTTGTTTGAGTCTGATTCTTCTGTCAAGAAGAAAGGAAGACAATATCCCATGAGAGAAGTTCCCCCACAATGGAGGGAAGGGGACCTAGCAGCTAACCCACCTATTCAGCCTCATTTCCAGCGTGTGTGGGTACATGTCCCATGGAAGCGAGCTGAAGTTTTGGCCCTTAAGCAGACATTACCTGATCCCCGTAAAAATCCCGCAGGGTATTACAAAGAGTTGTCACAGACTGCTGGGTCATGTATCATGAATTTAGCGGATATAGACATGTTGTTTGGGAACGTTGTTCCACAGCCTTTATGGGGAAAGATTCGTCATACAGATCATGATCAGGAGTTAGGTGACTCATGGGCTAATATTGCTGCTGCAGATGCCCGACAAGTTGGTGGTGCTAAACCTGAGCCTTTAGTAACAGAACTTCCTGGTAAGATCATTGATTACATGAAAACTATAATGCCTGCCATGCGAGTAAATTGGGATAAATTGTCTGCGTGTAAGCAGAAGAAAGATGAAACGGTGTCTGATTTCTTCACCAGGTTTGAAGAGACGTTTGTCGACCACAGTGGTCAAGATATGAGTACAGAAGGTGGTCAGCGACTGTTCGTCGATAAATTTGTGCACAATCTGCTTCCCGAGTTGTGTAAGAAGTTGAAAGATTCAGAGAGTTCTTGGGCAGTTTCCTCCTCAGCACAGATATTGGCTACTGCACAATATTACGAAAATCGAGACAAAGATGAGAAAGATAGAGCAGAGAAGAAAACTAAAGAGTTAAAAACGAAGGTTTTGTTACAGCAAGCATATCCGCCACGTGGTGGTCAAAATAGTGGTGCTCAGAGTAACTATCAGAATAACTATCAGCAACCTCAACAGTTTCAGAGGAACTCGCAAAGAGTCGAGTACACTCAACCATGTGTCCCTGTAGGTCCCAATCAGTGTTCATATTGCAAGGAAGAGGGCCATTTTAAGTATAGTTGCCCTGTCCTGTTACAGCGCGCGAATGGTGTGTCAAACACAAGAGGTAGAGGTGTTCAGCAAGCACCTAGAGGTAGAGGACGTGTAAATTTCCCCCAGAACGCTCGTCCCCTTCCGCCTCAAAATTCAATGAATAGGTTTGATCAGCAGAATAACACGTCTGGTAGGACGGCTCAGTACTATGCTGATGATTACTATGCAGAAGATGAGAATATGGACGGTATGATTGCTAGGACAGCCATAGACAAAGAGAGGGAGTTGTTTCAGTTCCAGTAGATCAGAGTGGACCTTACGTTGAGGTGATTACATCAGGTGTTTCAGAGCCTTTTCTGTTGGATACTGGTGCTACAAAGAGTTCTATTATGCACTCAAAACTCCCTGGCGCACCTTTGTCTGACGAAACGAATGTATCAGTAGGTTTTTCTGGCGCCCCAGTTAGAAATCCGATTTCTGACCCTTTGTCCCTTTCTGTTGGACCTTGTGAATTCGAAGCACCCCTTATTCTGACAACAGGTTGTGGTGAAAACTTGCTAGGATTAGATATGCTGAAAAGATTGTATGCGACTTTGTACTGTTCTCCTTCTGGAGTACAACTTACACTGGGTAAGAAAGTGGTTTCTCCAATGTATTTGTCAAGGGATAAACTTCCGACAGAATTGTCGTCTCTTCCTAATATTCTTTGGGCTACTGGTCCTAATGATGTAGGTCTTTTGGAAATACCGCCATATGTTGTAACATTGAAAGCCAATGTTAAAATGCCACGCATTCCCCAGTACAAAATCTCTAGTGAAGGTGAAAAAGCGTTGTTAGCGATCATTTATGATCTGATTGAAAAAGATGTAATTGAAGAGACAAGAGGTAACATTTGCAATAGTCCTGTTCTGCCTGTTTTGAAACTAACTGACCCTTCCCAGCCACCTGTTTACAGATTCGTGATTGATCTTAGAGAGGTCAATAAAATAGTTGTGCCACAATTTCCAGTTGTTCCTGACATTACTGCCCTATTGACTATGATTCCAGCTTCTGCAACCTGGTTTTCGGTGATTGACTTGAAGAATGCTTTCTTCAGCATCCCGATTGCTGAGGAGAGTAGGGATATTTTTGGCTTCAGTTTAGGAGGTCGAAGCTTCCGCTTTAAACGCGCTCCCCAGGGCTACTGTGAAAGTCCATCAATATATAGTCAAGCTTTAAAAACACAGCTTGATACGATTGTTTTACCTGATGGCGCTACCCTCATTCAGTATGTTGATGATTTGCTTGTTGCTACGGATACTGAGGAAATCTGTAAAGAAGCCACGCTGTCATTGATGCGTCATCTGTGTGATTTGCATCACAAGGTGTCACTTTCCAAATTGCAATATTGTTGACAAGAAGTGACCTACTTAGGTCATCTCTTATCGAAGGAGGAAAGGAAACTGACCCCAGAAAGAATTCAGGCAATAGCAAAATTGAGTGTGCCAAGAACACAGAGAGAAGTGCGTGCTTTCTTGGGCATTACATCATATTGCAGGCAATGGATACCAAATTTTTCCTTGCTGGCCAAACCTTTGGTGGCATTAACCTGTAAAGATACACCGAATCCCGTCCCATGGTCTGAAGAGTGTCAGAAAAGTTTTTCTGAATTGCGCACAGCATTATGTTCGGCTCCTGTGCTGTGTTGGGTACCCCCGACTACAGTAAGCCCTTTACATTGTATGTCCATGAGAAAGAGGGTTGTGCAATGTCAGTGTTGACACAGTTGTTTGGAGAAAAGCAGCGTCCATGTGCATATTTTTCGTCGACTTTGGATCCGGTAGCTAAAGCATTGCCGAGTTGTTTAAGAGCAACAGCGGCAGCAGCTGTTTCTATTCGACAGTCTGCCGGTCTGGTAATGAATAACACGTTAATTGTGATGGTTCCACATGCAGTGGACACGTTGTTAAACAGAACCAAGACACAGCACTTAACTAGTGCTCGATTGTCAGGTTACGAGTTAACATTGTTAGCGAGTCATGTGCACATAAAAAGATGCAACACACTTAACCCAGCTACGTTGTTGCCGATTGTAGAGGAGTTAGATGATTCAGAACAGCATGATTGTTTTCTTAAAACAGAAGAAGAAACGAAAGGGAGAATAGATCTCCTAGATACTCCCCTTGAAAAGTGTGATGGTACCTTATGGGTGGATGGTTCATGCTTCAAGCTTCCGAATGGTGACACGACTGCAGCATATGCTGTCACGACTTTGCATACAATTGTTGAAGCTGCACGTATCCCACATAATTCAGCTCAATCAGCAGAGTTGATTGCACTTACAAGAGCATGTGTGTTGTCGAAAGGAATGAAAGTGACTATCTATACCGACAGCCAGTATGCATTTGGAGTGGCTCACAGTTTTGGACGATTGTGGAAAGAACGTGGGTTCCTGACTTCGCATTGAGCTAAGATTCAGCATGGTCAGTTGGTGAATGAGCTTCTTGAGTCACTGACTTTGCCGTTGCAAGTTGCGATTGTGAAATGTAGTGCTCACAAGAAAGTGACTGATGATGTTGGTCGTGGTAATGCATTTGCTGACGAAATAGCAAAAGACACTGCAAGGAATGTGATGAGTCGAATGTATGTTGCGGGCCCTGCAAGATGGGTTGGTGATGTTGGAATGTGTGAAGACACGATAGAGAGTGTGAAATCGATCCAAGCTGAAGCTACAGAGAAAGAGTTGAGTGTGTGGAGAGAAAGTACGGGTAAATTGGATGCCAATGGTTGTTGGGTTGAATTGTCAGAGCATCAGAGATGGTTGTTACCCGATGCGTACGTGCTTGCAGTGGTTACAATGGCTCATGGAATGGCTCACATCAGTGTGAAAGGGATTTGTAAGTTGTTGGCTCCAGTATGGCAAAATGCTGGAATTCCTAAGTGTGCAGAAAATGTGGTCAAGAATTGCATGGTGTGTCTGAAACACAATCCTGGTAGGGGAACCCCAACTCCAGCTGGTCATTTTGCGCCTCCTACGTATCCGTTCGAGGTTTTGCAGCTAGATTTCATCCACATGGAGAGGTGCAACAATTTAAAATACGTGCTCGTTGTTGTTTGTGCCTTCTCAAGATGGGTAGAAGCATATCCCCTAAAGGACAATACTGCCTTGTCCACAGCTAAAGCCCTTGTGAAAGAGTTCTTCCCCAGATTCGGAATGCCTAGAATGGTCTGGAGTGACAATGGAAGTGAATTTGTGGGTCGTGTGATGAAGAAAGTATGTGAAGGGCTAGGCATTCAACAGAAGTTCCACGCTGCAAATCACCCCCAATCAGCTGGACTAGTAGAATGCTATAATGGCACGCTAAAGTTAAAACTGGCCAAGATTCAAGCGAGCACTGGTCTTAAATGGCCTGATGCTCTACCCTTAGCACTCCTATCCACCAGAATGACTGTGCATTCGCGAGTGGGACTTAGTCCTGTTGTTTGCCGCCCGGCCAACATATGGGGAGTGCCAAGGCCCACAAAGTTCAGTGAAATTGAACACCCTGTTTTGCTTGATTATTTGTACGAATTGATGGCTAAATTGCGAGTTTTACACCAACAGGTCCATGACACCCTGCCTCCGGTCTCTGAAACTCCAGGTCATCAGATCGACCCTGGATCCTGGGTTCTAGTAAAGGATTTCCAGCGAACAAAGAACGATCAGCCCAGGTGGACCGGACCGCATCTCGTTCTCCTCTCAACAAGATCAGCTGTTCGAGTGGAGAGGAAGAAAAACTGGATCCAAGGGATCCACTGCAAGCAGATCCCTCTGCCTCTGCCATACGACCGGTGGGTCCAGGAGGGTGTCGCCGACTCAGAGACTGAAACTGTGCCACGTTTTCTGCCTTTCAGTGATGCACGTGTAAAAGGAACACTTACTGAACAGGAGAGTGACAATATTTTGCAACCAGCTGTATCACCGTCAATTCAATTGGACACTACAGAAGCTGAACTCCTTTTCCAAGACCAAACAGTACCTGGGAGAAAACGTTATAATTTGAGGCCGAGACCTATGGACAAATAAATAAAATTTTCCTTTTTGCTATTTTTGAAAGCGCAGCTCTCCCATCTGAGAAACTTGCTTATTTTTGTTTTTCGAACCGCCATCCGGGTTCCGCTGCTAGGGCCGCGATTGCCCAAAGTCTTTGGGGTGCAGCTGACGACGTTAGGTCGACAGTTCTGGTTGGTCTAAGGGAGTTGCCCTAGACTTACAGAAGCATTCCTTAGCAGAAACAACCTCCCATCGCGGGCAGCATTGTATAGAGGATGGAGTTTTTCGAGATGGAGAGACCTGCCATGGAAACGAACTTTAAAAACAGAATATGTAAAATGATGACAAAGAAAAGCTTTTTGATATTGTGCATTTTCATGTTATTCAGTGTGATGATATTTTTTATAGGTTATGTTTTATTATCTTTTCGAGTAACATTTGCACCCACTACATTGCCTATACCTCCTCCTTCCACTGTTTCCTCACATTCTTTTCAACCCCTTCCTGAACACGAATCAGCTAGGAGATTAGAGTTTATTAATAACTCCTTCGTTCAGCTTTTACACCAACACCAACTAGTAATGAACACGACTAACTGTTGGGTGTGTGGTCTTACGCCTCACACAACGGATAAAGGTGTCCCTTATTTGGTCCTGCCTTTCAGCCATAATGGTTCTGTGTGGGCATACAGAACAATGTTCATATATGCACATGAAGTCTACCCCCTACGTTCTGTAACAGACAATCCTAAGAATAGTGCTCTAGTTAAGGGTATAGTAGATATGATTAAGGAAGATATTTCCTATGAGACTATCCCGAGAGATGAGACACTAGTATACATAGGATGGAACGTGACCGGATATGGAGCTACTCTGAGTGAGAAACAGCAAGCTAAGAGATCTTCCCCGATTTGGATTGTACCCCATCAGGGTCACCTGTGTCTGCAAGGTAATGGCAAGAATCCCAGAGCTCAGTTAGGGAAGAGTATCTGCACTAAAACGTATGTTTTTGCAGCCCAGACTTCCCCTTCATTTTTAGCAGCTAAGGGTACCTATTTCATCTGCCATGATAGAGCCTATACATGGTTGCCCCCTGACTTTTCGGGCACATGTTTTGTTTCGTTCCTGTTGCCTCCCACCTACACAGCAGCGGCAGATTACCACAAGACAAGGATAGTTAGAGGTGCCTTGAGTAAAGAAGACACTGCAGGACAAGAATTTGGGGACTTCGTAAAGGGTTTTCTGCCGTTCTCGGGACCGATGGCTAACAGCAGGAACATAAGGCAATTGACAAGGGTGGTTGAATCCACCGTGGTTGAAACTGCCGGTGCCCTTAGTAACTTGACTGCTGAGCTCCAGTCGGATCGTCTTATGACCCTTCAGAACAGGGTCGCATTAGATGTCATACTTGCAGACCGAGGTGGGGTATGTAAATTGATCCAATCGAGTTGCTGTGTTTTCATTCCAGATAACGCTCCAACAGTGTACCAGGCCATCTCCAAACTACATAGGATTTCCGAATCTATTCATGTGGATAAAGGAGATTGGTCGTTAATGGGATGGTTCTGGGAACTGATATCCGCCTGGGGATGGAAAATTCTGATGGTCATTGGGATGGTCTTAGCCATTCTTTTCCTGTTCTGTCTGTGCATGCAGTGTGCTCCTGCAATATGTGAACAAAAGGAGATTTCCTTTCTGAGTATTATAACATTATAATTGGCTAAAACATTCATTTACGCTTCAATACAGCAGCAATAACCCCAGATAGTCTAGTTCAAACAACACTAACAACTGTATGTATCAAAATATAGTTTTTATTTTGATATTGTCAAAGCAAAAAAATACAATCATAAAATTTGCTAAACACATTAAAATCCTAATGATATCATCATAGTTACACAGAATCATAAAAATCCTTTTATGTACAATACATATTGGACAACACATTCAGTTCTTAAACAACCATCATATTCAAATGTACAGAAAAGACCAATTAATAATTCATATACATTAAAAAAAAAAATTGTCGACGCGTTTCGGTGATGTTTTCTTTAGAACACCTTCTTCAGGACTTTCTAAAGGATCTTCTTAATCTAAAAATAGATACATAACAGTTTGTTAGATATTGGACTATCGGGGAGTTGTACCACATCACTATTGACGGGATCCTACTTTATCTTACATTCAGGAGTGGTCCTTTTATACATTGCCACATCAGGGTACTGGAGTATTGTAATTGGTGATAATGTTATCCCTCGCGTTGCGTCAGGGAATCTGTGCATAAAAAATACAAGTTTTGTTTGAGACTTAAGTATATGCTAATAGCACCTAAGTGCAGTATAGCCATCAATTAATACGGGTAATACCTAGTACACCTACTTGTCATTGCATAAGTGAGTCGGCTGGTACAAGCAGCTTATCCCGTTCACTCCTGCAATATGTGGCCTCTGTGCTACATCATGTGTAAGGAAACCTGTATCAAGAGACGAGCTAAGTACTAGGATGATGTTACAGCAACATCTCAATGACTTTAGGAATATAGACCTGGACTCAGACTAGCATGAGGATAGGTTAATTGCCTATGTAAGGGCAAAAGGAGGGTTTGTAGTTCTGAAAATTCTGAACTCGTGAATAAAACTTTGTCGTAGCATGACGATTTTTATATCAAAAGACCGAAAATGGCTAGTACACTATGAACAAGCATTTTCGTCATATTCCAGTAACGATTTCACCTCGAAATCGTCATTATCGTCCTGAACCCTTGGCTTCCATTTTGTGTACGGCAGCCATTTTGTGTGTTGCCCTCACATAGGCTTATAATACAGCTAAATTCGATTCCAAAGGACACGTACACCTTAATTGACTTCTCTCTGACCTGGGCAAGCTGAAACCATTGCCCCAGGCCGAACCTGTTTGGTCAGTTCCTCTCCCAGTGGCCGAACGAGATAGCATCAAGGCACAACATGCCATAAACCCTTTTCATCGCACACACACCCTGCCTAATCTTGCTCACACCTGTCCCTGCTCTTTTCTCTCACTTGCTTTATGATGAGGAGGTGCCCGTTTTTATTGGGGGTCCACCGATATCTGATGAAAATGTTGGGCCTTGTCGGGTGATTTGTTATGGGCTGGACGAACTGTAATGTGGGCTTGTCATCATGACTCTGCTTTTCCTTTGTAGTGAAAACATGTGAATGGTATACTAAAATGTGAAGAATGTTTGCCTAAAGCACAATATTTCGTATAAAAAGAGAAGCCTGGTTTTGTAAGATTGAGCAGTCTCCTGAGAATATACACACCGTGTTGTTGTACTTCTAGGACGCCTGTTACTTGGTTGCAGCCAATAAATTCGATCTTTGACTTCACCTAGAAGACTCTGAGTTTCTGTGTCTGAATCAGGAAAGTACTCGAGGTCTTAGGGTGTTCCCTGACACCACTGGGTTACCGGTTCGGTACCGGTTCTGAAAAACCCAGTACCTCAGCACGTCTGAGCATACCCGTCCCACTCGGGGTGACAAATGCAAAAAGAACAATTGATGGACACAATGCAGAACAATATCATACATTCACCCCAGTACAGAGATCTGGGCCTAAGTTCATCGTTTTTTTGCTCACCATGCCATTCCAGTTTGGACCCAGCCGTATGCAAATCAGTTTTGACCCTGTGCCCAATGGGCACAGTCCAGCCCGAACTGCCAGGCCAGGTCCTCCCTGGACTGGAAACAAGCATCCTAGGACCGGTTTCGGGCTTTCAGCCCTCATCAGCCAGGATAGCTTGACTCTAGGTAAAAGACATTGTCATTTACAAAGCCAATAGCTCTAACCCTCGCAAATGCGAGACCTATTACATCGCAAATGCTTGTTTTCTGAGCTAAGATTTTCTTACTGTGCCAGAAAATGACTGTTCTGCCAGTGATGCAAGTATTTTGTATTCTATGCCTTTCTCTGAGTCCTGCAGAGTGCTTCAGTTTTTGAGGAAAGAGCTAGCTTCCTTTCGTGAGTAATATAGTTTTGGTTAATAGGCAAAGCAACGGTGTTTTTCTTCTCTGAGTAGCATGGTTCCCTGTTGCCGTTAAAGGTTGGAATGGGTTCTTTTCTAAGCAATGCTGTTTAATATAGCTGACAAAGAACAAGGTTCTAGCCCCAATCTCATGTACCAGCTGAATGAGCCACCAGGAGCTCCACATACAGGGATGGGAGCAAGCGTAAAAAAATATATTTACTACAATTGGATGGTTGGGAGCCACTAAAGAGGGTGAATACAAACATATGCTTTTGCAGACAATTGCTAATGATTGAAACATAATTATTTTATTTGATTCGAGCCAATGGAACGTTCGAACACTTACCCAGACTTGATTTGATTTGAAGAACCCTGTGAAGAGCCTCAAATTCAGGTGTGGGACTAGTTAAAGACGAATAAATGATGTTACAACGCAAACAAATACAACGCATTCTTTTACAACCAACTTTTACAACGCAAGTGGCATTACATAACAAATGTTTACAAAGCACACCATTACAAACCAAATATAGTATAATACATTGAATGATCCATTTCAACGCATATAACAACAACGCACAGTTTTACGTCGCAATATATATTATTATTTGGTATAATAAACTCCTGTAGCGAGATGCAGGGAAAATAGGGGTTTTGGGGGGGAAGTGAATTGAAACGTGGTTATGGGAATTAATACATAGGTATTCAAATGAATACTCGAGTACTACAATAAATAGTCAAATAAAAAATTACTACATTATAAAATAAAAATTACATACTTTTATTTAAAATATTGCTACAAAAGATACTATTTTATAACACAATATTTAAAAAACAATTCCCACTGCTAAAAAATGATACTTGAGTAATAAAATGAATGCTCAAGTACTTTTTTCACCCCAATGTTTTTTAATAATATTTTACTAAACATTACCAAAATATATTAAAACACATATAAAATAAATATCAAACTTAAAGTAACAGAAAATAATTTATGTACAATATTTTAACATAACATACATTTAACCAACATTTAAAAAAATTTACTATATAAACACAAAACAAATAAACAAACATTAGTACACGTGATCAAACAAAACAAAAGTACCTTTAGTAAATCTTAAAGTTCCGCTTAACAAAATCACTATAACACACAACTACTATCAACACAAAAAAGAAAAAACTTCCGTTTTTAAATTCCGAAAACAAAAGTCCTATAACTCTTTCAGTGAAATTTCTTTGACCTGGAAATACTCGAAACAAATGTTTTAGCATACAAAACAAAAAGTTACGAAAACTAACATAACAAAATAATTATTTAAATTCTCACACACCATTAAAAAAACAAAGAGAAATTATACACAAAACATATTTTCCTTTCAAAATACGTGTAACACAACAAAATGTATAAAAGAAGCCGACCATCATTTTAAAAACTGTAGATACCTGATTACCAGAGACTGCTCGTGCGTTTTACTACTGAGAACGACAAACCTCGAAGCATGCCTTCTAAAACACGAAGTAAGTACAAACTCTAAAAATGTTTAACTACTTAACAACTTCTAGATAAGCAAACATACTAAAATAAAGTATATTAACTTTTTTCAGTTTATTCGAAAACTTTCAAAATCCAACTAAACATTGCAAAATACTCTATTTTGGACAATATATATAACGTAAGTGACTAAAACTATATATATTTTTTAACATTTTTAAATAAATATATAATAATGGGTTTATACAAAAAATCCGAAAATAAAGTATACTATTCTAAATAAAAAATATTCTTGCAAAATGCAGGATATTGGCATGTTAAAATAACTAATCCTGCTCCAAACACTATTTCCGTCCTATAAAAAGCTGCATAGTGGTGGATTTAAAATTGCTTTTCCAAATCCAAATCTGCTTCGCTCTCAAAAAATGCTAATTAATGATAAGGTTAAAATTACTATTCCAACTCCAAAATATACTATCCTTAGGAAAGATGCAGGATAGTGGTATATTAAAATTACTATTACTATACCATAATATGCTTGCCCCTGAAATGATGCAAAATATGAAATAATTAAAATAACTATTCCTACTCCAAATAGTGTTTCCCTCCAACATAATGCTAGATAGTGGTGAGGTTAAAATGTCTTACTTCAAAAAAGGTGCAGGATAGTGGTATGTTAAAATCACTATTACTACTCCAAAGTGTATTTATCTCCTGTAAAATGATGGATAGTGTTGTGAATAAAATTACTATTCCAATTCCAAAACATGCTTGCCTCAGAGAAAATGCTAGATAATGGTAGGTTTAAAATTACTATTCCAACTCCAAAAGGTGCTTTATTAAAGGTGCAGGATAGTGGTATGTAAAAATTACTATTCCCACTCCAAATGATACTCAAGTCACAGAAAAATCTGGATAGTAATGGGGTTAAAAATACTATTCCAACTCCAAAAGGTGCTTGCTTCAGAGAAAACACTGGATAGTAATGGGGTTTAAATTACTATTCCAACTCCAAAAGGTGCTTGCTTCAGGAAAGGTGCAGGATAGTGATATCTTAAAATAACTATTCCCACGACAGAGAATGCTTAAGTCATAGAAAAAGCTGGATAGTGATGGGGTTTAAATTACTATTCCAACTCCAAAAGGTGCTTGCTTCAGGAAAGGTGCAGGATAGTGATATGTTAAAATTACTATTCCAACTCCAAAGGATGCTTAAGTCACAGATAAAGCTGGATAGTGGTGGGGTTAAAATTACTATTCCAACTCCAAAAGGTGTTTGCTTCAAGAAAGGTGCAGGATAGTGGTATGTTAAAATTACTATTCCTACTCCAAAGGGTGTTTGCCTCCTGTAAAATGCTGGATAGTGTTGTGCATAAAATTACTATTCCAACTCCAAAAGTTGCTTGATTCAGAAAAAGTGCAGGATAGTGGTATATTTAAGCTACTATTCCTATTCCAAACGGTATATATCTCCTATAAAATGCAGGACAGTGGTTAATTTAAAATTACTATTCCAACTCCAAAACAAGCTTACCTCAGGGAAAACACTGGATAGTGGTGGGGTTTAAATTACTATTTCAACTCCAAAAGGTGCTTGCTTTAAGAAAGGTACAGGATAGTGGTATGTTAAAATTATTATTCCTACTCCAAAGGGTGTTTGCCTCCTGTAAAATGCTTGATAGTGTTGTGCATAAAATTACTATTCCAACTCCAAAAGGTGCTTAACTCAGAGAAAACACTGGATAGTGATGGGGTTTAAATTATTATTCCAACTCCAAAAGGTGCTTGCTTCCAAAAAGGTGCAGGATAATGATATGTTAAAATTACTATTCCTACTCCAAAGGGTGCTTGCCTCAGAGAAAAAGCTGGATAGTGGTGTGGTTTACATTTATATTCCTACCCTAAAACATGCACACCTCAAAAATAATACTAAATAAAGATTAAGATACAATTATTATTTCTAATATAAAGGATTTCTAAATTTGTAAACATACAGTATATTGATGAAAAATAAATTGCTAATCAGACTAAAACATCAACTTATCTCAGTAAAACATTATGTTGTAATTTTAACTACATAAAAATGTTTTCACAAACTAAACATATTTATAATTCTTTTTTATATACCAACAGGTTACTACTACATCCAAAAACAAAATACCCAGAACATTTTCAAGAGAATACATATCAAAATATCCACACAAATTTGAGAAAAGCATATTGCAAGGTAGTTTCCTTATATATAAACAACAAAAAACAAATTAAACAGTTAACAAACACAAATTAAACTAATTTAAAAACATCATCATAACAAATTATAAATAATGTCCAAATATTTTTTCTTTCAGCTTTCAAAACTTTCAACGACCATTTACAAGAAAAACATAATAAGGTAATTTTCACATCAAAAAATTATTATTTTAAAAATGGTACTTCTATTATTATAAAGAAATTGTTTTTTCTTCCACAGAAAAAGACATAGAACAGTTAAAAAGATAGTTTAAACTTGATTAAATAAATGTAGCCAAATAAGCACAAAAGTATTTCTTCAATGAAAAATGTAAAACTGTTGTCCAATTATAAAACCTGAAACTGTTGTTCCTTAACCAAAATCATATGATTATATTACAGACAAATAATTTAAAAATACTTTCAATATACTAACAATAAATATATTTCTGCTTTTTCAGAATACAACTCAACTAAAACTCACTCACAAAATCAAGAAACAACCTAAACAATATTATAAAGGTAAGATTTTAGAAAAAAAAACAATAAAAAAATATTAACTATATTTCTCTCCCTAGGAAACTTTACAATAAACAATATATATTTAATAAAACCCATAAAATATATTTCATTTCAGAAACATTAAAGACATTCAATACATTTGCCAAAGAAGAAGAATCAAACCACAGCTAATTCAAAGGTAAGAAAAATTAAACTATTTTTCTATACAACAAATAAATGTTTTTTTCTCCCAATAAAGTATGAATCTTTATGTAATAAACCAACTAATTTAGAAAAACAACAAACTTAAAACATTAAACATAACATGAAAATGCATGAATTGTAAACTGGCAAATATTTTATATAAAATATACAGTCATTTGCCCTCTGAACAGGTATACACAATAAAATGTTAAATATTATAACATTATGTTTTTTTTCCCTTTTCAGAAAATATAATGACTACCCCATCCAAAGAAGCAAAATACTTGACATCAAAAAGAGGGAACAGACTACTATACCATAGCGGGTATGGTTATTGTAAGGAGAGGCTATCTGAACCCAGGTGTCATTGGAGGTGTGTGCAATATTATTCAACCCATTACACAGGTGGAGCGGTTACTCTTGGTGACACTGTTTTAAAAACCACAGACCAAAACCACTCTGCCTCTGCAATGGAAATTGAAGTTATAGAAAGGATTAATGAAATAAAAGATGTTGCATCCACCTCCAATGAAACCTGTGGTTCGGTTTTAAGGGAGGTATCCCAACACATTCCCCCACATGTTGCAAGTAGTATGCCCATCATACCTAATTTGAGAAGAATTATTCAACGTCAAAAACAGACAAGTAACCCACAAAGAGTCACTCCCCAAACCTACTCTGACAATTCCACCTGAACTCTCTGTTACTTATTCGAATAAACCTTTTCTCTTGCATGACAACGAAAACCTCCAAAAGAGAATAATAATATTTAGCACACCCCATAACCTAGTAAGATTAGAAAACAGTGATATTTGAATGATGGATGGAACGTTTAAAAGCACGCCCCATCCATTCACTCAAATATACACTATTCACGCAACCATTAGCAATACTGTAGTTCCCTTAATATACAGTTTACTCCCTGATAAACATTCCTCAACATATACTGAATTATTATCAGTGATGAAATCTAAAACATCCAACAAAAGTCCTAGAAAAGTAATGATTGACTTTGAATTAACTATGATTAATACAATAACAAAAACATACCCAGATACCCAAATTCAAGGACGTTTCTTTCACTTTTCTCAGGCATATTGGCATAAACTACAAAAAACATCCTTAATTGAGGATTATATATCAGATAGCAAACTCCAGTTTGAACTTAAAAAACTAACCACCCTTTGCTTTGTTCCTCCTGAAAGTGTAGATGAGTACTTCACTTCAATTACAGAATCAGAATATTTTCCAACAAATGAAGAAAAATTGGCACCCATACTAAATTATTTTGAAGACACATGGATTGGCCATCTAAGCAGGTCGGGTCACAGGAGGAGACCACGTTTCCATGTGGAGTGGTGGAACTGTTACTCAACCTGCTTAGAGGGAGGAGCAAAAACAAACAATGCCATAGAGGGATGGCACAACTCCTTTAACAAATCAGTTGGCAAACCTCATCCTAACTTCTATATTTTTTGGAAATTTTGAAGAAGGAGCAAAGTTTCCAAGAAATGAGAATGTCACAATCATTATCAGGTAGTCTGAACCCACATATTTCTACCTGGGCTGGACTATAAACCAAAACCGGCCCTGGCAAAGTGCTCGGCCGCCCCTCCCTCTCCCCCGCGGGAGGTTGGGGGTACCGCCAAGCTCTTTGTCAGGGCCGTTTTTTGCCGATTTTGTTACAGGGAAGATTTTGCAGCTATGATGCAAAAACGGCTCTGTAACAAAAACGGCCCACAGGGGCCCAAAACCGGCTCCCACCCATGCGGCGCACGGGGGATTGCCGGTGCTCGCTACGGCCAGCCTGGCCCTGATTTCTACCAGAACTAAGGAAATGTCAGAAAGACTATTGGCCGTAATTCAACAGTTTATGTTGACAGTGTGTGAGAAGTTGGCCTGGTATATGATGTCCACAGTTCTGTGGGCACCTTGTATCAGTCCAAACAATCCCATATGGTGATGGTTGTAAGTCAACCTTATAGACAAGCTATCCTAGGGGTAGCATGGACTAAGCAGCCTTAAAGGCTTAACTCAAGAGGGCATGTGAAGCAAGCTGTTTTACCATATGCAATCCTGTAATACCAAATGAAAGGACACCACACAAGTTATATATTATCACTAATCAATCGGGGGTAAGGCATAGGGCCTTGTGAATCGCTGGGACTAAACTGGACTAACCACAGTTAGGACGGGAGTAGCCCGCGGGATTCGGGTGCAGTGCAGAAAGCACACGCATGCACCAATGTAAAGTCAATGGTGCGTAAAAGTTATCGTTTTACAGATTAAAGAGTCTTCCGACTGGACTAGGACTACCAAACTTTAGAGTTAGGCACTAGAGGTGTGTACCAGTGTGGGAACACCGGCGCTAGTAAGTTACCTCACCCACAGGAAGCGGGTGCACGGGTGCAAAAGTGTGTCAGGTTTCGTCACGCAGTTCGATGGTGCCTGAAGATGAAGATGCTGCAGGCGTCCAGAAGAGAAGTGTCCGGTGCGATCCAAGGGTGGATCGAAGTTGAAGGGTACCTGAAAGCAGAGGGGACAGAGTCTGGGTCACTGGGAAGTGACCAGGAAGGAACCAGGAAGGAACCAGGCAATGTCGGGCGCAATCAGGTCGTTGTTGGGTGCCTTGTCTCTGCTGCCACGTGGACTCTGGGGCACCAAGGATGTCCTCGAGTGAAACACGAGCTGTACCACTCGCTCGCTGTCGGCGGTGTCAGCTTCAAGATCGGAGTCATCAAGTCTTGGCAAAGGCAAATCACGCTGGATTCAAAGATGGCTTGTCACTCAGACCAGCAAGGTCTGAGCGGGTGCTCCTTTTCAGGGGAGCGAGGGCCAATCTGGACCAACAAGATCAGCTGTTCAAATTTAAAGGTTCGTCGGTTCAGGGGCAACTAGCCAACGGGCAAGCGACCGGACCAACGTGTTGAGCAGGAAAATGCAGAAGGGGCCCACGCAGCACTCGTCGAGTGTGGAGGGGTGGGCTTCGGTGCAAAAGCTGCTTGGGGCTGGAGCTTCGCACGCTCCAATGCACAGCTTCGAGGGAGCCTCGGGTGCTGCACGGTCAGCGCTTCGTAGTTACTTCAAGATGGCCGCTCCCACGCTTCAGGTCACCTCCACGGGTCCCAGCTCTGCATGGACTGTGGATCGGGCTGTTGGAAGTCAGGATAGCTGGCTCTTGTTGGTCTCTGTTGCTCGAGTTCTGGCAGGAACTGCAAGAAGGCAAATGTCGAGGTGCTGGATGGTGCCTGTTTGCACAGGGTGGTCCCTCCTTGACCACAAGGGAGATTCTTCAGTCTTCCACGTCGAGTGGGATGTCGAAGGGTCCAGAGTTTCGTTTCAGTCAGGATAATCTGATGTACATTGGCCCTGCTCCCACCTATATTCCAAATCTGGGGGCTGGATTACCTGCTAGGTCCCTCCTATGGGTGGGACCCAGGAAGGGGGTGGTTACACCCCTTTCCTTTGTCCAGTTTGCCGCCAGGACTGGGGCTGGAGTGCCCCAGAACCGGTTTGACTGGAATCTGCCCAGGACACCTTGTGCGCCCCCGACAGTGTCTAGTTTCATTCAACCCTCCCTGCTACAATCCACTATCTCCTGTCTGGGGTGGTGTAACACCTCCCTGAGACAGGAGATCCTTTGATCAAGCCTCCTCTGTCGAGTATCGGTCAGCAGCAGGAGGCCAGACTAGTGTCTGTGCCAGCAGCATCCATTTTGTGATGCTGGGGCTCTGGTTAGGATTAACCGCATTTGCAGTAAGTAACATGTCTTCCCCTCCTGGAGGGGTGGGACGCTGCCCCCATCATCAGAATCGTCGAGGGGGTAGCATTCCACGTTGTATGACACCAAACACAACATGTTTTGATAAAGCCAAACCGGAGTTGCAATAACCGTAAGGATTATAATGCACTTAAGAGTATATGGTATGGCAGTATCACTGGAACAGCAGTAAGGAAAAGGTTCCAAACACTGCAGACAAGCTCAGCTCATGCTAGAGCACCATCTCACATAAAACCAAGCACTCTGCCTCAAGGATTGTAGGCAGTGAGCTAAATAACGGTGATGGATCAAGCCCTGATCTTTGGACTGGGCAAGAGTGGTCTGCTTAATTCAGACACTCTGTTCATCACCACCCCCTTTTCTGAATCATTTTGTCCACCATAAGCGTGGAAGGGTATACTCAGACATGAGTCCCATGCTCACTGCTCCATCAGGATTCAAGCAAGCCGGGCCGACGACGCCTGAAATGGCAGAAACCGGTCCCCGGAAGCTTGTCTCCTTTCTGGTGAAGAATTGGCTTGGTAGTTTGGTCTGCCCTGTTCCCATGATGCACTGGGCCAGGGACAGACTAATTTGCATATAGCCAGGTTCTGAGCTGGGATGGGGCAGTGAGCTAAATAACGGTGATGGATCAAGCCCTGATCTTTGGACTGGGTAAGAGTGGTCTGCTTAATTCAGACACTCTGTTCATCACCACCCCCTTTTCTGAATCATTTTGTCCACCATAAGCGTGGAAGGGTATACTCAGACATGAGTCCCTTGCTCACTGCTCCATCAGGATTCAAGCAAGCCGGGCCGACGACGCCTGAAATGGCAGAAACCGGTCCCCGGAAGCTTGTCTCCTTTCTGGTGAAGAATTGGCTTGGTAGTTTGGTCTGCCCTGTTCCCATGATGCACTGGGCCAGGGACAGACTAATTTGCATATAGCCAGGTTCTGAGCTGGGATGGGGCAGTGAGCTAAATAACGGTGATGGATCAAGCCCTGATCTTTGGACTGGGTAAGAGTGGTCTGCTTAATTCAGACACTCTGTTCATCACCACCCCCTTTTCTGAATCATTTTGTCCACCATAAGCGTGGAAGGGTATACTCAGACATGAGTCCCTTGCTCACTGCTCCATCAGGATTCAAGCAAGCCGGGCCGACGATGCCTGAAATGGCAGAAACCGGTCCCCGGAAGCTTGTCTCCTTTCTGGTGAAGAATTGGCTTGGTAGTTTGGTCTGCCCTGTTCCCATGATGCACTGGGCCAGGGGCAGACTAATTTGCATATAGCCAGGTTCTGAGCTGGGATGGGGCAGTGAGCTAAATAACGGTGATGGATCAAGCCCTGATCTTTGGACTGGGTAAGAGTGGTCTGCTTAATTCAGACACTCTGTTCATCACCACCCCCTTTTCTGAATCATTTTGTCCACCATAAGCGTGGAAGGGTATACTCAGACATGAGTCCCTTGCTCACTGCTCCATCAGGATTCAAGCAAGCCGAGCCGACGACGCCTGAAATGGCAGAAACCGGTCCCCGGAAGCTTGTCTCCTTTCTGGTGAAGAATTGGCTTGGTAGTTTGGTCTGCCCTGTTCCCATGATGCACTGGGCCAGGGACAGACTAATTTGCATATAGCCAGGTTCTGAGCTGGGATGGGGCAGTGAGCTAAATAACGGTGATGGATCAAGCCCTGATCTTTGGACTGGGTAAGAGTGGTCTGCTTAATTCAGACACTCTGTTCATCACCACCCCCTTTTCTGAATCATTTTGTCCACCATAAGCGTGGAAGGGTATACTCAGACATGAGTCCCTTGCTCACTGCTCCATCAGGATTCAAGCAAGCCGGGCCGACGACGCCTGAAATGGCAGAAACCGGTCCCCGGAAGCTTGTCTCCTTTCTGGTGAAGAATTGGCTTGGTAGTTTGGTCTGCCCTGTTCCCATGATGCACTGGACCCGGGACAGACTAATTTGCATATAGCCAGGTTCTGAGCTGGGATGGGGCAGTGAGCTAAATAACGGTGATGGATCAAGCCCTGATCTTTGGACTGGGTAAGAGTGGTCTGCTTAATTCAGACACTCTGTTCATCACCACCCCCTTTTCTGAATCATTTTGTCCACCATAAGCGTGGAAGGGTATACTCAGACATGAGTCCCTTGCTCACTGCTCCATCAGGATTCAAGCAAGCCGGGCCGACGACGCCTGAAATGGCAGAAACCGGTCCCCGGAAGCTTGTCTCCTTTCTGGTGAAGAATTGGCTTGGTAGTTTGGTCTGCCCTGTGCCCATGATGCCCTGGGCCAGGGACAGACTAATTTGCATATAGCCAGGTTCTGAGCTGGGATGGGGCAGTGAGCTAAATAACGGTGATGGATCAAGCCCTGATCTCTGGACTGGGTAAGAGTGGTCTGCTTAATTCAGACACTCTGTTCATCACCACCCCCTTTTCTGAATCATTTTGTCCACCATAAGCGTGGAAGGGTATACTCAGACATGAGTCCCTTGCTCACTGCTCCATCAGGATTCAAGCAAGCCGGGCCGACGACGCCTGGAATGACAGAAACCGGTCCCCGGAAGCTTGTCTCCTTTCTGGTGAAGAATTGGCTTGGTAGTTTGGTCTGCCCTGTTCCCATGATGCACCCGGGCCAGGGACAGACTAATTTGCATATAGCCAGGTTCTGAGCTGGGATGGGGCAGTGAGCTAAATAACGGTGATGGATCAAGCCCTGATCTTTGGACTGGGTAAGAGTGGTCTGCTTAATTCAGACACTCTGTTCATCACCACCCCCTTTTCTGAATCATTTTGTCCACCATAAGCGTGGAAGGGTATACTCAGACATGAGTCCCTTGCTCACTGCTCCATCAGGATTCAAGCAAGCCGGGCCGACGACGCCTGAAATGGAAGAAACCGGTCCCCGGAAGCTTGTCTCCTTTCTGGTGAAGAATTGGCTTGGTAGTTTGGTCTGCCCTGTTCCCATGATGCACTGGGCCAGGGACAGACTAATTTGCATATAGCCAGGTTCTGAGCTGGGATGGGGCAGTGAGCTAAATAACGGTGATGGATCAAGCCCTGATCTTTGGACTGGGTAAGAGTGGTCTGCTTAATTCAGACACTCTGTTCATCACCACCCCCTTTTCTGAATCATTTTGTCCACCATAAGCGTGGAAGGGTATACTCAGACATGAGTCCCTTGCTCACTGCTCCATCAGGATTCAAGCAAGCCGGGCCGACGACGCCTGAAATGGCAGAAACCGGTCCCCGGAAGCTTGTCTCCTTTCTGGTGAAGAATTGGCTTGGTAGTTTGGTCTGCCCTGTTCCCATGATGCACTGGGCCAGGGACAGACTAATTTGCATATAGCCAGGTTCTGAGCTGGGATGGGGCAGTGAGCTAAATAACGGTGATGGATCAAGCCCTGATCTTTGGACTGGGTAAGAGTGGTCTGCTTAATTCAGACACTCTGTTCATCACCACCCCCTTTTCTGAATCATTTTGTCCACCATAAGTGTGGAAGGGTATACTCAGACATGAGTCCCTTGCTCACTGCTCCATCAGGATTCAAGCAAGCCGGGCCGACGACGCCTGAAATGGCAGAAACCGGTCCCCGGAAATTGTCTCCTTTCTGGTGAAGAATTGGCTTGGTAGTTTGGTCTGCCCTGTTCCCATGATGCACTGGGCCAAGGACAGACTAATTTGCATATAGCCAGGTTCTGAGCTGGGATGGGGCAGTGAGCTAAATAACGGTGATGGATCAAGCCCTGATCTTTGGACTGGGTAAGAGTGGTCTGCTTAATTCAGACACTCTGTTCATCACCACCCCCTTTTCTGAATCATTTTGTCCACCATAAGCGTGGAAGGGTATACTCAGACATGAGTCCCTTGCTCACTGCTCCATCAGGATTCAAGCAAGCCGGGCCGACGACGCCTGAAATGGAAGAAACCGGTCCCCGGAAGCTTGTCTCCTTTCTGGTGAAGAATTGGCTTGGTAGTTTGGTCTGCCCTGTTCCCATGATGCACTGGGCCAGGGACAGACTAATTTGCATATAGCCAGGTTCTGAGCTGGGATGGGGCAGTGAGCTAAATAACGGTGATGGATCAAGCCCTGATCTTTGGACTGGGTAAGAGTGGTCTGCTTAATTCAGACACTCTGTTCATCACCACCCCCTTTTCTGAATCATTTTGTCCACCATAAGCGTGGAAGGGTATACTCAGACATGAGTCCCTTGCTCACTGCTCCATCAGGATTCAAGCAAGCCGGGCCGACGACGCCTGAAATGGCAGAAACCGGTCCCCGGAAGCTTGTCTCCTTTCTGGTGAAGAATTTTTTTATTTTTTTTTTTTATTTATTTCATTTCTAAAGCGCTACAGCTACCCAACAAAGGGTTTCCCGGCGCTGATGATTCCGTGCATTGAGAAAATCAGGATTTTAGATGTTAAACAGCCAGGTTTTTAGGGCTTTCCTGAATTTCAGGTGATTCATTTCCTGCCTAAGAATCAATGGAAGAGTATTCCAAAGGGAAGGTCCCAGATATGAAAAAGATTTGCCGCCCATTCTCGCCAGCCTGATTTTAGGGATCACAAATTGGTTGGCTGTAGCTGAGCGAAGGGTGCGGGATGGACGGTAGGGCTGAATAAGATTTTGAAGATATTTGGGTGCCTTGTTGGTTGCGATCTTATGCATAAGACATAAGGATTTAAATTTTACCCGATTCTCGATTTTCAGCCAGTGCAATTCGCGAATATACTTGGTGGTAGGTGTGGAGATGGGAATTTTCCACAGCAGTCTTGCGGCGGCATTTTGCACTGTCTGTAGTCGTCGGGTTATGGCCTTGTTGGCCCCTAGATAAAGCACGTTGGCGTAATCAAGCCTGGAGGTTATCAAAGCATTGATGACCGATTTTTGGGTGTTATTGGGCAACATCCAACAGATTTTCTTCAGCCACTTTAGAATCGCAAAGCAAGTGGATGATGTCTTAGTAGCTTGCTGATTAAGACTTAATGATTCATCAATGATGACTCCGAGATTGCGTGCTGATTTGACTGGGACCGGGGGTGTGCCCATCACATCAGGCCAGTGCTGGGGGCCCCAGAGTTCTTTGTTTTTGCCCAAAACAAGTAACTCTGTTTTCTCGCCATTAAGTTTGAGAAAATTTTTTCTCATCCAGTCTGCGATGTTAGTGAGGCCGATTTTCAATGACGAGATGTTATTTGGGTCCGAAGATGATAAAGAGAAAATAAGCTGGGAATCATCAGCATACGAGAACATGAGTAGGCCAGACTCTTCTATCATTTTGGCCAATGGACTCATGTAAACATTGAAAAGCAGTGGGCTCAATATAGAGCCCTGCGGCACTCCATGTTTAAGGGTCATAGTGTCAGAGCATGCTGATTGGGAAAAAACTTGGAAGGTGCGTTGTTCTAGCAGAGATTTAATCCAGTTGCAGGCGGCGCCCCTGATACCGGTGGCGTGGAGGGTTTGCTCAAGTACAGCATGTGACACAGTATCGAATGCTGCACTGAGATCCAGTAACAGCAAGGCAACCGTTTCTCCGCGGTCCAACAGTAGGCGGATATTCTCAGTTACGCCCAACAGAGTCGTTTTGGTAGAGAAACCTGTGCGGAATCCTGACTGATGGAGAGGTAGTAGATCATGGGTGGTAATAAAATCAGTGAGGACTCTGTGAACATGTTTTTCCAATATCTTTGCAAAGGTGGGTAGCAAAGAGATAGGCCTAAAGTTGGATGGCAAATTGGGGTCAGTTCCAGCTTTTTTCAGTAAAGGGTGGATCATTGCATGTTTCCATTCCTTTGGTACGATTTCTTCCTGTAGCGATTTATTAAGAAGATTGGTAATTGTCCCTAGGGTTTTGTCATTTAATTTTTTCAGGATAGAACACGGTAATGGATCGTTTGGTGAGCCAGATTTGATGGAATTCAAAAGTTTTCGAACCAAGTCTAAGTCAAGCAACGGCCATTTATCTAAAATGGCTGGAGGTGTTACATCAAGTGGGGATATATAGGAGGGCATCTCTGTTTTCATGTGAGTGATGGGGACTGAAGTGTTGATTTCAGGGCCACTATTAATAGAAGGTAGGATTGCTCTGGACTCGGCAATTTCCTTTGTGGTTTGTTCTATACCCTGATAGATTTTGTCGACTTTTTCTACAAAAAAAGTTGCAAGGGCATCACATTGTAATTTATTTAAATCAGGGGGAGATTGTAATGTAAGGGAACCAGCTAGTTCTCTTACAGTTTTAAAAAGTGTTTTGGACTGACCTAGGGCTTCCGTGATTTTCGTGCAGGCTTGGTAGTTTGGTCTGCCCTGTTCCCATGATGCACTGGGCCAGGGACAGACTAATTTGCATATAGCCAGGTTCTGAGCTGGGATGGGGCACTGAGCTAAATAACGGTGATGGATCAAGCCCTGATCTTTGGACTGGGTAAGAGTGGTCTGCTTAATTCAGACACTCTGTTCATCACCACCCCCTTTTCTGAATCAAGGATTGTAAAGGCCTGCCATAGGAGTGACTGATAGGTATATATGTGTCCAGATATAGGTTTATATATAGGTATACTATATCTAAGCAAGGGGTGATTACACCACCTTGCCCCAGCTGTGTGAACGGCCAGTTATGTCGATTTAAGTACCAGCCAGGGGTGGCAAAAGATATGCTGCAGCCCCTGGTAGGCCTTGGATGCACCTATTCCCTGGGCACCTATAGTGCACTGTATAGGGTCTGATAAGGTGTCCAGTACCAATTTGGTTATGCACCTAGGGTGCATGGAGTCCATTTTAAGAGAGAGCAGATAGCCTGGGGCCCTGATTAGCAGGATCCCAGGCCAACTAAGTCGAAAACCAGCTAAACACTAGGTAAAAAGTCTGGGGTAACCATAGTCAGGTATCCACCTTCCTACATAGCCCCCCCCAAATGAAAGGAGATAAGGCTATTCTTGACCAGGTAAGCCTATATTGCCTAAGTGGCCATATAAGGAAGTACCTGCACTAGCATGGTTACCCCCTGTCTCATGGTCCACTAAGAAATCCCTCACCCTAGGGGTATCAGAGGGTCTCCACCATAGGGAATCACTACCTTTGGTGTGTTTTGGCAAAGTAAAAGGCTGGTGTTGAGATGGAGTACTGAAGTGAGGCTCCACTAAGTTAGGGCTCAGCTTCCTCCAATCCTCTTCCACCATGTGTGCCTTTCTTTCCTTGACTGAGTTGCACTGTGCTCTCAGGGTCAACCTCTGGCTGCCTACAGCTGGAGGCTGGGTACCTTCTGTTGGCTTACTGGAGGGACAGGTCAGGTTTGGGGCCCTTAGGTCCCAGGTTTGGCTGTGCCCAACAGTTTCCATCTGTGGGAGGTCCCTAACTAGTGGTAAGGGGGATCCCTCAGGAGTTTTTAACTTTTTCACCTTGCTAGGGCTGCTAGCTGGTGCCCCTAATCTGCTGATGGGGGTGTTTTATTTGACAGGGGGGCCTTTGGGGTTCACTGACCTCCTTGACCTCTGCAGCCCTGGGCTGACTGAGGCAGGATAGAGAGGGGCAGGTTACCTGCTCCAGACTGGGTCCCACCTTGGAAGGGTCCCCTGACATCAGGGGCTCTGCCAGGCTAGGCTTGACTACCTCTGGGGCAGTTTCTTCACAAGGGGTAAGATCAGTTCCCTGAGGAGGCTGATCCTTTCCTAATGTCTGGTGGGAGGGAGATTTATCTTCCTCCTCAATGCTCTCTGTTTTTGTGGAGTGATCCATAGTTTCAGGCTTCACAACACATGAATCAGTTTGAGTTTGGGCTGTGGCCATCACAGCCCCACCACCTTTTCAGGAAGGGACTCAGTTTGGGTATGGGCTGTTATCATCACAGCTTTGCTAACCTTTTCAGGATGGGATTCTGTTGAAGATGGGGCTGAGTCTTGCACAGCCCTACCAACCTTTTCAGGAAGGACATCTTGGATTGGGGCTGTAGCCATTACAGCCCCACTAACCTTCCCATGGAGATTTACCATTTTAGAATGGGTTTCTTGTTCAACCTCAGCCCAGGCTGAGATTTCCAAATCATTCCCAAGTAGACAATCTACAGGCAAGTTTGATGACACTGCCACTCTCTTTGGGCCAGTGACACCTCCCCAGCTGAGATTTACTACTGCCATGGGATGATTTTTCTGAACTCCATCAATGTTAGTCACCTGATTTGTGGCACCAGGTAAAAGTTGCCTTGAGGGGACTAGATTCTCAGTCACCATGGTGATACTAGCCCCTGTGTCTCTGTAGGCCTCAACTTTTTGACCATTGATGATGGGCTCCTGTCTATACTTGCTCAAAGTGTTTGGGCAATCAGTGAAGTTTGCAAACCCCATGCCATTCTCATAGACAAGAGTATCTGGACTAGGGGACCTGGTTAGGCCAAAATCCACCTGAGCTCCAAAAGTAAACCCACCCAAATTCTTGGGGGTGCTCCCACCACCTGGGGGATTACTGCTGACAGTAACAGGAGGTGTTGGAGCTTTACTTGGAGGTATATTTTCTTTATTGCTATTCCTTGGACAACAGCTGTCTGTTTTCCAGTGGCCAGGCTGTTTACAGTCATGGCAGTAAGGTTTCTTCTGGGTAGAGGAGTTGTTTTGGGACCCACCCCCATCCTTGGAGTTTTGGGGCCCTATGGGAGACTTGTCTTTAGATTTATCCCCACCCTTCTCTTGAGCCTTGGAAGTATCCTTCTTTTTGTCATTACCCTGATTCTTAGGCCTAATCCTGGTTCTGACCCATTTGTCTGCCCTCTTACCCAATTCTTGTGGAGAGGTCAGATCTGAGTCCACCAGGTGCTGGTGTAAAAGCTGGTTCTGACAATTACTTAGGATCTGCTCCCTCATAATCAAATTATACAATCCTGTATAGTCATGTACTTTGCTGCAATGTAGCCAACCTTCCAGAGCCTTAGTAGCACAATCTACAAAATCAGTCCAGTCCTGAGTCTGTGCTTTTTGGGTGTCTCTGAACAACAACCTGTATTGTTCAGTGGTTAATCCAAACCCATCAATAAGAGCACTCTTCAGGACAGTGTAATTTTTAGCATCCTCAGCTCTAACAGTGAGGAGCTTATCTCTCCCTTTCTCAGAAAAGGAGAGCCACAAGATTGCTGCCCACTGATCTTCAGGGACCTGCTGTACCATGCAAGCCCTCTCAAGAGCAGTTATCCATTTGTGGATATCATCCCCATCTCTGTAGGGGGGCACAATCTTACTCAGGTTTCTATGATCATAGGACCTGTCTTTATCCTTTGGGGTAATGCTGCCACCAGTGGGAGTCTCCCCACTCAATCTCTGCTCTCTTGCAAGAGCAAGTCTAGCTTGGGCCAGGGCTAATTCCTCTCTTTCTATTTGGAGATTAACTGCTCTCATCCTGGCCCTATGCTCTTTTCTTTGAGGGGAAGTCATTCCTCTCTGTGATTCCCTTGAGGCACTAGAAATGTGAGAATCCCCGGAAGGGCTTCTCTCTCTCCTATTGCCTGGGAGAATCCTGTTATGTACTCTGGGGAGGTACTGGCCCTCTCCATTTCCATGTAGGTCCAAGTTGGCTTGGCTAAGCCTTCCAACTGGTATCTGGCTAACCCTTTGATCCACATCTGAATCTTCACCATTTGAATCTGGGTTCACCTCCCCATCTTCTACATCTGGGGGGGTGTTCTCAGTATCTGGGGGGTTCACTCCTTCTCCTGATCCTGAGGGAACTACTATAACTCTCTCAAGGTCATCCTTCTCCAGGATGGCTATCATGATAGGAATGGTAGGGTTGTGACCCTTTCTGTAAATTTAATGTAATGTAATGTAATGTAAATTGATACTTGTATAGCGCACTACTCACCCGCAAGGGTCTCAAGGCGCTTGTACGAATACCGCTGTGGAACCCATCCTGGCTTTCCCTGTGAGGTGTCCACTCCTGGGCACCCCCAAGGTGGAGGCCAGGCTTCCTTAGCGTTGTGGGGGCCGTTGTGGAGATTAAGCAAGCTATTGCCCAGAGTTGCAGAGTGGGACTCCATGATTGGAATAGGCACCGAGGCGAGAATTATCAGTTCCGGGGAATTTTTGAGCCCAAGACCCGCCGAGGCGGGGAATTGAACCCTGGTCCCGGGCTAGACCTCTGCATCAGGGTCTGCCGCTCTAACCATTGAGCCACACTTGCAGTGCACAAGGCACTCAAGTCTTTGTAGCTGAATTTGTCATAGCTGGAGGTTGCCTGTGGAGGGTCAACCTTCACAGGTAGAGAGCCTGTAGCTTCACCTGTGCCAGACATTACTCTAGTGTGGTGTAAGTGATGCACCTACCTACACTAAGTGTTTTCCTACTGTACCTTACTAGTGAGTTGTAGTCAGGGTGTGCTAATCCCTTTTTGTCTACAACTACTAAGTTCAGTAGAATTTAATATGCTAAGCTTTGTTTATATGTACCTAGGTACTTAATGTGATCTTTCAATTTGATATAAAGATTGCAATGGTAAAACAACAGCAAGCTCAAATCCGCACCGCTGCTCACCAATGTGAGAAGTTGGCCTGGTATATGATGTCCACAGTTCTGTGGGCACCTTGTATCAGTCCAAACAATCCCTTATGGTGATGGTTGCAAGTCAACCTTATAGACAAGCTATCCTAGGGGTAGCATGGACTAAGCAGCCTTAAAGGCTTAACTCAAGAGGGCATGTGAAGAAAGCTGTTTTACCATAAGCAATCCTGTAATACCAAATGAAAGGACACCACACAAGTTATATATTATAAAAATATATGTATTTATTCTCAGAATAATCCCCACTACTCTTTATGAGCAATGAAGCACAAGCGTTTAAACAAAAGCACAATATAACATATACAAGTTGCACGTTTTTGGATGAGGCCGGTGGCCACTCAAAACATATATCAAAAAAGTGGTATAACAATCACTAATCGATCGGGGGTAAGGCCTGGGGCCTTGTGAATCACTGGGACTACACTGGACTAACCACAGTTAGGACGGGAGTAGCCCGCGGGATTCGGGTGCAGTGCAGAAAGCACACGCATGCACCAATGTAAAGTCAATGGTGCGTAAAAGTTATCGTTTTACAGATTAAAGAGTCTTCCGACTGGACTAGGACTACCAAACTTTAGAGTTAGGCACTAGAGGTGTGTACCAGTGTGGGAACACCGGCGCGAGTAATTTACCTCACCCACAGGAAGCGGGTGCACGGGTGCCAAAGTGTGTCGGGTTTCGTCACGCAGTTCGATGGTGCCTGAAGATGAAGATGCTGCAGGCGTCCAGAAGAGAAGTGTCCGGTGCGATCCAAGGGTGGATCGAAGTTGAAGGGTACCTGAAAGCAGAGGGGACAGAGTCTGGGTCACTGGGCAGTGACCAGGAAGGAACCAGGAAGGAACCAGGCAACGTTGGGCGCAATCAGGTTGTTGTTGGGTGCCTTGTCTCCACTGCCACGTGGACTCTGGGGCACCGAGGATGTCCTGGAGTAAATCACGAGCTGTCCCACAAAGGCTCTCGCTGTCGGCCGTGTCGGCTTCACGATCAGAGTCAACAAGCCTTGGCAAAGGCAACACACGCAGGATTCAAAGATGGCTTGTCACTCGGACCAGCAAGGTCTGAGCGGGTGCTCCTTTTCAGGGGAGCGAGGACCAATCTGGAGCAACAAGATCAGCTGTACAAATTCAAAGGTTCGTTGGTTCAGGTGCCACTAGCCAACAGGCAAGCGACCAGACCAATGCATTGAGCAGGAAAATGCAGAAGGGCCCCACGCAGCACTCGTCGAGTGTGGAGGGGTGAGCTTCAGTGCAAAAGCTGCTTGGGGCTGGAGCTTCTCACGCTCCAATTCACAGCTTCAAGGGAGCCTCGAGTGCTGCACGGTCAGCGCTTCGTAGTTACTTCAAGATGGCCGCTCCCACGCTTCAGGTCGCCTCCATGGGTCCCAGCTCTGCATGGACTGTGGATTGGGCTGTTGGAAGTCAGGATAGCTGGCTCTTGTTGGTCTCTGTTGCTCGAGTTCCGGCGGGAATTGCAACAAAGCAATCATTGAGGTGCTTGATGGTGCCTGTTTGCACAGGGTGGTCACTCCTTGACCACAAGGGAGATTCTTCAGTCTTCCACGTCGAGTGGGATGTCGAAGGGTCCAGAGTTTCGTTTCATAAGTTTCAGTCAGGATAATCTGATGTGCATTGGCACTGCTCCCACCTATATTCCAAATCTGGGGGCTGGATTACCTGCTAGGTCCCTCCTATGGGTGGGACCCAGGAAGGGGGTGGTTACACCCCTTTCCTTTGTCCAGTTTGCCACCAGGACTGGGGCTGGAGTGCCCCAGAACCGGTTTGACTGGAATCTGCCCAGGGACACCTTGTGCGCCCCAGGCAGTGTCTAGTTTCATTCAACCCTCCCTGCTACAATCCACTATCTCCTGTCTGGGGTGGTGTAACACCTCCCTGTGACAGGAGATCCTTTGATCAAGCCTCCTCTGTCGAGTATCGGTCAGCAGCAGGAGGCCAGACTAGTGTCTGTGGTAGCAGCATCCATTTTGTGATGCTGGGGCTCTGGTTAGGATTAACCGCATTTGCAGTAAGTAACATGTCTTCCCCTCCTGGAGGGGAGGGACGCTGCCCCCATCGTCAGAATCGTCGAGGGGGTAGCATTCCACGTTGTATGACACCAAACACGACATGTTTTGATAAAGCCAAACCGGAGTTGCAATAACCGTAAGGATTATAATGCACTTAAGAGTATATGGTATGGCAGTATCACTGGAACAGCAGTAAGGAAATGGTTCAAAACACTGCAGACAGGCTCAGCTCATGCTAGAGCACCATCTCACATAAAACCAAGCACTCTGCCTCCAGGATTGTAAAGGCCTGCCATAGGAGTGACTGATAGGTATATATGTGTCCAGATATAGGTTTAGATATAGGTATACAAATCCAAGCAAGGGGTGATTACACCACCTTGCCCCAGCTGTGTGAACAGCCAGTTGTGTCGATTTAAGTACCAGCCAGGGGTGGCAAAAGATATGCTGCAGCCCCTGGTAGGCCTTGGATGCACCTATGCCCTGGGCACCTATAGTGCACTGTACAGGGTCTGATAAGGTGTCCAGTACCAATTTGGTTATGCACCTAGGGTGCATGGAGTCCATTTTAAGAGAGAGCAGATAGTCTGGGGCCCTGATTAGCAGGATCCCAGGCCAACTAAGTCGAAAACCAGCTAAACACTAGGCAAAAAGTCTGGGGTAACCATAGTCAGGTATCCACCTTCCTACACAGTGGCTTCTGGCTACCTTGATAATCTTGCTCACATCCTACATTTGTAACACACAAATATTTTTTAATTGTCTGTTTTGCCCTGAAACAACTCCCACTAATTCAATTGATTTTTCCCCAAAAATATTTAAATTAATTATAAAAGTCTGGTCTCTTTACCCTAAGATGTTTTCTTTCTTCAACTCTTGGACTGACATCCCATCCATTACTGCATCTAGAGTCCTTTACTGTTTTTTATAATCCACAGTAAATAACAGAAAATCCATTTGAAAAATCCATAGTCCAATGAAAAACGATATTAATATGCACACTAAAAACTGTGCATATAAAAATACTGTACCCAATAAAAAAATCCAGAAAAATAAAGATATGGCTCCAAAAAACGCAACAAATTCCAACTTTGCAATCCAATTCTGATCAAAAGCCAATACAATTTCGAAATCCATAGACATCCAATATGAAGCAACCCAATAAAAAATCCCGAAAATTTATTTTAAAAACGCAACAAATTTCAACAATTCAATCCATCGAGCCCAAAAATCCTGTTGAAAAATACTGATAAACACATCCAAAAGAAATAACTTTCACTAACATTGTAAAAATACCTAACGATAAAAATATATTTGTTAATATAAGACGTATCGCCAAACTAAAAAAAGCACACCTTTCCAAAGACTTTCCTTTCATAAAGTGTTTAATATATATACCATTAACCACTTTATGAAACAAAAACAATTTCTTTTAAAAAAGAGACCCGACGTGAGCCTACTACTGTGTTCGTAAACACACAACAAAACGACGCAAAACACATTTGTTACATCTATCTACCTCCCTCTTCTCTCCTTACTTTACACATTACCACCACACTATGGGGCATATTCACAAGGAGCTATCGCTGATTTAACAGCACTTTATCGCAGCCAAAGTCGTGATAAATTTACCTCCCCATTCACAAGCTGGTGTTAACAGCTCACAGCACCAGTTAACCCGCGATCGCAGCCCCAAAAAACATCACCACAGAGGACCTCCGCAACTATCGCTAATTAGATGCAGAGTAGGCGTTCCTGTGCAAAAAGCTGCGAAAACACGACACCTCAACGTTTACAACGACCAGACAGATCTGCAATAAGAACACTAAACATGCAATAGGGCACGTTAGCAGCAGGAAATGAAGACCTGCTCTGACCTGGTGTAAAGTCGAACGGCAGCCTGCACCACAAAAGGGAGCCCAGCCCAGGGCGTCATCGGAAGGGAAACAAATGCCATGGAGCCACACATCATGCAGCCCGGACACCCAAGAGGGCCACAACACCCACCTGGCACCCCGCTGGACCACCACAGAGGCAGCGCAGACAAAGACAGTGGCCCTACGCATCTTGACCGTCATCGCCTAACAGGCCAATGGCAGCAACACAACAGACAACATATGTCCCAAACCAAGCTGCTGGCTGTGCTGCACCTGTTGGCCCCTGGCACACCCCAACCAACAACCGCCAGAGTTGGCGGAGTCTCCCAGCCAGTCACATCCAAGTTCCCCACACCTGTCCTGGACATCACCATCACCCTGGCATCCCAATCCCCATACGTCCAACACAATGCGCAGGAACCGCTGGAGACCAAGCAAGGACTATACGCCATAGCCGGAAGCACACACGTGTTGGGGGCAATCCAATGCACACATGTCCCAAATGTGCCCCCTGGTGACACAGCACACAATTATCGCACCAAGAAGCACATATCACACATCAATGTGCAGGCTACATCAGAACACCGTGGGACCTTCACCAATGTTGCCTCCAAATACACAGCCAGTGTGCATGATCCCTTCACCCTCCGACAGTCCATCAGCAACCAGCGTTCCCAGCATGGCACCAAGGGAAATGCACAGCCCCCTTAACACCCCACTCACCTCAACTCCACAACCATGCAATCCACAACTCTGGCAATGCACACGTCACAAAATCACTACCAACATGCCCACCCACCAGACTTGACAGAACAAATTACAATGGTAACCTGGGCAAGCCGTGAACATGACCAATCAACGACATGGCACCTCAGCCACACAATAGCCGAATTGGGGAGAAGTGGCAACCAGGCATGTGTGAAGGATGCAGTAGAACCATGATTGGGAAAGAACACAATGTCAAGAGTGGCGATGATGTGCTGGACAGACTGCAGCATGCAGAACACACCCACATCCACGGCGACATAGACCTCTAGTTTATGGAGTGTAGTGGACAGTGGATGCAACCATGTCACCCCAGCCAGTGAGGATCCTTGTGGAAATGTTACCTGTTACACCCCCCGTAAGTGTGAGCAGAGTGAGATGGCCCAGCGTATGCCAGGCCAGCGTAGGGGTGTGAATAAAAAGCATGTAGCCCTGGGCGTGGTCCTCTTCCGGAAAGCCTAACATTTCTGCCAGGGCGGTGCTTCCCACCCCACTACGAGGCCGACGCCGTCCTAATGAGCGGAGTCACCTGCGATCCTGTGCGCCTGCCGTACCCCGGCCTGCTGGTCCACGAACACGTCAGGCCCGCCCCTGCGCAGCCAGGAAACACAGATCACCTGCCGACACCGGCGTGTGTCAAGGAGGGCCCACCATGTGCCTGTGTAAGCTCCAAGTCAGAGGCCCGCGACCCTGCCAGCCTCACAGACCATCGCTGGCCCCCCGACCCTGGCCCTCATTATTCCTTCATCATTAACATACTCCACCAGCATCTTCTGTGGCCCAGTAGGTCCAATTTGTGAAACTGTGTCCTGGGTCCTGAATGGCAGTGACCCCAAATCACGGCCAACCACCACAGCACCAGACCCCCGATCAGTGAGGCATAGTTCCATATGGGCCAGCCGGTGGCATGTGGTGCCGTAAACCCTGTTCAACGGCAGCCGGCGGCACGTGCTGCCACAAATCCTGTTCAACACCAGCCGACGACACGTGGATGAGGGATCAAGACTACCCTGAGGACCAGTAGGTCTCACATCCAGCACCTAGTCGCGAATCACAAATGGCAGAGTCCACATCTGTGGTCGCACATAGACAAGTAAGAGGAAGATGTGGCTCAGTCCGGATGAAAGCCGGGTCACAGTCAGGGAGGTCACCGAACACGTGGTGCCACTGAACTACGCAGGCCAGTGGGGCCACCAACCTATGCCGGGGACACTTGGTGAATGGTCCGTGCTGACTGCTGCCTCCGGTCTACACTGCGGTCCAGTAGGTCATAGAGTCCTGCTTTAACAATGGCAGAGTTCATATCAGTGTAGCGGCATCATCGCAGACTGCATTCCTTCTCAGCCCCAGTGCCACTAAGTCTGTTCCTCGACATTCATGGAGACTCACTGGTCGTACATTGGTGGCGTCTGAGTCTATGGACTAGGGGCTAGTTTTCATCCTCATATAGCTGATACCATATTGGTGGTGAAAACGAGGCTTGCACTTTCCACCCCACAATTTGTTGCTTCTGGATAAAATCATACCTTCCACATCATGCCCTGGAAGACACCTTCCACTGTCCCCCGCAACCCTCTGCAACATACACCTTGGACATTGATGAGGACCCGCTCAGGTCGCATGGCCAATCTGACTGCACCGCAAGTCATCATCCCGTGGCTGGGTGCCTGTGCCGGCTGCATTGCATCCGCGGCCACTAACTCTGTGTTGGTCCGGGCAGGGACCCCGTCTCCTGAGATATTGGATCGCCCCTGTAGAGTTGGCCTTGGGGTCATCAACGGCATTTCTCTGTGGCCTTGCACTCTACGCAGCCTCTGTGCCCAAATGCGTCATATCAGGGCTTACACACCAAAGCAAGTCCAGACCGGCCCGGATGTTGCATCACCGCAGAGGGCACACACCACCCCTGCAAGAACCACCTCCAACCGCCATCTGCCAGAGTCAAAACGGTGGTCGTGACAGACTTATGGAATTGCTCATACCTGTCGCGGAGGCCATCATCGACCTGATACCCTGCTCAGCACTCCAGGTGCCAGTGACTCAGTGCACCGCAGGCCATTGTCCGTTGCTGATTGTGTTTTGTGCTGTGAAGTGGTTTTGCAGCTATGTCACCTCAAACAGTGTGGGTGCCCTGATACGTTGATGGGGAAGATGATGCAGGTCTAACACACCCCACTACATCTTCATCAGGAATATCGAAGGGACACAATCCAAGACTTTTTCTTCACATGAGCACGCTGATCTCTAGTGTCCCAACCCTAGTGCACTGCAACTCACGGACACTTCTGTATGCATGTTGGCTGTCCTCTGGACTTTCTCCGGGTCACTCCATGTTGCTCAGCAGTTGACTCTGTTATGCATATGTTTTCTGTTTCCGTTGCACTGGTGTCCAATGTTCAAGTGGTTTGCCAACACCAGACATTCCGTGCAGAATGGCTTACACTCACCGCACACACATCCAGCACGGGCGTCACTGTACATGTGGACCTGACAATAAAGGGGCCGGGCGCATGTGCCCGTAGCCAGTTCAACATGATATATGCGTGTGTCCCTGTGGTCTTGTTGTAATCATGAGGGCCCTGGGCCTACGACATTACATTGTGCTGTGTACATTGGATGCAGACATGTCACCGCAGGCAGCGGGTTGAAGCTTGGACATGTAGCTTTGTCGTCAACCACTCAATTTGTAAGGGGAGTGGCCAGGGCCGTCGTATGCAGAGCCAACATGGGTGTGTGACTGCTATTTGAGCCCCCTGGGTGTGGTTCTGTACTGTGAATGTGCAACTGCATGTGTCTCTAAGGCAGTGTGGGTTTCCCTAGTGGGGTGTGGGTGGCCCCTGAAGGGTGATAGACACCTAAGTATGTGTCCTAGTCAGCATTACATGGGTTTGCCCCCCACCAACACCTGTTGGGACACCTCTTTTTGGCGTGCTGACACATAGCATTGGGGTGCCATGTGTGGGTGGGTGAAGTGTCGTGAGTCAGCTGTGCTTGCGGGTGCTTCCTGCTGTGTGGTCTGTTGCAGGCTTGTTGTTCTCTTCTGAGTGGCTTGGCTGGCCGGGTCCTGGTGAGGGGTTGCGTGGGATATCCATAGGCTGTTGCAGGGCGTCGGTGTCGATGGTGTGGTGGTCCTCTCCGGCATCACAGGTGTGTTGTATTCTGTGCTCTGCTGAAGGTGTTGTGTGCCCCTCTGCGATGTGAAGGGGAGATGCATGTTGACTTTGTGTTGACATGTATGTTGGCGCATTGTGCTGGTTTGCATGCAGACTGGTTGGCAATGTACATTGTGAATGTTTGGGGGATGCTGGATTCTTCTGCGGGACAGTGTACATTTTGACTACATGACGGATGTGGGGTCGTACGCGTACATTTCCATTTCACATTTTCCGGCTCTATCAGATGTAGTAGGCATGTTTTTGTGCATGTACGGAGCCAGTTGTGTCCCCTGTTCTGCAGTGTCGACTATGCGCATTGTACCACGTTGTCATCAATGTGGGTGTGTTGTTCTTGGTATGTGTGTGTGCTGCAGTGGGCCACGGGTATCTGGGACATGATCCTGGGTGATTGTGGGTGTGCAGTGTGCTACACCTTGTTGTGCATGTGTGCCATTGTGCCCATCTCCCCCGTCCCCCCAGTCCCTGTTCGTTGCACTCTCTGTTGATGTTGTGTCAGGTTCTCTAGAGCTGTGTCCGTACTCCCTACTCCTTGCACCATCTCCACACTGATGACTGTGGCCTGGGTTTCCTCCAGCTCCTTATATGGCACTGGACTGCCACCTCCTGTTGCCATTGGCAGTGGGTTTGTGCCTGGTTTAGGTTGTCACGCCATGCCGGCACCTATTGGCCTCCTCGATTAGCCTCCTCGGCACTCCAACAGCATTCCAGGTGGTCTGCTAGTGGGTCAGTTGTTGGTAGTGTTCTGTCACCTCCATGACGCTGGTCTTGTTTTCCTGTGGTCTGCACCGCTTCTTCCTCTCCCTCTTCTCTTAGGTCTTCCCCGACCCCATTGTTCCTTGCTGGTGGTCTGTGGGGTACGAGTTGGCCTCTGCGCTGGGTCAGGGTGCATCCATGTTGCTACGTGCTTTGGCTTGCTTCGGGTGTGGTTTTTCTGTGGTTTTTACAGTGCATTGTCCCGCCAGACACGTGGGATTTGCAAGCCTGTGGCTGCTTTTCACAGCTTTTTGTACCGCAGTTGGCCTCATCGCATGTTTTTTAGCATTCGCCTATCGCATATTTGCGGTGTGGCATTGATTTTCACGCAGACATTTGACTCATTATCTGGTGTCTATCGCATGCTACCGCCGTGTTGTGAATTCCACGTTGACACGGGGTTATTTTCCCGTGATAGGCTGCGATGTTGAAAGTTGCGTTACGCTACTCTTGCGGTAGTTATCACACGTTCTTGTGAATATACCCCTATGTATTTTAATAATGTAAATTTATCTTACCTTAACACATCTCTCCCTTGCTTCTGTTCTCTCCAGCGATGATCTCTGTAATGATGAAACTCACGTTAACGCATCGACGTCATATCATTCTGTAAAGATAAAAAAGGACGATTTCTCCCATTGAAAGCAATAGAAAAGCATGAGAAAGTAGAACAAAAATGTATATAAAAATGTTACTGGACACAATAAAATATAACATTTATTTTTATAAAATATTTATATTTAAACTGTATTTGTTAATATATTTTTCTTAATTTATTTCAATAATTATTGAATTAAAAAATGGATGTTCCTACCCCTAGGACCCTCCTACATTGCCCAGTAGCAAATAAACACTTAAAGTGACAGGGATTAAGGAGAGCAACATAAGACCAAAACACATCATTCCTTAAAAGACTCTCAAACAAAATCCATAGAAAATAAATGATCGAATATGTTGCGAGGAGCGCCACCAAAAGTCTCTGAAAAACAAACATTTTTCTTGTGCTCTCAACCACTGAGTTTTAGCAGGATAAACATCCATTAATAGTATTTTCCTTCTCTTGCAGATTGCACATATCAAAATCCATTAAATTCATGGGATCCCAATGCAGGAGGCTGAGCGTATATCCAGGATGACTTGCATGCATGCATCTTACCAAATTAGGAGATCAGTCAGCTGTTGGTAATCTCTTTTTGCAACCTTTTGTTGACACGGGCGCAATGAAGAAAGAATACTTTCCAAATTGAAAGAGCACCAAGCAAATCATCAAAGTGCAGGTGCAGCCATTGAAGATCGGTGGGTATCCCTCAAGAGATTGCAGAAAAACAGCAGCATGACCGACAAGGAGAGGACAGCCGAAGTGAGGCTGTCGTGAAGGAAATTAAGTATACTGTCCATGTAAGATTTGCAGGCAAAGACACGTTTCCGATCCCAGTTTTTATGCTGCTGCAGTCAAGGAGCCCAACCACGACCAGCGCAGGTCACACAGGAGAAGCGTAATGACTAGATCTCGCCCCTGCCTCTTTCCTCACTTCTGGGTTTTCGGCTGCATTGCCCTTCCTGCTACGGCTGTGACAGTTCCATACCCTGATTCCTGTCTCTATTTTTTATAATTTTGTTGAAAACATGCATATCAATTCATAAGGTTAACTATTGCCTTTGAGTTTCAGAATATGTGGCATATTTTGTGTGAAGTGAACCTAATAAAAAATCACATTGTTTATGTCAATGTATGGTACAGTTTTCCAGCTTTCAATCTCTCAACAAAACCAAGATATGCAAGCAGCACAGATGAATTAGCTAGAATTTCCCTTGCAAAGATAATTTATTCAAAATTATGTCAATATTGTTTTTGTACAATAAGTGCCTTTTCGTGAAAATTATGCGCAATTTTGCGTATTGTGCAAAATAGTGATTGTGAGTGTTTCATGTGACAAGTGACGTGAGAGAATTCAAGACAAAGGAAAGTAAGGGGTATGGGGTAGGCAGGGTCGGATTGGGATCACAATTTGGCCGGGGCACTTTTATGAAACAGACAAGGAATGTAAGTGGGAGGATATTGTTCTGGGGAAGGACACAATGCCAATGGTGACAATGTCCTACTAGCTGAGGACCTGAAAATCAGCCAGGCACCTTTCTATTACCAAATGATTCCCAGTCCTCCAGCGCAGGAGCACCTGAAAACAGCGAGGCCCCTTTCTATTAAAAAATTAATCCCCAGTCCTCCAGCGCAGGAGCACCTAAAAACAGCGAGGCCCCTTTCTCCTAAAAAATTATTCCCCAGCCCTGGAGCGCTGGAGCACCTGAAAATAGCGAGGGCCCCTTTCTATTAAAAAATTATTCCCCAGCCCTCCAGCGCAGGAGCATCTGAAAACAGCAAGGCCTCTATCTGTTAAAACATTATTCCCCAGCCCTCCAGTGCAGGAGCACCTGAAAACAGCGAGGCCCCTTTCTCTTAAAAAAGGATTCCCCAGCCCTCCAGCGCAGGGGCACCTGAAAACAGCGAGGCCCCTTTCTATTAAAAAAATATTCCCCCGCCCTCCAGCACAGGAGCACTTGAAAACAGCGAGGCCCCAGCTATTTGTAAATTACTCAGCCCTCCCCAGCCCTTCAGTGCCTCAGGACAATGGCGTGGCAGGAGAGGGGATAAAGCAAAAAACACAGCTGCTGGGCCATCCATGGGAGTGGGGGGGGAGACTAAGGTGAAGATGATGCAAGTTCCCAACATCGCCTTGCCCCCATTCTTCCTCACCCACTATGCCCTGAATGAGAAGGGCTGTGGGTGAGGTGGTAATGCAACCACTGTTTCTGGGCTGTGTGGGCCCCAGGGGGGTCTAGGTGAAAATGGCTCATAGGCCTGACTGGGATGCCGATTCTGGCACAGAATCACCCCTCCCCAGCCCACCATCAGTGTGATTGCTTGGCAGGGCAGGGGGTCAAGGAGAGGCCACAGCTGATCATCGCTGAATGGCCGGCCGCACAGCGAAGCTGCTTTCCTATCCCTATCAGTGCTCTCTGTGGACTGGGAAAGGGGAAAAACGGCCCACAGAGAGCACTGAGACACAGGCCCTTCGGCCCATGCCCGAGTGCCCGCAGTGCCAATCCGCCCCTGGGGTTAGGTAGGGAGCTGAAGGGAGAATACCACCGAAGGACAACTTTGCAGCTGATCAGTATCTGGTAAGCATCGGCAACCTTGGGTTCTCTGCCACTGCTACATTATTACACCGAGGCAAAACAGGATACTCTTTTACCTGTAAAGACGAAACTTAAGATGGAACCATTGTACAATGCAAAAGGACTAATCACTCTATGGGGCCCATTAGTATGTCGGGCGGATTGCCACCGCCCGCATGGCGGAGGATATCTGGCCGACATTTCCCCCCGCCCGCATGCAAATACCCCCGCCATATTACTATGGTGGGGAGGCACCCTGCGGATGGAAAGACCGTCCGCCAGTTTTCCACCCAGTCGATGAGTCAACCTGGCAGAAAAGCTGTTAATATGGTGGCGGTGTCTGGTAGACACCGCCATCCGTATGAAGATACATGTGGGGTTTTGCCTTTCCATGGCGGCAACGCCACGGAAAGGCATGCTGTCTTCAACATTGAGGACCTTAGCGGGCCCCAAGGGATTCTGGGGGGTGGGGGTGCACATGGGGGGTACCTATGGTACCCCCCTGAGGTACCCCCTGCATTTCAATGTACAACGTGGCAGGCACCGCGAGGTGCCTGTCAGGTTGTGCATTGAAATGCACAACATGCATTTTTGGCATTGTGGCAGGTGGTGCTTTCAGCACCGCCCGCTGCAATGTTAAAAATGCGGGATGCGCCCGCCAGTGTGGCGGGCACATCCTCATTGTAGTTGCAGGACTGCAGCATGCATTGCGGGCGGTCCCATTTCCCGGGGCTATGGCGAGCCCGCCATACTAATGAGCCCCTTAATGTCCAGAATGTTCGTAGTGGGATGAATATACAATATCATTTTTCCCTAAAAAGATATATTCTTTCAGAAAACCTATACAAACAACAGAACAGGAATTGAACCATTGTAGGTTTTCCTGTGCAGTAATCCAAAAGACAGGCATAGAAAATAATTTTTAAAACTACCCAATGAGGTGTACAAATCATCCTTCAAGAGGGTCTTTAACTGGCAACTCTTAACATAGGAGACATACTTGAAATCAAAAATAATAAACAATTTCCAAAGAAAACAAACGTAGGTTAACAAAAATCATGTTCATCCCGTGGAACATCGACTGAATATCTATATCAAGTGAAGAAGCGACATCACACACCAGAAAAAAAATATCTTAAACTACAGGGCGCAGAGAAGGAAAGAAGGAAGGATCTGCTTCTTATGGTTACCCCCACTATTTGCTTGATGTGACACTGTATGACTAGTCTGACTGTGATTCTGCCAATCAGGACACCAGTCTATCTGCTTTCTCCTTAAACTGTTATGCCAATGTACCTTGGTACCCTCCAGATTGGATACTGGGGTACCCTTATAAGTCCCTAGTATATGGTACACATGTACCCAGGGCATAAGTACCCCAGAGGCCTCCCCTGAGCTAAAGCATGTATTATGCTACCCTTGAGAGGCCATGCAAAATAGAACTACAGGTCTGCCATTGCAGCCGGTGTAAGCTGGTGCTTACACCACTTACTTTAGATATAGGTTCACTATATCTATAGGTCACTTCACTTAAAACTTATAAGATACCCCTATAGCAGGCCTTAACAATCCTGAAGGCAGGGTGCTGAGTTTTACGTTAGAGGGTACCCCTACATGAGCAGAGCCCCTCTGCAGTCTTCGGAGAACATTCTCCCGAGTTGTCTGTGACTCAGTTAGACATATAGGTAGAGTTGCATTATAACCTCGTGGTAAATGCTATCTCGAAATCGGCTCAAACAAAACATGTTGTGTTTGGTATCAAACACCTTGGACTTATACCTCCAACCGGTAACTGGTGTGAGAGGTATGATTCCACCCTTCTGAAGAGAGCTATGTGGGATCACTGGTCTTTCCGGTGCCAGGCTTCTCTACCTGGACAGCACAAAATGGATGCTTCCAACCAGAGACACATTTCTGCCCTCCTGCTGCTGAACTAAGCTCGAGCAGAGGAAGGCAGCACATTAGGCATCCTGTCACAGGGGGCTGTGACCACCTCCCAGACAGAATTTAGTGTACTGGGGCTGGGTGGGTGCACTTCCAAAGTGCCTGAAAGTCTGCATCTGGGGCACACTTGGTGTCCCTGTGCATAGTCTAACTCAAACCAGTTCTGGGAGCCTTTGGCTCCTGCTCTGGCACCTAAACTGGACAAACGACATGGGAGTAACCTCCCCTCTGTCCTGACCCTCCCCTAGGAGGGTCCCCTGAATCTGTCCAACCCTTTCCCATGGGTACATAGGGCTTACCTGGCTGTAGGACCCTAGATTTTATGTGGACAAGATTCTGAAACAAGAAACCACTGACCTTCGACCATCTGGACACTTGGACTTAGCTGGACTTTGACTGTACCCAACTTCATCTACTTCTCCGTCCAAAACATCGTCTACGCCCTTGCACCATACAGGCTCCATGAAGGACCTGTGGACAACTGAAGAATCCCCCTTGGGGTGAAAGAGTCACTCCCCTGCATTTGCAGGCACAATAATGCAACTGACTGGCCTGCTGATCCTGAGCTCCTGCGGACACCAAAGACTACAGCAGCACAGGAGATGGGTTCCGAAGTTCCTTGAGGTTGAGCTGCCCTCTCACCAAGTTTGAGGCCAGTATCTCGTTTGGGCCACATAACCCGAACCCCTGTGTACTGTGAACTTTTACAAGTGCATATGCTTGTTGGCGATCCCTGAGCTTGTGCATTGGACTCCGTGTAGTCCTGATCCAGAGCAGTATTTCCACCAAAGACCTCTGGCCTCCTTGCACAGAGTGCATCATGGGCTGGTATAATAAATACAGGCATGGCCTGTATTTATTAATATAACAGTCTCTACTAGTCTCTACATGAGACTAGGACACAAAGCACACAATACTAAATCAATAGACCATTCTTAAATAGCAAAATACACAGCGGGCTCAGGGGGAGACCGAATCATATACTAAAAAAATGATAAAACAATAATGACTTGACTAGAGCCTAGAGCACGTAGAATCGCTGGGACCCCAAGGAACCACCCAGAGTAGTGACACAGGTAGCCCTCTACACGTGACACGTGCTCTGTCCAACTCTATGGGAAAGTTGCGGGTGAAAATTTACAAGTTAAAGACACTTCTAAGAGGACTTTGAGCAAACTCTTTGGAACTTAGAAAGTTCTAAGGCCAACCCACCAGTGAGATCCAAAGTACCCGTGTTACCTCTACCAGAGGAGGCGGGTGCATAGGAGTCAGGTGGTGTCGGAAACCATCGTCATTTTCAATGGAGAGCTGCATAGAAGTCCTGCTGCCATGAGGGCGAAGAATGTCCGGTGGAATCCAAGCCTTGATTTGAGGTGAGAAGAACCTGAAAGCAGAAGGGACAGAGTCCGAGTCACTTCAGGTGACCAGAGGCTCGGTAGTCGAATGCCCACCGATGTTGAGTGCTTCAGGGATAAAGAAGGGTTGCTTGACTCTGTAGCCACGGGGATCAGGAGATGTCGAGGATGACCAAAGTCCGGAGGTGAGATGTGCCACAAAGGATGTCGAGAGCTGAGGGGTCGAGGTCCGGCTGGAGCACCAACAAACCTTGGCAACTGCAACCCATGCCGTCAGAAGAAACAAGTTACGGTGAGGACCAGCAAGGTCCAAGGGACTCTCCAAGCAACGGGGAGTCAGGGCACATCTGGAGCAACTAGGTAAGCCCAAGAATTAACAAGGTGACCCTTGCCAGGACCCACAGGCCAACGGACGAGGGATCGCGAGGGGACCTCAAGCAAGCTAGCAAAGTACCAGCCCACAGGACACTCATGGAGTGCAGGCCAGAAATCTTCAGTGCAAATACTGCTTGGGTCAGTACTACATGGAGTTCAAAGCACAGGCTCCAGAATCATCACTAAGCATATGCAACTGCAATTGAAAGCGGTGTACAGGGGTTCAGGTTGCACGGTCCCCACAAGGGATACGGGTCTCAGAATCGCTGAGAGGGCAGACCAACCTCAGGGACCTTTGGAAACCCACCTCCTTGCTGAAATCTTTGGAGTCCTCCAAGCCCGGGAGAAGCAATCCGGTCAAATGTGTTTAGGTGCCTGCTTTTGCAGGGGAGTAACTCCTTTACTCCATGGGAGATTCTTCAGTTGTCTAGCATCACGCAGGTAGTCGAAACTTGGATTCTTCTTAGCAGAATCGTGTCCAGGTAAAATCTAAAGTCCTGTAGCCAGATAACCCACTTTATACCCATGGTAAGGGGTTGGTTGTGGGCCCTCCTAGGGGAGGGGCAGGACAGAAAGGAGGCTATACCCATGTCCTTTGTCCAGTTTTGCACCAGAGCAGGAGCAAATGGCTCCTAGATATGGTTTGAGCTGGACTATGCACAGGGACACCAAATGTGCCCCCAGTGTAGGCTTTCTTGCACTCTAAGAGTACACCAACCCAGCCCCAATACACTAAATCCTGTTTGGCAGGGGGTTACCCCTCCCTGTGACAGTATGCCTATTGTCATGCCTTCCTCTTCACGAGCTTGGCTCAGCAACAGGAGAGCAGAATCGTGTCTATGGCTGGCAGCATCAATTTTGTGCTGCCCAGGTCGAGAATGATGGTACCGGGTATACCGGTGGCCCACATATGTCCCTTTGGAAGGGTGGAATCATACCTCCCACGCTAGTTACTGGCTTGCAGGTATGATTCCAAGGTGTTTGACACCAAACACAATATGTTTCTAAGCAGCTGTTTTAAATTTAGCATTTACCGCGAGGTTATAATGCACTTAAACATTTATGTCTGGCTGCATCACAGACAACCCCGGAGAATGGTCTCCGAAGGCTGCAGAGGGACTCTGCTCATGCAGGGGCATGCTCTCATGTAAAACCCAGCACCCTGCCTTCAGGATTGTTAAGGCCTGCCTAAGGGGTGACTGATAGATATTTAAGTGTAGTAATTTAAATAGATATAGTGAACCTATATCTTATGTAAGTAGTGCAAGCACCAGCTTACACAATCTGCTGTAGCAGGCTGGTTGTGTCAATTTGGATGGCCTCTCAGGGGTGGCACAATACATGCTTCAGCCCATGGGAGACCTCTGGGGTACCTATGCCCTGGGTACATGGTGTACCATATACTAGGGACTGATAATGGAACCCCAGTATCCAATCTGGAGTGTACCTAAAGTACATGCATATCAATTTACAGGAGAAAGCAGAAAGACTGGGGTCCTGGATAGCAGGATCCCAGTCAGGCTAGGTCGAAAACAGTGTGACATCAGCATAAAGTGGGGGTAACCACAGAAGCAGATACTACTTTCCTGCAGTCTCTACCGCAAAAAGTCTTAACCTGTAGTCCAGAGACACCTAGTGGTCCATGGCCCCTGCTCAGAAAATGTATTATTATTAGGAGAGTAATAAAGAAGCAGAATGTAAAAGTTACATTTTCAAAAAGCTCCATAAAAGTGAAAGTATTTGAAATTAAAGGATAAATATTTAGTTGGTGTCCTCAGATTGGTTCATGGGAGCAGTGCGAATGCATCAAACTGTATATAGTATAGAGGATGTGTGGTCTAAGGTGAATATAGAAAAGCCCCAATCTTCTTGTTAAAATGAAAATGTTGATTTTTTTAATTTGTTTGTGAAATAATTAAATATTTTATCATTTGAGTATTTGTTTGTTTGATGAATGCTTGTTTCTGTATTTTTGTGTATTGTTTCGAGATTCAAATAATTTGAAATTGCTTATGTCACGGCCCTGGCGTCCATAAATGACTCATGAGTGGTGGGAGAAGGGCGGGTCCTTGGATTCCAGCAATGATTATGTGGTGGTCCACAGAAGTCCAAAGATAACACTTTTAAGGCGCAAGGGGCACACTAGCCAGAGCTACTCCACTTATCTAAGACACTTGAATAGCATTACAGTGCCATGTGCGCACCTCCGGAAGTTCAAGCTCCATAAGCCTCATGCATTATGCATGTTTGTGAGCTTTTCCTTAGGCAACCATACCACTGTTGGCTCATGCACCTGGAAAACAAACAATAGAATCACAGCTGCATGGACGGGAAGGTCTTTTTCCGTGGAAGCACACAACTTCTGTCCAATAAAAACATGAAGTCCTGTGTACAAACATGGTGGCGAGCTCCTCTTTGTAGTACTCCTGCAAGTGCTTTTTTAGGCTGCACTATCAAGCCAGATGTAAAAACTGAGCAAGTGGAAAAAGGACTTCAAAGTTGGCTCAAAATTATCTTCGACTTGTAGAAAAGCCAGCCTAACTGCTAAAGGAGGATGGCTTAGTCCTGAACATCAGGGCCCATTACAGAAAAACTAACACTAGTGGCCAGTTACTTTACTGTCAGTCAGCACGTTCATGGGTATTGCAAATTGCATATTGATGCTAGCATATCCTCACTTCTGAGGTGGGGTGGAAATGCATTTGCCACCAACGCTTCTTTTACTAATATGACATTGCTTCAATCAGCTAAACTAAATATTATTAAGGACATGCTCAAAACATTTTGACTGGTTCTACTGCACGTCTTTGGTGGTAAGCTAAGGCAGTGCTTGCTCCAAGCCACTTTTACCACTGTATAATAAAAAGCTGTTTATTGAGGTGTTAATGTGTGACAAAACAGTTTTGTGAATATTTGTTGTGTGGCATTTTGTTGTGGTGATATATTTTGTTGTTCTTTTATGTTGTTTTTGATCAATACTATTGCAATGTGTTGTGGAGACCTGCGGTTGCTGGGTTGTTTGTTTTTACTGTTTTGTTGTGTTGTGTTGCATTGTGTAGTGGCCAGTAAGGTTTTAACTGTGTGTTTATCTTGCATAGTGTGAGTTTTTGTGTTATGTTCTGCGGTTTATTTTAGATATCCCAACAAAGGTTGCTAGATTTCCTGCCAAAAGTAACACAGTTGTTATAAGCAACCATTGTTTGCTGTTTGAGGTTATAAAATACTGCTCAAGCTGTTTATGACACCTGTCAGCCCAAACCTTCGCAGAAACTATGCCTTAACACTGACATTGTTCACTTGATGTGCTGCTAGGGTCTCATCTTAAAATGTAGTGCCGTTGAAAATGTACGAGAACTAAGTGATTTGAACTGAATTAATCAGGCAAAATAAGGACCCTGCGACACCACCTCTCCTTTGTCATCACCGGAGGGTTTAGTGCCGTGCATTATCTCAGTCTCAAATTTTGTCAGCAGGTTTTGCTTTTACCCTTTGAGAAGACCTTCCCTATTTTCATTTTCGGTAGTAATTGCCACTATCTTTGAGCAGCCATATTTTCGACAACGGAGATTACGTGAGGGGATTCAATTTCTGCCCGTAGCAATGCGTTTAATGTCATATAATACGGTACCACGGATGGCGCAAAAGCGCAATTGTGATTCACAAGCTGATAGGTATTGGCCCTTCAGTAAAAGGCAGCAATATAACCTCACTGCCGTTTTCCAAAATGTGCCAGTAACATTCAGAGCGCACTTGCAGGGGCTTCTATCCTCTAATCACAGCTTTCCCACGTGGCCTCATTGCGTGTTGTTCTGCTGCCTGGTCCTGGTGGTGTTTATTTCGTGGTCCCTAAGGCGCCAAGGTTCGTGACAAAGACTCGTTATTGCATGCACTGCTCATTCCAGAGAGGCATTTTTGCCAATAAGCTGTTCAGACCTCTAGTTCAGCCTTCTGTTGCTATTTTCGGTTGTTACAGTGGTATGTTCCTCTTGTTATTTATTGGGAGAGATGGCTTCCTTCCATCTGAGCGCTCACTTCAAAGGGCGCTCAGCTGACTCATCGCTTCCTGTGTCCTGGTGAGATGTGCAGCTGCTGACAGACACAGGAGATTGCCTGCGTCACCACTGCTCGAACCTGTACCAAGACACGCGTACATCCCAAGGGGATTCCCTCAGGCCAGGGCTGTATGTGGGCAGTGTCGCCTCCATCTCAGATTGCCTGGTCTCAGACCTAGCAGTAATTACAAACTAATGGCCATAATTACAAAATAATGGCGAAGCGCGGTGTTACACCACAATTGGTAACATTCTGAAAAGCAGGAATGCGCGATATTTACAATAATACGGCACACCCTTGCATTTCCCTTAGCGCTGAACGCAAAATTTAGCTGTCTTGTGCTAACGCATGCACCCTAGCACGATAGTGCAAGAGTGCCTTCGTTTCAGGGAATGATATTTCATGCACATAAACTATTACTAATGGTGATTTGTAACTTCTATGTGTACTGCATTCTGCCGCACATATAGAAGTTGCAATTCGTCATTATTTAATGATTGTTTATATGCAGGAAGGGACACCTTCCTGCACATGAACAATCACAACTGGCGATTTGCTCTTTCTATGTGTGCTGCAATGCAGCACACGAACAGCAAAGCGAGTAAAAATTAATAATTTCTCCTTGCTATGCCAGTTTAACACCAGGTTTTCCCTGGTCTCAGAGGAAGAGGTGTGGCTCCGCGGCCAGGTCGACTGACGCTGGAATCTGGGGACCACAGTTCGATCCCTGGCTCCGGCGGCAGGTTAGCCGCACCATGTGACTCTGGGCAATAGCTCACTTAATCTTCCCGACGGCCCCCAGCGCCTAGCCCCTTACGGGTGATTGTGCGCTTTACAAATGTGGACTTTACTTTACTTTTCTTGGCGCTGCCCCATATTTACGCCAGCCCAGTAAATATGGGGCAGCGTTAAAAAGTGATGGGTGTTTCAGCGGAATGCCCACTGCAACACCCAATCCCTGCCCCTTTCGCGCTAAATTGTGCGTGAATAGCAGCATTATTTACAAGGTGGCGTTAAGCCAAGTTAAGCCTTGTAAATAAGGCAAAGAGGTTATCTCTACCAAAATGACAAAAAAGTGACGTTCTGCTGGCGATAACCCCTTGTAAATATGCCCCTAACTTTAAAACAGGTACCTATCTGGCCCTACATTTAGGTGTTGAACTTCGCCAGCAAGAGACTAACCAGTATCTAAAAACCATGACTCAAAAAACACTTAAGGGCTGATTATGATCTCGTTAGGAAATTCTTCTGACCAATTCTTCCTACCAAATCGGTTTTGGAAGTGTTTCCGAACTATTCGGGTTGTGCAAGTCCAACCAACTGAGTTCAATGGGAGCCTGTCTATAGGGCTCTGTTTTGTGACCTGGCACAGGCGGTCCGTTTTTTTCTGGACTGCAGTGACAGAAGTCACGTCAATGTGCACCTGCCCACACAGCTCACGTCTCACTAGTGGAGTAGTTACAGCATGACGTCATGGCAGGTGAGCGTTGTAGGGGAATGGAAATCCTTTACAGAGAGTAATTTTCTCTTTGGATTTCCCTTCTCTTTTTGAAACTCAGAATCAGCAACATTGTCGTGGTGTCACCAGGGCTTTAAGTGAAAGCTTTTTCAATATTATATACAAGCCATAACCACTGCTATTTATCTTATGCAATTAACAACCATTGACAAGTCCCGTCTTGTTGTAGGTATGGTGTATCATATATCTGGATGCAATGACAGAAACAGCAAAATACAAGTCGGGCGGCACACTATGCTAAACACAGATATTTAGTTCACGTGCTTTAAGCCACCCCAATAACTTACACTGGCCACGCCCCTTTTACAAAAAAAACCCAGTTTTTTCTTCCCACTTAAACCCAGGTTGCAGCAACTCTTGTTGATTTGCACAGCCCACAAGTAACCATCCCAGTGAAACGGGGAATTGTCTTCTTTCTTGTTTCTTGGAATAAAGCAGGATTAAAAAGAAATTTAGAGACCGCCGATTGAGCTTCATAAACCATGATATTTGCTGACTTCAAGAAACCTGGCAGCTGACGAGATCCCAATGGATGGTTTTACAAAATTCCAAGTAGAAGCAGCATGTTCAAACAAGCATTGACCAAGCCAATAGGTAGCGCCTTTGAGAACTAAAGGCTTTGCCATTTGCTTTAGCAAAACTGCACTGTATTTACGATTTCTTGCAGCATGGCTAAAGATTTAAAAAAAAAAAAAGGTTTTTGACTCATGTGCCAGCATTATTTTGTAGGCGTGCAGCAAATATGTGAGCACATACAAAATTAGTCAGGCACTTTCCTTTTTCTTTTTAGTTAATGATCCGAATTGGTTTAGTAACTAAACAGAAAATGAAAAGAACAAAATATTTTTTTAGGTGGCTGGGGGAGCAGAAACAACGGAGCAGCACAGTTCATGGACGCAACATGGGGGAGTACGTGTGGGGGGCGTGAGGAAGCAACACATGGGAGGGCAGGGACACAGAAGCACCACGGGGAGAATGTGAGGGGCCAGGGGCAGTAGCAACACGAGGGCTGGAGGAAAGCAGTACAGGTGACAGAGAAGGAGAGCACGGGTGAGGGGAAGAAACAGGGGCAAGTGTAATGTGGAGGGAGCAGGGAGAAGCAGACGTGAGACAGAATAACATGATGTGTAGAGGGGAAAGAAGTACACAAAGGAGACAGCTCGAAAACACAGGCACTCTCATGAAGTGCTTAATACAAAAGAAAATAAGTTTTGCAAAAGCAAGTAGTGGAAGCAGCGAAGGCAACTAATCGAATGAGAAGTCAGAAGGCATTTGCTCCATCGCGGGGACACACTCAACAATCACAAGCTGGAACACGAAAAGAAGCAGGGAAATGAGAGTGGGAGGAAACCCAAACAATAGTAAGCAATGGGCGGACTCCAAGCCACTATATGTTCTTGATGAGCCACAATATGTATCGCAACGGACAGCACAAGCACTGTCTACTAAGCTTCAACCTAAAAAGGGAAGGCCTACAGCAGGCTTTTTGATCTGGATTTTAGTCGTTTTTTCTGCTGATGCAAATGTAAGCCAGGAGATAAGAAGGCATATAAAGCACATTATTGAGAAAAAAATTACGTTTATCATCATAAATGTGTACAGCCCTCCAGGGAGTTGTAAAGAGGACCTAGTCATGCCAAATTTAGAGACATAACTGTCTAATACCAGGGCCAAACAAGAAACCAAGCTTTTTCAGATCATATTTGTCTGTGGTGATTTTAATGATTTTAATACAAGAACAGATATTTGAATGGCTGAAAAGGAACTCCAGAAGAAAGAAAAATTATGGGGCAAAAACGTTCCTGATGCCATGGAGCAAAACTCCAGAAAGGTAGGGCAGCCAGCAAATTTAATGGCAGCTGGAACCTGGTGCGAGTAATGGTTCCGATACCTCAAGAAGCCTACAAGATCCAGAATTCCCCGGGACTCTGCATAAATGGGGAAGTTGCCGATCACTCGGGATCCAGGAAAAAAGTCCACCCACCTCTCGTCTTTCTCCGCAGAGACGTGAGGAAGCCAGTGAGGGCGGAGCTAACCCCGGAACCAAGAACGCCTCTTCCTTGAAAGACAGGATTTGGCAAGAGGAGGGCGTGTTATTCTGCGAAAGCGGAACCCGAGAGGAGGAGCCGAACGTGGAAGTGCCTGGCGAGTTGGAGGAACGGGAACACAAGGAGGACGCCGCAAGCGAAGACGGAGAAGACGACCACTGGACTGAAGATTGGTGGCGTCCACCGGAGGAGGCTGAGGAGCAGCCGTAACTCCGGAGAGTTATGGCAGTTGAGGGGGGCGAAAACGAGGGTGGAGGTAGGGAGGGGTTGTAGATAAAAGGGAGGGTGTTGTTTTTTGATTGACACCTTTGGTACCTTGGACCTTTCTGCACTTAACCCCCCCCAAACCACCGCATTACCCTTGAGTCCTTCGGAACCGTGAACCCTTCTGCACTTAAACCTTAAAAAACCCACACTACCCGTCAGTAAAAGAGAAAACCTCTATTCCTAATCACCTCTGTTTCCCCTGCCTCATTCAGAAATAGTACTTTCAAACCACTGGGTGTTGGTGACGGTAGCCTATAACCTCATACTCTTCCCGGACGGCACATTAGTTCAGATCTCCTCACCCGACGTCTGGAATATGTGCCCCCTTTTAGTCTTTTTACTTCTCCTCACCACCGATTTCCCAGTAACACCCCTCTCATATTCCCCCCGCACTCCTTCTCCCCATTTTCCCAACATGGCCACCACTCGAGCTAAGGTTGGAATTAATTGCTACAAAATCATTTATCCTCCCGGCCAGACTAAAGCTTCAGTAAAATGATTGAGCATAACACTATTGAATGTTTCCCAGATTCCCTTTTTGTTGATTGTAAATAGTCAATTTGGGAGGCGCAAAAATGATTTCCTTTTCTTCACTCACGACACCCCCTCTTGGTCCACCAGTTTTTATAATTCCCTTAACGTCACCTCCTCCTCCTCTATCCCTCATGGGAAACAACTAAAGATTTCCCCCTCTGCGTATTTCAAGGGCTCCCTCACCATCTCACTCTATAACAACGGTGCTGTCATGATTCAAGGTAAAGACACCTTTCTCTCTCTCTTTGACCACCTCTTCCCCTCCCTACTCCCCTCCTCTGTGACCAGGTTTTCCCCTGACTCTCCTTCTAGCTCCACCCACTACTCCCTTTCTCCTCCCCTGACCCCCCTACACTCCAATAGGCTGCACCATTGGGAGGCACAGGTCGGCCCTCTTCCATCCCCCTCCCTTGTGCCCTCCTCTCCCTTTCCTCCCACTTCACTGTATGCCCCCCCCTTATCACGTCAGCCTTACCGCTAGCTAATACGCTCCTCGTCCAATCTGCATCGTCCCGGTACTCCATTCTCATCTCCTCCCCCCTACTCCTGCCTGCTACTCCCTTTTTTAGTCCACCCCTCCGCAAACCTTCTCCCCCAGCTAACTTTCCTTTTGCTCCCCTCATCCCTCCCTCTCCCCCTCTTCTCTACCCCCTCCTCACCTCGCTTCTTACCCCGATTTCTTCACAATCCCATTGCATCTCTCTCCTTCCCCCCTCTCCACCAGCAATGCTGTGTTGCCCCCTTTCCCCCCTGGTAACCCTTTCCATCTCCCTCCATCGGGCCCAGCAGAACCATCTCCTTCCTTCAACTTCCCCTTCTCCCAACCCCCCTCACTCTGCCAGATGCCGGTTCCCTCACAGACACCCCTCCTAGCCAACAGGACCTCCCCAACCACCTCCCCTCTTTTCCTCCCAAACCTCCTACACTCCTATGACACCTCACAGTCCCCCCCTCTCCTTTTACCCCACCGCCTTGATCCGCACCTATCTCCTCCTAAATATGTCCTCAATTCCTTTCCTTCGTGCAATGCCAACAAAGACAACTCTCCCTTCACATCTGATACACCAACCCCCGCTCTCAACCTCCACCTTTCCCCACCTATGAACCCTATACCCCAACTCTCCTCCTGTCCCCCCGCCTCTCCCTGCCTTCACCTATTTCACCCCATCCTTTTGCCATCGTGACACCCAACCTTCCGTGCTCTGCCCTACTTTCTCTTGAAAATAGGCTAGACTCTCTTATCCCCTCCATTTCCCAGCTTGTAGCTTCCATTTCACTTTTAAGCTCTAAGATTTCCACTTTCCCATTCACCTCGACTCCTTTGGAAAACTCTCACCTTCCCACGAGATGCACCTCGCTCCCTCACCCCATCATAGCCAAGCATAACCTGTCGTCTGCAAACATCGTTCACTCACACAAGCCCATGAACGCCACCCTTCTTCAACCTACATCTCAGAGTAACCCAACTATCTACACTATTCCGACCATCTCCTCTGTCAGAACCAAGCATCCTCCTAAACCCTCCCGTGCACCCCGGTATAGGCACAATATCCCTATCACCTTTCTTAGCCCAAGTGCCCCCATCACCAAAACAGTCTCGACAGAGCTGCGCTGTCTGCTCCACAACTGCAGATCTGCAATAAAGCACAAACTCGAAATCTCTGATACCATCACCCTTCACAATATGGACCCATTCTTCCTAACAGAGACCTCGTTCAATGGTACCTCTCACTCTATATTTGATCTCCTATTACCCACAGGCTACTCTATCTTCAGGAATGACAGACCTATCAAAGTTGGGGGAGGTGTTGCAGTCATCTTTAGAAACTCCCTTCAACTTAAGGCTTTTCCCATCAGCGCCTTCCGCACTTTTGAATGTCTATCTCTTGAGCTTCAACTACACCACCGCTCACCCCTCAGATTCCATGTCATATACCGCCCACCTGGCAGCGGCCCTTCGTTTATGAAGGAACTCACTGACTCCATCAGCGACCAATATTCGCAAAGTGACAATCAGACCTTCGTGGGTGACTTCAATCTCCACTTGGGCTCTCTGCAAGACTCGTTCGTGAACCTGCTGGCCACCTTCCTCTCTACAAACGATCTTATCCAACACTGCACAGAATCAACACATTCTAAAGGCTCAATCCTGGACCTTGTTATTTCTAAAGCAGGCATGCTTTCTATCGCTACCCCTATTCACGTAGACTGGTCTGACCACCTCCTCATTCCATTCTCTCTTCACCTAGCACACTCTATAACTCTTGGCCAACCTAAGAGGGCTACCTCCTGGTTCCGTGACACTAAAAATATTGACACTGTTTCCCTCTGTGAATCAGCTTTGCTGTCACTTCAAAGGCTAGACCCGAACCTAGATGTTGACGATCTCACCTCCCAATGCCTCTCATTCCTGGCAGTAGAAATCAATAATGTCGCTCCTCTCCAAAGCAAAAAGAAAAGGCCCATTCCCTCAGCACCTTGGTTCAACAAATCCCTCTATGAAGAAAGGAAGCACCTAAGACTCCTGGAGAAACAATGGAGGCAAGCACCTTCCACCAATAATTTGGCCATGCTTCGTTCAGCAAGATCCAAGTACCACAAGCACATCTTCCTTGGGAAAGCATCACACTTCAGAACCCTCCTTGACTCAGCCAAAAATAGACCGAAAAAACTATTCAATCTCATCAAGAATATTAACTGCTCTCCCCCAACCGCCAAGTTGGAGGATTCTACAAAGAAAGCTGCAGATTTCGCTGTATTGTTTGACAAAAAAGTGAAATCACTTGTGGATCAGGTCGCTCATCCTACCCCTCCAGAGGAGCGCAAATCACTAGCCATTTGGCAGAACTTTGACCCCATTTCAGAAGATGTCCTCCTCAAGTGCATCCTCGAAATAAAGCCCTCCAACCATTCTCTTGACCCCATCCCTAGTGCCATCGCCATTGACTTCTATACACATTTTCTTCCCTATTGGACCACTCTGGTCAACCTCTCCCTCTGTCAAGACTCCCTTCCTGTTCCCTTTAAAACTGGGCAGGTCACCCCTCTGCTTAAAAAACCCACTGCGGATGCGAATTACCTCAACAACTTCCGCCCCATCACTAACCTACACTTTCTTGCGAAGATCACAGAAAGATGTGTTGCGAAACAACTCTCTCGTCATATCAAGGACAATGATCTTCTTGACAATTTTCAGACTGGCTTCATCCAGAACTGCAGCACTGAAACAGCCCTGCTGCAAGTGATTGATGACGCGCTGCGGATACTCGATTCGGGGGGGTCTTGTCTTCTAATTCTCCTTGACCTTTCTGCAGCCTTTGACACTGTCAATCACAACACCCTCCTCAACACTCTTCAACAGAGAAAGGGCATGGAGGGCACTGTGCTTAAATGGTTTGCTTCCTTCCTCTCTGATAGATCCCAAATGATCAAAACAGCGGACAGTCTTTCATCTCCTTTGGCGGTGGGTCAAGGTGTTCCTCAAGGCTCTATACTTGCACCCACATTGTTCAATCTCTATTTGGAACCACTGGGAAATCTCCTAAGTAAATCTGGGGTACACTATCATCTCTACGCAGACGACACTCAAATCTACCTCAAGGTTGCCTCCACTCATGATCTCTCCGTCCTAAGCTCTACTTTGGACTCCATTCAAAACTGGATGTCAACACATCAACTGATTCTGAATCCCTCCAAAACTGAATTCCTCCTCCTCTCCTCCACACTTTCTCCTCCCCCCGTTCAATCATGGATGGGCCAGATGAATCTACTGAACAATAAACCCATCATTGTCGACAGCGCAAAATCCCTTGGTGTCATCCTCGACACAAAACTCAATCTACTCTCCCACATTAATTCAATTGCAAAGTCTGCTCGATACCAACTGCGCCTTCTTTGGGGGATTCGTCGCTTCTTCCCGGAGCATGACCTTAAAACTCTGGTCCAATCGCTGGTCCTCTCCAGACTGGACTACTGCAATTCTCTTCTTACTGGCCTCCCCAAATCCCACCTGTCCCCCCTCAAGTCTGTTTTCCATTCAGCAGCTCGTTTTATTTATGGGGCCAAAAGAAGCGACCACATCACACCCATGTTATCCACCCTCCGCTGGCTTCCCATCGAGGCAAGATCTATCTACAAGACTGCCTGCATTACCCACAAAGCCTTGCACTCATCCTCTCCTCGCTACCTGGCGAATAATCTGAAACTCTCCGGAGGCTCTGGACCATCACGAAATGCGGAAAATCTACTGCTTGAACCTCCCACTTTCAAGAAGGAAAGATCGATGGCCCAATCCTTTTCAGGCAGCGCAGTGAGAATCTGGAACTCACTTCCGCCCCAGCTCCGGACCACCACCTCCTCCCAGGCCTTCAAAACTGACCTCAAAGTTCTCCTCCTTCAAAGACACTTCAAACTTAATTCACGCCCTCTCTTTTACCTGAAGGAAGACCTTCCATTATAGAAAATTCTTCTTTCCATGACTATGGAAGTGCCTTCCCAGTGTGTTCTTGTGGTTTGAGAGTCTGCCATTTATTGCAGTATTAGCCTTCTACCTATGTTTGGCACTCGTTCATAACATGCACACGTCACTTTTCTCTTGTACCACACTGTTTGCTACCTCTTACATTGTTTGCTTTCGATTCTTGCACAAGTGCCACCATTGCCTACGTAATGTTTGTTTTTGTAACCTGCACACATGTCACTTTTTTCTCCTGTAATGCACCGTTTGCTACCTCTTGTATTTTGTTGGCTCACGATTGTCACTTTTGCCTCATGTAATGTAACGTTTGCTTTTGTAATTTTCTCACTTGTAATGTTCTCATGTATCAGTTCTGTTCCTATTGTGAAGCGCTCTGACATATTCGGGTAAAGTCTGCGCTATATAAAAATGCATAAATAAAATAAAATAAAATACTACAATACCACTGACGGTCCTCATTCTTTCTTTTCTCCTTAATGAACCTCCGGAATCGGACACCATCACGGAGAGGGAGGAGTCTCAAGCCACGGCCACTGTCCCCATACTGGAAGACATCAAGACCCCTGTGACAACACCTGAGGAGTCAGAAGAAGAGGACCCTTGTTTTACCACATCACCTTGCCACACTGTACTTCCTGATAATAAATCAGCCACTATCAGACAATACATCCAGCCTCCACGTTTATATATCCGACCTGTCCTCCCACAAACCCTTTGAATATTTAATTGGTACTCTAAATCAGACACTCAAGAAAGATATACATGCCATGCAAGAACCAGAATGAGGGTAATTAACTATACCTTGGTAAATATGGAAGCTTGGCATGTAGTGCTTGATTTGTGTGCAGTACAAAGAAATGAAAGCAACCACGATTAACTACAGGTCCTGCTAATGACATAAAGCAAGCAGCTCCAGCACTGCAATACTGAGCATCTACTTCGAACCTGACCCAAAAACCCACATTAAAGATTCTGTGTTGATGACCAGAAATACAAGATATTATTACAAACTTATCACGAGTCACAAGGATATCACTTTAAGGATGGCCAGAGATTAAGGATTCAAGTGCTCTGCAAAACCAGACAACTCAATGGGATCCTGAATATTGCGAAGTTCCAATGGAAGTTGGTTCCAGGCCACAGCCGCTCTATAGGAAAGAGAGCTGCTGCCCACTCTTTTCAGGTGGAACCTATGAGCATGGGACAAAAGCAGTGAGGATGAGTGAAGCTGCCTGGAAGGGACATAGAACCTGAAACACACTCTCAGGTAGATGGGGCCACGCCCATACAGAGCTACATGTGCCAAGATCAAGGACTTGAAAGTTATCCTCTCTTTTAATGGCAGCCAGTGTAAATTACAGAGATGTTGCCTAACACTGGTCTTTTTTGGAATGTTAAGAAGTGTTCTGGCCGCAGCATTCTGCACTACCTGAAGCTTGTTCAGTAGGTAGCTGGGCAGCGCAGTGTATAAGGCATTAGTGTAGTCCAGGCATGAAGTTATCAGTGGACAAATGACAGTTTCCCGTGCCGGGATAGGGAGAAGAGGAAGGAACTATTTTAGAGACATCAAGGTGCCGAAGCAAAACCCAGTTAGCTTTTTAATCTGAGGACTAAAGCTTAACTTCTTATTGAACCAGATCCCTAGGTTCTTCATGGGTTGGCCCTCGAGGGAAGGCATAGGAGACTCTTCTGGCCATAATGAGTTCAAAATCTGCGGGGGAAAGTTCCTGAAGAAAAGGGTCTCAGTTTTTTCCTCATTGCATTTGAACTGGGCGGATGATAGCCAACGAAAGACAGCTGACAGGCAGGATTTAATAGGAGAAGTAGAAGAGTAATTTTTCTTCCAAGTGAAGAGGAGCTGCATGTCATCTGCATAATCAATGACCTTGTACCATTGTACAATGAAGTGGCTTAGAGGGGAGTGGCATAAAGTGGTATGGAGTGGCACAGAGAAGAGGGGAGTGGTGTAGAGTGCAGTGATGTGGATTAGAGTGGTGAAGAGTAGAGTAGAGTAGAGTGGTGAAGAGTAGAGTGGCATTGAGTGCAATGGTGTAGAGTGCCATGGGATAGAGTGGTGTAGGCAAGTATCAGGGGGTTTACGCAAGGATATGTGATTAGACTAAATTACGAACGCCAAAAAGCCAATCAATCTTTGATTTCAAGTATCTCGGCTCAAGAATCGCTGTTGTCAACTGCACTACGCCTTAAACTGCCAACGGCTGTAGATATAGGCCTTAAATTAAATCAGATGAAATTAGAAACAAAAGCTACATTTATTAAAAAAAACAGTATTAAATTACATAAATATAAGATAGAACAATACGAGGGTGGGGATAAAATAGGGAAAATCTTGGCCTACAAAGTAGCAGAAGACAGAGCTAATACTATAATCGCTAGTATTCGGGGCTCTGATAATCTACTACATGACCAACCCCTTGATATACTAGATCAGTTTGCCGAATTTTACAGGACTCTATATACTCCTGAATCCACCCCAAACGAAACAACAATACAGAAATACCTAGATGAGCTTCCTATAGTCTCACTTAGCGAATCAGAATCAGACTTTATGTCTGAAAACATCACTGGACAAGAATTACGCCAAGCTATTACTTCTTTACCCTCTGGAAAGGCTTCAGGAGAAGATACAATACCGCTAGAGATCTATAAGATTTGCTTAGCAGAACTTCAACCGCTGCTATTACAGGTAATGCAATCGATTGGGGAAACCAGTAAGGCACCCAAATCATGGAACAGAGCCAAAATAATATTTTTTCTTAAAAAAGGTAAACCAAAACAGGAAAGAGGGTCATATAGGCCCATTTCTCTGATCAACACGGATGCAAAAATCTTTGCAAAAATTTTAGCTTCCAGATTAGCGCCTCTTATGCCTAAAATGGTTAATCCCCAACAACACGGGTTTGTTACTGGACGGGATACTACCATACACGTCAACATGGCCATCACAGCATTTGATGTGGCTGAGATTGAGTCGACCCCACTTGGTATGATATTATTGGATGCCGAGAAGGCTTTTGACCGGGTGGGGTGGAACTATCTATGGCATGTTATGAACAAAATGGGGTTTAACGGATACTTTCTAAAGGGGATAAAAGGGCTATATGACAACCCCACTGCATGCATTAGCTATGGGGGTCTGACCTCTGCAGATTTTCCGATACTGCGAGGCACTCGTCAAGGCTGCCCGCTATCACCATTACAATTTGCCCTATCACTCGAACCATTTTTACATTCTCTTCAAACACAACCCAAAATTATACCGTTTAAATCTAATGAACAGGTGCTAAAAATAACTGCATATGCTGATGATATTGCTGTATACTCTTCGGACATTCCCCAGACTTTAGAAGGAATAAATATAGAGGCCCTTAAATTTGGCAAAGTATCTGGGTATAAATTAAATATAAATAAAACACAAATTATAGCTAACTATTTACCAGCAACAGAAGTCCCTGAGATTTGTAAAACCGCAACCTATTTAGGCGTTAAAATCACATCGAAAATACGAGAAATAAATAATCTTAACTACAATGATTTAATCAAATCTACTATTGGTATATTAAAAAAATGGCATAGACTACCCCTGAATTTAATTGGCAGAATCAATCTTATCAAAATGAAGATACTTCCCAAATTTTTATATTTATTTCGCTCCATCCCATTTGCCTTAAATAACTCTTTTTTCAAACAGCTCGACGGGATTTTCAGTAGTTTTATATGGGGATATAAAAAAGCCAGAAGATCGCTGAAGTTTCTCAAAAATAATACAGACAAAGGTGGTTTAAATTTTCCAGACCTAAAACTATATTTCTGGTCGTCGTTTATTAGGCGCCTTCGATCTTTACTACATAAAGAAAATACTTTCTTTTTTCATGCATTTATGTTAAAATCAGAAGCCAACATGTTTTTACTGCGAGTTAAAGACCCTAATTATTTTAAACGGGTGAAATTTAAGACCGCTAAAGACATTATTAGGATATGGAACAATATTTTGACTTACTGTAAAACGTCCTTTTACCACCCGAAATTACAACTCTGGGACAATCCTGGCCTCCCGGGAATATTTAACGATGGAACGACCCATAGATGGTCAACACTTGGCATTAACACTCTTGGGGATCTATATGGTGGACAAGGATTCTTACAGTTTCATACTTTACAAATTCTTTATAACTTGACGGAAAATATGAGGTTTAAGTATATACAAGTACATGATTTTCTAATTAGAAAGAAAAAGCTATTTAATATCTTAGATTCTGATATTTGGAACTGCTTATACTCCAACAAAAGCAAATCAGTGATAAGCGAGGCATATAAACATTTCTGTGCTGCTAAAATCGATGACTGTCTACAATTAGCTCAAAAATGGAGCAACAAAACTGGTTTAAATATAACGCCTCAACAAATCAAATGCTCCTTAGCTAACATAAACAACGCTGTACGCTCATCTAGCTTGAGATTACAACAGTTCCGCACAGTCTGTATGCTATACTACACACCGGAAAAGATTTCAAAGTGGTCCCTTAACGATACTCAAGGAGACCGCACTAAATGTCCTAAATGCCTTGCTTACGCAGCAGATCTAGAACATATGCTGTTTTCTTGTCCAATGCTAAAAGACTTCTGGGGGGAACTAACTAAAATTTTAAAAATTAAAAAAATATTTCTTCCCACGCTTACTCCATCAATTATATTACTCGACTTATATCCTACTGGTATATCACAACCTGTTTTGACAACAATCCTTATGTCTTGCGCCAAACTCACACTGGCTAGAGCCTGGATCTGCCCCAAACCTCCCAATATCTGGGAATGGTGGTCATTAGTTAACGAAATTCGCTCCATGGAATTTGGGTTAGCTAATCTTAGAGGAACTCGTTCACGAATGAAAGTTGAAAAAATATGGGGTGATTTCATTGATGGTCCTGAGCTTGGTTGTGCTTAAAATGCTTAAATGTTTGTATCATAGAAGTATTGATATACTTTTTTTATTTTTTATTTATTTATTTATTTATTTATTTATTTTTTTCTGAAATGTGCCTTAAATGGGAAACTGAAATCTGTTTTTGTAAAGATCGTGCAATGTATACTTTGTATTTCATTTAATGTATTTTTGTTATGTTTCTCTCATTAGTTTGCAAAAAAAAAAAAAAAAAAAAAGGGATAGAGTGGTGTAGAGTAGAGTAGAGTGGTGCAGGGCACACTGAGGTAGGGTGCAGTGGAGTAGAGTGGTGCAGAGCAGAGTAGAGTGGTGTAGAGTGCGGTGACATAGAGAAGAGTGGTGTACAGTGCAGTGATGTAGAGTGCAGCGGCATAGAGTGCAGAGGCATTGATTGCAGAGGTATAGGTTTGAGTGGTATGGTGTAAAATGGAGTGTAGAGGCATAGAGTAGAGTGGTTTGGAGTGGCGTCGAGTGACATAGAGTAGAGTGGAGTTGGGTAGAGTGCAGTGGTGCATAGTAGAGTGAAGCAGAGTAGAGTGCAGTGACAAAGTAAAGTGGTACAGAGTGGAGTAGAATGTCATTGATTGCAGTGGCATACAGTAGAGTGCTGCAGAGTAGAGTGGTCTAGAGTGCAGTGGTGTAGAGTGCAGAGGCATAGAGTGCACTGGCATAGAGTAGAGTGGTGACCAATAGAGTAAAGTACTAGGAGGAAGGGGTCCTAGTGTGAACAAAAATTACTAAACATTAATCACAGACTGACACTCACAGAACAGTCAATGTATCCACACCGTTTAATTCTCAATGGGATAAAGTATATTGAATATACATGACAATTTGACAAGGAATAGTGGTTGCAAAGTGCCCAGAGGAGCAGGGAGGGGGGTGAAAGTCAGGTGAGGATGTGAGGATAAAGAGAATTGGTGACATTAAAATCAGTCAATTGGCAATATTCTCTTGACATATTAAATGCAAAACAAACGAACCAAACGTTCCGGCATTTCAACACAAAGACATACTTCAAATAGTACAATATATGTAACAATGATGGCGTTAAGTTGTCACTAAACAAAGTAGTTGTCGACGTTTCGACGTTTCGACCCTCAAATATGCGCATGGATATTTGGTGCCCTTGCTGTGGGGTCTTCTTCAGGACAAACGGGGGGTAAAGAGGGGGCAGGCAACCTATTAGGAATATTTAAAAGGAAACTGTATTAGGTGACGGAAATCAATTCAAACTAACACAGGGGTACATACATAGTGGACTATTGGAGGAACAGATTACATAGTAACTCAATCCACAAAGGTTTGTAGGTAGTGCCTGGTTAGTGATGGCACCTGCTCCCCTGGGCACTTTGCAACCACTATTCCTTGTCAAATTGTCATGTATATTCAATATACTTTATCCCATTGAGAATTAAACGGTGTGGATACATTGACTGTTCTGTGAGTGTCAGTCTGTGATTAATGTTTAGTAATTTTTGTTCACACTGGGACCCCTTCCTCCTAGTACTATTACAACCCAGGTCCCAGTGACTTTGATTGGGTAAAACCCCTCATTTATACTCCAATAGAGTAAAGTGGCATAGAGTGCAGTGGTGGAGAGTGCAGTGATGTAGAGTGGTGCAGAGTGCAGTAGAGTACAATAGTGGCAAGTAGAGTGGTGCAGAGTAGAGTAGAGTAGTGTAGAGTAGAGTGGCATAGAGTGCAGTGACATAAAGTGCCGTTGCCTAGAGTAGAGTGGGTTGGTGTAAGGTTCATAGGTATAGAGTAGAGTGGTGCAGAGTATAGTATCATAGGACGCAGTGGCATTAAGTGCAGTTGTGTAGAGTGCAGAGGCATAGAGTGCACTGGCATAGAGTAGAGTGGTGACCAATAGAGTAAAGTGACATAGAGTGCAGTGGTGCAGAGGGCTGTGACGTAGAGTGGTGCAGAGTGCAGTAGAGTACAATAGTGGCAAGTAGAGTGGTGCAGAGTAGAGTAGAGTAGTGTAGAGTAGAGTGGCATAGGGTGCAGTGACATAAAGTGCCGTTGCCTGGAGTAGAGTGGGTTGGTGTAAGGTTCATAGGTATAGAGTAGAGTGGTGCAGAGTAGAGTATCATAGGATGCAGTGGCATTAAGTGCAGTGGTGTAAAGTGTATTGACATGGGGTGTTGTAGAGTGGAGTGGCTTAGAGAGTAGTGGTGTCGAGGGTAATGGCCTAAAGTACAGTGGTGCAGAGTAGGGTGCAGTAGTGTAGGGTGCAGTTGTGTAGAGTAGAGTGGTGCAGAGTAGATTGTTGTAGAGTAGAGTGTCATAAAGAGCAGTGGCATAAACTGCCGGGATTAGAGTGGTGCAGAGTTGGATGCAGTGGCATACAGTGCAGTAGCGTAGAGTGAAGTGGCATAGAATAGAGTGGTACAGAGTAGAATAGAGTGCCATGGAGTGCAGTGGCATAGAGTGCATTAGTGTAGAGTAGAGTAGAGTAGAGTGGCGTAGATTACAATAAAGTACTGAGCAGTGGCATACAGAAGAGTGGTTCAGAGTAGAGTGGAGTAGATTACAGTGGTGTAGAGGAGAGTGGTGTAGAGTGAAGTGGCCTAAAGTAGAGGTTTGTGGCTGAGTGCAGTGGTGTGGTGCAGGTGACCATAGCGTAGTGGCGTAGCATAAAGTGCAGTGGCATAGGTTAGAGTGATGCAGAGTAGAGTGTTGTAGCTATTGGTGCATTAAAGTGCAGTGGTGTAAAGTGCAGTGTCATGGAGTGGTGCAGAGTAGAGTGGCATAGAGTGCAGTGGTGCAGAATGCAGTGGCCTGGAGCACAGTGGTGCAAAGTAGAGTGCTGTGGTGTAGAGTTAATTGCCATAAAGAAGAGTGGTGCAGAGTAGTGTCATAGAGTACAGTGGCATAATGAGCAGTGGCGTAGAGTGGTGCAGAGTAGAGAGCAGTGTCCCACAGTGCAGTAGTGTAGAATGCTGTGGCATAGAGTAGAGTGGCACAGAGTGAAGTGGCACAGAGTGCAGTGGCGTATAGAGCAGTGGCATTGATTAGACATATGCAGAGTAGAGTGCAGTGGCATAGAGTGCAGTGGTGCAGAGTAGAGCGCTGTAGATTACAGTGGTGTAGAGTGTAGAGGAGTGCAGTGACCCTGAGTAGAATGGTGTGGCATAAAGCAAAGTGGTGCCCAGTGCAGAGCATAGAGTTGAGTGGTGCAGAGAAGAGTGCTGTATAGTGCAGTGACATAAAGTGCATTGGTGTGGAGTGTCACAAAGTGATGCAAATGAGTGTGGCGTAGAGTCCAGTGGCATAGCGTGCAGCGGCCTTGTGTAGAGTGGTGCAGAGTAGAATACAGTGGTATAGTGTGCAGTGGCATAGTATAGAGTGGTGCAGAGTAGTGTCGCAGATTGCAGTGTCAAAAAGTGTAGTGGTGTAGAGTGGGGTAGAGTGCAGTGCTGTAGAGTAGAGTCATGCAAATTAGAGTAGAGTGGTGTGGAGTGCAGTGGTGTAGAGTGCAGTGACATAGAGTAGAGTGGTGAAGAGTCCAGTTGCATAGAGTGTAGTTGTATAGAGTGGTGCAGAGTAGAGTAGAATGCACTAGTGTAGAATAGAATGGCGAAGAGTAGAGTAGAGTGGTGTAGAGTAGAGTTGCATAGAATGCCGTGGCATAGAGTGCAGTGGCCTAGAGAATAGTGGTTTGGCATAAAGTATTGCACTTTTGAACATTAATCAATGGCTAAGTGTGTCTAATTCAGTAAATGCAACCCAATGCAGATTAGATAAAAACAACTCAACATAAGTAAAGCGTTTGGCCTTCCATCAATAACACATGGACAAAGATTGTATCCCTAACAACAATGAGGCATTAGTGATGCAGGTGGGAATTTACTTGACACTTTGAAATGCAGTGCTAGCATTTGGGTTAACCCCTTCATAAGACAGATAGAAACTACATAGGGATAATGTAACAGTAAACAATGCAGTCACAATAACTTATTGAAAATGTTTTCCCTTTACCTCTAGGACAAGAACTTTCCATACAGTAGCTTTGCCTATCATAACAAGGTAAGATGTCTCTAATTGTTCATATAGAATATAAAGGAAGATCTTTTAAGCAGTGTGTTAGACCTGCCATCTTTTGATGTGATTTCCCTTGTCATTTTGCTTCTGACCTCCTGTTTTTGACTGCGTGCCGCATTTAGTTTTTGCTGGTTTTTGGACTCTGGGGCCCTTACCACTGCTGACCAGTACAAAAGTACAAGTGCTCACTGTATAACATGTATTAGTGATTGGTTTATATATGATTTTCACATTTGGTTTACTAATAAGTACCTAGTAAAGTGCACCAGGTGTGCCCAGGGCCTGTAAATCAAATGTTTCTAGTTGGCCTGCAGCACTAATTGTGCCACCCACATGAGTAGCCCTGCAAACATGTCTCAGGCCTACCACTGCAATGTCTGTGAGTGCAGTTTTAAAGTACCATTTCGAGCTGGCAAGTGCACCCACTTGCTAGGCCCAACCCTTCCCTCTTACTACATGTAAGTCACCACTAAGGCAGACCCAGGGCAGCCCCATGGACAGAGTTGAGCTTAATTAAAATACAGGACATGTCCCCATTGGAATCAGATAGAGATTTGGAGTTTGGGGGTCACAGAACTCACAATTTAAAAATGTATTTGGTGAACTTGGTTTGTAAATTGCGTGTTTGAAAATGTCACTTTTAGAAAGTGGGCATTTTCTTGCGTAAATATTCTGTGCCTCTGCCTGTCTGTAGAACACATGTCTGGGTTGGCTGGCAGTTGGGCTCTTGGCCATTCACTCTAGACAGTCACACAAAGGGAGCTGAAGTGTGCCTTGCATATCCTGATGGGCCTTCACCAGGCTGATGGGCCTTCCTGAGTGAAGGTGGTGGGAGGAGATGTCACTGACATCTGCATATGGCTGTGCCTAATCTCACACAAAGCTGTCTTCACCCCCTGTAGTATGTCTGAAGGCAGTTCAGGGAAAAGTAAGGTCTTGTGCACTACAAAGGCTTTCCTTTGAAGTTTGCCTACTTCAAAGGCAGAAAGGGCTATAAGAATTGGACATCTTACACCACAAAATGAGAACACTTGTGATTGAGGACATTCATCCAAGAAGAAGAGCGGGATGTTGTAGGATGGACTGCCACTCGGCCTTTCTGCATTACTGTGCTGGCCTGCTGTTTGCTGCTTCTGTCCTGGGAGTGAAAGGACTGGACGTTACTTTCTGCATCCTGCTTCAAAGGTCTTGTGCATGCTTGCCTCCTGTTAAGAAGTCTCAGGTCCATCAAAGACTTCACTCGCGGCTGAAGAATCAACATAGCACCTGCCTCATGGCTGCAAAATCAATGCAGCACCTGCATCGCCGCTGCTACATCGAAGCAGCATGCCTGGATTTTTGAGGCACCATCCCTGGACACTGATTGTTCATCCACACCACAATGTAGTAAGGAACCAAGGCCGCATGTGTGGAAACCAGCGCTTCACCTCCCCTGCCAGTAAAGAACCGCACATCACCTCCCCTACCTAACAATAAGGAACCGATGCATCACTTTCCCTATACGTAAGGAACCAACGCTTCATCTCCCCTGCATAGTAAGGAGCCAACACATCACTTTTCTTACAGTGCCTCACCTCCCCTGCGCCTTGCACCGTCTTTTTATTTTTGACACATCTAAGGTTCTTTCTGCTAAAACTAATGCATCCATTGATTTCTATGGACTACACTTGCTTAATCTTTTATAAGTGATAGTTTGGCTTATGTATGTTGGATTTGTGTCATTTTACTATTGTTTTATTTAGATAAATATTGGCTATTTTTCTAAACTGGTGTCTACTCCTTTTGTAGTGTTTTCACTGTGTTAGTGTGTGTGTATGTACAAATGCTTTACACATTGACTCTGAGCTAAGCCTGACTGCTCATGCTAAGCTAACAAGGGGACGAGCAGGGGTTATCTTAGCTTTGCGACTCCCTTACCTTGACTAGAGGGATGGTCCCTACTTGGACAGGGTGCAAGCCACTGCCAATTACAGCCTCCCATTTCTAACATTGGTGGTCAGCTAAGAGGATAGGACTTGTGTTTGTACTTTGCATACCGTGATTGGTGTACACTACTTCCATATCACAGGCCTTTCCATATCACATACTGTTTTTTTTATTTTTCTCTTCTTTGCAGCTCTTGAGTTTGATCCACAATCATATCTCAGCCTGGTGAGCTAGCAGTTGAAGATTGAGATTTGGTGTTTGAGGTAGAGATGTTGGAGGCCTATACAAAACGTTCTATAAGGAGTTCACATGTCCTATGAGAGGCATCACTATGAAGGAGGAGCTTCAAAAGGCACCGAGGCCCTAGTTGATAGCAAAGGGAGCTGGTGGACACACAGAGGATGGGAATGTTAAGGTGGATATGGAGCAGCAGAGATTGCATGGGGATTTTATGAATCAGGAACCAATTGGGAGGAAGGCACCTTCCAGGGCAAGTAGCAATGTTTCTTCAAGATGTCTGTCCCCAGAGGAGCTGGAGGAAAGGCGGGAGGCTAGGAAGTATCAGATGGAGCTGGAAAGGCTCAAGATGGAGCATGAGAGGGATCTCCAGCTAGAACTAGTCAAACGTAATAGAGAGAGAAAAGAACAAACTGGCCATAGAGGAGAGAAACATGATCAGCCTTCGACACTGTAAACCACTCTCTCCTGCTGCACCGGCTACGTCTCGCAGGGGGTTCTGGATTGGCCCTTAAATGGCTCCATTCTTTTCTATCGGACAGATGCTTCTCCGTTTTTGAGGAAGAGGTGTCATCGAGCCAGCTGCAACTGAGTCACAGCGTTCCCCAGGGATCATCACTCAGCCCCACGTTGTTTAACATTTACATGAGATCTTTGGCTGATGTGGTGCTTCCCTGGGGAATCCAGCTTGTCACCTATGCCGATGACACGCAGCTGGTCGTTTCTTTGGTGAGGGACGATGCCTTAGATCAGGGGATCAACAATCTGACCCCGTGTCTCACCAAAGTCCTTGAATGGATGACCTTGTCTTTTTTAAAGCTAAATGGGGCCAAAACGGACATTATGCTGTTGGGCTACAAAGCCCCAATCAACTTGGACCCCTGGTGGCCGCATTGTCTGGGACCTCCTCCGGTGCCTAAGACCAAAATAAAAAGCTTGGGGGTCTGGTTGGACTCCTCCTTGAGCTTCCAATACCAGGCCAAGAAGGTGGCCGCGACCTGCTACGGATTGATGCGAGTTCTTAAAAAAGTCCTAGATCTTCTTCAATTTGAGGCCAGACGCGTATTGGTCCAGTCGTTGATTCTTTCGCGACTGGACTATGCAAATGCCGTCTATATGGGGGCACCAGCAGCTACCATACAAATTCTGCAATCTGTGCAGAACTGTGCAGCTCGCTTGCTCACGAAAGTCCCCAAACGATGTTCGGCGAAGGCCTCAATTCGGTCGCTTCATTGGCTACCAATTCAGGAAAGGATTGTGTTCAAGACCATGTGTTTGGCACATAAGTCCATCCACAATGCTAGCCCGTCCATTCTTGATTCCCTGTTTCGTCGCCATCAATCAGTGAGATCTCTTAGATCCAACCAACGAAATCTGCTGGCAGTACCCAAGGTGAAGTTGGCCCGGATGGGTGGCTGCCTGCTTTCTGTCCAAGCAACCAAAGGATGGAATAAACTCCCAGACAACATCAGGCATGAATCTAATCATCAGGCTTTCAGGAAGCGACTAAAGACATCCTTGTTTCAATAATGTCATTTTAACGTCCTCTGGTCTTACAGCGCTGGGATGCTCTAGGGTAGCCATGCGCTATACAAGAAACTATTCATTCATTCATTCATTCATTCATTCATCAAGAACTGAGCTTGAAGGAACTTAATTTAAAAAAGCAGGTCCAGCTCAGACAGTGGCAGCAGTTCTACAGTGCAGTCTGAGGGAAAGGCACATATCCACAAGGATGTGGTAAGGATTTTGTTGTGGTGATGACATAGAACAGTGGTTTAGGGCTTATGAAGCAGCGTTAAGAATGAGTAGGATCCCTGAGAAAGATTGGGGAGCAGGTCTATGGAGGTATTTCACAGTGGAGAGTAGGGTAGGGACACCCTGTCATCCTTAAGTACAGAAGACCAGACAAGGTACCCTTCCATGAAAGAAGCCATAACCAGGAGGCATGGTCTCACCCCAGAGAGTTACAGGGTAAAGTTTAAGGAGAGTACTAAACTTGGTTCTCGCACTTGAGTTGAACATGTTGATTTCTACTGCAGAGCACTGGATGGTTGGGAGAAGGGCAGTGAGGTAACAGGCTATCAGGGGCTGTACAATTAGATTGCATGGGAGCACTTATCTAGTCGTTATTTTCCAGAGTTGCGCCAGCACTTAATTGACGGTACAAAAGGGGGTGGTGATGGTCGGAGCATCTGAAGCAATCAAACACTCACACCCAGTCAAAAGATCTGGGTTTGATCCATCACCGTTCTTTAGCCCACTCTGCCACCCCAGTTCAGACATGGCTATATGCAAATCAGTCTGACCCTGTGCCTCATGGGAACAGTCCAGCCCGAACTGCCAAGCCATGCCTTCCCTGGACCGGAAGCAAGCTTCCGAGGACCGGTTTCTGGCATTCCAGCCGTCTTCAGCCCGGCTTGCTTGAATCCAGTGGTAAAGTGAGCAAGGGACTCAAGTCTGAGCATACTCTGCCACACTTATGGCGGCCAAAGCGGTACAAAAGGGGGTGGTGATGGACGGAGCATCTGAACCAATCAAACACACACCCAGTCAAAAGATCTGGGTTTGATCCATCACCGTTCTTTAGCCCACTCTGCCACCCCAGTTCAGACATGGCTTTATGCAAATCAGTCTGACCCTGTGCCTCATGGGAACAGTCCAGCCTGAACTGCCAAGCCATGCCTTCCCTGGACCGGAAACAAGCTTCCAAGGACCGGTTTCTGGCATTCCAGCCGTCTTCAGCCTGGCTTGCTTGAATCCAGTGGCAGAGTGAGCAAGGGACTCACGTCTGAGCATACCCTGCCACACTTATGGCGGCCAAAGCGGTACACAAGGGGGTGGTGATGGACGGAGCATCTGAACCAATCAAACACTCACACCCAGTCAAAAGATCTGGGTTTGATCCATCACCGTTCTTTAGCCCACTCTGCCACCCCAGTTCAGACATGGCTATATGCAAATCAGTCTGACCCTGTGCCTCATGGGAACAGTCCAGCCCGAACTGCCAAGCCATGCCTTCCCTGGACCGGAAACAAGCTTCCGAGGACCGGTTTCTGGCATTCCAGCCGTCTTCAGCCCGGCTTGCTTGAATCCAGTGGCAAAGTGAGCAAGGGACTCACGTCTGACAGCAAGCTTACAGACCCCAGGAAGCTTGCTAGGGAGACCCAAAGTAAGCTGTATGTGGGAAGGATCCTCAGCAGCAGAAAGGGGGAAAGGAATACAAAAAGGTGAGTTCTATAAAGGGCCCGAAATAGTATCCAGGGCAAGGATTCTCAGCCCCATGCTGAGAAAAATTAGAGTTGCATCCCACCAGGAAAGCCTGGAGGGAAGGTACCCCTGAAGTACTTTGACTTTATAAAAAAATTTAATCAAAAGGATCCACCATATAGATCGGACAATGTTCAAGGCACATGTTTCTAGGAAATGTGTTGCTCATCCAAATGAGGAGGCACACACTGTTTGCTTAAATATCCCTCACACACCAAAAGGGCCCTTGGTGTCATGCTTCATCATAGGGGTCTTCCCGCCCCGCTGCGGGATGGGGCGTGCTACGACCAATAACTACGCGGGAGCACTCTTGGACAACACTATGAGTGGTGATTGGGTAGTGAGAGGAGAGGTCGGGGTGAGTATGGGTTAACATGATTAAAAAGGAACTGGCCTCATTGACTTAAAAAATGTTAATGGGTCGGCGAGGCTGGACCTGTTAAAAAAGTGGTGCGGACATGTCCTGCCTATAATGTGCGGCTCCTATAAAGTTAACTTGTTTGCGAAGCGAAAGCTTCTTCATCAGGACTGAAAAATATTCCCTCAGTACTCACTATGTTGAACATCCCCAATGGCTGTGCTATATACAAGAGTGAAAAATAAAGAAAAATGAAATGAACAGCATAAATGTATGCACTTAATACGGTACCCATTAGTATCATGTATGTGTTAATCTGAAAGAAAAAGTACAATTAATGGCGCTTTCCCAGGCGCAAACACTTGATATCTGTAAAAAAAGACGGTTTAAAAATAGTGAAGGAAGAATTAAGAACAGGTATGAATCATAACAAATTGCATATTACGAATAAGGGTACAATATATGAAATATAAATAACAAAATGACAAAAACTAAGAAATCAAGGAGGTTGAGAAACTTCTTAAATATGCGGTAGTGGAGCAAATGATCTTTTGTTTAAAAACTCTGTAACAGGAGACCATAAAAGCAATCTCTTATACTTCAAAGAGATGGGAAATACAAAAGTTGTGTCAAGTCTGTAATTATGGCATACGGAATACCACCAAGCTAAATATGAGAGTTGACAGGAGTCTTTCCAGTTTTTTTCTGATCTATTGAAAGGCAGTGGCTAATAATAAGTCAAGAATTTGTATCTGGCCTTTTAATTTGTTCCAGGACAAAGAGAGGCTACCTAGGATTTAATGATTTTAGTGATGTAATTATTTAGTACTAGAGGAGGTCGTATCCGCCCTAGTGTCCACGTACAACACTACCTCTTCACTCCATCGTCTTGTTATACGACGCTATTTAGACAGCGTATAGCTGTGGGAGATAATGGCTAATATACTGTGTATCCTCTTTACTTTATGCCTTTTTTTCGTACTAGTTACTGTTTTGCGTTACAGGAATGCTTCTTTGCACCGACACACACCTTACTAAAACAGATCTAACAGGCTCTTGCACATTCCACTACCATGGCGGAGGCAGCCGGCCTCACTTTTGACGAAGAGGAAATTAACAGGATCATTGCAGCACTGAACTCTTTCGAGGGTTTGAGTAATAACGACCTGGATCCTAGCAATGCAGACTGGGATGAGCTGGTGAACCTTAGGAGAACACAGATAAAAACAGTATTACATGGTCTACTGATGACCGAATACTTGACGGCCAACGAAGCACCTCAAGGCCTGATAGTGCAAAATGAACCCTTCATATTTCAGCACGACAAAGCCTTCAAAAAAATTGCTCCCTAATTTCATGGCACTGCACCGGGTACTGGCTGGTCCTTATCATCAAGACCATATTGGAAAAAGGAGTTTTAGCACTAGGCAGAGGTGCTACTTATATCTATGTGCTGAAGTTATATCATAGGAACACATGTAATTAGTCATGAAACACACTTATTCATTATCAAAAATATATCTTTTTAATTTTAATTTTTTGCAATATTTAACCCCTTCGCTGCTAGGCCTTTTCCCCTCCTGTGCTAAGCCCTTTTTTGGCGATTTGGGGTAGTGCACGCTTATGCCCCTGTAACTTTTTGACCACATAAGGTATCCACGCCAAATTTGCGTCCTTTTCTTCCAACATCATGTGGATTCTAAAGGTGCCCAAGCTTTGTGGATTCCCTTGGAGGGGTCCCAGAAATTAAGCAAAATACAGTAAGATTTTTGTTTTTTTCTGAAAAATTGGAAAAACGGGTTGCAAATGAAAGCCTCTGTTTTTTTCCCTGCAAATGTTATCCAAAAAGGGTTTGTGGGGCTGCAATCAGCATTTTCCCAGCTTGTAGGGAATGACAGTCTTTTGTCAGAGAACCAACATTTTTCACACAGTTTTGGCATTTTTCTGGGACATAGCCTATTTTTGCTATTTTTAGGTCTTTCAACCTCCTTCCAGTTAATGGTAGAAATGAGTTTGAAAGCAATAATGGATCCTGGAAAGCTATACATTTTTGAAAAGTAGACAATATTCTGAATTCAGAAAGGGGTCATTTGTCTAAATCCATGAAGGTTTCTTTATAGAAACTAACAGTTAGATATTGGAATAATTGAAAATTAGTTGAAAAAAACAGCCTTTTGTCTCAACGATTTCACCTGTAACTTCTTGTAATTTTGGCAGCTGTTTGAAAGCAATATACCGTTACATCTGTTTGACCTTCCTGGTTGTGGGGATATATAGGACTTGTAGTTTCACCAAGAACCCGACGAACCCAGAGCCAAAAACTGAGCCGCACTTGCAATGATATTTTATTATGTACTGGGTATAGAGCATTTATTCTTTGAAAATGTCTACATGGCAAAATCGGTATGAAAGACACCTATGTATTTCTGAATTGGGTACAAACTATAGAGTTTAGAAACAGTATATATTTGCACATTTTCAAAATTGGGAATAATCATACTAGCATGAGAATTATTGGTCATTTTTCAAAAAGATTTTTTTTTTACACAATGTTTTTCATTGGGAAGGGAGAAATGCATTAAAACTCAATAGGTAATAACAATTGGTTTACAAATCTGAATTACCCTAAGTATCCCGATAAAAATGGTACCTCACTTGTGTGGGTCGGCATTGTGCCTGCGACAGGAAACGGCGCAAAATGCAACATGGTCACACCTCAATTTTGCAGTTAAAAATTGACCCTTTTATGGCAAAGTGCCTAGCTGTAGTTTTTGCACCCTAGCTCTGCCGACACCTAGGGAACCTACCAAACCTATGCATTTCTGAAAACTAGACACCCAGGGAAATTCAGGATGGGGTGACTCGACTGCCTCCCACCAGGTTCTGTTACCCAGAATCCCTTGCAAACCTAAAAAAATTGGGGGAAAAACATGCATTTTCCTCACATTTCTGTGGTGGAAAGTTCTGGAATCTGCGTGGATCAACAGATTTCCACCCACCCCGCGTTCCCCAAAGTCTTATGAGAAAAATGGTACCTCACTTGCCTGGGTCTGCCTAGTGCCTGCGAAAGGAAACGGCGCAAAACGCAACGTGGTTGCACCTCAATTTCTCAGTCAATACTGGCCCTTTTTTGGCAAGTGCCTACCTGTAGTTTTTGAACCCTAGCTCTGCCGGCACCTAGGGAAACGTAGCAAACCTATACATTTTTATAAACTAGACACCCAGGGGAATTCAGGATGAGGTGACTCGACTGCCTCCCACCAGGTTCTGATACCCAGAATACCTTGAAAACCTAAAAAATTGGGGAAGAATACGCATTTTCCTCACATTTCTGTGGTGGAAACTTCTGGAATCTGCGTGGATCAACAAATTTCCACCCACCCCGTGTTCCCCCAGGTCTCCCGAAAAAATTGGTACCTCAGTTGCCTGGGTCTGCCTAGTGCCTGCGACAGGAAACAGCGCAAAACGCAACGTGTTCGCACTGCGATTTCGCAGTGAAAACGGGCCCTTTTTTGGCAAAGTGCCTACCTTTGGTTTTTGAACCCTAGCTCTGCCGGCACCTATGGAAACCTAGCAAACCTATACATTTTTGAAAACTAGACACCCAGGGAAATTCAGGTTGGGATGACTCAACTGCCTCCCACCAGGTTCTGTTACCCAGAATCCCGTGCAAATTTAATAAATTGACAAAAAAATGCATTTTTCTCACATTTCTGTGGTGGAAAGTACTGGAATCTGCGTGGATCAACAAATTTCCACCCATCCAGTGTTCCCCCAGGTCTCCCGAAAAACATGGTACCTCACTTGCCTGGGTCTGCCTAGTGCCTGCGAAAGGAAACGGCGCAAAACGCAACGTGGTTGCACCTCAATTTCTCAGTCAATACTGGCCCTTTTTTGGCAAGTGCCTACCTGTAGTTTTTGACCCTAGCTCTGCCGGCACCTAGGGAAACCTAGCAAACCTATACATTTTTGAAAACTAGACACCCAGGGGAATTCAGGATGAGGTGACTCGACTGCCTCCCACCAGGTTCTGATACCCAGAATCCCTTGAAAACCTAAACAATTGGGGAAGAATACGCATTTTCCTCACATTTCTGTGGTCGAAACTTCTGGAATCTGCGTGGATCAACAAATTTCCACCCACCCCGTGTTCCCCCAGGTCTCCCGAAAAAAATGGTACCTCAGTTGCCTGGGTCTGCCTAGTGCCTGCGACAGGAAACAGCGCAAAACGCAACGTGTTCGCACTGCGATTTCGCAGTGAAAACGGGCCCTTTTTTGGCAAAGTGCCTACCTTTGGTTTTTGAACCCTAGCTCTGCCGGCACCTATGGAAACCTAGCAAACCTATACATTTTTGAAAACTAGACACCCAGGGAAATTCAGGTTGGGATGACTCAACTGCCTCCCACCAGGTTCTGCTACCCAGAATCCCGTGCAAATTTAATAAATTGACAAAAAAATGTATTTTCCTCACATTTCTGTGGTGAAAAGTTCTGGAATCTGCGTGGATCAACAAATTTCCACCCATCCAGTGTTCCCCTAGGTCTCCCAAAAAAAATGATACCGCACTTGCCTGGGTCTGCCTAGTGCCTGCGAAAGGAAACGGCGCAAAACGCAACGTGGTTGCACCTCAATTTCGCAGTCAATACTGGCCCTTTTTTGGCAAGTGCCTACCTGTAGTTTTTGAACCCCAGCTCTGCCGGCGCCTAGGGAAACCTAGCAAACCTATACATTTTTGAAAGCTAGACACCCAGGGAAATTTAGGTTGGGATGACTCAACTGCCTCCCACCAGGTTCTGTTACCCAGAATCCCTTGCAAATTTAATAAATTTACAAAAAAATGCATTTTCCTCACATTTCTGTAGTGGAAAGTTCTGGAATCTGCGTGGATCAACACATTTCCACCCATCCAGTGTTCCCCCAGGTCTCCCAAAAAATATGGTACCTCACTTGCCTGGGTCTGCCTAGTGCCTGCGAAAGGAAACGGCACAAAACGCAACGTGGTTGCACCTCAATTTCTCAGTGAAAACGGGCCCTTTTTTGGCAAGTGCCTACCTTTTGTTTTTGAACCCTAGCTCTGCCGGCACCTAGGGAAACCTAGCAAACCTATACATTTTTGAAAACTAGACACCCAGGGGAATTCAGGATGAGGTGACTCGACTGCCTCCCACCAGGTTCTGATACCCAGAATCCCTTGAAAACCTAAACAATTGGGGAAGAATACGCATTTTCCTCACATTTCTGTGGTAGAAACTTCTGGAATCTGCGTGGATCAACAAATTTCCACCCACCCCGTGTTCCCCCAGGTCTCCCAAAAAAAAATGGTACCTCAGTTGCCTGGGTCTGCCTAGTGCCTGCGACAGGAAACAGTGCAAAACGCAACGTGTTCGCACAGCGATTTCGCAGTGAAAACGGGCCCTTTTTTGGCAAAGTGCCTACCTTTGGTTTTTGAACCCTAGCTCTGCCGGCACCTATGGAAACCTAGCAAACCTATACATTTTTGAAAACTAGACACCCAGGGAAATTCAGGTTGGGATGACTCAACTGCCTCCCACCAGGTTCTGTTACCCAGAATCCCGTGCAAATTTAATAAATTGACAAAAAAATGCATTTTTCTCACATTTCTGTGGTGGAAAGTACTGGAATCTGCGTGGATCAACAAATTTCCACCCATCCAGTGTTCCCCCAGGTCTACCGAAAAACATGGTACCTCACTTGCCTGGGTCTGCCTAGTGCCTGCGAAAGGAAACGGCGCAAAACTCAACGTGGTTGCACCTCAATTTCTCAGTCAATACTGGCCCTTTTTTGGCAAGTGCCTACCTGTAGTTTTTGAACCCTAGCTCTGCCGGCACCTAGGGAAACCTAGCAAACCTATACATTTTTGAAAACTAGACACCCAGGGAAATTCAGGTTGGGATGACTCAACTGCCTCCCACCAGGTTCTGTTACCCAGAATCCCGTGCAAATTTAATAAATTGACAAAAAAATGCATTTTTCTCACATTTCTGTGGTGGAAAGTACTGGAATCTGCGTGGATCAACAAATTTCCACCCATCCAGTGTTCCCCCAGGTCTCCCGAAAAACATGGTACCTCACTTGCCTGGGTCTGCCTAGTGCCTGCGAAAGGAAACGGCGCAAAACTCAACGTGGTTGCACCTCAATTTCTCAGTCAATACTGGCCCTTTTTTGGCAAGTGCCTACCTGTAGTTTTTGAACCCTAGCTCTGCCGGCACCTAGGGAAACCTAGCAAACCTATACATTTTTGAAAACTAGACACCCAGGGGAATTCAGAATGAGGTGACTCGACTGCCTCCCACCAGGTTCTGATACCCAGAATCCCTTGAAAACCTAAACAATTGGGGAAGAATACGCATTTTCCTCACATTTCTGTGGTGGAAACTTCTGGAATCTGCGTGGATCAACAAATTTCCACCCACCCCGTGTTCCCCCAGGTCTCCCGAAAAAAATGGTACCTCAGTTGCCTGGGTCTGCCTAGTGCCTGCGACAGGAAACAGCGCAAAACGCAACGTGTTCGCACTGCGATTTCGCAGTGAAAACGGGCCCTTTTTTGGCAAAGTGCCTACCTTTGGTTTTTGAACCCTAGCTCTGCCGGCACCTATGGAAACCTAGCAAACCTATACATTTTTGAAAACTAGACACCCAGGGAAATTCAGGTTGGGATGACTCAACTGCCTCCCACCAGGTTCTGTTACCCAGAATCCCGTGCAAATTTAATAAATTGACAAAAAAATGTATTTTCCTCACATTTCTGTGGTGGAAACTTCTGGAATCTGCGTGGATCAACAAATTTCCACCCACCCCGTGTTCCCCCAGGTCTCCCGAAAAAAATGGTACCTCAGTTGCCTGGGTCTGCCTAGTGCCTGCGACAGGAAACAGCGCAAAACGCAACGTGTTCGCACTGCGATTTCGCAGTGAAAACGGGCCCTTTTTTGGCAAAGTGCCTACCTTTTGTTTTTGAACCCTAGCTCTGCCGGCACCTAGGGAAACCTAGCAAACCTATACATTTTTGAAAACTAGACACCCAGGGGAATTCAGGATGAGGTGACTCGACTGCCTCCCACCAGGTTCTGATACCGAGAATCCCTTGAAAACCTAAACAATTGGGGAAGAATACGCATTTTCCTCACATTTCTGTGGTAGAAACTTCTGGAATCTGCGTGGATCAACAAATTTCCACCCACCCCGTGTTCCCCCAGGTCTCCCAAAAAAAAATTGTACCTCAGTTGCCTGGGTCTGCCTAGTGCCTGCGACAGGAAACAGTGCAAAACGCAACGTGTTCGCACAGCGATTTCGCAGTGAAAACGGGCCCTTTTTTGGCAAAGTGCCTACCTTTGGTTTTTGAACCCTAGCTCTGCCGGCACCTATGGAAACCTAGCAAACCTATACATTTTTGAAAACTAGACACCCAGGGAAATTCAGGTTGGGATGACTCAACTGCCTCCCACCAGGTTCTGTTACCCAGAATCCCGTGCAAATTTAATAAATTGACAAAAAAATGCATTTTTCTCACATTTCTGTGGTGGAAAGTACTGGAATCTGCGTGGATCAACAAATTTCCACCCATCCAGTGTTCCCCCAGGTCTACCGAAAAACATGGTACCTCACTTGCCTGGGTCTGCCTAGTGCCTGCGAAAGGAAACGGCGCAAAACTCAACGTGGTTGCACCTCAATTTCTCAGTCAATACTGGCCCTTTTTTGGCAAGTGCCTACCTGTAGTTTTTGAACCCTAGCTCTGCCGGCACCTAGGGAAACCTAGCAAACCTATACATTTTTGAAAACTAGACACCCAGGGAAATTCAGGTTGGGATGACTCAACTGCCTCCCACCAGGTTCTGTTACCCAGAATCCCGTGCAAATTTAATAAATTGACAAAAAAATGCATTTTTCTCACATTTCTGTGGTGGAAAGTACTGGAATCTGCGTGGATCAACAAATTTCCACCCATCCAGTGTTCCCCCAGGTCTCCCGAAAAACATGGTACCTCACTTGCCTGGGTCTGCCTAGTGCCTGCGAAAGGAAACGGCGCAAAACTCAACGTGGTTGCACCTCAATTTCTCAGTCAATACTGGCCCTTTTTTGGCAAGTGCCTACCTGTAGTTTTTGAACCCTAGCTCTGCCGGCACCTAGGGAAACCTAGCAAACCTATACATTTTTGAAAACTAGACACCCAGGGGAATTCAGAATGAGGTGACTCGACTGCCTCCCACCAGGTTCTGATACCCAGAATCCCTTGAAAACCTAAACAATTGGGGAAGAATACGCATTTTCCTCACATTTCTGTGGTGGAAACTTCTGGAATCTGCGTGGATCAACAAATTTCCACCCACCCCGTGTTCCCCCAGGTCTCCCGAAAAAAATGGTACCTCAGTTGCCTGGGTCTGCCTAGTGCCTGCGACAGGAAACAGCGCAAAACGCAACGTGTTCGCACTGCGATTTCGCAGTGAAAACGGGCCCTTTTTTGGCAAGTGCCTACCTGTAGTTTTTGAACCCTAGCTCTGCCGGCGCCTAGGGAAACCTAGCAAACCTATACATTTTTGAAAGCTAGACACCCAGGGAAATTCAGGTTGGGATGACTCAACTGCCTCCCACCAGGTTCTGTTACCCAGAATCCCTTGCAAATTTAATAAATTGACAAAAAAATGCATTTTCCTCACATTTCTGTAGTGGAAAGTTCTGGAATCTGCGTGGATCAACAAATTTCCACCCATCCAGTGTTCCCCCAGGTGTCCCGAAAAACATGGTACCTCACTTGCCTGGGTCTGCCTAGTGCCTGCGAAAGGAAACGGCGCAAAACGCAACGTGGTTGCACCTCAATTTCTTAGTGAAAACGGGCCCTTTTTTGGCAAGTGCCTACCTTTTGTTTTTGAACCCTAGCTCTGCCGGCACCTAGGGAAACCTAGCAAACCTATACATTTTTGAAAACTAGACACCCAGGGGAATTCAGGATGAGGTGACTCGACTGCCTCCCACCAGGTTCTGATACCCAGAATCCCTTGAAAACCTAAACAATTGGGGAAGAATACGCATTTTCCTCACATTTCTGTGGTGGAAACTTCTGGAATCTGCGTGGATCAACAAATTTCCACCCACCCCGTGTTCCCCCAGATCTCCCGAAAAAAATGGTACCTCAGTTGCCTGGGTCTGCCTAGTGCCTGCGACAGGAAACAGCGCAAAACGCAACGTGTTCGCACTGCGATTTCGCAGTGAAAACGGGCCCTTTTTTGGCAAAGTGCCTACCTTTGGTTTTTGAACCCTAGCTCTGCCGGCACCTATGGAAACCTAGCAAACCTATACATTTTTTAAAACTAGACACCCAGGGAAATTCAGGTTGGGATGACTCAACTGCCTCCCACCAGGTTCTGTTACCCAGAATCCCGTGCAAATTTAATAAATTGACAAAAAAATGTATTTTCCTCACATTTCTGTGGTGGAAAGTTCTGGAATCTGCGTGGATCAACAAATTTCCACCCATCCAGTGTTCCCCCAGGTCTCCCGAAAAAAATGATACCTCACTTGCCTGGGTCTGCCTAGTGCCTGCGAAAGGAAACGGCGCAAAACGCAACGTGGTTGCACCTCAATTTCGCAGTCAATACTGGCCCTTTTTTGGCAGGTGCCTACCTGTAGTTTTTGTACCCTAGCTCTGCCGGCGCCTAGGGAAACCTAGCAAACCTATACATTTTTGAAAGCTAGACACCCAGGGAAATTCAGGTTGGGATGACTCAACTGCCTCCCACCAGGTTCTGTTACCCAGAATCCCTTGCAAATTTAATAAATTGACAAAAAAATGCATTTTCCTCACATTTCTGTAGTGGAAAGTCCTGGAATCTGCATGGATCAACAAATTTCCACCCATCCAGTGTTCCCCCAGGTCTCCCGAAAAACATGGTACCTCACTTGCCTGGGTCTGCCTAGTGCCTGCGACAGGAAACAGCGCAAAACGTAATGTGTTCGCACCGCAATTTCACAGTGAAAACTGGCCCTTTTTTGGTAAAGTGCCTACCTTTTGTTTTTGAACCCTAGCTCTGCCGGCACCTAGGGAAACCTAGCAAACCTATACATTTTTTAAAACTAGACACCCAGGGGAATTCAGGATGGGGTGACTCAACTGCCTCCCACCAGGTTCTGTTACCCAGAATCCCTTTCAAAGTTAAAAAATTGACAAAAAAAACACATTTTCCGCACATTTCTGTGGTGGAAAGTTCTGGAATCTCCGTGGATCAACAAATTTCCACCCACCCCGCATTCCCCCAGGTCTCCCAAAAAAAATGGTACCTCACTTGCCTGGGTCTGCCTAGTGCCTGCAACAGGAAACAGCGCAAAACGCAAAGTGTTTCACCGCAATGTCGCAGTGAAAACGGGCCCTTTTTTGGCAAAGTGCCTACCTTTCGTTTTTGAACCCTAGCTCTGCAGGCACCTAGGGAAACCTAGAAAACCTATACATTTTTGAAAACTAGACACCCGGGGAAATTCAGGATGGGGAGACTCAACTGCCTCCCACCAGGTTCTGTTACCCAGAATCCCTTGCAAAGCTAAAAAATTGATCAAAAAAATGCATTTTCCTCACATTTCTGTGGTGGAAAGTTCTGGAATCTCCGTGGATCAACAAATTTCCACCCACCCCGCATTCCCCCAGGTCTCCCAAAAAAAATGGTACCTCACTTGCCTGGGTCTGCCTAGTGCCTGCAACAGGAAACAGCGCAAAACGCAAAGTGTTTCACCGCAATGTCGCAGTGAAAACGGGCCCTTTTTTGGCAAAGTGCCTACTTTTCGTTTTTGAACCCTAGCTCTGCAGGCACCTAGGGAAACCTAGAAAACCTATACATTTTTGAAAACTAGACACCCGGGGAAATTCAGGATGGGGAGACTCAACTGCCTCCCACCAGGTTCTGTTACCCAGAATCCCTTGCAAAGCTAAAAAATTGATCAAAAAAACGCATTTTCCTCACATTTCTGTGGTGGAAAGTTCTGGAATCTGCGTGGATCAACAAATTTCCACCCACCCCGCGTTCCCCCAGGTCTCCCAAAAAAAATGGTACCTCACTTACCTGAGTTTGCCTAGTGCCTGCGACAGGAAACAGCGCAACGTGGTCGCACCGCAATTTCGCAGGAAAAATTGGCCTTTTTTGGCAAAGTGCCTACCTTTCATTTTTTAACCCTAGCTCTGCCGGCACCTAGGGAAACCTAGCAAACCTATACATTTTTGAAAACTAGACACCCAGGGAAATTCAGGTTGGGGTGACTCAACTGCCTCCCACCAGGTTCTGTTACCCAGAATCCCTTGCAAATTTAAAACATTGACCAAAAAATGCATTTTCCTCACATTTCTGTGATGGAAAAATCTGGAATCTGCGTGGATCAACACATTTCCACTCATCCAGTGTTCCCCCAGGTCTCCCAAAAAAAAGGTACCTCACTTGCGTGGGTCTGCCTAGTGCCTGTGACAGGAAACAGCGCAAAACACAACGTGTTCGCATTGCAATTTCGCAGTGAAAACAGGCCCTTTTTTGGTAAAGTGCCTACCTTTGGTTTTTGAACCCTAGCTCTGCCGGCATCTAGGGAAACCTAGCAAACCTATACATTTTTGAAAACTGGACACCCCGGGAAATTCAGGATGGGGTGACTCAACTGCCTCCCACAAGGTTCTGTTACCCAGAATCCCTTGCAAAGCTAAAAAATTGACAAAAAAACGCATTGTCCTCAAATTTCTGTGGTGGAAAGTTCTGGAATCTGCGTGGATCAACAAATTTCCACCCACCCCGCATTCCCCCAGGTCTCCCGAAAAAAATGGTACCTCACTTGCGTGGGTAGGCATAGTGGCTGCAACAGGAAAAGGCCCAAATCGTACGGTGGAGACTTAAAATTAACCTATAGCAAAACTACCTTATTTTTTTGGGGGGGGGGCACCTGAGTTTTTGGCCCGGGGCTCGGTGGCATACTTGGGAAACTACCAAATCAAAACAGTTCTGAAAACTAGACACCCGGGGGAGTCCAGGGAGGTATGGCATGTGTGGGTCCCCCAACGTTTTCCTACCCAGACTTCCTTGCAAACCTTAAAATTAGGTAAAAAATCACTTTTCCATACTTTTTTGCGTGGGATCTCTGTGTCGGCACAAATGTCCTACCACCATGCGTTCCCCTTGTTCTCCCGAGTAAAATGATACCTCACTTGTGTGGGTGGGCCAAAGCAGAACAGGCCAAAAATGTATTTTTAAGAAATTGTAGCGTTCAGGATTGACAAATTAAGCACAGAGAATTCTACTGTTTTGGGGTCATCCTAGTCACAGGCCTTTGGCCCACCCACACAAGTGAGGTATCATTTTACTCTGGAGAACAAGGGGAACGCTGGGTGGTAGGACATTTGTACCGGCACGGAGATCACACGCTAAAATTTATGGCAAAGTGTTTTTTTAACCTAAATTTAAGGGTTGCAAGGAATTCTGGGTAGGAAAACGTTGGGGGACCCACGCATGCCATACCTCCCTGGACTCCCCGGGTGTCTAGTTTTCAGAACTGTTTGGGTTTGGTAGTTTCCAAAGATGGCCGCCGAGCCCCGGGCCAAAAACTCAGGTGCCCTTCCCTAAAAGTAAGGTAGTTTTGCTAAAGGTAATTTTTAAGTCTCCACCGTACGATTTGGGCCTTTCCCTGTTGCAGCCACTATGCCTACCCATGCAAGTGAGGTACCATTTTTATCGAGAGACTTGGGGGAACGCTGGGTGGGAGGAAATTTGAGGATCCACGCAGATTCCACAACTTTACCACTCAGAAATGTGAGACAATAGAGATTTTTTTTGCGAAATTTGAGGTTTGCAGTGGATTCTGGGTAGGAGAATGATGAGGGACTCATGCAAGCCATACCTCGCTGGACTCCCCCAAGTCTCCAGTTTCCATAAATGTCTGGTTTAGGTAGGTTTCCCTACATGGCCGCCGAGCCCCGGGCCAACAACTCATGGGAACCCCCTTGCAAAACCAGGTTGGTTTGTGATAGGTAATTTTGATGTCGCCTCATTAGGGTTTGGGCCCTTGCCTGTTGCGGGTCCTTGACCCACCAACGCGAGTGAGGTATCATTTTTATCGGGAGACCTGGGGGAACGCTGGGTGGGGTAAAATTTGTGGATCCATGTAGATTCCAGAACTTTCCCACACAGAAATTTGAGAAAAAAGTGATTTTTTCAGCTAAATTTGAGTTTGCATGTGATTCTGGGTAGGAAAACGTTAGGGGACCCATGCAAGTCATACTTCGCTGGACTCCTCCGGATGTCTAGTTTTCAGAAATTTGTGGGTTTGGTAGGTTTCCCTGGATGGCCACCAAGCCTGGGGCCAAAAACTCATGGGACCCCCCTTGCAAAACCAGGTTATTTTGTGTTAGGTAATTTTGATGTCGCCACAATAGGCTTTTGGCCCTTTCCTGTCATGGGCACTAGGCCTACCCACACAAGTGAGGTACCATTTTTCTCGGAAGGCTTTGAGAACCATGGAGTGGGTGGAATTTTGTGGATTCACGCAGATTCAAGAACTTTCCAACACAGAAATGTGAGGAACATTTGTTTTTTTGGACACATTTTTAGGTTTGCAAGGGATTGTGGGTAACAGTACCTGTTGAGAGCCAGTCAAGTCACCCCATACTGGATTTTCCTGTGTGTCTAGTTTTCAAAAATGTACAGGTTTGGTAGGTTTCCCTATGTGGCGGCTGCGCTAGGGCCCATAATCCACAGGTAGGCATATTGCTAAAAACAAATCCGTGCCTAGTCTGCTTTCTGCTGCCCTGGGGGGAAGATTTCGGGGCTAGGGTTGCCCCGATATGCCCCCAAGGGGGGCAGAAACATTTTGGCTATATTTTTTGGGGGGTGGGGGCATTGGTATGCCCATTCTGGGCAGCCCCCACACCACACATAAAAAAGCCAGCATAATGGTTGGCGTCAAGTGGGCTTTTTGCCCTCCCCGGGGGGCAGATTCGGGGCTTCTGCCCCCATCCTCCCTCCAGGGGGGGCAGAAAGGCTGTCATAGTTGCGGGTGGGGGGTGGGGGCATTTGCATGCCCGTTTTGGGCAGCCCCCAACCTAAGAAAAATGTGCCCAAAAATCCTGTGTGTCTGGTGGGTTTTTCGCCCCCCCAGGGGGGGCAGATTGGGGCTACTGACCCATCTGTCCCCGGGAGGGGCAGGAAGGCTGTTATTTTAGTGGGGGAGGGGGTGGGGCATGGGCATGCCAGTTTTGGGCAGCCCCACCCTATTTCAAATTTGCCCCCCAAAAAATCCCTGGCGTCCAGTGGGCTTTTTGCCCCCCCCCGGCAGGGCAGATTGGGGGGGGGGTAATGCCACCATCTGCCCCCAGGGGGGTCAGAAAGTCCACTGGATGCCTGGGAGTTTTTGGGGCAAATTTTGATTAGGGTGGGGTCTGCCCAAGACGGGCATGAGATTGGAGGCTACTGCCCCATCAGCCCCCGGGGGGGCAGGAAGACTGTTATTTTTGTGAGGGAGGGGGTGGGGGCATAGGCATGTCCGTTTTGGGCAGCCCATCCAAATTCAAATTTGCCCGCAAAAAAATCCCTGGCGTCTAGTGGGCTTTTTGCCCCCCCCTGGTGGGGCAGATTGGGGGGTAATGCCCCATCTGCCCCCCAGGGGGGTCAGAAAGTCCACTAGACGCCAGGGAGTTTTTGGGCAAATTTTAATTAGGGTGGAGTCTGCCCAAAACGGGCATGCCAATGCCCCCAACTTAATAAAAAATTTGCCCAAAACAATCCCTGGTGTCTAGTGGGCTTTTTGCCCCCCCAGGGGGGGGCAGATTGGAGGCTACTGCCCATCAGCCCCCAGGGGGGGCAGGAAGATTGTTATTTTTGTGGGGGAGGGGGTGGGGGCATAGGCATGCCCGTTTTGGGCAGCCCATCCAAATTCAAATTTGCCCGCAAAAAAATCCCTGGCGTCTAGTGGGCTTTTTGCCCTCCCTCCCGGCGGGGCAGATTGGGGGTAATGCCCCCATCTGCCCCCAAGGGGGATCAGAAAGTCCACTAGATGCCAGGGAGTTTTTTCAGGCAAATTTTAATTAGGGTGGAGTCTGCCCAAAACGGGCATGCCAATGCCCCCAACTTAATAATAATTTGCCCAAAACAATCCCTGGTGTCTAGTGGGCTTTTTGCCCCCCTGGGGGGGCAGGAAGGCTGTAATTGTTGCGGGGAGGGGGTGGGGCATTGGCATGCCCGTTTTGGGCAGCCACACACTATTTCATATTTGCCCCCTCAAAAAATACCTGGCATCTAGTGGGCTTTTTGCCCCCCCCTGGCGGGGCAGATTGGGGGCTAATGCCCCCAACTTCCCCCCAGGGAGGGCAGAAAGTCCACTAGACGCCAGGGAGTTTTTTGGGCAAATTTTAATTAGGGTGGGGGCTGCCCAAAATGGGCATGATAATGCCCCCACCCTAATTAACATTTGCCCAAAAAAACCCTGATCTCTACTGCCCTTTTTGGGCCCCCCCCCTGTGGGCAGATTGGGTGCTAATGCCCCCATCTGCCCCCTTGGGGGGCAAAAAGGCTGTAATTTTAGTGGGGGAGGGGTAGGGGCATTGGCATGCCCATTTTGGGCAGCCCCCACCCTAATTCACATTTGCCCCAAAATATCCCTGGCGTCTAGTGGGCTTTTTGCCCCTCCGAGGCTGCAGATTGGGGGCTACTGCCCCCATCTGTCCCCCAGGGGGTGCAGAAAGTCTGTAATGGTGGTGGGGGTGGGGGCATTGGCGTGCCCGTTTCTGGCAGCCCACACCCTAAAAAACAAGTGCACACAAAAAATCCCTGGTGCATAGTGGGCTTTCTGCCCCCCTGGGGGGCAGATTGGGCATCTGTCCGCCAGGGGGGGGCAGAAAGTCTGTAATGGTGGTGGGGGGGTGGGGGCATTGGCGTGCCCATTTCGGGCAGCCCCAACCCTAAATAAAAGTGCGCACAAAAAAATCCCTGGTGCATAGTGGGCTTTCTGCCCCCCCGGGGGGCAAATTGGGGGCTACTGCTCCCATTTGCCTCCCAGGGGGGGCAGAAAGTCTGTATTGGTGCCGGGGGGGTGGGGGCATTGGTGCGCCCATTTCGGGCAGCCCCCACCCTAAAAAAAGTGCTCCCAAAAAAATACCCTGGTGTATAGTGGGCTCTCTGCCCCCCTGGGGGCAGATTGGGGGCTACTGCCACATCTGCCCCCCAGGGGGGGCAGAAAGACTCAATACTATACATTTATTTATGGGGGGAGTGAAGGCCCTTGCCCAAGGGGCCGCCCCCCCCCCCTCCCTGGTGTCTAGTGGGTGGATCCCCAAGCAGGAATTGGCAGTTTCATTAGATGCTTTTTGTCTCATATTACATTAATAGTTGGGAATTTGAAAAACTAGACCAGAAAATATTCAGAGCATGCAAGCAACTTAATAACCATCTATCACAAGAATATGATATCTTATGTGACCACACATTTCATAGGGTCCTTGAATTTGTAAGCACAATATAAGAGAAAAAAAACATAAATTCCATATTTCTCTGTATGCCTCTGATATAATCACCCTGAAGAAGGTTTAACACCGAAACGCGTTGGTGATATTTGATGTTGGACACCAGTGTTTCTTCTTCAATAACTCGAACTAAGATTTAATTGCAGTGTTGTAACATCTTTTCAATTGTACACTGTACACTGTAATGTTATTCTCATCAATTTCCTAGAATGATTCATAGAAGAATATTGCTGTAACGGACATACGACATGAAATCTGTATATGGAAAAATCTTTTAATATTGTTTGCTATCAATTATAAATCATGTGATAATATATAAAAAAAGAAAAGGGTAAAAAAAAGAAATATACTCATTTTAAATATTGCAAATAAGAAAAATATAAAAAGATATATTTTTGATAATGAATAAGTGTGTTTCATGACTAATTACATGTGTTCCTGTTATATAACTGCAGCACATAGATATAAGTAGCACCTCTGCCCAGTGCTAAAACTCCTTTTTCCAATATAGTTATTTTCCCTGTTTGGGCACTATCCTACATAACAGGGGGCCCCTAGCTTTTTCCAGACAACCTTAGCATCAAGACCGCCACGAGGTTGGCACAAGAACTGAAAGTGGGCATACAGAAATTAGAAATCAAACTGAAAAGTTACCAGACCCACATAGCACTAAAGAAAAGACTGGATGAACTCAACCAACAAATGAATGAATACGAGGTCACGCTTAAGCAAAGCAAATTCAAGAAATTGAAAAAAGACACAGCAGCTTTCAGCCATGAACGCATGTATCCATATATATGTTTTGACTACGTAGCTAAAAGATCCAACAGCGAACACGGATCCGACAGTGACCTATCCGACATGGACTCTAGAGACTCATATTCCAGCCACGGGAGTAACTAGAGGAACCAGAGAGGAGGAACACAACACCAAAAGCCATTCAGACCCAGTGGAAGAAGATGGGGACAGTACCAAGGACCTCCGGTCTACGCACAGTACCGGTATGGCATACCACCGAAGGGAGGACCCTACAAACACTGGAATCCAGCACCCCCAGATCATAATTACTACGGACCACCTCCCCCTCATTTTCTAGGACCGCGCCCTGGCCCCCCAAGAGGAAGGAACAGGTGAGGCAACCAGGTCCACTGGCGCGACGAATCTGAAGAGGCAGCCAAGATGGCCACGAGGAGCATGACGGCAACAATAAATCAACCAACAACCAGCAAGAGGGGCAGTTAGTGGTGAACTTAACTGATCACGCACTCACAGAACCACAAATGAGGTTCCTGAAAAAGGGCCTGGGATTTGTACCCACTAACAAGATGGACACATTTAAACTCTGTCTTGAAATAAAGGAATTTATGAGGAAACTGAAATTACGTGCCTTCTCTTCAGAAAAAGAAACATCAGAGACTACTGAGGAATAGACATCGAACACTGGACTATGACCCAAGTCAACTTTCACACCTCTGGACTCCACGCTGCCAGTCAAACTACTCACTTTTGAGAAAGTTGTGATGGAGGAGATAACGGGTCTCTCCACCGAAGACAAGAACGTCTTCCAGAACATGACATGATAAGAGAAACAAGCCTTACAGAAACTAGGTAACAACACCGACCTAATAATAAAACCTGCTGACAAAGGGGGTGCAATCGTCATTCAGACAACACACACCCATGATAGTGAGTGCAGGAAGTTACTGGATGACCAAAGGAACTATGAAATCATGCTGGATGATCCCACGAGGGAATACGGATACAGATTGCTGGGAAGGTCGAAGAGGCAACAACACACGATTGGATATCTAGGAAGGAAGCCGACTTCCTAATACAGAAATCACCAAGGACATCATACTTTTACACCATCCTCAAAATCCACAAAAACCTGGAACACCCCCTGGGACGCCCGAGTGTGTCAAGGATTGGCTCCATACTCGAGCCTCTCTCAAAATTTGCCGACGCATTCCTCCGGCCCCTGGTTCAAAAAGCAACTACCTACCTGAAAGACACTAAGGCGGTACTGCAACTAATAAAAGGGCCCGAACCAACACCTCTTCATTGGGCTCGATGTCAAGAGTCTCTATACAAGCCTCCCACACGGCGAGACTCTTGAGATCCTAGAGGAGGTACTACACACAACTGCATGGGATTACCATACTCCACGCAGTGTAGTCATGGAGTGCATTTCACTAGCACTGCCAAAAAACTTTTTCCAATACAAAGGGGTACACTACCTGCAAAAGCATGGGACCAGCATGGGCAGCACTTTTACCCCAAGTCTGGCCGGACTATACGTATACCATCTGGTGACCACAAGGATTTTACACCAGGTAAACCCATTCCATGACCGCATCGTTGTCTGGAAATGGTACATCGATAAAGTCTTAGTGATATGGAAAGGGGACACCAACTCTGTAGAGGACTTTATGTCATGGCTCAATCTACAAAACCCCTTTCTGAAATTTACTCATACAGCCTCCAGCGACAATCTGGTATTTCTTGACCTTGTTATCTACCCTGAAAGTGGCGGCCTGAAGACAACGACCCACTTCAAGCCTACGGCAAAAAAACTGTTTGCTACTGCACAATAGCTTTCACCCCAGACACCTACGGGATAACCTTCCATATGGACAAATTCTGTGCCTACGTCGTAACTGCTCTAAAATAACTGATTTCAAGAGACAGGCCTCTGACCTAGAAAACAAATTGTTGAAACGCAACTACCCAGAACGTATTGTGAGGAAAGGGCTCAAGTGAGCAAGAAACAGTAACTGAGACGCCCTCTTGGAGAATCACCCCCAAGGGAACAAGGTACAAGACCTATCTGTGTAACCACCTTCAGTAGCCACAGACACTCGAGGATACTAAATTATGGCAAACTGAACTTGTCCAAACCTATGGTCTCCCATAAGAGAGGCAGAAATTTAGAGGATATGTTGGTCCACACAAGACCGCGACCAATACAGGTGAGGTATCCACCCTCCGTCAACTTGGCACCTGTCCAAGGACCTCATCTCTGCGGAAATTTTAGCACATGTAGCCTCACCAAGAGGAGCAGGAATATCACGTTGGTCAATGGAGAAACCTGGGAGCAGAAAAAATTCACTAACTGCAATAGCACAAATGTGGTGTACATCATCACATGTCGTGCAGTTTGGAGTATGTTGGCATGACATTGAGACCAGTGAGAATATGCATAGACAAGCAAAAAAGTAATGTACGCTGCAAGAAAAGTACGACGAAAATAGCAAATCACTATCTGACCTTGGCCAACACAGTGGATGACTTGAAATGGACTATCATTGAGCAAATCTGAAATGAGAAAGATCTATTAGAAAAGGAACAAAGATGGGTGTTCCGTCTGGGGACCAACGTCACAAGCCTCAATGATGACATCCCATGTGCTCAATGTGAGAAGTTGGCCTGATGTATGATGTCTCCAATTCTGGGGGCACCTTGTATCAGTCCAAACAATCCCTTATGGTGGTGGTTGTAAGTCAACCTTAAAAGACAAGCTATCCTAATGGTAGCATGGACTAAGCAGCCTAAAGGCTTAACTCAAGAGGGCATGTGAAGCCAGCTGTTTTACCATATGCAATCCTGTAATATCAAATGAAAGGACACCACACAAGTTATATATTATAGAAATATATTTATTTATTCTTAGAATAATCCCCTGTACTCTTTATGAGTATAGAAGCACAAGCATTTAAACAAAAGCACAGTATAACATATGAAAGTTGCGCAATTATGGATGAGGCCGGTGGACACTCAACCCCTATATATCAAAAAAGTGGTAAAAGGATCACCTTTCAAACTGTGGTAAGGCCTGGGGCCTTGGGAATCGCTGGGACTACAGTGGACTAACAGCAGTTAGGACAGGAGTAGCCCACGGGATTCGGGTGCAGCGCTAAAAGCACACGCAAGCACCAATGCAAAGTCAATGGTGCGTAAAAGTTATAGAGTTACAGTTTTAAGGGTCTTCCGACTGGAATAGAATTACCACACTTTAAACTAGGACACTAGAGGTGTAAACCAATACAGGAGCACTGGTGTTCATGAGTTACCTCACCCAGAGGAAGCGGGTGCATAGGTGCCAAAGTGTGTCGGGTTTCGTCGTGCAGTTCTATGGATCCTGGAGATGAAGATGCTGCAGGCGGCCAGGAGAGAAGAGTCCGGTTGGATCCAAGGGTGGATCGAAGATGTAGAGTACCTGAAAGCAGAGGGGACAGAGTCTGGGTCACTAGCCAGTGACCAGGAAGGAACCAGGAAGGAACCAGGCAATGTCGGGCGCAATCAGGTGGTTGTTTGAAGCTTGTCTCCGCTGCCACGTGGACTCTGGGGCACCGAGGATGTCCTGGAGTGAATCACAAGCTGTCCCACAAAGGCTCTCGCTGTTGGCGGTGTTGGCTTCCGAATCGGAGTTAACAGGCCTTGGCAAATGCAACCCATGCAGGATTCGAAGGTCGCTTCTTACTCGGACCAGCAAGGTCAGAGCGGGTGCTCCTTTTCAGGGGAGCGAGGGCCAGTCTGGAGCAACCAGACTAACAGAGCAAATTTAAAGGTTCATCGGTACTGGGGCCACTAGCCAATGGGCAAGCAACCAGACCAACACGTCGAGCAGGAAAATGCAAAAGGGCCCCATGCAGCACTCGATGAGTGTGGAGGGGTGAGCTTCAGTGCAAAAGCTGCTTGGGGCTGGGGTTTCTCAAACCCCAATGCACAGCTTCAAGGGAGCCTCGGGAGCTGCACGGTCAGCACTTCGTAGTTTTTCCAAGATGGCAGGCCCCATGCTTCAGGTCGCCTCCACGGGTCTCAGATTCGCTGGGACTGTGGATCGGGCTGTTGGAAAGCAGGAACGCTGGGTCTTATTGATCTCTGTTGCTCGAGTTCTGGCGGGAACTGCAACAAAGCAAATGGTGATGCGCCGGATGGTGCCTGTTTGCACAGGGTGGTCACTCCTTGACCACAAGGGAGATTCTTCAGTCTTCCACGTCGAGTGGGATGTCGAAGGGTCCAGAGTTTCGTTTCATAAGTTTCAGTCAGGATAATCTGATGTGCATCAGCACAGCTCCTACATTTATTCCAAATCAAGGGGCTGGATTACCTGCTAGGTCCCTCCTATGGGTGGGACCCAGGAAGGGGGTGGTTACACCCCTTTCCCTTTGTCCAGTTTCATGCCAGAGCTGGGGCTGGAGTGCCCCAGAACCGGTTTGACTGGATTTTGCATGGGACACCTTGTGTGCCCCAGGCAGTGTCTAGTTTCTTTCAACTCTCCCTGCTCCATTCCACTATCTCCTGTCTGGGGTGGTGTAGCACCTCACTGTGACAGGAAACCCTTTGTCCAGGCCTCCCCTGCCAAGTTTCAGTCAGCAGCAGGAGGTCAGACTTGTGTCGGGGCAGCAGCATTATTTTTGTGATTAACCGCATTTTAAGTAAAGTAACATGTCTTCTCCCTCTAGAAGGGTGGAATGCTACCCCCGTCGCCAGAACTGGTGAGGGGGTAGTATTCCAAAGTTTATGACACCAAACACGACATGTTTTGATAAAGCCAAACCAAAGTTAGCATTAACCGCGAGGATTATAATGCACTCAAGAGTATATGGTATGGCAGTATCACTGGAACAGCAGTAAGGAAATGGTTCCGAACACTGCAGACAGGCTCAGCTCATGCTAGAGCACCATCTCACATAAAGCCAAGCACTCTGCCTCCAGGATTGTAAAGGCCTGCCATAGGAGTGACTTATAAGTGCCTATGTGTCCAGATGTAGGCTTAAACATAGGTATACTATATCTAAGCAAGGGGTGAGTACACCACCTTGCCCCAGCTGAGTGATCAGCCAGTTGTGTTGATTTAAGTGACCAGCCAGGGGTGGCAAAAGATATGCTGCAGCCCCTGGTGGCCTTGGATGCACCTATGCCCTGGGCACCTATAGTGCACTGTACAGGGACTGATAAGGTGTCCACTACCAAATTGGTGATGTACCTATAGTACATGGTTATGAATTTAGAGAGAGAACAGCAGGCTGTGGGTCTGATTAGCAGGCCCACAGCCACATTAAGTCGAAAACCAGTGGGCAAAAAGCAAAAATTGGGGTGACCATAGGAAAGCAGACCCTATTCTCCTACACTCAACTGTCCTAGAAGGAAATAAACCCGACCCTGAGTTTCGCCATTAGATGATAGACATGAATATGTACTCTACACCCAATGATCTTTGAACATCCTCTAATAACGGTATCAAGTGGTTTCCATGGAACAACCCACCACATACCGCCTAGGGAGATTTTATTAACAAGTAACCCCTTACTATGAACCACTAGGTTTTGTTTCGAATGAGACCAAATTTAACTGTTGAATGACTGGAAAAATTATAGAATCAATCTTCAATTCTCCGCTATATTTGGTGTCTCTCTCGAATTTGCAAACCCACCTGGTCTACTTAGTAATTTGAGCCTTTTAATATCAATGGCTTTCCGATTGGGGAACGCACCACATACCATTCAGGGTGAATGATACCAAGAAATCCACATAATGGTAACCTTTCCCCGTATTTAACCTGAGTTCTCCATTATATTTGATGTTTTCTCAGTCTGCATAAACCACTCAGTCTACTTAGTAAGTGAGCACAGGAGGCTTTGCCCCATCGAAACCCGCATTTAGGTGTATACCTTTATACGATATTCTTGCATACCCTCGGATGATCTTTTCTAGTCGGCAAGCCTCCCTGTAATTAAACGAGCGCTCATTAGCACACCCGCTTCCTTTCCCCACCTACAAACATACGCGTCACTATGGCATTGAGATCTGACGCTTAGACACAGCAAAAGCGAGCACTACAAACTCGTGCTCTAGTTTTCAGAGTGAGAAGCGTAATTTTCCTCCCACTTTCACTAGAACGAGCATGTTGCCATGACAACCCACCAGGACGCTGGAAACTGCTACCATTTCTGGTTCCGGGTACATGGGGGCGTTTGCTTCCTACACAGGTGGGCAATTTGAGGGTAATAACGCTAGTATAAATACGCCCGTCCCGCAGTTCTCTCTCCATCACAGAGCCACAGGTGGGGGTTATCTTTAGGCGAGGTTACATCGATCAAAACATAAGTACGGCACAGCCGCTTGGGACTGCTCTTGTATTTACAGGCATGGGATCATCGCCTTGCTTAAGAGAGTATGGAGTGGTTAGCTCTACAAGCGTTTCACCATCGCCAGCACTATACCGCTACTTTCCTATACCACATATATGCTTTATTCTTTACCTCTCTATAGAACTACGTTTTGGCGATTTACATCCCTACCCGTTACGAGAGGCTCATGGGGTATTACCTCCCACACTACATAGCATGTATCATCCATGTGACTGACAACATTTCCTATGACTTATGAAGCAGATAACAATTACCCTAGCCACAGAAATAGAGTGTGTGATTTTTGTTCTATGTGCGTGTGTGTTGTGAGTCCTTTGTTCCCACAGGTCTTCGCACTGATAGATCACGGTATCAATAATTCTAGGAACACACTACAGTCACTTCGTGGTTCCTACACTGTTTTTAAACTGTCTTTTTTTACAGATATCAAGAGTTTGCGCCTGGGAAGGAGCCATTAATTGTACTTTCTCTTTCAGATTAACACATACATGATACTAATAGGTATTGTATTAACACCTTGTCTGCTTAAGATATTCCCCTGCTGTGCTGGACCATAATAGAAATGGGTGTGGTCATGACGAACATGTTGACTTTATAGGAGTATCTGCATATTATAGGCAGGACATCTCCGCACCACTTTTGTAACAGGTCCAGCCTCGACGACCTATTAAAGTTTTTAAGTCAATGAGGCCAGTTCCTTTTTAATCACGTTAACCCATACTCACCACCCGACCTCTCCTCTCACTACCCAATCACCACACATAGTGTTGTCCAAGAGTGCTCCCGCGTGGCCGTTGGTCGTAGCATGCCCAGTCCTGTAGCGGGCGGGAAGACCCCTATGGCGAAGCATGACACCAAGGGCCCTTTTGTTGTGTGAGGAATATTTAAGCAAACACTGTGTGCCTCCTCATTTGGATGAGCATCACATTTCCTAGAAACATTTCCCTTGAACACTGTCCGATCTATATGGTGGATCCTTTTGATTTAATTACTTAGTACTAGAGGAGGACGTATCCGCCCTAGTGTCCGTGTACGACACTACCTCTTCACTCCTTCATCTTGTTATATGAAGGTACTTTGACTATACCCAGGAAAGGTACTTTAGAGGAAGTCGCAAGTGCCCCAAGTGGGACAGGCCCCGCCCAGTAGGCAGTCACTGGGGACGGCCAGTGCAGCACATGAGGAGGCGTTGGTCCCAGAGGGGTGTGTGGGGAACCAGCTGAGATGACCCTTGTCTCACTAGGGGACACTGAGATGGTCCAGAGACACCCTATGCCTGATAACACTAAGAAATACAGGCAGTGGGTGACCATTAATTGACAAAGTGAAGAGGCTCTGCGAGACACAGGCGCAACTGTGACAACTGTCAGGTGTCACCTTGTGTCTAAAGCGCAAGTGGTCCCTGGAGTGCTTCACAGAGTAGTTGCAGTAGACAATAGTGAGAGCCATTGCAAGGTGGTGCAGGTTACCTTTGAGAGGGGTTGGTCTCACGTTCCTTTAAGGTAGCCGTGAGCCCATCGATGCCTTCGGATTGTCTTCTGGGAAACAACCTGGAACATACTGCCTGGAGGGGGGTTGAATACCGGTACCACTTGGAGATGTTGGGATGCCTGAGTGGGCGTGCCTGACCAGATGGTCCTTGGCAGCCCAGGGTGATCTGAAGGACCTGGACCCTGAAAGAGTAGCCAAGGTATCTGCCAAGAAGAGGAGGAGCAAGGGGCATGGAAAATCCATTTCAGAAATTCCCTCGGTCCAGGAGGAGGGTGAACTGTGGAATCTGCCTCAGCTGGCCCATTGGCGGCAGGGAGGGGATCCCACCAGGGAGGAATCCTGAATTCAACACAGAAAGAGTGCCATAATCTTGTGGGTCTTCAGCAGCAGGCACAGGCCCTGGGAACTGTAAAGGAGTGTGGATCCATCTGATCTATTGGGAGAATGGTCTTCCATATACCTAACCTATGGTAACTGAGCATGGGGCAACCCGTGCGCTTCAGTGCCTACTGGGTTTGGCTCATGTTGAGAATTAGGCAGGTCATTTTGGGACAGGGTAAGACCTTTGACAGGCTTGTCACCCATTTTTACTGTCTCCAAATGAGAAAATATTCAGATGCATTTTTTAGGTCCTGCCAGACTTGTCAAGAGAGCAGCAAGAGTGGGGGGAGATGTAGGGCTCTCCTGCAACCATTCTCTGTTCTGAGCACCCCCTTTTGAGCTGGTGGGAATTGACGTTGTGGGTCCTCTGGATCCTAAGACAGCCATGGGCAACAGGTTCATCCTCGTCTTGGTGGACTATGACACCCAATACCCAGAAGATATACGTCTGCGGACAGTGATGGTGCCCATCGTGGCCCTGGCACTGATGAGGATCTTTACCTGCATGGATTTCCCCAATGAGGTGGGATCTTACCGGGGTACCAACATAATTTTGCTGTACATGAAGGCTATGTGGAAGTAGTTTGGAGTGTGGATTGTACTACAAATTCCCATGGTCCAGGCGGAGGCTGACCCTGAGAGGGACGTCCCAGAACCTACAGGGGAAGAAGTGGCTGTACTGCGGAATCTGCCTCAGCGGACTTATTGGCAGCAGGAAGGGATTCTGAAGTCAGCACAGGAAGAGTGTCTTACTCTTCTGGATCTTCGGCAGCAGGCACAGGCAGCTGGCAAAGAGTCTGGATCCCATCTGATGTATTGGGAGAATGGTCTCCATTATAGCGAACCTGAGCCTTCCTACTGGATTTAGCTCATGATGTGCTTCTGGCAGGTCATTTGGGACCGGGCAAGACATTTGACAGGCTTGTCACCTACTTTTACTGTCCCAAAATGAGAAAAAATTCAGATCAGTTTTGTCGGTCCTGCCAGATTTGCCAAGCAGGTAGCAAGAGTGGTTTTATAAACCTTTACATTCTTTGAACCACATTTCTGCCTTTCCTTTCTTTCATTGTGTTTGACTCACCAGAACCTCAAAATATATACATAGCCGATCTTTCACATGAATCTAAATAAATATCTTTTAGTAGTGATGTTTTATTCAATGGAAGATCTATAACTACGTTTTTCACTTCTCATTTTTTATCTATTAATAGTGTAAATCTTGAAATATTCACTAATTTACTTTCTGACAGAGCGAAAACATTCAATAAATGTATTTCAGAAAATAGGTAGCAAATTCAATAACACTATGAATTAGATTAAAAGTGTTGGTGCTTTATGCATGCAGCGACTGCCCTGTGGCTGAAGACTTAAAGTCCACAAATAAGGCAACAAATGAAATAATGTCCTTCTCCCTGGAAGTTCTAAATGTATGTATGTATAAATATATATATATATATAAATATATATATATATCTATATATATTCACACTAGTTCGAAACCAACTCGGCATCCGCTTCCGTTGTTAACGAAAAGTTGAAAAAAGCCACAAACTCGGTGCTCTCGTTTTCCAGTGAGTTTATTGTGTAGTTAAACGCCCACCAGTCGCCATGACGCGTTTCGCCTCAGCCGAGGCTTGATCACATGTCATGCAAAGAAGAAAGGAAGTGACATAAATAGTGTGGTAAGCCACATGGTCAACACTATATCCTTTAAAATTTAAAGAGAAATACACCTATTCACAACAAGTGAAACAAACGGAGTTTTGAGCATAGTGCTCTGATAATACATTATTTGCAAGTTAAAATGTACATTTGAAAAAAGTAACACTTCATTGAGTATGTACATTCTGCATATATATAAAAGGGAAAAAAAAAAACCAATAAGAATATTTAATAAACAAGAAAATTTCGTTTCCTTAAAAAAATATATATATATTCTAAATTTCATATATTTACACCATATTTACAAATACTCCATTGTCCCTAGTTTTCTATATAACGGAAACTAAGAATAGCAGACTCATTATTCTGATAGGTATAAATACCCTCAGCCTATTCAGATTGTTCGGACATTAAGTGTAAATATGCGGCCTAGAGTATGTAGGTGATAATACCTTACCCAGCAAAAAAATACCTGATTCAATATAGTACAGTATCAGAAATGGATGTAAACCAAGCAAACAGTTCTCCATTTAGTGACCTCAAATTTGCGTGAGTTCCCACATTCTATTGTGTGCTTCCTTGGGGGTCATAAGATCTTACATAAAGTGACAGTGCAATAAAATTCTACCTATTGTTAAATAGGATTACAGATACTTTCAGGCTGCCTAATATACATATATACAAAGAGGTTCATTCTGCTCATAAGACATACTGGTACCAGCAAGACAATTTTTTGAACCATAGAAGATCAGAGGCATGTGTAAAGATCCTCACTACAGTTCAGTCCCCCAGGCTGTTTACTATTTAGTTCGAGGATATAGCGTGTTTCTAAGAGACGTAGTTTCCCATCTCTATCTCCTCCCCTCCTTAAGGGTAATACAGAATCTACCAAATAGTACTTTAAAAGGTCTGAATTACTCTGATGATGTTTCTCAAAGTGTCTAGCCACGGGGTAAGACTGATCTTTCCCAATGATCGCTCGTAGATGTTGGAGGATGCGCTTGTGGGCAGGGAGACGAGTACTCCCAACATATTGTAAGCCACAAGGACACAATAGTATATATACAACATACTCGGTTTTGCATCCCAATTTCTGTCTGATGGCAATGGGAGTATCATGGAAAGGACTGATAAAATGGGTTTTATTTATGCCATGTTTACAGGCCTTACAACTCTGGCATTTCTTAAAGCCTGTAATCCGTTCCCACCATTTTTTGGGAACGTCCATGGTGCTACTGACAATAGCATTGCCTAGCGAAGGAGATTTTCTAAAGGTGATCTCAGGTTTGTTTTTTACTAGATCTCCTATTATGGGATCCCCTCGGACCAAATTCCAATTTCGTGAAAAGATCTTACGTATTTCAGCATGTTGTTGGCTATATGTAACAATGGCTCTACACTGTACTTTTTCATTTGTTTTAGGCTGGTTCTCAGCTGGGTCATTGTTATTCTCTGGACAAATTCCTAACAATTGTTCTCGGGTCAGTCTAGTGGTTTTTATTATGGCTTCATCCACCACTTTTCGACCATAACCCCTCTCCAAAAAGCGTAATCTGCACTGTTCCTGGGCTGATTTGCATTCATTTTCAGTGCTGCAGATGCGCTTAATGCGCAACATCTCCCCATAGGGGATGCTGCGTATTAGATGTTGCGGATGACTGCTCGAGGCATGTAACAACGTGTTACCGGCAGTAACTTTCCTATGCAGTCTGGTTTCTAATTTGTTGTTCTGTTTATCAATGTAAACTTCTACATCCAGAAACTGCACTGAAACATCGCTAATTGATGAAGTAAATTCCAAATTCACATCATTAATGTTCAGTTTGGCAACAAATTCAACAGCACTTTCCATTGAACCACTCCAGACAAAGAACAAATCATCAATGTATCTGAGGTACAGTTCTATATTCTGTTCATCGATTGTTCTGTGCTGTCCCTATATATATATCTATATCTATATCTATATATATATATATATATATATATATATATGTATATATATATATTACCTACTGGCGGTCGCCAGTAGGTATATATAGTTAGGATTTTTTCTCTATGGGATTTTTGAAAATTCTATGTCTAATAACTTTGGCGTTTGTGGACGGAATTGGCTGAAATTTTCAGGAAAATTGAACATTTTGTTTCTGAGCAGCCCCTGAAAATTTGGGGGGGGTTTGTCAAGGGGGGGCCGAGAAAAAAGGGGGGTCCCAAAACACGTTTTTCCCATGTTAATTTCCATAGGGCGGTTGGCCTCACTTTTAGCCCGAACGGCTGAATGGATTTGCACGAAACTTGGCAAAATTGTAGGGACTGGTAGCCCGATGTGCCTTTGCTAGGTCTCAATATATGTGCTCCAGTGGATTTTGAGAAATTAACGTTCAAAAAAATATATATATCTGTAAGCGTGCTCCGGGCAGCGCCCCGGTTCGCGTACCTGACGCGTAACGGAACTTCGTGAAGCGAAGCTGATTGGCTCTCCGGTGTCTGTCAACATTCTAAACAGTCCGGAGCGGCCGCCATCTTGTCTCTCGGTAGGATCGAGAGACAAGAGGAGGCCAAAACAAAGGGGGAAATGACCATAAGGCGGCATAGTAGATCCTCCCTGACCCCCTAGGTTTGATGTGGAGGCTTTAAAAGGGCCCCGCGGGGCAAAAAAAAAAAAAAAGTTGTGTTTTTTGCGTGGGTAGCGCCCGGTACGCGCACCGGGAAGCGGTCCGGGGAGCGTACTATAAGGAAAAAAGAATGATAGACTATGATATTTTGAAATATTGTATGTTTATTGATTGTTCTTTTTGTTGTTTTTTTTTTTATTTAAGTAGCAGTATTAATGATTATTAAATATAAATGTATTTTTGAAATTGTGCACAGTATACTATAAGTCTGACTTTACTTTATAATCAATTTGGTACTAGTTTATGAATTACATATAAAAATGATTAAAGACTCAAACAATTTTTAAATATTAAATATAATTTTATTTTTCTGATTCTTTTTCAAAATTTAATAGAACGTCTAACATTTGACTGTCCGATATGTCCTCTTGTTGAGTGAACATAACTTCCCACATTTGACCGTCATCATAATGAAGTAAATGATCCACAGATTCTACACATTGTAGAAGTTCATGGTCTCGTGATTCATCCATGAATTCCAAGTCAATGGGTTCAATTATTTCCTCATTATTCATGTCTAGGACAATTTCAAAGGAAACGTTCTGTTCTCCTTGCATTTTTGTGCTGAAATTTGAATAAAAAATAAATATATCAGTAGAGATAGGGCACTGTTGGGTTTAAGTTCAGACAGGTAGTTTTGAGGCATGAAGTAGTACTATTAAAAAGTGCCTGTGAGAAAGCCTATGTAAATTCATAATAATACCACAGAAACCTAAATCAATCCATAATTATAATAAACAAGCCTTTCTCAATGTCTAACTCTTACAGAGGGATAGTATATAACTATCTGAAAATGTTTTCAAATTTATAAAATAATATCTTACCTTTTAAAAACAAGTTTAAGTTGTGAGTGAAAATGATCTTGCAATGTAGTTCAGGAAGTAGTAGTCAAAATGGCTGTGTTTCTCTCTCTTTTTTTTTATATATATTCAGGTACATAACCAATCAAATGTCAGGTAAAAAAAGTAGAAAATGAAAGTAACATTTTAATTGGTTGTCAATTCCAACACTTCAGATGTGTTTTGTGAAGTAATTTACCTCAGGGTATTTAGAGAGGTCTACAGGCTAAATGGCTAAATGGAATTCCAACCAAATGTGTGAAAATGGTAGGGATTGATATGTAGTATGAGCTAATCTATATTTGGTGAAAGTGTCTCCAGGGTTTCTTCTGTAAATTACTTTCCCACCTTTTTTAATGGAGCGCTTCCCGGTGAGCGCCCCGGTACGCGAACCGGCAGCGTTACGGGAGTCCACCATTTTGTGTTTCGGTCGAATAAAGATACAAGATGGAGGGCAAATAATGTTCAGAATGGGGAGAAGGGGGCACGGTAGACGTATTTTGACCCCCTAGGTTTTCTGAGGGTGGCTGAGGAGGCCCATATGTGTGAAAAAAAATCATTTTTTTAAAAAATTTCGCGCGGTTAGCTTCCGGTTCGCGTACCGGGTAGCACTCCGGGGAGCGTACTTTGTTGAAAATTAGTGAAAAAAGTTAGAGTAAAATAATAATTGTGAGTGATCAGATGTAGGGTAGCTCTGAGAAGAGCTTTTGGGTTTATGGTACATTTAGGTACTTATAAGTAGGTACCAATGCACATTTTTAAATTCAGAATGAAAACTCTGTTCCCTTCATCTGAAAAGTGAACTCCATCTCCTCTGTAGATATCTTGCATGTAGTAACGTAAGTTATTGTTGTAGATGGAGCCCATTCCATGGTCTCTCATGTAAGCTGAAACAGATTTGTTTACATGCTTCCTCGATTTCTCAATTTGTGGACAAAATTGGTTCGACCACCTCCATTTCTGTCTTTGGCATATATTTGAATATACCAATCAATCAATCAATCAAAGACATTTATAGAGCGCACTACCTACCCGTAGGGTCTCAAGGCGCTTGGGGGGGGGGGGGGGGGTGCCGCTACTGCTCGAACAGCCAGGTCTTGAGCTTCTTCCTGAAGGAGAGGTGGTCTTGGGTCAGGCGCAGGTCGGCCGGGAGGGAGTTCCAGGTCTTGGCGGCCATGTAGGAGAAGGACCTTCCTCCTGTGGTGGCTCTGCGGATGCGTGGGACGGCGGCGAGGGCGTGGCTGGCAGATCGGAGGTGGCGTTTGGGAGCGTAGAAGTTGATGCGGTTGTTGAGGTAGCTCGGGCCTTGATCGTGGAGAGCTTTGTGTGCGTGGGTAAGGAGGCGGAAGGTGATTCTCTTGTTGACCGGGAGCCAGTGCAGGTCTCTAAGGTGTCCGGAGATGTGGCTGTGTCGTGGGATGTCGAGGATGAGTCTGGCTGAGGCGTTCTGGATGCGCTGGAGTCTCTTCTGGATCTTGGCGGTGCTTCCGGCGTAGAGTGCGTTGCCGTAGTCCAGTCGGCTGGTGACGAGGGCCTGGGTGACGGTTTTCCTGGTCTCTGTGGGGATCCACCAGAAGATCTTCCGAAGCATGCGCAGGGTGTTGAAGCAGATACCAAGGCAGTTTGAGGAAAAAGTGCCATCAATTGCTCAAAGGTGTCCTTTAAAAGCATTTCCAGACCTACCCCAGTCAAAGTGCCCAAGTCATTTCCTCCACAGTGCACAATTAACAGGTCAGGTTTAGGCAAATGCATAAAGGTTTTCACCAATGGTATCAATTGGTGACATTTTAATCCTCTGTGGCCAAACCACTTAATTTCCACATCTTGTAAATTGAGGTTAGGTAAATTTCTGTTATCAGCATACCTCTGAGCCCAGTAGATGTAACTATGTCCAACAATCCAGACAGAAAACATGGTGAGAGGAGGTTCTGCTGCAGTCAGATGAAGTGTGGCAATGAAATGGGAGTTGAAAAAATAAGAGTTTAAAATGAAAAAAAATGTGGAGTTTCTGTGTTAATGAAGCAGTAGCAGTGATTGGTGGATTTTGATTGCTGAAAACAGAAAGTTAGGGTGCATGGATGAGTTCTTTGAAAGATGTAATTTGAATGGTCAAAAAAAATCATTTTATGAAAGATTGCACTGGATACGCAGGTGTACTGAGAGTTCAGAGTTCAATTGAAACATTGTTGTGTGAACTTGCAAACATGAGAGGTCTTTCAGGAGGTGGTTGCTATGCAAAAAAGGCAGAAAGGGCAGAGGGGGGAAGGGTGTTGATTTGAAAAAAGTGAGGGAAGAGTTTTGATTGGGTGACATGAGAGATATGTGTGATGAATTACAGGTTTTCTGTGCTTTTTATGGCTGCAGACTCTGGAGTGCATACCTTTTGCTCTGCCAAAGACAATTTGGTGTGTTTCTGAGACTGTTTTGAAACTCATAAAGTATTTGCTAAGGTGAGAAAAGATTCATTTAATTTAGATAGAGAATAGTATGGTTTAGGGAGAACCTTATGAAGAAAGTTGTGTATTTAAAATTTTGATTTGTGTCAAGTGTTTTACAAATAGATTTTGTTTCTTTGTGTTACATAGCCATGTTAAAAGTGACGCTAAAATAGTGCAAGGGTCTTACAAAAATGCTTTCATGTGTCTTAGGGTATTTTAACTCACTTCCCCATGAATGTATGAATATAATTCCTTTACAAGTTGTGTTTAAAAACGTTTTTTGAAATCAATTAGGTTTCTTGATATGTACTGCTAGAGCTTCATAGGTTGCTTGGGGCATATTTATAAGGCCTTTGTGTCTCTCTGATGTTATTTTTCCCATTTTAATTTAAGACCTTTCCCTGTGGTGCAAGGTCCTTGTAAATACGCCCCCATCTGTGCTTGGCAAATTTAGATCTTGATTATTTGACTTACATAGCCATGTTAAAAGTGATCTAAAAATGGAGCAAGGGCTTAAAAAAACGATTTCATGTGTCTTAGGGCATTTTAAGTCACTTCCCCTTGAATGTAGGTATATAATTTATTTAGATGATGTGTTTAAAAACGATTTTTGAAATCAATTAGGTTTCTTGATATGTACTGCTAGAGCTTCATAGGTTGCTTGGGGCATATTTATAAGGCCTTTGTTTCTCTCTGATGTTATTTTTCCCATTTTAATTTAAGACCTTTCCCTGTGGTGCAAGGTCCTTGTAAATACGCCCCCATCTGTGCTTGGCAAATTTAGATCTTGATTATTTGACTTACATAGCCATGTTAAAAGTGATCTAAAAATGGAGCAAGGGCTTAAAAAAAACGCTTTCATGTGTCTTAGGGTATTTTAAGTAACTTCCCCATGAATGTATGAATATAATTGCTTTACAAGTTGTGTTTAAAAACGTTTTTTGAAATCAATTAGGTTTCTTGATATGTAATGCTAGAGGTTCATAGGTTGCTTGGGGCATATTTATAAGGCCTTTGAGTCTCTCTGATGTTATTTTTCCCATTTTAATTTAAGACCTTTCCCTGTGGTGCAAGGTCCTTGTAAATACGCCCCCATCTGTGCTTGGCAAATTTAGATCTTGATTATTTGACTTACATAGCCATGTTAAAAGTGATCTAAAAATGGAGCAAGGGCTTAAAAAAAACGCTTTCATGTGTCTTAGGGTATTTTAAGTAACTTCCCCATGAATGTATGAATATAATTGCTTTACAAGTTGTGTTTAAAAACGTTTTTTGAAATCAATTAGGTTTCTTGATATGTAATGCTAGAGGTTCATAGGTTGCTTGGGGCATATTTATAAGGCCTTTGAGTCTCTCTGATGTTATTTTTCCCATTTTAATTTAAGACCTTTCCCTGTGGTGCAAGGTCCTTGTAAATACGACCCCATCTGTGCTTGGCAAATTTAGATCTTGATTATTTGACTTACATAGCCATGTTAAAAGTGATCTAAAAATGGAGCAAGGGCTTAAAAAAAACGCTTTCATGTGTCTTAGGGAATTTTAAGTCACTTCCCGATGAATGTAGGTATATAATTTATTTAGATGATGTGTTAAAAACGATTTTTGAAATCAATTAGGTTTCTTGATATGTAATGCTAGAGCTTCATAGGTTGCTTGGGGCATATTTATAAGGCCTTTGAGTCTCTCTGATGTTATTTTTCCCATTTTAATTTAAGACCTTTCCCTGTGGTGCAAGGTCCTTGTAAATACGCCCCCATGTGTGCTTGGCAAATTTAGATTTTGATTATTTGACTTACATAGCCATGTTCATACAGTTCTAACCTTCTGCGTAGTCTTTGATATGCTAGACTCCATCTGCACTATGAGATACCTAAGCAAAGGAAACACAGGCGATGTGATTGTGAAATGAGGAAACGAAACTCCACATTTTTCAATTACATCACCTGTGTTTCCTAAGTTTATGAATTACATTGTGCAGATGAGGTTTAGGTCTGTCCACGGACACAGAAAAGGTCTGGCCTTTGTTCAAGAGTGAAGTGGACATGACTTACTTCATTGGTAGGCCTTCACATGTATTATATCCTCTGTACTCTTTAAAAAGCGTAAATTTCATCTGCAACCCTGAGTAGGCCTCACCTCAAACAAACCTCTGGATAGGCCACACTTTATCGTCATCCTGAATCAATCATTTAAAATGTTAGGGACAGATTTATGATAGGTGTAAGCTTATTTTGCGTCACTGTGCGTGACTTTTGTGACGCAGCGGCGGTGCAAAAGATTTGCTATGTGGCGACATATTTACAACTTGATGCATCTAGGCAGATGTGTCATGCTGTAAAGTCCCGTGCCAAATGAAACCGATGCAGCAGTGATGCAAAACATGCACCATGTTGCAAGACAGGCCTCATTTCATCTCCAACAAGATAAGAAGCTGAATCTTCTGTAAATGTGAAAATTGTTGTATACACTGCTCAACTTATGTGTACTCTTTGATATGCTAGAGTCCATCTGCACTATGAGATACCTAAGCAAAGGAAACACAGGTGATGTGATTGTGAAATGAGGAAAAGAAACTCCACATTTTTCAATTACATCACCTGTGTTTCCTAAGTTTACGAATGACATTGTGCAGATGAGGTTTAGGCCTGTCCACGGACACAGAAGAGGTCTGGCCTTTGTTCAAGAGTGAAGTGGACATGACTTACTTCATTGGTAGGCTTTCACATGTATTATCTCCTCTGTACTCTTCAACAAGCGTAAATTTCATCTGCAACCCTGAGTAGGCCTCACCTTAAACAAACCTCTGGATAGGCCACACCTTATCGTCATCCTGAATCAATCATTTAAAATGTTAGGGACAGATTTATGATAGGTGTATGCCTCTTTTGCGTCACTGTGCGTCACTTTTGTGACGCAGCGGCGGTGCAAAAGATTTGCTATGTGGTGACATATTTACAACTTGATGCATCTAGGCAGATGTGTCATGCTGTAAAGTCCCGTGCCACATGAAACCGATGCAGCAGTGATGCAAAAGATGCACCATGTTGCAAGACAGGCCTCATTTAATCTCCAACAAGATAAGAAGCTGAATCTTCTGTAAATGTCAAAATTGTTGTATACACTGCTCAACTTATGTGTACTCTTTGATATGCTAGAGTCCATCTGCACTATGAGATACCTAAGCAAAGGAAACACAGGTGATGTGATTGTGAAATGAGGAAAAGAAACTCCACATTTTTCAATTACATCACCTGTGTTTCCTAAGTTTACGAATGACATTGTGCAGATGAAGTTTAGGTCTGTCCACGGACACAGAAAAGGTCTAGCCTTTGTTCAAGAGTGAAGTGGATATGACTTACTTCATTGGTAGGCCTTCACATGTATTATCTCCTCTGTACTCTTCAACAAGCGTAAATTTCATCTGCAACCCTGAGTAGGCCTCACCTCAAACAAACCTCTGGATAGGCCACACTTTATCGTCATCCTGAATCAATCATTTAAAATGTTAGGGACAGATTTATGATAGGTGTATGCCTCTTTTGCGTCACTGTGCGTCACTTTTGTGACGCAGCGGCGGTGCAAAAGATTTGCTATGTGGTGACATATTTACAACTTGATGCATCTAGGCAGATGTGTCATGCTGTAAAGTCCCGTGCCACATGAAACCGATGCAGCAGTGATGCAAAAGATGCACCATGTTGCAAGACAGGCCTCATTTCATCTCCAACAAGATAAGAAGCTGAATCTTCTGTAAATGTCAAAATTGTTGTATACACTGCTTAACTTATGTGTACTCTTTGATATGCTAGAGTCCATCTGCACTATGAGATACCTAAGCAAAGGAAACACAGGTGATGTGATTGTGAAATGAGGAAAATAAACTCCACATTTTTCAATTACATCACCTGTGTTTCCTAAGTTTACGAATGACATTGTGCAGATGAAGTTTAGGTCTGTCCACGGACACAGAAAAGGTCTGGCCTTTGTTCAAGAGTGAAGTGGATATGACTTACTTCATTGGTAGGCCTTCACATGTATTATCTCCTCTGTACTCTTCAACAAGCGTAAATTTCATCTGCAACCCTGAGTAGGCCTCACCTCAAACAAACCTCTGGATAGGCCACACTTTATCGTCATCCTGAATCAATCATTTAAAATGTTAGGGACAGATTTATGATAGGTGTAAGCTTATTTTGCGTCACTGTGCGTGACTTTTGTGACGCAGCGGCGGTGCAAAAGATTTGCTATGTGGCGACATATTTACAACTTGATGCATCTAGGCAGATGTGTCATGCTGTAAAGTCCCGTGCCACATGAAACCGATGCAGCAGTGATGCAAAACATGCACCATGTTGCAAGACAGGCCTCATTTCATCTCCAACAAGATAAGAAGCTGAATCTTCTGTAAATGTGAAAATTGTTGTATACACTGCTCAACTTATGTGTACTCTTTGATATGCTAGAGTCGATCTGCACTATGAGATACCTAAGCAAAGGAAACACAGGTGATGTGATTGTGAAATGAGGAAAAGAAACTCCACATTTTTCAATTACATCACCTGTGTTTCCTAAGTTTACGAATGACATTGTGCAGATGAGATTTAGGGCTGTCCACGGACACAGAAGAGGTCTGGCCTTTGTTCAAGAGTGAAGTGGACATGACTTACTTCATTGGTAGGCTTTCACATGTATTATCTCCTCTGTACTCTTCAACAAGCGTAAATTTCATCTGCAACCCTGAGTAGGCCTCACCTTAAACAAACCTCTGGATAGGCCACACCTTATCGTCATCCTGAATCAATCATTTAAAATGTTAGGGACAGATTTATGATAGGTGTATGCCTCTTTTGCGTCACTGTGCGTAACTTTTCTGACGCAGCGGCGGTGCAAAAGATTTGCTATGTGGTGACATATTTACAACTTGATGAATCTAGGCAGATGTGTCATGCTGTAAAGTCCCGTGCCACATGAAACCGATACAGCAGTGATGCAAAAGATGCACCATGTTGCAAGACAGGCCTCATTTAATCTCCAACAAGATAAGAAGCTGAATCTTCTGTAAATGTCAAAATTGTTGTATACACTGCTCAACTTATGTGTACTCTTTGATATGCTAGAGTCCATCTGCACTATGAGATACCTAAGCAAAGGAAACACAGGTGATGTGATTGTGAAATGAGGAAAAGAAACTCCACATTTTTCAATTACATCACCTGTGTTTCCTAAGTTTACGAATGACATTGTGCAGATGAAGTTTAGGTCTGTCCACGGACACAAAAAAGGTCTGGCCTTTGTTCAAGAGTGAAGTGGATATGACTTACTTCATTGGTAGGCCTTCACATGTATTATCTCCTCTGTACTCTTCAACAAGCGTAAATTTCATCTGCAACCCTGAGTAGGCCACACCTCAAACAAACCTCTGGATAGGCCACACTTTATCGTAATCTTGAATCAATCATTTAAAATGTTAGGGACAGATTTATGATAGGTGTATGTCTCTTTTGCGTCACTGTGCGTCACTTTTGTGACGCAGCGGCGGTGCAAAAGATTTGCTATGTGGCGACATATTTACAACTTGATGCATCTAGGCAGATGTGTCATGCTGTAAAGTCCTGTGCCACATGAAACCTGCGTCAGTTTTCATATAGGTGTTTTGTTGCAAGGTATGCATTAATTTGCATGAAAGCCCTGTAAAACTAACACAGTGAAATTTAGAAGATTTCACTGAGTCAGCTTTATAGCATTGCTGAATCAAATCCTTACGCCTGTTTGAAACAGGCATAAGAAGTGATGCACCATGCAATGTGAGGCTTCCTCCTGTGCATTGCAGTAGACATGTCGCGCTTATGACGTGATTCCTGCAATGTGCTGCTTTTGCGGCACAGATGCGTGACGCATCTGTGCTGTTTTTGCTCAATGGTGCTCCACATTGTAAATGCGGCACACTATGGGTGGCAGAGCAGCGGTGCACATTAACTGGTGCATCCGTGGGGATGCGCCACTTAGCATAAATCTGCCCCTGTACATTTAAGTATGAGCAGGGGACACAGAGTCGGTGAGGCTTATCCAAGGTTAAGAAGAGATGAGTCCTGTTCACTGAAAACTTGGACATAGGCCTCACCTCCTCAGCATCGCTGGACATGGCTAAATAATAGCTGCAAAATGTTACTCTTGTTAAACAATTTTACTATTATAATCTCTGAGATTTGTCTCTTACTCTGCAACACCTCATTGTTGTTCTCTTTCTTTAAAGATAACGACAACATCAACCATGAGTGACAATCAGCAATCAGTTGATCTCGACCTTATCATTGAACTTGTAATTGAAACGTCAGTGGAAGTAGATCCCTTGGATGATTTAAATCCTGAGGATGATGAAGAACATGATGAGGATGCCGATTTGTCAGAATTGTATGACATAGGGTGGGAAGCTGACCTGCTTGAGCCTATGGAACTATAAACATTTATTTTTAAAATTTACAATAAATGAAAAGTAAAAATGTAAACCGTTTCATTTAAAATTAAACACACCTTCAAAAACAGGTTATGTGTAGTGTCTTCAATAAAATATTAAAATATGCTCATAAAATTAGATCAGATTCACATATAAAACAGGACAGGTAAAATGAAGAAGAATTCCATTTCTTTTCTGCTATTTGTGTATTCTAAATTTGCCAAAGCACTAAAAAATATTCTATGTAAAAATGTCAAGTAGTGTGTTAAGTTTTTGATGACTGTTATTGATTTACTGTTTGGTAATAGTGGTTAATAACATTTTTTATTATATTTTACCACAGATTCAACTGCAGATCATTTCAAATTTTGAGAATGCCGTCTAAGGATAGAATCAGAAAGGCTACAAAACGTCAAAGACAGCAGGTTCATCAATTAATGCAGCAGTCCTCTACAATAAAAAATCGTCAAGTCACCAAGAAAGCACTGGGTAAGACCACGAAATCATTCATAAGAAACATTTGTAAAAAAAAAGTACTACTACAGAAAATGTTTTAGTCAAGAAAAAGAGAAGCAATTTAAACGGAAAGGAAAGGCCAATCCAAAATGTTACTGCTAGAGCAAGAGATAACTCTGTGCATGATAGTAGAAGGAAACAACAGTTTAGGGACATTCGTAAACGAATGTTCCGCAACAGGATAATTGGCAATTTGTTAAAAAATATTAAGAAAGGTCAACAGAAAGTGGTTTTTTATAAGAGAAAAAAAAAAGTTTAGAAAGTTATTGATCAGGCATTTGAAATTAAACGAAAGTTATTTATTTTGATAATCAATAGAATTAGTAAGCTAAACAAGGCAATTTATGATTTCAAAAGAAATAGTAGATGGAAGAGAATAGTTAATCGTAGTAATTTTTGTGAAGTTTTTTCCGGAGAATGGATGCATAGTTCAAGTTGTGAGGCATTTTTTAATGAGGAGAGTTATTTCCAGGATAATTATTTGGTGCATGCAGTTGACACCAATGGTCGAGCTTATGAGGTGAAAGATGGTTGTCCAGTTGAAAAAGAAAAACTTGTGACAACAGAGACAGAAGAGGTGTTAGGTAATGAGGTTTTAGGAAGACGTCCTAAGGGTCCTGTGTACACCTGGAAGTGTAGTAGTATTTGCAGTGTGCGACAGGATTCCATCAATTTGTTTTGTGATTTTGTACGGACATTTAATAAGAAACGTTTGAAGCAGAAAATGAAGTTGTTGCAAGAATTAGATCCTTGCAGAGTGAGAGAAGTGACAGGTTTGCATGGTCATTCACTGGCTTGTCTTTCCAGGAGAGTATGCCAGAGTGTTTTTCATCATTTCAGGATGCTAGCAGTGCATCATAATAAAGTGAGGAAATTAGTTAGAATGTTGTATTATGCTAAGAGTCCAGCAGTTATGCTTAAACAATTATGCGCTGCTCTTTTGCATGGTTCTGAAATAGATGTGAAGAATATGTGTGAAGAAATTGAGTTTTGTTACTTTGGAAGTAAAGAGGAGAATGTTGAAATTGACCCACAAGAAGAGGGTAATGTGGAAGATAGTGTACAGGTTTCCAGTACAGATAATTTTCAGAAGGAAATTGCCACGTTTCAGGTGAAATCAAGTGAGAGGCCTAATTTCACTTGTGTGTGTTGTCGACGCACTTATTATAAGAATCAGACTAAGTTAGTGGATTTATATGCAAAAAGTGAAAGGGAAAATAATAGTGAATGGAAAGATTTTGCAACATACTTGATGGTAGAAAATTGTTTTGATTTGGGATTGGATCAACGAGTGTGTACTTATTGTTGTAATAAATTAAATCAAAACCAGATGCCTGCTAGAGCGGTTCATAATAATCTGGAATTGGTTGAGATTCCTTCTGAATTGAAGGATTTAAATACTTATGAATCTATTTTGATTCAAAGTATCCATCCCTTTCAGGCTATTGTAAGAATGGAGCCAAAGACAGGGAAATTGCCTCCATCAGATTTACAGAGAGGATTAAAGGGAACAGTTGTTTATTTGCCTCTAGATTTGAAGAAAAACATTAACACAATTGGAGTAGAAAAAGTGGAAGAGGAACCTCTGGTTATCTTAGTTAATGGGGTTCCGACAAAGAATAAGAAAATATGGCAAGATTTAGTGGATGTTAGGAAAGTCAAAAAGGCAACATTGTATTTGAAAAAAAATAATAAGTACTATAAGAATGTATATGTTGCAGAAGAGGAAGTAAGTGAGGAAGAGGATAGCGATTTGTGTGCTGGTCAAATTGAGAAAGTAGAACCCTCTAAAAGTGAAGAAATATATGAACATTATAGTGTTCATCCTTTGCATTCCAAGGAAGTCATGGGGAATGCTATTGAGTTGTTTCAAATGAAACAGGCCAAAGGGAGTCCCATTAGTGTTTGGGAGGAAAGTTTGGAAGCTCGGTGTTTCCCACAGCTATTTCCAACAGGTCAGGGAGGAAGATATGATGAGCGACCTCATCAAATTCCTGCTTCTGAATACCGGACTTTACGATTGTATGCAGAAGATGCTAGGTTTCGACAATGCATTCCCTATTTGTTTCATCTCCTGTTTGAAAGCGATCTGTCTGGACTGTCATATGCAGTGAACCACATCTTGAAAAGTGGTATACATATGCAAAACATCTCTGCAAGTGACTTTATGGATAAAGTCAATGTGCAAGACAGTATTTTGGATTCTCACCTGATTAATCTCATGGCGTGTCAGCGTGGTACTAATGAGTACTGGTACCGTCGTCATGGTGATTTAAAATGTATGCTGAGGAACTTAGGAACTCCCACATGGTTCCTCACTCTGAGCTGTGCCGAGTATGGCTGGGAAGACTTACTTGAATTTCTACGAGAGGCAAATGGAAACATTGAAAATATCGAATTCAAGACACCCGGAGAACTGTGCTCTTTGGATCCAGTGAATATATGCAGGTACTTCAATCATAGATTTGAAGCTATGATGTCTTTCATCATGAACAAGAGAAATCCACCTCTTGGAGAGGTGTTGGATTTCTTCTGGAGAAAGGAGTACCAAGCAAGAGGTGCTCCTCATATACATATGCTGCTGTGGATCAAGGATGCACCTAAATTTGGAACAGATCCAGAAGACTTAGTGATGAGTTTCATAGAACAGTATTCTACATGTGCTGTTCCAAACGCAAAGGAGGACAAAAGCCTAAGAGAACAAGTTCTACGCTTCCAAAGCCATCGTTGCGGAAAGTACTATCGTCGTAAATTCAGAAACAAGGACAAGTTCTACACCAAATGTCGTTTCGCCTTTCCACGACCGGTGATTTCTAAAGGAAGAGTAAACAGTTTGATGTCTTCGCTGCGACATAATGTGATGAGGAAATCACCTAAAAACACATACAATTTGAAAAGGAACGAAGAGTCCAAGTACGTCAACGACTACAACCCAGTGATTTTGTCCATGTGGAATGCTAACATGGATATACAGTTTGTGGCTGATAACTGTATGGCTGTGGCTCGGTATGTGACATCTTACATCACCAAAAAAGAAAAGACAGAATTGAAGGATATGTGGGAGGACATTTCCCATGAAAAGAGCCTCAGTAAGAAGTTGTACAGCTTCAGTCTGAAGATGTTGTCACATAGAGAAATCGGAGCTTACGAATGTTCTGACCAGTTGTCTTCAGCAAGTCTCTATGCCAAATCCAGGAGTATCGTTTGGGCGAGTCTTGGTCTTGCTGCAACGCGTAATCGAGTTCTGAAACCTGTGCGGGAAATTGAGTATTTGGCGGAAAAGGAGCCAAACAGTACCGATATTTTGAAGACCAACATGTTGGATACATATTATCCAAATCGAAGCAGTCACCTCGAGAATGTTTGCCTGTATGAGGTTCTACAAAATTACATATTCAAGAGGAACATCAAAGAAGATATTGATAAAGGAGTGTATGCTGTAATTGGAAGTGAGGGATGTCTCGTCAAGCAAAGAAAATGCCACTTGGTAAACCATCGAAAATTGAGTGGCGAATCTCCTGAAAAAAAGGAGTTTTTCTATTTAGCACTTTTGCAACTTTTTAAGCCTTGGCGTGCAGAAGAGGAACTGCTTGGAGATTTCCTCTGTTACGAAGACTCTTTCACTGCCTCCCAGGAGACCATAGAATGTCCTGCTTTTCCCAAATATCTTGAAATGTTGAATGCGGAAATCGAGCAGGAAGCAACGATTGCAGCCGAGATTGCCAGAGACAGTTCTCAGGACAGTCAGAGTTCTGTTTCATTGAGTCAGGATCCACTAGGAGGACCTGTTATCGAAAATGAAGCTGCCACTGCCATGAATGAAGTGGAAAGAGCCATGGCACATGCTCAGGAGGATGTGGTTAACTTAGAAGACTTGGAAAGACAACTCAACGTTGAGCAGTGGAAAATATATGACGAAGTTACCAAGCAAATTGATCATGGATTAAGTCATGAGAAGAAAGAGTGCTCATGTACGTCGTTGAAGCCTGTCTGACTGTACGTGAGTGGAGAAGCGGGAACTGGAAAAAGTTTCCTCATTAAAGCAATTTCATGTTATTTGCAGGAAAGGACTGAGTCATCGCTGTCTTGTGTTGTCACCGCTCCAACTGGACTGGCAGCACATAACATTAAAGGTATTACTTTGCATCGTCTATTGATGCTGCCAGTGGAGCATGATAACAAATTACAATACCACAAGTTATCTGGAGATGCTTGTTGTGAAGTTTCAAGAGTCTTGAGGAAAATGAAACTTCTTATCATTGACGAAGTAAGCATGGTTTCTAATGTCATGCTTGCCTTTGTGCATTTGAGAATGCAAGAAGTTCTTAAAACAGAGTATGATGTGTTATTTGGTGGCAAACACATCATTGTTTTCGGAGATCTTCTGCAGCTGACACCAGTGAAAGGACAACCTGTGTTCAAAATGCTCACGCATGAAGATACCAGGAAGTGCCTAGGGAGCATTGGCAACGTCAATATATGGTTAAACTTCAATTATGCTGAACTGCATGAAAATATGCGTCAGGCGAAGGATGAAGTTTACAAGAATATTCTACAAGATGTTAGAATTGGAAAAGTGACCGAGCATGGGAAAGAAGCTTTACATGCACGATTACTGTCAAATTTATATCCAGAACAAGACGTTGTGCCTGAGAATATTTTTCAGAAAATTACTGAGAAGAAATCTGGAATATGTTTTGAAAAGACTCTGAATGTGTGCTTAAATTGCCGTATAATTTTAAGAAGGAATTTACATGTTGAAAGAGGTCTGGTAAATGGATCAATGGGTAATGTTGTTGATTTTGTGAAATACAGAAATAGAGATGGAATTGAATTTTTAAAAATTTAATTTGATGGCATTGAGGAAGTACAGCTAATTGGTCGTTGTTCTGCTAGATTTTTGCTTGTAAAAGACTTATATGTTCGCCGTAAGCAGTTTCCTGTTTGCTTGGCATATGCGGTGACAATCCATAAATCGCAAGGTTTAAGTGTAGACAGTGCATTGGTGAATATTGGCAGTTCTGTGTTCAAGGAGGGTATGGCATATGTGGCATTGTCACGAGTTAGAACTTTATCGGGATTGTACTTGATTGAGTGTGATGTCACAAACATTTGTGCGGATCTAGATTGTGTTAAGGAATACAATAGGTTAAGAAGAGAGTATGCGCCACATTTGCCTCAATATCCTTTGTTTGAGAAACGTGTGGTAGGCCGGAAACGAAGAAATGTGACCAATAGTAGGGAGGTTGTAGCAAAAAGACGAAAAGTCGATGAACCTGAAATTATAAGCAGAAAGAAAAAGGATTCTGTTGAAGATGTTGTTGGTTTTCAATTTGAAAACAGTTCTGGTGTCAACTGCTATGCTAATGTAGTGGTTAATGTTTTGTTTTCTCTAGAAAATGTAAAAGAAGAGATTGTGGTCAATTCTGATCAAAGATTTTGCAGTTTGTTAAATTCTGTGTTAGAGAAATGTAGCACTGATAGAACAAAAATAGAAAGTGTGTCTGAAATTCGAAATCTGTTAGACAGATGTTCAGGTCAAACACAATTCTCTCAAAATATTCAGCAAGATTGTCAGGAGTTTTTAATGTATATGCTTGATGTATGGCATGCTGAAGGTGTAGATGTAGATCACCTGTTTGGGCTTTCTTATCAATGGCAGCATGACTGCGAGAACTGTAGGGTATCAAGTACTACTAGTGTAGACTCAGAAAGATTTATATATTTAACTTTGCCAGAGAGTAAATCAGTGTCCTTTAATAAGCTAGTAAAAGCAGCTGATCACAACATGGAGTGTAGCCAATGTAAGTCTGCAATGTTGTCAACATTATTTATACGAACATATGGCCAGTATGTCATTTTAATGTTCCAACGATGTAGGCCTGATGGAACAAAATTGACAACTTTAATTAAAATTTTTGTGGCTTCACAGTTGTCAATATCAGGAAGGACTTTTGTAACTGCAGCAATTATATATCATGACGGTCCTTCAATAACATCAGGACATTACACAGCTTATTTAAAGTCTAGAAATGGCTGGTCATTCTGCAATGATTCTGTTTTAACTTTAAAAAAAAAATTGCTTTTTGACCTTAAAAATTCTTACCTGGTGTTTTTAAAACCAAAATTTTAGGGAAGGAATCTCAGGATTTGCTCTGAGGAATTTCAAGAGGTTCTAATGGCTCCTACACGATTTGGCCTTGAGGATAAGTGTAGTACAGAGTCAAAAGTTATTTTTGAGTTTTAAATAGTTCCTGGAAAAAAAGATGATTTTCTTACAGAAAGTGGTGGGCAGAGATTAGTTGAAGGACAACAGAGTATTTCCCAAAGCAAACGGTGTTCTTACCATAACACTTGATGTCATGGAAAAATAACTGCACTTTGTATGAGTTCAGAAAAACTGTTTCTTTTTATAAGCTAATTCAAGCAGCCAATCAAAACATGGAGTAGAGGGAATGTAAGTCTGCAATGCTGTCTAGATTATTGGTCCAAACTTTTGATTATAATGTCATTTTGAAAATCCAACTATATAAACCTGATGAAAGTAAGTCTTCAACTTTAATTACAAATGTTGTGGCTACACAGTCGTTGATTTTAGGAAGAACATTTGTAACTGCAGCTATTATATGGCATGATGGTCATTTGACAGATCCGCTTATTACACAGCTTAAAATGTAAAAAAAATTGCTGTTTCGGAAATTATTCCCGTTTGACTACGATACAATGTTGCCTTTTTATTTAAAAATATTCTTACTTTCTGTTTTCAGAAAAGAGAATTTAGGGTAGGTAACTGGCGTATAATGATTCTAGGGGTTGATATAATTGTATCTACTGTTTTATATTGCTTTGTGATTAAAAGTGATGTAGACAATTAAATAATTGTAGTAGTCATAGAGGTAGTGTAAGTCTGCTTCATAGTAAGCAGTATCAGTGTCATAGGAAATGTAGAACATGAGTGAGCAAGAAGGGTAAGATATTACTAGTCCAGGATTGTGAAAGTGATCTTGAACGTTTTCTTTCTGAAAGTTGCGGAAATACAAAATGACGGGATTTGCTTACAAGAATTCCAAGAGTTATAAATGGCTCTTACATGATTTGGCCTTGTGGAAACATGTGGTAGAGAGCGAGAAGTCATTTATTGTATGTAACATATTTTTCAAAACGATGGAGGTTTTCTTTCAGAAAGTGGCGGGCTGAAAATAAAAACAGCACAACCGAGTGTAAGCTGTTCATAGGACATCCTTCGACGTCATGGAAAGTAAGTTACTTTTGAGGAGTTCTGATTTCTGATTGGTTATGTTATATGGGTTTTTTAAACACAATCATTTTGATTGTGTTTTTTTTCCCCGCTGTTATATGATGAATACCTTCAAGTCACTGTTTTTAGTGAAATTTGATAAATTCTGAGAACAGCAAAAATAAACCATTTAACATGTATAATTAATTCTGTACTTTTTGTACTTATGATCTACATTTAGAAATGTGTAGTAGACATGGAGAAGCTGAGGCTTCTGTAAGTGTCAAAGTTGTTGCATACAGTGCTCACATTCTACATAGTCTTTCATATGAATGACTACATTTCCACATGAGATACCTAAGCTAAGGAAACACAGGTGATGTGATTGTGGAATGAGCAAAAAAAATTGCACGTTATTCAATTAAATTACCTGTGTTTCCTAACATTACACATCACATTGTGTAGATGAGGTTTAGGCCTGTTCCAGGAGACAGAGGAGGTCTGACATTTGTTCAAGAGTGCAGTGGGCATGACTCACTTCGTTAGTAGGCCTGCACATGTATTATCTCCTCTATACTCTTCAACAAGCCTAAATTTCATCTGCAACCCTGAGTAGGACTTACCTGAAACAAATCTGTGGATAGGTTACACCTTATCAGCATCTAGAAACAATCATTTAAAATGTTAAGGGCAGTTTTATGAAGGCTGTGTGCCTCTTTTACGCCGCTGTTCCGTCACTTTTGTGTAAAAGATGCACCATGTTGCAAGATAGGCCTCAGTTCTTTTCCAGCAAGATACCGTCAGTTTAAAATGTATATAATTAGGACTGTGTAGGGGGTATGGAGAAGCTGAGGCTTCAGTAAGTGTCAAAGTTGTTGCATGCAGTGCGTACTCTTTCATATGCTGGACTACATCTGCACAATGAGATACCTAACCAAAGGAAACACAAGTGATGTGATTGTGAAATGAGCAAAAGAAATTGCACATTTTTCAAATACAATACCTGTGTTTCGTAACATTACGAATCAAATTGTGCAGATGAAGTTTAGGCCTGTCCAGGGAAACAGAGGAAGTCTGAACTTTATTGGTTGGCCTGCACATGTATTATCTCCTCTGTACTCTTCAACAAGGCTAAATTTGATCTGCAATCCTGAGTAGGCCTCACCTGAAACAAACGTCTGGATAGGACACACCTTATTGCCATCCTGAAACAATCATTTAAAATGTTAGGAACAGTTTTATGATGATTGTGCACCTCTTTTGCGCTGCCGTTGCGTCACTTTTGTGAGACAACAGCAGTGCAAAAGATGCACCATGTTCCAAGATAGGCCTCACTTCATCTGCATCAAGATACTGTTAGTTTAAAATGTATATCTTTAGGACTGTGTAGGGGGCCTGGAGAAGCAGAAGCTTCTGTAAGTGTCAAAGTTGTTGAAAAACTGTTTGTCCTTCAATCATTTCCCTTGTCTTTTCTAATTTTTAAATACATGTTTTAATATTTTTCAAATGTTTGTTCTCTCTTTCACAGATTGAAAGTATAAAAATAACAAGTGACTAAGTTAACGACAATTATAAGGTAAATGTTTTGTACTCTTTTCATTACATTTCTATCACATTTAACTACTATTAGTTCCACTGCTTCATTTCTTTAACCCTCACTTTCCTGCCTTTGCTACTTCCCTCATTCCTTTCTCTATTACTTACTTACTCTACTCCTTCCACTCCTTTTCTCAGTCCCTCTCTTCTCATAGTTCCTCACTCTTGTTCACTCACTCCGTCTCTATTACTCTTAGTGTCTTTGACTGATCACTCTTTCACTACTTGTTCATTATGCTTTCTCTGTGTAGTTGAAGCACACTAAGGGGCATATTATGAACAGAGCCAATAAAATTATTGCTGTTTTTATCGGCAGAAAACTGCTGCAAAAGCGGTTTTAGCGGCAGTTTTCTGCCGCAAAAGCGGCTTTAGCGACACATTTCTGCCGATAAAAGCTGCAAAACTTTTATTGCCTATGTTGATAATATGGGCCTATGTTATTTACATTTCTTTGCTGTTTCAATTATTCTTTTTCTGTTACTTCTTCTTTTCTGCTTTCTGTTTTTTCTCTCTGTTATTCCACATTTTTTAATCTTATTTTGAACATTCACTCACATTCTCTAAGAAACTCTTCTGTGTTATTCTTCTACTCTCCTTTTTTTCTTTCATTTCCTTATCTATTTTGTTTTTCACAATTATATCCTCTTCCATCTTTTCTTCGGTAAATAAATCTACTAAACAGTATCTCTGGTTTAGTCCCTATAGCTGTCTTTCTTTTAACATTACTCTCTGTTTACTTCCCTTATACTTACTCTTCTTTTTTAAAAAATAGATTTTTTGGGTTCGCTCCCGGTTCGCGTACCGGCGAGCGAACCGGGAAGCGAACCAAAAGAAATAGAGCTTGCCAGAGTGCTAAACATTCTAGCAATTTTTTAATAAAGGGGAGGTAGTTCTGAAAAGAACTTTTTTTAATGTTTTTGTTGTTTTATATTTTTTTTTATTTTTCTGTTTTTTTTGTATTTTTTGAACAATTTTATGTTTTTTTTGGTTTTTTGGGGGGGGGGAAACAACACAAAACAGGCATTGGAAAGGGCTCAACAGGAGCAAAAAAATTTTTTATTTTTTGGGGCGTTTAGAGCACTTGTGGTTTTCAAATGCTCTGTTTATTAAGTTAATGCTCATATTGGCACATGAGAGTAAGGTACCGCAATATAAACAGACAATCTTCATGTGGACAAAGTTATCCTGAATGTTTGGCACTGTTTCCCGTGCCTCTGGCCCCGACAGAGATACCTGTGCCGATGTCCTGGCCACAGGAGTTGGTGGGTTGTCCTGGAGGTCACGCATAGGTGCCCGGCTGTAATTTAGTGGATGCCACCTCAGCATGTGACGGTGCATAGTATAGTTGCCGTAACTATACTTCTTATCTGTGCCTCTAGATAAGTCCTCTTTGCATATGAGGCACGTCACATACCGAGCATTAACTTTTTTCTATCCTTCAGGGAAAGAAAAAAACTGCCAAATGAAACTATTTTTATGATGAGATACCCGGGGCTCCTCTTGTAAAAACTGTGTTCCCTGTATTTCCTCTTCCTCTTCTTGATCCTCTTCCTCCTCTGTGTTGGGAAGGAACTGTGGAGGTGGTCCTCTCTTCCTATGAGGAGGTGGTGGTGGTGGTGGGGGTGCACCAGCTGCAGCTACTAGTGAAGCCATTTTCCACTGAGCAAAATAGGTCTTCCTTTCACAAAGTTGAAAGTCAGAGTGAGAAAAAAGGTGGGGGCTTTCATCATTTGGGAAAAAAATAGTTCTAAACCAATGAAAAGTGTTATTTTTAGGTCACCTGACCTAGCCTTACATCATTAGGAAACCAAAAGTGAAATGAACCAATGAAAAGTTGTATTAACAAGTCACATGACCTGTTACGCTTATGTTACGCGCTCCGGAACGCGCCCCGGATCGCTTCCGGGGAGCTGCGCTTCGCGCCTCGGTTCGCGCTCCGGAGCACTTCCAGGTGCGCTAACGCGGCGCGTCATAAGACGCATTACGCGACAACGTGATACGTCGCGCTTCCGCGACGCGTCACGATGTTGATTTCTAACGCGGCAGTTGCGCAAACGGAACGTTTACCGGTTCGCGGACCGGGTCGCGGCACCAAATTGAGCTAACGGGAAGCTTCCCGGTTCGCGAACCGGGAGCGAACAAAAAATAATAATAATAAAAAAAAATATTAATAAACATATAAAATATATTTTTTGATTTAAAGAAGAATACATTTTACAGCTATAGATATTAGCTTTTAAAAAACCAATGAAATTCACTGAAAAAACCATAGGTTATAGACCATATATAGTTAGGAATTAGCATTTACAAAACCTTGAAAATTCACTGAAAAAACCATAGGTTATAGACCATATATAGTTAGGAATTAGCATTTAAAAAAACTTTTTTTACTCACACAAAACCATTGAAATTCCATATATAGTTCGTTGTACTAACTATATATCGCGCACCCGCAATCCACTGCTGATCATGTCACATATTACATCATTCATGACATGGTCAGTGACATCACTGATGACATCACTGATGACATCTCAAATGACATCACTGATGACATCACTGATGACATCTCAAATGACATCACTGATGACATCTCAAATGACATCACTAATGACATCACTGATGACATCTCAAATGACATCACTGATGACTACATCCAGTGACTGTATGTTTCTGTAAAGTTAAAATATGTCTTACATATTGAAGAATGAGTGGAGGTATAAGTGTCTGGATGAAGGATTTATTAGGTGCATGATTGACTGTATGAGTGAGTGAATAAATGTGTGTCACTGAGTGCATGAGTTAGTGACTAAACTGTCTTAATTTGTGCATCATTATGTCTGTTGTTCTGTAAACTGCTGCATGTGTTGATCAGTAGCTATATGAGTAAGTATATGGGTTATTAATTGGTTGCCCAAGTATTTGTATGGGAGACTGAGTGTGTGTGTGTGGGTGGCTGGGATGTGTATGACTCTGTGCATAGATGTGTGAGCAGTTGATTCACTAGATGTATGGGTTCAAAAGAGCATGTGGAAACACCTGTATGGGCGGTTGACTGAGTGCATTGGTGAGTGAATGGATATCTCAGTGCTACATGTCAAAGTAAGTACATATGTAAAACACAGTACATGTGACATTTGACATATATAAATAACTGTGCATAAGAGCCAGTGAATGTGTGAGTGGCTGTATGGATCATTGTGTACTTGTATCAGGCATTGTAAAAGACAGTAAATATGTGTTAGTATATGTTTGAATAAGTAAGGTGTGTATAACTGTATAGTTGAGGAAATGGAGGTGTGATTGATTCTTTGCATGACTGACTAAGTGTGTGAATAACTCCATGGATGAGTGACAGTCTGTGAGTGTCTGTTTACACTGAGTGTATCTAAGGTTATATTAGAGTCTGAAGAGGTTCATCGTATTATCACATGAATGATGTCATCAGTGATGTGATCAGTAATGTCAAATGAGATGTCATCAGTGATGTCATCAGTGATGTCATTTGAGATGTCATCAGTGATGTCATCAGTGATGTCACTGACCATGTCATGAATGATGTAATATGTGACATGATCAGCAGTGGATTGGGGGTGCGCGATATATAGTTAGTACAACTAACTATATATGGAATTTCAATGGTTTTGTGTGAGTAAAAAAAGGTTTTTTAAATGCTAATTCCTAACTATATATGGTCTATAACCTATGGTTCTTTCAGTGAATTTTCAAAGTTTTGTAAATGCTAATTCCTAACTATATATGGTCTATAACCTATGGTTTTTTCAGTGAATATATATATATATATATATATATATATATATATATATATATATATATATATATATATATATATATATTACCTACTGGCGGTCGCCAGTAGGTATATATAGTTAGGATTTTTTCTCTATGGGTTTTTTGAAAATTCTATGTCTAATAACTTTGGCGTTTGTGGACGGAATTGGCTGAAATTTTCAGGAAAATGGCACATTTTGTTTCTGAGCAGCCCCTGAAAATTGGGGGGGGTTTCGTCCAGGGGGGGTCGAGAAAAAAGGGGGGTCCCAAAACGTGTTTTTAACATTGAGTTTTCCATAGGGCGGTTGGCCTCACTTTTAGCCCGAACGGCTGAATGGATTTGCACGAAACTTGGCAAAATTGTAGGGACTGGTAGCCCGATGTGCCTTTTGTAGGTCTCAATATATGTGCTCCAGTGGATTTTGAGAAATTAACGTTTAAAAAAAGATATATATCTGTAACAGCGGACTGGGCAGCGGCCCAGGACGCGTACTTTTCGCGCAACGGAGCTTTGTGAAGCGAAGCTGATTGGTTCTCCGGCGTCTGTCAACATTCCAAACAGTCCGTAGCGGCCGCCATCTTGTCTCTCGGTAGGATCGAGAGACAAGAGGAGGTCAAAACAAAGGGGGAAATAACTATAAGGGGGCATAGTAGATCCTCGCTGACCCCCTAGGTTTGATGTGGAGGTTTTAAAAGGGCCCCGCGGGGCAAAAAAAAATAATAATAATAATAATCGAACGGCTGAATGGATTTGCACGAAACTTGGCAAAATTGTAGGGACTGGTAGCCCGATGTGCCTTTGCTAGGTCTCAATATATGTGCTTCAGTGGATTTTGAGAAATTAACGTTCAAAAAAAGATATATATCTGTAACAGCGCACCGCTTCGCGTACTTTTCGCGTTACGGAGCTTTGCGAAGCGAAGCTGATTGGCTCTCCGGTGTCTGTAAACATTCCAAACAGTACGTAGCGGCCGCCATCTTGTCTCTCGGTAGGATCGAGAGACAAGAGGAGGCCAAAGCGAAGGGGCAAATGACCATAAGGGGGCATAGTAGATCCTCGCTGACCCCCTAGGTTTGATGTGGAGGTTTTAAAAGGGCCCCGCGGGGCAAAAAAAAAAATAATAATAATAATCGAACGGCTGATGACCATAAGGGGGCATAGTAGATCCTCGCTGACCCCCTAGGTTTGATGTGGAGGTTTTAAAAGGGCCCCGCGGGGCAAAAAAAAATAATAATAATAATAATCGAACGGCTGAATGGATTTGCACGAAACTTGGTAAAATATTAGGGACTGGTAGCCCGATGTGCCTTTGCTATGTCTCAATATATGTGCTTCAGTGCATTTTGAGAAATTAACGTTCAAAAACAAGATATATATCTGTAACAGCGCTCCGCTTCGCGGAGATAAAATTATATGTGTATTACCTAGCTGTTGCTAACACCAGTTAGCGACGGCTAGTAGGAGATAGCGACCATCTTGGGTCCCACTTTGCATGTGAGTGATATTTATCACTAATGACATGCAAAGTGGGCATGCCAAGATGTTAGCGACTGGAAACAGTCGCTAACATCGCTATCTCCTATTATCAACTTTTGGAAATATTCGAGATAAGCGCGAATATCTCCAAAAAGTAACAGCTGCCCTGAGCAGTTCTTAGCCATGTTATCCAATGGGAGGTGGATAACATGGCTAAGAGCATTAGCTCGGTAATGCATGAATATCGCGGAGTTTTCAGCGACATTAATGCATTGCGCTCGTTTTTTATCGTATTTGCGATAAACCTTGATAATAGCAAGGTTTATCTGCGATAATTTCTGACGGTAAAAAAATCTTTGCAATGCATCGTTAGGGATAAATATCGCTTAACTTTGGTAATATGCCCCAACGTCTGTTAACGTTCGATTCGAAGGAAATCAGGAATTGTTGAAAAACATTGTGTGCGCCATCTTGTCTTTTTTCAAATGCCACACTTTTGTCGTGCACGGCAGCCATTTTAGATGCCTTGACCAGATCCACTCTGTGAACGCTGTCGATCCTTACCATGGCTCCCCACCCTCGCAAGCATCTCCCCCAGGCAGTGGTCACCCCCGCTCTCTGTTTTATGCATGGGTAATAAACCTCCCCCCATCTGCGCTGTTCTTCCCTGAGAATCACACCCTGTGCCCGCCCGACACCTCCCTTTCGCCCTATTCACTACCGCACCCTCTGACACTCCTTTTCCTCTGTGTCCGATTGTCCAGGCCGGTCCTAGGCTATCAGCTAGCCCTGCAGATGTAGTTTATGGCCACAGCTGTAAAGAATCACCCGTCTTCAAAGGAGTTATAGTAGATCAAGGCCCACACTCGATGAGATCCGTCACAGCAGAAGCGTTGCTATTATCTGAAAACCATCCTGTATTGTGATTGGGGAGGGGACCGAGCGTGAAGCGGAAGATTCCAGGGATGACTCTTTGTACATCAAAGTTTTTACAATTATGTGTCACATTAAAAATATATAGCACTCCGACAAAGTAGTAAGATTATAAAACTTTAATAATTTATAAATATATACAAGAAAACAAAAATAGTAATAACATATAAACATTTTTAGAGAAAAACAACGAAGTAGCGGTCGGCTGTGCGAATAGTCCCAACGCAGCACAACGTCCAGATTTCCGGCGTGGGGCGTCGCGGGGGGTGGGTGATCAGTAGCAAACTGTTGTGCGAATAGTTCCAAGGCAGCAGAACGCGCCGAAATCTAGATGACACAAAAGTGATGTCTAGTAAGTTGCCACCCAGCAAATAACGGCGTGGGGCGTCGCGGGGGGTGGGTCATCAGTAGCAAACTGTTGTGCGAATAGTTCCAAGGCAGCAGAACGATGGCACCAAGGTGATGTCCAGTAAGTTGCCGCACTGGTTTTGGTATCCTACAATGCTGCTCCGAATAACGGCGTGGGGCGCCCCGGGGGAGGCGGCGTGAACGGGCCTCTCCAGGTGGAGTGTCATCTGTTGTAGTGGGGCGCCCCTTTACCGTTTCAGTTGCCATTCCGTCCGCTTTTGGTCCACTGTGTCAAAATCCGCCATTCAGCTGAGTTGCGCCCACTCTTGCGGTGCAGCGATAGGCGGCTGCCACAGGACTCTCAAAATGGCGGCAGGCTGTTTCCTTTTTGGGCCTGGTCCACTGAAATGGCCCTGGGACACCTTGGAAATCGGACGCTTGTCTGCTAGGTCTTGGACCCCATTCTCGAAAGCGTCCCCTCCGCCTTGAGAATTCATCAAAAGTTTTGGGGGCCCCGACTCCTGCAGGCTTCTGGTGGGGAGCGGCTGCCATGATTGCTCGCGGAATGACCACGACGGAGCTACGAGATGGTGGTGCTCTCATGGTGACGCCAGCTTCAGTCTGAAACATCCAGAAACAAGGTGGGGCTTTCATCGTTTGGGGGGAAAAAAAAGTTTTCATCCAATGAAAAGTGTTGTTTTTAGGTCATATGATCAAGCCTTCCATCATTAGGAAACCAAAAGTAAAATGAACCAATGAAAAGTTTTATAAAGAAGTCACATGACCTGTTATGCGGCATAGGGTATAAAATGTGGAGAAAATACGTTGGCACGTGAGGCGGTGTCAGTAGCGGACCGATGTGCGAATAGGCCGAAGGCAACACAACGCGCCAAGATCCGGATGGCATCGAGGTGGTGTCATAGTTGAGAGTTCTGAGCAGCGGTTGTAACACTGTCTGAAGCTTATTTGCAGCTGCTGCAGCTTCACTACGCGCGAAGATCCGGATGGCACCGAGGTGGTGTGTAGGAAGTTGCCGCACTGGTGTGGCCATCCTACAATGCTGAAAGTCGGCGTGGGGCGCCCCGTTGGCCTGTGAGTTTGCGTCAGTAGCGGACCGATGTGCGAATAGGCCGAAGGCAGCACAACGCGCCAAGATCCGGATGGCACCGAGGTGGTGTCTAGTAAGTTGTCGCACTTCTGTGGCCATCGTACAATGTTGAAAGTCGGCGTGGGGCGCCCCGTTGGCCTGTGAGATGGTGTCAGTAGCGGACTGATGTGTGAATGGGGCTAAAGGCAGCGCAACAATATTTTCTACTATATTTCCGGTGTAGAAGAGACCACAAGGCGCTGAGATGCCAAGATCCGGATGGCACCGAGGTGGTGTCTTGCAAGTTGTGGTACTGGTGTGGCCATCCTACAATGCTGAAAGTCGGCGTGGGGCGCCCCGTTGGCCTGTGAGATGGCGTCAGTAGCGGACCGATGTGCGAATAGGCCGAAGGCAGCACAACAATATTTTCTGACTGACACCACAAGGCGCTGAGATGCCAAGATCCGGATGGCACCGAGGTGATGTCTAAGTTGCGGACTGGTGTGCGAATGGGGCCAAAGGCAGCGTAACAATATTTTTTGTATGGAAGATACCACTAGGCGTTGAGATGCCAAGATTCGGATGGCACTGAGGTGATGTCTAGCAAGTTGGTGTGGTCATCCTACAATGCTGAAACTCGGCGTGGGTCACCCCATTAGCCTGTGAGATGGCGTCAGTAGCGGACCGATGTGCGAATAGGCCGAAGGCAGCACAACGCGCCAAGATCCGGATGTCACCGTGGTGGTTTCATAGTTGAGAGGCACTTCATCTGCAGTGGGGCGCCGAGATCCGGATGGCACCGAGGTGATGTCTAGCAAGTTGCTGTACTTGTGTGGTCATCCTACAATGCTGAAACTCGGCGTGGGTCGCCCCATTAGCCTGTGAGATAGCAGTTCTTTGGATTTGCGAATAGGCCGAAGGCAGCACAACAATATTTTCTGACTGACACCACAAGGCGCTGAGATGCCAAGATCCGGATGGCACCGAGGTGATGTCTAAGTTGCGGACTGGTGTGCGAATGGGGCCAAAGGCAGCGTAACAATATTTTTTGTATGGAAGATACCACTAGGCGTTGAGATGCCAAGATTCGGATGGCACTGAGGTGATGTCTAGCAAGTTGCTGTGGTCATCCTACAATGCTGAAACTCGGCGTGGGTCACCCCATTAGCCTGTGAGATGGCGTCAGTAGCGGACCGATGTGCGAATAGGCCGAAGGCAGCACAACGCGCCAAGATCCGGATGTCACCGTGGTGGTTTCATAGTTGAGAGGCTCTTCATCTGCAGTGGGGCGCCGAGATCCGGATGGCACCGAGGTGATGTCTAGCAAGTTGCTGTACTTGTGTGGTCATCCTACAATGCTGAAACTCGGCGTGGGTCGCCCCATTAGCCTGTGAGATAGCAGTTCTTTGGATTTGGGCCTGGCTCGTCTGCTGTAGTGGGGCGCCCCTTTACCGTTTCAGTTGCCATTCAGCTGAGTTTCGGCTGCTCTTGATGCTACAGCGACAGGCGGCTGCAACAGGACTCTCAAAATGGCGGCCTGTTCTTTGGATTTGGGCCTGGTCCACTAAAATGGCCCTGGGACACCTTAGAACTCGGACGCTCGATTTTTTTTTCCTTTCCTGTACATGCAAAAAAAGGTAAATGCCCGGTACGTTACACGCTTCATCTGCCACGATGAACTCTCTAGAGGAACCGAAAAAAAATATAGTTGTGGTAACTATACCATGCATCGTCATATGGAGAGGTGGCAACAATTAATTATAGTGCTGCATAAAAGAGAGATTTGGAGGAGAACCCCTGACCTGCTAGTACATTCATCAAAGAAGTGGCACTGAGAGCTTCAGAGGCAAGGGAAACGGTCCCAAATATTTAGAAGAACTTTGGAAAGATTAAAATGACATGTTTAGATTGTGGCAAATTTATTTCATGTGGACATCTGAGTGTTACTCTAATAAATACAGCATATGAACATCATCATAGTCGATGGTTGGTAGAGACATTTTGACTATATCCTGGACCTGCCCGTCCTCGCCCAAAATGGCGCCAGAATAAATGGGACTCGTAACTCCTTGTTGTGTACTGGTTGCAGAACCTTGAAATCACGAGATACGTATGCAGTTTTGAAGCACATGGCGGGCGGGGACGAGAATTGATTGAATATTTCGACATCCCTATTGATATTAAGTTCTGATGTGTTATTGATTACTGTACTGTTGAAAGTTCGAATTAACGTCACCCATGGTACTTGCCCGCAAATGTATATCTAGATAATTTTATTGTAACTGGCCCTGTCGTATTTTAATTATAAAATGTACGTCCACCGATTCCGTAACTGTTAGACACCTTAGTTCTTGCAACCTAATGGCCCGCCCGTTACGTTCCTCTACAGTGTAAATGTCTATTCATCATATACGATTACAGTTTGCTCCGTGGCCGGCCCACGTGGTTATAGGCTCGTATTTGTATAATGAAATTTTCACAATAAAGGTTTTTAAAAGAAAACATGGTAGTAGTATATACATTGGTAAAGTTTTTAATAATAGTCACTGTTTTAGAATCATTAAAAGGCAAGTGAAATAAAGCAGACCAATTACATGAAGGGTAAAAGGTATAATACGAAGGAACGCAGTAAAGATAAATGGTCAAGGGCTGTTGTGTTTTCTATTCCTGCAACATAAAGTGATCGATAAGAATCTCATATTCAGGCGTATCGGCGACTAAGACAGCAGGTCGACCCTCTTTTGCTCAACGGCTCCGTCATGGGACGAAGAAACGCTCTTTTTCTCGAAAAAAGAATATATTTTACTTGCAGGACAGTTGTAAAATTTCCGGGAAAGTACATTAGCCTGGAACATTATAACATATATTTAAGAAAAAATAATGTTCGGAAGTAATGAAAAGCGTAATTTTTAGGTCATATGATCAAGCCTTTCATCATTACAATAAGAAAAGTAAAATGAACCAATGAAAAGTTTTATTAACAAGTCACATGACTTGTTATGCTTACGTTACGCGCTGCGCGCCCCGGATGACTTCCGGATGCGCTAACGCGGCGCGTCATATGACGCATTACGCGACAACGCAGGTACAGAATATAGTCAAAATGTCTCCACCAACCAGCGGTCGGAACACAACCCCTTTCAGCAGGCTAAATAGTTCTGTTAAATGACAACAGAAGGGACAGGCAACAAGAACCATCAGTCAAAGAGGGGAGGGCTAGTTCTTCTCTACCGGGTTACATTGGGGCGCTACCGGAACTGATCGAATTGGTAGTCTACAGTGTTTCTGGATGTTTCAGACTGAAGCTGGGGTTAGCATGAGAGCAGCACCATTTCGTAGCTCCGTCGTGGTCATTCCGCAACCAATCATGGCAGCCGTTCTTTATCGTTATTTTGGGCGGGGTGGGTGGCGGAGCCGAGCTGTTTTGCAGCCATCATTGTGTGGAGTTCAGTTCATCTCACTAGTTTTGTATTTGTCATGAGGGGTTGTTCCTAATGTTTCTATTTTTGCGAGGTCAAAAAGAGATCCCATTAGTGGCCTACTGATTTTGCTCGATTCTTTTTCTTTTTTTTTACACGATTTTTCGTTATCTGCAAAGACTAAACAGAGTATTGCGACTCTGTGTTTGTTTGTAAATAGAGAATGAACCAAAGAGAACTAATTCTAAAACAGTAAATACTTGGATAACAATGAATCAAATGGAGAGAGAAGCAGGCACGACGGATTACAATGGGGGCAAAGACCTGCGTTAACTACCTTTCACTATCTGCAAAGAGAGAGTACTCCTAATAGAAATGAGGGGGGGGGGCACCATTCAAAGCAGATCAGTGTGCATAAACACGAAAATGTTTTCACTTACCACGTACTTGACATTCGACAGCTTATGATATTTGCTATTAAAAAACCATTGAAATTCACTGAAAAAACCATAGGTTATAGACCATATATAGTTAGGAATTAGCATTTACAAAACCTTGAAAATTCACTGAAAAAACCATAGGTTATAGACCATATATAGTTAGGAATTAGCATTTAAAAAACCTTATTTTACTCACACAAAACCATTGAAATTCCATATATAGTTAGTTGCACTAACTATATATCGCGCACCTGCAATCCACTGCTGATGATGTCACATATTACATCATTCATGACATGGTCAGTGACATCACTGATGACATCACTGATGACATCTCAAATGACATCACTGATGACATCACTGATGACAACATCCAGTGACTGTATGTTTCTGTAAAGTTAAAATGTGTCTTACATATTGAAGAATGAGTGGAAGTATAAGTGTCTGGACAAAGGATTTAGTAGGTGCATGACTGAATGCATGAGTGAGTGATTAAATGTGTCTCACTGAGTGCATGGGTTAGTGACTAAAGTGTCTTAATTTGTGCATCATTATGTCTGTTGTTCTGTAAACTGCTGCATGTTTTGATCAGTAGCTATATGATTAACTATATGGGTTACTGATTGATTGTCCAAGTATTTGTATGGGAGACTGAGTGTGTGTGTGGCTGGCTGGGAGGTGTGTGACTCTGTGCAGATCAATGTGTACTTGTATCAATGATTGTATAACAAGGTAAGTATGTGTTAGTATATGTTTGAAAATGTAAGGTGCTCTATGTTTAACTGTATAGACAAGAAAATGGAAGTGTCATTGATTCTTTACAGGACTGACTAGGTGTGTGAGTAACTCCATGGATGAGTGGCAGACTGTGAGTGTCTGTATAGGTGTATGAGTGCATATGATAGTGTTGTAAAGATGAGTGATTGTATGTATGAATGATAGTATGGGTGAATGAGTGAAGGTGTGTGTAGACGTAGGAATCAGTGAGTGCGTATGTAGTAACTAGTATTGGTGTGTCAATGGTTTCAAAAATTATATTCTGTATTTAACACTGGGTGAAACAGAGGTTATATTAAAATGTGAGGAGATGCATTGTATTGTCACATGAATGATATCATCAGTGATGTGGTCATTGATGTCAAATGAGATGTCATCAGTGATGTCATCAGTGATGTCATTTGAGATGTCATCAGTGATGTCATCAGTGATGTCACTGACCATGTCATGAATGATGTAATATGTGACATCATCAGCAGTGGATTGCAGGTGCGCGATATATAGTTAGTGCAACTAACTATATATGGAATTTCAATGGTTTTGTGTGAGTAAAATAAGGTTTTTTAAATGCTAATTCCTAACTATATATGGTCTATAACCTATGGTTTTTTCAGTGAATTTTCAAGGTTTTGTAAATGCTAATTCCTAACTATATATGGTCTATAACCTATGGTTTTTTCAGTGAATATATATATATATATATATATTACCTACTGGCGGTCGCCAGTAGGTATATATAGTTAGGATTTTTTCTCTATGGGATTTTTGAAAATTCTATGTCTAATAACTTTGCCGTTTGTGGACGGAATTGGCTGAAATTGTCAGGAAAATGGCACATTTTGTTTCTGAGCAGCCTTTGAAAATTTGGGGGGGGTTCGTCAAGGGGGGGCCGAGAAAAAAGGGGGGTCCCAAAACGCGTTTTTCCCATGTTAATTTCCATAGGGCGGTTGGCCTCACTTTTAGCCCGAACGGCTGAATGGATTTGCACGAAACTTGGCAAAATTGTAGGGACTGGTAGCCCGATGTGCCTTTTGTAGGTCTCAATATATGTGCTCCAGTGGATTTTGAGAAATTAACGTTTAAAAAAAGATATATATCTGTAAGCGCGGACCGGGCAGCGGCCTAGGACGCGTACTTTTCGCGCAACGGAGCTTTGTGAAGCGAAGCTGATTGGTTCTCCGGCGTCTGTCAACATTCCAAACAGTCCGTAGTGGCCGCAAACAGTCCGTAGTGGCCGCCATCTTGTCTCTCGGTAGGATCGAGAGACAAGAGGAGGCCAAAGCGAAGGGGCAAATGACCATAAGGGGGAATAGTAGATCCTCGCTGACCCCCTAGGTTTGATGTGGAGGTTTTAAAAGGGCCCCGCGGGGCAAAAAAAAAAAATTATAATAATAATCTTACGGCTGAATGGATTTGCACGAAACTTGGCAAAATTGTAGGGACTGGTAGCCCGATGTGCCTTTGCTAGGTCTCAATATATGTGCTTCAGTGGATTTTGAGAAATTAACGTTCAAAAAAAGATATATATCTGTAACAGCGCACCGCTTCGCGTACTTTTCGCGTTACGGAGCTTTGCGAAGCGAAGCTGATTGGCTCTCCGGTGTCTGTAAACATTCCAAACAGTCCGTAGCGGCCGCCATCTTGTCTCTCGGTAGGATCGAGAGACAAGAGGAGGCCAAAGCGAAGGGGCAAATGACCATAAGGGGGCATAGTAGATCCTCGCTGATCCCCTAGGTTTGATGTGGAGGTTTTAAAAGGGCCCCGCGGGGCAAAAAAAATAAATAATAATAATAATCGAACGGCTGAATGGATTTGCACGAAACTTGGTAAAATATTAGGGACTGGTAGCCCGATGTGCCTTTGCTAGGTCTCAATATATGTGCTTCAGTGCATTTTGAGAAATTAACGTTCAAAAACAAGATATATATCTGTAACAGCGCTCCGCTTCGCGGAGATAAAATTATATCTGTATTACCTAGCTGTTGCTAACACCAGTTAGCGACGGCTAGTAGGAGATAGCGACCATCTTGGGCCCCACTTTGCATGTGAGTGATATTTATCACTAATGACATGCAAAGTGGGCATGCCAAGATGTTAGCGACTGGAAACAGTCGCTAACATCGCTATCTCCTATTATCAACTTTTGGAAATATTCGAGATAAGCGCGAATATCTCCAAAAAGTAACAGCTGCCCTGAGCAGTTCTTAGCCATGTTATCCTATGGGAGGTGGATAACATGGCTAAGAGGATTAGCTCGGTAATGCATGAATATCGCTGAGTTTTCAGCGATATTAATGCATTGCGGTCGGTTTTTATCGTATTTGCGATAAACTTTGATAATAGCAAGGTTTATCTGCGATAATTTCTGACGGTAAAAAAATCTTTGCAATGCATCGTTAGGGATAAATATCGCTTAACTTTGGTAATATGCCCCAACGTCTGTTAACGTTCGATTCGAAGGAAATCAGGAAGTGTTGAAAAACATTGTCTGCGCCATCTTGTCTTTTTTCAAATGCCACACTTTTGTCGTGCACGGCAGCCATTTTAGATGCCTTGACCAGACCCACTCTGTGCACGCTGTCGATCCTTAGCATGGCTCCCCACCCTCGCAAGCATCTCCCCCAGGCAGTGGTCACCCCCGCTCTCTGTCTTATGCATGGGTAATAAACCTCCCCCCATCTGCGCTGCTCTTTCCTGAGAATCACACCCTGTGCCCGCCCGACACCTCCCTTTCGCCCTATTCACTACTGCACCCTCTGACACTCCTTTTCCTCTGTGTCCGATTGTCCAGGCTGGTCCTAGGGTATCAGCTAGCCCTGCAGATGTAGTTTATGGCCACAGCTGTAAAGATTCACCCCTCTTCAAAGGAGTTATAGTAGATCAAGGCCCACACTCGATGAGATCCGTCACAGCAGAAGCGTTGCTATTATCTGAAAACCATCCTGTATTGTGATTGGGGAGGGGACCGAGCGTGAAGCGGAAGATTCCAGGGATGACTCTTTGTACATCAAAGTTTTTACAATTATGTGTCACATTAAAAATATATAGCACTCCGACAAAGTAGTAAGATTATAAAACTTTAATAATTTATAAATATATACAAGAAAACAAAAATAGTAATAACATATAAAAATTTTTAGGGAAAAACAACGAAGTAGCGGTCGGCTGTGCGAATAGTCCCAACGCAGCACAACGTCCAGATTTCCGGCGTGGGGCGGGTCATCAGTAGCAAACTGTTGTGCGAATAGTTCCAAGGCAGCAGAACGCGCTGAAATCTAGATGACACGAAAGTGATGTCTAGTAAGTTGCCACCCAGCAAATAACGGCGTGGGGCGTCGCGGGGGGTGGGTCTTCAGTAGCAAACTGTTGTGCGAATAGTTCCAAGGCAGCAGAACGATGGCACCAAGGTGATGTCCAGTAAGTTGCCGCACTGGTTTTGGTATCCTACAATGCTGCTCCGAATAACGGCGTGGGGCGCCCCGGGGGAGGCGGCGTGAACGGGCCTCTCCAGGTGGAGTGTCATCTGTTGTAGTGGGGCGCCCCTTTACCGTTTCAGTTGCCATTCCGTCCGTTTTTGGTCCACTGTGTCAAAAGCCGCAATTCAGCTGAGTTGCGCCCACTCTTGCGGTGCAGCGATAGGCGGCTGTCACAGGACTCTCAAAATGGCGGCAGGCTCTTTCCTTTTTGGGCCTGGTCCACTGAAATGGCCCTGGGACACCTTGGAAATCGGACGCTTGTCTGCTAGGTCTTGGACCCCATTCTCGAAAGCGTCCCCTCCGCCTTGAGAATTCATCAAAAGTTTTGGGGGCCCCGACTCCTGCAGGCTTCTGGTGGGGAGCGGCTGCCATGATTGCTCGCGGAATGACCACGACGGAGCTACGAGATGGTGGTGCTCTCATGCTGACGCCAGCTTCAGTCTGAAACATCCAGAAACAAGGTGGGGCTTTCATCGTTTGGAAAAAAAAAAAGTTTTCATCCAATGAAAAGTGTTGTTTTTAGGTCATATGATCAAGCCTTCCATCATTAGGAAACCAAAAGTAAAATGAACCAATGAAAAGTTTTATAAACAAGTCACATGACCTGTTATGCGGCATAGGGTATAAAATGCGGAGAAAATACGTTGGCACGTGAGGCGGCGTCAGTAGCGGACCGATGTGCGAATAGGCCGAAGGCAACACAGCGCGCCAAGATCCGGATGGCACCGAGGTGGTGTCCAGCAAGTTGCAGCACTGGTGTGGCCATCCTACAATGTTGAAAGTCGGCGTGGGGCGCCCCGTTGGCCTGTGAGTTTGCGTCAGTAGCGGACCGATGTGCGAATAGGCCGAAGGCAGCACAACGCGCCAAGATCCGGATGGCACCGAGGTGGTGTCTAGTAAGTTGCCGCACTGGTGTGGCCATCCTACAATGCTGAAAGTCGGCGTGGGGCGCCCTGTTGGCCTGTGAGATGGTGTCAGTAGCGGACTGATGTGCGAATGGGGCCAAAGGCAGCGCAACAATATTTTCTGACTGACACCACAAGGCGCTGAGATGCCAAGATCCGGATGGCACCGAGGTGATGTCTAAGTTGCGGACTGATGTGCGAATGGGGCCAAAGGTAGCGTAACAATATTTTCTGTATGGAAGATACCACTAGGCGTTGAGATGCCAAGATTCGGATGGCACCGAGGTGATGTCTAGCAAGTTGCTGCACTGGTGTGGTCATCCTACAATGCTGAAACTCGGCGTGGGTCGCCCCATTAGCCTGTGAGATGGCGTCAGTAGCGGACCGATGTGCGAATAGGCCGAAGGCAGCACAACGCGCCAAGATCCGGATGTCACAGTGGTGGTTTCATAGTTGAGAGGCACTTCATCTGCAGTGGGGCGCCGAGATCCGGATGGCACCGAGGTGATGTCTAGCAAGTTGCTGTACTGGTGTGGTCATCCTACAATGCTGAAAGTCGGCGTGGGGCGCCCCATTAGCCTGTGAGATGGCGTCAGTAGCGGACTGATGTGCGAATGGGGCCAAAGGCAGCACAACGCGCCAAGATCCGGATGGCACCGAGGTGGTGTCCAGCAACTTGCCGCACTGGTGTGGCCATCCTACAATGCTGCGCCGAAAGTCGGCGTGGGGCGCCCCGTTGGCCTGTGAGTTCGCGTCAGTCAGTGGGGGCTGTTTGAGGATCTGACTGCATTGGAAAGCAATGTGATGCTGTGCGTCGCCCCCAAGATGGAGGTTCCTCGGCTGCAGTGGGGCGCCCCTTGGTGTTTCACTCGCTATGCAGCTGAGTTGCGTGCGCACTTGTGGCGAATAGGCCGAAGGCAGCACAACGCGCCGAGATCTGGATGGCACCGAGGTGGTGTCCAGCAATTTGCCGCACTGGTGTGGCCATCCTACAATGCTGCGCCGAAAGTCGGCGTGGGGTGCCCCGTTGGCCTGTGAGGTGGCGTCAGTAGCGGACCGATGTGTGAATAGGCCGGAACCAGCACAAGGCGCCAAGATCCGGATGGCACCGAGGTGGTGTCATAGTTGAGAGTTCTGAGCAGCGCTTGTAACACTGTCTGAAGCTTATTTGCACCTGCTGCAGCTTCACTATTGCCCTGGTGTGGCCTAAGATCGCCCATGACATAGGCGGCCACCTCCCGGGGTCCGGCGGAACTTTTTTCCTTTTCCTTTGTGCATCTTGTCCCACAATCCGTTTGACCTGAAGACACGACCAGGTCCCTGAATGTGTGCAGGGGGACGCTATTGATTGAATCAAAATGGCGGCTTCACACAAAGCTGACTCAAGCGTTGCTGCTGATGCTATACAGACAAAAACTGGTTTTCAGTTTGTACATTCTTCAGGATTTTTCCATCCAAGGCTGGTTGAGAGTTTGTATAACAATGGCTTCAGATTTTCAACATACTACTCTTCAACATTCTTCCTAAATGTAACAATGTGAGACTCACTAGGAGAACGGTGTAGTGAGGGCCACAAACGGCTGTTTGTCTTTCCTTTCAAAATGCTGCCAACAATATTTTCGGAATGGAAGACAACACAAGGCGCTGAGATTCGGTTGGCACCGAGGTGGTGTCCAGCAAGTTGCCGCACTGGTGTGGCCATCCTACAATGCTGCGCCGAAAGTCGGCGTGGGGTGCCCGAAGGGGGGGGGGAGGCAGCGCAAACGAGCCTCTCCCGCTTCTCCATGTGGAGGCAGTTCATCTGCAGTGGGGCGCCGAGATCCGGATGGCACCGAGGTGGTGTCTAGCAAGTTGCCGCACTGGTGTGGCCATCCTACAATGCTGCGCCGAAAGACGGCGTGGGGTGCCCGAAGGAAGTGTCCTTATCCAGGGCATTATCGCTGTATCATGTCCTCCACTAAAATGGCCCTGGGACACCTTAGAACTCGGACGCTCGATTTTTTTTTCCTTTCCTGTACATGCAAAAAAAGGTAAATGCCCGGTACGTTACACGCTTCATCTGCCACGATGAACTCTCCAGAGGAACCGAAAAAAAATATAGTTGTGGTAACTATACCATGCATCGTCATATGGAGAGGTGGCACCAATTAATTATAGTGCTGCATAAAAGAGAGATTTGGAGGAGAACCCCTGACCTGCTAGTACATTCATCAAAGAAGTGGCACTGAGAGCTTCAGAGGCAAGGGAAACGGTCCCAAATATTTAGAAGAACTTTGGAAAGATTAAAATGACATGTTTAGATTGTGGCAAATTAATTTCATGTGGACAGATGAGTGTTACTCTAATAAATACAGCATATGAACATCATCATAGTCGATGGTTGGTAGAGACATTTTGACTATATCCTGGACCTGCCCGTCCTCGCCCAAAATGGCGCCGGAATAAATGGGACTCGTAACTCCTTGTTGTGTACTGGTTGCAGAACCTTGAAATCACGAGATACGTATGCAGTTTTGAAGCACATGGCGGGCGGGGACGAGAATTGATTGAATATTTCGACATCCCTATTGATATTAAGTTCTGATGTGTTATTGATTGCTGTACTGTTGAAAGTTCGAATTAACGTCACCCATGGTACTTGCCCGCAAATGTATATCTAGATATTTTTATTGTAACTGGCCCTGTCGTATTTTAATTATAAAATGTACGTCCACCGATTCCGTAACTGTTAGACACCTTAGTTCTTGCAACCTAATGGCCCGCCCGTTACGTTCCTCTACAGTGTAAATGTCTACTCATCACATACGATTACAGTTTGCTCCGTGGCCGGCCCACGTGGTTATAGGCTCGTATTTGTATAATGAAATTTTCACAATAAAGGTTTTTAAAAGAAAACATGGTAGTAGTATATACATTGGTAAAGTTTGTAATAATAGTCACTGTTTTAGAATCATTAAAAGGCAAGTGAAATAAAGCAGACCAATTACATGAAGGGTAAAAGGTATAATACGAAGGAACGCAGTAAAGATAAATGGTCAAGGGCTGTTGTGTTTTCTATTCCTGCAACATAAAGTGATCGATAAGAATCTCATATTCAGGCGTATCGGCGACTAAGACAGCAGGTCGACCCTCTTTTGCTCAACGGCTCCATCATGGGACGAAGAAACGCTCTTTTTCTCGAAAAAAGAATATATTTTACTTGCAGGACAGTTGTAAAATTTCCGGGAAAGTACATTAGCCTGGAACATTATAACATATATTTAAGAAAAAATAATGTTCGGAAGTAATGAAAAGCGTAATTTTTAGGTCATATGACCAAGCCTTTCATCATTACAATAAGAAAAGTAAAATGAACCAATGAAAAGTTTTATTAACAAGTCACATGACTTGTTATGCTTACGTTACGCGCTGCGCGCCCCGGATGACTTCCGGATGCGCTAACGCGGCGCGTCATATGACGCATTACGCGACAACGCAGGTCCAGAATATAGTCAAAATGTCTCCACCAACCAGCGGTCGGAACACAACCCCTTTCAGCAGGCTAAATAGTTCTGTTAAATGAGAACAGAAGGGACAGGCAACAAGAACCATCAGTCAAAGAGGGGAGGGCTAGTTCTTCTCTACCGGGTTACATTGGGGCGCTACCGGAACTGATCGAATTGGTAGTCTACAGTGTTTCTGGATGTTTCAGACTGAAGCTGGGGTTAGCATGAGAGCAGCATCATTTCGTAGCTCCGTCGTGGCCATTCCGCAACCAATCATGGCAGCCGCTCTTTATCGTTATTTTGGGCGGGGTGGGTGGCGGAGCCGAGCTGTTTTGCAGCCATCATTGTGTGGAGTTCAGTTCATCTCACTAGTTTTGTATTTGTCATGAGAGGTTGTTCCTAATGTTTCTATTTTAGCGAGGTCAAAAAGAGATCCCATTAGTGGCCTACTGATTTTGCTCGATTCCTTTTCTTTTTTTTTACACGATTTTTCGTTATCTGCAAAGACTAAACAGAGTATTGCGACTCTGTGTTTGTTTGTAAATAGAGAATGAACCAAAGAGAACTAATTCTAAAACAGTAAATACTTGGATAACAATCAATCAAATGGAGAGAGAAGCAGGCACGACGGATTACAACGGGGGCAAAGGCCTGCGTTAACTACCTTTCACTATCTGCAAAGAGAGAGTACTCCTAATAGAAATGAGGGGGGGGCACCATTCAAAGCAGATCAGTGTGCATAAACACGAAAATGTTTTCACTTACCACGTACTTGACATTCGACAGCTTATGATATTTGCTATTAAAAAACCATTGAAATTCACTGAAAAAACCATAGGTTATAGACCATATATAGTTAGGAATTAGCATTTACAAAACCTTGAAAATTCACTGAAAAAACCATAGGTTATAGACCATATATAGTTAGGAATTAGCATTTAAAAAACCTTATTTTACTCACACAAAACCAATGAAATTCCATATATAGTTAGTTGCACTAACTATATATCGCGCACCCGCAATCCACTGCTGATGATGTCACATATTACATCATTCATGACATGGTCAGTGACATCACTGATGACATCACTGATGACATCTCAAATGACATCACTGATGACATCACTGATGACATCAGTGATGACATCATCCAGTGACTGTGTGTTTCTGTAAAGTTTAAATATGTTTGATATATTGAAGAATGAGTGGATGTATAAGTGTCTGGATGAAGGATTTAGTAGGTGCGTGACTGACTGTATGAGTGAGTGAATAAATGTGTCGTACTAAATGCATGGGTTAGTGACTAAACTGTCTGAATGTGTGCATCAGTATGTCTGTTGTGATGTAAACTGCTGCATGTGTTGATCATTAGCTATACGAGAGGCTATATGTGTTATTGATTGGTTGCCCAAGTATTTGTATGGGAGATTGAGTTTGTGTGGGGGTGGCTGGGAGGTGTGTGACTCTGTGCATAGATGTGTGAGTAGTTGATTTACTAGGTGTATGAGTTCAAGAGTGCATGTGGAAACAGCTACATGGGCGGTTGACTGTGTGCATGAGTGTATTGATGAGTGAATGGATATCTGAATGCTACATGTCATAGTAAGTACATATGTAAAACACAGTACATGTGAGAGTTGGCATATATAAATAACTGTGCATGAGAGCCACTGAATGTGTGAGTGGCTGTATGGATCATTGTGAACTTGTATCAGGGATTGTATAAGAGAGTAAATATGTGTTAGTATATGTTTGAATAAGTAAGGTGTGTATAACTGTATAGTTGAGGAAATGGAGGTGAGATTGTTTCTTTGCATGACTGACTAGGTGTGTGAGTAACTCCATGGATGAGTGACAGTGTGTGAGTGTCTGTATACACTGAGTGTATCTAAGGTTATATTAGAGTCTGAAGAGGTTCATCGTATTAGCACAAGAATGATGTCAAATGAGATGTCATCAGTGATGTCATTTGAGATGTCATCAGTGATGTCATCAGTGATGTCACTGACCATGTCATGAATGATGTAATATGTGACATCATCAGCAGTGGATTGCGGGTGCGCGATATATAGTTAGTGCAACTAACTATATATGGAATTTCATTGGTTTTGTGTGAGTAAAATAAGGTTTTTTAAATGCTAATTCCTAACTATATATGGTCTATAACCTATGGTTTTTTCAGTGAATTTTCAAGGTTTTGTAAATGCTAATTCCTAACTATATATGGTCTATAACCTATGGTTTTTTCAGTGAATATATATATATATGTATATATTGAGGCTCCAGCTTGATCCGAAGTACTAGGAATCACTCGAACTACATCGAAGGCTCCTCAGAGGCTTAAGGCTGTTTCTCTCCTCTAATAGCGCACACTTGTTTTGGTTGCTTTTATAAGACTGCGCTGCGGATTATGGGAATTGTAGTGCCCGTTTAAGGTGCAATGCACTGCCGCACTTCCCGTTTCTCTCCTCTAATAGCGCACACTTGTTTTGGTTGCTTTTATAAGACTGCGCTGCGGATTATGGGAATTGTAATGCCGGTTTAAGGTGCAATGTTCTGCCGGCTTCTTTTCAAGACCCACAATGGCGCCCCGCCTCAGATGTTTTCCTAAATCCTGTACGATGTAGCTCCGAAAATGGGCAACCAAAACAAGTGTGCGCTATTAGAGGAGAGAAACGGGAAACGCGTCAGGCAGGCGTGTGACTGCTAAAAGGATTCTGCCGAAGCATGTTTTCCATGCCTTTTGAATAACGGCTGTTGCTTGGAGCCTTCGATGTAGTTCGAGTGATTCTTAGTACTTCGGATCAAGCTGGAGCCTCAATGTTAAAACAGCGGCCGTGCCGTCAGGGATGCACCATCCTGGTAACTTGGGAGCCGTGTGGACTGTCATCTTGCCAGCCCATTTTCGGAGCTACATCGTACAGGTTTTAGGAAAACATCTGAGGCGGGGGCCCATTGTCGGTCTTGAAAAGAAGCCGGCAGAACATTGCACCTTAAACCGGCACTACAATTCCCATAATTCGCAGCGCAGTCTTATAAAAGCAACCAAAACAAGTGTGCGCTATTAGAGGAGAGAAACGGGAAGTGCGGCAGTGCATCTCATCCGCCATAAGCCTCTGAGGAGAATTATCGAAACGCGTCAGGCTGGCGTGTGACTGCTAAAAGGATTCTGCCGAAGCATGTTTTCCATACCTTTTGAATAACGGCTGTTGCTTGGAGCCTTCGATGTAGTTCGAGTGATTCCTAGTACTTCGGATCAAGCTGGAGCCTCAATATATATATATATATATATATCGAACTCCACAGTCCTGCAGCACAAGGATCCAAACCGAACACCAGCACAAACAGGTACAGACCATAGCGATGGATGATGTAAGAAGTGCTTTATTCCAAGATGGGTAACAGCATGACGCGTTTCGTTCGGGATACTTGCATATATATACATATACATGTATATATATATGCAAACACTTCCTGACCACCAAATACAGGGCGGAACCACACAGGCACGGACCTCTTAAAAACTCCCACATGAATTACGGACTCCCACACATCTTTTAGTGTGCAAGCAGTGCAATCTTTATTTTTGGAATACTAAGTTGTGGACAAGTGTCCTCCATGACGCGTTTCGCTCCACAAGGGAGCTTGATCACATGATGCGTCTCAGTGAGTATGACGTTTTTAAAGTGGGCTATGTGCACAACCATCCATAGAAAATGGACTGATTGACCATTAGTGCAATAAACAAAAATAGCAGACTATGGCACACAACACATGATCATAACATTGCAGTACATTTTCTAAAAGAGAGAGTATGATCCGCAGATATCAAAACTAACTACATAGTGCATATAGAGTCAAAAAAGTGATCAACAGAAATCAACTCAATGTCACCTCAGTTTAGAAACTGTAATTATTCTTGAGGCTACAAAAGATTAAAATACCTAATAACCTGTACAGTATAAAGCAGAATCAAAGCATAGTGCAAAATAAGCTGTTCACAGTGATGGTTATCACTTTATGACTCAGATAAAAAATGCGGATCAGTCAAAAAATAAATCATGGCTAGTGCCTGAAAATATCAACTCACATCATTATGAACTGCCGAGTAAACAATCATTAAGGCAAAGTATTATAGGGATCAAATCAGTGCAGAAATTCCTACCACTACATAGCAGCATGGGTATGTCTGTAAAAGCAATCACAAAGGAAAGCTCCCATTTAAAGTGCAAATATATGGATGTAAAATATAGCTTATTATAAGGCACACATATAAGTGGCACGATGTACTCAGACTAGTGGCATTAATGCATAAAAAATTCAAAATACATAATTAAAACCTGCCTTATTTACACATTAAAAACATAGAAGCAGGGGGAGGAGCTTCGCGCGCAACCAAGATGGTCGCGTGAGCACAGGGCTCCCGGACCCTCGCCGCCTCCACCGACTATCCTGACTTCTATCCTGATTTGGACGACGGGTCGTTACTGGTGCAGCCCCGCTGATCAATTATCCGTTTACAGACTTTGATTTGGACTTTGGGGACCGAAGATATGGCTCTCTGACTTTTTCAGGCCTGCTCCATGGCACTGCCCCGGGCTCTGTCTCTCTGCCAGCCGGATTGCAATTGAACAACAACGGACCACCCGAGTTATATTGGCTCGGTCGTCTACTTTCGGTTTCGTTTCTCACCCAGGGGCCTCATTGACTCTGCCTGCGTGGCCTGTCCGATTGCCTCCCACCTTATTACTTCTCGGAACGGTGCCTCTGGTTCATTTGGCTCACTGCCTGGTGAGAGGCCTGTATTTCCTTCTTCTCATTGCTGCGGGCGACTTGGTTGTAGCCATTTTTACCCGGTACCAGGCTTCCCTCCGGGGCTCCAGATCTAAAATGGCCACCAAGCCTGAGGGTGAGAAACGCAAGACCAAGCCGGGTGTCCGGGGGACTTCCGTGCAATCGAATATCATGGATAGATACACCCTCACTAAGGGCTCTCCTGGAGGACCGACTAAATCCCCGACTATTGCTGCAGACGATCCCTCGATTGGTGAGGACCTGTCGCTATGGGACGTCATGGACGCCATCTCTGCGATTCAGGCCTCAGTGGGACAACAATATGAGGCCCTGTCCCACAAACTGGACACTGTCGCTATTGATGTTAACTTGATCAGGGCTGACCTTGCAAAGACCAATGAAAGGGTTAAGTCCCTTGATCTTAAGACATCTAGCCTCACGACCGACGTCTCCGATCTACAGACTGAGGTCGGTAACCTACGGAATGCCCAAGCCTACTGTTCTCGGCGCCTGGAGGATTTCGAGAGCAGGGCCCGGCGGAATAACGTCTGCCTTATTGGTGTCCCGGAAACGTTGGGGGCCTCTCCGGTGGACTTACTGGTGGAAGACGTTGTATTGAACCACCTAGCACCCAAGGGCCTTAGTAAGTTCTTTGCTGTGGAACGTGCGCATAGGATCCCTGGAGGCACGCCTAAGCCGGGTACCGCTCCACGTCCCATCATCGCTCGGATTTTTAATTTTCGGGACAGGGACGCGATCCTGCAAGCGTCCCGCCAGTCGGGCCCGACTGCTTTCGAGAACACTACAGTCAGTTTCTATCCGGACTTTACCCAGCAGGTCCAGAAACAGCGACTTGGTTTCCAAGGAGTGAAGAAGAGGCTGAGAGACAGAGATATGAAATATGCTATGCTTTTCCCGGCCCGTCTACGTGTGGTGTTTAATGAGCGGACATTTTTCTTCGACCATCCTGAGGCCGCAAGTGACTGGCTGGACTCCCTGCCTACGGGGCAGGAACACTCTGGGAACTTTGGACATTCCGGTGGTGCAGAAGGCGGCCCGGTGGAACAGTAATAGAGATCGAGATCGGCCCCCTTTCCATGTACTTGACTTTCAGCTGTGGTTTGAAGCCATGATGTTACAGCTTGCAAACGTTTCTTCCTTTTGATAATTAGGGGGGTGGGCGGGGGGTGGGTAACCCTTCCTCCTCTGGGGTTCTTTTCGTAGATTAGTTGGGTACTTGGGCGACAGGCACACTGCAAGTTGGGGTGGCTTTTTAGTCTCACGCAGGGGTGCGGGGAGGGGGGTGAGGTGTGTGGGGTTTGTTTGGGGAACGGGGGGTTGAAGTTTAGGGTTCGTGTTTATTCACAAGGCACAGTAATGTCGAGCTTTTCTTGTACAGCGTTGCGCTGGGTGTGGGATGTGGGCGGGGCTACGTGCTGGGATGGGGGTAGGGGACTTCGATTGTTGTGTTGGAATGTCAACGGGTTGGGGGATAGGATTAAACGGGGAGTGGTGCTGCAACTGTTGAGACGTCTATCCCCTGATGTTGTTTTGCTCCAGGAGACGCACTTGCTTGGTAATACGTGCCATGCGCTGAATAGGCGTGGCTATCGTCTCCTGGCGCACTCGGGTTTCACTTCTGGATCCAGGGGGGCGGGCATCCTGGTCCGGAACTCCCTCCCTCTTGCTATTGATGAGACCATCCTTGACGATAAGGGCCGATATGCCGCCATTGTTGGGCGTTGGGAGGGGAAGGTGATAACCCTGCTCTCTGTTTACGTACCACCTGGCCTCCAGACTACTACCTATGCTGACCTGGGAAGGGTATTCCTGGGAGTCCCAGAGGGTTTGTTGGTGGTGGGCGGGGATTTTAATTCCGTAGTTTCGGGGATGTGTGATCGCTATCCTCCCCGGGAACTCTCGAGGGCCCAATCGTGGTTAAGCGACTTCCTCGAGACTCTGGGGCTCACCGATTGTTGGCGATTGCTCCACCCGGGGACTTCGCAGTACACCTTTCACTCTGGTGCACACGGTAGTCTCTCGAGACTCGATTACGTTCTGATGCCCTCTGCCCAGGCCTCCGCACTACGGGAGGTAAAACATCTTGCTAGAGGTATATCGGACCACTCCCCGATCTGGTTGGTGGTAGATGCGCAGTTGGGGACGGAAGGCCGTCTGGCCCCGATTAACCCCTGGTACCTCCGTGATCCCAAGGTTAGAGTAGAATTGATCAAGACGCTCGACCATTATTTTACGGAGAATGTCGGGTCTGTGTCCTCCTCGGTCTCCTTGTGGGAGGCGTATAAAGCTGTTATCCGGAGCCAGGCCCTCTCCCTGATTGGTAACGTTAAGAGGACTAGTCGAGAGGACGTCGTCCGTATTGAGGGTGAAATTACTGCTCTGGAGGGAGAAATGGAGTCCAAGGTCACCCCAGACGGACTACACCTATTGGGTCTTAAGCAATTTGAATATAGGGCTTTGGTCACGGATGCTGCGAATGTGATGAGCAGGGAACAGCGGGGACGCCTGTATGATGTTGGTGATAAAGCGGGGAAGCTGCTTGCCTGGCTGGATAGGAGGGAGAGCGCGAGTCGAGTGGTTCCTGTTATTGTGGATGTGAATGGGGTGAGTCACACTGAGCCGGTTGCAATAGTTGAATGTTTTGCTGATTATTTTAGGGAAGTTTATTCCCCTGTGTCCGATAGACCTGAACTGGATTCCCGCCTGCTTTTGCGCGACATTGCGCTGCCCTGTCTGTCTGATCCCGAAAGGGACCTTCTTGATGCGCCGCTTACGGTGGAGGAGGTCGCGATTGCTATCCGCTCTGTTCGTTCTGGGAAAGCCGCAGGCCCCAACGGGCTTCCTATTGAGCTCTACAAACTCCGCCCAGATACGATAGCCCCACATTTACGCTCGATGTTTCTCGAATCGCTGGAGGTGGGCTCCCTCCCTCCTGACCAGAGACTGGCGTCTATAGTGGTGATTCCCAAGGAGGGTAAGCCTCGTGATCGCTGCTCCTCCTTCCGACCTATATCTTTGATCAACGCTGAACCGAAGATCCGGGCTAAATTGCTTGCTAATAGATTGGTCACGGTCATAGGCGACCTGGTTCATCCGGACCAATCCGGCTTTATACCGCGTCGCAACACTGCGCTTAACCTCCGACGATTGCATGGCGTCCTCGCGCGAGCGGGAACGTTGCGTGAGCCGGCCATTTTGGCGTCTTTGGATGCCACCATGGCGTTTGACACGCTAGAGTGGCCGTACCTATGGGCGGTCCTTGCTAAATTTGGTTTCGGTTTGGCCTTCATTGATTGGGTGAAACTGCTTTACGCTGACCCCTTGGCTCAAGTGGTTGTGAACGGTCGAGTCTCGGCTTCCTTTGCGCTTGGTAGGGGTACGCGCCAGGGCTGTCCTTTGTCTCCTCTTTTGTTTGCCCTTGCCTTGGAGCCACTGGCGGCCTGGTTGAGGTGGGAGCCATCCTTGAAGGGCATTAGATGGACTCCAGAATTTGAAGACCGCATATCTCTATATGCGTATGATATTCTGCTATATCTTACTTCCCCGCGAAAATCACTGATAGTCCTCTTTGATGTTCTGACTACGTTCCGCAAGAACTCTGGTCTTGTCATTAACTGGTCAAAGTCTTGTGTCTATGTCCTTTCGGGAGACGCTCCTATTTTGCCCCGCGGCTGTCCCATTACTGTAGTGCGGGAGGGTTTTAAATATTTGGGGATCTTTATTACCCTGGACCCAGGACTTCGATATGAACGCAATTTGCTACCTCCTCTCCAGCGCCTCCGTGCCGATGTCCTTGCTTGGGGTAGACTCCCTCTCTCTCCCCTCGGTAGGGCGGCGTTGTTCAAGATGATGTCGCTCCCCCGTTTCCTCTACGTGTTGCAGAATTCACTGGACGCCGTGCCTGCTAGTTATTTCCGAGAGATCGAAAGTTTACAGAGACATTTGGTATGGGGGGGGCCGCTCTCGTATTGCTATTGCAAAATTGACGCTGCCCTGGTACGATGGAGGTGTCGCACTCCCTGACATTCGCCCATACTACTGGGCGTCTCAGTTAGGGGCTATTAATCACTGTACCTATGTTCCTTCGCCGAATCCGGCCTTTGAGATGGATAAGTGGCTACTGCCTGGCGGAGATTTCAATAGGGCTCTCTATTCTAGGTCTGCCGGTGGGCCCCTCACGGGCCCGACTAGGACGGCAGTCCAGGTCTGGCACCGTGCTACGGTGGCTCTGGGATGGTCTGATAGGTTGACCCGTGCGACTCCGTTGTACGCATCGGATAAACTCGGGTCCCTTTGGCGGTCGAAGGGCTTCGACAGGTGGGTTGTGATCGGTATTAGCAAGGTGAACGACGTGTGGACCAAGGGGAGGGTCAAGACGTTTGATGAGTTGAGAACTGAATATGATTTGAATGATAGGGAATTTTTTCGGTACTTGCAAATTCGTCATGCGGTGGCCTCGGTCTTTCCCACGGGTGCGGAAGTGCCGGAGGCGTCCCCGCTCGAAGATAGGGTACTGGATGGGTACGTTACTGATAGAACGATCTCGCTTATATATAAAAAATTGATCAATTCCAGGGCTGATCTCTTATGTCACCTTCGAGAGGTGTGGACCGCCGATGGGCTGGAACTTGATGATGAGGACTGGCAGGCTGCGATCTCCTCCCCTAAAGAAGTGGCGATCCCGGCGCATCTCGTCCAGCTTAAGATTCTGCACAGGGTGTATGTGGCCGGTCCTCGTCTAGTACGCATGGGCTTTTCTGTTGATGGACTGTGCAGGCGTGGCTGTGGTCTCGTGGGAACATTTCTCCATATCATTTGGGAGTGTCCAGGAGTGATGCAATATTGGGCTCGTGTGCATGAAGTTATGAGTGAGGTTACGGGTGTACGGTCGATGCCTGAGGTGAGGCGATGTTTGCTGAATGTTTGGGAACCGAACGATTATAGTGTGGCGCAAATTCGTTGGGTGACCTTAGGAAATATGATTGCCAAGAGAGACATTGCCCAGCTATGGGGTGCCCAGAGATCGCCGACAGTTCAGCTCTGGAAACAGAACTTGGACTGGTGTATGTTCAGGGAAAAAATGGTGTATATCTCCCGGGGCACGCCCCGGAAATGGGGGAAGATATGGACTCAATGGAATGTGTATCGTGGTGAGATATGTACTCCCCCCCTTCCAGACCTTGATATTGACCTGCCATCTCCCCAACCCGGTGTTTCCTCCGCACGGATATAGACATATTTGATTGCTTTTGGTCCCTCTGCCCCCCGCACTTACAAAATGTCTCTACCTTAACTTTGACATGTACCTTCCCCCCCCCCCCCCCCACCAGCTGTAACTCTGTGATGATGGTACTGCCTAGTGTTTGTTGTTTGTTTCTGTTTCTGTTTTTTTGTAACTTTATGTTTAATAAAAAGTTTTTAAAAAAAACAAAAAACATAGAAGCATTGAAAAAAGCTGAAAGTGCCACGGCCTGTAAAGTGCAAATAGTGCTGTGCAAAAAACAGTTAACTGTGCAAAAAGCAAATCATCACATTAGCAGCAAGAAGAAACCCTCTAGATTACTTAAGCCTAAGCAATCCTAAAGTGCAAATGTGCCAGCTTTCACAGAATGGAGCTCATAGAAAATATTTGTAAAAAAATATAAAAAGATGTAAAAAAGTTTTCATAATGACACAGAGAAATTAATAAATACAACCCTTAATAGATTACCACATGATTATACAGTGAGGTACTACAGAAAATTATGGAGATCCTCATTCATATTAAGGCCATTGGGGACTCTAGTATCGAGAGCTAAAATGAATTGAGTTTCTTTTTGTCTTAAAAACTTTTCTCGATTTCCGCCCCGTCCGGGGTTTGGAACAGATCCTAGAACTGTGTATTCCAAAACCTTCAGTTTGTTATCATGCACTGACTTAAAATGTCTGGCCACCGGATAGTTGTGGTCAGAATTAACAATGGCCCTAACATGCTGGAGGATACGCTTATGCATGAGGAGCTTAGTGCTACCAATATATTCAAGATTACATGTGCACTTCAGCTTGTATATTGCATATTCAGAACAGCATGTTAAATGTTCCTGAGTAGCAATTTCTTTCTCACTAAATGCTATTCTTGGCAAACGTGCATGCATGGGACGAGGAGCACTTAAAGAAGCCAGATTTCATTAACCAGGATTTTTTAGGTATCACCTCCTGCATAGATTTGACCAGGGCATCCCTCATAGAGGGCGCCCGTCTGAAGGTAATGGCTGGCTGACTCAGCATAAAAGGGCCCGAGATATTATCAGTTTGGATGATAGGCCATTCAGAGTAGATGATTTTACGAATAGCCTGATCCTGAGTACAAAAAGTTGTCATAAGCCAAACTGGGTACTCCTTGTTATTAGCGACAGCCACACTATTAGTCTTCCTAGTGTTAGGCTGCAGTAACTCACCTCTCTGTCTGTCATTAGCTTTATTCAGGGCTTTGTCAAGTATGTTCTTACTTTAGCCTCTGTTGAGAAATCTATGGTATGCCTCCAACTGACATTTACCAGAAACTGTATCACTGCAGCAAATACGCCAGATACGGATGAACTTCCCAAACGGAATGCTATTTATTAGATGCCTAGAGTGGTTTTATAAACCTTTACATTCTCTGAACCACATTTCTGCCTTTCCTTCCTTTCGTTGTGTTTGACTCACCAGAACCTCAAAATATATACATAGCCGATCTTTCACATGAATGTAAATAAATATCTTTTAGTAGTGATGTTTTATGCAATGGAATATCTATAACTACGTTTTCACTTCTCATTTTTTATCTATAGATAGTGGAAATCTTGAAATGTTCACTAATTTACTTTCTGACACAGAGAAATCATCCAATAAATGCATTTTAGAAAATAGGTAGCAAATTCAATAACACTATGAATAGGAGGAGTCGGTTACTGTTTCTGGTTCCAGGGAACCGTGTGTGAAAAAGGATTATTGATATATATATATAATATATATATATACACAATCCTGGCCCCCACTCTCTTGATGAGTATATATTACCTACTGGCGTAGTTAGGACCGAGTTTCCATAGGAAGAGCATTTTTTGTTTTGCTTATAACTTTGGCGTTGTTTGATGAATCTTTATGAATTTTTTTTAAATAATTCTGTGTTCATATCAGCTCCTATGTTGAAAGTTTGGGGTGATTCATCAAGAGGGGCCGAGAAAAACGGGGGTCCCAAAACGTGTTTTCTCCATGTCAATTTCCTTAGGAAACTTTAGACAAGGCTACAGGTCGAACGGGTGAACAGAATTACCCCAAATTTGGCAGGGAGAAGGGTTTTGGTCTAGAAAGCACGCTTTGGTTCATTTGGTGTAAATCCGTTCAGTAGTTTTTGAGAAAAATCCAAATTTACAGATATCGATATTTAGGAATTCTGCCATCTGATTGGCTGAGGCGTTACGAGCTTGCTGCTGATTAGCTGCGAGCGGTGCGACCAGTTGCAACTAGGAAGTGTTGCCCGCCATTTTGTGATTCCTTTGAAGCACGTAAGGAGAAAAAAGGGAGAAAAAAGAGGGAAAGAGTAGGGTAGGAGCACTGTGTGCTCTGTAGGGTGGTTAGGGTGTGCTTTAGAGGGAGTGTGAAGTGAAGTATTCACCCCTACTAGTGTGAAAATGCTGTTTTGCCCACTGTGAGATGATGCTGATGTGAGGTGCCGATACACTACGGAAGGAAAGCGTGCATGTAAACCATGAGCTGAGTGCTGTAAACTGATGTGCTCTGGACGCTGTAGCATACTGGCCAAAGCGAAGTATTTACCCTACCGGTGTGAAAGTGCTGTTTTGCCCACTGTGAGATTGTGCGGAGGTGAGGGGCCGGTGAACTCGGCGATGAAAGTGTGTGCCTAAACTGTGAGCTGAGTGCTTTGTAGCATCCTGGCAGAAGCGAAGTATTTACCCTTACCGGTGTGAAAGTGCTGTTTTGCCTAGAGTGAGATGGTGTTGAGGTGAGGTAGCGGTAAAGTCGGGGATGAAAGCATGTGCTTAAACTGTGAGCTGAGTGCTGTAAACTGATGTGCAGTGGGCGCTATAGCATACTGGCCGAAGCGAAGTATTTACCCCTACCGGTGTGAAAGTGCTGTTTTGCCCACTGTGAGATGGTGGTGAGGTGAGGTACCAGTACACTCGGGAATGAAAGCGTGTGCCAAAACTGTGCTCTGGGCGCTGTAGCATACTGGCCAAAGCTAAGTATTTACCCTACCGGTGTGAAAGTGCTGTTTTGCCCACTGTGAGATTGTGCGGAGGTGAGGGGCCGGTGAACTCGGCGATGAAAGTGTGTGCCTAAACTGTGAGCTGAGTGCTTTGTAGCATCCTGGCAGAAGCGAAGTATTTACCCTAACCGGTGTGAAAGTGCTGTTTTGCCTAGAGTGAGATGGTGTTGAGGTGAGGTAGCGGTAAAGTCGGGGATGAAAGCATGTGCTTAAACTGTGAGCTGAGTGCTGTAAACTGATGTGCAGTGGGCGCTATAGCATACTGGCCGAAGCGAAGTATTTACCCCTACCGGTGTGAAAGTGCTGTTTTGCCCACTGTGAGATGGTGGTGAGGTGAGGTGCCGGTACACTCGGGAATGAAAGCGTGTGCCAAAACTGTGAGCTGAGTGCTCTGTAGCATACTGGCAAAAGGGAAGTATTTACCTTTACCGGTGTGAAAGTGCTGTTTTGTCTAGAGTGAGATGGTGCAGAGGTGAGGTACCGGTAAACTGGGGGATGAAACCGTGCACCTAAACTGTGAGCTGAGTGCTGTAAACTGATGTGATCTGGGCGGTGTAGCATACTGGCTGCTGTAGCATATGTGTGCAGGTGGTATTAGCATGCGTTTAGAGTATAGCGGGAGTGGGAAGCAAACTACTTACTGGTACCGGTCTGAAGACTCAGGGATAAAACTGTGAGAGTAAGTTGTGAGTTTATTGCTGTAAAGTGATGTGCTGTGGACGCTGCAGGTTACTGGCCACTGTAGCATACCTGTGTAAGTAGTGTTAGTGGGTGTTTATACTATACCGGGAGTGGGAAGCGAACTACTCACTCCTACCTGTCTGAAGCCTCAAATGAAGTGTTTTAGGAAGCAGGAATAAAGAAATAATCGTGAAGAATATAATGCAGAATGTTGCAATTCCACAGAAGACAAATTGTGAAATGAGGTGTGTCTAAGAAAGTGGCTGTGTGTAATAAAGGGATGGAGTTTGAAAATTATATAGAAAGTGTCTTTATTTAAGTGCACTAATTGGACCCACTGGTGCAAGAGCTAGGGCATCCAGCTGATGCAATGTTGCATGTGACATAAACAATAGCTATTACACTTGAATGACTCTACATTCTATAAGGAAAATAAAGGTAGGATGCAATTACCACATGTATTCTTTAAGACAAGAAAGAAAGAAAAAAGAATTTGCAAAATGTAATCATACAACTTTTTAGGTACCTTGGCAGTGCTTTTTTATTACACAAAATTATCAACAGTAGAATAGTCAGCAATCTGCTGTACAGTAGATTCAATGTGGTGCATGTCAGAATTGGTACTAGTTCTATCCACATTAGAACTTTGAGGATGAATACAAACATTGAGCTTCTGAGAAGCACATTCGGTACCTTTGTAGACAAACCATACATTATTGTCTTCAGCTGTTTCAAGGAAACATTATTGTGTAGAGAGCTAAGGCATCGAGCTGAGACAAACTCCAACCGCTTCTGCAGAAGTCAAATCAAAGCTACTGCATCAGTGAATTGCACATTATATGTTACAGTTCTATGTGACATACACAATAGCTATTAGACATGAATGAATAAATTGTATAATAAAAATAAAGGTAGTTTACGATTACCACACTGTGCCAACCATTTCCTAAACCAAGTCGTCTTTTTTCATTTTTATCATCAGGTTGTAAGCAGAGGCTGAATTTGAGTAAATTTGTGTGAAAGGGCTTAGTGAATAACAGGCAGGCAGAGAGGCATGTGCACAAAGAATAGACATGGTTTCTAAATGGGTGTTGGGTTTAGGCTAATTTAGGAAGTAAATAGAGTATTTGCATAGGCCATACATCACCGATCCCTGGTTAGAGTGGAGACGTAAGGGGCAATAATGAAGGCAGAGTTCAAATGTCTGAGTATACTTAGAAAGTTATTATATCAAAGTAGTAGGATTGAAGGGTATTATAAAAAAATTAAAGGAAAAAGTAAAAAAAGATGGAAAAAATCAGTTCAAGAATATCATCAGTTTCTTAAAAGTCTTGGAGATTGCTGTCCAGGAGTTCATCAGGGGCTTGAGATGCGTAATGTTCCAAGAGGCTATTGTTGCCATCGTCTGAGAAAAGCGAAGCAATCCAATTCATATCCTCGAAGGGACAGTAATGTTCCTTGAATGTTGGAGCTGCAATTTGAATAGGGAGGCAATCTGCGATGTTGTGAAAGGTCGCACATTGCAAGAGATCTTTTGCGGCTGCGCAGAAATCCCATTCCACTACGATTCCTTTTTGTATTGCATTTGCCATTGCTTCACTGCCAGAACAATCACATTCATGGTTTTCAAGATAATGCATTACCTGCTGGCTAGCGGTGCTATTGTTGGGATGTTGGTAAGGCATAGATCCATTCGCCAGTCAAAGTGGCAAGTTTTGCAATCAAACGATGGTTGTACGCATATTGCATAAGTGTAGATAAATGTTATGTTGTAGCTAGCTCCGATAATAGATAGAGGTAGGTAGCCGAAAGGTTTTTCCGTTTTTTACAGTATTGATGTAGCTTGGGGGAGAGGCGTATTCTGTCGGACATACTTGTTACCACAGAGAGCGTAGCCATTTTTAGAAGTAGAATTAGTAGTAGGATGGCCGCAAAGAGAGCAAGAATTATGGGCACTGTTCCTGTTATTCCAGAGATGATCGAATGAATGTAGTCTGGTATTAAAAGAAGAACAGTTTGAAAAAGTGTTAGAAGGCTGTAGGAGACCGTGTTAAAAAAGTGTGGCAGACCTTGAGTGTGACATGTGTTGAAAATTGTGTAACAATTCACAAAGGGTAATTGGCGGTTCGTAATTAAAAGGGAGTGTATTTTGCTTGAAATTCATGGTATCTGCAGTCGATACATTTCTTTTGCAGAAGTGAGGGAGACTTATGTTCTGAACAAAAGCGCTTTTAGTTTGGTTTGTTTATTGAAATCTGTTTTCAAACTAGGAATTGAAGGCAAAATTGAAGTTTGGGAGTTACTTTGTGTGGTGGGTGGGAATAGACATTGCCACGGGAAGTTACTCTGTTTCAAACAGTAAGGACATGCGGTGTGCCAGCTCACATTCTGTAGGAGTGCATGTTATTGAGAAGCAGATAACTGCTGTTAAAAAAGCTGTGTGAATGTTGGTCTGATTGTGGGAGTTGGCATCCTTTTAAGAAAGGACGCAAAATTGGGGGCTGTAAGCTTAGAAGCGCCCTGTAGTTGGACATTCTTGGATAGTAATGAATGACTGCCATTGTGGTTGCACTATTCAGCTATGAGAAAAACATCTGTATGTTCTTTAAGACAGAGATATGTAAATGAGAGAAACCAATGCTCGTGAATAAACACGATACCTTATATAATCACATTCAACATGACAAACAACATGTACACCTAGCACATACAACAACACTACATACTGTGGTAAACATGGCTGGCCATGTACACCAACTAAACATGGCATGGCACCTCTGCCTCACAATGCAGAATGCAGGGAGAGATGGGAGCAAAGTATGTGCGAAGGTGGCAATTAATTATCGATTATAAAAGTATATAATGCAAAGTCTTGAGGGGATGTGCCGGACAGAGTTGAGTATGCAGAGCACAGACATGTACATGTCAACATACAATGATGGTCTATTGAGTGAAGTGGACAGTGGACGCATCCATGATATTACAGTCAGTAGGGAAGATTACAGAATGGTAGCGCGTACGTGCCTCCCCCCCAATGTTTAGGGTAGTGGGCTGGCTCGGCGTACTCAAGGCTAGAGGTATGAAGAATAGGCACGTTTCCGGATTGGCTAATGTGTCTGCCAGGTCTGAGCAGCTTACACCGCCCCGAGGCTGACGCTGTGTGAATGATGCTTTCAGCGTGCTGGTATCTAGAAACCGTAATGGCCACTGCAACGCAGATATGCCCCACAGTTTAGCTTTCGACACCGCCGTGTGTGAAAATGGGCCCACCACGTGCCGGCGGAAGCTCCTGGGCCGAGGTCTGCGAGTTCGGAAGCCTCCTGAGATTAACGCTGGCTCCCACGACACAGGCACACAGCGCCCAGCCTGAGGCCCAGCACCGTGGAGTGCTTTGTATACTACTAACACAGTAGTCCGACAGGTACCAACAGTGGAACAGTGTTTTTGATACCATAGTGGGTGATGTTAGAACTGTATCTGAGAGTGGAGATAAAGGTACTCCCTTCGACCAGGTGCAACCAACTCTGCATCCCAACAGTGGAACAGTATCTTGATCACACAATGGACGATGTCTGATATTACCTGGTGCTTGCTTTTCACAGAGCTCCCTCCGTTAAGGTGCATCAGACTCTGTGATTCCGTAGTTAACTGTTGCATATGATTATTGGGCTTGGTTGACTGCAGTCGCTGGACAACACCGCGGTACAGCAGGTCTGAACAGTGAAACGGGGTCTTAATTATATGAATGAGGATATCAGAAGTTAAAGTCTGTGATGATTTGTATGTACCCCCTCCGATCAGGTGCAACCTGCTGTAGGTCTCAACAGTGGAACGGTGTCTTGATCCATCAATGGACGATGTTAGAACTGCATCTGAGAGTAGAGATGAAGGTACTCCCTTCGACCAGGTGCAAACAACTCTAGGTCACAACAGTGGAACGGTGTCTTGATCCCACAATGGACTGTGTCCGATATTATCTGCTGCTTACTTTTGATAGGACTCCCTCCGTTGAGGTGCATCACAGTCTGTGCTTCTGTAGCTAACTACTGTACAGGATTATAGGGCATTGTTGACTGTAGTCGCTGGACTACTGCGCGGTACAGTAGATCCTAACAATGAAACAGGGTCTTGATTGTAATGGCTGGTATAAGCTTGAGGTTCCAACATTCTAATGTTTCTTTGTTCACTGCTCTGGCTGTGAACAAAGGCTTCAGGGAGCCTGAGGGGATTCCAATCCCCTTGCGCTCCCTTAAGGTTTTGTTTTATTTGTTATAACATTCTACCCTCTAATAGCAGAATGTTCTAATAGCCTTAAAGCCTTTCGTAGCTGGGCTATACCGGTTATTAAAGTCCCTTTCCCTTGTTATAGGCCCTCGCCTTCAACACGAGCCTTTAATGCTGGAGAGGGCTTTTAATAGCCTGTATAGTCTGCTACGGCGGGGTATAAGGCTATAGTATACTTGTTTGAAGAACTTTTTGTAGATGAGTTATTGGTTTAGTAAAATGACCAAATTCATCTTGCAAGTCCAAAGGAACAGTGAATAGTGTAGACTGTGGACAGATGAAATCCCAATTCGAATTGTTTTGATTTATTTATTGTAGAGATTTCTGTAATTTATGTTGTATTTTGTGAAGAGGCAGTGAGAAAAAGTATTCATGGTTGTGTGTGTGAGTACTGCCTTCAATTAACAATGCAGACAGTAGTGTTCACATTCAGATCGACTCGCTATTGTAGGTGATGCAGTCATGTAAGAAGAGACTTTGCTGTAGTGCGCTCTGTCTGTACCACTCATACACATTATTGCTGGCTCCGCACACGGTCTTTGTGGCTTCACGCATTTAAAACTGTGGAGCTCAAGTCAATGCCACGTGGCGGTGGGCCCTTGCTAAACGGTCTCTCTGGCCAACACTGCAGACAGCAGTGTTCACATTTGAGATCGAGTCAGTATTGTAGATGATGCAGTCCTGTAGGAAAAGACATTGCTCCAGTGCGCTCTGTCCGCACGACACATATGCATGATTGCAGGATAAACACACAAGCTTTTTATTTGCTTTGCGTATGACAAACTGGGCAGCTCAAGTCAATGCTACGTGGCTGTGGGCGCTTGCTGAACGCTCTCTCTGGCCTATACTGCAGACTTCAGTGTTCACATTTGACATTGAATCGGTATTGTAGATGACGCAGTTTAGTAGGAAAAGAAATTACTCTAGTGTGCTGTGTCTGCACCACTCATATGCATCATTGCAGGCTCTGCACACGTTTTTTTTGCTTCGTGTATTGCAAACTGTAGAGCTCAAGTCAATGCCAAGTGGCTGTGGGCCCTTGCTGACCGCTCTCTCTGGCCTACAGTGCAGACAGCAGTGTTCACAATTGAGATCGAGTTGCTATTGTAGATGAGGTAGTCCTGTAGAAAAAGACATTGCTCCAGTGCATACTGTCTGCACCATGCATACGTAGTATTGCAGGCTCCGCACACGCTTTTTTGTTGCTTTGCTTATGACAAACTGGGCAGGTCAAGTCACCTTACGTAGCTGTGGGTGCTTGCTGACTGTTCTCTGTTGGCATATCAAAAAGAAACGGTTAAAAGTTTTGGTGAAAACATGCACGCCAGAGGCGGCATGAAGCTGTGCGACTGGTTCTTTGGGGCTAGATGTAGTCCCATTTCATATAAGTTCATTTTTGACTAATGGCAGTGGGGTACGCCTAAAAACCGATCTGCACGCAATTGTTTATAAAGGCAAGAGAAAATTTGGAGAAAAAAAGAAATGTGGAAAGCAAGGTGTGCATCCCTTCATCTATGTGACTGTTCTCTGTGGCCTACACTGCAGACAGCAGTGTTCACAATTCAGATTGAGTCGCTATTGCAGATGATGCAGTGTTGACGGCAACAGATATTGCTCCTAGTACCGCCCGCCTGCAGCACGCATCATCGCTGACTGTGTACATGCTGAATGCTTTTGATGTGGCTATGTGAGTGCACTAGAACTGATGAGGCGTTCATGATATAATCTTTTTGTGTATTATTTCAGATCTATTGATTGTGTCTCAGTATACCACATTGTTGTGGTTCTTTTACAATAGAATTATTTCCATATTATTACACATCTATTGTCCCTACCTTACTGCAGCACAAATGATTAATTCTGTTAATATTGAATCTCTGTGAGTGATCAAATGATTACTGTTGTAGTTGATGCTACCAGCAACCATTCCCTGAGGGCTTGTTACACTCACCCCACACGCATCCAGCACAGACGTCACTGGATATGTGACCCTGGAAGTTGAGCGCACGTGCCCGTACCCACTTCCACTATCTATCTGTGTCTGTGTGTTCATTATCTATGCATGATACTGTCTCTGGGCCGTACTATATTACGTTGTGCTGTGGACAGGGTATGCAACCATGTTACCTCTCGTATTGGAGAAAATCTCGGTTATGTAACTTTTAGGTGTATGGCTGTCACAGGTGGAAGGCTACTTTACAGACCATGAATATTGATAAAGATGATGGGTGTATGTTGTGTGTACCAATAATCATCTAGATGAATGGACACTTGTAGCTGCATAACCATTGGTTGGAATCGAACACCCTCATAATGTATGTTGTGTGTAGTCTAAGATATGTGTATATTGCAAAATGTTTAGAAAAAAGCTCTCTAAGCAGAAGAGGTGTGTCTCTTGAAATGCAGTACAGATATTGACTAAAATGGGTGGTGTTTTCTAACTGTTACAATGGGAAATGTTATGAACTAATGAAAGGCTTTTTTTTATGGTCATATGGCAATCGCGCACTCAGTGCACAATGAGACCGTACCTGATGTGATTTTGAGAAAATATATTTACTATAATATAAGTTCATTACAATTAGAAATATATAAATGTTTAAAATATTTTTCATTATCACTTGCTCTCATATACACTTTAAAGTTATTTAGATATAGTTTTGAGACAAAACAAAATGAGGGAATGGTGTATGTGGCGCGACACCCTACGTCTATGACGTAACACAGGGCGTGGCAGCGTGCATTCGTCGCATTCGTAACATGCAGCTGGCGTCACCCCATACGTACATGATGTAACGTGCCTCTTGGTAGTGCGTACAGGTCGCATACCACAGTAGCAGTTGGCGCAAACTCATACATATATGTTGTTATGCAGGACGCAGTGCCACAATCCCGTTGGAAATGTAATGCCAATCATTTAAATGTGGTGGATAGGATTTGCGTGCTGATGGAGCTTGGTAGACTACCGGTACGGGACTGTAGTTTTCTCAAAAAAAGAAAAAGAAATTGATATACATATTTTAGGGGAAGATATAAAAGATTACATCATTTTTAAAGTTTAAAAAAAGGATAATAGAGTTGCAAAATATTAAAAAAGAATTAGAAAAAATATAGGTTTTATAAACATTAAAATATGAAATTAACATTTATAAAACCTTTGAAATTCACTGAAAAAAACATAGGTTTGACAGACGTTATAGTTAGGAATTAGCATTTAAAAAACCTTAGAAATTTACTGAAAAAACCATAGGTTTAAGGGACTCATAGTTAGTTGCACATTTGCCTCATATAAAACCAGAGAGATTCGCCAGTTATAGTTAGCTGAGCTAACTATAACTCGCACGCCCGCAATGCACTGCTGATGACATCACATATTACATCACATATTACATCACTCATGACATGGTCAGTGACATCACTAATGACATCACTGATGACATCACTGATGACTTCATCCACGTGATAATCTAATGCACATACTGATGCTCTAATATAAACTTTGATACAGCCACTATAAAATACACACTAATAATTTTGAAACCATACACACAATAATGCCAAATACTACAGACCACCGACTTTTTCCTAGCTCTATACACACATGCAGTGTGTTATACATACAGTTACTCATCAATACAGTACTATAATATGTACTCTTACATACAGTCACAGTCTACCACTCATCCATATAGTTTCTCACACACCTAGTCTGTCATGTAAAGAATGAATTACATACTCATTTACTCATGTATATAGTTATATAGACCAACTTAGTTATTTATACACACACCACATCTCTTACTTATGCAGATACTAACTTATACTTAGTGTCTTATACAATCACTGATACAAGCAGACAGTCATTTATACACCCACTCTTCAAATAGCTTACTCTCATGTATAGTTATTTCTATACTCCAGCAGTGACATATATAGTGCCTTAAAACATATGTAGTTACTTACACATATTCCACTGAGACATTCATTCATTTACCTACCAACACACCCATACACACACTAATTGATCCATACAGCACTTTACAGATGCACTTTTGAATCAATACAACTAGTGAATCACCCACTCAGACATCTATGCACAGAGTCACACATACAAGAAACTCGGGCACCCATACAGATACTCAGACAACAAATCAATAACCTATATAGACACTCATGCAGCTACTCACCAACCCATGCAGCCGCTTACACACCAATTTAGAGACTAATACAGACTTTCACACAGTTTAGGCACTAACCCATGCATTCAGTAAGGCACATTCAATCACTCACTTATACAGTTAGTCATGCACCTACTAAATAATCCATTCAGGCACTTGTAAATCCACTCATTCTTCAATACACCTTGGCATAGATTTAGATGAAAAATATGTAAAGTTTACAGAAACACACATTCACTGGATGATGTCATCAGTGATGTCATCAGTGATGTCATTTGAGATGTCATGAGTGATATCAATGACCATGTCATGAGTGATGTAATATGTGATGTCATCAGCAGTGCATTGCGGGCGCGCGAGTTATAGTTAACTCAGCTAACTATAACTGGCAAATTTCTCTGGTTTTATATGAGTCAAATATCCAACTAACTATAACGTCCCATAAACCTATGTTTTTTTTCTAAAGTTTTTTAAATTCTAATTCCTAACTATAACGTCTGTAAAAACCTTATGTTTTTTTCAATGAATATATATATATATATATATATATATATATATATATATATATATATAGATATTTATGTGTATGTATAAGGCCATATACAATACAAATATGTTTAAAAGTGCTGTGAAGCGTGCCTTCTAGTACTAGGATATTGTTTTTGTTCGCTCCCACCAGGTTACATGCTGATGTCTATAATTGCTTGTCAACTCAAAGCGCAATACACTACATACACAACACCAATTTTTGAACTCTGCTGAAAAGAAATGTAAATGTAAATATGTAAATATGTAAATGTGAATGTAAATGTAAATGTGTTTGTATTTATATAGCGCACTTCTACCCAGAGGTCTCGTAGCGCTGTATTCATACCGCTGTGGAACCCATCCTGGCTTTCCTGTGAAATGTCCACTCCTGGGCACCCCCAAGGTGAAGCCAAGCATCCAAGCGCTGCTGGGGCCGTTGTGGAGATTAAGCAAGCTATTGCCCAGAGTCACAGAGTGGGACCCATGATTAGACTAGGCACCGAGGCAAGAATTATCAGGTCCGGGGAAATTGAGTCCAAGAGCCGCCGAGGCGGGAATTGAACCCTGGTCCCAGACCAGACCTCTGCATCAGGGTCTGCCGCTCTAACCATTGAGCCACGCTGTAATTTCACAGTGCTCTGTTGCTCTGGTAGCTATGTCCATGCTATATCAATTAGCAAAAAATCTTCGCAATCAGGGGCATATTCTCAAGGAGCTATCACCAAGTTATCAGCACTTTACCGCAGCCAAAGTTGCGATAAATTTACTGCCCCATTCACAAGCTGGTGCTAACAGCCCATATCACCAGTTTTCCGGAGATAGCGGCCTCAAAAAACATCGCCACGGATGACCCCGGCAACTATCGCTAATGAGATGCAGAGTAGGCGTTCCCGAGCAAAAACCTGCGACAACACCACTCCACAACATTCTCAATGACCAGTCAGTTCGGCGATAAGAGCACAAAACAGGCGATAAGGCGCGTTAGCAGCAGGAAACTAACACCTGCTCTGACCTGGTGTAAAGTCAGATGACAACCGGCAGCAGCCAAGGGAGCACAGCCCAGAGCCAAACATGAAGAACAACGGATGCCCCAGGCAACTGAACATGCAGCCCGGAGCCCCAATAGGGCCAAAACACCCACCTCCACCCCCCGGACCCCCCCATCCTTGGACAAAGAGAATGCTCTTCAATTCCACGAAACCATGGACCAAAATAATCGCCAGAAGTCACACAACACCTAACATACATGTCTGGCCAGAAAAATGGAAATCATACATACATATAATTGACTCCAAATCAAACGTTTATTACAGATTTAACAAAAAAACAGCAATCTTGAAGAGGCACGGTGGGTCTTCTCTGGGCATTCTGTAAGTCACAGACTGCAAGACAGAAATACAGATAAGAAGGTGTGTCATGTGCCCATCAAAGTACAGAGAGAGTGAAAGAGAGAGCGAGAGGGGAGAAGGGGGAGAGAGAAAGAGAGAAAGGGAGAGAGAAAAAGAGGGAGAGAGAGAGAAAGAAGGAGGGTGAAAGAAGGGGAGAGATAAAGAGAGGGAGAGAAAGAGGGAGAGAGAAAGTGAGGGAGAGCTAAAGAGAGGGAGAGCAAAAAAGAGGGAGAGAAAGAGGGAGACAGAAAGAGAGGGAGAGAGAAAGAGGGAGACAGAAAGAGAGGGAGAGAGAAAGAGAGAGAGAGAGAAAGAGGGAGAGAGAAAGAAAGAGAGGGAGAGAGAAAGAGAGGGAGAGAGCGAGAAGGAGGGAGAGAGGGTGCTGGCACTGCAGCCACTGGTGTGTCTTCAACCACGTGCCGGTGCACACTGCAGCCCCCCAGGTCCCTCATCTGAAACAGTTGCTAGAGACCATACAGTCAATACAGTAGCACACGTCATCAGCGCTTGCCCGCCCCTGCGCACACAGGCCGATGCACCTCAGCCCCTCCTGCCGCCCAGCGGAGCTTGCCCACCCCAGCGCAACCAGGTCTCACTGCTCACCTTCCGCCACCGGGGTGTCTCCAAGAGGGCCCACCACATGCAGGTGGGCGCTCCAAGCCCGGGGCCCATAACCATGGCACCCTCCACATCATGCAGCCACGCACTGCAGGCCACCAGGTCACACACTTGATCCTGGGTCTTGATTTCGCTATGGCAGAGAACATATCAGTGCACCCGGCATCATCGCAGGCTGCACACCCGCTCAGCCCTCGAAGTGCCACTAACTCTGTGAAACGCGAGGAGACACCACGTGGCGGTAGGCCCGCACTGACCGCTGGCTCAGGCCTAAACTGCGGTCCAGCAGGGCTCACAATAATGCCACCATTCCAGACCGCCTGGACGGAACATCATCGCAGGCTGCACACCCGCTCAGCACTTAAGGTGCCCCTATCTCAGTGCACCGAAAGACACCGTCCCGTGGTGGTGTGCCTTTGCCTGCTGCAGTGTATCCAGTGCCACCAAGTCTGTGCCCCGCAAGACATGGACCCTTTATGATTGAGTCCCGTTGTGGGGACACCATCATGTCACCCCCCGGCACCGGGCAATGTGCTGTGCCCAGGCCCTAGGCCCTGAGGCAGAAATTAAAACCACACGGAGACACCCAGTTAGAGAGTGGAAATTTGTCCAGCACGTGCGCCAGGCCCTTTTTATTGGCAGGGTCACATGTCCTGTGATGGAAGTGCTGGATGGGTGTAGTGTGGGTGTAAACTAGCCATGAGGGAGTGGCTGTGGCATGCTGACAACTAGACCTGTGAGCAGCAGATCCCTACAGGGTAGACCTGGGACATGTAGCGTTGTCGTCGTCCCCTGTGAGCGTAAGCAGAGTGGGCTGGCCTGGCATTTGCCAGTCCAGCATAAGGGTGTGAACAATGACCCCGGGCTCTGGGCGTGGTTCCGTACTGGGCTGGACAAGGAAGTAACTAGTGCTTGCGTCTCCGTTCTAATGTCTGCGGCACCCAGCACGCATTCAGCTATGTGTCCCCCTGAGACCCAAGTTCCACAACATGAGCAACATCGACATAAGGGGACATCATTGATCCTACATGCATCCATACCTCTACACTTGCAAGATCATAGACATGACACATCGGTGTGAAAAGAATGTTTAATACACATTCAGTGGAGTGTTGCAGCTGGAGCAGTACAGGGCCCAACAAACCCCACTTTACATTGTTAACCCATGGAGGGCCAGCCAGAGTCCCTCAGGGAATGACAAGTATATAAGTAGAGGAGGAATTCAGTCTGCAGTCTGATAGCTGTGTCATTGATGACCAAACCGAATGTGGCAGTCCATGTGGAGATCCAAGGTGAGTGCCACAGAGTGTATCGGGGGACAGTAGAAGGTGATGATGCAGAGGCCCAAACCAAGCAGAAACATGCTATATGGCGGAGATGAATGCTACCGCTTCCTTCTGACTATGAGGGCAGATTCATCCGCATCTTCATCCTCTGCTGTTTCAATTGCCTCACATGTGGGTGGTGGTGTTCTGTCTCCAGCACTGTGTGGCACTGACACGTCAGGGGCCGGGGATGTGGATGGAGTGGTAGCAGCAGTATGCATCAGCGCCAGGCCTTGTGGCATCAATACCATGAGGAGGGTATTTATGGCATTGAATGATCCAGCTACCTCTCGCTCGTGTGCAGCAGTGGCAGCCAATCTTTCCGCCCACGTCCGCTCCATGTTCTCCATGAGCCTCTACATGAGTCCCAACTCCAGTACGAGCTTGCTGGAGCCACTCTGACTAGACAGTCATTCTTGTCGCAGAGTCAGGACTCTGGCGATGTCAGCCATGGTTCGTTGGAGGGCATGGAGCAGACTGTCGGTGTCCGTTAGGGACTGTGAGTGGTCCCTGATGGGACTTAGACACCCACGAATGGCATCTAGTTTGTCTGCCATGCGGTCGAACCCCACCTGCACCTGTTCAGCCAGCTTCTCCTGGCACCCCAACACACGGCATTGGAAGGCCGTGTGTCCGTCGTTGGGGTCCTGATAGGCAGCTGTGGTGATGGGTTCTGCCTGCTGTGTGTTCTGTGCAGGGGGTGGGTTCTCCTCATAGCAGCACGGCTGCCCTGCTCCTGGAAGTGGGCTGCGGAGGCTGTCCACAAGCTGTTAGAGGGCATCGGAGTCAAAGGTGTCGTTGTCCTCTTCGTCATCAGAGAAGAGATGTTGGGACTACTCTGCAGGAGGTGTTGAGTTTCCCTCTGCAATGTGAAGGGGAGTTGCCGTTTAACATTGTGTTCACATGTATGTTGTCGCATTCTACATGTTTACATTCTGACTGCATGACAGTGTACATTGTGACTGTTTGTGGGAAGCTGCCTATATGATGCGGGACAGTGGACATTCCGACAACATCACGGATGTGTGTTTGTACTTGTACATTGTCAACTCACATTTCCCTACTATGCCACCTGTGATTGGCAAGTTTCTGCACACAAGCGGCACCAGTTGTGTCCTCTGTTCTGTGGTGGATGTGTTGCGGATTGTGCCACATCATGGTCAATGTTGATGTGCTCTGCAAGTGATGTGTGTGCCGCATTTTGGGGTAGTCGCCCCTGCAGCTCTGATCTGGCTGCCCTTTATCCCTTACATGCGGTGTGCCTCTGACGTCTGTGCTTATACAGTGCTGAGATGTTGCATTCTTGGATGCATTGGTCTCTTGGTGGGATTTGGGGGTCTAGGGCATGGTTTGTCTGCATGTGTGTCATTGTGACCAGCTCCCTCTGTCCCCCCAGTCCCTGGTCGTTGCTCATCCTGGTGCTGTTGTGTCCGATCATGTTGAGCAGTGTCCGGGCCCCCAACTCCTGCCACCGTGGGGTTCTGGTTGTCCTCTGCACTTGATCCGGCTGCCTCCATTGTGCTTCGCTGTTGTTTGGCTTTTGTATGTGTTTTTCCCCCAACTTTTATAGTGCATTTTCTCGCATGGGGATTGCAGGCCTGTGGCTGGTTTTCGCTGATTTCTGTATTGTGATTTGCGTCATCTCTACTTTTATTCGCGTTGGTGTTTCGCATTTTTGCTGTGTTGCGTTGATTTTAACACGTTCATTTGACGCGTTGTGGTGGGTCTATCGCATGGTGCCACCGTGTTGTGAATACCACGTTAATATGGTGTTATTTTCCCGCGACAGACTGCGATGTGAAGAGTTGCGTTTAGTCACTTTTGCAGTAGTTATCACACGTTCTTGAGAATATCCCCCAGGTGTATAAACAATTGTGTGCAAAGTAGCATATCTCTCGATCCTTTTTCATTTTTCTCCCTCTGTTAAGTCACTCTTTTACCATTTTCCCTTATGTCACTCTCTCCTGTCCTTTCTCTCCATGTGGGTCTTTCCCTACACTTTACCATGATGTAAATTTCAACCTCAACCTCTCTCTCTCTCCTCATCTCTCTTAATATGGGTCTTACTCCCACCCTTCCCTTTAGCTGTTCTCTCGCTTATAATATAATTTTCCTTTTCCCTGGGTCTCTCTCTTTCCCATTCTTTTTAAGTAGGTTGCACTCTTACTTCTCCCCTCGACGTGGGTCTCTTCCCTTTACTTTATTTACATAACGGCCCCGCTCACCCATTTTATTTATGTGGAGTTTTCTCTTGCTACTTCTCCATGACCTACATTAACTGTTCCCATCCAGTATGATTTGTATCATGAGACCCGCAAAGAGCTCCACATGCTTTATGATCTTCTCCCAATGAGTTCTGTACTATGTTTTAGAAGGCAACGCATTAGGTGTATCCTCCTTTTATAAACATCCTGCTGGCCAGGGTAAGATCAGACTGGAGGATGATGACAGCTGTTCATTAGAGTACAGGTTTATTTACCTGCACCCAGGTTTAGAAATTGGTCCACTGGCCTTACCTGATACAATGCATATGTTCCACATGGAGCCCTACATTTTACCCAAAGGCAAGATAAGTATAAATATAGTTCCCCTGCCATGACCAGGGCTGCTTAGGGCTTTCTGTGTCTGGGTTGAATCTACAAATGCTAAAATTTACCTACTGGGGACTTTTGTGGTTGATCAGCCCTAGCACATCATACCTGTAGCCTGCAGGAAGATAACACTATAGAAAGAAAGGGCATGGCTGCATGCTTAAAACGTCTGTGTAAATTCTTCATTTCATGTCCAGCTCAGAGAGAAGAACTACAACCCTAGCAACATCCTTTTATGGATATACTCTATCAGGAGTGGATCCGCTATTTGTGCCAGTATTATGGGATGCCTGTCATCATTAAGGATTCTGAGGGTCTGTAGGTATTACGTAATGCCACAACACCATAAAGCAGAACACCACACAAGGAAAGATCCTTTTTCACTTGGTTGGTTCCCTCCAATATTACACGTAAAGATATGTACTTCAATGGCTTGCTGGTGTGCATTTAAATGACACAACTAGACAATATTGGGCCAATGTAGCACCCTGATTCTGAACTTGGGAGTGCCAAATATATTTTTCTTATATAGTAATCCCATTTTTGGAGCCAGTAACCTTCTACTGACAAGCCAATACCAAACTGGTGATTGGAGGAGACATGTTGTGGTTGTCCTTTCCAAATACCAAATTGGTAAGATATGTATCAGTGCTTTGCAAAAGAATTCCGTTTGCAAAACATTGAAATATTAGAGATTTCTGTGCTGGGGTGGTAATACATTCACAAAAGGAAAGGGGGTCATTTAGGATACCTTCCTCTTTGTGAATTAAAAAAAGTTTATTGGGGAGTAGTCAGTTGGCCAGGGATATTACTACCCACTTTCAAACAAAGTTTGTAATGCATCCTAGTCTCCTTCAGGGAAAACAGGCTATATATTTAAAAATAATACTCTATTAAAACCTCAGACTTGGTGATCTGCTGTCCCAACACATCACCATTTATGTGATGGCTTCCAATCATAGTGAGTCACAATTTGAGACCTACCTTACTAATATTCAAGTGCTAGGTCGGATTATGACCCTTTACAATTCGCAATTTTATGAACCAACTGATTAGTATGTGATTAGTTCATAAAATTATTCAGTGGTCACAAAAAATACTGGTCAAAATTTGCGACTTGTATTTTGTAACCAGTTTGTTTTGTACATCTGGGCCTTTAACTGGTGCTTTAGACCAACATTGCCTTCCAAAATGAAATTGTTTTTCAATGTTCCGACTTGCCAGGTGAACCCTTACAGTAATGTTAAATAAATAAAATATGCATTCGGGATTTCTTGGGCTTGAGTGTAGTGCATTTGCAGCGAAATAGTCTAATTATGTATTGAGGTGATTTATAAACAGCTAATTTCGCTAATAAGGGAGCATGGCTTAAAAAAATAAGTACTCGACATCACCCAGTCCTCACCCCGCCTCCTGCTTCCCATTGCTACTAATGCCTGCCCTGTAAAGGATTGCACAACTCAAGAGTCCACACTGGCCTAGATTCTGGTGTAAGTCATAAACTCCTGGTGGCCTGATTCACACAGGAAAGCTTACACTAGTGTTTGCTGTTCACAAAGAGATTTATGAGTAGTATCTTTACGAGTGTGGAGGCTTCGCACATAAAAAGATAGATCTGCTTATGTGCGGAGAGTCCACACTCATAAATGCCTTTGTGCATAGCAAGCAATCGCAAACTTACACAAAAGTGTAAGTTTACAATTGAAAATCAGGCCCTCAGTCTTTCTACTATAGGCTTACGCACTGGTTTTGACTGGTAAAGCAAATTACTTTTAGACATTGCATTTGTTGATATTCGGCTCATCGAAGCTCTTTTGTGCACCTGTGTTCAATGCACCCAAGAGCGAATTAGGCGTGTTCCTGATATGGGCAATAAGATGAACTTTCCTGACATCCGTGCTTTCCGATGTACAGTACAAATTTGGGACCAGGAGCTAACTATCATATTGCAGAAAGCTTTCAATTTGATCTGAAGCATTATATTACTTTAAAGTGACATTCATTCATGGCTAAAAACTTTCCAACTAGTCTGCCTGTTTGTGCACCCCATAGATTGTTCAACATTGGGTCATGTCAAGTTGCAGGTTGGAGATCTTCTTCACCCTGAACAAGCACTCTCCAGTGAATACTGCACCCGAGGACCAAGAAGCCCTTGTTATTGTTCAAATCCAAATCAGAATCTCGATTTGTAAAGTGCTAGAGACATCAAAAAGGAAACAAAGTGCTGCAGCCCCCAACGAACCGGCTCTTTATCTGAACAGGTAGGTTTACAACACGTTTCTGAATAGTAAATGTTGTGTGATTTAAATATTTCCTGTAAGAGCATTTCAGAGCGAGCAAACTTTCATCTATATATTTCTTTCACTCTTAGATGGTATATCTAGTCTTTGGTCCAAAAGGGCTTATAGATTGATGCTGCGTCAGCTTGTGTTTCAATAAGAGGCAGCATTGCCCTCAATGACCTTGAGTCAGTGCTTTTGGCTGGAAGTGCTGCTGCTGCCCAAATCAATACAAGATTTAAACTATGTGGACGGACCCACTATGTTTATGCAATTAGATCACTGTGAGTAGTAAGAACATGGACCCATTAGGTGTTCTTAAACACCTAAAAGACCTCTCACACACCCACCTGGTTGGTGTCATGCTTCCTCATTAGGGTCCCAACCGGGCGGCCGAGTGCCTCCCGGTTGTGCTACGACGCCTGACTACAGCGGAGCTGGTGTTGTGCATAAATGTGATGTGAGGTGAAGTATTACAGTAAAAAAATATCTCTGAGGATCCTTGACTACAACTTTAATAGTGGCGGCTCAGGATATGGTTAAAGAGATAATGGTATACAACCTTTACAACGCAACTTTTACAACGACCTACCATTACCACGCATTTTTTACAACGCAGGATCCATTACAACGCATACCATTACCACGCATGTATTTACAATGCAGGTACTTTTACAACGCATACCATTACAACGTAAGTATTGGTAAGTATATTATTTTATTAAAAATGTTATTTGGGTTTTTGGGTAAAGGGGTATTTTTAGGGTTCAGGGTCAGTTTTGGGTTTTTTGGTAAAGGGGTATTTTTAGGGTTCAGGCTCAGTTTTGGGTTTTTGGGTAAAGGGGTATTTTTAGGGTTCAGGGTCAGTTTTCAGTTTTTGGGTAAAGGGGTATTTTTAGGGTTTAGGGTCAGTTTTCAGTTTTTGGGTAAAGGGGTATTTTTAGGGTTTAGGGTCAGTTTTCAGTTTTTGGGTAAAGGGGTATTTTTAGGGTTTAGGGTCAGTTTTCAGTTTTTGGGTAAAGGGGTATTTTTAGGGTTCAGGGTCAGTTTCAGTTTTTGGGTAAAGGGGTATTTTTAGGGTTCAGGGTCAGTTTTCAATTTTTGGGTAAAGGGGTATTTTTAAGGTTCAGGGTCAGTTTTCAGTTTTTGGGTAAAGGGGTATTTTTAGGGTTCAGGGTCAGTTTTGGGTTTTTGGGTAAAGGGGTATTTTTAGGGTTCAGGATTAGTTTTGGGTTTTTGGGTAAAGGGGTATTTTTAGGGTTTAGGGTCAGTTTTGGGTTTTTGGGTAAAGGGGTATTTTTAGGGTTCAGGGTCAGTTTTGGGTTTTTGGGTAAAGGGGTATTTTTAGGGTTCAGGATTAGTTTTGGGTTTTTGGGTAAAGGGGTATTTTTAGGGTTTAGGGTCAGTTTTGAGTTTTTGGGTAAAGGGGTGTTTTTAGGGTTCAGGGTCAGTTTTGGGTTTTTGGGTAAAGGGGTATTTTTAGGGTTCAGGGTCAGTTTTGGGTTTTTGGGTAAAAGGGTACAGGGTAAAAATTAAATATAATTAAATTTAAATTAAATTAAATTACATTGATTAAATTAAATTAAACTAAATTAATTAAATTAAATTAAATTAAATTACATTATATTAATTTTAATTAAATTAAAATTTAAAAAATATTATATACTTACCAATACTTACGTTGTAATTGTATGCGTTGTAAAGGTATATGCGTTGTAAATACATGCGTGGTAATGGTACTTCGTTGTAATGGATCCTGCGTTGTAAAAATTGCGTGGTAATGGTAGGCGTGGTAAAAGTATGCATTGTAACGTCATACATCCAGAGATAATATGTGTTGTGCAACTAATCTGGATTTATCTACCGTAAGTTGCTGTATGTGTGATCTTCTACATGTTTCAGCCAGTAAAAATTGTTGCAACAGCTTTCTTCAGGAACAAAAAAGTGGGTGAAAGTGAGTGGCAAAGGTGAATTGTGCCACGTGAAACCTTTTGTGATACCTACGCACGCGCTAAGGTGTGTGGTTTAAAAGTATCTGCGCACTCACTGACACTTGAAAATACCTGTAAGGAAAAAGAGAGACACAACAAAACATATAATTTTACAACAATAAAATGCAATCTTAAGGCTATAAGGTGTGTTTGTAGTCAAGTGTCTCTATGACTACCACAGTGATTGTAGCCCATGCAGGTGGCTTCATGCAGGTGGAACTATGCATGCCGCGTTAAGGATCATGATAGACAGCAAGGGCAAGTACATGGTGTGCGCACATAGAGTAGGCGACTCGGGGCGCTGATCTCAGACTGACATGGTGGTGCTGTGTGGCTCCTTTTGTTGAAAAGGAGGCAATGTACAATAGTGAAGAGCTCCCTGTGCGTTCTACGGGATAAGTAAATTTGAACCTGGTGTTTGAAGGACCGAGCCACTAGTACTGAGGTCCTAGGCGCGGTGTGCCTGTGTGGCCAGGAATACATACAGTGAAAAAATACACTAGACAATTAGTGGTTAAAAGACTGTTGAGACAGTGGTAAAAACTTTTCACAAACGCATGCACAGTAATAAGTATTGTAGTTACAATGTATGGGGCAAAATGCAGGAGAATCGGGGCTCGGGGGAGGGTTGCTCATCCAAGTAACCGATCTGAAAACACAAGGATATTGATATATACTGAGTCTGGTAGCGGCTCTGTGTGGAGAGAAACCTTATGGAGCACGCATTATCTTACTTGGTTATGGTGGTCCCTCCGCTGCAAACCTGACTCGGTCCCTCGCAGTCCAGGCTGGTGCTGGGAGTGCCGAGGGGACGCAGCTTATATCGCGAGTGTGTGAGTCCCGGTGCATGAGATAATGCACATCTGGGTCTCGCAATGACAAGGCATAGGGTAGTGTGCGCATGCGCAGTGCGGATGTATTGTGGTGACGCTAGCGTTGGGTTTCAAATGGGTTTCAATGGCGGCGATCTTAGGGAGTTGTTTTAAGTTGAATGCGTTTCCTGTGTGGATATTGTTTAGAGGGTGCTGGACCCAGAAAAAACAGTTTAAGGCTAAAACGTTCTTTTACAGGGATAATAAATACCAGCCCCACTCAGTCCAAATGAGGCTCGTGGGCTCGTTGGTACTATGAATACCGGTGCAGGAGTAGTATGCTGGGAAAAGGAAATATGTTGCTGTCTGTATCACAGAAGTACGGCAGAAGGTGCCAGACCCCAGTTAGAGGGGCGCCCTTGGGTACAACAAGGGAGGATGGAAAAAGGTGTAGTGTCCCTGCCTGCCTGGGGTGTGATCGCACAGGACCACAAGGGGCTGTCATGGTACAGCAGAGGACCTGATAAAAATAGGCGAAGTCACAGTTATATGGTACAGCCAAGGGGTAGGGAGGTACACTATAGATTAGGAGAGTTGAATCAGGTAGCTCTGCATTAGGCTCTGTTAAGGCTGTTCCAAGGTATACTTTCATTCAATCCCATTTTATGACTGGATAAGCGATATATCCATCTCTGTTCCTTTTGGAATAGCTGCAGTTGGATGCTAGGCATGTTGGGGTCAAGGGTTTCTATGATGACCCAACGCATGTCATTGGTGGTATGTCCTGCCTCCAAAATCTGGTGGGTCATTTTGGTCACATTCTTTTTGCATCTTATTGTGCTCCGATGCTCACAGATTCTGGTCCTGACTTTTTGGTTGGTCATCCCAATCTAGGTGAGATTAAAACAACTACACTGGCTCCCTGTGAAGCTTAGGGTAAGCTTTAAGGCCTTCTGCATGGCTTTTAAAGCCCTCAATGGAATCGGCCCTATCATCTGAAGCAAAAATTCAAATGGTATGTCCCCGAAAGGAACCTTCAGTCCACAGGAGCGAAACAAGTCCTAGTTCCTCTGATTAAAAAGGCCAGCTGGGGGGGCAGAAGTTTCATCACTTGCACCTCTAAAGCATGGAATAAGCTCCCATTCCATTTAAGGAAATCAGCAGATCTCCTTTCCTTCAGAAGGGGGCAGAAAACGTGGATATTCTCACAGTAAAACACCCATCGATGACATCCAGCAGTTATACTCAGCACCAGGACACCCTAGGGTAACCGTGCGCTATATGAGCTCAAATAACATAACATAACATAACAGATAGCAGAACAGTTCATCTCATGCCAGACACAGAACAGAACAGCGGTGTGTCAAAGAACTAGCTGCGCACACCTTTGGCACATCAAGCTTTTTTTACTGGTTCAGATGTTGCTTGCTGAAGACATCAATGCTACCCTTCACCTGGCTCAGACAGCAGTTACCCCTCACGTGTTGCAATAGGAAATGTATGCCTTGCTCTGCTGAACTATTCCTAGTTATGTACATACATTTGTGAATATCTATCTTTCTCTAAACCTGTCTGTGAGGAACACAGAATAAGGAAACCAAGGGCCACAGAACCAGGTAACAGAAGGCCTTGAGGAAAAGGAACATCAAAGATGATTCTGCTGGTCAAAGAGAGCCTAGGGCCGTATTACAGAGAGTGCCCAGGGGGTGCAACTGGCATTTGCGCCCGCTTTGCACGCCCCCGGGACACTTTGGTATTACTGAGGGGGCCGCAGGCGCTTGTGCGCCCCCTTCTGTAATACCAATAGCGGGGTGCACATAAAGCGCCAGCATTATCTGCAGGGGGTGTTTCCTTATTTGCATGGGGGCATGCCCCATGCAAATGAGGGAATCTCTTTCCCTCTGCGACTGCGTCACATTACGACGCGGTCGCAGAGGCAAAGAAGCTGTCAGCAGGCGCCTGAAAGTTGCCCTCTGCAGGGGGGATAGGGGGTCCTATGGACCCCCAGACATCTTCTTGCAGGGGGGTGCAGTCACTGACTGCACCTGCCTGCAAAGAAATATCTAATTCCCCCTTCAAAGTGCAGGCAGGTTGCTACCTTCAGAGTGAAAATGAAGCAGCTGCTTCAAAGCTGCTCCGTATTTAACTTGAATGCGCTGCCCCCAGGGCAGCACACATTCGCAGCTGCCCTGGGGGCAGCCCATTCTATGTAGGAGGGTCACTTTCTCTTTTTACGCCCGGCCCACCTGTTTTAACTACGCCAAGAGGGAAAGTGCGCCCATGTATATAATATGGCTCCAAGGTAGACAAATGTGCCGGAGTTACAAAATGAGAATAACTCTCTCAGCTGAATGACGTTAGATCGGAAACATTAGACACAATGTCAAAGGATGTTTACACTTTAGAGCAATATAAACAGTGCACAATAGGGACATACCTGTTTCAACTACAGGTAAACAAGAACTTCAAATGGCATACTTTCCTTAGAACCTTGATTTGCGACATACACTCCAAATGAGAACCTGAAGACCCACAAAAATTGATTCAAAAAGTCACACACACACACGAGATCACCTAAGTCATTTGGAATGGCTCAAGACGCATTGCTCCACCACCACTATTGTGAACAGCCATTGCAAAAACTACCCATAATATAGCCAACGTTAACATAAATTATGAAGGATGATCGGAAGAATCACCTCCTGTGGCCTTTCAGAGAAACTCACGGGAACAGTTAGTGGGGTGAGACTGGGTTTTATTGACTTAAACACCCTTTTCTTTCTTATCGTGCTTCTATAATATGGTAGGGCCAATTCAGCTTCTTTTTTTCTCCGGGGAACAGCCAAGCTTCCGTCGGTCTGGACCTTCTCTCCTCCACTCCAGTGTTGCGGGTGCAGGGATGCCCAGAAAAGAAAAGGAAATACCCTGATTAAGTTTTAATACTCTGGCGTGTAAAGTACAGGGAAAAGGGAGTGAGGATGCACGCGGTGCTCATTGGCCTGACTCTCGAGTGACGGTACAGTGCTCAGGGGAGGGAGTGCAGGTAACGCGAGTTGAGTGTATCAAGGTGGCTCTGACCCCCTCCTTCCCGCCCACGCCGCGATGCGAGCCCGTACCTGGTGAAGCCACACTTCCCTTGAAGTGTGGCTCGGGGATTCGCCTTGTTGTTGGCCTCCTGGCTTAACTGCGCTCTCGTCAACCCGGTCAGGTTCTTCTCCTTGATCCGCCTCCTTCACCGCCTTTGCTCTCAATCCTCCGTCGCCTCCAAGTGTAGACACACCGGTTCCTCTTTCCTCGCGTCTTTACCGTCCTCCAGGCAATCCAAGTCATCAGAGGGGGCGGGGACTGGGTCAAAGTCAGCCCAGTTAAAGAAACAGTGTTCAGTTTCCTCGTTGCCTCTGAACACCGTCGGGATCTCGTTGCTCCACGCCCCGCCTTGCTGCACAGAGAGAGATGAAAGGCTCATATTCAGGCTCTCGTCCGAGTCTGACCACTTCACCCCATCACACACCACCCAACCTGGATTCTCCCGATCGGGGAGAGGGAAGCGAGATAGGAAGTCTGCGCTAGCATTGTTGGTCCCTTTCCTGTGACATACTATAAATGAGAATGGTTGTAGGGATAAAAACCACCTCATTACTCTAGGATTCTGTGAAGCATTGCGGCTCATCCACTGGAGGGGAGCATGATCCGTGTAAAGAGTGACTGGGTGACCCTCAAGGTAATACCTAAGTTTGTCTAGAGCCCACTTAATAGCGAGACATTCTTTTTCTATGGTGGGATATTTCACCTCCCGGGGAAACAGTTTTCTACTTATGTATAGTATGGGGAGCTCTATACCGTCAGTAGATTTTTGAGATAACACCACTCCCACCCCATAGTCGGAGGCATCTGTGTGAACGATAAAAGGTTTGGAGAAATCGGGGGAAGACAGCACGGGACTGGTGGTGATGGGTTTTTTCAGTGTGTTAAAAGCATTCCACATCTCTACGGTAGGACTTTTGTAGGAGAGGGGTTTGAAGGTCTGTTTTAGAGTTTTGGTTAAAGGGGCTGCTACTTCGGAAAACGCTGGTATAAATCGTCGATAGTATCCAATCAGCCCAAGAAAAGCCCTCATCTCTTTCTTGCTAGTCGGGAAGGGGGTGTCTGCGATTGCCCTCACTTTTTCTATTTGGGGTTTAATCATTCCATGCCCAAGGACGTAGCCTAGATATTTTACTTTTTGGAATCCCATCCGGGATTTTTTTGAATTGACATGTAAGCCTGCTTTTTGCAGTGCTTCTAGAATAATGCGCAGGTGTTGTAGGTGTTCCTCCCACGACGAGCTGAATATTATGATGTCGTCCAGGTATGCCGATCTATAGGCCAGATGGTCTCTCAGGATCTCGTTCATCAGTTGTTGGAACGTAGCAGGCGCCCCATGAAGACCGAAGGGAAGAACCGTAAACTCATAAAGCCCGTCTGGTGTTGAATAAGCAGTTTTCTTCTGGTCTTCTTCCCATAGTGGCACTTGCCAATATCCTGTGGTCAAATCCAAGGTACTTATATACTGGGCTTCTCCTAGCTTTTCTATTAATTCGTCAATTTGAGGTATTGGATAGGCGTTGAATGATGAAACGGAGTTCAGGGCTCGAAAATCCATACAAAACCGTGTACTGCCGTCCGGTTTTGGCACCATTACGATTGGCGAGGACCAATCCCTCCGGGAGGGTCTGATGACACCCAAGCGTAACATCTCTCTGACTTCTTTCTGTACTGCTGACCTTTTTGCTGCTGGAATTCTGTAGGGCCACTGTTTGACGAGAGAACCTGGTTTTGTTTCAATCCGGTGTTCTATCATATCTGTCTTTCCTGGTAAATCCGAAAAGATTGGAGAGAACGGTTCCAATACCTTGTGCAAGCCTTCTTGTTGTGGTTGTCAGAGATCTTCATTGATTACCAGGTCGTTTATCGTTGAAGACCTAGAAGATGTTGTGGATAAAGTTAGGGTGACATCTTTTGGGGGTGGACCAATCCATTTTTTAAGTAGGTTGATGTGATATATTTGAGTTTTTCTGGCTGATATCTGCACTCTATAGCTGTTCCTTCCCACGGTATCAACTACTTTATAAGGTCCCAGCCATTCAGACTGGAATCTTTTTGTGGAGGAGGGTAACAGAACAAGAGTCCAGTCACCTATCTCTAGACGCCTCTATTTCTTCCCTTTGTCATAGTACATCTTCTGTTTATTTTGACTCTTTCCTAGATTGGAATATGCCAAGTCCCTGATCTTGCCCAGGTTGTTCTTAAGGGTACGACTGTAGTCCAGTATGCTTCGGTCTTCGCCCTGTTTTTCCGCCTCCCACGCTTCTCTGGTCATTTCCAGTAACGATCTTGGTTGGCGTCCATACAACATTTCAAAGGAGGAACACCACATGCTACTTTGTCTCTGTACTCTTATTACGTACAACGCCAATGGGAGGAGCAAGTCCCACTCTTTTCCGTTTACAGAAAGCATCTTCTTGAGTGTAGCTTTAAGAGTCCCGTTATAGCGTTCGACCAGTCCATCTGTCTGGGGGTGGTATACGGACATCTTGATTTGCCGGAGATCCAACATTTTGCAGACCTCTCGCATCAGGCGGGACACAAATGGGGTGCCTTGATCCGTAAGGATCTCCTTTGGGAAGCCCACTCTGGAAAAGAGTTCGAGGAACTTTTCTGCTGTCACCTTGGAGGTAGGGGACTTTATTGGGAAAGCTTCGGGAAAACATGTGACATAATCCACTATAACCAGTGGATACAGGTTTCCCCTTCTGCTCTTCGGTAGGGGCCCAATCAAATCCATCCCCACCCTTTCAAACGGGGTTCTGATTATGGGGAGAGGTTGTAGGGGCACAGCTGCCCGTTTATACGAACTCTTCTTCTGACATACCTCACACGCCTGACAATGCATTTTGATGTCTTGGTAAATCCCTGGCCAATAGAAATAGCGTAACACATTTTGGGTGTTTTTTTCAGTACCTACGTGTCCTGCTAATAGGTGGGTATGGGAGTAAAACATTATCTGTTCTCTGAAAGAGACCGGGACCAACAGTTGTAAAGGGTCCTCTTGTTGTCCTTGGCGATACAAGAGTCCTTCCTTAATCAAAAACCGCGGATAGGTGGGTTTTGGTCTGTCTTGTGTAGAATGGGCCTGTTCCCAAGCGTTGAATAATGTGGCATCGTTTGCTTGGGCGAACTTGAAACTCCTATCTGAGGCCCACGGATCTGCTGACACAAAGGCAGGGACACTAGTCTTGACTTGGGGAGGGGGAAGTTTGAGGGTTCTAGTGAAAAGGTCAAGGAACTGGGGGTTGTCGGTACCTATAATGATCTCTTCAGGCAGGGTCTCTAGAACTCCTACTCTGACCTCCTGTGACTTCCCGTCTGTTAACTCAAGGGGTATGTTTGCTAGAGGGTATCCCCTTATGTCACCATGAACACACTTTATGTATACTAGGGTTTCTGGGATTACTTGATTGGACTGCACGAAATCCCCTTGTATTACAGACTGTTTACAGCCAGAGTCTAATAGGGCTTTGATAGGGTTCCCATTCACCCACACTCTTAAATGGTAAGATCCTCCTAACTCAGTAGAGTAGAGAACCGTCTTTGGGAGATATCCTACTTCCATCGGCTCTTCTGGATGTTTCTTTTGTGGGCAAAGCCGAGCGATATGTCCCCAGGCCCCACACTCAAAGCATTGAGGTCCCTTAAAACTCAGTATTTCCGGTTTAGGAGGGCGCGGAAAAAATGTCTCTGCGGGAGCTCTTGGCTTCTTCTCCACTTTCACAGGGGGTTTGTTGGGTTTGTCTGGCTCCCACGGGAATAAACGTGGCTGTGCTCGTGAGAAGGTGGAAGCCATCTCGATTGCTTGAGCAGTGGTAAGGTTAGAATGCTGTTGCAACCATTTCTGTGTTGCATAAGGAAGTGATTTCAGGTATTGTTCTAAGTATATTTTGTCCATTATTTCTTCTTTTGAACTGACCACAGGGGTCAGCCATTTATCCGCTGCAGCCTTTAACCGGAAGAATAATGTTTTAGCGTGCTCTCCTGGCATACCTTTTTCTTTTCTAAAGCGGACCCGGTATGCCTCCGCATTGAGTCTCAATTGGTCTAAGATGATAGTTTTGATGGTAGCATATGGTACCTGCCCCGTTGCATTTGCTACTTGGTATGCCGCCTGTTAGGAGGGGAGCCAAAAAGAAGGGCCACTTTTCCAATGGCCAACCACATGCCAAGGCTGCTCGCTCAAAATTAAGCACAAAGGCATCAGGGTCTTCTCCAGCAATATACTTTTGAAGGGATATCCCTGATGGTGTAGGGTTGTGTGGAGGTCGAGGCTCCCTATTCTGGGGGTTAGCGGTGGAGTCAACCATTAGTTTCTGCAACCCCTCTATCTGAGCTGACATAGTGTTCTGAAAAGTTTCTCTGTCTACTTTGGCCGAATTGAGTTGTTGCTCCACAACCCATCCTAATTGTTCTTGCCCCTTTACAAGGTGATTCAGAAGTTCTTCCATCTTTGGTTCACAGATGGCTATCGAGGTGCCCGCATTCTCCACCACTTGTGGCCTTTCAGAGAAACTCATTCGAACAGTTAGTGGGGTGAGACTGGGTTTTATTGACTTAAACACCCTTTTCTTTCTTATTGTGCTTCTATAATATGGTAGGGCCAATTCAGCTTCTTTTTTCTCCGGGGAACAGTGAAGCTTCCGTCGGTCTGGACCTCCTCTCCTCCACTCCAGTGTTGCGGGTGCAGGGATGCCCAGAAAAGAAAAGGAAATACCCCGATTAAGTTTTAATACTCTGGCGTGTAAAGTACAGGGAAAAGGGAGTGAGGATACACGCGGTGCTCATTGGCCTGACTCTCGAGTGACGGTACAGTGCTCAGGGGAGGGAGTGCAGGTAACGCGAATTGAGTTTATCAAGGTGGCTCTGGCCCCCTCCTTCCTGCCCACGCCGCGATGCGAGCCCGTACCTGGTGAAGCCACACTTCCCTTGAAGTGTGGCTCGGGGATTCGCCTTGTCGTTGGCCTCCTGGCTTAACTGCGCTCTCGTCAACCCGGTCTGGTTCTTCTCCTTGATCCACCTCCTTCACCGCCTTCGCTCTCAATCCTCCATCGCCTCCAGGTGTAGAACACACCGGTTCCTCTTTCCTCGCGTCTTTTCCGTCCTCCAGGCAATCCACGTCATCAGAGGGGGCGGGGACTGGGTCAAAGTCAGCCCAGCTAAAAATCAGTGTTCAGTTTCCTCGTTGCCTATGAACACCGTCGGGATCTCGATGCTCCACCCCCTGCCTTGCTGCACAGAGAGAGATGAAAGGCTCATATTCAGGCTCTCATCGATTCTGACCGCTTCCCCCCGTCACACCTCCATTTCATGAAATGCCTCCAAATTAACTGTTGACACTTATAAGATTCTGGAGCAAAGTTTTCCTGTGGAGAACATCCAATGGATAAATCACATCCTCAGATCAATGTCTGTGCAAAGTGGAAGAGGCCTAGTGAATGCTGTGTTATACAAATACACATCACTACATAACAATGCAAAGAGTGATAGGAACCCGCAAGAATACATATCTCCCGGACTGTTTCACCACGCAGATTTGAGGGGCTGCATTTTATCCATGGGTTCTCAAGTGATACTCTTCTGAGGCAAGCCCCCAGGGGACCCAACGATGTAAAACATTCCCTTCTGAATAGTTAGTTTCAGGAAGTCTGATTATTTGACAGTGTCAAGTTTTCGGTAATATCTTATCTTGAGTATGGTAAATGGCTGTAGTGTTGATGGATGTGGGAATGTGGAGTTCAGGATGGTTTGAACGATGTGAGAATTCTAAAAAGTTATGCTGTGGGGCCCATCATCTACATACGAAAGACTCGCAATTCACCAGAGCCTAAATACACTTATTTGAAAACTCTCTTCAGTTAGGTGGTGATACATAGCAATGTTGGCAAAAAGTTGGTGACGTGAAAACTGGCAACCAAGTCATCCTGAAAGAATAAGGAGCAACAGAGAGCCAAACACGTGGAAATATCCTTGTGTTGTAAATTGGCACCGATCAGGGTTAGAATTTAGCTGAAGCCATCATGTATTCGGCAGCCATCTTGTCTGCCATGTGCTCAGTCCTTCCTTGCTGTTGTTTGCTCTTGTACTCTGCTTAGAGACAGACTATATTTAGGCTCTGCTACTCTGCACATGCGCAGAGGAAACTGAAACTGTTCAAACCGCATGTCCTAGTCTGTAACTGTCAGGGTATTTCTGTCGGAACCAGCAAACTGTTAGCTCCACCCTACTGTTGACAGTGCATTTATGTATGACCTTTTTATGTATGTAACCCTTCTGTTCTGTACTTGTACCGCCTTCTTTTGAGCCCCTGTATGGGTATAAAAGGACCGTGCTCCTTCTGTTCAGTGTGCTACTTCGTACACTACCTAAGGGTGTTGTGTGAATTGGTTCCACCTCATGAGGTTTATTAATTAAAGCTTTGTTTTATATTCCAGTTTCCGTGCCAACTTCTATCCAATTGGTCTGAGGACTTTGTGCAGAGAAGGGCGAACCCCTGCACCGGTAGGCCTGGCTGCAGCCCACACTGACAAATTGGCACCCAACCAGTGGGGCTCATCGGCAACTCGGATGCCCGAAGGAGTGGTAGAAACGAAGGAATGGAATCTCGCTACGGACGATCTTTGTCCGAGGAGACCCGCGTCTTGGCAAACCACGGCGTTTTTCCTCTCTTTCTGATCTGACCATCCAGGTGGTGCGGGTCCTCGACTGAGATCTCTTCTGTTGATTCACCATGCAGTGACTGTTTGGTCGATTTAAGAACTTGGCAGTTGGAATCTGGACACCAAGGGATTGGTAAGGGTCGTTATGCGACACTTGCTGTTGGTTTGATACCAGTGATTGGCAAGATCGTTTATGCAACTTACTGTTGGTTTTGGAATTTGTATTGGTCAATCTTGGAATCTGTGATTGTTAATATATAAATTGCATTTTATATAGGCAGGTAATGAGGAGAATGTTCTCTGTTTTGACTAAGATTTGAATGGTGCACCATGCAAGTGTACTTTAAGCGCTACTTTGTGTATAATACTGCATATTCTGCACTATTTTCGGCATGCCTGTTTCTAGCACACTTCGTAGGATATGTTGCTTTTGTAGTGGTACCAGTTTGAGACTTGATGAAGCACAACCTGCCCCCCGGAGGGGACGCCTAATAGGGACATGTATATTAAGTATGGTATTTATTCTATAATGTACAGCACGTTATGGAATAAATATACTAGCAAGGATCCAGAGTTGCGTTGGCCTATGCATGGGTCATTTGATTTACAAAAGATTCAGTATGTGGAACAATGTATGTTTAAGCGAAAGACTAGGCAAGATATGTTTGACTGTGTACGAATGTGGGAGAAAGAAGTGCATGAACGAATGAAGCGTGAACAAGCCTTGATTGAAAAAGAACAGCGAAAGAGCATTCATGCGAAAGCGTTAGAAATGAAAAATAAAGAAATGAAAGAACTAAAAGAGAGAGAGGATAGGGAGCGCCATTTACAGGTAACTGGCCAATACGCTGTTCGGCGACCCCTCTATCCTATCCTTAATAAACCGCAAGATGATTTCTTGTTATTAGATCGTTCTCCGCCTCTGTATATTTTTCCTTCTGCTCCTCATGAGTCAGATGAAGACTCTTCTGCAGACCAGGAGAAAGCATGGGAAACTCGTTCTATGTTGTCCGCTGAGCATGCGTCTGAGCTTAGATCTGCTGCTCGTAAAGCCGTTCGAAGTGTTGCCCCTGCTTCTGAACTTTTAGATGAGATAAAAAGTTGGCAGGAATGGGAGCACATATATTTTACTGAGGTATTTGCTGCAGAGGTCCTTGAGCGGTTTAGGAAACATTCTGAGGAATTAGAGCCCGTTGATGTAGCAAATGACTGTAAGCAAATGTGTGATGGTCTTTTTGTCTTTTCCCAGGTGGCTGATTCAATCAGACGTTTGGTTAAACTGCGTGCTGAAGCAGTCTATTTGCGAGAAGAGAAAAAGGCAGCAGAGGCAGCTGCACAAACATCTCAGATCAGCGTGACACAGGCTTCTGCTTCTGGAATGGACAAGACTATGATAGTTCATGCGAAACCATTGCGTGAAGCCGCACCTTTGTATGTTCCTCCTAGAGGCGAGGGAACAAGTGATAATAAGGATTCCGCTGATGCAAAGGGTTATTTCATTCATAATTGGGTTTATACTCCTTGGAATTGAGCGGATGTGATGGCTCTTAAAACTGCATTGCCTGATCCGCAGAAAAATCCAGCCACTTTTTATGAGGAAGTTGAGGGTGCTGTTAGCTCTTGTACTATGACTCTGCCTGATATTGACATGTTTTTTGGATTGATATTACCCCCTGATATGTGGAGGACTGTTCGTAAAGTTGATGATCGTGCGACTTTGGGGCATTATGGAAAGAATTGGAACAAATGGATGTGGAAACTGAACCCACACAGAAGCCATGTCAGTTCATTTTAGATCTTCCCGCAGTTATATTAGTCAAGTTAAAGACGATTATTCCCCCTAAAAAGATAGATTGGACTGTGTTAGCATATTACAAGCAAAAAGCAGAAGAATCGGTTTTTTACTTCTTTACGCGCTTTGAGGAGGCATTCCACGATTTTAGTGGCCAGTCATTGACAGATGACAGGGGCAGGCATCTGTTTGTCAATAAATATGTCGCCAACCTGTTGCCAGGAATAGCTAGTCGCCTAAAGGCCAGTGAGAGTTCATGGACTACCTCTTGTCCGATTTCACATTTGACTATGGCTCAGTATTACTAGCGTCAGGAATTAGAAGCGAAGGGCAATGAGGATAAGAAGACTAAAGAGTTCAAAACGAAGGTTATGTTGGCTCAGGCTTATGGTCCCCCTTCTACAGGTAATGATAGAGGTGGACGTGGGTCTTATGGTCCGTCTTTTCCTCCTTATACTCGTTCGACTTTGTCTGCTGACCAGTGTGCGTACTGTAGGAAATGTGGGCATTGGGCTGCCGATTGTCTGGCATTGCGTGCTCAGCAGTATCCACGTGGACGGGGACAAATGAGAAATCGATCAGGATATTAAGGGCCTAGAGGAAGCACGGATGATCGTGCTAGGTTTGATGCCAATACACGTGGACAGGATGGGTTTAACACTTTTGATAGATGGAATCAATATCAAATCTCTGATTATTTGCCGTCTGATTTGAAAGATTCTGCTTATGCATAGGACTGCCTAGGATGGGGTAAGGAATCAGTTGAAGTTCTAGTAGATCAGAAGGGTCCCTATGTTACAGCACATGCTTAGGGTTCTACTGATCAGTTTCTGGTTGATACAGGAGCTACTCATAGCACCTTGTCTGAACAATTGGTTCCAAGGGCTCCCCTGTCTGGCTTAACCATTACATCGATGGAACACCTTCCCTTAGCCCATTGTAGCAACCACTTGCATTTCATGTTGACAAATTTACTGCTCCATGTCCATTTTTGCTTTCTCCGAACACACCGGACAATATTGTGGATCTTGATATGCTCAAGTATTTCAGGGCTATGATACGATGTTCTCCTTAAGGTGTATGTGTTATTTTGAATGACAACTACCCGTAATTGAGAGATCTTGTCTTGTTAAAGAGGACATTGCATTAGCTTCACCCCCTAGTATTTTTGTGGGCTACTTCAGAAACCGATGTAGGGCACATGGTTATTCCACCAGTACATATTAGTGTCAAGGAGGGCGCTTCCTTGCCACGCTTGCCTCAATACAGGCGAAGAAGCACTTGTACACATTGTCCATGATTTGACTGAAGTGGGGGTTGTGGAAGAAGTTCCCTATAGCATTTGCAACAGTCCTATTCTTCCCATTTTGAAAAAAGACACTGACACTGGATTTACAGATTCATCATTGATTTGCGAGACGTTAACAAGATTGTAGTACCGCTATACCCCGTGGTTTCTGACATAACAACACTGCTTACCTTAGTTCCTTCAACAGCAACTACATTTACTGTAATAGACCTGAAAATGCTTTCTTTTCGATTCCAATTCATCCTGATAGCCCATATTTGTTTGGCTTCACTTTGAATAATCACTGTACAGATTTTGTAGGATTCCTCAAGGGTACACTGAGAGTCCTAGTATTTACAGAAAAGCATTGAAAAGACAACATGATTCTTTCACTTTGCTTAAAGGACTGGCTCTCATACAATATGTTGATGATATCTTGTTGGCAGCCGATACGCTTGAACAGTGTGAAAAATTTACTTTGTCTTTACTTTTTTTTCTTGCTTCACATCACCACAAAGTGTCGCTGAATAAATTGCAATATTGAAGATAGAAGGTAACCTACTTAGGTCACCTTCTGTCTAAGGAGGGATTTGCACATACACCAGATGGCATTCAAGCAATTTTAGACACACCAGTACCTTCTACTCAATAAGATGTTCGTACATTCATTGGTCTTACTTCTTTTTGTAGGCAATGGATATTAGGTTTTTCGCACATTGTTAAACCCTTGTTAGCGCTTTTGACCGAAGACACTCCAATGCCCCTTTCATGGACGACTGAATGCCAGAATGCTTTTCGTCAGTTGCGTCAAACTCTTTGCTCTGCACCAGTGTTAGGCACTCCAGATTACATGAAGGCTTTTACACTCTATGTACACGAGAAAGATGAGTGTGCATTGTCAGTTTTAGTGCAGCCACACGGTGACAAGCATCGTCCCTGTGCATATTTTTCAGCGGTTCTTGATCCGGTTGCTTGTGCATTACCTTGGTGCTTCCGTTCAGTTGCAGTAGCCGCTGTGTCCATACGTTAGAGTGTAGGAATAGTTTTGTCACATAAATTGTTGGTGCCAGTACCCCATGCGGTTGATGCCCTTTTGAATCAGACTAAAACGCAACACTTAACTAGTGATCATTTGACAGGATACGAATTGACACTGTTAGCCCCTCACATTACCTTGAAGAGGTGTGCAACTCTGAACCCAGCTACTTTGTTACCATATCCAGTGACTCAGCCTCAGTCACAGGAGTCTCATGATTGTAAATTCCTTACTGAGGAACAGACAAAGGGTCGCGTTGATTTGCAAGATACGCCCCTTTCAGATGTAGATGGGGAACTATGGGTTGATGGGTCTTGTTTGAAGTTACCAGATGGCACGACATCAGCTGCATATGCAATTACGACACTTCAGACAGTAGTGGAGACAGCTCGTATACCACAGAAGTCGGCTCAAGCAGCTGAGCTAATAACATTGACACGAGCATGTGAACTTAGCACTGACTTGAGTGTGAACATCAATACAGACAGCTGCTATGCTTTTGGAGTGGCCCATGATTTTGGCCTAATTTGGACGGAAAGAGGCTTTCTTACGTCCCATGGGATCCAGATAATGGACGGAGAACTAGTGCATAATCTTCTGACTGCACTGACATATCCGAACAAAATAGCTCTTGTGAAGTGTAGCGCACACAAGAACGTGACTGATAAGACAGGACAAGGCAATGCCTTTGCAGATCACGTAGCTCGTGAGACTGCAATGCAACGAAGCACTACATATATGTACGTAGTGAAGTCACAAGCTGAACGTTGGCATGACACTAGACAAGAAGTGCTAGACATACAGAGATCTGCTTCTGTGGAAGAACCTGAGCAATGGTCCAAAGAGGGAATGTTAGATGATGAGGGCTGTTGGCAAAACAAAGAAATGAATAAGTGGAAACTGCCTATAGCCTATTTATAGCCTATAGTTCAGATGGCACATGGGTCCGCACATGTTGGAGCTTCCGCAGTGATGAAATTGCTTACGCAAGTTTGGGAGCATCCAGAAATTGCCAGCACAGCTAAGAGAATAGTACAGTCCTGTTTGATCTGTTGGCAGTACAATCCTGGAAAAGGGACACAGACTCCTACAAGAGGGTTTGCTAAACCAACAGCACCTTTTGAAGTTTAGCAAATGGATTATATCCAACTTGAACGTTGCAATAACTTTAAGTATGTTCGAGTGGTGGTATGTGCCTTCAGTAAATGGATAGAGGCATACCCTACAAAGGATAATACAGCTCTCACCACAGCAAAGGTGCTTTTAAAGGAATTCTTCCCTAGATTTGGTGTTTGCAAACTTATGTGGAGTGACAACGGACCTCATTTTATTGGTCAAGTTGTTGAGCATGTCCTGAAAGGAATAGGGATCAAACAGAAGCTCCATGCAGTCTTCCACCCACAATCAGCAGGATTAGTGGAGAGGTATAACGCTACCTTGAAAATACTGGCTTCCACGTCTTTGAAATGGCCAGATACGTTACCTTTGGCATTGTTGTCCATTAGATCGGTGCCACATTCACGATCTGTATTTACAACAAGGGGTGGTGAGGGACAGAGTCTCTGAATTAAGCAGAATACTCTCACCCTGTCAAGAGATCAGGGCTAGATCCAACACCGTTTTTTAGCTCATTGCACCATCCCAGTTTCAGAACCTGGCTGTATGCAAATTAGTCTGTTCCTGTCCCAGTGCATGATGGGAACAGGGCAAACCAAACTACAAAAGCCAATTCTTACACTGGGAAGGAAACAAGCTTCCGGGGACCGGTTTCTGGCATTACAGCCGTCTTCAGCCCGGCTTGCTTGAATCCTGATGGTGCAATGAGCAAGGGACTCATGTCTGAGTATACCCTTCCACGCTTAGGGTGGACAAAAATATTTACAACAAGGGGTGGTGAGGGACAGAGTCTCTGAATTAAGCAGAATACTCTCACCCTGTCAAGAGATCAGGGCTAGATCCAACACCGTTTTTTAGCTCATTGCACCATCCCAGTTTCAGAACCTGGCTGTATGCAAATTAGTCTGTTCCTGTCCCAGTGCATGATGGGAACAGGGCAAACCAAACTACAAAAGCCAATTCTTACACTGGGAAGGAAACAAGCTTCCGGGGACCGGTTTCTGGCATTACAGCCGTCTTCGGCCCGGCTTGCTTGAATCCTGATGGTGCAATGAGCAAGGGACTCATGTCTGAGTATACCCTTTCACGCTTAGGGTGGACAAAAATATTTACAACAAGGGGTGGTGAGGGACAGAGTCTCTGAATTAAGCAGAATACTCTCACCCTGTCAAGAGATCAGGGCTAGATCCAACACCGTTTTTTAGCTCATTGCACCATCCCAGTTTCAGAACCTGGCTGTATGCAAATTAGTCTGTTCCTGTCCCAATGCATGATGGGAACAGGGCAAACCAAACTACAAAAGCCAATTCTTACACTGGGAAGGAAACAAGCTTCCGGGGACCAGTTTCTGGCATTACAGCCGTCTTCGGCCCGGCTTGCTTGAATCCTGATGGTGCAATGAGCAAGGGACTCATGTCTGAGTATACCCTTCCACGCTTAGGGTGGACAAAAATATTTACAACAAGGGGTGGTGAGGGACAGAGTCTCTGAATTAAGCAGAATACTCTCACCCTGTCAAGAGATCAGGGCTAGATCCAACACCGTTTTTTAGCTCATTGCACCATCCCAGTTTCAGAACCTGTCTGTATGCAAATTAGTCTGTTCCTGTCCCAGTGCATGATGGGAACAGGGCAAACCAAACTACAAAAGCCAATTCTTACACTGGGAAGGAAACAACCTTCCGGGGACCGGTTTCTGGCATTACAGCCGTCTTCGGCCCGGCTTGCTTGAATCCTGATGGTGCAATGAGCAAGGGACTCATGTCTGAGTATACCCTTCCACACTTAGGGTGGACAAAAATATTTACAACAAGGGGTGGTGAGGGACAGAGTCTCTGAATTAAGCAGAATACTCTCACCCTGTCAAGAGATCAGGGCTAGATCCAACACCGTTTTTTAGCTCATTGCACCATCTCAGTTTCAGAACCTGTCTGTATGCAAATTAGTCTGTTCCTGTCCCAGTGCATGATGGGAACAGGGCAAACCAAACTACAAAAGCCAATTCTTACACTGGGAAGGAAACAAGCTTCCGGGGACCGGTTTCTGGCATTACAGCCGTCTTCGGCCCGGCTTGCTTGAATCCTGATGGTGCAATGAGCAAGGGACTCATGTCTGAGTATACCCTTTCACGCTTAGGGTGGACAAAAATATTTACAACAAGGGGTGGTGAGGGACAGAGTCTCTGAATTAAGCAGAATACTCTCACCCTGTCAAGAGATCAGGGCTAGATCCAACACCGTTTTTTAGCTCATTGCACCATCCCAGTTTCAGAACCTGGCTGTATGCAATTAGTCTGTTCCTGTCCCAGTGCATGATGGGAACAGGGCAAACCAAACTACAAAAGCCAATTCTTACACTGGGAAGGAAACAAGCTTCCGGGGACCGGTTTCTGGCATTACAGCCGTCTTCGGCCCGGCTTGCTTGAATCCTGATGGTGCAATGAGCAAGGGACTCATGTCTGAGTATACCCTTCCACGCTTAGGGTGGACAAAAATATTTACAACAAGGGGTGGTGAGGGACAGAGTCTCTGAATTAAGCAGAATACTCTCACCCTGTCAAGAGATCAGGGCTAGATCCAACACCGTTTTTTAGCTCATTGCACCATCCCAGTTTCAGAACCTGGCTGTATGCAAATTAGTCTGTTCCTGTCCCAGTGCATGATGGGAACAGGGCAAACCAAACTACAAAAGCCAATTCTTACACTGGGAAGGAAACAACCTTCCGGGGACCGGTTTCTGGCATTACAGCCGTCTTCGGCCCGGCTTGCTTGAATCCTGATGGTGCAATGAGCAAGGGACTCATGTCTGAGTATACCCTTCCACGCTTAGGGTGGACAAAAATATTTACAACAAGGGGTGGTGAGGGACAGAGTCTCTGAATTAAGCAGAATACTCTCACCCTGTCAAGAGATCAGGGCTAGATCCAACACCGTTTTTTAGCTCATTGCACCATCTCAGTTTCAGAACCTGGCTGTATGCAAATTAGTCTGTTCCTGTCCCAGTGCATGATGGGAACAGGGCAAACCAAACTACAAAAGTCAATTCTTACACTGGGAAGGAAACAAGCTTCCGGGGACCGGTTTCTGGCATTACAGCCGTCTTCGGCCTGGCTTGCTTGAATCCTGATGGTGCAATGAGCAAGGGACTCATGTCTGAGTATACCCTTCCACGCTTAGGGTGGACAAAAATATTTACAACAAGGGGTGGTGAGGGACAGAGTCTCTGAATTAAGCAGAATACTCTCACCCTGTCAAGAGATCAGGGCTAGATCCAACACCGTTTTTTAGCTCATTGCACCATCCCAGTTTCAGAACCTGGCTGTATGCAAATTAGTCTGTTCCTGTCCCAGTGCATGATGGGAACAGGGCAAACCAAACTACAAAAGCCAATTCTTACACTGGGAAGGAAACAAGCTTCCGGGGACCGGTTTCTGGCATTACAGCCGTCTTCGGCCCGGCTTGCTTGAATCCTGATGGTGCAATGAGCAAGGGACTCATGTCTGAGTATACCCTTCCACGCTTAGGGTGGACAAAAATATTTACAACAAGGGGTAGTGAGGGACAGAGTCTCTGAATTAAGCAGAATACTCTCACCCTGTCAAGAGATCAGGGCTAGATCCAACACCGTTTTTTAGCTCATTGCACCATCCCAGTTTCAGAACCTGGCTGTATGCAAATTAGTCTGTTCCTGTCCCAGTGCATGATGGGAACAGGGCAAACCAAACTACAAAAGCCAATTCTTACACTGGGAAGGAAACAAGCTTCCGGGGACCGGTTTCTGGCATTACAGCCGTCTTCGGCCCGGCTTGCTTGAATCCTGATGGTGCAATGAGCAAGGGGCTCATGTCTGAGTATACCCTTCCACGCTTAGGGTGGACAAAAATATTTACAACAAGGGGTGGTGAGGGACAGAGTCTCTGAATTAAGCAGAATACTCTCACCCTGTCAAGAGATCGGGGCTAGATCCAACACCGTTTTTTAGCTCATTGCACCCTCCCAGTTTCAGAACCTGGCTGTATGCAAATTAGTCTGTTCCTGTCCCAGTGCATGATGGGAACAGGGCAAACCAAACTACAAAAGCCAATTCTTACACTGGGAAGGAAACAAGCTTCCGGGGACCGGTTTCTGGCATTACAGCCGTCTTCGGCCCGGCTTGCTTGAATCCTGATGGTGCAATGAGCAAGGGACTCATGTCTGAGTATACCCTTCCACGCTTAGGGTGGACAAAAATATTTACAACAAGGGGTGGTGAGGGACAGAGTCTCTGAATTAAGCAGAATACTCTCACCCTGTCAAGAGATCAGGGCTAGATCCAACACCGTTTTTTAGCTCATTGCACCATCCCAGTTTCAGAACCTGGCTGTATGCAAATTAGTCTGTTCCTGTCCCAGTGCATGATGGGAACAGGGCAAACCAAACTACAAAAGCCAATTCTTACACTGGGAAGGAAACAACCTTCCGGGGACCGGTTTCTGGCATTACAGCCGTCTTCGGCCCAGCTTGCTTGAATCCTGATGGTGCAATGAGCAAGGGACTCATGTCTGAGTATACCCTTCCACGCTTAGGGTGGACAAAAATATTTACAACAAGGGGTGGTGAGGGACAGAGTCTATGAATTAAGCAGAATACTCTCACCCTGTCAAGAGATCAGGGCTAGATCCAACACCGTTTTTTAGCTCATTGCACCATCTCAGTTTCAGAACCTGTCTGTATGCAAATTAGTCTGTTCCTGTCCCAGTGCATGATGGGAACAGGGCAAACCAAACTACAAAAGCCAATTCTTACACTGGGAAGGAAACAAGCTTCCGGGGACCGGTTTCTGGCATTACAGCCGTCTTCGGCCCGGCTTGCTTGAATCCTGATGGTGCAATGAGCAAGGGACTCATGTCTGAGTATACCCTTTCACGCTTAGGGTGGACAAAAATATTTACAACAAGGGGTGGTGAGGGACAGAGTCTCTGAATTAAGCAGAATACTCTCACCCTGTCAAGAGATCAGGGCTAGATCCAACACCGTTTTTTAGCTCATTGCACCATCCCAGTTTCAGAACCTGGCTGTATGCAATTAGTCTGTTCCTGTCCCAGTGCATGATGGGAACAGGGCAAACCAAACTACAAAAGCCAATTCTTACACTGGGAAGGAAACAAGCTTCCGGGGACCGGTTTCTGGCATTACAGCCGTCTTCGGCCCGGCTTGCTTGAATCCTGATGGTGCAATGAGCAAGGGACTCATGTCTGAGTATACCCTTCCACGCTTAGGGTGGACAAAAATATTTACAACAAGGGGTGGTGAGGGACAGAGTCTCTGAATTAAGCAGAATACTCTCACCCTGTCAAGAGATCAGGGCTAGATCCAACACCGTTTTTTAGCTCATTGCACCATCCCAGTTTCAGAACCTGGCTGTATGCAAATTAGTCTGTTCCTGTCCCAGTGCATGATGGGAACAGGGCAAACCAAACTACAAAAGCCAATTCTTACACTGGGAAGGAAACAACCTTCCGGGGACCGGTTTCTGGCATTACAGCCGTCTTCGGCCCAGCTTGCTTGAATCCTGATGGTGCAATGAGCAAGGGACTCATGTCTGAGTATACCCTTCCACGCTTAGGGTGGACAAAAATATTTACAACAAGGGGTGGTGAGGGACAGAGTCTATGAATTAAGCAGAATACTCTCACCCTGTCAAGAGATCAGGGCTAGATCCAACACCGTTTTTTAGCTCATTGCACCATCTCAGTTTCAGAACCTGTCTGTATGCAAATTAGTCTGTTCCTGTCCCAGTGCATGATGGGAACAGGGCAAACCAAACTACAAAAGCCAATTCTTACACTGGGAAGGAAACAAGCTTCCGGGGACCGGTTTCTGGCATTACAGCCGTCTTCGGCCCGGCTTGCTTGAATCCTGATGGTGCAATGAGCAAGGGACTCATGTCTGAGTATACCCTTTCACGCTTAGGGTGGACAAAAATATTTACAACAAGGGGTGGTGAGGGACAGAGTCTCTGAATTAAGCAGAATACTCTCACCCTGTCAAGAGATCAGGGCTAGATCCAACACCGTTTTTTAGCTCATTGCACCATCCCAGTTTCAGAACCTGGCTGTATGCAATTAGTCTGTTCCTGTCCCAGTGCATGATGGGAACAGGGCAAACCAAACTACAAAAGCCAATTCTTACACTGGGAAGGAAACAAGCTTCCGGGGACCGGTTTCTGGCATTACAGCCGTCTTCGGCCCGGCTTGCTTGAATCCTGATGGTGCAATGAGCAAGGGACTCATGTCTGAGTATACCCTTCCACGCTTAGGGTGGACAAAAATATTTACAACAAGGGGTGGTGAGGGACAGAGTCTCTGAATTAAGCAGAATACTCTCACCCTGTCAAGAGATCAGGGCTAGATCCAACACCGTTTTTTAGCTCATTGCACCCTCCCAGTTTCAGAACCTGGCTGTATGCAAATTAGTCTGTTCCTGTCCCAGTGCATGATGGGAACAGGGCAAACCAAACTACAAAAGCCAATTCTTACACTGGGAAGGAAACAAGCTTCCGGGGACCGGTTTCTGGCATTACAGCCGTCTTCGGCCCGGCTTGCTTGAATCCTGATGGTGCAATGAGCAAGGGACTCATGTCTGAGTATACCCTTCCACGCTTAGGGTGGACAAAAATATTTACAACAAGGGGTGGTGAGGGACAGAGTCTCTGAATTAAGCAGAATACTCTCACCCTGTCAAGAGATCAGGGCTAGATCCAACACCGTTTTTAGCTCATTGCACCATCCCAGTTTCAGAACCTGGCTGTATGCAAATTAGTCTGCTCCTGTCCCAGTGCATGATGGGAACAGGGCAAACCAAACTACAAAAGCCAATTCTTACACTGGGAAGGAAACAAGCTTCCGGGGACCGGTTTCTGGCATTACAGCCGTCTTCGGCCCGGCTTGCTTGAATCCTGATGGTGCAATGAGCAAGGGACTCATGTCTGAGTATACCCTTCCACGCTTAGGGTGGACAAAAATATTTACAACAAGGGGTGGTGAGGGACAGAGTCTCTGAATTAAGCAGAATACTCTCACCCTGTCAAGAGATCAGGGCTAGATCCAACACCGTTTTTTAGCTCATTGCACCATCCCAGTTTCAGAACCTGGCTGTATGCAAATTAGTCTGTTCCTGTCCCAGTGCATGATGGGAACAGGGCAAACCAAACTACAAAAGCCAATTCTTACACTGGGAAGGAAACAAGCTTCCGGGGACCGGTTTCTGGCATTACAGCCGTCTTCGGCCCGGCTTGCTTGAATCCTGATGGTGCAATGAGCAAGGGACTCATGTCTGAGTATACCCTTTCACGCTTAGGGTGGACAAAAATATTTACAACAAGGGGTGGTGAGGGACAGAGTCTCTGAATTAAGCAGAATACTCTCACCCTGTCAAGAGATCAGGGCTAGATCCAACACCGTTTTTTAGCTCATTGCACCATCCCAGTTTCAGAACCTGGCTGTATGCAATTAGTCTGTTCCTGTCCCAGTGCATGATGGGAACAGGGCAAACCAAACTACAAAAGCCAATTCTTACACTGGGAAGGAAACAAGCTTCCGGGGACCGGTTTCTGGCATTACAGCCGTCTTCGGCCCGGCTTGCTTGAATCCTGATGGTGCAATGAGCAAGGGACTCATGTCTGAGTATACCCTTCCACGCTTAGGGTGGACAAAAATATTTACAACAAGGGGTGGTGAGGGACAGAGTCTCTGAATTAAGCAGAATACTCTCACCCTGTCAAGAGATCAGGGCTAGATCCAACACCGTTTTTTAGCTCATTGCACCATCCCAGTTTCAGAACCTGGCTGTATGCAAATTAGTCTGTTCCTGTCCCAGTGCATGATGGGAACAGGGCAAACCAAACTACAAAAGCCAATTCTTACACTGGGAAGGAAACAAGCTTCCGGGGACCGGTTTCTGGCATTACAGCCGTCTTCGACCCGGCTTGCTTGAATCCTGATGGTGCAATGAGCAAGGGACTCATGTCTGAGTATACCCTTCCACGCTTAGGGTGGACAAAAATATTTACAACAAGGGGTGGTGAGGGACAGAGTCTCTGAATTAAGCAGAATACTCTCACCCTGTCAAGAGATCAGGGCTAGATCCAACTAAGCATGGGCGTAAAATCCGCTCCGCTCGCGGATTTTTCGGATTTTCGGCAAATCCGCAATCCGCGAACGCTCGCGAATTTGTCGAAAATCCGTGAATCCGCTCACGGCGGATTTTTTGCTTGGTTGCGGCGCGCGGCGTGGTGCACGGCGTTCACTTTCCGTCATTTTAGCGTTTGCCGAGTTGTTTTTCTTTGCGAGTGACGCGCCATTTTAGATCTTGCTGCGTGTTCCCGCGGGAGTTTGTCGCCCGCGAATACGTACTCGCGGCTTGCCACCTTGCACAGCACACCTCGCGAGAGTTCGCAATTGCGAACACGTAGTTGCGGCGGAAAGGAACAATCTCGCACTTGCGAAATAGAGATTTTGCAATTTCGCACAAGAAAATCACCAGCAAACAGGATAAACCTTCAGAAAATTATGATTTTTATCAGAATCACTCCTCAGGTTGACATTTGCATGGCCTTTTTTTTTTGCAAGGAGTCCATTTTGGGGGGGGGGAGGAAGGAAGTGCCCCACAGTCTCCAACTTCCTGTTCCTGTCCAGCAGGCTCCTCCCAGTGCTTTGTCCATCTCCTGGTCACTTTCATTTGGATCTGGAGCTGGAAGGATTACTTTTTGTGGGTGCTGCTGGATATTTGGATTTGAGGCCTTTTTGACTGTCTTTGGATCACTTTTGGATTAGAAATCAACTTTCACAAGTAAGTTTGTTTGGGGCATTACAGTTGCTGCAAGTAAAATTTTGGAACTTTTTCAGAACATTAAATAAATTATATTGTGGGTAGCCACAGTATCCAGTAGGACCAGGGTTGGTTAGGGGTGCATGATACAACTGTTTTGTTGAATTTAAACACCATTTAGGCCATGGATGGGCTGGGATTGTGCTGATTTTTGTCTTTTTTTTGGGACTGCTGGTGGGGCCCTTTGCCCAGGGGTGGTGAGTGTTGCATGGGCCTAGTCTTTCTGTGGGGTGTCTTCTTAAATTTAAACATAATTGAGGCCATGGATGGGCTGGGATTGTGCTTATTTTATTGTTTTTTGTCGTTTTTGGGGGGCTGCTGGTGTGGCCTTTTGCCCAGGGGTGGTGGGTGGTGCATGGACTGAGTGTGCCTGTGGTGTGGTCTCACTCTCTTTAATGTAAACATCATGGATGGCATTGGATTGTGGTGATTTCTGGCTGTTTTTCTGTTTTTTGGGGGTGTACTGTTGATGTGGACTGGCCATGTGGGTGGTGGTGGTGGCCATCTTGAGTGCTGGCTGCTACAGGCAACATGTGCTTGGGGTGTAAGGGGCCATTTTGAGGAGAGGCAGTGTCTGAGGCCTGCATTTATTTTGCCTACTTTTCATCCATTATGCCCAGGGGTAGTGAGTGTTGCATGGGCCTAGTGTGTTTTTGAGGGGTGTCTTCTTGAATTTAAACACCATTGAGGCCATGGATGGGCTGGGATTGTGCTGATTTTATTGTTTTTTGTCGTTTTTTTGGGCCTGCTGGTGGGGCCCTTTGCCCAGGGGTGGTGAGTGTTGCATGGGCCTAGTCTTTCTGTGGGGTGTCTTCTTGAATTTAAACATAATAGAGGCCATGGATGGGCTGGGATTGTGCTTATTTTATTGTTTTTTGTCGTTTTTGGGGGGCTGCTGGTGTGGCCTTTTGCCCAGGGGTGGTGGTGCATGGACTGAGTGTGCCTGTGGTGTGGTCTCACTCTCTTTAATGTAAACATCATGGATGGCATTGGATTGTGGTGATTTCTGGCTGTTTTTCTGTTTTTTGGGGGTGTACTGTTGATGTGGACTGGTCATGTGGGTGGTGGTGGTGGCCATCTTGAGTGCTGGCTGGTACAGGCAACATGTGCCTGGGGTGTAAGGGGCCATTTTGAGGAGAGGCAGTGTCTGAGGCCTGCACTTATTTTGCCTACTTTTCATCCATTATGCCCAGGGGTAGTGAGTGTTGCATGGGCCTAGTGTTTCTGAGGGGTGTCTTCTTGAATTTAAACACCATTGAGGCCATGGATGGGCTGGGATTGTGCTGATTTTATTGTTTTTTGTCGTTTTTTTGGGCCTGCTGGTGGGGCCCTTTGCCCAGGGGTGGTGAGTGTTGCATGGGCCTAGTCTTTCTGTGGGGTGTCTTCTTGAATTTAAACATAATTGAGGCCATGGATGGGCTGGGATTGGGCTTATTTTATTGTTTTTTGTCGTTTTTGGGGGGCTGCTGGTGTGGCCTTTTGCCCAGGGGTGGTGGGTGGTGCATGGACTGAGTGTGCCTGTGGTGTGGTCTCACTCTCTTTAATGTAAACATCATGGATGGCGTTGGATTGTGGTGATTTCTGGCTGTTTTTCTGTTTTTTGGGGGTGTACTGTTGATGTGGACTGGCCATGTGGGTGGTGGTGGTGGCCATCTTGAGTGCTGGCTGGTACAGGCAACATGTGCCTGGGGTGTAAGGGGCCATTTTGAGGAGAGGCAGTGTCTGAGGCCTGCACTTATTTTGCCTACTTTTCATCCATTATGCCCAGGGGTAGTGAGTGTTGCATGGGCCTAGTGTTTCTGAGGGGTGTCTTCTTGAATTTAAACACCATTGAGGCCATGGATGGGCTGGGATTGTGCTGATTTTATTGTTTTTTGTCGTTTTTTTGGGCCTGCTGGTGGGGCCCTTTGCCCAGGGGTGGTGAGTGTTGCATGGGCCTAGTCTTTCTGTGGGGTGTCTTCTTGAATTTAAACATAATTGAGGCCATGGATGGGCTGGGATTGTGCTTATTTTATTGTTTTTTGTCGTTTTTGGGGGGCTGCTGGTGGGGCCCTTTGCCCAGGGGTGGTGAGTGGTGCATGGACTGAGTGTGCCTGTGGTGTGGTCTCACTCTCTTTAATGTAAACATCATGGATGGCGTTGGATTGTGGTGATTTCTGGCTGTTTTTCTGTTTTTTGGGGGTGTACTGTTGATGTGGACTGGCCATGTGGGTGGTGGTGGTGGCCATCTTGAGTGCTGGCTGGTACAGGCAACATGTGCCTGGGGTGTAAGGGGCCATTTTGAGGAGAGGCAGTGTCTGAGGCCTGCACTTATTTTGCCTACTTTTCATCCATTATGCCCAGGGGTAGTGAGTGTTGCATACTTGCATGTCCGTAGTCTTTCTGTGGGGTGTCTTCAATGTAAACATCAAGGATGGCATGGGATTGTGCTCATTTTTCTGTGTTTTGTCGAATTTTTGGGGTGTATAACTGAACTGATGTTCCTCTGTCTTCCATTGCTTTTAGGTGCACAAGAAGACTCAAGAGAACCACCAGTGCCAGGAAGAAGTCCTGCAGCGGTGTGTGCAGCATAACGTCACGCGACGTCACGTCTGGACACAGAACCCTCTGCAACTCGTGCAACTGCTGCCTGCTGACCTGCTCTGAAGAGGATGGCCCCAAAAAAAGTAACCCGTAGCTCCTCTAGCAAGAAAGGTGCCAGTAAGGAGCAGAAGAAGCAAGTTACCAAGGAGACTGGTGTGCCGCCCGCCCCTTTTTTTGGGAGTAAAAAAAAAAGTATGCCTGCAGCAGCAGCAGCGGGATCTGCTGGGGACCAAGCTGGCAGCACCCCCCCCGCTCCATTGGGCTCAGTGCCACCACCACCACCACGCCAACTTAAGTCCAAGCCCTTGAGTGCTGCAGAGGCAGCCAGTATAGTTCTTCAATCACCATCGACCAGTGATGTTGGCTCATCGCAAGAAAGCAGCAGCAATGTCCCTCAATCAACACAGGTTGTTGTAGCTCATCTGACGAGTGTTGAACAACCACAGCCGCAACAACAATCACATGTGCAAGTACAAGCCCAAGTACATGTGGAAGGAGAGGCAGTGCAAGGAGATGCGCAAGCAGAGGTGCATGGAGGGTCACAAGTGCCCACAATAGTTGTTCCTCCCGAAGTAGGGGCACATCAGGAAATCGACAATCAAGGCGAGGTATCATTTGAGGAAGCCACTCCTCCTGCTGATCCTTCATTGTCTTCCACAACCCTAGCAAGGAAGAGATCAAGGGTGGTGTCTACATCCTCTTCAAGCACACCTCCTTCTGATGATACGGATCAAACTTTGGAACCAGCACCACAGCCGTCTGAGAGTGAGGCACACCATGATCCAACAAAGGTACTTAAGCGTAAAAGGAAGCTCGTCCAAAGTCTCAGACTTATGGAGTGTGATGAGGCTCAACAAGAAGTGGCGGATACTGCTGCTGATGAAGACTCTGCCAACGACGACCCAGTCATCATCAAGGTCACTGCAGCCCCAGCGGGCATGCAGCAAACAGACATTTTGACCCTAGCCCGAAGAGCTGCTGCGCGTGATGATGATGATGATGATGTTGTCGATGAGGAGGCAGTGGAAACACCACAATCATTGGAGTTAAGTAGTACACCAACTCGTCCCGCTTCCATATTTCTTTCTGACAAGAAGAGACCTGCGTCAACCTCGACCTTAATTAGTGGCGGTGAAAGTGGAAAACGTACAAAAGTTGGGCAATCCAGATCCTCCACTTCATCTGGCATTAGCTTCATGACCACCACCACCAGTATCGCCGCCTCCTCCAGGTCCCACAGACACTTCAAGTCCCCAGTTTGGGACTTCTTTACTGTTTGTCCCAAAATTCCAAAGTTTGCCATTTGTACCCTTTGTAAGCTTGCAGTTAGTCGTGGTAAGTCAGGTACCAACTATGGTACCGGCGGCCAGAGTGGTCATCTTGAGAGAAAGCACGCTGTCCAATGGTTTGCGCACCTAGCTGCGATCAAGAAAGGCCAAAATCAAGGAAACGTTGATGTTTCATCTGATGTTGACGAGCAGGAAGAAGACGTGTCAAACACTTCCCTTACACCCAGTACCCCTGTCAGCAGCACACCCAATGTGAGGCACACTAAGAGTGTTGGAGCGAGTGAGACACCAACGCACAAAAGTTCACCAGCGAGCAAAATTGGGTCAACGAAGTCATTATCAGCCCGTAAATGCTTGGTCCAGGCCAACATTAGAACAATGCTTACTTCAGACGTGCCATATGAACGCAACCACCCACTGACGCGTCTGTATAACACTAAGCTGGCTAAAATGCTAGCTGTGGACCTTCTACCTTTTTCTTTTGTAGAAGCGGTAGGTTTTCTTGAATTAGTTGCAACGCTCTGCCCTAAATGGAAGGTTCCGAGCCGGTTCTATTTTGCCAGAGTTGCGGTTCCAGCACTACATGAAGATGTGCTGCAGGCGATTGGGGCAGCTTTGCAGAAGAGTGCTGTTCACACAATACATCTGACAACAGACATGTGGACCAGTGGCCCAGGCGATGATTACATGTGCATCACTGCACACTGGGTCTCTTTTTCAGGTGTTATAGCAAAGCTAAACGCAGGTGTTGACCCGGACCAAGTTTTCAAAGCTGCTCGGAAACATGCAACACTAGCCATGTTTGGCTTGGAGAAAAGTCACACAGCAGAAAACCTTTTGGAAGAGTTTGACAAAAAGGTCTTGACAATGCTATCCCCCCTAAAACGCAAGATTGGTTATGTTTCCACGGATAATGGCGCCAATGTAGTTAAGGCCATGTTCCTTGGTGACCATGTTAGAGTGCCGTGTTTGGCGCACTGTATCAACCTGGTAGTTCAAAAATTCTTGAGTGATAAAGAGAGTCCAGCGTTCGAGGTAATGGCCACCTGCCGCAAAATGTGCAACCATTTCAGCCATTCTTTTAAGGCCCGGAAGCATCTGCGGAGACTGCTACTTCAACGTGGAATGCCAGTGAAAGCACTCATCCAGGAGGTGGCAACACGTTGGAACTCAACCTTCTACATGCTTGAGCGTCTGCATGAGCAGTATACGGTACTCGATCACTATTTCTTGACAGAGGCTACATCTCAGAAGGAGGACCTGCGGATGAGTAAGGCGCAATGGGACATAGTTAAAAGCCTGACAGACATGCTTCGTCCTTTTGAGTTCTTCACGCGTGCAGTCAGCCAGGAGGACTGTAATTTGGGAAAAGCTATCCCATTGTTGTGCATACTGGAGCACCAACTGATGGCGGTTTCTTCTGAGTTTGCAAAAGATGAAAAAAAAAAAAACATTTCATTTTGTCTGAGAAATTATTACATCGCCTACGTGGTGATGAACGTCTTCAAAACATCAACTCAGATCAGCATTACATTTGTGCTACTATTCTGGATCCACGCTACAAAAAGGGGCTGGCAGACAACGCATTCTTTCCTTTCGCTGATGCAGATGTTCAAAAGTACAAACATTGGTTAGCCTGGTCAGCCAAGAGGTTTGAAAAAGAACGGCAGGTTATTGAAGGAGAAGCCAGTACATCAGCATCAGCATCAGCAGGCCATCCGCAGTCACAAGAATCCACTTCTGCACCTGTGGCTGGGGCACAAGTGACCTCTCAGCCGTTAAAGACACCGGCAACTGGATCATCTGCACCACACACAATGACAACACTAACAGTGGCTGGGGAGGAGGATTGGCTAAGTTTGATGGGGTATGGTTCTCGAAAAAATGTCACAGGCACAGCAAAAAGTAAGCAAAGTGGAGGAACAGTTGATGACCTTGAGTCGATGGTGCAGGACTATCTGAATGACTCAACAGAGGTCTTCCTTAATGATGAGCCATTGCAGTATTGGCATGGCAAAAAACAATTGTGGCCACAGCTCTTCAACCTGGCTATAAACTATTTGTCTTGCCCACTCGCAAGTGTGTCTTCTGAACGTGTTTTCAGTGCTGCTGGTGGCATTGTAACTCCCAAACGAAGCCGCCTCTCGCCCAAAAATGTGGAGCGGCTGACAATGATCAAGATGAATCAGCACCTCATACCACCAGATTACAAAGTACGAGAAAGCACGCCGCATGAAGACGAGGAGGACAGCAACGTAGATGAGGGGATTTTTTCTCTGTTCGGTGCCACTGACCTCATCCAGCCTGAATTCGCAGAGTATGATGACGAAATCTTGTTCTTATTCCCTGACACCGAGCCCTGAAAATGAGACAATCAATCAAGAACTTTCTTTTTCGTCCTTATTCACTTTTATTCCTGTGTGCTTTGTGTCTCTCTTTCTTTGTTTTGCACAGTTAATTTAATTCAAACTTTAATCACCTAATCCCAAAAACAAGACCATCATCAGAACTGTCTTCACTTGTTTGCTTATTGATTTGAAGGTGCCGCAGTCTACATTCCTCAGGTTCACAAGTTCTGAAGAACATGCTCCTCTATCCTCCTCCTCCAGACTGCGATTTCCCTCCAAGCAGAGTGCTGGATTACGCACAATGAAGAAAGACTCAGCACTTGTGGGGGTGTTGTACTTCTTTGCGGGTGAGTTGACGGTTTTGGGCCCATTGCTGTGAAGCTCTAATAATGGACAAAAGTGTTTTGGACCAAATATGAGGTGGAAATTTCTTGCCGTTTTTGCTGACTTGCTTGCCTTTGAGGTGCTCTTTGGCGGGGTTCCGGGGGTTTGTGTGTAATTTTTGGTGTCTGTCGAAGCACTGCTGCGACAGTCTAATCTTGATTGCATTTGCTTTTCAGGAAATCCGTGGTGGAAAACAGGAGTTATGATGATTGATGATGATGACGACCTAGCTGCACAGCGCCGCGTTTGGACCGAAGGCCGAGAGACATTGTAAGTATGAGATTTAGCTTTTTCGCTGTTTGGGGGTGTTGTGTCGGGTGTTTTTTTGCGGGTGGGTTGGCGGGTCTTGCCTGGGGCATTCCTGGGAAGGTCTAATACCGGATACAAGTGTTTTGGACAAAATCCATAAGGAACAGCCTTTTTTTTGCCATTTCTTCAGACATCTTGCTCAATGTAGCGTTTTGGGGGGCTTCCTGCTGTTCGTGGGTGGGTTGCGGCCGGGGTCTCTGTCGAAGCACTGCTGCGACAGTCTAATCTTGATTGCATTTGCTTTTCAGGAAATCCGTGGTGGAAAACAGGAGTTATGATGATTGATGATGACCTAGCTGCACAGCGCGTTACTTTGGACCGAAGGCCGAGAGATATTGTAAGTATGAGATTTAGCTTTTTCGCTGTTTGGGGGTGTTGTTGCGTGTTTTTTTGCGGGTGGGTTGGCGGGTCTTGGCTGGGGCATTCCTGGGAAGGTCTAATGCCGGATAGAAGTGTTTTGGACAAAATCCTTAAGGAAAAGCCTTTTTTTTGCCATTTCTTCAGACATCTTGCTCAATGTAGCGTTTTGGGGGGCTTCCTGCTGTTCGTGGGTGGGTTGCGGCCGGGGTCTCTGTCGAAGCACTGCTGCGACAGTCTAATCTTGATTGCATTTGCTTTTCAGGAAATCCGTGGTGGAAAACAGGAGTTATGATGATTGATGATGATGACGACCTAGCTGCACAGCGCCGCGTTTGGACCGAAGGCCGAGAGACATTGTAAGTATGAGATTTAGCTTTTTCGCTGTTTGGTGGTGTTGTGTCGCGTGTTTTTTTGCGGGTGGGTTGGCGGGTCTTGCCTGGGGCATTCCTGGGAAGGTCTAATGCCGGATAGAAGTGTTTTGGACAAAATCCTTAAGGAAAAGCCTTTTTTTTGCCATTTCTTCAGACATCTTGCTCAATGTAGCGTTTTGGGGGGCTTCCTGCTGTTCGTGGGTGGGTTGCGGCCGGGGTCTCTGTCGAAGCACTGCTGCGACAGTCTAATCTTGATTGCATTTGCTTTTCAGGAAATCCGTGGTGGAAAACAGGAGTTATGATGATTGATGATGATGACGACCTAGCTGCACAGCGCCGCGTTTGGACCGAAGGCCGAGAGACATTGTAAGTATGAGATTTAGCTTTTTCGCTGTTTGGTGGTGTTGTGTCGGGTGTTTTTTTGCGGGTGGGTTGGCGGGTCTTGCCTGGGGCATTCCTGGGAAGGTCTAATACCGGCTAGAAGTTTGTTGGACAAAATCCATAAGGAAACACCAGTTTTGACACTTTTTGTAAGTTAGGGTTCGTTAGGGTTAGCCCTAGCAGCAGGATTGCATGTGTTTAGGGGGGTTCTATTGCAACGCGGTTCTGTTGTTGTAGAGCACTGTTGGAGCGATGCTGGCTATGGATACTTTTGCTTGCAGGCAAGTGGTTTGAATACAATCCACGGTCTGTATTTGGGCCTACTGTTACTTTCAAAGTACGTTTTGTAACCATTTTTCTGCTAGGCATCGTTTTTGGAGATATGATTGGGTTCTTCTACATTTTTGCGACTGGCTTTAGTAAGGGTCTTGGTGGGAGCATTGCTGGGAAGGTCAAATTTTGTTCTAAAACACAGTAGTACACCCACCTTGAGGGGAAAGATCCGCTATAATATTTTGGCCATACTTATTGATCCTTAAAAAGGTGACTCAGACAGAGCACGCAATTTCAAAAATATTGTACTGTCTATTAGGGAAATCAAAGTGTCACTTTTTGAACCACACAGCGTACATACCTTTTATTTATTTATCAGTGGTATTGTAATAGCACTTCCTGTTTTCCGTTCAATAATTACAGGCCGGGTTTCAGTCAACATCCGCCAGGCAGGCAGTGGACAGGGTGTCTCTTCTGTCAGTGGTCACCACCACATTGATGGACGAAGCGTCAGCTGGAATGGAGGAGTGCCGCCAATAAGAGGAATTGTTTGCTGCATGCAACTTACTTACCAATTTCAACAGGACAACTCCAACAACATACGCAATACAGATACAGTATCCATTGTTGTCTTTTATTCTATGAGTGTGACTGCATGTGCTTACCTTTAGTTTGTAACCAAAGATTGTCTGTAAACTCTGTATCTTCAATTATTGTTTGTCCATGCTCTGCTTTTTTTTTCTTCTCTCAACAAAACCTACCCAAAAAGAAACCCCCATTCCCATCCATTTTACAAACCCTAACCCTCTTCCCCCGGGCTGTGTTGTTTTGCTTGATGTCTGACTAAAATGACATCAATAATTCCACACACTTGCTGGGGAGGATAAGGTGATAGCAGCAACAGGCTGGTGAAGGAATACGAGGATATCTTCTAGACTTACTCAGCTTCAGTACTATATCTTCTAGTAGTAGTAGCCAATGTCAAATAAATTCAACGCAAGTACTAGTTATACTTGCAAGCAAATACTTTACCATTTGTTAGGCTACATTATGGCACTGTTCTAGTGTACTGTCACCTGCTATTTTCTCGATCGTACCGTAACCGTTGTAATGCTACAGTAAGGAGGACAAACAAGGTTTCGTTTTCTTTTTTTCCATAGGCATGCAACTGCCACTGTGTCACACCACTAGTACCACCGCAATGAGGAAATGTCACCCGCCCAGGATTGACAACGTTAATCCCCATTTCACCTGGAGCCAGCCCTGGGCCTAGCCCTAATTTCTAACACAAATTACAGGTAAGATAAGCGTTTGGTGGGAGGTAGTATAATGGAGTATTATTTCGGAGTAGACAAGAGATTGACGGTTGTACTACTAAAGTCCTACGACTGTTCAGGAAAACAAAGTTACTGTTACACCCCCGCCCCCCACCCACCAGACTGAAAAGCAGTAAAAAACAGGTATGGTCAGATAAAGTTGAAAAATATATTTATTTAGCCCTAACAAAATAATCTCCCTCACCCACCCTAACCCCAACGATTGTCTCTGAAACGTCCCAAAACGATCCCAACTCCCAAATCCCACCCCCCAAAAGTCTATAAAAAAAGGGCAAGGGACACTCCACTACTGGAGGGTGCTGGTGCTGGTGCATGATGCGGCATGGGCATCATACTCCTTGCGGAGGGTGGCAAGCTCGGAGCGGAGGCCCTTAACCAAGTTCTTATACCTCAGGACCTCCTGCTCCAGGTTGGACATGCGGACTCGTAGGCGGCGTTGGCGTTCCTTGCAGCTCCTGTGGGGGGCAGCTGGTATTTCGGTTGCTTGGCGGTGGCGGTCGGCTTTCTTAGCCCGGCTCGGTCCCGCTGGCTTAGTCACGGAGGAGGATGCAGTGGTCACAGTCGAAGATGTTGCCCCGCTCGACTGCGTGTCCTCCTCCTCCTCCAGGGCCACCAGCCGCCGATACTCGGCGACTGTGGGCTCCAGCCTCCGTTGCCGGGCCAATCTAGCCTGCTCCCTCCTTGTTGTTGATTTGGAAGGAGCAACTATATGAAGAAAGAAAGACATAGTCTGTAACCAATGCTCCTTATTAATAACACAAAGTGATTGAGCCGAAAGTTGGGTCACAGAGTACAAGTAGCAAATTGAAAGCACAGTACATAACTATTGAGGACAGTATCTATGTAACCTCCCACTTCTGCATCCTTGCTCTAACAGTAGTGGTAGTTTAATGAACTAATTCTACGACCACTATGGACTTCCATTACAGTCGACTATGACAGTACACCAGTCTTATTCTTCTTCTTCTCTCTTGTTTAGGGAAATGGGTACGTTATCTTATGCAAGCCGGCAGAATGACATGGACACAGCACAGTGAAGTTGCACCCGAGTAAGTTTGTTTGGGGCATTACAGTTGCTGCAAGTAAAATTTTGGAACTTTTTCAGAACATTAAATAAATTATATTGTGGGTAGCCACAGTATCCAGTAGGACCAGGGTTGGTTAGGGGTGCATGATACAACTGTTTTGTTGAATTTAAACACCATTTAGGCCATGGATGGGCTGGGATTGTGCTGATTTTTGTCTTTTTTTTGGGACTGCTGGTGGGGCCCTTTGCCCAGGGGTGGTGAGTGTTGCATGGGCCTAGTCTTTCTGTGGGGTGTCTTCTTAAATTTAAACATAATTGAGGCCATGGATGGGCTGGGATTGTGCTTATTTTATTGTTTTTTGTCGTTTTTGGGGGGCTGCTGGTGTGGCCTTTTGCCCAGGGGTGGTGGGTGGTGCATGGACTGAGTGTGCCTGTGGTGTGGTCTCACTCTCTTTAATGTAAACATCATGGATGGCATTGGATTGTGGTGATTTCTGGCTGTTTTTCTGTTTTTTGGGGGTGTACTGTTGATGTGGACTGGCCATGTGGGTGGTGGTGGTGGCCATCTTGAGTGCTGGCTGCTACAGGCAACATGTGCTTGGGGTGTAAGGGGCCATTTTGAGGAGAGGCAGTGTCTGAGGCCTGCACTTATTTTGCCTACTTTTCATCCATTATGCCCAGGGGTAGTGAGTGTTGCATGGGCCTAGTGTGTTTTTGAGGGGTGTCTTCTTGAATTTAAACACCATTGAGGCCATGGATGGGCTGGGATTGTGCTGATTTTATTGTTTTTTGTCGTTTTTTTGGGCCTGCTGGTGGGGCCCTTTGCCCAGGGGTGGTGAGTGTTGCATGGGCCTAGTCTTTCTGTGGGGTGTCTTCTTGAATTTAAACATAATAGAGGCCATGGATGGGCTGGGATTGTGCTTATTTTATTGTTTTTTGTCGTTTTTGGGGGGCTGCTGGTGTGGCCTTTTGCCCAGGGGTGGTGGTGCATGGACTGAGTGTGCCTGTGGTGTGGTCTCACTCTCTTTAATGTAAACATCATGGATGGCATTGGATTGTGGTGATTTCTGGCTGTTTTTTTGGTTTTTTGGGGGTGTACTGTTGATGTGGACTGGTCATGTGGGTGGTGGTGGTGGCCATCTTGAGTGCTGGCTGGTACAGGCAACATGTGCCTGGGGTGTAAGGGGCCATTTTGAGGAGAGGCAGTGTCTGAGGCCTGCACTTATTTTGCCTACTTTTCATCCATTATGCCCAGGGGTAGTGAGTGCTGCATGGGCCTAGTGTTTCTGAGGGGTGTCTTCTTGAATTTAAACACCATTGAGGCCATGGATGGGCTGGGATTGTGCTGATTTTATTGTTTTTTGTCGTTTTTTTGGGCCTGCTGGTGGGGCCCTTTGCCCAGGGGTGGTGAGTGTTGCATGGGCCTAGTCTTTCTGTGGGGTATCTTCTTGAATTTAAACATAATTGAGGCCATGGATGGGCTGGGATTGGGCTTATTTTATTGTTTTTTGTCGTTTTTGGGGGGCTGCTGGTGTGGCCTTTTGCCCAGGGGTGGTGGGTGGTGCATGGACTGAGTGTGCCTGTGGTGTGGTCTCACTCTCTTTAATGTAAACATCATGGATGGCGTTGGATTGTGGTGATTTCTGGCTGTTTTTCTGTTTTTTGGGGGTGTACTGTTGATGTGGACTGGCCATGTGGGTGGTGGTGGTGGCCATCTTGAGTGCTGGCTGGTACAGGCAACATGTGCCTGGGGTGTAAGGGGCCATTTTGAGGAGAGGCAGTGTCTGAGGCCTGCACTTATTTTGCCTACTTTTCATCCATTATGCCCAGGGGTAGTGAGTGTTGCATGGGCCTAGTGTTTCTGAGGGGTGTCTTCTTGAATTTAAACACCATTGAGGCCATGGATGGGCTGGGATTGTGCTGATTTTATTGTTTTTTGTCGTTTTTTTGGGCCTGCTGGTGGGGCCCTTTGCCCAGGGGTGGTGAGTGTTGCATGGGCCTAGTCTTTCTGTGGGGTGTCTTCTTGAATTTAAACATAATTGAGGCCATGGATGGGCTGGGATTGGGCTTATTTTATTGTTTTTTGTCGTTTTTGGGGGGCATCTGGTGTGGCCTTTTGCCCAGGGGTGGTGGGTGGTGCATGGACTGAGTGTGCCTGTGGTGTGGTCTCACTCTCTTTAATGTAAACATCATGGATGGCGTTGGATTGTGGTGATTTCTGGCTGTTTTTCTGTTTTTTGGGGGTGTACTGTTGATGTGGACTGGCCATGTGGGTGGTGGTGGTGGCCATCTTGAGTGCTGGCTGGTACAGGCAACATGTGCCTGGGGTGTAAGGGGCCATTTTGAGGAGAGGCAGTGTCTGAGGCCTGCACTTATTTTGCCTACTTTTCATCCATTATGCCCAGGGGTAGTGAGTGTTGCATGGGCCTAGTGTTTCTGAGGGGTGTCTTCTTGAATTTAAACACCATTGAGGCCATGGATGGGCTGGGATTGTGCTGATTTTATTGTTTTTTGTCGTTTTTTTGGGCCTGCTGGTGGGGCCCTTTGCCCAGGGGTGGTGAGTGTTGCATGGGCCTAGTCTTTCTGTGGGGTGTCTTCTTGAATTTAAACATAATTGAGGCCATGGATGGGCTGGGATTGTGCTTATTTTATTGTTTTTTGTCGTTTTTGGGGGGCTGCTGGTGGGGCCCTTTGCCCAGGGGTGGTGAGTGGTGCATGGACTGAGTGTGCCTGTGGTGTGGTCTCACTCTCTTTAATGTAAACATCATGGATGGCGTTGGATTGTGGTGATTTCTGGCTGTTTTTCTGTTTTTTGGGGGTGTACTGTTGATGTGGACTGGCCATGTGGGTGGTGGTGGTGGCCATCTTGAGTGCTGGCTGGTACAGGCAACATGTGCCTGGGGTGTAAGGGGCCATTTTGAGGAGAGGCAGTGTCTGAGGCCTGCACTTATTTTGCCTACTTTTCATCCATTATGCCCAGGGGTAGTGAGTGTTGCATACTTGCATGTCCGTAGTCTTTCTGTGGGGTGTCTTCAATGTAAACATCAAGGATGGCATGGGATTGTGCTCATTTTTCTGTGTTTTGTCGAATTTTTGGGGTGTATAACTGAACTGATGTTCCTCTGTCTTCCATTGCTTTTAGGTGCACAAGAAGACTCAAGAGAACCACCAGTGCCAGGAAGAAGTCCTGCAGCGGTGTGTGCAGCATAACGTCACGCGACGTCACGTCTGGACACAGAACCCTCTGCAACTCGTGCAACTGCTGCCTGCTGACCTGCTCTGAAGAGGATGGCCCCAAAAAAAGTAACCCGTAGCTCCTCTAGCAAGAAAGGTGCCAGTAAGGAGCAGAAGAAGCAAGTTACCAAGGAGACTGGTGTGCCGCCCGCCCCTTTTTTTGGGAGTAAAAAAAAAAGTATGCCTGCAGCAGCAGCAGCGGGATCTGCTGGGGACCAAGCTGGCAGCACCCCCCCCGCTCCATTGGGCTCAGTGCCACCACCACCACCACGCCAACTTAAGTCCAAGCCCTTGAGTGCTGCAGAGGCAGCCAGTATAGTTCTTCAATCACCATCGACCAGTGATGTTGGCTCATCGCAAGAAAGCAGCAGCAATGTCCCTCAATCAACACAGGTTGTTGTAGCTCATCTGACGAGTGTTGAACAACCACAGCCGCAACAACAATCACATGTGCAAGTACAAGCCCAAGTACATGTGGAAGGAGAGGCAGCGCAAGGAGATGCGCAAGCAGAGGTGCATGGAGGGTCACAAGTGCCCACAATAGTTGTTCCTCCCGAAGTAGGGGCACATCAGGAAATCGACAATCAAGGCGAGGTATCATTTGAGGAAGCCACTCCTCCTGCTGATCCTTCATTGTCTTCCACAACCCTAGCAAGGAAGAGATCAAGGGTGGTGTCTACATCCTCTTCAAGCACACCTCCTTCTGATGATACGGATCAAACTTGGGAACCAGCACCACAGCCGTCTGAGAGTGAGGCACACCATGATCCAACAAAGGTACTTAAGCGTAAAAGGAAGCTCGTCCAAAGTCTCAGACTTATGGAGTGTGATGAGGCTCAACAAGAAGTGGCGGATACTGCTGCTGATGAAGACTCTGCCAACGACGACCCAGTCATCATAAAGGTCACTGCAGCCCCAGCGGGCATGCAGCAAACAGACATTTTGACCCTAGCCCGAAGAGCTGCTGCGCGTGATGATGATGATGATGATGTTGTCGATGAGGAGGCAGTGGAAACACCACAATCATTGGAGTTAAGTAGTACACCAACTCGTCCCGCTTCCATATTTCTTTCTGGCAAGAAGAGACCTGCGTCAACCTCGACCTTAATTAGTGGCGGTGAAAGTGGAAAACGTACAAAAGTTGGGCAATCCAGATCCTCCACTTCATCTGGCATTAGCTTCATGACCACCACCACCAGTATCGCCGCCTCCTCCAGGTCCCACAGACACTTCAAGTCCCCAGTTTGGGACTTCTTTACTGTTTGTCCCAAAAATCCAAAGTTTGCCATTTGTACCCTTTGTAAGCTTGCAGTTAGTCGTGGTAAGTCAGGTACCAACTATGGTACCGGCGGCCAGAGTGGTCATCTTGAGAGAAAGCACGCTGTCCAATGGTTTGCGCACCTAGCTGCGATCAAGAAAGGCCAAAATCAAGGAAACGTTGATGTTTCATCTGATGTTGACGTGCAGGAAGAAGACGTGTCAAACACTTCCCTTACACCCAGTACCCCTGTCAGCAGCACACCCAATGTGAGGCACACTAAGAGTGTTGGAGCGAGTGAGACACCAACGCACAAAAGTTCACCAGCGAGCAAAATTGGGTCAACGAAGTCATTATCAGCCCGTAAATGCTTGGTCCAGGCCAACATTAGAACAATGCTTACTTCAGACGTGCCATATGAACGCAACCACCCACTGACGCGTCTGTATAACACTAAGCTGGCTAAAATGCTAGCTGTGGACCTTCTACCTTTTTCTTTTGTAGAAGCGGTAGGTTTTCTTGAATTAGTTGCAACGCTCTGCCCTAAATGGAAGGTTCCGAGCCGGTTCTATTTTGCCAGAGTTGCGGTTCCAGCACTACATGAAGATGTGCTGCAGGCGATTGGGGCAGCTTTGCAGAAGAGTGCTGTTCACACAATACATCTGACAACAGACATGTGGACCAGTGGCCCAGGCGATGATTACATGTGCATCACTGCACACTGGGTCTCTTTTTCAGGTGTTATAGCAAAGCTAAACGCAGGTGTTGACCCGGACCAAGTTTTCAAAGCTGCTCGGAAACATGCAACACTAGCCATGTTTGGCTTGGAGAAAAGTCACACAGCAGAAAACCTTTTGGAAGAGTTTGACAAAAAGGTCTTGACAATGCTATCCCCCCTAAAACGCAAGATTGGTTATGTTTCCACGGATAATGGCGCCAATGTAGTTAAGGCCATGTTCCTTGGTGACCATGTTAGAGTGCCGTGTTTGGCGCACTGTATCAACCTGGTAGTTCAAAAATTCTTGAGTGATAAAGAGAGTCCAGCGTTCGAGGTAATGGCCACCTGCCGCAAAATGTGCAACCATTTCAGCCATTCTTTTAAGGCCCGGAAGCATCTGCGGAGACTGCTACTTCAACGTGGAATGCCAGTGAAAGCACTCATCCAGGAGGTGGCAACACGTTGGAACTCAACCTTCTACATGCTTGAGCGTCTGCATGAGCAGTATACGGTACTCGATCACTATTTCTTGACAGAGGCTACATCTCAGAAGGAGGACCTGCGGATGAGTAAGGCGCAATGGGACATAGTTAAAAGCCTGACAGACATGCTTCGTCCTTTTGAGTTCTTCACGCGTGCAGTCAGCCAGGAGGACTGTAATTTGGGAAAAGCTATCCCATTGTTGTGCATACTGGAGCACCAACTGATGGCGGTTTCTTCTGAGTTTGCAAAAGATGAAAAAAAAAAAAAACATTTCATTTTGTCTGAGAAATTATTACATCGCCTACGTGGTGATGAACGTCTTCAAAACATCAACTCAGATCAGCATTACATTTGTGCTACTATTCTGGATCCACGCTACAAAAAGGGGCTGGCAGACAACGCATTCTTTCCTTTCGCTGATGCAGATGTTCAAAAGTACAAACATTGGTTAGCCTGGTCAGCCAAGAGGTTTGAAAAAGAACGGCAGGTTATTGAAGGAGAAGCCAGTACATCAGCATCAGCATCAGCAGGCCATCCGCAGTCACAAGAATCCACTTCTGCACCTGTGGCTGGGGCACAAGTGACCTCTCAGCCGTTAAAGACACCGGCAACTGGATCATCTGCACCACACACAATGACAACACTAACAGTGGCTGGGGAGGAGGATTGGCTAAGTTTGATGGGGTATGGTTCTCGAAAAAATGTCACAGGCACAGCAAAAAGTAAGCAAAGTGGAGGAACAGTTGATGACCTTGAGTCGATGGTGCAGGACTATCTGAATGACTCAACAGAGGTCTTCCTTAATGATGAGCCATTGCAGTATTGGCATGGCAAAAAACAATTGTGGCCACAGCTCTTCAACCTGGCTATAAACTATTTGTCTTGCCCACTCGCAAGTGTGTCTTCTGAACGTGTTTTCAGTGCTGCTGGTGGCATTGTAACTCCCAAACGGAGCCGCCTCTCGCCCAAAAATGTGGAGCGGCTGACAATGATCAAGATGAATCAGCACCTCATACCACCAGATTACAAAGTACGAGAAAGCACGCCGCATGAAGACGATGAGGACAGCAACGTAGATGAGGGGATTTTTTCTCTGTTCGGTGCCACTGACCTCATCCAGCCTGAATTCGCAGAGTATGATGACGAAATCTTGTTCTTATTCCCTGACACCGAGCCCTGAAAATGAGACAATCAATCAAGAACTTTCTTTTTCGTCCTTATTCACTTTTATTCCTGTGTGCTTTGTGTCTCTCTTTCTTTGTTTTGCACAGTTAATTTAATTCAAACTTTAATCACCTAATCCCAAAAACAAGACCATCATCAGAACTGTCTTCACTTGTTTGCTTATTGATTTGAAGGTGCCGCAGTCTACATTCCTCAGGTTCACAAGTTCTGAAGAACATGCTCCTCTATCCTCCTCCTCCAGACTGCGATTTCCCTCCAAGCAGAGTGCTGGATTACGCACAATGAAGAAAGACTCAGCACTTGTGGGGGTGTTGTACTTCTTTGCGGGTGAGTTGACGGTTTTGGGCCCATTGCTGTGAAGCTCTAATAATGGACAAAAGTGTTTTGGACCAAATATGAGGTGGAAATTTCTTGCCGTTTTTGCTGACTTGCTTGCCTTTGAGGTGCTCTTTGGCGGGGTTCCGGGGGTTTGTGTGTAATTTTTGGTGTCTGTCGAAGCACTGCTGCGACAGTCTAATCTTGATTGCATTTGCTTTTCAGGAAATCCGTGGTGGAAAACAGGAGTTATGATGATTGATGATGATGACGACCTAGCTGCACAGCGCCGCGTTTGGACCGAAGGCCGAGAGACATTGTAAGTATGAGATTTAGCTTTTTCGCTGTTTGGGGGTGTTGTGTCGGGTGTTTTTTTGCGGGTGGGTTGGCGGGTCTTGCCTGGGGCATTCCTGGGAAGGTCTAATACCGGATACAAGTGTTTTGGACAAAATCCATAAGGAACAGCCTTTTTTTTGCCATTTCTTCAGACATCTTGCTCAATGTAGCGTTTTGGGGGGCTTCCTGCTGTTCGTGGGTGGGTTGCGGCCGGGGTCTCTGTCGAAGCACTGCTGCGACAGTCTAATCTTGATTGCATTTGCTTTTCAGGAAATCCGTGGTGGAAAACAGGAGTTATGATGATTGATGATGACCTAGCTGCACAGCGCGTTACTTTGGACCGAAGGCCGAGAGATATTGTAAGTATGAGATTTAGCTTTTTCGCTGTTTGGGGGTGTTGTCGCGTGTTTTTTTGCGGGTGGGTTGGCGGGTCTTGGCTGGGGCATTCCTGGGAAGGTCTAATGCCGGATAGAAGTGTTTTGGACAAAATCCTTAAGGAAAAGCCTTTTTTTTGCCATTTCTTCAGACATCTTGCTCAATGTAGCGTTTTGGGGGGCTTCCTGCTGTTCGTGGGTGGGTTGCGGCCGGGGTCTCTGTCGAAGCACTGCTGCGACAGTCTAATCTTGATTGCATTTGCTTTTCAGGAAATCCGTGGTGGAAAACAGGAGTTATGATGATTGATGATGATGACGACCTAGCTGCACAGCGCCGCGTTTGGACCGAAGGCCGAGAGACATTGTAAGTATGAGATTTAGCTTTTTCGCTGTTTGGTGGTGTTGTGTCGCGTGTTTTTTTGCGGGTGGGTTGGCGGGTCTTGCCTGGGGCATTCCTGGGAAGGTCTAATGCCGGATAGAAGTGTTTTGGACAAAATCCTTAAGGAAAAGCCTTTTTTTTGCCATTTCTTCAGACATCTTGCTCAATGTAGCGTTTTGGGGGGCTTCCTGCTGTTCGTGGGTGGGTTGCGGCCGGGGTCTCTGTCGAAGCACTGCTGCGACAGTCTAATCTTGATTGCATTTGCTTTTCAGGAAATCCGTGGTGGAAAACAGGAGTTATGATGATTGATGATGATGACGACCTAGCTGCACAGCGCCGCGTTTGGACCGAAGGCCGAGAGACATTGTAAGTATGAGATTTAGCTTTTTCGCTGTTTGGTGGTGTTGTGTCGGGTGTTTTTTTGCGGGTGGGTTGGCGGGTCTTGCCTGGGGCATTCCTGGGAAGGTCTAATACCGGCTAGAAGTTTGTTGGACAAAATCCATAAGGAAACACCAGTTTTGGCACTTTTTGTAAGTTAGGGTTCGTTAGGGTTAGCCCTAGCAGCAGGATTGCATGTGTTTAGGGGGGTTCTATTGCAACGCGGTTCTGTTGTTGTAGAGCACTGTTGGAGCGATGCTGGCTATGGATACTTTTGCTTGCAGGCAAGTGGTTTGAATACAATCCACGGTCTGTATTTGGGCCTACTGTTACTTTCAAAGTACGTTTTGTAACCATTTTTCTGCTAGGCATCGTTTTTGGAGATATGATTGGGTTCTTCTACATTTTTGCGACTGGCTTTAGTAAGGGTCTTGGTGGGAGCATTGCTGGGAAGGTCAAATTTTGTTCTAAAACACAGTAGTACACCCACCTTGAGGGGAAAGATCCGCTATAATATTTTGGCCATACTTATTGATCCTTAAAAAGGTGACTCAGACAGAGCACGCAATTTCAAAAATATTGTACTGTCTATTAGGGAAATCAAAGTGTCACTTTTTGAACCACACAGCGTACATACCTTTTATTTATTTATCAGTGGTATTGTAATAGCACTTCCTGTTTTCCGTTCAATAATTACAGGCCGGGTTTCAGTCAACATCCGCCAGGCAGGCAGTGGACAGGGTGTCTCTTCTGTCAGTGGTCACCACCACATTGATGGACGAAGCGTCAGCTGGAATGGAGGAGTGCCGCCAATAAGAGGAATTGTTTGCTGCATGCAACTTACTTACCAATTTCAACAGGACAACTCCAACAACATACGCAATACAGATACAGTATCCATTGTTGTCTTTTATTCTATGAGTGTGACTGCATGTGCTTACCTTTAGTTTGTAACCAAAGATTGTCTGTAAACTCTGTATCTTCAATTATTGTTTGTCCATGCTCTGCTTTTTTTTTCTTCTCTCAACAAAACCTACCCAAAAAAAAACCCCCATTCCCATCCATTTTACAAACCCTAACCCTCTTCCCCCGGGCTGTGTTGTTTTGCTTGATGTCTGACTAAAATGACATCAATAATTCCACACACTTGCTGGGGAGGATAAGGTGATAGCAGCAACAGGCTGGTGAAGGAATACGAGGATATCTTCTAGACTTACTCAGCTTCAGTACTATATCTTCTAGTAGTAGTAGCCAATGTCAAATAAATTCAACGCAAGTACTAGTTATACTTGCAAGCAAATACTTTACCATTTGTTAGGCTACATTATGGCACTGTTCTAGTGTACTGTCACCTGCTATTTTCTCGATCGTACCGTAACCGTTGTAATGCTACAGTAAGGAGGACAAACAAGGTTTCGTTTTCTTTTTTTCCATAGGCATGCAACTGCCACTGTGTCACACCACTAGTACCACCGCAATGAGGAAATGTCACCCGCCCAGGATTGACAACGTTAATCCCCATTTCACCTGGAGCCAGCCCTGGGCCTAGCCCTAATTTCTAACACAAATTACAGGTAAGATAAGCGTTTGGTGGGAGGTAGTATAATGGAGTATTATTTCGGAGTAGACAAGAGATTGACGGTTGTACTACTAAAGTCCTACGACTGTTCAGGAAAACAAAGTTACTGTTACACCCCCGCCCCCCACCCACCAGACTGAAAAGCAGTAAAAAACAGGTATGGTCAGATAAAGTTGAAAAATATATTTATTTAGCCCTAACAAAATAATCTCCCTCACCCACCCTAACCCCAACGATTGTCTCTGAAACGTCCCAAAACGATCCCAACTCCCAAATCCCACCCCCCAAAAGTCTATAAAAAAAGGGCAAGGGACACTCCACTACTGGAGGGTGCTGGTGCTGGTGCATGATGCGGCATGGGCATCATACTCCTTGCGGAGGGTGGCAAGCTCGGAGCGGAGGCCCTTAACCAAGTTCTTATACCTCAGGACCTCCTGCTCCAGGTTGGACATGCGGACTCGTAGGCGGCGTTGGCGTTCCTTGCAGCTCCTGTGGGGGGCAGCTGGTATTTCGGTTGCTTGGCGGTGGCGGTCGGCTTTCTTAGCCCGGCTCGGTCCCGCTGGCTTAGTCACGGAGGAGGATGCAGTGGTCACAGTCGAAGATGTTGCCCCGCTCGACTGCGTGTCCTCCTCCTCCTCCAGGGCCACCAGCCGCCGATACTCGGCGACTGTGGCCTCCAGCCTCCGTTGCCGGGCCAATCTAGCCTGCTCCCTCCTTGTTGTTGATTTGGAAGGAGCAACTATATGAAGAAAGAAAGACATAGTCTGTAACCAATGCTCCTTATTAATAACACAAAGTGATTGAGCCGAAAGTTGGGTCACAGAGTACAAGTAGCAAATTGAAAGCACAGTACATAACTATTGAGGACAGTATCTATGTAACCTCCCACTTCTGCATCCTTGCTCTAACAGTAGTGGTAGTTTAATGAACTAATTCTACGACCACTATGGACTTCCATTACAGTCGACTATGACAGTACACCAGTCTTATTCTTCTTCTTCTCTCTTGTTTAGGGAAATGGGTACGTTATCTTATGCAAGCCGGCAGAATGACATGGACACAGCACAGTGAAGTTGCACCCGAGAAAAAAAGTTGCACACCATGATGATGGAGACAGACTTGCGTTACTGTACCGGTCCAGTACATGCAGGTGGTGAAGCTATTACTTTTCTATTACGGGTGGCACTGAGAATACTCTGTTACAAGGGCTACTGCTTAATTAATTTACCTTTCACCCTACAGTGCAAATGAGTACTAGAAAAGGAAACTGAAGAAGCTAACTAATTTGATTATCTATCACTTCACATGGGACGTATTTAATGACAGATGAGATGACTTTAGGTGCTTTGCTTAATATTGAGTGAACACTGATACACCCACACATGAATGACGTACTACAAGTAAACTAAAGTTATTAAGAGAGGTACGGAGTGTCCACCGTAATAACCAGATATATGCTGTGAATGCAAACGCAATACAAAGTACTGCTACTATTCATGGTAGTATTGGACACATTTACAATTTCTTTTCCTTGCCTTCCCTGCACTGGGACGGACGTGCGGGTGCGGTGGTACATGCTCTTCAAGGTAACACTTACTTCACCTGGCGACCATCTACTCTCTCTAGATACACATGTGCTATGTAAGAGTCAGAGAATACCATGCTCCAGGCATCCATTCAGTCAAAGTATACGCACACATACAGTTTCTGTTTCACCCACCCAGGCTGCTGTCCTTCCACCCATCCTTGCTTCATCATTGACCCAGCCATGCACCATACCATATTCTTTCCTTCCCAGCCACCTCTGGGTCCAAGCAAACACATATCGTTCTTCTTTGCCAGCCATCATACAAGTTCGCGTCCCACTTACTTACACCCTTCTTTCGCTTTTCGTTCATCCCATCCATCACGTTCGTCTAAGAACTTATTGGGATTCTTCTCACCAAAAACTTCACAGCTAAGTCGAAGTACATTTCGAGGAGGCTACTACCTGGTTGATTTGTAATTGTAATACACCCGTGCAGAAAGCACACTATGCAGTCTTCAATCTCAATAAGTAAGGAATATATAGCTTACCTGTTTCCGCCACCACCGTTTGATCCCCCACAGGAACGGCCACCAGCTCTTCTAACGCCGCCTCCTCCCCAGAGGCCTCCGAGTCCAAGTCCAACACAGCCACCTCCGCGCTGGCCCCGTCACCAGATGTTACACCTACAAAGTACATTTAAGAATGTTAGAATACACCACTCACTACTATATAATATTTGGTCTAGGAGAAATGTTAAAAAAACAGAATACAATGTAATAATTTGTGACTGTCTACTCCATAGTAAAAATGTCCCATTTTCCAGGGAAGGCTGTTGTCTTGCTGCACTTTTATGCACAACTGATGAATGCTTGCTTTTGATTTTTAACACGCACCACTTTTTCTCCTAACAGACAGAAGCTTGACTCCTGAGTCCTAAGAACACGACCAGGATCAAGTTCAAACTAGGTGAGAGTTCGGCTCGACCACAAGAAATGTGTCCAATTAATCGTCAGCACTAACCACTTTTCCGTTTACAGTTAAATAGTTTTATGACAAAGTAGATTTTAATAAATGTGTTTACTTTTAATAAAGCTTTTACACTTAAATAGACTCTGTGGTTTTTGTTCCTCTAGACTAGAGTGGATGAGCTAAAGGTTTTGGAATTTTTGCAAGCATGAGTGCCTCTGACACTTCTTGACTGTGCTGTGACTCCGTACTACTCTCTTGTCCTGCGTACGATAATCTAGAGATCATTGGGGATCTATAATCGGTGACTTCGGGAGCTGAATGACTCTGCCACACTATCTAGTCAGTAAGGAGACAGTGCATAGAGGTATTGCTGAATATAATGGGAGTCCAATGGAATTGCCAAATGTCCAATCTTAGTTAGCTACACAGACAGACTAATAAGAATAGTCTAGTAATACCACAGGGAGTCATATTCGAGGCAGGATAAGAATTTATATCCAGTCTACAAGAAGATCAAAGACGATTTAGAAAAAATCGAATGAGGAACGCTAGGAAAAAATAGGTACTGTTTATTAAAATGTAAACTTACTGGGGCCAGCAAAGGAGCCCTCGCCTGCCCGATCCTGGCCTGCATCCTCAGCACCCTCCTCCTGTGTCCTCTTGCCCTTGGGGGGAGCTGATGTACAACATGAAAGAAACAAAAACCAGAAAACATAGATGAGATTTTTCAACCAAATCAAACATTTGAAAAGAACAATAACAACATATTTTGGAAAAATAGCAAATAGATAGACAACTATTCCACGGGATCTATCTCATGTGGTATACTACGTTATTCGTATTGCCTGATTTGCGGAACGTTGACTTAGAAAGTTCCTATGTAACTCAAAAAACAGACTACTAAAGAGGTTTGCCTAGGCCTGGCACTGCAGGCAGCAGTGCGCAACACGTGACAGACAAAGTCCATCCTGCTTGCAGATCAGTGAATACTCAAACTATCAATCCACCCGCCACCACCGCCACTATTTCTTCTGATAGCCATGTGACTGTCTAAAGGAAGGACTGGACTTCAGTCTGTTGGGGCTGATTTATAAGTCCCTTGCGGAAGTTGCGGCTGATTTTCCTCCATTGTTGCGTGCCTTTTCTGACGCAGCGGCAGAACAAAAGACTCGCCATGGTGTTGGTGCGGCGTATATATTAAAAAAAAAACACATATGGGCATATGGGCGATGCATCACGTTGTAAAGCCCTGCGCCATCAGGGGGCGTTCCGGCGCAAGGGAGGGCGTACCTGCGCAGGAACGAATCCTAAAAGTGGCTGAGGGAAATCTACAAGATGTCAATCAGTCACTTTTAGGACAATGATGCATGACTCAAACCCTGCGCGCTTGAAGCCGACGTACGGCTTGATGCAGCATTGGGGAGATAGGGTACCCCAGAGCATTGCTGGAGCTGCGCCATCGTTGGCACGCAACTCCAGCAATGCGCTGCCTTTACGGCACAGATGCGTAAGGCTTCTGTGACGTTTTGGGCCAATGGGTGGTGGTGGCATGGCACACAATTACTGCCGCATCCCTGCTACTTTGCAGGGATGCGCCGGTAATTGAAAATATGACCCTTACTGTCTAGCATTACGCAGTTCTTTTCTTTACAGTACACTCATACATAATTTCTCAGGCCAATGAAATGCTTCTGAACACAACATACAAAACAAAGAAGCATAGTAGCAAGCAAGGCTACTGAGAAGGAGAGCAGTGCACCTGAAAATGAAATGCATAGAAGATTTTGAAATATAATTTACCTCAATGTAATCGGCAGCATTATTGCTCTTGGTAAAGAACAAAGATTTGCAAATAACAGAGCAGGATAAAACAGAGTAGTAAATGTACTACTACTACTACTCACCAAGCCCGGGGACCTCTACGCCGAGCGCGTCCAGCAAGTCCCGCTCCCGGTCCATGACATCGGTCCAGCGGTGGGTGGCCTGGTTATATGTGCGCCGGACCCCAGAGATCTTGTACATGGCCCGGCACACCTTCTTCCACCGCTGGCGGCGCTCCCGGATGCCATAGCCGGTCGCGATCTTGCCGCCTCCCAGGATCGTCTTGGGGAGGCGGCGCTGGACGTGGAAGATCAGTGCCGCCACTTCCTCCGCGCTGAAGATCTCCCTCGGGACCACTTGCTCCCCCCTTAAACGCCCGCACGGGAGCCGGGCACGGGGTGCGGGACCCTTCCCCTTCTCAGGGTGCTTCCCGGCTCCCTTTCCCATGGTCTGGGCAGAAATAAACTTAAATGATAAAGAAGAAATAGAATAGTGAAGAAGAAAAGAAAAGAGTTTTAAAAAGTAGTTTAAAAGTAACTAAAAGCTGCAGAAAACACAAAAATATAGAGCTAGAAAAATAGAGGGTTAGATAATAAGTAAAATTAGATCAAAAAAACTTCAAACAAGCAAAGGATGGCAGAGATTGAGAGAGGATAGAGAAAGCATGCCCAGAACCATAGCAATGAATGAGAAACAAGATGGCCGCGCCCGTTCACGACCGCGTGGGTAAGTTCGCGCGAGATTTTCCTTGCGAGTACGCGCGAAATTGTACTAGCGAGCAGCACACTTTGCGAGATTACACATAGCGGGCGGAAACGGAATTACGTCACGCCAACAAGATGGCCGCGCCCGTGTACGACCGATAGGGTAACTTGGCAAACGTATAGCTAGAAGCGCCTCGCGAACACGCGCAAGATCACGCGAACATACACGTCGCAACAAAAAAATTTTGTATTCGCACGTATTCGCGGCTTCCGAAATCGATCTCGCACGGATTCGCGCCCCAAAAAACGCGCGAAATTGCAGAAAAAACGATTTTAGCTAAACTGAAAGCAATGAGCAGGTGCAAAAGTTCAAACTTAACATTAGTAACATTCAAGGTAGTGCTTCCTGATGGGCCCCTCCAGAGTTTGCAACTATTCTATGACCCTGCTATGACCCAAACAGCAGGCTCATAGAATAGCACCATAAAGGTCCTGTGAAAAAAAAATTTCACTGCAACAAAAAGCAAATTACAGATAAGGAAGGAAGCAGGTGCCAGCCAGACTGGAACTTTCAAAATTACTGACACATTAATGAAACACAAATTAATTGATGGCAGTTGAAGAAGGGCAGGTGTGCTTGCTTTTTTCAACCACCATAATCTACAGTGATAAATAAACCTAATAGGTGCCAGTGAGGATGTACTAGAGGGTGGCATGGGTGTCCCAGAGGGTGGCAGTGGTGAAACAGAGGGTGCTGTGAACCTGTGATGATAAACCAGACGTAGAAACAACATAGTCGCGGCCGTTGCAAGCCGAAAAGTAAGTTCGCAATTGCGAACTTGTCCCAAAATCGGCGCGAACACGCGCCAACACAAAAAACTGAAAAATCCGCAAATCCGCTAGAGTTCGCGGATCTTCGCGGATTGCGAATCCGTAAATACGCAAGTTCGCGGATTGCCAATCCGCAAAATCCGCCCATGCTTAGATCCAACACCGTTTTTTAGCTCATTGCACCATCCCAGTTTCAGAACCTGGCTGTATGCAAATTAGTCTGTTCCTGTCCCAGTGCATGATGGGAACAGGGCAAACCAAACTACAAAAGCCAATTCTTACACTGGGAAGGAAACAAGCTTCCGGGGACCGGTTTCTGGCATTACAGCCGTCTTCGGCCCGGCTTGCTTGAATCCTGATGGTGCAATGAGCAAGGGACTCATGTCTGAGTATACCCTTCCACGCTTAGGGTGGACAAAAATATTTACAACAAGGGGTGGTGAGGGACAGAGTCTCTGAATTAAGCAGAATACTCTCACCCTGTCAAGAGATCAGGGCTAGATCCAACACCGTTTTTTAGCTCATTGCACCATCCCAGTTTCAGAACCTGGCTGTATGCAAATTAGTCTGTTCCTGTCCCAGTGCATGATGGGAACAGGGCAAACCAAACTACAAAAGCCAATTCTTACACTGGGAAGGAAACAAGCTTCCGGGGACCGGTTTCTGGCATTACAGCCGTCTTCGGCCCGGCTTGCTTGAATCCTGATGGTGCAATGAGCAAGGGACTCATGTCTGAGTATACCCTTCCACGCTTAGGGTGGACAAAAATATTTACAACAAGGGGTGGTGAGGGACAGAGTCTCTGAATTAAGCAGAATACTCTCAACCTGTCAAGAGATCAGGGCTAGATCCAACACCGTTTTTTAGCTCATTGCACCATCCCAGTTTCAGAACCTGGCTGTATGCAAATTAGTCTGTTCCTGGCCCAGTGCATGATGGGAACAGGGCAAACCAAACTACAAAAGCCAATTCTTACACTGGGAAGGAAACAAGCTTCCGGGGACCGGTTTCTGGCATTACAGCCGTCTTCGGCCCGGCTTGCTTGAATCCTGATGGTGCAATGAGCAAGGGACTCATGTCTGAGTATACCCTTCCACGCTTAGGGTGGACAAAAATATTTACAACAAGGGGTGGTGAGGGACAGAGTCTCTGAATTAAGCAGAATACTCTCACCCTGTCAAGAGATCAGGGCTAGATCCAACACCGTTTTTTAGCTCATTGCACCATCCCAGTTTCAGAACCTGGCTGTATGCAAATTAGTCTGTTCCTGTCCCAGTGCATGATGGGAACAGGGCAAACCAAACTACAAAAGCCAATTCTTACACTGGGAAGGAAACAACCTTCCGGGGACCGGTTTCTGGCATTACAGCCGTCTTCGGCCCGGCTTGCTTGAATCCTGATGGTGCAATGAGCAAGGGACTCATGTCTGAGTATACCCTTCCACGCTTAGGGTGGACAAAAATATTTACAACAAGGGGTGGTGAGGGACAGAGTCTCTGAATTAAGCAGAATACTCTCACCCTGTCAAGAGATCAGGGCTAGATCCAACACCGTTTTTTAGCTCATTGCACCATCTCAGTTTCAGAACCTGGCTGTATGCAAATTAGTCTGTTCCTGTCCCAGTGCATGATGGGAACAGGGCAAACCAAACTACAAAAGTCAATTCTTACACTGGGAAGGAAACAAGCTTCCGGGGACCGGTTTCTGGCATTACAGCCGTCTTCGGCCCGGCTTGCTTGAATCCTGATGGTGCAATGAGCAAGGGACTCATGTCTGAGTATACCCTTCCACGCTTAGGGTGGACAAAAATATTTACAACAAGGGGTGGTGAGGGACAGAGTCTCTGAATTAAGCAGAATACTCTCACCCTGTCAAGAGATCAGGGCTAGATCCAACACCGTTTTTTAGCTCATTGCACCATCCCAGTTTCAGAACCTGGCTGTATGCAAATTAGTCTGTTCCTGTCCCAGTGCATGATGGGAACAGGGCAAACCAAACTACAAAAGCCAATTCTTACACTGGGAAGGAAACAAGCTTCCGGGGACCGGTTTCTGGCATTACAGCCGTCTTCGGCCCGGCTTGCTTGAATCCTGATGGTGCAATGAGCAAGGGACTCATGTCTGAGTATACCCTTCCACGCTTAGGGTGGACAAAAATATTTACAACAAGGGGTGGTGAGGGACAGAGTCTCTGAATTAAGCAGAATACTCTCACCCTGTCAAGAGATCAGGGCTAGATCCAACACCGTTTTTTAGCTCATTGCACCATCCCAGTTTCAGAACCTGGCTGTATGCAAATTAGTCTGTTCCTGTCCCAGTGCATGATGGGAACAGGGCAAACCAAACTACAAAAGCCAATTCTTGCACTGGGAAGGAAACAAGCTTCCGGGGACCGGTTTCTGGCATTACAGCCGTCTTCGGCCCGGCTTGCTTGAATCCTGATGGTGCAATGAGCAAGGGACTCATGTCTGAGTATACCCTTCCACGCTTAGGGTGGACAAAAATATTTACAACAAGGGGTAGTGAGGGACAGAGTCTCTGAATTAAGCAGAATACTCTCACCCTGTCAAGAGATCAGGGCTAGATCCAACACCGTTTTTTAGCTCATTGCACCATCCCAGTTTCAGAACCTGGCTGTATGCAAATTAGTCTGTTCCTGTCCCAGTGCATGATGGGAACAGGGCAAACCAAACTACAAAAGCCAATTCTTACACTGGGAAGGAAACAAGCTTCCGGGGACCGGTTTCTGGCATTACAGCCGTCTTCGGCCCGGCTTGCTTGAATCCTGATGGTGCAATGAGCAAGGGACTCATGTCTGAGTATACCCTTCCACGCTTAGGGTGGACAAAAATATTTACAACAAGGGGTAGTGAGGGACAGAGTCTCTGAATTAAGCAGAATACTCTCACCCTGTCAAGAGATCAGGGCTAGATCCAACACCGTTTTTTAGCTCATTGCACCATCCCAGTTTCAGAACCTGGCTGTATGCAAATTAGTCTGTTCCTGTCCCAGTGCATGATGGGAACAGGGCAAACCAAACTACAAAAGCCAATTCTTACACTGGGAAGGAAACAAGCTTCCGGGGACCGGTTTCTGGCATTACAGCCGTCTTCGGCCCGGCTTGCTTGAATCCTGATGGTGCAATGAGCAAGGGGCTCATGTCTGAGTATACCCTTCCACGCTTAGGGTGGACAAAAATATTTACAACAAGGGGTGGTGAGGGACAGAGTCTCTGAATTAAGCAGAATACTCTCACCCTGTCAAGAGATCGGGGCTAGATCCAACACCGTTTTTTAGCTCATTGCACCCTCCCAGTTTCAGAACCTGGCTGTATGCAAATTAGTCTGTTCCTGTCCCAGTGCATGATGGGAACAGGGCAAACCAAACTACAAAAGCCAATTCTTACACTGGGAAGGAAACAAGCTTCCGGGGACCGGTTTCTGGCATTACAGCCGTCTTCGGCCCGGCTTGCTTGAATCCTGATGGTGCAATGAGCAAGGGACTCATGTCTGAGTATACCCTTCCACGCTTAGGGTGGACAAAAATATTTACAACAAGGGGTGGTGAGGGACAGAGTCTCTGAATTAAGCAGAATACTCTCACCCTGTCAAGAGATCAGGGCTAGATCCAACACCGTTTTTTAGCTCATTGCACCATCCCAGTTTCAAAACCTGGCTGTATGCAAATTAGTCTGTTCCTGTCCCAGTGCATGATGGGAACAGGGCAAACCAAACTACAAAAGCCACGATCTGGGTTTACACCATATGAAATGGTATTTGGGAGACCGATGAACATTTGGGGAGTTCCTAAGCCACGCCCCATACATGATGTACCTTGTGTTCTGATGAGCGACTACTTAGCACAGTTGACTGATAGTTTGAGCTCTATTCATCAACAGGTTCGAGAAGCTCTTCCTGACAGATCTATTGGTGAGGCCCACGAACTCCCGCCTGGTGACCACGTGATGGTCAAGGTCTTCGAGAGGTCGAACAGCCTGGAGCCGAGGTGGCGAGGACCGGAGCAAATGCTCTTAGCTACGAGGACAGCGTTCGAGTGACAAACAGAAAGAACTGGGTCCATAGCACTCACTGCAAGCGAGTGTTGCCTACCTTGGTGGAACCTGCTGTGCTGACCGACCATCGAGAGATTCTGGAAACGGAGAAAGGCCACGCTATCTCACCTGACGAAACTGAGGGACTCTTCCCGGACCACACAATTTCTGGAGTATACCGATACCAGCTAAGACCGAAGAAAGAATCTGGAGTGTTGAAAAAGACTGGTTGAGCAACTGTCCTGGGTTTGTGAAACGGAGTGCTGATGTGGCAAGGGGGGATCAGTCCTACATGGTGACACCCGTCTGGACCCTCGGTGAAGAAACCAACAGCTGCCCAGGGCATAGAGCTCCAACGATTGTTTCAACAACGAAGTGATCATGTCTACAGGGAGATCAACTGTTGCTAAGATCTGTAATAAGAAGACCATGTGTGCTGAAGGATTTTTTGTTGCTATGGTGGCTATAGCAGTGACAACCTGGTTGGTTGAGAAAGTGGCTCCTGCTTGACAGCTTTTGATCGCCACTACTCCAGTACCAGTTGAGCATCATTACTTTACGCTTCCATATCAAGAACAAAAGCATCGACAATCCTACCTAAACAACAAGTTTATGCAGATGCTACATCATACTCACAATGCCACAAATACTACCAACTGTTGGGTGTGTGGGATGATACCTGCTCATCAGAAGAAGGGAGGAACACCTTTTATTCCTCTTCCTTTCTCGCATAATGGTTCTTGCCAAGCTTGGTTTGCACTTATAATTGTTTCTGAAAAGGCGGCAGTAGGACGGATTAATTATCATCTCAATAAAGTGTGTTATCCAGATGAAGATGGTAATCCGCGAGCTGAAGGAACTAAATGGGAATGGGAGGAGTATCGACCTGAGAATATTTCTACGCCATATGTTTTCCCAAATATGAGAACTATTGAGAACAATGGACCTTTTGTGATTTCTGTGACCAGAGCTAAAGCAGACTTATGTATAGGAAGTGTTGGGAGAATTCCAGTGGGGAGAAGTGAATGTACTACGGTATTGACTATTGAAGCTGCCAATAACAGCAGCTTCATATCCTCACATAATACATACTTTGTCTGCGGTAATAAGGGATATTACCAACTACCTGCTGGATGGTCTGGAATATGCTATGTGTCCTTTTTGTTGCCCCCTGTGTTTCTGGCACCTGCATCGTATCATCGAGACTTTAAGCTGTACAACGATATCTCTAAGAACAGATATAAGAGGACAATAAGTACTGATGAGGTGGACCCGACTGACACCACCTTGCAACAATATGTTGATTTCAATTTGGGCTTGTTTTTCTTTGTGGGTCCTGCATTAAACAGTAGAAAGATAAGACGATTGACTCGTTTTGTAGAAGCTGTGACCAATCAGACAGCTATGGCACTTGGGAACATTACGGATGAGCTGCAAGTTGCGAGGATTGTAGCACTTCAAAATCGTATGGTTCTGGATGTGATTCTGGCTGATCGAGGTGGTGCATGTTGCATCTTCGGCAGTAGCTGCTGTGTCTACATTCCTGACCACTCACCTTCAGTGTTTGATGCAATCTCTAAACTGCGTAAAATCGCTGCTCAAATTCATCCAGAGACTGGCACTTGGACTTTTACTAGCTGGATTTGGACACTTTTTGCCACTTGAGGCTGGAAGCTACTGACCATCCAATGTGTAATACTCATGATACTATTTACATGTTGTGTATGTATACAATGTGGTCCAATGCCCTGCTCCGTCTGTATTTCTGCCTGTACACCTGCCAAGCGAAATGTTGCAGAAATGAAAGCACAACGTTAATTAAATAAAGAGGTCACTGAAATGATGAACATCAATGTACAGGAGATGCACCTAGATTACTCCAAATGAACGAATGTCTTAATCTAATGCTAAACGGGTCGTCTGTTGTAAATTAGCACCGATCGGGGTTAGCATTTAGCTGAAGCCATCTTGTATTCGGCAGCCATCTTGTCTGCCATGTGCTCACCATGTGCTCTGTCCTTCCATGCTGTTGTTTGTTCTTGTACTCTGCTTAGAGACAGACTATATTTAGGCTCTGCTACTCTGCACATGCGCAGAGGAAACTGAAACTGTTCAAACCACATGTCCTAGTCTGTAACTGTCAGGGTATTTCTGTCGGAACCAGCCAACTGTTAGCTCCACCCTACTGTTGACAGAAGCCAATTCTTACACTGGGAAGGAAACAAGCTTCCGGGGACCGGTTTCTGGCATTACAGCCGTCTTCGGCCCGGCTTGCTTGAATCCTGATGGTGCAATGAGCAAGGGACTCATGTCTGAGTATACCCTTCCACGCTTAGGGTGGACAAAAATATTTACAACAAGGGGTGGTGAGGGACAGAGTCTCTGAATTAAGCAGAATACTCTCACCCTGTCAAGAGATCAGGGCTAGATCCAACACCGTTTTTTAGCTCATTGCACCATCCCAGTTTCAGAACCTGGCTGTATGCAAATTAGTCTGTTCCTGTCCCAGTGCATGATGGGAACAGGGCAAACCAAACTACAAAAGCCAATTCTTACACTGGGAAGGAAACAAGCTTCCGGGGACCGGTTTCTGGCATTACAGCCGTCTTCGGCCCGGCTTGCTTGAATCCTGATGGTGCAATGAGCAAGGGACTCATGTCTGAGTATACCCTTCCACGCTTAGGGTGGACAAAAATATTTACAACAAGGGGTGGTGAGGGACAGAGTCTCTGAATTAAGCAGAATACTCTCACCCTGTCAAGAGATCAGGGCTAGATCCAACATCGTTTTTTAGCTCATTGCACCATCCCAGTTTCAGAACCTGGCTGTATGTAAATTAGTCTGTTCCTGTCCCAGTGCATGATGGGAACAGGGTAAACCAAACTACAAAAGCCAATTCTTACACTGGGAAGGAAACAAGCTTCCGGGGACCGGTTTCTGGCATTACAGCCGTCTTCGGCCCGGCTTGCTTGAATCCTGATGGTGCAATGAGCAAGGGACTCATGTCTGAGTATACCCTTCCACGCTTAGGGTGGACAAAAATATTTACAACAAGGTGTGGTGAGGGACAGAGTCTCTGAATTAAGCAGAATACTCTCACCCTGTCAAGAGATCAGGGCTAGATCCAACACCGTTTTTTAGCTCATTGCACCATCCCAGTTTCAGAACCTGGCTGTATGCAAATTAGTCTGTTCCTGTCCCAGTGCATGATGGGAACAGGGCAAACCAAACTACAAAAGCCAATTCTTACACTGGGAAGGAAACAAGCTTCCGGGGACCGGTTTCTGGCATTACAGCCGTCTTCGGCCCGGCTTGCTTGAATCCTGATGGTGCAATGAGCAAGGGACTCATGTCTGAGTATACCCTTCCACGCTTAGGGTGGACAAAAATATTTACAACAAAGGGTGGTGAGGGACAGAGTCTCTGAATTAAGCAGAATACTCTCACCCTGTCAAGAGATCAGGGCTAGATCCAACACCGTTTTTTAGCTCATTGCACCATCTCAGTTTCAGAACCTGGCTGTATGCAAATTAGTCTGTTCCTGTCCCAGTGCATGATGGGAACAGGGCAAACCAAACTACAAAAGCCAATTCTTACACTGGGAAGGAAACAAGCTTCCAGGGACCGGTTTCTGGCATTACAGCCGTCTTCGGCCCGGCTTGCTTGAATCCTGATGGTGCAATGAGCAAGGGACTCATGTCTGAGTATACCCTCCCACGCTTAGGGTGGACAAAAATATTTACAACAAGGGGTGGTGAGGGACAGAGTCTCTGAATTAAGCAGAATACTCTCACCCTGTCAAGAGATCAGGGCTAGATCCAACACCGTTTTTTAGCTCATTGCACCATCCCAGTTTCAGAACCTGGCTGTATGCAAATTAGTCTGTTCCTGTCCCAGTGCATGATGGGAACAGGGCAAACCAAACTACAAAAGCCAATTCTTACACTGGGAAGGAAACAAGCTTCCGGGGACCGGTTTCTGGCATTACAGCCGTCTTCGGCCCGGCTTGCTTGAATCCTGATGGTGCAATGAGCAAGGGACTCATGTCTGAGTATACCCTTCCACGCTTAGGGTGGACAAAAATATTTACAACAAGGGGTGGTGAGGGACAGAGTCTCTGAATTAAGCAGAATACTCTCACCCTGTCAAGAGATCAGGGCTAGATCCAACACCGTTTTTTAGCTCATTGCACCATCCCAGTTTCAGAACCTGGCTGTATGCAAATTAGTCTGTTCCTGTCCCAGTGCATGATGGGAACAGGGCAAACCAAACTACAAAAGCCAATTCTTACACTGGGAAGGAAACAAGCTTCCGGGGACCGGTTTCTGGCATTACAGCCATCTTCGGCCCGGCTTGCTTGAATCCTGATGGTGCAATGAGCAAGGGACTCATGTCTGAGTATACCCTTCCACGCTTAGGGTGGACAAAAATATTTACAACAAGGGGTAGTGAGGGACAGAGTCTCTGAATTAAGCAGAATACTCTCACCCTGTCAAGAGATCAGGGCTAGATCCAACACCGTTTTTTAGCTCATTGCACCATCCCAGTTTCAGAACCTGGCTGTATGCAAATTAGTCTGTTCCTGTCCCAGTGCATGATGGGAACAGGGCAAACCAAACTACAAAAGCCAATTCTTACACTGGGAAGGAAACAAGCTTCCGGGGACCGGTTTCTGGCATTACAGCCGTCTTCGGCCCGGCTTGCTTGAATCCTGATGGTGCAATGAGCAAGGGACTCATGTCTGAGTATACCCTTCCACGCTTAGGGTGGACAAAAATATTTACAACAAGGGGTGGTGAGGGACAGAGTCTCTGAATTAAGCAGAATACTCTCACCCTGTCAAGAGATCAGGGCTAGATCCAACACCGTTTTTTAGCTCATTGCACCATCCCAGTTTCAGAACCTGGCTGTATGCAAATTAGTCTGTTCCTGTCCCAGTGCATGATGGGAACAGGGCAAACCAAACTACAAAAGCCAATTCTTACACTGGGAAGGAAACAAGCTTCCGGGGACCGGTTTCTGGCATTACAGCCATCTTCGGCCCGGCTTGCTTGAATCCTGATGGTGCAATGAGCAAGGGATTCATGTCTGAGTATACCCTTCCACGCTTAGGGTGGACAAAAATATTTACAACAAGGGGTAGTGAGGGACAGAGTCTCTGAATTAAGCAGAATACTCTCACCCTGTCAAGAGATCAGGGCTAGATCCAACACCGTTTTTTAGCTCATTGCACCATCCCAGTTTCAGAACCTGGCTGTATGCAAATTAGTCTGTTCCTGTCCCAGTGCATGATGGGAACAGGGCAAACCAAACTACAAAAGCCAATTCTTACACTGGGAAGGAAACAAGCTTCCAGGGACCGGTTTCTGGCATTACAGCCGTCTTCGGCCCGGCTTGCTTGAATCCTGATGGTGCAATGAGCAAGGGGCTCATGTCTGAGTATACCCTTCCACGCTTAGGGTGGACAAAAATATTTACAACAAGGGGTGGTGAGGGACAGAGTCTCTGAATTAAGCAGAATACTCTCACCCTGTCAAGAGATCAGGGCTAGATCCAACACCGTTTTTTAGCTCATTGCACCCTCCCAGTTTCAGAACCTGGCTGTATGCAAATTAGTCTGTTCCTGTCCCAGTGCATGATGGGAACAGGGCAAACCAAACTACAAAAGCCAATTCTTACACTGGGAAGGAAACAAGCTTCCGGGGACCGGTTTCTGGCATTACAGCCGTCTTCGGCCCGGCTTGCTTGAATCCTGATGGTGCAATGAGCAAGGGACTCATGTCTGAGTATACCCTTCCACGCTTAGGGTGGACAAAAATATTTACAACAAGGGGTGGTGAGGGACAGAGTCTCTGAATTAAGCAGAATACTCTCACCCTGTCAAGAGATCAGGGCTAGATCCAACACCGTTTTTAGCTCATTGCACCATCCCAGTTTCAGAACCTGGCTGTATGCAAATTAGTCTGCTCCTGTCCCAGTGCATGATGGGAACAGGGCAAACCAAACTACAAAAGCCAATTCTTACACTGGGAAGGAAACAAGCTTCCGGGGACCGGTTTCTGGCATTACAGCCGTCTTCGGCCCGGCTTGCTTGAATCCTGATGGTGCAATGAGCAAGGGACTCATGTCTGAGTATACCCTTCCACGCTTAGGGTGGACAAAAATATTTACAACAAGGGGTGGTGAGGGACAGAGTCTCTGAATTAAGCAGAATACTCTCACCCTGTCAAGAGATCAGGGCTAGATCCAACACCGTTTTTTAGCTCATTGCACCATCCCAGTTTCAGAACCTGGCTGTATGCAAATTAGTCTGTTCCTGTCCCAGTGCATGATGGGAACAGGGCAAACCAAACTACAAAAGCCAATTCTTACACTGGGAAGGAAACAAGCTTCCGGGGACCGGTTTCTGGCATTACAGCCGTCTTCGGCCCGGCTTGCTTGAATCCTGATGGTGCAATGAGCAAGGGACTCATGTCTGAGTATACCCTTCCACGCTTAGGGTGGACAAAAATATTTACAACAAGGGGTGGTGAGGGACAGAGTCTCTGAATTAAGCAGAATACTCTCACCCTGTCAAGAGATCAGGGCTAGATCCAACACCGTTTTTTAGCTCATTGCACCATCCCAGTTTCAGAACCTGGCTGTATGCAAATTAGTCTGTTCCTGTCCCAGTGCATGATGGGAACAGGGCAAACCAAACTACAAAAGCCAATTCTTACACTGGGAAGGAAACAAGCTTCCGGGGATCGGTTTCTGGCATTACAGCCGTCTTCGGCCCGGCTTGCTTGAATCCTGATGGTGCAATGAGCAAGGGATTCATGTCTGAGTATACCCTTCCACGCTTAGGGTGGACAAAAATATTTACAACAAGGGGTGGTGAGGGACAGAGTCTCTGAATTAAGCAGAATACTCTCACCCTGTCAAGAGATCAGGGCTAGATCCAACACCGTTTTTTAGCTCATTGCACCATCCCAGTTTCAGAACCTGGCTGTATGTAAATTAGTCTGTTCCTGTCCCAGTGCATGATGGGAACAGGGTAAACCAAACTACAAAAGCCAATTCTTACACTGGGAAGGAAACAAGCTTCCGGGGACCGGTTTCTGGCATTACAGTTGTCTTCGGCCCGGCTTGCTTGAATCCTGATGGTGCAATGAGCAAGGGACTCATGTCTGAGTATACCCTTCCACGCTTAGGGTGGACAAAAATATTTACAACAAGGTGTGGTGAGGGACAGAGTCTCTGAATTAAGCAGAATACTCTCACCCTGTCAAGAGATCAGGGCTAGATCCAACACCGTTTTTTAGCTCATTGCACCATCCCAGTTTCAGAACCTGGCTGTATGCAAATTAGTCTGTTCCTGTCCCAGTGCATGATGGGAACAGGGCAAACCAAACTACAAAAGCCAATTCTTACACTGGGAAGGAAACAAGCTTCCGGGGACCGGTTTCTGGCATTACAGCCGTCTTCGGCCCGGCTTGCTTGAATCCTGATGGTGCAATGAGCAAGGGACTCATGTCTGAGTATACCCTTCCACGCTTAGGGTGGACAAAAATATTTACAACAAGGGGTGGTGAGGGACAGAGTCTCTGAATTAAGCAGAATACTCTCACCCTGTCAAGAGATCAGGGCTAGATCCAACACCGTTTTTTAGCTCATTGCACCATCTCAGTTTCAGAACCTGGCTGTATGCAAATTAGTCTGTTCCTGTCCCAGTGCATGATGGGAACAGGGCAAACCAAACTACAAAAGCCAATTCTTACACTGGGAAGGAAACAAGCTTCCAGGGACCGGTTTCTGGCATTACAGCCGTCTTCGGCCCGGCTTGCTTGAATCCTGATGGTGCAATGAGCAAGGGACTCATGTCTGAGTATACCCTTCCACGCTTAGGGTGGACAAAAATATTTACAACAAGGGGTGGTGAGGGACAGAGTCTCTGAATTAAGCAGAATACTCTCACCCTGTCAAGAGATCAGGGCTAGATCCAACACCGTTTTTTAGCTCATTGCACCATCCCAGTTTCAGAACCTGGCTGTATGCAAATTAGTCTGTTCCTGTCCCAGTGCATGATGGGAACAGGGCAAACCAAACTACAAAAGCCAATTCTTACACTGGGAAGGAAACAAGCTTCCGGGGACCGGTTTCTGGCATTACAGCCGTCTTCGGCCCGGCTTGCTTGAATCCTGATGGTGCAATGAGCAAGGGACTCATGTCTGAGTATACCCTTCCACGCTTAGGGTGGACAAAAATATTTACAACAAGGGGTGGTGAGGGACAGAGTCTCTGAATTAAGCAGAATACTCTCACCCTGTCAAGAGATCAGGGCTAGATCCAACACCGTTTTTTAGCTCATTGCACCATCCCAGTTTCAGAACCTGGCTGTATGCAAATTAGTCTGTTCCTGTCCCAGTGCATGATGGGAACAGGGCAAACCAAACTACAAAAGCCAATTCTTACACTGGGAAGGAAACAAGCTTCCGGGGACCGGTTTCTGGCATTACAGCCATCTTCGGCCCGGCTTGAATCCTGATGGTGCAATGAGCAAGGGACTCATGTCTGAGTATACCCTTCCACGCTTAGGGTGGACAAAAATATTTACAACAAGGGGTAGTGAGGGACAGAGTCTCTGAATTAAGCAGAATACTCTCACCCTGTCAAGAGATCAGGGCTAGATCCAACACCGTTTTTTAGCTCATTGCACCATCCCAGTTTCAGAACCTGGCTGTATGCAAATTAGTCTGTTCCTGTCCCAGTGCATGATGGGAACAGGGCAAACCAAACTACAAAAGCCAATTCTTACACTGGGAAGGAAACAAGCTTCCGGGGACCGGTTTCTGGCATTACAGCCGTCTTCGGCCCGGCTTGCTTGAATCCTGATGGTGCAATGAGCAAGGGACTCATGTCTGAGTATACCCTTCCACGCTTAGGGTGGACAAAAATATTTACAACAAGGGGTGGTGAGGGACAGAGTCTCTGAATTAAGCAGAATACTCTCACCCTGTCAAGAGATCAGGGCTAGATCCAACACCGTTTTTTAGCTCATTGCACCATCCCAGTTTCAGAACCTGGCTGTATGCAAATTAGTCTGTTCCTGTCCCAGTGCATGATGGGAACAGGGCAAACCAAACTACAAAAGCCAATTCTTACACTGGGAAGGAAACAAGCTTCCGGGGACCGGTTTCTGGCATTACAGCCATCTTCGGCCCGGCTTGCTTGAATCCTGATGGTGCAATGAGCAAGGGATTCATGTCTGAGTATACCCTTCCACGCTTAGGGTGGACAAAAATATTTACAACAAGGGGTAGTGAGGGACAGAGTCTCTGAATTAAGCAGAATACTCTCACCCTGTCAAGAGATCAGGGCTAGATCCAACACCGTTTTTTAGCTCATTGCACCATCCCAGTTTCAGAACCTGGCTGTATGCAAATTAGTCTGTTCCTGTCCCAGTGCATGATGGGAACAGGGCAAACCAAACTACAAAAGCCAATTCTTACACTGGGAAGGAAACAAGCTTCCGGGGACCGGTTTCTGGCATTACAGCCGTCTTCGGCCCGGCTTGCTTGAATCCTGATGGTGCAATGAGCAAGGGGCTCATGTCTGAGTATACCCTTCCACGCTTAGGGTGGACAAAAATATTTACAACAAGGGGTGGTGAGGGACAGAGTCTCTGAATTAAGCAGAATACTCTCACCCTGTCAAGAGATCAGGGCTAGATCCAACACCGTTTTTTAGCTCATTGCACCCTCCCAGTTTCAGAACCTGGCTGTATGCAAATTAGTCTGTTCCTGTCCCAGTGCATGATGGGAACAGGGCAAACCAAACTACAAAAGCCAATTCTTACACTGGGAAGGAAACAAGCTTCCGGGGACCGGTTTCTGGCATTACAGCCGTCTTCGGCCCGGCTTGCTTGAATCCTGATGGTGCAATGAGCAAGGGACTCATGTCTGAGTATACCCTTCCACGCTTAGGGTGGACAAAAATATTTACAACAAGGGGTGGTGAGGGACAGAGTCTCTGAATTAAGCAGAATACTCTCACCCTGTCAAGAGATCAGGGCTAGATCCAACACCGTTTTTTAGCTCATTGCACCATCCCAGTTTCAGAACCTGGCTGTATGCAAATTAGTCTGTTCCTGTCCCAGTGCATGATGGGAACAGGGCAAACCAAACTACAAAAGCCAATTCTTACACTGGGAAGGAAACAAGCTTCCGGGGACCGGTTTCTGGCATTACAGCCGTCTTCGGCCCGGCTTGCTTGAATCCTGATGGTGCAATGAGCAAGGGACTCATGTCTGAGTATACCCTTCCACGCTTAGGGTGGACAAAAATATTTACAACAAGGGGTGGTGAGGGACAGAGTCTCTGAATTAAGCAGAATACTCTCACCCTGTCAAGAGATCAGGGCTAGATCCAACACCATTTTTTAGCTCATTGCACCATCCCAGTTTCAGAACCTGGCTGTATGCAAATTAGTCTGTTCCTGTCCCAGTGCATGATGGGAACAGGGCAAACCAAACTACAAAAGCCAATTCTTACACTGGGAAGGAAACAAGCTTCCGGGGACCGGTTTCTGGCATTACAGCCGTCTTCGGCCCGGCTTGCTTGAATCCTGATGGTGCAATGAGCAAGGGACTCATGTCTGAGTATACCCTTCCACGCTTAGGGTGGACAAAAATATTTACAACAAGGGGTGGTGAGGGACAGAGTCTCTGAATTAAGCAGAATACTCTCACCCTGTCAAGAGATCAGGGCTAGATCCAACACCGTTTTTTAGCTCATTGCACCATCCCAGTTTCAGAACCTGGCTGTATGCAAATTAGTCTGTTCCTGTCCCAGTGCATGATGGGAACAGGGCAAACCAAACTACAAAAGCCAATTCTTACACTGGGAAGGAAACAAGCTTCCGGGGACCGGTTTCTGGCATTACAGCCGTCTTCGGCCCGGCTTGCTTGAATCCTGATGGTGCAATGAGCAAGGGATTCATGTCTGAGTATACCCTTCCACGCTTAGGGTGGACAAAAATATTTACAACAAGGGGTAGTGAGGGACAGAGTCTCTGAATTAAGCAGAATACTCTCACCCTGTCAAGAGATCAGGGCTAGATCCAACACCGTTTTTTAGCTCATTGCACCATCCCAGTTTCAGAACCTGGCTGTATGCAAATTAGTCTGTTCCTGTCCCAGTGCATGATGGGAACAGGGCAAACCAAACTACAAAAGCCAATTCTTACACTGGGAAGGAAACAAGCTTCCGGGGACCGGTTTCTGGCATTACAGCCGTCTTCGGCCCGGCTTGCTTGAATCCTGATGGTGCAATGAGCAAGGGGCTCATGTCTGAGTATACCCTTCCACGCTTAGGGTGGACAAAAATATTTACAACAAGGGGTGGTGAGGGACAGAGTCTCTGAATTAAGCAGAATACTCTCACCCTGTCAAGAGATCAGGGCTAGATCCAACACCGTTTTTTAGCTCATTGCACCATCCCAGTTTCAGAACCTGGCTGTATGCAAATTAGTCTGTTCCTGTCCCAGTGCATGATGGGAACAGGGCAAACCAAACTACAAAAGCCAATTCTTACACTGGGAAGGAAACAAGCTTCCGGGGACCGGTTTCTGGCATTACAGCCGTCTTCGGCCCGGCTTGCTTGAATCCTGATGGTGCAATGAGCAAGGGACTCATGTCTGAGTATACCCTTCCACGCTTAGGGTGGACAAAAATATTTACAACAAGGGGTGGTGAGGGACAGAGTCTCTGAATTAAGCAGAATACTCTCACCCTGTCAAGAGATCAGGGCTAGATCCAACACCGTTTTTTAGCTCATTGCACCATCTCAGTTTCAGAACCTGGCTGTATGCAAATTAGTCTGTTCCTGTCCCAGTGCATGATGGGAACAGGGCAAACCAAACTACAAAAGCCAATTCTTACACTGGGAAGGAAACAAGCTTCCAGGGACCGGTTTCTGGCATTACAGCCGTCTTCGGCCCGGCTTGCTTGAATCCTGATGGTGCAATGAGCAAGGGACTCATGTCTGAGTATACCCTTCCACGCTTAGGGTGGACAAAAATATTTACAACAAGGGGTGGTGAGGGACAGAGTCTCTGAATTAAGCAGAATACTCTCACCCTGTCAAGAGATCAGGGCTAGATCCAACACCGTTTTTTAGCTCATTGCACCATCCCAGTTTCAGAACCTGGCTGTATGCAAATTAGTCTGTTCCTGTCCCAGTGCATGATGGGAACAGGGCAAACCAAACTACAAAAGCCAATTCTTACACTGGGAAGGAAACAAGCTTCCGGGGACCGGTTTCTGGCATTACAGCCGTCTTCGGCCCGGCTTGCTTGAATCCTGATGGTGCAATGAGCAAGGGACTCATGTCTGAGTATACCCTTCCACGCTTAGGGTGGACAAAAATATTTACAACAAGGGGTGGTGAGGGACAGAGTCTCTGAATTAAGCAGAATACTCTCACCCTGTCAAGAGATCAGGGCTAGATCCAACACCGTTTTTTAGCTCATTGCACCATCCCAGTTTCAGAACCTGGCTGTATGCAAATTAGTCTGTTCCTGTCCCAGTGCATGATGGGAACATGGCAAACCAAACTACAAAAGCCACGATCTGGGCTTACACCATATGAAATGGTATTTGGGAGACCGATGAACATTTGGGGAGTTCCTAAGCCACGCCCCATACATGATGTACCTTGTGTTCTGATGAGCGACTACTTAGCACAGTTCACTGATAGTTTGAGCTCTATTCATCAACAGGTTCGAGAAGCTCTTCCTGACAGATCTATTGGTGAGGCCCACGAACTCCCGCCTGGTGACCACGTGATGGTCAAGGTCTTCGAGAGGTCGAACAGCCTGGAGCCGAGGTGGCGAGGACCGGAGCAAATGCTCTTAGCTACGAGGACAGCGTTCGAGTGACAAACAGAAAGAACTGGGTCCATAGCACTCACTGCAAGCGAGTGTTGCCTACCTTGGTGGAACCTGCTGTGCTGACCGACCATTGAGAGATTCTGGAAACGGAGAAAGGCCACGCTATCTCACCTGACGAATCTGAGGGACTCTTCCCGGACCACACAATTTCTGGAGTATACCGATACCAGCTAAGACCGAAGAAAGAATCTGGAGTGTTGAAAAAGACTGGTTGAGCAACCGTCCTGGGTTTGTGAAACGGAGTGCTGATGTGGCAAGGGGGGATCAGTCCTACATGGTGACACCCGTCTGGACCCTCGGTGAAGAAACCAACAGCTGCCCAGGGCATAGAGCTCCAACGATTGTTTCAACAACGAAGTGATCATGTCTACAGGGAGATCAACTGTTGCTAAGATCTGTAATAAGAAGACCATGTGTGCTGAAGGATTTTTTGTTGCTATGGTGGCTATAGCAGTGACAACCTGGTTGGTTGAGAAAGTGGCTCCTGCTTGACAGCTTTTGATCGCCACTACTCCAGTACCAGTTGAGCATCATTACTTTACGCTTCCATATCAAGAACAAAAGCATCGACAATCCTACCTAAACAACAAGTTTATGCAGATGCTACATCATACTCACAATGCCACAAATACTACCAACTGTTGGGTGTGTGGGATGATACCTGCTCATCAGAAGAAGGGAGGAACACCTTTTATTCCTCTTCCTTTCTCGCATAATGGTTCTTGCCAAGCTTGGTTTGCACTTATAATTGTTTCTGAAAAGGCGGCAGTAGGACGGATTAATTATCATCTCAATAAAGTGTGTTATCCAGATGAAGATGGTAATCCGCGAGCTGAAGGAACTAAATGGGAATGGGAGGAGTATCGACCTGAGAATATTTCTACGCCATATGTTTTCCCAAATATGAGAACTATTGAGAACAATGGACCTTTTGTGATTTCTGTGACCAGAGCTAAAGCAGACTTATGTATAGGAAGTGTTGGGAGAATTCCAGTGGGGAGAAGTGAATGTACTACGGTATTGACTATTGAAGCTGCCAATAACAGCAGCTTCATATCCTCACATAATACATACTTTGTCTGCGGTAATAAGGGATATTACCAACTACCTGCTGGATGGTCTGGAATATGCTATGTGTCCTTTTTGTTGCCCCCTGTGTTTCTGGCACCTGCATCGTATCATCGAGACTTTAAGCTCTACAACGATATCTCTAAGAACAGATATAAGAGGACAATAAGTACTGATGAGGTGGACCCGACTGACACCACCTTGCAACAATATGTTGATTTCAATTTGGGCTTGTTTTTCTTTGTGGGTCCTGCATTAAACAGTAGAAAGATAAGACGATTGACTCGTTTTGTAGAAGCTGTGACCAATCAGACAGCTATGGCACTTGGGAACATTACGGATGAGCTGCAAGTTGTGAGGATTGTAGCACTTCAAAATCGTATGGTTCTGGATGTGATTCTGGCTGATCGAGGTGGTGCATGTCGCATCTTCGGCAGTAGCTGCTGTGTCTACATTCCTGACCACTCACCTTCAGTGTTTGATGCAATCTCTAAACTGCGTAAAATCGCTGCTCAAATTCATCCAGAGACTGGCACTTGGACTTTTACTAGCTGGATTTGGACACTTTTTGCCACTTGAGGCTGGAAGCTACTGACCATCCAATGTGTAATACTCATGATACTATTTACATGTTGTGTATGTATACAATGTGGTCCAATGCCCTGCTCCGTCTGTATTTCTGCCTGTACACCTGCCAAGCGAAATGTTGCAGAAATGAAAGCACAACGTTAATTAAATAAAGAGGTCACTGAAATGATGAACATCAATGTACAGGAGATGCACCTAGATTACTCCAAATGAACGAATGTCTTAATCTAATGCTAAACGGGTCGTCTGTTGTAAATTAGCACCGATCGGGGTTAGCATTTAGCTGAAGCCATCTTGTATTCGGCAGCCATCTTGTCTGCCATGTGCTCACCATGTGCTCTGTCCTTCCATGCTGTTGTTTGTTCTTGTACTCTGCTTAGAGACAGACTATATTTAGGCTCTGCTACTCTGCACATGCGCAGAGGAAACTGAAACTGTTCAAACCACATGTCCTAGTCTGTAACTGTCAGGGTATTTCTGTCGGAACCAGCCAACTGTTAGCTCCACCGTACTGTTGACAGTGCATTTCTGTATGACCTTTTATGTATGTAACCCTTTTGTTCTGTACCGCCTTCTTTTGAGCCCCTGTGTGGGTATAAAAGGACCATGCTCCTTCTGTTCAGTGTGCTACTTCATACACTACCGAAGGGTGTTGTGTGAATTGGTTCCACCTCATGAGGTTTATTAATGAAAGCTTTGTTTTATATTCCAGTTTCCGTGCCAACTTCTATCCTATTGGTCTGAGGACTTTGTGCAGAGAAGGGCGAACCCCTAGCACTTGTAGGCCTGGCTGAGGCCCACCCCGACACTTGGTGTGTGGCACCACAGTGCAGTGTGCAAGAGCAGGTAGAAGCCAAGGACTCCTCCGTAAAGAAATTTCATCACAGGTTTCTATAGGCAGAGAGGGCGGAGATGGAGGCGGGGTTTGTCACTGGAAGCAGTGGAATACAGGGTGCACTTCAGTGTCGGGTCAAACCACTTTTCAGCAGTGAGAGGACATCTAACATATATACAGGACGGGGGCGTGCATATCACTTGTAGGCTGCGAGCAGCGCAGTGCTAGCAACGTCGCTAGTGCCCTTCCATGCTTTGAAGTTATGATGCTCTCATGCCACCATTTTGGTAGGTGCTGTGTTTCCCATTCTCTGGAATGAGAGGAACTGTAGGAACTCTGGGGCATATTAGCAAGAACTTCATTAAAATTATAGCAGTTTTAGCGGCGCTAAAACAGCGATAATGGGCTTGCTAATATGCGTTATAGAATTCCAATAGAAGCCCAGGTTAGATGTGCAGGACATCTAAACGGGCTTCTACTGGAATTCTATAACGCATAGTAGCAAGCCCATTATCGCAGTTTTAGCAACAATAGAGACAATAGTCTCTCTGACCTGTTTTTATTGGTTTAATGACTCTGGGCACTTTACCACTGCTGACCAGTACTAAAGTGCATATGCTCTCCCTACTGTAAATTGCTTTATGTGATTGGTTTCCATGATTGGCTTATTTGGTTTACTGTCAGTCCCCAATAAAGTGCACCAGGAGTGCCAGGGTTTGTAAATATAAATGCTGCTGGTGGGCCTGCAGCACTGGTTGTGCCACCCACAGAAGCGGCCTAGTAAAATGTGTCTAGGGTCTGCCACTACAGAACCTGTATGCAGTCTAGTACTGTCATGCTGGCTGGGCAAGTGCACACACTTGCCAGCCTTAAACCTTATCTTTGCTTCATATTAGTCACCCCTATGGTAGGCCCAAGGACAGGGTACCTTGTAAGCATAAGGTAGGACATGCCCTGATGTGTGTGGCATGTCCTAATAGTGAATTACAGCCATTTTCGTTTTCACTATTGTAAGGCTACCTGTTCTCATAGGCCAAGATGGGCTGCTGGAATTATTACACCCTATAATCCCAGCAGGCTCAGGGAACATGGTAGAAGGTTGAAGTATGCCTGAACTCAGAATAATAAAATACTTACTTTAGTAAAGTGTATTTTAATATCCTGAGTTTGCAAATGCTACTTTGAGAAAGTTAGCATTTGCTTGCCTAACCATTTCAGCCCGCCTCTGCCAGGATGTGTATCTGGTGTCTGGGTTTTGTGAGTGACAGGGCTGGGGATGACAGGTGGTGAATAGAGGGATTACACCAGAGTGTGTGGTGGGAGTGCCCCTTGACTCTGAATAGGGCTGTGCTCTGCCACCACAATGCTGGCTCCGCACCCTGGGGAGCGACTGATGACTCTGCCCTGCACCTGGGGCAGGAAGAGGGAAAACTGACAACAGAGTGCTCCTGACTGTACTTGTCATCACAATGCTGGCTGCACCTCCTGATGTCCCTGCCCTGCACACTGAAAAAAGTAGCCAGGGCCTGAAAATCAAAGTGCTCAGAGACTGACTGGATTAGGCAAAGGCCCCCTGGCCTGCAAGAACAAAAGTAATGGTGTATAAAAGTAGGAGCCCTGCTCCCAAGAAATCAGATCCTGTTGACGCCAAGAAGAAACTCTGCCTGAAGAAAAGGACCTGGGAAAGCTGCATGGAGGACTACTGTCTCTAAATCGTAAGAGACTGGCCTGTGGTGGGTGCCTTGCTGCAAGAAGGAGAGAGGAAGAAAAGACTGAGAGACTTTTGAAATTCAACTTGTGCATCTTAAACAATCTCCAAGGGCTTGCTTGTGAACTTGCCCCCTGAACTGAGCCCCAGGACCATTGGGCTCTATCCCCCTGGAAAGAGAAGCTGCTGTGAGTGCTGCATTTCCCCGCAGTTCAACCTGGGAGAAGCTGAGCATGTCGTGGACATCCGCCACGCACTCTGAAAAGCCCTGGGCACCTTGATCCCGCCGAGCAACGCGACTTCTGCCTGTCAAACCCCCAGTTCGCATCGCAAAGACCAGCCCCGCTGGCCTAAGCACCGTGACTGCCGCCTACACGAGCCATAGCTCGCACCGTAAGAAGGGACCTCGCCCTGTGCCTGCTTTCCCCCTTGTGAACTGTCCTGGTGAAAGCACCTACCGCTGTTTGTGAGCGGCTGCGGCATGTAGCGTGGCTGGGTACGTATGTCCCGTACCCTTCGACTTATACTGCTGCTTCACCACGCACTCAAGTGTCTGCCCCTTTTCAGGAGCAGTGCGTACATCGCGACGAAGAGCTGCCCCCCAACGCACCTTCCCCACCAAGTACAGTGACCAACTAGCTCCCCGAACCGTATCTTGCACCACAACGAGGAAGACACCGCGACGTGAGGCATTGGCTCCCCCTTGCTTGTCCGCACCTAACCAAGAAGCAAAGGTACTGTAACTGGCATCACCGTGCGGGTCGCACTGACCCCCGACGACTCGCACCGCCTGCATGCTCTAAGGCCCCTTGAACGCCTCGAGCTGTGCGTGCGCTTTGCCTGGTGAAAGTCTGTGCCCCTACGCCTGAAGGTACGAGTCGCATAAGCTTAGTACGACTCGTACCCCTTGTCCTGGATGCGTGAGAGTCAGTAGGGCTTTTCCTTTGGGCCTCGTACGACGCTTACAGAAGCGCTACGATGCGCTCAAGCCCCAACGAACAGCGCACCAACGTGTTAGGCATTGCCTGCAACCCTGTGAAGCCGTCTTCAGAACCTTTTACCTCATCTAAGTATTGAACAGTGCCTGAAGAAAAGTGAACTTGTTTTTTAGAGGTATTTAACCCTTTTTAAGGAGACTGAACATTGTGATATTACGAACTGTGGCATCATTCTAGAAGTAGCTGGAACCCTATTAAGTTGATAAAACCTGTAATCAAAGCCTGCTTGAGAGTATATATATAAAGAATATATTTTTACAGAACAAACAGTCTTGTGTCCCTGTGTGGTGGGTTAATGGTTTATTTTGTGTGTTATGTCAAGTGCTTAACCATGCGTACTCTGGAGTTTAGCCTTGCCTGCTCGCGCCACGCCGGCCAGAGGGTAAGCAGGGGTTATTTCTAGGAGTTGTCCTTTGCCCTGACTTCGAGGAGAGGGTCTCTGTTTGTCACAAGTGAATACTTGCGCCAACCAGAGACCCACAATTCTAACAGTGCCAAAAGTACAGAATAAAAAAAAAGCTTGGCAGCGTCATCCATGACCTTGTAAGTCGAGTCTACCAGACATAACTGACTCAAGGCTTACCTTAATCTGTGACCCAAGGGCTTTCGACAGACAGCTACTCACTTCCTCCCGAAACGGTTGAATCTTCAGGCATAGCATGAACATATGCAGATCATCTTCATTGGGACTATTGCATTTGGGACATGCCACCATAGCGCCTGGACCAAATTTAGAAAGTCTTCGTGGAGACCAATACGCCCTGTGCAACGTGAAGAAATGATTCCTTCTTAAATTCGCAGGCTTAACTATTTTATAAAGCATAGTGATTGTTACTTGCCATTGGTCTTCTGTCGCGATCCCAGGCAAGCTGTTCCTCCACAGGGTCTCAGGTAACTTGAATGGGTCGTCCTCCATTTCCAACATCAGCCAATACCAAAGTGATATTTCTTTCTTAAACACAACATTAGAAAATAGCTTGTCCTCAAACTCGTTGTACAAACCAATTTGACCACCTGGTCCAGCCGACCAGCTCTGAATTTGTAAGTACTTAAATCTGGAGAAACAACGCCCCCATATCTCCTCACCTCCCCCCAACAGATTAGCTTTCCGTCCGGGAATAAGTCCTTCCACCTCTGCAGACCCATCTCATTTAGTGGTTGAGCCAACAAATCCCTGGACCAAAGTGGAGATCCCGGCGAGTCCCAAATCATAGCCATTTGACTATAGTAAGGAATCTTCAAAAGTCTCCTAATTCTGAACCAAGTCTCTGCTATGTCCCTTAAAACCTTTAACCTGACATTTGAAAAAAAAATTCGGATCAACGAATTTGTACATAAAACCTTTTTCATTACATTTTTGTTTCCTGAGCATGGCTTCAAACATTTTACCAATCACCGTGTTGGTCGGGATATTCAACAGCATCCTACTGTTTTTCAATAAGAAAGCCCATGAATAATATTGTAAGTCTGGAACTGCTAAGCCTCCTTTAACAAGTCTTCTCCTAAGCTTCTTCCAGGATAGGCGCGGACCTTTTGATGCCCACAAAAAAGTACTAATCTCACTTTGGAGACTTGCAAACCAATCCCTCTTAAACATCAGGGGAATCGTTTCAAATAAAAAAGTTAATTTGGGCAACAGCATCATTTTAACCAAGTTTGTCCGACCAAATATTGTGAGTGGCAAATACGACCACCCTCTTAAGCTGGCACTTATCTCCTTTTTTATCTTAATAAAATTCAACTTAGTGAGGTCTGCATTGTTCTGCGTAATCCTTACTCCTAGATACCTCATCTCATTTTTACATATAGTACCCTCAGTGTTCATATTCCAGGCCATAATTTCTGTTTTGTCTTTGTTAATATCATATCCTGAAACAGACCCGAACTTCTTCGTTAAATCTAAAAGAGAGGTCATAGATTTTTGTAAATTAGGAGTATATATAATTATATTGTCCCCATATAAACCAATTTTTCTGGACCAGCCTTCAAACTCAAAGGGTGAAATATCTTCATCGGACCTTATCCTACTCGTAAGAGGCTCTATGTATAAATCAAATAAAAGTGGTGACAACGGACACCCTTGTCTAGTGCCTCGCATGATCGACACTGGCTGAGTTAGTGTCCCGTTAACCAATACCCTGGAGGTAGGAGCTTGATATATTGCCGATAGAGCTTTACTGAAATGTACTCCTAAATTAAGGTGTTTTACCAATGCCTGCAAGTAGGCCTTTCTGATCTTCATGAACTATTTGTGGAATAACAACATCCAGCCTATTTGCAAATATTTTAGCAAAAAACTTATAATCGGTGTTGAGCAATGAAATAGGCCAGAATGATTCCACAGACTTGGGGTACTTTCCTGGCTTTAACATTAGTGAGATGTTAGCCTCATTCCAAGAAGGAGGCAGGGACGCATCACCCAAAAATATCCCGTTAAATAGTTGACAAATAATTGGTGATATTTTTCCGGCCAGTAGTTTATAAACTTCAGCAGGGAGACCATCCGGTCTGGACGCCTTACCTCTCTTCCCCTCACTAATGACCTTCTCAACCTCAGACCCAGTAAACTACTGATTCAACTCCTCATTCAGTTCATCAGATATAGGGTCTAACAATGTCACCCAAGTTTGGACATCCTTTTCTTCGAATACCAAGTCCTCATAAACTTTCCCAAAATAATCAAAAAATGCAGCTGCTATCACTTTATTGTCTGTAATCATCGGACCGTCTCCTCAGACTTAACCTCTTTAATTAAATTTCACACCTGATCACTCTTTGTTTTCCACGCCAATAGTTTACTACACCCACTTCTCCTTAACTCTCTCCCTCAGTATTCCCACTAATTCTGCCTTTAATTCTGCAAGATCTTGAAGGGACTTCTCATTGGGGCTACTACTGCTAATTTTTGTCATAGCCACCTCTAAATTACAAATCCTCTCCTCGAGGGCTGTAATCCTTCCATAGTGGAGTCTCCTTTTTTTTGCCGCCAAAGCTCCCAATCTCCCCCGTAAAAACGCTTTATAAGTGTCCCAAACAATCTCTATCCTGGCTGATCCCTGGTTCTTTTAAAAAAAAATAGTTTAGGCTCCTCCTTCAGAACCTCCACCGCTACAGAATCTGCGAGTATTGTACGATCTAATGTCCAGACTGAACCCAAAGTGCCTTCCCCTATTGTCGGATGGAGTATTATAGCTGAATGATCCGACAAACGAGCTCCAACATGACCCAACATGACCCACCTGAACTACCGAGTCGACCAACCCCCTATCAAGCAGAAAATAATCAATCCGGGATTTATGATTATATTTTCTATTATGAAATGTAAATCCTAGCTGCTGACTGAACCTATGTCTCCAAATATCACATAGACCAAACTGGGAGATCAGTAACCTAACTCTATTAGACATTTTAGGGTTAACCGCTGCTCTACTACCTTCAGAACGATCTAACCTATGATCCAATACTGTATTAAAATCACCCGTCATGATGATCTAGCCACATCATCTAGAGGTTCTATATTGTCCTGGTTCGGACCATAGTAACCCACCAAAATAAAAACCTGCCAACACACCTTTAATTTAACAATCAGCCATCTACCTCCTACACTGGCCGCTTTCCTTCCAGCAAAATATTTAAACCATGCTTAATCAACACTGCGACCCCTTTCGTCACAGCTGTCTGAGGCGAGTAAATGACATGGGCCAACCACCTTTGAGCCAAAAACAACTTCCTACTCTCTTCCCCTGTTAGATGCGTCTCTTGTAATATTATTATCTGAGCCATAGACTCCTTCAAATAATTCAAAATCAAATCCCTTCTTCTTTTCTCACGCATTCCATTTACGTTCCAAGATAGTATTCTCAACTCTCGAGACCTACCCCCACTCCTCCCAGACATAAAAATTGATTTTTCTCACTCCCACTCCCATTCTTCCACTAACAACAAAAGAGCTAATGAGGAATCTTCCAAATGTTTTAACCCTGTCCCACTTTCCACCCCCACCCAAAGAACAACCTAAACTCCACCCCCCCTCCCCCTCCCTGGAAAACCCATCCGAATTGCCCCTGGCTATTAAGCCCTATGAGTGCCTTTTGGCGGAATTGTTAGAGAAACTTACACTTTAAACAAATAATTAAAGTACACGTATGAATTCTTTTAAACAAAAATAAAGGAGCAAAAGCATTACCTGATTATGCATCACCAGGTTGACATTGTTCCAAAAAGTTATCAACCTCCTCCACGAAACGAAAAGAGTGCATTTTATTATTCCACATAACCTTTAGCATCGTGGGGAATTTCAATTGGACCTAAGCCCCCAACTTCCTCACCGGCTCAATCCTTTTGCCAAGCTCCCATTGTCTGTTGGCTGTCGCCGGCGATAGATCAGACCTAACCTCCACCTTTACACCAGCTACTTCAATTGTTTTTTCTTAAGGGCACTAGCTAGGATTTTTTTTTTTAGAGTATATGACATAAAGTTAACCAAGATTCTCCTAGGTTTGGCCCGATTCGGGTTCAGCCTGAAGGGATCACGATGCACTCGCTGAATATCCCTCGCTATGTCCTCCTCTGTCTCCTCCAACTGTAACCCGGTCTTTAGTAGCTGCACTACATAGTTCTTTATATCTGTTCCTTCTTTGCCCTCCGGGAGTTTCAGGATTTTCAAATTATTCCTTCTCTGCATGTTTTCCAACCTTTCCACCCTTTCCTCCTATTCTCTCTCTTTAATTTTGACTTTCTCTAATTCCTTTCGGTTATCCGTCACTTCCTGTCTGAGATCCTTAATGTCCAAAGCTAATGCCACTGTACGGCTGCTTAGCTCATCCATCTTTTTCTCTAACAAACCGCAAGCCGCCCTAATACTTTCCTGGTTTAACTCAGAAATCTCAAACCTTTTATGCATGTCCGAATTAAATTTTTTAAGCAAAGAAATAACAGACCCATCAGTACCCTCTTGCTCTGCTTCTGTCTGTATCAGCTGAACCCCCTGATCTAATTGCATTCCCTCAGCATCCCGTATGCTTGGACTATCGGTGGGGACAGTGCTAAGCCCAGGAGCATTTACTTCTGGGGACAAAACCTGCTGCATTACAGTTACATTCACCCCATCCTGAGCCTTTGGAGCTTCGACCACATCCTCTTCCTCCATCTCCAATGATAAAACTTGAAAGAGGTTTGGACTTAGATGAATAGACTAATCAACTGAGTCTGTATCAGAAACCTTTCCCAAAGCTTTCCCGGTAGCGACCAAAGTGAATTCCCTGCCTAAGTTATACTGTCTGGTTTCATGAGGTATCAATGAGCCCACTGATTTAGTAATAGCCCCCCCCTTCAAAATCAAAGCCTTTGGTAGAACCTTGAAAAATGACTTAAGAGAGGGGGTTACCTTAATCCTTTGCTCTAAAAGCTCTCCCTTTCCAAAGTTCTTACTAATTTTACTATTGTTACTGTTATTGCTTGTCTTGACCGTGAGCCTGCTCTTAGCCTTGATCTCAGACAGCTCTTTGTTTTTGGGGGCACCAATCTGATTTAATAAAGCCTTCTGTGACTCCCTACCTGCGCTCCTTAACGCGTACCTAGAAGTTCCACTAACATCTCTTGGTACCGCAATTTCCAAACCCACATTAGACTCCTTGGCACAGTTCACCACAGCTGCTTTGTTATGGAGCTGAGGTCCCTTAACTCCAGAAGTAGAAATGTTTTGAGGTTGTTTTCTTATGCAGCCATACGGAAAAGGTGCCTTTAACACTGTTGACGGAGAAGACTGATCGTTTGCTCACTCCTGCCTACCGTCCTGCCTACCGACCTGCCTATCAGTCCCCCGGCCTCTTCCTTGAAAACAGACTAGCTGCCGCCCGGCGACTTTTACCGAGCCCCGAAGCTACTCTGTCCCAACTTAGCTCAGCTTGTGTTGCTGGCTCCGGCTCCAGGTCCGCCTCCTCCTGTGACGCCAAGCCGCGATCTGCTACGCCCGCCATGCACCATACACCGGCCACGGCAGCTAGCTGGCTGGTTACCAATTTCCTGAAATGAACACACCGCAGTCGTGCCGGATACAAGATTTACGAAGGAAGATACCACATTCAAAACCACTCCGACTCTCGGCTGCCTCAAAACGCCATACGGTACTGTGTCACAGTCTCTTACACGCCGCCCGTCACAAGAGCACCCGCAGCCTGCAACTAGCCGGCCGCCATGTTTTCCGAGCCTCTAGCCTCCCAATCTCTCCTCATGGCCGGGCTATTTATGTACTATTTATGTACTCATGAAAGCTGGCCCTTAACTGCCACTGTGCGTGCAACTTTTATTTTATGCAGGCACTTGTCAGGTCCGTGATTTGGAGGTACTCTGGTGAAGCCTATGACGACGTCTCTAACTTTTATATTTGAGACTATTTGGGACACCTATTTTGCTGGTGAGTCAGTTTACCTGTAATGAACTGCACCTTCCTTTTGTTTGAAAGCACCATCGCCAGGTTGCGGTGCAGTGTGGTGGTAGTTTGTTTTAGCAGCGCGTGGGAGTCAGGAGAGGTGAGACACTGTCTAACTATTATTTCTGGTGTCCGCCTATACTTTGCATTATTGGGCATCTCTTATCTGCTGTGTTGCCATTCAAATGTTTAAGCACAAGCTATCAACAGCGCGCGCAATCCTACCTGCATGAAGATGTGCGCAGCTCCGGTGGACCTTCTGCGATGTTTGTTCCTCTCCCTGCCTGCTCTGGGACATTTTGGAGCACAAAAACACCTAGAGCCACCCGGCATCCAAGCTAACAGCATTCCGCCATCTTGTGTTTGGCGCGTCCTATCAAGACTAGTGCAGCTCCCAGCATACTACGCGCTCTGCAAACCACGTTCTTCCCTCAATAAAGTTTTGGGAACGTTGCAGAGTTATGTTCAGCTGCAGTGCATGTCCTTGTGACTTGTAAAGGAATTGTGTCCAGGGAAGTTGCATCATGCAGATCGTCTGCGTCTCTTGGCTTGTTTCCCACGAGTGCAGCTACAGGACACTAATAGGATGAAGTTACTGCGCAAGTTTATCGGAAGGTTACAGATACTTGCAGCTTTTGGACAAGGGTTTTTCTTTGGGTCTATACATTAGGTGAGAGACCGCTCACCGTAGTTTGAGACTTTCACTTCATTATATTGCTTGCCTTTATAATGCATGTCCTGTTTTAGTGTGTGTGTGCTTATGGTCGTGTTTTGTTCCTAGGACCCTTATCAGGAGTGGGTCAACGACCTATCCAGTTTATTATTGCACTGTGTACTCTTCTTTGGGGAGGTTATGAGGGTGGTATACCCTGTCATGAGGAGGTTTAGTGGGTGGTCGGTGCCCCCAATTCTATTTGTGGTCCTGTGTGTACCCACTTATGCGCTGGTTTGGGGTCTGGTGTACCTTGTCATGGGGTGGTTGAGGGGGCAGTCAGTGATTTAATTCTGCTCTCTATGGTGATGGATACCCTGCGGTGTACCCTGTCATGGGGAGGTTGAGTGGGTGGTTAGTGTCTTAATTTCAGATTTTCAGTGTCCTGAGTCCATTTTATTTTTCAGGTGTTTACAGTGTACCCATGTATGGGGAGGTTGTGTGAGCGGTGAGTTCTCAAGTCAAGTTTTTATTTAGTGTAGAGTGTAAGCATGGGCGGATTTTGCGAATTGGCAATCCGCGAACTTGCGTATTTACGGATTCGCAATCCGCAAAATCCGCGAACTCTCGCGAATTTGCGGATTTTTTTTTTGTGTTCGCAAGGGTTTCTGCCAGTTCGCGAGGGTTGTGTACCAGTTCGCAATTGCGAACTTACTTGTCGGCTCGCAACGGCCGCGACTATGTTGTTTCTACGTCTGGTTCATCATCACAGGTTCACAGCACCCTCTGTTTCTCCACTGCCACCCTCTGGTACACCCATGCCACCCTCTGGTACATCACTGCCACCCTCTGGTTGGTTTATCACTGTAGATTATGGGGGTGAAAAAAAGCAAGCACGCCTGCCCTGCTTCAACTGACATGAATTAATTTGGGGTTGATTAATGTGTCACTGAATTTAAACTTCCAGTCTGGCTGGCACCTGCTTCCTTATCTGTAATTTGCTTTCTGTTGCAGTGCAATTTTATTTCACAGGACCTTTGTGGCCTACTTGTAGCTATTCTCTGAGCCTGCTGTGAGGGTCAGAGCAGGGTCATAGAATAGTTGCAAGTAGGCAACTGAACTCTGAAGGGGCCCCTCAGGAAGCACTACAGGGAATGGTTACTAATGATAAGATTGAACTTTTGCACCTGCTGAGTGCTTTCAGTTTTGTCTGTAATTGCTTTCTGTTGCAGTGTAATTTTTTTAACAGGACCTTTGTTGTATACTTGTAGCTATTCTCTGAGCCTGCTGTGAGGGTCAGAGCAGGGTCATAGAATAGTTGCAAGTAGGCAAATGAACTCTGAAGGGGCCCCTCAGGAAGCACTACAGGGAAAGATTACTAATGATAAGATTGAACTTTTTTGCACCTGCTGAGTGCTTTCAGTTTTGCAAAAATCCAAATATCCAGCAGCATCCACAAAAAGTAACCCTTCCAGGTCAAGATCCAAATCAAAGTGACCAGCACATGAAGAAAGCACTGGGAGGAGCCTGCTGGACAGGAAAAGGAAGTTGGAGACTGTGGGGCACTTCCTTCCTCCCCCCCCCCCAAATGGACTCCTTGCAAAGAAAAAGTGCAGGCAAATGTCAACCTGAGGAGTTATTCTGATAAAAATCATAATTTTCAAGGTTTATGCTGCCTGCTGGAGGATTTCTTGTGCGAAATTGCAAATTTTGCAATCTCGCAATTGTGAGATTGTCGCTGCCCGCCGCATCTACGTGTTCGCAAGTGTTTACTCCCGCGAAATTGTGTAGTATTCTAGTTGGCAAGTGCGACCAAGCAAAAAATCCGCATCGCACGGATTTTACGAATTTTCGGCAAGTTCGCGAGAGTTCGCGGATTGCGAATTTGCCGAAAATCCACAAAATCCGCGAGCGGAACGGATTTTACGCCCATGCTTAGTAGAGTGTACCTATTTTGGGGAGGTTGTGGGGCCAGTCAAATGCTCCACTACGGTGTACCCTTCAATGGTGAGGTTGTGGGACCAGTCAATGCTCCAATTTTGGCTTCTATGGTGATGTTTTACCCTACAGTGTACCCTTTAATGGGGAGGTTAATGTTCCTTTTCTTTAGGTTGTGGGGGCAGTTAGAGCTCCAGCTATTCTCTCTAGTATAAGAGTGTACCCTTTTACGGGGAGGTTGTGGGGACAGTGCGTATACCAAAGTCATGCCCTCACAATTTTATTCTTTCCCAAGGGAGGGGGATGGGGCATGCCTAGTTATTCTTCCTAGTAATTATTCCTCTATTTTTCATGATGTATTACACCTATTGGCATATGCACTTTGAAATGTTTCTTTTCATGCTTATGTTATTTCTGGTGTATCGTTTATAATTACATTTCCTATATTGCACTCCTTTGCTGTTTTATTCCCTAAGGAAAGAGGATGTACCATAAACTAGTTCTTGTCTCTTCCCTACTGCTCAGCTGGAATATGTGATGACCTCATGGAATGTTTGGGTGCCTGTGTGTGTGTCGAGCGTCAGTTGGTGAATGCAGGTTGAGCAGCAGGGAGGCAGTTCCTGGTGGGGCTCTGCTTCATCTACTCTTTACCTTCTACTCATCTATCCTGGAACCAAGATACAATAAAGATATCTTGTTTGTACACTCGGCCTGTGTATCTTCCATTTACACCACTATTCTCACAGGAAGGGTTGATTTTTATAGCGCAACAAAAAACAAAGATTTCCAGAAACTGTGTACATGTGCATGCCAAGCTAGTGAGAACTAACTGAGCGCTGTCTCTGTAATGTACACACCTTTGTAACACAGTACACACGTGCACGACTAAGCTGCTGTGGTGCTGGTGGTCAAGGTAACTGCATGTGTTGCGAAACAGTGTATAGCGTGAAGTGCCAGTGCCTTCTTCTAAGGTAGGTCTCCTATTAAGGTATCTGTGCACGTCTAAAGCTTCAGATTTGGTCACAAGGGTACACATTTTGTGCCTCACATAATGCATGATGATCTAGCAGGTTCCTTCCTGGTCGCCACACATTTCATAATCTCCGCCGACTGTGGCATGTTACGAACAAAACTGCAGCCCAATACCCCAACGCAGTGTGCAGTGCTCTCGAACTGGAGTAGGCCTTCGACTCTCTCCATTGGGACTACATGCACGGGGTGCTGCAACAGTTTGGAATAGGCCAGCTTGGGCAAAGATGGATACAAATACTATAAACGGCCCCAACTCCCCATGTGAGGATGGGCAAGTGCATCTCTGATCCCTGGCAGATACACAGAGGTAGAGTTGCCCCCTATCCCTGAGTTTGTTTTACATGGGATTGAAACCTTTGGCTGCTCATTTGCATGGGCACGGAGCTACCTGGGGGATACCGATTAAAAACCAGACCCATATAATCTTTTGTATACAAATTATATTTTGCTATATGTCCAAGATGCATCAATGGATCTATCTTTATTAACCCAGATCTTATCAGATTGTTCATCTCTATTGGGTCTCTGAGTAAATTAGGCCAATTCATGCCTTTTCCTCTTGCAATAGACGTGCTTGCTACCCCCTAAGCCAAGGCTCGATCCCCAGTTGCAGACGGAGAGACCAGGTTTCAATACAAAGGGATCAATATATATCCTTCTCCCACTTACCTTAGTCGACACCACCCAGAGACCCTTTCCACATTGAAGCTGCCAGTGGAAGCGGGGATTTGGCTCTCTCTGATTTTGAATGTCAATACCTATCGGCCCAGTTACAATGGGTGGGCTACTGGCTTACTTGCTGTTCTCTTCATGAAAAGGGATTCTCTAAAGCCAAAGACCTAAAGACCTATTTCTAAATGGGGAGCTGATGGACTTCCCAACTTTAATGGGCAAACATGACCTCCCGCCCAAACAATTTCATGTAGGAACACATAAAGCATTCCCTCCAGAAGCCTTGTCTCATTTAAAATGTGTTACCACCTACAAATGCCGTCTATCAAACTCTTCAAAAGGAGGGTAGCTAGGCAAGCTAGTCAGGTGGCTCTACAGAGCCTTCTTGCAACGTAAGGACCAACACTGTAACACACTGCACAAGGCTTCTGAGGCAGACCTAGCTAATTCTATACATGACTCAGACTGGTGGAAGGTGCTGGCTTACCCCCACAACGTGGCACACATGGCACGCTTCAATTGCATCCAATTCAATATCCTCAATAGGGATTACTATAACTGCCAAAATGAATAGGATTTTTCCAGGGGCAGCTTTGAGCTGTTCTCTTTACCTGAAGCCATGCTCAAACATTTGCTATGGTCACGCCCCAACTTCCAGCCAAATAGGAACAGGGTCTTACATGTGCTTACTGACACGACAGGCCTCACAATTCACAATACACCAGCGGGGGCTGCTCCTTGGCCTCCTACCTCACACGCGGTCACATTCCTGGATCTGGCTCTAATCTTAGCTAAACACTCCATCACCATGCAGTGGAAACATAATAACACACTGACAGTCCCAAGCCAGTTGGGGAACCTGGCGGCTCTGAGCTACACACTCTGGGCTGCAGGCGCCATTGACAGGGGCTCGTTTGCCAGAGGGGAGCGGTAACGGAGGGAAAGCAAGACTGGAATCGGCATGTAAAACATACCGTAATCACGCAGATTAGGAATGCCGCAGATACACAGGCTTGATGTCCCTGAAGGAGGTCGGAGGTCGTATCTCCCAAGTCGATGCACCCAGCTAAACTCGGTGGAAACAAGTGAGGTACTGGGTTTTTAAGAACCGGCACAGAACCGGCAACCCAGCGGTATCAGGGTACACCCAGAGACCTCGGGTTCTTCCCTGATCCAGACCACAGAAACTCAGAGTCTTCTAGGTGAAGTCAAAGATCTATTTATTGGCTGCAACCAAGGTAACAAGTGTCCTAGAAGTACAACACACGGGGAAGTATATTCTCAGGAGACTGCTCGAATTTACAAAGTCAGGCTTCTCTCTTTATACAGAATATTCGGCTTCAGGCAAGCATTCTTCGAATTTGCAATATATCATTTACAGGTTTTGGTTACAAAGGAAAAGCAGAGTCATGATGACATGTACATATTTCACGTCGTGCTGCCCGCAACAAATCACCTGGCAAGGCCCAACATTTCATCAGATATCAGTGGACCCCCAATAAAACAGCTACCTCCCCACCATAAAGTAAGTGAAGCAAAAAGAGTAGAGACAGATGGGAGCAAGATACGGCAGGTGTGCGCGCTGAAATGGTTTTATGGCCTGTTGAGCCCTGATGCTATCTTTTTCGGCCACTGGGAGGGGAACTGACCTAACGAGTTCGGCCTGGGGCAATGGTTCCAACTTGCACAGGTCATAGGAAAGTCGATTAAGGAGTATGTGTCCTTGTGGAATTGAATTCAGCTGGATTAAGGCCTATGTAAAGGGCAACACATAAATGGAGACCAAGGGTTCAGGACGTGAATGACGATTTCGAGGTGAAATCGTCACCCGAATATACTGAAAATATCTGTACATGGTGTGCTCGTCATTCTCGGTCTTTTGATACCAAATTCGTCATGTTTCGACAAGGTTTTAATTCTCGAGTCCAGAACGATTACATGAATCCAGAATCTTCAGAACCACACACACTCCTTTTGCCCTTACATAGGCAATTAATCTATCCTCATGTTAATCTGAGTCCAGATCTATATTCCTAAAGTCATTGAGATGTTGCTGTAACATCATTCTAGTACTTAGTTCATCTCTTGACACAGGCTTCCTTACACATGATGTAACACATAGGTCACATATTGCAGGAGCACACTGTATGCACAGACAGAACAGAAAAAGAATGGCTAAGACCATCCCAATGACCATTAGAATTTTCCATCCCCAGGCGGACATCAGTTCCCAGAGCCATCCCATTAATGACCAATCTCCTTTATCCACATGAATAGATTCGGAAATCTTATGTAGTTTGGAGATGGCCTGGTATACTGTTGGGGTGTTATCAGGGATGAAGATACAGCAACTAGATTGGATCAATCTGCATACCCCACCTCGGTCTGCAAGTATGACATCTAAAGCGACCCTGTTCTGAAGGGTCATAAGTCGATCCGACTGGAGCTCAGCAGTCAAGTTACTAAGGGCACCAGCAGTTTCAATCACGGTGGACTCAACGACCCTTGTCAATTGCCTTATGTTTCTGCTGTTAGCCATGGATCCCCAGAACGGCAGAAAACGCTTTGCAAAGTCCCCAAATTCTTGACCTGCAGTGTCTTCTTCACTCAAAACACCTCTAGCTATCCTTGTCCTGTGGTAGTCTGCCGCTGCTGCGTAGGTGGGAGGCAACAGAAATGAAACAAAACATGAGCCCGAAAAGTCAGGGGGCAACCATGTATAGGCTCTATCGTGGCAGATGAAATAGGTACCCTTAGCTGCTAAAAACGCAGGGGAAGTCTGAGATCCAAAAACATACGTTTCAGTACAGACACTCTTCCCTAACTGAGCCCTGGGATTCGTGCCATTACCTTGCAGACACAGATGACCCTGATGGGGTACAATCCAGATCGGGGATGATCTCTTGGCTCGCTATTTCTCACTCAGAGTAGCCCCATATCCAGTCATGTTACATCCTATGTATAATAGCGTTTCATCTCTCGGGATAGTCTCATAAGAAATACCTTCCTTAATCATGTCTACTATACCCTTGACTAGAGCACTTTTTCTGGGATTGTCTGTTACAGAACGCAGGGGGTAGATTTCGTGTGCATATATGAACATTGTCCTATATGCCCATACAGAACCATTGTGACTGAATGGCAGGACCAGATAAGGGATACCTTTATCCGTGGTGTGAGGCATAAGACCGCACACCCAACAGTTCGTTTTTTTCATTACAAGTTGGTGTTGGTGTAACAACTGAACAAAGGAGTTATTGATGAACTCCAATCTCCTATTTGATTCGTGGTCAGGCAGAGGGTGGAAAGAATGAGAGGAAACAGTAGGAGGAGGTATGGGTGATGCAGCGGGTGCAAATGTTACACGAAAAGAGAATAAAACATAACTTATTAAAAATACCATGACACTGAATAGCATAAAAATACACAATATTATAAAACTTTTCTCTGTCATCACGTTACATAGTCTGCGCTTTAAGGTCGTTTGTTTGGCAGGTCTCTCCGCATCCGGAAACTCCATCCTCTCTAAAGTGCTGCCCGCGGTGGGAGGTTGCCTCTGCTAAGGGATGCTTCTGTCAGTCTAGGGCAACTCCCTTGGACCAACCAGAACTACCGACCTAACGTCGTCAGCTGCACCCCAAAGACTTTAATCAACCGCGGCCCTAGCAGCGGAACCCGGATGGCGGTTCAAAAAATAAAAATAAGCAAGTTTCCTAGATGGGAGAGCGGCACTTTAAAAAAAAATAGTATTTGGGAGGAAAAAGAAATATCTATTTATTAGTCCATGGATCTTGGTCTCAAATTGCAAAAGAAATTGTTTTATTAGTTCGTTTTTCTCGGTCTCAAATTATATCGTTGTTTCCCAGGTATTGTCTGATCCTGGAACAAAAGGTCAGGCTCTGTAGTGTTCAATAGCTTGGGTGGCGGCACAGCCTTGTGCGAAATGTTCTCATTTTCTTGTTCAGAGTCAGTTCTTTTTACATGCAAGTCATGAAAAGTAACGGCATGTGACACGGTATCAGGTTCTGGGTCAGCGACACCCTTCTGGACCCACTGGTCATAGGGCAGAGGGAAAGGGATTTTTTTGCAATGGATCCCGTGGACCCAGTTGGCCTTCCCCTCCACCCGAACGGCTGACCTTGTAGAAAGAAGGACGAGATGAGGCCCGGTCCACCTGGGCTGGTCGTTCTTCGTTCTTTGGAAGTTCCTGACGAGTATCCAGGAACCAGGGTCAATGGCGTGACCCGGAGTCTCAGAGACAGGAGGCAGGGTGTTGTGGACCTGTTGATGCAAAACATGCAATTTAGCCGTCAATTCATACAGATAATTAAGCAAAATAGGGTGTTCAAGCTCGCTGAACTTAGTGGGTCTAGGCACTCCCCATATGTTGGCTGGCCGGCCAAAAACTATCTCATATGGACTAAGTTTCACTCGTGAATGCACAGTCATCCTAGTGGACAGGAGTGCTAAGGGTAGAGCGTCAGGCCACTTAAGACCTGTGCTCGCTTGGATTTTGGCCAGTTTAAGTTTTAAAGTGCCATTGTAACATTCTACTAATCCAGCTGATTGGGGGTGATTTGCAGCGTGGAACTTCTGCCTGATACCTAGCCCTTCACACACTCTCTTCATCACACGACCCACAAATTCACTTCCATTATCAGACCAGACCATTCTAGGCATTCCAAACCTGGGGAAGTACTCTTTCACACAGGCTTTTGCCGTGGACAAGGCAGTATTGTCTTTTAGGGGATAGGCTTCTACCCATCTTGAGAAGGCACAAACAACAACGAGTACGTATTTTAAGTTGTTGCACCTCTCCATGTGAATGAAATCTAGCTACAAAACCTCGAACGGATACGTAGGAGGTGCAAAATGACCAGCTGGAGTTGGGGTTCCCCTACCAGGATTGTGTTTCAAACATACCATGCAATTCTTGACAACATTCTCTGCACACTTGGGAATCCCTGAATTCTTCCATACTGGGGCCAACAACTCGCAAATCCCTTTCACGCTGATATGAGCCATTCCATGAGCCATTGTAATCACTGCAAGCACATATGCATCGGGTAACAACCATCTCTGATGCTCTGTCAATTCAATCCAACACCCATTCGCATCCATTCTACCCGTACTTTCTCTCCACGTGCTCAACTCTTTCTCTGTGGCCTCAGCTTGAATGGACTTCACACTCTCTATTGTGTCTTCACACATTCCAACATCACCAGTCCATCTTGCAGGGCCTGTAACATACATTCAGCTCATTACATTCTTTGCCGTTTCCTTCGCGATCTCATCAGCAAATGCATTTCCACGACCTACATCATCAGTCACCTTCTTGTGAGCACTACATTTCACAATCGCCATTTGCAGGGGCAAGGTCAGTGATTCAAGAAGCTCATTCACCAACTGACCATGCTGAATCTTAGCTCCATGCGAAGTCAGGAATCCACGTTCTCTCCACAATCGCCCAAAACTGTGAGCCACTCCAAATGCATACTGACTATCAGTGTAGTTAGTCACTTTCATTCCTTTGGACAACACACATGCTCTCGTGAGTGCAATTAATTCCGCTGCTTGAGCTGAATTATGTGGCACAAGCGCAGCTTCAACAACTGTATGCAAAGTCGTGACAGCATATGCTTCAGTTGTGTCACCACTTGGGAGCTTAAAGCATGAACCATCCACCCATAATGTACCATCACATTCAGCAAGAGGAGTATCGGATAGATCTACTCTCCCTTTCGTCTCTTCCTCTGTTCTGAGAAAACAATAGTGCTGTTCTGAAACATCTGATTCCTCTGCAATTGGCAACAACGTAGCTAGGTTTAAGGTACTGCATCTTTTTATGTGCACATGACTCGCTAACAGTGTCAATTCGTAGCTGGACAATCGAGCACTAGTTAAGTGCTGTGTCTTGGTTCTATTTAACAAAGTGTCTACTGCATGTGGGACCATCACAACTAGTGTATTATTCATTACTAGACCAGCAGACTGTCGTATAGAAACAGCTGCTGCTGCTGTGGCTCTTAAACAACTTGGCAATGCTTTTGCTACCAGATCCAAAGTCGACGAAAAATAGGCACATGGACGCTGCCTACCTCCAAACAACTGAGTCAACACCGATAATGCACAGCCCTCCTTCTCGTGGACATATAATGTGAAAGGCTTACTGTAGTCGGGGGTACCTAAGACAGGAGCCGAACATAATGCTGTGCGTAATTCGAGAAAACTTTGCTGACACTCTTCAGACCAAGGAATGGGATTGGGTGTATTTTTGCACGTTAATGCCACCAAGGGTTTGGCTAATAACGAAAAATTTGGAATCCATTGTCTACAGTACGATGTAATGCCCAAGAAAGCACGCACTTCTCTCTGTGTTCTTGGCACACTCAACTTTGCTATTGCCTGAATTCTTTCTGGGGTCAGTTTCCTTCCCTCCTTCGATAAGAGGTGACCTAAGTAGGTCACTTCTTGTCGGCAATATTGCAGTTTGGAAAGTGACACCTTGTGACGAAGGTCACACAGATGGCGCAATAATGACAGCGTGGCCTTTTTACAAATTTCCTCAGTATCTGCAGCAATGAGCAAATCATCCACATACTGTACAAGAGTAAAACTTTTGGGTAAAACAATCGTATCAAGCTGTGTTTTTAGAGCTTGACTGTATATTGATGGACTTTCACAGTAGCCCTGAGGAGCGCGTTTAAAGCGGAAGCTGCGACCTCCTAAACTGAAGGAAAAAATATCCCTGCTCTCCTCAGCAATCGAAATGCTGAAGAAGGCATACTTCAGGTCAATCACCGAAAACCAAGAGGCAGAAGCTGGAATCATAGTCAATAATGTGGTAATGTCGGGGACAACTGGGAATTGTGGCACAACTATTTTATTCACCTCTCTCAGATCAATCACGAATCTGTACACAGGTGGGTGAGAAGGGTCAGTTTGTTTTAAAACAGGTAGAACAGGACTATTGCAAACGTTGCCTCGTGTTTCTTCAATCACATCCTTTTCAATCAATTCGTAAACGATCGCTAGGAAAGCTTTTTCACCTTCACTCGAGATTTTGTATTGGGGAATTCGTGGCATTTTAACGTTGGCTTTCAATGTTACAACGTTTGGTGGGATTTCTAAAAGGCCTACATCATTAGGACCAGCGGCCCAAAGAATATCTGGAAGAAACGACAATTCTGCTGGAAGTTTGTCCCTCGATAAATACATGGGAGAAACCACTTTCTTACCTAAAGTAAGTTGTACTCCTGAAGGAGAACAGTACAAAGACGCATGCAATCTTTTTTACAAATCCAATCCTAGCAAGTTTTCACCACAACCTGTTGTCAGAATGAAGGGTGCCTCGAATTCGCAAGGACCAACAGAAAGAGACAAAGGGTCAGAAATCGGATTTCTAACTGGGGCGCCAGAAAAACCTACAGAAACGTTCATTTCGCCAGACAAAGGTGCGCCAGGGAGTTTGGAGTGCATAATAGAACTCTTTGGAGCACCAGTATCCAACAGAAAAGGCTCTGACACACCTGATGTAATCACCTCAACGTAAGGTCCACTCTGATCTACTGGAACTGAAACAACTCCCTCTCTTTGTCTATGGCTGTCCTAGCAATTATTACCCTCCAAATACTCATCTTCTGTATAGTAATCATCAACATAATATTGAGCTGTTCTGTCAGATGCGTTGTTCTGCTGATCGAACCTATTCATAGAATTTTGTGGTGGAAGGGGACGTGCGTTCTGGGGGATGTTTCCACGTCCTCTACCTCTAGGCGCTTGCTGAACACCACGACCTCTTACACCAGAAACACCATTTGCACCTTGTAACAGAATAGGACAACTATACTTGAAATGACCTTCTTCCTTGCAATACGAACACTGGTTGGGGCCTAAAGGGACACATGGCTGAGTGTACTCGACTCTTTACGAGTTTCTCTGATACTGTTGAGGCTGCTGAAAATTATTCTGGTAGTGATTCTGACCATTATTGTTTTTATTACCACCACCACGTGGCGGATAGGCTTGCTGTAGCAAAACCTTCGTTTTTAATTCCTTGGTTTTCTTTTCTACTCTATCTTTCTCGTCCTTGTCTCTATTCTCGTAATATTGGGCAGTAGCTAATATCTGCGCTGAAGATGAGACTGCCCAAGAACTTTCTGAATCCTTTAACTTTTTACACAATTCTGGAAGCAGATTGTGCACGAATTTATCGACAAAAAATCTCTGACCACCTTCTGTGGTCATGTCTTGACCGCTGTGGTCGACAAATGTTTCTTCAAACCTGGTGAAGAAATCTGAGACTGTCTCTTCTTTCTTCTGCTTGCATGCAGATAACTTATCCCAGTTTATGCGTATTGCAGGCATTATCGTTTTCATGTAGTCAACTATTCTACCAGGGAGTTCTGCTATCAAAGGCTCAGGTTTAGCACCACCAACTTGTCGGGCGTCTGCAGCTGCAATATTAGCCCATGAGTCACCTAATTCCTGATCATGATCTGTATGACGAATTTTACCCCATAAAGGCTGTGGAACAACATTCCCAAATAACATATCGATAACGGCTAAATTCATTATACATTACCCAGCAGTCTATGACAACTCTTTGTAATATCCTGCAGGATTTTTACGTGGATCAGGTAATGTCTGTTTAAGTGCTAAAACTTCAGCTCGCTTTCATGGGACATGTACCCATACATGCTGAAAGTGTGGCAGAATAGGTGGGTTAGCAGTTGTGTCGCCCTCTCTCCATTGTGGGGGAACTTCTCTCATAGGGTATTGTCGCGCCTTTTTCCTACTAGATGCACTAGGCTCAGATTGTGACCCTGAACTGCTCCCCTTACTCCGATATGATAACAATATTTCAACTGCTTTCTCCACATCAGGACCTACAATCATGCCCTCTCCAAACTTGAACCGTACACGACACAATTCCTGCGGATTGCATTCTAAATCATTGTCTTCCAAATCCTCGCAAAGGAAAACACACATCTGTTCAAAAACATATCTCTGCGTCGGTGCTTCCCATTGATGGAAGACTTCCATGACCGACTATACATCATATTTTACGGTGTCCATAACCCATTTTCGTGCCAAACGATTCAGTGAGTCTCTCTCTTGATAGTCAGGCAGTCGACTTCGCAACTGTCTTCGTTCCATTTTAGGGGTCGTAGTAGGCGACCCAAAAAGAGGTGAAAGAAGGTTAGTGACAGTGCTGGCCATTTTCTGCCGAATGGAAGGTGAAACTGAAGGAAGAACGGGGTGAGATAAGGCAGAGGCAGAGATACCAGCAGAGGAGGCATCAAGAGAAATAGAAGGAGCACCTGGCAAAATCGTAGATGGAGCATTAGGAGAAGTAGAAAGTACAGTAGGCAAAATCGTAGAAAGCACAGGTGGAGAAGATGTGGTCGGTGAGCCTGGAGGAGGCTGCACCGTAGAGATAGGAGTCAGCTGAAGAACAGCTGGTGGGTGCTGCGGAGTAACAGGAGGCACAAGTTGCACAACTAAAGGCTGCGGGGGGCAGTGGCATTTTGCGCATAGGGGGTGGCGAACTTAGTAAATGTGACATTAACGGATCTTTTTCGCGCTCTTTTGCTGCCTCTTGCTGAAGAGACGGCAAAACTGGATAGCATTTATCTATTGCCATTTTACATTGCCTGTGCAACTGCTCACTCATCTGTTCTTCTTCATTGTCTTTAAACTGCATAGCAGCTTGCAATACTGAAATTTCTCCTTCTCTCTTATTTTTCTTAGCTAATTTGATTTCCTTTTGTTTGACCTCCTTACGCCATAGGCGGAAAGAGTCAAACATTGCCGGCCGGGCTTTCGTTTTTGAACAGTTTAATTTCAAAGTTATCTATTATTTCGGTATCAAAGCTACCATATTGGGGCCATTTTAAAACACCATCTTTTCTGGTGTATTTGATCCACACTTCGTTGTATGCGATGGGGCCTACCCCATGTTTCGCATATAACTCGTAAGTTGGAGTTCCAACCGGAGGAACCGGACATGAGTCCTCCAATCAGGAGTCCCTCTTATTACAACCCAGACAAAACAAATTTCCAAGTCTAAGACTAGGCATCTTCGCTCTCTAGTCTAGTTCCAAACTTCAAAGGATTATCGATTACGATATTTCCTCGTGAAAACACGAGTCCTTCGGTTTTGGTGCTTGCAAGTACCAACAATTATCCCAAAGTATACCCAAGATTAAGACCAACTAAGGACTGGGAGACGCTTCACTTATACTTAACTGAAATATCGATGACGTCACCAGAAGACTCGTCTTAGTGTTTCGTTCTACCAAACTTCAAGGGTCCAAATCAGGGTGATAGCCAGGGCAGCAGTCCTTGTAGCCGCCGGGAAGCGGGGAACCTCGCAGCAAAGACCTTCGGACCACGTCGACATGCAGGGGTCGATGAGGTGGTTGGCCGTCCTCCGGAATTTTCACACGAAGCTCCTCGCGAACCTATGGCTGACTGGTACCACTGGAATCGCCCCAAACGTTGGGCGCCAGCTGAGGTACTGGGTTTTTAAGAACCGGCACAGAACCGGCAACCCAGCGGTGTCAGGGTACACCCAGAGACCTCGGGTTCTTCCCTGATCCAGACCACAGAAACTCAGAGTCTTCTAGGTGAAGTCAAAGATCGATTTATTGGCTGCAACCAAGGTAACAAGTGTCCTAGAAGTACAACACACGGGGAAGTATATTCTCAGGAGACTGCTCGAATTTACAAAGTCAGGCTTCTCTCTTTATACAGAATATTCGGCTTCAGGCAAGCATTCTTCGAATTTGCAATATATCATTTACAGGTTTTGGTTACAAAGGAAAAGCAGAGTCATGATGACATGTACATATTTCACGTCGTGCTGCCCGCAACAAATCACCCGGCAAGGCCCAACATTTCATCAGATATCGGTGGACCCCCAATAAAACAGGCACCTCCCCACCATAAAGTAAGTGAAGCAAAAAGAGTATAGACAGATGGGAGCAAGATACGGCAGGTGTGCGCGCTGAAATGGTTTTATGGCCTGTTGAGCCCTGATGCTATCTTGTTCGGCCACTGGGAGGGGAACTGACCTAACGAGTTCGGCCTGGGGCAATGGTTCCAACTTGCACAGGTCATAGGAAAGTCGATTAAGGAGTATATGTCCTTGTGGAATTGAATTCAGCTGGATTAAGGCCTATGTAAAGGGCAACACATAAATGGAGGCCAAGGGTTCAGGACGTTAATGACGATTTCGAGGTGAAATCGTCACCCGAATATACTGAAAATATCTGTACATGGTGTGCTCGTCATTCTCGGTCTTTTGATACCAAATTCGTCATGTTTCGACGAGGTTTTAATTCTCGAGTCCAGAACGATTACATGAATCCAGAATCTTCAGAACCACGCAAGGAGGGCTCCTGGAGATTGGAGGCTCTCAGAGAGAGAAAGAATGAAGGGAGAGCCCTCTGAGAGAGTGGAGCAGCACTTGCCTATGGATAAAGGTATAGCCAAAGAAGATGAGGCACCCACCAGGTATACCTTGAGGACTAGGAATATTGGAGGTAAGGTAAACTCTCTTTCCAATTTACCTGATACATTACCGGGATTGATGCAAGGCGCAAGAGTAATTGTTAAAGCAAAGTGGGGGCGCCAATGAGGGAGTTTTCAGAGCAGGAGAGAAGGCAAATTGCAGATACTAGGAAAAAACACTGAGGGGAAGAAGAGAAGCAGAGGAGTAGTCGATCATACCAAAGTGAAAATAACTCTCTCCCTTAAGTCCTTTCGAGTCCTCCCAAGTATGCAAAAAGGCAGCGGGGTGCAGTGAGTCATATGGAAGGGGAAACTCCAGACAGACGCTGAGACAGTACAAGCCCACAGGAATCCATAACCAACGTAGGAAAAAATAGGGATAGAGCTAGTAGCTTGCCGAGACCAAAGGGGTTAAGTAATGGTACTATGCCTTTTCAGGGAGCTGCAACGGTCCCTCTGAGTAATAGATTTAATCCTCTTGTGTTACCAGATGAAGAGGACAAAGGTGTCTCACCCCAAGCTCAAAGTCCAAGCATTCAAAGTGGGCAGAGCAGCCAAATAGGAACAGGGTCTTACATGTGCTTACTGACACGACAGGCCTCACAATTCACAATACACCAGCGGGGCTGCTCCTTGGCCTCCTACCTCACCCGCGATCACATTCCTGGATCTGGCTCTAATCTTAGCTAAACACTCCATCACCATGCAGTGGAAACATAATACCACACTGACAGTCCCGAGCCAGTTGGGGAACCTGGAGGCTCTGAGCTAGACACTCTGGGCTGCGGGCGCCATTGACAGGGGCTCGTTTGCCAGAGGGGAGTGGTAACGGAGGGAAAGCAAGACTGGAATCGGCATGTAAAACATACCGTAATCCCGCAGATTAGGAATGCCACAGATACACAAGCTTGATGTCCCTGAAGGAGGTCGGAGGTCGTATCTCCCAAGTCGATGCACCCAGCTAAACTCGGTGGAAACAAGGAGGGCTCCTGGAGATTGGAGGCTCTCAGAGAGAGAAAGAATGAAGGGAGAGCCCTCTGAGAGAGTGGAGCAGCACTTGCCTATTGATAAAGGTATAGCCAAAGAAGATGAGGCACCCACCAGGTATACCTTGAGGACTAGGAATATTGGAGGTAAGGTGAACTCTCTTTCCAATTTACCTGATACATTGCCGGGATTGATGCAAGGCACAAAAGTAATTGTTAAAGCAAAGCGGGGGCGTCAATGAGGGAGTTTTCAGAGCAGGAGAGAAGGCAAATTGCAGATACTAGGAAAAAACACTGTGGGGAAGAAGAGAAGCAGAGGAGTAGTCGATCATACCAAAGTGAAAATAACTCTCTCCCTTAAGTCCTTTCGAGTCCTCCCAAGTATGCAAAAAGGCAGCGGGGTGCAGTGAGTCATATGGAAGGGGAAACTCCAGACAGACGCGGAGAGAGTGCAAGCCCACAGGAATCCATAACCAACGTAGGAAAAAATAGGGATAGAGCTAGTAGCTTGCAGAGACCAAAGGGGTTAAGTAACGGTACTATGCCTTTTCAGGGAGCTGCAACGGTCCCTCTGAGTAATAGATTTAATCCTCTTGTGTTACCAGATGAAGAGGACACAGGTGTCTCACCCCAAGCTCAAAGTCCAAGCATTCAAAGTGGGCAGAGCAGGCCCGAGGCTGTAGTGTCAGAGTGAGGCAGGAGATACCGGAGATACCCAAAAACCCCAAAGTTACACTGGCATCCATTTTACTGAGATTAAAAAATGACATAAATAATCATTTGAAACCTCACAAGGAAACCAGTCAGCCATACAAGCATCCTGCCTGGAATTGACACAAAAGCTGGATGATGTAACCTTGCGCACTAAGGCGTTAGAGGAAGAGGTGGACATTGTAAAACAAACCATTGGAAAAAAAACTGCAGACATCACAAGGCTGGAAAGGCAGAACCAAATTCTGCGGAAGACATTGAGAGAATTGAGAACCATTCCCGAAGGAACAATTTGAGGTTCCTGAATTCCTGAATGTTCCAGGAGGCCAAGGAAGGGTCTGACATGAATGCTTTTATTATTTCGTTGTTACAGAATACAATCTTGCAGGGTAAGGAAGAACTAAATCTCGAATATGAAATCCAAAGAGCGCACGGAGAACCTTTTCGACGCAACTCTCAGAGAACTAAACCCAGGAAGATTTTAGTGAATTTCCTCTCATACAACATCAAGGAAGATATACTAAGTTTGGCCCTAAAAAACGGACAATACCTAGTGGATGGATACTCACTGCTTGTTAGGTCAGATCTATGTAAGGCTACCAAACAAAGGCAGTGAAAGCTGGGAAATAAGATGGAAGAGTTGAGGAAGTTGGGTGTGAAGGTTCAGCTAAAATTCCATGCAATGTTTTGAATCATGTGGAATAATCAAATGTACATCCTTTGAACAGTAGAAGATGTTGAGTCACTAAAAGATAGAATGAAAAAGGGAGACTCTGCCTAGTGACCAGCTTCCGAAATCGCTCCTCTGTATCCAATAAGTTAGATGAAGTCCCCCCGAACTGAACGCCCATAGGCATTATTATGCCTAAAAAGAGAGGGAGGGTTCCCCGGGGTGGGTCTAGAAAGGAGGGGCGGGCTGGTGGTGGGGGGTGTGGGCACGGGTGGGGTGCTGTGGGAAAAAAGAACAAAAAAAATCGTCATATCCCCATAGGCGGGGAAATACAAGCAAATTGGTAATAAAGCAGGAGAAGGGGGAGAAGGTAGAGGGTGTGGGGAAGTATCATGGCTAGAGTTCCAAGCATAGATATACTCACATGGAACGTGAACAGCCTTAGGTCAAACCTAGGCAGAGAAGAATTATGAAGTACTTAGAAGACAGACAGACGCAAATTATGTTCCTTCAGGAGATGCATTTACTTGCAAGTGAGAGCAAGGAGCTCTTCAGTAGGTACGGTTGGGTCCAAAATCATATCGCTTCTGACCAAGCACAATGTTGTAAAGGGGTTTCAATTTTAATCAGAAGCGGTAGCAGGATTGGGGCCAGGAGGCAAGATGGCCGCGGACGGGCTGTGTTGAAAGGTCGCACTCAGACCTCTCTCCCATCATCTTCAATGTTAGCTGTCAGTAGAAAGGATTAATGACCCCCGATGGCCCCTGAATGGTGGTGGCAACCCCAGGTCACATCTCCCCTTGGTGCAGCATTTAAACTTCGATTCTTAGCGGAATATTCCTGGCTGAAGGGTAAACTGTGTGAGTTGATGAGCTCCCTCGGCTCTAAAAAACTCTTGCAACAGCAACCGTTTAAAATGTCTTTACGTCCGGCTAAGCTTGACAAAGGGAAAGACAAGGCCAAAGAACAATCAGATGCAGGAAAGATTTGCCCTGCAGAGGAGGCCACCCTTCCTGCTAAGAATCCAGGGGCGATTAGGAAAACAGGGGCCCCACTACAGAAAAAGAAGACTGAGCAGCGGGGGAAATCCAGCGCGACCTCCAGCGCTGCTTTGCTCAGCCCTGCCGAGACGAACTTCGTGATGTCAGGTAAACCCCCTGACAAGACGGAAAGAAAGAAATTGAAAGATACACCGTTTAGACAGCCTACCTTGGCAGAGGTCTTTACAGCCTGCTCAGCTGGGAAAAGCGATGGCACTCCAGGTCAGCTTGGCGGCAATCCTGGAGGTCTGGCTGATGGTGGAGGCGTCCTCGTGGACGCTGCAGACGCACTGAACGCTTCCCTGGTGGTTGCTAAGCAACAGCCCAGCCAGAGCGCTCCGAGAGGAGAAATCGGCAATCCAGTGTCCCAAGTTACAGAACAGATCCAGAAACAGAAGGAGCTAACTTCTGTGGCAGTCTCGGAGGGAGTAATGTCGGCGCTGGAGGGGAGTGTACTCAGAGGTGAGACTGGTAGTTCGGATATGATGGGTGCTATTCTGTCGCTTGAGGAGGAGCTGTGCACTTCAAAAAACACTAAAGCTACATGGGGGAGTTCAGTCAGCATTGTAAATAAAGATTTATGTGCTGGTGAGAGTGCAGGAGTGCAGGATATAGGGAGAAAAGGTGATTTTGGCTCTGCGGAAGGGGAGCACTTTTATTCACTGAATGAAGAATCCGACTCAGTGCAGCTCAGTGAAGAGACCTCTGAGAAAGAAGATGCCACTGATGAGGATTTATTATCCGGTTCTAGCTCTTCAGGCACTGCTATGGGTAATGATACTACCCAAAAGAAAAGACATGTTAAACCAAGAAGACGGCTGACAGGCTCCCCGGCTGGCACTGAGAAGCGGCTCCTATGGGATTATTCAGCAACCTCCCGCACATATCAGGAAGAGGACTCAGCTGGCACTTTAAAGCATGGCGCCCCCTTTGATCTCCTGTTCAACATGCTGAAGCAGATGCAGGCTGAGGCCAGGTCAGTCAGTCGTAAAGCAAGACAAGACTCTAAAAAAATTCAATTGACTTTGAAGAAAACAAACAAACTCTATGATGACCTTGTAGGGAGAGTCACGGAGGTGGAAGAGAGAACGGGGAGGCTTGAAGATGATCTTGGGAACTTGCAATCCTTTAAAACGACGCAGGAAAAGATGTCAGAAGACCTTCTGTGGAAGATGGAGGATTTTGAAAATCGTCAAAGGCGGAATAATGTCAGACTTTTGGGTGTGGCTGAGGGGCTGGAAGGGCAAGACACCAGGCGGTTTGTGATAAATCTACTGGAGGGTGCGTTCCCGGAATCCCAGTGGCAGTGGGACAGGGAGATTCAGAGGGCACATAGATTCCCTTTCACGCAAAAGAAAGTGCACGCCGCAGAAGGAGGGGGCCAGGCATCTTTTCCTAGAGCTATTCTAGTATATGTGGGGAATTTTTTGTTACGACAAGAAATTATCGACAAGGCAAGGCCGGATAGGAAGAGATCTTTTGAGGGGACCACATTTTTTGCCAGGCCAGATTTTTGCCATGTGACAGTTGAGAGAAGGTGGAGGTTGAGACAGATGATTTCGCAGTTTCAGGCTCTGGGATCTGAGGCCTATCTACTGTTTCCTGCCAGACTCAGAGTAGTCACGAAAGAGAGAGCCAGAATGTTCTTATCAGAGGTTATAGCACAGCAATATTTGGAAGATTTGAAGAAACAGAAGGATTCCTGATGGGGTAGTAAAGTAGTAGTAAAGTAGCAGTATCAAGGCACAGGTGGGGCCTAGTAGAGTCAATGGTTGAGGCAGGGGAAAATTCCCCTTTTATTTTTTTCCTCTCTCTTTCCTTTTTTTTTGTTTTTTTTTTTGTTTTACTCTTTCTTTGTCTTTCTTGAGAGGGGCTACTAGAGGATAGGAGATGATGATGATGATGATGATAATGATGGGGGAGGGGGCGACTGACGCAACCCAGAAACAATCACATATAGGTCATTTCTGACCTATTTGCTGGTAGAGGGGGGGATAGAGGGGGGGCAAGGCAAGGGAGGGGGGTAGGGGTTTTAAAACTGGTTAAAATTTGAGGTTTTTTTTGTGTAAAAACACACATCTTCATTGAGTGTTGGCTACACTATATGCAGCATAGGCAATGTATAAAAAATGCAGATTGTTGTTTTCATATGTTTCATATTTTTTCCACTGTACGAAGGTTTATGAGCAGAGACATGTTTAAAATTTCTTAATGTCTTGTAAGATTGTTTCAATTAATGTATGTGGTCTTAATGATTCTAATAAGAGACTGAAAGTTGCAGGAATACTGAGAGCTCTCCAGTTAGATCTGGTATGTCTCCAGGAGACTCATATTGAGGCAGCACAGGTATACCTCCTGGAACAGTTGGGGTTTGCGGTACTAGCAGCAAGCAAACAAGGAACTAGGACCAGAGGGGTGGCAATTTTGGGGAGGCATAGAGATGCTGTGGTTCATAGGAAGAAGGAGGATCAATGGTGAAGGTGGGTTATAGTGGAAATATGTTTTAAGGGGGTGAGGTTTACTTTAGTCACAATATATGGTTCCACCGATGATGATCCTGATGTTTGGCAGTTCATGGATACGGAACTGGCCCAGTGGCCAGAACCCATTGTATGTTGTGGGGATTTTAATATTCACGACCCAGATAGTTCTTTTACACAACCCAGTGGGAGATATGTAGGGAGAAAGAAAAAAACATACAGTGCATTAGCTAATATGGCTCAGAATAACTCTCTAGCTGACCCTTGGGTGAAGCATCATCCTTTGTTGGATGGTAGTACTTTTTTTTCAGCCCCGCATAAAATTCTGGTTAGATTGGATTATTTTTTAGTTTCTAATTCTTTAATTACGGGGGTGCAAGTGGGGAAACAGCCTAGGATTATCTCAGATCACAGCCCTCTGGTATTAACACTTAATATGCCTATGGCTCAGAGTAGGAACACACAGTGGACTTTCGAACGCATTTTATTTAAAGATGGGGGTTATCAGAGACATATGGAGACCTGGATAAAGCTGTTCTGGGATATAAATAGGGGCTCAGCATCTCCAGAGGCGGTTTGGGACTGCTTTAAAGCTGGTATTAGAGGGGAGACGATGAGTTATGTGTTGGCAAGGCGGAAAAGGGAAAGAAATATAATTGAAGAAACTCGACAAAGATTAATTGTAGAGGAAGAAAAATTAGCCAAAGCTATTAGGCAGAATATCTCACTGGAGCCCTTCTTGCTTAAAATTATAGCCCTTAAAGGGGACGCTATAGAAGGCTTTAGTAAGAAAGCAGCAGAGAACTATCTGGTTAGAAAGCAGGATGTGTACGAATTGAGTGAGAGAGTGGGTCACATCTTGGCGGTCCGAACTAGGCAGCGCACAGCTACACTTGATACAAAGGAGATTCTAGATTCACAGGGGGTTTCTGTTACAGACCCAGATTTGATAAGGGAAGTTTTTAGGACATTTTATGGTGATTTATACTCTCTGGGGGTTCCAACGAGTCAGAACGAGATAGATAGTTATCTTAGCAATATTCCTGCTCCCTCTTTGTCATCTGAGGAGAAGGAGATATTAGATGCCCCACTGCATTTGGAGGAGATTATTGAAGCTCTGGTAAGCCTCCCCTCAGGGAAAGCAGCCGGCCCGGACCAAATCCCGGTTGAATTTTACAAAGTGTTTCAAAATGTTTTATTGACTGACATGTTTGATATTATGATACGCACACAACGGGGCGGGTCACCTCCAGAGACATGGGGCGGTGCGGATATTATAGTCATTGCAAAAAAAGGGAAACCTGCAACACTTCCAGGTTCATACAGACCTATTACTCTGATGAACTCAGATGTCAAAATATATTCAAAAATGATGGCAAAAAGGCTCTCAGGGAGTATTGAACAGCTGGTAAGCTCAGTACAACACGGCTTCATACCTGGGAAGGGCACGACCCAACATGTTAGAATGGTTGTCACTATGTTCGATGCTGCAGGGGTCTTGGGCGACCCTATCGCGGCACTCTTTTTAGATGCCGAAAAGGCCTTTGACAGGGTCGCCTGGGAATTCCTCTGGGCAGTTCTGAGGTGGAGTGGTATTGGCGAAGGTTTTATAACAGCTATTAAAGCCTTATATAATGACCCAACCGCGAAGATCAGAGTGAATAGGGGGCATTCAGAGGCAGTTAAAATTTTAAGGGGAACAAGGCAAGGGTGCCCGTCATCCCCACTGCTTTTTGCATTATATCTGGAGCCATTACTAAGAAGACTAGAAATAAATGAAGGTATTCCACCAATCAAACTGAACGGCTATACAGTTAAATCTTTAGCCTACGCTGACGATGTAGCAATACTAACCCCGGACCCGGACACAGCTATCAGGGGGGTGGAAATAGAAGCTAATTTGTTTGGCCAAGTCTCAGGTTATAGCTTAAATCAATCTAAGACACAAATTGTTAGGAACCATTTCACTAGGAGTACTGACAACAGAGTGGTTAGCTCTGCAACATATTTAGGGATTTTAATCTCTGCAAAATTGGATACTTTGGTTGAGATTAATATGCTTCCGTTATTGGCTAAAGTTAAAAAAGATTTAGTAAGGATGAATAATCTACATTTGTCTTTGGTGGGGTGTACTAATGTGTTGAAAATGATGATTTTGCCTAGGTTTCTTTATTTATTCAGAACAATTCCCCTTTTTTTTTAGACCACATGGTTTAATATCCTTGAAGGCATCTTAAATAGGTTTATCTGGGCTCACGGAAGAACTCGTAGGGCGTATAGATTTATGTCTCTATCAAGAGAAAGAGGGGGCTGGGGCGCGCCGGACTTTAGGCTGTATTATTTAGCGGCTGCACTGCAATATATGCAGGGATTGATTGGAGGGGGTGGTCAGCTACAGAAGATCACAACTATGTCCACAGAAATCTATGCAGTAATACCAGGTCAAGAGGCAGAAAATTGCTTCTTATATTATACTGAGTTAGGTCATTTTAGAAGGAATCAATCGCAGACTATTAGTGCTGCCCTTAAAATATGGAAAGCCCTTTTGAAAAAGTTGGGCCTGGGGAGATTCAACAGGTATATTAAACTATGTAATAATAAATCCTTTCCTCCAGAAATCTTTTCTGATTCAGTAATGGCTGCTTGGGAGGGTAAAGGAATTACACAGATAGGTGACTTAAGGAATCACGAGGGAATAATGCAGTTTGGGGACCTCGTAAGTAAGTATGGTGTAGATAGAAGAGATTTTTTTAAGTATCTACAGGTTAGGAGCTTTTTGAGTAATAAACAGGGGGGTCTGGCAGGGTATAATTGCAACGATTTTCTGGACAATATAATTAATGGGGGCGAGTCCACGATTAGGTCAGCGTATGCGTTTTTAGTAAGTGGTAAGCCGGATGACATGGATAAATACAGTAATAAGTGGATAGAGAAAATAGGGGCCGAGCCTGAAGCCTTCAAGGAGTCACTGGATCTGGGCCGTACCATCTTGTGTTCAGCACCCCTGCAATCCCAGCATTATAAGACTTTATATTCACTCTACTATACGCCAGCTAGGATTGCTAAATGGGGGGGCTCTGAAGGGACGACTTGCCCCAGGTGTAACTCCTCTGATGCAGATATTGTTCATATGTTCGCCACCTGTCCACAAATTCACACTTTAATTAAAGACATAGAGGGCTTTCTGGACAGATCATTAGGGATACAGATAACCTTAACTCCCAATTGGATCCTGCTGGGAATTGGTTCAGAAGGGAGTAATTATGCACAGGCTGATTTTTGTTCTTAGTGATGGCAGTCTACAGATTAACGTTAGCAAGGCCCTGGCTTGACAGGATCCCCCCGACGATGCAAATTTGGTTGGCTAATGTAATAGCTGCATATAATTTGGAGAAACCTATTTATGCTAGGAAGGGTAAGTTAGGGAGAGCCAGAGGAATAAGAATTTGGGAGCCTTTAGCTCACTGGAGGGAAGGTATAGGGTAATGAACATGATCAGGATTTCGTTTAAATTCTGACCCCGGCCTTGAAAGAAAAGAGAGAATGAAATTGTATAATGGGATGGTTATAATTTAATTTTGGTTCTTTTTTTGTTTTTGTTTTGTTTTCATGTTCGCTTTTGTTTTTCCTTTTTAATTGCATATGCTGTATTATCATAATGAAGATCTGCTTGTGAAGTTAACAAAGTCTGGAATGTATAATGTGTGTAAACTGAAGTATAATAAAAATATATATATATATAAAAAATAAAAAAAAGAAGCGGTAGCGGGATCGAGATTAAAGCATCAAGTACTAATAGTTCTGGTAGATAGGTCTTAGCACGAATAAGGTGGGCAGATAGTGATTTTATATGCGTCGGTTATTATGGACCCAACAAGGATGATCTACAGCATATTATAGAGCTCGAACTAAGACCAGCGGAAATCTCTGCTCCTGCTATTGTGGTTGGGGACTTTAATGTATTACTAGATCCTGTATTAGATCGGTCAAGGCGGAGGGAAAGTGTTAGTACTCCTAGAATGAAGTCTGTGCTGAGGCGTATGATACAGGATTTGGATTTTCTAGATGTATGGAGACATCTTAAGGGGAAGGTGAGGGGATATACATACCATAGTAAAAAAATTTGCTAAGATCAGGCATCTTATAGCTCACTAATCTAGCTTCAAACTTCGAGGGGCTATCTCTATCGAAACACTCGTAAATATACAAGACCCTCGGTTTTCGAAAATTGCAATCTCCAAATAAACCTAAGGACAAATCAAAATCCAAAAATCAGAGAACAAAGGACTGGGAGCGACCCACTTATACTTAACTCTTACTTTTACTAATCAAAACATTATCCAGATTCTTACTGTCAAGTTCTACATAACCTAATGGTCTTTTTAAGAATACTCACGCAAAAAAGGTTATCAGTCAGGAGTGACATCATGTGGAGGATCAAAAATCAGGAAGATCAGAAATATACTGGGCTGCAGAATCAAAGAATCTCCAGAACCCCCGTGCACAGAATACCTCCTTAGTAGAATCTTGTTCTGTCCTCCTCAGTTTATTTCAGTCTCCTGGCACGATCACTCCCACAGAAAGTCACTTCTCTGATGATCCCCACGTTAGGGCGCCAACTGAAGAACTCGCTCTTCAGTGAATACTTACTAATATAACAAGAACTTGGCACAGACTCTGAAAATATGAAAAGACATCTTTATTAAACTTAACATAGTGAGGCCACGTCACCCAGAAGCCGTAGCAAGAGGATGAGGTATTCTCAGGAATGAAGAGGACAGAGGCCTTTTATATGTTTTTAGCGTTACATGACTCAGTACAAAAAAGAAAGGGGCAGTTCTAGCTTTTGCAAACATGCAACAAAAAAACAACATTCCTTCTTACACAAGCTGCAGAAACCCATAATAAAAACCCGGCACATCCCCATCGTAAACAGGCCATAAAGAAGGGAGCAGAGACAGGTGTGAGTAAGATAAGACAGGGTGTGTGTGCGATGAAAAGGTTTATGGCATGTTGTGCCTTGATGCTATCTCGCTCGGCCACAGGGAAAGGAACTGGCCGGGCAGGTTCGGCCTGGGGCAATGGTTTCAGCTTGCCCAGGTCACAGAGAAGTCAATTAAGGTGTACGTGTCCTTTGGAATCGAATTTGGCTGTAGTTATAAGCCTATGTGAGGGCAACTCACAAAATGGCTGCTGTACACAAAATGGAAGCCAAGGGTTCAGGACGAAAATGACGATTTCGAGGTGAAATCGTTACTGGAATATGACGAAAATGGTTGTACATAGTGTACTAGCTTTTCTCGGTCTTTTGATACCAAAATCGTCATGCTACGACAAAGTTTATTACACGAGTCCAGAATTTTCAGTACCACACCCAGTCTTAAGCTGTTTTCTGAAGATGGCTCCTCATTCAATAAGTCACAAATGACTAAGAAGTTATCACCAGGTCTTTGAACCCAGAACTACAAAGGATTTAACTCCTCAAGTTTTGAAAGTCAAAGTAAGGGGCATCAAAATATTGCCGTGTGAAGCCCTCGGAGTCCATTTAGTAGTGTAGTGTGAAAATCTGGAAAATAGATATTTTTGTCCCCAGAGCTCTATAGGCTCTGAGCCTGAATAGTAGAATTCTGAAAGGACCCTTTTATGCAGTGGCACCCAGTTTAGAGCTTTTAGTGCTGCTGAGGCTGAAGATCATCAAAACAAGTCTGGCAGCAGAGTGTTGTACCAATTACAGTATCTAAATCAGTCGATCAGGGAACTGTGAAGCACGCTACTTACCTGTGATGTTCTCAAGGCACTGAGGGGGTGCAGGTCAGAGTCAGCCAAAAAACCAGGTCTTGAGGTTCTTCCTGAAAATGTGCAGGGTGGGGGAGCATCTGATGTTGACGGGGAGCTTGTTCCAGGCAATTGCCATGACATAGAAGAAGGCTCTTCCACCTGCTCTGGTTCTGCGGAAGCTTGGGGTTTCTGTCGGTGTGAGGTCGATGGAGCAGAGGTTTCTCTTTGGTATGTGGAAGAAGACTCTTTTGTTGAGGTATTTGGGTCCGGCGTTGTGGAGGGATTTGTAGGCATGGGTGAGTGGCTTCAATAGTTTGCTGGGAGAAGCCTGCTTACAATATTAGCTAGCGGGAGGTACTCAAAACATTTTTCCTGTGATTTTATTAAACTAAAACACATTCCTGCCAATGAAAGAGCTAGCACATCAAGCATTTAGCTTACTAATTCTCCAAATCTTATTGCAGACACACACAGAGTCTGACTTTATGTATATGGACAATGGCCCAGACGTACGTATATTACAACCAATAGTCGATTTGACACATTTGTTAAATAAACCTTGTTAGACTTGGCATCTCTTGGCATGTTTCCCCAGTATATTTGCTTTCAGACCTCCAGGTTTTTACTCTGTTTGCTGGTTTGATGTCTCTGCGCACTTTCTCACTGCTGTTCAGTGTAAAATTGCAAGTGCTTCTGTTGTAAATTATGTTATGGATTGGTGTTTCCATGATTGGCCTATTTGATTTACCTGTGAGGCCCTAGTAAAGTGCACTGAGAGTGCTGGGGCTGGTAAATCAAATGCTACTAATGGGCTTGCAGCACTGGTTGTGCCACCCACAGTAGTAGCCCTGAAAAGGTAACTCAGACCTGCCATCACAGAGTCTGTGCACTGTTTGTAACCGTCATGTCGAGCTGACAAGTGCACCCACTTGCCAGGCCCCAACGTTCCCTTTTTCTACATGTCAGTCACCACTAAGGTAGGCCCAAGGTACCCCTGTGGACAGGGTGCTGTGTATGTTAAAGGTAGTACATGTAGTGATGTGGGTGACATGTTGTGGTGTTGAATTACAGTGTATTTTGCTTTTTTACCATTGCAAGGCTGCCTGTTCCCATAGGACAGAATGGGGAGTTTGTTTATACCAACTTATAAATATAACTACCCCTGGGAACAATGTGGACAAATACAGTTTAGTATATCTGGACTCAAAATATTAAAATGCATCATTTAGTGAAGATGATTTTTACATTCTGTGTTTGAAAATACCACTTATAGAAGGTAAGTGTGTTCTTGCTTAGACATCCTGTGTGCCTCTGCTGGGGTTGTGGCCTGGCAATCTGGCTTTGCAAATAATAGGGGCTGGAGAGGGGCAGTGGCTCCAGAGAGCCTGATGGGTCAGGACTGGGCTGAATAGACCTGGGCTGCATTTAGAGTAGAGGGAGGAGATTTGCTTGCAACTCAATGGGCCTGGTCTGACTTGCACAATGCCGTCTCCACCCCCTGCCAGGAAGCTGCACCAGTGGGGACAGAACTGGTTTGGGCTGGGTACAGACACTCTCTGCCCTCAGAGAACAAAGGATTTGGTGGTAGAAGTGTCAGGAACACAAGGACTTCAGGTCCTTCTTCTCTCAGCACTGTGGACTGGGTGTTTTGTGCTGCAACAGAAGAAAAAGCAACCCAACGCCGTCTACGACCCCGCTGCCGACTCCGTGTCCTGAAGGCACCGCAGAGGGCACTGCCGCAACGCCGCACTGCAACCATGGTCTCATCGATGACGCCATGTGATGCCACCACCGAGCATGGGCTTCGCACTACAGACCGCCTCGCTTCACGCCATCGCCTTGGTATCCCTGACAACAACACGCCACGCCAACATTGATGCCGCTGCTTACACCGTGGTTCGAGGGCACCGCTCGTAAGCTACACGACACACCGTCCTCATCCCGCACTGCAGCCTTGGCCCATCAACGTGGCCCCCTTTGACTCCAGTTCATCAGCCGACGACATCACTTCAGAAACGGCGATGACGCTGCTTGCACCGTGACCTGCCAGCACCATGACGAGCACGCATCACTTCGCACCACAACGCTGGTCTCGCCACTGCCGCTGGATGACCATTACTGAGCCACTGCCTGCAATGCGACTTGAGGGCACTGCACGTCGCACCGCTGCACTTCGCACCACAGCACCAGACGCCGGCGCTCCTGACTTCAACCGCAAGGAGTTTGATCTGCAACGCGTGTGACTTCAAGGGCCCAACAACTCCTGCTTTGATCTCTGGAACCAACGCCTGTGAACACCGTGCTTTCAGAGCTCAACGAGAGGTCATCGACACCCTGCATTTCTAAAGGTACTGTTTTGCGGGACACAGTAGCTGGCCTGCGACTCCGCGGTCAGCCAGAACTGTTTAGGATTTGTTGTTCACGACGCGGTGATAGCCCCAAACTGAGCTATCGACTTCAAAGAACTTTATTTCAAGTTTATTTTGAAAACTGAAGACTTCTAAGTACTGTATAGTGGAATTTTATCGTTTTTGGTCTTATCTTAAGTATATAAAAATATTGGATATTTTTCTAAGCTGGTGTGGTGTCCTTTTGAAGTGTCTTCACTGTATTACTGTTGGTTATGTGCATATGCTTTACACACTGCCTCTAAAATAAGTCTGACTGCTCATGCCAAGATACCAAGGGGTGAGCAGGGGTTGTTTTAGGAGTGTAACTCTCTTTTCCTGACTAGAAGGAAGGGTACCTACTTGGACAAGGTACAAACCATTGACAACTAGAGAACCCTATTTCTAACACTGGTTGTCAGCGATGAGGATAGGACTGGTGTTTGCACTTGACTTACAGTGATTGGTGTGCACTACTACCATATCGCAGACCATAACGTGCCACATTCTGGATTTTTTTCTGGTCTATTTTTGTGATCCTATCGTTTTGGAACTATAACTTTCTATTGCATCATGCCTGATACAACAGCATCATCACTTGCATCCCTAAAGGTGACCTTTGAGGAGTAAAGGTTGGAAACCTACAATGTCAAGGAGTTGAAGGCTATTTGTAAAAACCTAAAAGTCTAGGTCAGAGGCCTCACCAGGTAGGAGGAGCTACAAAAGGTGCTGAGGGCCCGGGTAGCAACCAGACTTGCCAGTGGGCAGTCTGGGGATCTTAGTGGGAAGGCAGGAGAGCCTACTCCTAGGGAAGATGTGCTGTTGGGCCCGGGCCCCCCCAGGTTAGGTAACAGTGGTTTGTCCCCAGAGGAGCTGGAGGACAGAAGGGAAGTTAGGAGGAATGAGATAGCGCTTGAGAGGGTCACAATGGAGGCACAAAGGATGGTATTAGACCATGAGCGTGGGCTCAAGGAGCTGGAATTGAAGAGCAAGTCCAGCACCGATGGTGGTAGCAACTCTTCAGTGCAAACAGATAGGATTGTACACATCCCCAAGAATGTAGGTAAAGAAATCAAGAAGTGGGATGACATACAAAGGTGGTTTTGAGGGTAGGAGTCATCTATTCAAATGAATGGGGTCCCTGAAAGGAATTGGAAGGCAGGGTTGTGGCCTCTCTTTCCAGAAGAAGCAAGGGATATTCTGATAGCTTTGGGTAAGGGGCAGAACCTCACCTATGCTGATATGAGGGACGCTCTCCTCACTAGGTATAGACTCACCCCTGACAAGTACAGGGATCAGTTTAGGTCCAGTAGGAAAACTGATGCCAACACTTGGTTGGAATGTGTAGATTCTTTCTGCAGGTAACTGGATGGATGGGTGAAGGGCAGAAATTTGACAGATTTTCAGGGGCTCTACAATTTGATTGCATTGGAGCACTTATCTAATCTATGTTTTACAGAGTTGTGCCAGCACTTAGTCGATAGTAAGCTGACTGACCCCAGGAAGCTTGCCATGGAGGCGGACCACTGGGTAAGTACCAGAATCCACAGGAGAGAGTTTGGGTGAGACTCAGCCAAAGGTGGGCAAAGTCCCCAGCAGAAATGTGGGGGGGGATCAGAGTAAAGCACAGGAGTTCTCTAAAGGGCCCGAACTAACACCCTGGGTAAAGGTTCTCATTCCTCAGGAGATAAGAAACAAGGGGTCGAGACCGGCCCCTGCAAGTGTTTTGCATGTAACCAGGTGGGTCACTTGAAGGAAGACCCCAAGTGTCCCAAGAGGGCGCAGCCAACCACTGGTTTGGCAGACCAAGGTGTTGGCTAGTATAGTGCGTGGGGAGGAGGGGTGCCCACAGGAGGGTGGGGATCCCGCAGAAACTACCTTTGTCTCACTAGGGAACAGTGAGATGGTCCCAGGAAACCAGGTGCCCCCTTACACGAAGAAATACAGCACCTTGGTGATCATCAATGGGAAAAGGGTAGAGGCTCTCAGAGATACTGGAGCCAGTGTGACCTCAGTCCGATATCACCTGGTCTCTGAGGAGCAGGGGCATTCCACTAAGTAGTTGCTGTAGACAACTCGAGGCGCCAGTGTATGGTGGCACAGATTCCCTACGAATGGAGGGGTCTCAGATCCCTTGAGGGTCATTGTGAGCTCTACCATGCCTGTAGATTGTCTGCTAGGTAACGACCTGGAGCAGTCCTTGTGGAAGGATGATGAGTTCAGGTCTCACTTGGAGTTGCTTGGGTTGCCAGAGTGGGCATGTATGTCCACTCGGTCAATGGTGGCCGGAAAGGGTGATCAGAAGGAATCAGAAGCCTGAAACAGTGGCCCAGTTCCCTGACAAGAGAAATGGCAGGGGTGCAGGAAACTGGCCCCTGAAGTTCCCACGGACGGGGAGGAGGCTGACCTTGAGGGGGACGCCCGGTACCTACAGAGGAGCAGGTAGCTGAACTGGGGGACATCTTCGAGCTAACCCATTGGCAGCAAGAAGGTGGTCCCACCAAGGAAGACTTCTGCTGGGAGAAGAAGGAGTGCCCTCCTCTGGAGGGTCTGCAGTGTCAGGCTGCAGACCAGGCAGTTGGTGATCAGTCTGGATCACATTGGTTCTACTGAGAGAACGGTCTCCTGTATAGCGAGCCTATGGTCGCTGAGACTGGGTCAGCCCATGTGCTGGTGGTACCCCAGTGCTTCAGGACCTTCCTACTGGGTCTTGTTCACGACTTCCCTTTGGCAGGACATTTGGGACGGGACAATATCTTTGACAGGCTTGTCACCCACTTCTTCTGGCCCCAATTGCAAAGGCAGTCAGATGGATATTGCAGGTCTTGCCAAACTTGCCATGCAAGTGGTAAGAGTGGGAGAGTGGTCAAAGCTCCTCTCCAACCTTTTCCAGTTGTTGGAACCCCTTTTGAAAGGGTAGGGATGGACATTGTGGGGTCACTGGATGTCAAAACAACCATGGGCAACAGGTACATCCTGGTCTTGGTGGACCATGCCACCCAGCACCTGGAGGCAATCCCTCTCAGGACAACGATGACGCCAGTGGTGGGCCGGCCGTTTATGAGGATCTTTCCCTGTCTGGGTTTCCCCAGAGAGGTGGTGTATGACCGTGAGACCAATTTCATATCGAAGTATATGACATCCCTGTGGAAGGAGTGTGGTGTAACCTACAAGTTCCCCATTTCTTACCACCCACAAGGTAACAGTTTGGTAGAGAGATTCAACCAAACATTGAAGGGCATGATTAAGGGTTTAACAGAACCCATGAGGCGTAAGTAGGACATCCTCTTGCCATACCTTCTCTTTACATACAGGGAGATGCCTCAGAAGTCTCTTGGGTTAAGTCCCTTTGAGCTCCTGTATGGTCACCCTGTGAGAGGACCTCTGAGTTTGGTGAAGGAAGGCTGGGAGGCAGCTCCCAGGAAAACTCCCCAGGATGTGTTTAGTTACATACTGGCCTTCAGAAACAACCTGCCCGCTTCAGGAAAATCACTCAGGCGAACCTGGATGCAAGCCAGGAAGAAATGAAAAAGTGGTATGACTAGAATGCCAATCTGGTCGAATTTCAACCTGGGCAAAAAGTGTGGTTCATGGCCCCAGTGGAACCTTGCACTTTGCAGGACAAGTGGACTCGGCCTTTTGAGGTGGTTGGGTGCAAAAGTGATGTCACCTACCTGGTGAATTTGCAGACTCCCAGGAACCCTTTGAGGGTTTTCCATGTGAACCTGCTCAAGCCCCACTTCGAGAAGTCCGAAGTGAGCATGGTCTAGGCGACAGATGGTGGGGTGGAAGAGGAGAGTGAGGCTCTCCCTGACCTCCTGTCCACCAAGGAGCATGATGGGTCAGTGGAAGGTGTGATCCTCTCCCCTACACTGACCCCAGAGCAGCAGAGTGACTGTCACCAGCTATTGGGACAGTATGCCCTACTGTTTTCTCTGACCCCAGCTTTGGGCAGGCGACAAAGACACTCTTATTAATTTCCTTGACACCTGGAATCAAATTACTCAAAGAATTCAATTCACTTGGGAAATCAACACCTCTTGTATACATTTTTTGGATGTCAAAATATTGAGAGAACTGGGAGATTGGTCCACGACCATCTTTCGAAAGCCCACTGACAGGAACTCAACCCTTCACTATTCCAGCTTTCATCGTATGGGTCTTAAAAACAACTTACCATACGCACAGATCCTGAGAGTAAAAAGGATCGTCTCTAAACCAGAGGAGAGCAAGACACAGATAAAAACTGTATTAGACCGTCTACGAGCACGGGGATATCCCACGCCTATTCTGGACTTGGCTGTCCAGAGAAGTGAGAAACGAAGCAGAGCTTCTTTGCTACAATTCAGACCTAAGACACCCACGGATCGTCTTGTGGTTGTCTCCAAGTTCTCAAGTGTTTCTTCTCAGTTCCAAAAAATAATTCGGAGACACTGGTCCATTTTGACACAGGAACCAGATTTCAATGGTCTATTTACTGAACCTCCTATTTTTGCTTTTTCTAGAGGCAAGAATTTGAAAGAGATTTTGAGTAATACCAGTGGTCCTAAATCAAAAACATCATACAATGGCTTCAAACCTTGTTATAACTGCAGTAACTGCAATAATGGTATACAGGGCAATATAGTAAACCATCCCATGAAAGGATTTCCTATCAAATTGAAAGTGAACGTCACATGCAACAGCAAGAATGTTATTTATGCTCTTAAATGCCCGTGTGGCAAGTGCTACGTGGGCCATACAGAGAGGAAGATCCGCACGAGGATCTTGGAACACAAGAGTAATATTCGGACTGGAAATGAGAAATCTAGTGTGGCCATCCATTTCATGGAGAATAGACATTCAGTTGTTCAACTTAAATTCCAAGTATTGGAACAAGTTCCCATCACAGTGAACAACAAGAACAACCTCCTTAAAAGAGAGAACTTTTGGATTCGTTACTTATCCACGATGGCCCCCTCGGGTCTCAACGATCGAATGGAATTCTTATGTTATTTATATCTCTCTTGTTGTATTGTACATTATCACTCTTGTTTCTTTTGTTTATATTGCCATGTTTTTCTTTTTCTTTTGTTTACTTCTGTGCACTTACGCAGATGGTTTCCTTTTACATGTTCTGCACTTGATTACTTTTACACACTCTAAGATGGCGCTCATCCTTTCTGCTCCTCGCAGTCCCACCTTTATGTTTACCTTCATCACCATTTACTTCCGCGCACACTTTTGGAGCGTTCACCTTCTCGGAACTCCGCGGAGTCCGTGTTAGCTTCACACCTGTGAGTACGCTCGTCTTGAGCTCTTGCTTATTCTTCTACATTGGTGGCGGTTACGAACTACGCTGTCTCTAGGCATGTTTACTATTTTCGCTACAGCATTTGAGTTAATTACGGTGTATCGATCGCGGTCACTGGGCACTTTTAGCTTGCACATCAGTTTCCATTTCTATGCACTTGGCTCACGTTGTTTTTTTTTTTTTTGCATCCTGGCTTTTTCTTTTATGGGGTTATAACGTGGCACCTCATCCAGTTATTATTGGTTCTGTTTGATCTTGTATATAATCCGGATACTATAGCTGACTTTTGTCTTTTGTTTGTAGAGTAATTCCCCTGACGACGGGCTAAGCCCGAAATGCATTGGGTCGTGTGATGGGTTAACACACCCGAAATTACATACATGTGGAATGTTATTTACTGATGTGCTATACCTGCTTCAGCATCGTCACATCTATTTGAATACATCTGGATAATCGATAAACTTACAACAGACTACCTTTCATTGTTTAAATGGAATATGGACTAGACCACTGGTCTCTTTAAAGTAGTGCGCTGGGTTTTCCTCTCCCTAGGCGGGAGACTTCCCTTTGGATTCTTCTTTATACACTGTTGGGCTAGACAGTGTTCATCACCCTGCGGCACACGAAAGCTCATTACAATCCCTCATTTTTTGAGATCACCTTAGCTGTGCGAGATCCACTTCTCTTGAATAACCTACAAGTTCCCCATTTCTTACCACCCACAAGGTAACAGTTTGGTAGAGAGATTCAACCAAACATTGAAGGGCATGATTAAGGGTTTAACAGAACCCATGAGGCGTAAGTAGGACATCCTCTTGCCATACCTTCTCTTTACATACAGGGAGATGCCTCAGAAGTCTCTTGGGTTAAGTCCCTTTGAGCTCCTGTATGGTCACCCTGTGAGAGGACCTCTGAGTTTGGTGAAGGAAGGCTGGGAGGCAGCTCCCAGGAAAACTCCCCAGGATGTGTTTAGTTACATACTGGCCTTCAGAAACAACCTGCCCGCTTCAGGAAAATCACTCAGGCGAACCTGGATGCAAGCCAGGAAGAAATGAAAAAGTGGTATGACTAGAATGCCAATCTGGTCGAATTTCAACCTGGGCAAAAAGTGTGGTTCATGGCCCCAGTGGAACCTTGCACTTTGCAGGACAAGTGGACTCGGCCTTTTGAGGTGGTTGGGTGCAAAAGTGATGTCACCTACCTGGTGAATTTGCAGACTCCCAGGAACCCTTTGAGGGTTTTCCATGTGAACCTGCTCAAGCCCCACTTCGAGAAGTCCGAAGTGAGCATGGTCTAGGCGACAGATGGTGGGGTGGAAGAGGAGAGTGAGGCTCTCCCTGACCTCCTGTCCACCAAGGAGCATGATGGGTCAGTGGAAGGTGTGATCCTCTCCCCTACACTGACCCCAGAGCAGCAGAGTGACTGTCACCAGCTATTGGGACAGTATGCCCTACTGTTTTCTCTGACCCCAGGTGTTACTCACTGGTGTACCCATGACATGGACACTGGTGACAGACCTCCGGTAAAACACAAGATTTAAAGGTTGACTGACTGGGTCAAGATCAGCATCAAGGAGGAAGTCTGGAAGATGTTGGCATTACGGGTGATAGAGTACTCGAGCAGTCCTTGGGCCAGCCCAGTGGTCTTGGCCCCAAAGGCTGCTACACCCGGTGCCACTCCAGAACTGTGGTTTTGTTGACTACTGTGGGCTTAATGCCATCACCAAGACTGATACACACCCCATCCCCAGAGCGGATGAGTTCATTGATTGGTTGGGAGCTGCCAGGTTCCTCAGCATGTTTGATTTAATGTCAGGATACTAGCAGATTGCCTTAACTGATGGGGCCAAGGAGATGTCAGCATTCTCAGAGGTTGGTCAACCAGGTATTGGCTGGACTGGAGGATTTCAGTGCTGCAAACCTGGATGACATTGCAGTATTCAGTTGCAGCTAGGAAGAACACTTGCGGCACCTCTGGGAAGTGCTGAGGGCAGGCCTCACGATCAAGGCCAGTAAGTGCCAGATCGGGCAGGGTTCTGTGGTGTACATGGGACACCAGGTAGGAGGCGGCCAGGTGGGGCCCCTACAGCCCAAGATTGACACCATTCTGGCTTGGGAACCCCCCAAGACCCATACAGAAGTGAGAGCTTTTTTTAGGTCTCACCGCTTACTACAGGAGATTTGTTAAGTGGTATGGCACTATTGTTGTCCCCTAAACAAAGCTGACTTCCAGGAAGCAGCCCAAGAAGGTGATCTGGACTGAGTCCTGCCAGAAAGCTTTTGATGCCCTGCAGGCAGCCATGTCCACAGCGCCCATGCTCAAGGCACCCAACTTCTCAAAGGAATTTGTTGTGGAGACTGACGCTTCAGAGCATGGTGTGGGAGTGGTGCTCTCACAACTGAACAAAGAGGGCCTAGACCAACCTGTAGTCTTCCTTAGCAGAAGACTACTCCCCAGGGAACAGAGGTGCAGTGCCATAGAAAGGGAGGCTTTTGCTGTGGTCTGGGCACTGAAGAAGCTGGGACCCTACCTGTTTGGGACTCACTTCCACTTTCAGACAGACCACAGGCCCCTCAGATGGTTGATGCAAATGAGGGGTGAGAATCCAAAACTGTTGAGGTGTTCCATCTCCCTACAGGGAATGGACTTTACAGTGGAACACCATCCTTGCACAGAACACACCAATGCAGATGGTCTCTCCAGGTTCTTCTACCTTAGTGAAGAGAACTCCCAGGAGGTTTTGTAGTTCTCCCTATTTTCATCTGGAGGGGACATGTGTTAGACTTAACATCTTTTGGCATGTTTCCCCTCTCTTTTTGCTTTCTGACCTCCCGGTTTTTACTCTGTTTTTGCTAGTTTGGTGTCTCTACGCACTTTCCCGCTGCTGTTCAGTGTTAAAGTGTAAGTGCTCCTGTTGTAAATTATATTAATGGTTAATGTTTAAATGATTGGCATATTTGATTTACTGGTGAGGCCCTAGTAAAGTGCACTGAGAGTGCCAGGGCTGGTAAATCAAATGCTACTAGTGGGCTTGCAGTGCTGGTTGTGCCACCCAGAGAAGTAGCCTGGAAAAGGTAACTCAGATCTGCCACAGTAGAGTCTGTGCGCAGTTTGTAACTGCCATGTCGACCTGACAAGTGTGCCCACTTGCCAGGCCCCAACCTTTCACGGTATCCCTGTTGGCAGGGTGTTGTGTATGTTAAGGGTAGGACAGGTACTGATGTGGGTGACATGTCCTGGTGGTGAATTAGTGTATTTCATTTTTCACCATTGTAAGGCTGCCTGTTCCCATAAGACAGAATGTAAGTTTGTTTATACCATCCCATAAACATAACTACCCCCGGGAACAAGGTAGAAAAATAAAGTTTAGTATGTCTGGACTCAGAATGTTAAAACGCATCTTTTAGTGAAAATGATTTTTACAATCTGTGTTTGAAAATACCACTTTTAAAAAGTAGGTATTTTCCTGCTTAGCCATCCAGTGTGCCTCTGCTGGGGTAGTGAATTGACTGTCTGGCTTTGGGATGACAGGGGCTGGAGAGGGGCAGTGGCTCCAGAGAGCCTGATAAGTCAGGGCTGGTGTGAATAGACCTGGGCTGCATTTAGAATAGTGGGAGATTTCCTTGCAACTGAATGGGCCAGATATGCCTTGCACAATGCAGTCTCCACCCCTGCCAGGAATCTACCCCAGTGAGGACAGAACTGGTTTGGGCTGGGTACAAACACTCTCTGCCTTCAGGGAACAAAGGATTTGGTAGTTTAAATATTGGGACCCAGAACTTTAGAACTCTTTTGGACCAAGACAACTGCCATGAAGAAGAGCTGGAGATGCTGTGAGGAGGAACTACCACTTTGCTGAGTGCTTTGCTGTGTTGGCCTGCAGTGGCTGCTTCTGCCTTGGGTAGTGAAAGGACTGGACTTAAACTTTCTACAACCTATTTATTGAGTTTCTCCAAGGGCTTGAGGTAGAGCTTGCCCACTGTTCAAGAAGTCTCAGGAACAGCAAAGACTTCAAGTTCTTTTGCCCTCAGCACTGGAGACTGTGTGTTTTGTGCTACAGCAGAAGAAAAAGCGACCCAACGCCTGCCAACTCCGTGTCCTGAAGGCACCCGCAGAGGGCACCACCACCCCGCAAACCTGGTTTTACCTGCCGCACCATCTGATGCTGCCACCGAGCCGCTGCTTGCACCCCGACCTGTGGGCACCGCACCTCACACCGCCTCCCTTCAGGACGCCGCCTTCGTATCCACGCTGCTGCTTCCACGGTGGTTCAAGGGCACTGCTCGTAAGTTACAGGATGCCCTGTCCTCCTCCCAACCTCAGCCTTGGTCTACCAATGCCAGCACCATCAACTCCAGTTCTTCAGCTGACAACAGCGCTTCAGCAACGACGATGACGCTGCTTGCACCGTGACCTGCCAGCACCTCGATGAGCACCGCATCACTTCACGCCACAGCCCTGGTCTCACCGACACTGCGGGACAACCATCAACAAGCCGCTGCCTGCACCACAACCTGAGGGCAGCGCACGCTGCATCGTTCCACTTCGCACCACAGCACCACAGCGCCTGCCGAAGCTGGAGCTCCTGACTACAACCGCGAGGAGTTTGATCTGCAACATGTGAGACTTCATGGGCCCGACAACTCCTGCACCAACCTCCGGAACCGATGCCTGCAGACATCGTGCTTTCGGAGCTCAGAGAGAGGTTGCCGACGCCCTGCATTTCTTAAGGTACTGTTTTGCAGGTCTTCCCGATACCATAGCTGGCCCGCGATGCCGCGGTTAGCCAGAACTGTTGTTCACGACGCCGTGATAGCCCCAGATGGAGCTATCAACTTCAAGGAACTTTATTTCAAGTTTATTTTGATAATTGAAGATTTCTAAGTACTGTATTTGCGATTTTAATCATTTTTGGTCTTGTCCTAAGTATATAAAAATATTGGATATTTTTATAAACTGGTGTGCTGTCATTTTGTAGTGTCTTTATTGTATTACTATTGGTTATGTGCAAATGCTTTACACATTGCCTTTAGCATAAGCCTGACTGCTCATGCCGAGCTACCATGGGGGTGTGCAGGGGTTATTTTAGGAGTGTAGCTCCCTTATCCTGACTAGAAGGAAGGGTTCCTACTAGGACATGGTACAAACCATTGCCAAATAGAGACCGCCATTTCTAAAAAACCTAAAAAGATAATATCGCTAAATACTAAGGGACTCAATAACCAGTTAAAAGAAAGAAAATATTAGACTACTGCCATAAACTCAAGGGTGATATCACTCTACTTGAAAAAACAAGAAATGGTGAGTCAGCATAATGTTTTCTACATAATTGTTAGACTGAGCTCTTTATCTCCGACTAACTACAAGAAAAGCGAAGTGGTCACAATGATTTCTAAAAAAGCAGGTATTATTTTTATTGAAAACACTCATGATAATAATGGAGGATGGTTAATCACTAAATTAAGCAGAGATGGTCATGTGTTCTAGGTGGCTATTGTATATGCCCGATGTGCGATGACCTAAAATTCTAGACAGACCTAAATAAAACCCTCTCTGACCTCCCAGAGAACACTGGCTTGATACTGGGAGACAATTTCATATCTAGACTAACGTCCTGTGTATACAAACTAAATAAAGCTAATAAACAAATGAAACACCTTCTTAGATCACTTAGCTTGAATAACTCTTGGCGCCATTACAACACTATATGTAGTGAATTCAAATTCAACTAACAACCCCATAATACTTTCACAGGATCAAGTACATATTTACAAACCAATATATGACACTGTGTCGATCAACCCCAAGAATAAACCAATCCTAATTTCGGACCATAGCAGCATATATTTAAAGTTAGGTTTTACTAACAATATATCCACTGATATAGAGAATGAACTGAGATATTTTAGAAGATAAAGATGCAAACGAAATATGTATTTCCTCAGTTACTAACTTTTTTGAGGAAAATAAATCCTTACAATATGTCAGCTGAAACTATCTGGAAGCCCCCATAAAAAACACAATACGAGGATAATAATTGAAATCATGTCCCACAAAAATAAGATTGTAAATTCCAGACTTAGGGGCAGATTTACAAGAAGCTGATCCATCTGCATAGATGCGTCAGTTTCCTTGTGCCAGTGCCAAAGGTCCTTGTGCCACCATGGGTGCGCTGTATTTACAATACAGTGCTCCATGGCGCAAGGATTAACAGATGCGTCAGAAATACTGACGCATCTGTTGGTACAAAAGTGACACATTGCTGGAGTTGCTCATGAAAGTGACGCAACTTCAACAATGTGCCACATAGATACAAAGAGTTCCATAAAAAAAAGCCAAGCATCATTCCGTCTGAGCAGGCGTAGGGACGCTGATGCAGTGAAAGTGTAGAGTGACGCAGTGAAATGTTGTAAATTTCACTGAGTCAGTTCTACATGGCTTTTTGCGTGGGAACGCCTAGCCTGCATACATTATACCTGAAGCAGGTATAATGAGACGCAGGGCTTTACAATGTGATGCAGCTCCCTAGATGCATCACGTTGGAAATTGACCGCTTTTTTTGCCTCATTGTTGCATCAAAAAAGGTGACGCAATGGTGGCGCAAGGAGGTGCAAGGGGCTTGTAAATCTGCCCCTAAATTCATTAGATGTGGAAATTGGTAATATAGAAAAAAGATCTAATACACTTCAGAGATAATGAGATTTTAATTAAATTGGAACCATTAAAATAAGTGTACAACAAAATTCTTAGCAAAAGAGCATATAAATAGGAAAATAACTAAAAATATAAGGATGTAATAGAATACAATAGTAAATAGTAAGTAATCTAATAATATATATCCGTAAATATATCCCTTTAGTGACATTTATCAACCACTACACTCTTACAATAGACAGCTGTTCTGATGATGACCCAGCTACTTAATAAGGGTTGAGAGCTACAACCCTATGAACTCTTAATTTCTATACTCAATTACTGAATTGTTCTACAGATGCACTTGTTGGTATCCAAATGATTTCTGCATATGTATATTGTAATTGAACCCCATTTGGACACTGCTTCTGCTAACTGTGTATCTCTGGAACATCTGTGCACTGTGTACAGTACATTGAGTCAATGCCCACTGAGTGCCATCATGAGGACAGAACAGAGTTAAACTTTCACATAAAGTACATCTATGGTGGGAGGAATTTTCACTCTGATTGATTTTAAAGATTACCTGAGAAGAGCAGGTCTGACGAAGATGTCATGTTGGGTAGTGATCTGGAGTGTGTGGTTGTTGCCAAAGACACAGTACAGGAGTGTAATGGTTGTTTTGTTTTATCTTGAATGGTCTTGCGCTTATCAGGAATCCAACCCTAAGGAAGTAAAAAACATTTTGGTCAAGGGATGTCCATGTGACAAACTTGTTCTGCAATTTTTATTCCATCCTGAAAGGGTAAAGAACAAATGTATTCAAATTACTCATAGTGGACATCCTGGAGTTACAGCTACTGAAAATTGCTACAGAAGCATTATTGTCAGGTATAAATAGACGCACAAATGAATCCATCTGTAACTACAAAGAATGCTTGCTATCAGAAAACAGTGGTTCAAAGAACCTCGTCATCATTTTTTATTTCTTGATGGGCCTTTGGAGAATTTGGCTATTGACTTTGCTGAACCACATAATTTATTACTATATGAAATGCTTGATTGTAGTAACTGACTATTGTTCAAAGCAAATTCCTTATTCATTTGTAAATTGATCACCACTGAAGTTGTGATTGGGTTCATTAAAAATGTGCTTGCCTTGGAAGGTGTATCTAAGGTGTTGGTCTCCAATAATGGCACACATTTTGTGTCAGATAAAATGTTAAAGGTTTTGATTTTTAACTATTAAATAGCTAGAGGAGCCCTGTACTGAACAAAGCAAACACAAGGAGACGATGGATGGACGGAGTGCTGAAACTTTTCAGACTCTCACCCCCAGTCACAGATCTGGTTTGAATCCATCATCGTTCTTTAGCTCACTTTGTCACCCCAGTTCAGACACAGCTATATGTAAATCAGTATTGACCCTGTGCCTCATGGGAACAGTCCAGCCTGAACTGCCAAGCCAAGCCTTCCCTGGACCGGAAACAAGCATTCTCTGACCTGTTTCGGGATAATACCTCTCATCAGTCAGGCTAACTTGAATCCAGTGGCAAAGTGAGCAAGGGACCCACATCTGGGCATACCCTGCCAAATTAGGATGAACAAAGCAAACACAGGGAGACGATGGATGGAGCGCTGAAACTTTTCAGACACTCACCCCCCACTCACAGATCTGGGTTGAATGAATCCATCATTGTACTTTAGCTCACTTCACCCCACAATTCAGACCCAGCTGTGCAAATCAGTCTTGACCCTGTGCCTTGTGGGAATAGTCCAGCCCAAACTGCCAAGCCAGGTCTTCCCTGGACCGGAAACAAGCATCCTGGGACCAGTTTTGGGGCACAGAGCAGTCAGACTTAATTTAGACCCAATGTAGAAAGTATTTGTACAACACTTCAAACAGTAATAATGTGAAAACACCACACACACAAAAATCTCACCTAGTTAGAAAAATATCACTTTCTTTAATAAATAAAACAAGACCAAATCTACAACAATACAATCAGTAGAACTGGAGATATTCAATTTTAAAGATTTTTGTGGAAATAGCATTAAAACCACACAGCGCCAACTGTGGATATCTGGTTGAGTGGAGTGCAGGCTGGCTACTGGGACCCAGACAGGACCCCTGAGCAAAGTACCTTCAATCCTGGTTTGCAGAGCATTGCGAGGATCTGCGTTGAAGATGCGTTATGCAGCCGAGGGTATGCGTCGGTTCTGATATGAGGCGAGGCTTTAATGCTAGGTCCTGATTTGTCATCGAGGATCCTGTTGATGTGGCTTGCGGTGCGGTCAGGTTTTGGGAATGGCGCATGCAGTTGGGGCATTACGCCAATGCTGAGGAACTGTGAGGGAGTAATGCGGAGTCCAACCTCATCGTCAAGACTACAGTCGACAAGAGATGCAATGGTCTGTGCTGAGGATGTGGCGCTCAGTGGCGGTTCTGAAGGTTTTGCGGGCTGCGGAGGTAATGATGGTCTTTGTGATTGGTCCAATCAATGCAGCAGCAGAGATGCATTGGTTCTTCATTGGGTTGTGCAACGTAGCAGAGGAGATGTGTCATTCTCCTCGATCCACAGAGGCTGGAATAGCACCTTAATCCCACTTCCAAGTATCCAGGACTGGGTGACACCACTTGACATGGTAGACTCACCGATGGCAGAGTCCAGGTGCAGGTGTAAGCTTGTTGGAAGCTGGTTGTGCCCCTGCGGTTTCAGTTCAGGGGTCCAGCCAGCTAGCCCTTTCAGTTACTCTAGGTTCTGGGTTCAAGAAATGGAGGTCCAGTCCTTTTCACTCAGGCAAGAGGGCAGCAAACAGCAGGTCAGCAGAGTGGCAGTCCTTTCAGCAGCACAGCAGTCCTTCTTCATGGCAGAGTTTCCACATGTCAAAAAGTGTACTGAAGTGGTGGTGTCCAAAGTCCAGTATTTAGACCCAGTTGTGCCTCTGAAGTATGGAGAAGCTTCTAGAGACAAGCCTTAAGAATTGTATAGGTGCCCTGCCTTCCTTGCCCTGGCTCCATACTAACTACAGGGAGTATGCAGCTCTTTATGTGGAGACAAGACTAATTGTATGTGGCTGTCTAGGAGGAATATACAAAGCCCTGTCTAGGAGGAATACACAAAGCCCAATTGTCAGCAACATGCTATCATTTAGCCCAGAGTCAGCCTACAGGTACCAAATGGTTAAGGCATTGGTTTCTAAAAGTGGCAGTTTCAAAATTGCACTGATGATGAGGTTCTTTGAACCACTGTTTTCTGAATCCAGCATCACCATAAGTCAGGATTTTTCATTACAATTCCAAAGACAGCAAACATGAACTGATTACCTGTACCCATTTGGAAATTAGACTTATAAAATGTAATGAGGTAACTCCAGTATTATCAACCTATGGGAGCGTAGGCCTTGCAGTAGTGAAAAATGACTTTAGAAGTTTTTCACTACCAGGACATGTAAAACTTAAAAGTACTTGCCTACTTTTTTAAATGCAACCTTCCCTCTGGGCTGTCCAATGCTTACTCTAGGGAAGATTTATATATGTTTGAAAAAGGAAGGTTTTGGCCTGGCAAAAGTGTTTTTTTCCTGGTTGACGTGGCAGTTTAAAACATATATAGGCTACAATGGCAGGCCTGAGGCGTGTTTAAAGTTACTTAAGTGGGTGACACAATCAGTGCAGCAGGCCCTCTAGTAGCACTTTACTAGGTACTTATAATTAGATTAAATATGCCAATTGGGTAGAAGCCAATGTTTTAATGAGCAAGCACGTTAGCAGTGTTCTAAGGCCAGCAAAAACGAAGTCAGCAAAGACAGGATGTCTGAAGGGAAAAGGTTAGGGGGGAAAGCACGCCAAGGATGCTAAGAAACACATAATGGTGCATCTTTGGTAAAAGGGAGCAATTTGCTAAACTGAATTCAAGAAGATAAACTCTGCATTCTTTCAACTCCAACAGAGATTGATAAAATGCCCATCATTTTAGAGGCAATCCCTCAAAGACTGAGGAAGCAGGTGGAACATCATAAACAACAATGTGAAAGAAGGACTCCATGTACCAGAATCTAGCGAATAGGAGGGGCTGGATGGCCTAGTCAAACCTCCACCTGGACAGATGTACGCGTCTGGGCCTTCGTTGTCCCCAGCCCTCTGGAATCACCACCACAAGTGAAGTCGGCTTTGAGATGGCGTGGTATTACCACGCCATCTCAAAGCCGACTTCACTTGTGGTGGTGATTCCAGAGGGCTGGGGACAACGAAGGCCCAGACGCGTACATCTGTCCAGGTGGAGGTTTGACTAGGCCATCCAGCCCCTCCTATTCGCTAGATTCTGGTACATGGAGTCCTTCTTTCACATTGTTGTTTAATCAGTGGCGGTTCGTCCATTGGGGGCGTTGGGGCGTTGCCCCACTAACCATGGACGACCGTCACTGACTGTGTCACTCACTGTCTGACACTGCGCATACCCATTACCGACACTGCCGTGCCTACGACAGTACAGTCATTAATAATGCAAATGCATTTGGTCGGTCGGGACGGACATCATGGCGGAAGGACTGGTGGGGGGCGGGCCTGCAGCAGTGAGTGGCAGGCTGGCAGATAGCAGCAGCGTCAGCGTGGCAGGGAGGGCAGCAGCTGTGTGCGCATTTAGGACAAGTCATTTTTATGACTTGCCCACGCATGCGCACACACGCAGTAGCCCCTTCCCTCCTCCTCCTCCCCTAGCACTCAAAGAGGCAGAGACCCGGGGGAGCCGGGTCTCATTATGGGCAGTATTAGCCCTGCTCTTTTACCCAATCCTGGCGCAGTGGCGATGTTAATGCTGCACCAGGATTGGCTGACTTAAGTTACCGCGCACGAGGATGGTAATCTCGGGAGAGTGAGGTGGGCGCGCCGACCTCGTCAGGTCAGACCTCGTCGTGACGTGACTCGTCTGACGAAGTATGAGAGTCTGTGTCGTCAGACAGTCAGTAGTTCTGATGAAAGGCAGCACGTAAGTCCTTTATTTATTTTATTTAAGTACTGTACACTTAGGAAGGCACGGGGGTTCCTTACCTGGCACTAGGGGCGAGTAGCAGGAGCTGCTGCGTGTCCCTCTCGACTCCAGACATTACTTCACCCAGGGCTCAAAGTATTGAATGAGGAGACTCCCGCACTCAATCCGGGGGCCAGCCGGTGGCTGAGGGGTGGGCACGAGGCCGAGGGGTCTCGCAAGGCGGCTCCGTGGGTTCGCCTCTGTTTGCACCCGAGAGACAAGAACATGATAGACCCACAGGAAAACCCAGCAGCCGAGTTGGTAGACTGTGTCCGCAGAAAGTGGTCGACGGGTGTGGAAAGTTTGCAAAGCTCTTGCGCTACAGGGCGCAGAGGGTCAGAAGGAGTGCACAGGTTGTGCAGCCTGACTAGGGCACAGTAATGCTTATTGATATCTTTCCAAGCACCTGCGCCACAATTCCAGTGTTTTAGAAGTTCATTGCGTGAGTCCCTAGGGTTAGTACAGGTGCTTTTCCCCCACGGATCCCACAGCCTCAAAGGTCGCCGTCAGAGGCTCTTAACGTACACACCTCCAGGAGGCCCGCGGCGGGTGCACCTGCCAGCCGAGAGCAGGAAGCAGGAGGAGAATCTAATGAATTTAAATTACGAGACAACCTGCACTATTAGTGTCCCTGAGGCTGAGATCAGATTCTGGGACCTCCCCGGCCGGTGACTGAGTGACTTATGCAGTGCTACACTACACCAATGTCTGAAAATTATTTCACAGAAAGGTTTGGGCTTCTGAAAGTTATTAGCTGGTGACCAGAAATGTACACAGACAGGCGTGTTTACTTCCCTAATTAAAGTGGTATACGTGGGGCTGGAGAGCAGCTGTGCAGTTTGAGCAGTGCCATGCTTTTACAAAACAGCGCCTATGCCCTGGAAATGCTACTCATGTTTTGTTACTCCCAGATTCACCCAGTCCCACCCTCCCAGTCAGGTGATGTGTGGTGTAAACATGTCCTGTAAATCAGAAGGTTTGCTTTGTGACTGCCTGCCTGGCACCCACCATTTTCATCTTCAGGCCAGAGTTTGTTTTGTGTTTTTTAAACGTGTACGTTTACACTCCTACTCTGTACTGGGTGCATTATTTATGCTATATTATGCTTTGTCTGTGCCTTGAATCCAGCTCTGTAGATCGAGTAAATGTAAGCACTGTATTTTGGTGTGTAAAAAGGCTAAGTCATGGTGTATAAAGAGTTTAACATTGTTCGCCTATCTCAGCTCATCCTTATATAGTTACTTATAGTTATTTAAACTTAGTAACAGGGCTACAGAAAAGAAATCACTTTAATGCTGAAACACTTTGTTTCTAAACATATTTTCATGCAAACTGGCACTCGGCTACTGTGCTTGTGAGTTGCCAGTTCCTGTGTTAGGTTTTAGCTTTGTGACTTTCTTTTTAAAGCTAATAGCGATGTATAATCTGGGTATGGAGCATCCTTTGTTTGGGGTGTCTGTTATTTGAAAGCGTGTTCTGTTTAGTGTATGTATGGCACTTCTATTTGTTTCTAGTTCTTACACTTATCTACTGCTCTAGTCTCTGTGCTGCAGCTGGCTCTGTGTGTGGTACAAATCCTAGTCCGTGCTGCCACTGGCTCTATGTGTGTTTGCAGCTCTAGTCTCTGTGCTTCTCAAATTTTCTTGAAAATGCACCATTCACCCACTCTTTTTTCAAAAGTCCCCCGAACCCTCTCTTAAGATGTTCAGCCTCGCTCGCCGCGCTCGCTCGCCACAGTGCACTCTGACAGAAAGTTTATGCCTCACCTCTTTCAAATGTCACCAGCCGCCACTGGCGTGGTTGCTAAAGAAGAATAAACAAACGTAGAAGCCAAGCTCCCGGCTTTTCCCCGGGGAGCCCGGGTCTTTCCTCGGAAGATCCTACATCCCGCTTGAATATTTACATTCCCCGTTCTATTTACATCGGTGCCAATCATTCGGCCTCTTGTACAAGACCGCCCCTGGAGGTTGAGGTCTCTCTGGGCGCGGTGCACTCGTCGGTGACGGTGAACGTAAACACTAGTGATTGCCTGCCAGGCCCAGGCGGGCTGTTTAGACACAAGAGAGCGATCGCGGACGCAGAGCGTGCAAGTTGTGCTTGTTTTAGTTTGTTGTCTTAGCCCACGTCTCCGTGCAAGTGCTAGGGGCAGTTTTTTTGATTCAAGGGTGCGTGGATTTCTGTGCCAGCATCCCATCGCGATCCCACACACGCTGCACACCTCAGCATATCAGCAATCCTTTCAATGACGCCCTACTCTGAGAAGAATACTGACAAGCGGGTGCGTCCGTGAACTACTAGATACAATGCATCTGTTTATCTGTATCTGTAGTTCTGTTCTTTGAATTACTTTCATTTCTATCTGTGCAACCTCCGTATGCCCACTCTCCACTCTTTATCACCACTTCACCCCCCGACTCACCTTCGATTTTGCATATCTGCGAAATCTGTTTCTTGATGAACTTTCTTTTATTAAACGGTTGGTTTAACTAACAGTTTTGTTTTTAGTTTGTCAGTAAACATACAGGGCAAGAACGGTGATCAGTCAAGCGCCACGTGAAGTGTTACATGAAAGAAATCAATGTAAGCTATGGTATAGAATTCAAAAAGGTGTCCGATTATTAAACAAATATTTTTTTTTTGTTTGTATATCGGTATGCATATAGGGTAAACAGAACTGGAGAGCAACAGAATGATGTGCATAACAGTTTACAGGCCATGGGAACTTTCCGGAGAGCATGGAAGGTGAAATTTGAACCCTCATTCTGACTTGGCCAGACCAGGAATATCAAAGCAGTATTCTCTGTATTTACCAGTTCAGTGGAAGTTTGTAATTCCAAAGTGCAAGAATACCGTGGTGTTATTCTCAGCTGTACCCTGAGAAATGGGGAAATATCGCGGGAATCTGTTTTCACCACTGCTTAATTTCTGCCAGCGGCTGCCGGAGGGAGCCACTGGCACTCATTTTTGGGGACCTTGGTTATTATTCCTCAGCAGCCAGTTCCAGAGAGCAAGAGATGGAAAAACACACACACAGGAACATAGGAGAAAGAGAAAGATGGAAAAACCAACACCAATGGAGAAAGCAGACACCTGCACCAGTGAGATTAAAGTCAGGGAGTGTCTGGCACTATATAAAAGAGGCGGAGGTGGATTCAGAACTAGGCAGCCTTAGTATTAGGCTACACTTAATATCATCAACCTTGGACGTCTGAGCAGGACTGTGGGCACTGGCACTCATTCTTTTACAAATAAAATACTGTTTTCCACAAATGGGGCTGTATTTACAAAAAAATGGTGCAGCGCAATGCCACAAGCAATTTTGCTGCGTCGGGCTGCATCATTTTCTATGTACAGGAATGCGCCGTATTTGCAACAATACGGTGCATTCCTGTACTCATCTCTGCACCATGGTGCAAGGGTACCCGAAGGGACACCTTACTGCAGCCACCTTCCTGTACAAAAATAATCATCAATGGTGTGTTGCTCCTTCAATGTTTGCTGCAGAATGCAGCACACACAGAAAGAGTAAAAAATGACGAAAAATGCAAGTATTTCTCCTCGTTGCACCACTCTTACGCCTCCCTTGGGGAGGTGTACGTTTTTGCCTCTTCCTCAGATTTGCAGATCCTTGTACATCTGGAGCATTGCCAAAAAGCAATGGGTGTTGCGTTGGAATGCCCACAGCAAACCCATTGCACCATAGACATCATTTGGGAGTAGTGAAAGGTCGCAGCTCTGACCTCCAAGTTACTCCATGCTACTCCTGGAACTTCATTTGTGACCCTTGGCCTCAGAGCAGCCACTGGTTTTGGTTCCTTAGTGGCCAGGGGTTGAAAGGGTTGCAAAGGAAGTGCCAAAAATAGCAGAGAGCAAGTTAGAGGCTGGAGCTGCGACCCCTGACTACTCCCAAATGACATCCATGCATTGTAAGCCCCTGCATTGAGGATGATCATATATACAAGGCAGCGTTAAGTCATGCAAAGTGGCTTTGTGAATTCTTGTAAATATGGAGCAGGGCACAGTGCCACCGGAGCATCGCACAAAATGATTCTTTGGGCACCCAATGCCATTTTTAAATACACCCCTTGATTTTAAATGTACTCGCTCGTTTTTCAGACATTTTCCACCTGTGCAATTTGCCAGGTTTTGGCTTGTGTGAATGTATGACATTGTTGTGCAATCTTTCCATCAATTGTTCCTTTTGCATTTGTCACCCAGAGTGGGACGGGTATGACCAGACATGGGTCCCGTGCTCTCCATGCCACTGGAGTCAAGCTATCCCCGAAAATGTGGGGTAAAAAAAGCATATCCAGAAATGATAAGGAACATGTTTTCCAATCAAGGAGAAGAATAGGAAGCAGATCATGAGACAAAAGATGGAGGAGAAAAAGAGCAGAAGATTACCAAGAGGAGGAATTTGGGAATCTGAAATTAAACCAAGATGGGGAGGATAACAATCTGCTCATGAAATGTAGCGGGCTTGAATGATAGAGCAAAGAGGGCAAGACTTGCCGAATTCATGAGGCTGAATGCCATGGATGTAGTATGTCTACAGGAGACCCACATTCCCTGGGGGAAAGAGAAATACTGAGGGTTGGTGGGTATAATATGTTGGCATGCACAACTCAGACTTCGAATATTCGAGGGGTGGCCATATTAGCAAAGACATCTTTAGGTTTGGCCAAACGCAAGGCCGTGGTGCTTTGGGGATGTGGGCTATAGTAGAACTAGCAGTGGGAGGTACTGTGTGCTCGATCTATGGATCAAACCAAGATGATCCTCAGATATTCGACGATTTGGAAGTAGAACTATCTACATGGCCGAGCCCTTTAATCTTATTTGGAGATTTTAATATCTCTCTGGATAATGGATCCGGGCAGCCGAGACAATGGGGATATTCTGGTCGAAAGCCTAGGGTTTACAGGGCTCTAAATTCCCTTAAGAACAGCCATGGTTTGGCAGATATCTGGGCTACAAAAAATCTGAATAACCCCGGATATACGTATTACTCCTGTCCGCACAAAAAATATGTCAGGATTGATTATTTTTATGGTACAAGGGATCTATTAGAACGAGCTGGTATTAAGAAACTTCCTAAGATAATATCCGATCATAACCCTTTAATTTTAGAAATTGAAATAGCAAGCTTTAAGAGACCATGGAGTAAATGGACGTTCGATAGGAAATTGCTAGTGAATAATGAATAAATTCAATTTAATAAAAAATGAATGCAAGAATTTTTTTGATATAAATAGATATAGTGCTAGCGGGGGACTGTGTGGGATTCCGTTAAGGCCGCCCTTAGAAGTGAAACTATTAGTTTTGTTGCCAGAGCTGAGACTCAGCAGGAGATCAATAATCAGCAATTAATGTGGGGCTTGGCCAGGGCAGAGGAGGAAAATATCTCGATAATAACACAGGGACAAGAGGGGGCTCAAACTCAGTACCGAATAATCGTTTTAAAAGCGGAACTAAATAGCTGGTTAACACAAAGATCTGCAGAGGAATACCAATCCCATTTGGAATAGCACTTATGAAAACAGAGAGCAAGTTGGTAGGAGGTTAGTGTTCTTACTAGGCAGAAAATATCTTTGAATTTAATACCCTCTATAAAAATAAACGGACAAGTATATACCGATCCAGAAGATATTATCAAAGGGTTTCAGAACTATTATCAAATCCTGTATCAAGATGATATTAACAAAGATGGAGCGGAAGTTGCATAGGATATATCGAGGTTGTTGACTAGCACCGAACTCGGCGGGGGCCTGGATGGGTCAATCAAAGAAGAGTTAGAAGAATAAATCACTCTAGAGGAAGTTCATATAGCGTTGCTAGGAATGGCACCAGGGAAAGCTGCTGGTCCCGAAAAGATACTGCTGGAGGTTTACAAGATTCTAGGAATAGTTATAACACCTCTTTTACTAGACCTGCTTTGGGGTGTACAGTATAATGGAAGCCCCCCTGAGTCTTAGAAAGAGACAGATATCATAATCTTTTCCAAAAATGGAAAACCAGTAGATAATCCATCTTGTTATCGGGCAATTTCCTTGATTAACTCAGATACAACAATCTACTCTAAGATTCTGCCCAATCAGCTAGGGAGGGTTATAGAAATCAGGTCTTCCCCTAGCAACATGGTTTTATCCCTAGTAAAGGAACAACCAACCATATTTGCAGGGTTATTTCTCTTTTTGACATCATAACCGGGACGGGGGACCAGATGGCTATGATTCTCCTAGTTGCCGAAAAGGCTTTCGATCGGGTGTCCTGGGAGTTTTTATGGGCTATATTGGAGTTGAACGGTTTCGGATCGTAGTTTATAAGGGCAATCAAGGTAATGAACTGACAACCAGGAGCTCGATTGCAACTCATGGGGAAGAAATTTAGTAATATTTTTACATCAAGGGGGACCAGGCAAGGATGCCCTTGTTCTCCATTTTTATTTACTATATATATTAATACTCTAGTGGTTAGGCTCTTACAGGCCAGGAAGATTAAACCAATTAAAACTAGGGGATATGAGACCAAAGTATTGGCCTACGCTGATGATGTTGCGGTGCTAACCACAAATCCAGCTGAGGCAATCGAGGAAATAGTTAAAATTGCCAAGAGCTATGGGCTCCTCTCTGGATATGCATTGAACAAAGGGAAAATAATTGTTGTATGTACAGACAATGTTGATTCTAATGAACCAAGGCGAGCAGATTCAGCAGTCTACCTTGGGGTCCAAGTTAGCGCTAAGGTGTACGAAATTGTTGAATGCAACGTTGAACCTATACTGAATTGGTTGAATGTGCTATAAAACTGGATGGTTATAAGCAAAATGATACATAACTAAGTAAAGCGATGGGCTGTGGATCACACTTTTGTGGATGTTCTCAATGGCGGGCAATAACTATCGCCAACACAACTTATTGACTGTTTTGTTATCACTGCCAAACCCTGAAAACCATCGCCATGTTAGTGGCGTATTAACAAGACATTGGTACATGGCGATAGTAACAGGGAACGGGTGTGAAAACTCACGCTAACATCAGAGTGATGAAGATAGGAATACCAGGGTTAGCGGGCGATAACGAGCGATAGGCCCATTTGCGGCAAGAAAAGTCACGTTAGTCAGCTCAACTTCAAAATGCCTTGCCTCTAATGCAATAAATTGCATATCAGTCAACCACCAATAGTAAATAGGCATTAAATACAATGAAATGCGGAATGTAACATACAGGAACAAGTGCAGCACACATCAACAATGCCTACAAGCCATCCAACATCCAGGATGCCCAGGATGAGAGCCATGATGCCTCGCTGGACCTGCGTCTGGATCCTTGATACCTCGCTGGACCTGCGTCTGGATCCTTGATATCTCGCTGGACATGTGTCTGGAGCATGGAGTGGGATGTGGAGGAGCCGTGGAGTCGATGATCCATGGCGTAAACATTGATGTGCGATGATCGTCCGTACCTGGTGGTGAAGTCTGGCAGGACGCATGGAGACACTTTGCTGACCTGTGTACCTGTGTCAGAAGATCACCTTGAAGCCCTTGGAGTTGTTAATGGTAGAGGCGCACATGTACACCAACTTAGTGAGGTGCGCATTGCATACTATGATCCAACACTACACAGGGGTGACGGATGGGATTAACAACTGTGTGTGCCGTCTCCCTGCATCACAGGCTGGATGATGTTGGGCGGCCGTATGCTGTGGAGAGTGAGGGCCCTGTGCTACGCCAAACATGTGTTGAGCGATGCAATGTCACGCCTAAGGGGGCCCTGCAGCATCAACTGCATCTGGAGGCACACCAGCGGACTACCCGGCAACTGCTGTACCCAGCCTAGTGAAATCACACCTGGCTGATGCTCCTGCTGGCTGAGTCACAGATTGGAAGAGATTGCAGTGGATTAAGCCACGGTGTCAATGTCCAGGTAAGGAGAAGGTAGGACGTGTAGCGCAGGAGGGCCATGGGGCGAGTTGCTCAGACCTATCACACGTAGAAGACACCCCCCAGTGGCGTCTCTTCCGCTATGGTGGAAGAGCGTTGCCCCCCTTGCCTCAAGCAGTGCAGAAGAGGAACAGTCATCACATGATGAAAACTAACTGATGAAATCATGCTATTTATCCTCAGGGTGTGGGAGGGTGGGTATGACTGCTCCAAACATGGAGCAGGGAGTAGGCAGATTGGCATGCCCACTCAAGTGCGCAATGGCTGTTTGCTCAGCCCACTCAGGCCGCACAATGCAGTCATGCGCACTTCCCGGTTCGCAATGCAGGCTGCATTACAGCCTGCATGTAGAACATGCCCCCCCACCACTTCTCAATGGCGGACGCTGTGCGCCCATGCACAGCGTGTGTTCCACTTGTGCGCCATAGGCACATACATATTTGCGACGCATTCAATGACATCGCATTAAATTCAAATGCATACTAATACGAGGCACATTGCAACAGTAGAGTAGGTGTTGCATAGCGAAGACATAAATATCACAATTCCCACTTCAGTGAGTTCAACACAAAACTAACCTTAGCACCCCACACCCAATCATTAACCCAGAAATACCTTTTTGAGCCCCCAAAACACACACAAACATCATAAAATCACCCCGAAAAATACCCCAATTTTCATATTTTACCCCAAAACACACCCCAACTTTCATATTTTACCCCAAAACACACCTCAATTTTCATATTGTACATCTTGAACACATACACACCCTTAATAATTTTAATGACACCATTACTGACCTCACAATGCATTGTAAATAAATTATGATGTAAAGGCACCTGCATTGTTGGAGTTGCATAGTTAATGATGTACTGCCTGTGTTGTACTGGGTGTTTCCTATGCCAAAGGCAAACCTTAGGCTGGCCCGTCTGCATCCGTCTGCCCCTGGACCGCGCTCAGCACCAAGGAGGATTCCTCTTGGACACTCCACTGCTACGACGCCAGCACACTCCTCGCCATCAACCCTGGAGGCCAGCTCGCCTGCCAGGCCCAAACCTTGCTCCGGACCAGACATCGCCATCGCCATCGCTATCACTGACGGCTGCAGTATCACCCACAAAGAGCACCCCGACCATCAAGATCACCTACAGAAGCACACTCCGACTGACCACGCACTCTAATGCCCAAGGGTGACCATGGACCACCTCAACTCCCAGATCCAGACCAAGCACAAGCACCTCCTCTGTGGCACCTTCATGTGCATGCTAGGGATGGGCAGAATTTGCAAAATTCGCTTTCGCAAACTATGGCGAAAATGTCAAAAATCTCCGCGATCACGCGGAAATATCACGAAGACGCAGAAGATTTTTCCCCACCCGTTCGCGATATTTTCTGCGTGATCACGGCTCGCCAACTTACCCATGTGGTCGCTCACGGGCGCAGCCATCTTGTTTTTACTTGTACCGCCCGCCCGCGATGCTTACTTCCTGTTCCGGGTCGCGCAATGCATGCTCGCGCCCGTTCGCGGTACGTATTTCCTGTTCAGGAAAGCTTTTACTTGTTCGCACCACTTTTTGCGTGCTCGGGGAGAAAATATTGCGCGAACTTGCGCGCGTCGTCGCAATGGGCCTGGCCATCTTGTTTTTCACTCTATTGCATGGTTCTGGGGCCTGATTTTGAATCTTCCCTGTATCTTTGCAATCCTTTGTTTCCAGCCACTTTTAAAAAATCTTTTTTATTTATTATCTCTCTAACTATTGTCGTGCTTCTATATTTTTGGTTTTTGTCTACTTTTTGGGAGTTTTTTAGCTACTTTTTCACTCTTTTTTTATTCCCTGCTATTTCCTTTACTTACTTTTTAAATTTTATTACCTTTTCTTTCCCGCCACGTCTCTCTCTCCCCAGAACCATGCCAAAGGGTAGGGCTCGCCGCAGCCAGGCACGGGCCTTATTTGGGGAGGTGGAGTTGGCTGCTCTTATCTTCTTTGTGCAGCGCCACCTCCCCTCTACCCTCGCAGCAGGTGGCAGGCTTGGGTGCGGGAGCGTCGACAGCGCTGGAGGAAGGTGCGCTGAGCAGTGTTACGCTGCTCTGGGGTCCGGTGCACCCAGGCGCAGTTGAGGCACCGGAGGTATGACATCCTGGACCGTGAGCAGGACCTGCTGGACCTGCTAGGAGTGAAGGTCCCGGGTCTTGGTGAGTAACTATTTAATTATTACTACTTTGTGTCTGTTCTTCTGCTCTGTGTTATATATTGCGAATATCTTTTTTCTTCCAACCAGCTAGAATGTTGCTGCTTACATTCCAGGTTAATTAGGTTTACAAGTCTTCTGTGATTGTTATGACACAGGTTCTCCTCTGCGCTACTACTAATCTAACTTGTTTGCAACTTTGAATTTGCGCTCGCTTAGCGTGATTATGTAAGAGTTTATTTTAGAGAAATTAGGTTACGTAATGCTATAGTGACTCTAGTCCTTAGTTTTTCCTGTCACTAAGAGATAGGGGCGGATTGATACTTAGGTTTAGCTACTTTGTATGAGTTTGTATGTTTTTTTACTGGTATGCGTGTTGCATTTTGTTGGTATTTTTTACCAACAATAATCCTTCGATCTGTACTGTTTCGAAAATCTGTTATCCCTGCCTCTGCTATGATGACTCTCTGTACTACTACTACTATTAGTCTGTCTGTACTGTAGTAGCTAAGCTTGCCCAGTTGGACACTCTTTATTTAAAAGGTTGTAAATAAAACTCAGATTCACCAGTAGCTCTAGCCATTGAGTTCAGTCCTTTGGGTCGTCCTCTTGTACTACTTCTAGTCTTATTGATCTTGAGTCTTTGTTAATCTTGAGGCCTTGACAATTCACACCAACAAATGCCCAAGCAGATTTATTACTATTTTGATATGATAGGACATACTACTACTGTTGTAGGGATTTTGCACATACAGACCTTTGCACAAGAAAATAGGATGTTGGTGATGGTAGGTTGGACCTTCCTCACACACCTCAATCAGAAGTTCAGAACCCACCACAATCCCCTGCCCGACTAGTTATAGTAGTGTCTTGTCATAACTATTAGCTCTCCGAACCCTCTCCCCAAGATACCCAACAAGTAGACAACCCAGAACATAACACACCCAACCTCTCAGTCACGGAGGCAATGCACATGCTTCCTTTAATTTGCTCACTCGTGTAAGTCCACATCAAATACCACCAAGTCTATGTAAGTTCAAAATTGTTATTGACAAGCTCTGTACATTAACATAAACATTGTTACACTTACTTACAGTTGTTAATTAAATCATGATAACAGAACAGTGGTGGAAGCACCACCATCCCCTAGGTAGGAATTTCGTTTATATAAATTTATAACTGAAGATCTCTGAGTGAAGGGACCCATCACCTTAGAGGAACCTAGTACTGGTAGTTGTTGCATCATAAGCTCTGCAAAGCTCTGGTTCGTAGAAGGGAATCTTCCGTCTGTAATGCGAAAAATGAAATGGTGCGCGTTAGTATATTGCAAGCATTTCTCAGCCGTGCCAAAAAGTGCAGCATTTATGGATAAGCAATATGGACTAACAGTACACCAGAACTTCATTAAAAAGTGGCTTGGTAATGTTTTGGTTGACCGCTTGTACGCAGCGCTTAGACAGTAGCAGTGTGAGGTCATGTGGGCTCAAAGGTGTCTTATACAACAAGCTGCAAGGTAACGTCACATGTGCAAAAATAAAAGACATAACGGTAAAATGGTTGCATGGCTCGGGCTAACTAAGCAAAGGCTAGAATGACCCTAGGGACCATATATAACTACTAGTGTCTACTTGACTACTATCTGATTTGTACTAGTGATGTATGTTATATACTATTAACTCATTTTTCAATCTTGCTACTGACCAATAGGGGGAGGTGTATATGACGCCTAAAAAATGTGTAATGTTTTCTAGGCGCACTACCCACGACCACCATTGCCGGGGCCAGCCAAGGCGACACGGAGGGAGAGGATGCGGCAGTTGCCGAGGATACCGATGGAGCCGTAGGGGGAGTGCCAGCACCAGTGGTGGGCAGTGGTAAGTTAGATTCATAATCCTTAGCTATTGTTGACATTACACTCAATGCAAGGGTTGCCCCCACCGGGCCGCCGGTAGTCACCGCCGACCCCGCAGGGGCAAACCTCCTGCCATCCCTGTAGAAACCCCCCCCCCGCCATATTGGCTGGGGGGTCCGCGGCGGATAGAAACCGTCCGCCGATTTTACGCAAAGTTGACATGTCGACAGGGCGGAAAAGGTTTCAAAATGGTGGCGGTGTCTGAACACACCGCCAGCCATATAATCTGCATTTTGGAATGCCTTTAAGGCATGCGGAGTATGCTTGGGGTGCCCGTTGCGGGCCCCCATGGAGGCTACCTACCTATGCTATGGTCTCCCCTGCCTTTCAAAGCACAACGTGGCAGGCTCCGCGCAGGGCCTGTCACGTTGTGCTTGGAAAAGCACAACATGTATTTTTAGCATTGCGGCAGGCGGTGCTTTCGGCACCGCCCACCACAATGTTAAAAATACAGGATGCCCCCGCCACTGTGGCGGGCGCATCCCAATTGTCGTCACGGGACCCCCACCCTTATGGCGGGAGGTCCCTTTTTAGCGTGAGATCCACCCGCCATCCGATGGCCTAAGTAAGTAAGAGTAGTTGTGAACGTTTGAAGAGTGAAGAAGACACCCTTTAATTGGCATAGGGACGGGAGTATTGAGTAACCAATGGCCTCATCTATCTGTGATTTCAACTCCGCTTTGAAAATTTTATGGAGAAGACTAAAAGTCAGATCACATCACCTGGTGTTCAACTAAAAAGTGAAAGACGGTTGGAAGGAAAAACGGGCGAGATTTAATAAATGTTATGTACTGTTATGTACTGTGCTTTATAATGCTTCCATGCCACTATGTGTATAATTATAACTTGTCTTACTGTTTTTCTAAGAGTATATTTTACAATTGTCTTGTTTCTTTTTGATATACAGCTACTCCTTCCAAGTTTGATAGGAAGTAGTTGGCCACCAAGGCACGGCGCCGGAAACTGGAGGCAATACAGCGAGAATACGGGCGGCTGGTGGTCTTGGCAGAGGAGGAGGAGGAGACTGCTGCAACACTTGAAGCCTCCTCCAGTGCCCCGGGCCCCAGCCACCGCCCTCCAGTGGTACGGCGCCACCATCTGGTGGCCATCCGCCGCAGCACCATCTTTGGTGCCCCCCACCACTATTGCTCCTGCTGCCGCACTCTCAAGCGCTGTGTCCGCCGTTTAGAGGAGCAAATGTGTGTCGTCACCCAATCCCCTTTTTAAATTCTTGTGTGGGTGGGTGGGAATTGGGCGTTGGAGATTTTTGGACATTTGGACTTCAGTTTCTTACGGACATTGGTTGGGGTTAGGGAGGGGGGTGGGTTAGCTTTTGTGGGTTTCCGTTTTACATAGTTTATTTTTGTTAGGGTAAATTAAATCTATATTTATACTATACATGCAATGTTGATAATGTTTTGTAGGTGGGGTTACTGTTTTACATCACACTGTTTCCTTGCTGGTGCAGGTCTGCCCATAGCCAGTGTTTGATTTAAATAATTGGCTGACAGTGTAAGACACAAACAGATAGATGCAACACCCCTTACTGATTGAGTGATCCTACCAGTACTGTGTCTCTATCGTCTAGTCTATGCATCCTTTATCTGGACTCAAAGTGGTGTGTGAATTCATTGAAAACATGGCCATTAATAATTATGCCTCCCTAAACTTCTCTTACCTTTGCTTGATGTTTGGAAGTAGTAGTAGTAGTGGACACTGGCAGGGCAGCAGCATTTGCAAAAAAAGAAAATGAGACGGTTAGGCGCCTTTGAGAGACTGTTCGAGGAGTAGTAGAATGAAGTACAGTACAGAACTTACCGAGCAACAATAATATGCTAAACATTTTACAACAAAACCTAATGGTGGTGGGGATAGCCTACTAGACAGAGTTACAAAAACTATAGTTGTGTTGAATTACTTGACTAGGCCTACAGCGTAACAGTTAGTGCTGTGTATGAGAAATGCCAACAAATCCAATCAATGCTGAGTTATATGTTCCTTTGTTAAATAAAAATCACCTCGAAAATATACTGCTCATGGGTGGGCAAGCAAAAGAAGATCATCATCATGTGACACACTACTTCCGCTGTCCTCATCTTTCTCCCTTGCTTCATGTATTGTGTAATTTGGTGGTATGAAGTGCTGATTCATTTTGATCATTATTAACCTCTCCACGTTTTTTGGTGAGAGACTGGTCCTTCTCACTGTTACAATGGAACCAGCAGCACTGAAAACCGGTTCGGAAGAGACACTAGCGACTGGGCAAGCCAGATAGCTTATCGCCAGCCTGCTGAGCAGTGGCCATTCAGACCTTTTCCTATACCAATACTGCAATGGGTTTTGATCAATGTACAACTCTGTTGGGTCGTCCAGATAGGCCTGGACCATCTGCTCAATGTTCAGGGGTGCTGCTGCTAACCTTTCGGGCTCTTTTCTCTGTGCATCAGCACTGCGCTTATTAATGCCTAACTGTAAATACCAATCGCCCAACGATTCTACTGGGCCTAATGATGTTGCAGTTATTGTTGCTGTTTTCGATAGTGATGGTGAGTGTTGTGATCCAAACGCACTGCCCTCAGCATCCAAAGTTGCACTCGATGCTGCATGCCCTTCTGCAGTATTTCTTGTGGGTTAATCTTGCGGGATTTTAATTAACAGCCGTTCATTTTCCAACTTACTCGCTACCTCAGCTATCCAAGTTTTGTAGCGGACAACATGAATCTCTGAAAAAGGAAAGAATGTCTTCAGTCCCAATTTTGTCCGTGGATCCAGAATTGTGGCAGAAATGTAATGTTCTTGTGACAACATTTTATTTTCTATCCTTGTATTTTCAGCTAAGCGACGGGCTAAGCTCTCCACCAAGTCAAAGGCTTCCTTTTTGTCCTCTACACCTTTGTATGATTCAGACACCTTCTTCAGCTGATGGATACTCTAGAATTTGCAATAATGGGATAGCTTGGTCCATTGTACAGTCGTCCTTGCTGACTTCACGTGTGAAGACCTCAAAAGGACGGTGCATCTCAGTCAGGCATTTAACTAGGCCCCATTGCTCGATCTGAAGGGTCATGCCTTTCACAGTAGCATCCCCTCTTTGCATGGCATATTCATTGAGTGGCCTGTACTGCTCAAACAGACAATCAAGCATGTAATACGTTGAGTTCCAACGTGTTGCCACCTCCTGGATGAGTGCTTTGACGGGCATCCATATTCACGTTGAATGATCCTCAGCTGCTTCCGAGCTTTAAAAGAATGGCTGAAATGAGTGCATATTCTTCGGCAGATGCTTAGTAAGTTGCTGACTATGGGTTCTTTTTTCAGAAAGTCGTGAACTATAATGTTTATGCAGTGCGCCAAACACGGAACCCTGAAATAGGAACCAAGTTCCATGGCCTTAAGTACATTATTGCCATTATCTGTGGCAACAAAACCAATAGTAAGCCCTCTTGGGCTCAGCCATTCAGAAATCTTGCTGCGAAACTCTTGCAAAATGTTTACAGCAGTATGAGATTTCTCCATGGCGAACATGGCTACAGTTGCATGTTTCCAAGTAGCTTTAAAAATCTCAGCTGTGTCAACACCACCTCGTTCAAATAGCTTATCTCTAACCCCCACAAAAGAGACCCAGTGTGCAGTGATGCACATGTAATCTGTGGTTTGGCAACTGGTCCACATGTCTGTAGTCAGGTGGATATTGTGAACAGCACTCTGCTGCAAAGCTTGTCCAACCAATTCCAGCACATCATGATGTAGTGCCGGAACAGCAATTCTTGAGAAATAGGAACGGCTGGGAACCTTCCATTTAGTGGCAGATGACTAACACAAATTCAAGGAAACCCACTCCTTCCACAAATGAAAAAGGGAGAAGGTCCAGTGATAATATTTTAGCAAGCTTTGCATTGTACAACAGTGCCGTTGGGTGGTTGCGTTGGAACTGCCCCTCCAACCTAAGCATGCTCTCAACGGTAGGCTGGATTACTTTCCTTTGTGGTGCTGTTGTTTTCATTAACCCACAGGCTCAACGACGCATTTTTTCTCATTGCGGTACTCGGACGCCTTGGTGTCTCAGCCTGACTCTGAGTATGGCTCTTACTGCGGTGCCACTCAGATGTTACTGAGGAGGATGTGGGCGGTACCACTACACTACTGGGGACTGGGCTACAAATGCCTCCCGCTCCACCTTCCACCGCAATAATATCGTCCCCTGATTCTTCCTGACCAACTTCAATGGGTTGAGTTTTTCTACTTTCTTTTACCTTAAGTAGGTGATTCTCCCACACAATAGTGTGGTGTATTCTAAGTTGACTTGGTTGGCCTCCGGTACCATAGTTTGTACAAAGCTTACCCCGCCCAACACCTGAGCGACAAATTGAGCATATTGCAATGTTCTCCTCCTTGGTGCTAGCAGAAAAGAAGTCCCAAACTGGGGAGGAGAACTTTCTGGCACTGCTGGATGTGCCACTTTCAATACCAGATGAACTCGAGGGTGTGCTTGGAATGTGGCTCTGTGCAGCTACACTGTGACTTTTACTACTACTACCTTCTGAGATGGTTGAGCTGGATGTAGGTCCCTGCCGGGCCTTGGAAAATATGGCAGCTGGAGGTCATGGAGGTGTAACCCGCATTGGTGGTATTCATGCTACATCCCGCTCAGTAGCAGCCTTTCTGGATAGGGTGAGAATGTTGGTCTCCATCCCCTTTGGGGCGAGAGTGATGTGCGTGATGACCGGCTCGTCCTCTTCAACTTCACCCCCCTCTTCTACATCTACCTCCATAACTCTAAGTTTTTCTGGATCTTCCTTTTCAGAAGCATTGTCTTGTGGCGTGCATCACTCTCAGACTGAGCTGGTGGCTGCCAAGTGGCATCACCGTCATCCGAAGCGGGGCTTGTCTGCAGGAAGCTCGATTTCCTGAAATGCCCCTATGTCAGGAGCAACAACTGCTATTGTGGGCTGTTCTTGTGGCTGCTGCTGTTGTTCTTGCGGCTGCTGCTGTTGTTGTTCTTGCAGCTGCTGCTGTTGTTGTTCTTGCGACTGCTGCTGTTGTTGTTCTTGAGGCTGCTGCTGTTGTTGTTCTTGAGGCTGCTGCTGCTGTTGTTCTTGCGGCTGCTGCTGTTGTTGCAGCTGCTGCTGCTGCTGCAGCGGCTGCTGTTGTTGTTGCTGCTGCACAATTATCTGCTGAGTTGCCTGCGTTGATTGTGTACTGCTTTGCGATGATGACATTTTAACATCGCTGCTCATTAGTAGACTGGCTACCTCTGCGACACTCAAGGGCTTGGGCCTAGGTTGGTGAGGCTCGACCGCTGGTGCGTAGGTGCTGCTCCCAGCCTGGTTCCCGGACAACGCTGCTGCAGGCGTAACTTTTTTGCTCCTAAACAAAACATTGGCCGGCACACCAGTCATGGTTAATGGCACTTCCTTTTTCTGTTCCTTCTTCTCACCAGCAACTTTCCTGGTACTGTACCTGGTACCTTTCTTTGGGGCCATCTTCTTCAGATGTCAGGCAGGACGCAGATGCACAACAAGTTGTGTTCACACGTGGACTTGATGCGCAGCAGGACTTCTATCTGGCTGGCAGTACAACAGGTGATGATGATGACACCTCCTCCTCTGGCTTTTTGTGCACCTAAAAGCAAATAAGCTAGGAGAAGAACATCAGTGAAATGTTGCATTTGTTGTTGTGTGGTTAAGTTACTTACTACTGTACAAAATATATAGTCTAGCCATTTCTGAGAGACTTTGTCAACAAGGGCTATGTTATACTACTGTGTATACACACTACACTCTCAGGAAGGATAGGAAAGAGAATAAGAACCACCAAATAAAAAATGTAATGGTAATGGGGTGGACCCTATTTGTCATTAAATTATTAGAGCATCACATCATTCATGGAGCTGCTGCTGGCAAAGGGAGTGGATGGATGGAAGCAGTGAGCCAATACGAAAATCATGCAGGCCTGTATGCCAAAAGCAGCACGCTACTAACTCCTAACACAAAGAAAGGCCACCAGCCATATGGCCAGGCCCAACAACATCAGAAAGTCCACCCCAAAAGAACACACTTCCCAACTCAATCCAGTGCCATTTATGCCCTAAATGATATCTAAATTGAACAGACCACACACAGAAACACTTGATTAATAAAGATGTGGCTACCTGCTCTGAGCCTACTGGATGAAAGTAGGCCTGTTGGCAGACAAGGCCAGACAAGTTTGCAGGCCTAGGCTTCAAAATGGCCACCGGCCTCATGGCCAGGCCCAACAACATTAGAACGCCCACCCAAAAAAAACACACTTCCCACCTCAATCCAGTGCCATCCATGCCCTAAATGATGTCTCAATTCAACAGACCACACACAGAAACACTTGATTAATCAAGCTGTGGCTACCTGCTCTGACCCTTCTGAATGAAAGCAGGCCTGTTGGCAGACAAGGCCAGACAAGCTTGCAGGCCTATGCTTCTAAATGGCCACCAGCCACAAGGCCAGGCCCAACAACAGAAAGTCCACCCAAAAAAACAACATTCCCCAACTCAAACCAATGCCATCCAGGCCCTAAATCATGCTTGAAAATTAAATACATTCAAAAAACACCAAAGGAACAGTTGCTTCATCATGCACACACCCATGAGGCCATGACTAGCTCTGGCCTACTACTGACTCTACTATCCACAACATTTAAAAAAAAAAAAGGAATGGTAGTTACCAAAATTAATTTGTAGTTGCAACAACTGCAATGGCCCCAATCAAACAGACACAACAACCACTTCCTTGTAAAATATCCAATTAAAGAATCCTCAAATCCAATTGCAATGATGCAGCAGACAAAAAGAGTGATCTTTCCAGCTCAAAATCCAAAGGCAGAATGGCCAGAAGATGGACAAAGCACGGGTAGAAGCCTGCTGGACAGGAACAGGAAGTTGGAGATTCTGTGGCACTTCCTCCCTCTCCCCACCTTTTTAAAAAAGGACTCCTTGCACAAAAAAGAACAGCCAAATGTCAATCTGAGGAGTTTTTTTCAACCAAATCATCATTTCCAGAAGGTTTTGTGCTGCTAGAGCTGATATTCTTCTCCAAATTGAAAATTTCACAGGTTCGAGTTCTCAGGGTCGCCCATCCACCAACAACATCATGGAACAAAAGTCCTGTGCACACGTTAGGTTAATATAAGTAAATGTCTGTATGAGGAAACACAATGTAATGGCAGGAATAGAGACAAGGTAGACACCAGTAGACGGTTTCTTTTAAGGTGAAATATATTTGAACCTAGGGCCTCGAGACCCTAGGTTTGCAGAAGCAGTTTACCGAATTCGGCTTTGGAGGAGACGGTTGCCCCAAAAGCTTCCGAGGGCTTGAAATTAGACACCAGCGTGACTGCAGGCGCTGGAAGTGGCAGCATTCAGTTAGGAATTGCTGTGGCCTGCCCCCATATGATTCATTCAAGCTGGTGATGCTGACACATCACAGTGACACAAGAGGGTTAGATTCCCTGAAGATTAAGAGTCTTGTTTGGTCCTGAGGAGAACCCTTTAATGATTGGGTTCGAAACGCGTCAACCTGGTCCCGGGTCACACACGATTTAGCGTCAAATCATTATGTACAGTGTCAATGAGTGTTGATTTTGAGTATTTTTGTTAAATATACAAAACTCAAGAAATGTTCTGCAGTATGAGCTTGATTCTCGTTTTGTGTTGACATTGGGACATTCTGACCCACACCTGTGTTTTGTTTGGATGAGTATGGTATGGTGTATGAATGAGGAGTGTTTGTCTTGGCCAAAGTAGTGAAGATGTGTGATGTGATGTGTTAGCTGTGTCTATTAAGAATTGATTGTATTTTTATTCATTGTATATTTTGTTGTTTCGTAGAATTGTAAATAATTTGTATGCACAAAAAAGTTATGCTGGTTGCAAAATTTATAAATGCAAAAAAAGTGGAATAAACCATTTAATGGTGCAATTTAAAAAGCAGACTTTCACGTTTCATTCTTCTAGTCGTATTAAAAAGAGTTGTGTTAGTGAAGCTCAGTACTGGCATTTGTTTTGTTAGTTCATGATATTGACTCAGCCTTACTGAGTTTGAGTCAAGACCCTTTGCTGTTATTTTGATGCGGAGGACCCACATGGCAGAGGACACCACACAAGAATGGTGAGGGAACTCCACTAATGGACTCAAGTCGGTGATATTGGCTGTTGGTGGCAGCGGGTGCCTTGGGCATGGGCAGCTTGATCCGCTGTTACTCGCTGGGGCACTGTGGAACACTGAATTTGGTCGCCACTGTTAGATCAGAGTAGGCTTTTGGGTGTACGGGGGACTATACCTTAGTGAACTTGCTCCTTCCATAGTGCAACGCCATCTGGTAGCTGTTGCAGCTATTATCCCCATCTGCTGCTCCTGGTTCCTCTGGCCCGGAGGTCAGGAGTTTGAGGCCCTCCTCCTCCCGCAGGCTCCTGTTTGTACTGCATCCCTGGTGGTCCAGTGGTAGAGCATCACTGCCCTGAAGCATGACTGCTCTCCTGTCCCTCTTTTCAGCTGTTTCTGTCCTTCTTTCAGCTCTTCTCTGTTGCTTTTCTGCCTTGTGTTTTTTTTCTTTGCTTTGTTATTTCTGTGCTTTTTTTCAGTTTGTTTTTCCCTGTCCACTTCCTTGGTGCTGCTGCAGTCCCCACTGCCCCACCCTCCTCCTGTGTCCTTTCCTGCATTTCCCGCCTGCCAGCTGTCCAGCTCCCTCGTAGCACCACTGAATGGTGGCTACTGTGCGTCCACATGCAGCAGGCACACCTCTGACACACAAAAGGCACACCAAAGGCAAGTCCGTCTGCACCTGTCCGCGCCTGGACCACGCCCAGCGGCAGGGAGCCTCTACCAATTCTCACCATCAAATGAGATTTACAAAAATAATTTTGCATGAAAACGTGTAAAATGACTGAAACGAAAAACATGAGATTTTTCTACAGCATCGTAAAAGCATGCAGAAATGTTTTGAAAATGTGGAAATGTGAAAAAGTACATAAAGAGAGAGAAAAGTTTATTTCCTTATGCATTTACCACTTGCTTGAGAAAACGAAACAGTCAACCTAGAAAATATGCTGCGATGACTTCTAAATGTGACAAATGAAAGTAATGCTTACATGAGGGAACACTTAAAATGCTTAGTTTAAAAATGCTTGATAACGTGAAGATTCACAGTTTTACTTTTAGCATTGTGTGATACAAACGTGTATATCTAAAGTGACACTTGTATTTATTTGTTTGAAAATGAATAATATGCAAAACATTTTTTTAGTAGTACCTAATATTGAAATGTAGCTTTTAAGGGAAGAATAATGAGTCAATTAACTAAGAAAATTGAATTATTCATATTAATGTATGTTTTATATTGGTTATAAACGTGGTGATGATACAGTAAGTTTTCATGTAGGCCTCAGATGCTTCTCTTAACTCGTGCAAAAAGCAGAATTTAGCTGGAGTAGTAATTTTACATGCTGTGAGAACATTTCTTGAAGTTTCTTTATTGTGCTTGCAAACAAATGACACTCTTTTAATTCAGCAACACTTTTGACAGAAATGTATCGATACAATTGCAAACCCAGAGAGAGCGTCTGGGACAGACAGTGAACAAAGTGAATTTTCTCACTTCAGAGGAAAGGATGGAAATATAAAGTTATTGAATTTGGTGATTTTTCAAAAGGATTTCTTAATGCTTCTGGATGTTTAGTGAGGTATTGAACACACCAGTGTGGACAACCAATGGAAACCAATTTCAAAGGATACTTTGTGGGCGTAAACTGAGAACTTTTGGAAGTCTAATTGCCTCCAGAAGGAGGAGTCAGGGCCTGGTTGTCATTTTCAATTTCCCTGCCTGGAATGCTGTCGGCCTAACTCTGATTTTGTTTTCTATGTCAAACCACTTTGAACTGAACTTTCCGAACTGACTCAAACCTGTACTTTGCTGGCTGGTAAAGTGTGCAGGTATAGCTCGTCGGCTGAAGACTCTTCCCTGTGACTCTGCACTTCAACTCTGCATATTTGGTTCAATAACCTGAATGCGGAAACTCAATTTTCCTATGTTTTCTTTCTTTCACTTCTTCTAGGTAACCAGCAAATGTTTTCTTGTTTAATCTGTATGGCATTGTGTGACTAATTGTACTAAAATATTTCCAATAAATCTGATTATGAAATGTGATTTGTTTTCTTGAATATTCAAATTTAGGCTTAGATAAATGGTTTGCATTAGCAAACGTTATCTTATTTGAGTCCTTCTTGGTGTGAACCTTCTTGTAATAGGTCTTATCATTATAGTGTCTAAAGAAGTGGTTGTTTGTTGTTAGCATGTATTTGGCATTTCCTTATTCCAGGTCTTCATAAGGAGCCTCAAGTTCCCCAAATATCCAAGTCCCTGTTAGCTCACATAAAAGGTCCAATGGAGGACCAATGGCAGTTTCATTCTATGTTATGGGCCCAGAGAGGAAATAGTATTAATTTTAAAATATGAGATTCGAGTAAAAGTAAAACATTGCCCAGCTTTCAACTGCATCAGTTTTCTGGTAGCTCATTGGATGGTTAGTTTGACTATTTAAAGTAGGGCATGAAGAGACATGATTAAAGAGTATTGGTTTTTATAGTAGTGTAGAGAATAGTAGGGTTCTGACATGTGATGAGGTTTTGACATTGACGAAAGGTTAAAATGGACTTGTGATCACAGAAAATTGTATGTCTAAGTTGTATTGAATTAGGTCTGTTGAGGCCTAATTGAGTACGGGTCTGTTGATGCCTAAGATCTCGGGATAAGCCTACTGGCAGTCTAAAGGGCCCATTATGATGTCTGGCGGATTGCCCCCGCCAGGCTGGCGGTAGCCACCGCCAGCCTGGCGGGGGCAATCCGCATTTGTTTTCCCCCCGCCATATTAGTATGGCGGGGCGGACCTCGGCGGAGAGAAAGACCGTCCGCTGCTTTTCCGCCCAGGTCGCCTTGCGGCCGGGGCGGAAAAGGAATAATATGGTGGCGGTGTCTATCAGACACCGCCAGCCATATTATGATGGGCAATTGTGGATGCATTGCCGCCACGGAAAGGCATGCGGAGAATCCCCGTGGGGGCCCGTTGTGGGCCCTTAGGGACTCTGGGGGGGCTGGGGGAGTGCACATGGGGGTGACCTATGGTACCCCCCCAGCAGTTCCATGCACAGCATGGCAGGCACCATGCTATGGAAGTGCACAGCATGCTTTCCTGCCATTGTGGCGGGCGGTGCTAAGTGCACCGCCCGCCACAATGGTAGGAATGCGGGATGCGCCCGCCACTGTGGCGGGCGCATCCTAATGCTGCCGACGGGACCCCGCCCTTATGGCGGGCAGTCCATACTACCGCAAGGATGGCGGGAGGGCAAAGTCCACCCGCCATCCTAATGAGGCCCTAAGTGTGTTTGTTTGCAGTTTTGTGAGTACTGTGCATGAGACATTGTTGCCGGTACTGAGAAAGGGAACTTGATGCATGACAGGTTGGAATTGAGGAGATTTCTTCAGGAAGTGCACCAGGGGAGATCTTAAGAATGTTTTACTTAATGAGAGTAAAATTGCACTGGTCCAGGTTTTCACTGGAAGCAAATGAAATGTTCTGAATGAGTGGGCATCTTTAAGACTTTTAATTGAGCAGACAAAGTTGCTTTCTGTTGTATTGATTTTGTGAAGTTTGTTTTAAAAAGGATGAAAGAAAAGACAATGAACAAATTGTGAAGGAAGGGTAAGTTGCAGTAAGGAGTTAGATGAGAATGAACAGTGATTGGCGGTAGAAACAAATAATACGGAAGACAATTTAGGGGTTTAAATAACAGATTGAATTAGAGACAAGAAATCATGAAATTCCTTAAGTTGTTAAAAGCTTTAATATGCAAGGATGAGCCTATACCAACAAGGGAAGGAGTTTTTGTGGCTCCGGAAGGTACATCTGCCTTGCAAATGTCATTAGAGAGAGGATATCACACTTGTACTTGGTTAGAGAACTAGGTAAAATACACCAAGAAAGATGGTCCCTTAGTGTTTCCACAGTATGGGACATTTAATGTTAGAATTTTAGAAAATTTGAGAAGACAGATGAATGATTTGAAACCTAGCCCTAGACCCAAGGAATACGAAGCCTTGAAGAGTGGGAGCACGAAGCACATTGGAGAGAAAAAGAGAAATGTAAGGGAAGATATAGAAATACATTAACTCGATATGTACAGGCAAAATGGCATTCCCAGAAAAAGTTATGGATACAAGATGTTGCTTTGGGAGCCCAAATGTATCAGGTAATGGTAGCAGAACAAAAGGAAGGAGAATAATGGAAGGAAAAAAGGAAACATGCAGAGGTGCCAAAAGTCCAAGTACTCTCTGTAGCAGATGAGAGAAAGAGAGGGAAAGAGAGTTCCGACACTGCAGACCCCGGCCTCACTGCTCACCTGCAGCCACCGGTATGTCTCCAACCACGTACCTGTACACCCTGCAGTCCCCCAGGTCCCTCATCTGAAACAGTTGCCAGAACCATGAATGGCAGAGTCCATACAGTAGCACATGCCATCTGCGCTTGCCGGCCCTGGCGCACCCAGGCTTATGCACCCCAGCCCCTTCCACCGCCCATCGGTGATTGCCCGCCCCTGTGCAACCAAGCCTCCCTGCTCACCTTCCACCACCAGCGTGTCTATAAAAGGGCCCACCACGTGCCGCTGGGAGCACCAAGCCCAGGGCCCGCGATCATGGCACCCTCCACATCATGCAGCCCCGCACCGTGGGCAACCAAGTCACACACTTGATTCTGGGTCTTGGTTTCGCCAGGGAAGAGAACATTTCAGTGCACCCGGCCTCATCACAGGCTGCACACCCGCTCAGCACTAGAGGTGCCACTAACTCTGTGAACTGCGAGGCGATGCCATGTGGCGGTAGGCCCGCACTGCCCGCTGGCTCAGGTCTGCATTGCGGTCCATCAGAGCTCATACCAAGGCCACCATTCCCAATCGCCCGGACGGCGCATCATCACAGGCTGCACAACCACTCAGCACTTATGGTGCCCCTACCTCAGTGCACCGAAATACACCATCCCGTGGCGGTGTGCCTGTGCCTGCCACAGTGTATCCGGTGCCACCAAGTCTGTGCACCGCAAGCCATGGATCCTTTATGATCGAGTTACGTGATGCGGACGCCATCATGTCACATCCGCCACTGTGCAATGTGCTGTGGCAGGGCCCTAGGCCCTCAGGCAGAAAGGATACCCACCCAGAGAAACCCAGTGACAGAGTGGAAAGGGCATCCTGCACGTGCAGCAGGCCCTTTTTATTGGCAGGGTCACATGTCCTGCGACGCCGGTGCTGAATGGGTGTGGTGTGAACCAGCCGTGAGGGAGTGGCTGTGGAATACTGACAACTAGACCTGTGAGCAGCAGATCCCCACAGGGAAGACCTGGGACATGTAACATTGTCGTCCCCCCCTCTGAGTGTAAGCGGAGTGGGCTGGCCTGGCACATGCCAGTCCGGCGTAAGGGTGTGAACAATGATCCCAGGGCTCTAGGCGTGGTTCTGTCCTGGGCTGGACAAGGAAGTGATTAATGTGTGTGTCTCCGTTCTAGTGTCGGCACCACCCGGACGCAATCGGCAATGTGTCACCCTGTGACCCAAGTCCCTCAACATGAGCAACATGGACGTAAGGGGGAATCATTGATTCTACATTCATCCATACCTCCACACTTGCAAGATCATAGACATAACACACCGGTGTGACAATGAATGTTTAATGCACATTCAATGGAGTGTCGTAGCTGGAGCAGTACAGGGCCATGCAAACCCCACGCCACATTCACAGCCAGTGGAAGGCCAGCCAGAGTCCTTCAGGAAATGACAATTACATCAGAAGAGGAGGAGTCCAGTCCACAGTCTGATAGCTGTGTCATTGGTGACCAAACAGACTATGGCAGTCCATGTTGAGGTCCAAGGTGAGTGTTGCAGAGTGCATCGGGGGACAGTGGAAAGTGATGATGCATAGGGCAGACCAAGCAGTCACAGGCCATATGGCAGAGATGGATGCTACTGCTTCGTTCTGACCACGAGGGCAGATACATCCGCATCTTCGTCCTCTGCTGTTTCAGGTGCTTCACATGTGGGTGGTGGTGTTCTGTCTCCAGCACTGTGTGACACAGACACATCAGGGGCTGGGGATGTGGATGGAGTGGAAGCAGCAGCATGCATCAACGCCAGGCCTTGTGGCAGCAATGCCATGAGGAGGGTCTTTATAGCATTGAGGGACCCAGCTACCTCTCGCTCGTGTGCAGCCACGGCAGCCAATCTTTACATCAAACAAGTAAATATGAAAAAGAGGGTCTAGGGGATGATTTTTAACGACCCTGAAATCTCCACACCCCTAAATATAAATACAGAAAAGAAACTGGGAGACAACCGGTCAAAAATATGTAGACTAGATAGGTGTACAGAAAATAACTGACATCACGCAACCATGATTTGAGTAACACATAGCTGAGAAAAAGATCCCATCAGCCCACCCTGCTGGCGAAGCATTGTCATCTGGGAGATGGTAGTAAATCCCAGCTGCCTGCCCAAGCCTCGGGCAATAGTGCAGCAAAGGATACCAAAGACCAAAATGTAACTCTACCCAAGGTGTTTCTCAATGGACAGTGCTGATGGTGTGCAGTGCAAAGTGTGAGTGAAAATGAAAATAAAAATGACTACGAGGACAAAAAATATGTTTAATTGGGATTTTCCAGGTGTCAAGATTAAAAACATCGCCTAATATTTTGAAGTTATAGCTATCTCTTGGCGTTTAAGCAAGAGGTCAACATGTTTCAGCCGTCGGGGTAACACTACCCGGCTTTCGTCAGGACCTTGAGGATGGAATGCTACGTGATGTACGTTATTTTCTGTACACCTATCTAGTCTGCATATTTTTGCCGGTTGTCTCCCAGTCTTTTTTCAGCCGATATTTACACCCACGTCCACTCCATGTTCTCCATGAGTCTCCGCATGAGTCCCAACTCCCGGGCGAGGTTGCTGGAGCCACTCTGACTTTACAGTTGTTCTTGTCGCAGAGTCAGGACTCTGGCGATGTCAGCCATGGTTCGCTGGAGGGCATGGAGCGGACTGTGGGTGTCCGTTAGGGACTGTGAGTGGTCCTTGATGGGACTTAGACACCCACGTATGTCATCTAATATGTCTGCCATGCGGTCGAACCCCACCTGCACCTGTTCAGCCAGCTCTTCCTGCCACCCCAACACATGGCGTTGGAAGGCCATGTGTTCATCGTGGGGGTCCTGGGAGGTAGCCGTGGTGGTGGGTGCTGCCTGCTGTGTGTTCTGTGCAGGGGGTGGGTTCTCCTCGTAGCAGCTGGGCTGCCCTCCTCCTGGAAGTGGGCTGCGGAGGCTGTCCATGAGCTGTTGGAGGGCATCGGAGTCAAAGGTGTCTTGGTCCTCTTCTTCATCTGAGAAGAGAGGTTGGTACTGCTCTGCAGGAGGTGTTGAATTTCCCTCTGCAATGTGAAGGGGAGATGCAGTTTAACATTGTGTTCACATGTATGTTGTCGCTTTGTACATGTTTACATTCAGACGGAATGACAGTGTACATTGTGACTGTTTGTGGGGAGCTGCCTATATGATGCGGGGCAGTGGACAATCCGACAATATCACGGATGTGTGTTTGTACTTGTACATTGTAAACTCACATTTCCCTGCTATGCAACATGTGATTGGCCAGCTTCTGCACACAAGCAACATCAGTTGTGTCCTCTGTTCTGTGGTGGACGTGTTGAGGATTGTGCCACATTGTTTTCAATGTTGATGTGCTCTGCAGGTGATGTGTGTGTGCTGCATTTTAGGGGAGTCACCCCTGCAGCTCTGATTTGGCTGCCCCTTTTCCCTTACATGCGGTGTGCCTCTGACTTCTGTGTTTATACAGTGCTGAGATGTTGCATACTTGGATGCATTGGTCTCTTGGTGGGAGATGGGGATCTTGGGCATGGTTTGTTCGCAGCTTTGCTATACTTACTTGTGCATGTGTGCCATTGTGCCCATATCCCCCCGTCCCCCCAGTCCCTGGTCATTACTCATCCTGTTGCTGTTGTGTCCAGTCATGTTGAGCAGTGTCCGGGCCCCCGACTCCTGCCACTGTCTACCCGCTAATGACTGTGGACACCATTTCCTCCCACCTCAAGTCTGCATTGCTGCCTTCCGGTTGTTTGCAAGTTTCTTCTTGGTTTTGAGCTTGACATCATTCCAGCGCCTCTTGACCTCTTCTATTGTCCTTTTCAGCACTCCGACTGCATTCACCTCGTCCACAATGGTCTGCCATATTCCATTTTTAGTGGCCAGCAACACAGTGGAGGTGACGAACAGTAGTTGATGGTGTTCTATCACCTCCGTTATCAGGATCCTGTTTTCCTGCAGACTGAACCTTTTCTTCCTACTCTTCTTCTCCTTGCCCTTTCCTGACCCCTTGGTCTCAGGCTGATCCTCCAGGGGGCTTGAGGGGTTCTGGTTGTCCTCTGCATTTGCTCCGACTGCCTCCATTGTGCTTCGCTGTTATTTGGCTTTTTTATGTGTTTGTTTTTTACAACTTTTGTACTGCATTATCCCAAATGTCACGTGGGGATTGTAGGCCTGTGGCTAGTTTTCTCTGATTTCTGTATCGCGATTTGCATCATCGCAGCTTTTTTCACGTTAGTGTGTTTATCACATGGTACTGCTGTGTTGTGAAACTACGTTAACACTGTGTTATTTTCCTGCGATAGACTGCGATGTGAAGAGTTGCGTTAAGCTACTTTTGCTGTAGCTATCACATGTTCTTGAGAATATCCCCCATGAGAGTAATACAGAGAGATGTGACAGAATCAATTCCACCATGGAAGTGGGAATAGAGTTATTAATAAGTATTTCAGAGAAGACTCTTGAAACACCAAATAGAGTACAACAAATAATTACTAGGAGAGTTTTGCAATGGGTAGTCAGAAAACAGATTCACGAAAATTGTTGAAGCCAGGAGAGATTAGTGGAGATTCACAGAAATTGGAAATGGGTACTTAGATGGGGCCATCCCCAGAAGAACTTGATGACTAGATTAGAGACATAGCCCCTACTGGTAGTGCACTGAGTAATACAAATCAAAGCATGAATATAGATGTGACTAAATTAAAAGAGGAATTAGAAGAAATGAGATTGGAAACAAAATATTGTGATAAGGAATTATTATTCATGTGTAAAGATATAACCGGGAAAGCAGGAAATACCCATGAGAGATTTGCTGAGCTAGCACAGACATATGGCGTGGATGTAGAAAAGTCCAAAGCCTTACAGAAAACGTGCTGATTGGATTTTAGTGACAAATATTTGGAGAGTATAAATCCTTCTGGGAAAAAAATTGCAAATTAAAGAGTTAATAACAACCTTGAAGTGATGAGGAGAAATAGAAAATTGTAAAGGCAGATGGGCTACAAAGAAAAAAGATACTATAGTGTTACTGCCTCTTTACCCAATGATGGAAGGAAAAGAATGAGCCAGATGCATTGTGCCCAATCCCAGAAGGAGGGTGTGTACATGTCCCCTGGAGTAGACAGGACATATTGTCCTTTACAAAAGATTTCCCGTGGTTGAGAGAGAAACCAGTCAAGTGGTATAAGCAAGTGGAAAGATTAGTGAAGGTTTCAAAGGTCTTTTTTTTTTTGTCCTCATACGCCAAAAAGGATATTCTCAGAGTAAGAGGTTTGTGCCACCCACTACGCAGTGGAAAGGCCCTACCTTAAACCCTGAAGATCTTAATGGATGGTCTTTCTGCAGATACCCACAGTACCAGACGGTACCAAGGAGAATAAATTCAATTCAGTTCATCTCTCTTTCCAGGCCCTTGAACTGATCTTAGGGTAACTCTTTCTGCAAAAAGGCATAATCATTGGACAAGATGGTTTACATCCTATCGAGCCATTCAATACAGGGAATCCAAGAATGCTTCCTTCTCTTCCGCCCTAAGTTATCCAACTTAAGTGTATGTTTAATTGCCCTGATCCAATCTAGGTATGAAGGAGCAATATCCTTAACCCAAAGTTTGCATACATCTCTACGTGCCAAAATAATTAGATATAAGGATAACTTATTTATATCTTGAGGGAGATCCTCATAGTTCGAAAAAAGTCCAAAAAAAACAAGTGATATACTAACCTCTATATCAAAATTAAACAATTCTTTCATACCTTCTTCTACCGTGGCCCAAAACTTTCTTAGAGCAGGACAAGTTAAAAACATGTGAAGGTCGTCAGCTTTTTCCTGCTTACACTTTGGGCAGCAGGGAGTAGGACCCTTAGAAAATGTTGCCAGCCTAGCCGGATACCAGTATACTCTGAAAGAGAAAAGAGATGGTTGCGCTTTAAATTGGCGGGAGAGACTGTAATATTAAGTAGATAAAAAGATACTTGCCATATAGCCTGTAAGTCGACATCCGGAACTTGGTCTCCCCATAGTTGAGCCGGCATAGAAATGTCCCCATCTTCTGCTTCCAGTATAGTCCAGTACAGGGTTGATGTTTTTATCCGTCTGGGCTTTCTCAGTAAAAGTTCCTCCAACACTGTCTTAGTGCCAATTTGAACTGTGAAGGCATGACTCCATCTCTTAATTTGTAAGTATTTTAAACTTGGATAAGCTATTGTCCGTGAGATTCGAGATCTCTTGCCAAGTTAGCAGTATCCCTTCCGGCATTACCTGGCCCCAAGATTTTAAGTTAGCCCCCAAGAGAGGGGTAATCAATGAATCTTTAGTCCACTCTGGAGAGCCAGGTGATTCCCAAATTGGAGCCAAAGCAGAATAATATGGGATACTGAGCGATCTTCTTACCCTGGCCCAGACGTATGCCATATCTCTCACCTTTAAGCAAACCTTCTTAAAGAAACGCGGATCTCCGAACTTCAGCAGGAAACCCAGAGCGCCTCCTTGAACCCCTGATAACATTGTCTGGAACATATTGCCTGTTTATGTCCTCTCTGGAATATCGAATAGCATTACCCCGCCTTCATTAACAAAGCCCAGGCATACACTTTCAAATCTGGAGCACAGAGCCCTCCTTTATTTTTCTTCCTACGCAGCTTCTTCCATGCAATCCTTATTCCCTTTGAGGCCCATACAAAGGAATTCCATTTGGCTTGACTTTTACTTAACTTGACTTCTTTATAGGCTAACAGAATATTCTGGAATAAGGAAAATTAATTTAGGAAGCAGCATCATCTTGATAATATTAACCCTTCCAATTAAAGTCAAAGGAAGAAGTGACCAGCTTCTCAGAGATTTAGCAGATTCTCTCTCGGTTTTGACCAAATTTCTGTCAGCCAATTGTTCTATATCCTGCGTAATCTGTACCCCCAGATATCTTATTTCATGTTTTAGAATTGGTATTGGAATAGGAGTGTTTATATTCCAGGTTATGCATTCGGATTTAGACTGATTAATCTGGTATCTGGAAATTTGCCCAAACTGAACAGCGGCACTATAAATAAGGGGGATTGCGTTGATTGGGTCTGAAGTATATAACATCATGTCGTCGGCATAAAGAGACACTTTTTTCTCCCAGCTTTTGTATTTGAATGGTAGAATACCCTGATCTAGTCTAAGTTTTTCGGCCAATGATTCTATATATAAATCAAAAAGCAGGGGTGAGAGGGGACACCCCTGTCTTGTACCTCTATACATTTTTATGGGTGCTGAAAGACTTTCATTTATTAACACTCTAGCTGTTGGAGCTTGGTAAAATGCAGATATAAATCTACAAAAGTTCCTGCCCAGATTGCACCTTTCTAGAACTTTCGCCAGGTATCTCCAATTGACGCGATCAAATGCCTTAGTGGCATGTAGTGTTATGATCGCCATCGGCAATTTGTAAAGGGAAGCGAGATCAATTGCGCCCACCAATGCTTGCGTCAGATCTTGTATGGACCGCCCTCTGACAAATCCTTTTTGATCTAGATGTAATGATCTCCCAACTACCCCATTTAATCTCTCTGCTAATATTTTGGCCATGCATTTATAATCCAAATTAAGCAGAGAGATAGGTCTGTAAGAATCACACTCGGAGGGAGATTAAAGAGGTTTGAGGACTAGAACAACCGTGACTTCATTCCAAGAAGAAGGAATTTTGCCTCCTTCCTCAAAAATTGATGTAAAAAGCATCTGTAAAACAGGGGAGATTACTGGAGCTAAGGCTTTGCAAAGCTCGGCAGGCAGCCCATCCGGACCCGAAGCCTTGCTTCTTTTAGCTAAATCTCTTGCCCCCACTATTTCTTTCAAATTTATTCTTCCTTTTAAATTCTCAGATGCCTGATCATCAATTTGCCGAACAGCATATTGCGCAAGCCATGTCTGAATTAAGTCTTCCTGTGGATCTAAATCTTCCTTATATACTTGATCAAAGTGATTTAAAAAAAGCTTCCTCTATATCAGCCCTGCTTTCAGAGATCACATCCGTGTTGCCCAGCTGGACTCCTTTAATTATGTTCCTCTTCTGCTCCTTTATAGCCTTCCAGGCTAGTAGTTTACCACTAGCTTCCCCTTATTCGAAATGAGCGAGAGAACTAGCCTGCCAGCGCTTCCTAAGTCTATCATCTAGAATCTCTTCGACAAATCCTTTTTGATCTAGATGTAATAATCTCCCAACTACCCCATTTAATCTCTCTGCTAATATTTTGGCCATGCATTTATAATCCAAATTAAGCAGAGAGATAGGTCTGTAAGAATCACACTCGGAGGGAGATTAAAGAGGTTTGAGGACTAGAACAACCGTGACTTCATTCCAAGAAGAAGGAATTTTGCCTCCTTCCTCAAAAATTGATGTAAAAAGCATCTGTAAAACAGGGGAGATTACTGGAGCTAAGGCTTTGTAAAGCTCGGCAGGCAGCCCATCCGGACCCGAAGCCTTGCTTCTTTTAGCTAAATCTCTTGCCCCCACTATTTCTTTCAAACTTATTCCTCCTTTTAAATTCTCAGATGCCTGATCATCAATTTGCCGAACAGCATATTGCGCAAGCCATGTCTGAATTAAGTCTTCCTGTGGATCTAAATCTTCCTTATATACTTGATCAAAGTGATTTAAAAAAAGCTTCCTCGATATCAGCCCTGCTTTCAGAGATCACACCCGTGTTGCCCAGCTGGACTCCTTTAATTATGTTCCTCTTCTGCTCCTTTATAGCCTTCCAGGCTAGTAGTTTACCACTAGCTTCCCCTTATTCGAAATGAGCGAAAGAACTAGCCTGCCAGCGCTTCCTAAGTCTATCATCTAGAATCTCTTCGAGATGTGATTTACAGCTTACCAATTGTTCCTGTATACTTGCTCCTGACCCTAAGGTTAGATCTAACAAATCTCTTTCTAATGTAGTGATTTTTAACTCAATCTCAGAGATCTTTGCCCTATATATTTTTTGTCTGGAAGACTGAATAGCCAGTATTAACCCTCTCAAGAAAGCTTTATACGAGTCCCAGACAACAGGAAGTGTAGCTGTCCCTAAATTATTCTCGAAAAAAGCTTTAGACTCTAACATCAGTTTCTCTATTATCTCTTCCTCCAACAAAATGCTCCTATCCATAGTCCATCTTTTGTAGCTCTGTGGGCCCAATAGTTTCAGAGCTAGAGAGACTGCCGAATGATCTGAGATATGTCCTCCTAAATGTTTAACTTCATGTACCAGCTCGGAAAGCTGATCTGAAATAAGAAAGAAATCTAATCTGGACTTATGGCGCAGCTTCTTATTATGAAAAGTAAATTCTCTTTTTGTACCCAATTTCTTCCTCCATATATCCTTCCAGCCAAACTGGTTGATTCCATTTACTAGTAGTGATCTTGTTTTAGGGTTATGCGAAGTCTTGAGTTTATATGATTTATCTATTCGTGGATCCAGGACTAAGAGTTAAAATCCCCCGCTAGCATTAAAGGATCCTCAAAATCAAGGAGCTCAACCAGCAGTTCTCTAAGAGGGAGCGGATCATCTAAATTCGGCACATAATATCCTGCTAGCGTAAATTTATAGGAATGAAATTTTATCTTTGCTATGACCCATCTCCCTTTTTTATCAGCTCTTGATTCTAGTAGTGTTATGGCAGGATTTAATTTAATCAGGATAGCAACCCCCTTAATAGTGCTTTGCTGTGAAGTGGTTATAACATGCTGAATCCATTTTTTATTACTACAAATTTCTTTCAGCTCCTGCTCCGTGGAATGCGTCTCTTGCACAATGAATATATGTTCGGGAGCATCTTTAAAGTATTGAAATATCCTTTCTCTTCTGTGTTTAACCCTTAGACCGTTTAAATTCCATGACAGTAGCTTCATATATACCAGTGGGGCTATCTTATCCTGTACCATATTTTCCTTGGTAGGAATAAACGATTGAGTATCCTATTTGGCGATTTGGACATTTTTTTTCTATTTCCCACATGCTCCCCAGCCCGTGCTCTCTCTCCCCTACACTGTACAACCCTAACCCTCCCGTGCTCCCCTGGAGAACCCCCCTCCTTCTTCTTGGCCTCTCTGAAGGCCTTGAGGCTCCTTCCTCAGATGTCCGGATGGGCTAACTTTAAAAAAAAAAAAAGGAAAAAGGTTTCAAAGGTCTTGTTAAAGGATTTGGGTGCTTGTTTAATATTGTGGTTCCTACAGATTTGTGGGTGGAATGTAAGATGATGGTTGATTGGCCAGAAACAGAATAGGCCAGAGATCAAAAATAGGTGTGTCGTCAGCAGAGGTAATGAAAAAATACAATCAGGTCATTACGTATTTGAAAAGAAAGATTTCGTCAAAAGAAACAGATTGAGTAAAGATCGATAGGAGTACCCAAGATCCAGGGCTGGACTGGCTGTACCAGGCACCGGGCATTACCTCGGTGGGTCGAAGGGGTGATGGCTGGTATTGTGGCCATGGGGCCACTTCTCATACTTGGGGCTGGTTTTGCAGCAGTGCTGCCATATTGTCCCCCTATAAGAAAAGCAGGAGTGGTCCTTTGGGGCTCCACCCACCCCGCAACCCTGCTCCTGGGGCCGGAGGTGCAGCAACCTGCCAGGGCTGGTTGCTATTCCCAGTCCAGCCCTGCCAAGAACTAAAAGGAACAGTACATGCCTATTATGAAAGACGTTTGCAGGCATTCAAACAGTATAGTGTAATTGAAAATGTGTCTGAGAAAGACAATTTGTGTATCGATTTGTCTATGGTGAACTACTACGTTTTGCAAAGTAATGTGGAGATGACATTGAGATGCAACACAAGACGTTGAGAGAAAAGTTGATGTTGGCGCAGAGGAGGGCAGCCAAGAAAGGATATGTGGGTTTTGATTCATATTTTACAGGCATGATACAGGCAATGGCCAGACTACCACTGGGTTGAAAGGTGTGATGGTGAATCCCTTGCCAAATTTCATGCCTCAAGGAAGGGGACATGGATCGAATATAAAGTCATTGAAAAGGACTTTCCCTTGTCACAGTTGTGGCAAGTTAGGGCATTGGAAGTCTAATTTGGCTAATCAGGTGAATGGACAGGAAATTGTGACAGTTGCAGATGGATTTATACAATCACAGGTGGACAGTGATATGTTAAATCAGTCAACATTAAGAGGTCGATACCGATTCGGGAAAAAAACGTCCGTACGATTTGTAGCCGGAGCCCTCTCCGTACGAATCGTACCCGTCCGTCCGAGTCGCGTAGTGCGAACCGTACAGATGTCGCGTACAGCAGGTTCCGAGGGATAATCGTACGGAGATTAGAGTCGTACGGTGTCTGTACGACTCGTACGGAGTACGGCTCCTGGTACGAATCATACCTTGTCATACGTACGGGGGACATTGCAGGGTACGATTCGTACGGGAAAAGTGCTCCGAACGGCTATTCGGAGCAGTTTTTCCCGAATCGGAATCGACCCTAAATGTAAGGGGTCAGATTCAGAATATGCCTCAAGCGCCAATGCAAAATTTGAATGCACAGGCATAGAAATACAAGGTGAATATGTGTTTTCATACTAATGATCAAGTAAATCCAAATGTATAAGTGGCCTCACAATATTCATTACCGATGGGTGACAGTGACTCATATACTTCCCAATGACTGTGCTTGAGAGGGGAGGAAGAATGCGTGATTGGTGCATCCTTAGAGGTAGATCAAAATGGCCCCTATGTGGATGGCAAGGTAAAAGGAACACCTATTTCATTCCTTAATAATACTGGTGCTATCTAGTTTACTTCTGAGAACTGTGGAAATTCCCAACCTACCCCTCTCAGGAGAAACAATCCAAGTAGTAGGAGTATCGAATCAATGAATCTCAAACCCAGTGACAGAACCTGAGCAAGTACAGATTGGAAGATTTGAGGATATTCCTATGTTTGTGGTATGTGACACCAGACCAGTAAATCCATTGGGATGAGATTTATTGTGCAAAATGAACTGTTTCATTTATCGTACACCTGAAGGAATAGATTTTCATACCGAGGATGAGTATGTAGTGCTTAAAATGGCTAGACAAAAGACAGAAGTGAAGAGTTTGTATCCCTTACTTACTGAAAATTACTTACCTCCTGTGTTGAGAGAGACGGTCCTGCCTGAAATATGGGATTTTTCATGTAATTTAACTATCATGAGCATACGAAAACCAAATGGAAAATTTAGAGTAGTTCAGGATTTGAGAAACATTTATCAGATTTTGATATTCTGTTGTCCAATAGTACCAAAACCAGCTGTAATTCTTTATCGGATTCCATGTGAAGCTGAATACTTTTAGGTGATTGACTTGTGTCAAGCATTTTTCTCCATTCCCTTGCATCCGGATAGCCAATATATTTTTGCATTCTGGTTTGGAAACCATGTCTTGGCATGGTGCTCAGCTCCACAAGGGTATACGGAAAGCCCTTCAATTTATAATCAGATTTTGAAGAGAAATTTAGAGTCATTAGAAATGCTGAATCACTCTGTGCTAGTGCAGTACATTGATGATTTATTAGTTGCATCTGGAACCAAAAAAGCTTGTGTTTCAGATACTGTTGCCCTACTGAATCATTTGGCAGTGAGTGGGCATAAGGTGTCACCAGCAAAACTGCAGTTTGCAGAAAAGTGTCACAAGATCGAGTCACTGCTATATGGCAGATGAATCCACTGAGTACACAAAAGGAAGTTCGAATGTTCTTGGGAATGGTTGGCTACTGCAGGCAGTGGATACCGAATTTTTCTTTCATAGCCAAGCCACATCAGAGATTGACACACAAAGACGTGTCAGATCCTGTTCCATTGGATAAGGAATGCATGCGCTCTTTCCTTGAACTGCGAGACAGCTTGTGTCGTGCTCCAGCATTGGCAAAGCCCAACTTAAAAAATAATTTTACTCTGTTTTGCAGTGAGTGTGAAGGTTGTGCACTATCAGTTCTAACGCAAATGCATGGAAGTGCACACAGGCCTGTTACATATTTTTCAGCTACATTGGATCCTATGGCTGCTGCTTTATCTGGATGTCTGAAAGCTGTTGCTGCAACGTGTGTGAGTCTAGAACAATTTGAAAATATTGTAAAGGGACATCCGTTGAAAGCGTATATGCCACTTTCAGTTGAGATTTTGTTAACACGAACTCGAACACAGAATCTCACGAGTAGTCGGTTAACAAAATATGAGCAGGTGATTTTGAGTGCAGAGAATGTGGCTGTGACGAGATATACGAGTTTGAATCCAGCTGCCTTGATGCAGTTACCAGGACAATGAGTTGTGATGGAAGAAGCTGATCATGATTGTCTTGATGTGACTAAATTGTGTACGAAACCCCATCTTAACAAACAAGATATTCCGTTGCCAGAGTCAGACCATGTACTGTTTGTGGATGGATCATGTTTGAGTGATTCAGGATGTACCTTGCGAGCTGCATATGCATTGTGTACTCTAGTGGGTGCCGTTGACGAATCTTGGTTGAAAGGACTATATTGAGCACAAGAGGCTGAATTGATCACAGCATTACCGAACAAATTAGAGTAGCCATATTCACAGACAGTCAAAATGGTTTCGGGGTGCTGAATAATTTTGGGCAGTTATGGTCTTAACGTGGGTTTATGACCTCTTCGGGTTCACCTATCCAAAATGGAGAGTGTGTAAAAAATCTACTGATTGCACTACAACTGGCGGCTCAGAATACCGTAGTGAAGTATTCAGACCACCAAACTGGACAGGATTATGTCGGTATACAGTTATAATAGTGAGTAAAAAATATAGAATTACCTTAATATCGAGTTACAAATATAGAATGGACAGAATATCGAATGAACAGAATATAGACAACAAAAATATTGAATGAAATGGACAAAATATCGAATGGACAGAATATTGACAGCAAAAATATCGATTTTGAGGTAAGTAAGTTAATATCGATTTACATAAATATAGAAAGTCAAAATATCAAAGTATTTAATATAGATGTAAAACATATCGATTTTTTAATAATATCGAATTTTTTTAAGTGTTTATTATGTTAGTATATGTGTGAAAAGTGTATATTTATTTTATAATTTATTTTAAGTAATGAATTTTATGGTATTTAATTTTTGCGTAATTTAATTCTGTAGCAGGCTGTGGGTTTATAGGGGAATAGGGTGGGAAGTAATTTAATAATAATTGATTAAATGTTTTAATTTATTTATTGGTATTTATCTTGAATTAATTGTTAATTAATTTTTAATTGGTAATTAATTAAATTATAAATGGTAATTAATTTTTATTAATTGATTAATTGATAATTATGCTAATTTTATTAATTTATTTTCTGTAGCCGGTTGTGGGTTTATAGAGGAATAGGGTGGGAAGTAATTTAATTATAATTGATTAAATGTTTTAATTTATTGGTATTTATCTTGAATTAACTGTTAAATATTTTTTAATTGGTAACTAATTAAATTATAATTGGTAATTAATTTTTATTAATTGATTAATTGATAATTATGTTAAGTTTATTTTATTTTTTTCTGTAGCGGGTTGTAGATTTATAGGGGAATAGGATGGGAAGTAATTTAATTATAATTGATTAAATGTTTTAATTTTATTTATTGGTATTTATCTTGAATTAATTGTTAATTCATTTTTAATTGGTAATTAATGAAATTATAATTGGTAATACATTTTTATTATTTGATTAATTGATAATTATGTTAATTTTATTAATTTATTTACTGTAGCGGGTTGTGGTTTTATAGGGGAATAGGGTATGAAGTAATTTAATTCTTATTAATTAAATGTATACATTTATTTATTGGGATTTATTGTTAATTAATTGTTAATTATTTTTCATTTGCTAATTAATTAATTGTAAATTGTAATTAATTTGTATTAATAGGTCATCATTATGAATATATAATTTTTATTTGTATTTTTATTTGAATAATTATTATATTATATTGAATTTGTACTTATTTTTAATTAAGTTTTAATTGGTATTAATATATATATTTTTATATTAATATATGAAGTATTTACTTTCTCTACTGTTGCACTCACTGGAGTGGGATAGTAATTTTTACCCCTACGCTATCTTATGCTTTCTCTACTGTTGCACTCTCTGGAGTGGGATTAGTATTTGTTTCCCCTACGCTATCCAACGCTTTCCCTACTGTTGCACTCACTGGAGTGGGAATAGTTATTTTTACCCTCCCACTATCCAATGCCTTCCCGACTGTTGCACTCTCTGGAGTGGGAATAGTAATTTTGACCCTCCCACTATCCAACACCTTCCCTACTGTTGCACTGTCTGGAGTGGGAGTAGTAATTTTGACCCCTACGCTATCCAACGCTTTCCCTACTGTTGCACTCTCTGGATTGGGAATAGTCATTTTTACCCCTACGCTATCCAACGCTTTCCCTACTGTTGCACTCACTGGAGTGGGAATAGTCATTTTTACCCCTACACTATCCAACGCTTTCCCTACTGTTGCAGTCTCTGGAGTTGGAATAGTAATTTTTACCCCTACGCTATCCAAAGCTTTCCCTACTGTTGCACTCTCTGGAGTGGGAATAGTAATTTTCACCCCTACGCTATCCAACGCTTTCCCTACTGTTGCACTCAATGGAGTGAGAATAGTAACTTTTTACCCTCCCGCTATCCAATGCTTTCCCTACTGTTGCACTCTCTGGAGTGGGAATGGTAATTTTTACCCCTACGCTTTCCAATGCTTTCCCTACTGTTGCACTCTTTGGAGTGGGAATAGTAATTTTTACCCTCCCGCTATCCAACGCTTTTCCTACTGTTGCACTCTCTGGAGTGGGAATAGTAATTTTTACCCCTACGCTATCCAACTCTTTCCCTACTGTTGCCCTCTCTGGAGTGGGAATAGTAATTTTTACCCCTACGCTATCCAACGCTTTCTCTACTGTTGCACTCACTGGAGTGGTAATAGTAAATTTTACTCTTTCGGCTATCCTACGGTAAAAATATGTTATATTTTTTATTAATATTACGTTCATATATATATATATATTACCTACTGGCGGTCGCCAGTAGGTATATATAGTTAGGATTTTTTCTCTATGGGTTTTTTGAAAATTCTATGTCTAATAACTTTGGCGTTTGTGGACGGAATCGGCTGAAATTTTCAGGAAAATGGCACATTTTGTTTCTGAGCAGCCCTTGAAAATTTGGGGGGGGTTCGTCCAGTGGGGGCCGAGAAAAAAGGGGGGTCCCAAAACGTGTTTTTAACATTGAGTTTTCCATAGGGCGGTTGGCCTCACTTTTAGCCCGAACGGCTGAATGGATTTGCACGAAACTTGGCAAAATTGTAGGGACTGGTAGCCCGATGTGCCTTTTGTAGGTCTCAATATATGTGCTCCAGTGGATTTTGAGAAATTAACGTTTAAAAAAAGATATATATCTGTAACAGCGGACCGGTTAGCGCTCTGGTTCGCGGACTTTTCGCGCAACGGAGCTTTGTGAAGCGAAGCTGATTGGTTCTCCGGCGTCTGTCAACATTCCAAACAGTCCGTAGCGGCCGCCATCTTGTCTCTCGGTAGGATCGAGAGACAAGAGGAGGTCAAAACAAAGGGGGAAATAACTATAAGGGGGCATAGTAGATCCTCGCTGACCCCCTAGGTTTGATGTGGAGGTTTTAAAAGGGCCCCGCGGGGCAAAAAAAAAACAAAATAATAATAATCGAACGGCTGAATGGATTTGCACGAAACTTGGCAAAATATTAGGGACTGGTAGCCCGATGTGCCTTTGCTAGGTCTCAATATATGTGCTCCAGTGGATTTTGAGAAATTAACGTTGAAAAAAAGATATATATCTGTAACAGCGCTCCGCTTCGCGTACTTTTCGCGTTACGGAGCTTTGCGAAGCTGATTGGTTCTCCGGCGTCTGTCAACATTCCAAACAGTCCGTAGCGGCCGCCATCTTGTCCCTCGGTAGGATTGAGAGACAAGAGGAGGCCAAAGCGAAGGGGGAAATGACCATAAGGGGGCATAGTAGATCCTTCCTGACCTCTTAGGTTTGATGTACCATTTTGCCACGTTTGGTGTAATTCCGTTCAGCCATTCAGGCTGTAGACGTATGTAAATGTCCTATGGAAAATTGCATGGGGAAAACACATTTGAAAGTGTTGAAATTTAGAACCAATTAAAATGTTACTTTGGTTTTGTATTTGTGTGTGATGAAAGTTAATTGGTTATGTATATATGTCAAATGAGAGGAAACCACAGCCATTTTGTGATACTACTGTCTGAGGTACATTTGTGAGGAATTTTTGGTGGTGAATTTCTGGTGTTTGATTTACACAGTACTAACACTTCTGCTACTTTTAAAAAGGTGAGTTGTTAATTTGTATGGGGAACTATGTTGTACACTTGAAGATAATTTGAAAAATGTTTTCTGTTATTTATTTGCAGTCCTTCTGTTATACTAAATACTTGATAAAGTTAGTTTTATATTATGTATTACTAAAGACGATAAATGAAAGTGATTATTTTTTTCTGCAATTTACAGCAAGCAATTTCAAAATAAAATGGCTCACAATGAAGAGACCGTGGCAATTTCTTTTGAATTGTCCAACACATTGATTGAAATTGAGAGCACCAATAATGAAATATTGTCACAAGGAGGACATGACTTGTATGATTCCATTAGATTGATTGAAATGGACAGCACCAAGAATGAAATATTGTCACAAGGAGATGACTTGAATGATTCCACTACATTGATTGAAATTGAGAGCACCAATAATGAAATATTGTCACAAGGAGGAGATGGCTTGTATGATTCCATTAGATTGATTGAAATGGACAGCACCAATAATGAAATATTGTCACAAGGAGGAGATGACTTGAATGATTCCACTACATTGATTGAAATTGAGAGCACCAATAATGAAATATTGTCACGAGGAGATGACTTGAATGATTCCACTACATTGATTGAAATTGACAGCACCAATAATGAAATATTGTCAGAAGGAGGAGATGACTTGAATGATTTTTTTGATCAATCTCTTGATGGCGAATTTATCGAGTGTTTGGAGACCATAGAGTTACAAGAATCATCATTGCAGACTTTTAATGAGGAGATTCCAGATGAGATGATTGAAGAGGAAATTACTGATGAGGACATGTTACTAGTTCTTTCAAATTTAGAAAATTCTGAAGAATAAATTTATTTTTAGAAATCAAAAATTGTTTGAGACATTATTCATTTTTATTTTTAATTTATGAGGTTGTAGCGAAGTGATTGTAGTATAAAATGAGACTTATAGTATAGAGTGCAACATTTTTATGTTACATGGTAAGTTTACTCATATTTACTTCCCTTCTGCCACTATATTATCTCCAATGTGTATTTGACATGTCTTCTTCATCTCCGGCCTCCTTTCTCTCACTGTGTGTCTCCGATGCATCTTATCGCTGGTATTTTGTGTAATTACAGAAGAGAGTAAAATAAAATAGTTCGGAACGTGAAAAGGGGGCAAAGTAGAGTACTCCTCACCCCCTAGGCCTTTTTAGGCGGTCCCAAAAGGATCAGTTTCTGCTTTCCTGAGAGATTATGGTATGAGTTCCATATACCACAATAACTTGCATTACAACATGCAAGATATCTATCTCCTATTACCAACTTTTGGAGATATTCGCGCTAAGCGCGAATATCTCCAAAAAGTAACACCTGCCCTGAGCAGTTCTTAGCCATGTTATCCAATGGGAGGTGGATAACATGGCTAAGAGTATTAGCTCGGTAATGCATGAATATCGCTGAGTTTTTAGCGATATTCATGCATTGCGGCCGTTTATTATCGCATTTGCGATAAACCTTGATAATAGTAAGGTTTATCTTCGATAATTTCTGACGATGCTTAGTGGTAAAAAATTGGTTGGTAAGCATCGTTAGCGATAAATATCGCTTAACTTTGGTAATATGCCCCAACGTCTGTTAACGTTCGATTCGAAGGAAATGAGGAAGTGTTGAAAAACATTGTCTGCGCCATCTTGCCTTTTTTGAAATGCCACACTTTTGTCGTGCACGGCAGCCATTTTAGATGTCTTGACCAGACCCACTCTCTGCACGCTGTCGATTCGTAGCATGGCTCCTCACCCTCGTAAGCATCTCCCCCAGGCACTGGTCACCACCGCTCTCTGTCTTATGCATGGGCAATAAACCTTCCCCCATCTGCGCTGCTCTTCCCTGAGAATCACACTCTGTGCCCGCCCGACACCTCCCTTTCGCCCTATTCACTACCGCACCCTCTGACACTCCTCTTCCTCTGTGTCCGAATGTCCAGGCCGGTCCTAGGCTATCAGCTAGCCCTGCAGATGTAGTTTATGGCCCCAGCTGTAAAGAATCACCCCTCTTCAAAGGAGTTATAGTAGATCAAGGCCCACACCCGATGTGATCCGTCACAGCACACGCGTTCCTACTATCTGAAAACCATCCTGTATTGTGATTGGGGAGGGGACCGAGCCTGAAGCGGAAGATTCCAGGAATGACTCTTTGTACATCAAAGTTTTTACAATTATGTGTCACATTAAAAATATATAGCACTCCAACAAAGTAGTAGGAATATAAAACTTTAATAACATATAAATATATACAACAAAACAAAAACAGTAAAAACATTTAAACAACGAAGAGACCGTGGCAATTTCTTTTTAATTATCCAATAGATTTATTGAAATTGACAGCACCAATAATGAAATATTCTTGTCAGTAGCGGTCTGTTGTGCGAATAGTTCCAAGGCAGCAGAACGCGCTGAAATCTAGATGGCACGAAAGTGATGTCTAGTAAGTTGCCGCCCAGCAAAAAACGGCGTGGGGCGCCGCGGGGGTGAGTGAGTCCAGTAGGCACCACAGCTATTCTTACCGGCATTGCAGAATTACTGCTGGGGACAATGCCTGTGCTGTAGCAGGGTCACAGCAGAAACAAAAAGGATTCTGTTGAAGATGTTGTTGGTTTTCAATTTGAAAACAGTTCTGGTGTCAACTGCTATGCTAATGTAGTGGTTAATGTTTTGTTTTCTCTAGAAAATGTAAAAGAGGGGGAGGCAGTCCAAAGTTCCGTTAAAAGGGCAAAGGAAAGGATCGGTGGTTTGAACTATCAGTCAAAAAGGGGAGGGGGTGCAATAATTTTTCCTACCGGGTCACACTGTGCTTTCACCGGAAGTGAGGTCTGCAGGATTGTAGTAATTCAAAGTGAGGCTGGCGCCAGCATGGGAGCGCCGACGTCCCGCGGATACAGTTTCGTCACTCCACGGGCGATCATGGCAGTCATTCCCCATCGGGGGTCGGAGACTCCCGCGGCTCCTCTAGAATCTTCAAGGTCGTGGAGGACTACGGTGGTGGAGTCAACCAGTGACCGGGCCATTTCTTTATGTTGGGCCCGCTCTTGCCAGGTCGACCGCCATTTTGAGAGTTCGGCAGCTACCGGCGATCGCGGGGTCACATGAGCGGACGGGCTCCACCCTGCCGGGCGAGACGTTGCAGCATGGCCACAGTGGAAGAACCGTTATCTAGGTCGTTCCGAAACTGTGCAGCACTGTAGTTGTTAGGATGCCACCGCCTGGAGCGCTGAGGGTGCAGCTGGGAAGCCTCCACCTGGGGAGGCGGGAGAGGCCTGTTCGCACTGTCTCTCCCTCCCAGTGCACCCCACGGCGTCTCGCTTGAGATTTGTTATGGCCGGACCAGGCGATGAGGACGAGGGGGGGGTCGGAGGCATGTGCAAGACATCCCCCTCCAGTGTTGTCGCAGCCATTATAAAAGAAAGAAGTGTCCCGTCCGTCTTCGGGCCGGGCTTCCGGTGGATGTCGGCCGGACGCCCCTGGCTCTGGCCCCATGAACGGGTTTCTTGGTTTATCGGCTGCAGCCGGATCCCGTCGGCCTCGGCCCCCCGACCGTTGGTGGTCGGACCGGAAGAGCATGTGGCGGGACTACCTGCAACTCTCAAGGGCCACCGCGGCCGGACTGGGAGAGAGAGGGGAGGGTCGAGGAGACATTCCCCCCCCCTGCAACTGTTCAGCGTTGTAAAGGCAATCCCCTGGCCGGGTCCCGCTGGTCTCGGCCTCTCCTCCGGCTACACCCTACGTTAGGATCTCCTGGCCGAGGCGTGGCAGCAGGACCTGCCTTATATGGGCTGCTCCCGGCTGGGCGTAGCCGGAACCCTGCCCCACCTTGGAAGTTTCCAGAGTGGGGGTGGATGTTCTACTGACTTGCATTTTCCCTAGTCTATCGATTTTTTTGGCGTGGCAGGCGGTGGGACAGCGAGGGGTGATTTGGTTTCTCTTACTGTTTTTCTGGTCTCTCACCACTGGCATATTTTAACGTTTTCTTGTTTCTAGGACATTAATAGGTTTTATCATTACGTTATGTTATCGTTTCTTTGTTCGTTGTTTAATAAAAGTTCATGTTCATCAGTGGCCTACTGATTTTCGTTTTCCTATTTTTTTCTTTCCAGGTTGTTTCATGGTAAAGTTTCTGTTAACAGGATACAGTGATCACTTCGTTATTATTGCATATGTCCTTTTCACTAGGGGTGCTCTCTGGTCGGGCCAGATGACGTATCTCGAGTAAATGGTCCGGGTGAAAAAGGTGCATCAATCAGTGGGGAGTAGATAGGCATGACAGATTACAACGGGGGAGAACGGTCCGCATTACGTACCCTTTCACTACTTGCAAAGATTTTCCTACGTTTATTTGCAAACAGGGAATACCTCCAAAAAGAACTAATTCCCAAACAGTCAATGTTCGGACAATCAATCAATCAATGAGGAATGAAATAGGTACGACGTGTTAAAGGCTTGCGTTACCTACCCTTCACTATCTGCAAAGGGAGATAGAATATTCCTATTCTTCCTCGTTTGCAGGTAGAGAAGATCGTTAAGAGAATTAACTTCGAACAATTCAATGCTCGATCGAAACAATCAACAAGGGGTACTGTGAACACAAATGAACGCCGCTTATATACATACGCATTGCTATTTTCAACAGGTTGTTCCTAATGTTTCTATTTTAGCGAGGTCAAAAGAGATCCCATTAGTGGCCTACTGATTTTGCTCGATTCCTTTTGTTTTTTTACACGATTTTTCGCTATCTGCAAAGACTAAACAGAGTATTGCGACTCTGTGCTTGTTTGTAAATAGAGAATGAACCAAAGAGAACAATCAATCAAATGGAGAGAGAAGCAGGCACGACGGATTACAAAGGGGGAAAGGGCTGCGTTAACTACCCTTCACTATCTGCAAAGAGAGAGTACTCCTAATAGAAATGAGGGGTGGGGGGCAGCAATCAAAGCAGATCAGTGTGCATAAACACGAAAAAAAAAAATCTTACCACGTACTTGACATTCGACAGCTTATGATATTTGCTATTAAAAAACCATTGAAATTCACTGAAAAAACCATAGGTTATAGACCATATATAGTTAGGAATTAGCATTTACAAAACCTTGAAAATTCACTGAAAAAACCATAGGTTATAGACCATATATAGTTAGGAATTAGCATTTAAAAAACCTTATTTTACTCACACAAAACCATTGAAATTCCATATATAGTTAGTTGCACTAACTATATATTGCGCACCCGCAATCCACTGCTGATGATGTCACATATTACATCATTCATGACATGGTCAGTGACATCACTGATGACATCACTGATGACATCTCAAATGACATCACTGATGACATCACTGATGACATCTCATTTGACATCAATGACCACATCACTGATGATATCATTCATGTGACAATACAATGCATCTCCTCACATTTTAATATAACCTCTGTTTCACCCAGTGTTAAAAACAGAGTATAATTTTTGAAACCATTGACACACCAATACTAGTTACTACATACGTACTCACTGATTCCTACGTCTACACACACATTCACTCATTCACCCATACAATCATTCATACATACAATCACTCATGTTTACAACACAATCATATGCACTCATACACCTATACAGACACTCACACTCTGCCACTCATCCATGGAGTTACTCACACACCTAGTCAGTCCTGTAAAGAATCAATCACACTTCCATTTTCTACTCTATACAGTTAAACATAGAGCACCTTACGTTTTCAACCATATACTAACACATACTTACTCTCTTATACAATCATTGATACAAGTACACATTGATCTGTACAGAGTCACACACCTCCCATCCAGCCACACACACACTCAGTCTCCCATGCAAATACTTGGGCAATCAATCAATAACCCATATAGTTACTCATATAGCTACTGATCAACACATGCAGCAGTTTACAGAACAACAGACATAATGATGCACAAATTAAGACAGTTTAGTCACTAACCCATGCACTCAGTGAGACACATTTAATCACTCACTCATACATTCAGTCATGCACCTACTAAATCCTTCGTCCAGACACTTATACATCCACTCATTCTTCAATATGTAAGACATATTTTAACTTTACAGAAACATAGTCACTGGATGTTGTCATCAGTGATGTCATCAGTGATGTCATTTGAGATGTCATCAGTGATGTCATCAGTGATGTCACTGACCATGTCATGAATGATGTAATATGTGACATCATCAGCAGTGGATTGCGGGTGCGCAATATATAGTTAGTGCAACTAACTATATATGGAATTTCAATGGTTTTGTGTGAGTAAAATAAGGTTTTTTAAATGCTAATTCCTAACTATATATGGTCTATAACCTATGGTTTTTTCAGTGAATATATATATATATATATATATGTGATCAAGCCTCGTTTGGGAGGCAAAACGCGTCATGGTGGATGGCTGGCAAACAATTGCACAATAAATCACCGAAGAATTAGCACGAATTCTGGGCTTACTTGCGTTATTCTTCTCTGGAGAGGAATGGTTGTGAATAACGGTTTCATTATATATATATATGTATTAATAAATCAATTTGTATGTTTTTTTAACTTACATTAATTATTTATTACTTTTAATGTTATTTAAGTATTTTAAGTATGTTTAAGTTAATTATATTTATTATTTCATTAATTTTAAATTACTTTAAAGCATTTTAAAAAATTCGATATTTTGACTATATATTTTTTACAACAATATTTTTGATTCGATATTTTTGTACTTACCTGTTTGGAGATAGGAAGTCAATATTTTTGTATTCTATATTTTTTACTCGATATAGGTATTTCTATATTTGTGTCATCGATATTGTTTCAGTGATCCGATTATGTCACAGTTGGCAAATGATATGCTAATGAGACTGCGCGTTATTGCGCCCTAAATTCTTAAGCATTCAATGGGGAATCTTTAAAGCAACAGTCTGATGACACAGAAGGCAGGTTTATGTTTTTAGTTGTTAAAACTTGGGAAGAAATCATAGAATTACAAGATTCAGTGCCGCAGGCAAAGAGAGAAGGGTGGATTAAAACAGGGTGTAATCGAAAACAGGAAGATGGAGAAGTGTGGCTCAATGGTTAGAAGCGGCAGACCCTGAAGCAGAGATCGGCCCGGGACCAGGGTTCACTTCCCGACGCGGCTGTGTCTTGGGTCAATATCCGCGGACTCGATAATTCTCGCCGAGGTGCCTACGCTAACCATGGGTCCCACTCTGCAACTCTGGGCAATAGCTTGCTTAATCTCCACAATGGCCCCATCAGCGCCGGGGATGCCTGGTTTCACCTTGGAGGTGCCCAGGAGGGACCTTCTCACAGGGAAAATCAGGACGGGGTCCCCAGTGGTATACAGCGCCAGGACACTCCGAGATGGAGTAACAGTGCGCTTTACAAGTATACTTACTTTACTTTAAGATGAGGTTTGGGTTTACACTAATGGGAGACCTGTGTTGCTAGATAGCCTACTGTCACCGATGGCATGGATTTGCCACAGACCTGCTCATGTAGGTAGAGATGCTATGCTGCGTCTCCGTTATCAAACTTTTTTACAATCCAAGAGTTAGAGGCATTGCAGAGAGTCTGTGTCAAAGATGTGTGACCTCTGAGCAACAAACTGCAGGAAGAAAGACAATGGTCAGTTGGAATCAAATTGGAAAATCAAGAGGTCCCTTTTCCTACATGCAGCTTGACTTCATTGAGATGCCCCATTGTAACGGATTGAAATATGTCCTTGAAATTTTGTGTTTGTTTTCTCGTTGGGTCGAGGCTTACCCCACAAGGGACAATGATAGCTTAACTGTCGCTAAACTGCTTCCTAAAGAGTTGATACCTAGATTTGGTTTTCCAGTCTCATTGGAATCAGATAGAGGAACTCACTTCAATAATGAACTGATACAAATGCTTTGGGCTGCACTACAAACTGAGCAAAGGCTACACTGTTATTTTGGACTGGAGGCATCTGGGGTGGTTGAACAGGTGAATGGAACAATTAGGTCCAAATTAGCAAAGGTTTGTGCGTCCAGATCCCTGAAATGGCCAGATGCATCTCAGAACTGGACTGTCCCCAGAGGCTACTACACAAAGCCTATTGCTATAGAATAGTATTATAAAAAAAAATTATGTTTCTAGTTCTGAGACGGAAACTCAAAATCTAGTTTCACTAAAATGTACGCCTATGTGTGCTTGCTTCTTAACTGCTTTTGTTTAAATTCTTGTCGTGTTATTAGTAATAGTAAATCAACTTCATCATGTTTATTTAGGTAAAAATACTAATTTGTGTCCACAACTACTGAAGTAACTAAAATGCAAGAAAGAGTGGCAATAACTAAAGATTTAACAAGTGATGATTTACATCACGATCGTTCATTTAATGATTTTTCACTAAATTAGTTTACTAAATTGCTTTATGTATGTTAATACTATGGATGCGAGAGATTGTCATGTGTGCATGCAATTACCTACTCTTGTGTCTCAAGGGGTGACATACCATCACCTTCCTTTAACATATGGTATATCTTGTAGAGTACTAACACGTTTTTTTTATGGTAACGGGCAATTTTAATATTATTACTCAAACTATGACTTGATTTTCTCAGAAGTTCCAGCTAAGAAAAGTTTGAATATAGTACCCAAAGCACAAGATGCTGATATAATGGGAGAATTTTTTCATCCTACATCACCTATAGATACAGTATATGCGCATCGTCATAATTTAACTTGTGCTTTGCATATTGTAGAAAACGAGTTTATAAATTTAGTAGATGATCGTAGGGAGGAAATAAAAAACAAATCTGAAAAACAAATGAAAACACCTCCATGGGCTTAAACACCTCCATGGGCTTATAGGGAGGGTGATTATAAAAAAGGAGAGACTTATGCTGCAATGACTATAATTTGGCAACACAGAGGAAAGCTTTGCATACTAAGACACAAAACAAATCATAATAATAAATTAATTGGTTCCAGTGAATGTGAACATACCTTCCTACTTATGGGAGTATGGGGACTATATTTGGCAGGATTGGATTCAGTGTTTCCTGGAGTATATTTTGTGTGTGGAAAAAATACTTATTAAAATTGCCCAAGCATTGGTATGGGTGTTGGTATTGGTATGGGAAGTTTTTCCAAAAATATATCATGTTGATGAACACAATGGAATCAATGAAAGAAAACCTGCATGCTTTAGAAGAGGATTAAATGCTGATAACATTATTGGGGATATTTTTGGAGCCAAAATACCCTTGGAGTCTGACACATGCTGAAAGTTCAACAATGTTGCACTTATATCCTGGACAAAAGTAAAGATTTGACGGGATAAATAAGCAATATTACTAATTTAGGAAAAGAACTAACAGAGCTAAAAGCATATGGTGCTTGGGAGAAAAGTGGTTTGCAGCACTCAGACGTAGGGTAGTAGGGAAAATACTATCTCCATTAATAGTAATTGCTTTTGGCTTACTAATAATAATACTAATGTATCAATATTGTAAACAAAAGAGGAGGTTAAAAGAAACAAGAGGGCAAAAAGGAAATAGAGCAGAAATTGAATTAGAGGATAGAAAGAGTGGTTTTTAAGATGAGATGAAAAACTTGGAACAAATGAGTTTGAAACAAATGAAGACAACTGCATTCTAATGTGACATCAGAATAAGATCAAACAATATGATAAGATTGTGTGATGGCTTGAATCACCATCAAAGGGGGAATTGAAGGAGCGTAAAAGTTTAATGACAGTTGCCTCTATCAATTCTATAAACTCTCACCATCTAAATGAGATTTGCAACAATAATTTTTGATGAAAACATGTAAAATGACTGAAACAAAAAACATGAGATTTTTCTACTACATCATATAAGCATGCAGAAATGTTTCAAAAATGTGGAAATGTGAAATTTGTAAATAAAGAGAGAGAAAGGTTTGTTTGCTTGTGCATGTAAACTTGTGTTAGATAAAACTAAACATAGTCAACAAAGAAAATATGCTGCTGATTACTTCTAAATATGACAAATTAAATTAATGCTCACATAATGAAGCACTTGAAAATGCTTAAAATGCTTAGTGTAAAGATCCTTGATAAAATGACGGTTCACAGTTTTACATTTAGCATTGAGATTGATTTATAGATCACTTCCAGTGATACATGGCTTTGTATCTCCTCAGCCGGGCCCCCGGTTGCTTGGTCAGATAAATCCAGTCCTTCAAACATCTGCTCCCAGCTGGAGAGCTCCCAGTCGGGCATTTCTGTCATCGCTGGTCCAGCCACTCCTTCCTTAGTTTTCTTCCGTACAGTAGGTCCATCTGTAGATACACCCCTCAAAGAAGGTTTCTTGCTATGACTTTCAAACTTTCTGCATTACTTCCACTTATGAAATTCTATATAAATTCAATGTCCCATATTCGGACCATTTTTTTTTAACTGTGTGTAGTTTTTATTCATATTTGTAGCATCATTATAATGAATTTATTGTTATAAAAAGCTCAAGTGTTATGGAGACCCTCATTCACATTTAACTCAGGGTACGGTATATTTTGATTCTCCGCTCTATGGGTGAGGTGAATAGCATCATCATTGGGTCTTTTATCACTTGAGTGTTCAGTTCTCCAAGTGATCTGCGTTCCTCCAACTGGTTTTTAGACAGTTATGATTATAGAGTGAAAAATGTCAAAGAGAGGTGAGGAAAAAATTTAAATTACCTCTATTCCTTTGTACAGTCTTTCATTTACAAAGGAAGGGGCAATATTAAAAACGGGTGGGTGGTGCTATGGTGGAAGTGTTAATGATCCACCGCACCTGGTGTTAGGTCATGGTAGGTCAACATGTTTTGGCCCTCATTTGCCCTGACGGGTCTGTGGGCCTTCTTCAGGAACAAAACAAAAGTGAATCTGGCTACCTTTTAGGTTGCTTGTAATAAATAAGTGAATCACTTACCCCTCTTCATCAGTGAGCTCAATAGCTCAACTTCTTATGTGTGTTATAGGTACACCTTTTGCCTATAACTTTTCAAGGAGACGAATGTTCCTCTGTTTCCGCGGCATGAAGGACAGAGTCAGCCGAAGCGCCGATGAGACATCGCATAGGACGAATCCCCCTTCCATCCCCGAAGGAGCAACATTCGTCTCCTTTAAAAGTTATAGGCAGAACCCAAATGAATCTCTGCTTCTCCCTCCCTCTTTTGATTAAACAGACTCTTAAAGAAGACCACATCTGCATGGTTTTCTTTCTTGACTGGCCTTGTCTGTGCTGGTGCTTCATGAGCTCACATTTTGTGTACATGAAGGGGATAAAAGCAAGTGACTGCCCTTTGGGTATAGCTGTCAAACAAGGCGGAGTGTTGTATATATAGAGAGGGGCCTTATGTCAGTTCATCACAACCTTTTGATTAAACTCTACATATGCTGTAGTGTTGGACAGCAGACCATATCATCTACAAGAGAGCACGTCTTCCTTTCAGTATCCTGTTGTATTTCATAACTAGATGAAACCAAAACAGAGTTTAGCACCCAAACGTCTGCCAACCACTCTATCAGCATTCTAAGCGAAGCAATGCCCCATATCCAGACATCCTCACTCTCTGAACGTTGCCAATCTAAACTGTTAACTGGCTCTAGCATAGATAGCTGATAGTATTCAAAATGACAACCTGAATTGTCTATTCCTTATTGAGACCTTAACCCAGATATCTCAACCCTTTACCTGACATCCGCCTCCTAGAAAGATGCCACTTATTACAACATTAACGATATATAAAAGAAAAATGGGAAGAGTAGATATTATCCACAAGACATGATTGACCTGTTCCATCTTCAGTAATCCCACAAACAAGCCCTTCCAGTGGCTTCTTAATGAAATTAAGCTCAATACCACACACCCCAATGGAATTCTCTCCCAGTACCATTGTCTTGGCAAAATTCTGAAATAGGTTGAAGACTGTAAGCTTCCTTATGCACCCCCTGTCCTGCTGAGACAGTTTATTTGTAGGGGATTTTAACATGAAACTAAACCTATAAGGTAACAAACAGCCATACCAAATCTCAAAGCTTTCTTTACTTACCACAACTTTTCAAAACATAAAAAATCCCCCACAGCAAAAGGAGGCAACCTTTTTCATCTGTCTAAAAAAGGGTTCCTGTGGTTTGGTTCTCTCAGACCAGTTGATATCAGTTTGGTTTCCGCTAATGCCACAGCCCACGAACAACCACCCTGAAACATGCTGACCACATACTCCACAAGACTGACAACAAAGAAATCTGCCTTTTCGTTCTATGCAATCTGTTGTTTGCCGTTGACGCAGGAAACTTCATAAAATATTTGAGTCCTACTTCTCCAATGGAACATTCAAAATATAAACAAGTCATCTTCAAAGAGGAGCTTATTAGATTGTAGAGCCCTGAAGAGTTCCCTAATTGCCTCTGTCTGGTCTTATGTCTATGTTGATCCACTCATGAAATAACTCTTCTTCAATTTCATGCAATACACTGATTCCACAGAATTGCAGATTCAAATAATACACATGATATGAAAACAGCAATCCTGAAAAACTGTTTATCCAAATAAAAGCATCGTGAACCTGGCACTCAAGACTAGATGACATCAAAGCAGAATAACTCATGCTCTTACCATACAGGAAATGCAGTCCCAATAGCAGCTGGATAAATGCCTTACAGGGGATTGGCTTTACTCCAGAATTGTTGATTCTGCCAAATCCTTAGATTTCATGCCAGACAAAAATCTTTGTCTACACCCGCATGTTAAAAATGTATCCAAAACATCTTCGACCAACTAAACCTTCTCAAACAATAGAAGTCTTTCACTACCGATGGTGATCTTACAATGGCAGTTCCATCCCTGGTACTCTTGCTCTTGATTGTGAAAGTAAACTACTGAATAACTCCCCCAAGTACCCCAACATGCAGTTCTACAGGGGAAGGCAGACTTAGTCCGTAACCTTTGGCTAACAGTTCTCTGGTTCCAGGAACAAAAAAAAGCACAAGAATTAAAAATATAGATTCCTGTTTCCTTATATAAGAGGCTGCCACCATTGTTTCACGTTTTCAATCAGCTACTGAAAGACGTCTCCTATTCTAACCACATGCTATGAATTCCCAATGAACCTGCAATGATCATTACCTAATCCCAACTGGTTCTCTTTATTGTACATTTATCATATTATATTCTCTATGCCTCTTCAATTACTTTCTTCCAACATGGAGACTATTTCCTAGGCCTAGTCTTCGCATTAGAAAGTGTCTTAAAAATATTCTAACCCATCTAGAAGGGTGGTAGTGGGATTGAGGATTTATTCTTTGGCCTGGAAGTGATCTTTTATTGGACCTCTGGAAAGTTATACTTTCTCTTTTGACTGTGAAAGACACCTTGTGAGAGGTGGTGGAAGATGGCTCTTCCACTGTGGCTTTGTGTGAGATCTTTCACAGTGATCTACAGCCGGCAGGAGATGAGCTTGTTAGTGCTGCAGTGTGACGGCATTGTACACATTTCATTATGGGCCATTATGCAGCACCTGTTCAGTACAACAGGTGCCATTGCAGCGTTAAATTCAACCTGTTTGTACTTGATGCATACCATGCAACGAGGTAACAAATGGAGGATGTTTCCGTTCATAGGATTTTTTTCCTCCTAAATCCCACTTAAAGGCTGTGTTTTCAAAGTCATAGGGGTTTATTAGGATGACGGTAATGTGGACCGCCTGCCTACAGGGCGGGGGGTCCCGATTTAGGCATTAGGATGCGCCCGCCACACAGGCAGGCGCATCCTGTATATTTACCATTGCGGCGGGCGGAGCTGAAATCTCCGCCCGCCACAATGGTAAAAATGCACGTCGTGCATTTCAAAGCACAACATGACAGGCACCGCTCGGTGCCTGCCATGTTGCACTTTGAAATGCGGGGGGTACCATAGGTACCCCCCATGTGCACCCCCCAAGCCCCGGACTCCCAGGGGGCCCGCAAGGTGCCCCCGCAGGGAGTCTCCGCATGCCTTTGCCACGGAAAAGCATATGTAAATGCCCATAGTAATATGGTGGGCGGTGTCTAACAGACACCGCCACCATGTTAGTCATTTTCCGCCCCGGCCGCAAGGCGACCGGGGTGGAAAACAGGCGGGCGGTGTTTGACACCGCCGCGGTCCCCCCGCCATCCAAATATGGCGGGGGGGGAATTGGGCAGTGGATGTCGGGCGGATTTCCTCCGCCAGGGTGGCGGTGGCCACCGCCAGCCTGGCGGAGGAAATCCGCACGACATCGTAATGACCCCCTTGGTGGTCAAAGGACATCCTTTTCATTCTCTTGGCTCAGTGTTCAAGCAAAGTGTATGACTTTGGTATGCAGAGAAGAAAACAAAGAGATCATTCTCACGGCGGCTAGCAAGGCTTATGGTGGAATTTTCAGTGGCATGAACTTGTGCAAGTTGTAAAATAAACCACATATATTGAGAGTTTGACAAAGGTATATGGCCTGTGCTGAGTGGTGGGGAAAATTCTGATCCCGGTATAAACAGGAGCTTTCACTGATATTGGAATTAAGAGTAGTGCGATAATTACCACTCTCCCCTACTTTTCTGTGCCGGATCACCCGCAAAAACCTGAGAAATTTGGTCTGGGGTGAATGTCTAGAAAAAAGGCAAAATTTACCAAGAGGCGTATACAAATAGTAGATAATCCTATATTCATTTTATTTATGTGACATGAACACAGTAGCTGTAGACCTTATTTCTGACCACTTGTGAACTGTGATAGACTAATTGGGTATTCCGCCATCTGTTCACATATTGAATTTTTTTTATATCACTGGGGGTTCAAGGCATTTGTGTATATGATATCCCTTTGGCTGTGTCAAGCAGTGGGCAGCGAGTTCAAATAGAATTTGTTTTTTTAAATTCAATACACCCTTATTTGGGCATGAAATACTCATCGCATCCAAACAACACTTTAAAGTTTTGGATTTACTTGTTATCTCACGCCTGAAGAATCTCAATATATGTCACTTCTCAGTGTCTCTTGCGGTCAGCTTGTCCTTCTCTGGTGAAGACCCTCTTCTCTGCTTGCAGCTGTGAGTTTGACATTCCAGCTGGAGGCCCCTATCTGTGCCTATTGCTGACAAATTCTAATTCCATCTGTAGTCTCCTCATCCCTTTTTGCTGCTGGCCTCTTATTCAGAAATGTTCCTGTCTGCTGAGGAAATTAATAAACACGGTCCATGATATGTCCGATTATTTTCTGGCTTGATACACTCATTTTTGCCAGTTACCCTTTCTTCTCTGACTGGTTTCAGTTTTCTCCTGTTTCTCTGGTCTACCTGTCTCCAAAGAGGACGTCAGCCTAACTGAAGGAATCGGCCACTGTTATCTTAGAAGAAAGGTTAAAAAAACACCACCCAGCTTTGGCTTGCCATTGTTAAGGTTCTTTAAAGTGCTACTCTTATGTTGACTCAAGTTATAGAAGCAACACCACTTGTCCTCTCCTAGTAATATCCTTGTGCTATATATTTGAACCTGATACGGTTGTTCCCTTAAACTGTATGTATGCTGTACCTTTAACTTAGTAAGTATTAGGAAAAATGGAATTTACAACTTCCTTTTGATACTGTGAACATGGGATTATGACCACTGGGTGTTCTGCATCCTAGCTTCTTTACAGGGGTTCTTTTGGTTGTAATTTCTCTGACATCTTTAAGAAGTATCTTATGATATATCTGGCTGGAATTTATATTCTGTACAGCACTTGGGACATGTTTGAGAAGTCATTTGAAAATTGTTGGTGAATACTTTGTCAATTAAGCTTGAAAATGTGAATTTGAAAAGTCGATGGACGGGTGCCTCTATTTATTTACTTTCATCCTCTTCCCCCAGAGTATAAGATAATGCCAACCAAGCCCAGGGTTGTCAGATGGTTCACAAACAGTTTTTTATGTATATTGTACAGTTAAGGCAGGGAATAAGGAGGAATGGAAACAAACACCTTACTGAAGCAGAAATAAGCATCATAATAGCAAAAGCCATCATAGTCATCACGCAAAATAAAAATGTATTGGTCGTGGAGATGGGAGTTGTGGTTTAGGTGAAGAAATATTTGTTTTTCTATGCCAAAGTGTATAACAGATAAGTGACAATTGTTTCATGGAATGTTGTGGTCTAAGTTCAGAAACCGTTCATTGAAGCTGCAGACCTCATAATGGCAGTTCAGGCATTCGTAATCTCGAGGATCGAATACGGATGCACAACACTTTCTGGGATCCCCAGAATTGCTACAGCACCTTTAAAAGCATGCCTCAACGCAGCAACAAGGCTCATAACAGGTTCAAAAAAATTCGACCATAGATCTCCTCACTTGAAAGCGCTAAATTGGCTACCTTATGAAGCCAGGATTCAGCTCAAACTGGTGTGTATAACACACAAAGCTTTACACTTCCAGTAACGAAAATATCTAGCTTAGAAACTGGAGATTTCGGGAGGAAGCTGACAATCCAGGAGCGCCAGAGACCTAGTGCTGAAGCCACAGATTTTCCGCAAAAAAAAACTTATGACAGAGCGTTCTCGGGTCCTGCACCGAGAATATGGAATTTGCTACCTCCAGACATCCGAAGGTTACCAAACCACTCAAGATTCAAGAAAGAAACTAAGATCTTTCTAATGAGTAAATACCTACCGTATCCATTACCACATAAGACTCACCCAAATCCGCTATCTTAAAGCCACTAGCGCTTTCTGCGCAGAACTAATTTCATTTGTTCATAACAGGCTCTCGTTTCCAAAAAAACAGAGGGCAATACCTCCTAAACCGGTCCAACAGTTATTACCTTGCACAGCTAGTGAAGTTCCGAAGGAAGGGAATAAATCTCTCATGGAAAGTAAGCGAGAGGAGAGGGGAACAACTAGTACAGCTAGGACGGAGAAGTGCAAGGGGCGCCAGGTCGAATTACCCCCTGAAGCGGCCCCTTTTGTGGTTGTCCTGACGGGGGTTCCGACATTAGAGGATGGTAAGAGGGAGGGGTTTTTCCAGCTGAAAAATAAAACCATGCATTGGCTTAACCAAAACCGACCACTGCCCCCTAATGTTAATGGAGATATTTTGCATGTTCGTCGACTTTCCTGGTTGGGAAACAGAGTGAAAAACATAAAGGGGGATCTAATTGTCATCAATTTTAGAGATCCTGGGGCTGTAAGATATATTCTAGAATGGATCCCAGGGAGCATTGGCAATTCCATTGTTCCCTGTGATCTGACTTACTTTTTCCCGAGATCTCTTGTGAACCCTGTATTCCATCCCGGGGCACTAGCGTACCCGCAGATCAAACCAACTATACCATATAACAACCGGTATATGATGCAGGCACCTGACCCCATGATTGCTGAAAATGCATCTAGGTGGGAAATCGTACCTCTCAGGCGCCATATAAATGGAAACAAGAGGTTTGATCACTTTGTAGGAAATGGGAGGATGGATCACCTGCTACCCTTCACCCCGTTGGAAGTCGCAAATAGGATTGATGCTTTCTCAGATTTTGATGATTGTGATTGACAAGCGGGACCTCCCACCACAAGCGATCTGCAAATGTAAACCAAGACGCCAATGCCACACCTAGTCCTCCATTGCAAGCCCTGATATTAGAACAAACTATCCAACCCACTACTGGCAGCTCTTTTGATGACCAACCCTCACTGAACTGTGAGTTTGAGCTGGGGCAAGTCCCTAGCACATCCACTATCAATGATTTTCCTGGTACACTGGATTGTGAAGCAACCAAGCCAGATCTCCTGGTTGCCCAGGTCAAAATCCTTTCCTGGAATGTGGCGGGTCTTAAAAACAAACTGCCCATTCCAGAGTGGGGCACTTTTATGGCCTCGCATGATATCTGTATGCTGCAGGAAACCTGGGCCCTAAAAGAGAGTGGGGTCCAGGTCTTTTCAACATACAACATCTTGGCGAGTATGGGTGAGAGGGGCAGGCCTTCAGGTGGGCTGTCCATATGGGTTGGCACACATCTTGGTGTCAAGGCTTCTCAAATTCCAACCAATTCAATGGACGTACAGTGCGTGTTGTTGACTACATTGAATGGGCCGGATATTGCCTTGATTAATGTATATTCAAGGCCAGTTAGGCGGGGCCTTGAGTCAGAGGCCATTGAGACCCTGTTATCCTTTACCCAATCGATCGATCCTTTCACTGTGCTAATCCTGGATGGAGATTTTAACTGTCATTTTGAGCCACTCATGGATTCGAATTTGAGTAATCCAGATGAGGTTGACTTGCTGTGGGCTGTCCCTGACCCACTGATTACTAGGGTGAAAGCATGGACCCCTTTGGTTTTACAGTTGCAGTCATTCTCGTTAGCGACATCATTGCGAGCCTGTAATGGGAGGGTGGACCCTGACAGACCAGGGAAAAATACGTTTAACCGATTAAAAATAAGTACTTCAATAATTGACTATATTTTCATCGAGGCCAGGCACGGGGACAGGCTACACGAGTTTAGGGTTGTTGAAAGGTCAGACAGTGATCATAACGCATTGGTCCTGTCACTCAAACCGGGGAGCTTTGGGTTGAAATGCCAAACTTCGGCTGAAGACTCCACCACCGTGCCTTTAATAATAACTAATTGCAGGCGTAGGGTTAAATGGCCAGATTTTCAGATGTCCACTAGCAAACTTGCCGAATTATATGAGTCTGTTATTCCATTCATTGAAGACATGGGGAAATCCAGCCATCTAGGTAGGGCATTTGAAATACATACTCAACTGGTAGCCGCACTCAAAGACATTTTGTATCCGGTGAGAAAACCAAAACACCCTCGAACATTAATATCTAGATGGTATAACGCCTCCTGTAGGAAAGCCAAAAAGGCTCTTCTTAGAGCAATAAAAACTAATAATAGGGAAGAAATTAGAGCCCATCGCATCGTGTACAAAAAGGTAGTTTGTGATGCCAAGAAGGAATAGGAGGCCTCTATGTGGGACGAATTGGGATCTGCCCTCAATACTAATGATTTTAAATCATTCTGGTCCATAGTCGCAAGAAGACTTAGTGGGCATATCCCTGTACACCCCCCGAATATTACTCCCTCAGTTTGGGAAACCCATTTCTGCGAGCTTTATGGCATCCCTGAGACTGATGAAAAGTTTGTTACTATCCTGGAACCCCAGCAGCCTGCAAACACTAGCGGGATTGAGCAGGGACGGCTAACAATAGTTCTTTCATGTCCCACCCCAGTTGAATTTTTCACCCTGGCTGAGGTAGAGACGGCCCTAGGTAATTTGGTTCCTAATAAAGCTCCGGGCTTGGACAAATTGCCAGGGGACTTGTTCAGGACGCAACCGAAAATCTGGGCCCCTTATTTGGTTGTTTTGTTTAATGGTATCCTACAGGGAGAGGACCCCCCACCTACATGGTTAGGGGCTGAAATCGTGCCTATCTTAAAAAAGGGCTGTCCCTTAGTCCCTTCTAACTATAGGCCGATCAGCCTAATTGATACATCTAAAAAGCTGATGGGGAGGGTTATCCTTGATAGGATTTTGGGTTGAATTGAGGATAAAGGGGTATTGTCTACACTGCAGGCCGGCTTTAGGTCTGGTACCTCCACTCTAGACCAAATATTTCGCCTGCAGGTCCTATATTGGAAGACCGCCAAGGTGGAGGGTGGCAGCCTCTACCTTGTGTTTGTTGACCTGCGGGCAGCATTTGATCTAGTTCCACGGAAAAAACTTTGGAGAGTACTAGCAGACTTGGGCCTCCTGCCCTATTTGTTAGCCATCCTTTCTAAGCTCCATGATAATAATTTCACCCAGGTGAGGTGTGGCATGCATGGCGAACTCACAGACCAATTTCCTGTCAAAAAGAGTTCACCAAGGGTGCGTACTGGCGCCAACGCTATTCAGCCTCTATATAAATGGCCTTGTGGAACACCTGAATGGTGTAGAAAATAATGATGCCCCTAAACTAGCCACAGGTAGAGTGCCCGCTCTGATGTTCGCAGACGACACTCTATTGCTGTCTAGAACATCATCAGGCATTCAAAGAATACTTGATGGGTTTGTGGAATTTTGCGACCTTCGGGGGCTGGAAATCAACCTAAGTAAAACTAAATTTATGATTTTTAACCCTCCGAAGCGTGTACGTCCAAATCCTGTTTTACACTGTACTCCCCTTGAAAGGGTCAAAACATTTATTTATTTGGGTGTCACGTTAACTGAGAACTTTGGTTGGAATATGCAGATCGCTAAATCCACACTCAAGTTATCCCAGCTAGCGGGGGGCATAGGTAAGGTTTCCAGGGCATCTATTTACAGGCCGGCATCTCCAGCCCTAGAGATATACTGCCGGCAGGCTAGACCGGCAGCGACCTATGGGGCCGAACTTTGGGGGCATAAGCAGATCACGAGTCTCAAAAGGGTGGAGCACTCTTTTGTCAGAAACTTAGTTGGGTTACCACCTAGCACGCCTTTGATCCCTCTCAGATTTGACCTTGGCATGTCGCCAATAGAGGGGGTCACCACTGCTAGACCTATAATGTACTGGAAGAGGTTATGGTCAGCTCCGGAATTGGATGCATATAGAATGGAACTTTCAGAGATTTTGCCTCTCCTAAAGAACAAAAAGATCCCCTGGCTCCAGCATATTCGTGCTGTTGGTGCCCGTTTAGATTTTCCTGAACTTTGGGAAACTCCTGAGATCTTTTGCTTGGGGATATCCAAGAAAGAACTTCTCTCTCAGATGCATACGTTAAATTATCAATAATTGATGAGCTCTGCATCACTGGGTAAGCTGACATCTGAATTCCTCTTAGTCAAACTAGAGTCCAAATTCGAGGAATTTATGGACTTAATTGAACCCCCAGCTGCCCGAAATCTTTATATACAGTTAAGACATGGCACCCTTCCAGTTAGGTCCTTTACATCTAAATGGTCAAACCCTAACAGTGAAGCTTGCCCAGCTTGCAGCCACAAAACCGAGAACGTAACCCACGTATTGTTTTTCTGCCCTGCTAATTCTGCAATCAGAAAACGTTGGCTGATACCCATCTGTAAGAACTTGGGACTTTTGCACTCTATACAGGCATGCAGGATAATGATGTATGATACCCATCCACCCATTGTGTTCGCAGTCTCCCGTTATTTATTTAATATGTGGCGTAGGAGATTTACCTTTTTAACCTGATTGTTGTACATACAATTCTGCTCAAATGCCTTGCTTTATGATAACTCTTAGTTTAATACTTCTTTTAAGATTTTATGAATATTTATTGTTTTATTGTCTGTACTGATGTATTATCATGTGCACTTTTTATGGTCTTTTGATCGAAATAAAAGTTATCAAGCAAGCTAATAATATTTATCTAGAAAGGGGTATGTGACAACTTTTAATTGTACCGTAATATGTCAATCACTATTCAGAATATTGTTTCCCCGGACAACATGGTTCCTATAGTCTTACTTACTGTGAATGTGTTATAGTATTTAGCATGAGAAGCGGAAATGACAGTTTTGAATTTACTTTAATACGTCAATTGCTATACAGAATATTGCACTGAATATGTTATCATGTCATGTACTGTGAAGTGCTCTGATACTCTACGGGGTCTAGTTTTGCGCTATACAAAACACTGAATACAACGTGTATCTCAAAAGTGACTGTATTAATTTGTTTGATAATGAATAACATGTGAAACATTTTTTTAGTAGTACCTAATATTGACATGAAACTTTTAAGGAAAGAATAATGAGTGAATTAACTAAGAAAAATGAAATATTCATATTAATGTGGGTTTTATATTGGTCATAAACGTGGTAATGATGCAGCAAGCTTTCGTGTAGGTCTCAGACGCTTCTCTTTCCTCATTCGTAAAGCAGACTCTAGCTGAAGTAGACGTTTTAGACACTGTGAGAACTTTTCAAGAAGTTTCTTTCCTGTGCTTGCAAACAAAGGACTCTCTTTTGATTCAGCAACACTTTTGACAGAAATGTATCTAAACAATTGCAAACCCAGAGAGAGCGTCTGGGAACAGACAGACAGTGAACTAAGTGAATTTTCTTACTTCCGAGGAAAGGATGGAATTTTGAAGTTATAGAATTTGATGGTTTTGCAAAAGGATTACTTAATGCTTTAGGATTTCTTAGTGAAATATTGATCACACCATGAGCAGCCCACTGTGAACAACCAATCAAAACCATAAGGATGGATTCAAAGGGTACTTTTTGGGCATAAACTGAGAACTTTTGGAAATATAATTGCCCCCAGAAGGAGGAGTCAGGGGCTGGTTGTCATTTCCAATTTCCCTGCCTGACATGCTGTTAGACTGAACTCTGATTTTCCTCTCTATGCTAAACCCGTTTGAACTGAACTTTCCGAACTGACTCAGTCAAAAAAAACTTTTATTTGGTTTATCACAACCATAAAGCACACAATAAATAGTTAAAACTGTCAAAATTTAAAAGAATAGTATTTTCAAACATGTACTGCATTGTTTCAAATGTTTACAATTTTTCTAAAATTTCCAGGCCTCTTCCAGCCCCAATTATTTATTTCAAGTCTGCTTTTAGTAGAAGGTTGTCGACCAGTGTCAAGAACTTTACCCCAATGCAAATTAAAATGTTTGATGAGCCTCCCATCCAGATTCTTAGGCCTGCCTGCAGGTGCGGATGTTTAATTCATTTAAGATTACTTTTTAGGAACTTCCTTCTTCCATCTTTTACTGTAGGGCAAGCACACATCAGGTGGCATATAGAATCTGTACGGTAACCAAATAAACGACAATTTTCGACTTGATGTTTACTTTTCCAGGTAGGAACCAAGTCCTTTGAGTTATGATCTCTTAGTCAGTACAGCATAAACCTCTTTTTTAATGTCGGTTGAAAATGAGCCGCTAAATAGGCTTGCGGTTTTAGCTTTGTGTATGAATTTATTACAGACCAGGCATGTCGACATTTGGTTAATCCACTTTTGTCTTCCACAAAGGATAATGTCTTGGCCGAGGCATTGCACACTCTGTTAAATGCTGTTCTTTCCATCTTACTATTCCAAACTTCATGGTTGTCTAAAACTTCCAGGTCTTTACTCTGATGTTCGCCCCACGTGTTTGGTTTTTTCTTATCAAACTGGTTCCTTATTTCACTCCAGCATAGGTTATTCAGAGATCCAGATTCTGACGTTTGGAATTTCCAGCACAATTTTGCAACGGTTGCTTTTCTTTGATATTCCTGATTCTGAAGGCCAAATTCCAAGCATATCTTATACAGCTGTTTGTAGGCAAAATTAATGATTGGGCTTTTGCTTTTATATCTGTTTTTTGATCCTTAAAGGACATACTTCGGCCCAGTTTAATACCCAGGTATTTATATGAGCTGATTTCCTTCCTTAATTTGTGCACCCTTTGCGTGACATTTGTATTTTCCAGGCCTGGGACCTGCTAATCACACCACCTTAGTTTTTTTCCTATTTAATTCCAAGCCTAGTTGATCAAAGTAATCAGTCAGATTGTTGATGACTCTTTGCAACCCAATTGGGGATTGGCTCACAATCACTATATCGTCCACATATTGCAGGAACTGAATTGGCCAGTTTAGGAGGATGACCATTTACTTTTAACAGGTAGTTGTTTAGGTCAGCTAGATATAGGTTGAATAGACTCGGTGAGAGGACACAGCCTTGTTTTAGTCCATTGGTTATGCTTATCTTGGAGGATATTCTGCTGCTGTCTCCGAGCTTCACGCTGGCCCAAGTTTCGCTATATAGGGATATTATAATGTCAATTAATTTTTTAGGTAATCTTCCCTGTGACTCATTGCTGCACTTCAACCCTGTATATTTGGTTTGTATAACTTGAATGCTGAAACTCGATTTTCCTATGTTTTCTCTCTCTCACTTCTTCCTCTAGGTAATCAGCAAATGTTTTCTTGTTGAATCTGTATGGTATTGTGTGACTCTTGTCATAGGTCTTATCATTACAGTGTCTAAAGAAGTGGTTGTTTGTTGTTAGCATATAGTCTGCATTTCCTTGTTCTAGGTCCTCATAAAGAATTACAACAAAAGAGGGGGCTGGGCTGTTTCTAGGGGAAGGGTGCAGGTCAAAGTGCGTGGAAAAAAGAGGGTGGTTAAATGATAACCATCCACTGGGTTTCCATTTTGTTGGATATAGTGGCCTCACACACCCTTGCAGGTGTCATGCTTCATCATGGGCCGTTGCTCCTCGTTGGGTGGGCGGTGCAATACCCAACGGGCTACACCTCAAAAGAGGGGCTCTTTGGCGGCGATGTTTTTCCAACTGCCTATGGGCGAAGTGTGGGTGAGGGGCCAGGGGTGGTAGTAGACGGACAGTGAAGTTAAAATAACGCAAGAGTACCAGAGGGAATTTTATTCTGATGGTCCCGTGCGTTAACTAAAAACAATGGTTAGTCTAGGAGTTTATGGAAGGTTAAGTATTCCGTGCTCAAGACTATACTACAAAGTGGCGGTAGTGGTTGACATGTTTCTCGCATGGGGCAAAGTTACCCGCGATTCATCAGGACCTTAAATATTGCTGTCTACTGTGTACTGTCTACTGTGTTTCTGATCTACCTAAGTGTCAGTATTCACATCAATAGTATAAAGAGTACCTGTTTATACAATGTTCCAAGCCTAAAGGTCAGTGGTAACAATACTAAAATATTTCTATTAAATCTGGTTATGAAATGTGATTTATGTTCTTGACCATTCAAATTGAGGCTTAGATAAATGGTTTACATAAGCAAATGTTATCATATTTGAGTCCTTCTTGGTGTGAAACTTCTTGTCATAGGTCTTATCATTACAGTGTCTAAAGAAGTGGTTGTTTGTTGTTAGCATATAGTTTGCATTTCCTTGTTCTAGGTCCTCATAAAGAATTGCCTCACATTCTCCGAAGATCCTTTGGAGGACCAATGACAGTTTAGTAATATGTTAAGGGCCCAGAGAGGAAATATACATAATGAAAAATATGTGATGCGAGTAAAAATAAAATATTGCCCAGCTTCCCGCTGCATCAACCCTGTCTTCTCTGCCAGCTGGAACTTGAACTACAGCCACACCATCGGACTCTCCATGACCGACGATCATTGCGTACATCTTGCCTTCACCACAACAACCATACAACACCGCCATCATCGTCCCCATCACAGCTGGATCAAGGCCACCGTAGAACTTCTCATCCACTCACTCAGCACCACCACTCTGCCAACACCCACGGACGCAGAACCTCAATCAATGGATCCCAACTTACGGCATCACCCTGGCACCCCTCAGGAAAAGACCAGGCAAACAACTCTCCAAGAATGCCAGCTGGTTCACTCCCACCCTCCATGAATCCAGACGCACCTGCAGACATCTCTAGAAGAGATGGAGGCACAGCAAAACCCCCAAAATTCACACAACCTTCAAATCCGCCGTCAACGCACACCACCTCCTCCTAAAAACGACAAAGAAAACAGCCCTCCAAAACAGAATCAAAACTAACGCACACAACAGCAAGGAACTCTTCACCATCATCAAGGAGTTTGGGAGGCCCAACAGCAAGACCAGAGACATTCTCCCCTCCTAAGACCTTTGCAACAAACTCAGCACCTTCTTCCACCACAAGATTAGGAAGGAGTACAACAGCTTTGACACTCCAGATCCGGCCACCACGCCTGCCACCATTGTACGCAGCCAAGCCACACCCCAACAGCCATGCTCTGCAGGACCCTGCTCGCAACAGAGGACAACCTCAAGACCATGAAGAGCATCCACTCAGGAGCCCAGACGGATCCCTGCATGTACCTCATCTTCCACAGAGCAGCTGCCACCCTCATCCCCCAGCCTTTCGCACCATCAACTGCTCCATTGAAACAGTCACCTTGCCCAATAACTGGAAACATGCCAAGATCAAACCTCTATCGAAGGAGCCATCCTCAGACCCGACAGATCTCAAGACCTTCAGACCGATCTCAGTCCTTCCACTCTACAGCCAGGGTCATAGAGAAAGCCATTAAAGCCCAACTCTGCGAGTTCATCGAAGTGAGCCACGTCCTGGACACCTCCCAATACAGCTTCTGAAGCAATCACAGCCCGCATTCTACTAGACGTCTTGGCCTCCTTCGACACCTTCTCCCACCACACCCTATTTACAAGAGTCCACGATGTACGCATCTGCGATAAGGCTTTGGACTGGATCCGCTCTTTCTTCACCAGGCAGACCCAGCAAGGCAGACTGCCGCTGTTCCTCTCAGAACCCACAGAGATCAGCTGTGAAGTACCCCAGGGTTCATCCTTGAGCCCTACCTTCTTTAACATCTACATGGCTCCCCTTGCAGCCATCGTTTGAAGTCGCAGACACAACATCGTCTCCTACACTGACGACACCCAGCTGATCCTCCCCCTCACCAATGAACACACAACCGCCAGAACCAACTTCCACAGAGGAATGAAGGCTGTTGCTACCTGGATGAAAGACAGCTGTCTCAAGCTCAACTCAGAAAAGACCGAAGTACTCATCCTGGGACCCACCAGTTGAGCCTGCTATGACTCCTGGTGGTCATCCGCTCTGGGATCTCACCTCCTCCCCAATGGGCCACACATGCAACCTCAGCATCATACTGGACGTATAACTCACTATGAACGCCGTTTCCTCAGCCTGTTTCAACACGCACTGTCTGCTTTAACAGACATTCATATGGATCCTCACAGAATCTATAAAGATGGTCACCCACACACTCATCACAAGTAGATTCGACTATGGCAATACACTCTACACTGGCGTCACCCAGAAACAGCTCAAGAAACTACAGATCATCTAAAACACTGCAGCCAGACTGGTCTTTGACTACCCCGCCGCTGCCACATCATGCAACACCTCAGACAACTCCACTGGCTCCCAATCAACAAGAGAGTCACTTTCAAACTCATTACTCATGCCTACAAAGCTCTACACGACAAAGGACCCACAAACCTGAAGTATACACAAGGCAACCCTGATCCTCCCAAATCGCCCACGCCTCCGTTTCCAGGATCCACATGACCAGAACAGGAGGAAGATCATTCGCCTACCTCGCCGCCAAGACCTGTAACACCCTGTCTCTGCACCTTAGGCAATCCACGTTGCTGACCTAATTCAGGAAGGACCTAAAGATCTGGTTCTTCGAATAATCCTCCACCCAATATGACCAGCAGCCTTCCCCTCCCCCAGCACCTTGAGACTCTCACGGGTGAGTAGCCACGCTATATAAGTCCCTGAATGGTTGATTGATTAATTTCCCCTGTTGCTGCCCAAACAAAGATTCCTGGCTAGCATACACCTGACTGGAGGAGAGGGGCCAGCTGGCAACATTCAATGCACCGTATGTCATACCTAGTGCATGGGCGTCTGGCTCAACAATGGGCCGTCTGCACACGGGGGCAGCGAAGACACCTGGTTGCTCCTCCGTGTCGGTGGACCAAGCTACTTGGGGTCGCTGTCCACCGGGGCACGTGACAGCAGACACCCTGGACTACACACTAGACTCTGTACTTGCGGCTGTGGAGAAAATAGTTACCTCCCAAAAGTGCACTTCTCTTGAGGGCTGCAATGACAAAATCACAGTTGACTTCACCCTGAAGTGCACAGATCATCGCAAGCTGACTAACAAGGTAAAGGAAATTGAGCAAGAACAGCTGGAAGTCCACCCTATTGCCCGAAACACAGCGTTGGAGGTGCAGCAGCTAATGGCACATGCGAAGTCACTAGAAAGAAGAGCGGAGGATGCGTAGGGCCACTCCTGGTGGAACAAAGTGTGAGTGGTGGGTCTGCCCACAGGGAGCAGAAGGAGCTGATGCAATGGCATATATTGAGACATAGTTGTGTGACCTACAGTCAGCAGGTGCACTCTCCCCATTCTTTGTTGTGGAGTGGGCCCATCGAGTGCTGGTGAGCTGTCCACTGCTGAGTCCAAGTCCTAAACCCTTTCTCTTCTACTTCCTACAGGGATTGTGACACTGACTTGAGGGAGGTACGCTGACGGAGGTGCAAGTGGATAACACCACAGTACTTTTCTTCACTGACTTTGCCACAGGTGTGCAATGGCAGAGGGAGTAGTTTCTAGTGGTTACGCAACGCCTCCGAGAGTTAGGCATCAAATGCTCTCTCCTCTTCCCGGCAAGGCTGAGACTGGTCTCAGATGATAATACGCAATTCTGTGACACCGCTTAACAGGTCTGGACCTATCTGGAACCTACTGGTCACCAGGTGCTGAGGACAGGGAGTGAAGGGTCTGTGCAACAAGCTGTCATTCATGGAGCCACTTGTAGTGGAGGCATAGGAGGAGCAGGTGCTCCCTGCCACAACTACAAGCCACCCCCAATCTGAGACAGGTTATACAAGAGAGGCAGAAGACGCTACATGCGGGTGTGATGATGTGTGATTGCACTCGTGGACAGGATCCCAACACTTCCCCTGAACACTCCCCCAGTGGCAATGACTCCAATGTGACATGTACTAAGAAACAACAAATAACTGTGGGTCTAATGATACATTCAAAACATGCTACGTACGTCTGGCTATGTGTCTGCTGCTACTGTTTTAAGCAGAGGACAGACTGGACAGTCAACCACTGTGAAAAATGTCCATCAGTTACTCATTTTTGGGCTCCCAGTACATCATTTGGTCTACTCCACAGTAGTATGACCACCACTCCATCCCCATAGATGTATGTCGGAGAAATAAAGTGGTGGATGAATGTCTGGTAGGTTTTTTTTAAATTATTTGTGAGTAACGAACAGCAGTGCATAAAAAATAAGTGCGAAGGGGAAAATATAAGATTAGATAGTGCATACAAACATTACTTTATTCTAAGGTCATGCACCTCCAATGTTAAAAACGACAATAGTGCAAAAAAGTCAGATGATTCAAACAAATAACTTCTGACTGGGCTATCTGGTCGACATGTTTCTGCGGGTAAAGGTCATTGATTGAACCAACCGCTTCCTCAGGACCCATAAACTTAATTGCTACTGCATAATGTGATAATGTGTGAAAACAACAGGACATTTGTGAACAGAAAAAAGTGTCACCTGTACACTTCCATTTTCCTCCTATGAAAGTCCGGTTGAAATAAAGCCAGCATGTCAACATGTAATGAAATATAAACAATAATAACACCTTCGTTAGTAAGGGCTATACAAGCGAAATTGCTATCATAATTTCAACACTATATCTGGGTCAAATGACCCTAGTATAAATCACATTGTATCTAGAATCAATGCCTCACCTTAATTTGTAAGGGGAATTGCCTCACCTCACCTGGCAAACAGCTCAGGAAAATGAAGCCCCGCTCTAAAAATGCAGAAAATGTATACAAAGATCAATATTAAAAAACCTGTGTCAGGTCAAGGCAAAAACAGACCAGTGGGATGCTTGGTAGGCAAGCCACTGGGGGTCAATTGTCTCATCATTCCAAAAATAAGTTTCAGACTAATGAGCCGAATGGTTAATCACAATAGTATCAGGCATCAGATGTTAAGAATAGCCAGTAGTGACATCTTGCTATTATTTCTAGATGTCTGCCCTTTGCCTGTTGAGCCAGTTTCATAAAGCGCAACAGTGTCTAGCTAATGGGCAATCAGATCTGCCATGTGCGGTCAGGAGACAGAAAAGTATGTTAATCTGCACGCGCGTCGTGAATGACAAGACGCGCTCGAACACTGACTCTCAGCGCACTTGGTGTGCAGCAGCTCGTATCAGTCTGAGCCTCAGTGTAGCATGCAGACGCGCTCGCGTTCAATATCGCGTCTAGTACAAGCCCCTAATGAGTTAAAAGCTTAGCCCCTCCTGCGCCCTCACCTCTCCGTCGGTACTTCCAACAGTCAGCCGAGCTGTTTGGGGAGGCGCCGACGGGGGGAAGCGAGCATTACCTTATTGGTTCTGGGTCGGTTGACGAGTGTCACGTGGACGGCACCAGAAACTACCCGGATAGGTGGGAAATGTAGTCATTACACCTCACGCATGCGTGCTCTGGCACGCAGCAAAAACTACACACGCACATGGGAAATGTAGTTTATAGACGACAACCACTCATGTTGTAATTATAGAACTACACAGAGTTGGTTAATGTAGTTCAGCGCCACCGCGAGGAAAGGGTCAGTCTTTAAACATTATAGCGCGTGTGGAATATATAAGTGCTTAAACAGATGCTTAAACTGTGCACAATCATGCCAGAACTTGAATGTTCCTGGAAGATGTAGTCTCACTGCCACTGGCGCACAATAGTTGACATCCGCATGAACAGCGGTGGAAAAGTGGTTTATTGCGCAGCTACCAAGCGCTATGTAATTAAGGAACTACAGTTCGGTGTCAGCGCAAATACATCCGTCCGTATATAGAACGCGTGACAAGTGCCCAAGCGCTCAAGGGGGTGCTAATCATCAATGGAAGGAATGCCATCAGTACTTCCTAGATCTCACAGCGAGCTCACTCAGGAATGGCATGACGCCATCCCGGTGGGAAAAAGTCGGTGCACAAATAATGTAGATCATTACTCTAACCTCAGGATTCCAGTAGGAGGCCAGCCAATCAAATGCCTTCAAAGTCAGACCAGTATTCATGTGGTGATAGTAGGGGAGCATTGCTACAGTGTCATCCATGGGATGTCTTCATTAAGCCCGCCTTTGTCGCAGTTGAGCTTGTACACCCATTTCTGCTCGATCTTGAACAAGTATCTTGATATATCTGTAATATGCAGGGGAATATTGGGTTGCTCCAGCACGGTCCACTCAAATTCCGTCGGCTTGTGCCCCACTTGGATGAAGTGATTTGTCAGTCTGGTCGATTGTTTTTTACATCTTATCGTACTCTTATGTTCAGAGATCCTTGTTCTGATCTTCCGAGTGGTCATGCCGACATATCTCAGCGAGCAAGGACAAGTGATAAGGTAGATGAGATTGCTGCTATTGCAGTTTGTGAACCGCTTTTGTTCCCACTCACGGTTCGTTCCTATGTCAATCGTGGAGGAGTGTCTTGTCTGTGGGCACGCAGCACAATTGCCACACGGGTGATGTCCTGTCACAGGCGGCAGATCCCAAATTGCCCCAACTTGGTGGATTTCTTTGGGTGGAGGTCTGGTGTGTACCAGCTTGTCCCTTAAACTGGCTGCTCTTTTAAAAGCAAATAGAGGTTGAGGTAACAAGTCTTTACCAGTGTTCAAGATCCTCCAATGCTTCTGTACTATCCGTTGGATTGCATTTGATCTTGTACTAAAAGTATTTACGAAAGTCATCCTTTCGTTCTTGACCTTGGGGACCGGTGGTTCCAGTAGAGCTTCCCTATTGTTATTAGCTGCCCTCTTCATCGAGCGTTTGATCAGTTTTTTAGGGTAACTACGTGCAGTCAGCTTAAGCGCCAAATCAGCTGCATGCTTTGTGGAATCCTCTTTAGTTGTACAGTTCCGCTGTACTCGCAGGAACTGTCCGTAAGGTAGATTGTCGCGTAGCGATTTCGGATGACAACTGGTATACTGCAGTAAGGAATTGCGAGCCATTGGCTTTCTGTATAATTCCGATTTCAAACCCTGTGGTGTTGCAGTGATCAAAAGGTCTAAAAAAGCCAATGATTGTTGGCTGCTTTCCAATGTGAAGCGTAGATATCTGTTCTGGTCATTCAACCACCCGTGGAACGCTTGGAGTGAGGCCTCATCTCCTCGCCAGATCACCAAGATGTCGTCAATATATCTCTTCCACGAGCGTATTGATGTTGAAAAGGGGTTGTCATTGTTCAGGACACAGTCTTGTTCAAACTTGTGCATATAGAGATTCGCCAGGGACGGAGCAAAAACGCTGCCCATACTTGTCCCGGACGTCTGTAAGTAGCACTGGCCCTCGAATTCAAAAAAGTTCTCCTTCATCGCTATTGTAGCCAGGTCCATAATCAGGGAGATGGGTGTCATTGAGTCCCATGTTTGTTCACCCAATAGCATCTCTATCGCCTCAAGTGTTTCATTCTGCGGGATAGAGGTATAGAGTGACTCGACGTCAAAGGATACCAGGTGGTCTGTCAAGTAGTTGAATTCGAGGTCTGGTAGCAGTCTGAGTAGGTCTTTGGTATCTTGGAGGTAGGTGGGCATCAACTTCACCATGGGCCTCAGGAATACGTCCACGAAGGTAGACAAGGGTTCTAATATGGACCCAATCCCTGAAATGATAGGCCTGCCAGGTGGTGGTCTCCTAGCCTTGTGTATCTTGGGCAAGATATAAAAATACGGTCTCACCGGATGTTGAGTCGTCAAGTAGGCCGCTTCTTTGGTTGTTATCCAGCCTTCTGCCAGCGCCTCTTCAACAATGTGCCCAATGGTTGTCTTAAGTCTTGGTGTGGGGTCTTCAGTTAATAGCTGGTATGAACTTGTGTCTCCCAATTGGCGTAGACACTCCTCCTTATAGGTGGTTGTGTCCAGGAGGACTGTGGCCCCACCTTTATCGGCTGGTTTAATCGTGATTGAGCGATCATTAGCCAGGTCTTTCAGGGCGTGCTGTTCCAATTTAGAGATGTTCATAAATGGATTATGCGGCTGTTTGAAGAGTTCTTGTACATCATGCTGTACGGCTTCCTCAAAGGTGACTACTTTAGCTGGAACCATTGCTGTGTGTGGGCTAAAGGTTGATGGATTTTTTAGTCCCGTATTTATAGGGACAATCTCTGTTTCTTCAGCCTTGGAGGAAAAGAAGAAATGTAGTCTAACCTTACGGAAAAATTTTGACATCTCAATTTGAGTCACAAAAGGGTCCCTTTTGTGACTCAAATTGAGATGTCAAAATTTTTCCGTAAGGTTAGACTACATTTCTTCTTTTCCTCCAAGGCTGAAGAAACAGAGATTGTCCCTATAAATACGGGACTAAAAAATCCATCAACCTTTAGCCCACACACAGCAATGGTTCCAGCTAAAGTAGTCACCTTTGAGGAAGCCGTACAGCATGATGTACAAGAACTCTTCAAACAGCCGCATAATCCATTTATGAACATCTCTAAATTGGAACAGCACGCCCTGAAAGACCTGGCTAATGATCGCTCAATCACGATTAAACCAGCCGATAAAGGTGGGGCCACAGTCCTCCTGGACACAACCACCTATAAGGAGGAGTGTCTACGCCAATTGGGAGACACAAGTTCATACCAGCTATTAACTGAAGACCCCACACCAAGACTTAAGACAACCATTGGGCACATTGTTGAAGAGGCGCTGGCAGAAGGCTGGATAACAACCAAAGAAGCGGCCTACTTGACGACTCAACATCCGGTGAGACCGTATTTTTATATCTTGCCCAAGATACACAAGGCTAGGAGACCACCACCTGGCAGGCCTATCATTTCAGGGATTGGGTCCATATTAGAACCCTTGTCTACCTTCGTGGACGTATTCCTGAGGCCCATGGTGAAGTTGATGCCCACCTACCTCCAAGATACCAAAGACCTACTCAGACTGCTACCAGACCTCGAATTCAACTACTTGACAGACCACCTGGTATCCTTTGACGTCGAGTCACTCTATACCTCTATCCCGCAGAATGAAACACTTGAGGCGATAGAGATGCTATTGGGTGAACAAACATGGGACTCAATGACACCCATCTCCCTGATTATGGACCTGGCTACAATAGCGATGAAGGAGAACTTTTTTGAATTCGAGGGCCAGTGCTACTTACAGACGTCCGGGACAAGTATGGGCAGCGTTTTTGCTCCGTCCCTGGCGAATCTCTATATGCACAAGTTTGAACAAGACTGTGTCCTGAACAATGACAACCCCTTTTCAACATCAATACGCTCGTGGAAGAGATATATTGACGACATCTTGGTGATCTGGCGAGGAGATGAGGCCTCACTCCAAGCGTTCCACGGGTGGTTGAATGACCAGAACAGATATCTACGCTTCACATTGGAAAGCAGCCAACAATCATTGGCTTTTTTAGACCTTTTGATCACTGCAACACCACAGGGTTTGAAATCGGAATTATACAGAAAGCCAATGGCTCGCAATTCCTTACTGCAGTATACCAGTTGTCATCCGAAATCGCTACGCGACAATCTACCTTACGGACAGTTCCTGCGAGTACAGCGGAACTGTACAACTAAAGAGGATTCCACAAAGCATGCAGCTGATTTGGCGCTTAAGCTGACTGCACGTAGTTACCCTAAAAAACTGATCAAACGCTCGATGAAGAGGGCAGCTAATAACAATAGGGAAGCTCTACTGGAACCACCGGTCCCCAAGGTCAAGAACGAAAGGATGACTTTCGTAAATACTTTTAGTACAAGATCAAATGCAATCCAACGGATAGTACAGAAGCATTGGAGGATCTTGAACACTGGTAAAGACTTGTTACCTCAACCTCTATTTGCTTTTAAAAGAGCAGCCAGTTTAAGGGACAAGCTGGTACACACCAGACCTCCACCCAAAGAAATCCACCAAGTTGGGGCAATTTGGGATCTGCCGCCTGTGACAGGACATCACCCGTGTGGCAATTGTGCTGCGTGCCCACAGACAAGACACTCCTCCACGATTGACATAGGAACGAACCGTGAGTGGGAACAAAAGCGGTTCACAAACTGCAATAGCAGCAATCTCATCTACCTTATCACTTGTCCTTGCTCGCTGAGATATGTCGGCATGACCACTCGGAAGATCAGAACAAGGATCTCTGAACATAAGAGTACGATAAGATGTAAAAAACAATCGACCAGACTGACAAATCACTTCATCCAAGTGGGGCACAAGCCGACGGAATTTGAGTGGACCGTGCTGGAGCAACCCAATATTCCCCTGCATATTACAGATATATCAAGATACTTGTTCAAGATCGAGCAGAAATGGGTGTACAAGCTCAACTGCGACAAAGGCGGGCTTAATGAAGACATCCCATGGATGACACTGTAGCAATGCTCCCCTACTATCACCACATGAATACTGGTCTGACTTTGAAGGCATTTGATTGGCTGGCCTCCTACTGGAATCCTGAGGTTAGAGTAATGATCTACATTATTTGTGCACCGACTTTTTCCCACCGGGATGGCGTCATGCCATTCCTGAGTGAGCTCGCTGTGAGATCTAGGAAGTACTGATGGCATTCCTTCCATTGATGATTAGCACCCCCTTGAGCGCTTGGGCACTTGTCACGCGTTCTATATACGGACGGATGTATTTGCGCTGACACCGAACTGTAGTTCCTTAATTACATAGCGCTTGGTAGCTGCGCAATAAACCACTTTTCCACCGCTGTTCATGCGGATGTCAACTATTGTGCGCCAGTGGCAGTGAGACTACATCTTCCAGGAACATTCAAGTTCTGGCATGATTGTGCACAGTTTAAGCATCTGTTTAAGCACTTATATATTCCACACGCGCTATAATGTTTAAAGACTGACCCTTTCCTCGCGGTGGCGCTGAACTACATTAACCAACTCTGTGTAGTTCTATAATTACAACATGAGTGGTTGTCGTCTATAAACTACATTTCCCATGTGCGTGTGTAGTTTTTGCTGCGTGCCAGAGCACGCATGCGTGAGGTGTAATGACTACATTTCCCACCTATCCGGGTAGTTTCTGGTGCCGTCCACGTGACACTCGTCAACCGACCCAGAACCAATAAGGTAATGCTCGCTTCCCCCCGTCGGCGCCTCCCCAAACAGCTCGGCTGACTGTTGGAAGTACCGACGGAGAGGTGAGGGCGCAGGAGGGGCTAAGCTTTTAACTCATTAGGGGCTTGTACTAGACGCGATATTGAACGCGAGCGCGTCTGCATGCTACACTGAGGCTCAGACTGATACGAGCTGCTGCACACCAAGTGCGCTGAGAGTCAGTGTTCGAGCGCGTCTTGTCATTCACGACGCGCGTGCAGATTAACATACTTTTCTGTCTCCTGACCGCACATGGCAGATCTGATTGCCCATTAGCTAGACACTGTTGCGCTTTATGAAACTGGCTCAACAGGCAAAGGGCAGACATCTAGAAATAATAGCAAGATGTCACTACTGGCTATTCTTAACATCTGATGCCTGATACTATTGTGATTAACCATTCGGCTCATTAGTCTGAAACTTATTTTTGGAATGATGAGACAATTGACCCCCAGTGGCTTGCCTACCAAGCATCCCACTGGTCTGTTTTTGCCTTGACCTGACACAGGTTTTTTAATATTGATCTTTGTATACATTTTCTGCATTTTTAGAGCGGGGCTTCATTTTCCTGAGCTGTTTGCCAGGTGAGGTGAGGCAATTCCCCTTACAAATTAAGGTGAGGCATTGATTCTAGATACAATGTGATTTATACTAGGGTCATTTGACCCAGATATAGTGTTGAAATTATGATAGCAATTTCGCTTGTATAGCCCTTACTAACGAAGGTGTTATTATTGTTTATATTTCATTACATGTTGACATGCTGGCTTTATTTCAACCGGACTTTCATAGGAGGAAAATGGAAGTGTACAGGTGACACTTTTTTCTGTTCACAAATGTCCTGTTGTTTTCACACATTATCACATTATGCAGTAGCAATTAAGTTTATGGGTCCTGAGGAAGCGGTTGGTTCAATCAATGACCTTTACCCGCAGAAACATGTCGACCAGATAGCCCAGTCAGAAGTTATTTGTTTGAATCATCTGACTTTTTTGCACTATTGTCGTTTTTAACATTGGAGGTGCATGACCTTAGAATAAAGTAATGTTTGTATGCACTATCTAATCTTATATTTTCCCCTTCGCACTTATTTTTTATGCACTGCTGTTCGTTACTCACAAATAATTTAAAAAAAACCTACCAGACATTCATCCACCACTTTATTTCTCCGACATACATCTATGGGGATGGAGTGGTGGTCATACTACTGTGGAGTAGACCAAATGATGTACTGGGAGCCCAAAAATGAGTAACTGATGGACATTTTTCACAGTGGTTGACTGTCCAGTCTGTCCTCTGCTTAAAACAGTAGCAGCAGACACATAGCCAGACGTACGTAGCATGTTTTGAATGTATCATTAGACCCACAGTTATTTGTTGTTTCTTAGTACTCGTTCTTGGGGGTTATAACTGTGCCCGGGTCTTTAAATATTTCCCTTCGAACCCTTAAATGATTGTTTGTTGATTGTAGTTCCAATGTGACATGGCCATCTGGTGTGGAGTCTGGGCACCCCCTGGATGCGACCCCACAGATGCTAGATGACCTAATTGAGGGGTGACTGGTTGTGCGTCTCTCCTTTGTCCACAGCTCCAGATGGCTCTGGAGAGTCTCTGGCTTTCTGCGGTTCACGGTCTCCAGCTTACTGTTGCTGCCGTTCCAGTCTACCCCAGTCAGCACCTTGAGGGGTTCAGGTCCAATCGTCATCCATAGGGACCAAAGCAGTTGTTTCGGTGAGTTAGGGATGACAAGGGTGGTGGTGGTGGTCTCCTTGGTACTCCTAGCTGCAATGGCAGGAGGTCTATTTCCAAGGATGAGTTGTGGGAGTTTTTCTCTTATCAAAGGCCCTAGTAGGCACTTTTGCACATCTGGAATGTCACTTTTTTGATGTTCCGGTGGCGCAATGTGCCACAGCATATATTCAAGGCTACGTAAAGCCATGTTACCTGGCTTTTCAGAACCTTGCAAAATATGTGCCCCTTTCACGCGTGAATCTGCATGAAAAGGGCATTTCATGGGTGTTGCTGTGGGCGTTCCAACCAAAAACACATGGAATCTGAAGCATTCCCAGATTCACGAGAAAACGTGAACCTGGAAATGCGTCAGAATCTAACACCACCCTAAGGGTGGCATTTGGGAGGAGCTACGAGAATCCATTTTTTTTATTTCTCCTCTTTTTTTCTGTGGCACACATAGAAAGAGGAAATCGCTTGGATTGATTGATTTTTTGCAGGAATATTAATCAGCTCTGCAACGCAGGCCCACTTGCACCATGGTGCAAGGGTGTCTGTGTTGGCGCGAGCCAGTCATTGTTCGCCAACGTAGGGAAGAAAGATAGGCATGCACCCAATTTTATTGATGGGGCGCATTCCTGTCTTTTTTTTGTCACAGGACAATGCAGCAACATTCCTTGCATTGCTGTGCGGCACCAAAACCTCCTAAATGAGGCCCGAAGTGTGTTTGCACCATTTTTAAGACCAACTAATTTCTGACGTTAAAAAACTGCCTCTAATGGGACTTAGCATCAGTTTTTCTTTTTTTTGCGATATACAAGGAAACCCTTGTAAATATTATGTTGTGTGTTTTGCAGGAGTTTTTTACACGGGAACGCCTACCATGCATTTAATTTTCGGTAAGTCACGCTAACAGAAGTGCTGCTATGAAAAATCACGTTAACGCTGAAAAAATGCAGATAACTGGACTTTGTGGCAACTTGTAAATATTGCAATAAAAAAAAGCTGCTGTACCGTCCAAAAAATTGACTACATTAAATCCTTGTAAATATGCCCCATATGCCTGCTAGAATATCTCAGTTAACTGATAAGAGTATGCCTAAGAACCATATTAGTACTTTTCTTAGTATACACAGATGTAATAAAGATATTAACTGTGTCAAAAATATAATACAACTAATTTGGTCTGGGCACAGGTTCTCCATTACACAGGGTGATGCAAAGGTTATGCAGAGAGACACAAACAGTTTTGAATTGAGACCTTCCTTGAAACAAATAAATAGCTACTATGGCTTGATATGTCCACGTCAGTTTAAAATATTACTTAACAGAAGACCATTACCTGTAATGATCGATCAAACTGAAAGATGAAATCAAGAGAGTTCAAGAAGAATATTTATGGATACTTGATTTACTGCTTCTTATGCATATTTATTTTTTATGCTTTATTCTAGTATGATTGTAGATTTCATTTTGTTGATGAGCTAAAATTAAGGACTAGATCTAGAGTGTGGTGGACGGACCTTCGTTCATCCATCATGGCGGAACTGACCTGTCTGTCAGTCCAGCAGTTAACTCCTCACCTTATTTAAGGTTTCAGCATCTGTCATGACAGAGGAAAGACCATCAGCCGTCCATCAGTCCTCCGTCAATGAACCAGCATCTGTCACCATTGTTGTGGGGTGGAAATTCGCTTCCTTTATTTAGAGTTGTCTGCCATCAGAGTGGAACAGAGGGACCATGACGAAGGAGGACAGCAATGGTGGATGGGATTCGTGAAAGTGGACACATCCGTCAAAAGTGAAGAACATGTCAGCCAACACACACCTGCTGAAAATAAACTTAACAACAAAAGGCCACACAAACCATTTCTCATATCTACATTTCATGTAGCAGCAACATAGCTCCTGGGTACCAAATTATAAAGATGACTGGAAGAGAATAGCCCAGATTCTCAGATGATAAATTTTCAAAAATCCCATAGAGAAAAAATCCTAACTATATATACCTACTGGCGACCGCCAGTAGGTAATATATATATATATATATATATATATATATATATATATATATATATATATATATATATATATATATATATATATATATATATATATATCCAAACAGACCTCCCTCACAAGAAGAAGCAGGAGCCCTGAGGGGACCGGTTAGAAAGGCTTTATTATCCAAAAAACAGCTCCAGTGCCGGCGAATGCATTTCGACTTTCGCCTTCCTCAGCGCCCAACACCAGAAGTGGTAATCACGGTGTGACCCGAGGAGAGGCCTTGTGATCTTGGGACAGTGGAGTGTGTCATTGTGTCCTGTGTCATCTGGGCTCCGCAGCAGTGAATTTTTACATCAGTTCTCCCCCCCCATTATCAACGACCTGCGCTGCTACACAAATTGGGCATCCTGGGAGTTGCAGTCCGTAATTACACGAACGATCTGCAACAGGTGAGCGTCATTGGAAGGGGGAGGAGCGGACTCATGCCAGTCATCTAAAGGCAGCAGGCAACAACACACCGTGATTACCACTTCTGGTGTTGGGCGCTGAGGAAGGCGAAAGCCGAAATGCATTCTGGAGCTGTTTTTTGGAAAATATATATATATATAAAACTCTTTTTCTACTTCAATGCAGAAGATGTGATAGATGTGCATTGCTTAAAAAAAAAGAAGAGTCATGGGTGAGGATTATGAGTGGCACACAAGGTAGTTACTTTGTTGATGTTATGGATCCATGTGACCAAGACACCGTTTTTCCATTCCTTGGTTTTTATTCAACATATCATTAGACTCATTTGTTTAGTTCAATAAAAACCCAGAATGCATTAGTATGGTAAAAGAAACCCTTGAGCAGGAACAGTTAAGTTCCTGTGGCATGGATTAATTTGGTCTCCATTGTACCACTGGCATTTTTATATGACATTTTAGTAGCTAATGAGAGTTCGTTTGTCTAATCTCATTATGAATAAAGTGGTTGCACCTCAGAGTGGAACACGTTACTTGATAGATATTGCTGTTATACAGGGAAGGGCATGGGTTGTCAAAATGTGATGCTGAACCTGTTTGAATAGGTTTCTAACATGAGTTGTGCTAAGGAGGATTTTGTGACTGAGTGAGGAAATGATAGTGATTACATTATGAATGCAGTGAGTTGAGAAAGACATCAGGTAGCATACTTATGTGTGTATTCTCATGATGCTGTCAGCCTGGAGTATGAATCACACGTTCTCTCCTCAGAGCATGGGGTTGAGAATCTGAAAGGCACACTACAAGTGGCCAGGGCATCTTGGTGTGCCCTGGAAACAAGGTAAATGCATTTAAAAGTCTCTGCAGGCCTAAATGTGTCCGAGCTATTAGTGCAGCATCGTTTGCGTACAGGAGAACGGGGATGTGAGTATCCCCTGCACGCGGTGTATCCAAGGTAGCAGTTAAAAGGTTTTTCTCCAATGAGTTTATATATAGAGTGAACAACATGGGGGCAAGGATGCAGCCCTGCCGTACACCCCTGCTTGATTTGAACCAGCCTGTGCGATTACCTTCTTGGTCCATTCTGATCGATGCCTTTAGGTCTTTGTGAAGTTCAGCCAGAAAATGTACAAGAGGGGGATCAAGGATCAAGGCCCAATTTCAACAGCATAGTCCACAGCCGAGCTCTGTTCACTAAATCAAAGGCCGTGGACAGGTCCATAAATGCAACAAAGATTGACCCCTTTGATACCGTAGAATATTTAGAAATTATCAGATGGAGATTTAAGCACTGGTCCTCTGTGCCTCTTCCTGACGGAACCCATACTGGGCATCCGATAAAATGTCATTTTTCAGAGACCAATTGTTGATTCTTGCCAATAAAACTTTGCCCAAAACCTTCATAGAAGAATCCAACAAGGATATGGGTCGGTAGCATTTGTGATCGCTTCTTTGACCTTTTTTAAAAATAGGGACAATGATTGAACAAGCCCAAGTTTTTGGCAAACCCCCTCAAGTACACAGTTAAAAACATTTGCTAGTAGCTCTGCCCACATACCTGGGTTTAGCTTATAAAGATCCAGAGGAACCCCATCTGGACTGGGGGCTTTGTTTGCAGCTGAACCCTTTAAAGCAACCTCCACTTCAGTTTTAGTGAAACATAGCTTTGGAGGAGAAGTTGAGAAACAAGACATACTAAATGTCTCGACCATTTCATTTGACCCATAGATATTAGAAAAATGTTTGAGCCACTCTGCTTCAGCTATGTTTACTTCTATATCTGAATTGTTTGATTGAGCAAATAAAGGGTTATTGATTATAGACCAAAATTTGGAGCTTTGTTTAAGGATAGCAGAATCCATCAAAGAATCCCAGGCTTCCTCTTTAATAGCCTTTTTTCTGATCTTTATTGCCACTGCATATTTCTTCCTCAAGTGTGCCACCAATGACCTATCTCTAGGGGATTGTTTAAGCGCTTCCAACAGAGCAGAATGTGCCTTGGAGCAAGTATGGTCAAACCAACCAAAAGCTGGGATAGGTCCCCTCTTTGGTCTAGCTATAAGCTCTTTTTCTACTCTAGCGCAAATATCCTCAAAAGCGCAAACTACCTCCCTCCCCCCCATGTCTGAATCCCTACATATCCCAAATTCCGCTGCCATATTTTGCTCAATTACGGCAAGGAAATCCTCAGGGCAAACTTTGCACCATTTAAGGCGCCTTCCCTGGTCTATGCTCCTCACATCCTTCACAGCGGTGGACCTCAAAGCCCCTTTGCGTAGACCAATGGAAGCATCTAAGACTAGCGACACTGGGTTGTGGTCACTGAACCCACTTACTATGGCATTATAAAACAATACATAGCGGAGCAAACCTGGGGACATGAAAATATAATCGATGATCGATTCACTTCCCCTCGCGTTGTATGTAGCCACACGCTCCTTTAAGTCTAAGAACCCTGGTTCAAATAAATCATTAGAGGAAAGCAAATCCTCCATTGCCATACCCTTCAGGCTATGCTCAAAATGTGGCAGAGTCGTATATTCTGGGCCAGTATCAACCTCAATCTGGCAATGTAGCCCACACAAATGAACATTAAAATCTCCCATCAGTATGAGTTGAACAAAAGTGGTTTGTTTTGACATGTAATTAATTAAAAAAGAAGACAACTCTTCTAAAACAAAATTAAGAGGACCCCCCTGCACAGAGTTATAACAGTTTATTAGCACTATCTTGTTATTGTCTTTTTGCAGAATTTCCACCAGCTGAAAATAATATGAAGAGCTGGGGATTTCCTTAATAGTGCCTGTTACGTTAACTGAGACTAAAAGCAACAAGCCCCCCCTATCCCTTCCCGCCGTGGAACTCTGTGCTTTGACAAAAAAAGATGTATAACCATCCACCCACAAAGCATTTTCTCGTGCCCAAGTTTCCTGTAAGGCCACTATGTCGTGTTCTTTTATCTTATTTAGCCAAATCGGGTCATCCTGCTTAGAACGTAATCCCGCAATATTCCAGGAAAGTAGCCTGATGTTCCCCCTACCCAAAGCTAAAGGGTCATTTACGGCAGTGATTGTGTTACATGACAAATCAGTAGAAACATTTTCATTACAAGAGACGTTCAGGCTATTATGACTATGCTCTAGTCAATCAATATCTAAATAATTTGCCAGAGCCGAGAATCTATTCGACAATATTAAGTCATTGGTAGGGATATTTTTTACAGAATTAACTGTGCCACCAGCCCTGGGTTGCTTGGTCACCCATCGGTTCGCTTGTGAAGGTGGAATAGGTTTGTCTTCAACCCATACATTGTTAATAAGATGTGACATAGTGTTCTCTCCACCACCTAACCTACTAACTGGGGGATAAAAAAAGCCAAGGGGCATCGCACGAACACCTTTGCCTACTGAATCCAGTGGGGAAGCATCCCAAAAGAGACGGCTGGAGACGTTTCTTGATTTAAAATTTACAATTACGCAGTCTCCAGCTACGCTTTTCCTAGTTGTGCCCACCCAGTCAACCCTTCTTCCTGTCAAGATATTATCTGCGATGTTACTTGCACCCGTGCAATTCGCATTGCACCAATTTTTTGTATGCTTCAAAAGTGTTTCATGGTGTTCAACCTCCCCCACAGCAAGTTTCGGTACGTTAACCAGTATAGCTACAAATGGTGTTGCATCAGGAGGTAAATTAACTGGGGGTACCATACTCCCCCGGCCCCCCTGTGTAGCTCTAGGCCTTACTATTGGGGTTTCACTAGATGCGGCTTCTAGCAAAGGTGCAGATAAACCCTTTTTAAACTCCCCTTTGTTTTGAGTAGGGTTCTCAGGAGTCACTTTAGTAGCCACACTAGCAACAGTAGTGGATGGGCCACCAGGCTTGGGTGCAGGAACCTGTACCGCTGTTGAGCAAGGCGCCTCTTGTATAGTAGTTGAAAGAGCCTGTGTGTTTAAAATGTCATTGATGCGCTCGCATTTCACCAGAAGCTCCTTGACACAATCCTTCAATGTTTCAGTAATGTCAGTGGCAATCTGGATAAGGGCGGATTCCAGCCTATCCGAGAAAAGTTTTTCAAGTAGAGCTGAGATACCCTCTTCAGTAACACACAATGCGCGCTGAGCCCCAGGCTGGCTACAAGCTATGCTTCCTGAATCATATGTAGACGCCGTAATAGATGGTCTCACTGTTTCCGGCAGTACCGGGGTCGGGAGAACCATGGGAGATTGTGGCTGAGTTGGCCTACATGACTCAATAATAACCCTGGGTTCCAACGGGATATAGTTAATGGTGGAGGTATTTAATGAGTCCGCGCCTACCGGAGTAGTTTCCAACCCCAATTCACGCTCTGACTCTGCAATCTGGGTTGATAGTTCAGACACTTTCGTAGTCAAATACGTGATGATGCTAGTGGTGTACTTAGGGACCTTAGCTTTAGCCTCGCCAACCGGCGCTGTCACGAGTTTGCGCTTACCCATGATGTTAGAGATGTGGCCCGTCCCGTCCCTGTTCGTCCTTGGACGGCCTTAGACGGCCCGCCCTCTGCCCGGGCTCCGCCCGGCGTCGCCCGCGCGCGTCCCGTGACGCGGAGGGAGCATCTGCTCTATGTAGCGCCTCCGGGCGCGAAGAGTGCGGGAGGCAGGAAGTGCCCGCAATGCTCGCAGGGAGCTGTAGTCTCCAGCCGCGGTGTTGTTGCTGTGGCGGCGAGACTACAGCGTTCCCCACCCAGGAGCTGGCACTGGAGCTGCTTGCGGCGTGGAGGTATGCTGTCCGGTAAGCTCCTCGCTGGAAAAGTCCCAGACCAATAGTCACCAAAACTGAATCACTAAGGAAGTGTTCAGCTCAGCGAGCTGAAATAAGATCTTTAACGATGGCGCTTGAAAATGCCGATCGCGAATTCCCCACACTTATCGTGTGCGATTCGCATTACTGCGTCAAATCTTACAATAATGACATTCAGAACTGGGTTCAAAACGATTACAAAGATGACACAGGTGCCACAATAAAGCATAAAAGGCTTTGGGAACAGGTAGTTCTTTTACAGAAAGAACTACAAAAGACTCACGTGATACATACACTGAGTCATCAGCGTGATGGCGTTCACGTTGCAGGGAATTCATTGGCTGACACAGCCACAGCGGAAGCAACTAATCTGGCTTCCGTAGCCACAAAAAAGCGTTCAGAAAAATACATAGACCATGCTGGCGGTAAAAACATCTTCAAATGGCGACTGTGCAGTGCTACCCGTGAACTATCTACTCAATTATACATACATAATTGATGCAAACTCCGTTCCTTTTGCTCAAATCCCTGCAGTGGGGGATAGAGTAATTCCAAACACGAACAGGAGAGTCTTTTTAATAGCAGACGCACACATGGGATTGGGTCTAAGGCACCAAGAGATCAAGGAATCTCTGAAAGAATTACAATCAGAATACTGGTGGCCGGGAATGAGCCTGCAACATCACAAATTTGCAATAAGCTGTCCAAACTGCAACAGAGATCGCAGTGGCGAACCGGCCGGAGTGTTGCCAGTGTTGCTACATTCTGACCAGGGTCCTGCTTTTAGCTCTCGGGCTTATAAGGAGGCCATTACCAGCATGGGCATTGAATTGCGGTACTCTTGTCCCTTCCATCCTGAGGGAAATGCGGTAGTGGAAAGAAAAAACCGGGACATAAAGCAATCTATAACAGCGAGGGTATTAGGTTCGGGTGATGGGTGGGTCCAACATTTCACAAGTGTCCAACGTAGTCTTAATAATCTGCCAAGAAATTCTCTAAGAGGTTTCAGTCCGTACGAACTATTGTTCGGTACTAGAATGCATATCCAGGACTTAGATAGTCAGACTTCAGTGGTAGAAGAAAAATGCTTTGATATCAAAGATTGTTTGGCTATTTTACAGGACTTAAATGAAACAAGAAAAGACCTGAGCAACGTAAAGTTAAAACAGCGGCCAACAGCCACTGAAGATAAACCACCTGTCCCAGCAAGGTCTGTCTGGATTCCTAAGATCGGGGATCTGGTCAGAGAGAAGATCGCGGTGAAGAAGGAATTTGGGCCTTCTTACAGAAAAGCAGTACCTGTCTTAGCTGTCAGCGGAACAAGATCAGTTGTACTACGGCCCCTTGCTGGTAAAAAGGAGAACCGAGTTGTATCCATCGACCTGGTAAAACCACAATCATCTGGCCAATAATAAGTAGTAGGCCAAGTGGACTCCCAAGAAATAGCAGAGTATCAAAATTTGCTACAATACAAGAGGTTCAAACTGAGAGACTAATCACATTTGATAAACCTACAGTAAATAAAAAAGGACTATGCAACAATGCCATGGAACTTGTGCCTCTTGAAACCCAAATTGCAACAGATCATCAAGAAACACCAGTCTACAACGATGTAGCCTCAGACTATACTAATGTCTCCAAGAAAGATCCAAAAACAAAAGAAAATCCGGAAGCGATTCCAACAATTGACAGAACTGCATCTGGCTACTTCATCAATTTCGATAACTTTTCTGAAGATCCAAGCGAACCGGAAGAAACGCCAGCAATAAAAACTTTTAAAGACAAAATAACTGAATTCTTTCATCAACTCAAAGAAACCTACCTGATTTCTCCATGGATTGAATTTTGGATTGTGTTAGGTGTACTTTTCCTCCTGCTTTGGCTCATCATGGTTCTTTGTTTGGGAAAATGCATTGAGGGAAAATACAGTACAATGGACACAGCAAGTCAGAACATCAACTTGGTCCTAAAGCCACACAAGTCATCTCACATCGAGAAAAGAGAACTATCATCAGTGAATGTCACAGCCAATCCAATACCCGGTGGGGTAGCATGGGACAAAACGGAGGATGTATGACGTTATAACGCATACTTTTACTCCGCAGACCATTACAACGCGACTTTTACTCCACATACCGTTACAACGCATAGCGCCTTGGGGCGCTGGATAGTGGTAAGTATAATTTACTATTCTAACTCCAGTCCCCGTGGACCCTAGGGAAGGTGTTGGATAGTAAATTATACTTATCCCCTATCCTAGAGCGCCCCCCAGCGCAATGCGTTGTAATGGTATGCGGAGTAATGGTCGCGTTGTAATGGGTCTGCGGAGTAAAAGATCCGTTGTAACGGGTGTATACCCAAAACGGATTATGAAATCTATGGCCCGGTTGAGCTCTTGAAATATCCACATCAGTTCAAGGTTTCATTAAGTGACTTTGTAAAACCGAGTACATTCTCTGATGATTGAGACTTTGAAAGTATTAATGATATGATGTCAGATTTAGTAATGTCAGCAAAATTTACAGAACATGATTACTTACAGGGTTCATCAAATTATGAAGAGATGTATTGTTATAATCACTTTGCACATCACTATTTGCATAAATCTGCTCAACCTAGAAATGTTTTTAATTATAATCAATGGGAACATTGTGCAAGTCCACCTAAAAGCAGTTCGAAAACATTTTACGAGAAATTCCCATACTTCTCAGGGTTTAACACAAGTGATGCAGAAACGTTTTATTTCAAACTATTAAATAAGACAGGGGTAAAAACAATGCTGACAAATACTAAATTGATCTATTCGGAAGCAATTTATGAAAAAATGAATACGCTTGGTTTTGATTTCTGGAAAAACAACATTGAAACAAAAACCATCTGGTGTACCAAAGATTGGCAGGTCCAAGGTTTAGAAGCATTATTTAGAGCCTACATGATCCCAGAACAAATAATATTCTTGAATGATACCATTCAACAGACTACTTGTCTTGGCCTAGCCAAGATAAAAGATTTAAACAAACCGTCTATTCCAAAGCCAACATCTGACAGTAATAGCACTACAGATGTTTAGATAGACGTATCCCATATTTTTACTCAAAACAGAACACATCCTGATTGGGAAAAATGGTTGATCTGGCCCACAGACACAAATAACTGTCAAGATAGATTCCTGAACAACATACAGGGGTTCAAAATGACCAGGCTAGACCCAAGATACTCCCAGAGACAACATCCAGGGATAGTTCCAACATACAGTGTAGGCAAACTATGCCTTGAGTGGCTACAGAAATCCACACTGGCTGAAATTAAGCAACACTTGACTTTACTTAAAGACGGTGCTGACTTGCGTGATTTTATATTGGGACCACGCAAACAGCGTCAAAAACGTTTCATAGCGGCCAGTATATACGCTGCGTACAACGAAGCTTGGAAAGTAATGCAAATTGAAACAGCAGAAAAAATACGAGAAATTGATCGTATTCATTTGGAAAAATCACTTTCTGTTGTGGACAATGGGTTAACGACTCTGTTCTCCAGAATATATTCACTGGACAGTATTGTATCATCTGCTATTGATATAATAGAGCAGGACTTAATAATGTTACAACATGGTCAGTCCCAATTACGTTCTATTGTACAGCTTGGCTGGACGTTGCAAAATCTGCGTTCAGGCTACGTGCCATGGCGTTTAAACAACGTAACGTCATTATTTTCTATCTTTAATCTTACTGATAAACAAATCAGTTTGGCACAAAAGGGAGCAGACTATACGATTCTGAGCATTGAAAAACTTGAGAGATTACCATTGACAATGTCAGAAAGACTTGTCATTGAATGGATAATACACGGAATAATCACAATTCCGATAACAACTTTCCAATTTAAACACTGCCAAGAGTATATACCAGTGGGCCAGTATGAAAGGTTGGGTAAAGGGTACATCAAGTCAACATGGAAACTACCTTATACACACACATGTTATAGTGAAAAGAAACAGAATGTATTTCTTAATGGTAAAAATTGTAAAAAATCACTAAGCGGTATACTTCTGTGTCAAGGTATTAACTTGCATGGGGCCTGTGAAGGGACTTCAAATAACTTTTCATGTTACCAGCACGGCACACCTGCAACACAGATAGAGCCATTTTTTAGACGGCTTTCTAACGGGAGCTATATTCTAATAGTGGATGACAGCTGTTGTGGCTTGGTGCCAGGGAAAGCCTATCTCGTAAGCGTTAGTTCCATGGTCACTTGCTGTATGCAAGTATTGTATCCAAACAGCACTCCAGATACAAGGGCAACAATTTGGCCTTCTTTGAATATCTCTTCTATTCGAATTGATACTTTAAGCAGAATGAAGTCTGTTCTTTGACAGACAACTGTGCCCTTAACGTCATCAAAAGAAACGTATGATCTGCAAGTTGCAAGGACGACGGCAGAGATACATACCCTTTTATCAACAAATTGCCCCATGTATTTCACAGAAATGCTAAGCCAAATCCTAAATATGTCAGATACCAGTGGCATCTCACATGTATTTAAGACAATTTTTTCGGGACTGTTAACACCCTTGAAAACAGTTCTGGGCATTTTTCCTAATTTTGTCCATTCTGTCTTTGGCGGCCTACCACTTCTTTTGGGACTTGTAGCAGGAATTTTATTTTTGATCCTTCTGCTCCAATATGGCAAGCCAAGTCGCAGGCAAGACTCCAGCAATGATGGAAGAAACGATCCTAGCTATACGCTATCGGGACCGCATAACTAAAGTCCTTGGATTAGCCCGGCTAAGAGATCTGAATATTACCTGTTTTCTTTCATTCAGACCCATCTGGCAGAATTGCATCTTACCTGTGCTTCGATGTATGCTATGCGGAGAAGAATGCGTGTTGGACGTCTGTCTTACACTACCATCAGCAGTACCATTGGATACAGATAATTTGCTAAGTCCTGTAACGGCTCATGCATCGTGTTGTCCCCTACGGCTACCGATTCTGATGACGGCATTCGTTGAGACTTCATCACTACGATTATGTGGCAATGAAGTACGAGATGAGAGCAGAATCACCCAGGTACGACCTTCAGTGAGCATTGCTGATCCTGACATCGATGATAGCAATCATTCTCACGACTGTACTGTTGCGACATTTTCAAACTTGGTCGAACTTTCACCTGAAGCCGTAGACCAATTTTTTGAGAGTCTGTCTGAAATGGTGTTCTCCCCTGAACAGAAATAATAACTTTTTTAAGCAACGAGCACACAGCGTTCCCTGAACTCTGAATTCGGCCTTCAGCTTTGATAAACAAAAGCTACTGAAAATATTTGGAACTGTTTTTCCCCTGAAAGCGAAATTATTTTTTTCTCCCTTCCAAAATATTTACCTTTTTTTGGCACATGTACTCTGCTTAAAGTAGAACTATTCTTAGAGAACAGAGCTTCTATTTTAGGAACTCTAGAGACAATATATTACCTCAACCTCTAGCACATGTACAAGCATCTGTATTAATATGTGATGAAATGGTCTCGAACTTCTTTTCTGTATTCAGAGCCATTTCAATTGTAATTTTCGCAATTCATTCGGCTGATATTTATGCATCTTTTCTACTGAATGATAACACTGCTTGAAAAGCGTACAGTACCTATAATCAATTTTGTGTATTTACCATATACCATTTCGAATGCAAAATATGTATTTTGGGGTGGGTTGGAAAAACACATGCACCTTTATATGTTTACTATTGCTTAGTTTTAGTAATGATGGACATTAGATTGTGGAGTGGGTATTGTGTTTCTATCTAGGACCCTAATCTGATATTCCTAATTTATGCCCTTATATGGCTATAATACATAATATCCTTATAAAGGCATAAGAATCATATCCATATTTAGTCGTAGCCCGTGCAGTCACATTAAGCAAGGCTACTTCCCCGGACTCCTAGAAAGCACAACGAGTTCTCTAAACAAACCAAACCTCCAGCAACCTGAGAAATCCCCATTGCTTTTGTTTTGATTTCGTCCTAGAACTCCTGTGAGCACTGTAAGAACGGCAAGTTCTTAGTGACATCTTTATTGACGTCTTATGTCCAGCCTTACGCCAAACCCGGCACATTCAGGTATAAATATACCAACGTTGCCTTATGCAAACACACGGTGGTGGTTTTGGAGCAGAGCGGCTATCTACTTGCCCGAGAGCCCAGCTGATGCGAGAGCCCACAGACGCCGCCCCTCCCCTTTGACGCACTGAGAGAGACGCTCTCTTTTCTCCTGCTGAGAAATCCAGCTCCGGTGTTCTCAGCCGCCTTCGCGGGCTGCTGGGATATCGAGTCCTGAGAGAGAGATACCAGACCTCCTGCTTTCTATTACCCAGATACGGAGCTGACTAAACCTTTACAGAGAATTCTTGAGTCAGATTCTTGGCAAAACCAACTTAACTTAAACTGCTACTTACTTACTCCTTCCCACGTATTAGGCTTAGGTTAGGTACACCGGGGTAGGCGTATTTAGAAGCAGCAGTTGAGTACGTTAGTCAATGTATATATGTATGTATATATTTTATCTATTTTAAAGTATCATATGGCTAAGAAACCATATCAATGCTTTTACAGTATTATTTTATAATACTCCTTTTACTGTATGCACTTTACTTTACTATGAGTATTGCAATTGTGGCAATTCATTTCTCTTGCACGAGAAAGAAGACTGCTCAATAAATTACACCTTTTATTGAAAACGCGCGTTTCTCTTTTCTCTGCACTCTGGTGAAACTAAGTATGCACACTTGACTGAGTGAAATAGCTGTCTATTGTTTTCACACGACTCTAGAGATACACTCTTATTCTGAGGGAGCAAAGTTGTCATGTTTTATGGTTGTCAGAAACTAATCCCTTCTTGTCTATCCAGGGAGGTTAAACTCCTCCTCGTTTATTCGAGAAAGTTTCTAGTGACCTCTGAGCTAGCTGGCAAACCTTAAGTCTAATATAGCCAGTAGAGATCTAGATGACCTCAGTCTTACGTCTACACTGCTGTTTATATTATTCCAATGTGCAGAGCCTATTGGAAATATAGGAACTACACTACAATGGAAGCGGTCCACCCAAGAAATTAAATTGCAATAGAAGGTTAAACAGGAATTTTGAATGTGTGGTGTGTTCCTATGTGGTCCAGGATTTACTTTAGTTCCAAAATCTTGTCTGTGAGAACTATTATGTCAGTTTCAGAATTAAGACAAGATCAAGGATGAGGTTGGAGTATCCGGGGCTGACTTTAGCAAACAATGCAGTGGTAACTCCTAATCTGCACCCCAAAATAGTTACCTTTCTAAGTAACGGTGGAAACAACCCTAGACGGGAGGTAGATAGAGTCTGGGCATCATGCCAGGATAAGCTTTTGGACACCAAGGGTCTGGTAACTAAAATGTTATGTCTAGCAGTAGAAGCATGAAGTTCAGAGGAACAACTTAATCCTGATGTAATTTCCAGTAGGAATCAGAGAATGTCTGTTTCCTGAGGAATGCTAACTCGAGTCTATCAAATGAAAGGCATAAATGTTTTTGGATTAGAGTAGGCCCGAGGTGAGGAGAGCCTGCAGGTTCCAACTTAGAACTAGATTACCGGAGCCTATTGTTTGAAGATAGTTACATCAGACAAATAGGCAGAGATGCTCCGGCCTTCACCTTCCTAGAATGGACATCATTTAGGGGTTGGTAAGAGTCACTGATGCCACCCCTGACTCTGGATATGCCAGGCCTGGCCTCAGATGTGATAAATCAGTGTCAGGAACACATGACAGCTTGTCTTCATGGACGTCAGTTGGAGTTCCACTCTCTTTTGTATTCATTTTTTATTATACTAATAGTGACTAATACTACATTACTCACTATTAGTATAATAAAAACTGTAATATTACCATGAATTAGAAATTCCCTGGCGAATGAGGTAAATAACAAAATGCTTTTTAATGCATATTGTGTGCATGCTTGTGCTACAGCGCGGCTCCAAAAATCATTTCTAATCAATACTCACCATTTTCCCTTAAACCTTTAATCACACAAATCATGCATCAGTGGGGTCCATAACACTGCGCATTTACTCTATTCACTTACTCCAGGCTTCAAGGCTTTGGTGAATCTCAATGGAGAAATGCTGTAACATTTGGTGGAGCGTCTAAAATTCTATCCAAGTGGTTATTATTTACACCTATAGTTTATCACAATATTACCATGGTTTTTATTCGAGCATTTAATAATTCAGACACACCACCATTGTGGCAATGGATCTGCTAGAAAGAAAATTAGGCGTAGGAAAATCACAAGACCAGCTTTAAAATTCCATTTTCCCAACTTTATTCAAAGCAAAAACTTTATTGCGTCTGACATTTATGCATTAATTTATTATTTATTCAGCAAAATCTTAAGTTTTATTTCAAAATGATCATTTTATTTAGAGCTCAGAAAAATCGCTTATTCAAGAAATCAGTAAAAGTTTAGTAAAGAAACAGATAGTTCCAAATTCATTCTCTCCTAACATCCCTATCTAACACCCTCATTTTATCCTTTAATCCTGCAAAGCAAACAAATAAATTCATAAGAAAAGATCTTACATCCAGGAATCAATCGTCAGTCTGGCAGCACTTCGTGAGGAAATCGAAAGGGCGACCCCAACTAGACAAAACCAGGGGGTTTTATACCCTAAATGCCTAACTTAATCTATCTAAAATGTAACTACCATTACTTATTCGGTTTCTGATTGGACAAAATCGGAGTGGGTGAACATCTCTTCACCATTACAGCATCATTTTCACAATGTGTCAGCAGAAAAATAAAGGGTCTTTGTTTTAGGACAGTCTTTGGCCTAGCCACTTCCTTGAGTGGCTACATCACAGTATTTTCTCAGGATCAGTACATTCAATCGTCCATGTTTGGCAGCCATCCTAGGTTCCGGGCCATGGTAGCCTTGAACCTCCTCGAGCACAGGCAGTTCACTCTGACTTGCAGGCTTTTGGCGCGCCTGCGCCGTCCAACTCTTGCTCACAGTTTACCCAAGCATCCATCTTTATTTTAGGCCTCAGAGGCCACTTTTGGAACTATCATAAAAACAAACACAAATTCATGTTAATTATTGAAATTAAACCCGTTCTGTTTACCTCCCACCATACTAATGTTTCCCCATTAGTTGTTACCTAGCAATATAAGCTACACAAATGCGTTTTATACTTACATTTTCGACCACTCCACAGCACAGACGAATACAATAAGCACATTTAAATTGCGTTTGTTTACAACTAAGCTGCACATTAGTTCACAACACAATGACAATACATATTAGCTAGTTTTATTGCAACATGCAAGCAAAATTATTTTTCCCGTGTATGATAAAAATATGTGTGCATCTTATTCTATGGTTGGTTAATTTCACAAAACGTACTATTATTAAATGTTAACGTTATGGGACATTAATTTCGAGAGGGGTACACAAAATTTTGCATTTGCCACCTCGCTCCATCAATGCCCTCATCTGGTGATTTATCACCAAATATTTCTCAAAATTTTGGAAAATTTAGCAGAACATGTTTCAATTCCTTCTGTTTAGTATCATCTATACTTTTGTTTCTTTTTCTTTTGAATCTTTGAAAAACTTCTCTTTCATTTCTTCCATTTCCATCTCATTCTTTTCTCTCATTCTTGCCTGTTGTTCTTCCTTTCACTTTCTTATTGACCTTCTAAAATCTCTTCTACCTTTGTATATACAGCATGATCTTATCATGAAGACTATTGGGCGATTTTAATTGTATTATGAATTACAACCTAGATACAATTAGGAAAAATTCCTTCCAGAGATTGAGGAAAACTAGAGCTGCAATTCTGGACCTAGCGACTACTCATTTCCTGAAAGATGCTTGGAGATGCTTAAATCACAAGCTAGCTGGTTATACATATTACTCTGCCGCTCATAAGCTATGCTCACGTATAGATATGATCTGGGTTTCAGACTTTATCCTCAGTAACTGCTCAATGGCTATATATCCAAGGGTAACCTCAGATCACAATCCAATTTCTTTGACTTTCGAGGTCACAGCTGAAGAGTTTTCCCCTCGCCTTTTCTCATTTCCAAGATATTTATTTACTGATTATGGGTTTGTGAATCAACTTAAAGAACACATAAAAGAATTAATCGATATAAATATACAATCTAGTCAACCATTGATAGTTTAGGATGCTTGTAAGGCTAGCATACGCGGATTCACACAACAATATATCTGGCGACAAAATAAAGAACATCGAAATCTAAATGAGAAAAGGCTTGGAGAAATTCGTGATATTGAGCTTCAGCTATCAGAAGCTCTGTCTGATGGGGCATCGTATTTAGATATACTTAATTTTAAACTAATTGAACTTAAAATTGCATTAAAGGATTTTCTCAGGGCCAAGAGTATTAACAAATAAAAAAAATATCAACTTGATCAATATGAAAACGGTGATAAAATTGGTAAACTCTTGGCCTATAAAGTTGCTGAAGATCGATCACAGAACATAGTTAAAGAAATTAAAGGAGATAATAATCAATTATTTTGCGACTCTAAATCAATATTGCTACAATTTGCTTCCTTTTATCAAGCTCTATATACACCAGAGACTACAACCTCGGAGGATCGCATTAAAAATTATATACAGCTTAATATGGTTAAAACCTTAGAACCGGAACAATCTGTACAACTAGGGGAAGACATTACAGCAATAGAAATTAGGGACGCTATTAACTCCCTAGCAACAGGGAAACCAGTGGGGGAGGATTCTATTTCTTTGGAATTATATAAATACTGTGCCGAGGACCTGACACCTTTATTAATGGATGTGATCCGTGCTATAGGTAATGGGCAACAGGCACCTAGATCTTGGAATCTAACTCAAATTATCTTCTTTTAAAAAAAGGGTAAAATACCTCAAGAGAGAGGCTCATACAGACCAATCTCACTTATCAACAGCGATGCTAAAATCTTCGCCAAAATATTGGCTACTAGGCTCGCGCCAGTTATGTCTCAGCTTGTATCTTTTCAGCAACATGGATTTATTCCAAAACGCGATACTACAGCGCATATTAATATGGCCATCTCCGCCTTTGATGCTGCACGGACTCAGTCCGCCCCACTCGGTATGATTCTACTAGATGCAGAAAAAGCATTTGACCGAGTGGGGTGGGGCTTTTTATGGGTAACTTTACAAGAATTTGGTATTAGTGGCCAATTTCTGAGATGGATTCAATCACTTTATGATAATCCTGCAGGCAAAGTATCTTATATGGGAAAATGCTCTCCTATGTTCCCAATTAAGAGGGGGACAAGACAGGGGTGTCCATTATCACCCCTTCTTTTTGCTTTAGGTATGGAACCTTTTTTAATTGCACTACAACGCCAGGCCCTAATCAACCCATTCTTCAATGGCTCAAACAAGCTTGACATTACTGTATATGCGGATGACGTAGCAGTGTTCTCCTCGGATGTGCCTCAAGCCTTGAAAGGTATCATAATTGAAGCAGGTATATATGGCTCAGTCTTTGGCTATAGACTTAACACCACTAAAACTCAAATTGTTACGAATTACCAGCTGTCCGTTCCCACTCCAGGAATTTGCGGTGTCGCAACGTATCTGGGTGTCAAAATCTCTTCGGATATTGACTCAATTGTAGCACTAAATTATGAAATATTATTAAAAGAGACTGCTATGCAATTTAAGAAATGGCATAAATTACCACTTAGTATTATTGGCCGAATAAATGTAATTAAAATTAAAATCTTGCCAAAATACCTATATTTATTTCGTGCAATTCCTCTACGCGTAAACAATTCTTATTTTCTTAGATTAGAAGGAATTATTAGTAGTTTTATATGGGGGTATAAAAAAGCCCGACGAGCCGTATCCTCACTCAAACTTCCGTTTAGTTAAGGAGGTCTGGCTCTCCCGGATTTCAAGCTATATTATTGGTCGGCTTTTTTGGTTCGCTTTCGTAGTTTAACAGTTTTTGACAAATGTTTGTATTTTCATAAATTCTTACTCGGACAAGATGCTAATATGTTTATTTACAGATTAAATGACCCTAATTATTTCAAAAGGGTTAAATTTAAGACGGTACGAGTACCGTTAATATCTGGCGTTCCATCATGAATAAATGTAATATTTCTTGCTTACATTATAAAACACCTTTGTGGGGTAATCCAGGCTTTCCTTTAATTTTTCAGGATTCAACATGCAGATTATACTTAGAATCTGGTATTAAGCTCTTGGGAGATTTGTATGATCATCAAGGATTTATGGCGTTTGAAAAAATAAAGCAATGTTATAATTTATCAGAACTGGATAGGTTTAAATACTATCAGATTAGAGATTATTTGGTGAAGAAATTAGAACTCACTATGGTAATAGATTCTGATTTTTGGGACTGTATTTATAGAGAATCAGACAAAGCCATGATTAGCATAGGATAAGATATTTTCTGACTTTAACACTAGCGACATCATAAAACTAACTGAGAAATGGAACAGAATATTAGCTTTAAATGTACCACCTGATCTAATTACTTTATCTCTTAAGAGTTTAAATACATCAGTTCATTCTTCTAGCCTTAAATTACAAATGTTTAAAACTATATGTCAATTACATCATAGCCCCGAAAGAATTCTTAAATGGGCAAGCAATAATAACTATAGTGAACGTACTAAATGCCCTAAATGCGATCTAAGTGGTGCTGATATTGTTCACATGTTTTTTTCTTGCCCTCATCTTAGTGAATATTGGGATGGAATAGTTAAGGTGGTTTCTGATAGACTTACTGAACCTATTTCTTTTTCACCAACTGATGTGTTGATTGGTATATGTGGGGGTTCTAGTACATTTAGTGATTTGTTGAATCTATTAGTTACTTGCGCAAGACTTATTATTGCTAGAGCTGGGATTCAGAAAAATCCACCAACTGTTATGGAATGGTGGTGCTTAGTTAAGGAAATATATACTATGGAGATCACCCTTGCTATTTCAAAGGGCCTTCGGGCTAAACGAAAAACTGACAGAATCTGGGGATTATTTATGTCTTAAAAATAGTATACTTTACTTACTGTTTTCTCTATTATTTATTTTTTATTCTGTATGATTTCTTTACTGCTTATGACTAATGAAATGCTTAATGTTTTTCCTATGACTCTATTGAAATCTGTGTAGATGAATTTTGTTTATCATGACTTTTTTTCTTTGTGTTCATTTGATGCAAATAAAAAACATTTAAAAAAAAAGAAGACTATCACTAAGATTGTTATCGGTATTAGTACTTTACCTATAATTGAACTATCTATTTCTTGAAACCAATGCTTAATTGCTGAGAAACTTTCACCCAGCCTTTCAAGGACACCTTCAACCTCCAGTGGTTCAATTTCTCTATGCAAATCTGTAATGTTTATAATATACTTTTCAATATTCTGACTTTTATCTGGGATATAAGTACAACAATGTTGCACCTTCAAAATCCCACAGACTCCTCCCTCTTTTGCTAAAATTATATCAAGGGCAAGTCGATTTTGCATAACCATAGCTCTCATACCAACCATTTCAGTATTCACCATCAGGAATCCCCCTGCTGTGTCTGTTGATAATCGATCAACTATTGTGGACAATTTTCTGATTCTATTTGCATTGAACGAAATTCCCACTGCTGGTATCAGTGCTCCAAATACATCACCTATTATCTCTAACACAGTTTCTCTTCTTTTTCGACTTAGAACTTTACCTATCTCATGCTTTCCATTAGTACTTCTATCTACATGGAAAATTTTAGGAAAGACCAAACCCACATAACATATTCCATACCAATGGTCTGGTAATCTATAATAAGCTCTGTTACCACAAATAAAATAAATTCCAGGAAAAACAGGATAATTTCCTCCTTTAAATCCCCAACCCCCTATAATTCTATAGGTGTCTTGACATTGACTTGCACCCACAAAATAATTGTCATACATTGAATTATCTCTTCTAATGCAAAATTTCCCTAACATGGGAGCATCTATATTAATGGCTACATTCACATTCTTATCCTCAATATTCTCATCATCAAATGTATAATATTTTGATTTTGCATATTTCATTTTCTCATTTCGTTTATAAGCAATTCTCCTTTCCTCTACCATGTTTAAAAATGCCTTCTCTTCAATTCTCATCTTGCATGTCAGGTTATTATTAAAAGCATACTCATGTGTCAATCCGTCTAATTCTAGGAAATACTCTCCCATTTCCTTTGCAGGTTTTCTTTTATTCAATGTACTATCAATCTTTAATTTTGCAAATATTTCATCCACATTGGAATGATGATATTCCAGCTTCCCAGTTTTATAAAACAAACTTGCAATTACACTACAAGTTACTCCATATGTAAGAGGAAGGTGGCGATATGTCACCCCTTCTGACACTGATGCTGGCAATTTTACACAAATATAACAGTCATCAACATTCATAGTTTTAATGTACTCAAGCAGCAGCTTTGAAAAAGTGTTTTTGGTATAATCGCTGATGGACCTATCTTGATTCAATTCTGGCTTATACACATGAGTCTCATGCACCTTTTCTTTCTCACTTGGTTTACTTGAACTCACATTTGGTTTTAATTCTGTTAAGTTACTTTGGAAAGGAATCACAATAGCTAAAATTACCCACAATATAATCAACAACCCCATGCATATAATAAAGCATCTGCACCATTTTCTAAAAATTGAACATTTTGTTTTGTGATTATTCATTGTCATTTTCCCTAACACCGTTTCTTCGACCTTATGTCACCTATAAATTTCACACCACTCAGCACTCTAACAAGTTTTCTTCGACCTTGTGTCAATTTTATTCAAAATTATGCTATAATTAGTTTTTCTAACAAGTTTTTCTTCGACCTTTTGTCAACTTCGACCTCCCCTTTATGTACAAAAACCATCTCACAGGTCTTCAGACTTTTTACTTTAATATCATATACTTTTCTTTTATCTTAGTTGACTTTTTTACTCACTTTTCCCAATTGGCTTTGGGTCGTACAGATTTTCTTGACTGCTATTTACCTCAACAATTGGTGGCAGAACAATATATGTCCACTCAGGTGATTTGTATCTTTGATTTGGACGTCTTACTCTTTTTGGCCTTTGGACAATTTCTATTTTCTTCCCCAATGTTTCTTTCTGGCTGGTAATCTCGTTTACCTGCTATTCTTGTTCTTTTGTCTTGTTCACTATTTTGAATCTCAATCCACCAGCTCCTTTAGGCCAATTGTCTCCTTTGCAGACCTTCTTAGTCTTTGGCTCTACTGTGTTATGCTCCACTCTCCAAGCTCTTTTTCTTGCGCTTTTTCTTAGTGGAGTTTCGTCTGCACTGTCATCAGTTTCATTTTCAGTATCTTCAATTGTATCATTGATTATGATTTTCACAATATCTTTATCTTCATCAGATTTAGTTTCTCTACTGTTACTCTGTTAGGAACACCTTCATAACTGGTACTTGGAATCTCATCCTCATCGTGAGTTACTTCCTCTTCCCCAGTCTCAGGATTTCCGTTCCTGCTTTCAGAGTCTTCAGTTTGCTTTTCAGTTTTCTCCTTTTCAACAGCCTTCTCTTCACTTTCTTTTGCGTCTTTACTGGTGTCTGTCTTTACCGATTCTCGACCTTCAAGTTGATCTTCTGAATCTGGTATTTCAACAATCTCCCTCTCACCTTCACCTTCAGACGCAGAACTGGCTTCTGATACTTCCAGATGTCGACATTCCTGTCGATCTTCAATATCTGGATTATTTTCTGGTCCACCTTCAGAATCAGAGTCAGTTGTACTTTCACCGTCGTATGGGTATTAAGGTTCAGGCACACGGGTGATGCGACTAGCATGGACCCACCTCTTCAGTCCAGCACACTTAACTGCAGTAGTACTAACCAAGATAACTTGACGTGGTCTTTGCCACCTTGGTAGCAAACAATTCCTCCTGCGATGAACTTTCACTCTTACCCAGTCCCCAGGGACTAGATCATGAGCTGGATTTTTCTCTTTGGAATTTGATTCAGTTCCCACCTAGTGGAGCACAGAAGTTATCACATCAGACAGATTTTTGCAGTAATCCAGTATGATGTCATCATTAATGGTTAACAACTTATCAACTGGTACATAGGCCTGTCTCATCACCCTGCCCATCAAAATCTCATGTGGACTTGATCCAGTTTTTCTGTCAGGTATGCTTCTCAGAATCATCAAAACAAGTGGTAAAGCATCAGGCCACTTGAGTCCTGTTGCCAAACACATTTTAGCAATTCTGTTTTTAATTGTTCCATTTACCTGCTCAACTACGCCTAAAGCCTCAGGTCTATATGCACAATGCAGCTTCTGGCGAATGTCCAGAGCTTCGCAGATCATCTACATAAGTTCATTTTGGAAATGCGGTCCTCTGTCCGAATCTATCGTCACCGGAAACCCAAAGCGTGGTATTATCTCACGCATGAACAGTTTAGCAACAGTTAATCCATCATTCCTTCGTGTGAGGAAAGCTTAAACCCATCGAGAGAACAAACAGATTATCACAAGAACATATCTGAGTCTGTTGCATGGAGGTAACTCAACAAAATCCATCTGAACCTTTGTAAATGGACCACCCTCCCGTCCTATGGTTCCCAAACTTACAACAGTTCTTCTGTTTAGATTAAATTGTTGACAGACTAGGCATCTTTGACAGAAGCTTTCAGCAACCATTCTGAATTTTGGATTATACCAAGTCTGTCTAAAGAGACGAATCATAGCATCTCTACCAATGTGGGCTTGACCATGATACATTCGGGCCATGTCTGAAATCATGCTATCGGGCATTAATGGTCTTTCATCTTTGTAAACCCAAATTTCATCTTCCTCCCTTTGTCTGCATCCTGATTTTAGCCAAATATCGTTTTCCTCTGTTCCTGCCTCTTCCTGCATCTGTTTTACTTCTTGCCAAGTCTCAACTACTGTGGTTAGCATTAAAGGACTTGGAACATGTTCTTCGATTTTTTCTTGATTTATTGAAATTTGGTTCTTTGCACAGTGCTTTGCAATTGCATCCGCGTAATTGTTACCTCGAGTGATATAATCCTCACCCCTCTTGTGAGCTGAACATTTGACCACAGCCAATTTCTCAGGTAACTGAATCACATTTATTAATGTCCTCACAAACTCAGCATTCCGAATAGGTGTTCCTGCAGAGGTCAAATAACCTCTTTGGGACCAAAGCTGTCCATAATCATGAACAACTCCATAACCATATTGACTATCAGTCACTATGGTTACTTTCACCTCTTTTCCCAATTCACATGCTCGTATCAAAGCAATCAATTCCGCTATCTGAGCAGAATGAATTCCTTTCAGACAAGATGCTTCCAACACTTCTGCCACTGTACAGACAGCATATGCAGCACTTAGAACACCACTCTCTGTTCTCAAGCACGATCCATCCACAAACATTACAAAATCTGATTCAAGTAAAGGTTCATCTTTAATGTCTGGACGAGGCTTTGTACAATACTCCAGAACATCCAAACACTTATGATCGAGCTCACCTTTCACTTCTGCCTCAATGGTATCAGGTAACAATGTCGATGGGTTGACATTCACACATCTTGCAACTGTCACATTTTCAGCTCCCAAAATTATTTTCTCATAACGAGTCATTCTGCTGTTTGTCAAGACCTGTGTTTTTTGCTCTAGTGAGGAGAATCTTCACAGAATGAGGTACATACACCCTCACAGGAAATCCCATCACAATTCCTTCACTTTGTTCCAGACTGTGCTGCTACTGCTTTCAGACAACCTGGCAAAGTTTTTGCAACAGGGTTCAAAACAGCTGAGAAATACGCAATTGGTTTTCTCTTTTTTCCATGTCTTTGAATCAACACTGAAAAAGCAGATCCTTCTCGTTCACTGCAGTACAGTTCAAATTCTTTTTCGCAATCAGGCATTCCCAAAGCTGGTGCTTCACACAACTTAGTTTTTAGCTGTTCAAATGCTTCCATCTCTGTTTTGGTCAGAACAATAGGGTCTCTGATATCTGCTTTTGTCAATCTCTGCAATGGTTTTGCAATCAATGAAAATCCACTTATCCACTGTCTGCAATAACCTACCATTCCCAGGAACATTCTTACCTGTCTTTGGGTTTTAGGTGGCTGCATTCCTTGTATCATTTTAATTCTCTCAATTGTGACCTGTCTGATTCCTTTGGCAATCTTGTGACCTAAATATTGTACTTCTTTCTGACAGAACTGTAATTTTGATGGGGACACTTTATGTCACTCCTCAGCCAAATGATTCAACAATGCCACTGTATCAGTTACACAGGCATCCTTTGTTTTTGATGCAACCATTAAATCATCAATATACTGCACTAACACAGACTCTCCAGGGATGCTCACATTTTCTAATGATTTCTTTAGCAGCTGATTAAAAATCGATGGACTCTCAGTGTACCCTTGTGGAATTCTACACCATGCTAGGATACGATTTTGAAAACGGAACGCAAAAATTGGTTGACTTTCTGGATCCAATGGAACAGTAAAGAACGCATTGCACAGATCGATCACTGTATACCATTCTGCATCATGAGGTATTTGGTACAAAATTACTGCTGGATTCGGAACAATTGGACAACATGGGACAACAATTTTATCAACTTTTCTCAGGTCCTGCACAATCCTAAATGTTCCATTCGGCTTTTTCAGTCCCATAATCGGTGAATTACAAGGACTGCTTTCAATTTCTCTTCAAATTCCCTGCTCAATCATTTTGTCAATTACTGCAGTAATTCCTTCAATTACTTCTACAGTCATGTTATACTGAGGTATATTCGGGTAACATGTACCTTCTTTTATTGTTACTTTCACTCGATCAACCCCTTTCATAAACCCTATATCCTTTCCAGTGAAATCCCACACGTGTTATTTCACTGCCTCTTTCAATTCAACAGGAATTTTCTCTTTATCAAAAACAGGAAACAATTTATTCTGCTCTGCCTCAATCATGAGCATTGTCAATTTGTACAAACTATCTTCATCTGGAGTTTGCAATTCTATGCCATCTGGTGAACAGTATATGGCACAATTCGTTTTACACAATATATCTCTGCCTAGCAAATTAACAGGACTGATATCGCACAGCACAAATTGATGCATATCTTTGTATGTCCCAATTTCTATTTCAACTGGTTTTGTCAAAGGAGTATTTATTTGCCTATTAGCTACACCTACAACTTGAATTGTCTCACCCGAGAGAGGAAGATTCTGAATTTCCACTGATCTAACAGTAGAACGGGTAGCACCAGTGTCCACTAGGAAAGTTATTTCCACATCATTCACTTTTCCGCTCACAAATGGACCTGACTGATCTACCTCAAGAGTGGCTCCAAGCATACACTCGTCTTCCTCCCTCAGGCACCGTCAGAAACTCTCATCCGGCTCACTGCCATTCTCTTCTTGCAACCAATACTGAGGACACGCATTTACTCTCTGCGGTCTTTTTACATGCTCACCTCCGCTGAATCCTGTCTCTGCACTGTATCTCTGCTGATTCCCACTGTATGGCAGTGGCGGTTGTGGCACCTGACTTTGCTGATTTGCTATCTGCTGCTGTTGCTGCTGCTGTTGATTTACCTCAAACTGCACCTGCGGATTCAATGATGTATGTTCCCCATTAACTCTAGGTAGACATTTACACTCTTGTTTCCAATGCCCTATCTTGCCGCAGTTGAAACATGGCATTTTCTTTTTCAATTCATCAATGTTTCCTACCAATTTAGGTTTGCCTTTAAAACCACCTTGATCTCCTGCATTCTTATTCTCTTGCTGGGCTACCTGCTGTTCCGCTACCTTCACTTGCGCCCACATAGCTTTCTCTTTCAGATTTTTCTGTTTTGCATCAATTTCTTCACTGCAATACTTTGCCTGTCTCAGTACCTTATCCACTGAGCTTGTTTGCCAATTCACCATGCTATGTTTAATCATGTCTGAAATTTCCGGTCTTAATCCATATACAAACCTATACACGAAATGGCTCATATCCTTTTCATTTAATTCCTCATAACCACTATACTGTTTGAAAACTAACAACAACCTTTCATAAAATGAATGCACAGTTTCTTTCGGCTCTTGTGTGGTCCTGTCTATTTTTACCCAATCAGTTTCTTTTGGAGGTATCTTATTTTTCAACCACACTATCACTTGTTCGTACTTTCTCATCACATCGGGTGATGGAGCTCCTGTTTTCTGATCTCTGGGATACTCCTCCCTTGGCCAATCCACAGATATTTTACATTCTGTCCATAAATCTGTTGGTACCACTATATCAAATAACCCATCCAAATCAATCCATAATACTTTTGACACTTTTACAAATCTATCTACTTGTCGATACCACTCCACTGGTTTTTCTCTCAATCTGGGAAAATCATTTGTGAATGACATTATATCTTGTCTGCTCCAAGGAACATGTACATATCCTCCTCCAGGAATTTCTCTCATAGGGAATTCAGTTGTCACTGTTTCCTTTTCTCTAACCGGAAAGGCTAATGTAGATTTATCACTATTCTCTTCTTTCTTCTTTGCCCACTTGACTCCCCATTTACCTACATCACCCCATTTACGCAACAACACAATTAAGCTCCCTCCCGTTTGTCAACCGAGACCAACTTTTTCCATCCCCATCCTCTATCCCTCCACTTCACGAACCACCCCTTCCAAAACCAAACCCAGAAGGAGGAGAAGAGGCAAGTCCAGCCCCAAAGCGTGGGCCTTCCAGGGCAAAGTCCACCGCTCCTAAGCACAAACTGCCCATCCCAAACCCAAACCCCCACTTCCCCTCACCTAGCCCCCCAATCCCATATGAGATCCCTGAGGTGCCTGCCTTACCCACCTGATGCCCCACCTGGAGGTTCTGCTGACATTTTTGAGTAGGCAAGTAAGGTGGCATACCTATTGGTCACCTGCCCCCACCATCTATTTCATGGACTGGCCAAAGACCTGATGTGTGATCCTTATTTTTGATGTTGAACATAACTAGAGCAAAACCTCTGACATCATGGTAAGAAACCTGCTCTCTCCCCTTGCTGCACCGCTGGTGTGCTGCTGCCGCTGCCTGGTGTGGGTAGGGTTTGAGTCCGCTCTCTGCCTGTCTTGTTATTGACTCAACTTGTATTGTTGCCTTTATCTACTGTCTCATTTGCTGTACTTATTTTGCTTTATTTGCTGTACATTCTGTGTTGCCTGTTTTCTGTGCCTTTTGTCCTCTGTTCCTGTTTTTGCAGCCCTTTTTCCCGCCGCTGCTGCCCCCGTGGCCCCTGCCATATCACGATTCCCGCCTCCCAGCTGTGCTTTCCTTCTCCTTCCTTATTTAATGGCTGCAGCTGCACAGGTGTCTGAGCAAGACCTCTGACCTCCTGGTCAGAGACCTGCTCTCTCTCCCCCGCAGCTCCACTGATGTGCTGCTGCCGCTGCTGCCGCTGCCCAGTGTAGGTAGGGTTCTAGTCCGCTCTCTGCCTGTCTTGGTATTGTGCTTGACTTGTATTGTTGCCTTTATCCACTGCCTCATTTGCTGTACTTATTTCGTTTTTTTTGCTGTACTTTCTGTATTGCCTGTTTTCTGTGCCTTTTGTCCTCTGTGCCCGTTTTTGCTGGCCTTTTTATGCCGCTGCTGCTCCTGTGGCCCCTCTCTCCTACTGTATCCCGCTCCCGCCTCCCAGCTGTGCTTCCCTCCCCTTCCCTATTTAATGGTGGCCGCTGGGCGGATGTCTGAGCAAAACCTCTAACTTCATGGTCAGAGACCTGCTCTCTCTCCCCCCGCAGCTCCACTGGTGTGCTGCTGCCCATTGTGGGTAGGGGTCAAGTCTGCTCTCTGCCTGTCTTGGTATTGTACTTGGGTTTTATTGTTGACTTTATCTACTATCTAATTTTCTGTACTTATGTTGTGTTATTTACTGTACTTTCTTTATTGCCTGTTTTCTGTTCCTTTTGTCCTCCGTGCCCGTTTTCAGCACCCTTTTTCCTGTCGCTGCTGCTCCTGTGGCCCCTTCCATTTCCCACTCCCGCCTCCCCAGCTTCGCCTCCCTTCCCCTTCCCAATTTAATTGAGGCCACACGCAGCGGGTGCGTCCCTGTCACGACGAAGGTGCACCAAAGGCAAGACCACCTGTGCCTGTCTGTGACCTGACCACGACCAGCGCCAGGGACCCTGGCTCTCTGACCACCCACTGTTACAACTCAGCTGACCTCCTCTCCCTCAACCCTGGAAGGAACAACAACTGCCAACTGGCTACACCGAACACTACCCACGGCCAGTACTCCTGCCATCATTGCTGCCAAACATCCTCCACCCTCCACACCCCCATGGCCGCGCCCCATACCGGATGCCAGCACCCTCGAAGCCCTGAGATGCATACTCCTCAACGTGCGTTCCTAACACAGACAAGCCGTAGAGATCTGGGACCTCATTGACACCATTGCACCAGACGTCACCTTCTTCAGGGAAACGTGGACATCGCCACCGACATCCCCAATGGATTTAAGATCCAGAGGAAGTACCACCCCAACCGCCCATGAGAAGGACTTGCCATCGCACTCAATAGCTCTCTCCGACTCACCACCTCCAGCTCAAGCGACAGCCCGTGCAGCACCGAACACCTCCATTTCCAGATTCAGACCAGCGCCAAAACAACCCTACGAGGCACCCTCCCCCACAGACCTCTTTTAAAATGATACTCACCATTTTTTTTTTACGTTTTGCGTCACTCAGGGGCTATTACGGTTTATAATCAGAGGCATTCTTCTGTATGAATAGACTGACATAAGTAAATATTTAACTTGCAGATAATCCCCAGGTGAAGGCTTGTGGCCGAAATGCATTGGAATTTAAAAAAAACATGGGATTTGTGTAACCAGCACACCAGAAACACTGCATTCTAGGAATTGGAGTTCTTGAAAACAGGGATGAGATAATATTGTGATGTTACAACAATATTCAAAATTAAAGTTAATGGATGAAGTGTGTTTCATTGAACTATAGATTAAAAAGTTGAAACCTCTGGGAAGAACTTTTTTCTCCAGTGCCCGGGGGACATACCCCATGGATATGGGGATGCAACGCAATTGATTTTCACAAATACACTCTGTTTAGAGAGTAATACCCTGGAGCACGGAACACCCTTCCAACTCATATTTCACCAGTGGCTGTGCACATTCTGATTCCTGTACACCACCAGGTGTTGTCCCATGCAGAGGGGGAGGGCCCTAGGACATGGACCTCTGGATTCTCTGAGTGAGCTGTACAAGAGTATCACAGGCCGTTGTTCACAAAGAAAATATCGCAGAAAAATGATAATAAAAGGAATTAAACGGAAAAAAAGTTACCTTTCTTTGAAGGAACTAAGCTGTGCGTCCGATAGGGAGCGTGAGACCGTTCCATATGTTGAAGATTAATCATTGGAGTGGTTGTTGGGCACAACCACTATGATCTGGACTGCACGCAAATGGATTTAATCAGAAAGAACTCTCTGAGTACAACTGGACATAATGGTGTGCATTTCGTCACTCGTGTATTTATTTGTCTAAATGTGCCTGCCAGACATGTTGCACCCACCTAGAAACCATACAAACCTTCAAAAAATCGCATGTGAGAAACAAGGACATCCGTTTTTAAGATCGTTTTGTTTAAAGGACATGGACGCTTGTGAATTTAACATTGTACAGACAGTGATGGAGTCATGTTACAAAACATCGTATGGAGAGGCACATTTAACGTAGCATAGAACAACTGCGGGAGGGCGGTGTATATGTAATGTTAGTAATATTAACGTTTGCTTTGCAGAAACAGTATGGAGTCTGGACACATCGAAGGAGTTAGGAAAACGTGGGGAGGCATTATGGGATATGTAGTTGGAAAGAAACAGGATGTTAAATGACTGGATAGGAAGGGGCGGAGAAATTTTTACTGAGTCAAAAGAGCGAGACCGAGAGCAAGAGCGTGTTCGCTATGGTGGAATAAAAGAAAGAAAGGCAAGATGGGTTAATGTAAGTACGTAGAAAGCGCTAGATTGATAGTTTGTAGAACGATGGTGATGATCTAGAGATGTTTGGAAAGTTTAAATGTGTGGAAAACAACCGTTGAGTTTTGGCTTCTGTTTTAACCAACATGGCATTAGAGGGAAAACGTTAAACAGGTTCTTTCAAGAGTACATGAGAAAACATTTGGATGTAACTGACATTGTTAATTGAGTCATTCATTTTCACTATGTAACGCTGTGTTTTTTTAACAATTTACAGTGAATCCCTGAGGAAGGGCAAAAACATGCCCGAAATGCATTGGATTAAGGATGTTTTAAATGTACCCGTCGTGCTGCAGGATGAAAAGGCCTTCGGGCAAACTGCAACCTTTGAAAAGTTGGGACACATTGACTTTGTTATATGTGCAACCCCCCTGGACGGACCACCACTGCGTACATTTCCACGTCAACAAACCTACTGCCCCCCCAAACCTGCATCACAACCTCTGCAAAGAACCTGGAACAAGGTTACCAAGGAGCAGCTCAACACCACCCCCAACCTTGATGCCCCCCACCTCGACTGATGCCAACCTAGCAACCAAAGACTTCACAGATGGATCACCAACTGTGCAGACGAGCTCGCACCCCTACGTAACCCTGACAGACAGCACCCCAGAAAGGCCACCTGGTTCACCGCCGACCTCCTAGAATCTAGACACACCTGCAGACACCGCGAGAAGAATTGGAGAAACAGCAAATCCTGGGAAGACCGCACCACCTACAAGAACGCCATGACAGAATACCACCAACGTATCAGATCCACCAAAAAGACTTTCATCCAGAACAAGATCCAAGGCAACTCCGGCAGCTCAAAGGAACTCTTCAGTATCATCCAGGATTTCCCCAAACCCACCAGTGACACCACAGACATCACCCCCTCCCAGGACCTCTGCAACAAGCATGGCTCCTACTTCCATCTGAAAATCAAGTGCCTCTACGACAACTTCAATGATCAGATACCTGACTCCGAAACCATGCCCACCTCCAGCCATGCCAGCCAGCCCACCATCTCCTCCTGGTCCCCAGTAATTTCCGAAGACACTGCATCGACCATGAAAGGCATTCACTCAGGAGCCCCCACGGACCCCTGCAATCCGCACATCTTCCACAGAGCTGCCGGCACCATCACACCAGAACTTCAACGCACCATCAACACAACCTTCGAAACCGGCACTTTCACCGAGGACTGGAAACAAATAGAAGTCAGGCCTCTACTCAAGAAGCCCTTGGCAGATCCTATGGACATCAAGAACTACCGACCCATCTCCCTCCTCCCCTTTGCAACCAAAGTCACCAAGAAGACCGTCAACGCCCAACTAACGAAATTCATCAACCAGAACTCCATCCTCGACCCCTCCCAATCTGGATTCTGCAGCAACCACAGCACTGAGACCGCTCTACTCGCTGCTACAGACAAGATACACACCCTCCTCGACCAAGGCCACACTGCGACCTTGATCCTACTCGATCTCCTTGCAGCTTTCAACACCGTCAACACCGTCTCCCAACTCACACTCACCACCAGACTCCATGACGCAGGCATACAAGGAACCACCCTCGACTGGCTCCACTCCTACCTCACTGGCTGAACCCAAAGAATCAGACTTCCAACCTTCCCCTCCGAACCCACTGAGATCAACTGCGGAGTACCCAAAGGATCGTCACTCAGCCTTACGCTCTTCAACATCTACATGGCCCCCCTTACTGCCATCGTCAGACATCACAATCTCAGCATAGTGTTCTACACCAACGACATCCAGCTTATCCTCTCCCGCACCACGGACTCCATCCCCACCAGACTCAACTTCCAGAAAAGGAATGAAGGACGTTGCATCCTGGATGAGCAGCAGCCTGAAGCACACTCAGAGAATCCAGAGGTCCATGTCCTAGGGCCCTCCCCCTCTGCATGGGACAACACCTGGTGGTGTACAGGAATCAGAATGTGCACAGCCACTGGTGAAATATGAGTTGGAAGGGTGTTCCGTGTTGAAAGTTGGGCTGAGACCGTCAACATTATCGGCGCCCTCTTGCTCTCCTTAACCTTTTTGTGCGCGTAAAACAGCCGCCATTTTGAACACCATGGTTTCCCTGCTCTCGCCGAGAGCCAGCGCGCCTCTCTCCCCCTCCTAGCTTTGCCGGCATCCCCCGCATACTGACAACCCCCCTGCCTGCACCTGCCGCGAATCATAAAACCCCTCTTCAGCGCTGCTCTGCCCCGGGCCCTCGTCCTGTTCTCAGCGCAACACCTCCCCTCTTCCCATTTATGATCCCCGGCCCTTTGATGCAAACCCCCTTTTTCCCGTGTGCCCGTTCGTCCTCCTCGTTCCCAGGCCGACACCCAGCTCTGCCGATACTGTTCCTTGCCCCTCCCCGTACAATAGAAAGTTTCCCCCCAGCAAGGGATCCCCGGGTTGATCAAAGCCCCCCGCCCTACGAGATCCGATCGAACCCCACACACTCCGTGAATCGGCGGAATATCCAGCTGCGCGATGATCACCACCTGTTGTGAACGGGCCAGGGACTTCCACTGTAACCTTGCGTGGGAACGGGTTGGGAAGGGGGGATTCTGAGGATGTCTTTCCGTACATCAAAGTACCGACGAGAATGTGTTACGTGCAATAAAGAGATAAACTTGTGTATAAGAGGCCAGGCCTCAGGGATGCAGTTAGAGCACCTCAGAACGATACCTTCTGTCTGTTTCGTTGTGTTCTCCTCCGGAGAGAATAAAAATCTTGTTTCCTGCCTTCCAGTCTCCAGCGCCTGCCTCTTCAATAGTTTAACTTCTTTATGGGTTCAAGAGGCGACACCGCCGGGCAATACTTAAGGATCGTATATTCTGGTTGGTAGTGCCACCCTTTTTTTCAACAATTGGCGTCCCAAGCGTGGGGCCCATCAGCGACCCATGGATCCAGTGGGAGAGGTCCTGACGACAAAGTGAACGACTGCAACGATCGGGAACGCGTCTGTCCGATAGACCCTCGTCTGACAGCCGATCATCCGAACTTCACTGGTTCCAAACAGACCTCTCTCGAGTGATCTACGGTCCTGACTGGGAACCATAAGGAGTGCCGCGAGGATAACGGAGAAGAGAGGACGATCGGGCGCTGGATTCGGAAGACAAGAAACTGTCCATGCGGTCCGGGTAAGGTCGTGTAATCACGACAAGTTGCGAAATGATTGCTTGATTGCTTGATTGTTTAAAAATACTAGTATTGCTGTTTTTATTCATTTGGAGATTCACTGTCTGCAAACGGAGAAACAACGGGCTCTCTCTTTGCAAGCAGTGGAGGATAGGTAGGGCAGCAGCCGTGCTTATTTTTTCTCCCCCACTCAATAATTACTTGAAACTGAACTGTTGTTCGCAAAACTATTGTTTCCTGGAGATTCCCTGTCTGCAAACAGGGAAGAGACCACCCTTTTTGCAGACAGTGAAAAGGGTAGGTAACGCAGATCTTTGCGGACCTACTCATTCTCCCCATTGTTATTTATTGGTCTTTTGTTATTTTGATCCATGAGGTATTCACTGCCTGCAAACAACGTAGAATAGAAATATTCTGTCCAGTCTTTGCACCTAGTGATAAGATAGTCAGTGCTGACTTTTTAGTCCCTCGTTACGAGCCGTCATGTCTGTCTTCTCCCCACTGATTAGTAGCCTGTTTAGCCCGGACCGCTTATTAGAGATGGACCATCCAGCCCCACTGGAAGGCACCCCTAATAAGGACATGTTCATGAAGCATGGATTGACCGCTATAGCCTATAGTAAACTATGGCATAAATATACGAAAAAGGGTCAAGAAAGTCAGTGGCCCCTGATAGGATCCTTCGATGATGATAAAATAAAAACGCTAGAAACTGCCCTGGGTAAAAACAAGACAACACCCACTATGCTTGACAGTTTCGGCATGTGGCGAAAAGAAACTGAACAACGTAAAAAGAAAACTGAGAGTAGGCTGGAAAAAGAGCTGCGAAAAGCAGCCCACCTAGCTGCCCAGAACTTAGAAAAAGAGATAAAGGAAAGAGAGAAAGCTAAACAGAAACTAGAAATGGAAACGCCAAGCCAGTGTCCGGTTAGAACTCCCTCCATGCTCTACCCTGATTTACCCTCGAAACAACGAGCCAATGAGGACCTGCTGTTAGGTCCTCCTATCATCTACATGCCCCCTGCATATGCCCCTTCTCAACCCTTGGCGCAGCACGCGCCACCCCCAGGTACAAACGAAGGTACCGCCACAGCGTCGGCCCCAATGGCCTCTGTGCCAGCCGAACCCCTTGTATTAAAACCCGCATCAACAACAACGTTAGACGACCATGAGACTCGAGGGGCTGGCCCTGCAAGAACAAACAGACTAGACAAAGATGAGCGAGCGGGGATCGACAAAATAGCAAGGACACTGGTAGAAAGGAAGGATGATGAAGAGTACATCACAGATATGTTCAGCTCGTATACAGGGAGTCACAGACGACATTTTACCGTACGACTGTGTTATCATGTCTTGAATGCATACGAGGACCGATATCGAGACAAAGGTCCCGAGAGCCTAAGGACTCTGTACCGGAAGGTCGATATCGGGGATGAGGGCGAGTGTGATGTGTCGGACCTCCTTACGCGTACGCTTGAGGTTTTCCGCCACCTCACTGAACGAAAGCCGGGAGCTAAATCCGCAACCTCCGTAGTGACCGAACCACCAACCGAGCAATCTAACACCATGATGCCGATACGAGAGGCTGCCCCTTACTGGGTTCCTCCTCGGGGTACAGGGACTCACGATGATGCAAACAACCAAGATGCGAAGGGAAGGGTAGTGTACAACTGGGTCTACCAGCCATGGGACCGGCAAGAGATACTGACATTCCGGAAATCTCTACCCGACCTACGTAAAAACCCCACTGCCTTCTATACTGAATTGGGTACAGCCCTGGGCTCAACGATTATGACCCTGGCTGACATCGACTTGTTCTTCGGGTTATGTCTACCAGCTGATGTGTGGAAGCAAATCCGGAAAGTCGACCACCTTGAGCTGTTTGGACATACCTGGTCACAACTCAATGACCTGGATAAACAACGGGGACCAGGACAAAAGCCTTTGAAATCCATTCTAGACCTTCCAGATAAAATCGTAGAGAAATTAAAAACCCTAATCCCAGAAAAGAAAGTGGACTGGTCGATAGTAACAGCCTGTCGCCAAAAACCCCAGGAGGATGTATCGGAATACTTCTCCCGGTTTGAAACGGTGTTCTCCGATTACAGCGGCCAGGACATGACCACTGCAACCGGACACCATCTGTTTGTCCAGAATTATGTTAAGGGCCTATCATCGGAAATCTCCCAGAAACTACAGGCCAGCGAGAGTAGTTGGGCAGCCTCCAAACCTACAGCGATTCTCCAAATGGCCCAATATTATGAGCATCAGAAAAATGAAAACGATAGGGCGACAGAGAAAAAGAAGAAGGACTTAAAAGAGAGGGTGATGATTGCCAAACTGCAAGGGGTGACTATAGGACGAGACCAATACCGGGGAAACTACCAGACAAACGTCCCTAAGACTACATTTCCCCAGGACCGCACTCTGACTTCCTACAGTGGACGCACAGACCTTAGAGAAAACCAGTGCGCTTTCTGCAAAGGGACTGGCCATTGGAAATCCCAGTGCCCAGTTCTTCTGGAAATGATCAGAAACAAAGACCCCAGGGATGTAGCAAACGGACCGAGACCTAAGGGACAACAACGAGGGCCCCCAAATGACGCGACTAACGACAGATCAAGCAGACCAAATACGTTCGATCGACCCAGGCAGAACCAATATCAACAATCTGACTATGACGACACTCACACCTTCGCATAGGACAGCCAAGGGCGAGGGAGGGATCCAGTCGAGCTCTATGTTGACCCGCAGGGCCCTTATGTCACTGCTAAGGTCCTGGGTACCAAGTCTCCATTTCTGGTAGACACTGGCGCAACACGTAGTGCGTTATCTAAACGACTGATTCCAAGGGCACCCTTGTCTGGCTCACTCATAACATCGACAGGTTTCGATGGAACGCCCTCCACCAACCCTTTGTCTGCCCCGATTCTCTTTGACGTAGAAAACAACACCACCGACACCACGTTCTTGCTTTCCTCCAATAGCCCTGACGCCATTATGGGACTTGACTTACTGAAACACTTCCGAGCGACGATCAGGTGTTCTCAAGATGGAGTTCGAGTGTTTCTTTACGACAACCCCGTTCTGCTTAGACATTGCTCTCCCCGACACATGTTTTCCATCACCGACGTTGACGCGTCCCTGCTTGACACTCTACCTCCGTATCTGTGGGCCAAAGCGGATTCGGACGTAGGGCGTATGTTAATTGACCCAGTGCACATTACTGTCCGACCAGACGCAACACTCCCAAAACTCCCACAATATCGGATATCGCCAGAGGGCGAGAAGGCATTGGTAATGATTATCCAGTCACTGATAGACGCAGGAGTGGTAGAGGAAGTAGTTAGCAACGTTTGCAACAGCCCTATCTTGCCCATTATCAAGAAGCAGGGAGAGGGAGATGAGAAAGCATACCGTTTTATCATCGACCTCCGAGAGATCAACAAAGTGGTGGTACCCCAGTACCCTGTGGTCTCAGACATCACCACCATCCTGACTTTGATTCCATCCACTGCCACCACCTTTTCCGTCATCGACCTCAAGAACGCATTCTTCTCCATCCCCATCCACCCAGACAGCCGATATCTCTTCGGCTTTACCCTAAAAGCCCGCTCATATAGGTTTTGCCGAGCGCCTCAAGGCTACACGGAGAGCCCTAGCATTTACAGCCAGGCCCTCAAAAGACAACTAGACCAAGTCCAGTTACCCGACGGAGTGGTGTTGGTACAATATGTCGATGACATCCTTTTGGCAGCCGACACCACCCCTCTAGCGGTTACCGCCACCATTCAACTCTTGCACTTCCTTGCGGAAAATGGCCACAAGGTCTCCAAGAAGAAGTTGCAATTCTGCCTACCCCAGGTCACTTACCTAGGCAACCTTTTGTCCAAAGATGGAAGAAAACTCACCCCTGATCGAATCCAAACCATTCTAGATACCCCTGTCCCTAAGACCCAGAAGCAGGTTCGCTCCCTATTAGGCCTCACCTCCTTCTGCCGACAATGGTTACCAAACTTCAGCCTCGTTGTAAAACCACTGCTTTCTCTGCTAAACAAAGACGTCCCTTTCCCACTCCCTTGGACCCCTGAGTGTCAAACTTCCTTCACAGAACTGCGAGATGCCCTTTGCTCAGCCCCTGTCCTAGGTACCCCTGATTACAAAAAGCCCTTCTCCCTTTACACTCACGAAAGGGAGGGGTGCGCTTTATCTGTCCTGACCCAGGCCATCGGCCCTAAGCAACGACCGTGCGCTTACTTCTCTGCCACTCTTGACCCTGTCGCCAGAGCCTTACCTGCCTGCCTTCGAGCTGTAGCTGCTGCTGCAATCTCTATCCGACAGAGTGAGGGGATTGTACTCTCGAATTCCCTCACGGTACTGGTACCCCATGCAGTCGACACCCTCCTGAACCAAACCAAGACGCAACATCTGACGAGTGCACGACTGACTGGATACGAACTGACCTTGCTTGCCCCCCATATCACCCTGAAAAGATGCACCACACTGAACCCAGCAACTCTGTTACCCTTGCCAGAGAACGATCCCAATGTGCACCCCGTACATGACTGCGTGACTCTTACGGACGAACAGACCAGGAGTAGGGTCGATCTCAGAGACACGGCTTTCCCTGACCCCGACGGGGAGCTGTGGGTGGACGGTTCTTGCATCAAACTCTCCGATGGTACCACTTCCGCTGCCTATGCAGTCACCACGGCTCGAACTGTAGTAGAAACAGCCCGCATCACCCAGCGATCTGCCCAGGCAGCGGAACTGATTGCTTTGACGCGAGCCTGCATCCTGGCAACAGGAACCACAGCGAACATTTACACCGACAGCCAGTATGCCTTCGGGGTGGTTCACCATTTTGGGCTCCTCTGGAGGGAGAGAGGATTCTTGACCTCACACGGCACACCCATTTTGCACGGGGATTTAGTCTCCGCCTTAATCGAAGCTGTCCTCCTCCCCAACAAACTTGCCGTTATCAAATGCCAGGCACACAAGAAAGTGACAGACATTATTGGACAGGGAAATGCACTAGCCGACATCACCGCCCGAACGACAGCTGAAAATAGAACGACAACACGTATGTACGTGACCAGGTCACAAGCAGAAAACTGGACTGACGCCAAGGACACAATTAGAGACATACAAACGGCTAGCACACAACACGAATTGACTGAATGGACACGGGTGGGATTGAAAGACGATGAAGGCTGCTGGCGGACAAAAGACACGAACAGATGGTTGCTACCTGATTCATACTTGATTCCCATATTAACCATGGCACACTCCCCTGCCCACATAGGATCAGCCCCCATGATCGAACTTGTCTCCAGGGTTTGGCACAATGACAAGATCCCAGATTCCGCCAAACGCCTGGTCCAACAATGCTTAATATGCCTGCAACACAACCCCGGGAAAGGAACTGTAGTACCCCGGGGGGGATTTGGGGTCCCAAACCACCCATTTGAAGTCCTGCAGATGGACTACATCCAGCTAGACAGATGCCAAGGCTTGAAATATGTGCTCGTCGTGGTGTGCGCATTTAGCAAGTGGGTGGAAGCATATCCAACCCGTGACAACACCGCTATGGCCACTGCAAAGGTTCTGTTAAAGGAGTTTTTCCCCCGTTATGGCCTCTGTCGTGTTTTATGGAGTGATAATGGCCCCCACTTCGTAGCCAAAGTTATCCAGCTCATCCTAAATGGGCTGGGTATTAAACAGAAATTCCACGCAGTCTTCCACCCTCAATCTGCTGGGCTTGTCGAACGACACAATGCCACACTAAAGCTTAAACTGGCCAAAATAGTGGCTACCACGGGCCTGAAATGGCCAGACGCCCTCCCATTGGCATTGCTATCGATGCGCTCTACCCCCACCCGACATCACTTAACCCCTTATGAAGTTGTCTTCGGTCGACCCATGAGCGTCTGGTCTGCCCCGAAACCAACTTCCATTCATGACGTTCCGGACGTCCTAATGTCTGATTATCTGTACAAATTGACTGAAACTTTGTCTGTCCTTCATCAGCAGGTGCAGCAGGCCATCCCCGATGCTTCCAGGGGTCCGGGTCACACCATCCAGCCGGGGGACTTCGTGCTGATCCGAAATTTTCAGCGATCAAAGAGTTTGGAACCCCGGTGGACGGGCCCCTGGCAAGTGCTGATCACCACTCGGACCGCACTTCGAGTGGAGGGGAAGAAACACTGGCTGCACGCTCATCACTGCAAAAAGGTCTCTCCAGCCCTGGCCACGACAGACACCGTCAACACCCAAGAAGAGCTCCTGAACCAGGACCGACCATCGTTGAACTGCTATCCTGATACTGAGACACTTGAACTTTCAAAACATCCTGACCCCACTGTGCCATCTCGAGAAGGGTATTTCCTGCGTCGAAAGGAGGGAGCTTCGGCTAAGTAGGCCACGGACTAGGTTAAAGGATCTCAGAACGGTGACCCAAACTACCAAGGGTTACCTGGAGAGAAGCTAAAACTAAGTCTGTGGTCCTGCCCACTACCGAGCACCTTGAAAACGAAGATGATGGAAGCGCCAGATAAGAAGATGATGGAAGCGCCAAACAAGAAGCCGACGGGGACAGCAGGAAATACCCACTACAGAAATCCGAGAACAGACAGACTCCATAGCTCAAAGACAATTGCACTCTTCATCACAATCCTCTTCTGTTTTCTCCTCATGACCACGCTCTGGATTTTGGAAGAACATGCACCTGCTCACGAAACATTCCTAACCACTGCTCAGCCTACCACCATGAAGGACCATTATCTAATTTCGCTCTCTCCTCAACTAAGAGAGAGGCGAAAGGAGTTTTGGAACAACTCTTTCGTGCAGCTACTTCACCAGCACAATCTTGCCACCAATACCACCAACTGCTGGATCTGTGGGTTGCTACCCCATGCCACTGGACATTCAATACCATTCATCCCTTCACCCTTCTCTGTCCACGGCTCCTGCCTTGCTTGGCTGATCCTCCTGCAAGAAAGCTATACGGGCAATGCCACCTCCAGCAGAACTGCAGCACATTCTTCTCACGGGGCCGGGCGAAACAAGACAAAGACACACTTCTGCCCGCTGACCCCCAGCGACTCGATCCAAATGGACATCCCGGCTAAAGAACGAATCGAAATGCAGGTGTTCAACAATCCAACCAGACCCACCTTCTCCTATCTGCGGAAACGAACGGCTGCCACTCTGACTGTGGCCCTGTCGGTCATCAACGTCACAGGCCACATGTGTGTAGAAGGACTTGGGACACAGCTGGTGGGTCGCAGCGCTTGCCGCTTTACCAGAACTTTGGATTCCACGGATCCACCTTCCTTTGTGTCATCCCCAAACATGTATTTCATCTGCGGCACGAAGGCCTACACCTGGCTCCCCAAAGGCTGGGGGGGCACTTGCTACATCTCCTTCGTCCTTCCTCCGACTTATGTAGCCCCAGCGAATCACCACAGGCAAAAACGAGCCAAAGACATTGAACAAGCCGACTCAACAGGGGCGCAGTTCCTCGATGCTATGAAAGGACTCGTCCCCCTCTGGGGCCCGATGGCAAACAGCCGTGCCATCCGACATTTGACTCAGGCAGTCGAGACGACCATGAACATCACAGCGGGCATCTTTGCCAACAACACTGCCGAGCTCCAAGCGGTCCGTTTGGTGGCTCTTCAGAACCGCCTCGTTCTAGATGTGGTTCTGGCGGACCGTGGAGGAGCATGCCGCATTATTGGGTCCAGCTGTTGCACATACATACCGGACAACTCACCCTCAGTGTACAAAGCCATCGAACATCTTCACAGACTCTCTTCGGAAGTTCACCAAGAGCAAGAAGAATGGTCGCTTGGTGGTTGGTTCTGGGACACCGTCAAAAGCTGGGGCTGGAGACTGCTCACCATTATCATGATTCCCGTAGTTGTAATATGTGGCCTGTGCTTGGGAATTCAATGTCTGCCACCTATGTGTTCTTTATGTGCGAGTTGTATTTTTCCCAAAACTGTGGACTTTGGAAGCGAACACATGAGAGCATTGTATGATACCGAAGTTAGGAATTTGATGAAAATTGACATTGAGTAAAGCAAGTTGGCTAGATATGTTGAAAAGGGGGGACTGTTGAAAGTTGGGCTGAGACCGTCAACATTATCGGCGCCCTCTTGCTCTCCTTAACCTTTTTGTGCGCGTAAAACAGCCGCCATTTTGAACACCATGGTTTCCCTGCTCTCGCCGAGAGCCAGCGCGCCTCTCTCCCCCTCCTAGCTTCGCCGGCATCCCCCGCATACTGACAACCCCCCTGCCTGCACCTGCCGCGAATCATAAAACCCCTCTTCAGCGCTGCTCTGCCCCGGGCCCTCGTCCTGTTCTCAGCGCAACACCTCCCCTCTTCCCATTTATGATCCCCGGCCCTTTGATGCAAACCCCCTTTTTCCCGTGTGCCCGTTCGTCCTCCTCGTTCCCAGGCCGACACCCAGCTCTGCCGATACTGTTCCTTGCCCCTCCCCGTACAATAGAAAGTTTCCCCCCAGCAAGGGATCCCCGGGTTGATCAAAGCCCCCCGCCCTACGAGATCCGATCGAACCCCACACACTCCGTGAATCGGCGGAATATCCAGCTGCGCGATGATCACCACCTGTTGTGAACGGGCCAGGGACTTCCACTGTAACCTTGCGTGGGAACGGGTTGGGAAGGGGGGATTCTGAGGATGTCTTTCCGTACATCAAAGTACCGACGAGAATGTGTTACGTGCAATAAAGAGATAAACTTGTGTATAAGAGGCCAGGCCTCAGGGATGCAGTTAGAGCACCTCAGAACGATACCTTCTGTCCGTTTCGTTGTGTTCTCCTCCGGAGAGAATAAAAATCTTGTTTCCTGCCTTCCAGTCTCCAGCGCCTGCCTCTTCAATAGTTTAACTTCTTTATGGGTTCAAGAGGCGACACCGCCGGGCAATACTTAAGGATCGTATATTCTGGTTGGTAGTGCCACCCTTTTTTTCAACATCCGTGCTCCAGGGTATTACTCTCTAAACAGAGTGTATTTGTGAAAACCAATTGGGTTGCATCCCCATATCCATGGGGTATGTCCCCCGGGCACTGGAGAAAAAAGTTCTTCCCAGAGGTTTCAACTTTTTAATCTATAGTTCAATGAAACACACTTCATCCATTAACTTTAATTTTGAATATTGTTGTAACATCACAATATTATCTCATCCCTGTTTTCAAGAACTCCAATTCCCAGAATGCAGTGTTTCTGGTGTGCTGGTTACACAAATCCCATGTTTTTTTTTAATCCCAATGCATTTTGGCCACAGGCCTTCACCTGGGGATTATCTGCAAGTTAAATATTTACTTATGTCAGTCTATTCATACAGAAGAATGCCTCTGATTATAAACCGTAATAGCCCCTGAGTGATGCAAAACATTAAAAAAAAATGGTGAGTATCATTTTAAAAGCTCTGTGAGGTGTGTGAACAGATCTAACCGCGGGTGTTTAAAGCCACATGTACAAGAGTATCACATGCCGTTGTTCACAAAGAAAATATCGCAGAAAAATGATAATAAAAGGAATTAAACTGAAAAAATAAGTTACCTTTCTTTGAAGGAACTAAGCTGTGCGTCTGATAGGGAGCGTGAGACCGTTCCATATGTTGAAGATTAATCATTGGAGTGGTTGTTGGGCACAACCACTATGATCTGGACTGCACGCAAATGGATTTAATCAGAAAGAACTCTCTGAGTACAACTGGACAAAATGGTGTGCATTTCGTCACTCGTGTATTTATTTGTCTAAATGTGCCTGCCAGACATGTTGCACCCACCTAGAAACCATACAAACCTTCAAAAAATCGCATGTGAGAAACAAAGACATCCGTTTTTAAGATCGTTATGTTTAAAGGACATGGACGCTTGTGAATTTAACATTGTACAGACAGTGATGGAGTCATGTTACAAAACATCGTATGGAGAGGCACATTTAACGTAGCATAGAACAACTGCGGGAGGGCGGGGTATATGTAATGTTAGTAATATTAACGTTTGCTTTGCAGAAACAGTATGGAGTCTGGACACATCGAAGGAGTTAGGAAAACGTGGGGAGGCATTATGGGATATGTAGTTGGAAAGAAACAGGATGTTAAATGACTGGAGTAGGAAGGGGCGGAGAAATGTTTTACTGAGTCAAAAGAGCGAGACCGAGAGCAAGAGCGTGTTCGCTATGGTGGAATAAAAGAAAGAAAGGCAAGATGGGTTAATGTAAGTACGGAGAAAGCGCTAGATTGATAGTTTGTAGAACGATGGTGATGATCTAGAGATGTTTGGAAAGTTTAAATGTGTGGAAAACAACCGTTGAGTTTTGGCTTCTGTTTTAACAAACATGGCATTAGAGGGAAAACGTTAAACAGGTTCTTTCAAGAGTACATGAGAAAACATTTGGATGTAACTGATATTGTTAATTGAGTCATTCATTTTCACTATGTAACGCTGTGTTTTTTAACAATTTAGAGTGAATCCCTGAGGAAGGGCAAAAACATGCCCGAAATGCATTGGATTAAGGATGTTTTAAATGTACCCGTCGTGCTGCAGGATGAAAAGGCCTTCGGGCAAACTGCAACCTTTGAAAAGTTGGGACACATTGACTTTGTTATATGTGACTGTCAACACAGATTTGAATAATATAAAATATCGCAGAAAAATGATAATAAAAGGAATTAAACGGAAAAAAGAAGTTACCTTTCTTTGAAGGAACTAAGCTGTGCGTCCGATAGGGAGTGTGAGACCGTTCCATATGTTGAAGATTAATCATTGGAGTGGTTGTTGGGCACAACCACTATGATCTGGACTGCACGCAAATGGATTTAATCAGAAAGAACTCTCTGAGTACAACTGGACAAAATGGTGTGCATTTCGTCACTCGTGTATTTATTTGTCTAAATGTGCCTGCCAGACATGTTGCACCCACCTAGAAACTATACAAACCTTCAAAAAATCGCATGTGAGAAACAAGGACATCCATTTTTAAGATCGTTATGTTTAAAGGACATGGACGCTTGTGAATTTAACATTGTACAGACAGTGATGGAGTCATGTTACAAAACATTGTATGGAGAGGCACATTTAACGTAGCATGGAACAACTGCGGGAGGGCGGGGTATATGTAATGTTAGTAACATTAACGTTTGCTTTGCAGAAACAGTATGGAGTCTGGACACATCGAAGAAGTTAGGAAAACGTGGGGAGGCATTATGGGATATGTAGTTGGAAAGAAACAGGATGTTAAATGACTGGAGTAGGAAGGGGCGGAGAAATGTTTTACTGAGTCAAAAGAGCGAGACCGAGAGCAAGAGCGTGTTCGCTATGGTGGAATAAAAGAAAGAAAGGCAAGATGGGTTAATGTAAGTACGGAGAAAGCGCTAGATTGATAGTTTGTAGAACGATGGTGATGATCTAGAGATGTTCGGAAAGTTTAACTGTGTGGAAAACAACCGTTGAGTTTTGGCTTCTGTTTTAACAAACATGGCAATAGAGGGAAAACGTTAAACAGGTTCTTTCAAGAGTACATGAGAAAACATTTGGATGTAACTGACATTGTTAATTGAGTCATTCATTTTCACTATGTAACGCTGTGTTTTTTAACAATTTACAGTGAATCCCTGAGGAAGGGCAAAAACATGCCCGAAATGCATTGGATTAAGGATGTTTTAAATGTACCCGTCGTGCTGCAGGATGAAAAGGACTTCGGGCAAACTGCAACATTTGAAAAGTTGGGACACATTGACTTTGTTATATGTGACTGTCAACACAGATTTGAATAATATAAAATATCGCAGAAAAATGATAATAAAAGGAATTAAATGGAAAAAAGAAGTTACCTCTTTGAAGGAACTAAGCTGTGCGTCCGATAGGGAGCGTGAGACCGTTCCATAGGTTGAAGTTTAATCATTGGAGTGGTTGTTGTGCACAACCACTATGATCTGGACTGCACGCAAATGGATTTAATCAGAAAGAACTCTCTGAGTACAACTGGACAAAATGGTGTGCATTTCGTCACTCGTGTATTTATTTAGTTGTTCACAAATACACATGACCACTCATGCTTGTTGCCGGTCTATTGGAAAACTGGTGCAATTAAAAGCGTATACAAGAACCAACAAGCATTGGCATAGCCAATAGGTCTCGCTTTTGGGACCTTATAAGTATTTAGTTATAGAGCACAATATCCTTGCATGGCTAAACACTTATATGATCCCAAAGGCGAGACCTATTAGCTATGCCAATGCTTGCTTAAAATAGAGATCGCAATACCTAAGCAGTTTTCTTTCAAGCCATGGCAACACTTATGTACATTTCTTTCACACTGATGGAAATGAATAAGTATATTGCTTTCTGTGAAAATCATTTCCTTTCGGATGTTTCTACCAACTAACATTTCTTTCACACTTTCAACCCTAGTCTGATTTCACACGCTGCCCAATATATCGTTCAATCGTATGGAAATTAATAAGTTCATTGCTTTCACACTGCTAGCAATTAACAAGCTCATTTCTTTCACGTTTTTACCAACTAACATTTTTTTCACACTTTCAAATCCAATCTGACTTCTCACATATGTGTGCAATCCAATGACATTTATGACAATTTCCAAGCATATTTCTTTCATACTGATGGTAATATCTATGCACATTTCTCTCATAGAGACAGACATGTCAATGATTTATATTCATATTAATGCCAATGTCCCTGCACTATTCGATCATAATGAATACAATGCCGACATACTTATTCATACTAACGGCAACATCCTTACATGCATTTCAGACTGACCGCAAGTTCGTGTACCGTTAATTCAAACCTATTACAATACCCATACACGTTGCCCTCATATGTTTAACAGAGTACATTCATATTTGATTCACAAGGATAGCATGCTTAACTTACAGCAAAGTCTATGCACATATTTCACACAGATAGCAAAATACGTGCAGATCACATTGAATGTCCATGAGGAGGAGTGTGGCTCAATGGTTAGAGCGGCAGACCCTGATGCAGAGTTCTGGCCAGGGACCAGGGTTCGATTCCCGCCTCAGCGGTGTCTCGGGCTCTATTTCCTCGGACCTGTTAATTCTCGTCTCGGTGCCTATTCTAATCATGGGCCCCATGCTGCAACTCTGGGCAATAGCTTGCTTAGCCTCCACAGTGCTAAAAGATGCCTGGATTCACCCTGGGGGTGCCCAGGAGTGGACAGGGAAAGCCAGGAGGGGTTCCACAGCGGTATGAGTATCAGCGCCATGAAGCCAAATAGGCAACACCGCAAGGTGACCGTCTGGTGACAGTGCGCTCTATAAGTACCATGACATTTTACATTTACATGAACAATCTCTTCACATTGATAGACATGCCCATGCATTTCTTCCAAAATGACATCTGGTGTCAAGCTCATTTTACTCATAATAGCAAAGCCTGTGCACATTTCTTTTGGGCTGAAAGCAATGTCCATGCACATTTCTTTCACATCGACATACATTTCATACATGTCGACTGCAGTATCCACACACATTTCCTCCACAGCAATAGCAATGGAATTCGAAAGTATTTTCATACTGATTGTATTGTCCACGCACATTACTTTCATAATAGCAATGCCAATATGTCAAATACACAGTACTCTTGTCCTCATGGTAATTAGTCCCTGCACATTACTTTCATCGAGATGGCAATATTGATGCCCAGTACTGTCATCTCCAGGCAAATCTCATGCATATTACTTTCACACTCATGGCACATGCAGTAAACCATGCAGAATTAGATTCGGGCTAAAAGGTGTCTCTTTTGTGAGGAAAAAACATGCTGTGGTTAGGAGCACTAGAATATCAAAAAAATAGGCAGAGCTTCTGCCTCCTCACGTTTTATTCTTTCGTTTCTGATACTTTGTCACCATGTCCTGTAAACTGAAAATTAAATGAAGAGATGAGGTGAGGGGGAGGAGAATTAAAGGTTTATGAAACAACTAAAAATACCATGACAGCCTGTAGATGTTGCATGAAAAATAAAAGGGAGAATGTCCTTTTACATGGAAGGGTGTGAATAAAACTAAGCATTCCAAACATCGTGGACACAACATTCACTTTATTTCATGGCTACGTCACTCTCCAGTGCAATGCCAGAATGCTTCTTCAGTGTAACTTTATGGTATCTCCCCAGACAATCCTAGAGCCAGAGTATTTCCCCACTGCACCAACAGGACAGCTCGCTGGTGCACATTTAAACAAACTCCTGGTGCAGTGAAACACACCTTTCCGGTGCAAGGATGGATTTTTGATTTTGGGAATATGACATGGAACTAGATCCGAGGAACACAGGGGTGCTTACCAAAGAATATTACTACAGCAAAAATATTTCAAACACCAAGATTTGCTGAGACAAGATGGTGGGGACTTGTATCTGGGACGTTAAAAGGCTGCACACTGTATAGTTCAACGCTAACATTGCACATACATTTCAAGTTTTTGTCACAGGGAGACGAAGCAACTTGCTGGAAACACACACACTTTGGTCAAGTCCTGAGGACGGCGTTAGAAGCTGAGGTATCAGTGTTTCAAATAGAGTATCAAGGCCCCTAGACTGACTCTGTTTCGTTCAGGGCAGTTATCTGATACAGTGCAAAAATCAGCTGTCTACGTCGGAGTATTTCAGCCTAGTAGCACTAGCACAGCATCTCTCCAGCACAATGACATAGCATATCTCAGGTACAATGCACGTCTCCAGGGCAATAAAAAGAAGAGCATGTGGCTGCTACTATGTCAAAGCATCTTCAAGTGCAACACCACAGTATGTCTTCAGTAAAATGTCCAACTATCTCTCCATCTATGTCTTCCGCGTTTTCAAAGAGCATCTCAATCGCGCATTTCAAGAGGATCTCTCTGGCCAGGGCAACAGCGGGTCATCTCTTCAGTGAAATGCCTGATTAACTCTCCAGCTGTCTGGTACAAGGGATTTCCCATGTAATTCAATAGCATCTCACTTGTGCATTGCAAGAGAATCTCTCTCGTCACGGAAACGGCACAGCTTCTTTTCAGTGTAGCTAACCGAGCTTCTGACGTAATCCTCCATAGGATGCTGAAAACTTTGAACCCTCACTTACCTTTAATATGTTCCTAAAACCTGTGGCGACGACAGGATGCACCGTCACGCAGCACTGTGGGTGTGGCCAGATGCTGGCTAGCAGGACTGAGAGACCTGACAACTGTCTGCGGGGACATGTAAAGCTCCACGATACATAGGGCTTTGTTCTGTGCAGAGGTTGGAATTCCAATGACCCACGTTTTATGTAGCGAACTAGACCCGAAGATATGAGGAATCAGAGCGCTTTACATGGGCAACAGTTTCGTTACAGAAGGACACATTCAATCAATCAATCAAAGCATTTATATAGCGCACTACTCACCCGGAGGGTCTCAAGGCGCTGGGGGGAGGGGGTCCGCTACTGCTCGAACAGCCAGGTCTTGAGCTGCTTCCTGAAGGCGAGGTGGTCTTGGGTCAGGCGGAGGTGGGTCGGAAGGGAGTTCCAAGTCTTGGCGGCCAGGTAGGAGAAGGACCTTCCTCCTGTGGTGGCTCTTCGGATGCGGGGGACGGCGGCGAGGGCGTGGCTGGTCGATCGAAGCTGGCGTTTGGGGGCATAGAAGTTGAGGCGGCTGTTGAGGTATCCTGGGCCTTGGTTGTGTAGGGCTTTGTGTGCGTGGGTGAGGAGCCGGAAGGTGATTCTCTTGTTGACAGGGAGCCAGTGCAGGTCTCTCAGGTGTCCGGAGACGTGGCTGCAGCGGGGGATGTCCAGGATGAGTCGTGCTGAGGTGTTCTGGATCCGCTGGAGTCTCTTCTGGAGTTTCGCGGTGGTTCCGGCGTAGAGGGAGTTGCCGTAGTCCAGACGGCTGGTGACGAGGGCCTGGGTGACCGTCTTCCTGGTCTCGGAGGGGATCCATCGGAAGATCTTGCGTAGCATGCGCAGGATGTTGAAGCATGACGAGGAGACGGCGTTGACTTGTCTGGTCATGGAGAGGGAGGAGTCCAGGATGAAGCCCAGGTTGCGTGCGTGGTCTGTTGGTTTGGGTGCGCTGCCCAGGGCGGGGGGCCACCAGGAATCGTCCCAGGCGGAGGGTGAGGATCCTAGGATGAGGACTTCCGTCTTGTCCGAGTTCAGTTTCAGGCGGCTGTTCGACATCCATTTGGCTACGTCTGTCATCCCTTCGTGCAGGTTGGCTCTGGCAGTGGTGGGGTCGTTGGTGAGGGAGAGGATCAGCTGGGTGTCGTCGGCGTAGGAGATGATGTTGAGGTTGTGCTGGCGTGCGATGGCTGCGAGGGGGCTCATGTAGACGTTGAAGAGTGTTGGGCTGAGCGAGGAGCCTTGAGGAACGCCGCAGATGACTTCGGTGGCCTCCGATCTGAACGGGGGGAGGCGGACTCTCTGTGTCCTTCCAGGGAGGAAGGAGATGATCCACTCCAGTGCCTTCTCCTGGATTTCGACGTTGCTGAGGCGCTGTACTAGGGTACGGTGGCAGACAGTGTCGAAGGCCGCGAAGAGGTCCAGGAGGATGAGGGCCGCTGTTTCTCCGTTGTCGAGCAGGGCTCGGATGTCATCGGTAGCTGCGATCAGGGCGGTCTCGGTGCTGTCGTTGGGCCGGAAGCCAGACTGCGAGAGGTCGAGGGAACCGTTCGTCTCGAGGAAGGCGGCCAGTTGCTTGTTGACGGTCTTCTCGATGACTTTTGCCGGAAACGGGAGCAGCGAGATGGGGCGGTAGTTCTTGAGGTCGGTGGGGTCGGCTGATGGTTTCTTGAGTAGAGCGCTGAGTTCGGCGTGCTTTCAGCTCTCCGGGAAGGTGGCGATGTCGAAGGAGGTGTTGATGATGTCCCGCAGGTGGGGTGCGATGACAGTGTCGGCCTTGTTGAAGACGTGGTGAGGGCAGGGGTCTGTCGGAGATCCGGAGTGGATGGAGTTCATCGTGCGGATGGTGTCTTCGGTGCTGATCGGGGTCAAGGCGCGGAGGGTGGTGGTGGGGGGCGGTGGTTCGGTCGTGGCGTGCGTCGGTTGAGTGCTGAAGCTGTTGTGGATGTCCGCGATCTTGTTGTGGAAGTAGGAGGCGAGGGAGTTGCAGAGGTCTTGCGAAGGGGTGATGTCGTTGTTTCCGGCGTTGGGGTTGAAGAGCTCTTTCACGATGTTGAAGAGTTCCTTGCTGTTGTGTGCGTTGTTGTCCAGTCGTTCCTTGAATGCGGTTTTCTTGGTGGCGTGGATCAGTTGGTGGTGTTTTTGGGTGGCGAGCTTGAGGGCAGTCATGTTGTCCGGTGTTGGGTCTCTGCGCCAGGTTTTCTCGAGTGCTCTGCAGTTCTTCTTGGAGCTCTTGAGTTCGTCGTTAAACCATGGGGCTTTCTTTCTGCCGGGTCTGCTCGGCGGGGTCTTCAGAGGGGCGAGGTCGTCTGCGCAGTCGCTGATCCATTTCGTGAGGTTGGTGGCCGCTTGGCTGGGGTTCGTTGTGCTGGTGGGAGGGTTCTTGCTCAGGGAAGTAGCGAGCTGGTCTGCAGTGATCTTGTTCCAGCTTCTGCGGGGAACCTGTTGCTGGTGATGGTGGAGCGTGGTCCTTCTGAAGCTGAAGTGGACGCAGCTGTGGTCCGTCCAGTGGAGTCCCGTGGCGTGGCTGTAGGCGATGTCCTTGCTGGAAGAGAAGACCGGGTCGAGTGTGTGTCTGGCGTAGTGGGTGGGGGAGGTCACCAGTTGCTTGAGTCCGAGGTTGGCGAGGTTGTCCAGCAGGGTGGTGGTGTTGCGGTCGTTGTTGTTCTCCAGGTGGAAGTTGAGGTCCCCGAGGAGGATGTAGTCAGCGGAGAGGAGGGCGTGCGGGCTGATGAACTCGGCGATGTCCTCGCTGAATTGTGTGCGTGGTCCCGGGGGTCTGTAGATGAGGGTGCCTCTGAGGGTGGTCTTGGGGTTGATGTGGATCTGGAAGTGCAGGTGTTCGGCGGGTGTGAGGGTGTCGTCGGCGTTGGTCGTGATGCGGATGGTGTTCCTGTGGATGATGGCGATGCCTTCTCCTGTCTGGTTGACGCAGTCCCTCCGGATGATCTTGTAGCCGTCCGGAATGGCGATGGCGATGTCGGGCGCTGAGGAGGCGTTCATCCAGGTTTCCGTGAGGAAGGCGACGTCTGGGGCTGTGGTGTCGAGCAGGTTCCAGAGCTCGACGGCGTGTCTGTGGACGGAGCGGGTGTTGAGCAGGATGCACTTCAAGTGGGTGCTGTTGGTGTTCGGCTTGGTGGGTGCTGGTGTGGCGTGGGTCCGGTTGCAGGTGAACTTGCAGGTGTGGCAGCTGAAGGGTCCGTGGGTGCGTCTCGGTGTGGCTCGGTAGCAACCCGGGGTTCGGCCGGTATTGAGTGCGTTGAGTTCGGCGGCGGCGTAGGTCCGTCAGGACGGCTTTCGTCGGTGGGGGCCAGGGGTCCTGGCACTGGGCGCGGGCCAGGCGCGGACGGGCGTAGACGGGCTTACCTTTGGCGCACCTTCGGCGCTCAATCGGTGCTCCCGCTGGGCGCGTCCGCTGCGCGGTCGCTCTGGGGGCGTCATAAGAAGGGAGCCGGGAGGGAGGGTCCGCTGGGAGGCGGGGAGCGCATGGGCCAATCGGCAGGCGGGGGCCGGGGTCGTGGCAGGTAACGGCGGGAAAAACCTATGCGGGCTTGGTGGGCGGCCCTGCGGCGGCTGGGGCGCCGGGGATCCGAGGTCATTTATATTTGTTCGGCACTAGGGGATTAAGTGATTTGCCTAGAATCACAAGATGTTGAGCTACTTTGCCGAGATTCGAACCCGGTTTCCCAGCTTCGAGGTCGACCGCTCTAGCCATAAGGATACACCAAACCTGCCAAATCACAAAGTGCCACCCTGTGACACGATATCAAGCGCCCATCACACGACCTCCCAGTGATGAGCCGATATCACACGGTGGCAGGGAAAATGAGCAGGAAACCATTGTGGTTTTCCAGTTCGTTTCCCGAGGCTTTGAACTGCCGACGTACATTGAGGGCAGTGGTAGAAGTGGGCAGGAACGGAAGGGCACGGCGTGCTCCTACTTCTAAAAATTATTTCAGTCCGTTCCCCTACTTCTTACTTTCAAAAAAGCATCCCGGGACGGCAAGAATAGTTCTACTTAAAAACGATAACTTTTTTCATTCATCTTCCGGGGCTGCTCGCACTTCTCTGTAGAACGTCAGAGGCTGCAGCAGCCCCTCCCCCACCCCCCCCCCTGAGCTCCACAGAACGAGGGCAGGCCCATTGTCATTCCGATTGAGGCAGATTACCCCCTTTCGAATGACAATGCGCCCGCCCTCTGCCTTCAGCATATCAAGTGCCAGTGAGATCGGAGTCAGTGGCATCACTAGGGGGGTGCGGTGGATGCGGACCGCACCGGGTGACACTGGGGGGGGGTCAGGAGGGCAGGGGCCGGTTAGGCAACAGACGACGAGAGAGAATACTTTTTTTTAAAGGTACCTTGGGTAAGTTGCACTTCGGGACGCCCCCACAGCTACGCCACTGTTTCCTCTGGCTTTCAATGAAACCAAACAGGACTCTTCTCACACTATTGAAGTACTGAGCCCCCCCCCTCCAGAGAGCATTTTTACCCTCATCCATCATATCTACTGTCATCACCATTTAAAAAATCCTGATAGTTTACAGGAAATCCTAACCCAACAGCACCCACCTTGCATTTCAGCACACTGATACGCATTTGTCAGAGAGGGGTAGAATGGTGGGTGTGCCATTCGCAAAACATTTTCAGAAGAAAAAACAAGATGTCAAAGTGACTGACTTGCAGAGCACACTTTACGACCCACATGACATATGAAAGGAAACGGAACATGTAATGGACGTCTACCTTTATTTCACTAGCATGTATACAATTTATCATGCGTTCTGACACAATGTGTCACCTGCTATGCAAATGTAAAAATAAAGACTATCCTGAGCTCCATGCCATACTTTGTGCAACAATAGATTTTGCATTTGTAGATTGTGCAGTAGTGAGTGGGTTTTTTAACACAAATACATTCATACTGATAATCTTGCAGCATTTATTGAGTGGCATACAATTACCAGAAGTTTGCACAAGACAAACCCACATTTGTACACCTCATGTTTTTTAGCGCTGTAAAGAGCAGGGGGTGACACCATGACTTACCGCACTGGGTGACACCAACCCTAGTGACGTCACTGATCGGAGTTGGTGATTACAGAGGAGCTTTCCCTAGACAGAGTACTGTGGGGAACTTGACACCTTGTGTAATTTGTCAATGTTGTACACAGAGTGAACTGGACAAGAGCAGTGACCAGGCAGAAGAGGCAACAGGAAAGGAGAGGTACCAGGGCAGGAGAGGTGACCAGGCAGGAGAAGTAACGGGCAGGAGAAGAAATGGGCAGGAGAAGTAACGTGCAGGAGACGTAACGGATATGAGAAGTGACGGGGCAGGAGAGTTGACGTGTCAGGAGAGGTGACAGGAAAGGAGAGGTGACGGGGCAGCTAGCTGGCTGACATGAATATGAAGGAGCCTTTGTGGGTTTCAGTGAGTCTAGATTCTCCTGAAGAGTCCCTTTCCCTTCTGAGTCCTGCTTAACACATGTGTATTGATTTCTGAACAATGAGAGTAAAAGCATTAAGGTAACATGTTGTTCCTGCTTATATTTCACACACTACATAAACCTGTATTCCCTATGAGTGTTTGCTTTTTCCTGAATTAAACCTCAAAAAAACATGTTTATGCATTGTTTTAATTAAATAACGTTATAAGCTGTAACTGGTCAGTGAAATCCTTAACGTACAAAAAATTGGTATGTTTTACTATTTCTAGCCACACCCCTGACTCCGCCCACTGATTCAATCTTCGGTTATTCCCGCCCCCTGATTCTCCACCCACAGTTCCCCTACTTTTTTTCCCCACTTCGACCACTGATTAAGGGGTGTTAATACACCCCATCGGCGCCAGCCTCAGAAAGCTTTATGGGGGTGGGAGAGATGAGGGATTGGGAGCATGGTAGGGTTCAAAAGTACCCCTAAGGTACTTATTAGCACGCGCCCCCTCCTCACACGGTGACATTTTTGTGCAAGTTGTAGGCAGGACGTTTCATTAGGTACTGTGCTTGTGCGACACTCTCCTCGCATACTGACGGCTCAGTACTGCATGAGTGTGACGGTGTCTGTTACCCCGGCACAAATGCATGTGTCGTTTTTGCCAGTCTGCTTGGCACTAGTAAAAGCACCAGAACCTCTGTCTTATGGGCCAGACCGATGTGAAGCAGCGCTGATTAACGTGAACACTTGGTAAATGCATCATGTTCGTTTACTCCTGAGGCGGAAGCCGGGAGGTGTGTAATTCTCTGCACGTTTTTAAAACAAATTCTCTTTGCACGTTTTCAAAATAGGAATATAGGAAATGTGATTAGCAACTTGCTACCTGTACTATCTGAGCCGCAACCACTGCCTGCATTCAGCCGATTAGGCGCTGAGTGTCCCTGCCCACGGAGGTTGCCGGTGAGAGCAAGCGGCCATCTTGGGGAGGCACACAGGGGGCGGACTAGTCTTTGGGACGCGCTCTGAGGTAGTATAAAGTTAGACGGCTATGTCTCCGCGCAGCGGACGCGAGCAGCAGACGTGCCCTCAACGCGCCGAAGGAGTGCCAAAGGAAAGCCCGTCTGCGCCCGTCAGCGTCCCGGAGGAGTCGGGTGTCAGGTGAGTGGATGATTCCTCCATTCCCACCCCCGGTGGGGTGCTCACATATGAGTCAGCTTACCTAACATCACTAAGGGACAACACTAGCTGTTGCTGTCCTGTGTTCCCCAATAGTTTCAAGGGCAACTTATTTTGCTCTAACTGTGGATGGACACCTATTAACGGCTCATTTAGTAAGGAACTCCCTGGCTCCTTTAACTCCGTTAATCCGAATTTGACCGGGGGTAATCTGCAAAAGAATTTCACTTGCATGCTTTTGAATACAAGGTCTTTAGGCAAACATGCCTTCGACCTTTTTAATTTACTAACCGAGTCAAAGCCCGCGTGTCTTTTTTTAACTGAGACTTGGCTTGGTGATTCCTCTATTCCTGACTTAGCCAATGCTCTTCCCCAGAATTATTATATTTTAAGGAAGGACTGGGTGACGGGCAAGGGAGGAGGAGTTGCAATAGTGGTGGATAGTCGCTACTCTTGTTCAATTGTTCCAACAGATGACATTAAGGGGGTGGAGTCTCTTAGCTTTCGCCTGTCTTTTTCGCCCCATCACTCGTGTTCCGGTTTATTAGTGTATAGATCACCCGGCCAGGCTGGATCCTTTCATGAGGAACTTCACATTGCCATCTCTTCACTAATTATGAAGTTTAAACATTGTCTGCTTTTGGGGGATTTCAACATCCATATGGATGTGGCAGATGCGGTAGATACTATCAAGCTTTTGGATGTTACCAATACATTCGGCCTGACTCCTTATCTTGCCACAGTCACACATAACAAAGGCCATACTTTGGACCAAATTTTTTCCACTATTCCAATTATCGCAGCCCCACCTCTACCAGTGGTGTGGTCAGATCACTATCTAGTGAATTTCGATATCTTACGAGTGTCCAAAACGACCAATAGCGGCCCTAGTCTGCAACCCTCTGCCTCCCCCCGCTACTATCGTGTGTCGCCTGATATGTTAGCCCAGTCCTTGGCTCTACATCCTTGCCAGCTCACTGGCGACCTGGAGGTTGACTTAGATCTTTTTCAGACCTGGCTTACGCTTCGACTAGATGAGCTGGCACCTCCTGTGATTGGCCGCAAAAACAACTCTCGAGCTCCGGCCCCTTGGTTTACTCCGGCGCTACATGAAAGTAGGCAGCTCTGCAAGAAAGCTGAGAGATCGTGGCGCAGAAATTATGATGTGCCACTAAAGGAGGCTTATAAGGAGTGCATTAAAATTTACCATACAGATATCATCCTGGAGAAAAAAGCCTATTTTGCTAAACGAATCGAAGCAGCGGCTAACACTAGTAAGGAAATGTTTGCCATAGTCAGGGAATTCACGTCCCCTTTAACGTCAGTATCCAAATTCTCTCCTTCTAAACTTTGAATTAAACAAATGGGCAATTTTTTTGCTAGTAAAATTAAAAACATCCAGGCTTCATTCATGCTGACATGCCCAGTCAGTGATCCCAGCCCCATCTCTCACACCCCTTTCTCGATTCCCGAGTGTTATTTGTTCATGAATTTTCCCCCCCTCTCCCTACAAACTTCACTGGAATTTCTATCTAAATTAAAATCTGGTTCACCGTCGGATCCTTGCCCTTGTCATTAATCCTATAATTAATCCGGTGCTTAATCGCTCTCTCAGCACTGGTATTGTTCCTAGCTCCTGGAAAAAGGCCCATATCCTCCCACTATTAAAAAAATCCAACCTTGACCCCCTCGCCCATGCCAACTATAGACCCATTTTGTTACTTCCGGCCTTTCCGAAGGTAGTGGAAAAGCATGTCCATTCCTCCCTCTCTAATTTTCTGGAGGCTCATGAAATCCTCCATCATACCCAGTCCACTCTAATATGAGCACGGAAACAGCGCTGTTGGAGGTTACTGAATCTATTAAAGAGGTTTTGGACAACAGAGGGAAGGCGATGTTGGTGCTGCTTGACCTGTCAGCGACCTTTGATACCGTCCCTCACAACCGTCTTCTTTTAAGACTCCAGGAGATTGGTTTGAGAGGGACGGTTTTCAAATGGTTTGTGTCTTTCCTATCTGACCGCCAACAAGCAATCTGGGCCCCTCCATTCTCAGCCCCAGTTCCGCCGTTGGGGGTAGGAGTTCCTCAGGGATCTATCCTGAGCCTTACTCTCTTTAACATATACATGTCCCCCTTGGCGGCATTGGCTGAACTGAATGGAGCCCAGATTTATCTTATGACGACGACACGCAGCTTCTTTTTACTTGTAAGAAGAATACTGACTTTAATGGCGACAATATCAAGAGCTGCCTTGAGGCCGTCTTCTCCTGGTTTCAATTAAATCAATTAAAGTGTAACTCTGACAAATCAGAGGTTCTTTTTTTCGGATGCCCTCCTGATGCCCACTGGACATCTTGGTGGCCTGCTGACATGTTTCCCCCATCAGCTGCTACCCCTATGGCTAAAAATCTGGGTGTGAAAGTTGACAATGGGCTGACTCTCAAACCGCAGATTTTGGGTCTAGTGGGACAATGTTTCGGCCTTTTAAAAACTCTGAGGAAATTTCTTCCCTTTCTGTCTCATGCCCATAGGAGGATTACAGTTCAGGCCTTGATTGGTTCAAGGCTGGATTATGCCAACGTACTATACTTGGGCCTCCCTGATTATCTCCTCACTCGTCCACAAACTGTCCAAAACTCGGCCGCATGAGCAATCTTTGGCCTCAGTCGTAGGTCCAAGACTTCTGCTCTCTTAAACTCGCTCCATTGGCTGCCAGTGCGCAAACGCATTCTCTTCAAAACTCTCACCATGGCATTTAAATCCCTCCATGGCACTGGCGCCTTCTACTTAAGGAAAAGAGTTTGTTTCTACCATCCTTCCAGATCCCTTCGATCCGCCTCTCTAGCACTGCACCTGTTCCGGCAATTAAACGAGCTCGCATTGGGGGTCGCTCTTATAAACGGCTGGCACCACAATTGTCATTATCCCTCCGGAAGCTAGACAACCTGCTCTCTTTCAGGAGGGAGCTTAAAACATGGTTGTTTGGACAATAGTCTCTGTGATCTATGGTTTCTGCCTTACAGGTCTGATAGCGCCGGGACACTCTGCCCGAGTAGCTGAGCGCTTTACAAAACTCCCCTTAACATAACATAACATGCTGGTACCGCACTCGACAAACCTCTAAGGGAACAGAACATTAGGGAGTTTTAAGGTGCCAACGATTAAAACTGGCATGCAACTTGCTTAGTGCTACTGTCAGTGCAGAAGGTGGCCCAGCATCGGAAGCCGCTGTGGGAACCCCTTTGACGGTCTTTGACTATATAACCAAGAGGTGGGGTGGGGTAGGGTGGGGTGGGGGGGAGTGGCGGAGGGGAAGTTTGCAACACCACAAAGCGAGAAAAATGCGAATGTATGCAAGAGACGCGTATATAACCTGGAGCTCTGAAAATCCGCCCTCATACTTAGTCGAAATGAAGGATGTTTCGTCCTCGGTATTTTTAAATCAGTGCACACCTCTTCCCAGGTGTCTCTACAAACAGCTATTTGTGGTTTGGGAAGCACATCTCGTATGCATGCTGGTTGTTCATTAGACACATCCTGCACTCCTGCTAAGGACTCCCAATGCACCCCCAGGGATACCCAGGCCTCAACAGAAAAGAGACCCTCCCCCGAGATTTGTAGAAATGTGTGTGCAAGTGACTGCTGTAGTCCTGTCATTGTTAATGTCTTGCATATGAATTTAATTATTTTATACAATAGAATTAATTTGTTTCTTCTTTTTCTTTTTAAAACACGCACAAAACTGCTGCAGGCACACTAAATAATTGCAGCAATTCATGTTGGTGACATTTTACTGTTTGTTGTTTACAGAAACAAAAGCCTCCCCAATACACATAATTGTATTCTTAATGGACAGCATTGGATGAAAGGGAAATATACTTTATTCATTTCTGCGCTCCTTAGTGTTTGAATATTGCATTTTTATCTAAAAACCAATATATTTGTAAATATTCATATTTAAATGGTTTGTGACCTGTGCAGACTGTATGTACAGCTTGTACCAGGCAGTACTCAAGGGAGTGCACAGCTTGACCTGACCAGAGAGGTGAATGTCAATTTGCAGTGTCTACTAAAATATGCATCATTTGTTTTACTTGATCCAGAAGTTCTGAATAAAAAAGAGACTGCTGTGGGGGAATTAAGAAAGCCCCCCTGTCAGCGTCTACTCTTGAACACATCTCACTACAGCTAGGGCTCTGCTCCAAAAATACCAACACTTATGTACAAACAGAGAGATGCCCCAAACCAGATTGAGGGAAAAGGAGGTGAAGAGAAGCACTAACAGAGTCCAGAAGATCACTGCACAGGCACAGTGAGATTAACACAGGCACCTGAAGACGCAGGAATGTTTCTATGCACTTACAGTCACTTAACACTTAAAGTTTATTATTAAACGACTGCCTTCATTTTAATTATGTTACAAATATAATTATAATATGTCTATCAGCTTCTTCGAAATTATTTTCATGGATAAAAATGAAAGTACTTTTGAGTCCGGGCTTACATCCCCCCACCCGAACAAAAGTGACATAATGGGGAGCCACGGCCAATTGCCAATAGGTCAAGGGAGCCGCAGGTCAAAAAAGTTTGGGAACCACTGAGCTAGACACTTGAAATGCTTGGGCACATGAGACTGCGCACAGTCCCCACCATACACCCAACCTCACGACGGGCCCAAAGGACTCGGCCTCACTATACTTCAAAGTTCTGCACTGAAATCCTCAGGTGCACTTGACTTGACTCCATGAGCGCTTAGGCCCGGTTTCTCACACAATGCACGCCACCTTACATGTATGATAGGTAGCGAGAGGGGACACACACGTCAACTGCCTAAAAACAGCGCCCCCTCTACGTCTCCCCAAAACATGAATTAATTCGCCCCAAACGGCTGCCCCCGTCGCGGCGTCTCGCGGGCCAACGCTCATTAGGCCCGGGGGCCGGCAGACGGTGCTGGCATCAGTCTCTTCCAGGGAAGTAACACGTTGACAAATGCTGCGCCGGCTCTGAGTAAACTCGCAGCGCAGTGCCGTGCCATCCAACCAGCTCCTCCCGGCAGCTCGGGGGAGACGGAAAGGTGAGGGCTGGGGCTAATGCTCCACCCCGCTGAGGCGAGGAGACGGGGCGTGCCAGCAGGCTCTGGGTGAGGCCCTATACGAGGGAGGCAATGGTGAGCATGGTGGAGACGGTAAAGCACCAAGCCGAGGGGGGAGGAGTACAAGCCAAGACATAACAAGCGCGCGCCTTGCGCTACAAGTGGGAGGGGTGGGGGGAGTGCAAGAGCACACAAAGTGTTTCCCTTGCGGGAGCGAGCGAGAGGCACCATGTGCTTGTAAGTTAATTACAAACATATGGTGTCAAGCTCGCTCCCGCAAGGGAATCACCAGAATTGCATGCGTTGCCATTGAAGGCAAAGGAACGTGTGCACGTTTTTAGGGAAAAAGCTGCATCGATGGCTAAAGGTCTTTTTCCAAGCAGCGCATGCGCGCTGCTAGGCGGGACCTAAAAACTAGTGCCAAAAACTAGTAACATAGTGCGCAAGACGATCGTGACATAAAGAACGTGAGTCCCATGCGGAGAACAGTGAACAGTTACTTTGCGGTTTCAATAAACTGGTGGTGCCGGTGGTCAAGTGTAGTTACCAAACGTCAGGCCCATATGGGGAATAGATTGCTACACTTACCGCTTGGGTGTTCATACAATTACCATTCGTTGTGGGTAGTTTGTTTAGTGTAACTGTCCCGAGTATACGTTTTTTAGTTTTTTTATTATCGCGTCTGCACTGTGTGACTCTAAGCACCTCACGTTACTAATCATACTTTATTTAGATATCAACAGACACAACGTCCTCTTTCTATCTGCACTTCACTTTACGTGAAGGTCAACTTCATTTAAAACCGTATACTCGGGACGGTTACACTAAACGAACTACCCACGAGGAATGGTATTTGCATGAACGATGACGAACATATACAAACTCTTTTTCAGCTCAAGCGGTAAGTGTAGCAATCTATTCCCCATATGGGCGTGGCGTTTGGTAACTACACTTGACCACCGGCACCACCAGTTTATTGAAACTGTGAAGTAATGTAAAGCACTGTTCTCCGCACGGAACTCACGTTCTTTATGGCACAATCGTCGTGCGCACTATGTTACTAGTTTTTGGTTCTTGTATACGCTTTGAATTGCACCAGTTTTCCGATAGACTGGCAATAAGCTTGAGTCCCCTATGGCACCATCGTCTTGCGCACCATGCCACTAGTATTTGGTCTTTGTATATGCTTTTAATTGCACCAGTTTTCCGATAGACCGGCAACAAGCACGAGTGGTCATGAGTATTTGAGAACAACGACATGTGATACTCTTGTACATGTGGCTTTAAACGCCCGGGGTTAGATCTGTTCACACACCTCACAGAGCTTTTAGAATGATACTCACCATTTTTTTAACGTTTAGCGTCACTCAGGGGCTATTACGGTTTATAATCAGAGGCTTTCTTCTCTATGAATAGACTGACATAAATTAATATTTAACTTGCAGATAATCCCCAGATAAAGGCCTATGCCGAAATGAATTGGGATTAAAAGAACCATGGGATTTGTGTAACCAGCACACCAGAAACACTGCATTCTGGGAATTGGAGTCCTTGAAAACAAAGATATGAGATAATATTGTGATGTTACAACAACATTAATAATTAAAGTTAATGGATAAAGTGTGTTTCATTGAACTATAGATTAAAAAGTTGAAACCTCTGGGAAGGACATTTTTCTCCAGTGCCCGGGGGACATACCCCATGGATATGGGGATGCAACCCAATTGACAACACCTGGTGGCCCACTGCCCTCGGCAGATCCCCCACCTCCACGGACTGCACCTGGAACCTCGGCATCATACTCAACTCTTCCCTCTCCATGACCCGACAAGTCAACGCCGTCGCCTCCACCTGCTTCAACACCCTCTGTATCCTTCTGAAGACCTTCAAATGGATCCCCCCGAATCAAGGAAGACTGTCACCCACGTACTCATAACCCATAACCAGTAGACTGGACTACAGAAACACCCTCTGCGCCGGGATCAAAAAGTCTCTGCTCCACGAACTCCAGACCAAACAGAACACCACAGCCAGACTTGTCCTTGGCATCCATCGACATGAACACATCACCCTGTGGTATTGGGTTTCGTCAGGTCTACATACTCTGCAAAAACTCTCGAACACCATAGAATAGAAGTTGGCACGGAAACTGGAAAATGCAAAAGACAAGTTTATTAAGACCCCATGGAGTGGTGGTACATTCCTACAGCACCCTTCGGCAATGCAAGAAGTATCACACCGAACATCGGTGCGCGACCTCTTTTATACAAGTTTAACAGTAATAAAAAGGTAGGCGGTATACTCTTTTCACAGTTTAGGTACATATAAGGGCATTTTTGGAACACAGCCAACATGTGGGAGGAGTTTAGTACCACTGGTCAGTTTGGAGAACATTCCTAAGAAGTGACCGCTCATTACCCTAAATGTTCGAGTGCGCATGCGTGAGCTTGACCAGTGCTAAAAATAGCCTGTTGCTGGGCAAGGTGAATGGTCAGTGGTACAGAGGAAGGACAAAAGGGCATTCTGACCACGAGGCCGCATGTTCATACAAAATGGAAGCCAGGAAATACAAAATGGCCCCCGCACGTTTGGTCAAGTTAACGGTGAAAGTTTGTGTAGCTGAGCTAAATGCTAATTCAGTTGCTGCCAAATTACGACAGACGGCCCTTTTAGCATTTAGCTGAAGCTACCTCATAATGGAAGTAATCGGGATACTCGTCATCAATATTAATCATCATGATCTTCATCATTTCTGCGTTAATCATTTGCTCATTCTTGGCAATAGCTCGTTTGGATGGGATACAGGCTGTAATACATACAGAGCATAAGGTAGGGCCACATTGAATACACAAACAAAAGAAAAAGAGTATTCCGATAATCATACATAGGATAGTCAGTAATTTCCAACCCCAGGTACTAAGTAAAGTCCAGAACCAATTAGAGAATGTCCATGTACCATTTTCGGGGTGGATTTCAGCAGCAATTTTGTGCAATTTGGAAATAGCATCATACACAGAAGGTGAATTGTCTGGGACGTAAACACAACAACTACTTCCGATAATGCGGCATGCACCCCCACGATCAGCCAGTACCACATCAAGAACCATTCTGTTTTGGAGCGTTACAATTCTGGTAATTTGGAGTTCCTCAGTTAAGTTCCCTAAAGCAGAGGCAGTTTCATTAGCAACAGCTTCCACAACACGTGTTAGCCGTCTTATTTTCCTGCTGTTTAAGGCAGCACCAACAAAGGAAAACAGGCCTAAATTAAAATCTACATATTGTTGTAAGGAGGTGTCTGTTTGATCTACATTTTCAATTTCTAATGTTCTCTTAACCCTATTTAATATAAAATCATGATATAGTACAAAATCATTATGGTACATAGGCGGGGCAATAAATACAGGGGGTAGTACAAAAGATATATAGCAAGTTCCTAACCACCCAATGGGAAGACGATGATATCCTTTATTACCACAGATAAAGTAAGTATTTTGTGAGGCTACAAAAGCAATACCACTCGGTGTGTCAAATGTGAGAGTAGTATTACACTCACTTTTCCCTACCGGAATTGTTCCTTTATTCCTCACACAAAGGTCAGCCTTAGTATCAATAACCGTATTCACATGTAGAGTGGACATATTTACAAGTCTTTGATTAGTGAAAATACGAGGTGTAGATACATTGTCCGGTCGATATTCTTCCCACTCAAATTTAGTTCCTTCTGCTTGTGGCTAACCGTCTCTATCATTATAGCACACTTTATTTAGTCGAAAGAGTAGTCCACCTTTTGTTGGCCATCTTAGGGTAAAAAGAAGAGTGTACCAAGCATTACAAGAACCATTATGTGAGAATGGAAGAGGAATAAGTGGAGTTCCTCCTTTCTTTTGATGTCCAGGCAACATTCCACATACCCAACAGTTCGAAGTGTTCGTCATATTGTGAGTATGATGCAGAATTTGAATGAAGCTGTTATTCAAGTAAGTCTGTCTATGTCTCTCTTCATGATAAGGCAGAGTAAAATGGAAGTGTTCAGATGGGATTGGAGTGGTAGGCAGTAAATATTCTCGTGCAGGAAGCAATCGTTCTACAGTCCAAGCTATTACTGCTATTACCACTATAGTCGTAACAAAAACCACTGCACCCAGAATTCTTCTGTTTCTCATCGTAGTAGGTGCCATAGTGCAAAGAACAAAGTTTCAAAAAAAATAAACTAAAAAATAAAAATTGAGTGCTGAGATCCGAGGTAGCCGCTGGTTTCTTCTCCGAGATTCAAGACGGGTGTCGCTACACTAGCCAGAACTGATCCCCCCCCCCTTGATATTCTCGGCTTCCGTTTTCACAAACCTCAGAACGGTAACTCAACCAGTCTCGCACAAAATAACTGCTTTCCTTGGACGTAGGTTATATTTCGCTCCTCCAGAAACAGTGTGATCCGGGAAGGCTCCCTCCGTCTCGTGAGACGTAACAGCTGGGCTCTTCTCTGCATTCAAGATGTCTCGATAATCAGACAGCACCGCAGGATTCACCAGATCTGGAGAGACACGACGGCAGTGAGTGGAATGTATCCACCGCTTCTTATTTGTGACTCGCACAGCCGTCCGAGTTGCCAGCAATACCTGTTCAGGGCCACGCCACCTCGGCTCCAAACTGCTGGCTCTCTCGAACACGCGGACCATAAAGTGGTCCCCAGGACGGAGATCGTGAGCCTCTCCAATGGAATTGTCCGGGAGCGCTTCTCGAACCTGTTGATGAATAGAAAGTAAATCATTTGTTAATCGTGCCAAATAATCGTTCATCATTATACAAGGCACATCATGTATCAAACGAGGCTTTGGAACTCCCCAGATATTCATAGGCCTATCAAACACCACTTCATAGGGTGTGAGGCCAGATCGGGAATGTGGCACTGATCTAATAGACAGTAATGCCAAAGGCAATGCGTCCGGCCATTTCAAAGACGTGGATGCCAAGATCTTCGCTAGCTTCAGCTTCAGAGTCGCATTATACCTTTCTACTAGACCTGCTGACTGCGGGTGGAATACAGCGTGGAACCTCTGTTTAATTCCCAATCCTTTCAGGACATGCTCCACTATTTTCCCAACAAAATGAGGACCATTGTCATTCCATAAAAATTTACAAACACCATAGCGTGGGAAGTACTCTTTGAGTAACACCTTAGCTGTTGTCAATGCTGTATTATCCTTCGTGGGGTAGGCCTCAACCCATTTACTGAAAGCACACAGCACCACTAGAACATATTTGAGGTTATTACAGCGCTCAAGCTGGATGTAATCCATCTGCAGTACTTCGAATGATGCAGTAGGTGGAACAAACCCTCCTTTAGGAGTATAAGTCCCTTTAGCAGGGTTGTACTGTAGGCATATCAGACAGGTCTGCACTACTCTTTTGGCCGTGCTGGCAATCTCAGGATGCTCCCAAACTCGAGTAAGCAATTTAGTAATTGCAAGAGCTCCAACATGTGCCAGCCCATGTGTCATTTGAACCATTGCTTGCAAATAAGCGGCAGGCAATTTCCATCTCTCCATATCTTTGCTACGCCAACAACCCTCATCATCCAACATTCCCTCTGTTGCCCAGGTTGCAAGTTCTGCTTCAGATGCTGATTTTTGTATGTCTAATATTTCCTCTCTAGCATCATGCCTTCGCTCAGCTTGTGATCTTACCACATACATAGGAGAGACATTTTGTAACATGGCAGTCTCTCTCGCTATGCGATCTGCAAAAGCGTTTCCTTGTCCTATTTTGTCTGTCACCTTCTTATGTGCACTACATTTGATTATCGCTACCTTCTTTGGACGTAATAGTGCATTCAGGAGGTCACGTACTAATTCTCCATGCATGATATGCACTCCATGTGAGGTCAAGAACCCTTGTTCCTTCCAGAGTAGGCCCAAATCGTGCACTACTCCAAAAGCGTAACGGCTATCAGTGTAGATATTCACACATAATCCAGCACTTAACTCACATGCTTTCGTTAAAGCTATCAATTCAGCTGCTTGGGACAATTTTTGCGGTATTCGTGCTGTTTCTACCACTGTCTTAAGTGTCGTGATCGCATAGGCTGTGGAAGTCGTACCATCTGGCAACTTTAAACACGATCCATCAACCCACAGTTCCCCATCTACATCTGGAAGTGGCGTATCCTGTAAATCGATACGACCCTTTGTTTGTTCTTCAGTTAGAGAAACACAATCATGGTGTTCTTCCTTCTGGGTCTCAGCAACAGGATATGGCAATAAAGTAGCAGGGTTCAAAGTGGCGCACCTCTTCAGTGTAATATGTGACGCCAACAGTGTTAGCTCGTATCCTGTTAAACGAGCACTAGTTAGATGCTTTGTTTTCGTTTGATTCAATAGAGCATCTACCGCATGGGGAACTAACACCAACAATTTGTGTGACAAAACTATCCCTTCACTCTGTCATATAGCTACTGCTGTTGCTGCAACTGCTCGAAAACATCCAGGCAGTCCTCGAGCCACAGGATCGAGTACTGCTGAAAAGTAGGCACAAGGTCTCTGTTTATCTCTGTGTGTCTGCACTAAAACTGACAATGCACACCCATCCTTCTCATGTACATACAGTGTGAAGATCTTTGTATAGTCTGGTGTACCTAACACTGGTGCAGAACAAAGGGCTTGTCTCAATTGTTCAAAAGCATTCTGACATTCATCTGTCCATTCAAGGGGAATTGGTGTAGCTTTGGACAACAACGTTAACAAGGGTTTTATAATGTGCGAAAATCCTAGTATCCATTGCCTACAAAAGGACGTCAAACCTATGAAGGCACGAACATCTTTCTGAGTGCAAGGGACTGGTGTATCTAAAATTGCTTGAATTCGGTCTGATGTCAATGCACGCCCCTCCTTAGACAAAAGATGACCGAGGTAGGTCACCTTTGGTCTACAATATTGCAACTTTTTCCTCGAGACCTTGTGATTATTTTTGGCAAGAAAAGAAAGTAGGGAGAGAGTACTCTCCTCACACTGATCCTGCGTGTCTGCTGCAAGTAAGATGTCATCAACATATTGAATAAGAGCCACCCCAGACTGTAAGTCGAAAGAATCAAGCTGTCTTTTTAAAGCCTGGCTGTAAATACTAGGGCTTTCTGTGTAGCCTTGAGGAACTCGACAAAATCTATAAGATTTATTATTTAATGTGAAGGCAAACAAATATCGACTGTCAGTATGAATAGGAATTGGGAAGAAAGCATTCTTCAAGTCAATAACAGTGAATGTAGTGGATGTAGGTGGAATCAAAGTAAGTAAGGTGGTAATGTCAGACACCACCGGATACTGGGGTACGACTATCTTATTAATTTCTCTCAAATCAATAATGAAACGGTAGATCTTAGTATCTGTGTCTTTCTTCAGGATCGGAAGAATCGGACTGTTACAAACATTATAGGGAACTTCCTCCACCACCCCTACCATAATCAAGTCATTTACAATATGTGTCAAGGCTACTTCGCCTTCTCTGGAGATCTTATACTGTGGTACACGAGGCAAAGACACTCCCTCCTTTACAGTAATACGTACAGGAGGAATAATCATTTGACCCGCATCGGTATCAGAAGTGGCCCATAAAGTGCTTGGAAGAGAAGCTAATGCATCGGCGTCCTGCATGAGGCACGATCTCTCAACCTCTGGGTAGTTCTCATTCAAAATAACCCGCACCCCTTCAGGGGCACAGCGTATGGTTGCTCGAAAATGTTTTAGCATATCAAGTCCCACAATATTATCTGGTGTGTTTGGAGATAACAAAAACGGGCATGGGGCAGTAAATTTATCAATGTGAAATGTAAGGGGTTGAGACAATGGGCTAAGAGAAGGTGTTCCATCAAACCCTATCGATGTAATCGTTTCGCCAGACAGGGGAGCCCTTGGAACCAAGTGTTTGGACAGAGCGCTACGAGTAGCTCCTGTATCGACCAGAAACTGATCAGTAGAACCCAAAACATGTGCTGATATATATGGACCCCTTTGATCGACTGGTACTTCAACCGATCCCACACCCCATCCTACGCAAACCTATGCATATGTATTATCCTGAGACTCAGTAAACTCTCCTTCAGCTATCTGGTACTGATTCCGTCGATCAAAAGTATTATGATCAGCCTGACCACGACCCCTTGCTTCAAACCTACCACGATCATTCGCTCCACCCCTTGGTCCTGAATAACTATTCCGTGACCTTCCACTTCCTCGACCCCGCTGATTACGCTGTTCTCGGAGCACTGGACAATCCGAAGCCCAATGTCCAAACTGTTTACAGTATGCACACTGATCCTCAGAAATATCAGTACGAGTAGAAGACGTACCATACGATCCTCGTCTACCCCTATCATTCCCTCTCGACTGCGTCGCATAAACCTGAGCCAACATCACCTTCGTCTTCAAATCCTTTGCTTTCTTATCACTACTTTCCTTAGCCTCCAATTCCTCATAATACTGAGCCATAGTCAATAAAGAAGCAGGGGTTGCCGTGGTCCATGAACTTTCACTAGTTTTTAAACGTTTTGCGATCTCCGGTAGGAGATTAGCCACGTACTTATCAACGAACAAATGCCTGCCCGTGTCCTCTGTTAATGATTGCCCACTGTAATCATGAAATGCTTCCTCGAAACGTGAAAAGAAATCAGAGACCAATTCATCCGGCTTCTGTTTGCAAGAAGCCAACATCGTCCAGTCAATTTTCTTAGGAGGAACAAGCGTTTTTAATTTATTCAAGATAGCCACCGGGAGATCTAAAATCAATTGACATGGCTTACACGCAGGTTCTCTATCTAAATCAGCTCGGGCTAATTCCTTCCAATCTGCACCTAGAATCGCTCGATCATCAAACTTATGAATCGCCCTCCACATATCAGGAGGCAGTATCAACCCAAAGAAAAGATCAATATCGACTAATGTCATGACACACGAAGAAATAGCACCTTCCACACCTTCATAGAAAGCTGCTGGATTTTTACGGGGGTCAGGCAAAGCATTCTTGAGCGCCATAACGTCCGTTCTATTCCATGGCGTATAAACCTAATTATACACAAAATAACCCTTCGCATCTTTAGACCTCTTATCCTCATCTGTGCCTTGCCCTTTAGGAGGGACATACAAAGGCGCAGCTTCTCGCATAGGCATGACATTAACTGCAGCGCTCTTATCTGTTCCAAAGATAGGGCACTCGTTGGATACTTCCGTTGATCCAGACGTAGACGAACCCGATGCCTTTTTCTCCGCTCGTAGCTGTGTCGCCTCATCCCGTAGCTTGACCAAACGCTGGAAAAACTCATCCGCATCTGCAAGAACAAAAAGACCTTTACGAAAATTCTCACGACCAACTGATATAACTTTAGGTTCCAACTCAGGTGAATATCGTCTAAACCGTTCGACAACTTCATCTCCAAAATGATCTAGAAAATACAATTGTTCTTTTTCAGACCACTTACTCATAAGACCATCAATCTCTGAAACAGTTATAGAATTTGTATTAAGTTTACGAGCAAACGAGCGCAATTCCGTAGCTCGATCAGCAGTTAACCTGATACGCTGATCTCCCTGATCATCCTCGCCCGAGTCCTCATCCGGGGCCGTAGGCGGAACATACGGAGGCGGGCAACGGTCTAATAATGAAAAATCATCTGACTCATTAGTAAGGACAGGATAAAGAGGACGTCGAATAGGAAAGTGACCATTAACTTGCAAATTACGTTCCTGAATCGCCCTCTCTTTCTGTTCCTGCAATTCTTTTTCCTGTAACTGTAAAGCTTTATCACGAGCAGTCTTTCGCTGCTCTTTGTCGGCCAAGGCTTGTTCACCCTTCATTCGTTCACGCACCTCTTTCTCCCACATACGCACACAATCAAACATATCCTGTCTAGACCTGCGCTGAAACAAACACTGCTCCACATATTGAACCTTTCGCAAATCAAACGACCCATGTAGTGGCCATTGCAATTCACGATCAGTTTTCGTATATTTGTGCCAAAATGTACTATACATAATGGGAGGAAGGCCAAATTTAATGTACATTTCACGATTAGGTGTCCCCTCCGGGGGAGCCGGCTGAGATTCATTTAATCGATAACTGGTACCATTTCCAAAACAGCACATTCCTCGAAGTGTGCTTAGAACAGGCATGTCAAAATATCACGAAAAACGCGATATTACATAAAATGGCACTTAAATATGTTTTTACACACTGTGTGCCGTTCAAACAAATACAAAGTCAGAGAAATATCTCTACGTGCCTGTCTATGTGAGGTGCACTCCACATATAACTCAAATCATAGGTCCAAATGTTAGCTAACTCAAACAAATCCAAAAAGCCACAGTAAGTGTCAGTAGACTACCTTACCAATCACAAGCTTACCAAATATTTTCAAACGTCCAGGTTCCAACTGCCAAGTTCCGTAATCGAATCAGCCAAACAGGCACTGCACGACAACCCAGCCGATCAGGATCTCAGTCGAGGACCGGCGCCACCTGGAAGGTCGAGTCAGAAGGAAAGGAAAAAACACCGTGGATGCCAAGACTCGGGTCACTCAGTGGCAGCGTACGCGTCCATGGCGAGTTTCCAAGCCTTCGTCGCGACCTCTCCTTCGGGCATCCGAGTCGCCGATGAGTCCCTTCGTGGTCGCCAATTGGTGGTATTGGGTTTCGTCAGGTCTACATACTCTGCAAAAACTCTCGAACACCATAGAATAGAAGTTGGCACGGAAACTGGAAAATGCAAAAGACAAGTTTATTAAGACCCCATGGGGTGGTGGTACATTCCTACAGCACCCTTCGGCAATGCAAGAAGTATCACACCGAACATCGGTGCGCGACCTCTTTTATACAAGTTTAACAGTAATAAAAAGGTAGGCGGTATACTCTTTTCACAGTTTAGGTACATATAAGGGCATTTTTGGAACACAGCCAACATGTGGGAGGAGTTTAGTACCACTGGTCAGTTTGGAGAACATTCCTAAGAAGTGACCGCTCATTACCCTAAATGTTCGAGTGCGCATGCGTGAGCTTGACCAGTGCTAAAAATAGCCTGTTGCTGGGCAAGGTGAATGGTCAGTGGTACAGAGAAGGACAAAAGGGCATTCTGACCACGAGGCCGCATGTTCATACAAAATGGAAGCCAGGAAATACAAAATGGCCCCCGCACGTTTGGTCAAGTTAACGGTGAAAGTTCGTGTAGCTGAGCTAAATGCTAATTCAGTTGCTGCCAAATTACGACAACCCAACACCTGCGAAACCTCCACTGGCTCTCGGCTGAGAAGACAGTAACCTTCAAGATACTCACCCATGCCTACAAATGCCTCCACAACACCGGACCCCAATATCTCAATGATAGAATCTTCTTCAACGTACCCAAGAGAAACCACCGATCCGCCGACCAGGCCCTCGCCGAACCTCCACACATTGGCAGGGCAAAGAACGGGTGGAAGAACCTTCTCCTACATCGCAGCCAAAGCCTGGAACAATCTCTCGATCAACCTCAGAAGCGCCTCCACTCTGCACGTCTTCAGGAAGACCCTCAACACCTGGCTCTTTGACTGACCGGAGCTGCTCCCCCCCAGCACCTTGAGACCCTCACGGGTTAGTAGAGTGCTTAAAAATTCCCTGATTGATTAATTGATTGATAATAAATCAGTTGTTATTTGTTATACAAACTGCCAGTATTTCTTATCAAAATGTATAGCTGTCATGGTCTTTGTGATGTTTAACAAGATATTTTGGATCCTGAATGTGTGTTGCCTTGTCAACAGCAGACTTGTGTGAGCACCGGTGAAGGCAAACCATTGGATATGATAAAGTGTTCTATGGATGGACATGTTGGCATACAAGGACTAAGGTGGTCGGACATATGGTGGGTTTGTACATTCCTTGTGGTCAATGTGATCCTATTGTGTCTAGCAACTCTTGTTATGGTGTAGATTGCATATGTGGGAACCTTGGTTACCACATTTGGAGGTACAAAGTAGGCCTCATGTTGATAGAGTAATAGGGCGTCATTTATGAGGCCCTTTGTGCCGCGGGAACGTCACCTTTTGTGACGCTGTGGAGGCACAGGAGCCTGCTCCATATTTACCAGACAGCACTAAGCCACTTTTTTTGGCTTCATGCTGCCTCGTAAATACAGTCCACTTTAACACAGTTTTCTGCGTTAACGGGACGTACAAAGGGTATTGTTCGGGGCATTCCCAGCAACATCCATGGCTTTTTGACACTGCCCCAGATTGACGAGAAATCATAAATCTGAGGCAGCGCCAAAAACGTTTTCTTCTCCAGGGGAGGTGTAAGGGAGGCACAACGAGGAGAAATATCTTTATTTCTCCTTGTTTTTCCTCTTTCTATGTGTGCTGCATCCTGAAGCACATATCTCTGTTGGGCAAGATGTACTGCTGAGTGCTATCCAGGGGCAGTCCATGGTAATGGAGCACAGGATGGAGTTCCTGGAGGACATTCACAGTAGTATGTCTGCCCTACAGAGGGCGTTTCAGGCTCTGGCCACCTCACTGTTGACTGCCTTTCCCCATCCCAGTCTTCCAGCCCACCTCCTGCCTCTTCCCCATTCCAAATCCCTTTGACCATACCTGTCCCAAGCAGACACAAACAGTAGCAGACACACAGCTAAACATCCACAAGCACCTCACCATCCCCAAATGCAGCAGAAAAAGCAAGCATGCACCCACCGAACAGATCCTCATCAGGCCCAGCACACACAAACCCACTGAGCATGCACCAACAGACACAGCCCAGACACATCAGACCCCAGACACCTGCACCAACAACAGGCACACCCATGAGAGCTACATACACTCCCTCTCCCTCCCAAATCCCATCCCTTGTCATCTTCCCTGCCCAGGCTCCCATCAAAGTCCCTTGGGTTCCCCTTGGCTTTCCCTCTGCCCCTCTTCCATTGTTGACCCAATCTCTCCCAATACCAACCTCAGTTCTCCTTAGTTTATTTATTGAAATGCCTGTCCTGCCCACTATATGCCCCTTCCTGGGGCTGGTTTCCCTGGCAGTGTTATGTTTGGCAAGTATCGTGGTACAGCAATGTGCAGAGCCACTATTTGAAAATGGACTGGCCATCAGCCTTATTTGATTTTTTGGGTAAATAAAACCTGTTCCAAATTGATGGTACATTACTCCATCCATTCCTTTTCATGCTATTTGCTGTATTGGCTTCAATGAGTACATGCTACTATACTAGAATTAGTTGGAGCTATATTGGTGGTCCTTTCGAAGTGGTTGGTGTGATCTAACCTTTTCACTTGTTGTGGAGTTCCAGCAGACGAGGGGCCATGCTCTTTAATTAGACATGGGGGATGAAAACCAAATGTATGTGACCTAGCATTGTGTGGTTTTGAATGAATTATGTATTTGAGATTGGGCACTGTCTACAACATTTGGCTTGCCCTTCTCCCAATAATGTATGTTGGATATGTGTTAGGCGAGTTGAAGTGTGATATTTGTTAATGCGCACATAGAAGGCGTCAGCATTTGACACCTTTGTGTTGTTCTGCATGTACATGTGTCCATTGGGCAGTGTGTACCTTTCGACTACTTTATGTTGATGTTTGCCAGATGCAGTGATTGCTGTTTGGTTTGTTAAGTTTCACTTACCCATTGCCTGCACATGTGTGGCACTTTGTTGTTCTATTGTTTGTCCCAAACAATCGTCAGTTCCCAGGTCTAGTGCTCATGTGATTTGTCATGCATGTGGAAGATGTAGTGTGGCCCACTGGCCCAGGCTTTAAGTGTTACCCCGAGGGTGGTAGGGGCATCCTGTAGATAGTGTATGGATTGTGATCTTAGAATGTATTTCCCACTGCTTCTATGTTATGGCATTGTTGACATTTCCTTTTGATGTGGGATGTGTGTGTGAGTCGACTACAGCTTTGTAGTAAATGAGCTTTGTTTGACTTTGAGGACACTTCCATACTGATTTATGCTTGAGCTAATGACAGGAGCAGGAATGTGAGCATTGTGATGGTGTCATATTGACTAAGGCATCTTGGTCTGAGTTAAAATGCCCAGACCTCATGGTAGTTGTAGTCATTTCACTGTGACTTTCTCAAAACGTGTAAAATGTTGAGTTGCACAGCTCGTGACAATCCGTAGTGTACTGGCTAAGAAATTAGTTAGATAAAAATGTGTGTGTGTTTGACATTGATCGGTGTGATGCTGTGGAGGAGGTGGTGTTGCTAATCACAGATTAATGCCGACATCACTTTCACTTTAAATGAAATACTGACACGTGTCCATTTGTGTACGTGTGCCTGTGTTGTAGCAATGTTTGTGTCAGGGGGTGCACCTTAATGGTTAAAATTGAAAAATCGTTAATTAACAATGACATGCAGTGCCCCTGTATACGTGTGAGATACTTGTGAAGCCTACCTCTTTGGTTGGTCGACGTGACGCATCATTTTGCAGAGAAACCAATGGGAACATGAAATTGAGTTACTCACCAGCGATGTTGTCCTCGACAGTGCGTGTTTTGGATGTGATCGATAAGGTAGAGCAGCGGCAACAAGGGTAGGAGGTCCTCCATGGCAGCACAGTCAATGTGAAGGTGGATAAGGTGAGTTTGGTCCTTTTATCCCTCCCTTTCTGCCACATTTTGTGTGGAGGTTGGACCGCCACACTTTCACCGGCTGTGATGCAACTCATAATAGGGCAGGAGCTTTGACTGGTGGTCTGAGCCTCATTGGTCCTCTCTGCCACCTCAGCGCTCTGAGATAGCCGGCGGTGTCAGCAGAGCGGCGGCCGCCCTTGCACAGCCGTTCACATCAACTCGTAATAAGGCGGTCTGGATTGCCGAGCTCACCACAGTCGCCATGAAACCCGGGCACAGCAGTCCAGAGACCGCCAAACTCATAATCATGCCCTTGGAGTGTCTGACTGCTCATACCAACGTTTTGGAGATGATAGGCTGATTTAATTTCACACATACGGGGTTTATTTACTGAATTCTCACACAGCTCATCAGGAACAAATGCTGAGCTGTGCTGCGTGAGAAGGAGAAAGCAGAAGAGTGCTATATTTCCAGAGATATAAAACTCTCCTCTCCTCCCCTCACCCGAGCACCAGCACAAAATTAAGCTGCCGGGCACCATGTACACACCTTTGCGCTATAGTTCAAGGGTATCTGCATGAGGCTAAGATAGAATTTGTACTGGAAGGTTACCCTTTCAGTAAAAAATACTAGGCTTGGACTAACTTTAAAACTTTTCCCACTTTGTATGTGTACTGTACAGGAAAAGAAAGGAGAAATAAAAGCATTTCTCTTTGTTAGCACCTATTTTAAACTGGAGTTATTTTTTTTATGTAAAACGCTGTCTACTTTTTTTAGTAGATAGGGTTTTGTATCAAAAACCATGGGTGGTTGCAAGGGAACATCCATGCACCATCCATGCCCTGTTTTGCATTACTTTAAAGTGAATGTGAAGAAATTGGGGGAAAAAGATTTTGCATTGATTTGCATCACTTTTGTGACACGAACATGGCATAAAATCTTACTATATATACACCCCTCTAGGTACCCCAGCAAGAATGTCACATATTTTACATGACTTTTCTTTCTCTGACTGCACAGTGAGACGAGTTTGTAAACACAAATCCTCATGTTAACAGAAATAAACAGAAATTTGTCAGAAGACATATCTTGATATTTGACTTCTGTCTTTGAACTGCATAAAATGTGTTATATCCTGCTTATGTTATCATATCTACCCCTAGCTACCTATCTCCTAGCTGCTCAGCCAGTGTGAGGGTTGAGAGTGGAATGTGGGTGTGACTGGGATGCTTGGAATGCTTGGGCGATTGTGTGGATGAGTGGTGACAGTTGGAAGATGGGCTGAACAGCACCCAGGCGGCTCTTGGTGGGGCTGGTGTAACAGCATTCCCAGGATTAAGGACAAATGTAAATACTTACCATTCTGCAACAAGAAGTCAATAAAGAAACTTACAAAACTCATCTTGGCTACCTGTGGTAAGATACAACATATTGTTGGTGACAACCTGGACCAAGACTCAAGCGTGCTACATGATTTAAGAACCTGTCCAAAGTATGGACATGAAGAACCCAAAGAAACCAAGAGAAACAAAGAGTAAAGTGTCAAGAATGGAGCTCCAGGCAAGCCAGCGTCCTTGTCAGCGGACAGCCCCAGCCTGGATATGCTTCATTAGTCTGCTAAAGATGCCTTTCAAACATGTGGGTAAAGTGGTGTGTGGTTCACTGCTTCCACGTCTTTACTTTATCATATTCTTCATCATTATGGATATTAGTCTACAAGTTATGAAAATGCTGGTACACGCTTATGACATTATTGCAAATCTCAATTGTGCTTCTCACAGAGACTTGTAAAACTGTCTGCCTCCTCGGTGCATCAGTGCATGAAAAAATGTGTGTCTCCACGGAAACAGATTATGGATGTATTTAACTTTGGTTTGAAACAAGCGGCAAACCAGGATAAGTCTTTTGTGCATAAGAAGAGATTTTGCTCGATGTTTTGCAAACATTATGGGTCTCATTTATGAAGCCTTGCGTGAGTTTTGGCTTCTGATGCGTCACTTTTTGTGACGCATCGGCGGCGTAAAACATACCTCCTGATGCGCACTATTTACAAAGTGACGCATCTAAGCAGATGCGTCACTTTTAAACCCCTGAGCTACATTATATCTGCGTCAGGTATAATGTATGCAGAGGGGGCGTTCACCCGCAAAAAGCCTCGTAATAGTGACGCAGTGAAATCTATGAGATTTCACTGCGTCACTTTTAGGATGCTGTTGCGTCAAAATCTTGCGCCTGCCTCACAGCAGGCGTAAGACTGACGCAAGCCCTTTCACATGGGGCTTTACCCATGTGAAAGGAAGCATTGCTGGAGTTGCGTCACTTTTGTGACACACTCCAGCAATGCGTCACTTTTGCGCCTACAGATACGTCAGAAATACTGACGTATCTGTAACTCCTTGCGACATGATGCGTCATATTATAAATATGACGCATCAATCATGTCGCAGGGAGAGCGCAGTGAAAAGTGACGCATCGCTGTTTTCACGCAGCGATGCGTCACTTTTCATAAATGAGGCCCTATGTTTGTAATTTACTTTACCGTCAAGGGAAACGTGATGTCTGACGCTCTGTTCTGTCTATAGGGGTGTGTTTTCTGGATTCAGGAAATTACTTTTTTTAATTTATCAAATTGGCCATGGGTCCGGTAGAATGTGAGGAGGTACATCTATGGCAGTTCAACCTCTGCTGGGGCATTTTGAAATAGCGCCACGAGTCTTGAAGTTCACACCCATTATTACCTTCACTTTGGAGTTGCGCGTATTCCTCCATGGCACCTCTGTGATGTATCTTCTTCTATGCGCACGGTCAGCTGCTGTGCCAGGCCTTGCAGCGCGCCATGACAGCAAGCCACCCGGCACAGTCGTTACAGGTTGCCACCATCTTTGTTTGGTTTCAGCGCACAACTAGTGGGCTTGGTTTGTCCCGTATGGGCCTTGCCGTGCAGTTTTCCTCATGCTTGAAGCCGTGCAGACCGGCTAAGGGATCTTCATGTGCAGCTCAAAGGCGGAGGTCAGGTGCTTTAGAGCAAAGACACGCTTTGAACCAAGTGCAGCTTAAAACTGTTAAGTGCACACATATGGTACATTTTAAATACTTGTGTCAATTTCGGATTTTGCTTCTTAATTGTGTCTACACGCAGGTTACTCACTACTCACGTTGTTACTGTTAATGATCCTTGTGGCTCACCAAGATGTTCTTGGTTGTCTTGATCCCACAAACACGCTTTCAAGTCCCAGCTCTGTGTTAAAGTTCTGGTAGTTGTACAAATGGACGCAAACACTTTGCTTGCGCTTGTGAGGTCTTTCATTTTAGTGATGTCTTCTGTCAGCAGGTCTTGGGTGACTCTTTAAACGGTCTTGTTGTCTTGCCATGAAGTAAAGCTGTTGGTACATTTCTTTGGAGTCACTACTTTTGAGAGAATAATTTGTTATCTGGGGTACAAAAGACAAGAGTGTGCCTAGGGTAGTAATACTCGGGTGAGAGCTCGCTCACTGGCGATGGGTCACAGTTTAAAAAGAACATATGAGAGACAAAGGAAAAGTGTTTGCATGACTTTGAGTTGTTACTAAAGTAATGATCATCTCTTGTGTATTGTTTTAGTGATGTCACAGTTTAGGTTCCCTTATGTAAGGGAGGTCCTAGTCTTTTGTGGGTGGTGGTCACATTACACTCCCTTACATGAGTAATGGGTATGGAGTTTCGTTCCATTTTTACAGTGCACTCCCTTACATCAGGGTGGTACTGGTTTCTTGGTGGGTAGTTTCACGCTACTTGTGTTGACTATGTTGTGTGTAAGACACCAAGCGCTACACGTTTTGCATAGTTGGTGTGTAAGTCGCCATGCGCTACACGTCCATCTTGTCGGTGTGTAAGTCGCCATGCGCTACATGTCTCGTCTTGTCAGTTTGTTGTGTAAGTCACCATGCGCTACATGTGTCATCTTGTCGGTGTGTAAGTCGTCATGCACTACACTTCTTGTTTGTCTAGTGTGTAAGCTGCCTTCCACAACATGTGTTGTTATTTGGTGTGTAAGTCGACTCGCACTTCACGTTCTGTACATATTGGTGTGTAAGTCACCTGGTGCTACACTTGTACTTTGGTTTTACACCATCACACATGATAGGTCTCATGGGTCATGTCCCATTCACATTGTTTTCACCCTTTCAAACAGTTGTGGGTCATGGGTGTTTGTCTAAGGGTGTGGTCCACCTTTGCTACATTTTACACATATTTCAAAAACTGTTTATTGAGGAATATTGCTTGTCAATGTTTTATTGTTGCTTGTCAATATTTACCTTTTCTTTCAGGTTGCGTAGTTTTCATTTAAAAGGAGGGGATATGTTATTTCCTGCTTATGTTATCATATCTATCCCTGGTTACCTATCTCTTAGCTGATCAGCCAGTGTGAGTGTTCAGAGTGGAATTTGGTGTGACTGTGAAGCTTGGAATGCTTGGGTGACTGTGTGGATGAGTGGTGACAGTTGGAAGATGGGCTGAGCAGCACCCAGGCTACTCCTGGTGGGGCTGGGATTACCAGGAGTAAGGACAAATGTTCATACTTACCATCCAGCAACAAGAAGTCAATAAAGAAACGTACAAAACTAATCTCGGCTACCTTTGGTAAGATGCAACATCTTTCTCTGACTGCATAGTGAGTTTGTAAACACAAATCCTCATGTTACCAGAAATAAAGAGAAATTTGTGAGAAGACATAGCTTAATATTAGACTTCTGTCTTTGAACTGCATAAAATGTAACAAGATAAATACTGAATTTAAACGCATCTTTATGTATTGCTTGGACTTTCGTGGCCCACCAAAGATCGGCTCACGACTCACCAGTTGGCCAGAGGACCCACAGGTTGGGAAATTCTGACCTAAACACTTTCCCCAATCAGTATTGGGTTAAAATAGATTATTAAATCAGCACTCCCCAAAATTAAACAGTTTCAGCAAAGCATTTTGGGCTGGAGTTACAGTAGTAAATGCACTCCCCAAATATAAATCTTTCCCCAATGTTAGAGGCCCATTAGGATCTCGGGCGGTTCGCCACCGCCTACATGGCGGTGGCGATCCGCCCGAAATCCTTCCCCGCCCACCACCCATTCCCCCCCACCACAATACTATGGCGGGTGGGACCGCGGCGGACGGAAACTCATTGACCGGGCGAAAAAGGGTTTAATATGGTGGCGGTGTCTGTTAGACACCGCCAGCCATATTACCATGAGTGCGGAAATATGCCTTCAATGCCGCCACGGAAAGGCATGCGGGTATAGACTGCAGGGGCCAGGTGCGGGCCCCCAGGGACTCTGGGGTGTGGGGGGGGGTACCTATGGTACCCCCCAGCAGTTCCATGCACAACATGGCAGGCACCGCGCGGTGCCTGCCATGTTGTGCATGGAAGTGCACAACATGCCTTCCTGGCATTGTGGTGGGCGTTGCTGAGTGCACCGCCCGCCACAATGTTAGGAATGCAGGATGCGCCCGCCACTGTGGTGGGCGCAACCTAATGGCAGCCACGGGACCCCCGCCCTTATGGCGGGCGGTCCCTTTGTACGACAGGATGGCGGGCAGACATCCTAATGGGGCCCTAGTATTCTTGGATTTACAATAGTAAAACTTCTTTCACCAAAATTAAACATTTTCCCTTATGTAGTGAGTTTGAACTTAGAATAGTAAATCTGACTCTATAAAATTAAATGCTTTCCCCAGTGTGGTTTGGGCTGGAGTTAGAGTAGTAAACATGTGTTCCAAAATCTTCAATATTTTCTCCACTGAATGTGCGTTTGGAGTTGGAATAGTAAAGCTGCCATCCCAAAAATTAAATACTTTCCACCGATTGTAGTTGGCTTCAAGTTAGAATATTAACGATACACTCCCAAAATATAATTCTTTCCCCAATGGTAGTGGCTTGGAGTTAGTAAACCTACACTTCCCCCCCAAAAAGTAATCCCTAATGGCTGATGTGCTTGTTGGGAGAGAAATTTTCCTCGCATGGTGATGGAAGGACATCCCTGCTCCGAGTGCCCCAACTTTACTGATATCTCAATCCTTAATGCTGGTTTTTGTTATAATGTGTGAACACGGATCATGTGTGTGCGCCATGACAAAGGCCTGTTTCACGGATTGCAGTCTTTTTAGACCAGTAGGGGTGCCAAAGTGCTAGCCTCATAGTGGGGAAAAGCTGCTGCCTTTGCCAGTAGTTAAGCATCATGAGCACGGTGGTGGCTGCATACTGTGTAGTGATTAATAGGAATGAACAGGTTATTTTTAACTGTGTAACTGGAGTAAGGCCTACAAGCTTACTCATTTAAAGTTATGCTGCTCTGTATCTAACACACCGTTAGGATACATTGTTTTAGTGGATAGTGCTATACAATGCATGTGTAATATAATATAAATGTGCTGGGTGTATATGTGCCTGTGAATGGCACAATACAGGGATTATGTAGTGCTGTGCAGTGCGTGTGTAGATTATGCATGGGCTGGCTGTATGTAAGCCTGTGAATAGTACAGTACATGGAAAGGTCTGGGTTCCATTTTGGGAGATCCAGGGCTGCCTGGAGGGATAAGTGGAGAGGAGGTAGAGAAATTCCCAGAGATTTTTGTCAATTGCTACATTCCTGTAAACTGGGTGGTATACACAGGAGGAAGGGAGAGCCAGGCTCTTCATACACTTTAGTGATCTTTAATTCATTCAGAGAGAGGCCACTGGATAGGGGCCTGGGCACATCTCAGTAAGGGAACGGGGCTGATAAGAGAATCATCAAGAGTAGGGCTGATACCCTGGGGTAACTTTAGATACACATATAACTGTGGCTGTCATCCAGATGTGGAGCTATGGTCTGTGCCGTGGCCTGTGTTGTGTGGCTATCAGGACTGGAGTCGCTCCTACTGTGACTGACTGCTTTCTGTAGGAGGAGATAACAGAGGAGAGGGCACTTCAAATGGGAGCAGAACCCCAACTCTAAATCACATTTGCTGTCTGGAAATGAACAATAAGAGGGTGAGCTTGAGACCCTCAAAATTGTTAACTATCAAGCAGCCGGTCAGGTTGTCGAAGAGGAGAAGCTCTGAAAGACTTTTGCCTGTGACCAGGACTAGGGTCCATGGGCAGTGGGTCTCCCACCTGAGAGCGGAGACATCCACCAGGGAGTCTACGACAACCTGCCCTTCGAGCATGGAGCACCTGCCTCCTTTCCATGACCAGTGTGCCCTTTGAGAGAGAGAAGAACGTTGGATGAAATGAGGTCCAGTGGAGGGGTCCTACAAGTTTATCCCCCCTGGTGAGAAGTAAGGAGACAACTGTTGCAGTGACCTTGAAGTGATACTTGATCCTTGCCGCAGCGAACAGGCTGTATCTGTGTACAATATGAAGTCAGGAACCCTGTTTGCCAGTTATAACATTAATATTAGTCTTAAAGTAAAACAATCATATATTGATAGATACTGTTAATAAATTATTTTGTCAAATATTAAGCGTAATGTCTTAAGATATTTACAAGTCAATTTTGTTAAATTTTTTCACAAATGTAAAATTTTTGTAAACAATAATTAGAAAGTTAAAAATATTTTACTTTAATAAATAATTATTAATGTAATGTTTGCCATTCAGTTCAATGTGAAGAAAGTCTTTTAGTTTTTCCATTTCACTGCCATTTTGTTTTACAGGAAACTGTACTTTTTAGTCTTTTAGCATATTCAGTAGGCAGCAACGGTAGACAACTATGGCAGTTAAGGTGAAGCAGCTCTGTTTTTCAGGTACAAGTACAAAGGTACACACACAAGTTATGTGTCATTTAGACTGAATTTAATTCAGCTTTCTGCAATGATTACCTGTAGTCTCACACATATTATATTTCATATTCATACAATACATGGTAATTACGTACAGTTCTTAAATTAGTGCTCGGTGATTGTCAAAGAAGAAGGGAGGTTATTTAGTAGGGTGGGGTGTGATTGGAAAAGAATAAGGGACAAAGAAAAGGAATTGTGTCCTGTAAACAATTCTGTATTATTCACAGAGCATTTCTAGTCTATGACAGATCAACGTTGTTCCCTAGAAACACACTATACACACGGGCCCAGTATGGCAAATTTCAATAAGGCGTGTATGTGTTGATGGTGTTGTCGACGTTTCGACCCCCAAAATAAGGGCGGGTAGATCCTCAGTTTGGGGTCTTCTTCAGGACATTTAAAAACAGTGACATTGAGCACATGTACAGGCGGTTGGGTGACGTCCCTTCCGAATTGGGACCTGCGCCTGTTGAGGTGTTCTTAGGTTCTTCAGTTAATAGAGACCATAAGTCAATGCTAGGCGTCCCAGATGACGGGGTATCAGAAATTGAAAGACAAACCGATTGTATCGGTGGGTGGGAGTGGCAAGCGTCCTAAATCCACCGGACGATTCAATCAAGGGTGTAGTGGTCTTACACCATCTGTGTTACACCATCTGTGTTACTGCTGTTACTGCTGACTTGTGTGTCCAGAGGACACACAAGTCAGCAGTAACACAGATGGTGTAAGACCACTACACCCTTGATTGAATCGTCCGGTGGATTTAGGACGCTTGCCACTCCCACCCACCGATACAATCGGTTTGTCTTTCAATTTCTGATACCCCGTCATCTGGGACGCCTAGCATTGACTTATGGTCTCTATTAACTGAAGAACCTAAGAACACCTCAACAGGCGCAGGTCCCAATTCGGAAGGGACGTCACCCAACCGCCTGTACATGTGCTCAATGTCACTGTTTTTAAATGTCCTGAAGAAGACCCCAAACTGAGGATCTACCCGCCCTTATTTTGGGGGTCGAAACGTCGACAACACCATCAACACATACACGCCTTATTGAAATTTGCCATACTGGGCCCGTGTGTATAGTGTGTTTCTAGGGAACAACGTTGATCTGTCATAGACTAGAAATGCTCTGTGAATAATACAGAATTGTTTACAGGACACAATTCCTTTTCTTTGTCCCTTATTCTTTTCCAATCACACCCCACCCTACTAAATAACCTCCCTTCTTCTTTGACAATCACCGAGCACTAATTTAAGAACTGTACGTAATTACCATGTATTGTATGAATATGAAATATAATATGTGTGAGACTACAGGTAATCATTGCAGAAAGCTGAATTAAATTCAGTCTAAATGACACATAACTTGTGTGTGTACCTTTGTACTTATATTTGAGTAATGGATTCTATAATTGTTTTGTAATCGACCACCTCTTTTTTATAACTCTGTACTGACCCAGGTCGATGAGGTAAGGGTTTACCCCATTATTACCTACTACTGTTTTTCAGGTAAGGATATTTATTTTGCAAGAAAAAGAGTGCCGGGTGGATCAATATTAAGGTTTTTTTAGATACAGTAGTTAGTCGAGTTTATAGTAGATTTAGTAAATAAGTAAGTACCTAGTGTTTCGTGTAGTAAGTTTTTCAGGTAATGGTTTCTAGATAGATTATCCTTTTCTGACGTTGGGAATCATTGGCTTTGTGATGAGGATGTATGTATGTTTTTTGGTTACAGCTAACAACAGCTACTTGAAAAAACATTTTTGGATTGAGGATGATTTCTTTTTTAAAGAAATTGGCTTGGGTTCTTTTATATCCAAAGGCTAGCATTACATTTCTTCGCAATTTTGGGTTTTCTGGGAGCATTTTCTTTATGTGTTATAGGGTTACTGATAGATCATGTTTAATGACAGAGCATAGTTTTGTAAACTGTTTGGGATTTTTTTTGCTTTGGATTTCTACTTGTGGAATAGGATTTCTGAAACATGGGTCTTCAGCTACTAAACTGCAGCTACTTTTTAAAATTATCTTGCTACTTTTATTTTAATTATCTTAATACATGTGAAATGTTGGGTTTGGCATATTTATTTTTATAATAGTTTTAACTATTGCTATACATTTAGGATGTTGTATTTTACAGTAATGTAAGCATTAGATTTGTAAATTTCTGATATAGTTTAATTTATATAATTGTTAATACTTTTCAAATTCCAATAATATGTGTTTCGTTTTGAGTTGCATAGGTTTATAATATTTTGTAAAATATTAGACTTTATATAATTCTGGTTTAAAATTCGGCAATGATACAAATATTTTCAGATATGATAACAAGTACATCATAGGCAATGGGCGGGAAATTGATTGGGAAAGTGAATGGGTATAAACAACAATTGCTGAAGTTGCCTCAGAGGATAAAGTAAAGTTAATATGGGTAAATATATATCTTTATAAAGAGTTTAAACAAAGGTTGCTAACTTTTCTGGAAAGTCTAGACCTTCATATACAAGAGCTAAGGGAAGAATAGCCGAAGGGAATACTGATTATTGCGGGTGAATTTAATGTTTGTCACCATTCTGTTGATGACTGTGTTCCTGTTGCTCCGTTTGGGGTTTAAGTTCTTTCGCTTTTTCCCTCTTCGACCGGCTCTGGTCCTCGGGGTTACTTCGTGGCTCTGGGCTCCTTTCTGATTTGCTGTTTTTTTCCTTGCATCCTAGTACTGGCTCCGGTCGCTCTCCACCCCCACCGGCGACGGCGTACCTCACAGAGTTCCATGCATGCAGTGACTCCCTGACGCCCATGCAAGTTGGCTGGTCGCGGTCCGAGGGAAGGCGAACTACTGCAGTTCACCGTCTAGCCCGTGAGAGTCCAGGTTGGGGGTGGACAGCTGCCGATGATTGTCTGGTGCAGAGGTCAGTAGGTTTGATGGACTTCGTGTTCTGGAGGTGAGTGTTTGTTTGAGGATTTTGTCCTCTGATATTGGTTGAGCGGGGGGGGGGCCTTCTTCTTTCGTGGGGTTTCCTGTGTATGCTCCCATAGTGGGTTGTAGCTATTTGCTCCCCGGATTTGTGGTGGCGCCTGGCTTTGTTCCACGGCTTTGTTGGGCTGGTACCAGGTGCGCTAGCGTTGTTCTGTTGTTTTGATCGTGTTTTCTTCCCTTCTTTTCCGGTGCTCTGTTTGTGGTCTGGGTCTCTTTCAATTTTTTTTTCCCTCAACCGCGTCCGCTCTGTGTCTGTGCCTTGGGGTGGCCCTCGGCACATACGGGGGGTATACCTGATTATCGTTGCTCTATGCCTCTGGAATTCATTGCATTTCTGTGTATGAATTGATATGTGCTGTGTTTAGGATTCTGGTGCACTGTGCTTAGTGACTGACTTGACTGTGGCTATTCCTGACACTCCGACTTAACCACATGTGCTGGCTGGCTGTCTTAGTACAAATAGCATGGGAATATATTAACCGCTTGCCTGTTCTGTTATCCTCAGGTGGAGCAGAGATTACTTGTCCGGTACCCACCCACTTTCAGGGCTCTGAAGGTGTTACACCCACTCACCACACATGCACATTTTGCGACGCTGCGGTGGGGGATCCTAGGTTGTTTATCTGTTCACCTGTTTACATGTTTATCTGTTCTTTGTGAATATCTGGACGACGGAAGAGAGTCCACCATTTCTATCTTCTTTGATTGACATATGCATGAAAATTCGCATATGTTCTGAGTGTTTTCGAAATCTCTCTGTTCAGCCGCCCTCTTCTCCCATTTACGGGGTCAAGGAGAAATGCAAGGGGACGGAGAGTAGCTGTTCTTTTTTCATCACCCTTTTCCGTCTCTTCTTCTTTTCAGTCAATGGGACGCCAGATACCATAGCACCCAAGACTTGATATACTTTTTTCAAAACTCAGTGGAGGTTGTGGTGGACTGGCATTGGCTGATTGTCTGTGTACATGGCGAACGGTTTCCTTTGGCTTCCTCTGTGAATTAGAATAGCTGACAAGCTGGCTGAATATGCACGTGCAAATGTTTGTGACCATCTCGTGTGTGTCAACTGTGTAACGCGCACCCTTTCCCCATCATTTGTCTGGTACGATTACATTGTTTTCATTGTGGTTATAAATTATTCACGGGCCAGACTTTGCACTGCATCCACGGTGGGAAACATCCTTTACAACGCAACTTTTACCACGCAGTGCCTTTACGACGCAACTTTTACAACGCAAACCATTACAATGCATTGCGCTGGGGGGCGCTCTAGGATAGGGAATAGATTTAATTTACTATCCAACACCTTCCCTACTATCCACTGGGACTGGAGTTGGAATAGTAAATTAAACTATTCACTATCCAGCACCCCAAAGCGCTATGCGTTGTAAAGGCATGCGTTGTAAATAGCGCGTTGTAAAGGCATGCATGGCAAAAGCATGCGTTGTAATGTCATACATCCGTCCACGGTACATACCACACACACCATACACACTTCCTGCTCATTATTCATCATGGGGAATCCTTTAACTAAATATAGTTTGGATAGTTGCCAGCCAGCCCCACCGAAAGGTTCACCTGCACACGTGGTAGCTTTACGCCTAGGACTGAGTTCCATTTTATTTATTAAAAAATGGCATGACTTGACTGCAAATAGGCTGGACTTACAGTTTCCATGTCAAGGTACATATGATGTGAATAAACTGGCGTATTTGAAGCAGATGTTGAGGTTAAAGGGTAAGAAAATTCGACCTGCTGAATGGGAGGCATACTATAGTTGGCAAGGGTTTGTGAAGGATTTACGTGCTACTAATGATATAAAATCCAAGGTTCATAGAGACCTGATCCAGGTTAGAAATGAAGTATTGCATGATATTGCTACAAAACAAATAAATGAGGATTGGAGGCGGACACAATTAGAGGTAGTGGGAGTGTACCCAAGCCTTGCTGTGGAGTAAGAACAGGATGCGGGACTGGAAGACCAACTTTTAGAGGACATTTTGATGGGTAGATTAGGTATCTCAGCTGCAGCAGGCCAACCCACTGTTCTACCTAGTGAGGAACAGAAAAAGGAAGCTAAGTGTTTCACGCAGAGCCTTCTGGATGAGACGTCTAAACGCGTAGATTTGGAAGGGGTCCAAGACATCGCAGTGCTTCAGTAAGTAAGAAAGGAAGCAGCTGCAATTGCTGATAAGCAATCTAAGGGGAAGGACCTATTATTGGCTTGTTGCGCGCAAAATAATATATTACCTCCTAACCTGCTCAATAGCTTATGGATGTAATGTTTTACTGATAGATCTCTAGATGACAATTTCGCGGACGCTACTACTAAATGGCACAACTTAATATGGACTATATGTATGTATGTATTAAACACTAACCACGATGTTGATATTCTGGCAAGGGCAGTTAGTGAGACTGACAAGCAGGTAAATGTTCAGAGGCGGACGAGTTTGCCTATAGACTCTACTCTGCCCCGCCCTCACTCTACTGGGTCTCGGCAGGGTTCCCCAGCCGCGAAAAAAACTATGCTGCTTAGAACAGATACGGAGAAGTGTGAGGAAGGGCTGCGCCAAATGATAGATGAGAAACTAACAATAGACAGGTTTACGGCGGGGAAAGGGAGAGCATACCTAGAAAAAACATTATCCATAGCACGAGCAAAGCTCTTAGAAGACGGTGCAGAAGCACATAGCACATACATACAACAGGCGAAAGCAGGTGGGTCAGGTGCCACGGGAGTCCCCCCCCCTCTGCCTCTACAATATGAATGGGACATAACTAAGTTTAGCTTTGTAGACGCAGACCTGCAAGCATGGCCGGAAGCAGAATTGAAGGACAGGCTACAGTATGCAATTGATAAGCTGCGACAGTGAAAGCAGCTAGTGCACACATTTGCGGTATTAGAAGTGGTTAAATCACTACACCCACAGGCACCGCCAACACTGAATATGCCTTTACGGGAAATACCCCCACCGCCAGGAGGCAGGGATAATGCATATGTATTTGTACCATGGTCCAGGCAAGATATCATGAGTTTCACGAAAGACTTCCCGAAACTCCGTGAGGAACCACGGAAATGGTACACAGAAGTAGATAAAATGGCTATATTAGGGGGACTTTTATGGCGTGACTTTGATACCCTGTTTAACATCATAGTACCAAAAGACCTGTGGGAGGAATGCAAGGGAAAAGTGGAATGGCTGAAAGCAGAGCCACAGAGGGAAAGGGGTGGAGCTCCGGGAGATGAAGTACAGGAGAAATATAATGAAGTAATTAAATACTTAAAGGAAAGAGTACCGGAAAACAAAGTAGATTGGAATAAAATTACCAATACAAAGCAAGAAATAGATGAGAGTGTAAACTCATTCTTTGACCGTCTGTTGCAGGTATATCAGCAAAATAGTGGGTTAAAGAACCCTATGGGAGATGCAATGCCAGCGTTTGTAACAACTTTTGTTCAGGGGTTAAGCCCACCAATAAAAACTCATCTACAGCAATCATTTGTTTGCTGGCAGCAAGAATCGATTGAAAAAATTCTGTCTGCAGCTAGGTACTGTTCTGATTACCATTCGAATGCACAGACGATAGAAGCTGAGAAGCTGAAAAAAGAGAATGTTAGGTTGATGGTGGCGCAGGAAAGATTCTACAAAGGACAACAAGGGAGAGGGAGGGATTGAATAAGAGGGAGAGGGGTGGACGCAACTTTAACAAAGGTTCAAAATCCCTACCCCCACCAGGCACAGCGTGTTTCAACTGCAAAGACCCTAGTTATTGGAGGTCTGATTGCCCACTGCTTAAAAAGAGATACGGGGATGACACAACCTCACAGAACAGGGGGCAGGGTCAGAAAGGTTTTCAGCAAAACCCCCAGCGCCAAGAGTATAGGGACAATGACCAGCACAGACAGGTGCAATCAGATCCCCAAGGTCACCAGGACTGGACAGGGGCAGATGGGTGGGTGCAGAGGGACACTGATTTCCCACCACCGCCACGGCCAAGGAGTTCATACTAGGGGTGCCCGAAAGTGGAAGACTGCCTAATGGCTCAAGCAATTGCAGTGAATCAATCGGGCCCATATGTAGAGGGATCAATTATGGGCCAGACTATACCATTTTCGATTGATACAGGAGCTCAAAGATCAATGCTTAAGGCATCTGAGATGTCTATGGCACCACTTTCTGGGACATTAATAACTGCAGTCGGGATGACAGGACAACCAATAGATGAGTATTTGACTCAACTACTAAAATTAGTGGTGGGCAACATAACTGTTACCCATCAGTTCATCTTCAGCAGATTCTGTCCGGTTAATTTACTAGGTAGGGACTTGCTCTGCAAACTCCAATGCACCATACACTGTTCACCAACAGGGGTTTTTCTGGAGAGTCGCCCAAATGGTCTGATGTTACAGGCTTACATGACATGCCCCAATCCTGCGGTACCCTCTAGGCTACGTGGCACTGTGCCACCTAAAGTGTGGGCCTCAGGTGCTAATGATGTAGGGCAAGTGTTAGATTACCCACCAGTACAAATAAAATTAAAACCCGGAGCCCGTCTCCCGAGAGTACCACAGTACAAGCTTTCCAAAGAAGGGGAGGAGGGGATAACACCTGTCATACAGGATCTTCTAAAGCAGGGTATAATCAGGGAAATACGCTCCAGTCCATGCAACACCCCTATACTCCCGGTAAAAAAGGCATCCAAGGGCCTAGATGGGGCCCCTGTGTACCACTTTACTCAGGACCTGAGAGAATTGAACAAAATAGTGGAGCCCTCATTCCCAGTGGTTCCAAATCCTGCAACAATATTATCCAACATCCCTGTAACAGCTACACACTTTACAGTGATGGATCTTAGCTCCGCCTTCTTTACAATACCACTGCATCAAGACAGCCAGTACCTATTCAGTTTTGTATATCGCTCCAGGAGAATCACTTGGTGCAGGTTAGTGCAAGGGTATACAGAGTCTCCCTCCTTTTTCACAAATGCACTGAAAACAGACTTACAGCTAGATTCATGAAATGAAATTGCGCTCGCAATAGCTGCGAATTCGCAATTCCGCTCGCAATTTGAAGGGAAGGAATTCAAGAAAACCAAACAACCAAAATAGCGAATTCGCAATTTAAAAATAGCGAAATCGCTATTAAATTCGCAGAATCCTGGAGGATGGGCATTTGCGAATCGGAAATTGCGAGGAACCATGGATTCTGCGAATTTAATAGCGAATTCGCTAAAAAGCCATTCATGAAAAATCGCTAAAAGCGAAAAACGTGAAAATCGCTATTTGCGACGCGCAATTTAAGAAGAACTCAAATCAGGTGGTAACCAGTACTGAAAAAAAAAATATTCAAAAAACAGTTAGGTCACTCCCAACAGGTGCAGGGCTGATCAAACACATTTAAGGACATGCAGCTGGAGCCTGGTGAATCCCACAATGCCTGGACTTTACATGCTGGTGAGGCGGCGTAGGCTGCAGCGAGCTGCACGCAACAGACGGAGGATACAGGAGCGGATATTCCGCCAGCGGGTCACCCTTCTGGGCCAAACCAGGGAGCAAATCTATGCCAAGTACCGCCTGAGTGGGGCCATGATAATCAAGCTCATCCGGGACCTATACCCCCTGATGCAGCACCCTACAAGGAGGACCAACGCCGTGCCCACACATGTGCAGGTATTGCGCTGCCTGCCACTCCTGGCCTCCGGGAGCTTCCAGGGGATGGTCGCAGTTGCAGGGGGGGTTTCCCAGCCCACCATGTCCCGCTGCCTAAGGAGTTTCCTGGAGGCAATGCTGACCCGGCTACACCACTATATATCATTCCCCACCAGCCAACAGGACCTCAATGATACAAAACTGCAATTTTACAATGTAGCTCAATTCCCACACGTCATTGGATGTATTGACTGTACGCACGTCCATATTTGCCCACCTGCTGAGACGGAGTACATGTACCGCAACCGGAAATGCTACCACTCCCTCAACATCCAGATGGTGTGCAATGCCAAAACAATAATCACAGACATTGTGGCACAGTACCCAGGGAGCACACATGACTCCTTCATCTTCAGGCACAGCGGCATCCACACACGACTGGCCAGGGGAGACTTTGGGGAAGGACACCTACTGGGTAAGTACACGTGCCCCAAATGTGTACGTTGTGATCATGTAGCTGCGCAGAACAGGCACTCACTCTCTGCTCCTTACATACAGGTGACAGCGGCTATGCTCTACGTGAGTAGCTCCTCACCCCATACCTCAACCCTGCAACTCCACAACAACGGCGATTTAATGCATCACACATTCGCACAAGTAACTGTATTGAGAGGACATTTGGCCTGTTGAAAAGCAGGTTCCACATACTGCACAAGACAGGTGGGGCCATGAAATACGATCCTGAGGTCTGCTGCCGCATCGTGGCCGTGTGTGCCATCCTTCACAACATTCCTACCAAGCGCAGGATCCCTGTTGACATCTCTGGCAGTGATTCAGAAGGGGACAATTGGCCACCTGCACATGTGCGTCACGCATGCGGGGAGAATCCAGCAGAAGGACACAGGCGCCGCAACCAAATCTCCATGAACTATTTCTAGGGCACCCACTCCCCACACCCATTACTCAACTCATGCATGACAACATTAATAATGACATGAGGCACTTTACGTTATTCAGAATTTTAGTTACTGTTACTGCACAATAAACATGGCATTCTGAAAAGTGTGAAAAGATTGACATATTGCGTCATATGTCCAGGTTAGTCTGTATGGCATGCTTGTTGCATCAGCATGTGGCCTCATTGTAATGCACAACAGTTCAGTGGCGTCTCCGGGTAGTTGCCCCTGACCTCCTCTCAACGTCCTCCTCCAGATTCTGCCCTGCGGCAGCAGAGGGCCTGCTGCTGCGGCGGGGTGCTACGACCGGTGGTATGGACTGGCTGCTGTGGCTTGATGTTGCCTCACTGTTGTCGTCTGCCCCCCCGCCTGGCCATGGCCAGTGGCCTGCATGCCCTGCATGGCTGTTGCTATGTTCTCCAGGGCTGTTGCGACATCCTGGCAGCACTGCACCATTTGGCCCTGCATGGCCAGGGAGCGTCGCGAGAGCTGGGATGTGGCGTTCCCAATAATGTGATTTGACCGCGTGTACGCCGACAGGCGGGTCAATAATTGGCGGTGTCTGCGGCGATTGACATTCCGCTGCCTGGACATTGCCTGAGTGTTGGCCTCCACAGCTGCTGTCATTTGTGCCACATTACGTGCCGTCTTGTCTAGTTGGAGTTGGATGGCGGCTAGGTGTCGGGCCTGGGTCTGATGCACACTCAGCATCCTGCGCTCAATAGAGAGCCCACCTGCTCGCACAATTCTGCCCCTGCCAGCGCGGGATGTGTTGGTGCGCGGCTCCCTGACCAGACTGCTCGTCTGGCTCCTCACAGCCGCAGGGCGGCGGGTTTGTTGGCGACCTGCTGCTGGTGTTGCAGGCCCCACTGGTGGCTGTGTGCTGCGTGGTGCTACAGCAGTGCCTGTTGTCACGGGGGTGGCACGGGCCACAGGGGCGGGTGGTGGGATGACCGGTGTTATGGCAGCTTGCCCTGATGGTCCGGGCTGTGGGGTATGATGTGTATCCCCCTCCGTGTCCTCCGTGTTCTCCTCAATCACCAGGGCCTCGCTCTCTGTGCTGGGGACATCAGCGCCACCTGTGATGTGAAGTGGACGTTGATTAGTGACATGTTCCGTACACAGTTAGGCTTGCTACATGCATGCAGTCTACCATTCCCTGTCTCGCTGCAGGATTGACTCTCACTGGACATGTCAGGCTCTATGGTACAGGATGGTAATTGTGGGCAGACTACATGTCCCACAATGCAATTGCGCTATGGAGCTGCATGATTGGGGTTTGTTATGGGATGCACTGGAGTCATGGACGATGTTAGGGGACAGGGGGTTGCAGTCGCATGGCACTTACCTGGTGTGTCTTGGGTGTGTCGGGAGGAGTCAAGCTGGGTCACACCCACGCAGGCCTGTGGGTTGATGGTCTCCTTCACTTGGTCCTCCAGTGGGGTGTTCGGTTGGACAGTGGGCTCCCCTCCACCTGTCGCTAATTGCTCCCCCAGCCTCTCTGCAATCTTTTCTTTTGCCCGCCCTCTTAAGTCATACCAGCGCTTTTTCAGCTCGTCCACCGAGCGCTGGGTCACCACCACGGCGTTCACTTTGGCGCGGATGCGCATCCATATGCGCCTTTTGTCCGCCTCTGGTACCCTTTGGGAGTTACTGCCAAATAGGCGGTTGTGATCCTTGGAAACTCCTTCAATTAGGTGTTCGAGCTCCTGCTCAGAAAACTTTATTTTGCGCTTTCTCCCACTGCTGGAAGCTCCTGCTGCATCCTGTGCCATGCTTGCCACTGTGGTGTCTCCTGCTGTAGTCCTGTGGGAATGCTGGAGGGGAGCTCTGCAACTGCTGCCTGTACTTCAGCCTCTCACTGCTGAATGAGGGTGGGAGCTGCCTACTTCCTGGTTGTGATGTCATCACTGTGCTCAGGATGCGACTTCAAGTTTTTGCGATCTCGCAGTTAACGAGATCGCTATTTGCGATATCGGTGATTGCGAATTCGCAATTTCAACAGGGGTATCGGCGGAATCTGCGAATTTTTACCGATTTGTGGCTTCTCGCAATCGGCGATTGCGGCCGCTTGCGAATCGCATTTTTAAATCGGAATACTTCATGAATGCCGTTCTGCGATTTCTAAATTGCGATTCGCATTTTCTCGCAATTTAGAAATCGCAGATTTGGACATTGATGAATCTGGCTGTTAGACTCCCTGGTACTTAAGGGAGGCTCCACTCTCATCCAATACATCGATGATTTGCTTTTGGCCTCTCCATCACAGGAGGCCTGCGAGGAGGACACTATTGCAGTCCTCTGTCATCTGGCGCTGAAAGGATACAAGGTGTCCCCAAAGAAATTACAGTTCTGCCTCACTGCAGTGAAGTATCTTGGGCTGAATTGTCAGAGGGGGCGAGAAAATTGTTGCCTGATAGAATTTCCACCATCACTGGTTTTCCCCGTACACGTACACAGAAAGAGGTCCGGGCATTCCTGGGGGTGGCGGGATACTGTAGGCACTGGATACCAAACTTTTCCCTGATTGCCAAGCCACACAAAGAGATTCCTGATAAGGTGCCATGGCCCACAGACTGTGAATTAGCATTCACAACACTGAAAAGTGAATTGGGCGGTGCCTCAGCACTTGGCTTACCGGATTACAGCAAGGAATTTCATTTGTTCTGCCATGAGAAGGGAGGGTGCTCATTAGGGGTGTTAAGTCAAAAACATGGTTCCATGGTTCCTACTACCGTCCTGTGGCTTACTACTCTGCCACGCTAGACCCAGTAGCTTCTGGGTTACCACCGTGCCTCCGAGCGGTGGCCGCTGCAACACTAGCGGTGGACCAGTCAGAGAACATTATATTGGCCCATACCCTTGTTTTACACGTTCCCCATGCTGTGGATATTCTGCTTACCTCCACCAGGACACAGCACTTAACAAATGCACGCCTCACCAGATATGAGCTAGTGTTGTTGGCACCACACATTGCCATCAAGAGATGCACCACCTTGAACCCTGCATGTCTCTTACCAACAGAGCATGCTTTGGAGGATTTTAGCTCAGATGATGCCTTTCATGACTGCACCCTAGCTTTAAACAGGCATACTAAGGTACGTCCAGACCTACTAGACACCCCATTATTGGATGCTCAAGGGGACCTGTTTGTAGATGGGTCATGCCTGAGAGATGAAAGAGGGGATTTACAGACATCTTATGCGGTGGGTACCGCCAACAAACTACTGGAGGGAGGGAGGCTGACAGCTGCCAGGAGTGCACAAGCGGCTGAACTCGTGGCACTGACGAGGGCATGCATTCTGGCTGAGGGTAGAAAGGTAAACATATATATCGACAGCCAGTATGCATTTGGTGTAGTGCACGACTTCGGTCAGTTGTGGTCAATGAGGGGGTTCCTCACATCAGCAGGGCAACAGATACAGCACGCGCAGTTGATCTGTGGCCTCCTCCAGGCGATGCTACTCCCATCCAAGGTAGCCATCATAAAATGTGCTATGTATCAAAGGGCAATGCATTCAAAGACGGAGAGGCAAAGAGAAGAGCACTGACGGGCTGCCAGCTAGCAATGGTACAGGTAGAGAGCAGCAACAAAAAGGTGGACGCTAAACAAGACTCATTGCATTTTGACCCAATCCACATCCAGACACAAGTTGACATTGAGGAGATGACCGGGTGGGCAAAAGGAGGGTGTGTGAAAACAGAGGTGGGATTGTGGACTGGGCCCAATGGGAAGATATGCCTGCCTTCATCAATGCTTCCTTCAATGGCACGTCTCTTCCATGGCCCCTCATGTGGGGAGAGATGGAATGATTAGACTGTTTTCCCAGTGCTGGTATCATGGCAAGTTTCGTCAAGCAGCTGAGAGACTTTCTAGGCAGTGCACTATCTGTGCACAGTATAACACTGGTAAGGGTACCCATACTGCACCTGGTCACTTCCCTCCACCCCATGGACCATTTGAAAGCCTGCAAATGGATTTCATTGACATGCCTCCCACCCACAAGTTCAGGCATGTTTTGGTCATCGTCTGCATGTTTAGTAAGTGGACAGAGGCATACCCCACAAAGAACTGTGACGCATTAACAGTTGCTAAGTGTCTCCTGAAAGACCTGATCCCCAGATTTGGGATCCCAATCCTTCTGGCCTCAGACAATGGGCATGCGTTCATTTCTCAGGTGATAAGGGGTCTATGCAAGGGTCTTGGGGTCACACAGAAATTACATTGTGCTTATCACCCAGCAGCAGCAGGTGCAGTGGAAAGGAAAAATGGGGTCTTGAAGAATAAAATAGGGAACATCTGCGCTTCCACAGAACTGTCATGGGTGGATGCACTGCCAATAGCCCTTCTAGCAATGAGAAGTACGCCTGACAGAATAACTAAGCTGAGTGCGCATGAAATTTTGTTTGGACGACCCATGAACATTGCGGGTCACATGTCCACTGCGCCTCTGCCAATAGTAGACGATCTACTTTTGTGTTACTGTAAAAAACTAACAGAGACATTACGTTATCTTCACCGCCAGGTCCTGCAGGCTCTTCCAGAAGCAGCAACTCTGCCACCACATGACCTGCAGCCTGGGGACCGGATCTGGATCAAGGCCCACACCCGACGGCACTGCCTCCAGCCTAGGTGGAAAGGCCCCTACACCGTCCTCCTGACGACATCGACCGCCGTGAAGTGCGAGAGATTGACTTTGTGGATCCACAGTTCTCACACCAAGCGGACAGGGGACCAGGTCGACGGGCGGCAAGCTCCAGCAGCATCACCAGCAGCACCTGAGGCGGACCATAGGTACAACCTCCGATCCACCAAGAAGGACCAGCCTGACCAGCACGACAGGAGATACGGAAGAAGAGATCTCCTGCTGGTTGCAGGCCATCCCTCCAACAGACGGTTCGACGCCCCACAGGCAACCCTCTGCTGTGCCCAGCAGACACTGCCTCCGGATGACATCATAGAGACACCTGTTTTCTCCAAGTGCCTATCGTCTGTCATGTGCTAGTAACCTCTGACAGCACCCTGCAAAGGCGCCAACGTGTTTTATTACAAATGGTGCTGGTGTCTGTATCACATATAGAGATACAAGACCCTGCTAGTTAGACCTCAAGAGCTGACAGCACAGCACGGTACAGTGAAGCATCAAAAGAACATTGAACTGTGAAAATAGACTCTCTTCAGAACATTGAACTGTGAAAATAGACTCTCTTCAGAACATTGAACTGTGAAAATAGACCCTCTACATGACTACCACCGCAGTGGTAGACTGATGCGAATGACAATAGAAGTGCAAGAGTCAGTATTGGTGATAATTATACGATTGCTGTGGCCAGGAGTGGAAAAGAAGGGACAAGTACAGATGATTGTACCAAAACCACCACTGATGAGCAAATTGGCGGACTTGATACTGCAACAGCTTACATTCCCCACATTTGGCAGTCAAGCACCGGCCCAGGAACTGGCCAACACACGCCTTGACATCTTGGACAGTGTAATATCTGGTTTACAACACATTGGCTGGGGGGCAATAATAGATGTTGTAACCACAGTTTATTAATTATTAATAAAGATAAGAAATGCAGGTTGCACCACCTACAGTACACAGGTGGATAACGATACGGGTGGTGGAAGAAAGAGTGTTATATATAACAATAAGGTCAGCAGTGGCAACATTATCACCAGGAGTAGAGGTAACAACTGTTCAGAGAGTAGCAGTGCCAAATCCCCCAATATTGAGCGGGCTGCAAACACTTATACTGAATGACCTTTCATTCCCAATAGTTGGCTTCCTGCCATCAGCCCAGGAGCTAACAACAGTGCGTACTGAGGTTTTACAAAGTATTATAATTGCCATAGAAAATAGTGGGTTGCATATTGTAGCAGATGTCAATTGGGGCGAAAATAACGGCTTACTATTAGTTCCATAAAAGCATAATAATGCCTAGGCCCAGGACAAATGAGCGTAGATGGCCATATATACTGGCAGCTGTATTATCACCAGTACCTGGGATAGTTCTGACAACCATATTTATAGTGTTTGCAGAAGAGTTTGACATCCCATTTCTTCATGGCAAAATGGGGGATGAGAATAATACAGTCATACAACATGAGGAGCCAAACATAGTTGTGCCAGACCAAATTCTGTTGGGAAATAAGGAGGTTACAGAAGGGGATGACAGAGAATTGTGGGAAGAATATGATAACAATACATATGTTGAAATGCTGAAATTCTATGTACAGATCATGAACATTTCAGGATGCTATGTTTGTACCCACCTACCAACAGATACACAGCACAGCATGAGCTACATTGTATTACCAGTTTCCAAATATATGGGTTGTATTCTGATGCATGAGTTACTCTCCACCGACACAATATGTCAGTATTAGTCGCACCACCAGACACTGGCCTCACGGCAGCTCCAACACTGAATGTTTCCAATATAGCGGGTGTCAGACAGGGTGCCAGGGAGCATAAGAAGAAACTGGCACCATGCAGGAATATGCACCCTACAAGGTCAGACACTGAGATGCTTAGCACATTTGACAGGAGGTCCAGAAACAGGGCTGAGGAGGATGACAATGAGCAGAGCAGAAACAAGGAAGGTAGTATACCAAGGTTTAGAGTAGAAGAGCTGTCCCTAGCCCCATCCTGCATCCTATATGATGAAGGGATACAGCGGGAAAGAGCACCTAAATTACCTTCAGACATAGCTACAGCACATAACTGCTCAACACAGCAGTCATGCATACCCTACCCCTGTGTGTTACAGGATTTACTGCAGGGAAAACAAGGACTGTTGGCATGTAAGGACAGGATGATCAAGATGAGAAGAATAATGGGACCTAGGAAAGTGAACCAAGTTTCTGTGGGCAAAAGTAACTGCACACACGTCACAAGGCTGTCACGTATCAAGGACAGCTATACTGGGTCCTCACCTGGACTGGTGGGTTACAAGGGACTATTTTTTGTCTGCGTACCATGGGCATACTTTTACCTGCCTCCAGGTTGGTACGGCCGTTGCTACCTTGCACCAATAATACCACGTATGGTCCACTTCTCGGACATAGCACAGGTTAGGAGACCAGGTGTGAGGCATATGAGGTTGAAAAGGTCAGCTGGATGGGTTGATCATTTTATGACAGCTGTTGGAGTAATGGTCCCAGGTGCCGGAGTAGTGTACACCTCCCAGAGGATACATGAGTTAGCTAGAATGATTGAGGATCTGGCTGACTCTACTGCAGCAGGACTGGGAAACATAACAGCAGAGCTGTCCGCCATACGGGCGGTAGTGATCCAAAATAGGGTTGCTTTGGACATCATCCTAGCCAAAGAGGGTGGGCTTTGTCGCGTGATCCATCAAAAGTGCTGTTCTTATATACCTGACAACAGCCGGAACATAGATAGGGCAATCCATAACATAAAGGATATTAGGGATGAGACAGAGGGCATACACACTGGTGAGTTTTGGGACAAACTGATGCAATGGATGTCAGGTTGGGGCTCATGGATCATAAAGGCTGTTATCATAATAGCAGCTGTGTTGTTGACACTCTGCATTATGATACAGGTCTGCCCAGTCTGCTGTGCATCCCTTGTCTCCTCCTGCTTACGTTCTATGCACCATGGCCATAGGCCCAGCCATGAGCCAGGGCAACAGGCAGTGACTGAGATGCCTGCCATGGGTATGAATGAGTTGTCACGCAGGGTATATTGATTCAGTATCAGATTTGGGAATGTAGAAGCCATCTTTTCCTTTTGATACCAAATGTAGTATCTGCAGGCCTATTTACTTAGCCTACATCTAAAATCCTCCATCTTGGGAAGTCTTGCCCTTTCACCGTCTGAGAAATGCTGTCCTTGCATTGCTCTACGGCCAGACGAGATACGTGACACACCGCTTGCACAATACATTTTATTAGCAATAACAGATTTCGCAATATTACTCATCGCCTTGCTTATGTCGCAGTTTTGTATGGAAATATACCAGGCCATGGCAGCTCGCATTTTGATTGACTGACCCCAATACTGCCCATTCAGATCACATGATTAGCTACAGTATGTGTGCATCAGATGTATCAAACCTTACAAGGAGATTTCTTGTTACAGATCTTTGTCCATTGGCTGTGGGAATCATGGTGGAGTGTACTACGTATAATACTTCTTGCTACGTGTCATATGGGTGGTCTTGTGGTTTGAGTCTATAAAGTATACCAAACCCATTAAATCTTTGGACATACAAGCTTCTATGCTGATTGTCTCCGTGTTGCACGTTAAATTGCTATTTGTTGTGCTAATAAATATATCATCTTCTGAGCTGACAAAAAGAGCTGTGGTTGTGTTATCTTTCTATCAATTGTTATTCCTTATATTACAGATTTCACTTCTACAGGAACTTTTTCGCAATTTAAGATTCTGCAGTTATAATATACATAGTTTACAAAACTTTACAACACTGGGGACCTTGAGCCTGTATCATATTTTTCTTTTGCTGGAGATGTGGTTGGGTAAGAACCTGAATTTTAATTGTTTCGTATGTGTTAGGGAACCAGGTCACGCCCATGGAGAAGGGAGTTTATGTGGGGTCTCCTTCCATTGGTTTCCACACAAATCATAGGCAATGGGCAGGAAATTGATTGGGAAAGTGAGTGGGTATAAACAACAATTGCTGACGTTGCCCCAGAGGATAAAGTAAAGTTAATATGGGTAAATGTATATCTTCATAAAGAGTTCAAACAAAGGTTGATAACTTTTCTGGAAAGTCTAGACCTTCATCTACAAGAGCTAAGGGAAGAATACCCGGAGGGAATACTGATTATTGCGGGTGAATTTAATGTAAAAATGGATCAAATGAAGGTTTATGGAGTATTATCTGATATTCTTGAGCTGTGCACTACCCCAAATGCTGTATTGCCAATGGTGCGATGCTCTAATGATCCAAATGCTATGTGTGATTGGCTCGTTAGAAATGGTTCAGTAAGTTTAAATGGGCATGTTTAATCAGACAAGCCGGTGGCAAAGACGTTCCCAACAGAATCTTATAAAGTCCCAATAGACTATGCGTTTGTACCTTATGAGGTTTTCAGTCTTTTCAATGATCTTAATATAGATCATTATGGAGGAAGCAATTGCGTGAATACAGTTTCAGGCTAGCACATTTAGGAACAATGGGATTACGATTTCCTGAAACCATCACTGAGGTGGGTTGACAATGACTGTAGAAAGCTTAGGAGAACAATGCGTAAACGTCAGTTAGTTCTCAGAAGGTGTATAAGGTCTGTATATTCTGCTGGGATAAGCAAATTGAAAAAACAGTAAAGGGGTCATATTAAAAGTAAGAAAGAGTCCTTCTATAACCAGAGATGAAATGAGATGTTGACCCCAATGGTAAATGACATATGTAGTACACATGCTGTGTCTGCATCCCACATGATACCAGAAGATGCTTGGAACTTACATTTACAACATCTTTATGCCCCCAATTGGTATCCTAAAACTGAATTATGTAAACGATTCTAAGTTAATTGAGTTTCTTTCCCTGAAAACAATGAAAATATAATGTTATCACTTGGGCGCTCGGTGGCGCACTAGCGAAGGGCTGCCACTACGTGAAGCTCTCGCCGCCCGGCGACTCCGATCCTGAATTTATCCTCATAAATGGCACCCTCGGGGCCATCTAAGGACAGCGATTGATCGGCATGCCCTTATAGCAACTACTGGCCGAATTCAGCCTGATCGGCGGCGCGCTGCGCCTGTGGACTGCTAGGAGATCTTCAGCGGGTGCTGACTGTGGAACTTGCCCTGCGCGAACGCCGGCTGTGGAGATCACGACAGCCCGCGGCGCAGGCCTCAAGGGAAGCAGGCCTCTTCGCCCGGGACTGTCGCGGCCGGCCGCGACTCGGCCTGCTTCCCCGCGCGGCCGTTGCAGCATCGGCGGTGGACCCCAGGCTCGGGGAGCAGCGGTGGATCGGCGGAGGCACACCGGGGCCGGCGGTAAGCAGGGGGGGGGCTCAACTGCCCCCAAGAGGCCTCCAGGCCAGAATCACCTTTGTGGGCCCCGGGCCCTGCACACCCGCCCCCCCCACGCGTCCCTTTGCCGGGGGTTGGTGACGCCGCGGCGAGTTCTGGGAGTCACTTTAGCCGCCTGATTGACTGACTCCTTTGGGCAGCAGGGGCGGCTCGCAAACACCAGCTTGGCCCACTGCCTGCCGCTGCAGCCGCAAGTGGAGCAACTCGCTAGAGCCTACCGGACTGTCCTGCCTGCCCTGTGGCAAACCATCCCTAAGTAGTGGGCTAAACTGCCGGACTGGGTCGGGGGAGGCCTCCCCCGGATGGAGACACTGCTGTCCTGTGGCTTGACCCCCCGGGCGTGCCTGCATTCGTCCTGGGTATTGAGAGGGCCCTCTGCATTGGAGAGCCACAGTGTGCCTGGCACCTACTTTGAATATCACCGCAGTGTGTCGCCGCCATAGTACTGTACTTGCACCGCCAGGGGGTACTTCCTAACGCAATAGAGAAGCAGCTCTACGAGGTATAGAACGCCTTCATGCCGATTTCCCCTGGCGCAGGAGCCACCACCCACCCGCATCAGGGGCTATTAACTAGGCCTGACCGGGCGCCATTATAGGCAAGACCGATGCACGTCAGCCCAAACTCACCTTCGAGGCCTCCAAGAGACAAACCCGGATGGGGAAAGAGCCACCTGCACAAATGGGCGGCAATGGACAACTTGGGGCCCCATTGGAACAACCTCCAGAGATACAGGACATTTTGCAGGAGGTCCGCCAGGGATTTACCACGATAGCGAACAAGGTGGACAGGATGTCTTCGCGCATGGATGCCATGGTCCACGAAATGGACGTGCACGAAGAGTGGATTGCGGAGGCGGAGTGGCGCATATCGGACTCGGATGACATGACTGCCAGACATGCCTCGCAGCTCTCTAGAATGGATAACCTGCTGAGAGTCATGGCTTCCAAGAATGAGGATTTAGAAGCGAGAAGCAAACGTAACAACATACGGATCTTAGGAATTCCGGAGTCGACCAACACCGGTCGCAAGGAAGAGTATGTTGAAAAAATGTTATTGGCGGCGATAGGGTCGGAAGCCTTCTCTCCCCAATTTATTGTCGAGCGGGCGCATAGATCGCTGGGCCCTAGACTCAAACCGGGAGCCACTCCGAGACCCATAATTGCTAGACTCTTGAACTACAGGGACCAAGATGTGGCGCTGAGGGCGGCACGTGGCAAGCAGTCACTGTCGTATGATGGAAATTCCTATACTGTGTTTTCGGACTTCAGGCCTATGGTTCAAGAAGAGTGGCGGAAACTCCTTGAAGTTAAAGTGAAGTTGTGCAAAGCACATATTGACTATGCCCTCCTTTACCCGGCACGGCTGCGACTCACTCATCCAGGGAGGCAACGTTTCTTTACAAAACCACAGCAAGTAGATGAGTTCCTTAAACACCTCAAGCACTCAGCTCGCCCTGAGGAAGAAGAAGAATCTCAGCGGTCGCCGATGGCGGGCGCGAATGGTGAAGAGCAGTAAAGTGCCTTGAACTGTAGCCAATCTCATATTGGACTTTGGTGACTGCGAGTAGTATCATATGAGCTGGGGATCAATGCCGTTGAGATGTGTGTAAACATTGACAGGTGTTCCCCGGGTTGCTAGAAGCTGACTCGCCGGGCCCCCTGTATGCTCGTTGGAGCCCCAGCTTCTGCTGCGCAAGCCCAGAGGGCGAGGGGTAGTTGTGTTGCCGCCTGGATAAAGCCCCCACAGGGAATTCCCCCTGGATACCTTTCCAAATAGTTATGGTAGGGGATGCTCTTTGTTTTTGGTTGGGTGAAAAGGTAGGGAGGGTTGGGAGGGTGTATCATGCTGGCATGTTGGGGTTGCTTCAGTGGGAGGGGTGGGAGGATTGGAGGGGAGACTTGATATTGAAAGTTCGGATTATGGTTAATACAAGCAATTTTAAGACAAGGAAATGCAGGTTGTATCTCAGGATAATTGGAGCACGGAGCATGCCGCAATTGTTATTGGATTTTGTGTGGCACGAGATGGCATGGAACAGCGCCGCATGGCTCGAATTTTTTGTTATCATGCATTCATGGCTAATAGCCCGGGAGCGCAATTAAACGTTCTCACGTGGAATGTCAGGGGGCTGGGAGACCCTAGAAAAAAAAGGCAGGTGTTAGCGTACCTAGACAGGCACCACACACACATAGCGATGTTGCAAGAAACGCACTTCTCACCTCTAAAAACTACCAAATTCGCGTCCAGATGGGCCATGCATAGTGTATTCTCCTCATACTCCACTTATGCTAGGCACACAGCCATATTGATCAAGATGCAAGTGCCATTCCAACTGTTTGGGTCGTCCAGCGATGATCAGGGAAGGTATTGCATGGTTTGGGGGCGCCTGGGCCTAGAATCGGTCACACTAGTGTGTTGCTATGGACCAAATGTAGACCCCCCAGAATTCTTTTCTTCCTTGTGGCAGGCGGCGAGAATCATCTGGTTAAACCATATTATATGGGGAGGAGATTTTAATGTTACATATGCCCCGGCCCTGGATCGGTCACATCCCGCCCCGCACCATCGTACTAAAGCAAGCTCCTTGCTCAAAGATATCATTGCGGATAATCACTTGTTGGATGCGTGGAGACACTTGCACCCCTCAAACAGGGAAGGTACACATTTTATGGCATACGTTGCCACTTGGGCACGGCTGGACTATTGGCTTATATCTCGGGGGCCTGGCCCTGCAATCTGTAAGGTACAACACTTGGCTAGGACGTACTCCGATCATGCCCCTGTTTGGCTTGCTCTCTCATCCGCAGACTTCAGCCCGCCACGTAGCGCATGGCACCTTAATACACCCATGCTATCAGACACAGTCTTCCAAGAAGAACTGCGTGATGAGGTGCAGGATTTCTTCGCACGCAACGAAGGATCGGTACAAAGCATAGAGACTATATGGGAAGCCTTCAAGGTTACAATTAGAGGGTTCTGCATTTCTAAAGGGTCGGGCGTACTTAGGGACATTATCAATACACTTTCTAAGCTAGAGCGCGAACTGCAGACACTAGAGGCGATACTGACATGCACACTGGATTGTGATACGCAGGAGAAATTTAGGTCCAAGCTCAATGAATACCTGGAAGAGGCACAGAGGGAAACACACTTTAGGGGTAAACACTGGCAGGTTCACCGCTATGGAGAGGGTGAGTGCCCTGGTAAAACATTAGCGGATATAATCCGGAAACCGCGTTACTCTAACTATGTGGTAGAGATGGAAAGGCCAGACGGGACGCGCTGCTGTGACACTGCGAGTATACTTGACGGCTTTACTAGCCATTACGAAACCCTATACACCACCTCTGGCTCCCGAGACCTAGATTTGGATGCCTACCTGGGGGGTGTCGCCCTTGGCTGGCTGAGTGACGTGCATCGGGAATTCCTATGCGCACCGTTTGAACTGGACGAAGTTCGAGAAGCCATAATGGGCCTTCAATCCGGAAAAGCCACAGGCATGGATGGCATACCTGTGGAATTTTATAAAACTTATATAGATTTGCTAGCCCCAATCCTTCGCAAAGTCTACGAGGAGTCTTTAGAGGTTGGCTCTCTCCCTCCCTCAATGAGAGAAGCACTCATCATTTCTTTGTTGAAACCGGACAAACCGGCCCATTTATGCGGATCGTACCGGCCGCTCTCCCTTCTTAATTGTGATGCCAAAATCTGAGCAAAGCTCATCGCTAATCGAGTGAGCCTTCTGTTGGAACATCTGATATTACCGGACCAGTCTGGGTTTGTCCCTGGCAGATCTACCTCCCATAATTTGAGAACTCTCTTTACACTGATGCATAACGTTGCCCCTGAATTACCTTTGGCTGCAGTTTTTTTGGACGCCACAAAGGCCTTTGACTCTATCGAATGGAAGTACATTTTTGGGATAATGACACGCATGGGCTTCCCGGCTCTTTTTTTGTCTTGGATACGACTCTTGTATCATCAACCAGGAGCAAAGGTGCTTATCAATGGACAGCTGTCCCAGAGATTTTCGATTACCAGGGGTACACGACATGGGTGCCCATTGTCCCCGTTGCTGTTTGCCCTAGCGACTGAGCCATTGGCGGCGCGACTGCGTCAGCACCACAATGCCATGGCCCTGCAATGCAACATGAGACAGATATTAATCTCTATGTATGCTGATGACATTACCCTATACGTGCGAGATCCACAACATAACTTGAACACCCTTTTGAGAGAATTCATTGTGTTCGGCCGCCTGTCCTGGTTCCAGATAAACTGGGGGAAATCTTGTCTCTTCCCACTGACAGACGCGGTGACGCGTTTTCCTCTAGACTATCCTCTGGAATGGTGCGAGGAGGAGCTAAGGTACTTGGGGTTCGGAATCACCAGAAACATGGAGGAACTCATGAGACTCAACTACTGGGTGGCGCTGTTCCGCATCACTGACAAGGTAGATCGCTGGATAAGGCTCCCACTTTCTACGGCAGGTAGAGCGTCACTGATAAAGATGGTGATCTTGCCCCAGTTGCTGTATTTGTTTTTAAATATTCCATATTCTCCGGGGCGTCCCTTTTTAAAATCCCTCAAATCTGAAATGATCCGATTGGTGTGGGGAGGCAAACAGGCCAGATTGAAATGGTCTGTACTAACCAGGCTTTATGAGTCGGGTGGGTTTGGCATCCCAGATTTTGAGCTCTATTACATTAGCGCCCAGGCACACTATTTATATTTTTGGATTAGGCAGCCCAGGCAAATGCCGCAATTAGCGGCTGAACATTGGCTGGTACATCCCATACCGATAGAGGGTGCCCTGTACATGGTCTTGAATGCCCAAGAGCGCACACAGACCACTGTAAATGCCACGATCACGGCATGGCAGAGGATTGCGCAACTCTTTGACTCTCCCTTACTTTATTCGCAGCTGCTTCCCTTGGCATATCATCCAGACATGCCCCTTTTACAAGAAACCATCTTTCACAAGCTACAGACACGTACGTCCATCAAAACATGGGGGAACCTATATGAGAATGGTCACTTTCGTGATTCCGATAGTGTGTTTCAGTGTGTGCAATGTACTCCACTGGATGTCTTTTTATACATACATCTCAAACAGGGAGTGAGGTCACTACATGCCGACTTTCCCAGTGAACCTCCACTGCTCCCGCCATTACAGGTATTGTTGCAGCAGCCTTCACCTAGGCGACTAGTCTCACTGATTTATTGTGTCACACACACTCGACACAATGTAGAGGATTCACCGTCACGCTCTAAATGGGGAGAGGAGTTGGGAGCTGAGCTAACAGAGGAGCAGTGGGAATATTGCTGTTCACAAACTGAGCGTATATCAGCCAGCAGCTGGCTTAGGATCATACATTATAAATATCTGCATAGACTATACCACACTCCGGCCAGTATGCATAGACATCACTTGCGTGATACAGATAGATGCGATAGGTGCCACGCGCCACAAGCTGATTTTTTACATTTGTCCTGGGATTGCCCAGCAATACGCGAATATTGGGGACACGTCTTTACAGCACTCAATCAGATGACCAATACGCACATGGAAGCTACGCCACTGCTAGCTCTGCTGAGCTACGTCAAGAAGATTCCACTGGTGCACCGCCGCTATACAGCACTTGCATTATTGATGGCCAAAAGACGGATAGCCTGTAGATGGGGCAGGGGAAGGGCACCCAAATTTAAGGATTGGCTTAATGATATGGTTTATTGCCAAGAACAATCTGCTCTTTACGCTGAGCTTTTGCCCAGTGCCTCTAGGCCCAGAGACATATGGTCACCACTTACATCTTACTTGTCGAGATCCACAGAGAAAGCCCATTCACATGCCCCTGTGTAGATAATTGTGTATTACTGCTATTCAGTTCAGCTCATAGGATGTCTGACCCAGGGGACACTGATTAAATGATACCATCGTCAGTAACTGTGGAAATCCTAGCGAGGGGTTATGTCCTGAAGGGGCTCCTCAATATTTCCTCCCCTTTTTATCTGAGCGAAATTATCGGTAGTTATATACGATTATTGTAAGGAAAATCATATAAAAATAAATAGGGAAAAAACAAAAGTTGTAGTATTTGATAAATAGGTAACACATTTACAAGGTTTTTAGATAAGGGAAAATTTCAAGAAGTGAGAATTTATAAATACATAAGTGTCAGAGTTATTAAAGCAAGAGCACTTTTACAGTCAGCTTCTCTTTATAAGTTTGTTAAGACATACAAAGGGTTATCTAATACCGCTTTAGTTAAAGCATTTTTTGCCCAAAATTCCATTGCTAGCACTTATTGGCTCTGAAATTACATTTATAAAAAAGTATTTTAGATCCAGTAAAACGTAGCTGTTTGAAAAGAGTATTTGGCTTGTCAAAAGGAACAATGATCCAAAGTGCATGTTGCAAAATTAACTTATTAGCATGGTCAAATATGGTGGTAATATGTGGTGTTTGGGAGATGAAGTGTTGAAGTCATCCCAAATCTGTTCCTTGGAGGACCAACATAGTGAACTTAAAAGGGGAGAGAAAATTCTTCAAATATATTAAGGATACCAAACAATACTTATCAAACTCAGAAGCTTTTGGAGGATGGGAGACATACTCCCACCAAAAGCTATTAAAACGAGTCCAACCTAATCATGTATCTGCAAAAGGATAGGACTTATTTATATCACAAATCTTCAACTACTTTAACATTTCAGTCTCTGGGTAATTGTGATGTGCTTGCAATTTCTTTTTTTTTACCAGATCCAACTCTTTGATGGTAAATTTAGTTTAGATTTGGATGTAATCCCATTTTGGGGGTGCCAAGTATAGTGGCGATATTTAAATAAAAGCAATATCTTGTAGATGTGACCCAGACAATGAAATGTGCAAGTACACATATTTTAATGCATTGTCTTCTATTTTTAAGTTTGTGTGGTAAATTCTTAAAGCCTTTTTTTTTTTAAATATGTAATTTTGTTGGCATGGACCTGCTAGCCAATGTGTCTTTTTAGATTTCGCCTACACAGAGCTTGTGCTGTGCTTTTCAAAGCTAATTTTAATATAAATCTTAAAAGGGGCTTACATCCCACCATCGCTTTTCATTGGTTCGCGTGCTGTCCACTTACTATTACTCTGTTTCTATTGGCTGCAGCCTGCTGTTCCTTGAGTGTTTCTCTTACCAGTTTCCCATGGCCCAAGTACTGTTTTCATCCGCGTTTATGGAACTTTTCTTGTAAGGTTTTCCCTACGCGTGTATGTATAAACATCTTCCAGTATGATACTGAAATGTCACACATAAACTAATTGCAACTATTGTAACGTGACATATAGCACAGGCAATCCATAAAGTTGGCTGCCCGGTATCATTCATGCGTTGGCCCAACTATCTGCGTCCCTGGTATTTCTTTTGTTCGATTCTACATTCGTAAAGTTAGCATTCTAGTTCTTTTTTAGAAACTAAGCTCATATGGAGATACCCTTCTGAAATGTTCATAGCTTCTTTCAAATTGTAGTCTCACATTAATCTGTAGACGAATTCCGGTTTCTGCTCTGGAAAATATGCATGCAATACTTTGAATGATTGTGTAGATGATGGTGCCCCAGGAAAGCATCTGCAAGGTTTAAATTTTTTTGGGGGTTTAATTTGAATAATACACTGAGGGGCATATTTACAAGCCCCAATCGCCACCACAACGTCACTTTCAGAGACGGTGTGATGGCGTAGGGACTTCGCCTTATTTAGAAGTCAGCGTTAAGACACTTAATGTGGCTTAACGCTGCCTTGTAAATAAGGTCCCCTTTCACACTTCACTTAGCATGAAAGGGGCGGGCAATGGTCGTTGAGGTGGGCATTCCACCACAACACCCATTGATTTTGACGATGCCCCCTATTTACAAGAGCAGCGTAAATAGGAGGCAGCTCCAAAATTAAGACCAGGGAAAGTCTGGTCTTAAACATGCAAAACTAGGAGAAATGCTTTATTTCTCCTTGTTTTTGCTGTTTCCATGTGTGCTGCCTTGCGCACAAAACGCCAACAACCTTCCTGCACATAAAGAATCATTTTAAAAAAAATGCCATTTGCTTCTATGTGTGCTGCATTAAGCAGCACACATACAAGTTACAAAACAGCATTTAAAGATTGTTTATGTGCAGGAAAGGAGACCTTCCTGCGCATAAACAATCTTCCTCTCAACAGTAGCACTCTTGCACTATGGTGCAAGGATGCCTGTGTTGGTGCTAGGCAACTAAATTTAGCGCCAGCGCAGGGGGAAACGCAGGACTGCACCATATTCTAGTAAATATGGTGAAGCCCTGCATTTCTAAAGTGATGAAGCTTGTCATGAGCCTTCATTGGCTTAACTACACACTTTGCCACTTTTTGTAAATATGGCCCGGAGTTTAAAACAGGTCAGAATGGCCAACATTAGCCAGGCTGGCTTCATTTTGAACAAATAGGTGCAACACCATTCTAAAATAGCGGTTACATTTACCTGCTGTTAAAAACTTGCACAACATAGCCTTGAAGCTCCTACTTCCCACCGGAATGTAACAATCTTTTGCTATAGCTGTTGAATAAGCGCGTGTATTTCACCATCCACACTATTGGAAGCAGTAGAAGTTAGCCTTGCGTAGAACCCGCACACAATGTAGATTGTAATATTTCTGTTGAATATCTTTATCCACATTTAATGTTTTTTTGTGTAGAGCATTGAGGACGATGTATAGTTTTCACGCATGCACCTCGAATAGCATTATCAGATACACAGCCTTTTGCAACGTACAGCTATGGTTAGCAGCAAATTACTGTTGCATTAAACGTCTTTTTACTAATTAAGTTAGTCATTGTTCTTTTTTAATATCATACACACAGCCACGACATTCTACTCATTTAAATAAAAAAAAAAGAAGGCAGAGAAACCAACTAAAGGAATAGTTAAAAAAACAAAAAGCAAACCAAGAGGGAAAATGTTTATATTAGTCTCGGATAACTGTAATTACTTTAGCTGCATTGCTTTATTTATTAGCTCCTCTATACGGAAGGGACCATCCATAAGAAAGTCAATCTTGGTACTTCCTTCAAAGGGACAGTTTGAACCAGCTCCATAATACATGTCTCCTTTTATTGGGAGCACATGCAACCCTGGACAATTATTGGACACTGTCAGTGATACAGCGTGTAATCCTCTGTGAAGGGCTTGTTTTTATTTTGCTTTCCCCATCGTTGATTGCTGTGAATCTGTTTGCCTACTACAAAATGCACTTATCTCATTTGTTTTGTTTGTGATCTGAAAACTAGGCAAAAATAATTGAACTCTAAAAATCAAGGGCCAGATGTACAATCATTGGCAACTGCGACTCCCAAATTGCGAGTTGCAATTTGCGAGTCACAATTGCCAATGTACCACAGTGTCTGAGACACTGTTTGCGATTCCCATTGGGGTAGCAAATTACATGCCTCATGCAGATTAATGAGGCTGTCGCAATTTGCAACCCCATTGGGAATAGCTAGGACTCCCAGGGATGGTGGCCTGCTGCGGTCGGCAGACTCCATGTCGGGACTGTTTTTAAATAAAGCAGTTTTTTTAAATGCAGCCCATTTTCCTTAAAGGAAAACGGGGTGCATTTTCTTTTTAAAAATGAAACGTTTTTGTTTCATTTTTTAAGGGCAGGTAGTGGTCCCTGGGACGACCGCCTGCTCTAAAAAATGTATGTGCACCCATTCACAATGAGAAAGGGGATCCCTTCCCGTTTGCGAATGGTTTACCACCCTCTTGAAGAGGGTGGTAAACTGCGAGTGTTTTGCGATTGCAATTGCGTTCACAAAACATTCTTACATTGGGTTCAGACTCTCTATTAGGAAGGGATGCCCTTGGAACGCCTCTTCCTGATAGCGAGTCTCTAACCCTATTTTGCCAGTTGCTATTTAATTAGCGACTCACAAAATAGGGTTAGTACATGGTTCACAGGTTTTTTGAATGCGCAAACGGGTCTAAAACCCATTTGCCCATGCAAAAATCTGTCGTATATCTGGCCCCAAATGTTCAGGACCTGCTTCAAGCACCTCTGGGTGATTTTAATCACAAATTTCGGCAAACACAGTAGCTGATTGCATAAAGAGTGCTGTGAATTAGCAATCACTGCTTTGCTTGTCAACTTGAAAGGCGTGCACTAGAGGAAGCGTTCATAGGCAGTCACTACATTGACATATGAATATCAGACAACACAGGACCCTCGACCAGGTATTTTCCATCATGAAAGTTGTTCTGTGGCGGTTAATAGAAATGCCGTATGATATATGAAGAGATGGAAGCCAAAATTAACTATGTACAAAAAAGAAAGCAAATCCCATTCAATATTTATTTATTTATATTTGTTTATCAAAAATTAGACAACTGAGAATTTCCTCAGGAGAAATTGCTGCAAACGTCTGCCTTCGGAAACAAGCTGGAAGTGCACAGTTTGACCAGTTCACTTGCTCTCTTTTTTTCCTTCCTTTGTATCCAGTTGTATCACACTGCACATTCAGAGTAAGTTATTCAGTTCAAAATCTAGAGAAGATGGTATATAAATTACAGCACCAACATCATACAGTGGTCTTAACATTGTCAACTAAACATAACTCCAATACCCTTTGTTCAATCTACATTCCAGCCTTTCAGATGGGTTAAAGCTCAATATATCGATCAATATACCTAAAGCAATGCACAATAGCCACATAAATGACAAAGATGCAGCCAAACAGAACATCCATCCAAGTCGAGCAATGGACAACAGTGCTTCATAGCAGAAATTAACAAATGGTAAAGTCATTTGATGCTCACCTAATGCTCTACACCTATCAATAACAGGATCTTGTCAGCCACTATTGAGTATCATCCATTGCTAACGGATGAATTAGTCTGTGTTAAGCTTATCAACTAATATTGTGACCTGTTAATGTGACTCCAAGATCATAAAGGCTGTCCACTGTCAAGAAACACTACAAGAGCATCTGAGGGGTTGATTGCGATGTCGTTCGGAAGGGATCTAAATCGGATTCGGGTTTGCCAAATCCGATCCGGAACCCTTGTTGCAGACCGAATCGTACACTGTGTCCAAAAACCGAGTACAATGCCTGGAAACCGTTAGGGCTTTAGGAATCAGATCCAAAAGGCATTCGGACAGGTCGTGTCTTTCGGAGCCAAATCGCACAGCTCTATGGAGTCGGTTTACGAGTGAGTACAATGACCGATTCGGACAGCTATTCCAGATTCGGTTTCTCCGGAACGAATCAGCACCAGGATCTGTCTTTGGGGGCCCATAGCAGGCCTCCCTTCACCCGGGGCCTTCCAATCGGGCCTCTGGGGCTACCCAAGGGACCCCCCCTTTCAAACCATGCACATTGTGGCAGGCACCATGGGGTGCCCGCCACAGGGTGCATGGTTTTCCAAATCCACCCCTTTCTTCAATCGGAGCCTGTGTTCTCTTTCGAAATACAGTCCGACTGAATCATATTCAAAAGCATCCGGGTACATCCAAATCGCTCAGTAAGACACCCCAAATCCGAGTTATCCGGAAAGCATTTCAGAACCGATTAGTTAGGAATGCGTTCCGAACAAGATCGGAATCGGGCTCTTTGTGGTAAAGCTGAGCAAATCAAATGTATGTAACATCAGATTTATGAAAAGCAGTCTTATCTGTTAGGAACATACTATGAGCATTTTCCTTGAATAAAGAAAAGATGCATCAGTACAAGATCTAGACATCTCGCCAGACATTGGGTGCTGAGATTAGTTACTATTTACTCCACCTTGCCTTTCTATGCCCCAGGAAACTCCACAAAATATATGTAAAATCTGAAGACTTGCTTGGGGTTCAACCAATGAAGTATCTCCTCCTCTTTGTGGGGGTGAGGCAGAGCAAAGACCATTGGTAGGTTGATGGATGGCGCAACGTGAAAAGGAGTCACATCGTTTGGCAAAAAGGCCAACTTTATCCTCAACACCAATTAGTCTGAGAAAAAGGTGGTGTAACAGGGCTGAAAGAGGAGAGTCTGTAACTTCCCAATGTGACGAGATGGTGATCATGATGAGGAAGACAGTTTTGCGAGTTAGAAGATCCAACAAGAAGCTGTGCATCATTTTGGATGAAGTACAGGTGAGGAATGTCAAGACTAATTTGGCATCTCCCTGTGGCATCACAAAGGGTTTGGAAGAGAACATATGCCAAAACTTTAAGAAACACAATCACAACAGCTAAGTTAAACAAGGGTGACATTTCCGGCATACAAAAAAAGCCAAATGTGCCGTCAAATAACATTTAGTAGTGCTCACTGTAAGACCTTGCTTGACCAAAGACAAAACAACCAATAAGGTATTTGACAGTCTGACACACCAGGCCACAAATTTGACCCAGCGCCCAGCATAAGGATAATTGTACTTACCCAGTAAGCATCTGCAAGAGGGTGAGAATGGAGTAAATAAGTGTAGTATAGAGATGTCCATGTGTATGAGTGTATAATGTAAGAACTGCAACAACTACAGGTACCCGGGGAGGCGGGAGGGCACATATGAATATACAGCTCTATATGCCAAAAACAGATGCTTACTGGGTAAGTAACATTATCCGTTCGAGGCATGTGTGCTGTAGATACACATGCTTTGCATAGACTATAAAGCCGTATACTCCCAAAGCGGTGGCTAACCTGTAGATGTTGCAGTTGTTTGAAATAGTGTTTTTAGTACTGCTTGGCCTACATTAGCATGTTGATGTGCTAACACCTCTACAAAATAGTGTTTGGTACATGTCTGTGGTGTAGACCATATAGCTGCCTTACATATGTCAGCTACATAGATGTTGCCTAAAAAGGCCACTGCCAATCCTATTTTCGAGTGGAATGCGCTCTAGGAGGTATAGTTTAAGTTCCTTTACCTTTAATATAGCAAGTTTGAAAGCATTTTACAATCCATCTGGCAATACCAGATTTGGGAAATAGGATTGCCTTTGTGGGGTGAAGCAAATGCAACAAACAGTTGTTTTGTGAAAGTTTTTTGTTCTATCAATGAAGTATAGTAAAGCACTTTTAACATCAAGCCTGTGAAGAGCAAGTTTTGCTACAGAATACGGTTGAGAAAAGAAGACCGGCAACTCAACCGATTGGTTTACATGAAAAGCAGAAACTACCTTGGGAAGGAATTTTGGGTTGGTATGGAGAACTATCCTATCTTTATGTAGCTGAAAGAAAGGTTCTTCCAACGTTAATGCCTGTAGCTCGCCAACTATCCTCGGGGTTGTGATAGCAATGAGGAATGCAACTTTCCATGAGAGGAACTGTGAAGGGCACCTGTGTAATGGTTCAACAGGTGGACCCATGAGCCTTGTGAGAATAATGTTGAGATTCCACACTGGGGCAGGGGGAATCCTCTGTGGTATTACTCTTTTTAAGCCTTTCATGAAGGCCTTGATTACTGGGACTCTGAATAATGACAAATGTTGTCTATTTTGTAAGTACACAGATACTGCTGCAAGGTGCAAACAAATAGACGTGTAAGCAAGGCCTGATTGTACCATGGTCTGGTAGTAGCCCTTCTTGCTTCTTTTAGAATATTCACACATTCTGGTGGTAAATTTAAATATTTAGTAATCAACAGGTAGGGACTTTGTCAATTAAGTGTTATAAAGAGATCCAATAACACGATCTCCAGTTATACCCACCCATTTTTTAACCACAAAACCTCACCTTTTACATTAAAGCTTACTCACGGTGGAGTTTTGCCTTTTAAACATCACTCTCTAATCTACCTTGGGGGTGCCTCCCTATCTCTGGACACTACTACCAACTCCAGAGGTTGCCTCAGGATGAGGCTGGAATACAGCACAAATTTGGACACCCAATGATAATGCCATAACGCGTATGTGGGGCGGATAAACAATATATACCGCACTATTTACATAGCGTTTATGAGGGTGATTCATGACTACCTATGGTTGAGTAGTTACAAGTGTCCATTCTCTCTTTTGATTACAAGGTGAATTTAAATAACCAAACTCTATGACTTCAAGAGCCAGATCGCTAAATTCAGCTCTTTGGGATCTGGATGTTTGATTTCTCGATGGCTCTGTGTGAGGAGACTGGAGTTTAGATGTAGTTTTGGATGCGGAACCAGAGACAGCTCCAACAGAGTGGTGTACCATAGTTGACGAGCCCATGTGGGAGCTACTAGAATTAGTGTGAGAGATGTTTGCCTACGTTTTCGAACCACCCATGGAATGAGTGGGAGAGGTGGAAAAGCATAGACAAATATTCCTGACCAGTTAATTCATAGGGCATTGCCCTTTGATAACAGGTGTGGGTACCTAGAGCCGAAGTTTGGGCATTTTGAGTTGTCCGCTGTGGCAAATAGGTCTATTTGTGGAAACCCCCACAGTAGGAAGTAAGGCAGTAGAACTGGTAATTTGTTGTCTTCTCCTGCTGAGGAGATCGGCAATTTGATTGTTTACTCCAGGGAGGTGTTATGCCAGAAGATACATTTTGTGATGTATCGCTCACTTCCAAATGGCTTGAGCGAGTATTGACAGTTGGAGAGTGTGTCCCCCTTGCTTCTGCACATAATACAATGCTGTCATGTTGTCCAGCGGACTAGGACAGTTCTGGCTACTAGCTGAGTCTGAAAAGCTTTTAGCACTAGAAAAACCGCTAAGAGCTCTAGATAGTTGATGTGGAGAGTGCTGTGCTTGTTGCTTCATATGCCTTGTATTATTCAATTTTTTAGATGAGCCCCCCAGCCTGATGGAGATGCGTTTGCTGTGAGTACAATAGGTGGAAGAGGGTCGATAAAAGGCCGACCAGCGGATACGTTTTGTGGGATCCACCACTGGAGAGAGCGAAGAGTGCGGCCGCCTTCCAACACTATATCAGTCAATAGACCCTGTGCTTGATTCCGCTGATGTTCTAAGCATTCTCGTAGGGGGGTGCATGTGAAGCCTCGCATTGGGTACAATTGCGATCCAGGAGACAATCATTCCGAGTAATTGCATGAACATTCTGGCTGCTAATGTCTTGGTGGGTTGAAACTGTAGAATGACAGTTTGAATATTGTGTATTCTGGCTATAGTGAGAGAGGATAGGGCTCTGACTGTGTCTAGATTAGCTCCTAGATAAGTCTGTATCTGTGATGGCTGCAGGTGTGATTTTTGTGCTTTGATGGTGAAACCCAATTGATGAAGGAGATCTATTTTGGTTTGTGTGTGCTGGAGACAGTTGTAGTAAGTACTGGCTTTGATGAGCAAGTCGTCCAGATTGGGGAAGACATGGATTTGTTATCTTCTGAGGTGAGCAGCAACAACTGCCAGGCATTTGGTAAAAACTCTGGGCGCTGTAGTTACTCCAAAGGGAAGTACCTTGAACTGGTAGTGCTTGTTCGCTATCACAAATCATAGGTATTTGCGATGAGCTGGATGAATTGGAACATGAAAATATGCATCTTTTAAATCCAGAGTAGAAATAAAGTCTACTCTTTGTAAAAGCAGGAGCACTTGTTGAAGTGTGACCATGTGAAAATGTTCTGACCGTATGCAGTGGTTTAGCTCTCTGAGATCTAGAATAGGTCTTAAGGAACCGTCCTTTTTGGGGATGAGAAAATGCAGAGAGTAAACCCTGAGCCTTGGTACTATATGGGAACTGGCTCTATTGCCCCTTTTAGTAAAAGGGGCTGGACCTCTTATTTTAGCAAGTGGACATGTTCCGGATATAACTTGTGAGGTAGTGGTGGAAGGTTTGGGGGATTGGTGGTAAGCGCCAGGCAATAACCATGTTGGATAATCTCAAAATCCCATTTGTCTGATGTTATCGAATGCAAAATGGGGTCAGGTGTGGTGTAATCAGGGGCAATCGTGGGCAAGTCACTGTTTGTTGGGGGAAGGGGAGTTTCTAGGTGTGTTGTTTTTACCCCTACCCTTAAAGTTATTGCCTCTATATACTCCTAAAAAAAATCCTTTGGCGGGAGAGGATTGGTTATTACCCTTGTAAGTGGAGGTATTCTGATCTGGGGATGTTGTTTTTGACCCTCCTCTGTAGAAGGAGGGATGAAAGGAGCCTTTGTTGGATGCAGTCTGAAGTGCTCCCATAGATTTAGCGACTTCAGTGTCCTTCTTCATTTTTTCTAACACCTGCTCAACGTTAGGACCAAATAAGTGTTCCTTATCAAAGGGCATGTAAAAGATTGCTTGTTGGACCTCAGTTTTGAACCCTGAGATCCTTAACCAGGCGTGCCTACTGAGTATGATGCTGGTGTTAATTTCTCTAGCTGAGGTGTCTGCAGCATCTAGAGCACATTGAATCGAGGTATTAGAAATTAGCTTACCCTCATTTACTAACTGCCTGATTCATCAAGCTTAATTGCGCTCGCAAAGGGCCAGATTCTGAGAATCTGGCCCTTTGCGAGTGCAATATTTGCATTTGGGATTCATCATCCCAAATGCAAAATTCGCTATTAAAGAATTCACATATTTGCGAGGAATTGCATTTAAGGAATCTCTATTTGAGATTCCTTAAATGCAATTCATGAACCATTTTAAAATTGCGAATTCGTAATTTTGGGCCGCTATTTACCGCGAGGTCAAACCTCGTGGTAAATAGCGAAAACTTCGAAAAATGCATTTAAATGCATTTTTTTAAGTTGCATGTTACACACACACATGTGTGTGCGCAACACCAATGTAGATTACATTTCAGGGGTGCTACAGGGTGTCCTTTGGACACCCCTGGCACCCTTGAAATCGCTATCTTATTTGCGATTAGCTAATTGCTAATCGCAAATAAGGAATAACTCCCCATTCATTCCTATGGGCCTGTAGGCCCATAGGAATGCATGGGGAGTTATTCCTTATTTGCGATTAGCAATTTGCTAATCGCAAATAAGGAACATGTAGGAATCGCAATATTTTTTGCAATTCCTACATGAATCCTGTTTTGCAAGTCCTTAATAGCGATTCCTTATGAATCGCTATTAGGGGCTCGCAAAACGGGAGAATGATGAATCAGGCTGAAAGTCCTGAGCTTTAGCCTTATGCTCATCTGGGAGGTATTGGAAAAATTGTTCCATTTCAGCCCAATGTGCACTGTCATAACTAACTAAAAGGCCCTGAGTATTTGTGATACACCAGTGATTTGCTGCCTGATCAGCTATTCATTTGCCAGAAGCGTCAATTAGTTTGGACTCCTTATCTGGTGGAGGAGCGTCTCCTGATGATTGAGAATTAGCTTGCTTACAAGCGTTTGATACCACTAGGGAATCTAGGGGCAAGTGTCCTCTGATAAAGATAGGGTCTGTAGGAGAAGCTTTATATTTTTTGTCCACCCTAGGAGTTAAGAAACGGGCTCTGACTGGATCTTTAAAGATTTTGTCAGCATGCCTTGAAGCATAGAGAGTGATTGTGACGATCTATGTGTGGATGCTAGTGCCTCAAATAAGAAATCGTCTTCCAGTGACTCTTTATAGAGCTCTACCCCATGGTAATGTGCGGCCCTAGCTATGAGCTCATGATGTGATGCACTGTTGTCTGGAGGAGATGGTTTGGTTGAGTACAAGTCTGGATCAGTGTCATCTGGGGGATCTGGTGTGTAAACTATCCATGGATCTAGTGGATATGCATTACACCATCCTCTGCATCATCGTCGTCAAGATGAGATATAGGAGAATCTTGAGGTGCAGTCTGTAAAGGATTCTCAGGAGGTGACAAGGGTTACTGGATGTGGGGGTGATGGGAAGTGAAAAGGACTTGTAGCCACATTCTTTCTCTTCAAGGGGATCTTGTAGGAAGTGTCCTCCTCTTCTTGAAGCTTGCGTTTGTGAGGTGGTTTTATGTGGATATGACCAGTATCAGGGTTAATATGCAGTCTTTTTTTGATTTGGATCGGGTGTTAATGCAATAATGTCAATTTTTGGATCCAAAGGGGGTATCTTTATGTTTCGGTGCCGAAGTTTTCGGTGCCAATGCTTTCGGCGTCAAACCAGGCTGACCTTTTTCTTGTAGTGTATATCGGCTCCGAGCCGGACTTATGCTTGGAGCCGAAGGCTTTGGGCTCCAATGAGGGTTTTAGTTGACTCAGTACCTAGCCTGAAGGCTTGCGAGGTTGTGTCGGTGCCGGGCCCGAGGGCGGGGCATCTGAAACGTCGTCTCGGTGCCATACTTGGCCTCAAGGCAGAGATGGTATCAAAGACTTATGTTTCTTCGGGACAGTTTGTGGGGGCAAGAGGTCTTCGGTACTCACGTCACCTTGACCCTGCGGCAGCTCCTCGGTTGTCGAGATCGATCTCGAGTTCCAAGCCTGAGTCTTGTTCGGAGAAGACCTCCTCCTCTTCTGCCACTGATGCTTCAATATCTTCCTGGCTGGAGACTTCACCGAAGCTGTCCGGCGTGTCCTTGATACTTTGATGCTGCATTTCCCGACGCCAATCCCGACGATCGCGAAGAGTCTTCTTTGATCGAAACGATCTTTAAGCTTCACAATTTTCTTCCTTGTGCTCGGGTGATAAGCACATGTTGAACACTTCGTGTGAGTCGGTAGGCTGTTACTTCGCATGGCACCGAGGGCCGAATTTAAACGGAGTCCGATCCATCGACGGAGAGCTACCGAGCACAGGTAGGCCTAGAAGGCCGCCCACGAGGTTTCCTGATCGAAGGTCGATTCTGATGTCGAAAACCATACGCGGAGAAGTGGAAACGTGTACGGAAACAATACTGTTGAGGTAGAGAGGATTGAGCATGAGGATGACATGGGACCGATCATTCCTGATCCTCTTTAGAACTCGGAGCAGGAGAGCTAGGGATGGAAAAGTGTATAGCACGACCCATGCTCCACTGTAGCCATTAAGCATCTCCCTGAATAAGTCTTCTTGGGAACACCCGTGAGCAGAAGTGTTGACACTGTGCATTGTCAGCGGTGGCGAAAACATCTGGTCAGGGTTCTCCCCTTTAATAGAAGATGCCCTGTGCCATCTCAGTATGCAAATGTGATTTGTGATGTGCAAGGTGCTTTAGACTGAGTTCAACTGCCTAAGCATTCAAAGAGCTAGGCAGGTGATTTGCCACTAGGGAAATACCCAGCCAACTCAAGAGGCAAGAGCCTCTCAGCTCAGAACCCACACCGCCCTGTTTGCTGCAGAACCACATTGCAGTGGTAATGTTGGTTAGGACCTGTATCAGTCTCTTTGATAAACAGTCTGAAGGAAGGCCTTTAGCACCAGACGATTAGCCTGCAGCTCCAGCAGGTTGATGTGGAGTCAGATTTCCACTGGAGGCCAGAGTCCTCTGATCTTTACCTCTACCAGATGTCCTTCCCAACCTAGCAGTGACGCATCCATCTCTACTGCTAGATCTGGTTGGGGAAGGGAGGGATGTCTGGCACTAGTCCAATTGCAGTTCAGCAGCCACCACTGTAGATCTTCTGCAGTCTCGTCAAAACCTGGTTGGAATCTGAAAGGTTGCTTTGGTGCTGAGCTCACTGACAGTTCAGGTTCCACTGCAGAGGCTCATATGGAATCTTGCATAGTAGATGAGTAGGATGCAGGAGGCAAAGAGGCCAATAAACCTTAGAGCCACTGTCACGGAGACCCCGGTCTGAGGTTGAAACAACAGATTCATAGCCCAAATTATTATTATTATTATTATTAAAAAGGATTTGGTACCGCGCACATACACCAATTGGTTTCTTGGCGCTCGAGACCGGGTGGGAGGAGAACATACGGGGGCAGGGCCGCTAGCCATGCGCCAAACGGAACAGGTAGGTTTTCAGAAAATTGCGAAAGCAGCGATAATCGGTAGACAGACGAATGGCAAGAGGGAGGGAGTTCCAGGTAACAGGAGCAAGAAAGGAGAAGCAAGCTCCTCCATGTTTCTTGCGGTTGAACCTAGGGATGATCAAAAGGTTATGAGCAGAAGATCTGAGGTGACGGGAAGGGACATAGACGTGTAAACGGGAAGAAATAAAAACAGGAGCGCATAAAAACAAGGACTTAAAGATGGTGCAGGCCATTTTAAAAACACACCGCTGTGCAACTGGGAGCCAGTGTAAAGTTTTCAGCAAAGGGGTGACATGCTGATGTTTAGGCTGCCGAAAAATTAGTCTGGCTGCCTGGTTCTGGACCAGTTGGAGTCGGGAAAGATGGCAGGCAGGGACCCCCACGTATAGACAGTTGGCATAATCTAGACGTGAGGTGATGAGGGCAAGGATAACAAGAATAAGGGCCTCTTGGGATAGAAACCTGCGAATCTTCCCGATTCGGCGGAGGTGGAAAAAACAGGCCGAAGTGACGGTGTTAATGTGAGGCCGCATTGAGAGGTCACTAGAAATAGTGACCCCCAAGCTCTTCACTGTATTCACTGGACAAGGAGGGGAACCCAAAGCTACAGGCCAGAAGTTGGGAGACCAGGGAGTAAGAGAACCGCCGGTCACCACCAGCTCCTTTTTACTGGGGTTGAGCTTGAGTTGACTAAGGTTCATCCACTCATAGATGAAGAGCATGGCATTTTGAAAATTAGAACAGGAGGAGGGAGAAGAGTTGAGAGGAAAAATAAGCTGCAGATCATCTGCATAGTTAAAAGCGGTAAGTGAGAACTGACGAAGAGAGACAAGAAGGGGCTGCATATAAAGATTGAACAGAAGCGGGGACAAAGCAGAACCCTGGGGAACACCACAAGAAAGAGAAGATAGAGGGGCAGAAAAGGAGGAAAGCCGGACAGATTGAAAACGGAAATGAAGAAAAGATACCACCCATGACAGGGCCAAGCCAGAAATGCCAGCATTTCTGACACGGTCGACCAAAATACCATGGTCGACAAATGTCCTGCACTCATTGTGATTGAAGGAAGGCCCTGAACTGTACCATATCCAGGAGGGCTCGATTGAAAGAGAGCCTCTGCGAAGGAGTCAGGTGTAACTTTGGCACCTTTATAACAAAACACTAATAATGTTAGGAGGTTCACCATTGTTTGGCAGGGGCATGAAACTGACTGTGGTCAGCCCGCTTTCAACAGTCAGCCATGGAGGTAGTGGAAAACTGGTATCCCCTAACCTCTGTAGGTGTGCTGTGCCTATCACCATCACTTTAGTGAACAGCTGATGAGCACTGGTGAGGAAGAAGGGGAGCATAGCAAAGTGAAAATGCACATGGTGTACCTTGAACCACGCATGTAATGTCTTTGGGGCTGCAGGATGCATTTATGAAAATATGTGCACTGCAGGCCCAGGAATACCATCCTGTCACCCAGCTCCAGGGAAGACAGAACCTGGTCCACTGTGAACATCTTGAATCTGTTCTTTGGTGTTTGGACGGCAGAGATCTAAAATAGGACAAAGTCTTCCATCCTTTTTTGCTACAAGGAAATAGTGGGAATAAGAACTAGTTCCTATATCTGATGGAGGTGCCCAAAAGACAAAAGAGCCTGCACCTCCTGCAACAAAATGGCTGTGTACTCCTCTGAAAGCTGCTCTGATGTGGTTGGAAGTTGCAGAGGATTGGAAAGGAATAGAAGGGCTTAGCTGCATTGAAAAATCTGTAGGACCTATCTATCAGGTATGATCGTTTACCACACTTGACAAAAGTGTTGGATCTAACCTCCAACAGGGTAGTCTCACATCACTAAGGGCAATTTAAAGTGACTTGGATGCTGATGCTGCAGGGTTAGGGGACTAAGATTATCACTGTCCCTGGTGACCTGCGTGTTGTCTGGCTAACTGGAGGGCTAGAACAAGGCTTTGCCCAAGTGCCATGAATGTGTCCACAAGAGCTTCATTGAATGGTAGCAAAGGCTCAGAGGAAGCCTGCACATGTTGTAACACGACTATGAGTAAAGGGAGTTGTGGGACCAAACCCTCAGCTGTATGTCTAACCACCAAAGCAAAGCAAGCACTTTTGCTCTGTTGGTGGTCTGGACTTGGAACTCAACCCAGTGGCCTCCTCAAATCCATGTTGAGGTTTTTCTCATCATAATGAGAGGGCAAGTGTAGGAAGCTGGTTCTCTGTATAGTGCACAAAAATGAGGTATCCTGTCCGGAGACCAAGCAAGCCACAGAAGAATTACAGAGGCACAGATGGCACCTCAAATGCTTTCTTTTGTGGTAGTATGGGCAAGCAGTTAGGCATATCAGAGGTTAGTGTTAAGCATGTATTGTATACACAAAGGCGGTAAATGAGAGACACACACTAAATAAAGAAATGCAACACCAATTTATAAAAATAGCACATACTTTTACATAAATTTAGAAACCAAGATCATTGGATTTTGGTAAGTACCTTTCAATTCATGAATTTTTGAAGTTTTCAGAAATGGACAAAGTACATTTTCTGGATTGGCAATGTTATCCTTTGAAGGGAAAAAAAAACATGTATTGCCTTCGGGCACTGAGTCGCGACCTATGGGACTTTTCTTAAGGACTTAAGGTGAGTATTGGGCAAGGTCCAAAGTCACACCAACAGATCACCTCGGGAGGCTCTAGGGCTTCCATGTGCAGAGGTTTGTCACAACGTTGGGTGTCCCATTCACTTTAATGGCAGAATGGTCCGGTTACAAAGAGACGGGAAGTAGGTACAGGGGAATCAGTCTGGGGAACCTACAGGAGGGATCGACCCTTGCAATTTTCGAGCACTTAGGGACACATTTGGTCCACTTTTCCTTGGTTTGTGGGTTTCAGGTGTAGTGGTGTCTTTTGGCGTTGGTATTCTGTGCTGGAGTCACTCGTGGATGGAGAGGGCCTGCAGAAAGAGGTGCAGGTGGTGACTGGAAGTCCAGTCTGGACAAACTCAAGCATGGGCTTGGCTCTGAGGTACTGGGTTTTTAAGAACCGGTACCAAACCGGTAACCCAGCGGTGCCAGGGTACACCCAAAGACCTCGGGTTCTTTCCTGATTCAGACCACAGAAACTCAGAGTCTTCTAGGTGAAGTCAAAGATCGATTTTATTGGCTGCAACCAAGGTAACAAGTGTCCTAGAAGTACAACACACGGGAAGTATATTCTCAGGAGACTGCTCGAATTCACAAAACCAGGCTTCTCTTTTTATACAAAATATTCAGCTTCAGGCAAACATTCTTAAATTTACAGTATACTATTAAAATTTTTCGTTACAATGGGAAAAAGCAGAGTCATGATGACATGTCCATATTTCACTTCGTCCAGCCCAAAATAAATTACCCGGCAAGGTCCGGTATTTCCATCAGATATCAGTGGACCCCTAATAGAAACGGGCACCTCCCCATCATAAAGCAAGTGAGAGAAATGAGCAGGGAAAGATGTGAGCAAGATTCGGCAGGGTGTGTGTGCGATAAGAAGGTTTTATGGCTTGTTGAGCCTTGATGTTATCTTGTTCGGCCACTGGAGAGGAACTGACCTAACAGGTTCGGCCTGGGGCAATGGTTCCAACTTGCACAGGTCACAGGAAAGTCGATTAAGGTGTACGTGTCCTTTGGGATCGAATTTAGCTGGATTAAAGCCTATGTAAAGGGCAACTCACAAAATGGCTGCCATACATAAAATGGAAGCCGAGGGTTCAGAACGATAATGACGATTTCGAGGTGAAATCATCACTCGAATATGCTGAAAATGCTTGTACATGGTGTACTCGTCAGTCTCGGTCTTTTGATACTAAATTCGTCATGTTACGATGAAGTTTTATTCTCGAGTCCAGAATTATTATACGAGTCCAGAATTTTCAGAACCACAAACCCTCCTTTTGCCCTTACATAGGCAATTAATCTATCCTCATGCTAATCTGAGTCCAGATCTATATTCCTAAAGTCATTGAGATGTTGCTGTAACATCATTCTAGTACTTAGTCCGTCTCTTGATACAGGCTTCCTTACACATGATGTAACACAGAGGCCACATATTGCAGGAGCACACTGTACACACAGACAGAACAGGAAAAGAATGGCTAAGACCATCCCAATGACCATGAGAATTTTCCATCCCCAGGCGGATACCAGTTCCCAGAACCATCCCATCAAAGACCAATCTCCTTTATCCACATGAATAGATTCGGAAATCTTATGCAGTTTAGAGATGGCCTGGTACACTGTTGGAGCGTTATCTGGAATGAAAACACAGCAACTCGATTGGATCAATCTACATACCCCACCTCGGTCTGCAAGTATGACATCTAATGCGACCCTGTTGTGAAGGGTCATAAGTCGATCCGACTGGAGCTCAGCAGTCAAGTTGCTAAGGGCACCAGCAGTTTCAATCACGGTGGATTCAACCACCCTTGTCAATTGCCTTATGTTCCTGCTGTTAGCCATGGATCCCCAGAACGGCAGAAAACCCTTTGCAAAGTCCCCAAATTCTTGACCTGCAGTGTCTTCTTCGCTCAAGACACCTCTAACTACCCTTGTCTTGTGGTAATCTGCCGCTGCTGTGTAGGTGGGAGGCAACAGGAATGAAACAAAACATGAGCCCGAAAAGTCAGGGGGCAACCATGTATAGGCTCTATCATGGCAGATGAAATAGGTACCCTTAGCTGCTAAAAACGAAGGGGAAGTCTGGGCTGCAAAAACATACGTTTTAGTGCAGATACTCTTCCCTAACTGAGCTCTGGGATCCGTGCCATTACCTTGCAGACATAGATGACCCTTATGGGGTACAATCCAAATCGGGGAAGATCTCTTAGCTTGCTGTTTCTCACTCAGAGTAGCTCCATATCCGGTTAAGTTCCATCCTATGTATACTAGTGTCTCATCTCTCGGGATAGTCTCATAAGAAATACCTTCCTTAATCATGTCTACTATACCCTTAACTAGAGCACTATTTCTAGGATTGTCTGTTACAGAACGTAGGGGGTAGATTTCGTGTGCATATATGAACATTGTCCTGTATGCCCACACAGAACCATTGTGACTGAATGGCAGGACCAGATAAGGGATACCTTTATCCGTTGTGTGAGGCATAAGACCACACACCCAACAGTTAGTTGTGTTCATTACTAGTTGGTGTTGGTGCAAAAGCTGAACAAAGGAGTTATTAATGAACTCTAATCTCCTAGCTGATTCGTGTTCAGGAAGGGGTTGAAAAGAGTGTGGGGAAACAGTAGAAGGAGGAGGTATAGGCGATGTAGTGGGTGCAAATGTTACATGAAAAGAGAATAACACATAACTTATTAAAAATATCATTACACTGAATAGCATGAAAATGCACAATATCAAGAAGCTTTTCTTTGTTATTACATTACACATCCTGTGTTTAAAGTTCATTTCCTTGGCAGGTCTCTCCATCTCGGAAAACTCCATCCTCTCTAAAGTGCTGCCCGCGACGGGAGGTTGATTCTGCTAAGAAATGCTTCTGTCAGTCCAGGGCAACTCCCTTAGACCAACCAGAACTGCCGAGCTAACGTCGTCAGCTGCACCCCAAAGACTTTAAGCAATCGCGGCCCTAGCCACGGAACCCGGATGGCGGTTGTAAAAACAAAAATAAGCAAGTTTTCTTCAGATGGGAGAGCTGCACTTTAAAAAAATAGTACTTGGAGGGAAAAAGAATTGCTTTATTTGTCAATAGGTCTCGGCCTCAAATTGTAGCGCTTTTTCCCGGGTACTGTCTGATCCTGAAACAGGAGTTCAGGCTCTGTAGTGTTCAATGGAATTGACGGTGATACTGCTGGTTGCAAGATATTGTCAATCTCTTTTTCAGTTAGTGTTCCTTTTACACGTGCATCACTGAAAGGTAGGAGACGTGGCACGGTTTCGGTTTCTGAGTCAGCGACACCCTTCTGGACCCACTGGTCATAAGGCAGAGGTAAATGAATCCTTTTACAGTGGACCCCGTGGATCCAGTTGGCCTTCCCCTCCACTCGAACTGCTGTTCTTGTGGAAAGAAGGACGAGGTGCGGTCCGGTCCACCTGGGCTGGTCGTTCTTCGTTCTCTGGAAGTTCTTGACCAACACCCAGGATCGATCCGATGTCCTGGAGTCTCAGAGACCGGAGGCAGGGTGTCGTGAACCTGTTGATGTAAAACACGCAATTTAGCCGTCAATTCATACAGATAATCAAGCAAAACAGGGTGTTCGAGTTCACTGAACTTAGTGGGTCTAGGCACTCCCCATATGTTGGCTGGGCGGCCATAAACAATTTCGTAGGGGCTAAGTTTCACTCGTGAATGCACAGTCATTCTGGTGGACAGGAGTGCTAAGGGTAGAGCGTCAGGCCATTTAAGACCTGTGCTCGCTTGAATTTTGGCCAGTTTCAACTTAAGCTTGCCATTGTAACATTCTACTAATCCAGCTGATTGGGGGTGATTTGCAGCGTGGTACCTCTGTTGGATACCTAGCCCTTCACACACTCTCTTCATCACACGACCCACGAATTCACTTCCATTATCACTCCAGACCATTCTAGGCATTCCAAACCTGGGGAAGAACTCTTTCACCAGAGCTTTAGCTGTGGATAAGGCAGTGTTGTCTTTTAGGGGATAGGCTTCTACCCATCTTGAGAAGGCACAAACAACAACGAGTACGTATTTTAAATTGTTGCACCTCTCCATGTGAATGAAATCTAGCTGCAAAACCTCGAACGGGTACGTAGGAGGTGCAAAATGACCAGCTGGAGTTGGGGTTCCCCTACCAGGATTGTGTTTCAGACACACCATGCAATTCTTGACGACATTCTCTGCACACTTGGGAATCCCTGAATTCTGCCATACTGGAGCCAACAACTTGCAAATCCCTTTCACGCTGATATGAGCCATTGTAACCACTGCGAGCACATATGCATCGGGTAACAACCATCTCTGATGCTCTGACAATTCAACCCAACAACCATTTGCATCCATTCTACCCGTACTTTCTCTCCACGTGCTCAACTCTTTCTCTGTGGCCTCAGCTTGAATGGACTTCACACTCTCTATCGTGTCTTCACACATTCCAACATCACCAACCCATCTTGCAGGGCCTGCAACATACATTCGGCTCATCACATTCCTTGCAGTTTCTTTCGCCATTTCATCAGCAAATGCATTTCCACGACCAACATCATCAGTCACCTTCTTGTGAGCACTACATTTCACAATCGCCACTTGCAGAGGCATGGTCAGTGATTCAAGAAGCTCATTCACCAACTGACCATGCTGAATCTTAGCTCCATGTGAAGTCAGGAACCCACGTTCTCTCCACAATCGCCTAAAACTGTGAGCCACACCAAATGCATACTGGCTATCGGTATAGATAGTCACTTTCATACCTTTAGACAACACACATGCTCTGGTAAGTGCAATCAATTCTGCTGCTTGAGCTGAATTATGTGGAATACGTGCAGCTTCACCAATTGTATGCAAAGTCGTGACAGCATATGCTGCAGTCGTGTCACCATTCGGGAGCTTGAAGCATGAACCATCCACCCACAATGTACCATCACATTCAGCGAGAGGAGTGTCCCTAAGATCTATTCTCCCTTTCGTTTCTTCTTCTGTTCTAAGAAAACAATCATGCTGTTCTAAAGCATCTAATTCCTCTACAATTGGCAACAACGTAGCTGGGTTTAATGTGCTACATCTTTTTATGTGCACATGACTCGCTAACAATGTTAATTCGTAACCTGACAATCGAGCACTAGTTAAGTGCTGTGTCTTGGTTCTATTTAACAACGTTTCTACTGCATGTGGGACCATCACGACTAGTGTATTGTTCATTACCAGACCAGCAGACTGTCGAATAGAAACAGCTGCTGCCGCTGTGGCTCTTAAACAACTTGGCAACGCTCTAGCTACTGGATCCAAAGTCGACGAAAAATATGCACATGGACGCTGTTTGTCCCCAAACAACTGAGTCAAAACTGACAATGCACAACCTTCCTTCTCATGGACATACAATGTAAAGGGCTTACTGTAGTTGGGGGTCACTAACACAGGAGCCGAACATAATGCTGTGCGCAATTCAGAAAAACTTTTCTGACACTCTTCAGACCAAGGAATGGGATTGGGTGTATCTTTACACGTTAATGCCACCAAAGGTTTGGCTAATAACGAAAAATGTGGTATCCATTGTCTACAGTACGATGTAATGCCCAAGAAAGCACGCACTTCTCTCTGTGTTCTTGGCACACTCAATTTCGCTATTGCCTGAATTCTTTCTGGGATCAGTTTCCTTCCCTCCTTCGATAAGAGGTGACCTAAGTAGGTCACCTCTTGTCGACAATATTGCAGTTTTGAGAGAGACACTTTGTGGTGCAAATCACACAAATGACGCAACAATGATAATGTGGCTTCTTTGCAGATTTCCTCAGTATCTGCAGCAATAAGCAAATCATCCACATACTGAATAAGGGTAGCACCTTCAGGTAAAATAATCGTGTCAAGCTGTGTTTTTAGAGCTTGACTATATATTGATGGACTTTCACAGTAGCCCTGAGGGGCGTGTTTAAAGCGGAAGCTTCGTCCTCCTAAACTGAAGGAAAAAATATCCCTGCTCTCCTCAGCAATCGGGATGCTGAAGAAAGCATTCTTCAAGTCAATCACCGAAAACCAAGTGGCAGAAGCTGGAATCATAGTTAATAATGTAGTAATGTCGGGGACAACTGGAAATTGTGGCACAACTATTTTATTGACCTCTCTAATGTCAATCACGAATCTGTAAACAGGTGGCTGGGAAGGGTCAGTTCGCTTTAAAACAGGCAGAACAGGACTATTGCAAACGTTGCCTCTTGTCTCTTCAATGACATCTTTTCCAATTAGATCGTAAACGATCGCTAGCAAAGCTTTTTCACCTTCACTAGAGATTTTGTATTGGGGAATTCGTGGCATTCTAACATTGGCTTTCAATGTTACCACATATGGTGGTATTTCTAAAAGACCCACATCATTAGGACCAGTAGCCCAAAGAATATTAGGGAGAGATGACAATTCTGTTGGAAGTTTGTCCTTTGACAAATACATTGGAGAAACCACTTTCTTACCCAGTGTAAGTTGTACTCCAGAAGGAGAACAGTACAAAGTCGCATACAATCTTTTCAGCAAATCTAATCCTAGCAAGTTTTCACCACAACCTGTTGTCAGAATAAGGGGTGCTTCGAATTCACAAGGTCCAACAGAAAGGGACAAAGGGTCGGAAATCGGATTTCTAACTGGGGCGCCAGAAAAACCTACAGATACATTCATTTCGCCAGACAAAGGTGCGCCAGGGAGTTTGGAGTGCATAATAGAACTCTTTGTAGCACCAGTATCCAACAGAAAATGCTCTGACACACCTGATGTAATCACCTCAACGTAAGGTCCACTCTGATCCACTGGAACTGAAACAACTCCCTCTCTTTGTCTATGGCTGTCCTAGCAATCATTACCTTCCCAATGCTCATCTTCTGCATAGTAATCATCCGCATAATACTGAGCTGTCCTACCAGATGCGTTATTCTGCTGATCAAACCTATTCATCAAATTTTGAGGTGGAAGAGACTGTGTGTTCTGGGGGAAATTTCCACGTCCTCTACCTCTTGACGCTTGCTGAACACCTCGACCTCTTACACCAGAAGCACCATTTGCACGCTGTAATAAAATAGGACAACTATACTTGAAATGACCCTCTTCCTTGCAATATGAACACCTATTGGGGCCTACAGGGACACGTGGTTGAGTATACTCGACTCTTTGCGAGTTCCTCTGATACTGTTGATGCTGCTGATAATTATTCTGATAGTTACTCTGACCACTATTATTTTGACCACCACTATTCTGGCCACCACCACCACATGGCGGATATGCTTGTTGTAACAAAACCTTCGTTTTCAGCTCCTTAGTTTTCTTTTCTGCTCTATCTTTCTCGTCTTTGTCTCTATTTTCGTAATATTGTGCAGTAGCCAATATCTGTGCTGAGGAGGAAACTGCCCAAGAACTCTCTGAATCTTTTAACTTTTTACATAACTCGGGAAGCAGATTGTGCACAAATTTATCGACGAACAAACGCTGACCACCTTCTGTGCTCATATCTTGACCACTGTGGTCGACAAAAGTCTCTTCAAACCTGGTGAAGAAATCTGAGACCGTTTCATCTTTCTTCTGCTTACATGCAGACAACTTATCCCAATTTACACGTACTGCAGGCATTATCTTTTTCATGTAATCAATTATTTTACCAGGAAGTTCGGCTACTAAAGGCTCAGGCTTAGCACAACCAACTTGTCGGGCATCTGCCACAGTAATATTAGCCCATGAGTCACCTAACTCCTGATCATGATCTGTATGACGAATCTTACCCCATAAAGGCTGTGGAACAACATTCCCAAATAACACATCGATATCGGCTAAATTCATGATACATGACCCTGCAGTCTGTGACAACTCTTTGTAATACCCTGCGGGATTTTTACGGGGATCAGGTAATGTCTGTTTAAAGGCTAAAACTTCAGCTCGCCTCCATGGGACATGTACCCACACCCGCTGGAAATGAGGCTGAATAGGTGGGTTGGCATTTGCATCACCCTCTCTCCATTGTGGGGGAACCTCTCTCAAGGGGTACTGTCGTGCCTTTTTCCTACCATGCTCAAATAGCGACTGTGGTTCTGAAACTTCTGGACTCGTGTAATTATTCTGGACTCGAGAATTAAACTTCGTCGAAACATGACGAATTTGGTATCAAAAAAACGAGAATGACGAGCACACCATGTACAAATATTTTCAGCATATTCGAGTGGCGATTTCACCTCGAAATCGTCATTTGCGTTCTGAACCCTTGGCTTCCATTTATGTGTTGCCCTTTACATAGGCCTTAATCCAGCTGAATTCAACTCCACAAGGACACATACTCCTTAATCGACTTTCCTATGACCTGTGCAAGTTGGAACCATTGCCCCAGGCCGAACTCGTTAGGTCAGTTCCCCTCCCAGTGGCCCAACAAGATAGCATCAAGGCTCAACAAGCCATAAAACCATTTCAGCGCGCACACCTGCCGTATCATGCTCACATCTGTCTCTACTCTTTTTGCTTCACTTACTTTATGGTGGGGAGGTGCCTGTTTTATTGATGAAATGTTGGGCCTTGCCGGGTGATTTGTTGTGGGCAGCACGACATGAAATATGTACATGTCATCATGACTCTGCCTTTTCCTTTGTAACCAAGAACTGTAAATGATATACTGCAAATTCGAAGAATGTTTGCCTGAAGCTGAATATTCTGTATAAAAAGAGAAGCCTGACTTTGTAAATTCGAGCAGTCTCCTGAGAATATACTTCCCGTGTGTTGTACTTCTAGGACACCTGTTACTTTGGTTGCAGCCAATAAAATCGATCTTTGACTTCACCTAGAAGACTCTGAGTTTCTGTGGTCTGAATCAGGAAGAACCCGAGGTCTCTGGGTGTACCCTGACACCGCTGGGTTACCGGTTCTGTGCCGGTTCTTAAAAACCCAGTACCTCAGCTGGCGCCCAACGTTTGGGGCGATTCCAGTGGTACCAGTCAGCCAGAGGTTCGTGAGGAGCTTTGTGTGGAAATTCTGGAGGACGGCCAACCAACTCATCGACCCCTGCATGTCGACGTGGTCCGAAGGTCTTTGCTGCGAGGTTCCCCGCTTCCCGACGGCTACAAAGTACTGCTGCCCTGGCTATCGCCCTGATTTGGACCCTTGAAGTTTGGTAGAGCGAAACACTAAGACGAGTCTTCTGGTGACGTCATCGATATCTCAGTTAAGTATAAGTGGAGCGTCTCCCAGTCCTTAGTTGGTCTTAATCTTGGGTATCCTTTGGGATAATTGTTGGTACTTGCAAGCACCAAAACCGAAGGACTCGTGTATTCACGAGAAATATCGTAATCGATAATCCTTTGAAGTTTGGAACTAGACTAGAGAGCAAAAATGCCTAGTCTTAGACTTGGAAATTTGTTTTGTCTTGGTTGTAATAATAGGGACTCCCGATTGGAGGACTCATGTCCGGTTCCTCCGGTTGGAACTCCAACTTACGAGTTATATGTGAAACATGGGGTAGGCCCCATCACATACAATGAAGTGTGGATCAAATACACCAGAAAAGATGGTGTTTTAAAATGGCCCCACTATGGTAGCTTTGATACCGAAATCTTAGATAACCTTGAAGTTAAACTTTTCAAAAAGAAAGCCCGGCCGGCGATGTTTGACTCTTTCCGCCTATGGCGTAAGGAGGCCAAACAGAAGGAAATCAAATTAGCTAAGAAAAATAAGAAAGAAGGGGGAATTTCAGTAATGCAAGCTGCTATGCAGTTTAAAGACAATGAAGAAGAGCAGATGAGTGAGCAGTTGCACAGGCAACGTAAAATGGCAATGGATAAATGCTATCCAGTTTTGCCGTCTCTTCAGCAAGAGGCAGCAAAAGAGCGTGAAAAAGATCCATTAATGTCGCATTTATTAAGTTCACCACCCCCCTATGCGCAAAATGCCACGGCACCCCCGCAACCTCCAGTTGTGCACCCTGTGCCTCCTATTCCTCCGCAGCACCCACCAGCTGTTCTCCAGTTGGCTCCTGTCCCTATGGTGCAGCCTCCTCAAGGCCCACCGATCACACCTGTTTCACCTGTGTTTTCTACGATTTTGCCTAATGTACTTTCCACTTCTCCTAATGCTCCCTCTACGATTTTGCCTAGTGCTCCTTCTATTTCTCCTGATGCCTCCTCTGCTATTGTCTCTGCCCCTGCCCTATCTCACCCCGTTTTTCCACCCGTTCTTCCTTCAGTTTCACCTTCCATTCGGCAGAAAATGGCCAGCACTGTCACTAACCTCTTCTCACCTCTTTTTGGGTCACCTACTACGACCCCGAACATGGGACGAAGACAGTTGCGAAGTCGACTGCCTGACTATCAAGAGAGAGACTCATTGAATCGTTTAGCACGGAAATGGGTTATGGACACTGTAAAGTATGATGTGGAGTCTGTCATGGAAGTCTTCCATCAATGGGAAGCACCGACGCAGAGATATGTTTTTGAACAGATGTGTGTTTTCCTTTGTGAGGATTTGGAAGACAATGATCTGGAATGCAACCCGCAAGAGTTGTGTCGTGTACGGTTTAAGTTTGGAGAGGGCATGATTGTAGGTCCCGATGTGGAGAAAGTGGTTGAACTATTGTTATCATATCGGAGTAAGGGGAGCAGTTCTGGGTCACAATCTGAGCCTGGTGCATCTAGTAGGAAAAAGGCACGACAATACCCGATGAGAGAAGTTCCCCCACAATGGAGAGAGGGTGACACAACTGTCGACCCCCCTATTCTGCCACACTTTCAGCGTGTATGGGTACATGTCTCATGGAAGCGAGCTGAAGTTTTAGCACTTAAACAGACATTACCTGATCCGCGTAAAAATCCTGCAGGGTATTACAAAGAGTTGTCACAGACTGCTGGATCATGTATAATGAATTTAGCCGATATCGACATGCTATTTGGGAACGTTGTTCCACAGCCTTTATGTGGTAAAATTCGTCATACAGATCACGATCAGGAGTTAGGTGACTCATGGGCTAATATTGCTGCTGCAGATGCCCGACAAGTAGGTGGTGCTAAGCCTGAGCCTTTGATAGCAGAACTCCCTGGTAAAATAGTTGATTACATGAAAACGATAATGCATGCAATACGCGTAAATTGGGATAAGTTGTCTGCATGCAAGCAGAAGAAAGAAGAAACTGTCTCAGATTTCTTCACCAGGTTTGAAGAAACGTTTGTCGACCACAGCGGTCAAGATATGACCACAGAAGGTGGTCAGAGATTGTTCGTCGACAAATTCGTGCACAATCTGCTTCCAGAATTGTGTAAAAAGTTAAAGGATTCAGAAAGTTCTTGGGCTGTGTCATCTTCAGCCCAGATATTGGCTACTGCAAATATTACGAAAATAGAGACAAGGACGAGAAAGATAGAGCAGAAAAGAAAACTAAAGAGTTGAAAACGAAGGTTTTGTTGCAGCAAGCATATCCGCCACGTGGTGGTGGTGGTCAAAACAATAGTGGTTAGAATAACTATCAGAATAATTTTCAGCAGCCTCAACAGTATCAGAGGAACTCGCAAAGAGCCGAGTACACTCAGCCACGTGTCCCTGTAGGCCCCAACCAGTGTTCGTATTGCAAGGAAGAGGGTCATTTCAAGTATAGTTGTCCTATTTTGTTACAACGTGCAAATGGTGCTTCTGGTGTAAGAGGTCGTGGTGTTCAGCAAGCGCCTAGAGGTAGAGGACGTGGAAACGTACCCCAGAACGCACGTCCCCTTCCACCCCAAAATTCTATGAATAGGTTCGATCAGCAGAACAACGCATCTGACAGGACAGCTCAATACTATGTTGATGATTACTATACAGAAGATGAGTATTTGGAGGATATGATTGCTAGGACAGCCAAAGACAAAGAGAGGGAGTTGTTTCAGTTCCAGTAGATCAGAGTGGACCTTACGTTGAGGTGATTACATCAGGTGTGTCAGAGCCTTTTCTGTTGGATACTGGTGCTACAAAGAGTTCTATTATGCACTCCAAACTCCCTGACGCACCTTTGTCAGGCAAAATGAACGTTTCTGTAGGTTTTTCTGGCGCCCCAGTTAGAAATCCGATTTCTGACCCTTTGTCTCTTTCTGTTGGTCCTTGCGAATTCGAAGCACCCCTCATTCTGACAACAGGTTGTGGTGAAAACTTGCTAGGATTGGATTTGTTAAAAAGATTGTATGCGACTTTGTACTGTTCTCCCTCAGGAGTACAACTTACTTTAGGTAAGAAAGTGGTTTCTCCCATGTATTTGTCGAGGGATAAACTTCCAGCAGAATTGTCGTTTCTTCCAGATATTCTTTGGGCTGCTGGTCCTAATGACGTGGGTCTTTTAGAAATTCCACCATATGTTGTAACATTGAAAGCCAATGTTCAAATGCCACGAATTCCCCAATATAGGATATCTAGTGAGGGTGAAAAAGCTTTGCTAGCGATCGTTTACGAATTGATTGAGAAGGATGTGATTGAAGAAACACGAGGCAACGTTTGCAATAGTCCTGTTCTGCCTGTTTTAAAACGAACTGATCCCTCTCAGCCACCTGTGTACAGATTTGTGATTGATCTGAGAGAAGTGAATAAAATAGTTGTGCCACAATTTCCAGTTGTCCCCGACATTACCACATTATTGACTATGATTCCAGCATCTGCCTCTTGGTTTTCGGTGATTGACCTGAAGAATGCTTTCTTCAGCATCCCGATTGCTGAGGAGAGCAGGGATATTTTTTCCTTCAGTTTAGGAGGTCGCAGTTTCCGCTTTAAACGCGCTCCTCAGGGCTACTGTGAAAGTCCATCGATATACAGTCAAGCTCTAAAAACACAGCTCGATACGATTGTTTTACCTAAAGGTGCTGCTCTTGTACAGTATGTGGATGATTTGCTCATTGCAGCAGACACTGAGGAAATTTGTAAAAAGGCCACGCTGTCATTATTGCGTCATCTGTGTGATCTTCATCACAAGGTGTCACTTTCCAAACTGCAATATTGCCGACAAGAAGTGACCTACTTAGGTCACCTCTAATCGAAGGAGGGAAGGAAACTGACGCCAGAAAGAATTCAGGCGATAGCGAAATTGAGTGTGCCAAGAACACAGAGAGAAGTGCGTGCTTTCTTGGGCATTACATCGTACTGTAGACAGTCGATTCCAAATTTTTCGTTATTAGCCAAACCCTTGGTGGCATTAACGTGTAAAAATACACCCAAGCCCATTCCTTGGTCTGAAGAGTGTCACAAAAGTTTTCTCGAATTGCGCACAGCATTATGTTCGGCTCCTGTGTTAGGTACTCCCAACTACAGTAAGCCTTTCACATTGTATGTTCACGAGAAAGAGGGCTGTGCATTGTCATTGTTGACTCAGTTATTTGGAGGTAGGCAGCGTCCATGTGCCTATTTTTCGTCGACTTTGGATCTGGTAGCTAAAGCATTGCCAAGTTGCTTAAGAGCCACAGCAGCAGCAACTGTTTCTATTCGACAGTCTGCTGGTCTAGTAATGAATAATACACTAGTCGTGATGGTCCCACATGCAGTAGACACGTTGTTAAATAGAACCAAGACACAGCACTTAACTAGTGCCGGATTGTCCAGTTACGAATTAACATTACTAGCGAGTCATGTGCACATAAAAAGGTGCAGTACTTTAAACCTAGCCACATTGTTACCAATTGTAGAGAAATCAGGTGTTTCAGAACAGCACGATTGTTTTCTTAGAACAGAGGAAGAGACGAAAGGGAGAGTAGATCTATCCGATACTCCTCTTGCTGAATGTGATGGTACATTATGGGTGGATGGTTCATGCTTCAAGCTCCCGAATGGTGACACGACTGCAGCATATGCTGTCACGACTTTGCATACAATTGTTGAAGCTGCACGTGTGCCACATAGTTCAGCTCAAGCAGCGGAATTAATTGCACTCACGAGAGCATGCGTGTTGTCCAAAGGAATGAAAGTGACTATCTACACTGATAGTCAGTATGCATTTGGAGTGGCTCACAGTTTTGGACGATTGTGGAGAGAACGTGGGTTCCTGACTTCGCATGGAGCTAAGATTCAGCATGGTCAGTTGGTGAATGAGCTTCTTGAATCACTGACCTTGCCTCTGCAAATGGCGATTGTGAAATGTAGTGCTCACAAGAAGGTGACTGATGATGTTGGTCGTGGAAATGCATTTGCTGATGAGATCGCGAAGGAAACAGCAAAGAATGTAATGAGCCGAATGTACGTTGCAGGCCCTGCAAGATGGACTGGTGATGTTGGAACGTGTGAAGACACAATAGAGAGTGTGAAGTCCATTCAAGCTGAGGCCACAGAGAAAGAGTTGAGCACGTGGAGAGAAAGTACGGGTAGAATGGATGTAAATGGTTGTTGGATTGAATTGACAGAGCATCAGAGATGGTTGTTACCTGATGCATATGTGCTTGCAGTGGTTACAATGGCTCATGGAACGGCTCATATCAGCGTAAAAGGGATTTGCGAGTTGTTGGCTCCAGTATGGCAAAATTCAGGGATTCCCAAGTGTGCAGAGAATGTTGTCAAGAATTGCATGGTGTGTCTGAAACACAATCCTGGTAGGGGAACCCCAACTCCAGCTGGTCATTTTGCACCTTCTACGTATCCGTTCGAGGTTTTGCAGCTAGATTTCATCCACATGGAGAGGTGCAACAACTTAAAATACGTACTCGTTGTTGTTTGTGCCTTCTCAAGATGGGTAGAAGCCTATCCCCTAAAAGACAATACTGCCTTGTCCACAGCAAAAGCCCTTGTGAAAGAGTACTTCACTAGGTTTGGAATGCCTAGAATGGTCTGGTCTGATAATGGGAGCGAATTTGTGGGTCGTGTGATGAAGAGAGTGTGTGAAGGGCTAGGTATTCGGCAGAAGTTCCACGCTGCAAATCACCCCCAATCAGCTGGATTAGTAGAATGCTACAACGGCACTTTAAAACTTAAACTGGCCAAAATCCAAGCGAGCACAGGTCTTAAATGGCCTGATGCTCTACCCTTAGCACTCCTGTCCACCAGAATGACTGTGCATTCACGAGTGAAACTTAGCCCTTACGAGATCGTTTTTGGCCGGCCAGCCAACATATGGGGAGTTCCTAGACCCACTAAATTCAGCGAACTTGAACACCCTGTTTTGCTCGATTATCTGTATGAATTGACGGCTAAATTGCGTGTTTTGCATCAACAGGTTCACGACACCCTGCCTCCGGTCTCTGAAACTCCGGGACATAAGATAGACCCTGGATCCTGGGTCTTGGTCAGGAATTTTCAGAGAACTAAGAACGACCAGCCCAGGTGGACCGGACCGCATCTCGTCCTTCTTTCCACGAGATCAGCCGTTCGGGTGGAGGGGAAGGCCAATTGGGTCCACGGGATCCATTGTAAGAAAATCCCTTTTCCTCTGCCTTATGACCAGTGGGTCCAGAAGGGTGTCGCTGACCCAGAACCTAATACCGTGCCACATGTCATACCTTTCAGTGATGCACGGGTAAAAAGGACTGACTCTGAACGAGAAAATGAGAACATTTCGCACGAGGCTGTGCCACCATCCAAGCTATTGACTACAGAGCCTGAACTTTTGTTCCAGGATCAAACAGTACCTGGAAGACAACGGTATAATTTGAGACCAAGAAAAACGAACTAATAAAAGCGATTTCTTTTACAATTTAAGACCGAGACCCATGGACTAATAAAGAATTCTTTTTCCTTCCAAACACCATTTTTTTTTAAAGTGCAGCTCTCCCATCTGAGAAACTTGCTCATTTTTGTTTTTTGAACCGCCATCCGGGTTCCGCTGCTAGGGCCGCGGTTGATTAAAGTCTTTGGGGTGCAGCTAACGACGATAGGTCGGTAGTTCTGGTTGGTCCAAGGGAGTTGCCCTAGACTGACAGAAGCATCCCTTAGCAGAGGCAACCTCCCACCGCGGGCAGCACTTTAGAAAGGATGGAGTTTCCCGATGTGGAGAGATCTGCCAAACGAACGAACTTTACACGCAAATTATGTAACATGATGACAAAGAAAAGTTTTATAATATTGTGCATTTTCATGCTATTGAGTGTTATGATATTTTTAATAAGTTATGTTTTATTCTCTTTTCGTGTAACATTTAGACCCACTGCATCACCCATACCTCCTCCTACTGTTTCCTCTCATTCTTTCCACCCCCTTCCTGACCATGAATCCAATAGGAGATTGGAGTTCATTAATAACTCCTTTGTTCAGCTCTTGCACCAACACCAACTCGTAATGAACACAACTAACTGTTGGGTGTGCGGTCTTATGCCTCACACAACGGATAAAGGTATCCCTTATGTGGTCCTGCCATTCAGTCACAATGGTTCTGTATGGGCATATAGGACAATGTTCATATATGCACACGAAATCTACCCCCTACGTTCTGTAACAGACAATCCTAGAAAAAGTGCTCTAGTCAAGGGTATAGTAGACATGATTAAGGAAGGTATTTCTTATGAGACTATCCCGAGAGATGAGACACTAGTATACATAGGATGGAACATGACTGGATATGGAGCTACTCTGAGTGAGAAACAGCAAGCTAAGAGATCGTCCCCGATTTGGATTGTACCCCATCAGGGTCCTCTGTGTCTGCAAAGTAATGGCACGAATCCCAGGGCTCAGTTAGGGAAGAGTATCTGCACTAAAACATATGTTTTTGCAGCCCAGACTTCCCCCGCGTTTTTAGCAGCTAAGGGTACTTATTTCATCTGCCATGATAGAGCCTATACATGGTTGCCCCCTGACTTTTCGGGCTCATGTTTTGTTTCATTTCTGTTGCCCCCCACCTACACAGCAGCGGCAGATTACCACAGGACAAGGATAGTTAGAGGTGTCTTGAGTACAGAAGACACTGCATGTCAAGAATTTGGGGACTTTGCAAAGGGTTTTCTGCCGTTCTGGGGATCCATGGCTAACAGCAGGAACATAAGGCAATTGACAAGGGTAGTTGAGTCCACCGTGATTGAAACTGCTGGTGCCCTTAGTAACTTGACTGCTGAGCTCCAGTTGGATCGACTTATGACCCTTCAGAACAGGGTCGCGTTAGATGTCATACTTGCAGACCGAGGTGGGGTATGCAGATTGATCCAATCGAGTTGCTGCGTTTTTATCCCAGATAACGCTCCAACAGTGTACCAGGCCATCTCCAAACTACATAAGATTTCCGAATCTATTCATGTGGATAAAGGAGATTGGTCGTTAATGGGATGGTTCTGGGAACTGATATCCGCCTGGGGATGGAAAATTCTGATGGTCATTGGAATGGTCTTAGCCATTCTTTTCCTGTTCTGTCTATGCGTGCAGTGTGCTCCTGCAATATGTGGCCTTTGTGTCACATCATGTGTAAGGAAACCTGTATCAAGAGACGAACTAAGTACTAGAATGATGTTACAGCAACATCTCAATGACTTTAGGAATATAGATCTGGACTCAGATTAGCATGAGGACAGATTAATTGTCTATGTAAGGGCAAAAGGAGGGTTTGTGGTTCTGAAACTTCTGGACTTGTGTAATTATTCTGGACTCGAGAATTAAACTTCGTCGAAACATGACGAATTTGGTATCAAAAAACCGAGAATGACGAGCACACCATGTACAAATATTTTCAGCATATTCGAGTGGCAATTTCACCTCGAAATCGTCATTTGCGTTCTGAACCCTTGGCTTCCATTTATGTGTTGCCCTTTACATAGGCCTTAATCCAGCTGAATTCAATTCCACAAGGACACATACTCCTTAATCGACTTTCCTATGACCTGTGAAAGTTGGAACCATTGCCCCAGGCCGAACTCGTTAGGTCAGTTCCCCTCCCAGTGGCCGAACAAGATAGCATCAAGGCTCAACAAGCCATAAAACCATTTCAGCGCGCACACCTGCCGTATTTTGCTCACATCTGTCTCTACTCTTTTTGCTTCACTTACTTTATGGTGGGGAGGTGCCTGTTTTATTGGGGGTCCACCGATATCTGATGAAATGTTGGGCCTTGCCGGGTGATTTGTTGTGGGCAGCACGACATGAAATATGTACATGTCATCATGACTCTGCTTTTTCCTTTGTAACCAAGAACTGTAAATGATATACTGCAAATTCGAAGAATGTTTGCCTGAAGCTGAATATTCTGTATAAAAAGAGAAGCCTGACTTTGTAAATTCGAGCAGTCTCCTGAGAATATACTTCCCGTGTGTTGTACTTCTAGGACACCTGTTACTTTGGTTGTAGCCAATAAAATCTGTCTTTGACTTCACCTAGAAGACTCTGAGTTTCTGTGGTCTGAATCAGGAAGAACCCGAGGTCTCTGGGTGTACCCTGACACCGCTGGGTTACCGGTTCTGTGCCGGTTCTTAAAAACCCAGTACCTCACGACTGAGAAGGGCCTCCCTTATTCCGATATGACAACAATATCTCAACCGCTCTCTTGACATCGCGGCCTACAATCATGCCCTCTGCGAAATTGAACCGCACACGACAAAACTCTTGTGGGTTGTATTCCAGATCATTGTCTTCCAAATCCTCACAGAGAAAAACACACATTTGTTCAAAAACATATCTCTGCGTCGGTGCTTCCCATTGACGGAAGACTTCCATGACTGACTCTACATCATACTTTACAGTGTCCATAACCCATTTATGCGCTAAACGATTCAGTGAATCTCTCTCTTGATAGTCAGGCAGTTGACTTCGCAACTGTCTTCGTCCCATGTTAGGGGTAGTAGTAGGCGACCCGAAAAGAGGTGAGAAAATATTAGTAACAGTGTTGGCCATTCTCTGTCGAACGGAAGGAGAAACTGAAGGAAGAACGGGTGGAAAAACAGGGTGAGATAAGGCAGGGGCAGAGACAATAGCAGAGGAAGCATCAGGAGAAATAGAAGGAGCACTAGGCAAAATCGTAGAGGGAGCATTAGGAGAAGTAGAAAGTACACTAGGCAAAATCGTAGAAAGCACAGGTGAAGCAGATGTGGTCGGTGGGCCTGGAGGAGGCTGCACCGAAAAAGCAGGAGCCAGCTGAAGAACAGCTGGTGGGTGCTGTGGAGGAACAGGAGGCACAGGCTGCACAACTAAAGGCTGCGGAAGAGCCGTGGCATTTTGAGCATAGGGGGGTGGCGAATTTAACAAATGCGACATAAAGGGATCTTTTTCAAGCCCTTTTGCTGCATCTTGCTGAGGAGGAGGCAAAACTGGATAGCATTAATCTATTACCATTTTACGTTGCCTGTGCAACTGCTCACTCATCTGTTCTTCTTCATTGTCTTTAAACTGCATAGCAGCTTGCATTATCGAAATTCCCCCTTCTTTCTTATTTTTCTTCGCTAATTTAATTTCCTTCTGTTTGGCTTCCTTACGCCATAGGCGGAAAGAGTCAAACATTGCCGGCCGGGCTTTCTTTTTAAAGAGTTTAACTTCGAGGTTATCTAAGATTTCGGTATCAAAGCTACCATATTAGGGTCATTTTAAAACACCATCTTTTCTGGTGTATTTGATCCACACTTCATTGTATGTGATGGGGCCTACCCCATGTTTCACATATAACTCGTAAGTTGGAGTTCCAACCGGAGGAACCGGACATGAGTCCTCCAATCGGGAGTCCCTATTATTACAACAAAGACAAAACCAATTGCCAAGTCTAAGACCAGGCATCTTCGCTCTCTAGTCTAGCTTCAAACTTCAAAGGATTATCGATTACGATATTTCTCGTGAATACACGAGTCCTTCGGCTTTGGCACTTGCAAGTTCCAAATCAAAACCAACTAAGGACTGGGAGACGCTCCACTTATACTTAACTGAAATATCGATGACGTCACCAGAAGACTTGTCTTAGTGTTTCGCTCTACCAAACTTCAAGGGTCCAAATCAGGGCGATAGCCAGGGCAGCAGTCCTCTGTAGCCGTTGGGAAGCGGGGAACCTCGCAGCAAAGACCTTCGGACCACGTCGACATGCAGGGGTCGATGAAGTGGTTGGCCGTCCTTCAGAATTTTCACACGAAGCTCCTCACGAACCTCTGGTTGGCTGGTACCACTGGTATCGCCCCAAACGTTGGGCGCCAAACTGAGGTACTGGGTTTTTAAGAACCGGTACCAAACCGGTAACCCAGCGGTGCCAGGGTACACCCAAAGACCTCGGGTTCTTTCCTGATTCAGACCACAGAAACTCAGAGTCTTCTAGGTGAAGTCAAAGATCGATTTTATTGGCTGCAACCAAGGTAACAAGCGTCCTAGAAGTACAACACACGGGAAGTATATTCTCAGGAGACTGCTCGAATTCACAAAACCAGGCTTCTCTTTTTATACAAAATATTCAGCTTCAGGCAAACATTCTTAAATTTACAGTATACTATTAACATTTTTCGTTACAATGGGAAAAAGCAGAGTCATGATGACATGTCCATATTTCACTTCGTCCAGCCCAAAATAAATTACCCGGCAAGGTCCGGTATTTCCATCAGATATCAGTGGACCCCTAATAGAAACGGGCACCTCCCCATCATAAAGCAAGTGAGAGAAATGAGCAGGGAAAGATGTGAGCAAGATTCGGCAGGGTGTGTGGGCGATAAGAAGGTTTTATGGCTTGTTGAGCCTTGATGTTATCTTGTTCGGCCACTGGAGAGGAACTGACCTAACAGGTTCGGCCTGGGGCAATGGTTCCAACTTGCACAGGTCACAGGAAAGTCGATTAAGGTGTACGTGTCCTTTGGGATCGAATTTAGCTGGATTAAAGCCTATGTAAAGGGCAACTCACAAAATGGCTGCCATACATAAAATGGAAGCCGAGGGTTCAGAACGATAATGACGATTTCGAGGTGAAATCGTCACTCGAATATGCTGAAAATGCTTGTACATGGTGTACTCGTCATTCTCGGTCTTTTGATACTAAATTCGTCATGTTACGATGAAGTTTTATTCTCGAGTCCAGAATTATTATACGAGTCCAGAATTTTCAGAACCACAGCTCTTGTCGGTCTGGGGGCCCCATTGGCACCATCATCTCCCTTGAACTCAGGCTCTGGAGCGCGGGTGCATAGAAGCCTTGAGGCATCTGGTGGCGGTGGTCACAGACTCACATTTTGGTCTTTGTTTTGCAGAAGGGGGGCACACAGGGCAGCTGGGCCACTCACAAAATGGGTCTCACTGTCCCTAAAGCCCCTCGATGTGCAGGTCGGTCTTCCTTGGCATTGGTGTCCAGACTGGGCACAACACGCCTTGGCTGCTGCAAGGGGTCCAGTACACCGGGTATCAGTCCTGTACGTCTCTGGTTGGTCCTGGGTCCTCTTACTTGGTGGGAGGAAAGATCTGACCTTCAGGAGCAAAGGGTCCTCCCCTGATGAGCTGCTACGTTGGGCTGGCCAGGGGGCGGCAACTTGGTGGATCGCACCTTGCATCTTTGGTGCCTGCGGCAGCAGGGAGTAGCTCCTCTATTCCAAGGGAGTTTCTGTGCCAATTGGTGAAGCACTGACAGGCCTCTGGGTTTCTTGAGGTCTGCACAGCATCAGGACCAATCATTTGCGCCACAAGGGTCAAGCGCAGCAGGCAGGCAGGGTTGACGCCAAGTAAGTTGTGTTCCTCGGATCCCGGGTCAGCAGTGTACTTTTTTGTCCACTTCTTCTTTTGGTCTGCAGAAGTCTGAAGTCCTGGTATAAGGGGGTCTCCAAAATACTCAATTTAGGGGCGTTAAGGGGAGTGAGGGGTAGTGGCCAATGGGCTACTTAGCCCATGGGTCACTACACCCCCTAGATGACCACTTCCTTTGAGGGGTGGGAATCACCCTGTTCCAGAATTCTTAATTCCACCACACACAATATGGTGGGATTTCTAAAGCCGTTTTCATGTCAGACTTGGTCGCCCTAGAGGTGTGCCCAGCCTAGCAGTGCAACACACCTCCTTCATAGCAAATTTTCATGCATGTCCCGGCGCTTGGTGGCTCAGGGTAAGGCGGTCGGCATCCTCTCCTTTGAGGCAACCCAGATTTGCACACCAAAGCTGGTGGGCTCTTTGAGGCTCCCCTGCCGTGGAATGCTAATCTGCAGGTCATCCTCTGGGAGGGGGGTAAACACTCTCTGACCGAGCAGGCTTTGTTTCTCACCTCCAGAGAACTAAGGCCCTCACCCTTGGGGGTCAGAAAGTTATCTCTGGTGGCAGGGTGGCAAAAATCAGTCAGTCAGCACACAAATACCTGGGAGGTTTTCACAGAGCACCCCTAAAGTGCCTTATGGGTGCATGTATTATTGAATACAACACTAACATCAGTGTCAGCTTATTAATAGAAAATATTTGAAACTACACACCATATGTTTCAGTGAAGCCATTATGTAGCTGGAAAAGTCATTTTGACAGTGCCCACAATATACCTTAAGATGGCTTCCCTGCTCACTTGCAATATCTAGTAATAGAACCAGACGTTACAGGGGCATATCTGCTCAGGCAGATATGTATTCACATCAAATATAATGCATCATCCCTTAGGACCCCAAGTTCTTCATGTAGGGGTGACGTACGTATATTAGATGCAGAGACTTTGGCATGACACACAAGAATGTGTCATGTCAGGTTTTTACTCATGGTTTGCATAATGTCACGCTGCCTGCAATGGCAGTCTGTATGGAATTTGTACGTGGGTACCTTAAGCTGGCATAATATGTGCAGCAGCCCTTAGAGACCCTCTTTAGCTCCAGAACCACATTTAAAGGAATGGAAAGAAAGGAACTGACGTCAAACTGCAGGGCTGGTGCTTACATATGGCTCTATTCATAAAGCGCTCTGATAACTGATTCGGTTCGGTTCTAGTTCGCGCTATATAAAACTCTGCAAAAAAAAAAAAGGAAAAAATGTAATGCAGAGCTGGTGCACAGAAGCTCTTCTGTGTAAACCTTTCTAGAGCCAGTCTGGTACCTGAACATATTCTAAAGGTGAGGAATCTGCTGTTAGAGGAATCTATCAGAAACCATACTGTAAAACTAGTTACACCTAACAAGATTATTTAACTTCACTGTATGTCTATTTTATGTTAGTGCAGAAATTGATCCCAGGACATTGAAATTAAATGTCAACTGTTAGATGCAGTTTATAGTTACATCACCCTTTGCTGTAAACAAAAAGTAATATTTTACATATAAGCTAAGTCACCCCAAATGAGTACTTTGTAGGGCCAAAGGGCTGTTCGCTGAACTTATGAAAGTGGGGCATACTAGCGCAGTCTTCTGCTTTGTTTTCAAAACCAAATTCAATGGTAAAAGTAAATTTTTCCTAACATCAGTGGACAATAATTGTAGAAAAGGATACGTTATGCTTCTTGAGAGTAAACTATTTTGCAAGCAGTTTGCCTTCAAGTCCTTTTTCAGAGAAGGAATACATACCCCTCGATGGCTGTTAATGCCCATCCTCCTTTAAGACAAGGGCTTAGCCTCTGGCAGCATGAAGAAGAAATGGTGTTAACAGTAGCAGCATAGCAGGGATTAACCAGCTGAGAAGGGCAAAGGGACTACTGGTAGCACAAGGTCAGCCTACACATCTCTTCTTTTTAATTGGTGATTCCAAACGTGGCTAACAGGAATGGCAACCATTCATAAACAGCAGCACCATACACTTTTTTCTGTGCCCCCAAGGGAAAATAAACCAGCTCTAACACTGCCAAAGATGAGAACACTTGATCTCAATAGGGTTTGCTGCAAAGAGGCACTATGCTCAAGCAGCTTTAAAAAAGGAATGTCAATTTTGTTTGAGGGATTAATAAGTTGAATGACACTGTTCCATAACAGCTGCTGCTGTTAAAATTCTCTTCAGCTACAGAATTACTTATCGAAGGAGAGTGAGCATTGCAAGTTCAAACATGTGCACACCATATGATATCATACACTGAAAGGGAATACATTGGAAATGGCATGATTTGAAGAAGTAATATTATTTATAAAAGATATGCAACACAGTTGCACAGTAGACAAAGAAGGCTCTCACAAATGGTCATTTCTCTTAATAGCAAATAAACATTTATTGTTCAAATTAACATTTTTACAAAACATATATTTATATATATTTTTTCTTCCAGATAAACCTTGATGCCACCATTTAGGCAAGCGTTTACCAAAGCAGTCGCCAAGATCCAAGACTCTTTCAATGAGACCTTTGCATATAGAAGTAATATTTTCTTGCATAGAAAATGTTGCCTTGGACATTCCTTCAACCAGTTCATGCTTAAAGTCTTAAATTGCTTCCATAATAAAAACGTTTTTACCTTTCTGCAGGAAATTCAAATACTGGCTAGAGGATCTCTTCAGTTCAGAATTTTAATCGGTGTGCAATACCAACATTTTATTCTTTGCTTCTACTCCTGTCTAACTTTGCCATCAACCAAGGATGTATGTGTGGCTTAAGAGAAAGGCACAATGTTGCGACTGAGCTGAGTTTCAAAACACATCAACCACACATATGATGTTTTAAAAAGTCACTGAATAAAGGAGAGGGTGTCCTCCATAGAAGGATCGAGGCATAACCTGGTAGAGGCAACCAATGAGAAGGCTCTCCAAAAGGGTCTCCTAGTGGAAGGCAGTTTAGAGAATTGGTAGTATAAAACACAAAGGAGTCATATTTTGTTTACAAAGTACAAGTCTTGGTTTTGTGAGTGTCAGCCATTATGCTGAAATTGGTTTCTTCTAAAGTAGAGTATAATTCCTATCCTTCTTCCATTTTTTTCTGTTTTGCTATATTATAGCAGGACTTTGTTGGTGATTTTCACGTTGACAAAGATAGGCATGAAAGTGCTGGCATCATGCAGGAGGCGGGTATGTATATATTGTTCACACTGTCATATCTTCCATTGTAAACAGAACGTTTCACTGCAGATTATTGGGTAGGTGTTTTTTTGACAGGATTGTGTGTGTATATATATATATATATATGGATTATGTTACTTAACCTGTAAGCTTCAGTTCATGGCATGTAGTGTTGTAGATTCACATACTCTGCATATTCCTGCCATCTAGTGTTGGATCCGGATGCGTTCAAGTTGTTTTTCTTCAAAGAAATCTCTTGAGTCACGAGGTAAAGTGACTCCTCCTCTCTGTGATACTGCGCATGGGTATTGACTCTAGTTTTAGATTGTTTGCCCGCAGTTGGGTGAGAATAGAGTGTGAGTAGGTGTTAGTAAAGAGATGACCATGCATATGATTATAAGTAGATCTACAACGACCACAAGACTACAAGGAGGAGGGCGGGTGCATGTGAACCTACTGCACTACATGCCACGATCAGATGCATATAGGGTAAACTAATCCGTTCAATGGCATGTGTGGCTGTAGATATATATGCTCTGCATTGACTATAAAGCAGTGCCCTCCAGAGAGCGGTGGCTAACCTGTGGGTGTTGGATTTGTTTGGAAAAGAGTGTGCAGCACTGCCTATCCTAGTTTTGCTTGTTGGCATGTTAGTTCATCGACACAGTAAGTGAAAGAGTGAGGAGTTGACCATGTAGCTGCTTTACAAATCTCAGCTATTGGTATATTGCCTAGGAAAGCCACAGATGCTTCTATTTTGCGAGTAGAGTGTGCTCTAGGGGGTGTGGTCAAGGTTCTTTTAGCTTTGATGTAAAACGTCTGAATACATTTAAATACCCTTCTAGAAATACCTGATTTTGATAAGGGCTTTCCTATGTGAGGGGGTGAAAAAGACACAAAGAGTAGGCTGGTTTAACAAAACTCTTTAGTGTTGTCAATATGAACATTAAAGGTTTTTTAACATCTAGGGTATAAATGACTTTCTGCAACTCAATAGGTTTGAGGAAAGAAGACAGGAAATTGAACGGACTGATTCAGGTGAAAAGTAGGAACTACCTTTGGAAGGAATTTTGGGATAGTTTGAAGGAATACCCTTTCTCTGAGTAGTTGGAAGAAAGGTTATTCCAAGGTTAGTGCCTGGAGCTCAATGATATGACTAAGAGGAGTGATGGTTACTAAAAAGGCTACCTTTCAAAATAGGAATTGTAGAGGGCAATTATGCAATGGTTGAAATGGTGGACCCATAAGTCTGGTATGTACAATGTTGAGATTTCAAGCAGGTGCAGGAGGAACCCTAGGTGGAATTACTCTTTTAAGACCTTACATGAATGCCTTAATGACTGGCATCTTGAACAGGGATAAATGTTGTTTGGTTTGCATGCATTCAGCTACTGCAGCTAGCAGCAAGCGTATTGAAGTGTATGATAGTGCAGAAGTTTGCAAATGCAGTAGATAGTGGAGTTTGTTTTGCACAGTTGCATCAAATGGGTCAATGTGTTTATATCAGCAGTTGAAAACAAATCTTTTGCACTTCATAGCATAACACGCCCTAGTTGTGGGTTTACAGGCCTCTTTGAGAATGGTCATACATTGTGGTGGGAGATTCGGGTAACCGAATTCTATGAACTAAGGAGCCAAATCACATGGTAGAGTTCCTTTGGATTTGGGTGCCTGACTCCTCCATAATTCTGAGTGAGAGGACCCGTGTTGAGGGGAAGAGTATTGTGTGGCACTACTGATAGATCGAGTAATGCGGTGAACCATGATTGTCGACCCCAAGTTGGAGCTATCACAATGAGGGTGAGACATGTTTGCCTGACCTTCCAAACCACAAACGGAAAAAGAGAAAGAGGTCAAAAAGTCAGGCAAATATTGAACCAGTTCATCAATACATACCCTTTAATAGTGGGTGTATGAGTCTGGCGGTGAAGTTTGGGCATTTTGCGTTGTCTGCGATTGTGAAGAGGTCTATCTGTGGAAATCTCCACCTGTGCAATTATGGGTGCAGGACTATGGGGTAGAGTTTCAACTCGTGGATCTCAGGTTGCAGCTATCACAATGAGGGTGAGAGATGTGTGCCTGACCTTCCATACCACAAATGGAAAAAGAGGGAGAGGTCGAAAAGTCAGGCAAATATTTGACCAGTTCATCAATAGATACCCTTCAATAGTGGGTGTACGAGTCTGGAGGTGAAGTTTGGGCATTTTGCGTTGTCTGCGGTTGTGAAGAGGTCTATCTGTGGAAACCCCCACCTGTGGAATTATAGGTGGAGGACTCTGGGGTAGAGTTTCCACTTGTGGACTTGCTGCAACATCCTGCTGAGGTCAGCAACGTTGTTGTCCGTCCCTGGGTGATGTTCCACAGGTGAATGTTGTGACGTATTGTCTTACACCAAATCATCGAAAATAGGCATAGCATTAGATAGTGCCCCCCCCCCCTCGTTTTTGTAAATAGAACATGGCTGCTGGGTTGTTCGTCCAGATCAAAACAACTTTGCCTTTGAGGTGGTCCAGAAATGCGTTAAATAGAACTGCTTGAAGCTCTATGTAATTGATGTGGAGACTCTGGTGTTTGGTGTCCCAGAGACCCTGAACTGTGAGATCCTGTAGATTTGCACTCCATCCTGTAAGGAATACATCCGCTGTGAGAATTATCTAGGGAACAGGGTCGAGGAGCAGTAACCATTTTGTGGTTCTGTGTATTAGTATGTGAAAACAGGCGTCTTTTAAGTCTAGTGAAGATATAAAGCAGCCTTGTGCAACAGAGGCATTACATCTTGAAGAGTCACCATGTGGCAGTGCTCTGAGAGGATGTATTGATTTAAAGGTCTGAGATCCAGGATGGGCCACAGTGAACCGGCTTTTTTCGGAACGAGGAAGTAAAGAGAGTATAATATTGAACCTTACTGTGCAAGAGGAACAGACTCTATGGCTCCTTTTTGCAATAGAGCCTGGACTACTTTTTTGAGAAAGGTTTGGTGGTGTTTGAGAAGTATGTGCTGCGAGGTGGGATGTTTTGAGGTGTTTTGATGGGCTCCAGACAATACCCATGTTGGATAATATCCAAAGTTCACTGGTCTGTTGTTATGGTTTTTCAGTTGGGGAAGAAAAGTTGTAGTCCGCCCCGAGGTGTTAAATGGTCGGGGGGAATGAACAGTGAGTCACTGTTTGGAAGTGGAGGGTGTGTTACGAGTGGAGGCACCACTTCCAGACCCTTTGGAATTGTTCCATCTATATGTGCCTCTGTAATATCCTCTTGATGGGGAGATGTGAAGCTCCTGCATACAAGAAGAGGTAGAGGCATCTGATGGTGTTGCTTTATTACCCTGTTTGTATGTGGGGCATCGGAGGGAACCACAAGGACTGAGGGGGTCTGTAGCGCCCCCATTGATTTGGCAACCTCTGTGTCCTCCTTATTTTTTTGTAATGTTTGGTTCACTTGGAGAACAAACAAATGTTGTTGATAAAAAGGCACATTAAGGAGTGCCGGCTTAAAGCCTGATATACGTAGTCAAGCATGTCTACGCAGAAATATACTTGTATTTAGGAAGCTGTGTCTACTGAATTGAGGGTATATCTGATGGAGTTGCTTGAAGTTAATTTACCCTCCTTGACAATCTGATGGCCTCTTTTTTGTACTCCTCAGGGAGATGTTGGAGGAGTTCCTCTATTTTGTTCCAACTGGCCCTGTTGTACCTTTCTAATAACCCCTGAGTATTGGAAATTTGCTTAGGGTTGGATGCCTGTGCTGCCACCCTTTTTTCCAAAGCATCGATGAGTTTATATCAGTACAAGGTTGAATAGGTATCTTCTGCTTCGGATCGAGACTCTATTTCATTGTTTCGAGGATCGGTTCTGGTGCCAAAATGAATATTTTTGGTGCCGAACTTGGTTTTTGTTTCGGCGCCAAAATGGTCGGAGCCAAATCGATGGAGGATTGGGCCCTTGGAGCCGATGTGGCAGATGGTTTGCTCGACACCGAGATTGGTAGGTTCGAAGATTAAGGTTTCGGCTTGGCTTTTGATGCTGGGCCCGAGGGTGGGCATGCTTAGCAGATATTCACTGTCTACCATGGCCTGACGGAAGAGGTGGCCCGGTACTGTGATTTCGGTCAAAACCAAATGTCAGGTATGGAGTTGGACAGGGATGTGGGTAATCCATGGCGCGTTGTTCCGAAGGCAAGTTCTGCATCTGTAGGCCAAACCCAATTTCAGGTCCAGATGCGGAGTCTGAAATGAAAAGGGCCTCTTCCTCTTCTGCTGAATCCTCATGCAAATCCTCCTCCGTCTGTTTGAGATTGTTTTGGCCACAAACGTAGGTTGTCTCTTCCAGATTTCGGTGCTGCATTTCTTTCCGAACCGCCCGACAGTACTGCAACGTTTTCTTTGATCCAAAGAATCAGGAAACAGTCTTTACAACAAGGTTTTTACCTCATTGTAACTTTACCACCCATTTTTTAGCATGCATATTTTTACGACGTGCATGCCTTTACAATGTATTTAATGTAAATTGGTGGTTGTGGGGGGTATCCCTCTACAACTACATTGTTTTTATGTATTAAAACAATGTGTGGTAAGGACATGCGTTGTAAAAGCATATATGTGGGAAAAACATGCATGGTAAAAAATGCGTGATAAAGTCATCCAATGTATTTCCTTGCATTGTACTGTTGTACAACCCAATGATTGACGGGCCTCACCATTTTCCTCCTTGTGGTCAGGAGACAGACACATGTTGCAAACCTGATGCAGGTCTGTATGCAGGTATTTTGCATGGCAGTTGGGATGGAATCGAAATGGAGTTTTGTCCATCGTTGGTCAAATCCGGTGAGACAGGAAACAAAGCCCGAATAGAAAAGGCCCAAATAGAGGAGGCCTGAAGGCCGCGACTGGAGAACGTTGAATCTACGATCGAAGGATTGCTTTGGTTTTCGAAAGGCAATGGTGTAAGGCAACCAAAAAACAATACCAAAGGGTACAGAGGTTAACAAAGAACCAACGGGAGCCCGAAAGCGGTGTCGAACCGGAGTACCAACGAACACATCTGAACCCGATGGCGGAAAGAAAACATAATAACAATGGAGTTGATGTCCATGCAGGAATATCACTGAGAGGAAGAGACAATTTACCTCGCGACTCAAGAGATTTCTTTGAAGAAAAAAGACTTGCACACATTCGGACCCAACACTACATGGCATGTGTATCTACAGCCAAACATGCCATCGAACATATAAGTATACACATATATATATATATCTATAAACACACACACACAGACACACACACACACGGACACAGTTTGTGAAAGGGATCACATATTTAATTTGAATTCAAGGCCATTGACTGAGTAGCCACATTCTCATCTTGCTACTGTTACAGAACCTTGTCTCGGGATATGCACACATGACAAGAGGCTAATGTTGAATACATTTGGATAATCTCCTGTTGGATAAGGCACAATTGCATCACATGATATGGGCAAGTCAATGTTTGTTTGGTATGTCAAAAGAAAGTGCAAGAGACAAGTTCCAAATGTCCTTTTGGAAGCTCAAGAGACATCCTATTTGCCACAGAAAACACTTCACTCTGGTGTCAGTGCCAATTTGGACATAGTTGAAAACTAATATACCACAGACATTACTGAAGCGGCATACTGCAATAGTAGTGGTCATTGTTTAGATACGAAGGAACACATTTCAGTTTTTGCCCATTCTTGTGTTTCATAATATGCTAGACATTTAAGATAAAAAAATGCTAATATTCCCCAACTTTAAGCACATATTTTGTGCTCCTCAAAAATGCTTTACAAGTAACTGGCTCATACTACTATCTACACAACTCATGTAAAGCAATTAAACCTTGTAAATAAATAGGACTCTAGGTCCTTCAAGATTCAAATGGAGTAGGGACTTGACAACTCTCCAGAAATAAATTTAACACACCCACTTTTCTTTCAGAACATTCTGGTGATCAAAGTCAGTAAAATTCCTCCTACAGAGATCCCCTTCATTACATATCCATTTTATTCATACAAACCTCACTCCTGCATATCTTATGTGACAAATCTAGAAACTGCACTGTCATCAGGCTCATGCAGGCAGCAGTGCCAAAAGCACAAGATGCACTCTCCCATTCGGCTTGAAACCTTGGTGTTGACGTCCAAGCACATTGCACCGGGCAATTTAATGGATTTCAGCATGATCCTGATAGATAGAAGGGCCAGGAAAGCAGAAATTTCAAAACTTTGGTCCAACAATGTCACATATCATCACAGGTGCAGAAGAAGGTCCGGTCCTTGGTGATAGCCTATTACCATTGGTCAACAACTTGTGATATATAACCCAACAACCAAATTACCTCTTTAGTCCTATGTCAAAAGATATCACATCCAGCATTTGATGGCAGTCTACATAATCTGCATTATTTTACAGTATAAAGCACTGTACAACATGGAACCACATCCGCGCTGTGAGTGTGGTGCCAACGTGCAGTCTTTTAGGTCCTATAAAGTAAGAAATGATTTCAAAGTTTAGTTGAGAGTGGTCTGAGAACAGCTTCCAACATTACTGGTGCTCTGTAAATCATGGGAGTTAACTTGAGTTTTGTATTGGCAGCTCCTTTTTGGATCCAGTCCAGGAATGCTGAATGTCATAGCTCACTTGAAATTCAACTTGAGCTTCACATGGTGAACAGGCAAGGAGGAAACGAAGTCTTGAAAGCAGGGGACCCAACAACTTTGACAATGTATGTTTGGGTCATTCTTTGGGTTTGGTGGTGCAAATCAATTACCAACGATCATAGGTTCATGGGTTCGTCTTCCTCCATTGGCTCATCCTGAGATTTGCTGTGGAAGAAAATAGATTTCTGTTTGTATTTACAGTCAACTGTTCACTTGGATAATATATAGTGGAATTATGGTTTACAGAGCTTTCAGAACAGAAGACTAACATTGTAGCATTAATTAAAAAAAAAAAACGGTGTCCTTGTGGGATAGTGGTGATAGAGAGTCGAAAGTACAGCAGCTGTTAATGTGATGCATAATTGCAGAGAGGTCACTTTAGAGGCTTTAGTATGATTCTTTGTGTTGGAGAGCGGTGAGTTTAAAGTTTCCCTGTAGCAGGCTGTACTTGAGTTCAAAACACACAAGATGATGGACGGAAGGTTGCAAAATGGCAAAACATTCACCCCCAGTCACGGATCTGGGTTTATTCCATCGTTATTTTGCTCACCAAGCCACCCCAGTTCAGACATGGCCATATGCAAATCAGTCTTGACCCTGTGCCTCATGGGAACAGTACAGACCGAACCACCAAGCCATGTCTTCCCTGGACCGGAATCAAGAATTCTAGGACCGGTTTCTGGCTATCAACTGTCTTCAGCCAGGATAGCTTGACCCCAGTGGCTTAGTGACCACGGGACCCACGTCTGGGCATACCCTTCCCACATAGGGTGAACAGCACCAGACAGAACCGCCAAGTCATGTCTTCCCTGGACCGGAGTGGGACGGGTATGCTCAGACGTGAGTCCCGTGCTCTCCACACCACTGGAGTCAAGCTATCCTGGCTGATGACGGCTGATAGCCAGAAACCGGTCCTAGGATGCTTGATTCCGGTCCAGGGAAGACATGGCTTGGCAGTACGGGCTGGACTGTTCCCATGAGGCACAGGGTCAAGTCTGATTTGCATATGGCCATGTCTGAACTGGGGTGGTGCGGAGTGCAAAAAAAAACGATGGATTTAGGCCCAGATCGCTGTACTGGGGTGAATGTATGACATTGTTCTGCATTCTGTCCATCAACTGTTGTTTTGGTACTTGAGTTCAGCCTGACATCAGTCATGGGGTCATTATTCCATTAAGCTGAGCAGTCAGGGGTCATTATTCCATTAAGCTGAGCAGGAGCTTGAGGGATAGAACTAAAATAATATGGTTTCCTTGTTGTGAAGCTTACCGAATCCACCAACTTGCATTACTAAATTCTTCAATGCTGAAATTCTCAGGTATAACATGCTTAGATTAGAAATTTAGGGCCAGATGTACAACCAATGTGATTTCAGACTTGCAAATTGCGAGTCGCAATTTGAGAGTCGCAAATCACAATGTACAACAGTGTCTGAGACACTGTTTGCGATTCCCAATGGGGTCCCAAATTGCATGCCTCATGAATATTAATGAGGCACTTGCAATTTTTGACCCCAGTGGGAATGGCTGGCCCTCCCAGGTATGGTGGCCTGCTGGACTCAGCAGACCTCCAGGTCTGGGACTGCTTTTAAATAAAGCAGTTTTCTTTTTTAATGCAGCGAAAACGGGATGCATTTAAAAAAAAAAGTAAAATGAAACGTTTTTGTTTCATTTTTTTAAGGGCTGGTGGTGGTCCTTGGGACTACTGCCCGCCCCTAAAAAATATTTTCTCCTGCATTCGCAAAGAGGACGGGGTCCCATGGGGACCATTTCCCATTTGTGAGTGCTTTGCCACCCTCTTGAAGAGGGCGGTAAAATGCGAGTGTTTTGGGACTGCAATTGCGGTTGCAAAACATTCTTACATAGGCCTCTGACTCTCTACTAGGAAGGGACGCCTTAGAACGCCCCTTACTAATAGCGACTCAAAATTCCTCTTTAGCGCGTCGTACATGGCCCTATTAGATTTTGCATGCGAAAATGAGTCGCAAGCACATTTGCACCTGCAAAATAGGGTCATACATCTGGCACTTAGATCCGTCCCTGTAGTGAACATGTTCTATAAAAAAAATAATGCTGAATGTACCGTAATCACCCTTCCCTTTGTTTAAAAATACATACAGATTAATTAAGTAATTAAAATAGATCCTGTTATAACAGTATTATTTAAGATACTTATTGTGCCCATTCCAATCAGATCTTCTTGATAGTAAACAGTAATCATGAAAATACTGTCAATTTGTCAAACCTGTACCTTAGTGTTTGAAGTATGGCATACCAAAATGGTGTACAAGATGCCTGTTGTTGGTAAGGAAGTGGATGTTTTGGACGGATTGGAGACAGACATTGTGTCAGGTGTATTAAGAGAAGAGGTTTTGTGGGAGGTTTGGAGACAAAAAAGTGAATGTGCTTAAGGGCCAAGGTTAGGAATATGAAAATAACTCTGTTTGCAGTGATGTGGAGTTGTACTTAAAGGAGGCTGACATGCGTATAAGTGACACATTTGTATAGTATTTGAAAGAGTTAAGGATGAGACTTAGGAGAGGACCTGAATATTAGTCATTTGTTGATGACGAGTCTATTTGCTAGTCTTCACACAGTTAGACAAGAGCTAGTGTTCTAGCTACCATATTTATTGAATTTTATGGTGGCCTGTAGTTATAGCAATATTAAATAAACAGAACAGACATCTCGCTCCCCGAGTGCACATATCGGTGATTGAAGATGGTGGGTGGCATGATGATGTCAAACTGTATATAACAAAGTAGTCATGGCTTTTGAGGCTGAAGCTATGGAGGGTACCAGTATAATTGAATAGGCAGATGGCATAATCAGGAAGTACAGAGCCATCAATTGCTGAAGGACGAACAGGCAGTCGGTGATGTCAGTAATAAGGAAAGAGGACATAGAGGAAAAAAAGAAAATGTGGTTTGGTTGATCGAAAAGTCACCCTATTATAGTATTGAGTCATGGTGTGTGATGAATTTTGGGAAGAGAGGGCAATCGCGTAGTGGTCAATTAACTATTTAAATATTTTTACTATGAGAAGAATCGGGCAGAGAGGCAAGAAGGGTGTCAGAAAAGCATACACCAAACAGTGTGGACTGGATGATATTGTGGTCAAGCAGAGTAAGGCTAGAACAGGTCAAGCAGAATGAAGATAGAAGACAGCCACTTATAAAAACAAGCATTGGCATAGCCAATAGGTCTTGCCTTTGGGACCTTATAAGTGTTTAGCCATGCAACAGTTGATGTTGTTGCACCAAGGATATTGTGCTGGATAACTAAACACTTATAAGGCCAGTAAGGCGAGACCTATTGGCTATACCATGCTTATTTATTTGGCGACTTGTTTAACCATGTCTCACATAAATGGCAACAGGGGAAATATGTGTATTCTGCAAGAGCGGGCTGCAAAGGGTATTTTAATGCATGTCTTTACCCTGTCAGGGAAGGGGTCTCCTTCTGTGCCACATACTCAGAAGAACTGGCATACACATAGGCAGAAAATGTCATGCGATTCCGAAAACTGCTGAACAAACCATTTGTAAAGGAATTTGTTACTGTCTATGAATTTCTACAATATCAGGACATTTTGTGGGCAACTTTAGTTGATATTGCACACTGTGTAACGGGCATGCAAAATATCGAATTAATCCATCTTAAAAAGAACTATTTCTTAAGTCGAGAAAAATAAAAACAGACTATTGTTGAAATATAACACCAGAAACTGAATTACTTTGTGGCGTGTGAATAATATGCAATCCTGTCACAATACACATTGGGCAGTCGGCAAAGGTATCGATATAGATCTGGTGAGGAAGCTGTGGGTGAACCCGCTAACGCTATCCCAGATGGATGACCTCTCTGCTCCGTGAAGTTTAAATGTGTACCATAGAAGCAGGAAGGAGTCCAAGGAGCATCAGAATGGCCTCGAGAACTCTTGGATATACCTCTGTGATGGCCCAGAAACTCAGGCTGTGCTGCACCAAGTTGCTCCAAAGTCAAGCGACTTTCTGAGCAACATTGAAAGGCATGGCAACACCCTAGTGCCTACTCAGGAGTAAGAGTGGCAGGAAGGGGCTGAATCCTGTTTAGATTATTTTAATGTTTTTTTCTTCGACTTACCTGAGGATTTGGAGTGGTGCGACGATCGACCTGGGGCCAGATTCTGCACCAGGAACAGGGCAGAGACAGACCGTTGGACATTGACTGGTCCCCACAAGGGGTCTTCCATTGTTTGGTGGTGTAAAACTTTGTGATCCTGAATGGCCTTCGGATTCACTGTTGCTAAGTCCTTGCGGCTTTGGTTGTATGTCAATACAACGCGGGCTTTTACCCCGCATGCCATTACAACGCAGGGATTACAACGAAAGTCGTTACAACGACTTTCGCTGGAGGGCGCTGGATGGTGCAATAGTTTAATTTTCTATTCCAACTCCAGCCCACGTTGACAGTAGAGAAGGTGTTGGATAGAAAATTAAACTATTCCCTATCCAACAGCGCCCTCCAGCGAAAGTCGTTGTAACGACTTTTGTTGTAATCCCCGCGTTGTAATGGCAGTGCGGGGTAATCCCCGCGTTGTTATGGCTGTTCTCCTGTGGCTTTAGAGTCGTGGGCTGACCCCAGGCAAACTTGATGTGGATCTGTCGCAGACATTTACTCGCAACAGTCCTTGCAAGGTTTAAATACTGTTGTCTTTAGGGGTGAAATTTCCCTTGCACATTGGATTTAGAATGTTCAGGTAAACAGATCTTGAAAGAGAAGAGAGTAGCTCTGGATCAGAGTCTGGTGGCGAGGAAAGAAACTGGCCTCATCCAACATATTAGAAGTAGATGCCATTAGGTTGAGCTCTTGCCGCCATTTCAATTGCTTTTACAATTGTTACTGCACTCATTTGGTGTAAATGAACAGTCAGTATCACTAATTTAGAAGGTTTCACAAGTTCTGCTAACACCAATATCTGAATTACTGGCCTACTGAGATTACACCCTCTGGCTAGCTGTGTGTTTAATAGATGTACTTAAGCAAGAAGGAAAACAAAATGTTTTCCTTCAAACAGCGGCAACAAAGACACAAACTAACAACAGAATGCAGGAACAGAACCCCTTTCATGCAATCAACACAGATAAACTGTGCCATCAAACCACACCAAGAAAAACACGCGCAGGTGCAACAGCAATTGCTGGAAAGCCTGGGGGAATTTAAAAGGTGTGGAATCTATATAGTGGGCTGTTAAAGTATATTAATTAATCAAAGCGTCAGTTCGCTTCGCGGATAACTTGCCAGAGCAGCCACGTGTTTCTCCAACTGTCGGTCACCAAAAACCCACGGACGACTTTAAATACATGACGATCAAGGTGAATTGATACAGAGTTGGAATGGAATATGCACACCCGCGTGGCAAAGAACACTAGTCCTTGTCAAGCAGCTGCCCGAATATGGACAGAGTTACTGGAGATTGAATGCATATGCAAATACCTGTGTGCTTTCTTTTTTTTTAATCAAATACATGTTATTTAATTCTTTAATCTGAGGTTAAACTAAAAACAGACAGAATGCAGGACACTGCATTTATGTCGCGTTCACCACTCCTGGCGAGTCTTTGAAGTGCTTTACGATGACGATGTGTCTGGGGTAGTAAGCGCTATATACATTCAATTACAATTACTAATATGCTACAGGGGAACCCAACATTAGTTGTTAAATCCAGTGGTTAATTTGGGTACCGGAATCAGTATCGTCCTGTCCATGAAAAAATGCCATGTATTAACTAGTTTCTTTGTCGTAGATTCAATTAATAATGTGAGTAAAAGCTGTGTTTTTATCACAACCGGGAGGACTCTGTATAGATGCTGCACTGTCTTCGTGGGCTGGGGTCTCAAGTACTCATGGGTCAAGGACAGCATAAGATAAAATATGTAATTGTTTTGATATTGGCAATTATGAAAATATTTTGAAAGTGTGGTTCTAAGAATAAGCTCCCTGTAAAATAACTGCAGGTGTGCATCCCTCTGCTCTTCACTCTAAAAACGGGTTGCCACTTGCCATCTTTCCCAGATTTCGGTTTCCACGTTTACATGACGTGACATTTTCTGCCCGTTACAGGCACACTGCGCCAAAACGTGTATGACAAATTTCATCCGTCATGTGTCGATTATTTCTGAGACGGAGATCATCGGAGAGGCTGCTCCCTCTCTCTCTCTCTCCCCCTCAGCCATCTCTGTTGCAAAGAATGATAAAATTCAGCCTAGCAAACATGCTGCAATACTGGCATCTAGCGGAGTACACATGCTATCGAGTACATGTAAAAGAGCATTTATTCTTGCTGTGGGTGACAAATGTTAAAGCGACGTAAAGAAGCAGCATGCTGGCTTTCAAGGGGGCGGTGTGGGCTTAGGGCCTCAAGGTTGGGAGGGATGTTTATCATTCTAACAGGGCTACAAGCTATGCCGGCACGTTCTTGACTGAAGCCTCGTGCTCAAAGTAAAAAAAACAAGCGTGTGCGCCTCGCGCTAAAAGTTAAAAAAAAAGTGTGGGCAAAAGTGAAAGCGTTTACCTTACGGGAGCATGCAGCACCAGGAGCGATAATTGCTAACACATGGCGCCAAAGCTTGCTCCCGCAAGGGAATCGCCAAACGTGCACGCGTTGCCATTGAAAGCAATGCAACGCGTGCACGTTTTTAGAGCGCAAAGTGAATCCATTCCAAAAGGTATTTTTCCTATGCAGCGTACGCGCGCTGCATAGCCGAGATCTAATGAATAATAATGAAACTGGACAACCACAATGGCTGTTTTGATGTAGTGCATTTTTCTCCAAGCACAGACTGAGTTGATGGTAGATAAACATCTCAATGGTTGTGCAGAAGAATGGAAGGAGCCAGGTCGTGTAAGAGTTGAGAAGTCAGCTAATAGCTTTTTGGGTCAGAAAGGATAGTCGTGGTTTCAAAGTAAAGAGGTTCACTGCCAGTAAAAAAGAATGCGTAGAAGGCATGAATAAATAGTGGAGCTTCAGAGTGGTAATGATTAGGCTGGTTTGGTAGCAAAGGTATTTGATTGGGCACAGAAAAGTTTATCTTAGTCAAAAAGGTAGGAAGACTCTTCAGAGGAGGTTAGACAGAAGTCCAAGGGAGAGAGAGAGATGAAGAATTGGGTATGGATATTAAGGGAATCGGGCAAGAATTAGTATGGTAGAAAGAAGGTAAGAAGGGTGCATATGGAGGTCTTTATTTAGGTTTTCTTGTTTTCAGGCATTTGATAAAAGACTGGCCATGCTCCAAAGGGAAACCTAGGGGACTATTATGATGGTGGGAGGACTTTGTCCGCCCGCTATCGCCCCGGGAAATGGGACCGCACGCTAAGGGTGTGGCGGTCCCACATGGGCAATTAGGATGCGCCTGCCACACTGGCGGGCGCATCCCACAATTTTTGCATTGCGGCGGGCGGTGCTGTCAGCAGCACCCACTGCAATTCAAAAAAGGAATTTGTGCATTTGCATGCACAACGTGGCAGGCACAGCTTGGTGCTTGTCACGTCGTCCATGCAAATGCAGGGGGGTGCCATAGGTACCCCCCATGTGGCCCCCCACTCCCAAAATCCTGGGGGCACGCAATAGGCCCCCAACTCAGGAAGCTGCTTGCCATTCTATGGCGGCAACACCGCCACGGAAAGGCTGCTTCCCGCTGGCATCGTATTATGGCTGGCGGTGTCTAGCAGACACCGCCACCAGATGCAACCCTTTTCCGCCCAGTCGACCCGTCGACTGGGCGGAAAAGCGGTGGACAGCCTTCCCGTCCGCCGCGGTCCCCCCGCCATCATAATATGGTGGGAGGAAATGGGAGGCTGGCGGGGGATTGTGTAGTGCAGATCGCCACTGCCAAGCGGGCGGTGGCGATCCGCCCTACATCATAATAGACCCCCTAGTGTTTCAATGAGAACAAGTGTAATTAAAAAGAGGACCTCCAACATAAAGTATTATATATAAACATGTATGTACATATGGTGTATGGTTGGAAACTGGCTTTATTTTTACATTACACATATTCATTATCTGAGGGTAAGAAACATGCGATTTGCCCAGGCCCACATGTTCTTTATATGGTGAATTAGATTAAAAAACATCCCTACATGTTCCATGGGTAGGGGAGCAAGATGACATATTGGCCCTTATCAATAACAAGGTTGTAAAGCCAATGTCTAGGATTACTGACTGACTTAAACAGGTGCAAGGTTTGAAAAGAGAGCTAGGGAAAGTTTAGAGCATTAAATAATGTTGCTATGAGAGGATCCTGGAGAAGCATACATGGAATCACATGGTGAAAGGTGGTGGTGATCTAACAACATGAATTCGTTTTAAAGGGATGATATAAATGAGGAAATAAATATTACAAGCAGAGAAAAGGGCATTTTAGAATGATTTGAAGGATGCTGGAATCATGGGTTAGGTTAGGGTGGCACGAAAGCCCCTACATGTTCTTGGCAAGCTTACAATATGTCTCACAATAGACAACACATGCACTATCTTGTAGGCTTGGCCTAAAAACGAAATAATGGATGAAAAACTACTCAAGAACTGAAGTCTGATGGTCAGAAAGGAGCCATTTTGCTGCTTTGCAGGAACTGAGCTAGATGAGTGTCTGCAAGTAATGAGGCCATTGCAAATTCAGTCACTGTTCCAAGCACCCGTATTGTGGTCTAGGGACGTTTTTTCATCACAAGGCATTTGCAATTTGCAGAATTCTAATATTTTCATACTGCTGTATGCCAGTTTATCTGCTTTATATGCTCTGAGTGTTTTAATCTGTGACGCCAATTATAAAGTTTAGGCAAATTACAGCCTCTGGACACATGCATTGTTTTGTAACAGTGAGATTTATTTTGGACTAGTGCTGGGTCTTTCAAGTAGACCTTTAGAGTATCTCCTTTCATCACTGTTACCTTTGGACCTCTAGAATGCAGAATGACTTAGAAGATCTGGTTTACCTGTTCTCTGAGACATTTCTCTGATTAACGCCTACGGACAGCGATGCCAGAGCAGTAACAGTCTCCACCTCATCATTGTCATGATTCTGGGCATCAAGGAAAGCATATCCCACTTTAGAGGCAAAACGCTGAACAGAGCGCCAATATTTACCTGCAAAAAGACATGAAATGGAAGAGTGGATTAAAACTTGAACAGCATGAGTGCTACACACTTGCCACCAGAGGAAAATGCTTCAAAATGACCTAGTGAACACTCGGACCCTCGCAATTGCTCAGGACAAATGTCCACAACCCAGACAAATGGCCCGAGTCAGAACAAGTAACAAAGAAAGTAGAGAGGGGATGAACCTGACATCCAGGCAGACTGTACCTGCATTTTGACAGTGGAGCACATGCTATGAATTAAGAAGAGAACTAGACACAACCCACTACTGAGTAGGGCTCCAACTCATCCTGACAAAAGACAGCACCTATAAAAAGTATTGCATGCTAATTAGTTACTTCTATTTCAACACCCAGAATATATCTTTGGATCTGACGCAACTCCCTAGACCCAAGAGATTTTTCAGAGCAACGTTATCCTTCATCATTATATGAGTTTATATTTTTCAGGCATTTGTAATGTATGAGTAACTAAATGTAACCATGTTACTTTACCAATCTATTCAAATGTTTACTCTAGACACCTATCAGTTAACACTTTAGCTTTTCAATATTTAATACAAGTTCCTGGGGAAATGTGGAAGGCACAATTTCAAATCCAATGTTTTAAGCATTTGTTGTATTTTACATTGTTTTTGTCATTTTCTAACATAATTAACATATTTAATGGTCACAATTATCTAGCACTGAGCTGTCATTTTTTATATTGTTTTATCATGCATTAAATGTTACACATCGCATTAGTAACTTAAGGACATGCAATGAAGTGTAAAAGAAATTCATAGGGCCAGATGTATCAAAGGGTTTTACCCATTCTGTGTATATGGGAAAATGTGTTCATACATATGGCCCATAGATTCATGATCCAGGCCTACAGCCAACAAACGGATGCAGTACGCGTTTCACTTGATCCTTATGCTTCATTCCTCAACCATCTTCATCTTTTAAAACATTTGTTTGTGACCGTTTGTTTTCTTTAAAGCTTCAGAACAAGAAGGACAAACAGATTTTTTGTGCAACTAACCCTAATCGATGGCACTACTGCATATGTAGTAAAGTCCACATCTTTTCAGAGCAGCCAAGGGTTTTTTCCAGAGGCCAGGACCCGAGTCTCCAGTGTGTCCTTGGCTCCTAAGGGTTTCCCATGCTTGCAGCCTCACTCAGCCAGACTTTAAACTCTTTCCACAGTCGGGGACAAGTTGGCTACTTAAAACAAGCACCAGAGCCAATTGTAAAGCCACTAAGCCTCTATTAGTCTCTGGTATTAATTGAATTAAAATCTGAGCAGCATTTGTGACTAATTTTCAGGGATAGAGTTTGTCGCCGAAGCATCCTTTTGAAGCTGATGTATTCCAGATTTAAAATTGTATTCAAAGTTATTTCTTAAATCCATCTTGTTGACCTGCCACCCCCGCCCATACCACGAGAAATGGAACAATGTTGGTCTCATTCCCCGACAAGAAAGGGAACTCACTCTGGACTTGGATGACTCGTTCCAAGGAGCGAATTGCATTCATGTTGGGTCGTTGCCGGAGAATCTCTTCTGGGAATGGATCCAACTGCAAAGACAAGTAACACAGAGCAAGTTATGAGTCCAGAAACGTGGGGGAGGGTGTTAAGACTCTTGAAGAGCCAAACGCAAGCACACAAACCAAAGTGATATCTCCAGCACAACATAGTAAGCCTATACAAAGTATGGTGTGTTGTCTTCGAATTAGAAAGTAGAGATGGGTAGGCAGCAGTATGGCAAAAAGAAGCTGTCTCATAGTCAGGAGAAGGCGTTGTCTACTTATTCTTAAGTAGTAACCAGTAGAAAGTGACGAAGGACTATGGAAAAAGAAATGTTGGTTTCTGAAGTGCTGAATTACCCAATATAGAGAGATGGCATAGTCTAATAAGTAGGTATTAGATCAAGTTCACTTTTCACATCCGGGTTAAACTTTAGGATAGTACAAGAATTGCTAGTGTAGTAACCAAAGTCTGACAGTGCTGTGACCTTTCTATAGCCACCTTTACTGTTGTGCATTAGTTATTTCTTCTAATTGAAAGATTCTTTCAGGTGGCTTATCACAGCATCCTGCAACCCAGTTGAGCCTCCACCCACCAGTGTAATCCACCCTAGCCTAAGCAGCACGAACAGACGCTTACAGCCATTTCTAAACCCTTTCGAGATTATTGTCACTGAGCAGATGCTGAAAACCCACAGCACACTCAGAGCTTTCCATAACAGTTGTAATATGCTGAAAGCTTGACAGTTATATTTCTATTGCTTTGTAAAGAAAGGGTTGTTGCTAGGAAGTCCCTCGAGTGATATTTCACGTTGAGCATTCTAGCCAAGAGATCACAGAAGTGCCTCTCAACAAAACCAGCCTTTTGTACTCGCTATGTTTAGTTTCCTGGCCCCCAGTTGAAATATGAAACATCTTACCTCTTTGCCTAGCAGTGCAGACACACATGACTCAGAAGCATCACAGATTGCAGTCAGATCATGTCCGCCCTCTAGAGCCAGGACAACACCACCACCTGCCAAAGACATGAGCTGCTTCGTCATGTATCCAAAACCTAGCACATGGGAAACAGAGAAAATAAATCAGATAAGGGGACAACTTACAGCTTGTTACTCGAGGCACAGTGTCACATTAGCAAGAAATATAGAATTATAGATGGGTAGCAGCTAATTACGGGAATGTTTTTCACTGAGGGGGTTCTGAGTGATGTTATAGACAATGAAAGTGAAGCTCGAGTTATTTATGTCACTCAGAGCCCTGTGCTACCGGGGCCATAGAACTCAAGCCATACCGCACTGACAGTGGCGGCTATTGCAGGTAAGAACGGTGTAGCAGTGGGGCGAGGGTCGACAGGTGATGACGTGGGAAAATAAAATTGAAAAAAGAAAAACACTTGCCTTGCGCTTCCTGAGGAAAGGCAAGGTAAGTGTTTGTCTTTTTTAAAATGTTATTTTCCCTCAACGTTGTCTGTCGATTTCACCCCCATACCGCCCCACCCCATCGCTTTTACCTGCACCGGCCGTGACTGCGCACTTATGAGAACTAGGTAGGTAGTAACCGGCCTCGGGTTGCTTGTTGTTTCTTCTGAGGAGGTGTCGTCTGGCAGTTCAGGACAGACTGTTCCCATGAGGAGCAGTGTCAAACTGATTTACGTAATGCGGATCTTTGTCTAGAGTGGCATGGTAAGAAAACAAGCATGGGAATTTAAATGCAGCATATGCAATTGCCAGTGGCTGAGATTAATTTAATCTATCACATTATTGTTGTTGCAAGAAGACATGAACGGGCTGAGAAGCTACACTTGAGTTCTGAAGGTGCGGTCATTTGTAGTGTCAGGAATCGGATAGAGTGGAAGGTATGAGGAGAAAAATAAGGAGTCTTCTTCTGGCGCAGAGCATACTTGGTAGTAGCCAGCTCAGGGTATGCACTTATTTTAGAAGAGAACAAACTTTCTGTCCTTCTTCAGGAGAAGATTTGATGTGTAAAACCTATTTTTATTCTTTCGCTTGGAAATTAGCAATGTTTTGGTTGAGAATATAGCACAAAGTCAACCAAATTGTTTCCCAAACTCTAGAAGTCACCACATTATTTGGTCAGCTGCCATTGCACATTTGTTGAGAGGGTTTATATCATATGTTTTTAATTAAAGTAACACTACTTATATTATCTCAGTTTATTACTATTGCATGTGTCCGCGTGCAAGAGCTGGAATGGTTGCCTTCTCCGACCATGACACTGGAAGCAAAAAGCAAAACAAGCAGACAAGTGTGACCAAAACAATCAGTATAAAACTCTAGCTCTCCTGTAATTTCCTACAATTAATAGCCCATGTTAGCCATCAAACTTCAGCTTTTATGATTTTATATGTTTGTGGACAAACAGATATTACTTACGTTTAAAACATGGTCAACCGCATGTGGTACGACAAAGGCTTATTACCTCTGCGTCCCTTCAGCTCCTTCGTTTCTCACAAATGAGTTTTCTTTGCTCCCAACCATACCTCCCCTTCCAAAAATAAAACGCTCCTCCCACCCTCTCACCTCCTGTTCTTTTTTGCCTCTTGCAGACTTGCCTCTGTTTCCCTTAAGACAAGGTCTACGGGGACATCGCTTTTCATTTTGTCATTCTGTTTGGTAGGAAGGGAGTCTTGAGTTCTTTGGCGGCGTGGGGTGGTCGTGAAAAAGTTTCCCAGCAAGGCAGTGTATCTCTAAGTCTTCAGTGCAGCGGTGAATGGATACTTTTGTCGGCCATCCTTTTCTGCTGGGGCTGTACTTCCAGTGCAGACGCTTTGCGGGGCAGAGCTCAACTCCGTGAAGCAGCACTTATGGTGGTTCATGACAGAGGCGGTAGGGGCCTGAATTGGGACCATATTTCTTAGTTTTGGTAGGGCATTTAACAGGTTTTTAATTGGTAGATATGTAGTGTGTGCTGGCCTCTCTCCATTGGTTAGGGCAGGGATAGTCAAAGAAACATTCATGCCCCCCCTCCCCCCTGTCAACAATGCCTTTAGTGAACAGAGAGGCCCATTTGTCAGGTGCATCCTTTGTGTGGTTTAGGTTCCTAATATAATTGGAGCAACAATATCGTTTATTAACTGAAACACAAGAGAAGGTTATGTACCACACACATCCTGAACTCATGTATTTAAAGTGCTCTCTAATTTAGTAATGAAGTAAAAGGAGGCAAAGTGAAATAAAATAATAGCCTTATAATCACACAATTTGGTAAAGTGGGGAAGCCGGAATTGATCCGAGGCTTTCTGGTTTCACATTATGCAATTGAGCCTCTAGATGAGTATCTCTTTCCTTCGTATGTTTTACATCAAAAGTTAATACTTTGTCTTTAATTCTTGGCGCATGAGTTTAGAGCGTGGGTGGCAGACAGAAGCCACGTGAAAGCTTGGTCAGTTGCCCACACCATGAATATGCTTCGCTTCACCCTACGTTCAAGTTACAACACCCCGACCCACACCCCGCTGGCAACAATGTGGCCCTCAAGAATGCCACGGACCATACTTTTTTCGCCCTTGGGTAATTTTTGCGAGTACCCATGAGTTAGGGCAAAGGTTTTGCTCCTAGTTTTATAGGGATTTCTCTTGTGGCTTCTTCATTCCATTTGCAACGATGGAGGGGAAAAGAACTTAGAAGAGGAGGCATCTGTGGTCCACTAATTCCTCCTCTCAAAGGGAGTGTTATCACTGACCTAAAAGGTCTCTGAGGTCTAGGAGTCCAGGTGGCCTAAGGAGGAGATTCAGGACATGATAGAGGCAGTGGTGTCCAGAGCTATGATTCCTCAATCAACAAAGCCAGTGAAGGCAGCAATGGCAATAGCCGTGCGGCTGTACAAATCTGACTTGAAGGCTCATTTTGCATCTTTAGGGGGCAAATACTTGTCTTGTGAAGAGATGTGGGACATTCTGACGCTTATTTGGGAGACCTGGGGTTTCCATCTTTTCAATCTGGACAGGAGGGTGGAGCCTTATTCCCTCAATATATTATACCACCCAGATTTTCCATGCACTTTTTATAGTCCAGTTGAAGACCTGGTGATGGGAGAATGGAAGGAGGTCGATACGATCCAGGTCTCACATTTACTGCAGAACAGTATCTTTTGGAGGGTGAGGACGCTCTTCTTCATTCTGGCGCTAAAAGAAAGTATTCATTCAGCCTACTCGGTGCAACTTTGGTTCCGGGCTTTGATAAACTGGCTATGGTAGTGCAAAAGGGGCTGGAATGTTCTGATCTCTTAGCTGCAAAGGAGAAGCAGGCAAGGCTGCTTGTTGAAATGTCTTCTGACATTATTTGCTCTTCGGTTATGTCCCCAGGTGCCTTCATTGCTGCCAGGAGATCTCTCTGGTTGCAGCAATGGAAGGTGAACCAAGGGGAGAAGATATATTTTATGAAAACTCAGTTTGATGGGCAATCTCTTTCTGGGGGGCAGCTGTCTGCCGATATTTCTAAAGCATTTAAGGAACGTAAACATGCTTTGCCCTATAAGGGTGGATCCTCAATGGGGAAGGGATGGATAGGTCAACTAAATCCTACTCAAAGTACAAGGCTCGCCATTCATCATTTTAGAGGAGGAGGTTCCAACCTAAGTTCTCGCCCAAACGCAATGTCCCTATTCAGAAAGGTACATCTAAGAAGGGCTCCTGGCAATAACTATTCTCCTGTTATCTGCCTATGGAACGCAGGATACAGCATTTCCAGGTGTGGAGGCAGGATGTAACGCACAAGTGGTACCTTGTGTCAAATGGATATGTCATAGAGTTAAGGCTAATTCCCCCAGTTACAGGCATCCATCCAGATTCTGGGAGCCAAAGAAAAGTGACAGGCTCTTATAGATGAAGTGAGTGGCCTGTTGTCAAAGGGGGTAATCTGCAGGATATCTTCCTCAGAGGTGAGGAAGGGTGCTTACTTCATCTTGTTCTTGGTCCAGAAGGCTTCTGGGGCATTTTGTCATGTCGTGGACTTAAAATGGGTAAACATGTGGATCAGATCAAATCATTTTCCAATAATGACTCTTCAATCAATCCTGCCAAATGTGAGTTCGGCGATTGTGTAGCTTCGGTGGATCTGCAGATTGGCTAACTTCAAGTACCAATAGCATGTCCATCATGGAAGTTTCTTTGGTTAGCAATGGGAGATAATCATTGTCAGTTTGTGTACTCCTTTTTGATCTCAAAACATCCCCAAGGGTTTTCACGAACGTCCTGTCACCACTGATTGCAATTTTTCACTCATAAGGAGTGTCATCCAACCTGGCCTGCTTGTACAATCTTCAGACACATCCCAGTTGGTAGAGCCTGTGGGAAGAGTCCTGCAGGTGTTCCAAAACCAAGGGGTTCTGGTAAACTGGGAAACATCTTCTCTGATTCTTTCCCAAGACCCAGTGTTCATACTGGCTCATTTCCAGACTCACAGAGGTCTTGTAGCGCTGTTGGAACGAGGGTGGTCAGTCTGCATGCTCAAGTTCTGCCCTTGGCTCCAAGGGCAGTGGACTGGTTGTGGTTTCAGGATCACTTGACTTCGACAAGGTTTTCAGTGCCTTGGGACAAGTATCACCTGAACAAACTTGTCTGGTGGATTTTTTCTAATTGGTCTCCAGAGTTTTGAAGTCTCAACTCGCATCATGATGACAGTGCAGATTCACAGGGATCTGTTATGGTGGTTGGATCAGGATCATCTCCGGAGGGCAGGTGTTCTCGTGTCTCCTCCTGTTCTGGTGGTGCTAACAATAGAGGACTGGTTGGACTTAAAGCATGTTCAGGGGTTCTGGTCACTAAGGTACTCTCAGAGATCTTTGAAGCAGAGAGAGGTGAAGGCTGTCTATCTTGCAGTAATACACTTCCAGCTATTCTAGTGGAGAAAGCTGTGGTGGTATATGCCGACAATATGGTAACAAAGACTTGCATCAACAGGCAAGCAGCACAAGATCCCATACTCCGAACTTGACTGCACGGGGGAGTTTCAAGTGGGCTCAGAGATTTGTACTGTTTCTGACTGTGTTCTATATTCAGGGGAGGAGAATGGCAGGGCAGATCTCCTGAGCAAAGAGAACTTCTTCCCAGAATGTATCTCCTCACCCTGCTCTATTCAGCCTCATTGTTCAGAAGTGGGGTCAGACGGAACTGGATCTGTCTGCTTCTCTAGAGAATGCCAAGGTTCAGACCATCTGTACAAGCGGGAGTTGTCTTCTGGCTTGGGAGATAGACGGTCTGACGTGTCCTTGGCCTCAATTTCTGATCAATGCATTCCCGCCCTTTCCTTTAATCAAGTAATTCTTGGTGAGGGTCAAAAGGAACAGGGTACAGGTGATTTTGTTGTTCTCCGTTAGTCTAGTGAATTGGTTTCCACTCATAGAATTGTTAAAGAGGGGTCAGGGTGGAGTCTCCCAGTTGTACGAGTTACTTACCTTCGGTAACGATGTATCTGGTAGAGACGATTCTAGCCACAGATTGGTTCACGTAGAATTATCCCCAGGTGTGAGACTGGATCTAAAAAAAATTTGCCACAGCATCCCTGCGCGCGGTGGGGGGCGGCACAACACGACTCCGCCCCTGCATTGTCCACGCATGTGACGTCAGCGAGGTCACATAAGTCCCGCCCGGCGCGCCTACGTCAGATTTCTTTTGAGAACTTCTCCGCGCCACAACGCGGAGCCATCAGACAACACTGTGAGAGTATGGGAACAGTGTGCGAAAAGAAAAAAGGAATGGTGGGGAACAACACCATAAGAAGCAGTGCCAACACTGCAGTACCCCAAGCGGGAAAAAAAAAATAAGAACAGAGCATAGCCCTGAACAGCAACCCTGCCAGCACAAATATAGCCCCCCCCACCCCGGATTCAAGAGCACATGAAAGGTGTCATGAAAACATATAACAGGGCCACAACCCCAACCAATTACAATGAAGGGGAACCAGTGTGGGACAAACAAGGCACGACAAGACTCCCAGACAGCCCCCAACACAGAATGTGACAACCCCTGTAAGGAGCAAGGGCAGAGGCCCAACCAAAAGATCCCAACCTAGAGGATAGCAGAGGGGCCAGGACCCCTAGCAATGAAAGGTGGGGAAGAGAAGGGGGGGTAGGCCCCAACCTGGGGCAACTAGAACACAAAGGCACAGAAGTACACAAAGGCACAGAAGTACCTATAAACCGATCCTCTCAAGCGCCAAAAGGGGAGGAAGGAACAAAGAAACAGGACAAACATCCTGCCAGCAAAGAGCGACAGAATGCACGCACTGAAGACATAGCCACCCACAGGGAGGCGAATGCAGAAGACCATACCAAAGGGTCCTCGCTGAACGGGGAGGAAGGGCGGGCAGTGAAGGAATCTGCGGCTAGAATTGTCTCTACCAGATACATCGTTACCGAAGGTAAGTAACTTGTACATCTGATAGAGACTACTAGCCGCAGATTCCTTCACATAGAATAGATACCCTAGCCATACCCAAGTGGAAGGAGGGTCTGCGAGCGGACCCCAGCAGCCTGGTCACAACAGAGGGTCCCACAGGGGCCGAGTCCACAAGACCAGACGAGGAGCCCCGTCCGCTAGACAAGGGGAAACCCCGCAAGCAAAAGACGACCAACCCCAAGGGGGATGTGGAAAAGGAGAAGAGAAGAGGTAGCCTGTCCTCGCTCAGCAGAGGAAACAGAGGACGGGCTACCAGAAGAAACAAGGCAAGGCGAAAGGAGGCCAAAGCACCCCACGCCTACACAAGGCAACAAAACCTCCAGAAGGCACAGATCAGACAGAACGGCGCCGTCCGCATTAAGCAGGCGGAAGCCGAAAAGGGGCAGCCCAAGGTCACCCAGGAAGAACCGTCCAGCGCCCCGCAGGGACAGACTGCACCCGAAAGGGAACAAGAACTCAGGGACCATCTCAACCCACAGGGTGGAGAGGTAGAACTGAGTGCAAGGCTCGCTGGAAGGAGCGCACAAGGTAAGAATGACTGTCCCACCAAATCGCCAAGAAGGCACAATGGTGCAAAAAAACAGCAGGTCAGCACCAGCAAGTGCAGCCAGACACCGAAAGCACCGCGGAAGGATGCGCTCAGGGCAAGCTAGACGCCAGCCGAAGACTGAGAGCAGGAAGGCGAGAAGAGTCCGGACACGCTCCAGGGAGGAGTCCGCACCCACAGGCCAAAATAAGTGGAACCAGGCAGAGACAAAACACCCGGCAGCAGACAGCAGGCCAGGCCAGGCCAGACCAGACAACAGCGCAGTGAACCCAGAGAAGGACACCCCGGGGCGCAACTCAAGCCATCCCAGCCATCAGCAAGAGGATTGCAACTGCAACGTACCTTAACGCCACGGAGAACAGAGGCCTGAAGGAGATCACAACTCCCCAGCGCATAACAGAGCTATATAACAGCTACCACTGCCCCACAAAGGGCATGTTACGTCTCAAAACATGGGAACCTCTTAGAAAAAACAGCAAGCCAAGTCTCAGGGCCAGCATGGTGTAGAAAACCCAAAGCAAAAACAAACAGTGAAGAAGAAGGGCCGGCTAGCAGCCAACAGAATCACAGTCCCAATAAGGAGGACCTGAGTGGCCATGAAGCACACAGAACCACAACTAGGGCGACCCGCCCCAACGGAAGAACACCTCCAAGAACCAGATCAACCCACAGGTCACTGAGGGGGAGGAGAAGGAGGAGGAGGCCAAAGCTCCGCCAAGAACCTCTGAATGGCCGAGTCTGCAGGGGCGTGGAACAAAAGAGCACCATGGAAAGGAAGGTCCACCAGCCGTTCCCGAACGTTCTCCGGGAACACACTGTCTCGAAGCCAGGCATGGCAACAAAGGGCAACCGAAGAAGCCATGGCACGACCCAGCACCTCCCAGACGTCCAGAGCGGAGCGAAGAATAAACGCCGCCAGCTCCCGGCCATCCAACACATGGTGCCTCAAATCAACACAAGCACCCTCCTGAGAAGCGGCAGACATAAGGGACTCCGCCGAGTCCCACAAACAAGAAGTGGCCCTAGCCAAAAACACACAGCGTGTTAAAGGCCCCCAGAGCCACACTGGTTGAGGCGGACATATTCCGCCCCCAGGAGTCCAGCCAGCGGGCCTCCGGTGACGGGGGGGGGGACAGCGACGGCTGAGAAGGAAAGGCATTCTGTAAAAGGGGCCTCTGGTAAACGGGTGGAGGGAGAGATCACGCGGCGCCGGATGGTGGCGGTGCAGAAGGTGTTGGGGCACAGGTCCTCCGTGGTGGGACGGCCCCAAGCCCCCAAGAGAGAAGAATGTAGCGAACCTTCGAAGGGAAGCAGCAGCTTTTTACCACCATAGCCCTGATGGAGAACCTCCAGAAGATGATCCATGGGGAAATGGGCAGCTGGGTCACCCATGCGCAAAATTCCAACATCCGTGGAAACAGTGCAAGCGAAGGCCTCACCCGCCTCCGTAGGACCCTGCGGAGGGGAAAGCAGCTCCTCGGTAGGCGAAGGCTGCAAGCTAAGGCGGCCATCCCCCAAGCCAACCGGAGGAAGGAAGGGCCAGGTTCGGAAAGCAGGAAGAGGGAACGAGGAGTGGAGGACCTGCGGCTCCTCTGGCAAAAACCGCGGACGCTGAGACAGCGTGGAGCCGCCTTTAGACGACGCAGGGAAAAAAGCCACGACACGTCGGCCCGTCTCCGAGGAGGATGACACCAACAAGCATCGAACCTCTGGAGAAGAGGGCAACAACCCAACGCCAACTTGGTGCCGTAGAGTCCGCAATCTGAGGCAGGACTTTGTCGTCCGACGCCAGGGGAGACGCCGGAACGACCTCCGCCACAGCGCTCGGTGCAGGAGACCGGGGCTGGGTCGGAGCGGCGAAGGAGCGGCACAGGCAAGGCGCCGGCCTGACCTTCGACAAGGCAGCCGCCTGCGTGGAGGAATGAGAGGGACCCGGGGAGGGGCAATGAGTCCCCCGCCAGCCGTGACCGTGACGGGACCAGAGGGGCCCTCCGCGGACCCCATGGCGCCACCAGGGCCAGGAGCCACCGGTGCCAAAGCGGCGTCACCTCGGCCTTAGACAAGATTGCCGCCTATCCAGAGGACCGAGAGGAGCTCAGGGTACGACCCGAGCCCCGGCGACCTCCCACGACACCACAGGGACTCCCGCAGGAGTTTGTGGCGTAGCAGAGGCGCCGTGGTCCGAAGGAGGGACCCCCGAAGGGACGCACCTCAACGGCGCCACATCCTTCGAACCTGGATCTGAGCTAGTCGGTGCCGGGGCCAGAGCCGCCGGCGATGCCACGGAGGGCCCCGCACATTGCAAGGGATCCGCTGACGTCCCAGGATGGGAAGGAGGAGGACGAGAAGCCAGCGAGGCCCGCAAAGCTGCCGGAATATATCTCCATCTGGGCTCTAGTCGCCCCCACACCGGGAAACGGCAGATAGGGGGACGACACGCGGGGCTGCACCACCCGCAGAGAGCCTGTGCCCCCAACAGGGCGGGAACCAACCCTTGTGGACAAACTGCGACACTTACCGACAGGTGAACGACGCTCCTGTGACCTCGGAGAGGGACGATGTCGACGAGGGAAGTAGCGGGTTCGAGAACCCCCCGCAGGGGCTGGGCGGGGTGATGACGCTGACCTGAAAATGCGGGCCGCACCACCCGCAGGGAGCCTGTGCCCCCAACAGGGCGGGAACCAACCCTTGGGGACAAACTGCAACACTTACTGACAGGTGAGCGACGCTCCTGTGACCTTGGAGAGGGGCGATGTCGACGAGGAAAGTAGCGGGTTTGAGAACCCTCCACAGGGGTCGGGCGGGGTGATGACGCCGACCTGGACATGCGGGCCGAAAGAAGTTTCATCCGGCTCTCTCGCCGGGACTTTGGTTTCATCTGCTGGCACGCCTCACAATCGGTGGAGTCGTGGTGTTCCCCTAAACACGACATGCAGATGGGATGAGAGTCCGTCGCCGACATCAGGCATCCACAAGACGAGCACGTCTTAAAGCCCGAAGGCATTTGCACACTGTCCCCACACACACGCAAAAGCGTTGCACGCGGAATAGGAATAAACTGATGTAGGCGCACCAGGGCGGGACTTATGTGACCACGCTGACGTCACACGCGCGGACGATGCAGGGACGGAGTCGCGTGGTGCCGTTCCTCCCGTCCCCCCCCCCCCCAAACACCCCACCGCGCGCAGGGATGCTGTGGCGAAAATTTGACGGATCCAGTCTCACACCTGGGGATAATTCTACGCGAAGGAATCTGCAGTTAGTAGTCTCTATCAGATGTCCCATCTCCTCTCAGCTTCCCGTGACTCCCAATGAGGTCATCGAGGAAGTTACACTTGATGCCCTGGAGGATGAGCGGAGAGGTTTAGTGGTCTTGGGTGTACCCGAGAACTTGGCAGTGACTTTGCAAGCATTACATAGGTTTTTTACTCTTGCTTCCTATGCTAGACTTTGGAGGGCTTTTTTGGCCTGGTGGGTGAAGAATCAGGTGGATCCTACCTCAGCTAGTCCCTTTTCTAGTTATGTAGTTCTTGCAGGATGGGGCTAGTTTAGGTTTGACGGTGGCTACTCCGAGGGTTCAGTGAGCTGCTATTTGGGCAGTTCAGGGCTCATGGAAGAATTGGAAGGATGAGAAGAGTCCGATGCCTAGGTTTCTCCAGGGGTTGTTGAATCAGTTTCCCAGACCTTTCAGTTCAATTCAGAATTGGAATCTGCAGTTGATGTTAGATGACCTAACTGGTCCCCAGTTTCAGACTCTTGCTCGGTTGGATCTGAAGATTTTTTAGTGGCAATTACTTTTGCTAGGTCCCTAGGGGAATTGGTGGCTTTATCCTTCAAATATCAATTGTGTAAGGTTTTCCACGATCGATGGCGTTGATTCCTGTACTTTCTTTTACTCCCCAGGTTAACTCTGCTTTTCATTATAGACAGGAAGTTTTTCTCCCCGAATTTAGCCCAGCACCTTCCTTGGACGAGGATCTCAGGTTGCATTGTTTAGCTATTAGGAAATCTCTCCTGGAGTGTCTAGATAAAGTTAAACCTTTTCGAAAAGGGGACTCACTGTTTGTAAACTCTGAACCAACAAGTAGAGGGGAGAAGCCATCCATGGCTAGTTTGAGTAGGTGGATGCTTTCCTTGATTCTCTTGGCATATGAGGTGAAGGGTGTAGTTCCCCTTCCTGGTATTCAGGGAAGATCTACATGCAGTGTGGCTACGACAATGGCTGAATAGCAAAGGAACTCCACTGTGGAGGTTTGTATGGCAGCTACAAGGGCTACTCCCTTCATTTTTGTAGGTCATTTTAGGATTGCTGAGTTTGAGCACCTCAATAATGTTCTTGTTCACAGAGTTGTTGTCCTCTATGAAGGAATAGAGATGTATTTGTTATGTGATCTTTGCATTAAATTGGATTTGGATGTTCTTGCAACTCAGTTGTCCATTTTCTTTACTTGCTATGTCTTATTTATAAGGAAGGAAGGCGAGGGAGGGAAGCAAAGGTAATGCTGCCATTACTTACCAGTAATGGCAATACTCCTAGTCTTTCTCCTTTGGCTTTTTTCAAGTGCCCTCCCACATTCCCGATAACTGAGCAACTGAGTTTGTGGTGAGGAGTGTTTATGACCAGCCGCTGACGTGTGGGGTGGGAGGAGCTTTTATTTTGGGGAAGGGGAGGTCTGATCGGAGGCAAGGAGCACACATTTGCAAAGAAAGAAGGCAAGGGAGAAGGACTAGGAGAAATGTCATTACTGGTAAGTAATAGATGCATTTTAAATCATGCATATGACCAGGACAATGCAAATCCGAACCCATATATTTTTGGAAGATTTGTATACAATGACTGTATTAAAAAGACACTCAACTTCCATGATAGTTCACTACAAAACAAGATACAGCCTGTCTGTTAACATGCAATAAAGAGTTCTATAAACCCACTGCATTACCAGTCATAAAACGAAATGGAAAAAGGTACTAATTGAAGGCGATTTAAAACATTTTTGGTATCTCAAAACATGGTTACCCTTAGTAAAAGCCTTTTACTGGCAGTCAATTCACGCATGCCTAAAGGCATTTGGCAAATCAGAGAGCGAGTTTCAGTTTTGACCTTCCTATGAAAGCCACCTGAATTTAATGTCACTTCTCTGAAGTGGCCAGGTGAAGGCACATTCACACTACAAATTTCAAGTATATGTATACATACATCATTAGAGTGATGAAGATCCTAACACATGGACAGCTTTTAAAAAAATTGAGGGTTCTCCTTACATTTAGCAGATACTTTGTATCCTCCAAGGGGGGCCGAGTGTCCTTCGGCTGCATCAAATCCTGCTGACACCAGCACCACATCAGGGGCAAACTCGCGTGCAATGGGCATCACTACCGTCCTGTAATGAGCAAGGAAAAACACATTTTACACCTTCATTCATAGTTAGCATTTGGATTGTCTTTCAGACCAAAGGCAGTGATGTAGTTATCAATAATGCAGACGGTGCACTGGCAGCTGGGGCCACGGACCTGAAGGGTCCCCTGTAACCTGATTGTTGAATTTTACTACCCAAATAGCAGGGAGGCGCCAATTTTCATTGCCTGTCCTGAGACCAATGGCACACGCTATGCCACTGCCATAAGAAAACATCAGCATGGGAGGTCAGAGTGCACTGGTCAGGCAAAAATGAATTACATTCTGAGCCTTGGGATCACCTCACAAAAAACTTAGATCTCAGTTTACGACCATTCAGTTTAGCTGATTAGTGTGGTACCTTTTAAAGGATAGTGCACAAGCTGCACCATCAAGGCAGATGCTGTTCTGTCACAGACTGCCCTAATATTAGGCCACAGGACACTGCACTGTCCATGTTTAAAACCATAAAGCATTCTGTTTCCATGGTATTATTTCATCATGACTCTCTAACTTTATCTAAAAGTGAAACTACAAGGAAGAAGGGAATGGGAAGAAGGAGAAGCGCAATTTGCAACTGATGCATTTTATCTTTTACAAAATTATCTGATTTGCACTGGGCTTCTAGTCGCCCTTATCAGAATGTAGGGTTGTACGGGTTGCTGGCCGTAGCTGGACTTTTATGGAAGGTGTTGGGTGAGGTGTGTGAGGTTTGGAGAAACATACTGCAGCCGCATCTCAGGACAGAAGCATGAGGCGATACATTCCCACACATGGCTATCTACACTTTTGTTTTCTACTTAATCATAAAAGTCATTATGTATGTGGGGAAAGTGAGGTTTGTAATGCTCTTGTGAATTCCAAGTGTTTAGGTTTTTCTAATTCTTGAAGGGAGTAAACTCTATTTGAACTGAAAAGGAGTTTCCACGACGACACATTGAAGTACGAAATGCCCAATCAGGTGGTATTATTTTTTTTGCAGAAGGAAGACAGGACATGAGCCGTGAATATCATGATGATGTGTATGCATTGCTAAGAGACGGGCACTGGTTGACTGGACAGAAATCAAGCTCTGATGGGCTCTGAAGTTATACTTTAATCTGTGTGTCACTGGCATTAGTGTAGCAGCTAAGGTTAGAGGAGGTAGTGGTCTCAGGTTTATGTTAAAGAGTGGGTGACTGTTAAACAGGGGTGAGAATAAGTGTGGTGAGGGTAAAGGCTCAAAGCAGAAGGGAGGCAGTGGCAGAATGAGGAACTTTTTATGGGGAATTAGGTAATATAGTGAAGGATGAGGCCTTATATCACGATAGATTTGAGTGTCAGCGACAGAGTAGAATGAAGGACCATATCACAGTTGGCCCAACAGCCCAAAGGCAGATGTACTCCCCTTAGCTGGTGTCCACCGTAAACTGGATCTCATCCCTTGTTGTGCTTAAGTGTAGATTATGTGCTCCACCCAGGGCAGAATCTTGTTGATGTGAGAGAGAAGATCAATTTCTTTTATGTACACTGACAGGTGCGCATAAGAAGCTATTTTCAACTAGTTTACCAATGAAATGACCATTGTAGGTTGGATGATAATTAGAGGTGGGCATTGGGTTTGTGGTATTTTTCCACAATCTGTTTGAGGGAAACAGTTTTGAGTTATTTTGGCATTCATTGCAGTGATTGGTGGTCGCTCTGGCCGAGATGGCAGCTAGGCCTTACAGCATCGGGAACTGAACAAAGTTAGGTTTCTCATATGTACAAGTGGCTTTTGAGAGGTTGGCAAACTCAAAGTGGAGAGCAGTTGAAGGAATATAGTCTCAGTTAATGAATGAGTTTAGAGGTTGAGAACTTGTGTGTGTTGAGCTGGTGGTCCTCCTTAGTTTTGTTGCAAGATACCTTTCAAGAGCTCCAGAGTATAGTTAGGTTGTCAGTTGTGGGTGAATTTTAAAGGTGGAGAATACTGGGTTTCACATTTTTCTCATTATCTTTCGAGTTCCCTGGTTGGGCAGGTGGCCACATGGATGCAACAGGAAAAGAGAAGTTGTTTTTCCTTTCTGACCAACCTGTTATATATTCCAGAGTGACACTGCAATGTCAGTTTGCCATTGTAATGCTTGGTATTTTCCCAATGCCTTTGCAAAGATCTTTTGTTCATTTGAATAAATCCCTTCAATTGTTTGGCATTGATGAGAGGTTACAGTGGTGTTTGAAGCATAATGATCCCCAGGATGGAGGCTAGCCCAAAACCAAACAGTTGAAATGGCATTTATTTTTTCTTATACAACAAAGTTTTAAGTTGAAGAGATATGGTGGAAGAGTCAATTTTGTCCATGCTCAGGCATTTCTAAAAAAAATTTGACAGTTGGCTTTGCTGAAATAGTGGATAATTGCAAGCTGGACTGAACTGTAGCATGATCAGTCTATGTTACATGATATCTATGGCTAACTGCAATGAGGTTGTAATGGGCACAACTTCTGTAAAGGCTATGCCTAGTTGAGTGGGCAGGGCCAGAGGCCATTTGAGTTTGCAATTTTGCGCTGTCAGCCATACTACTACAGAATAAAGCAGGTCGGCTGTGTTTTCTAGCCTCACCCACATTTATTCTGCATGGCTACTGGGCTGGGTCAGAAGGGATGCAACCAACTGGGTTTCACCCTTTGTCCGCGACCACCGTAGCTGCATAGGGGAGGAGAATACGGGTAGTGAAACTCTATCAGGATGAAGTAGCGGCCACTCATCTGGCCGAAGGAAACACTGGAAGACATTTTACGGCAGGTGTGCAAATGAACCATATGTTTTAGCATTTTGGGGAAAAGAAGAACAACAAGGAGAGTACTAAGAGAACGCACAGGAATAGCCAGAGAAAAGCTGGAGAACAAGAAGGGCCTTTGGGTGTACCTACAGGTGGATAAAGGACTGACTTGGTAGACTGTAAGCTGATTGGTCTATAATATGGTAAATGACTTAAGATCCCTGGATGTGCGATACTTTCTGTGCTTACTACAATTCTTTGTTTTCTGCATTTTGCCATTTTTTTAAATTCTGTATGCCTAGAATGATTTGAAACGCTCTCAGCAGATATATAGCATCCTCCCCATGCTATGAAGTAAACAAACAAGTAGTCAAAGTTTGATACTTAAATGTTTATAATTAGCATGGCATGGCTCTGGCATAATGCACCTTAACGTCAACAAAGCCATCAATGTAATTCCCGCTCAGACAACAAAACCATCTGCAATTTATGGCCTTGCCTTTACACTCTAGTTGTGGTATTTCACCTCCACCCAACATTTTGTTCGATAAGAATGTTTTCTCAGGATCACATGTCTGATATTACAAATCCTTGGACCAGTATTGAAATGTCCACTCAGAGCGGTTTTGATGTACACAAAATAATGCACTCCTGCAGCAAGTATGATACCTTTGAGAGGTATTCAAGTCAACGCAATCTATGAACCCATGCCTGTGTGAAAGCATTTAAACAGTGGGGCATGGAGATATTATTTTGTCATATTTTTAACATTTTGTACAGACGCTTTGATTCAGAAATAGATTGCAGAATTCAGAATGTAGTTACAAATTGAAGACAATGATACTATCGGACACTTTAAGGTGTTATATTCGTTCCACTCCGGTGAATTAAAAATAAGGAAATCAAATCCCCATCTGGAAGAATGAAAGGACTGGGGTGGAGTCTGCCATGTCAAGCGCAGCTCATATGGATTTCCAAAGGCACAATACCGGACTTGGGAAGGCCTGTGCACCTTTAACACTATGCAGAGGAGAGACTGGCCAGCAGCCCTAGGGAACCAATGCATAGCCAAAGAGATGCCTGCGAACTCTTCAGTGCGTGCTCTATGCTACAACAGACAAGCTACCATGGCTGGCCAGGAAATCCCAGTGGAAATCAAGTTTCTACGTAAGTAAAGACCTATTTTGAGATTTCTTTTATGTAAAAATCAAACCACATGTGCTGCAGAGCGTGGGGAATGGATATCATTAAACAAAAAAAAATACAATAATAAATCCCTGCAGCCATCTGAGGAAAGTTGGACTCACAGCAGCCGCAAGCATCGACTTCTCCCAAGGTCCGGGTCGTCTGAATGCATCCATGTTGTGCTAGTCTCTTGACTGCTTTAAATGACAGCAGCAGTTCCAGCTCCTGTGCAGAACTGCTGAAACCGCTACTTGGCCCATACTTTGACACTTTTTTCAATGTTTTGTATATTGCGTCAAGCTCTGAAAAGACCAGAATCATCGACGGCTTACGTTTTTAGATCTAAAAAAAAAAAAAAACTTCTAAGTTCAAAGCCCTGGCAGGGATCTGGTTTTAATTCCACCGTCCCCTCAGCCTTTCTCTTGATGTTTTTGCCAACTTTGTAATAACCCTTCTTCAATCCGCTCCCCTTGTAGGCACCTTTCTCCCTGAAGGGGAAATCCTAGGCACTGTGCAGTGAAGAGGCAGGCGTTATGCACCCCACCGGGGAGGGGGCATTCCAGGATTCTGATAGGATCAATCAGAACAACTAGCCTTTGATGAGACTAATGCCCAATATTCAGGAATTATATTTTGTCATTTCCTAAAAGGTGACAACTGCATTTTTTTGTGTGTATAAAACACCAAGGATCAGATTACTTTCAGTTGAATGTTAGAAGTGGATATTTCTTCTGAGACAAGAAAGCTGAATTAGTCCCATTGGGGTTCAACTGAAAACTATTGCTGTCTAAAGTCCATTGATAATGGAATCACATCTGGATGCGTTAGTGAATCTTCAGTGTAAAGTTACAGCTCATGAAAAGGGCCAGGTTTACAAACTGCAGTCTGAATGCTCTCACTAAAGAGCTAGATAAGGGGTCTGATTTACCCCTCAAGGTGGCGGAGGGCATCACTACTGCCACCCTGCAAAATTTAGATATGACTGCTGGCCCAGTGGTCATCTCTGTACTGTGAAAGGATTTACAGTGACGGCGGTTTTCCCCAGATTGCACAGAATTGTGTGGATGGCCGTCGTCAGGTTTTGAAGGCTGTCCATCAAACTTATAATATATATTTTTTGGATCACTGAAATAATATCGAGGGACAGAATATCGACCAACAAAAATATCGTTGACAAAATATCGAGAGACAAAATATCGAGTTTCTATCTACAAACAGGTAAGTACAAAAATATCGAGTTAAAAATATCGTTTACAAAAATATAGTTGTAAAAAATATCGACTTTAATAAAAACAATGTTTAATTACATTAATATAAAACATTAATTACTAAAATATACTTAACAATACTTAAAATAACTTTTAATAATTAAATAATTAATGAAAGTAAAAAAATAATATTTTTTTAATCATATTTCTTAAAACATGTATATATATAGCAACAAAATGTAATTAAATAATAGCCAATATTATTAGCGTACAAATACAAAAGAGTAAAAATTACTATTCCCACTCCAGTGGGTGCAACAGTAGGGAAAGCGTTGGATAGCGTAGGGGTTAAAATTACTATTCCCACTCCAAGGAGTGCAACAGTGGATATATGACGTTACAACGCAACTTTTACAACGCACTACCATTACAACGTAAGTATTGGTAAGTATATAATAATTTTTATAATTTAAATTATTTAAAATTAATTTAAAATTAATTTAATTAAATTTAATTTCATTAAATTAAATCAATGTAAATTTAATTTTACTTTATTTTTACACTGTACCCTTGTACCCCAAAAACCCAAAACTGACCCTGAACCCTAAAAAAACCCTTTACCCAAAACCCCAAAACTGACCCTGAACCCTAAAAATACCCCTTTACCCAAAAACTAAAAACTGACCCTGAACCCTAAAAATACCCCTTTACCCAAAAACCCAAAACTGACCCTGAACCCTAAAAATACCCCTTTACCCAAAAACTAAAAACTGACCCTGAACCCTAAAAATACCCCTTTACCCACAAAACTGACCCTGAACCCTAAAAATACCCCTTTACCCAAAAACTAAAAACTGACCCTGAACCCTAAAAATACCCCTTTACCCAAAAACTAAAAACTGACCCTGAACCCAAAAAATACCCCTTTACCCAAAAACTAAAAACTGACACTGAACCCTAAAAATACCCCTTTACCCAAAAACCGACCCTGAACCCTAAAAATACCCCTTTAATTTAACATAATTAGCAATTAATCAATTAAATTAAATTAATTACCAATTACATTTTAAATAATTAACAAATATTATTTAATTACCAATTAATTAAATATTACTACCAATTAATACATTTACATATTTAATTAATTATAATTAAATTACTTCCCACCCTATTCCCCTATAAACCCACAACCCGCTACAGGAAATAAATTATTTTAATTTACATAATTAGCAATTAATCAATTAAATTAAATTAATTACCAATTAAATTTTAAATAATTAACAAATATTATTTAATTACCAATTAATTAATTATTACTACCAATTAATAAATTTACATATTTAATTAATTATAATTAAATTACTTCCCACCCTATTCCCCTATAAACCCACAACCCGCTACAGAATAAAATTACACAATAATTTTAAAAAAATCATTAATTAAAAATAATTATAACATAAAATGACACTTTTCACACATATTATAACATAAAAACACTATAAATAATTAAATATTATTTAAAAAACGATATTTTTTACTATCTAGATTATATACTTGGATATTTTCACTTTCTATATTATTTACAGTCGATATTACTTCACTTACCTTAAAAACGATATTTTGACTGTCGATATTCTGTCCTGTCGATATTTTGTCCAAACGATATTTAAAACTCGATATTCTGTCCAAACGATATTTTGGAGTCGATATTATATCTGTGCACCATATTTTTTTTTTAACAAATGCCCAAAGTGGGAGTTTATTTTTGAAAAACAAGAAACGAATGACGCCCAAACCCAGGGAGTTTTCCATCAGGGTGTGGGTCATAATTTTTTTCTGTTCTGTTCTGTTTTTTTACATTACAAGTTCCACCCTAAAAAGGGCAGGCAGTGTAATGTCCTTCCTCCAAATGCCCCTAATCTGTTCAGCCGCCAGAGACATTTCTGTCAACAAAGTCACTGGGGACTCCATTGATGGAAATCTTTAGGTCAGCCCGTCTCTAAATGAGGCGGTCAGAGCAAGGGTTTACTGGACAGAGTACTCCATCGAGTTTGTGACAGAATACCCTGTCTAGCTATGTGGGCCCTAATGTTTCTCCTCTCAGTAGGCAAGCAGGGGCCCCAGCTGGGATCAGGAATGGTGGTTGTTCAGTTGACATGCTCGTCCAGTCGTTAAGATTCTATAGAATTCTGTTTAAAGGGGGTGGTAGGAGGGGTGTGTAACACATGGCAATATGATTGTTGAAGGAGAAAGAAAAAAAAGGAATATTGCACTTCTTTGTAAAGTAATAATAATATACATTTATCATTTTAAAATGTTTTGTTTTTAAGTTTGTAGAATTGATTTAAAAAAAAAAAAGAGCTCACAGCAATATCCAAGGAGGGTGCCAATTGTAATGCTTTCTTCGTTTTCACGTCAATTTCATATTGTCTTGCAGGGTGAAGCACCTTAGACTATTTCTTTTGTCACCCAAGCATTGCTACGGCCCTGGTGAGACTGGTGCCTAGAGCTCTACACTTGAATCGTGTCATTCCGATGTTGTATTATTGATGCAGGAATGGGAGAGGCAGAGGTTGTAACTAATTCTTGATAATTTGATACATCAGTGAATACACTTGAACGAAAGGTGAAATAGCAGCATCCCTTTGTTTTTGGGGATCATTTCTAAATCGAAATCTAAACTGTTCAAAAAAACTTGAGAAATAAACATACAACCGATGAAAATACATACATTTCTTATACAGTTCTTTAAAAAATGCCAAACATTGAAGATATGAAACTGAACAGTGTTACTGCTACATTTGTAGCAAACAAAGAGGGCGGGTTATGGGTGCCAACCGTCCTTGTTACAGCCCAGCTTCCCCCAGACGAAAAAGCATGGTGCATTGATGGGTCCATTACAAACACACAAGAAGTGGTTAGAAGCCAGTGACAGACGCAAAGTGGCCTGCTGCAGAAAGGAACCTGTTCTGACAATTTATGAAGAACTAGGTAGGTGAGACATTTAAGAGGCACTGGCAAATGTCTTGTAAGATTCAGATGCACACAAAAAGTAAAGGAACGGCAGAGGTGTGTTTAAAAAAAGAAATCTATTTCTATTGTTTGGAATAACAAAAGTACACATGATTGGATCTAACTGTGGAAGTGACGCGGAAAAAATCGAAATCTCAGCCAAATATACTGAAGGTCCTTGTCAGCTTCAAAATCAAGCACACTCTACAGCTTCGGCGGTTTCTCAGATAAAACACATTTGTGCATTGAAGACATCCGCCGGCCAGATGTCAGCCACCGGACCATTCAAGACTGCGGATAAATCAAAAGCAGATGAACTAGCCAATGCTACTTCTGGTCGAAAATGGACTTCCAGTACAGCAGCTGTGTCTGACCTCCGATTCTGCTGGATTATTTAACGTGTTTTATTACTTTTTTGTGGAAGGGTAAGTGCGATATTAGGCACAAAGCTGACTTTGGAAGACCATCTACAATTAAAAAAGAGGGGGGATACAACCAAAGCGGTTAACAAGGGGAGAATGTATAATGGGGTTTAATTATAATAATTCAAAATGTATTATTTAGCAGAAATCATGACATAATAGGCAAATACTATATTTTTCTGCAGAAGATGATGCCTTACAGAAGAAGAGGTTTAGCGTGGCTTGGTTAAGAGTGGGTCCAGCCTCGTAGGCAATGGCTAATTAGCCCTAAAGAATAAAACCCCACCACACATGGAGGTTGGTTTTCAGTGGGTGGGCATCATTAGAAGAGGAGATAGTGTGATCCTCGGGAAGCTTCAGTGGCTATGGAGAGATTACATTAGCCACTTTTACCAATTATATATTTTGACCAAAAAGACAGAAGAGCACAACTGCTTCGAGGAAGAAGTGATGAGGACTCAAATAATAAATTAATTTAAAAAAGGTATGGGCAGGCGCATAGGAGCTAAAGAACAAACCAAGCCTGAGTACAATTGGAGACCATGTTGGACGGGATGTCAAGTGAAAGTAGACATATTGGCACACTGGATGGGTGTAGCAATTAATATTTACCAGCAAATCCTGTCCTGAAATACACAGAAATATACCCACTTCACATTAGTGTTTTCGCACTCTTCCATTTTCAGAAAATACATTTTTGTGGTCTAGTTCAATATTGTAAATTGTGATGTTACAAATATGTAAAGTTTGATCTAAGAATCAATTTTGCATTTGACTAAAATACACAGTTTGGTTAATGAATTAAGGTGACTGCTCAGTTTTTTAATGTATTAATTTTTTTGATATATATTTAATAGTGTTACCTATAAAAATGCTATCTTCTATTAATCTGCTAGTCACTAATTTCACAATCGACCCAGATCTGATTACTGGGAAAATGCCAAAGATAGCTACAAATAGGTGAGAAACATGAACATCTTTAAACGATGTTTTCCCTCTGGGCACAGTTTTGGTCAGAGTTGCTGCAGTCGTTTCTAAATTTCAAATGGAACGGAAAGATCAGAAATACAAGACTTATAAAAAGTTGTTTAGGTTTGGCGTTTGATCAGTGATATCTTTAAAAAGACTTTAGAGAAGAGTCCCAAATAATACAATAAGCTGTAGGTATAGAGGTACAACCCTTTTTAAAAAGTAGGTGTACAAGTATCTGTCACAAAAAAGAAACCATGTTTTTTAATTGCACAACAATTTTCAGAAAATTTAGAATTTTTAGAGCTGTGGTGTCTCCTGGTGAAGTGCCAACTCGTTTAAATAAGTTAAATCTGACCGTGATGTGCAATGCGGGGAGAGCGAAGGATCAAACTCCATACCAGCTGTAGTGCCACACTGCAGGAAAAACGAAACTTTTTATGCTGCTGTGCTGGGGAAACTACCGTCCAGAAGTAGCTGGGAACAACAGTGCTCACAATGTACTTGAATGCAAGCAAGTGCACAATCCTTAATGTATATCTGGGGTCAGGCCATCCTATACTTCATATAGTGTATGGCTTCACTGGCTTCTGGCCACGTCAGTGCCGAGCAACAGTGAAGCTTCCCCGGGTCATTTCAGTCTTTATCCAGAATGGAAAACCAGATATAGTGGGGCCCACACTGTCCCTCCGATGGGTTCCGCGCGCGCACACACAATTTGTCCTTTCTCTCAATACATTTCAGAGAAATGTCAAAGAACCAGAGAAGTAAGGCAAAGAGGACTAACAGCCGCAAGATAGATGAAAAATATCTGAAGGCAGCCAAAACGTGTCGGCTCATTTGTAACTTCTTTTGCCTTACCCTGATAAAGAGGAAGTCGTATGTGTAGATGCATCCCATCGTCAGACCCTCATCTTCTGACCCATCACTTTCTTCCCCGCCGTGACCCTTTTTCTTATTGCTCTCTCTCTTCTGACCATTGCCAGTTCCACCTCTTGATTTCTCTCAATTGCACGGCATAGGGCACTTTGAATTCTCAGTGCGCCCTACTGAATGCCACTCAGAAATAAAATACTGCAGCAGTGTCTACATGATACCCACAGCTGACTGGCGTGGCTCAACCTACTTCTATTTGCGTCCAGTTAATAGGAGGATGCTAGGTCCTGAACATCACACGTTTTCCTCACCGTGAGAAGCAGGACTATAATCGGGAATTCTAAGAGACTCTTAGGAATTGTTGTGGTAGCGTGTGTTCAATTCAGGGGCGATGTTGGAGAGAAAGCTAATGGTAATTTTGCTTATTCCAGGTCTGTGCATCAGATGGTGTTTACTATAAAAATATGCAGCTAGCCCGAAGGCATCAGGCATCCGTTCTTACCTTTGCTATCTTTAAATGCTCAGCCATGAACCATGTGACTCCCCAGGAAGTTCATAGTTCAAGCGGACAGCAAATGCCAAGATCAGACTTATGTAAACCACTCTCCACCAGAAGGAATTGCAGACTGCGTCACTCAGCAGCCTGTTCAATGTGATGCATGCGTGACACCCCAAGAGTGCAGAGAGGGCCTTACCTGGACAGTAACATCTCATCCCCTTTCTCTGTGCATTGGATTAGAATAGTGTTGCTGTCAAGGTTCCTAGGTTACGAGTATAATAGCATAGGACCTTTCTGCCGCATGAGAAAGAGGGAGAGAGAAAGACAGAGAAACACAGAGGAAATCAAGAAAGTAAATAGCAATTGAAAGAGGCATTCAGAAAGTGATTGACAAAAGCAGTCACTAGCTACGAACAAAAGGTGAAGACACGGGTTATAACAGGCAATCAAAAATGAATGGTGGGAAGAGAAGTGGAACAGGGAAAAGGAATGAGAGAGCAAAAAATGAAACAAATGGTAGAGATAACTGCATCATGTAAACAGTATAAAGAGGGACAGAGCAAAAAGAGACAAGTAAAAAACTGAACACAGAGCAAATGAAGGAAGAAAGCATGAAGAATGGTCTTGAAATTCAACACAACCAAAACACGGAAATAAACGAAGAATTCATAGATAAAGGAAAAATCAAATAAAACTGAAGTAAAGGGAATGAACATTGAAAGTGGAACAATGGGGCAAAAAGAAAAAAGTACAAACACAGGTGGCAATGATGTAATAGGAACGTGAAGAGAATCGATGGCAAAACAAAATGAGGAATAGTAAAAAGGAAATGGGAAATGGAGATCACTAAATAGACAAAAACATAGTACCAACAAAATCGAAATAAGAACATAAATAATTGGGGAAGTTGATTAAAAAATACAATTACAAAAATAAGCAATGAGCAAATAAGAATACAAAGTAAATCAAGGAACACGGTGGAATGCAGAGGAAAAGATTCAAGAAGTTATACGGCAAATGATCAAGTGGGTACATGAAAAGAGAAAGAGGTCAAGACAGATGGGAGGAAAATAATCAACATACATGAAAAAGTACTAAAGAAACGCAAGAAAGCAGGGACAAAATAGAAAATAACAATAAGGGGCAACAGTGATGATTCTGTAATAGAAATTGTACCTGAAAGCAGCCAGGTATTCTGGATCCCCCATGGGGGGATCTAAGCCACCAGCCCACGCGACGTTCACAGTAAATCCTTCACCACTGCTGGATCCAACCTAGGGATAAACACAAATACAATTAGGCCAGTAAGAGACAGGATGAAATTGTGGAATATAGATCATTTGGGACAGTGTTCCTACCAATAAACTGAGCATCAGGAACAACATTCCGAGAACTAGCAATAACAGAGGGAGCATCAGTAAAAATGTGAACAGTTGTAACAAGCTGTAGTGACAATAAACTCAGCACTTTCAACAGTAACACAAAGACTAGAGGGAGCTTCAGCTTTCCAGTTACATCAATATGTGTACTAGGAACAAAATGACTGCTAGCACTTACGGTTTGTGTGCTACTAACAAGCCTAGCACCAGCAGCAAACTGAGAGCAAGTAACAACAATATTGAGTCAAATGACAATGATTCGAGAACTGTGTACTGACAACTTGGCGCTAGTAACATGCTGAGCACTAGTAACCTGCTTCAGTCGAGCAAGAAGCCCAATCCATGAGCACTCATTAGGAGTAACGGTACTCATGATGTGCTGGTAGACACTTCCACACCGGGCATCACAAAAGGTGTGCTACTGCACCCATTATCCCTGGGTGCAATAGTAAATAGTACTGCATGAGTTACCCGGGTACAAGCAACAGGATTGCAGACTGACGAGTGGACATCTGTGCAGTATCATCAGCTTCCACATATTATTAGACATAAGGGTCTACGTTGGATCAACTTGGGATCTCTTTGATAATGCAAACATAAGGAAATGATGGACGGCGTGCTGAAACTTTTCAGACACTCGCCCCCAGTGACAGATCTGGGTTGAATCCATCATCATTCTTTAGCCCACTGTCCAGTTCAGACACAGCTATGTGTCAGTGGCAAAGTGAGCAAGGGACCCACGTCTGGGCATACCCTGCCAACTTAGGAATCTCTCTGATAATGCCTGGAGCTGGCACTGCAATGACCTTGGTAATTGGAATGTGGGATGTGGGATCCGGGATTACCTCTGCTCCAGGTCACTTGTAATTAGGTCCTGAGTAGCAAACTAAGCGCTAGTAACTAGCAGAGCACTAGTAACAAACAAACTCAAAGGTAGTTGTTGCAAGCTGGGTGTTGGCAGTAACCGGCTGTGCCCTAGTTAACATGCTCATCAAACTAATATCCAGGTGGTGCAGTCTAGTAGTGCTTATTTACGAGGTATCCAGGCTTGACCAACAGTGGCAGACATTGGTGGAAAAAATCCGTTTTTGCGCAAGAGCACTTTATAGCATGGGTAGCATGCCTACACCATGTGGAAGTGCAGTGTTGGAAAGGGGGGTTGTATGTGCAATGAGGCTTCAGTAGGAAGTGTTTCGATTCTGCCCGAAAGTGATGAGTATCTAAATCACAGTCACCTCAAGAGTGCCTACGCACTGTATACAGACCACTGTACTTGACATCTAAAAAATGGGCATTTGGAATTTGACAAAAACAGTCACCTTGGAAAGAAATCAGGGATTTGTAAATCATGCTCTGAAGGCAGTGAATTGTTCGGCAGACTTGTGGACACTGAAGGGTGCACTAATGAAAAAGTACACATTTCTGCTGTGGTAAACAGCGTTTACAACAATTCTTTTTCTCCGCGGGGAATCACAACATTGTGATTCCGCATACCATTACTCCGCAAGTCGGAACAAAGACTTGCGGAGGGGGTGTTGGGTTTAAAATTCAACACCTTCCCTAGTGTCCGCACAGACTGAAGTTGGAATAGTAAATGATACTAATCCAACTTCCAGCGCCCCCCCTCCGCAAGTCGTTGTTACGACTTGCGGAGTAATGGTATGCAGAATCACAACGCGGTCGTGATAACGACCGCGTTGTCATTCCCCCCGGAAAAAAAGAATGCGGGATTTCAACATATATTCTTCTGCTGTACATCTCTAACACAACTCTGACCGCTGAGTAGACAGCCAAGTTATTCGGTTTTGACGCCTTTATTTAAAAAAGCCTTGAGGGAACCCCATTGAGAAGGGGGTGCACTCACAGTGCGCCACCTTCTAGGAAGTGCACTGTGAGTGCGCCCCCTGAGAGAAGCCTTCTGCAGGGGTAAAGGGGATCATTGACCCCCCAGACATCCCCTTTCAGGCGGGTGCAGTCACTGACTGCACCCACCTGCAAGGGGATCTCTAATCATCCTCAAAAGTGAAGGCGGGTTGCGCATGTACAGTGAAAACATGGAGCAGCTGCAAGCAGCAAGCCGTCGCTCTGTGTTTTCGCATGAATGCGCTGCCCCCAGGTCAGCGTGAGCTCGCTCCCGGGGCACTTACTGTAATACGGCCCCAGGTAAAATGTAAATGTAAATGTAGTTGAGCTTATATAGCGCACAGCTACCTGCAGTGGGTTTCCCGGCGCTTGCTTAGGGAACCCTTCCTGGTATTCCCCTGTGAGATAGCAGGGTATCCACAAGGTGAAAGTCAGGCATCCCGCCGCGAGGGGCCGTTGTGGAGATTAAGCAAGCTATTGCCCAGAGTCGCAGAGTGTGAACCCGTGAGTCGAGGAGGCACCGGGGCGAGAATTATCGAGTCCGTGGAATTTTTAGCCCAAGACCCCGCCGAGGCGGGGAATTGAACCCTGGTCCAGGACCAATCTCAGCTTCCGGGTCTGCTGCCTCTAACCCCTGAGCCACACTTCTCCACAGGTGTCTTCTACTGCTGCCAAGTAGTAGTAGCTCCTGGCTCTTTCTATTTCAACGTATATGGAAATGTGCCTTCTGAAGTGCAATAGGGATGCTGCTATCTCAGCAGACCTTCTGTCGCATCCCCAGGTGCGCCAATGAAGATCCTTGCGCTCAGGTGATAACGGTCTATGGGTGAACCCCCCTTATTGGTGAACTTACTTTCAGAATGATGAAAAACGCATTTTTCCCAATATCAGGTACATTATTACATGAAGGAACAAAAAATGAAAAATAAAGAAACAGAACCTCAGTGACTGGGATAGAGTTAGAGACCAGGATGGTCAGAATTCGGGCAATGGCATTTCTCATTTTAAAGCTAAATTAACACAAGTAGAAGCGTTTGGGCCAAGGATGAGTTTTCTCAACACAGGAAGGCTTTCAGATGAGTTTCTGTGAACAAAATGGTGGCCTCCGGGTTTCCAGCAAAACTAAAACTGCGCAGAGTTGAAATAGAAATGACTCGTGCTTTCAGTTCACATCACTGCCTAGTCTGGGCACGCTTCTGACAAACGGCGGGCCTTGCTGCCAGCACAAGCGCTCTCAAGTGAGCTTGAGCAGAAGAGGTGAGGCGCTCCGAGCTGACGTGCTGCTGTCAGTCCGGGGTGGCCCAAGGATCATTTAAGTTGAGGTAAAATTAGTAATATAATTCACTGACAACTGAAACACTCGTGCTTACCAACCGAGATTTTTCGAGGAACTAACAGAGAATTTATAACAGCTGTGTATGTATAATACTGTAAGAGTTACAAACATAATTAACAACCTCAGATTACAATCTGTACAAACCTTGAAATTTTGTTTTTCTGTTAATAAAGAAATGAACACATTTACTTTGTAGCTATTCTTGGTATTGCAGAACTTATCATCTGACTGAGCTTCCGCATAGAGTCAAAATGCCATTTATCTGTGTATTTGAAAATCCTAACTGCTTTCCTTAGTATGCCATTTCAGGAGTTTGTGCTTTTGTAACACACACACCTTTTCTCTCTCTCTCTTTCTCTCTCTATATATATACTAAAGCATTCTGTTTGAAATGTGTACACCTTCAATGCATGTAATTAAGGGCTTAATATCAATTAGCTAATGCTTAGAGGAGATTATGTCGATAAATCTTAATAGTACCAAATCCCCAAAAACATACACCAAACGCAGATCAATCTTTGAATTTTTCTTATTAATCTCTGAATCTGAAAACTATATAATGTACAATGCATTTTTAAATATGTGTTTTATGGTCATTGTTATGACCGAATAAAGCCTATTGAACTGAACTGATAAACCAAACACTAACTTGTTGTTAAAAACTGGAATGTTATACTGAAAATGCATATTCAAAATGAAAAAACAAATTCCAGCACAGAAAGGTAAAATTCAATATGTGGAACTGAAAGGTGCATTTGTAAAAATGTAATGGGAGAAAATGTCCACAAAAAAACCCACAAATACTCTAAACTAAAATTGGCCTACAACGATAAAAATTATTGTTGTACACTAAAAGTTAAAGCCAAACAATGTATCCCGAATTTTAACATGGAGATGCCAAAAAACCAAGGATATACCTAAAGCACGCTGCTGAAAACTTGCAAACATCATGATAAATAAAAACTAACAGCACACAATTGAACAAATACAGAGATTAAGATCGGCAAAGTAGAATTTGAAGCTACCCATCAAAATAAAATACTAGAACCCCAAGCCTGCAAGGCATTCTTTTTCAATGTGCATAACCAAACTTTTGCCATAAAACCCTGCATTTTAAACCAGACAGCACAATCAAAAGGCAACATGAAATGAAAATCAAAATACAGCATTGCAAAATAAATTCATGACCTGAAACCCAATATATAAAATAAAACACTGATGTAGAAAACAAAAAACTTGATATAAAAAAAGCACTCGGAATCAAAAAAAAAAATTTAACACAAAATTAAAAAGGAAAATCTACACACAAACCACAACGGTTATTGGAGCTAAAAATTAAAAATTAAAATGCAAGATGAATAAGTGAAATTCAGCATGATTAAATATACTTGAACTCTGAACTAAAACAAAAAAATCAGTCCCCACAACCTCATTAAAAAATATCGAAACGGAATATCCACACTGAAACTTAAATGGAGTGCTAGATTCTAGACCAGAACTGCAAAACTCTAGACACGTGCCTGAATGCCAGTGCGCAAGAATAACACTACAATAAAAAAAATGTGATGATCTGACGCAAAGGTCCTTGGTCAAAAAGAAAATAAACCAATTTGAATTCTGCCTTTGAAATCCAATAAAACTGAAAAATCATCCTACATTGTTCTCAAAGTAACTGACATGATAAGGTGGAATTACCAGCATCTAACTGGATAGCTAGAAAAGTTGCAGCTACTTACAAAAAATGTTTTTAAAAAATATGCAGTTGTTTAGAAAACCTAATTAACACATTAACACCAATTGCTTATGACTAGTGATGTGTTATATGTGCCTTGTCCTGGAAGGCTGTAGTCTAAGTCAGAGCGATTTAGGATCATTTAAAACCAGTTGTAATAAACGAAATGTAAAACGCAAATGGTTGGCTTCTCAAATACTTCATTGCACATTTTAAATGCATGCAGTGTGCAATGCAGATCTGATACTATGCCCACACATCACACGGGTGCCACATTAACAAAAAAGAGGGTTTGGGTGGCCGCTCAAGTGATGGGCAACCCATTGGTCCATGCACAGTCATGTATCGGGTGCACAGATAATACTATGCATTGTTTGGAGGGGCAGCACACTTTTGCACAGCATGCGGCAGACTCACAAGGGTGCTGGACTTGAGAAGCATTGCGAAGATATGAACATGGTCTGTGTTGGCAACTAGAGCAACGTGTGGGTATGCTGTTACATGCCTGAGCACAGAGAGTTCGGGGACATCTGAGTGTTAGTCATGAATCAGAACCTCATCTTTGAGTGCCTTTTACCGGTCGTGAATATGCACTGCTCTCCGCAATCCTCAGCAGGTGCTTCCTACCAGAGGAAGGGTATATAATCTCCATAGGAAACACACTCAAAATCACTAACCAACTCACACTAGGACAGGTCAGAAAGCCTTTCTTCCTTGCATACGTCTGTTTAACTCCTGTAAAGCCAGTTGCAAGTCACATGTGAGTAAGACAACTAATTATAGAAAAAGTGTTGCAAATCTTGCCCATGAAACTAAAGTCTTGATCCCTGGGCCATATTCATCATGTCTCATATGGTAAAGCCGTATCCGTAACAGCACACATATTCCCATTCTATTCATAGTGTCTACTTTCTCACCAGAGTCCTGCCCGTTAATTGGTCTGGGCCTTCAACAAAGGGAGGTGCTGGCACTGGTGTCACACCCTCTATGCTAGCAATGAAATATTTCATTTAGGGCTCCAGATGCTGAGTGTCACTTTGGAACAGTACATGGTTTTGGTAGTTAATTCAAATATGAGAGAACGTACTGGTTCTAACTCGGAGTAAACCTGTGGTCTTAGGTGGACTGAAGAAAACGTTCCACCTAAGGTCTAGCCCACAGAACGCAGACCTCTAAATGGGCAGCTCCAACATTATGCCATTGATTGGGTCGTGTGCACCCTACACAAGTATAAAATAAATAAACGAATAAATAAACTAACATTAAAGAAAGCCTCCAATGTAAAGATGACCTTGAAGCACCCACTTTGAATATTGCAGTACAATTATTTTGAATTGCTGCTATACCTTGTCACTTACATAAGTAATTCGTACAAGACAAGGGCTTCATGAATTAGAGACTGTTAATCATTCAGAACTATTGGTCAGATGTACGTAGCACTGGCCACAAAATATTAGGCGCACAGTGTCAAATTTATTTTTGCGATCAGTGTGGTAATTTGCAACCAACCTATGTACTAATAGATTAGTATTCCTAGTGGTTCGCAATTCGATCTCTCTTCTGGATATTAATGAGGTATGCCACAAATTGCGACCTACTAGAAATTGCAACCATCCAGGGATGGTGGCATTCTGGAGTCAGCAGACCACCATGTTTGAGATTGCTTTTACAAAAAGCATTTTTTTTTTGCAACTTGGATTCTTCGAAGAAAAACAGGAGTTAAAAGAAAAATGAAAAGTGAAACTAAATTTTTTTTAAGAGTGGGTAGAGGTTCATTGGACCTCTAACAACTCTTGAGAAAAAAAAATAGACATTCAACATTTGCAAATTAATAGGTCCCTTTAACCCCTTCCTGGGTGTGAATGGCTTTCTACCTCCCTTGAGGAGGTGGTAATATACTAATCTTTTGCGACCGGAATTGGAATGCAACCATTAATAAATATCCCTGCGATTTAGTATATGGAAAGGAACACACTTAATACACTTGTTCCAAATACCAAATCGGTATTGGGTCACCAACCCAAATTGCAATTTGGTAACTTGATACGGAATTGCAAATTGTGGTCTTTACAGAAAAAGCATTTTTTTAATTGCAAAAGGCCCAATTCTGTGAATTTAGCTGTTTGAAACTGCAAAAATACTTCACACATGTGGCCATGGTATTCATACAATTTGTGCTGCATTTTAGCTGACAACTGAAGGGGATGAGAAGCAAGACTTTGACCCTAGCTACTTTAGGAGATGGTAAAGACAGTGTTTACTACACCCTGCATCCACAAGAAACTTTAGACAAAGCATAAAAAATGCATCAAACACAGTGCACACACCAAACAGGTGAGTATAACCTTTTTCACAAAGTAGGCCCCTCAGAATACCAACAAATAAACACTCAAAACAAATTATTAGACAATACTTTGAACACCCACCCAACACCCCTCAGAGGGTCTGTGCGGGTGGGTATCAATGAACTCACAACACCATGTGCAATAACGAACAATGCACACAGTGATGCACATACATTTTGACCGTCACATGAGGTATGCAGGACTTCTCAGATCTACATTAATTTCAAACGTTTCTCTGAGGTCGGCATTTACTTTAGTGAAACCGTTTGATAAATTGCGTCTCTGGCTGCCACAATAGCTGTATGATATTAGTTTCCAGCCGCGAGGCATACCGTGTTATGCTCTTGAGTGTGGGTTTCCTAACACTTTCTTTTAAGATGCCTTTCTTCCTATTCATATCTGGCTTCCCCTCAGTTGTCCACCCAGTGTTCAGTTTCTTCGCAGACAGGTTTTTGGTTGAAACATTCAGTGCTTTCTTGTCTGAATGCCTGGTAATATTTTCATGACAGAGTACAAAAAGCGAGGTCACATCTGCACTAGCGAGGAGGCTCCTACAGAGGGAGTGTTTGGACTCCCCGGGTTACATTTCGGTCTGCTTTGCACAGCTGGACAGAGTCTTGCCTACGGAAACATCCACATTTGTTGTAGGATTTGTGAAAGGAAAGCAAATGTCATCAATTTGCGATTTGAGCACCCAAGTGTTCCAGTGTGTCCATGCTCTTGGGGTGCTTTGGGTTTCAGTGCAGAGATGCATGCTGTGGACTGTGTGGAGACCCCCCGCCAGCTATACATAGACCACTGCACAGAAGCTGCAGAGACGCCCAGTCGTCTTTACATAGACCACTGGACAGAAGCTGTGGAGAACCCCAGTCGGCTCTACATAGACAACTGGACAGAAGATGTGGAGACTCCCAGCCAGCTCTATATCGAACACTGGACAGAAGATGTGGAGACTCCCAGCCGGCTTCACATAGACCACTGGACAGAAGCTGTGGAGACCCCCAGCCGGCTTTACATAGACCACTGGACAGAAGCTGTGGAGAACCCCAGTCGGCTTCACATAGACCACTGGACAGAAGATGTGGAGACTCCCAGCCGGCTCTATATAGAACACTGGACAGAAGATGTGGAGACCCCCAGCCGGCTTTACATAGACCACTGGACAGAAGCTGTGGAGACCCCCAGTCGGCTCTACATAGACAACTGGACAGAAGATGTGGAGACTCCCAGCCAGCTCTATATAGAACACTGGACAGAAGATGTGGAGACCCCCAGCCGGCTTTACATAGACCACTGGACCGAAGCTGTGGAGACCCCCAGCCGGCTTTACATAGACCACTGGACAGAAGATGTGGAGACCCCCAGTCGGCTCTACATAGACCACTCGACAGAAGATGTGGAGACCCCCAGTCGGCTCTACATAGACCACTCGACAGAAGATGTGGAGACCCCCAGTCGGCTCTACATTGACCACTGGACAGAAGCTGTGCAGACCCCCAGTCGGCTCTACATAGACCACTGGACAGAAGATGTGGAGACCCCCAGTCGGCTCTACATAGACCACTGGACAGAAGATGTGGAGACCCCCAGTCGGCTCTACATAGACCACTGGACAGAAGATGTGGAGACTCCCAGCCAGCTCGATATAGAACACTGGACAGAAGATGTGGAGACTCCCAGTCGGCTCTACATAGACCACTGGACAGAATCTGTGGAGACCCACAGCCGGCTTCACATAGACAACAAGACAGAAGCTGTGGAGACCCCCAGCCGGCTGTACATAGACCACTGGACAGAAGCTATGGAGGCCCCCCGCCGGCTCTACATTGACCACTGGACAGAAGCTGTGGAGACCCACAGCCGGCTTTACATAGACCACTGGACAGAAGCTCTGGAGGCCCCCAGCCGGCTATACATTGACCACTGGACAGAAGCTGTGGAGAACCCCAGTCGGCTTCACATAGACCACTGGACAGAAGATGTGGAGACTCCCAGCCGGCTCTATATAGAACACTGGACAGAAGATGTGGAGACCCCCAGCCGGCTTTACATAGACCACTGGACAGAAGCTGTGGAGACCCCCAGTCGGCTCTACATAGACAACTGGACAGAAGATGTGGAGACTCCCAGCCAGCTCTATATAGAACACTGGACAGAAGATGTGGAGACCCCCAGCCGGCTTTACATAGACCACTGGACAGAAGCTGTGGAGACCCCCAGTCGGCTCTACATAGACAACTGGACAGAAGATGTGGAGACTCCCAGCCAGCTCTATATAGAACACTGGACAGAAGATGTGGAGACTCCCAGCCGGCTTCACATAGACCACTGGACAGAAGCTGTGGAGACCCCCAGTCGGCTCTACATAGACCACTGGACAGAAGATGTGGAGACTCCCAGCCAGCTCTATATAGAACACTGGACAGAATATGTGGAGACTCCCAGCCGGCTTCACATAGACCACTGGACAGAAGCTGTGGAGACCCCCAGTCGGCTCTACATAGACCACTGGACAGAAGATGTGGAGACTCCCAGCCAGCTCTATATAGAACACTGGACAGAAGATGTGGAGACTCCCAGCCAGCTCTATATAGAACACTGGACAGAAGATGTGGAGACTCCCAGCCGGCTTTACATAGACCACTGGACAGAAGCTGTGGAGACCCCCAGTTGGCTCTACATAGACAACTGGACAGAAGATGTGGAGACTCCCAGCCGGCTCTATATAGAACACTGGACAGAAGATGTGGAGACCCCCAGCCGGCTTTACATAGACCACTGGACAGAAGCTGTGGAGACCCCCAGTCGGCTCTACATAGACCACTGGACAGAAGATGTGGAGACTCCCAGCCAGCTCTATATAGAACACTGGACAGAAGATGTGGAGACTCCCAGCCGGCTTCACATAGACCACTGGACAGAAGCTGTGGAGACCCCCAGTCGGCTCTACATAGACCACTGGACAGAAGATGTGGAGACTCCCAGCCAGCTCTATATAGAACACTGGACAGAAGATGTGGAGACTCCCAGCCAGCTCTATATAGAACACTGGACAGAAGATGTGGAGACTCACAGCCGGCTTTACATAGACCACTGGACAGAAGCTGTGGAGACCCCCAGTCGGCTCTACATAGACCACTGGACAGAAGATGTGGAGACTCCCAGCCAGCTCTATATAGAACACTGGACAGAAGATGTGGAGACTCCCAGCCGGCTTCACATAGACCACTGGACAGAAGCTGTGGAGACCCCCAGTCGGCTCTACATAGACCACTGGACAGAAGATGTGGAGACTCCCAGCCGGCTTCACATAGACCACTGGACAGAAGATGTGGAGACTCCCAACCGGCTTCACATAGACCACTGGACAGAAACTGTGGAGACCCCCAGTCGGCTCTACATAGACCACTGGACAGAAGATGTGGAGACCCCAGTCGGCTCTACATAGACCACTGGACAGAAGCTGTGGAGACCCCCAGCCGGCTCTACATAGACCACTGGACAGAAGATGTGGAGACTCCCAGCCAGCTCCATATAGAACACTGGACAGAAGATGTGGAGACTCCCAGCCGGCTTTACATAGACAACAAGACAGAAGCTGTGGAGACCCCCAACCGGCTCTACATTGACCACTGGACAGAAGCTGTGGAGACCTGCAGCCAGCTTTACATAAACCACTGGACAGAAGCTGTGGAGACCCCCAGTGGGCTCTACATAGACCACTGGACAGAAGCTGTGGAGACCTGCAGACAGCGTTACATAAACCACTGGACAGAAGCTGTGGAGACCCCCAGTCGGCTCTACATAGACCACTGGACAGAAGCTATGGAGACCCCCAACCGGCTCTACATTGACCACTGGACAGAAGCTGTGGAGACCTGCAGCCAGCTTTACATAAACCACTGGACAGAAGCTGTGGAGACCCCCAGTCGGCTCTACATAGACCACTGGACAGAAGCTGTGGAGACTCCCAGCCGGCTCTATATAGAACACTGGACAGAAGATGTGGAGACCCCCAGCGGCTCTACATAGACCACTGGACAGAAGCTATGGAGACCCCCAACCGGCTCTACATTGACCACTGGACAGAAGCTGAGGAGACCCCCAACCGGCTCTACATTGACCACTGGACAGAAGCTGTGGAGACCCCCAGCCGGCTTTCATAGACCACTGGACAGAAGCTGTGGAGACCCCCAGCCGGCTTTACATAGACAACAAGACAGAAGCTGTGGAGACCCCCAGCCGGCTTCACATAGACCACTGGACCCAAGCTGTGGAAACACCCAGCCGGCTTTCATAGACCACTGGATAGAAGATGTGGAGACTCCCAGCCAGCTCTATATAGACCACTGGACAGAAGCTGTGGAGACCCCCAGCCGGCTTTCATAGACCACTGGACAGAAGCTGTGGAGACCCCCAGCCGGCTTTCATAGACCACTGGACAGAAGCTGTGGAGACCCACAGCCGGCTGTACATAGACCCCTGGACACAAGCTATGGAGGCCCCCAACCGGCTCTATATTGACCACTGGACAGAAGCTGTGGAGACCCACAGCCGGCTTTACATAGACCACTGGACAGAAGCTCTGGAGGCCCCCAGCCGGCTCTACATTGACCACTGGACAGAAGCTGTGGAGACCCGCAGCCGGCTTCACATAGACCACTGGACCGAAGCTCTGGAGGCCCCCAGCCGGCTCTACATTGACCACTGGACAGAAGCTGTGGAGACCCCCAGCCGGCTGTACATAGACCACTGGACAGAAGCTATGGAGACCCCTAGCCGGCTTCACATAGACCACTGGACAGAAGCTGTGGAGACCCCCAGCCTGCTCTATATAGAACACTGGACAGAAGCTGTGGAGACCCCCAGCGGCTCTACATAGACCACTGGACAGAAGCTGTGGAGACCCCCAGTCGGCTCTACATAGACCACTGGACAGAAGCTGTGGAGACCCACAGCCGGCTTTACATAAACCACTGGACAGAAGCTGTGGAGACCCCCAACCGGCTCTACATTGACCACTGGACAGAAGCTGTCGAGACCCACAGCCGGCTTTACATAGACAACAGGACAGAAGCTGTGGAGACCCCCAGCCGGCTTTACATAGACCACTGGACAGAAGCTGTGGAGACCCTCAATCGGCTTTAGATAGACAACTGGACAGAAGCTATGGAGACCCCCAACCGGCTCTACATAGACCACTGGACAGAACCTATGGAGACCCCCAACCGGCTCTACATTGACCACTGGACAGAAGCTATGGAGACCCCCAGTCGGCTCTACATAGTCCACTGGACAGAAGCTGTGGAGACCCCCAACCGGCTCTACATAGTCCACTGGACAGAAGCTGTGGAGACCCCCAACCGGCTCTACATTGACCACTGGACAGAAGCTGTGGAGACCCCCAACCGGCTCTACATTGACCACTGGACAGAAGCTGTGGAGACCCACAGCCGGCTTTACATAGACAACAGGACAGAAGCTGTGGAGACCCCCAGCCGGCTTTACATAGACCACTGGACAGAAGCTGTGGGGACCTGCAGCCGGCTTTAGATAGACAACTGGACAGAAGCTATGGAGACCCCCAACCGGCTCTACATAGACCACTGGACAGAAGCTATGGAGACCCCCAACCGGCTCTACATTGACCACTGGACAGAAGCTATGGAGACCCCCAACCGGCTCTACATAGACCACTGGACAGAAGCAGGGGGGCAATGTATTCTGTCACACTGTTAACGTAGAGTAGGTGTGAGGGGAGACGCAAATGTGGAAAGCTTCTGTCCAAAGCAGTTAACAAACCAGTGTAAAAGAACCAGAGAATGATAGAATGTGTGTGATCTGGAAAGGATGCGTCAGGTTGCAACTGTTTTTCCACAATTTCACACCATCCATGTATATATATATATATATTGTAGCCTTCACGATGTGCAACACTTGTGATAGTTAAAAAAATGCTAAGTTTTTGTGATCATTCACAGTTGCACAAAAGCATTCCTGTTGATGCTGACGGTCATGAGATAGTGGAAGAACCGCCATTGATTGTCAATCGTGCAAAGCACTTCCCCAGTGCTGGCAGATCCACGTTGTTCCAGCAGCCAGGAATTGCCAATGCTCCTTGCCCGCTGCTGCTCATGACTAAGGGCAACCAAGAGATATAGAATATAAACTGCAGACGCCTGCCAGAGTTGCTGTGCCCCAAGCACGTCTGCAGGTACACCCAACACGATTTTCTGTAGCTGCAAGTCACACCCTTCCGGGGTGTGGCATCTCCCTGCAAGAAATTGTCTCAAGTGCGGTGGGAGCCGTGGGCTAGCTGGCCAAAGCACCAAGATGGTGGAATTAGGTATCCAAATCTGGAGTGCTAACAATACCTTCAATAGTAGGATCGAAAATAACAGCAGGGAGGCAGGGAATGCACATTCAGTTCAAGCCATGGAAACCTTGAAGCAAGTGGATATCAGACTTCAGTAGGGGATCATTAGCGGGATCTGATGGGTGGCAGTCCTTCCAGAAAGGAGTGAGTGCCAAACTAGTGCAGACCATGAGAAATGGCACAAGAGAGAAAGGGAACAACCCCAGATATCTGTACCCAACGAGGTGTGTGTGCTACTTGTAAAGCACACCCCTCGCCAAAGGGCAGTGGAGTGCTGTAAAGGACCAAAGGCGAAGATACAGTCAACGAGTGAACCGAGGGGACCTTGAGGATGGACAGTTAATACCCACAGTCCCATGGCTGTAGCTGGCTGTCCACACACAAGAATGGAGGCACCAGAAAGAAAGAGTAAAGAGTACTTTGGCTGTAAAAAGCCACAAGACGCAAGCACGTCGTTGAGGCTGGGATACATTACTCATACCTGTCCATACAAATATTTTCTTTGAATTACAGCTCAAGAATACATCTCCATTTGAAACAGGTTATCACATTTCAGTCAATGAAAATGACGTATTCAATGGGCCACAGTCTTGATTGTCTCCTTGTGGTTGTGATGTTCCTGCAGACAGCATTACTCTCCGGGTGTAATTAGCACAGTCTCTGCCGACACAGATGATGGAATCCATAGACTGACTATGAACAAAGGTTCAGTGCAACAGGCAGGGCACAAGTCGGGGGTACACGCAGGAACACAGCGTCTATACACACTTTTCACAGGGTGGACGCCGTCCCCCCGCCACAAAGTCGGGCCCCACAGAAATATGTTGAAAGTGTCCGGTTTCATTTTTAGACAAGGGACTTCTTCAGCAGCGACTGCACGTTGTCTACATTCGATAGCCAGCAGCAACGTGCAGGCAGCGAGGGGGCTTTATTTTCATCTCTACCAGGGGCGAAGAATAGGGGCCATCGGGCCTCCTTTTGTTTGAATATTCTGATTGGAAGCGGCCAGGAACCACACACTTAACTGTAAATGCAATGGATGGGAAACAAAGGCAACAAATTCACACAGCTTGTTATCTCTTCACAGGTACTAAGAGAGTCAGCTTGCACTGTGATTGCACGCATCATGATTTTGCTTGCATACTGCATAACCTGGTTAGTTCCCCCACTTCTTTTTTTTTAGGTCGAGCTAGCGGCAGCGCGCTTGCACTGCTCGGGCTGCGAGGCATGCTGTAGTAGGGTATGCTGTGAAAGCCTTGTCCACTCTCCGCCCACATTTATCATTTGGCTGTGTCATTGTTTTTCGAAAATGCTGGCTTTTGATTGATTATGAGGCTTGTCAGTCCCGCCTTGGTACCGCCTTGTCTCCATTTGTTAATGTTCATAAGGACTGGACCTTTTACTTGGCTTGTTACACAATGGGCTCTATCTGGTGGGTAAACACTATTATGATAATGGACACTGATGGGGACAATGGCGGCTGCAGCGCTATGTACTTTAAATTGTATGCTTTTTACCTTAATGAGCGTGGCGCCCGGTTTAGGGACACCACGCTCACTTTATTTATTTATTAATAGTTAACATTCATGTTTAGCGCGGTGTACCAGACTGTTTAATTTTATTTATGTTTTTAGTTTCATAATGAGCATGGTGCCCGCTTCAGGGACACCGCACTTTGGTTGTTTATTTTTTACTTTAAAAATTAGCGCGGCACTGCTACAAGGACACCGAGTTCGGTTTCTTTATATTTGTTTTAACTTCAACACTGAGCGCGGCGCCCGCTTTAAGGATACCGCGCTCAGTGTTAAAGTTAAAAAAAAAAGAAACTGCGTGCGGTTTTCTTGAAGCGGCGCCATGCGCAGTTTTAAACACAACCCTTTGCAATGCAATAGGTCTCGAATTTAGGCGAGTTTAACTAATAGGCATTGTCAGTTACAATGCCCATAGCTTAAACTCGTGTAAATGCGAGACCTATTGCATTGCAAATTCTTGTTAGGACTTGTGCCCTGGTAACAGGTGTTGCTGCGCTTTTTTTCAATGTCAGTCTGACAGGAAGAGGCATTTGCGCCTGCAGTCGTGAGGTCGCAATGGAATAGGAATGATTACCCAGAAGAGCCCACGCTACACAGGGGAGGCGTAGAATGGTGAGGTCTGTAGGAGGGAGGCGTGGCCGCGGCGCTGTTCCTTCAGCGCGCATGAAGAGAGCCTTCTGGAGCCCTTGGCACCCAGCAGACATGTTGCAACCGCCAGCCACCTGCAAGGCTGCCACATCAAACTGGGGTGCATACCAGCGAAAGAACAAGCAGGGCGGAGAGGGAGGGGCTTGGTGGGAACAGCTCATAAAAGGCGCTTGGTAATCCTTTGAGGGACTTGCGTAGCATCATAAACAATCCTCGGTCGCTTTGATATTCCCACACGGATAGGACTTGCAGAAAAGGGAGAGAGCAAACAAGACGCAAAACAGATGGGAAATATTCATGTCTGCTGATGTGCAGCCCAAAAACCCCTTTGAGAAGCATGCTGTAAAATGATGCAGTGAGCAATAGCATTGCACGATTCCATAATACATTCAAAAACAACAAAGGCAAGCTCTCTGTAGCCCTGGCGCTTTGAAGCATCCAGGAAGGTGTCATGGAAAGTAATTCCTGCTGTGCATGTGGCTGGGGACATACAAATCAAGAAGCTGGTCAAAGAGTCCTCATACTGAATATACGGGAGAAACTTGGTGTCATCCCAAGTCCATCCCCATTTTTATTCTTTTTTCAAATCAACACCACCCCTAGCACCTCTTAACATCGTGTGACACTTGGTGGCAGGCGTAGGATCGTCATTTTTTTTTACCTCTGACAAAAGTTTGTTAGACTGGAATTTTAGCACTGGTGAAATTACTCTTGAAAAAGATGCACAAAACGAGAAGCTGAGGAAGGTGTAGCAATGTTGGTTAAACTTGGCATTAATTGGGGAAAGAATAGCATAAGACGCCCGATGTCTACAATGAAGCAAGGCAATATTCATTCTAGATCTACGACGAGAAAACTTCAGTCTCGCCTCAGACCCACAGCAAACTGCAATGAGGATGGCGAAAGCCCACCTATAAACGGAAGCCAAATACTTCCGTGACCTGTGCTTGCCCTCTGGTGGCAGACTGGAGGATCTTTGCTGCAGCCGAAGATAGGAAGGCAGCAGTCAACTCCTCACCTGTCTGTGGCGCGGAGATGTAAAATTCATTAGCAGAGATATCGAAAAATGACTGCAGAATTCTACATTATTATTTTCTAAGTAACTGCAGAAAGAACGCAAAAGGCGTTGGACGGCGCCGAAATATTTTACAATCTGGAAATTCTAGCTAATCCAGAGAATGTTTAAATACATTAATGGTATTGATAAAGTCCCAAGCTTCCCCAGAAAATAATTCAATCAGTGGAGCACAGTTTGTCGAGAATTACAGTGCTTTGCAAATGACCTCTGAATCATCATCAAATGAAAAGTAATTTCGTACAAAGGTCTAACTAACTAGAGGTGTAAAAAAAACAGTAATCTATTTTGCACTATAAAGGTGCGTAATAATCAATTACACATTTTTTTAAAAAAAAATCGAAATTGTACCATTCCAAAAAATGTGAGTGCATAGCCTAAAGTATGAGAAAAGCACAGCCACTTGGCGTCTGCTTTCATTTAGGCTTGCAACAGGCGTTACAGCATGGGACCCCGAAATGCCTCAAATTATTGAAAAGGGTTCGCTCATTCCTAAATCAGGCCTCATGAAGGTGCCTCTCTGCTAAGAGAACGCGCTACGCAGCGCTACAAGGGATGCTCACCTCCTCCGCGGCCCCGCTGCCGGGGAAGAAGTTGCCGTCGTCGTGGCGGTGCAGAGAGATGTACAGGACGCTGGGGTCGCAGTAGAACACCTGTTGCGTGCCGTTGCCGTGGTGGACGTCCTGCAAGACAGACAGACATTAGATCACCACGGTTGGAAATCAAATCATTGAATCAACATGGCTGGAAGTCAAATATCACGCGCCGCTGGCACCGGAAACTACGTGTGCAGCCTAGCGCTCTACCAGTCGCGACTCATCAACGATATTTAGGGCATAATGAGCGCTGCGAGTTTTTAACACAAACTATTCAGGCACCATTGGCCGTACTGAAGCATAAGGTCTTCCATGAAGTATATTTATCGCTGAGATAGCGCTTCCGTATTCTTCAATGCCTGTCACGAAACGGTATCTCCTCACATGCAAAACGGATTTTATTCAACTACCATATCACTTTCTTTAACATGTATGTACATATTATATTTTAAAAAATCCAGGGAGAACTTTGTGCTTTTTAAAGTAACTGAGAGATGCAGTGAGGATTGAATGCCCTTTCAGTGTAACATGAACACGAACATCCCTCTCTTTCATATATATCATTTTTTACAACAAACTCGCATAGATCTTTTCATATACACATTTGCTTCCTCTTAAACTTACACATATTTTATAATTGTAATGTTTAAATGTGTCCCTCTCGTGTGTATATCATTTTGCCATTGTTTTTCTAAGCACGAACACTTTGCACATTGCTCAATTCATTATCAATTTATTTTAGCTAACACAAAGTCTGTGAAAACATAAAAATAAGATTTTAATGGCAGAAATTGTAGATGGTGGAGATTTTTCACTAAATAGTCGGACCTGTTTCATGTTCACTCATGTCTAACTTAGGTGCACACAAAAGAAAGCTATTTTCATATCAGAATTCCACATCACATCCAAATTCTGTGAATCGGCATGAGTTTTATTTCTGAAGCCTGCATTGTGCTTAAAAAAAAAACAAATAGCCACCAGCGTGGTGGATTTCTCAAGCCACAAATTTGGTGGGGAAAGTGTGGAGGAATTGGAGTAAAACTCCTAAATCTGTGTAACTTAAAACATTTTGTCGTGATTTCACACCCTAGGGAAAGGCCTAATCACACTCTTATTAAAAGGAAGGAGCAAGTGCTTTTCTAGAGGGGGGGGGGGGGGGATAAAAAAAAAACCCCAAACTTCATCAGGTGGACGAGGGTGCGTTTCGAACTAGCCAAGCGTATTTTGCTTTATACAAAAATAAGTACATGTTGCAGAAACATGTGGCTGCTATTGTGTCGTCACAGAGGAGAGAGAAAGGTTTGGATTTTTTGCCTATAATCAAAATACATTTTTGTCAGTGCTGCGAATACTGCACAGTCCGCCTGGATGCTTCAAAAGACGTATCTCTAAGGGGTGGACTGCTGCGGTGTGTCCACTCGGGAGTCGAGGGCGCTCCACAGCTGCAGCAAAAGACCTTGGCTGGCAAGTCCTCTTGCCTTGGTGGAAGTTGCTAAGCACCCTGCACCCATGGCCTGTGTAGTGTTCTTATCTATGTCATCTTAGAATGTGAAGCTGTCATGGGGGGAATGTTCTGAGAGTGTACATGGAGCCGGTACAGACGGTTGCTCTGCTGATAGCTCCTGTTGGAGGTTGTCTAAGCTGTCTTTCTTCCCTACAATACATCTTCTCATCAGATCCACTTTGTCCGCCTCGTTACTACATGAATTTGGCAACGAGCGAGAGAAGGAAGTAAGCAGCGCTCTCCTGTTTCTCCAATTCATCACCGTTTTGCCGGATGTTATTTTTTTGAGGTGCTGCTGCTCATTTGATTGACGTTGGGCTATTTCTCATTATTACCCCACGTCACTCCACGTCTGGTAGGACTTATTTTCTTCAATTTGGGATTCTTTCCAGTTGGTGTGACTGGCCGTTATGGCTCGTGCTTCTTCACACGCTGAGCTCTGAGTGACATCCTCATCTCGTGCTGTTCTCTGCTTGCATGCTCCTCTGCTTACGTATTCAGGAAAACAACGTCAGTCGCTTGACTTACGCGCTGACGCTACGTACCCACGCAAGGCAGGCATCTTAGGTGGTTCACTGTTTCCATCAGCTGTTGTGCATCGCGGTTATGCACACACCATTCTCTTGCTGAAACTACCTTTAAATACTACGTATTCTCACCAGCTGATTTCACATCGCATTTTGGTATTTGCTCATCGCGGTGATGCGCACAGCTTTTAATGGCTATTAATCAGCTGTTTGTATATCACGGTGATGAACACACACCTATAAATTACCATACTATGTTTATTTTTAAACACATTTTATTTGTGCTTTCCTAAGTAATGTTTGTCTGCCAGAAGCATACGCTGACAGGCACAGCTTTTCAGCATTACATTTTATCTTTTCTTCATGCATGTTTGTTCAAAATTTCTTTATCGGACGTTTAGGGTTATTATTTAGGAAAAATTCAACATGGCTAATATTGCTGCACCTGCACATTTTTTACAAATCACAGGTGTGCCCAATATTGAACAGGAGCTTTGGTTTCCCATGTTTCTAGCGTATGTGGATGTTCTTGAAAAAGAAGTTTGCTCTGCGAAAAGGAAATTAGCTTTACTCAAACATTGTTTGGGCGGTGCAGGTTTGAAAGAATTTAATAATCTTCCTCCTATTGAAGATGCTGTAGATATGGATGTTTTTGAGAAAGCTACCAAACAGAAGAAAATCTGTTTTGGGAAAAAGATCAACATAGTAATGGAAAGGTTTAAATTCTATTCATGTGTCCAAAAGGATGAAGAATCAATAGAGGATTATGTATCTGCTCTACGTTCATTAGCCAGTTCTTGGGCATTCAAAACCATCACTTATGAATAAGTACTTAGAGATCAAATAATGATGCAGACCAAGAGCAAAAAAATACAAAAAAGACTATGGTTGGGCACAGAATCCTCTATTGCTGCAGTCATTAATATAGTGAAAGGTATCGAACAGTCTGAGAAATTTGTCACAGAAATTAGAGGTCAAAATACCAAAGTACAAAATATTGACCCAGAAGCTTCTCTAGTAAAAAATCAAAAGGGATCAAAAAAACAGTCTGAGAATTTCCATAAAGAAAGATGTAGAAAAGAAAACATTTGAGAACACGTTTTATGTAAAAAGAAACTCTGTAGTTTGCTACAGGTGTGATAGCACCAACCATGTTGGTAATTTGAAAGGGTGTCCTGCTTGGGACAAAGTTTGAGTGAAATGTAAAAAAAGGGTGCATTTTGGAAATGTTTGTCGATTTTCTCAAAAGGGTAATTACATCACTTATGAGGAAGATGAAGCTCCTTATGAATTAAATTCTTGGTGTTAGTGATTCTAATCACAAGAGCTTTCCCACTTGTATAGCAAGGATAGATAACAAACCGGTTCACATGATGGTTGACTCGTGTGCCTGGTATAGTATCATTAGGAAGAAATTGTTCAATGATCTTTGGGGCACAAATACATTTTTTCTGCCTTATATTCAACCTGGTGCATATTCTGGCCACAAAATTGATCTTAAAGGTTTCATGTGGGCAGATATAGAATTAGAAGGAAGAAGACCTAGAGGGAAGGTTTATGTAGCCACTTAGATTAGGTATAACATTAGATCCCAATGCTTCTCCTTCTGTTAGTGTACTGTCTGTTGACAATTAAAAGTTTGTTAACAGAATTAAAGAAACCTATCCTAAAGTTTTTGTCCACACATTAGGCAAATACACCAATTTCTAACATAAGATCATTTTAAATGATGAAACTATTCCTGTCAGGCGTAAAGTAAGAAATGTACCCTTAGCTTATAGAAACAAACTTAAAGAGATGTTGAATGATTTGGTTCCAAAGCACATAATTGAGCCCATAGAATCATCCCCTTGGGTGACTCCCATTGTTTTATCGCTTAAGGGCACAGGAGATCTTCGTTTGTGTGTGGATCTTCGCAGTTTGAATAAGGAAATATGGACAGACAAACATCCCATGCCTAACATTCAAGAATTAATTTCTACATTGTCAGGTGCTTCTGTTTTTTCCACCATTGATCTTGCAAGTGCATATCACCAGGTGGAATTGCATGTTGAATCTAAACGATTAACTGCTTTTGTTACACCGGAAGGTATGTTTCAGTTTTTACGTATGCCATTTGGTTTGGATAGTGCTGCTTCTGTTTTTCAGCGAATAATGAAAGAGCTTTTACTAGATTATAAGGGAGCAATTGCCTTCCAAGATGATATTTTAATTTTTGGAGGTACATGTGAAGAGCATGGTATAATTTGGATGTAGTGTTAAGAAATGTACAAGAAAAAGGTCTTACTTTTGAAGTTTTTCAAATGTAAATTCAGGCAAAGCAAAGTTGAGTACTTAGGTCACACAATTTCTAGCAAAGGTATCAAACCTAAACTTAACCAAGTATGAAGTATTGCTAATGCTCCTGCTCCTGTTTCAAAACAGCAAATACTGTCATTCTTAGGTCTTTCTGAATTTTATGTCAAATTCGTACAAAATTATTCTACTATTGTTCACTCATTACGTCAGTTGTTAAAGAAAAATGCAAAGTTTGATTGGGGGAACGATCAACAATTGTCATTTGATACCCGTAAGAAGAAAATTATTGGTGCTCCAGTTTTGAAAACCTTGTGTGGTTGGTAAGGAATGTATTGTTTGTGTGGATGCCAGTAGTGTGGGACTGGGAGCAGTTCTCATGCAGAAAGACAAAGGTGGTGACTATGTAGTATCCTATGCTTCCAGAATGCTTCGTGATTCTGAATATAATTATTCTACTATCGAGAAGGAGTTATAAGCATGTACTTGGGCTACAAAGTATTTTCATCAGTTTTTGTGGGGCACAAAATTTTCTTTAAGAACTGATCATAAGACTTTAATTAATATGATGACAGCTGGTGTTGGTATAACTCTGACTGCGCGTTTAGCAAGACTTGCTGCCAAATTGCAAGAGTACCATTGTGAAGTTGAATATGTTACTGGTCGTATGAATGTTCATGCCGACTGTATGTCATGACTGTCTTTGGAAAAGTTTACTGAATTTGTGGACAGAGATGATTGTGATGTAGCTTACACGATGGATGATGTTAACAAGAATCTAGGAGAAGAGCATTTAGCTATGTGATTTCCGAAGAAAGGTGGAAGGAAGCTATGGAGGAGGATTGTGTTTTAAGGGATGTTTTAGTATTTCCACGCAAACGTTGGTCGGAAGAAAGGAAGTTAAGTAGTGAGCTAGCTTCATGTTTTTAAATCAAGGAGGAACTTATCTTTCTACAAGGCATGGTTGTTCGGGGTGACAAAATTGTTCTGCCACAGAATCTCAGAGAATTGATTTGTAACTTGGCTCATGAGGGCCATATGGTAATGTCTACAACTAAAAGGAGAATTCGAGAAATTTACTGGTGGCCTGGTATTGATGGTAAGGTTGACAGGTGGGTTAGAGAATGTTCTACCTGCACCCAGAGTGACAAGTTGTTACCCCTATCGAATATGCCCAGGGACCCTGGAGGAAATTGGGTGTTGATATTTTAGGTCCTTTTAGTTATCAATCAGGCAAGGAGATGAACGCTTTAGTGCTTGTTGACTATTTTTCTAAATGGCCTGAGTTGAAAATTGTTGAGAGAGTTGCGTCTAAGGAGGTGATTGATTTTCTTGATGTTTTTTGTCGAGAAGGATTGCCTGAAGAACTCATTTGTGATAATGGTCCACAATTTACTAGTAAAGAGTTTGAATTGTTTCCTAAAAGACGTGGTGTTCTACATAAAAGAGTTTCAAATGATTTTCCCCAGGCCAATGGTCAAGTAGAACGTTTCAACAGAGTTGTCAAGGAGTCCTGTTAGTTAGCTGCTAAGAATGGGTTACCATGGAGGAAAGCTTTGCGAGCAACTTTATTAACGTATCGCACGTCACCTAATTCTGTTACTGAACTATCTCTTTTTGAAATGTTGCGAGGCAGGAAAGCGAGGTCTAAACTTATGCCTTGGTGGTTAAAAGAGAAGAGAAGAATTCCTATGATACTGTGTTGGATTTAGTGGAAGTCAGGGAACGTGTAAAGAAGTATCAAGAGAAAATGCTAAATTGTACTCCTAAAAAAGATCTAATGTGTCCAAGTTAAAGGTGGGTGACTGGGTGTGTGTCAAGTTTGGTGGACAACTTAACAAAAGATTGTCAAAATGATCTGATCCTGTGAGAGTTACTGAAGTCTTCAGTAAGGCTGCTAGAGTAGAAAGTAGGAAAATATGGAATTTCAGACGCATTTCAGTGTGCAAATTAGATGTTGGGGAGAGACCACACGTAATTTTGTGAATGATAAGTTAAATTCTAGGAATCAATCAATCAATCAATCAGAGTACTTGTAAAGCGCGCTACTTACCCGTGAGGGTCTCAAGGCGCTGAGGGGAGGGGATGATGCTACTGCTCGAAGAGCCAGGTCTTCAGGAGTCTTCTGAAGGCGAGTAGGTCTTGGGTCTGCCGTAGGTGGGTAGGGAGGGTGTTCCAGGTCTTGGCGGCAAGGTAGGAGAAGGATCTGACACCGGAGGTTGTTCGTTGGATGCGGCGGACAGCGACGAGGCTGGCGGAGCGTAGCTGGCGGGTGGGGGTGTAGAAGAGTCTGCTGTTCAGGCAGGCTGGTCTGGCGTTGTGGGGCGCTTTGTGTGCGTGGGTGAGGAGCTTGAAGGTGATCCTCTTGTCGACGGGGAGCCAGTGTAGGGCTCTCAGGTGGGGGGGTGATGTGGCTGCGGCGGGGGACATTGACGATCAGTCGGGCAGAGGCGTTTTGGATGCGTTTTAGTCGTCGTAAGTGTTTGGCTGGGATTCCTGCGTAGAGTGCGTTGCCGTAGTCCAGTCTGCTACTGACGAGGGCCTGTGTCACCGTTCTTCTTGTTTCGGTCGGGATCCACTTATAGATCCTGCGGCGCATGCGGAGGGTGTTGTAGCAGGAGGAGGCAACGGTGTTGACCTGTTTAGACATGGAGAGGGAGGAGTCGAGGATGAATCCTAGGTTGCGTGCATAGTCGGTGGGTGTTGGTGCTGTTCCCAGTGTGGTGGGGCACCAGGAGTCGTCCCAGGCTGAGGGGGAGGGTCCAAGGATGAGTACCTCCGTCTTGTCCGAGTTTAGCTTCAGACGGCTATTGCTCATCCAGTCGGCGACGGCCTTCATTCCCTCGCGGAGGTTGGTTTTGGCGATGTGCGGGTCCTTGGTGGGGGAGAGGATGAGCTGGGTGTCGTCGGCGTAGGAGATGATGTTGAGGTCGTGTTGGCGGGCCACTTGTGCGAGGGGGGCCATGTAGATGTTGAACAGCGTCAGGCTGAGGGATGAGCCCTGGGGACACCGCAGATGATGTTGGTGGCTTCGGATCGAAAGGGCGGGAGGCGGACGCTCTGGGTTCTGCCGGAGAGGAAGGACGTGGTCCAGTCAAGGGCCTTCTCTTGGATTCCGGCTTCTAGGAGGCGTGTCTTTAGAGTGCGATGGCAGACCGTGGGCACGGGTCTGACGGAGATCCTGAGTGGATGGAGCTCATGACCTTGGGTGTCTCGTCATTGTTGACGTTGGACCAGAAGGTCAGGCGGTTGGTGCTGATGGTGTTCACAGGGGAGGTGGGGTCTGGCGTAGTCGGGGCAGTCATGGTGTTGAAGCTGTCATGGATGTCAGCGATCTTGCGGTGGAAGAAGATGGCTAGTGAGTTGCACAGTTCTTGTGAGGGCGGTATGTCGTTGGTGTTGGTACTGAGGTTGGAGAGTTCCTTTACGATGTTGAAGAGCTCTTTGCTGTCGTGTGCGTTGTTATCCAGGCGGTCTTTGAAGGAGGATCTATTGGCTAATCCGATGAGGTGGTGATGTCTGCGGGTGGCGTCCTTGTGGACTGCGTGGTTGCCCAGAGCGCGTTCGTGGAGCCATATCTTCTCCAGTTTCCGGCATGTGCGTTTGGAGGTCTGCAGCTCGTCGGTGAACCAGGTGGCTCTCTTGCTGGGGTGGTTATTGGAGGGTTTCTTGAGTGGGGCAAGGGTGTTCGCGCAGTCGTCGATCCACTGTCTGAGGTTGCGGGCTGCGGTGTCTGGGTTGGTGGGGTCAGTGGGTGGGTTTTGGGCGAGGGTGGTGATCAGCTGGTCTTCGGTGACTTTGCGAATTTTCTTTCGCGGAGTCTGACAAAGAATCTGATTGGTTTGCTGGTTCTCATGAGGTTGTTGATAATCTGCATCCTCAGTCTGGCAGTGTGTCCAAAACAAATGTGAGCAAGATTCTTGGTGAACAGAATTGTACTACTAATGATGTTATGGACAATCAGGCAGCGCTTGGTACAAATCAACCTGTAGTTGAACATAATATTGAAACTGTAAGAAGAAGTTCCCAAGTTAAACATTTACCTATGAAATTTAAGGATTTTGTTCAGTATTAGTATTTCTTTTGAAATGTTTAACTATATTTTATTAATACTTCATTAATAGTTTTTTTTGTGTGTTTTTTTCCCAAGGGGGAAGATGTGTAGTGTTCTTATCTACGCCAGCCTTTGACTCGGGGACCCCGTAATAGGTGTAACGGCGTACACCTCTGCCACAACAATATGTGAAAGAACAGAGGCTCAAATTTCCCCCATCCCCGGGACAAGATTAGACAGCCTAATACCAGACAAATGTATTGTACATTTTTGTGAGGACCCATACACGGTTAGTCCTCAATGCATGCAAAGCACGCCTTAGCGTGAGTGTTAAAAATGCTTTTCACGTGGTAATTATTTACCACTCACTTGTTTTTCACATCACTCACTTGATTGGAGAGGTCCTGAAGAAAGCCCTTATATTTTTTCTACGGGCTGAAACATGTCGACCATCTGATAATAAACACTGCTACACATAGTATCTGTAACATATTATCCACTCTCTACCTTGTTTAACCATACCCCAGATCTCCAAGAATAAAGTAACAGGTAGCATTCTGGAGGTATTTTTAATAGTAATTTCACTCACTTCATCACATTTCACATCACCTCAAAACTGTAAACAGGTATTGCAGCCGGCTACCTGGCTGGGACCCGATGATGAAGCATGACACCAACCAGGTTGGTGTGTGAGGGTTTTATTAACAAACCTTTTAGGTGCCAGACACCACACACGTCAGACCGCCACTGATGCTGGCCGTTTTCTTTGGTTACGAAAAGTGTTCTGATCTATGTCATCTTAGGATGTGAGGTTGTCATGGGGGGAATGTTCGGAGAGTGTACCGGAGCCTGTAAAGACGATTGCTCTGCTGATAGCTCCTGTTGGTGGTTGTGTAAGTTGTCTTTCTTCCCTACAATAAATCTTCTCATTGGATCCACTTTGCCTGCCTCATCACTACAGCCCGCTTATCTTAACATGACGAGCCTTTGTTCCTATGTGCCGATTCCATGCAGTAATCTGTTACCTGAACCCGAAGACCGGCCACGGCTATCGATGCAAACAGTCTCTGCTGCTCCGCGTGGATACATGTGCAGACTGCACACATCCACCAACCACTGGCACCTGCTAACATAACCCACAGGCCCTTTGCGTGGAAGATCAGGCACGTTCATGGCCTCCACCCTCATGCAGATACTGGAATTCCTTCAGATCAGGTGCGATTCACCCCGTGCGTGTTCTCACATGCCGACGGGCGCACAGCGCGCACAATCTCCGCGAGAGTCTGGTTTCTTTATTTGGGTCGTGAGGTGAGAGATACTATTGGTGTTTCATCTTGACCGTAGGTTTCTGGTTTTCCTCAGGGAGCTGAAGGTCAGCAAGTTCACAGCATACTATCAGATGCAAAGCCTTGACCTATGACCTTTTCAGCGTCTTTCAGAAGGGAACTTCATCACCATCCCGAGGATTAGAGGTTTACAAAATGCCATGTTTCCAGGCATCTTAAACATTTGCCTGTTTTTGTAAGGAATTTCTGCAGCCTGGATATAATTTTAATTATCTTCCAAATGCACATGCCTATCACAAAAGTGTCTATTTTCAGAATAACAGTTTGGCACTATTTACTCTTCAGGCACCGTCAGCATTTAACATTTTCCAAGATGCAGTGCTTAATGAGTTACCTGCCCCTGTCCTTCCTTCAAGTGAGCCTCTTGGCGCATCATGTAAGCACTTAAGTGGTCAACTGTTATTTGATGGTCCCTGGGTTGAGTGAGTGCAAGTGAAGTGGTTTAGACGGTGAAGGTTTCCCCACACTGGTGCTCCTTGGACCCTTCAAACTCGGGCCCCTGTGGTACACTTCATTGGGTTATCCAAGATGTGTTTCACAAAGGGTCCTACAGCCTGTCTGCTACACGTGTTACCTGTTGTTTTGTATGCGGGAAGGCTATTACCATAGGACTGCAGCTGTCACGTCATCTATATTGGTGTGAATTTCAGTGGTCATAGGGAGCAGTGAGGCTGAGAGGTTCTGCATGGCCTTTTGGGGTTTCATTGTACACGGGTCGCATCTGTCCACATCAACCGTATTATTTACGGGCTCTGTACGATTGTACATTTATTCCTATTCTTGGAATTTCCATCCACTGTCACCCTTAGAAGCTGCAATGTCATCCTGTGTGTCCTTTTCCTGGGGCTCCTACTTCACATATCTGTGTAGAGTGAGCACTTACCAGAGTTAAGTAGAGATGACTCGAGGGTTCTAACTGCATTTTAAATTTGCATAAAGAAATTAGATATCCATTCTTTTGCCATACCATTTTGGTAAAAGAGTTCAGAGGGAAGGGTGAGGTTCTGAAAATCTGGATTCGTATAATAGTTCTGGACTCGAGAAATAAAACTTCGTCGAAATATGACGAATTTGGTATCAAAAGACCGAGAATGACGAGTACATCATGTACATGAATTTTCGGTGTGTTCGAGTGACGATTTCACCTCGAAATCGTCATTTACATTCTGAACCCTAGGCTCCCATTTATATGTTGCCCTTTACATAGGCCTTAATCCAGTTGAATTTGATTCCACAAGGACACATACTCCTTAATCGACTTCTCCCTGACCTCAGTACAAGTTAGAACCATTGCCCCAGGCCGAACTCGTTAGGTCAGTTCCCTCCCAGTGGCCGAGCAAGATAGCATCTAGGCTCAACCAGCCATAAAACCATTTCAGCGCGCACACCTGCCATATCTCGCTCACATCTTTCTCCACTCCTTTGCTTCACTTACTTTATGATGGGGAGGTGACCGTTTTTATTGGGGGTCCAGCGATATCTGATGAAATGTTGGGCCTTGCCGGATGATTTGTTATGGGCAGCACGACGTGAAATATGTACATGTCATCATGACTCTGCTTTTCTTTTTTTTTGTAACCAGTAACTATAAATGACATACCACGAATTCGAAGAATGTTTGCCCAAGGCCGAATATTATGTATAAAGAGAGAAGCCTGACTTCGTGAAAGTGTGCAGTCTCCTGAGAACATACCCGTTGTACTTCTAGGACACCTGTTACCTTGGTTGCAGCCAATAAACTAATCTTTGACTTCACCTAGAAGACTCCGAGTTTCTGTGGGTCTGGATCAGGAAGAACCCGAGGTCTCTGGGTGTTGATTCCCTGGCACCGCTGGGTTACCGGTTCTGTGCCGGTTCTTAAAAACCCAGTACCTCAAGGGGAAACTGTGAAGGGATTTATATAATCAATTAGCTGCCATGTGTAAAATGTAGTGCTGCGTTAGACAAACACATACACAACCATTTTTTGCTAACGTGCAAGATTGATAGAATTAGACAAGAACCATGGCCAAAGGATGACCCCCATTTAAATGAGGTTCTTATCATGTCCAAGGAAGTGGAGCATATGATAGTGTATGTGAAAGAGTTGAGGCAAAGCAAAGGGTAAAGTGAGTGATGAAAGAGGAGTAATTATTGCAGTAAAAGACAGAAAAAAGATCACCATAAGTTAGTGACCATACCTTCGAAGGGCAATGCTACTGGTGTGGCATGACTGGTCACATGGCTGCTTGGAAAGTGTGTCCTGCGTGGAAGGCGACATGTAATTGGTGCAGTAAGAAGTGTGTTTTATAGCATGCTGTAAAAGCCAGAAACCTTTAAAGAAAAACAACAGTCAGAAGGTATCAGAAGTATGCAAGGAGATAGTACTACAGATGAGCAATTCTGAGAGTTTGTGTTTTAAAGTCAGTCTAATATAATATTTTGTAGTTATTTAGTTTTGAGAATATCTTAAAGGACAACTGTTTTAACCAAAATGATAATGCAATTTTATATGAATCGTACGAAATCTGATACTGATATCTGTTTAATTCTCTTATCATGTCTGTAATGCATTTATGATTCATAAATGAAATCGAATTGAGCTTGTTTCACTGACTGAAGTCACATGTTAAAAATCCAAAAGATGTGGTAAACAAGCCTATGCAATGCAATAGATCTCGCATTCACGCAAGTTTGAGCTATTGGCATTGTAAGTGACAATGCCTTTTATTTATGTTTTGGGTTTTAAAAAATAAATAAAGGCATTATCATTTACAATACTAATAGCTTAAACGCTCATAAATGTTAGACCTATTGCATTGCAATAAAGGGCCTTCTCAATCGCTTGTAAATATCAGAGGACGAGACCGGCCTGCAACATCGTCAAAGTAGTGATAAATAGTGCAGTGAAGATGTGCAGGTGTTGTAAATTACACAGACACAACGTGTGAAGTGACAATTACATATGATCCGAGCTATAAACACTAACAAAGCACTCCAACACCTTTCGCTTTCTGATGACACTGTCGCAGCTCAGGAGGAAGAGCGGGGGGGGGCAATTTTATGCCCTTTCCATTATTTGAGTGTGCAGTGTGGCATTGCGTAATGTCATTGCTATCTTTGGCCGAATAAAAAACACTCTAGCTGTAGTAGGACCCTGGCTTAACCACCGGGTGCAAGACAGGCTGTGCTTTATGGCAGACATGGAGGGAGGTATAGTCTTGTCTGCAGCGCCGGCCTCGTGTAGTGCCCCTGCTATTACTATTGAGCGAAAGGCGCTAAGGTGGTGGTATTGGTGGTGGTGGTATTGGTGATGGTGGTATTGGTGGTGGTCGTGGTGTTGGCTGTGGTATTGGTAGTGGTGGTATTGGTGGTGGTTTTGTTATATTTTGTATATTTATAGAGGGCTTGTTTTAGACCATCGCATATTATTGGATGACATTCTTGTCATTCTCATTTGCGTGCTTGCTTATTTAATAGTTTTCCTTTCTCTTGATGTGAAGTTCCCTCCCCGGGAGCACAGCTTCTTTCCCATCAATTTTACTGGAAGACTTGTATTCTTCCACTGCTCACATTTTGCAAACAACTTTTTTCTTTTGCTTTTAACACTCCATATGAGTCCATGTGTTTTCTTGCTCTCAACCCTGTGTAATGCCTCATTTCCCCCAGTCGGGTTTTTTAATATTCTTTTAATTCCCCATGACTCCAAGTTCCTCTGTTGGTCCCTCGATCCCTCGCCCCCTCCAACTTTGGCCTTTACATTTCCCCCACGCACTCCTCCAATTGTGATTTTTTTTGAGGGTCCTTCATCTGAAATTTGCTGTCAGGCCACTCCTTTCACGCACTTACAATTTGTTTTTATTTACTGTTCCACCTCGGAGCAATACACAAAAACATTGAACAAAATGGTGGCTGTGCCATGCCTTACGCATGTGCGTGATACATGCACATATATACATCATCACACTGGGCTGCTGTGGTATCATTACTCATACATGTGCATGCTTAATGACGCATCTGAGCAGACACATCAAAGCCTTGTTCCTTTTCTTTGCTAACGTTGGTTAGCATTAGAAAAAAAGCATTTTTTGTACATTTTGGTTGCTGTTGAGTAGCAATGGCAGTGGGTCTGTATTGGCAGTAGGTCTGCGTCAGCACAGTCTAAAAGAGAGACCTAATGGCTTAGCCAATGCTGGTCATGATTTGTAGTTCTATTTGCTTTCAGTCGAGGCGCAGTCTTAGACTCTGTGCATCTCCTATAATAGATTTAGCTCCAACTGAAGAGAACGCTTAAACAAAGGGTCCTGTCAGTCTTGTGGACACAACCCCTACACCCAGTCTCCAACAAAGCGCGAACGAAGACAATCATAAGACAGGAACTATTATATGTGAATGCCCATTACTATTGGTAATTTCACACTTCTTAGCTGCAGATGCTGATTCCATGGAAGCGGCAATGGAAAAGTGTTTTTCACTAAAAAAATAAGAATCTTGCTTTGATTTAGTCTATGACATATCTCAACCAGTGTTGAAGTACAGGTGCAAACCAGTTTTAATTCTGAGCACATTGAAATATATAGCTGTTACATGGTAATGAGTACAGATTGTAAAACCACTTCAAGTTAAAATAAATTCATCTTGTGTGGCATGCTTTAAAGATTCAGTAAAGCGGGGTAGTTTGGGCAAAATCACTGAGTAGGGATTTTAAAGGTTTTCCATTCTACTCTAACGCAGCCCAGAAAAAGAGCAAAAAAGTGATGCAACAAATTTGTGTAATATGTCACAATGGGAAATGCAAGACGAGCCCATAAGTCAAAGGTCAGAAAAGGTGCCTTGAGCAGTAGGCTGACTGTCCCATGGACCTCCCAGGCCTCAGTGCAGGGTCTCATGGTGGTGGCAATATTGGAAGCCTGCACTCTCAGTAACAGCTAGACTAGTTTTGGTAGTTGTTGTCCCACTGCTCATGCTCAGGAAAACAATGGTGGGTCCAGCACTGCCCATGTGACGAGGAAATTGAGCACTGGCCCAATCTACGCAAATCTTAATCCCTCAAAAGTAGTCTAATAACTTTTAGCATCTCCTCACCCGACAGTTCCATGGATATCTCCAAATTCAAGCAATGTGATACATGCTGCTTTACTTAATGGTATGGAATCCACAGTCTTGTGACGTTTGTATTATATCCATTTTTATTTAGACTGTGCTTACTCAGTATGCATGTTATCTTATGTGAATCTTTCTGTGAAACACTTATGTAAAGTGCTTCTATGCAGTATGAAGCTCTGCTTAAGTAAAAGTGCTCTGAGACCCACTGGATCTTGGTCAAGCTATATAAAACTGCAAATAAATCAAATAACTGGACATTCTTTAGCTCATGCGCACACCGCTCCTGCTCTGTAGATGCACGAGGGATATGGAAAATACCTTGATTTCTCTCTCTACCGAAAAAAGGTCACTCCTGCAAAACGTCTTAAGTAAATTGACTCATAAAGACTCAGCCAACATCAGGCAAGAATTTTCAGTGGCTAATCCCAAATACATTACCAATTTCAGATTCAAAACATAAAGCACTACTCTACGGTTGACAAAGCCTTCTAGATATAAATGATCATAAATGAGAATGGACTCACAGTACTGCCCATGACGGAGTCCACCCCGTCCTTGTTTAGCTGGACACATGGGAGGCCAAAACCACTACATACACAAAAGAAACAGATGAACTGCCTGATTGGAGTCAAGGTTCCAAAGTGACTCACCCAGTCGAGGATCAAGATCTTGCTGACGTTCAACTTCTGCTGTAAGCGCCTGGCAGCGATTGCCACAGAGTTAAAAAAGCAGAAGCCCCTGTGTAAAGACAACAGATATATTTCAGAAATATACACAATAGTAATTCAACACAATGCACAGTAAGACACGAGACCATTTCTGCGGGCCATTGGGTGGCCAGTGGTCACAGAGCAGCATTCACTGTGGGTTCTGTTTACCACTGGTACCACAGTCACTTGGGGCCACATGTACAAAAGCTTATTGTGGTCGAAAACGGGCCAATTCACAGAATTCGCTAGTTTGCTAACGCAAAAAGGCTTTTTCACATGTCCAAGCCCAATTTGTGATTCAGTAAGCTATTACCGAATCACAAATTGGGTTTGCACTACGGTATTAGGAAGGGGCGTGTTTAGGGCTTCCCTTTCTAATACCGAATATCAGGTGTATGTGTGAATGTTTTGCGACCAAAATACGATCACAAAACATTCACATTTTACAACCTACTTCGAGTAGGTGGTTATCCATTCGCAAATGGGAAGTGGTCCCCAAGGGACCCCTTCCCTTTTGTGAATGTTTGTAAAAACTATTTTTTAAGAGCGGCAGGGGTCCGACGGACCACTGCCTACTCTTAAAAAAATGAAAAAAAAAGTTGAATTTTTTTTCTCAAACACATTCTATTTCCCTCTAAGGAAAATAGTTGGGGTTTTAAGAAGAAAAAAAAAGGATTGCTTTATTTAATAAAAGCAATCACCGACATGGTGGTCTGCTGACCCCAGCAGATTTGAAAGATTCTCAGTGAGTCGAAAACAGAGACCTACCTCATTAATTTTCATGAGGTATGTCTATTTGCAACCCACTGGGAATCGCAAAATGTGTCAAAGACACATTTATACATTGGTGTTTGCGATTAACAAACACCGAATCGCAAAAAATTGCCTTTGTACATATGGCTCTTAGGGCCAGATGTAGGTAGCCCTTTACCGGTTGGAAACGGCCGAAAATACCGATTTTCGTCCGTTTCCGACCGGGAAAGGGCTATGGAGATGTAGGGGCTAGTAAAACATACATTTTCGGTAATTTTACCGAATCGGTAAAATTACAGAATCGGTAAATCTACCGATTCTGTAAATTTTACTGATTCGGTAAATTTACCATTCGGTAAAAATACCGAAAATGTATTTTGTGATGTAGGTAGCACTTCTAACAGTGCTACAGGGCCTTTAGAATTCGGTATTTACCATGCAATACAATTGCATGATAAATTACGAATTCTTGTGTACATGCACATCTGTGCATGTACACCTGTGCCATGTGGCACACAGACATGCCCTAAAGGCATGTATGTGTGCCACATGGCGCAAACGCCAGTTACAGGGGTGCAACAGGGTGTCAAAGTGACACCCTGTCCCCCTTAGCAATTCGGTATTTTTACCGATTCGGTAAATACCGAATTGGTATTTGCTATTGAATCCTATGGGCTTCAAGGCCCATAGGATTCAATAGCAAATACCGATTCGGTATTTACCGAATCGGTAAATACCGAATCTTACCGATTCGGTAAAAAATACCGAATTTTTACCTACATCTCATTTACAGATTCATAAATACCGAATCGGTAAAATTAGGTATTTATGAATCGGTAAATGAGATTTACCTACATCTGGCCCCAAGTCTCTTCCCCTCTACATTGAGATCATCAGATTACTGCCTTTGTACACTTCACCTCACATGTAAGAGGAGGTAGAGGTGTTATTATTCGAATTACATAGAAATGTCCAAAAACATTCTGCCGAGAAGCTAAACATAGGGTGGGAGGACAACCTCATGCTGGGCTCCAAGTGGTATGTCAAACCATTAAATTGTTGAGCACTGCTGGGGAGGAGGCTTGGCTGTAGTCTTTATTAATGTAAAGATTGATAATGGTAACAAGGATAAAACACCTTTAAATATATGCTTTCCATAAGGGTTCATTTCCACATGAACTATTCGTCAATTGATAAGAGTATCTTCCCTATTCAACTTAAACGTTGCACATGCACTGGTAATTGCATGCAGAGAATACAATGCAAGAATAGACCTGAAGAAGACTTTGCTGGACAAAAAATTGTGAATCTGCACTCAGATGCCACATGGCAAGTAACGGTTCTTTGCTGGATTATACTTTTGTCATTGGAAAGAGTTTCCATCTTGTAAAGGACTTTAAAAAAATCCCTAGAATTGTGAGTGATCACATGCATCAGCCCATTGTATTAAGAGCAGAGACAAATGTGCACTGCGAGAAACCTCCAATTAAGGGTAATCAATACTCAATTATTTGGTCAGATGACAGCCAAGCGATGGAAACTTAAATGTGCACGATGGAAACTTAAATGTGCACGCACTCACCGAGACTCAATTGTGCACAGAGAATCAACCAATTTACCTATTCTAAATGCTTTCAATGAGTTAGCGAAATATATTCTCAGAAACGTAACAAAAGCAATACAGATTATCACAAAATCAAATAGTGGACGGATAATGATTTCCTAATGAAAAACTTGAAAATTCTCCATAAAATATTAGAACTTCGGACAGGCCTTTATTGCCTTATCAATCAGAAAAAAGGGTATATTTAAGAAGTCTCTTAACCACTTCATCGAAAGATAGGTACACAGGACGCGAAACACTGCTCCAAATTTGCAACTATGGTCATGGACATCGGCAGAAGGTAAAATATTGCTGTTTACTGTAAAAACAGACTATATGTTAATATAGTCGGTAGTGAGACAAATTTTCCTGCATGGCCAAAGCCTGATGGACATCCAGGTGAAAGCAAGATAGTCTGCATGATTGCTTCTGAAACGTGCACAACACTGAAGTGGACTCTGGATTTTTATCTCACTGTCAATGACTATAAATCTATGTGATACATTCAATCGCTGCCAACTGGGGACAGCTGTCTAATCGCTCCCCATCTGCAACTCTGTGTATATACATTCCTCTTTGTTGGTCATTCTGGTGTCCCAGTGCCAGATAACTGATCTAATAAGTGGCATGACTGAAGTACCACAAATCTTTTGTCCCCATTTTGCTGTAAACAAATTGATAGACCTATATATGCATTAATACTCAGGATGGAAAAGGAGCATAAATGGAGGTGGTAAATCATTGGAGCGTCATAAAACCATTAACAACTGGATGTTCGTCTTCGAAAGTGGTCCTTACATGGCTGTTGTAGGGTCTGCATGGTGCCCGGGAGGTCTGACCACAGCAAAACCGTTCTGGAGTAAAACAAAATGCAAATAAATATTAGAATAATTGCAAATAACAATTCTGTGAGATGATCTGATGCACATGTATAACAAAGCATGCCTCCACATGGCTTCAAGAATGGTTTTAGAAGCAACCCAAATAACATAACGGACCGCGTGAGAGCTCCAAGTGTCGGGTTTGTCGTGGATTGCGGCAGCTAATCTCAACTTCCTGATTAATGAGAACGCTGCTCAGAGGTTTACGCTGCATTGCTTGGGTCAAATGTCAAACGAACTGGCTGTTTAGTGGGCTGATTTGTCCCCCCCAAGCTTGTAATGAAATGTGAAGCCTTAGACGGCAGTGCGATAGCTCAGAAAGGAGACCGCTGGCAATTTACTTGAGGTGGAAGAATACGTCTTTTCTTCATGTGCGTCAGCCTCTCTGGAACGTTAAACAAACTTTATATACAATAGTCCTAGGAGGCTAGGGAATGCAGCTTTCCATCGTGGAGCTCACGTATGCCCTCTCACAGAGGCCTGCCATGAATCACAAGTGTTTTTGAGCTATTATCCTGCCACAGGAAACAATGCTGGATTTCGAAGCAAGACATTCAAGTGTTTACCCTTTTTCGAGACCTTACACTAGATTTAAAGCACCCCATTCCCTGACAATATAGACACCACTGGGAAGGATAATCTGAAACTGAGCATAGGTTATATTGGGAATAAAGCCAAACATCTGAGACGTAAGCGAGCTGGGTGATCGGCGATACTCGCTGAATGTATATAGTTAAACCTAGCAGAGAAGTGTTTCCTTCTTGGACATCAGTTTCTTTATCTGTAATCGTTGCTTGACACCACATGATTTGATGCAGACAATCATTCCTGCCATCACCCCCAACACTGAGAGGCAATCATTGAAACCCTCAACAATAGGAAGACATTGCAGGATTCCTTCCGAATCAGCATGTCACGCCCTCTATTTGGAGGAAGCCATACCATCCACGGTAGGCATTCACTCCATTTATTGTCTTTGGAAACTCACAACCCACATACTCATCAGGGAGAACTGCGATAGCTCCATCTCTCGCCTAAGGACAGCTGATCCACGGCACTTGGGGCACAGTCAGAACTTCCCTCTTCTGTATCAAGACGTGCTTTCACTCAATAGAGACACTGCAAGCCTTCACCCTTAGGAAGAGGCTTCATGACTTAGACAACCACTCCACGTTTTGCCCTCATTCTTCTGAGAATCTGGCCCTTTGCGAGTGCAATTTTTGCATTTGGGATTCATCATCCCAAATGCAAAAATCGCTAATTGCGAAATCGCATATTTGCGAGGAATTGCATTTAAGGAATCTCTATTTGAGATTCCTTAAATGCAATTCATTAACCATTTTCTATTAGCAAAATCGCTATTTCTGCCCGCTATTTACCACGAAGTCAGACTTCGTGGTAAATAGCGAAAACTCAGAAAAATGCACTTTAGTGCATTTTTCTGAGTGGTATGTTACACACACACATGTCCTTTGGACATGTGTGTGCGCAACATCTGGCTACATTTGCTTTTCAGGGGTGCTACAGGATGTCCTTTGGACACCCCTGGCACCCTTGAAATCGCATCCTTATTTGCGATTAGCAATTTGCTAATCGCAAATAAGGAAGATGTAGGAATCGCAATATTTTTTGCAATTCCTACATGAATCCCGTTTTGCAAGTCCTTAATAGCGATTCCTTATGAATCGCTATTACAGACTCGCAAAACGGGACTTTGATGAATCTAGGTGTTAATCACCACTGTAGCAAACCCTCTCCAACCCATCCGTCATTTATAAGAATTCGTCAATTACCTATGGAAATTGTCCCTGTCCTCATTTAATTAAAAAAAGCTAACTCATGCATGAGAGCTAATCATGTATTCAATCAGGGGAAGGCAATGCATCTCGTCCCACTAGGGAGAAGAAGGTTCCATCCATTTCTTGTAGAAAACAACTCTAGTGAATGCACAATGGAAGATAGTAAATCACTCAAATGAGTCAATCAAACAATACCCCCTAATAAAAAGATAGCCTGTTACCTGTACGAGACAATAATTTGTGTCATCATCAATAAGATGATACATGGCTTGTAGGCGACAGCCCGATCTGTCCATCAGTTTAGTCAGTCAGGGAGGATATTTTAGTAGTTAGAGATGTCAAACACCAAGGTTACTGCCCAGAGGAACACACAAATGTCTCTTGTACAGAACAAGAAGCCTTGGATTTTCAAAAATAAATCTGCCCATTTTAAGCACAGCCGGGAGACAGCCATTACAAACAGGAAAAATCCCCTTCATCCTCAAATCATTAGCAGATCATTGAGGAATACGCCATGATCCCAAGTCATTATTTTTGGCACTAGCACAACGTTAACTCCTTTAAGGCCACTTTAAGGCCCAGGGTTCATGCCTAAGCCCAACCATGTTCAACATCTACATAGCCCCCTTGGCAGCTCTATTAAGGAACTATGGGTTTGTCTCAATATCCTACCCAGACAACACCCAACTTACCTTCTTCTTCAATAAAACATCTCAGACAGCCTAATCCACCTTCTCTTCCGGCATGCTGGCAATCTCACAATGGATGAAAAACAACTTCCTACAGCTGAATGCCGGAAAAACAGAAGTCATGCTCCTTGGAGACGCCCCACTTCTGTGGGCACCACATTGGTGGCCTCCAGAACTGGGAAACGCCCCAACCCCCACAACAACAGCCAAGAAATTGGGAGTGTACCTCGAACAGACCCTCACTATGAAAAAGCATGTAACTCACACAGTGGCCTCATGCTTCCACGTATTGGGCCTACTGAGAAGAGTCTTCCCCTATCTTCCCGACTTCATGAGAAAGACCCTGATTCAAACCCTGGTGCTGAGTAAGCTAGATTACTGTAATGCCTTACTGATCGCAGCCAACGAGTCCTCACTAAACCGCCTTCAGATGATACAAAATACTGCAGCACGTTTAGTCTTAAAAGCCCCCAACAGATCAGCTTCACTCCCCCTCCTTCACCAGCTACTTTGGTTGCCTGTGCGGACGTGTGTGAAGTTCAAGATCTGTTGCCTGACGCACAAGGCAATATGGAGAAAGGGACCCTCCTACTTGGCGGAGAGGCTACACCATTACACCCCCCACAGGGTCCTGCGATCAAACTCTAAATCTCTGCTCAAAATCCCAAGAATAAAAAAGACACAAACAGGAGGAAAGGCTTTTTCATATCAAGTACCACTCCTATGGAACCAACTCCCTATTGTCTTAAGACAATGTCCTGACCATCTGAAATTCAGGAAAGCCTTGAAAAAAGCTCTGTTTTAGATCAGCCCATTGCCGTTACTTCTGCTGCAAATCCTCGAGCGCTGAGATACCCTTCAGAGGGTGATTAATGCGCTATACAAGCCTATAAACTAAACTAAACTAAACTTCAAGGGAGGGATAACAATCTATCTTCTGTGTCTTATATAAACCCCTTTATTGTAGGTTGTCAACCTTAAACTGAAGCGAGCTAAGAGGAGCAGTACCACTCTCCCAGTTTGGTTACCTGAGATAAAGGCAGAGATGAACAGATTTACAGACCAAAAGACAAACAGAATCAGATACAACGTAATCAGTAAAACTGCATCAAATAACTTAAGATATTAAAATATTGATATTCTTTGATTCCCCCGTTAACAGTAGAAGTCTCGTAGCTGAAAGGAAGTGAAGCAAGAAAACATGGGTTGTCCTCAACTCACCCTCGGCAATCTTCACATTGACATTTAATCTTCATGATTATTCAAGCACTAATGAAGAGCGAGCAGACAGGTCCTCCACCAAAGGGACACACGCCTCAATCAGATTCACCATGATGCACAACAATTAAAAACGTCACCACATGCATTCTAATACTGTGCCTTCTGCATGACCTACAACTCTTAGAAATCAATACCGTAATAAGCCCCCCGACCCCAAACCCATTCCCTTGACATCTTCACCAAAACACACAACTCTCCACTGCCAACATGAGGTACAACACCCCCAGACACCTTCATAAACACACACACCCTCAGGTACCTCTGCTATGATGACAAGTAATCAGAAACGTCCACCATGACCGACCAGTCGTAGCAACCTTCACTGTGCTGCACACACCTCTGCTACGATGCTTGCTTCTCAGGTACCTCATTACCCCACAACCCAAAAGAGAACTCACCAGGACCCATCACTTTCAGCCACTTCCACTGTTCTGCATAAAGCCGGTGCACCTCCAACTGACACACAACTCAAAAGTCCGTCCAAATCAGTGTCAAAACCTGGGACAGCCCCACCATAACACTGGCTCACCAAGAAACTCCACCGAGAACCACAGCACTAAAGAGACTGCAACATGCCTTACAAACCTTAGGCTCTTCTACTTTATCACCAATCAGGCAACTCAACCATGGCAAAGACACCTGAAGCAACTGTACCATGATGAACACACCTCAGCTACTTTCACACTCGTTGGGCATCTCCACTGCAGTGGCTATCTCTGGGTAGATTCACCAGAGGAAGGGCATGTATGGTGCCTCCATCATGAATCACAAAGTTGACACTACAAAGACTCACAGCCCCTCTACAAGGAAACACAATCCTACAGAGGGTGAAAACTATATTCTGACTGAGCTCCCTTCTCCCTCACTCCGTCCTCTTAAAACTGTTTTACATAATTGGAGTAAAAGACAATGATGGTCTATGATAGGCTCCATTCTCACAATTGGCTTGGCTACTGCCAAAAGGTTGCTTGTAACAATTGTGCACTGACAAGAGCATAGGCCAAAGTACTTAGACTTAACATATTCAGACCAAATCTCGCCCTCACAACCGTGCTCTTATTCCCAAGTGTCCCACCTACACATGGAAGCTGGCAATCTTTTGGTAACGATTGGCTGTTTTCAGGGTCCCAGTGAGGGATTTAGGGTCTAAAAGGCAGATACTGTTATTTCTCAGAGAAGGCCAATGGATAGACAATGGCTCATTCTGTTCACTATGAATGTGTGAATACTGCGCTGCTTTAGGGCATCTACATTGGTAAAGTGTGTCACAGAAGACCCAAGTGGCCCATAGGTGGCAAACAAACAAACACAAAAACTAACTACTGAACGTTTCAAAACAGCAGGCAAGTGCAAGCTTTTTGCCTCTAACCATTTCATCCTTCACCGGACATGCCTCCAGTAACTTATCCATTTCAAACTCAACAGCATTCACTTTAAAGCACTTGTCCAGAAACAACAACTTTATCGCGACAAGAAAATGCAAGTCTATGTTTTGTACTAGGGCCACTCACAGAAGAGATATTGTCAAACTGATAGTTGTAAGCTGCATCACATGCACCCTTTGTGATTTGCCTAGCTATAGAAGCTGCACATCCTAAAAATGCTTTAGTATCAATCTTATCTTGCTTCCCAATCGTACAGTAACAATACTGTACGATTGGGAAGCAAGATAAGATTGATACTAAAGCAGTCTTAAGATGTGCAGCTTCTATAGCTAGGCCAATCACAATGGGTGCATGTGATGCAGTTCACAACTATCAGTTTAACAATATCTCTTCTGTGAGTGGCCCTAGTACAAAAGTGCAAGCCTCTGCAGTCCTCATGCTTAAGAATAATCTTTCTGTAAAGAGCAAATGTATATTTTCTAGCCAGCCACCCTTGCTTGTTGTGACTTACTTGCCTTTTTTTCTTTATTAGATATCATGTAGTCATGATATTGCATTATTGTATGTATTTTTGTATTTTAGCCTAGTCAGCTACATTCTTTATTCTTTTAGTATTCTAGGCTTTTGAAGCCTTTTATAACCAGTTTCCCAGCCAGTGTTAGATTACCCATTATTACCAAATGCTTTCAACCCAAGAAAAGCTAAACAGGGTTTAACAACATGACATACACCCCTCAAGTACCTCGGCATTAGCACACAACCATCAGACACCACCACGGTTGGTACATAGCTAATAAGCATCAAAGTCAAATCTGTACAGCATCAGATGCCACCAAACAACATATACATGATGTACCTCCCCAGTGGTTCATATTTGTCCAGGCACTCACTGTGACATATAATTGGAAGGCATCTGCACCATGGCACACAGTTATCGCGTATCTTCCTTAAGATACTCGACCGTAAGCCATTCACCATGATACACAAGCTTAGACATCTGTACCATGTGTACCTCCATGACAGCTAACCCAAATCAACATTCACCATAATGCACCTCCTTTAGACACGTCTCCATTGGTGTACACCACTCAGACACACCAGGCACCTTCACTAATGTACAGTTCTGCACATAACTCTCAAACCTGTCCAAGATGATCCACAATCCTCTATCCAACCTCCTACCTTGAGTTCCCTGGTGGCCACCTTGAACGCCAGTTCTATGACACTACCAGCAGCCCAACGGGCCGCATTGGAAGAGTGCAACTCATTCCAAATAGTGTCACTGTCCACCTGAAAGTAAGGAGAGAGGTTATTCAGAACAGAACACACCCACCATCAAAGAAGTCACTTTCGAAAAATTGGCTCTGTTAATTGTTGGTAATAATAAAGATGACTAAGTTACATTTGTTAACATTTTTTGATATTGTCCTTCTGGCATAATATGAAACTGCTCAAAAGGGTTTACCATGATGGATATTGCAGTAATATGGTAACTTTGTAATTAAGATCTTTGTAAGGAGCTGTTTAACTGATATTTTGAATCAAGCTTAAAAAAAACTCCCAATTATAGTTAATCAATGGTAAAATCTTGGGGCACCTGCTATCCCTTCAGAGATCGAGCCAAACATCTCTCAGGCTTGTGGTAAAGGACCACACGACAAGGATATATGTAGCAATGAACATTTTGAAGCAGAGACGGGTGCAAGAGCGAGTATGCTGTCCTGCTCCACGTGTCCACAGAATAAACAATCCAGGCAAAAGGAGTACATACTTACTCACACTTACAACGGATGTAATTCAAAACTAATGAGATGTGAAAATCTCTTGTTAGAAACAGGACAGTTTATCACCCATTCCTATTAAACCCCATCGTCTGTCTCGGCAACGGTAATTGGGTTTTTGACACCGGTCCGAGTGCTGGATTTGTCATTACATTAATACTTCTGCTGTTCTGGGTGCTGGATCTGAGAGTCAGCTTATGCCACACCTTTACCTGAGCTCCTTTAGAACGCCAGATAGCTAGCATGCTGAACATACAGCCATCTTCAATTCATTTCAACTTGCCTGCTATTCTGGCTGATCTGGAGGACGTCATTCGCTAATCACAACTGTAAATCAAGCAATTTCTCTCTTATTTCTAAACTGACATCTACTGTTTAGTACACTTATAAAATATCTGTGCTCTCTAGCATCAACTTTTGTTTAAAATCACATTTCAGATCACAATTAAAGCATCCTCAAAATATTTCTAAATGATACCCATTCCACTGGAAGCATGTAAGCTCCAAGAGTATATGTTCAATGAAAAGGAACAATATGCATTTCTGCATACAGCTGCTTTTAGTTAATGCTGATCCCAGTCAACATTTCTGCATGGGGCAAAGAAACATTCAGCCGTCCAGTTTGTACTCGAATACATTCTCCTTGAGCAGATCCTTTTCTGCAGGAGAAATCTTGATGTGTGCCAATACCACACTACGCAAGAGAACTGGTCGGCTGGAGAGGTTGCACATTTGCTTCCGTGTAAAGGTCTAAGCAATGATGATCATCAGAGAGAAGGTGGAGGGCTTGAACCTATCGTAGAGTTAAGGTCAGTCAGTGCAGATGCAAACTGGAAGGCCACAAGAAACAATGCACAATATATATGAAAAAACAGTCTTCAACTGGGTGGTCTGGTGCAGTGGAATGCCCCCATTGCCATGCCATCATTATTTGTCCTTCTAATCACCTATATTTTTTATATAATTTGAATTTTGGAAAACAAAAAGTCTACACTGTTACGGTTTCTAGGTACTGTAGAGATCTACGTTAGAGAGAAATGATTCAAATTTTCCTGTTCTTTTAGATTCTCAGATGTGTTGATGTGTAAATTTTGGTATGCCATCTTAATGTCAATTAAAGATTATTGTGCAACCAAAATCTCAAGTATCAAAACTTTTCAAAGTCAGTATAGATGTACCTTGACATTATATATTTTCAAGGGATGTAGTTGTAGAGTTAACAAAAGTAAATTCACACTTACCTATATGCACAAACATTTTCAATGTTCCAGATTGGGTTCTTCTAGAAAACAAACTATAAGGTGGAGCACCAGCATCGCAGATGATATACCTGCACCACCCCTCCCAAGTAGTTAGGCCAAACCCTCTATGACAAATTTCCAGACGATCTGGATGACAGCTCATTGATATCATGAGCAGAACAGTTTTGTGAACCTGTTGACCCCTTATAGGACTATTCCGCCATCGGCCTAAACGGAGAGCCACTGTTCTGGCCAATATGGATCCGCTCGCATGTTCTCTCTGACGGGGCTATTAAATCAGTTGTGACTCTTTGCGAAGAATTCAATATGCCCCTCTACCAATTCTTGCATTACCAACAGTTGAACTTTGCTCTGAAGGTCGCCACACACAATCAAATAGCCTCCATTTTGGACATTACTGTTCACGCCTACCTTGAAAAGTGGGGCAGTTATAGGAAACTCATCAGTGGTCTTTACACTACAGTGATGATCGAAGACCTTTACTGTAACCCTATGGTGCAATTGGTAAGGAACGAATGGTAATCCTGGATCCAGAAGGTTTATTCCACTATAGACTAGAATAAACTCCTAGCTACCCGTGACAATGGACTGCCAGACGCCAGACTCAAATTCAGTTTATTTCAAATTCTTATGGATTGGCATTAATCAATTAGCCATGATTGGCACTGCTGCAGACTTCCGACTATTGGTTCCAGCAGGAGATATTTTTCATATTTTGTGTTCCTGCCCAAAGAGCCAAGATTTCTGGACTCACATGTGGCATAACCTCTCGGGTAATTACGCCTTACCCTTGACCCCCTACATTGAACTCCCACTCCTTCATCATACACTGGATGTGAAGGTGCAAACTTGCTTAAAAGGAGATGGCTAGACTGCCCGTTCGACAGAAACACTATGGCCCAAATTTACGAACAAGTCATGCAACGCAATGCAGCAAGACACCTTGCTGCGCTGTGTTGAATGACAAGGAAAGGGCAGGAATGCACTACATCTACTAACATATGGTGCATTCCCGCTCTCTCTCTGCACTGGAGCACTGAGTGCAGCCTAGCACCAACACAGGCACCCTTGTACTATTGTGCAAGGGTGCCTGCATTACAGGCAGGTTTGTGCTTGTACAGGAAGGGACACTTTCCTGCACAAAACAATCCTGTAAGACTTTTTCATCTTTCTTTCTGCAGCACATGTAGAAAGAGGAAAAACAATGAGAAATATATTTCTCATTGGTATGTTTCACTAGGAAGGCGTAGCATTTTAATGCATTCCCAGGTTTACTTGTTTAACCGCATCGCTGCGGCGGCTTTTCTCGCTGTACGCGGCAATTTTAAAATTACCGCGTTACATGACGAGCTCAGCTCGTCATGAGCGCACGGCAGGTTTCGCTCATGACGAGCTGAGCTCGTCATCAGCCCCGAAGGGGTTAAGTAAATCTGGGAATGTGCCAAAAAACATGCGTAGATGGGTGGGAAGACCCACTATCCACCTATGGAAAGCCTTCCAGGGGAAAATAACACAAGGCGGCAACTTGCACTGCTGTGCGTTACTCCAGATTTACTATGCCACGCAGAGCCATGCAAGATGGCTCTGCATGGAATAGTAAGTCTTCTTTAAGGTCTTGTGTTGCCTTTCTTCGCCTTACAAGATGCAAGCGCAAGGCACATCCTCGATAAATCTGCCCCTATGTGTCTGGGACTCTGCGATAGCTCCGACACTGCAGGAATGGTCAGAAGCCATTAAGCTAATGCCATGTCTGAATGAACAACTTACAAGCTACACTGCCAAATGAAGATATTCAAAGCTGTTGGGGTTGAGACCACCAAGACAAAAGCACATGCTTTCACTAGCCGTGTAGCTTTCCTATGTTAGACTGGATTTCACATGAAGGATGAGACTGGCATCAACAAGTAAGAGATGTCCCTTTACTCTGCCCTTTCCCTTGAGGAATGATTTGGAGGGCTTGAGATGAAAACTATGTCAGATGTTCATGCTTATATCGTTTCCCACTAATCCTCTACCTTAGATTTGAAATTGCTAACTGTACTTTACTGCACTGTACTGTATTCCTATTTAGAACATTGGAATGTTGAGAGCTCCGTTGAATGCAATTTAGTAGCCCATGGTTTATAATAAAGTCCACATTTGTAAAGCGCACAATCACCCGTAAGGGTCTCTAGGCGCTGGGGGCCGTCGGGAAGATTAAGCGAGCTATTGCCCAGAGTCACATGGTGCTGGGCTAATCTGCCGCCGGAGCCGGGGATCGAACCGTGGTCCCCAGATTCCAGCGTCAGTCGCCCTGGCCGCGGCGCCACACCTCTCCCCCGGCTGGTATAAGGCCGGAGCTCCAACATTCCAATGTTTGTCTTCATGTTTCTACCTTGTTCATTTAGAAAATTCTACCCTTAGTGAATGGAATGTTCTAATAGCCGTATAGCCCTTCTGCCTCAGGCTAAACCAATTGTTAAAGTCTCTGTCCCTTATTATAGGCCCGGGCCGCAACTCAGTTTCAAGGCCTTTAACAACTGGTGTAGCCCTTGGTTGTGGCCTATACGGCAATAATGTAAAACCAAATCTAAAAGATGTAAACATATATTCTCAACATTTTGGTCCTCAATATTTTGGACATGACATTTTGAGTGCACAATGTCTCTGTAGTCGACATTGCAACATACGACTGGATTTATCCATTCAGAGAAAGATCCATAGTTGGGCACCGTAGGCATCAAAAGATCTGCCACCCCGCTTAAGGAGTTTGAACTCTGCCTTAGAGGACATTGGGAGTTGGAAAGATCTTAGTGATCTAATGGTAATGCATTTAGAAAATCTGCTGTGCAACAGGGTTGGCTGTTGGCAGTAATAAATTAAATGCAAACTACAACCTGCCTTAAACATTATCACATTGTTTACCGGAAGCCAATGAAGATGGCACAGAGCCCAGGCATGTTATGACTGACAAATTCTATTGCTGCTTTACACACAACTTACTTACTCATTACCTATCTTTGCACTAGGAGAACCTCAGTGGAAAATGAGATGCCCACCTCTTGGTACGTAAATCATCGCAAATGTTTTATTCGTTGTGAAGGTTTGTGAGCTACTCTGGAATATCCAAAGTGCCTTATTTTCAGGGTATAAACAAGCTACAGAAGTGAATGTGGGTTGTAGGAAGGTGGCTACCTGACTATGGTTACCCCAGATTTTTTGCCTTGTGTTTAGCTGGTTTTCGACTTAGTTGGCCTGGTTCCCTGCTAATCAGGGCCCCAGGCCATCTGCTCTCTCTGTAAAATGGATTCCATGTACCCTAGGTACATACCACAATTGGGAATGGACTCCTTGTCAGCCCCTGTACCATGCACTATAGGTGCTCAGGGCATAGGTGCCACCAAGGCCTACCAGGGGCTGCAGCATATCTTTTGCCACCCCTGGCTGGTTCTTAAATTGACACAACTGGCTGATCACTCAGCTGGGGCAAGGTGGTGTAATCACCCCTTGCTTAGATATAGTATACCTATATCTAAACCTATATCTGGACACATATAAACCTGTGAGCCACTCCTATGGAAGGCCTCATCAATCCTGGAGGCAGAGTGCGTGGTTTAATGTGAGATGGAGCTCTAGCATGAGCTGAGCCTGTCTGCAGCTGTCGGGAACAACTCCCTAAGCTGTTTCAGGATAATGCCATACCATATACTCTTAAGTGCATTATAATCCTCGCGGTTATATAGCAACTTTGGTTTGGCTTTATCAAAACATGTCGTGTAAGGTGTCATACGATTTGGAATACTATCCCCTCGCCAGTCCTGGCGACGGGGATAGCATTCCACCCCTCTAGAGGGAGAAGACATGTTACTTTACTGAAATGCGGTTAATTTTAAAAGGAGCCTCAGATCCACAAAATGGATGCTTCTGCCACAGACACAAGTCTGACCCCCTGTAGCTGACCGAAACTCAGCCAAGGGGGCCTGGACAAAGGGTTTCCTGTCGCAGGGAGGTGTCACACCCCCCCAGACAGGAGATAGTGGATATGTAGCAGGGAGGTTTGAAAGAAACCAGACACTGCTTGGGGCGCACAAGGCTGCCCCTCGCATAATCCGGCCAAACCGGTTCTGGGGCATCCCAGCCCCCGACCCAGCGCGGCCTGGATCAAAGGAAAGGGGTGTACCCACCCCCTTTCTGGGTCCCACCCATAGGAGGGGACCTAGCAGGTAATCCAGCCCCCTAGATTGGTATAAGAATGGGAGCAGTGCCAATGCACTTCAGATTATCCTGATGAAACATAAGAAACGAAACTCTGGACCCTTCGACATCCTACTCAATGTAGAAGACTGAAGAATCTCCCTTGTGGTCAAGGAGTGACCACCCTGTGCAAACAGGCACCATCCAGCACCTCGACGTCTGCTTTGTTGCAGTTCCCGCTGGAACTCGAGCGACAGAGATCGACGAGATCAAGCTTGCCTGCCTTCCTACAGCCCGATCCACAGTCCCTGCAGAGCTGAGACCCGTGGAGGCGACCGGAAGCGTGGGGCCCGCCATCTTGAAAAGACCACGAAACGCTGACCGTGCAGCCCACGAGTGACCCTCGAAGCTGTACACCGGGGTTTGAGAAGCCCCAACGCTGAGCCACTCTTGCACCGAAGTTCACCCCTCTACACTCGGCGAGTGCTGCGTGGGGCCCTTCTGCTTCTTTTGGCTCAACGCGTTGGCCCGGTCACTTGCCAGCCGGCTTGTGGCCCCTGTGTCGACGAAAACTGAAATACGACCTGCGATTCTGGTTGCTCCAGATTTGCACCAGCTCCCCTGAAAAGGAGCCCCCGCTCTGACCTTCCTGGTCCGAGTGAGAAGCAATCTTCCAGTTCCGCGTGGATTGCTTTTGCCAAGTGTTGTTTGCTCCAATCTTGAAGCCGACAGCGCCGACGGCGAGAGCCTACGTGGGACAGATCGTGACCCGCTCCTGGACGTCGCAGATGCCCCAGAGCCCACGTGACAGCGGAGAGAAGCTCCTCGACAATCACCTGATTGCGCCCGACATTGCCTGGTTCCGTCCAGGTTCCACCCTGGTCACTGCTGAGTGACCCAGACTCTGTCCCCTCTGCTTTCAGGTACTTTTCGACTTGGATCCACTCTTGGATCCCACCGGACACTTCTCCTTCACATCGCCTGCAGCCTCTTCAGCTTCAAGCACCAAGAACCTGCGTGACGAAACCCGACGCCACTTCGACCCTATGCACCCGCTTCCTGTGGGTGAGGTAACATTGCAACGCCGGTGTTCCCACACTGGTACACACCTCTAGGGCCTGTGTCTAAAGTTTTGTCTTTCTAGGTTCAGCGGAAGTGTCCTTAAACTTTATTTGTGTAACTTTTACGCACCATTGACTAACATTGGTGCATGCGTGCGCTTTCAGCGCTGCACCCGAATCCCGCGGGCTTTTCCCAACTTCAGCATTGCTTGTCCCGACTGCTCCCAGCGATTCCCTAGGCCCTAGGCCTAACCACTGATCGATTGGTATCTCTTATACCATTTTTTTTAGTATATGGTCTGAGTGGCCCCCCGCCCTCATCCATAATTGTGCAACTTTGTATGTTATACTGTGCTTTTGATTTAACGCTTGTGCCCCTTTGTTCATAAAGAATACTGGGGATTATTTTGAGTAATAAATACATATATTTTTATAATATATACTTGTGTGGTGTCCTTTCATTTGATATTACAGGACTGTGATTGGTAAAACAGCTCGCTTAACACGACCTCTTGAGTTAAGCCTTTAAGGCTGCTTAGTCTATGCTACCATTAAGATAGCTTGTCTATAAGGTTGACTTACAACCAGACACCATAAGGGGATATTTGGACTGATACAAGGTGGTTCCAGAATTGGAAACATCATATATCAGGCCAACTTCTCACATGGGTATTTTCAGGAGGAACACTTTCTTCACGTGTTTCTGCATCCTCCTACCACCCCGCCCATAATACCCTATAAAGCCCTCTATGTGCTTTTTTTCGGCTTTGGAATAAAGAAGATCAAGGCCACTCTTTGCAGCTAAATGGATTCCATACTACAGCTCTTGCAGCCACCTCTACGCAGTCACTAGAGCTGGAGTGACAGGAGTGCCCTATGGCGCTGGTGCAGGCGTACACCGAGCAGCGGGCACTCATTCGGCGCTTTGTATATTCCCACTGATGGGGTAGTGATGGGACGATAAGGCCACATAAAATACATTCAGGACAAACATACACAAGAGATAATCACTTTAGTTCACCTAAGCAGGGAAACTGTGAGATCTGTTTCTTGCACAATCAGGAATCTTTATAATGCGCTCACTCCGGGAGCTGAGGGAGTCCTATGGGTGAGGTGAGGTGAGGCAGTTCGGTCCTTTGGACTTGTTCGAGCTGCAGCCTCCATCACAACTTCTGGAAGAGCCCGAGAAATAACATTAACATCGCTCATATTGTTTTCTGTTTTTTTTTTTTTTTTTTAAAGAATTCCTTTCGTCTTCTTTTCGTTTTGAAGGAAAACATCTTGTTTTGATCAGGATCACGTCATTGTCAAAGAAAGGGCCGGAAAACCTCAGGGATTCTAGCCTGATCAAGTCCAGGTGTGCAGCTTAAGAGGGCGCGCGCTCAGTCCATAGAGACAGACCCGGCTCAATCAGGTTTGCGTCATCAAAGGGCGAGCGGCAGAGCCGTGTCTCCCACCACCGACACACGGTCTCCCTAGCTCTCTCGTCTATCTAGCTTTATCCATTTCTCAGCGTGAAACTAACAGTTGATGGTAGATGCCGAGTTGTAAGAAACGATTACATTCAATTCAAATGTCTCCCTCCTCTGTCATCCACTTTTAGGTCTCCTCTCTTTCTTCTTTTATCTTTCTAGTTCACCCATCTCTGCGGCTATAACTATGCCCTTCCCTCTTGCTTTCCCATCTCCGCCCGTGCCTACTCTCCACTTCATTCTCACCTAGAGCCACATGTTCTGTAATTAACCCTACGTGACATCTGCCACCCTCCCAAATCAATCATATCTTACCCTTCCCGCCCTGAAGTTCCATTCCTCAACCCACTGCTTCCATTCGCCTAGGTCTCGCTGACTGCTGTCAAATTCATCTTTTCCTTGGACCTTTCCCTCTCGTCTCTCTCACACGCCTGCCTGCCTTTCTATTTCATAACTTCTCCTCATCTCTTACGCGCACCTCTTCCCCTTCCGATTCAACTCGTCTCTCTGTCACACTTCCTTTTTTCTTCTATCTCTTCTCTCACTCCTTAATTTTCACATTGTGCCTCTGCCTTTGTTCTGTCACGCCTTCCTTTCCCTGTCACCTCTTTTCTTTATTTCTCACTTTTTATTAGTGTATGTTCTCCTTTCGCCCGTTCTCACACCTTATTCTTCCATCTGTTCGCATTCTCTTCTGCCTCTTTCCCTCCTCTCCCAATGCCAAGCCTGGTTCCAACTGTTCCCCGTATTTCCCCTCAAGAGTCTCCCATCGCAGCCGGATGAACTCTTTATTACTTCCAGAGTGTCCCTTTGTTTCATTGTCCCTCTCTCTGCCTCGCCCACCTCGGCCACTTAACAGCAAATGCGCTGACAGGTGCATGGCCACACTGGAGTTTTTGCTTACCAGATCGGTAAGATATAAACAAGTATTTCCTGTCTCATATCCCATCAACAGAGTAGTGAGATGCCACAAATATTTAACCCTTTCGATGCTGATGACCGAACCGCTCCGTCATCAGCTGCGGTGACGCTGTGCTGATGACGGACCGGTTCCGTCATGGCCCGGCCGCCGCACCTGCGCGGCGCGGATTCCGCGCCTGCGCTCGGCGTTCTATTGAGCGGGCGGGGCCATGACGGAACCGCTCCGTCACGAGCACAGCCCAACCGCGGCTGATGACGGAGCGGTTCTGTCACCAGCATGCGCCCGCCGCGCGGCCGCCCCGCCCCCTTAGCGCTGCGTCGGAATAGCCGCAGCAGCGATGCGGTTAAGAAGGTGGGAATCTGGGAGCTAGCACCATTGCTGAAACCCTACTTTTTGTATATACACTTAGAGCTGATGCACCAACCCCACGTCATGCTCCGAGCAGTATGTGTGTGCCAGCTCTGGGTCACATCTGCCTTCATGAAGCACCACAGCAGTCCTGCCAAGTATCACGCATCAGGTGTGACGCTCACGCATTTCAGTGCGGTGTTCCGCATCAACGCACTGAAATGCATTGTCACGCATTTTGCCACTTCCAGCGCGCACCGTGACCAGCAGCCGGTACACCGGCTCTCTGCTCCCGAGAGACGTGCTGCGTTGCTGGGCTGAGTAAACCATCATCTGCTCTCAGCTCTGGAGTGGCTGAGGGCGCGGCTACAATGTATCAAATCAGAGACTCTGACTGCCCGAGCCGCAGCTGCTGTGTCCGCCGTTTAGCAACATCTATGCGCCGATATTCTGGCTGCGGCGTGAGGTTTACACAGTCACTGCTACCAATTGGGGGGAGGGGGGCTGCCCTCGCGCCTCTCAGCAGTCGATGCTGCTGTCAGTCATGGGGCACACCAATGGTGCCGCTGGGGTAATTAATTATCCGGATGTGCCGGGGTAGAGCAGTGGCGTCTGACATCCGGAGGAAGAAAGCAAGTAGGCAAGGGGTGGCGGGGGAATCTACGGCTGTGTGCATGAGACTGGAGTGAGTCTCTTCTCTCAATGGCCCGCCCGCCGCACAAGAGGTATGATCATCGAGGCGGGCAACAGAAAACAGACACTGCAGGCATCTGATGCTGCAAAAAAGTAAAGTGCTCACCTAGCCCCTGATGTATCATTTCAAATTTGGACGAGGTTGTAATAAAAATGTGCTTGCACATGCCTCATGTAAATAGCGGGCGAGTGCTGTGGGCTGCAACGTGTGCAATGCACACAGTGCTGCAGACGAGTCTTGTTGAGAACCGCACACTTGCTGTGTTAGTAAATTTGACACTCTTACATACTTGGCTGGGCTCAGCTGATTGATGATTCAAGCTGAGACTCTGACGCTTCAGCCATAGAGGCTGTAACAAGTCACGTGGCCTGCCTATATCTTATCCAGAGTCAGCTGTAGTTTGAGAGTCTCCAGCAGTGCGTACAGGAATCCAGGGGCCAGAGCCTTAATTTGCCCGTGGCCTCGGGTGCACACATGCGCACTGGAGCACGCGAGATTTAATGACTTTAGTGTACTTCACTAGTGAGGGTTAAGCCCCGCCCCTCTTCTCCATTGGCTGGCCTAAACGGTGGCCAGCCATTGGAGAAGAGGTCCTAGTGACGTTCTTCTTTCGATCTAAGCCCCGTCCTTTTCAGATTGGGGGGCGTGTTTTTTAACTTTCTTTCTAGACTGTAAACAACTGTCAAAAACACGGCCCCCAGCCTGAAAAGGACGGGGCTTAGATAGAAAGAAGAACCATTTGTCTCTAAGCCCCGTCCTTTTCAGACTGGGGGGGCGTGTTTTTGACTGTTGTTTACATCCTAGAAAGAAAGTCAAAAACACGCCCCCCAGTCTGAAAAGGACGGGGCTTAGCACCTTAGGAGCTTCGTAAATAAACCTCCCCAGTGCTGCGCTGTCCATTATCCAGTGCTGAACTGGACGTCCAGCGGTCGCACGCAGCACTGGGGAGGTAGTGCCCGTGACGACCGTTGGCCGACGGCAGCACTTAAAGGGTTAGAGACAAATGGCGAGCGCTTGTTGTTTTTTTGCTGTCTTCCCCAGACCGCCATTTTCACAAACTAATTGCGCAGTGCAACAGGACAGACGCCTGGTCATTGGTTTAAATGAATTACTGCAAGCTCATTTTTGCTGGATTCTGCGAGAAAAACTAATATACAGAGTACTGCATCAAGTGGGCAGGCAGGTCTGCCCCCTCCCCCCCGTTCCCCTTAGGCAGGGCTGCTGAGCCCGGGCATTGCTTAGGCTGCAGTCTTTCTTGGGGGGAGTCAGCTCCCGGGGCATATGGAGCAGTGGGCCCTTTCGGGGTCGGGGGCAACGCAACCAGGATACTCTCAGCCGTTCGAATTTCAGCGGAGCCAGGTTCAGGGCTCTGGCCCGCTTGAGCTGGATGTTGCGTGGGTTGAGGAGGGCTAGTACCCCCCCCTCCTCTCCGCTGCCCTGGGGTTTAGTCGGTGTAGGCCCCATGTCGGGGTGGGGGAAAGCTGCAGGCTCCGTGAGGCTCCCCCTCACTTGGGACTGCAAATATACACAGGTCTCGTTGCGACAGGGGAAGGGGGCAGTGGCGGCGCGAGGCCCCCTCTCCGGGTTGCTAATCTCTGAGGCCTCATCTGGCAGAGGTGGCAGCAGTTTATGCTGCCAGGAGCAGTGCTAGGGGCCCCGGGGAGAACCATCTGCACGGTGGTGTGAGGTCATAGGTGTCTACAGGCAGCCCGGAGCTTGCAACGCGGCGTACGCCCCAGCTAGCGTGCCTCCTCCCGCATCAGTTTGCGGAGATACAATGATCGGCGGAAGTAAGTCCGACTTCTCGATGCCCACATTACCGTCCGACTTTCCCGCCTGCCTGCGGTACCTGGAGGGGGCCTTGGTAGCTGCTGTGCAGTGGTCGGGCAGCGCCAGTTGGGAGACAACGGCTTTGGGAAGTGTCTGAGACTTCACCTAAGTGCGTGAGGCAATAGCGTCCGACAGTCCAGTGGACTGCGAGCATTGCGAGCGTTTATCCTACCGAAGTCGATTAATCAAGCCGCTACCCTGATTTGGGTTCAAAGGCGGGGACTGATTGAGACGGCATTTGGAAGATAGTTAGGGGCCTTGAAGTCTTGGCTTCGGGGCGGGCACGGTTTGGCTGCATCAGGACAGGCCGTGTACCTGTGCGGGACAGGACGGACTGGCCTTTCAGTAAGTCGGCTGGTACAGCAGCTGCTGCTGCCTGATTGAGGCAGGTTTCCCGGCTTGCTAGGGGTTTAGAGAGCTGCTTTGTGGGGGCACGCGGCGTGGTCAGGCCATACGTAGGACACATGGGCGGCCTGCCGAGGGTCAGTTGGGGGTGAAGGTACAGTCGGTAGTCTGTGAGGCCCCTAGACGGCCTGCCCTTATGATTTTCTCTTGCCGGAGTTCAGTGGAATCTTGCTTGCGTTTTGTCCGGCCTGGGAGCAAAGCGGGCTCTCCTGACAAAAGACCACCACCACATCCACCACATCCACCACCATATCCACCATCACATCCACCACCACCACCACATCCACCACCACGTCCACCACCACCACATCCACCACCACCACATCCACCACCACCACATCCACCACCACATCCACTCCATCCACCACCACCACATCCTCCACCACCACATACACCACATCCACCACGTCCACCACCACCATGTCCAACACCAACACGTCCACCACATCCACCACCTCCACCACATCCACCACCACATCCACCACCACATCCGCCACCACATCCGCCACCACATCCACCACCACCACATTCGCCACCACCACCACATCCACCACCATATCTGCCACCACCACATCCACCACCACCACATCCACCACCACCACATCCACCACATCCACCACCACCACCACATCCACCACCACCACCACATCCACCACCACCACATCCACCACCACCACCGCATCCACCACCACCACCACCGCACCCGCCACCACCACCACCACATCCACCGCCACCACCACGCCCACCACCACATCCACCACCACATCCACCATCACCACCACCGCATCTGCCACCACATCCACCAACACCACATCCACCACCACATCCACCACCACCACCACTACATCCACCACCACCACATTCACCACCACCACATCCACCACCACCACCATATCCACCAGATCCACCAGATCCAACACATCTATGTGTGTGTGTGTGTGGCTCTGTGTGTGTGTGTGTGTGTGGGTGCAAATGCAATAGGTCTCGCATTTGCGAGAGATTAAGCTATTGGCATTGTAAATGACAATGCCATTTATTTATCTGTTTTCAAAAGCAACACATAAATAAAAAAATTGTCATTTACAATGCCAATAGCTCTTACTTTTGCAAAGGCAAGACCGTTGCATTGTAAATGCTTGTTTTTATTCTGGTACCTCCCCACCAGTAGTGTTACCATGACTTTTTCTGTGTGGTGCAAATGAGCAGATGATTCTGGGGTCAAATCTGTGAGTTTTATTTATCTTTTGTGCGGCGGCACCACCAGAGTGGACCTCTGGCGTATCCAGGTCCATTCGGTGCATTCTTGGGCGTGCAGCACCACTGTAGCCAGCTGCCTTCCAGCTGGATATAAGGATACCGTGCCACAGGCAGGGTGTTTTCATTTAAATAATGCCTGTCCCCAGGAAAGAATTGCAACTGCCAAGTTCCTCACACCGAAAAGCCAGTGGACAACGAATTTATGGCATCCTCGACACGTGCTTCCCTGCTTGAGTGTGTGGGTGTCAGCTGTTTGTGTCCAGTGGTCGGTGAGAGCTTACTGTATCTGACATAGGAGACAGAGAGGAGTATCCGCAGCTGAACTCTCCTATCTTCATCCGCAATTGACCTGAGCAGCTCTCGGCTGTGAGCATGTGCAAGTCCAGACTAGCATCAGCCCGATGCAGTAATTGTTTTTCCAAGCACTGCCTTGACTGAGTGAGTTGATAAGTGAAAGGAAACTCAGGATTAATGTTCCCGCTTTTGTCTAGTAGCAGTCGGCATAAAGTAGCACAGAGGGTTTATGTGCATGCTGCAAAGAACGTGTACCATGCATACAATGTGGACAGCTCAATGGATTAATGCTTTTGTCAGAGAAATCCTTTTGGTACTTGGGGTTCAGCCCACCTTGCGCTGAGCTCTGGTGAGGTGCTGTGCTTACAACATATGGGTTTAAAAGCACCTGATACAAGGTTACTTATGTGTCTATCAGTTTTTAGGCAAAAAAAATTCAAAAATAACTCTGATGATTAATTTGGCTGTTGGAGAGAGATCCGAGTTTTGTCCACTGGCAGTTTTGACTCCATACAAAGTAGAAGAGTGTTAATATGCCTGCTGCAAAGAAAGTGTACCACCAGTTAATATGGATAGTTCTTTGGGTCACTGCTTTTATCACAGGGGACTAGGTTAGTGCCCATCCATTTCAGCTGCTTTGCAACAGCTTTAAGATCTTTTTAGAGTTTCTTGTTGCTCAAATGTGTGTAATTTCTGATATGTATCTATTTCCATTGCTTGATTTTGCTCATGCGAAAGTGTCCCTTTAAATATCACACATTTGGTCTTTAATGTCACTCATAAGTACACTGAAACCATGAAAATGTCACACATAAGCAATCTGAAACCTTGGCAGCTATGCCACAGGCAGCTGACACTGGCTGGACACAGAACGTCTGATTCACATGCGTGTTAGAGGCAGGCGTCAAGGGTAATGAGGGCTCCTGGGGTAGCATCTGTAGGATGTCCAGCTTCAGGCAGATGGTACAGGCCAGACCCTTTGGGTAGCACCCACTGGTTCTTATTGCACGTTAGAGGGGTTTAAGTTTCTGTTAGTGTTTTTTGAGCTGCATCATTCGACGTTGTGGTCCTTTCAGAGTAGGATTTTTTTTGTAGCTTGTGTCAATTTTTAGGCCCATAGACAGCTTAGGCCTAGAAATTATGGCGAAGAAATCGGCGGCCGTGAGGGAACTTCTGAGGGTGTTTTGTGAAGCAGGCAGGGAAGACCTGATAATGCCTGAAAGTCTCTCTCAGGTTTGGGTCAGAATGATCCACACAAAACGTTTGGTGTCGAGTGGGGTTGAGGTGGCGGTGCTTGCATGTTCGTCGCTGCAACAAAAAATAAAACCCCAAGTGACAGCAGATTTATGAGTGAGGCGGGAGAGGTACTTGTTTGGTGGAGTCTCCCGGAAGTCAGGGTGTAAGCACAGGTGACAAGATTGCTGAGGGTGTGTCTTTGGGCGGTAGGGGCCACGTGCACACATGCGCAGTGAAAGGGAAACGTCTGGTTAGTGAGGCGGGCTTCCAAGGCAAGCAATGTCGGCAGTAGCCAGCACGCTGAGTCTCCTCTGCCCACAAGTGATGCGGCGAGCAGTTCCAATCAGCAAGGGCCATTCGAGTGCTTGCACACGCGTGAGCACTGCCAATACAAATATGCTGTTATTTCTCCTCAGTGCTGCAGAGAAGCGACTCTCGTGATAAATTTGGACAAGAAATGGAGAAAAAGCACTCCCTGCTTTCAAATGTTCAGCAAAAAGTGATATTTCTACAGAAATGGCTGGAAGGGATGATGGGAGTGTTCAGTTAGGCGGTTCTGTCAATAGAAATTCTGGTAATTATTTTAAGTATACAAGGTCGTCTATGTTAGGTGCAGATGTTTTTGATGTAGTAGAAGATGTAGGCAGTCCCTCTGTTGTAGCTTTCCCAAGGCAATAGGTTAGCTCCACCAGTTGGAAAATGGGTTTGGGTGGCGGGTGACTGTGACCTTACACATAGAATGTTAGACAGGGCAGATCACAGGACCATTCCCATCATGTCTGGGTGACTTACAGGGTACCGAAGAGAGAATGCTGCATAACCCCGGCAGACGCAGCGATTGCCAGCAGGCTGGGTTTGTTGTGACTTGGGAGGACCAGCCAGAAGGGAGGGAGAGGTATGGTGCAACTATCCCGACATTGTCATCATTTCAGAGTGTGCAAAAAGTGGATTGGAAACAACTTGATGGAGGTGTTGGAGATGGGAAATACCCAAGTGTGAGTAGTTTTGATGCAGGGGTGCAAAATGTCTCATGCTTCAGATGGGGGAAAAAGGTGGGGGACGCTAATGCTTTGTCGAAAAGTCATATTTTACAGGCTGTTGGGAAACAAAAGGAGTAATTGAATCCAAGGAGGGGAGTTAAGAGATTGCAAGGGAAAGGCGAACACAAGCATACATTGCAAGAGTCAGCGAACAAGATAAGAACAGGTAAGATGGAATGATAGAACTGTTGGGAGAGGTCTAATGAAAAAAGGGGTTTATAAAAGATGGATTCACAATTTGAAAGGGTTGTCAGTGGATAAAGCTGTGGGTACAGAATTGATTGCGGGGGACTCCGTTGAAAAAGGTCAAAAAGACACTGAGTTGGGCAACAGTGGGGGTGTAAAGTTAAGTAAAAAGGCAGAAATGACAAGAAAAAAAGGGTCAATTGAGATGATAAACCAAAATAAGGGGATGCAAAAAGTAAACCAGAGATGATTTGAAAATGCTTCCTTATATGGGTTTATCTATGCCTTTGGGTGCACATTTGAATACAGCAACAAAAGAAAGAAGAATTGGAGGGGGGAGTTTGTAGATATTTTCAAATTGTTTCATAGGGAGATTCAATCCAAGGTGGGTTCCAGGGAAGAAGCCTGGGGAATTAGCAAAGGGACCAAGTGTCCCACAACTATTGATACATAGACATCAGCATGTTTGATATTTGTAGTGTCTATTGAGAAAAGGTCGGTCTCTTTATTTTATTACATTGATACTATTCGTAAGGCACACATTAAATTTGGGGGTTGTGCTTGGCTACACTATCATGACAAGTTTTGGGCAAGAATGGTTCTAATCCCAGATAAACCCTGGGGGAATGCAGATAATGAAGTCTGGGTGCAATGGATGTACCCCTAATGGACTACCTCAACGATGCAGCACATGGCAAGTGGCTTGGCAATTCAGTATCAGCTCTTTCAGGGGAGGCCCAACTTGGGGGGGAGGTCTTGGGGAAGAGGTCAAAGTCCCAACACAGGTGCGTGCTAGATCCTCAACAGGGGATATTGCCAGAGAACCCGTATAAGTATAGGCACAAGGGGGCGTGGCTTGGAGCCGCGGATGGAAGCCGCCTAATTCGCGAGTTCTGTAACTGAGCCCGCATTTATCCTGGAATAACGACTCTCCGGGCCCCCTGACCCACTGAGGTGGTAGACAAAAGGGTTGAGCCTACTCAACGCCGGACTGGGCCATGTGCCTGGCCGATATCCCGAGTTCTGATGACTGGGAGCTTGGCCGGTGGGGACGGAGACGAGCAGCCCAAAATGGCGGCCTGACGGAGAAAACGAAACCCAGAGACACTCAGAGCGATCGGATACCGACGCCCTGCTGGAGCAGTTAGCGGGTGGCGGACTTAGAGGCAGTGGTGCCGCGCACAGGCGTGTTGATGCCAGAGAGGAGGGAGTATAGAGCGGGACCCCCCCTACCCCAGACAGCGGAGGCCTCGAGGCAGCCCTGAGAAGATGGCAGTAGAGCTGCGGGAAATAGTGGAGCACTGAGGCGGAGCCCCTGCGGCACCTGCGCCGCGGTGGTTGCTGGCGGTGCTCCTGGGTCCTGCACAGGAGCGGACCGTGAAGAAGGGCTCGAGCGGTAAGCGGAGGGCCCGGTGAGCATTGCCGCCTCCATGGTGGAGAAGAGTAGCTTGCAGTGCCCGGAGGTAGAACCCTGAGAGGCCTGAATGCACCGTAGGGTTGACGGCCGCTGCATAGAGAATACGGGCCAGGGTTTTTAACGACGGCTGGTGACGATAGCGATGAGCTCCGACCCCACGGGGCAGTGCTACATAGCTAAGGGCTGGCTGCAGGACGTTGCTCTTTCCCTTGGTGGAGTGGTGTGACGGAGTGGCATACAGGAGCCGGCAGATCCCCCCTTAGGTGTTTGACCACTGAGCTTTGTGGCGCCCCACACTTCTCGGCCTAATTGTTTGCTGCCCTGACGATTGGAGGCACCACCAGTGAACACGTCTGGAAGTCCACGAAGGATTAAACACAGGAGGCACTGGGAGAAGGCTGGAGAAGTCTGCCGGCACTGGCGCTAAGGCGGAGGTGACGACTGAAGGGTCCGAAAAACCTGCGCGGGGCCCACGTGGCTGCCCCACTTGATCTACACTTAATTATGGTCTGCTAAGGGGTGAGCTGCACACCGGCCTGGAAATTGAAGGGAGATTGGGCGCGCCTCTATCGGTGTGGAACCCTAGAAGCCCTTTGGGTTGGACGTACGGGGGGTTCTTGCCCCTGCGACAACCCGCCATGGGAAAATCTAAAGGCAGGAAAGAAGGAGCTCAACAGCAGTCAGACACTGAACTACCGGGACACGGCGAGCAGGAGGAGCAGGAACACCCTCGCGACCCGCAAATACAGCTGCAACTGGACAAAATCTTGGTGGCGATAGTGGACTCCAAGGCGGCGCTACAGCAGGATATAGCGCAGGTAGCCACGGGCCTAGGTCTCTTGCGAGCGGACCATGGTAAACTTGTGGACAGAGTTGTAGCGGTGGAGGGCATACTAAAGACCATTGGACCAATGCAAACGACTTCAAGGCCACTATGTCTGATGTTCTGGATCGAGTTGGAGTGCTGGAGAAAAGGGCGGAGGAGGCAGAAGTGCGCAATCGCCGGAACAATGTCCGCATAGTGGGCTTACCAGAAAAAACGGAGGGGGACGATATGGTGAAGTACCTGGAGGCCTGTCTCAAGACGGTGGTAGCTTCCGAGGGCCTATCGACCTTCTACACACTAGAGAGAGCTCACAGGGTGCCTGCCAGACTGCCTCAACAAGGGCGGCCACACGACCGGTGGTAGCGAGGCTTGTTCACTATCGCGACAGAGACCTCCTGCTCCAGAGAGCGCGAGTGGACGGTCCCTACCAGGTGGGGATCAGCAAGGTAAACCTATGCCCGGATTACACCTATGAAACCCAACGGCGCCGGACCTCCTTTTTGGCTGTCAAGGGAGGAAGGACTCCAGTACTCGCTGTTGTTCCCGGCCAGGCTGCGAGTTATTGTGGATGGCGCATCGAACTTCTATGACACAGCGGAGGACGCCTGTGCATGGTTGGAACTATACAGAGCAGGGAAGGATGGCACGGGGCAAAGAGCATGGGTTCTCTCAGACCTTCTACATCAGAGGAGGTCAAGAAGGCTCAGACGTCGGCAGAGGAGCTTAAAGAGACCACTGTCGCGGGAAGCAGAGGCAGAGCGGCAGGATGCACTTGATGCGGTGATGGCGCTGTCGAGCTCGCAGGGACGACAGTCTCCAGAACGAACAGACTCCGACAAGGACAAAGATGGGTCAGATGCTGAACATTCTGAAGAGAACAGGGCACACCTGCCGGAGGTCACGCCAGCAACAGCAGACGGGATATTGGACGAAGGTTAAGGCAGCTGTGGGGTTGATCATGGCGAGCCGTAACGGACTTGCCGGACACATTGCCGCAGGTTTGAAATTGGAATGGGGAAAGGGGGACGGCGGGAGGCAGCTGAGGGAATGCTGGACGAGGGGTAACCGAACCTGGAGGGATTACAGACTTGGAAGCAAAATAGACTCCCAGGCGTGAACTATCAAGAGGGTTTGGCTCTGTGCTATTGAGGGGGATATCCGAGGAGCCCATTTATAGAGGGCTCAGATGGACAGTACGATCTAGAGGAGTGGTGGCGGCTGCCCGTTGGTATTCAGTCCCCCCTCATTGCCCTTAAGGCATGCCCGCAGTGTCTGCTGTTGGGCCTAGCAGTTGTTTGGTAGATGTCATGGTTTGGATGGGAACTAGATGGGAGTTACTAGGTCCTGTTCTTGGGGGGGTGGGAGGGATGGGACGTTTGGGGGGGAGTTGGGGAGGGATAATCACCGATGCAGCAACAGAGGTACGATTTCGATTGCACAGGAAACTATGGGAGAATGGGTGATTCAGCTAATTTAAGATGTACAAACTGGAATGTGAGGGGACTTCATACTATGACAAGACGACATAAGATTCACGCCCATCTAGTCCGCAGGGGAGTACACATTGCACTACTCCAGGAAACACATTTAACGAAGGCTGAAGGGGTAGCGCTACAGCGTAGGTGGAGGGGCCAAGTGTACAATACCACTTACTCTGCGTTTGCTAGAGGAGCACTGATCTGGATTAGAGCGGCGGTCCCTTTTCAGATGACTAGGCAGACGATTGACCCTTAAACTTAAGTTTTACTTAAAGTCGCTGGCAACCATATAATCTGTGGTCAAGAAACCACTTTTCACCAGTGGCTAATGGAACATTTTGAGATCCAGATGGATTAACTTTGAGTTGCACTTAATTTATTTTGGATTGGATTAGTTTAGTGGAAGGAGCAATACAGTCCAAATCATATTTCATTTTTAATGTGTATATAGCAAAAGAAGGCACTGCTGTACAGTTTGCTTCAGTGGACGTAGCCATAGCACTTGTGAGATCAGAGGGCCCTGGTGCGGAATTAGCAAAGTGCAATATTTAGTCATATTTTCGTCTACTCCCAGTTCATCCACTGGACTTTTCTTTGTAAGGAATTCAATTTGAAAACAAGGTGTATGTTAATATGGTCTTACCTATAGGTTGTGCAATTTCTTGTAACCTAATTGAGTCCTTTGGCACCTTTTTGCAGTGGTGCTTTACCTTTAGAACAGGTTTTGATTTTATCACCCATGGATAATGTTCTGTTTGTAGATGCTAGCGGCACACAAGGTTGTTACAAGGTTATGAGACACTTTCAAGAGCTGATGTCGAAGTTGGGGGTATCGCTTGCTCCTGAGAAAACTGAAGGTCCTAGTACATATTTGGTTTTCTTAGGAATTGAATTGAACACAGTCAAACTGGAGGCAAGATTAACTGAGCAGATAGTTAAGGAGATGGTGGCTCTTTTGGAAGAAGCTATGGCAGCATCTAAATTGCAACTGAAACAAACCCAACGTCTTTTGGGACAACTTAATTTTGCCTATAGAGTGGTAAGAAAAGGAAGGTCTGTCTATCACTGCCTGGGTTTTGTTATGTTAGGGGCGAAGCACTGGATCAGGATTTCAGCTGCGATGTGGGCAGATTTTGAGGTTTGGTGATGCTCCGGAAAGGTTTCAATGGTGTCACTATGCGATTTTTAGATTTGGATTTTTGTTGGATGGTTACAATATATTCAGATGCAGCTGGAACCAATGGTTTTGGTCTGTTCTGGAAAGGCAGGTGGTGGATGGAGAATTGCCGACAAAATGGGATGAAGAAGGCAGGAGCATCGCTTTCTTTGGATTCTTACCATTACTGGTAGCCCTGACAGTATGGGGGAAGAACCTGGAGAACAAAACTGTTACCTTTAAAGTAGATAACAAAACTGTGGTAGATCAGATCAATGGGCAGAAGGTAAAAGACAAACATTTGTTGTGATTGCTGCAAAGATTTATGCTAGGCATTTTGATATTTTGACATTGTTCTTAGAGCCAAGCATGTACCAGCTGTGAACAATAATATCACAGACGCATTGTCTCATTCACAGTGGCAGAGTTTCCATGGTTTGGCGCCCAGAGCAGATTTGCAGAAAACAGTAGTACCACAAGAGGTATGGCAGCTAGTGGACTGAGGATGCTGAACTTGTTGAGAAATCTCTGTCAGTAAGCACTAAGGGCCCAATTTTGATCTCAATAGGAAAGCCCTCTGTACAACTGGGATCCGGAAGGCTTTCCGAGCGAAACGTGCTCCGGGAGTCCGAACGAGCAAGTACGATGCAGCCATATGCTTACGGCCTCGGTTCGCTCAGACTCCCTTTGAACTCTATGGGAGCCTGTGTACAGACGCGTACACCGGCTCCCATAGGAAAGAGGGGTGGGTGGGGAAAAGCGTACACCCTGTGGGGGGCACCCCATGGTGCCCGCCGCACTGTGCATGACTGGATCGGGGGAACCCATGGGCATACCCCCGTGACAGATTCGGAGGGCCCCGGGTGAAGGGGGGCCTGGTACGCCCCCCGAAGTATGATTCTGACATCCATTAAGTCTTGCTGAGACCAAGGCGAAGCGACTGTCCGAATCATGCATCGTACTTGCTTTGTTGGAATTCGGCTCCATTGCGCGGCACAATTTGGCTACAAACGAGTCGTATGGACAGGTCCGTTTCCCGGAAACGATTCGGTTGACGCGTACGCGATCTTCGTATCGTACTTGGTCATTCAAACCTGTGTATGATTTGGTCAGAAACAAGGGCTACGGATAGGATCCGAAAAAGCCAAATCCGATTTGGAGGCCTTCCGAATGACATCGGTATCGGGCCCTAACATGTGCTGTAGGACAGCGTGGGAAGAATTTTTGAATTTGGGGATGGCTCGTAGAAATCAGGACGAGCAAGACCTCATGCTGTGCAGAGATGATATTCTTGGTTTCTTCATGAGCAACATAGTTTAGAAACTTGCAGCCACTACAATTGCTAGTAAGTTAGCCGTATTTATTCTGGAAAGTTTTTCTGGGGTTATGAGCTTTCAGCAGGTAAGATGGGTAGGAGGATGTTGCAATGATGGGCTAAAGAAAATAAACAAGGTATTCATGTTAGGGATCCCATCTCCCTGAAGTTGTTGCGTATGTTAAAAGACCTTTCTTCTATATGCGTTTCTTTCTTTGGAGAATTGTTGTTTAGGTTATGCATGTGTTGGCTATTTTTTGGTGTCTTTAGGATATCCGATCTTTTGGGTAGAGGCAAGTCGGGGGGGAGGTTGGAGGGGGGTGGGTTCTGATCTAGCTTTTGTGCATCAAGATGGGTCTAGACTTCTAACATCGCAGGTTCTGGGGGTAATGAGAAAATTTTTAAGTAAAATTGGTGAAGACCCTTACTCTTTTGGCACTCATTTCTTGACGCTGCTTCTGAAGCATATACGTTGGGGTTCTCTTTAAATTAAGTTAAAAGATTAGGTCGTTGGTCTTCTGATTGTTGCCTGTGTTACATCAGGATTATTGAGGATGCTTAACCTTTAAATTGTTGTTAACTCTTCTTTCTCATTTCAGGTTGTGTAGCGATCCGCTGGTGACTTTTTTTCCATTTGGAAAGTCAGACACTCTTTTATTAAATGGGCGAGGAAACAGGCTGAAAATCATACTTTTGGAAAATAAATCATGGTTTCCATAGTGATGAGATCAAAAGTCACTGGTGGTGGTGGGGGGATGGGTATGGAATGGTTGGTGGGTGAGGGTTCTTCAAAAAACCTAAATGTTTTATTTTCAGAGAGACTACTGAATGTTCACTTGATGCAGGCTGAATGACATGGCATCCAGCTCATTCTCATTTGTTTGTTGTAAGCATTTAGAGGAGCAGGACGAGATTTGTTTTTTCCTCACTCTCTTGTTTGCTTAAGGGTATGAAATGAGGTCCACTTTTGCCTTGCTTGTCTAAACTGGAGGCTGTTAGTGTGCCCTGATATTTTACGATTACACCTGGGTGAGAATGATCTTGTACAACTGTCATGGTTTTGCATTGATAAATGAAATGAAGAAGCACCATGAGCTGATAGATACATCTTGGTCAGGTACAAAAATAGTATTGACAGCTTAGGTGCCTCAAAGGGTATGGCCTGGAGCCGTAAAATTCACTGCAGTTAAAAGAGCTAGGCGAAAGGTTAACCCGGAGATGCATCGTTTTGGTGAGCACAGGGGTATAGGTTGGTAAGAACACTCAGATACTAGAAAAGAGGATTTGCAGTTTTTGTGGGGAATGAATAATATCGGCCAGAAATCAGAAAAATTAGCTTTGACATTAGCTCTTAAAAGATGGAGTTAACTTAAGTAAGGCAGTTTTGGCGACAGCCATCATTTTCTAGCCCTGCTTGTTTATGCGGTGCTACCTGTTTTGGCAACAGTTTTTTGCCGTGATGAGGGAGTTGTCTTTGTTATTGAAAACACTCTTGGGGGGCAGAAAAAAATGTCTTGGCAGGGGTTTTTTCTGGTGGCGGAAATGGCAGAGCTTGCCACAGGCCAAAAGGGCTGTGTCATTGCAGAGTAGGCTTTGGCAGAGCAGACACAGGGAAGCGAGGGTTGAGTAATGTGTGTAAGTGAGTGGATGAAAGCAAGGGGATGGGGAAGATAGGAACATTTTAGGAATTCGTTTGGAGGAGTTTTATTGTTGGGGTAGGTTTAAGGGTCGGGGTTAGGTTTTGTTTATTGTATTAGTGAGGCAATGATTTGAAATTTGTAAATGGTAAAGAGCTTTAGAAGTGCATACTTGTTCTAATAAAGCGGGCTTTTACTTTAACTTTGTCTGGTTTTTGTGCCTATTACGCCAGATTTAGACTCCACCAGGTCAGCAGAGTTTATGCCCTCCACATCTAATCGAGGGGGGACTCCTCGCCCTATGCAGGTATTTCTGCCCTCCTAGCCAGCGCAGCTGCCCTGGTGACTGCACTGCTGGCTGAATGTAAAGCTGAGAAAAGCACAATGTTGTTTTTGCCCAGCTGTGCCCTAGGCACCCCAAACTTTTTACTGACTGGTACTGGTTGTAACTGACTCTGACTGACCCTGGGTTCTGCCTAACCAGGCCTAGGGCCCGTGCTATGCTGAAAACACTTAGAAAACAGTGACAACACCTTCACACTCTAGGGTACACTAAGGGTTGGGATACACCTGTGATTGGCATGACCTACCCCATAGGGCCCTAGTACATATTAGGGCAGGGGGGTTGAAACTACCTATCAGTCCCTAGTATATAATAGGGCATGGCAGTTTAGAGGCCAGCAGACCTTTCTGCACTTGTATGTGTGCACTGCTGAAACATGAGGTAATTTTAAAAGTGGTTCTGTGTGGCAGGACTGCTTTTAAAAAGTAAATTGTGCCCAAACTCGACATTTGTGTTTGGGGCACTTACACATGGTTAACCTACACTGTTTGGGCATATTAGGTACCCCCAGGGTCTCCCCTAGGTGTTCCAGGGGTGGAGGCCAGGTATATATTAGGTGGACGAGGTCATGTGCATATGGTAAATGAGTAAGTCATCCTCTCTCAACACCCCTGTGATGTCATGCACCTAACTTGGGGAGACATCCCTTAAGGATAAGAACCCTCACTCACCCGAAGGTGACATGCTTCATCATATGGGTCCCCCTTACCAGTGTAGAAATCCTAGTCCACACTGGGAGCTACTACTCCGGGATCTTAAAGGAGGAGCTCAGAGATGTTTTATGGACAAAGGGATGATAATCCCATATGTGAGTAAGATAGGTGTAGTGAGAATAGCAGCGCTGTGTCTATCAAAAACAGGTGAGTTTAAAACTATCTAAGGGGATACACTAACTATTTTATTGATGTGCTCCGCTTGACAGGGTTAAAAAGTAACAGCCCAGTGGTATAGAGGTAGAACCACTGTCACTAAATGGTCGACATGTTTCAGCCTCTTGATCACAAGGTATCATCGGCTTTCTTCAGGACCAGTTGGAAAAATGTGATATTGCTGCTGCCAAAATGTGACAAAAACAGAATTAAATTGAAATAATAAATACTCCACCGGTATTCCTGTCTTATATTCTGGTGATCAGGTCATACCCAGGTATCCTCAATAAGTAGGAAATCCTGCCTCACCTCTACCTGGCAAGCTGCTCTGGGAGGAGGCCCCGCACTGTCCGTCGGTACCTCGTGGCTCGGATAGAGCTAGCCCCGGGATTTCCTACTTATTGAGGATACCTGGGTATGACCTGATCACCAGAATATAAGACAGGAATACCGGTGGAGTATTTATTATTTCAATTTAATTCTGTTTTTGTCACATTTTGGCAGCAGCAATATCACATTTTTCCAACTGGTCCTGAAGAAAGCCGATGATACCTTGTGATCAAGAGGCTGAAACATGTCGACCATTTAGTGACAGTGGTTCTACCTCTATACCACTGGGCTGTTACTTTTTAACCCTGTCAAGCGGAGCACATCAATAAAATAGTTAGTGTATCCCCTTAGATAGTTTTAAACTCACCTGTTTTTGATAGACACAGCGCTGCTATTCTCACTACACCTATCTTACTCACATATGGGATTATCATCCCTTTGTCCATAAAACATCTCTGAGCTCCTCCTTTAAGATCCCGGAGTAGTAGCTCCCAGTGTGGACTAGGATTTCTACACTGGTAAGGGGGACCCATATGATGAAGCATGTCACCTTCGGGTGAGTGAGGGTTCTTATCCTTAAGGGATGTCTCCCCAAGTTAGGTGCATGACATCACAGGGGTGTTGAGAGAGGATGACTTACTCATTTACCATATACACATGACCTCGACCACAGTTGTGCATTTTGTGTGACATGTTAATTGGGGAACGCATATTCAGTGGTCTTTAAAATTTCCCCCACAGACCCTCAATCTACGGTAGTTTTTCATATATTAGGTGGACCCTTATAAAATGAGTTTTATATGCCCTGGGTAAAGTGAAATTGTACATTTCGCTCCCCACATTGTGATAAAGTGCTGCCCAAAATCGACTTTGGTGGTAAGAGCACTGTGGAGGGAGGATCTGCAATATTTTTACATATTCAGAACCCCTAATGTCTCCCCTAGGCGTTCCTGGGGTGGGGGCCCATTAGATATATGTAGCATACTTATAAAATATGTTTTTATAAGCCCTGGTGCTGGAAAAATGGCCCAAGTCATTTTTGCCATTGCAAATCCCATGCCATAGGTTAACATTGGAAAAGGTTATTAGTTAATAACTGGAGAAAGAAAAGCCACGAAACAAGGATTAAAGGACTCATTAGAATGGTCATGATGAATCCAACAACATGGCATTGTTGAATTTATTGTAAAATGTACAGACAAGAAGGTATAAACATTTTTGTCCGTAAGCCAGAATTCAACCCTGTACTGCTCTGATTGAACAGAGATAAGTGGTTGAGCCTGGATGCTTTGAAGAGTTGATAAATGACCCCTAGGGTTAGGAAGCCTCTCGGAGAGGAGAGGTTACTTGGCATAGGAATGCCAGAGCAGGGGGAGGAGTCGTAAACCATGGTCTTCAAAGGAAAAAGAAGGCCTCAGTGTCATTTACAACTTAAACGTGTTCACCTACAGCCAGAAGCTAGGCTTAAGGAAGGAATACACAGATGCAAGGGAGAGAGACTATGGAGAATAGACATCCTACGAGTGTGTCTAACCAGCTCTTTTCTCCCTGCTGAAAGTTCTGACCTACTGAATTTTTGAAGAATAGTGTTTTCTGAGTTAGCATTTTGCCACACTCTGTAGGAAGTGGTCAGACCTTTAGGTGGAACCCTGAAGCTCATTGGACAGGAGTGCCCTCCTGCTTGACCCCAGAGAACACTGAATAAGTATCTGAGAGGGATAGTGCCTCTAACATCTTCTGCTTGAAACTTAAGAAAGCAAGACGGGCCATGCTGGAAGTTTGATGAGGATTTCCAAAGGACTGCACCTTCAGCACCATCTGCAACAACAGCCTGTGGATTACTTTGGTGTAAAAGGACTAAAGAGTGGACTCCCTGCAAGCTACAGGTTAAAAGAGCTCACCTGATAATCACCACAAAGAATCCCCAGACTTGAGTAGTGCCAGTGGTTGTGTAAGTGTTTTGTTCAAGTGGATTGTGGGAATTGAAATCTCACACTTTCAAGGACCCTCTTGGAGATTCCAGAACCTTGGATTGTGTGTTGGATACTTTGAGACCCGCAAGAAGACCTTCAGAAAAGAGTTCTAACTGGACCCAGCCAGCTGGAGGGGGCTGCACAAGAGTGGTGAGAGATCCTCCAGAACAATTGCTAAAGGTGAATGTGTCCCTGTCAGAGGTCAAAAAATGACTGAAAGGGGCACTGTTGGTTTCTAAGCATTAGAAAGTGACTTATCTTTAAAAAATCATATCTCTGGTTCCCTGCAGTGGATTTTCATTTTGGTGTCATTTAAAAGCTAAAAATATTCCCTATTTTGAAAAATTGGTGTCGGACTTTTAGGTCTCGCCTGGCGAAAGCAGCGCATGCGTTGCACTTGCCATTGCGAGTACCTTTTGGAATCAATTCTGCCGAGGGCTTTGCATGCACGCGCCTGCGTGGACAAACATGGCTGCTCTTGCCATTTGTCCATAGCAGACAGCATGCACGTGTGTCCCTACGGACTGTGGACAGTCCAACGCCATCTTGTGAAAATGCCGCTTCGCGTGTGCTCTTAATTAGGTTATCGCGATCGCTTTCACTTTCCGGTTGCTATAAACAATGTCTCCCCACAGGACAAAGAAGTGCGGGACTGTTTGCTAGCTGTCAATGGGCGCGGTTTCTCAGGCTCTGGAAAAGCAGCATTAAAAACACAGACGTTACTGATTTTCAGCACAGAAAGGAAGGCAGGAAACTCGCAACGTTCGGCGTGCTGCTGTCATGGAAACCAAGCCAACTTTTTCAGGTCTGGTAAAAAGCACTTTGGGCAAGATAAATTCCCTTGAAGCGAGAGGCACTTCACACCCACTAAGAGCCCAGGTGGGCTACTGATCTGCAGGGGATTAAATAGGATGTCTCAAGACGTGCAAGAAAACTTACCCCATCTTGTTAACAATAGGCGAGCACGAAGTCCTATCAATATATGTCTTTTCCGTGTCAGGTATTTTGTCAAACAGTGATCCAGATTTGGGCGTGTGCGTTAGGTTTCCTTCGCTGCCGTCAAAAACCCTGTCAGCCACCTGTGCTCGGACGTGGCTCCTGACGGACAGGCCGGATGGCGCCAAAGTGCTTCTCAGAGGCCACGGGACAGAGAAGGAGTTGGTGGAGGGGGAGGAGGGGTGGAGAGGGGGGCTGCCGCAGGCTCTTGGCAATTCATTTTTTTATTTTGATTTATTTAAGGCATTTTTATATAGCGCTGACTTTACCCAAAGGTGTCAGAGCGCTTTCCAATATTACAAAGTACGATACATAAGGGGATTTACATACTTACACGTTACAAAATACAATCGGGATAGTGGAGAAAGTAAAATAAAATAAAAGGTGGTAGTCACTTTCAAGGCCACTTGTGTAGGTGAGTAAATTGTCAGCAGGATGTACGTGCGTTGTATGAGAAAGGGCTAGTATTAATTTGAGCACAAGCATTTGTTGAAAATCAAGTCATATGAGTCAGGCTCTGCAACACTGATTAGTGTTGACGCTTGCGCAGTACTAATAGACTGCGAGCTCAGTTAGCCCAAAAGTACATCAGCAGGAGCACAACATCCTCCTCTATAGATGGAAAATAAGTGGCCATTTTAAATAGTAAACTTAAGTGGTTAAACAATGAGACAAGTGATATACTAACTGAAATACAATTTATTTTTAGGATATGATTGATGTATTTGTCTTTGAGGGAATCTATGCGTGTAGTGGGGTTGGAAACTATAACGCAAATTTATGTTATTTTTTTAAATGAACTGAAGCACTATAATATAGTAATTCTAAGATTCTTATAAATATTATTGAAAAATTATATAAGCGGATATGCAGAGGATTTAGTAATAGGCTAGAACGTAAATGCTATTCCAATATGGAGGCTGCTTCTTTGTAAGTTGATACTTCCTTGTTGTCCTCCTTCTATTTCCAGGCGGTAGCAGCCTGGTTCTCTGGTGTTTCACATTCACTAGTGCTGAGAAGATGGCGACGGAGCACGGTTACAGCTTCTCTCTGACCACTTTCAGGTAGCACAGTTATGCTATAACCAGTGTCGTGGGCATGGGGGAGAGTACGTGGGCAGCTTACCTGCGCCTGATCTATACCGCTAACGCTGCTGCGCTGAGACATGTACTAACAGTTTGCGGCCTCGTCCGGGATACTGCAGAGTCATGACCCATTCCAACCTTCTTGCCATCACCGATCCTCGGAGGATAATAAAAACTTTTTAAGTGCCGGGGACGGAGTAGCCATTGATGAGAGCACTGGGGTCACATCTTTGCTCACAATTCGCAAGTGAAGACTGATATCATACAAGAACAGTGGCATTATGTCTGTCAACTGGGGTACCAGGTTTCCTGTCTAAATATTTGTTTACACATTTTGGTGTACTTATGTTTTGCCTTCCCACAGCACATTAATGTATTAAATTAGGCTTCATGTTTAATCATACTTAATTTAAACAGTCCAGTTCATCAACGCGAGACCAGTGTAGTCCAACTGTGATTAAAATAAATACAATGAATAACAAGCCTTAAAATGCAATAGGTCTCGCCTTTTATTAAGTTAAAGACATTTGCTTTCCTATACAATACCATTAGCAAAGCAAATGGCTTTAATTTAATCAAAGCCGAGACCTATTGCATTTTCAATGTTTGTTATTTTGTGTTGTGTCTTAATTATTTACTGACTTGGTGTTTTTAAATGCTTTACATACCTGTCTTTGAAGTTAAGCATGCCTGTCCGCAGCCATGTTACCAAGGGTTGAGCATAGGAATAATTTTCTAAGCCCTATTCTGTGCCCTATACTGTGTTAGTAGCCTTATTGCAAGTGGCAGACCTCCATTTGCCCCTACCAATAATCCACTTTCCAACAAGGAGTCTGTATAAAACATAGAAAGACGATGACGTACTGAACAATCCAAGCTTGAACGGCATACAGGTAGACCCCTCTGTGTGCAGGGCTTCTCTCTGAGGAGATCCATTCCTCAGTGTTCGGAAAGGCAACACATTTCCTACAGCTCTTAAGGGACTCAGAAACACACCTATTTTACTTGTCCTATGACCTGCACTCCTTGGACATCAACCAAACTTGATAGCTGGTTTCATGTTAGACACCTCTTCATTGCCGTTTCTCCAAATTTGAAGTCATATGTTTAAGGCTCACATTTCAAAACATAGGCTAAAAAATGGGTTTTACACCTTAGGAAGACTTTCTGGCTTTGACTGATTAATTAATCGATTCATGACACTACATTGAAAACAATGGAGTGATCCGGGCTTATAATGGCTGGTATATGCCTGGAGCTCCAACATTCCAATGTTTCTTTGTACACTGCTCAGGCTGTGAACAAAGGCTTCAGGGAGCCTGAGGGGATTCCAATCCCCTCACGCTCCCATAAGGCTTTGTTTTTTTGTTAGAACATTCTGCCCTCTAGTGGTAGAATGATCTAATAGCCTTATAGCCCTTCGTAGTTGGGCTATACCGGCTATTAAAGTCCCTCTCCCTTGTTGAAGGCCCTCGCCTTCGGCTCGGGGCCTTTAACGCTGGAGAGGGCATTTAATAGCTGTTATAGCCCTCTTCGGCGGGCTATAAGGCTATATTGAAGATGCAATATACTTCCTGTCACTAAGGCGTTACTTACCCTTCCCCAGCGTTGTGAGATGTCAGCCTATTGACTTAAACGCCTTACAAAAAACACACCATGTGAGGCATAAAATATCACACCATAACATAAAAGAAAGAATTGGAATAAATCTACTCATTAATGACTCTACAGGGATGTATGACGTTACAACGCAGACTATTACAATGCCTGCCTTTACAACGCGGTTTTTACATCGCAGTCCATTACAACGCATAGCGCTTTGGGGTGCTGGATAGTGAATAGTTTAATTTACTATTCCAACTCCAGTCCCCGTGGACACTAGGGAAGGTTATTGGATAGTAAATTAACCTATTCCCTATCCTAGAGCGCCCCCCAGAGCAATGCGTTGTAATAGTTTGCGTTGTAATGGTAGTGCGTTGTAAAAGTTTTGTTGTAAAGGTTGTTCACCCTCTACAGTCATATGAATTGAACATCCAATATAGCAAACGTTATTTTGTGGATGGTGCAACTTCTCTTCCACCATTCATGCTGACTGGTTTCCTGTGTTTCCCATGTGAGTCTGAGGGATGAAGCGGAGTGTGTCAAGGACTTATAACTACATCCACACTAAAACCAAATAAATAAATTTAGTAAGTAAATATATTTAGCAACACTTACCCCAACTCCTCCGCAAGGCAGCATTACAAACATCCGTTGGGACAGAACCCCTATTATGGGAATGGAAAAGACCAAAATTCTTACATTGTTCATTTCAATGAGTGGCACAAATGCAACACGTTATAATTAGGGCTCCCGGTTTTATGGTTTTTATTTTTTGACATTTCTGTCAGTATTAATCCATTTTTTTGTCTGCTTTATCTATATTTATCCATATGTATTATGGGCTTGGTGAAAAAAAATTAAGCCAAAACTGGTGTAGTTTCACATTTATTTAACCAATAAATATGCAGTCATGTTTGAATGCCTGCCAGGTTTCAGTGATACGAACACCTGCAGAAGATAAATCAATGCACTTATATGAAAATATGCACATTTCAGCATCAGTCTTGTGCGTATCTACTGCTGTTTAAGCCTCGTTGCTAAAATCCCTTCCTTCTTTAAACCCCTTATCTATTAATCCACACAGTTACTGGCTTGGCAGTCATGTCAAAGTGTATTTAGGATCACTCAAAAAGCATCCAATTTCCGTTTTATCCACATTTAAAAATAAATACAGACAAGAAAATAAATGGTTTTCTGTCTGTATTTATTATCTGTACAAATCAGTAAAAACGGAAGTCAGGGAGCCTTAGTTATAATAGGACATTATTTCTATTATGTTATTGAAGAAAATGTCTCTTGATGGGTCTAAGTGTCACTGTTTCAAAAACGTAACGCATCACTACTGTGTACTAATACTCAGCAGTTCATGGACAGGCAATGAAACTGACACCCGGCCACACCTTCAATTAATGAGTTTGAATTACAAAACATAAACGAGCAAAGGTAGTCTACCATTCCACCAACCTACCCACGCACTCACATCATCTCACTCATCTGCCCTACCCTAATCTGGTTGTCCTCTAGCCGGCAGTCCTAGGGAAAAAACTGTTGGGTGCCATTTTTACTTCATTCATAATAGGGCAAATACACTTTGCTCTACTTCCATCAAAGAGGGCACATTTGCGATTAATTCAGGTGACTACATTTAGATTTTAAGCTAACAGCCAAAACGGTGCAAAATATGCACAAATTTTGCCCCATGGTAATCAAATTAAAACATGTTTCCAGATGCTTGAGGGCAGAGGAGATGATAATAACGTAAGATTTTGTGGAAATCCATTACATACACCTATACTTTTTATTCAAGTTCTTGAGTATAATGTGAGCTGATAAATGCACCATTTTGATACTATCCTACTTCAGTGCAATTTGGGTCCTCCCTAGCCTGGCTGAGTTCTGAGAAATGATTGCTGCCAGACAGCTTGATAGCAACCTCAAACCTCATAACATTCATTGTGTTTGCTTGTCCGACTACCAGGCCAGACGTAGGGCAGACACAGTTGAATTATCCTCGTACGTGAAGTACTGCGATTCATGGACCAAGGCACCTGCATGCTAATTTCGACAGCTTTTGATATCACCAAACATTCGCTGCTCTTCAACCGAATGACTAGAGGTCAATTTGGAGTGTCTATTCAGTGAAATATGGAGAGGCTGCTTTAAAGTCACTCCATGTTTCTTTGTACAGGCGGCAACCAACCGGCACTTTGAGGAGGGGTTATACATCCTTCTTCAGGAGGGTGCATTGATTAACCGCGCCAACCTGGAGGGGGCTGTCTGGGAGCAAATCTTGAGAGGGCTGCCCTCAAGATGTGTACTGACAGTACACCTGCTTATTGGGCAACAGTGTCAGTGCGCCTCCAAAGTGCATGTTTGCCTCTGCGCCCATGACCATAATATGGCCCGAGCGCAGTGGAATTCCTTATTTGCATGAGGCCACACTCCAATGAAAATGAGGGGACGCCCTTTCAGGATATAGCTGGCAGTACATTTGGTCCAGAACTAGCAGTATTACAGAAGGGGCTGCACAAGCATCTGCACTCCTGTAATACCACAGTGCCCTCAGGGGACACAAACTGGAAGCATGCGCCTTTTGCGCCCCCGAGGCACTATGGGTAATACGGTCCCTGATGTGTCTCCTGTTTAACCAAAATGTACCTCTCCTCTAATCTCAATTTTCATTCGTAAGTGTTTTTTATTTCTCCTCAACGTGCCATGCTTCAACATCAGCTATCTAACGTCAACGTGCCATGAGTTAGTCCTCTTCCCATGTCAAAGTGCCATCAATCACATAGTCACTTTACCCTCAATTTGTCTTCAAGTGCACCCTTGATAAGCCATCCAGTGTGCGTTATCTTTAATTTGTCTTCCTTTGTATTTCTGGATTGTCTCAGTATGCCTTACAGTGTATTTCCCCTTTTTTCCTAATTTGCCTTTCTATATGTTTTCGGAGAAGCGTGCAATATACCGCTCACTGTCTGCCCTTCTTCTCAATGTGTCCTCACAGGCCCAGTCCATCTGCACATCCATGTGCCTTCCTGTGAGCACCCCCTCGGTGCACCTCAGTGGTGCATCAGCTTCGAATGTGGGAAACGATTTACAAAAACTTGAATATGTTCAAAGGACACAGCAGCTCCCATCAGTCTATCGTACCTTTGCTTCAGTGGAGAACAATGTTGATGTTAACTGGGATTTGTCGAGTGCATAATCACCGGCAGGTCAATAAGCGCTAAGAGAGAGTAACTACGGCCCACCCAAGTGAGTGCCTGTAGGTCCCAGGTCAAAGCGGGCATTATGTCCAGGCCCCTGTAAAGAGTAGGGTCGTCAGTTTTACTAAAGGGGAGAAGGGCTTTTTCTGTACAAAGGTTTCCTGTTAGCTTATTTCACAACTTGCGGATCAAGACCGAGAAGGCTCGACCCCCCTTGGTCGTTGTGTTGAACCGTGGACAGGCCAGACGGTCATCCAGTTGACCACGCATCTGAGGATATTTTGCACACGTGCGTGGACTTGTGAGGTATCTTCAATTTGAAGAATTGTGTCATCGGCATAGTTGAAGACCAGGCAGTCCATACTGGCTAGGTCCCCCACCAAAGATCTGAGATAGATATTGAACAGGAGTGGAGATAGTGCCGACCCTTCTGGGACTCCACAGGTTAATGTCCCTTTATTGGACACCCAGTCATCCATTTGGATCCTTTGAGTCCAATCTGTCAGGAAGGAGGTGATCCATTTATATACCATCCCACTGATGCCCATGTCCCTGGTTGGTGCCAGGAGTTGGCTGTGGTTGACCCTGTCGAACGCTGCAGAGAGGTCTAATAATTCGTAAAATTAAATCATAAATCTGGTATTTGTAAAGTGCGAACTACTCACCCTTACGAGTCTCAAGACACTGGGGGCCATCGCGGATATTAAGTGAGCTATTGCCCAGAGTCACATGGTGCTGAGCTGATCTGCTACCGGAACCGGGGATTTAACCATGAACCCCGTGATCCGAAGTCAGCTGCCATGGCCGCAGCACGACACCTTTCCAACCAAGGACCAAGGCACACAGCTTCTTGCTGTCGGCTGTGAGCCTGAGTTTATCTAGCACTGACCGCATCAGCAGCTCTGTGCTGTGGTGGGCCTTGAATGCTGCCTGCCGAACCTCGAGTAGCTGATGTTTCTCCATAGATAGGGACAGGGTTTTAAGGACATGCTTGTGAGAAGTTGGCCCAGTATATTATGTTCACTATTCTAGTAGGCACCTTGCACCAGTCCAATCGACCCTTATTGATGGTAGGTTATAAAGTCAACCTTATAGAAAGCTATCCTAGTGGTAGCTGTGGAGAGCAGCCTTCAGGCTAAGACTTGGAGACTAGTTAAGCAAGTTGTTTTACCATTTATAATCTCTTGAGTACCAAATGAAAGCACACCCCACAAGGTATATATCAAATATATATGTATTTATTCTAAACACAACCCCTCTGCACTCTTTATGAGGTCAGAGGTAAAAGTACAATACAAGGAACTTAATTAGCATACTATAAGTTGCACAGTATAGGTTTTGCCCTAGGCGCCTCACAAACCATATACTAAAATAGTGGTTTAAGAAACACGTGAGGAATAGAAACAGGCCTAGGGCCTGGGGAATCGCTGGGGCTTCTAGGAACAACCAAAGGTTAGGATGTAGGAGGCCCACGGGAGACACGTGCAGTGTCTAAACACAGCCGCGGGTTACCATTGGCTTTCTATGGGAAAAACAAGTTACAATTTTAAAGATTAAGGGCACAAGGAGGTGAACTGCGATGGACCCCTTTTAGAATAGGACACTTGGAGAGTCAATACCCACGGGAGCACCGGAGTACTCGTGTTACCTCACCCAGGGAAGCCGGGAGCATAGATGTCTTTTTGTGTCTGGTTTCGTTGTCGATTCCAATGGAGAGCTGCGAAGAAGTGCTGCAGGCAACCAGAGGAAAAGTGTCCGGGTGGATCCAAGGGTGTGTCGGAGATGTGAAGAACCTGAATGCAGAGGAGACAGAGTCTGAGCCACTAGCCAGCGACCAAGGCGGTGATAGGAAGATGCCCCCAGATGTCGGGTGATTTCAGGTGAAAAGGTGAAGTTTGTCTCTTCAGCCACGAGGACCAGGAGCTGGATTCGAGCTGTCCCACGAAGGATCTAGTTGACTGCGGTGTCAGTATCTGGATTGGACCGAACAAGCCTTGGCAAACGCAATCCACGCAGGATGTCGAGATTGGCTTCGATGCAGACCAGCAAGGTCTGAGGAACTTCTTTTTTGGGGAGAAGTTGGAGCAAGCCTGGAGCAACCAGAAAAGCAAAGTAATTCAAGGATTGGTCTTCTTGGGGGCTCTCTAGCCAACGGACTAGGAACCGCGAAGACGCGTCAAGCGGAAATGCACAAAGCGGGCCTATGGGACACTCGTGGAGTGTGGGCCTCTTTGCTTCGGTGCAAAGTTGCTTGGGCTGGGGCTTCAAGCACCCCAACGCACAACTTCGGGATACCTCGGGAAGTCGATGCCGGTAGCAAAATGCAGGATGTCCAGGAGTTCCGGTCCTATGTCTCTCGTGTCCGCCACAGGTCTCCGCTCAGATGTCTGGAAGTCTGTGTCCTGAGTCGCAGATTCTTCAGGATCCGGCGGGAGCCTCGAAAATGCAGACCGGCAAAGATGCTGTTGGTGCCTGTTTGAACAGGGTGGTCACTCCTTGACCACAAGGGAGATTTCTTCCATCTTCCAGTCGATATGGAATGTCGAAGGTCCAGGATATATGTTGCAGAGTTTCGTCCAGGGTAATCTAAAATCCTAGAGACTGGGGTTCTATACTTATAGTAAGTTTAGGGGTTGGACTAACTCTAAGGTCGCTCCTATGAGTGGACCTGGGTGCACCCCTTCCCCTTTGTCCAGTTTCGCGCCAGAGCTGGGACTGAGCGCCCCAGCAACCGGTGTGAACTGGGAAATGCATGGAGCACTGTGTGTGCCCCAGGCAGTGTCTAAAAAGCATTCACTGAAATCAGCCCTCCCTGCCCCAATACACTAAGAGCCTGTCTGGGGATGTGCCAGCACCTCCCTGGACAGGAAACCTATTGTTCAGGCCTCCATTGCCCGAGTTTCGTCCAGCAGCAGGAGGGCAGACTCGTGTCTGTGGCAGCAGCATCCATTTTGTGACGCTGAGGCTCTGTTTAACTTTAACTGGGTAAACCAGTAACTACATGTCTTCTCCCTCTAGAAGGGTGGAATGCTACGCCCGCCGCCAGGACTGGCGGGGGGTAGTATTCCAAAGTGTTTGACACCTTACACGATATGTTTTGATAAAGCCAAACCAAAGTTAGCATTAACCGCTAGGATTATAATGCACTTAAGAGTATATGGTATGGCTATTTCATAGAACAGCTATAAGGAGATGGTTCCGAAAGCTGCAGAGGGTCTCAGCTCATGCTAGGGCACCCTCTCACACAAAACCAAGCACTCTGCCTCCAGGATTGTCAAGGCCTGTCATAGGAGTGGCTTATAGGTTAATATGTGTATATATATAAGGTAGATATAGATATACTATATCTAAGTAAGGAGTGATTACACCACCTTACCCAGGCTGTAAGAACAGACCTGTGGTGTCAGTTTGGAAGGCTAACCAGGGGTGGCACAATAGATGCCGCCGCCCCTGGTAGGCCTAGGGTGCACCTATGCCCTGGGTACCTATGGTACACTACAGGGGCACACAAGGGTGACCCAGTAACCAATCTGGTATGTACCTAAAGTACATGGAGTCCATTTTATAGAGAAAGCAGATAGACTGGGGCCTTGAATAGCTGGGTCCCAGTCCAACTAAGTCGAAAACCAGCAAAACAGCAGGCAAAAAGTGGGGTTAACCGTATAGTCAGATATCCACCTTCCTACAATGCTGTTCTACTATTTTGGCCAAGAAAGGAAGTTGGGAAATGGGACTATAATTCTTCAGGTTGGCGACGTCTACCTCCGCCTTTTTCAATAGGGGGGTTACTCTGGCTTCTTTGAAGTTACTGGGGACCCTCCCAGTTTACAGCAATAGACTGATCAGAGCGAGGATCTCTTCCTCAATCCTTGGTGGGCATGGGTCCGTTGGTGAGCCTGATTTAATTTGAGCCGCAATTTGGGTCAAGGAGTCATGGTCTAGCCTCGGAAAGGAGGCAAGAGGCTCACCAAAATCACATTGTCGCTCATCCATAACCAGGGGACTCTGGCTGGTGGGGGAGTTATGTATGTCAGTTAGGATGTCCTTTACTTTATCTAGAAAAAAGGTCAGAGACCTTTTGCAGTGTTGTGGGCTAGCAACTGTTTCCTGCGCCTGCTTTTGACTGAGTTCCTTCAGAATTTTAAAGGTTTCTTTTTGTTTATTATCTGCCTCCATGATCCTGGCCTCATAGTACTCAGCCTTTCTTGCCAATATGGCGTTTTTGTATGTGGCTAGCCTGGCCCTATATTTCTTGAGTGCCTCAGGGTAATGACTTACGCCACTGCCTTTCGTGTTGGCATAGGGTCCGTTTCTGCCCCTTTAGTTCCTTTGTGAACCAGGGGGCTCCCTTTCCCTTATTCCTTACTCTTTCTCTACGACCCGGTGCCACCCTATTGATGGCTCCTCTCACCTGGGTGGTGATGGATTCACTCTTCTCCTCGAGATCCTCCACTTGTAATCTCCTAGGCGAGTTGCCTTGCAGAGCGTACCTAGGCTGCCTGCCTCAATTTTGCTCCATCTTTGTATCATTCTCCATTCCGGAGGGGGTTGGGTGGGGCGTCTATCTTGGGGGATCTGGAGCCTGATCAGGTAGTGGTCCGACCAACTACATGGTCTGATATCCGTCAGTTTGGCCAGTGGCTGAGTGGACCAAATGAGGTCTAGGGTATGTCTCCTTGCCATGGGAGGGGGAATCCACGAGCTGCTGCAGCCCTAGTGTTGCCACGATTTCCTCTAACTGCCTGGCCTGTGACTCTCTGGGTATCTGGTCCCAGTGGAAGTAGAAGTCCCCCACCACCAGGAGTTGTTGGTACCGGGAGCATAAGTCGGTGACTATTTCAGTGAGAAGGTTGTTGAATCGGGGGGGTCGATCGAGGGGGACGATACACCACCATTATTGCCAGGCATGAGGGCTTGGAGCATAATTTTTGCCACTAAAATTTCGGCACCCTTTAGGTTCTCTCCGGCAAGTTTTTCTATTGCTCGCTGTTTGTTATAGAGCAGCGCTATACCCCCTTCTTTTCCCATCCTGCCTATTATGTCAAAGGGCATCGCTTCATCAAGCCATGTTTGTGTGACTGCAAGGATGTCAGGGGCCTCCTCCTGAAGGAGGGTGAAGATCTCTAGACTATGCTTCCGGAGGGAGCGTGTGTTGAGTACTACTGCCTTTAGATCCCTGGTGTTTTCTGGCCCTGTGCCCTTAGGGATATGGGGCTGTGCAGCCCTCCTCTCTCCTCTCCCCTGTGTAGTAAGCAAATCCTCAGCTATAAGTGTAACTTTTACCTGGTTCTCCAGGGGGAGATCCAGTAATTCTTCTGCCGAGTAGGACTGAATTTGACCAGGGGTCCCGGCCCCTGGTCCTGTTCGGGCGGACGGGCGCAGACAGGCTTGCCGTAGGCGTGTCAGCTGTGTGTTCGCTCCCCACCAATCAGCCCTGCAAGCAGCAGCTGAGTTCCCCCGCAACCACTGGACTGCGTTGATGCAATGTAAGTGGTGTAGAATGGTGCCACACGTGAAATAGCGCAGGTATGTTCCTCAGATTCAAACAATTAAAATCACAGTTTTAAACAAATTTAAACGGATTAAAAGAAGTTTTTCTGGGGAGTTTTCAGAGTGAAACAATCACTGCGTTACAGCGCGTGCTCACGCCAGCTGGAGTGGTTGTAGAATGTCTCTCAATCAAAAGGGATGAACTATGAGAAGGTTTCAGTCTGCGACGGACCTCTGTGAAGGTAACGGGGCAGTTCAGGCTCGCAGTTTACCTGTGGATAGGACTGTGCAGCTATCACCAACAGTGATGGGGGCAGACGCACACTCTACAAAGACGTCTTGCTTTAACGGGCAAGATCACCCTCTATATAGTCAATCAGTCATGTCTCCAACTCTAACACTAAGTAAGAAGGAGCGGGGTCATCAGTGTCCATGGCTTGGTACGTTTGTACCTGTACTGGGCCACACATGCGGGTGACATTCAGACTGCTGTAGGCATGCCCTAGACACTATGGAAGAAAGGGTTGAGAGGCAAGAGGCATAAGAGCTTTGAGACCCTCAGGAAATGGGACAGAAAGTGGGACCCTCTGTTCAGACCGGTGCTGCAGGTTACGTGGATAAGTGGTCACTTAGAAGGACGATTAGAAAAGAGGCTGTTGGACAACAACTATTCTGAGACCAAAAAATGGAAATTGGGTCTTGGCCACCAGATTCAGAATGAGGAATTTCCCGAGAGAAAACAATCCAGGTCTGCTTGCTTCTATCCCTTGCACCTCGGATAGTGACAGACAGAAGAAGGCAGCAGACAAGAACAAGCATTGAAAATGCAATAAGTCACGCCTTTGATTAAGTTAAAGCCATTTGCTTTGCTAATGGTATTTTATAGCAAAGCAAATGGCTTTAACTTAATAAAAGGCGAGACTTATTGCATTTTTAATGCTTGTTATAAATTCTACTGAGTTTTCTCCTTCTTGCATTCCTATGTACGTTCTTGATCTTATTCTTCTTTTCTCCCACTGAGGGTAACGGAACTACAGTAGCCTCCTTACTTTGCAGAACGGGCCAGCCTGAGAACTTGAATCCTTACAACCATAGTCAGGAGCAGCATCTGCCCCACAAGGGTTACTCAAGGTGCGGGTGCAGTGATAGCGTTCAGACGAGCATTCACACTTGGAGGTACCAGATTTAACCACAGTGAGTGTAGCCTTTTCTACTAAAGTTCTTTGAACCAAAATTAAAAATGTAGTTAAAGACAAGAATCCTTGATGTGCTCAGAGTTATTCATAGATTTTCCCATTAGAGGACAGGACACTTTCTAGGTAACGAAACGAGTCAGACAACAGATTCTTGCTTCCAAGATGATTACATGAAGAATGTGTGCCGAGGCATAGTCCTGTGGAAACAGACACTCATATTAGATGAGAGGCTTTCACTAGGAGTACTGCTAAAATGCTGCACCTTGGGGGGAGGACTTAAAGGGGTACCCAATTTATCACACATAGAGGGGCTGTTTTCTATTAAAGGCGTATTCTTCAGCTTAAAGATTTAAGAGTAGACAGCAATCCCTTGTTAAATACCCTTCATGGAAACCCATTTCAACCTTTGGTAAAACTCTGGCACTGCTTACCTGGCCTTCCAATAAACACAGCGGGTGTTTCGTGTACATTTTACTAGTAATGTCTAACAGAGTAATTATATGGTAACTCGAGGGCAGGTCCCTTTCACTTTTTTTATACAACGGGACCCTGAAGCTACCTTTCCAGGTTCTGGTAGATTGTCTCCCCTTATTATCACACCAAACACTGGAGACAGGACTTGTGCCCGCAAAGTAGGATTAGGTCTGATTATATCCGACAGTAAGCACATCCACACGCAAAGTAGTTTCCTTCTGTGCCAAGGACTACTGTGGTGACAAAGTATGCTTTTTAAGACCCAAAATATTTTTCGCTTTTATCCAATTATTTTTACATTGGCGAGGGGTTGACAACTCACTCATAAATACTTTTTTTTTTACAAAATCTATGACAAACTATGACAAAAGAAGCATGTGCAATCTAGTAGACGAGAGTAAAAAGCGTTGACATAGTCTTATATTACTTTATATGTGCGCTTGCTTTAACTACAATGTTGATGTTTCTCAAATGTATTTTGATAATATATTTAGGTACTTATAACGCTAAATCTTGATAAACATTAAAGGAGGAGTTCACATATACAGAACTGCTTTTTTTACTGTATGGGGGTAGGGTTTTGGAGGGGGTTGGCGTGTGTGCTGAGCACAATCTGAGGCACTTTGAGTCTCTGCCTCCCTCTTACAGACCAAAAAAAACAAAGCTTAGATGCAGCGGCCAATGTCCTAGCAACGTTTCACATCCTCGGATAAACATCAGCTGAGGAGAGCCTCAAAAGAATTAACTGGAAACCTGCTCTCAGCAGAAGTTTCCAAATAACTTTATGTTCACCGTATGATGGGGACTCCCCATGGGATGACTGTGCCAAGGATCCGATATATGATGTGACCAGAGTGGCACAGTGTGAGTTGGAAGGTGTGGAAATACACTAGGTATGATGTATCCGTTTGTGAAACATAGAATAATATGGGCAAAAAATAAATATAGAAAATTAAAGACATCTAGACTTAAAATATAAATACTATAGAACAGCGAGGCCTAATTATTTCCTATACAGAGCGAGTGCACGGTGGGGAGGGGAGAGCAGCAGGTGGAAGTATCACAGGACCCATACTCACGGGCCGTGCTGAGGTTGGCTCCTAGTGAGAAGTTGAAGCAGTCCACTTCGGTCAATAGGTCTATGGCCTGTTTCCAGCTACGGGATGATCGGAAGCGTTGAGCAGGGGGGAGAGGGCAGAGCTTGGTGTGTCTGTTGAGGTGTACGAGGGAGAGCTGGGGTGTCTGTGGAGGTGTACGGGGGAGAGCTTGGGGTGTCTGTGGAGGTGTACGGGGGAGAGCTTGGGGTGTCTGTAGAGGTGGACGGGGAGAGCTTGGGGTGTCTGTGGAGGTGGACAGGGGTGCAGATTAACAGTGCGAGAGGGCACAGCTCTAGGTACATCTGAGGGTTCGAAGGTGGATTTATAGTTGAAAGGGCCTAGGACTCAGAGAGAGCTGGGATGTATAAAAGAGTCTGGAGGGGGCTGAAGAGTGAGCGGGTCTGGGGGCAGGGGTGTATGGAGTGGATGAGAGCAGATATGGTTTGAGGGAGTCTGAGGGGGTCTGATGTCTATATTAAAGCTATCCGAGGCGTCTTAGGTGGGATGGTTTGTGCGACTGGTCTGTGGATTCAGAGGACTTGAGCGATCTGTGGTGCGTGGCGTCTGTGTGAGACTGGAGTTGGCTTGAAGGAGCCCGAGAGGGTTTGTAGATAGACTTAACTTGAGGAGTCTGTAAGAGAGTGGGCAGGGGAAGGGGTGGGTATGGAGGGGCTGAGGGGATCGGAACCGATCTGATGGGTTCTGAGAAGATATCTATGTTAACCATTTGTGTAGCGTCTGAAGCGCGCCAAGGGCTGAGCAGGATAGGAGATGGATATAAGAAGGTAGGCTGGAACAGAGCCGAATTTGTTTTAGCGGGTCTCTGAGCACTGGGGCGCAGGGGGGGGGTCATGCGCGGAGGGGAATTTTAGGATACTGCTAGAGTCTGAAGGGGATTCAAGTGAGCTGGAGGTCTGACGGTTGTGAACAAGGACTGAGGGTAAGGGTTATGAATGAGTCTGGGTAGTAAGAGGGAGACGAGGAGCTGGGTAGTTTTGTAGGGCTATAGTGCGATGGGATCTGGTGTTTTGAAGGGTCCATGAAGAAAGGGTGAAGGTCTGTGATGGTCGGGATGAGGGTATGTAGCGGACAGTAAGGGGGGTCTACTAACACCGAAGGTGAGCAAGAGCAGTCTGTGACGAGCAGTCCGAGAACGCGAGGATGTGGATGGCGGGGATTGTTGGGGGTCTGAGATGATGTGGTATTTCGGGGGAGGGGGTCATGGGGGCTCTGATGTGAAAGAGATGAATTGGGCGCGGGTGGACTCTGGTCTCTGGCGCTGCTGCAATCTAGTTAAAGCCCCCCCCCACTCCTAGATAATGGTGAGGGTTTAACACCCTCTATGCCGGCGACTGAGGTCGAAGGGAGAGGCAGCGAATTTACCCGTTCCTCCGCGTTATTTCTGTCTGTACTTCTATGAGTACAAATCTTAACTGGTGTGAAGCATCTCATAGATACTAAACATTGAAACAACCATCTCTCAGGCAGCTTAAAAAATCAAAGACTTACCTCTCAAAGATGTTTAACAATCACGGACAAACCTCTCTTTAGGAAGCTAAATCATCTTGGAAATTGACCTCTCAAAGGTATACAGCAATTACAGACATACAGTTCTCAGAGTTTAAACAATCACGGGCAGAAGTTTATCAACGAGGCTAAAAAGACACAGACTGTGCCACGCATCAGCTCGTCTTCCAGAGGCATTGGTCTGGTAGGATACAGTTTGCTGACTCTGCCCCGGCCCTGCTTGTGCTTATAAAGCCTCGGCCTGTCTCCGGGAAGGCTCATGATGAGCGCAGGCCTCTCGGTTTCACACCGTGGGCCTGCAGAGCTCTGGCTGGACTGGCGGGTGGGCCTCGGGGGAGGAAGGGAAAGCGAAAGCACGCCAGAAGGAGGGAAAGCGAAAGCACGCCGCCATGCACGCGTAGGGACAAAAAATGCGAGTGCGTGTGCACATCCCTACGCTAATTAAAGTAAACAGAGATGGTGTTGTGCTGTCCACATGCGCATGCATTTTATTGTCAGTACACGTGCATGTTTAGCTTTGTGAATGGCGAGAGCAGCCATCTTTGTCCATCTGGACGCGCGTGCATTCAGCTTTGGCTGAATTGATCACAAAAGCCCCTCGCATGGCTAGAGCGGAGCATGCTCTGCTTTCGCCAGGCGAGACCTAAACACTAAAGCTGCAGGTGATTGGCCACTGCCCAGGCCTATCAGGGATGCTGGGAGTGTGCAGGGCTCTGTCGATTTCTTTACAGGTCAGTCATAGCACATCTGTGTCTGCAGGAAAAATGCTGAAATAATGACCATGTACGCCTCTTTCATGTTTACTTCAGTCTACAACAAGCCTACACGAGGTGGCTGAACCCATTTGCTGCCAACAAGCCCACACTGTGCATGAAAACAATGTATTCCCGGCTAAAGCAGCAGTAAGGACAGGCCCCGCTGAGAGGCGCCACCGAGCTGGGCCATGGACGCCACTCCTCGACAGCATCCACGACCGCGTTCAAGCCTTCCCCAACGCTATCGCTGCGGGGAGCTTTCATCGCCCTCTTCGAGGCGCTCTGAAAGCCCTGTGGTTACTGAGCAGCTGAACCAACATCAAGTATCAAGTAATCTAGTTTAAAGAATGGTGGAGGGAGGGCTGCAGGTGTGTGAGGGAACTTGGAGGGGGAGGCAAATGAGGGGGGGAGGAAAATAAGGGGGGGAGGCAAATGAGAGAGGGGGATGTCAAATTCAAGCCCAGTCGGAACAAATGCTTCACGGTTCCCTTTGTGATCATAAAGGCCCCCAAATTCAAAGAGCTCTGCGGACAGGAAATGAATTCCAGAGCGCCCTCCCCTCACCCCCGGTCGCTTGCCAAGCATGGTGGCTGCTTGGACTTCAGCAGATGCTTGGAAGGGCTCCAAGATTGCTGCTGGGAACTTTTCATAGCAGAAGGATGTGTTTCACGGGGAGGGGGACTGGTACGCCCTCCACAGATATGGCTTATTAAACGTTAGTTTGATCTTTTTTTTTTTTTTTTTTTGAAGACCTTTATTTGCATCATTAGGATAAACATGTATGGGCCTACAACCAGTCCGGCCGGCCACAAATCAAAGACGATCAAGAATCAAAATAAGCGACACAAGGCCATTAGGCAGGCAAGCAGACATAGTTGAACAATACTAAAAATGGGATAAGCGGCAATAACGGCACAATATCAGGATCTTACTCGATCTCAGCGCAGCCTTTGATACGGTCTCCCACTCTATCCTACTTAGGCGCCTTGAGGACATAGGAATTAAAGACCTTGCCTTAGAGTGGTTCCGATCGTTCCTGATGGACAGATCTTTTCGGGTCTCGGCCCCTCCATTCACCTCCCAGCCTCACCCCATAGAGCAAGGCGTCCCCCAGGGATCGGCGCTCAGCCCGTCCCTATTCAATCTTTATGTCCAGCCTCTTGCTGAAATAGCAAAAGAATGGGACCTGACGCTGGTATCGTACGCTGACGACACCCAGCTGGTCATCTCCCTGTCCGAAGGCCCCTCGATCTCAGCAGCGAGATTCAAGACCGGATTACAGGAAGTCGCACGCTGGATGTCACACAACTGTCTCCAGTTGAATGCTGGCAAAACGGAGGTGCTGCTCCTAGGTAAAAACCCAGACTACTGGACTGATCATTGGTGGCCATCTGCACTGGGCCCCATCCCCCCCTCTAAAACCGTGGTAAAAAACCTTGGCGTCTGGGTGGACGCAGCTCTTAACTTCCAGACCCACACTAAGAAACTTGCTGCCACCTGTGTGGGCCTGTTGAGGTGCCTTCACCCAATTCTTGGCTTTTTTGACCATCATACGCGCCAGCTGATTGTCCAGTCTACCATTCTGTCTCGACTGGACTACGCCAATGTCCTTTTCCTCGGCCTTAATAAAGCTGAGATGGCGCGGCTGCAACGCATACAAAACTCTGCTGCCAGGGCAGTTGTAGGCCTCCCTCGTAGGTGCTCTGCTAGAAATACCATCCAGAGACTACATTGGCTGCGTATGGAAGCCCGAGTTCAGTTCAAAACTCTCACTACTGTTTTTAAAATTCTTAAGACTGACTGCCCTGGTCTCTTGCGCCCTCTCTTAGTGCCTTACACCCCTCAGCGTGCCCTACGCTCCTCAGGGCAAAACTTGGTTGTTACCCTACGTATAAGGCTTAGCAGAATGGGCGGCCGCTCTTTCAGAGTCCTGGGGGCAAGGCTCTGGAACTTCCTGCCACCCCATATCCGCTCCATGACCAACTTACTGGTCTTCCGCAAGGCGATTAAAACCATTCTATTCTCCCCATCCTAATCCCTTTCTGTTCTCTCTCTCCCTCCTTCCCTCTGGTTATTGTTATGGGTCAGCGCCGGGACGCCTCGTTGCTGGGGCAGCTGTTCGCGCTTAATAAAACTTAGTAACATAACATAACATCAATGAGGTCTGTTTTATGATAAGGGGACAAGGCTCATGGCTGACTCACAAAGACGGGAAAATACAGAAACAGGATACACCCATGCCAAAACGAGAGGAGGGGGGGGGAGGAGGATATAAGGGCACGAGTCGATCGTAGCACAAAACAAACGCAAAATATAGTGGAGAAGCATACAAGTGCTACCAAGATTTCATGTCCCCCACCCAATAACACGCTAACAGAGGCAAGGGGAGCGGAGAAACTGTACGAACCGAACCCAGTTCTCTCAATACGAGCCTGGGAAAAAGGGGGGAGGGGAGGGGAAAGGGGGGGGAGGGGGAAGGGGAAGGGAAGGGGGGGAAAAATAGGGTGGAGACAAAGGGGAGGAAACCAAAAAGGGACAGAAAAGGGAGGAAAGGAGAGGAGACGAACAAGATAAAAGAAATATAAAAGGAGAAGCACAGTCGTGCAAGATGGGCGCCACCCCGGGCCAGGCAACCCGCGGCTAATAATACAGAAGCGAGTGGAAGCCGGCGAAGAGAAGGGTATGGCAGTCACAACGAAGCATTGAAATCAATAAAAGTGGCACAGTAACAGACCCCAACCCACTCATGCCTGAGAAGCGAGGACATAAGCGGCACCGCTATAAAGGAATAGAAAAGGGCCATAGAACCAAAAGAAAACATCTGAAAGACCCCGCCCACCCGTCCCACCCCGCACCCCTGCAGAAGGCTACGGCCTACCCTCCAAACAGCGTGCCTGTCGCCCTAATCCGAAACCCGAAATATAGTGAAATAAGAAAGTAGAGAAAGAAGACAAAAAGAGGAGGAGAGGAAATACGAAACAAAAAATAAAATGTGAGGGAGGAGCCAGAGGATATGTACAAACACATTCGGCTACGACCCTCCCGACCAACGAATGAATAAGTATCAAATCAATACTACACCTTCACATACAGCAAAAACCACAGGGAGGGGGAGGAGGAAGAGATTGTGACATTTCACCGTGTCGGGATTACAAACATCAGTACAACGGGCAGGTAAACCAGCAAACTATCGTACAACTCACCCCCAGCCCTTCCTAACCACGAAACCAACCCAATAAAGGATAATGCGGAGCGGACCACCCAGCACAATAGAATCGTAATGTTGTCCAGAGTCACAGCAGTGATATAAATCAGGGAGAGCCTTCGTACGGAGGGAATACAAAAAATCAATAAAGCAAGTCAATAGTAGCAGTAACGACAGGGCAAGCAAAGGCGAGCCGGAGTCCAGGTGCACAATTTGACAATACAAAGGTTCCCCTCCAGAACAAAAGTTCGAATCCAACGAAGCGGGAGCAAACAGCGGCTCACCACAAGTCCCAGGTACTCGGGAAGGAGCAGATCTCCGCGTCGTGTGGAGGTCCCCGAAATCCAGGCGGCGAGTAAGCAGAGGGTCAAAAGTCACCGGCCCATCAAGCGGCCGAAGAACAACAACAGCAACTCCTGGCGCAGCCGAAGGGGGCGAAGCAATGGCGGCATCAGGACGACAGGGGTGCATGGTAGAACGGCGGCCCAAAATGGCGTCGAGCCGCATGGGGTCGGTAGAGGCACCGGGGGCCAAGACAGCGTACAATGACATCAAGGCGTCCAGGATATCTCCGGGCGTGGGTGCTCGAGCACACACCCAGGCCTCCGCACAATCCGGCCGGTAAGGAGCAACAATGCAGAGCGGAGCACCCCCCGCGTTATCGGTAGCCATCTTGTGAGTTTCGCCGCCCCACACTCCACCGTGGGCCTCCAAACAGTTCCCAAGTGTAGGACTTTATAGATCTCCGGAGGCTCCCAACAACGGCCTCACCGGCACAGGATGGGCAAGTGCCCGACGGGGGCGGGGTCCCCTCCAGACAGTGGCAGGCCCCACAGGCGGAAGCCAGGCGCGGGGTTCAAGGCCGCCGGACAGGACAAAGGCGAAGGGACCCCTTCACACGGTCAGCCCCCAACACATCTCGTCCCCCTCCAGCCGCACGACCCAGTCATCGGGGCCGGTTCAGGATCTCCGGGGCACACGCACAACGGTGCCCACCAGTGGTTCACTCTCGCGGCCGGGGCCGGCAATCTCTTCTCCGCCGGTTGGGTCCCGCAGGCGAGGTCCCGGTCTCGAGTGCCCGGAGGCCCAATCTCACCGAGGGCACAGCTGCAGATCCACAGCACAACGGAACCTCCGGACCAGACGGTGAGTAAGAGTGGGTCTTTAAATTTCAAATTCTGTATTGAAGGAGCATCGCAGTGCAGGATATAATGCAGGATAGTCGAGGTTAGCCGGAGGGCCGACGGAGCCGAGCTAAAAGGCGGCCATTACGTCCTCGAGCTAGGCTCCTCCCACCGTTAGTTTGATCTTTGACATCCTGGAAACAAATGGCCCTGAAGATCGCAGAGAGGTAGTTCATTTATGACCGCCCTACCCCCCCTTTGGAAATCTCAAGGGGGGTTCTGTCAGCCTTTGAGTCAGTGCTTGGGGAGACCGCGGTAATGGAGGATGTATGCAGTCATACCGGGGCTAGAGGGCATTGCTACTGAGATTGCAGTACCACAAGACCTACAGACACTTAAGGGTGACCTCCTCGCTGCGCTGACTGTAACACAAGGCACACAGTTGAACTTACATACACAGGGGTCAAAGGGCGATTCTGATTCGATGGCAGTATTACAAGGCAAGCAGGGGAGTTTCCTGCAGAGCTTACTGTACACAATACAGACACAGGAGGTTATAATGAGGCGGAGCTCCAGCTGTTGATACCCAACACAAGGCACAGATGGGGGTTCCTTGCAGCTCACAGTAATGGCACAAGAACCACAAACAAAGGGTTGTAGAGGGAGCCTCTTGCAGAACCTACAGCAACGGAAACAACAAACACAAGGAGATTCCGCCAGAGATTTATAATACGGCACACAGATGAGATCTTCTTGCAGAGCTTACAGCAACTTATGCACACAGAAACAGGGGGACAGGAGGGACTCCATGCAGAGCTGACTGTAACACAAGACTGCGGAGTCACACAGAAGTCGGGTCGGAGTCCAACCCTGTTCAACATTTACGTTTGTCTGCTGGCCTTGTTGGCCAAAACGCGCAACATACAGTTGGCATCATATGCGGACGATACGCAACTGATCTTCTCCTGTACCAGGACATGATTACATTTCAGGAGGATCTGGCAGCCTTAGTGGGGTGGATGGAGGTTAACTGTTTGCAGTTAAACTCATCTAAAACTGAGATGCTCCTGTTTGGCAGAGATCAACACCTCTGGGGCAACAACTGGTGGGCGCCGGTGTTGGGTAGTCCTCCTACGCCCAAAGCAGCGGTAAAAAATATAGGCATCCGGTTGGATACAGCACTCTTGTTTGAGGAGCATGCTAAGTCGACGACAGGGACCTGTTTTGGTATTTTGCGCAGACTTAAACCCATTTTGGGTCTGTTTGACCCTCTCACACGCCAGTTGGTTGTGCAAGCCACGATCCTGACGAGGTTAGATTACTGAAACAGCCTCTTGCTTGGTGCTAACAAATCTGTGACCAATAGGCTCCAACGCACCATGAATGTGGCAGCGCGCACCTTAATTGCACTGCCTAAGTATAGCTCATCACAGGGGTGCTGCGTCGATTCCACTTGCTCCCTGTGGAGCAAAGAATTAGGTTTAAAGCACTTTGTGCTAGTCTTAAAGTTTTGAGAGACTCTGGCCTGGCGATTCTCGGAGACCTTGGCCACCACTATGTCCCCTCCTGTGCTCTGCAGATCTAAACCTTTTGCGGGTGCCACGTTTCCGTAGAGCCAGTCGGAGGCCGTTCATTCAAGGTGTTAGCCCCTAGTTTATGGAACTCAGTGCCTCTCCCTATCAGGAACATTCCCAATCTTTTGGCATTCAGAAAGGCAGTAAAGACATGGTTGTTTCAGTTGCTAAAACATTTTATTCTCCTTTCTCCCTGATCTTTAGCGCTGGGACGTTCTTTTGCTAGGAAAGCCATGCGCTTTACAAATCGCATAACATAACACCCCAACCTGTGAGAGATGCGTCTGCTGTTAGCACGATCTGTGGAACAGGGTTGATGAAGGGCCGCCCTTTTGATACATTTTGTGGGTTCTACAACTGCAGAGAACGATGGGTGCGGCTGTCTACCGACAATAGATCTGTTAATTGAACCTGTGGCTGATTCCACTGACGTGCTGAACATTCTTGAAGCGGAAGCATGTGTACTCTTGCATGAGGCACTTTTGCATGATGCCGTCATTCCCAGTAGCTGCATGAAAGTCCTGGCTGGTAAGGATTGGTCGGCGTGGAACTGTAGCAATAGATTTTGGATATTGTGAATTCTGCCTGGATAGGGAGAGGCTAGAGCTGTGTGAGTGTTGAGAGTGGCTCCTTGATAAGATTATATCTTGAGACCTTTGCACGTTGACCGTGAAACCCAATTGGTGGAGTAGGTGTAGCGGGGTCTGAGTGTGTTCTAGACACTTCTGGTGTGTGCTGGCTTTGATGAGCCAATCGTCTAGGTATGGGAAGACGTGAATGTGTTGTCTTCTGAGATGAGCTGCCACTACTGCTAGACATTTGGTAAACACTCAGGGAGCAGTAATTACTCCGAATGGGAGTACATTGAACTGATAGTGTTTGCCTGCTATCACAAATCCGAGATATTTGCGATGAGCTGGAAACATGAGAATGTGAAAATATTAATCTTTGAAGTTTAGTATGGACAAGAAATCGCCTTGCTGTAGAAGTGGAAGGACCTGTTTAAGCATTACCATATGGAAATGTTATGACAGTATGTACTGGTTTAACAATCTTAAAAATCCAAAATCGGTCTTTAGGAGCTGTCCTTTTTGGGGATTAGAAAACAGAGCGAGTAAACCCCTGAACCTTGATACTGTAATGGAACTGGTTCTATGGCTTACTTTTCTAAAAGAGATTGCACCTCTTGTTTGAGTAACTGTAAGTGGTCTGACAACAGTTTGTGAATGCCAAATGGGAAAAGACTGTTGAAGTCTTTCCCCAACAGGTGTTAAGTAATTGGGGCGAAGTGTGGGCAAGTCACTGTTTGTTAGGGGAAAGGGTGTTACGCGCTGTGGCACCTTTACACCGACCCTTTGAATTGTTTCCTCTATACCCTCCTCTATAGAAACTTCTAGAGGGAGAGGATTGGGTGTTGCCTTTATAAGTTTAAGAATTTGGGTCTGAAGATGTAGTTTTAGACACTGCTCTGTAAAATGAGCAACTCAAGGAGCCTCTATTTGAAGGGGACTGGAGCACTCCCATGGATTTTACCACTTCAGTGTCTTTTTTTATTTTTTCTAAAGACTGATCGACTTCAGCCCAACAAGTGTTCTTTGTCACAAGGGGTCTTTAAAAAATAGACTGCTGAACCTCAGGTTTAAACCCCGAAATCCTAAGCCATGCATGCCTTCTAATGAGAATGCTGGAATTGATCTCCCTAGCCACGGTGTCAGCAGCATCTAGAGCACATCTGATTGAAGAGTTAGAAATTAGTTTCCCCTCTTGAACTAGCTGTTGTGCTTTGGCTTTGTGTTCTTCTGGGAGATATTGGAGCAGTTGCACCATCTCCTCCCAGTGTGCCTTGTTGTACCTAGCTAGTAGGCCCTGTGTGTTTGCGTTGTGCCAGTGGTTAGCGCTTGAGCAGCCACTCTTTACCCGTGCCATCTATGAGCTTATATTCCTTGTCTGGGAATTGCATCACCAGAGGTTTGCGAATTAGCTCTTTTGCGAGCATTGGACACCACTAGGGAGTCGATAGGTAATTGTCCCTTGATAAACACAGGATCAGATGTGACGGTTTACATTTTTATCGACTCTGGGGGTTAAAATACGTGCTCGCACAAGGTCTTTGAAGATATCATCGGTATGCCTCACCATGCCCTTTAGCATAGGGAGTGTTTGACTTGACTAGTGTGTGGACCCAAATGTTTCAATAAAAAGTCTTCTTCTCAGGACACATTATGCAAGGCTCCCCATGATACTCTAATGCTCTAGCAACAAGTGGTTGATAAGCCACACTATCATCCGGTGGTGATGGCTGTGCAGGGTAAAGTTCTGGCTCAGTATCTAATGGAGGGTCAATGGTGTAATCATTTCATGGGTCTACCAGCAAATTAGTGGCTTCTTCATCAATATCATCCCCTTCAGGCTGTGTATGTGGAGATCCCTGAGGTGTTACGTGTAAAGGATCTCGAATTGGTAAATGTGGAGAAGATGGTGGAGGAGTTTGTGGGGCAGGATAAGCAGGGCTGGTAGCCATGTCCTTTTTATTCTTCAGAGAAATCTTATATGCAGGGTCCTCTGAAGCAAGTTTGCGTTTTAGCAGAAATATGTCCTGTATCAGGATTGATGTAAATCTTCTTTTGTTTAGGATTCAACTTGTTTTTAAGAAGGTTTAAAATTGGCCCAGGAGGCTCGGAGATTTTGTCCTTTGATTTTGTTGGCGATATAGATTTACTTTTGGGAGCGGAAGGTTTTGGCTCTGAAGCATGTTTATGTTTCAGAGCAGAGGGTTTCGGTTCTGAAATAGATTTGTCCTTCGAACCTGACGATTTGTTTCGGTGCCAAGCCAGGAGGTGGGGCGTCAGAAACATTGTCACAGTGCCGATTTCGGCCAGAAGGCAGAGGTGGTGTCGTAGCCTTATGCTTTTTGGAAAAGGTTTTGGGAGGGTACGGGGTCTTCGGTACTAACGGCACCCTGTCCCAGAGGCACGTCTATAGACTCCAAATCGATGTGGAGTTCAGAATCTGACTCAGGAACGGAGAAGGCTTCTTCTTCTTCTGCTACCAATGCTTTGATCTCTTCCTGCTCTGATTCTTCACCGATGGTATCCGAAGTGTGTTGAATGATTTGGTGTTGCATTCTTAGTCAAGTCAGACGATTGCATATGTTTTCTTGGACCTAAACAATTTACAGGCATCGCAGTCTTCCTCCTTGTGCTCCGGAGAGAGGCACAAGTTACAAACTTGATGTAGGTTAGTGCGAGGGTACTTGACATGGCACTGAGGACAGAATTGGAAAAGAGTCTGTTCCATCGGCAGAAGGCTGGACAGACACGGCTAGGCCCGAGAGCCTCCCACAACGTTTTCGATCTAAGATTGAGAATTTGTTGAACTATTCAATACACGGAGAACAGGGAAGCGCATACGAAAACAATACCATCGAGGGTAGAGTGCATTGCCCATCAAGGGGAACCCGAAGAACGGTTTTGAACTGGAGAGCAGCAATACACGTCCGAACCCGATGGCGGAAAAAACAATCCTTCACACACCAAAAGGGCCCTTGGTGTCATGCTTCATCATCGGGGTCTTCCCGTTACGCTGCTGGACGGGGCGTGCTACGACTAGCGACTACGCTGGAGCACCTTAAATAATTGTGAGTGCTATGTGAGTTGGAGGGAGTGTAGGTAGGGTCAGGGGTGTTTGGAAAAGTGAATCTAAAATGATACCTGGCTTTGTGAAAGCAAACAACTATTTATTAGTCACAAGCTGGTATCGTTAAAAAAGGTGTAGCGGAGACTGATAGGCTTGACAATGAGCTTAATCTCCTAGTGGCGTCAACATGTTTCGAGGCAGAACACCTCTTCGTCAGGACGGGGTCTGATCCCTCTGTCACTCGGTGGGTCTCGGGCTCAAAAATTCCACGGACTCGACAATTCTCGCTCCGGTGCATACTCGACTCACGGGGTCACACTCTGCGACTCTGGGCAATAGCTTGCTTAATCTCCACAACGGCCCCTCGCGGCGGGATGCCTGGCTTTCACCTTGTGAATACCCTGCTGGGGTATCTCTCACAGGGGAATACCAGGACGGGTTCCCTAAGCAAGCGCCTTGAGACCCCTGGGTGAAACGTGCGCTATATAAATCGAAATACATTTACATTTACATTTACATTTACTCACTAATGTTGATTCACAGTATGTGCAATGTGTATATACAGGTGAAGATAATCTATACCTATGTGGTATGTATTAATTCCTATAGTGTACAGTCCTATCAGTATTGCTGAATAGTGGGCCTGCAAGAAACAAAGAAGAGCACGTGAATGTTGTTAGCGCGAATCCCAAAGCGCAATAGGTCTCCTAAATTGGGCGAAAAAATTTACAGTGACATAGAAACATGTCCATGGTGGACCATGACAATACTAGGTCCAGGGTTTTTGTTAAGGGATGAAGAGACACACTTACAATAGACACAAAACACAACATAGACATACATGTAAAAAGATGGGGACACAGATTCCAGGTTGACAAATAGAGGCAAAACATTACTAGATACATACTGTCACAAGCAGCGGTTAATGCCCCATGAGCCGATAGGGATGAGGGGTAAATGGAACTTCCATCTGTGGAGATTAAAAATAGCAAGGATTTGTGCCTGGAATAGTGGAGATTATGGCACACAGGGCAATAATGAGTCCTCAGCACTCCCTATCTCGGCTATGCCGTACTTACTAGGCCAGTGTCCAGTGGACAGTGGTTGAGTCCTTCAAAACTGATAAGAACCTTCTGGAAAAAGAACAGCGATGGGTGTTCCGTCTGGGCACTCATATCACTGGACTTAACGATGACATACCCTGGGCGCAATTGAACCTGTAATGATCACCCCTGAGTTTGGAGCTACAAACCATGGGTCATCATTTATAGACTACCAATCATACACACAGAACGATGACAAACTATCTGCGCAACTGAGCCTTTATTGATCACCCCCGTGTTTGGAGTCACAAACTATGGGTTATCTTTTTACATTACCCACCGTACATAGCCTCATTAACAAACGGAGGGACCTCATAGCATATTTCCCACATTGTTTGGCAAGTTTGTAGAATTGTACACCCATTTTTCACCATTCCAAGATGGCGCCTATAGTCAACCTAGCCTTAGTTATCACCAGTCACCATTCCAAGATGGCGCCCATAGTCAACCTAGCCTTAGCTATCGCCTGTCACCATTCCAAGATGGCGCCTATAGTTAATCTAGACTTAGTTATCACCAGTCACCATTCCAAGATGGCGCCCAAAGTCAACCCAGGCTTAGTTATCGCCAGTCACCATGGTTACTTCCCCTGCTGACCAAACCCAGGTGCACGTAATTAATCAATTCAGACCAGTTTAAAGCAGTATATAAAGGGCATCCCCTTTCGTACCGGCCACAAAACGGAAGCCGAGGACGAGGGAGGATGCGAGAACTATTCGTGGCCTAGTAAGTACGGCATAGCCGAGATAGGGAGTGCTGAGGACTCATTATTGTCTTGTGTGCCATAATCTCCACTACTCCAGGCACAAATCCTTGCTATTTTTAATCTCCACAGATGGAAGTTCCATTTACCCCTCATCCCTATCGGCTCATGGGGCATTAACCGCTGCTTGTGACAGTATGTATCTAGTAATGTTTTGCCTCTATTTGTCAACCTGGAATCTGTGTCCCCATCTTTTTACATGTATGTCTATGTTGTGTTTTGTGTCTATTAACAACATGTAAGTGTGTCTCTTCATCCCTTAACAAAAACCCTGGACCTAGTATTGTCATGGTCCACCATGGACATGTTTCTATGTCACTGTAAATTTTTTCTCCCAATTTAGGAGACCTATTGCGCTTTGGGATTTGCGCTAACAACATTCACGTGCTCTTCCTTGTTTCTTGCAGGCCCACTATTCAGCAATACTGATAGGACTGTACACTATAGGAATTAATACATACCACATAGGTATAGATTATCTTCACCTGTATATACACATTGCACATACTGTGAATCAACATTAGTGAGTGACAGAGGGATCAGACCCCGTCCTGACGAAGAGGCGTTCTGCCTCGAAACATGTTGACACCACTAGGAGATTAAGCTCATTGTCAAGCCTATCAGTCTCCGCTACACCATTTTTAACAATACCAGCTTGTGACTAATAAATAGTTTTTTGCTTTCACAAAGCCAGGTATCATTTTAGATTCACTTTTCCAAACACCCCTGACCCTACCTACACTCACTCCAACTCACATAGCACTCAAAATTATTTAAGGTGCTCCAGCGTAGTTGCTAGTCGTAGCACGCCCCGTCCCGCAGCGGAACGGGAAGACCCCGATGATGAAGCATGACACCAAGGGCCCTTTTGGTGTGTGAGGGGTATTTTAACAAACACTGTGTATGCCAACAATATCTGGACTCACAGTTAACTACTTGAGGTTGGACCTTTATGATTATCTGAACCATTTACTGGAGGAGGGTGCGTCCACCTTGGTGCTGATCAGCACCACCTCTTCACTCCCTAATTTTGATTTTTGTTGGAAAAAACAATTCAACAATGGAATCGATGGCCATGTGCACTATCACCGAAAGGAGAAGTCACCTTACCTCATGACTGGAAAGACTTCTTCAAAGGAAAACAACTTGCAAACATCCGTACCCAACACTAGATGGCAGGAGTATGCAAAACATGTGTATCTATAGCACACATGCCTCGAACAGGGTTTGCATCTGGAGAACAAATGGGAACAGTTTAATGCCAGCTTATTTAGGCTGTCAAATTCTATAACTAAGTCTGGGAAACGTTTCGTAAACACCAGTCATTTGCTGTTGCTAACACAGCTATTCTGAGTTTTAATATAGCAGTATTGCATTGTAATAGAGGGGTGTCTCATTAATTTAAACAAAAAGAGTGTTGAATATGAGGCAATCCCCTTGTCACACATTTTACACTATTTTAAGCAAGTATTTGAAAGCCAAAATCTGAAGCTCAGTCCGGGGTGGGCTGGTGAGAAGGGCCTCATGCCTTTTATGGCCTACAGGGCCAATTCACCTTCACAGTGTTGGCATCAGATAGTCTTGCAGCAGTTTCAAAACCCCTATCTAAGTCCCAGTGATAATAACTGTGCACAAATCGAACAGAACTCTGCTCCCAACAGCTATTGTGGAGACCCCACTCTTCCCAACTTTCGGAGTCTCTTCCTTCTCTGCATTGGAGGAGGTGGTTTAGGTGTGCATGTTTTCTAATACCTCTGCCACAGATCCCTCCCATCTTCATTGCCCCAGGAGAAGGGTCCGGTACCTGCAAGCTTCCTGTTGTCCAGTTTCAGGCGGTTGAGTGGGTTGGTGCCATATAACAGGACATGGTGCTCTGAATGGACTGACTGTAGCTCCTCCAGTGTGGCTTTGCGGCCGCGGATGCACTGAAAGAGGGAAACAAAGGTAAAAATGATCAGGCATGCTTTAAAATAATCTCGTGGGATTCTGTGTGCTACAGCTTTACACTGTCAGACAATCACTCTGTGTACCACAGTTACACCTGGAGAGTCGGTGCTCTACAGCTTTGGACTGCTAAGTAGGACTCTGTGTACTACAATGTTAGGTGCTGAGGAATCTATATGAGCTGCACCTTTATACTGCAGAGAGGGATCTCCGTGAACTACAATACCAGACTACAAGCACTATCTTTTGGTTCTACAGTGTTTGTCTATAGAAGAGCATCTCTGTGTGCTACAGGCCAAGTACACAGAGATACTGTTCCACAATCCATGATGTTAGATAGCCAAGAAGCATCTCTTGTACACAAGAGCTACAGAACAGCACAACAGTGCTGTACACTATGACTGCTCGGCAGCATCTCTTTGAACCATAGTGCTAGACTTATTAGTAGCATCCCTGTGTACTACAATCTTGGCTGCAGAGCATCTCTTTTGTGTTAGAGTTAGATTGTGGAGCTACATCTCTAAGTCCTAAAGTATTAGACTACAGAACAGCATATCCAAGTATTATGGTATTGGAGTAAAGGACATCATTCCTGTGTACTGCAGCTTTAGTCTCAGAGCGGCATCTCTGTATACTGATGTTAGAGAGCAGAACTGCATCTCTGTGCATTGGAGTGTTAGCGTGGGGAGAAGCATCTCTGTGTATTGGAGTCCCAAGCTGCAGTGCACCTTTTCTTTGTAGAACAATGTTATATTTCAGAACAGCATCTCTGTATAGTAAAGTGCCAGACTGCTGAAGATCACCTCTGTGTACTAGGTTGTTAAAATGCAGAACAGCATCTCTGTGTAGAGAATGTAAGACCACATAACACTATCTCTGAATACCAGAGCGTTAGGCTGCAAAACACCATCTCTGACTACTCGAGTGCCACACAGCAGAACAGCATCTCTGTGTCCTAGTGTTAGACTGCATAACATCATCTCTGTGTATTACAATGGTACACTGTGTGCCAGCATCTCTTTGTAATGCAGTGTTAGCCTGCACAGCTAAAAAAGTAATTATTGGATCAACACTACCCATCCAGAAATAGTGCATGATCACCAACCTAACCATCAGGAGCATAGCCACGGAAAAAGCAGAACAACAGTAACACCAAAACAATGTCACGGAGCAGGGCCCCCATGTCAATGCTGAATCCTGGTGACCGCTCTGCATCACTAAAAAGCCAAGGTTTTCAAGACTGTAGAACTCCCGCACAACCAAGTGTTAGCAGTGCTATTCTCCTGCTCCTCTTTGACATCTTAACAGCTACTGACCATCGAGCTCCTTACTACATCCTTATCCTGGCAGAGATTACTTCACAACATGTTTAGCATTACTATGTCCAATCACAGTCAACAGGCACCACCAGTGGAAGAGACCAGCACCCTCAGCCTTTTTGTTGGAACCACAGTGAGTCCAAGGGAGTTGGCTGGTTCACCTGTTTCCCATTCTGACTGCTCTAAACGCGGTGAAAGAAAGACTGCATGATGAAGCCCAGGATGCCATACCTCCTAGAAGTAAACGCTGCCCAATTGGACCCATGACTGTAATCAGAAAAGTTATTGACATCTACTTGGGTGTAGGTACCTCACAGTGGCTGCGCAGCCCCCGCTCTTGAAGTCGGGACCAGATGCTCTGGATCCTGCCTGCATGCTCAGGGTGATTACTGTTGTCTCCACAGGAACACTGGTGCTTCAGCATGACTGAATCATATACAATTCCTGGGGTATAGAGGAGAATAACAAAGAATATGGAAGTGAAAGGAGTCAGCAGCAACAACGAACAATTGAAAAACACAGTCAAATAACACTTTGGGCCTCCTCCGGAGTAGGATCGGTCTATACAAAAATTCAGTCCAATACAGAGGACATAAAGAACAGGAAAATCACATATTGTGAGAACTTCTCTACTGTTGCGTACTGGAAACTGTACCAACTTGTGGACAATCTTAAGAAAGGGCCAAACCAGTACCAATGCTTGCCTGGCCTCCAGGGGTAGGAGGTTAAAGCCTCTTGCACTGGGATCTACAGCCAAGAACAGAGCAATGGTATTCAGGTGCAAAGCCCTTCTTGTTGAAAATATCCCTACACAAGTAGTGTGTTGAAACTTAGCTGAACCTTCAGGATTGTTGACTCATACTCTTCATTTCTCACATACTCTGGGCAGAGGTCACTAAAGGGATACACTCTCTTGGCAGTTATTCCTGCCTTGAACTGCACTGGGAGTGTGAAGTGGCCATGGACACTGTATACATATGTGACAAATATCAATTTCAGAACTCATGAAAACGTCTAGTTTTCAAGAGAAGATAGCACATTGTGTTGCAGTAACCTAGGCTAGGATCATCACACCTTAGTTTTTATCATAAGCCTTCCTCCTCGTAATCTTCTTGTTAGGACCTATGCAGCTGGGCTTTAGATGTATATCCATGGAGTTAACGGGGTCATTATAGAGAATCACCATACACAAAAGGGCGTACTGGTTACAATCCTAGCTTTTGAGTTTGAGCAAAAACTGCATGATCCGAATCAAACCATATGATGCCCCTTTTATACATTCGGCTCATATAGGAGTGGCATCAAAATAAACAACTAAAGATCACTATCCCGATTACTGTTCGCAGTCCCACTGTATCACAGCCTGGTTTGTGTATTTTGGATTGCAGCTTGAACCCACAAATAACGCTGTTACATGTACAGCAACTCGAGTTTAAGATGGTCCTGCTGCAATAAAAAGGTTTGCCTGAGGTGCTGCTATGTTGTCACGAGCAAGCATGCTAAATTAAATAAATACAATATCACAGTATACATTGTAAAGAATACGGCAATTGTTGATCTATTTCCGCCAGGATTTGGTCTTCACAGCAGAGGCCGTGGAGGGATCGGTTCTACACAGGCCAGATCACAGTCAGAAGAGGGCTTCTCTGAAGATTAACACACACAGCCACTTCAGAAACTGGCAGCGGTAAAGTTAGCCCACCCCAGTCTTTGCAGAGTAGCTTCTTTTTCTATAACAACCATTGTTTTTCTTCGACTGCAAAAATCCTACATTTATCAATTTCAACTTCTCTGTGGTACCACCTCACATCTCTACATGACATCTATTAATGTCATAACCATCCCATCCTCTCCTTTAAGTGGAAATGACCAGGGGTCAATTTCCTATACAGTGAGAGCCAACATATCTCTATTACTGGTAACCGTTCTCCCTGTATAACTAACACACACATATTCATATTATATTGTCTTCTGGTGACAATCACCACATGTCAACAGATTCAATTTTAATGTTAAGTGCCTCCTGGTACAGCGAGCACATATATATACATGCAATTTTGTCTTCCTTTTGAGCCAAAACATTTATGCATTTAATGTTTGTCTCCTGTTAAATTAACATTTTATAGACGTCCGATTTGATTTCGTGCTATAACCAACATATTCTGTACATGCTATATTTCCTTCCTACAATGACAGCATGTCCATGCATGTCGTTGTCTCATCCCGTTATCAATTCCACTTCTACTGATGGCGTATTATCGTCTTGTAAATGCATGTAAATCAATCAATCATGGGTTTGTTGAGCGCGACTACTCACCCATAAGGGTCTCAAGGCGCTGGAGGGTGGTGGGGTAGGGGGGCGCAGGGTCCTGTCCATCAAGGAGGAGGTATATCGAAGAGCCATGTTTTGAGGTCCCTCGTGAAGTTGGGGAGTGACGTCATCTGAGGTGTAGCGGGAGGGCGTTCCAGGCTCAGGCCGTGAGGACGGAGAAGGAGAGGCCTCTCAATTTGGACCTCCTGGTGCGAGGGACCACAGTGTGGGAGAGCTGGGCTAATCGTAGGGTCCTTTGGGGGTGTGGAATGTGAGTCGGCTATTCAGGTATGCTGGTCCGGTGCTGTGGAGGGCTTTGTGTGCGTGGAAGAGAATCTTGAAGGTGATTCTTGTCTCAATGGGGAGCCAGTGGAGTGTGCGCAGGTGCTGGGTGATATGGCAGTGTCATGGCAGGTTAGGGATTAGTCTGGTGGCGGCATTCTGGATGTTTTGAAGTTTGCAGGTGAGGTTTTTGTTGATTCCGGTGTAGAATGCGTTGCCGTAGACAAGTCTGCTGGTGACGCGGTTGTGTGTGATGGTCTTTGTTTGTTTGAGGGGGATCCATTTGAAGGTCTTGCTTAGGAGGCGGAAGGTGTGGGTGCAGGAGGATGCAACAGAGTTGATCTGGTGGTCCATTTTGAGTTCGGAGTCCAGAATGATTCCGAGGTTGCGTGCGTTGTCCGTGGGGGTGGGTGGGCTTCCGAGGGCGGGGGGCCACCAGGTGTTGTTCCAGGTGTCGGGTGTGGGCACATGATGAGTACTTTTGTTTTGTCCGTGTTGAGTTGTAAACAGCTGCTCTTCATCCATTTGACGACTGCTCCATGTCATCTTAAAAGTTGTGTTTGGATGCGTTGGGTTCATTGGTTAGGGAGAGGATGAGTTGGGTGTCGTCTGCGTATGAAACAATGTTGAGTCTGTGGGTTCCAATGATGGGGGCGAGCGGAGCCATGTAGATGATGAACAACGTGAGGCTGAGGGAGGAACCGTGGGGGACTCCGCAGGTGGTCAGTGTGGGGTCCGAGAGGAAGGGAGGGAGTCTGACCCGCTGCGTTCTGCCGCAGAGGAATGCGCGGATCCAATCAAGGGCCTTGTCCCGGATCCCTACGTTGTGAAATCTGCGTGTTAGGGTGCGTTGACAGACTATGTCAAAGGCCGCTGTAAGGTTGAGGAGAATGAGGGCTACTGTCTCTCCTCTGTCCAGGAGGGAGCGGATGTCTGTTGCGGCGAGGAGGTCGGTTTCCGTGCTGGAATTCTTTCTGAAGTCGGATTGGGAGGAGTCAAGGATATTGTGCTCATCGATGAAAGTGACAAGTTGGCTGTTGATGACTTTCTCGATGACTTCGCTGGGAACGGGAGCGGGGAGATGGGTCTGTAGTTATTGAGGTCAGTGGGGTCCACCGAGGGTTTCTTCAGGAGGGGTGCTGACCTCAGCGTGCTTCCAGTCGTAGGGGAAGGAGGCATTCGGGAGGGAGCGGTTGAAGATGTGGGGAAGCATGGGGCGATGGTGTCGGCGGGTCTGTTGAAGATGTGGAGGGGGTAGGGGTCCGTGGGAGCCCCTGAGGGGATTGACTTCATCGTCTTCAGTGTGTTTTTGGTAGTGAGGGCTGTCCAGCTGTCAATCGTTGGCTTCAAGGTGTCAGGGTGGTTGGTGAGGGTTCTGTTTGTTTGCTGTCTTCGTCAAAACTGTCGTAGATTTTCTTGATTTTATTGGTAGAACAAGGTGCTAAGTTTGTCGCAGAGGTCTTGTGAGGGAGGGATGTCTGTAGACTCGCTGATGGGTTGGTGAAGAACTCATTTATGATGCTGAAGAGTTCATTGCTGTTGTGAGCGTGCGTGGAGATTCTGTCTTTGATCGCTTTCTTTCCTGTATTTCTGAAGAGTTGGTGGTGGGCATTGGTGGCGGCTCTGAAGTTGTTGTGGGCTTCTGTAGATTTGGATTTCCTCCAGGCCTTTTCGAGGCGGCAGCATGTGCGCCTGGACTCTCGGAGTTTGGTGGTGAACCAGCTGGCTTTCCGGGCATGTGTATTGTTGTTTCCATCTGTGGAAATCCATCTGTGTAAACATCATCATGTCCAGTCATGTTATAGTGTCTTATTGTAACAACAACCACATGTCTAAACATGCATTTGTCTCTTCCTTTTATTGCCACATTTATGTGCATTTTAGCTCATTTTTCAGTTAATATTACAAGTCTTTACAGTTATTCTCAACACATGTATTTGTAGGTTGTTGTTTCTTGCTCTGAACATCAGGGGACCACGGTACACCATGGTTCAGAGTGGAATATATTACACTAATGCACTGTTCACAGTGCAGGTGCGAACACCTGCACTGCACCTATCACATTAGTGATAAGTGGAATGGGCGTTGTGTAGCTGCAGCAATGTAGCAGGGGTACAAAGGTATGTTTTCTCATTTGAATAGGGCCATGCCCTCATGCAAATGAGGGAACACTCTTCGTGGTTGCACCGGCACAAAAATGTGCACTGGTATGATTCCTATCATAAAGAGGCCACACAAGCCTCTCTGGCCCCTGCTATACTACACCAGTGACCAGGGGTGCAAGAAATGGATGCTCAAGTCCACTGGACAACTGGGGCACTTTTAGGAATACCACCCAGATGTTTCTGCATGGTATTTTTTCTTCCTGTTATAACCACTATATTTCTATTTATTTTCTCTTTCTTTAATTTTATTTCTAGGGCTGATAATGTTATCTTCCTGCTCCATAGGAAGAGAGTTTTTTATTTTGCCAATATCTTTGCCGACGTTTGACGAATCTTCACAAACTTTTCACAACTGATACGATGCTCACTTCAGATGGTGTCTGGAAGGTTTTGGGGTGATCTGTGAAGCGGGCCAAGAAAAAAGGGGTCCTAAAACACGTTTTCCCCATGTTAATTCTCGTAGGGTTTTTGAACACGACTACATCCCGAAACACTGTACAGAATTCCACCAAATTTGGCAGAACGCTGGATATTAGCCCAGATTAGAGCCTTCAGTAATTTGGTGTAAATCTGTTTAGTAGTTTTAAAGATATTTAGCAAAATCCAAATTTGCACATCAAGGGACAAGGATACTCCGTGGATCTGAACGCCCGTGCTATACAATCTCATAGCCACTCACAGACCCATTCACTTATGTACCCCCTCACAGACAAACTCAGACACATACACCCACTCACAGACAGACACTCATGCATCCACTTATAAAATCACTGTTACTCTCACTCACCCACTACAGATCTACTCAGAGACTCACCCACCGACTCACAGACCTTCTCAGAGACTCACACACCCATTCACAGACCCACTTAGATGCTCATATACCCACTTACAGCCCACTAATACTCTCTAACACCCACTTACAAACATATTGAGACACTCATATACCCACTGAGACACTCATGCACTCATACACTCAGTGTCAAAGGTTAGTGGCTACAGTTAGGAAATACAATTTTGAAAAACCTTATAAATTCACTTAAAAAACTAAAGGTTATAGGGACGTTCTAGTTAGGAAATAAAATGTAAAAAACAATGGGAATTCACTGAAAAAAGCCAAAGGTTACAGGGACGTTATAGTTAGGAAAAAGAATAAAAGAACTGTAAAAAGTCACTGGAAAAAACAAAGGTTACAGGATCACATTTCACTCACACAAAACCAGTAAAATTCAGCAGTTATAGTTACCTGAGCTAACTATAACTTAGGCCCCCGAAATGCACTGTTTATTACCTCACATATTACATCTCGCATGACATGGTCAATGACATCACTGATAACATCATCCACATAAACACTCACACATTCACTCAGACCCCCATACAACCTCCCATACGTCCACTACAAGACCCTTACAATCACTTACACAACCACTCATTTATCCCTAGAGCCACTCACACCCTCTCACTAATAGAGCCTGATCATACAACCAGCCACTCACTCATACAGCCACACATTCACCCATACAGCTACTGACTTTGAAAGGACGCCAGCGCTGTATTTTGAGAGCCTACAGACAAAATAAAAAAAATTGTTTTTCCAGGCCACGAGGGACTTCTGGGCCGATACAGAGCGAAATGCCTGGCAATTACTAAAAGAGATACAGGGAAAGTTCACCATTCCTTGTCTAGTTTAGTTTACCCATCTTAACAGTCACCTATCTTTTGAAGGCCCTGGTTTTAGCTCTATCGTCCCATTCTTTTCTTTGCTATAAAGCAAAATAGTTGACATAAACGTGGCCTGCAGAAAACATTGACAAGAAATTACTTTGTGTTTTGATTGTCTATTTCAAACTAGAAAAACGTATATGTGTACTGCTGTCCAACACTGGGGATCTTAGACATAATTGATCAATGGCAGAACAACCCCTTGGCAAGTATCTCAATTGCAGACGTTGAAAAGTTACCACCACTTCTATGTCCCGGCCTGCAGTCACTCTACCATCTTTTTTTGTTGCCTATTTGGAGATCCCAAACAGTCAACAAGCAATGACAAAGACAATAGGTCTCGCCTTTGTGAGAGCTATTAGCTTAGTCAATCTTTTTTAATCATGTTGTACAGGAGCATGGCTGCAGTTCAGGATGGCTAAAACTTAGTGGTGTACTATAGAGGAGAGTGGAGTAGAGCAGAGTAGCGTAGAGTGGAGTGATGCAGATTGCCGTGGAGTGGCACAGAGTGGAGTAGCATAGAACACAGTGGTGTACAGAAGAGAGGCATAGAGCAGAGCATAGACTGGTGTGGTGAGAGTAGAATGGCGTATAGTAGAGTGGCATTGAGTAGAGTGGCGTAGCCTGACAGAGTGGAATATAGTGGTGTACAGTGGAGTGATGCAGAGTGGTTTAGAGTGTGTTGAGCAGAGTGGCATAGAGTGGAGTGCTGTACAGAGGAGTTGCATAGAATGCCAGAGAGGGGTATTATGTGGAGTGGTATGGAGAGGTGTAGAGTGGAGGGGCATAGAGTGGCACAGAGCGGAGTGGCGTAGATTAGATTGGTATACCGTGAAGTGCTGTAGAGTGGAGTGGCATAGATATGAGTGGGGGTGGGGTGGGGTGGAGTAGAGTGGCATAGAGTGGAGTGGTGTACAGTAGAGTGGCATAGAGGATGGTGGGGTGAAATAGAGTGCTGTAGAGTAGAGTGGAGTGGAGTGCTGTAGAGTAGAGTGGAGCAAAGTAGAGTGAAGTGTCCTAAAATGGCATTGTGCCAAGTGGAGTAGAGTGGCACGGAGGGGAGTAGAGTGGAGTGATGTAGAATAGAGTGGCACAGACTGGTGTAGAGTAAAGTGGCATTGGTTTGAGTGCCATGGAATAAAGTGGTGTGGAGTGTGTAAGTGTGTAGTGTCTTGCAAATTAACAATGATGGATATCTTTTGGCTCCTGATGAGCTCTGCAGAGTTATGACATACAGAATAGAGTGTATTGCCGTGAAGACTGCTTTAGAATGTTGAGTTCGCAGTTACATGCACACGAATAAAGATGTGTATTACTAAGCTTTGTGTGTGGCATAGTGATTGGCGGGTACCCTGGCTGGGAAGACGCTAAAAATGGCGATGAGATAGGGGATAAGTAACCCAAAGATTGCAGTGCTCTCTCAGAAAGTTTGCATGGTCCAAGCAAACTGTTCGTGTGTGCCACGTATGCCATCGTCAAAGTACTGAATCAACGCTGAATGCATGTGGAGCCAAAGTGCAGTTCCAGCCACTGTTAAGCAGTTGAAAACAAAAGTACTTACATAAAATATGCACGTCTTTAGTTGTGAACCTATTGGTCAGGCCATACATAAAGGTACTGCGCTACTACTCAACATAGAGCGATACCTAGTATAGAGTAATAACGCTGCGATTAGAAGTGCTGCCAAGCAGTGAGCAACCTAGTGTCAAAAAGTACAAAGCGGCAGCCAAGCGCAAGATAATGACGCAATTACAAGTGCTGCTAGGAAGAGACCAACCATGTGTCAAGTAAAGTACAACCATGTGTCAAGTAAAGTACAGAGTGACAGACAAGTGCAATAGAACACTGTGTTTGGAAGCAGACAATCACATACTGTCAGTGTATTTACCAGCCCCTTGAAAAAGGAAGAGCTCTACAACCTCACTGGCGGGCGAAGAGACCCAAGAAGAAGCAATGGAGTTATGTTTACTGAACTGTTCAATACCTGTAGTGGCACACCAGTAAAGCTGCTGGGTGGGGGATCAGAACAAACAACGCCAAAGATCTCAGAGAAAGTCAAGGGATCCAATGGAGCCCCAGAGAGACCACCTACTGTCCATGATGATCCAGATACCAGCACATTGCAGGGCCTCAGAGATGATTGGATGATCCAGGTCCAAGTGGACAGCAGATAGTGTTAGAGAGAACTCCACTCTCAGCATCAGGCACACCCACAAACGGTTACAATGCTGCTGCTTTCTTGAAACCACCATAATCATTCGATACTGCCAAAGCTAAATTTGGGGGATCGATGGACTACATGGATAGAGACACTGAAGATTTCATTGATGCACTTGAAGAGACTGATAAGATTATCAAATAAGTCAAAAATCTTGCTGGTGACTGCGTAAAGGAAGTCATAAAGAAAATGCCATGAACTGAATAAGGAATCAAAAAAAAAACTTGAATTTCAAGTTCTATCCAATGCAAATGTTGACTAGGAAAGATACATTTTCAGTCCAGAAAGCCAGAAAGGTGGCAAAACCATAAATTAATTTAACAATGAAGGGGCCATACGTCTTAGGGTCACTAATGGATGCTTGTCCGATTCATTCAGACAGCGAATCCTAAGAGAAACTCTGAGTCTAGAACGAGTGTTAATGGCTGCTAGAGCAGAAGACCATGCTGATTGTCAAGCGGATTACATGGAGGCCGGAAGTGCCAAGAATGAATCAGTTATGAGTGTGAAAAGCAAGTCAAAGAAAAAGACTGAAGGACACAAGGCGATGTCTACAAGTAAAAATTAATTTTGTTTTAAATGTGGATTTTTGTTTCCGCACAAAGACAAATGCCCGCTATTGGGCAGACATGTAAAGGCTAAAGGAAGGAGTGACGGTGTGCAAAGCAAAGGAAATAACGTGTGCTTCATGAAGTGAAGATGTTAGAAATGGGGTAACCAATTCCACGGGAGTAGCATGGTGCAGATCGGGCAGGCCAAACTCCTGAGGACATGTGTGAAGCATACAGGCAGTACACACAGACGACACACCAGGCACACCACTAAAAGAGACACAACACCAGTTTTGGTGAAAAAAAATAACTTTTGTATAGTCTTAAATCACAGTAGTCACAATGCTGTGCCAACTGGCGCCAGGACAATACATATAAGGGGGATTATTTACAGGGTAGATGAAGGAACAGGTAAGTCCATCAGTTCCAAGGAGGTAGGAAAAAAAACATAAAGCATTAACATTAGGTGTAAAAGCACATTATGCCTGGCGTCAGCCTCCCCTGCAAAAAGAACATTAGGCGTTCAGTATTAATCTCAGACATTATCCTTTGGCATAAAACATCAGGCAGAAGCACCTGCCATAAAGCCTCTTAGCAGGACATACACCCTAGGCATAAAAGCATTCTCATCCAACATGGACCTGTGGGCATCAACATTAGCCTAAACACATCTGACAGCGGGCATGAAACTTCTGAAACCTCAGGCCTAAGTGCAGCGGGGTAGGCCTGGTAGCACCTAGACATCTAAAGGGCTTGATCAGCCACGTGTAACCCTGCTTCTATTCAGGGGGAGGTGGCAAAAACTCATTAACCTTCCCCAGGGCAGGGACTTGGCATTCCCAACATCAACAGGACCTAGAACATGGCGTGGGCCTCCTCTGCCGGGTGGAAACACCTTACATACCCACTGGGACAGAGTCCTACGGTAACGGGGCCTGGAACATCACAAGTCCAAGTACTGTGTGCCCTCAATTGTTGCCACTGCCCACTATCCAGCAGGGCAGTGGAGTCCAGTAAAGTCAGTTCTGGGCCCGGTGGAGCCCCCTTTTTGCTCGGGGATCCCAATATGCACCACGTTGTGGCGTGGCCACACCCGGTGCAGCCGCCCCCTGTCCAGCTCGGGCAGCTGGAGGGACAAGGCCGGCACGGACACTCTCTCTTTGTTTCTGGGGAAAGGCAAAAAGGGGGAGGGCACCGACACTGTGCCCCGTTACCACCCCCCTCCACCAACAATTCCACACTCACCAGGGCTTTTCTCCGCTCATAAGGATTTCCTCGGTCGCCTCCTCAGTCTTCCCAAGGCGGGTCCTCAGGCACCGATCCTGTGCCTCGAATGGACCCGCATCTGGGGCTTGTCTCGACTTCCTGGTGGCCTTCTGGGGCTCCACTCTGCACGTGGGGCCCCGCCTCCTCTCCAGTGATGGCCAAGCGCGGGATAGTGACCGGCAGGGTGGACTCCCTCCAGTCCGATGCCGCAAACGGATCTTCTTCAGCTTCTTTCCTGCTCCCGCCTCCCCGGTGCGGGACTTCCGGGGGTGACTTCCGCCTTGCGCCAATCTCAGCGCGGCTCACAGGGGGCGCGGTAGCTAGGGCCAATGGCTGTGCAGCAGCCAGCGGGGGCGCGGCCGATGACGCGGTGCCCCCGTCATGTGATGGCGGCTGGTCCGGCTCCTTTGCGGGCTCCCCTTCCGTCTTGCGGCCCCGCCCACCTCCAGGCGGGCCGCTCCGCGGCGGTGAGGTCGGGGAAATTCCTTCGGGCAGCAACGAGGGGTAGGCTCCCTCCTGCGATGCACCATGCGGGGTGGGCACCCGCTCAAGTTGAAGGTAGATGGTTCCCGGGGCTGCAGCGATGACTCCGGGTAAGCTTGACGTGCGGGGTAGGCACCCACCAAATTACATAAAAAACGCGGGGTAGGCTCCCGCCAGTTTTAAATCGGCAAACAGGCAGCCCTCGCGCGGGGTGAGCTCCCGCTATAGTTTTGAATACACCCAAGAAGCGGCACTCACGCGGGGAGTAGAAATGTAGCACGTAGGAGGCACAGCGCTCTTCCTCACATTCCTCAGGATCCCCCAGCAGCAGCACTCTCAGGGATGACGGGTCGCGCTCCTCACACCTGCTGGGTGCAATCAAAGGTGCTCCTTGGCACTCAGTTAAAGCGCTCTTCTCTCCCAGGCGCTAGGGAGCAGTCAGCAGGGAACAGTCACCGGAACTTTCGCACTTTCGCAGCACAGCGCTGAGGGGGCTAGCTCCTCACTTCCTTTGGGGAGCAGTCCAGTCCAGTTTAGCGCTTTCTCAGCCCAGCGCTGCAGAGGACAGACACTCCTCTTCTCCTGGCACTTTTAGTAGCGCTCCTTTCTTCTTCAGGGGCGAGGGAGCAGAGCAGCAGGCACTACTGGGCAAGGTCAGCAGTCAGTGGGTACTCATCAAGACAGGGCGTTAGGCCTTAACCATCCTCCACTGTAGCGTGGCACTCCTCCTGTACAGTAGCCTGTACTCCTGCAGTGGGGCTTCCACTAGCCCTGGGAACAGCAGAGGGGTTTTGGTTGGGTGCAGGGTCCAGCACACAGGCCTAGGTGGTGGGATCCCCTGGCAGCAGGTCCCTTCGCGTTCCTGTCCCTGCTCTGTCTGAGCACATGGTGGCACAGCCCCCTTATTTATATGCCCCTCACCCCACATACCAGTCAGTGCCAGAAGCTCCTAGAATCATCTGGGGAACTGGTTCAAACTGGATCAGGGGGAGGAGTAGAGCACCCTGGGTGCCAGGCTTTCCTTCGAAAAGCTGGGATGGCTGGGAACCAAACAACTAGACTGCTAACCTACCACAGTCAGGTGGCACAACGCACAGCCATGGCATCCATTCTAAAAGCGACATTTCAGTAAGGTGCATTTTTACAATGGGGGGTTAACAAGTGCACACACCATTGCGTCACATTAAACATGGCGTCTCACACCGCACATGGCCTATCCAACTTTCTACCATGGGGGAGTCGTCCTAAAACAGGCGGGTGAAAAGCGAAAATGTTTGGGAAAAAGGGCCAAGTCCAACAGAAGACAAAATGGCAACCAGAACGTTCCTGAAGCAACATTCGACATGCACCCACAAGGCCCAGCGGAGGTGTCAGGTAAGACAAATCGACACTGAACGAGATTGATTGTCATCTCAATCATCGGTCGAACAGTTAATTCATATCAGTATCAAGTGAAAGTGATAGTCATGTCATGTGGATGTTAATTCATGAAATCATACGCCTGTCAAACTGGGTGCATGTGAAGAAAATGTCAGTCAAAAGACTGTCAACATGCCAAGGTACCAAAGTCATTCAAATATTGTCCGAAAATTATACTGAAAGTAAATGGTTGTTCAATACCTTTCATCATCGACAGTAGGGAATCGATAAATATTATGTCTAAGGCGAAATATAATGAATAGCATCCCTTATCACTAATTATGCAGTTGAAAACCAAAGTGTATACATGAACTGCATCGGCACCCTTAAAAAGTCAAGGTTCATTTATAATGATAATGAAATACAATAAAACAAACCAATCCATGTGCTTCAAGGGCGAGCGTCAAGTGTCTGTCTACTCAGCTTCAGCACAGCTGCTGATATGGGACTGATTTCCATGGACTACAACATGAATGCTAATCATGACACAGTAAGTCAGTTCCCTTTGTTGTTTCATGGTTTGGGAAAACTTAAGACTATGAAAGTAAAGTTGCATATAAATGAAAATGTCCGCCCTGTTGCTCAGAGACCTAAGCGAACTGCTTTTCATTTACAAGATGCTGTTGAAAAAGAACTTGATTTGTTACTTAAGCCTGATTTCCTTGAGCTTTCTACTGGTCAAACACCATGGGTTTCTCCCATTGTGGTAATGCCCAAAAAGGACAGTGAAAGAGTCATACGCATATGCATTGACAAGCGTCAGGCAAACAAGGTAATTGACTGCGAATGACATCGTGGTCCGCACATTGCTTACATGATAATGCAACTTAATGGTGCACAAGTCTTCTCTTGCCTTGATTTAAATTAAGGTTATTATCAATTGTAACTCGTAGAAGATTGTAGGTACATTACAATCTTTTCTACACATGCTGGTTTGTTTTGATGCAAAACACCAAGTTTTGGTGTGTCATCCACTGCAGAACTGTTTCAAGACATCATTCAACGTATCATACAGCCAGTCATGAATGCGTATAAACACAGCGATGACTTATTGGTTTTCGAGGTACCCAAAAAGAACATGATAAAGCTCTCACACAAGTGTATCATTTACTTGCCAAAGCAGGTTTGACTTTGAATGCAGACAAATGTGAGTTCCATAAGACAAAGTTAAAATTCTTTGCCCATGTCTTTTCTGACAGGGGTATGACACGAGATCCTGCTTAAGTACAAGCGCTGTCAAATGCTGATCCCCACAAGATGCTTCCGTGGTCCATTCATTTCTTGGCATGACCAGATACTGTTCTAGATATATATAAGACTTTGGCACTGTAAGTGCTCCATTGAGAGTTTTTAAGAAAATTGATGTTTTATTTTAGTGGCTACATGAATGTGAGGAAATCAAACAAACCATTGAGATTGCTACTGAAATGGCTTATTTCAATGTAAAACTTCATACAGAGGTTGCCATTGATGCTTACCCAGTTGGGTTAGGTGCTATCCTTCCACAGCACAGTGGGCACCAGAATACTCATATGGCTGGGTTCAAACTGGAATGGCATGGTGAGCAGAAAAACGATGGATTTAGGCCCAGATCTCTGTCCTGGGGTGAATGTATCACACTGTTCTGCATTCTGTCCATCAATTGTTGTTTTTGTATTTGTCACCCCGAGTGGGACAGGTATGCCCAGTCGTGGGTCCTGTGCTCTCCATGCCACTGGAGTCAAGCTATCCTGGCTGATGAGGAGTGAAACCCCGAAACCGGTCCTGGATGCTTGTTTCCAGTCCAGGGAGGACCTGGCCTGGCAGTTCGGGCTGGACTCTTCCCATTGGGCACAGGGTCAAGACTGATTTGCATATGGCTGGCTTCAAACTGGAATGGCATGGTGAGCAAAAAAACAATGGATTTAGGCCCAGATCTCTGTACTGGTGTGAATGTATGTTCTGCATTCTGTCCATCAATTGTTGTTTTTGCATTTGTCACCCCGAGTCGGAAGGGTACGCCCAGACATGGGTCCCATGCTCTTCATGCCACTGGAGTCAAACTATCCTGGCTAATGAGGGGTGAAACCCCAAAACCAGTCCTAGGATACTTGCTTCCAGTCCAGCGAGGACCTGGCCCAGCAGTTTGGGCTGGACTGTTCCCATTGGGCACAGGGTCAAGACTGATTTGCATATGGCTGGGATCAAACTGGAATGGCATGGTGAGGAAAATAACAATGGATTTAGGCCCAGATCTCTGTACTGGGGTGGATGTATGACACTGTTCTGCATTCTGTCCATCAATAGTTTTTTTGCCTACGGCATATGAAGGTAGGAGTTTGACCCACGCAGAAAGTGATTACTCACAACCTGAGAAGGAAAATGCTACTTACCAGTATGCATCTGTTCTTGGCATGTAGAGCTGCAGAGTTACACACTGTGCATAGATCGCTAACCTAGTGTTGGGCCCGGATGTTTGTAGTTGTTTTTGTCCTGAAAAGTCTTTTAATGTCACGGGATAGGTGACTCTCCTTTGGACAATAGTGCGCATGGGCATTGGCTCCATCCTTAGATTGTTTTACGCCAGCAGGGAAATTATGGAGTTTTGTAAGAAACGGGAAGGATGATCATGTAAGCTGTTTCAAATTACGATAATACTGGAACAGATAAAGGTAGCCGGGGAGGCGGTGGGGGTGTGTAACTCGGCAGCTCTAAATGCCAAGAACAGATGCATACTGGTAAGTAGCACTTTCCGTTCGAGGCATTTGAGCTGCAGATTACACACTGTGCATAGATTGTATAGCAGTACCCACTCTTAGCGGCGACCACCCGTATCTGTTGCAGTAGTTTGAAACAGTGTTTTGAGTACAGCCTGGCCCACAATAGCTTGTTGTTTGGTTTGCACATCTACACAATAGTGTTTTGTGAATGTGTGCAGTGTAGACCATATGGCTGCTTTGCAGATGTCATCTAGGGGAATGTTACCTAAAAATGCCATTGAAGCCCCTATCTTTCTAGTAGAGTGGGCTTTAGGAGGAACAGATAATGTACGTTTAGCTTTGTGGTAGCAAATCTGTATACATGTGAAAATCCACCTAGCTATCCCCGATTTTGATATGGAGTTGCCTTTGTGTGGTGGTAAGAAAGACACAAAAAGATGTTTACTTTTACGAAAGGATTGTGTTCTTTCAATGTAGTAAAGCAATGCTATTTTGACATCGAAAGTATGAAGAGCTCTTTCTGCAACTGTCTGTGGCTGCGAAAAGAATACTGGCAGCTCTACAGATTGATTGAGATGGAAGGGCGAAATTACTTTTGGAAGGAATTTAGGATTGGTACGGAGAACAACCTCATTATGATGCATTTGCAGAAAAGGTTCTTGAATGGTTAATGCTTGTAGCTCACTAACTCTTCTTAAAGAAGAAATAGCTACTAGGAAAGCAACTTTCCAAGTTAAGAATTGCAAGTCACATTTATGTAAAGGCTCAAATGGAGGTCCCAATAAACGTGTGAGAACAATGTTTAAATTCCACACAGGTGAAGGTGGTGTTCTGGGAGGAATTATTCTTTTGAGGCCCTCCATAAAAGCCTTTATGGCAGGTACTCTAAAAAGTGATAGATGTTGTCTATTTTGTAGGTATGCTGCAATGGCAGCAAGATGCAGTCTAATAGATGTGTACGCTAAGTTACATCTTTGGAGGTGTAGTAAGTATCCTATGATGTGTTGAATAGACACATCTAGAGGATTGATGTCATTGTTATGGCAGTATATTACAAAATGCTTCCACTTGGCTGCATAACATGCTCTAGTGGTGGGATGTCTCGCTTCTTTAAGGACGTTCATACAGTCAGGAGGAAGGTTAAGATAACCGAACTCTAGGACTTCAGGAGCAGATCGCTAGGTTGAGCTGAGCTGGATCCGGGTGTCTGATCTCTCCATGGTTCTGTGTTAGGAAGCGTGGAGACAGGTATAGCTTTTGGTGCGATACCACAGAAAGTTGCAGCAGTGTGGTGTACCACGGTTGTCTGGCCCAAGTTGGAGCAACTAGAATGAGAGTGAGGGAATGTTGTTGAAGTTTGCGCACCACTAGTGGAAGCAGTGGGAGAGGTTGAAAAGCATACTCAAATTTGCTGGACCAGTTCAGCCATATCGCATTGCCTTTGGACAGAGGGTGTGGATACCTGGCGGCGAAGCTTGGCATTTGGCGTTTTCGTGGGTGGCGAAGAGGCCTATCTGAGGTTGCCCCACATGTGAAGAACTTGTGGATGAAGTTCCCACTCATAGATCTGTTGTGCCTGATGGCTTAACATATCGGCCATGGTGTTTTGTACCCCTGGAACATGTTGGGCTAAAAGGAAGATGTTCTGAGGTATAGCCCATCTCCATATCTGCTGCGCTAACTGAGAGAGTTGCAGAGAGTGTGTCCCTCCCTGTTTGTTTATGTAGTACATGGCTGTCATGTTGTCCGTGCAGACTAAGACAGCTTTGCCCGATATGTGCTTTTGGAATGCTTTTAGGGCTAGAATAATGGCTAGTAACTCCAGGTGGTTGATGTGGAGTAACTTTTGGTGGATCATGATGGTGGCCAGTCTCAACTTCGCACAACACTGTCAGGTCGAATCATTACAGCACCAAAGATATTAGGTGAAGAGATGTAAATGTATATAAGCATGTATCTTTTTGTAAAAGTGTCAAGTTTTCATTTAACAAAGGGGGAGATGTAGTGGCTTGCGAATTAACAATGATGGAATCCTTATGGCGCCTGATGAACTCCGTAGAGCTATGATATAATGAACAGAGTATATTGCAGTGAAGTCTGCTCTAGAATGTTGACTTTATAGTTACCTGCAAACCAATAAAGACATGTATTAGTAAGCTCCATGTGTGGCATAGCCATTGGTGGGTACCCTGGCTGGGAAGACGCTACAAATGGCATGGAGACGCTGGCTTAGAGTGGGGTGGAATAGAGTAAAGTGGCATAGAACAGATTGCGTAGAGAAGAGTGGTTTAGAGTGGAGTGGCAGTGAGCACTGTAGAGTAGCATTTTTGGGAGTGGAGTGGCATAGAGTGCAGTGGCATAGAGTGGAACGGTGTAGAGTGTCGAAGACTGACATTGAGTGGAGTAGTATAGAGTAGAGTAGCGTAGAGTAGAGGGGCGCATGGTGGAGTGATGTGCAGTGGAGTGGCGTAGAGTGGAGCGTCATGGAGTGGACTGCACAGAGGGAACTGGCGCAGAATGGAGTGGTATAGAGTCAAGTACCATGTGGCATTGGGTGCAGTGGAGTGACGTGGAGTAGAATGGCATAAAGTGGAGTGGCATAAAGTAGAATGTAGCAGCATGGAGTGGCGTAGAGAGGCATAGATGTTAGACCTGGCATCCTTGGCTGGGTTTTCCCTGTCTTTTTGCCTCTGCCTCCTGTATTTTTTCTGTGTGCTGGAATCCGTTTTTGCTGGTCTAGATGCTTTGGGAACTTTGCCAGTGCTGATCCGTGTCAAAGAGCAGATGCTCCCTAGGTAAATTGTGTTACGGATTGGTGTTTCCATGATTGGCCTATTTGATTTACAAGTAAGTCCCTAATACAGTACACTGTGTGTGCCCAGGCCTGTGAATCAAATATTGCTGGTGGGCCTGCAGCACTGATTGTGCCGCTTACACAAGCAGCCTTTCTAAGGGTTCACAGACCTGCAACTTCAGTGTCTGCGCATAGTTTGAAACTGGCATGTCGACATGGCCAGTGCACCGAATTGCCAGGCCCTAACCTTCCCTTTTCTTACATGTAAGACACCCCTCAGGTAGGCCCAAGGTACCCTCATCAGCAGGGTGCAGTGTATGTGAATGATGGGACATGTACTGATAGTGAAATACTGAGCATTTTGTTTTTCACAATTGAAAGGCTATCTTTCCCATTGGGTAACATAGGAGTTTATTTGTAACATACAACTAAAGACCGAATCTCCCTGCTCCGTTCCTATGAGCTACCGTACCTCTCACTTAATTCTGGGCACCCAGATAACCTACATATACATTCCCTAATCCAATCTATCCCTACCAATACCCACAGAGCTACAAGACACAATTCTAGAGGCATAGTTGAAAACAACCTCACGCGAATCCCCCTCATACTCGAACCCAACACAGCACCCAAAAAGACGCAGCTAAAATGTATACTCCTAAATTGTAGGTCTGCATTTAGACATGCATTCGATATAGCTGACCTCATACTCACTAATGAACATGACGTACTAATCCTGATGAAAACATGGCTAAATGAATCATCTACGCCCATCCTGGACATACTGGTACCCTCAAACTATGACATCACAAGACTAGACAGAATTGATTGGCCAGGTGGTGGTGTTTCTTGCATACATCAGAGCAATCTAACAGTGACCAGCTCCAACTCTCCTGTGCTATCCTCCTGTGAATACCTTTGTTTAGATCTATCTAGTAATAACAAATCAACATGTTCACTACACACATTTTACCACCCTCTAGAGGATAACCTCACCTTCATAGGACACCTCATGAATATTCTAGATACAAATGATGGACAACAAAATATTCAAACATTCCTGGGTGACTTCAGTCTCCATTGGGATGACCAGAACGACCCACGGGTCAACAGCCTCAAAGCTTTCCCCTCAGACCTTAACCGTAACCAAATCTGTAACAGCCCCACACACAATAAAGGTTCAACCCTCAATCTAGTACTCTCCAAAGTTGACTCCACTCAGCTTGAATCGATCCTCCCTTGTGACTGGTCTGCCCACCACATCATTATATTCTTTGTCAAGGAATCAGTTAAACTACTCTCTGCACAACCCATGAGAACGAAAATTTGGAAGAGGAGTCTAAAAAATGTCGATTCTGACTTGCTCTCAACCTCTAATCCTAACATCCTGCTTCCCCCTGAAGGCCTAGCCGATGTACAAGGTCTGACTAACCATTACTTCCACTCCATGAACATGGTACTAGACAAAATACCTCCCCTGCAATTGAAAAAAGTCACCACAAAAGACTCAAATCCCTGGTATGATGGTTAGCTAAATGAAGACAAACGTTCCCTAAGATTAAATAAATGACAATGGAGATCTGCACCATCCCCTGACCACCTCAAGCTACTAGGATCCACAAGAAACTCCTACTTTAGAAAGATCAGATGATCTAAAGCCGACTTCTTCAGTAATTAACTAGACCAAGCCAAGAACCGTCCCAAAAAGCTATTTAAACTAATCACAGCCCAAACAAAGGGTGTACCCATCCACCATCAGGATATCCCCGACACACTACTAAATTGTGAGGAATTTGCCTCCTTTTTCACTATGAAGACAGAAACCATAAAGAACGACTGTATATCCCTTACTGACACTCAGAGGAACACTTCACTGCCCCCAACAGGAGCCCCTCTCATATGCTCCACAAAATTCGACCTTAAAAATAATGCATGCTGGCCCTCCTTCAACACTAACAGTGAAGATACTATACTAAAAACCCTAACAGCTTTGAATCCCTCTAGCCACTTCACAGGCCCTATTAACGCAAACTACTTAAAAGACTTCATACCACTGTTACTATCTCTATGGACCAAGATTATAAATACCTCCCTCCTTCAAGGAACCATCCCAGAAATCCTAAAACAGGACAGGTATCCCCTATCCTAAAGAAACCAACGGCCGATCCATCAGACTTAAATAACTATCGCCCGATAGCCAACATCCCCACTCTGGCCAAACTCTTGGAAAAATGTGTTCACACGCCGCTTAGCAACCACATTGAACAATTCAACCTGCTCAACCAAGACCAATCAGGCTTCCGTTCAGGTCACCGTACGGAATCAGCCATGACTCACATAATAGACAACACACTAAAAATCCTTGACCAAAACAAAGCCTGTTTACTAATCTTACTTGACATTTCATCGGCTTTTGATACCTTCAAACATGACAACCTGCTAGAGCTCCTGAAATGCAGAATAGGATTATCTGGATCTGTGCTTACTTGGTTCACCTCTTTCCTCCAAAATAGATCTCAAAGATTCACGGCTAACCAATCCATATCCAAATCCATCCCAGTCACTTTAGGAGTACTGCAGGGATCATCCCTTCTACTCACACTTTTCAACCTTTTCATGGAACCACTTACCAAACTTCTCAGTCTCTCCAATGTCCACTATCACATGTGCGCAGATGACACCCAACTCTACATAAAGATCCACTCACTTGAGGGCATCAAATCTCTCAATTAAACTCTACAAAAACTCAAACCTGGCTGACTGAAAACCATTTGAAACTAAACACCCTCAAAACTGAATTCCTCTTAATTGATCCCCCAACCAATCGACCATCATCCTCGACTGGCTGAATCACCTAACAGCACTCAAAGGTCAATTTCTCATTGTCGACTCAGCGAAATCGATGGGAGTGACACTGGAAGAAACCTAAACATGCAGAAACATATCAGCGCCTCTAGGAAAGGAGCAAATTTCCACAAAAACACCCTGAGAAGACTGAAACCCTTCCCGCCAGCAAACGACTTCATACAGGCAGTTCAAGCCCTAGTACTCCCATATTCCCAAGAGTGGAATATGGGAGTGTTGCTCTATGCGGCCTTCCCAGATCGACGACAGCCCCTCTAAGAGCCTTAATCATTTCAGCTGCTAGACTCATGACAGGCTCCAAAAGAAACTGTCACATCTCCCCAGATTTTAGAGCCCTCAACTGGCTACCGTTTGAGGCTAGAATTAATCTGAGAATCGCATGTATGACGCACAAGGCCGTACATCACAATACTTCTAGCTATCTAGCTAAGAAACTGGTACTCTCTTGTGGTAATAGATCCTTCAGGTGCTCCAGGAATCTTCTGCAGAAACCACAACGATTTGCCAAGAAGAAAATATATAATCGGACCTTCTCAGGAATGGCTCCCAGGATCTGGAATGCTTTGCCCACAGAAACAAGACAGAACCCTTCTACTGCCTCCTTCAAAAAAGAAGTGAAATCGATTCTCATGGCAAAATTTACTTGAATTACTTACTTATCACTATAATATAATTACTAGTTTGTATTAGTTATCACTATGTATTTGAATCACCTATATATATATTTTTTTTTTCTTTTCTTTTTTTTTTCTTCTCCTATGCTTGTATCTGTTTTCAGCTTCTGCCCTGTAAATCGCTCTGGTACCCGCAAAGGTTTTGTGCGCGCTATATAAAACCTTCAAAATAAATACAAGTAACTTTCCATTGGGACAAGTTAGAGAAATAGATTTGGGCTCTCTAAACTCAGGATTTAATAACACATCTGTTAGTAAAGATGATTTTTAAATTGTGTGTTTGAAAATGCCACTTTTAGGAAGTGGTACAAAAGGGGGAGGTGATGGACGGTGCATCCGAACCAATCAAACACTCACACCCAGTCAAAAGATCTGGGTTTGATCCATCACCGTTCTTTAGCCCACTCTGCCACCCCAGTTCAGACATGGCTATATGCAAACCAGTCTGACCCTGTGCCTCATGGGAACAGTCCAACCCGAACTGCCAAGCCATGCCTTCCCTGGACCGGAAACAAGCTTCCGAGGACCGGTTTCTGGCATTCCAGCCGTCTTCAGCCCGGCTTGCATGAACCCAGTGGCAAAGTGAGCAAGGGACTCACGTCTGAGCATACCCTGCCACACTTATGGCGGCCAAAAGCCTCACCTCCCCTGTGGTTGTAAGGAACCGATGCTTCACCTCCCCTGGAGTCATAAGGAACAGCCGCCACCCGGCACCAACAAAGCATCACCTCCCTGACGACGTGCACCATCTTTGTTTTCATCGTTTGCTAAGGTGATGTTCTTTGAGATCTGTGTGACTACGGGCCCGATGCCGCACACATAGCGGCCGGTGCCGTACTTTATGATTTTTCTTCTGTCACAACGTCGTAATAGCCCAAGGTGGAGCTATTTGTTGCTACAAGCCTTATTTTGTGAATAACCTATTTTTGATGACATCTTTATATATGCATGGTGGATTTTTGTTGTTTTGGTCTTGTTTTGTTTAGATAAAGATTTCCTATTTTTCTAAACTAGTGCGGTGTCCCATTTGTATTGCTTTTACTGTGTTACTGTATGTGTGCACAAATGGTTTACACATTGCCTCTGAGATAAGCCTGTCTCCTCGTGCCAAGCTACCATGGGTGTGAGCAGGGGTTGTCAAAGCGCGTACCTCCCTTACCCTGACTAGACGCAAGGGTCCCTACTTGGACAAAGGGGCAAACCATTACCTACTAGGGACCTCCATTTCGAACAATAGAGCTGCATAATAACTTCCAATAAAGATAGTCCAAAGGCGTGCAACATCGTCAAATTGCACAATTTGGACAGACCACAGTGCCAAGAGGCATCAGTACAGTGCAATACAGAGAGGCACTACAGGTAACTAACATTGCATTAATTAGTAGAAGCAGTGTTAAGGTCCCTAGACGACTCTGTATCAATCAATCAGTCAGTCAGGTGTTTATAAAGCGCGCCACTCACACCTGAGGGTCTCAAGGCGCGGAGGTGCAGCACCAGATCAGTCGAAGAGCCAGACCTTGAGGCACTTCCTGAAGGTGTGCAGAGTGGGGAAGCGTCTGACATCCCAGGTCTTTGCTGCGACGTAGGAGAAGACTCTTCCGCCTGCTCTGGTTCTGCGGATGCGTGGGGTCTCTGCCAGGACGCGGTTTGCTGAGCGGAGGTTCCTTTTATGTACGTGGAAAGGGACTCTATCGTTGAGGTATTTGGGTCCGATGTTGTGGAGGGATTTGTAGGCGTTGGTGAGTAGCTTGAAGATCACTCTTTTCTCAATGGGGAGCCAGTGGAGGTCTCGTAGGTGCTGGGTCATGTGCTCGTGTCGCGGGGTTCAGAGGACGAGTCTAGCTGGGGTGTTCTGTATAGTTTGGAGCTTATTTAGCAGAGTTATGTTGATTCCACTGTAGAAGGCGTTGCCGTAGTCCAATCTGCTGGTTATGAGTGCTTGGGTGACGCTCTTTCTGCATTCTGGGGGGGGGGGATCCACTTGAAAGTTTTGCAGAGGGAGTTGAAACCGGTGGAGGCGATCAATAGGGACAACATTTTCCAGTCTACGGCTTGATTTACAATGATTTGAGAAGGCAAATTGCACTAGAACACATTGTTGCTTATAGTTTGAAGTCATTTAGTAACCTTCAACAGTGTGCCACGGCTCTGACTACGCTATTTCCACATTCCCTTAATACATCTGCTGTGAAAACTATGCAACCCCTCCCCACAGACTTAATTGAAATAATCTATTTATTTACAAAAAACAGCGTTACATTAAAGATTCTTCTTCTTGATCGTAAGTTCTGTTTTATGCACTAAACATTTTTAAGTAAGATTAGCAAATAATGTTTCGTAGCATCTCTATTTTTGACCTAATGAGTTATTTGATATTATTTAAGCATATTGCTTAAGTACCACTACACTTTAGACAATCTACTAACTGTTTTCTATAAATTGAAAACAAGTATAGACAAATATAAAAAAGTAACATGGCGCAGCCAATATTAATCATGTCAAGCTTTTAAAAGCTGTGCTGAAAGGGCGGTGTGAGGAAGGCAGGAGGGAGCACCAGATGGGAGCAGGGGAAGGGGGGGGGGTGCATTGTCAGTGCTCCACAGAAAGGGAGGGACACTTGGTGTGTGCTGGCCAATACGAGGAAGCAGAGAAGAGCTGACAGCAAAGCCAACAAATGATATGCAATGGGTGGGCTGCATGCCCCTTTTGTGTATACAATAGTCAAGACTCGACCTAAAAAGAAATGCTGCTAAATGGAGATTAATGTGTAGAGCGTGGAGGTAGGCATTCTCTACGGCTAACCCCCAGCAAGACTCGTACATGCTTAACTTTCCACTAAAACAAAATAATTCCTCATCCACTTCTTGGTGGAGTGAGATATTTTTTTGTGGGGGGCAAAATAGGTTAAAAAGAAAACAACTATCAAAAAAATCGCGTAGAAACACTCATTCATCCCAGAGCAGGAGGACGCACCTTCCCCCTCCTCGCAACCAAGGCATGGAACTCCCTTCCTCTCTACCTCCGACAGACCACATCTCTCCCTACGTTTCTCAAGGACCTCAAGACCTGGCTCTTCAATGGAACTCAGTTACCCTCCAGACTGCTGTTGACCCCCCCTCCCCTCCCTCCTTCCCCCAGCGCCTTGAGACCGGTTGCCGGGTGAGAAGTTTGAGCTACACAAGCCCATTGATTGATTGATTGATTTTTACGGCAAAACAGGTTAGAACAAGCATTTACAATGCAATGGTCTCGGCATTGTTAAAGTTAGAGCTATTGGCATTGCTCATGACATTATTTTTATTTATGTTTTTGTTTTTAAAACATAAATAAATGGCATTGCCATTTACAATGCCAATAGCTTTATCGCTCGCAAATGCGAGACCTATTGCATTTACACCTACACACAGAGCCACCCACACACACATACAGAGCCACCCACACACAGAGCCACACACACACAGAGCCACACACACACAGAGCCACACACACACACAGAGCCACACACACACAGAGCCCAAGCCACACACACACAGAGCCACACACACACAGAGCCCAACACACACACACAGCCCAACACACACATAGAGCCACACACACACACAGAGCCACACACACACAGAGAGCCACACACACACACACAGAGCCACACACACACACACACACACACATGGATGTGGTGGTGGTGGATCTGGTGGATGGGGAGGTGTTGGATGTGGTGGTGGTGGATGTGGTGGTGGTGGATGTGGTGGTGGTGGATATGGTGGTGGTGGATATGGTGGTGGTGGATGTGGTGGTGGATGTGGTGCTGGTGGATGTGGTGCTGGATGTGGTGGTTGCGGTGGGTGTGGTGGTGGATGTGGTGGAGGTGGATGTGGCGGTGGTGGATGTGGCGGTGGTGGATGTGGTGGTGGTGTTCGATGTGGCGGATGTGGTGGTGGTTGAGGTAGTGTTAATGTGTTGCAGAGCATTGTGAATGTTGTGCAGCATGTTAAAAAGTTATAAGTTATAATTAAGAAAGTGTTATAACCATTTGTCACTTTATATATAACCTAGAAAACATTATATACATTTGATGTATCCTAATAAAAACCAGAATTAATACCAAAAATGTGTTCTAGTTTTAGTGTTTATGCAAGGAAGGGGGCAGTGGGGGGAGGGGGGGAGTGGAGGTATAGGGAGTGGTGGGGTAGGAGTGGAGGCGCAGGGAGGGAGGGGATGGGAGGAGGGGGAGTGGAGGTGCAGGGGGGAGGGTGGAGTGCAGGTGGAGGGAGGGGGTGAGTGAGTAAGGTGGAGGGATTGAGGAGGAAGTGAAGGTGGGGGATTGGAGGTTGAGGGACGAGGGAGGGAGGTGGAGGGAGGTGGGAGTGGAAGTGGAGGGAGGTGGGAGTGGAAGTAGAGGGAGGGGGTGAGGAGGTGCAGGGAAGGAGGAGGGAGTGGAGGTGGGAGTAAAGGTGCAGGGAGGGAGGGGGAGTGGAGTTGGTGGTGGGAGTGGAGGTGGAGGGAAGGGAAACAGGAGTGGATTGGAGGGGGTAGAGGGAGTGGAGGTCGGAGTGGAAGTGGGTGGAGGGGGAGAGGAGGTGTAGGGAGGAAGGAGGGTGTGGCAGTGGAGGTGGGAGTAAAGGTGCAGGGAGGGAGGGGGAGTGGAGGTGGTGGTGAGAGCAGAGGTGGAGAGGGGTGGATTCGGCACTTTGACTAGCACATTACACACGATCTCTGCATTTGTGCCTTAAACATGTAAACTACCCTGTCAGCACTACACCTGGGAGCGGCGCAGCCCTGTGCCGTGGGGATCGGCTCTGGGTATTGAGGATCGAGGGAGGGCGAGCGGGAGTGGAAGCGCTCTCTCTCGGAGGAAAGCGTGGCTGATAGGGCGAGGGAACAGAGACATTAAACTTTACAGGCGCCTTCATGGCCGGGTGCAGCGAGGGATGGGTGCGGTTTAAAAAAAAAAGTTATGGGCAGCTTTAACCGTGGGACACCACATCGGTGAAAGGGTCTGGAGTTTGACCACTCTCCTTGTCGGCAGCGGCACTCGCTTTGTGTGGAGTCCTCCACCAGCACCAACCGCCCGCGGCTCCTCCCAGGTCACCCCATGAGCGCTCGGACTCACCGACTCCAACCGGCAGCAAAGCCGCCAAGGGCAGCAGAGGTGCTCGGATCCCCATCCTACAGGCGGCGGCTGGAACGAGAAGCAGGGGCAGGCAGGCGACGGATCGGCGTACTCGCTCCCAAGCGGCCGCTGTCAACTCCAACAACAGGATAGCCTGAGGAGGCAGCAGCAGGTGAAGGCGCGTCACTTCCGGTCGGACAGCGAGGGATGAGGCGTGAGCAGGAGCAGCCTGGACTGAGCTCTCGTGTGTGGGAAGCGAGTCCGCGCCCACTCCACTGGTCACTTTATGTGGCCTCGCATGATAGGCATTTCTGTGCTCTTTTTGACTCGCCTGTTTCAGCCGGGTAGTGAACACCAAGCGAAGACTATCTTTCAGGTCTCCCGAATTCACGCAGATTTAGCAACAACAGTGTTTAAGGACAGAGAATATGTTTTTTTCCGCACATTTATTAGGCACAATCTGAAATGCCCTCTGGTTTCGTGTAAAGAGCGTGAGCAGAATGCGTTCCCTCTTGAGCTTTTTTTCCATTTTTGAGAGGGGGAGTTATTAACACCCATTCATTTTTTTCACCTGCCCCGTTTTAATTTGCAGAGTTCTTTTGTTTAGATAACTTTAAAAACACTTTTCACGTTGAACAAGTATGTGGTCGGGCTGCGCTGTGTGGAGAGGAGGCAGAGTCTGCTCCACGCTGCCTGCACGCGCCAGTCGGTCCTCTAAATGGTTAATAAGGAACGCCAATCAGAGAGTTGACTTGGGCGTGCAGGCAGCGTAATGAGGGGTGTGCTCTCTGCCGATGACGTCAGGGAGAGAAAGAAGACCAAAAACACACCCCGAATCCGGGCTTGAACGGAGTGACACCCCTCTCCTCCAATGGCTGACCTCCGTTTAGGAAGCCAGTCAATGGAGAAGAGGGGCGGGTTCAAGCCCCCATACCTAAAAACGTAAAATCTCGCCAGCGAGACTGCGCAAGCGCAGCCATCGCTAGGCCGAGACCTAAAAAGGGTTAAAGCAACATGATGGCAAAGTGAAAACAAAGCCTAAACAGAAGAATTTGGAGAGCAGAGGCTGATGAGGGGGCCGCTCAAGAACCACAAGAGTGAGGGGCATCAATATGTACAATACAGGCACATGGGCAGAAATGCTTTCAAGGGAGAGATATAAAACAAATGTACTCGCATTGAGTGCTTCACAAAAAAGACAAGCATTGTCAAAGCCAAAAGGTTTCGCATATGTGAGAACTATTGGCTTTGCCAATGTCTTGTAGCCATGTTGTACAGTAGAGTGGAAGAAAGTAGAGTAGAGTGAAGTAACATGGAGTAGAGGGGTGTGGAGTGCTGAAGAATGGAATAGAGTGGCATAGAGTAAATGTAAATGTAAATGTGTTTGTATTTATATAGCACCTTCTACCCTGAGGTCTCGTAGCGCTGTACTCATACCACTGTGGAATCCTTCCTGGCTTTCCTGTGAAATGTCCACTCCTGGGCACCCCCAAGGTGAAGCAAGGCATCCAAGCGCTGCTGGGGCCGTACAGAGTACAGTGGCACAGAATGCAGTGGAGTGATGTTGAGTAGATAAGAGTGGAGTGGAGCGGCCTATAGTGGAGTACAGTGGAGTGGAGTGGCAGAGTAGACTGGGGTAGAGTTGAGTGGACTGGCATAGAGTGGAATGGCATAAAGTAATGTGAAGTGACAAAGAGTGAAGCAGAGTAGAGTGGAGTGGCATGGCGTAGAGTGGTGTGGAGTAGAGTGAAGTAGCGGTGCATAGTAGAGTGGAGTAGAATGCAGTGGCACATAGTGCAGCGACGTATAATGCAGCATTGTATAATGCAGTGGCATAGATTATAGTGATGCAGAGTAGAGTAGAGTGGCCTAGAGTGCAATGATGTAGAGTGCAGTGGTGCAGAGTAGAGAAGAGTGGCATAGTGTGCAGTGGTACACAGTGTAATGGCGCAGAGTACAATGACATAGAGTGCAATGGCCTCAAGGGTGCAGTGTAGAGTACAGTGCCATAGGGTAGAGTGGTGCAGAGTAGAGTGTAGTGGCTTGCAGTAAAGTGGTGTAGAGTAGAGTGCTTTGATGCAGAACAGAGTGCTGCAGAGTAGAGTGGCATAGAGTGCAGTGGCATAGAGAGGAGTGATGTAGAGTGTATTGGTGTGGAGTCCAGGGGCATAGAGTAGACTGGTGTAGAGCAGAGTGGCATAGATAGCAGTAGCGTTAAATACAGTGGTGCAGATAGGAATAGAGTGGCGTGGAGTGAAGTAGAGTGGAGTGAAGTAGAGTACAGTGACACAGATTGCATTGGTGTACAGTAGAATAGAGTGCAGTGGCGTAGTGTGGTGCAAAATAGAGTGGCACAGAACACAGCATCGTAGAGTGCAGTGGCATAGAGTAGAATGGTGCAGAATCAAGTAGAGTACAGTGGGGTAGAGTGGAGAAATGCAGAGTAGAGTGCAATGGCATAGAGTGGAGAAATGCAGGCTGGAGTGCCATAGAGTGCATTAGTGTAAAGTGCGGAAGAGTGGCGCAGAGTAAAGTGCAGTGGTATAGAGTGCAGTGGTTTAAAGTAGATTGGCATAGAGTTCAGTCGCAAGAATTTAGTGTTGTCACAGAGTGCAGCAGTGTAGAACAGTGTGGAGTAAAGTGCAGTAATGTAGAGTGCAATGGTGTGGAGTGGAGTAGAGTACAGTGGGGTAGTGTAATGGTATTGAGTGGTGTAGGGTGTGGAGGTTTAGAGCACAGTGGTGTAGAGTGCATTAGGAAAAAGTAGAGTGGTGCAAAGTAGAGTAGAGGGTCATAGAATGAAGTGGCATAGAGTATAGTGGTATAGTGTGGAGTGGTGCAGAGTAGAGTACAGTGGCACAGAGTGCAGTTGGGCAGATTAGAGTGTGGTATAGTTCAATGGAGGAGAGTGCAGTGTTGTGGAGTGTTGTAGAGTGCAGTGGTGTAGAGTGGAGTGGCATGGACTGCATTGACATAGAGTGCAGTGACAGAGTAGATTGGTGCAGAGTAGAGCAGGATAGAGAGCATTGGTGTACAGTACAGTCATGCAGAGTAGAATAGAGTGGTGTTGAGTGCAGAGTGCAATTGTGTAGAGTGCAGCGGTGTAGAGTAAAATGTTGTAGAATAGAGTATAGTGGAGTAGAATGCAGTGGTGCAGAGTAGACTGGTGTAGACTGCAGCAGTGTAGAATGCAGTGATTTAGAGTAGTGTGGCATATAGGGCACTGGCATAAAGTGAGTGGTGCATAGCAGAGAGGTGTAGAGTGAAGTGGTGTAAATTGCAGTGGCACAGAGTGGAGTAGTGCAGAGTAGAGTGCAGTGATGCAGAGTCAAGTGGTGTAGAGTGGAGTGGCATGGTGCAGAGTAGAATGCAGTGGCGTGGAGTGGTGCAGAGTAGAGTGGAGTGTCGAAAAGTGGAGTATGCATGGTATGGTAGCGCACTGCCATTACATACAATACATTTTCAATTGCTATGACCACTACATTTGCACAGATATACAGTTTTACTGATAAAAGTATGCAGCGGACAAACAATAGTGTGTGGAAATGTCATCACTTAGTGTATTGATCATATTAAAATATTTGTTTCCACCATACTTCAGAATTACAAAAACATGTGATTCATGTGTCCTTTCCTAACTCAGATATATTCTGAAATATCTGCAAAGTTAATTTACAGACATTCCATTTTTTGTGTGCTACAAAAAAGCTTTTCCTTTCACAGCAAAACTGTCACATATCGTTTCACAGCAAGATTTGTACATAAACCTCCTCATTTTAGAAGTCAGAGAAAGAAATGTAAACACCAACCTCCCTGGAAGACAGCGCCTGACATTTGACCTCGGTCTTTGAATGCCCAGCAAATGTGATAAGATAAGAACAAGATTTAAATGCCTGTTTACAGAGAGCGAGCACGTGCAAGAATACACTTAATAGGATATGCTCCACCGGAGACAAAAACTCAAGCTTGACAGCATAGAACAAATAAGTCAGCAAATAGAAAGCAAGCAAATGTGAGTTACAAACCATAAAGCCAATAGTAAGCAATGGACGCAATGCATTTCTAGGGAAGCTTTCCGAATATCCCCATTACGTCTTTAGAAAACCAGAACGCAGTGCTGTCTGGTAGACTTCCAACTAAAGTGATGTAAAAATGCAGTTCATTTCAGTGGGAGTGGCTCATCCAACGTGTCTGTCAGGGTGGTTCGACTATTCGAGAAGCTAGGAAGGAACTGAATGGCGTTAAGTAAAAAATGTAATCTAATGGTCATATGCCGGACTCCAGATTAAATAATTTTAGTTTATGTAATGAGCACCCCTAGAAGAAGAATATAGGGTTTTATGAACTTTTAGCTTTTATTTGTGTAATGTTGGATGGACAGGTAAAAAAACGTTACTGTTTAATGTTCATTGATGGTTTTAGGTGTACGTGTATGTATATTGTATAAAGCAAAAAACGTTTATTGGTGGACATGCCCATTTTCTGTATTCCATCATCAACACTCCTCGCCCCCCAACTTCCATGCCCATTTGTCTTCTCTTCCCTTACACTTCCCCCTTAATTTAAGTATGCACACTTTTTTATATTACAATTTCTTTTGTTGATGAAAATATATTTAAACTGAACTGAAAGGGGCAGTGAGAAACCCAGGCAGAAAGAGGTACAGCATAGAAAAGACATAGGGAAGCTAAAGGAGAAGAGAGTGAAAAGCAATGCAGATAGGAGGAGGAAGAGACAAAAAAGCAGAAGAAAGAAAAATGAAATTAGAAAAAGAGGGCAGGAGAGAGCAAGAAGTATCTATATATTTAGTAAAGAAGCAAGTAAGTAATGAAAGAGAGAAATTGCAGAGTAGAAGAAGAGGAAGCCAGTCAGAGAAAAAACATGTATAGAAGACACAGCAGCTAAAGGTATGGAATGAAAAGGGAGAACAAAGGATGCTTAAAATGCACAATTGTTTATTTAGCTAAATAAACAATAATAGTGCATTTTTAAAACACAAGTTAACAAAAATCACACTTCCTATCAAAAACAAATAGAAACGCATGAGGTCCCTTTACAACTCCACAGGGACACATAGTAGCAGTCTGTGGTACTGCACCCCATAAAGACAGTGCTTTCACTTAGAATAACATGGGGAGAGCAGCGAGGTGGTCAGCACAGTGAATGGCAGGGAGTTGGACAACATGGGGGGAGGGCCACAACGAGGAGGGCAGCATGACATGTTGGATTGATAAACAGCTGTGCATGAGTATTATCACAGGTTCACTTTAAGACGTGATGGGGAAGGGGGAGATGCATGAGGGCGGCACAAGGGAATTGTGGGAGAGAAGTTAATGAAGGAAAGATGACAGCATGGGATATTAAGTCACTGAATATAACAGGCATTGGCGGGTGGTTACGGCCATACTCAATACCGGCCCCCTTTGCTTCTTGTGCCCGCCCCCTACTCTGAGCATCTGCCCACTGTTCTCCAAACATCTCCCCAGCACGGTATTCTTTCTCATGCATTGTCATTTGGTGACAGCCTGTTTTGTGATATCAATATGCACAGTGACGTCTGCAGCAAACGCGGCAGGCAGTTACGCTAGATTAGGGTACACGTAAAGGGAATACTTATTAATTAACGTTCACAGACACATAACTTAATAGCGGCTAACCCATGCTCATTTGAAAGAAGTCTGGCAAATTTGTTGCTTCCGTTTCTATAAATATATAGCTGTAGATATACAAACTAATTGCTAAAAATCAAGCTTGCAATAAAATGTAGACTCAACTTCCCTCTAAAATCTTACTAAAAAGGAAAAGTAATAATAGATATTTGCAAAAAAAGGGATCAGTTTTGTGATTAATTGACACCCAGAGCACCATTTAAATATGCCCGTCAACGTAGGGCGCTTTAGCTTTCTACAATAAAGTAAATAAATACAAAAAAGGTGGCGGCCGCCCGCATTTCTTATCTGTTTATTTACTTTTGTTGCATTCGCTGCACACCACTCTTTAGCTTTACACATGTGAAGCTAAAGCACGGCGTGCTGTGATTGCTACAAAGGTAAATAAATAGAAAAGAAAGATGGGCGGCTCAGGAAATAAATAAAGACAAGCAGAAGGGAGGAGGTGAAGACAGCTGCAGCCTGAAGAGAGGGCTTGTCGGGGAAGTGCAGTCGGGGAAAGGGCTGCTGTGCCTGCAACTAAAGCTCTGACAAAAGTATTTAAGAAAAGAGTGACTGAAAATAAAACGTACAGAGTAAAGTCACATGTAACAGGGGCAGTCCTCATGGGAGGTTACAATAGTAGAAAAGGAGGGACTAAAGAGGTACTACTAAAGATATTAACCAAAGAAAAAACAGTATTTCCAAAAGACCGTCAAAGGAGCCAATTAAACACATGGGTGGAACATGGACGGAGCTTAAAGCCCATATCTTGAATACAGCATGTCTCGAAGAGAGAGCGTTACCGCTCTCTAGGCAAGACCTAAAAAAACACTCCTTAGTAAACTAAGGAGACCATCCATTCCCCAAATAATGTTGGATGGATGAGGCAAACCTAAAGATAAAGCATGCCGCCTGAGATGGTGAGTGAAGGTATGCCTTGATTTTTATACATTTTTATAAATCTTTATGAAATCAACACATGACACATTAGTGTGCCATCTTAGTCAGACACATCAACTGGCAGTACCCTTACATTCTGTTTGCATGTTTTGGATTATTCAATTCAACGAGTATAAAATAACTCTACGCATCACAGGGCATAATAGAATTGTATTTCTTGCAAGAAGCATGTGTTAATTCCTTTGTAAGGCTGGGCATGGGAGGAGGATCATACATTTGCTTTTTCCTGTAGTGGTTTTGTTAAAAAAAGAAATAGAAATAAACAGTCTTTCCTCTTTCAAAATAAAGCTGCTATACCATTCCATGATCTAGATCATGAATGTGCATATGATGTTGATGCAAATCATTGTGAGTTAAAGGGTGCGCAATCTGCACAAATAGTTATGGTAGTTATATGACATTGGAAAAGCAAACATTGGCAAAGTGAATAGGTCGCACATTTGTGACCTTTTGGCAATGTTATACAGCACTGGCAAGTTGCTGTGCAGCATAGCCAAAAGTAAAAAAAAATAGCAATGATGTGCATGCAGTGCAGTGTCATTATGTAGGTGTGCACATGCGTCATTACACACGCGCGTACACAACAATGATGATGGTACCATTTCATTATTCACCAATCCAAAGTGGATATTTAAATAACAAGTTAAAATGAAGCAGTGCAAAAGCTTTTGTTTCTCATTTAAGGAGGGGGTGACAGCAATTTTCGGGCTGCTCCTCCCCTCAGAAAGCAATTAAAAAAGACAGGGGGTGGTGGGGAAGAAACAGGGAGGGGGTGGGGGAGGGGAAAAGGAGAATACTCTGAAAGTAATACCGGGGCAGAGCGAGAACCACATAAGCGAGAAAGCAACACGTAGTGTGGAGGGACGCAAGTAGTTTAGCAGGTGAGAAGCACACAAGACAGAGCTTGCAACATAAGTAAGGCAGAAACATGAAGAGTGAGGCGAGTATTTGGCAGGAGGAGAAGCAAACGATGGAGACAGATGAAAAACTAATGCACCCTAATGGAGTGCTTAAACAAGAAGAGACAAGTTAATCCCCTAAAACTGAGCAGTGGAAGGATAGAAGTCAGCCAGTCAGAGAGATGGTACAGATGCTATGCTCCAGGGGAGGGACTAAAAGACGAGGTGGACAACCTGGGACGAGGAAAGCTATCAAATAAGAAAAAGCAAATGAGTTACAATAAAGGCAACCAATGTTCTGAGCGGTGCCACTCGCGCCTAGGGGCGTGGCGCCCTTAGTGGCATCTCGAGCGGGAGCCAGCATGGTTGTCATCAAGGTAGAAAGGGGACAGGGGCAAGACAAGTTAGACGAGGTGGAAAGTGAGGCGTGCCAACGCAAGGACAACATCATTGGAGAGGCAGGGTCGAACTCTCCCCCGAAGGTACAAAAGCAGGGGGAGAGGCGGAATTAATCCTCTTTGTCCTTTCAAAGCAGCTCCGGCGGCAGCGGACCAACGATGATTTACCCACCCACCCATCCCTGCACATAAGGACGAGTACGGTGGGGTCCCAGGCAAGAAAAGGGTGTGGACTTCCTTTTTGGCATTAACTGGCTGACCCGGGTCAGGGTCAAGCATTCATTGTGGGGCTCTGGGCTGGCTGGAGGGGGGACTGACCTGCTGGTGGTCCTGGCCTACCCAGGATGCCGGTGTGTATGTCTAAGAACATTGGAGGGGGTATACCCCGGTACGGTGGGGCCAAGGCGGAAGCGGTGCCCCGGTGATAGTATCTCTCTCTGGGAGGAAGACTAGCACGGAAAGTTACAACTGAAACAGTGCGAGTTGGGGCCTGCTGGCACAACAAGCACAGGGGGCCATGACGAAGAGGTATGGCCATGATTGGATTGTAAATAATGTTGTGTATACCTTTGCCGTTGAAGAAAATGGGCAAGTACCTTAATCAAAATGAATAAAGGATTACACTGCTTTGAGATTTAATAAAAGACTACGCAGTGAACGACAAACCAACCTGCTTCACGTCTTTTATGTGGCCACATGTTTTGGGGGGAGGCGACTCGCACGATATATGCACACTAAGCAATGTGACGGCTCTAAACCACTGTAAGATCTTGCAATAGGTCTTTTGCTTGCGCTGTTGGGTATGCTCCACCTAAAAAGGATGCTGTCTCAACATTTCTTCAGAAGGAGCATCATAAATCAACAGAGCCCTCTTGTGGCCATTTGATAAAACTGCTAAGACTTCTCGGACAGAGGGAGATGGATGAGCAAAGGAAGCAAATACAGCAACCGGTGGCGCAGAGATGCTTAAGCGGGCATGGCCAACTGCAACCGATGGCCTTTTAATTAGTATCCCACTAAATAATGATTTGTTTTTATATTTGGGCTCTTGTGTCTGCAGGCTTGCAGAAAAAGGCTCATAAATCAATCTATGGGAGGAGCCGGGAAGAGCTGAGAGTAGGAGGTCAAGAGCTGCTAAGTGAGCTGCACTTGGGTAAGGAGAGAAAAAAAGAAATTATGACAATTTGATACTAAAAAGAAAACAATGACCAGCAGGTCGAGTGAGCGGGGGGCGGATGTGGTGAAGGGGGCTGAGATAAGATCGAAAAAGTAGTTTGCGAAAAGAAAACATTATGGTAGCTAGAAACTGGGAAGGGGTGAAATTTGAAAGGGTGAAAGGAAGCAACTAAGGCAGCTGTAACCCGCGCAGGTAACAGTGGTGGGCCGCCAGTGTGGAGGCTGGTTTTGGCCCCCTGTAACAAAATCGGCCGAAAACTAGCAAAGAGCTCGCCTGCTCGGTCATCGCCCGTCGAAATCCCCCTTACCCGGCCTCACCACCCTTACCTGTACGGGCCGAGGCTGAACTAGGGAAGGAAATATGAAAGGAAGGAAAGAAAGGTGAAAGGAGAAGTGAAAGGAAGGAACAGTGAAAACAAGAAAGTGTGCAAGGACAAACGGTTGAAACAATGAAAGTGGATGGAGAAGTGAAAGGATCATTTAACAAAACCTTGGAAGGAAGGGTGAAAGGAGGAATGGGTGAATGGGTGGATGGCAGGTTGCCGAAAGGCTGTTAGTATAAATGGATGAAAGAGTAAAAGGATGTATGATTGATGTGTGAAGTAATCAGACAGTGAATGGATAGAATAATGAAAGGATGGATGGATGGATAGATGGTTGCAAGTATGGATGCATGAGTGGAAGGATAGATGAATGTATAAGTGAACCGATGGATGAAATGTCAATGGAATGATGGAATAATGAAAGGATGGGGTAAATGGCCAAAGAATGGATGGATGGATGGAAGGGTGGGAGGATGAATGGATAGATTGGAGGATGTGAAGGTGAAGAGAACTAATCTAGGAAATGTTGGTCTTACTGTTTCTCTCATTCGGTGTCGATAGATTTTTGGTTCAAATTAATTTCCTGGCTACTTCCTCGATAACAACCGGCCGCTGATCAGGAGAGTGTAGTAGTTAGAGCACCAGTAGTAGAAGCAGCAGTAGTAGTAGTATAAATAGTAAAAGTCGCAATAACAGCTGGTGCTGTCAGTTTGCATGCATTAGGTGTTTTGCTAGCTACATGCTGGCTGTGTGGCTGCAGCAGTTCTGGCTAAATAGAGAAAGAATGGGGAAAACAGAAAAGGGTGAATGAGTGAGAAGCATGCAGAGCGCTATGTACACAAACTTTTTGTAATTGAATAGTATTTCAATAGTGCTCGCTATATTATTCTTGGAAGGAAAGGAGGTCGGGAATGATTTGTCAGGGTTGACATTTGTGTCTTGTGTGGTTTGCACAGCAGGGACAATAACCACTTGAGCTATCAAAGGGTTATAAAAGCTAACGACACGCAAGCAGAGCAGCGTAATTCATCTTTTTAATTTATGAGGAATAACTAGGAAGTCATTTTTGAAGTCGTTTCAGGATTGCCATCTAGGGTCACTCCTGCGACCTCTGGCGTGCCCTTGCAACTCCAAACCGTGCAAACTCTCAGGTCTCAGAGGTGAAAAAAGCCGAGTCAAGAACAGAAGGTAAACAGTGCCCTAATAAACAGGGTTTACTTTTTGCAGCTCTCACTGAGAAAATAGACTTTGGGTGAAATAAATGCATTCAGCAGTGCAGCACTCTTTAAAATACATTCTAAAATGAACAACTGAAAAATACACATTTTATAAAACTTGTTGCCATGTTTCATTACTGTGAATAAATCAATAGCAAGCAAATGCAAAGCCAATAATTCAGGTTTTAGCAAGCTTGTATTTTTAGGTCGAGGACCGGAAATGCTGGCTTGCCAGCTTCCGGTGGGAGATTTAATGATTTTGAGTACGGGGCTTGAACCCGCCTCCGTAGTCCACCTCTCCTCCATTGGCTGGCTTCCTAAACGGAGGCCAGCCATTGGAGGAGAGAGGTGTCACTCGAAACAAGCTCCGTCTCTTTCGGATTCGGGGGCGTACATTTTGCTGTTCTTTCGCCAGTGACGTCACCCGTCACTCAAAACAACAAATACACGCCCCCGAATCCGAAATTTGTGCAGCTTTGCCGGCCGCCATTGCTCCCCGACCGCCTGACGCCACAGACATGCACAAGGCACACGTTTCACCAGCCAGCAGTCCCTGCAATGCCCAGCAACCTCCGCAGTGCAGTGCAGCCCAGCTCCACCAGCGTCAGACCCCTGCTCCACGGCACCCAGCACTCATCTCAGGTGGGCGTCACAGCACAGGGAGGCTCCGGCAGGTTCCTCGCTTCCCCAGTTCTTCCTCTTGATCTCGCGGCCAGGCCCTGTGCTGCTGCTGTGGAGGGGGCTGCCCGCCGCCCTGGCCGCCGCGCGGGCCATGTGTGCAGTGTGCCGGATAAAGGCTAATTGAAATAGCGGTGGCGCAGATGGGAAAAGCGCTCTTGAAATTGGATCTTCTGCGCTGCTGCCAGAGCCCTAACACAAAGGAAACGTTTTTCATTTCCCTTCACGAGCCCGTCATGCAGCGGGTCTCCGGCAGCTCTCGAGTTTCACTTACCGGAGTGTCAGTGGTAGACATTCGCTAATGGAGACGCTCGCTTGTCACTGCGGAGCCGTGGCCGCATTAATAGAGCGTGCAGTGTATTTTGGTGGTGAGTTAGTTTGTCATGACATTGTAAAGAACAAAAGGGGTAGAGCTTATTAAAAGCAAATGGCACATTGTCTGCTCGGTTAGTTCTTCTGTCTCCATAACCCCAGCTTTATTTCCCTGATCAAGTATATTTCCTGCTTCTTCGCTTGCTTATAAATATTGCATAGTCATGGGAAGAGGCAGACGTGAAGTTTCTCTTGGACATTTACTACCGAGGGCTCTGGGGCCTTGGAGGCGTCGGGGGTGTAGAAAGACCTCACAGGAGACTACCTCAATTCACCTGGGTGTGCTATTACGTACTTCCTTATTCTAGGCACCCGTTCACCCTGCTCTCCACTTCCTCCTTTGCCGCCGGCCCCCCGGGGTTGCCTTGCAGCGGGCATGTCCGCCCCGGGCAGCGGTGACGAGGTTGCTTCAGCCGCTGGCGGGTCCCCGGCGCCCCCAGAGCGCCGCGAGTACCTCTTCACGGTGCTGGTGATCGGAGAGCTGGGTGTGGGCAAGACCAGCATCATCAAGCGCTATGTGCACCAGCTCTTCTCGCAGCACTACCGCGCTACCATCGGCGTCGACTTCGCCCTGAAAGTGATCAGCTGGGACAGCAGGACGGACCATGGTGCCTCTGCAGCTGTGGAACATCGCAGGACAGGAAAGGTTTGGCAATATGACACGAGCATACTACAAAAAAGCAGTAGGTGCCTTTATCGTTTTTGACGTGACCAGAGGGTCCACATTCAAAGCCATCATGAAGTGGTCATTTTAGCACGCAAACCCGGGCATGGGACTAACGAGTTGGAAAGAAAAGTACGGTTAAATGTTACAGATCGGACTAAATACACGCCCCTGGTCTCCCTCTCTCATTCCTTTTTAGCCCTCCCTCCTTCCCTGGTCTCTCGCCCTCCCTCGTGCGATTATTCTCGTCCCCAGCCGCCCCCACACTGCGCGGAGTTGATCACATCTGCAGCCCTGCGATTATTCTCGTCCCAGCCGCCCCCACACTGCGCGGAGTTGATCACATCTGCAGCCCCTGGCTCGCTCACACATGACACCCCAGTAATCCTCATTAGAGCTCCGGAGGGCGCGAAACAGACCCTGGGCGGGAAAACGAACAGTGCAGAGGACTGCGGAGGAGGAATGCTGGGTATCCCAAGGGACTTCGGGTTTCAGTGTCATCACTGCACAGGATACAGAGCATCCCAAGGGATGCCTGTTCTTTCGTCTCACTGCACAGGATACACAGCGTCTCGAGGCAGGTCTATCCTTGCGTCTCACTGCACCACTGCATGGGATACAGAGTCTTTCAAAGCATGTCTATCCTTGAGTCTCACTGCACGGAGTGGACAGAATCACTGCATCACTACGCGGGATACAAAAACGTCTATTCTTCCGTCTCACTGCACGGGATACAGAGCATTTCAAGGCAGGGGTACCTTTGCGTCTCACTGCGCAGGATACGGAGCCTCTCGGGGCAGTTCCATCCTCGAGTTTCACTGCACGGACCACACAGCCTCAGAACATCACTGCTCACGGGTATTTTGCACCTTCTCGCCTGCTATGGCTGGGCCACTCACTACCTGGGTATTCAGAGTTTCTGGAAACGGGATTCCACGCCTCTAAGGTGTGGATAATTAAAGCTGCTCCTTTTACCGTGTCAGGCCTCAGAAAATCCAGTTCGCATACAGAAGCACTGGACATTGTGCTCTTATGATCTACTACGCAGCACATGGAGGCAGCACCTTTTACCACAACATCCACCTCCACTGAACAGGTGGCGCGCAATTTCACCCATGATCGAGCTCTCGAGAAGTGGAGCAGATATTTCTGAGGCATGCTGGTTGGACAGGGTGACCTATCACGATGCCAGAGCCCACCAGGCTTCCGGAAGCTCTGGCCCACGTAAGCCTCGCGGACCACGGCTAGCATTTGGTCATGTACATAAAAGAACATGGCCAAAAAACAGCAAACAAAATATGAGCAAACATGAAATTGTACTAAAACCTAAAAAAAATACTTTCTGTGCCAAAAAACGCAATTTACTATTTCGAAAATATCGTCTTAGTATGTATCCGGAAAAAAACACTGGCATTTGAATCTACATTATGTAATCTCATACTCACTGATTTCTCATCTTTTCCCTTATATGTGTCTAACACTGTTACTTATGGAGGCGAGCTAGTGCAGCATATGAGGTGCAAAGGAGAGCTCCTGTAACAGTACAGAGGTGGTCTGGAGTAACGTTCCAAGCCCAGTGATGAGCTGATGTATCTTATCAAGTACAGAGTTCGTGCTACTTGTCAAGGTACAGAGATGTGCAACACACCAGCCACTGAGGTGATTTACTGTGCTACATGTTAGCATACACAAGTGAACGTGTATTATCTATTAAGGAAGGGAGCTGAACCGATGCAACTTTCTAAAGCACCGAGGTGAGCTAGTATTATACAGCAATGTACACACATTACATATTCAAGAACAGTAATTGGGTGCTATTAATAAACAAGGTACACAGATGAGCTGGTATTAAATAATAAGACATAGAGAGGAGCCAACGATGTAAATCAAGATATAAAAGTAATTGAACGAAGCATATCAAAGTATAGTGGTAAACTGGTGCTACATATCTGGATATAGAAGTGAACTAATTATGCATATCAATGTACAGTGAGGACTGGTGCTAAACTATGGCATAATAATTTAGCAAGATATGCTGGTGCAACATATCAAGGCATAGAGGGGAGCTGAGACTGCGTTTTGAAGAATGAAGGTGAGATGTCCTACTTATCAATGTACAGAGATCAACTGGGATTACATTTCAATAAATGAAGGTGAGCTGTCCTACGTATCAATGTACAGAGATGGACTGGGATTACCTATCAGTGAATGAAGGTGAGCTGTTCTACATATCAATGTGTGGAGGTGAGATGAGATTATATATCAATGAATAACGGTGACATGCAACATATAGTATGCGTCAATATCTGGGAGGCTGTCCCCCTGGCTGTGCTTGCTCTCCGGCCCCCTGGCTGTGCTTGCTCTCCGGCCCCCTGGCTGTGCTTGCTCTCCGGCCCCCTGGCTGTGCTTGCTATCCTGCCCCCTGGCTGTGCTTGCTCCCCTGCTCCCTGGCTGTACTTGCTCCCCTGCCCCCTGGCTGGGCTTGTTCCCCTGCCCCCTGGCTGTGCTTGTTCTCCTGCCCCCTGGCTGTGCTTGTTCTCCTGCCCCCTGGCTGTGCTTGCTCTCCTGCCCCCTGGCTGTGCTTGCTCTCCGGCCCCCTGGCTGTGCTTGCTCTCCGGCCCCCTGGCTGTGCTTGCTATCCTGCCCCCTGGCTGTGCTTGCTCCCCTGCTCCCTGGCTGTGCTTGCTCCCCTGCCCCCTGGCTGTGCTTGCTCCCCTGCCCCCTGGCTGTGCTTGTTCTCCTGCCCCCTGGCTGTGCTTGTTCTCCTGCCCCCTGGCTGTGCTTGCTCTCCTGCCCCCTGGCTGTGCTTGCTCTCCTGCCCCCTGGCTGTGCTTGCTCTCCTGCCCCCTGGCTGTGCTTGCTCCCATGCCCCCTGGCTGTGCTTGCTCCCATGCCCCCCGGCTGTGCTTGTTCTCCTGCCCCCTGGCTGTGCTTGTTCTCCTGGCCCCTGGTGTGTGTGTGTGGCTGGGTGTGTGTGGCTGTGTGGATAGCTTTTTTTGTAGGTGGCTCTATGTGTGGGTGGCTCTGTCTGTGTGAGGGTGGCTCTGTGTTGGTGGATCTATGTGGGTGGCTCTGTGTGTGTGTGTGTGGGTGGCTTTGTGTGTGTGGCTCTGTGTGGGTGTAAATGCAATAGGTCATGCATTTGCGAGCGATTAAGCTATTGGCATTGTAAATGACAATGCCATTTATTTAACGATTAAGCTATTGGCATTGTAAATGACAATGCCATTTATTTATGATTAAAAAAAAAAGTAATGAGCAATGCCAATAGCTCTACCTTTAATAATGCCGAGACCATTGCATTGTAAATGCTTGTTTCTTATTATAGCAAGGATATGCCACAAACAAACAAGATAAAACGTAGTGCCTAAACAAGCTTAAATAAAAAGTAAATAAATCACAGTTGTAAACAATTTCAATAGAACAGTATGGGTCTTTCCTAGCAGGCAAGCCTACTTAAAATAGAATGGGAACCTTTTTTTAGTTTTAATGCATGTCACATAAAATATTTGTAGGAAGCTGGCTCTCTACGTGGTGTGCTAAAAAAGAAATACACCGTGCAGAGCGAAAAGGGAATCCCCAATTACACACAGAGGTTAACGCAGTTAATTCTAATGCTCTTTTTGTGGTAGTGTGGGCCAGCAGTTAGGCTTATCAGAGTGTAGTGCTAAGCATTTGTTGTACTCACAGAGGCAATAAATGACACACACACACTCAAGAATAAGTCTGAGACCAATTTGCAAGAATAAAAGTCGATGTGTATGTATTTTTTAAGACCAAGGACCCAGTTCTATGGTAAGTATTTTCAGAGTTACGATTCTTCAAAGTTCTGAAAGTATATCAATTTTGTCACAATTACGCACCATAGGAATCAATGGGGAAAAATGCATATAAAACCAGGCAACGCTTTCACAAAGTTCACCTCATCGTTTTATGTTGATGTTGGGACCAGGTCTAAAGTCCCAGCAGGAGAAGTGCAGGCGCGTCCCAGAAGGGGGGAGCAGAGTGCTGAGGATCTTGGAAATGGTGCGCAAAGACGTAGGGGATCACTTGAAAATGCACTTCACAGGTGGACTAACAGGTAAGTCCAGTGGGTCTCCTTGGTGTGGGGAGGTCGCAAGGGCCTAGGGACCATGAGAGCAGAGCTGGTTAGTTGGTACTGGGGCCAGTGGCGTCAGGTGCTGAGCAAACAGGTGAGCTGGGCGGGGTGCGTCTTAAGGGTCCTCGCTGTAAGGAGCAGGCAACTTGGAGAGGCGGCCTAGGGATAGCTGGGCCACTAAGGAAGTGGGTCTAGGATGTGTCAACAGCCCTCAACGAGTGAATGCTTCTGGTGCTTTGGGAATCCGAAGTGGACTCTTCTTCTTGATTTTTAGCGTTGAGGGTCCGGTACCCCGGGTATTGGGATGCCGCGGCTCTGGTTGGTCCTAGTGTCTTTAAACTTGGTTGAGAGGCAGCTCTTACCCTATGGAGCTATTGTTCCTCTTCTTGCTTGGGTGCTTCATTGAGGTCTTCATGGAGCAACAAGTCGACAAACCTTCACTCCAAGGGAGCGTTTCAGTGATTTCTCAAACGCTGTAGATGCTCCAGGTGTCTTGGAGTCCTTTCAGGGTTCAGGACGACACAGCAGCAGCGATTGTCGAGTCCTCCCTGCAGCTGGCAAGGTTTGCCACATTTTCTTTCTGCAGCAGGGCTTCTGGTCTTGCGTAGCAGGTATTTCGTCCCGGTCTTCTTTTGTCCGATGAATCTGAGGTTCAGGTCTCTGGAGTAACCTAAATACTGAATTTAGGGTTGTTACAAGGGGAGACAAGTAGTAGTCATTGGGCTACTTACCTTTTAGGGTGTCTACACCCTCTAGTGACCACCTCCTGTAGGAAGAAGTCACTGCCCTAGCCCTGGTTGGAGGTTTTCTTACCATCTCAAAATGGTGGAATTTCAGGAAAGGGGGTGCAGGCTGAGGGGAGTCCTCATCCTAGTCTTGGCCTCCCCCGCTATCTGGAGGTTTCTGGGTTGGATTTCAAAGTCGGCAATGCCTTTGAAGCTTCCAGCCTGGAAGGAGGCTGGAAACACCCCCACCCAGAGCAGGTATTGTTGCTGTCCTCTGAGAGCGCTGTTATATTTTTAAAGTGTGGCGTATACCCTAAGGCGCTTTAGCGCTAGCTCTGCACTTCATTGCCTACTGGTGAAACGTTCATAGGACAGAACATGAGTAGTTTACATGGTCGATGAAAACAGCCAGGTTTTTAGCTGCTTTCTTAAAGTCCTGAGGCTTTTGTGTGATCTAAGATGAAAAGGCATTTGGTACCAAAGAATGGAGGCAGCAGGATCAAAACTTCTACCTCGCTATAAGGTTTTGACAATCTTGGGAATTTCCATAGTCATAGAATGGGTGGAGAGCAAATTTCTTTGGTTGTGCCAGGATTTTTTTTCCCTCACGTAGGCTGGGGACTGCCCATGCCAGGCCTTGTGGGCCATGCAGAGTGCTTTAAAAACCATCCAGCACTTGATTGGCAGCCAGTGTAGCTCCTTCAGCACCGTAGCTACCAACTAGTTTTTCTTTACATTTTTCAGCAGCCGAGCTGCTGCGCTTTGCAGTCTTTGAATCTAAGTTAACAGTCCTTGTTGCATGCCTAGGTAGATGGTGTTGCAATAGTTTAAAGGTGGTAGTATTATGGAAACCACCACCATAGTTTGAAGGTCTGGGAGAATGAAAGGTAGCACTTAAAAAAAAAAGATTTTCAACTGATAGATGCAGGATGAGATCGGATGGTTGGTCTGTTTCTTGAAGGTGAGTTTCGAATAGATAATCACTCCAAGATTTCTTACTTTGGAAACAGGAGAGGGAAGTGGGCCAAGGTTGACAGGCCACCATGATGAGTTCCAAAAGGATGAGTCTGCTCCAAGGACCTCAGTCCTATCGGAAATCAGTTTCAGACACTGAATATCAATCCAGCTGACAATGGCTGACATGCAGGTTCTGAATCTCATGACTACTTACTCCTTGTTGGTGTGGTTGAAGATTACAAGTTGCATTTCATCAACATATGATACTGTGTTGAAACCAAAAGATCTAATCAGGTCAGCCAATAGGGCAACATATATATTAAACAGTGTGGGGCTTAATGATGATCCCTGTGGGACCCCAAACTGCAAAGAGAAGTCTTGGAAATAAAATCTCCGCAAGAGACAAATTGCCTTTGTCACTGAAATAAGATCAGGAGACCCAGCGCATTGTCCCTGTCGCTGTGTCAGAACTTTGTGAGCAACAGTGTTAAACGCTGCGGTTGGATCCAAAAGGATCACCGCAGCCTTGCCACCTGAATCCATTATTCCCTGATTTTCCTCCGCTACTGCAACTAGGGACGATTCAGTACTATCGGAGTTCCTGAAGCTGAATTGTGAGCTATCCAGAATCCCACTCTGCTCCAAGGAGTTGAAGAGGGCCGTATTGACATTTTTTTCAATCTTTTTTGCTGGAAATGGTAGTCTGGAAACAGGGCAGTAGTTTTTCAGCATTGCCTGGAAAAATGGTCGAAAAAAACATGAATGTGGCATTATCAGACACATTGAGAAACATGCCTTTCTGGACGCCCCTCAGTTTGGCTTCAGAAAGCACCACAGTACTGAACTGGCACTGATTTCAGCATCCGAACAGATTAGGCAGACAGTCGATGCAGGGGGTTCGGCAGCACTTGTGCTACTAGACCTCTTTGCCGCATTTGACACTGTCAACCATGAAAAACCATTGGAAATCCTTGAGAGAATAGGCTTCAAGGGTAAAGCTCTTACGTTACTGAGATCATTCCGGACTAACCGGGAACAGTTTGTGGCTCTTTTGGAATTTAAATCACCTAATTTCACACTGCCATGTGGAGTTCCACAGGGATCATCTTTGAGCCCCACCCTCTTTAATATCTATGTGGCTCCTCTGGCAAGGCTAATCCGATCTCTGGGGTTTTCAGCAATTTCCTACGCTGCCGATACCCAGATTGTGGTCTCAGTGACAGGCTCGCCTTCAAACACAGCAGCACAGTTTTATAGCTGGCTTCGTCAGGTGGGGGACTGGATGGCCTCAAATTGTTTGAAAAGGAATTCCAGGAAAACCGAGGTCCTACTCTACGGCAACAACACTAATTTCTGGTCCCCTGCTCTGTGGCCTTCGGAGTTGGTCATGCTACTCATCCCTACAAACAGGGTAAAAAAACCTGGAAGTCACTTTTGACTACATGTTCTCCTTTGAGGGCCATGCAAACCAGGTCACCTCTGTATCTCTCTGTACACTAAAACTACTTAAAAAGATCCTTCCATTTATCCCCGTTAATTTAAGGAAGCTAGTGGTCTTGGCTCTCATCTTGTCCATTGTCGACTACTGCAATGGTCTTTTCATCAACCTCTGGATGAAATGTCCAACAAAGTTGCAGATTGTGCAAAACGCCGCAGCTGGCTTTTTACTGAACATTCCTAAACACAAATCTGCCTCTGTGGCGCTGAAAGAGTTACACTGGTTACCAGTAAAGAGACGGATTGAGTTTAAGGCCCTCTGTATAGCATTTAAAGCTATTCATGACATAGGACCTGTCTTTTTTAAACAGAATTTGCAACGATACACTCCTGCTCGCCATATACGTTCAGCTCACGAGCACAATCTGGTGATCCCTAGGTTCAGGAAAAGCTACTGGGTTGGGAGAGGTTTTCTGGTCGGTACGACCAGACTCTAGAACTCGCTTCCACAGAAGTCAAAAGATGAAACTCACTTGTTGGCCTTCAGGAAAGCATTAAAGACGTGGCTCTTCAATCTTTGATACTATGTTAAGACCTTTCAACATTTTGGCACCTAATGAGCGAGCGCCCTGACACCCTCAGGTAAATGTATCGCGCTTTATAAATCTCTTTTTCATTTCACTTCAGCATACTGGGATCTAAGGTATCCTTCTTTAATAGAGGAAGGACTGAAACTTTTTTCCAACTTGTAGGAAAAATGCCTGAGTCAGAATATTATTCAATAGAATAGTAAGTGTAGGGGCTAGGTTGTGGGACATAATTTGGAAAATAGTTACTGGGCTGGGGTCTGTAGGACCACCGGATTTGGTGAGTTTGATCACCTGAGCAACCGCATCCATTGTCATGGGGGGGGGGGGGAGTTATTTAACAATGAAGTATCGTTAGCAATGGAGTATCGTTAGTGTGGAGCATGGTACTCAGACTAGGAGTGTGTCCCTGAATTTCTACAATGAAGATCCTATAAACATTCCCTCTGCCTTATTCTTCAAAATTTCTGCTAGGTTGTTTCAGAAAATTTGAGTGGGAAACCAAAGACTTGCATTTGGCAGACAAGAGAGCTGTTTAACAGTTTGAAATAATTTCTTTGGGGAATTACTGGACGTTTTGATTTTCTCTGTAAAGAATGTTGTTTTTTGCGGCTATTATTTCTGCTTTGTACTCCGATAAGAGCTTTTTATATTTTGCTTCCTCTGCCTCTATGTAATTAATCTTCCCTATTTTTTCTTGGTTCCTGCAAAGTCTCTTTAGCTCCTTGAGTTGAGGGGAATGCCATCTTGCTGTTGGAAGAATTCTATAGTTTCTGACCTGTTTGATAGAAGCCAGCACTGTTGCTGCTTTCTCAATCCAGGTGGAGAATTTATCTGCAGACACATTAATCTCCCGCCCATATCCGGTGGGTAAGGGTCAAGAATTACTGCAAACTCAGGTTTGTCTAATTTATGCTAGGGATTGATATTTTTTTACTGTTCCTCAGTCCATCTTCTTCTCCTTGGCAGACAAAGCCTGAAGGGTAAAATTAATCACCAAGTGATCTGACCATGTAATAGGTAAAATACTTTCTATTGAAAGTGCTGTATAGTTAGTAAAGATTGCATCTAAAATGTGATCAGCATTATGTGTTGGAGGGGTGATAACTAATTTGAGAGCAAGTTTAGATATACTGTCAATTAGTTGTCTTTCTTCGTTAGTATTATGTCTCATTGAAATGAAAATTAATGTCTCCTAAAATTTTAACATTTGCAATCTGAACACAATTTTCTAAAAGCTGACAAATCACTTCCAAGATTTTTGCTTTAGCACCTGGTATTCGATAGACCAATATACCATGAAACCCAGTTTGACAATCCAGTTGACAGTTAAATCTAAGAACCTCTGCCTCAGCTAGATCAAACGGTTCACATTTAATATCAAGGTTAACTTTATGCTAAATAACCAGGCTTCCACCCCGTTTCTGCCCGTCCAATCTAAAAGCGATGTATCTTGGTGGAAGGGCAGCTGCTATATCCGGGCCTCATGACTTGTCAGGTCAAGTTTCTGTTAAGAAACACATTTCTGGACTATGGTCATCCAGATACTGAAATATTTTGTGCTTATGTTTTATTGCGAACCTTGTGATCAACAATGAGCAGCTTAATGTGGTAGCTATCTTAGCAGCTTGCTCGGGAAAACAGTTAGGTTTGGGGAAAGATTCCTCGTGAGCTCCTTCAGGTGAGCAAATGAGTCTACAAATAGGGCAACCATACATGGAGTATGTTACATTAAAATTAAATGTCTTACAGGCAGGGTTCTTACCTCCGAGTGCGAGCTGTAGCAGTCGGTCTCCCGGATAGCCAAATAATTGGCCAGAGGTTTTGGCGCCGGCTGCTGTCCAGCTGCAGACGGGTGCAGACAAGCATGCACTATCAGTGCATCCGCTTTGCGCGGATGTGGTTTGTGCATCAATTTGAGTTCCAACATGGGCCATGGCTAGGTTGTTGGCCAATAGCAGCTGTGTGAGCTAGCACTGACAGAGAAACAGTCCAACAACCTCTATCACTTATTCAAGCTCTCTTGAACTTCGGTGACCTACTATTAAATCAATTATGAGAAAGGAAAACCATAAAATTAAAATAAGCAGGTAGCACCTGTGCATTGCCGCAAATTTGGAGCCAGGCATCTCCAGGAAAAAGTCTGACCGCAGTCGGCGTACAAGGAAATAAAAATCAGCAATTAATCATTAAAACACTATTCCAGTCAAAATAGTGATGCAGCCGCTCAGTATGTCTGTTGGTGGCAGGATGATGAAAACTGGCCAGACACCCCACTAGATTTTGGCTAGGTTTAAGGGGACCCTCTAAAAGTGTCTCCTGTGTGAATTTATTAAGAAATCCAATACTGGCATCAGTGAAGATTTATTAAGAAAAGATGTTCAGCACCAAACATCTTAGAAATCAGTGAAACCATCATGGAGCTAGGAAACACGTGTTACAAGTATCCAGCCCATGAACTCTTTATGGCTTCCTATTCACTTACATTATCACAGAATGGACTGGACGTTGTTGAGGCATATCTTCTCATGCTGATATGCCCACACATAGGATATAGTGCACCCTTACATTTTTTTTTACACTTACACCCTGCCTTAGGGCTAAAGGCCTGAGGTAGCGGTGACTTACGTACATCTTATGCAATGTTCGGTGTCATGGCACATAGGGCTGTGTGCCATGTCGACTCTCCGGATTTTCCTGCACCAAGACATGCAGCCTGCAATGGCAGAGTGCACAGCCTGGGTGAGGAGACCTGGGGGGCTCAACAGTGCTGCAGCCCCAGAAGACCCTCTTCGGTACCCATGCCCTAGGGACCAGGGGTCCATTAACTAGAGACTTCCATGGTATCTGGTAGCTGAAGTTGTGCCAATCGTGGTACAGTGTTTTTGGGAAAGAAATCTGGCACTGGGAACCTGGTTAGTAGGGACCCAGTGCACTTTTTCAGTTCAAAATGACATCAGGGATCAGGCAAAACGTGGGGACTAACCATGCAAAAAGAGGCAATTTCTTACAATATGATTGTTATTGGAGCAAAGAAAATGTATTACTGACTCTGAATTACTCTGAATAAATCTAACTTGACACATAAAGATAACTAAAAATAAAAAATGAATAAAGAATGGAAACTAAAAAGAATTGGAAAAGTAAATTATTGGCACACCATCCCTGGATCAATACTGTCAGTTTCAGCACAATGCAGCCAATGGATGGAGTAGGCTGACTCATTGTTTCATGTTGTACACTGCAGTGGGTAGAAGCAACATGTGAATGACTACCAAACAGAATAATGGATGAAGAGACCTGACCCAAAGCACATGTATGTGTATATGTGTGTGTACATACATATATATATATTTACACTGAAAAAACAAGGTTACAGGGACCTTAGAGTTAGGAAATAGAAAAAAATAACCTTAGAAATTCACTGTAAAAAAAACTAACGTTAACGGGATGTTATAGTTAGGCTCCGATTTCACTCGTACAAAACCATTGAAATTGAGCAGTTATAGTTACCTGAGCTAACTGTAACTTACGCCCCTGCAATGCACTGCTTATGACCTCACATATTACATCACTCATGATATGTCCAAATGCTTCTGAGACTAAAAGATATGTACTAAGCTGCTGCATAAGTTAAATTACTATTCTTTCTGTACTGCTAATGAGTGATAAAATTAAGAACATATGTGACCTGAGTGGTTGAGTGTCTGAGTGTATCCGTGTGTAAGTGGATGAGTGAGTGGGTGCGTGAGTAGGTTTGGGGTGGCTGTATTGGTGTGTAAGTGGGTATGTGAGTAGCTGTGTGAGTGAGTGGTTGCATTGAGGAGTGAGTCGGTGTGTCAGTGGCTGTTCCTAGGGGTGAATGATTGGCTGTGTGAGTGGCTGTATGGGTGGGTGAGTGAGTGTCTGGGTGTCTGAAAGGCTGTATGAGTGTGTGACTGGGTGTGTAAGTGGGTGAATTTGTGAGTGAGTGGTTGTTTGAGTGGGTTTGGTTAAGTGAGTTGGTGTGTGAGTGGCTATATTGGAGAGTGATTGTGTGAACAGCTGTATGGGTGAGTGAGCGGATGTGGGAGTGCCTGTATATATGTGTGAATGGGTTTGTAAGTGGCTGTGTAAGTGTGTTATTGAGTGCTTTTATGGGTGAGTGAGTGGCTGTGTTGAGAGGCTGTATGGGTGAGTGACTGGGTGTATAGGTGAATATGTGTGTGTGTATATGGGGGAGGGTGTGGCTATATAGGTGAGTAACTGCTTGTATGAGTAGCTGTATGGGTGAGTGAGTGGTTGTGTGAGTGGCTCTATGAGTGAGTAAGAGGGTATGTGAGTAGCTCTATGGCTTTGTGATACTTGAATATGTCTATGAATGGGTATTTGAGTCGTTGTGTGCATGTGTGAGTGGGTGTTAAGAGAGGCTGAATAGGTGTGTGAGTGGTACTGTGGATAAAGTAATCAGTGATGTTATCAGTGATGTCGTTTGAGATGTAATCAGTGATGTCACTGACCATGTCATGAGTGTTGTAATATGTGAGGTCATATGCAGTGGCGTAAGTTATAGTTATCTCAGATAACTATAACTGCTGAATTTTAATGGTTTTGAACAAGTGAAATCTGAGACTAACTATAATATCCCTGCAACCTTTGTTTTTTCAGTGAATTTCTACGTTTTTTAAATTCTATTTCCTAACTATAATGCTCCTGTAACCTTTAGTTTTTTCTGTGAATTTGTATACTTTTTAAACTTTTAATCCTAACTGTGATCTGTCACCTTTGAGAGTGGGTGTGTGAGAGGCTGTGTGTGTGAGTGGATTTGTGTGTGCGTGTCTATGTGGGTCTGTGTGTGAGTAACTGTGTGAGTGTGTAAGTGGGTTTCTGAGGCTGTGTGTCTGTGAGTGCCAGTGTGTGTGAGTGCCTGTGAGTGGGTCTGTGAGAGTCGGTCAGTGGATGTGTGAGTGCCTGTGTGGGTCTTTGAGTAGCTGTGTGATTGCCAAAGTATGTCTGCGGCCTACGTATGTCTGTGAGTGGGTGTGTGAGTTGTGCTGTGCATTTGGGTATTTGCTTACTTGGGGTTTTAAAAAGGAGAACCATGGACTCAGCTCTCACCAGAAGATGACAAGAAAGAAACTCGTCACAGTTACAACAAATCAGATTGTGCTCCAAAAGATGTACGATGAATTCACCTCCAGTAAGTATTTCATATAGTTTATAGTTAGGAAAGCTTTATTTTTTGTTTGGTATAAAAAGGCAAAGTGAACTCCACAGACATTAGAAATTCTAAAGTATAGTTATCTCTTAATTGTTTGATATCTATCCTATTTGTGCCAAATACAGCTTAAACTACACAACTGTATTATTGGTCCAGTTAAGTTTAGTAAAGTGTAGTGTAATTAAGTGGAGTGTGCTACAATATAGTGGTGGATAGGGTTGTAAATGGTTCAGTATATTGTGGAATTCAGCGGAGTGGCGTAGAGTGGAGATGCAAACAGTGAAGTGGAGTTCAGTGAACTCGGATACAATAGAGTGACGTATATTCCAGTGGCATAGAGGGTAGTGCTGGACAGTGCAGTTGTAAACAGTAGGATAGCATACACTGGAGTGTGGTAAAGTGGCTTTACGTCCTGTAAATATTATAGAGTGAATTTATGTACACTGTAGTGGCGTACAGTTGAGTACTATACACTGCAGTGCTGTATAGTGTAGGGGCATATATTGCAATATTGTCTACTGAAACAGCATACATTTGAGTGGTGTAAACTGAACTAGCGTACACTGGAGTGGGGTAGACTGGAGTGCTATACAGTAATGTGGGGTACAGCTGAGTGGAGTTCAGTGGGCTTATGTAATGCTGAGGGAGGTACAATGTTGTACAATTGAATTGCGAAAAATGGAGGGGTGTAAATTGGTGTGCCGTACCTTGCAGTTGTTCCGAGCAGTATAGTGTAGACTACAGTGGGGGAGGGGGGGATAATTATAGAAGCATAGACTGTAGCCATGTTCAGTGAAGTATTGTATTGTAATTGCATTTATATAGCGCTTACTACTCCTGCCGAGGCGTCGAAGCGCTTTTTCGGCGGGTAGCACGCTACTCCGAGACCCACAGAGGATTAGTGTTGAATTAGTATAGTGAAACATGCAAGTACATTTTAAGTGGTGGATAGGTTAGTCAGTTATTTGGATTTGGAATTATAGCAGAAGGATAGATGAAATATGAGGTAATTTCAGTGGTGTATATTAGTCTGTTACTTGGAGTGAGAAGGATAGCGGATAGATAAAAGGAGAAGAAAGATTTGCATTCATATAGCACTTGTTACCCCTGATGGGTGTTGAAGCGCTTTTTGGCGAGTAGCACGCCACTCCGGAACCCATAAAGGATTAGTGTTGAAAATTAGTATAGTATAAATATGAAGTAATTGGAGTAGTAGATATGTTATTCAGTTATTTGGGCAGTATATTAGTATAGTTGAATATGGAACATGGAATTTGAGAAGTGAACATGTTAGTCTGTTAATTTTTATAGAAAAAAAGGATAGTGGAGGGATAAAAGAGTGAAGGGGTTTGTTTTTTAATGAGAAAAAGGGCATTATTTCTGTCCCTAGTCCCGATCAGTCTCGAACAGGCCCAAACAGGCAACTACCCTTGTCCTCTCCACCCTTAGCCTCGACGCCCGGGCTGAGACGCCCTAAGCCTGGCCTTTTTTGTAGCCCTAGTAATCAGGTGACCCCTTCAGCCAATGGGAACCCTAGCCCTAACATTATCCAATCACAACATTAGCCCTAACTTCTAGAACCAATAGGAGACCAGGACCTTGCAGCCAATCTTAACTCTAGTCCAAGCACCCAATCAGTTCAAAAACCCTGACCTCTACGTCCAGTAAAGGCCCTAGCCCTACCACTAGTCCCAATCCAAGTCCAAGCAGCCAATGGTACAGGTAGCCCTAGTCCCTACTTTCAATAGCAAGCCTAACCCTACTCTTAGTCCCACACCTGGTCCAACAACCAATCACACCAGAAGCACTAAATAGCTGCTTCCAATTGAAGGTCTAACCCTAGCCCTAGTCCCACCCTACTCCCAACAACCAATAACATAGGAAGCCCTAGTCCCTACTTCCTATAGAAATCCGAACCCAAGCCCTAGTCCCAACCCTGCAATGATTGAATCACAGACCGAGAAACCAGTCAGAGCCCTCAAATACCCAACCAATGAGGACATTAACCCTAACCCAATAGAAACACCAGATACAACCACCAATCAGTGTACACATGTGCCAACCACCAGCACACCATATAAGGTCCCAGCAACCTCAGACAAGGTTTGCTGGCCAGGGAGTTGGAAGCTGCTTGCTCCTGTTCAGAATCTCCTAGGAGACAGACGGGCTCAATCCACAGCTTTGGACTTCAGCAGGTAAAGGCTTCACTAACTCGAAATCTAACAATACTGTTTGAATAAAGCTTTACTCCCCCTGCTGGCCAAAAAACGAAGTGCACAGGCCCCAGTAAATACAGCTCACAGAAGCACCCTCTGATGTAGAAAATCCCTGTAGCTAGGGGGGGTGGGGGGGGCAGGGGGGCTGGCCTCACTGGCTTGTGAACACAAAATGGTGGCGGGGGTGCACTGTTTGAGCACACAGGCCTAAGCACAGAGCAAAGGAGAAATTTGGAGGGAAAACAGATTTGTCACCAAGGAATTAGAGGGACAAACTACAGAGGTTGGACTGCAAATCCCACAATTCAACACACTAAATGAAGGCAATCATGGGCAGGGAAAACCACACATTTAAAACACAACACAGGTGATAAAATATGCAATTACAGGCAGGATAAAACTACAATTTTTAACTGTAACAACCACAGGCATAGACAGTAAACACAGAAAGTGAAAAACGTTTTTTAAACAACTTTTTGTCTTGGGAAGAGACAGCACTAGTCTGTCTCCTTACCACTTCCTGGACTCTGCTCAAAGCAATCTGGGGCACGTGTGGGCTGCAACTCACAAGATGGAGGAGAATGATTTGGGGTGCACCCAGCAAGGCCTTCAGGGGCCTGGGCATGTGTGAGAGGAGGGCTCAGACTTGCCTGGTAGCTGAATAGCCAATGGTCTGCTGGCCTGGGGTGGGGTTTGGGCAGCTGCTTGCTCCTGTTCAGAATCTCCTAGGAGACAGACAGGCTCAATCCACAACTTTGGACTTCAGCAGGTAAAGGCTTCACTAACTCGAAATCTAACAATACTGTTTGAATAAAGCTTTACTCCCCCTGCTGGCCAAAAAACGAAGTGCACAGGCCCCAGTAAATACAGCTCACAGAAGCACCCTCTGATGTAGAAAATCCCTGTAGCTAGGGGGGGGGCAGGGGGGCTGGCCTCACTGGCTTGTGAACACAAAATGGTGGCGGGGGGTGCACTGTTTGAGCACACAGGCCTAAGCACAGAGCAAAGGAGAAATTTGGAGGGAAAACAGATTTGTCACCAAGGAATTAGAGGGACAAACTACAGAGGTTGGACTGCAAATCCCACAATTCAACACACTAAATGAAGGCAATCATGGGCAGGGAAAACCACACATTTAAAACACAACACAGGTGATAAAATATGCAATTACAGGCAGGATAAAACTACAATTTTTAACTGTAACAACCACAGGCATAGACAGTAAACACAGAAAGTGAAAAACGTTTTTTAAACAACTTTTTGTCTTGGGAAGAGACAGCACCAGTCTGTCTCCTTACCACTTCCTGGACTCTGCTCAAAGCAATCTGGGGCACATGTGGGCTGCAACTCACAAGATGGAGGCGAATGATTTGGGGTGCACCCAGCAAGGCCTTCAGGGGCCTGGGCAGGTGTGAGAGGAGGGCTCAGACTTGCCTGGTAGCTGAATAGCCAATGGTCTGCTGGCCTGGGGGTGGGGTTTGGGCAGCTGCTTGCTCCTGTTCAGAATCTCCTAGGAGACAGACAGGCTCAATCCACAAGTTTGGACTTTAGCAGGTAAAGGCTTCACTAACTCGAAATCTAACAATACTGTTTGAATAAAGCTTTACTCCCCCTGCTGGCCAAAAAACGAAGTGTGGTTTAGTGGAGTCGTGCGAAATGTAGCCTTGTAAAGTGAAATAGCATACAGTCGATTGTGGTACAGTCCAGTGGTGTGTAGTGCATTGGAGTATAATGGGTGGCACATAGTGTAGTAGCAGACACTGGAATAGCATGCATGCAATCCATGATTACTATCATGTGGGCCTTAGTGGATTAGCATCAAGTTGAATAGCGTAAATTGGAGTTGGGTACAGTAGAATAGCATAGAGTTGCGCACAGTACAGTTTAGATAAGTCCAGTAAACAGGCATACATGAAAGTGTAATAGAATACAGTAGGGAACAGTATTATAGCACAGAATATAGTAGTGTACATTGCAATGGCGTACAGAGCCGTTAGGTGGAGTAGAGTGGCGCGGTACAGTGGATTAGCGTAGGATGTAGTGGCATACACTGTAGTGTCGTAAACTGGAGTAGCATACAGTAAACAACGAACAGATGAGTGGCGTAAAGTGAACAGTTACACAGTGGAGTGGCGTAAAGTGGTGTGTGTTTTAATTAAAGAAAATGTAGCGTAAAAGTGTCAAAAGATGCCAGTGTTTTAGCTACAAAACATATATTGTAATATGCAACTGTTATGGGGGTCCCAAAACTTGCATAAATTCAAACTATTTTACATACATTGTTCTACTTTGTGTATTGAAAATCTGTCGTTCGTAGTTTGGTAAAACTTGGCAGGATTCGATATTATGGTGCGCAGATGCTTATTTTGGGTAGTGCAGGTAATTAGTGTGACCATTTAATAAGTTGTAATTTATTTAAACTTAGTGAGATCATCATCATCAACAAACTTTATTCGGCTTTAAAGATAAAACCATAAAAGTCAAACAACCTACAATATACCATCATTCAAGTTACAAATCAACAAAAAGGTGAAAAAAAATGGCTAATCAAAACACAGAAAAAAAGTGCATGATTTACCATAAAAATATGAATTACAGCTTGTCCTAAGTCTGATGGCGACCTGTAAAAAATTAAGAGTGTACAAAACGGTATAGATAGTGAAAAGTTGTAAAAAGATCAAAGCTGGTCTCACCCTCCTAAAACTCATTTTTTTTTAAATGGGAATAATAAAAAACTTTCTGGGTACAACATAAAAGTATAAAACTTTAAAAAGTGAAACATGTCCTGAGGAGACTCTGTCGCAGCCACAGGGCATAAGGCACTGGCCTCTATGGGAACCTAGGGGGTGTGCTAATAAGTAGTGAAAGAGGTTGAGTCAAAACCTTGTCAATAAGAAACGGTTATGAATACTTTTAAGCCCTAGAAGGCAAGGCTCAGTAGTAGGCACAGTTTTTAGTACGGCATACTTTTGCACACTAGGTTTACACAGCTCGCTACACTCTCTATCACAATGACGTGCTCTTAAATAAACCACCTTGGCCCAAACAAGGTCCCTTTTTTTAATTCCCTCAGTGTTCATGTAAAGATCTGCTCTTCCTAGACTGGCGAGGCCAACTCTTATGTACTGGAGCCAGCGAATACGTGAGGCATGATCAAGGGAAAGACAATCCTGTATCACATCTTTACTAAGTGTTGTCTCTTGCTTAGACCAAATCTTAAGCCACAGGGCCAAAGGGCGGAGGGCCAAATCATCAGCAGAAAAAGACATCCCCAATTCTTTGTGGACAACATATGATAGCGTACCTTGCAGGACAGAGAGAACTCTTCACAAGAATGAGTTCTCAGTGCTCTGCACAGCCCCAAGCTCGATATATGACCCCATATCTCACTCCCGTAACTAACTTTTGAGATACATTCTGCTTGATAAATCTTCAGGAGGGCCCCTATTGGTTTTCCTCCCGCTCTACTGGCAACTTTAAAAACGGCTGCAGAGGCTTTCACTAGGTCCGCTTTCTTGTAGTTAAGCAAGGGGCGCCAACTCAAGGAGTCATCAAACACTATTCCCAAATAGGAGAAAACATTTACTTTAGGTATTGGCGTGCATCATTTAAAACTGGGCCGCTTTGCCTTTGCCAGGGCCCACTTACATGATGTATGATTTAGAATGATTCAGCAACAGGTCCAGTTCTTCCATGAAAGAGGCAAAAGAGTTAAGAAGAAGTTATAAGCCCCTTGCAGTCCTCGTCAGGAGGACTGCATCGTCTGCATAAAAGAGGACCGGGAGACTGCGCTTGCCTACCTGGGAGGTGTCTGCTTTAGTTGCTAGAAGGGCCTTCTCTCAAGAATTAATGTATAAATTAAAAAGGAAGGGTGAGATCCCTCAAAAACAAAATTATATTATAATTGATGCCGATGGATGACATCAACTGCTATAGCTTAGACATTTTCACACAGTCAAAGGCTGAGGACAGGTCCATAAAGGCTAGGTATATAGGGCAGGCAAAACCCACTGTATACTTATTCAGGACAAGATACAGATTTAGACACTGCTCCACAGTTGATCGACCGGGGCGAAAGCTGTACTGGATCTCAGATAAAAAATTGCTTTCATCCACCCAGGATACCACTCTATCAAGAATCAGCCGGACCATTACCTTCACCACAGAGTCCAGGAGGGAAATGGCCCTATATAACATGAAGCACTGTCCCGGTCACCCTTTTTAAATATTGGGACTATAGTCGATAAAGTCCAGGAATCAGGGCGGCCAACCCGGCCCGAGGTGTTAATAACGGCAGAAAGAATAGGTGTCTAAGTATGTACATGGGCAATGTAGAGGTCAGGCGTAATCCCATCTGACCCCAGGGCCTTTCTATTGGTCAAGCCTAGAATGCCCACTCTCAACTCTGGTTCAGAAAAGAAAAGATCCGCCTTTCCCTCCACCCTATCCTTCTCCTCATTAGGCGAAGATTCCGGCTGAAAGATGCCCTCGAAATGACGAATCCGGCCATCCTCTGATATATGGGCGTCCAGTAAATGAGCATTCTCTTCTGAAAGAAATGGGCTATTATTGATAATAACCCAAAACTAAGAGCTGTTTCGCAATGTACCTGCCTCCACTAGGTCAGACCAGGCCTCCTCCTTGAAGGTGGACTTGCGAGTTGCTAGCACAGCCTTATATGTTCTGCGAAGACCTTTGACCGCCACCGTGTCTCGGGGCTTATCGGTCAGAGCCGGACTCAACTTCCTAGAGGCCTGGGAACACGCAGAATCAAAGCATCGTGGGCCTGCTGGCTCCCTGCCCCGTCCAGGGCACACAGTAGCCTCTGTATGACAGTGGACATAGTACCAAAAGTGCCCAAGATGTCCGAGGCACTGTCCTGACCGTCGAGACAGGTGGCAAACTCCCTACGACACTGCATTTCAAGGGACTTGTGAAATGACTTGAGTCCTATACACCCCCATTTTAAGCTGCTCCTTGCCTCAACCACTTTGAGAGGGACTCCTCCCCTGCCTACCTTGAAGCGTCCATGTGCACGAGACCAAGGAAAAGAAGGGGGTAGATACAAAGTTAAAGTCTATAAAAGTCTCACACCCTCTACCGATAAAAGTGGGATAAATGTCTGTTTTCCCCCGGGGGCAACTCATTCATGACTGATGTTAAGTTAAATTCTAGCAGGAGTGAGTTAAGCTCAATGCCCTGAGGGGTATGTTCCATGTGCAGGCCTGATTATCGTGTGCAACCCATGGCTTCCACTCCTCCTAGTCTAATATACCCACACATGTGGATGTTAAAATCCCGTTAAGAAGATATAATGACAATTCTGATCATTCAGGATGCAACCCTGCAATACTGACCCCAGCTGCGTTATATTACCCTCACTCTTGTGTGTTGCTCCCGCATTGTAAAAATTTACCAAAAGGAGTCTACACTTGCCACTAGACAGCAACAACACTTGTAGATTGGGCGAGGCATGAAGTACGGATGCTGAAATGTCAAGGATGGCTAACAAGACACTTGTAATAAGCCCCCCTTTTGCTCTCCCTGACAAGGACGGGATAGCTGGGAAAAGAGGGTTTTATAGCCATCCAGGTGATAATTGTTCTCAACGACCCAGTTTCCTGGAGACATATCACCTCAAAGCTTTTCACAAGGGCCAACCACCCAGGGTTGTCGATCTTACATGCCAGCCCTGCGATGTTCCAGGAAGGGAACTTACACCTCCAGTCTTACTCAATGCCTGTTCCGGGAGTGGGATCTTTCCCTGTGGAACAAGGGTCACAGGGTGCGAGGGACCTGCACAGCATCAATCACAATCTTCCAATGTACTCAATAGGGCTACCCTATTTACAGTGCTAACCCCTGTAATCCCCTCCACGTGGCCCCCAAAACCCTCCTCAAAAAGCCACTCATGTTGGGGTCCCGAATAGGAAGTACTGGGTCAATAAAAGAAACCCAACGGGAGTGCCACAAATGCAGAATTCCAACCCTTATAATTAAACTGCACTACTGAGCTTAAAATGTGATTTACAATAGATGAATTGTTAAAATAAACAATAATAAAATCCCCCTGCCAAGGTTTGTTAGTGACACCAACCCACTGTGTCAGGCGCACCATAAGAATTTGATTTTCCACTCTAGGACCAAGGGCAATGTTAAAGTTGAGCCAATGCACCACCTTGTTCTTTAGCTGATAACATTCTTCCTTGCTGCCGGGTTCAAATGCGGTACATTAGCTAGCACCTCGACAAGCGGGGTGGACTCAGGAGGGAGGTGAACAGAGCCCACACTGCGGGAAGGGGGCACAACATCAGGGCATCTCGCCTGTCAGCGTAACAATGCAATCCGCCAACATTGACACTCTGAGGTTGGCAAGGTTGGGAGGAGACAGAGTTCGGGATGTTAACCCTCCTACTGGTAATTGGGCAATCAAGTGGCGCAGGCCTGGTCATGATTGGTACTGTCGTAACTGCTGCCACAAGGTTTGACTGTTGTGCTGCCATAGTCGCCAATGCGTCTCCTGCCCCCATACCACTGCCGCTGGAGCTAGGAATGGCAGATGAAGATAGAAGACTTTCAGGGGGAAGGTTTGCAGTAAAAGAAGCATGGTCCCTTTGCACGGAGACTGCTAGTTCACTGAGGTTCTTTTCCAGTATGGCGAGACGGTGTAGAATGGGGTCCAATTTGGTGTCCAGAGCTGACAATAAGACTGCTTGAAGCGTATCTAGCATAATTGCATCCAAAATGGGCGTTACTGGGTATGCGGCTGGAGTTGACTGGGGTCCAGTTTACGTACTACATTTACATGGTCCCCCCAATGATGGGCGCTTCCTCTTTGTGCCTCCTGCACTCAGGCCATTACCAGGAAGCTTCCCTGGTCCAGACCCTGAGGCTGAAACTAGAACTGGCAAGAGTGCGCTGCGCCGGGTAATGACTATCGGGGAGAGAGGAACAGTGCCACTCACCTGAGAGGGCGACAAATCAACCCGGTCTGAGAAAAAGGACTGAGACCGAGATTGGGTGTCAACCTGTGGGGTGGTCGGGGAGATCAGAGCAGGACAGTGAACAGGGGACCGAGATAAGCGTCTGATAACCAGTTCAATCTCCTTGTCCAGGACCCCAGTTGCGCAGTGAAAGAAAGCATCCATAGTGCTGTCAATGTGTGAAGGCTCTTTGCTTGTAGGTCTCGCAACCACCCTGCGCCTACCCATTGCTGGCATACTTGCTCTTTTAGAAATAAGGGTAATGGTGCCTGGGTCGATACCGCACCTGAAACACGTGAGAATAAGATTTACAGGTTGGGAACAGTGAGGCAGTTCAATCCACTAAGGGGGTACAAATTTCCAGGCTGGCTTAACCAACTCCTTAGCAGGTAAGATACTAGTACTCCAACCAAATAATTAGTACATGGATAAGGAATATTAAGGGATAGTAGTGTAAAAAGAGTTCGCTCCCTACCTGATCATCTGCAACTTTCACTAGGAGAGGAACTTGAAGTGAAATGAAAAGCAGGAGGTAAAGGATCCTGCTGAACGGAGGTCCGAAAAACGAGGCCAAGAGGGTAGGCCCAGCCTGGTCTCTTCTGGGTGCAGATGGGCCTGCCCTTGGCCCAGGCTTTGCCCGGGCGCATCCCGCGGTGAAATTTAAAGCGCCTCCTGGGGCTGGTGATGACACTGGCCGGCAGGCAGCGGGTTTGGAAAGCTGGTAATTGTGGTCCCCCTGTGGCCACAGTAGTGCGGATCAGTTTGACCAATAACGGGCGTCCCGTGCTGCCTGGCGCTGGTGATGACGCTGGCGGTAGGCAGCCGCTTGGAAAGCTGAAAATCTTGCCCCCCCCTGTGGCAGCAGCAGTGCGGATCAATTTTAGCAATAACGGGCGTGAGATCTGTTTGGTCAGTACTTTTTTCAAATATGGGTGTATTTTGCTGTACTACAACGATATATAGTGATCAGAAATCATTAGCTGATTGGCTGACTGCCTTCACAAAAGTTAAAGGCAGGTATGTTGTTTTTAGGTTCACTTTGGAGTGTTCAGCATTACGCCTTCTAATGCAGGTATTTGGTTCGGTATTTTTGCCCTACTTATTAACACTTTACCAAAGTGATAATAGGTAGCACAAAATATTTATAAGTTTCTTTATATTTCTTTTTATAAAGAGGAAGTAGCACAATACTACCACAGTACCACAAAATAATGTTTTCAGGTTACCATTTTTGTTCTAAACTTCTCTATATTTTTGTAGAGCTTGACTATGAGCGTCAATTTAGTAATTAATGCGCTACACTTTAGCACACTGTATAAATATACAGCCAGATTCATCAAGCACAAAACGGCACGCAAAGGGCCAGTTTGCGAGCGCAATTTTTGCATTTGAGATTCATCATCCCAAATGCAAAAATCGCAAATTGCGAAATCGCTAAATTGCGAGGAATTGCATTTAAGGAATCTCTATTTGAGATTCCTTAAATGCAATTCATGAACCAATTTAGAATTGCGAAATCGCAATTTTTGGTCGCTATTTACCGCGAAGTCTGACTTCGTGGTAAATAGCGAAAACTTAGAAAAATGCACTTTAGTGCATTTTTCTAAGTTGTATGTTACACACACACATATGTCCTTTCAACATGTGTGTGCGCAACATCAGTCTACATTTTCATTTCAGGGGTGCTACAGGGTGTCCTTTGGACACCCCTGGCACCCTTGAAATCGCATCCTTATTTGCGATTAGCAAATTGCTAATCGCAAATAAGGAATGACTCCCCATTCATTCCTATGGGCCTTTCCACGTTGCACAAAGTAATTTCATTTATAAATAATTCATATCACCAGCAACTTAAAGCATACCCAAGTGTCGTTTTCTCCGAGGTTGCCTGCGATGCAGTTTGGAGTGTATATATGATATTCTTATTTTTCAATACATGAGGGTGGCAAGATAGATAAAGCTGTCTACTACACTTCATGATGTGTTTTGGCAAACCAGTCACCTCTATGCTACGCAAGTGTTTTAGTTAGTCTTACACAACACAATTAATAACATTGATATGGAGTTAATCAAGCCAATAACATAGTTCATATTCATTCCCCGGTCCACATGGATTAGTACTGCTTGGCATGATCACTGTTGTTTTTTCCTTAAATGTGCCTTTGGAAACCCTCCTTTGATTTATTAATACATTTTGTCTTTACATAATACACTAAGCATCAGTGACTTCAACTAATGTGATGTCATCAAGAACTAGGTTATTTGATACCAATGTTTGAGATTCAGGGTCAAGGGTCATATGACGTTACTCAATATGATGTCAATGAGATCAAAGACAGTGTGATGTCACTTCAACAAACGTTGGCATTGTTGGTGAATTGTTCGTCAGCTATGCCAAATCATTTCAAATGTTTCTTCTTCACCTTTGTGTAGCAATTCACTATCTATCCTTTTCATCAGTCATTTTCTATTTATCACTTAGACCCTAATTTCAGGACCAGCAATAATCCTGATTAGGGTGCAGACTCCTGTTTGCCTCCAAATGAGGATTATAACGCAGTACCTAAACCTGTGCCCATTGGGAAAACCTTTGACAAACTGCAGGTAATCTGCCTGGCATCTGCATTGTGTACACCTCGAACGGAGGTAAAAGAGATGCTTCTAGTGCGTTGACTCCGATTCAGAGTCCGAAACATTGTGTCAGTATTTACTGGGTAGGCAATCATTACTAGGGACTACCAGGAAGGGGCGTAAACTCCTTAATCTAGGAATTACTTTCAGTTGGAATAAAACTAGAATAGGCATATTGTGTTTATACTTCCTAAAAGATGCTGCTAAAGTGAAATGGGTGCTCTTTTTCATTTTGAAGCAAAGAAATATATGTATGAAATACAACTTGGCTGCCCCCTAGTTCACAACTACGCTCAACCTTTATTGACTGTGAAATAGCACCCACAGGCCTCAGCGAAAACAGACCACTACTGCACCCAGAGGTAACGCAGCTTCAGACTCACAAAGATGCCGCTACACACAGATCCAATACCCCCACTGTCATTTTGGTCAGCCACTGGCACCTTGGGCGAGCATTCATCTCATGCATGCCTACCTGTGGTGAAGGAGGGCTTTGCAGATGGTTCCGGAGCAGGCAGGGTCATGGTTTTGCTGGGAGGCTCCTGGACAGGAAGCGAGGTATTCGCAGAGGCAGGTGAGGATTTGGCCCTGGAGAGTGGCCGGTGCCCCCCATGGAGGCTGGGGACCCCCAGCGTGTCGAGGGGACTGTGCCGCTTAAGTTGCTGCTGCATTCGTTGATGCTGTTCCCAGATGTAGGCCTGCTGGTGACACAGAATAACAGGGCAATCACTACAAACCGCATCCATGTGCGCTGTAGCTCGAAGTGTGAAGCACGCCAGGCAGGCGCGTGATGTCTGCGCTGCACTTTCATATCACTGAGCCTGCTTGTGCTAAACACCTCACGAGGACTTACTGTGCCTGTGCTCCGCAGTCCCACGCTCGTAGCATCTGTGCAGCACAGCCATGAACTAGGGTGACCAACCGTCCGTAAATTTCACGGACCGTCAGTCATTTTAGTATGATGTCCACAAGGCGTCCGTTATTTGGAGATCCCAAATTACGGACGCCTTACAGACATCATACTAAAATCGAAAAGGGAAATCTCAGCAAGGAATGCTGTTTCCCATGCGAGAGGCCCCTTGAGTTAAAAAGATTTCACTCGGGGCCTCTCGCAGTTATCTTTTAAACTGAAGAGGCTGCCTGCAGCGGCCCCTCCCAGGCCTTGTGCAGACTGTGGAGTTGCCCGTTGTCATTCTGAGACTGCAGCTGATTAGCACTATAGAATGACAATGGGCTCAACTGTAGTGACAGTATGTGCGGTGCCTTCTCCTGCATGGGACTAGGGCAAAGCATTCTGCTTTTGTCTTGGCGCCATGCTGGAGAACTAACACCGTTTTCACTGTACATTTAAAAGACAGATTTCAGCATACAAATAAAAAAGACTATTTATTAATGTTTATTATAATTAGCATAACTCTAGATTGCAGAAAGGGCCTGATGTCGCTTTGCAAAGTTGCGTGCATACTGAAAAACTGTGAAGTGCGCGATTGGCTCAACCTTATATAAACTCATTTTGACTTGTATTTATTTTGGTTGTCTATTTACTTACTTAAATATTATTGTGCCACCTCCTCTGATATGTCTGTAAAACTTATGTTTTGTCCCAAATTTTTGTCCTGAATTTTTTACCTGAATTTTGACCCTTTGTCCTGAATATTTACACTGACCGTCCTGAATTTGCACCCATGCCAGTTGGTAACCCTAATGATAACTGAGGGTGGCTGTGCTGCACAGCTCCAGTCACTGAGCGCCATCAGCAATGCTGTAGGTTTGATATCTCAGATCACTAAGCCTGACTGATACTGTCACGTTCCTGAGTCTGTGCTGTACAGTGCACACTGCTCACCGTCTCTCTGCTGCACAGTCCTGATCACTGACTTTCCTTTTTTGAGGGACTGATCCCATAGAATTTGCAGTGCATAGTACACAATTGTTGTGAATGGCTGTGCTGCACAGTTTCCCACCACAGACAACATCCATGCTACAAAATCCATGCCGCACCACTGCTGCACAGCTTTACTGATTTAGTTGGGTATTGCAAGGTGTGTCGCCTTCCGGCCAGTTGCAATCAACAAGAGAAAGTATAGGGGTGAAGTGCTGCACATTTCAAGACAGATACACATGAGGATTATGCGCTACATCATTGAACATACACGTGCTGCAGCGATTCCCGACACTCACATTATGTGGCACACACAAACATGTCTTTGGCAGCGTTACAACTGCACTGTCCCTTTCTGAGGCCAGTGTGTGCTGCACAGCTTCAAACAACTTACAGAATGTGTACTGCTCGGCAGACAACCACTGCCGGGACAGCAATACCAAGTAAGAGTGCCACAATGTATAGTCTTCCGAGTACCCACCTACCAAAAACATGCAGACTATTTGTAATCTCACTGTGCAGTTAGATGACCCCTACCGCCAAGCACAGTTAGTACTGATACTGCCTGCACTGTACGCATTGCCAGATACAAACAGGTCACTGTGCAGTATACGGAGCGACACCACTGCTGGCACAGGAAGCATGCCCAGGTGTAAACATGTCACAGTGCAGTGCCCAGAGCACTGCAAGCACAAAAGAATATAAATACCTATAAACAGGTAACAGCGCAATATCCTCAGCATCAATACTGCTGGGTCAGGGAGCACTGACAGATATAACCAGGAGACTGGACACTATACAAACCACCGACACTGGTGGCATCAGAAGCACTGCCAGAGTTAACCAGGAGTCTATACACTATACAAAGCACCAATACGATTAGCATCAGAAGCACTGCCAGATATAACCAGGAGTCTAGACACTATACAAACCACCGACACTGCTAGCATCAGAAGCACTGCCAGAGTTAACCAGGTGTCTATACGCTATACAAACCACCTACACTGTTAGCATCAGAAGCACTGCCAGATATAACCAGGAGTCAGGACACTATACAAACCACCGACACTGCTGGCATCAGAAGCACTGCCAGATATAACCAGGAGTCTAGACACTATACAAACCACCGACACTGCTGGCATCTGAAGCACTGCCAGTTATAACCAGAAGCTTATACACTATACAAACCACCGACACTGTTAGCATCAGAAGCACTGCCAGATATAACCAGGAGTCTAGACACTATACAATCCACCGACACTGTTAGCATCAGAAGCACTGCAAGATGTAACCAGGAGTCTGGACACTATACAAACCACCGACACTGCTGGCAACGGGGGGCAGTGACAGATATAATCAGGAGTCTGTACACTATACAAACCACCAACACTGCTGGCATCTGGAGGCAGTGACAGATATAACCAGGAGTCTATACACAATACAAACCACCGACACTGCTGGCATTGGAAGCACTGCCAGAGTTAACCAGGAGTCTATACACTATACAATCCACCGACACTGCTCGCATCTGAAGCACTGCCAGATATAACCAGGAGTCAGGACACTATACAAACCATCGACACTGCTGGCACCGGAAGCACTGCCAGAGTTAACCAGGAGTCTATACACTATACAATCCACCGACACTGCTCGCATCGGAAGCACAACCAGATATAACCAGGAGTCAGGACACTATACAAACCACCGACACTGCTAGCATCAGAAGCACTGCCAGATATAACCAGTAGTCAGGACACTATACAAACCACCGACACTGCTAGCATCAGAAGCACTGCCAGAGTTAACCAGGTGTCTATACGCTATACAAACCACCTACACTGTTAGCATCAGAAGCACTGCCAGATATAACCAGGAGTCAGGACACTATACAAACCACCGACACTGCTGGCATCAGAAGCACTGCCAGAGTTAACCAGGAGTCTATACACTATACAAAGCACCAATACGATTAGCATCAGAAGCACTGCCAGATATAACCAGGAGTCTAGACACTATACAAACCACCGACACTGCTGGCATCTGAAGCACTGCCAGTTATAACCAGAAGCTTATTCACTATACAAACCACCGACACTGTTAGCATCAGAAGCACTGCCAGATATAACCAGGAGTCTAGACACTATACAAACCACCGACACTGTTAGCATCAGAAGCACTGCAAGATGTAACCAGGAGTCTGGACACTATACAAACCACCGACACTGCTGGCAACGGGAGGCAGTGACAGATACAATCAGGAGTCTGTACACTATACAAACCACCAACACTGCTGGCATCTGGAGGCAGTGACAGATATAATCGGGAGTCTGTACACTATACCAACTACCAACACTGCTAGCATCGGAAGCACTGCCAGATATAACCAGAGGTTGGACACTATACAAACCGCCGACACTACTGGAATCAGCAGCACTGCCAGATTAAACCAGGAGTCTGGACACTATGCAAACCACTGACACTGCTGCATCTGGAGGCAGTGACAGATATAATCAGGAGTCTGTACACTATAAAAATCACCGACACTGCTGGCATCGGGAGGCAGTGACACATATAATCAGGAGTCTGACACTATACAAACTACAAACACTGCTAGCATCGGAAGCACTGCCAGATATAACCAGGAGTTTGGACACTACACAAACCTCTGACATGGTTGGCATCAGAAGCTCTGCCAGTTATAACCAGGAGCCTATACACCATATAAACCACTGACACTGCTGGCATCGGGAGGTAGTGACAGATATAATCAGGAGTCTGTACACTATACAAACTACTGACACTACTGGCATCAGGAGGCACTGTCAGATATAACCAGAAGTCTGAACACTATACAAACCACTGACACTCCTAGCATCTTGAAGCAGTGACAGACATAACCAGGAGTCTGTACACTATACAAACCACCAACAGTGCTGGCATCGGCAGGCAGAGACAGATATAACCAGGAGTCTGGACACTATACAATCCACCGACACCGCTAGCATTGGAAGCACTGCCAGATATAACCAGGAGTCTGAACACAATACAAACTACTGACACTGCTGACATCGGAAGCACTGCCAGATATAACCAGGAGTCCGGACACTATACAATCCACCGACACTACTAGCATCGGAAGCACTGTCAGATATAACCAGGAGTCTGAACACAATACAAACCACTCACACTGCTGGCATCGGAAGCACTGCCAGATATAACCATGAGTCCGGACACTATACAATCCACCGACACTGCTCGCATCGGAAGCACTGCCAGATATTACCAGGAGTCTGAACACTATACAAACCACTGACACTGCTGGCATCGGAACCACTGCCGGATATAACCAGGAGTCAGGACACTATACAAACCGCCGACACTACTGGAATCAGCAGCACTGCCAGATTAAACCAGGAGTCTGGACACTATGCAAACCACTGACACTGCTGCATCTGGAGGCAGTGACAGATATAATCAGGAGTCTGTACACTATAAAAATCACCGACACTGCTGGCATCGGGAGGCAGTGACACATATAATCAGGAGTCCGACACTATACAAACTACAAACACTGCTAGTATCGGAAGCACTGCCAGATATAACCAGGAGTTTGGACACTACACAAACCTCTGACATGGTTGGCATCAGAAGCTCTGCCAGTTATAACCAGGAGCCTATACACCATATAAACCACTGACACTGCTGGCATCGGGAGGTAGTGACAGATATAATCAGGAGTCTGTACACTATACAAACCACTGACACTACTGGCATCAGGAGGCACTGTCAGATATAACCAGAAGTCTGAACACTATACAAACCACTGACACTCCTAGCATCTTGAAGCAGTGACAGACATAACCAGGAGTCTGTACACTATACAAACCACCAACAGTGCTGGCATCGGCAGGCAGAGACAGATATAACCAGGAGTCTGGACACTATACAATCCACCGACACCGCTAGCATCGGAAGCACTGCCAGATATAACCAGGAGTCTGAACACAATACAAACTACTGACACTGCTGACATCGGAAGCACTGCCAGATATAACTAGGAGTCCGGACACTATACAATCCACCGACACTACTAGCATCGGAAGCACTGCCAGATATAACCAGGAGTCTGAACACAATACAAACCACTCACACTGCTGGCATCGGAAGCACTGCCAGATATAACCATGAGTCCGGACACTATACAATCCACCGACACTGCTCGCATCGGAAGCACTGCCAGATATTACCAGGAGTCTGAACACTATACAAACCACTGACACTGCTGGCATCGGAACCACTGCCGGATATAACCAGGAGTCAGGACACTATACAAACCGCTGACACTGCTGGCACCTGAAGTACTGACAGAGATAGCCAGGAGTCTGGACACTATACAAACCACCAAAACTGCTGGCATCGGAGCGATACAGTTATGCCCTAGGGGCCTCACAAACTATATACTAAAGAAGTGGTATAAGAACCACGTGAGAGTTAGAAAGCAGGCCTAGGGCCTGTAGAATCGCTGAGACTACACTAAACAACCAAAGGTTAGGAAGTAGGAGGCCCACGGGAGACGCGTGCAGTGTCTAAACACAGTCGCGAGTTACCATTGACTTATAATGGGAAACGAAGAAGTTACAAAGTTACTGTTTAAGGACACTTCCGGATGGACTACGATGAAACCCCTTTAGACTAGGACACTTCGAGAGTCAAGACCTACGGGAGCACCGGAGTATTCGTGTTACCTCACCCAGGGAAGCCGGATGCATAGGTGCCTTTTGGTGTCGGGTCTAGTTGTTGTTTTCTTTGGAGAGCTGCATAGAAGTGCTACAGGCGACCAGGGGAAAAGTGTCCGGGTGGATCGACGATGTGAAGAACCTGAAAGCAGAGGGGACAGAGTCTGGTTCACTAGCCAGTGACCAGGAAGGAACCAGGCGATGTCGCGTGCTTGAAGGTGAAGAAGGTGAGCTTGTCTCTTCAGCCACGAGGTCCAGGAGGCATCGGCGATGACCAAGCGCTGGATTTGAGCTGTCCCACGAAGTATCTGGTTGACTGCGGTGTCGGTATTCGGATTGGACCCAACAAGCCTAGGCAACCACAACCCACGCAGGATGTCAAGATTGGCTCTGTTGCAGACCAGCAAGGTCTTTGGCGCTTCTTCTTTGAAGGGAAGCTAGAGCAAGCCTGGAGCAACATGGAAAGCAGTTTAGTACAACAAGAAAGTCTTCAGGGGGCTCACAAGCCAACGGGCAAGGAACCGGGAAGACACGTCGAGCTGAAATGCAAGCGCGGGCCCCACGCGGCACTCGTGGAGTGTGGAGGGCTGAGCTTCGGTGCAAATGGCAATCGGGTCTGGGGCTTCTCGTACCCCAATGCACAACTGCGAGGGCACCTCGGTAGTCGAGCTGTTAGCAAAATACAGGATGTCTGGTCCCACGTCTCTCGTGTCCGCCACGGGTCTCAGCTTTGCTGTGGATGTGGGTTGGAGTTAGAGAAGTCTGAGAGTCCAGTTCCTGTGTTGTATAGTCTTCGGGTTCCGGTGGGAGCGTCGACAAAGCAGACCGACAAGTTACTAATGGTGCCTGTTTGCACAGGGTGGTCACTCCTTGACCACAAGGGAGATGTCTTCCGTCTTCTAGTCAGAATAGAATTTCGAAGGTCCAAGAGTTCTGTATCAAAGTTTCTTTCCAGGATAATCTAAAGTCCTGGGACACAGCTCCTATACTTATACTAAGCTAAGGGGCTGGATTACCTGCCTAGGTCATTCCTATGGGTGGACCTGAGAAGGGCGTGGTTACACCCCTTTCCCTTTGTCCAGTTTCGCGCCAGAGCTGGGGCTGGAGTGCCCCAGCAACTGGTTTGAACCGGGCTATGCATGGAGCACCTTGTGTGCCCCAGGCAGTGTCTCAAAAACCATCTGCTGATACAGCCCTCCCTGTCCCAATACACATCTGCCTGTCTGGGGAGGTGCTGGCACCTCCCTGGACAGGAAACCTATTGTCCAGGCCTCCCCTGCGAGTTTCGTCGAGCAGCAGGAGGTCAGACTTGTGTCTGTGGCAGCGGCATCCATTTTGTGATGCTGGGGCTCTGTTTAACTTTAACCGGGTAAAGCAGTAACATACATGTCTTTTCCCTCCAGAAGGGTGGAATGCTACCCCCACCGCCAGAATTGGCAGGGGGTAGTATTCCAAAGTGTTTGACACCTTACACAACATGTTTTGATAAAGCCAAACCAAAGTTAGCATTAACCGCGAGGATTATAATGCACTTAAGAGTATATGGTATGGCTATATCATAGAACAGCTATAAGGAGATGGTTCCGAAAGCTGCAGAGGGGCTCAGCTCATGCAAGGCACCATCTTACATAAAACCAAGCACTCTACATCCAGGATTGTTAAGGCCTGCCATAGGAGTGGCTTATAGGCTACTATGTGTCTATATATAAGGTAGATATAGGTATACTATATCTAAGTAAGGGGTGATTACACCACCTTACCCAAGCTGAGTGATCAGCCTGTGGTGTCAGTTTGGATGGCCAGCCAGGGGTGGCATAATACATGCTGCAGCCCCTGGTAGGCCTTGGATGCACCTATGCCCTGGGTACCTATGGTACACTATACAGGGGCTCACAAGGTGACCCAATACACAATCTGGAATGTACCTAAAGTACATGGTATCAATTTAGAGAGAGAACAGCTGGGCTGTGGGTCTGATTAGCAGGCACACAGCCACACAAGTCGAAAAACCAGAAAATCACATCAAAAAGTGGGGGTGACCATAGGAAGCAGACCCTACTCTCCTACAACCGACACTGCTCGCATCGGAAGCACTGCCAGATATAACCAGGAGTCTATACTCTACACAATACAACCCAGAGCACCGACACACAGAGCACCGACACTGTCAGCATAACTGGTACAAATAGGTCACTGTGCAGTATGCAGCACGTCGTCCCAGCTGGTAGAGGAAGCACTGCCACTTCCCTGTGAGATACATAGTCTTCGGACACAAGAATATTTCCGATATAAAGACGTCCCTCTGTAATACAGAGGAAGCCGAACAGAGGCCGAGGAATCATTACTAGAAAAAAGTTTAACACTCTCAGGCTGTATAGCGCCCACGATGCATAGCATGGAAGTACCAAGCACTCGTATGTCACTGTGGTCCCTGTTGTTTACAAAGCAGAAGTGACTAATGTTGTGCCAGATGTTCAAGGTAATCACTGACGTCGTAAATGATTGCCAATTTTGTTTGCTCTAAATCTATTTATTTCATTTAGAAAAAACTGTCCTGGTCCGGTCCCAGACCCACTGGGCTGACAACAGCGATCCTGATTTACTGCTTCCCTAAGTGGAAGAAGAACAGGAAGAAATGACCAGGTATGAGCCTAACTATATAATGTGCAGTGTCAATTCCATTTACCAAGTCCTTTATAAAGTTACATACCCGTTTCACATTAATTATCATCGTATTAAAAATCGGAATTCGCGGTTTTCAAGCAGAATACTGCCACCAGGGAGCACTTGGTTAGGATTCCCAGTGAACCATGCTCACTTGCTGCCCTCTAGCGGCTACATGGAACGATAGCTCTAATGCGATTGGAAACGGACCTCTAGTACAGCTAAAATAATAGGCTACTTTTTTCCGCGCTTGATAGTAAGGGTTTTGTAGTTTTTTCGCCCTGTAAATTACAGGTAGGTGCATTACACAAATTAGAGGTACTACATTTTAAAAACTTTTTTGGGGTTGTTTTGGCTACAGCGGGATTTAAATAATTAAAAATGAAGTTTAGCACAGAAAGCTCAGAAGAACGCGTGCAATTCATTACTTTTTTTAAATTTAACCGGCAGTAAATGTGAGAGTACAGTTAGCATGAAGGTGTTTAATTGCATATTAAATAATGTACTGTAAAATCCTTGTGATTACTCGACCATAGTTGTCAGAACCCGCCTAAGGTACAAACCGTTGAGCCTGGGATCCGAGGAAGAGGAGTTATTGCCTCCTGAGTTTTGCTCCCTCATACCTGCTGGTGAATGAGCTCCTCATGCTGCTGCAGGAGCCGCTGCTGGTTCCTCTCCTGATCCTTCGAGCTACTGCCGCCGTCCCTCGTGCTGTCCTGCCTCCCGCCTCGCAGGGGGTCTCCTCGGCCTCTGCAGTGCTCTCCTCGTTCACTGGCTGCTTCCTGCCGCCTGTCGTCAGGGTGCAGTCCCTCGTCGGCATCCATGTCCTCTGAAGGAATCTGGCGGAGGCGCGGCTTCTCCAGAACACGCTGCAGGAAACGAGTATGACAGTTAGGGGACATCAGGGTCTACCATTAGAACCTACACAGCATTCAACAATACATTAGTCAATAGTTCCAGCCTTCAATTCGATATGTTTTCAATTTCCACTACATCTTGCAATGCATCGCCCAGAAACCTATTAATACCAACCATGCTGTGCAACCCTGCCAAAATACGTCCTTACATAGAGAGATGTTCAAGACACTGAAAGGTACACATCTTCTGCAAAGACCATGCAAGTTCTAAAACTGCTACTACCCTGGGTATTCTAAAGTGACTCCCGCTTCAATGTCTAACCTGACATGACGTGCAGAGATTACATTCCTACCTGTGCCACCTGGTGGGACCTTTGGTATTGACATTTGAGTCACTGCTAATCAGCCCAAGACCTTGTGATTGTCCTGAAGTCTGTCGGGATTTAAAAAGATGTGTACGCATGTACGGTATATGATAGCTAACAGAAAGCTTCAAGGTGCATTTGAAAGTGATATGGTCTCGCCTGCCTCCCTTTCAACATGTTGAGGCAACAGTTCTGATGAAATGGCAATCAGTTTCTGATGAAATAGACCAAGTGGGAATGAGCAGGATGGCTAAAGATCTCCAGAGTTTTTGTAACTGATTTTTCCAGCCTTGAAATCTAGGCAGCTCAAGCAATATAGAACATGTGTTTAAAGTTCATCAATAAAAACAGATGGGGGGGAAAAAAAAGTTAATTGAGAGCAAATTTACTACTCCATTACCCTCTTTGGCCCCATGCCGTACACCATCACGGTAGACAATGCTACAAGGTGCAGCTAGGTGGGAATGGAATATCATAACTCATCCAATGGTTGTTCTGCATCTCTCTCTCTCTCTCTAGGACTATCAGCCAGATTCATCAATGTCCCGATTTGCGAGTCCTTAATAGCGATTATTAAGGAATCGCTATTAATGATTAGCAAATTGCTAATCGCAAATAAGGAATGACTCCCCATACATTCCTATTGCTAATCGCAAATAAGGATGCGATTTCAAATGTGCCAGGGGTGTCCAAAGGACACCCTGTAGCACCCCATAAATGTAAATGTAGATTGATGTTGCGCACACACACGTCCAAAGGACATGTGTGTGTGTAACATACAACTTAGAAAAATGCACTAAAGTGCATTTTTCTAAGTTTTCGCTATTTACCACGAAGTCAGACTTCGCGGTAAATAGCGGCCAAAAATAGCGAATTCGCAATTCAAAAATGGTTCATGAATTGCATTTAAGGAATCTCAAATAGAGATTCCTTGAATGCAATTCCTCGCAATTTAGCGATTTCGCAATTTGCGATTTTTGCATTTGGGGTGATGAATCCCAAATGCAAAAATTGCACTCGCAAAGGGCCAGATTCTCAGAATCTGGCCCTTTGCGAGCCGATTTTACAATGATGAATCTGGCTGTAAATCTACAACAAATGGATCCAAACTATAGAATTATGCAGGGAAAATATATCAAGGCCACAGTTATGAGGAGATATCTGAATACTGTTTCATTGTCAACACATCTGCAGGCAAAATTGTAGTGTCCTCCCTAGCCCAGGTACACGTAAGGGATCACGCCACACAAAAAGCATCGTACTACACGTCTTTATTCCTCAGCATGTAACCGTCAATGGAACATTCTACCTCATGAATTCTATCCCCATACCTACACACTTACTGTCACTATTTCACAGAGCCTGTAGGGAAGCAAAAGAGTCCCCTCATCTACAACTCACAAGACACTACATCTCCCCCTTTGTTAAATAAAAAGTACAAATTATACATATATACATCATATGCCTTGGTGCTCCATTCAGTCGCCCAAACCTTGACATGTGAGACTGCGGAGATACAGGAGAAGTGCCCATGATTGGCACTGGTGACAGAGACACTGGTGCAGTCACTCGGGCTCTCAAGATTCTGACTTTTGGCATCTGGAGTTGGCGAATGTAGAAGCAGGTACTTGAAATGCTAAGTATCTCGCTTAATGGACTTTCAAGGACGGTGAGCAGTCACCAGGTTTTCTTTACTAGTCAACATCTCAGTGGGTCAGCATCAAAAGGAGCATCAGACTTGCTTTTCTGTTTCTGCCAGACAATAACTTGGTCTCCTCTTTTGAACACAATGTTCCGAGCACAGTGGTGTCTATGCACATTGGTCTTTATTTTATGTTTGTGAGACAAGTCAGTGGTGCAAAGTATATCAACATCAATAGATCTCACAGTGGTTCATTGTGGTCATTTGGTTCCTATGGCTCTCTCAAACATTAAGGTGGCAGGGCTATCACCTGTGATAAAAGGAGGAGTCGACCCGTATGCACAAATAGTAGACTGAATAACTGATTTTAGTTCAAACTTTTTTAGCGTACCCGCTGAAGTCTTCTTGAGGGTGCTCATAAATTGCTTGACAGCACCATTCACCTGTGGCCAGAGAGGTGTGCTTTTCTGATGCTTGACATTTACATGAGTGGGAAATCACATCATATTGTGTATAGGCATGTTCCGTCGATGACACACTCCAGCTAGCATAAGCCACAATGTGTCTTGGGACATTGGGATGTCCAGTGTGCTGGGCAAGGATGGCACCCAACCCCACTGGGCTTGCATCAACAATCTCTATCTGCAATTTCAGATCAAAGTATGCCATTTCAGTGGCGTTCTAAATTGCATGCTTGGTTTTCTTGAAGCTTTGTTACTTCATGTGACCATCGAAATGGACCTTTTAGTTTCCCTAAGTCTTTCAATGGGGCACTAACAGCAACACAGTCAAGTATATACCTTGAACAGGCCATACCAAAGAAGGATCACGGAATTGTTACATCTTGTGGGGGAGAAGTGGATGACAAGACTTGTACTTTATTTGGATCTGGAATCATTCCCCCATCAGAAAAGGTGTAACACACTTGTGTAAGAGCTTTAACTTGTTCCTTTTGTGTGGCCCCAAAAACCAGCATGTCATCACTATAATTGAATGCATTTGTGACTGGCTATATTTTGCGATGAATGACATCTTGAAAAAGTCACTGGCTGCTGACAATCCAAAACGTAGTCTTTTATATTTAAATAAACCAACACGAGTCAAAAAAGTAGTAATAAACCTGCAATTTTCACCCAGTCGAGTTGGTGATACCCTTTCTTCAAACCAGGGCAGGAAAAGACTTTGGCTCCATTCAGCTGCGGAATCATGTAATTGATATGCAAACCTGGATGTCGCTCTCTTTCGATGGCCTTATTAGCTTGGCGCATATCAATGCAGATGAACAAAGCCACTATCCTTCTTCGGCACTGCCACTGTGGGTGACGCACATGACGTGGGACCAGTGGAATACTCAATGATGTCATGCTTTATTAGTGTCACAATTTATTTCTCGACAGTCTCTTGTAAATGAAACGCAATTCGACAATCTCATTCAGCAACAGGACGGATGTCCTCATTGATGTGAATTTGCACTTCAATCAATCTATCAATCAGGATTTATAAAGCCAGGCGCTTGCAGGTCCCCAAGGCTTACTCAAACAGATAGGTCTTGGGGTCCATTCAGAATTCCAGAAGTTAGGTGATGATCTGGAGGTCCGTTGGGAGCCTGTTTCAGGTCTTTGCTGAGATGTGGGAGAAGGAGCGTCCTCTACTTCTGCTTCGGTAGCTGCAGGGAGTATGAGTAAGTGAAAGAGAGGCGAAGCGTAGCCTTCTCGATGGTTGGTGGAAGTTGAGGTGGTTATTAATGGAGGCACGTCCTTGGTTATGTAGAGACTTGTGTGTGTAGGTCAGCAGCTTGAATTGGCATTTCTTCTTTTCGGGAAGCCAGTGGAGTTTCCTGAGGTGATGTGTGATGTCGGTTCGCCAGGGAAGGCTGAGGATGAGTCTGGCTGCGGTGTTCTCTATGGTCTATAGTCTCTATAAGAGGAGTGCAGCGATTAAACCATAAAAGTAATGAGGTCACAGTGAATTTCGTGTGTAGAACCACTTGAAGATCTTACGTAGCATGCGCAGAGTGAGGAAGCAGGCAGAGAAGACAGTGTTGATCTGTGAGTCGTTCTATGTGTTGTTGCTGTTGACAAAGATCACTACTTCCATTTTGTCTTTGTTCAGCTGCAAGCAGTTGTTCTTCATCCTGTCGGTGAAGTTTGTCATGCATCTGTGAAAGCTAGTTCTGGAGCGTGGTGGGGTCGTTGGTGATTGAGAGGATGAGTTGGGTGTCATCTGCGTACAACACTATGTTGTGACTGTTGGATCTGACGATGTTCAACAGTTGAGTCATACATGCATTGAAGAGCGTGGGGCTGAGGGATGAACCATAGGGGACACCACATGTGATCTTCTTCAGTTCAGAGATGAAAGGTGTGAAGAGGATCCTCTGGGTTCTTGCAGTGAGGAAGGAAGTGATCCATATGAGTGTGTCTACTTGAATGCCGAAGTAGTGGAGTCTTTTAATCAGTATGTGGTGGGATCCAGTGTCGAAGGTTGCTGAGAGGTCGAAGAGGATCAAAGCTGCTGTTTCTCCTCAGTCCAGGAGGGTTCAGATGTCATGGGTGGCTAAGATCAGGGCAGTTTTGCTGCTGTGATTGCTGGGTAAGCTGGATTGGGAGGGGTAATGTGGCTGGTTTTGCTACAGGTGTGTCCGGAGTTGATTGTTGATGATCTTTTGCAGTACCTTCACTGGAAAAGGGAGCAGCGAGGATGGGCGATAGTTATTTAGCTCTATGGGGTTAAAGATGTGATGAGGGAGTTACAGAGTGGATGGATTTCATGGTGGAGGTGGTGTCCTGGGTTTAGAGGATATTCCAGTTGGTCAGTGTGTGGTTCGTGTCGGTTACGGGGGTGACATATCTGTCGAAGAAGCCTGTCCGTGTGGGTTGGAATTCCAAGTTTCTGTATATGGTTGTTGTCTTGTCATGGAAGAAGTGGGCATGGTTGTCGCACAGCTCCTGTGAGGTTGTGATGTTGTTTTCCCTGGCAGGCGGTTTGGAGAATTCCTGAACAATGTTGAAAAGTTCCTTGGTGTTGTTGGTGCTGGTTTTGATGGGTATGCAAGGGCTGTCTCTTAGTTGCTCTGAGCAGGTGGTGGTAGAAATTGAGGGAGGTCTGGAAAACTACCCTGTTGGAGATGTCCTTGCCTGTGCGCCATCTCCTCTCTAACTGTTTGTGGTCTCATTTCGCTGTTTTGGGTTCTTGGGTGTACCAGCTGGCATTTTTGGAGGATTTTTACTGGATGTTGCTGTTGATGGGGGCGATGCTGTCTGCACAATTGCTGATCCAGTTGTTGAAGTTTTTCACTCCCTGTTCGAGGTTGGTGGTGGTAGCAGGGTCGGAGGTGTTGAAGTAGTTCACCCAGCTGGTCTCTTGTGATTTTGTTCCACCTCCGGTGGGGGGTTATGGGATTCTGAAGTGGGAGATGGAATGATAACTCCATGTGAGTTGTGTGACGTAGCTCTATTTGACACGGTTGCAGAAGGTGCAAATTGGGTTCATATGTCCTTCTGTGTGTGTAGGGTCGTGGATGATCTGGGTCAATCCAAGGCTGCTCATACTGTTGAGAAGTTGTGTAGTGTTTTTGTCATTGGGGTCGTCGATGAGGAAATTTTGGTCACTGAGGAAAATGTAGCCCTTGGACTTTAAGGTTAGGGGAGCGGGAAAGTCAGCAATGGTGTTGCAGAAGCTGGAGCGCGGGTCTGGGGGTCAGTATGCGAGAATGCCTCTGATAGTCTGTCTAGGGTAGCTGTGCGCATTATAAATTTAATTAATAATAATATTAATAATAGTTGTCTTGTTGTCCGTGTGAGCTTGAAGTTGAGATGTTCTATAGGGGTGGTGGTGTTGTCAGAGGTGGTGGTACGCTGTATGGTCTCATTGTAGATGATGGCTGATCTTCCACCCAGCTTGTTGGTGCCATTCTGATGAGTGATATTATATTCATCAGGGATCGCTGTGGCAATTTCTGGGGCGGATGTGGGGTTGAGCCAGGTCCCTGGGGCAAGATGAGGTCGGGTGCAAGGGTGGCGATGAGTTTCCATAATTCAGTGGGATGCTTAAGTCTTCCTAGTCCATGAAACAAAGATGGAAACTGATTCACTATCTCATGATAGGCATTGACGTAGTTTACAGAACCAGCTACATGTCAGCAGCAGTGCTGAAACGGAGTAAGCATGCACTAGATTAATTGTCTTGCAGAACATGATAGATGAAGTGCCTTGCAGTACATGAATTGGTGCTAGTACTTTCATCTTTGTAAGCTTCACAGTAACTATAAATTAATCTTGACTTTGAAGTGGCGTTGAAGCAGCCCATGTATACACTTTGTTTTTCAACAGGGTTAAACAGGGCATTGGAGACAGTTCATTGTACATTTCCACTGGCATAATCTTTATTGACATGCAACGGTCTAGGATAAAAGGTATGGAGCACCCATTCTCCTTCAGTGTGATTTTGGGACAGTGTTCAAATGAATTTCGCTCTTTCACTTGTCGATCTCGTTTTGACTGGGCTTTTCCTAGTAGGAAGCTAATCCTGAATGCATACGTTGTCCTGTGGTCAAAACCAACATCAAATACCCATATACTTCACCGTTGCTTGACGATGACAAATTTTTAGACAAGGAATTTGATGACAATTGACATCGTTCAGTTTCTACTTTCCTCCACTGATGTTCCTGCTTGACCTGGTAGGCGTGGTTGAAACTTCGCTGGTACTTTCTGGCATTCACTTTATTTTCTCGACGTGATGCACTTGATCTTTCCCTCACTATGCACACTGTTAAAAAATGGTTCTCTTTCCTGCAGCCTTTGTATATCTGTCCAATGGCGGGACATTTCCCTTCACGTGGAAAGGAAAATCCACATTGAAAACACAACTTCTTTTTCTTGAAAGACATTACTTTATGGCCTTCTTCCATGTGTTTCGGCTAACTTTTCACACTTGCGCTGATTCATTTTGGGCCGTTCTATCCTCCATGTTAGCAACTTGTCTGTCAGCTCTTTCTTCCACTCTAGCAGCCATGAAACCTCACTGCAAACTGAGTATCTCTTTCAGGATTCATCATCTGAAGGAATCATAGAGACAAATATCTATTACTCTGAGATGCATGGCGTCTTCATTGTTGCACTCATTGAACTTGCAGGGCTTGATGAGCGAACCAAGACTTTATACAAACTCATCCATCATTTTATCAGCTTTTTGCCTTTCCTGATTGAAAATGTACCTTTCTAAGTCAACATATGGCATTGAATTGAACTTGGTATTTATTGCATCTTTTATTTGACGGTACATCACTTCATCACCATGTGGTATTTTCGTTATCACTTCTTTTACTCCTTCCCGCCAAATTCTTAGGTCATTTAAGAATCTTTTTGTTATTTGCTAATTTCAGCACATCAATGAAATCAAAGGATTCAATTTAGGCAGGTAATCTGTCACCAATATTCTGCTTTTTGGCAGAATTAAAGGAAGGGAATGGTTTTAAGGATTCAGAACCATCATAACATGTGTAACTTTCTGCTGCCAAAAGCGGAGCCTGCTCCAGCAGCATCTGCTTCCCATCGGCACCTTTAACACTAGCCATTTACTGACATTTGGGTCATTAGGCCTGCTCTCTGGTTGTGCATCGCAGTCTTCTTCTTTGGCGGTGAGTAGCGGTTTTGTTTCTTGCACGGGGTCTTCACCACTCTCACCTTTTCGCATTTGACCTGGTTTCTACTGCCTTTAGTGTTTCTTTGTGTTAGACATGTTTTCCGCCTTTAGCGCTTCCTTGTACTCTCTGAGGTCCTCAACATTGGCCCACTGAAATGGGTCCACTACCCCAGCCCACACATCAGGTCAAATACCTAGGCTTTATCATTGATGAACATCTATCAATGAAGCAGCAGGTTGTGAACGTGGCCTCAACATGCTTCACTATCCTTAAATGGCTCAGAAAACTCCTTTGGATGTTGCCCGGTCCAACTCAAAGAACTGTAGTCCAGGCTCTGGTCACCTCGAGGTTGGATTATGGCTAACATCCTGTATGTGGGAGTCAACAAGGATGTACTACGCAAACTGTAAGTGGTGCAAAATGTGGCCGCAAGATTACTTTGCCAGGATCCCAAATCGGCTTCCATCTCAGGATATCTTCGTGACCTTTACTGGCTCAGGGTGGAGAATCGAATTAAATTCAAAGCCCTGAGCTATATGTTTAAGATCAAAACTGACAAAGCACCACAGTACCTGAATGTCGTAGCTTTCCCTTACTTACCCACTCGTCTGCTCCGCTCCTCCACTAAGGCTAAATTCATGGTCCCTAGGATCAAACTGTCGCAAATGGGTGGTCAGTCCTTCTCTTGCCTAGGCCCCTGACTATTGAATTCCCTTCCGTTGTCACTTAGATTTGAAACAGTTTATGGAAACTTCCTAAAGAGAGTAAAAACTTGGCTGTTTAATCAATAGTTTTTTCTTTCCCCTCTTCTTTCTTCATGTCAGGCGGCGCCGGGAAACCTCCGGGTAGCTGTGCGCCTTACAAGTTAAAAAAATAAATAAATTGTACTCGGCCATCACTGTCTCTAAAGCTTCTCTGTACCTGGTGGTCGCTGCCTTTAGCATTGTGGTACTGTATGAATGATGGCCCTGTGTTCTGCTGTGACACAGTATCGCTTGTCTCGACTTTACCAGCAAGTTTCTAGCCAACAACAACCATTTTCTGTAAGGCCTTCACTTTCTTCTGAGGCCTTAAACTGGCTGGATTGGTGCTTTGACTCAACAAATGACAACTGTCGATTTTTCACTTCAACTGAACCAGTTGTGATACATACAAGCAGTTTGCTGGACCATGGCAAACTCTCTGGGAGAGTGCTCTCGGTTCTTTGGGTCATGGGTTTTACATAATCCCCTATCTCGTCACCAGTTGTTGCTCCCTCCCCAGCCAGGGAATATTTAAATGATCATGCCACGCATAGAGTTTGGTATTACACATCTTTATTCCTCAGTGTTTTACCATTAACTGAACATTCTACCTTAAGAATTCAATCCACACACCCATGCACCTACGTCACTGTTTTAAGGTTTACGACATTAACCAAAAGGTCCCGTCATCTACAACTCACAAGACACTACAAGAAGCTCACAGAATTTACCCCCTAACCTTGAGATCCTTTATGACTTCGCTTAAGAGTTTCTCTCCTGCGGATAGAAAGGAGTAACCTATCACTGGACGCTGCTGGCAAGCTCCTGGAAGTAGGGCCCTGTCTTTGCCATTCCTTCCAGCCCATATTCCAGGTGTAAACAAATAGCAATCTGCTTTAAAATTGTAACGGTTTGCCTCCTAACATTATTGTTACTATGACTACTATAGTCATGGTCATTTGTAAAGAGCACTGGTGCCTCTGGGATGGTATCCAGTGACTGTTACATAAAACAAACTGTTAGAACTCATTTGATGGCCACTGATAGACAGTGTCTGCTGGGGCACAACGTGGTGGTTGGGGTCATTAATCACTGGTTACCTGGGCTCCGTCCTACTATCGCTCTTCAAATTGGGCCAAGTATGCTCTTTCTGCATTTGATCACATAGTGAGGGTAAGCAGTCAAAGGCCTCTCGGGGAGGAAACGTGGGGAGCAAGAACTAAACAATCTACCAACAACCACAATAAGATACTGCCCCGCCCATTACTTTCCATGTAAAAAGAGAAGTACAACACAACTTAATACTACGCACAGCAATGGGGGTCAGTAACAGGTTTTTTCTAATCACTGTTGGCTGTTAGCAGTGCATATATTGCCTGCACTCATCTGGGATTCTGATCGGGGTGGTAACTCTGCACTAGTACAGCTCTACATCATTAGAGCTGTAACCCTCCACCCATCTTTGCAGGATATTTACTTAGGGGAATCTTGGGCAAGGCTCAGATCAGGTGCGAGTCCACTCTTAGCACAATTCAATCGATGGCCCAATGACGGGGATTGTGAGATCTACTGAGTCTTGAATCTTGCTAATTGGCCATGGGCACACTATCCAGGTTTAGCTACACAGTTCTAGGACCAGATACAGTCTCTCAATTTTGCACACACTGCACTGGGCAGTCTTGGTGAAGTGCTGCTCAGGGTTATGATGGTTGTCCATTATTCTTTGCAGTCACAAGACAGAGTTGCTCTGTCAGCAGGATGATCGAGCACTATTTCTTCTCAGATGGCGTTGGGATGGTAGTACATAAAGAGGTAATTTCTCCTTGACAATTGCAGCTTCCTGGCTTTTCAAAATTCCTTGGCTGCAGCAGAATTGACATCTGAACACGCAGCTCATTGGCAGTGGCGGGCAGGCCCCTCAGGTCATGGTGGAGATGGCGAACAGCAGGCTGGAATCAATGGGAAGTCACTGGCTGCCACAGCAATGTTTTCTAGACACAGCCTGTAATGGCAGCAGGCAGTCAGCTCTGAGCTCAGCATAGAAGCAGGACGACACACTGAAAAATAAAGTTAACATTATTTCAAGTAGTTCACCAAATGAGCCACACAGGGAGACTTGGGGAGCCGTCTCTGATTGGGTAGACAGTGCACTCCGACATATGCTGGCTTCTACTTGCCATTCCTCACACCAGGAACAAGCAGGCCTTCTCCACCTGGTCAGGCTTTCCTCCTGCAGGACCAGGCACTCTCCTTCTCTCTCTGAGCATGCTTGTATGCTCTGTAAAAATCCACAGGCTCTTCAGCAAGTTGTGCGGACTTCATGTAATGTCCACTTTGGGATACTGACTGTTAGGCAAACATCAAGCCTGGCCACACAGAAGCTCTTTGTGCACACCCATTTCTTTGCCAAAAAGAACTTGGAACAGGAACAAAGGGATGTGGTATAGATCCCATGTTCCAGAAAGGGGATCTGTTTCCAATGTCTAAGTCTTGGGATTGGTTCGATGGTGGTTCCCTTTGAAACAGTTTCTGTCTGTAGTACACACACAGCCTTTATACAAGCGTTGGCTCTTATGGCAGGTAGTGATTAAGCTGGCTTCAAGTAGGAATATCTAAAACAAAGGCCCAATGAAGTGTAAGGGCCCTGCACTTGGCTGTAATCAGCTTTCCTGGTGTGGTAATCAGTGACAGATAAAAGGGCCAGCCCGGCCTAGAAAGATCCTCAGCTTTAAAAACAGAATATCCTTATACACCTCTGTGCCCTACCATCTACCATATGGCTATGCTCAATAAATGTAATTAGCAAACCCATGCTAAAAGATTCTCATGTAATTTCTAAGGGTAGCCCTGTCTCCATCCACCCTCATTTTAGTGTCTGAGTCGCCACCCTCCAGTCACACGATGCAGGCAGTATGCTTTAACTTTCTGTGGAATATAATGCTCTCTTTGTCCTGTCCGTGTTAAAACGGGGACCATCCAAAATGAATCTCATTTGTCACAACACACCCTTGTGATAATGCATGTTCCACATACACATGACATGTCAGTGCAAAGCTTGGGCTGTTACAACATAAAGATTTACATGTAAGCTGCACATCTAGGAAAAGGGGAAAAAGGTATCCTTCAAAAATAGGTAATATTCCACCACAATTGGTTGTCAACGCTCTTACAGATGGACAGTATTCCCATGTTGCTACAAAGGTTATGCTTGGCGGGCCCTCTTAAGTCACAGAACAGGTTTTGGGCCTTGGTTTCACCATGGATAGGCCCAGGCCTCAGCACATACTCTAGATTGGCATCCTGGCTAGGCTATAATAAAAATCAGGATACCAGTTTCACATGCAGGTGGGCAATTAGGGTGAGGGTACATGCCTGTATATCCTTCAGGGGTTATCTCATCCCTACAAAAAAAAATTGCCATTGTGTCTCTGGTCAACATGTTAAATGAGAGTCACCGCTGCATAACAAACCTGGACCTCATTCTACATGAGGGTGAGTTGGAATAGTGTAAGTAATCAGTATTCTTTCAAATACAATGCACGTTTTCTATCACTATGACTGTGCCAAGGACTTGGTATTTCTTGAGATCAGACCCGAAAGGGTGCTGAGGTGATCAGTGTCTTTAAAGTTACAAATGACATCAACAATATAACTGGGCATTCACAGCACCCCCATTATAGCTTCAGTTCTTCCAGCACCTTCCTTTCATGTGACCCACAATGAAAAGCAGATGATTGGTTCCTATCATGAAACGAAGCACAGCTGGACACTGTCTGTATCTATCCATCCTAGAATGCAAGATGTTGCACTACCAAAAGCACACAGATGTTCTAAACAACTGCAAACCAGTACACTCTCTCTAAAATGCAAACGATACACTGCTAGAGATATGCTGTGTAATATGCAAGGGCTAAGCAGTCCTAAACATGCAACACACTGACCAACTTCCCACCTGTTACAAATTATAAAAACTACAGGACAGCGCTGTTAGACCTGGCATCATTGGTGTGAGTCTCCCTTCCTTTTTTACGGATTGCCTCCACTGTTTTTATATGTTTTTGGCTGGTTTTATGCTTTGGGCACTGTGCCACTGCTAATCAGTGCCACATTGCAAGCGCTCCCTATGTTAAATTGATATACTAATTGGTTATTCCATGATTGGGTTATTTGATTTACCTGTCTGCTCCTAGTACAGTGCACCATGTGTGCCCAGGGCTCGTAAATCAAATGCTGCTGGTGGGCCTGCAGCACTGGTTGTGCCACCCACAGAAGCAGCTTGTAAAGTGTGTCTTAGGCCTGCCATTGCAAGGCCTGTGTGCAGTCTAGCACTGCCATGTACACTTGACCAAGTGCACTCACTTGCCAGTCCCTGAACCTTCCCTCTGCTTCACACCTATGGTAGGCCCAAGGGCAGGGTGCATTGTAAGTATAAGGTAGGACATCCTCTGATGTGTGTGGCATGTCCTAATAGTGAATTACAGCCATTTTTGTTTTTCACTAATGAAGGCTACCTTTTCTCTATAGGTTAGAATGGGCAGTTAGATTATTACATTCTTATAATCCTAACTGACTCCGGGAACATGGTAGAAATTCGAATTTAATATGCCTGAACTCAGAATGATAAAAATACATCTTGTAGTAAAGTTGGTTTTAATATTCTGTGTTTGAAAATACCACTTTTAGAAAGTAGGTATTTTCTTGCCTAACTGTAAATGTATACTTGTAAAGCGCACTGTTACTCCATCACGCAGTGTCCTGGCGCTGTATACCGCTGGGGAACCCGTCCTGGCTTTCCCTGTGAGATGGTCCCTCCTGGGCACCCCCAAGGTGAAGCCAGGCATCCCCAGCGCTGATAGGGCCGTTGTGGAGATTAAGCAAGCTATTGCCCAGAGTTGCAGAGTGGGACCCATGGTTAGCTTAGGCACCTAGGCGAGCATTATCGAGTCCGCGGACATTGACCCAAGACCCTGCCGCGACGGGAATTGAACCCTGGTCCCGGGCCGACCTCTGCTTCAGGGTCTGCCGCTTCTAACCAGTGAGCCACACCTCTCCACAACTGTCCAGGCCTGCCTCTGCTAGGTTGTGTATTCCTTGTCTGGGTTTGCGAGTGACAGGGCTGGGGGATTCCAGGAGACAGGCTGGGGCAGCCCAGTGGTGAATAGAGAGATATGCATCTAGATGGGAGGGAGGAGTTGCTCCTGGGACCTGAATAGGGCTGGGCCTTCCCTCTAAAATGCTGGCTCCACCTCCTGAGGCTTGTCTGACGTCTCTGCCCTGCATTGTGAAATGAGAGAAGGAATTATGTCAACAAAGTGCTCCATAGCTGTATCTTCCCTCCCCTGTGCTGGCTCCACCTCCTGTGGGGCAGCTGATGTCTCTGCCCTGCACAGTGAAAGGAAGAGGAGAGTCATGTGAAAAAAGTGCTCAGGAACTGGTTTGGACTAGGCAGAGGCCTCTCTGCCTTCAGAGAACAAAGGATTTTGGGGTATAAATATTGCGACCCTGATCCCAAGAAATTAGATCACTTCTCGAGCAAGAACCATTTTGCCAAGGAGAAGAACCAAGGAAGCTGCAGGAGTTTTACTGCCCCACTGCCAGTGTGGTGTTTGCTGGGTTGGCCTACAGTGGTTGCTTCATTGCCCAGAGAAGGAGAAGGAACTTTTTAAGGACTTTTATCATTTACAGAATATTATCTAAGGGCTTGAACTGTGCTTGTCTCCTGCTGAAGTCTCAGGCACAAAATACTTCATCTCCAGCTCCCCTCTCAATTTCCTTGCTGGGAATTCTCAACTCCAGACATTTGCGTGTCGCTGGGAGCTGAAAGCGCGACGCATCGAGAAGAAGCGTGTCGCCGCTGCAGCTGAAATCGTCGCATCACCGGAGAAGCGAGCCTCCGCTGCATCTCCCTGGAAGCGTGTGTTCATCGAAGCTGCCTGCTGTCGCATCACTGGAGAAGCGTGACGCCATTGTGAGAGTCGCCATCGCATCACCGGAGAAGCGCGGGCCGGGCCTGTCGCGGCTCCAAAGTACAGAGTCGTCCCAAGGCTGTCAGGGCGTCTACGCAACGTCATCGCATCGCCGCATCAAGGGTGCCATCTTCTCGCATCGCAACCGGATCATCGCATCGCATCAAGGCGCCATCTTGAGCACCGCAATGGGCCCGCAGGCCGAGAATCTACGGATCACCTCCGCACCGGTAAGGATCACGACACATCCCCTACTCTGCACAAGCATTGGGGCACGACGCATCATCTCCCCCGGATCACGTAACCGATGCATCTCCCCTTTTGCGAGCCTTTTGTTTACTTTGCATTACGCATCCAGGTACTTTGTTGAGAACTTTGTCGCATTTATCAGCAACTTGAACTAAGCAATGTTTAATCATCTTTTAAGCATCTTAAGTGTAGTATTGTGGATTTTTGCCGTTTGTGGTCTTGTGTTAAGTCTATATAAAGAATACTTATTTTTATAAAAACCTGAGTTGCATCCATCTCTGGTGTTTTCACTGTACTACTGTGTATATTCACACATGCTTAACACACTGCCTCTGCAATAAGACTGTCTGCTCGCGCCAAGCTACCAAGGGGGTGAGCAGGGGTTATTAAGGAGTGTAATCCCCTTATCCCGACTTAGAAGTAAGGGTCCCTATTTGGACAAAGGTGAATACCATTGCCAACTAAAGACCCCCAGATGTAACAAGCGCCCAATAAACTAATCAATAACCGATACTGTTTCAACCTGCTGCATACCTGCGGATATGGTCAAAATATCCCCTGCTAGTTCTTCCTAAACTTGCTATGTAATGTCTATCTCAAACCTCCTCCTACACAATGGCCACTGTGATGCACAATATCCACCTACAACGGGATCTCATCTAGAAATTCTAAACTTGCTAAACAATTTCCAGCATTCTACAGAATCTCAAACCTTTTGAACAACTGCTACACAATGATGTCCTGCCTCCAGTTCCCACCTGTGCTCCACAGACAAGCCTGTTGCAAAATGAAAAACATGCCATCTAGCTGCACAGTGTAAACCACTTCAAGGAGTATCCATTCTGCTGCAGCACCCTCCATGATGCTACACAACCCAGTACCACTCCCCTAAAGATACACCCAGTAGGACTTCACTTCTCAGGGCACTGGCACTTTAACACATTACATAATGAAGACCTCTACTACGCATGGATACCAGCATGGTGAGTTCAGAGTAGGCGGATCGCGCCACAGCTGTGACTTACCTTGCCAAGGATTGTGTTGGATTTAAACCTTTCTAGGAAGTGGGCGTGCTGAGCCTGGTACATTTGCTGCTGGTGCTGCGCTGTTTTTTGGTTTTGAGGGAGTGGTTCCGACCGTGTGCGTCCCAGAGGTTTATGAGGGCTTGAGACTGACAACCGGTCAGCAGAGATGAATTGGTGAGCAAAGTGGAAGGGCAGGATTCCTGGTACAGAAGGGAGAGAACACATCAGAGCAAAGCACACTGGATGGATCATTTAGCTCATGCGTTGTATTCATTTATTTGTATTGTGTGTACGTGAACCAGACCCACTAAAAGGAGTATATTTTTACATTTTCCTAAAAATGTAAACAACGTGTGCATGCAGACACAAGGGACATCCGTTTTATCCATTAGTTACATACTTGGATCTGAGCAATTCACTGCCGATGATCCAAATGAAAACAAACATTGTGTCGTTATTGAACCAATCTTAATATGAATAAAGGCAAGACATTCCACTTTATGAGAAGTGTGAGAAACATGTTTCAGGCATGTTGAAATATTAAGAGATAGAGCACTTACTCAAGAGACCTTTCACACATACAAACATCAAAGCACACTTGGGGCACTGCACCAGAATTAAGTAAGGGGAGTTCTGCCCACCAAAACTTGTCAGTAAATCTACTGTGATGATTACGTAATAACAAATTTCTGTCATGTCCCCTTAGTGCTGCTGAAGCATTCCTGATATAGGAGACTGGACACAGGAAGGCTGTTAAAGTTGGTTTATTCTCATAAGAAGATCCCATCCAACAGGATACAGGTTACAGTTTCAACTGAAGCACATCTCAAGTCATAACAAGTTCTACATGACATTCATAAGATTCCATGATGACATGAGTACAGCCTACTAAGAAGAAAAGATGACATTAAGTGTTTCCAAACTATACAGATGTCATCTAAATTGACACACCACACACCTCCCTTCTTTAACCAATAACATAAATATCCAAAAGAAAAGTTAAATATAATCAGTAAGATGACCAGGACGTTTGATTGTCCTGAAAGAGCAACAAGTGTTTTTCAATACATTACTATTTATATCCCTTTTTTTAAAGGGACTAACAGGAGTAGAAATAGTATTGTCTAAATTTGAATTACACTTCTCATCCATTTTTCCTTTAACCACCACAACTCTGTTTAGATTCCAAATGCGATGATCCTGAGTTTTAATAGCATTCTTAAAAACTTTAATGACCATATGAGGCTTAATGAATTTCAAAATAGAATTACCACCCAGACCAGGCCGTTTAATCATGACCCAATCTCCAACCTTCACCACAGGTTTTTTACAGCATTCTTTGTATCAAAATAACTTTTCCTTTCAGTGGCTTTCTTTTTTTCCCTTTTTTGTATGTCATTACCGACACACACACTTTCTTTTCCCTTGGCTAACTCATATTTGTTGACCCAAGGAGGTTCTACAAATATGTTAGGTACTCTACCACAGAATAATATAAAAGGGGTTTTCCCCATCGTACTATGAGGAGATATTCTGTACTCCTCCACTTTCTTCAGAACCTCGCCTTTCCAATCCAAGGATAACGACTTTGCCAAGGTAATGTTTTCCTTAAGTACTCCATTAAATCTCTCAACCATTCCGTTAGATTCTGGATGATAAATCGACACAACTATCTCCCAACCCCAACAGTTATCGATAAGGGGCGAGCATGAGGCGAATCTCCCAATCCCTAACACTTGAAAAATTTTACCATCTTATATTGAATAAGTCAAAACTTGAAGTCCAATAAATAAGACATGAACTCCTCGAGCTGTTTTAAAACAAATCCAAAATTTTCCACGGAGGGAGAATATTCAAGAAATACTTAAATTATCTCTCACCAAGTCCTTTGTGTTGAGATCTTCTTTTTGGCACCCTGACAACTACGCCAGTGAAGCATTCCTGATATATGAGACTGGACACAGGAAGGCTGTTAAAGTTGGTTTATTCTCATAAGAAGGTCCCATCCAACAGTATACAGGTTACAGCTTCACCTGAAGCACATCTCAAGTCATAACAAGTTCTACATGACATGCATAAGATTCCATGATGACATGAGTACAGCCTACTAAGAAGAAAAGATGACATCAAGTGATTCCAAACTATACAGATGTCATCTAAAGAGACACACAACAGCTGTTTTACTCTCTCCAACTACATGACCACATACTTTGGACCTAACAGAATCACACATTCTAACAAAACGAAAGAGAGCACAAACTACCTGAAAATCACAGCAGGCTAAATTTAAAAGAAAGTGTTGTAACATTGAAAGGATTCTCGTTTTTGACATGGTATGAAGCAATAGTAATATACGCTTGAGAGTTGTGTGTCATTTTCTCTTTCAGTCCATAACTATACTTAAGAGCCTTTCGTGCTGTCTCCAAATCCTGTCAATACCTTACTTACGAAAGAAACCCATAGCCAACAACTTTGCCCCAAAATGGGGCCACAAAAACACTGATTAAGTTACAAAAGTAAAGCAGGCCTACGAGCATTGATGCTGCTTCTAGAAACCTGGCAGCAATGCACCAATGGAGACTCACAACATATTATACATTACAGCCTACTGCTGAGGTATACACCAACTGTTAAAGGATCTGAACCTGAGATATAACCCGATTGAAGGGGAGGCTTATAACGAGGCAGAGGCCCACTGATATAGTGTGAGGCTGAAAGGCTATAATCCTATTCGACTGGGAAACAACCACGCCATGCCTTTACAACAAAAGTGTCTTTACCACAAATGTCAAGTTCAATACTTTATTTCTGCACTATTGGCATAGGGCATAAAAGCACATGCTAAAATAATACAAACCATTTTGTTTCAAAATGTATGATTAAAATAACATTCGTAATCCACTAAATGTTATTTGTCTAGCTCAATAATCTTACAGAAAAAGCTACAAATGCTTGCAAACACTCCTTCTTAAAACGTTCTCTTCCTCAAGTAAATTGCCTTACAGATAAACGTGGCCACTTTAAATATTTGGGAATTTTAAGCTGAGAAACAAAATCATGGCAACTTTAAAGTCATTGATATTGTGTACAAGAAAAATTGGTTTAAAGAATTGTTTCCTCAGACTTGAATTAAACTGACAAAAATGTAGAAAGTGCAAAGTGCATTGTTTGGAGGCTCTATCGTATGGGCTAGGGGTTGCAAGATCCTATTGATTTACTTTAGGGTGCAATACCAGCTGGTGTACATTATTCAGCCGTAGTCTAGCCAGGACATGACAGTGCTGATAATTTGTCACCCAGGTAAGATAGGGTCGACAGCCTAGGGGTAAGATAAAGGAAATATATGTTTCTTCTTGTCACCCGCTGCTCTTTCCCTTGCCCTAGAATCAAGCCTAGAGCTTTTATTGCCGTCCTCTCCAGTGTTAAAATTGCCATGGTATTTTTAAGACATAATCCAGGGTAAGACAATCCTGTATGATTGCCTTTGTTGATTGAGTTTCTGGTTTGGCCCAAATCGAAAGCCACAGGGATATTGGTTTGACTGTCAAGATATCCTCAAATGACTTTCCAGCGACTTATCTACCATCAATTTGCCTTTACCACGCATGACTTTTCAACAAAAATGCAGGTAAGTGTATATATATTTTGTGTGTTCTATATATATATACATATACATATATATATATATATATACATATACATATATATACATATACATATATATATATACACATATACATATATATATATATACATATATATATATATATATATATATATTCATTGAAAAAAACTGGTTTCAGGGACGTTATAGTTAGTTGGACATTTCACTTGAACAAAACCAGAGAAATTCGGCCGTTATAGTTAGTTTAGCTAACTATAACTTGCGCCCTACGCCATGCACTGCTGATGACGTCACATATTACATCATTCATAACATGGTCAGTAACAACACTGATGACATCTCAAATGACATCACTGATGACCACTGATGACATCATTCAGTGACTGCGTGTTTCAATAAAGTTTAAATATGTTTTATATATATGCCAAGGTGTATTGAAGAATGAGTGTGTGTATATAAGTGTCTGGATGGATGATTTAGTAGGTGCGTGACTGACTGTATAAGTGAGTGATTAAATGTGTCTTATTGTATGCATGGGTTAGTGACTAACATTCATTCAATTTAGTTTGGCAGTTGGTGTGTAAGTGGTTGCATGGGTTGGCGAGTAGCTAAATGAGGATCTATATGGGTTATTGATTGGTTGTCTGAGTATCTGTATGGGAGCCTGAGTGTCTGTGTGTGTTGTGACTCTGTGCATAGATGTGTGAGTGGATGATTCACTGGGTGTATGTGTTCAAGAGTGCATCTGTGAAGGGCTGTATGAGTGGGTGAGTGTTTGTATGGGTGTGTTGGTGAGTGAAGGGATGCCTCAGTGGTAAATGAGTGAGTAACTGCACATGTGAAAGGCAGTATTTGTGAGTGTTAGAATGTATAAATGACTATATGTGAGAGTGAGTGATTGTGAGAGTGGCTGTATGGATCAGTGTGTGCTTGTATTAGTTATTGTATGAGTGTAAGTATGTGTTAGTAGTATGTTTGAATAAGTGAGGTGGTGTGTGTATAACTGTATATGTGAGTAAATGGGAGTGTGATTGATTGTTTTCATGAGTGACTAGGTGTGTGAGTAACTCTATGGATAAGTTGTGGTGTGCGAGTGTCTGTATAGATATGTGACTGCATATGATATTGCTGTATTGATGGTTGACTGCATGTATGAGTGACTGTATGGGTGAATGAGTGGATGTGTGCCTAGACCTAGGAATTAGTGAGTGGGTATGTACTACCTGGTATTGGTATGTCTATGATTTCAAAAATGGTAGTCTATATTTTAGAGTGGGTGTATCAAATGTTATATTAGGGTATGAGGGGGGTGCAACAGATTTTCACATGGATGATGTCATCAGTGATGTCATTTGAGATGTCATCAGTGATATCATCAGTGATGTCACTGACCATGTTATGAATGATGTAATATGTGACATCATCAGCAGTACATTGCAGGGGCGGGACTTATAGTTAGCTGAACTAACATTAATGGCCGAATTTCTCTGGTTTTGTACGAGTGAAATGTCCAACTAACTATGATTTCCCTGAAACCTGTGTTTTTGTCAGGGACTTTCTAAGGTTTTTTAAATACTAATTTCTAACTATAACGTCCCTGAAGCTATTGTTTTTTCAGTGAATTTCAAAGGTTTTTTGAATGCTAATTTCTACCTATCCTTACAAAGGTAGGACATGTGAAGAAAGAGGAAGAAAAGCGCAGAAAGAAGCAAGACAAATGCAGAAAGAGGCAACAGAAGTCCAGAAAGACAGAGAAAAGTGCAGGAAGAAGCAACAGATGTGCAGAAAGAACCAACAGAGGAGCAGAAAGTTCTCCTGTGCCCCCAACTTTTTGCTGTCGGGAACTGGTGGTAACTGACTGTGACTAACCAGGCCTAGAGCCAGTGCTATGCTTAAATATATTTAGAGTACAGTGAAAACACCTACATACACTAGGGAACACTATGCGTTGGGGTACCCCTGGGATTAGCATGACCTCCTCTGTATTTGATATGAGTTAATGCCTGGGCCATTGCATGAGTTCATGCGTAGTGACTGGATAATTAGAGTGCTGCAAGGAGAACGCATGGTGAATTAATAAGTGCTGGGGTTTAGGCAGAGCGATTAGATGAGTATATGGTGCTGGCAGAGTGATTGGAAGAGAGCATAGGGAGTGACAGAGGCATTGCTGAACTGCATGGGTAGTGCTCTGGGGATTGCAGCAGTGCATGTGTCAGTGCCTGGGCCATTGCATCAGTACATGGGAAGTGACTGTATGATTACCGTACTGTAAGGAGAGTACATGGTGAATTTATAAGTGCTTGGGTTTGGCGGACTTATTGAATAAGTATATTGTGCTGGCAGGGTGATTGGAAGAGTGCATAGGTATTGACAGGCAGATTACTGGACTGCATAGGTAGTCCTCAGGGGATTGTAGCCCTACATCTGTTAGTATCCATAGGAAATTCATAACATTCTTTTCCCAATAACTTTGGCGCCGGTTGACAAATCTTTGCAAAATTTTCAAAACTCGTGGGGCGCTCGAGTCAGCTCCTATCTTGAAAGTTTCAGGGTGATTCGGCAAGCGGGGGCAGAGAAAAAAGGGGGTCCCAAAACGTGTTTTCTCCAAGTTAATTCCCATAGGAAACTTTAGACACGGCTACAGCCTGAACTGCTGAACGGAATTACACCAAATTTGGCAAAACGGTAGCCCTTGGTTCAGAAAGAACTCTTTTTGTTAAATGGTGTAAATCCGTTCAGTAGTTGCTGACAAAATCAAAATTAAAAAAATATCAATATATATAGAGGCACACTGAATCCGCACACCCTGCCGATCACGCCAGTGGTATTCTAGGGTTTATGGTGGGTGTGGATTTGTGGGTAGCAAGGGAAAATTTAGTGTGTGTTTCAGTGGCAAAGGTATTTTTATGGTTAAGGATGGGTTGTGAGTTAATAAGGCAAGAAATACACATAAAAAAAATTATATATATATATATATATATATATATATATATATATATATATATATATATATATATATATATATATTACCTACTGGCGGTCGCCAGTAGGTATATATAGTTAGGATTTTTTCTCTATGGGTTTTTTGAAAATTCTATGTCTAATAACTTTGGCGTTTGTGGACGGAATTGGCTGAAATTTTCAGGAAAATGGCACATTTTGTTTCTGAGCAGCCCTTGAAAATTTGGGGGGGGTTCGTCCAGTGGGGGCCGAGAAAAAAGGGGGGTCCCAAAACGTGTTTTTAACATTGAGTTTTCCATAGGGCGGTTGGCCTCACTTTTAGCCCGAACGGCTGAATGGATTTGCACGAAACTTGGCAAAATTGTAGGGACTGGTAGCCCGATGTGCCTTTTGTAGGTCTCAATATATGTGCTCCAGTGGATTTTGAGAAATTAACGTTTAAAAAAAGATATATATCTGTAACAGCGGACCGGTTAGCGCTCTGGTTCGCGGACTTTTCGCGCAACGGAGCTTTGTGAAGCGAAGCTGATTGGTTCTCCGGCGTCTGTCAACATTCCAAACAGTCCGTAGCGGCCGCCATCTTGTCTCTCGGTAGGATCGAGAGACAAGAGGAGGTCAAAACAAAGGGGGAAATAACTATAAGGGGGCATAGTAGATCCTCGCTGACCCCCTAGGTTTGATGTGGAGGTTTTAAAAGGGCCCCGCGGGGCAAAAAAAAATAATAAAAATAATAATTGAACGGGTGAATGGATTTGCACGAAACTTGGCAAAATATTAGGGACTGGTAGCCCGATGTGCCTTTGCTAGGTCTCAATATATGTGCTCCAGTGGATTTTGAGAAATTAACGTTCAAAAAAAGATATATATCTGTAACAGCGCTCCGCTTCGCGTAACGGAGGTTTGCGAAGCTGATTGGTCATTCTGTCACTGGGCTATAGTTGGGCTACATCTGGCTGATATTTGGGCTACATTTGTTTTTTTGTGTGTCTGGCGGCCATCTTTGGGCTACATTGGGCTACATTGGGCTTCATTGGGCTACATTCGGCTAATTAGCAAATAGCTCATCGCAAACTAGGAATGGTAAAGAATCGCTATTTATTCCTTAAAGTTCGCTATTTAGGAAATGCAAATAACTTTGATGATACATATGGCGGTTCATCTCTAACAAGATAAGAAGCATAGGGATAGATTTATGATGACTGGCGCATCACCAGGGATGTGTTAGTCATTCTGTGCCGCTGTTCCGTCACCTATGGTGTGCTGCATTTACAATGCGGCGCATCACGGGGCAAAAACAGCACAGATGCGTGATGTATCTGTGCCGTAAAGGTGGCGCATTGCTGGAGTTGTATCGCAAGTGTGATGAAGGTCCAGCAAGGGTCGGGGGTGCCCCTGTCGCAGGGTTTCTGTTCTCACACAGAACTGTGGACAGAGGATTGGAACCTCGGCGAATTAGGGTGTCCCAAAACTCACGTTAGTAATCAAAAACTATTTAGCAAGCTAGGTACAGTGTCACATTGGATATAACAAACTCTCAATGTTTAGACAATCCATAATATGAACTTATAGTACCTCAGGATACGTGGAACTCATGAACAGTCGGTCGTTATATATTTCTTAGAAACCAGAACATGGAGTTAAGAAGAACACATGTGTATTTGAAATGTTTATTTACTAATGCCGTCTTCTCAGGCGTAGTACCTTAGATAATAAAAGTACACATATTATCAGTAGCAAAATTACCAGCATAGTTACTAGTACATAAAAAGTGAATGGTGATAGTATGTTAACATGCTGTAAATGAATAAGAGTTAGCAACACTTATAAGCAGCCGCGGGCCGTGGAGGGAGTTACGGTGAGGCAGGGAGGCGGGGAGGGGGAGAAGCAGGGTGGAGAATACAAGTACACATATTATCAGTAGCAAAATTACCAGCATAGTTACTAGTACATAAAAAGCGAATGGTGACAGTATGTTAACATGCTGTAAATGAATAAGAGTTAGCAACACTTATAAGCAGCCGCGGGCCGTGGAGGGAGTTACGGTGGGGCAGGGAGGCGGGGAGGGGGAGGGGCAAGGTAGAGAGGGCTCCACCCTGCTTCTCCCCCTCCCCGCCTCCCTGCCTCACCGTAACTCCCTCCACGGCCCGCGGCTGCTTATATCTCACCCTCCCTAATACACATATTATATTATTTGCTAAGAAGGTCTCTTTGTGTTGCTTTAGGGCGTGCCCATACTTTAGTGTCTTAGATTTGAAGGAATCACATCAGCATACACCAGCTCTCTCTTCATGTGAACCGCATCAACTGTTGTGTATGTGTGTTCGGCAAAGCAATATAAAACCCGCCTCATGCCCAGAATTGGCAGAAGTTGCACTTATGTTATGAGTATGAAGTCGTGGAGATCAGACCTCATAACAATTCTGTATCGTGTTGTTCTTGAAACTTTAGCACTCGCTGTACAGATATAGTTTAACAAGTAAAGCAGATAGTAGACCAATAACATATTATTCTCATGTAAACCACGATGAACTACTAGGTGGAAAGCTAAAGCAACAACTAAATGTCGTGTGCAGAAGTTGCAAAAAAGGAAAAATGGCGTTTAAACCGGTAATGAGCCCATGCTAACTTAACACGGTGTAAAGATATCCAGGACCTAGATGACACCTCCTCATGATCCGGAAACGAACTGAATAAGATAATAGAAGTGCCATCTCATGAGAGCAGATTGCAAGTTTATATGTGGACGGTCCGCAAGGTAAAGCATTAAAAACTAGGAAAATTCAATGCTAAAGAAAAATAAAACAGCCAAGTACTTTATCGAGTCTTAAGCCAATAGGCAAGGTAAATAATAAAAACTTGACAATTAAGTCAATGAATTGTCAATGAAATGCTAGTACTCAGCATATGAAACATGAAAAAGGTCTATGACATAACTGTGTATGCAAAATAAGCTGCAACAGCCTCCAACAGGAAGTCACCGTCTTCATCCGAAAACAGTTCAGCCATCCAATTTAAAAGCGGAAAAGAACATACGTGCTCTCCCAGCACCGGATCCTCTATCACCATCAGAGGACAGCTCGGTGGGTTTTCAAGAAAGCTGTGTTCCAAGAAAGACTGTGCTGCCGCCAGTAAATTCCAGGGACCAAGTAGTCCATGCATCAATGCCACAGCCATAATCCTTTCGCCAGGACAAATCAACTCGTGAGTAATGATAGGAGTCATCAGCTGATTAAAGTCGACGTCAGGAGAAACCGGTCCGCAGAGACACAAATCAATGGCCCAATCGAAATCACAGGTCAGGCAGTGAAATACAGGCTGGACACAGGTGAAGTAGGAGAACCGAAAAGATAATCCATATGCCGTGCTTAATATCGCCAACGGCATTGTGCCATAATATTCTAGGATGCGATTGCGGAACAGTGTCAGCAGCTGCAGGGTCGGAGGTTGCATAGGAGGGACATCCATATTTAAAAATGTAAAAAAGCACAAGAGCGTCCGCTGGTAATGCAAGTAAAAATGCAATCCACGAACCAGAGTGGAGAAAATGGAATGAAAGGGAGCAGGGATGACTCCAAAGATTTTCTCAAATGAAGTCACGAGACCACTGGTAACAACTTTAAAAAAGTGTGCCAGGGATTTTGTGGAGGATGCGTTAAAGATAGTCGGAAACATGTTGCTGAAATTGAAAGGCAAACCTGTGTACGGGTGTTCGCTATGTGAAGTACGAAAGTTTCACGGGCCGAACTCAAGGCCACCTCTCTCTGAGACAAAAGAGCTCTTATTCTTGTCATGCCGTTGAAACGTGTCCCAAGGTTGGTATTTGTGGCCAGATTGAAAACTCCCTATGTTCATGTGTGGGAGGAAATAGAACATTTCTGCAGCAAATAACCCGTTCACTTACTGTTACGATAAAAGGAATACTTTTAATTAACTCAGAACAATCTTCATTATTGAGCATCAAATAACTACCATTTTCCAACAACTTGAACGTGGGGATGATAGCAGGAACTGGCGTGCCTTGCAACACGCAAGCCATATTTGGTCGGTGTTTGTTGCATGAATCGTGTAACTGTATGTGCCTACACATTAGTGAATGATCTGGCGTCTCAGTGCATTCCTCTCCATTCAGATAAACTTCTTGATCATCTTTGAAACATCTGTATGTGTATGGAAGCGACCAGACCTCATGAACAAAAGCACTACCTAAAGGTTCATAAAGACCTATTGGTATATATTTCATACAATTTGAAAACTTATATAAAGCAAAAGGCAGCGTTATTAAACCGTGGATAAGGCATGTTGCCAAAAAACCCGCAATCCTCTGCTGATGATGTCACTGAGCATGTCATGAATGATGTAATATGTGACATCATCAGTAGTGGATTATGGGTAATAGTATCTCTAGTTTACTCCCCTATAGCTGTCTTTCTTTTAACATAAGTGTGTGTTTCCTTCCCTTATACTTACTGTTTTTGGTTCGCTTCCAGTTCGCGTACCAGCGAGCGAACTAGGAAGCGAACTAAGAGAAATAGAGGTTGGCACAGTTCCAAATATTGTACCAATTTTTTAATAACGGGGAGGTAGTTCTGAAAAGAACTTTTTTTTTTATTTTTCTGAACATTTTTTTAATGTTTTTGAATTTTTCGGAACAGTTTTATATTTTTTTGGGTTTTTCTTGGAGGGGGCAATGAAAACGATTCATTGTAAAGGGCTCAACAGGAGCAACAAAACAAAAAAAAGAAGTATTTATTATTTTGGGCGTTTCGGACAAACTTGCATATGATAGTCAATAGCTCTGTTGATCAGAGTGATGCTTCTTTCTCCGTAGGAAATGAATCCATCGCAAAATACGCAGGTGTGTTTTACTTCACCAAATCTCATTTGTATATTTGGCACCATCTCCCTGCCCTCTGGTCCCGTTACTTCCGGTACAACAGATCTTCTGGCCATAATAGGGAGATTATCTAGGTCGTTCCGAAACTGTGCAGCACTGTAGTTGTTAGGATGCCACCTAGTCATATGGCGATGCATTGTGTAGTTTCCGAAACTGTATTTTTTGTCGGTCCCTCTGGACAGTCTATCTTGACATATAAGGCAAGTTACGTATCTTGCATTTACTTTTTTCTGACCTTTGGGAATTTTAAAAAATTGCCAAATGAAGTTTTCTTTCCGGTGAGACGTCTTGGGCTGCTCAGGCAAAAACTGCCTCTCTTCGTGCTCGTCCTCCTGTTCCTCTTCTTCTTCTTCTTGTTGAATTACAACTTGAGCAGGTGGTCCACTCTTCCTTGGATGTGGTGGAGGTGGTGGGGAAGCACCAGCTGAAGCTACTAAAGAAGCCATTGCTCAGTGATCACAAAGGGTCTTTCTCTCACAATGATGAAAGTCAGAGTGAGGAAAGAAGGAGGGATTTTCATCATTTGGGAAAAACAAGAGTTCTCAACCAATCAAAAGTGTTCATTTTAGATTATATGACCTAGTCTTACATCATTAGGAAACCAAAAGTGAAATGAACCAATGAAAAGTGTTATTACCAAGTCACATGACTTGCTGTGTTTACGTTAAGCGCTTTGCAGGGCCTCCCGGTTTGCTTCCAGAAACCTGCGCTTTGGCACTCGCTTCGCGTACCAGTTCGCTAACGTAGCACGTCATATGACGTATCACGCGACAACGTGGAACGTCATGCGGACGGGAGGCGTCACGATGTTGTTTTCTAACGCGGCACTTGCGGTAAAGAAACGTTTACCGGCTCGCGGTCTATTTCGCGGCATCAAGGTCAGCTAACGGGAAGCTTCCCGATTCGCGAAGCGGGAACGAAGAAAAAAAAATATTTTAAAAAAAAATTATTCATAAACATATAAAATATATTTTTGGATTTAAAGAAGAATACATTTTACAGCTACAGATATTAGCTGTTAAAAAAACAATGAAATTCACAGAAAAAACCATAGGTTATAGACCATATATAGTTAGGAATTAGCATTTACAAAACCTTGAAAATTCACTGAAAAAACCATAGGTTATAGACCATATATAGTTAGGAATTAGCATTTAGAAAACCTTATTTCACTCACACAAAACCATTGAAATTCCATATATAGTTAGTTGCACTAACTATATATCGCGCACCCGCAATCCACTGCTGATGATGTCACATATTACATCATTCATGACATGGTCAGTGACATCACTGATGACATCACTGATGACAACATCCAGTGATTATGTGTTTCTGTAAAGTTTAAATATGTTTTACATATTGAAGAATGAGTGGATGTATAAGTGTCTGAATGAAGGTTTTAGTAGGTGCGTGATTGACTGTATGAGTGAGTGATTAAATGCGTCTTACTAAATGCACGGGTTAGTGACTAAACTGTCTGAAAGTGTGCATCAGTATGTCTGTTGTTGTGCAAGCTGCTGCATGTGTTGATCAGTAGCTATATAAGTAGCTATATGGGTTATTGATTGGTTGCACAAGTATTTGTATGGGAGACTGAGTGTGTGTATGGCTGGCTGGGAGGTGTGTGACTCTGTGCAGATCAATGTGTACTTGTATCAGTGATTCTATAAGAGAGTAAGTATGTGTTAGTATATGTTTGAAAATGTAAGGTACTCTATGTTTAACTGTGTAGATTAGAAAATGGAAGTGTGATTGATTCTTTACAGGACTGACTAGGTGTGTGAGTAACTCCATGGATGAGTGGCAGAGTGTGAGTGTCTGTATAGGTGTATGAGTGCATATGATAGTGTTGTAAAGATGAGTGATTGTATGTATGAATGATTGTATGGGTGAATGAGTGAATGTGTGTGTAGACGTAGGAATCAGTGAATGCGTATGTAGTAACTAGTATTGGTGTGTCAATGGTTTCAAAAATTATACTCTGTATTTAACACTGGGTGTAACAGAGGTTATATTAAAGTTGAGGAGATGCATTGTATTGTCACATTAATGATATCATCATTGATGTGACCATTGATGTCAAAAGAGATATCATCAGTGATGTCATTTGAGATGTCATCAGTGATGTCATCAGTGATGTCACTGACCATGTCATGAATGATGTAATATGTGACATCATCAGCAGTGGATTGCGGGTGCGCGATATATAGTTAGTGCAACTAACTATATATGGAATTTCAATGGTTTTGTGTGAGTGAAATAAGGTTTTCTAAATGCTAATTCCTAACTATATATGGTCTATAACCTATGGTTTTTTCAGTGAATTTTCAAGGTTTTGTAAATGCTAATTCCTAACTATATATGGTCTATAACCTATGGTTTTTTCTGTGAATATATATATAAAGGTTTATACTTACATTTTAATTTGTTTCTGCACATATGCCTTCACCATGCATGTCTATACCAGGGAAATGTAAGCATTTTACAGTTAAGAGCAAACCCTTCATATATATGTTTATATATAACCTACTGACGGTCGCCAGTAGTTATAGTTAGAACCATGTTTCAATTGGAAAAAGCATTATTTTAACAACATTGTTCCAGGCTGTGCTAACAAAATTATGATTTGTTGTGTCAGGGTGGGGTGAAAATGCATGTACTTCTCTTATTTGAAAGAACTTTATTGTACAAGTGCACAGGAAAGCTAAGAACTTTAAAACATACAACTGCGATAGTTTTGACTCAATTATGTTTCATCTGAATTTTACATCGCCGTTGATAACGAAGGATTTTACATCATCAGTGAATTATAGAACATGTATGCTTGGAAACTACGAAATGCATTGGGAGACATCCATTTCGCTAAATGAAGTTAGTTAATGTTTATTGAAATGCGTATCCAGAAAAAGGCTCGGATGGGCATATCTGGCCATGAGAAGTTGTAACAATAAACATGCTGCACGAGTACTTTAAATTACAAAATAAAGAAAACTACAGTAAACTTTGGACTATCTGGAACTATTTTGTTGAAACCGAGGAATTGTTGATAAAATTACACGATTATTGCTCAACACGCTGTGCACTGGACATGGAGGGAATCCCCCCTCCATCTTCACTTCTGGAAACTACGAGAGTCACGTGGTGGCATGGTTTTAAAAAAGCACGTACTCACTTTTTGACAAGCTGCCTTTTGATCAAGGCTCATTGTGGAACCGAAACATGTAAGGGAAACAACATGAAAGCATGCTGCCTTCTTAATAAACGCACTGGTATTCCAGCAGGAACTGGGCTTCAGCACTTCTGTTTGTGTTGATTATATATAATATATAATATATATATAGGGATTATGCTTATATGTTAATTTGTTTCTATGCATATGCCATCACCATGCATGTCTTTACCACAGAAATGTAAGCATTTTACAATTAAGAACAAATCCTTTATATATATGTATTTATATATAACGTATTGACGGTTGCCACTAGGTAGTAAAAGTTAGGACCATGTTTCCATAGGAAAAGCATTTTTTGACTTGCCTATGTCATTGCCGCCGTTTGATGAATCGTCACAAAATTATCCAAACAAAGTGCTCCTGCAAATCTTGTTCTGCATGGAAAGTTTCAGGGTGATCTGCTCAGTAGGGGCTGAGAAAAAGGGGGACCAAAAAAGTGCATTTCTCATGTTAATTTCGATGGGCATTTTGAACACGACTATTGCCCAAACTAATGGAAGGAATTACACCAAATTTGGCAGAAAGCTAGATTTGTCCAGAAAGAGTGTTTTTTGTTATTTGGTGTAAGTCCATTCAGTAGTATTAGACGCATTTAAACAAATCCAAATTTGTATATCTGGGATGTGAACCCTTCCCGATCTCGTATGAGATTGGATTGTATGCCACAACTACAATCAGGAAGTGTCAGCAGCCATCTTGGGACTCTGCTTCAGCCGAGTTCCTAAAAAAGCGTTATAGAAAAAATCTGAAAACAGGGCAGGCTATGAATATCCTGACCCCTTAGTCCCAGAGAGACTCTGCCAGGGAAAAAAGGCATTATTTTTAAAAAAAAATGGCAAGAATCACAGTGGATACCCAAATCTGGAGAAAATGTAAAAATAGTCCGCTTGCTGGAAGCAGAGGTTTCATCTCTTTCCATGCCTACAGACAGTGTGCAATTGGGGCAGGGAAAGAGATGAAACTATTGCTCATGCATGCAGGGAGCTGCACTTCCAGCAGGTCCCTGCGTGCCGAAGCAATGCCAGCTCCCGCAGGAGGTGGGCAGCAGGCTGGGACAACAAGGCCTGAGGCTCCATCTGCGATCCCAAAGCACATTGGGTGCCTTGAGTGGGCTCCAGGTCACCTTGGGAGTCATGGCCGGGACCCAGGGGATGAGGTCCCCAGGGAGGGGGAGCCGCATGGCCCCCTCCCCCCTCCCCCATTCAATTAAGGCCGGGCCCCGAGGGATGCGGTCCCTGGGGCCAAAGTTGGTCCAAGGAGGGGGCTGCGCGGTCCCGCTCAGTATTGAATTGTGGCGGGTAAAGGGGAAAGCGGGTCATGGGTCATGGGGCCACATGGCCGAAATCAGCCCAGAGAGGGGGGTCGTGTAACCCCCTCTCCATATAATGATTGACCTGGCCTCACCTCCCACCTCAGTTGTATGCTAAGGTCTTCCAGACTTTTGCCAGGATGATGGACAGCTTACGAAAATGCCCCCAGCGCATTTCCAGACAATTATGGGGACACGTTCTTGAGTGCTGAGGAATATGGGGACATCTCCACAAAACAAAGAAGCACTTACTTCATACAGATAAGAGGAAGTATCGTTGTTTGGTGAATATTTCCCTTTTTGTAGTCTTGTTGTCCTCTCTATGGGAGGATTCATATTATCACAGATTTCTGGATAAAGACGCAGAAGGAACAATCACATTGCCAAATGCACACAGTGTCACAGGAGACATTTCCTCATGGTCCATTACACAGATTTAATGTAGAATACGCACAGAACATTTACTCAACGAGGTAGCAGTTGCAAATTAGTGAGAGGAAAGTACTCCACTTGTGTAGATAACTTGTGCAAAACTGTGGACTCTTGTTGGATAAAAGGGCAGGTGCGGTTCTATTGTGGCTGAGTAACTCACACAGCTACTGACACACTCACATAGACACTAAGACACCCACTCACACACCCACTGATGATGGATTCCAGGGGGCGACTTCAGAGACCTCAGATCGCTAATAATAGGGTTTATTTGGGGGTCCGGCAGATGAAGAGCGGCACTATCTTATACACACAAAAAGAAGGGACAGGAGATTAAGCCTTTCCTGACTCTCCAACATGAGACACTGAAACTTACATTCAGGGAAGGACTAAGATAAACCCAACTAAACAAAAGGGGTTGGGGGTATGGGGACTTCTACACCATGGCGGAGACCAACGCTCATGGTGGAGCGCTATTTTTTCAGGAAACATTTGTTTCTATAAAGACCCCTACTACTGACAAACAATTAAATTAAAACTGTCTAAGTGGGTACCCCTGTTTCTTTATTATGGGTCCCACTTGGCAGGATTCAAATAAAATGGGTATCATGGAGTGGCTATGTCTCTTATACCCTAATAATTTTGTATCAATATGTTTCGGCCAAATTATGCTGCCACTATGGGTCAACTGGCTTTCATCAGGATACGGATCCCTTGTGATAAAGTCCTTCCTAATCATTCATTCGACTGAATGCAAAAACAATTTGGGCAATACTCGCCCTCTTTAGACACACTCAATGCGTACCTTAAAAGTTAAAATTTTCATTATTATTTAAAGTTTCTGTTTCCAGTTTTTCCCCTCATTAAAAAACCCTATGAATTAATTTAATTTTGTGATCCCCCTACGGCACCCAAAACCATGTGAAGCATGAACAAATATTTATATGAAAGTAGCAGGAATATAAAATCATTCCTTACTCAAGTTTCACTCATAATTTTCCAAACCAGGCAGAGTGGGGACGTTGTCCTGTAGTCACACTCTTAGAAAAATATTCTCCTGAATGGTGCTGTGGCAAGCCACCCAAGGGCAGATGATAGCCCTCAGTTTCAAGTGTTTCATAAGTGCTGGATTTGGAGCCTATAGAGGACAAAAACTAAACAACCCTATGCCCCGGATATCCCAATGAAATGGCTTATTGAACACCCACACGGACGTAACTGGCGCTGATTGAGGGAGTGGGCAGCAGCTGGTGTGAGCACAGTAGGGGTCCTGTGGGAGGAGGGAACATTATTGCCATTTGTAGTCTTCAGAGAGAGGTATGAGCACCCTCAGGGACACTCCTACATAGAGCGCTCACAGCGGCGATTCAGAAACACTGGGATACAGGGTCGTGAGAACCTCCGCTATCAGTAGTGTGCCAATATATTATGTTATCTTCAGGAACGTACAAAGCCGTTACTTGTCTATATCGACGACTCCTGTGAGAAGGGATGGTCCCATTAGATAACTTGCGGACGCGCTGGGAAGAGGACTTGGGGACCCTTATAAAAGAGAAAGTGTGGGAGGGATTGCTAGGCCGCATTCCTAAGGTATCTAGGAATGCGCAAATCAAATTGATGAACTTCTATGTGCACCATAGGGCATATCTCACACAGGGACGGATAAACCGTCATTTTGCAACAACAAAAGTTAAATGTCCTCATTGTTCAGAAACAGGAGCTGAGTTTCTTCATATGTTTTGGAGTTGTCCAGACCTGGGTGATTTTTAGAAGATGGTGACAGACACTTTGGCCAGGATGACAGGGAGGTTATCCAATATGTTAGGAACCCCCTCTGAAAATACATACAAGGTCAGGGAGAAGAGGGGAAAATATGACACAACAAGAAGAAAGTCTCCCTCGCGACCTATATTTCTTTTTTCACTTAATTTAACACAAATACAAAGCGTGAGCTCAGAATCCCTTGGTAACAAAGTACTCAAACAGTTAACAAAAATATATTGTTTTATTTCATTTCTTTTATCAAAAATGTTTTCATCATGATTCTGTATTTTTGAATTTTTTACTATATATAAACAACTCAACACATTATCCTTCAGATAATAGTATAGTCACATCTCAGTGGAAAATACAATAGGACAATAAATAAGGAATATCCCCAGGCAGAGAGACAAAAAACAAACTCACACACTCTCATTCATACCATACTCTTACACTCCCAAAACAGCCTCCACACTTTTTACATATATCTGGGGAGCTAACTACAGAATAACGTAGTTGTCTGGGTGACCAAATACAACAACTGCATATAGCAGGATCTAACACGGCAATGGTCGACGCGTTTCGGTGGCTGCAGAACGATGAAATGCCACCTTCCTCAGGACCTGCCAGATATAGAACCATAAAAAGCTGTTCAACCCGGGGGGCGGGGGAAAACCCAACTAGTGGAATATTTCCACTGTCATACATTTTGGTAAACTTGGCTGTTTCAATTATCCAAATGTTCAGTATGCTGAGACGACTGAGGACAGCATTATGCCACTTCTCGTGAGGATTGCCACAATATCAAGCTCTGCTATCCTTTCTGAGGGCAAAATTGCACTGAAAGAAGACTCCTCCTATTCGTGTACGTAGGGCACAAAGATTCTCAAGCAATCACAATACGACGTAACTTTTAAAAAGCGGAATTGCTGTTCACCGAAACATCTCCTATTTCTCCATGTAAATGCAAACAAACAGAGTTTCCTTTAGCAATGAAGGTCCACTATGACTGTATTTATCTAACCATCCACGATAAGTCCTGCTACCAACACTCTAGGCAGCAGTTAATTTGCTGTAAGCTTCAGCCTATATTTTTCTTTAGAAGCTTTGATATAAATTTGTGCCCGTCCACACGAATGCACACGTCCTCTAGTCGGCCCGACAGGTAGGTCCACTGCGCACCAAAACATTGTTTTCTTCACTGGTTCCCACATACTCCCAAGATTAAAGCAACTAGCAGTTTTCAAGACCTGGCGCTTCTACTGGCTAAAAGAGAGATTGCCCGGAACTGGACGACACAAAGATGACATAGTGAAGGTTGGAGAATTTAAGTTTTATGCAGGTCGAATTATGAGGGAGTGGATTGACTCAGAAACACCAGGCGGGGTCAGGGATCCCTCGAGGCTGCCAGGGCATGGGAGACTTTGGTGGAGGAATTGAAACACCTGAATTGCCCCCTACTTCAAGAAACCAAGGGTACTCCCTGATTCCACAGATAACACTGTAGGCCTTGGAATGAGTACCTACGCTCTCCCTCATTAATGAGCGTATGGCAGATTTCAGAACTTGGGCAATAATAATATATTGAGAATTCGTTTGATGCCCTCTTGATCACATGATGGAAAAAAAGTCTGAATGCAGCTCTCTAACTGGTAGCAGGCCCTGCCATTGCATGCCTGGGGTGGGGAGGGGGAGCTGTGATGATCACTGTATGAGAAAATACAATTGTCGACTGGGGACTATAGGTGCACACAATGATGCTATGATGGACAAGACAAAATGTTCCCGCTGGTAATTTCTGACTGCATATCAGAGGGGTCTGAAGTCCTGAGTCCTCATGGGCAGGAGTTTATATGTAAGGTCGGAGTATCCTGAATTGTCGACACTGAATGTATTTTTGGCTTATATGTTGGCAGTCACCTGATTGTATTTATCCCAAAAAGATTGTTTTAGAAAAATAACACACCCACTGATGGAGGCACTCAGACAATCACATACCCAATCACAGATACACTCATTAACCCACTCACAGACCCATTCAGCCACTCACACACCGATTCAGACACTCATGCACCCACTAACAGATCCACTCAGAGACATACAACTACTCATAAGCCCACTCACAGACCCACTCAGATACTCATGCATTCACTCACAGGTTGACTCACACATTCATGGAGGTACTAGTAAACCCAGACAGCCATTCTCATACCTACTCACAGACCCACTGAGACACTCACTCAGACACTTATGCACCCACACAGACACTCACAGACCCGCTCACATACCCACTGAAACACTCACATACCCACTCACATACCGTACCCATTGAAACACTCAAGCACACCCTCACTCACCCACTGAGACACACATGCATTCACTCAAACTCTCATATGTTACAGGTTACAGTTAGGAATTACAATTTTCAAAACCTTATAAATTCACTGAAAATTCCAAAGGTTACAGGGGTGTTATAGTTAGGTAATACGATTAAAAAAACTTGGAAATTCACTGAAAAAACAAAGGGTACAGGGGCATTATAGTTAAGAAATAGAAATTAAAAATCCTTGGAAATTCTCTGAAAAAGGGGGAAAAACCTGTACACTAATATCAGCATTATTTTCATGTGCAAAATTTCAATTCGCTATTATTTCAGGTGCCCCCGACCTCCTCCTTCCACTGATGGATTGGAGCCCATATTGATTTCCCCAGCTTTTGAGCCTTTCGGCATTTTCTTTCATAAATTCCTTTCTCAACATTGAAAGTGGAGAGGAGCCATGCAAGCCATTGCGAAAAAGATGGAGCTACCAGGTCTAGCCAAGCTGTGCACAAAACAGATTTTAACCACTGCCATTACCAAAATCATAAAGTATGGTTGGGCACCATCACATCCTGTGCTACTAACCCACAGTCACATTACTTCTGGGGTTAAAAACACATTCACCTTCAGGGTTAACTCTAGGAACTGATCTATACCTTTTTTAAGAACATCTAGCCACGGACAGGTCGAAAACATGTGCACCACATCTGCCCAGACGGCTTGGCAACGGGGACAACAGATACCCACAGACCCACCCCATTTTGCTATATTATCTGGTGTATAATACAAATCTAAAATTGTTTTAAAGTGCTGTGCCTGTAGCTTTGATGAACAAAGTATATTATGTTTCTTGTCTAAGGAATTAAGGAAACCGGTTCCTTTTATCCCAAGCCTTTGGTCCCATTTTCCGGCCTGTTTCTCTAGGTCATCTGGCTGCATGGCGATCAGTTCACTATAAATTCTACTGATGGCGCATCCAGCTTCAACCCTTAAACTCTAACTCATGGTATTTTTGGCTATCCCATTTAGGCCACCTGTTTTCTTCCCCAAAATAGCTACGTACCTGTAGATATTTAAAAAATATTTCCTATCTACTCCATATCTGCCCTGTAACTCTGAAAATGAACTAAATCCAACTACATCGACTAAGTCCCCTACTACCCCTAAGTCTTTCAATTGTTTCATTATATGATCATGAAAAAACTATAGGTAATGCTGGATTCATATATAGGGGGTATAATAATTTATTCTCCCTATCCCCGTCTTTCTGTTTATCGCCTTCCACACCTGGCCCACTTCTAGTAGGGTCTTAAATCTCACCTTCCAGTAGTAACTAGGGTTGATAAACCTTAAGTACAGGTTTTTTAGCGTCCTTCCCCACCAATAACTCATAAATATCTGGTACCCTCCCCTGATTCAAGGGGTCTACGGGGTTTCCCCCCACTAATACACACATATATTATAGTGCTGATGCTAAATAATATAATCTTAAGTCCGGGGGCGATAATCCTGCTCTCTCCCTGGGAAGAGACATAAACTTCATGGACCTTCTTGTCATACCGTATGCCCATATAAATCTATTTACCAACCCGTCCAACTTTTTAAACCATACTGTCTCGAATATCAGAGGTATTGATCAAAAAAGGAATAAAACTTGAGGCAAAAAAATAATTTTCACTTCATTACAACGACCTTACAATGATAGGTGAAGATTATTCAACCGGGCGAAGTCCTGTGATTCCTTATGAATAACTGGGGCAAGATTCAACTTCACGATTTCCCCTATATTATATAAAATATTTACTCCTAAATACATTGCCGACTGAACGACCCAAGGGTCGTTCAGCCTAAGATATTCATTAATTATGATTTGGGTTTTATGTTGATTAAGTGAATACCCTGATATTTCCCCGCAGGCCAGTGTTTCTTTCGTTATTTCAGCCAATGCTGACTCTGGCATTGGTGTGGTAACAGCAAAATCGTCTGTGTAACCCAAGATCTTGGAGTCCATCCCATGACGACTTATACGTTTTATCCCGGGGTTATCATTGATTCTGCGGATTACACTGTCAATATAGCAGGCAAACAGTAATGGAGAGCAGGGGAAGCCCTGCCTGGTCCCTCTTGTTATCCTGAATTCCTCCATTTGTCCTCCCGCCAGTACCAGTCTGGCTGTGGGAGAAGCATATAATACTGGTAGGGCTTTAATAAAATCCAATCCGACCCCCAGCTGTTTGAGGACCGCACACAAAAAGTCCCAGGAGACCCTATCAACTGCTTTCTCTGCATCTAAAAGTATAAGTGCCAAAGGGTCTCCTGAGACTGACGCCACATCGACGAGGGTGATGACTCTTCTAAGGTGATCTGTAGTACCCCTCACAAGTATGAATAGGTGCTGTCTAGGCAAAATACCTCACCCAATGACGAGGCTCAGGCGATTTGCCATGGCCTTTGAATATATTTTAGTATCCGTGTTCATCAACGTAATCGGTCGATATGAACCTGGGTCTGTGGCTGGCTTCTCCTTCTTCCAAAATACCACTATACTGGCTTGTTCTCAGGGTTCTGGGGGCGGCTCCCCCATTTGAACCTGACATAGCATATTTGAGAAATCTCCCCAAGAGAGGGCCAGAAAACTTTATAAAACTCAAGCCGAATTTGGTCTGGACCTGCAGCTTTCCCTGATGCAAGCTCGCGGAGTGCTCTAAATATTTCAGCAGGCAAAAAAGCAGAACCCAGAGCTTTCCGATCCTCTGAGGAGAATTTCTCCAAACCACCAGCAGCTAAATATTCCCTACTTGCATTTTTACTGCTATCCTCGCTGATTTTCTCAAGAGTCGTATAAGTTAATTTAGAACCTACGAAATTACTCTCGAATTCCCTCGGCTGTGGTAACCAAATTACCATACTCATTCTTAATTGATACTATCTCGTTCTGTACGTTCTTCTATCTAGTGCGAATTGCCCTGCCTGTTCACTACATTCATAGCATTCCTCCTTTTGGGTCATATATTTCTCAGTAACATTAGCTACAACCATATCACTTATTGCTGCTTTGGCTAAGGCAAGTCTATTCAATATACCCTCAATAGTCTCTCTAGACTCTATTGTCCTGGCTAGATCCTCTTCGACTGCTCTCATTTCACTTAAGTGTTGACGTTCGTTTTAAGAACAGTGTAAGCTAAAACGTAATGTCTCTCCATGGATTTCTGCCTTAGGAGCATCCCATACAATACCAGTTCAGGCACTCCCTCTAATGTATCCCAGGAACTCTTCTATCCATTTTTTCATATGGGCAATAAACCCTTCGTCCACTAGCAGTCACCTTTCAAAAGTCTAATTCTGTTGTGCCATCTCCCCCTTAATCTCTGATATCTCCAGGACTAGAGGGTTATGGTCTGACATTACTCAGGGAAAATTGTCATTATGGCATTTCACAATTAAACCCTGAGAAACAAAAAAACGGTCCAATCGGGCAACTGTTCCGTGAGGAGCTGAAAAATAAGTACTTCAGGAATTGGGTTTTGCCGTTTGGGACTTTCTCCATTCTTGAAATATCCTGTTCCCTTCTGCTAAATGGGACAGGGTCCTCTAGACGCTGGTCTTCCGGCCATTATATCGCCCCACCCCATCCCGATCCCGTTAATATTTAGATCCCCACACATTATGATGGGGTCAGCCATTCCGCTAATTCTAAGTTTAAAAAGTCAAAGACCTCGGGTCGTTTCCTGTTGGCGATATATTGAGCACAGGGTGAATGAAAAAGTAGACATATGTAACTCTGCAATAACCCAGCGCCCATATTTATCGGCCAATTGCTTCTTGCACACTCTATTTTCCCCGAATTAAGATGGCGACACCCCTAGTTCTCGTGCCCGGTGTGGTGTGTACTATAAGATTATACCCTAATTGGTCTAAAACTTTTTTTCAGTTCCCGTAATGTGCATCTCCTGGAGACACAAAATATCAGACCGCAACATTTTCAGATCTTCTGCCACCCTGCATCATTTTCCAGGATCATTTAAGCCACAAATGTTAACCGAGGCTATCCTTAAATTAGACATGATGATCTCTTTTCTACTTTCCTAGAAAAACTGCATCCCTCCATTAATTACACCATTCTTATTCTTCCTTTCCCAAGATCTGGTCTCGTCTTTTATCTGGAATCTCCCTAGTGCTGTTGTGCCCCATTACCTCCCTTGCCTACCCATTCCTCTGCTTCCCCCTCCCCCCTCCAGAGACCCTCCTTTTCCTTTCCTTGATCCCTTCCCTTCCCCCTACCCAATTAGTGAGACAAACAGACCTTGTGGGGTCTTGGGTGCTGATGCCAGTGTCCCTCCCACCCACTGCTCGATGCCATCGTCGTTATAAGTAAAGTCTCTCTTCACCACTTCATTTTATCCCTTCATTGTACCAGTGCTACATTTGCTTTGTTGCTCTCATTCAATCTCTACTTCCGTACTTCATCCAAATACTCCTTTGTCTTTATTTCAGATGAGAAGATTCTTACTTTGTTGTTGTAGATTGTTTTAAAACAGACTGGATATAACAAATACGCCTCTACACCCTGAGCTTGACAAGGCAGGATCATCTGTCTCAGGGGCCAATATCTTTCCACAGTCACATGGCAGAAGTCGGGTTGAGTAAAGAGTGCCTGTCCTTCGTATGAGCGTTTGGAATCCCGGCGAGCTTTGAGGAATACTGCTTCCCACAATAAGAAATTCCCGAAATATACTATGAGGGCTCTTGGTTGTTGCGCCTCCCCCAGTGTGTATCTGTCTGGGTATTTGAGCATGAGAGAAGAGCGGTGAACCTGTTGGACTTCTATGTCCCAGTTCCACTGTTGGAGCTCCGGGAAAGCCCGTTTCAGCAGTTTTAGGACATGTCTTTTCGCTACTTCATTCTCTAATCCGGCTGTGCGTTCCACAACAGCTGTAATCCTTTCGCCCATTTCAGCGCATGCTTTCAAAACCTTTCTGACTGCCCCTTGCAGCATTTTTGCTGCCAGGTAGGGTTTTTGCCATCTTGTCGTGTCTCTTCCTGGTGGTGTTTAATCGAATCGTAGATCAGTCTCAGGGTCAGCTCCTCATAATCTTTGACTGCCATGTCCTGTTCTGACTAACGAATAGGGTTCCTCATATTCCTTTTGCGTGGCAGAATAATCCCACTTTAAGGCAAGACTTCCTTGCTTCTACGGGCCCTCCTTGCCCTGCCCCTGGGACATCCGCTCCTTGCTTCGTCTGAGGTTTCTCTTCCTGCGGACTACAGTATCGGGCCCCATCCGTCTGGCTGCTGGGATCGGAGATAAAAGATAAAGAAGCGCTCTCTACATTGGATACAGCCGCGTCTGCCATGCTTGTATCAGACCCATCGGTAAGAGAGAAGAACTTATTTCCTAGATGTAGGGATTCTTCAAAGGACCGGTGGCTTATGACCCTCTTTATTAATGCCTTTGTCTCTAGCCCTACCCTATTTGAAGGTGGAGGGCCTTAAACCTCAGGTGTGACCTCGTAGCGCTCCACAGTCTAAGTCTTCCTCCGATGGGGTGGCATCCTGCTCTTGCCCTATCCTTGCGTCTTCATGAGCTGGTACTGTCAGAGGGATTTCATTTTCTAAGCTGCGATCCAGTTGTTCTGGTTCTGGCCCGTCCCTGCTGTTATTGACACCATCATTAGGGTTCTAATCCTTACATTAAGTTATGGAGTGGTGCTCTGCCTCCCCATCCCCTCCTACCTCAGCGATGGTGCTCTTTCGTTCTCCAGAGGTCCCCACCGTAGAGGGGAAGAACTCAGTAGTTGCCTGCTAGAGGGTATGGTTCGTTTTTGCATCCTTATCTTCACTGGCATCGCTCTTGTTAGGTCACGGTATATGAGAGACGCTCCATTACACTGCAACTCTCTTATGAGTGACATCCATGCTCCATTATATTGCAACTACTTATGAGTGACATCCATCTGTCATTCCCAGGTACTTTCTCAGTTTCCTTTGAGCTATGAGTTATGAGTCTGACTTAGTTTTACATTTTTGCACAACACTTACACCATCCTTTTTCACCATTATTATTTTCAGTTTCGGCTCCATCCAGTCCGTGTCCTGAGGAGAACCCCTAATAACGTTGCGGTTCGAAACGCGTTGACACTGAGCCTTGGAAAAAGAACAAGGGTGCCACTAGGGCTGCTTAAACCCACACAGTGTGATCCCTAGATGTTTAACCCCCTAATTAGTTTTCCTATCCTTGGCTTAGTTAGACAGGCAGGCAGCTCTCTTTAACTGGAGGTCCGCTTGTCTTTTTGTACCTAATAGAAAGGACTGGTTCCTAATGTGAATGTATTTTTAGGTATTTGATTTATTACTTTTGGTGTTGCCTGTATCAACTGATAGTATTTATTTTGAGCACTTGTACAGCACTTGTATATCATTGCACATTTCACTTGTTCATATGTATTTTTCACTGTTTGCTGACTGTCTATTTGATGACATATTTTAAACAGTTGAATGTTTTTCTAAAAAACAAAAAAAACTAAAATAAAATCGATGACCCTCCAGAACTAATTGGCTGGGTGGGATCAAAAATGAAAAAATAAATCTGTCTGGCCCTTCTGTTTGTTTAGTATATTTGAGTGGTCCAAGCCAGTTCAGATACAGGACCCAAACCTTTGTTCTTGCCCTCTTTCCAAGGAACAGGCGCAATGTTTTTGAGGCTCAGACCTGCCATAATCGTCAGCATCGTGCTGCGGGAGATCGAAATACCGCAGCGGTCTTTCACAGTGACGCCATCTTGTCTCCATTTCTTTACCCCAATGTCTATTTTATTGGAATAATAATCGCCTTTAAAAAGTAATAATGAATTGAAAATGTGTACATTTTTATCCTAATGTCTATTTTACCAATATGGAATCTCTCTGTACAACTGTTTGTATATGAATTTATTTACGTGCCCGAACACACAAAAATGTAACAAAAAATTCACCGAAAAAAGCAAACGCTACTGGGACGTTATAGTTAGACTCAGATTTCAATCATACAAAACCATAGAAATCCAGCAGTTATAGTTACCTGAGCTAACTACAATTTAAGCTCCCACAATGCACTGCTTATGACCTCACATATTACATATCTCATGACATCTCAAATGATATTACTGATGACATCACTGAGGACGTCATCCACAGAACCACTATCAGACCCACTCACCCCCCTATACATCCTCCCATAACCCACTCCCTCTCAACCCTCACATACCCATTCAAGTACTCTTAGGCCCACTCACTGATTTAGAGCCACTCACACAGCCACTAACTCACTCATACAGCCAATCATGCACCCACTCACTCACCAATACAGCCTCTCACACATCCAGTCATACAGACACTAACACACCCACTCATACACCCATACAGACACTCACACACTGAGTCAGTCACCCATACAGCCGCTCACTCACCTACTAACTCACCCATACAGCCACTCACACACCCATACAGTCACACACACTTAATCATATAGATACTAACACATGTACTCACTCATCTATATAGATACTGACACAAGCGCACACTTACCCATACAGCCACTCTCACATTCACTCACTCACCCATACAGTCACTCACTCAACTATACACCACTTAGGCACCCACTCACTCACTAATACATACACTCACATACCCCATCACTTACCTATACAGCCTCTCACATACACTGTTACTCACCCATACACCAATGACACACCCATTCAGCCACACAGTCACTCACTCACCCATACAGCCACTCACACACCTACTCACACATGGATACACACAGTCACACACATAATATATGTTACAAATCTTATCACTCATTAGTAGTACAGAAGCTATACTCATTTAACTGTTGTTGTATCTAAGTATATATTTTTAACACTCAGAAACGTTTCGAAAACAATTACAATCACTGGATGAGTTCATCAGTGATGTCATTTGAGATGTTATCAGTGATGTAATTGACCATGTCATGAGTGATGTAATATGTGAGGTCGTAAGTAGTCCATTGTAGAGTAGTACCTTATAGTTAGCTCAGGTAACTATAACTGCTGAATTTCTATGGTTTTGTAAGAGTGAAATCTGAGCCTAACTATAACATTCCTGTAACCGTTGTTTTTGGTATTTTATATATATATCCTCATGAGCAAGGAGCATTGGCTTCGAAAAGCATAGAGTTGTTGAACCACCATTGAAATAACATTGTTGCAAAAAAACTGAGTCAGCTGCATGCTGTTTTTTTTATATTTCATGCAGCGTTTGAGAGGATATATATATATATATATATATTACCTACTGGCGGTCGCCAGTAGGTATATATAGTTAGGATTTTTTCTCTATGGGTTTTTTGAAAATTCTATGTCTAATAACTTTGGCGTTTGTGGACGGAATTGGCTGAAATTTTCAGGAAAATGGCACATTTTGTTTCTGAGCAGCCTTTGAAAATTTGGGGGGGGTTCGTCAAGGGGGGGCCGAGAAAAAAGGGGGGTCCCAAAACGTGTTTTTAACATTGAGTTTTCCATAGGGCGGTTGGCCTCACTTTTAGCCCGAACGGCTGAATGGATTTGCACGAAACTTGGCAAAATTGTAGGGACTGGTAGCCCGATGTGCCTTTTGTAGGTCTCAATATATGTGCTCCAGTGGATTTTGAGAAATTAACGTTTAAAAAAAGATATATATCTGTAACAGCGGACCGGGCAGCGTCCCAGGACGCGTACTTTTCGCGCAACGGAGCTTTGTGAAGCGAAGCTGATTGGTTCTCCGGCGTCTGTCAACATTCCAAACAGTCCGTAGCGGCCGCCATCTTGTCTCTCGGTAGGATCGAGAGACAAGAGGAGGCGAAAGCGAAGGGGCAAATGACCATAAGGGGGAATAGTAGATCCTCGCTGACCCCCTAGGTTTGATGTGGAGGTTTTAAAAGGGCCCCGCGGGGCAAAAAAAAATAATAATAATAATAATCGAACGGCTGAATGGATTTGCACGAAACTTGGTAAAATATTAGGGACTGGTAGCCCGATGTGCCTTTGCTAGGTCTCAATATATGTGCTCCAGTGGATTTTGAGAAATTAACGTTCAAAAAAAGATATATATCTGTAACAGCGCTCCGCTTCGCGTACTTTTCGCGTTACGGAGCTTTGCGAAGCTGATTGGTTCTCCGGCGTCTGTCAACATTCCAAACAGTCCGTAGCGGCCGCCATCTTGTCTCTCGGTAGGATTGAGAGACAAGAGGAGGCCAAAGCGAAGGGGGAAATGACCATAAGGGGGCATAGTAGATCCTTCCTGACCTCTTAGGTTTGATGTACCATTTTGCCAAGTTTGGTGTAATTCCGTTCAGCCATTCAGGCTGTAGACGTATGTAAATGTCCTATGGAAAATTGCATGGGGAAAACACATTTGAAAGTGTTGAAATTTAGAACCAATTAAAATGTTACTTTGGTTTTGTATTTGTGTGTGATGAAAGTTAATTGGTTATGTATATATGTCAAATGAGAGGAAACCACAGCCATTTTGTGATACTACTGTCTGAGGTACATTTGTGAGGAATTTTTGGTGGTGAATTTCTGGTGTTTGATTTACACAGTACTAACACTTCTGCTACTTTTAAAAAGGTGAGTTGTTAATTTGTAAGGGGAACTATGTTGTACACTTGAAGATAATTTGAAAAATGTTTTCTGTTATTTATTTGCAGTCCTTCTGTTATACTAAATACTTGATGAAGTTAGTTTTATATTATGTATTACTAAAAACGATAAATGAAAGTGATTATTTTTTTCTGCAATTTACAGCAAGCAATTTCAAAATAAAATGGCTCACAATGAAGAGACCGTGGCAATTTCTTTTGAATTGTCCACTACATTGATTGAAATTGAGAGCACCAATAATGAAATATTGTCACAAGGAGGACATGACTTGTATGATTCCATTAGATTGATTGAAATGGACAGCACCAAGAATGAAATATTGTCACAAGGAGATGACTTGAATGATTCCACTACATTGATTGAAATTGAGAGCACCAATAATGAAATATTGTCACAAGGAGGAGATGGCTTGTATGATTCCATTAGATTGATTGAAATGGACAGCACCAATAATGAAATATTGTCACAAGGAGGAGATGACTTGAATGATTCCACTACATTGATTGAAATTGAGAGCACCAATAATGAAATATTGTCACGAGGAGATGACTTGAATGATTCCACTACATTGATTGAAATGGACAGCACCAATAATGAAATATTGTCAGAAGGAGGAGATGACTTGAATGATTTTTTTGATCAATCTCTTGATGGCGAATTTATCGAGTGTTTGGAGACCATAGAGTTACAAGAATCATCATTGCAGACTTTTAATGAGGAGATTCCAGATGAGATGATTGAAGAGGAAATTACTGATGAGGACATGTTACTAGTTGTTTCAAATTTAGAAAATTCTGAAGAATAAATTTATATTTAGAAATCAAAAATTGTTTGAGACATTATTTATTTTTATTTTTAATTTATGAGGTTGTAGCGAAGTGATTGTAGTATAAAATGAGACTTATAGTATAGAGTGCAACATTTTTATGTTACATGGTAAGTTTACTCATATTTACTTCCCTTCTGCCACTATATTATCTCCAATGTGTATTTGACATGTCTTCTTCATCTCCGGCCTCCTTTCTCTCACTGTGTGTCTCCGATGCATCTTATCGCTGGTATTTTGTGTAATTACAGAAGAGAGTAAAATAAAATAGTTCGGAACGTGAAAAGGGGGCAAAGTAGAGTACTCCTCACCCCCTAGGCCTTTTTAGGCGGTCCCAAAAGGATCAGTTTCTGCTTTCCTGAGAGATTATGGTATGAGTTCCATATACCACAATAACTTGCATTACAACATGCAAGATATCTATCTCCTATTACCAACTTTTGGAGATATTCGCGCTAAGCGCGAATATCTCCAAAAAGTAACACCTGCCCTGAGCAGTTCTTAGCCATGTTATCCAATGGGAGGTGGATAACATGGCTAAGAGTATTAGCTCGGTAATGCATGAATATCGCTGAGTTTTTAGCGATATTCATGCATTGCGGCCGTTTATTATCGCATTTGCGATAAACCTTGATAATAGTAAGGTTTATCTTCGATAATTTCTGACGATGCTTAGTGGTAAAAAATTGGTTGGTAAGCATCGTTAGCGATAAATATCGCTTAACTTTGGTAATATGCCCCAACGTCTGTTAACGTTCGATTCGAAGGAAATGAGGAAGTGTTGAAAAACATTGTCTGCGCCATCTTGCCTTTTTTGAAATGCCACACTTTTGTCGTGCACGGCAGCCATTTTAGATGTCTTGACCAGACCCACTCTCTGCACGCTGTCGATTCGTAGCATGGCTCCTCACCCTCGCAAGCATCTTCCCCAGGCACTGGTCACCCCCGCTCTCTGTCTTATGCATGGGCAATAAACCTCCCCCCATCTGCGCTGCTCTTCCCTGAGAATCACACTGTGCCCGCCCGACACCTCCCTTTCGCCCTATTCACTACCGCACCCTGTGACACTCCTCTTCCTCTGTGTCCGATTGTCCAGGCTATCAGCTAGCCCTGCAGATGTAGTTTATGGCCCCAGCTGTAAAGAATCACCCCTCTTCAAAGGAGTTATAGTAGATCAAGGCCCACACCCGATGAGATCCGTCACACCACACGTGTTCCTACTATCTGAAAACTATCCTGTATTGTGATTGGGGAGGGGACCGAGCCTGAAGCGGAAGATTCCAGGAATGACTCTTTGTACATCAAAGTTTTTACAATTATGTGTCACATAAAAAATATATAGCACTCCAACAAAGTAGTAGGAATATAAAACTTTAATAACATATAAATATATACAACAAAACAAAAACAGTAAAAACATTTAAACAACGAAGAGACCGTGGCAATTTCTTTTGAATTATCCAATAGATTTATTGAAATTGACAGCACCAATAATGAAATATTCTTGTCAGTAGCGGTCTGTTGTGCGAATAGTTCCAAGGCAGCAGAACGCGCTGAAATCTGGATGTCACGAAGGTGATGTCTAGCAAGTTGCCGCCCAGCAAATAACGGCGTGGGGCGCCGCGGGGGTGAGTGAGTCCAGTAGGCACCACAGCTATTCTTACCGGCATTGCAGAATTACTGCTGGGGACAATGCCTGTGCTGGAGCAGGGTCACAGCAGAAACAAAAAGGATTCTGTTGAAGATGTTGTTGGTTTTCAATTTGAAAACAGTTCTGGTGTCAACTGCTATGCTAATGTAGTGGTTAATGTTTTGTTTTCTCTAGAAAATGTAAAAGAGGGGGAGGCAGTCCAAAGTTCCGTTAAAAGGGCAAAGGAAAGGATCGGTGGTTTGAACTATCAGTCAAAAAGGGGAGGGGGTGCAACAATTTTTCCTACCGGGTCACACTGTGCTTTCACCGGAAGTGAGGTCTGCAGGATTCTAGTAATTCAAAGTGAGGCTGGCGCCGACGTCCCGCGGATACAGTTTCGTCACTCCACGGGTGATCATGGCAGTCATTCCCCATCGGGGGTCGGAGACTCCCGCGGCTCCTCTAGAATCTTCAAGGTCGTGGAGGACTACGGTGGTGGAGTCAACCAGTGACCGGGCCATTTCTTTATGCTGGGCCCGCTCTTGCCAGGTCGACCGCCATTTTGAGAGTTCGGTAGCTACTGGCGATCGCGGGGTAAAATGAGCGGACGGGCTCCACCCTGCCGGGCGAGACGTTGCAGCATGGCCACAGTGGAAGAACTCTTTTCCGGGCGCCTGGACCGCTGAGGGTGCAGCTGGGAAGCCTCCACTGGGGAGGCGGGAGAGGCCTGTTCGCACCGTCTCTCCCTCCCAGTGCACCCCACGGCGTCTCGCTTGAGATTTGTTATGGCCGGACCAGGCGATGAGGACGAGGGGGGGGGGTCGGAGGCATGTGCAAGACATCCCCCCCCAGGGTTGTTGCAGCAATTATACAAGAAAGAAGAAGTGTCCCGTCCGTCTTCGGGCCGGGCTTCCGGTAGATGTCGGCCGGACGCCCCTGGCTCTGGCCCCATGAACGGGTTTCTTGGTTTATCGGCTGCAGCCGGATTCCGTCGGCCTCGGCCCCCCGACCGTTGGTGGCCGGACCGGAAGAGCATGTGGCGGGACTACCTGCAACTCTCAAGGGCCACCGCGGCCGGACTGGGAGAGAGAGGGGAGGGTCGAGGAGACATTCCCCCCCCCTGCAACTGTTCAGCGTTGTAAAGGCAATCCCCTGGCCGGGTCCCGTTGGTCTCGGCCTCTCCTCCGGCTACACCCTACGTTAGGATCTCCTGGCCGAGGCGTGGCAGCAGGACCTGCCTTATATGGGCTGCTCCCGGCTGGGCGTAGCCGGAACCCTGCCCCACCTTGGAAGTTTCCAGAGTGGGGGCGGATGTTCTACTGACTTGCATTTTCCCTAGTCTATCGATTTTTTTGGCGTGGCAGGCGGTGGGACAGCGAGGGGTGATTTGGTTTCTCTTACTGTTTTTCTGGTCTCTCACCACTGGCATATTTTAACGTTTTCTTGTTTCTAGGACATTAATAGGTTTTATCATTACGTTATGTTATCGTTTCTTTGTTCGTTGTTTAATAAAAGTTCATGTTCATCAGTGGCCTACTGATTTTCGTTTTCCTATTCTTTTCTTTCCAGGTTGTTTCATGCTAAAGTTTCTGTTAACAGGATACAGTGATCACTTCGTTATTATTGCATATGTCCTTTTCACTAGGGGTGCTCTCTGGTCGGGCCAGATGACGTATGTCTAGTAAATGGTCCGGGTGAAACAGGTGCATCAATCAGTGGGGAGTAGATAGGCATGACAGATTACAACGGGGGAGAAAGGTCCGCATTACGTACCCTTTCACTACTTGCAAAGATTTTCCTACGTTTATTTGCAAACAGGGAATACCTCCAAAAAGAACTAATTCCCAAACAGTCAATGTTCGGACAATCAATCAATCAATGAGGAATGAAATAGGTACGACGTGTTAAAGGCTTGCGTTACCTACCCTTCACTATCTGCAAAGGGAGAGAGAATATTCCTATTCTTCCTCGTTTGCAGGTAGAGAAGATCCTTAAGAGAATTAACATCGAACAATTCAATGCTCGATTGAAACAATCAACAAGGGGTACTGTGAACACAAATGAACGCCGCTTATGTACATACGCATTGCTATTTTCAACAGGTTGTTCCTAATGTTTCTATTTTAGCGAGGTCAAAAAGAGATCCCATTAGTGGCCTACTGATTTTGCTCGATTCCTTTTGTTTTTTTACACGATTTTTCGCTATCTGCAAAGACTAAACAGAGTATTGCGACTCTGTGCTTGTTTGTAAATAGAGAATGAACCAAAGAGAACAATCAATCAAATGGAGAGAGAAGCAGGCACGACGGATTACAAAGGGGGCAAAGGGCTGCGTTAACTACCCTTCACTATCTGCAAAGAGAGAGTACTCCTAATAGAAATGAGGGGTGGGGGGCAGCATTCAAAGCAGATCAGTGTGCATAAACACGAAAATGTTTTTACTTACCACGTACTTGACATTCGACAGCTTATGATATTTGCTATTAAAAAACCATTGAAATTCACTGAAAAAACCATAGGTTATAGACCATATATAGTTAGGAATTAGCATTTACAAAACCTTGAAAATTCACTGAAAAAACCATAGGTTATAGACCATATATAGTTAGGAATTAGCATTTAAAAAACCTTATTTTACTCACACAAAACCATTGAAATTCCATATATAGTTAGTTGCACTAACTATATATTGCGCACCCGCAATCCACTGCTGATCATGTCACATATTACATCATTCATGACATGGTCAGTGACATCACTGATGACATCACTGATGACATCTCAAATGACATCACTGATGACATCACTGATGACATCTCATTTGACATCATTCTTGTGCTAATACGATAAACCTCTTCAGACTCTAATATAACCTTAGATACACTCAGTGTATACAGACACTCACACACTGCCACTCATCCATGGAGTTACTCACACACCCAGTCAGTCATGCAAAGAAACAATCTCACCTCCATTTCTTCAACTATACAGTTAAACACACCTTACTTATTGAAACATATACTAACACATATTTACTCTCTTATACAATCCCTGATACAAGTTCACAATGATCGATACAACCACTCACTCATTCAGTGGCTCTCATGCACAGTTATTTATATATGCCAACTCTCACATGTACTGTGTTTTACATATGTACTTACTATGACATGTAGCATTGAGATATCCATTCACTCATCAATACACTCATGCACACAGTCAACTGCCCATGTAGCTGTTTCCACATGCACTCTTGAACTCATACACCTAGTGAATAAACTGCTCACACATCTATGCATAGAGTCTCACACCTTCCAGCCACCCCCACACAAACTCAATCTCCCATAGAAATACTTGGGCAACCAATTAATAACACATATAGCCTCTCGTATAGCTAATGATCAACACATGCAGCAGTTTACAGAACAACAGACATAATGATGCACAAATTAAGACAGTTTAGTCACTAACCCATGCATTCAGTGAGACACATTTAATCACTCACTCATACAGTCAGTCATGCACCTACTAAATCCTTCATCCAGACACTTATACATCCACTCAAGACATATTTTAACTTTACAGAAAAATACAGTCACTGGATGTTGTCATCAGTGATGTCATCAGTGATGTCATTTGAGATGTCATCAGTGATGTCATCAGTGATGTCACTGACCATGTCATGAATGATGTAATATGTGACATGATCAGCAGTGGATTGCGGGTGCGCAATATATAGTTAGTGCAACTAACTATATATGGAATTTCAATGGTTTTGTGTGAGTAAAATAAGGTTTTTTAAATGCTAATTCCTAACTATATATGGTCTATAACCTATGGTTTTTTCAGTGAATATATATATATATATATACACCACAAAGTTTTCTTCATAGAAGGACTCGCACTCGGGATAAACCTCAGTTTATTTAAGCAAACTTTGCTTAAATAAACTGATGTTTATCCCGAGTGCGAGTCCTTCTATGAAGAAAACTTTGTGGTGGATTGATTGCCGAGTGACCTGCTCGGTTTGACTCGCCATCTGTGAACGGGCCGCGGACTTCGTGTAACGGGTCTTCGTTGGTATATATATATATATATATATATTCCAGCTCCGAAGTACCCAACGTACAAAGCAAAGGAGCACCCGGACCTCAGCTGCACACAAAGAGCCTTGAATGGTGAGCACGCCTCAAGCACAACGATATCCTTTGACTGTTCAAACTGCCCTGGATGCCTGACGCGTTTCGAAGTGTCCCCACTTCTCTTCAGAGGCTTTGGCAGTATATATATATATATATATATATATATATATATATATATTCACTGAAAAAACCATAGGTTATAGACCATATATAGTTAGGAATTAGCATTTACAAAACCTTGAAAATTCACTGAAAAAACCATAGGTTATAGACCATATATAGTTAGGAATTAGCATTTAAAAAACCTTATTTTACTCACACAAAACCATTGAAATTCCATATATAGTTAGTTGCACTAACTATATATGGCGCACCCGCAATCCACTGCTGATCATGTCACATATTACATCATTCATGACATGGTCAGTGACATCACTGATGACATCACTGATGACATCTCAAATGACATCACTGATGACATCACTGATGACAACATCCAGTGACTGTATTTTTCTGTAAAGTTAAAATATGTCTTGAGTGGATGTATAAGTGTCTGGATGAAGGATTTAGTAGGTGCATGACTGACTGTATGAGTGAGTGATTAAATGTGTCTCACTGAATGCATGGGTTAGTGACTAAACTGTCTTAATTTGTGCATCATTATGTCTGTTGTTCTGTAAACTGCTGCATGTGTTGATCATTAGCTATACGAGAGGCTATATGTGTTATTAATTGGTTGCCCAAGTATTTCTATGGGAGATTGAGTTTGTGTGGGGGTGGCTGGAAGGTGTGAGACTCTATGCATAGATGTGTGAGCAGTTTATTCACTAGGTGTATGAGTTCAAGAGTGCATGTGGAAACAGCTACATGGGCAGTTGACTGTGTGCATGAGTGTATTGATGAGTGAATGGATATCTCAATGCTACATGTCATAGTAAGTACATATGTAAAACACAGTACATGTGAGAGTTGGCATATATAAATAACTGTGCATGAGAGCCACTGAATGAGTGAGTGGTTGTATCGATCATTGTGAACTTGTATCAGGGATTGTATAAGAGAGTAAATATGTGTTAGTATATGTTTCAATAAGTAAGGTGTGTTTAACTGTATAGTTGAAGAAATGGAGGTGAGATTGTTTCTTTGCATGACTGACTGGGTGTGTGAGTAACTCCATGGATGAGTGGCAGTGTGTGAGTGTCTGTATACACTGAGTGTATCTAAGGTTATATTAGAGTCTGAAGAGGTTTATCGTATTAGCACAAGAATGATGTCAAATGAGATGTCATCAGTGATGTCATCAGTGATGTCATTTGAGATGTCATCAGTGATGTCATCAGTGATGTCACTGACCATGTCATGAATGATGTAATATGTGACATGATCAGCAGTGGATTGCGGGTGCGCCATATATAGTTAGTGCAACTAACTATATATGGAATTTCAATGGTTTTGTGTGAGTAAAATAAGGTTTTTTAAATGCTAATTCCTAACTATATATGGTCTATAACCTATGGTTTTTTCAGTGAATTTTCAAGGTTTTGTAAATGCTAATTCCTAACTATATATGGTCTATAACCTATGGTTTTTTCAGTGAATTTCAATGGTTTTTTAATAGCAAATATCATAAGCTGTCGAATGTCAAGTACGTGGTAAGTAAAAACATTTTCGTGTTTATGCACACTGATCTGCTTTGAATGCTGCCCCCCACCCCTCATTTCTATTAGGAGTACTCTCTCTTTGCAGATAGTGAAGGGTAGTTAACGCAGCCCTTTGCCCCCTTTGTAATCCGTCGTGCCTGCTTCTCTCTCCATTTGATTGATTGTTCTCTTTGGTTCATTCTCTATTTACAAACAAGCACAGAGTCGCAATACTCTGTTTAGTCTTTGCAGATAGCGAAAAATCGTGTAAAAAAACAAAAGGAATCGAGCAAAATCAGTAGGCCACTAATGGGATCTCTTTTTGACCTCGCTAAAATAGAAACATTAGGAACAACCTGTTGAAAATAGCAATGCGTATGTACATAAGCGGCGTTCATTTGTGTTCACAGTACCCCTTGTTGATTGTTTCAATCGAGCATTGAATTGTTCGATGTTAATTCTCTTAAGGATCTTCTCTACCTGCAAACGAGGAAGAATAGGAATATTCTCTCTCCCTTTGCAGATAGTGAAGGGTAGGTAACGCAAGCCTTTAACACGTCGTACCTATTTCATTCCTCATTGATTGATTGATTGTCCGAACATTGACTGTTTGGGAATTAGTTCTTTTTGGAGGTATTCCCTGTTTGCAAATAAACGTAGGAAAATCTTTGCAAGTAGTGAAAGGGTACGTAATGCGGACCTTTCTCCCCCGTTGTAATCTGTCATGCCTATCTACTCCCCACTGATTGATGCACCTGTTTCACCCGGACCATTTACTAGACATACGTCATCTGGCCCGACCAGAGAGCACCCCTAGTGAAAAGGACATATGCAATAATAACGAAGTGATCACTGTATCCTGTTAACAGAAACTTTAGCATGAAACAACCTGGAAAGAAAAGAATAGGAAAACGAAAATCAGTAGGCCACTGATGAACATGAACTTTTATTAAACAACGAACAAAGAAACGATAACATAACGTAATGATAAAAACTATTAATGTCCTAGAAACAAGAAAACGTTAAAATATGCCAGTGGTGAGAGACCAGAAAAACAGTAAGAGAAACCAAATCACCCCTCGCTGTCCCACCGCCTGCCACGCCAAAAAAATCGATAGACTAGGGAAAATGCAAGTCAGTAGAACATCCGCCCCCACTCTGGAAACTTCCAAGGTGGGGCAGGGTTCCGGCTACGCCCAGCCGGGAGCAGCCCATATAAGGCAGGTCCTGCTGCCACGCCTCGGCCAGGAGATCCTAACGTAGGGTGTAGCCGGAGGAGAGGCCGAGACCAACGGGACCCGGCCAGGGGATTGCCTTTACAACGCTGAACAGTTGCAGGGGGGGGGAATGTCTCCTCGACCCTCCCCTCTCTCTCCCAGTCCGGCCGCGGTGGCCCTTGAGAGTTGCAGGTAGTCCCGCCACATGCTCTTCCGGTCCGGCCACCAACGGTCGGGGGGCCGAGGCCGACGGAATCCGGCTGCAGCCGATAAACCAAGAAACCCGTTCATGGGGCCAGAGCCAGGGGCGTCCGGCCGACATCTACCGGAAGCCCGGCCCGAAGACGGACGGGACACTTCTTCTTTCTTGTATAATTGCTGCAACAACCCTGGGGGGGGATGTCTTGCACATGCCTCCGACCCCCCCCCCTCGTCCTCATCGCCTGGTCCGGCCATAACAAATCTCAAGCGAGACGCCGTGGGGTGCACTGGGAGGGAGAGACGGTGCGAACAGGCCTCTCCCGCCTCCCCAGTGGAGGCTTCCCAGCTGCACCCTCAGCGGTCCAGGCGCCCGGAAAAGAGTTCTTCCACTGTGGCCATGCTGCAACGTCTCGCCCGGCAGGGTGGAGCCCGTCCGCTCATTTGACCCCGCGATCGCCAGTAGCTACCGAACTCTCAAAATGGCGGTCGACCTGGCAAGAGCGGGCCCAGCATAAAGAAATGGCCCGGTCACTGGTTGACTCCACCACCGTAGTCCTCCACGACCTTGAAGATTCTAGAGGAGCCGCGGGAGTCTCCGACCCCCGATGGGGAATGACTGCCATGATCACCCGTGGAGTGACGAAACTGTATCCGCGGGACGTCGGCGCCAGCCTCACTTTGAATTACTAGAATCCTGCAGACCTCACTTCCGGTGAAAGCACAGTGTGACCCGGTAGGAAAAATTGTTGCACCCCCTCCCCTTTTTGACTGATAGTTCAAACCACCGATCCTTTCCTTTGCCCTTTTAACGGAACTTTGGACTGCCTCCCCCTCTTTTACATTTTCTAGAGAAAACAAAACATTAACCACTACATTAGCATAGCAGTTGACACCAGAACTGTTTTCAAATTGAAAACCAACAACATCTTCAACAGAATCCTTTTTGTTTCTGCTGTGACCCTGCTCCAGCACAGGCATTGTCCCCAGCAGTAATTCTGCAATGCCGGTAAGAATAGCTGTGGTGCCTACTGGACTCACTCACCCCCGCGGCGCCCCACGCCGTTATTTGCTGGGCGGCAACTTGCTAGACATCACCTTCGTGACATCCAGATTTCAGCGCGTTCTGCTGCCTTGGAACTATTCGCACAACAGACCGCTACTGACAAGAATATTTCATTATTGGTGCTGTCAATTTCAATAAATCTATTGGATAATTCAAAAGAAATTGCCACGGTCTCTTCGTTGTTTAAATGTTTTTACTGTTTTTGTTTTGTTGTATATATTTATATGTTATTAAAGTTTTATATTCCTACTACTTTGTTGGAGTGCTATATATTTTTTATGTGACACATAATTGTAAAAACTTTGATGTACAAAGAGTCATTCCTGGAATCTTCCGCTTCAGGCTCGGTCCCCTCCCCAATCACAATACAGGATAGTTTTCAGATAGTAGGAACACGTGTGGTGTGACGGATCTCATCGGGTGTGGGCCTTGATCTACTATAACTCCTTTGAAGAGGGGTGATTCTTTACAGCTGGGGCCATAAACTACATCTGCAGGGCTAGCTGATAGCCTGGACAATCGGACACAGAGGAAGAGGAGTGTCACAGGGTGCGGTAGTGAATAGGGCGAAAGGGAGGTGTCGGGCGGGCACAGTGTGATTCTCAGGGAAGAGCAGCGCAGATGGGGGGAGGTTTATTGCCCATGCATAAGACAGAGAGCGGGGGTGACCAGTGCCTGGGGAAGATGCTTGCGAGGGTGAGGAGCCATGCTACGAATCGACAGCGTGCAGAGAGTGGGTCTGGTCAAGACATCTAAAATGGCTGCCGTGCACGACAAAAGTGTGGCATTTCAAAAAAGGCAAGATGGCGCAGACAATGTTTTTCAACACTTCCTCATTTCCTTCGAATCGAACGTTAACAGACGTTGGGGCATATTACCAAAGTTAAGCGATATTTATCGCTAACGATGCTTACCAACCAATTTTTTACCACTAAGCATCGTCAGAAATTATCGAAGATAAACCTTACTATTATCAAGGTTTATCGCAAATGCGATAATAAACGGCCGCAATGCATGAATATCGCTAAAAACTCAGCGATATTCATGCATTACCGAGCTAATACTCTTAGCCATGTTATCCACCTCCCATTGGATAACATGGCTAAGAACTGCTCAGGGCAGGTGTTACTTTTTGGAGATATTCGCGCTTAGCGCGAATATCTCCAAAAGTTGGTAATAGGAGATAGATATCTTGCATGTTGTAATGCAAGTTATTGTGGTATATGGAACTCATACCATAATCTCTCAGGAAAGCAGAAACTGATCCTTTTGGGACCGCCTAAAAAGGCCTAGGGGGTGAGGAGTACTCTACTTTGCCCCCTTTTCACGTTCCGAACTATTTTATTTTACTCTCTTCTGTAATTACACAAAATACCAGCGATAAGATGCATCGGAGACACACAGTGAGAGAAAGGAGGCCGGAGATGAAGAAGACATGTCAAATACACATTGGAGATAATATAGTGGCAGAAGGGAAGTAAATATGAGTAAACTTACCATGTAACATAAAAATGTTGCACTCTATACTATAAGTCTCATTTTATACTACAATCACTTCGCTACAACCTCATAAATTAAAAATAAAAATAAATAATGTCTCAAACAATTTTTGATTTCTAAATATAAATTTATTCTTCAGAATTTTCTAAATTTGAAACAACTAGTAACATGTCCTCATCAGTAATTTCCTCTTCAATCATCTCATCTGGAATCTCCTCATTAAAAGTCTGCAATGATGATTCTTGTAACTCTATGGTCTCCAAACACTCGATAAATTCGCCATCAAGAGATTGATCAAAAAAATCATTCAAGTCATCTCCTCCTTCTGACAATATTTCATTATTGGTGCTGTCCATTTCAATCAATGTAGTGGAATCATTCAAGTCATCTCCTCGTGACAATATTTCATTATTGGTGCTCTCAATTTCAATCAATGTAGTGGAATCATTCAAGTCATCTCCTCCTTGTGACAATATTTCATTATTGGTGCTGTCCATTTCAATCAATCTAATGGAATCATACAAGCCATCTCCTCCTTGTGACAATATTTCATTATTGGTGCTCTCAATTTCAATCAATGTAGTGGAATCATTCAAGTCATCTCCTTGTGACAATATTTCATTCTTGGTGCTGTCCATTTCAATCAATCTAATGGAATCATACAAGTCATGTCCTCCTTGTGACAATATTTCATTATTGGTGCTCTCAATTTCAATCAATGTAGTGGACAATTCAAAAGAAATTGCCACGGTCTCTTCATTGTGAGCCATTTTATTTTGAAATTGCTTGCTGTAAATTGCAGAAAAAAATAATCACTTTCATTTATCGTTTTTAGTAATACATAATATAAAACTAACTTCATCAAGTATTTAGTATAACAGAAGGACTGCAAATAAATAACAGAAAACATTTTTCAAATTATCTTCAAGTGTACAACATAGTTCCCCTTACAAATTAACAACTCACCTTTTTAAAAGTAGCAGAAGTGTTAGTACTGTGTAAATCAAACACCAGAAATTCACCACCAAAAATTCCTCACAAATGTACCTCAGACAGTAGTATCACAAAATGGCTGTGGTTTCCTCTCATTTGACATATATACATAACCAATTAACTTTCATCACACACAAATACAAAACCAAAGTAACATTTTAATTGGTTCTAAATTTCAACACTTTCAAATGTGTTTTCCCCATGCAATTTTCCATAGGACATTTACATACGTCTACAGCCTGAATGGCTGAACGGAATTACACCAAACTTGGCAAAATGGTACATCAAACCTAAGAGGTCAGGAAGGATCTACTATGCCCCCTTATGGTCATTTCCCCCTTCGCTTTGGCCTCCTCTTGTCTCTCAATCCTACCGAGAGACAAGATGGCGGCCGCTACGGACTGTTTGGAATGTTGACAGACGCCGGAGAACCAATCAGCTTCGCAAAGCTCCGTAACGCGAAAAGTACGCGAAGCGGAGCGCTGTTACAGATATATATCTTTTTTTGAACGTTAATTTCTCAAAATCCACTGGAGCACATATATTGAGACCTAGCAAAGGCACATCGGGCTACCAGTCCCTAATATTTTACCAAGTTTCGTGCAAATCCATTCAGCCGTTCGATTATTATTATTATTATTTTTTTTTGCCCCGCGGGGCCCTTTTAAAACCTCCACATCAAACCTAGGGGGTCAGCGAGGATCTACTATTCCCCCTTATGGTCATTTGCCCCTTCGCTTTCGCCTCCTCTTGTCTCTCGATCCTACCGAGAGACAAGATGGCGGCCGCTACGGACTGTTTGGAATGTTGACAGACGCCGGAGAACCAATCAGCTTCGCTTCACAAAGCTCCGTTGCGCGAAAAGTACGCGTCCTGGGACGCTGCCCGGTCCGCTGTTACAGATATATATCTTTTTTTAAACGTTAATTTCTCAAAATCCACTGGAGCACATATATTGAGACCTACAAAAGGCACATCGGGCTACCAGTCCCTACAATTTTGCCAAGTTTCGTGCAAATCCATTCAGCCGTTCGGGCTAAAAGTGAGGCCAACCGCCCTATGGAAAACTCAATGTTAAAAACACGTTTTGGGACCCCCCTTTTTTCTCGGCCCCCACTGGACGAACCCCCCCCAAATTTTCAAGGGCTGCTCAGAAACAAAATGTGCCATTTTCCTGAAAATTTCAGCCAATTCCGTCCACAAACGCCAAAGTTATTAGACATAGAATTTTCAAAAAACCCATAGAGAAAAAATCCTAACTATATATACCTACTGGCGACCGCCAGTAGGTAATATATATATATATATATATATATATATATATATATATATATATATATATATATATATATATATACATATATACAACAATTGCCCTAAAGCAACAAGAGATCACACAACGGAGCTCTTTACCATCCGGTCTCTCGCTTCGTGCTGCTTGCCATCTTGATGCCAGTAATATTAAACGAAGCCGACGCGTTTCGAGGCTACTCCGCCTCTTCTTCTTGGGCTGCAACAATTACACACTGATAGCTCACCTCGCTTTCAATTACCTCTTTTATTACTTGTTTGTTCATCAGATTGTATGCTGGGAAACTGAGTTCACGGAGGGGAGTTCAAATTATTTCCTTAAGTAGGTTCAGTGCAAAAATTGTCCTTTATAAATGCATATTTTCTCTCCTTTTAGGAAGGTAGGCATTGCAAACAGGCAAGCTTTCATTTGCTAAGAACTCCGTGCCATGCGTTGTGGACCTGTTCCACTTCACAGCCTTTCAAGTCTGCTGAAATGGTGCTTCTCTCCACAGCTAGGGCGGCCGTGCGCAAATATTTCATCAACAATTGCCCTAAAGCAACAAGAGATCACACAACGGAGCTCTTTACCATCCGGTCTCTCGCCTCGTGCTGCTTGCCATCTTGATGCCAGTAATATTATGACCACATAAAGCCTACACACAAATATACATGTCAAAGTCCACATTTCTCTAACTAATCTCCCGCCCCCTCCATCAAAAGCCCCAAGCACAATTCACCCCCAAACCTGCCACAACAAAATATCCTATTCCCCTCCACTGCCTTCCTTACTAGAAGATATAAAGAAGAAAGAAACAGAAAAAAATGCCTACTCTTCAATGCAAGATCCATGAACAACCTCAACTTGACATAGTAACATAGCTTATATAAGATTTTGCACCCACATGACACATATCATCCACCCCTCCTGAAGTCCACATCATGAACAAAAATCATATTTCCAACATTAGAGGCGGCCTAGCTGTCATCCATTGAAAAAAAAAACATTACTAATAACTATAATTGAAAATCTCACCACGGACCTGAATCATTATTGATAAGCTGTCACCCCACTCCAACTATTAGCTTTACCTTCCTCTTAATATATAGACCACAATGGACCATTGCTAAACTTTAAAGCTGTCCTAATTGATACAGTAACTTGGACCACCCAAACGTATGCCTTCTAGGAGACCTCAACATTTGGGTTGACAAGTAGGAGCTAACCAAAACCACAGCTATCGGAACCAACCTGAAGCCTTCAACCTACAATAAATAGTTTGTGGCCCACTCACTGTGCAGGACACGTTAGATGTCAAATGTGCATCTTTTGGACAAGCCACAGTTACAGACAACTCCCCATTAGCTGAAGCAACCACAACATCATCACCTTCAAGTTACACACACCTATCAATAACAACAGCTTGAAGACAACAATAACTAACATATGAGTGCATATTTAACAGTTAAATAAACGCGGAAATGTACTAATTTCAGCTTTATTTTTCCACAAACCCCAAAATAAATATGGATAAATTCAGATTAAATTAGCAAAAAATAAATATAGGTAAATACAGACGGAAATATAAAAAAAATAAGTACCATACAACCAGGAGCTCTACTCATACTCTACAAGCTTGACTAAGCCAACAGCCTATACCTTGACGCATCCACATTCCATTATACAAAAAAATACAACTAATCCAAGATGGTGAGGCAAGGCTTCTTCTCCAACTTTATCCATGAGAACACACCGCTCCAGTTCTGCGATATCTCCACTGTCTAGCTAGAGCTAGAAAGGCAATGCTCAGGGCACTCTTCATTGTCCAAAGAACCTACTAAGAAAAAGGACGTCTACACATACAAGTTAAATTCAAGCAATTTAATCCAAACAGAACACTGCGCGCCAGGCTAGCACCACTTATCATACCACCTTACCACAAGAAATCCATAGGAGGCAATCCTTTTGCAGTACAATCCGCCAAGCTCTGGAACTCACTACCAGCCAGTATTAGAAGCACCCAGTGCTGCATACACTTCCAAAACTGTTAAAAATGTGGCTATTTCCTAGGTAACTGCACCACAAGCATCCCAGCAATAGAGTCAAGAATAGAGTTCCATCCTCAAATGCAATGCTCAGCTTACAACCCATGGATTGCAAACAACTCAACCAGCAAAATACTTTCATTATGCAGGTAAGCAAATTAAAAGGCTGACTTATGGTTCACGGTGGCATTATATAGTTATGTACTTACACATTTTCAGAGTTATGGCTCACAATAATACTAAAACCATAATACACAGCAGTCAGGAATAAACAACAGCTTCTACCTAATAGGTCACAATGCATATCTGCTATGAGGATTGTCCTTTACCAGCAATGTACAGCCAAACATCACCCAATAAACAGGCATAAAATAACTGACGACAGATGTCACACATTACTGGACAATTTTGGAGGGCTTTAATATAATCCATTCCCTGCAGGTCCCAAAGATCTACACAATCTGATTGCTTCTATACATCTCACTGAGATATCAGATGGTATTAAAAAACCTCCATCCCAACAGATCTCTCCACTTCTCTGTCCCTCCAGCCATGACAGCTCAGGTCCACAAGTGTAAGCAAAATCTCAGTCTGGACAATCCAGTGAGTAACCAGATAAGCACATTTTATCATATAAAATACCATAAAGGGACTGTCAGAGCTGTTCAAAATTACCAGCATAAATCATAAAACTGCGCATTTGTCTCTATCACTTCATCATCCCACACAACGCTCGTGCTGCGTACCATACAGAACACGATTAGTGCACCTCGGTGATCATCACCCACAACATGGAAACACTTCCAACACAGGAGCAAAACAAAAACATCTTTCCAACCACACACCCAACACGGTGTAGTGTGCTGCTCCTGTAGGCAAGCACTTCAGCACCCCACATGGGAAGTAAGCGTTGTATAAATGTTGCAATACAGTATAAATACACTACGGAAAATTCACATAACTCTTTTACGGGAAAGACAAACAAGCATTGGAAATGCAATAGGGCTCGCATTAGGAAAGTTTGTGCTATTGGTCTTATAAATGAATTTTGTTTTATTTATGTGTTATTTTTTAAAATAGCTAAATTAATAGCTTTGTCATTTACAATGCCAATAGTTATAACTTTCGCAAACACCTATAGCATTTGTAATGCAACATGTTTTGTATTTACGTGACTTAGATGTATTGATATTACAAATAACAATGGCTTTTAATTTTTTTTATTAATTAATACTTAAATAATTTATATAATTTGTAATGGCAATAGCTGAAACTTTTGTAAATAACTTTTGTGAAGATTATGTTCAGTGTTTTTTATTGTGACAAAAATCAAAGAACAGAAGTGAAATATTAACATCTTTTTCTGATTTGTAATAAAGCATGAAAGCTTGAAAACAGCTTGAAACATTGAAAGAACATATTTGAACCAGTGATGCTGTGGTTGCGCTGAGTGATGCTGTGGTTGCGCTGAGTGATGCTGTGGTTGCGCTGAGTGATGCTGTGGTGGTGCTGAGTGATGCTGTGGTTGCGCTGAGTGATGCTGTGGTTGCGCTGAGTGGTGTGTGCATCGGTGGAGCTTAGTGGGTGCATTGGTGGAGCTGTGTGGTAGGTGCATCGGTGGAGCTGTGTGGTGGGTGCCTCGTCGGAGCTGTGTGGTGGGTGCATCGGTGGAGCTGGGTGGTGGGTGCATCTGTGGAGCTGTGTGGTGGGTGCATCGGTGGAGCTGTGTGGTGGGTGCATCGGTGGAACTGTGTGGTGGGTGCATTTGTGGAGCTGTGTGGTGGGTGCATCTGTGGAGCTGTGTGGTGGGTGCCTCGGTGGAGATGTGTGGTGGGTGCCTTGGTGGAGCTGTGTGGTGGGTGCCTCGGTGGAGCTGTGTGGTGGGTGCCTTGGTGGAGCTGTATGGTGGGTGCCTCAGTGGAGCTGTGTGGTGGGTGCATCGGTGGAGCTGTGTGGTGGGGGCATCTGTGGAGCTCTGTGGTGGGTGCATCGGTGGAGCTGTGTCGGTGGAGCTGTGTGGTGGTTGCATCAGTGGAGCTGGGTGGTGGGTGCATCAGTGGAGCTGTGTGGTGGGTGCATCGGTGGAGCTGTGTGGTGGGTGCATCGGTGGAGCTGTGTGGTGGGTGCATCTGTGGAGCTGTGTGGTGGGTGCATCAGTGGAGCTGGGTGGTGGGTGCATCTGTGGAGCTGTGTGGTGGGTGCATCTGTGGAGCTGTGTGGTGGGTGCATCTGTGGAGCTGTGTGGTGGGTGCCTCGGTGGAGCTGTGTGGTGGGAGCATCGGTGGAGCTGTGTGGTGGGTGCATCGGTGGAGCTGTATGGTGGGTGCCTCGTGGAGCTGTGTGGTGGGTGGAGCTGTGTGGTGGCTGCATTGGTGGAGCTGTGTGGTGGGTGCCTTGGTGGAGCTGTATGGTGGGTGCCTCGGTGGAGCTGTGTGGTGGGTGCATCGGTGGAGCTGTGTGGTGGGTGCGTCGGTGGAGCTGTGTGGTGGGTGCATCAGTGGAGCTGGGTGGTGGGTGCATCAGTGGAGCTGTGTGGTGGCTGCATCGGTGGGGCTGTGTGGTGGGTGCATCGATGGAGCTGTGTGGTGGGTCGTTCGGTGGAGCTGTGTGGTGGGTGCCTCGGTGGAGCTGTGTGGTGGGTGCATCGGTGGAGCTGGGTGGTGGGTGCATCAGTGGAGCTGTGTGGTGGGTGCATCGGTGGAGCTGTGTGGTGGGTGCATCGGTGGAGCTGTGTGGTGGGTGCATCGGTGGAGCTGTGTGGTGGGTGCATCTGTGGAGCTGTGTGGTGGGTGCATCGGTGGAGCTGGGTGGTGGGTGCATCTGTGGAGCTGTGTGGTGGGTGCATCTGTGGAGCTGTGTGGTGGGTGCATCTGTGGAGCTGTGTGGTGGGTGCCTCGGTGGAGCTGTGTGGTGGGAGCATCGGTGGAGCTGTGTGGTGGGTGCATCGGTGGAGCTGTATGGTGGGTGCCTCGTGGAGCTGTGTGGTGGGTGGAGCTGTGTGGTGGCTGCATTGGTGGAGCTGTGTGGTGGGTGCCTTGGTGGAGCTGTATGGTGGGTGCCTCGGTGGAGCTGTGTGGTGGGTGCATCGGTGGAGCTGTGTGGTGGGTGCGTCGGTGGAGCTGTGTGGTGGGTGCATCAGTGGAGCTGGGTGGTGGGTGCATCAGTGGAGCTGTGTGGTGGCTGCATCGGTGGGGCTGTGTGGTGGGTGCATCGATGGAGCTGTGTGGTGGGTCGTTCGGTGGAGCTGTGTGGTGGGTGCCTCGGTGGAGCTGTGTGGTGGGTGCATCGGTGGAGCTGTGTGGTAGGTGCATCGGTGGAGCTGTGTAGGTGGTGGTGGGTGCATTGGTGGAGCTGTGTGGTGGGTGCATCGGTGGAGCTGTGTGGTGGGTGCCTCGGTGGAGCTCTGTGGTGGGTGCATCGGTGAAGCTGTGTGGTGGGTGCATCGGTGGAGCTTAGTAGGTCCATTGGTGGAGCTGTGTGGTGGGTGCATTGGTGGAGCTTAGTTGGAGCATCGGTGGGGCTGTGTGGTGGGTGCATCGGTGGAGCTGTGTCAGTGGAGCTGTGTGCTGGGTGCATCGGTGGAGCTGGGTGGTGGGTGCATCGGTAGAGCTGTGTGGTGGGTGCATCGGTGGAGCTGTGTAGGTGGAGCTGTGTGGTGGGTGCATCTGTTGAGCTGTGTGGTGGGTGCCTCGGTGGAGCTGTGTGGTGGGTGCATAGGTGGAGCTGTGTGGTGGGTGCATCGGTGGAGCTGTGTCAGTGGAGCTGTGTGCTGGGTGCATCGGTGTAGCTGGGTGGTGGGTGCATCGGTGGAGCTGTGTGGTGGGTGCATCGGTGGAGCTGTGTAGGTGGAGCTGTGTGGTGGGTGCATCTGTTGAGCTGTGTGGTGGGTGCCTCGGTGGAGCTGTGTGGTGGGTGCATAGGTGGAGCTGTGTCGTGGGTGCATCGGTGGAGCTGTGTGGTGGATGCATCGGTGGAGCTGTATGGTGGGTGCCTCGATGTCCTGGTATCTGACTACAGAGTTCGTTACTAGAGGTCTTTCCTGCAATTATATGATTTCAGAGAGACTAGATACTAGCTAATGCACCAATTAAAGGCAACTTTTAAGTTCAGTATTCTTGTTTAGGTTTTGATGGAAATAAATGACAAAAACATTTCTGACTATACAAACATAAAAGCTGCCATGTTAAAATAAACGCGAGACACGGCCTGGCGGCCGTGTAAAGTGAAAGTACGGCCGACCTGGGCAGTGAAAGGGGAGGAGGGAGGAGAAATGCGAGTCACGGCAGCAGCAGCCTTTGATGTTGCCGCCGGCCGTGCAGTGAATAATTAGGGGAGGAGAAATGCCGGCTGGGGGAAGCTGAGATGCCTATGGGAGGGAGGCTTTGATGTGCTGGTGGCTTTGATGTGCACGCGCTTTTTGCCAATGCGCTTGCGCATTGAGCTTGTTTTTCTCGGGCACAGCAACAAATCGCCGAGATGGTTGAGCTCTAGTTAAGCCACAATATAGCTCGCCAGCTATGCGCAAGCGCATCAGCAGGCGAGCCCTAAAAAGCAATTATAAATCGAGCAGGATCTTACATTATTTAAACCACGTCACTTACCTATATTATGCACATTTATAAAAAATATTGTGGATTACATTTGAAATAGACAATTACTCTGATTTCACTACGCTCAGAAAAAGTCATGCAGACTTTTTACGCCTTTCATTTAGCACGATGGGCCATATTATCAAGAAAGGGCGATACATTATCGCCGCTTTAATCGGCAGGAAACTGCCGCTAAAGCGGCGATAATGGGCTTGATAATATGCCCTTGTGAATTCCCACAGAAGCCCAGGTTAACTCGTTAACTCCAGAACCTGGAAGCCGCCGCTTCCAGTTTCCTGCCAATAAAAGCAGCGATAAAAGTATCGCCCTTTCTTGATAATATGGGCCGAAGTCTTTGGGTTCTGAAATATTTATAGATAAGTGCCCCCCTTTTGGCTCGAGCCCGCTTGTTCCTTCCGCAGGGCCGTCCTAGTAACTTTTACTAACACAGCGTGAATGTCCGCACCTACCTGTGACAAGCGGCGAGTGGGCGCCCGACGGTTCCAAAATGATGACAGACTGAAGGTGCGGGGCGAGAGTGCTTCCGGGGTCATGCGGCTCCACGGGCGATGGGATATATATCTGAGGATGGGGTCCTGCGATAACAGAGCTGTTCATCATTGGAACTCTGTGCACCAAGCCGGGGTGGTTCCTTCGATCTGGTTCTGCCTGTGGACACAGTGAAATAATGAATATTGGCAAGGGAGCAGAAGAGGAGGAATTCTGGAGGAGCGGGGCAGAGGGAGTACGTGAAGAAAGACATCAAGTACCCGAAGCGTTTTATGTTAGAACGAGACATCAATTTCCCGTTATTCTCCATAGTAATAAAAAGCGAAATTACCAATTCTAACTTTTAACACAATGGCACCATCTCGTGGCCACACTGTAGTCGCAGATTTTTATTAAGTGCAGAGTTATATTTGCACGCCATTAAACACAATCGCCGGGGGGGCGTGAAGGGATATGAAATGCGCCTGGTTTCTTTACTCCAAAGGTCATTTTTGAAAGATTAACAGCCATGCCGCTAGCTGCCAGAAGCAAAACTTGGGGATGAAACTCAGTACCGCTCCTAGGCTATTCCCTTTCCCGTAACCCATTGTTTCTACTCCTTCACACTCCAACTCACACAGACATCCCTAGCGCATTGAGGCAGCTTTAAGAGCTTTTCCAACACAGAGTTAGATAGTACGTCAAGCATTTTTTACTCTGATTCCTTCCCCCTCAACAGTACACTGCAGTCAGAAGACTGTTCAAGCACCCAACACCGCAAAGATCTTCCATAAGGATGGATATCAGGATGCTAACAACAGCACCCACATCAAACAGTATTTCAGCTGTCACATGCACAACAATCAGCAATGCACATTAAACAGAATATCACGAACACATATAACTGCACAGACATACCACTTAGGTTGGTATCAAAATGGTCAAAAAGGCATTGCCCACCAACATACACCACAGTACCGGGTCACACATTTAGAGAGAACTCTGAACACACTCCCAACACATCCCATGTATTCAGTCAGCAGGCTACATGACTTTCCATCTTCAGCTACTAGCCTCTTTTGCCAGATAAAAAGCGTCTGTGCCAAATGAGAAAACACGTAAGTACCTTGGTACAGCCTTCTTGCCTTAGTAACCTTGCTTGGTAATTTGCCCCCAAGTACGCAACTCAATATAACTTTCAGACTCAACCTATTGACCGCACATCTCCAGAAAACTAAATGAGTTTCCCACCTGCGAAGGAAACTTGGAAAGACACACAGTGGTCTACCAAAAGTCACGACGTGCTAAGGGCAGACTGCACCTATGGAAATGTTGGTCAATAACTATAGCATCATTTTAAAGACACGTCATACAAACAGCCATAGTAATTTGGGGTCTATAAAGTTCTTCAAGTGGCATTTTGCAAACCTTTTCACAAAAGCAGTCACCTGTGTTTTCAACTAGGAGCCCTGAGCTGGCAGATTAGGCACTCTGGCACTGCCCGATGGACCCGCTTGAAAGGGTGTGTGTGTGGCCTTTTTAGTCCCGAAAACAGTGATGAGACCAAAAAAAAAAAGCCCATACACTGTCCCTTTCTAGTTCTCCCACCTGGTAGTATGAGAGTAACCGACATGCCATTCCAACACTCACTCTGCTCCATGCAAGGTCATAAGTCCTATCTTTTCCACACTTCGGGGCATATTATCAAGGGATTTATCTCCGCTTTTTTGGCTTTAAAAACCAAGAAAGCGGAGATAAAATTATCTCCCTATTAGCAACAGGGTGCTAACACGCAAATTCGCATGTTAGCACCCTTTTCTCTACGCTTCCCCTTGCATCTCTAATGAGATGCAAATGGGGCGTTCCAGAGAAAAATAACAGGAGAAATGTTGTTAAGCGACATTTCTCCTATTATCAAGGATTTCCCTAACCCTGTTAGTGATAAAAAAAAGCAGCGCTAACCACTGCTTTTTTCACACCTGGTATTTTCCTGACTTAGCTATGATATCCTACGGAAGGTGGATATCATGGCTAAGTTTGTGAGCCCCTATCATCAAGCTAACGCCAAACTTCGAGAGATTATCGTTGGTTTTCCAGCAATAATCTCTCATTTGGCAGTTAGCGCGAGGATTTTTATCACTTCTGAGATAAACCTTGCTAATAGCAAGTTATCTCTGCGATAATTTCCGGCGATGCTTAGCGTTAAAAAATTTGTTGCTAAGCCTCGTTAGCGATAAATATCGCTAATCGTTGGTAATATGCCCCTTCACTCGGTTAATAACCTTCTGTGTCTGACACACGTTTACAATATTAGCTCTAGCTTCTCCATCTGTCAAATGCATTCACTACCCAGTATCGAAATCAATTGCCCAAAACGCCAGGGGTATCAGAAGTGGTAGTATCACATACCTGATGCAATCACAGAGTTAACCACCCTAAATCCTGCTGCTGGATTAGTGCTCTGAGGACCTGGTTTACCTTCTCTTTCTGTCTCTGCCTACATGACAGGTGAGACCAGTGGTAACAAGGCCAGTGTCAAGGGAAACAAATTGGGTAATAATGTTCATACCAGGAAGTACATTCCATGATAATACATAGTTCTGGACATTGCTTCCCTATTTTAAAGGCTCCTACCCACTTATGTTTTCCTAACACATTTGTGCACAGACACTGGCATAGATAACCGTTCCTAGACTGCACACATCTGCGGCGGAACTCACAATTTGCATCTACCACTTTTCAAAATCAAATACAAGGGGCAATCGAGATAGGAATAGTAACACAGAAACTGACATCTTCATTCAGATCAGGAGAGTGGGGAAGCTCTCTTGAGCAAAGTCTTTGCAAGGTCTCCAACTTGGCCAACACTTTCACATCTCTACTGCTCGCTCACCGGTGTTCTGTCTTAGAGATGGGAAGACACTGAACGCCTGAGCCAGATGCCTGGCTCTAGCAAAACTCGAGGTCCTCTTGGACCCTCAGGCCCAAAACAATTCGAGCTTCCAAGTGGTGTGTGCCTTCTGCCCACACTCTAACCTCAAGCAGCAAGAATGAAAGACAACACGGAAATCTCTGATGTAAAACAGGAAAACGAAGTAGCCATCAATCGGCTGAAAAATATAATGTGAAATTAGAAAACCTGGGAACAGTCCTGTATTCCCTGCTTGTCTGTGTGATCCAAGGGGACTATTTTATTTCTAAGAACCTCCTATTTTATCCCTTAAGAGAACATCTTCTAATACGCGAGTTCAGGATGTTCTCTGTATAAAACCTTTCTTGTGTTTCATTTACTACACTATAATAAGAAACTAGGCCATATATAGGGTACACATGACAATATACTTGCTTTTTATTTTAGTAAGGGCATAGTCACCAGATCAGGGTCGGGCATGAATGAGACTGCTTTGACATTTAGAAACCATCAATGCCTCTTAATGTAGTGGCAATCAGATGTGCTGAGGTGAAACGCCTCAGCATGTACATGGTAAAAATGTTCGCCTCTTTTAATATTTTGGCTGGTCCACCTCTATTCTGTCTCTAGTCTTTTTGAGCTATTATCCTGTATATTTCATCTGGCAGAAGACAATTGTTCAGTGTGGAATGGACCAAGGCCCACTCCCAAAATGGAAATTTGAAATACTTTAATTCTGGAAGATTTTAATTTGAAACCACATTTAGGCGATGGAGATGGGGCAGAAGTACTGCAGTATTAAAGTTATGAGGATTGATCCCCTTTGCACGTATCAAAGATTCTGGAGCAACCCGTGCCCTGCCTCCACGCCTGGCAGAGTGGACCCAGTGCTTAAGCTCACCAGAGCAAACACCATACTATCTAGAGGTATTTCATGCATGTTGTCCTGTGCCTATCTCGAGTCATGATACTTACTTCCTATCTGCAATTACTGGACCAATCTTTTAATATTTTCTGCTTCCACACATTCCCTTTGTTTTGTGTCACCATCTCTATTCACTGATCACTTTTATTTCAATCACCACATTACTCTTTCAATACTTATTTAATCCCTTTCTGTTCACCATAGCTCGATTTCTAGGCACTTTCCATATTTCCTAGTCGCCTTACTATTCTTTCTTCCTTAGATCATCTCTTTACTCATTTCTTCCTGGATAACCCTCCCTCCAGTCACTTCATCTTTCTTAAACCTGCTCTCCACAAGTCTCTGCTTCCTAGTCCGTTCTCTGATTGTGCATTGTTCCCTAATCGTCATCCAATCATTCCATCGCAGAGCCCTCATCTACATATTCCTTTGATCCTAAAATGTATCTCCATCCTTCTCTACTTAGTCTTTCTCTCTGTGTGTTACCTCCCCGGGCACCCATCCTTACCCTGAGGCTGGTGGCAGTAGCTGGAAGTCCCAAAGTGATGGTCGGTAGCGAGTTGGCACTCGGGTGGGCTAACTGCGCCAAGGAGCTTTCGTGCATCATCAGACGTTGGGATAGTGGTGTCTGTGAGAGAAAAATAAGATGTGCATTGAAATCAGAAAAGAGACTATGGATTGGCTGGTAAATCAGGGACCTTAGGTATCATTACACCGAGATAGGCCATAGTAAGGAGGAATCCTGAGAAAGCAGCCACAGGAAGGAGGCATCTGCAGAAGCCATGATGATAAAGAAGAGAAAAAAGCAGCAACTGACAGACCACAGCACAGTGACTTCTTCAAGACCAATGAACCAAAACAAGGTACTGAAGGGGAATGATGGGAACAGAAAATAACTTTCATCAGGACATTATACATCACAAAAAGGAATCATTAGGGAGGAAGTCAGACCACAGAAAGGAAGCATCAGCAGGGCAAGCTATCAAACTAATGGCACATCGTCAAGAATGAAAAGACCACAAGGGGGTGCTATAATTTATTTTTATTGTATTTATTTTTTGCAGCTTTATATAGCACAAACTCGACCCAAAGGTATTGGAGCACTTTACATGAGCACCAGTTACTTTACACAAGGTCAGATTCACATATTTAGGCCCTGGGTGATTAAGTGATTTGTCCAGAATCACAGGATATTGAGCTTACTACGAGATTTGAACCTGGTTCCCCCGTTTCAAGTCCGCCACTCTGGCTGTAATGCCACATTGTCTCCCCTGACAGGATTAGGAGGTGCCACCTATGCAGGGCACACACATAGTGCAAGATTCCATGGCCTCTTTGCCTCTGCACCTGTAATGATACAGTGGAAAAAGCAAACGATAACCTGGTTTGCATGGGGCCATATTCCAATCTAAATAATAGAACATCCCCAATGAGTCCAATGGGTGTTGCGCGCCTGCCGTCAGGGGTGGTAGTTGATGGAACCCCCTGCCAAGGGCTCCACAGGCAGTTCACATCAGGTGCTCCCGGAAGGGTCTTCTGAAGCCCGGATGTGCTTGAGACATGGAGACCGCTGTCTGCTGGGTTGGGGCGTATTTGAAAACTAAGAACTGACGCTTTAGAGCAGGAACCAGGGGAATTTCCAACCGCTGTGGGCGGCGGCTCGATCCATTTAGAAGGCTCTAAAGTGAACTACAGTAACCCCTCTGGTGTGACTACTCCAAGAACTTCTCAGATTGCAAAACCCACAGAGGGGTCAGAGGTCATGTATATTTTCTTTCTGAAAGACGCAGTGCTTCCCAACTTATTTAGCAAACAAAAGAGCCGAATTAGTGACAGAGTGAGTCCCTCGTGTGATCCAGTTCTTCATTTTACTCTCATTTTAGTCCTTCCTTGTAATCCTTGATCAAAATAAAAAAGTGCGGATTTTTTATTTCGCTCCTACCGCGAGTAAGAAAAAAAGAGTTACAAATCTCCCAAAAAACGTTCTCTCGCTCTTTAGTGCTGAGGCTATCAGTGATCCCACTGGGATCATCCCAGGTGCAAGACTTCCCACTCAAGAACGGAAGAAGCGAGTTTGTTATCTCCTTCAGCTCCTTGAAGCCTCACTCGACCCGCCCCCCAACTTCTCCTCCCCGGGATGTCTCCAATAAACATACTATATTCGAAGGGTGTTCCTTCTAAATGTCAGCTCGCAATCGCTTCTTAACCCTAGCCCGCCAAGCCGGAAGCTGCGTCACGCAGTGCAGCATTCATTCTTTGCCATGGAGGTCAGTGATTGGCCCATGCTGGAGCAGAGCTCCGTTGGACTTTTTTTGCAGACCGCGCCTCTATTCACCCCCACTTCACTGTGACACTGTTACAAACCATTAGTTCTGAAACAGAATCTCAAAGCAGCAAATCGGATTTGACATTTTAGGCAGTATCCTAACACGTTTATTGTGCCATTTTTAAAAATAGTTTTCTGAATCTATAGTAACTCTTCTTTTTACTAAGATGAATTGTTAAGTGATGTTTGGTTGATCTCTGTAAGGTCTACAAAATATTCCTTTGTATGTTGGTCTTTGCTGGGTCTAGGCATGCCATCCTAGTCTCTGAGCACAGCCATTGAAGGCTCGAGCAGACGTCCGGCTCTAGCTCGGCCGAAGTGCCCATGGAGCCTCCAGCCGAAACAAGGTCGAGCCGAGGAACTATAGATTCCGCCTCTCCTGCATCCCTGAGCGCATGGGCCACACAACCCTCCACGCCGTCCTGTGTGAACTAGGGGGGTTTGGGGGGCAGCCGAGCACTGCGAGGTCTGCCCCCCGGGCAGATTGGGAGGGGGTGGGGCGAAAGACGGGCACGGCCATTTTGTGGCTTTGGGCTACTTTGGGACAAGCCCAAATGTAGCCCAATTTTAAAAGATAGCCCAAGGCTATTTAGGGGTTGTCAGCGCTTTCCCAGCCACCATTTTAGGTTCTGGTGACCTGGTGGCTGGGAGCGCAGTAGTTGTAGGAGATTTTTGTCAAGGGTGTTTGGCTGAGGCCAGCGTTGTCGTGTCGTTTGGGAGCGCGTTTCTGAGCATTTCTGGCGAGGATTATAGGGTGCTGGAAGTCATTCGCCTGCTTAGCGAGGCAGGCCGAAGGGATCTGCTGGTGGGCCCACAGAGAGGGGCGCGCCCCGTGAGGCGCACGTCTGCAGGCGTGGCGCCAGCCGTTTTGGCCTGCTCGCCGCCACGCAAGTCAGCAAAGTTGCAGGTGAGAGGCCAGGGCCGCGCAGATGCCAGGGGCGTGGCCATGGATGTGGGCGATTTGGGCGCAGGGCGGATGAGCGGGTCACGAGCGGGCGAAAGTCTCGGGCAGGGAGTGACGCGTGCATCTCCCCGCAGCCCACGTTAGGTGTTTCTGACCGCCCCGGTGCATCGGGGATGGTCACGGTAGTGCGGGAGGCAGGGGCGGGGCGCTGGTAGGTAGGGGAAGCGCGGGCCCCTCTGGTGCGCACTGGTGGCTCGCGGGGTGCGGGTGGGAAGAAGCCTCGGGGAGACGTGAGGAGCACCTCCCCGCCCCGGGTGCCTGGTGAATGCGGCCGCTCCGTGTACTTCAGAGCAGTCACGGGGGGGGAGGTCGGGGCCCGACTATGAGGGCGGGGAGGCCTGGGCCCCCGGTTATGTGAGGAAAAAGGTGGAAGCAAAGAGCGTGTGTGCGGGGAGATCCCCTCCCCAACTCGTACCCCCTCAGGCAGGGGACGCGCACGGGGGAAGAGGGCTTCACAAGGGAAGTTGGTGGCGGGGGCAGAGATGGGAGGATATCGCAGGGGCACAGGTGGATGGGGGGGCATGGGAGGGTGTCCCCTTTCAGGAGACGGTGGGGGGTGTCACAGGGGGAGCAGAGGGAGGGCAGAGTAACAGAGGGGCCTGGGGGGAGTGGGGGCTGGCGGGCAGACGTGGGGGATATGTCTCCTTTGCTTTTGGAATCGGAGGGCAGTGAAAGGGACTAGGGGGTTGGACGTCTTTGATTCCTGGGCGGAAGGGGTAAGGGAGGCTGAAGGGACAGGCAATGGCATAATAATAATAATAATACTGGCATTTATAAAAGCGCGAACAGCTACCTCACATGGAGGTGTCCCGGCGCTAAAAAGAAACCGCAGCCACAGAGAGGAAGGCAGGAAAAGATGCTAGACTATCTGCGCAAAGAGCCAGGTCTTTAGGAGTTTCCTAAAGATGGCTTCTGACGAGGCAGATTGGATGACAGAGGGGAGGGAGTTCCAGAGCTTCGCAGTGTCTACCGAGAAAGATCTGCCTCCGAGTCTCGCCCTACACACTCGGGGTACGGCCAGTAGGGTCTGCGAGTTCGAGCGCAGGTGTCTCTCTTGATGGTAGCGGGGGAGTCGGAGTTTGAGATACTTAGGACAGTTCCCTTTTTGTGCTCTGTACGCTAGAGTGAGTACTTTGAATTTAACTCTGCTAGCCACTGGGAGCCAATGCAATGCGTGAAGATGCGGAGAGATATGATGTTTGAAAGGCACATGTTTTATCAATCTCGCAGCCGCATTCTGCACGCTCTGCAGGCGTTGTGTCAGATATTTCGGGAGGCCCAGATAGAGGCCGTTTGAATAGTCCAGTCTGGATGTGACCGTCGCATGGACCACCGATTTGCGACAGTCAGTAGGTAGAAGAGAGAGGAATTTCCTGAGATTGCGGAGTTTATAGTGGCAGCTAGAGGTAATATGTTGTATGTGAGAGGAGAAGGAGAGCGTCTCGTCCCACCAGACACCCAGATTTTTTGCCTTGGAACCAGGGGTGGGGGCAGGACCCATTTCGGTAGGCCACCAAAGGTCAGGGGAGGGAGGGGTACTTTTCCCAAAGAATAGTACCTCGGTTTTGCTAGCATTCAATTTTAACTTGTTGGTGTTCATCCATCTGGCAACGTCACGAAGACAGCCTTTTATTTTACTGAACGCTGTTTCTGACATCTCAACGTATGGGAAGACTAGTTGCGTGTCATCCGCATACGAGATCGCCTTGACCCCCCATTTAGAGATCAAGGTAAAAAGTGGGGCCAGATAAACATTAAAAAGCAGCGGGCTAAGGGCGGACCCTTGCGGGACGCCACACCACAGTTGTTTAGGTTCAGAGGAAAAAGCACCCAGAGCAACTTTCTGAGAACGATTCGTCAGGTAGGATTTCAGCCAGCTCAGTGCCATGTCCTCTAAGCCAATGTCCTTCAATCTAAGCAGCAATCTACCGTGGTCCACAGTATCGAAGGCGGCAGATAGATCCAGGAGCACCAGCATAGCCGATGCTCCTGAATCCAGCGACCACCTGATGGACTCAGCAACCTCAATAAGGGCAGTTTCAGTGCTGTAGCCAGCCCTGAAACCGGACTGTGTTTCGTGTAATATGCCTCTTCTCTCGATGAAACTATTAAGTTGGCGCTGGATGAGTTTTTCGAGCATTTTACCCGGGGCTGCTAGTAGGGAGATGGGGCGGAGATTGCTCAAATCATCGGGGGCGCCATTGGGTTATTTTTTCAAAGGGAGAAGAGTAGCATGTTTCCAACAGTCGGGGAACGTGCCAGTCTCGATGGACAAGTTCCAGATATGTAAAAGTGGCTCCACCGTAACATCCGACATTCTTTTCCATAGTTTGGGAGGACAAGGATCATCAGGAGCCCCTGATTTGCATTTGAGGAGTTCTTTCAGTGCATCCTCGTAGGTGATTGGGAGGAACTGAGTTAAGGGAGGGGTAGATATCTCAGAGATATCATGATCTGCCATATTTGTTGGCTCAGAGGGGGTGAAGGAATTGTAGACCTTCAGGAGTAAAGGAAGGGCGGCTGCTAGCGCTGGACATAGGGTCTCGGTGGACAGGTTATCCCATGGCATGGCATGGAGCAGAGGGTGGTCAGGGGGGTTCGGGTCCTCGTGGCGGGGGGAGGTGGGGGCACAGGGAGGGAGAGCGGGGAACTCGGGTAAAGGGGTTTGGGGTCGGGGGCCTCCTCGGATGAAGGGGGGCGGGGTCAGGGGCTTGGCGTGGAGGGAGGACGAGGAGGACGAGGAGGACGGGGAGGGGAGGTGGACTTTAGAGCCGTTGGTAGGGCGTGGGCGGCCGGTGCAGGGGGCAGGGGAGCAACGAGGGTACGGGCGGGGTGCAGATCGAGGGACCCAGCACACCAGTCCTGCCGTTTGTCTTTCAGGAGGCGGCGCGCAGCGGGGTTCCAGACTTGGCAGTGATGGGGACGGCCCAATGGTGCCAAGGCGAAGGGAGGGCTGAGCCTCCCGCGGCGTGTCTGGTACCACCAGGGGATTCCGTCGCGGCCAGCAGAAGAAGGCCCGCTGCGGGCTCGCCGACCCCTACACCCACAGGGCCGCTACGGCTTGGGGAGACGCATCGGAAGAGGAGCGTCGCACATGTTGTTTTTAATGTTGCTAGGAGGGTGCAGTCGGCGCGGCCGGACGGAAGGGCTTGTGGTTTTGGGGGTGTGGAAATAATTGATGATGATGACAGTTTGGAGGAAGGGGAATTGAGAGATGGCGAGTGTAGGGGGGCCGAGTAATGCTGTTGATAGTGTGCTGCAGGTGTTACAGCGCCAGGCGGAGAGTACGAGCCAGACATCGCACTGGGAGGCGAGGTTGGCCCCCCTGGAGCAGAGGTGTGGAGAGCGTCGTTCGGCGTCCTTGGCCACAGGTAAAAAAGCGGCGGGTGCGGCCGCGCGAATGGTCTCAGTGGGGGTGGGGAAGGTGTTATGGGGAACAGGCTACAGAAGGGGACGTATGTGTCTGATAAAGGGGTAGGCCCTGATGAGGTGATGGCAGGGTCAGCTGGTACGGCGCCGGAGGACAAGAAGGCCACGGGTGCAGGGCCCTCAGGGACAGGGGTTGACAGGAGCGAAGGAGGCAGGGACACGGGGACTGCCACAGCGGGTGGCGGCGCGTCGGGGGAGGAAGGTGTAAAGGTGGAGAGTAAGGAGTTGAAGGTCAAGCGGCTGTCGTACATGGGGGTCACACAGACGCATGGGGCACATTTGATGTTGGCGACCAAGGTGCGCATATGGAAGGGGAGTATGTAGAGATACTGAAACTCTTACACCGGGAAGTGAGGGCGAAGGAAGGTTCCAAAGAGGAGGAGTATGAGCTCCAGAAGAGGCCGAAGGTCCCGCTTACGATACAGAATTGGACGGCGGCCTTTCTCATTTACGCCAGTGTGTATTGTGAGAAGTATTCGGAGCGTTCGGTGTCCATGTTTAAATATATGAAATATATGGACGTTGTCAGGAAGGCCCAGATTACGAGGGGGGTATCCGCGGGCCCTTTACGATGAGGAGTTCAGGGCTCATATAGCATGGGACCCCGAAGCGAAGTGGGGTGAGCTGGACACGGATTTGTGTCAGCACACGATAGATCTGGTTGGCTCTGGTATATCTATATTCACGGCAAGCGGGCTGCCTATCGTTTACCAGCCTTTTCAGGGCCGCCCCACCCGAGGAGGGGTGGGGGCTGGGGCCAAAGGCCAGTCAGGTTACAAGGGGACATGTTGGGACTTCAATAAAGGGGCATGCACTAGGGAGTATTGCCGGTTCCGACATGAGTGTTCAGGCTGTGGGAAGAGTGGTCATGCCCTGGTCAAATGCTCCGAGGGTTCGGGGGTGGGCTGACAATTTGAAGTCGGTGAAGGAGCACCCTGAGGTGGTGCAGGAAAAGCTGGATAAGGAAGTGGGGGAGGGCCACATGGTCGGCCCCTTTAAGGATTGGCCTTTGGTGGAATTGATAGTGTCCCCCATTGGGGTAGTGCAAAAAAAGGAGAAGGGGGAGTTTCGCCTCATTCAGCATTTGTCATGGCCCGAAGGTGGCTCTGTAAATTACTTTATTGATGAGCAGGAGACCACGGTGTCTTATTCCTCTGTTGACGCAGCCCTGTCCCTGGTGGTGACCGCGGGTGCAACAGCGATGATGGCAAAGAGCAACATCAAGTCAGCTTTCCGGCTGCTTCCAGTCCATCCAGACGATTGGGGCCTACTGGGGATCCAGTTTAACGTCTGCTGGTATGTGGACAAAGCACTGCCAATGGGCTGCTCCATGTCTTGCGCACTTTTTTAATGTTTCAGTACGTTCCTACAATGGTTGTTCACAGAACGCACGGGTCACCAAGGAGTAACGCACTACCTGGATGACTTTTTCTCGGTGGGCACCCTAGGCTTCACGGACTGCCAGGATGCGCTGGACAGGTTTCCGGAGATCATGGGGGATTTGGGCATGCCATTGACACCAGAGAAGACGGTGGGGCCATGTTCGGCGCTGTCTTTCTTGGGAATTTATGTAGGCCCGTTTACCAGCGCATAAGCAGCAGCACATGTTGGAGCTGCTGGAGAGTATGTAGGCATGACACAAGGTCACGGTACTGGACATACAGGTGCTTTTGTGCCACCTCAATTTTGCTTGCAGAGTGGTGCGGGTGGGACGGACGTTCTGTAGGATATTGGGCAGGGCTTTGACCGGGCGACGGCCGCCGCTTCATCACGTGCGGCTGTCTGCGAGAGGACATGAGGATGTGGCAATTCTTTTAGAAGAATTTCAACAGGGTCCCTATGATGCGGGGTGACGACATGGTCTGGGATGTACAAATCTTCTCGGATGAGGCGGGGAGTGAGGGCTTAGGGCTGTAATGGCAGTGAAAATGGGGTGCGGAGAAGTGGCCCCCCGACTGGGCGGGGGGTGTGAGGTGTATTGCTTTTCTGGAATTCTTCCCCCTGGTGGTGGCTATTTCGCTGTGGGGGGGAATTGCTGGCCCACTGACGGGTGACTTTCAACATAGATAACATGGCGGTGGTGGAGGTAGTAAATAGGCATTCTGCTAGAGACGCGCAGGTGCTGAAGTTGCTGAGAGTGTTTGTGCTGGGCTGCTTGGGGCATGATATTGACTTTTGCTTGGTGCATGTGCCCGGGGTTGACAATGACATAGCGGATGCTTTCTCTCGTTTGCAGTGGGGGAGATTCCGTGGGTTAGCCAAGAACGCGGACCAGAACCCAACCAGCATGCAGCCGCATTTGTGGTACATAGGCAACACAGAATGTTGCAGCTGGTTTTAGGGTCCCTGGCGCACTCTACTAAGGTGACTTACATGACGGCATGGGGGGAGTTTGTGTCTTCTGGGGCGAGTCGGCGGGCTCCAGGGCTGGGGCGACAGGAGGATGTCATCCAGTTTATACTGTCCTTAATTGAGAAAGGGCTCCCGCGGGTCACGATAGCGGGTACATTGGCAGTGATCGCCTTCATGGGTAATCTCCTGTGGGGTTACGCGCCGTCGGCTGGGGAGCTCGGCTCTCGTATGCTCAAAGGGTGGGCCCGGGAGGGCGGGCGGGTGTGCCGGGTTAGGCAGCCTTTGTCATGGGACCTGTTGGAGCCGGTGTTGCAAACATTGCCTGGGGTTTGCAGGGACAAGGGGGAGCTCTGTCTGTTTTCCACACTAATGTTGTGGATGTTTGTAGGGGCCTTTCGGGTGTCCGAATTGTTGGGGGCTAAAGGAGGAGTCAGGGTTTTATGGTCCGTGGTTTCCCTTTCGGGGAACAAGGTATGTCTTTGGCTGCGGAAATCGAAGATGGACCAGAGGGGGGTGGGTTGTTGGGTCTCCCTGCAGGCGACAAATTTGGGTTGGATATGTCTAGTAGGGTGGGGGTTGAGATTGAGGGCCTTGGCATCGGGCACGGAAGGGGCGTTTTTTCAGCACGCGGATGGGCGGACAGCGAAAGGCTTGCAGCTATTGGCCATTCTACGGAAGGCCCTATCCCTCTTCGGGTTGGATGGCAAACGATATGGCACACATTCTTTCCGGATTTGCGCAGCATCGGAGGCGAACAACCGGGGATGGGGGCGAGGGGACATTATGAGCTTGGGCAGGTGGTCGTCTGACTGCTATCAGCATTACGAGCGCAGCGTGCCTAGCCAGTTGTAGCGCGGTTGTGGTGTTTTCTCCTGTACTTACTCATGTTTTTCGTTGCAGGTTCGGTGTCGGGTCCCCTCGCCAGGAATATGTCAATATGGATCGTTGGCCACTCGTTTGTCAAATGGGCCCAGGTTCAGGCCCACGCCAGTTATTTTGGGGAGAACCTAGGATTTAACCCAGATTTGTTTAATGTTTGTTGGAAGGGAAAGAGGGGTATGTTTTGAAGGGAACTTTTGGAAGTACTGAACAGGATGTTGGTGGCTGGTAGGTGCCCTGATGTCCTGGTCCTCCACTTGGGGGAGAATGACATGGTCAGAGAGACGGGGCTGGTGTTGATGAGGGCTACATTAGTATATTTGGTTTCACGATTTGGGACTCCCAATCGTGCAGTTACCAACCTCTGAATGTTTGGAATCCAAAATCAGAAAATCTCCCATCACATTCCCTTAGTAATCTGCCCTAAAAAAACATACAAGAATAGCACCTAAACTGCTTCATGTGATTGGCCAGTTCAAGAAATATATTTTGTCTTATTTGCCAAGACTGATGAGCACATATTTAAGCCTCCGCTCTCAGCTATTGTGCTCAGTAAGAAACAACTCACCCAGAGGCAAAATAGCTGATAGACCACTACCCCAGTTTCCATTCTTTGGTGCTAATTCTCAAAACCCCCTGGTTGATAAATTATAATAAAATATCTTTTGATCCACATTTCGATTTCAGTAAGCAAGGGACGGACCTAAGTGTTAAAAGGGTAACATAAAGGGTAAGAGCAGGCAAGGAGTCAGAGACTTTGCTGTCATAAGCAAATGACTATGTTAGGCTTTGAGTCATTCTAGAACATCAGTGTCCAGAGAGTTGAGTTATAAAGGACTGGACGTCGCTGTACCTCAACAGTGTCTACCTGTCTTCACCTTATTGCACATCAGCCCAACATTTTTTTATCTGTAAGCCAAAATGAACTCCTGCAATTTCTCTTTGCCCATTAAACCAGACCACTCTAATGTCTTGTTACACGTGATGAGTTGTTTCAGTAGATGGTTGTATGCATTCCTTTTCGGGGATTGCCATGTAAAGAAGGGGTTTAGATGAAACACACCCAGGCATACACCCTGACAGCTCTGAAGTAATCTGGCCTGCTCACAACATTGCCAAGTTTCCTCTGACATCCAAGGTTTTGAGAACAATAAGCGACAGCCATAGAACGGGCTCCAGTTCTCAGTCCACCGGTTCCATCCACACGCAAGTCAGATAGCAGCCTTTCCTTCAGACAACGAAAGAGCAGCACAGAAAACCTGGAGAAGACAGGCCTCAAGAGAAACTGCAGAGGACGGGAACACATGAGACAGACAGACAAGGGAAGGGGAGAGCTCCATTGTGCATGGCTCAGAGGCGAGAAGCTCAGTTTCTCAAGATCGCAGTGAACGGCTGCCCTTCTCTGGCTCATGAGAAGGCCTCCAGAGGAGTGGAAACCTAAGAATGTTATCGAGATATGATGCTGCAGAACTGTCTAGGCAAGGACAGTCCACATGAGGGGAGCCCAGAAAAACGGGTGAAGAAAGAAATGGATGCGAAGTAAGTACAGGTAGTTGAATCAAAGGTAGAACATGAAGGTTCCCGCTACAACTTTTGCAGAGTGTACAAGGCTGGAGAAACTGGGTGAGAAATGAAGACAGGAGGTACACCAGAATGAGAAGATATAGTTCAGAAGAACATTTATTTGCTCAAAGGAAGTAAAGGCTTTGCCAGTCTGGGAAAAGAGATGAAGAAGAAGGTGGGCATGCGCCATTACCTCAGGAGCCATGCCTGGAATTGAGGCAATACTTCCATTTTCCGCAGGAATGCTGTCGTTGGGGGAGCTGCAGCCGGACACAGGGGTGCTACTGCTGCTTGGGGAAGAGTCTACAATGACCAAGACAAGACACACAGCCATATCAATGGATGACAGCCAATCAAAAAGAGCATGAGCTTCAGCGCAATCCTGCACAAAAGTGCACAAGTACTTGGTAAAAATCTTTGTGGGGCTTCTTAAGGCAACATTCGTATATCAGATTATCACATCAAGACCCGAAGACTAGAGGAACTGGTGCCATATCATTTGGTTCTGACAATGAAAGACATAGAAAATGAAAACTGAGAGGCTAATCTAAGTGACCCACTGATGACAACATTACTATTTATTGCAAAATAAGTGCTTCTGTTCAGCAAAGCGTTCTGCCTACAATATTTAAAGCAATCCTATTTGGGTATTTGGCATTGGCATCAGGGAGTGTTTTTCAATAAAGGCAAAAGGAAGCACTCATTCTGCCTGCTATCAATTAATTGGCCAGGTAATTGAATGAATAAACTTTATAAATAAAATGAAAATAAATGTGCTGGTGCCTATGTCATTAACAATTTGTCAAAGATGAACTACACACCACTGCCCACACCAGCTTCCACATTACACCTGTACATACAATGTATATTTATGAATGACATCCACGAGGTAATTGAGAGGCCAAGGAGATTTAAAAAAGGTCACAGCAGACATGGCTGCCATCTTGTCCCCAGGAACCAATAAAAGGTTACATTGCCAAGAAGGAGTAGGGACGGGTTCCTTAAGCTTCACATCAACAAGACACACAAGATATTTGTAATAATATTGTCAGAAACAAGATATGAAATCCCTTCTTTGGAAAAGAGCACTGTAGTGTGTTCTTATGGGTGATCTTCTGGCTTCTCTCAAAGTGTCCACCTAACCCTACACAGCTCATGTCTAACAAATTATTTAGTCCCATTGAGGCTGTTTTGTGATTAGCATTTTCTCCCCATCCTTGTTGTGCTTGGTATGAAGAATCCGAGAAGTAGTGCAGGTCTGAGCACCGGCTCTGTCAGTTAGCATGAGAATGCAGCAGAGATGAGGATCACAGTGGAGCAGAATATATGGGACTTCTGGTTCACCTTAGGGTTCAGCAACCAAGAACCAAAAAAGGAGATAGGATTGTTTTCCAGATTACCACAAGGGTTCCATGGGCAACACTTGGTTACAAACGTGCAGGCAAAGGATTACCAGTCGACATTGCCAAAATTGCAAAAAGGCATCCCTGAGCATGGTCCATCAGTGACGTCACTTGTGGTATTAGCTGTGATGTGATACATGATGCCATGTGTAATCTCATCAGTAACGCAGACTTGGGGACACGTAAAGTTGCATTGGCGACATTTTAAATCTTTTTTTGATGTTCGCCTTACACCTGAAATAGCTTCAACAAGAGATTGTTTTCAATGAACTTCTCTGCCTTTTTACTTATAAACAGTAGATCTTCAGCAGCGCTTTTAGCCATAGCAGTAAAATAAATACACTGGTTTTCAATGAATGCATTGATTTATGTTGTAAATTGATATCTATAATATTGGTCTAAATGTAAATTATGCATTTTTACAGAGTGCAGCAAAGAGTAGAAGTCCCCATAGATGTACTCGCCTACAAGGATAAGGCTCTGGGGGATCAGCCCCATGTCAGGCACTTAACATGTGTTTGATGCCACCACTGTCCCAAAGTAGGCACTGGCTTCTGGAGGGACTTTAGTTAGATCCAAAAACCAGGCTCAAGCTAACATTTTGATTCAATACAAGAGTCAGGTGTCTAATTCTACTGCTATATTGATTAGAACAATGGAGATGCATAGGGACCATCAAACAACAGAGAGTCAACAGGAGCATAGCAAGAGAGACGTTATTCCTAATGCAAGCACGAAACAAAGAGCCACTTCCTCCAGGCTGAGGGAGTACAAACAACCATCATTGGAGAGCAATGGGACCTTCGCTCCTCTGAGCATCGGTGCCACTGCACATACTGCACCTATGATAGGTACACCCATGAACGTTTGAAAGTACCTCTAGGCCCCTTTGAGCTGCATGGTCCTGTTTTCTAGCAGTCATTGGGGTTGGCATAACTCATTCAATCTGTAAGGATCCCTTTTGGGTTCCGATATCGAAATAAAAAGAGTGAGTGATTTAGAAGGATCTATTTTGGCAATTTTCTATAAACAAAGCAGCCAAACCAATCGGTCATATTACCATCAAAAGCCCTTTGGTGAAATGTATTATTGTCTGCACATACATAGCTAAAACCAGCGACTTAGTGTTCATAGAAATGTATGGCAAGCCTTCCATAGCCCGTCATCGTTCATTTTTGGAACTCCATTTCTCAACTTGAAACCAATGCACCAACTGTCGCCAGGCTGAGAGTGCAGAGGTATGCCTGGAAGGGAAACATCCTTTACAACGCAACTTTTACCACGCAGTGCTTTTACATTGCAACTTTTACAACGCAAACCATTACAACGCATTGCGCTGGGGGGCGCTCTAGGATAGGGAATAGATTTAATTTACTATCCAACACCTTCCCTACTATCCACGGGGACTGGAGTTGGAATAGTAAATTAAACTATTCACTATCCAGCACCCCAAAGCGATATGCGTTGTAATGGTATGCGTTGTAAAAACTGCGATGTAAAAGCATGCGATGTAAAAGCATGCGTTGTAATGTCATACATCCTGCCTGGAAAGCAGGGTTTGCTTCTCCGTTTTTGTGAGCTGGACATACTCATTGTCTGCCTTAACAGGAATCAATCTTAATAATCATAAACACAGACTAGTTTGGGAATCGACATTCATAATTCTTGACCACCGAATGTAGTCCTACCTTTCAGATCTATTCTCAGTCACATTATTGTATTTCATTTTCATCTGTGTTATGCAAACTGTCTGACTGCAACCAGAGTCACAATCTGATATTCCTCTGTATAGGGCCCTTCAAGTGAAATCTAACTTTCTATGCATGACAGAGCGAGTTCATTTTAGTTCACTATGGTGCTGCACTGCCCTTACTGTGGGGGTGAGCTACACTGCACAGACATAAAGAGAAGCTGGGATGCAGATCCAGCGAGGGATTGTACCTTTAAGCATAAGGCACATGGGCCTCCATATGCAATAATGGCAGAGAGACGCCTCTATGAAATCAGACTCCCTGACTCTATGTAACCCGAGCTCACATCTCAACGACGTCAGTGATATACTGCTCTCTGGAACTAGGCTCTCTGAATCTATCTAATCTCAGCTCACATCTTAATGACACTAGCGATATACTGCTTTATGGAGACATACACAAATGTATGGCAAAGGATTTCCTGACTGTATGCAATACAAGCCTACTTAATGATGCTAGGCACATACAACTCTATGGAGACAAACACACTGACTGTAAGTAATCTGTGCTTCCTTCCTTAATGACCCTATAGATGTGCTACACAACGGAAAATGACTCAGTGACTGCATGTAACATGATCCTCCGCTTTCAATGGTGGTAGACTTGCACAACTCTACAGAAACACACTCCATAATTGCATGTACCCTGGGCTTCCAACTTTATATAGCTGAAAACGTCCTATCCTTATCCTGTGGTACCAAAAACAGCTTATGCTTGGTAACCAGAGGCCCGCTATGCTATGCAACCAGACTCACCTTATACTATGGGACTAGACTTTATGCCCTTTGAAGGTCCTTTTTACATAGAACCGAAAACTGCCACGGACAGCCCTCCGTCTGGAACCAGATGCACACTACACTATGGATGTATACTCCATCTAGCATTCAGCACTAGACAACCCAAAGCCTGAAGGAATCCGAGGTTCACCACCCTTTGGAAGCAGACGCAACAGAAATGGAGCTAAGCAAGATAGCAAAAGGCAATAGGCAGCCGGTTTCTGTCTCATGTTATAGCAGGTGACCGACCCACCTAAAATGAGCTGCATACATCACTGTATTGCTCCAGCCAGTAATGGCTATAATACCTGGACTGCACTGACATGAGTTGAAGTCAACTTCTTTTTACCGCAGTATTATATGCTGGAAAGGCAATCTACTTGGCCCTCAGAATTCTACACACAGTACCATTACTTGTGTGAGAGTAGATCTTAGTTACCTCCGAGGTGCATATGGGAATTCCATATATTTATTATTAACCATTTCAGCTCCTAAAAACAAAGAGCCACCTACCTATCACCATGTGCATGAAGTAATTCGACTGCAGAAAGAGTTGATTTGAGAATTAGGACATCCTGAGCTCTCTATATTATACTCTAGTGTACTTTATTGTCATCTTTTGGGGATTATGGTGGTTCAATATAGTACCTACAACTTCACTTTCATTTTGCCTTCTAAGTGTGTTCCTGTATGCTCAAAGCGATAAAGATCCAGCTTTGAACACAGAGTTTGTAAACTGTAATAGTTCTCCTCTTTAGGTGTGTCACAATATTGATTTGACAATCCAGAAACCACCTCCATATCAAAATGGTTGAGTTTCATTTGCAAGGATCATCTTCCAAAAGTCCGTTCTGTGAATAAAGAAGGACATAGAAAATTTGAATGCCAGTAATGAGTAATGGACATAAAGAAAGGGGATTGCACAGGTGACATATAGTGGTATCGGTGTACATCTTGCCTTTTCGAGAAAACATCTGTGGTTCTGTTGAAGGGCTAGAGAAGAGAGGTAGCAGCTACAGTCGTAAATTGTTTCCTCTCAGAAGCTTCCTTGCAGAGCCGAATACCTGCTTTCAGTGCCAGACCTCAGCATCCTGGTACCAGTTGCAGCAGGCCCTGGTAACAGGTTGTCTTATCTGCTTTGGACTGGGCGCTGCCAAAATGTCACAATGTTTGGAACATCTGACACTTTGATTGTGCCCTCGAGGATTCTCAGTGTTTAACGTGTAATGACAGATGGCGTAAACCGGGCACGTCCAGGCTTCTCCATGAAGACGCAGGAGGCAATGGTAGAAAGATTGTAAGCAGTGACAGAGTAAAGTGGCAAAGGAGGGTGCTGTGGCACACCCTATCAAAGGTAAACAATATCAGTGCATGCCAGTGAACAGGTAATTTGTGGCATACCCTAGCGTATCAGAACACTGAAGACGTCTTTCAGCAAAACACCTTGATTTTTGAAGATGGAAGTTGAATGAGTGGAAAATGAAAAGCCATCTGAAGATACAATGTGGTCAGTCAAACAGGGATAGCACTGGACACAGTTAAAAGGAGTAAACAGCATTTGTGTTCGGCATATCATGACATACTTTGTCCCTTTTGTGACAGATAAACAGGCCCTCTATATGACCGAACACTCAGCTCGCACAAGATGGTGGGCGTGTATGGGAAGAGCTTAAAGTCTCTGCCATTTAAACTAAGGTTACCATGAATATAAAAAGGGACTAGAATATGGTGTTTTGGAAACATCTTTTGAGTAAAGTTTCTTTCAATAAACAAGATTCAAGTAAGGAGAAAAGAAGGCAACACACTGCAGAACAACCTGGGGAGGTTGCTGCCAATAACATTGTGAACTTAAATTCAAGTGTGATTTTTTTTTTAGATCTGGAACATTCCCTGGTTGATTGTAGTGGCATTTTATTAAGTAACAAACATTCAATCACTACTCAGAAGCACGCACAACAGCAAATCCGCTTTCAAGAAACTCTCAGGTTTGGCTCAATCTAAATGATGCACTCTGATGAAGCTCAGTTACTTTCCAAACTGCTGCTATTGAATGAAGCGGGCACCCAGTGCCTGGCCATCCAGCATCAATCTGTGCCAATGGATAATCAGACAGGCCCATTAGCTGTACATCAATTGCTTAGGCATACCATGTTTACAGTGACAACTCAAAATAGCCAAACCCGGACCCTGGACCACATTCATGTGTTGTCTTCACTTCTGGTGTATCTGGGGTCTTGCCAGTACTGAAAAGTGATGATGCTTGAGAAAAGAAAACCTACAAAAATGCATAGCTGCCTAGTCTTAGGTTGAGCATGGCAGCGTGAAGGCCATTTCCAATCCCCAAACAGTTATCTACCATTTTCCACAACTACAACTATCAAAAGATGTGCTGTTTAAATAACATACTCGTAAGTCACTAAGAAAGCAGCCAATATGGCACATTCCTTTTACCTTATCTGGCGATGAGATTACATTCTGGTGAGTTAGTCAGAATTTCTCCATGTACTGTCCAAATTTGCTGTTAGGATAAATGTTCAGTGGACAAAAGGTCCATATTCATTTTCAACCCATAGCTATCCTACTCGGGCTGCAGGAATTTTCTTTTCAGTAATGGCTACAACATAAAGCCAAAGCGTATCAAGAGAGAGAGAGAGGACTAGATAGCTAGTCCAAGTCCCCGTGGACACTAGGTGTTACTGGGTGGGCCCGATGATGAAGCATGCCACCAACCCGGTTGGTGGGTGAGGGCTTCATGAACACACCAACAAGGTGCCAACTGACAAAACTAGTCAGAGTCCAACCCATAAAAGTCATATATAGCTAGTCTTCTTTGTTAATACATACAACATAAAGCCACCATCTGCGGAATGTGCAGCATGCCCAGCCCGACCGCCAGTGTAATAGGAATATTTGATGATGTACTCTCTCGCTGTCGCGAGAGGTTCTCAGGTTGTAAAAAACAGAAGGAGGCTTTTGGTGCGGTTGGACTGAATCTGTTCCAAGAGCTTTACCCTTCTTCCTTCCCCAAAATCCACCCCTTTCCCCAGCTGAAACTTCAAACATTATGCACCTGTTCAGAGCCTTCTTTCCAGCCGCTACCCAAGAACATAGTCTCTGTGGAGCCTGAAGTACAGGCACAAATTGTGCATTCCAGTAAACCATGTAGCACGTAATTCATTTAAAACATTGACATCATCCAAAGTAAAGGGGGGAATCCTAACTTTCCTAGATGGTGCACTCTTTTATAATCTTACATTTATAAAGGATAGAATCAGCAGCTAATATGTTCTTGTCTAGTTGACACACTTTTGGATGGTTCTTCTCTTACTGCTTTCACCACAAGGAGGATATGAAATTCAGAAAAAAAATTAAAAATGTAAGACATTATTGCTTCAATTGTCCTGACCTGACATTGGGAGTAACCTCCAGAGCTGCCATTTGTGCCTCATGGGGATGACAGAAATTACATACACAAGGCAAAGGAGGTTTGAGTTGTTTCATTCCAGTCCTGGGAGAAAAGAACTAATGAGAGACCAAAAAGCGAAAAGCACACATCATCACTCCACTCCAGACGACGTCTGGCTGTTCATTTATTAGGGAGACCTTTTCAAGATAAAGCTTAGTTAGAGAAGAAGATAATTGAGTTCAGAGGTCTGACAACAGCTGGTGACTTTGGAGTGCCTCCTCTAACTACATGTACAACGAATTTCGACCCCAGAAGAGAAGCGCCACCTACCGATTGTCTCTGGCGGCCTCCTCTTCAGCACGGGAGGGGCGCTCTCCTTCCGGGTCAAGGGGTTTTTCCGCCGGTCGACTGACTTCTTTGGTTTGTAGCGTACTTTCAGGTTGGGTTCAGATGCTAAAGAGAGGGCAAACACCTATTATTGCACTGTTCCTCCCTCTATACTTGCCTTAAAGCTGCCTTATCCCCCTCCTCGTTCCACACTGCTAAGAGGCAACAGCTTGGTTATGGGGATGGGTGTACACGAAGCCCCTCAAAGTATCTGGGACTCCAAGTTCTGCTCCTAGGTCCACAGCTTATATCCCCATACTCGAGAGAGGGTTTTTATGGAACACTGAAGGAATCATAAATCAACTGAAAACATAAGCTGAGCTCTAGCCCAGGAACCCGCGGCAGGTGCTGTACCTGTCTTTCGTAGAGGGAAGTGCTCTGGCATGTCACTGGGGCTAGCTGCGAGCTGAGCTGTAAAGCTGGTAAGTATGTTAGGAGGCGGTGGTTCTGGTTCCACGTGCTCCAGGGTCCTAGAGGTAGAAAGACAAAATGTAAGTCCCCGTGCAACAAGACAAGGCCAATATCACTATTGTTCATACAGTGATATCTTATGTTCGAACAAGCAACACTTGCATTTTCCCTTGTGTGTATAAATGTATGTACATAAAACAGCTGTAGAAAAGGGGAAATGGGTAAGAATGAGCACGTAAGAATCAGACTTTGCACGTTCATTGACATCCACGTGGGAGAGAAAAGCAAGCAAGGAACATGAATTATAACAAGTGTGATGTACAAGCGAGATTGATTCAAAAGGAGAAAGAGGTGCTTTAGAGAAAGAGAGACGACCACAGAGGAGAAAGAGAGCAAGAACGAGAGAGGGCAAACTACAGTGAGCGAGAAAACGACAAATAAAAAGAATGGAAATGGAATATGATCAGGATAGAAGATTTAATGTGTGATGGCGCAGCCCTTCAAGAAGTTGACGGTAGGGCAATAAAACATAAGGAATGCTTAGTAACATTGGTGGTGTTGGAAGATGACAGAAGCTATAAATGCAGCAGAGATACTGCATCTGTTTGTTAGACCTGGCATCTTTTGCCGTGATTTGCCCTATCTTTTTGCTTCTGACCTCAAATTTTTAGGTTGAGTCTAGAGTCAGCACGCATGCGCGCCTCTGCGAGACTTGTTGTAGCAGAGTATGGAATAGAAGCCCGCCCACTCTCCACCCATATTTGTCATAGACTTGTATTGTATTATAATTGCCTTTATATAGCGCTTATTACCCCTGAGGCGTTAAAGCATTTTTTAGAGAGTAGCACGCTACTCCGAAACCCATAAAGGATTAGTGTTAAATTAGTATAGTGAAATATGAAAGTAATTTGAGTGGTGGATAGATTAGTCAGTTATTTGGATTGAGAAGGATAGCGGAGGGAAAAGGGTTTGCATTTATATAGCACTTGTTACCCTGATGGAGTGTTGAAGCACTTTTTTGGCGAGTAGCATCCTACTACGGAACCCATAAAGGATTAGTGTTGAATTAGCATAGTGAAATATGGAAGTAATTTGAGTGGTGGATATGCTAGTCAGTCATTTGGACTGAGAAGGGAAGGGGAGGGATAAAAGAGGGAAAAAGGTTTGCATTTATATAGCGCTTGTTACCCCTGATGGGTTGTTGAAGTGCTTTTTTGGCGAGTAGCACCTTACTCCGGAACCCATAAAGGATTAATGTTGAATTAGTATAGTGAAATATGAAAGTAGTTTGAGTGGTGGATATGTTATTCAGTTATTTGGATAGAGAAGGGTAGCGGAGGGATAGAAGAGGGAAAAAAGGTTTGCATTTATATAGTGCTTGCTACCCCTGATGAGGCGTTGAAACGCTTTTTCGGTAAGTAGCAGGCTACTTGGGAACCCATAAAAGATTAGTGGTGAATTAGTATAGTGAAACATGAAATTTGAAAAGTGGGCATGTTATCTGTTATTTTAATTGAAAAGGATAGTGGAGGGATAGAAGAGTGAAGGATTTAGACTTTTTATTTGAAGGGCATGGCAGTAGGAGGAGGCTTGGGATGAGTAAAAATGGATGTGGAGTGGAGAGGGAAGAGTTTAGAAAGGCTTGTTTTGGGGGATTGGTATAGTAAAAGAGGTGTCAGATGATGCAAGAAGGGGTAGAGTAGGGGACAGTCTAGAAAGGGTTATTTTGGGGATCATAGTAGTGGTATGGGGTTTCGGATGAATAAGAGAGTGGATGTAGAGGATATATTGATCGAGGTATAGGGTGAGAATAGGATAGTGCATTGGAAATAGCAGTAGAACAAGGTTTGAGATGAGTCAGAGAGTTGAGGTAGAAGATATATTGAGACAGGCATAGGGTAGTGCGTTGGATATGCTGAATTAGAAGAAAGTCATAAATGTATAGATTCATAAGTACATGGAAAGTATATAGATGCATAATGAAGGAAGTATATGTTGATTAAAGCTATTGATATAGGTATAGAGTGAGACATAGGGTAGAGCATTGAATATGCTTTTTTAGGAGAAAAGTAATAACTATATAGATCCAAGTACATGGAAGTTATATAAATGCATGAAAGAAGTAAGTATATGTAAAATACAGATGCATTATATGAACTCTGGTTTTCAAGTGTTGTTGTACTTAAAAATGTATTTATTTATTTAAAACCTAGTTATTCTACATGTTTATACAAAGCAATACACATATATACATACATATCTATAGTACAAATAAATGCTTATATACAGAGGGATATGCTGTATATTTCTGTTTGTGTATGGTGCTTATGTAGGGAAGAGCAAATTCTTGAGTAGTTTTCTGAAGATAAGGTGGATGTCCGTGGATATTATGTTGGGGGTTAAAGAGTTCCATATTTTGGCAACTTGAACAGAGAAGGATGTGCCACCCATGTTTTTTTTTGTTTTTTGTATCTTGGGATTTTGAGGCGAGGTCCCTCTCTAGAGAGGAGGTTCCTTTATTGAATATGTTTTGTGATTTTATTCCTGATGAAGAGTGGCCCCATTCCATTACTTGTGTCCTTGTCCTTCGTAAAAATGTTGGCTCCTGATTCGTAAATATACTTGTTAGTCACTCCTTAGTACCGCCTTGTCTTCATTTGTAACCTCCCATGGCGACTGGCCCTTTTACTTCGGTTGTTACACGGTACTGTTATTTAGTCATGTAGGCACAATTTTTTGGTTTGTCTCTGCTCGTGTACCAGCACAGCGGCCGCTTCATAGATGCCACACTGCATGTTTTGGATTTTCATTGCTTGGTCAAATGCAGCATGTCTAATGCCGTTTTATGTATTTATGAACGGCGCTGCTTTGACCTCAAGAGCAGGCCTTTATTTATTTATAAACTGCGCCACTTTTAATTAGATTTAAAAAGCCGAGGTGAGCGCAGTGCTTCAACATATGCTTTTGTTTCTGCATAGCGCCGGCCAGCAAGTGTGGATTTACATCCCAGCACCTCTTCGCTCCCTTACCAAGGAGAAGCGTGCTACAAAAACAGAAAACAAGCATTTGCAATGCAATAGGTCACGCATTTACACGAGTTTAAGCTACTGGCATTGTAAATGACAATGCCTTTTATTTATGTTTTAAAAACAAAAACATAAATAAATAGCATTTTGTCATTTACAATGCAAATAGCTCAACCTCGCATAAATGCAAGACCTATTGCATTGGAAATGCTTGGATTTTAAAGTCTCCTACTCTGGGTATATCGCCACGTCCTTGTCAAGACTTATTTAGATTTCGGGTCTTCGAAGATGGAGCTCCCCATGTGAATTATACAATCCCACTTACTCTCAACGGAGTGCACTTGCGGTCACTAGAGTAAGATGAAGGAGCATTGTGAGTTCAGCAGCCCCTTCTATCTCGCCGGTTTGACACATCAATTGTCCTCTGCGGTACCGAGGGGGTCGTGGAGGTGGCCCAATAGCGTCTTAGTGGAAAGGGAGGGATATTAACAAGGGGTTGAGCTACTGCAAAGTAAATCAAAGTGACTCGCTGGGGATGAGACGGGGCCAAAGCATTTTCAATTGGGAAAAATAGAAACCAAAGGAAAATTCTGAAATAACTCATATTTTCTATGTGTACTTGGTGCATGTACTAGAAGTCAGAAAATCTGACTGATGTCCTCTTTTTCACAAATTCAATGCCTGTACGTGGATGTTTTATGAAATAAAAACACGCACGCACAATTTAAATATGTTTATGAATTTGGAAACCATTGTGTAAATCCTGATCATCCATTAGCTGAAATAGATGCAGCGAAAGAGAAGCTGAAATGTCGTTTGTAAACACTCAGTGTGAGATATTGAATTTAATGGAGGCGCTGAGTGATTGCACAACTGGCCCAGGGATTAGGGACAGTCACTATCACCTTGTTGTAAATTGCTTTCTTCGCTGACCGGGGCAAGATTGGAAAAGCGTGGACTCTAAGGGAGCACGCCATTAGGACACGGCCCCCCGGGAACACGGCCATGTCCTCATGGCTCCTCATCGTGTGATCAGGCGCGTCTACAGCAGGAATTACTTCCGGGGCATCAGGGCATCGTTGTGACGTCACTTCTGGCCGGGGGAGGCAAACGCGGTTGGTGGGAGAGGACGGGGGCCTATTTAGGGCAACTTGCCCAAGTACTCGCCCTCTCTTCCTTCCGGCACCGACCTATGTGTTCAGGGGACTTTGTGAATCTCCCACCCACCCATCTCTAGAGGTAGAGCTTGGGAAGGTGTTGGAAGTTGAATGGAGGGTGACGGTAAGGAGGCCACATAAATTGCCTTACATTGTTAAGTGGAGTCCTAGTGCATACTCCCTAGGCCAGCACTGAGCAGGAGATACGGTAAGCTCGCCCCAGAGAGTATGGAGACACCGGCTGGGGGCAAGGGTGCCAGTTTACAAACTAGGGCATGGGGCTTTCGCTCCTGGTTATTCCCTACAAGCCATGATGGGCAGCCTGGTGGTGGAGGGGTGGTCCCCTCAGGTGGCGCTCAAGGACCAGATGGCAGGGGCTCACCTCTCAAGGACACAGGTGGGTTGCACCTTGCGTGGATCTCAGTTGGTTGGGGGACGCAAGCCTGAAGGCCCCTTAGTGCTGGAGCAATAGACAACATTCTTGGTGTAGATAAATTGAGCTCTGTCAGACTTGCTGATGGATTATGATTTTATGATCAACTGAAATGTAAATATTGTTTAGCGATTGAATTTGTTAAATCCATATCGTATGGAATTGTATTAATTATATATTGTCATGTTTGTGTGATGGTTTGTAATAAACATGGCCTCTTTTACCCGCATCTCTGGTTGTCAAGTATTGATTTGTGGGTTTGGATGGGGGCGGGGCCGGGAGCAACCTGGGGGGTCCGGGTCCTATGAACGTCTCCAGTAACATAATGTTAACTCCTCACTGGCTCCATGTGCCAGGGGCATTCAGGCGGCTGCCAACATAGAAGCTGGAGGGAAAGGGGTAGCAGCAGACAGGCATAGCTGCAGAAAGACTGTGAAAGAAAACGATCAAAGGCCATATCTCGAGCCAAAGTTTCATACTGCAAAGAGAAAATGATAGCTGTCATGTAGGCAAGGATCCGCTCCCTCATCCTGATGGAGTATGATGGAGGTGTAGAAGTCTAGCTGACCTCCATGTAGGAGGCCACTGTGATTCGCAAGTAGCTCAAAAAGGGTTGTGATAGGAGGTGCACCTGCTACCTGTTGTCGGCAATGGCAAAGCAGGATACCTCAGTGGGTTATGCGCAAGCTGCAAAGCGTTATGTTCAGCCTGCATATGTCATGTTTGATTCCTAACAGAGATGCTTCAGTCTTTCATCACCCAAAATTGATATTTAAGTGTTATTCAGATAATTTAATCTAGTATTCGAAGGACTAGAGACAATTTGCTTTCTGTGTGCACTGCATAAATGATGACAACTGAAGGTCGAGAGTTAGAGGAATTACATTCCTCCTCAGAACTCAAAGAGTAAAGGGAATATGTGAATAAGTATTTGCAATGCAATAGGTCTCGCATTTGCGAGAGTTGTAGCTATTGGCATTGTAAATGATAATGCCTTTTATTTATCTGTTTTGAAAACCAACACATAAATAAAAGGCATTGTCATTTACAATGCCAATAGCTCAAACTCTCCCAAATGTGAGACCTATTGCACTACAAATGTTTGTTAACTCTGTGCTGCATTCCATTTTGCTGGTATTAGGTCTCTGAGCACTTTTCCACTGCTGACCAGTGCTAAAGTGCAAGAGCTCCCTGTGTAAATTGTATTGGTGATTGGTTTATCCATGTTTGGCATATTTGATTTACTGGTACGTCCCTAGTGAAGTGCTTAAGGAATGCCCAGGGCCTGTAAATTAAATGCTACTAGTGAGCCTGCAGCACTGATTGTGCCACTCACATGAGTAACCCTGCCAACATGTCTCAGACCTGCCACTGCAGTGTCTGTGAGTGCAGTGTTAAACTGCCAATTTGACCTGGCAAGTTTGCCCATTTGCCAGGCCCAAACATTCCCTTTTGCTACACGTAAGTCATCCCAAAGGTATCCCCTAGGCAGCCCCAAGGGCAGGGTGCAGTGTTTTTAAAAATTTAGGGCATGTCATGGTGTGTTTTACATGTCCTAACAGTGAAATACTGCTTACTTGCCGCTCGTGCTAGGAGTGTGAACTGCTGCCTGCTTCCCTTGCACCAGGAGTGATTGGGCGCTCATACCTTGGGGATTCCTGCTGATTCCTGTTGTTTGGACCGACCGGCCGCAGCGGAGGTGAGAGGCGGAGGCGAGCGGGACTGCGAGGACCAGCAGTCCATCTGGCAGCGCCAGCTGGTTCCTCTTCCCGCCGCGCCTCGCGCCCCCTCCCAGTGCCACGCCCCCCTGCCTGAAGGTGTACTTTACTCCTCGCGGCCCCCGCTGCGCGGGAGCCGCTCGCGCTAGGAGTGTGAACTGCTGCCTGCTTCCCTTGCACCAGGAGTGATTGGGCGCTCATACCTTGGGGATTCCTGCTGATTCCTGTTGTTTGGACCGACCGGCCGCAGCGGAGGTGAGAGGCGGAGGCGAGCGGGACTGCGAGGACCAGCAGTCCATCTGGCAGCGCCAGCTGGTTCCTCTTCCCGCCGCGCCTCGCGCCCCCTCCCAGTGCCACGCCCCCCTGTTATACTTAGGAGAATCGCCTCAGACGCGCAGCGGGACGCGCGCGGGGCGGTCACCGGGGCGAAGACCGGGCAAAGAGCGGGCCGTTTTAGGCCGGGAGAGACCGGACCGGGCCACTCCTCTAACGCCCCCGCTAATTTGCACCCCATTTACTTAATTACTTCGTTATGGCATCCAGAGCTCTAAGGAGTAAGTCGGTACAACATGGCACAAGCACTTTGGAAAAATTTTTCCCCAAGGCGACTTCCCAAATCAGCAAGTGTCACTTATCCACGGACTCGCACCTTGAGACGGGTCCCGAAAGTGTGTTCTTGGACCTTGAGGAATCTGCCTCAAATGATGCTAGCACACCCATCACTACGGACGCTACCCATTTGTCTCTGCTGGACAGTATCGACCAGACTATCGAGTCGGTACTCCGGCAGCTAAGAACTCCGGTTACGCAGAGGGATCGTGACTCCCCACGGCCAGCGGGGACTTCCGACCACTCTGCTGTTCTGGATAGTATGGGTTTAACCACGCTGGAAGCGGGTCAAGTGGTTTTGACAACAGTTCCTGTTGACAGTGGGGTGACCCAGCCCTTAAAAAGGAAAAGGCCAGTCGAATTAAAGAGGGCAAAAAGGGCAAAATTTGTTGCATCTGAATCAACACTTGAAGACAGTACAGACATTTCGGTCTCCCCTGAGCTTATTTCACCTGGTTCTGGGTCGGATCTTGGGGCCTCGCCAGCTCCCGTGTTATCACCAGTGGTGGCGGGCCCATTTATCTTTGGTGGGCTATCATCTAATAGTTCAGATGCAGTAATAAATTCCCTCACAGCCACTATTAAGAACCTGTTAACCCCCATTTTAGCTAGACTAGAGGCTATAGAGAACTTACTTCAGTCCCGGGGAAAAATTCCTATTAGGAGTAGCCCTGACGTAGCTCCAAATGTCCCTGTAGCCACCGGGAAACCATCTGGGGACAGTCTACCTCCTTCTGCATCACTGCAGGCTTCAAGCAGGGCATTGCCTGGAGCAAATGGTGTGTCTACTTCACAGACGCGCACTTTGCTACCTTCAGTGCCTGGGCCCCCTGTTCCGGCACCCAGGAGATCTAAGCCACCCCCTGTGCCGCAGACAAGGGCGACAGTGGGTCCTACAAACTCCCGAAGTGATGGTTGTGTCCCTCCCCTAGATAGACGCAGGGAGGTTAATCTGCCCCCAGAGGCTGTCCCATACACGGCAATCATGTTGGGAGTTCCTGAGCTAGCTGGTGGTGTTAGGGAGTCCCAAGACTCCCTACGCAATAAGGTTATAAGCTGGCTCAGCATCAATAGGCCGTTGCCCCCAAATTTGAGGGGTGAGGTTCTGATGGTAAGGAGGATCCCGTGGATAGGCCCTACCAAAAAGAACAGGTCAGGGGATTGTATCGTTTTAAGTTTTAGGAGCCCGCATGTTGCTAATTACATCTGCAACTGGCTTGTAAGGCCAGATAAGTCCACAATCGATCTTGTACCCCTTTCTTATTTCTATCCTAGTGGTAGCAATACGGTGGGAGGGAGTGAGAAAGGATGGACCAGGGTGGGCTTTGCCGTAGATGGTTCCCGTTACAGACCAAGGCCCTCCTTGCCAACTGCTCAGGTAAACTTCACCCATCATAACAGGTTTTCCTGTCTGGACCAGGTTGATTGACCACAAACTAGGCCAATCTTGTCTGGACATGAAAATGGGGTGGATGGGGCGCAAAGCCACGCGGGTTTGGGTGTGATCCCCATGTCGGAACTAACCCGGTTCCAGGATGCTAATGAGCGAGGGGCTGATACGATTGATTATCTGTGCCAACTGAGTCCCCCACCTAACACCGGGCTAGTTCACATTCATCATCAAGCAGGGGCAGCAGAGCTGGATGGCCGCGCCGTCATCACTGTCGGCGGAACCGGCGCCTCTGACGTCGGTTCATCCAACGCTATCCTGCAATCTCATGCTGGAGCTAAGGGCAGCCTGCCACTTGACCCAGGATTGAGAATCCTCTCCTGGAATGTGGCAGGAATAGCGAACAAGGAGGGCTCCCCTGAATGGGACTCCCTGGTGGGTGTATGTGACATTGTTCTCCTTCAGGAGACCTGGGCGAGGGTCGCTCAGAGCAGGAGAGGGTTTGAGGTCTTTGAAATCCCTGCCACATGGGCTGGGAGGGGGAGGCCATCTGGTGGGTTGGCAATCTGGATTGCGAGTCACACTGGGTGTCAGGCGGAACGGGTACATACGTGTTCGCAGGACATCCAGTGTGTGCGGCTCACTTGGCCTGGTAAAACTCCGTGGGTCATTGTCAACGTTTACTCGCGCCCGGTTGCCTCGTCAAGTGAATCACCTACCTTAAATGATCTAGCTTCCTTCCTGGGTCAACTTCCGGGTGAATGCAAGGTGGTACTTGGAGGGGACTTCAATTGCCACTTTGAACCCCTGGAAGGTTTACTCGATGGTGCCCTTACGGCCGAGGACGACCATTGGGGGGTTCCACCCTCTTCTTCCCCTCACCCTAAAGCCTGGTCCCCTCTAGCCTTACAGCTCATGTCCCTTACTTTGAATGGCGCGCTGAGGGCGTGTAACGGTCGTACTCCTTCCGATACCCCCTCGATGTGTACATTCAACAGGAGGGGCCACGAGTCGAGGCTAGATTACATCATGGTGGATATTTCACTCTGGCCCAAAGTGCGGGACTTTAGGGTTATCAAGAGGACAGACAGCGACCATAACGCTCTCTGTTTAAATATTCTGTGCCCTTCGCCCTTGACGGACTTATCCCCAGCTGGCCAAGGTGCTGATACGGGGGATCTGCTCCTGACCACAAATAGGCGCCGAGTTAAGTGGGGGAAGCTTGTAAATTCGGAGGAGTCAATTAAGAAACTTTACGAGCTGGCGCTCCCAAGTCTCATGGAGGTTGAGACCCTCCTGAATGAACCTAGAACCGCTGAGTACTCTGAGAAACTGGGAAACATTCACCAGGCTTTAGTGAGGGACTTGGCCGAGGTATTTCATCCGGAGGTCCCAATTCGAAAGAAAAGGACTCCTGTTCCCACTTGGTATACTCCAGACTGCAGGTCAGCAAAATCTGACCTTATTGCAGCCATAAAAGAGGGGTCAGATAAGGCCAAAGTGCGTGACCTGAGGAACCACCATAAATCAGTGCTGGTGGCTGCAAGGACCGAGTGGGATTGGAAGTACTGGCAGGACCTCTATGAGGCCCTCAAATCCAGGGATCCCCGGCAGTTTTGGGCACTCATAAATAATGGGTCAGGGAATCTTAGTAAAGCGATTGAGCCTAACATAGCCCCTGCAGTATGGGAGTCCCATTTTGGGGCTCTCTACCTAGATACCAGTTCCTGCCCGGCCGAGGAGATGCAACTGGGTACTGAGGAGTCCGGAATGGAATTATCCCTGGGGGAAGTGGAGCTTGCCATAGAACGTCTAGCAGTGGGGAAGGCGCCAGGCCTGGATAGGCTACCCGGGGATCTATTTAGGCATCACCCGGATATCTGGGGTCCATACCTTCTTGTTCTATTCAATGCCATTCTTGGAGGTATGGCGATCCCTGGGTCGTGGTTGGGGGCAGAGATTGTGCCCATCCACAAGAAGGGCTCTACTCTGCTCCCTTCCAATTACAGGCCTATAAGCCTCATAGATGTGCCTCAAAAGATCTTTGCGCGCCTCATTTTGGACCATCTCCTAGATTGGGTCGAGGCCAATGACATCTTGAGCCCTTTACAGGCTGGCTTCAGAAAGAACACGTCGACCATGGATCAAATCTTTCGCCTCCTTCTTCTGTACTGGAAGACGGTTACGTTAGAGGGAGGCCGACTGTACATGGTCTTCGTGGATCTGAGGTCAGCCTTTGACCTCGTCCCGAGGGGGAAGTTATGGGAGGTTCTGCAGAAGCTAGGAGTCCCCCCCCACCTCCTTAGAATCATCATTAGACTGCATGAGAACAACTTTGCGGTAGTAAGGTGTGGGAGGGATGGCAAGCCCTCGGGCAAATTCCCGGTCCGCCGAGGTGTCAGACAGGGCTGTGTTCTGGCTCCGACACTGTTCTGTCTGTACATCAACAGCGTCATTCAACACCTTGACGCTGTCGGGGACAATGATGCCCCGGTTTTGGCAGGAAGGAGGGTCCCGGCAATTATGTTTGCCGATGATACCCTCCTTCTTTCCAAATCCCCCATGGGGATTCAGAGGATTGTGGATGGTTTTGGTCACTTTTGCAGACAACACGGGTTGGAGGTGAACACAGAAAAAACTAAGTTCATGATCTTCAACCCTCCGACCAAGACCAGACCCAACCCAAAACTCGAGGGAACCAGTCTGGAAAGGGTTTCTACCTTTACATACCTGGGGGTCTCACTTCAAGAAAATCTGACTTGGGATTCCCAGGTGGCGAGATCTAGGCTGAAACTCTCCCAGCTTTCGGGCGCACTCCTGAGGGTATCTAATAAGTCCACCTTCAAGCCTGTCAGCCCGGCCTTAGAAATGTATAGGACTCAGGCGAAGGCGGCTGCCTTGTATGGCAGTGAGCTGTGGGGCCATGAAGCTGGGAAGGTCATGGCAGGGGTGGAAAATTGTTTCCTTAGACGTCTTCTTGCTCTTCCGCAGGGTACACCACTCCTCCCCCTAAGACTTGACCTGGGTCTCCCGTCAATCGCAGAGGACTTGCGGTCGAAACCGGTCAAGTATTGGCATCGGCTATGGTCCACTGAGGAGTTGCACCACTATAGGCAGGATCTCATACATGTCTTGAGGCTGGATGTAAATGGTAAGATCCCTTGGCTGGCACTTATCAAATCGGAATGTTCCAGCTTGAACTTGCCAGACCTATGGGATGACCCAGCTCAGGGATGTAGAAGGATTCCGCGCAAAACCCTGGCACAGCTTTACAAGAACAAAACCCTTGCTGATATGGACAGTGCATATGATAGTGGCACCCTGACAGGATGTTTTATTGTTTCCAAAAATTCTTTTGTTTTTGAACCTTTTATGGATTTTATCTACCCTCTTTTGGCGAGGAAACTGTTCCTGCAATGGAGGTTTGGTACGCTCCCTACTAAAGTTTTTACCCATAAGTGGTCGCTAGGGGGCGACAAGCTCTGCCCATGCTGTAAAGTTAAGGAAGAAGATGACTTGCACATAATGTTTTGTTGCCATGCCTACGGGAGCCCGAGGAGGCGCTGGTTAGCCCCTCTTTGTCGGAATCTGGGCTTCAGTAACTACTTACAAGCCTACAGGGTGCTGAAAACTAATACCCTGGGCCACATTGTGTTTGCGGTTTCCAAATTCCTAATGGCAGCATGGATAATAAGAAAGAAAATGTTTGTTTAATCTATTTTACCACGCTTCTCTAAACACTGCAGGTCCAGTTGGTTTTTATTGTATATATTGTCTTTTATCTGTATGTATTTTTATTGTTTCTTTTATGGCCCATGAGGCCGAAATAAAGAATTTTTGGATTGGCTTACTTTGTTTTTCAAAATAGCAAGGACTATCTCTCCTGTAGGATAACATAGAGATTACCTTGAAACATCTTTTAAGAGTAATTTCCCATTGAGAGCATATAGAGATTTGGGTGTTTGGGGTCTCTGAACTCACAATATAGAAATACATCTTTTGGTGAAGTTGGTTTTTAAATTGTGTGTTTGAAAGTGCCATTTTTAGAAAGTGGGCATTTTCTTGCTTAACCATTCTGTGCCTCTGTCTGACTGTGGAACCCATGTCTGGGTTATGATGACAGTTGGGCTCTTGTGCATTCACTTTAGACAGTCACACAAAGGGAACTGAGTTGTGCCTTGCATATCCTGATGGCCCATCACCAGGCTGATGGGTCTTTCCGAGCTAGAGTGGTGAGAGGAGTTGTCACTGACACCTGAATAGGGCTGTGCTTGTCCTCATACTAAGCTGTCTCCACCCCACTGTAGTGTGTCTGGAGCCAGGTCATCGAAAGGCAGGGTCTTGCGCACTACGAAAACTTTTCCTTTGAAGTTTGCCTACTTCAAAGGCGGAAAGGGGTATAAGTATTAGGATTTCTGTTACCCCAAAATCAGAACACTTCTGGACTTCGGACATTCTGCCAGGAAGAAGAAGTGGAGGCTGAAGGAGGGACTTCCACTCTGCATGTTGCTTTATTGGGTTGGCCTGCTGCTTCTGTCCTGGGAGTGAAAGGACTGGACTATGCTTTCTGAATCCTGCGTCCAAGGTTCTCCAAGAGCTTGCGCACGGTGGCCTCCTGCTAAGAAGTCTCAGGACCATCAAAGACTTCGCCTGTATCCTGCTAATATCACCGGGACTTCTCTGCTGGGAGTCCTGATTGTCAAGCGGTGTCAACTGCAGGTCTTGGGACCTTGGAATCGTGTGGCTGGTGCTGCAACTCAAGAAAAGCAACATAGACACATGCCTCCTCCTGCCTCGGAGCCTAGAGGACCGCTCGTAAAGTGCACAATGCACCTTCTTGACTTGCACCTGAGCCCCGAACTGCCTGACGACATGGCTTCACACTGACTCCACGCAGCTATTTGCATTGAAGTCAAGGACACCACTTTTGAAGAGCATAACGCACCGCCCCCAACTTACACCACAGCCAGGATGCCTGTCGATGTCAGCGTCTCAACTGCATTATCGCAGTCGATAATCAACATAGGGGACCTCATTGACAACGCACCGTTGTAAGGAACCGACACATCGCCACCAGCGCCACATCACCTACCCTGTGCAGCAGTAAGGAACTAATGTCGCACTGGCACCAGTGACGCCTCACCTCCCCAACACCATGCAAAGCAAAGTCTTTCTTTTCCTCTTTTTCCCCAAGCACTGTTACTGAGGGTCCAAGTGACTCCATTGCCGGCCCACGCAACTTGCGGTCAGCACCAAACTGTCCGATTTGTACCTGTCATGATGTCAAAATAGCCCCAGGTGGAGCTATTGTTTTGTAGGAGCTATATTTTAACAGTAATCTTGTTAAAAATTATATCTTGACCTGTGTATGTTGGATTTTTGTTGTTTTGTTCTTGTTTTATTCAGATAGATATCGGCTATTTTTTCTAAACTGGTGTGTACCCCGTTTGTAGTGTTTTCACTGGGCTACTGTGTGATATGTACAAATGCGTTACACATTGCCTCTGAGATAAGCCTGCCTGCTTTCACCAAGCTACCAAGGGGGTTATCAGGGTTATCTTAGCTGTCTGCCTCCCTTAACTTGACTAGAGTGAAGGTCCCTACTAAAGGGAGCCAACCACAGAGGGGAAAGAGAGTGAAAAAGAGAGCGAGAATGAGAGAGGACAGAGCTACAGTGACTGAGAAAACAATGAATAAAAAGAATGGAATATGAGCAGGAAAGAACATTTAAGGTGTGATGGTGCAGCTCTTCTTAGATGATAGTAGAGCAAGAACAAGCATTTGCAATGCAATCGGTCTCACCTTTGTGACCTTATATGTATATAGCTATGCAGAACATTGTCCTGGGTGCTGAAACATCTACTGTTCTTTAACATGGAGGGAAAGTAAGCACCAAACTGTGTGACACACCAGGTATGGGAACACATAGAGAGAAATATTGCCTTTCAGCGGGTGGTATAGTCCAAAGCTCTGTTTTTAATATAAAAGCAGGCCTTCAATGGTCACATCACTGAAAATACAGGATTTAAAAAAATATATTATTGTCTACAGGTGCTTGTGGAAGGCAATTTATTTGGACTGGAATCTAGAGAATGCTAAAGTGATTCTGGTATTTTACTGACCTCTGGTGGTCGTTTTCTATCAAGAAAGTTAAATAGAGGCAGTTGCCAGAAAAATTAAAAAAAGAAAGTCCTTCAGCAGAAAGCAATTATAATATTTTACTGGCCTCTGCTGGTTGTTTTCCATCAAGACAGTTAAATAGAGGCAGTCAAACAGAAAAAAAAGTCTATAAGCGGAAGCAGACATGTCCTAGGGATAATCTCCAGAGCCCACAAAGTACATACACATAAGTATATACTAAAGTATATACTAAAGTATTTATACTAAAGTATATACAAGAGGTCTCGAATGCTCGACCTAAGGAATGTATAGTAAAAATGGTGGTGCTGAAGCATTAAATGCTTTAGTAGTTTCAATGCAGCAGAGATATTGCAAGTATTACATTGTAGATTGTGGTTCTAGAGCAAGGGTTCAATAGTAAGACTTGTTGTTGGCGACGTTGATAAGATAGCAGCTATGGATGAGCCTAAACATTACTGCTATCTCCCTCACATAGTCTCCCTGCCTATACTCTTGATTGTGTGGGCTCTTGGTGTGCTTAAAGTTGCCAGAGAGTATTGGATACAGTTAGCAGGATTCACCCCCTTGTGTTGATCCTGCGATGGAGAAGTTATGGGGTCATGCAGGGCTGAGCTATGGAATGCAATGCTGCAGCTGTGCTGGTCATACATGGATGTGGGCATCGGCTGTCTGACCACCTTACTTTGGAACGAACTGGCTCACTTCATTTAGAAGAAGCTATTTGGGTACCTGATGAGGGGGAATTGCGTATCCACGTGTAAACATCGTATGGAATGTGCCAAATCTGCTTTATGTCTGCCCCCCTTTCTCCCAAACCCAGCCCAATTCATATTACCTCTTTCTAACCCTCTTAACTGTGTCAGTTCCATTTCTTTCCTTGGGATTCCTCACTAGTGCACATCTGGGAACGTGTGGATTTGCCTTTGTTGCCTCCAAATGAGTTCTTTTAGGAATCCTTTTTGAAGGGATACCTTATGAGTAATCTATGTTATATAAGAGTGAGAGAGTGTGTGTGCCTGACTGTGTCTGCGTGTATCTGCCCCTCGCCTTGGGGCCGTTATGATGATATGAATAAAGTGAATCTAGCTACACAATAACAAAGCATATAATGTATATATTGAGAGTTTGACACAGGCAGAAAGGAGGGCACGCAGCATCAAGAGCATCAGATCTGGACTGAGCATCATTGGGAGGCATGAGCAGGGCACCTGTCGCTACCAGTCACGTCATCGATGTGGCGCAGGAGGGACACCGGCACATTCGTTTTAATGGGCCATAGAGACCGAAAGAAATAAGACATTAGTGAGGCCAGACTTACTGGTGGTGCATTGTAGGCCTGCCCCGTTTTGAGGACAGAACGACAACACTGTAGGCAGCAGGGGGCGACCTCACCTGCAGTCAGCAGTGAGATCTAATGGCCTCATAGCTTGCAGTAAGGCCTGGCTGAACCTAAAGTTTATACTGATGTCAGATTACTCTGTCCTAGAACAATGTGGAGTGAGAGAGTGAGCAGATGTGAATGCACACTATGAACTAAACAGACTCCTGGGGTAAAAAGCTTGTCAGAGTGCCCGTCCGACGCCACCCTGTCCCAACAACATTCGCTTCACGCCACTATCCTGGCTACAAATCTTTGGCCCTTAACCCCGCTTTTTCCTGATAAATGTGCCAGTTTTGGGACCATGTCTTCCTTCCCCTCCCAATACCTTTAATATTGTCTATTTCTGAACCTCCTCACTGTATAATTCCCCTTTTGCTTCAGCCAACCCCCACCCCCTTCCAAATTCTTCCAATCTCTCTCTGGAACTATGTACACCATCTTTGTATCTCACCCCGCCTGAGCATCCAGCTCCACCACATTCGCATGAGTGTCTCTCGCTCAACCCTGACGCTCTTTCCCTCATTTCAGTCCAATCCCTGTACACATCCTCTCCGACCTGAGATTCGTGTCTCTCTTTCTCCCACAGCCCCCCTTCTTCTCCCCTGAGTTTCTCTCTTATCTTTGACAAGGCCTTGGATGTGCATCTGGTTTGTCTGTGACCAAGATGTAGCACCAAGTGGAACTCCTTCTAACTGCAACCATCAGACTGAATTGGATCAATTTCGCTAGGGTAGCAGCAGCCAGACCTCTCACTTGTAAGGATGCAAGATTCAGACAACACGGTGGGAGAAAACAGGTCTGCGTGTAATTCTAGGTAGGAGTTTGTATGTGCTAGGGTCACACATGCATGCATAGACGCACACATACACACATCACTTCCACCTCCTCTCTCATGGCATGGCAACCAGCAGAGACGGAGTCAGTTGATGTGTACAGCAAGGACTGACTTCCTTTTGTGGGACAGCATGGGCTTAATCACTTGAAATGTACGGGGAAGTTGAGTCCAGGAGATAGTGGCCTGACTCTAGGCCTGACTCTAGGCACTGGCAGCGCATGATGCAATCAAAAGCTGGGCCATCCCCCCAGCCGTGGACAGTATTTCTAGCTCACCTGTACCCCACTGCAAGGAATGACTCACTGACTCACTTTTAGGGGGTTCGCTGCACTGTCTCACCTGTACCGCACTGCAAGGAATGACTCACTGACTCACTTTTAGGGGGTTCGCTGCACTGTCTCACCTGTACCGCACTGCAAGGAATGACTCACTGACTCACTTTTAGGGGGTTCGCTGCACTGTCTCACCTGTACCGCACTGCAAGGAATGACTCACTGACTCACTTTTAGGGGGTTCGCTGCACTGTCTCACCTGTACCGCACTGCAAGGAATGACTCACTGACTCACTTTTAGGGGGTTCGCTGCACTGTCTCACCTGTACCGCACTGCAAGGAATGACTCACTGACTCACTTTTAGGGGGTTCGCTGCACTGACTCACCTGTACCGCACTGCAAGGAATGACTCACTGACTCACTTTTAGGGGGTTCGCTGCACTGTCTCACCTGTACCGCACTGCAAGGAATGACTCACTGACTCACTTTTAGGGGGTTCGCTGCACTGTCTCACCTGTACCGCACTGCAAGGAATGACTCACTGACTCACTTTTAGGGGGTTCGCTGCACTGTCTCACCTGTACCGCACTGCAAGGAATGACTCACTGACTCACTTTTAGGGGGTTCGCTGCACTGTCTCACCTGTACCGCACTGCAAGGAATGACTCACTGACTCACTTTTAGGGGGTTCGCTGCACTGACTCACCTGTACCGCACTGCAAGGAATGACTCACTTTTAGGAGGTTCGCTGCATTGTCTCACCTGTAATGGACAGGAGGGCCGTTCCTGTTGCCCATGCTGTTCCGCTCCATGACCATTTGCTGCTTCGTGGCTTCATTGCTTCGCTGCTTGCTCCGTATCAAACAGGCTAGCTTCTGTTTCACAGCTGGGCTCGCATTGGCACCTGTGGGCAAAGCAAAAGAGAAATGTGACATCAACATAAGAAGAGACCCCTGATGTCTCTGCCAAGTCCCACCAGGAATCCAATTGCATTCTTGCATAGAATGAGTACTGGCAACGACTGGGGACATTGGGAATGCATGCATAGGTCTTAATTCCCTGTCGCATTTAGAACTCAAGCAAGCACATGTATCAACGATAATTGCATTCGCAAACGGTGCGAATCGCAATTTTCGGCCGTTTGCGAATGCAATTATCAAAATTGGAATGCATCATGTATTTCGCAATTTTAGGAATCGCAATCATGTTGCGATTTCTAAAATTGCAATTGCATTTCAGAAATCGCAATTTCAGATTTCTGAAATGCAATGCATGATTATTTTTAAATTGCGAATTAGCTATTTGGAAGTGGTAAATTAGCATGAGGTTGAACTTCATGCTAATTTACCGAAAACCTTCAAACATGCACAAAAATGCTGTTTTGAAAGTTGCATTTTACACACACACATGTCCTTGGGACATGTGTGTGTGTAAATTGCACTTAAGTTTAATTTCAGGGGTGCAGGGAGGGGTTCTTTGGACCCCCCCTGTACCCTTGAAATTGCATTTTCAATTTGCGATTCGCAAATTGAAAATCGCAAATTGTAAATGCCTTCCCATTGATTCCTATGGGCCTCTTGGCCCATAGGAATCAATAGAAAGGGTTTTCCTTAATTGCGATTCGCAAATTGTGAATCGCAATTAAGGAAAAATAAGAAATCGCTAAAAAAAATGCGAATTATTCATGCATTGCCGTTTGCGAATTCTTAATTGCGATTCCTTAATTTTCGCAATTAAGGATTAAACGGCAACATTGATGCATGTGGCCGAAGATCATCATATAAGGAAGGGGAATGGCGGAGAAGAGGTAGTCGGGCCGCACGGAGGACGACAGCGAATACTATCACAATAGGCTAGGACTCATTGGGGAACCAATGCAATGGACTCTCTGCAGTGAGCGAATGTAGAGTGAATGTGTTTGTCAGTCGGTGACAGCACACTGACAACAGACATGCAGAACGACTGGTGCCGGGTGGGAGGAGTGAAAAGGAAGGAGGCTAGATGGAGTCAAGCAACGAGAGTGAGATTCCATGGACATTCTTCGTTTCCCTTTGCAGTTTTTCTTTCTCCATTGCAGATTGTGATTATTTTATTTCGAAAGTATTTGTGTTCCTAGGCCAGCGGTACCCCCACCTAAACGCTTAGATGTCTGTAGTTGCATCTTTAGAGGCAGTCCCTCAGGTTGCTTCTGCTATGTGGGGACTTTCCTTAACTACAGTAGATCCTCACCTGCTGGCCAGTAGCCTCCCTTTCCTACACCCATCCTCCTCCCTGCGTAACCCCTGCCCCAAGGGCGTCTAACCCTTGTATCCAGGTGACAATGGATGCGGTTAAGGACTACTTCCTGTGGAGGCCTCCCCATTCAGGCCTGTCAGGACAGGTTCGGATCTGGACCATCGCATTCATTTTACTCTTCTCCCATCACATCCTTTGTTTATTCACACCATTCCCTCCACTCCATTGAGTCACTGATTACCGCCTCTTTGACCACTCACACCAATGGGTGCATTGTCACCGGCCCTGGGTGAACCCCGCAGAGCTATGTATGTGGGGCATATGTTGGTTGCATAGATTTCTCTTCAGTAACCTGTGGGTGGACTATCCCCATACTATATGCTCTGGCTGACTGCATGATGCCAACTGGTATGTGTTGCTGCCTGACGGTCCCTTTAGCATGTATGATGCCTTCCTCTATGACCATGACCTGATCCTCTGTCACGCTTGGCTGGATAATAATCCCAGTTCTTACATTCACTCTCCTAGGCCACGCACAGCTGGCTGGGCTGGACACATATCATGGCAAGTTAGAGGATGATCAGCCCTATAAATTATTATATGGGCCAGTCCGATGCGGACTGCAGAGAACTTCCACTTGGGCAGGTTGAATAACGGATACTTCTTTCCATTCCATGGCAGTTTCCAAAAGCATATACTATGGCTGGCTGAATAATGACAACTGCTATGGACTGCTACCTGCTGCTCTTCAGTGGAGTCATCAGAGCAAGTGCTTTGGTTGTAACCCACATTCTTATGTTTTTCAGTACCAAATATAGATGTACCCTAAGGCCTACACTACAGAATAAATACAATTGATGGTTTCAGTGCTCCTCAACCTGCTGCTCAAATGGGCACTCGAGCGCACACTACAGCTCATCTCGGACTGCATCTCCCAAGGATAGCACCCTTAACTTTTGGACAGTTTCTGTGGTCCATAAATTGTATGATGCGCACACTCCAAATTCATGACACATCTTTTCTCACACTTCTATTCCGCAACCAAGCTTACGCGCTGCTACATTTGAGCTGAAATACAGTTTCAGTAGTCTCTGCCTTACATAAACAACCCCCCACAAAGTTCCACTGTAGTCTGCAGTTACAAAGTTTTTATCCATCGATCCAGCAGCAGTTAATGCTTGATTGTGCATTCTGTCACTCATTTTTATTTTAAATTCCGGCATAGCCATAGAAATGAAAATGAATAGGAGCATATCATTGATCCTCAAGCACAATGTCAAAGATTATTTATTCAAATAGTCCACGTGATAGTCACACACTAATTTATCCACATCACTCTCACATATAGAGCACTACTTGTATACACATGCCCTGGGCCGGAGTGGGGCCCGAAACCAGCCGTAGCAAACTGCTCGCCCGGCCCCACTGTGGGGCAGGGGGGTGCGGCCGAGCTGTTTGATTGGGACGGTTTCGGACGATTTTGTTACAGGGGGCAGATATTTCCGTCCGCCGGTATCAAAAAGGGCCCCCCCCAGGAGTCCAAAACCGGCCCCCACCATGGCGGTCTAGCGGGGAAACGCCCAGTGCCCGCTAAAGCCAGTCCGGCCCTCCACATGCCTCAAAAATCAGTTGGCAAAAGACTTTCTCCCTTTCTAGCTCGGTGTGGAGGGCAGTGTGCTAATCCTATACTTGAAAGGTTTGCTACAAAAGAGATATTTGAGGTGAGCAAATTCAGAGTGTTGCTTGTGTTGTAGGGCGCTCTATACAGCAGCTGCTGTCCACCTAAACTTGAGAAGTGCCTTTTTTGTATAAGTTATCAGCACTCTAAGCCTGAAAGGGTTATGTTTTAAAAGAGTGCAAGTTGATGTTTTTATGCGAAAAATTAAAACAGTTTATTTTTTGCAATAAAATAGAGATACATCAAGATAATTGCTACAATTGTTCCAACAGATTTATGTAAAGAATTTTATTTTGATTCTGTAGACATTTTTAAGCATTTCAGCAGATTTTTACATATCTTTCAAAACATTTAGACTGCTCCCACCAATGACCCCAACAGGATTATGTAACTTTATGGGTAGTTCTTATTTACAAAAATGATGAGGAGCGGATCATGGCCAAAGTTTGGGTACTTATTCATTGATGTACACTGGTTGTGTCCATTCCCAATTAATACTACAGACATGGCGGGATGTATGGACCCTGAAATGTACTGATTCGGAAACACTCAAAAGCATGAGTTTATTGATCCAGGACTGTATTCACTCCATACTCTCTCCTTGCCAAGTTTAGGTGCTACTTTCAGGAGGTATAGCCAAGAATGGGACAAGGCTTAAAGACAGACTTAAAACACCTCTCACGCCTGATCGAAGAATCTTGGCTTGATGACCAGGGTTTGGGCGAGTACTCCACAGGGTTTACTATAAGACCAGTATCCATGATACAGTGTAGAAGTTTACAAGTGGTTGGGCACAGAACTATAATTCCTTGTCCTGGTGAATGAGAAGCAAGGTTAGGGGACAAAGAAATGTCTTTTCTAGGTATCAAGTGTACGAGAACTATTTGTGCGACTGGATGCTGATGGAGAATGCATATGCATTACTAACTAAATTTTATTTTGATACATTTTCTCTTCATAAGGGATATTTGGTCCCAATCCAATGTGATATGACTTGCACCATGGTTCATCAATCAATATGAAAAACAGGACATATGCGTATAGAAAATGTGGTTACTTCTACCAGAGAGGCTTGTTTTCTTATCTATGTATGTTTAGTTTTACATTGAAAATTTTACATATTATCATAAAAATTGAGTATTACTTGCACAGAATGTAACGGATGAAGATAGGCAAGTTACATTTTTATTCCCATGCATTGATTATTTCCATGTTTGACGTTTTGGTGACGTACAGATTGTGCAGTGATGCCGCAGTGCCTATAAAAAGCGTGCTAACAATTGCATCCTCGGAGAGAATATGGTCAACAAGAACACAAAGGTGAGTACAGTTATCCCGAGCACCAACGTGTGGAGAAAATGAATGTCCAGTTCCATTGTTTATTTACATTAGTTTATTTTCCTCAGATTTCTTCTATTCCGACTTCAAATATTCATCTCTTCAAATGTAGCCATCAAGTCGAGCCAACACGTGTTTCGTCAGAAAACAATGTTTTACATTTCTGACTTCATCACGACTTTAGAAGTTAAAAAGGAACGTTTGTTTGTTTAACATCTGCTTCTTCAATTCTTTAAGACATTCGGACCACATAATAAATAGGACAATAAGGTACAGAGAGTGCTCCATACACGATTTTCAGTGGCGTGGTGGTCCCAAGCATTTTTGGTCATTTACAGCAATGGTCGAATTGCAGCATAGCATCTTGGCAAAGTGTGGTCAAAAACAAGTCTCTGCAGAAACGAGTCACAAGACGTTTTGCACACCTTGGTTAGACGCAGGAGTGCGCAATGGTTATATCTCAGTACAATCGGCAGATCCTAGCCCACAAATTTAAGATCTGTGGACATTTATACTCGCCAACGTAAGTTACAGCCATGGAAAATCTGGAAGTATGTTCAATTTTAGGTGGTCCTACATTCAGAGTTACGAGGGTAAACTGAGGCTTTTTTCGGGGAGAGGCAGGGGGTTGTCCTGTGCGAGGTGAAGAATGCCCACAACGCTTTCACTTGTGGCTTGATAATGCCTCTCCTGTTCAAACTGTGCACTTTTATATTTATGCTGATAAAAGACTAAAGTGAAAACTGGGTTTGAAATACACCAAACACCAGCATATTTATAGGGGAATTCAACACCTGCTAGTATTTTCCTGTTGGGGAGAAACAGAGATGAAGGCAAACGTGAGTAGGAACACGTGCGTCCATAAGGTGAGGATGCCTCACTGCACTACCAGAAGCGGGGAGCCACAAATACAGACATTTCATTGAGGGCACCACGGAAGAATTCTCTCTGTCTCGGGCGCCATTATTCCTTGCACATTCCCTGTGGTGAAAAGTACATGTTCACCATGTGGGGACAATCCTCAGGAGTAAGAAGTAGACACTGAAAACTAGGATTTGCACAGATGTACGGCCAAGCACACAAGCCACAATGCAGCGTGAGGCCAAAAGCACAGCACATTGAGTGGGGCCTTCCTCGCCTCTATAGCTGCAGACAATATGTTGTACAGGCCCAAAGTACGGTTGGTGTATATTCCTATGTCAGCAGGGGTCAGAGGCGCAACTAGAGCCACATTTCGGGAGGGGGGGGGTATTAATTCTTCCAGCAATAGGCTGAGTGGAGATGCAGGGGCTCTAAGAAGTGGTGAAAAAACAACAAACCCAAGCAAATGGTGCTTTAAAACCTGTGAAGTGCTCGGGGGCGGCTGTGTGTGCGCCCCTGAAACTGTCTAAGGACCTCTCATGACAGTTAGTATGGAAGTCCAGTAGTGCTGAATTTACACCCCTGAATATCGAGTTGCTCTGATTCATGGTCCCTATGGCCATATACAATGTATGTGTCCACTTAGCTTGCACTATTGCATTTCAAGAACAGTGGCCTTTGAGAAATACCACTGGCCAACTTCCGGGTAGTCAAAAGACAATTTCAAATCCAGGCACCAAACTGTGAATCTTAAAGATCAGTCCCCAAAGATCAGTGTATCAAATTCACTTATATGAAGTCACATCCCTATTGTGGCATAAGCCAAAGGGATATGACGAAATGTGCACCACCGACCTGTAGTAGGAAATGAAAGGCATGCATAATGTATGGCAGAACAAAATCATTATTCCATTGAACATTAAACGTGTTATGAATGCTGGAAAGAGACTTACTTCCACTTACCAATACTACATGAAAAAGCAGACTGCATATTGTTCATCCAAGCACACCTGGAGCAATCGTGAAAAACAGCAGATCTGATCTTCCATGATCAGTCAAACTAATCTGATCTTCCATGATCAGTCAAACTAATCTGATCTTCCATGATCAGTCAAACTAATCTGATCTTCCATGATCAGTCAAACTAATCTGATCTTCCATGATAAGTCAAACTAATCTGTTCTTCCATGATCAGTCACTCTAATCTGATCTTTCATGATCAGTCAAACTAATCTGATCTTCCATGATCAGTCAAACTAATCTGATCTTCCATGATCAGTCAAACTAATCTGTTCTTCCATGATCAGTCACTCTAATCTGATCTTTCATGATCAGTCAAACTAATCTGATCTTCCATGATCAGTCACTCTAATCTGATCTTTCATGATCAGTCAAACTAATCTGATCTTCCATGATCAGTCACTCTAATCTGATCTTTCATTATCAGTCAAACTAATCTGATCTTCCATGATCAGTCAAACTAATCTGATCTTTCATGATCAGTCACTCTAATCTGATCTTTCATGATCAGTCACACCAATCTAATCTTCCATGATCAGTCAAACTAATCTGATCTTCTATGATCAGTCAAACTAATCTGATCTTTCATGATCAGTCACTCTAATCTGATCTTTCATGATCAGTCACACTAATCTGATTTTACATGATCAGTCACACTAATCTGATCTTCCATGATCAGTCAAACTAATCTGATATTCCATGATCAGTCAAACTAATCTGATCATACATGATCAGTCAAACTAATCTGATCTTCCATGATCAGTCACTCTAATCTGATCTTTCATGATCAGTCAAACTAATCTGATCTTCCATGATCAGTCAAACTAATCTGATCTTTCATGATCAGTCACTCTAATCTGATCTTTCATGATCAGTCACACTAATCTGATCTTCCATGATCAGTCAAACTAATCTGATCTTCTATGATCAGTCAAACTAATCTGATCTTTCATGATCAGTCACTCTAATCTGATCTTTCATGATCAGTCACACTAATCTGATTTTACATGATCAGTCACACTAATCTGATCTTCCATGATCAGCCAAACTAATCTGATCTTTCATGATCAGTCACTATAATCTGATCTTTCATGATCAGTCACTCTAATCTGATCTTTCATGATCAGTCACTCTAATCTGATCTTTCATGATCAGTCACACTAATCTGATCTTCTATGATCAGTCAAACTAATCTGATCTTTCATGATCAGTAACTCTAATCTGACCTTCCATGATCAGTCACACTAATCTGATTTTATATGATCAGTCACACTAATCTGATCTTCCATGATCAGTCAAACTAATCTGATCTCTTATGATCAGTCACTCTAATCTGATCTTTCATGATCAGTCACTCTAATCTGATCTTTCATGATCAGTCACTCTAATCTGATCTTTCATGATCAGTCACACTAATCTGATCATCCATGATCAGTCAAACTAATCTGATCTTTCATGATCAGTCAAACTAATCTGATCTTCCATGATCAGTCAAACTAATCTGATCTTCCATGATCAGTCACACTAATCTGATTTTACATGATCAGTCACACTAATCTGATCTTCCATGATCAGTCAAACTAATCTGATCTTCTATGATCAGTCAAACTAATCTGATCTTTCATGATCAGTCACTCTAATCTGATCTTTCATGATCAGTCACACTAATCTGATTTTACATGATCAGTCACACTAATCTGATCTTCCATGATCAGTCAAACTAATCTGATCTTCTATGATCAGTCAAACTAATCTGATCTTTCATGATCAGTCACTCTAATCTGATCTTTCATGATCAGTCACACTAATCTGATTTTACATGATCAGTCACACTAATCTGATCTTCCATGATCAGTCAAACTAATCTGATCTTTCATGATCAGTCAAACTAATCTGATCTTTCATGATCAGTCAAACTATTTCATGATCAGTCACTCTAATCTGATCTTTCATGATCAGTCACTCTAATCTGATCTTTCATGATCAGTCAAACTAATCTGATCTTACATGATCAGTCAAACTAATCTGATCTTCCATGATCAGTCACTCTAATCTGATCTTTCATGATCAGTCACACTAATCTGATCTTTCATGATCAGTCACACTAATCTGATCTTCCATGATCAGTCAAACTAATCTGATCTTCCATGATCAGTCAAACTAATCTGATCTTTCATGATCAGTCACTCTAATCTGATCTTTCATGATCAGTCACACTAATCTGATTTTACATGATCAGTCACGCTAATCTGATCTTCCATGATCAGTCAAACTAATCTGATCTTTCATGATCAGTCACTCTAATCTGATCTTTCATGATCAGTCACTCTAATCTGATCTTTCATGATCAGTCACTCTAATCTGATCTTTCATGATCAGTCACACTAATCTGATTTTACATGAGCAGTCAAACTAATCTGATCTTACATGATCAGTCAAACTAATCTGATCTTCCATGATCAGTCACTCTAATCTGATCTTTCATGATCAGTCACACTAATCTGATTTTACATGATCAGTCAAACTAATCTGATCTTCCATGATCAGTCACGCTAATCTGATCTTTCATGATAAGTCACACTAATCTGCTTTTACATGATCAGTCACACTAATCTGATCTTCCATGATCAGTCAAACTAATCTGATCTTCCATGATCAGTCAAACTAATCTGATCTTTCATGATCAGTCACTCTAATCTGATCTTTCATGATCAGTCACTCTAATCTGATCTTTCATGATCAGTCACACTAATCTGATCTTACATGATCAGTCAAACTAATCTGATTTTACACGATCAGTCAAACTAATCTGATCTTCCATGATCAGTCTTTCTAATCTGATCTTTCATGATCAGTCACACTAATCTGATCTTTCATGATCAGTCACACTAATCTGATCTTCCATGATCAGTCAAACTAATCTGATCTTCCATGATCAGTCAAACTAATCTGATCTTTCATGATCAGTCACTCTAATCTGATCTTTCATGATCAGTCACACTAATCTGATTTTACATGATCAGTCAAGCTAATCTGATCTTCCATGATCAGTCAAACTAATCTGATCTTTCATGATCAGTCACTCTAATCTGATCTTTCATGATCAGTCACTCTAATCTGATCTTTCATGATCAGTCACTCTAATCTGATCTTTCATGATCAGTCACACTAATCTGATCTTACATCATCAGTCAAACTAATCTGATCTTACATGATCAGTCAAACTAATCTGATCTTCCATGATCAGTCACTCTAATCTGATCTTTCATGATCAGTCACACTAATCTGATTTTACATGATCAGTCACACTAATCTGATCTTCCATGATCAGTCAAACTAATCTGATCTTCCATGATCAGTCAAACTAATCTGATCTTTCATGATCAGTCACTCTAATCTGATCTTTCATGATCAGTCACTCTAATCTGATCTTTCATGATCAGTCACACTAATCTGATCTTACATGATCAGTCAAACTAATCTGATCTTCCATGATCAGTCAAACCTTCTTCGGTGGAAGCCACATTGCCTTCTGGTCTCTGGGCACAGGAAGAATGCAGCAAAACCTCCTGCTGAATATGCCACCTTACTTCGCATTCTTTTTCCCATTTCACATGAACTATATATAGATCTATGGACAGCCAAGAACAAGCCGCTTTCCCCTTCCAGATAGGGCAGAGGGCACTTCTCCTGTGGCTCCCTGGATCATTTGTTGAAACGATTTGAAGCCGCTCCAATATTTGCTAGTGGGCACAGTCTGAACGGGCTCGGCCTATTTGCCATCGCGTGCTCTTTTTCCTTGAATGAGCTGCAGCGTACTACTGGGTTTATTTTTAACACAAAAGGGCGTCTCCCCAGAGACAATATTTGCTCTACGCTGGAGTGTTTGATAACAGTTCCCAGTCAGCGCTTGTGCTGTGTATAATATGCGCCATCTTTACAAGCTGTAACCTTGACTATTAGTGCAAATCTAAACTGGAAATCCCTATGTATAGACACACGAATCGATAGATTTACAGAAGTAAACCTATAGCCAAAGTATATAGTAAAAAAATAGAAACACACATCTATAGACATACAGAAGTAAGTCTGTAGCCAAAGTCTATAGTAAATAAAAAGACACACGCGTCTATAGACTTACAGAAGTAAGTCTGCAGCCAAAGTGTACAGTAATTCAATAGAAACTTGCATCTATAGACTTACAGAAGTAAGTCTATAGACAGAGTCTATAGCAAATTATTAGAAACACGCATCTATAGACATACAGAAGTAAACCTATAGCCAAAGTCTATAGTAAAACAATAGACACACACATCTATAGACGTACAGAACTAAGTCTATAGTCAAAGTCTATAGTAAATCAAAAGACACACGCGTCTATAGACTTACAGAAGTAAGTCTGCAGCCAAAGTCTATAGTAAATCAAAAGACACACGCGTCTATAGACTTACAGAAGTAAGTCTGCAGCCAAAGTCTATAGTAAATCAAAAGACACACGCGTCTATAGACTTACAGAAGTAAGTCTGTAGCCAAAGTCTATAGCAAATCATTAGACACACGCATCTATGGACTTACAGAAGTAAGCCTGTAGCCAAAGTCTATAGCAAATCATCAGACACACGCATCTATAGACTACAGAAGTAAATCTGTCACATGCATATATGGACTTGCAGAACCATCGTCCAGATGCATCAACAACCCATTTAGCGATTCCTTAATAGCGAAAAATACCGATTTGCTATTAAGGAATAGCAAAATGGAATGCATCAAGAAATCACTAAAAGAATAGCGATTTCTTAGAATTACTTAATTGAGACTCGCAAATAAGGAATACCTTCCCATTCATTCCAATGGGCCTAGAGGCCCATAGGAATGAATGGGAAGACAATCTCAATTTGCGAATCGCAATTAGCGATTCGCAAATTGAGATTGCGATTTCAAGGGTGCAGGGGTGTCCAAAGGACACCCTGTTGCACCCCTGAAATTGATCTGTGCACATATGTGGCGCACACACATGCCCTTAGGGCATGTGTGTGCGCAAAATGAAACTTCAAAGTTTTTGCAAATTACCATGAAGTTGTACTTCATGGTAATTTGCGTGCCCTATTAGCGAATTCGCTATTTTTAAAACTTTCATGCATTGCATTTAAGGAATCTCAATTGGAGATTCCTTAAATGCAAATAATCACAATTTAGCGATTTTTCAATTAGCGATTTTTGCATTTGGGATGATGCATCCCAAATGCAAAAATACCGGTCGCAAAGGGGCAGATTCTGAGAATCTGCCCCTTTGCGAGCGGATTTTCGTTTGATGCATCTAGCTGTAAGTCTGCAGCCAAAGTCTATAGCAAATCATTAGACACATACGTCTATAGACTTAAAGAAGTAAGTCTGCAGCCAAAGTGTATAGCAAATCATTATACACATACGTCTATAGACTTACAGAAGTAAGTCTGCAGCCAAGGACTATAGCAAATCAATAGACAGACGTGTCTATAGACTTACAGAAGTAAGTCTGCAGCCAAAGTCTATAGCAAATCATTAGACACAAGCATCTATAGACTTACAGAAGTAGGTCTGCAGCCAAAGTCTATAGCAAATCATTAGACACAAGCATCTATAGACTTACAGAAGTAGGTCTGCAGCCAAAGTCTATAGCAAATCATTAGACACAAGCATCTATAGACTTACAGAAGTAGGTCTGCAGCCAAAGTCTATAGAAAATCATTAGACACAAGCATCTATAGACTTACAGAAGTAAGTCAGCAGCCAAGGACTATAGCAAATCAATAGACAGACGTGTCTATAGACTTACAGAAGTAAGTCTGCAGCCAAAGTCTATAGCAAATCATTAGACACAAGCATCTATAGACTTACAGAAGTAGGTCTGCAGCCAAAGTCTATAGCAAATCATTAGACACAAGCACCTATAGACTTACAGAAGTAAGTCTGCAGCCAAAGTCTATAGCAAATCATTAGACACATACGTCTATAGACTTACAGAAGTAAGTCTGCAGCCAAAGTCTATAGCAAATCATTAGACACATACGTCTATAGACTTACAGAAGTAAGTCTGCAGCCAAAGTCTATAGCAAATCAATAGACAGACGTGTCTATAGACTTACAGAGGTAAGTCTGTAGCCAAAGTCTATAGCAAATCAGTAGACAAGCATCTATAGACTTACAGAAGTAAATCTATCACACGCATCTATGGACTTACAGAACTAAGTCAGCAGCCAAAGTCTATAGCAAATCATTAGACACACGCATCTGTAGACGTACAGAAGTAAACCTGTAGCCAAAGGCTTTAGTAAATTTATAGACACACTCATCTATGGACTTAAGCGTCTCTAGACTTATAGAAGTACGTCTGCAGCCACAGTCTATAGCAAATCATTAGACACATACGTCTAATGACTTACAGAAGTAAGTCTGCAGCCAAAGTCCATAGCAAATCATTAGACAGATGCATCTATAGACTTACAGAAGTAAGTCTGCAGCCAAAGTCTATAGCAACTCATTAGACACATATATATAGATTTACAGAAGTAATTCTGCTGTCAAATTCTATGGCAAATCATTAGACACACACATCTATAGACTTACAGAAGTAAATCAGTCACACGCATCTATGGACTTACAGAAGTAAATCTGTAGCCAAAGTCTAAAGTAAATCATTAAACACACGCATCTATAGACGTACAGAAGTAAACCTGTAGCCAAAGGCTTTAGTAAATTAATAGACACACTCATCTATGGACTTAAGCGTCTCTAGACTTATAGAAGTACGTCTGCAGCCACAGTCTATAGCAAATCATTAGACACATACGTCTAATGACTTACAGAAGTAAGTCTGCAGCCAAAGTCTATAGCAACTCATTAGACACATATATATAGACTTACAGAAGTAATTCTGCTGTCAAAGTCTATGGCAAATCATTAGACACACACATCTATAGACTTACAGAGGTAAATCAGTCACACGCATCTATGGACTTACAGAAGTCAGTCTATAGCCAAAGTCTATAGTAAATCAGTAGACACACACATCTATAGACCTACAGAAGTAAACTGTCACACACATCTATGGACTTACAGAAGTAAGTCTGCAGCCAAGTCTATAGCAAATCATTAGACACACACATCTATGGACTTACAGAACCATCTCCCAGATGCATCAACAACCCATTTAGCGATTCCTTAATAGCGGAAAATACCGATTCGCTATTAAGGAATAGCAAAATGGAATGCATCAGGAAATCACTAAAAAAATAGCGATTTCTTAGAATTCCTTAATTGCGACTCGCAAATTGCGAGTCGCAATTAAGGAATACCTTCCCATTCATTCCTATGGGCCTAGAGGCTCATAGGAATGAATGGGAAGACAATCTCAATTTGCGAATCGCAATTAGCGATTCGCAAATTGAGATTGCGATTTCAAGGGTGCAGGGGTGCCCAAAGGACACCCTGTTCCACCCCTGAAATTGATCTGTGCACATATGTTGCGCACACACATGCCCTTAGGGCATATGTGTGCGCAACATGAAACTTCAAAGTTTTTGCAAATTACCATGAAGTTGTACCTCATGGTAATTTGCGTGCCCTATTAGCGAATTCCCTATTTTTAAAACTTTCATGCATTGCATTTAAGGAATCTCAATTTGAGATTCCTTAAATGCAAATAATCGCAATTTGGCGATTTTGCAATTAGCGATTTTTGCATTTGGGATGATGCATCCAAAATGCAAAAATACCGGTCGCAAAGGGGCAGATTCTGAGAATCTGCCCCTTTGGGAGCGGATTTTTGTTTGATGCATCTAGCTGTAAGTCTGCAGCCAAAGTCTATAGCAAATCATTAGACACAAGCATCTATAGGCTTACAGAAGTAGGTCTGCAGCCAAAGTCTATAGCAAATCATTAGACACATACGTCTATAGACTTACAGAAGTAAGTCTGCAGGCAAAGTCTATAGCAAATCATTAGACACATACGTCTATAGACTTACAGAAGTAAGTCTGCAGCCAAAGTCTATAGCAAATCAATAGACAGACGTGTCTATAGACTTACAGAAGTAAGTCTGTAGCCAAAGTCTATAGCAAATCAGTAGACAAGCATCTATAGACTTACAGAAGTAAATCTATCACACGAATCTATGGACTTACAGAACTAAGTCTGCAGCCAAAGTCTATAGCAAATCATTAGACACACGCATCTATAGAATTACAGAAGTAAGTCTGCAGCCAAAGTCTATAGCAAATCATTAGACACACGCATCTGTAGACGCACAAAAGTAAACCTGTAGCCAAAGGCTATAGTAAATTAATAGACACACTCATCTATGGACTTAAGCGTCTCTAGACTTATAGAAGTACGTCTGCAGCCAAAGTATATAGCAAATCATTAGACACATACATCTATAGACTTACAGAAGTAAGTCTGCAGCCAAAGTCTATAGCAAATCATTAGACACAAGCATCTATAGACTTACAGAAGTAGGTCTGCAGCCAAAGTCTATAGCAAATCATTAGACACACGCATCTATAGACTTACAGAAGTAAGTCTGTAGTCAAAGTCTATAGCAAATCATTAGACACACGGATCTATAGCCAAAGTCTATACTAAATCAATAGACACATTTATCCATAATCTTACAGAAAAAAATCGGTCCCATGCATCTATGGACTTAAAGAAGTAAGGGGCACATGCATCAAAGGAAATTGCATTCGCAAATGGTGCGAATCATAAAATTCGGCCGTTTGCGAATGCAATTTCCATTTTTGGGATGCATTAACATATTTGTAATTTTCGCAATTTAAGAAATCGCAAAATTGTGATTTCTTAAATTGCGATTGCATTTAAGGAATCTCAAATTAAGATTCCTTAAATGCAATGCATCAAACTCTAAAAATTTGCGAATTCGCAAATAAGGGGAGCAAATTACCATGAAGTTGACCTTCATGGTAATTTGCGAAAACTTTGAAAAATGCACTAAAGTGCATTTTTCAAAGTTCCATTTTACACACACACATGCCCTTGAGGCATGTGAGTGTGCAAAATGTACTTCTACGCAGATTTCAGGGGTGCAACAGGGTGTCCTTTGGACACACCTGCACCCTTGAAATTGCATTCTTAATTTGCGAATTTCTAATGGTGAATTGCAAATTAAGAATGTCTTTCCATTCATTCCTATGGGCCTCTAGGCCCATAGGAATGGATGGGGAGGTATTCCTTAATTGTGATCCTTAATTAGAGAATCACAATTAAGGAATTTTAAGAAATCGCTATTTTTATAGCGATTTCTTGATGCATTGCATTTTGCAATTCCTTAATTGCGATGCCTTATTTTTCGCAATTAAGGAATCGCAAAATGCAATATTGATGCATGTGCCCCTAGGAACCGGGAAGACCCGTTGAGCTGAAATGCAAGAGCGGGCCCCACTGGACACTCGTGGAGTGTGGAGGCCTGAGCTTCGGTGCGAATGGTGCTCGGGCCTGGGGCTTCTTGCAGGGGGTAATATTCCAAAGTGTTTGACACCTTACACGACATGCCCAAAGTTAGCATTAACCGTGAGGATTATAATGCACTTAAGAGTATATGGTATGGCTATATCATAGAACAGATATAAGGAGATGGTTCCGAAAGCTGCAGAGGGGCTCAGCTCAAGCTGGGGCACCCTCTCACATACAATCAAGCACTCCACCTCCAAGATTGTTGAGGTCTGCCTTAGGAGTGGCTTATAGGTGTATATGGGTCTATATGTATATGTAGATATAGGTATACTATATCTAAGTAAGGGGTGATTACACCACCTTACCAAGGCTGTGTGAATAGACCTGTGGTGTCAGTTTGGAAGGCAAACCAGGGGTGGCACAATACATGCTGCAGCCCCTGATAGGCCTAGGGTGCACCTATGCCCTGGGTACCTAAGGTACACTATACAGGGGCTCACAAGGGTGACCCAGTAACCAATCTGGTATGTACCTAAAGTACATGGTATCAATTTAGAGAGAGAACAGCTAGGCTGTGGGCCTGATTACCAGGGTCACAACCAGACTAAAGTCGAAAAACCAGAGAATCACAGCAAAAAGTGGGGGTAACCATAGGAAGCGGACCCTATTCTCCTACACTCCTTGTCTCAGTCCTTACAAAGTGAGGCAGTACTGACTCCAACCAGCCAATCAAAATGACAGGAACCAAAAATCAAAGGTCATATAAACCCCTCCCACCCACCGCCATGGCTGTGTTTTCCTTGCTCCAACGGTGGTCGGAACGCTGCTGCTCTGTGTATCCTGTTTACTGTTTCCGGTTTTCTGCAGGATGTGTTGCGGTGCCATGAGTTTTTAAAAACAAAACCTACTTTGTTGAAGGTCTTTCATTGTGCTGTTTACTTTGAACTTTCGTTTTTCGATTCTGCACGGCCATTCCGGTGCTCTGTTCTACCCTGCTCTTGCACCTGCTCCTGGGTCAGGATGCTCGCCGTGCATGTGCTGGGCTGAGGCAGGGAGCTTTCCTGATGTCCTGGCCCCGGGTCGTTCCGGCGCTGGGGGTTTCTAGGAGCGTCCTGCTCCCATGGCCATGTTGTGTGTCCATGGCAGTGGGTGGAGCCTGCAGGGAGGCCATTATGCTGATTCTCCAAGTCTCTTCACAAGACTTGGTTGATTGGGGGCAGTTTGTCATTGGAGTTGCTGGGCACTTCCTTTTTGTGTGTTTGGAGTTTTCTTGTGTGGCTTACTCCTTTTTCCTCTGGCCCTGAGTGCTGAGGCTTCCTCTCCGGTGCCTGCATTAGCGGTGTACGAGCGGCATTATGTCCAGGACCTGCAAAAGGTTGCAGTTTTGCAGGTTTCTAGGGATGATTTGCATGTCCAGTCTGTGCTGCTGGTGCCTGCGGATGATGTGGAGGACATGGGAAGCACGTCCAGGGCAAGCTTCTTTTGGATATGCTGGTCCATATTGGGAGGCACTTAGTTTTGGCCATAACTCATTTTCGGATGAGGGGTTTTACTCCCTGTATTGTTCCTCTGTGGTGGATGACCTTCCCTTCCATGCTGTCCTGAGGAATATGCTGTCTAAGGAATGGCTTGAGGTTGACATGCAGACTTCAATAAAAATATTTGAAGAATAACTTGGAGGACCGCTACTCTTTTTTGAATATATATGAAGACCACTTGAAAATAATTTGATTCATACACTGTTTCCTATATCGTTGCCTCTCTGTTCTTTATGTTGCCTGTATAACTAGGGTTCTCTAGCAGTGGACCAAAGAGGTGGGCAACTATGGCAAATAAGGTTTTGCATTGACTATCGTGTATATATTAGGGTTGTGCAACTGTTGATTCCTACTGCTATTTTTTGCTTGTTTTGACTGGGACGAGGAGGACCCTGATCGGGATAATGAAGATTACCGGTAAGTAACAAGAGATTTTCCCTCATCGTTGCCTGTCGAACCCCTACCCCTCCCTCCACGCGGCCCTACCGCTCTGAGGTAACGGGTTTTTAGGAACCCGTTTGGTGCCAGGGGATAACACCCGAAGACCTCTGAGTTCTCCCTGTTCCGGACCACAGAAACACAGAGTCTTCTAGTCGAGTCAGAGATCAGGTTTTATTGATAGCTACCAAGTAACAGGTGTCCTAGAAGCACGACAAACACGGGTCATGTGTTCTCAGGAGACTGTTCGTTTTTACAGAACCAGCCTTCTCCTTATATACAAAAATAATAGCTGCAAGCAAGAATTCTTGAGTTTATGATATGGCTATACACATATTTCTACAATAATACAAAAGAGCGAAGTCATGTAGGCAAGCCCGTATTTTAGATGTCCAATTTTTGATAGATTACTCAGCCAAGCCCGGAACTCCCATCAGATATCGGTGAAACCCCAATAAAGGAAGGCACCTCCTAGTCATAAAACTGGCCATAAACAGGGAGCGTGGACAGGTGTGTATGTGTGTAGAAAACATGATCTGTGCGCGGTGAATGGTTTATGGTATGTTGTACATTGATGCTATCTGGTTTGGCCACTGGGCGAGGAGCTGCCTAAACAGGTTTGGCTAGAGGCAAGGGAGTCAGTTGGGACAGGTCAGGGGGGAGTCAGGGAAGGTGGACGTGTCCTTTTAGATCAAGCTCGACCTTTAATTGACTTATCATGAGGGCAAGACACAAGATGGATACCGTTTACAAAATGGAGTCTGGGGTTTGGGATGGAAACTACGATTCAGGGGTGTTAGCATGCCTCGATCATGACGCAAATACATAGGAATGATGTCCTAATCATTATCGGTTCGTCGACACCAAATTCGTCATGGTACGTTGATGTTTCGGGACACGGATATCGAGGCCTCGATACCGGGACAACAGTAGGGTCCAGAATTTCGGAACCACAGACCCTCCTTTTGCCCTCATATAAGGCAATAATTCATGTTAATCCGAGTCTAAATCTGTATGAAGGAATTCGTGGAGATGCTGCTGTAGCATCATTCTGTTGCTCAGTTCGTCCCTTGACACAGGCTTTCGTACACATGAGGTAGCACAGAGGCCACATAGTGCCGGAGCGCACTGTACACATAGGCAGAACATAAACAGAAGTGCTAAGATCATCCCAATGAAGATCAGTGTTTTCCATCCCCAGGTGGCGATCAGTCCCCAGAACCACCCTAGTAAGGACCAGTCCCCTTTTTCTACGTGAAGGGAACCAGATATCTCGTGTAACTTAGAGATGGCCTGGTACACTGTCGGTGCGTTATCAGGGATGAAAATGCAGCAACTGGATTGGATCACTCTACACACACCACCACGATCGGCGAGTATGATATCTAGGGCAACTCGGTTCTGAAGGGTCATAAGTCGATCCGACTGAAGTTCGGTCGTCAAGTTGCCGAGAGCTCCGGCCGTTGTACTCACGGCGGATTCAACTATCCTTGATAACTGGCGAATATTCCTGCTGTTCACCATAGGCCCCCAAAATGGCAGAAAACCCTTTGCGAAGTCAGCAAATTCCTGACCCGCGGTGTCGTCTTTACTCACGACACCTCTAGCTGTCCTTGTCCGATGGTAATCTGCTCTGGCCGTGTAGGTGGGAGGCAGCAGAAATGCGATAAAGCATGTACCTGAGAAGTCAGGGGGCAACCAGGTGTGGGCTTGGTCATGGCAGACGAAATACGTGCCTTTGGCTGCTAATAGTATAGGGGAAGTTCGAGAAGCGAACACATAGGTTTCCGTGCATATACTCTTTCCTAATTGTGCTTTGGGATCCCTGCCGATACCTTGTAAACATAAGTGACCTCGGTTGGGTACTATCCAAACTGGGCGGGATTTCTTTGCTGTCTGGCTCTTACTCAGGTAAACCCCATATTTAGTTACGTTCCAACGAGTGTACGGAGTGAGTTCATCTTTGGGAATCGTAAGATAGGTGTCGAACTCTCTACTCATATTTCTTATCCCTGCTATTAGTGCCTTGTTACTGGAGTCACTTTCAGTAGAACGTGTCGGGTATGGTTCTAGGGCGAATAGGAACATGGTCTGGAAAGCCCACAGAGAACCATAATAGCTGAATGGCAGGATGAAGTATGGGATACCCTTATCAGTCGTGTGTGGCATGAGTCCACATATCCAACAGTTCGATGTGTTCATGATGGACTGGTGTTGGTGTAGGAGTTGAATGAATGAGTTATTTACAAATTCGAGTCTTCTGGCAGATTTGTGTTCAGGTAGAGGGTGAAAGTAGTGTGGAGAGATAGTAGGAGGAGGCTGTGGCCGGGTGTCATTTGAAAAGGTAACTTGGAATACGAATAGAGTATAGCCAGTCAAAAACATTGTTATGCTACACAACATTAAAATACATGTTATCAAAAACTTTCTTTTGGCCAGTACAGTGCATAGTTGTCTTTCAATGTTCGTGAGTGTGGTAGGTCTCTTCACCCTAGGAAACTCCATCCTCTAGTTGCTGCCCGCGGTGGTAGGTTGGTTCTGCCAGGGGGTGCGCTCTGTTCAGTCCGGGGTAACTCCCTTGGACCAACCAGAACCGTTGACCTAAACGTCCCCAGTTGCACTCCCCAGCCTTCAACCGCGACCCTAGCAGCAGAAACGGATGGCGGTTCGAAAATCAAAAAATGAGCAAGTTTCCTGAGAGTGAGAGAGCTGAAAAATAAAAATAGTTCTTGGGGGAGGGAAAATCACATTAGTTCGTTTTTATTTAGTCTCTTCGTTTAGACCTTAAATTGTACCGTCGTTTTCCTGGCACTGTGTGGTCTTTAAACAATGTCTCAGGTTTGGTAGTGTCCAACTGCATAGACTGTGGCACAAATCCTTGTAAAATATGATCACTCTCCTTTTCGGTACCAGTTTCTTTTAGACTTGCATCGCTGAAAGGGATGAAACGAGGTATGGATTCTGTCTCGGAGTCGGCAATTCCTTCGTTGACCCACCGGTCGTATGGAAGGGGCAGAGGGACCCGTTTACAATGGGTCCCATGCACCCAGTTCTTTTTGCCTTCCACCCGAACCGCTGATCTCGTGGAAAGAAGTACCAGGTAAGGTCCGGTCCACCTCGGCTGTCCGTTGTTTGTGCGCTGAAAATTCCGCACCAAGACCCATGAGCCGGGTGCGATGGAGTGACCTGGATCGTCAGAGGCTGGCGGAGAGGAACTGTGAACCTGTTGGTGTAAAACACGCAATTTAGTTGTCAATTCGCACAAATAGTCAAGCAGTACGGGGTACTCTATTTCGCTAAGTTTGTTTGGCCTTGGCACGCCCCAGACGTTGGCTGGGCGGCCAAACACTATCTCATGGGGGCTAAGTCCTAATCTGGAATGGACTGTCATTCTGGTTTACAAGAGTGCTAGGGGCAAGGCGTCAGGCCATTTAAGACCTGTGCAGGCTTGGATTTTGGCTAATTTGAGCTTCAAAGTGCCATTGTAGCACTCTACTAATCCAGCTGATTGGGGGTGATTCGCAGAGTGGAATTTTTGTTGGATGCCTAAACACTCACACACTCTCTTCATCACGCGTCCTACGAATTCACTTCCATTATCACTCCAGACGATTCTAGGCATGCCAAATCTCGGGAAGAACTCTTTGACAAGGGCTTTGGCAGTTGACAAGGCTGTATTGTCCTTAAGGGGGTACACTTCCACCCACCTGGAGAAAGCGCAAACAACAACGAGCACATACTTCAGATTGTTGCATCTCTCCATGTGAATGAAATTGAGCTGCAAAACCTCGAACAGATACGTTGGAGGCGCAAAATGACCAGCTGGAGTTGGGGTTCCCCTACCGGGATTGTACTTCAAACACACCATACAGTTTCTGACCACATTCTCTGCATATTTCGGGATATTGCTATTTTGCCATACTGGGGCCAATACTTTACAGATTCCTCTCGAACTGATGTGTGCAAATCCGTGAGCCATTGTTACTACTGCGAGTACATATGCGTTAGGTAATAGCCATCGCTGGTGTTCTGACAATTCGACCCAACAACCATTCGCATCTAACCTACCCTTACTTTCCCTCCATTCATTCACCTCTTTCTCAGTTGCCTCGGCTTGTATAGATTTCACGCTTTCAATGGTGTCCTCACACATTCCCACATCAGTAATCCATCTAGCGGGACCTACAACATACATCCGACTCATTGTGTTCCTTGCAGTCTCTTTTGCAACCTCGTCTGCAAATGCATTCCCGCGGCCGACATCATCCTGAATCTTTTTGTGTGCACTGCATTTTACAATGGCAACTTGTAGTGGCAAGGTCAGTGACTGGAGGAGCTCATTAACTAGCTGACCATGTTGTATCTTTGCACCGTGTGACGTGAGAAATCCGCGTTCACGCCACAATCTCCCAAAACTGTGAGCCACACCAAAGGCGTATTGGCTGTCAGTGTACACATTCACTCGCTTTCCTTTCGCTAGCACACATGCTCTGGTAAGCGCAATTAGCTCTGCAGCTTGTGCAGAATTATGGGAAATGCGCGCAGTCTCTATAATGGTGTGTAATGTCGTTACGGCATATGCTGCAGTCGTATCACCATTCGGCAACTTGAAGCATGAACCATCAACCCATAAAGTATCATTGCATTCAGGAAGGGGAGTGTCCTGTAAGTCTACTCTCCCTTTTGTCTCTTCTTCTGTCCTAAAACAGCAGTCATGTTTATCAATCTCGTCTGTTCCTGTCGGAATGGGTAATAACGTTGCGGGGTTCAGTGTATCACACCTCTTTATGTGGATGTGACTTGCTAGCAGTGTAAGTTCGTAACTGGATAGTCGAGCGCTGGTAAGGTGTTGTGTCTTCGTCCTGTTTAGTAAAATGTCTACTGCGTGTGGAACCATAACGATCAGGGTATTATTCGTGACTAATCCAGCGGATTGTCGGATGCAGACAGCTGCTGCGGCGGTAGCCCTCAGACAACTTGGTAGGGCTTTAGCCACAGGGTCTAGAGTTGCCGAAAAATACGCGCATGGGCGCTGTCTGTCCCCAAAATGTTGTGTTAAAACTGATAAGGCACAACCTTCCTTCTCATGGACATATAATGTAAAAGGCTTGCTGTAGTTGGGGTTTCCCAACACAGGAGCCGAACACAATGCATCACGCAACTCGTGGAAACTCGTCTGGCAATCTTCAGACCAAGGCATAGGATTTGGCGTGTCTTTGCAGAGTAGTGCCAGCAAGGGTTTAGCTAGTAGTGAGAAATTCGGTATCCATTGTCTACAGTACGATGTAATGCCCAAGAAGGCTCGAACCTCTCTCTGTGTCCTTAGGGCACTCAGTTCTGCGATTGCCTGTATTCTTTCTGGTGTCAGTCTCCTTCCCTCCTTCGACAAGATGTGACCTAAGTAGGTTACTTCTTGTCGGCAAAATTGTAGTTTGGAAAGAGAGACTTTGTGCTTCATATCACATAAGTGATGCAATAATGATAACGTAGCTTTCTTGCAAATCTCTTCAGTGTCTGCAGCGATCAGCAGATCGTCTACGTACTGAATCAGAGTTGAACCATTCGGTAGAACAATCGTGTCTAGTTGTGTTTTCAGGGCCTGACTGAATATTGAAGGGCTTTCGCAATAGCCTTGAAGAGCGCACTTGAAGCGGAAGCTTCGTCCTCCTAAATTAAATCCGAAAATATCTCTACTCTCCTCAGCAATCGGGATGCTGAAGAAAGCGTTCTTCAGGTCGATCACCGAGAACCAATTTGCTGAAGCTGGAACCATCGTCAATAAAGCAGTAATATCGGGGACAACTGGAAACTGTGGGATAACTATCTTGTTCACTTCTCTGAGGTCGATCACGAACCTATACACAGGGGGCTGTGAAGGATTGGTACGTTTTAAAACCGGTAAGACTGGACTGTTACAAACATTTCCTGTTGTTTCTCGATGACGTCTTTATCAATCAGGTCATAGACAATCGTCAATAACGCCTTTTCACATTCGCTAGATATTTTGTATTGGGGAATACGTGGCAACCTAACGTTGGCTTTCAACGTTATGACATACGGTGCTATCTCCAAACGACCTACATCATTAGAGCCGTTTGCCCAGAGTACATCAGGAAGACACGACAATTCAGTTGCAATACTTTCTTTTGACACATACATTGGAGAAACTATTTTCTTACCTAAAGTAAGCTGTACTCCCAATGGTGAACAGTACAAAGTCGCATATAACCTTTTAGGCAAATCCAAACCTAACAAATTTTCACCGCAACCTGTGGTAAGAATGAGGGGTGCTTCTAATTCGCACGGGCCAATAGAAAGAGATACAGGACTGGAGATCGGGTTTCTAACAGGGGCGCCAGAGAAACCTACTGAAACATTCATTTCGCCGGACAAAGGTGCGCCAGGAAGTTTTGAGTGCATGATAGAACTTTTTGTAGCACCAGTATCCAGCAGAAATGGCTCTGACACTCCTGAGGCGATCACCTCGACATAAGGTCCATTCTGATCTACTGGAACTGAAACAACTCCCTCTCTTTGTCCATGGCTGTCCTAGCAATCATTACCCTCATTTTCGTGTTCGGTGTAATAGTTGTCAGCATAGTACTGAGCTGACCTAGAAGATGCATTATTCTGTTGGTCAAAGCTGTTCATCGAATTCTGAGGCGGAAAAGAAGTCGTATTCTGCGTGAAATTTCCACGGCCCCTACCTCTAGGGGCATGTTGAACACCTCTTCCCCTTACACCTGAAGCACCGCTCAGACGTCGCGCAAGAGCCGGACAATTACTTTTAAAGTGACCCTCTTCCTTGCAATACGCACATTGATTCGGGCCATAAGCAATACGCTGGTGGGAAAACTCGTTTCCTTGCGCGTTTCTCGAGTACTGCTGTTGTGGTTGATAATTGGGCTGACTAGCCGTACGAGGCGGATAAGCTTGCTGGAGAAGAACTTTAGTTTTTAAATCTTTCGTCTTTTTGTCGACTTTATCTAGCTCGTCTTTGCGCCTATTTTCATAGTACTGGGCTGTAGCTAAAATTTGAGCTGACGTAGAGACAGCCCAAGCACTCTCTGAATCTTTTAGTTTATTACACAGTTCAGGTATTAAATTATGTACGAACTTGTCTACAAACAATCTTTGACCACCCTCGGTAGCCATATCCTGACCACTATGATCGGTGAAAGTCTCCTCAAATCTTGTGAAAAAGTCAGACACATTCTCATCTTTCTTCTGCTTGCACGCCGGTAGCTTGTCCCAGTTTACGCGTACCTCGGGCATTATCGTTTTCATGTACGCGATAATTCGACCGGGAAGTTCAGCTATTAACGGCTCAGGTTTAGAACCACCAATTTGTCTAGCATCGATAGCGGCAATGTTCGCCCATGAGTCACCTAGTTCTTGGTCATGGTTCGTATGACGTATTTTGCTCCATAGAGGATGTGGAACAACGTTCCCGAACAACATGTCTATGTCCGCTAAATTCATTATACATGAGCTTGCAGTTTGCGATAACTCCTTATAATACCCAGTCGGGTTTTTACGAGGATCAGGCAATGTCTGCTTTAGTGCTAAGACATCGGATCTTTTCCAAGGGACATGTACCCATACACGCTGGAAATGAGGCAGAATCGGTGGATTCGCATTCGCATCACCTTCCCTCCAAACCGGAGGAACCTCTCTCATGGGGTACTGTCTCGCTCTTTTCCCGTCTGGTGCATCGTCTTCATGACATGGTCTAGAGACGTTTCCTTTACTCCTATAAGAGAGCAATAATTCTATCGCTTTCTCAACATCTGCACCTATAATCATACCTTCATAGAACTTAACCCCTTCGACGCTGATGACGAGCTGGGCTCGTCATGAGGTAGCCTCCTGCTACACTGATGACGAGCCCAGCTCGTCACGTAACATGCGAATGAGTAAATCTCAGCGTACGGGCGGAATTCCGCCCGCACGCATGCGGTTAAAGCGTGTACGCCATAGTTCGTTCATTGTATATTTGGGATCATTTGTCTTTACATCTTCGCCTAGATATACACACATTTCTTCGAATACGTATCTCTGAGTGGGTGCATTCCATTGACGGAAAACTTCCATAACAGACTGAACATCATATCTAACAGTGTCCGTAATCCATTAGCGTGCTAATTCATTCAGCACTCGTCTTTCCTCGTAATCAGGCAGTTGACTACGCAACTGTCTATGTTCTGTTTTAGGGGTCGTTCTAGGCGACCCGAAGAAAGGTGAAAGCAGACCAGTGACGGTACCTGTCACTCTTTGTCTAATAGAAGGAGAAGCTTGCGGAGGAGCAAGTGCATCGGAGAAAACAGGCTGAGGCAAAGAAGAATTAGAGGCAATAGTAGAGGAAGTTGAAACAGTGACAGACGTAGTATCATAGGGAACAGTTGGAGCTGTAGGCAAAGTGGTAGAAGTAGACGGAGTATGTAGCAAAGATGGCGGCCTTTGAGAAGGCTGCGCCGGAGAAGTAGGAACCAGCTGAAGAGTAGCTGGCGTGTGTGCAAGAGCTGTGTTTCGTGCGCCGGGGCGTGGTATAGAAAAACGCTTTGGCGTTGTAGTAGCGTCTAACGCATACGGTGGAGGTGAGCTTAATAAGTGGGACATTAATGGATCTTTCTCGGATCTTTCCTCTTGACCTTGTCCCTTATTTGGTAACATCGGGTAGCATTTATCTACTGCTAGTTTCTTGCTCCTAAGTATTTGTTTGTTTTCTTGCTCTTCCTCGTTATCCCTGTATGCAACGGCAGCTTGCACCATTGACATACCTCTTTTATTCCTTTTTGCTAACTTTATTTCTTTCTGTTTGGCTTCTTTGCGCCATAAGCGAAAAGAGTCAAACATCGCCGGCCGGGCTTTTCTCTTAAATAATTTGACCTCTAGGTTATCTAATATTTCTGAGTCGAAACTACCATATTGGGGCCATTTTAAAACACCATCCTTGCGGGTGTATTTTATCCACACTTCATTATATGTGATAGGACCTACGCCGTGCTTTACGTAGAGCTCGTATATTGGAGTTCCAATCGGAGGAACCGGACAGGAATCCTCTAATCGGGAGTCCTTACTACAACCAAGACAAAACAAGTTTCCAAGTCTGCTAAAACCAGGCATCTTTGCTCACTAGTCTAGCTTCAAACTTCAAAGGATTATCTGTTACGATATTTCTCGTGAATACACAAGTCCTTCGGCTTTGGGGCTTGCAAGTACCAAATCAAGGCGTATCTCAAGGATACCAAAAACTAAGGACAAACTAAGGACTGGGAGGCGCTCCACTTATACTTACATGAAGTATTTGAAGATCGGTGACGTCGCTAGAAGACTCGTCTATCGTTTCGCTCTACCAAGGATCACTGGGTCCAAAACAAGGCGATAGTCAGGGCAGCAGTCCTTCGTAGCCGTCGGGACGCGGGGAACCTCGCAGCAAAGACCTTCGGAACCACGTCGACATACAGGGGTCGCTGAAGTGGCTGGCCGTCCTCCGGAATTTTCACACGAAGCTCCTCACGACCATCTGGCTTGGACCGTCGCCGCTTGATACCGCCCCGAGTTGGGCGCCAACTGAGGTAACGGGTTTTTAGGAACCCGTTTGGTGCCAGGGGATAACACCCGAAGACCTCTGAGTTCTCCCTGTTCCGGACCACAGAAACACGGAGTCTTCTAGTCGAGTCAGAGATCAGGTTTTATTGATAGCTACCAAGTAACAGGTGTCCTAGAAGCACGACAAACACGGGTCATGTGTTCTCAGGAGACTGTTCGTTTTTACAGAACCAGCCTTCTCCTTATATATAAAAATAATAGCTGCAAGCAAGAATTCTTGAGTTTATGATATGGCTATACACATATTTCTACAATAATACAAAAGAGCGAAGTCATGTAGGCAAGCCCGTATTTTAGATGTCCAATTCGTGATAGATTACTCAGCCAAGCCCGGAACTCCCATCAGATATCGGTGAAACCCCAATAAAGGAAGGCACCTCCTAGTCATAAAACTGGCCATAAACAGGGAGCGTGGACAGGTGTGTATGTGTGTAGAAAACATGATCTGTGCGCGGTGAATGGTTTATGGTATGTTGTACATTGATGCTATCTGGTTTGGCCACTGGGCGAGGAGCTGCCTAAACAGGTTTGGCTAGAGGCAAGGGAGTCAGTTGGGACAGGTCAGGGGGGAGTCAGGGAAGGTGGACGTGTCCTTTTAGATCAAGCTCGACCTTTAATTGACTTATCATGAGGGCAAGACACAAGATGGATACCGTTTACAAAATGGAGTCTGGGGTTTGGGACGGAAACTACGATTCAGGGGTGTTAGCATGCCTCCATCATGACGCAAATACATAGGAATGATGTCCTAATCATTATCGGTTCGTCGACACCAAATTCGTCATGGTACGTTGATGTTTCGGGACACGGATATCGAGGCCTCGATACCGGGACAACAGTAGGGTCCAGAATTTCGGAACCACAGCTCTTACCTGCACTAGCCGCGGCTGTGTAGATGGCTATTACAGACACCTGAAGTCCATTTTGGAGGGATTTGTGAGTTCACTTTGACCCACTACCAGGCTTGAGTCTCTACGGTTACTACCTAGTATCACTTTGGTGATGGCTAGACATTCTGACGTAAGACCCAAATCAACCTTTGCTACTCCGGGGGATATCACTGTTACATGTGCGGTACGACCTTGATCATAAGGTCCTGCTCCCCAGTTGACAGTCAGAACTAGTGGGTCCTCATATGCCCAAGATCCTGGGGCAGTCTTTACCCTCAAAATGTAACAGTGATCCATATAGTCCCATTATTTTGATAGCTTTCGGACCTCTTACGGATGTAAGTTAATTCCAGCAAATTTAGTCTCCATTTGAGAATTGACTTTGTGATTTGCTGGAGCTTTAAGTGGACCATTTTGAGCTAGGTTGCAAAGCACCAGATCCCAATAGCCCTCTTAACTCCACACTGAAAACATTGACTTCGAAACCAGTTATTTGCTACCCTAAAAAAAATGTCATCCAATGAGGTATGAATCCCAGTTTACTTTTGGGTGTTTCCTTTTGAGGAGGGGATAGTGAAGCGCTCTGTCTGGAATCTTCGTTCATTGAGAAACAATGCACTTGTAAATGAACCGAGCCCCCAATTATGCTGGGCATTACCGAGGACTAAAAATCTCGGGTTCACAAAATAATATTGTTCTTGGGACCCTTTTTCTTTTTATTAAAAGTGCACCTTACCGTCAGAGTGATAGAATATTGTATGGGGTTGTTGACCAGCCCAGGCAGGGTGACACAACATTCTGGTTTAATTTGTTGATTATCGTTTTACCTGTCTCACCTTGTCAATGTGGTAGCTGATCCATATTCTTTGTAAGCCATATCACTGACAAGACATTACATTTATTATACGTAATAGCTGTTCTTGGGTTCTTACCAGTGTAACCTGCTGGAATAAGCCTTGCCATTTAGACCAAGATATAATTGGATTGTCAGCATTGCAGGTGTTGAACTTGTTATCCAGTAGCTGTGCAATAGTACATGGGCTCTTGGACACAAGTGGTAAAAAACATTACCCATTCCAGACGTTGCCCCATTATCACTGAATGCCAGGACTAACAGAAAAGGCCTCATAAAGTGCTAGGCTAATATGATCTAAGCCATGGGTAATCACAAACATTTCCCCAGGGGCCATAAAGTTTGCTCTGTGATGTGACGGAGGGCTGCATTGATGTCTTCAGGGTTGTGGCCGGGGGTGCCGGGGGGAATCAGTAGTAAGGTAGATGTAGGGGAAGAGAAGCATATACATCTAGAGGCTAATTGGACAATGTGAAATCAGAAAACCTTAGATTAATCCCAGCTTCCCAACTTAACCAAATTGTGTGATCCTTGGCAATAGTTTTATTTCACTTTCCCTCCTTTTTTTCATCATTATCACACATGAGGATCTCGAAATACATGAATTCAGGATGTGCACTTTAGAAAATCTTCTCCTGTGTCTGATTTAATAAAATATAATGTTGTTCACATATAATAGGAGCTCTGGCCATCCAAAGAGTGCACATAACAACTGACTTGCGTCTTGGTTCACAACTGGAATTGCTGTCAAGGAGGTAGGGGAAGAGAATTAATGTTTGTAAATTCATGTTTGAAAAGTATCACTTTTAGAAAAAAATACTTCCCAATGTACTGATATATTCTGATGTACTAAGGTGAAACTGTAGTGCATTTAAAAGAAATACAATTTTTGAATTTTAAAGAGACTCATTTTTTTGCACTTTTGCTGCAAGATGTCTTTAAAAATGAGTGTTACTGAAGTTAAGCAGTGCAAGACAATCTAGTTATTTCCATTCTTTACTTTAAATCACCTTCATATATACTTCCTGTTCAATTAACATTTTTTTTTGTTAGCACTGGATCGAGTAACTTGGCCATGTGTAAAGTTTAGGAGGGCTGCATGCGGCCCAGGCCCTACTTTGAGTAACACTTATATAAATGTTCTGCAGGCACATATGATACAAAACACAATCTGTCAGTAAGGAGCAGCTCTTTAATAGACTCGTCTCATGAATTGCTGCGAGTTACTCAGCTGTTACATGTCTGTGGTTAGTGAGATCCCCGCTGTTAGTAAATGAACTCTCAATGCTAATTTTGGCACAGCCTGTAATAAAAACTATTTTGACCACCAAATGCAAATTTGGACTAGAACAGAAATCTACTTCCTGCCTCAAAGCGTTGGTGTCTGAAAAACTCCCTGCCTGGAGGACAGTCTGTTTGTGAAAAAACAACATGGCCACCTTCTCATGGGTGCTAAGGGGGAGGAACCCAGAGGATCTACCAACAACGCCTTACAGTGGGCTCAGTGACAAACTTTGTAGCTCCTGTGTGGAGTGGATTAGGGAACCACTCAAATGCAAATATGTTCTCCCATTCTGCACAACCAGCAAGCCTTTACTAAACTAGCTGAAATGTATGTCCGTGAAGAAATATTAAAACAAAATGTGCCATCAAATGCCAGAGATATTCATGTTGTACAATTAAGTTGTAAGACTAAAGCAGCTAGAGGTGAACGTATCCGTGTCAGGTGAAAGTACTGACCTATTTTACCACATCACCCAACCCCTCCGCGACCTCCACTGGGTCAATGTCGAAAGAAGAATAACTTTCAAGCTGCTCAAGCAAGCCTGCAAGGCCCTCCACAACATCGGACCTCAATACCTCAAGAACCGACTCTTCTTCCACGCCCCCAAGAGAAACCTCCGCTCAGCCGACCTCTCCCTAGCCACCGTCCCACGCTTCTACAGGAAAGAGCAGGGGGAAGGTCCTTCTCATACCTCGCGGCCAAGACCTGGAATGACCTCCCCAGTCACCTCCGGCGAAGCCTGACACTGCATCAATTCAGGAAAGACCTCAAGAACTGGCTCTTCGAATGCCCTCAACGGAGCCACAACCCCCCCAGCAGTTCGAGACCCTGGGTGAGTAGTGCACTTTACAAACGCCGATTGATTGATTGATTCAGAGTACTAAATCAAAGAAAGCTCCCTAATTCACAGTAGTCGTCTTCAGTCTACAAAGGCACTGGCAAAGCCATGCGTCTGGTTGTGGCTGCCAGCCTTTTGCCTTTGTCAATGCTTGCTTTGTTATGTTTTCCGTAGAACATTGCTGTTGGGGAAGTTTCTAGACCTTCTACATTTTAAAAAGTGCTGGTAAAAAAATTCTGAGACTCAGAAAGCACTAATTGTGGTAATAGTGCCTGGCACTGAAGCAAACTATTTTGTGTGGGGATGTTCTTCTAGTGAAAGGGGAGAATCGTGTCACTACCAATGAAGTTGGCCAACAATTGAAGCGGGCTGACCCACAGTCCTATGCTACCTGCTGTAGTGGGTGGACAAAATGTAAATGACACAAAAACGGACCAGGGGATGCAGAGGATTCACTGAAAGAAACTGCAAGCAAATTTGAACTAGCATTTTAGTAAAATTAAGAGGTCTTGGCTACTGTCAGAACATTAAAAGTAGGTACTTACTTTTGTAACAGTGCTTTAGTGTATCTGGTACTGGTCTAAATACGTGCATCAATGATTGAAATTCTAATCTTGTGGGGAGAAGGGAAAGGTGGAGTGTAAGGGAGGGGGTAGGGAAGGGGAAGGCAAAATAAGGGAAGCGTCCCTAACCACAAACCTTGTATACAAACACCAAAGCTTGTTCATTTAATACTGCATCCATCCTGGACACCGCTCCAATGCCCGAGAAAAATAAATTATCCCCTTGGTCTGGAGATGATTTTTTCCTAGTTATGTCCAACTTCTTTGCTTTGTTATGAGCTAATAGGGCATTGAGTTGGTTGGCTTTATACAAAGCAATGTATCGCTATGCACAGATCATACTTCAAAAAGAAACCAAAATGTCTTTAGTTTTACTGCCCTCTATGTATGCGTTTCTTCTTTTTTGTTTGTGTTACATTAATAAAATGTATGTTTGAAAAAAGAGAGATTCTAATCTCAGTATTCTAAAAAGCTAATTGCTGGCACAGGGTTCTGCTTTATAAATCATTCACAAATGATTTATAAAATGAGACAGCTGGAGGTGTGTGACATCGACGAATACATGAAAACAAAGATTGTAGGTGAGGCATTAACCTGTTCTTTAATTACCCAGAGCACTCTTTGCAGTTTTCCCAGTGCGATCAGGGAACAGGACATGAACAGTGAGGTCCTTACCACATACATTACCAGAAAATTGCGTGGCTGTATTATCCAGACCCCCCAGGATATAGTGGCATGGATTTGCAAATTTAGCGGCACAAATATGGAAATTTAGAGGCACAAATATGGAAATTTAGCAGCATTTTTGGGGCAATTTATTTTACTCATAATCATTCATTCTCAGCCTTAACCCCTTCGATGCTCATGATGGAACGGTTCCGTCATGAGCTACGGTTGAGCTGTGCTCATGACGGAACCGTTCCGTCATGACCACGCCCGTTTTTATTAGGGCCCAGCACCGGAGGGGGAATCGCGGTCGCGCTGAAAAGGTTAAATCAATGGAAACTGTTTTAGCAGAGTAGTCCGCTTTGAAATAGGCAACCTGGGATATGGAACAGAGGAAGCAGCCCACAGGTGAAGGCTGTTATCCCTTGGAAAGGCAACCCTCCATTTGCTTTAGTATAGGTTCTGAGAAGCCCAACAAAGATGGCCGGGCAGATGAAAGGTGTGTCGTGACAGGGCAGTATGGAATAGCAGTCGGAAGGTTCCAAAAGCAGTCCGTCTCGGATTATTGATGTAAACGGAATATCTAGGGCAATGCCGGTTCTTTCTTTTCTTTCCATTTCTTAATTTTCTTTTCTTATTTTTGATTGAGATAGATAGATAGATAGATAGATAGATAGATAGATAGATAGATAGATAGATAGATAGATAGATAGATAGATAGATAGATAGATAGATAGATAGATAGATTGATTGATTGATTGATTGATTGATTTATGGATGGATGGATAGATGGATAGAGAGATAGATATGGTGAAGGCATGCTGGCAAAGACATCTGCCTGTTAAAGGCTGTGTGGAAAGGCATGCATTGCAATTGCATGCTTTTTAAAGACATACATTCCTTCCTGCCAACCACCACTATCCAGCTACCACCAATTCTCGATTCAGCACGTCACATGAGAACACGTTACCATCACTTATTCAGGCACAATAGGGTCCGCCTGTGTAATCGTGCCCACAACCCTGAGAGCAGAGGAAGGGATCATAAAAAAGGACTATTTGCTCCTACTGAACCAGAGCCACTCCAAGTGGAGGTGAATCAGTAATGTGCAAAACAGTCCAACGCATGCTAAGAAATTCCTTAGTCCACGTTATGCAGAAATTAAGAAGGTAACCAAAGTATTAACTTATTATTCATCTGAGCGTTACTGTCAGGTTACAGAGACAGGCAGAAACAGAAAGAAAAAGAATGATGGGTGAGGTCAGTACTTAGTAGGACGGCGAGGAATTACGTAAATCGAAATGAAATTAAAGTGGTTAAAAAAGCGAGAAAGGGGGTAGAGTGGTTACCTGTCCTTGGGAGCCAGACGCTCAAAGTATAAGGGCTAAGAAGTTGAAGATGGAGGTAATGGTATTACCACATCAGGTGACTGGCTGCGTATTTAACAACATTTTCTACATAACAATAGCATATTTATGTCCTTTTGTGAGAGAAAAATGAGCCCACGAAGCAGTAGTTTCCTTTTCAATAATCCTTATGTCGTTTTTTTCCACCCTAAACAGTGCTTCATTTCTAATCAGCGTTTGCCTCCCACATTATGGCTTTGGTTTTCTAAACGATATACTTTGAAATGTGGTGCATCTGCAACATGTGGAAGTGGGTGTAAGAGTATTGCTCAATTACTTTCTCATGGTTACTGAGTTTATTGTCTGTGCGCCACCGTGCCCTAATTCAGCGGATATTTTATAATCCAGCAACATCATAACTTTCAGCCGCAGCGACTACCACGCCCTGGATTGCAGTCTGCACAGTTGTCCAATAAGCAGCATTTTCAGTTTTATACTTGCATACAGTGTCAGCCAGCCCTCATTCTCCATGCATGATAACTGGGTACGGTTGGGGTTATCATTCTGCTTGAAAATGAAATACACTTCATATTAAAATGCTACCTCATGTTAAAATCTAATCATTTTACAGAACCTAGCGGCCGCTGTTCTTCAACTAAATGGTATTATGTGCTTTTACAAACAATGATTGTTATGCTCGTTATCAGGGCTGCTAGGTGTCGGCTTCTAAGTATCAACATTTTAGCACCCTACAACTTTTAGTCTAAGTTTGAGGGGAGAAGAGTTTAATGGGGAGTTGTTGATTTCACAGGCACTTTTGTCAAAATTGCGGCATTTTTACAAAAGTGCTGATTTCGCGGCAAACCGCGAAATCCTGGAGGGTCTGATTATCGTTTGAAGCATGCAAGAGCCTTCAGGCCAGAAAAGATAGGAGTGCAGTTTCATGAAGAATTTTCAGAGAGAATAAAATTCACAAAGAAAGACGTCCAGAATGTCTTAGTAATGAGACTGAAAAAATTTACTAAAATAATAGGATGAGGGAGATAAATGGAGGGTGTTTCATTGCATATGGGGATAGCATGAATGCTGAAGTGTTGCCTTTAATTTTGGGAAAGCAAAGGAACACTTATGGTAATTATTGGGCTAATTTTAGGTGATGAATGTGAACACAAACCGATGACAAAGCGTCTTAGGGCATATTTTTAGACCTAGCATGGACACAGTCCCCAATAGTCAACGTAGCAAACACAAAGTGTCCATGGGTCTATAACAAATAAACCTTAATAAGACATGAACCAACAAAATCAGAGTGTGAGTAGAGTGCCCCAGAGGTACACCTAATGGATAAGGATACCCATCAGTCACTGTCCGATACCGCCCTAGTCATCATCTGGGCTTCCTTAAACCCCTCTTATCGTAAATCATAAAAGATGTGAATATGGACTAGATGAATAAGTCCACCATCTTAATTATGAAACACGGGGTACATTGGGAGATGTTGAGACAAGGTATCAAATGATGGGTGAAAAAAGATTGCAGTGCGTAAAGGTGTGTGGAATAGTGAGTTAAAATTGGGTAAATGAGAGAAACATGAGTTTATTATTATCACTCAGTTGCCCAAAGCTAAAAACAGTGCAAACAACTGTCAGTTTTAACAAATATCTGCCAATAAAATTTGTGTGGTCAACATGTTTCAGCAGAAAAATAGGACACCATTGTCCTCTGCCTTCGTCAGGACCTTAATAAATGATTGCTACTGCAATAAGTGAATATAAAGACTAAATGATAAAATCAATCAACCATTTCACCTGGAATCCTAGGTATCTGGTCACACCTCCTGTATGTGAATTTCTAGTTAGCAGGAGGGTACGACCTCACCTCACCTGGCTGCGGCTCAGGGGGATGAAGCACCGCTCTCTCCGTCGGTACTCCTGACAGTCTGCCGAGCCGTCTCAGGGAATGAATCATACTAAAACATATGGCAACATCCAACTAGAATACTCAGAACTTTTAATGTTAAACCTGCGATCTTTTGGTGTGGTTTCCAAATCTTTTTGCTTCTGACCTCCTGTTGTTGACTTTATAATGGAGTCCGTTTTTGCTCATTTTAGGGACTCTGGGCACTTTTCCATTGCTGACCAGAGCTAAAGTGCATGTGCTCTGTGTCAAAAAGATATTGGCATTTGGTTACTCAGCAAATACAAGGAGATGATGGACGGACTGCTGGAACTTTTCAGACACTCGCCCGCAGTCACAGATCTGGGTTGAATCCATCATTCTTTTTTTTATAATTCTTTTTATTAAACAACATGAATCTGTGTGGTTGCATGAATCAGGTGGATAGTTTACAGACTCCATCATCATTCTTTAACTCACTTCGTAACCCCAGTTCAGACCCAGCCATATGCAAATCAGTCTTGAGCCTGTACCTCATGGGAACAGTCCAAACCAAGTTGGCAGGGTATGCCCAGTCGTGGGTCCCTTGCTCACTTTGCCACTGGATTTAAGCTAGCCTGGCTGATGAGGGGTGTTACCCCAAAACCGGTCCCAGGATGCTTGTTTACGGTCCAGGGAAGACCTGGCTTGGCAGTTCAGGCTAGACTGTTTCCATGAGGTACAGAGTCAAGACTGATTTGCACATAGCTGGGTCTGAACTGGGGTGGCGAGTGAGCGAAAGAACAATGATGGATTCAACCCAGATTTTCAGTGCTCCGTCCATCATCTCCTTGTGTTTGATAAGTTCAGTTACTTGCCAGGCCCAAAAGTTCCCTTTTGATACATATAAAAAGGGCTACTAGTTTAATGGTATTTATGTTTTTTAACATTTGCGTCTGTATTTATCCATATTTCTTTTTTTGTAATTTTATCTGTATTTATCTATATATATTTGTGTTTTTTGTATAACTGAAGTTGTAAAACTGTACATTTCCATATTTATTCACTGATAGACGCACACTCATACTTTGATGTCTGTTGTGTTTTAGCTATATAAGCTGTCAAATATTACATAACAATACATCCACTGGTAAATACTAGCATTATACCATTAATCTATGTTGACATATGCCGTCATTTACAGAACTTTCATCCTATTTTTAACTTCCCATGCTGCCCATCTGATCAGTTGCTGGCCTATAATTCATGAAAGACAGCATGGAGAGTTACTTAAAAGAAGCTCAATTCTCTGTATTGATCCACTTTTAAAAATAAATGCAGACAGAAAACACATTGTTTTCTGTCTGTATTTATCTGTAAAAATTCGTAAAAACGGAAAACAGAGCTTTACATATAAAGCACCCCTAAGTTAGGCCCTAGGTAACCCCATGGGCAGGGTGCTGTCCTTTGAAAAGGTAGGACATGTGATTTTAAGTTTAAAATGTACTGGCACTGAAAAACTGCTAAATTCGTTTTTCACTACAGCAAGACCTATCCCTTCCATAGGTTAACATTGGAGCTGCCTTGTAACATCTTACACGTGTATCTTCCAATGGGGAGCAGATAGAAAATTGGAGTTTCGTGTCTCTGGACTCACAATTTAAAAACACATCTTTTACTGAAGTTGGTTTTTAAACTATAGATCTGAAAATGCCACTTTTAGAAAGTTGGCATTTTCTTATTCAATATTCTGTGTCTCTGCCTGTCCCTAGAATACACGTCTGGGTTGGACGACAGTTGAGCTTTGTAAATTCCCTCTAGACCATGGGTACTCACAAACTTTCTCTCAGGGGCCAAATTTACAGTGTGGTTTGTGTCCGAGGGCCGCACCGGTGGGGGCGGGGTCAGTGGGAGAGGAGGCGGGGCTAGAGCAACAAAAAAAAACTGTGAACATGAGGTTGAACACAGGTCCCTGCAGCGGACGCCTTCGTCCACTGAGCTACCAGACCCGGCATATATATATATATATATATATCTGCCTCCCTCCCTCCATCCCTCTATCTCCCTCTCTCCCTCCCTGTCTCACACTGTCTCACTCACTCTGACTGTCTCACTCCCTCTCCCTCTCTCCTTCCCTCTCCCTCCCTCTCCTTCCTTCTCCCTCCCTCTCCTTCCCTCACTCCACTTCGCTCACTCCCCTTCCCTCCCTCACTCCCCTTCCCTCACTCCCCTTCCCTTGCTCCCCTTTCCTCCCTCACTCCCCTTCCCTCACTCCTCTTCCCTCACTCCCCTTCCCTCCCTCACTCCCCTTCCCTCACTCCCCTTCCCTCACTTCCCTTCCCTCACTCCCCTTCCCTCACTTCCCTTCCCTCACTCCCCTTCCCTTGCTCCCTCACTCCCCTTCCCTCTCTCCTTCACTCCCCCTCCCTCACTCCCCTTCCCTCACTCCCCTTCCCTCACTCTCTCCCTCCCTCGCCTCTCTCCCCTTCCCTCACTACCGTTCCCTCACTCCGTCTCCCTCACTCCATCTCCCTCCCTCCATCTCCCTCCCTCTGTCTCCCTGTGTCACCCTCCTCCCTCTGTCTGTCTCCCTTGCTCTGTCTGCATGTCTCGGTCTCCCTTTCCCTCCCTCCCTCTGTCTCTGTCCCTCTACCTTCCTCTGTCATCTCACCCTGCCTATGTGTCACCGGGCTGGGACAGCTTTCCCAGTGCGCACAGACTCACAGCCCCACCCGAGCACTTCAAAGGTCTTAAAAAAAGACCATTTGCATGTGAATGGGGCTTTGTTCACCTCTTAGCACCCCTGCAGGCCCACTCTGGCCTCCTGGAATGAATCGCCCGGCCCCACAGCGCAGCAGAGTCTCTCCGAGTGTCTCTGCAACCGGCAGTGATTGCAGACACTCTTGGATTCTTTTGTTTTTTAAACACGGGTACGATGTCTCATGGTCCGCGGGCCGCCACGGAAGGCTTGCCGGGCCGCTGCCGGCCCGCAGGCCGTACTATGAGTACCTGTGCTCTAGACAGTCACACATAAAGGGAGCTAAGGTGTGTCCTGCATATCCTGAAGGCCCATCACCAGGCTGATGGGTCTTCCTGAGCTACAGTGGTGGGAGGAGTTGACACTTGCACCTTACTAGGACTGTGCCGGTCTCCACATAAAGAGCTACACACCCGCCTGCATTTTGGAACAAACTCCCTTCTTTGTTCCTAAAAAAATGATTTTTCGTGCAACCATATAAGAAGTGGTTTGGGTCTATCCACTGTTTCAGACAGACATTTCAACCTAAGTACACTCTTACGATATGGTTGCGTGACACAATCTCTTTTTTAGCAACACCTTATAAATTGCAACCAAGCACTCACCTTCAAATAACATGTAGGAATATCCTTTGTATGGTTCCTGCTGGGATCAATTCAAACTTTTTGTTTTATTTCCACATTTATTCAAATCATCCCCTGAAGAAGGGTGTTCGTCCTGAAATGCATTGGGCAAAATGCTCTTTGTTAAGAGCATGATATCAAGATAAAATGTGTTATCAAAACAATTTTGTTTGTGAATGTAAACATTGTTTAAGAAATTTATGAGTGGTCTCTGTATTAGCAAAGATTGCTTGAACAACTCAAATAAGAGTTAAGTAAACATATGATTTTGAAACTACTAATAAATTGTTTATTAATTGTGATATATTCTTAAAGCTGTTCTCGATGGGTCTAAGAAACTAGTAGTTCTTAAGTCCTGCCCTGCCAAGTGGTGCCAAACCCAGTCCTTGGCCCTTGGAAGTGATTCTGGTGCAGCAACCAAGAAATCGACGCATTGACTCCAAGTGTCATTTCAGGACCAGAACTTTTCTATGAAAGTGACTCATCGCCACTGCCCATCGCTTATCTCCACTGCCCACTCCTTGCTGTGTGCGCAAAACAATGACTGTAACTTACAGCCCAAGCCTCAATTTTCCCGCAGTAGTATTAGTACAAAAAAACAGGTGGGGGAAGAAAAAAAGAGAAGAAAAAAAAGGATGTGCACAAATTTCTTAAAACACAAACAGCACAAGGAGAACAGTGTTGCTTCAAAATAATGTCAATGGTTCAAAGACAGGCATGGATCCCAGAGTAAGAGGATATCCAAGTCAGGATGTTCTATCAACAGATAAATGGAGTAACTGCAGTGCCTGGAATGCAATCCAGAAGAAATCTGAGCCACGAACTATGAAGTAAAAAGAATTGGGCAGCCTGGATCATCGGAGGCTCAAATACTTAGAAAAAACGGACGGGGGCCTCAAGCCGAAACTTGAATTATCAGGCAATCTGGAATCAGGGTAAACCCGGGTTGAAACAAACGGAGTTAAGCAGGTCCTGGGTCGCTTCCGTGAATTAGGTTCCCCGAGTCAATCAGGGTGGGCGATAAAGGCAGGCAATGTCACAGGTTCGAGAAGTCTGGTGTCCAAATCGATCGACGCGATGCACAGACTGGGCGACGGCCGCTGGAAACCCATCCGCTGATAAACCGGAGCCTTGCAGATAGGGTACTCACGCAGGAGAAAAATACACACGAGCCGCATATCTAGCTTCAACAAACAGGAAGGATAGCGTTCATAACCAGTCCCAAACAAACGTAGTGGCTCAACAACCCTGCACCACCTCCAGGAACCAACGCATCACTTTGCTACAGTGACGCCTCACCTGCTTTGCACAACCCATCGTCCTCGAGCGCCAACGTGCCAACGACCGGCATAGCGGTATGGAACAAACGTATTACCTGCCACCACGACGCCTCACCTCCTCTACCCATCGCACCATCTTTGACTTTTGATGCATTCAAAGTACTGTGCCGGGGCCCTATGACTCCTGTTGCTGTCCCACACTCCATCGCAGTCGGACTGAACTTTTGGATTTGTCCCAGTCAAGCATTACCAGATAGCCCCAGTTGAAGCTATTGTTTACTAAGCACCATGTTTTGATTTCATCTTTAAAAATGAATATCTTGACTTCTGTATGTTGTTTTTTTGTCATTTTGGTCTTGTTTGCTCAGATAAATATTGGCTTTTTTGCTAAACTGGTGTGGAGTACTTTTGTGGTATTTTCACTGTGTTACTGTGTGTGCGCAAATTCTTTACACATTGCTTCTTTAGTTTAGCCTGACCACTCTCTGCCAAGCTACCAAAGGGTGAGATCTGGTAAACGTAGTGTGTGCTACACTCACACTGACTAGTGTGTGGGTCCCTACTTGGACAGGGTGAAAACCACTGCCAGCTAGAGAGCCCATTCTAAGTTAACATATATGTTGAATAACGTGTAGGAAAGGGAGGATTAGATTCTCCTTGCCTTCCCTTTCACACTTTATCTGAGGAGTAATGCCAGCTCCTCAACATATACCATGTTGATCCACATTGCATGCACTGCACCAGTGTCCGAGAAATTTTGCACTGGTAACAAGGTAGTTTTACATTGGCACCTGTATGGACTAATCAGTGAAAATATGTACGTTTCTTTGTGCAAAGGTGTTTTCTGCACTGATTTCTCATGGCCTACATTATTTGTACCAGTGGGTCACCGTGAAGACCAGTGCAAAATTGCCTGGTAATCAGTGAAAAATGTGTTCACTATGTGGTTCAGTCCACGTAATCAGGTCATATGTTGTGCTACTTACCGCGTATCTGCATAGTGTCGTGGCTGAATGCATGCTACAGATACCAGACAGGGGACATCTTCCTTTGAAGCTGCAGCAGTTGAAATTAGTCTAATACAAGAAGCCTCAAATAACAGACACATGCCAGCCCTCAAAAATCAAACCATAATAATTCCAAAAAAGCCGAAACGACAATAAGGGGGACCTGCGAAGGTGGGAGTTCTCAGGCCCATCTCAAGCACCCATTGCTGGGTGAGTTATTGTTGCTCAAACTTCTGCAACCTTACCATGCAATTTCTGACTATACTGCAAAACCAGTGCTTCTCGCAGTAAATACTGAACAGTGACAGAGGCTACTTGGCACTCACAGTCAGCTTCTGCTCTAAAGCTTGCCTAAACACAACTTCCTTCAAAGCATACAGAGTCCCCACCCACTCCAAATACACTGTTCTCCTCTATGTGTGGAGAAAGCTTCTCACACAAACCAAACACTGGTGCAGAGTATCCGATTTTGGCCACTGTTGCTTAATCCTTAAATAAAATAATTTGAGTCAATGTGTCTTTCATGGATATTAGCCACTGGCTTTTGGTCTCCATGAGGATATCACAGCAACAGACTGACTAGCAGGGATCTAGTCCATGGTCTTAATACAATTGCTTAATTTGTGCCAGTGGTTGCAAGTGATGGGCACCGACACTTATTTTTGAGGACTGGAATTTATGGATGGCACAGATGTGGAAATGTACCCCCGTGAGGGCACACTGGTGCAGGGTCACCCTCTCGTCCACGGGTCCGAAGACTAACAAAAGAGAGATCGGCACTGGAGTGAAGTAAAACAAACCAAGTTTATTAAATGCTCATGAGCAGGACTGCGTCCGAACAACACCCTCGAGCGTTGTGGGAGGAAGTACACATAATGCAAAAACCATTGTCCTTATATACTGTTTGTTAGAATGCAATCTCATGAGAAGGAAAACTGGAGGGAACAGGTTTAAGCACGGAAATAGCTATAGGCAAATAAGAATAAAGCCTAACCAGATGGCCAGAAGATGAGGAGGGGCAGTAAGGAATGGTTATGGCAGCAATAAGCTATCAATCGATAACGTCTGAGACCAGGTGCACCAGCAGCTGCAACCTCCTAGCACGTACACCAGGTTGACCATGTCAGAGAGGTCAGCTAAAGTTATAGGACACAGGCTGGGTGAAAAGACGAACAGCAGAGAGTAAAATGAACACGACAGAAACTAAATGGACGCAACAGTCAAAATGGCTGCCGCTTGTCCTAACGTAAAATGTACACTTTTCCACACAGATAGCAAGAGAGGGAAAGGCAGAAAAGGCAGAAGGCAGTGGTTCAACATTAGCCCCCGCAGCCCCTGTGGTGTGGTGGGGCTAGCTCCAGGGGGGGCACTCTGGCACTGTGCTCGTGTTGCTGGCCCCCGGCCTGAGAGCTCTTGGCTGGGTCCGGAGCGTGAGGGCCCCCTCCGTGTACTTTGCAGGGTGGCTTCCTCACGTTTCCTTACACCACTGGCCGAAGGAAGGACCTAGTGAAATATAGGATAACAGTGATAAAGGGAGAAAACAGGGATGACAAAAATCCTGCAAGAGGAATAAAGAGACAGGAAGTGTAGGGTGGTGAAAGAAAGAGGCACGAGGTGGAACCATGAATAGGGAGCCTTGGTTCTCAGCCGCCCAAGCACTTGCCAGCATATGCGGCGGATCCTAAGAACAAGCATCGGTAATGCATTGCTTTTGCCTATGTAATAAATAAAGAGCTATTTTCATCAATCATCACCCGGGAGAAAGAAACAGCTCCCTGACAGATAACACGGGAGATGGGGGATGTGGCGCAGTGGCCAGAGCTGCTGACTCGAGAGCTGGGGATCCCGGTTTGATTCTCTGCAGCACCGCACAACAAGCTGTGATTCTATGCAAATCACTTAATCTCTCCAGGTGATAAGTTGTTATATAAAGATGCTGCAAGAGTAAAAAGCAACATTTTATGGAAATATAGTTCCACAAAAATTGATATTATCAGTATTTTGGTGGCAGGAAACTGATGAGTAGCAGACGAGGAACAATCATTGGTAAAGGCAGGAAAATATACTACAGAAAATAGAAATGGAGGAAAGGTAAGTGGCACGCACAGGAACCAATGAGAAGCCAGAAAAGATGTAAGTCCTCTTTAAGTTTATACTTAAAACAACAGAGTTCTCAAGCACAGCTCAAGCACTGTGCAGGCGAAACCTAAAAACGTTGGACCTCTGCACTTTTAGACAAATTAAGCTTGCTGTTCAGGCAATGATCTGTCAGCCCAATCTAAGTCCCCCAATGACATTAAGAATCTTCTTGATTTTGAAAGGTCAAGAGTTTGTGATTCATTACGGATTCATCGTGCCTGAGGGATTAACAAGAAATGTGCACTGTCAAAGTCAATCATTTAATTTAAAAAAGCAGGGAAGTTGAAGACCCCTCTGGACTATCAGTCCTACTAAAGCCCCGTATCTTTACTGCACCGTGGTGTAGACTGGATGACCGCACTTTGGTTAGTACAATACTGTTGACTCCATTAGGCCCTGAAACAGTCAGATGGTGCACAGCACTTCAGGTCTATTGAAGGCAGAAAACAGGCAGATTTGTTCACATGCGCGAGCACGGACCTCGGTGGACAGCAGCAACCTGGGCTTGAGCTTCGTGGTCAGGCCTGAGCAAAGAAACACAAGCCTGCAACAACTCCGTAATGTTCAGCGTGGACATCACAGGGTCACCGTCACACAGTGGTCAACCCTGAAGTTAATAAAAGTGAAAGTTCTCAAGAACGAAAGACTTGAGAATCCGTTGCTCAGAGTAGGATCTTGTGCAGACAATGATTTGCTTTACATGCTTTTCTCTTTGATCTCGTTACGCCACGTCGCATACCACATGTGCCCACGGATTTCGGAATTATCCGCTGTGGCACCCACACGTCTTCAGGGGCAGCCACTCGCCTTGGCTAGCTCAGTACACCATGGGAATCTGCCCGCTTGTCACCCACTCAAACCGGCTGCGGCCAGACTTCACCAGATTCAGCGTCAGAACGAACCTTAGCGGGTGCACAAGAGCCGCCGCCCGCGTGGCTGCAGTAACTGCCCAATGACTTATTCTGCTGACGTTATCACCGCCTCACTGCCTGGTTCAGAGAGCCTGAGGCGGGAGGCCCTGCACTGGCGGGCAGGATGGACAGTTTTAGTTCTCACACCAACTGGGCTTCACTTCCTCTATTTCTTAAGGAGCCACACATAAATAGCCACTTCCTGAAAGGCTTTATAGATAAATAAACCAGTGCGCAGTGTGCAAGGGAGGCGTGGGCTGACGAGGAACCGTACTTGCTGCCCTCCCCTTACAGATATATGGACGAGTTACAGTAACCCGGAGCTACAATCGGATCGCCCTTTGTTTTCGAGGGGAGGCCCATATCGGAAGCTCCTCTTCCAAGAAGCCCCATGGGGTGGGTACCCGAACTTTGCTACTCCTAAGCGGCAAATCCTAAGGCATCTTGTAATTCACACTCTTCTGTCCCATGTGGGATGAATCCGACGTACCACCGGTCACGCAACCCAACCTTTACTACCACAGAGATGCTAGCAATGGAGTGAGTGCATGGCATTTTCTACCGCCTTGTGTGGATGACCATACCATCTGGATAAAAGGAACATGACACACTGTACTCTCGCATCATCAGGAATATGTACAGCCAGGGCTTTAAGTGGGCCGGGTCTCACTGGTGCTGAGCATCGGCAATTTCTTAAAGGGGGCCTCGAAACAGGTCTCTATAGGGCTCTGTTTTGTGCCCTGGCACAAGCGACCATTTTATCCGGGCTGCAGTGACAGAAGGCACATCGAGGTGCGCGTGCTCACACTGCTCGCTTCTCACTAGCGGAGAAGTTATGGCATGACGTCATGACAGCGGAGCGTTGTAGCTAGGCAGGGGAAGGGAAATCCTATAAAGAGAGTTAGTTTCTCTCTGGATTTCCTTTCTCTTTTTGAAACTCAGAATCAGCAACATTGTCGTTGTGTCACCAGGGCTTTAAGTGAAAGCTTTTTCAATAGTATATACTAGCCATAGTTGCTGCCTATTTATCTTATGCAACTAACAACCATTGACAAAGCCAATAGTCCTGACTTATTGCAGGTATGATGTTACTTGTTTTATAATATATCGGGATGCAATGACAGAAACAGCAATATACAAGTCGGGGGCACACTATGCTAAGCACAGATTTCTACCTTATGTGTTTTAAAGCCACGCCCTTAATTACCTTGCCCACGGCTCTTTGAGAGACCCCCCAGTTTTTTCATCCCACTTAAATCCCTGCTTACAGGGTATCGATGCAGCAGAGTGTGCCTCGTTCTGCGGTATTCTGTGACTGTGTTGGTGATATATGGCCTGTATCAAAAAGCATGCATCCGAAACACCAACCTGAGGGTGACACATTGTACCTTCTCAGTGTCATGTATATGTGGCATATACCGCAAGTTAGGAGACTACTGCAATCACATAATCACATGCTGTGTTCACCAGTAATGCATGGTGATGTATGCCTTTTTTTTTAGATTGGCCATATCCTAATCACCAATCTGAAACCTACATATTAATCAATTCATTGGCAAGTATACTTGGCGTGCACCAAGATAGTACAGAAACACTAAAGAAAAATCATTAGGATTAGTTGAACAAACTAAATTAAAATGTTTTACTACAAAACATAAAATGAAATGAAAGTATGTTAAGGAACAATGCAAGACTACGTGTCCTCAATTTTTTGCTTGGTGGATTACACAGGAATCATATGAACGAGTGAAGTGTGGCTCCAAACCGATGTTGTGTGATCAACTGAAAGAAAAAATGTAATCACCTTAAAACATAACCACACCTAAAAAAAGACACACGTAAGAAATGTACATATTTACAAAAATAATTAATTGTGTTTATGCGCACGGTTGCTCAGTGGGAGAGGAAAATTAATGGTAGCTGGCACTCCTCTCCTGAAGCGTATCCCACGTCTTTCTCTCACTCTCAGGGCTGCATCACTTTTACTGTAGAATCCACTGGTGCGCCAGCTAGAGTGGTGACAACCAAAGATCCAGAAACAGGCAGGGAGCTGAGGGGCACGGCTCCTTGTCCCCATTGTCCTCATGTTCTAATCTCCTTGCACAGGCTTCCGCCCCACGTCCATATCACAGCAGGAAGTCCAGGCGCCATGTGTGGGGGTTAACAGAGCGCTAGATTCCATCTGCCACGCTTCCTACTAATCTGCACCACCGACAGTGGAGTAGACTTCTCTGTTTACATCTATTGCGACCTGCATGTCGCAAGTTTCAATCCAAACGGGGACAGCTCAGATTTTCATCCTTCCAAGGAACAATTAAATCAGCTAGGCGTAACAGGTCCTGTGTCCAGCCCCAGCAATTGAGAACTGGCGTAGCAAGCATGATACAGTAAAGTAAGTAATATGAATAACTGTATTACTACTGAAACACCGAGGCTAACACACTATTTGAGGGAGCATGGATTCTGACATTCACAATCCAAACAAAATATCCCACTGCATGGCCATCACTCAGTACAGTCAAGAGAGCCAAATCTATGTGTGTTTGTTTGCTTTACCCACTACACTGTCGAGACAATATGCTAAAATTACTATCTTCAGTTTGATTATTGTTTTGGGTACTGGTTATTATTCCTGCATATGATTATTGTATGTACTCCCCTTATCTCTCTATGCTCCATTGCATAGCCCATTCCTACTTGTGCACTCAGGTTATATTGAGCTGTTATGTTTGTACTAGTTGATTCAATGCCCATTAGATTCCCCATGTTAGACTAATGTTCTGGTTTGTTACCTTTGCCTCAAATTGTAAAGCGCTCTGATATCCTTCGGGATCAAGTTCGCGCTATATAAAACTTTATAAATAAAATAAATAAATAAATAAATGGTTGCAATACTGATGCCATACAGGATCTCATCAGTGATGTCATCAATAATGTAATTTCAGATGTTTTTGGTGATGTAATGTCAGATGTCATCAGTGATGTAATGTGTGAGTTTATGAGCAGTGCACGACAAGCGTGTGAGTTAGTGTTTGTGCAGCCAAGGTAAACTGGCGAAATTCAGTGGTTTCTTTGGGATTTTGTTCTGTAACCATACTCTTAAAATAACTTTTTTTTTCAGGGAAATTCTGAGGTTGTTTAAAACATGAGCAAAGCCACTGGAATCCTGCAACAGGGGAGGACCAAATTATCTGACGCAGTTGAATAAATTATGTGACAAGAAAGGCAAATAATGCCGCATAATGCAGCACATTTGTGACAGTATTACTGTATTATTTTGCCTTTTCTACACATGTAACCCTGTCTGGGCAAAAGGCCCACCTCATTAGTAGCAGTCTAACCCTCAATTACAGCAATACGCAATTGGAAGGGGAGCAGTCGACTTTGCAGAGTTTAAATACATTTTGACCCATCTGAGCTAGAAACAATTTTGTTTGTAAAATCCACAATTTATGAAGCATATGAAGATTATGTTTCAAATGCAGCAGATCCATAATTATGTGGAAAACGCCACAGCAGCAGAATCACACAATTCCAGTGGCCCTGCTTAAGAGAAAAAGAAACAATACCATTCCCTTAACAAAGTTGTATTAGTGATGTGTTTATCCTGTACAGTTTGAAACTCGTATCTCTTTATTTCACTCTTCCCATCACGTGTGCGGTCATCTTCCAATGCGCGCATTCTTTAGCAGGGGGAAGCAGGAGCCGACAGCAGGTCTTGTCCTGTGACCAGACATTGCAACGAAACTGCAGCTCCGTTTTGCCACAGAGCATAGCCTAACTTTAGGAATGCACCCAACCTTCAGTGAGGCCGACACCCGTGATGCATAGCCGTTGGACCAGTGCAGTGGGGTGTTTGGTGTAGGGCTTAAGTCCAACCTACTGTGAGGCCAAACTCCACTGCACAAAGGTTCATTGCAGGGACTCCAGATATCAGAGACATGGCTGTTGAATCATGCGTTAACTAACAATTAGACTACTTAACCGTTTAAATTCAAGGACGTGATGTTCACGCCCTCAGCACTATCTCTTTAGTGTGGAGAAAGTGTAAGTGCAGGAGCACCAACCAGAGGAATTCTCTTTTATGGCCCCCAACTTGGGCTGCAATCGAAGAGCTTTCCTCACAGCCTATTTACAGAGACTTGCAGTGCCTCACTGATGTCATTAGGGCAAGCCTGGGCAGCGCATGCGCTGCTCTGCGAGGCATGCTGTATTGAGGTATGGCCTTGAAACTCCGCCCATATTTTTGACTTGTGTCATCGTCCTTTGGAAACTGTGGCTTTGGTCAATAGGCTTAGTAGTCCCTCCTTAGAACTGCCTTATCTCATTTTGTCACCTCCCATGCCTCCGAGCACTATTTGTTTAAATGTTTGACATGCTCTCCCCCATTGTTTTTTTGTTTTTTTTCATAGCACAGCATGCTCATACAGTGGTGGCCCTGCCTTTGGTTTATTTGTGGCACCGAAAACGGGCACATGTTTTTTCTTTTTTTTACTATTTATTAAAGTTGACAAACAAATGCTTCTTTTTCAAAAAGCGCCCCGTACCGTGATTCACTGTTATGGCACCTGTGCCCCTTTCTTTAGACACAGCTCATCTAAGGAAAGGGGCGCGGCCGACATTATAGTGAAAGTGCTGCATGGGTGCTTTTTACAAGCAAGGATTTGGAATGCAATAGGTATCGCATTTACAAGAATTTCGTAAATGCGAGACCGATTGCATTGCAAATGCTTGTTTTTCTACTGGAGTAGGGCCAGTGCCAGCAGTGCCCAGGGGAGTTGCTCCCGCAAGGCCTCCGTGTCGGCACTAGCTCACTGCGGGCGTGCCGGCCCCAGCTCTGGGGGCCTGTCTACGCCAGTGGAGATGGCAGGTGGGTGCCCCGACCATCGGACGCTGCCCTGGGGACTTCGGCCTGGCCCCGGCTCCCAGGTATGTTGGTGCATGTTGAGCCACCCGGACAATGGGCCTACGGAAGCAAGATAAGGCTAGAAGCAAGATGGCGGCAAGGGCTTGCACAGCTCTACTTGCAGCGGTCTCATGAGTCGCACGGAGCTCCAGAGGGAATCTGCTTCCGCAGTCGGAGGCCTGGGGGCTCCTGCATCTTGGCCTAGACCTGAAGTGAGTCTTTAAGCTGCGGCACGGAGGGACCCGACGGCGGAGAGCAGCAATGACATTGGCTGTGGCTGGGTGCCAGAGCTCCCCCAGAGGGCTTGCCACAGTGCAGTGGGTGCACATCCGCCTGTATAATATTTGAAAGGAGGCGCTGAGCCCCTAGCCCTTGAGGCGTCGAGACCAGTGGACGACTGGGGTCCTTTTGGAGGCCTGACCGCTCTACTGGGCCCTTCTTGGGGCAAGGTATTTTTCTAGGCTCCCGCTCTTTTTGGAGTGGTCAGTGCACGAGGGCACAGCTCAGCCCGCACGCTGATCTGAATGGGAGAGGTACCTTTAAAAGGGGAGACTTTCTCATTGTCAGTGCTCTTCTCCATAGGCAGGAAGACAGACTTCAAGCAGTTACAAAAAGCTACAACAGTTACAGAAAGCTCACACCGTTTTGTATTGACTCGCTTACGCCTGGGTATTGTGCACCACTTAGTGGCATTCCCTTTGGTTAACCAGCACAGCACCTCTCCTTGCCCCTGTGATGGTACATCTAAACAGAGTAGCTGTCCTTTTATGCTGTTTTGCAAATTTTATATTTCATATAGGAAATTTTATTTAAAGCCCATCTTTTTAAATAATAAGCTACACTGTACTAAGACAGCCATGCAGATAATGTTTAACCTGCAGAGCCCAGATATATGTTTTTATGTAGCTACATACATTTTAAAATGCATATCCGAACGGAAATCGATGATTGTATGAATAAGCTGTACTAATAGGTTTTAGGTTATTATAATAGAGAAACATGACAATTCATTCCGGTCATATTATGTGTTTAGTGCACTAGCGACATTATGAATTTTAAATCTGTGCTTCAAAGCTATTATACTTCCGGCGCACCAGTGACATTGTGAATTTTGAATTTTAATCCTTGTTAATCTGTGTCCCAAATTTTATGCACTTTATCAATGCTAGTTTTGCACATTTACTAAAAGACGAATATTGCACTTTCTGAATGCTAATTTTGCACATATTTTTATTGACTGTTAGCATGTGTCACTTTACTGCGAATTTTGCACATGCATTATAAAGATAAACTGCACTTTACTATGTATACCTTTGGCTTAAGAATGAGCAATATCTGTTTAGGACTTGGCATTTGTTGGTTCAGGACTTGATGTTGATATTATTGGGTTAAATATATTTTGTATATGTACTATTTTATGTCTTGTTATTTTGCTGCTATATGTGTATATATATATATATATATATATATATATATATATATATATATATATATATATATATATATATATATATATATATATATACATATACATACCGAATAAAGCATTTTGAATCTGAATCAGACTTCAAGCAGGGCTCTACTGGCATAAAGTCCACTCATAGCTGCAAAGTTTCAGATTGCCTAAGGTGTGACATTTTCATAATTTCAGTATAATTATGAGTGACATTTAACAACTTTGCGTGACACTTTCTTGCGAGCCAAATCAAGCAACGAAGAGAAGAGAAACATACATTTCAGAAATTACACCCATTTAATGAGACTGCCACTTCAAAGTGCCATCACTTCCTCAGTCAAGAACCCCATTTTGTGAATCAAGAAAGTCTCACAACTCATGCAACTGCTGTCTAACACCTGTTCCATCATATATGGCCACCCACCTGTCAATTGGGCAAACTTTTGATCTAAAGACATTCTAGTGGTAGGAGTGAGACGGCCCTTTGGGTCGGTAGGGCTATAATTCAAACCATGGCTTATCTCTAGGGGACTGGCCAAAGATCAGATAAAAGTTATGAGGTCTGTGGTATAGCTGGCGGCTTACGTTCCTCAATAGGCCGCCTTGTAACTTCCATAAAGTTCAGACAGATTGCGCGCTACCATTACATTTTATTGTGTTATAATTACACACTTACTGTTCTGTTCTTCTGAATGTTTCAGCCAGAGCCCAGGGCAGCGTGACTGGGCTTTGGCGATTCACTGTGAAAGGTAGCTCGACTGAACCCTGTGGCAATTAATCCGCCATAAGCAGTCCAGGATGCAGCCTGCCGCCAGCCAGCTGTCCTCTGAATCCTGGCGGTAGCTGCAACCCGGTCAGAGACTGTCATTCGTGACTTTGATGGTCCATCAATGGCTGCAGCACTCACCTTCGGCAGCCGGGTTCGGAAATAATTAAATTCGATGGTAGGAAGCAGTGTGGTCATAGTAAAAATGTAGTCTAACAGCGTGGGCGGCTGGGCCGGTGCGAGCAGAAGTGCTTTGCGAACAAGCCCAGCACCTTGATTAATTTGCCATGGACTGACCTCGCAAAATGTAACTCCAAACTCCGCTGCGCGCTCTGGCAGCAGCAGGATGTGACGACACGTCCCCGATGTGGTGCAACACAATTGTGTCATAACCTGACCGGGGCAGGATGGCACCAGCTGTATCAGTAGTAGTTGGGCTCTGCCCGACAGCAGGGCTGTGACGTCAGGCTGCCTGAACTCAGAGCCGTGCTGCACCGCAGGATTGGAATGTTGGAGATACATTGTAGGAGCACACTGACTATGTGAGCCTGCTCAGCTGCAAGGGAACACCCCAAGCCTGCGAAAGCCGCGCAGGACACAGGCGTGCTCACTAATGCCACACACACTCAGTTTGCAGCACTTCTGTGACAGGGCTGAAACTATGCATTATGCGTGACAATGCATTTCAGTGCTGTAATGCGGAGCATCACAATGAAATGCGTTAGTCTAACGCCTGATGTGTGGTACTTGGCAGTACTGCCCACTAGGGACCAGGAATAGTCATTGAAAAAGAAATTGTGTGGGCGGATGAACCATCTTGCCATCAGGCCACTCCCCCACCCCTTGAGACCAAACTGTCTTTCCAACCCCTGGTGAGGGCATACAGTGGGGGTTACTCCCAATCTGCTGTCCCCAGTGGGCAGTAGACACACTAGACACTGTATTTTGTAACAGAATGCAGTGATGCCTGGACTGTCCTAGCGCCAGGTCTGCACCCTTCTGTTTCTGGAACACAAACAGTTGTGCTACCCTCTCCAGTGGGGGGCAAGCAGAGGGCACACTAAAAAGCATGGGCTCATATTACAGAAAGTGCCCTGAAGATACAATGTGCATTTGTCCCACCACATTGTGCCCCGCATCACTTTGATATTACAGAAGGGGTTGGGGATGTTTGTGTGTGCCCTTCTATAACGTGGGTTGCAATAGTGCACATCCTTCACTGGTGGGATCACAAAGAAGTAATTTCCTCATCTACAAGGGTAAGTGGCCACATGCACATAACAGTGTCAGCACGGGTATATTGTTTGGGGTCAAGGGCAACAAGTTTTAACCCCTTCCGCGCTCATGACGAGCTCAGCTCGTCATGAGTGACGACGCTCGTACGCTCATGACGAGCTGAGCTCGTCATGTAATGCGGTTTTTAAAAAAACGCAGCGCGCAGCGGGAAAACCACTAGCGTGCATGACAAGTAGGCCCAACCCCCTGCAGCACAAGCTCTTTGGCTGCCAGTTTGCAGTACCAGCTTATGGATCAGGGAAGGGCACTGTCTGCAATGAAGGTAATATTTTTGCCAACATGTTAATGCTTTTCAAACATGTATGCATGGTTAATTAATGAAAAGCCTTTATTATTAGGGTGAGTACTCTAAGTAAATGTTGTAAGCTCTGACTGCACTACTGACAGTGGTTCCAGTATAAAAACGTATACACGTTTTCAAAGTTGAGCAAATATGAGGCTATGTATAATGCTCCCAGAATTTTCTCTAACTTGATGCAAATATTTGCAGAAGCTTCCAGGCAAGATTGATAATTCTTTGCTTTCAAAATAAATGTTCATAAAAAAAATGAAGTAAGAAAAGAGGGTATGCAGTTCCTCTGGAAGTTAGACAGGGGAGGGAGATATGTCAGTAAGCCGCAGAGTGTGTGCTTATTCTGAATAAATCGAGAGGAGGGGTATTCCTCCTGTCGGAACTAGGGCCCTGAGACACCAGCCAGCTAGGTGTCATGCTTCATCATATGGGCCTGCTCCTCGTCAGGTTGGTGCTGTAATACCTGACGGGCACCCATAGAGGGGCTCTTTGGCGGAGATCTTTTGTTTCTTGCTGTTTGGTGCAGTGAGGGTAAGGGGCCTAGGAAGTGTAGATGTGGTGAGAAGTGATTAAAACAGGTTGGGTAGTCCAAAGACCATGACATACCATGACAGTGCAGTAAATAATATTAGCAACTTGAGATATGACCTAGTCTAGGGAACATCCTCATTTCACCCTGATCGTAAATACAGAATGAGCAAAGTGCTGCTGCGTATACCTCACTAGCTGTGATGCATTTAATTTGTATTAAAGGATTAAGGGCCCAGCAGAGCAATGCTGAAAGATGTTCAGCATTGTAATGTAGAAGGAAGACCAGCTGGGTAACATGAAAAATGTAAAGCACTGTCCTGTGTAGGAAGCTGGCTCTCTATATAGCGGACCAAAATGAGGTACACTGTGTAGACAGTCCAGGCAAACCTTATTGGTTTACAGCGGCAAAAAGAGATAACACTAAATGCAGTAATTGTAATGCAGGCGAGCAGTTTTGACTTATCAGAGAGTAGTGCTAAGCATTTGTGGTACCTACTGAGGCAGTAAATGAGACACACACTCAAGAATAAATCCGAGACCAATCGTTTTTTTATATACATTTTGATACCAAGAACTTCGTTATCAAGTATTTTTTTAAATATCGATTTTTACAGGTAAGTAAAAAGTTAACTAGCGTCTTTACCCAGCAATGGGAAAAACCAAATATGTTGCATACAGTTATTTATGGTTGGTTTCTGGGGGGTCTCCTTCAGGACTTTGGGCGTAAGGGCCAAGGTTCAAAGTACCACCAGCAGTTACTCGTTACCTGCCCTGGGGCATCCGGGTGCAGAGGTACTGGTTAGGTTGGGAGCTTTGCGCGCTACACTGGTGAAAAAAAGGGTGGGGTCACCTAAAAATAGGATGCAGAGAGATTTGGGAACAAGTCCAGGATCTCCCAATGGGGGCTCGTGTCACAAGGGTCATGGGAGCAAGAAGGCACAGTCGATTCTCGGGTCCCGGACTAGGACGCTCAGGTCAAGAGTGGATAGATAGACTGTGTTCTGTGCGTTAAAGGCCCTCGTTGGTGTCAGTCTCGCCAGATGAAGGTGCAGAAATCAGGACAGCTGGCCACCCTGGATGTGGATCTCTGCAGTGCTGATGTCCGTCAACAGATGCCAGGTCTCGGTGCAGTGGGGGTCTGGATTAGACTCTTGCAGCCAGGAGGTAAGTTGATTCAGGATTAATTTATTGCCAACAAGAACGGAGTTGTACGAAGACCCAACAGTCACAGCCCCTGGGTTCCATCGTTCTCCAGCACCACCTATTCTGGAACCCCTATGCACACATAACTCCACAGGTGCCACGAGAGACATGAGTGGAAATAAATACAACCCAACACATCTTCCCCCTATACAATGAAACAAAACAAAGCATAGGAACAGAACTGGAACTATAACATAAAGCATAAAAACAAGGCAGGGAAAAGAACAAAAAGAGAAAAGCATAATATAAACCATGCTAATGCATAACATAGTAATGACACTTGTTGGGTATTCTTGTAAACCTGGAGGAAGGAACATGGCATATCGCACCCTGATTTGCAGGAGACACAATTTTCCCAGGGGACTTGAAATGGTGTGACTTGGGAACCGAGATTTGATTTTTGTTCCACCATCTTCCATCCTCCAGTTTCACTGCAGTCATGAAACTAGAAAACTTGGACTCACCCTAAGGTAAAATCTGCTGACATTTAACCCTGACGAGATCACCAACCTTCACTCTCAATTCCCTAGTTCTTGACTGAACATATTTGTTCTGAGCTTCCATTCTTTTACTGCCAACCTCCTTCCTCTTTTCTTCTGGTAACTCAAACACACCCATCCACCCTCTCAACAACTTAGAAGAAGGAAGATGACCTCTCAGTAAAATGAACGGAGAAACATCAGTATCAGAATTGGGAGTGGTGCGCACTGCCTACAACAGGTTTTTCAGTTCATGTTTGCAGTTCAAACCACTGGCTTTGGACAATTGTATATTTTCTTTGATTACTCTATTAAACCTCTCAACGAGACAATTGCTCCTTGGGTGGTAAAGCAAGGTTTTGGTGTGCTTTATTCCCATGAAGTCCATAAATTTCTCAAATTGTAAAGATGTGAATTGACATCAATTGTCCGAAACTACCTCATCGGGGACACCTTCTCTTGCAAATAGGAATTCAAGAAATTCTATCACACACGTCTACAGCCTCTACAGGACTAGGCACCGTTACTTGTGATTTATCACTAACAGCACAGCACATGCAGTCTCTTACAAAGTGCTCCACTTGCTTATCTAGACCAGGCCACCAACAATTTTCTCTAATTCTTCTTTTCATGGCACGCAGGCCAATGTGACCTTCGTGGACTAACTAAGAACCTTGTCTCTCCAGGAACCACAAGTAAAGAAGAACGATAAAGGAGTCCATTGACAAAAGATAGTTAATCAAAGACGTGTTTGTATTTGTTGATAGCATCGTCTTGTGAACATTCTCTCGTTACACCAGGTTCATACGTCTCTTGTCTGCTTCATAAGCATCTCGTCATTTACTCTCTAAAATTGCACCATCCGGATGAGACACAGCATAACAAAAAATCTCAGAATCAAAATTCTTACCTTCGTAGTCACAAGCAATATCTAGACAGCTGGGCAACCTGGACAAACAATCAGCTAAAATGTTTGTCTTTTTCTTCCCAAGACCGTACTCAACATTGAAATTGTGCTCTAAAAGTCTAGATTGCCACTTGGCAATCAGAGGGGTTGCCTTGTCTCCCCCCTTAGTGGTGAAAAGATGAACTAAAGGTTTATTGTCCACTCTTACTGTAAATTTGGAGCCCCATGAATATTGTTTAAAATGACCAATGCCCCACCAGCAAGCTAAAGCTTCTCCCTCCATCACGAAGTATGTTGCATCAGCACCCCTAAGACCTCTGGAATCAAAAGCTACCACCTCATCCTTGCTATTTCTATGTTGCATGAGAACGGCGCCCAACCCTCTCTGACTAGCATCAGTCATAATTATTGTGTGCTCATTAATGTCAAAAGGCTTAAGAGTAATGGCATGAGCAATTTCTTTTTTGATCAACTTAAACTCCTCAGTGCACTCACCACACCACTCGAAGACTACATTCTTTTTTAGAAGATTCCTCATGTGAAAAGTTTGGCAGAACAATTTGGTACGAATCTCGCATAAAACTCAATGAGTCCCATGAAGCATCTCAATTGACCCTTATCACCAGGTGCACTAAAATCTTCTACTGCCATAACCAGGCTGGCTTTAGGTTCACCACCCTTGGCAGACAGTTTGTAACCTAAATATTCCACAGAACTCACATTTAATCAACATTTCTCAAGGCTCAGAGTGACATCTTTGCTCTGTAAAATAGAAAAAACAGTATGCAATCCTTCATTGTGTTGTTTCCAATCAGAAACAACCCATTCTAGAACCCCTACGCACACAGAACTCCGCAGGTGCCACCAGAGGCACGAGTGGAAATAAGTACAACCCAACAACTCTCAAGGGATTAGTTTGCTGCAAGGGGTCCAGTACCCTGGGTATTGGTGCTGTGCAACTTTGGTCAGTCCTGGTGCCCTCTCACTCACTGGGGGGACAGACCTGACCTTTGGGAGCACAAGTACCTCTCCTGGGCAACTGCTGTGTCGGGTTGGCTGGGGAGAGGCAACACTGTGACCCTGACTCTGCTTCTTCGATGTCTGTGGACTGCAGAGGAGTCGCTCCTCTACTTCAAGGGAGATTGCTGTCAATCTGCAAATGGATTGCAGTCTACCGGGGTTCTTGGTAGTTGCTCAGCTGCAGGATGAGTCACTTGGTCACGACTGTCGAGACTAGTGCAGGCAGGCAGGGTGTGGCACCAAAAATCCACAGCAGTCTGCAGATCTCGTTTTCTCGCAGCTCTTCTTTGTCCTCTTCTTCTGAATACATCTAATCTAAGGTCCTGGCATCAGGGGTGCCTCCAGAATACTCCATTATGGGACATTAAAAGGGGGGTGACAGGAAGTAGCCAATGAGCTACTTACCCTTAGGGTGACTACACCCCCTATATGACCACTTCCTGTGGGAAGTGGGCATAACCCTGACCCAGGGATTCCACCAAAATCCAAGATGGAGGAATTCTAGATTTCGTGTTCACATCACGCAGCCCACCTAAGGGGTGGAACTAGCCTGATAGGGAACATGCCTCCTGACTAACTAATTTTCCACCTGTCCTGGTGCCAAATGGTTCGGGTAGGGGGTGAAATTTCCTCTGTTTGGGAGAATCCTGGGTCACATATCAAAGGCAGCAGAGGCCTTTGAAGCCACCGGCTTTAATATGCTGATTTCTTAGCCATCCTGCCAGGAGGAGGTGACAACGCTTCCGGCCAGAGCAGGCATTGTTTCTGCCCTCAGGAAGCATGGGCTTACACCAGCCAGCAAGTGCACTAGAGTTAGGTATGTGTTCAGGGGGTACATCTAAGGTTCCCTCTGGGTGCATGTATTAATAAATCCATCACTGGAATCAGTGTGAGCTTATAAATACAAGATGTTTAATTCCATACATCTTTAATTTCAGTGAAGCCAACATGTAGTTGGGGAACTGGTAATCACCAGTGCCCTGTACATATACTCAAGATGGCTTCCCTATTCACTGGCAATGTCCAAGAATCGACATGGACATCACAGATGCATATCTGCTCATGTAGAAATGTCCTCACATGTAGTATATTGCACCCTGCCATAAGGCTGTAAAGCCTGCTGTAGGCGTGGCTTGCTTATACTGCATGCAGTGTGTAAGCATGTCACACAGGAGGTGTGCCATGTTTTGCCTTCATGTTTCTCTGCACCATTTCACTCAGCTTGCAATGGCAGTTTGCATGAGTATGCTGAGGGGTTGCCTCAGGGTGGCATAATACATGCTGCAGCCCTTAGATAACATCCTAAGCCTCCCCGCCCTAGGTACCAGGGGTACCATTTCATTTACTAGAAACTTTCAAAGGGGGGGGGCTAACATTATTTACAACTGGGGGTACAGTTTTAGGTAAGAGATCTGGAAATAGGGACCATGATAACAAGAACCTAGTGCATTTCTGTCACAATTACACCAAAGACCAGGCAAAAAGTGGTGGTGTTCATTTCAAAGAGGGACATTTTCCCACACCCTGCAAAAAGATCTCCAGCCCTGTAATGTAAAATTGCATCTAGTATGTATGTATTTATGCAAGAGTGGGAAAGAGTGAGGGAATAAAAGTAGGGGAAACAAGGTTATCAGAGGGTGCAATCATTAGGACTTGTACAGTTGGTTACACATTCATAAGGGGGATTAGGACAGGAATATGCACTGCATTGTGAACAGGTGTTAATTCGTGCCCTCAGTGTACAACTGCATGGTACACGGATATTCCGATTTTCTTGTTAACCCTTCACATCTAATGTAATTGTTTGCCCCACTAATCTAGCATGTGCACACAGGTCTAGGTTTGTCCCTGGTAATGCAAGATCCAGAACCTGTGCGCTTACTAAGCATGCCATAATAATGGGTGTTGAATTACCGTTCATGACGTGGGGGAATCCCATATAGTGGTGGTGGCAGTACAAGAAAAAGAAAGGGAGTATGTGTGTGTGTGTGTCTATGTAACACATGTATGATTTTCGGACTCAAAATGGGGTATCGGTCTGACTACTGAGGCAAGTGGGATCCAATTGGATGCCACCGGCTTAGCAAAGCACAAGATCAAGAATGAGAGCAGCTTCTTCTAGACACTGGAAGTGTGCTACCTGCACTCCAGTGGCTGGAAGAGTAAGATCCAGACATTGAAGTGAAGGTGGTTGGTGATAGGTCTGCCTTTAGAAATTTAAAGAAGACAGTATTAGCAAAAGGCTAATCTCAATGGAATAAGTTAAACAAGATATAGTCACAATTCCAAATAAATGACCAACTGTTTGCTTCTTAAACATCACATCAATATCTGCTCATCCATTCACATCTCAAAAAGAAGGTAGCTTAAACTTGCAACACATTCACTCAGAAAGAATTGCATTGACACCATATAATAGGCATAGGTGCTTCAACACAAAACAGATATTTTTAGATGAGCAATGGACAACGTTATACCTCAGAAGCACAACACAAATAAACAAGCATTTGCAATGCAATAGGTCTCGCATTAGGAACGTTTGAGCTATTGTTATTGTAAATGACACATTTTTTATTTATGTGTTGGTTTTGAAAATAGCGAAATTAATAGCTTTGTCATTTACAATGCCAATAGTTCTAACTTTCGCAAATGTGACACCTATAGCATTTGTAATGCAATATGTGTTGTATTCACGTGACTTAGATATATTGATATTACAAATAACAATGACTTATTTTTTTAAAATAATTAATACTTAAATAAAAGTTATTGTAATTTATAATGGCAATAGCTTAAACTTATGTAAATAATTTTTGTGAAGATTATGTTCAGTGTATTTGATTGGCGCTAGATAGATAGATAGATAGTTAGATATAGAGTGAGGGCGATAGATAGATAGATAGAGTGAGGGCAATAGATAGATAGAGTGAGGGTGATAGATAGATAGATAGAGTGAGGGCGATAGATAGATAGAGTGAGGGCGATAGATAAGAGTGAGGGCAATAGATAAGAGTGAGGGCGATAGATAAGAGTGAGGGCGATAGATAAGAGTGAGGGCGATAGATAAGAGTGAGGGCGATAGATAGATAGATAGATAGAGTGAGGGCGATAGATAGATAGATAGATATAGTGAGGGCGATAGATAGATAGAGTGAGGGCAATAGATAGATAGATAGATAGAGTGAGGGCGATAGATATAGATCGATAGAGTGAGGCCAATAGATAGAGTGAGGGCAATAGATAGATAGATAGAGTGAGGGGAATAGATAGATAGATAGAGTGAGGGTGATCGATAGATAGATAGATAGAAAGATAGATAGAGTGAGGGTGATAGATAGATAGATAGATAGATAGATAGATAGATAGATAGATAGATAGATAGATAGATAGATAGATAGATAGATAGATAGATAGATAGAAAGATAGATGGAGTGAGGGTGATAGATAGATAGATAGATATATAGATAGATATATAGATAGATAGATAGATAGATAGATAGATAGATAGATAGATAGATAGATAGATAGATAGATAGATAGATAGATAGATAGATAGATAGATAGATAGATAGGATAGATAGTATACTTTACTGAGAACCCACTAAATGTGTTAACACAGGGTCAGTTCCTCAAGGGACTCTTGAACCCATGTATCCATGAAAAATCAAATAGAGGTGCTTATGTATATGAGGCTAGGTACTGCAGATGACCTCAAACTCCATGCACATCTGAGGACCTAAAAAAAGTAATTTAGTTAAAAGCCCCATCCACGAAGACATCATAGAAGCTAAGTAGGCTAATATCAAAACTTATGAGAACCCTCAATACTGATAAGCTCATCTGCTAGATTATTTGAGAAACCATAGAATCCATGTCCACCAGAAGAGCACCTCTGAGATCACGCAAGCCTAACGCATCAGGGCACTGCTGAAATCCTTACACTAAGGGCTGTACTCCTTTTCTAGCACTAGACAACCCACACAGTTGATATACAAAAGGCCAGCACCTGTTAACTCAAAAGCACTAGAATCTCATGGAAGACATGTTCTTTACAGCACCTCTGATAACTTCACAGAACCTTTTGCGTAGGAGTATTAATTTGCTTAAAGGAAACAAAGAGCACCCCCAGATACCTTAAGTAAATAATGGATGCTTTTGTGCTATATTGATATTAGAGCAAGAGTTTCCAGGTCATCCCATGTCATCTGGACATCTTTTTTATTCTAGCTCTTATTCTGGCTTTTATTCTACATTCTGGAAGTTGTAGTCTTAGATAATTTTACTTGATCCAAGTGGACAGGCATGCCTGAAAACAATGATTCAATTACATCAAACAGTTAGTTCAAGAGAAAGAGCAATAGCAAAATATAATTACACACAGCAAACTAAGATTAGCAAATCATACTGAATAAGAACAAGACAGTGAAGGGGCAGGAGAGAGTGAGACAGAAATAGAGGAAGAGTGGAGAGGTCAAGACAGTGAAGGGGCAGGAGAGAGTGAGACAGAAATAGAGGAAGAGTGGAGACAGAGAAGGGGCAGGAGAGAGTGAAACGGAAACTGAGGAAGATTGTAGAGGCCAAGACAGTGAAGGGGCAGGAGAGAGTGAAACGGAAACAGAGGATGAGTGGAAAGGCCAAGACAGTGAAGGGGCAGGAGAGAGTGAGACAGAAATAGAGGAAGAGTGGAGAGGCCAAGACAATGAAGGGGCAGGAGAGAGTGAGAGAGAAATAGAGGAAGAGTGGAGAGGCCAGGACAGTGAAGGGGCAGGAGAGAGTGAAACGGAAACTGAGGAAGAGTGGAGAGGCCAAGAGAGTGAAGGGGCAGGAGAGAGTGAGACAGAAATAGAGGAAGAGTGGAGAGGCCAAGACAGTGAAGGGGCAGGAGAGAGTGAAACGGAAACTGAGGAAGAGTGGAGAGGCCAAGACAGTGAAGGGGCAGGAGAGAGTGAAACGGAAACAGAGGAAAAGTGGAGAGGCCAAGACAGTGAAGGGGCAGGAGAGAGTGAGACAGAGATAGAGGAAGAGTGGAGAGGCCAAGACAGTGAAGGGGCAGGACAGAGTGAAACGGAAACAGAGGTAGAGTGGAGAGGCCAAGACAGTGAAGGGGCAGGAGAGAGTGATATAGAAATAGAGGAAGAGTGGAGAGGCCAATACAGTGAAGGGGCAGGAGAGAGTGAAACCGAAACTGAGGAAGAGTGGAGAGGCCAAGACAGTGAAGGGACAGGAGAGAGTGAAACGGAAACAGAGGAAGAGTGGAGAGGCCAAGACAGTGAAGGGGCAGGAGAGAGTGAGACAGAAATAGAGGAAGAGTGGAGAGGCCAAGACAGTGAAGGGGCAAGAGAGAGTGAGACAGAAATAGAGGAAGAGTTGAGAGGCCAAGACAGTGAAGGGGCAGGAGAGAGTGAGACAGAAATATAGGAAGAGTGGAGAGAGAGGAGAGAGTGGTGTGAGAGGAGAGAGTGGGGAGAGTGAGGATAGTGAGGAGAGGGGAGATTGAAGTGAGAGGGAGGGGAGAGTGGTGAGAGGGGAGAGTGGGGGGAGTGAGGAGAGGGGAGATGGGAGAAAGGGGAGAGGAGAAGAGAGGAGAGAGGAGGGGAGAGTGGAGAGACTGAGGGGAGGGGAAAGTCAGGAGATAGAGGAGAGGAGATGTTATAGTATTGTTAGAAAGGAAGTGTAACTAAATAAGGGGGGGGTGCAAGAGGAGAATGATATGGGAGTGACCAAGAGCATGAGAGAGAGAGAAATATATTCTAGGATAGCTGAGTGGACTAAAGCGATTACCCGAGACATTTGCCTGGGACTTGTAGACTAAAACTAGCGTCACACCTTTCTGACGCCAAAGAATCGAGAACCATTGAGTCGGGTAACACAGACACCTGTTTGGCGCGCCTGGAGATGAGTGGGAGTCTGCAATGCGCTGTATCAAAGGTCGCTATCAGCTGTCCAAGAGTCAGAGACTTTTAAAAAATACAGGCAGAGATAACAGCTTTGAAAGTTATACTGGATGGCTCATTAGCAGATCATATAAACAGCCCTGGCACGTGCAGGGCCTATGCCCTGGAAAGGGAGAGCACCAGGAAAGAAAAGGAGAGAGCCACACAGGACCAGCGTGAAAGGAGACACAGTCATGATTAGACAGCGACACAAGGAACAAAATAAACACACAGAATGAAACACAGATAGACAAGCACCAAATAAAAAGAGGAAAAGGGCACCCAAAGCTGGGAAACAAATAAAGAATCATTACGAACTGAAAGGTACATGCTAGTCAAACGCACCTACAAAGTTAGTGACAGATGAACAAGAGAATGTTGTAAGTTGGCCAATAGAAAGAAGTACAACAAGAGAACGAAAGTGGAGATAAAAAAGGCAAGGAAAGATAGCAGAGGCAAGCAGATCGAATAAACAATATACACAGACACTTGTGCAGACTGAAAGAAACCTGCCCCACCGCACCCAGACAGTGTGACTGCAGGTTTGGGGTACACTAGCTTCTGGACTTCGTCGGACCGTGCAAAGCCATTTAATAACTAAAATTAAATCAGAGCATTGGACTGCAGCAAAAGAAACAAACACTCCGTGTAAAAGAGCCCCCGACAGCAACGTCTACAATATCCTGGAAGGCAGCACAGCAGCTCTGCCGAGCCAGTGAGAGGCTCCGCGAAGGCGGGGATCGGGTTCCACTGTCGCCCCGGGGCAATTACAGGCACCTCTGAGCTGCCCTCCACGAAGTGACAAGGGCAGCCCTGCCCGACCGGTTCCAGCCACTGGAACAACGGATCCTTTCTGTGCAAAGTTCCCAGCCACTGCCCCGTCTGTGTCCGTCCTCACATTCTCAGCATGGAGTTAGAGGGCATAAAGCAGAAAGAAAGAACAAAAGTGCAATGGGGTAGGAGAAAGCCGCCTTGGAGCAGAATAAAAAGACAGAGCTACCGAGTGTATTACAGAGTGGCCGAGGCAAACAAATAAATACATAAAGAACAGAAGTGCCATGGGGAAGAGGACATTCAAAAAGGACGAGTGCCATGTAGAAGAGGAGAGGGAGAAAAAAAAACGAATTGCCTTGGGGAAGTTAAAAAGAATACAAGAACTCTCATGGAGTAGGAAGAGAAATAAACAATTTAAATAGGGTCAATGTTAAGATATTCCTCCGAGCACTCTGCAAATAATGTCTTTATCAGTAGTGATCATAAATCATCAATATCATCCAATCTTCAATCCAAAACAGATAAAGTGTCTTGAAACACGTGTTGGCTGCGCATTTGAATCCGAAACACGTGTTGGCTGCGCATTTGAATACGAAACACGTGTTGGCTGCGCATTTGAATACGAAACACGTGTTGGCTGCGCATTTGAATAAATTGGAACTACTCAAGACACTTTATCTGTTTTGGATTGAAGATTGGATGATATTGATGATTTATGATCACTACTGATAAAGACATTATTTGCAGAATGCTCGGAGGAATATCTTAACATTGACCCTTGGTTTCTTCAGAGGTTGTGGTAACCAATCTCTATTCTCTTCCTGAGCACCAACCGTACAGATTATTATTGAAACAGACTTGATACCTATACTTTGCTGTGCGCTCCTATAAACCGTTACCATTTTTGCTGTTGTTGAAACAATTTAAATAGGGCTGGAGGCGCAGCCTCGGTGTTTCCAGAGAGTTTACTTGAATCAGCGAGACTCGCTAAAAGTAACATAGTTAGTCCGGCAGGGCGACGTGCGCGAAACCGAAACCTTCCATGGGGCGGGACTTCCGTCTTCGGAAGCCCACGCACGCGCCCACGGAGAGAAGCAGTGCTGGTGACGCGGGGCTCCCATGCCCGAGGGAGAGCCCCGCGGAGGCTGCAGAAGTTTAAAATGGCGGTAAGTGGGGCTTGGGGGGGTGCGCTGGTATGGCGGCAGCGGTGGCGGCGGCCGGGGGGGGGGGGGGGGGGGCTGCGGCGGGTGTATGCGTGCGTGTGTATGCGTGCGTGTCTGTGTGTGCGTGTCTGTATGTGTGTGTGCAGGGGGTGCGGCAGCGTGTGTATGTGCGCGCGCGCCTGTGTGTGTGTGCAGGGGGTCGGGGCTGGCTGTGTGTGCGCAAGCGCGTCTGAGAGGCGCGCTCCCGCGGTAAAAACTGGAAAGGAAAAGCGCGTGGCACATTGCTGTCCACATTCCCAGATACGGGCAACATAAGGTCTCGAGCAGACTACGCTGCTCGACCTAAAAAGTCCTTTGATAAATACATCCCTGTGCATAATGTTTCCTGAAAGATCCATACAAAGATCTAACAATTCAATATCCGCTATAGTCCACCAGTAAAGACAAGACTAGTCAATTAAAACTTCACCAATAACACTCCAGTATGGATTTAACCCCTCCGCTGCGCCGAACGTTCCACGCTGGTGCGGAACGTTCTACTGAGTGGGCGGGGCCGGAACGTTCAGCAGACGTGCGCAGCACTACCGAGGTAGTGCACGCGACGTCCGCTGAACGTGCGCCGCACTGAAGGGGTTAAACAATATGAAAGACAACCAAATACAATTTCAACAAACTGCATTGATCAACAAGATCCAGAACTGTAAAAAGCCTCAAGATTCTGAAAGCGCTATGGAGCACAAATATAGTGGTGAGTATAGTGCTTAATTTGAGCCGGTGGTTTCTGGTGCTCAGGTACCGGCACTTAATTGTCAGCATCAAAACTTATGACAGTCTGCCCCATGGTAGTGTTGTTTGTCTAATTTAGAGATGAGCGCAACATGAATTGTTTATTAATTTAACATAGATGAAAAAACGAATACCTGCCACTAAACCAAAGCGTTCTTAAACCTTTGGTGGCCTGGAATAGTCAGAATTGTCACACTTGTAGGAGTGTGATTGTTAGTAGTTGAGTTGCTACTGTAACTGGCATCACTGACAGCAGCAATAGGTAGAGTAAGTGAAAGTGGCCTCCCAACAAGGCCCCTGGCACTTATTTTTTTTAAACAAATTAAGCACTGAGTAGTATTCAAATGCACACAATAGGGTGGCGTCTTCTTTGGGCATCTAGTGAAGGGTAATGTTCACAAGTTCCCACTGCCTATGAAGATTGTGGAATATACACCATTGTGTTCAGAGGCTAAGCGACAGTTGGTATTGATCCCGGTGCCGGATGAGGTGTTAATAAAATACCCCTAAAATTATTGAAGAGGTGCATCGTGCTATTGGAGCATTACACTGGTGACTGAGAATGGCTAGGATTGAAGAGTAACACCTCAATGGTACCCTGGAAGCCTTACCGTAGCACTGGTAAGACATACCATCCAACGCCCCTTGCCTGAGGTGAGGAATGCGTGGACGGTAGTGCATGCAGCAACCTTGCATCGGGGTAAGGAGGAGAGGATCACTCGGCCAGATCACAATGGATTTATCAGATATCAAATAAGGGGCCGCGTAGAATGAAACACATATGCATTCCATATCAGGAGATCTTTTGCGGTGACTGGTGCAGTGAAAGTGGAGGTGCATCATCAACATTTCGTGCTCAACCGAATACAAGGTGCGAGCATTGTGTGAGAAAACACGCCCTACTTCCTATTGAAAGTTGACTAACTGCTGTTGGGGCCATTTTGCATTGGGATTTTGAAACGGAATAAGTTGAAGTCAACGGATAGGCGGCACCTCTGCTGTACGTGTTGTTGAAATTCCTATTGACAACAATATTAATGAATGGTAAGAAAACGGTGACAGGCACACCCTTGTTCAGCATTTTGATGAAAGCAAGCCTGTTATTAGTAACTCGGTGACAGGCACACCGGACAGTGAGGAATCAGCTCTTTCTACTCCTGAAAGCAAGCCTGTCTTTGGTCAACTCGGTGACAGGCACACCGTACAGTGAGTAATTAGCTCTATCTGGTTCTTATGGTGAAAAAGCAAGCCTATCATTGTGTAAATCGGTGATAGGCACACTGTGCTGTAAAGGATTCCAGGTGCAGTAGAAAGCTTGTGACAAGCACATCCTGGTGTATGTTACACTATAAACCTCTCTTTTTATCATCTTAAAATCTTGTATCTTAGTGCAAGAGTCGGTTGGGTGCATATCTGTATCAGCGATATAAGTAGTGAAAAGGGCGGAGTCAAGCATGCAGAACATTACTCCACCACAGTTTTTTCTGAATAGACCAGGAGAACCTTTGATTAGGCAGAGCAAGTGGAAAATGTTTTTGGGAAACTACACCAGGGTGTGTGGCACTAACTTAAGTGCAGAACACTATTATTCATTAAATTTGCATTGTGTAGGAGGTAAGGGTCAGAAAGTTTTACTCCTGCCCCAACTTCTCAAAATGGATGTTACTTCTTCAGGCCCTGGCCTGCGGACCTGTGCTCTGTTTTTAACTGCCTAGTATTTCCCTCACTCTCCTTAATCCTTGACTTTAGTGGCTGCTTGAGCACCATCGTGAGGACGTTTCCAGTGCTGTAGTCTTTTTGATAAAAAAAATATATATTTGAAACCCTGTATCTTGACCTGATCCCCCTACGTTAGGTGTGTTATTCTGAGTTGCATGTGTTTTTGTATTTTTCTCTGTCAATGCTATTCACATGCCTGTTTTGGTAAATGCACTACCTTTGAATGCTTTATTTTAATGTAAATGCACTGCTTTTTAATGCTTTATTTTCATGTATTCAGTTTATTTTTCCGCCACACATTGCCTTAGCGTTCTTTGACCGGTACTCGTTCTTTATGTGTCCCCCCTGTAACCTCCACCTGACATATGATATTGACCTGTCTTGAATTATTTTTGATATTTAGACGGTATTATGTTTTAGAGATTTCTTGACTCTTTAGGATAATTTATCTCCCTTTTCTCCCGAGACGCTGACGCTCCTTCTCTCCAATTTACCCACCCCATCACGCTTTCTTCCATACTTCCTTCCCCTTCCCTCTGAACTCGCCCTCCCATAGTGTCAGACCATGTCCCACCAAAACTTCCCCCTTACTCCCTCTGATTCTGCGCTCTCTAAACATGGACCCAACACTTGGAACATCTTATACTCGCCAACCCTCTCTAAAAATGCCAAGGGAAACTTCAAACATAGACTACTGATTCGTCATCCTGAAACTTTAATAGTCGACACCTACCACAGCTTGACCTCTCCAATTAAAACCAACCTTATTTTTTTCTCCAAACGACCTTCTAAATAGAAAAGCATGTTCCTTCTACATCTTACTATCGCTAAATCAGGTAATATTCCCCATAGTTTTAAACTGTCTACCGCTCCATCCTCCTCCTTCCGTGGTGAAATTGACATTTCCATATATAAATCCGGTAACATTCTCATCCAAGCAACCAAATTCCACCTCAATATCTTTGACAATCACTTCAGCTACTTATCCTACCAACTCTTCAAACCTTCTTTTACCCCCACATCACCCACACTACCGGACACTGCTCATCTACACATACGGGTTCAGACCCTGCCCCCCCTACCCACCGTGACCATTAACACCCCCCTCCTACCCTGTCCACCTCACCAGAACCTACACTCAACTCTCCTTCTATTGTCTCACCACCTAAGATGTCGTCACTCGCACTAAACCTTACTCATCCCCTTCACACATCCCTTCCGTTCTCCCAGCCAATCTTATTACAAAGTCTCTTCTCAACATTGAATTTAAACTTGCAGCCATGACTATCGAATTAACTCATCTCAGAGAGGAGGTTTTCAACTCCCTCAAAACCCTGACCCCCCGACCCTCACTGTAACACCTTGTCTCTCTCCCATAACTACCCCCAACATACCTTATGGTTGACCAAACCTCTTCTCGGTCGAACGCATAGACCACTCTGCGCGGTTAGTGATTTCTCCTCGCACTACCTAATCAGCCTCTGAAACTCCTGCCCTCCTAAACCTCTTCACACTAACCAACCCCTCCCTTACTCCAACATCCCAGTTATTTTGGGCATAAATAGAATCACAGGTGCACCCAGTTTCCCCAAACCCCAGTCACAACTTACCACCATTCACTCCCTTGAACTCGCCAATCACACCTCAACTCTCCTCTCCTGCATGCTTGGCAACTGCAGATCTGCGGTTCAACATGCGACTGAACTATCAGAAACGATCCTAGCCTTTCTCACTGAATCTTGGCTTAATGACCACTCGACGGCCATTCTGGACATACTCACCCCCCCCCCTCCCGGCTACTCCATCATTAGACAAGACAGACGGAATAAATCTGATTTTCAACTCTCCCTTTTACAGAACAGGGATCATCAAACTTTTGAATACCTTGGAGTTGAACTCACAGTCAAGGGCTCCTCCCGATTAGCTTTCATATCTACTACCACCCTCCGGGTGAACCTCTCCTTTACGCTGAAGAACTGTCCGGCCTTCTCACTCACTCCTACCTTTCAGACGCAAAAAAACTCTTTTGAGGAGATTTCAACATCCACTGGAATAAAGTAACTGATCCCAGGGTCATGCGCCTCATCCACCTTCTTGAGTTGAATGACCTCAAGCAATTATGCAACAAGCCTACCCACATCAAAGGGGTCACACTCGATGCGATCATCGTCAACACTGATTTGGCCTCCCTCACCAATATCATCCTGATTGACTGGTCTGATCATCACCTGATTCTGTTTAAGATAGCTACCAGAGCCATTTCGCCCACTACAATAAATACCAAATCAACTTCATCTCACCCCGCACTCTCAAAATGATACAGAGCTCACTAACCATTTCAATAAGACTGTAAGTGAGGTCCTAGACCAAGTTGTCCCCCTTAAACTTAAACCACAAAGAAAAATCCAATCTAAATCATGGTTCAATCCCGAACTAAATAACGAAAGAACTTGGAGACAACACCCTTCACCCTCTCACCTCGCCCTCCTCAGAACGGCTAGATCCACCTATAGGAAACGCATTTTTAACGAAAAGGCAGCCTTTTTCCATGCTCAACTTTTTAACATTGTTTGAAAGCAAACATCTTCGGCCCCCCTAGAGATTAAAGCATTTTTCTCGAGATGTGAGGAAATTGCCAGTTTCTTCTCGGAAAAAATTGCAAAAATTGATCAATCCTTCCTTCAAACCCAGAACCCGCCCAACCCCCAATTTATCTGCAACACTGCTTTCTACACTACCTCCTGGGCTGCAACTCCCCTACCACATCATTCTTCCAACCTCCGACCCATTCAATCATTACCCACTCCTATACCTCCTACACTTCAAATAAAAAATAACGCCTCCTGGAACAACTTCAGCCCCATGACCAAGCTCAAAGTCTCCACTATTATAACCAAACTTAAACCATCTTCACTTACCAAAGATCCTCTCCCCTCGTCCCTAGTTCACAACCTTAACCATATGATCACCCCCTATTGGACCAAGATCATTAACACCTTCCTCGCCTCAGGATGTGTCCCTGACTCCCTCCAACTCGGACAAATCACACCCATTCCTAAAAACCTCACTGCGGACCCCAATGATCCAAACAACCTCCAACTAATCTCTAACCTCCCACTTCTTGCCAAAGACCTGGAAAAATGTGCCTTGTTACAAATGAACAATCACATTAGTAATTTTAACCTACTTGACTCCCTTCAATCAGGCTTCAGGAAAGGCTGCAGCACGGAAACCGCAATGCTGAACATTGTTGATGACCTACATAAATCCATTGACAATGGTGAAGCTTGCCTTCTCATTCTCCTCACCCTCTCGGCGGAATTTGACACTGTGAATCATGCCTCCTATTAAACTCGCTTCAATCCCGCTTTGGCCTTAACGGGGTTGTCCTCAAATGGTTCACCTCCTTCCTCCAACACAGAACACAACAAATCAAAATCAAATCCTGCCTCTCTAACCCGATGCCTGTCTCCTTGGGTGTTCCTCAAGGCTCTATCCGTTCACCCTCTCTCTTCAACCTCTTTATGGAACCCCTCACCCTCATACTGAAACAAGCGGAAATCAACTATCACCTTTATGCCGACGACACCCAAATCTATTACAAAATTAAATCACAGTCTGATATCCTCCACTTAAACAATACCTTGAATAAAATCCAATCCTGGTTCTACAACAATCATCTTAAACTAAACCCTAAAATTACTGAAATCATTCTCTTCTCACCTAAAAATAATCGGCTCCCCATCCAAAGCTGGATCACTGACCTGAATGCCCCGAACTGCTCACTCTCCCTATCTTATTTGGCGAAATCCCTGGGTGTCACGCTTGATAAAAAGCTTGAGCTAATAGACCATATAAAAAACTCGGCCAAAGGAGCACGCTACACTCTCCGTCACCTCAAGAAAATCAAGCCCTTCATTCCTGCTGACGACTTCAAATCAGTTGTCCAATCCTTAGTCCTCTCTCGATTAGACTATGGCAACGTTATCCACACAGGAACCCCCAACATTCACCTGGCCCCACTTAGAGCTGTTCTCAACTTAGCGGCCAGACTCATCATGGATTGTAAATTTATTTACCACATCTCCCCAGCCCTGAAAGCCCTTAAATGGCTGCCTATTGAAGGAAGGAGCTTCTACAAAACCGCCTGTATCACGCACTATGCCCTTCACCAACAAACCCTGCTATACTTAACAAACAAACTTAAAAAGGCGGGTTGCACCAGACTGTTGAGAAGCTCCAATTCGATCCTCCTAGTCCTCCCACTGCTAAAAAATAAATCCACCCAGTCTCGCTCCTTCTCAGGGAACGCTCCAAGCATCTGGAATTCCCTCCCACTTGACCTGCGCTGCAACCTCAACTACCTCAACTTTAAAAAAGACCTCAAACTCCACCTTCTCAACTTACACTGGGGTCCTTATCCCCCATCCAGACTGAACTTTCTTCTTCCCCCTACTTCATTTTGTCAGTTTCCTTCCGAACCATCATTACACTCACCCACTGCTCATAACATTCCCCGCTTCTCCAACACCAATTTATTTCCCATGTATATTATGTTTATATTTTATAATGTGATGTATTCGCCCGCTGCATGTGATATCCGGTTTAACTGTCTTTTCCGTTTTCTTATGTGCTTGTAAAGAGCTCTAATACCTCCGGGTCTAGCCAGGACTATATAAAACTTTTCAAATAAATACATAAATAAATAAACTACTAGATTTAAATCCTTAGGAGGAACGCAGTTTAAACGAATATTACATTTGTATTCTCAAACTTGACAAGCATTATCTTTCTTGCACCAGCACAATAATGGAGAATATTTTGGATTGAGTGCACAAGGACAAGAAGAAACGGTGGAAGAGTTTGTCATCAGTCTTAGGAAACTTGCTTCTACCTGCAAATTTGAGTCAGCTGTAGAAAATAGTATAAGATATCATTTTGTGTTAAAATGTAGCAATGACAAGATACGTGAGGAACTGTGGCTCAAAGACGAACAGCCTCTTGATAAGGTAATTAATATTGCAAAGAAAGTGGAACATGTTATCAAATGTGTTAAAGACATACCTATAGTCAAGAAAGCCAATCAAAAAGATCGATACAGTAGGAAGTGATGTGAATATAGTGGAGAAAAGGTAAGTGGAGAGCAAAGAGCATGCAGGGAAAGTAGAAAGCAAAGAGTATGCAGGAAGATTTTTGGGTGAATGTTTAAGATGTGGCAGGTCGGACCACCATGCAAATTCAGCATTGCATGTAAGCTGTAATATATGCTGAAAGAAAGGGTATTTACGTAGGTGTTGTAATAGCATAAATAATTGGAAATTTGTACTAAGAAATGTAAAAGAAGTAACGCAAGAGGTAATTTTTCATGTTTAAGAGATTAATTTAAAAGGGATACACTGTCATGCAAGTGTATTGGTTTGAATTAATCAAACTAAGGTTCAAATGCGCTTAGACTCTTGTTCGCATCCAACTATCATTTCTAAGAATATGTTCCAAAATATTTTTGAAAAACATGTGACATTAAAAGAGATGGATATTTCTCCAGGGGGGATGGAGGTCTTCCAATAGATATGATGGGTTATTTTGTAGCTCAATTGAGTCTTGGCACACAAAAGACTACTGGAAAAGTATATGTGTCATATAAAGGAGATACATTGATAGGGTGGCCTCATCAACGGCACCTCTGTGTCAAACTTGATCCTAATAGTGACCCTCAAGAACAAATACAGTCAAGTTCAAGTTCAAGTTCAAAAGGTAAGTTTATTTAGATCGTAATCTTTAAACCAATACACAGTACTTACTTACATTAAAAATTAATATCTCTCAGCAGCAATACATACAAAATTCTCATTAAGATCTCATTCCTTTAAAACAAATGTGTAAATGGACTTCTTTCAGACATATAACATTTAAAACTGGATACACATATTATCAATTACTCCATATAATTTTTATCCTTAAAAATTTATAAAACCGGTTATCTCTAGACACAGATCTATTTAAAACCTTAAAATCTATTCCTGACTTATTATAAAACTCTGTACAACCTTTATAAATTTCCCAAGTGCGATTACAATATCAATGCTTGGAAGTTCTGTAATTAGATCAAGTGCTTGTCTCCTATTTCTTATATAATATTTTATGAATATTGGACGCAGCCATTGGACGCAGCTGTTCTAAAATATTTGTACAGTCCAACAAGAAGTGCAAGGTATCCCCTTTTGTACCCAACCTGCATTTACAGTGCCCATTAGGGTCCAACATTTTGGTTTTGAGTTCTTTATTTGATATCCATGGGTTGATCCCAATGCGTAACCTTAGGATCCCTTGCCTAAACCACGGGTTTGGCAATAGATCCAAGTAAGGGAACCAGGATTCCTTTGCCCATGCATTCATCATAAACTCCACCGATATTTTGCCAAGATATTCCCTATCCGTGCTTCTAGTTGCGGCTTGACCTTTGGTTCTTAGCTCATATTTTGAGCACTCAATTGTTAGCGAATCACGAGATATATCCACTTTTATATTTTCGCAGGCCTGTAACATTCTTTTCCTACACATCTTTGCCCATTTTAGGTCACTATGTTGTATTTCATTCCGACACCAATGGGCAACTTTTTGATCATTTTCAAGACGTTTCCAAAATCTAATTACTGCACATTGTGCCTGCACTCCCCAAGCAATTGTCCCTAGCTCTGTTCTTATGGCTTGCACCATTGCCGATGGGGGTAGGGATAAGAGCTTTTTAAAGCATTTTCCTTCCTCCAGGTCCCAGACTCCCTTACCGCTCAAATAAAGGACTTCTGCTCCATAGAGGACTTGTGGTGGGATCATCGCATTAAAAGCTTTCAATAGTGGTCGATGAGACTTATCCCCATAATCCCGATTGAACATTTTTAAACCAGCAATTGATGTTTGTGATTTTGCTTTTTGGGCTTCCAGGTGAGTTTGCCAATTTAATTTTTTATCGAACCACACACCTAGGTATCGGTATTCATCTACAGATTCTAATTTAAGATCCCCTAAAAACCAATTAAACTTAATCACTTTTTTCCCAAAACACAGTATTTTCGTCTTGTCTAGATTTACCTTTAAAAATAACTTCTTACAATATTCATTAAAAGAGTTTAATTTCCTTTGAAGGCCAATTTCTGTTTGATCCACTATTACTAGATCATCTGCGTATAGCAGACACGGCACCTTTTTGCCATCCATTCTTGGACTGGCACTACCCTTCACTTCTAGGCATTTTGGTAATTCTGATAGGAAGATGGAGAATAACTGAGGGGCAAGAACGCAGCCTTGCCTCAGCCCATTCCCAATTGGAATTTTCGGCGTCAGTGACCCATCAGTATCCCTAATCACTTGGGCCCAATTTTCCCAGTGCAATTCTTTTAGTACCGTCAACAGGTCTCTTGGGATATTTTTCTTTGTTAATATTTCCCAGAGACAGTCCCTGTCCACAGAGTCAAATGCGGCTCGGAAGTCCACGAAGCAGCAACAGAGTTTTCCGTTCTGCTCCATCGACTTCCTTGCCATAGCCCATAAGGAGAAGCAGTGGTCTATTGTTGAGTGTCCTGCTCTGAACCCTCCCTGTTCGATCGGTATTATTGAGTTCTCCTCAACCCAGTCATTTAATGTATTTAAGACTAGTTTTGAGAAGACCGTTTCCCCTATATCCAGGAGATTTATCAATCTATAGTTTTGTGGTTCCCCTGGGCTACCCTTTTTGTGGATAGGTCTGATTATTGCCCCCTTCCAATTTATTGGCATTTTTCCTTCTGTTAGAACTAAATGGAAGAGGTGGGAAAAAAACTTTGCCCACCATTTTGTTTGGGATCTTTGCCCACCATTTTGTTTGGGATTGACAAATACAGTCAGTTTAAATGATTCTTTTGAAGTGGAACAAAAATACCGCAAGTTATTTGAGTATAGTTTCGGGAGTTTGAAAGGTGATAAAAATCACATTAAGTTAAAGGGATATGCAGTACCCATACTAGCAAATGTAAGGCGCATACCATTGATATCAGTTAATGCTTGATTGTTACTTAATGTTCTTAGCAAAGCTCCTACATTCAAAGCTTCTCTTGCAGCCATAACAATTGATGGCGAGAAGGCGTTTGATAGAATAACCTGGGAGTTTATGCTTAAATCATTACAATGGCATGGATTTGGTCCTAAATTCATAGCCCTTATTTCTCTTTTATATTGTGTTCCTCGTGCGTCAGTACTGGTCAATGATAGAGTCTCTTCCTATTTCTCTTTTCATAGAGGAGTTGGACAAGGATGTCCACTTTCTCCTCTGTTATTTGTCTTAGCCCTTGAACCCTTTCTTTCTCGAATTCGTAATAATTCTTCTCTTCATGGGTTTCCTTACTGAGATCAGCATTTACAATTTGCTTCTTATGCGGATTATATTCTTCTATTTATTTCTTCTCCTGATAGTTCCTTGCCCCCACTTTTGCACAAAATGTCTTCATTTTCGCAGGTCTCTGACAATAAAATAAATAAAGAAAAAACGGAAATCCTTCCACTAAATAAATATACTTTTAGGCACTCTATCTTACAAATGGTCTACTTCTGCCAAGATTAATTATTTGGACTTTGGTTTACCAGTTCTATTCCTGATACTATCAACATTAACTTTAAATAATTAGTTACTAAAATAGAGAGTATTATATCTCCCTTGAATCCTTTATTTTTATAGTGGTGGGGTTGCTTAGATTCTATTAAAATTATGATATTTCCTCTTTGGTTATATCTTCTTTCTATGTTACCAGTTCGTATTACAAAGCATTTCTTAAAGAAAATGAACACTATTCTCATAAGATTTTTATGGCATAATAAAAAAACAAGAGTAGCTTTAGTTACTCTACAAAGATCCAAATTATCTGGAGGTGTGAATTTTCCGAATTTTTATTATTATCATGAGGCTTTTACCTTCCGTCATGTGGCACTTTGGACTTCTGAACTGACTTCATCCTTTTCTCCATTGTGGCTGGAGCTTGATAAAGCCTTTCTACTTTCTTTTCATTTCAATGAGTTATCTTTTTCTTCTACAAAGTTGCTTTTCCATTCTTCTATTTTGCAAAAAAGATTGCATTGATCAAATCCACCTTTCTAACAATCACTTTTATTTCCTTTATATTTCTGAAAATGTTGTTACGGTATCATTATCTGATTAAGCTCATTAGCAGGCCTTTTTTTGCGTACTTGGAAGGACAGGCTTCTTATGTGGGTATCTCAACTTTTTCATAATAATTATTCTACCTCTTTCCCTCTTTTTTTATCACTGTCCCAAATCGTTTTATCCTAATTTTCTATCATTAATTAATGTTATTCTGGACGTATATTTTTCATTGCAGCAGTCCACCTATTCAGTTTCCTTTTCTTCTGGATTTACTGATTTCCTGAAAACTGGTCCTAAAGCTTCACTTATTTATAAAAACTCTTTCTCTTCTGGACCCCTCTCGAACCAAATCCAAGCTGTAACTCTTATGGGAACAATACCTTGATATTGTTTGGGAGGTTACTTTTTGGAATAAGATATGGGCACGTATATATAACATTTCTAGGTCAGTGACTATTACTCAATCCCGACTTTTTATCTATCAAAAACTATATTTTACCCCTTACACTGCTCCAGATGTATATCAGCTGTTGGAGGTGTGGTTTTCCTAAGGCAGATCTTATGGATATGTTGTTTAGATGTCCCAATACACTTTGTTTTGGTATATGGTTTGGTCCCAGGTAGAAAGATTTTTGATTTAGAGCATCCCTTTAATATTCTTTATATTTTTCTCGGTTCTTTAACTAATTACCTTGTACCATGTTTCCCTAATCATAAGTTATTAGATATTTTATTAGCGTTTGCTTTTCAGCAAATTACTTTTAATTGGAAATCATCATCTAAGTTAGAAGGTGTGGTGGGATTCGGTATGCTTGCATCATAAATTACATACTGTGTACACTACTCAATGTTTATCTTCGCATAATGCTGAATTGTTATGGCTATGTCTCACTGGATTTCTTAACCAGGTTGAAAATGTCATGTTCAACAGTAATTCTATATTATCTGAAATTTTGTATCCCGCATAAATATTGTCTTGCTGCTTTTCTATGGTATTTGTATGTAGGATAAAATACTTGTTTGTATTATCCAATATTTGTTTAACTTATTTATTTTAGGATGTGGATGAGAACATTGTTGTTTAGGTCATTATGCTTAGGACACTCCTTTTTATCCTTTTCTTTTTTGTAGCCCTCCTTTCCTTCCCTCTCTAACAAATTTATAAACATTTCATTATTTCTCTCATGTTCTTAATACCATATGTGAATTGCTGATTATTTATCATAGTTCTTTGTTATATGATGGTATTTATTTATAATAAATAAAGTCTTTTAATCCTAAAATTGGTAGCCAGGCACACGGAGCAAGGCTTTCCTCAGAGAAAATTGCTTGTCGTATATGAACAGCAAGAGAAATTCTTTATTATCAAGAATAAAGCAAATTAATACTTCCACATAAATGTAGATAAACAGGGAATTGTCTGATCAATACCACATAAAATGAAGTAAATTTAAAGTAGGTGGTCTGAGGTTGAAAATAAACTAATTGAGATTCTATTGCGAAAAAAACAAAACTGTTTTCAGAACAAAAATGCACTATGAACACGAGAGGGCAGGAGTATTTTCAATGTTTGTTCTAAAGCAGTGCCCACCCCCCTCTACTCACCCATGGTTGAAATAGATCTGTAGATTTGTTTTTGGAAGATGATGTCCTTTACAACTAAAGTTGTGCTCACTTGCAGAAGCCAATGTTCTTGTTTAAATGTAATTGGTGACTAAGGCCCTGATTACAACCAGCCTGCAACATGCAGGTTCAAGCTACACACACTATTGGCAGTTGACTGGTACCCTTGCTGATTGCTGTCTAATACATCCATGGATTAAAAGCAAGGTTGGAGGCATCTAACCACTAGTACGGTAAACATTAATTACCTAGGTAGTCTTCTTTCTGATTCTGTCAGCTCTGTACCTGTAAAGTGGCTAAGAATAGGGGATTCCTCAGATGTGTTTAGCAAGACTATATTTAGTGCATTAATTCCACTTTACCACACAATTACATAGTTACACATCAGATAGGCACTATAAGGTTACATTTATTCAACAGTTCTGGTGTACCACAATCTAAAGTGGTCTCTCTCTCTCTAACCGCCCCCCACCCCCATCATCCCACTGTGTCTCATAGAGTATCAAAACATGTAAACTCTCATGGGTACATCTGTTCTCATCACATGTAGTGATAAGCTATTTTCTGTCTGGGAGACCCTCCTCGCTGAAAGAAGCAAAGAGGCATTGGTACCCGGTCACATCTGACACTATCCTGTATCGTAAAATTTAGCAAGGCCAATACGTTTTATCTTATTTTATTATTCGTAGAAGGAGAGAGGGGAATATTTAGCTTTTAGTAATACTGAACATATTAAATCTTGCAGCTGGCTGAAGCCACAAACGTAATACATAGCGCCTAAACACGTTACCATTTTACATGTAAGTAAAGACTCCACTTACGTTTCAGGTTTGAACACTAAACAGCTTGGTTTAACCTTGGCAGGCACAGTATAAAATCTGGCATTTCCGGAGCAAAAACAGGTTTATTTTCACTTTTGACACCCAGGCCTGTACTGGACTGCCACATAGCATTATCTAAGCTCATGTGGTAAGCTCTAAATGTGAGTGGAGAAAGACTTCTCTACACGTTGACTTTTAGACAGCCTGCAATTTCATGCACCCAAGGCAGCTGGTTTACAAAACACTGAAAGGGGAGCATTTTAGAAAGACCTAAATGATCAGAGGTTAAGCTTCGAGTAATCCAGATCCCAAAACTCACAACATTTCAGAAAAAACATGGAAAAAAGATAGATTTGCATAAAAAAGAAAGAAAGAAAGAAAAGCACAGCACACATTATACATCTGCACAAGTCCATATTGTACCTCTATCACTTTCTAATTTACAACTCAAGTCTGTAAACATTACACTTAACACTGTCATCTGAAAAATGTTAGGGCGTGAGATCGCAGTTTCCTCTTGGGAATATTTGGGTTTCAGAATCACGTCACTGGACAAACACCATTAGTACTGTTTTAACATCTAACAGGTACCATTCAAGGAAGCTTTAGTTCTCATAAACACAAAACTCATTGGTGAGTCCCTCAAAGTAAGTTAGCTGCATAAACCCTATGATAAAAAGCACAGAATGCCACCCTAAAATGAAGCACACATCAAATATGGTAGCCTGTAAAACAAGCATTTGCAATGTAATCAGGGCCTTCGGTGGTATTATCACTGAAAATACAAGATTTGGCTACGGGTGCTGTTGGAAGACAATTTCTATGGATTGGAATCTAGAGAATGCTAAAGTGATTCTGGTATTTTACTGACCTCTGCTGATCGTTTTCTATCAAGAAAGTTAAGTAGAGACAGTTGCCAGAAAAATTAAAAAAAGAAAGTCCCTCAGCAGAAAGCAATTCTGGTATTTTACGGACCCCTGGTTTTACTGGTCGTTTTCTATCAAGACAGTTAGATAGAGGCAGTTGAACAAGCAGGAAGCAATTCTGGTATTTTACTGACCTCTACTGGTCGTTTTCTATCAAGACATTTAAAAAGAGGCAATTGAACAGAAAAAAAGTCCCTACGCGGAAGCAGACAAGTCCTATGGCTGATCTCCAGAGCCCACAAAGTACATACACATATAAGTATATACTAAAGTATATACAAGAGGTCTCGAATGCTCGCCATAAAACTACATCAAATATTCACTCACCACTCCTAAAATGAAGCCTCCAATACCTGGTGCCTCATATGTAGCATTAGTATCTTAACCAGTAGGACATATAAAAATCACCCGAATAGGAAGCATCAGATACCACGCAAATATGATGCATTGAATACAATAAATAGAGGGAGGAGCTGTCCACTCCATTAGGTGATCAACAGTATCAAATAGTGAATCATTCAGTTTTTCACTAATTAACCACAAATGTGCTGATGTTAGGTCCAAGCGCACCTCAAGTTAATGAAATGATGTACATCTTTAACTCAATTACACAATAATTGTCTTTTAGATTCAGAAAACAGATGGGCTGTAAGTAGGAACACAGAAGTGCATTGATGATGCAGTGTTAGCCTCAAATCTCTCATTCACAATTGATTCATTTTAAGTTGATCAGAGTTATACAGCCTCTATCACTCATAAAACATCTTCCCTATGTAGGTGATGAATGTACGACTCACTGGCAGCCGCATTGACACTACGTTCTTACTTTGCTTGCTCTTGTCCTTGTTCAAGAGCTGGCGAAGCTCCTCCTGCTTCCCTGGATCTATGTCACGGCAGGAAGTCTCCATGTTCAGCTGTGTAGAGAATAAAGAAAAGAGAAGTTAGCAAAGAAGGTATCATAACAGGCAACTACGGTCTCTTAGGTTCGCTCTGGTGTAAGGAGACACATCAAAGAATTCTGAGAACCCCAGAGCAGAAGGTGACAGAGGTGCTGCACTACCTCTACAAGAAGAAGAGAGAGCCCATAATTCTTAGCAAATTTGGTTAAAGAATGAAATACCTGATAAGAGTACAATAAATTATGAAAAAAACAGGAATCTTTCTAAAATGTTCTACTTTTATATACAGAAATTATCCCACTTGTCACTGGATATGTACTGCATTTATGTTTAGTTTGAACTAATTAACTTAAGTCAAAAATGCACAATACTGCAAAATGCCTGTGACATCATATGTATTTTGGATTGTCAAAAATAGTCTAGTTCTAATTGTCTGCTCCTTGGCAATAACTTTACAAATTTACAGGTTTTGGTGCTATATTTAGATGGACTAAAAATAAAATAAAGTCACCAAGCATTCAATGTTTGAAACTTTGCTTAATATTATATTCAAAATATACATGCTGCCCCACAGGCTAGATTCATACAGGACTGACCTGACACATGCCATAGAACCCTTCTTTCATAGAGCAGTTTATCCGGCAGAGCTTTGGTTGCTCAACATGTCTTCCACTTTTGGCATGTTTCATCACAGGAGAATCAAATCTCTCCGGCGGCCCCATGGACCAGGATGTGGGTGCAGTGAAGCCAAGATATAGAAAATATTGGGCACTGAGGTGAAGCCTGGCCAGATGGTAAGGCATTAACAGATGTCTGCATGCGTGCAGGAGTAGCGTGTGGCCCCTGTTCTGGAAAATGGTAGCATGCTGCTACTGCAAAAGAAATTATAGAAAGAAACTGGCAGAGTTCTTTATCCTGTCCCCTGGTGCATTTCACTATGTGACCAACCATGATCAAGCACAGACAGATCGGGTCTAAACAACTACCGACTAAAATGAACAGCCCTAGAACCCAGAAACTTATGGGCAGGGCTCACCTCTAGCAAACTAGGCACTCCTGCTGTGGGAACAGGTCATCACTTAATAGCCAGTCAAAGGGCTATATCTCAACCCTTGTGTCCCTTTCCTCCCACAAGCTCCACTCTTCAGAGAAAGGAAAACCTAGCACTCCCATACCTTACTAACCTTTTCACTTCTACAATTCTGGGCTCAAAGTATAAATGTATCTACTTGGGAAAGAGAGGAGGGAAATCTGCCAGGGCCTACAAATAAATGTAAACACTAGTGACAGAGATTACCTACGACAATGTGAGATTGCAAACCTCTCGAGCAGAGCTTGGAGAACACACCAGCACTGAAGCAAGAAGTAGAACATATTCTGTCTGTCTCAGGTTTTATTTCCTCATATGTAAATGCACACTTTGGGAAATTATTCCATAACAATACGCTTGAGTAACTAATTTAAATGTATAAAGGGATTGATTAAGATTTTAGATTAAACCACAACTTTTAAAAGAAAATGGAGCGTACTCTCAACGTCTTTTGGAAAATCAATCTCTTCCTCAGGAGAAATAGTTTAATCTGTTAGGAAACAACACCACTCAATATGCGTAGCAAAAAATGAAAATATAACGGAAATTTGGTCTGTTATACATCTAATTGCACTCTAAATACTCTGATACAACAATACATGTCTAATGGAAGTAGACTGTCCCTTGTCCAGAGACAGAAGCAGTACCACACGTCACTACTCCACCCTTGACACAGACAACAGAGGCATTCCTACAACCTATTACTAAATAGGTGTATGTTGTCTGATTTTCTGTCTTATCGGTCTAACAGTCTGATCAGCCTGGTTGCAGGAACCAGAAAACAGGAGACCCTGAGGAAAGAGAACCTCGGAGATGAATGAAAAGAAAAGGAACCTCACAGAACAACTTTGTGGGACATAAAAAACAAGGGAACAGGAAGACACAGGTAGGTGGACAAAGGGACAGTCAACACTGCATTACATAGGGTCGGGAAATATAAGACAACAAAACAGGGAGGATGTGTATGAAAGGAACGGACATGTGGAGAGACAGGGCAACAAGAATCCTGAGTGGCATGTTCCCATTAGCAACTACATCTCAGGAACGCAGTGCGATGAGACTCTGAGATGTAGTCACCATGGTGGTTTGTAAGGACAAAACTGCAGACTAATATCTGTACAAAGTGGCAAAAGCCCAAGTACTTGTTAAATGCTGTGCTATATAAATACACATAGCCATCGCTTAAAGTGAAAAATACTGCTCTCTGTAAGGATGATGTTGCTTGACGGAGGAACAAATGCTGATCTCCACGAGTATTCCATCCCTTTACTGAAGCTTCTCCACCAGCATGACATCACACCAGTAACATGCATTAAAAATGCAATAGGTCTCGACTTTCATTAAGTTAAAGCCATTTGCTTTGCTATACAATACCATTAGCAAAGCAAATGGCTTTAACTTAATCAAAGGCGAGACCTATTGCATTTTCAATCCTTGTTTTAAAAGGGCTTCTGTGTAAAAAAATTCAAAAGTGCCTTTCCTACTTCCTTTTATTTATTATTCTATCTTAGATTGGTAAATAAAAAGAAAAAAAAACATGCTTCATGCATGCACCTTCAAAATTAATCCGCAGTTAAATTATATGGCATTTTCTATTTTTTTTAGCCATGCTCCACAGCAGCGGTGGTGCTTCTACATCGTAGCTAAAAACCAGTGAATGAGTGAAATTATATTGTGTCAATTAACTAAATTTGGTACAAAATACATAAAGTACTAAAACATAGACATAGCATTCAATCACAATTCATGCACTACTCTGCACTATGTAAGGTAAGGCTTAGCGCCGGGAAACCCTTTTGGGTAGCTGTCGCGCTTTACAAGCTCAATAAATAAATAAATAAGGTGCAAGACCTTGTGCATCCAAATAAGCAATAAAAGTCAATTTATGAGGTGTTCCAAATATGATATGTCTATACAAAATTTAAAATGAAACAGGCAAGATGGTCAGTAAAAGTGCTAAAACATTTAAACAAGTAGTTTATGTACAGAGGGAACTGATGGTTCCATGCTCAAGAGACGTTTGGCACTTTTGTTTGTGGTTTAAGAGTAGAAAATATCAAATCAATATACTTCCCATAACAAGCCAAGTTCGTAGGGGTTCTGGTTATTAAGCACAAATCCAAGGCATCCCTGCAGGTTGTAATACCATGCTTTAAACAAAAGACACAGAAATTATGGAAGGAATGCGGAACAAATCAAATATTCACCCCCAGTCAAGAGATCAGGGTTAAATCCATTGTTCTTTTGCTCACCATGCCACCCCAGTTTAGACCCAGCCGTATGCAAATCAGTCATGACTCAGATCCTTATGAGAACAGTCGAGCCCGAACTGCCAAACCAGGTCTTCACTGGACCGGAAATAAGCATCCTGGGACCGGTTTCAGGATATCACCCCTTATCAGCCAGGGTAGCTTGAATCCAGAGGCACGGTGAGCCCAGGACCCACATCTTGGCATACCTGGCGCACCTCGGGCGAAAAATGCTGCCGCAACAAATGATGGATGGAATGCTGAATAAATCAAACATTCACCACTAGTCAAGAGATCTGGGATAAATCCATTATTCTTTTGCTCACCATGCCACACCAGTTTATTTTGTAATGTTGCTATGTGTGCCCTAATTGGCTAAGGCTATGCCCAGACAGAGGCCCCTTGCTCGCTGCACCACTGGGTTCAAGCTAGCCTTGCTGATAAGGAGTATTACCTCGAAACCGGTCCCGGGATGCTTTTTTCCGGTTCAGGCTGCACTGTTCCCAAGAGGAACAGGGTCAAGACTGCTTTGCATATGGCTGGGTCCAAACTGGGGTGACATGGCGAGAAAAATAATGATCGATTAAACCCAGGTCTGTGACTGGGGGTGAGTGTTTGAAAAGTTTCAACACTATGTCCATAATTTTATTTTGTGATAATACCATCCTTTGAAAACAACAGCTTCAATAAAGTGCGCTGCATAGTTAAGAATTCAGGGCAACAACAAAGCAGATGATTAATGGACACTCTCCTATAATGGTTAAAAATCATTTGCAAAGCCAATTGGTATCTTATTTGAGACTTATTGGCTTTTCTAATGCTTGCTGTCTTTAGTCCCTTTCGAGTATATACAGAACGGCTCCCTTTGACTTCTGCAATGAGCATATGGGTTGATGGCTGACAGTTACACTCAAAAGAATATGTATGTAAAAATACCCTCAGTGCGGACCTGCAAAGTACCTCTTCGCAGCTGACTGATATAAACCCTATGCGCTCCATTTTATACTCCATTTCCGCCACTACACTTTAAGAGCAGTGACCCAAGGCAGGACGCAAGCGCCATTTTGGTCACTCAAACATGACACCGCAATGATCCCACATAGGGCACGCTGCAAATACAATATCTTTCCAACTAGGCACTTCCGCACGATGTAGCATGCGACCCATCTCATCTGATAATGAACCTTGGTGCCTCGAAAAGATTATTAAGCGTATCAAGAGTATGAAACAAGGAGTAGGTGATGGTGAAAGGGGAGAAGAGCAGCCAGGTTCTTCCTGCAGAAGATGGTGCCCAGGTGGAAATTGTAGAATGTAAATGAAGGTAGGAAAGGTGCTCACTGCTGGAGACAAATATAGGGGGGAAAGACCTACATTCAGTTTGGTAGTTGATCTGAGCCTGCGCAGAAGGTCAGTAGTGAAGGAAGGCATGTTTATGCTAGGAGTATATTGCAGAGTGGGACTTAGATCAGTCTGTTGTTATTGATTTTATGTGCTGGGGGCATATTTCTGCAAGCAGATGACTGGTGGTAGGTATACTGACTGGAAAAGGATTGACTGCAACCGCGTGGGGCAAACAAGTGGGCCTTCTATGCTTCAGAGTCACTCAATGCAATATTACGCTCACGTGCCCTCCTATTTTCTTCCTCACATTTCAGGCCACCCGGCGGAAACAAGATTTACTGTGTTTTCTGATGAGTGGGGGGTGTCAGGAGTGTCAGGATTTGGCTGAATTGAGAGGGGCGCATCCCCATCAGAGGCCTCGAGGATTTCTTACATGTGTCGCTAATGGGTGACTTCTGCGGCTGGCCGAGGCTCCCGCAGGGGGCCACTAGATAGGTCAGCACTCTAGTGTTGCCTCAGCACCCCACACCCTCCGCCCCCTTCTGGGGCAGGGACTCTGGGTGGAGTCCCCCTAGCCAGCTTGCCTCACGCGAGGGCCATCACTTCCTGGGCGCCAGGTCTGGGGGATGGTATATATCCCTCCCCCACCATTTTGGCGCCCTCTTTTGCACGCCAGACACGCTGTCGGTTGGTCGTGCTGTGGGTTGCAGCGGGACTCGGTGCCCTGAGGTCATGCTTCAGTGCGTTAGAAGCGAGGTGATTGCTACCCCAGACGCCACCCCCTCTGTGGGTCCCACCACCCTGGCCATGGCCCGTTTGGGGCCCCGTCCCAGGAGCTACTTCTCAGGCCCGGCTCGCAGGGTTGTGGTGATGGATAGGGACGGGGGTAGTTTAGGGGAATGGGGCTCATGCCACAAGGCATCTCGCCGCGCAGCATTGTCCAGCAAACGAAGGAGTTTTGTCTAACTCCTCTCACCACCCTCGTGCATTGTCCCTCTCGGCTTCGGCATCCGCAGGGCTATAGAGTGGCGCTCGTGAAGCAGATTCGAGCTTGGTGGGCTCAGTATCCTGTACACCCAGAATAAATACGTCCCTTCATCGCTTCCCCGCATTGAGTCTGACGGCAGATCTCCGCAATGGGGCTCCCACTCCCTAGCACCCCGTTGATCTCCTCAGCACGGCCTCCCCGAATCTCTCGCAGTAGCTGTATCCCCTGCCTCAGCCATGCAGCTGCTGCACGTGCAGGCCGGCCGTGCAGGCGGCTTTGCGGATCTGGGCGGGTGATATGGGGAGGTCACTATCCAATGACCCTGTCATTACATTTCTCCGGACCCCCTTATCTCTGGGCCGGAGTTGGAAGTGAGGTTAGTCGTGCCCAAACCACCTCCTCAAGCGAGCACTGGTGCCCTGGGGGCGACCAGGGTGTGCAAGCCCTGGAGTGTCGGCCAGCTCGCGAGCCACGGCCTGGCACTCTGGTTGGAGGCGGCGGATTTTAACTGTTGAGAACCCTCGTTCCCGGCACTCCTCATGTCCCTACAATGGTCATGATGCTCCCGCAGTCCGGCACTGAGCAGCCAAAGAATTTGTCACTCCAAGTCCGGCGGCATACTTCAATGGCGATAGCAGGGAGCTTGCTTGGTTTTGGGGCCATGCTTTCTCCGCCTGGTAAGGCTTTCCTTGGCTTAGATATTCAGCACCTCATGGACTAGGAGGTGAACACTCTGAGCACCTACAAGAATTTTACTCTTACTACAATTTCTTTTTTCTTTGGATTTACCGAACAACTACGTGAGTGCAGCAGCCATCCCAACCACTCTCCTTCGGTTGGGCATCCCTCCTCCCCCCATCTGGCAAAGTTGGCATGACTATGCAGCGCCGTCGCATGAGGGGAAGGGGGCGATGTCTGGTCAGGGCACGGATATGTACAGGCAACCCTTAGTGTGATATGCCAATCGCTGGACGTCCTGCCTCCGCCTGATCCTATCTGGACTTGTCTGGTGGGCATCACACCGGTTCCAGAGGTGGGGCCCCCATCCTGCCAGCCCAAAACTCGGGTTGGGCTTATTTCTACCTCCCCACCTGGCGCGCTGGTGAGAACCAGAGCGCCACTATATTAGAGGACAGCGCGTGGGTCACCGCTTGTCGCGTTGGGCGCGCGGGCTACCACTGGTGTTTGCTTTCGTCGGAGCGGTCACACCTTACAGTGGCCCTGCTCACTTTTGACCCAGTGCTGAGTGGCCCATCTGGACAGATGCTTCGGGCTTGTGTCCTGATTACTCCCTTTAACACTAACAGACGGGGCTCAGCCAGGCTGGGAACGAGTTAAATAGGAACATGTCCCTAACATCGAAGGAGTATGCCCCTCCCCCTGTGTGGCCAAGGACAATATTTCAAAGTTTGTGAGGCTCGCGGGACAGGAAAGCCCTGGGATAATAATATCTGTAAAAAACTGCATGAACGAAGTTGCCCTTGTGCTGCTTCTGTGTCGACAAATTACAGAGCAGTTAATGGGTACACTGTTTCGAGATAGCTCGGGGTTGGAGTGTGCACTGCATGTATCAAGGTGGACTTGTAGGTATGTTTACCAGATACTACAGCTGCATTGCATTGAGGATGCAGTGCTTTGTTACCTTGGGTGAGCTCAACAATCTAATGTATTCCGATGGCACCTACGGTTAAAGCTGATAAATGTATTGAGGCCATCAAATCTAAGTTGACCACGTCACCGTCATCTAGACACCCACTGTCTCCAGTCAAGTACTTTAACCGGCAATTCACTCATACCTGGCCGATTTATCTCATTAATTTGGAAACGCTGTCCAGGACAACTGTGTGGCTGCACCCGGTTTAGAGTTGCCGCGGGTGCGGTCGTGTCACAGGGTTCGGAGATATGCGGGCGTCGAGTTGGCTGCGGTGGGGGTGAGCCATTATGCTGTCCCGCTTCAACACTAGATCCGACCGAGTGGGTGCCCAGGGCAGGGGCTTTGGGTTGTACAGAGAGCCTTGGCCCAGACTGATGCGCCGGGTATGTTGTTCAGGCCGGCCTCACTTGAACACTATCATGAAGTACGGAATAGGTGTGTACGCAAATACAACGTGGGCCGCGGTCATCGCTTAATTACTGCTTAACGATTGACGCTTGACACGCAGTCGTAGCTTGGACCTCAAGTGGAGCCTCGCGTCCGGGAGGGGGACATTGAGGCTGCTGCGGTCGAGGGCCGGTGTTCTGTTGTTTTCCATCCCGTCTGTGGGCGCCCCCCCTTCCTTCGGTGACAGCTGGTATTCAGCGTTTCCCTGCGCAGTGGGGGAGGGCTGCGTGCAAAGAGTGAGGGCATGCACAGCGTGTTACCCGGAGCAATGAGTGGGGTACCTACAGTGAGCGAGGACGGGACAATGTGGCGGGCCTGTGGGCGCTCTTTGGGGACATAGAGCGGTGAATCCATGGTGCATAGCTTTATATGGGGTGAGTGGTGATTTGATATGTATAGCTGAAACTCAAAGTTTTAGAAGGCGTCCTGGTTCGCAGGGGGAGAGGTAGTGTTGGGGTACAGCCCAGGTCCAGATAAAGTCTGGCTTCGGCTTCTAGTTTAAGTAATGTAGACCCTGAGTTCAGGATTCTTACATGACTCAATTTACAGATACAAATACAGAAGCTAGAGTAAGTGCTTGGCGGGGTGTCTGCCCGTCGGGTGTCTGCTACACATGGGAACCATTCCCATGTGGGGCCGCTACTTCTTTTGCCCTCAGGATTTAATATCACTCATCCTGATGTCCGCTGCTGGCTGTTTCCGCCACCTTTGCTTGGCCCACCAAATATAGGATTAAAGCAGACGGGCGAGTTGCCAAACTGGCTGTTCCTGCTGCTCGTGGGCGGCTACTGCAGTGCTGCTGCTTTTGAAGTCGGTTGTGGCACCCCAGGTGGGGCTGTCCCTTGCTGCTAGTTTTCCTCTTGCTCAGCTTTCTGCTTTTGCCCTGTGGATCGCCCCGCCGCTGTGGGTTGTCCCCACGTGCTCCTTCAAGTCTTGGCCTATTGTGCAGTGAGTTTGTCCTCGAATCCTTTCACTGTTCTTTTACGCTGCAGGTCGTGTTGCCCGTGTATGCTGTTCCCATGAACTCATTTCAGGCCTGGGTCTTAGTGTGTAATGAATATGAAAAGGATGTGCGGCAATGCCCGTGCATTTGCGTGCAGCCATTGGTTCAGCTGGGATGGCATTTATCCTGAGCGTATCGGTTGCATGTGGGGTTTGTTGTTGGAGGCCTGTGGCGCGTTTTCCGCAGATGTGGTGTGGGTTAATTATTTTGGCGTTGACCCTAAGCCCACATTTGGGTTTGCCGCCATTTCGGTCCAGGTTTACGCCGGGCACGCCACTCGGTGTGTTTTGTGAAGTGGCTGCCCGTGAATAGACCTCTCAATGTACCAGGCCCTTCACCAGGTGAGGGCCCAGGGACACGTGGGAGGCTGGAGACATCTGCTGCTGCAGGACAGGGACGCAGGCACATGTTCCACAAAAGCAATCAGCATGGCTTGGGCAAGTTGCGCCGCCATGGAGGAGGGATCGCTTATCCGGGCGTGCTCCTCAAAAACGCCGCCCCCTCCCCCTTTGTTTCCTCCTGGTCACGCCATCAGGCCATGTCGCGGGTGACCTGTGGTCCCTGGTCTCGCTGGATACGTTGTTGTCCCCCTGCTTTGTGTTACGGGGTGCCTTGAGCCCAGTGGCAGCATAGGTCATCGGTGATGTATGATGGTGAGTCTGAGACCCACATTGACATTATACTCTAATAAAGTTTTTGATAGTGTTGATGAACTCCCCAACACATTTAATCACTGAATACCCGTTCATTGTGTTCTGTGGAGGTAGCTGGCATGGGTAGGTTGGATATGCACCGTATCATTGTTTGTAAATATAGGGATGCAATGACATGTGCTGAATATGTAATGTAACTGGTGCTCATGTGTAGCGTTTCAATACCTTTGCATTCACATACACGTTACATTTGTGTAATTAATATGTATTTCTCAATGCGCATCAGATTAACGCTATAAATGGCAGATCGGTCAGGCTGTTCAGGGAGCAGAATACCTAGTAAATGCGCATGGTGTGCCAGTGACCGTTCTGAATGCCATTGTCATTGCCTGAGCAAGCTGGGTTGCCCTGCAGATTAGTTTTAACTCTTAAACAATCCTTAAAGCTCGCTCAGGGGTCCCTCTGCTCTGTTGGTGTCTTTTATATTGACCAGGTCCTTCTGGAACTCTTCACCGCTGTGTCCGGGACCGGGTGGAAGGTGTACACATCGCTTTCAGCACCTATGCTAAGCAAAGATTTAAGCTTAAAGTGTTGAGGGTGATATAATGTTCTGAAAGCCAGAAATGTCGCTTCAGTTATCTTATACAACTAACAAGCATTGTTAAGTCATTGGTACGGGCGTGTTGTAGGTGTAGTGTGGTCTTGTATTATTATCTGGAGGCAATGTCAGAAGCCGCAAAAAACTATCCAGCAGCACACTAAGCTTAGCACCAAACCAAAGCTTAGGCCTTTATGAGGAACATCTGCTGGCACCATATAGAAACAGGTCCAGATATACACTGGGGGCATTCATCTGCAACCAAGTGCAGGTTTCAGGTCACTTTAGTTAAGACATAGTCACCCGCGCTTTAGCCAGGGCAGCAGGCGGCTGGTGTGGTTGTCATCTAACAAGTGTGCAGCTGTGCAAAAAAGTTTGGTAAACACTACGTTAGAGCCATATGGCGACAGGGTATTATTGTCCATTCGGCATCCTCAATATTCAGGAAAGGACAGGATTTTGCACTGAATGTTCCAGTCTGGTTCCCACAGACTTGTCTGCCCCTGGGGTTATCCTTCTAGGGGTTAGAACCTGAGTCTTGAAGGGGCATCTTCTGCTCCGGTGTCCCAAAAACTTTAATTGTCTACGCTGGGGTAGGTGTACCATGAAGTGCCTGATTCCTACTTGAGTTTTCGCTAAGTTATGGGGTCAAACTAAGTGGGAGCATTAAGTCTACCGTCCTTAGGAAGCATCCAGCATTCAGTTATTCCAAGTAAGGCAGTTAGCGATAGATAAGTAGCAGCAACGGGGTAACAGACACTGGCTCTTCAGCAACATCGTGTCCCGGAGGCCCGCACGCAGCACAAACACAGAGCTTCAACCACAAGGGTGCAAAGTAGCAACAACTAGTAATCGGTTTAAGAGGTGTGTCTCTGGCCTTACAGCTGTGTGAAGCCACTTTCATTTAGAGTTACGCCCAGGTGAGAATTGGGTGCTCCTTTAGGTCTCATGACCAATGCGGTTTGTGGTATCTCCCAGCGGATCCACTGGAAGTGTACTGCAACTACTATGAAACTGGCAACCTGGGGTTCCGACACTGTTACCACGCTTGGTGGGGATGCGGTCAGCCAACATAGTGTGCTGCCGTCCCAATTAATGGGGTAACATGGTGTCAAGCACAATGGGCTACTATGTCAATAGACCATTTGGCATGTCCAATTTAAAAAAAAAAAACCTTACTTTAACGGAGCAGGTAATTTTCACCGCTGGGGATGCTCCGGGTTGGCAGTACCCCATGCCCATTGTCATACACTTCTAGTTATGAACACTCCTGTGCGTCATGATTTAGCAAGCATAGGGACTGCTCATAGGTTAAGTATAATCCTCGCCATAATAGCCGAAGTTGGCAGGCGGCGGTGGGAGCGGTTACCTAACTAGTGGGCTGCTGTCCCATAGCTGGGGCACACAGAGGTTCTAGCACAGACGGTGCTAGAAGGACGGCAGCTAGGTGAGATCAGCACATAGATGGGGCAATGTGAGCCGTGGTGTCTGCAATTGTCCCTCCCCGAGTTAGCACAGGGCTGGGTCAAGTGATGCAGTGGAACTTTCCCGCTTGAGCGTGAATAGTTCTTGGCACAACTTCACAGGCCAAAAGGGCCTTTTGTTCATCAGACACTAGCTGACCCAGGCTAACGTCAAGGGCTATTGGGATATAGATGTGGTCATCTATAACCAGTAAGGACGGTTCTCTGTCATCTAGATTTGCAGGAGGCTCTAGACAGGAGAGGTTGTGGGTAAGTTTATAGCTGTTTTGGTGGGGGGCTCTGGCGGTGACGGTGGCCACCTCCAGAGCTGTGGCGGAGTTACAGGGCGATCTGGAAGCAAATGGGTACAGAAGGGTCCCTCTGTGCGGCACCATAGGGGGTGCCAGTGCCAAGGCCCAGGAGCCTCATGGGAGGTTCTTGGAGAACCGTGTCGGCGCCCCGTTAGTCCTTCGGGCGGTTGTGGGCCTGAACAACCGGGGGTTTGCTATGCTACGCTCCGTGATCCGGGAAGAGGATCACCACAAGTGATCCGGGAAGAGGATCACCACAAGTGGCAGCACAGCTGGGGTTTGCCTCAGTGCTGCTTGGCTCTTCAGGCAGGCAGGCGGCCCAGTTGGTTTCCTGCCCTTGGATCGCCCGTAAGATAACCCACCATATTACATAACGGTGTATGTGATAAACCTGCAGCAACTTTACCCAAACAAAAAATTGTGTTGTGTGCTTATTTATTAGCATGTATGTTATGTTGGAGGAATGGAAAAGGGTGCCAATGACAATACTATGCAGCTGACCGAGACCCCCGCAGGGGGCTACTAGAGAATTCAGCACTCTAGTGTCGCCTGGGCACCCCACACCCTCCACCCCCTTTTGGGGCAGGGACTCTGGGTGGAGTCCCCTAGCCTGGTTGCGGCGCACGAAGGCCATCACTTCCTGGGTGCCAGGTCTGGGGGAGGGTATATATCCCTCCCCCACCATTTTGGAGCCCTCTTTTGTGCGCCGGACACACCGTCTCCCTCCCTACCGCTTACCCGGCGTGGTTTGTGGCAGGCAGGAGGCAGAGAATGTTGTAATGTTTTTCTTTTTCGCTGCAGGCGGAGTTACAGGGCGATCTGGAAGCAAATGGGTACAGAATGGTACCTCTGCGCGGCACCATAGGGGATGCCAGAGCCAAGGCCCAGGAGCCTCATGGGAGGTTCCTGGAGAACCGTGTCGGCACCCCGTTAGTCCTTCAGGCGGTTGTGGGCCTGAACAACCGGGGGTTTGCTATGCTATGCTCCGCCCTGAAAGTGGCGTGAGTCAGAAAGAACGGTACGTGAACCGGGAAGAGGATCACCACAAGTGGCAGCACAGATGGGGTTCGCCTCCGTGCTGCTTGGCTCACAAGGTGGGCAGGCGGCCCAGTTGGTTGCCTGCCCTTGGATCGCCCGTAACATAACCCCCCATATTACATAACGGTGTATGTAATAAACCTGCAGCAACTTTACCCAAACAAAGAATTGTGTTGTGTGCTTATTTATTGGCATGTATGTTATGTTGGAGGGGTGGAAAAGGATGCCAATGACGATGCTATTGCTAATGCATATTCCACGGGGGAGGGGGTCAATAAATAATACACTGCTGTAGAACCCTGGCCCGCTTTCCAATTAATCAGATTTTTTTGACTGTCATTGAATTCCATGGGTCCGGGTCTTTTTCAGAATGTAGAAGAAATACTCAGTGTGTATTCAGTTTACGTGAACTCACACAGTATTCCAGAATAAATGCCAAACTGGTTCCGTTTACAGGGCAGCTGTACACATGTAGTACAAGCAGCTACGAAAACACGGGGCTCCGAGGCCGTGACGCTCCTGTCCTTTTATAAACTCGCTACTACCCTTCACCCAAGACCCTAGTTCAACAACCCCGCAAGAAATCTGTGAAACCCGGCTGATCTACAAGGGGAAACTCTTTCAACGCCTACTACAAAGACCAAAAAGTGATTATGCACCCTATGTCGAAAGCACCGAGGTGCACTGGAACGGCAGAGGTGTACGGATGGGTCCACTGCCCAAAAAGTGTGTTTTGGTCATTGGGATATTAATTACATGGTCTAAAATGTCATTTGAAAATTACACTACCAGTGAGTAGTGGACACAGAGTGCATCATGTATCACATCGGAACGCTTGCTTCCCTGTAGGAATACCCTCCAATCGAATAACATACCCCCAGGCCCTCTCAGACCATGAATATCGTCAAGAGAGAGTGGAATCACAGAATGTTATATATTATATAACAATGCTATGTGACTGGAGTAGCTTGTGAAGAATGGTGAATGGGTCGAGCAACAAGCTACAGGTGGCGCTGTGCTGTACCAGCTATGAATGGCTATTGCAGTATACTGAAAATGTCATTCACTTTCAGCTAGAAACCCCTTCATTACTGTTTTATTTTTACCAAGCATTTTCCTTTTATTCTGCAGCAGTTTGCAGCTACCACGGAACTCAGTACATTAACACCTAAAACTAGCCATGCTGGTTAGTTGCCCTCTAAATAGCTGAAGGCACAAAATAATTATCAACACATTACTCTAGTAAGGTAGTGTAGTAAAGTTTGTGTGCGTTAAAAGATATGCTGTAATGCATTAACGCCCTAACTCTAATTCTCAAGCACTGAAATGCAAGGCATCACTTAAACGTAAGTTAATGTAATGCAGCAACTGGGTAAACTTCAATGCAGCAACAAACTTCACATACAATAATGAACCCTGCTCTCCGTCTCACTCTCGAATCCCTTCACCCTCGTGGTCTCCATTCAACACTGCCGCCCTCTCCCCGACCCACTACCCTCTTGCCATCCATCCTGCGCACCCCACGCTCCGCCTGTCCTCATCCCTCTGCCCTCCACCTCGCTGCCTCTCAGCGCCATCCTTCTGCCCTCTGCCACCCTCCTGCTCGCCTCTCACTCCTGACAAGCCAGGGCAACATCAGGACACGACCACGGATGGCACAAGGCAGAAGATGTCAAGGGTGAAACACACCAGTACATGTATGTAACCACAGCACAAGGGAAAGGCAATTCAACCATGGCCCTTGCAACCAGCCTGCTGCCCACAGACTCACAGATCACGCTTACAGGGGTAATCCAGGAGGTCACACAAAATATCACTTCCATCAAGGAAAACCCAAACTCTAGACAAGTCACTGCTGCACAACTCACACTGCGTCAATAGATCCATCAACTAGCGAACGGAGCAGTATACAGAAACAAGCCACGAACGCCCTTGTTAAAAGTGCGCACCAGTGTTTTAAAAGTGAAAGCAGCAACATAAAGCTTGGTCCCAGGGGGGCGCGCTTTAAAAGGGAAAGCGGCAAAATTAAGCTTGGTCGCGGAGGGCGGAGAGAACAAACAATCATCAATCTCTTGTCTTTTTGGGGCCATGTATTTCAAATTAGAAACACATGGTCCCATAAATATAAGAAAGTGCTTTGCGACATACGCAAAGCAGGCCACCGAGTCGGCTCGGAGGCGAAAGGGCGTCCACAGAAAACACTCATTTCCAATGACAGGCCACCGTTTAGCATAAACGGTGACGCCAGCCAACGGAAATGAGGGGCGGGCTTAAAGCCCTCTTCTGAAAGTCCTCTCTTACAAAATCTCTCGCGGAGGCGGAGCAGGGCTCTGCCCTGGAACGCCACGCAAGACCTAAAAACAGGTGCTGATCTCTATGAGTACTGCATCACTTCAACAAATGATGTTCTCCACAAGGATGATGACACTTTAACGCAGAGCAAAGGCTGTTATGCACCAGAGAGAGGCACCTGTGGTTCATACGGAAATTTTGAGCAGTTGTACGACTGCAAGACCATTTTGTTAGTAGTAGTATACCAAATTTATTTACGTCCTTTTGCAAGATTCAAAATTGCATTAAGCCATCTGGGGAAGGTCCTAATTATTCACAATGATTTGAGAATGTTGAAACAAAACAAATTGTTTTGGTCATATCTTTTTTTTTTACTTGTGGCACAGTACAGTACATTCTTGGTAGTGCATAAATCGTGAATTTCAATTTCTATTGATACCTAGTAAGACACTGTTGCATGCTGATGTCATATACCCATGTCCTCTTGGGTCTACATGTGGTTCCAGTGGTTTATACCGATGGTTCTGAACCAACATGACATACCTTCAGAGAACAGATGTCCTCCGCCAGTAAGACAGCTCTTCATCAAAGACCAAACGGCGCTCTCTACCAGCATGACATCACTTCAGTGTAGAGCCCTTATTCACCTGCATGACATCGTTTCATTGGGAAAAAAATGTATCCCAGAAGGATGACATTTATTCCGTGACAAACCAAAATCACTTTCGAGAAGTGTGACACTGCATCACTTAAGAACCAAGGTCCTTCTTTAGAGTTTGATGGAATGGATACTCCATCAGACATGGTGGAAGTCCAAGTGGATCATAGCTTTTGGCACCTGAAATAATGTGGGTGAAATAGGTATTGCAAAGATGAGATTTACAAACTTTGGTGTCCCAACTGTGCTTGAAAAACTGTTTTAAGTCCCACTGGATGAGAACTATGTGATCAACATGTGAATTGCATATCCTTCGGGGAGGGTTGGGCAAATATGTCTAGGCTATCAATAGTATGTCTGAATCACCTTGCCTCAGGTTGGACAAAGAACTTCCCCAAAAATTACCTTAGTACTGGCTCCTACCTGTGGATTTCACTCTCGTTTTTTAATAGTTAAACAACAATGATTTAGAACATAACTTAATTGAAAATTGTGCTTTGCAAACTTTTTATTGTGCAAATGTTCATCAATACTCAAGTATGCGTCATGCATTTTTTATAGCAATAAAATACTTATTCGTTTCTGAAGTTAGGAAGGTATAACCAAATGGGAGATAGTGTGTGCTGGGTCTGGGTTAGTTAGGAGCACAGGTTTGGATATCGTGCATGTTTTCTTGTATTATGATTAACCGACAGTAAAGTTTTATCTGATAGAAAGGCAAAATAGTTTGGAGAAGTACTGCTTTGCATTTTAACAGCCTCTCTACACTAGAAATAATAAGTGTGCTTATTATAAGTTTTAATCACTTCAATTTGTTCAAGCATATGGATAAACTTTTCTTCTATTGGTAATAAATATATGTTGCAAGCGTTTCACGCAATGCTATCCCGCACTCGAGGCAGTGGGAGGAACAGCCAATTCGTTAAATTGTATTATCTTAGACAATAGTTTTTAATATTCAGCCTGCGCACTTCAATGCTGTACTCTCAACAATTTACACTGGCATTTTCTCTTGGCCCTGAAACCATTGGAGGTGGCCACACGACATAAGGGGATTGAGGTTACAAGGACAGCGGTGGGTGGCCATGAGGTGTTAGTCTGTAATAAAAATATTTGTATGACCCTCTCCAGACAATTCGCAGAGAGACTTATGGCGCTGATATACTGATTCACTCGTTTTTCTGGGTATTGTATTAACTCAGGGGTTCTTAACCTGTGATCCGAGGACCCCAGGGAATCCGCAAGGCCTGCTCAGGTGGTCCGCATCCGTTTTACAAAATTAAATAATATTAGATTTAATAACTTAATAAAAGTATATAAATTGAACATTTGAAAATATATTTTATAGTGAATTAAACAAGATATTTCAATATTTGAGCATTTGTTTAGTGTATGCTTGTTTCTTTATCTCTGCAATCTGTTTGGAGTTTCAAATCACATAAATTGCTCAGGCTGGGGGTCCCCGGCCTCCAAAAATGACTCAGTGGGGTCTCTGGATTCCAGTAATGTTTTAATGGGGGAACACAAGTCAAAAGGTTCAGAACCGCTGCATTAACTGGACTAAATGTGAACGTCTTCACTTCAACAGTGCCTACATCCCTAGGGGACACGCCCTTTCAGTGGAAAAAAAGACACCTTAAATACTTGGGCTTGCTGGTCGCTAGAGGTCTAGAGGATATGGTTCAGGATAATCTCATCCCACTAATGGAAACAACTGCTGCTGAGTTTAGAAAATGGGGAAAATGTAAGCGTTCCTTGTGGGGGAGGGTGCAAGTAGTAAAAATGACAGTAGCATCCAGATTTAATTTATATTTTTGGCATGCTACCTCTACCAATCCCTTGGACCCTCCTACGCCAAATAAATAAAAGTATATATTTGTTACTTTGGGGTGAGGGAGGATTAAACCATGGCTACATAGCTCGAAACTATAAGCCACTTTGAATGCGGACAGACTAAGATTTTCCAATGTGCAGTGTTATTGGCTTGCACACCAGCTAGCCCACTCTGTCTATATGACCAAAACATTCAGGGAAACGCCCCGATGGATCACCCTGGAACAACACATACTAAGAGTGGAGGGAGGTTTAGTGATATACTACACTGTGTCACTGAATTGGTTGAAGGCAGGAAATTCGGTCATACAATCCTCTCTGATGGGAGTGGAGAGTATCTGTGGGGAGCCTGAACTCATTAACTACAGACTGAACCAAAGTTGGGAAGTTCATCCTGGACCTAGATTCACCATCCCTTGGAGCGGAAACTGTGCCCCCCTGTGAAGCATCCTTCTGCCTTCGTGCATTGCCCACGTTTTTCCCTTTCTGAGGATAGGGATATGATCGAATAATGTGATGTGAACCTGCAGCCTGGATTTCATCTTTCAACGGAAAACTTGATAAAAAGCATTGTATATAATTATAGCTTAGGAAAAAAAAAAAATAATAAAAAAATAAAAAAAATTTGTATACTGTTGATGGTTTGAAAAAACTATTGAAGAACCTCCATGTATCTATTTGCGCCGTGACGAAGGATTGGATAATATCGGTCCTGTTCCGAAACGCGCGTCGGCGCTTGTTGTTTTGCTGTTTTGTTGTCTTTTTCTTTTTGTATGCCATTTTTTAATGATGTATATATAGGAATGTTTTTCTTTTGTGATGTGTGTGTGATTTTGTAAATATTGTTGAGTGGTATGATTGATGATGGTCTGATTGAGTGTGATTGATGACTATATTGAAGTGGTGAGTGGGCAGGCTGCAATTTTGTGTTCGAAATGTAAATAGAGTCTGTATATACATTTATGACTTTATTGTTATTAGATTGGATTTATAAATGAAAAGAATTTTTTCTAGAAAATAAATAGACATATGATTTTCAAATAAACAAGCCTTGTGTGGGACAATGATGATGTTTTGAATTATAGATTAGAGCGTGTGCCTTTCTTTATATTTGAACCTAGGGGAGGTTCTCCTGTTCTTGATTCGGGAGTGGAAAGAGCCCATGCATTGGTGGGGGTTTCTGAATTTGTGCACGCGAGCACCCCCTCTGTGGCACAATGCACGGTCAAGGTGGTGCAAACGGAGGTCAGCTGGTCAGCCTCAATAAGGTGTTATCATTAGGTGTCTGACGAACGTGATTAGAAATGGAGAGAGCAAATCCTTTAAGGACCTGCAGGGTGACTTTGGTTTTCCAGCCACACAAGCCTGGAGATACACACAAATAAAGAGTGCCCAGAACATGGCACTGCGGAGGCCTCCACAGGAAATCCTATACACAAATACATAAACATGTGGAAAAACTTTGGGGGCACCATTTCGGGGCTTTAATCTCTCCCCATTGACACGAATTACTCCTCTGAATCGGCTATGGAGCTATGTTGGTGGTGTGAAACCCGACTTACAATCGGGTTTGATGATGAAGACTGGGAAGAACTGATGACTGATCATAGCAGGGATTTGAGGAAATCCGGGTGAAATAGAGCCACTTTAAGATTCTACATAGATGGCACTGGACCCCGGCAAGGCAACACAGGGCCAAACTGAGTTTACAGTCATGCTGTTGGCGGGGCAGGAGGGAGGAAGGACATCATACATGTCCTACGGGAATGTGAGAAGACTCCAGGCAGCAAATACATTCCACTATACGCCACCCTGGGGAAGCTCCTGATGCTTCAAGCGCAGAGTTCTTCTCCATGATTTCCCTACGCTACCCACTCTGACATCCCATGTAAAGTATTGGATATGCACGGCACTAGCAAGAGCAGAAGAGGGGATATTGAGATTTTGGAAGACAGAAAAAGTTCCATCCCACAGGCAAAGGTTTGAAGACATGTACAAAGCTGTGTGTTTTGAACAACTAATATATAGACTCAACGATCATGTACAAAAATTTGAGGAGATCTGAGGCACTTTACTGAATCGGTGCATGAGAGAAGGAAGGAGGAGGACGTAAGGGGGAGGTTGGACTGAGCTACTGGGAGGGATGGCGCTCCTAATGTGGGAGAGGGGGATGTGTGGAAAGGTGTGGGAAAGGGATATGTTTCAGTGTCAAGCTCCTAAATTCAAACGGTGGACAAAGGCTTTACAAGGGATTCATATCTTGTGACCAGTAAATATTGATGTGTTAGTTTGCAATTGCTTTGTTGCAAATAATAAACAATGATTATTAAAAGTAAAAAGTCACAAGGCTCACTAAATCTATCATCCCTGAAAGTGGAGTGTCCAACACTGGTCCACTAGGGATAGTAGATTTTTAGGATTTGTATACGAGATACGTTTAAATAAATTTACTCCTCATGTAAACCATTTACATAGATGTTATCTTGAACATTTGTCATGGATCTGGCCCTTTCAAGTTTGAAACCCAGCCGCGGTCCGTGCAGGTAACATCGGTGAGGCGGTAGGGGCGGATAAGGGGCGATTTCGAGGGACGATGCAGAGGGAAAATTAAATAAATAATTAATTTTCCCTTTACATCGGCCCTCGAAATCCCCCCTTACATGGTCCCATCGCTGTTACCTGCACGGACCGCGGCTGGAAACCCAGCATGTTCAGTAAAGTACGAAGCCTGGCTTCTTTTATTTATACATTCAAAGTACATCATCTTCAGACTGCTTATAATACGAGTTTATTGATTAATCAGTCACTGTCCTTTGACACTCAAATCACGCACATCTCCTGTGATGTGTAATTCCAGTCATATCCCCCACAGATGCTGGAGCAAAGTCACCACAGACCAGCTAACCACATCGCTGAGCCAGAACCCACCCGCCGACACCCCAGACACCAACAACGCAGCCCAGAACCTCGCACAGTGAATCACCAACTGCGCCGACGACCTCGCTCCTCTTAAGAACCCCCCAGGCAAGATCAGCAACAGGAAAATCACATGGTTCACCAACGCCCTCAAAAACTCAAAGAAATCCTGCCGAACTCTCGAAAAAGCCTGGCGCCACGAAAGGACGAAAGAAAATATGACAGCCCTCAAGAATGCCACCTGCGAACACCACCAGCTGATCCGCACCACCAAAAGGACATCGTTCAAAGAGCGGCTGGACAACAACACCAACAACAGAACTCTTTAACATCGTTAAGGAGCTTTTCAACCCCAGAGCCAGCAACAACGACATCGCAAGACCTCTGCAACTCCCTCGCCACATTCTTCTACCGCAAGATCGCAGACATACACGACAGCTTCATACACGCCCACCTCCAGCCACCGAACCGACAATCACTCCCACCACCCTCAGCACCTGGACCCCCGTCAGCACTGTAGACACCACCCACGTCATGAACTCCATCCACTTTGGCTCTCCCTCGCACCCATGCCCTCTCCACATCTTCAACAAAGGCGACGCCATCATCGCACCCCACCTCCGGAACATCATTAACAACTCCTTTGCGTCAGCCACCTTCCCAGAAAGCTGGAAGCACGTAGAGATCAATGCCCTTCTTCAGAAACCCACAGCCGACCCAAAATACCTCAAGAACTTCCGCCCCATCTCTCTCCTTCCCTTCCCGGCTAAAGTCATCGAGAAGACCGTGAACAAACAACTGACTGCATTCCTCGAAACAAACATCGCACTCGACCCATCCCAATCCGGATTTCGAGCCAACCACAGCACCGAGACCGCCCTCATCACAGCCACCGACGTCATCAGAACCCGGATGGACAACAGGAAAACAACCGCTCTCATCCTCCTAGACCTCTCGGCCGCCTTCGACACCGTCTGCCACCGCACCCTAATAACCCGCCTACACAACACTGGAATCCATGGAAAAGCCCTGGACTGGATCACCTTGTTCCTCTCCAACAGAACCCAGAGAGTACGCCCCCCCCTTCCGCTCCACAGCCACCAAGATCATCTGCGGCGTACCCCAAGGCTCCTCGCTCAGCCCAACCCTCTTCCATATCTACATGAGCCCCCTCGCCGCCATCGCACGCAAACGCAACCTCAACATCATCTCCTACGCCGACGACACCCAACTGATACTCTCCCTCACCAAAGACCCAGACACCGCCAAAATCAACCTCCAGGAAGGAATGAAGGACGTCGCGGAATGGATGAAGCTCAGCCGTCTGAAACTGAACTTAGACAAAACGGAAGTACTCATCCTCGGACAATCCCCATCCGCCTGGGAAAACTCCTGGTGGCCCACAGCGCTGGGCACAGCACCTACACCCACAGACCAGGCACGCAACCTGGGATTCTTCCTGGACTCCTCCCTCACGATGACCAAACAAGTCAACGCCCTCTCCTCTTCATGTTTCAACACCCTGCCCATGCTCCGAAAGATCTTCCGGTGGATCCCCACCGAAACCAGAAAGACCGTCACCCAGGCACGCGTTACTAGCCGACTGGACTATGGGAACGCCCTGTACGCAGGAACCACAGCCAAACTCCAGAAACGACTGCAGCGAATACAGAACACCTCTGCACGACTCATCCTCAACATCCATTGCCACAGCCACATAACTCCCCACCTGAGAAACCTGCACTGGCTCCCCGTCAGCAAGAGGATCACGTTCAGGCTCCTCACCCACGGACACAAAGCGCTCCACACATAGGCCCCGAATACCTCAACAACCGCCTCTCGTTCTACACTCCCACCCGCCAGCTCCGCTCCGCCAGCCTCGCCCTCGTCCCACAGATCCTCAAAACCACAACCGGAGGAAGATTGTTCTCCTACCTGGCCGCCAAGACATGGAACTCCCTCCCTGCACACCTTCGACTGACCCAGGACCATCTCACCTTCAGGAAGTACCTCAAGACCTGGCTATTCCAGCAGTAAACGACACCCCCCCCCCCCCTTCACGCCTTGAGCCCCTCACGTGTGAGCAGCGCGCTCTATAAATGGATTGATTGATTGATTGATTGATTAGGAAATTCCACTGCATTCGAAATATTGCTGTCAACTCAATGTACACAGTCATACTCTCTAACCTATTTAATGTGGCTCAGGCCTTTATGCTGCTTTCCCCACTGATTCTAATTTCCCTCCGCTCCATTATGATACGGTGTGAAAATAATGTTTCTATTAGAAGTACTGTAAAGAAATTGAACAAATTGGTTATAACTGTGTTTATTTCTAATCTAAAGGTCCTTTCTCAGGAGGAGAGGCAGAGCCGAGCTGCAAGATGGACGCTTGGCAAAGTGGCTCTGCCGGCCTTTGTTTGAGGCGTAGATTATGGGCTGTCTCTACAGTGGAGTCAGTCTCATGTAGTTTCTGAAGCGCTATCAGTTCCGCTTCCAGCGCCTCTAGTCGCTCTTCATTGCCCGTCTGTCCCCCGTGATGGAAGAAATAGCCTGCCCCCGCAGCACCGTCTTGAAAGCCTCCCACAGGATGCCAGGAGATTGCACTGAACCCGAGTTATCGTGAAAATATTGCTTTGTGCCTGTAACAATATCTTTTCTGATCGAAGGAATCTGCAAATCGCCTGGGGAAATGGGAAAGATTCGTTTACGCACTTTGGTGTAGGAGGTGTAGGTTAAATTGACAGGCGAGTGATCTGAGATACCCGTCGGCCGTATCTCTATGTCAGTCAAGTAAGGGAGACTGTCCGCGGAAACAAAAAAATAGTCAATACGTGAGAGACTATTATGTGCCCCCGACTGAAAAGTATATCCACGTTCCCCGGGGTGTCTGTATCTCCATCCGTCTACCAGCCCCAATGCGTCCAAGAACCCACTCATACGTGAGTTACCCGCCCCTCATGACTGCATTGAAATCTCCCCCCACAATAAGTTCACCTTCAGGTAGATCCAATAAGAATGCACTAAGAGCTGGAAGGGTCACCGAGTGGAGGGCAGGAGGAGCATACACGGAAACAATATTGAACCGTTTCCCCTCCCACTGGCACGTTATGGCAGCAAACATCCCAAGGGACTCCTCCCGTACCTGATGTACAATTAAAGGAAATCGTTTCCGTACTAGGATGCCAACCCCTCTGGAGTCCGTGGAGAATTCTGAGTGCGCTACCATTTTGTACCCCCAGCGGTCCAGGGCCTTGCAAGTCGATCCCACCAAGTGTGTTTCCTGAAGCAATGCTATAGCCGGTGCTGTGCGCCTCAAGTACTGTAATACCAATCACTGTTTAATCTTATCTCCCAGCCCATGTACATTCCAAGTAACAACGGTCATCGGGGACACAGGGGTCAACGAGGGGGCATTAGCAGAAACATCAGTGCACATCAATTCCTGGTCCTCCATTACCATTATTGTAGTTGTCCAAACCGTTCTCGTCATCACACATCCCACCAATCAAAGCAAGTGGTTGCAGCCCAAAACTAAAACTTGAAACATAACTAAAAAAAAAAACACAATCCCACCCCACAATCCTAAACCTTACTAAATACCCTTCCCGCAACCCCCAAAGAACGCCCCTCCCTCTCCCGCTCACCCCCTCCCTGCTCCCCTGCCTGTGGATGTAGAACGACCCACCCCCCAAAATGGCAGAGTGCCTCTACCCCTCCCAACTATGCTTAAGCGCAAAAGGGGGGACCGAGCTCTCGGCCCCTGGCGATCAATACTGTTGACAATACAACACAGCCCAAAAACCAAGGAGACGCCCCTAATAATCCTCATAACATGTCTAAGCAATCAATAAATCAAACACATTACACTCCATTACTACTGCAAAGCTAATCCCCACCTAGGGATCTCATACGGACAAGTTCTTCCACTGACCCCCCCTCCCACTCCACCCGCTGTCTGCCAGGTTATCATGTCCTGCAGCCAATCAGGAAGCTGTTTCATTCTTGTTCGTCAAGAAAACTGGGTTCCGTTGCAGCTCCCTCCGCCGCCTGGCCTGGACCATCACCGTTCCGTCGCCCTGCTCTGTCACGACGATTACCCCTGCGGCCTTCAATGGTGGTCCAACCCTCCAGCCACTCCCATGCCGCGTCCGGTGAGTCGAAGAACCAGGGTTTGCCATCCCATTCCACTCTCAACTTGGCCGGGAAGAGCATCGCATACTTCATGTCCTTGTTACGCAGCTCCCGCTTGACCGCTTGAAAACTTCTCCTCTGCGCTTGGACTCTGGCCGTAAAGTCGGGGAAAAAAGACACCTCATAGTTGTCAATTTTGAGTGGAGGGCCGGATCTGGAACACTGCAAAATACTGTCCCTGTCTCTGAAGTTAAAGACCCTGGCGATGATCGGCCGTGGCGGGGCACCAGGCTTGGGCCGGCCGCCTGGCACCCCGTGTGCCCTCTCTATGGAAAAGTAACTGGATAGCGCCTTGGGCTTTAGGTGTTTAGTGATTAGGTCTTCCACATAGAGATCAGCCGCGGGCTCCTCCGTTTTTTCCGGAACTCCCAAGATCCTGATATTGTTTCGGCGGGCCCTCCCTTCATAATCGTCCAGCTGTTGCGCCATTCTGACCTGTCGTTTCTCCATGTCCGCCATTTGACGTTGAAGCTCTGAGGTGTCATCACGTAGGGCCGTCGTCGTTATCTTCAGCTCCTGCACTCTCTCGTTCATCTGTTTAAAGTCCGCTCTAAGCAAGGAAACCTCCACCGTGACTGAGTCCATGGAGGTACGCATTCCCCCGATGGCCGCCAAAACATCACGGAGCATCGGTTCCTGCTCGCCTGGCTGGGTTTCCTCAGGCGCACCCTTGTACGATCTCGGCGAGTCACCTTTATCTCCTCCCTTGGACCACGCGAACTTAGACAGTCGCCCCTCGGCATTGCCTCTGGAGCCCCTGCCCCCTGTCGCCATTCTCGAAGTCGTCCGCTGTCAACTCGCCACCCTGAAAGGATAAGTACACTGGCCAGTCCCGGCTCTCCAATACCCCGCAGCGACTCAGGTAATCTGCGTGAGAAAAGGGGGGTGAGGGGCACCACCAGGTCCTCACAAAATGGCACAAGGCACCCCAGGGGGTCCCCCAAGTGAAGCAGCTCAAGTGGCAGCCTACAATACGATCCTCAGGGCCCGGGCCCCCTTTCACTGCCACCAAGTCGGGTAAAGCAGCCGGGGCATCAGGCCGGGGAGGGGGGGAGGGGCCAGAGCAGCGCGCCCCGTAATTTATTTCTGCGCGAGAAGGGATATAGAGCAATCAAGAGGGCCCTCCAACAGGCCCTCGGGGCCCTGCACAGAGACCCAAAATCCACCAAGGCGTTGGCGCAGTCCAGCTCCTCCTCCGCCCAGTCGTGGACAGTAAGTAGCCAAGGTCTGTCCCTACAATGTCCCTTCAGGAAAGACCCCGATTCACCATGGCTGCCCGGCCACAGAGCTCACCCCAATCAATATAGGGACATGTCAAGGGGGATCGGGAAACTGCGCCGCCTTCAGTGTTGCCTCCTTCCTTCTTTCCTCGTTCTATGGCCTTCAGTCCCCTCCTTTCATTTTCATTTCCCTTTGTCCAGAGTCCCCTTCCGTCAGGCAGCAGGACCCTCGGCCAGCAAGCACTTCCAGACAAAAAAAGGGGGGGGCACTCCCCACCACCCCCTGCAGCAGCAGTGGGGGTTTCACCAGAACAGCGGTGCTCTCGCCGCACTCGCCCGGCTCCCGGGGGGGGGGGGGGCGCACACAGTCTATAGGCCCAAAAACCGGGGCCTGGATTTTCGAGGTGCCTGGTCCGGGGCCTCCGTCGTCAGCAGCGCCGCAGCAGGGACAGGAAAGGCCGCCTCCGCTGACCACGACTCCTCACCCGTCTCCTCCGCTCCGTAGCTGCCGCCGGCCCAGCCACCTCAGAGGCGCCGCCGAGCTTCAAGTGCCATAGCGGGCGCGCCCTCCACCGCGGCCTGCTCCTCGGGCCGCCGCCGCCATTTACGAAACTCGGCCCCGGGAACCGCCTCCGTGGAACTCCATCGCCTCGGGAGCAGAGGCGTCCGTCACCAGATCGCGGCCAGGTGGGGGTGTCAGGGTAGTCTCTTACGCTTCATCGCCCGCTTTTTGGTTGGACATATGGGCTATGGCATGTTGATAATGCTTCAGTAATGCCACGGGATCACCCTGATTGTGACTGTTCATTCAAGATTCAGCCTGATGTTGTTATATTTATAGATCGATTTTCAGAGATCTGTGTTCCAGGTAAAGAAACAGCTGTGGATAAGTATTTGGTCCTGTTTAAGGGCTGTTTCGTTCTTAAGCAGTACATCCCTAACAGGAGGGCAAGTTATGGTATTAAGATGTATATGCTGCCTGAGAGAAGTTCTGGATATGTCTATAATTTCAGGTTGTACACTGGTAGAGATTCTTCTACTGACTACCCTGGTTGCCGTCCACTTTTGGAGTCAGTGAGAACATTTTGTGGGAAATTGGTAGAGGACTTTTTAACAAACGTCACCATTTATACGTAGATAATTTCTACAATGGTGAGCAATCGTTCAAGGAATTGTTCAAAGTGGACATTGTTGCATATGGCACAATCCACTTTGATCGAAAGGAACCCTAAAGAGTTTGTATGTACAAAAAACTTCAGAGGGGACAGTGTAGTGCCTTGTGTAATGATGACATTCTAGCTGTGAAATTTACAGACAGAAGAGAGGGCTACATGCTGACTACCATTCATGATGAAAGTGCTGCATCTGTGACTGGGGTCAAGTTGCTGAAGTTCTCAAACCTGTGTGCATTTAAGACTACCATAAGCACATGGGTGGTGTAGATAGAGTAGATCAGAGGTTGGAGCCTAAGAGTGCTGTTCGCAAGTCATACATTTGGTATAACAAGTTGGCTATCCATTTGCTTCATTTGGCAACTTTCAATGCTTTTGTTGTATTCAAGGATTGTTCTCCAGATTCAGATGATTTTTCTTCAGTTTCAGCAGTCTATCATAGGCAGTCTTGTTGTAATGGAGCATTCAAGTGTTCCTAGAGTTGAAGTGGTGGAGGATGGGGCTAGATTAAAAGATAACCAGAGGAGGAGTTGGCCTAACGGCTAGGGCGCTCGACCTCGGACCTGGAGGAACTTGGTTCGAGTCTCCGTAACGACGCCAAAACCTCTGTGATTCTGGGCAAATCACTTAATCTCCCCGTGCCTAAAATGAAAGTAACTGGAAAACGTACAAATGTAACGTAACTGGAAAAATATGTAAAGCGCTATGATACCTGATTCGGTTCGGGTCTAGTTCGCTCTATATAAAACTCTGCAAAAACAAAAACAACAAAAAAAAAAACTGGTTACATTTCTCCCATACCCAAAAAACACTTTCTTTGTAAGAGATGTAGAGTCTGTGTCCGAAGAGGCGTGTGGAAGGGGAATCAAGTGTGCTGCCCTGAATGTCCTTCTAATACTGTGCTATTTGTGCCTGCATGTTTTAAATCATACCACACACAACTGAAGTATTGGGAGGAACCATGAGAATAAAGGTGAACTGACTGGTCTGTATCATTTAATTTTTTTTGTTTAGTTTCACGGTTGGCAGTAGTTTGATTTATTTAGAGCTATTGTGTTTGAAGTCATAGTTAGTTTTTCATCTCCTACCAATTGGTTTGTTTTCTTTTTTTTAAATGATGGCAGTGTGTGTGGACCAAGGCTTGGCTGACGGTGTGTGTGGATTGGCGCATGGCTGGTGGTGTGGATGGACTGGCATTTGGCTGGTGGCGTGTGTGAGCTGGAATTTGATTGGAGGTGTTTGTGTGTGTAGTAAATTACTACTAGTCAATACGCATGCATCATATTAGCACTGTCATCCTTAGGGTGGTCTTCCCTCAAACGTTTTGCCTACTTACCTCCTCTTTTTGCTGATTCTTTTTGTTGGCCTTGGACTCTGAGCACTTCACCACTGCTGATCATTGATAAGGGGCATGTGCTTCTCCCCTAAACATGGTAACATTGTTGTGTACCCAATTGACATATTTAATTTACGTGTAAGCCCCTTGTAAAGTGGTATACCATAAGTCCAGGGCCTGTAAATTAAATTCTGCTAGTGGGCCTAAAGCACTGATTGTGCCAATCACACAAATAGTCTTTCAAACCTGTCTCAGTTCTGCCATTGCAGGGCCTGTGTGTTCAGTTTACTCCCACTTTGACTTGGCATTCTGTCACAACAGAGAATGGTTAACCACTAACCTTGAAAGCCGGATACAGCGGAAGTGACGGAAGATGTCAGATAACCTTTTCCCCTTGTATGGAATCACCTGCGAGCATATATATATACCCACTCCGTAGGTCACACCACAGTAGGAGAAAGGGAAATAGGGACAAACTAAACAATAAAGGTGCAGCAGCAAAAACACTCAATAGAGTGATGTTCTGGAGTTGTAGATCTCACTCCTATGGTTGTCCCATGTTCCCTGTAAGTGAGACACAACACAACACACGAGTCACCGCCCTTAGTAACTATAATATATCAATTTTGTGATGCACTTACAGTTAACACTGCATCACGTATCCAGATTAACAAAGGCACAAAAGGTAAAAATAAGAAAAGAAATTAAAGCATAATTTCACCACTGTGTCCAAATGTTAAGTACACTACTTGGCAAGAGACACTGATTATACTATCCAGCAAGAAGCCACTGTCGAGGTACTTATCTTAAGCCAGACACTCCTCTGGTAGCTATGAATATTGGGGAGTCTTTTAGATATAACACGCGGTTCCAGCCTGTGTGTGGCAAACAACCCAAAATAAAGGAAACAATATAAGGAAAGACACTCCGAGCCTCTCAGCGGCTCTTGAAGGATTTCCTGAGCCTTTCTTGGCTCTTAATCGCACTCCAGCGCTTTTTCACGGTTTCGGCGTGGCCCCAGGGAGACACGTTGTCATGCGCTTCAGCGCGAAGAATCATTCAGGCACAATCTGCTGCACAGAGCCTGTCACGGTACATTAACGTGCTCCAGAGTGAGGTTACTGAAACAGGTTAGTAGACAGGGGGGAAATGCAGATTGCGCTCCAGCGCAAGCACAAGCAGAAACTTGCTCGAGGCAATTTCCCTGGCATCCAGGAAAAGTCCCTTGCAGCAAGAGGAGAAGTGGGCTTGAGAGTTCCAGGCAGAAGTATGATAGCAAGCATGGAAGGAAACAACCTTCCAGGCAAAACGCCGGATTTCAGGTGACAAGCACCGGGTTGTTTGTGGGTGGTGTTTAAGTAGAGTGAGAGAGGTAGGACAAATAAGTACTCCCTTTGCCTTATGGGAGATGTAGTTTCATGTAATTCACACTTTGTTTCTCCTCATACATTCACGTGGGCATTCTACAGTGTAACCCCCTCTCTACCTATGCCTAAACGTGATACAATCAAAACCCTTGGCCAAGTCTTAAACACATATGGCAGGGTATTGTGTAAGTAAAAGGTAGAACATGCACTTTTTAAGTTTAGCATGTCCTGGTAAAGACAAACAGCTACATTCATTTTTCACTACTGTGAAGCCTACTCCTCTCAAAGGCTAACAGTGGGAATTCCTTAATACAGTTTTAAGCTGTAATTCCTGATCAGAAAGGCGTAGCTGTATCATGTTTTATATCTTAGGAATGGTAATTATAAATCTTCTTTAATGGCAAGGTTGGGTTTATATTTTAGAAATGCTACTTTTAGAAAGTGAACATTTCTCTGCTCTTACTGCTTTGTGTGCCTGCAGCATGTCTCCAGTACACGTCTGGGGTGGATGACAGCTACAGTTTGTGCATTCCCTCTAGACAGCCACAAACACAGGAAGGGTAGGTGTCCTAGAGAACTCATCTGCATTTATTTGGATTCTGATATCTCTTCCTGGGCAGTAAGAGAGAGTGGGCTGACACTTACACCTGAAGAGGTAGTGTTCTGTTTCCCACACAAAGGACTGATTACCCCCTGCTATTTGTCTGGAGTCAGGGCTGGGACTGTGCGCACTTCAAAGAGCCTTCTTTGAACTACTGTGGCTCTGACCCTACCTAGACAGTAAACTACTGAGCTGTGAAGACCTCTGCCAGAAGTAAAGACTGCTGTGCTAAAAGGATTGCTAATCTGCTTGACTGCTGCACTGGAAGAACTGACTTTCTACACTGCTGTGGTGCCTTGCTGCCTACTGAATTCTCCCCTGCGGAGGACAAGGACTGGACCCATCTCACTTGAACCAACAGGGACTCAAAGGACTTCCTGGCTTGCTGCCTGTTCTGAACTCTCAGGGCCTATAAAGACTTCCTTCAACCTTTTAACAGCACCTGGACACTGCACTCTGTGAGCCCATCCCTGCCAAGGGTCCAGTCCCGGGCCCTTGAATGGTGATATCTGCTGTGCTGCTCCGATGCATCGACTACTTTGCACCAATTCGAAACAACGCATCACTTGACGACTCTGCTGCATCGGACAGCACAGCTCGACGACGATGTGCTACGTGGCTCGACGTCAATGCAACCCCCGCATCATAAATGGGTTAGTCACCGAAGCCTTCATCAACTGCAAAAATCTGATCCAATACATTGCCTGCATCCATGGGATCAATGACAACGCATCGCTTCCTCTGCTCCTCGCATCGAGTCTTTAGTGCTGACGCTTCCTCCATCCAAGGTTCTTTTTCAGCAGGACCTGAGTGAGTCCTGTAGCCAGCCTGCCCTCCATCATGGTCAGCCTGAACTTTGGATTTACCCCGGTCTAGCCCAGATGTCCCCAGTTTGCACTTTTGACTCTAAGCATTATATTTAAATGTAATCTTTAAAAATTCTGACGCCTCACCTGCATCCATGGGTTCAATGAAGACGCATCGCTTCCTCTACTCCTTGAACCGAGTCTTCGATGTCAACACTTCTTGCATCCAAGGTACTTTTCAGCGCGACCTGAGTGAGTCCTGAAGCCAGCCTGCCCTTCATCGTGGTCAGCCTGAACTTTGGATTTACCCCGGGCTAGCATGCCCAGATGTTCATAGTTGGTGCTTCATGTCTCTAAGCACTTTAATTTGATTTACTCTTTAAAAAGTAATAACTCTGGTTCTACATATTGGATTTTTGTCATTTTGGTCTAGAGTGGTGGTTACAGCTTGTACAGAGTGCATACTCTGAGAACCAGAAACCCTTTTTCTAACACACTGCCAACCAAATGCCAGTCCACATACTCCGTCAGCTGCCAGGCAGTGTTATTGTTCTGTCAGTCCTGTGGGCGCATGAAAGTGATGGGCCCTTGAATGGTGCTGATTGTTGATGTGAGTGGGGTAATGGGCCGAGCCTGAAGCTGGCAGTGTGAATGGTTATGTACATCATGCATAAAAGGTGTGTGAATGGCCGGGAAAGAGGTTGGTGCCTTGTCGTGGCTTTACAGCTCACGAGCTATGAGTGACTGGTTCAGCTTTTTGAACTTGCAATTATTAAGTGTATTTCCTTTTTGTGAAATGTCTTATTAATAATATTTACACTTTGAACCTTTTGCTCACCCTCATGCCAAATCCAACCTGTATGTGTGTGTACTTGAGGAGTAGATGGTTGTGTAGTAATATTTGTCTTTCCTGTCTTTCTTTGCCAGGGTGTACACTTTCTCCAAGAAATATCTACCAACTCTAGATATTTTTGTATACTAGACACCAAGGGGACTCCAGGGTGGCTTGTGTAGATCCCTCCAAGTACTGGAGTCTGCTGGGAACCTCAAACTCCTTGCCACCCAGAGTTTCCACATATCTTGAGATAAAAATTGTACCGTACCTGTGTAGGTGGGAATAGTCGCGGCAAAGGTGTGGGGTCCAAGACGCAATGTGGAAACACCAGAAAAGGGGTAGCTGCAGTTTTTGGGCCTGGGTTACGCAGCCACCCAGAAAAACCTCCCAAACCCTGACATTTCGTAAACCCCAGTAGAGTACAGGTGTGCCTCTTATGGACTCCATAACCCACAATTGCCGAAAATAAAACGGAAACACGCAGAATCAGCAGCACCCCCCCCCCCCCCACATGTAAGGATGTGAGCAGCTACAGAAATGTATTTTGAATTCTATTGGTTGGACCACCTGGTCAACAATGTTGTGATCGTATTTGACTGTAGTTGTCTACATTCAGTCTATGACGGAAAACATACATCGCAAACTTATAAGAAATACAAACTTTTTGGCCACATCATGCTGACATTTAAGTCTCACAAGACTCCAGAAACGCAACTCCACACAAAGTTCACCGTTCTAACCCAAGCGACTGATGCAGAGTAAATTACGCTCCATCACTACCCAACCGAGAATCCCACGAGCTTTGCACCCAGCTATTACGTTGTACCCCCATAAGGCGCTGAGCAAACTGCTTTACCCTCATCTGTTGGAGAGTGATGTGGTCCACCTCTTCCTGGTGAGGGTCAGGGAAGAAAATGTAATCCTGCAGCTGCTGCGTCTGCTTTAGAGCGAGGATTGCTGTGTCGGAACATGGCTGGCCCATACGGAGGTCCATGGGGAGGGTCTGCGGCACTCGCACAGGTGTGGTCAGGGTCACATCAGCTGAGAAAAAGAAAAAAGCTTACAGTCAAAGTTGAATTATACCCATTACCAAAAACATTGCAATACACTCCATATTTATATTTTATATGCATAGAAAGGACGCTCTGCATGGCAAAATGTCACATTTTAGAAATTGGCCAATTAAATTATCATTTAAAGTATTTACAATTTTATTTTTACAAAATAAATTACATTTGATACCTAGATTTCTCCATGTTGGTTACTTTCATAGTAAGACAGCCTGCACCAGATTTAGTGAAGAATTTATTAAAACACTTAGCTTAATTTTTAAATGAAACTTAATATAATTCTTTGCACTGAAAATAAAGGTGCAGGAGATGTCCTTCTCTTTCCACTACTATAGCAGACGAAAAATAGATGAGGGGATTGCATAAGCATTTCCACCAGCTCTGAGCAAGGGATTCATCTGTCTGTGTTTCCTCCGCTTCTGCCTATGGAAATGACGTATTCCTTCCTTGCCCATGACAGCACCAAAGGCCAGATGTACGTAAAACTGGTTGCAATTTGCGACCAGTATTTATACGACCATTGTGGTGATTTGCGAAGAGACCTTTGTACTAACAGGCCATTTTGCAAATTACTGATTCATAGTTAGTCGCAAATCAACCTATCTCATGAATACTAATGAGCAAGGTCGCAAATTGTAACTCACTAAGAATCACAACCATCCCAAGGATGGTGGCCTACTGAGCACCATGTCCGTGATTGCTTTAAAATAAAGTAATTTTTGTTTCTTTAAATGAAACCAGTTTTCCTTAAAGGAACACAAAATTATTTTGAAGAAAACAAATATTAAAGCAATTTTTATTTTTTTACATTCACAAAGAAGCCTGTGGTCCATTGGGGACCCATTTCCGTTTGCGAATGGGTTACTGCTTTCTCTGAGGTGTCGGTAAAATACTAATGTTTTTCATCCGCATTGCGGTCGCAAAACATTAATACATACCACTACGATTCGGAATTTGGAAGTGACGCTCCAAACATGCCCTTTCCAAAACCCGAATCGGTATTTGGCTCCAAACCCAAATTGCGACTCAGCAACAAGTTACCGAAATATACAATTTGGTGTTTGTACATTTAAAAAAGGATTTTGTGGTTGCAAACAATTTGCAACCTCAAAAATGATTTGCACGTCTAGCCCTAAAATCTGAAAAATTCTTCTAGCAATTTTTCTCAAGCACCGTAGATTTCAAGGGTAAATTCTTCCTCACTGTCAGCTTCTTGAGTGTATGGTCATCTTTGTTTACGGTGCATCACATATTAACAATCATGGCTAATAATATATATATATATATATATATATATATATACATATATATATATATATATATATATTACCTACAGGCGATAGCCAGTAGGTATATATAGTTTGGATTGGCTACCATAGGAAATCCGCAACATTCTATTGGGAATAACTTTGGCGCCGGTTGAGGAATTTGCGTGTAATTTTCCAAAATTTTGGCCAGCTCGCTGCGCTCTTTCCCTGAAAGTTTCGGGGGGATTTGTGAAGTGGGGGCTGAAAAAAAAGGGGGGTCCCAAAACGTGTTTTCCCCATGTTAATTTCCATAGGACGTTCTGACAAGTCTACAGCCCGAACCGCTGAACGGAATTACACCAAACTTGGCAAAATTGTAGGGACTGGTACGCAGAAGTGCCTTTGCTATATTTGGTGACAATTGCTCCAGTGGTTTTTATGAAAATTAACTTCAAAAACACATATATATCTGGGCGGAGCCTAACCACACATCTGATCTGATTGGCTGTCAGCACTTCATCCAAGAATTGTTGGCAGCCATCTTGGGACCAATATACATGATGGCACCTCATTAAAAAGCATTGTAGCTAATAGAGGGTTTTAGGACTTTAGTTACATTATAAATCATTTGTTGATGGTACCATACTCATTTTAGGAATTGTGGTGTGTTCTAAGGTGATTTTACCATGTGAAAAAGCCTTCTGCTGGGATATCATGAATCATGTTTGAAAGAAAACTATTATCTTATGCTTTTCCCACAGTGGTTTGGAAGGGGGTCTATAAGCTAAACTGAAAGCACATTTTCTGTAAATTCACATTATCTTTCTCAGTCATGTGAGAATGAAGTCTGACATTCTCAGTAAAACATGTACATCCAACAAGGACAGAGACTGTCAATTGATTCCTTTGTGTTCTACTGCAGCCTCCAAGAGTGTTCTAAAGAACAACTAGAGCGCTAACAGTCCTACTTATTACAAAGGTATGGCACACCTGAAGCCATCTTGATTGGAATAAAGTGGTAACTCTTAAAACATTTAATTTAAAAAGGAGCAAAATGGGGGGGGGGGTATATTTTGCCATAGAAAGTATGATTAGTGCTGCAGAAAGAAAAATTAGGGCACATTTTGAGTGACTTCTCAAATCCTCTTCAATTTCATAAAAAAAATTCTGACATGCAGTCTCCCAAGATGGCCACCAGAGACAAAAGAGCCCAAATGTAGCCCAAATATCACCAGATGTAGCCCAAGTATAGCCCAATGACAGAATGTCCCAGAGTGTTCTAAAGAACAACTAGAGCGCTAACAGTCTTACTTATGACAAAAGTATGGCACACCAGAAGCCATCTTGATTGGAATGAAGTGGTAAGTCTGAAAACATTTAATTTAAAAAGGAACAAAATGAGGGGGTTCATTTTGCCATAGAAAGTATGATTAGTGCTTCAGAAAGAAAAATTAGGGCACATTTTGAGTGACTTCTCAAATCCTCTTCAATTTCATTAAAAAAATTCTGACATGCAGACTGAAACATGCACTTTGAATACCAGCAGCAGACTTCCCTGGTGAGCAGTAGCTTTACTACAGTGATCTAATGAGCAACTAGAGTGCTAACATTCAGAATTTATGGCAAATGTGTGACACATCTGAATGCCTTCTTGATGGAACCAAAGTAAACAAGCATTGAAAATGCAATAGATCTCTCCCTCGTTTAAGTTAAAGCCATTCTGTTTGTAATAAGGTGGCTTTTTAGCTTTGCTTTTATTAGTGTTTTTTAAACTTTCATGTAAATAACATGCATATGTATGCATATATGTATATGTATGCATGCATTTATATTTGTATATATATAGATATACAGATTATATATGTTTATATATGTATGTATATATATATATATACACATACATATATATAAATGCATATGCATATATATGCATATATATGCGTGTAGAGAGAGGTAGAGAGGTAGAGGTGTAGAGGTAGAGAGGTAGAGGTAGAGAGGTAGAGGTAGAGAGGTAGAGACTAGCAGAGAGAGGTAGAGAGGTAGAGAGTAGAGAGTGAGTAATAGAGAGTAGAGAGTGAGTAGTAGAGTGAGTAGTAGAGAGCAGTAGAGAGTGAGAAGAAGAGAGTAGTAAAGAGTGAGTAGTAGAGAGTGAGTAGTAGAGAGTGAGTAGTAGAGAGTGAGTAGCAGAGAGAGAGAATAGTAGAGAGTAGTAGAGTGAGTAGTAAAGACTAGTAGAGAGAGAGTAGTAGAGAGTGAGTAGTAGAGAGTAGTAGAGAGAGAGTAGTAGAGAGTGAGTAGTAGAGAGTAGTAGAGTGAGAGTAGTAGAGAGTGAGTAGTAGAGAGTAGTAGAGTGAGAAGTAGAGAGTGAGTAGTAGAGAGTGAGTAGTAAAGAGTGAGTAGTAGAGAGAGAGTAGTAGAGAGTGAGTAGTAGAGAGTAGAGAGTAGTAGAGAGTGAGTAGTAGAGAGTAGTAGATAGTGAGTAGGAGGGAGTGAGTGGTAGAGAGAGAGTAGTAGAGAATAGTAGAGTAGTAGAGAATGAGTAGTAGATAGTGAGTATTAGAGAGTAGTGGAGTAGGAGAGAGTAAGTAGTAGAGAGTAGTGGAGAATATTCCAAAGTTTGGCACAGCACCACTTGCACAATAAGTCCAATCAAATCATATCACTTAGAGTCCTTATTGAAGCGCTGAATCTTGGTGTATATTCAAATGCTTTTATTTTCCTTAAGTTTATGTACCACAGCCAGCCGACACGTTTCGTTCTGAATAACAGAACTTCATCAGGGCGTTCTTATTTCCTTCAAGTTATGTCAGTATCCTGTTGTGATATAACTAGATATTTCTTCCAAATGTTAGACGAGACGTAAGTACATTCTTATTCAAAGTGACTAGGTATCAATTTTACCCACACAATTCGGGCAGACTTGAGTAATTTATAGCATCCTCAAAGTCAGTCTTTCAAAACTTCCAAAGAATAGGACATGATTATCCAAATCCAAATGTTTCTCAAGAAAAGTCATTTTCAATCGTTGGGAATATCGGCGTTTGGGCAGATGTGACCCAGGGACCCCCAGTATGCAAGGGGAATTAGTCCCCCCTCTGCAAACGCGCCTGTGGCCTGCGTTGCAGAGAGTTGTAAAAAGGGGCATAGCCTCATTACACCTCTGTGCAATGCAGCCCCCTGGCGCATACTGGAGGTTCCAGGTGGGCTAGTTGGCCCCCAGGGACCCCTAGTATGCAAGGGGAATTAGTTCCCCCTCTTCAAACATGCACGGGGGCTGCGTTGCAGAGAGGTGTAAAAAAGGGTGTGGCCTCATTACACCTCTCTGCAATGCAGCCCCCTGGCACATACTGGAGGCTCCTGGTGGGCTAGTTGGCCCCCAGGGACCCCCAGTATGCAAGGGGAATTAGTTCCCCCTCTGCAAACGCGGCAGGGGGCTGCGTTGCAGAGAGGTGTAACAAGGGGCATAGCCTCATTACACCTCTGCAATGCCACTAGTAAGAAGATTAATAGAGGCAAGTTTCTTCTATCTTAATCGTGGATACATTCACAATTACCTTTGAGAAGTGGTCACGTATGCACCTAAAACTAAGTCAACTATATGCAGGGCCACTGGAATTATGTGGCAGGAGTGGGGCTAAATTATGCAGCAGGGTTGAGTAAATAATGCAGAAAGAAAAAGCAAATTAATCGGCATAACGCTGCACATTTTGTAATACCATTACTTCATGATTTTGTCATCTATAAACTTGGTAACACTGTCTGGGCATTGGTTGCACCTCATTAGTAGCAGTTTAACACCCAAATATAGCAATAAGCAACAGAGAGGTGACCAGTCCTGCTTTGCAAAGGACCTTTCACTGCACTGCAACACCTGTTGCTGCATTTCTAGTAACTTTTAAACTGGTAGAGCTAGAAACACATTTTTTTTAATATCTATAGATTATGCTGCAGATGACGTATTGTGTGGCAAATGTGGCATATCTGTATTTATGCGAAAATCCTTGCAGCCACACAATTTTATAATTTCAGTGGCCCTGACTATATGTTGCCAAGTCTTGTACATTTGACATCCTACATTTTGACTGGGCCATCTGTCATTGCAATAATTGCTGTTGCCCTTTTACCACACTTGCAGGCCACAAAAACATTTTCTAGCAAATTACAAGGAACACACATAATGACCAACTTTATAGTACAGATTTAACAACAATAATGCATGTTTTCTGCCGCATGCAGGCCCAGATCTCTGTACTGGGGTGAATGTATGACATTGTTCTGCATTCTGTCCATCAATTGTTCTTTTTGCATTTGTCACCCCGAGTGGGACGGGTATGCCTAGACCTGGGTCCCGTGCTCTCCATGCCACTGGAGTTAAGCTATCCTGGCTGATGAGGGCTGAAAGCCCGAAACCGGTCCTAGGATGCTTGTTTCCAGTCCAGGGAGGACCTGGCCTGGCAGTTCGGCTGGACTGTTCCCATTGAGCGCAGGGTCAAGACTGATTTGCATATGGCTTGGTCGAAACTGGAATGGAATGGTGAGCAAAAAAACTATGGATTTAGGCCCAGATCTCTGTACTGGGGGGAATGTATGACATTGTTCTGCATTCTGTCCATCAATTGTTCTTTCTGCACATGAACAAAAAGAGCAGATAAGAGTTCACTAGCTCTGTTAAAAAAAATAGCCATTCTTTTGTACGCGCATAAAAGAAAGCAGTATGACTGGAAAGTCCTCGCTGTCGGACAGGTCTTGTGCACACATTAAGGCCTTTACCTAGTATGTGCTATGCAAGTCCCTGATGTGAAGCAAAACACTCAAAAGGGAGTGCACGCTGAATCTGGTTACTGTCCCATGCAAAAGAAGGAGTTATCTATCCCTAGGCACGTACCAAAGCATGTGAACAACTGATACGGCCCTAGGTAACGTGCAACATTTTCACCACTTAGAGGTGGCCCTACCTCTATGGTGCCCTTTTAAAGAGGCGTTATGGGTTCCAATTCTACACTAGACAAAGATGGGGGTGCAGAAAGATGGTGGTAATCTGGATCCACTCAGGCACAGACACCGACAATGTAGCGGGCGCAGAGCTGTTAGTATCTACGCATGGGTGTCCTGAACACAGTCCTTTAGAAAGCTATAAAGGCTTGCATGAGGATGGGCACAGTTTGAGTGTACCCACTTTTTGGTGAGTATTCAGGGGAGCTGTCTCAGTACTTTGGGAGGTGGCCTACGACAGACAGAGAAGTCGGCTCACTTGGAACAACCTTGTTTGACCCTCGCCACCGATCTGTGTATGTGAAAATTTTGACAGCATACAGAGAGGGAATGATGCCTTTTTTGGTCCCACCTATGTGACAGCACAAGCTGACCTGGTTTCGAAAAGCCCTATTATCAACCTACAGCTGACTTAGAGCCCGCCCTTTGCTAACCATGGGTTGGCTTTATTGTCACTGCTTGCTTCTTATTCATTAGCTTGTACGAGCTTTCCTTTTTAGGTCTCGCCTGAGCCAGCGTGCATGCGGTGCACTGCAAGGCATTAAGTGAGGGCTTTTGAGCTCTGAACATACGCTTGTGCGTGTGCTTTTTTTTCTGAGCCCACAATTGGCTCGTGCATGTGTCTTTTTCAAAAACACAGCACGCAATTGGTGCAAGGTGGGCGATTGTCCCGCCTTGTTTGTTGGATGCCTAGGGTCCTCAGGCGCGAGCTTCAAATCCATCTGTCTCCAATTATCACGTTGGCGGTAATTGGAAACAGATGGTGGTCGCGTGTTTTAGGCCGAGCCAAGCACGCGTGCACCACTCCGGCTGCAGCTGCTTTCACTTTTGCCGCAACTTGTTTCGTTTGCACAGAACAATTGTAAGGGGGCGCAGCAAGACCAGGCCAGAATACTTCAGCACACTTTCTGCTTGTTGGCTGATTGTATTTTAACAACTTTCATTTTTTCTATGAAATTTTAATGCCTTTCTTCTGCAGCTTCCAGTGGAGTTGCAACATTTAGTTGTCATACAAAGCGCCCCGTAGAAACTGTAAACCCCAGCCCTCAAATACCACAAAGTAATCAAGAGCAACCGAGCAACACGATAACGTCGTAGGCCAAATCCTTTGAACTCCGTGACCTTTCACAACTCAGCAATTCATTGTGATAAAATATTGCCGAACATTTTCCCGTTTCAGAACTAATTAGCCTTGCAGATATGATTTTGCCCGGTTGTTTAATGGAACTTGAAGGGGTCTGGTCCTCTGCAATGCAAGAACACCCTCTGGACTCAATAGAGAGCTCTGAGACCAGGATACTTTGCCGAGGAAGGCCCCTGGCTCGTCCCAGCACCACGAATGCTGCGGTGCCCAGTGTTACTTACGCCAGTGATTTTGCCCCCAAACTTCACTGATCAGGAACGCCTTTTAACACCGAAGTCCCGGGTGCACTCAACAGCAACAAAAGACCCGAGGCCTCTCCCCAGGACCACGCAAACAAGGTGGGGATCCCGCCCTCCCTCAGCCGGGTCACCATGTCTCAGCCCAACAGCGGGAGGCAAGAGAACCACAAACTAGCAAGTCTATACGAACCAACCTACATATTAATTGAATGCTCTAAAACTTAAATCATACAGACCAGGAATGTACAGCCGGAGATGTGTTAGTATTTTCATTTAAAGGGCAATATCTGGTAGATGACCATTTTTATTTTATTTGATACTTCTTGTATTGTATCGTAATTGCTTTTATATAGCGTTTTATACCCCTGAGGAGGCATGGAAGCACTTTGCTCCGGGCACCACGCCGCTCTAGAGGCCAAAGTTAGTGGTATTGGTTATTTTTTGATTTTGGGCTTTGTTTTGAGCTCGGCCACTCAGGGAAACCATTACTCGTGTTAGAGTAACCTAATAGGGGCTAGCTGGTATCACTAGTAGCAGCCGTGTGCATTCATTCAGGTAGTAGTAGATGAACCAGATGAGATCAGGTATTGTTAGATTGTAGGAGTATGTTTGTATTTCGTGCACTGCTGAACATTACCCGAATGCACAGAGGTTGGTGGATTAGTGTAAGTGCCATGGGAGGTTGTCCTCCAGGAAAGGGCCACTTTCTGCTATGCAATAAAGGCCCAAAGAGTATGACGTGGGTGTTGCTGAATGCCACTATTGCTGAGTACTAAGGCTGTCCAGTCTTCATTCCACCTCCCGCCTCTTTCTTCTTCATCCTATGCTTTCTGTCTCTTTTATCTCAGTTTTGTAGATTCTTTTCTTTCTCTTCCCGCTTTTCTCCTTTCTATTTCTTGCTGTAGGTCAAAGTCTGTTGGTGGAAAATAAGTCCTGGTTACAAAATCAGTGCTTGTGTCGACTACCTGCAACCACTGGGACACTGGCCAGGTTCAGCCACTGGGAAACACCGACCTCCTCAGATCTTACTTTGTTTTAGAGCAGTGCTTGAGCTGGTACCCAAGCCGGGAATGTCACAATTGTCAAATGTGAGAGGGTCACTGGGTGTGGAAAGTTCAACCGAACATAAATGTAATTGGTGGAAGCTGACTCATAATACTTTTGGACTTGTGTAACCACTGCCTCCACTTCCCTTAACTGCCCAGAAAACTCCTCAGTTCCGCATACCTCACAGAAACCCCCCGCATTCGCCGCACCTGAGGAATATCTTTCATCCATCTCGCCCGCCAAAGCCCGGAACACCCCCCCACTACAACTCCACACAACACTATCGCTCTCCGTCTTCAAGAAGGGACTCAAGACCTGGCTTTTCGAATGAGACAAGTAGCACTATACAAATACCTCTTGATTGAAAAGGAAAATGCAGTCCCATCAATGGAAAGTTTGGCTAGGCCTGCGTTGCAGGCTCTAGACGTAGCATAAGCTGTTTTGACACGGAGCTTCATCCACTGCCTAGCCCAGGGATGTCCAACATTGAGCAGCAAGGACCAAATCAGTGCAGATATACTAGATATCTCTGATATATTTAGTTACAATGAATCAAGAAGGGAACCATTTTCATAGTCAGTTGATATCAATGCTTAATTTGAGCCAGTGGTTTCCGGTGCTCAGCACCAGCACTTAATCATCAACACCGGTGCTTTCCACAAGCACCAGTTCAGGACACATTCACAATCATTTATGAGGCATGGGGAGATCACAGGATTTTAAGCCGACCCGAGGCTCGAACCTGGTTGCCCAGCTCTGAAGTCGGCGGCTCTGGTCATTAAGCCACATCCTCGTTCCTCCTTCAGGGTTGACAGTTGGTTCTGGCGGCGCTAACAGGAGAGCTGGGGCTCTTGTCAGGGGGCAAGCTGCATCCTGACAAGACCCCTGGTATTTTTTTTCAAATTAACCACTGGTTGATATAATTAAAAGCTGACAGATCTGTCAATTATGGACCCACATTAGATGCCACTGGGCTGCAGCTTTCTATGTCCTCATCAGAAGAAAAAAAAAGCTTTAGGGAGCACAACTAAGAGAAGAGCTTTGGCTCCACTCACATATTGATTACAACATTCGATACAGAAGAAATTGTTTTAGTCCACTTACTAAGTAGTTCCATTCCCTCTGCTATCGGGTTGTGTATCACATGTAGGTCTGGCACCTCTGACACCCACAAGCATCATGTTTGCGCTATATAAAACTTTTTAAATGAATACATTAAATAAACATGTGAACGAGGACAGAGATCTGATGGTTATTGCAGCACAGGCTAGTAATGTTTTCTCTTTATGAAGGTGATATGGTTTATTAGAGGTGGTTATGTTTGTCAAAATAAAAGGCATCTATAAAAAGCATCCCCTGTAAATGGAGTAAGAAGGAGCACATTTCATCCAGGTTGTTAGACTGCACTTAATGCAACATACACTCCAAAGACCACCAAATTCCACATAATTACACACCACATAATTAAACACTACTAAATACAACATACACTCCACACAATACCACTCAGTGCCACATAATTATATACAACATAATTACACTACACTCAATGCAACATGCACTCCAAACAATACCACTCAGTGCCACATAATTATATGCTATATAAATACACTGCATTCAATGCAACATACACTACAAATAATACCACTAAGTGCCACATAATTACACGCCACATGCAAGTACAAAAAAATCGAAGACATGTTTTAATTAAAATCTTTTTTAATAAGGTTTTTCATTTATATATAATGTCATCTTCGTATCTATAAAGTTAACAAAAATGCTTAACACTTTGTATTTTAACTTTTCAACTTAATGCACCATAGCCACAATGCTCTACACAACATAACCAACAATTCTGCCTAAAGACATAAGATCCCAAAGGTGAGACCTATTGGCTATGCCAATGCTTGTTCATCTTGCATTTGATCCTCCCCTAGAGCATAGCCTCATTACTTGTGTATTTCCACTGCCTAATTTTCAGGAGCTCATTTCTTTTTTCATTTAGGTTAAGCATTCATGAGAGTGCATGTGTTTTCCTGCAGTCTCCCTCCTGTACTTTTTTTTCCTCCTCTACCAAACTCCATGTTGCTCCCTCTCGCCCGTGATCTTCTCCCCTCCACCCCTGGCGTTGCACTTGCCCTCCTATGCTTCTGTTTCATATTGTTTTCTTACTTGTGTGCTTTTTCCTCATATGCTGCTTCAGCCTCTCACCCACCTGCATAAGGAAAGAGAACGATGCATTTTTAGGTCGCTTACCCAATTTGCCATCTTTTTAATGTGTTTTTGTTATTCAGCAGACCAGGCACACATTTCTGCTGGCCTGTTTGCCTTTAAAGCGCGTTTGTGCAACTTCTACTTCTATCAATTACTGATCTACCTATATATGATACCTTAAAAAATGCCGCCTGTATAACTTTGCAGTGCACTTGTATAAAATAACGGGCACAAGCCTACACAATGCTATAGCAACGTGAATCGTTCCTTTTTTTATTTTTAAAGATTTTCGCCTTACTACACTGCATCTTGCCAATTCTGTAAGGCACAGTAAAAAGTGCCAAATGAGAAATCAATTGGCATCACCAAGGCTCCTTTTGTTTTCACTCAGCCATGGACAGTTTATGGTGCACCTGGTCAAGGTGCACTCATGAGAATATGTGACTCATCTGACAATGTACTTACAGGTAAAATAATCACCTCGTGTGCGTCCCAGGCAGACCCACTAAGAAACTGGGAGATTCTGAGAAAAGACAGCCCCTCTGAAATACTGACAGGGCTGGGACAGACTTGGCAGCATGCCAGTCTCTGTTCCATGGGACGCTGAATCTTTCCGAACCATACTGGTCTTGAAGAGGCCTAGGCTGGTCGTCAAAATCTAACCATTTTCATGTGCGTATGATCGCATAAAGAAGCACTGAATGAAGTTATGAGGAAAGGCTCACTGTATGAATCTTGCTGAGAAGATCAAGCCCAGGCCTTATCCCCCAGATTCATCATGCTCCTCTTTTGCGAGTCCTTAATAGTGATTATTAAGGATTCGCTATTAAAGACTCGCAAAACAGGATGCATGTAGAAATCGCAAAATGTATAGCGATTTCTACATCTTCCTTATTTGCGATTCGCTAATTGCGAATCGCAAATAAGGAATGACTCCCCATTCATTCCTATGGGCCAAAGGCCCATAGGAATGAATGGGGAGTCAATCCTTATTTGCGATTCGCAATTAGCGAATCACAAATAAGGAAGCGATTTCAAGGCTGCCAGGGGTGTCCAAAGGACACCCTGTAGCACCCCTGAAATGGTGATTTACACTGGTGTTGCGCACACACATGTCCAAAGGACGTGTGTGTGTAGCATCCAACTTAGAAAAAAGCACTCAAGTGCATTTTTCTAAGTTTTTGCTATTTACCAAGTAGTTAGACTTCGCAGTAAATAGCGGCCCCATATAGGGAAATCGCAATTTTCAAAAGGTTCATGAATTGCATTTAAGGAATCTCAAATTGAGATTCCTTAAATGCAATTAATCGCAATTTAGCGATTTCTAGAACCGCGATTTTTGCATTTGGGATGATGAATCCCAAATGCAAAAATAGCGCTCGCAAAGGGCCAGATTCTCAGAATCTGGCCCTTTGCAAGCCGATTTCGGCTTGATGAATCTACCTGTAAGTTCTCACTCAGCTACTAGGCAAAAAAGAAAGGATGAGGATGGCCACAAGAAGTCAAGGCAGAGTCAAACAACAAGCGGCAAAGAAAGGTCAGGATGCATTTGAAGATTGGTCTTCAGTATCCATAAAAAAATTTAAAAAACTACAAAAAAACAGATGTGAATTGCATACTCTCGGGCAGTGCCTGAGATTTACAATCAAGAAAAAAACAGCAAATGTAGCTCGCTGGGTACGCGGCCCCAGGATCTCAGAGGTAAGTACTTTGTGACCTGCTAACTGAATAAATACATTTTAATAACACCACAATGGCCAAGAGACACATGGGTCTTTTTTTAATTTTGAGGTTCTATAAAGCACAGACCAGGTCCCACGGTGGAAAAATATGTGATTGCATTATTTATTAGTTAAAAACCACGTTCTCCCCAACATTATCCAAAGCTCTTAAAGTTGACTCCTAATTTTTCCTTATCCGGCTTACTTTAGCTGTACAGCCCACTCTTTTTGCAAATAGAAACTTCATATGTGTATACTCTATGCATCTTCTGGATCCATTGGAAAACTGTGGGAATCAAGTCAGATTTCCAGTTTGCTAACACCAGTGACCTTGCCACCAAAGTGGAGAAAAAAACATCTGACGTTGCCCAATGGTCATTTCACCTGTGGATGTCATAATACACGGATTGTATATGATGGGGCGTGGCTTGGCAAGCCACGATGGCGGCTGTGTCCTGCTGAGGCTCCGCGATCGGGCTAGCATCTTGCCCATTTCCCATGATCGCCGGGAGCCTCAGCCTTCCAATAACCGCTCCAAAAGGACTCACCTGCAGTGAGGCGTCCTCTGCCCTCGTCTTGGGAACCACGGACGAACGTTAGCCGCTGATCCGTCCCTCCCCGCGCCCGGAGCCGAGCGCCCAAGATGGCGGGCGCGACTCCCTCTGCCTGACGAGAGCGCCTCTGCAAATCTGTCCCCGAAGCGGCGACCGTCGCTGGAAAAGACTATTGCCAGCTCCGATGCCCGGTGGGGAGCGCAGCAGCTGGACCTCGGACTCTCGGTCCGGAGCTACTATCTGAGGCATTTCAACACATAAGATGGCGGCCGCACTAATGCAGTACCGTAACGCCAGCACCTCTACACGTCCAGGAGCCTGATCCTGGCACTTTCCAGCTCACCGCCGCGGACCACGGAGCACCTACGGAGATCCCGCCTGTGTGGCGCTAAGCCCTCCGAGTGACCACGATCCTTCCTGGAGGCGGTAGGTGTACGCCCCCCCCCCTCCCCCTCCTCTCGTGAGCCGCGGCGCCAGTGACCCGGCGGCCCCCCTGTCCCCTCTGGGGCCCCGTCGCGGTCCATATCGGCCCCTGCTCGGGGGGGGGGGGGGCTGGAACGCCTCTGAATCCTCGGGGGGCCCGGTGGACCCGGGTGCCTGACCCTATGATGGCGTCCATGGGTATCGAGGCACCGTGATTGACGTAGGACCCACCCTGGGGGCACGGTGCTCTACTAACCCTGAGGCGGTGGCACGCCACGCCGTAGACTCTCATCGGCCCGAGACCCCCCCTGGGCTCTGGTCTTCTGTTCCTTGGCCCCCGGAGTTGCCTGGAGGACGGCGCTGCGCGCCGGGGAGGAGGGGACACTGAATCCAGCCTTAACGGGGCCGCCCTATCTCCGAGGGACTTCTGGACTGTGGTGGCGGTGCCCTCCTACTGCACATCTCCTAGCACCCGCACTGTCACCCCCTGCGACCACGAGCTACTAAGGGCGTCCTGACCGGAAGTGGGCCCCCCAGTAGGAGGACAGTAACCACCCCCAGGACCGCAAAAGGCTGGGCGCTTAACCTATGCTAAGCTCCTACCTATCTAGACATACCGAAAGGAGGCGGTCTGCTGAACGCGAGATATACAGGTGCCGGGGGCCCCCCCCCCCATTTCTGTCAGCACTCATGTGGAAAACAAATGCCGCGAAATGCACGGCGGTCCCCGAGACGGCCCCCGAGAGGATGCCACAAACAAGGACATGGACGCAGGCCCATGCGTCGCAAACCGACCCTACACTGTCGGCGAAGTTAGATCAGGTGTTGGCGGCAATCGAATTGTCCCGCCTATCGATGGAGGAGAGGTTGGGAGTTCTGACGACGGACATTAGTCTAATCCGCGACGACCACCGCAAGTTGGCAGATAGAGTGAAGGAGGGAGAATGGATCGCGACCGAGCTACAGCCTGCGGTGAAATCACAGGCAGAGGAACTGAAGGAGGTCCTACACCGTGTGGCGGCCCTCGAGGAACGCACAGTGGACTTAGAAGGGCGCTCAAGGAGATGTAACATTCGCGTCCTAGGTCTGCCGGAAGGGATTGAGAACTCGGATCCTCTGACGTACATGGAATCCTGGACCAAATCTTTCACACCGGAGGCAGACAGGTCGGCATACTTCTCCATTGAAAGAGCCCACAGGGTCCCGGCCCGAGCACCTAAACCGGGCCTCCCTCCACGACCTATGCTGGCAAAATTTTTGCACTTCCGAGACCGCGACGCGGTGCTCCGTGCGGCCCGGACAGCGGGTCCCCTACAAGTGGAGGACCAGCATGTTATGGTGTTCCCGGACTACGCCCGAGAGGTCCAGCACCAGCGCTCCACCTACCTCGATGTCAAGAGACGCCTTCGAGCAAATGACCTTCAATACTCCCTGCTGTTCCCGGCCCGCCTGAAAGTGTTGCACAAAGGGAAAGCCCTCTTTTTCAATACGGCGGAGGAAGCGCAGGATTGGACTGAGTTTCACTGCCCGATCATCCCTAATCCTGGACCCCAGAGAACACGCAATAACGACTTCCGGCGTTCCAGACGGCGAGGTGCGAGCCGTGCTCGATCGGCCCGCCCCAGAGGCCAGGAGTCACCCCCCAAGGGCTCACCCGACCTCGCACAAATCATGCAAGAACGACGAGACGCCTTGAAAGCGGTGACCGGCCTACATACGTCGCCCACGACGTCGGATCTGGAAGGCCAACCGCACCTGTTCACCCCTGAGAAGGACCGGGACAGTGACGGAACAATGTCGGGGATCGGACCGATCTCCTCCCCCCTTGTAGCGGTACACACCCTGGAAGCTACCCTGGCCAGCTGACCTGGCACCTCCTCCTGATGAAAGGACTACCTACTGTTATATCCTTCTCATGGTGTTCTGTTGTGTTGCGCGACGTCTAGGAGCCTAGACTGTTTTGTCATTTGCTTGTAAGCGCTAACGTGCGATAGACGCTTCTCATACAAGAGCCCGACCCGCGCACAAGCCCAGCAGCGACACACGCTGCCACCCCCGCAGTTATTTGTTGTATTTCTCCCCAAGTGGGACACTAGTTTGGATATGCCACCCCCGGTGAGATATCCCCAGTATTGGGACTGTTTCCCACCTACAGTTCTGTTTATTGTTACTCCCCTTAGTCCCTCCCCTATGACTGTGGAAGCTCGGCGCATAGGAACACGTATGACACATGCACACCGTCGGCCGGCGGGGGCTGCAGGGGGTTCCCTCTCCCACTCACGACACCCTAAGTATGGCAGTCTCATGCTCAGACATTAATGTCCTTACACTGAATGTACGAGGCCTACACACACCCAGCAAACGCTACTCTGTTTACTCATATATCAGGCGCATGTCAGCCAATATTGCGTTTCTACAGGAGACACACATTAACACCACCGAACTCACCCGCTTACAAGTCAAATGGCGAGGGATCCTCTGTGCCACACACTATTCAGCGTTTGCGCGCGGCGCGCTAATTTGGGTCAGGCCTGGCACTCCCTTCCGGGAGCTACGACGGGTGGTAGACAGAGAGGGCAGGTATGCACTTTTAGAAGGGGTGCTTGACGGCCAGGGTATACTCCTCGGAAGCATATATGCCCCCAACACAGATCAGGACAAATTCTGGGACCACCTCACAGGCGTTTTAGCCCAGTTCACTACAGTTCCATGGGTACTGGGAGGTGACTTTAACTGTACACTAGACCCCGCCCTGGATCGCTCGCATCCTCCCCCCACACACTCCCCGGCCCCCCGACAGGCAGACCTCTTCAGGGCATGGACCACGCACTGGGCGCTCACCGACGCATGGCGACACCTGCACCCACTGGCCCGCGTTTACTCCTTCCACTCGATTCCGCATAACCTCAGGGTCCGCCTGGACAGTTTCCTTTGCTCTACACCGATCCTCCCTAAGATCGCATCTACAGATTACTTGGGTCGGATCCTGTCGGATCATGATGCCCACATCATTCGGCTGAACTGGCGCCCCCCGCACCCGCCAGTCCCCACCTGGCGCCTCCCTAGAGACTGCCTCTCGGACCCAGTATTCAGAGACGCACACAAGTCCAGCATCTAAGACTACTTCACACACAACACAGACACGGCATCGTCGGTACTGGTGGAATGGGACGCTTTTAAAGTGGTGGCAAGAGGCGAATGCATCAAGCAGGTAGTCGGGGTTCGCCGCACCTTGGAACGGATGCTCCAGACCTCAGAGCAGTCTCTGGCCGCTCTTACTACACAGCCTGACGACTCGGAGGAGCACGCCATACTCACAGCCAAGGCTAAGACAGAATATCAGACGGCCTGCGCTGACCTCCGAAAGTACAATTTTAGGGCTTATGCCTCTAGGGTGCATAAGGACAGAGACAAAACTGGTGCGCTACTGGCTTGGATGGCAAGGCAAGATACCGTAATCAAGCCGATTACGGATATTACCAATCCGGACGGCGTACTGGTACGCTCACAAGCCGAGATCCTCCTGGCGTTCCAGCGACACTATACACAAGTGTACGGGACTCCAACCCACTGTTCCCCATTTTCTGTGGATAGTTTTTTAAACCCACTGACGCTACCTACAATATCGGATGTGGATAAGCGCACCCTTGACACCAAGATCAAACCCCCTGACATTACCCAGGCGATTCGTGCCATGTCCCGGAATAAAGCGCCAGGGCTGGACGGCTTCCCGCTGGAATACTACTCGACATTCTCTCCCCTAGTGGTCCCCCATCTGTCACGGATGTTTGGGGCGTCCCTTCATCTGGGGAGATTACCCCAGTCACTACGGGAATCCGTGATTGTCACCTTTCCTAAGCCCCACAGAGATCCACTCCACATGGGATCGTACCGCCCCATCACGCTCCTGTCGGCCGACTGTAAAATCCTGGGAAAAATTCTAGCTGATCGTTATGCACAGGTCATACGCCCACTGGTCCACCCCGACCAATGCGGCTTTGTTCCGGGAAGGAACACCTCCCAGAACCTTCGCCGAGTCTTCCATGTACAAGATCAGGTGCGTGACAGATTTCCTCGCGCCGCCTGCCTCATTATGGACCTGGAGAAGGCATTTGACACCCTCACCTGGCCCTATCTCTTCTCGGTCTTGCAACGCCTTAATGTGGGCCCGACGCTTATAGCATACACGCGCCTCTTGTATACCGATTTGACCACGCGAGTCCGCATCGGGAAACGTATATCACCAGCGTTCGAGGTTCGGCGAGGCACGCGGCAGGGGTGCCCCCTGTCGCCTCTTTTATTCGCACTGGCAGTCGAGCCGCTGGCGGTACGCCTGCGCCTGGAGGGTGCGGAATGGGGCATCCCACTTGCGGACAGCACACATAGTGTCTCCATGTACGCGGATGATCTCCTCATATACATCCGAGACATCGAAACGGACCTGACCACTATAGGGGCGACACTGGAGGAATTTGCGAATGCCTCAGGACTACAGGTGAACTGGGACAAATCCACGGTCTACCCCTTGCACCCGAGCCTGCCCCCCCGGGAAGTCGAGCTTGGAGCACATAAACTCTCGTGGTCCGCGGAAGCCCCCCGATACCTTGGTGTTCGCTTGTACCATTCCCCAGTAGACCCCTTCGCAGGGAATCACTGCAAGGCACTTGCCAGCCTGCGCCCGGCGGTTGCCTTCTGGAATAAACTCCCACTAGCCCCAATAGGTCGGATTGCACTGGCTAAAATGATAATGCTTCCCCGACTCCTATACCACTTCACGAATTTACCAGTGGTGCCACCCAGATCTTTTTTCCGCGACGTTGACTCCCTCCTAGGGACCCTTATCTGGGGCGAGGGCCGACACCGGGTCGCCCTGCAAACCCTCCAACTTCCCACGACGCTGGGAGGGCTCGGAGCTCCGTCCTTCGAGTCATACTTCCTTGCAGCACAGCTCCAGTGGCTGTCGTACTGGACGGTGGACCGTTACCCTCAGGAAACTGTCACCTCGACCGGTAGAATTACGGCCCCGGAACTCACCCGTCTACTACTCCCGGGCACCAAGCCACGGCGCACGTACCCCCTCCAAGTGGCGATAGCGCGCCGATGCATGATGCGGATCCACCGAATGTCCCCCACTAGACCTCCGTACTCTCCGCTCTTACCACTGATAGGCAGCCCCAGGCAAGACTCCTACTTCACGGCTCCGTTCTTCTCCGAATGGTCGCTCTGTGGCATCACGGATCTGGAGTCGCTCTTTGAGGAAGGCCAGATAAAAACACTTGACCGTCTGACCGCTGAATATGGGCTCCCCCCAGGCCAATTCCTCAGATATCGACAGTTGATTGATGGATACCGACCCCAGTTTGACCTTCGTACGGGTGAGCCAGACACGCATCCAGTAATACACACTATCCTACGTATGGGGGTGGGACGCCACTTAGTCACCTGGTTGTACAAATCCATCCGAGAACTCTCACACGCCCCCTTGACGTCCTTGCGAACTGCATGGGAGGAGGACATAGGCCGCGCGCTACATGACTCTGAGTGGAGTAAGGCGCTGGAGGCCCCCAAACGCGTCTCTAGGAACGCCCGCTTCAAGAACATCCAATACTATATCCTACACAGGGCGTACCTCACCCCAGCGCGCTTACAGAAATTCTATCCCTCCACGTCATTCCTATGCCCCAGATGCTGCGCCCCTGCTGCAGATTTTCGCCATATGTTTTGGAGCTGCCCCGACCTCCATTCCTTTTGGCGGGCGGTACACGACACCTTGTCGGAACTGACAGGCCTCACCACATTATCCACCTGGGAGTCTAGCGCACTAGGCATCTTTCATGTCCCTAAGCGAGTCCCAGTACATAGACGCTTCGTGTCCTTAGCGCTCCTGTTAGCGAACAGATGCATAACCATGCGCTGGCGATCCCCGGAGGGTCCCCCTATAGCAGCCTGGACGGGGGCGGTCGGTAAATGGGCAGCGGCGGAAGAGGATGCTCTTAGAGAGGAAGAAGCCAGGGGTGCGCGTAAATTTCCCATATCCATGGAATGGGCCATGCTCCTCCACAGCTTCCGACAGTCCTCGAATGTAGGTGAACCGCCTACCCCATCCCCTCCCCTCCCAGCCCGAGAAGACCAATAGCATCTGCCTGATGTCTCCCCCCCTCCCCCAGAGCACGCTCCTGACTACCTGCTCACCCCTCTGGAACGCAGGCTGATTGACCTCCTGGGTTCCCCCCCCCCCGACGCCTGTCACCGGTCTCCCCCTACTTCGACCTTGCTAGCGCCCACACGCTTCCCTCCCACAGTTTTGTTCCCCCCTGTTCTCTGGTAGCACCGTTCACAGACAGTACAGGCCCCGATCCAATGCCCTTGAAACCGGAATTTACGTGCCTGTTATCATCCACTGTCCTCTTGGCTATGCAGGTTCATTGTCTCCCGACCAGTAGACATGGTAGTACGATCTGCACGGCTTGATTGAGGAATTGTATATTTGCACCAGTTGTATAAACCAAAAAATGTTGCACGCATGGCTGAATGTTGAGGCCAAGTCAGCTGATAATTTCCACTGTATCTGTTTACTTTGGTGCAACAATAAAACAAATAAAAAAAATTAAAAAAAAACACGGATTGTATATGATATATACTCCCGCTGCGTTGGATTGTTTGAAGCTGGCTTGCTTGCAGTCCGCCAAGAGGGGTCCGCAGTTGCAGACGACCACGACGTGAAGAGCGGGCCTTCTCCGCGCTACTTACATTCCAGAGAGGGTAATTATTAAGAAGAATGAGAAGAACTTCAGCATTATGCCCATGGTCTAAAAGAGATAATGGTTAAGGACACGTGCCAAAGAATTCATTGGCTTAAGAACATCAAGTCGATACTCTCCAAATTGGGAATGACTGACTTATGGGAGGACCCGGAAAATGCTCACTTTCCCTCTAAAAAATATCTAAAAGAAAAATATTGGGAGATGGTGATCATTGAAGCAAGGTCAGAGGGCCTTTCCGCCCATCTAACTAGTCGTTTCATGGACATTAAAGCCCTACCAAAACTGGAACAATATTGGAATATTATTGGTAAACAACAGGATCGCAAGCTCTACTTCCAGCTTAGGGTAGGATCACTCCCAGTAAGATCTTTTACGGTTAAATGGGCAGATAAAAGTGGAATCGACAGTTGTCCCAATTGCGGGGAGGGACAAGAGTCAATAAGCCACTTTTTATTTTTTTGTCCCCTGTACACTGCCCCTAGAACGATGTGGATCAAGCCTTTATGTAAACTGATAGGGATACACAGACATGCTGAGGCTTTGAGAATTTTAACTACAGACCTGACGCCTACAATTGCTGTTGCCGTGGCTAAATTTTTTAAATGGGCTTGGGTAATCCGCACAAAATACATAGCGGTAAATATGTGAAGATTAAGCTGTATTTGTCCATGTATTTATGGGTTAACCCTTGTCAATCTTTGTGCAATATTCCTCTGGATTAATGTATGTTGATGAAATTGTTTTTATCCCTCTCTTAAATTGTAATTCGACATAGTCTACTCTAGTTTAATACTTTTTTTAATATTTATTGTATGGATTTTTAACGTCTTTTTAACTAACATTCGTGTAATATATGTATGTATACTTTTATGACTTAATTGTTGAATAAAGTTTGTAAAGGTATACTCTATGCATCTTCTGGATCCATTGGAAAACTGTGGGAATCAAGTCAGATTTCCAGTTTGCTAACACCAGTGACCTTGCCACCAAAGTGGAGAAAAAAACATCTGACATTGCCCAATGGTAATTTCACCTGTGGATGTCATAATACACGGATTGTATATGACATATACTCCCGCTGCGTTGGATTGTTTGAAGCTGGATTGCTTGGAGTCCGCCAAGAGGGGTCCGCAGTTGCAGACGACCGCGACGTGAAGAGCGGGCCTTCTCCGCGCTACTTACATTCCAGAGAGGGTAATTACTAATCAAGGGGTGGTTTTCGCTCGTGTTACAAATGGTGATGCAAAACAACTGTTAGTGAAGACTGAATCTGAGATATCACTTCGCTCAAGAGCGACCATCCCACGGACAATGAGATGTCGACATGTTGTAGTTACTTAAGGAGCTGCCATTTCGAATTCCACTTGCAGAAACCCGTTGGCTTGGGAACCATGGAACCACCCCTGTTTCCCGGAATAAAACCAGCTTCTTGCCCGAGATTTGTAAGATGGATAGGGCCTCACTGCGGGTGCTTGAGCCAGGCGGGAGACCGGACTTCGTGGCACAGCTCCGCCTCCCCTTGAGCGCCCTCCTCTATCCACAAGATGCAGCCCAGCATGACCTCAAGATCCAGCATGCAGCTTCCCCCACCGCCATCCGGCCTTCTACCCCTATGGACATCTCCAACTCGGGGATCCCTCCAGACACAAGACCACCACCCTTGTGTGCAACACCACCTGAACACCTGGCTGAACGAAGGCAAGAATTTTCTGCTCTGTAAATATGTAACATATAATTGTCCAAGCCTAATCGCTGTTAAAATGTAATCCTGAGTGAATTTGATATATATAATATATATATATATATATATATCTCTAACCACTAGTATATGTAAGTAGACCTTTGTACTTACTACCATTCCTATGTGATTTTAGAGTTTATCTGTTTGTATCTCTTCCTTGAGTGACTTTACAACTTGTACATTTGCAATTTGTCCCTCCTTTCACTCCACTTGTACATTTGCAATGTTTTCTTTGTATCTCTTATGTAACTCGTGTAATCCAAAGTCCTTATGTAACGCAACTGGTTCTTTTGTAAAACACTCTGACACCTTCGGGTAATGTTTGCGCTATATAAAATCGCAGTAAATAAAAAAAAAAATTTAAAAAGGCAGCATAGGAATCGGGGAGGATAATAAGTTGCAGTTTTTGGCAAATTTCAACAAAATTATCCTTCCAGAATTTAAAAAAGAAGGGTGCATGTAAACATAGCATGGAGCCAGTCCCCATTAGCCTGCACACATCTGAAACAAGTTGGTTCTACCCCTGAAAACATTTTAGGGAGTTTTACAGGGGTGTAGTATAGCATCCATTTACAGTAAAACGTCATCCACCTCAAGTTAGCAGCTCTGATAGACTTTTAACTAATTCGATTATATAACAACCACAGGGTGAAATCTAAGCGGCAACCTGTAGAGGCTTATACTGTCCGCCAAATGTCTGTGACCAAAGCCTTGCCGCTCTTTGGATTGAGTAGTCTGTACCAATTCCGTATCCCCTGTATTTTGGAGAACAAAATAAGCTTTCCCCAACTATCTGCTAAGATATCAATTCTCATTCCATATCCAGAGCAGAAGTGCTTGATTTAAGCAAAACTGGAAAAAAGAGGCAATAAAACTGCTGTTTAAATGCACTAATCTCTGCCATTGAACAAATTACCCACTGTGAAAAAAACCTGACAGCCTACGAAATCCCAAATGTTAACACCGGGATCAAGTATAAGCAGACAAGCGTAAACCCAAAGGACTACAGTCTGCCGATTTCAGCGGAGGATGAAACCCAGAGATCTTATATTACACCCATCTTTTGTGAAACCGATCTAAAATGACAATAGGAGTCTTGTATCTGGATTTTTGGGGTAGACTGGAGATCTTTAGAAAGGGGGGAGATCCCTATCTCCACTCTTTTATTATGAGCGGCAGGTAAAATTGGCTCTGTGTGAGCTTGCTGAGGAGGATTTAGATAGCCTCTCAAGTAATGACGCCTGATAGGACTTTTTTTATATTCAGAAGGACTAAGCTACCCTCTTCTGATTCTAACTGTATGATTTTTATTTTAAGTCTAGACTATCTCCCCTGTCATAAAACATGTCTAATTCCCATATTGATGGTGTCAAAATGGGTCTGTGAAACCTTAATCTTTTTTGATTTTGATTTTGAGCCACTCGATCTATAATAGATGAAGGGAGATTTTGCAATTGATTGAAGAGCTTACACACATTGTGAAATGCTGCCTTAAAGTGAGGTTCAAATAAATCCTCTGCTTTGGATGTCGCGAAAATACCCAGATACCTTATTGGTGAGATGGAAGAATAATGAGGCTGAATGGATCCCGGTAATAACTCTGGGGAGCAATTAAAAAGCAAAGCCTCAGATTTTGTGGGATTAATATTATACCCCCCAATTTCCACGTATTCACTAATTTTAGACAAGGCGCCTGAGATATTGGCTTTTTACTCTGCCGAATGAAGAATCATATTATCACCAATAGTTTGAACTTTACTGATTCCACTACAGGGGCTCGAATAGTATAATCTTGTCAAAGAGCAAAAGCCAGGGGTTCTATAACTAATGAAAATTGAACTGGTGAACAAAGGACAGCCCAGGTCAGTCCCACGACTAAAAGAAACTAACCCTGCTAACTCACCATTAGTTGTTATGGATGCCTTGCCATTAAAATATACATTTTTAACTACCTTTATAAACATAGGTGGGAAAGCAAATTTAGCTAGCGCAGACTGGGCCAGACTGGAAACGCAAACCGGCCCTGGCAATTAAGTCGAACCGGCCTCTGAGGGGTGCCACTGCTTTTGGTACACAGGGCCGATATTGCAGCGGTGCTGCAAAACCGCCCCCACCGGTCCAAACTCAACCCCTACCGTCCCGGCCCAGTGCCTGCTACGGCCAGTCCGCCCTGAGCACCGATAATGGAACGTTCCACTGGACTCTACTGAACGCTTTGTCGGTGTCTAACATTATGCTTGCTGCTTTAGTCTTATGCACAGTGAAGTAATTGATCGCCTGCATTAAGACGAGTGTGTGTAGACATATTCCTAACGTGAAGGAATCCATTCTGATCCTTTTTGTATGACACCACGAACCACCTGTGCAAGTCTGAAACTGACCACTGCTAATTGAGTATGAGTTTGGAGTTTCACACCCTTCTAGAATATTACTATATAAATCAACTAGAAACGTATTCAGATGGGTTGCTAACAGCTTATACATTTATGCGGGAATCCCATGGTTCCACATGTTTTTGCCATGGGAGATCCATTCACAGCCTGAATGACTTCTGCTAAAGTGTTCAGGCCAACCAATGCATCCCCTTGCTCGGCTATTATTAAGCGAATGTTTAACCCTTCCAGCCATCTTTCAGCCATCTTGATAGGTGTATTATGTAAGTTTGAGTAAAGTCTTGTGTAATGGTTAAGAAAAACAGCAGCTATCTCTTGTGGGTGAGAACCAATTTGGCGGAAGTTGAGCAGTAGATCTGCTTGACACAATTAGCATTCGATTTCCGCTTTGTTCACCATGCTAGGTATTTACCTGTGTGTTCATTCTCTTTGTATCTCTTCTGTAGGAATGAGTTATGTTTTAGTATGTCTCTGGTTTTAATGTGATCCTGCAGGTTTTATTTATCTTGGGCCAGGTTAAACTCGTAGGGAAAATTAGATACATTGATGTTGCCTGATTAAATGCTAATTGTAAATGCTGCCTTTCATTCTTTTCAAGCTGCCTCAAATTAGACTGAATTTCTATCACCTCCCCCTTAAAAAAGGCTTTAAGCGCACCCGAAACTGCAAACCTAGAAGCTGTGTCTAAATTACGCTCTAGAGACTCCTCTAAAGCCTACCTCATTTGACATATCACTGATCATTAGTGATTAAAGATTTATCTTAAGTCAATCTAGTCGTATCACATCGCTGATCAGAAAAGAGTGGGTTCACCGTAATGACAGCGTGATCTGAGAAAGGGTTAGCTATTATTTCTGATTGGGCTCTTGATAGGCGTGTGAAAGCAGAAGAAAATCAATTCGATAAGATGAATGAAATTTTTTTGAATGGCAAGTATATATCCTGTCTTCTGGATGGTCACTTTGGTAACAATCTATCAAAGCAAAATCCAGCATTAGACTTTGCAACAATCTGCTTGATTTTTGTTTCTTCTGCAATTTGTTGACCCGAGGGGAGTCTAAACCCGAATCAGGGAGGATACAAAATCGTCCCCTATTACAAGGAAGCCAGACTCATCCCTCGCAAAATTATACAGAGATGTAGAGCCTTAGGAGAATCTTCTATAGGGCCATAAAGGCTCACAAAATTAATCAGCTGGGTAAAAATCCTCATTTGAACCCAAATCCATCTATCACTAAAATCTCTATGAACTTTAACTACTTCGCATTGAATTTTTTTACAAGTATGGCATCTCCTTTAATAGCAGCATTTGACGAAGCATAAAATTCACGTTGTACCTGGGAACTTTCCCTGGAGGAGTCCAATTTTTATGTCTCTTGTAGAAAATCTACATTCGCCTGAAGTGACTTAAACCATGTAAGCATTGCCCAATTTCATTCTGTTATTCAAACCGTTGAAATTACAAGAAATAATTTTCAACAGTCGGTGGGCCAAGGATTAAACTGAAAAAACTAAATGTTAGCTTTTTAACTTATAGCTGAAAACACTAAACTAGCTGTGCTGCTGCAGTTTTTATCTTTTTGCCCTGTGCCCTTTTCCCTTTCCCCTAACCCATCCTTTCCCCGTTGCCCTCGAACCCCCCTTCTGCTCCCTCTTCTTTGGGGCCCATCCCGCCTTCAGCTCCCGAGTGGACCACCCACCCTCCGTCCTACTCATGTGCCCCACACGCCCCTGTGCCTAGCCTGCTGTCTGCCCCCTTCCTGCCTCTACCCCTCCCAACCCCACTAAATGAGTGCATTGGAATGGCACTTCCAGACTGCCACAGTGGTGGCAAACGGATACTAATCTGTGGCTATATGCCTGGCATGGGACGAGGGATGTATGTGTATATTATGTACTATCCAGAGCTTTAAATTAGCTCCCCGCACCCCTCCTTTATGACTTTTGTAGAGAAGCTAAAAATTCCAGAGCTTGTTTAACAGTATTGAATATGCTTGATTGCCTCTTATATAATACTTTCAACTTGTACTGTTGTATAATGCCTGCAGGGGGCCCCACACTTTTGAAAACAGTCAATCAAAGTCTTAAACTCTTTGCACCACTGAGCTACTGTCGCAGACATGTCTGACAATATTTTGAAGGAGTAACTGTCATTGGGGTGGTAAATTCTAGACCGAAAGGCACAGGTGAGAATCCACTCATTTACCCCGAAATCTCCTAAATTAACCAGTATAGTTCGAGGATTTTCAGAATTCGGCTTTGAAAGAAGTGTAGCAGGGACCAGATGCGCCCGAGTAAGGGTGAAATCCATAATACCCACTGCCATTTTCGTGTCAACATATTTATGTATCAGTTCGGAGATTAGCTCAGTTACTGTATTTCCGTTTTCTTGCCCTTCAGGTCTTCCTTTGAAGTGTAGATTAGATCTCCGAGACCTATTTTCTAAGTTGTCCACTTTAATCTCTTGCTCAGTTAGTTGAGCTTGGGGTTTGGAAGTTATACACACCTGACCCGATTAGAATCTTCCAGATCGGTCACTCTGTTCCACTTCTGCTATTCTTTATGTCAGGCATTGAATATTGGTATCAATCATATGTAATTGAGAGCTGGTCTCTTTATGGACCTGTTCTTGCAACATTTTCATTGCTTTTAACTCTTTTAACATTTGTTGTAGCATTGGTTCCATTGATGGTATTTGGGCTTGCTGGGGCACCGTGGCAAGGGATATTGGTGCCGCCTGCCCTTGCTGTCCATATTCCTCTCCATACCCTGGTGTCCCAGGTAGGTTTCCAACATCCTCTTGGGCCATGGTAGATGTATTTTTTGTGGGAGAGGTCCCAAAAGGCCATTCCCAGTGTAGGCCAAGGGTAGTTCCGGCTTGGTGACTGCTAATGTTCAGGGTTGTTATATAGGCTCCAGAAGCTCTTTAAGGGCAGTGTGTTCCACAATTTGGTGGGGTGTAATCTCATTCCATGGCCTTTGTTGTTCTTTGAGGTACCATGAATTTACTAGTAGCACAGTGCTAAAGTAACATCGTAGGTGCTAGATAGTTTTTGTGACCCCTCATCAAAGTATGCCTGGGGATCACAGCAATTTCTGTCGTTAAACAGTTTGACATTCCACATGGCTGAGCTTGGTTCTGGTAGGATGGGCAATGTCGTTGCTGTCCTACAGGTGCTCCTGGTTGGTAAACCAGATTCTTCTAGTGTGTCTGTCAGACTAGGAAGTGCTTCTGGTAGATTTGGCATGCTCCTAGTTCATATTTCTCATATTAAACATTACCCAATAGGTCGGTGAGCAGAGTCTTTTGAACTGCACTTGCTTCCCTGGGCTTAAGACCTCCACGAGCCAGGTTCACTCCCACAGGGGTGTTCCTCTTGTGATTTTACGGGACCAGCCCAAATGTTTTGTGGCCTGTACCAGGCAACTATGGCCACTTGGGGGGCAGGGAGTAAACTCTGCATCCCCTAACCCTCCCTAACTCCCATAGTGGTAATGCATGTGCGATTGTGTCCTCCACTTTGCCCGTTTAAGTCGACAGGTAGAATGATCATAAGTGGCAAATATCTAATTGTTGATATTGGTTAAATGCGCCGCCCAGTAATAAGTAGGGATGGGCGGAATTTGTGTAGTCACAATACGCAAATCTCAGCGAAACGGTAAAAAATCTCCGTGAACACGCAGAAATTCCGCGGACACGCAGAATTGCTTGTGAGCGATGCTTTTTTACTGCTCGTAATCCCTGTTTGCGTGCTCGGGGGGAAATATCTTGCGAGCACGCATTTTGAGAACGAGAACAAGCAAAAAAATTTGCGAAGTCGCGGAACGCTGAATTTTGGGCAATTTTGCATACTTTGCGGAACGGGAAATTACCCAGAATCCGCAAATTCCACGAGCGGAACGGAATGTACCACCCAGGCCTAGTAATAAGCTTCTAAATCCCGTAGTGCTATCCCCAGCAATGTCAATTTTATGCCATTTTCCACAGCATTCGTGTTCTAACTATAACCAGCAATTCCTTAGCTAGCAACTTAATATTAAAATAGCTACGCAACGGTACCAGCAGAAAGACAACTTTAAACCGAGTCATTTGATATACTAGAAATTCGAGTTAGATAAGAGAGTTGGGGGCCTTCAAACATTAGACCTCCTGGATCTCTGCATGAGGAGGCCTTGGGGGAACCTACCCTGAAAGGGAGTCACCGTGGGAGACCCCCACAGGATGGAAAGTCTTCTGGAGACGCAGATCTCTGGCATGCATTACACATGCTGAATTAGAACACTGACGTCAATGGATGTTCTCACGTGGCTTTTCCTCCTTTTCCTAAAACCAAAATTAATGGACTGTGAGCTACTTATTTCCAAACATGAATAGCACGTGGCAATTGTATGTTTGAAGCAAAACGAATTCCGTCTGAGATTCAAAATAGGATTGGAGCCAATAGTTAGAGTAAACAGATATATAGACACAAGTTTTATAAGCAGCGAGAAACAGGGGCGCGCGGGAACTCATGAACACATACACATGAGGCAAAGAGCCTTTTTTTCTCAACGCTTTGTAGACAGGTGCTTAGGACAGCATATACTCAACTCAACACAAGTGGAATAACGCTTTATAGCCAGGTGACGTTACGCAGCACCTTCTACCCATGCACGTAACAGAGCTTGGCAAAAACTACACCTCAAACAGTACCTTATATCCTTAGACCTCCCAGAGCTTCGCAGATAGGCGCCTTCAGACATCACTTTCTATCTTCAGACCTTCCAGAGGGTTGCAGATAGGCGCCTTCAGACATCACTTTCTATCCTCAGACCTCTCAGAGATTTGCATGTAGGCGCCTTCAGACAGCACCATCTATCGTCAGACCTCCCAGAGCTTCGCAGATAGGCGCCTTCAGATACCTTCTATCCTCAGACCTCCCAAAGCTTTACAGATAGGTTCCTTCAGACATCACTTTCTATCCTCAGACCTCCCAGAGCAGTGCAGATAGGCGCCTTCAGACACCTTCTATCCTCAGACCTCCCAGAGCTTCGCAGATAGGCGCCTTCAGATACCTTCTATCCTCAGACCTCCCAAAGCTTTACAGATAGGTTCCTTCAGACATCACTTTCTATCCTCAGACCTCCCAGAGCAGTGCAGATAGGCGCCTTCAGACACCTTCTATCCTCAGACCTCCCAGAGCTTCGCAGATAGGCGCCTTCAGATACCTTCTATCCTCAGACCTCCCAGAGCTTTGCAGATAGGCGCCTTCAGATACCTTCTATCCTCAGACCTCCCAAAGCTTTACAGATAGGTTCCTTCAGACATCACTTTCTATCCTCAGACCTCCCAGAGCAGTGCAGATAGGCGCCTTCAGACACCTTCTATCCTCAGACCTCCCAGAGCTTCGCAGATAGGCGCCTTCAGATACCTTCTATCCTCAGACCTCCCAGAGCTTTGCAGATAGGCGCCTTCAGATACCTTCTATCCTCAGACCTCCCAAAGCTTTACAGATAGGTTCCTTCAGACATCACTTTCTATCCTCAGACCTCCCAGAGCTTTACAGATAGGCGCCTTCAGACACCTTCTATCCTCAGACCTCCCAGAGCTTCGCAGATAGGCGCCTTCAGATACCTTCTATCCTCAGACCTCCCAAAGCTTTACAGATAGGTTCCTTCAGACATCACTTTCTATCCTCAGACCTCCCAGAGCAGTGCAGATAGGCGCCTTCAGACACCTTCTATCCTCAGACCTCCCAGAGCTTCGCAGATAGGCGCCTTCAGATACCTTCTATCCTCAGACCTCCCAGAGCTTTGCAGATAGGCGCCTTCAGATACCTTCTATCCTCAGACCTCCCAAAGCTTTACAGATAGGTTCCTTCAGACATCACTTTCTATCCTCAGACCTCCCAGAGCTTTACAGATAGGCGCCTTCAGATACCTTCTATCCTCAGACCTCCCAAAGCTTTACAGATAGGTTCCTTCAGACATCACTTTCTATCCTCAGACCTCCCAGAGCAGTGCAGATAGGCGCCTTCAGACACCTTCTATCCTCAGACCTCCCAGAGCTTCGCAGATAGGCGCCTTCAGATACCTTCTATCCTCAGACCTCCCAAAGCTTTACAGATAGGTTCCTTCAGACATCACTTTCTATCCTCAGACCTCCCAGAGCAGTGCAGATAGGCGCCTTCAGACACCATCTATCGTCAGACCTCCCAGAGCTTCGCAGATAGGCGCCTTCAGATACCTTCTATCCTCAGACCTCCCAAAGCTTTACAGATAGGTTCCTTCAGACATCACTTTCTATCCTCAGACCTCCCAGAGCAGTGCAGATAGGCGCCTTCAGACACCTTCTATCCTCAGACCTCCCAGAGCTTCGCAGATAGGCGCCTTCAGATACCTTCTATCCTCAGACCTCCCAGAGCTTTGCAGATAGGCGCCTTCAGATACCTTCTATCCTCAGACCTCCCAAAGCTTTACAGATAGGTTCCTTCAGACATCACTTTCTATCCTCAGACCTCCCAGAGCAGTGCAGATAGGCGCCTTCAGACACCTTCTATCCTCAGACCTCCCAGAGCTTTACAGATAGGCGCCTTCAGACACCTTCTATCCTCAGACCTCCCAGAGCTTCGCAGATAGGCGCCTTCAGATACCTTCTATCCTCAGACCTCCCAAAGCTTTACAGATAGGTTCCTTCAGACATCACTTTCTATCCTCAGACCTCCCAGAGCAGTGCAGATAGGCGCCTTCAGACACCTTCTATCCTCAGACCTCCCAGAGCTTCGCAGATAGGCGCCTTCAGATACCTTCTATCCTCAGACCTCCCAAAGCTTTACAGATAGGTTCCTTCAGACATCACTTTCTATCCTCAGACCTCCCAGAGCAGTGCAGATAGGCGCCTTCAGACACCATCTATCGTCAGACCTCCCAGAGCTTCGCAGATAGGCGCCTTCAGATACCTTCTATCCTCAGACCTCCCAAAGCTTTACAGATAGGTTTCTTCAGACATCACTTTCTATCCTCAGACCTCCCAGAGCAGTGCAGATAGGCGCCTTCAGACACCTTCTATCCTCAGACCTCCCAGAGCTTCGCAGATAGGCGCCTTCAGATACCTTCTATCCTCAGACCTCCCAGAGCTTTGCAGATAGGCGCCTTCAGATACCTTCTATCCTCAGACCTCCCAAAGCTTTACAGATAGGTTCCTTCAGACATCACTTTCTATCCTCAGACCTCCCAGAGCAGTGCAGATAGGCGCCTTCAGATACCTTCTATCCTCAGACCTCCCAAAGCTTTACAGATAGGTTCCTTCAGACATCACTTTCTATCCTCAGACCTCCCAGAGCAGTGCAGATAGGCGCCTTCAGACACCTTCTATCCTCAGACCTCCCAGAGCTTCGCAGATAGGCGCCTTCAGATACCTTCTATCCTCAGACCTCCCAAAGCTTTACAGATAGGTTCCTTCAGACATCACTTTCTATCCTCAGACCTCCCAGAGCAGTGCAGATAGGCGCCTTCAGACACCTTCTATCCTCAGACCTCCCAGAGCTTCGCAGATAGGCGCCTTCAGATACCTTCTATCCTCAGACCTCCCAAAGCTTTACAGATAGGTTCCTTCAGACATCACTTTCTATCCTCAGACCTCCCAGAGCAGTGCAGATAGGCGCCTTCAGATACCTTCTATCCTCAGACCTCCCAGAGCTTTACAGATAGGCGCCTTCAGATACCTTCTATCCTCAGACCTCCCAAAGCTTTACAGATAGGTTCCTTCAGACATCACTTTCTATCCTCAGACCTCCCAGAGCAGTGCAGATAGGCGCCTTCAGACACCATCTATTGTCAGACCTCCCAGAGCTTCGCAGATAGGCGCCTTCAGATACCTTCTATCCTCAGACCTCCCAAAGCTTTACAGATAGGTTCCTTCAGACATCACTTTCTATCCTCAGACCTCCCAGAGCAGTGCAGATAGGCGCCTTCAGACACCTTCTATCCTCAGACCTCCCAGAGCTTCGCAGATAGGCGCCTTCAGATACCTTCTATCCTCAGACCTCCCAGAGCTTTGCAGATAGGCGCCTTCAGATACCTTCTATCCTCAGACCTCCCAAAGCTTTACAGATAGGTTCCTTCAGACATCACTTTCTATCCTCAGACCTCCCAGAGCAGTGCAGATAGGCGCCTTCAGATACCTTCTATCCTCAGACCTCCCAAAGCTTTACAGATAGGTTCCTTCAGACATCACTTTCTATCCTCAGACCTCCCAGAGCAGTGCAGATAGGCGCCTTCAGACACCTTCTATCCTCAGACCTCCCAGAGCTTCGCAGATAGGCGCCTTCAGATACCTTCTATCCTCAGACCTCCCAAAGCTTTACAGATAGGTTCCTTCAGACATCACTTTCTATCCTCAGACCTCCCAGAGCAGTGCAGATAGGCGCCTTCAGACACCTTCTATCCTCAGACCTCCCAGAGCTTCGCAGATAGGCGCCTTCAGATACCTTCTATCCTCAGACCTCCCAGAGCTTTGCAGATAGGCGCCTTCAGATACCTTCTATCCTCAGACCTCCCAGAGCTTCGCAGATAGGCGCCTTCAGACACCTTCTATCCTCAGACCTCCCAGAGCAGTGCAGATAGGCGCCTTCAGACACCTTCTATCCTCAGACCTCCCAGAGCAGTGCAGATAGGCGCCTTCAGACACCTTCTATCCTCAGACCTCCCAGAGCTTTGCAGATAGGCGCCTTCAGATACCTTCTATCCTCAGACCTCCCAAAGCTTTACAGATAGGTTCCTTCAGACATCACTTTCTATCCTCAGACCTCCCAGAGCAGTGCAGATAGGCGCCTTCAGACACCATCTATCGTCAGACCTCCCAGAGCTTCGCAGATAGGCGCCTTCAGATACCTTCTATCCTCAGACCTCCCAAAGCTTTACAGATAGGTTCCTTCAGACATCACTTTCTATCCTCAGACCTCCCAGAGCAGTGCAGATAGGCGCCTTCAGACACCTTCTATCCTCAGACCTCCCAGAGCTTCGCAGATAGGCGCCTTCAGATACCTTCTATCCTCAGACCTCCCAAAGCTTTACAGATAGGTTCCTTCAGACATCACTTTCTATCCTCAGACCTCCCAGAGCAGTGCAGATAGGCGCCTTCAGACACCATCTATCGTCAGACCTCCCAGAGCTTCGCAGATAGGCGCCTTCAGATACCTTCTATCCTCAGACCTCCCAAAGCTTTACAGATAGGTTCCTTCAGACATCACTTTCTATCCTCAGACCTCCCAGAGCAGTGCAGATAGGCGCCTTCAGACACCTTCTATCCTCAGACCTCCCAGAGCTTCGCAGATAGGCGCCTTCAGATACCTTCTATCCTCAGACCTCCCAGAGCTTTGCAGATAGGCGCCTTCAGATACCTTCTATCCTCAGACCTCCCAAAGCTTTACAGATAGGTTCCTTCAGACATCACTTTCTATCCTCAGACCTCCCAGAGCAGTGCAGATAGGCGCCTTCAGATACCTTCTATCCTCAGACCTCCCAAAGCTTTACAGATAGGTTCCTTCAGACATCACTTTCTATCCTCAGACCTCCCAGAGCAGTGCAGATAGGCGCCTTCAGACACCTTCTATCCTCAGACCTCCCAGAGCTTCGCAGATAGGCGCCTTCAGATACCTTCTATCCTCAGACCTCCCAAAGCTTTACAGATAGGTTCCTTCAGACATCACTTTCTATCCTCAGACCTCCCAGAGCAGTGCAGATAGGCGCCTTCAGACACCTTCTATCCTCAGACCTCCCAGAGCTTCGCAGATAGGCGCCTTCAGATACCTTCTATCCTCAGACCTCCCAAAGCTTTACAGATAGGTTCCTTCAGACATCACTTTCTATCCTCAGACCTCCCAGAGCAGTGCAGATAGGCGCCTTCAGACACCATCTATCGTCAGACCTCCCAGAGCTTCGCAGATAGGCGCCTTCAGATACCTTCTATCCTCAGACCTCCCAAAGCTTTACAGATAGGTTCCTTCAGACATCACTTTCTATCCTCAGACCTCCCAGAGCAGTGCAGATAGGCGCCTTCAGACACCTTCTATCCTCAGACCTCCCAGAGCTTCGCAGATAGGCGCCTTCAGATACCTTCTATCCTCAGACCTCCCAGAGCTTTGCAGATAGGCGCCTTCAGATACCTTCTATCCTCAGACCTCCCAAAGCTTTACAGATAGGTTCCTTCAGACATCACTTTCTATCCTCAGACCTCCCAGAGCAGTGCAGATAGGCGCCTTCAGATACCTTCTATCCTCAGACCTCCCAAAGCTTTACAGATAGGTTCCTTCAGACATCACTTTCTATCCTCAGACCTCCCAGAGCAGTGCAGATAGGCGCCTTCAGACACCTTCTATCCTCAGACCTCCCAGAGCAGTGCAGATAGGCGCCTTCAGACACCTTCTATCCTCAGACCTCCCAGAGCTTTGCAGATAGGCGCCTTCAGATACCTTCTATCATCAGACCTCCCAAAGCTTTACAGATAGGTTCCTTCAGACATCACTTTCTATCCTCAGACCTCCCAGAGCAGTGCAGATAGGCGCCTTCAGACACCATCTATCGTCAGACCTCCCAGAGCTTCGCAGATAGGCGCCTTCAGATACCTTCTATCCTCAGACCTCCCAAAGCTTTACAGATAGGTTTCTTTAGACATCACTTTCTATCCTCAGACCTCCCAGAGCAGTGCAGATAGGCGCCTTCAGACACCTTCTATCCTCAGACCTCCCAGAGCTTTGCAGATAGGCGCCTTCAGACACCTTCTATCCTCAGACCTCCCAGAGCTTTGCAGATAGGCGCCTTCAGACACCTTCAATCCTCAGACCTCCCAGAGCTTTGCAGATAGGCGCCTTCAGACACCTTCTATCCTCAGACCTCCCAGAGCTTTGCAGGTAGGTGCCTTCAGACAGCACCTTCCTTTCTCACAGTTTGCAATGCTTTACAGACAGCTGTTTGTAGCTTGAGACCTAACAATGCTGTGCACAACGGTGCGTTTTGGACAATATCTTCATACTCGTACCTGAAAATACTTTATGGACAGGGGAAATTTCGTAGAACCCGCTATCCTCAGAACTCGCAGTGTTTCGCAGAAATGTTGCATTACACAGCATCGACAATCCTCAGGCCTTACAAAGATTTACAGACTGTGTTTTAGACATAATCTTCATACTCTGTTCTTCCAAAACTAGGTGTAAGTGTGGGATTACAGTACCTGGTTTGATGAGCACAGGCGTAGCTTGGTCAGTGAGATTCAGGGTGTGAATCGCAAATTTCCAAACTAAAGACCAGAATCCGTGAAGGGGTTAAATCCACAAGGATACACTGTTCCCGTGAGGAACAGGTTCAATACTGATTTGATCAGGTGGGCCTCTATCTTAGGAGCAGTTGTACAACCGTTTTTGTGGTCGCAAACAGGAATTCGGCCCGTTTGGGCATGCAAGATTGGTCAGTCCCATGAACAAACCATATTTTGTGAGTCATTAATCTATTAGCGACTCGCAAAATATGGTATGCGACTTGCTATTAGTAAAAGGCGTGCCAAGGGCATCCCTTCCTAATAGCGAGTCTAACTGAAATGTATGATTGTTTTGCAACAGCAACTCGCAGTTTACCACCCTTTTCAAAATTGTGGTAAGCCACGTGCAAATGGGAAGGGGTCCCCAGTGGACCCCTTCCCTTTTGTGAAAGGGTGCTAAAATATTTTTTAAGAGCCGGCATTGGTCCCACTGCCTGCCCTTAAAAAATAAAACTGAAAAGTTTATTTTTTTTTCTTTTAATGCATCCCGTTTTCCTTTAAGGAAAACGGGCTGCATTTTTTTTTAAACTGCTTTATTAAAAAAACAGTCACAGACATACATGGTGGTCTGCTGACCCCAGGAGGCCACCATCCCTGTGAGTGCTAGCTATTCCCAATGGGGTCGCAAATTACGATTGCCTCATGAATATTAATAAGGCAAGCAATTTGTGACCCCATTGGGAATCGCAGTGTCTGAGATACTGTTTTACATTCACTATTGCGAGTCGCATTTCGACGCAATTTACGACTTCCAAATGTGAATTCTCGTACATCTGGCCCTAAGTTCCTGATAAAACAATAAGGTAAAACCTTTCAGTCAAATTTGGAAGAAGAAAAAACCAATAAAGGCCTAGGAGATTCGAACCAGGACCCCCAGACCCAATTCTCAGAGCAAAAAGCCAAACTCCAAACACTGCCCACCCTTCCTCTCCCCCGAAGCTACGCCCTTGATCATGAGACCTTACGCAGCTTTCCGTAGGCGTGCTTTTAGACCGCGACATCAAACTGCGCCCAGACAACCCGTTAGAGAAAAGAGACCTTCTATCCTCAGACTCGCAGCGCTTTACAGACAGATACCATTAGACCACACTGTACATCATCACCTCATGGCACTTTACAGACAGGTGACACAGCACAGCACCTTGGGTCCTCGGACGTCACAGCTCTTTATATTTACAGAGCAACCACAGTCTTCAAACCTTGCAGCGCTTTACAGAAAGGGACTACCAGCGCCTCCCAGCCACACCCCCAATGCCCTTCACTGATAGTGGCTGCTGAGCAGGGAATGCCCCCCTCTTTAGCCAGGCCACGGGTGCACGCCGAGGATCACCCGTGATTCCTTGGGGCACCAGTGAGCAGGAACTGACAGGCCGCCACAGCTGTTCTGTATCCCTGCGCTGAAGCCCGACAGCTGCTCTAGCCTCCTGCCAGCTGAGCTGGTGCCATGGGCTGGGGCTGAACCAGTCACATTCCGGCCTGCCATCTGTTATGGATTCTGTGATGCGTTTCCACAGAGAGGAGGCCCGGTCCTTGCCGAAGGAGCAGAGACGGCCCTGCTTAGTAAACGCAACAGAAGTAAGAGGAGTCTCGGGCAGTTCCCGTTTCCCACAGAGCAGGGTACTGTCACACGAGACAGTGGCGTAACCAAGGCCCCCTCAGAGCCGGGTGGAGGGGGGCAAGCTTCAGCCCCCCTCCCCCCCCCCCCCCCTCAGCACAGCCTGAGAGCTCCTGAGTGAGTGAGGAGGGGGCCCCTCAAGTTTCGTTACGTAGTGGCCCGAGCGCACGGCCCCGTATAAGCCCAGGGCCCCTGTGGAGTTGGTTGCCCCTGTAGTCAATCATTTCGTTCGCACAGACCCTTTTTGATGGGCCGGCCATCTTGCTTAATTGCACAGCACTATGGCCAGAACATTCTATGACAGCTCGCTGCTGCATCCAGGCCCACAGCACTGGTCATATCTTGAATTGTTTTCAAGTGCAACTCCAGTACACAATCAATGCCCAGACCCACATTTCACAGCATTCCATACTTGCAAATCATTTGTATCTGCACCGCATTCCCCTGGATCACAGATGAATGTGGTCAACCTGCTGGATACCCCCTGCTGTAACCCCGGCCGCCTCTCGCATGGAACCACGTGGACCCAGAGCCGTTTCCATGTGCAGTGGGTGCAGTGCCGGGTACCATCTACACCCAAGCTCTTCTCTAAGGGCATTTGGTGTATTAAGGCTCTGACCCACATCTATGTAGAGCGATCATACCCAAGTGCCCAATGCTAGTGATGGACGTAAAATGCCAGTACCTTTATTGAAGGGCAAGGCATGGCACCCAAGTGCAGTTGTAGAAGAAGTAGTAAAACAGTGGCTTTAGAAACAGCAGTAGTAGAATTAGCTGTAATAAAACACTGGCTGCAGAAGTAGTGGGAATACAAACGGTGCTATTAAAAAGAGTGATAATAGAACTCGTGTTTGTAAACGTGGTACTGTTGGAAAAAGTGGTAGTAGAAGCAATGGAAAAAGTCTTGGTAATGCCAATAGGACTGGCTTTAAAAGATTTTGTATGGTAACGTGAAGCATTACAAGTAAATAGCATGTGAATGGATACATATTTGGGTGGGAGCAATGAACTGTAGACTAATACTTGTGTAGGTTAAAAGGTCAGGTGAGAGCTGCACTATCAAGTCAGACCTATACATCCATGTAGATTAAGGACTGCCCTCCTCACATCTGTGCTGCTGCCAGATACAAACACCAGACACTTTAACAGAATTACAATGTTACACGTGTGGCAATAGCTGTGGTGGTAAATCAGTAGCGACAGAAGCTTGGGGGTGGTAGAAACAGTGGTAATCGTATGTGGATAAAGCAGTGTTAGTATGAACAGTAGTGTTAGAACTACTTGTAATAAAAGCAGCGCTAGTGAAAGCAGTGGTAGTAAAATAGGTAAAAACAGAGGCAACATTAGAATAAGGGATGTAGGAGCCTTGGTGTAAAAGTGATAAGTGTATTCTTCAGTGGTGGTAGAATAGTTAAGTGCAGCTCTGGTAGAAAAGGAGATAGGAAAAGTATTAGGAGAAGCAGTGGCATTATCTATTGAGACAGAAGGGGTAAATGTGTAATACAGAATATGGCCCTATACTAACACAGAAAGGCTCAAGAGACATCACAAACCTCCTGGCTGGAAACACAGGTATTCTTCAAGTGTCAGCTGAACTGCAAAATAGTAATAAAGAGCACTATTCCATGGGTGAAAGACAACAAATTTGCTTTTTTTTCAATAGGCAAATGTTTTTGGGAAAGTCTACATTTAATGATGGACTGTACTGTTCGTCATCTGAAGTTAAAAAAAGAACCGAAATATGTTAAATATGTTAAAATAAGTAGTTAAGGCAGTAGGTTGTTTGTTGTTGATGCTTTGCTTTGTTTACACAACACACTGCGTACTACTGCCTGGGAAGTGCAGTAAACAATGTGCACAACTGCAGTTGAAATGAACAATCGAATGAAAGGATAATTACAAAGCTTAGGGAGTAGTTTGGGGCTGTCCTTGTCTAAATGCACTGTCATGCTTAGAGGCAGCAAGGCTCCCACAGAACACTATCTGTTTTTCAGCGATTGCTGTCATTTCCATGAAATATTTTATTTATTTATTTATTTATACATTTGTAGAGCGCATGGTTACACCAACCGGTGTGTCCCTTATCTAATGAGTCTGCTGCTGCCCCCAGTATGGCCCATAAAACTGTAGTATATTCCATTTTTTGTGAACATCCATGTCTTCAGCTGTCTGCCGAAGATAGTTTCGCTTGAAACGGTTTCACGAGTATGACATCACACCTGTGAAATATACATTTTGAAACTACTACTGATTTGGTGTTTTTCGACCTCCAAACAGCTTTCAACAGTGTTGATCACACTATTCAATGGCAAATCCTAAGTGGAATGAGTATTCCAGGCGAAATTTTGAAACTCCTTGTTGCACTGCATTCTGGTCACACCGCAGGGTTAGATATATCACTAGAGGTGAATACACAGCTGAGATACTAATACCGCGAGGCGTAAAACAAGGTTGCGTTCATGCACCAACTTGCTTCAACAGCTACAGAAATTATATTGCAGCAACTTTGCAGGACCTCAATTTGGATGTACCCAAATCAAGCAATGACCAAATACCAATCTTACTTTTTGCTGACGATGCAGTACTGTTGGCTAGAACAGAGAAAGTCTTTGAGTCCTTTTGCATGGCTAGGAATCTGTCCATCAACGTAGGGAAAATAAAATACATGATTCTCAACCAAAAGCAAAAACTGCGAGCTGCTTTTAAGGTTTACAAAACACCTCTAAATCAAGTAAGCACCTAGGATTATCTAGGCACCAGACTGGACAATAAACTCAAGTGGTCTCCACAGTTATCGAAAAGTAATATCACTCTGGGCCAGCAAGCAGGGATAGAGTTGAGTTTTGCAAACTCTTGTGGCAATCACTCAGTGAAGTCAGCAACGTTGGCATATAAAATGATAGCGATGGCTGCTTCCGAGAACAATTTAATTTGACGGCTATTACATTAGGGCTGTGTCACGCCAATGCTGGCTGTGAGAACTGAATCAGGCCTAGAGAAAACTGAGGTCTATACCGTACTGGCTCCATTAAAATACTGGTTGGGCATATGGTCCATGGATGAAATGGCATAATACAGATTAAATTTATTAAATATCATGAAACAACAAGATCATCATAAGTGATGGAGCAAGGGTTCCTACGTAAAGAAACTTGCTCTGAGTCAGTCCTCTCGCAATAACATGTAACTGATTGACCAACATGTTTTGTAAATACTAATAATTGCACCACATGACATTTCTTTTATGTTGGGGAAGCTTTCATATGTGCTTTACTAATCAGTAACCTAAGTGTCATAAAATGGCCGCCGAAAATGCGGGAACTCTTCTGCAAATGTGTCTACTGCACCTACGTAGTATGATGACTTTGCTTTTGGTGGGAATTCTTTGCAGCTGCGCAGTAGGGCCTAAAATGGCCGCTTTAAACTTCACATGCTAATGCAGATGCTTCTGCTTAAACTAAATCTCGGGTGTTTTGCTTAACTGCTAAAGCAATTGATAAAATAAAGTAATGGGGTTAGAGTAGAAATAAGTGGTATACAGTGCATTCATTTATTTTTGTATTTTAATATCTCTTTCTTTGACTTCATTGTTAGCTCGTATTTGGGCCTGACGAATAACTATATTCTACATCTTGGATTTGCAGTGCATGTGCACTGGACCTTTACAAGCCTTTAAATCACTGGCATTGAACCCCCGCCAAGTCTCACTTTACCAGCGATGTGCCTGGGAACCTCACCCCATGACCCGGAGAAAAGAAGAAGAACTGAAAATTTGTTAACATCGTATATTAAATGAAAATAATGTTGATGGGTAGAATAAAATTCATGGGAAATACATTTATGAGTGGGAATTTAAAACTATTAAGTCAATGAAAATGAGATCATACTGGTATGGTGTGATGACCTCTCCCCGTCTTTCTGACCAATCAAATAAAGGGAATACACACATTTGCAAAATTGGGGGGTGGTACATACCCTGGAAATTTGTATAACTAAGGTAGGCTTAGTTAGTTAGATTGTCCGACTTGTCACAGACCTGTCACTGACCCAACGTATGCTGCAGGAGAATCAAGAGCAGAGTGCTGATCGAGCACTTTGACAGAAGAATCAGGATTTTGCTGAAGGAGAAGAATCGATCTACCCAATCGGGGTCCATAGAGTATCTGTAAAGAGGGGTGTAACGCTGGCGTTGCACTTAGCGGAGGTTACCTGTCCTGTCCTGCACCTGTACTGACCTGTTGGCTCCTGATTAGTTGGGAGCCCTCTGCTTTTCCAGCCCTTGGCCAGGGGTTGGTCCTCGCACCATTCTAGGTAAATATAAATTCCGTGTGGTATGTCCTTGTGCTGTTTCCCTTTTACACCCTTCCCAGGTACCAATGTCTAAAATTCGAATTAACTCTCCTAAGATCTTCGCTTTGATCTTTATTCTTATTCTTAAGAAACTGTTAAATAGTCTGTACTGGTACTTAGCTCACAAAATATTGCATAGATTTAGTGTTTAAAACATCCCTGAGTCTGTGGTTATTTTATGATAGAATAATAGGTAGCATGACAATTTACTTTAACTGCCAGATCTATGTTCCTCAGTGATTAAGAAAATAAGTGACAAGGAATTGTTAAGTTATGGTGTTCAGGTATACTTCATAAAAACTCCTGATAGGCAGAGGAAATGAGATTACCAGTTTAAAGTGTGTATGTTTATGGGTCCAGGTGAGTATGTTGTTTAGAAATATCCTGAGCTGGTAATCTCGCTCCAACATAAGCTACCATGGTTTACCCAACTGTCAGATGATATGATTAGTTTTAGCCTGAAGGAATATTGGCGCCATCTGGAAACGATCTTGAAGGACAGTCTTAAAGTAACAACAAAGGCATATTAGAACCACAAAAAAACAAGTGAATTTTAAGCTTCTACGTCCTTTCTCAAAATGATACTTTTCATTTAATCAAGATCTGGCCCCTAAAAACTGTATTGATGACATTTACCTGGTAGAAAAAAAGATCTCTCCACCTAAAATTTCAACGGGGAACATTACCGGTGGCTTCAGTAACTAAAAGGTGGCTATCAACTTTGGATGGGAAGTCAGATCACTGCCTTTACTCCCTGGGTGGGCGAGAGACCTTATCTCACTTTCTTCTGCTGTGCCACTTCACACTATGCTCTTGCAAGTATTATCTGCAACCACTTTTTCTTAGTTGCAGTAGATCGGAACGTAGGCACAATTTGATGCTGACCGCGATGGAGCATGTACCGGATACAACAACCAGATTTGTCTTGGTCAAAGTTTTACTTTCTGATCTTAGTCCTTTAAGTCCCAATCCACCACAGAAGTACACTTCCAAGTCCCCCAGGACCTCAGGGGAGGTTCCCTGGGTGTCAGACAAAGGCCACACAGCAGGTCCAGTCCAGGTCCAGTTGCCACTAATCATCTGGGCAGTTGCAGGAAAAGGCCTCTTGTAATTTGCTATGTCTCTGTGACTTTAACAGGAGGTCAGCCTTACGACGCTTGGAGTTCACTTCTTTGTCCTGTGTACAATAGGGAAAGCAGGTCCAATCTTCTAGGCTCTTTCAACATCTCAGACATAAAGTTCATTCCTCTTCAGATCTTTCACAGGTTCTGGAGTATACTAAATTAGGTGCCTGGAGATACCACAGTTATGCTAATAGATGGGAATGATTACTGGACACCCCCTAAAAAATAGGGCAAACGTTCCCAGGGCCAAACCCTATCCACAGTAGGCATTTTCAAGATGGCAAGAGTCTGCTGCCACACTAAACCTGAGCTCTGAATATTGGGATTTGTGTGGGGTGCGTACTATGGTAATCCTATTGTCCTTCCACATCTAACACTAAAATCCAGTTTGGGGCAGTCACTGTAACTCATTAAACTCAGAGATAGAAGTCCAGTAGAACGAAGCAGGTGTTTTCAGTAGCCAGTGGATACACAAGATTTGTTTTGGCATCCTGTTCTTGCCCCGTGAAGTTGGCACCAAGTGTTCTATGTAAACCCGCAGCAGACCTGTCAAGCAAGATTTTACACTTCAGCAGGTTTTGACACTGTATGGTCAAAAAGAGGACCACTGTGAATGGAGCCTGCCTAGCTAGGAGGCAAAGAAAGGGCCCTGCCCAGATGTCAGTTCACATTTGCCTGTGATAGGGAGGACACTTTATAGTGTGCCCCAAATGTTAAATGTAAAGCTCCAGCAGACCTGTCAAGCTGAATTTAACATTCAAGCAGCATTTGACACAGTAATGTCAGAAAAAGTTTGCTCCTAGCCCACCTTGCATATTTTATCAAGTTAAGAAGGAACACCAATGGCCATTCCGCCTAGTCTATTGTTTGCTCCTGGGAGGCATATCACACCCATTCACACTTATTCAAATGCTATTAACTGACTGGCAGAAGTGTGAAAGCAAATGAAAATGGGCCTCTAGAGGTTTTAGGATGGGAAGTGGTAACTTTCTAAAAGTACCCTTTTCTTAATATTTATCAAAAGGCCAACTTCAACATTGAATTGAACTTTAATAGCTATTAAAATAGTTGTTTAAATATTTTCTTGCTGTTTTCTAACTAACATTAGCATTTTTATTTTGTGGGGAGTTTTATATAATGCAAACTCGACCCGAAGGTATCAGAGTGCTTTACATGAGCACCAGTTGAGTTACAGATGGACACTTTCATTTGTTAGGCACAGGGAGAATAAGTGATTTGCCCAGAATCACAGGATGTTGAGCGTCCCTTTCCGAGACTTGAACCGTTTCCCCAGCTTGGAGGTTGACTGCTCTAGCCGTTAGGCCACCTACTCTCCCAATTAAATGTAATAATGTAACCCAGTGTTTTCTTATGGAACAGCCAGGTTTGCTACAGTGAAAATAGCTGTTGATGTTTTTTTCACTGTAAGGACATGTTTAACATTAAGTTCCTACACGTCATACTATTAAATATAATGTACCACACCTTATGGGCAATAAGGCTTAAAGAGGGGTGACTTATAAATATTTAAAAGTTTTCGACCTGTCAAAAGCAGCTATTTCCACAGGTGAAATTTGTAGTTTAAAACTGCGACTGCCATACTACACATGGAAAGACTGCAGATATATTTGCACTGTCGCTGTAGTGGATGTCACAATGGGTGATGTAATCCACTAGCGACATTTAACTTACAGGGCCTGGATATCCTTTGTACTATGAACTAGGAATTTACAAGTAAGTTAAATATGACAATCAAGTCAATAGAAATTTCCTTATGTTAAGGTGGGAGCACAGGCACTTTATCACTGGTTAGAAGGGGTAACGTGCACAGACTTCTACAGCAACCAAAAACAGTAAAGTCACAAATATGGGTGGTCACCACACAAATGATGGTGAATTCCTACAACAACAAAAAATCAAGCGACAGACAGTCCATGCACAGTCTTAGGCTAGACCTAAAAATAACTGTGGTGGAAAAGACAAACAATCTAGGGCCTCAGGACATTTCATGGCATCTCTCCTGAAGAGCCATTTGTGTGCACTGCTAATTACACAGCACGGGAAAGAGTGATCTCACCGATGTTTTGGGGCGAAGCAACAATCTTACTCTAGAAGAAGTGAGACGTGACTTCACACAAGAGGGGATTGAGAAGAAGCAATAACAGCATGCTAGATGTCATATGAAAGAATTTGTGATTTCACACTAGAATAGATGGAGAACACTGGTGATCTCCCATTACCTAATACAGTTAAGAATAGTGATCACATGGTAGAAGGGATTGGGAAGAATTGGTGCTATCCCGCTAAATGTCATTGGAAAAACCAAGTGGGTTCACACTCAGTGCTTTATAAGAAGAAGCGACCTCAAGCTAGAGGGGTGGTGGAAAATAGATCTTTACACATTAAGGGAAAATGGGAAAGGAAGAGATTTAATACTAGGGGATGGAAATAACTATATCTCACATTAGAGGAGCTTGGAAGAAGAAAGGTAAAGTAGTGATCTCACACTAGAACACATTGGAAAGAAGAAGTGATCTCACATGAAAAGCAATTGGGAAGAAGCAATAATCCACATTGCGAGAGATTGGACTAAATTATTAGCTCACATAAGTGTAGGTAGAGAAAGCGGTGGTCACACTTCAGGAGTGGATGAATGCTGTAACCACACACTAGCAAAGCAAGGAGCGGAGATTTAACATAAGAGGAGATGGGAAGTGGATATTTAACATGAGAGTACAGTGACAAAAGTAGACTTCTCAAACTAGAGAAGAAAAGAAAAAGCTAAAATTTGCCATTAGATGAGATCAGAGAAAGTAGTGATCTTTGAGTAGAGAAGAATAAGAAGAAGTGGAGATTTTGGAATGAAGCGAAGACAATTGTATGTGTTGAAAATGTCTTAATAAAATGCTTTGAAATGAAAAAAAAAAAGATTGGGACAAACCAGTGCTGGTAATCTCCCAATTTAAGGTATTTAAAATAAATCACAATTTCATACTAGAGGAGAAGAAGAAAGAATTGTAAACTCACAAGTGAAGGAAATGGAAAGAACCAATAATCATGCAATATAACTCACACTGGTGAAGATGGTTATCAGTAGTAATTTCACACTAAAAGAGACTGGGTAGAAGTAATGACCTTACATCAGATTAGATGTGGAACTAGGGGGATATCACACTATAAATGAATGGAAGAGGTAGTGATCTCACACTACAAGAGATAGGAACAAGTACTGACCTTGTGAAGAAAATAAGGGAAAATGACGATCTCTCATTAAAAAAGATGTGGAAGAAGACATAGTGACTTCACGCGTGAGATGGGAAGAAATAGTGATTTCCCACTACATGGAATGGAGAAAGGCACAGAATTCAACCGAGAAGGCATTGGCAAGAAGTAGTGATATCACAAAAGCACGGCAATGATCATACACTGGTGCATCTAGAGAAGCATTAGAGCAACCAAAGATCTCACACTGGCAGGTTATGGAAAAAGTGATCTCACCCTAATTCAAGCTCTGCCACTGGCATTAACTCTGAAAAAGTGATTTTGCAGAAGCACTAACACAGAAGCAGTGATGTTGGATTATTTCTCACTTATAATGACCTGAATGCAGATAGCTCGCCCTAGTACAGACATGGAAGCAGTGATCTCACACTAGCACCAATACTGAAGCACTAAGCTCAAACTAATTAAGATATCTATCACTGAAAATTGGAAGCAGTGATCCCACACTAGAGGAGATGGAGAAAGGTGGTGATTTGACACCAGTAAAGAACAGAATGAAGTAGTGATCTCACACTACAAAGGACGGGGAATAATAAAAATTATTGCACTGGAAGAAAGCGGGAAGAAGCACTGATAAGATACGAATGGGATGAGAAAGACTTGTGATAGCAGACTACATGACATGGGATAAAAGTGATCTCTTACTAGAAATGATGACAAAAAGTGGGGAGAAGTGGTGCTTTCACACTAGAAGACACTGGGGAAGTAGTGACATCACAATAGAAGAGAAAGGAACCACGTCATGATCTCACATGTCTGATCATGAGCTTGGTGGTGAGGGAGCAGACCGCCACGCCGGCGGCCCACGCCCACACTGCCAAACCTGTGTGTGCACCGTCCACCAGTTTATGAGTTTCCTCATGTCTAGCGGGCTTTTTATTGCGAATATTTGGGCGGTGCCTCTGGAAATGGGACTGCAAAAACAGGTCCAGGACAGCATGGACTGTAAAGTCTATCCCGTGAAGGAACTGGTGTACATGCACACAGGGGGGAACATGTTGTGCCCCCCTGCATGCATCCCCATGCAAATGTAGGGGCCCTTTGTTTCAGGTCTGCTAGCATTTTCATGGGGTAAAGACTGCCATGACACCGCTAGCAGTCCTGAAACTCGTAATATGCATGGCGGTGCAGCAGCGTCACCACCAGCATATTGCTGAGCCCCTACCAGCGTGCCACCTCCAGGGAACGATGGATCCATAGTGTTTGTGGCGGTTCAATGGCTGTCCAACAGCCAAAGTTGTAATCGGACGGTCGGACCGCCGGTGCAATGGTGGCTGGTCTACCACTTTCGCATCCCCACGGGTCTAGCAGTCCTCAGACCACCGGACTCATAATTAGGCCCTTAAAATCCTGGGTCTATAAATTTGGATCTAGGGAACTCACACTAGACAGAATTAGGAAGGGTCGTGATCCCACACTGCAAAACATTGAGACGATATGGCGATCTTACATTAATAGAGCAGTAGATAACGTACAAGAGTACATTTAGAGATGCATTAGTGCTGCACTAATGTCGTTTTATTTATTTTATTTATAAAGTTTTATATAGCGCAAACTTGATCCCGAAGGATATCGGAGCGCTTTACAATTTGAGGCAAAGGTAACAAACCAGAACATTAGTCTAACATGGGGAATTTAATGGGCATTGAATCAACTAATACAAACATAACATCTCAATATAACCTGAGTGCACGAGTAGGAATAGGCTATGCGATGGAGCATAGAGAGATAAGGGGATAACATACAATAATCATATACAGGAATAATAACCAGTACCCAAAACAATAATCGAAACAAGGGTCAAATGGGGAGTCCAAAAGGCACTGAATCAAATGTTGAACATCCAACAGACCACCCATACACCAGGGTGAACGAAGAACATGTTAGACGATGGAGCACAATGACTCAAGGGGAGCAAAACTCAACAATCATGCACAGGAACAACAACCAAACCAAAAACAATGATCACACACAAGAACAAGAACCAACACCATAGTATGTCCGAGGCTCCCAGAACTAAACTCTGGACACTCAAAACTCATGCCCTCCATCTCTCAGCACTCCCAACCCATGTCTGTCCCCCTCTATCCCCTCCCCACACGTGCAGCCCTCGGGCTCGTCTCCACTTGGGTCCCTTGCCTTCTCTGTGTGATAGGGAAGCAATGATTTCACTTTGGCACCGCTATGGTAAATGTGATTTCATAATAATTCAGATGTCTCTCACGGGTACTAACATGGAAGAAGTAGATCTCAAATTGGCATTAATATAGAAACAGTGATTTCATACTAATATTCATATCACAGACTCTCACAGGTACGCAGTGATCTCACACTAGCACTAACGCTGAAGCAGTGATCTCACCCTAGAACTGACAGACATGGAAACAGTGATCTCGCATAAGCACAGGCACGGAAGAAGTGACCTCACAATGTTAGTAACGTAGAAGCAGAGATCTCACTCAAGCATTGACATCAAAGTGGTATTCTCAACTTGCACTGAAATGGAAGCAGAGACTAAGGGCCCGATGTAGGTAGGCAAATACCGGTCGGAAACGTCCGAAAATACCGATTTTCAGCCGTTTCCGACCGGTATTTGGATATTGAGATGCAGGGGCATGTCAAATTACAGATTCGGTAATTACCGAATCTTACCGATTCGGTAATTTAAAAATAGAAATTACCTACATCCCATTTACCTACTCTTAAATACCGAATCGCTATGATTCGGTATTTAAGAGTAGGTAAATCGAGATTACCTACATCGGGCCCTAAGTGACATGGGAGCAGTGAACTCACAAAGGCATTAACAAGGACGAGTTGATCTCACACGAGGGCTAACAGAATAGAAGTCGGGATCCCACCCTAGCACTGACAAGGAAAAGGTGATTTCAACCTAGCATTGACATCCCACAAGGTGATGTCATACTAGCGCTGTCATGGAGGGAGAGGCCTCACGGTAGCACTAACAAGGAAACAGTCCTGTCACATTATCACAACTAGGACACAAGCCTGTGTCTGTGAATTGGGTAAGGGAACCTGCCTAGGTGTGCTCATGGGTGTACAGCTGGGAGGTGCACACCTTTTTGGTCCAGGTTGCAAGGCGTGGGGCTACGGGAGCACACAGACTGCCAGCAGCACAGGCCGGGCTCCAGCACAATTATTTTTTGTTTGTGGCACCTTAATCTGGTTGTTTTCTTACTAGCGGTTCCGTTCCAGTCATTCCTGTTCTACCAGCATGAAGGAAAAGCAGCCAACGACAGGCAAGGTTTGACAGGCCCTCCGATTCAAAATTCTACCATCTGGCTGAAGGACAGAGCAGTGCCGAGTGCCGCCTGGCACGCATTTAACACGTGTCACCTATCTGCACAAAGATTATAAAGTAAATGCATAAAATAAAAACATGCACATGCTGTTATTAGCACTTCCGTCTCGGAAAAGCATCCCGTCTATGTCCTGGAATCATTTGATGTTAGAAAGCAGAGACAGCTTAAGCACTGGTGGCCCCCTGGGCAACAATGTTTGTTGGTGCTCCCCAATGACCGCCTCTGCCACGGATTCCCTCACTACCACCAATTAACAGTGTCCCTTAAGTATCCATAAACACTCGCTCTCAGATTAATTTAGTTTTATTGCGCCACTCATACCAGCGTAAGGTGTCAGGGCACCTTACATCACACACACATTGCACAGAGACAATCATGCATGTGTAAGTCAGAGTATAGGAAATGTTACGTAGACGACTACAAGGTGTAGGAGTCTCATGTCATACATATTGGTAGGCAGTATCGTTTAGGAGTCCTTGGTCTGGAAAAGCACCAATTCAGAATTTAAAATGTAACACCATTGTCAGGAGTTCTCTATAATAATTGGAATGATTTTTACCTAAATGAACTCTTTTTGCTAGATTAGGATAATGAAAGACTGGGCAAAAAAAAACAACAACAACATATAGCTCTAATATATATCTTGCAGTTTGCATGCAGCTCTATGATGACAGTTATTAGCTTACTGTTATATATTAGGATTTTAACTTATAAACTGCTCAGAAGTAGGTACAGGTCCTTGAACAAAGCACATCCTATTCATTCTTCCCTGTGATTTCCATTACATTGTTCTGATCCGCAATTTTGGCAACTTGCCCATCATGCTGTTAACCCTGATGGTAACCAGCCCTGGAGTTGACAAGTCCTGGTGACCAGCACTTAAAGTAGCAGTCATGGAGGTGACCAGCACCAGAACTCACCGTCTTGGAGCTAATCGGTCCTGTAGGTGATAAGCCCCTCTGGTGATCAGAACTGTAATTCACTGGCCAGAGGGGTGACCAGATCTGGGGAGTAACCACAGCAAGGTGGTCTGAGTTGGAGGGGACGATCAGTTGAAAAGTTAAGCAGATGTCTAACCTGGAGATGATATTCCTAGAGGTGGCCAGGCCTGGAGGCGAAAATCCTCAGTGGTAACAAATATTGGAGCAACCTGCAAAGAGGCCAGTGGTGCAGGAACACTTCTCAGGTTGGGGGTGCTGCAATCAATGTTACATCTCTGCAGTCATAGGCAATGTGAAAAACCAAGTGCTGCACAACGACTGTGGCAAATGTACTGCATTGATTCAGAAGGAGAGTGGTAAGAGTGAAGTATGTAGCCGGTGGTGCTCTTTGGAGCTCACTGTTACAAATGTACTAATAAAACATAGCAGTAGTGTGCTGTCCTTTATAGACAGCACATTTTCCATTGAACTGGCCACAACACTTGCACAGACCTGCATTTTTACTGATAAACCTATACAGTGCACATATGATGATATATGGAAATTGGCTTTCGGAAAATATTTAGCATTTAAGCATCACCAAGAAAAGTGTCTTGATTTGGTTTGCTCCTATTAAAATCTTTGTTTTCATCACAATTCAGAATTACAAAAAAATGTGCCCAGTGTGCCTTCCTAATGGCTGATATAATTTGAAATATTTGTGAAGTCCATTTACAGGTATTTCATTGGTGTTGTGTTTTAAAATAAAATTGACATCCTACAGCTTTTCTTTTCATACTCCTTGCTCCCCAGCAAGATTGTTACATCATTTATTTCCACGCATGTGGAAAACCAGATCTGGCAGTCAAGCCTTCTCTTACATCACTCCTCAAGCTTGGAATGAGCTGCTGTCACACATACGAGCCCCTTTCTCACTTCTCGAATTCCGCAAGCTGAAGACCTGGCTTTTCAAGTAGTCCCACTAGGCCCAGGGTGTGACTAGATACACACCTGATGAGCGCCAGGATACCTTCTCGGTGATAGTTCACTCTACAAATTGCATAACATAATATAATATCTAGGAAATGCTCTCACTTTGCAGTCAGAGAAAAAAAGAAAATATGTCTCCATGCTGAAAAAGTAAGCAGCAATGTTTCAGGCATAACCTCACAGTCAACCTCTGTCTCTGAACGCACAACAAATGTGACTAGAGAAAAACACATTTTAAAGGCCTTTTTATTTCTCAGTCACCGCCTGAACACCAGCATGGTTATATTTGGGGTGCTACAGCACCCTTCGGATCCCTAATTCCAGAGCCTGCATCAACTGAACTTAGAAGTGGAAGGGCAGGAAAAAGGAAAGAAGAACTTGCATGAAGGAAGACAGGAACTGAAAAGGAAAGACCCTGGAGGAGAGCTACCCTGGCAGTGACCGGCCCGGTGACCAGTGCATCAGCTGATGGCTTCAAGAGATTACCCGATTTAAGGTAATTAGCTCTTTAGATGACCAGCCTTGGAAATTACATTCGGGGCATAGCCAATGGATACGGCACAATACAGAAACAAGAGTGCACCAAGGTTTTGTTCACAGATGACATCCAGAGCATCTGACCACAGCCCACGCGGGAGGCATCAGATGACCAGGCCTTGCCACAGAACCTTTACGTCTCAACGCTTTGTTTCCTTGATTGTGTACACGCAGTTAACAGATGCATAAATCTAGTTTGGGCAGGTTTTACCGTGTGCTCCCAGGCCGCGCTGCGCAGGGTTTTCTTTCTAGCTTCCTTTGCTTTCTCTTCCCTGGGCACAAAGCAACAGTCTCAGCGGAAATTCCTACCGCGCCGGAATCAAAAGGTCAATGCTGGATGTGCTCTTTATTATTTGTTTCACTCCGAGAGAGGAAAAAGTCACAGGAACCTCGCATCAGTGCTCCGAGCGACCTTGGCTTCAAGGACAGCGGCTGCTGCCAGCACAGAAGCAGAGCGAGGGTTGGCAAGGCAGCAAGTGGAGCCATCACTGCCGGTACTTCTGTCTGAGCTAGCAGCAATCCACCGGCCACCTGTAACACTGGCGCCCCCCTCTGGCAGACACACTGGATGGATTGCAGGGTCGCCTGGCCGTCATCCATGCTGTGGCTAAGGCCAGAGCCATAGGCAGAAGGGCAGAGCAGTGCAGGTTTCCGACTCTGTCTGCTGGCCTTTCAGATTCACCGACCAGGGGGGAATCCTTCTGACACCACCAGAAGGCCAGTCAACCTCTGCCATACCCTCCCTGCTTAGTTCTGTGAAACAAATCAGAAGTGCAGAGAGCCAAACTTTTTCTTGGGAGGCCAGCACCGCCTAATACTGGGTTGATTCCGACACCTGTATCTTTCTTCCACCACTTGCGCTTCTAATTTCGTTACATCACCCTTGCGTGTTCCTTTTCATATCTGCATTCTCCCATTATAACTGTTTCCCAATTTTCTCTTGCTTTTTCTATCTGGGTCAAGATCAGATGATAAAAAATGAGATGAAGCCAAACCCTGGCACACATTAAGCACAACATCCTTCGGGAAAGGATTTGAAAACTGCAAATCTCAGGATCAGGCAAGTCAAAATAAGTCTGTCTGGCCAAACACATGATCTTGGCCAGAATCCCCTAAATCTGCAGTTTAGAGGATTTCCAGCCCTCAATTGGCCAGTACTTCACCATATATCCGTGAGGTGGCCAACCTCAGTAAAACCAGGGAATAATTTAGCAGACGGGTCTTGTTTTTGGTACACTATTGAACTAAGAGGAACTTTTTGGAGGATTATTGGCAAAAGATGTCCATGTTAGAAGAGGGACAACTTTCATAATACAGGGTGATGGGGAAGTCTGTTCAGCCCATTTAAGTGTGAAGCTGCAGGAATATGAAACATTTGTGCAGCCCCTCATCTAATGTTGCAGGGGTTTCTTGCGATAATTTATACAATAGTACCTGCGTCATCATGACAGCCAGACCTGCTGCACTAAGAGGAGCTTAAAGTGATAGATCATTCACCATAGGTGAAAAGTAAAGACTTCTTAAGCTACCTGAGGGTGCATCCCAAATCCCTTTTGAATTCTCACAGAAAAGCTGGTGGACCAAGGAGGTCCAACACCTGAAAGGAACCCACTCTACTATCGCAAGACCAGAATTCCTGATACTTTTCAGACTTGCATGAAATGTTTCAGTGTGCAGCTCTGGCAGGTGTTGGGCATCAACTCTTGTTTTTTGTGCGCAGGGACTTATTTTAGGTATGGGTGAAATATGCAGAATTTCCTTTTAAAAAGATTTTTAAAAAGTATGTAAAATCTTGTAAAGTTTGTGAAATGCCAATCTGGAGTTTTATGCTATTTTTTCAGTACAAAATGTATCCTCCTCACATCTATTTTAGATGAAAGGATGCATTTCACACAAAAGGAAATACAGCACAAAGTGGAAAGTGATACGAGCAACAGCCCTTCGTGTTCTGTTTTTTTGCGTTGCGTTGTGTTGTGCCTGTGCTCTCGTAATAGAAGTTTTACCAGATCAACGTCTCAATTACACAACGTTGCGTAACAGCATAATCTTGAGCATTTATTGTAATACGAGGAATGCGAAATGCTGGAAATTACACAAGAATCCACCGGAAATCGCATTTAGCCTGAGACTAATTTCTTTTTCCTTATCAAACCCCAACCCAGAGCAGGAGAATAAGAAAAGAGAGACACGAGGAGGAAGAGAAACACAGCATAAACGTGACATAAGGAGAAAACAAGGATTAAAAAAAACTGCAAAAGTGAGATGAAAAGACAGGAAGTATAAGGTGGTGGGAAAAAAGAAGCATGGCATGGAATCAAGGCAAGGGAGCCTTGGGATTTGGCAAGGCTATACAATGTTACAATGCATTCTTTTACCAGACATCTGTTTTTACCACGCATGCCTTTACCAAGCATGTAAGTATAAATAAGGTCATTAAAAAGAAATATATATATATCCCTTTTTATTTTTTTTAAATCTTTTTTTGAGGGGATGGGGTGGGGGAAGAGAACTCCGCATCCCACCATTTTTGTTTCAATAAAATAATATTATTTTTATTGGGGGAACCCCACCAAGCCCCTTTTATTAATGACCCCTACCACGCTATGCTCCTACCCACCCCAAAATCGTACAATACTCTTGCCACCATATACCCCTACCCACCTCTAAACCCACAAAATACTTTTTGTTCCCAATACCCTTACCCACCCCTAAACTCTAAAACCACCCTTAAAACCCAATATCTTTATCCACCCGCAAACCCTAGAAATACCCTTCCCCTTACCCACACCTAAACCCTAAAAATATCCTTCCCATCCATACTCTTACCCATCCCTAAATCCAAAAAAATAGCCTCACCCCCATACCCCTACCCACCCCTAAAACCTCAAATGTTTATACATAGCAATCAATCAGGATTTATAAAGTGTGGCGAATCACCCAATAGGGTATCCAAGCTCTTGCAGGTCACAGCAGCTTATTCAAACAGCCAGGTCTTGATGGCCATTCGGAATTCCGGAAGTGAGGTAATGGTCTGGAAGTGCGTGGCTAGGCTATTCCAGGTCTTTGCTGCAATGTTGGATAGGTTAGTGTTGTAGTATTTAGGGTAGTGTTGGGGGTCGTGCAGGGTAGTGTACTGTTATTGTAGGGATTGGACTGGGGGTCGTGAGGTGGTACTACATTAGGGTTTAGGGGAGGGCAGGGTGGAGTAACTTACCTTACAAACGTTTACCATGAGTATACCTTTACCACGCATGCCTTTGAGTTGAAATGGCATACGCGGTAAAGGCATAGTCGTGGGAAAAGTTTGCGTTGTAATGATAGACATTGTAATTGACGTCGTGTAGTAATACCCGCGTTGTAATGGCATGCCTGATATTGCTATGCAATGTAATGAGTCACATGGCATGCTGTTACTGGTACCATGGAATGACCAAGGAAGGATACTGTCCAGAGACTACAACTTGTGAAAAAAGCAAGCCCGACCTAAGATAGTGTCCAGTAGACAGAAAGGCTTCAATGATGTTTGATGTGGGCCGTGACCCCTCCACATATCACATTATGCATATTGGCATAACACACTTCAACCACTGCAAGTCACCTCTGCCCGTTCAGAGCCAGAGTTCGCTTTCCACTCTATAACTCTAAGGAACTATGTACAGGAGACTTGTAGAACAACAATAAGTATATACGAGAAAGTTGAGATCCCGCCACTAGTTTAAAATGCTCAAAACCACCTGAACTGACAGGGTGCCCTGACTTAAATGCCTCCCACTGGCGTCAGCCGGCAAAGAAGTGAACATTCAATTTGAGGGGAATTACAATGAACCATGCTCAGGTGTGCTGTAGATGTACTAATTCCTCCTCGGGAGCCAGGCTAGAGTAAATATGCCTAGATTGCACCTCCACAGCGTGTAGGCCAAGTGCCCTTCCTCTTGAGTGTCACTAATCTCTACCAACGATTCTTTTTCTACCACAGCACTCTGCAGCACAACTCCATACCTCTAGTTAATTCACGGAATTACACACCTGCTGGGCACTCTGCAAAGTCATATAACCCAGTTTGTACATGGCATCTTGGCTATACCTTCGGCCACACTGACGAAACAAACCTATAACATATCCATTTAATTAGCAATAATATATTAAATACCCTAACACTGTTTATTATCACAACTCACAAACACATGTCTGAGGTATGCGATGGACTACTCAGAACTTGACAAAGAAGGCGTTAAACCAACTTGGTGCTCCATGGCCATACTAATGGCAGGCTGCATGACAAACATATGTATCAAATAGCGACATCATACTTAATGGGCAGTACAGACAGGTATTCTGCCAGCGAGACAAAAAGCGGGCAGAGACCCTTCTTGAGCCCTGTTGGCTCTCTGCAACAGTTTCCGCGTATTGACCCACCCCTAGACTCTTCCACGGATGTGTCCTGGTTTCTGCGAATACTTAGGAAAACAAGGAATGGAAACGGATCCGTCGGCAGTCCTGCCAAGCGTCACGCAACAGGTGTGACACTCACGCATTTCAGCGCGGTGATCCGCATCACCGCACTGAAATGCATTGTCACGCATACCAGCGGCACCTGTCACTGACTGTGCCCGGGGCTCTCTCTGCAGTGCTGCTCCCTCCGAGAGGTGCGCAGGCCTGCCCGTCGTGTTAGTTAACCAGACTCACACTCCTGCAGCTCTTAGCTCTGATAGCGCTACAACTAGTATCGACTCTGCACTCTGCCACCAGGAGCTGCCTGTTGCCCTGGAAACAGAATGCGTCTACATGAATTTTAATGGTGCGCGGGCGCGGATCTGACACAGGGGCCGGGCTGCCTGCTGGGCTCTCAGTCTGACCGGCTTCAGCTAATCACTGAAGACCGTGTCACCAGGGGGGCCGGGAATTATTAATCCGGATGTGTGCGGCGGCGGTACTGCCGTCACGTCCGGCCCAGAATTTAAAGTCGGCGGCGGGGGAAATGAGACTGCAGCCTGCCACAGCCTCTCTCATGCCATGATGGCAAGCCGCCCTCCGCGGGCCATGTCCGACGACGATTGGAGGCAGCAGCAAGCAGCTCTGCCTGGATGAAGACAGGCAGTGCCCTGGCAGTAGTGGCAGTCACTGCTGCACATCAGGGCTGGGCAGCAGCAGGTGGTCTCTAGTCAACAAGTAAGTGTCGGCCCCCACACAGCGCTGGCTGCGCATGCGAGCGACGCCGGTGATGATCTGATGTCCGCACTGTAGTTTATTTTTATTAATGTTCAGCAGTGCGCACGTCGTGCATATTTTTAATATGTAAGTGTAATTGCGTGTACTTTGTTGGTTATTGGGTTTACTTATTTCATGTAATGTCATTGGCCACATGCACTATACTAGCAAAGTTCTTCACACGACTTTTAAAATTGTATAAACAATGCATTGGGCTGACACCTTGTATGCTTTGTGTACAGATGGTCAAACATAAACTACAGTGTTTACACAGTGACTGCACAATGCTCTAGCTAAAGTCACATAATATCAGTCATTCTCGCAAGAATTACGCTTATTAGATGCGAAAAATCATAATTTTGTCCACTGAAAACATAATCACCCTAACACAGGCACACATGCATTAACGGTACCTTTCTTCAACTGAGAACTTTTGTTAAAAGTTAGCGGGAAAGTGAACAGCAAAATAAAGTAACTGTTAGACAAATACGCACAACTTCCTGCATCTTAAACAAAGCGGTATGGTGTTTCATATTATTGTTCATAGGAGGCCCGGTCCTGTGCAGTCCGTGTAAGGCGGTAATAGTTGCCTTCTGTTTGTGCACGTGCATTAGTCGGTGACGAAGGAGGTTCCTCAGGCAGATTAAGAGAGCACGTCGCAATCATAAACTCTAAATCCCGCCAAGATTAGGCCGGCGGGAGCAATAGGGTTAGTCTCCCATTTCTGGTGCTCTGCAACAGTTTCAAGAAGTTCTTGGAGTTTCTTGTTGCTCAATTGACTGTAATTTCTGATATTTAGAAGTTTCCATTGTCTTAATTTCATGATTTTTGCTCGCGAGAAATTGTCACTCATAGTCGTTGAAATGTCACTCATAATTTCACTCAAATTTTTAAAATGTCACACATGGCAATCTGAAACCTTGGCAGCTATGCGTCGGAAGCTTTAAAACAGGAAACGGAAGCGAAAAGGCAGCACCGAGAAGAGCAGAATGCCTGGAACGAGTAGTATATTACTTCTCAACTGGAACAGAAACACAGGCATAACTACTGGGCCCAGCATAGCTTTCTAAATATATCCTGGGCTCTAAAATAATGACTGTAACTTGATTACCAGTATCTCAAGCTCTATTGCTAATTGAATTTATTTATCAATGTGTGTGTGCTTAGTTAGTGGGATTTTCGAGTTATTTTAATAATTGTAAACATATTGTGACCTTTCTTCATCAGGTTTCATAATGTTAATAATGGTGTGCAATGTCATCAGGACTAAAGAATGCGCCATATTACAGAGCCTGTGATGCTGCGTGGGAAGACGGATGAATGAAACCATTTCTGCTATTCCAAAGGTTTTGGTGAAATTACCACTGTTCCACTATAAAGTTTTTTCGGAAATACATCCTTACTGGTTTTACAGCTGTCAAGCACTCCAGAGGGCTTGGGGTGGACCACAAGGGAGTTGCATTGGTGCTATAAACATAATAGTCCACAATCAACTAGGTATAACTTTGTCAATGTTAAAAAAGCATTTACAATGCAATAGGTCACGCATTTGTGAGAGTTAAGAGCTATTGGCGTTGTAAATGTTTTTTACTTATGTCTCTTTGGATTGAAGTGAATGTATGTGGTGTGTAGTGTAATAATGTGGTATGATGTGCAGTGGAATTATGTGGCTAGTAAATATGTGGTATTTAGAGTATAGGAATTGTGCGTAGTGGGATTGTGTGCTATGGAGAGTAATTATGTGGTATGGTATTTTGTGTTGTGGAGTGTTATGTAGCGAAGTTTAATTACGTGGTGTGCTGTTGAATTTTGTGGCGTGATGTACAATCATGTGGTGTGGATTGTATGAATGTGGTGTGTTATGTAATTGTGTTGTTGATTTGTATTATGCGTTCTTGTTGAATTATGTGGTGTGTGTATTGGAAACATGTTGAGTTGACTGTGAGGTGTAGAACTGTGTTGATTGGAATTAAGTGGCATGGTTTGGAGTATATTTATGTGGATTGTTGCTAAGTAGTATCTATTGGTTTTATATGGGGTGTATTTATGAGTAGAGTGTTAATATTCGGGCTCCCGGTATTATGGTATTTATTTTCTTGACATTTCCGTCTGTATTTATCCATATTTATTTTTTGTATTTATCCATATTTATTATGGGCTTTGTGATAAAATTAAAGCTGAAACTGGAATATTTCTGCATTCATTTGACCACTAAATATGCAGTCATGCTTGAATGCCTGCCGGGTTTCAGTGATATGAACACCTGCAGAGGATAAATCAATGCACTTATATGAAAATATGCACATTTCAGCATTAGCCTTGTGCATATCTAATGCTGTTTATGCCTCTTTACTAAAATTCCTTTCATTTGTAACCCCCTTACCTATCAATCAACACAGTTATTGGCTTGGCAGTCATGGCAAAGTGTATTTAGAATCACTCAATAAGCACCCAATTCCCCTTTTTATCCACATTTAAAAATAAATACAGACAAGAAAATAAATGGTTTTCTGTCTATGTATCTGTGAAAAATAAAAACGGAAAACAGGGAGCCTTAGTTATTATGTGGAGTTGAATGAACTTGTGCTGCGTGTTATTATGTATAGTGTAATTATGCTGGGTGGTTTTGAACTGTGTGATGCGGAATTGTGTGTTCATCTTTGAAGCTGAAGCCTTAAATATAAAATATAAGTGCACACATTAACGCAAGCACAGAGTAAGAGCTTAAATAGACTGAGGCAAATGAAGCGTCCATCTCACACTCATTGCCTGGATACACCTCACATTAACCATTATTTAAGTTTAAGAACATAAGTTTACAAATGTGTCTTATTTCATGGAAATTGATTTTGGCAGCGCGATTTCGGCAGCGCGATTTCGGCAGCGCCTAAGTGATGTGAGCGAGCCTTTTAGGTCTCGGCTAGCGTAGGCTGTGCACATGCGCAGTCTCGCTGGCGAGATTTAATGAGATAGAGGTATTTTCACTAGCGAGGTTAAGCCCCACCCCTCTTTTCCATTGGCTGGCGTCACCATTCATGCTAAACTGTTGCCAGCCATTGGAGAAGAGGTCCCAGTGACGTACTTCTTTCCTCTTTAAGCCCCGTCCTTTTCAGACTGGGTTCCTTGACTTACTGCTGTGGTAAAAGGTTTCTTATCTTCTTTATGGTGCGAAACAGATGGCCCCATAAAGAAGATAAGGAACCTTTTACTCCAGCAGTAAGTCGGGCTCTAAAAGAGAAAGCAGCACGTCGTGGTGAGCTACTTGGCTATAATCGTGGCACCCGCGCTTTACTTGTAACATTAAAAGTAAAAGCGCGGGTGCCGCGATTATATCAGAAGTAAAGAAATAGAAAAATATCTATTTCTTTACTTTTGGTATAATCGCGGCACCTGCACTTTACTTGTAACATTTTAAGAGTAAATCGCAGGTTCCGTGATTATACCTTAATGAAAGAAATAGAAAAAACAGCTATTTCTTACATTTTGGTATAATCGCAGCACTGCTTGGAGGCTTGGAAAAGTTGGAAAGGTAAACTGCAATCCTGCCCGCCTTCCCCCCCACGTCCTCCCCAGGCCAATTCTCAACCCCACCCCACACTCTACCCCTGGCTTTGGTGAGTACCTGCACTTGTAACTAATTTTTCCATTTCAATCGCAGCTCAGAGGGGTCTGATGTGAGGAGGGGAGGGGTGGTAGAACCGGCGCGGCTGCCCCCACAGGGTGACCCCCGCAGAGAGAGGGGCAGACCAACCCTGCTCCCACTGCAGCGCTCCAGAGAGTGGACGCTTCCCCAGCAGTGAGGGGGGGTAGGTGAGCCGTCTCAAGAGCAGACACTGCCTGGCACCGTGAGTGCCCTATGGCGCTGACACAGGAGCCCTCTCCTCACCCCGGTGCTCCCCACAACCACCCCCGGTGCCCTCAACCACTCATGATGCCCTCCTCCACCACCTCTGGTGCGCTGCTCCCCCCACACCCCAACGAGCCCTCTCACCTCTTTTCAGCGGGGAGTCCCAGGAGCCTGCCCCCGCCGCTATGGGGCAGAGAGCTGGGGAAGAGCCACGGAACTGGTCTCCCAAGCTTGGTGGGTGAGGCAGTTTGAAGAGGTGGAGCCGGTCCAACACTATTCACTCCTCCCCCCTTCCCTTTGGGACCCGATCGGGCAGCCCTAAAGTCACTGACTTCTAAATCCCATGGGAGAAGCCCCTTTCCCCGGGAGCAGGACCGACCCGGTGCCGTGTGTTACCGGGAACAGAACCAGGCACATAAGACCCCCACCCCGGGTGTAAAATGGTTATAACACCCCCTGAACTGTGGGGGCTAGGGGTGACCTCACCCTACCCCCGCCTTATATAGCATCCAGCTGACTGGACCAGCTACGGTGGCCCGGAGGCCAGGCCACCATCTAAGAGGCACTGGCAGCATCTACTGGGGTCAGTTGCAGCTTCCGACCTTCTAAGGGCCGTGTTATTCATTCAGCTGGTTTAAATAGTATGCAACAGTATTTAGTTTATCGACCTTGGAAAAAAGAAAGATGACTTTGCACTGCTGCAAACAGTTGTCACAAGGCAACAGTAGTTATTTTACTGACCTTCAGAAAAATGATAGGCCACGTCAGCCTTGCCAGTATTTCCAACCAAGGAAGCAATACCTCACGCAGTGACCGATGGAACACTCCAAGCGGCAAAGGGTATGATTCCTCTGTAATTTTACATTAAAAACCTACCCCGAAAACCAAAGTATGTATTACTTTTGTTGATGCTTTTCATTTCCAGCTCGCCCATCTGTCCCCCAAATGCTGGCATGTGGGTCAGAAAGTGCTTAGAGAGCTCGCTCCAGCACGGCGTGCTCTCGTCGCCACTATTGGAAGACTTGTTTAACATGCATCTGTGTCACGAGCAGTGTTTCCCAGGCTTGTTTAATAACATGTTCTGTGTCAGGAGCAGACTTTCCCCGGTCCGCTTGGTAGCTGCAGATGCTGAAGCCAGGCCCTCGACAGAGACGTGGCTCAGCCTTTCTGCTGGTCCGGGGCAGGCTCTTCCCGGCGCTGCTGGGGTTAAAGGAGCCGGGCAGGACCGGTGAGTGGCAGCAGGCAGGGTGGGGCCATGCGCCGGAGCACACAGAGAAGGATCAGTCCTGCGGCCAGGCAGGAGCTTGGCAGGCATCGCAGCAGAGCCCCGAGGCCAGGGGAGCGGGAGGAGGAAGGCAGGCATACAGGAAGAAGCAGCAGACGCCGGTGACCTGAGTCTGGGCTTATTGGGCGGAAGCGCAGCCCCTGGTGGACGGCAGACAAGAGTTTTTGGTGGGCATCTGGCAGGAGCTACGGGATCGTCGAGCAGAGGAAGGAGAAGAGGCGACGGGGGCTGTAACCCTTCCACGGGTTCCGAGGGACCGGGAAACAGGTACGTGCCTAGCACAAAGGAAGCTACTGGCGCTCTGCGGCGGAGAAGAGATCTTATGTTTAACATGCATCACAAAGTGCACTCCGCGGTCAGACGCCCCTGGTGCATTACACGCATGTCTGTGCTATATGACTGGCTCGTATGGAGTTGTGTGCCTTGTGTACATGTGTGAGCTGTATGTGTTCATGTCAGGGAGCCCTGTCCTCGCCATAATGAGCTGGGCTCAGCTCCGTGTTTTCATTTGGGAATAAGGCAGAGTAGACCTGCGTGTGCCGTGATGCAGACACAGTACGCCAGTCCGCTCTTGTGATGTACACAGATCCGACTGTGGCCTGCAGCATCGGGCACAAACCCGTTCATACGGGTACAGATATGTGTTTACTCGTGACGGACAGGGCAAAGCATTGTGCGCGAGCTATGCATATTTGATATGCGGCATATTGTGTGCTATGTTGAAGCAGGTAGACTTCTACGTGCGCCATAATAAATGACCCAAAGCCTTGACTGTCCCCTTTTAAGCAGCCCGTTGTGTCATAATGAGGCTGGTGTAGGGTGCCAAGATTAGCCAGACACAGACAGACCTGTGTGTGACCTACGCGCTCCGGGTAGTGTTGGAGAGACAGACAAAGCGTTCACAATGAGTTATTTAGGGAGTTATGAAAGGGTACAGCTTAGTAGTGATTGAGTTGTCCAGCTGTCTGCCTCCTGTTGGGGTGTGGACGAGTGGTAGAAGTCTTTGGTAGTCAAGCAAGGTCCTTAGAGGAAGCCACCTCAACAGAAATCAGCCAGACATTCAAATCTGTTGGTACAAAAGTTAACCCATCCTCATGAAAGTTTACACACCAGCTTTTGTCGAATTTGGTAGCACAGAACCTTCGTTGTAACTCGTCTTGCCTGGCAGCCATGATGGTGAAAGGGTCCCTGGGAATGTTAAGGACTCACCTTTTTACCCTCCTTGGAACTCACCGGGTGCCGCAGATCACAATTCAGCAGTATTCACGCTGGGTGAATCATTCAACACGTTTAAAGTATAGGGGCCTATAGTAAGGATGCTCTGCTCCAGTGTACAGTACTTACACGGTTCCTTCACACTTCGCCTAACCTGCAGTGTGTATGAGAGACAGCAGTGTGTATGAGAGACAGCAGTGTGAGAGACAGCATTGTGTGTAAGAAAGACAGCAGTGTGTGAGAAACAGCAGTGTGTGTGAGAGAGACAGCAGTGTGAGAGAGCAGTGTGTGTGTTCTAGGGAGAGACAGCAGTGTGAGAGAGACAGCAGTGTGAAAGAGACAACAGAGTGAGAGAGACAGCAGTGTGAGAGACCTTTTAGTTATGTTTTGGATTTTTGAAACATAAATAAAACGCATTGTTATTTGCAATGTCAATAGCTCAAACTCGCGTAAATACGCGACTGATTGCATTGCAAATGCAATAGGTCTCGCATTTGTGAGAGATCAAGCTAATGGCATTGTAAATGACAATGCCATTTATTTATCTGTTTTCAAAACCAACACATAAATAAAAAGTTTGTCATTTACAATGCCAATAGCTCTAACTTTGGCAAAGGCGAGACCGTTGCGTCGTAAATGCTTGTTTTTTTTGGGGGGGTGTTAGTGCCATTTAGTAAACAAAATGAAATACGACTATTTTCCCTAGGGCAGTGGGTGGAGTATGCTGTGTTTTTGAAGGAAGCCTCAAGTGACCCAGTATAATACACTGGATAAAGCCGAAGATGTGTGCTGGAAACATTAACAATATGGGATCCGAGAACATTCAATACACAGGAACAAATGAAGCATGGACGCAGGCAATTGTTTTCGAGTGCTCAGAGGGAAGGACACGTTGCCACAACCGAGGATATTTGATGGAGAGGAAGAGAGCAGAGAGGGAGGCAGTTTTAAAATTGGAAGAGGGTCCAGAAGAGGGAAGACTGCGTTTGAACTGATGGAGGAGAAGCAGGTGCGGGCACAGGACCCCGAGCAGAGAGAGGTCAGCAAACTGGGAAGTGCACCCGGCCTGGAAGCCGTAAAGATCTGGCAACTGGTTTTATGAACCGAAATATCGGCTACTTCACAGAGATGACAGAATCTCTGGTCCCTGACTGCTTAGTGTAATGTTGGGGGCCCTGGGCCCTCATGCTGGAAAGGACTGACGCAGACACAGTGGGCTACATGGTACAACTGGCCCAGAGCACATGGGCTCGGCCTCTTTTATTCAAGCTGTGTCACCTGACCAGTGACATCAGTGGTGGGTGGGTGTTTAGTGTAGGGCATACAGAAACACTAGACTGCTGACTGTGACTCTGGGTCACTACACTTATGTATTGTGAGAACAGCTACCAATAAAAAGCTGCAGCAAAGGAGCATCGCATTAACAAATGTCATTGCAATGCTGGCTGGACTGGCTCTGTTGTGGAGCAAAGCTTTTTTTGGGGTACTGGCTGCTGAGTTTTAAATGTAGGTTGCTATTGTAAAACATGGTACAGCGCAGCTATTCAAAATGCTACATTTTGAAGCTTCACTGCAGTGTTTTATTAAATCCATCACGCAACAAATGATGCACGTTTTAATCTTGGAGAAAAAAATATATATATTTAGAAAACTATTACCGGAAACAGTGCGTTTTTCAATTTTGAAAGAGTGAAACATTTATCGGAGAAACAGACCAAGATCGAGGTTGGAGGAATGCCAGTGTGGCGGCTTCAAGTGCCGGTATTATGGATTTTTGGAGGGCGCATTATCCACGGATGCTGGCTAAAGTGTTTTATTGTGCAAAAGTTATTAGTGGCAATTATTGGAGAAACATTTTTACGGGTGGCTCCTCCATTAGGGCGCAGTAGTGTCGCCCCACTGCTTTCTCGCAGTGCGAGAAGCAGAAACATAAAATAGTATTTTAAATACCATTTTATGTTTCTGCTTCTCGCACTGCGAGAAAGCAGAATGATATGCCTAGTTGTTGAAGGGCAGTTGGGGGGATTCGGGGAGGAGTGGCTTGCCCAATGCTATGGGCACTGACTGTTTGGTCGGCCCTTTGGGGCCAACCAAACCAGTCATACGCACTCTGGATTTTCTCTATGTAAGCTGCATGCAGCCTACTTAGAGAAATTGGCCTCCCTACAGGCACCCGGCTGGGCGCCATCGGCACCAATCACAACGCTACCATTGCAGCACTGTGGTTGGCTTATTAGAGGGGAGGGAGGATGCCAGCTTCCTGTTCCAGGAGCAGGACAGCAGCAAGAAAACACAGGCACGGGACCGGCCAGGAGCGGAGGCGCCGGCGCGACCCCCTCACCCGCCAACCCACACGCGAGTCATGCGAACCGCAACTGTTAGGGACAGCTGCAGGGCTTATACAAGGGTAAAACCAGGCTAATGAACCTGATTTACCAGCATCTTTTTAACTATTCTTTAAGATACTTAACTGTCAAAGACTAAAAGCACTCTTCCGTACCCCACAATCTTTTAGAATAAGTGGTGCTTTCCTATTGGCATAAATCAATGTATAGTGGGGCACCCTATTAAAGTATTAGTTATATTATACTGGTTTCTAGCGCTAAGGGAAATACAGGTCTTTAGTGTATAATGTGAGCTCGCTCACCATGGCGTGAACTGATTCCCTGTGGCACATACATTATGGGGCTTGTTATGGTGTGAATGAAACGTGTTGTGCGTGCGGTCCAGGCGGTTTTTCTGCTTGTTAGAAATAATCTGTCCTGTTTGCCTTTAATGGACGGCTGCTGCAAGGTCAATAGAAAAGTTGCCCAGACCAGAATGATCCTTCGTAAGCGGTTTACAGAAGGTGGGAGACAAGTCTGGCTCAAGACTACAGGAAGCACTTGCCTCAGGCGGGTTCATGGTGTCATATCGTGCCCGCTGGAGCAAGGCTCTCTAGTAAGAAGCACATGAACACTCTTTGCATGCAAAAGAAATACTGTGTTTTATCTGTTTGCCAGAGTATTTTATATTGTTTTGTCATTTTGGCTGTTAAAACCTTCCTAAAGCAAATGCCTTAGTTGCATTCAATATTCTGAAGCAAGACGTTAAATAACGCACCAATGGAGTATATAGCAAAGACAACAAAACACAGACAGAGATACAAAAGGAAGGCAATGTAAATAGAAGAAATACACAAGCATTTGGCGCCGGCAGGACCTGTTGAGGCGCTGCGACATCTACAGCCTTGCGGGCATCAATGAATTCCAGCACTTACAAAGTGCAGGTGTTACATTTATTGCATGGTGGAGCAGGGAGACCCCTGGAGTGGAGGGAGGAGATTGGGAAGAGCAGCAAATGCCGAGGAGGAGCGGGTATTGAAGAAGCGCTGCTGTCTTATTAAGGGAAAGGTTGTGCTTGGGTTGAGTCGGTGGAGGGCTCAACGCGAAGCGGGAGGGGAGGGAGCAAAAAGAGCTTCATGGGGCACGCCGCGGTGTGCAAAACAAAACGCGTCACCCGCTTGATACTGACGCGGATAATGCTCACCGAAGCGCCATCTCTATCACGGGCTTCGTTCCCATATGGGGAGGGGCAATGGAGGATGGAAAAATTAAGTTGTGTGTGCTGGCCTGTTGTTGATTGGAAGCGGCATGCCGTGGTGCTTTATAAAACCTATGTTGATCCTAATATGAAAGCGGGCGCTGTGCTGAAACCTAAAGCGTGGCACCCGGGCGATGTGGAGCACAGTTTGCAGAAGGTTGAAAAGTGACCGTGTTGCAGGAAAGCATGTCATGTATGTATGTTGTGTATGCAATAGGAGAAAGTCAAATAGGAAAGTAGTGCTCACACACTGTAATTAAAACATACCGAGTAATGACACACAGTAAAAGGGCCAGTCCTCATGGGGGGGTTACAAAAGGGGATACTAAGGAGGGACTACTAAGCCTATTCACAAATCAAAAGCAACCATTTTGAAAGGACAGTAATAGGAGCCAACTGAAAAGATGGGCGGAGCTTAAAGTCCATACCTGAATACAGAATGTCTTGAAGAGGCAGTGCAATCGCTGCCTAGGTGAGACCTAAAGAACAACTGCTTTGGGGTTTTAAAAATTTGATGAAATCTTAGAAGTGAAGGGACCTATTAAAGATTGTTAGACCCAACGGTTTCCGGCTGCCTGAGATGCATCAAAGCCATTCAAATTCCACCATCCTAGATAGGATGATCATGATACACATGTCCGATAACCTGTGCTCACCCTTGGGTAGCTTGGCACAGACCAGTCAGGCTTATCATCAGGGCCCAAGTGTAAAGTGTTGGCACAACACCACCCTTGCAACACATTGCATATGCTACAAATACTACACACCATATAAATGTATATATATATATATATATATATATATATATATATATATATATATATATATATAAGATTAGTCTTTGTATTACATACACATTAAAATCAAAACTAAAATATACATTGTATATACACTTTACAGTTATATGCAATAGTCAAACTTTCCCAATAGCATAAAAACGTCATAAACAAATATGCCCTATTGAGAGGTCTTCATCCCACACGACATTCCTGAATATCGCATTCCCCAGACAGATGAAATGGTCAAGCAACCACAGGTCTTTGACAACGCCTCATGATCCAGCGCCTCAGTCACTCAACTAAACCAGCCAACGATACAAGCTGCTCCTGATGGCGCCACGCTGAGTAGACTGTCAGAACCACCTAAAGCGGAAAGAAACAGTTACCTAGTTTCTTCCATCCAGATTATACCTCCAGGGATCCAGCAGCACCAGCGCAAGTGCGGGATCTGTACCCCCCCTTAGGCAAAACGTTGTGACCAGGAAACTGACACGCTTCTAAGTCTGGAGAAACATTTTATCTCAATCAGAGGTGTGAACTGCAGTAACTCTCAACAGCCAGCCGTAGGTGTCCACAAGGCACAACAGAACCCCCTCGGGCCCCGTATGATTTTCTCAACAACAAATTACCTTGTGGCTTGAGACGAGAGAGAGAACCAGCAACCTTGGATTGAAGCTGCGATGCAGACACTGTTGCACTCCTGATCTGGAGGTCGAAGACAATCTCAGCTCCCTGCTCAGGTCCCCCCAAAACCCCTCTGACACCACACTCTCCGGAGTGCAAGCTAGCACAGGTCCCCTGGTTGGAAGCACGGGTCCCTAGGACTCTGCATGCTTCCCCCACAATCCTCGGACTCCTCACGTCCCGCAATCTCAGGTGGGCTGTTGAACTTTATTATTATTATTTTTTAAATATCTTTATTTGCTTTTCGTACAGTAGACAGTTTACAAATGACAGTGAGACAGAATAAAAGAGGGGGATAGGGGTAGGGGATGAATTGCTGCATGTGCACTAGTGATACATGTGACAGGCACGCAGTGCCGCCATTAGGATATGCCAATTGCATTGTCCGGTACATTAGTTATCTCCATCACGTCTAATATTCCTGCGGCCAGGGACATACCACAGAGTTCGTGTTCAAACCACCGGATGTCCAAGTGAACACGTATCAATGTCTGCACAGAGTAGAAGAAATTGTGCACCCCGTCTCAGCCACACATGCCCCTAACCGCATGTGGCTTTGCAAACAAGCACTACTTACAGCAAAGTCAGATATGATTTGTTATTGTCATAACTTTAACCATGAAAAAAACGTTGTCACCACATTGCCACGCCCCGACCAAAGTGTGAACAGCGATTGTTCCTTCTATGTAACCACCCAAAGTTAGCAGAGCCTCCCACTAGAATGATCGTCGAGAAGGTCAGTATTCGTGTCTGTGCTGTGTGTGGTCATGAATTACTCAGGTACAGCCACTGTCCCCCGATCCGTGGGCTGTTGAACTTTATGAGCATACTCCTCTCTCTGCACAGTGTGATGACGGTGTATGTCGGGACGGTCCATGTCCCAACCAACGATCACTTCAATCTGTTTGTGCACACCCTTTGATCTTGTTGCAACAGGGAGATCCTTTGTGTCCCTGGGATCTTGTGGACAAGCCAGCCAACCGGCCCTTGAAGAGCACTTAGGGGCCCGAGACACCACAGTTGGCACTTAGCTGCAGGCCAGCAACATCCAGGCAATGTACACAAAGTGTTAGTCACCTTCCTGGAGCACGACAAGCTCCAGGCCACCACATGTCTGCGAATAATCCAGTTGCAGTCCTTCCCTTCCTAATGATTCTTCTTATCGATGTCCCAGCGTCGAACCAGTATAGTATTGCTCCATATTTAACAGCGTCTCTAACTTCTGAGGCCAGAGCCCCAGTAGTTATACCCACAATTAAGTTATTATCAGTTCAAAAGGCCACCTTTGAAATGCACAGGCCCTCTCTAAATTTTGTCCAGTCTGCCATCCTACCCCCAGAGATTTGATCACTATATTTGGGGGAGGTCAAGACCCAGCCCCTTGGAATGTATGTGTCAATTCCACCACCTCGCAATCCTCCCAGAAATGCCCCTCAGAGTCAGAGGGCTGCAGTTTCCCTTTGAGCCTTTATTTTATGGCCTTCTATCTTGAATACACAGATGTAGCTGTCCCCTTAGCACCCAGATGTGAAGTGGAGACAGGGACACAGAGCCACAAGCATTGAAATGTCCACTTTCCCAAAGTTACAATTCCACATACGTAATGTCCGATCCGATCCACTCGCACTACCGAGAGGATTCGCCATTATGAACTTGTCGATATCAAACACTATACTGTGACTATGCTGCCTGTAGGAAATACTGCTCAATAACCTTTCCTTACATTCCCTAATGCCAATCCAATGCGAGAAGCAGGCCAGTCGTACAGAACACACCATCTGGTTGTCATTCACAACGCTTGCATGTAACGCACACATGCCCTACCGCTTCGTGACACCACACCCTGCCCACCAGGGAGAACTCCGATATAGCAAGGGACATGCAGAACCTTGGCACGTAGCTTTTCAAAATGCCAAGCCGAATAATAGTAACCTGTGCACACAATCGAAAAGCGCCCAACGAGGATGGCACACACAACCAGTACTGCATTGCCACAGAGGAGCATTCAAGGTAAATAAATCATTCAATCGTGTACATACCACTCACCAGAATGTATATAACAAGTAATGCGCTTTGGCACTGAGTCGTAAACCAGCAAAACAAGGTCCAAACACCACAGTTGTTGGGTATTTGGAATAAGAACAGTCTGGGTATTTTTTGGTGACCACATGTTGACCCAATTGCACTCTTAGTTCTTGCTGCCTGTGACTTGTGATATGATGGGATGTATATTATTTTATTTCACCATATTAGGTTGGGATGCATCTTGGAAACATCTTGCACATTTTGATGGCCCACATTGCAACCATTATTGGTTGAAACTGTCATTCATAACATATGGAGTATTTCCTCTTCATGGCATACATTGATACATTAAGGGGCTTCATTATGAGCGCCTTTAAATTCCAGTGGGGCTATCAATAGTTACGAGCCTCATCGGAATTAAGAGGTCTGTGGTAACTGTGAGTTTGCAGTGGCAAACCAAAGATCTGTAACATGCCAAAACATGTGGAGTTCATTGGTAAAATACTTGGGGAAAATGACGACGTACCAGAATTATAGATCCACTGGTAATTTCTTATTTCCCATAAAACCCTCACAATCCCACTTGTAATTCCTAAACAATCTTCTCACTGGAGATACTAATGCCCCCATTAATGTGTATTCTTGGGAGTAGGGTTATTGGGGAAGATAACAGGTAATGGAGTACTAGGTGTAAGATTAGACCGAAGCAGTGCTTCCATTACAATGCATAAAGAGAGAGAATCACCAATGCACTGCAATAGAGGAGCGGCTAGAAGTGCCACACATAGACTACTTCATAGCTATATCAGTGACACAATTTGACCTCTCTGCATCAGGGTGAATAGCTGCAGCATTTGTCATTGCAGCGCTCACAACAAAGAATACAAGGCTAAAATAAGCCACTCCTACTGGCATAGTTTTGGGCCTTGCTTTCCTGTCTTACATCAATAGCACAATGGCACAGTGACACGCAGGAATTGGGGGTGCTGATCCTAAAGGGGAGGCCTAAAATGATGGTGGTTCGGGGACTACCCTTATAATTTAAGTTGTTTAACTAAGTGATTACGCTGTCCTTTTAGGTAAATCAGTGAGTCCAGGTAGATTCATGTAAGAAATGATATCTATTTCAATGATTTCTATTATTTACCTGTAAGAAGTGATGTGTTAAAAGAGCATATCATTTGTATGACCCGGGTGGTGTGTGGCAATGTAATGCTTATAGCAAGCACCATGTTCAATACTTACTTATAGCACGTGTGTTGGCTTATTGAGTTGAATCCCGTCATGGCTGTTTGCTATACACTATTTGGATTTAAACAGAATACAATTAGTTATATCTTCAAAATAGTAAGTCTCATGATTCGCTCAGTAAATTTGGTATTTTTCTTTCTTTTTTGCTAATAGTTACCATGCTTTATTTGACCCCTTTGTTGCTCTTCCTGAAAGTAAGCTAATGGCTCACAATGGTCCGCATGCCTTTCAGTCATCAGTCAGTCCCACGCGTCACCTCATCCTGTCCCCTGACCTCTCTTCGCCTCCCCTCGTTTCCTCTCATTGACCTAAAAGGCTTCCTCTCCCCCCCACCCCCTCCGTGCAGACAATAGGCCTTGGCAGAAGCAGACGAGGGTCTGGGGACAGCCACAACAGAAGTGGAAGGAGCCAAGGCCAGGAAGCTCTGTCCTTAGTGACCTTAGTCTTCCTCACACTGTGTTTCCAGGTCTGGAGATGACCACTGAGTGTCATATTCATGCCCCGCACCCTGCCATTCCTCTGCCTCTCTCGCACAATGCTGCCAGTTTGGCACCTGACTACAAATTCATGCCCTGTCCCCTGCAGTGACAGCCATCCTCACAATGTACTGCCAAGACTGTATCCTACTTCTGAGTGTCACCCTAATGCTTTGCTTCCTTCACACTATTCTGCCAGGTTTTATCGTTCCCATACCATCATAATGCACGGGCACATGGCATCATTTAATTCTGCAGTGTTTTCCACATAATTAAGGATTTATCGCGTTTGCCACATAAACCATCATCTGCTGCATAATCTGAAGATTTTCCTTCTAAAAAACGTTTCTTTCTAGCTTAAAAGGATCCAAAGAGTTGAAAAACGTGGCGAAAGGTCTTCCAGTGTAGTGGAAGTGCCTCGTTAAAGGTTAACTAACCATCTTTCAGTTGCTTACTCCCTTATTTCGTTTTTAAACTAACTGATACAAATGAGGTAACATTTGTACACAGACAGATTTAACATGTGAAAAAGTGACAAAATATTGAAATAATGCTATCACAAAATGTGTTGTATAATGCAGATGTTGGAAATTACTATGTTTTGCATTAAAATCCCCAAGACGTTTTGCCTTCTGTACCGGTACCCGCTTTTGTAGGCAACAGGACTGAGCGCACTGTAGTCCTGCTAACCAGTGGTAAAGTGCTTTTGCTCTCCCCTTTAAACAAGACAAAATTGGCATATGCCTAATTGGCACATTTAATTTTCTTGTAAGTCCCTAGAATAGGGTATAGCATGTACCCTGGGCCTGTAAATTAAATGCTTCTAGTGGGCTCCAGCACTCATTGCAGCCTTGGTAGGAAGTTTGAAACTGACATTTTGACTTGGCAAAATAAGCCTTTTGCCAAGCCTAAAGCTTCCTTTCTAAAGTCATCCCTATAGTGCATGGTGAATAGTAGTTCAAAAGTAGGATATGTATATTTAAAGTTTTACATGTCCTGGCGGTGAAAAACGTCCAAAGTTGTGTTCACTGTTGCAAGACCAGCTCTCCCATGGTGAAATACTGGTTACATTATACCAACTTAAAATGCTTAATTTCGGCTTGGGAGAAGGTAGAAAAATTATTAAAATACTTTCTTACACGGTGATTTAAAATTCAACTTAATGCTAAAGTCAGATTTTATATAACTATTTTGAAAATTACACTTCTTGAAAGCTAGGAATTCTTCTGCCTAATCCAAAAGTGCCTTTTCTTCCAGTGTCACCTGGCTGGTGAATGGTTCCTCAGTGCTGAGACGTGGATTGCTCTCAGACAATGGACAAAAGGATTGGGTGTGGAGAGGTTTTTTTCTTCCATGAGCAGGATTACCTGCAGGGTTGTGACCAACCCCTTCCTGAGCTTCAAAGGATGCCTATCATGTTACTGGCAGCTGTAGATTACACCAAGGCCTGCCTCCCTTTGTCTTCCCAGTCAGTTTGGTTCTAAACCCAGTGGGAGGGTGGAAGTGCCCAAGACAACTTTGGAGTGATCATAAGGGAGTGTTTGCTCATTACCCTAACAACACCTCTGGAAGAGCCCAGGAGGTTCTGATAAGGGAAGAAGGGTTTTGTCATGTGGGAGCTAGGTGGTAAAGGACAATGTACATACCTGCCAACTTGACGAATAATCTCACTGGGTGAAGAGGGGTAGGGCCTTGAAAAGGGCCGGGCCCAGTGCTGAGAAGTACCTACGAGCTTCCAAAAGCCTTTTTCTGCAACTGCCCTGCTGATCTGTTCCAACTGGACACTGGGCCCTGCAGCAGGCTTCGGTTGTGTTGAGTGCTAACCCCCAAGTTGTGCCTCCCAGGTCCTGGTCCCCCGACTGATGTTTAAGTGTACTTCGGTCCAGACGGTATAAGCTTTTTGCCCACTTTTCCTTCAACTAACCAGAAGGAGACCGGGACCACCATAGAGAGAAAGCCTTTGAATGGCCAGTCAGATTCAACTTACTGGTTCGGCATGCTGAAGGAGATCTGACTTCCAGAAAAGTTTTAAAGCCAAAAGTACAGGGCTTCAGTGGAACTGACGCCGAGCAGGCTTCACCTGCTCAGAGGTTTCCTGCTTTCATTAAGACTGTACCGGGACCCCACTTTTCAGCAACCTGCCTTTGTCAAGAGCTGCATCGGATTCCGCTGAGAGCTAGCTTGCCCAGCCGATTACTCGTCGAGACCCACTTTTACCCAGAATAATTTCTATGTCTGAAGGTAAACTGTCCACCGGGACAAACCTGTTCCCTGTATCCGACCAACACTCCACCTCGGTTGGCCTTAACATTTGAATTTCCAGTGCAAACAGATAACTGCCGTTGACGCTTTGAACCTGTTGCTGTTGTTTTTATTTCAAACTTAAAAAATACAGGCCTCCAGTTCTAGTGATTGGATTTTTTTATGGTTTGGTGTCATTTTATTTACTGTTATTCATTTTGCTTTGTCAGTGCTGCATAAATACTTTACACAGTGCCTCTAAGTTAAGCCTGACTGCTTTGTGCTAAACTCCCACAGCGGGTCACCTTGACAAGATTTGTGATTATTCTTTTAACCCCTTCCATGCTCATGACGGAACGGTTCCGTCATGAGCGTCGGTTGAGCTGTGCTCATGATGGAACCGTTCCGTCACGACCACACCCGTTTTTCAGAACGTTCAGCACAGCGCGAAAATTTGCGCCGCGCTGAACGGGTTAAGTGTGTTCACACCCCCTTCAAAAAATAATTCAATTTCTTACACCAGATAATGTGCCTTTTCTTCTCACATAATGTATTCAACTCTGTCACATAATTTGGGCTTCCCTGCCACTTAGCTCCAGTAGATGCCCTGCACCCACCAGTGACTCTGCCACAAAGTGACATCTTCAAGATTTTCAGGCCCCAGCCAAGAAATATTTTAGGGGTCAATGTTCGGAACAATTTCAATTTTCATTATCTTTTTGCTAATTCAGGCCTATGTTACCTAACAATATTGAATGATATGTTAAAGGTTAAATTACCGAAATACACAGAAGTCAACTAGAGAGAAATGATAGTTCTCCATTTGGGCCCTTTGGATGGGGGGCCCTGAGCAATTGCCTTTGCCTGAAAGCGTCTCTCTGCTACCACTAACACTTTGCTGCCAGGTCTGAAACACCCCTGCAGATGTCCTTAGACAATACTTTTTTCTCCTTATTTTCCCTTGTGCTCTTATCCTGCAGTGCTTCTCTGACAGCGTCATGCTCTCTCTACTCATGGGAATGGCACTGTGGTGTCACCTTATATTTGGTACAGAAAGTTACAAATTACCAGATCATTTAGCATGGTTACTGATAATCTTAAAAACAAATAAAAGTGTTATACTCAATGTTATGTTATGTGATGTTAAAAGCATTTGTACCGCGCACGGACACCAAAAAGGTTTCATGGCGCTCAAGACAGATGCGGGAGAGACAGTGCTGCAGAATGGCTCAGTAGGCTAGCTTGAAAAAGTGGGTCTTAAGTAGTTTACGGAAACAATCATACTGAGGGCAGAGTCTGAGAAGAGAGGGAAGGGAATTCCACAAAGTGGGGGCCAAAAAGGAAAAGCATGAACCACCGTGTTTTTTCCTTTTGTACCTAGGGATCGTAAGCAGGTTATGAGAAGTGGATCGGAGTGCTCTAGATGGAGTATAGCGCTGGAGACTGGAAATAATAAAAGCAGGGGCTTGGCCAATGAGGGCTTTAAACACCAAACAACCAAGTTTGAACTGACAGCGGTAGGCCACAGGGAGCCAACTCAATCTGTTCAACAAGGGTGAAATGTGTTGATGTTTCGGGAGATGAAATACCAATCTAGCCGCCTGATTTTGCACCAACTGTAGCCGGTGAAGATGATAGGCCGGGGTACCTACATAGAGGGAGTTGGCATAGTCAATGCGTGAAGTCACCAGGGCCATGATGACTAAAATGAGTGCTTCAGTGGTAAGGAACCTACGGATTTTGCAGATCCTGCGAAGATGGAAAAAGCAGGATGATGTTACTGCATTGATTTGGGGTCTCATGGACAGATCATTTGCAATGATGACACCAAGACTCTTTACCGACTTGACAGGGCAAGGTGGAGGCCCGAGAGAGGGGGGCCAGAAGCTGGAATTCCAAGGATTGGCTGGCCCACCCATCAATACCAGCTCCGTCTTATTTGGGTTAAGCTTCAGCTGACTATACTGCATCCACTCTGAAATCTCCAGCATGGTTGATTGAAAGTTGGTACAGGAAGAAGGGGAGGAATCCACGGGAAAGATCAATTGAAGATCATCCGCGTAGTTAAAGATAGTGACAGGGGCGTGACGAAGGGAAGCCAAAAGGGGTTGCATATAAAGATTAAATAGAAGAGGTGACAAAGCAGAGCCTTGAGGGACACCACAAACTAAAGGGGTGTAAGAAGCAGAAAAATTGGACAAGTGAACTGCCTGAGAGCGCTGATAGAGGAAAGATCTGATCCATGAGAGAGCCACGCCCTGGATACCGGCATTGTTGACACGGTCGATCAGAATAGCATGATCGACCGTGTCAAATGCGGCCGACAGGTCCAGTAAAACAAGAGCCTGGGTGATGTTCTTGTCAGCACCTTGTCTCAGCACATCCATCACAGCTACGATGACTGCTTCGGTAGAGTGAGCTGGCCGAAAGCCAGCTTGATGCTTCTCCAAAAAGGAGGAGCTCTCGATGAATGAACTGAGGCAGCGGGTGACATGAGCCTCCAAGATTTTCCCCAAATAGGGAAGGAGGGAAATGGGTCGAAAATTACTCATGACAGACGGATCGGCCCCTGGCTTTTTTATGACGGGAACAACCACCGCCTGTTTAAAGGATTCTGGAACCATGCCAGCGGCAAGCGATTTGTTGAGTAGTGACAAAGGAGGATCTGGACAGGCCAGAAATATGTCTTTAAGAATTTGAGGGGGACAGCAATCATTAGGGGATCCAGAGCTCACAGAGTGTAACAGTGAAATGAAGTCTGTCAGGGAGATGGGGGGGGAAGGCCTCTAACTGGCAGGGGTTCAAAGGGGGCAGGGGGGGCATGGGGGGGGGATATTCTTTTTGATGGTAACAATTTTGTCCGAAAAGTACGAGTTCAGAGAGTCGCACAAAACTTGGGAGGGTAAAGGTTGTGCAGTAACACGATCTGGCAGCGTAAGCTCCTCGACTATGGAAAAAATGTCCTTAGTCTTGGATGCGGAATCCATAATTTTTGGGGAAAAATAGGAGGATTTAGCCTCAATGTACTTAATGTATCCCACCTTTCTGCAGAGATATTATTGTGGCAGCAAGTGCATTAGTGGGAAGCCTATAAGTAGTAATGAGGGATACCCTCCTCATCAAGCAAAAAGTGGCAGTTGTCCCACCCCGGAAGTGACATCACTTCCATTACCGGGACTTCTGGGCCCTCCTCGGAAGTGCCATCACTTCGGGGGAGGGCTGTCGGGGTGCACAGTATGTGAGTCCCTAACAAAGCAAGCCTAGTCATGCTCAGACAGCAGCAGTCATGAATCATTGATGAGACAGCTGAAGGGCTCCTCAACAAGAGGCTCAGGAAAAACATAGACGGAACCCGGCCCCACTGTCTCCCTAAGCCATGTGTCTTATCTTGGTCGGTGAATATTTGACTTTAAAAGGTTTTTTGTTGGAAAAGGATAGACAAATTCATAAATGAATCAAGATTGCTATGAAATGGAACCCAAGTGCAGATGGCTGCTAATCACGCTCCCCAAAGTGGGCCCATTGCATAATGAGCAAATTCTATTAAGTATAAAATGTCATCACAAGGGCACACACACACACAATCAGACGCATGGCAATCTGCTATAAAATGGAACCCAAATGCAGATTTCTGCTCCCCCTCCCCAAAGTGGGCCCATCGCATAATTGGCAAGCTCTACTAAGTATAAAATGCCGTCCCAAGGCCACACCCACAATCAGAAGTAGCCATATGCTATAAAATGCAACCCAAACGAAGATGGATGCTACCCCTCCCCAAAGTGGATCCTTGCATAATTAGCAAGCTCTACTAAGTATAAAATGCTGCCCCAAGCCACACACACACAATCAGAAGCAGCTGTGAAATGCTTATTTTAAGTCTATGGACAGAGGGGCCCAAGCAAAGTGGAGAAAAGCTTCAAGCTGAATTGCGGGGAGCAACCGGGCGATACAGGAAAACGTCTGCTGCAGGTAAAAACAATGATAACACATATCATTAAAACAATTGTTTCCATTCATGGTGTTTCATAGTGAAGCCCAGTTTTTGTTTTTCCAGCTCTGAAAATGTCTGCTTTTATTTATGGTTTGAAAAAAAAAACATGTGTCCGCTTGTAGTTGTGAAAATGCAAAAGTGTTACAGTGTCACCCCAAAGCCGGTTGACAAGGCAGCACCTGGTGATAGCCAGTATTTATTAAAATGTGTCTGTAAAATAGGGGTATTAGAGGAACTGCTATTTCTTTTATCTGCAAGGGCTCAAGGACCTCTGTTGCGGTTTGGGAAATGGTGGCTGAAGCCTATCGTTTGTTTCATTGTGTTGCATTTGCTTAAGAGGCTGCAGGCAGTGTGGAAATCTGTGGTAACAAAATGTATAAAAAAAATCTGTTGTTTAAACCATGGTTTCCCAGGTGCTAAATGTCGGCAGCAGGCTTTGAACTGGCTGCAATGCAGGCTGCGACAGGCCATGGCCTGAAGCTTTGGTTGTGACAACGCCCTCAGTGCAGTGGTGAACAGGATAGGAACAGTGGGGCTGAAGGGTGGGTACACGTTTAATAGACTGTTGGGTACCAAATTTGAACACACTGCACAGATGTACTCTGTCAAAGGTGCAATATGTTGAAAACTGTGCTTTTATCCTGAGATCCCTCTGTGAGCATGAGTGGCTAGATATGTTAACAACAGATGTGCAACCCGAGTTACCTTTGGAGCCCCGCGATGCCTTATTTGGGGGTTGTACAAACGCACTACAGTTGTACAGGGCCTGGGAGAGGGTGGGAAAATACATTACGACGATTTCACGAGTCTGTATCCATTTGTGAACAAGATGAAATCATATCCTTAGGTCACCCAATCATTATATATAGGGACTTTAAAGCCATAGACAAAAACTTTGGGTTCGTTAAATGTAAATTCTACCCACTCATGAGGCTTTACTTCCTTGTACTACCATACAGAGTAAATGGTAAGCTAATGTTCCCTCTGTGTCGAACATGCACTGTAAGTAAAGAGACTAGTGAGTGCAGACACACTGAAGAGCAAAGGGTGTTCACCGGGACCTGGTGTAGCATTGACCTGCAGGCGGCCCTAGAGAAAGGATACCAACTTGGAAAAATACAAGAAATTTGGCACTTTGAGAACGTAGGGTCCATTATCGCCTGGACCTTCTATGGTGTATGGGTATTAGGCTGTTCCACACTGAATAAGCATCGTACCAATGCATAGTGCAAAAGCATAAGGGCCGTTCATACTGCATGATTGTCAGGTTCATTCATTGTGGAAGAGCATAAGGCCCATCTATGTTTCGAGATAATCTGGCCCATCTATGATGCATGACTATCAGTCCATCCATGGTGCATGACTATCAGTCCATCCATGGTGCATGACTATCTATCCATCCATCCATGGCCATCAGGCCCAAATATGGTGAAATCATGCCCATTCTAGGTGCATGAGGTTCAGATCAGTCCATGAAGGATGAGTGATAGGCCTTTTCATGGTGCGTGAGTATCAGGCCCATCCTAGTGTAATGACATCATTCCCATTCCTAGTCCATTAGCATAAGGACCATTAATAGTCATTAAAATCTAGCCCATCCATGGTGCATGATCGCACTGGTGCATCAGTGTCTCGCCCATCAAAGGTGCTTGAAAAAAAGATCCATCCACAATACAGGACCCTGTATGTTGACCAGGTGCCACAGCCAGCCGCTGTGTCAAAATACTACAACATCAACTCTGTTAACGGTCTAGCCACGTCCATGGGGCATGAGCATGGGCCCATACACACTGGATGTGAATTCAGTCCATCAACAGAACATAAACTCTAAGCCTATCGATGGTGCAAGTCCCCACTCTCTGCAGAGGGTACAGGGCAGAGTTGTCCTGTCCTGCTGCCATCACCTGCCACACAATTATTAGAGAGCAGGACAAATTCAGGAACAGCTGTTATGCATCCAGAATGTATGGAGAAGGAAGGGTCCACTAAATAAAAATACATCACCCCAACCAGCCTGGGATATGTGTGTGTAACTGTCCCAAACTAAAATTGGAAACATAACTTGGTTGCACTATTGCAATCACAGGTGAGTGCTGTGGAAGATAGTTTTGCGCCTGGGAGCTGGGCAGGCCAAGAGGTGGAGTTTCACAGTCCTGCTGCTGTGGGTCACAGTTTGATAATTGAAGGCCAGAGGGTAAATGCAGGGAAGGTGTCAACCATGATTTCAGCAGGCTGCAGCCTGCCAAGCTTCATGTGAAGATTAGCGCACTGCGTAGCAACGACCTATTCTAAGGAGAATGGATGTAGAGGGTCTTCACTGCCAGTGCTTAATTTATAGAACAAATAATTGCCAAGACTCTTGTCAGGACGCCACTGCAGCTTGCAACACCCATTGTCCCAGCCAGCTCTGCCCATGATAGTAACACCTCAATTACTAAACATCACACTCCTACAAGTGTGACAATTCAGACTAATTCAGCCCCCCAAAGCTATTAGAAATGGCTTGGGCGGCAGTTAATAGTCAGTCAGTCCGAATAACTTTATTTCGCCGACATGATGAAGGCATAAAAGTATACTACATATATAAAAGAATAAAGGATAAAAACATTACACATCATTACAGTACAATACGTTTTAAGATAAAATAGCTATACAAATTTCAAATTTATAATAAAAGTTCATGCTTGATTAAGTTCATATTACAATTGATTGGATCCACAGATTGAGCGTCTCTTTTTTAGGGCAGTTAAAAGAAAAGATGCTACATAAAAACAAGTAAAGGGGTCAGACAATAGCTGCAAATAGTAAAAGGCCACACGACATTGTCTAAAATTCATTTTCGCATAATGGGGATGATAAACCTTTTCCTTTCATTACGGTAATGTTTACAAAAAAGCAAAAAATGCATATCATTCTGTATTGACTGATTATCACAAGTACAGAATGGGAGACCGGCAGCAACATAAACATTGGCAGGAATGCCCAACATTAAAGGGTTTTTTCCAGTTGTGAGATACTCGTTACAGTTAAATATATTTTAACTGTTGACAACTTGGCATTTAAGATCTCCCTTCTAATCTGCATATTAGATAATAACTGGGCTTTCAGATCATTCTTAGAAATAGAACAACAGCTTATAGGATCTAAAGAGAGATGAAGTAGCCCATTAGCTTTTAAAGCAGTTAATAGTCATTTTAATGTATATTCAACTAATAATTAACTGTTGTGGTTATCTCTAAATCCAGTGTTGCTTGTTTCCGGTCCAGGAAAGACCTGGCTAGGCAGTTCGGGCTGGACTGTTCCCATGAGGCACAGGGTCATGACTGATTGCTGGGTCTAAAATGGGGTGACAAAGTGAGCTAAAGAACGACTGTTTCCATGACGCACCGGGTCAAGACTGATTTAAATATGGCTGGGTCTGAACAGGTTGATGAAGTGAGCTAAAAAACGATGATGGATTCAACCTAGATCTGTGACTGGGGGTGAGTGTCTTAACAGTTTCAGCGCTCCGTCCATAATCTCCTTGTGTTTGGTTTGTTTGCCCTAAGTTGGCAGGATATGCCCAGATGTGGGTCCCTTGCTCACTTTGCCAATGGATTCAAGCTAGCCTGGCTGATGAGGGGTGTTACCCTGAAACCGGTCCCAAGAAGCTTCTTTCCGGTCCGGGGAAGACCTGCCTTGGCAGTTTGGCCTGGACTGTTCCCATGAGGCACAGGGGAAAGACTGAATTGCATTTGGCTCAGTCTGAACTGGGGTGGCAAAGTGAGCTAAAGAATGATTGTGGATTCATCCCAGATCTATGACTAGGGCGAGTGTCTGAAAAGTTTCAGCCCTCTGTCTATCATCTCCTTGTGTTTACTATCTCTAAATTAGCCAGGCCATGCCACCCTGAGGCAGACTGTCAAACTCCCCGGTGTTGACAATTAAGTGCCTAAGCTGAGCACCAGAAACCACAGGCTCAAATTAAGCACTGTTCACTGCTCATTTAGCACTGCCTAAAGGAGCAGACGTGCCAAGGCACCTCACAGCTCAGCATTTGGTTCACAAGTTTAAGGAGAATATACATTTATAGGCAAATTGGCTGCTTTTGTAACAGACTTGTCCCAGACATGGACAAGGAACCAACACAGTCCCTTGCTTTCAGAGATAAACCTCTTTTGAACTCATACAAATAAGACTGTTTTACAGGCAACAAAAACCTCTAGAATAAATTTGAGAACACAGAATCAGATATATTCATGAAAATTGTGTATTGGCCTCGCTTGCCTGCACCTAATTTTAATTGTCAGACATAACTTTCTTAAGTCCAGGAAGGAATCTGCGATGAATACAAGTCTCCCACTTTTCCTGAGACCAAATCTTATTATTCCAAAATTCGACGTACTTTTTTTTTTTTGGCTTTATCAACAAGTTGAAGGGGGAGAGTGGGCGTCGAGGCTAGTGTCAGAGTTGCAGACAGGTGATTCGGATAGGATAACCGACCCGCAAACTATAGCTAATGAGTTCTCGGAATATAATTGTTCAGTGTATACGTCCGATGGGATATACACAGAGGCGGAAAGTGCAGACATGGTACGCGATATCCGTATGCCCACTCTGTCGGAAGATGAACGGAACTACTTAGATTCCCCTCTCACACATGATGAAGTGGCTCAGGCCATTAGAGGGGTACACTCGGGGAAGGCCTCGGGCCCAAACAGAATCCCTATAGAGCTATATAAACTAAACGCAAATAGACTTGCTCCGTTTCTTCGCGCCATGTTCGTGGAGAGTAAAGAGAGGGGTCGGCTTCCCTATGATCAGCGAGTAGCTAAAATTGTCACTATTCACAAAGTGGGAAAGCCCAAGACGCACTGCTCTTCCTACAGGCCCATCTCGCTACTAAATGCCATGCCTAAGGTGCTGGCAAAGCTCCTGGTGACGAGACTGGCTAAAGTCATCACCACCCTGGTACACCTGGACCAATCTGGCTTTATGCCGCGTCGAAATATGGCCCTCAACCTGCGATGGCTGCACCGGATATTGGGAGGCGCCTCGAAGATACACGAACCAGCGGTGCTGGTGTCACTGGATGCCACCATGGCCTTTGACAGGGTTGAGTGACCCTACCTATTCGCAGTTTTGGGGAAGATGGGATCGGCTCTGAGTTCATCGGCTGGGTCCGTCTCTTATATGCGGCTCCCCTCGCTAGGGTGGTGGTGAACAATCGAAGGTCCGCCGACTTCCCTCTGGGCAGAGGCATAAGACAGGGGTGTCCACTGTCCCCACTTTTTTTTGCCCTGGCTCTCGATGCCGTTGGCGGCATGGGTCCCATGGGACCGGTCGATCAGAGGACTGCGCTGGACGCCAGAGTGGGAGGATAAGATCTCGCTCTACGCGGATGATATCCTGCTTTACCTCACTACTCCCAGAGAATCCCTAATCTGTTTTCTCTATGTGCTTGCTATATTTGGGAGGTACTCTGGTTTCGCAATTAACTGGTCGAAATCAGTGCTCTTTGTCCTCAGTGGAGATCCTCCGGCAGTCCCAAGTTCTTGCCCGCTACAAATTGAAACGATAGGATTCCGATATCTCAGCATTTATGTGACGTTAGACCAGAAGTTGAGATATGCTAATAACTTGGGCTCCCCCGCTGGCCCGGCTTAGGAAGGATGTGGTGAAGTGGAAGGCGCTGCCACTCTCCCTATTGGGTAGGGCGGTGCTCTTCAAGATGATGGCCCTTCCCCGATTCCTATTCGTTCTCCAGAATTCAATGGACCCGGTGCCCTCGTCCTACTTTAAAGAAATTGAAGCCCTTCAACGGCAGCTTCTTTGGGAGGGCAAGCCTTGCATTGCTTTTTCTAAACTTTCCCTCCCATGGTATGATGGGGGGATCGGCTTGCCGGACCTGCGGAAGTATTACTGGTCCTCCCTACTAGCGGCGGTGAACCACGTTATCTATGGGTCTCCCGGAGACCCAGAGTATGCGATGGACCGCAGACCGGTGCCAGGGGTCGACTTTACGGGGGCCTTATATGCTAGGGCCGGCCGATTTCCCCTCGTGGGTCCGTCCGCCCACGCAGTGCTGGTGTGGCACGCGGCTACTCGACACCTAGGGTGGGACGGTAAACTAACCCTTGCGACCCCACTATGGAACTCGGAGAGGCTGGGCAGCCTATGGAAAACAAAGGAATTTGATAAATGGGATCTCATCGGGATCTCGCAGATCGGGGATATTTGGGGAAAGGACACAGTTCTCACATTGGGGGCCCTCCAAGACAAGTATCATCTTCATGAGAATGAGCATTATCGATATCTCCAGGTCAGACATGCGCTACTCACATGTTCCCAGAGGCACCACACTCCCAGACGCCTCCCCCTTGGAAGATCGAGTGTTAGATGGCCATCTTCTGGAAAAGACCATTTAGTTAATCTATAAAGAAATTATTAACAATATGGGGGATCCGCTGGCAACCATTAGGGCACAATGGGGCGCAGATGGTTTGGAACTAGACGATGAGGCCTGGAGGGAAGCAGTCTCCTCTCCAAAAGGTAGTGGCAATTCAAATGAGACTCAGGCTTGTGCAATTAAAAATTCTTCACAGGTCGTATGTCACGGGGCCCCGGCTGGTGCACATGGGCGGGGTGGGGAGTGTCGGAGGGGGTGTGTGAAGCTTGGAACCCTTATGCATATCTTGTGGCATTGTGCAGAAATACAGCAATATTGGGTTAAAATTCATGGCAAGATGCGAGAGGTGCCGGGGGTGGAGATAATACCGGAGGCTCGAAGGTGTATCCTAAATGTCTGGGAGCCTACGGACTTGAGTACACACGGGAGGCAGGGGGCGACCCTGGCGTGTATGATTGCCAAACGCAACATTGCTCAGCTGTGGGGCGCTAGCCAACCGCCCCGGGTCGAGAGGTGGATAGAGGACTTGGACTGGTGCATGTACAGGGAGAGGTCGGTCTATGTTGCCAGGGGTTGCCCTGTGAAATTGGGGAAGGGTAGGGGTGCCTGGAATAGTTACCCTGGAGATATATGTGTTCCTCCAGTTGCTCGGGAACAGGTGGTAGCGCATGAGTCCCTGTGATCCCTAAATGTAATTCTGTGTGTATTATTTTGTAGTATGGAAATGCATATATGACAAATGTGATAGCGGTATATGTCACCCGATGCCTTCTCTTTTTTGGTTTTGTTAATAAAAATATATATTTTTTAAAAACAAGTTGAAGGGGGATTTCTAAATTCCCCTTGGCATAAGCAATAGGGCAAGGCTGTGCTGGGCTCATCTAGTAGCCTTGGATCCATAATATACAAGTTGAAACTAAGGACCTGATTTAGAGTTTGGCGGACGGGTACAGCATCACAAATATTAGTGATATCCCTTCTGCCTTAGTACAAGTGTATTTAAAACTAATATAGTTTTAACAAGGTGGACAGGATATCCATACAAGGGAGTACCCATGCTGCAAACTCTGAATCAAGGCCTAAGTCATGTTGAAAATTGAAGTATCAGGACCACAACATTATTAAACGTGGGTTGACACCACAAAGTGTTTGAGAAGCCCTGTGTTATACACAACATTGTTAAGACAATACATTTGAGTCTGCTATAAACCAAGTAAATAACTGCACATATTTTTGGTGCATGAGTAGGGGGGAATTCCAAATGTTTCCCAGATAAGGCCACATTACAGGAACATGTGGGTCGGTACTATTCTTGGTTTGCTTCCTTTTACTACCTCTCCTCGATGTCAGGCTCCCAGCCCCCTGCTCCATGGCAATTGCCGGGTGAAATTCCTGTAAGACACAAGACTTGTCCCATTGCCTGCTGTTGGGTCAGAAAGCTTAGTGCAGAGCACGAGAGTAGCAGAGCCTCCGCCACAAGCCTCTTCAATGGATTATCACAGAAAGTGAAACATGCAAGGCAGACTTAGGAAATTCCCTTTACGGTCTTTAACCCATTGGGTAGAATTTCAGTAGAAAATACTATGAATTAGACACATTTTCTGAAAGTACTGAAAGCGGAGTGTTTGGAAAAAAAATGATAACTTTTAAAACGGACACATAATTGACTCTATATTACCACAATGGGCTCTGAAATTAGTCTCTAGGCTATCGCTGACAGCTAATATTAAATTCAAAGCCCTCTGCATCATCAATATGGCCTACAAGGCAAGTTGGATGCTGGAGGGTCAGGCTGACCTCATACACATCCATTCTGCAGTACATAGTGTCTGTTCCTTGGGGCCTGACTGTCTGCAGGTGGGCGTAAGGAACAGCACCTTCTGAAACAGATAGTGAACATAAACATGCCCTGAATTTTGGTTGCTGCAATGTGTTTACCAGCTACCTCGTTATATATTAAGTTGATGAGTGTTACACATAAAATAATGGTATGATATGTGCTGTTTATCTATTCTTTAAAATGATTTACATAAACTGTAACAATATTTCAGGGTATTGAATCTACTGCTGTAGAAAGTACGCATAGGGGAGTCTTTTGAGGTTTGAAAGTATTGTTTGCATTTCATAGTGTGCAATGATGGTGTTGCCAAATTGTACTTATGGGTCCTGGGAAGTGCTTAAATGCTGCACTGTTTTACAGTCGCTGGTAAAGTGGTCTTTGGAGCACTGGCCTTGCTTTTTGCAATGAGGGAGATATCTGCTGTGTCTTTAAAAATACACATTATTTTAGAGAAGAATGTATAACTGTTTCTGTCCACACATTTACATCCACAGATTGAATGCTGTCACATATAATCTCCACTAGCTAAATGCCTTAAAATCCTGCATGAAAATATAACCTTGAATTACCTTTTCACTCCTTTATTTCAATGCACTTCTGCTTCCCTTCAATGTGCATATTCTGTATATAAACTGCTCTAAACCTCACGCCTGTCTGTCCTAAAGTTTTCTTAGAAAATCCTTTGCTTCACACATAGACCCCTCTAATGATCACACCTAAGTCACTAACATACCACAAATATATTGCAATGCATGGAATGCTTTCCTTTAGCATGCAAGCCTACACCTGATTTCGCATCATTCCTTCAAGCATCAGAATCACAGGGAGTCTTTGGCTTAAAACCCCTGAGTGCCCTGGAACCTGAATTCTGATTTAGACCTAACGACCTCCGTTTCAGAAAACCCTTCAAAATGGAGCTCTTTAACAAAGCATCCACCTCCGAAGGCTCTTGGGCCAGCGAGTAAAGAGTATCAGTCATGATGTCCATGTTCATTGGTACTAATGTATGATATAGGTACATGTTTTTCATTAGTATTTTACAAGGCCTGGGTCACTAATTTATCGCAAAAGAACAATTGGCACTTTATAAATCCCCAAAAATATATCAAATCAAACACATAAAGCAGTTAGAACTGAACGTGAATACAATATCTAACAGAGGCTAGTGCTATTGAATATATTTTTGTGGTCAGGAAGCCACAGTGTCAGTTCTCCCCTGGCCACGTTCTAAATTGCATCTACATGTTCTGTATTGTAAGAGGGTAAAAACAAAGGTTTGTTCTAGAAGCATACTTGAGCAACATCCACACGCTAGAGCAGATAGTCCAGGAAACTTGCTGAGTGCCAAGTCAGAAGTCCCCTAACATCCAGGTTGCTGTGGCAAGGTAGCTGTTCTTTAAACCATGTGAGTAGCGGTAATAACATTAGAGAAGATATGACCACAAGATAACAACTGTATCCCCGTAAGACACCATAAAAATAATATGTGGGTAATATATAAATGCAGGTATAAAAAAATTATCCAGAATATTTTCAGCATTACCATGCGAAGCTGCAGAGTTCCTGCATGAAGCTAAGCATAATCATAAAAAATGGAAGGGTGCTTCCACCAAGTAGCTCTTTCTTTAATATGGTTACAGCCATACTCTCTTGGAGTGCTCATTACCGTATAGAAGTATTCTTTCAGAGATCCAGACCAATGGCTGTGCGGGGTGCCTTTGAATCCTCTGTGCTCCCCTGCGGATGCATCAATGAGAGAGAAATCTGTGACGTGCAAGCTTCAAATGCAAAGAAAGCCCTCACCATCCAACACAGGAGTGAAGGATGACGTTCCATCCACAAGGAGTTGGGGGAAGCAGCAAGACTGAGTCTGCGTCTGGAATTCTACCTTTAGACTGCTGAGCAGGCTATTCTGCTCGATCATGTTGCCCTCTATTACTCATTATTAATAATGCAGCGCTAGCGATTTCCAGGGTCCTTGGAGGTCTGAAGGCTTCAGCAATCAGTTACCAAGGCTATTATTAAAAAGCATCCTCAGGTGCTGGGAGGGCTTAAGTCCAGGGTCTAAGCAAACATCAGCCATGGCAGCCAAAGTCTTGAGCACTGTGATTGGCTGAGTTGGTACTTTCGACTATGGCTCCCTCAAATTGATTAATAGACCAAATTAACTCAACAAAATAAATGAGGGCTTTTTCACCTGTCTTGTTTAATCAGGAAAGGGGGCTTTCAACAGATTTTTTCTTGCATTTACCTTGAACATTGGTGCCGCCTTCACACAAAAAAGAATTGTGCAAAGAAGGTGCCCATTCAGAATTACGCTGCCACTGGCACCAAGAAGCAACTCCAATTCTTGACCTCTATGGAATCCCATTAGTCAATCAGGCCTTATAATCTTGCTGGCAGTCACCGTCCCAGAGCACCAAACCTGAATACGGCTAGCTTCGTTGTGGAAAAACCACAATACTAAAGAAGGTAACCTGTGCAGATGTTTCCTCTGTGTGGAAGCTCAGCCTTACAGAGACTTTCCTTCCAGAGGTCACATGGTTTTATGGGCCATCTGTGAGACATCCCTTCTACCATAAGACCAAGAAAGCGCAGTCGCTAGGTTGGTCCAATGGTATAAATGTTTCCTATCAGGCAAATTCCAAGTATACAGGGGATTGAAAATGACATTCCAAGAGGGTCTGGATTCATGACAGATTTTCAGGACAACCACTTATTGGGGGTGTTTCCACTTCGATTAACTGTATGCAAATATATCTAGTGGATAGTGTAGAGAGTATGGAAAAGTTCCAGCCCTAACACTGGACGCCCTTCCTTTCATACTAATTAATCTTTTTCACAGTGCTAAATTATCATTAGATAATTGTGCAGTTTGTTATTAATAATTATTAGAGAGGAGGGGTGAGATGCCAGCTTGTAGATACACTGAGTAGACGTAAGTTTCCCAACTTTACAATTTTACGGTCTTGTAAGCACATTATATGAACAAATGAACAATGCACCAGTAATATCTATCGCAGGATTGCAGAGCAAATAACAGAAACCCAATATTAGTCTAAAACACAGCAGCAGAAATTGAAAATCAGTTTCAGAGATAGGGGGGACGCATGGCACACAATTGGGATTTCCTACTGTGGAGTAAGTGTAACATCCCCGAAATTTAGATTCACATGGTGAACACTACACCACTAAGATGAGGGAGTAAAAAGGAAATATACAAAGACAAAGTGATAAAAAGAACAAATGACAAAGATGACTTGAGTGGAGGTTACAGATTATTTTTTATGTTTAATTGCAATTAGTCCGTTTTTCACACCATTGCATTGATGTAAACGGCTCAATAAGTACACTGCGCTATATTTAACCTTATGGATCACCTTTTAGAGGATACTTCACTTTGCATTTCGGAGTTTGGGGATGTCTACCTTTGGAAACTGCTCAGATAGCCAATGAAGGGAATTTTGCGTTACACGTGGGATTTAAATGGGTGTTAAGAAAGCATTTTTAAGCTTGGTTCATCTATTACAGATGTGGTGCGTTAGAGATCGATGAAAAGTAAGCAGCGCACTTTACTGAAGAAAAAATATATTTTTATAAACTTAGCTATATATATTATCCGATGCACTTTTTTGCTGTTTGTAAGAATCAATTGTACTTATGAAATGTGATATCCACTTGTGCTTTTATGGCTGTACAGCCGAAATAACGTTTTTTGACTAACTGACTGATAAACTTAGCTAACTTCAGAAACTCCCCACTACTGCCCATTTCCTTGAATGTTTATTTTTGATTTCCAAGGATAAGGCCCTGCATGGCCAATATAGAGCCTGTAGAGCCTCCGTGGCTCCCACAGTTTGGATTTCTGACCCGGCGGCGCGTCCACCAACGTACAACCAGGTCACAATAACCATCATTCTGCCATAATTAGGGCGGAGTAACTGTCTCCTCTGTCACTCCTTTCCCCTAGCCATGTCCACTGTTAAAAGTACAGCAAATGTGGGCGGAACAAATGCAAATGGCCCCCGAGTGGAGGAAGAAAACTTCATGCGGATAGAGACCATTCGTTCTTTTAAATTTAATATCCACTTTGGGAGTTTTTTTTGACAATACAGTCAGACAAGGATCTGTAAATAAGGTGGCCCGCGGGCCAACAGACAGCTTCTGAATGACCCTGTTGGTCTTTAGATGCCTCACAAAGCACTGGAGGTGCCACACGATTGTGAGTTTTGCACTCAGTGTTTCAGGGGTACCAAGAACCAAATAAACTAATTTCATCCCGGAAAACAACAGAAGAAAAATGGAATCATACATTTACTCAATCTGGTATTCACATTTCTAAGTGTAATTTGTATTGCAACCTAAAACACTGTGCTTTTGATCAGGGCCAAAGTCCTAAAAAAAGAAGTGGGGGACTAACCTAGTTCATCTGAATGCAAGTGGCATCAAGGCGCGTGACATCAAGGTGTGTGACATCGCGGCATGTGTTATCGCGGCATGTGACATCGTGGCGCATAACATCACGGCGCATGACATCACACATGCACATGTATGCAAATATATCTAGTGGATAGTGTAGAGAGTATGGAAAAGTTCCAGCCCTAACACTGGACGCCCTTCCTTTCATACTAATTAATCTTTTTCACAGTGCTAAATTATCATTAGATAATTGTGCAGTTTGTTATTAATAATTATTAGAGAGGAGGGGTGAGATGCCAGCTTGTAGATACACTGAGTAGACGTAAGTTTCCCAACTTTACAATTTTACGGTCTTGTAAGCACATTATATGAACAAATGAACAATGCACCAGTAATATCTATCGCAGGATTGCAGAGCAAATAACAGAAACCCAATATTAGTCTAAAACACAGCAGCAGAAATTGAAAATCAGTTTCAGAGATAGGCAGTGAATGGGGGGACGCATGGCACACAATTGGGATTTCCTACTGTGGAGTAAGTGTAACATCCCCGAAATTTAGATTCACATGGTGAACACTACACCACTAAGATGAGGGAGTAAAAAGGAAATATACAAAGACAAAGTGATAAAAAGAACAAATGACAAAGATGACTTGAGTGGAGGTTACAGATTATTTTTTATGTTTAATTGCAATTAGTCCGTTTTTCACACCATTGCATTGATGTAAACGGCTCAATAAGTACACTGCGCTATATTTAACCTTATGGATCACCTTTTAGAGGATACTTCACTTTGCATTTCGGAGTTTGGGGGTGTCTACCTTTGGAAACTGCTCAGATAGCCAATGAAGGGAATTTTGCGTTACACGTGGGATTTAAATGGGTGTTAAGAAAGCATTTTTAAGCTTGGTTCATCTATTACAGATGTGGTGCGTTAGAGATCGATGAAAAGTAAGCAGCGCACTTTACTGAAGAAAAAATATATTTTTATAAACTTAGCTATATATATTATCCAATGCACTTTTTTGCTGTTTGTAAGAATCAATTGTACTTATGAAATGTGATATCCACTTGTGCTTTTATGGCTGTACAGCCGAAATAACGTTTTTTGACTAACTGACTGATAAACTTAGCTAACTTCAGAAACTCCCCACTACTGCCCATTTCCTTGAATGTTTATTTTTGATTTCCAAGGATAAGGCCCTGCATGGCCAATATAGAGCCTGTAGAGCCTCCGTGGCTCCCACAGTTTGGATTTCTGACCCGGCGGCGCGTCCACCAACGTACAACCAGGTCACAATAACCATCATTCTGCCATAATTAGGGCGGAGTAACTGTCTCCTCTGTCACTCCTTTCCCCTAGCCATGTCCACTGTTAAAAGTACAGCAAATGTGGGCGGAACAAGTGCAAATGGCCCCGAGTGGAGGAAGAAAACTTCATGCGGATAGAGACCATTCGTTCTTTTAAATTTAATATCCACTTTGGGAGTTTTTTTTGACAATACAGTCAGACAAGGATCTGTAAATAAGGTGGCCCGCGGGCGAACAGACAGCTTCTGAATGACCCTGTTGGTCTTTAGATGCCTCACAAAGCACTGGAGGTGCCACACGATTGTGTGTTTTGCACTCAGTGTTTCAGGGGTACCAAGAACCAAATAAACTAATTTCATCCCGGAAAACAACAGAAGAAAAATGGAATCATACATTTACTCAATCTGGTATTCACATTTCTAAGTGTAATTTGTATTGCAACCTAAAACACTGTGCTTTTGATCAGGGCCAAAGTCCTAAAAAAAGAAGTGGGGGACTAACCTAGTTCATCTGAATGCAAGTGGCATCAAGGTGCGTGACATCAAGGTGTGTGACATCGCGGCATGTGTTATCGCGGCATGTGACATCGTGGCGCATAACATCACGGCGCATGACATCACAGGGATTGGCATTATAAAAAATTACATCAGGTCTTAGGCCCTCACATATATGTTTAACATGTCTATCATGAGTACATTGGACCATTTTCGAGCATATAGGGAAAACTGGCTGATATAGGCAGAAGATTCACACTTTTGTAAGCTACACATAAAACAGTGTTGCCTTTTGTCAGCGTAAACCTCCTCTACCCATAGTGCTTTAAAAGAAAAAAGTGGTACTTAAATTATTTTGACGCCTCCTCAGGGGTAGTAAACACTATATAAATTACATTTATTTTGTGCAATTACAGGGAAAGACCAACAAATCTGACATCTTTACAGGGCATGCAGATCTCCTAAACAGGGACTGAACAAAGTGAAAAGCTACCTCTCTGAAGTGTGTGTGTAAAGTACTAACAAGGTGTGAGCCTTTGTTCCCGATCTGCCGCATTTGCATCTAGTTGTGAGGCTCCTGACTGCTGCCAGCCAGAGCCAGTACCAAGGGAGGTCTGATGACCCTTCATATTCGGCCTTTGTTATAGGCCCGGCAGGAGTTTGGAATAAGAAAGCCCCGTCCCCGCCTGCAGGCGCTGCTTATTGTGTCATAGTGTTTGGAAATTACACCAGGACGAATTCAGCATATTTTTCAGTGGGGCTCAACTTCTTGGCAGGGTGGACGGCGTCCTCCCTGTGAAAATAGTGGGTGGACGCCGTCCACCCGCGTGTACTCCTGACTCGTGCCCAGCTTTTGATTTAGTCATGGGTGTAAGAGTAACCGAGCATGAAGCCAAACCTCATCTATATGTGCTTACATCTGAACCAAAAATGCATAGCACTCGTGGCAGAGGGCTCCTAGGAAACTGCATTCTAAAAATGAGCCCCAACTCTTGACAAATAGTAGACAAGAGTTTCCCTTCTGGGTCACACTTTGTCAGGTCTACACCTACAAGAGGTACAGTGTTAGTGTATCAGAGGCGGCATACAGTTAACTTTCATTTCATCCCTGTACATAATGGGTGGCGAAAGCATCAGCTCAACTTTATCTGCTACTAAACCCACAGACAGGAAACAATCAGTGGCAGCTCCTCTGCTATGGCGGAGGAGCGTTGCCCCACTGCTTTTAAGCAGTGTAAAGGAAAGGAAATATAAAATGACTATAACTTTGAGTTATTATAACTTTATGTTTCCTTTGTGGGAGGGCGGGTGGGTGATGCTGCTGTACTCACAGAGCAGGGTAGGATTGGTTTGCCTACTCCTAAGTGCGCAATAACTTTTTGGTCGGCCCTCTCGGGCCACCCAAACCAGTCATGCGCACTTTCCCCATTCTCCATGCAGGCTGAATTACAGCCTGCATGGAGAACAAGCCAAGGCCCCCATTCCCTGGTTGAATGTCGAACTGGGATGCTGAAAACCAATCACAATTGGTCAGGGGAGCCTGGCTGTTCTTCCTGGCTTCCTGTCCCATGAGGAGAGTAGGAGCAAGGAGCAGAGACACGGCAGCATGACTCAGCAGCAAGGTAAGTGTATAATTGTTTTGATTTGCATTTCGCTGCCCTGCACCCCCCTCCCCCAACCCCCGTTAGTCATGTCGGCCGCCACTGGAAACAAGAACAAAAAAATAATAAGGTTTGCAAACAAGTGTAAGCAAAGCTGCCATAGAGGCGCAGCGGCTAAGGAAGCAGGAAGCCTCTCTCGCTTCAATAAATCAGGATCAATTTATGTGCACGTCCTTGTCTACAGTGAGCCTCAGAAGCATCAATAAGACGGTGCTTTCAGCAGCACAGTCAGAACCCACATTCATGGGCTGTTTCCTAATCTTATGCAATTTCAGGTTGTTGTTCATAACTGATACTTGACTAACTTCTAGATGAAAGAAAGGTACATCTCAAAAGTGTTGAATTGAAACAAAAACAAATAAAGAGAAATATATGTTGAACACACTGGGGAGTAAACATAATGTGTCATCAAAACAACACTAGATACTAAGAAGATTCTTAGACGTTGCAGCGGTATAAAAGCAGTGGCGGCCTGCATGACTCGCGTGTGGGGTGATGGATGTGGATGTGAACGGGTGGAGGGGGGATCAGCGAAATGTAAATCAAAAGTATTTTTCAAAAACGTGTACACTTAGTTTGTCGCCAGGTCCAGCCGCCGCGTCTCTGCTTCTTGCTCCTGCTCGCTTCGTGGGACAGGAAGCAAGGAAGAACAGCAAGGCTCCCCTGACCAATCATTGGTTTTGAGCATCCTGGTTGGACGCTCAACCAGGGAATGGGGGCTGGGCATGTTCTGCACGCAGGCTGTAATGAAGCCTGCATGGAGAATGGGGAAAGGGTGCATGACTGGTTTGGGCGATCCGAGAGGGCCAACCAAACAAACACTGCGGACTTAGGAGTGGGCAAACCACTCCTCCCCTGCTCCAAAGCAGAGCATCCCTGCCCACCCTCCCACCCGCAAAGGAAACATAAAATTATATTAACCCAAAGTTATCATTTTATATTTCCTTTTTTTACACTGCTCAAAAGCAGTGAGTCAATGCTCTTCCGCCATAAAGGAAGAGAAGCCACTGTAAGTGGCAGTACAGTTGGGTCGAGATGTCACTAATGTAAACAATTACCGATACATTTCAGTGTCGATTTAACAATGCAGCTTTTGCCACTGTTTACCGCTGATAAAAAAAGTGCAAAATAACTTACGAAGAAAGAATAAGATAATTTAAGAACAATGGGGAAATGTAAAACAAAATCTGAGAAGCAGTACAAAAGAATTATACAAATGAGGGCAGCGCCACAGCCATGTGCCATGGCTGCCATGAAATGCAGTTTTGTGTTGGGCATTTACTTAAGGCCCGGGTGCTTGAAGGAATGTTACACTTGCTGAGAGTGGGCAATGATGGATATGAGCTAGCCATCCATTAAAGCAGAAACTATGGATTCCCCCCTCCTCCTTGAATCCCCCACCTAGAATCCCCAGAGAGTGAAAGACACGAGGCCTTCAACACGCTGCTATCAATTCTGATTTTGCAAAGTAAATGTGAGTACAATGTTTCCAATCAAAAACCGGTCTCTGTTATTCTGTTAATTCAGTCCTCTCCTGAAGAAGGTGTATCTGCTATTAGGACTAATAAGGAAACACATTAAAATGTGTTACCAATGGGATAAAAGGACAGTATTGTGTATGTCCAAGAGTAGCAAAATTACTTGAGATCAATGTGCTAAAGTAATAGAATATCTCTGAGAGTTAACGTAAGTTCCCATTATTGAAACTGAAAATAAAAATATATAACTATAGGTCAGACTGAATACAATATTAACATGCAAGCAAGGGGATAACAGAGCAGTATAAACCTGAACCAATGGAAATCTATAGTCACTTTGCCACTAGATTCAAGCTAGCCTGGCGGATGAGGGGTGTTACCCCGAAACCGGTCCAAGGATACTTGTTTCTGGTCCAGGGAAGACATGGCTTCGCAGTTCCGGCTGGACTGTTCCCATGAGGAACACGGTCAAGACTAATTTGCATATGGCTAGGTCTTAACTGGGGTGGCAAAGTGAGCTAAAGAACCATGATGGATGAAACCCAGATCTAATAGTGACTGGGGGCGAGTGTCTGAAAAGTTTAAGCGCTCGGTCCATCATCTCCTTGTGTTAACTATAGTTTGCTGCCAGACAGGAAACTGTTCAAAACAATAGCAGATGTTCTTACAAATAGTACAATTGCAACCTCTGGGAAAACACATAATGAACCTAGAGGAACAAAGTCAACTTTTATAATAACTCTTCACTAATTTGCCAGAACAAACAGCAAACTAGTAATCAAGAAAGGAAGATAAGTTTAACTTATCACATTGTAAAAATGTTAAAATAGGTGTAGCCAATGCAGCCACAGTTTAATAAAATTGGTAGCAGCAAATTAAAAATGAAGGTTTTGGAGAAGCAGAGCTGCCCCGTCTACCATAATGCTTCAGAGGGCTACCAGCTAAGAGTGGACCAGCAATGGCTGCCACAATGCAGGACTGCTATAGTTATTTTCGGTGCTACCTCCATTGGTGGGAAAAGGAGAGGCCCTAAAACCACTTTGCTTCATTCTTTGGCTCACTCATCAAGAGAGGAACTGCTACGTTTATCGTTTGATCATTCGTTTTGTTTAGTATTGACATCTGTATAGCCCGCACCTTCCTTTATGAAGTGCTAAGCGCAAAGGAAGGACGAGGACGTTTCTACTCAGTTAGCCAAACATGGTTGAAAGAATGGGAGCTGATCGAACAAATGTTAGTTCAGGAGTTGCCCTTGAAAGACCAGCACTGCGGAGGAGGTTTGAAATGTTGTGCAATTGTGTTGCAGCGCAATGTTTCAATAAGAACATTATTGTATTTATTAATGCAATTCTGCTCAATGATCGCCTCACACTCTCCTACACCGTCATTTTAGGAAATTCCCGTGGTAGATTGGGTTACGTTTCTGAAAGTCACGGGAAATAACCTGAAACCTGACACACAGAGCAAGACGTGGAATGAATAACTCAGCATCATCAAACCAGAAAATCCTTTATATCTTACATCCAACGCAAGAAATGACTGCACTGTTCCTTTGTATAAATGTATTAAGCTGTTTAGCTGCATGCAAATCATTTTCAGAGCAAGGGGAAAACTACAATTGACCCTTACAAGCATCACCAAGCAGGTGAATTGGTTCCTGCTCTTAAATGCTTGCAAGCCATTCCAAAATAGGTAGGAGCGCGCAAAATTCACGAAAATTCCTTTGTGGAACTATGCAAAATTTGGAAAGTGTACACAGAATACTGATCTGGAGTTTGATGCTATGTATTTTAGCATTTTGCACTACAAACTTAACTCAAAAACACAAGTGCCACAAACAATTGTCACTCACGGTCTGTTCATGCTGTTGTAGCACTCCAAGAAAAAAAGGATTATTACCTGAACAAATGTGAAATTATACAATGCAGTGGAATGTCTCATAACAAGCATAATATAAATTACACAAGATTGATAGAAAAGAGGTTGAATCTTCATATGAACTACAATGACTATGATGAGTTTGTTGAATTTGTATATGCAGATAATAATCCTATGCATATTTATTGTAGGGAGAAATATATGTAACCCCTTATTGTGACAGAATTATCGAATGTCTTGAGAAAGATGGTGTGACAAGCTTTAACCATCGAAACGCGTTGACGCAAATATGAGTACAATCCAGAAGATTGACACTATTGTGGAAATACAAATTGTATTGATGTATGAAACAATGTGCTAATATAAGATATTGGATGTACGCAAGTATTGGACAAGCTTTATGTCTTACAATTTCTTTCTGTCTGTTCTAATTATGCAGGTCATAATTAATATGTGTTAGATACTATTTTATGTGATATTCATGCCGTTTTATTTAGGTGATTGTATTAATTGTATTGTGTTATTGCATATTTGATGTGATCATGTATTTAAAAAAATTGTCAGAACAATATTTTTTTTTTTAAATAAAATGTCATTTTTTACAATATTATAGACGTGCAGGAATTGATCATTTACATTTTACTATTTGTTCATATGACTGTTGGATCAAAGGGAAAATACTGTTGTTTCAAACACAAGTGTAAACAGTTAGAACCCAGATGGCATAAAAAACTATTGCACAGACATCAAGGAGGAATATAAAATACAAATCAAAACATACCATGCTTTAGTAAAGGAAACTCTGTACCGGGAAGATAGAAGAGGCTAAAAACTCCTCTAAAGAAATGTTCACCATTCTTAATTCACTACAATCAGCGGAAAAACTTACTGATCCACCCTCAAACAAGGAGGAACCTTGCAACAAAATCGCAGAATTTTCGCTGATAAAGTAGCAAGAATTTACAACACCTTCCCCATAGAAGAACAACGTGGTAGAAGCAACAAGGACATTACGTCTGTAGTACTCAAAGGAGGTAACCTTGAGGAGTTCAAGATGCGTCATACAGATGAGCTGAGGAAGCTAGAGAGGGTGATCAAATCTGGATCCCGGAGGGACCCAGAACGACCAGATTTACTGCTACACGGCGAGAAGTGCATTCTGCCGTTCATATCTGAGCTAATCACCCGCTCTTTTCAATCGGGAAAGCTTCCCGATGAATGGAAACAAGCTATGGTTCACCCTCTAAGAAAAATACCCCAAATAGACCATTCGGTTCTACAGAACCTACGCCCTATCTCACTATTACCTTCCTTTGCAAAAATAGCAGAAACAATTGTGAATATGTAGCTCAATAGGCATATGGACAGTAACAACCTAATGCATCGCTCACAATCTGGCTGCCGAGCTGCACACACCAGGGAGACAAGCCTTCTCCTGGCTACGGAAACCTTAAGACAGCGTGTGGACGAAGGTCAAACAGCTGCTCTGATCCTATTGGACCTCAACACAGCTTTTAACACTGTATCACATGGCCTCCTCCACCAAAGATTAGAGTCATGTGGAGTCAGGGACGGGCTCTATGATGGATGAGGTCCTTCCTGTCATCTAGAGGCTTCCAGATTACACTAGACAGCCATACGTCCAAGAGTTTCCCCCACCACAGGGAGTTCCACAGGGCTTAATCCTCAGGCCCACGTTGTTTAATCTATACATGGGACCACTTGCCACTATAGTGGAGGGGTACAAGGTGTCTATTGTGTCCTATGCTGACAATACTCAGCTTATTATCACATTTTCCCAAAACCCGGGCCATGATGCCCAAAATTTCTCACAACGCATGGAAGAGGTAACATCTTGGATGTCTAATCACTGTCTGAAACTTAATGGCAGTAAACGGAGGTGATGATTGTGAGAAAAACGCCGTCCATCTGGTCATCAGCATGGTGGCCTAACTCACTGGGACAGCTGCAACTCCCAAAACAGAAGTAAAGAATTTGGGAGTATGGCTTGACTCCTATCTGACAATTGAGAGTCAAATCAGGAGAGTCACAGGCAAATGTTTTGAGACTCTAAAGGCCCTGAGAAAGGTCCTTGATCTACTGTCTATCAGTTCCAGGAAAACTATAGTACACACTGTGGTCACTTCTCAAATTGACTAGGGAAATGTCCTGTATTTATGCGCAGCAAAAAAGGAATAATGAAGCCTCAATCCATACAAAATGCAGCAGCACGTCTCGTGCTGAACCTGCCAAAAAGAGCATCCATATCAAAAGCCTTAGCCAAGCTCCAATGGCTGCCAGTTGGAAAGAGAATACTGTTTAAAGCCATGTGTCATAGCCACTGCATTTTGGCACAGAAAGGGCCACCTTACCTTCAGAGCCTAGTGGCAACTCACATACCCAACAGAAATCTAAGCTCTAAGGATAAAGCACTTGTGACGATCCCTAGAATCAGAAAAGCTAGGATAGGATGGGTGGCCGTTCTTTTAGATTCTTAGCAGCAAAGCAATGGAACACTCTTCCAGCTGAAATAAGAACAGAACCAGTTGAAATGACCTTTCTCAGAAGACTAAAGACCTGGCTTTTTCCACCTGCTAGTCTTTAGACCTTCCCGCTACCCTTCTGTATACAGGTGTGAGGTAGAACTTCTGTCTCTCACTGTCTCCAACCCTAACGGTTCGGAGTCTGTTTGGCTATTAGCGCGGGGGGACACCGGCGGTGTAACCATGCGCTCTACAAATGGCAACATAAATAAATATATAGCTTGGAACATGACATCATAAAGTTATAGCACAGACTACCCACAAAGAAATCAGTGGTACAAACTCTACACATGTTTTGAGGCAGGCCAGGAAAAATGTTCAATACAAATTAGCCAAAAAGTAATTTGTGCAAACGGTAAGTAAAAAGGTGAGTAGTAACTACTGAACAATGTTCAAAGAATGAACCTGTTGAATTTGTAGTTGCTCTGGTGATGATTCACTACCATTCGTATAAGCAATAGAAAAAGACTGGAATACCTTGCCACCAAATAGGAAACACACTGCATGAGCCTGACCAATGGGAAACCTTTTAATTTGACTTGCAACCCATGGGGATGCGCTCATCAGTTAAGAGACTCGAACAAAATGCATAGACTGCAGCAAATTCTTAATATGACACGTTGCCAATAGCTAAAATATACAGAATAACCTCTTACCACTGTAATAAAAACCCAGTATGGCATGTTTAAAATTGAGCAAAAACTCAGTATAACGGCACTAGTAGGTTAAATTAATTGTATGACATATATTCTCTCTCTTCTTTCCTTCTAGCATCTCCTCCTCCCACCACCTCATCCCCAGGTGTTGGTTAAGTGTTTGATAACACAATTTAAATGCTATTTGTGTTCTAGATCAGGTCTCCAACTTTTTCTGCGGTAAGAGCTACTTCTGATCAGTGAAAATCGTTGTGAGCTACCAAACGCCAAGCAACTCATGCATTTTTCTGAGAGACGCCCAGCTTCATTGACTATAAGACTCAGTTCTTCAGAGACCATACTGTGGTTTGAACTAAATACTTAGAGTTCCTTGGAAACATTGATAGGATTAACTTCGGAGCTCCTGCCAAGCTTCATCAGTTGCACATCTTGTGGGTGAAAATAATAAAAGAAAATAACCATGACTTAGAGCTCCCAGCAATGGCGTCCTCATGCTCCGCATCTATTAAACAAACAACCCATGAAATGCTCAATTTCACAATCATGCACAAAACTGTCAGCTAACAAGTTGCCTCAATCAGGAATTGTGAAAGAGCCTAGACATTAAACTTATTAAGTGGCAAAGGGTTAATTGAGAGTACTTATTTTGTAAAACATTTGACATAAGAGGTTAGGTTTATGCATCTCCAAGACATCTTCCCACAAATGCCAATTCTCAGTTTTGATTTTGAGCACTCACAAAGAGAATATACTGCCTTATCCAGAAGCACAAGGATGAAGGAGGGCTGCCCTGCTCTACAGTGACTCTAATAGAGGCTGCTTTTTTCTTTTGCTTTATTTTGACGATTACATTTAATCATTGAAATAAAGCAGTGTTTCATTAAAAAAAAAATAATAATAGCCGCATCTATCAGAGCTCAGAGGACATCCGCAGCACATAAAACGATTTAAAATAAATCAATAAAAAGATTGAAACTCTGCCTTATTTTAATTATTAAAATAAGGTAGTGTTTGACAAATTTTTTTTTTTAATGGTTTTATGTGCCCTGGACTTCTACTGAGTCGCCTGGCCTACACAACTATTAGGCTGGGACAGGGGCTCACTACCAGGGCCGGACTGTGAACGAAAACCGGCCCTGCCAAACTGCTCGGCTCGGAAAGGGGGGGTGCAGCTGAGCTGTTTGAAAAGGCCGGTTTCGTTCACAGGGGGCCGATATTGTTACAGGGGGCCGATATTGCCCGCCCCGGTAACAGAAAATGGCCCCCAGGGGCCCAAAACAGGCCCCATCCTGGCGGCCCACCCTGGCGGCCCACCGGGGCAATGCCTGGTGCCCGCTACGGCCTGCTCACTACGAGTTCATGGAGCTGATCAGGCCAGCATAGGGATCTTTAACCCTTACCAGCTGCTTCGGTTAAATTAACAGGAGGCAGCCTGAAAAAGGCAAGTGTTGTGGGTCCGAGTAGCAGTTCAATACTGCTTGCACCACCTGCATGCTTTCCTGCACCGGCTGCTCTGGTCTGGTCTGGCACACCTGCTGCTCTGCAGCGGTACTCGTTGTACAGGATGAAAAGCACGGTGCAAGGGTGTGAAAGGCAGGTGATCAGAGATGGAGATGTGCAGGGAGGAACAACGTCATCCTCTTCCACCCGCCCCAGCTCAGCTAAACTCAGTTAAGTCAACCTGAGCAGCTGATTTGGTTGAGGACAGAGAACGTTGCCTATAAAAAGCCTAAATAGTTTAACAATTTTAATGGCTACTAAATTGAGATGCTAATGGCGCAAGCTACTCACAGGGTCTAGGAGAGAGAGCTACTACACTATTGCTGAAAAAGAACTGATTGCAATAAAGAAGGCCTTCCAGGAATGGAGCCAGTATCTATGGGGGGGCACAACATCCAGTCACATTAGACACAGACCATAGGAATCTGCAGTACATAAAAACTGCCAGGCAATTGTCTCAGAGGCAGATGCGATGGATGCTGTTTTTTGCGGAGTACGAGTTTGTGGTCACTTTTCGACCTGGGTCCGACAAAAGAAAGTCGGACGCCCTGTCCAGAAAAGACAGAGGAGAAGGGGAAAAAAAGGGGTTCTGGACACCATCATTAACCCTACCAAAGTGGTATGTGTGGTTAGGTAGAGGACTTCCTGGAGGAGTTAAAAGAGCATAAGTCCTCAGCCTTCTGGAGCAGATGGGAGGATGGCGATAGTCATCGGAAACTTACGCAAGGCCTCCCCTTTTTCAATAACAAACTCTACCTACCAACTCATGAGCTCCGGTTGAAAGCTTTTAACTGGTGTCACAAATTGGTTCTTGCTGGGCATCAAGGGTGTCTAAAGACCAAACACTTGATCCAACGTCATTTCTAGTGGGATTTATTGGATGAGGACGTAAGGGGTTGGATATCGCGATGTGAGACATGCGCCAGGGCAAAAGGCAACCAGGCAAACAAACAGGAAAGTTGAGAACAATGCCCACTCAGGCCCTACCATGGCAAAATATTAGTGTGGACTTCGGCACAGGGTTGCCAAAAGACCAAGGGCACACTGCTATTCTTGTCGTGGTGGACAGTCTCACCAAGAAGAGACATTTCCCCCAGTGTAACAATTTGCCTATAGCATGGCAAACTTCTCAGTTATTATTGACTCATGTCATTCGATTACATGGGATTCCGAAAGGCATCATGTCCGACGGGGGACCGCAATTCATTGCGAGATTATGGAAAATGTAGTGCAAGACGCTACATATTGACTCAACACTTTCCACTAGCTTCCACCCGCAAACGGATGGACAAATCGAGAGATTAAATCAAACACTCAAACTATACCTATTTTGCTATGCTAAAGAGGCCAATTGTTAATGGGTGGCATTGTTGGGGTTTAGCCTACAATAATGCATTACACTGTTCTAATGTACCGGTGTCTATTCCTGGCGAGGTGGCAGATCAACCTACGGTGAGGGAACATGTTAACCATTTGTCTAAGGCTAAACTGTCCTACAAGAAGTGGGCTGACAGACATCGTAAGGATGGTCCCCTTTATCAACCGGGAGATCGGGTTTCGTTGTCTACACAGAATATACACTTCAGGGTGAGAAGCATATTCCATCCCAGATACATTGGTCCGTACACAGTTCTGAGGAGGATCAATCCAGTGTCCTATCGCCTGAAACTGTCAGCCAATCTCCGTATCCATCCAGAATTCCATTGTAGTTTATTGAAGCCGGCAAGTGGAGTTAGATGTCGTTTAATCCCTCCAGTGGTGCGTGATGGGCATCTGGAATATGAGGTCAGTTGTATCCTGGACTCCAAGTACAGACAGGGCAAGCTGTGGTATCTGGTGTCCTGGAAGGGCTACTCCTCTGAAGATGACTCCTGGGAACCATGCGTAAATGTTCACGTGCCATCCGCGATGCGCTTGTTCCAGTTGAGGTGTCACAGCAAACCTGCCTCTAGGAGGCGCCTGGGAGGGGGGCGTACTGTCAGGATATGAGCCAGGTGGCGCCTGCCTAGACTTCAGAATCATGGGACTGCAACTCCCAGAAGTCAGCGTGAGATGAAGAGGAGGAGTGTGTATTTAGTTCACCCGCGCACAACGACCGGTGTGCGTAATTCTTCTTTCAGTGCCAGAGGCCTGCACGCTGGGTTCCTCGCAGTGCTTCCCTTTTCTCTGCGCCTTGCTGTTTGTTCCATTCTCCTGGATAGGAGAACCAGTGTTTCTTAATCGGGCGGCGAATGTCTATTCTACCCTGCCCATGTTCCACGGACTGTCTTTGGAATTTCGGAGCGGGAGTGCCCTGAATCCCTCGGTTTCCGCCTCGCAGCCTCGTTGAATGGTCTCATCCCCCTTACAAAACTGCATTCCAAGGAGCTATTGAGAAGGCAGTTATTCCAGTCTTTCATCAGGCACCGAGCAGTAGTAAGAGGTATTATCACCCCAGGTGCTCTACTCTGAACTGCCGTTTCCTCTTCTGACCTCTTCGGGACTATATTTCTACCAGGTAGGAGTAAGGGTTTGTTTCCTTTGTAAAGGATATTTCTTTTTATCATTTGCTTCATTAGTTAATGGCCTATCTGGATTATGGAGATACCCTACCTGACAGGCTGTATTTTGGTTGATGTTCTCTGAGGACTTGTACTTTGGATTCTTAACCATTGGATATCCAGCGGATATATAACTTGCTTCTTCCTTGACTTTTGGATTATAATGCGAGATCTGTTCTTCATTATTTGATTTTCTTGGGTTAGCTCCTATTTTTGGTTTCCTGGTATTTTTTCATATGGTATGTTTGAATGTGTTTTCTTAATGGGAAGAAGAATGAAGGGGCGATAGGAAGAAAGAAAGTTTATAATATGTCTTTTTCTATCCTAGGAGTATGCCAAGAGGAGTGAGAGTACCCATTACTGACATATGTTGTGAGAAATTATACAACTGTATGATTCAAGGTATGGCTCAGTCGTAGCAAGATTATATGATTGTAGGGTTATTTTGAATTGTGTTTCATGGTCTTGTTTCTCTCCTACAGTACTCCCGTTCCAGCTGCTACTTCCCTATTCCCTTCCCTCGCTTGATCGCCCTAATACTCTGTGTGTATTATCTGATTTGGGGATGTCAAGAGGTGGATATCTTACTGCATCACCCGAATTCTGAGGAGTGCTTCATGGGCTTCCGGAAATCATGACATATCACTGCACCAAAGAGAGATGACAGATATAGACAGTTATGTATTTAAGCACTAAGGGGCCGATTATGATGGCGGACGGATCTGAGTCCGCCCGCCACCATAGAGTAGGAGGGACCGTCCGCAGGGGCAGCGGCGGTCCCTCCGTCCAAACTAGGATGTGACCGCCACCCTGGCGGTCACATCCTGTATTTTTAACATTGCGGCAGGTGCAGCACCCGCCGCAATGTTAAAAATGAATGTTGTGCATTTGCATGCACAAAGCGGCAGGCACCGCGCGGTGCCTGCTGCTTAGTGCACGCAAATGCAGGGTGGTACCATAGGTACCCCCCATGTGCACCCCCCACCCCCCCTTCACCCCTGGGGGCTCGCAACGGGCCCCCAAACAAAAATCCGTATGCCTTTGCACGGCGGAAATGCCGGCGTGTAAAGGCATGTTACTCCAGACATCCTAATATGGCTGGCGGTGTCTGATAGACACCGCCAGCCATGTTAGTGCTTTTCCGCCGCGGACGGGAGGCGACCGCGGCGGAAAAGCTGCCGACTGAAAAACGATCCCCCAGCCATCCTAATCTGGCGGGGGTCTTTTTCAGTCCGCAGTGGTTTTCCCGCATCCTCCGGGCCGGCAGTGGCTTCTGCCGGCCCGGAGGATGCGGGAAAACCGCCATCATAATCGGCCCCATAGTTGGGCTAGTAACAGTTGGGAGGTGAGAAGGAAAGCCCACGTCCACCATTACCGTGAGACTGCAGGCACCTGAGAGGATCTGATGGCCACATGACTCTCAGGCTCCAAGTAAAATATGTAGTACACGTGTGTGGTACGCCAGGTTCAAAGTGGAAACTTTGGAAATGCAATGCAGCATTGTGATTGGTAAGCACCCAGGCTCCCCACACAAATCACAATGCTGCAATGCAGCATTCTGATTGGTTTTGAGTGTCCTGGTTCAATGCTCAACCAGGGAATCGGGGCCTGGGAATGTTCTTCATGCAGAACAGGGAAAGCGCAAAGGCTGCATGGAGAACAGGGAAAGTGCGCATGACTGTTTACAGTCATTGCACACTCAGGAGTGGGCAAACCACTCCTCCTCTGCCCTGCTATGAGAGCAGAGCAGCCTGGCCCCCTACCTGCCTACAAAGGAAATATAAAATTAAAATAACTCAAAGTTAGTATCATTTTATATTTCCTTTACTTTGCACTGCGCAAAAGCAGTGGGGCAACGCTTCTCCACCATAGCAGAGGAGCTGCCACTGCTCGAATGTATTGCGTAGCAGCAACCAAAGCTACCCAAATTTACACCCATCTTTATCACACACAGTAAGATGCCTAAAGTTTGCTTTACTCACCAGCTTCTCCCACAAGTGCTGCATTCAGAGTCAGCCAAGAGTCACATGCAAACTGCAAAAGTAGTCCAAAAATTAGGGGGGGAAGTAAATCTCACAAATTCAAATCACACGCATACTACAGGTACACTTCAAATAATGTTTACTAAGCCACCCTGAGGCAATTTCCATTAGTAGGCATATTTTACCCATCTTTACTTTACCACAACAGTGTAATCTTACTTTACTGCCACTATAGATATGTGTGGAAAAGGCTTTGAGTAGCCTGCTGATCTATTTAAGTACTTTTTTTTAAATTCTGCTATGTGTGTCAATATAAGCACATAACAGCTCTGTTTTTACATAACGTAGATGAATTTAAAAACGTCAATTTGGATGTAATGAGAGGTTTTATGGTATTTGAGTGGTTGTAATGTGGGCATTTAACCATTTTTTTTTTTAAAGTAAAAAAGTAAAAATTATTGTTGAAGTAAAGGGTTGCATGATGTCACCACATATTTCAGCATAGAAGGGAATGAGACATATCAGTTAACAATGTAAAATATTGTTTCATTATTTATATGTGAAGTGGACGGCGGCTGTGAGACCTTGATGGGGCATGTTTAATAGTGCCCACATTTACTGTTCAGATGCAGCTCTGGAAAGCGCTGATTCTGAGCAGAGGTACGGTAAATACAGCACCGCCAGCAGGTTAAAGTGCAGTAGAAGAGGCACTGGGTGTGCATTTATTGAAGCCTTGAAGGTATCAGTCCCGTCTGGGAATTGCGTCCCGCTGTTGCCACTAACCATCACACCCTTTGTGGTGACTATGGTGACTTCCATGAGCTGACATGACCCATTCATCCATAACTGGCAGATGTCCACCCTTCTTTGGAACAGTCCAACACTTCCTGCTCCATCTGTGTAAATTGTTTGCTGTAGACTTTAAGTTCAAGTGTCTACATTATGGTTCACCTGCACCTCTGTAAATTGCTCTGAACTAGGCTTGTGCTATATAAAAACTAAAATATAAATATAAACAAATGACTAAATCCTCCTGTGGAGGTGTACAGCCACCCTTTAAGTTATCACATCTTCCTTGGAAGACTCCTGTTGATCCCATTCTTAGTGGCACACATTACTCGTTTGGAAGTATTCATCACACCCTCTGCGGCATTCACCACTTGGAGGTATCCAGCCCTGGTTCACAAGTAAACATCTCATCCATCCGCTCCTGGGAGGCATCAAACCTTCTCTTGGAATCCTTCCATTCTAGCCATGGGGATGTCCATCTCTCCATGGAAATATTAAGTCCATGCCTGCTTTAGTGATCTTCTTAATACCCTTAGAAGCACAAATGCCCGGTGGCGCAACCATAGCCCCGCAGACCCTGTGTCCGCCGCTCCAGGGTGCTCCCTCCAGCACTGTGAGCAGTGGGTCCAGGGCTTAAAGGGCTCCCCTATGTCTTATTTTGAGGTGACAGCTATACGCATAATGTGCCCTGCTAGTGCCAGCTTTCTGGGGGCATCAGATCCTCCAACATCTGAGCCAAGCGCTGCTGTGGGTTACAATGCAGTATCATCATTATTAGCAGTCAGCATGACTCCTGGTGGGGCAGGGCAGCATTGCCAGCAGTCGGGGCTCTTGGTAAGCAGGGCATGCATATGTTGGTGCCTTAGAAGAATGTGTAATCGTGCTGGGTGAGGGTGGAGGAATGAGTGAAGGTTTTCATTGTTTGATTTCATATTGTGCACACCAAAGGATCATTAGATGGAAGATCAGATTGCAGTCCCCCTATTGCCAGGCTCTTCTGCGCTGCGAAACCCTCCTTTCCAATGACCTCCTCGACCCGGCGGGCCTCCCTGCAGCTCTACTAGAGTTTCAGAGAGCAGTGTCACGTACCACGGCCCCCACCGGAGGCCCAGCGCGGGCCAGGATTCGATTACCCTCCAAACACTGGGGCTTTGGCGAGACCACGACAAATGTCTTTGATCTACTGGCACAAAATACTTTCGAAATACTCTGTTGTTGTGGCTCTTACAATCACGCCTTTTAGCGGCCCAGGGCAGTCTCCTCGTGAGTGGCGGATTTGGAGCACTGGAAATAGAAGCTTGTAATGGACGACAGACAGGAAGTGGCACAGCCCGTCGTGGTAGGCTCCTGACGGGTCACAGGCTCTACCTCATCCCCACCGGCCAATCCGAGGTCGACACTTCCTTAAAGGCCTGCCCATTTGTGGAAACGATTTTTTGTTTTGTTTATACATATGTAATCCCAGAAAGATGTTATTTTCTTATATACTTGAATCCAGTGGTCGAAGTGGGGAAAAAAAGTAGGGGAACTGTGGGTGGAGAATCAGGGGGCGGGAATAACCGAAGATTGAATCAGTGGGCAGAGTCAGGGGTGTGGCTAGAAATAGCAAAACATACCAATTTTTTAGTACGTTTAACATTTCACTGACCAGTTACAGCTTATAACGTTATTTAATTCAAACAATGGATAAACATGTTTATTTGAGGTTTAATTCAGGAAAAAGCAAACACTCATAGGGAATACGGGTTTATGTAAAGTGTGTGAAATATAAGCAGAAACAACATGTTACCTTAATGCTTTTACTCTCATTGTTCAGAAATCCATGATTATTTTTTGTCTCAAACACTGAGGTCATGAATACAGGGCTCCTCCTGTACACATGTGTTAAGCAGGGCTCAGAAGAGAAAGGGACTCTTCAGGAGAATCTAGACTCATGGAAACTCACAAAGGCTCCTTCACATTCATGTCAGCCAATTAGCAGCTCAATCATAATATAGCAAAAAGAATAACTAGTGGACAGAATGCAGAACAATGTCATACATTCACCCCAGTACAGAGATCTGGGCCTAAATCCATCGTTTCTTTGCTCGCCATTCCAGTTTGCCCCAGCCATATGCAAATCAGTCTTGATCCTACGCCCAATGGGAACAGTCCAGCCCGAACTGCCAGGCCATGTCCTCCCTAGACTGGAAACAAGCATCCTAGGACTGGTTTCGGGCTTTCAGCCATCATCAGCCAGGATAGCTTGATTCCAGTGGCATGGAGAGCACGGGACCCACGTCTGGGCATACCCGTCCCACTCTAGGTGACAAAAGCAAATAGAACAACTTATGGACAGAATTCAGAACAATGTCATACATTCACCCCAGTACAAAGATCTGGGCCTAAATCCATCGTTTTTTGCACACCATGCCATTCCAGTTTGGCCCCAGCCATATGCAAATCTGTCTTTGATCCTGCACCCAATGGGAACAGTCCAGCCCGAACTGCCAGGCCAGGTCCTCCCTGGACTGGAAACAAGCATCCTAGGACCGTTTCGGGCTTTCAGCCCTCATCAGCCAGGATAGCTTGATTCCAGTGGCATGGAGAGCACAGGACTCACGTCTGAGCACACCTGTCCCACTCAGGGTGACAAATACGAAAAGAACAATTGATGGACAGAATGCAGAAAAATGTCATACATTCACCCCAGTTCAGAGATCTGGGCCTAAATCCATCGTTTTTTGCCCACCATGCCATTCCAGTTTGGACCCAGCCATATGCAAATCAGTCTTGATCCTACAGCCAATGTGAACAGTGCAGCCCGAACTGCCAGGCCATATGTATTCAAGTGTCCTTTCATTCGGGAAGTGAACACAAAGCAGTAGCCACTGAACTATGCACATAAAATATTGCTCTTTGATATGCATGGTACATGTTCTTTGCAGCAGGCATATTACCCCTCTGAGCTACTTTAGATGAGTAAAATAGCCACTAGACAAAACATGCCTCTCTCCAGCAGGTGCCTCTCTCCAGCTGTCTCTCTCCAGCAGGTACATTGATCACCAAAGTTATCTTGGCACTTGTATTGTTGACCGAAACCTGCTGAATATACAAAGAACTTTGCAGTGTTTTTAAAACTCCTGCACTTGTACAAAACCGGTCCCCCCTAACTAAACTAGCCCCCTACCCTTCCAGTCGCCCTGGGAAACGCCAGCTCCTACCCTTTTACTGCTCCTGTCCAGTCAGTACTCCTGCTCATGCTCGATCAACACTCCTGCTTAGTGAATTCCTCTGCCCCCTCCCTTCTCCTGCCCCGTCACTTCTCCCGGCCCGTCACTTCTCCTGCCCGTCACTTCTCCTGCCCTGTTCACTGCTCCTGCCCTGTTCACTGCTCCTGCCCCGTTCACTGCTCCTGCCCCGTTCACTGCTCCTGCCCCGTTCACTGCTCCTGTCCGTTCACCACTCCTGCCCAGTTACCGCTCTTGCTCATGCCTAATGACCGCCCCCCCTGCCCCATCACTTATCTGCTTCGTCACTTCTCCTGCCCCGTCACCTCTCCTGCCACATCACCTCTCCTGTCCCGTCACCTCTCCTGCCCATCACGTCACCTGCCCGTCACTTCCCCTGCCCGTCACTTCTCCTGCCCGGTCACTTCTACTGCCCGGTCACTTCTACTGCCCGGTCACTTCTCCTGCCTTGTCACCTCTCGTGCCTTGTCATGTCACCTGCCTGTCATGTCACGTGCCCATCACGTCACCTGCCCGCCACTTCTCCTGCCCGGCCACTTCTCTTGCCCGTCATTTCTCCTGCCCCGTCACTTCTCCTGTCCCATCACTTCTCCTGTCCTGTCACTTTTCCTGCACCATCACTTCTGCCCCGTTCACTGCTCCTGCCCCATTCACTGCTCCTGCCCCGTTCACTGCTCCTGCCCCGTTCACTGCTCCTGCCCCGGACACTGCTCCTGTCCGTTCACCGCTCCTGCCCGGTTACCACTCCTGCTCATGCCTAATCACCGCTCCTGCCCCATTACTTCTCCTGCCCTGTCACCTCTCCTGCCCATCACCTCTTCTGACCATCACATCACCTGCCTGTCATGTCACCTGCCCATCACTTCTTGTGCCCGGTCACCTCTCCTGTTGCCTCTCCTTCCCTGTCACCTCTCCTGCCCCATCACTTCTCCTGCCCTATTCACCGCTCCTGTCCTTTCACCGTTCCCGTCCTTTCACCGCTCCCGCCTGGCTACCGCTCCTGCTCATGCCCCGTCACCTCTCCTGCCCAGTCACCTCTCCTGCCCCATCACCTCTCCTGCCCCATCACCTCTCCTGCCCTGTCACTTCTCCTGCCCCGTCACTTCTCTTGCCCCGCCACCTCTCCTGCCCGGTCACCTCTCCTGCCCGGTCACCTCTCCTGCCCAGTCACCTCTCCTGCCCAGTCACCTCTCCTGCCCAGTTACCTCTCCTTTCCTGTTGCCTCTCCTGTCCCGTCACTGCTCCTGGCCTGTCACTTTTCCTGCCTCGTCACATTTCCTGACCCGTCACTTTTCCTGCCCCGTCACCGCTCCTGCCCGTTCACAGCTCCTGCCTGTTACCTGCTCTTGCCCGTTCACTGATCACCGCTCCAGCCCCATCACTTCTCCTGTCCCATCACTTCTCCTGCCCCGTTCACTTCTCTTATCCGTTCACTGCCCCTATCCGTTCAATGCTCCAGCCCGGTTAACGCTCCTGCCCATGCCTAATCACCGCTCCTGCCCCTTCACTTCTCCTGCCCCATCTCTTGTCCTGCCCGTCACCTCTTCTTTCCCGTCACCTATCCTCCCCCGTCACTTCTCCTGTCCGTTACTTTTCCTGCCCGTCACTTCTCCTGCCCGGTCACCTCTCCTGCCCTATTACCTCTCCTTTCCTGTTTCCTCTTCTGTCCCGTCACTGCTCCTGCCCAGTTCACTCTGCGTACAACATTGACAAATTACACAAGGGGGTAAGATCCCCACAGTACTCTGTTTGGGGAAATAATCACTCACTAGGATCTCACTGGCTGGCACATGGTATGCTAAAGGCAGACGGCGGGCGCAGGTGCATTGTCATTCAAAAGGGGATAATCGACCTCAATCGGAATGACAATGGGCCTGCCCCACAGTCTGTGGAGCTCAGGGAGGGGCTGCTTCAGCCTCTGGAGTTCAACAGGGAAGTGCGAGCCGCCCCTGGAAGCTGAAAGGAAAAGTTATCGTTTTTAAGGAGGACTATTCTTGCCGTTCAGGGATGCTTTTTTGAAAGTAAGATGTAGGGGAACGGACTGTAATAATTTTTAGAAGTAGGGGCACGCCGTGCCCTTCCGATCCCGCACACTTCTACCACTGTGTGACACAAAGTAGTCCAGCCACTCGCACAAGTTAACTTGCAACAGGACATGACGTCCCATACCCACTGCACACAAGTCAGTGTTCCACTTTCTGCTACTAATACCTCATCCAGCGGAGCGAGCCCCTAGCTTATGGGAGCAGTGCGCGCTGCCAGCTGCCACTCCATTTGAACAGTTTTAGGCAGTGCTAACGGCTTGAGTGACTGCAGTGGCGCTATTCCTAAATGCGTGACAATATATTTCAGTGCGGTGATGCAGAGCGCCGCACTGAAATGCGTTAGTCTAACGCGTGATGCGTGGTACTTGGCAGGACTGAAGCGTGCCATACTCCAAACTCCACCGCTAAAGAAATCCATATAAAAACCCTTTAATACGGGATACTTTAAAGGTGGCGGCAAGAACCTTGGCAGGTCTCCAATTTTAAGGACATCCTCCCTCAGCATCATCGACAGGAACACCATTCATCCAAACTCCTAACACATTCTCATATTCTCACTACAAACAGAGCTAGACGAGGGTCACAAGTGGCGTGGAAGTGTGAGCGTCAAAGCTCTCACTGGTGATGATGCAGAACTGTATCCTGACAAGCTACTGGTAGAACATGTCCTCTGACCCGCCCTGTGAGCGTGGGCTTCTTTGCCAGAGCAGATCATTACCTACTCCTTGCCTGGTATCTGCACCCTGGCAACATCCCCCTGGCTTAACTAGGGGGTTCCATCTATCCGCCCCTAGCTTAAACAAGCATTGGAAAAGCCAATAGGCCTGGTGTTTTTGTTAGGGGAAATGTTTGGTAATAGCTGGTTGTCTTTACCTAGGCTGCGGTCCTAAAATCAAAATCCGCTAATGAAACAACACCTTGGGTTGCGACATAGTGGTGGGACGACCCTTGCTGAACAGACTATGTTAGCAGAGTTACATGAGATTTTGATCAGCACACAAGCGAAGTATATGTACACTGTACAATCACAAAAGATTCTTCTTAATTTTCAAATTCCTTTATTGATTTCTCTGTTAAATTTAATTTCTTCCAAAGCATCAAAGTAGCCAACGCGTTTCGTCCCCCTTAGAGGACTTTTTCAGGGCTGCAATCTTAAATTCTGGCTATAGTAAGGAAAATCACTTCTGATCTCTTAAGAGTAAGCCTTCCAGAGTAAGAATCCCCAGTCCTGTATTTATATATCAATATCCAGTGTTCGAAATTCAGTATGTTTCTTTCTCCCTTCCCTGGTTTTGACGCAAATTCCAGCATGCAGTATCTTCATCGGGTATAATAGGCCATGGTGGGCATCATATCCTTTAGACGTCGTAAGCGTACAAGTCGTCCCTTCCGTGTTTGTGTTGACAGAAGTTCGCAGAGTTAGGCTGTACACTCAAAGAAGAGTGTTATAAAGTGTCCAAAGATATCGTTTGCCTTGTAGTGGTGCTTCAATTAAAAAGGCAGCCGCGGCCGGTGCAGGTAAGACCGGTGAGGCCGGGTTGGGGGATTTGACAGATGACCACTAGGGAAAACGAAGTAAATAATTAATTTTCCCTTGTCGCGCCTGTTGAAATCACCCCTCCGCCCCCCAAGCCGGCCCCACCCCTCTTATCTGCACAGGCTGCGACTGTTAAAAGGAATATACAACAAAACCGTGCATAGTGGATACTTTTCACAAAGGGATGGCATTTATCTATTTATGTTATAACTTCAAGAAAGTTTCTATGCGCATAGGGTTTTCCTTTGTGAAAAAAAGCTGTAAACCCAGGGGCAGATTTACAGGAAAGTGACGCATCTGTAGAGATGCGACACTTTTCCTGCACCACCATGCAAAACCCTTGTGTCATAATGGATGCGAGGAGTCAAAGACTGAACAGGAATTACAACCTGCTGCCACTCATTCCTGCTGTTGCAGAAATTATGCTTTCCTGGACAGCCACGGAGGGCAAAAGGGGGTCCTGTAGCTCTACGCCCACAATTTTCAGGTTCACAAGTCTTGTAGTGACTAACAGAAGCAGATACTCGCTTCGCTACTAGATCTTCTTGGGGGAGTTTGAAAGGGGACTTTAAATCCACAAAGGTGCCAAGTAATTGTGGGAAAACATACCTTGCTAAACAAGAGTGGAAGTAGTCACGTATTCTCCCATTGGTACTCATTAAATATGGTTACAGTCATGAAATTTATATAGTGCACTTTCACCCGAAGGTATCATGGCGCTAATACTCCGGGGAGAGCAGACATTATGTGTCAGAGCCAAACACTTTACTGAATAGCCAAGTTTTAAGTGAGCACGGCGGGCGCGGGCCCATTGTCATTCGAAAGGGGCTAATCGGCCTCAATCGGAATGACAATGGGCCTGCCCTCAGTCTGTGAGAGCTCAGTGAGGGGCTGCTGCAGCCTCTGGAGTTCAAGAGAAGTGCGAGAGGCCCCAGGAAGCTGAAAGGAAAAGTTATCGTTTTTAAGGACTATTCTTTCCGTCCCGGGATGCTTTTTTGAAAGTAAGAAGTAGGGGAACGGACTGGAATCATTTTTAGAAGTAGGGGCACGCCGTGCCCTTCCGATCCCGCCCACTTCTACCACTGCTTGAATCTGATAAAACTAGTAACCAGTCAGTTTTGATAGCACATTTGTGTCTGCGCTATCATCCATGTTCTGTGTAGAGAAAAAGGGTGTAGCAAACTCTGAAGATATATGTAGACCCTAGACTTACGTGCATTGATTTCTACTGTACAGCAACTGAATAAATGTATGCTGAAACACTGATATATTCAAAATTATTAAATCTTTTTATTTCAATCATTTTCTTATTTTTTTTCCCATTTTTTACTTATTCATTTCATATTTTCCTTGAAAAATATTTTCAGACATACATGACAATCAAATTTTGTGGATGGAAATTATTTACAAATAAAGTAGTGCAGAAACCATTAATATAAACAAATACATGAACACACTGTCATCAACAACAGAAGAAAAAAAGAAAAAGGGGGGGTTTTGTGATATACGATATAACCAGTCGTTGAAAAATTGGATGAAGGCAATGCGGTTGAATGGAACTACGCGCGTTTCGGCCAAAGGGCCTTCGTCAGGTGACCGTCATTCGTACATAACATATATACAAAAATGTGATACGGACATGGAAAAAAGCTGCTTCGTGAAACCAACACGGAATATCTGGTTCCTATCTGGGCAGGTTTATTTAGATGGCATCAGATTATGGCATACTGATAAGTTCAAGTAGATGCCCTTCAGAATAGTTAATTTCGTATATAGCCCAAGGGTATTAAATCCAGTTTATTTTGTAATTTCTTGAGGACTTCAATGAGGTTACCTGGCTCTTAAACACTGTTGAATATTTATTTATAATCGTCACTTCACATGAAAAACGTTTGTGAACACTTCAGACCGGAAACACAGGGTACCGGCATCTATTTCCTTCTCTGTTTAGTTAATCTTAGCGTGATTGAGAGAATGGATACGCCGGAAAAACGATAACACAGGTCAGGCAACCTTCGATCTTTAGATGAAGCGTATCTACACGGGGGTTCTGCTCGTTTGTTCCCTCCTATGGCGGCAATAAAAAAACAATCATCCATGTTCTGCCACCTTAGTTGAACAATTATCCTGAACCAGTGCTACTTTAACTGTCATTTATCTGGTATCTTCCATAAACCCTACTCTCACAGGTCCGGTATTCGGGTCTTTGCAGCAAGCACGCGTGAGGGTACCAAGGAGCATGGATGGATGATCATTCATTCTTATGGAGTCTGTGCACTGAGCTAACTACAGATGCTGTGATTGTAAAGTGTTGGAAAACGAGGCAGCATCTGTGATGCCTGCACAAATAACATGACTACATTTGTCCTTCACTGGGAACCAAACACCCAATTGTAGCGCCTGACTCTCAGAGGGTAGCGTTGCAGAGCAGTCTGAGGCTTACTCAAGGGAGGTGGTGTGGGCTAGTAATCGCCATCAGCAGGTGGGCAAAAATAACACTCAATAATTGATTGTCCAGTATGCACTTTGCTTTATAAAAGTAAAAGTACATTTATTAAACACACACACTACTCAATACTATGCACCAATTTACAAATATACATAATCTGTTGGAATTACTTTGTGACATGGCATAACTTCTCCACCCCCCTGCACGGGGTGGGGTCTAGTACCACGACTCCCAGGGATGCACATGATCTTGCCCCAATGCAGTTAGTCGAACATATCCTGGACGAGGGCCCTGCGCACTGGCACCATCCCAGGGGCCTCCCACCTCATTATCTCAACAAGCATTTAAAATAGGTAACCCTGCCTTGGTGACACATAACCCTGACTGAGCATTTCCTACTGACCATGAAGTATACACCTCTAGCTCTCAAGGGCTAGCAGTCTGGGTTCTTCACCTAAGCGCAGCAGCAAGAATACATGTTTAAGCATCACTTTAAATTGACAGTACTCATCACAATTGTGGAACATTACAATGCACTGCAATTACAGCCCCTAAAGGCATCACAGATGAAATCACAGGATTACGCATATACAGCCAGACACCCTAGCAGGAATGTCTGACAACATAATCCCACTTTGCTTATGACATCCCCATACACAGGTACTTCACATTACACATGTGACCTTCAGTCCATCTCAAAGAAATAACATTAGTAAAACTACGGGTGCAATTACACCTCTTCACCTCCAAGGGATGCCCTTCTCCAGATATCCCCAACTCAGCCCTTCAACCCTTGGTGCACTACTCAAGTCTCCTCCAGCTGTAGAACAAAAGTTCCAGCCCAAGAGGAGTTAAAATGCTGGCTGGGCCCTTGAGGGTTATCCTTTTCAAGTCCCCAGGAGACTTAGGCAGGGACTCTTCCTTGTGGTGCTGGGGGAGACTGCATGGCTCCTGCAGCCCCCCCTGCACCCTGGCACACATATGGTGGTGACCCCGTTCTACTGGTGCCACCACAAGCAGTGAAAATGCTGTTCAACTTATGACGCTCCCCCACATTAAAAGCTCAACAATTAGGTGCTCAAAAAGTGGAAAATCTGGGCGGCCCATAGTGTCAGAACCACCTTCTAACATAAAGGTGGTAGGTGAACTTGCGTGTTTGTTCCTCGTGGAATTTTTGTGGGATGCACGATTTACAAAAGGCTGTAGACTGCGTGCAAAAAAGTACAGGATGTTTGCCCTACCCACACAAAATATCAACAAAATACCCGCTCAATCATTTGGGTGGTTGTCCACTTAAAAACAGCACTCAAGGTACTCTGGTACAAACATCATTCAAGGTAACTGCTCGATGTATTGGGCAGAAAGACGTCTGCATGACATTGTCTACTCGAATCAGCCTCCTTAATGCAAAAATCTCACACTAAACACAATAATGATTTACGTGAAATTACACTCATGTAGAAATGTCACCTGGGACTACTTGTGAAAAATGCCAGCTGCAATGAGTAAGGGGACAATTCCTTCATCATGGCACTGCAAACTCCTCACATTCCCTATCATTGTGCTCAATCACCTTACCGTGGCCGTTCATGTACCCACAGCAATTCACAACTTCTTGTCTTGTGCATTTAGCTCCTCGCAGTGTCTTTCCCGGCGCCCCAAGTTAGCACACTGCCTGCCCATGTGCCCAAACCCCTAAATGTATATGTCTGAGACTGGGACTAAGTAACATGGACCTTGTGTAGTTTGTCCATGCACATCAATCTTTCTGCTTCATCAGATCAAGTATTCTAAGCGCCCTTAGCTGTTGTTCATGCTCCCCAAAAACGTCAATTTGTTTGTGTACAGAAGCTCTGTCGTGTACCCTACACTCCTCACACTGTCTACCAAGTACTCCATACTCCTCACTGTGATTGTTCATGTGCCCAAAGCTTCTCACGCTCTTTTCATGAGCACCACATTTCTTGCCTCATGCACATCAACCTTCTCACTTCATCTGTTCATGCTGCCCCTCCATGTACCCCAGAAACGTAAAACTGTGCTCAAAAAAGCTTCTCACTGTCTCACTATCTGATCCAAGCCCCTATGTCTTTCTATAAGACACAATCTTCTCATATGTATGCCCTTGTATATCAAGATACTTATGCAAGCTGCCCCTGTGCAAAGCTCCACGCGATGTCTGACCATGTCTTCTGGTGAGTGAACAGCAGTTACATTAAGACCAGCTCCAAAGGAATATATTCCATCCTATATCACTCAAGAGAAGCTTCTGTAAGTCCAGCCTACTCTCCTCTTCACAGGACAGAGCCAAATTAGCCTACCCAGGAAATATATTTGAAAGTCATCCTAACACATTGGGGGTCATTATGATGACGGGCGCACTTGGTCCGCCCGTCACCATAGTGGGAAACGGGACCGCCCGCCATAAGGGCGGGGGTCCCGTGGGGGGCATTAGGATGTGCCCGCCACAGTGGCGGGCACATCCTGTAGTTTTAGCATTGTGGCGGGCGGTGCACTCTGCACCGCCCGCCACGATGCTAAAAATGCTTTTTTGTATTTGCACATGCAAAGCGGCAGGCACCGCGCGGTGCCTGCCGTTTTGCATATGCAAATGTGGGGGGGTACCATAGGTACCCCCCATGTGCCCCCTGACAGTGGTGTGAACCTGGGGGCCCTGCAGGGGGCCCCCGCAGCAATCCCCGCCTGCCTTTCCGTGGCGGCATTGCCGCCGCGGAAAAGCAGCTGCAGACAGGCACCCTAATATGGATGGCGGTGTCTGATAGACACCGCCACCATATGGTTCCATTACCGCCCCGGCCGCAATGCGACCGGGGCGGAAAAGCGGCGGACGGTGTTTTCGGCCGCCGCGGTCCCCCCCGCCATCCTAATATGGCGGGGGGGAATTAGAATGCGGATGTCGGGCGGATTGCCCCCGCCAGGGTGGCGGTGGCTACCGCCACCCTAGCGGGGGCAATCCGCCCGACATCCTAATGGACCCCATTGTGTTTCCGGAAAAACATATCAAGCTGGAGACCCAGACAAACAGGAAGCTAGGTTGAATTTTGAACAACCTGCAGTCCACAGCTTTGAATAAAGCGGGCAGAGCGAACTCACCCGTTCATTGCGGAAGGCAAATAACAGAAGTACAATTTAGGTAAGCAATAAAAACAGCTGTTGTGTAAGCCATTGTATAGAATCCAGGTATTGAAACCCAGTTATTCATGTCTTTGTCGCCAGGGACCTGAACATACAAGTATTTTCACTGAAGTGACGTCAGAGCACAGAATAGAGCCAGGTGCCAACGCCTGTGCCCTCACTCTGCTAGCAATTCCCCAACTCTAGTGATCAGAGGGAGGCAGTGGAATGAGAGTGTAGTCATGCGTCATGAGTATTTAACTTTTCTATAAGGCCAAAGTATATGGTGCAGTACACCCATGGCATAAAAAGTTAAATGTCACCTGCAGCCTTTTGTTGTGCCACTCACAAGCGTGATAAAAACATGAATTCAGACTTATCCTGTGAAGCCTGACTGCTGCAAATTGACCAGCTAAAAAAAGCCTTTTCATGGGTAAAAACCTCCCTTCTAAATATTAGTAAGTCACCCATGTAAGCCTTGTGGCACAAAAGTATTTAAAAATGGGACATGTAGAAAATTAACATTACTATGTTCCTACAGTGATAAAGTCCAATGCATAGCTGTTCTATTTTGAAAACTCAAGTACAGATTAGAATACTAATACTGTATTTTGGGAAAGGGATCAGCTAGAAAAATAATTAAACTACTATGTTTAACAGGTATTAAAACACAATTCAGCTGTGAAGTCAGATTTTAATTAAATATTATGGAAAAGTAGCTTTCAAAAAGTTACCCTTTACCTGCCTAAACTGTCAGAAGGCCATTTAGCATAGGTCTGTGCCAGCTCTCAGCCTATGCTCAACCTTGAATACATGTGAAAGAGTTGTGAAATGCATCCCATGAACAAACAATAGATTGTCCTGAATGGGCAGAGATGATGCCTCTGAACTCCACAGAATATGCAGGCTGTGGCCTATGGGCATCCTTTTTAACACAAAAGTATCGGGTCCTGCTTGACTAGTCGTCTTAGCCACATGTGACACTTGGGGAACACTTGGAATGGAGAGAACAGAATGGAAAGCAATTTCTTGTGGATCCCCTGTCCGGTTGCTGAAGGACCTTGATTTTGTCCTACCAGACTTCTGTCTCTGGATTGGTTGTGGCTACAGTGACTGCCTCAAACTGGGCTTATTCTTAGATGTAGGAAGAAACTAGGATTACCATATTGCAATCCCCACAGACACCCAAGCCCTTAGAGTCCAAGATAAGTGGCTCGAAGTTTTTAGCCATCATAAAAATGCCCTGAGACATTGCATTTTGGGCCCTTTTTCAATAGGGACTCAAACGTCTATAAAAATGGGCAGGGTTACAATTGGGAACTTTTACCCTTTAGGTTAGGAAGAAGCCAGTAATAACTTCCCCCAAATGGCTAGTGCCAGACATAAATGTGGTATCCCCAGGCACTCTCTTTAGAACACTTCCTGGACCCATGGAAATTCAGTAGAGGACAGGACCTGCTGTCTGTGTCCTGAGAGGAGTACTGAGCACTTGGGATGCTCCCTCTTGCATCCAGGACAAATATGTGGACTCCAAGTGAAAGTTGTCTTACCTCTTGTATGGATACAGGGATACAACAAGCTGCAAGAGGACTTTTCTTGAAACAACCCAACTAACCAGTGGAAACTGGACCCTGCTGTTGGCCTCTGTATGAAACCCTGTCAGTCTCCAAATGCTTCTCCTTAGGTCCTTAGAAGTGGTCTCCTGTGGTTGATTGGCACCTTAAAAGACTAAGTCAGAAGGTAAAATCTTTGACCAGGATGAACCTGGCTGATATATCCGACCCACGCTCCATCAGTCAGCATGAAATCGCGCCTAGGCCCGATCTATTGTGACCATTGACTACCATTTGCCCTTTCTGCATTTTGATGCTATTTTGACTCAAATATTTAAAAATTCATATCTCTGATTCCCATATAATTTTTTTTGTCATTTTGTTAAATTTTGCTTTATTTTTCTAATTTGGTTTGGGATTTTTATTCTTTTGCTTTTTGACTTTATTCTGCTTTTATAATGCATGAATAATTTACAAATTGCACTAAATAAAACCTGCCTGTCTGTTCTTTGCCATAGCTACCAGGGAGTTGAGCTAAAATGAATGTTTGTAACTTTAAGGCTTCACCCTTACAAGAGTTACGATTATGTCTCGAGGTGGACAGTTGCCCATCACAAATAATAATCCAATTTCTTATAGGTAGCGTAATAAGAGAATTATTTTTTAACTCTATTTATGATTTACTTTGTGGAGTCAGCTCTATAAATGTTCAATCTTATAAAAACAAACATATGACAGGCACAAATCGCAGGTTGATTTTTTCCCCACTTGAGATAAATAATGTCGCAGCATGAAATCAAATTTAATGTATCTTAATGCCAAAGAACAGACAAGATTTGTGAAAACACAATTTCTAGCTGCTTCAACGTGCCCCGTGCTTCCTTCTACGTGCTTCCTTTCCTTTCCTGCAGAGGCATAAGTTCATAAGTTCATCTAGAACTGAGGCTGGCCTTTCAGATAACAGGAGAGCAATTTACAGCATGCCCAGGAAAATGGCTCCTTAGTAGGCTGGGGTGGGAATTTAGGCTCTGGTTTCAAGGGAAATCGGAACCAGAAAAGAGATGGGAGCTCCCTTACACATGCTTCATGCCCACTGTTGTGGCTTGCCCTACCTGCTCATGGCTTGAATGTGCAGACCCCCTTAATTGGGGAGGGAATAAAGAAGCCCCAGATGGGCTACGTGCTCCATCTGAGAGGCAGACTTGCAAACACACATGGTGCCACCGTTTGCCAAACAAGATCAGCTCTCTTCACACGGTCACCCAGTGAGGAGTGGATATCGCACGTTGGATCAAAGGTAAGCTGGAAAGCCCTGCATAGAGTGGGTTTCCGGGCTCAGGTTTGGAGCCACTGCACAGCTAATGTCCACTCGGATACGGAAACATCCCAGGACATCAGGGGTACACTGAGAAGCTTTTTCTTTTTTTGGTGGGTGGGCCAGGGTGAACGGTAGTAGTGCTCCACATGCAGTGTACGCCCCTCCAAAGGTCCAGCCACACCTCTCACACAGTAAACAATATTTAGAAGTTAGCATGATTGCAGTCAGCCCTAAAGGATCTGGTGCCTCTTTCTTATCTTCAAGACTTGAGGCTCCTCTCAGTGTGTTGCCACTTAGCTGAAAAATATCCGATTAATTACAGGCTCTTCAATTCTTACAGGGGAACACATACAACTGTACTCTGCTACACCTGCATCTACAGTACCTGCTCAATTCTGCTAAAAGCTGCAGCTCTGCATGGACCTGTAGGATTGTTGTTTCTACTTGGGCATCAAAGGGGATGCGATACCCCATTGGTTAAAGCACTTCTACATGGACCATCCACCCACCCCTCTAGATCACTTCAGACTTGCAAATAAAATTGGAATTGTGACACTTTCCCTGGGAAATCTTGATGGGGCAGCTCCATAGTCCTGAGTGGCAACCATTTAGCATGACCGTCCTCTCTCAGGATAGCCTCATCCAATGGGTGTCACTAACTCAATCTGGCCCATTTTAAAATGGGGACCCTTCCAAACACTCCAGCACGTACCATCGTCATTTCCATGCATTTTCAGCACATCATATTACCTGGAGGGAAGTGAGTTTGCTCTACATTGCTCTTGACGCTAGGTGGCATTTACTTTTACCCACTTTACTTTTACCCACACAGCCTCACCCAGTCCAAGTTTGCATCACCACCTCCATCTTGTTGCTTCCTTTTTTCATTATTTAAAAATCTTTTTGGGAAAGCTTGGCAGCTGCAATTTGCTGAAAGGTTGCACCTTTCGCAAAAGGTAGTTTAGAGCTTGGGTGTCCATCCTGGAATGGAAATTATTGTTTTTTAAAGTACTGGTAGTAGCATCATGACATGAGTGCCCAAGTGCGATGAACCTGGCACATATATACTTCATCATGCTTGGCCGCTGTAGCATCATGATGCATACGTGTATTTACACAATGATGCATGCAAATGTACACATCATCACAAACAGGGCGCCCATGCACACTCTGATGATAAAGATAAACATCGTAGTCGTGGTTAACAGTTTCTGTAGAGACAAAGGTAAGTGCAAGAACATATATAACAAGTATGTAACACGAGTAGTCCAGCGTAGATGTGGTGTCTTTTATTGTTCAGACACGAGAAGGACCAGCCGACACGTGTTTCGTCGTATATGGCACAATCAGTCTACGACTCTTCAGGGCTGTACCGAACGGGTACAAAATGAAAGGTCGCCTTATCGGTGATACTTCCGACCCGATAGGGCCCAGGACCGGTGAAAAAGGGCGTCACGTCTGTATGTAAAGGCTCTTAAGCAGAATCTGAGTAACAATCTGGATCCAAATATCCAAACAAGGCAAAATTGCGAGGCAATCTGAATTTAACTGGTTAAAAAATCATCCCTGGGTCTTATCCGGCTCGCAACTGATACTTCTTTGGACGTACCCGTCCGCTTACCAACTCCTTCCCTACGGAAATAATTTTTTAACCAGTTAAATTCAGATTGCCTCGCAATTTTGCCTTGTTTGGATATTTGGATCCAGATTGTTACTCAGATTCTGCTGAAGAGCCTTTACATACAGACGTGACGTCCTTTTTCACCGGTCCTGGGCCCTATCGGGTCAGAAGTATCACCGATAAGGCGGCCTTTCGTTTTGTACCCGTTCGGTACAGCCCTGAAGAGTCGTAGGCTGAATGTGCCATATACGACGAAACACGTGTCGGCTGGTCCTTCTCGTGTCTGAACAATAAAAGACACCACATCTACGCTCGACTACTCGTGTTACATACTTGTTATATATGTTCTTGCACTTACCTTTGTCTCTACAGAAACTGTTAACCACGACTACGATGTTCATCTTTATCATCACAGTGTGCATGGGCGCCCTGTTTGTTTGACTTTTATGTACTGACTTCGGTTAGTACTCTTCTGGGGGGTTATAGGGCTTATCCCCTCGTCCCTTTGCACCTCGCATAACTAGAATCCTTACTCATACTTTTAGCGTTACTTTAAGCTGTGCGCCACCTTCAAAAAACCCTTGCTTTGTCCTATACACATCATCACAGTTTTACTTTTTTTTGCCACGGCTGCAGAGCATTTTTTGACAGTGCAAAAAGCACTGGCAAAGCCAAATACCAAGACCTTTTGTATTTGCAAATGCTTATTATTGTGGTTATTTATTTTGCATCTTCCATCAAACTATAAATATCAGGAAGCAGAAAATCTTGTGTGACGCGGGTACCTTTAGTCTCTGTTACATACTTCTGTTTCTGATAAGAGCGTTCCTAGAGCTGATACTGATTCCCAAAACCTCATCGTGCTTTGTAGCCCTGTGTCTAAGGCTTTAAAAAACACAACAATAAGAGGAAGTGTCCATTTTAAGCTTGCCACTTCCTTTGTTTGTTTCTATTTCTGCAGTAGCTTCGCAGGGGAATGTGTACAGATGCCTGAGCATTTCAAGATAATAGTATAAAATCCGAGCAACTCTCACCTGAATCTTGTGCGGACACCTCACAAATGCCCCCATCTTGGGCAACAGAAGATCAAATGACAGCCTCTGTCTAGATGAATAAGAGAAATGTTCTCATACGGCTTGGAGGATCAGAAATGGGACTACTGGGATGTCCTTTAAGGTGTAAGAGCTTTGGTGCTATATATAGATCACCTTCTTGGCATCTTTATGGGATACTTTAATTTGGCTGCTTACAACAAGGAGCTTGGGGATTTATAAACAGTTCGTCCCCCACTCACTGTACTGTCAACAACACAAGACCTGTTCTTATGGTGAGTATACTGTTCCTGATCAATACCAACCTACAAAGCTATTGGGTTGGAGCTGTAGCCATCTTCATCTGGCCAGCTATTTACTGGACCGGGCTCACCCTTTATGATAATATCATTAAAAGAAGATGCGCTGAATCCACTGTGTCTCCTACCTAGCTCTCCCTCCCTTCCCTGGTATGAGGAGTGGGTAGAGAAGAAGAATAGGAGAAAAGAAAAAAGGTGAGAAAGAGAGCAGACACTCAGCCCAGAATAAAGTTGAGACGGCAAGCGTGATCTAGCTCGGTTTTACTAACTCACAGTATTAGAGTGCATTATCGGTGACACTCTTCTCCGCACTTGTTGGGTCCAGACTTACAGTGCACCATTCTTTGGTGTACAGGCAAGTGCTGCCCCCCTAGCACCTTTACTGTCACCTACATTTCATTTCTTTTCACACTACCCCCTTTTTTGGTTGGAGTGGTGGATGCTGATGACGAGAACCTAGGCGGCAGGCGAGTACCTTCCTGCAAAGCCTCCATGGTGTTACTCCTGTGAGGCTCCACCACTCCTTTTCTCACTTTTTTCTTTTCTCCTATTCTTCTTCTCTACCCACTCCTCATACCAGGGAAGGGAGGGAGAGCTAGGTAGGAGACACAGTGGATTCAGCGCATCTTCTTTTAATGATATTATCATAAAAGGTGAGCCCGGTCCAGTAAATAGCTGGCCAGATGAAGATGGCTACAGCTCCAACCCAATATTGTAGGTTGGTATTGATCAGGAACAGTATAATCACCATAAGAACAGGTCTTGTGTTGTTGACAATACATTAATTTGGCCACAACATCCTAACAAAAGATCGCTTACCCATCTGAGTCCTCTGTGCCCACTCTGAGACTATAAGAGAACAAACGAGAGGGAAAGGGCTGTGCTGTTACATCCATGTTAGTATGTGATGCCCTCATCTTGCAACCCATGTTGTCAAATTAATTTCTCCCATTAGGTGTCTCCCAGGCTAGTATTAACCTTAGTATAGCGTGGCTCCAGCCATTGTGTTATACCCTCCAAAGAGGTATGCAGACATAATATCGAGGTCTAAATATTGATATACCATTATATCGACGTTTAAATATCGATATGACAGAATATCGACCATCAAGAATATCGTCGACCAGAATATCGACATGCAGGTAAGAAATATAATTTTAATTAATATAGATTTTAGTAATATTGTTAGTAAAAATATTGTTGTTAATCATATCGATTTTTTTTGTGTTTTGTATGTTAGTATATGTGTTAAAAGTATAGCTTATTTTTGTAATGAATGTTTGAATTTTTTACAAAGAAATAATTGTATGTTAATTCATTTTTGCGTATTTTAGTTCTGTATCAGGTTGTGGGTTTATAGGGGAATAGGGTGGGAAGTAATTTAATTATAAAATATTTAATAATTTTTTAGAAGTTATTCTTTTTTTAAAAGATAAATATTACGTTTTAGTTCTGTAGCGGGTTGTGGGTTTATAGGGGAATAGGGTGAGATGTAATTAAATTTAAATGTATTCATTATTAATTTTGTCATTAATCTTTTTTTATTTAATAATTTATATTGTTAATTGTGGTAATGAATTTGTTATTAATACATTAATAATTGGTTATTAATTATTAATAGGTAAATATGTTAATTGTGTAATTTTTTGAGGAGCGGGTTGTGGTTTTATAGGGAGTAGGATGGAAAGTAATTTAATTATAATTAATTAATAATTTTATTATTTAATATTTATGTCATTAATATTCAAGTCAAGTCAAGAAATTCTTTATTTTGGCCTAACAAGGCCATAAAAACACAATTAAAGAGAAGTACAACACAATTCATGCGATTTAAATTTTCCATTAGTAAAATCCATGTGCATTAAAATGTTGTTAGAAAATTCCTAAGGACATTTAAAAGTATAATAAATATTTTAAAAGTACACATTTGTGACACTTAAGATATAATAAAATCAGATTTATAAAACAATCAATCACAATTGTGGAGTAGGGTGATTCAATTGGGGGGGGCCCTAACTTTAAAATAGGTCGACGTGCACACCACATTGAAAACAGATAGCGCGAAACTGAGTACGCAATGGGAGTATTAGAAACATATTTTAATATCCTAAGAGCCTGTGCACAATGAGTTGTTCCGAGGTTTCTGCATAACTGCAGTAACCATGGGTGTCTCGCTTTCTTGTATGCCAGGCAAAAAAATGAATATGTGTTGGTCCGTCTCCGGTGTATTATTACATATCGGGCAGCCCTGGGTTGAAGTGCCCCCCCCCCCAATTATTTCTAAAAACACGTTAGGGAAGTGTACCGTGCCTAAACTGCAGATATAACTTTTTAGCAAGGGCTGGCTGTATATCATCAATAACGGGTTCTAACCTATATTGCAGTTTTAACTCTAAGAAGGTTGCATTCAATATACCAGTCGCGGAACTCCCCTGTAATAAGGTAAGATTGTATTCCTTGTAATTTTTTGACAGGGCCTTCCTAGGTGTTGGCGAGAAACTATCTTCGTCACTAGCCCATAAATCACCCATTCCCATAGCAATTAGAGAGTTTTTAATATGGGCCAAACATGACATCGAAAATATTTTCCTATAAATATAACTACCAACAAAAAAAAGATGAATAGAAAAAAATAAAAATAAAGGTATAGTTTTGAGAATTTTTATACATTGTATTGAATTATTTCTTCAAAAGATACAGTCCTCTTGATGTGATATAACTATTTGGGCAGTTGTTAATTGGCTGTTTGCTAGTGAGAGGTTTCTCTCTCTCTTTTTTCATAAATGTTCTTTCTTCCCTACAACTAGCAAACTTAGTATCTGTAGGGGTCCCCTGTTTTTCAAAAAAGAGGAAGCTGCTGGGACCTCCTCAATCTTAAAAGTAATTGTGTCCAAAACAAAGTTATTTTTATTACCTCAAACACACATTGCCAACGTAATGCCTGGCGTAGAAGGGAACTACTTTAAGTGCGCATGAGCTCCTCGTGAAAGAGTAAAATGTAGTCACCCAGAGTGAAGTTAGCCAATGGCCAAAGTGGACTGACCCACAGCTAAATATCCTCCATCATAGTCTATCATTGCTTTATATCAAAACCTGATTCTTCTCAATTAATCGTATGTATTTGTTCACAACAGTGACATTAAACAGAAAGATTTTCCATTGCCTTTATTTTTTGCATAACTTCATATATTTTATATCATTTCAATGTTTCATATTCTTATTTTGTATTTTTTTTTCCTATGTTCATTCAAAGTAGAAAAAGTTTTTTTTTAAAGATCATAACAAATACAAAAATGAACACAATCATTACAGTCAATATTCTGTAAACCGATCTATACAATAGAAAAACAGAACACATCTGTGGACTGACCTATTCCTATGCGGTATGCATCTGTGGCTGAAATTAAAATGTGAATGACACAACAGAAGTCCCATGGACGAAGAGGGCTCGTTGAAAGAACCTAAAAGTAAGCATGTTATATTCATAATTTAAGTAAAATCAAAAGGAATTGACTGCCGCCAGACATAAAAATGAAGAAGACAGATATAAAGGGTGGAAGGAATCAGTGACGGAGATAAGGCAGATACTAATAGGAACAGCGAACAAGAGGAGACACAAACCAAGGGCTTTAAGTGGGCCGGGTCTCACTGGTGCTGAGCACCAGCAGTTTTTAGGTTTCGCCTAAGCGAAAGCTGCGCACTGCACAGCTTTTTCGCGCAGGCGAAAACCTAATGAGAATAATATGTGGCTTGGGAATCCGCCCTCTGTTCCATTGGCTAGCTCCATAAATGGAGGCTAGCCATTGGAACAGAGATCTGTCCGTCATGGCCGGACCAGATTCGTGGGCGTTCCCGCGATTTCTTCCCTCTCCACCCCTTTCCGATCGTCATTGCGGCGGTGGGCGTGTGCAATTTTTTTTTTGGTCTCGCCATGTTTTCTTCATTTCCACCGTGTCTTTTGCAGGGGTGGGCTGTGCACTGAGGCCGCTGATCAGGTAAGCAGCATTTTTTAATACTTTGGTTTTTATCCCGTTCCCGACCCCCCCCCTCCCGCTCTCCGTGTGCCCGTTCCCGCCCCTGCCCCCCGCCCCTGCCCCCCCCTCCCGCTCTCCGTGTGGTTTCCGAGCAACCAGGCAAAATTATACCTCGGGTTTAGCCCCCCCTCCCGCTGTTCGTGTCCCCATTCCCGCCCCCCTCCCGCTGTCCGTGTGCCCATAGGTGCTTGTTAATACTGGTGCAGCTGTGGAGAGCTGGTGCACTCCGCGTGAACAGTAGTGCACAGATGGGGTGTCGGGCCGTTGAACACTGGTGCAGCTGTGCAGAGTTGGTGCACTCCGCGTGAACAGTAGTGCACAGACGGGGTGTCGTGCAGTTGAACACTGGTGCAGCTGTGGGGGTGCTGACTGGGTGCGATGGTTGGGGCAGTTGAAGATCACTGGTGCAGATGTGGGGGTGCTGACTGGGGCTCCTTCAGGGTGCGATGACTGGGGCTCCTTCAGGGTGCGATGGGGGCGCGGGGTATATTGGGGTTCACCCGTGCAGCTGTGAGGTAATAGTTGCTTGTCGGGGAATCTGTAGTGAGCAGGGGCAGTTGGGCATTTATAATCCAACTCTAACCTAAGGTGTTCTGTTTAAAGCGCCCTGATGCTTCTCCCTTGTACGTGTGGCGGTGCCTCAAGGTCATTCATTGGAGCAGGCCCAAGCTGCATGCATGACGTCAGCTCCCATGCAGCTCTGCAGGCCGCCTGCCTTTGGAGATGCATCTCGGGGGAGGGGAGAATGCAGCTGACTGTGCAACGCCTTCTACAATCCGCCAGGATTCCTCTGTTTTGACAAATGAAGTTTCACATTTGGGGTAATTATCTGTGGGTACAATTCACAATTTACTTCTGGCCTTGTTCATCAAAGGTGTAACACTGTTATGCTGTGCCTGATGCTCGAAATCACACCCCCACTGGGGTGCACTACCCTTCAGGAGCTGGATCCTGGCACTGCATACTCCGTGTCACATAAGATAGACCCTGAAGGAGAAGATCATCGAGGAATCGGGAGACCAGCCTTGAAATCGGTAGTTTCCCGTCGGAATCGGGAGGATTGACATGCATGTGTTAAGGAGCAAGCGCAAAACAGAGATACTCCAGTTCTTAGTCACGCAGCGGCCACAAAATATTCACAAGCTTATCACCGTTATACCTCACTTTCTATACCCCGAACACTTGGAACTGCATTTTCCAGCAGCTCACAGAATAGACGTTTACATGCATATTTATGTTTTAGGCCCTGCAGAGTATTCTTATTCGTCTAATACGCACCAGTGCAGGGTTTTCGAAACACACCACAGGCATGGAAGTGGCACTTGAACCCGCAGCCAGCAAGTTCGCCGCGGGCCGCGGGCGCGAGCGGCCTGCGCTGTCTGCACAGAGCGCGCGCCGCCTCCCGCGCGGGCGCCGTGTTGAGGTTTGGGTATCTGTTGCCAACCAGTAGGGTTGAATATATTCTGCACATTAGGAGGCAACCCATACATAGCCGTAACAGCATCAGCAAGGCTTCTTCAGGTAAACGATGTTGTGTTTTTTCATACTTTTCTGTGTAAAGTAAAACACATCAACGTTTTACACATAATTCAAAGAAGTTAGAAAAGACCATTTGTCAAAAGCAATACCAAAAGCTCAAACTTTAACAAAGGCGAAACCATTGCATTGTAAATGCTTGTTTAAAGGAGGCCTCAAACAGGTCTCTATGGGGCTCTGTTTTGTGCCCTGGCACAGGCGGTCCATTTGTTTCCGGACTGCAGTGACAGCAGGCACATCGATGTGCGCAATCTCACACTCCTCGCTTCACACTAGTGTGGGCGTGCTCACAGTGCTCACTTCTCACTAGTGGAGAAGTTACGGCATGACATCATGCCAGGTGAGCGTTGTAGGGGAAGGGTAATCCTTTAAAGAGAGTCATTTTCTCTCTGGATTTCCATTCTCTTTTTTAAACTCAGGATCAGCAACATTGTCGTGTTATCAACAAGGTTTTAAGTGGAAGCTTTTTCAATATTATATACAAGCCATAGTTGCTGTTTATTTATCTTATGCAACTAACAACCATTGACAAAGCCAATAGTCATGACTTCTTGTAGGTATGATGTTACTTGTTGTATCATATATCTGGATGCAATGACAGAAACAGCAAAATACAAGTCGGGCGGGGGCACTATGCTAAGCACAGATTTTTAGCGTAAGTGTTTTAAGCCACGCCCTTCATTACATTGACTACCCCCCAGTTGTTTCATCCCACTTACAGCCCTGTGCAAACCAAAGCAAGCTGAAACAACCAATATAAGAGGAAAGCATTGAAGAGAATAAAAACAGGCATAGACAGTCAGCAAAGGGACATAAAAGAGGGAGAAGCAAAGATTGCGGCGAAGGCAAACGATGATGGGAACAGGCAGACTAAAAAGCGAACAAAACAGTAAAGTAGACAGAGGAAAGAAGAAGAATGGACAATAGCGACAACTTCTACTGGACATGTTATTTATACGCAGTGTCCGTAAATCCGCCACGGTGTCAGTCTCAGTGTTACAACGGACAGAATGTGTCCGTAACTATAGCTTCTCTGAAAGCGAGTTGTCTGTGCATACATGTAGCAGTCTCATCTGGAGACTGTCTCGTGCTTGGGTGTCTGGGACTTGGATTCAGCACTGCCAGCGCCGGACTTGGGGGTAGATTAGGATCGCGGACGGACTTGAGTCCGTCCGCGACCCCAGAGGAGGAGGGAACGTCCGCATGGGCTGCGGCGTTCCCTCCGTGCAGATTAGGATGTGACCGCCAGGGTGGCGGTCACATCCTCTATCTTTAACATTGCGGCGGGTGCAGCTTCAAGCTGCACCCGCCGCAATGTTAAAAATGCATGCATCGCATTTGCGTGCACAAAGCGGCAGGCACCGCGCAGTGCCTGCTGCTCTGTGCACGCAAATGCAGGGGGGTACCGTAGGTACTCCCATGTGCACCCCCCCCCCTTCACCAAGGGAGCCCGCAACGGGCCCCCGAAGTGACTGTCCGTATGCTTTTCTACGGCGGAAAGCCGCCGTGGAAAAGCATTTGATTTCCTCCATCCTAATATGGCTGGCGGTGTCTGATAGACACCGCCAGCCATGTTAGAGCTTTTCCGCCGCGGTCGGAAGGCGACTGCGGCGGAAAAGCTGTGGACGGATATCAAGACACACCGCCATCCTAATATGGCGCTGGGTCTTTTGAGGCTCCGCAGCGGTTTTCCCGCATCCTTCGGGCCGGCGGTGGCTTCCGCCGACCCGGAGGATGCGGGAATACCGTTATCATAATCGGCCCCTAGGTTTGGCTGGACGCTTTGTGATGGGTTGTAACCAGAGAGAGTCGACCACAGGAGTGTGTGTCTGCAGCCAGTCATTTTGACTTTAGGCGAGTGGTTGGGATGGAAAGCAAATCCCATTAAAGACTATTACATGTAGTTTCCTTTACTGAAGGTCTGAATCACTATTTTGAGTCAGAGAAAGGCCGTGATTATAGCATACAAAGAATGTCCTCACTTCCCCTACCTTCAGTAAGTATGTTTTGTAGATACTTTTGTCAGATTGTTTTAACGTTATCTGTATTTTAGCTCCTGACAGAACTGTACAAAAAGAATGCAGCAAAGACTAGATGTAAATCTAGTTAGTGGCATAAATGTATACTATGTGATAAACCTGGGTTGAAATCCCGGCTTCCCCACTTGACCAAACTGTGATCGCAGACAAATCACTTTGCTTCGCCTTGTCTAATTTTTCTTGATCGCAACAACTGAGAGTACGTTACTATAATTAAATGTAGGATAGGCCCTAAACAAAAAACCCTCTCTTTTCTATGATTTAATAACCGTAATGTGCCGCCGTCTAAAACAATAATATTTGAGTAACCAGAGTTGGCCATGGTAGTTGCCCTGTGTTCAGACTCTGACGGTCCCTTTTCTGTTCCTGGCCTCTCTGCTGAGACTTCCTCCAGGGAAGCAATGGTTTCCGATACGGTGGGTCCAGCTTCTCGGAATGTAGACATTGTTCTTCCTTGTTCTTCTTGCCCTGAGTTGATTAGCAATAGTTCATCCGTTGGCTCAGATCTTTGGTTGCCAATTTTGAGGATTATGTATAGACTCTGGCTTGGCATTTTTATGCAGAAGTTGAACCTACTTGGTGCTGTTAGATGTCAGAAACGTTGCAAGCATATCACATCAGACATGAGATGGGAGACTCTCACCCACACCGCGTTGTCGGCTTGGTTTCAGCATCTACAATTATTGTAGAGGCAATCTAGTGTCAGAGGCTACCACAATACCTCTGCCCGTTTCAGCTTCTACCTGGTTCAAGGTGCACTGTCTAGAGTAGTCACGAGTAGCGTGAATAAGGCTCAGGTCCAGTGATTTGGTAACCCCAGCTCAAATGAAGTCTCTGAGTTATCTTATCCCTCTTCGGGCTAGGCAATATCTCGAGAATCCTTCCTGATGCTGCCGTGAACCAGGGTGGTCATCTGGCAATCGAGAGCCATGGAGAACCTGCAGGCCCCTTAGTATTTAACAGATGTGAGCAAGAGCTGTGTAACCACACCATCTCTTCTGCAGATGCCGCAGCCCCTTTTACTGCATAGGTGGGGTTGCAGATCAAGCAGCCCTGATGCGGCTCCACAGGAGTGGGTACACAGGAGGGTCGGGCAGCCAGCAATCTTGAAAGGTTGCTGTCCCAAGTGGACCGAAGATACATGTAGCCCCAAGTAGGCCAACAGCAAACACGATGGTGGAGCCAGGGTCCAGGCCTAGGGCAATCAGCCAGAAGCAGCCACGACAGGGCTTTCAGCAATCAAGTAGGTGCGGCCCCACCCACGTATCCAGCATTTCTACAGCTGCAGCGTCCTGTTTCTAGTAAGGAAGCAGAGTGAGAGGCTGGGGGACCCACAGGTACCAGGGTGCTCCCAATATTGCTCTTGAGCAGTTCACTTCCTTCTGGTCACTCCACGGCCACTGGAGACATGCTGGACCTCACTCTTTCAGGACAGTCTCTCCTCCAGTCTAGCCCTGAATGTTCCCATCAAAGTCCTTACCGACACCATGCAGGGGGTGATGGCGCACTTTGCAGAACGTGGTGGTGCATTGTTCTGAGGCTGATGGTGCAGTGTGCCTCAGATTGTAATTGAGTGTGCTGAGCGTGGCGGTGTCCTGTACTATGGTGGTGTAGTATGCGGTTTGTAAGGGTATAATACCCAGTGGTTGATGGTGCACTGAGCAGCACATGGAGGTGCAGTGCTTGCCGCACCTTTGGTACAATGATCATGAAGTATGAGTGGGAATTTTCAAATTGTTTCCTTTGCACCTTTTCAATCCTCTCGTTAAGGTTTGATGTTTAATGGAGGGCGAGGTGAGCTCAATGTTGTTGCTCAACTTGACTTACTTAGCAGAAGGCGAGAATCACCTCAATCAGAAACTTGATCAAAATGTTGCTGTTACTTTCTCTCCAAGAAAGAACGAGTAGATGATTCTGGAAGGGGTAATGACCTTGACAGTGTGCTCAAGGGCATCAGTTTACCATTTAACAAAGACATAGTGCGTCCATGAATCTAATATACTCATAGACACAATCACATAGAGAGCACAGTGAATAAATGGTGAAATTTAAAACATAGTAAATACATGTATTGGTAAAATAGTGGGGTATAGCCTTCTCTTCAGAAGTAATCAGGAAACTGAGCTTTTGTCCAGAATGTTGACCATTTGTCCCAAATTTTACAGTCACTGCCCAGATTTGACTCCAAGCAGATCGTCACCCTGGTATAAGCAAACATCAAAAAGAAAGAAAAACAGAAATGGAACATTTGGATTTCAAGGGGAACAAAAACCCTGAAGGGAATAAATCAATATGAAGGAGAAATGGAGAAAGTGACACAGAATCATATATTACCAGTCGCAACAAAGGTAACACTAGACATGGGTACTAACTACTGGTACAACATGCACACTTGAAGAGAAAGGGTATAGGAGCACGAGGAGGGGAGGGCCTTCAGATCATGCCCAGTAGATAGTTGGTTCAATTTGAATAAACAAGGTACCAGCACGTGCAGTCAGGGACAGATCGTGAGCAGAGAAACGAGGAAGAGTTAAAAAGTGAAAATGGAACCACAGGGGAAATCACTGTAGGCAGACATGGTGGATGTGGTGTTGTAAGGCAAGGAGAGGAGGTGAACGTGGAGCCTTAGAGCAGGAAACAATAATACACTAAACTGCACACAAAATTAGTAGAGGAGACAAGAAAAGACCTCTATAATAGCCTTAGAAGGTGTAATAAATAGATGTACATATGAAAAGCAGAGTGGAAGGTGGTTTGAGATATTTTAGAAGTGCTAGTGGCCAGTCTTAGACAGTTGAAAGATGAAATTAAAAAACAATATCCAAGATATGAGAAGCATTATCAACGCTGTATTATTGTAACAGAAGTGATGCATTCCTGGGAGGAGGAAATTGTGGCTTTATGTTTTGTGTTTTTTATGTACTGCAGCATTCACCAATCGCTTCAATCAATCTATCAGTCAGTCTTTAAGAGCGAGACCTGCAACCAGGGGGCGTCCAGGCGCTGGGGTTCTGTGAGGCTTGGTCGAAAATCCATGTTTTGAGCTTCTTCCTGAAGTCTTTCCGCAAAGGGGTGGTTCGCAAGTGAGGGGGGGTTGTTCCAGGACTTGACGGCTAAGTAGGAGGCATGACCTCTGCAGTGGCTCCGACAGATGCGGGAAATGCGTTCCAAGGTGAGGGAGGTGGAGTGAAGCTCCCTGGTAGGTCAGTGGAGCATTAGGCGGTGGTTGATGAAGGTGGGTCCGGAGTTGTGGAGAGCTTTGGAGGCGTGTGTCAGGAGTTTGAAAAGGCATCTTTTCTGGATAGGGAGCCAGGCTTTTGAGGTGGGGGGTGACACTGGTTCTTCTAGGGAGGTTGAGGGTGTCTCTTGATGCAGTGTTCTGGATGGTCTGGAGGCGGTTGAGGAGCTGTTTGGTGGCTCCGGCATAGAGTGTGTTGACTTAATGAACGCGGCTGGATATGAGAACTAGGGCGACAGTTTTCCTGGATGAAGTGGGGATCCATCTGAAGATCTTGCGGAGCATGCGAGGGTATGGAAGCAGGAAGACAATACTGCATTGACCTTCTGCCTCATGGTCAGTTGGCTGTCCAGGATGATTCTGAGGTTACGTGCGTGGTCGGTGGGGGTTGGTGTGGGGCCGAGTTCGGGGGGTCACCAGGTGTCATCGCAGGGTGAGGGCTTGTTCATGAAGATGAGACTTCCATTTCGCCCGAGTTGAGCTGTAGGCAGTTGGACTTCATCCAGGTGGCAACGTCGGACATAGTGTTTTGGAAGTTGGCTCTAGTGGAGTTGGGGTCTTTTGTGAGGAAGAGGATGAGCTGCATATCGTCGGCATATGAGATGATGTTGAGTCTGGAGGTGCATACGATGTCTGCTAGCAGTGTCATGTAGGTGTTGAAGAGAGTGGGGCTGAGGGAAGAGCCCTGGGGTACACTGCAAATAATGTTTTTGTATAAGGAGTGGAAGGTAGGTAAATGGATCCTCGGAGTTTGACCAGAGGAATGAGGAGATCCAGTTGAGGGCGTTGCCTTGGATGCCGATGTGGTGAAGTCTGGTGATGAGGGTGTGGTGGGAGACGGTGTCGAAGGCCGTGGACAGGTCAGGAGGATGCGTGCTACTGTTTCACCTTGGTCGAGGAGATGTCAGATTTCATCTGTTGCTGCGATCCGGGCAGTCTCTGTGCTATGGTTGGATCGAAAACCTTGGGAGACGTCAAGCAGGTTGCTTTCTTTAAGGTACTCTATGAGCTGATTTTAATGGCTTTCTCCAAGACCTTGGCGGAGAAAGGGAGTAGTGTGATGGGGTGGTAAATTTTGAGCTCGCTAAGGTTGGCGGAGGGTTTCTTCAGGAGGGGCTTGACCTCCACATACTTCCACGCATCGGGGATGGTGGTCGTTGTGATGGAAGAGTTGAGGATCTCTGTGAGACTGCTGTGGATTTATTTCCAAATTTGTAGATGTCATACGGGCAGTGGTCATGATGGTAGTGGTGTCTTGGATCAAGAGCTGTTTCCAGTTGGTGAGCTGGTGGCTGAAGGTGGCATTGGATGGTGTGCAGAGGGGGTTGAGGTCTATGGGTTGTGGGTCAAAGTTGCTGTACATGTCTGATCTTATGGTGGAAGTAGTCTGCCAGGCTGTCGCAGTTGGCCTGGGAGTGGTGGTTTGTGTTCTAGGTGGCGACTTGGGAGGAGAACTATCTGACGATGCTGAAGAACTCCTTGACTTGGTTCACGCTCACCTCCATGCGGTTGGTGAGGGCATCCTTCCTGGCCTCCCTGAGGTTCTGGTGGTAGTTGTTGAGGGTGGACCTGAAGATGCAGAGGTCGGTGTTTATTTTTTTAAACGCCAACGTCTTTCCAGTCTCTTGCAGTCACGTTTGAGGGTCAGCAGTTCGGGACTGAACCAGCTGGTGTGCTTGATGGGTCTGCTGCTGGTAGTGTTTCTCATGGGGGCAATGAACTCAGCAGCGATAGAGATCCAGTTTGAGAAGCCCTGGATGTTGCGTTCTAAGCTATCAGAGAGGCTGAGTTGGGTTTCTTTGAGGGCGGAGTTTGAGAAGGGTTCCATGCAGCGGCGCTCCTCGAGGGAGTGCTGTGGGGCGGGGGAGGGGCAGGGTGGGGGGTAGTAAACTCCAGAATTAGGCCAAACGGAGTAAAGTAAAGAAAGAAAGAAAGAAAACAAATGACATTGCGCGCTGCATCGCCGATTTGTAGATCCTGGGGGTGGGAGGGGCGCTGGGAGGCATCATGGAAAGAAAAGGCGGGAAAAAGGTGAGAAACAGTGGGGGCTAACTGGTGGGAACAGGGAAAAGACTGATTGACAAGGCAACAACAGTACAATACAAAACAAGACCTGTAGGGGGAAATCAAAAGTAATTTGAGCACACAAGAAAGAAACAATGGCACAGAGTGGGAGGGAGAGGCGGAATACCGGGTCGAGCGCTGGAGAGGGCTCAGGAGGGCAGGAGGCATCAAGGGAGCTGGTGCACTTGTCGCTTGGCCTCTTCGTGCTGTTGTGGGTCTCATTCGCAGCTAGCAAGTCTTTGGTTTGATTATCGAAGCATGTAGCTGGGAGTTAAGTTGATGGAATTTGTAGGACAGTGCAGAATGTTTATTCCACCAGAAATGTTTGTACCTTTTGGGTTACATGAAATTCCACAGCTGCGAAATGTAGCTCACTTTTTTCGCTGGAGGCATTGAGAAGGGAATAAGTAATTTAGAAAGGTATCAAGCTCAAGGTATAATGGCAGGGAATCCAGGTTAGTGTTCAAAGACCTAAGGGAGGCAAACGGGGAAAACTTGGAATAAATGTGGAAAATTGGCATCTTCTGCAGAGAGAGGATAAATGGTCAAAACCAGTATTAGCAGAGATGGCGGGTCCTGCAGACAACGAGGGCGTAGGACGTTTTTGTTTTTATAACGTTCACAAACATACTATGTTACTTCAAAAGGAAAGATGCAAAGTAAAATAAAGAACACTGAGAAATGACAAAAACAAATTCAAGCAGTTCCAGTAAAACCGAACATATGCAGCCTTCGTTTTAGCCATCAGTCTGTCGGTAACACTTTTAAAATATCCAGCTATCAAAAGATTGCATCTAGCTTCGCCTCCGATATGATTCTCACGACTACATGTACTTCTTCTAGCAGTTTGCCTCTACGTCCCAGAGAGTCGTCATGAGTAGAGTGTGGCGGGAAAGCACAGAAAGCAGTCACTCCTCGTGAGCACCTTGACCATACTCGCAGACAGTGGAATTAACAGGTAAACTAGGATCAACCTATGTGGCAGGGTCAAGACAATTATACGGCGATTAAAGAGAAACTGTGTGGAGGACTATGTGAATAAAGGTAACCTGTGTGGCAAATGATCTAGCGCACATAGGACTCCATTATGAGTGGGACAGATCGCTGCCTGAAACAACCCCTGTCATGGCCCCCCAGAGTAACTGATAGCCGGGGTTTCTGTAACGTTGAAGCCGGGTAGGAGACATACTAGGGAAACCAACATCTATGTGCACATTCTAGCGTGTTTTTATCTAGTTTTTCACCATGAGAGCTTGGCTGCTCTCAGCAGCCAACGTCTCTGGTAAGATACCCCATTTTGTAAACCCAAAGGGCTGGAAAAGTCTCACTAATGGTCCCATCGAATCAACAGACCACTTGGAATGAGCCTCTAATAACTGATACAAATTGGACCAGAATATGCCCGTTTTTTTCTTCTCATCCCACCCATGTTTTAAAACCTGCCACATATATCCCATGGTTCGAATGATACTGTGATCAAATCAACACGCTCCTGACGTAAGACACTTCCAAAACGGACTTAGCGCCTCATTTATAGTTTGGTGAGCACCATGCCCTGCCATAAAGTACTTTGTCCACTAAACTCTGTTTGGAGTTGGGAGGACCAACATATTACCACAGGAGGAGTCCCTACTGGCTCCACCCGCAGAATGCTCACATCAACAGCCCGACGTAACCATTGGTGTAAAAAAAAACAACAACAAAAACAGAGCATCCACTCTAATTGGGACAGCCATTATGAAGTTTTTTTTGTTTGCATGGCCAGGAAAATTCTGGCATTGCTGAACAGAAAAGAAGACAAAAATGACCTCCACGCCCTGGGAGAAAACTTACTGAGTGTCAGGGTCATTCATTGGTTTTTTTTCGAAAACAAATTCCCTGGGAGTTTATTTTTTAAGAAAAAAAGTTTGCTCAGTGGCCACACTAAACATGGCAACCTTCTCAGCAGACATGCCCTTAGAGGAGCTACCATAGCAGCAGCTCCTTTAATGGCATAGCAATCTCCGCCAGGTTAGCAAAGATCTCTAAATGTGGTGGGTAGTAGTGGCAGCAACGCAGCACACATAAAGCCCTCCTCCAAGCTGGTGGATGGTGGGCCACCCAGCAAACTCTCAATGAAGCCCTTAGAATATTGTATTGCATTGTATTGTAATTGCATTTATATAGTGCTTACTACCCCTGACGAGGCGACAAAGCCCTTTTTCTATGAGTAGCACGCTACAAATAGTATAACAAATCACTGAATACAGATTAATAATTCAATGTTTAGCCAGTGTTTGGTCTTTGAAAAGGGAGATGTACTTTAAAAAACTAGAAATAACGTAATACGTTCCATTTTGCTCATACATCAGAAGGCAGCAATTTACACTAGATATTCTTATAAACGAGGTGGTTACTGGGAACACAGCCTGGGTTAAGCCCGTGGGACAACCTCTACTGGTGCCCTACATTCAGTCAGTGCCACAAGTCTCTGCGATACTGCTAGGAGATTTGTGCCACTAAGTCCTTGGGGAGGCCAATCTGGTTGAGGCTAACTCATGGGAATATTCATCAGGTGTATATGGGCATCCTTCTCTCCGGGTCTGGGGTGCTCCCAGGTGGCACGGTTCCTTCTTGTCCATTTCCGGTCCTCTGGCAAAACACACGGTGGCGGCGAATCTTCAGAGGGATAGTGTAAAAAGTTGGTTTTGAATAGATGCAAAACAAATCTGAAACAGATTACACAATGTTTGCAGCAGGGCAAGAAAGTAGATCAAACTTTGAGGCCACTATTTGCCAATTAACTTGAAGAGGGGTGCCTCTTGTCTATGCTCTACTTGACAAACCATGTTTCCATCTCGCCGCCATCTTTGTCATTCAGAGACTGAAAAGCGGTGTCTATTTGGAGGGAAGAGGGCTGCTGAGTACGTATCAGTCTGTGTGTTGAGGGCGGGTCACAATGAGGAATTAACTCGCCACTAACCCTGCAGCTCGGACTTCACACCCCCCACGCAACCCATTTATCAAGTCTACGTAGCCACGGGCTTTGAACCCCCGACACCTGATCCCGTGCTCCAGTAATCCTCTGAGAAAGATCAGTCGGGCGATCTTAAGCCTCCACGAGCGTCACGCATGTCCCAAGAACAAGCCAAGCCCGGGACGGGCCTTGGGAACTCCTGGGGAAGGGCGCGCGGGATGGAGAGGGTGCAGCTCAGCCGCTCCTCCAGCCATCATCATCGCGCCGCTGAGGTGTGCTCCCACAGAATACGCCATTCATGCGGGGGGCGAGGGCGGAACCATTCTTCGGCCCCCAGAGATCACCTACTACCAACATTGCAATGCTCCGAACAGCTCTATTTTCGTTTGGAGAGAGGGCCTGCTGCTGACTTTCAATTACAAATCTTTTCTCAATGTACTTTCTTATGTGAACCCGAAAAAGACATAGAAGACAGCGCACACTCCGCTATATTAAACAATGTTGACAACGTATAAATAATACAATGAAATCGATTGTAGGCGGCGCTAAGAAAACCCAAGTACACAAAAAGCTTCGATATGGAACAGTGGCAATGTGTAACCTATGCCGGTTAAAATCCGGACTTCTGTGAGCGACTGTAGCAATAAAGGGTTGAGCCCCACCTCAGTGAGTGATCGAACCACATGTTCAATCCTGACCCCAGCCAATAGTTGAGGTGACACCGGTCTGACCCTGAACTCACAGTGACTAACAACAATGCAAGCTTTTTTGTGTGTTGCAATTGTGTATTAAGTAAGGAGTAGAAATGTACAGCATGGATAAAAGCCACTCAATAGTCAGATGCGACAACTTCGTATAGAAGTAAACAGGATGAGATGATACATAACAATAAGAAGGGAGGAGGGTGGGAAGGTAGGCGTATAGGGTGAGGTAGGAAACAATGTCCAAGGGCTGCTACAGATGCTCTTAAGTAATAGCGAGGGCCAAGGATGAAGGATGGCTGCCTGCGAGGAGAAAATCATGGAAGGCCCGTGTTCCAGGGGACACATTCAGCGGTGCTTGTAGTGTGGGGATATGGGAAGATGAGCACCCAGAATAAAAGGCATCTTCTGTGTCGAGGGATGGTGAGACTAGTAAGTAGGTAGAGCGCCCGGAGTCGGGGGGTGGGGGGGTGCAGGCAGATTGTGGGGCAGAAGTCAAGGTTCAGATGCAAAACAGGGAGGGGGTAACCTCTGGTCCTGCTGTCAGTGGTATACCCATATATTGTTGGAGGAATGGGTGGAGACACAATAAAAGAGATAAAGAAGAAAAAGGAAAGGAGACCAGGCTGGTGGGGCTGGGGGCCTCGTCTGCTATCTTCGGTGTAAGCGGGGTGGGTCATGTCATTTGGTAGATCTGCATGTCTGGGAGAGGGGGAGAAGGGATTGTAGGGGGAGGGTTAATGGAGGTGGAGAGGGGAGGAGAGGGAGGGAAAAAAGGGACGAGGATGGGGAGTCAAGGCAGGAGGATCAGGGGAAGGGTTGGTGGGATAGTGTAAGGGGTCCGTAATGACATAGAGGGGGAATTGGGAGGAGATAGGCATGGGATGAGGGTGGAGAGAAAGGGTGAGGTGTGGGGTAGGATGTGGTGGGGTACGGTAGTGTTGGGGGAGTGAGGAAGGGGTAGAAAGCAACATTATGCAAGTAGTAGTGGAGGTACGGAGGGGAAGGAAGGAGGGGGTGGTGAGGAAGCTTTCTGTGTTATAACAGTAGTCAGTTGTAAGGTTCAGAATGGCCCAACGTAGTTCATGTGGGTGGGGGGCCTGGGGCTCATGAGGCAGGGTGCCTGTCAGTGTTCTCGCAATGGAGGACAGGTGCCCACGTCTGGAGGAACAACTCGGTCTGGTCCTACTGGTTGTAAATGACACGTTCGGGAGAAGCGGTTTGGGCCACAAGCCATGCCTCCTGTGATGGGGGTGATGGTGACCTCAATTGGGGGAGAACACATATCTTGGCTGTGGCCAGGGCTGTGAGAAAGAGGCGACGCTGTGGGTGTGAGAGTTCAGGTGAATTCCATACATCACGGAGGAGAATAACTGAAAGGGTGAGCATAACATAACGTGTATTTGTAAAGCGCACGTTCACCCAGAGGTATCTTGGCACTGAATAACAGATGTTTCTGTTTACCCAACTCAATGGTACTCATTTTATCGACCTCAGATGGATGAAAGGCTGAGCGGACCCGCCGGGATTTGAACCTGTGACCATGAGTTGTAGAGTTGTAGAGGTATAGAGGCACTCAAGACTGATCCAACATATGACCAGAAGCGTTGGATCGAGGGACATTCACAGATGATATGTGTTGTATCGCAGTGGGTGTTCGCACATCTCCAGCAGGTGGTGTGTGGGAGAAGACCTGCTCTGTTCAATTTTGTCAACGTCCAGTGTCAGTCCGATAATGTCTTAAAAAATAATGCAATCTTGAACTCTGTAAATGGTCGAGAATTACCTATATTCAACTGACCACTCTAGATTTGCTCTCTTCCCCCCCCCCCGTTGGTGCAGGAACTTGACATTTATAATCAATGCACACATTATTTATAGTTGAAGAGTGATGTAAAACACGAGTGCAGCTTCCCTTTTAAGTTTGTTATCACAAATACAAATGCATCTCACTGATTTCTGAAAGCAGTCCCTAGCACACAAAAGGTCCGGCTACCCACCCCCATTCCTGCTCCAAGGAGGATGGCCAGTCAACCTCAGATTCCCAACTGACCTTGGAACATCCCATCTAATAAGGGTGTGTCCCAGGTCTGATTGGATCTGCTAAACATAATTTATTCCTCCACCATTCAGCTAAAGGAAATCAGAGAGACTGATGTCTGGTGTCAAATTATAATCTACCAAGTGGACTTTACATATCTTCCATTATTCAACTATGTTACAGTTGGTTTTTTTTAACCTTACTGTCCCTTTCGATTGTAACCTGTTGTTTGATATGCAAATGTGATTTGTCCAGGTTGGTACCCCCATTACGATTGTACTGCTACTTTTACCATCCTCTCCCCAAAAATGTAAGTCACTGAACAGGATGTTGAGTGTCCCTGCCAAGACTTGAACTTGGTTTCTCCAGCGTAACGCAGAATGGTCAAAACTCCATGAACTCTGCCGGCAAAGTTTAATTTATCGTCCAACTTTTGTTGATCGTTGTTGTTTGAGTTTGAGTGGTGCCACTTGGTCGAGAACTTCTGTTACCGCCTTGTTGAAGTGTTCAGTGAGCTCATTTGCATTTTGAGAGTGTGGGAGCCGTTGAAGTTGTTCACTCAGTTCTCCCTTTCTGACTGGAAGTACGTGTTCTTGGGAGATTTTAACATTCACTGGAACAACACAGAAGACTCCTCAGTCAGGTGCCTCACAAATCTTTTTGAGATTAATGACCTAAAGCAACTCTGCAATAAACCAACCCACATCAAAGGCGCTACCCTTGTAGCAATTATCACAAGAAATGAACTTATCTCCCTAAATGACATAGTCCCCATTGACAGGTATGACCACCAACTCATACTCTTCAACCTCAAGAATATTGCAAAACCTCACACTGACCCAGCTAACAAACCCAAGCTGTGGACCAGAAACCTCAAGCATGTCCATTCCATTGAGCTTAAATCAAAGATCAGTGAACAACTTCAACGGCTCCCACACTCTCAAAATGCAAATGAGCTCACTGAACACTTCAACAAGGTGGTAACAGAAGTTCTCGACTAAGTGGCACCACTCAAACTCAAACAACAAGATCAACTCAATCGAAATCATGGTTTAACTCTGATCTCAACAATGAAAGAAGACAACTCAGAATAGCAGAAAGGCTACGGGGAAAAAAAAACCTCAATATTATAGCTATCTAGCATCAGAGCTGCTAGGCTAGCCTACAAGAAGCACATTTATAGAGAAAAGGCCTCTTTTTTTGCATCCAACTAGACCGAGCAAAGAACAGGCCCAGAAACCTAGTGAACTTAGTCAAACGACAGATCTCTTAAGCCCCACACGAAATAACAGCCTCCAAAGAAAGATGTGATGAAATTGCTAACTTCTTCACGGAAAAAAATCAATAAAATTGATCAATCTTTCCTTCAAGTCACCCCCCTGTCACTTCCTTTAACCATTCGCATCGAACCTCCTCCCTGTCCATCAGCCCGACCACCTAAACCTTCCCATAATCAATCAACACCGATTGATACCGACGACTACCCTTCCAATACACAATTGAAAAAGAGCGCAAATTGGTCAAATTTCATACCCATGACTGAATTGGAAGTCTTCAATATAATCGAGAAATTAAAACCGACTCCACACACCAAAGATCCTCTTCCTACTAAAATGGTACACAACTTAAACCACATTATCACTCCATGTTGGAAAAAATTATTAACACCTCCCTGGATGTGTACCAGACTCCCTCCAACTTGGTCGAATCACACCTATTCTCAAAAACCCTAAGGCTGACCCTAATGATCTCAGCAATCTCCGTCCTATCTCTAACCTTCTGTTCTAAGCAAAAACCATCGAGAAATGTGTCTTACAACAACTCGACAGACACATAAATGAATACAACCTACTTAACTCCTTCCAGTCTGGTTTCAGGAAAGGCTGCAGCACAGAAACCGCAATGCTCAACATTACAGATGACATTATTTGAGCCTTAGAGAATAGAAATTCCTACCTTCTTATCCTACTGGACCTCTCAGCGGCTTTCGATACAGTCAACCACGCATCTTTATTGGAATCGCTGAAGTCACACTCCGGTTTCAATAGCACAGTTTTAAGATGGTTCTCTTCTTACCTCCAACATCAAACACAACAAATAAAAATCAATTCTTGCCTTTTAAAACCCCTCTCTTGGTGTCCCCCAGGGCTCAATACTCTCCCACTCCCTTTTCAACCTCTTTATGGAACTCCTTACGATCATCCTGAAACAAGCAGGAATCAAATATCACCTCTATGCAGATGACGCGCAACTCTTCTATCACATCAAATCACACACAGACATCCTACATCTCAACACTACTTTGAGCAAGATTCAATCCTCGTTTTACTCCATCTAAACCCCAACAAAACAGAAGTCATTCTATTCTCCCCCAAAAGAACCACCTTCTAATCAAAGACTTGATCAGTGACCTAAAGGCCCTAAACTGTTCGCTCACTCTATCCAACTCAGCAAAGTCCTTAGGCTTCACCCTGGATAACAATTTGTCTCTGAAGGATCATATCAATATCTCAGCCAAAAGAGTGCTTTTCACACTTAACCACCTCAAAAAAATGAAACCTTTCATTCCATCGAATGATTTCAAAGAGGTCGTGCAATCTCTAGTCCTCTCTAAACTGGACTACAGGAATGCTATCCTCACTGGGACCCCAAAAACTCCCATTGCCCCCCTCACATCAGTTCTCAACATGACGGTTTTGGCTTATTGCAGACCTCAAGCAATATGATCACATCACGCCGGCCCTCAAGTCCTTAAAGTGGCTTCCCAACGAAGAAAGGTGCATCTACAAGACTGCTGCATCACCCACAAGGCACTTAATTCTCACTCCTCCACTACTTAGACAATAAACTCACTAACGCTGGAATGTCCAGACCTTTGAGAAGCTCCTCCGCTCTTCTTCTCGTGCCACCACAACTAAAAAGTCAAATTACCCAAACTCGTTCTTTTTCTGGTAACGCTCCCAGCATTCGGAACTCCCTCCCTAGGGACTTTCGCTGCAACGCCTCATTCCCTGGCTTCAGAAAGACCTAAAACGCCATCTATTCAACAAATACTGGAGTTCTTGAATCAAACTGAATCTGGTTCTACTAGGTTCATGTGTTCAGTCCAATACCTCTGTTGCTCTGTTGGATCTGTTCATTCTCTGTGTTCTCCCGGTATGCTTATGATGTCCCACCCCTCCCTTCCCCCCATTTGCTTTTAATGGACCACATTTCAGTTATTCTGATTCTTAATGACGTTACATTTGTTTCAGTTATTACTTTATTGCTTGCTCTTCTGTAATAATATTTTCACTGTTTTATATGTTATGTAATTCTTGTACCCTTGATGATTACCTCACGCTTGAGTTTGTAAAGCGCTCTGATACCTCAGGGTTCAGCTAGCGCTATATAAATCCTTTAAAATAAATAAAATGAATCCTGTGATTCTGGGGTAATCACTTAGGGGCCTAATAACGATGTCAATTGGGAAAGACCCGACCGCTTACCAACCGGCATGGTAGGTTTACATTGCGACCGCTGAATTATAATGTTGGCGGTCCAAATGTAAACTGGCTTGGGATCCAATGCGGTTCTGACGGGCTCAAGGAACCCGTCGACCTGTCGGAAAGGCCTCATAATCCCTAAAGAACAGCGTTTCCGGAGTCGGGATTATGATGACACCTTCCAACAGCCAATCCACGTCGGCCTTTCTGACATGGAACTGATGTCGGATAGTGTCTTTGCCGGCCCCTAGAAGGGCCGCCTTGGCCCTCCGCATGTGGCCTGGAGGGCACCTATTATGCTACATTTCACATCCCTGCACCGTGTGGCAGTCACACTGAGGTGCCTGTCACACGGTACAGGGTTGTGCAAGAACGTCCATTTAACAATGGGAGCTTCTGCTGTGGCGGTTTCGGAACGCCGCAAAAGATCCCATTGTAAAATAGAAGTTTGCGACCACACTATGTGCGGTTGCATCATAATTCCGTACGTGGATCCGCTGACCTATGGTCCGGCAGTTCCCTCACCGAAACGGTGTCAGGGACATCGTATTGAGGGCCTTATTCTCCTAGTGCCTACCAAAATTAATGTGCCCATTTGTAACGTAACTGGGGATCATGAAAATCGCTCTGATACCTTCGTGTTAAGTTCACACTAGATATATTTTCCAAAAAATAAATAAATAAATTGGTCAACCAAAGCTCAACGCTGCAGTAGGAGGTCATGTTAAACCTGTGGACAGTGATTTCAAATCGTTTTTCAGTTGCTTCATAAATAATAATTACAATGACAGAAAAAGAAGGGAGTTGAAATAGAAATTAGGGTACACTGCTATTGTATAGGCAGCATAAGTGGGTCACATGCACAATATTTTTCAAAACCTTTGACAGTCCCAAGCCGTTTTCGAAAGCACAGGCCTTTCTGTAATTCCTTTCTTTGTCCGACCACAAGCAGAACTAAGACCAGTTAGGGAGTGAGTTAGCCTTGTCATGGTTTGCAGTGATGAAAAGGAAGTAGACCTTATTACTAGGGACAACAGAAATTAAACTGGACCCCTCCCCCCAACAGCTCGCCCTCATTAATACTGTCCTACGGCCCAAGGTCCCAGTTTTAGCCAACACTGTATCATGTAAATTACAGGTAGTACAATGAATTAAGTTTATTTCCTACTAATGTAATCCACCACGTAAAAACTGGAATGGCTTCTGTAGAGCACAAGACTAATCCCAATAATCAACAATAACTACAAAAGAACAGTAACTTGAGATCAGGAGCAGCATGCTGTCCAGCAACATGGCAGAACAATGCCTAGTCAGGGATATTAAGTACTATTTAATGCAACCACAATGCAATATATAACCCACACTAAAACGACCATAACACTTAGTTAACAGACAGTTGATTGTAGTTCATACAGACTACCTAATTACTCCTGTTACTGTTTGACACTTGTTGAGGCAGAAAAGTCCTTCACGAGGGAGAGGTGTGGCGCCGCGGCTAGGGCGACTGACGCTGGAATCTGGGGACCACGGTTCGATCCCCGGCTCCGGCGGCAGGTTAGCCCAGCACCATGTGACTCTGGGCAATAGCTCGCTTAATCTTCCTGACGGCCCCCAGCGCCTAGAGACCCTTACGGGTGATTATGCGCTTTACAAATGTGGACTTTACTTTACTTTACTTTACATGGTAATGGATGTGGACCCCTGCCCTAAACACCCCAACTGTAATGATGCCTGGATCCGTAATGCTGATTTTTATAGTCCTGGGTGAAAACGGATCACGTACATGCACCGTTACATCAGCCTGTCCCACCGATTACGGTCTTTTGGGACTGAGAGGGTACCCAAAGCACTATCCTCACAATAGTGAAAGGCTACTGCCTTTGCCAGGAGTTAAGCAGCACACGTGTGGGGGTGGAAGCATAACATGTAGTGATCAGTAAACAGGTCCTTTTTGCCTCTGTCACTGAAGTGAGGCCTGCTATACCTGCACTGGACAGTTCCCATGATATGGATATGGACAATTTTTTAGCTGACCTTGGAGCGTGCCACATGCCGCAACTGGTCCATGGGCCATTAAAAAGTATCACAGGGCCATCCAGACAGGACGGGCATCTCACTTTGCCGACGAGATCAGGAGCACTAGCAACCCCTCCAAAAGTATTTTTTCTATACCAAAAGACCTTAAACAGTCGGGGGTTCCAACGGCGCCTCCGTTATCATCGGATGAGCAATGCGAAGCTCTCGCCACAAGACCTTTCCGGATGCTGTCATGTGTCCTGATTCTGTACCTAGACCCCTTCCTAAGCACACTCTGGCCGCTTTCCCGTCGATCTCCCTGGATAAGCTACGCCTACTATGTAGCAAGGTTAAATCAGGCTCTCCCGCTGACCCACTTAAGCCTGAGCAATTCATGAAATCATTACCTGTGCTCCTTACACTTCTTAGCCAGGTGATCAACATGTCCCTGTCCAGGGCAGTTGTCCCTAGGACTTGAAAGCAAGCAAGGGTAGTAACGCTGCTAAAAAAAACTACCCTCGACACAGCTAAACTGGAGAACTTTCGTCCTATCTCCCTCCTGCCGTGGGTTTCCAAGATCTCTGAGACCTACATTAATTCCATCCTCACAAGATTTCTGGAGGTGAAAAACCTTCTGGACCCCTCCCAGAATGGTTTTCGCCCGGGCCACAGCACAGAGTCTGCTCTACAAGCTGTCACAGAGCATCTCAGGCTAGCTCTAGATGAAGGCCGCACTACAGCTCTGATTCTCTTAGATCTCAGTGCCGCATTTGATACAGTCTCCCACCAGATCCTGCTGCAACGGTTGGAGGAGGCGGGTATTGTGGGCTCCGCCCTGGATTGGTTTGCTTCCTTTCTCTCTGATCGGACTTTTCAGGTAATAGCTCCCCATTTTGCATCATTGATCCATTCTAATAATCAAGGGGTGCCTCAGGGCTCAGCTTTGAGCCCAACGCTTTTTAACCTCTATGTTCAGCCGTTAGCAGCCATGGCCAAGAGCAAAGGGCTCACAGCTATATCATACGCAGATGACACTCAGCTGGTAGTCGCACTCTGGGACAATTCTGTGCGGGAGGCCCCCAAGTTCCAGGGCAATCCTGCGTCTATCGCTGAGTGGATGACTGCCAACTGTCTCCAACTTAACTCCAGTAAGTCTGAGATTCTGCTGGTAGGGAGAGACCCTGAGCTGTGGAGCGAACGCTGGTGGCCTGTCACATTGGGCTGTGCGCCCGCCCTCAAGCAGGTGGTAAAAAATCTAGGTGTTTAGGTCGACTCAGCCCTTAGTTTTCAGTCTCAAACTAAGAAAGTAGCAGGGACCTGTTTCGGCATACTGCGGGGGCTCAAACCCCTGCTGGGGTTTTCCGATCCTTCCATCAGGCAGATGATTATTCCGGCCTCCTTCTTGTTGAGACTTGACTATGCTAATGTACTCTATTTGGGGGCGAACAAGGCTGAAGTCCTGAGACTGCAGAGAGTTCAAAACGCTGCTGTCAGAACTCTTCTTGACCTCCTTAGAACCGGCTCCACCACCAGTGCTATCCATCAGCTACACTGGCTGCCTGTGGCCAAACGTGTAGAGTTCAAGTCCCTCTGCATTGCTCTTAAAATCCTGAATTTCTCCTCTGCTGGCATTCTGCCCGACTTTCTCTCCCCCGATTCACCCTCTTGCCAACTCCGGATGGGACAACATCTGGTGGCGATTCCCCGGGTGCGGAAGGTACGGGCAGGTGGGCGTTCCTTCTGTACATTGGCCGACAACCTTTGGAACATTCTGCCAATCTTCATCCGCAATCTGAATAATTATCTGGCATTTCGCAAGGCAATCAAAACGCACCTCTTCCCTCCGCTATAGAATCTGTCTCCTGTCAGCAGCCCTCCAGTCCACTGCTATCAGCGCTGGGACGCCCCTTTGCTGGGGCAGCTCTGCGCTTTATAAAACCATATAACATAACATAACATACAGGCTCACTCATTTAAAGTTCAGCTGATGTGTGCTTAACTCAACCTTGGCCTACATCAGTTTGTGTGTAGTGCTGCACAGAGCATGAAGAATACATGTGCTGGGTGTATGTGTGCCTGTGAATGGTACAATACAGGGATCATCACCGTGTGCAGTACCAGGTCAGCTACACCATATGCCAAGTTGGCCCTCCTTGAAGATTGCTGCCTTGCCAATCGAGCTGTAGACCATGTGTGGTATCAAGTTGTTGACCGCGTATGTCAGGTAGAGCCACAGTGAAGATTGCATTTGTGCCGATTGGGTCATATTAGGTATGCCGTATCAAGTCGGCAAACACGTATAACAGGTGGGGCCACTGTGACGTTTGCTGCTGTGCTGGTCAGGCCGTAGCCCTGACCTCAGGGGGCTGAATGCATTGTTTGTGAATGTCGTATTATACTTTGTCACTGTATATAAATGCTCCTTCTTTCATAAAAGCAAGTATTTGAATGGGCAATCATTTATTGCTACTGCTGCGCATATCTTGAGTTGTGAGCCTGTGTTAACCTATCTGTGTCTACCACTCCCCCACAAGAAGCCTTGGGCTCCTCGACCTGCGCTACCACTGAGGGTCAAGTGCTAAAGTGGTACTTGGCTCAGTTGTTCAGGACCCATAGTAGGTCGGGACCCAGGACAGCAGGAGGCAGAGACTTTAACCCTCAAGGTTGGGCCCAGTAGCTCCTGCTTACCCTGTGGCCCTCAAGGTTCTGACAACACTCTTACATTCTCACAAGACAAAACTGCTAAGGGTCAAATCAATCCCCCAGTGCAGTACCAAGCCACAGTAAATGAACAGGCATTGAATAACTGAAGAGATCTGTCACATGCCACTGGCCAACGCAGGATTCAAATTTAGCCCACCACTGTAGGTCATGACTAGCTACACACTCTGCTAAGGAAGTCTCTTGAAGTATAACATCTATGTATTAAGCACCCTGTACACATTATTAATTACCGAAGAGAGGAATTAGTACTTCGCATATGTGTACAGACAACAGAGACTTTCGGTCACTGCAACTGTGCAGAAAATTGCAAGCATAGCCTTTTTTCTAGATCTATTGGAAGAAGAAGAGTTTTTATTTTTCACTTTGTATGTTTTTTTTAATGTTTTGTATCGATTATGTATAAATGTTAGATGCAAATATTTTATAAATTACACTATCCAGTGTTGCATTCCTAGTGCCAAAACGTTGTAGAATACGTTTGGAAGTGTTAAATAAACAATGTATGAAATTTAGATTTGGACCAATGATTAATTGAAGTAATCCTTTTGATGAAACAATAGTAGCAATTTATTCCAGCACCTCAGTTTGTGTTATTAATGTGTTTGGTTAGCCTGTGAGATGCAGGTTGATTAGGGCTTCCCTCTTTTCTTCGTTCGAGCTACACACTATGGCCACTGATGACATCTAACAATGGCAGACAGATTTGGGATGATATGAAAAAAACTTAAATTGAGCAGATCTCCCCAATATTTCTCCTTTTTAACCTACGCCTGCTCAAGACCATTAACTTTAAGCAACATTTATCAGAACGAACAACCCAGTGGAGTAGGTGTTTAGGCAAAATATCGAGTTTAATATATCGGGAGACATAAATATTGGAAATTAAATATCATGACACACAAATGTACAAACATCATTGACAAGAATATTTTTTTGAGGTAAGTAATATTGTTTTAAAGAATAGAGAGTTTATAAAATAGTTTCAGTAATCTAGTTGTTAAAATATAAATTGTTCATTATTTTAATGATATAGTTGATATCATAATTTAATATGTTACTATGTTTATGTAAATATTATTTGTTATAAAATATTGCTAGTAACCTTAAGTGATTTAGAATGTTGTATTTAATTATTAATAGTAAGTTATAGTCTTGTAGCAGGTTATTGGGTTTGTGGGGCTATAGGTTGGGAAGTTAATAAGGTAACAATTAATTATGAATTTTTAAATACATTTGATTTAATTATATGATTGATATTTATTATGTCACTAATGTAATACTGATTTATTTTGTTATATGTTTTTTGTGGGCAGTTCGGTTAGAAGGGGTACAGGGTGGGTAGTTAAGTAATAATTACAAATTAATTATTAATTGTTTAATTGATTTTTAATTATGTAAGTTATGGAATGCCTATTTCTTTTACTTATATTTTAGTTGTGGGCTGCAAGGTTTGTATGGGTCTAGGGTCAGAAGGTACGTAATAATTCTTTCACAACTTATTAATTGTTAATTATTTAATTGATTTATAGTTATCTAAATGATGGACTACTGAATTATTTCACTTATATTTTAGTTGAGGGCTGGTAAATTTGCTGGGGTACTTATTAATTTTACTTATATTATAGTTGCAGGCTGCTTGGTTTGTATGGGTCTAGGGTGGGAAATTAGGTAATAATTACCAACGTATTAATCGTTAATTAATTACTTAATCGATTTGTAATAGTGTCAACTATGGAATGCTAAATTATTTCACTTATACTTTAGTTGAATACTGCCAAGTTTGTAGGGTATAGGGAAGGACGTTAATTTAGTGATAGTTGATTTACTATCAATTATTATTTGTAAATGTATTATATAATTGAATTTTGAGTATGTAAATTATGAAATATTTATTTTACTTATATTTTAGTAGCAGGCTGCTAGGTTTGTAGGAGTTTAGGATGGGAATTTAATGTAGTATTCATTAACAATTAATTATGAATGAATTGTTTAATTGATGCTAAATATTTAAATTATGCAATACTTATTTTTTTGTTAGATTTAGGTGTTGGCTGCTAGGTTTGCAGGGGTATAGGGTGGGAAGATAATTAATAATCGAATACAAATATTCATTATTTGATATTTATTTTATTGAATCCAATTCAATTCAATATTCTCTTCATTCGATTAGAAATTACCATAATAGAACAGATAAGCATCACATAAAATATGCAATCAAAATACAATAAATAAGTTAAAAAGGAATCAAAAATCAAATATTTTATTTAATAGTCATTATGTAAATTGATTATTTTTAGTTTTTTTAATACATATGTATACACATTTCAGTCAGTCAGTCAAAACTCTTTATTTCGATTAATTAAAATCATAAAAGAAGCAGCAATACATACATACAAATAAATAAAAAATATATGTACAATTAAAATGAGCAGGCAAATATTTACAGACATTCATGTGTATACACTATATATCCTACATAATTCATGGGAAAACAATTAATACAAAATGTCTCCAAATGGCCTAAAAACTACTATTAAAATACAATTAAAGTTTAAAATTTATGGTGACATCAATTCGGTGATTGTGGGGCAGTGGTTCAATTCATGTATAGTATTCTTTTGTTCTTTACTCTTGCTGCAGCCACCAAAAAACTTGCTACACTAAAGATGACCCGCACACTATTCAGCAGTTGCAAATATAGCAGTGCAGGCCTCACCTGTAGAAACACCGCTTCACGTAATATAGGTAACAAAAATTTGTTTTGTGCATCAGAGAAATTTTCACAAAACATAATTAGGTGATGGGTATCTTGTGTCGAGAAAATATCACAAGAACATGGTGGGGAATCAGCTGGGTTGCCCCACTGTTGGTGGTCTCCCAGTACATGGTGAATTAGATTGAATCTGAACCTGTCAACAGGAAGCGATGGTACGGCTTAGTGACAATCATCTTAAGGTAGGGTTCAATGTAAGGCGAGGTCTGTAGAGCATAAATGCTTCTCACTCCTGATTTTTTAAGCTCCACCTCCTCCCTGTCTGCCTCTGCCATAGTCCGGAAATTGTATTTAATCCATCCCAGATCCTCTTTCTTAATTCCCTCTGGGGTGGTAAACAATTCAGGACGTCCCAGCCTGACACACGCCGCTCTAACGTATGCCAGCCATGGGATGCTGTATGCCTTGGCAAGGGCCAGGCAGTCTTTAAGGATGAGGTGATTAAGAGTAATGTCCTCGTTGAGCCATGTCTTTACCCAACAAATCAGTGGGGCTGCTTTAAGATAGTCAGAGATGTAACCCACTCCCAGTTCACAATGAACCGCCAAGGTGGACGACGACTGGGGTACCGCCAACAAAGATCGAAAGAACTTGTTTTCAACCAATTGAATTTTGCCCATGTGACCATAACCCCATATCGACGCACCATAAGAGGCAATCGCACAGTACTTAGCCTTGTAGATTTTAAGCATAGGTTCCAAAGGTTTGGCTCCCAGCCTTTTGGCAAAATTAAGAAGCGCTGTTGTAGATCTAGCCACTATATTGCTTTTATGCTTCAGCTGGGGACCCCAGTTGCCTTTCTCATCAAATAGGACCCCCAAATAGGTAAAAAAACTGGGACCCTAGAGACTTCCGCACCCAGGCATTTAAAATTTTTAACATTCTTGATTTTCCTGCGGGCCCATACAATCATTACATGAGATTTTTTGCTGTTAACTTTAAGATCAAGGGAGTCCATAAAAGCTCCGAAGCTGTCCAGCAACCTCTGTAACCCCAGACCCGTGCGGGCAATAAGTACGGCATCATCCGCATACAGGAGGACCGGGATGCGTTCCTCCTGCACTTGGAATATCCGCACCAACCCCAAACAGAGATTTTTCCAGGCCATTTATATAGATTGTGAAGAGAAGAGGGGCCAGGATACAGCCTTGTCTGAACCCCCCGTCTAGAACTGAATTGGCCCGTGCACCTACCGTCCTGTGTGACCCTGACAGCTGCGGCTAGGTCCTGATGGAGGGAGCCAAGAAAATAAACCAAGGAAGCATCTATACCCATGTCTAACAAAATACGTCATAATTTCGAGCGATTCACCATATCGAAGGCTGATGATAAATCCATGAACCCTAGATATAAAGAGCCTTCTTTTGCCACCGTATATTTATTAATCAAAAGATATAAATTGAGGCATTGGTCCATGGTGCCCCTATGCTCCCTGAAGCCGTACTGAAGATTCGAGAGCACCCCCCTGCCATTCAGCCAATCTCCCAGTTTCTGAAGAATGACTCTTCCCATGATCTTGACGGCAGAGTCTAACAAGGAAATTGGCCTATAGCAGGCGGGGTCCCCTCGGCTCCCCTTTTTAAAAATGGGCACGATAATGGAAGAACCCCAGGAGGAGGGAAAACCCACCAATGCTGCGGCATTAAATACATTTGTTAGGATTTTTGCCCAGAAGTTGGGGTACATGATGTAAAGATCAGCAGGCACCCCATCGGGACCTGGGGCCTTGTTTTTAGAAGTGGCACGAATAGCCCTTTCTACCTCCTTCAATTCAAATTTAATGGGTGTCCTAGGACAACTAATGGTAGGGAATACAGATGTTAACTCAAGCGTGTCATTGTCCCCATAGATATTCTTAAAGTGCTGGAGCCATAGATCATCTGGGATTACGCAATCCGTGTCTAGATTGTCGCTTTCCGTAAAGAAAGGCTGGTTTATTATGGCCCAGAACTTTCTGCTATCCTTTAGTACGTCGGTAGCCTGTAAATTATCCCATGCCTCTTCTTTGATTTTCTGTTTCCGCAGGGAGATTGCCAATTTGTACTCCTTGCGGAGAGTGGAAACCAGGATTCTATCCCTTGGGCTCCTCTTAAGGGCCTCCAGGAGGACCTCATGAGCTTTTGAACAAGATGAATCGAACCATCTCTGAGCTAACTTGCGGTGTGTCCCACTCCCTTTGTGGAGGTTATCAGCGATTTGATTACAGATTGCTGAAAAGGAGGTTATCGTTCCCTCGACCACGTCGTTGCCATCCAGGCAGATGCCGATATTGGACTCCATCTTTGCCACCAGTTCGTTAAAAAAGGCCTCTGGGACTATTTTATCCCACTTTAACCGTCTGCCTTGATCTTTTGTGGAAATGGCTCGGGGTGCTTCCCTTCCTGGTGCCCTGCTAATATTATTGGCACCCATGTCAACTTCTAGTACAAGCGGGTTATGATCGCTAAATGGTGACACCACTACACTATAAGACAATGTCTTAGTCAGGAGTATGGGGGACACAAAAATGTAGTCGATGACCGAATTAACCCCCCTCCCTGTAAAGGTAGGTGCATTCTCATTACCACTTGCCCTTACAGGTTCTAATAAGTTCAGGTTGGAAAGCAATGCTTCCAGATCCTCCCCCTGTTTGCCATGTTCGAAGTGGGGAACCCTACTATTTGGGTGCCCAACTAAGTCGTCCCCACGGCAGTCCTATTTGCAAGGGTGTATATTAAAATCTCCCATAAGAAGAATCTCTATCGAAAAAGAGTTATTAACCTTGTAGGCCAGGGTTCTCCAAACCGGTCCTGGAGGGCCGGATCCATGCCAGATTTTTAAAATAACTACATGTATCCAAATGGGGATATGCAAAAAATCTGGCATGGATCCGGCCCTCCAGGACCGGTTTGGAGAACCCTGTTGTAGGCTGACAAAAATTGTTCTAGCATGTCAAAATGTTCAAGACCGTCCAAGGAGTTATACAAGTTTATCAAAAGGTATTGCTTGTTGGGCCTGGACCATTCTAAGATAAGAAAATTATCTGACTCCACATTACATTTTTTAAATGACCCAACATGATCTAAGGAGACAAGGAACAGTAAACCACCCTTGGACCTCCCCACAGTCCCTCGAATCGCAGGGGTTGTGAAGCTTTGAAAACCATCTAAATTAAAACTAGAGTCCGCATCCCACGTTTCCTGCAGTGCCAAGATATCAAAGTGTTTTATAAATTGTAGCCAGATGGGATCAGTACTTTTGGATCTGATGCCTGCCACATTCCAACTTAAGATTTTACAAGGGACTAGTTGTAAGTCTGTTGGAATAGTCGGGCAGACTATCTCAATCCCTTTACTTAAGGTTACATGGCCCAGTCAATCATTGCATTCCATCTGGGATAGGGGTGAGAACCTATTACTAAGCTGTATCTCTCCCCTTGGTTGCACATTTATCGGGGAAGCTGGAAGTATAGTCGTAGGTTCAGTATCCCCTCCCCCAGTTGTCCTCTGAGCAGGGTACCGCTGAGCGCTCATTCTGGCCTGGTATGTTAAAGTACTTATATTGCTCGGTCTTATGTGCAATCGGGGATGTGGAACTTCATGTCTATGAACACTGGGTGGTGGGTAGAAAAACCCCAAAGGAAGGGGTCTAATGCCTTTACTTACAAGCTCTGAACCATCCCAAAATAATCTTTCCGCACAAGACCTGTTGTTAAAATTCACCACCACATAATCCCCTGGGATGTTCTTTGGTCGATGCCCCACCCATCGTACCCTCCTTACCATAGTGATTGCGCTAGCCACATTAGCTTCGCCTGAACTAAACTGATCACACCAATGGCTCGCTAGGTTCATCAAGTCAGGGGTGGACTCCCATACCCCCCTCCCAACCGGTGGAACTCCTGTGAATACAACCACCAAAGGTGCAGCCTCCGGGGGGAGCTCCAGGGTGTAGCCAGGCTGACGGGGGTGTCTGCTGTTGGCCTTATCCTGACTTTGCCAAGCATTATCATCAGGTATAGGGTTTACTGACCCGACCCCTATACTTCCCTTCTCTGCTATATTAGTATTCCTTTCTGAGTTAGGTGGCAGACGGGGTTTAGCCTTAAAATTATCAGCTGAGGGCAGGTTCTTGGGTGAAACGTCTAGCTGGGTCGGACCTCCCTTAACCTCATTATGTTGTCTCAACAGTAAATCAATCTTATCACATTTGGAGAGAAGCCCCGCTACGCAGGTATTTAAGGTGTCCACAATGTCTTTAGCTACAGATACCAGTACTGGTTCTAAACGTGTGATAAATAAGTCCTCCATAAGTTTCCCAATTTGGCTCTTCAAGCGAGAATCCAGTCTATGAGTGTGTGCTAAGTTTTTTTTTGCCCTAACCAAAGTACTTAGTGGCTTTCTCTTCTTAAAAGTCTTCTGTGGGGTGACAGTGGGCGTGGGGGGTATGGGTATATGGTGGGTCGAAGCATCTGTGGGGATTAAAGGTGTGGTAAGAGTTAGGTTTGAATCCCGATTGGTAATCACGACAGTTGGGACCAATGGGATCTCCCTAATATGGTCAGGTCTCAGGGCCGGGTCAATCTCCTCTGCATTCAAGCCCAGTTCTTTCTCAGCATTAGCAATTTCTTTAGTCAAAACACCCACCGCTGAGGTTAAGTATGAGATGATAGATTCGGATTTTCTAGGATGTTTTGCTTTTGTCCCAACATCTTCTTTGGTATATACCTTCTTCCTTTTGACCATGGTGAGGGTTTGGGGGGGGCCCTGCCCTGCCTCTTCCTGCCCCGGACGGCCCTCTGCCCGGGCTCCGCTCGGCGTCGCCCGCGCGCGTCCCGCGATGCGGGAGGTGCTACTGCTGTTTAAGCGCCTCCGGGCGGAAGCTGCAGGCGTGAGGAGGCGGCGTCCCGGTGAAGCAGGGGGTGCTGGGAGTTGTGGTCCCCGGTAGGCGCTGGGAGTCCCCACTCGGCGGCCGAAATTGACTTCGGCGGCGGGGGAAGCAGTCAGCTGTTGTGCGCCTCGATACTGCCCCTGGGTCCCACGGTGAGTGATGGTTTCCGTAAATGCCCCCAAGACACAAGATTAGTCCCCCGCTCCCCCGGAGGTGCTACTGCTGTTTAAGCGCCTCCGGGCGGAAGCTGCAGGCGTGAGGAGGCGGCGTCCCGGTGAAGCAGGGGGCGCTGGGAGTTGTAGTCCCCGGTAGGCGCTGCTCGTCCCCACTCAGCGGCCGAAATTGACTTCGGCGGCGGGGGAAGCAGTCAGCTGTTGTGCGCCTCGATACTGCCCCTGGGTCCCACGGTGAGTGATGGTTTCCGTAAATGCCCCCAAGACACAAGATTAGTCCCCCGCTCCCCCGGAGGTGCTACTGCTGTTTAAGCGCCTCCGGGCGGAAGCTGCAGGCGTGAGGAGGCGGCGTCCCGGTGAAGCAGGGGGCGCTGGGAGTTGTGGTCCCCGGTAGGCGCTGCTCGTCCCCACTCGGCGGCCGAAATTGACTTCGGCGGCGGGGGAAGCAGTCAGCTGTTGTGCGCCTCCATACTGCCCCTGGGTCCCACGGTGAGTGATGGTTTCCGTAAATGCCCCCAAGACACAAGATTAGTCCCCCGCTCCCCCGGAGGTGCTACTGCTGTTTAAGCGCCTCCGGGCGGAAGCTGCAGGCGTGAGGAGGCGGCGTCCCGGTGAAGTGGGGGCGCTGGGAGTTGTGGTCCCCGGTAGGCGCTGCTCGTCCCCACTCGGCGGCCGAAATTGACTTTGGCGGCGGGGGAAGCAGTCAGCTGTTGTGCGCCTCGATACTGCCCCTGGGTCCCACGGTGAGTGATGGTTTCCGTAAATGCCCCCAAGACACAAGATTAGTCACACATTTCATGTTAATTAAAATGTTTGAAATTCTTAGACTGTGTTAGGAATCAGCGGCGGCTCCTCCACTAAGGCGGAGGAGCGTCGCCCCACTTCTTCAATTGCAAGCTCAATACAAAACATAAAATGATTATAACGTTCCATTATTATCATTTTATGTTTTGTATTGAACTCGCAGTTGTAGCCCGGTTAGGTGAGGGCGGGGCCTGGCTCCGGTGACATCGAGGGAGGAGGAGTGGTGGCTGCACCTTAAGTGCGCATGGCGGAGGACTTGGTATGTTCTCCACACGCTGTATTGTACAGTCTGGGTGGAGAACATGCACAGCCTCCCAGTCCCTCTCTAAGCGCCGAACCAAGGCACTCATACCGATCACAACGCTGCTGTAAGGCAGCGTTGTGATTGGTTAGCGGATTCTGGGAGGCTGTGTGCTTCCTGATGCAGAGAAGAAGTGGCACCCGACGGTATTCAGGTAAGTGATTTTTTTTTATCCCCCCTTCACTTCTCCCCCACCGCTTCACCACCCCTATTTGGTAACAGCCGCTACTGCTAGAAATAGAAAAATTAACCTCTTCACAGCTCCATACTTTCCAAACTTTTGCGCTGCTTAGAGTGGGAATAGTAAATGTTACCCCTCTGAAATCTAACGATTTCCCTACTGTTGCGCTATTTGGAGTGGGAATAGAAAAATGTTACCCCTCCAAAGTCCAATCCTAAACTTGCTGTTACACTGACTGGAGTAGGAATAGTAAATCGAAACCCTCCAAAGTCCAACACTTTCCCTACTGTTGCATAAACTAAAGTGTGAATAGTATGTTTAATATCCTTAGACTCCAATAGTTTTCATAAGATTGGTTGAATAGATTTTATAGCATTTATTGTTTTTGTTTTTTTAATATTATACTATTTTTTATTTTTACATTTAGTTGAAAGTTTATAGTATTTTATGGTCTTATTGTGTGTGTGTGTGAGTGTATTTATGTTTTCCTCTTAAACAATTTAAAATCCTTACAAAATTAATATAATGTTAAAAAAAGATGTGTATGAATTATGGTGCACGTTTATATATATTAAATATTAGTGGAATTTATTTAATTCACATTATATTAAATGTATATATTAAAATATCTAATATTTGCTACTTTAACCTCTACATTTTTTTTACATTTTTGTATATTTTTAGGCAATAATAATGCCAACAAAATGTTACTCCCGGTATTCTGGTACTTACCCTTATAAGTATAGGAGCATGATATTGTGGTAAACGCGGTTTTACAATATTTATGTCAACTATATTGTTTAACACCACACTATGTCAGTGATCCATGCAGGATCCAGCTAAATGGACTATGAAAATATGAACATAAATACCAAAAAGGAACCTGCAGTGCTGCTCAAAGCTCCCAGCTTACTGAAAATCATAAACTGTGTGCCTCTCTCATTCTTCTTCATCCATCACACATTGCGTCCTATAATATGATAACCACACCTCGGTGGTCTTCACGCCAAACATGGATACACTTACCACACAGGATCAAAACAAAGACAACACACTTCCAACCAACCATCCTAGATGGTGTAGTGTGCTAACCTTGTAGGCAAGCGCTACAGTGCTCGACAGTGGTACTAAGCACTAATTAAATGTTGCAATACAATACAGAGAGCATACTTCCCAGTAGTAAACACTGCAGATTGTAATCAGTACCGGGTGTCAGCACGTGCACACTGGCACCTGGGAAATCAGGCGTTGTGCAAAAGGCCAGGTATGGCTGGGGTTGAGCCAGTTAAACCTGTATTTCAGAGATTGAAGCCCATTGTAGAACATTTCTGCTAGGAGCCACTTAACTCTCTGCCTTTAGATGCAGAGTGTTGCCAGCCAGAGCAGAAACCATTGGAATACTAGAGGAATCAGTAGATATGAGCTGCAGATAAGACGCTGTTTTTCCAAAACAGAAAATGCTCTGATGAACAATAAAGATGTTACAAAGGCCAGAATACTCCTATCATACAGAAATCTGAATTTCCAGGAGCTGAAAGGTCACAAATGTTGCACGATGGCTGAATGGTAAAGGGGGGGTCAACAGGGCGCTCTGCTGCTACTGGGCCAGGATTCTGGCAATAGCTTCTATGTACCTGGGGCTTACCCTAGTGTATATTCCTGTTGACCAGTTACTGACCAGTACATCTTAATCCTGTTGGCAGTCGATCCATGGAGTTTGGACATACAACTAAACATCAGGCCTGGGCGGTGAACTTTGCTCCATTCGTGGGGTTTGGAATTATCTGCACTCGTGGAGTGCAGAAAACTCCGCGTAGTGCAGCAGTTTTTTTTCTTCGCTCACGCTTGTCAATAGTAAGTTGGCGAGCACGAGCTGTCTCTCGGGTAGAATTTCTACTCGAGCGGCAGGAAGATAAGAGTGAACTTCACGAACTCCGCACAGGCCTACTAAACATAAAAGAGGCACATTCACTGGGTATCATTTTAGCATCTGCTATTGATATCTGAAGGTGTCTTGGATTCAATGGGTATTTTTATTTCTGGTAAAGATAGTAGAGCTTACAAAGCTTCAGAGCCACAACAGCTCCAGAACAAACATTTGCCCTAAACTATACACTGCATTAATGATCAATATTCTTGCATGTGTAGGATAGTGCGTGGCTGTTCTCGAAGCTAAAATACCACATACTCCACAACAAGGTCAGTGGGGAGTATGTAAATATATGATTACAAAACTGAGCGCTTTTCACGGATGAAGGGAGCACCTCATCCGTGTGTGTTTACTTCCAGCCCAGTACAGGTGGCAATCTTGACCCACCCCACTTATAAACAGAGTGCCGACAGACTCTTTAGCACAGAAGTGGGCAGGTAGCTAAGTATGTTTAGCGCTGGCTGCTGGTATCTGCCATTAGCCTGAAGGTCACAGGGTATACATTTCAACAAGTGTTTCATTCTTTTGAGGTGAATGAAAAGAGGGCGACAGAGCCACGTCATAGTAACAGCCTCAGGAAGTGACAAAGTGGTAGCAGTTCAGTCTCCATCTAAAAAACAGTCATGGCAAGATGTTATAGCACAACATTTTCACAGGACAGCATATAATAGAGGGTTGACAGGCTTTAAGGAGGAGGAAGAAAAATGCGGAAAAAAACGGAAGGTGGGTCCAGTCCATGGGGCATTTCTTTTTTTAAAAGAGGGGGACTCACAGGGCCCCTCCTCCTAAGGCTCTAGGAGCCCTGGGGACCACCACCTCTGCAGGGCTTTCTTTATATATCGGAGGGGGGGGGGGGGGGGGGGCGTGCAGACCCTCCTCCATGGGCTCCCTGATGGCCCGGGACCAGGGTTCAATTCCCGACTCGGCAGGGTCGTGGACCAGGGTCAGCGGACTCGATAATTCTCGCCTCGGTGCCTACTCTAACCAGGGATCACACTCGGCAACTCTGGGCATTAGCTTGCCTAATCTCCACAACGGCCCCCCACATACGCCGGGGATGCCTGGTTTCACCTTGGAGATACCCAGTAGGGACCATCTCACAGGGAAAGCCAGGACGGGTTCCCCAGCGGTCTACAGCGCGGAGATACCCCATGTGGGGTGATTCATGCGCTTTACAAGACATCATTACATTACATTACATTACATTAAACCCCGGGCTTAAAGTTAAAAAATTGAAGGAGCACTGCACTGACCCGCCCCCCCCCCCCCTCCATGTGTTCTTTAGAGCCCCCAGAACCACCACCAGGGACAGAAAGTAAAATACATGAGGGAGGGGGACCGCATGTCCCCCTACCGGGGACCATCATCTCCCTAAGGCTGGCCCATGAACAGAGAAGGAAAGGGGCCCACGGCCCCCCTCCTGGAGCCAATAATAACCCTGGGGACCACCACCCACAGGACCGGCTCAGACACTCATGCACTCACTCACTCACTCATCCATCAACTCACAGACCTTTAAAGACACTAATGCACGCCCTCACAGACCCAGTCAATGACTAACACACCCACTCACACACCTATTCAGAAACTCATGCACCAACTCACAGATCCACACCAGCACTACTACACCCACAATCCCACTCATATACACACTCTGAGACCCACACAGCCACTCACACATCCACTCACCTACCTATACAGCCACTCACACACCCCCTCTCAAAGGTTACAGGTTACAGTTAGGAAATAGAATTTAAAGAAACTGTGAAATTCACTGAAAAAAACAAAGGTTGCAGGTACAATATAGTTAAGAAATAGAATTTAAAAAGTAGAAATTTACTGAAAAAAACAAAGGCTAAAGGGACGTTATAGTTAGTAAATAGAATTTTAAAAACCTTAAAAATCCACAAAAAAAAATAAAGGTTATAGGGATGTTATTGTTGGGCTCAGATTTCACTTGTACAAAACCACTGAAATTCAGCAGTCATATTTACTTGAGCTAACTTTAACGCCCCGCAATGCACTGCTTATGACCTCATATATTACATTACTCATGACATGGTCCGTGACATCACTGATGACATCATTTATAACATCTCAAATGACATCACTGATGATATCACTGATTACATCATCCACAGAACCACTCACACCAACTCACAGCCCTATACAACCTCTCTTACACTCAGTCTCACACCCACACAACCACTCACATACCCATTCACAGACCCCTCAGAGAGCCAATAATGGCCCTGGGGACCATCAACCCCCAGGGCCGGCTGCTCGTCTGTCCCAGGGGGCCCACCCCTGGGACAGAGCTGTTTGCATTTACTTGGTGGGAGCTGTGACAGCTTCAGCCAAGGAAAAGCAAACACTCTGGTTCCAGCGGCCGAGAGCTGTTAAAATAAAGGAGAGAAATGAGTAGAAAGAGGCAAAATAGAGATCAGAAATGAGCAGCAAATTGTAGAATAAAGGTTAGATACAAGAAGAAAGAGGCAGAATAAAGTGCAGAAAGAGGCAAAATAAAGGTCAGAAGGGAGCAGAAAGAGGCAGAATAAAGGTCAAAACCGAGCAGAAAAAGGCAGATTAAAGGTCAGAAGGGAGCTGCAAGAGGCAGAATGAAGGTCAGAAACAAGCAGAAAGAGGCAAAATAATGGGCAGAATGAGCACCAAGAGGCAAAATAGAGGTCAGAAACGAGCAGAAAGAGGCAGAATAATGGTCAGGAGCAAGAAGAGACAAAATAATGGGCAGAAAGAGGCAAAAGAGAGGGCAAAAGCGAGAAGAAAAGAGGCAGAACAACAAGCAGAAAACCAGCGGAGGAGTCACAAACAAAAGGCAACAGAGGGTAGTGGCCTGCAGGCAAGCTGGATAGGAGGACTGTCATGGGAGGAGCTGGCACGAGGACCTGCTCCCTTGTGGCCCCCTACTTTAAATTAACCATACACCCACTGACAGACCCAGTCATACACTCACACATCCACTCACAGATTCACTCAGAGACTCACAAACCCACTGGCAGACACACTCTGACACTTGTGTACCTACTCACAAATGCATTCAAGCACTCATTCAGCCACTCACAGACCAACTGAGAGAAAGACATACACACATACAGACCCACTCAGAGACTCACACACCAACTCACACACTCATACACCCACTCACAGACCCACTCTGAGACTCACACACCCACTCACAGACCTACTAAGACAGTCAAGCACCCATAGATCCGGTCAGACACTCATGCACCCACTCACACTCACTCGGGGACTCTTGCATGCTCTCATAGACCCAATCACTCATCCACAAACTCAGACGCTCCCGTTCCCATTCAGAGCCACTCAGTGACTCACGCACCCACTGTCAGATCCATTCAAGCATTCATTCACCCACTCATTGACCAACTGAGAGACACACACACTCACAGACCCACCCAGAGACTCACACACCAACTCACACTCATGCACCCACTCACAGACCCACTGCAAGACTCACAGACCTACTCACACACCCACAGATCCACTCCTGCACCCATTCACACTCACTAAGAAACTCATGCACGCTCTCATATACCCATTCACTCATCCAACCACTCGGACACTCATGTTCCCATTCACTCACCCACTCAGAGACTCATGAACCCACTCACAGACCTTCAAAGACTCTAATGCAGACCCAGACTCACGCACCGACTCACACACCCACTCAGACACTCATGCACATGCTCACAGACCCACTCAGAAACTCACGCACCCATTCACCTACCTATACAGCCACTCACACACCCCCTGTCAAAGGTTCCAGGTTACAGTTAGGAAATAGAATTTAAAAAGACGTTGAGATCCACTGAAAAAACCAAAGGTTATAGGTATGTTAGACTTAAGAAATAGAATTTTTTTAAAGTAGAAATTTACTGAAAAAAATAAAGGCTACAGGGACGTTATAATTAAGAAATAGAATTTAAAAAACCTTAGAAATCCACAGAAAAAACAAAGGTTATAGGGAAGTTATTGTTGAGCTCAGATTTCACTCATACAAAACCACTGAAATTTAGCAGTTATATTTACCTGGGCTAACTATAACTTGCGCCCTCAATGCACTGCTTATGACCTCACATATTACATCACTCATGACATGGTCAGAGACATCACTGATTACATCATTTATAACATCTCAAATTACATCACTGATGACATCATCCACAGAACCACTCACACCCCCATAAAACCACTCATACACCAAGTCACAAACCCACACAACCACTCACATACCCATTCACAGACCCATACAAATACTGATACACAAACTCACTCATACAGCCACTCACACAACCACTCAATCACCCATACAGCAACTCACAGGCCCATACAGTCACTCACACACCCACAAAACCACTCACACACCCACTTACAGGACACTAAAGCCACTCACACACTCACTCACCCATACAGCCACTCACTCACCCATACAGCTACTAGCAGGGCTGTGGTTCTGAAAAATATGGATCCGTAATAGTACCGGACTCGAGAATAAAAACTTCGTCGAAATAGGACGAATTTGGTATCAAAAGACCGAGAATGACGAGTACATCAAGTACATGTATTTTCGGCATATTCGGGTGACGATTTCACCTCGAAATCGTCATTTACCTTCTAAACCCTTAGCTGCATGTTGCCCTCTACATAGGCCTTAATCCAGTCGAATTTGATTCCACAAGGACACATACTCCTTAATCGACTTCTTCCTGACCCCAGTACAAGTTAGAACCATTGCCCCAGGCCGAGCACGTTAGGTCAGTTCCCTCCCAGTGGCCGAGCAAGATAGTATCTAGGCCCAACCGGCCATAAAGCCATTTTCAGCACGCACACCTGCCATATCTCGCTCACATCTTTCTCCACTCCTTTTCCTCACTTGTTTTATGGTGGGGAGGTGACCATTTTTATTAGGGGTACAGCGATATCTGATGAAATGTTGGGCCTTGCCGGATGATTGGTTATGAGCAGCACGACGTGAAATATGTACATGTCATCATGACTCTGCTTTTCTTTTGTAATCAGTAACCATAAATGAAATACCGCGCACCCAAGGAATGTTTCGCCAAAGGGTGAATATTAGGTATAAGAAGAGAAGCCTGACTTCATGAAAGTGTGCAGTCTCCTGAATATACTTGTATCGTACTTCTAGGACCCTGTCACCTTGGTTGCAGCCAATAAACTAATCTTTGACTTCACCTGGAAGACTCTGAAGTTTCTGTGGGTCTGACTCAGGAGAACCCGAGGTCTTTGGTGTGTTGATCCCCTGGCACCGCTGGGTTACCGGTTCGGTACCGGTTCCTAAAAACCCAGTACCTCATTTGGCGCCCAGCGTTGGGGCGATTCCAGTGGTACCAATCAGCCTGAAGATCGTGAGGAGCTTCGTGTGAAAATTCCAGGGGAGGGCCCACCACCTCATCGACCCCTGCATGTCGACGTGGTCCGAAGGTCTTTACTACGAGGTTCCCCGCTTCCCGACGGCTACAAGGACTGCTGCCCTGGCTATCGCCCTGATGTTGGACCCTTGAAATTTTCGGTAGAGCGAAACGCTGAGACGAGTCTTCTGGTGAAGCCATCGATAATTTTCAGTTAAGTATAAGTGGAGCGTCTCCTAGTCCTTAGTTGGACTTACTTTGTGATATCTTAGAGATACATAAAGGTTTTTATTGGTTCTTGCAAGTACCATAACCGAAGGACTCGTGTTTTCATGAGCAATATCGTAATCGATAACTCCTTTGAAGTTTTGGAACTAGACTAGAGAGAAAGGATGCCTAGTCTTAGACTCGGAAATTTGTTTTGTCTTGGTAGTAATAATAGGGACTCCCGATTGGAGGACTCGTGTCCGGTTCCTCCAGTTGGAACTCCGACTTACGAGCTGTACGTTAAACATGGGGTAGGCCCCATCGTTTACAACGAGGTATGGATTAAATACACTAGGAAAGACGGTGTTTTAAAATGGCCCCAATATGGTAGCTTTGATTCTGAAATTTTAGACAACCTTGAAGTTAAACTCTTCAAAAAGAAAGCCCGGCCGGCGATGTTTGACTCTTTCCGCATATGGCGCAAAGAAGCCAAACAAAAAGAAATTAAATTAGCTAAGAAAAATAAGAGAGAAGAAGGACTTTCAGTAATGCAAGCTGCCGTGCAGTTTAAAGATAATGAGGAAGAGCAGATAAATGAGCAATTGCACAGGCAACGTAAAATGGCAATAGATAAGTGCTATCCAGTTTTGCCGTCTCTTCAGCAAGGGACAGAAAAAGAGCGTGAAAAAGACCAATTAATGTCGCAATTGTTAACTTCGCCACCCCCCTATGCGCAGAATGCTACAGCACCCCCGCAACCTCTTGTTGCACAAGCTGTGCCTCTGGCTTTTCCACAGCACCCACCAGCTGTTCTTCAGCTGGCTCCTACTTCTTCGGTGCAGCCTCCTCCAGGCCCACCGACCACTTCTGTTTCTCCTGTGTTTTCTACGATCTTGCCTACTGTACTTTCTACAAATGCCCCATCTATGATTTTGCCTAGCACCACATCTATTATTCCTCATACCTCTTCTGCCATCTCTGCATCCGCTTTACCTCACCCCGTTCTTTCATCTGTTTGTTCTTCCGTTTCACCTTCCCTTCGGCAGAAAATGGCCAGTACTGTTACTAATCTTCTTTTACCACTTTTCGGGTCGCCTGCTACGACCCCTAACATAGGAAGAAGACAGTTGCGAAGTCAACTGCCCGATTATCAAGAGAGAGATTCCCTGAATAATTTAGCTCGGAAATGGGTCATGGACACTGCAAAATATGATTTACAGTCTGTCATGGAAGTTTTCCATCAATGGGAAACAGCGACACAGAGATATGTGTTCGAACAGATGTGTGTTTTTCTGTGCGAAGATTTAGAAGACAATGATCAGGATTGCCTCCCACAAGAGATGTGTCGTATAAGGTTTAAGTTTAGTCTGGGTATGATTATAGGTCCCGATGTAGAAGGAGCAGTTGAAATGCTATTATCATATCGAAGTAAGGGAAGTACTTCTGGCTCACCATCGGAATCTAGTGCATCTAGTAGGAAAAAGGCACGACAATACCCTATGAGAGAAGTTCCCCCACAATGGAGAGAGGGTGACGTGACAGCTGTCCCACCTGTCCTGCCCCACTTTCACCGAGTATGGGTACATGTTCCATGGAAACGAGCTGAAGTTTTAGCACTCAAACAAACACTACCAGATCCGCGTAAAAATCCTGCAGGGTACTATAAAGAATTATCACAAACTGCTGGGTCATGTATTATGAATTTAGCCGATATCGATATGTTATTCGGGAACGTCGTTCCACAGCCTTTATGGGGAAAAATTCGTCATGAAGATCATGACCAGGAATTAGGTGACACGTGGGCTAATATTACTGTTGCAGATGCACGACAAGTTGGTGGTGCGAAGCCTGAACCCCTGATAGCGGAACTACCTGGTAGGATAGTAGATTACATGAAGACAATAATGCCTGCGATACGTGTAAATTGGGATAAGTTATCTGCATGCAAGCAAAAGAAAGAAGAAACTGTGTCAGATTTCTTCACCAGATTTGAAGAAACATTCATTGACCACAGCGGTCAAGATATGACCACAGAAGGTGGTCAGAGATTGTTCGTCGATAAATTTGTGCACAATCTGCTTCCAGACTTGTGTAGAAAATTGAAAGATTCAGAAAGTTCTTGGGCAGTCTCATCTTCAGCCCAGATATTAGCTACTGCACAGTACTACGAGAATAGAGACAAGGATGAGAAAGATAAAGTAGAGAAGAAAACTAGAGAACTCAAAACGAAGGTTTTGCTACAGCAAGCTTATCCTCCACGTGGTGGTGGTAATAAAAATAATAATGGTCCGAATCACTACCGGAACACTTTTCAGCAGCCGCAGAGAAACTTGCAGAGATTCGATTACCATCAAAACCGCGTAGGTCCCAACCAGTGTTTATACTGCAAACAAGAAGGTCATTACAAATATGACTGTCCTGCCCTGCCGCAACGTACAAATGAGTTTTCTGGTGTACGAGATCGTGGTAGTCAGCAAGCGCCCAGAGGTAGAGGGCGTGGAAACACCCCTCAGGACACACGTCCCCTTCCACCACAAAACTCTATGAACAGGTTTGACCAGCAAAATAACGTATCTGACAGGACAGCTCAATACTACGTCGATGAGTATTACCCAGAAAATGAGCAGTGGGAGAATAACGATTGCTAGGACAGCCTTAGACGAAGAGAGGGAGTTGTTTCAGTTCCAGTAGATCAGAGTGGACCTTACGTTGAGGTGATTACATCGGGTGTGTCAGAACCTTTTCTGTTGGATACTGGTGCTACAAAGAGTTCTATTATGCACTCCAAACTCCCTGGCGCACCTTTGTCTGGCGAAATGAACGTTTCCGTAGGTTTTTCTGGCGCCCCGGTTAGAAATCCGATTTCTGACCCTTTATCTCTTTCTGTTGGTCCTTGTGAATTCGAAGCACCCCTTATTTTGACAACAGGTTGTGGTGAAAATTTGCTAGGATTAGATTTGCTAAAAAGATTGTATGCGACTTTGTACTGTTCTCCCTCAGGAGTACAACTGACTTTAGGTAAGAAAGTGGTTTCTCCCATGTATTTGTCGAGGAATACGCTTCCAACAGAATTGACACTTCTTCCGGATATTCTTTGGGCTACTGGTCCGAATGATGTAGGTCTTTTAGAAATTCCACCGTATGTTGTAACATTGAAGTCGAATGTCAAAATGCCACGAATTCCCCAATACAGAATATCCAATGAGGGTGAAAAAGCTTTGCTAGCGATTGTTTACGAGTTAATTGAGAAAGACGTAATTGAAGAAACACGAGGCAATGTTTGCAATAGTCCTGTTCTGCCTGTTTTAAAACGAACTGACCCTTCTCAGCCACCTGTGTATAGATTTTTGATTGATCTTAGGGAAGTAAATAAGATAGTGGTGCCACAATTCCCAGTTGTCCCCGACATTACAACATTATTGACTATGATTCCAGCCTCTGCATCCTGGTTTTCGGTGATTGACCTGAAGAATGCTTTCTTCAGTATCCCGATTGCTGAGGAAAGCAGGGATATTTTTTCCTTTAGCTTAGGTGGTCGCAGTTTCCGCTTCAAACGCGCTCCTCAAGGCTACTGTGAAAGCCCCTCAATATACAGTCAAGCTCTGAAAAGTCAGCTTGACACAATGATTTTGCCCAAAGGTTCCACTCTCGTACAGTACGTGGACGATTTGCTCATAGCTGCGGACACTGAGAAAATATGTAAAATGGCCACGTTGGAATTACTGCGTCATCTATGTGATCTACATCACAAGGTGTCACTTTCCAAGCTCCAATATTGCCGACAAGAAGTGACCTACTTAGGTCATCTCTTATCGAAGGAGGGAAGGAAACTGACCCCAGAAAGAATTCAGGCAATAGCAAAATTAAATGTGCCAAGAACGCAGAGAGAAGTACGCGCTTTCTTGGGCATTACATCGTACTGTAGACAGTGGATTCCAAATTTTTCGTTATTAGCCAAACCCTTATTGGCACTAACGTGTACAAATACACCCAATCCCATTCCTTGGTCTAATGAGTGTCAGAAAAGTTTTCTCGAATTACGCACAGCATTATGTTCGGCCCCTGTGTTAGGTAACCCCAACTACAGTAAGCCTTTCACATTATATGTCCACGAGAAGGAGGGTTGTGCATTGTCCGTGCTGACTCAGTTATACGGAGATAGACAGCGGCCATGCGCCTATTTTTCGTCAACTTTGGATCCGGTAGCACGAGCATTGCCAAGTTGTCTAAGGGCCACAGCAGCAGCAGCTGTTTCTATTCGACAGTCTGCAGGTCTAGTAATGAATAATACACTAATCGTGATGGTCCCGCATGCAGTAGATACATTGTTAAATAGGACCAAGACACAGCACTTAACTAGTGCTCGACTGTCCAGTTATGAATTGACGGTACTAGCAAGCCATGTGCACATCAAAAGATGCAGTACCCTGAACATAGCCACATTGTTACCAATTGCTGAGGAATCGGATGCTTCAGAACAGCACGATTGTTTCCTCAGAACGGAGGAGGAGACCAAAGGGAGAGTTGATCTATTCGATACTCCTCTCGCCGAATGTGATGGTACATTATGGGTGGATGGGTCATGCTTTAAACTCCCAAATGGTAATGTGACTACAGCATATGCTGTCACAACTCTGCACACAATCGTTGAAACTGCGCGAATACCACATGGTTCGGCTCAAGCCGCCGAACTCGTGGCGTTGACGAGAGCATGTGTGTTATCAAAAGGAATGAAAGTGACTGTCTATACCGACAGTCAGTATGCTTTTGGAGTGGCTCACAGTTTTGGACGACTGTGGAGAGAACGTGGGTTCCTGACTTCGCATGGAGCTAAGATTCAGCATGGTCAGTTGGTGAATGAGCTTCTTGAATCACTGACGTTGCCCCTGAAAGTAGCAGTTGTAAAATGTAGTGCACACAAGAAAGTGATCGATGATGTTGGTCGTGGAAATGCATTTGCTGATGAAACTGCTAAAGAAACGGCAAAGAATGTGATGAGCCGAATGTATGTTGCGAGCCCAGAAAGATGGACTGGTGATGTTGGAATATGTGAAGACACGATAGAAAGTGTGAAGTCCATCCAAGCTGAGGCCACGGAGAAAGAGTTAAGCATGTGGAAAGAAAGTACAGGGAGAATAGATGTAAATGGTTGTTGGATTGAATCGACAGAGCAACAAAGATGGATGTTACCCGATGCATACGTGCCTGCAGTGGTTACAATGGCTCATGGGATGGCCCATATCAGCGCGAAAGGGATTTGCAAGTCGTTGGCCCCAGTGTGGAAGAATTCAGGGATTCCCAAGTGTGCAGAGAATGTTGTCAAGAATTGCATGGTATGTCTGAAACACAATCCTGGTAGGGGAACCCCAACTCCAGCTGGTCATTTTGCACCTCCTACGTATCCGTTCGAGGTTTTGCAGCTAGATTTCATACACATGGAGAGGTGCAACAACTTAAAATATGTGCTCGTGGTTGTTTGCGCCTTCTCAAGGTGGGTAGAAGCCTATCCCCTAAGGGACAATACTGCCTTGTCCACAGCGAAAGCCCTTGTGAAAGAGTTCTTCCCCAGGTTCGGAATGCCTAGAATGGTCTGGTCGGACAACGGAAGTGAATTTGTGGGTTGTGTGATGAAACGAGTGTGTGAAGGGCTAGGCATTAGTCAGAAGTTCCACGCTGCAAATCACCCCCAATCAGCTGGATTAGTGGAATGTTACAATGGCACGCTTAAACTTAAATTGGCCAAAATCCAAGCGAGCACGGGTCTTAAATGGCCCGACGCTCTACCCTTAGCACTCCTGTCCACCAGAATGACTGTGCATTCGCGAATGAAACTCAGCCCCTATGAAATAGTCTTTGGTCGGCCAGCCAACATATGGGGAGTGCCTAGGCCCACGAAGTTTAGCGAGCTGCAACACCCCATTTTGCTCGACTATCTGTATGAATTGACGGCTAAATTGCGTGTTTTATATCAACAGGTCCACAACACCTTGCCTCCGGTTTCCGAGACACCGGGTCACTCCATTGACCCTGGCTCCTGGGTTCTGGTCAAGAATTTCCAGAGGACAAGAAACGACCAGCCCAGATGGACCGGACCGCACCTCGTCCTCCTGTCTACAAGGTCGACTGTTAAAGTGGAGGGGAAGGCCAATTGGGTCCACGGGATCCACTGTAAGAGAATACCTTTCCCTCTGCCACATGACCAATGGGTCCGAACAGGAGGCACTGACTCAAAGCGCACAACTGGTGAACGCGTAAAAGAAGCTAAACGCGATTGTGACAGTAAGGACATTTTTCAAGAAACTACGCCGCCATCAGAACAATTGAACTCTGTGGAACCTGAGCTACTATTTCCGGACCAGACAGCACCCGGGAAAAGACGCTATAATTTCCGACCGAGAAAAACAGACTAAAGTAAAAGTGATTTATTTTTTTGATCCGAGAGAAAAACCTGTGGACTAATAAAATAATAAGTTTTTCCTTCCAAAATGCTATTTTTAAAATGCAGATTCTCCCATCTAGGTAACTTGCTTATTTTTGTTTTTTCGAACCGCCATCCGGGTTCCGCTGCTAGGGTCGCGGTTGATTAAAGACTTTTGGGCGCAGCTGACAACAATAGGTTGCTGGTTCCAGTTGGTCGAAGGGAGCCACCCTAGACTGACGGAAGCATCCTTTAGCAGAAACAACCTACCGCCGCGGGCAGCACCTTAGAGAGGATGGAGTTTCCTGATGTGGAGAGAACTGCCAGACAAATGAACTTTAAGCAGAGGCTTTTGAAAACAATGAGAAAGAAAATTTTTATAATGATGTGTATTTTTATGATATTTAGCGTAATGGTGTTTTTGATAAGCTATGTTTTATTCTCTTCTCATATGACATTCACGCCTACTACATCGCCCATACCTCCCCCTACTGTTTCCTCTCATTCTTTCCACTCTTTGCCTGACCACGAATCAAATAGGAGATTAGAGTTCATTAATAACTCCTTCGTTCAGCTATTACACCAACACCAACTTGTAATGAACACAACCAACTGTTGGGTGTGTGGTCTCATGCCCCACACCACGGATAGAGGTATCCCCTATTTGGTCCTGCCATTTAGTCACAATGGGTCAGTATGGGCATATAGGACAATGTTCATATATGCACGAGAAATCCAACCCCTACGTTCTGTAAAAGACAACCTCAAGACTAGCGCCCTAGTGAAGGGTATAGTTGACATGATCAAGGAAGTGACTTCTTACGAAGATACCCCGGACGATGAGATACTTGCATATGTAGGTTGGAATGTGACCGGATATGGCGCTACATTGAGTGAGAAACAGCAAGCCAAGAGATCGTCCCCTATCTGGATCGTACCCCATCAAGGTCACCTGTGTCTGCAAGGTATTGGTAGGAATCCCAGAGCTCAGCTAGGGAAGAGTGTCTGCACAGAAACGTACGTTTTTGGATCTCAGACTTCCCCTGCCTTTTTAGCCGCAAAGGGTACTTATTTTATCTGTCATGATAGAGCCTATACATGGTTGCCCCCTGACTTCTCGGGCTCATGTTTTGTTTCATTCCTGTTACCCCCCACCTACACAGCAGCGGCGGACTACCATCGGACAAGGGTAGTTAGAGGTGTTCTGAGTAAAGAAGACACTGCGGGTCAAGAATTTGGTGACTTTGCAATGGGTGTTCTGCCGTTCTGGGGAGCCATGGTTAACAGCAGAAACATAAGGCAATTAACAAGGGTAGTTGAATCCACCGTGATTGAAACTGCTGGTGCCCTTAGTAACCTGACTGCTGAGCTCCAGTCGGATCGACTGATGACCCTTCAGAACCGGGTCGCTTTGGATGTAATACTTGCGGACCGGGGTGGGGTATGCAAATTGATCCAGTCCAGTTGTTGCATTTTCATTCCAGATAATGCTCCAACAGTGTACGGGGCCATCTCCAAACTACATAAGATTTCCGAATCTATTCATGTGGATAAAGGAGATTGGTCATTAATGGGATGGTTCTGGGGGCTGATATCTGCCTGGGGATGGAAAATTCTGATGGTCATTGGGATGGTCTTAGCCATTCTCTTCCTGTTCTGTCTATGCATACAGTGTGCTCCTGCAATATGTGGCCTCTGTGCTACATCATGTGTAAGGAAGCCTGTGTCAAGACATGAACTCAGCACTAGAATGATGTTGCAGCAACATCTCAATGACTTTAGGAATATAGATCTGGACTCAGATTAACATGAGGATAGATTAATTGCCTATGTAAGGGCAAAAGGAGGGTCTGTGGTTCTGAAAAATATGGATCCGTAATAGTACCGGACTCGAGAATAAAAACTTCGTCGAAATAGGACGAATTTGGTATCAAAAGACCGAGAATAACGAGTACATCAAGTACATGTATTTTCGGCATATTCGGGTGACGATTTCACCTCGAAATCGTCATTTACCTTCTAAACCCTTAGCTGCATGTTGCCCTCTACATAGGCCTTAATCCAGTCGAATTTGATTCCACAAGGACACATACTCCTTAATCGACTTCTTCCTGACCCCAGTACAAGTTAGAACCATTGCCCCAGGCCGAGCTCGTTAGGTCAGTTCCCTCCCAGTGGCCGAGCAAGATAGTATCTAGGCCCAACCGGCCATAAAGCCATTTTCAGCACGCACACCTGCCATATCTCGCTCACATCTTTCTCCACTCCTTTTCCTCACTTGTTTTATGGTGGGGAGGTGACCATTTTTATTAGGGGTACAGCGATATCTGATGAAATGTTGGGCCTTGCCGGATGATTGGTTATGAGCAGCACGACGTGAAATATGTACATGTCATCATGACTCTGCTTTTCTTTTGTAATCAGTAACCATAAATGAAATACCGCGCACCCAAGGAATGTTTCGCCAAAGGGTGAATATTAGGTATAAGAAGAGAAGCCTGACTTCATGAAAGTGTGCAGTCTCCTGAATATACTTGTATCGTACTTCTAGGACCCTGTCACCTTGGTTGCAGCCAATAAACTAATCTTTGACTTCACCTGGAAGACTCTGAAGTTTCTGTGGGTCTGACTCAGGAGAACCCGAGGTCTTTGGTGTGTTGATCCCCTGGCACCGCTGGGTTACCGGTTCGGTACCGGTTCCTAAAAACCCAGTACCTCAGGGCTATTCACTCACCCATACAGCCACTGACACATCCATTCACCGATCCACAAAACCACTTCCATACCCATTCACACATAAATACTATCACTCATGCGCCCACACACTCACCATACAGCCACTCACACAAACACTTATTGTGCAAAACTATATGCTCCGATATATGTTGTTTGGATGTTTGTTTAATTTTCATGGTTGAATTAAATAAGAAACTGATGTATATTGTTTTTGTTTGTGAAAGCCCTGAAGATGCGCGTTTGTGCACGAAACATGTGTTGGCTGTTGCAGTATTGCAGTATAATTACGATACATCGAGAAAATAAGAAATAAGAAAATACTACGAAAATGCTTAACATCTTAGGTTGGTAAACACTCAGTAAAATTAAATTTTTATATTAGAATAAATATACATTGTGGGGACAATTAACTGAGAGTTTATAAGTCCTGGGCAATATTTCTGCTACCCAAAAGTTGTTTGATATATATATATATATATATATATCCAGTGTCGGTTGCCAATGGGTAATTACTAGTTATGATTGTGTTTCAGTAGGATATGCCTTTTTGGTGTTGCTAATAACTTTGGCCCCGTTTGACGAATCTCCATGTAACTTTCCATAAAAAGTGCTACTTTTTGTCTAGTTTCTGCATGGAACGTTTCGGTGTGATCCATCATGTGGGAGTCAAGAAAAAGGGGGATCCAAAAATGTGTTTTCTCCATTCATTTTGCCATAGGAACTTTAGACACTCCCACAGCCCAACCCGCTGAACGGATGTACACCACATTTGACAGAAAGCTAAATCTTGGTACAGAAAGAGTGCTTTTGTGTTTTGGTTCAAATCCGTTTAGTTGTTTTGGAGAAATTATGGTTAAACAAACTGTATATTTCACACCACAGAATCCTAAAAAAGGTTACAAAAGACATAAAGGGGCAGTGTAGGAATACCTTGACCTCCAAGGCCTGGGGCCCAAAAAATTTTTTTTTTAAATTTGCAGCAAATTCACTGAGAATCTGCATATTTGTGGCGATTTTTTTCTTTTAAAAGAAAGTGTCATCTCCTATGCTTCTTTTTTTTTTTTTTAAACCGTCCAGGGGACTACACTATTTATTATTTTGGGGAGGGGGCATGCGTGGCTCCCTACCCCAGGCAGTTTTTGCCCCTTAGGGACCCAATCCCCCTAGACTGACTTATTTTTTTAGAGGGGGCATGTGACCCCCCCCCCCCCCCAGGTCATTTTCAGCATCGGGACCCCATCCCTCAGGACCGGAATTATGTTTTTAGGCGGGGGCATGAAGCTCTCCCTCTCCAAGCCACCTGGGCCGCAGGGACCTAATACCCTGGGCACTGAAGTGTTTTTTTAGGGAAAGGGGGCACACATCTCCCCACCACGCCGGATTCGGCCCCAGGAACCCCATCCCCTGGGGCCTACTCACTAGCTGTGATTTGGGGAGCCCACCTCCGTTACACGGTGCTTTCCCTGCCTACACCTTAGCAGGTAGGGAAACCTGTGCTTGCTTCCGCCTGGGAGGAGCATTTTCAAAATTCCCGCCACACAGAACAAACACGAAATTTGCTCCCAGACGGCGGGATCTTTGAAGATGATTCCACTGGCTAGGCGAAGAGGTTTTCTCTGTTTCCCTACCAAAACTTATGCCGGCAGGGAAAGAGATCAAAATATTGCTCCCACCCGGAGGGAGCAGCATAAGTAGCTGCTTCCTGCGGGCGGGAGCAATGCCAGGTCCCAATGCAAGTGGGGAACTGGCTGGGGCGTGAATGGTGGGTGCCCAGGCTGGGCACCAGGGCACCCACCTTTAAGTAATTCATGCCCCAGGGTATGAGGTCCATATCGGCTCGGGAGGGGTGCTGAGCAGCTCCCCTACTATTTATTTTAAATGGTGGCCCTGGGGGATGGGGTCCCCAGGGCAAATAAGTCTTGGGGAGGGAGGCCATGTGGGCCCCTCCCCTTTGCATTAAAAAAACGGCCCTGAGGAATCAAGTTCCTAGAGCTAATGAGATTTGGGGAGGGGGGCCATGAGCCCCACTCCCCTTTAATTTTTTTTAAAAAACGGCCCTGGAGGATAGGGTGCCCAGGGCCTAATGAGTAACGAGGAGGGGTGCTGTGTAAGGCTCGGGGAGATTAGGTCCCCTGGGCCTAATAAGGCTCAGGAAGGGGGTCCACGTGGCCTCCTCCCCTTTAAAATGTGTATGGCCCTGGAAGATGGGGACCAGGGGCCATAACAGACTCAGGAAGGGAGGCCTGATGCTAACTAACTCTTGGAAAAAGACACCAATTGCTTAAAGTATTCAATCACAGTTCTAGTATCCGGACATTTCCTATTTTTACATAAAGGTATGATTTGCTTCCTTTCGTAACTACATGAGGCTCAAACTCTGGTAATCCCCTAACACATGCCATCCATCCTCCTATCACACTATATCAACAGTATCTTACGGTGTATCTAGGAAGGCCACATTAAGCCATAATTTCATGTTGTCCTCCTAAGACACAATTAAAAAAATTTAAATAAGCGAAATGCATATAAATTGTCATTAGGACAATCTTGCATAGTTGTAGCCGTCCCGGTCCTACGATGGACACCTTAACACTGATTTAATTAGTTACCCCTTATCTCACATTGCACATATTTACCATCCCTTCGACCTCTTGCCTCTCCCTTGTCATTCCTGCTGCTGTTTAATGCCCTTACCCACCTTCCTGCTGCACTGTATAGCCTTGGCATCTCTCCCACTGCCTCATCACACTTACTGATTTGAGCATTCCCTCGTCACCCCTGCCAAATCGTATGCTCTCACCCTTTATTTAGGGTTGCTATGCAGTGCTGCTAATCTCCCAATGGTGGCCTCCGGAGCGGTGGAGTATGGCGGGTAGCCAGGTTGTGAGTAGAATTCATGGCGATATGTAGTGGGCCGAACACAATCAATGGGATCGCAGGGAGAGTGGCAAAGATAACAACCTGATAATGGTAAAGCCTTTAAAGGAAGATGACCATGGCCAGATGGGAGGGGTACCAGTCTTGGGCATCTGACCGACACAGCGCCGATCGATCATTGGGAAGAGGAGGTGTCATCCGTCACCACCCGTTCTGCATGCCCATCCTTCCTCCTTCGTGAGGAACACGGACCATTCCTGTTGTTAGACTACACACACCTCTCCCCTCCCCATCCAGTGTAAGTGAAGGGCTTCCTATACCATCACTCCTCCTACTCCTTTCTACTACTACATAACACTCCCTCGCCATCTGTCCTACCTCTGGGACTTACTCATTTGTTGATGTTATATTAAAATAACCGGTCCTCGGAAGCTTGTTTCCGGTCGAGGGAAGACATGGCTTGGCAGTTCGGGCTGGACTGTTCCCATGAGGCACAGGGTCAGACTGGTTTGCATATGGCCATGTCTGAACTGGGGTGGCAGAGTGAGCTAAAGAACGGTGATGGATCAAACCCAGATCTTTTGACTGGGTGTGAGTGTTTGATTGGTTCAGATGCTCCGTCCATCACCCCCTCCTTTTGTACCATATTAAAATAACTCGGCACGTTCGATGTGTTTCTATAAGAAAAAACGCAGTGCCATTCAGCAGTGATGAAATATGCGCCATTATTACAGCTCCTGACTTAAGCCAAGCCTCTGAGTACAGGAAAGTGTGCAACTAGCAGAAGAACCGCTGAGTAAAACTGCTACAACTCCTTTCCGCTGTCCAGATAGGGGTAGCACCAAATCCTGGACTATTAGTCTGACAACTTTGCTGAAAAACGATTGCCTGTTTCTTAATAGAAAACGAACCGACAAATTGGCTGTAGTTCGTGAGATTAAGGTTTGTATCCAGAATGAAACCCAGGGAGCTTGCTCCTGGCTTTATTGTTAGTTTAATCCCCGATGGATTTGTGACCTTTTAGTACTTCTCCAGCATTCATTGGAGCAAATTCTTTTTTCATAGCCCCTCTCACGTTCATCTTTGTGTAATGATGCAGCACTTTTACTTAGCCCTTCATACATCCCACACTTCTATGATCTAAATAACAGATGTTCCTAGTACCCATCCTATGGTACTCCCCTCAGAAGGAAGGAACACGAAATCTGCTGATTCGAGCTTCTTACCTTACAATCACCATGTTCATCAACAGAGACCACTGAACTCAGAGCCTGCCTCACAATATTCGAGTCAGAATCCTAGAATAACCATCTTATGACACCCACATGCGAAAGCAGACTTTGCAGTAGCCTTGGGTTTCATGGGAACTGTTGATTCTCCAGGAGGAGATTTGAGATTAGACTTGCCCTATGCACCATGCCCTTTAGACCCAGATGTATGAAGGCTTTGCCTCAGTGAAGAGCGGTGGAAACTACTGCAAGGTATTTACATTCCAGTGCAAAATGTATTTTGCACTAGAAAGATGCTCTTAGTGCAGAAAATGCCTTGCACTGCCTTGCGTCTAGGGAGGTTTACTGGGGCAGATCAATGCAAATACCCATACATTTTGAGGCAAAGCCTAATGCCTAATGTACGGGGATATCCCAACCGGGCTGAGCGTCGAAAATGAACGCCTACCTTAAGAGCAGGTGCAAATAGGGAGAAACATGCTTCTTTCTAAAAATAAAAAAACCAATGTGTTGCATGTGTGCTTTAGTGCACACTCCTTATCAAAAGGAGGGAGGGAGATCAATAGATCAACGGACACTAGTTACCACTTAGGGGAGTGGAAGGTCCAGTTACAGCATGTGTCCGTGAGTGGTCTTCACTAACAAAGCGGGGGGCTGAACTGTTCCTGCAAGGAGTGGGAAGAGAAGAGGAAGACTAAGGAGGACTATGCAAAAACTGGCGTGACCAGAGGTGTAAATGTAACACCTGTGGGCATCCCTTTTGTTGGATGTATTTGCCTCACACACCCCGAAGGATGTCATGCTTCATCATCGGCGGTTGCTCCTCGTCGGGGGGGGGCGGTGCAATCCCCGACGGGCACACCTCAAAGAGGGGCACTTTGGCGGAGATCTTTTGTATCCAACTGCCCTATGGTGAAGTGTGGGTGTGTGGGCGGAGAGGCAACTGAGCCTAAGGTGAAGGTTAAAATGCAGTAAGAGGTACCGGAAACTATTTTATTCTGGTGGTCCCCCTATTGCAGTTAAAATCGTGAAAACGAGCTCACTCAGTGTCACCTCGTTAGGTAGAGTGACCTATGTGGAGCTCTGAAAAACAACAAGTGGTCAACATGTTTCTCGAGCTCGGCGGAGATGGGTAGGTGATCCCACGCGGACACGGGCAGAGTGAGCCAAATCTGAAGGCTTACCCCGATGTACTGACCCGCCGACCACTCATGTGGTATTTAGCCCTTAACCCTTAGGCATAGGACTTTCCATTGAGGTAAACTGTATACCCATACCACACCATATACATGACACTAGCATGTTATTGAGTTAATTTTCTTCATTATTTTTCACGTTTTAAGGTCCTGATGAATCGCAGGATAGTAATCCATTTGCGAGAAACATGTTGACCACTTGTTGTTTTTCAGAGCTCCACATAGGTCACTCTACCTAACGAGGTGACACTGAGTGAGCTCGTTTTCACGATTTTAACTGCAATAGGGGGACCACCAGAATAAAATAGTTTCCGGTACCTCTTACTGCATTTTAACCTTCACCTTAGGCTCAGTTGCCTCTCCAACCACACTTCACCATAGGGCAGTTGGATACAAAAGATCTCCGCCAAAGTGCCCCTCTTTGAGGTGTGCCCGTCGGGGATTGCACCGCCCCCCCGACGAGGAGCAACCGCCGATGATGAAGCATGACATCCTTCGGGGTGTGTGAGGCAAATACATCCAACAAAAGGGATGCCCACAGATGTTACATTTACACCTCTGGTCACGCCAGTTTTTGCATAGTCCTCCTTAGTCTTCCTCTTCTCTTCCCACTCCTTGCAGGAACAGTTCAGCCCCCCGCTTTGTTAGTGAAGACCGCTTTAGAGCACACTACCTATCCAACATATGGTATCCTTCGGGTATATCTAGGCAAAGCAATTTGTACTGGAAGGGAATGCTTTCAGTACAAATCATGCTAGACAGCACAATTTCACCTCTGCACCACGGTGCGTGGTTGTGCATCATACAAGCATATTTTTTGCCAGCACAGAGGGTGACAGCAGCAGTAGCAACATGTTGGCGGATATGACTGCGTTGTGTATTCCCACGTGTACATCAGTGCAGAACATTCGGTGAATGAGGTGCACTGGACCTTGGAGAGCGAAGCATCTTACATGGTGGTTCTAGTCATTTCAACCTACAAACCTGCCAGCACAACGGTGCATGTAACGACATAGGGCAGGTTTCTGGAAGCTTCGGGAGGTGAGCGCCCCACATTTGTAACACAATATTCACCAGACTAATAGATATGGAGTTAACTTCATTCACAATCCGATCATTCGGGACTACTTTCTCCAGAAAGCAGGAAAGAAAGCTAAACCACCACTCATACACACGAGCACCGCAGAGCGACGTTGGCACAAATCATCGGAACCCATGATTACATGAATCTTAGGCAGAGGCGGACCATGGTGAGAACGAGCCCTTCCCGCAAGGATCCCCCGTCCATGGGTTCCACGCACTTCGATGCAACACGATCAAGGATTCTGCTCGGATCATTTTCACAGGGGGTTGGCTGCGCGCGATGAAAGCTAAAAAAAGTGTCTTTCTTTCTTTCACGGATGCAATTAAGATGCTTGGCTGCGGCTTCATTTCCTCTCCCTCCTTTCCCACCGCTAGAGTGAAGCGGGGCCTGCCAATCAGGCACCCGGACGGGCGCTTTTCTGTTTGTGTTATTGCTGTGACTCAGTCAGGTGGCTTGGGCGAGATAAAAGCGTGGGCCTACGCAGTGGGTGCACCAGCAGCAGGCTGGGATCTCCGGCGTGTGAACTCAGTGACGAAGGCTGCGTGCAGGGACATGTGCCCTGTACCTTTCGGAACTCTTGCAAGGGAAGCAACAGAACAAGCACAGCCCTGGCGTGAACTCATGAGAGTACGAGCAAGGGCGCTACGTATGCAGGGGAGGGGTTAACAAACTAGAACCGGCATCTCCCGGAAGGCCTTTCCCCTGGCATGGCCAAGTTAGCCACCACCTCAGCCAGTTACCACCCGAGCAAGAAACACACCCATTTCCAGGGCAGCTGGGCATGCCACAGGGTGTCGCCGCCGGCCACCTTCTCAACTGGCCCCTGCAGTTTCTGAAAGTCGGTTCTTTTCGCAGGTTTCTGGGGGTGTCCAGGCAAGACACCACCTTATAAAACGAACATCCGGCTGCATGTTTTTGTTAAGTCAATTTCAGCATTTCTAAAGGGTCATTTTCAGGGTAATTGCAAAGCCGGGATAACCAATGACACCTTCTTGCTAGCACCTCTGCATAGTGTGCCTGGGCAAGGACACCACTAGGATTAAGACCTTCACAGCTTTTTACAGAATGATAGGCTATGTCCAAGACAGGTCAGGCAGCATCTAGACGGTATCGTCTGCATGGTTAGCATGTGGCAACTGGCTGATGAAAAGGGGGAACAACCTTTATAACGCAACTTTTAGCACGCAGTGCTATTACAACGGAGACTTTAAAACGAAAACCATTACAACGCATTACACTGGGGGGCGCTCTAGAATAGGGAATAGTTTTAATTTACTATTCAACACCTTCCCTAGTGTCCACGGGAACTGATGTTGGAATAGTAAATTAAACTATTCACTATCCAACACCCCCCAGTGTAATGCGTTGTAATGGAATGCGTTTTAAAACTTGCGTTGTTACAGCATGCGTGGTAAAAGCATGCGTTGTAACAACGTACATCCGATGAAGAGCCCCGTTTGCAGGGTCTTGTTCAGAATGGCCCCCGTAGCACTTGTCACAGGTGGATGAAGCAGGCACCATACGGAGAGTCTTTGCCCTAGTGACTGGCTGAGTCAAGGCTCGATAAAATCTAAACCAATATATACACTGCACTACATGGGGCTCTATTGTGCGCCAGTCCAAAGCCGGCTCTCATGACCACTCATTCATAAATGGGCACCCTTGCACGGTCACTCACAGGGCACCTGTGCAAGGACATAGAAGGGTCCATCTTGCCTAGAACCTGCAACATTTGCAGTATGAGGATGTAGCCTAACCGCTAGGGCGGTCGACCTCGAATCTGGGGATCCTGGTTTGAGTCTTGGCAACGACGAGAAACATACTGTGATTCTGGGCCAATCACCTAATCTCCCTGTGCCTGACAAAAATGAATTTGTCCTTATGTAACGCAACTGGTGCTCATGTAAAGCGTTGTGATGCCTGATACATTCGGGTCAAGTTGTGCTATACAAAACACCAAAATAAATATATATATATATCTTACACAGGGTGGCCATACTCCATCTCGTCTAAAATCTCGCATTCCTCTACTTCCCAGGAATATCTCAACTTTTCCCTCTTCTTGAAGGTGAACTTCTCTCATCATGCTTTTCTGACTTCTTATAGAGATCTGCATCATCCTAATCACGAACCTCATGACAGTAAATGTCTGCCTTCAGCACTTCAGGAGGCTCTCGGGGATATACATATACCTTCTTGAAGCGAACATCAGCCACTGCCGCCTTAAGCACACTCACAAGGGTTCATGGTTTCCTTTATTGTTTTTGGTAGACTAAGGGCACTTGAACTACGGCTTCACAGCGTCATCTCTCTTGGGCAGACTCGTAGGTGCTAACATTTAGGATTGTCTCTTCACCAAGGTCTTTGGGATGGCTGATCTCATCACCTCTCTGAATTGGGTAGACAATATCAGCCTTTATCCCTTTTCCAAAATTGGGAGGTGAGTGTCTGTTTTCCCCTGTTGTCCATGCGTATTGGCTGATGTGTACTATCAGGCTAGGAATTAACTCTACAAGTAAGCTCAAGGGGGTAAATGTCTGATATTATATGTTCATGAAGCCTGTCAAAGGAATGCATTGACCATTCTATTTTATTTATTGAGATTTTGTAATAGTCTACATATCACCTTATGGGAGACTCATGCCTTCTCTAGGTTCATGTGTGTGAATGCCTATCATGGTCTTTCCTCCACACTGTTACCAAATATAATTTTGTGGCCAGGCACTTAGCTGGAAACTTATATGCCGTTGCCTATTTGCCTAACTCATGCTGGCTAATGTCTTAAACATTCGCCAAGTCTGTGGATGGAATGTCTGCCATCATTTAATTTCAATCTATTTTATTTGGGGTTTTTGTAAAGCAATGCATACCACTGTACTGGAGCCTCACCTTTTTTTGTTTCTCTAATTGGGGAATGCTACTTATTGTCTCATTTCCTGACACTTAGGTTAATGTCTGCCCTCGCATCTTCACTAGACTTACAAGTTCCACTGTCTTTTCTCAAGACTTATTGGGAGATGTCAGTGATTGTCTCTGCATCAAGCTAATGAGGGTGGATGTCTGCTGCCGTCTGTTGAGAATGCTTGTGAGTTTGATTGTTGTCATTGTCTCTTCAACAAGCTTGCTTGCAGGGGTGACCATCCACAATTGTCTTCTTCAGTCACGTAGCAGCTGTGCTTAATTGGTAAAACATTTTTTTAAGTGTCACGGCCCTTGTTAGGAGGCAACTGCATCTTGCACCATCCATTGCTCCCACTAGCAATACCAATGACATTACTGTCGCTACTAGCCATCGCACTCATACACGTGTGGCAATTCAGACTTTCAATACATGTTAAAATTATGACTAATACATACTGCCCAAGCTTTTCTTATAGCTTTCGGTGAAAGGTATTAGGGATTACCTACCAATGTCTTCTCACCCTTATTCTCGAAGGTGAACATTACCATAGTCTCTTTCACGAGCATATAGGGGTGAGTATCCATCATTCTCTCTTTCCCAGGCTGACACAGGTGTTTGGCTACCCTTGCCTCTTCCCCCGTTTCTTAGAGGTGAACATTACCATTGTCTCTTTCACGAGCATATAGGGGTGAGTATCCATCATTCTCTCTTTTCCAGGCTGACACGGGTGTTTAGCTACACTGGTCTGTTCTCCCGTTTCTTAGAGGTGAACATTACCATTGTCTCTTTCACGACAATATAGGGGTGAGTAGCCATCATTCTCTCTTTCCCAGGCTGACACAGGTGTTTGGCTACCCTTGTCTCTTCCCCCGTCTCTTAGAGGTGAACATTACCATTGTCTCTTTCACGACGATATAGGGGTGAGTAGCCATCATTCTCTCTTTTCCAGGCTGACACGGGTGTTTGGCTACCCTTGTCTCTTCCCCCGTCTCTTAGAGGTGAACATTACCATTGTCTCTTTCACGACGATATAGGGGTGAGTAGCCATCATTCTCTCTTTTCCAGGCTGACACGGGTGTTTGGCTACCCTTGTCTGTTCCCCCGTTTCTTAAAGGTTAACACTACCGTTGTTGCTAGAAAAAGCTTGTAACGGTGAACATCCACCAAGCTTGCTTCACCAGGCTCACAGACATGATTGTCAAGTAGTGTCTCTTCTCCTGGCTGCTGGTGGATATGTTCCAAGTCGCATTAATAGCCCGGCACTTGAGTCCTGGAATCTGTTGCTCGCATGAATAAAAGAACAGGTACTCGCTGAAGCCTGTACAGTCCCTTTGTCATGGTTAAGCTTTGTGTGTGCCTCAGAGGAGGATTCATGCATTTATCATAACCGAACAAGATGCCAACCCCTGTCCATCTACAAGGACACAATAGCCAAGATGGCCAAGAGAGCTCAGGACACCATATCCAGGCAACAGGGGGAATGCTTACAATAAGCAGGCCTCTGATGCGTTTTAAAGTCATGTAATGGATTATAGATCCAGTTCCCTTTACTACGTAGACTATGTAGAGGCAGACAGTAGATTTCCGTGCAATGGTTAGGATGTTCATCCTAGTTTTTACCACAGAGTGTAGTAAATTCTCACAAAACGACGTGACACACGTCTCTGTGGCTGCTGTGGATAAGGGATTGTGGCAAAGGCATAAGGAGGAATAAATAGAAATAGCTCAAGACTGAGCAAACAAGATGCAACTTCCTTACGTTGGAGTGTTCAACTGATGAACAACATTCTAAGCTCTTAAACAAGCAGTCTTTGGAAGTGAGAGTCATGCCAGTAGGGAAGGAAAGAAACCAGCAACCAAGGTGGTTACGTTGGAAGACCTGGAGAAAGGCACAGTTGGCACTGACATGTCAGGGTGCTGCAAAAGCTCCTGGTTTGGCTTTCGGCCACTCCGCTTCCTGATTCCAAATATTTAAAAAAAAATGTATGTTCCAAAGCTGCTTTTGGGTGAGAAGTGGTAAAGAACAAGACTAAATCATTTTAGCTGTCAACAGATTGCAAATCTCACTTAAGAGGCAGTGGTGCCACAAAACTCTTTCCCTCCTGGGTCAGAGCTGGAGATTTTTATTTCTCAGGGTTCTCAGAGATGGCCCCCAAGGTTCCCTGGGGAGTCAGTCTACATGTTCCAGGGGTTGTGTGGAGGATGCTTGATGTGTCTATGTAATGGGGGGTTGAGATAAAAAAAAGCATGAGTGTTCCAGGAGGCCTAATTTCTGGTAGGAAATAACCCCCTAATCCAGACCTTGCTCCTTTTGCCCCTGAGGGTGCTTTGGGCACTGAGTAAGACGAATCTTGTTGCCTTGCGGCATACAGCACCCTAGGCAGGAAGCATCCATGTGGAAGTTGGCCAAATAAAAGGTTACACCAAGAAAAAAACCCTGTGCACACAATGTCACTGATGGCTTCTCCATGGTGGCTATCATCTGTAGAAAGGCGCACAAAGAAACTACAATGAAGATGTGGGGAGAAACACTGAGCAGCCCAGAGCCCTGAGACTCCTCCTGCAAACACTCGGTGTGTAAAAATGGCTGCTGCGCATGGATGGAGAAGCAGTGACAGAAAGATGTCAAGAGGAGAGGTCAAATAGGACACACCTTAAGCTCCCACCAGCCTGAGGGCCGCAGCTTTGCAACACTATTCGGTGCAGTTCGTAGGCACCACCACTCTGGTGAACCCCAGAGGTGCCGCACTACGAGAATCGAGTAAATGTGTTTCCTATGCCTGTGCTAACCTGGTCCTAATCCCAGTGTTTTTTGTTTTGTTTTGTTGCTGTGATTGTAACCTCTTATTTCATTTTACTTTATCTGTAACGTGTAAGTTTGTAAATCGCCTCATGTAACGCACTTGATGGTATTGTAAAGCACTCTGACACCTTTTTGGTAAAGTCCGAGCTTTATTAAATTGCATAAATAAAAAAATAAAAAAATTGAGGGATTCTGCTTGGGCTGCCAGAAGCCACCACAGCGTTGCATGGAAAAGACCCAGGAGAGAAGCAGCCACGTGCAGCTGATATAAACAACATAAATATCTTGAAGCCGTGAGTAAACTGCCGCTTCTAATCAGCAGATGCATGCCCCGAATGAATAACTGCCCTTCTGGGACACGATTACAGCTCCCAAGGGCGGGGCTGCGTTCAAGTGCTCTGTTATCACAGGCCCTGCTCTGCCACAGCCGTGCCCGCCCTCCCCACCGGCTCATCCCTGCAAAGGGAACTCTGCCCAAAGCAAGGGACACGCTGGAAGGCAAGGCTTGACTTTTAAAAACCCAAGGAAACGTGCTTCTCCCGCTCGTGGGACAGACGATGACGTGCACTCGTCCTGCGATCACTGCAGGTGGCAGCGCATTCACACCACGGCGGCTGAGACACGGACTCCCAGATGCTAACAGCTTTACTTGTTTGTTTCCTACTTCTTAGGGCTCAGTCCCTCGTGGGGTGCACGTCACTGGTATAAAAAACTTCCAAGGGCCGACTTCAATATTCCATAGTCACCCCATCATGCGGGTACAGCCCAGTGGCGTGACGTAAAATGATGCGCCGCCCCTTCATAATGCTGCAGTCGCTCATCCCTCACAGTATTTCATTGGCCTTCGGTTAAACTGGGGCCCCTGAAAGTTCGGGGTTCCCTGACGTGTTGCAACATGCCCCTCCCTTGTGCCGCAAAGGCTGCAGAACTTGTGTAAGGCCTCTGGTATCCCCATTCTCCACACAGCTGGCACCGCAGGCCTCCACCATACACGTGAGTGTGCAGGTAGGGGGGTGCATCTTACTAGGATCTTCGCAATGGGGTCCCGGGGGCGACACTCGCAGAGTGTTCGCCCCCGGGTTATTTCGGGCGGTGGTACGCCCCTAGATCGTCGCGCGGGTGGGGGGGCCGCAGGGATTGGTCGGTAGCGCGAGCGCAGGCAGCCCCAGCGTTCGAATGCGCACTCCATGAAGGAAGGAGAGGTGGCGCTGGCGAAATTTGGCGTCGCTCTGAGGTGCTTATATTTTCAATTTGTTAGCGCTGTCTGGCCAATGGGGCAAGCTGCTTCGGTTGAAAAAGCACTTCGCATGCTAACGGAGGCGTGGTGAGAAAACGTGCTTGTCCCTGGCACGCTATCTCAAGGGGGCAGGGGGCAGAGGGGGGGCGCTCAGCGGGAGGCGTGTCTGCGGCCGTTTGTTGCTTGCATTTCAAGCGAAGGCTCGCCAGCACAGCCCCTGACATGCAACCCCTCGTTAATGGGGAATTTCAACCACGGGCCCTTTTATGTAACGCATGTCATCCTTAGTCTTTATGTTTTGCAACCGGTTCTGATGTAAAGCGCTCTAACACTTTCGGGTACAGTTCGCGCTATATAAAATCGCATTAATTAAATAAATAAGTGCCGGCTACAGGGTCTTCGCCTGCTCAAAGACTTCACGAGGGAGGAAGGGCGAGGCACACCCACGCGCAGTTACTCATTTTCAGTCCATGGGATAAAAGCCTTTTTACAAAACGAACACAACTGAGGCAGGTTCCTTCCAGCAAAGCCTATAGTGTTACAAGTGCTCTACCCGGTGGTCAGCAGGAAAATAGGCTCAGCATACCTGCCAAAGTTTGTACTATTAGGGCACATTATTAAAGTTAGAGGGAGACAGACATGGTTACGGCTGCGAAATCTGGCGTTTCGCAGTCCAACGTGGGCGTAATACTGCCGGGCACAACAAAGGGCAGTAAGAGTGTTTCAGTCAGGCATCAAGCGTCCTGCAACGGCAGAAGTAAGAAGGACAGGGAATTTTCAGCGAAATTTCCCACTCCACTGGATGACAAGAGATCTGCGCCATTCCAACAGTCTAAAATTGGAGGGAGTTTGTTGGTTGTATTGGGGAGGGTGAATTGCCTAGTGGTAGGGGTGGTAGTGCAGGTACAACAGGGGTGGTAGGTAGTGTTTCACTTGAAAACAAGCATGACTCTTTGGAAGAAGGGGAGTTGTCAGATGGCAAGGACTTGGCAAGCGTTTTGCCCACTTTTGCGGGGAGGCCGGGGGGGGGTATGCTAAAGATCTGTCCAGGTTATATTTTTCACAGGTCACCATGGAGCCACCGCAAAAAGACAGAGCAAGGGGCGAAGCGCTGTTTATCTGCTGATGACCAGGCACAAAATACAACAGGTGAGGCTCCAATGCAACCTTTTAAACATGTAAGAACGGATAAAGGGGTGGGTACTGACGGTACACAGAATGTTTTAGCTCCTGTGCAAAGTTACGCTCATGAAAGTAAAGGGGGAGTCACAGTGTCTGACAACTTTACAACATTAGAATTAGAAAACCTGGCAAAAGAACAGACTCTGACAATGCAGCAAATGGCGTGTTTAAGTGTTTACCTTAGATGGGTGTTTCCATGCCTTTGGGTGCTCACTTAAGCAGGGTCACGAAGGATAAAATATGGAAAGGGGATTTCATTGACGTTTTTAAACTTCTTCATAGGGAGACACAGGCGTAAGAGGGATTCCAAAGAGGATGCTTGGGAACTTAACAAAAGCCGAGGGTACCAACAAATATAGCTTCATGGACTTCCGCCTTTCTCCTATTCGCCAGTGTATATTGTGGGAAATTTCCAGAAGGATCGGTATCTCTTTTCTAGTACCTTGATATCATCAGGAAGGCAGCGACTGAATTTGGGGGGTGCGCATGTCTTCATTATGATGAGTTTCGGGCCTGCTTAACATTAATGCCGGATAAACCATGGGGGGAGGTTGATAATAATCATAATAATATTACAGATGCTTGTAAAGCGCGAACAGCTACCTCTGGGTGATAACAAGCTTTGGATACATTGGTTGCACCCCAAAGGTCACCCCCATCTATGCACACAGCTAGTGGTTTGGCAGTCCCTTACCAGCCCTTTCAGTTTAGGCCCACCTTGGTGGGGGGCATGGAATAGACCTCAGACAATGGCTCCTGGTGCATGCTGGAATTTCAATAAAGGATACTGCGTTAGAAACCCCTGCAAATACAAACACGAATCCTGCAGGTGTAGGGGAAGACATGCAGTCTCGCAATGTTTCGGGGAACAGACTCATTGGAGGAACGGTTTGCCGGGCAGAGGTTTTCCAACACAGTTTGGCAATAAGGGGTTTTACCCCAAGCAAGGTGGATTTTTTATGTCCATGGTTACAGTTCTACACAGACCAACATGCAGCGGTTCTGCCACACTGGGGCTTTCGAGAAGGTTTCAAGCTTGGTTATCAAGGCCCAAAAAGCCCTAGATTTGTGTGGAATTTAAAATCTGCCAATACTTTTCCACACATAGTTCGAGAAAATTATTGAAGGAGGTTCAAGAGGGTAGGATGGCAGGTCCTTTTAATCGTTGCCCCTTGTGAAAACTTGATTGTGTTCCCGCTGGGTGTCGTTCCAAAGAAGGCCGAAGGTGAGTTCAGGTTGATTCGGCATTTATCATGGCCACAAGTTTCTTCTGTTAACGGTTTTTATTTCCAAGGAGGACTCCATGGTACATTTTGAATCAATGGATTCGGCTTTGGTTATGATCAGGGACACGGGGGAGAGGGCACAGCTAGCTAAATGTGACATTAAATCCGCTCTTAGGTTATCGCCAGTACATCCATCGGATTTTTCATTACTGGGCATTTTTCCAAAGGGCATTATTTTGTTGAGAGGGCTCTTCCCATGGGATGTGCCATATCATGCAAGCTATTTGAGGCATTTAGTTCCTTTCTTCAATGGTGTTTTTCTTTCCACACTATCTGGACGATTTTCTCTTTATGGGTGCAGCCGATTCTCACCGATGCGGAGCTGCTTTACACGATCTCAAGTGGTTTGCAGATACACTGCATTTGCCATTAGCGGAGGACAAAACTGAAGGCCCTTGTTGTTGCCTTTCATATCTCGGCATTGGCATAGACACCATCAAGCTGCACGCTAAGCTTTCTCAAGAAATGATATCAGCAATAGCAGGCTTTTTAGACCGTGCACGCACTGCACACAAACTGACTTTGGTGGAAGCACAACGGCTACTAGGACACCTCAATTTTGCCTGTAATGTCATACGTGCGGGCAGGTTGTTTTGCAGGCGCTTGGGTTTCTCTATGTCTGGCATAACACTTCGACACCACAGGATACAGTTATCAGCACATATGCGGGCTGATTTTGAGGTTTGGTCTAACTTTCTATCAGATTTTAATGGCATAACTCTTGACGACGATTTTGTCTGGCAGCTCCACCTTTTTTATGACGCTTCTGGTGCTCATGGTTTCGGCCTGTTTTGGGATGGTAAGTGGTGTGCAGATAAATGGCCGGACATTTGGGTTGCTGAAAAAAGAGTATTGCCTTCTTAGAATTTTACCCACTCATAGTGGCTCTGACAGTATGGGGTCACAAATTGTCCAATGAGACAGTTCTATTCAAGGTTGACAACAAGACAGTGGTGGATTTAATAAACGGGCAAAAGGCGAAAGACAGACAGATGTTGAAGTTGTTACAGATCCATCCCCAGCGAGATATGGAATTTGGGGATATGACTGCTTATCAGCTCGTCTAGAACTCTCTAGCAAAAAGCACCAAATTAGCTTCCAGAAGACCTTGGCTAAAAGTTTTGGATTCAGGTGCTATGTTTAGATTCTGCACCGGTTTTAGGTGTGCGTAGAGAGGACATAATACGATTTATTATGCTTAATCTCAAGAAGAATGTTTCCTCTGCTACTATAGCTGGTAAATTAGCAGGTATCCTCTTTTCCGGAAATCCTTCTGGGGATATGAGCCCTCCGCAGGTGAGATGGGTAAGAGAATGCTGCAGGGTTGGGCTGACTCAAGGAGGGGTTCACACCAAAGGGATCCTTATAGATAAAGCTATTATGGAGGATCATCACAGTCCTGCCCAAGATTTGTTTTTTCTGATTTCGAGTTCCATTTGAATAAATTGTGTATGGTATGGTGCTTTTTTGGGGCTTTCGGGGTTTCAGAGCTGCTTGGTGCAGCAATTAATGATGACCTACAGGCAATACATGTCTCATGATTTCATGCACACATTGACATTTTTCTAGAACACTCGAAAACTGACCAGACATGTAGAGGTTTCATGGTAATATTGCAGGCTGTGGGAGGTTTACTATGCCCTGTGCAAGCTTGGTCTGAATTTTTAAGTATAGGGGGTGCATCTTCCACATTTCTTTAGCGTCATCAAGATGGCTCACAACTTAAAGCGTCATAACTGTTGGCCATACTGAGCAAACTCTGATGAATATTGGTGAGAAACCCAACAGATTTGGTACACACTCTTTTCGCATTTGGGTGGCCTCAGAAGCGTCCAGGTGGGGTTTTATGTTATTGACATTGGAAAATTAGGGCGCTAGTCATCCGATTGCTTTTTGTGCTACATCTGACAATTGGAACATAACATGTAAGCTGAAGGATACTAATTGTAATTTCTTTTTAGGTGATCAGATTGTGCGCAAGCAAGTGTGGCTAATTGGCCATTCGTTCATCAAGCGGGCAGCTATACAGGTGGACCAAAGACATTTTGGCAGGAATTTGGGTTTTTCTTCCGCTGCATTTTCTTTATCATGGTGGGGAAGGAGCGGGATGAAATTTGGCCAGTTTTTGCCACTGGTCAGTGAATTTTCATCTAAAAGAAGGCCAGTTTCCTTTTGATACATCTGGGAGAGAATGACCTGGTCCAGTTGTCAGGTTTGGGGCTGTTAATAGATATGAAGGCTGATCTCGAACTCTTCTTAAAGTCATGGCTTGGATGTCGTCTCATCCTGCAGCCTTTCTGCCCCAGAGAGTATGGAAAGAGGCGGACAGTTTCACGGCAATAGCACAGGCATGCTGAAAGTAAATCGGGATCTACAACGTTTTTGCTTTATAAATCTTATTTATTGGTTGGTACATGAAGAAGTTAATAGGGCAGATTTTCAGTTTTTCCGACATGAGGGAGTTCATCTGTCTGTCATTGGCAATGAAATTTATATGCTGAATATACGAGAAATGATTGCTGGGATTCTAAATGTCACTACATGGTGTTAAAAGTTTGCTGTTTTAGCGACAGCATATTTATGCAGGTTACTTTTCAGTGAATGGCCCCCTTTTAGTCTAACTGTACATCTTTTTTGTATCTTCATTTCTCCACCCTCTCGCCCCTACTCCCCCCATCCCCTGTTTTTCCTCCCACCTCGCCCTTCCTTTTTTCTTTCTTTTCTTCCCCCCTCCCACTTCCTTCCCCAAAAAGTTTTATACTTACTGCTCTATTAGTTTTCTGTCTAGTTAACTTTCAGATTTTATTGGGGTGGTAGTTTCTTTGCTCAGTATGTCAATTTTTGGAAGGTGTTCTTTACTGTTATGGCGACAGCATATGGCTTTTATAATGTTTGGCACATTGTTCACATTGGAATTCAGATTTATCCTGTTTGGCGACAGTGGTTTTTACAAAACAAACCTCTCCCTCCTCACAAATAACGGACAGGGTGGGGGGGGGTTTGGGGGGGAGGGAGGAAAAACACCTGTGATGGGGTTTTTCCTGGTGGCAGAGTTGGAGGAAATCAAGACAGGCAGGAAGGGGTGGGGGCATTAGGGATAGGTTCGGACAGAGGGAGCAGGGGAGAGAAGTTGGAGTCAAGAGGTAGGCAGGGATGGAGATAGGCGTTTGGGGAGGAGGTTTAGGCCGAACAAGGTGGGGAAATAGTTGACAGGGGGATATGGCTTAGGGGAGGGGGGTGTTAGTTTGGGAAATGTTCATATTATGATATGTTATGTATTTTTATTGTATATTACCTACCTGTCCAATAAAGCGGCCTTTTACCCCACTTTGGTCTGGGGCGTGGTTATTGCCCGATGGGGTCCCGGGGGCGACACTCGCAGAGTGTTCGCCCCCGGGTTATTTCGGGCGGTGGTACGCCCCTAGATCGTCGCGCGGGTGGGGGGGGCGCAGGGATTGGTCGGTAGCGCGAGCGCAGGCAGCCTCAGCGTTCGAATGCGCACTCCATGAAGGAAGGAGAGGTGGCGCTGGCAAAATTTGGCCCGCCCTCCCACCCCTTTTTTGTGTATAATTTCTGTATACCTTTCTGTATGACTTTGCTAATGATTGTTTCTCAGATGCATTACAGTTTGTTACGGGTGGTTGTCGCTTGGACAGGTGGCAGAGTTGGAGGAAATCAAGACAGGCAGGAAGGGGTGGGGGCATTAGGGATAGGTTCGGACAGAGGGAGCAGGGGAGAGAAGTTGGAGTCAAGAGGTAGGCAGTGATGGAGATAGGCGTTTGGGGAGGAGGTTTAGGCCGAACAAGGTGGGGAAATAGTTGACAGGGGGATATGGCTTAGGGGAGGGGGGTGTTAGTTTGGAAAATGTTCATATTATGATATGTTATGTATTTTTATTGTATATTGCCTACCTGTCCAATAAAGCGGCCTTTTACCCCACTTTGGTCTGGGGCGTGGTTATTGCCCGATGCCGCATTGCACCGCTGGTAGCTCACTGGTGCAGGACACACATTATATTTCAGGTGTTTGTTTACTTTACACATTAATTGAGTAATGACCAGGCCTGTCCGAGTCTTGTAAAGCCATGCACTGATTTACGACACCAGGCATGCCTTGTGCATATTACCAGATATACATTAATGCATGTGTGTTCATGAAAAGTCACTAATAACGCCATTGATTCGAAATCCTTTAAACGCAGTTTTTTAACATTTTTTCCTTGGGTGAACCTTGTTTGGGCCAGTTCTGTCGGAAGAGGGCAGTTTTTTAAAACCAAAAACACCCTAAATTCTTGTGGCAACATTGCAAAATCCCGCAGGGCTCTTAAACGCTCCAATCTGTCCCGTGTAAAAGCAGACATGGCAAAATCCATCAGAGACGCGTTTGGTTGCCGTCGGTATGCGCCTGAATAATGCCTTTTATTTGTGCAGGAGCTCATCGTCCCGCACCGGCAGCGCTGGGCAGTCGGCGAGGATCCCCTGAAGAGAATTTACAGCAAAAGAGTGTCTTCTGAACGGCCGTTTGTTATTACAAAACTCCTCGGAAGTATTCTCGTCAGCGAAGATCCTAATCTGTGGCACAACTTCTATTTTTGGGCTGGGCCTCTGAGGCCAAGAGAGTAATTCGCAATATCTCGAGCTGGGCACACTCCGAGCTCAGCCTCGGGCGTGCTCTTAATAGAGGGCACATGGGCGTGAACTCAGCAAAATGCCAGGGACAGCTGGACGATATTACACAATCTTTGACTCCCGGTGACATCGAATTTGACCCCCTTGCCCTGTCATACCATTTGCCCTGCAACAGTCTCCTCTTTGCTGACCAGAGGAGAGGGGTAAAGCAATGGGTTTAAGTACAGTAAGTAAAAGGGGTTAGGAGCTTACCGACCTTGTCACTGGTACCTGAAGATGGGGGTAGCACAAACAATGGCAAATAAGACATGACACGCCAGGCAATAGCTACCCCGGACTGCAGTCCGTGAGAGAGCTTTCAGCGTGCCGGGTTGAGAGAAGAAAGGCATACATACGCACCAGTACACTTTCTAGAGCAAACACCAGTATGCTAACTTGCCCTAGCAGAACCCCCCAAGGAACGGTGTCCTCCTCTGTACGGATGAACACTCGCCCTATTAGAAAGGCTCCCAAGTATGCTTTGTAGAGATGCAGCAGTCAATCACATACCAGGTCAAACAAACTGAAACAGGAGCTGCGTTTTACTTTGACCAAAACCCCCGATTGTATAGGTGCCGGGTTGTTACAGACTGATTCTATGGTTGGTTTTACTGCTGAAAATTCAGGAGATCAGTGCTCTTGCTGTATGTGCAGACGAGCAAGGCGTTACGAAACCGACGTCTAACCAATCATCGTTACTTTTCTTTTCAACCACTAGGGGGAGAAAATGGCGCTGCTGCCAGTTGATTCGGTGAATAGCAATGGGTCATCATAACTATGGATACAAGTCATTTCAAGTAAAACAGGAAGTGACGACCACAGATTAACATCTGGAAACACTGGGGAGTGTTATGCAATTTCCTTCCCACACAGGGTTATTTTTTGCTCTCTGTACTAATCTGACAGTGAAATCTGAACAAAAATTAGAGCGAAAGAAAATAAACGCAACTCTCCACTATGACTATGTACCTTAACAAGAGGAGTAGGCGGGGGTTGATTAGGAAAATGTCGCTGCCTTTGTGTTCGAAAGGGCTAGCAGGAGGGAAGACATGGCAATGGCCTCCTGGCTAACATTAGGTCTTCAGCGTCAGGCTGGTCTACAGCAGAATTAAACAACGCACTGGCTCCCAGTCCTTTGTCTCTAGGGCAGAAATGGCCGGCTAAGCGCTGCTACTGGTCTCGCCATGCAATATCTAACTAGAAGTATATGGTTTAAACTGGCAAAGCTGGCTGCCGCAGGACAGCAAGGCCAGCGGTGTGTGTGAGTGTGTGTGGGAAGCGACGCTCTGCACCAGAGGGTCCGAGGAGCAGAAACCCCGGTATGGGAGAGGGAGGGTTGAATTCTTGACTTCTGGAAACCGCCTTGGGGTCTGCACTCACACACCCCAACATGGCCATTCCTGTTACGCTGGTTCTCGAAACGCGCGTTTCACAGAAAAAAGAAAGCCACGGAGCCAGCTTCGACAAGGCTCGGGAAGGCTTCGATTATGAAGCAACGGCTCCCTTGAAGCTTGTTTTCCCTCGGTTTATGGGAGATTTCGAGTAAATTCCGGGAAGGCATGGCTTAGAAAGGCATGAGTCAGGCCTCCAGCAGTGCCATAGCACCGCCTAACGCCTTAATCACGGATCTTTAGGCGGTGTATAGGTTCAGTGAACCCACGAGGTTGTACAGTTCACGAAGCTGCGATCCCAGAATGGTGTGCAATTTAGGAAACTAATCTCATAATATTGCACAATGTATTCGCTACGTTGAATGAATGTTACACACAATAGGGGCCGCAGTGACATACACATTACAGGGCTGTTTGGAAAGAATGTCACACACATGAGGATACTGCACAGTGAAAGGCCCTGTGTACCAACGATGTGACACAGTTTAGGGTGTTGTGACCTCTCGCTGTACACTTTAGATATACCAAGCTTGCTTGCTGCACACATTAGAGTACTGCGACCTCTCGATGTAGCACAATTTAAGGACTGTACTGATACTGGTGCTAGATTTTGAAGGCTCTGCCCTGCTGATGTCGAACGATTTAAGAGGACGTGACCTCGGTGTCATAGCTCAGAGTGCTGTGATCTCAGAGTGCTGTGAACTCAGGGTGCGCAACTTTAAGCTGGTGATGTGCATACTAAGGTGTGCCTATTAAGGAACCTCCACATTCAAGGATATGTATGGATATTACATGAATTGGGGCATCCCTTCATCAAAGATTTTGAACACTTTTTGAATTCTTGACCTAAAGACGTTGCATGATTACATTCGCTTGGAGTGAAAAAGTTGCACCTATCAGACAGGGCCTATTTACTGACGCTGTTTCTCTACTAATTATGCTCGTAGTAACAATGTTGTCCCCATAAAAAATATAAACTAAGACCATTTGTCGACTCTGTTTTTTGCCCTTCTACTGGATCTATTAGTGATTAGGGTCAGAGAGGTGCTGCTCATCTGGGGGATAAAAGTCAGGGAAACATTAGTCGAGTTATGTGGAAGGCCTGCTAGAGTGAGGGTGGTTTAAACACACTAGGGGCCCGATGTAGGTAGGACTTATTTAACGAATCTTAATTACCGAATTTTACCGATTCGGTAATTAAGAATCGGTAAATAAGAAGGGGGGACATGTAGGAGCATCCAGATGTTTCTTTTACCGAATCGGTAAAAATCTGTATTTACCGATTCGGTAAATACCGACTGGTAATGCCCATTCATTCCTATGGGCTTTGAACCCCATAGGAATGAATGGGCATTACCGATTCGGTATTTACCGAATCGGTAAATACCGAATTACACAAGGGTGCAGGGGGTGTCACTTTGACACCCTCTGGCACCCCCAAAAGAGGCTCGGGTGCCATGTGGCAGGCATACCTGCCCTAAGGGCAGGTCTGCCTGTCATATGGCATAGGTGTGCATGCACACATGTGCATGCACACCGGAATCGGTATTTTAACATCAAATAGATTTTGATGTTAAAATACCGATTCTGTAAGGCTTGTGGGACTCAGAAGAGTCCCACCTACATCTCATAATTACCGATTCGGTAGAAATACCAATCGGTAAATTTACCGATCGGTAATTTTACCGAATCAGTTACACATGCCCCTACATCCCATTTCTGTAATACCGGTCGGTAACGGCCGAAAATACCGATTTTCGGCCATTACCGACCGACCTACATCGGGCCCTAGATGGCTTGTACCTGGGAAGTGCAAAAATTGAGGTTTTTATCATATCTGCCTTGGCATAATTTTGAGTTACACTGGGACAATTTCTCCAGTATTCAAAATTATCCAGAACAAGAAGAGATTTCTGGTTGGAGTTTCCTAGAATGCCTTTGTGACGTTAGATGTGATACTCGAAACAGACACAGTGACCATACCATACTGCATAACGTGACAACACAATACTACACAACCTCACAAATCGAAAGTATGAGTACCACAAAATCATCAGCGAGAGAGCAGGGTTGTGGTTCAACAAATGCAATGCTCTAAACCTATGCGAATCCAATAGAGCAGGGAAACTTCTTGCATCATACTTCAAACACAAACGCAACCAGATGTCAATCTCGGGGATCACCGACGCGGATAACATAACACATAACAAGCATTTACAATGCAATAGGTCTCGCAGCATTAAAGTTTGAGCTATTGGCATTGTATATTACAATGTGTTACATTAATTTGTTATCAAACTCTGAATTGTTGTATAAAGATGATTTGCAAACTGTCAAATGTTGCTGAAAAGTAAGCAACGTTGTGAATAATATTGTTTGCTAGTCATCCTTGGGTACCAGAGTACTTCACTTGAGGCAGCTCACTACTCTGCACTCACTACTCTGCACTCACTACTCTGCACTCACTACTCTGCTCTCACTACTCTGCACTCACTACTCACTACTCTGCACTCACTACTCACTACTCTGCACTCACTACTCACTACTCTGCACTCACTACTCTGCACTCACTACTCTGCACTCACTACTCTGCACTCACTACTCACTACTCTGCACTCACTACTCTGCACTCACTACTCTGCACTCACTACTCTGCACTACTCTGCACTCACTACTCACTACTCTGCACTACTCTGCACTCACTACGCACTACTCTGCACTCACTACTCACTACTCTGCACTCACTACTCTGCACTCACTACTAAGCACTCACTACTCACTACTCACTACTCACTACTCTGCACTCACTACTCTGCACTCACTACTCTGCACTCACTACTCTGCACTCACTACTCTGCACTCACTACTCACTACTCACTACTCTGCATGGCGATTCCATGTTGATTGATGATTACGCGTCCATCATCTAAACACTTGACAAAAGGTTCAACCCCAAGAAAAATTTTGTACTCGAATGCCACAAATTCTTGCAACGTGCCCAGATTCCAGGGGAATCAATCGATGATTTTGTTGCTACCCTTAGAACTTTAGCCTCCACATGCAACTACAGAGAATCAAAGGATGAGATCATTCGAGATCAGTTGATAGAAAGAAACTGCTTTCCACTGAGGACCTTGATCTCGAAACTGCTCTTAGAATTGCCAGAAGCATTGAACTTTCCCAATTGTGTATGTGAGAGTTAAATGTAACTATTAAACTCGGAGAGGTCAAGCAATTTAGTGTTAAACATCCTGCCAAAGATCCGAATTTGGTGTCTGACGTGGAATCCTGCAACGATTTTCTGTAAAACTAAATTTGGCAAATCTGAACTTGTATGTTTCAGATACTGTAGCAAATCTCACCTGGGTCATGCCAGATTTTGTTTTGCTCTAAATCAGTCTTGTTTCAAGTGTGGGGAAAAAAGGACACCTCGCACAGGGATGCAAAGCTGTATCGACCCTAAAACCTCCCATGCATACTGTGAAGGCTATTGAAAAGAACTTTGACAATTCCGATGAGGAGAACAATGTATTATTAATGTTGTCTTCTTCAACAGCTCAAACCAATGAGGAAATAGAAATATCAGCCTTGCTAGGATCATGCAAAAGAAAAGCTCCAGCTTGTGTGGTCATACTGAATAACAAGAATATAACTTTTTGGCTGACTCTGATTCTCCTTTCACACTCTGTCACAGGGTGGAGGGTTCAGGTATGGAGAAACCAAGAAAACATTTTTTAAAGGATTTCTCACCTTATTTCCACACTCAGAAGGACGATTGGCGCGTACACTGTAACCAAGAGGAGAACTACGGAGATTTCTCGTGCAGTCCCTTTAACTGGGAGTTTGCAGCAAGTCCCAACCACACCCCCGAACAGAACGTCACTCTCTCGCAGCCAATCAAAGAAGACGACCCCCGGAAGGTAGTGTGTCTCCTTTCCGATACCGAGCAGCCAGGTGGAGAACTTCAGGAGGACGGGACGATAGGAAGAGGAGGAGAAGAACAGACAAGAACGGGCACAAAAGACGCCGAGAACCGGGAAGAGCCGAAGACACCAACCAAAAGACGCCGAGAACCGGGAAGAGCCGAAGACACCAAAGGAGGATCAGCCACGCGCGAAAACGCGCTACGCTCCCGGAGGAGCCTGGCTGACCCAGGTATGGAGAAAGTTTCTCGGTTGGGTGGGGAGGCGGTCTACATCAGACTTTTAAGTCTCCTTTCCCTGCATGATATCTGGATTGTGTGTTTCACTCACCGTCACCGCCCCGTTAAATTGCTACCGCCACGAACTGGTGACCCCTCACTCCCTTTTCCCCGTGAGCACGTATTGGGACGTATTATTTAAAGGTCATTATCTTCTCTGTGTGTGTCTCTGTGTGCGACGGCGGGGGGAGGGGGGAGTGTTTCTGTCTGTCTGCGTGCGTGTATGTACGCTCGTGTGTGTGTGCGCATGCGTGCAGGGGGAGGTGTGCCTGGGTATGTTTGCGCTTCCCAGGAGACAGCCAGGCCGAGCGCGGCGCGTGCCAGTTTCAAATCGCCTCCAAGGCGATGCGCGCGGCCCGGATTGTCTCCTGGGAAGCACACATGCCGACAAAAGGTTCTCGGCGGAGACGCGCTTCGCGCGGCTAGCCGAGACCTAACAAACACAGGGACATACTTAGAACATTTAGACAATATTACTCAGACCTATACAGGAACGGTAAGAAGCTAGACGAGGAAAGATGCAAAAAATATCTAGAAAGACTGGGCTTACCGAAACTAGAATAACAATCACAGGATCGGGGCGTATTTACGCCCCTGCCGAACGCACAGCTAAAGTTGCCTGTTTGAAGGCCATCCTCCAACTACACATAGTAAATCCATGTAATTCATTATAAACCAGTGAATGTTCATTTTCATTCAACAACTTTTTTCATGTTTACTTTCCACACGTGGAGTGGATTTGGCAATATATATATATAACAAGAGGCACCACAAGGATATGTCAGAGTGGTAGCTAACCAGTGGAGAAGTGTGGCTCAATGGTTAGAGCGACAGACCCTGATGCAGAGGTCCAGCCAGGGACCAGGGTTCAATTCCCCGCCTCGGCGGGTCTTGGGCTCAAAATTCCACGGACCTGATAATTCTCGCCTCGGTGCCTATTCCAATCATGGAGTCCCACTCTGCAACTCTGGGCAATAGCTTGCTTAATCTCCACAACGGCCCCCACAACGCTAAGGATGCCTGGCTTCACCTTGGGGGTGCCCAGGAGTGGACACCTGACAGGGAAAGCCAGGATGCGTTCCTCAGCGGTATTCGTACAAGCGCCTTGAGACCCTTGCGGGTGAGTAGTGCGCTATACAAGTATCAATTTACATTTTTTTACATTTTAGTTTTCCACAATGTCAAGGAATTTTTACAGATGAAATGTGCATTTTGCAAAGTACAAAAAGCAGGTATGCCAGGCTCGATAGCATTGTTGTAAACGTCATCGATATAAAAGTCATGCTAAGTCTATTGTGGGTACAAAACATATCTAAGATTCATCATAATCTATTACGAAAATATACATTTATGGATCATAAAAAGGGATTTTTATTAATTCTAGTAGAGAAGAATGAACCAGATGCACAATGTGTTGTAACAGAATGCTGACTAGCGGATACAAACACACATTTTTGTACCCATAAAAATCAAGGAACTCAACCCAAACATTGCTAGAATAAGAAGTGAGGGGGGGAGTAGTAAATTGTGGTCTTTGACCCTCCCACAACATATATCACAGACGGTGTGGCCTCTTAGTCCCCTTCCATCTACTCTAAAGTAAATAGATGCAGAAAATATATGTTACAATGCAGAAAATATATATTGCACACGAATGTAAAAGCATATGTCCCATTGCTTTTAGCAAAAAAACAGTGCATGGACTTTCTGAAATATCAACTAGTGAAAACAATGGCAGGCAGCCACTAAAAACAAAAACAGTAGTACTAAGTTTGTACATTGTTTAATTTCACAAGGAAAACTTTCATAATTTAGTACATTGTTTTTAATTTCACAATAAAAACTTTCATATTCACACTATATATTCTATATATCGAACAATATCGCACAATGAAATGCCTTATGCAACAATAATCGGTGGCAATGCATTGGTACCAACTTGCTCTGCCTCACAGTCACCAGTCTCTGGCCTTATCATACTCCCGTGCCTGCCTCACTTTGTTCTTGGCGTGGGTTGTATTTCTCAAATACACAGTAAGGGGGCTATTCAGAAAGGTAAAATTACGAATGACTACATCTACATACGTTAGTGTACTCTTACATATTACAGTCAATTTACCACTATACGCTATTCACTTACGAGATTCCATTTACTACAAAATGTAGGAGTATATGTTTCAACCGCCCCCACCCCCCGAAATCAGGAAGTGGAGCTTACTAAACAAAGGTAAAGTTACGACTTGTAACTTTTCACACATAGGTGCAGCTTTGCACTGCCAAGTTGGAGAGTGCCATATGGTAAAGTACAGGGACAGGCTTGAAAATGTAGGAAAGTTACATAAAAATAGTACATACATTTTACGGCAACTTATCATACAAATTAAGTTAAAATATATCATTTAAATGTAGAAAAAATGTTGCAGCCATATTAACTCAATTCCGAATTTATAGTTTAAGTTACATTTATTAAATATAATTAATATTGAAGATTTATGAAAAAACACCTAAAGTAAAATATTTATATTTATGTTTTATGAATAAAAAGTGTTAGATGTTATGTATATAACTGATTGAAATTAACGTAATTAATTTGTAGCAAAATTAAATTTTAATTTTTACATTTGAAAATGAAATAACATAATTAAAATAACCTAATTAATTTTTATCTATATAAACTTTTTAACATTTGCATACATTTATATATATATTTCCCAAGAAGGCTAACTAAATTATTTTATTCCAAAATTATTTTCAATGGTGTGTTTTTTTTATTTCACATTCACCACTTTTCCACCATGGGGGGGGGGGGGAGGCGGTTGAGGGAGGGTGTTGCAGTACAAGTGGTTGACCACGTGTGGTGAGCACTTACTCCAACTCTGAGGTAGAGAACATTTACTACTGTTTTGTGTGTACTCATTTTAGAAGTGCAGATTGTGAATAGAAATTGGCATACTGTTTTGTGGGTGCATGTTCCTCCCTTAACCTCTTTACTCCTCCCTTAAACCCTCCCATTTTCCAGCCACTCTCTGTCCCTTCCAAATTTACTACTAAAACGTATACCACGTATGTGAAGATCTCATCAGTCGGGCAGAGATTTCAACACATAAAAGATGGGAGAGGTAGAAGTGGAGACCTCCGCATGTAGGTTAATGAATAGCACTTCGTAGTTAGGAGTAATATCATAGTACAAATAAACCTACTACAAAATGCAGATTGTGAATCAGGCCTTACGTTTTCTTCACCTACTTACTTAAGTCAATTGGCCACCCTCCAGAAGTGTCCGCAAAAGGAAGGAATGATGGATGGAATGCTGAGCAATGCAAACCTTCTCCCCAAGTCATAAAGATATGGGTTTAATCCATCGTTCTTTTGCTCACCACGCCAACCCCAGTTTGGACCCAGCCATATGTAAATCAGTAATGGCCCTGATCCTCATGGGAACAGTCCAGCTCGAACTGCCAAGCCAGGTCCTCCCTGGACCAGAAACAAGAATCCTGGGACCTGTTTTGGGGCATCACCCCTCATTAGCCAGGCTAGCTTGAATTCAGTGGCCCAGTGAGCATGAGACCCACTTCTGGACATACCCATCCCAATTAGGGCAACAAAAGCAAAAGGAACAAATGATGGATGGATAGCTGAACAATGCAAACATGCACCCCCAGTCACAAAGAACTGTGTGTAATCCATTGTTCTTTTCCTCACCATGCTACCCGAGTTTGGACCCAGCCATATGCAAATCAGTCTTGATCCTGTTCCTAATGGGAACAGTCTAGCTCGAACTGCCAAGCCAGGTCCTCCTTCTGCTTTTGTCGCCCTAAGTGGGAAGGGTATGCCCAGACATGGGCCTCGTGCTCACTGTGCCACTGGATTCAAGCTAGCCTCAGGCCTAGGTCCTCCAGGTCCCAAACAGATCCAAGCAGGATTAGGTTCTTAGAAGTTTACTTCCCAAGTTAGTTGCATACAATCTGAAATCATTTAGAATTGTTCAAATACTTAAACAGCTGATTACACTGCTCTCTTTAGACGATGGTCAACCCAGTGAGGTACTCTGTACTAACTATCTATTTGGTCTACAAAAATGGACAATTTATATCCTGACAAACTTCGTCTTTTAGTTTTTCTCGAAATCCCATATTTGTATGGAATGTTGTCCACTTTTATAAAAAAAGAAATATCCCTATACAGTTCCAGCTGTCCAGAATGGACAGTCTGTCTTTACATGAACAAGTTACAAGAGGTGAAACACCCAGCCAAAGTGCACAATCTCTTCATTTCTCGTCTGAAACAGCAATTTGTGTTTCTGGGTAAAAAAGCCTTGAAGATGCTACTTCTGAAGAAAGCCTTGAAACTTGAGGTGGTTTTTCCCCGACGGACATTGACGAAATCTGCTTCAACAGATTGGTGAAGTCAACTCACCAGCAACATGTGGAGCTCTGACAACACATGTAATGTAATGTAATGTATGTATACTTGTAAAGCGCACTATCACCTTTCAGGCATCCTGGGGCTGTATACCGCTGTGGAACCCTTCCTGGCTTTCCCTGTGAGATGCCCCCTAACTGGGCACCCCCCAGGTGAAGCCAGGCATCCTAGCGCTTTCAAGGCAGTTGTGGAGATTAAGGAAGCTATTGCCCAGAGTTGCAGAGTGGGACCCATGATTAGAGTAGGCACCGAGGCGAGAATTATCGAGTCCGTGGACATTGAGCCCAAGACCCTGCCGCGTCGGGAATTGAACCCTGGTCCCGGGCCAGACCTCTGCCTCAGGGTCTGCCGCTCTAATCGGTGAGCCACACTTCTCACACTTCTCACACATCTTATATGAACTACACTTTTAAACTCTTCCTTAAGGACGGTGACGGTCCAAAGAAAGGAGAACCACAGAGAAGTGAGGAAGGAGCTCCAAATGAATGCCGCCATGATTTCATTTTCATTTTTGAAAATACACCTGTATGTCAGTATCTCCTTTTGAAGGGCAGCCTTTTCTCTTTAGTGATAAGCAGGGTGGCTGCACTACACTGTTTCCAAAAGTTTTAGAACCTTCAATAAAATGCTCCTCATTGTAAGCCACCGACATTGGGCCAGAGGGAGTCACAAAATAATCCTGCACTAAGCACCACCATTGCAGAGTTTCCAAACATCATCAAACAAAAGTGGAGTAACATGGCCCAGCGAAAGATCAAGATTTGCATAAAGTCACACAGTGTGCTAGTGCCAAGATCGTCCATTCATTTAAACTCCTTGCTCAGCACTACGCCAGACCTTCTTCCCTCACGATAAGGAAGCATGGAAAATGGGAGAGGCTCATCATTTCCAATAGGGCCTCACCCAAAGCGCTGCCACCACCCCCTGCTCCTCCTTTGAAGCCAGTTTAATTCTGTTTTGTTGCGGCTTCTAACTTTGTGGTTGCAAAACAATTTTTTCAGCATCAGCACCTTGCTGCATCAACCAGTTTTTCTTCCCATGTAAGGTGCTTACGGAGTTGGGAAACGGTGCTTTGAACTCTATGAAGTCATGACATAAAGAATTTGATTTCCAGGTGAAAAAACCACATTTGTTTTAAGGTAGCTCATGACTTCAGCTTTTAAACTGTAAAACAACAAGTTTGCAATGTTGATACAGTATTGATGTCAGTTTCGATGTAGTGCTAACGCATGGCTAAACCACACCTATGTGCACAGAATTCAGTTGCTGTCCAGGGTGATAGGCACCGCAGGTACATGGGCAGAGACAAACTTAAGCCCCAGGGATAAAGTAATCTACTATCCTTCTCAATCCAAATAACTGACTAACATATCCACCACTCAAATGACTTCCCTCTTACAATATACTAATTCACCACTATTCCTTTCTGGTTTGCGAAGTAGCGTGCTACTCGTCAAAAAAGCACGTTGACCCTTCATCAGGGGTAGTAAGTGCTAAATAAATTCAATTACAATAATATATATATATATATATATATATATATATATATATATATCCCTATACCTCTACCCATCCTTACTAACTCTATACCTAAACCCTTAAATGCAGGGCGGCGGGCATTGGAGGCTCAGCACTCATCTGGCTCTCTTCCTTCCTGAGGGACCGGACCCAGGCGGTCCATCTTGGGGAGTTTTCAGCTACCCCCTGCCAGGTCCAGTGCGGAGTACCCCAGGGCTCTTCTCTGTCTCCCTTATTGTTTAATCTCTACATCTCCCCTCTTATCTTTGCTCTCCAGCAGCTGGAGGTCACGGTATATAACTATGCCGATGACCTCCAGCTCATCTTTAATCTGTCCTCTTCTTCTGACTCTATTTCTAACTTTCAATCTACTCTTTCCTTCATCAGGGACTGAATGAACTTCAACCACCTGAAGCTCAATCCCGATAAGACGGAGCTTCTGGTTACGGGTGGTTGCTCCAGTCCCTGAAACTCTCTATTTTGGCCCCCTTCCTTTGGTCCTCCCCCCACCCCAGTCCATTCTGTTTAGACCCTTGGCATCAAGCTAAATGACAAACTCACTATTCACTCCCAGATAGGTTCGGTGGTTTCTTCTTGTTTTCTCACTCTTCGTACTATCCGCTCTATTTCCCGCTTTTTTTCTTTCTCTGCACTCAAATTAATCATGTCCGCACTGGTCCTGTCCCGCCTGGACTACGGGAACATTCTGTTCAATGGCATCCCTCAGTACAGCTTGCGCAAACTACAACTGGTGCAGAACCAGGCGGCCCGCCTTGCCTTCGGTCTCCCCAAATTCCATCATACCTCTCCCCTCCTGAAAACCCTTCACTGGCTCCCCGTCCGGGAACGCGCCTTGTTTAAACTAGGCTGCATGGCTTTTCAAGCCAGGACTGGTCTGGCCCCTCTCTTCATATCTTCAGCCATCAAATCTTACGTCCCCGGCAGAGACCTTCGTTCCTCGGCCCAACATCTTTTAGCAGTCCCTCGGTACAGGAAAAAAAAACAGGGCGGCTCCAAATTTTCTACCCTCACCCCTGTGTTCTGGAATTCCCTTCCCTTCCACCTTAGGTCTCTCACCCAGTATTCCATCTTCCGCAAATCCTTGAAAACATTCTTATTCTCTCAGGCCTTTCTGTCTTAAACCTCTTGTCCCCTTCCTCAGCTTATGTCTTAGCGATTGACTCCGCCTAGTAGGCTGTTTGCTATCTCAGCGCCAAGAAACAGTACAGGTGTATGTTGCGCTCTACAAATATTTTAAACTTAAAACTTATGCATGTATGTGTGTGTGTGTGTGTGTGTGTGTGTGTGTGTGTGTATATATATATATATATATATATATATATATATACACACACACCACCCTATACCTCTACCCATCCTTACTAACTCAAAATCTAAACCCATACATGTGTGTATGTATATATATCTACATATGTGTGTGTCTGTAAGTATGTATGTGTGTGTGTGTGTGTGTATATATATTTATAGAGAGGTATAGGGTGGTATGGGTGTTTTTATGGTTTTGGGGTGCGTTAGTGTCTTTGGTGGTAAGGGTGTTTTTAGAGTTTATGAGTGGATAAGGGTGTTGGGTACTAAGGGTGTTTTTAGGGTTTACAGGTGGGCAAAGTGATTGGGTGGAAAGGAAATGTTTACGGTTTAGGGTGGGTAAGAGTATAGGGAGGTAAGGATAATATTTAGGGTGTAGAGGTGGGTAGAGGCATATGGTAGTAAGGGTATTTTGAGGGTTTAGGCGTGGGTAAGGGTATTATGTTAGAAGGGTGTTTTAGAGTTTAGAGGATGGTAGGGGCATTGCGTGGTGAGGGTGTTTTTAGGGTTATGGGGGGAGTAGGGATATTGGGTGGTAAGAGAAGTTCTAGGATTCTGGGTGGGTAAAGGTATTGAATGGTAAGGGTGTAGTTACGGGTGGGTAAGGGTATTGGGTGGTAAGGGTGTTTTTAGGGTTTAGGTGTGAGTAAGGGTATTGGGTGGTAAGGCTGTTGGTAGGCTGTAGGGGTGTGTAGGGGTATAGGGTGATAAGGGAGTTTTAGGGGATTTGGGATGGGTTGGGGCTTTGGGTGGTAATGCATTTTATTAGGGTTAGGGGGTAGGGGGCATATGGTGGAAAGTGAATTTTTGGGATGTAGGGATTGTTTTCGACAGACTATTTACCTTTAGTTTGCCTTATCTCGGGATGAAAAAACATGCTTAAGCTAACACTTAACTGACAGCACTTTAATTTTTAACTTTCCTCACTATGTAACCACACTACTGGAGATATTACGCCCCCCTCCCCCTAATCCGCTCCCCTCAAGTGAGACTGCACTGAGAGCAGGCCGTCTGACTTTTTTCTTGGCTTCCTTGCAGGTCCTATTGTTCGCACCTCTGAAAGAAAGGGTGCACACTGCCCTCATCCAACACCTTACCCCACCGGTCTCTACCTGGAACCGCAGCTTCCAGTACTAACCTGTACCGTCTGAACCACTGGGCGCCACTCTCTGTCCTGTGCGAGCCTGTGACACATAACACTGTGTAGCGTCCTGTCCCTGCTTCCCCCGGTCCTGTCTCTCCTTTCAAAGTGTATATGATAGGCCGATAACGCTCCCCCTCCCATCCCGTCACCTATGCCGTTTATTGCTTATTTAATGCACTTCAACCGCTATTTAAACCCATATCACTCTTGAAAATGATGTTCATTTACCCAGAGCCCCTGTTAGGGTCTCCAGTTGACTCGTTACCTTATGTGTGCAGGGATGGCTTTTGGAAGCCTTGTAAGCTCTAAAAACATGGATGTTATTTGTAATTCTAAAAGCTCCCATTTATCATTCAGTAGCCCGCCTGACCAGGTGTGACAATTTGCTCTGACTCGCAATGAGACTTGCAGTATCTGAAAAAAAGCTTTCTTTTACGTATTTGTTCCTTTTTATTAGCCTTGAGTAGTTGAAAATGAAAATACGTGAATTATATTAACTCTTGTTGGGTGAGCGCAAATAATCTGCACTTTTTGTTAGATGTACATGTAATGTTGGCATGTACGACTGCTGTGCATTTTAACTTCATACTTTATCCTGCAGATTAATAATGCATAAATCGTTACCACTTAATTCTCTGGTCCACTCTTCACATATGCTAGCACTTGACCATTGAAAGATGTCCTCCACACGAACTACTGGTTCACAGACCTCTTAGATGGTGACTCTAATGTTGAAAATGTCAGCCAGTGACGTTCTTTGTTATTAAAGGCAGACAATAGTTCAAGTTCAAGTTCAAGAATTTATATAGCGCACTACTCACCCATAGGGTCTCAAGGCGCTTGGGGAGGGGGGTCATTATTTATCAAATATCCAGGTTTTAAGTTCTTTTCTGAAGGAGATGTGGTTCTGTGTAAGGCGGAGGTGAGTGGGGAGAGAGTTCCAGGTCTTGGCTGCCAGGTAGGAGAAGGATCTACCTCCCATGGTGGATCTTTGAATACGCGGAACTGCTGCGAGGCCTTGATTGGAGGATCTTAGTTGGCGGGTGGGTGTGTAGAAGGTTAGACGAGTGTTGAGGCATTCGCGCCCTAGTTTGTAGAGGGCCTTGTGTGCGTGGGTGAGGAGACGGAATGTAATTCTTTTGTTGACGGGAAGCCAGTGGAGGTCTTTCAGGTGTCCGGTAATGTGATCTTGGCGAGGGATGTTCAAAATGAGTCTCGCTGATGCGTTTTGGATGCGTTGGAGTTTTTTCTGTAATTTGGCTGTCATTCCTGCGTAGAGGGTGTTTCCGTAGTCTATCAGCTTTGCTGCACCAGAACTAACTACTCGAGTCTGAAAGCATGGCTTCCTACCATGGTTGAAGGTTGTTATCGGTATTCCTGCCAGGTGAGCTAACCTTTAGTTTCTGCCAACCACCGGTCATTCAGTTTTTGAAGAAAGTATTGGTCTGGAAGGTTATATGCATCAGTGCATTATCTATGATGTTTTTCGTTTTCCCCATAACACCGGAAAATGTAAACATCTTAAGACCTTTTTTGGCCATAGTTCCTCACGTAAACATGTCATCTGCGAACCACTTAGCACACAAATGTGATGCCCCTATCCACTAAAACAAGTATTTTCTCTTGCCAGCCTATAGCGTAACTTCTCCGCCCTAACAACCCAACACATCTCTTAGGAACAACACATGTTTCTTTAACAGCCCACCTTCTTTCAAAACCAATGTTTCTGAAGATTTCTCTATATAACCTGCGCAGGGTGACCAGGCATCCTGGATTTGCCCGGACCGTCCCGGTTTTTCGCCAGCTGTCCCGGTAGATTTCAGAAAATTAAACTCATGTCATATAAGAAGGGTCGGCTGGAAATGGTGGGAGTTAGCTTTTTATGTTTTGCAAAGTAGGGCTAGTTCGCAGCTGATATAAGAAAGCAATTTAATAAACAGGCATGCTACTGGCTTTAAAAATGGCATTTTATGAATGTTCTTACCACCTCTTCTGTAATTCTCTGCTGAGGAGCACTGTCTTTCTGTGTACTGGGTTGAAGTAAAATTGTAGTCCTTCTTCTAATTTTGGGAAATGCCACGTTTTTGGGCTTTAAAATTCTGGTCACCATAAACCAGCCTAATTTTCTAAAATTCCGTTTGATTTGCGATGTTAATTTAGCTGTTGAGTAACTGATAATATAGGGCAACATACTGCTTATGATGGATGTTCACTTGCCAAAAAACTGTGGTTTTAAGTCTCACGGCTTGATAGCGTTGGAGTAGGCGAATCTAGTGAAGGGTAATGTACATTCTTCATGAATGGAAGGTTGACAAAGTGCTTTAATAGACATTTTGACCTGTAATTTACTAGGCAAAAGAGGAAGTCATTTAAAGATGTACATTGAAACACTACTTTCTATAATTGTCCTAATCTATACTACTATTATTACTAGTAGAGAGAACAGAAACCTTTTGGCAAGGTAAACTCGGGAACCACAGCGCCAATCCACACACCCAATACATTGTTGGAATCCTCAGGGTGTGTAGATGGACATAGGCGACATAAAATAAAAATAAAACGTAAATTAAAAAATTAAAATTTACAGACAAAGTAGTCCCCTAAAACTAGCGCCGGCCGCGACGTAGCGCTGACCGCGACCTAGACGTGCGTGATGACGACAGGCGGGGAGGAGCGGTGACGAGCGGCGAGGAGTGGCGGTGAAGTCCGGAGCTCGGGGAGGAGCGGCGCATCAGGTAAGGCGAGGCGGGAGGCGGTCTGGGCAATGTCGGGGCGGGCGGGGGCCCGTGATTGGCGGTGAAGTCCGGAGCGCGGCTCAGGTAAGGCAGAGGCGGGAGGCAGGCGGGCGGGAGGCAGGCGGCGGGGGGCGGGAGGCGGTCTAGGCAATGTCGGGGCGGGCGGGGGCCCGGCCGGGACTGCACAAAAGCCGAAAAAGCTGCCCCCAGCCCCCTTCTGCCCCGGGCAACGCCGGGGCGGGCTGCTAGTACTCAGTAAAACTTCAAGCTTTGCCTTAAACGTTGCTTCTATTGAGAGTTTCAGGCATAGTTTTGCAGTGATATGGATTCTTGCATTTAGTTGGCCTTTTCTTCATGGAGCATATTGAACATTATGCAGACATTTGTACCGAAGTATGTACAGCTCCTCATTCACTTCTTTTTAGATCAAAGATAACCTGTCGGCTTATATGAAATGAAGCAGATTTTCAATTTTATTTTTGTGAAGGGTAGTTTTGAAAGTTCTCTTGTAATAGACTTTGTTGTGTCAACAAGGCACTTACTAAAATTACATTAGGCAGTACTAAAACATGTTTGAGCGTGCATCTCTGAAGTTTTAAGCTTATTTTACCCTGTATCCACTCAATCTGCCTGCCCCACCCTAAGCTGTGCCTCTTTGCTGTTGCCTGTCTCTCCCAGTATATTGTTCCTCCGCACTGTGTACTGTACTCCCCCATGCATTTACCTTATTATAGTCCCAGGTCATTATTCTCCCCTGTTTCTGTCACCAGTACACTACGCAGTACTCTGCCCCCACACATTACCACTCACTGTATAATGCACACGTTGGCTGTGCGCCCCTCCTCTCTCTGCACTGCCACTAACTTGGTCCTCACATTAGCTCTGGACCGGGCCTTTCAATGCTCTCCTTATCAACAGCAAACCTTTGCTTTAGTATGTACCTCCTCATTCAGTACCAAGATCTCCTGAGCATCCCCACCCCTTCTGCAGAGCACCCCATGTGATGCACGCTTACTGAAAACAGGTAAAGTAAAGTCCACATTGCTGTCTAATGTCTTCATGCCTATTCTGAATGCATTTCCTCAGCTACTATCGAAAGCCTTCCTACGGTGGAGCAGAAACCTCCCTTCCTAATTCGGGTTCATTTTACGTCAAGCTTCAATGATTGGTTGCACCTACTCCCTTATTCTGTCTTGGATAAATGGAAATCTGTGTTAAGCACAATAACTGCTACAGTCCTAACTATACATTTAAAAAAAACGTTGTTGAGTGGTGTCTATTTCTGTTCTACCTTGCGACATAACATTTGTATTGCTCTTTTAACCCTAGAGGCACAGCACCCACGATAATGTGCTGCATGGCTAAACACTTGAAAGGCCCCAAAGGCGAAACCTATTGCCTATGCCAATGCTTGTTAAAGTGAGCCTCTCCCACGGCTTTGTTGACGCCCTTGTGTACAACGTCAAGTTCTTTGGCAGCACCCAGTGCACACTGCAGCTCACGCGGCCCCGAATCCAGCTTTACTGCTTGGGAGTGTGAGGTTTAATGGCAGAGCAGATCTGCGCCCCCTAGCGGGCCCTCCCTCCCTGCGAGCTCAGCGGGCCCAAGTGAGACAGCGCCAGGCAGCCAGGCCAGGCACTCCGCACCCACTTTCAGAGACAGGCTCCCTTGTGTTCAGGACCACCACTGTCTCTTCTGCACAGCCGCCTCGACTGAGACAGTCCCCCCCCCACCCCCCCCCTGCCCACACACACACACACACAACCCTAACGGGTTCTCACTGCTCTGCCAGTCTCTCCTGGCTCAATGAGTGTCAAACGTTCATCACTAGGCAAAGGGTCAGTCGCCTAGGTGGGTCCGCCCCAAACACCCTGTTGGGTGGCAGGGCAGCCACAGGCGTAACATGAGTCCCCGCGGTAGGAGGGGGGACCCGAGCTCCAGGCCCGCCCCCCGCCCCTCAGCAAAAGTACTAGGTGCTGGGCCGGGGTGGGGCCCCCCTCCATGTACCTTGCCACTGAGGGCAGCAATACTTTGGTGACTTCTCTGGGTGCACTGGGCAAAGACATCATTCGCTCCCATCGAAAATATGAGAACTGCCTATTACACTTATTTTCTGCCAGAAACAGAAAAAGGTTTTCCTTGGTAAAATCGGTTTCTCACGGGTGGCCATTGGTAAAAGCTGAGGATTTTTCTTTTTACATGGAAGCAACTTTTCATTCTATTTAACTTTTCCAACTTTTGATTTCTATTTACTTTTGTAAAATGAGTAAGTTGCTTTTTAAGAGGGGGGGGATCAGGGAGCTAAAGAGCCCAACGACTGAGACAAGTAAATCGATATCGGCATGCCCCATCGATCGGATTCCCGGTTCTCTGCATAGGCGGAGAAAGAGAAGCCTGCGCCCAAAACCTTGACGTGGCAGGCTTGCATAGTGCCTCACCATACATGCCAATCCTCCAGATTCCTGCAGGCAGAAACCAGATTCCTCGGTGGGCTTTAGATGGCAGGAGCAGCTCTTGGGTGACTCAGATTATGCACTGCCTGTAACCTGTTGATGGCTAGCAGGGCACAAGCGGGATAAATATAGCATAAGTCAAGGGGTGCAACTAGATCCGAACTTCGGGGGACCGGGGGGGGGGGGGGGGGGGGCTAAGATGGTTGGCCGGCATGTCTCGCAGGTGGGGTGCTGGGGCTGGTGCAGGGGTATCGCGCGGGGTACCGTGGATGGGGGGTGTCACGCGAGGGCAAAAATGAAAAAAAGATAAAAACTTACCTTTCTGCCGGCTAGGTCCTGCGTGTCTGGTCCTGCTCTCCTGCTTGGGCTTTCAGGAACAGGAAGCAGGCAGTCAGGCTCCCTCCTCTAAGCCAATCACAACACTGAAATGCAGCGTTGTGATTGGTCGGAGCGCCATGACATGTCTCTCAGCCAGGGGCTGTAAGGGTGGGCATGTTCTCCACGCAGGCTGTAATGCAGCTTGCACGGAGAAGGGGAGAGTACGCATGAATGTACAGGCGGGCGGAGATGGCCGCCCAAACAGTTATTGCTCACTTAGGAGTGGGCATACCACTCCTCCCCTGCTCTGCTGCGCACGCCTGCCCGGCCGCAAAGGAAACATAAAATGATAAGAACTCAAAGTTATTATCATTTTATATTTCCTTTCCACTGCTTGACAGCAGTGGGGCGACACTCTTCCACCATAACGGAGGAGCCGCCACTGGGGCTAACACTCCCAGCCAGTGCTGGCCCTAGCACTGGTCGAACAAGGTGCAACAGTCTTTTTTGGTGCCCCCACCCCATTTACTCCTTCTCCATAAATTCCCTCACTACCTCTCACCAACAATGCACCTCATCTCTCTATATACACCTTTCTGACAACCATTTCATTTTTTTATAGCACTACTCATAGTTTACCCACACTCCGTTCTGTGATCTGCATGGTATGCATTCTTTGTAGCAGGCACATTTACCCCCTGCACTGTGTGGGTGGCAGGAGTGACCATGTGAGTGCATGGTGAACGATGCGACAGTGTGAGAGTAGGGTAAGAGGAGTGACTGCTGGGTGAGTGGGGTGACCATATGAATTTGGGTGCAGATGTGAGTGCAGAGTGGGACAAATGAATGCACGGTTAGTGATTGGCTTGTTTAAGTGAGATTGCAGATTGAGAAGTGAGGGGTACAGGTGAGTGAAATGTCACATGAGTGCAGGGTGAGTAGTGTACTCGTGTGACTGCAGGGTGAGGTACAGGGTGAACAGCGCAAGTGAGCCCAGAGTGATCACTGTGAGTGCATTGGGATCGCTGTGAGTGCAGGGTGAGCATGAAAAAGAACGGCAAGAATGAGGAGTGTGTCTGGAAATGCACCCTGCATTGAGACAACACTTGCTTCAGCATGTTATTGACGGCCGCATAGGGTTTAAGATACAAGTTAAACTATTGCTATTATGTCATTAATCGGGGATCGAGGGCGGAGGAAATAAATAATGCGCTGATCCTGCAACAAACTTCCAGTCTTATGATTAGGGTTGCCAGCTCATTATTTTGATGTCCTAGATGGTACAAAAATAAACAGTCCCCTAAAGCCGTATTTTCAGCACTTATCTGTGCATACTTTGAACAGCAAATATAAATAAAAAAGCACTCTTAATTGTGTTCTAGGGCTGCCTGAATGATCCATGACTGATAATTAAAGGGAACATAGACAGAAAAGTCACATTAAAAATAAATGCATACTTTTTTATTTAAAACCCTATTTAGTCAAGACGAGGTCTTTGCAGGCTCTTTAAACAACCCATGGCTGGCATTTTTCATTTAGCAAGTCTACTTTATATTCCTTTTCATGAAATGCATTTTCACACTACAGCAAAGGAATAGGCAGAGTGGGGGCCCATGGTTACTGGGGTACTGGAACCATAAATAAACGGCCTCGGTAACCAGTTTACAAAGGTATGTAAATGTGCATATGGTCTTTAAAGACCTGTGAAAAACTTGGGCGTGACCACAATTACAGGCCCCACCGGGGGAACCAATGAGTTCTGGAAGGCCAGACTCAAGTCAGGGCAAGCTGGCCTTTGAGGCCAAAAACAAGATACGCTTCCAAGGTAAGACCATGGAGGCCACCTAGGGTGCGGACATGGAGTTGCCCACACCTGCTGAGTTCGGCGCAGAAGTGCAGTCCCTCTTGCTGATTCTACTAAGTAGCCTTGCTAAAATGGACTCGCAAAATAGATGTGCTGACTATTTCTTGGACTGGATACTACCTATGAAAGAACGCCCTGAAAAACATGAACAACGCTTCACAGCCACCAAAACCAGATTTTGGAGGTGGAAGACTCATTGATAGTGTTGCTGCTATACAAAAACGCATGATGGAGGAACTGGAATATGTGAAGCGGAAAAAATGAAGACTTGGAAGCCAAATCAAGCCACAGAAGTATTCCTAGTGTTGGGTCCCGTAAAACAACAGTCATGGGGAAAAGGGAGGTCTTTGTGGAACAACTACTCTTGTCTACGATTGGAAAAGACAACTGTCCTCTATATTCATTATGGAGCGGGCACACCAAATGCTAGGACCCCGGAGAACGTAAGCTCCTAACCTACCATGACATCATGGCCTCTGGATGGAAAGAAACTGTCTAAAACTTAACGGAGACAAAAGTGAAGTCATGATACTAGGGAGTAACACTGAAATTTGGTCTCCGAATTGGTGGCCCTCCAACCTTAGTAACTGCCCCTCGCAAGTCGAGAAAGTAAAAAATCTGGGGATGTTGATAGACAATAAATTGACTTTCGAAGCCCAAGTCAATAAATTGTCAGCAACGCTGTGGTATACACTGAAAATGATTAGGAAACTAATACCCTATATCCCATTGGATTCTAGGAAAACAGTGGTTACCACATTAGCCTTATTGAGACTTGATTATGGGAATGCCTTGTTTGCCTGTATGCAGACCCAGCATTTGGCAAAACTGCAACGCCTGCAAAATTCAGCAGCTAGGCTGCTATTAAACATCCCCAGATCTGAACGCATGTCCCATCATCTGAAATCTTTACACTGGCTTCCCATATCGAAAAGGGTCAAATTTAAATCATTGTGCCTAACATACAAGGCGCTACAAGGCTCTGGATCTCTCTTTCTCAGAACACACCTGAAACCGTATATTCCAATAAGAGAATTGCGTTCATCCCAAGCCAAGCTAATTCAGGTTCCCCGCTTCAAACAAGTGAGATGGGGTGGCAGAAGCTTTTACTGCATGCTGCTAAGAATTGGAATCAACTCCCCCAGATCATTAAAAGCTGTAATTCCTTGCTGTCTTTCAGAAAATTGTCAAAAACCTGGCTTTTTAACCTATAATAATTCCTGCTCTATCAGCACTGCTCACGTGCACTCTGATTAGCGCTAAGACGCCCATGGGCATATGTGCGCTTTATAAAACTACAAATCAAATCAAATCAAATCAAAATCATCCTATTCCAATGGCCAGGGACAAGGCAGAAATTTTCTATGATGGCGCTAAGATAGTAAACTTACCTGACCACATGCAAATGGTCGAAGAGGTCCGCTGTAAATTGACCCCAGTCAAAAAGAAACTGCAAGATCTGAACATCAACTATGCAATGCTTTATCCGGCGTAACTTTGATTAAAATAGCAAGGTTAGACCCACATTTTCGATGACCCCCAACTGGTGCATATCTCCCTCAACAAATAAAGAGCGAGAAAGCACAAGCAGAAAAAAGCAGGGGGGGTGATCACTGCAACAATGACTCAGCGAGGTTGAATGAAGGAGCATCTGTTAAGACACTCATTTTACAAACTTTGTGATGAACAATCAAGTTTAACATAGTCTCAGAGGAAGAGAGAAAACCACGAACTGTGATGAAGACACTGTTCTATATGGAGGTCCACGGGCTCATTCATATGGATGATATGTAGCTAGAGGCACCTCATGGACTGTCCACTCTCAGTCCGGGACTAAAGGGATGCATGTGATGCCACTACATGGAAAGGACCTCTTATGCTATTGCATAAACATATCAACATATAGACCTGCATAACAAATTAGTTACGCTCGCTGGCCACCCCAAGCGCACTCGCCTTTCTATCGGAGGAATTGCAAAATTTGGGAGGGAAATTGGGATAAGAAATACCACTGGAAAGCTAGGGTTTAGCGTGGACGGGGGAAGGGCAATGGATGTTGAGAAGTCTATCCCTGTTTCTGCAAGTACATGTCAACTTTACCAACCCCACATAGACCATGTACTTACTTATCCCTCAAACCATCTACAATAATGGTGACCCATAGCACTGCACAACTACCCATCAAATGCTTGACATGGAACATCCAAGGGCTTAACGAATCAAAAAAGACAAACCAGGTATTGGCGTACACAACACGCCACAACACAGCAATCCTGCTACTGCAAGAAACGCATCTCATGAGTGACAGAAGCCTGAATGTGGCCAAACAATGGGGTATGCACTGTTACTTGGCAACTTAAGTGCGCACTCTTGGGAGGTGGCCTCATTTATTAGACACTGACAGCCCTTTGTATTGTCTCATGTGGATCGTTGACCCAGAGGGCGGGTTCCTTATAGTACTAGGATGACTCCAACATACACATATTATGATCTATAAGCTAGCATCATGAAGGATTAAGTTACAGGCCTCCACCATACCCTGGGGGGAGATTTCACTCTAACGCTTCACAGTACGAGAGACAGTACTAACGCCAGAGACAGACAATATCCCAGGGCCAGAACAGGTCTAATGGATATTATATCAAAACATGACCTACTAGAGATAGAGTGGGGGGATAGGTGGGAATATTCCTTTAATCCTCAGTACATGGCATCGCATCCTGCTTAGACATCTGGCTGAGGACTATGGACTTAGTGGGATGGAGGAAGCAAGTTTACCACATCCCAGAACACGAATGGTAATGCTGACAATGCACCTACCAAGAGAAGACGGCATGAACCTCATATGGCGTCTTCAACCTGCAATGTAACTCGACACAGTGTTTAAGGATGACATTAGACAGGACATAGTCAATTACTTTGAGATCAATAAAGATTCAGTACAGAGCAAGGGTACAGTGTGGTAGGCCTTTAGGTCTGTTATACGGGGTGAATGCATTTCTAAAGGACTCAATTCATTAAAATTCATAAGATATAACCTCGCTAATCTTAGAAAGCTTTCACAGCTAGAAGCCGAATGCACTGTAGCTAGCAACCCTAACATTTCATGACAAGTGCAACACAAACAATGAAAATACAGTCATGCAGCGGACCGGGAAATACATGAACTGGGCAAATATGCAGCAGGGCAATCCTATGGTAAGGGAGAGAGACCGGGCAGCACCCTGTCCGGAATAATTAAGCAGAGCTGGGTAGCAGACTATAACACTAGATTAACGACTACTGAGGAAAGAGAGGTCCATCGTTCTGAGGAAATTCTAGCAGAATTTATGCACTACTATACAACATCATGCAATACCACTCAGCAACACACAGAAACAGAACTACAACAACATTTAGAATCCATCACACTCCCTTGGATAGAGGAGGCAGAATGGAGCATTCCATGTGCCCACTCACAACAGATGACAACAAAAACGCAGTCAAAAATGTAAACAATGTAAAGGCTCATGGCTGCGATGGTTTTGCCAGAAGTCTATAAAGAGTACATAGACCACCTAGCTCCCAGCATGCTAGAAATGTACGGTGAATCGATTCAAAAGCGATGGAAAAAGTCCTGGCAGCGTTGCTGCTACCACTGCTACATGGTCTGGTTCTTCTGGTGCAATCTGACTTCATACCATGCCGCTCCACATCAGAAAACTTGAGAACACTCCACGGTTTTACACCAGATCAATGCGGAAATGAAGGCAGCTGCCTTGTTTCTCGGTGTTGCCACAGCATTTGACTCAATAGAATGACCCTCCATGCTAAGGGTCCTGTCCAGAATGGGACTGGGTAAGGTACACTTAATTAGATAGGGTTACTTTAAACCAAACCCACGGCCTGCATCAAAGTGAATAATCTAACATCCACCCTAAGAAATAAATAGCATGGAACCCGTAAGGAATGTCTCTCATCTCCTATACTGCACTCAGAAAAGGGTATTTGCTATGGGTCCCACACAGCTTTGACTTTCCTATCCACAGATGACATCCTGCTTATGGTAAAGGACCAGAGGTTAACATGGCCACCACAATAACCGAATAACGGAAAGTTTACTTTGGCAAATGGTCAGGAGGAGCCAATCAGATATTTTGGCATACAAATTCACAGTGGTGTAGACATCCCCATGAGGATAAATTATGATGAAATAGTGTCTAAAATTCACAATTACAAATATTACACAAATATAGACAAATGGATCCAACAACCGTGTCATGTGGCGGGCCAGATTGCCTTAGTTCAAATAGTAATGCTCCCACAAATGCTCTATTTGTGTCAAAACATTCTGTTTCCCTTATCCCACAGCTTCTTTACCCAGTTTCGGACACTACTAATACAACTAACATGGGCTGGGTAGGAGCCATGCATAAGCTGAAAAATTTAGCAGCGGCCGTATAACCAAGAGGTCTTTGCAGAACTCCATTTTGAAGCACATTATGTTGCACAGACCCACTTTGCCACTCACTTGTTCTATAATTACTAATTATCGTCACCTAGAGCGAGAACTAGCAGCTCCATGGAACCTAAACACAGCAGTGATGAAAACACCTACCGACGGCAGGAGATCCATACAGTGTATTGTACCGTGTGGGCGTGGTTGCCCATGGTGCAGTTATGCAATATTGATATTATGTACTCACCGTACATTAGATTAATAAACATCTTAAAGTTGACCATCACCAACGAAATAGCAACTGTATAATCCCTACATGATCGACAATTTAGCACACTGGGTGATCTTTATGTAGTTGGCCAATACATAACATTAAGATGACATTAGAGGACTACCTATTTAATGACACATCCACTCCCCTTTACATGTTTACCTTCCACTGACTGAAAGCATCAGTGAGGGAGGTCTTCCATCCTACTCGCAGGAGCCTGCAGACTGGCGACCACTCAGATTACTCATTGCTGGCCCGGTTGCCAAACAAACCATCACACTACTCTATCCGATAACTATCGCCGACATTCCAAAGATAGCACATAGATCCCGAGAACACTGGTCACGAGACCTGATGCCTGCAATTACAGATGCGCAGTGGGAATACTGCTGTCAGCATACCAAAGTAGTGTCAATGAATGTGAGGCACTGCCTCATACATTATAACTACCTACATCAATTATACTACACACCCCTCAAACTGTATATGAAGGGATAACACTAGCTGCGACAGATGCTCCTCATCGGAGGCGGGATTCATGCACCCGGTATTGCTCGCAATTGGCATGAACTGGTACAAATGCTAAAATGATATGACTGAACTGACCCTACAGGTGGACCTGACAATAGCGCTGTTAGGCAATGTGAGACAGTGCCCAAAACCAGTAGGAAATTAGTAGGTTGGACTTATTGCTGGGTAATAGACGAGTGGCGATGTGGAGGGGAAGGAGGGCATCTCCCAAGGCCATGGATTGGCTCACTAACTGAGCAGGGTGCAATACACTCACTCATCTGTATTGCACACTGCCCCCTAGACCCGTTCATATCTGGAACCCTGTAGGCGTATATCTCGCAGCTCACGACACCTAAGCTGCCTCAGACTAAGATGCTAGGAAGATTAACTATGCAACATACACAATCAAACCTCACTGTTACATGAGGAAAAAAAGCAAATAAATCATTAAAAAAAAGTTTTTATTTTTTTATTTTTGGTGTTTTATAGAGAGAGAACTTGGGTATCAGGGCGCTTTACATAGTCAAAGAGTCATACAAAAGACATGATATCACAAGAATATACTGTACATTAGGGAGGGGGTACTGCATAAAAAGCGGTGAGGCCATACACGGATAGTCAGTACACCATCTCTGAGGACCCCCAGTTTCTTGGTGAGGTGAGGACGAAGGAGGAAGGCAATAATGGGGTTTAGCTAAGGAATTTACCCATGAGGAGCTAGCCTTAGCTAATCTCAGAGGAGTACGCTCACTGATTAAACATGAAAAGAACTGGGGCAACTTTATCTAACATGATCATTATCTGACTACTAAATCTTTCTTTTCTTGCAAATACTTATTTATGCATTAGCCTTCAGTTCCTTGCTATAACTCTCTATTTTTTTATTTCTCATTAATCTCTCCTTTTTGGTATTCATATGTATGTACTTTATTTTCAGGGCAGGAAAAGAAGTATTATTTTGTAATATGTAACAAATGGAATCTTCTTAGACAAGTAATGACGTGAGAGTATATCATTTCTCTCTTCTATGTAGTAATGATTATACTTTTTTTTCTTTTTTTCTCTTTCTCTCTGTATGTATTAAAACATGTCTTCCTGATCGGTTTGTTAAATAATTTTTTTTTTAAAAATAAGGAATTTACCCATGAGGAAGGATTTAGCCTCCTTTTTGAAGGTGCCAGAGAGGGGATTTTTCTAATGGCGGGTGGGAAGGAGTTCCATATTCTTGGTGCAGCCCCAGTGAACGACCGTTTATAGGTTTTTTGTGTCCGAAAGCGTGCAGGCTGGAGAAGGAGGGCACTAGCCGATCGTGAGTTTCTGCTTCCTCCGGATATCACAAGTTTCTGTGCAAGATATGCAGGGGAGTTTGAGTGTAGGGCCTTGTGCATGATGCATGTCAGCTTGAGGTGAATTCTGGCCTCAAGAGTAAGCCAGTTCAAGGCTTTCAGGTGAGGAGTGATGTGATCAAATTTTCTTGTGCCAGTAAGTAGTCTGGCTGCTGCATTGAGGCAGGCTTTTAAGGGTGCTAGGGAGATCTTGGGTAGACCGGAGAGGGTGGATCAGCCATGTTCCAGCCTAGAAATAACTAGTGCTTGGACTGCCAGTTTTAGGTCGGGAGCGTCCAGAAAGGGTTTCAGTTTCCATAGGTAGCTCAGGTGGAATCTGGCAGATTTGGCCATTGAATTGATGTGGTCTCGCATGTTAAGGTTGTAATCCAAGGTAATTCCCAGAGATTTGGCCGAGTCCACAATGGTCGGGGGAACAGTTTAGGGCTGTGATGGCTTTAATCCATAATTGGATCTCTGGGTTGCTTTTAGGCGGGGAAATTAGGAGGAACTCAGTTTTCTTTGCATTGAGTTTGAGTTGGTTGGAGGAGAGCCATTTGACGGTCAGCTTCAGGGCCTCATTCAGGGAGAGAATCTCTGGGAGATGAAATTTTTATGTAAATCTGAGTGTCGTCGGCGTACATATGATAGGAGATATTTGCGGTGCGAAGGACTTCGGCAAGGGGTTCTAGATAGAGGTTGAAAAGTGTGGGGAACAACGTTGATCATTGAGGGACTCCCACTGTGACCAAGGAGGGAGCGGACAGCTTACCATTGATTAGGAATCTCTGAGATCGGTTTTGGAGGAAGGAGCAGAACCAGTCAAGGACAGGGCCATCTAATCCCATCCTAAATTTGAGGCGTTTAAGTAGCATCCCGTGGTTGACTGTGTCGAAGGCTGAGGATAGATCTAGGAGGATTAGGAGACAGGTTTTGTATTGGTCAAGGGCTTGGAGGGCATCATCGACTATGTGGAGCATGGTGGTTTCAGTGCTATGTCCAGGTCGGAAACCAGATTGGCAGTCATCGAGTAGATGGAAGTTGTTGATGTGGCGACTTAGCTGCAGTTGCACGCACTTCTCCAGCACTTTAGCCAAGAGAGGAATCTTGGAAATCGGTCTGAAGTTATCTGGGGAGGATGGATCCAGCGACGGCTTTTTCAGAATGGGCAAGACTTGGCCCGCTTTCAGGGAGTCAGGGATTGATCCCTGCCGTAAGGAGGCGTTGATTATCGCAGTCCAGCTAGGAATAATGGATTGGAAGGCGGTCGCAAGACAGTTTGAGGGGAGCGGGTCGTTGAAATGGTTGTTAGGGTTTAAGGTGAAAAGGATTTTGGCGATAGAGTCTTCGTCATAGAATGAGAAATCGGTCCAGTGTGCTTGATTCTTATGTGAGGACTGTAAAGGCAGGGGGGGAGGAGACCGGAAGTTTGGGGATTCTAGAGAGAGTGAGGCAGAGCTAAGTTCGTTACCTAAGGTTTTGATTTTGTTTGTGAATAAAAAAGAAAATTTCTCAGATGAGATCGGAGACTTGGGGTTTTCTTTCAATGTTTTGGCCAGTTTGTTCGATTGGTGTTTGACCAGCTCAAAGAGGTTGCGTGGTCTGTTCTGGGCATTTCCTAGTTCCGCTCTGAAGAACTCTTTTTTTTAATTGAGGATATTTTTGTTGTATGTATTTCTGGCATGGCGGAGAAGTTTTAGGTGAGCGGCCGAGGGGTGCTGTCTCCAGATTCTTTCAGCTTGTCGGAGGGATCTCCTCTCATTGTTGAGGGAACCAGTTAACCATGGGTGTCTATCTTTGACTTGAGTTCTTTTTAGTTTAAGGGGGGCTAGGTCATCCAGAATGTTCGACATAGTTGCAGAGTAGTGATCATTGAGGTCACTGACCGATGTGATGTGTAGGGGGGGAGGTCAGATTTGCAGCGGGCCTCAAGTTCCTTGCCGTCCAGATTCTTGGTGTCTCTGACCCAACGTTTAGGAAGCACCGGTTGTGGTGTCCTTTTCTTGTGGGTGCCAGGTAGAAGGAAGGCGATGGCGTGGTGATCAGACCAGTCACAGGGGTCTATAGAGATAAGCTTGACGGTTGCCTCCTTAGAGATGATCCAGTCAAGTGTGGCCCCTTTTGAATGAGTTGGGAGTGAACAAGCTTGGGTCAGGGCTTGGTCGGTCAGGAGATTTTTTAATGGCGTTGACATGAGGATCTTTGAGATCGTTCCAGTTCAGGATGAGATCTCCGAGGAAAACGTCTTTGGTGTTTGAGGAACTCTTTGCTGTGAGAATTTCCATGAGGTGGTCGGTGAAGGGATCGCTCATGCCTGGGAGGTGGTAAAATATGTGCAGGTTGCACAGTTGGGTGGTTTTACAGCAGATTGAGAGGGCTAGGTATTCGCAAGAATCTGTAGTATCCGCCAGAAGCTCTGTGACAAGGAGGTTAGAGCAATAGATGAAATAAATACAATTTTGCAAAAATGTGTTTCATGTTTTTAATGCGTCTCTCTAGTTTATGTTAAAATGTTCATAGAGTGTTTTGATTACATAAGCTAAACTTTTTAGCAAAGTTATGCAAGATATTTTTCAAATAATGTGAACTGTCTATGAGGTCCAAATTCTGAAACATTTTCAGCTTTATAGTTTAACATGTCCTCCAGTTTAGCGATTTTGCTAAATTTACAGACATTCCTACACATTCTCTTTTCTTCTATGTTCACTAACCAGTCCCCGAACCTTCCTTTACTCCAACATGGCCACACAAGTGTCTCCTTAACCAGAATGTTCCGTTCTCAATTTTACACTGTAAGATTCATTTCAAATCATGGAGACCAAGTGTCTAAATTGGGATCGCTTTGAAATGGCCTCATGTCAATTACTAGCACTTACCTAAAATCGTAAATAAATCCCTAAAAATCCAGAGCTGAGAGCCCAAAGGGGCACAAAGAAACTGGCAGTTAACGGCTATTTCGAAATATACATATACTGAAGACCACAGTGTTGGAAATTGAATGCAATCGTCTTCTGCTTGCTCAATTCTGTTGTGAATTAACTGAAAACATGGCGAGTGGGCAGCGGTATGAAGATTATGAAGGGAAATAGGATCTTTCCAATTGGCAACTAGCTTACAAAATGGTGAGAAGTAAAATTATTAGAGTGGTTTCCCAGACACAGATATAATAAGAATCGCGGTTTCCTGACATCAAGGTCTGGTGTAAAGAATCTTTGTAATCTGAGTAGGTGGAGAAGGATTCTCGAGCTGGGGTTTAAAGTCTACATTGAAAAACACACCTAGCACTGATATTATGGGCTTTCCAAAACTATTTGTGTGGATCCCAAAGAGTGTTATTACCTGTATTAGCCTTCCGGCATTCATTAAATGCCTGGGGTTACCAGGATTGTGCAGTAAATCCACAATCAAATAGGTCCATCCTCTAAAACCTGCTCCCCTGAAGCCAGATACAGTCCAGGGTTGAGATGGAGAGTGGTTGTAGGACCCTAGGTTGCATAATTGTGTGCTTTAGCTTCAGCCCTTCTCTCACTACAGCCTATGGCCATTTAAGCTTACAAAATTGTTTGTTGGACAAAGAAGATACTTATCAAGGCACTGAAAATATCATGCTCCTATGCTGGGGGGGGGCGGGTTAAGAGGATTATAATCACAGGGAAAGTATGGTTAACAGTAAGGAGGAAGTAAGGTGGTATCAAGGCCCTGAGCAAATGAAATCCAGATGTGGCCACAGCTTATGCTACATATCTCTGAGCTTACTGCACGCCCCAGTATCTCAAGTAGTGCAACCACACCATAGTGAGTAGGTAAGTCTACCCTGTCTCCAGAAGACTAGAGCCACAACAGACCACAAAAGGTAGGCTCTTCAAACCAGAGGCCTTTGTGTCACATCCAAGCGGCAATCATACATTCTTTAGCCCATTCCCAGTGACACCTGACGCGCACTTACAACAAGCATTTGCAATGCAATAGGTCTCGCATTATTAAAGTTTGAGCTATTGGCATTGCTAAATAATGCAACACCAATAGCTCAAACTTTAATAATGCGAGACCTATTGCATTGCAAATGCTTGTTTTCTTATGTGGGGGCAACAGAAGTGTGGTAGGGAAGAGGAAATACAGAACATTAGGAGGGTGGGGTGGGAGGAAAGAAGCAACATGGTTAAGGGTGGGAGGGTACAAAGATGAGTCGTGGGAAGGGAAAATGCGACACAGACAACAGTTGGGAGTGAGACGGAAATAAGCAACATGTACAGGAAAAATAAAGCAAATAGCACCTGAATCACAGCAAGCAGTGGATGGACAGAGGTTAGACACTCATTAAAGTAAATCACGCATTACTTGGTCAATGCTCCAAACGTAAGAACTGGAAGGGACATCAGCAAGCGCTGGCCAATTAGGTGGCAGCAAATAAGAGTGAAAATTAAGCCAATGAATGGTAAGCAATGGGCGGGCTCAAAGCCCCTGACAGTAAACAATATGTCTTGCAGCAACAATGTGTGCACGGTTGGCAGGCAAAACTTAAAACAAGTGGAAGTAAAGCACCATAGAAAAACACATAACAAAAAGCACTCGCAAACAATGTCACTAAATTACACTTTCCTGGTGACGGCCCCTCTACCTCCTATAACTCACGTAAAGTAGGTCTAGGAGGAATGCTGTACCTGCCCTAGCACATCAGCACTGCATGACAACATACATTGTGTGCCAACATCCGCTCTGAAGCATCAATCAATGCCAAAAACCAAATATGTGAATGAATGAACTTGTCAGCGTGGTGAATCTGATGACGGTTAGTATGTACCTTATGGCCCAAAGCATTAAAACAAAGCACTTTGTAGTTTAAATCATCCAGAGGTTTAAAGTAGGCCCTTGCGGCGCAGGAGGGCCCAACCTTCCAGAGGCCCCAACCCTTCAAGAGATCCCATTCAGCCCAAGGTCAATGAATATCTCTGAGGTGTGGGGGGGGGGGGGTCTCAGGGGCCCCTCATCACATTCTGCAAGTGGCGCCCTCATTTTGCGATACGCTACTGACACAATCTGAAAGTCTTGCCTTAAATTTCAGGAGAGACGAGATGCCGGGAAGAGCCTGGGGAGCTCTGCAGAATCCGAGGTATGTCATCAATAAGTTTGCTGTTTTTGTCTAGGGTTTTTCCATGATCCCTGGACCCGCCCCCACTGCGGTGACACAATGCCTAGGCGCCGTCCGCGAGATGCAGCGAGGAGGGGCCAAATTCTACGGACCTCTGGCATTCATGGGGTGGGGCACAAAGAATGTGCCCTCATCGGCAGGTAAAACAAGCGCTATCTTTGCGAGGGCGTCTGGGTGGCAGCTGGGGAGGGATCGTCATGCCCAGAGGGCCAGACAGCACTGCTGTCCTTCCGCCTGCCCCTCCCCCTTCCCCTCCAGAAGAGTAACCAGACCCTCACACGTCCCACAGAGTCTCACTGCAGGAAAACAAACGCAGTCTTTTTTTCATGTATTTCTTAATTTGCATTTATCATGTGGAAGCTGCTTCTGCCGGTCTGAGGGTGTTGAGTGCTACACTCGTTGTGAGAGGGGTCAAAGGTACACCGGATCTAAGGACAGACCAGATCATGCACATTCCAAACTGGAATGTGCAATATTCTATAGAACACTTCTCATCACTTGGGAATGCCTCTTTCACTGTCCTCCATCAAACCCAGTTTTTTTATTACTGGCCATGCGTAGGTCATAGACACCGTTTGATATAACTTCCGGTCGCCATAATATACCAGGAATAATAATAACTGGGCTTATAACACATCCGAAGCATTACTGTTTGTGAAATGCTCTACCACATAAATACATATATATTGTGAGCATATGGGCATGGCAGGCTGGGGCTCACTGCATGAAAATCACCTTTCACTAAAAAGGCTGCCATATAAAACTTCTTCGGAGTTTACTAGGTTACAACTGCATGGGTTCTGCTGCCAGAAGAGTTTGATCAAAATGATATCACAGCAGCTGCCGGTAGGCCGAACTAGGGTTCCGGCTGCACTAGAAGCAACAAGAAGACATTTGCTGCTGGTAGGGTCACTTGGGCACCCCTGCTGGCAACGCCCTAGCGTCAGCTCCGGTTAAAGAGTCAGCCGTAGCAACAAAACTTGGTACAAAAGTTGTCATACGGCTGCTCTTTGTGGCACTTGTGTCCTACAATGTGTGTCAAAGCATTAACTTTCCAGAAAAAAATGAGAGACAAAGAGTAGAAAGCTATGACGAACTAACACAGCTGCTCACTGGAGGGAAAAAAGCGGCACTGAAAGAGATTGCGAAAGCGCTCGCTCTTGTAAAAAAGAAAAAAACATGCCTGCGAGTGGTGTACGCGCGCCACATGTGCTTTCAATTATCGTGCCCGTGTCTGGGGACGATAATTGAAACCACATGAGCTTTGGTGCGCATAACAGACACCAATAGGCCGTGGGTGGAGCAAGCAATGCGCCCGCCTTTGGCCTATTGCGTGCTCTGTTGAAACAAAACACACACTCAAAGCCCAATTACAGAACACAAAACACACGCACAAGCGTGTACAATTTCAGGGTCCATTTCTGACCCCCTGACAAAAGGACTCTCGCTGCGCGAGTGCAACGCAGGGCACGAGCCCTAAAAAGATGGCAGAATAAAAAAAATCAGGTGAATATAAGAAATTTGAAAAATCAATATGTTAATAAGACATCAATAGAGGAGGTCGCTTATCACATGCCAACTACCTCAGAAACCTCTGCACACATATATCCTTCAACACATACACTTCTGAAGTTCAGCGGCCGGCACTACCGTTTATCATTAAAATTGAGATAAAAGGAGAACCCATATAAGTGCATAGAAGGACACACATCTGTTAAGAATGCTTTTGACTGATCCACAGGTACACGTTTGTACAGTGCTCAATTGCTTTAAAAGTAAGTTGGCACTGTTCAAATCCCCATGCATACGTGTACACAACCGCGCCTTCTAAGGCCGTGTTCAGGTTTAATTTGAGCAGTAGATTTTAGGAGCAACAGAACTGCTCTTCCAGCGTCTCAACCCCACCACTGATGACAAGCCTTTCCCTGAATGTCAAACAGAATCATTTTTAAGTTGAGCCTATAGCGGCAGCGCGCTTGTGCTCCTCGCTTTGCAAGGCATGCAGTATTCAGTATGGAGTGGAAGCTCCGCCCACTCTCTGCCCATTTTTTTCATTGGCTTTGTTACTAAATGCTGCCTTCTGATTGGTTTTAGGCTTGTTAGTCCGTCCTTATGACGGCTATGCTGTCATTTGTATCCTTCCATGGCTACTGGCCCCTTTACTTCGAGTGTTGCACAGTATGTTTTATTTATATTGTGAGCACTATTTTCTTCCTGTGCCCCCCCACAGTCTGTGCCTTCTCGCCCCCCTGTTGTTCGTGCCTTCGCGCCCCTCCGCACTCCCGTTTGCAATGCAATAAGTCTTGCGTAAAGTCCTATTGCATTGAAAATGCTTGTTTTTGGTGTTGTAAGCACTAGTTTCTTTATTGAGAGTGCCCTACTTTGGGCTGGACAACATGCTTTCTTTATATTCAGCGCACTGTGCGCGATTTCACTTTCGACAATCTCAACCCCTTGGTGTTTTTATTGCTCGATTAACCTTGTCGATTGCCAGCAGCTAAACGTTAGAAGTAGCTGCTTGGTCAAAAAACAAATGAAATTGCAATATCATTTATACAGTGCCTACTGCTTGGTGCGCCACTTTTAATAAGAGAAAGTGCAAAAACTGGTGTGAACTCTATTTTGCACCTATTCACAAGTCTAAATGACCCATGAGAGCCAGGCGAATGTCTCTGCACACCTTGTGCGCGTGTGCCTACGGGTCATTCTTAAGGCGCTATGCCTCTCTATAAGACAGGATGAAAACAGGCTTCACTACAGACGGTGAGGCGGGGCTGGAGGGGATCTCATTAAACTCCTGTGAAGGAGTGTTTAGAGGGGGGAGTGGGAATTGCGTCCCACTCCTCTGGGTCTCCCTGGCCCGCCCCTGCCACTCACATTAGCATCTGGGGTTGCAATTTGAAGCAGCGCCTAGGCTGGGAGCGCCCTGGGTAACCAAAGGAAGTCATAAACAACTTTCTGGATTCTGGTTGGAAGCATCAATGCCAATTAAGTACAGTGATATAAGATCGGAAGAAGCAATGGCCATTTGTGAGCACGACACAGTAGCAGAAAGGCAGATCTAGCACTACACATGGCAGGTGCACAGACTCCAGCACCGCAGTGAGATAAAGTGCCAGTGGGCCAGATCAGGATTAAGGACGAGATGCAGAACTAGCGCCCAAAGGCAGCTCCCGAAGCACTGTGGCTCGCCTCAAAGGGCGCTTTATGTTGAGCACAATGTCAGCCTTGTACAGGGCCAGAACAGAGTGCAAGGAGAACAAGAGCAAAATGTACCTACCCCCCTCTCCGCTGGTGCGGGACACTAATAATCCCACCATATGTGGACATTGGAGACATTGGTATTTAGGCCAGTTCAAGCTAAAGACAGGCCAAGTGTATTAGTGATAATAATCACATGTGTTTATATCACCTTTCATAGCGCACGTATGGCGTTTCTAAGTGCTGAAAATAATGGCTGTTATTATTACCCATTTTAATTGCACTCAATATATCGATCTGAACAGGGTGAAACACTGAGTTGGCCATACCGGGGCAAGTATGCACTAGCTAATTGTTTTTCTTGAGTATGTAGAAATGCATAGATTCTTTTAGGACAGTAGAAAAGAAGCTCTTATAATGGAAAGGTGACCCTCTGGGCGTAGGCAGTGAAAAAAGTCACAAAATAATTGGTGATGCTCTGTCTGGTGCAAAAGATCATGGGGGTGTGGTCTCGACATATACTCTACAGTAAACACGGCTCTAAAGGAAATTGATATGCACCTGTAATTTGTGGGAACTATGTACATATTCACAGGGCCGGCCTTAGGCATGTGCAAGCTGTGCACCTGCACAGGGCCACCAAACCCCAGGGGCCACCACGCCAATATATATCCTTAATATAATAATCCTCTGCGGATGGATACATATTTGCGTGGCGGCCCCAGGCAGGGATTTGGCGGCCTCCGGCTCTGTTCCACTTCCAAACACCCTGACCCCCCCCCCTCTTTACTGGCCTCTGCGCTCCGCCCCGCCCGGACCCCTCTTCCGGGGCCCCCTACCTACGCTTCCTGCCCAGGGCCACCATGAGCCTAGAGCCGCCCCTGTTCAACATTGTAATGCAGATCACTTTCAAAACTTGTAGCCTGGTTTAAAAATGTGTGGCAACAATCAAATAGATTCTTGGTCTTAATTCTCAACTTCAAGCAGTGTAATCTACCTGAACACCTGAGAGCCCAGTCTAATCTTTTTAGCTTCAGGAAACAGTTTACGGCTTGGTTATTTGCCTGCCCAATGTGAACTGATGTAAGCAGTAAGCTTGAAGGCTGTGATTTTTTCTGTACTGAATGTATTAGATAACAACGCCAAGACGCCATTGGCATTCACACGCTTTACTTAACAAATCAATATCAAAACTGAATAAACCACATATAAACCACATATTTATCAACTGGTGCTCTGAGCTGTCAGCGCTTTAAGGATCTAAGACTGAGAACAGCTGGCATTTAGATCTCCTGTTAAAGTGGTATTTGCAATTGCCCCCCCACCCGGAGATGTATTATTGACTCTTCCAGCCAGGTCAAGCAGAAAGCTGTGCTGCATTACAGATCAGTGGCAATAGGCAATAAGGCATTACAGAGTACTACTGGTATCACCAGTAGCCCGATATAAAGTGAAGCGCTGAAACTTTTCAGACATTCACCCCCAGTCACAGATCTGGGTTAAATCCATCATCATTCTTTAACTCACTTCGCCACCACAGTTCAGACACAGCTATATGCAAATCATTCTTGACCCTGTGCCTCATGGGAGCAGTCCAGCTCGAACTGCCAAGCAATGTCTTCCCTGGACCGGAAACACGCATCATGGGACCTGTTGCCTATGTTCTACGCTTAGTGGTTTCTTGATCTGCGTCAAATGTTTGAGTAGGAGCCGTTTGTGACTCAAGATGACATGCGTGTCCCTGCAGGGTGTCCTTTAATACTTGATGGTCATTGGAAACAATCCTGGGATGAAAGATCTCACCTTAATGTATGAACAAGAAATAAACCGCGTATTTTGTGAAGCATCAACAAACGATTTCTGGGCACACAAGCTTGCCATCCCCTGAACCAAGAAATTAGAATCCAAGTCCTATTAAAACAAGCATTTGCAATGCAACAGGTCTCTCATTTACGGGAGTTTCAGCTATTGGCATTGTAAAGGACAATGCCTTTTATTTATCTTTTGGTTTTTGAAACATAAATAAAACGCATTGTCATTTACAATGCCAATAGCTTAAACTCGTGTAAATGTGAGACCTATTGCAGTCCGTGAACACAGGGTCTCTGTGTTTCCTGGCTGCACCCCGGCCGATATCGAGGGTCCTCGATGCAAAGGGCCGGTTTATCGAGGGAGGCTGGAGAAACATATGAAAAGACAGTAACAACAAAGTCCTTTGATGAAAGTGGAAGATGTCAGGTCAGTAGTACTTTGAGAGGTTGGGTAGACTCAGGCCCGGACTGGCCATTACGGGCACCGGGCAATCCCCCGGTAAACCGCACAGGTGGGTGCCGGTTTTGGCACAGGGACGATTTAGCTTCAAAATCTGCCCTGTACCAAAATCGGCCGAAAACCGGCAAAGAACTCGGCAGCACCTCCAACCCCCCCGAGTGGGGAGGGGGGCCGGCCGAGCACTTTGCCTGGGCCGGTTGTGGTTCCCAGTCCGGCCCTGCGTAGACTCCTCCCCAGCCCAACGTGTCGTGAAATCTCAGTTTTGCACGTATGCTAGTCCCCTAACAGGCCAGCCCTCCTCTGCCGATAGCAGAAAGCGGTTCCTGCAATCAAATGAACTTTCAGAAGCACTGATGTCATCTGATCCGCGTGCCAGCACTAAACACAAACACACGGACATTCTCAATGGCTACGGATCAGGAAAGTATCCCTCATTTGGTAGCAACAATCCCAACATTATCCCAAATTGTTCTCCAGCGGCCGTAGGTGAATGACAACTTTTCTCAAGGCACTGATTCTCTTAAGTCCACCGCAGTTGCACCTCAGCCTCAGCTGCAAACACACACATGCGCACAGCCTCTCCTACCAACTGCGTGCCTCCTAGACTACCCAGAGTACCTAAGTATCACATCCTCAGTACTGCGGGCATTTTCAGTACTTGTCAGGCGCAACTAGAGCCAAATTTCGGGGGGGGGGGGCTAAGAGAAAATTTCGGGGGGGGGGGGGGGCTGAACCTTTAATCAGTAGGCAGAGTGGAGCTGCAGGGCCTCCAACAAGGGGTGAAACAACAGCAAGGCCTAATTAACATTCAAATGGTCTTTTAAAGACCTGTGAAACGTTCGGTGGTGGCTGTGTGTCTGCCCGGGATCTGTCTCAACCCGGGCTGCCACACACGACGGGGGGGGGGGGGGGGGGGCTGAAGCCCGGTGAGTCCAATGGGTGTTGCGCGCCTGCTTGTCAGGTCGTGTGGACATTACTGATGCCATTGCGGGTCCAATGGTGCACCCCCACCCTCCCACGAAAGAGGCAGGCCCTACGACAGCGAGAGCCCTAATGAAAACAATCTATGTCACGAGGCCCCGCAGCAGAGGAAGCCTCCATGCATTCTTTTTCTAAAATGGACAGTCTATTATCTCAAACCCTTTAATTTTGTCACCATGGCTCATTCCTTTCTTGAATGACACGTGCCTTGTGCGGTAGAAGTCATGATGTTCAAAACTCTTACATGAATAAAGGGGGCACCGGGGGTCTCTTGTGCAAAAAGAGAACTGCCAGCTTGCAAGGATCCCAAGAACAAAAAAACAAGCACATGTGATGCATGAAATTAATACACATGTTGTACAGCTACTACAGCTTGCTGTTACACAAAGAAGAAAGATTAAAACCTGGATCTGGGGACCCCTTCCTGTTTGTGAGTGCTTTACCACCTTTCTGAAAAGTGTGGTAAACTGCGACTGTTGTGCGACCGCAAATGCGGTTGCAAAAGAGTCAGACATACCTGGAGGACTCGCTATTAGGAAGGGACGCCCTCGGAATGCCCCTTCCTAATAGCAACTCGCTATTCCTATTATGAGAGTAGCAAATACTTTGCAACTCGCGAAATAGGCATGGTACATGGCCAACTTGTTTTTTGTGATCGCAAAGGGGTCTGAAAGCCCTCTGCGACCGCAAAAAACAGTGGTACATGTGGCCCAGTATCCTGTGCTGAGAAAACCAAGACGTAACATACGGGCAAAATAGCATGACGCAATACAAATTAATCACAGGTGCACAAAATTATGTATCGTACCAGATAATGTAGTAGGGATCTTGTTGCTAGCCCTGAAGAAAGTAATTTGACCCTAAGTGGCATGCAAGATAAGGCTGCAACATGTAGACTGAAAAACAGATGTGGGAGCTCATAATGTCTCTCATCACATCAAACCTTGCAGTTTTTGACCTTATGTAAGGGTCCCATTAATAAAATAAACCTATCAAGGGAGATACCCCTGCAGGTCATTTTCAACTAATTTGCATCCCTGAAAAAAAAAGGTCTGCTGTAACTCAGGCGTCGAAGCACACCCAGGAACACTAGGTACACTGGGTGGGAACCCTGTGATGAAGCCACTGCTGGAATTAGCGGGTGAGTGTTGTTTTACAAAAACTATCAAGGAAGATAAAACATATGGTACAGGTTCTCTATCATTGGATACTGGAGTATGGAAATTGTACTCCGCTATTATTGTTGATGCGTGACTTGTCAGACAAATATGTAATGCAAAGAAAAAGTATGGCTGCACTTATCACTTGAAACCGTTACCCTTCAGTGAACAGCACGTAGACGTATTTGTACTGCTCTGCCACCACCGCATGCCATTACAGGGTAAGGGGGCATGTACCGCGTTGAGCATGTAAGTACTGTACAGTTAACACAGAAACTTTAACAACAGAAATTAAACATACAAAATGTGTGCTTGTGCAGTACTAAAATGGCATGCTGTTACATAGCATCAAATGTGTGATTTGTACTACCTAGAAAATTGGATTCTTATTAATACAGGTTGCAACGCAATAGAGAACACGCCAAGTATTCTGATTGTATCTGCTGCGCTGTTATTTCTGGAAGCTTTAACACAACAAATATGAGAAGTGCATATTGCATGCTTGTGTGCGCGGTGCTTTTTATTACGGGTTGCATTCCCCTTGTACTGTGCGTTTGTACTTCACAACGTGCTACAAAGTCAGACATGTGTTCATTTAAGTTTGGCTGTCTGCTAGTAGAACTGCTTTCACTTATGTCCTTGTCGAACAATGAACGAACTACGCAGTGCAGAAAGTGCGTGTCTTTGCATCGAGCTGTAATGTAAGCGCAGCCTACACTTACACAGAGGTTAACAGAGGTAAAGCTGCTGCATTTAATGCAATCAGTCACACATATCAGACAAATACAGGGCGAATGCAGTTCCTGCTCATTTCAGCGCCATTACTCCTTGAGGATACTGCAAAATAATAAGTAAAAGTGTCTACCTCAGTGCATAATGGTTTCCGCGGCCTATGTATCCGAGGGGTTGAACACTTGTAGGGTTTAGCACTCAATAAAACGAACAACCTGCGCCATGTCTGGTAAACACAAAGCCTAGTCAAAGTCCCCTCCTTCACTGCTGTTTTTAGGTCTCGCCTGGCGTTAGCAGTGCACTTGCGCTGCTCTCGCCATGCGAAGACCTTTTGGAATCAATACGGATTCCAGATGTGCACGCGGAGTTACAGAAGATGTGCACACAGGCATTGGATGCTTTACTCACAGCAATAGTCTGTTTTAGAGATTCATTGTTGAGCACTGTTTCCCTCCTGTGACAAATCCTGCAGCTGATGCGAGTTATTATTGCTTCTGGGCCAAAGTAGGTGTGCACACGTGCTAATACACACACAATCCACCGGATATCCTTCGCAGGACTCAAGAAGTACACAGAAACAAGAATACTCACAAGAGGAGCTTTGTGACATACAGGGGGGAACTGTTCACACTCCATGTGTTTTTTTTAGCTTTATCTCCCAAATTATCCACCTCCATCATCCCCATTAGGGACTCTGTGGGGATGGGGTGGGGAGGATGGGGGTGGAGGGTGATGCAAGCCTTCCCTTTTCTGACAATAAGCGTCTCTTGTAGCTTGTACCGTATCTTGCCACCCCTAGAATCATGCAACATAAGTAGGGTGCATTCTGTTATTCTTGTGCATGCAGACTAGACATAGCTGAGCAGCACCTAACGGGGTTCTTCAACCGTACAATGTGCTGAAGCTGGGGTCTGAGAGGCAGTGACATGTAAGCATGGCAAATACAGCATGTTTTCTGAGTTGTCACGAGATACGGTCCAAAATGGCTGTGTTAGTGTTTTTTTTTGCATTCCTGTATATCGCTAACTGGACCCAAAGATATTGGAGCCTTTACATGAGCACCAGTGCATTACACAAGGACACCTTCATTTTTTTGTAGGGATGAGAGATCAATTGATTTGCTCAGAATCACAGGATGTTAAGCCAATGCGAACCTCGGAACCAGAGACAGATTTACAGCCAAAGCACGCAAGCGTAAGGGGCTGTGCAGTGCTAGCCAGTAAGATCGTATGTTTGCATGCTTTATCTCCCTAGGACTTTGACCGTGAATTTACATGCACTAGTTTTGCTCTTACATTGTGTTTTGGGCAGAGCACCCCTCGACGACTGCACCCTATTTCACAGAAGGACTTTCGATCCGTGATATCCCTTTAATGCACTCTCTCAACCACAAGGCGGGGCCGACCCGCTCGAGGACTGCGATTACGCGACAACCCTCGCTTCAGCCAATCACGTGGCCGCCTAGACAGCCACGAGAGGGGATTCGTGAGCGGGAGAACGGCGTGTGGGACACCTGCGCAAACGGTTTGCGTTCGAGACGAAATTCGAGAAGAGGGAACAACGTTTCTGAAGGAGCGTTCGAGAAGTATGTGAGTTCGTGCAGCATTGTAACAAATATTCGGCGCCCATGCCTAACTTTTCACATCTGCTGTGATACACTCGTCTGCGATACTCTTTAGCAAAGCAGAAAGTGTAAACATCGTGGTCAGTTATTTAATGTGGTAACTACCTTTCAAGACTAAGCACGCACAGCCTTGGCATCCACACACCAAACACCACTATGTTCTGTGATTTAAACATCATTGCAACCTACAGATTTTTTTATTAAGTGGTAAGCCACCACAGTCACCTTTCACATGTTGGGAGTATGCCTAAACCACGTGTTAGCATTTGGGAACGGAAAATTGTGAAGTTTAAACAACAAGCATTAAAAATGCAATAGGTCTTACCTTTCATTAAGTTAAAGCCATTTGCTTTGCTATACAATACCATTAGCAAAGCAAATGGCTTTAACTTAATCAAAGGCGAGACCTATTGCATTTTCAATGCTTGTTTTAGGTCGCAGCTGTTGCAACTGGTACTTCTGGTTGGCTGAAGGAATTCCCCCAGCCTGGCAGAACCTAATGCTCTAGTCAGGGGTGGGTGATTACACTCTCTCCATAACCTGTGCTCACCCTTGAGTAGCTTGGCACTGAGCAGTCAAGTTTAATTCAGAAGAAATGTGTAAAGCAACAGCACAGCAGTCACAGGGGATAAACTACACTGAGCGTCACAAAAGAGACTTCACACAGGATGTATGTATAAATGTTTGTATTCAACATACTTAATCATTATAACATGAACATCATACACTTCTGGGCATAAAACGCATTTGGAAATGTTACTAGCAGTACCAGGCCCACATGTATGGTTATGATAGCTATATTATATACACTGGACAATTCATAATCTACCCCCCCCCCCCGGCAATAGAGAGAGCACCTTTATGTTGTGTGAAGCGCTGTCCACCCAAGGCCCACCCTAGCAATCCTGATAATACAGTCCCACAAGGTTACAGGGTACACCCTAGTCACAACGATATCAAAGATATGTACATAGACAGAAATAGAACACTTTTTAGCAACAGCGTGGGCCGGAGCCACACAGGTAAACCTAATATCAAATGTATTGTGCTTTTGGCATGAAATCAACGTATAAATCGGCACAGTGCCGTGAATCATGGGCAGTCCACACACAGTCACTCACACACACTCCCTCCACACTGCTAATCGAAGCGATGGGTATCAGCCAGTCCATACTTAATGCTCTAGCACACATATGCACTTGGCACCCTAATGCAGTGCCACTGCTACCCAGTAGGTCAATGGATATCACACCCTGCAAACTCCGATTGTCCTATACACCCTGATGAAAGATAACCCGTACGCCTCCCGGATACTGGGCCACACATGACCTGAGTCACACTTAGTTTGGGTCCTCTCAAAGCAGGTGGGAATATGTAGCAATTTTAATTAGGAGGGAGCTGTAAACATGGGAAGGTTAGCAGCCACTCAGGAAGTTCAACACAGGTCTCAAAACACAAAGGATTCATGCAGTCCCTTGGCCCACTTCCGAAATGTCTCAGTAGCATTCCTTTAACCCAGTCAATCTCACTCACTACTACCTGGTGCCAAGATGTTTTCGGGAAGGGCCAGGTGTGGAGAGGGTAGTTGTTCCGCGGCAATGAGGGTCAAACACGGAATAACTGAGGAATGAGGAATAACAAAGGAGTAGCTCTAAAAGGTAGGAGGCGCCCCGTCCGGTACACAATGATTAGGGCAGTGCCCAGGTAATCCGGGCAGTGTCTGGTGCACGTTGAGATGATTCGCACCAGACACTTCAGATCTTTCCGCACCTCCCCGGGAAGGAGGCACAGCGCCCGGTGCACGATGATGCAGGGTGCACCAGACCAGTCCAGTCACACACAGATGCAAGTTCTGTAGAGTCACATGAGGGAGAATGAGCCACTACTACGGGTACACCCCCACCTCCAAGAATCGCACACTGTGAATCAGGCACCGCACGCAATGAGCATGCAGTCGGCGTGTCGCACAAGAGATAGGCAGCACGATCGGCGAATCGGGCCACATGGGGTCCCTAAATCAGTGAATTCGCTCACCCCTAACTAGATGCTTATGATTCTCCGGGTACCCACAGTGCAGGTACCACAAGCCTTAGATGCAGGCAAGATTTCTGGGGCCCGCACTACACAATGCAGTCTCCAGACATGTTTTATTTCCACGCTCACACCGCGCTACCCGATTGAATTCAGTAGCTGATGTGGGCACTTTAGAGGGCACCCTCCCGAGATGACACAGGGCGATCGTGTAGGTCTCTCTTGGAAGATCTTTGATGTCCCTGAGATCTCCAGGAGAATAGGAGGCCCGCTGACGGACCTTTGGAGAGCACACTTCAGGGCCCCACACTGCAGCTGGTTTTCAGCCCAGGCCAGCCACTATTCAGAAAAGGCATGTGGTTCCCTTCATTGGCAGTTATCCTCCATGTGCACAACAGAGTCCTCTGGCAATATGCACCACGTAGTCCGAGTACTCCGGTCCTGCGTCGAGCAAGCATATCTCACCCTATGCTGAAGGATGGCACCCGTAGTTATGCTATTGTGTTTTTGAAGTTAGGGGTGGTTTAAGAGGTTTCCCTTTGAACCACAACTGTCTCCCCGAAATTGTAAGCCTGTCTGTCATGGGGCCAAGGAACAAGGATCTTAATCTTTAGTGGGTACATGATCCGGCCCCCTGAGTCTAAATGTCAAAACCTTCCTCTCCAAACTATTTCATTTGGCCCTCAAATGACAGAGGTCTGCTGTTCTCATGTGATGCCCATAGTTTATGGCTGCCACTTGGGAAATGTACATATGTGCTCCCCCAACCCTGGTGTCCACTGGAGCTAGACAACAAAGCATACAAGACTCTTAGGGCATAGAAATGTTCATATTTTATAAGTGGCATTTCTAAGCGAGTTATGCCATAAACCCCTTTGGAAGTGGTTTGGCATGGGGAATTCTATTGATAAGAAACATTAAGAGGCTGCTCCACTGAAATCCACTATTGCAGCCTGAAGTTATGTCAATGACATCCCCATGTTAACCTATGGGAAGAGCCCCCACTCATAGGTAGTGAAAACACACAGGCATTCCTCACTACCTTGGTGGCACTTGCGCTAGTGCGCACACCACCTGCGATGGCAGGTTGGACACACTCCCAAGCACCAGGGGTGCAAGTGTGCCTGCCAAAGTCTGCCACAGCAGACTGGGCACAGGTTTAACTATTACGTTTGTCATTGCTTACGTACAGCCTGCGGTGGAAGGCATCACACGCATTCACAGGAACCATAAGTGCAGGTTCACACATGCAGCAGCCTGCGATGGCCAGCTGCTAATGAGTTTAACCACTACAGCTGTCAATGTGTACACACTGGTCTGCTATAGCAGACCAGGATAGGGGCTTACCCAGGCCCTAGCACCTTAGGTGCAAGTGCACGCCCACCACCCTGCCCAGGCTAGTTGGACTCAGGTCGACCCCCTTACGGGTGCGATTGCACACACCCGGCCTGTGCCGGCGGGCCGGGTACCTTACCAATAGCACCAAGGTGCAAGTGTGCAGATACAGGTCTACAGCGGAAGGCCTGACCAGGGTGTTAGAACCCCTGGATGCAGATATGCACTTACCGCCCACATTTGGCAGACCAGGCACCTATCCACAATGCTAAAAGTGCCAGGGCGCATCCTCTAACCTGCAACAGCAGGCTGGACACGTATTGGAAATAGCATGAGGGCCAGTGAGCACCTAGGCACATAGTTAACACCTCTCAAATACAAGTAAACATGCCCTGCTCTGCGTTGGCAGACCGGCCCATGCTTGTGAACACCAAGTCAGCGCCTTTTCCTAGCCTGTTTAGGAAGGTGCATGCAATTCCCCACTGTCTTGACAGTGAGGATGTGCTCAGGACCCTGAGGCCACACGAGAGAATCAGCAATACCCCAGGAGTATCCAACTGGAAGAGCCGAACTCTAAAGTAGGGGAAGCCCCACATTGGGGGTTCCCCCCAACCGGGACAGAGAATATCCATATGTGCCCGCCTGGACTTCAGCCTACCACCCCCTCCTTGCGCCCGTAAGGGCTTGCCCTGGGAGAGGGGTACCCTAAGGGTATGGGAATGGGACTACCTACTCAGGGCTGTCTGAGGCATAAATTATGCCAACCTAGGCAGGGGTGCAATGGCGCCCCACAGGCCTGCAATGACAGGGCCGATACAGTGTTCACAGGCAATCCAGTGGGTGGCACACTGAGTGCTATGTCCCACTACTAGCCAGTGCTGAACCAGCCCCAGGTATGTGGTGTACCTGTTTATAGAACACAGAAGTACGCCAACTAGACCCATTGCATTTGAACCCCATGCCCAATGCTGGTGAGGTCGGGGTGCACACCTTCCCTCTGCCGTACATTGGGTAGGTGCCCAGATTCCTACGGTTGTACAGAGAGAGTCAGCAAAGACTAGGAGGAAGAAGCTAAACGTTTTGGGGTAAATTCCTCTGAGAAGACCATGTTGCTCTCGGGTTTGCTAAAGGCATCTTGGGGACATTCAGAAAGTTGGCTTAGGAATGCATTCAGCCCGTTGGTTACCATTGGCTTTGTGGTTTGTAACTCACATTTTCTGGCTATTTGCTGGCATTATTTGCTTTAGGCTGTCCAGCCCGAATTATTACATCCGGTTGTCCAAATCTTGCTTACTGTATTCTTCAACAAATTTGCTTTCTGTAAACAGACCTTTCTTTAAACCTCATTCTTATATTGTCACATTTGCAGTGCATTCAAAGACAGTCATCAAATGTGAGGCTGTGTCTTCCAGGAAGACTGTTGTTTATTTTTCCGTCTCTAAATTCAAAGTGAGAAGATTTATATGACAATCATGAAGGCTACTGGAGGTCTGTTTGAGGAAGGCTGTAAGATGTTATTTTTATTTTCTAGTACACAACAAACTGTAAATGTCTGTAAATGAATTGTGCTGGCGATCAAATCAAAACATTGGGTGATGACATTTCCACACATTATCGTTTGTGCGCTCTATACTTTATCATTAAAACTGTATGTGAGTGCAAATATAGTGGTCATTTCAATTGAAGATGTGTTGCCTGCAATGGCAGTATGCTACCATACCATGCATACTCCACGTTACGCCACTCCACTCTACTCTGCACTTTTCCAACCCACTGCATTCTCAACACCTCTACTTTATGCCACTCTACTCTTGCCACTACACTCCGAGTACTTGAACTCTACTTCACTCTGCTCTGCATCACTCCACTCTATGCCACTGTACTCTAAGCCAATCTAATCTAAAATACTCTAATCTACTCTGCAACACTACTTTATACCACTGCACTCTGTGCCACTTCACTCTACTATGAAACAATCTACTCTACACCACTCTATTTCACTCTGCATCACTCCACTCTAAGCCACTCCACACTACTCTACACCGCTGCATTCTACGCCACTGCACTCTACATCAATGCACACTACACCACTTTACTTAAAACCAATACACCACGCCACTGCATTTTGGGCCAATCTACTCTGCACCAGTGCACTGTATGCCACTATACTCTACGCCACGCTACTCTACACCACTCTACTCTGAACCATTGCACTCTACCACTCTCTACTCTGCAGCACTGCACTCTATGCCACTTTACCTATGCCACTACACTCTACTCTGCAACACTACTTTATACCACTGCACTCTGTGCCACTTCACTCTACTATGAAACAATCTACTCTACACCACTCTATTTCACTCTGCATCACTCCACTCTAAGCCACTCCACACTACTCTACAACGCTGCATTCTACGCCACTGCACTCTACATCAATGCACACTACACCACTTTACTTAAAACCAATACACCACGCCACTGCATTTTGAGCCAATCTACTCTGCACCAGTGCACTGTATGCCACTATACTCTACGCCACGCTACTCTACACCACTCTACTCTGAACCATTGCACTCTACCACTCTCTACTCTGCAGCACTGCACTCTATGCCACTTTACCTATGCCACTACACTCTACTCTGCCCCACTCTATGCCAATCTACTGCACTCTACGGCACTACACTACACTCTATTCCACTCTTATTATGCACCACTGCACTCTGACACTACACACTATGCCATTTCTATCTACGCCTCCCTACTCTACTCTGCACCACTCTATTCTATGCCAGTGCACTCTACTATGCACCACTGCACTCTTTGCCACTTCACTCTGCACCATTCCACTCTATGCCACTCCACTCTGCAACACTGCACTCTGTGCCAATGTACTCTACACCACTACTCTATACCACTTGACTCTACCCTGGACCACTCCATTCTATGCCACTTGACTCTACTCTGAAACAATATGCTCTACACCACTGCACTTTACATCATTATACTCTAACACATTCTACTCTATGCCACTGAAATCCACAGCACTGCACGCTATATAACTCTATACCATTGCCCTCTACACCACTCTATCCTACACCACTGTGCTCTACGTCACTGCTCCTTGCACCACTCTACTCTGCACCACGATACACCAGTGCAATCTATGCCACTGAAATCTTTGTCTCTACACTCTGTCACTCGAATCTGCATGACTCCACTCTATGCCACTGCACTTTACGACACTACACTGTACTCTGCAGCACTGAACTCTATGCCACTCTACGCCACTGCATCTACATTACTGCACTCCACTCCACTCTATGCCAATGCACTGTATGCCACTCTACTCTGCACCAATCCACTCTATGTTGCTTAATTCTACTCCGCAACACTGCTCTCGCCACCACTGTACATCCCTCCACTCTACCCTACTATGCCAATCCGCTCTAAACTACTTTAATCTATTCAGCACCACTGTACTTTACAGCACTCTACTCTATACCACTGCACACTATGCCACTTCACTCTACTCTGAAACAGTATACTCTATGCCGCTGCAGTCTTTGCCACTTTGTGCCACGACAATCTACATCGTCCATCACTACGCCACTCTATTCTTCACCACTGCACTCTATGCAACTCCACTCTACACCAATGCTCTCTACACCACTTTATTTAAAACCAATACACTCTTTGTCACTGCACTTCATGCCAATCTACTCTGCACAACTGCACTGTACGCCACTTTATTCTATGCCACACCATTGCCCTCTGTCACTTTATTCTGCAACACTCTACACCACTGCACTCTACACCAATGCACTCTACCGACACTCTGCCCTGCAGCACTGCACTCTCTGCCACAGCACTTAATGCCATTCCACTCTGCGGCACTCTACCCTGCACCACTCTAATACACTCTATGCCACTACACTCTACGCCACAATAATCTACTGTACACCACTGCCCTCTATGACGCTGTACTCTATGCTACTTCACTCTATGACTTTCTATTCCACTCTGCACTACTCTATGTCAGTGAACTCTACCCCACTCTACAATGCACCACTGCACTCTACACCACTCCCTTCTGTGCCACTCCACTCTGCAATACTGAATCGTAAGCCACTGCACTCTATGCCACTAGTCTGTACCACTCCACTCTTCCCTGCACCACTCCACCCTGCTCTGTACCACTCCACTCTACGCTTTTCACTCTACTCTGAAACAATATACTCTAAGCCACTGCACTCTATGCCACTGTACTTTATGCCACTCTACTCCACTCTATGCCACTCCACTCTGCACTCTATACCACTACTCGTTACCACTCCACTCTGCCCTGCACCACTTCTTTCTACTCTGAAACAATCTAATCCACGCCACTGCACTCTATGGCACTCTTCTCCACTTTGCAATATACGCTATGCCACTGTAGTCTAAACCACTGCACTCTATGCCAATTCACTCTACACCACTTTTTTCAAAACCACTGCACGCTATGCCAACTACTGTACACCACTGCATTTTATGGCACTATCCTATACAACATTCTACTCTATGCCACTGCACTCTAAGCCACTGCACGTTATGTCACTCTACAACATTGAACTCTACACCGATCTATTCTACTCTGCACCACTTGACTCTATATCACTGCTCTCTACACCACTCTTCTCTGCACCACTTCACATCACTGCACTCTATGCCAATACACTCTAACCTGCACTACTCCACTCTACCATGCACCACTCAATTCTGTGCAACTGTACTCCACTCTGCACCACTCTACTCTATGCCACTGCTCTCTACGCCACTGCAATCTAATCTGCACTGCTCTACTCTATGACACTGCACTCTGTCACTGCGCTGTACGCCAATGGACTCAACACCACTTAACTCAAAACCAATGCACTCCATGCCACTGCCCTCTCCCCTAATCTACTCTGCACCACTTTACTTTACGCCACTTCACTCTAGGCCACGTTACTCCACTCTACAACACTATACTCCACTCTATGATGCTCTACTCCATTACACTCTACTCCACTCAATGCCACTCCACTCTACAGCACTCTGCTTCACTCTATGCCATTCTACAACACTGCTCCACTTTAAGACTATCTACCCAACTCCCTCTATGCCACTCCGTGCCACTTTACTTCACTGTATTCTATGGTATACTACTCCACTCTATGCCTCTACACTCTGAGACTCTATGCCACTTTGCTCTATGACACTCTATGCCACTTCACTCGACAACACTGAACTCTACAAACCTTTACTCCACTCTATGCCACTCTACTCTACATCTCTATGCAACAGCCTTTATGCCACTCCACTCTGTTCTACACCACTCCACAACACTCTGTCATGACTACTCAATTCTACTCCCTCCTACTCTACAGCACTCTACTCCCTCCACAACACTCCACAACATGTTATGCTACTCCATGGCACTCCACTCCTCTCCTTGCCACTCAAATCTACTATAAGCCACTACGGGCCCCTTTACAACACCCCACAACACTCCACTCTAGTCCACTGTACGACACGCCACTCTCCTTCACCCCACTGACTTGTAGCCATGCTGAACAGCAGCCACTCTGGTGTACAACAATACAAACCATATTGGCAAAGCCAATAGCTCATGCATAGGCTAGACTTTGTGGCTTTGCCAATGCCTGTTATACCCAGTAATTTGGTACACAAGCAGCCACTGGGCCCAGAGGCTTCGGATATCTGACTTACTATGAGTTTTACAGGTGGCACAGCACACTGCCCTTCTGCAGACAGCCTAGTGTTTTAAGAGCACTTTTCAGAAACGTGGCATGGTTTTCATTAACTAGTAAGTGTGTATCTTCACGAAGAGGTTTAGTGTTCAAACTATCTGATCTCTTCCCACGCACAGCAGTTCTCTTGCTTTGGAATGCGTCTGCGCAGGGGGTTCAGGGTGCAGTCCCTCACATGTCACAAGTCATTTTACAGTCTTTATAGCGCGTCTCTGAACAATATCCAAAGGGCACTCTGGCTGCCTTCTTCAGGAGAATCTTGTCACTGTGCAACTACAGTGCTTTGCAACACTGCTAATGAAGAACCGAGGCAGCGATGACGCGCGTCAGAATGAATGATTTATGCTAAATTCTTGCATGTCGTGTGTGGTCATCTTTTTTAGGACTGACTTAGAGGCAGCTTTAACTGTGTCCCCAGCCTCAAGTTTTCAACAACAAAAAAGCGCAGACCTACGTCCAAATCTTTTGGTTAGCCCTTCACATCCTTTGGTCTTTTCAAGTGTCATTCACATTTTGCTTCAGCCAATCCGAGCATATAGCATGTGGCAATGGATCAGCCCACTTTATCAATCCACTGTCTTGACCTGTGAGTGAAGGCATTTTTTTTCGCAAGCCTATTTCACTGAGTTTTCATTGGGTACTTCTACCTTAATGTTCAGGAGTCTGTAACTTATCACATGCTCCTTTGATCTTGTCACTTCTGGAAGTTCCCATGACATAAGAGCCTCAAAAAATGTTTTAATTGTCTTTCAGTCTATATTGTGCCATATGTCTTTGGCGTTATTTGCCATGTGTGTGCTGTCTTGGAGAAGGACTTTAAAATGAGTCAATTAAAAAAAGTACATTTTTATCCTCCTCTAGAGGCCATTTACAACGGTTGTACTTCTTTACCTAATGCTGTGATTGGCACCAACTGTGGTTTAGTTTATGTTATTTATTACAAATGTTTAACACATTTATTTCAGAGCAATGGCTGTGTGAAAATGTTTCCCAATTTACCAAAACCCCAAAATAAATACTACCTCCGGCACCACAACTAAAAATCAGATAGACCTTTTCTTAAAGCCATGTTGCACACCAGCCCACAGTGCTGTGCAATATGTTCAAAAATGGGGGGGTCAATAACGGACAGAGAAAGGCATTACGCGAAAAACAAAACACAGGAGGTGCTGGGGGGATGGAAGGGAGTATCAAATGAAGCAGGAGGAGTGGGAGAAAAAACTGCACCTCAATCACAGCGTGATCAGCAGACATGCACTAATTATGTTGAATCAATCTGTGCTTGGTCCATGTTCCACATAAAAGAAATGCAAGTGATACTTGGCCTGCACTGGTCAATTTGGAGGCTCCAAAGAAGGGTTACACTGAAGCCAACGAATAGTAAGCAACGGCAAGGTTCCAAGCCCTTTAGTGTAAACAATAGTGTCTTGCAAGCTAGAGCACATGCGCTGCAGCAGGCTCGACCTAAAAATCACTATTAGCGACTACAGTACTGTCATGACGTTCATGATTGAAGACAATGACAGAAATTTGCTACCTTTTGGGGAAATGTTTGTGAGATTCAAAAATCACTAAACTAAGCACAGCTGAATATACTCCCCCATATTTCGTCTGCGTCCCTACAGAAAGATACATGTAATTGTCTGCTCATCACACACCATGTTATGTTATATTATGTTAATAGGAACTTTTATAGCACTCGTTCACCAACGGTTTCTTGGCGCTGGAGGAGTTACTTTCCAGAAAGAGTTACAGGTAAGGATGTTCCTGCTCTAACTGTAAGCTTGGGTGAAGCATAGCTGCCTCACCCCACTATTCTGCTGCCATCCTCTTACACCCTCCTTTATTTCCCACCCATAAGTTTCCCAGCTAAGGGACCAATCATCATAGGTTAACTTCCCAACAACTCTGCTCCTGCCCAGAACCACTACCCGAAGTTCAACATAATAAACATCTTGGCAACTCTGAGATACGTGCATGGGTTCCTGTGTGAACCCAGCTGTGACATAGTTGGCTTCAGAGAAAAATAGACTGGCAATAAGACAATCACCTCTCATTCATCAATTTAATAGATAAGGTAAGCGAGGGGGTGTGGGGGTGTTCTTCACCTTCCTGAATACATTCTGTGAAAACCTCAATCTAGCTGCCAAGCAAAGCCAAGAACATTTTTATCATGGGAGACTTTCATTTGAGGGTAGACCGCCCTACTCCAAACCTACAACTGACCACTCAACAACATGCAGACCCAGGGCTTCCAAAAAGTGATGAGTACGCAAGACATAGAGCTGCACACATGATGGATATCCTGTTCACATATACTATGAAACCTGTAATCTAGCTATGACAAAAATACAAACCACCGAACTAACCTAAACAGAGCTGCTGCATGATGGGTGGAGTCTTAGGGTCACACCTAGGTGGTCAGCATCACCGCATACAGGACAACCTGATGCCTTCCTTGGGGGAATTTGCTAACTGTTCTTGTGCCCAGTTTGCACATGCCCTGCGAGTAAAGACCCATACAGTGGAGAAGTGTGGCTCAATGGTTAGAGCGGCAGACCCTGATGCAGAGGTCTAGCCCGGGACCAGAGTTCAATTCCCCGCCTCGGCGGGTCTTGAGCTAAAAAATTCCACAGACCTGATGTGAAGCATGGAGCCCTGTCGCATCTTCCTCAACTTTCTTTGTGCTTTGTTTGTCTCCCTGCAGGTTCGACACAGCCATTGTTTGCAGCTCGCGTCGCTTCTATCTCTGCCGCCACAGTCCAGCAAGACCCTCTGGGGGCCGCATGGGCTTGAGAATTTTCTTGCATGCTCCCAGTTCATTCTTGGATTTCTGAACTCAGAGGTGGCTCTGGTGGGCATGCTGGACTGTGGAGGTTTGGAGCAGGCGGGCCTGGCCTGGGAGGGGCATAGGAAAAGAAATACCTTTTCTTGGTTGCTTCAGTTAATCTCTAAGTGAGTGGTTCGAAGGGAAATTATCTGGAAATTCATCATGATTTTGGTTTTCACGTTGCTCTTCTCTCAAAATAATCTGGCCCTACGCACAAAGTCCCAAGTTAAAAGTTTGAAATTCAACAAGTCACAATGCTGCTACCCCACCTTGGAGTGTATGTGAAGAAGTACAGGAGGCAGTATGGTTCTTGGAATAGACTTGTTTAATTAGGCTTCAGATACAGCAACGTCCTAGCCACAGGGCACCAAACAGTAACACATATGGCAATTAGCACACACCTTTCCCCCCCAAACACAAATAAAAGCATATAAACACAATGAAGCAAGAGAACATAAGAGAGCTCCAAGGAACCCTAAATCTGGAGAGTTATGTGCACATCAACTTACAACAAAGTTTCGTAAATTCCCAGGAGTTTTTCTGAGTATGAGGGCTCCTGCTTAGAGTAAAGTCAACCTTGGAGGGAACAGGTAGATCACCTTGAACAGAGTGGGCATTGGAACACAAGGGAGCAATCCTACCCAAATTCCAAATGCGCCCATCGTCAAGCTTCACAGCTTTGCAAAACAGTTTGGTCACCCTAAAATGAGGAGAGAATTTCGCACCAGCAGACTTCTGGGGAAAGCGTACTTTCACGCGGTCACCCACACATACAATCGTGAGAGAGACAGCAAGCCTGGCATCAAAATTAATTTTCCGCTTGGCTGCCTTGAGATCCTTAAGTGCCTGCCACTGGGTATCCTCACAAACAACAATGTAACCGTTTTCCTTCATCCAAGTCTGGAACATATTAGTGTTAGGGGTGCGACCCCTAAACAATTCAAAAGGAATTTTCTCAGTGGTGGAGTGAGGAGTTAAGCGATAGACCATAACTCTCTCAAGTATCACAGATCTCCAATCCCTACCTTGATCTTTGGCCAGTTGAATTGACTCCTTCAGTACACGATTGAACCTCTCTATCATTCCGTTGCACTCGGGGTGGTAGAGAGAACAACGTTTGTGTACAATCCCCTTTCTGCCCAAAATTCTTCCATCTCTCTTGACACAAGCTGAACACCGTTGTCAGTCAGAAGAGATTCTGGAAGACCTTCCCTACGGAAAATGTCTTCCAAGAATTTGGAAATGTCCCTAGTTTCTATACTCTGTGTCACCTTACCTTTTGGCCATCTAGAGTACATGTTGATTAAGACAAGGACGTAGGACTGCCCAGCCTTACTGGGATCAGGTCCCAAGAGATCTAAGGCTACATGTTGCCAACATGGTGTGGGTGTTTCTCGAATGATCATAGGTTGTACTCTAGTCTTGTAAACCTTATCACAGGCATTACATTCTTTGCAGTATCTTATCATTCACTCAACAAGGATATCAATGCTTGGCCTCCAAAAATGTAATCACCCCTTTCCTTAAGTTTTGGAAATACCCTGGTGTCCCTGATGAGCCAAGTGAACAATTTTTTCCCTAACAGGTGATGGAGGGACAAGCCTGGTGCCCCTCCAGTGTAATCCTCTAGCCACAGAGAGTTCCTTTAGAATGTTCCAGAATTTCCGGACACCTTCCCTCAAAGTCCTGATGCCTGTCCAACCCTCAGACACCAATCTGCATACTTCATGCATGTCTATATCTCTTTTCATGGCGTCCTTCCACTCAGCCTCGGAGACAAGCCCTTCAACAATTTCACACACCTTGAAGTCATCAATTTCCCATGAATCTTCGGGGTCAGGTGAGGGTTCCCCACACTGTTCAAGCACTAAGCAAGAGAGGCAGTCGGCGACCTTAGTATCTGCCCCAGAGATGTACTTAACGATAAAATCTAAATCTTGCAGGGCAATTACCCACTTACATATTCTGGAGGAGACACCGTCTAGACCCATCTTGCAGAACACATCCTTTAACGGCTTGTGATCCGAATGGACAACGAATAAGCTCCCCAGAGAATATTTTTTTATTTCCTCATGGCCCAGAAGATACAGAGTGCCTCCTTGTCGATTACGGAATACTGAAGCTCTGGACCGACAAGGGCTCTGGAGAGGAACATGATAGTCACTTCCTTGCCATCTCTCGCTTGCTTAAGGATGGCACCCAGGCCCTTTGTACAGGCATCAGTAACCAGAATTGAGCTTGACGAAGTGTCAAAGCTCTGAAGGGAGGGAGCCAAACCCAGAGCCTTCTTGACACCCTCGAATTTCAACTGGCACTGTGGAGACCATGAGAACTTCACATCCTTCTTTAAGAGGGATCTCAGCGTGAAGGTGCGGCAAGCAAAGCAAGGAACACATTTATTGTAATACTCCGCCATCCCTAAGAAGTTGACGAGTTCGTCCCAGGATTGTGGGACGGGGAGCTTCTCAATTGCCCTAACAAGGTGATCCTTAGGTGTGACTCCATCCCCGTCAAGCAGTGACCCAGGTAATCGATTTCCGAGAGATTGAACCTGCATTTGCACTTGCGCAAAGTCAAACCTCTCGCACCAAATCGATCGAAAACAGCCCTCAGTCTCGCATCATGTTCCTGTTAAGATGAGCCATGAACCAGGACGTCATCTTGGTATATCTTAACTCCTTCCACGCCATTCAGCACGTCTTCCATGACTGTTTGGAACACAGAGGCTGCAGAGCTCAAGCATAAGGGAAGACGAGTGAATTTGTAGGTGCCAAAATGAGTTATAAATGCAGTTAAGTTCATGGACTCATCATCAAATTTAACCTGATGGTAGGCCGCCCTGAGTTCAAGAGTGGAGAAAACACGTGCATCACTTAACTGGGCCAGCATCTCCGTGATGTTAGGAAGAGGGTACCTGTCAGCGACAACTACGCGGTTGAGAGCACGGAGGTCCACACACAAACGTACTTCTCTGGAGGCCTTGCGTGCAAGAACAACCGGAGCCAATCACTCACTCGCCTCCGTCTCAACAATGACCCCTTTTTCTTCAACTTATTAAGTACAAACGCATGGGCTCACTCATGGTCAAAGGTATGCTGCGCACCTTACACGTCACAGGAACAGCATCAGGCTTAAGTGTGATTTTGTGAGTATAACCAGAGAGGCAACCCAACTTCTCATTGAAGACCCCTTTAAACTCAGTACATGAGGTACAGTTTGAATCAACTTCACTTGAAACAACTTTTGAACCAATCACACTCGACACAACATTCAAAGGGACCGGATAGGGAGTAATGTCTCTGAGGACAATGCATGGATCGCAACCAGGAACCAACAACACACCCAGATCAGCCTGCTGAAACCAGATAATAATGCTGTCGCCTCTACAGGAGATATATATTTTCACAGCAGTCATTCTCCCTTTGTATTCGATATTGCCTAAAAAATACCCAAACAATTTTATGGGTTGACCACCATTGACCAGGGGCTTAATATCAGGTTTGTATACTCTCACCATTCCAAGGAAGTTTCATGTCAAATAATTTTTGGGGTGTAAGGGAGATTTTTGCCCCTGAGTCAAAAAGCATTTTAATGTTGCAATCATTCACCTGTACTTCATCTACAGGTCCTTTACCCTTGTTCAGTCCTCCTTGTAATAAAACTTCACCACAGTGTAGTTCATCATAGTCTGAATCACTTTCATACTACAGAGAAACCTTTTTGACTCGCCTGCCCTTTTTGTTCTTTTGAGCTCTACAAGGTTTGGCTAAATGGCTAATTTTCCCACAATTGTGACACTTAGAGGAGAGCGCGGGGCATGACTTGTTGTTGGGAAGATGACCGATCGAGTCACATCGGTAACACTTCATCTTTACATTTCCCTTGAGTTTAGAGGCAGAAGAGGAGTTAAAGGTTCACGTTGCTTCCAAGAAGGCTTTACTGGGTTCTTCATAACAGAGTGAACCTTCTCCTCCGGAACACCAATTTCTTTTTTGATTACCTCAACACAAGCAAGGGAGTGCTCTATCCTCTTGGCTATAGCAACAACCTCATCCAGCTTTGGGTCATCTTTCTGCCAAAGTTCATCTTTAATTTTCTCTATATTGCATCCTAGCATAAATTGCCCGCGAATGCGTTCTTCAAGAGACCCATCAAATTTACAGGTAGCACCCAATTTACGAAGAGCGGTAATATAAGCCTCAACAGATTCTACAAGCTTCTTCACTCGCCTCCCAAAATGGTACAGCTCTAATATTGTACTAACCTTCGGAAGGTAGTGCTTATCAAGTGTCTTAAGGTAGATCGAATTTATTGAGACTATCTGATTAATTATCAGGCAAATCTGGAAGGTGTTCAAACACTTCCTGTCCTTCAGAACCCAGGCAGTGTAATAATAACGCAGATTTTCTCTCTTCGCTCAGAGATACTCCACAAACTCTGGCATAATTTAGGAAAGCTTTTTTCCATTTCAACCAATGTAATGCAGGATCACCAGGGTTAGAGAGGAAAAAAGGATTTTTTGCATTTTGTAAACGAAGAACAAAGTATAAAGGTATTTCTGTCTTTTAGTGACCCCAAAGGTTTCAAAAGAGTACTATAGGATAGATACAGCAATAGTGGATTTTCTGAGGAACTCCAGTGTCTAAAATGTAGGATTTCCTTCATATGGATGTCAGAAGGTGTTTATGGAACATAAATGTGTGTTAATCTATGCAAATTAAATTGCGGAGAGTCCTTCCCTTTCACACTGATTAACTGCAAGGTGTGTATGCTCTTTTCCAAACCCGGGATGTCACTTACTGCTGGTGCATATGTAAGATGCTGGTAACATCTCCATACATGCAGTAGTGCAAGCCCTCTGAAAATAAAGCTATCAGAACATTTGGGTAAATATCATATGCTCAGAGCATCTTCAGATTTACTCCATTACAAGTCAATATGATGTTGTTTTATAAAGATACGCCACATAAAGAATATGTTATCTTGATATCCGGGACGGAATTAGAACGAATATTGAGGTAGGAGTAATTAGACACAGTGATTAAGTGTCAATTGCGACTCATTATTGATATTTATTGACACATATAATTTCACTTGGCTACAGGATTGATTCAACAAACCATATTAAAGGAAAGACAGGTATGCAAAGGGCACGCTTTAAATTACCTACATGATACACAGTATACTGCTGTTTTCTTGGGATGGTAGCACGCTTCGTTAATTTTGACTTAGGATATTCACCTATGTAACGTCACCAATACCGGCTACCACAAAATGAAGGAATAGTAAATGAGGATTTTACTAATGTAGATATAAACATGGGTTTCCACAAATGATCATCACTTGTGGCAATGCAAGTGTGCCTATATCCCAGGTGATTCAATATGTGTAATTCACACGCTGTAACAAGCATGCTATATTTCTTATGATATTTTTAGCCCTGAGGAAGTCGTGAAGTTCACCCAGTCACGACAAGCTAGCTGAGGCGTGACCCCGGAGGCCCTAAAGTGCTTCAGAGGTTTTTCCCAACGATTCAGCAGCGTCCCCCATAAAAGGCGACGCGGTGTAGCGAACAGGTCTCTTTTTCCCGCTTGCTTCCTCGGACAGAATTAACATCGCCAGGAGGCTTGGAGCCCCATCGCATCTCCCTCAGTTTCTTTTTCCTGCCCACAATCCCCAGGGCAAGCAGCGCCGAATAAGAGACATCTACGGGTACCTTTTTGTGACATAATGTGCTGATGGTGATAATGCAATGCAATGTTTTGTTTGGTGCAATTCCACTGGCGTGCATGAGGTCATACATAATATTCGTTATTATGTCTATCCTCTTTTTGATCTCTCTTCCAGGTCATGTCTGTTATGTCACATTTATGTTGGCAGGTGAGGTCATCATTGGTGGGACAGTTTTGGTCCATGCAAGGTATCTTTTTTGCCCCCAAACAAATAGCTGCGTCACAAGGCCCTCCAAGGGATGCTGGCAGCAAGTCGAGAGGGGGTGTTAAGGGCATGGGGTTGGTGGCAGTCGTTGGCACACTGTCCTTACTTGCCAACCACCTGCGCACTGAACGCAAGCTAGCACATCCCTGGGGGGGGGGGGAATGAAGGGTGTAGGGGGTGCCAGAGCGAGGTATTGCAGTGGTCAGACGGTCCCCTTGCACAGGAGTACCCTAGTAGGTTGATGGGTGTGAGGAGTGCCCATGGTAGGTATACTAGCAGGCAGACAGGCATCTTACAGGGGAATATCCTGGTAGGGGAGGTCGGAAGGTACAGTCCTCCCCTAAGAAGGGATCCACCAGTGTCCATTTTTGTTGGGCATAGGGTGTGAAGAAGAAGGGACATTGCAACCAGTCATGATCTCACTCGCAAAAGTATGTTGCAGGATGCACAGGAACAAATGTTTAGCTACGGTTAGAGAAATACAGTGTATTAGCGTCTCTGTCAAGGATATGTAGTAATCCCTGTAAACGAAAATATACAATTCTCGGATACTGTGCATGTGTCTTTGTGTATATGTGTGCATAAATACGGCAGGGGGTTGTACGACCTCTAAACCAAATAAAGAACGTGTTTGCTTTCTTGTCGGCGACCTGGGGTTGTTTGGGTGGGAGTGTCTGGGGATGATTTCATCCAAGGGCCATCGGTGATACCTGGCCATATACCCAGAGTGCTCTCATTTCAGTCCCCAAGTTTGCTCCTACACTACTTCATAAGTTTCAGAGGGGCACCACTGTTCCAATAGAAATCTCTTAGCGCTAGAACATGGTAGGGACTGAAGGGGAACACTAAAGAATACGCCCGCTCTTTCTGTGGGAAGAGCCCGTTTTTATTGGCACTACGTTGTGTTATGAAACTTCTCGAGAAGACCAAGCCAAGATTCGAACTGACGACCTACAGATTCCACAAGTCAGAGAGTTTTATCTCTCGAAATAAACTTACCACCTTCATGCGAAATGTTGCCATCTCTAAACGCATTATGTATTTTTCCATCTGACAGTTAGGGCAGACACCAGAACATGTAAACCAATATGCCCACGAATGCTCATGAGGCTGCAACGTCTTGCAATAACATTATTATTAATTTTTGTTGTTACTATTTATACTGACTATGCTAAGAAACGCATTGTCTTTAAACGCTCAAATAATAGGTGTTGCTATTAATAAATGGTGCGTATTTTATCAACCTCAGAAATAGGAATGGCTAAGATGACCAGCTCGTATCTGAACCTTCAAACTACATGTGCCCACTGGGCTGTCCTCTGTCATCCCACAGAAAAGTCCAGATGTTCGTTATGTCGAATGCATGTTTAGATAAAGCCATTTAGATCCAGGAAGAGGTAGTAGTTGCTAGTTCCTGCAGAAGTGTTTGCTGTTTTCTGTGATGTAGTGCGTCTTAGAATTAATCTCACAACACCAAACATATGTCTTAAAATCTGGACTAGACACTTATGCCCCGAATCCATCTTGGCAGTTTTTGTTGGAGAGAATCCACATCTTTGTCGAACCGTGGACTGGGTTTAGCAACAGTGGGAATGTGACCAGATAAATCGGTGTGTGTTATCATTAGCACGCAGAGCAAATTCCACTAAGCACTTTGTCACATAATTCTGGAATTGAGCTGCATTGCCACCTTTACATATGTGTGACGTCCAGCCACTCTTCTGCCCTTTATGGAGCACGGATCTGGAGCCAAGAAAATTGTGGTATGTGGAGGACGGTTGTAAATAATTTCATAAGAGCACACTTGATATGCAGACTAGAATCCCCAGCATTTTACCAATTATGCTGAATTAAGCCTCGCCCTTTTTAGGTGCCTGGAACACTGGGGCGTCCCAGGTAAGATGTTAGGCACTGCTGACGAGTGGCCACACAGTAATGTCCTTACAGATGTTCCACGCTACAAAGGGACACCTACCTTTTAATTGGTCTCCCATGTTCAGTCTGTTCTGTCTCTATTGGGCCTTACAAAGTTTTGATCTAATGGAATGAGCATTACCCAGAATGCTGTTCCGTCCTTATAAAAAGAAAATGCACTAATGGTTGTGGGGTAAGCATCCACAAATACATAAATCCTACGAAAGTGATTTTTTTTGTTGCCAAATCCTTACAGAAACCTGAAGCATACTCAGATAAGATGAGGCCATCTGTAGCAAATGTTTTTCCCACTGTTTCACCAGGTATGCCCCAGGTACATTTTACTTATAAGTGGTCCCTACAAATAATTTTTCGGCTAACTGATTTTGTTGGACGTCAAAGAAGTCCGGACTTTGGCCCAGTCCTTATTCATTTACCCTATGCACATTTGTTAAAGTACAACGTGCTTAACATCAACACTCAAAAGCTTGGGCACTCATGCCTCTAGTGAGGAAGTCCATGTTGTTAATGCTAAAATGTTCTGGTCATTTTGAAGGGAATTTCTATATATTTGCGGTTAACACTGAACAGGAGTAGCAAAAACAGAGAAATGATTTACCAATTGAGTGGACGGTTCCTGTCACAGTTTGTGATAACTGATTTCTATCATGAACTCAGGTGATTCATTTTAAGTATACCATGACGCTGATACCCGATAGTTTCGGGTCAAGTTTGAGCTATATAAAACTCTGTAATAATAAATAAATATAATAATACTTGTCTGTTATAATTGTAAACATATCTGGCTCTTAAAATCGAGTGACCTATTCTTGTACCATCATGTCGAATTCAGCAGTTTTTGTATTACATAGTTTCTCAACCCTAAATAAAGCTATTTCTGATGACGCCAGAAGTCAAATGGTGGTCAATTGTTTGAACTTTCCTCTCGTGGCTTCATCCAAGTCTCAGGAAATGGAAGAAGTAATGGTAATGAGGGGGTGTCCGATGCAATGACCATAAATCTACCGCAGGCTTGTTGTCCTTGTGTGGAAGGATCGGTCAATGTTGCGCCTTTGACCCCTGGTACATTTGAAACCCCTTTCCAGTTAAAGAACCAAGTTCTACACTAGCTCCAATCTAAGTTTATATTTCCAATAGCCAAAGCTGACCACATTTTGATGACAAGGGTAGAAGGTTGGATCGGCCATAATGAAAAGGTGTTCATGGGGTACTATTTCATTATTAATTTCAAACAACCAACATAAGCAGGAGATCAGCAACGCTTATTCTGACTGGCAAAACCATCACGCTCCTTCCTCTGGGCAACTTTTATCATTATTTATGTTGAGTCCTAGAGACACCTAATGATCGATCTTATGGACAACCGCCCACTGCCCAATATCCATCCGCTATTCCACAGTCTAATAGGTACTAGTGTTTGAGTACTTTACAGGAGAACGATTGACTCTGTACTATTGATGATCCTCCTTTTGCTAGCAATGTGGGTAGATGTCTGGACAAAGTTGGTGATCAGGATATGGGACGACCAATTATCTGACTTAGGTGCCTGTTCAAACATGTGGCTCCCACTCATATTCAATGCCATAAATCAAATATGTCTACTAGGCTAGAAGTAGACAAACACCTTGATTCACCTTTGGCAAACTGAATTCCCCGAACCACTGCCACATTACCTCAAGTTCTAATGCAATTTGTATTCAGGAGACTTTTTGTGTGGAGCCAGGACACGTTGAAGGGTTTACACGCTTTTTTCTAAGAGCTATTCCATCCCCAGCAAGGCATGGTAAAGAGGGGCTGCAGATTTTAGTACCTAATTTGTTACATTTTACCACTAGAATGGCAGCAACCATTTAATCCTATGTACAACTTCTTTGGTTCCCATCTAAAGGTGGGCCGGATTTGGTTGTTGTCAATTTTCACAATAGTGTTTTGACTCTTCCCATAGTACTGCTGTATATGCATTAGATGCAGGAATGGAGGAGTTTCAATTCCTTTTAAGTATTACTAATCTCGGGCTAGGTGATTTAAATATTCAGAAGTGCCCCCTCCATGCAAGATGGTGTGTAGTGTAACTGATGTTGAGGTGGATGAAATTCCGAACTTCCATCGTAATGACTATGGAAAAGCCATGAATCATTTGATTTTTGAGTACGATCTTACACTTTTGGAAAGAAGCTGTGTGGATGCAAACAAACATATACCTTTATTTATTGGCAGAGATTCGCGTACTATTATTGATCATGCTTTGATTTATTCCTCTGCTATGAATTTGGTCTGTTCCACTAATATTATTCCAACAGCGGTGAGTGACCACAACCCATCAGTTGTCTCTTTGACAATACAGGTCCACAATATCAAAGGAATTGCATGCAACACAATGTTGTCCCAGTTAGGCCTAATGGCGTCCGGATTAAGAGGGCAGAGATTGCTCTATGCAGAGTTCTGCAGCAACTGTTAGCTCTGAACTCTTTTGAATTCAGCTACTGTTTAGACAAGGAGGTGGACCATGATGGGCTACAGAATGCCTTTGTGCCGATTACTAGATCACTTAATTTACTACTTACACAGTCCTTAAAGTTAGGTGGTACAGGAAAGCAGGGGTGGTTTGATCACTCGTCGGCCCGGCAGCCAAGCTCTTATGGAATGCCCTTCGCAGCTCTCCTTGGGACTTTTCAGCTATCCAGTACCTGCGCAAGAACTATAAGCAGGTGCTCGCAGCGAGGAAGAGAGTATTGCAAGAAGAGGCCTGGTCAAATCTTGCACAGACAACTGAAACAAAGGATCCGTCACTATTTTGGAGCACAGTAACCGCCCCTTTTCTAAAAGATGACTCACAGCCTAAACTCACCTCCCTGGTATCCAGCAAAGCATGGGTCACCCACTTCATGAGCATCTTTGACTCCCATATGGAGAATGCATCATCAACAACAGGCAAGGGAGAGATGCTTAAGTCTCAGACCCATCTGTATATAACTTTGGAGGAGGCTCTTGTGGCTATAAATACGAGTTTGGGGGTGCCAGGACCAGATGGGCTTCAAGTTGATGCATTCAAAGTTATGGGGGACTTTGGGGTCTCATTCTGACTAGGGTACTTAATGCAAATGCTGAGGGTTCATGTCCCCCCTCTTGGGCAATTTCGATTATAGTCCCCATCTATAAGAAGGGGAATATATTGAATCCTAAATGCTACCGTCCTGTCTCCCTCCTAGAATCCTCAGCCAAATTGCGGGTAAGGTCCTTCTATAGAGATTGGAGGATTGGGTTGAGAGCAATTCTATCATATCTAAGGTATAATTAGTTTCTTTGCAAGATTATATCAAAATCTGTTGGCTACAGTTCGGTACGGCCTAACAGGGAATGTTCCTATTTATTTCATATTAAGAGGGGAATTAGACAGGGGTGTGTATTGGCACCGTTACTGTTTTAGCTTTTTATTAATATAGGGAAATGGTATCCTTCAGACTTTACAGGCTGATGCACCTATGGTTCTAAATGTATTGTACACCAACGACGCCGTCTTGTTATCAAGGACACTCAGTCTACAGAAATTGATGGACACGTTTGGGAATTTTAAGAAAGCTGGGAAAATGAAGATTAAATAGGCCAAACTATTTATGGTGGTTTGCTGGGCAAAAGTGCAAAACTGCAGAACTTTATGTATTGAAGGTTCACCAATTGTAAGTGTTAACTATTCATGCTATCTAAGGATTGTATTCACTAATAATGGATCTTGGACACAACAGGTTTTAAATGACTAGCTGAATATGAGATGAATCTGTGAGGGAGTATTTAGGTTGTCCAATAAAATTGGCAGCCGACAAGTTAAAGAAATAGTTGAATATTTAAGGCAAGATGCTTGTTAACCGCAACTTTTGGGGGAGGCCTGTGGTGCTATTCACCTAGCAAATCCTTCAGGCAGAAGACACCCGCTTCCTTAAGCATTTGCTTTGTGTACATTCCTCTGCATCAACTTTTATAGTCCATAAGGAGGCAGGGTTGCACTTATTGGAGGACTAATTAGCCTTATTACTTTGGCAGCCAATCTGGGCAAACACAGAAACATGTTTTACTAAATCCATTATTTTTGACTGTCTAGCCCCAGATCATGCTTTTAAATCCCTAGGTTGTCATATATAAATGAAACGTTTAATCTATTATTCAATTTACCTTTTTTAAGAGACCCTCAAAGATTATTTTCCATTAAGAAGAGTGTAATTGAGGCATCCTTTTTAAACCACAGACAGGAGCGTAGATTCTGGGAAGAATTCTAGGAAGCATACAGTTGTTTCAGATATGTATCGAATGATCTATATGAGGCATGTCCATCTTATCTGACCTGGATGACCAACATTCAGCCTTGTTTTGTTTTACCCATCGTACATCATCTAGTTGCCTTCCCTGACATCAAAAAAATGCCCATAGTCATGACTCCCTCGTGCATCAACACAAAGCACGCAGCACTTTATTTTAATCTGCAGTTTTTAGGTTGGTCTGAGGAAACATTAACTAAAACCAATTTTCGTAGCACAAAATATCAGGGCATATAAAATTGCCTTAGATGTTATATTTGCACTTGGGAATCCTTTGGTATGTTTCAATATTGCACTTTATATATGGGGTGCCACATATTTTAGGGAAAGCATTCGACTGTAGTGAACTGATAGTTTTTTTTACTCTACATTCCATTACAGTCGTTTTGATGTTTGATATTTATTGATAATATGTTTTATGTACTTTTATGGCCATTGTATTGTGCCGAATACATATTTTGAATCGATACGGTGGTTTGGAAGGGTTAGTAAGAGAGTATGAGGAGAAAACCTCGCAAACATGTCCAATTCTAAGCCTGAGACTCTGGCTAGTGTCAGCTCGGAGACTGGCGACGCAGTAGCCCCGTTCAATGGAGCACGCAAACTGTTAGTCATTTTTATAAATCACACACATAGCACTCTCAGGCTTACTTAATTCATGTTTTAAAGCTCCTGTAGATGCACAGAAAAATCCAAATTACGCGTTAATATTACTAAGAACAATTACTGCCAATAATAACAACAAAATAACAAGACCAATTATAGCCATGGTAATAACATGTGACCTTCAAGCAGAACAACTATTTCCCTGCAAAGTCCAAGTGCTGATTGTCTCACATATTGTTTCTCGGGTGGTTGACCTCGGAAGGATTATGTTCTGAGGAAACCTGGCGTTCTTTCTAAGCCGCGAGCGCGGAAGCCCCCTTAGCCGTCTTGCTGGCTAATGCTTACGGTGCGGTTTACAGTAAGGGGCTGGTGGTATCCGTAATAACCGTGCTAATGGAGTCGAGGCAAGTGACGTCTAGGTCGGCCGCAGACATACGGTCTGAGCAGTCACGCTATGCAGAAGTGGACAAGGGCGTAGACAGGGCCGGCCTTTGGCACAGGCGAGCTAGGCCCAAGCCCAGGGCCCAATATTCCGAGGGGAGCAGCAGGGAGTTGCCTGAATTAATGTTATGCAAACAGCGGCTCGTCCACCCCGCCTGGTCTCAATCGAGTCCCCGTAAAAACGTTGTAAGCGGCCCTTAATGTACCTCTGGGTTATTTTGTTAGCACCCCATCAACCCCCTGCCATCCTCCCATCTTCCTCACACATTCTGCCGCCCCCACAACAAACGCCAGATTTTCTTTCCGCCCAGGGCGCTGTCCCGGTCAATCCGATTTAGGACCTGCCCTGGGCAAAGCTACCAATTGTGAAACAGGTGCAGTGGCACCGGGGCCCTACAGAACCCAGTTTAGGGTTGTATTTTACTAGCCGTTTAACAGTTCGGGATGGGCCATTTGCGTTGCTTGCACCCAAGCCCACTGCACGCTTGCTGCGCCACTGGAACTGAACTAACCTAAGGTAAGCAAAGAGTGTTATTGAAAGGCGAGCGCCTCCCATCGCTCTTTAAGACTAGCAAGGCGTCACTGGCCACGGCATACGTCAACATGCTAACCCAGCAGGGGCGTGCATACATTCACTAGCACTATCTATGGGATAGAGCAGTATAGAGACAGTTATTGCGTTATGCCCCCGGCCCTACTGGCATGCAAGGGTACCACATAACTACCCTATGGGTCACTTTACCTTTTAAAACATAACGCTTGTGTCACTTGTTTTGGGGGAAATCGCGAATTCGCCATAGTCGCCTCACGGCGCTTTGCGGAGAGGAAGGTTCCCACGGGCCAGGAAGTTCTTCTGTCACCTTGGAAAGGGACAAACCCGTGTACCTTCCACTGTTTCATTGGCTCGTATATGATGGGATCGCGAAATGGGAACGCCTCGGTCCACAGGGAAGAGAAGAAATGGACCACGGCCCGAAACAGAGAAAGAATTTACACGTGTGGCTGGATGGCAGGTTATCAAACACAGCTTATTGGGTCAATGCATCTGCCGCGAGTGTGTAATGTGACCGTTATATATTCAGATTAAAGTTCATCTCAGATCTATGTTCGGCAGAAAACACCATCGTAAAGTGGGCACCTACCTGGGCTTCCGAGCGCTGCCGACCTCAGGGCTTCCCTCCCTCGGATGCCATCTGTAGAGAAAAGGGAATCGGCTTCGTAAATGGTGTTTAACATTTGCTGTAATCCTGGCATTGAGCAGCGGTGCCTCCTGTCCCCGTCCTGTGGCGCTGGCCGTACTCATCCGAGCCGGGCACCGGGCGTTAAACCGCGGGGGTCCCGGCGCAGGAGCGGGCACATGCTCCGATGCCCAAGAGTCTGTGCACCGCGTTCTCTTGACTGGTACCGTCCACCCTGGAAGTCTGCGGTTATCTCTTTCTGTCGACACTGTGTATCTTCCGGTCAATCGACGTGAGGCCCCTCTCTGAAGATGGGGGTCAGTGTCCTGATTAGAAGCTGAAGTTTGCTAGTCCATCGCAATAGTGCCCCCTCTTTTCAACGCCCGTCCCTCTTGCACCAACAATCTGCGATACTCCAGCGCTTGGCAAGGGAGGCGTAAGAAGTTCCGGAAGAACCTGACCCCCAGCCCTCTGGAGGTCCGATCCCACCCGATGGCCCCAGACAGCCCCCGGATACTGTCGATCAGCTCCAGCTGGCGGTGGCCGAAATCCGAGCCCAGCGCCCCAGTCTAGGAGTCAGCGCCTCGACACGGCTCTGCAGCTCCGCCAGCCTGTTGCCTGCAGAGGCTCCAGCGCGCAGGCATCTAGAGGGCAGTGCAGCCTCCAGCCCCGGGCAGAGCGCGGCTCCAGGAAGTGGATCGTGCACACTGCATCTGCGGGACTCCTTGGGTCTCTGCAGCACTACCGGGCACCTCCTACAGCTCCCTGCACCCTGTGCACCGAGAGGTGAGGCGGCGCAGCCCCCTCCGCCCCGGGATCCACCTGTGCTGGCCCCCTGCCTGCCCTCCCCCCGCACATCGGCTTCGCGAAGCTCTACTGCCCCCAGCCCTGATTGGGAACAGAAATAGCACGCAGGGGGCGGGGCCGGCCAAAAATAGACTAGTGTCAGAAGTCAGTTACACTCGCAGAGAAGCTGCATTGTTAGGGCGTCGGCCCGCTGATTGGAGCAAGCAGGAGCCACTCCGACGACACACAAGAGAGGAAGCGGGGGCCCCGCCCTTACCCCTGCCAGGCTGAGCAAAAGACTCGATCAGGTCTGCCTGCCCTATTCTCTGCCCTCCTACCACTCACTGCCCCCTTCCTTTAGGCGCCCTGCTGCAGGACACTGCTGCTTCGCCCGCACCGATTTTCAGAACTGTCCTCAGATTCACAAATCGGCCTTACAACATAAGCACACACGCCGGAAAAGTACACAACTGTACTTCGTGTGCATGTAAACTGTGTGGTGCTCATGTAAAGAAAGCGCTCGAATACCTTCGGGGCGAGTTCGCGCCATACAAAACTGCAAAAAAAGTAAACGAGCCTACTTTTTCCTTACGTTGAGAATCTACCCCCTCTGGGAGGATGTGGGTTTGAAAGTTCTCAGTTTAACAATATGGATTACGATTACCCCAATACCGATTACATCCCAGCAAAACTACAGATTGTTTTATCTTTAAAAAAAAATAGGTGTTGAAAAATGGTCCGAGTGAAATATTTGGAACCTTGATGAATAGTCAGGGCTTTAAGTGGGCTGCGTCCTGCCTGTACTTTGCACCGGCAGATCTTAAAAGCAGGTGCCGAGACGGGTCCCTATAGGGCTCAACTACTTCGTCCTCACTCTAAGAAAGGGGAAAACAATCTCAACTCTGCAACAGGTCACTGTTTTTGATGTAACGTTTCTTTTTTTTGCAGTTCTATATTGAAAAACTCTTAGTGTTTTACATGAGCACCAACAAAGACATATTCATGTATTTTTTCGATAGGCACAGGCGGTTAAGTGATTTGCTCAGAATCACAGGATGTTAAGCCGCTGCTGATACTCAAACCTGCTTCCTCAGTTGGAAAGTTGGCAATCTAGCCATTACGCCATAACCTCTCGTGCAAGAACTAAAGCATATATTATATACAACAAAGCCATAGTTGTATGTATGCATGTAGTATATGTATCCTAGCAACTATCAACCTTTGACAAAGCTAATAGTCCTGGCTTGTTGTATAATACATGTGGAGACAATAACAGAAGCAGCCAAATACCAAGCGGGTCACACATTATGCCGGGCACAGAATATTGCGGCCACACCGCTTTGAGAGACCCACCACTTTTTTTTATCCCACTTAAGGCCCTGCAAATAGTCTTGTTTGGTAAGTGCCGGGGTTGTTCTCTCTGCTCCGGAAGGCAGCAGCTGCAGAATATTACTGAGATAATTTCTATTTCTGATCAATGTAAACATGTTAACCATGTTGTCGTGATTTGAAGATCTTCAAGAGTACATTTTATTTAGCTGGACTTTAATGTCAGCTGTAAGTGCAAAGGGGAATTTTTTCTCAGGTGCAAAACCATGTTCAGAACTCAGGTACAAATGCAAACAAACCTTTGATTTTAGGTGTGAGTTTGGTGGGAGCTCTTATTTAATGTCTATCAACATAATGGCTCCGCATGTAAGTGTAAACGCAGGATAATCTCTCTGCAAATGTGGTCAGGCTCATATCTCAAGTGAAAGCGCAGGCTGGGCTCTATCTGAGGTTACGTGCTGGCCTTGAGCTGGTGTTTAGCCAGTGCCGGCTGGGTAGATTTGAAAGTGGTGAGACATAAAATAATTATTGTACTGCACTGCAGAGAGCGAGCGTAGCGAGCAAGCCTGAACAACCTATGGAGGGTTGGGGGTGGGGGGGGGAGGGGGCGGGGGTTCCCACGATAACATTTTGAAAAAAGAGTGGGCAAATGATGCACTTTCAAGCAAATGTGAAAAAGCAAGAAGGTTCATAAAGAATTATGAAAGTGTAGGTATGACATCAATAAAGAGACTTCATATGATAATGACGTAGGTTCGTGTTGTTTCTGAGCTCAGTACTGCCCTGCAGCAGTCATTTTGTACATACACTCCAATTCATAAGCAACCCGTTTAATAATCTATGTAATATTTCAGCCCACAGAAGCAAGATAACATTAGCCTTTTATCTGTGTATGCAGTGTGCATACACACATTACAAACAGGTTTGAGGGTCCTACAAAGCTAACAGTCCAAAGAAATTCGTAATGGGGCAGCGAGACTGGGGCTTGGTGCTTGACGGGTCTTACATACAAGCTGCAGAACAGTAGGTGTTCCTGCTGGATAAGTACAATCAACCATTGGCTATAATTGTGCAGATTTTTCACTTATTTAAAAAATAAAATACAGGCTCCGCTCCTTTCAGCACTCCTACCAATGCAGTTATTAAGGTGCACTCATGTAGCTTATAGCCGACCCTGGTTCCCAGTGCCACCATCCCTGCTCCTTACCTTCGACAGGGGCATGAAACAGCGCCTCATGGTCATAGGGACCAAGCTTGGCACCCACAGGATTCAGCATGAGCATGCCAGACTTTTTTTTAAACTTTCAATGTTTGACCCGTCGCACAGCACACACTCGAATCTAATCATTGAATCTGTGGCGCTTCAGAACCATTTCAGTCAGTACAAGAGGAGAAGCCGCCATTTGCTGCAGGCCAAAGCTGGAAAGAGTGAACATGGAGAAAAATAAAACATACCTCAAAAGTTGGCGCCATGCTACTTGTCACTCCAGCTGCAGACTGTTGCTCACAGAACACTTTCCCCATTATGGTGACGCGAGCAGCAAGTGTAACCTAGTCATATGAGAGAATGCTATTAAGAAAGGACCGGCATATTTGAATTAACTTTGTAATCTCCTGATTACAAAGTAAGATTCAATTATATTAACAGGAACTGCCTGAGAAAAAGTTCAAACGATAATTTCGGTCACTTGGAATTTTAAGGCGGAATTCGCTCATACTTGTACTTAGGGGCCAATAGCCATTTTCAACTACAAAATGGGCACTGTTTCCACAAAATAAATCACAAAGGAAATATTAAGTGCACAAATAAAGGAGAGCTGGCCTGTAGATAAGTAGGTATGAAAGGGGCAACAAGGGGTGTACCAGTTGAAAACAATAGCAAAGGGACAGAATGTATGAAAAACAGATAGTAATGAAAATTGAAAGAAGCACAGAAAGTATGCAAATAAGAAAGACAAAACATTGACATTTTTGGTAAAAATAAAAAGAAGTAATCAAGATATTCTTCTGTATTATGAGTAGAGTTAGAAATCTAAAAACCTCTCCAGCCACAGTATACTAAATATGTAGTAGTAGATATGGTGCTCTTACACAAAGCACATACGGCAGAGAAAGAAAGCTACATTGTGGAACAGTAAAATTACTACTAGTCCCATAAGGGTAAAATATATGGTGTGAAGGTGGCTTATTGCTGGAAATGACAGTTTTCTTTGCCTCAAATATAGCTGCCAGTCATTTCACATACCCCTAAAACAGGCAGATAAGTCTCACGTCATCCATCACAAATGGTGTTAAAGTCATCTCCATCCACATCTCTACCTGATTCAATCTACTTTCCCCTGAACTCTGAAATATATCCTCTCTGTCAGAAACCTTGGGGTTCACTTCATCCTTATATAAAAAATAAATCCTATACAACCAGCAGAGCAACCACAATTAGACATATGCAAGATATACCTGCACATTCCTTTAAAATCAATCCTTAATACACTAGCAGCCATGCCCAGCATGCACGCGGGAGATACGCAGGTGTTCGTGGGTGTGGTGGGGGGGGGGGGGTGGGCTGGGTTAGTAATAAAAATAAAAAAATAAAACTTTACCTACCTTACCCCCGGGTACTGCGCCGACTCCGCTTCTGCATGGTGTATGGGTCCTGGGCCGCGTGTTCCTGCAGGAACAGGAAGCATCGAGGCAGCCAGCAGGCAGCCTCCCTCCCCTAACCCAATCACAACGCTGCAATGGCAGCGTTGTGATGTGTGAGGCGCAGTGGAGAGCGCCCTAGCCGGGCTCCTGTTGGGAGGCCGTTTCCTCTATGTAGGCTGCATGCAGCATACACAGAGAATAAGCCTTTGCAGTGCAATAGGTCTCGCATTAGGAAAGTTTGAGCTATTGGTATTGTAAATTACAATATTTTTTTTTATGTATTGGTTTTGAAAATAGCGAAATTAATAGCTTTGTCATTTAAAATGCCAATAGTTCTAACTTTCGCAAATGTGACACCGATAGCATTTGTAATGCAATATTTGTTGTATTTACGTGACTTAGATGTATTGATATTACAAATAACATTGGCTTTTAATTTTTTAAAATAATTAATACTTAAATAAAAGTTATTGTAATTTATAATGGCAATAGCTTAAACTTTTGTAAATAACTTTTGTGAAGATTATGTTGAGTGTATTTTATTGTGACGAAAATCCAAGAACAGAAGTGAAATATTAACATCTTTTTGTGACATTTGTAATAAAGCTTGAAACATTGAGAGAACATATTTGAACCAGTTGTTGTTGAATGGTTGCACAAATTGATGCTGTGGTGGCGCTGAGTGATGTAGTGGCGACGAGTGATGCTGTGGCGTTAAGTGATGCTGTGGTAGCGCATAGTGATGTTGTGGTGCTCGTGAGTGATGCTGTGGTGGTGCTGAGTGATGCTGTGGTGATGCTATAGATAGAGGGAGGGCGATAGATAGAGGGAGGGCGATAGATAGATAGAGTGAGGGCGATAGATAGATAGAAAGGTAGAGTGAGGGCGATAGATAGATAGATAGAGTGCGATAGATAGATATACAGATAGATAGAGTGAGGGCGATAGATAGATAGATAGAGTGATGGCAATAGAGTGAGTGCGATAGATCGACAGATAGAGTGAGGGCGATAGATCGATAGACAGATAGAGTGAGGGCGATAGACAGATAGATAGAGTGAGTGCGATAGATAGATAGAGTGAGAGCGATAGGTAGATAGATAGAGTGAGGGCGATAGATAGATAGATAGATAGATAGATAGAGTGAGGGCGATAGATAGATAGATAGAGTGAGGGCGATAGATAGATAGAGTGAAGGCGATAGATAGATAAATAGAATGAGGGCGATAGATAGATAGATAGATGGAGTGAGGGCAATAGATGGATAGATAGATAGATAGGAGGGAGGGCAATAGAAAGATAGATAGAGTGAGGGCGATAGATAGAGTGAGCGCGATAGATAGATAGAGTGAGTCTGATAGATAGATAGATAGAGTGAGGGCGATAGATAGACAGATGAGAGTCAGTCCGATTGATAGATAGATAGATAGATAGAGTGAGGGCGATAGAAAGATAATGGGAGGGTGATAGATAGAGTGAGGGTGATAGATAGAGTGAGGGCGATAGATAGATAGAGTGAGGACGATAGATAGAGTGAGGGCGATAGATAGTTAGAGTGAGGGCGATAGATAGAGTGAGGGCGATAGATAGAGTAAGGGCGATAGATAGATAGAGTGAGGGCGATAGATAGAGTGAGGCCGATAGATAGATAGAGTGAGGCCGATAGATAGCTAGAGTGAGGGCGATAGATAGATAGAGTGAGGGCGATAGAGTGAGGGCGATAGATAGATAGAGTGAGGGCGATAGATAGGACATGGATCGGGATGCAACACAGAAGGAGGGAGGGCATGTGGGAGGCAACACAGAGGGAGAGTGGATGGTAGGCAACACAGAGTGAGGGATGGCGGTCAGTAGGCAACTCCGAAGCAGGGCGGAGGCAGCACGGAGGGAGGGTAGACAGTATGCAATACAGAGGAAGGGCAGTCGGGCAAGGGCAACACGGATGTAGGAAGGGCGATTGGGACGAAACACGTTTCGGCAACAGGGAAGGAGCGAGGGTGGATGGGAGGCAACAGGGAGGGATGGTGGGTGGGAGCCAACAGTGAGAGATAGGCATCAGTGATGGAGGGTGGGTGGTTAGACAACAGGGAGGCAACACAGAAGGTTAGTGGGCGGGTGCAACACAGATTACAACACAATGGGTGGGTGGGTGGTATGCAACACAGAGGGTGGGTGGCCGGGATGCCAACACGGAGGGTGGGCTGCATCACAGAGGGTGGGTGGGCGTAATACTACACAGAGGGTGGGTATGGCAACATGGCGGGTAGGCGACACGGAGGGTTAGGCAACACGGAGGGTTAGGCAACACGGAGGGTTAGGCCACACAGAGGGTTAGGCAACACAGAGGGTTTGGCAACAAGGAGGGTTAGGCAACACAGAGGGTAGGCAACATGGAGGATGGGTGGGCCGGCTGTGAGACCCATGGCACGGAGGGTGGGTGGGAGTTCGGCAACACTATGGGTGGGAGGTAACACGGAAAATGGGTGAGCGAGCGGCAGGCAACACAGACGGTGGGTGGGGGTTCGGCAGGCAACACGGAGGGTGGGTGGGTGTTAGGTAACACAGAGGGTAGGTGGGTGGTAGGCAACACAGAGGGTGTGTGGGCGAGAGGCAACACAGAGTAGGTGGGTGGACAATAGGCAACACATTGAGCGAGAGGCAACACATTGGGTAAGAGGCAACACGGAGGGTGGGTGGGTGTACAAGAGGCAACACAGAGGGTGGCTGGGCGAGAGGCAGCACGGGGGGCGAGAGGCAGCACGGAGGGTGTGTGGGTGGGCGAGAGGCAGCACAAAGGGTGGGTGGGTGTCAGGGCGGGCGTGAGGCAACACGGTTTAGGCGGGAAGCGGTCCAACATCGTATTGAGGGCCAGAAAGTTTTAGTATATGTGCCTGTCCATAGCTTTAAAATCACACTGAGGCAACCAAACAATTTTTACGCAGTCTTCTGCTGTGCTGTTTAGTTATAGGGGAACCACGTGCAAGTAAGGCAAACTGTGTACATATCAATCACTGATATGGATTCACAAAATGCATGTGTCATCAATATTCAACATAGGTAGGAGGCTCGTTAGTCTAAAACATGCATGTGAAAATAACCAAGTTTCAGTAATGTTCGCAGTGTATCTTGCTGCCTTGAGTTATTGAAATAAGATTAACAAAATGACCAACAGTAACAAGGTTATCAAAAGTTATAACTCAACTCTGATGTCGTATGTATAATGTAGCAACAATGCGCAGTTATTCTATTCACACTTTGCCTTTACCGCTCGCTGCTCTGCCATGAGCATAATTGTCTGCTAGTAGTTTTGGAACAGGGGTTAATTGTGCGGACCTTGGTAGATTAAAAGATCTGAACCAGCAGGAGATTCTGTTATTTTATTTGTCCGACACACATTTTTGCTCGTCTGTTGGTATAGCGCAGTACTACTTAAAGCCTCAACCTCTTTTCTACCAAAGGTATTTTGAATTATCCATGTTTATAAAAAGCACACCAAGTACAAAAGCAAGTAGGAAGAAAACGTCCTTTTACGAGTAATCCAACGCACTGTTGCTCTGCGCACTGTGCCTTTTCCCAGCGAAGATAAGAAAGGTAAAAAAGAAGTGCTTCGTGCTTCAAGAGTGCTAGACGCAGAGGTGCAAAAGGCGAATCGTGAATACCAAAAGGCACAAAGGACCAATTAACATGATACATCAACAGGGCACTGAGTCTCTCTGTAGTTGTTAACACTCTGAGAAAGGGGATGGGTGGTGCTACTACAGGAGACAACTTTGTGAGCACACAGACCAATGTGACTGACCTGAACAGCTAAGTTGGCCACAAGTACCCCAGGGGCGGCTGTCTCTGATCATGATTTACTTGCATTTACTTATAAGCAGCGCGCAGTGAGAATACCTACACTAGACTGCAGGGCGGTTTATAATGGTATGTGAATTCATCTCTGCTTTTAGGAACACAAAGCAGCAGTTAGTTTGTTAAGGTAGACATTGTGTGGGTCGGTATGAAGAACGTAGAATGTCACTAAGGAAGAATTCTGCTTTGAAACATATATGGTGGTAAAAAAGATCATCCAAGACTCTATACAACATTTAGTGATCACTACAGGGCTGAAGCTGGTGACTGCATTTAGCTAAATGCAAAGGTGCTTCACTTATCCCTTTTAACTCACTCTCTTTATGCATAGTTGAGCTTTTTCTCGACTGACAGTCGGTGTGATCTTGGGCATGACAGCCTTCAGGGAGCAAAGCCAGAAACGGCGGGGGAGCGGATTCCTTTGAAGTGTTTGAAGTCTGATGCCAGCTGCAAGCAAACCAGCATGAGTGCGGAGAGAGGCTCACAGGCTGCCAAATGGTGTGCGATGTGAACTCGCCCGCACACTTGCACTGTAGGTATTCCGCCTGGAAAGCCTTTGGCTTAGGTGAGACCTAAAAAGGGAGAGCGTGCATGACAGGGTTGGTCTGCCCTGGGGCCCACCAAACAGTCAGTACCCACAACAGTGGGCAAGCCACTACCCCCCTGTCCTCGAGCAGGCCCGCCCACCAACCCGCCCCCAACCAGGCACCAGGCACTTCTGCTTTCTCGCAGTCCGAGAAGCAGAAACATAAAATGGTAGTTTTACCATTTTATGTTTCTGCTTCTAGCACTGCGAGAAAGCAGTGAGACGATGCCCCCACACCCCTATGGAGGAGCCACCACTGTGTTTAGTTCATTCTTTGTTACAAATGCAGGCTGACCTCGCATGTAGGTGAAGCGATCTTATGTGTGGGTGTAGGTCACACCTGTATCTCAGGTGTAAGTGCAGACTAGTATCTATTGAGAGAGACCAGGCACAGACTTGGTGTGTGAGTGACCACTGGGCTCTGATCTGAGGCATAAGCACAGCCTTTTGCACAGTGTTTGCACTAATCTCAGATGGCACTGAAGGCCTGACTCGAAACTTAGATGTAAGTTCAAGATGCTCTCGTATCTAAGGTGTAAGTGCATACCAGTCTCTACTCTGAGGTGTAAATGCCAGTCTAGTTCAGATCTCAGGTGTAAATGCAGTCTAATTTCTAATCGTAGGTGTAAATGCAGAGAGGGCTCGGCTCTCAGGTGTAAGGACCTAATGGGCTCAGAGCCTAGGTGTAAATGCAGGCTGGGCTTGCATCTCAGGTGTACGTTCCAACTGAACTCTGCTATGAGGTGATAGCGCACACCTGACACTAATATCAGGTGTAAGAGCTGGACAACTACTGGTTCTATTCTAAGCACATTGCCAAGTGCTGTAACTAATCACTACCTATGAGATTGTGTCACAAAAAAGCCCATCTTCCCTTTCAGCATGCAGTCCCAGAGCAGCAGATCTTGGGCAGGAGTGTAATGCAGACCCTTGCAACCCCTGTGACGCAGACGGCCCCCAACTCCTTAGGGGACCACCACATTTTCAGGAGGGGGGAATTCAGCCCAAGATACATTTCTATCTGTGAGTAATTGGTAACTTAAGCTCCCCCCATAGCATTCTGCAGTGGGTTCTCATCATTATGCATTACACCACTGATCTTGGGGTAGAGCTTTCAAGCCCACATGTCCAGGGAACATGTGGACATCCAGGTGCTTGTGTAGTTGCATACCCTTTCTTTAAAAACATACCTTTCTCTTCTGTGTCTTCTGACACATAAGCAACGATGACACCTGGTGGTAATTCAGAGGATAACAATGGTACAGGTGGGACAAGGAATTCCACCGTACCTCTTCTGGCCAGCAGGTGTCAGGTTCTCACATTACACTTTAGGAAAAAATAACTGGTCTCAACTTTACTGTGTAAACATATCGTCTTTATGGACAGAGGGAAGGTGTTTGGCTATAGCAGGAGACAACACAATAACACATATAATTCAAATATGATTTAAATTATATTTCCTTTTTCATGTCAATGTTTTTTTTTGGGCTAGATCCTTTCCTAGGTTTTGATCCTTGATCATGATGGGTAATTCTATATAAAATGGATTATGCCAAGGCATGCCCGCGGAAGCCCTTTTCAGGGATGATCCATCCAGAAACTATGGGTTGTATAGGAGACGGTGACTAGGTTGGATTTCCAACTCTGAAAATCTCACCATGCACCTGAGACCTGGCCCAGAATTCACTTGCTTCCCTATGGATACTTGTTGCAATCTTCATCCATGTTTTTTTTTTCTTTCTATTTTCAGGTTTATTTCCTTGTACATTAATTGACTATTAATCAGGTTTTACTTCCTTACAACAGACTCATAATTATCTAAATATATTTGTGTTGTCAGCATTGCCATTTACCAAATAACAAAAAGCATCAGCAACAACTCAATAAAAAAGTGGTTAAAAGAAATCTCTCAAAAAGTAACAATTCTCTACCAGTCCCCAATGTTGACCTCTTTCGTATAGGGCTGGTTTGTTGCTGAACTTTTCATTGTGTCTTGTCTATGTGTCAGGAATCAAGTTAATACCATTTCTCTGGTAAAGAGTAGGTACAAGAGACATAGAGTCCTAGTAAAACCCTCTTGTGTCAATCTGTGGATTTATAGTGGTAGGGGAAAAGACATGGTACAGGATGGCCACCAAGTTTGCATGACATTCTGTAGATAATAGGAAGGGATTGTGTAATCTCGCGATGTTCGTGATTTCAAGTCGCGAGAGTGCGCACTTCAATTTGAATCCGTAAGAAGAAGACTTGTTTTGAAGACGCTCCCCCTTATCTGCTTTTAGCAGGGAAGCGTATCGCTTTCGTAGTACCCTAGTTGTTGGGAGACATCCTCTCTCTTTCCTAGGTTTATGGAATGATCCTCCAGCCCCCCTTTTCAATCTATTTAATTCCCCTAAGTAATCCTGTGAGGACGAGGGTCCGGAATTTCCGTTCACCGAAGTTTCTCTGGGTAGGTGAATAAACTTACAGATTCCTTATTGCCGTCTCGGCGAATTTCAGTTGAGCTCTTTTGAGTCTGCAGCTTCCGGAGCACAAGAAGGTGTGATGCAGAGTACCAGCACTTGTGGGTATGAGAAGCCCATCCCCAAGCTTCGAGCTCATCATTCCAGCAGTCAAGTAAGCCAGTCATTTCCAGTGTTTAAAACATCGTATTGCGGAGTGATCTTCAAGCGACTAGAGGGGGGACTAGATAAGCGCCACCAGTTCTGTGCTTCCAACCCTGTGCCTTTTTGTGCGTTCCTTCCTTGAAGCAAAACTGTTTGGATCCAAGCCAGATCATCACTAACCTACATATTAACAGTGATAAAATAGGAGGAGGAGCTTCGCGCGCACCCAAGATGGTCGCGTGAGCACAAGGCTCCCAGACCCTCGCCACCTCCATCGACTATCCTGTACTTTATCCTGGTTCTGACGACGGGTGTTTATTGGCACGGTTCTACTGCTCATTTATTTGTTTCAATGAACTTTTTTGGACTTCGGGGTCCAGAGCTACAGACTGTTGCAGTTTTCTGGCCTGCTCCATGGTGACGCCCCGCGCTATCTTGTCTCGCTTGCCGTCCAGTAAGTGAACAACAGCGGACTGCTAGACTTGCGTGGGCTGGCGCTCGCTTTCGGTTTCGATTTCTGTCCGGAGCTTAACCAGACCTTGACGGCTCCGTGGACGGCCAGACGCTCCTACGCCCTTGATCTCTCCGCTTCTACTGCCGAACCGTGACGGCGTCCAGATCTGAGACTGGCACCATCTTCGCCCTCTTGGTTTTACATTTGCCACCGCAGTCACCATTTTCACCCGTCAACAGGCGACCCGCACGGGTCTAGGATTCAAGATGGCCACCAAGCCTGAGAGTGGGAAGCGCGGGCCTAAACCGGGCGCTCGAGGGGGTGCTCCGCAAACGAACATTATGGACCGGTACACTCTAGCTAAGGGATCGCCGGGAGCGGCGGCTAAATCCTCGACGACACTGCTGGAGGACTCATCGATTGAGGACGAGCCCTCGCTGAGAGATCTCATGGGTGCCATCACCGGCATGAAGGCCTCACTGGGGCAACAATATGAGACCTTGACTCTCAAATTGGACACGGTGGCGATTGATGTCAACCTGATCAGGGCGGACTTGGCAAAGACGAATGAAAAGGTCAAATCCCTAGATCTTAAGGCCTCTAGCCTGGTCACCGACGTAGCCGACTTACAGGCTGAAGTCGGAAATCTGAGGAAAGCCAATGATTATTACTCTGGGCGCCTAGAGGACTATGAAAGCCGTGCCAGGCGCAATAACATCCGCCTGATCGGGGTCCCGGAATCATCGACTGCTGCTTCGACGGACCTATTGGTGGAAGACCTGGTGCTGAATTACTTGGCGCCTAAGGGTCTCAGCAAGTTTTTCGCTGTCGAACGTGCGCATAGGATCCCCGGCGGCACACCTAAATCGGGTGCTAACCCTCGACCCATCATTGCGAGGATCTTTCATTTCCGGGACAGAGACGCTATCCTGCAGGCCTCGCGGCAATCTGGTCCCATTGCCTTTGAGAACTCTACTGTCAGCTTCTATCCGGACTTCACACAACAGGTCCAGAAACAGAGGCTGGGGTTTCAAGGGGTCAAGAAGAGACTCCGGGAAAGATCTATGAAGTATGCTATGCTCTTTCCGGCCCGCTTGCGGGTGGTACATAGGGATCGTACTTTCTTCTTCGACCATCCTGGGGTCGTGAGTGACTGGCTTGACACGCTGCCTACGGATCCTGAACCTTTTGAGGACTCTGGCAAGTCGGATCGGGCGGAAGGTGGCCCGACGGAGCAGGAGTAGCTGTTGACTTTGGCCCCGTGCCCTTCCCGTTGGTTTTGAACTGTGCTATGCTGTGTTCTTAATGTTTGCAAGTAATAGTCTTTTTGGGGGTGGGTGGGGGGCGAACGGGTCCTTTCTTCTCCTGGGTTTCTTATCGTAGATTAGTTGGGTGGTTGGGCGACAGGCACACTGCAAGTTTATGGGGCTCTTTGGTCTTCAGCAGGGGTGCGGGGCGGGGGGTATAGTTGTTTCGACAATGTTGGGGGACTTGGGTTGTTTGTTTGACTTTTATCTTTACTTGCAAGGCGAGGGAAAGGCGCACTCCTGTTATTTGCGGTTGCTCTGGGTGTGGGGCGGGGGAGGGGCTGAACGCAGGGATGGGGGGTAGGGGACTTCGATTATTGTGTTGGAACGTAAACGGGTTGGGGGATGGGATTAAGAGGAGGGTGGTGTTGCAATTGCTGAAACGTTTGACTCCAGATGTTGTTTTACTGCAGGAGACTCACTTGCTCGGCAACAAGTGCTACGCTTTGAATAGGCGTGGTTATCGCCTTGTGGCGCACTCGGGTTTCACTTCGGGATCTAGGGGGGCGGGCATTCTGGTTCAGACCTCCCTCCCCTTGGCCATTGATGATGTCATACTGGATAATAAGGGACGTTATGCTGCCATTGTGGGACGCTGGGAGGGAAAGGTTCTTATTCTGATTTCTGTGTACGTGCCCCCGGGCCTCCAGGCCACCACATTTGCTGATCTGAGTGGGCTTATCCTGGGTCTCCCCGAGGGTCTGCTTCTGGTTGGGGGTGACTTTAATGCGGTGGTCTCGGGGATGCGTGATCGTCACCCTCCCAGGGAACTGCCGAGGGCCCAGACTTGGTTGAGTGACTTCCTGGATACCCTGGGGCTCACCGATTGCTGGCGGTTGCTTCACCCGGGCCAGTTGCAATATACCTATCACTCTGGTGCTCATGGTAGTCTCTCGAGATTAGATCATGTATTACTGCCCTCAGCTCATGCATCCCTCATACGAGAAGTTAAACATCTGGCACGGGGTATCTCGGACCATTCTCCGCTTTGGTTGGTGGTTGATGCACGGCAGGGTTCGGCGGGCCGAGTGGCTCCGATCAATCCCTGGTATTTGAAGGACCCCAGGGTCAAGGATGAGCTGGTTAAAGCGCACGATTGTTATTTCGAGGAAAATGTGGGCTCTGTTTCCTCCCCTAGTTCACTTTGGGAGGCTTACAAAACAGTCATTCGTGGCCAGGCCCTCTCACTGATTGGTGGCGTGAAGCTGGCCAACCGCGCTGAGATGGTTCGACTTGAAGGGGAGGTTACGGCCCTGGAGGAGTGCTTGGAATCTGGGGTCACCGCTGAGGGGTTACATCTACTGGAGTTGAAACGACATGAATACAGAGCTCTGGTCACTGAAGCCGCTAAGGAAATGGGAAGAGAACAGCAGGGACGCCTGTATGATGTTGGTGATAAGGCTGGGAAATGGCTTGCTTGGTTAGATAAGAGAGAGAATGCTAGTCGTGTCGTCCCTGTGATTGTTGCGGAGAATGGAGAGAGTTGTGCAGACCCTGTTGATATTGTTGCATGTTTTGCCGATTATTTCCGCGAGGTGTACTCCCAGGTGTCTGATCGATCGGAGCAGGATTCCCACTTGCTACTGCGTGATATTGCACTTCCCCGATTGTCTGATATTGATAGAGATGCTCTGGATGCTCCGCCTGCTGTGGACGAGATTGCCGCTGCTGTCCGCTCGGTCCGATCCGGCAAGGCCTCGGGCCCTAATGGGCTCCCCATTGAGCTTTATAAACTGCGCCCGGATTCGCTAGCTCCTCATCTGCGCTCTATGTTTCTTGAGTCTTTGGAGGTGGGTTCTCTCCCGCCAGACCAGAGACTGGCTACCATTGTTGTCATCCACAAGGATGGTAAACCTCGGGATCGTTGTGCCTCTTTTCGACCCATTTCGTTGATTAATGCGGAACCTAAAATCCTAGCCAGGCTGCTGGCTACACGTTTGGCGACCGTCATTGGGGACCTGGTTCACCCTGATCAATCCGGCTTTATACCGCATCGTAACACGGCGCTTAACCTCCGAAGGTTGCATGGGGTCCTGGCACGGGCCGAGACGCTGCGTGAGCCCGCCATCTTGGCGTCCTTGGACGCTACGATGGCGTTTGATACGATAGAATGGCCATATTTGTGGGCGGTTCTTGCTAAGTTTGGTTTCGGTTCGGAGTTCGTTCGGTGGGTCAAATTGCTTTATGCCGGTCCTATGGCTCAGGTGGTGGTCAATGGTCGGGTCTCTGCGCCCTTTGCACTGAGCAGAGGGACGCGACAGGGCTGCCCCCTGTCCCCCTTGTTGTTTGCTCTCGCTTTGGAACCGCTGGCGGCCTGGTTGAGGTGGGAACCGTCCCTGAAGGGCATTAGATGGAATTCGGGGTTTGGGGACCGTGTATCTCTCTACGCTGATGATATTTTGCTGTATCTTACGTCACCCCGTAAATCCCTCATTGTGCTGTTTGATGTCCTAACATCCTTCCGCAAAAACTCAGGTCTTGTCATCAACTGGTCTAAGTCCTGTATATATGTCCTGTCGGGTGCCGCCCCCCCTCTGCCGAGTGGTTGTCCTATCGCGATTGTGAACGATGGTTTTAAATATCTAGGCATTTTTATCACGCTGAGCCCTACGCTGCGGTATGACCGTAACTTGCTGCCCCCTCTTCAGCGCCTTCGGGCGGATGTGGTCGCCTGGGGGAAACTTCCTCTCTCTCCCCTGGGTAGAGCGGCATTGTTTAAGATGATGTCGCTGCCCCGCTTCCTTTACGCATTGCAAAACACGCTTGACGTTGTCCCGGCTGCATACTTCCGTGAGGTTGAGAGTTTACAGAGGCAACTGGTGTGGGGGGGTAGGCCCCGGATCGCTATTGCTAAATTGTCGCCCCCGTGGTACGACGGTGGAATTGCTCTGCCTGATATCCGTCGCTATTATTGGGCGTCTCAACTAGGGGCTATAAATCACTGCATGTATGGCCCTTTGCCGAATCCGGCCTTTGAGATGGACAAATGGTTGTTACCGGGGGGCGACTACAACAGAGCCCTCTACTCGAAACTCACCCCTCGCAACGTTACGGGCCCCACTAGGACGGCCGTCCAGGTGTGGCGACATGCTTCCATGGCGCTGGGGTGGAATGATAAACTGACTCGTGCCACACCACTGTATGCGTCTGATAGACTTGGCTCACTCTGGCAGTCGAAGGGGTTTGATAGGTGGGACTTGATCGGTATCAGCAGGATTGATGATGTTTGGACTAAGGGGAGAATGAGGACGTTTGAGGAATTGAAAACCGAGTTCACTTTGAGCGACCGCAAATTTTTTCGCTATGTGCAGGTCCGTCACGCTGTGCTCTCGATCTTCCCTACGGGGGTGGAGATTCCGGAGTCGTCCCCACTTGAGGACAGGGTACTAGACGGACATGTTCCTGATAGTACGATTTCGCTTATTTATAAAAAATTAATCAACTCCAGGTCTGATCTCCTGTCTCGCCTCAGGGAGGTCTGGACGGGCGATGGGCTGGAGCTAGACGACGAGGACTGGCAGGCGGCGATCTCCTCCCCTAAAGAGGTAGCCATCCAGGCGCGCCTTAGATTTGTGCAATTAAAAATCCTGCATCGAGTGTATGTCACTGGTCCCCGTTTGGTACATATGGGCTTTTCTGTGGATGGTTTGTGTCGGCGTGGATGCGGTCTCCTAGGTACCTTTTTACATATCATCTGGGAGTGCCCTGAGATAGTGCGATTCTGGACCCGTGTGCACGAGGTGATGAGTGAGGTTAGGGGGGTGCGATCAATGCCGGAGGCTAGGAGATGTCTGCTGAACGTATGGGAACCGAATGATTACTCTGTGTCGCAGCTTCGGTGGGTGACCTTGGGTAATATGATTGCCAAAAGGGACATTGCGCAACTGTGGGGTGCTCAGGGGCCGCCCGGGATTCAGAAATGGAAACAAAACATGGATTGGTGCATGTTCAGAGAAAAAACTGTGTATATTTCTCGAGGTACCCCCCGAAAATGGGGGAAGATATGGACTCAGTGGAACACTTACCGTGGCGATATATGTGCCCCTCCTCTTCCTGACCCAGATGTTGCACCAACGTCCCCGTAACCCGTGGTTTCCTTCACGTACTATTGTCTATTGATTGCAATTTGTTCTTCTGCCCCCCCCTGTACATCTCTTTCTCGATTGAACGAACGCTCTTTGGACTATCCTTCCCGCCCCAGTACCGTGTACTGCAACGCTGTGTATATTGATGTCTCTTTTTCTTTCCTTGCAAGGTGTTTGTGTTTGTGTTATAAAATCAATAAAAAGTTTTCACAAAAAAAAACAGTGATAAAATAAACTATTTCCAGTGAGAGACATTGACACTAAAGAAATGAGTTTACCTCATGCTAACTACAGTATGAACTGAAATACTGTAGTTACTTACAACTTACTTTAATAGAAGAGAAGCAAATCTCCTTCCACACCTGGTAGGAAAGAGTATACCTTTCGACAGCCATAATTGTGAGCAGTGAAGTTTAAGTGTGGTTTTACATTGGCTTGTATTCCCCTTTGTGCATTAGGTACTCCCAGCTCCAGAAACTATATTGCTGATATTACCACTCACTATAATAGAAGAGAAGCAAATGCTCCTTCCACACCTGGTAGGGAAGAGCATAACACGAGTCACCTATAATGGTTTGTAGGGAAGGCAAAGTGTAGTTTTACTGTGACTTTGTATCTCCCTTTGTGCATTAGGAACTCTCAGCTGCAGACAAGTTTACATAGTCGGAAGAATGAAGACTCCATAGAAGAAGTAAGAGAGAGTGCAGGTCAAAGTCAGAGCAGTCTCTTCTCTGTCCCCATCCCCTTTCTCCCTTTTTGGAGCAGCCGCATTGAAAGGCGGTGTGTTCCGGAGAGCGGGCATTGGGAAGTAGCTTAATTCTGCTTCTGTGGAGAACAAGGTACTTGACACTATGCCAAGCATTTCATTCTAACATGCCATGCATGTGCACAAGGAAAAGCTTCTCATCAGGCTACTACAGGATTACTAAACCCTTTAACCACCCCCCCTAGTCCATGGCATACTGTTTCTATGGATTTCATTGTTGACTTGCCTAAGACTTCACAAAGAAATACAACTCTTGTTATCGCTGTGGATCTACTGACCAAGATGTTACATTTTATTCCTTGAAGGCAATCCCTACATCCAAACACTTGTCTTCCTTCTTTGTACAACATACAGTCCGATTACATAGTCTACCCTCTGTTCTGGTGTCATACCGGGGATCCCAATCGTTCTCTCACTTTTGGAAAGGGATGGGTGCCTTATTGCAGATTGACATCAGGTATTCCTCTGGCCATCACCCTCAAACAGATGGTTGGACCGAAAGAGTAAATCAATGTTTATAGCAATATCTAAGATGTCAGCGTTTGCATTCTACATCAGATTGGGACACATTCATATGGATAGCTGAATTTTCTTATAATAACAGCTGTCACTGTTCCATTAACTACTCTCCCTTTTATTGCAATGATGGCTTTCACCCCAGATTCATGCTGTTACCTCTTCCTCCCTCTCATCCTGCTCCTGCTGTTCTTGACTTTGTGAAACGTCTGCATAACATACAGAAGGTAGCTACAGAGAACCTAGAGAGAGCCAAGTCTGTAAATAAGGAAAAGGCAGAAATCCGTTGATGGGTGGAACCTACATATGAAGTATGGTTAACTACCAGAAACATTACCATGAAGGGATCCTGTAAATTCAAACTTCGTTTTATTGGCCCTTACAAAATATGTAAAATTATCAATCCTGTTGCAATGAAATTAGACCTCCCTGCTACAATGAAGATACACCCTGTTTCCATGTCTCCTCATTAAATCCGGTAGTGGCTGGTATGAATATACCTACCCATCCGGCTCCAGTGGTAATTGATAATGAACTTGAATATGAGTTCCAGGCTATCATTGATTCAAGGAGGGGGAGACGCAGGTTACAATACCTCATACATTGGAAAAGTTATTGTGTTGAGGATCGCACTTGGAAGCCAGAAAGTCATGTGCCCGGCCCTCGCTTGTTACGTCTCTTTCATTAAAGCTATCCAGAGAAACCTAAGCCTCTGGGAGGGATAGGGGGGGGGTTGTACTGTCAGGATTGCAGGTCCTGCTACGTCATGTACAGGGGCACCGGCAAAGGAGAATAAAACTCCTCTGATCCCATACTGGAAGGCTTCACATTCTATTGTCCGAGATCCTTTCCATTTGCTTCTCAGTTACTCACCTGTAGTCCTTCCGGATCTTCGTCGGGATCCGGTTGTTCCTTTCCTGCTTTCATTGCGTCTCCTGCCCGCGTCATCCTGGCTCCACGTCTCGATCTCCCGGCAGGTTCCTGGCATTCCTGTTTGTCGGCTATTGCAGCACCTGCCCCTAGCTTCTTGAATTAACGTCTGTATTGCCATCTGGAAGCTTCTCCATTCCTGCAAAGAGAAAAGACAAGAGAAACCAGTAATCCGTTATTTATGCTAACATAGTGTAATGAGCTGCCAAAGATTACAGTAATAACTATGTTTTGACACTTATCTACTTTGGACCCTTCTCCTTGGAGATCTGGTCCTTTCCTTTTCCTTATTTTAATTGAACAAGCTCATCCCTGTAAAATAAAGGAATTCCATATTACTTCTTCCTAAAGTTAAGGAGGCACTTAGAATAGCCCGTATACTGAGTATGTTTTTACGCTGTGTTAGCAAGCTGCTAAGGATTTCGTTTTTTCCTCAGAGTTTCTGTTATCATGGGCTAATCCTAGAAGTACATAGGTGGGTGCCATTGCTTTTCTTTTATTTTCCTTTTCACTACGTTGGTGTTTAACCCTCCTGACGCCTTTCCTTTACTTTTCTGTAGACAAAGTTTGTAGAACCCACTTGAATAACCTGTCAATAACTAGTGGAAGAAGGGAACTATTCAGGTACTTTAGAGTGATACACCTTACCTCAATACTATTATTTAAGTCAACATTTCTTCACATACTCACCCATTCGGTTTCTTTTTTGGTAGGGATTTCTCCTGGCTGCTTGGTCCTGTCCGTGAGTGGGAAACGTCGTGGGACAATTTCATCTTCCTTCCCTGTTTTCCCTTCTTCCCCTAGTTTACTGTTGTTGCTTTGACTCAGTTGGTACAATAGTGAACCGGGGAAGTTGGGACTTTTCGGCTTGCATGGCGTTCCTGCAGAAACGAAAGTAAGAGTCTGACAGTTGGAAGCGTAGGGATAAAATCTATTATTCCCATTCCAGTGAGTGCAAGTGTTGAATAGCGAAGGGGTAAACATTACTATTCCCACTCCAATGAGTGCAACAGTAGGGAAAGTGTTAGATAGAGGAGGGCAAACATTACTATTCCCACTCCAGTGAGTGCAACAGTAGGGAAAGTATTGGATAGCGTAGGGGTAAAAATTACTATTTCGACTCCAATGAGTGCAACAGTAGGAAAAGTGTTAGCTAGAGGAAGGGTAAGAATTACTGTTCCCACTCCAGTGAGTGCAACAGTAGGGAAAGTGTTGGATAGTGGAGGGGTAACAATTACTATTCCTACTTCAGTGAGTGCAACAGTAAGGAAAGTGTTGGATAGGGGAGGGGTCAAAATAACTATTCCCAATCCAGTGAGTGCAACAGTAGGAAAAGTGTTGGATAGAATGGGGATAAAACTTACTACTCCCACTCCAGTAAGTGCAACAGTAGAGAAAGGTTTGGATTGCGGAGAGGTCAAATTTACTATTCTCACTCAAGTTAGTTAAAAAACAAGAAAAATATCCTCAACGGAATACATTTTTTAAAAATCAAACAAAAAATATCTAAATATGTTAAAAATAAAAACAGAAATATATGTAATATTAAAAATTAAAAAACAAACATATTATAATGTTAATACATATCACAAATACCTACAATATTATATAAAATGAAATACAAATAAACATTTTCAAACAAATAAATATTTTTATTTAGAAATTATTTATCAAAAAACATGAATTATTACATATATTTGGTCTATGTACTTACTACCCTATAACACCACACAACTCACAACCCACATCGATAAAAAAATGTATTTGCATAATTACCATAATTAATTATCAATTAAACAAATATTAATTACAAAAAAAATTAAAACACATACAATGTAATTAACTTCACACCCTTTACACCTATAATCCCCACAACCCACACCTAAAATTAAACTGTAAATAAATGAATTACACAGCTAAAAAGTTTTTAATTGTATACCTAATAGTATGTAACAACTAATTATAAAGTATATCAAATTAGTGTACCCCCCACCCTTCACCCCTATAAACTCAAAACCCACACTCAAAAAATAATTACACAATTACACAAATTAATTGTCAATTAATTAATTAACATTCATTATCAACTAATCAATGATTATTTAAAAATAAAGTACTTTCCACCCTTTGCCCCTAAAAACCCCACAAGCCACACCTAAAATTAATTACACAATTACCATAATTAATTGTCAATTATTTAACAACCAGTTTTTAATTAAAAAGAAATTACTTCCTACCCTTTACCTCTATAAACCCCACAACCTGCACCTAAATTAATTACACAAATGCCATAATTAATTGTCAATTAATTAACTAATATTAATTAACTAATTAATTAATAAAAAATTACTTTCCCACCCTTTACCCCATACACCCCACATAACGCACCTAAGCAATGTACCCTAAAAAATGTAAAACACAATTAACATGATAAAATCTCAATTTAAAAATATTAATAAATAAAATATATTCATTAATGTATTATAATTAAATTACTTCCCACCCAATTCCCCTATAAACCCACAACCGCACCGAACTAAAAAACTCAAAATGTAATTAAAATAAAATTAATAACTACTAAAACTTTAACACAGATATTAAAACAACACTTATACAAAATATACATCACATACATTTAAAATATATACTAAAATACATAACACTAATTAAAAAATCGATATTTGAAACAACTATATTTTTGCAAACGATATTAATGACTTCCATATTTTTTAAATCGATATTTCTTACCTTAAAGTCGATATTCTTGACCACGATATTCTTGCTGTCAATATTTCTGTCGCAATATTTAAAACTCGATATTTGTGTAAGTTGACATTTCCAACTCACCCTGCCCCCACACTTAGTGACCTTCCACCTCTATTGTACGTAGGATCACAGTTCCCATACTTCTTTAGCCACTTCGAACCCCGCTTAAAAGTCATAAGTCAACAGAGGGCAGGGCCCTGAGCTGCCCCGAGTAGGTGGTAGGAACATTAGGACAAAGCTGCTCTACACAGCCCACGATGGAAAACTGCAGTGTTCAGCAGCACTACTCCTGACCTACACACTGGGGATATGGGTTTCACCCGAACAATCTTATGTTAGCGAAGTGTTACTGTTAGTCAGACACCTTCAAATATTGGGGTGAAGAGATAGAGTGCAAGCCAGTCAAGCTGCCACTTTACGCCAGTTTGCGGTGTCAGTTTGCACAGGGATCCAAACAGAGAGGCTCACGGTCTGTTATGTCATTCCTTCCAGCACAAGGGCTTTGAGGACAGCATATTGAGCTGTTCATTGGATCTCACTGACTTCAGTCCTCAGAACTGCGGTCAGTGAGATAAAAACTGCCACCTTCAGAATTACAGTGATCAAATGAAACTGTGTAATCTGAAGGGTGTTGGGGGTCCCAGGCAAGACATAATATGGGGGCCTCTGTACGGAACAAAATTAATTTTCTTTTTATCCATTTACTAATTCAAGCCTGCATGATGGCAAAGTATACAAAATTATATGTTCAAGTTTAATAGGTTCACAAAAATAGTTGAACTATGTATTGCCAGGACCCTAAAAACCGTTAAGCTGGCAGTCCCAGGCAGATGCAGGCAGCGAGGGAGGGAGGCTCAGACTAGACAGAGGTCCAATAGAGAGAAGCAGGTTCACTTTCTTAAGAGGGCCCCCTTGAGATGTGGGGCCCCTGGGCAATTGCCCACTTTTCTCACACCTTAAAACGTTTCTGAAATGAAATGTCAACACTAAGTGAAGCCTCTTCACCTCGATGCCTGCTCCCCACTTAAAACTGTCGGTGCTGCTCTAGTTAGGCTAAATCGCCCTGCTGAGAAACGGCAGTACTGTCCCATGCACACCAAAGCTGCCCAGCTGAGAAGCATTGGTCCTGTACCATTCGAAGCATGGCAGCCTTAAGGAGAAGGGCACCTGCTGTCTGGTTCAAAGCATAGCAGCCAGAGAAGCTTCATTAGTGCTGTCCCATTCAGTGAGTGCAGCCCTGCTGAGTAGCACCTGCTGTCTTGTTCAAAGCATAGCAGCCAGAGAAGCTTCATTAGTACTGTCACATTCAGTGAGTGCAGCCCTGCTGAGTAGCACCGGTAGTGTCCCATTTAAAGCATAGCAGCCAGAGAAGCTCCATTAGTACTGTCCCATTCAGTGAGTGCAGCCCTGCTGAGGAGCACCGGTACTGTCCCATTCAAAGCATAGCAGCCAGAGAAGCTTCATTAGTACTGTCCCATTCAGTGAGTGCAGCCCTCCTGAGTAGCACCGGTAGTGTCCCATTCAAAGCATAGCAGCCAGAGAAGCTCCGTTAGTACTGTCCCATTCAGTGAGTGCATCCTGCTGAGAAGCACCGGTAGTGTCCCATTTAAAGCATAGCAGCCAGAGAAGCTTCATTAGTACTGTCCCATTTAGTGAGTGCAGCCCTACTGAGTAGCACCGGTAGTGTCCCATTCAAAGCATAGCAGCCAGAGAAGCTCAGTTAGTACTGTCCCATTCAGTGAGTGCAGCCCTCCTGAGTAGCACCGGTAGTGTCCCATTCAAAGCATAGCAGCCAGAGAAGCTCCGTTAGTACTGTCCCATTCAGTGAGTCCATCCTGCTGAGTAGCACCGGTAGTGTCCCATTTAAAACATAGCAGCCAGAGAAGCTTCATTAGTACTGTCCCATTTAGTGAGTGCAGCCCTGCTGAGTAGCACCGGTAGTGTCACATTTAAAGCATAGCAGCCAGAGACGCTTCATTAGTACTGTCCCATTTAGTGAGTGCAGCCCTGCTGAGTAGCACCGGTAGTGTCCCATTCAAAGCATAGCAGCCAGAGAAGCTCCGTTAATACTGTCCCATTCAGTGAGGGCAGCCCTCCTGAGTAGCACCGGTAGTGTCCCATTGAAAGCATAGCAGCCAGAGAAGCTTCATTAGTACTGTCCCATTTAGTGAGTGCAGCCCTGCTGAGTAGCACCGGTAGTGTCCCATTCAAAGCATAGCAGCCAGAGAAGCTCCGTTAGTACTGTCCCATTTAGTGAGTGCAGCCCTGCTGAGCAGCACCGGTACTGTCCCATTCAAAGCATAGCAGCCAGAGACGCTTGATTAGTACTGTCCCATTTAGTGAGTGCAGCCCTGCTGAGTAGCACCGGTAGTGTCCCATTCAAAGCATAGCAGCCAGAGAAGCTCCGTTAATACTGTCCCATTTAGTGAGTGCAGCCCTGCTGAGTAGCACCGGTAGTGTCCCATTCAAAGCATAGCAGCCAGAGAAGCTCCGTTAGTACTGTCCCATTTAGTGAGTGCAGCCCTCCTGAGTAGCACCGGTAGTATCCCATTTAAAGCATAGCAGCCAGAGAAGCTCCGTTAGTACTGTCCCATTCAGTGAGTGCAGCCCTCCAGAGTAGCACCGGTAGTATCCCATTCAAAGCATAGCAGCCAGAGAAGCTCCATTAGTACTGTCCCATTCAGTGAGTTCAGCCCTCCTGAGTAGCACCGGTAGTGTCCCATTCAAAGCATAGCAGCCAGAGAAGCTTCGTTAGTACTGTCCCATTCAGTGAGTGCAGCCCTGCTGAGTAGCACCTGCTGTCTTGTTCAAAGCATAGCAGCCAGAGAAGCTTCATTAGTACTGTCCCATTCAGTGAGTGCAGCCCTGCTGAGTAGCACCGGTAGTGTCCCATTTAAAGCATAGCAGCCAGAGAAGCTTCATTAGTACTGTCCCATTTAGTGAGTGCAGCCCTGCTGAGTAGCACCGGTAGTGTCCCACTCAAAGCATAGCAGCCAGAGAAGCTCCATTAGTACTGTCCCATTCAGTGAGTGCAGCCCTGCTGAGGAGCACCGGTACTGTCCCATTCAAAGCATAGCAGCCAGAGAAGCTTCATTAGTACTGTCCCATTCAGTGAGTGCAGCCCTCCTGAGTAGCACCGGTAGTGTCCCATTCAAAGCATAGCAGCCAGAGAAGCTCCGTTAGTACTGTCCCATTCAGTGAGTGCATCCTGCTGAGTAGCAACGGTAGTTTCCCATTTAAAGCATTGCAGCCAGAGAAGCTTCATTAGTACTGTCCCATTTAGTGAGTGCAGCCCTGCTGAGTAGCACCGGTAGTGTCCCATTCAAAGCATAGCAGCCAGAGAAGCTCCGTTAGTACTGTCCCATTCAGTGAGTGCAGCCCTGCTGAGTAGCACCGGTAGAGTCCCATTTAAAGCATAGCAGCCAGAGAAGCTCCATTAATACTGTCCCATTCAGTGAGTGCAGCCCTGATGAGGAGCACCGGTACTGTCCCATTCAAAGCATAGCAGCCAGAGAAGTTTATTAGTAATGTCCCATTTAGTGAGTGCAGCCCTGCTGAGTAGCACCGGTAGTGTCCCATTCAAAGCATAGCAGCCAGAGAAGCTCCGTTAGTACTGTCCCATTGAGTGAGTGCAGCCCTCCTGAGTAGCACCGGTAGTGTCCCATTCAAAGCATAGCAGCCAGAGAAGCTCCGTTAGTACTGTCCCATTCAGTGAGTGCAGCCCTGCTGAGTAGCACCGGTAGTGTCCCATTTAAAGCATAGCAGCCAGAGAAGCTCCGTTAGTACTGTCCCATTCAGTGAGTGCAGCCCTCCAGAGTCGCACCGGTAGTATCCCATTCAAAGCATAGCAGCCAGAGAAGCTCCGTTAGTCCTGTCCCATTCAGTGGGTTAAGCCCTCCTGAGTAGCACCGGTAGTGTCCCATTCAAAGCATAGCAGCCAGAAAAGCTCTGTTAGTACTGTCCCATTCAGTGAGTGCAGCCCTGCTGAGTAGCACCGGTAGTGTCCCATTTAAAGCGTGGCAGTCAGAGAAGCTCGATTAGTACTGTCCCATTCAGTGAGTGCAGCCCTGCTGAGGAGCACCGGTACTGTCCCATTCAAAGCATAGCAGCCAGAGAAGCTTTATTAGTACTGTCCCATTTAGTGAGTGCAGCCCTGCTGAGTAGCACCGGTAGTGTCCCATTCAAAGCATAGCAGCCAGAGAAGCTCTGTTAATCCTGTCCCATTCAGTGAGTGCAGCCCTCCTGAGTAGCACCGGTAGTGTCCCATTCAAAGCATAGCAGCCAGAGTAGCTCGATTAGTACTGTCCCATTCAGTGAGTGCAGCCCTGCAGAGGAGCACCGGTACTGTCCCATTTAAAGCATAGCAGCCAGAGAAGCTCCGTTAGTACTGTCCCATTCAGTGAGTGCAGCCCTGCTGAGTAGCACCGGTAGTGTCCCATTTAAAGCATAGCAGCCAGAGAAGCTTCATTAGTACTGTCCCATTCAGTGAGTGCAGCCCTGCTGAGTAGCACCGGTAGTGTCCCATTTAAAGCATAGCAGCCAGAGAAGCTTCATTAGTACTGTCCCATTTAGTGAGTGCAGCCCTGCTGAGTAGCACCGGTAGTGTCCCATTTAAAGCATAGCAGCCAGAGAAGCTTCATTAGTACTGTCCCATTCAGTGAGTGCAGCCCTGCTGAGTAGCACCGGTAGTGTCCCATTTAAACCTTAGCAGCCAGAGAAGCTTCATTAGTACTGTCCCATTCAGTGAGTGCAGCCCTGCTGAATAGCACCGGTAGTGTCCCATTTAAAGCATAGCAGCCAGAGAAGCTCCACTAGTACTGTCCCATTCAGTGAGTGCAGCCCTGCTGAGGAGCACCGGTACTGTCCCATTCAAAGCATAGCAGCCAGAGAAGCTTCATTAGTACTGTCCCATTTAGTGAGTGCAGCCCTGCTGAGTAGCACCGGTAGTGTCCCATTTAAAGCATAGCAGCCAGAGAAGCTTCATTAGTACTGTCCCATTCAGTGAGTGCAGCCCTGCTGAGTAGCACCGGTAGTGTCCCATTTAAACCTTAGCAGCCAGAGAAGCTTCATTAGTACTGTCCCATTCAGTGAGTGCAGCCCTGCTGAGTAGCACCGGTAGTGTCTCATTTAAACCTTAGCAGCCAGAGAAGCTTCATTAGTACTGTCCCATTTAGTGAGTGCAGCCCTGCTGAATAGCACCGGTAGTGTCCCATTTAAAGCATAGCAGCCAGAGAAGCTCCACTAGTACTGTCCCATTCAGTGAGTGCAGCCCTGCTGAGGAGCACCGGTACTGTCCCATTCAAAACATAGCAGCCAGAGAAGCTTCATTAGTACTGTCCCATTTAGTGAGTGCAGCCCTGCTGAGTAGCACCGGTAGTGTCCCATTTAAAGCATAGCAGCCAGAGAAGCTTCATTAGTACTGTCCCATTCAGTGAGTGCAGCCCTGCTGAGTAGCACCGGTAGTGTCCCATTTAAACCTTAGCAGCCAGAGAAGCTTCATTAGTACTGTCCCATTCAGTGAGTGCAGCCCTGCTGAGTAGCACCGGTAGTGTCCCATTTAAACCTTAGCAGCCAGAGAAGCTTCATTAGTACTGTCCCATTTAGTGAGTGCAGCCCTGCTGAGTAGCACCGGTAGTGTCCCATTTAAACCTTAGCAGCCAGAGAAGCTTCATTAGTACTGTCCCATTTAGTGAGTGCAGCCCTGCTGAATAGCACCGGTAGTGTCCCATTTAAAGCATAGCAGCCAGAGAAGCTCCACTAGTACTGTCCCATTCAGTGAGTGCAGCCCTGCTGAGAAGCATCAGTACTGTCCCATAGAAAGCACCTCAACCCTGACGAGAAGCACTCGAACTGTCCCATTCAAAGTATGGAAGCCTAAAGGAGGAGTACAGGCACTGTCCCATTTGATGCCTGGCAGCCGTAACGAGAGGCGCCAGTACTCTTCCATTCAAAGTCCAGCTTCCGAGCCATGGAGCACCGGTACCTTCCCAGTCAAAGCATGGCACCGAGTGAAGTTCCATTAGTGCTTGTATTCAGTGAGTGGCAGCCCCGCTGAGGAGAGCTAATACAGTGAATTGAAATGAAGACATGGGAAGTACAAAGTTTTCGATCTCGATTTCCCCTTCTCACCAGTTACTTCTTGTAGTAATCCCTGCAGTCCACAAAGTGTTCAGCATCTTGAGGTTCCCTTTTAAATCATTATTTTCACACCCCTTTTCAGTTGTTGCGAAAAACAAAAACATTGCCAACACCTATCCCGTTTGAAAGGGCAAGCAAAAGAGTGCGTTAAATCAGACGTCAATTTTCAGCGCCGACTAGCACTTGGGAGTAATTACTATTACTGACATGCTGGAGGGAACATTTCCAGTCAGTTTGCAAGGAATCACGCATAGAAGTCGGGAAAGTTGGCAACAGGTTACCAAAAACTGAGATGTGTTCCAAACATAGCTTTCTTAATAGAAATATTACAGATCACTAGCCAATTTAGAGATTTTGTTGCCCTTTAGAGATTTTGTTGCCCTGCTACTAAGTATACCTACTAGCACATGTCGCACCCATGTAAATCAGCCCTGCTGCATAGTGCTGGCACTTCCCAGTTGAAAGTACAGCTTGGCCAGTGAAAAAAGTCAACGTTGTTCCTTTAAAATGGGTGAACTCTACTTTAAATGAAGGCTCAGAGTTGGAAACGTCTTCAAATTAACCTGCACTTCCAAAACCTACAGATCTCAGTCGGGTTGTACTGAATACTAATCACAGAATGCTTATTGTAATTTGCAACCAGGATTTCTTGCGAGCAGTATACAACATATGAATTCGTATGTCGGTTCCTAGAATTCAGATGCAGAGTGGGCCATAATCCAGTTTATTGCCAGTGCTTAATTTTTTAAAGAATGCGTGCTGGTACCAACAACTCTGCTCAGAAGCCAGTAGCTGGTGCTATTATATGTTGGTGCACCAAATACCACGGCTGCGTTGTCTGGAATTCATCTCACGCTGTTTTAATCCACTACCAGATTTGCCCCTTTATCTCACCCATGCAGGGTCCTGCTTTCTACCTTCATACATTTTTTTTCTGTTTTTCTCTTTCTCCTTGGTGTTTTCCCTCTCTTGCTCTCAGTAAATGTCTGACGCAGAAAAATAAGAGGTACAAAAGGGGGTGGTCATGGACGGAGCATCTGAATCAATCAAACACTCACACCCAGTCAAAAGATCTGGGTTTAATCCATCACCGTTATTTAGCCCACTCTGCCACCCCAGTTCAGACATGGCTATATGCAAATCAGTCTGACCCTGTGCCTCATGGGAACAGTCCAGCCCGAACTGCCAAGCCATGTCTTCCCTGGACCGGAAACAAGCTTCCGAGGACCGGTTTCTGGCATTCCATCCGTCTTCAGCCCGGCTTGCTTGAATCCAGTGGCAAAGTGAGCAAGGGACTCACGTCTGAGCATACCCTGCCACACTTATGGCGGCCAAAAGCGGTACAAAAGGGGGTGGTGATGGACGGAGCATCTGAATCAATCAAACACTCACACCCAGTCACAATATCTGGGTTTAATCCATCACCGTTCTTAAGCCCACTCTGCCACCCCAGTTCAGACATGGCTATATGCAAATCAGTCTGACCCTGTGCCTCATGGGAACAGTCCAGCCCGAACTGCCAAGCCATGTCTTCCCTGGACCGGAAACAAGCTTCCGAAGACCGGTTTCTGGCATTCCAGCCGTCTTCAGCCCGGCTTGCTTGAATCCGTGGCAAAGTGAGCAAGGGACTCACGTCTGAGCATACCCTGCCACACATATAGCGGCCAAAAGCGGTACAAAAGGGGGTGGTGATGGACGGAGCATCTGAATCAATCAAACACTCACATCCAGTCAAAAGATCTGGGTTTAATCCATCACCGTTCTTTAGCCCACTCTGCCACCCCAGTTCAGACATGGCTATATGCAAATCAGTCTGACCCTGTTCCTCATGGGAACAGTCCAGCCCGAACTGCCAAGCCATGTCTTCCCTTGACCGGAAACAAGCTTCCGAGGACCGGTTTCTGGCATTACAGCCGTCTTCAGCCCGGCTTGCTTGAATCCAGTGGCAAAGTGAGCAAGGGACTCACGTCTGAGCATACCCTGCCACACTTATGGCGGCCCTTTGTACCGCTTTTGGCCGCCATGGGTGTGGCAGGGTATGCTCAGACGTGAGTCCCTTGCTCACTTTGCCACTGGATTCAAGCAAGCCGGGCTGAAGACGGCTGGAATGCCAGAAACCGGTCCTCGGAAGCTTGTTTCCGGTCCAGGGAGGGCATGGCTTGGCAGTTCGGGCTGGACTGTTCCCATGAGGCACAGGGTCAGACTGATTTGCATATAGCCATGTCTGAACTGGGGTGGCAGAGTGGGCTAAAGAACGGTGATGGATTAAACCCAGATCTTTTGACTGGGTGTGAGTGTTTGATTGATTCGGATGCTCCGTCGATCACCACCCCCTTTTGTACCGCTTTTGGCTGCCATGGGTGTGGCTGGGTATGCTCAGACGTGAGTCCCTTGCTCACTTTGCCACTTGATTCAAGCAAGCCGGGCTGAAGACGGCTAGAATGCCAGAAACCGGTCCTCGGAAGCTTGTTTCCGGTTCAGGGAAGGCATGGCTTGGCAGTTCAGGCTGGACTGTTCCCATGAGGCACAGGGTCAGACTGATTTGCATATAGCCATGTCTGAACTGGGGTGGCAGAGTGGGCTAAAGAACGGTGATGGATTAAACCCAGATGTTTTGACTGGGGGTGAGTGTTTGATTGATTCGGATGCTCCGTCCATCACCACCCCCTTTTGTACCGCTTTTGGCCACCATGGGTGTGGCAGGGTATGCTCAGACGTGAGTCCCTTGCTCACTTTGCCACTGGATTCAAGCAAGCCGGGCTGAAGACGGCTGGAATGCCAGAAACCGGTCCTGGGAAGCTTGTTTCCGGTCCAGGGAAGGCATGGCTTGGCAGTTCGGGCTGGACTGTTCCCATGAGGCACAGGGTCAGACTTATTTGCATATAGCCATGTCTGAACTGGGGTGCCAGAGTGGGCTAAAGAACGGTGATGGATTAAACCCAGATCTTTTGACTGGGTGTGAGTGTTTGATTGATTTGGAAGCTCCGTCCATCACCACCCCCTTTTGTAGCGCAGAAAAATTAGAGGCAGTCTTCAAAAAGGAGTGTTTTGGAGGCGTCCACTGGCAACCACGGGGTCTAATTGAGCACTGCCTATTGCATGAATATTGATTAATACAGGTGGCAGATTGCAACACACTCCAGTTAGTGGCCTTTACAGGGATCATGGCCTTCTAGGGTCCGAAGACTAACATGTTTGTGAGTATGCAGCTCATACCCTAGAAGAAAATGGGTCTGTATTAAAAAAAAAAGTACTTTTTATGTTTGAATGTTGGGCTACTGCCTGCCCTCCAACAAACCTTTGAGGTCTCTCCTAGGCAGCGCTTGCGCTGTCTCTTTAAGACATGCTGTATTCAGGTATGGACTTGAAGCTCTGCCCATTTTCCGCCCATCTTTTGAAGTTGCTCCTCTTATTGTCCTTAGTAAATTATGGCTCTTGATTTGTGAATAGGCTTAGCAGTCCCTCCTTAGTACCCCCTTTTGTAACCCCCCATGAGGACTGCACCTGTAGCATGTGTTGTTACTCTGTATGTTTTTTGTTTTTTTTGTGGTGATTTTATGTACATACAGCAAAACAATTGTTATATGGGTTTCCCGCCCCCGAGGATACATATTTAAAGTCTGTGAGCACTATTTTCTTAAATGACTTCTTCCTACAGCAGGCGCCACATGCTCCAGTGCAACAGCCTTTTTTAAGCAGTGCGGTACTCCTCGCTTTATCTTCTGGTTTTTACTTTAACAATGGTGGGTGGGCCATTAACGCTGCTCTCGTTATAATATATTTTTTGGAAAGCAGTGCAGCACGCCGCACTTTATTATTATTCTTTTTTTAAATTCCAGCTTTATGTTATTTTTTCAACAGTGCAAAAGCTTCCTGTTTAAGAATGAAGGCTGTGCATTTCTTTTGTTATGCACGGCTCGCCCACTGGTAACACACACTCAACAATGGTGGCCGTGTGGTCTCCTATGTCACAGCCACGAATCCCCGTCCCGCCCCCAAGCGCCACGCTTTAGGTTCTAGCACTGCGCCCGCTTTCCTATGAACAACAGTGGTGCCAGGTAAGCCACAGATTGTAAATTAAGTTGGTGTGGTACGCTTCATGTTCAAGATTGCTGCTCACACTATAATATATTTTATGGAAAGCAGCGCCACACTTTATTTTATGTTTTTTTTAAAATTCATGCTTTCAAGCATGGCGGACGCGCATTTCTATTGTTATGCATGGCTCCCCCACTGGCAACAAACACTTAACAATGAAGCCTGCGCAGTCTCCCAGGTCACAGGCTTTAGGTTTTAGCACTATGCCCGCTTTGAGGCCCACCAGTAGGGGGGGCACTGACCACAGACACAGGAATGGTGTGATAAAGGCCGCTTTATTGGAATAAGGTGCACCCTGCCTGTTCCCCAACCTTGGCCTGTGCCGAACAAAACTAGGCCTAGCTAAATATGTGAATGCCTGACAACCCCCACCCCACCCCTAAGAGGATCCCCAACATTGCCACATCATACAACATCTTACAACATCCTGTCTGCAACAATACCCCCCATGCCTACCAACTGTAAAATGACCTCAGTGTCCCCCACCACCTACAGAAACAGCCCAGGCCTCCTCAACTACCCCCAACTACCTCCCTTTCTGAACTAGGAGAAGCGCCAAAGAAGAGCGCAGCACCAGCACCTGATCCAGCGACAAACAAGCTGCCCCTCAATACCCCCTATTGATTTGCACCATCATCCAAGAAAACCCCTTCGAGTACTACAAACCCCCCCGCGAAAAAACCCACAAAAAAAACCCTCACTAAGGGGCGGGAAGGCGGGCAAAAACTCGTGCCCCCACTGACCTGATGCCGGCTGCTGTCACTGCACCAAAATGGTGTCCAGTGACACAAGATGTCCGTTTATGAAAACCCCAGCCCAAAAACAGCCCCACTGTAGCCCAAGGAACCTCCCCCAGCCCAACCAGCCCTGATAGCTCTGCTGTGTCTCCGGTGCCCCCTGCCCCCCCTCCCCAACGGCCCCAAAACTACCCGGGGGGGCAAGCCTCCCGTTGGTCGGCTGCCCCCCCAAATCCCCATTCCTATTAACAACACGAACGCCAGTGAAGCCACAGATTGTCATTGAAGCTGGCAGTTTAAAAGACAGTGCTTGGTAAACTGCTCATACATTGTGGCAGAGAAGCATTAGCCAAATATATTTGTTTCCAGGGATTAACAACATTGGGCACGCCACAAGAACCCGTTTAAAGTCCTATATTCCATTCTTACAAAGAGTCATATACATATATCAAGATACTGACTCCCACTTCCCTATATTATTCTATAATTGGAGCTCCGTCAGTCTTTAGGATTAAAAAATCCATGTAAAAGATGGGCTTGGACTGGCAGTAAATAATTCCGCTATTTTGCCATCATTGCTGCATTAGAAACCACTATAAAGTTCACACTTTAAGACGATAACTTCGATCTTCTTTAAAATGTATAGTCCCACTGCTTTTTTAATCATCACTTTAACATTGCTTCTCTAAACTCTATTAACAAATCTTCATGTGATAATTCAACGATTTAAGAATCCCTAATAAGATTTTCAAGAGCAGAATACGCTAGAGAAGGGAATGAAGCCAGCTCACTTTTATCTTTCGGCATATGGTATTATCAACAGCCTTGAACATGTTAAGCCCCAGGTTGAGAGCAGCACCTGGTGCAAGACTTATTTACCTATACCTAACTCAAGTTGGAGAGTGAGCAATGAAAAACTTTTAAGAACAGAACACAATGACTAAAATATTCTACAATACTCTATAAAGAACAACCTTGAAAAAATAATTAATTCTATAGAATATAAAAGAGTTCAGGATTTTTTTGTTACGTAGACCTGAAGCACGTATTTAAATGTTTCTTTACCATTGACTTATAAAAAACTATTTTAGCCATCACCATGACCTTTCAATGATACTTGCATTTTTTGGGGACAAGAACCAAGGTTTTTGAATTCTGCAAAACTTAAATACGTTTAACGGCTTCCTTTTTCTATTTTTTCACTCTCAAACTCCATGGACAATGAGCCTGGTTTTGCCACCTATCATACACTATAGCTATCTTCTTGGAATTCCCCACCATCAACAAGTGATAGTCTGCAAAATCTTGTAAAACAGTTACCCCCAGACTCCAATCTTTTGGATTCAAATACAAAATAACACCAACATCTGCATGTGAGAAATTGGGTTGGTGGTTGACTGGTAGATCTGACATATGTTGGCATGTTTTCCTAAGTCTTTTTGTATTTGACCTCCTGTGTTTGACTATGTGCTGAACTTCGTTTTTGCTTGTTTTAGGACTCTAGGTACTTTATCACTGGTGACCAGTACATGTGCTCTGTGTCTAAAATGTAATGACATTTGGTTTCTCCATGTTAGAAATGGAGTTTCTGGTTGGCTAGGGTATGTACTAAACCCCTTTGCAGCGGGGCTAATTCCCTCGCGGCGCGGAGGGGTGCCGTGCGCGACAACGCCGTGCTTGTGACGAGCTTGGCTCGTCACGCTGCACGATGGTGCTGTGCTCATGATGAGCTGAGCTCATCATGACCACACCCGCTCAATGGAACGCCCAGCACAGCAGGGGAATTATCCCCGCCTGGGTGTTCCGCGGCGGTTATGACGAGCTCAGCTCGTCATGAGCACCGAAAGAGTTAAGCTAGGCAAAACCCACCACTTTAGTCAGGGTAAGGGAATTACACCCCCAAGATAGCCTCTGCTCACCCACTTGGTAGCTTCGAACGAGCAGTCAGGCTTATTCCAGAGGCAATGTGTAAAGCATTTGCGCAACACACCTGTACATCAGTGACACTAAATACATCACAAACGAAACTCCAACCAGTAGTATATAAAAATATCTCATATATTGTAAATAAAGCACATAGAGGCACATGCATTAAGCTCGCATTTTGCGATTTCCAAATAGCGAATTCTACTGATTAGCTATTTAGGAATCGTAAAATGCTGTGCATGTAGGAATCGCAAACAGATGTGCGATTCCTTAACATTACCTAATAGCGATTCAGAAATGACGAATAACTGTTAGGTAATGTGACACCATTCATTCGTATGGGCTTACAGGCCTATAAGAATAAATGGTATTGCATTCGCTAATTAGGATTACCAAATTGGTAATTGCAAATGCAAATTCAAGGGTGCCCGGGGGCCTAAGGCCCCCCTGAAGCACCCCACAAAAAAAGATAAGTGTGCACATGTAAAGCTACGTGGCACTTCGAAAAATGCATTTTTGTGCATGTTTCAAAGCATGCACATTTTACCATCAACTTGAAGTTGATGGTAATTAGCGTTTCCTAAATGCACAGATCGCATTTAGGAAAGGCTACATGTATCGGCATCAGGAAACCGCAGATTGTGATTACTTAAATACATTAACAATTTAAGTAATCGGAAAAAATTGCAATTACCTAAATTGTGAATGCCAAAACCTACATGCATAGGAGAAGGCCTTTTTCCATTCGCAAACAGGCCGATTCTGCAAATCGGCCCATTTGCGAACGGGAAAAGGCTTGATGCATGTGCCCTAAAGACCACAATCATATAAGACATAAATCACTTTGCTAACTAGGCAATTGTTATAACATCACAGTGCAATAAGATAAAGAGTTATAGGTTGCACACGTCACAAAAACATCCCCACTGCCCACATTATGCAGGTCCTGAACTTATATTTGTTTATCGGTCTTAGTGAGGCATACAACAACATGAATCATGACATCAGGACATACAAATTAAGATGTTAGATGCAGAGCTCAAAGCCAGTGAAGACCAATCAATACCTTGATGGACTACCTTGATTGGGACAATAGAACATGGACCTTGGCCCGCAACAGCAGGGGCATAATCCAGTTCCACGCCTTCTTGAACCCAGTTGGATCCCTATGTCCATACTCTCGGGCCCAATCAGCTAACCCATGGGGAACCCTTCCCCTCACCTGCGGACCCCATCTGTGCAGCGCCTAAACTTACTTTGCTCACCAATGTGGCCCAGCAGGCAGACAGTACCCATATTGCCAACACAGTGGTGTGGCCCAGTCCACCCACGGGTTGTGACTCCTGTCCTCCTTCCGGGGGCAACTCTGTCCACCAGCACAGAAAGCCAGAGTGGCCACTGACAGCTGTCAGCAAGAACTCGGGGGCCCCTAGTGGTGTTGACTGCATGTTTGGCTTTGGCATGTTTCGGTGGAATCCCAATGCACTGCTTTCTCCCCTGTTATCTGTCTCCTAGCCCTTCTCCTCTCCACTGCACACTGCATCAGGGGCTCTCCAAGCGACCAGTGGCCGCCGGTTCGGTGGGCTGGTTCGATGTGCACAGCAGGCTTTACTCTCTCCCTGCTCTCTCTAGGTCCGCCTACCTCACAATGAAATCAAAGAGCAGGAAAACAAGTGTAAAGCACTTTTAGGTACCAGAATAAGTAGGAGATACAACACAATAAAAATAGGACTGCAATTTCTAGGAATAATATACATTTTTATCTTTAAAAAGACACTAAAACTAGTAAAATCTGATTAAGGGAAACAAGGTTATGCTTTTGGAAGGTTTTCATAACTCACTGTAACTCACTCAAATGTTTTTATAAATCACTACTTTTCACTTGCAGCAGTAGTCCATGAGCCTTGAATGTGAGGGTTTGCACCAAAGTCAAAGTTACCGGCTTACACTGAAGGAACATGAGTTAGCTGCAGGGGCCAGGAGGGTACCTCTCAAACTTTAACTTGGCACTTTTCAGGTTATTTTTCTCATCAACAGACTCATCGGCGGAGTCCTCTGCAGCGTGGGCCCGGCTTTTGGTTCAGTGTCGACAGACAGATGAGATCCAGAAGTCCAGTGGAAATGTTGGTTTTGCACGGGAGTACAAGGCTACCTATTAACCAGCAAAGTAGTGGTGGTGTATCTGATTATGTACCAAAAACCTTATGTTTTAGCTTTAGGCTCAGAAGTTGCAGTTCTGTGGGGAGAAAGAATACACTTTAGCAATAGCTAAGGGTCCTGTTAAGACAGCTTAACAGGAGGCTAGCCAACTCACCCTTGGAATCCACTCACAGGTCCTTAGCACAAGTGTGGGCAGGTCCAGCCCTTGGGGTTTCTTTCCACTGAGTCGACAGAAGGCAGAGCTCATCCCTTTCTGAAGTCCTGTCTTCATTCAGCAGGCACACTCTTCTTTGTTGCAGCCTTTTGTTCTGAGATCCACAGGTTTAGCAGGTGCAGTTCTTCTTCTGTTCTTTCCAAAGCCAGTAGGGCTCTGAGGCTGGAAGTCAGGGCTGCCAGTTTTATGCCTAATTTGAGTTTGTAGGTGGGGGACTCCTTAACCAATGGGGGCACCATTCTCACAGGGCATCCCTACCCAATTTTAAATCATTTCTTGTGGGGTTGGCACAAAAAATCCCATAGTGCATCTCTCTGCTCAAATCCAAGGTGTTGGGACCCTTCTTCTCCGGGTCAGAGCTATGGGCACAGCCCTGAGGTGTGTCCAGTACAACAAGTCACCCCCACCGCCTAGAAAGCCAGTTCTTCAACAGGCTTTCCCCCTGGAAGACATGCCAGCCTTTCTACTTATTTAATGGAGCTGGCAAACTAAGGTGTAACTTGCATTTGCCTAACAGAGGCATCTGGTTTTTGAAGTTGGGCCATCTGCGACCACAGCCCTCTGGCCATCTTGTCAGAAAGAGGTCGCACCTCCTCCCACCAATAGGTATTTTGTTCCCCTTTCCCTGGAACCATTCACACCTCCTAGCAGAAGAGCAGCAAGTGGCTGTAGTTAATCAAATATGGCTACTAGAACTTTAGGGCAAGAAAGTGGTGAGTTTCTAAAAACACCTTAATCTTAATTGTTCCTTTAAATCATAATTCCGCATCATGCATTAGATTTGGTAGTTCAAAATAAAGATAGCACTTATTTGTTGGGCTACCGTAATCCAATGGGACTACTAGCCATGCTACAGGGAAAATGACAATTGCGAATATTCACTGTCAAGATAAGTAAAACATAAATGAATCCTGTCCTTCTTATTAAGATTTAGCATGCCACCTTATGGACTTCTAAGGTCTTCCCTATTGTAATTATTAAAATCAAAGGATTGGTGTTGGCAAGAGGCTTTATTTTGCCATATCAGGTTGGTTTAACATCGGCTTGGCTAGGCTTCAGTGGCAGACCCAGAGCCATTTGTTCACTCTGGCCAGCGGTGTAGCAAGAGGGGGGTGGGGAGGGGGCGGTCCACCAGGGGCAGCACTAGTCTTGGGGGTGCTCCCGCTCTTAAATGTGGCCGTCTCGGGACGGCTGCCGCAGGAATCGCCAGCAGCACCCCGCTCCTACATATGACTGCCACGAGGCGACCACCACATGGACCGCAACAGGCGGCATCATGTCTAGCTACGCCACTGATTCTCTCACTGCAGTTGTGGCACAATACGTGCTGCAGTCCACTTATCAGCTCTGGTTATACTTTGTACCATATACGTGGGTCTCATCTGCATGTTAAATAAATAGCAATCATGTATTAGCCAATTGCACATACAGTTGAGGGATCAGAGCAAATGGACTAGGTCCTGGTCAGCTGAGCTCAGTGCACTTCAGATTAAACCAAGCAGCATCAGCACAAAAATGTGTGTGTGTGGGGGGTGATCATTCAAATAGTGTATTTTGCTTTCACCTGTAATAACTATCTGAGGGAATCCCTGTGTAGGTCTGCTAGCATCGGTCTTTGCGTATGTAGAACGAAAACAGCACTTGCCTGAAGATTGGCATTATGATGTGGACTTGCCTGGACTGTCTGTCCGTCGCTTCAAAAGCACTGCTCGCTACGTTGTTGTGAACGTATCTAGGACCCTATTTAAATATTCCCAATGTATGCCCTCATGTGGTTATAACAAATCATATCCTTATAAAGGCATAGGAATCATATCCATATGTAGTCATAGCCAATGCAGTCCAAATACGGCAAGGCTACTCCCATAGACTCCTAGAAAGTACAACGCGTTCTTTAAACAAACCAAGCCTCCAGCAGCCCGGGAATTCCCCCCTGCTTCTGTTTTGATTTGTCCAAGAACTCCTGGAGTCCTGAAAGAACTGTAAGTTCTTAGTGACGTCTTATGTCCAACCTTACGTCAAACTCAGCACCTTCCAGGTATAAATATACCAACAGCTGCCCTAGCAAACACACGGTGGTTTGGAGCAGATCAGCTATCTACTTGCCCGACGCCCTGCTGTGGAAAGTGCCGAAGGAAGCCGGCCCTCCCATTGACGCACTGAGAGAGACGCTGTCTTTTCTCCTGCAGAGAAATCCAGCTCCAGCGTTTCCAGTCACCCTTGCGGGTTGCTGGGAGATCGAGTCCTCCTTCATTCTATAAACAAGGTACTGAGCTGATTAGATCCTCAGAGAATTCTTGATTCAGATTCTTGGCCAGACTATCTTAACTTAAACTGCAGCTCACTTACTCCTTCCCACGTACTAGGCTTAGGTTAGGTACACCAGGTAGGCGTATCTTAGAAGCACCAGTTGAGTACGTTTAGTCATGGTTTTATATATGTATATATTTTATCTATTTTAAACACGATATGGCTTAGAAACTGTACCATGCTTTTACAGTATTATTTCATAATACTCCTGTTGGACCGGGCCCTTCTGGCAGGTCCACCCCTGAAGTTTGGCTTGTTATATGTGACCTGGGAATGGTGATTCCCGCTCTGAGTGCGTGTACATGAGAGAAGCCTGCCCTCCCATAGGAATGCATGGGGCATGTGTGTGTCCCCGATAGTTCCGGGTGCGTGGGGGGTACAGGCCCGAGTCTGGTATGTATGGATTCGTGTGATTGAATGCTTCAAGATGATGTATGCGGCTTGTGTGTGGCTAGAAGAGAAGTGCCACTTCTAGACATCGGTGTGTGTGTGCAGTAAGTATGCTGGCGCGTGATTGGCTGAAGTGAGGGAGGGGCTGTGCCTGTATCCTGTCTGGGTCTGGGCTGTCCTCCCACAATGCTGGCTCCACCCACCTGGGGTGCGTCTGGTGTCCTAACCTGGCCAGTAACAAGAAATTCCTGATAACCAGTTCTAGCTGGTTCTCACCCTGCCTGCCCCTTTTGAGACAAAGGGGTCTCATGTATAAAAGGAGGGGGTGCCCTCTTCTCTCTCTCTTCCCTGCTGGTCCTGACTGACTCCTGCCAGGGGCATGCTGCTGCTTGGGGCTCAGGGGAAAGGCTTGCCTCCCTGAGCCCTGCCATGCCCCTGAACCACCGCTGTCCTGGACCCTACCAAGACGGCTGATGTCTGCTTCCCTAGCGCCTTGAGGCGCTGCCTCTATGCTCCTAGCGCTGGGAGCGTTCAATCTTTCCAGCCGGGGCCCACCCGGCATTTGTCCGCTCGTGGGAGGGGGCCCGAGCCCCCAGCGAGTGCCTACCTCGCTTGCCCCTTCATTGATGCCTAATCGAGGGATCCTGGCCCTCGTCAATTTCCCCTGTATTCACCGCCGCAGCCCGGGACCCTTCGGGGAGCTGCTGAGGAGGAGACGAACGTGCAGGGAGCGGCGGGAGCCTACTCCGCGCCCCTGCGACCCCCGAGACGACTGCCGCTTCCCCTCCGGGGCCCCCCAGGAGCGAGAGGGAGCCCCAGAGAGCGAGAGAGACCGGCGCGCTCGCCGACCGGTGAGTGATGCAGGAGGGGAGGCGGGGCATCAGGCCACATTGCCGGTGGCCGCCCCTCCCCTCCCGCGTGAGCACAGATGTGTTCAGAGGCCCGCGGGGCCCCCAGTGACGCCGGGTCCCCCGAGGGGGGCCCCGCCTGCCCATAGCTTCAGCCCCTTAGCCCCGAGAGGCTCCATCATGGCCCGTGGGGCCACCAGTGATGCCGGGTCCCCCGAGGGGGGGCCCGCCTGCCGCAGCCGTGACCCCCGAGCCCCGAGAGGCTCCTTCAGTACTTTCCCCCGAGCCCCGAGAGGCTCCAGCCGCATTTCTGGCCCCTGAGCCCCGAGGAGGCTCCAGCCATATTCCCTGAGCCCCGAGAGGCTCCTGAGGCATCCTTAACCCCCGAGCCCCGAGGAGGCTCCAACGTGTCCTTGCCCCATGAGCCCAGAGAGGCTCCACCACGTGGCCCTTCCCCCTCTGAGTCTGCGAGGCTCCGCCCAGTGTTCCTGAGCCCGAGAGGCTCCACCGGTTGGCGCCCCTTTCTTCCGAGCCTGCGAGGCTCCCACGTGTTGGCCCCCTCCTTGGTCACCAGCTGCCCAGCACTTTGTGGGCAGCTGCTACGTGTAGGTGTGCGCTGGGCTGCTTACAGCCTGTCCTAGACATTGAGACTCTGGGCGTCCTAGCCCCGGAAGGCCCGTTGGCCTGTTGAAAGTACTAGCTAAATGTAACTGTACTCCTTGAGAGTTATTCTGTGTTTCCTTCCTACAGGTACGTCTGCGGTGTTATGTACCGTGCCATTCCTTCCCTCCTGTATAACCTTGCTTCATGTGTGTTGATACTGGTTAGAGTGAGTTCTAGTGCTAGTCCTATGAAACCCCGGGGCGTGACGTATTCTAATGCTAAGCTCCTGGTGATTGTGTGTTCTAGTCCTAGTTCGAGGAAACTCCCAGTTGTTATATGTTCTAAATGCCGACTCCATCATGTGCATATCCCTGGCAGTGGTCCCCTGGCCCTGTCCTGTATATTGTCCCTTGTAAATCCTGCCCGTGCCTCTGGCACCCTGTAAGGTATATGTTCCTATGTGTCCCTTGTAATACAAAAGCTATTTTCATATATCTCTTGTGTGGAGTCCTTTTGTGGGGGGCCCGGAAGGTTGTTGCTGGGGGGTGCGTGCGCAAATGCTTTACACATGACCTCCGAGATAGGCCTGACTGCTCGTGCCAAGCTACCAAGGGGGTGAGCAGGGGTTGTCTTGGCGGGTGACTTCCCTACCCTAACTAGAAGTGGTGATTTCTGCCTGGCCTTGGCCCAAGCCTCGGCCAACCAGGGATCCCATTTCTAACATTGTTGGCTAGCGGTGGGATTTGGACTTGTGTTTGCGCAGTACCTCGGTGATAGCCGGCCCCACTACAACACTCTGCCGTTTTAGATTGTCGCAAAGAAAAGAAACTATTGGTGCACGTTGCTAAAAATATTTTGTTTTGTGAAAAATGTGGTTCTGGTGCTTTTTGCTAAAAATGTATGTTCTTGTGAAAAATGTGGTTCTGGTGCACTATGCTAAAAATGTCTGTTCTTGTGAAAAATGTGGTTCTGGTGCACTGTGAGTTAGGTGTCCCTAGCTCGGGAGGGTAGATCATCCCCCTAAGTGCAATGTGTTTCTGGATTCACCAGAAGGGTGGGATCCAGTGGTGGCAGCGAAATTGTGTCCAATATGTGTGGTCCTTGTCCCTTCCCTAGAGTAATGGTACCTGTGCCACATGGGTCAGGTTGAGGAATCAGGGGCGGTGGAAACTGTCCTACCAGTCCGGGGGAGGGTGTGTGGATGAATGTTGAGGTGCGTGATTAATGGAGTGTAAGTTCTCTGAGAGCGGGAGCTTGCTGAATCAACGATAATTATGTCTTACCTACCCTGCTGAAAGCGTTGGATGCATCATGTGTTCCGTACACCGCTGAATGTGTTTTAGGCATCAGGTCCCCCTTGTTGAATGTGTGTGAAGTTGTATCCCGGACAAGGAAGACCTGCTGGCGCTGCCGCGGCTGCCTTGGGGAAAGCTGAACACTGAGACCGGCTGGCGCTGCCGCGGTTCATTTTTGTTGTATGTAGGTGTAGTTGTATCCCGGACAAGGAAGACCTGCTGGCGCTGCCGCGGCTTGCCTTGGGGAGAGCTGAACACTGGGGCCTGCTGGCGCTGCCGCGGCTCATCTTGTTTGTATGTATGTGTAGTTGTATCCCAGACAAGGAAGACCTGCTGGCTCGGCCGCGGCTTGCCTTGGGGAGAGCTGAACACTGAGACCTGCTGGCGCTGCCGCGGCTCATTTTTTGTTGAATGTATGTTTAGTTGTATCACGGACAAGGAAGACCTGCTGGCGCTGCCGCGGCTTGCCTTGGGGAGAGCTGAACACTGAGACCTGCTGGCGCTGCCGCGGCTCATCCTAGTACAAGAGGGAACTCCTGCCTGCGGAGGGAGGAGAGGAAGTGTTAGATTCCATTTTTTTTCTTGTAAAAAGTCCTGGTGCGCCAGGCATCTGGCCGGTAGGGTACTGCCCGCGGTTGGGGAGCCAGTAGTCGGTGTTTCCGGATCTGGACGTCGGGGCGACTGTAGCCAGTGTCCTGGCCGGTTTTGTCTTCTAGATGATCCGGTGAAGTTAGTTCCCAGGTGGGAGACCAGTGGAGGGAGAGAGTTCCGAGACTGGTGAGAGACGGTGTTCTGGAGGGTGCTTCTCCTGGGAGAGCACGGAACCTCAGAAGTAGAGGTAGGGTGGGGCGAGCTTGCCCGTGACCTCTGGCCAGCCGGAGGGTGTGGACCCTAGGTGGAAGAGAAAGTGGTAAAGTGGTACTACACAAAGAAAGGGAGTGGAGTATGGCTGTCGTGTGCCAGGGGTTACCACCCCCCACTCCGGGTTGGCATGGACCAGGGCTATCTGGGTGGCCTAGGGCCTGGTCCTAGCCGTGGTCAACTGAGGAGTACCAGTGGGGTAGCCTAGTTGGGCCTATGTTTTTATTTTATTTTTTTTGTTTTCTCTTTGTTTGTTGAATGGATAAGATCAATGTGGCATAGAACTGGAGAGGGTCCCGGCAGTGCGGGCCCGCGTCCATGTTTTTTTTCGCCCAAAGCAGGGAAGTCCATCAGTGTGGTGATTGGCCTACCCTGCGTTTTGGCTGGTAGGGGGCTGTGTTGGACCGGGCCCTTCTGGCAGGTCCACCCCTGAAGTTTGGCTTGTTATATGTGACCTGGGAATGGTGATTCCCGCTCTGAGTGCGTGTACATGAGAGAAGCCTGCCCTCCCATAGGAATGCATGGGGCATGTGTGTGTCCCCGATAGTTCCGGGTGCGTGGGGGGTACAGGCCCGAGTCTGGTATGTATGGATTCGTGTGATTGAATGCTTCAAGATGATGTATGCGGCTTGTGTGTGGCTAGAAGAGAAGTGCCACTTCTAGACATCGGTGTGTGTGTGCAGTAAGTATGCTGGCGCGTGATTGGCTGAAGTGAGGGAGGGGCTGTGCCTGTATCCTGTCTGGGTCTGGGCTGTCCTCCCACAATGCTGGCTCCACCCACCTGGGGTGCGTCTGGTGTCCTAACCTGGCCAGTAACAAGAAATTCCTGATAACCAGTTCTAGCTGGTTCTCACCCTGCCTGCCCCTTTTGAGACAAAGGGGTCTCATGTATAAAAGGAGGGGGTGCCCTCTTCTCTCTCTCTTCCCTGCTGGTCCTGACTGACTCCTGCCAGGGGCATGCTGCTGCTTGGGGCTCAGGGGAAAGGCTTGCCTCCCTGAGCCCTGCCATGCCCCTGAACCACCGCTGTCCTGGACCCTACCAAGACGGCTGATGTATGCTGCCCTAGCGCCTTGAGGCGCTGCCTCTATGCTCCTAGCGCTGGGAGCGTTCAATCTTTCCAGCCAGGGCCCACCCGGCATTTGTCCGCTCGTGGGAGGGGGCCCGAGCCCCCGCCGAGTGCCTACCTCGCTTGCCCCTTCATTGATGCCTAATCGAGGGATCCTGGCCCTTGTCAATTTCCCCTGTATTCACCGCCGCAGCCCGGGACCCTTCTTGAGGCCCGCCCCCGGGCCGCGCACTGATTGGCTGCTGGCCCGATGACGTCTCCCTGGGCCACGCTCTGATTGGCCGGCGGCCCGGGGAGCTGCTGAGGAGGAGACGAACGTGCAGGGAGCGGCGGGAGCCTACTCCGCGCCCCTGCGACCCCCGAGACGACTGGCGCTTCCCCCCCGGGGCCCCCCAGGAGCGAGAGGGAGCCCGGAGAGCGAGAGAGACCGGCGCGCTCGCCGACCGGTGAGTGATGCAGGAGGGGAGGCGGGGCATCGGGCCACATTGCCGGTGGCCGCCCCTCCCCTCCCGCGTGAGCACAGATGTGTTCAGAGGCCGGCGGGGCCCCCAGTGACGCCGGGTCCCCCGAGGGGGGCCCCGCCTGCCCATATCTTCAGCCCCTGAGCCCCGAGAGGCTCCATCATGGCCCGTGGGGCCACCAGTGATGCCGGGTCCCCCCCTGCCGCAGCCGTGACCCCCGAGCCCCGAGAGGCTCCTTCAGTACTTTCCCCCCGAGCCCCGAGAGGCTCCAGCCGCATTTCTGGCCCCTGAACCCCGAGGAGGCTCCAGCCATATTCCCTGAGCCCCGAGAGGCTCCTGAGGCATCCTTAACCCCTGAGCCCCGAGGAGGCTCCAACGTGTCCTTGCCCCATGAGCCCCGAGAGGCTCCACCACGTGGCCCTTCCCCCTCTGAGCCTGCGAGGCTCCGCCCAGTGTTCCTGAGCCCGAGAGGCTCCACCGGTTGGCGCCCCTTTCTTCCGAGCCTGCGAGGCTCCCACGTGTTGGCCCCCTCCTTGGTCACCAGCTGCCCAGCACTTCGTGGGCAGCTGCTACGTGTAGGTGTGCGCTGGGCTGCTTACAGCCTGTCCTAGACATTGAGACTCTGGGCGTCCTAGCCCCGGAAGGCCCGTTGGCCTGTTGAAAGTACTAGCTAAATGTAACTGTACTCCTTGAGAGTTATTCTGTGTTTCATTCCTACAGGTACGTCTGCGGTGTTATGTACCGTGCCATTCCTTCCCTCCTGTATAACCTTGCTTCATGTGTGTTGATACTGGTTAGAGTGAGTTCTAGTGCTAGTCCTATGAAACCCCGGGGCGTGACGTATTCTAATGCTAAGCTCCTGGTGATTGTGTGTTCTAGTCCTAGTTCGAGGAAACTCCCAGTTGTTATATGTTCTAAATGCCGACTCCATCATGTGCATATCCCTGGCAGTGGTCCCCTGGCCCTGTCCTGTATATTGTCCCTTGTAAATCCTGCCCGTGCCTCTGGCACCCTGTAAGGTATATGTTCCTATGTGTCCCTTGTAATACAAAAGCTATTTTCATATATCTCTTGTGTGGAGTCCTTTTGTGGGGGGCCCGGAAGGTTGTTGCTGGGGGGTGCGTGCGCAAATGCTTTACACATGACCTCCGAGATAGGCCTGACTGCTCGTGCCAAGCTACCAAGGGGGTGAGCAGGGGTTGTCTTGGCGGGTGACTTCCCTACCCTAACTAGAAGTGGTGATTTCTCCCTGGCCTTGGCCCAAGCCTCGGCCAACCAGGGATCCCATTTCTAACAACTCCTTTTACTGTACGCACTTTACTTTATAACAAGTATTGAAATTGTGGCAACTCACTTCTCTTGCATGAGAAAGAAGACTGTTCAATAAATAACCACTTTTATTGAAAATGCCGTCTCTCTATTTTCTCTGCGCTTCTGGTGAAACTAAGTATGCACGATTGACTGAGTGAAATAGTAATCTATTGTTTCCGCAACTCTGGAGATATACTCCTTATTCTGGAGGGAGCAAAGTTGTCATGTTTATGCGGTTGTCAGAAACTAATCCCTTCTTGTCTATTCAGGAAAGTTAACTCCTTCCTGTTTACTTGAGAAAGTTTCTAGTGACCTCTGAGCTAGCTGGCATTCATAATTAAGTCTAACATATTCAGTAGAGACCTAGTCGACCTCAGTCCTACGTCTAAACTATTGTTTATGTTATTCCAATGCACAGAGCCTATTGGGAATATAGGAACTACACTACATGGTGCCCAACGTTTGGTGAGGCGATAATTTAACGCTAGATGCTAGAGTAACTCAGTCGGGCTTTTCACACAGATCCCTTTCTCCCGTAAATACTCCAATAGACGTCAGGAGTGGGTGAAAGGTTAATATCCGCCGAAACTTAGTAGGATGAGAATCCTATGTATTAGTTTTTGGTTTAGTCAACGTTGAAGGATACAGTGTTCCAAAATATTTTGCACCTAATCTTTGTTTCCTTGAAACTTGATCTGCAAACTTTCTGTCAGCAAAATGACGGAAAGTGAAGAAGATAGAGAAAGAGAAGCGTTAGCAACTCTACTTTTAGCGGAAGACACAAGTCTTCGGGAAGATGACCCGGAGGCAATACTCATCCCAGTCAAAGGAAGAGTGTAACTTACAAACTTATAAGAAATGGAGTATCATCAAGAGGTGGTAAAGTCATATTTGTGGTAGAGGCCCATGAATATCGGCAGACAGAGGTATTCTATTCCTGGATACATTTTCCAGCAGCACATGCTGTGACACACAAGTTCCACTACTACAAAATAGGGGAATCTCCAACGGAATACGTTCCTTTCGAGGCCATTGAAATTCCACTAACATACCAAGAGCACCAGCTCTGGTTTAATGACGCCCTAAAACATCAAAATCACTTCACCAGGCTCGGTCCACTAGGTAGACCAGGAGCCACATGGCCGGTTCTAGTCGGCTACACACCACATCCTGACATTGATGGAATGTCAAGCGGAGAACTTTTAGTTCAGCTAAAACAACTAATTAAAATACATAGACAATTGGTCCAATATGTCACGCGGACTTTAACAGTCCAACCAGCAATAAGAATTCCACAGCAAACCCCTCACCAGGGGATTACAAATAAAATTACACCACAGACTATACAATCAGTCATTGGCAAATTACCCGCAAAACGGGAACAAATTCCATTCTGGTTAGCTCAAAAAATTACTCAGATAGAGGCAGTATTTCCTGATACTACACCTAATGAGAAACACAGAATTCTGACTATCTGTCTTCCGATGGGGATCGCACCACATGTGGAGGACTGTGACAGTTGGGGCACAGCCTTTGCTTCAATATACACAAAAACACATGGTGTTCCGTCTATGGCGGTTATACCAGACGTACTAAGACAGATTCAAAATGAATATGGTCCAGAGCCTGCTTTAACGCTAGGTATGAAATTACTGAAAAGACTTTAAGCAGGTCTCGGCTATACTATTAGCCAACATAAAAGGAGAAGCAGCATCTGTGGCGATCCGCCAGAAATTGAAAGAAACAGATATAGCAGAACAACCTTTTGAACTTACCAGAATAATTGAAAAATCCTATGAAGAATTAGGTAGAGATAGTTTAGGTGGGAAACTACTAAAACCAGAACTAACTGAAAATCCTGAAAAAACATTTATTAAGAATAATCTGAATACTCCAAAACAGAGGTGGGAGGGTAATAAACAGACTACTCCCAGAGAAAAACAGTACCAGTCCAGAGGGAGGTCTCCCTAATGGAGAAATAGATCTCCAGAACGGGGGGCAGGTCTCCACAACGGGAGCCCTCTGAAAAAAGATACAACCTTAGAGATAGGGATAAATTAAGAAAACCTCACAGATATCAAGATATTGATACACGTCCCTCTCGATCTTTTCAGTCTTCCTCACAGAAATCGGAAAGAAGAGGACGGTCAGAACATCAAGAAGAGCGCGTCAAGTCCAAAGACAAGGAACCTGCTCTTCAAAGTAAAAAATTACAATTTCCAAAAAAGAAGGTAGCTAGTATTAAAATAAAACATGCCGAGGATTCTGAGGACACAACTGAAAAACGGAGAATGGGCCCAGACAATGCTAGACAGCGCAGCAGAAGTGACCATAGCTCGCAAAATCCTGATGAATCTTCTGGAGACAGTGGACACGAATGAATACATTCAGGTTGAAACTGCAGACACCAGAGTCAGTGTGCCCCATAAATTATGTGAAATAACATTACGTATAGAGAGGGACAAAACTAGGAAAATAAAAGGTCTCTTTTGGGAGAACCTATCCAAAGGCTATGATATCCTGCTAGCAGAAAAAGACTGGCCACCAGAGTTTGTCAGGGAGTGCCCACATGGCGAAGAAATGATTATGCCTGCCTTCTCAAATCACATTCCAATTCATAAAAAATACACATATGCTAGAAAATGGGCAATGACCCAAGCCCCTGCAATATATAAAAATCATGTAGAATGGGATGAGGATTCTCCTCACCATAAAATTCAGTTAAAAAATTCAACCTACTGCACAAAGGCAGTATCCTGTTAAACAAGAAGCTAAAAAACAAGTCAGGGAGATCTTAGATCACCTTGAATATCAGGGGGTGATTGAAACATGCACCTTACAAATGAACAATCCTTTGTTTCCTGTCTCCAAGCTAGACGATTCATATCGTCTAGTTTTGGACTACAGACACCTAAACTCCTGCTGCAAAACATTTGCAGTACAAAACTCACACAGTGGTGCAGCACTAATGAATAACATCGTGCGCAAAAAATATAAAACGACATTAGATATTTCAAATGGTTTCTTTTGTCAAAACATTGCACCAGATAGCAGGTATTTGACCGATTTCTCCTGTATGGGGATCAAAAGCAATTTTGTCGACTCTCACAGGGATTCAAGAACAGCCCAGGATTATTTTCAGCCAGGGTAACAGAATTACTACAAATGTATGATGATGAGGCATTATCCTATGTCGATGACATCTATCTTACAGACGATGACCTGGAGACACACTTGAAAAGAGTGAACACCATTATACTTGGGTTCGCATCTGAAGGGTACAAATTCAACTTTAAAAAGTCACGAATTGCCCACCTCACTGTCCTATTTTTGGGATATGAGTTATCAAGTGAAGGCAAAAGCCTAGCAGACAACTTCTTAGAGAAGTGTGCCGTACTCCAAGCTCCAAAACCGCTGAAAAACTTACAATCAATTCTAGGTTTCCTGAATTTCGGAAGAACATACATTCTAAATTATGCAGAGAGGGTTAAACCCCTCTATGAATTAATAAAACCTGATTTCAAACCAATCAATTGGACTCAGAAACGATGTTATTCATTAGTGCTGCACTGTGTGAGTTTTGTACTGCAAATGTTTTGCAGCATGAGTTTAGGTGTCTGTAGTCCAAAACTAGACGATATGAATTGTCTGGCTTGGAGACAGGAAACAAAGGATTGTTCATTTGTGAGGTGCATGTTTCAATCACCCCCTGATATTCAAGTTGATCTAGGATCTCCCTGACTTGTTTTTAAGCTTCTTGCTTGACAGGATACTGCCTTTGTGCAGTTGGTTGATTTATTAACTGAATTTTATGGTGAGGAGAATCCTCATCCCATCCTACATGATTTTTATATAATGCAGGGGCTTGGGCCACTGCCCATTTTCTAGCATATCTGTATTGAGAAGGCAGGCATAATCATTTCTTTGCCATGTGGGCACTCCCTGACAAACTCTGGTGGCCAGTCTTTCTCTGGTAGAAGGATGTCAAAGCCTTTAGATAGGTTCTCCCAAAAGAGACCTTTTAATTTCCTAGTTTTGTCCCCTTCTATATGTAATGTTATTTCATATAATTTATGGGGTACACTAACTCTGGTGTCTGCAGTTTCCACTTGAATGTATTCATTCGTGTCCACTGTCTCCAGAAGATTCTTCAGGATCTTGCGAGCTATGGTCACTTCTGCTGCGCTGTCTAGCATTGTCTGGGCCCATTCTCCGTTCTTGAGTTGTGTCCTCAGAATCCTCGGCATGTTTTATTTTAATACTGGCTACCTTCTTTTTTGGAAATTGTAATTTTTTTACTTTGATGAGCAGGTTCCTTGTCTTTGGACTTGACGTGCTCTTCTTTGTGTTCTGACTGTCCTCTTCTTTCCGATTTCTGTGAGGTAGTCTGAAAAGATCAAGAGGGACGTGTATCAACATCTTGATATCTGTCAGGTTTTCTTAAATTATCCCTTTTTCTAAGGTTGTATCTTTTTTCAGAGGGCTCCCGTTGTGGAGACCTGCCCCCGTTCTGGAGATCTATTTCTCCGTTGGGGAGACCTCCCTCTGGACTGGAACTGTTTTTCTCTGGGAGTAGTTTGTTTATTACCCTCCTACTTCTTTTTTACAGTAATGAGATTATTCTTAATAAAGCTCTTTTCACTCTTTTCAGGATTTTCAGTTAGTTGTGGTTTTAGTGGTTTCCCACCCAAACTATCTCTACCTAATTCTTCATAGGATTTTTCAATTATTCTGGCAAGTTCAAAAGGTTGTTCTGCTATATCTGTTTCTTTCAATTTTTGGCAGATCGCCACAGATGCTGCTTCTCCTTTTATGTTGGCTAATAGTATAGCCGAGACTTGCTTAAAGTATTTCAGTAATTTCATACCTAGATATAAGGCAGGCTCTGGACCGTATTCATTTTGATTCTGTCTTAGTACGTCTTGTATAACCGCCATAGACGGAACACCATGCGTTTTTGTGTATATTGAAGCAAAGACTGTTCCCCAAGTGTCACAGTCCTCCACATGTGGTGCAAGAAGAAGGGATTAGTTTCTGACAACTGCATAAACATGACAACTTTGCTCCCTCCAGAATAAGGAGTATATCTCCAGAGTCACGGAAACAATAGATAACTATTTCACTCAGTCAATCATGCATACTTAGTTTCACCAGAAGCGCAGAGAAATAGAGAAACAGGCGTTTTCAATAAAAGTGGTTATTTATTGAACAGTCTTCTTTCTCATGCAAGAGAAGTGAGTTGCCACAATTGCAATACTTGTCATAAAGTAAAGTGCGTACAGTAAAAGGAGTATTATAAAAGAATACTGTAAAAGCATGGTATGGTTTTTAAGCCATACGGTATCTAAAATAGATAAAATATATACATAGATAAAACCATTACTAAAAGTACTCAACTGGTGCCTCTAAGATACGCCTACCCCAGTGTACCTAACCTAAGCCTAGTACGTGGGAAGGAGTAAGTGAGCTGCATTTTAAGTTAAGATAGTTTTCCAAGAATCTGAATCAAGAATTCTCTAAGGATCTAATCAGCTCCGTACCTTGGTTATAGAATGAAGGAGGTCTTGTATCTCTTTCTCAGGACTCGATCTCCCAGCAACCCGCAAGGGTGACTGGAAACACTGGAGCTGGATTTCTCGGCAGGAGAAAAGACAGCGTCTCTCTCAGTGCGTCAAAGGGAGGGTCGGCTTCCTTCGGCACTTGCCTCAGCAGGACATCGGGCAAGTAGATAGCTGATCTGCTCCAAACCACCGTGTGTTTGCTAGGGCAGCTGCTGGTATATTTATACCTGGAAGGTGCCGAGTTTGACGTAAGGTTGGACATAATACGTCACTAAGAACTCGCAGTTCTTTCAGGACTCCAGGAGTTCTTGGACAAATCAAAACAGAAGCAGGAGGAATTCCCGGGCTGCTGGAGGTTTGGTTTGTTTTAAGAACGCGTTGTACTTTCTAGGAGTCTATGGGAGTAGCCTTGCCGTATTTGGACTGCATTGGCTATGACTAAATATGGATATGATTCTTATGCCTTTATAAGGATATGATTTGTTATAACCACATAAGGGCATAAATCGGGAATATTTAAATAGGGTCCCAGATATGTTCACAACAGTACCTTAGGTACATACCTAATTGGATATTGGGTCACTCTTGTGAGTCCCTGTACAGTGTACCATAGGTACCCAGGGCATAGGCGCACCCAATGCCTACCAGGGGCTGCAGCATATCTTTTGCCACCCCTGGCTGGCCATCCAAACTGACACGACTGGCTGATCACTCAGCTGGGGCAAGGTCGGGTAATCACCCCTTGCTTAGATATAGTATACCTGTATCGAACCTTATATCTAGACACATATACACCTATAAGTCACTCCTATGGCAGGCCTTAACAATCCTGGAGGCAGAGTGCTTGGTTTTAAGTGAGATGGTGCTCTAGCATGAGCTGAGCCTGTCTGCAGCTTTCGGAACCATGTCCTTATAGCTGTTCTAGGATATAGCCATACCATATACTCTTAAGTGCATTATGAACCTCGCGGGTAAATGCTAACTTTGGTTTGGCTTTATCAAAACATGTTGTGTAAGGTGTCATACGCTTTGGAATACTACCCCCTCGCCAGTTCTGGCGACGGGGGTAGCATTCCACCCTTCTAGAGGGAGAAGACATGTTGTTCCTACTAATCCCGGTTAAAGTTAACCAGAGCCTCAGCATCACAAAATGGATGCTGCTGCCACAGACACAAGTCTGACTTCCTGCTTCTGGGAGTCCTTCCAGCGAGGGAGGCTTGGACAATAGGTTTCCTGACTTGGGAGGTGCTAGCACTGCACACAAGGTGTCCCATGCATAGTCCAGTTCAAACCGGTGCTGGGGCACTCCAGCCCCAGCTCTGGCACGAAACTGGACAAAGGGAAAGGGGTGTAACCACCCCCTTCCTGGGTCCCACCCATAGGAGGGACCTAGCAGGTAATCCAGCCCCTAAATTTGGTATATAGGTAGGAGCTGAGTCCCAAGACTTTAGATTTATCCTGACTGAAACTCTGATACAAAACTCTGGACCTTCGACGATCTACTTTGCAAGAAGACGATTGAAGAATCTCCCTTGCGGTCATGGAGTGACCACCCTGAACAAGCAGGCACCATCAAGCGATCAACGGTTTGCTTTGTCGACGCTCCCGCCGGAGCACGAGCACAGAGCCTGACAAGACCCAGACTTCCAGACTTCCAACAGCCCGATTCACAGTCACAGCAGAGCTGAGACCCGTGGAGGCGACGAGAGACGTGGGACCGGCCATCTTGGAAAGCCAGCAAATTGCTTTCCGTGCAACTTCTGAGAAACCCTTGAAGTTGTGCATTGGGAATTGAGAAGCCCCAGCCCCGAGCACCAACTGCACCGAAGATCAGCCCTCCACACTCCACGAGTTCTGCGTAGAGCCCTTCTGCATTTTCCTGCTCGACGCGTCTGTCCGGTCACTTGCCCGTTGGCTAGTGGCCTCTGTGACGACGAAACCTTTGATTTACAATGCTGGTCTGGTTGCTCCAGACTGGCCCTTGCCCTCCTGAAAAAGATCAGCCCATCAGAACTTACTGGTCTGATTAAGAAGCCATCTTTGATTCCTTCGTGGGTTGCCTTTGCCAAGGTTTGTTGACTCCAATCCGGAAGCCGATACCGCTGACAGCGAGAGCCTTTGTGGGACAGTCCGTATCCAGCTCCTGGTGATCGTCGACACCTCCTGGTCCACGTGGCTGCAGAAACAAGCATCACTACATCACCGGATTGCTTCGCGACATCGCTTGGTTCCTTCCTGGTTCCATCCTGGTCACTGGCTAGTGACCCAGACTCTGTCCCCTCTGCTTTCAGGTACTCTTCATCCTCGATCCGCCCTTGGATCCAACTGGACACTTCTCTCCTGGTCGCCTGCAGCATATTTCTCCTAGGCTCCATAGGAATCAGCGACGAAACCCGACACACTTTGGCACCTATGCACCCGCTTCCTGTGGGTGAGGTAACACGAGTATTTAGGTACTCCTGTGGGTATTGACTATCCTAGTGTCCTAGTTTCAAGTAGCTTTTCCCTAGTCCATCCGGAAGTGTCCTAAAAGAACTAGTTTCCATTTCTTTAGTTCCCATTCTAACTCTATGGTAACTCGCGTGTGTGTAAAGACACTGCATGCGCATCCCGTGGGCCTCCTGCTCTCTATCCTTTGGTAGTACAGTGTAGCCCCAGCGATTCTCTAGGCCCTAAGCCTTTCCTTTGTTCGTGACGTGGTTCTTATACCACTATTTTAGTATATGGTTCGAAGTGCCCCTAGGGCATTACTGTATTTTGTGCAACTTATTGTATGTTTATTAAGTATCTTGTTATGTGCTTGTGCCTCTGACCTCATAAAGAGTTCAGAGGATTAATTTAGTAATAAATACATATATATTTTATATATATCCTGTGTGGTGTCCTTTCATTTGGTATTAAAGGGATTGCATATGGTAAAACAGCTGGCTTCACATGCCCTCTTGAGTTTAGCCTAAGACTGCTTTGTCCATGCTACCACTAGGATAGCTGGTTATAAGGTTGACTTTACAACCATCACCATAAGGGTTGTTTGGACTGGTGCAAGGCGCTCACTAGAATAGTAAACATCATATACCAGGCCAACTTCTCACACCTAGAAGCTGCTCTTTTGCTTAAGAATAGTATGCTACATTTCATATGTATTAAGTTCGGCAAACATTGTTTACAACACGGTGTTTACACCGCACGACCTTTCCCACGCTGCCATTACAACGCAAGCCGTTACTACGACTTGCGCTGGATGGCGCTGTTGGTTAAGGAATATTGTAATTTTATATTCCAACACCTTCCCTACTGTTACGTGGACTGGTGTTGGAATATAAAATTATAAGATTCCTCAATCCGCGCCCTCCAACCCAAGTCGTTGTAACGGCTTACGTTGTAATAACTGCGTTGTAAAGTACCGCGATCTAAAAGATCACGTTGTACTGACATACATCCATTAAGTTCGTGTACCACTAGGAAATAACACATTAGTCCTTAAACCGATGTGTCAGGTATCAGTCTTTCTCAACTGTTTGAATTACATTAAGTTACTTTGTTTCTGTTTCCTGATGCAGAGTATAATCCCACCTGTTAATCAAATGAGAATTTTTAAACAAAACAGCAGTATACATGGGAAATGCAACTTACACTGATTCTCACGAGTACTTCAGAAATTACACCAGTACAAAAACAGTTTTGTATACATAAAGTCTTAGTTTACACATGAATTAAAATGAAAGTAATGCAGTGGCACTGCAAACCATTTTTTTTTTAAAATACAGGCAAACTATTTCTGTGGAAAAAAAATCCCCTTTCACCGAAACCCTCACTGATTATGGCATCGGCCCTCCCCTTTTCCACTCTAGTCATTGGTTTTACCTGTGTCGTTGACAAGTGTAAATATATGAATGTGTCTATGATGGGAGTATGCCATCACAAAGTTTGTGAATACCCATTAACACTAAAATTGGGAGGTGTGCCCAAACCTTCCAGCGCATTCCCACCTTGGCACACCCATACTCTTGGAGAGATTTATTCACACCTAAAAGTACATGTGAGTAAATCGCTTTATTGGTATAAAATTAATCCATCAATTCCAAACACATATTTATATCTGTAAATCAAGCCATTTGAACACCCAACTAGAACCTAAACACACAATTGGCTTTGAGACGAATGCTTTAGTTCTTCAGTGTTTTCTAAAGTTAAAAAACTGAATTTCATGAGTTATTCGAACTCTTCTTGACCACTAGCACGATTCGCAGACATTTCTCACCAACAATTCTGGTTTCCGAAAAGAGTCCGTTGGGGTTTCTGCTCGGGAAGCCGCAGTCATAAAGGGAGCAAGATCTTGTTACATCTCTTCAGTGTCTGCGGCTCAGTGGTTCACGAGAAAGAAGGAAGGGATTGGATTACTGTGGGGGTTTCTTCCTGCGACTTGAGGACAGCTTCTTCTCCACACTTCCGTGCAGCACAGGGAGTGCTATTTTCAGCGTCCTTTAAAAGTCACAGGGCAGGCGTTTCTCCATTTTACATTCAAAAACAAAAAAAATTAGTTTCCAAGTTTAATAATACACTGGAATTCCCTAAAAAGTAGGGACTCGACAAATCCGTATTACACTCAAGGCAGTCTGGAGGCAAGTTAGACGGTTTTCTCAAGCCCTGAAAAGCTTTTCTTGTCACGTGATTGATTCTGTCCCAACATTACTAGAAGTTCCCATGCATTGACTCATCATCAAAAATGTAGGAAATGCCGGGATTTCGTTCCATGAACGTTACAGTCACTTCATAGACAAGCATTGTTTGGCTCCGCTACTGCTTTTTATTCATAATCGGCAAAGAAAAAAACCGCCTTATTGTTATTGCTGAAGAACATAGGTAAACAAAAAACGAAAACCAAAAAAAGAAGCAAAGGCTTAGCAATGATGGATGAGGGTGCATGTTAGCGTCATGACGCTATCTTGGCCCAGCCTGATGACAAGTGCGACAACAGAGGCACACAAAAATAATCCTGTATCGATTTTGGCTTGCTGCCATCTTGTATTTTGTTGTTGTTGTCGTGCCTCCCTGCCCGGATCTCCACCCCGCTCCCGCCTCCCAGCTGCTCCTCCCTCGCCCCTCCCCCCCTCCACCATCTACATATGACAGATGCTTCTGTGCGCAGCGTTCACGCGCAGCGGTCGCGCCGAAGGTGCGCCAAAGGTAAGCCCGTCTACGCCCGTCCGCACCTGGACCGCGCCCAGTGCCAGACACCCTGGACCCCGCAAGACCCACCCCGCTCGCATTACATACGACGCAGCAACCCTCTCAGCTCTGAACCCCGGCCGCTCACCACAATGCTACCAGGCTGCCCCGGAACACACCCATGGACCCTTCACCTGTCACTCCTGCAAATTCGACTGTATCAGGACCCACACCAAACCCACTAACTCCAAACAGTGCCCCGACAGCAACTACCTGAAGGGCATCCTCCTCAACACCCGCTCGATCCATAAACACTCCATTGAACTCTGGAATCTCCTCGACACCACATCTCCGGACGTCGCCTTCCTCACAGAAACCTGGATGAACGCCTCTTCAGCTCCAGACATCGCCATAGCCATCCCGGACGGCTACAAGATCATCCGGAAGGACCGCACCAACCAAACAGGAGGAGGCATCGCCATCGTCCATAAGAACACCATCCGCATCACGACCAGTTCCGACGATCACCTCGCAGCCGCTGAACACCTTCACTTCCAGATCCACACCGACCCCAAGACCACACTCAAAGGCACCCTCATCTACAGACCACCAGGACCACGCACACAATTTAGAGAAGATATCACTGACTTTATCAGCCCACATGCCCTCCCCTCCGAAAACTACATCCTACTGGGAGACCTGAACTTCCACCTGGAAAAGAAGAACGACAGCAATACCGCCAACCTTCTAGACAACCTGACCAATCTCGGACTCAAACAACTTGTTGACACCCCCACCCATCTCGCCGGACACACGCTCGACCCAATCTTCACCTCCAGCAAGCACATCTCCTTCGATCACACCACTACTCTCCATTGGACGGACCACAGCTGCGTTCACTTCAGCTACAAAAAGACCTCGACCCACAACCACCCACAACCTATTCCCCGAAGAAACTGGAACAAAATTACCACCGACCAACTTCTCAAATCGCTTCACCAAAACCCCCCTGCCAAATCATCGGACCCAAACCAAGCAGCCACCAACCTCACACATCAAATCAAGCAAGGCAACAAAAAAGCCCCCTGGTTCAACGACGACCTTAAGAAATCCAAGAAGCTCTGTCGTACCCTCGAGAAAGCCTGGAGAAAAAACCCAACCATCGACAACCTGGCCTCCTTCAAGAACGCCACCCGCAAACACCACCAACTCATCCGATCCACCAAGAAATCAGCATTCAAGGATCGACTTGACAACAACGCCCAAAACAGCAAGGAACTATTCAACATCGTCAAAGAATTTACCAACCCCAACGCCGGCTCCAACGACATCACCCCCTCCCAAGACCTCTGCGACTCTCTATCCTCATTTTTCTACAACAAAATCGCCAACATACATAACAGTTTCAAAAACCAATCCGAAGACCAGCCCACTTCACCCACCCCCGAACCAAAACCGCACTCTAACAACCTCTACGCCTGGAACACAATCACCACCGAAGACACTATCCGCCTGATGAACTCCATCCACTCAGGATCGCCAACCGACCCTTGCCCCCACCACATTTTCAACAAAGCAGACTCTATCATCGCACCCCATCTCCGCGATGTCATCAACTGCTCCTTCAACTCCGCTACCTTCCCGGAAAGCTGGAAACACGCCGAACTCAGCGCCCTTCTAAAGAAACCCACAGCAGACCCCACTGAACTTAAGAACTACCGCCCCATCTCGCGCCTCCCATTCCCCGCCAAAGTCATAGAGAAAGCCGTCAACAGTCAGCTCGCCGCCTTCCTTGAATCCAACAAATCCCTTGACCCCTCACAGTCCGGCTTCTGAGCCAAACACAGCACCGAAACAGCCCTCATCGCAGCAACAGACGACATTAGAACACTACTGGACAACGGAGAAACGGTTGCCCTCATCCTACTTGACCTCTCCGCAGCCTTCGACACAGTCTGTCACAGCACCCTCATACAACGTCTCAACAATGTCGGAATACAAGGAAAAGCACTGGAATGGATCATCTCGTTCCTCGCCGGAAGAACGCAGAGAGTCCGCCTTCCCCCTTTCAGATCAGAGGCCACCGAAGTCATCTGCGGCGTACCACAAGGATCATCACTCAGCCCCACCCTCTTCAACATATACATGAGCCCCCTCGCATCCATCGCACGCCAACACAACCTCAACATCATCCCCTACGCAGACGACACCCAGCTAATCCTCTCCCTCACCAAAGACCCAAACACTGCCAAAACCAACCTTCACGAAGGAATGAAAGATGTAGCCGAGTGGATGAAGAACAGCTGTTTAAAACTAAACTCGGACAAAACGGAAGTCCTCATCTTAGTTTCATCCCCCTCTGCCTGGGACAACTCTTGGTGGCCACCTGCCCTGGGAACCGCACCCACACCTACGGATCACGCACGCAACCGGGGCTTCATCCTAGACTCCTCTCTCTCGATGTCCAGACAAGTCAACGCCGTCTCATCATCCTGCTTCAACATCCTACGCATGCTCAAAAAAGTCTTCCGTTGGATCCCCACCGAAACTAGAAAGACGGTCACCCACGTCCTGGTCACCAGCCGTCTAGACTACGGAAACACCCTTTACGCCGGAACCACAGCCAAACTACAGAAAAAACTCCAACGCATCCAAAATGCCTCAGCCAGACTCATACTGGACATTCCTCGTCAGGCTCACATTTTCGGTCACCTGAAAGACCTCCACTGGCTCCCCGTCAACAAGAGAATAACGTTTCGTCTCCTCACCCACGCACACAAAGCCCTCTACGACCTTGGACCCGAATGCCTCAACACACGACTAACCTTCTACACCCCCACCCGCCAACTACGATCATCCAATCAAGCCCTCGCCGCTATCCCACGCATCCGTAAATCCACCATGGGGGGCAGATCCTTCTCCTACCTAGCGGCCAAGACCTGGAATTCTCTCCCCACCCACCTCCGCCTTACTCAGAACCACCTCTCCTTCAGAAAACAACTAAAAACTTGGATATTCGATAAGTAAATGCACCCCCCTCCCCCAAGCGCCTTGAGACCCTCTGGGTGAGTAGTGCGCTATATAAATTTCTGAACTTTAACTTGAAATGCTTTGTGACAGTCTGGCCATTTTGCGTTTTTGACTGCACATCACTTGCACTTTGCTTGCTAAATCTCTTGGCCATAAACATTGAAAGAGGCCTAGAGCCCGCCCATTACTTTCCTGAACTTACCATTGGTTGACTCCCACCTAACTCTTGTTTCCTTGCTTCCTATTGGTTAGCACTCCTCCTGGCTTCTGGCTTTCTCCTCCCATACTTGGAGTCTTCATCCATGACCTGGAGCTTGGACCAAGTACTGCTTCCTGTGGCCAGTGGTCTACCACTTACCACATGCCTCCCAAAGGGACTTAAAAAAACTATTACAAATGCACTCTTTAAGAGTAAATGTGTCTGCAGTTTGTCCACCAAGCCCGCTTTCTGTACTTTCTCTACTACCACCCTTTGGTTTTCCCCAAATCTACCTTCCCCACACCCTCTCTCATTACTTCCCAGTCCTTTTTTTTCTTTTTCTTTTTCTTGGGATCCAGGTTTTGCAGTATTGTAGATATAGACTACAATGAATATTCATCCTAAATTACACATAGGGATTTTCAATACCAATATAAATTTCATGTTATATAAATAAAATAAATACGTGAGGTACAACAACTTACAATGAGAGAATATCATCATAGCAACAAATGTTTTAAATACTAAAAAATGCAGTTGTCTTAAAATCAGATTGAAAAAAAAGGGAGAATAGCTCATACCGTCACTACAGTCAGAGGAGGTAGAAGAGCTTAACAAATTTAATCAGTCCCTTTTAAACTGCTATTGCATCTTCAGATTGAAAATATTGTCCCCAGCGTTTCTCAAATGTACTAACTCCCCCTGTTTGTATATCATTTAACTATTCAATGGTTCTGACTCGTCTTATTTTTTGCAGCCAGTCATTCATTGAGGGAATTACCTGAGTTCGCCAATTTTTAAGTAAACGTGATTGAGCTACAGCTGTTGCAATATATACATTTTCCCACATATCGGACAAGCCCAGTGCCGGGTCATTCCCCAAGACTCTCAGCCAAGTAGTTGAAGGCAGATTGACCCTCCATTCACTTACAAGGTACTGATATTGTTCAATTCACAATCCTTGTATATATGGACAATGGCTGATAACATGCATCCAGGATGCTGGGGAATGCCCTATACACCGGGAAAAGTTAACTGGGAGGGCAGGGTTAATATATGTAAAAAAAAGCTGAGGTTCTATAGAGGTTCTATATAGAAGCCATTTAGAGAAAAAAGCATCCGTCACCACTTGGCCCATCCTAACACACTGAAGTTTAATATATTGACTTCTTTCCACATCCTATTTGTCATCTCAAGGCCTTTGTATTTATCCCATTTGTTTATTGCTTTTTAGGTAGATTTAAGGCTTTTGCAAACTAACAACATTCTTTTCCGTTTCTCTGGCTTTTTAAAACCCCATCATCACTTAGAGCATACGCCACCTCTCTGCTACTAAAAAAGATCTGGCCAAGATCCAAATCCACAAAGCTTTGCTGAGTATTCTAAATGAGCCAGAGAGAAGAAAGTCACCCTGTATATGCGGTCTTACTTCCACTAAGTTTTGCCTTCTATCTCCCATAAGGAAGTCTGATATTTTCCAATATCCTGCTTTACCCCATTTTTGAGCAATTTTGGATGAAAGCTTCCCCCCTGGACCTATATCAACAACAGCTAAATGTCTTGCCTCATCAATCTGGGGAATTGGACCCTATAGTTCCCAGATTGGATTGCCAGAATGCTCCATAGTCTACTTTATGATTACAAATTCCTTACTTATAGCTTATCTGATATTTGCTGTAATAGTTCCTGAGCCTTCAGGACGTCGCAGAATACACGGAACCGTCTCTTTACTAGCACCGTCAGTTTTGACTGCTATGCAATCATTGCTTGTGCTTCATGCACCTTAAAAAGTTGAGGTAATTGGGGTAGTGAGGAGCACTCCGAATGTAAACAATTTCTTTAAATTCCTCCAATGGTGCTATGATTAATCAGGATAGTCATTCCTGAGTACTTTTGATGAATGGTTATGGTGGGATTTAGCTCACCTAATCATGCACTGTTCACTTGGTGCTCCGCACCTTAAAAAATAAAGTCTTAAACAACACTCTTTTTGGTTCGTGTTTACACTTGTTTATGCATTTATTTTTCTATTGCTCTATATTGTTTCTTGGCTTATGTTATTTGCAGTATTCATAACAGTTTCCATAAACATTTATAAGTACATTTATAAGTACATTTTCATCAAAATTATTATGTACATGACATTATACAAGCATTTATGAACAGGCCCAATGCATTTCGGCACTCAAGGTGGTGCCTTCATCAGGGGCAATTCTGAAAAAAATAAAAGAATATTCAATGTAAGTGAGAAAGGTGGTTTATATGGTTGATCATGGGGGTGGACAAACATATTAAATGAATAGCGTACCTGATATCAACTGAAATTCAGGTGTTGATATGCTTTTGCGATGGCCTGTATGTCTGAAGCACTGTGTAAATGAAAGAGATGTAATAATGAGGACTAAGTATTTCATGTGATTTTGAACCTCCATACCTATAGCGGTGATAACAACATACCTGCTTGTCTTTTTCCTGATAAGCTGTAATGACAAGCATACGTCTCATAAGTATTTTAATCGTGGGCTAGAAACAACATAATCGTGTTTCAATAAGATAAAACGCCCTGCCTTATCTTCGTAACTGTGATGTTTTATCTACAGAATTAAAGAAACGCCACACTGTTATTGCCGCGTAGATTATCAACATTAAGAGTGGCACGCATTATCTATATCCCTGTCGGTAAATACCTGTCATGTAGAAATCTCGACCGTCAATAGTGAAGCCGCTGATCGCTAGAAATGTGTTCAACCGCGTCCCGAGGATAATCTCCATTAAAGCTAAATGTGCTCGTGGCGTGTAAGCGGTATGGTAGCTGAAAACGGACTTGCTCTGTCAGAATCGGCCAATGTGGTCGTAACTGCACGCGCCATCTTAGAGTTGTGACTGTATGATCAAACCGTCTCTATTGCGTGTTCTTAGAGCTGGTTGAGCGGGTGGTAAATGACCTTTTCTCTACGAAAACTGGTATTTCGGGCTCGCGATTTTAATGCCAAAATCGTAAATATTTGGCTGAAATAATATGTCAGTGCCTACTAAGTTAAAAAATCGGTGCACGTGTGTGCTCGTAGCAGTTGGAACGGAAAGATGATTTTGTGGGCTTATTAACGAGTGTTAATGTGTGGTGTCACATGTGTACATGGATTTGAAAAATAACATACCAATCATGTTACATCAAAATAATATGAATTAAATACAAGCTCTATGTGCAGATATTATGCTAAATGCATCTTCATCATTACTATTGAGATATTGCATTTAAACCGCTAGATGCTTAGGATCTATTTACAAGAAATCATGATCAGACATGTCTATCTCTGTCATACAAGATGATTTTGTGAGCTTATTGACGAATATTCATGTGTGGTGTCACATGTGTACATGGATTTCAAAAATAACGTACCAATCATGTTACATCAAAATAAAATAAATTAAATGCAAACGCTATATACAGATATTATGAGAATTGCTTCTTCATCATTACTATTGAAATGTTGCTTTTGAATCGCTAGATACTTAGGATCTATTTACAAGAAATCCTGGTTAAACATGTCTATCTCTGTCATTCACCTTTTCTAGACAGTGTTATTATGTTGTGTCTGTGGTAGTAAACATCACTCATAGGCAATACCATCACTATATGCATATTGTGCATTACTTTAGGTGTGTTTGTATGATCTGAAGGTGATGCTATGGTGAATGTTATAAGTAGCAAGCCAAATCGTATTTGTCATTAAGGCCTGTTGGGGCCAGAGTCTTTAAGTGTTTAATCCAAAATAATTCTCGTTGCAACAACCTTTGGTGGTTGTCTATGCCAAATTGGATCTTTACTTGTTCAATAACGAAAAATCTCAGTTGAGAGATTGTGTGGCGTGCTTCTCTCCAGTGTGTCACAAGTGGTGAAGTCATGTTCTCATTGCGGATGCGACTTTTATGCTCCGTGATCCGTACTTTTATTTTGCGTTCCGTCTTCCCAATGTACATCTTGCCACATGGACATTTGATAGCGTACACTACATTCTTGGTGTTACAATCACTCGAGTGCTTTAGGTTAATAAGTTTGCCAGTTGTTGGGAGTGTACAAGTGTTGCCGATAACTACATTGTTGCAGTTTGTGCAGTTTAAACATCTGGTTGTTCCACTGTAGTTGATCGATTCTATGGGTTGTTGTTTTCGTTTAAGTCTTTCCCTCAAATTTGATCCACGCGTATATGCATGTAGAGGTGGTTCTTTGAAAATTCCCTGGAAATCAGGTTCCATGGATAAAAGTTCCCATCTTTTAGTCACAATTTTTTTAATCGTTGTAGACAAGGTTGTGTATTTGGTAACAAATACCATCCTATTCGGTGAGACTTTTTTGCGTTGTTTCAACAGATCCAATCTGTCCATTTGTTTTACCCTAGTCATTTGTTCAGCTTAAAAAGTTGAAGCATCTTTATGAATTCTTTCCTCCTCCTAGCTGCTGAATGAAATGAAAATAGTTCTTTTATAGCGCATGGCTACCCGGAAGCATCCCAGCGCTTAAAGCCGTGGTGACAGGAGGTCTGAGAATGAAAGATGGGATCTAGTTATTTAGTTAATTTCCGTGAAAAAGCCATGTTTTTATTTTTTTGCGAAATGTGAGAAAATTGGGTTCCTGACGAAGGGAAAGGGGCAAAGAGTTCAATAACTTTGAGGTATTATGAGAAAAAAGGCGACCACCAGAGTGAGCCTTATTGATTCTGTTGACCTCTGCCAGATTGAGATCATTAGAATGCAGGTTCCTGGGCATTTTGTATGGTTTAATCAGGTTAGTGAGGATCGGGGGGCCTTTGCCGTGGAGATTTTTATGGGCAATACAAAGGGCCTTAAAGTGTATCCGTTCTTTTATCGGTAGCCAATGAAGTGATCTTAGCGCTGGCTTGGCTGAGGAGCGGTGGTTGGTGCTCGTCAGCAGTCTAGCTGCTGAATTTTGGACTACCTGGAGTTTGCAGATCACAGAGGCCGGGGCTCCCAGGTAGAGCGCGTTACCATAGTCAAGCCTAGATAAAATTAAGGCTTGAACTAGGATCTTTTTGGCTCTATCAGGCAGTTGAGGCAAGATTTTGCGTATGGATCTTAGCAGGCGGAAACATGTGGCCGCAGTTTTCCTGGCTTGTACTTTAAATGAAAGATCCTCGTCTAACCAGAATCCTGAGGTGTACATATCAAAGAATATACGGCAGAGAGGGATATCAGGGGTTCTGAATTGTTTCGCCTTGCTAGCTTTGGACAACACTAACTCCTTCAGCCAATAGTCTCCGAAATTCACCAAAATTGTATGAGGATATTTTGAATTCGGAGGCAGATGCACAGGTACTTGGTGAGCTCTTGTAAGGGGCCGATTCCGATCTCGGTCGGAAGGGCACTGAATAGGGTTCGGCATCAGCGGATCCGATTCGGAGGCTGAATTTCCGTCCGGTTCGTACACGGGTCAGCACAACGTAGTATGATGCGAAGAAGCGCGGAATATCCGTCCAAATCGTTTCCGGGTCCAAACCGCTCCGCACATCTCGGCCGTAAGCTAACCATGGCGCACAATGAAGGCGAATTCCGACCGAGCCAGTATGATACTGGATTCGGACAGCCGGATCGAGTCGGAGCCTCCGGCTCGAAATATCTCCCGTAGGTGGACTTTGGCGGTCCGTGCCGGACCCCCTGTTACCCGCAGCCTTACGACTGGGACACAGGGGGAGACCCATGGGTCTCCCCAACACAGGTATGTACGGAGCGGATGGCACCAACGCGTACCCACTGTAAGGGGCGCACTTGTCTGCAACGTACCCATTCAGTCAATGGGAGCCCATGTATGCATCGTACGATCGGCTCCAATTGGCTTCTATGGGAGTCCGACCGAACCGAGTCCTACAGCATACGGCCGCATCGTACTCGCTTGGTCGGACTGCAGGTGTCCGGATCGGTCGGAAAACACCCCGATCTGGCTCGGTCGGAGTGCTTTCCAACCGGGATCGGAATCGCCCCTAAGTGTGAGATCTTCGGTATGTTCCCGGTGGTCATGTTTTTTGATAAAGGTGTTAACCCATTGCAGCTTCTGCTGTACCTCCAGTCCTTCAGGTACCCCAACAATGTGCATATTAGTGCATCTTGAGTGATTTTTCAACTCCTCCAACTTATATTCAATCAAGGATTTCTGTTTCTGGAAGGCAGCGTCCTCTCCTATAGACTAACTACTTGATCTTCCTACTGAGAGATCCTTCCTTCTGCCTTTGTTAGCCTCTATGGGATCTGGGAACTGTCTCCTCAATTTTCGTAAGGTGTGCATGTAGGGCAGAGATCTCATTGGTTTGTGAGGCTTTCAAGTCCCGTATTTACTCCAAGATGAGATTTAACATAGTCTTAGCATCCCATTGCATCGTAAAAGGGAGACCACCCTGGAATGTCTCATTATTTGGGAGAGGTAGATCCTGTTGCAACTTTGCACAACCTGGGCCTTCCTTCTTGGGAGCTAGTGATCTCAAGACTATAGCTGACTCAATAGGAGCTGTCAGGGGTTGGCGTACCATCAGATTGCCCCTGAAGGAGAGAACAAATAAAAGTGACTATGGCCACGGCGACTGAGGCGGCTGTGGAAATTGCGTGGACTGTGGGGGGAAGCAGTGCAAATAGCTCGTGCTGTGGCTTGCTCCACTTTTTTCTTAGCTCGTTGGGTTGGAGCAGGTATCTCAAAATGAGTTGTTGTTGCAGAGCCAGAGGCCTTGTGATGGCTTCGCATTTTCTGTTACTCCAAAGAATCTTCACTAATGTAGCTCCTCTAAAAAGTCCACACTTTGAGGTACATCAGTAATTGCAAAACAATAGAAGGTGCTGTTATGGCCCTCCCCAGCGACCCTCTAATGGGTAGCGCGAATTAAGCAGAGTGCGCACACTTACTATCCGGTGAGAAACCTGGAGGCCATCCTGGGTTTTGATGCCTGTGAAGCCCCAAAAAGTGGTAGAGTGAGAGTAGACCTCACTCATCCACATAGCCCAAAGCAGCTTCGCACTCCTCACAGCTCTCCCGAGCCACACAAAAGCCCTGCCCGGAGAAAACTTATTGCAGGCCTTCCTGACTCATCTGGGGGTCGTGGCCCATCTCCCGCCCTGCAGCTTTCCTCGCCGCTCTAATCACGGCTGATATAGGGGTCGCACAAGCTGAGAGCCGCGGGAAGCAAGCAGCCGCCATCCAGTTTGATCTCGGACCTGCCATGTCCTAGCGTCCTGATGTGACAGGGTTGGGGCATTAGCGATTCAGCTGCCGATCCCCGTTCCTGAGCATTGCTTCTCAGTCTTGCGTACTACCCCATCCTGCTGTACACCACCCCATCCCACTCTGGATCTCCCATCCGCACAGTTGCACCATAAAGGAGAACAGATGCTGTAGAGATTGGAGATGTTGAGATTTTAAATTTAAATGTGGTTTTGTATGTGGGGTTTTATTTAGTTCTCCATAGAAGTGTGGCAGCTGGGTTTTAAAAGACCGTGTTATGTGGTATTCAATGCCGTATTAAACTTCTTTTGACGTGGGTCATTCCGCCTATTGTGGCTTGTTTGGTTGAGGGGCATATGTGGAATCTCCATTTTTGCTACTCAGTATTTACTGTTGTAGAGAAATACAAGTGCTGGTAGAAAAACGCTCTTATTACGTTACCCCTGTCTCCATCCCCGTCCCCACAGTAAATGCAAATACAAATGCAAATACAAACTTACCTTGTGCTGCCACATCGCCGAGTCAGATAATGCTGCAGCGCAAGTTAACTGGTTTTATTTAATTTTACCTATTCCATCGTCCGTCGACATCTCTCCCACTCCACACCAACGCCTTACCTGTGCCAGCCGCACCTGCACTGCTCCCATGACACATGTTACTCAGCAGCATATCACTCAGGGCTCCCTTCACAAGTGGTTCTATGATGTACATCATCTTCCATCCCTCTCCTACACATCACCCTTCGCACCCCTGCTGCAATTCTGTTTGCACCCTCTGCTGCACATCTGCTTATGTGCCTGTTGGTTTTTATTAATTGTTGCCTTTGTGTAATTAATCTTTGTGAAAATATGCTTATGCAGATGCATTGATCTATGTATATGTAGTCAGTATTGCTATGGTGTATGCTTATGTATGCATGCACTATACAATTACAAAAAACATACCTATTGGCATCGTCAATGCTTGTCTCTTTGCTTCGTTCTCATATCTGTATTCAGTACATCTCATTCACATTTTCTACTGTAAGTAAGAATATTAGGATTTCTAGTTTTACAAACATGTAAATGAAATGAAATGAATGAAATGAAAAGAAACTTCTAAAGCGCACTGCGGCCAAGCGGCTTCCTGGCGCTGAGGAACACAACCGTATCTGCCAGGGGTCCAGAGGATTTAGCCAGGGAAAGCCTGAAGAAAAAGGAAAGTTTTGAGAGCTTTACGAAAGTGTGAGAAGATAGGAATGGAACGAATCGAGAGGGGGAGAGTATTCCAGATCTGGGGAGCCCGCACCGAGAAGCGGGTACCTCCGGTGCGGGATTTGCGGAAGCGGGGAACGTGAAGAAGAGAGAGAGAAGACGAACGAAGAGAACGGGAAGGGGCGTGAGAAGAGATTAAAGAATTGATAAAAAGAGGAGCGGAGCGGGCATGAGCCCGAAAAGCCAAACAGGCAAGTTTAAATTGGGATCTGAAATGAACGGGGAGCCAGTGAAGGGATTTAAGGGCAGGAGTGATGTGGGAGAACTTAGGGAGACGAAAAACAAGACGGGCCGCCTGGTTCTGGATGGCCTGGAGCCGGCGAGTTTCGTAGGCCGGAATGCCTACGTACAGGCCATTTCCATAATCCAGGCGGGATGTAATGAGGGCAGAAATGATGGCTTTGAGGGCATCAACAGAAAAAAAACGGGAAATTTTTCGAATGAGGCGGAGGGAAAAAAAACAGGAGGAGACAACGGAGCTGATGTGCGCGTGCATGGAAAGATCATTGCTGATCTTGATGCCCAAGGTCCGGACAGAAGAAACTGGGGAGGGGGGAGGACCAAAGGAAAGGGGCCAGTGAACAGAGGACCAGGGGTTAGAGGGACCACCAGTGAGAACAAGCTCTGTCTTGTCAGGATTGAGCTTCAAATGATTGAAGCTCATCCATTGGGAGATGAGGACAAGAGTAGAGCTGAGCATGGGGAGAGAGTGAGTAGGAGAAGATAGGTCAAAGACGAGCTGGAGGTCATCTGCGTAGTTATACACCGAGACCCCCAGCTCAAGAAGAGAGGAAATAAGGGGGCGGATATAGAGATTGAAGAGAAGAGGGGAAAGAGAAGAACCTTGGGGTACCCCACAAGTGACCGGGAGGGGAGGTGCAGAGAAATCAGAGAGGTGAACAGCCTGTGATCTGCCCTGAAGAAAGGACGCGATCCAGGAGAGGGCGATGCCCTGGATGCCCGCTGCGCTGACACGGTCGAGAAGAATGGCATGGTCAACCGTGTCAAACGCAGCGGACAGATCCAAAAGGACTAAGGCCTGGGGGAGATTACTGTCAGCCCATAAAACTATATGCCATGCCCCAAATCGCTTTCCTATCACACATATCTCATAATAATTATAGCACTCGTAGGCGCTCATTAGGAATGGGTGCAAGAACAGGTTTATGGATGGGGTATAGACAGAATATTGAGTTGGAAATGTCGACTTGCACTAATATCGAGTCTGAAATATTGGGACACAGAAATATGGACAGCAAGAATATCTTGGTCAAGAATATTGAGTTTAAGGTAAGAAAGAAAGTTTTTTAAACTATCAAAGTCATTAATATTGTTTGTACAAATAATATATAGTTTTTTTAGTTAGTGTTATAAATTTTAGTATGTGTTTTAAATGTATGTACTCTATTTTTTGTCTAAGTATTGCTTTTGTTTTTTAATATATGTGATACATTTTTAGTAGTTAGTAATTTTATTTTAATTAAATTTTGCGTTTTAGTTCCGTAGCGGGTGTGGGTTTACATGGGAATTGGGTGGGAAGTAATTTTATTATAATAAATTAAATATTAAATTTTTATTAGTATTAATTAGATTTAAATTTTATAGTGTTAATTGTGAGGATTAATTTATTATTAAATAATTAATAATTGGCTGTTAATTTTAATTAATTAATTGGTAAAAATATGTTAATTGTGTAATTTCTTTAGGAACAGGTTGTGGGTTGATAGGTAAGTAGGGTGGGAAGTCATTTAATTTCAATAAATGTATGAATATTTTTATATGATATTTATTTAATGTTCTTTTATAGTGGTAAATGTGGGAATTAATGTATTTATAATTATTTAAAATGTGCTTGTTATTAATTAATTCATTGTTAATTAATTATGTTAATTGTGTCATGTTTTTAGAAATGGGTGGTGGGGCTTTTAGGGGAATAGCGTGGGAAGTAATTTATAATTAATTAATTATTTGTTAATTAATGCTAATTAATTAATTACAATTTAAATATGGAAATTGTGTAATTAGTTAGGTGTGTGAATTGTGGGGTTTATAGTGGTAAATGGTGGGAAGTACATTTATTTTAATTAATCATTGATTTGTGGTTAATTGATATCAATTTATTAATGTAAAATTAGTTAAGGAAATTGTGTAATTATTTGTAGGTGTGTGTTGTGGCGTTTATTGGGGTAGAGAGTGGAAAGTAATTTAGTTTAAATTAAGTAATACTTGATCATTAATATTCATTTAGTTCTTGATAAATATTTTTGGTAATTGTTTCTTTTTATTTTCTTTGTGGATTTTAGTTCTATACGGGTATAAGTTTGGTCAGTAAATTAACTTTGATCTGTTTTACTGTGTTTTTTAATTAATAATATTTGTTTAATTGATCATTTATTGTGTTAATTATAGAGGTACACAATTTTTTTATTTAGATGTGTGTTGTAAATTGTGTGGTGTTATTGGATAGGAAAAACATACAAAATTGATGTAATAATGAATGTTTTTGACGATAAATGATTTCTATTACAAAATATGTATTTGTTTGTAAATTGTTATTAATTTTAAAAAAATCATCTTTGTATGTAATTTTTAGATTTTGTTAACGTTTTAATATTTTTCTATGTTTTGTAATTTTTAATTTTTTTATATAGGTTTTGTTTTGTTAATTTGTTAACTTTTTTTGTATTGTTGTTGATATTTTGCTTGTTTTTAAATTCGAATTCTATTCAGTGGCAATAGTAATTTTTACCCCTCCGCTATACAACACTTTCCCTACTGCTGCATTTACGGGAGTGGGAATTGTAATTTATACCCCTCCACTATCAAACACATTCCCTACTGCTGCATTTACAGGAGTTGGAATGGTAATTTATGCTCCTTCGCTATCCAACACTTTCCCTACTGTTGCACTCACTGGAGTGAGAATAGTAATTGTTTCCCCTCCGCTATCATACACTTTCCCTACTGTTGCACTCGCTGGAGTGGGAATAGTAATTTTATCCCCTCCGCTATAAAACACTTTCCTGCTGTTGCACTAGCTGGAGTGGGAATAGTAATTTTTACTCCTTCGCTATCCAACATATTCCCTACTGTTGCACTTGTTGGAGTGGGAATTGTAATTTTTTCCCCTTTGCTATCTAACACTTTCCCTACTGTTGCACTCAGAGTGGGAATAGTGAATAATTCCCCTCCGCTATCCAACGCTTTCCCTACTATTGCATTCACTGGAGTGGGAATACTAATGTTTACCTCTCCGCTATCCAACACTTTCCCTACTGTTGCATTCGCTGGAGCTGGAATAGTAAATTTTAATTCTTTGCTATCCAACACTTTCCCTACTGTTGCACTCGCTGGAGTAGGAATAGTAATTTTTCCCCCTGCGCTATCCAACACTTTCCCTACTGTTGCACTCGCTGGAGTGGCAATAGTAATTTTATCCCCTCCGCTATCCAACACTTCCCCTACTGTTGCACTAATTGGAGTGGGAATAGTAAATAATTTGTCTCCGCTATCCAACACTTTCCCTTCTATTGCATTCACTGGAGTGGGAATACCAATTTTTACCTCTCCGCTATCCAACAAACACTTTCCCTACTGTTGCATTTGCTAGAGTTCGAATAGTACATGTTTACCCTTTGCTATCCAACACTTTCCCTACTGTTGCACTCGCTGGATTGGGAATAGTAATTTTTACCTATCCGCTATCCAACACTTTCCCTACTGTTGCACTTGCTGGAGTGGAATAGTAATTTTTAACCCTCCGCTCTCCAACACTTTCTCTACTGTTGCACTTAATGTAGTGCAAAATGTAGGTTTAAAAAATATTTAATATTTTAATATTTTAATTTATAATATAATTGTTTTAATTAATTTTTATGTTAAAAGTGTATGTATATATATATATATATTTATGAATTTTTATATATTTATAACATTTTAAAACTAATAAAAATTGTTATAAATTGTTTTTAAGTAAATATATATTGCATTTTATATATGTATGTTACATTTTTTTAATAAAATGTATTACTAATATTTGTTAAAATTTACAAATCAATCTAAATAAAAAAAATGTAAAGTTACATTTATTATTTCATTCACTTTAAAATATTTTCTATACATATAAAAAACGATATTTTGTAATCTATATTTTTTACGATATTTGTTTTCCATATTTTTGTACTTACCGTGATAAATATAGGAGGTCGATATTTTTGACAACGATATTTATGTCCCCATATTTCTGTAAGTCGATATTGCGGTGTTCGATATTCTGTCAGTGATCCTGTGGATGGATCAGAATCACGTGATTCATGGAAACAAACACATCACCTGCAATTTACCCATGTGCGTTTTGGCAGGTCGGACTTGCTGAAATGTAATGGGGGAAATGACCAGCAAATAAGTTTTACGTGCAGAGTTCGGTAGTAAACCACCAAGAACTGTTCCTTGCTGGCGTGGAAAGCTAAAGCAGATAGGGCCAGAAATACGATAAGGAACCTAATAAAAAAAGGGCCAGGAGAAGCTATTCAGGCGGATATAGATATTTGTGAAGAAGCTCGAAGTTTTATGAGCGATCTGTATAGCAAAGATATAACACCAGGTCGAGAGAATATAGAGAACTGGCTTAAAATGTTAACACTCCCCCAATTAAGAGAAGACCAGAAGATATTCTTAGAAGCACACTTTCCAGAAGAAGTTGGCCTGGTATGTGATGTTCACTATTCTAGTGAGCACCGTGCACCAGTCCAAATGACCCTTATGGTGATTGGTTGTAAGTCAACCTTATAGACCAGCTATCCTAGGGGTAGCATGGACAAAAGCAGTCTTAGGCTAAACTCAAGAGGGCATGTGAAGCCAGCTGTTTTACCATATGCAATCCTTTTAATACCAAATGAAAGGACACCACACAAGTTATATACTATAAAATATATGTATTTATTACTAGAATAATCCCCTGTACTCTTTTTGAGGACAGAAGCACAAGCGTTAAACAAAGAACTTCATATAACATACAAAAGTTGCACAAATATGGATAGGTCCTGGTGGCCCTTAAAACCATATACTAAAATAGTGGTATAAGAACCACGTCACGAACAATGGTAAGGCCTAGGGCCTTGGAAATCGCTGGGGCTACACTGGACTAACAGCAGTTAGGACGTGGGAGGCCCACAGGATGCGGGTGCAGTGTCTAATTGCGCACGCGTGCACCAATAGAAGTCAATGGTGCGTAAAAGTTACAAAGTTACTGTTTTGGAAGTCTTCCGACTGGACTAGTACTTAACCACTTAAAACTAGGACACTAGGGATGTAAATCTCTATAGGAGCACCGTAGTGCTGGCGTTACCTCACCCACAGGAAGCGGGTGCATAGGTGTCAAAGTGTGTCGGGTTTCGTCGTGGAGTTCTATGGAGCCTTGGAGAAAAGATGCTGCAGGCGACCAGGAGAGAAGAGTCCGGTTGGATCCAAGGGTGGATCGAAGATGTAGAGTACCTGAAAGCAGAGGGGACAGAGTCTGGGTCACTAGCCAGTGACCAGGAAGGAACCAGGCGATGTCGGGTTGCGATCAGGTGATGTCGTGAAGCTTGTCTCCGCTGCCACGTGAACCAGGAGGTGTCGACGACAACCAGGCGCTGGGCACGGACTGTCCCACAAAGGTTCTCGCTGTTGGCGGTGTTGGATCTCGATTCGGAGTCAACAGGCCTTGGCAAATGCAACCCACGCAGGAATCGAAGATGGCGTCTGGATCAGACCAGCAAGGTCTGATGGGCCGCTCCTTTTCAGGGGAGCATGGGCCAGTCTGGAGCAACCAGAACAGTGAAGTAAATTTGAAGGTTCGTCGTCACAGAGGCCACTAGCCAACGGGCAAGTGACCGGACAGACGCGTCAAGCAGGAAAATGCAAAAGGGCCCCACGCAGCACTCGGTGAGTGTGGAGAAGTGATCTTCAGTGCAAATGATGCTCGGGGCTGGGGATTCTCAATCCCCAATGCACAGCTTCGAGGGCACCTCGGGAGCTGCACAGAAAGCACTTTGCTGGCTTTCCAAGATGGCCGGTCCCATGTCTCACGTCACCTCCACGGGTCTCAACTTTGCTGTGGCTGTGGATCGGGCTGTCGGATTGCTGGAAGTCCAGTTCTTGTCGGTCTCTGTCGTTCGATCTCCGGCGGGAGCAACAACAAAGCAAACCTTTGAGCGCTTGATGGTGCCTGCTTGCACAGGGTGGTTACTCCTTGACCACAAGGGAGATTCTTCAGTCTTCTACATTCTTTAGGATGTCGAAGGGTCCAGAGTTATGTATCAAAGTTTCAGTCAGGATTATCTGATGTTTTAGGACGCAGCTCCTACCTTTATTCCAAATCAAGGGACTGGATAACCTGCTAGGTCCCTCCTATGGGTGGGACCCCGGAAGGGGGTAGTTACACCCCTTTCCCTTTGTCTAGTTTCGTGCCAGAGCTGGGGCTGGAGTGCCCCAGCACCGGTTTGAACTGGGCTATGCATGGGACACCTTGTGTGCCCCAGGCAGTGTCTAGTTTCATTCAGCCCTCCCTACCCCAATCCACTATCTCCTGTCTGGGGTGGTGCTAGCACCTCCCTGTGACAGGAAACCTTTTGTCCAGGCCTCCCCTGCCGGAGTTTCGGTCAGCAGCAGGAGGCCAGACTTGTGTCTGTGGCAGCAGCATCCATTTTGTGATGCTGAGTCTCTGGTTAGTTTTAACCACATTTAAGGAAAGTAACATGTCTTCTCCCTCTAGAAGGGTGGAATGCTACCCCCGTCGCCAGGACTGGCGAGCGAGTAGTATTCCAAAGCGTTTGACACCTTACACGACATGTTTCGATAAAGCCACACCCAAGATAGCATTTAACCGCGAGGTTCATAATGCACTTAAGAGTATATGGTGTGTCAATATTATAGAACAGCTATAAGGACATGGTTCCGAAAGCTGCAGACAGGCTCAGCTCATGCTAGAGCACCATCTCACATAAAACCAAGCACTCTACCTCCAGGATTGTTAAGGCCTGCCATAGGAGTGACTTATAGGTGAATATGTGTCTATATGTAAAGGTAGATATAGGAATACTATATCTAAGCAAGGGGTGATTACACCACCATGCCCCAGCTGAGTGATCAGCCAGTTGTGTCAAATTGGAAGGACAGCCAGGGGTGGCAAAAGATATGCTGCAGCCCCTGGTAGGCCTGGGGTGTCTCTATGCCCTGGGTGCCTATGGCACACTGTACAGGGGCTCACAAGAGTGACCCAAATACCAATTGGTGATGTACCTAAAGTACATGGTGTTGAATTTAGAGAGAGAACAGCAGGGCTGTGGGTCTGATTAGCAGGCCCACAGCCACATTAAGTCGAAAACCAGTGAAGCAAAAAGCAAAAAGTGGGGTGACCATGGGAAAGCAGACTCTACTCTCCTACAAGAAGCTATTCAGGTGGATATAGATATTTGTGAAGAAGCTCGAAGTTTTATGAGCGATCTGTATAGCAAAGATATAACACCAGGTCGAGAGAATATAGAGATCTGGCTAAAAATGTTAACACTCCCCCAATTAAGAGAAGACCAGAAGATATTCTTAGAAGCACACATTCCAGAAGAAGAAGTTAGGGTACAGTGTAAAAAAATGGCAAGGGGAAAGGCAGCAGGCCCGGATGGTCTGCCAGTGGAGTTGTATCTGTGCATCATGGATCGAGTGGTGCCAATCTTAAAAACTATGTTTAATATAATATATATAAATGGGGAAAATCCACCTAGCTCATGGGCAGGGGCCTCAGTCACACTAATTTTAAAACCAAATAAAGATCCGCAGACAATAGATTCGTATAGACCCATGTCTTTATTAAATATAGATATAAGATATTCTTAGGCATCATGGCATCACGGGTTGCTAAAGTTATAAAGGGGGTTGTCCACTCTGACCAGAGGGGCTTTATACCAGGGAGAAAGCTCTTTGAATTAACTTTCCAGATAATGGGGCTACAGATGTGGCAGAATCTAGAAAGGTCCTGTTAACTATAGTTGCAATAGATGCTGCCAAAGCCTTCGATCAAGTGAACTGGACATATCTGTGGGAAACGTTAAATAGCTTTGGTTTCCGGAGAAACCTTTTTAAGGCGTTGCAAAATTTATACCTAAGCCCTAGGTCAAAGGTGCTGGTCAATGGGAACTTAACAGATTGGTTTAGCATTACAAGAGGTACAAGACAGGCGTGCCCCATGCCCCCGCTTTTGTTTGATTTGTATATTGAGCCTTTCACCAATTGGCTCAGGGCAGACACCTCAATCTCTCCCTTTAGTGTTGGTGAGTTAGAAATTAAACTAGCCCTATATGCAGATGACCTGATCATTTATACGATAAACCCTCAATTAGCAATCCCTAGTATAATGGAGAAGGTGGGAGATTTGGTGAAATCTCAGGGTATGAGGTTAATATGGGAAAAACAGAATGAATGGAGTGGAATCAGGGGTCGAGGAGTCAGGGAGCCAAAAAACAACTGAGGTACTTGGGTGTACAGCTAGCCTGGAAATTAGAGGATATTCCTGTAGTGAATTGGAAGAGAGTTAGTAAGGAGATAACAAGCTTGTTTTCACTATGGGCGAACCTCCCTTTAAACATCTAGGGGAGGGTAAACCTTGTAAAAATGATTTTCCTTCCCAAAATTACTTTCCTCTATAACTCTACCCCCCTATCTTTCAGGAAAGAAGATAAAGCTAAGCTACAGGGAAAAATAGGCAGCTTTATCTGGTCTTCGAAAGGTCAAGAATAGCGTGGAAAACGCTTAGAAGAGGGCTTGATGCGGGAGGATTGGCGCTACCAGATTTACTTACCTACTGTTATGCCTTCCATTTAAAAAAATGTGCATGTTGGCCAGTAAGATCGATAGATCATCATTGGGATTCCTATTTGATGCCATGTTAGGAGATGTTTGTCAAGGTCAGCAACATTTTCTCTATAAATATGGAGATCCAAAGTTTAAAAGATTTTAAGGGCGGCTTTAAAAACCTGGGTTTTCAAAAGAAAGAGATTGAAGATCCCATACTATTCATCGCGGGCTCCGATTTGGGAATCTCCAGGCACTCCTGAATGTCTGAGAGATCAACCTAGCCAGCCTTAGAGAATGGGAGGCATATATTACTGGGTAGATCTCAAAAAGGAATCCTGTCTAGTACGGTGGGAAATGCTTAATAACCTTATAAGAGGGGGGTTAACTAGGTTTAAATATTAACAGCTGTGCTTTTGGTGGTCGACACAAAACTGGCCCCAGGAGGAGGAAAACCCCAAACTGGACCAAGTGACAAGAACAGATAAGTGGAAAATATATTTTTGGTATTGGGCCCTTTTGGAACCCGAGGATAATGTAGAAACTGAAATTACAAATTTATGGGGTAGAGAATACAGGGATGAAGACATCAAGAAACTCTGGTTTGACTCCTTCTGTATGTTACAGACAGTAGTAAAGCCTGCGTCGCTTAAGAGGAATCATTTGTATACTGTCTACAGAGTCTACTGGTCTCCACAAAAGTTATCAAAAGTCACAGGTAACACGTATAACTGTCCAAGGTGCAAGTATCCCGCAGCAGATGACATGCATCTGTTTATGGAGTGCCCAATAATTAAACCTTATTGGACAGGGGTGTGCAATTTCCTGGAAGAAATACTTGGGAAACCAATGGAAGTAAGCACCAGTTTGATATTCTTTGGACTTACGAATAGCTATCAGTTGAATGCACCTAGTTCTAAGCTTGCATTTTATGTGACTGTATTGGCGAGACGAGAGATATACAGACACTGGAAATTAAAAAATCCCCCAACTTTTGTTGAATGTTTAAAGCACATTATTTATACTATTGAATCAGACATGGCTTGCGACCCAATAAGCAGAGATAGGATTTGCTCTTGAGTACACCAACCTGTGAGCCATCATACAGTGTGTCTTTACAAGTTTAAAACTGCCCCATTTTGCAAACATTGATTCATTGTTTTAGCTGTCTAATTTATTAATGGATGCCAATTTCATTTTGATGCCTGGACCAGTTTTTGTCCCAGTCCTCACCTAACTGCAGGTGCATAAAGCAGATGTTTGGTCCTGTGCCGAGCCAGCTCAGCCATTCATGATAGGGTTTTGGTTTTTGGTATCAGGCTGATATGGATTGGTTAAATAGGAACATCTGCAGTATTATCAATCTATGATTGACCATGTCAATTTGTAAGTGATCCTGTTGGAGATGTGATAATGTTAGAAATGGGGGTCTCCATTGTCCAAATAGGGAGCCTTGCTTCTAGTCAGGGTAAGGGGGATACACACTTTAGATAATCCCTGTTCACCCCCTTGGTAGCTTGGCACGAGCAGAAAGGCTTATTTCAAAGGCAATGTGTAAACTATTTGCACCAACATTCGCAGTAACAAAGTGAAAACACCACAAATGTACACCACACTGGCTTAGAAACATAAAGTATCTTTAAACTTAATAAGACCAAAACAACGAAAATCTAACATACAAGTATTAGGAAAATTACTTTACAAATGTTTAGCAACTGTGTCCATAGAAATCTATCGATTCGTGATTTCTTGCAAAGAACCTGTTGTTGCAACAAAATTCACCAGGCCAAGCAGCCGCAGCGATGAGAAGCGTCGAAAAACAAAGAGATGCGTCATTCCTGAGACCTTCGTGGATGCGATGTGACAGTTCCGCTATACACAGGGGAGCCATCGGTCAGCGCTGGTCTGTAGGGGGAAGCGATGCGTCGAATCTGATATGATTCTGATCTGCGGGTGTTGTGTCGGGGAAAACTTGCCGCACAGGGAGGATGCATGGAAATCCGGGATGCGTCGACCTTTTCACCTGCGATGCTTCGATTCTTGCAGCAGCGACAGGCGCTGCGTCGGTTTCAACAGCGACCAGCGGTATGGGGAGATTCATCCGGCATTGCATTGGAAAAACTATCGCAAGAAGAGCAATGCATCCATTTAATAATAATTATAATAATAATAATACAGACTTTTGTATAGCGCGAACAGCTACCTCTGCTAGGAGGTGTCCCGGCGCTGTAAGAGCAGTGCAGGACTACGAGCCCTGGAAGAGAGGAATATCTAGTTTCCTTGTGTGTAGAGCCAGGTCTTCAACTGCTTTCTAAAGCTGGATTCCGAGGGGGCGCTCTGAAGGCTCGGGGGCAGAGAGTTCCATAACCGAGCCGTATTAGCCGAAAACGAACGTCCTCCTATTCGAGCCCTTCTCACTCGTGGTTCTAGCAGCAGAACCCGGCCATTCGAGCGGAGAGAACGGGCCTGAGAGTATCTGGGCAACCGCGATCTTAAATAGTATGGACAGATTCCATGCAGAGCTCGAAACGCCAGTGTAAGAGCCTTGGATTTTATTCTACTGGATACCGGCAGCCAGTGCAATGAGCGGAGATGAGGGGTCACATGGTCTTTGAACGGTATGCGCTTTAGCAGCCTAGCCGCCGCGTTCTGCACGACTTGCAAACGCTGGATCAAGTATTTCGGGAGACCCAGGTATAGGCCATTAGCATAATCCGGCCTAGCTGTAATTCTGGCATGGATCACCATTTTCCTACACTGCTCAGGCAAGAGCGCGAGAATTTTCCGCAGGTTCTTCAGTTTGCTGAAACAGCACCCCGTCACCTGCTGAATATGCGAGGAAAAAGGCTAGACTATCATCCCATTTAACCCATAGGTTTTTTGCTGAAAGGCTAGGTAAAGGTGCAGGCCCCATCACCTCGGGCCACCATAGATCTGCCGCAGGAGGTGTACCTTTCCCGAAGAAGATCACCTCCGTTTTATTCGGATTCAACTTTAATTTATTCGTGTTCATCCAGGCTGCCACGTCGCCGAGGCAGCCCTTGAAGTTGGTAAAGGCTGCCTCTGACACTTCAGAGTAGGGGAAAACCAGCTGGGTGTCGTCTGCATAAGATATTGCAGTGACCCCCCAGTTGGCAATTAATGTGAAAAGCGGGGCCAGATAAATATTGAATAATAGAGGGCTTAGTGCCGACCCCTGCGGAACGCCACATGTCAGGCTTCTGGATTTTGAGGAACATGCCCCCAGTGCCACCCTCTGCGATCTGTTTGACAGATAAGAATGTAGCCACCCGAGGAACTGATCCTGAAGCCCAATCTCTGCAAGCCTCTGTAGTAGTCTGCCATGGTCGACCGTATCAAAAGCAGCCGACAGATCCAGGAGCATCAGCATAGCTGAGTCCCCTGAATCCATCGACCACCTTACCGACTCTGCCACCTCAATCAGGGCTGTCTCGGTACTAAAACCGGGTCTAAACCCCGATTGGGTCTCGTGTAGAATGTTGTTGGCCTCAATATAGCTATTTAGCTGTCGCTGAATCACCTTCTCCATCATTTTACCCGGCGCCGCCAGTAAAGAAATTGGCCAGAGGTTGTTCATATCCTCAGGGTCCCCATTCGGTTTCTTTTTCAGAGGAAGAAGCGTTGCATGCTTCCACCCCTCCGGGAACTCTCTTTCCTTGGTGTTATGTTGCTTTACAGCTTCCAGCAGCAGAACCAACCTCCAGAGGCCCCACACAGTCACAGGCACTCCTGGCAGGTCAGAACTCCCAGCAAGGAAGTACAATTGAGCTGGAGGTGAAGTCTTTGTGTTCCTGAGACTTCAAAACAGGAGGCAAGCTCTACTCAAGGCCTTGGAGACTTTCCTTAAGCAGGGGATACAGCACACAGCAAAGTCCTTTTACTTTCTTTGGCAGAAACAGCAACTGCAGGCCAACCCCAGGCACACAGCAAGGGCAGTACTTCTCCTCAGTTTCTCCAGCTTTTCTCCTCAGCTAAGGTTCCTCTTGATTCCAGAAGTAGTCTAAAGTTCAGGGGTTTAGGTCCACTACTTATACCCCAAAATATGTTTATTCTCTCTGTGCAAGGGTCTCTGAGAACAATCCAAACCAGTTCTGCCCTCTCTTGTGCTGCTGCCCGGCAGGTAGTGGAGACAGCATTGTGTAAGGCTGACAGGCCCTATTCAGGTGCAAGGGAAATCTCCTCCCATCCCTCTACATGCAGACCGGTCCTATTCAGGTGCTAGAGAGAACTCCTTCCCCTACTCTGAATGCAGACCAGGTCTATTCATCCAAGCCCTGAATCATTCAGGAAAGGCAGTACACACATCACCCCCCACCCTTTGCTGTCTGAGAGAATGCACCTCTCCAGCCCCTGTCACTCCAAAACCAGACAGTCAATGCACAAACAGGCAGAAGCACACAGAATGGTTAAACAAGAAAATGCCTACTTTCTAAAAGTGGCATTTTCAAATTCAGAATTTAAAAACCATCTTTAGTAAAAATATGTGTTATTAAATTCTGAGTTCAGAGAGCCTAAACTTTATTTGTTTATCTTATCCCTATGGAGATATGCTTGTAAAATATTACAAAGCATTCCCTATTCTGTCCTGTGGGGCAGGATAGCCTTTCAATAGTGAAAAACGAAATTAGAAGTATTTCACTATCAGGACATGTTACCCACATCAGTAAATGTCCTACCTTTCACATACACTACACCCTGCCCAGGGGGTACCTTGGGCCTTCCATAGGGGTGTCCTATATGTAAGAAAAGGGAAGGTTAGGGCCTGGCAAGTGGGTGCACTTGCCAAATCGACATTGCAGTTAGCAAACTGCGCCCAGGCACTGCAGTGGCAGGCCTGAGACATCAATGCTTATTTTTGTAACAATAGATTTGACCTATTTTTTTATGAAAACATGGCCACAATTGCTTTCTCAATGTGATCATATCTTTTATCAAATGTCTTATTTTTTTCAAGCATGGGGAGAATTAACTGATTTGTTAACAGTTACAGGTTGTTGTGCCAGCACTGGGACTCGAACCTGGTTCCCCCGATACAAAGTAGATCGATTTGCCCAGTAAGTCACCCCCACCACCAATGGCATCTTTCTTTCAATTAAGCACACCATGCTTTATTTTTTTAAAGAACTTTATTTTGGCTTTTATTGGCAATCTCACCCTTACAATTACAAAAAATATACATGAGAAAAGCAGCCATCCTCAACGTTGTCACAGGTAATGTAGGCAGGTACAGAAAATGCAAATCAATACCTTAGTATGAATTTGTCCCATTACACTTTCACATGATTCAATCGTCTTCATCTTCGTCCGGCTCTTCCTTGTCAGATGAGTTTAAATGAGATCCCTGAGGTTCATGAATCTGACTAGGAGTCCCTCCCACAACTCCAAGTCCTCTTCGGCCCTATCATTACACCTACAGAATCTGAATTGAATCTCTTTAGCCACTTCCCATTCAGCCTCTTCCGCCACCCATCGCTACACAGTCGGCCCCCACTGGCCCATCCAAGTAATTGCTACCTACCGCTTAGCCAGCAGTTTCAGCAGGTATAGGAATTTATGAGCCATCTGCCGGCCCTTCGTCCGGGGGACATCTCCTAACAGGCATACCACAGGTTCCCTGGCCACAGGTATCCACACCACTCCACTCATCCGTTGCTCTACTCGCAACCAGAATGCAAACATCTCCAGGCCACCCCACACTAAATACAGACATGTAGCTACTGGGGAAGAACGCCTAAGGCAATTAATAGGCTCACTTAGGTCCATTCTATGGAGCATCACATGTGTAAATTATGGGTGGTGTAAACATTTTTAATGGATACATTTGAACCTAGCTTTACTAGATACTGCCTACACCAAAGAGCACATTCTCAGCCACCGAATGTCATCGAGCTTCACCACGAGATCACCATACTAAGCCATCCAAGCAGAGGATGGGACACATATGATGATCTGCAGTCGTAGCTCTGTATAAAAGGAAAACTAGATGGCTTCCCCTGCCCAATTCCAACTGGTCCCGAAAGGTCTACGATGTGGCCAGAGCCTCCGAAAACATAGGCCATAACCATGCACGATGGTCGAAATGCTAGCATAATGAAAGAACTTTCCTGGTCCCATCTGAAAGTCATCCTGCACTGCCTCAAATACAATAAATTCCTCGTTAGGGTATGAGTCCTCCAATTTTTTGCACCCACCCTTCCTCCAGTTAAAGACATCCACCGATTCGGACAGCACCTGGGAAGCCAGTAAATCCCAGAATACAAATTGATGGGCAAAGGGGACTCCCTCTAAGATCACCTGAACTGTGCGTTCCTACATAGATGCTGTATGACGTACAATGTAAGCATACAATTCTTACATGGAATCTGGCACTAAATCTCTATATGGACAAGGGTAATGGTTATCATTAACCTTTGATAGATAGGTTGGCCTTGGAGACACTGCACATGCTTCACTATTGACAGATAGGTCTGATCACAATGCAATAATAATAATTAACATTTTCTGCTTTCTTCTGATTCATATAGCCATCTCTATTTTCGATTCGGACCATATAGTTGCTCACTTCCAGCCATCCTTCCCACATCCACATACAACCAGCTCACAAATTCAAAGCCTTCCACAAAAAAAGATGATTAAACAATAAAATATATGTAGATACCCAACTACAGGTACATCATTTTGAAATTTTAAATTGTTTCCAAATGCCTTATAATGCCACAATAAACTGCCCCTTCCTAAAACTCCAACAAAGACAAATGTTCTCGTCTTTAGGACCTATTACCTCTGCTAATGTCTTTTGTTCCTGCTGTACAGCATGGGCATTGCTGACTTTGATAATGATATGTAGCCATGCTGTCTATCAGCGTGGCTGCTATGCAGCATGACTAAAAATATTACTTTTTAAAATGGCTAATGCACTTTTAAAAAAGCTGCATAATATCTCTTTTTAGGTTGAGCCTGGAGCAGTGCCTATACGCTGCTATGTGAGACATGCTATATCTGGTATGTGTGGTGGAAGAAACTCCCCTTTTTAGGGCTCGGCCTACGTCACCACTTCGTCAGAAGTGGGGTGGAGCTCCGAGCCGTATTGTTAAGGGGCTCAGAATCGTGAAGTAAAAATTCCTCAGTGCGCGAGAATTTTTTCGTGGTGTTGTGTGTCATCTGCATGGTCATTGGTCCTCTGACGGCTGTGTTTTTGTAAGTGTTCACGCAATAGGCCCAAGGAATTTTTCTCTATTCACTTCCTGCATTTTCCGTGCTAACCCGCGCATGAGAATGCCATAAATCCCAATTACCAGATGTCAGGGTCTGCGTGCATTCACGACTTTGTAGTTTTCTTGAGCTGTGTGTGCGCGCATGCTGTCTCCCCGTCCAGGAGAATGCCATAAATTCTCAATTAGCAGCTGTCAGAGGTGCCGGTAATTGAAGGCAGATGCTTGTTTTTCAATGCTGCTTTATTGCCGTCGCACGTATTTATATATTTATTAACATGCCGGTTCTTAGTAAAGTACATGTCCAAGGCTAAGAAAAGTAGGTTATTGCAGTGAACTATATCAATAATGGCAAATCCTTGTTTTTCAATGCTGCTTTATTGCCGTCGCACGTATTTATATATTTATTAACATGCCCGTTCTTAGTAAAGTACATGTCCAAGGCTAAGAAAAGTAGGTTATTGCAGTGAACTATTTTAATAATGGCAAATCCTTGTTTTTCAATGCTGCTTTATTGCCGTCGCACGTATTTATATATTTATTAACATGCCGGTTCTTAGTAAAGTACATGTCCAAGGCTAAGAAAAGTAGGTTATTGCAGTGAACTATTTCACTAATGGCAAACTCTTCGTTACAGGACATAAGGATTATTATGATAGTGTGAGTGCAGCGTGGTGAGTGCAGAGTGGTGAGTGCAGAGTGGTGAGTGCAGAGTGGTGAGTGCAGAGTGGTAAGTGCAGTGTAGTGAGTGCAGAGTAGTGAGTGCAGAGTAGTGAGTGCAGAGTGGTGAGTGCAGAGTAGTGAGTGCAGAGTAGTGAGTGCAGAGTGCAGAGTAGTGAGTGCAGAGTAGTGAGTGCAGAGTAGTGAGTGCAGAGTAGTGAGTGCAGAGAAGTGAGTAGTGAGTGCAGAGTAGTGAGTGCAGAGTAGTGAGTAGTGAGTGCAGAGTAGTGAGTGCAGAGTAGTGAGTGCAGAGTAGTGAGTGCAGAGTAGTGAGTAGTAAGTGCAGAGTAGTGAGTAGTGAGTGCAGAGTAGTGAGTAGTGAGTGCAGAGTAGTGAGTGCAGAGTAGTGAGTGCAGAGTAGTGAGTGCAGAGTAGTGAGTAGTGAGTGCAGAGTAGTGAGTAGTGAGTGCAGAGTAGTGAGTAGTGAGTGCAGAGTAGTGAGTGCAGAGTAGTGAGTGCGGAGTAGTGAGTAGTGAGTGCAGAGTAGTGAGTGCAGAGTAGTGAGTGCAGAGTAGTGAGTGCAGAGTAGTGATTGCAGAGAAGTGAGTGCAGAGTAGTGAGTGCAGAGAAGTGAGTGCAGAGAAGTGAGTGCAGAGAAGTGAGTGCAGAGTAGTGAGTGCAGAGTAGTGAGTGCAGAGTAGTGAGTATTGAGTGCAGAGTAGTGAGTAGTGAGTGCAGAGTAGTGAGTAGTGAGTGCAGAGTAGTGAGTGCAGAGTAGTGAGTGCAGAGTAGTGAGTGCAGAGTAGTGAGTAGTGAGTGCAGAGTAGTGAGTGCAGAGTAGTGAGTAGTGAGTGCAGAGTAGTGAGTGCAGAGTAGTGAGTGCAGAGTAGTGAGTGCAGAGTAGTGAGTATTGAGTGCAGAGTAGTGAGTAGTGAGTGCAGAGTAGTGAGTAGTGAGTGCAGAGTGAGTGTGCAGAGTAGTGAGTAGTGAGTGCAGAGTAGTGAGTGCAGAGTAGTGAGTGCAGAGTAGTTAGTGCAGAGTGCAGAGTAGTGAGTGCAGAGTGCAGAGTGCAGAGTAGTGAGTGCAGAGTGAGTTTCCAGAGTGCAGAGTAGTGAGTGCAGAGTGCAGAGTGCAGAGTAGTGAGTGCAGAGTGAGTTTCCAGAGTGCAGAGTAGTGAGTGCAGAGTGCAGAGTGCAGAGTAGTGAGTGCAGAGTAGTGAGTAGTGAGTGCAGAGTAGTGAGTGCAGAGTAGTGAGTGCGGAGTAGTGAGTAGTGAGTGCAGAGTAGTGAGTGCAGAGTAGTGAGTGCAGAGTAGTGAGTGCAGAGTAGTGATTGCAGAGAAGTGAGTGCAGAGTAGTGAGTGCAGAGAAGTGAGTGCAGAGAAGTGAGTGCAGAGAAGTGAGTGCAGAGTAGTGAGTGCAGAGTAGTGAGTGCAGAGTAGTGAGTATTGAGTGCAGAGTAGTGAGTAGTGAGTGCAGAGTAGTGAGTAGTGAGTGCAGAGTAGTGAGTGCAGAGTAGTGAGTGCAGAGTAGTGAGTGCAGAGTAGTGAGTAGTGAGTGCAGAGTAGTGAGTGCAGAGTAGTGAGTAGTGAGTGCAGAGTAGTGAGTGCAGAGTAGTGAGTGCAGAGTAGTGAGTGCAGAGTAGTGAGTATTGAGTGCAGAGTAGTGAGTAGTGAGTGCAGAGTAGTGAGTAGTGAGTGCAGAGTGAGTGTGCAGAGTAGTGAGTAGTGAGTGCAGAGTAGTGAGTGCAGAGTAGTGAGTGCAGAGTAGTTAGTGCAGAGTGCAGAGTAGTGAGTGCAGAGTGCAGAGTGCAGAGTAGTGAGTGCAGAGTGAGTTTCCAGAGTGCAGAGTAGTGAGTGCAGAGTGCAGAGTGCAGAGTAGTGAGTGCAGAGTGAGTTTCCAGAGTGCAGAGTAGTGAGTGCAGAGTGCAGAGTGCAGAGTAGTGAGTATTGAGTGCAGAGTAGTGAGTAGTGAGTGCAGAGTAGTGAGTAGTGAGTGCAGAGTGAGTGTGCAGAGTAGTGAGTAGTGAGTGCAGAGTAGTGAGTGCAGAGTAGTGAGTGCAGAGTAGTTAGTGCAGAGTGCAGAGTAGTGAGTGCAGAGTGCAGAGTGCAGAGTAGTGAGTGCAGAGTGAGTTTCCAGAGTGCAGAGTAGTGAGTGCAGAGTGCAGAGTGCAGAGTAGTGAGTGCAGAGTGAGTTTCCAGAGTGCAGAGTAGTGAGTGCAGAGTGCAGAGTGCAGAGTAGTGAGTGCAGAGTCGTGAGTGCAGAGTTCAGAGTAGTGAGTGCAGAGTAGTGAGTGCAGAGAAGTGAGTGCAGAGTAGTGAGTGCAGAGAAGTTAGTGCAGAGAAGTGAGTGCAGAGAAGTGAGTGCAGGGTAGTGAGTGCAGAGTAGTGAGTGCAGAGTAGTGAGTAGTGAGTGCAGAGTGAGTTTCCAGAGTGCAGAGTAGTGAGTGCAGAGTAGTGAGTGCAGAGTAGTGATTGCAGAGAAGTGAGTGCAGAGTAGTGAGTGCAGAGAAGTTAGTGCAGAGAAGTGAGTGCAGAGAAGTGAGTGCAGGGTAGTGAGTGCAGAGTAGTGAGTGCAGAGTAGTGAGTAGTGAGTGCAGAGTAGTGAGTAGTGAGTGCAGAGTAAGTGTGCAGAGTAGTGAGTAGTGAGTGCAGAGTAGTGAGTAGTGAGTTCAGAGTAGTGAGTAGTGAGTGCAGAGTAGTGAGTAGTGAGTGCAGAGTAGTGAGTGCAGAGTAGTGAGTGCAGAGTAGTGAGTGCAGAGTATTGAGTGCAGAGTAGTGAGTAGTGAGTGCAGAGTAGTGAGTGCAGAGTAGTGAGCGCAGAGTAGTGAGTGCAGAGAAGTGAGTGCAGAGAAGTGAGTGCAGAGTAGTGAGTGCAGAGTAGTGAGTGCAGAGTAGTGAGTATTGAGTGCAGAGTAGTGAGTAGTGAGTGCAGAGTAGTGAGTAGTGAGTGCAGAGTGAGTGTGCAGAGTAGTGAGTAGTGAGTGCAGAGTAGTGAGTGCAGAGTAGTGAGTGCAGAGTAGTTAGTGCAGAGTGCAGAGTAGTGAGTGCAGAGTGAGTTTCCAGAGTGCAGAGTAGTGAGTGCAGAGTGCAGAGTGCAGAGTAGTGAGTGCAGAGTGAGTTTCCAGAGTGCAGAGTAGTGAGTGCAGAGTGCAGAGTAGTGAGTGCAGAGTAGTGAGTGCAGAGTGCAGAGTAGTGAGTGCAGAGTAGTGAGTGCAGAGAAGTGAGTGCAGAGTAGTGAGTGCAGAGTAGTGAGTGCAGAGTAGTGAGTAGTGAGTGCAGAGTAGTGAGTAGTGAGTGCAGAGTGAGTGTGCAGAGTAGTGAGTGCAGAGTAGTGAGTGCAGAGTAGTGAGTAGTGAGTGCAGAGTAGTGAGTAGTGAGTGCAGAGTAGTGAGTAGTGAGTAGTGAGTGCAGAGTAGTGAGTGCAGAGTAGTTATTGCAGAGTAGTGAGTGCAGAGTAGTGAGTGCAGAGTGCAGAGTAGTGAGTGCAGAGTGCAGAGTGCAGAGTAGTGAGTGCAGAGTGAGCTTCCAGAGTGCAGAGTAGTGAGTGCAGAGTGCAGAGTGCAGAGTAGTGAGTGCAGAGTGAGTTTCCAGAGTGCAGAGTAGTGAGTGCAGAGTGCAGAGTAGTGAGTGCAGAGTGAGTTTCCAGAGTGCAGAGTAGTGAGTGCAGAGTGCAGAGTAGTGAGTGCAGAGTGAGTTTCCAGAGTGCAGAGTAGTGAGTGCAGAGTGCAGAGTAGTGAGTGCAGAGTAGTGAGTGCAGAGTAGTGAGTGCAGAGAAGTGAGTAGTGAGTGCAGAGTGAGTGTGCAGAGTAGTGAGTAGTGAGTGCAGAGTAGTGAGTGCAGAGTAGTGAGTGCAGAGTAGTGAGTGCAGAGTAGTGAGTGCAGAGAAGTGAGTAGTGAGTGCAGAGTGAGTGTGCAGAGTAGTGAGTAGTGAGTGCAGAGTAGTGAGTGCAGAGTAGTGAGTGCAGAGTAGTGAGTGCAGAGAAGTGAGTGCAGAGTAGTGAGTGCAGAGTAGTGAGTGCAGAGTAGTGAGTGCAGAGTAGTAAGTGCAGAGTAGTGAGTACAGAGTAGTGAGTAGTGAGAGCAGAGTAGTGAGTGCAGAGTAGTGAGTAGTGAGTGCAGAGTAGTGAGTGTAGAGTAGTGAGTGCAGAGTAGTGAGTGCCGAGAAGTGAGTGCAGAGTAGTGAGTGCAGAGTAGTGAGTGCAGAGTAGTGAGAGTAGTGTGTAGTGAGTGCAGAGTAGTGAGTGCAGAGTAGTGGGTGCAGAGTAGTGAGTGCAGAGTAGTGAGTGCAGAGTAGTGAGTGCAGAGTGAGTGTGCAGAATAGTGAGTGCAGAGTAGTGAGTGCAGAGTAGTGAGTGCAGAGTAATGAGTGCCGAGTAGTGAGTAGTGAGTGCAGAGTAGTGAGTGCAGAGTAGTGAGTGCAGAGTAGTGAGTGCAGAGTAGTGAGTGCAGAGAAGTGAGTGCAAAGTAGTGAGTGCAGAGTAGTGAGTGCATAGTAGTTAGTGCAGAGTAGTGAGTAGTGAGTTCAGAGTAGTGAGTAGTGAGTGCAGAGTAGTGAGTAGTGAGTGCAGAGTAGTGAGTGCAGAGTAGTGAGTGCAGAGTAGTGAGTGCAGAGTAGTGAGTGCAGAGTATTGAGTGCAGAGTAGTGAGTAGTGAGTGCAGAGTAGTGAGTGCAGAGTAGTGAGCGCAGAGAAGTCAGTGCAGAGAAGTGAGTGCAGAGAAGTGAGTGCAGAGTAGTGAGTGCAGAGTAGTGAGTGCAGAGTAGTGAGTAGTGAGTGCAGAGTAGTGAGTAGTGAGTGCAGAGTGAGTGTGCAGAGTAGTGAGTAGTGAGTGCAGAGTAGTGAGTGCAGAGTAGTGAGTGCAGAGTATTGAGTGCAGAGTAGTGAGTAGTGAGTGCAGAGTAGTGAGTGCAGAGTAGTGAGTGCAGAGTAGTGAGTGCAGAGAAGTGAGTGCAGAGAAGTGAGTGCAGAGTAGTGAGTGCAGAGTAGTGAGTGCAGAGTAGTGAGTAGTGAGTGCAGAGTAGTGAGTAGTGAGTGCAGAGTGAGTGTGCAGAGTAGTGAGTAGTGAGTGCAGAGTAGTGAGTGCAGAGTAGTGAGTGCAGAGTGCAGAGTAGTGAGTGCAGAGTGAGTTTCCAGAGTGCAGAGTAGTGAGTGCAGAGTGCAGAGTAGTGAGTGCAGAGTGAGTTTCCAGAGTGCAGAGTAGTGAGTGCAGAGTGCAGAGTAGTGAGTGCAGAGAAGTGAGTGCAGAGTAGTGAGTGCAGAGAAATGAGTGCAGAGTAGTGAGTGCAGAGAAGTGAGTGCAGAGAAGTGAGTGCAGAGTAGTGAGTGCAGAGTAGTGAGTGCAGAGTAGTGAGTAGTGAGTGCAGAGTGAGTGTGCAGAGTAGTGAGTGCAGAGTAGTGAGTGCAGAGTAGTGAGTGCAGAGTAGTGAGTAGTGAGTGCAGAGTAGTGAGTAGTGAGTGCAGAGTAGTGATTGCAGAGTAGTGATTGCAGAGTAGTGATTGCAGAGTAGTGAGTGCAGAGTAGTGAGTGCAGAGTGCAGAGTAGTGAGTGCAGAGTGCAGAGTAGTGAGTGCAGAGTGAGTTTCCAGAGTGCAGAGTAGTGAGTGCAGAGTGCAGAGTAGTGAGTGCAGAGTGAGTTTCCAGAGTGCAGAGTAGTGAGTGCAGAGTGCAGAGTGCAGAGTGCAGAGTAGTGAGTGCAGAGTGAGTTTCCAGAGTGCAGAGTAGTGAGTGCCGGATGCAGAGTAGTGAGTGCAGAGTGCAGAGTAGTGAGTGCAGAGTGCAGAGTAGTGAGTGCAGAGTGGTGAGTGCAGAGTAGTGAGTGCAGAGTAGTGAGAGCAGAGTAGTGAGTGCAGAGTAGTGAGTGCAGAGTAGTGAGTAGTGAGTGCAGAGTGAGTGTGCAGAGTAGTGAGTAGTGAGTGCAGAGTAGTGAGTGCAGAGTAGTGAGTAGTGAGTGCAGAGTGAGTGTGCAGAGTAGTGAGTAGTGAGTGCAGAGTAGTGAGTGCAGAGTAGTGAGTGCAGAGTAGTGAGTGCAGAGTGAGTGTGCAGAGTAGTGAGTGCAGAGTAGTGAGTGCAGAGTAGTGAGTGCAGAGTAATGAGTGCAGAGTAGTGAGTAGTGAGTGCAGAGTAGTGAGTGCAGAGTAGTGAGTGCAGAGTAGTGAGTGCAGAGTAGTGAGTGCAGAGAAGTGAGTGCAGAGTAGTGAGTGCAGAGTAGTGAGTGCAGAGTAGTGAGTGCAGAGTAGTGAGTGCAGAGAAGTGAGGGCAGAGTAGTGAGTGCAGAGTAGTGAGTGCAGAGTAGTGAGTAGTGAGTGCAGAGTAGTGAGTGCAGAGTAGTGGGTGCAGAGTAGTGAGTAGTGAGTGCAGAGTAGTGAGTGCAGAGTAGTGAGTGCAGAGTAGTGAGTATTGAGTGCAGAGTGAGTGTGCAGAGTAGTGAGTGCAGAGTAGTGAGTGCAGAGTAGTGAGTGCAGAGTAGTGAGTGCAGAGTAATGAGTGAGTGCAGACTAGTGAGTGCAGAGTAGTGAGTGCAGAGTAGTGAGTGCAGAGTAGTGAGTGCAGAGTAGTGAGTAGTGAGTGCAGAGTAGTGAGTGCAGAGTAGTGAGTAGTGAGTGCAGAGTAGTGAGTGCAGAGTATTGAGTGCAGAGTAGTGAGTGCAGAGTAGTGAGTAGTGAGTGCAGAGTAGTGAGTGCAGAGTAGTGAGTGCAGAGTAGTGAGTGCAGAGAAGTGAGTGCAGAGAAGTGAGTGCAGAGTGGTGAGTGCAGAGTAGTGAGTGCAGAGTAGTGAGTGCAGAGTAGTGAGTGCAGAGTGAGTGTGCAGAGTGAGTGTGTGCAGAGTAGTGAGTAGTGAGTGCAGAGTAGTGAGTAGTGAGTGCAGAGTAGTGAGTAGTGAGTGCAGAGTAGTGAGTGCAGAGTAGTGAGTGCAGAGTGAGTGTGCAGAGTAGTGAGTGTAGAGTAGTGAGTGCAGAGTGAGTGTGCAGAGTGAGTGTGTGCAGAGTAGTGAGTAGTGAGTGCGTAGTCAATCAATCAATCAATCAAAGCATTCATATAGCGCACTACTCACCCGGAGGGTCTCAAGGCGCTGGGGGGAGGGGGTCCGCTACTGCTCGAACAGCCAGGTCTTGAGCTGCTTCCTGAAGGCGAGGTGGTCTTGGGTCAGGCGGAGGTGGGTCGGAAGGGAGTTCCAGGTCTTGGCGGCCAGGTAGGAGAAGGACCTTCCTCCTGTGGTGACTCTTCGGATGCGGGGGACGGCGGTGAGGGCGTGGCTGGTCGATCGAAGCTGGCGTTTGGGAGCGTAGAAGTTGAGGCGGCTGTTGAGGTAACCTGGGCCATGGTTGTGTAGGGCTTTGTGTGTGTGGGTGAGGAGCCGGAAGGTGATTCTCTTGTTGACCGGGAGCCAGTGCAGGTCTCTCAGGTGCCCGGAGATGTGGCTGCGGCGTGGGATGTTCAGGATGAGTCGTGCTGAGGTGTTCTGGATCCGCTGGAGTTTCTTCTGGAGCTTGGCGGTGGTTCCGGCATAAAGGGAGTTGCCGTAGTCCAGATGGCTGGTGACGAGGGCCTGGGTGACCGTCTTCCTGGTCTCGGTGGGGATCCACCGGAAGATCTTACGTAGCATGCGCAGGATGTTGAAGCATGACGAGGAGACGGCGTTGACTTGTCTGGTCATGGAGAGGGAGGAGTCCAGGATGAATCCCAGGTTGCGTGCGTGGTCTGTTGGTTTGGGTGCGCTGCCTAGGGCGGGGGGCCACCAGGAGTCGTCCCAGGCGGAGGGTGTTGATCCCAGGATGAGGACTTCCGTCTTGTCCGAGTTAAGTTTCAGTCGGCTGTTCGACATCCATTTGGCTACGTCTGACATCCCTTCGTGGAGGTTGGCTCTGGCGGTGTCGGGGTCGTTGGTGAGGGAGAGGATCAGCTGGGTGTCGTCGGCGTAGGAGATGATGCTGAGGTTGTGCTGGCGTGCGATGGCTGCGAGGGGGCTCATGTAGACGTTGAAGAGTGTTGGGCTGAGCGAGGAGCCTTGAGGAACGCCGCAGATGACTTCGGTGGCCTCCGATCTGAACGGGGGGAGGCGGACTCTCTGTGTCCTTCCGGCGAGGAAGGAGGTGATCCATTCCAGTGCCTTCTCCTGGATTCCGACGTTGCTGAGGCGCTGTACTAGGGTACGGTGGCAGACAGTGTCGAATGCCGAGGAGAGGTCCAGGAGGATGAGAGCCGCTGTTTCTCCGTTGTCGAGTAGGGCTCGGATGTCATCGGTAGCTGCGATCAGGGCGGTCTCGGTGCTGTGGTTGGCCCGGAAGCCAGACTGCGAGAGGTCGAGGGATCCGTTCGTCTCGAGGAATGCGGCCAGCTGCTTGTTGACGGTCTTCTCGATGACTTTAGCCGGAAACGGGAGCAGCGAGATGGGGCGGTAGTTCTTGAGGTCGGTGGGGTCGGCTGATGGTTTCTTGAGTAGAGCGCTGAGTTCGGCGTGCTTCCAGCTCTCCGGGAAGGTTGCGGTGTCGAAGGAGGTGTTGATGATGTCCCGCAGGTGGGGTGCGATGACAGCGTCGGCTTTGTTGAAGACGTGGTGAGGGCAGGGGTCTGTCGGGGAACCGGAGTGGATGGAGTTCACCGTGTGGACGGTGTCCTCGGTGCTGATCGGTGTCCAGGCGCTGAGGGTGGTGGTGGGGGGCGGTGGTTCGGTCGTGGCGTGCGTCGGTTGAGTGCTGAAGCTGTTGTGTATGTCCGCGATCTTGTTGTGGAAGTAGGAGGCGAGGGAGTTGCAGAGGTCTTGCGAAGGGGTGATGTCGTTATTTCCGGCGTTGGGGTTGGAGAGCTCTTTCACGATGTTGAAGAGTTCCTTGCTGTTGTGTGCGTTGTTGTCAAGTCGTTCCTTGAATGCGGTTCTCTTGGTGGCGTGGATCAGTTGGTGGTGTTTTCGGGTGGCGAGCTTGAGGGCAGTCATGTTGTCTGGTGTTGGGTTTCTGCGCCAGGTTTTCTCGAGTGCTCTGCAGTTCTTCTTGGAGCTCTTGAGTTCGTCGTTGAACCATGGGGCTTTCTTGCTGCTGGGTTGGCAGGGCGGGGTCTTCAGAGGGGCGAGGTCGTCTGCGCAGTTGCTGATCCATTTCGTGAGGTTGGTGGCCGCTTGGCTGGGGTTCGTTGTGCTGGTGGGGGGGTTCTTGCTCAGGGCAGTGGCGAGCTGGTCCGTGGTGATCTTGTTCCAGCTTCTGCGGGGAACCTGTAGCTGGTGATGGTGGAGCGTGGTTCTCCTGAAGCTGAAGTGGACGCAGCTGTGGTCCGTCCAGTGGAGTCCCGTGGCGTGGCTGAAGGCGATGTCCTTGCTGGAAGAGAAGACCGGGCGAGCGTGTGGCCAGCGTAGTGGGTGGGGGTGTTGACCAGTTGCTTGAGTCCGAGGTTGGCGAGGTTGTCCAGCAGGGTGGTGGTGTTGCGGTCGTTGTTGTTCTCCAGGTGGAAGTTGAGGTCTCCGAGGAGGATGTAGTCGGTGGAGGGGAGGGCGTGCGGGCTGATGAAGTCGGCGATGTCTTCGCTGAATTGAGTGCGTGGTCCCGGGGGTCTGTAGATGAGGGTGCCTCTGAGGGTGGTCTTGGGGTTGACGAGGATCTGGAAGTGCAGGTGTTCGGTGGGTGCGAGTGTGTCGTCGGTGTTAGTCGAGATGCGGATGGTGTTCCTGTGGATGATGGCGATGCCTCCTCCGGTCTGGTTGCTGCGGTCCCTCCGGATGATCCTGTAGCCGTCTGGGATGGCTATGGCGATGTCGGGCGCTGAGGAGGCGTTCATCCAGGTTTCCGTGAGGAAGGCGACGTCTGGGGCTGTGGTGTCGAGCAGGTTCCAGAGCTCGACGGCGTGTCTGTGGACGGAGCGGGTGTTGAGCAGGATGCACTTCAGGTGGGTGCTGTTGGAGTTCGGCTTGGTGAGTGCTGGTGTAGCGTGGGTCCGGTTGCAGGTGAACTTGCAGGAGTGGCAGCTGAAGGGTCCGTGGGTGCGTCTCGGTGCTGCTCGGTAGCATCCCGGGATTCGGCCGGTGTTGAGAGCGTTGAGTTCGGTGGCGTTGTAGGTTCGTCGGGTCGGCTTCCGTCGGTGGGGGCCAGGGGTCCTGGCACTGGGCGCGGTCCAGGCGCGGACGGGCGCAGACGGGCTTACCTTTGGCGCACCTTCGGCGCTCAATCGGTGCTCCCGCTGCGCGTCAACGCTGCGCGTAGGCCACTCTGCCATATGTGGAGAGTGGGGGGGCAGGGCGAGGGAGGGGCAGCTGGGAGGCGGGGAGCGGGCGGCGAATGGGGAGGGCAGCAGAGGTGAGGGGCGGGGAGCGGGGAGGTGGCGGGAAGCACGGCAGGGGGCGCAGAAAACACAGGGGAACAGTCCTATTATGCTACAAACTACAATACCAGCAGAACGGGGATATACACAATCAAACAGGGGGGCTGACAGTACACCAGGGGATACAACGACAGAGGTACACCCTTACCAGGATCAGGAAGCACAAAGCACAAAGGGGAGACAAGGAACTTAATACCAGCGCGGCGCAGGCGGGGCGGAAGCACAATCAGCGGGTCACCGGGTCACAGCAGGCAGGGTCCCGGCTGCGGGCAGCGGCGGCACTAGAGGGAACACGGGCAGCCTGGTCGCACTCACGAGGAGTGTGCGAGGTGCGTGGGGGTGACCGGCCCAGAGGGACAGAGGTCACTGCTCACCGCCTCGCCCTCCTCGTCCTATATGGTCCCGTGGGAGGGAGGGGCAGCTGGGAGGCGGGGAGCGGGTGGCGAATGGGGAGGGCAGCAGAGGTGAGGGGCGGGGAGCGGGGAGGTGGCGGGAAGCGCGGCAGGGGCAGGGGGCGCAGAAAACACAGGGGAACAGTCCTATTATGCTACAAACTACAATACCAGCAGAACGGGGATATACACAATCAAACCGGGGGGCTGACAGTACACCAGGGGATACAACGACAGAGGTACACCCTTACCAGGATCAGGAAGCACAAAGCACAAAGGGGAGAAAAGGAACTTAATACCAGCGCGGCGCAGGCGGGGCGGAAGCACAATCAGCGGGTCACCGGGTCACAGCAGGCAGGGTCCCGGCTGCGGGCAGCGGCGGCACTAGAGGGAACACGGGCAGCCTGGTCGCACTCACGAGGAGTGTGCGAGGTGCGTGGGGGTGACCGGCCCAGAGGGACAGAGGTCACTGCTCACCGCCTCGCCCTCCTCGTCCTATATGGTCCCGTGGGAGGGAGGGGCAGCTGGGAGGCGGGGAGCGGGCGGCGAATGGGGAGGGCAGCAGAGGTGAGGGGCGGGGAGCGGGGAGGTGGCGGGAAGCGCGGCAGGGGCAGGGGGCGCAGAAAACACAGGGGAACAGTCCTATTATGCTACAAACTACAATACCAGCAGAACGGGGATATACACAATCAAACAGGGGGGCTGACAGTACACCAGGGGATACAACGACAGAGGTACACCCTTACCAGGATCAGGAAGCACAAAGCACTAAGGGGAGACAAGGAACTTAATACCAGCGCGGCGCAGGCGGGGCGGAAGCACAATCAGCGGGTCACCGGGTCACAGCAGGCAGGGTCCCGGCTGCGGGCAGCGGCGGCACTAGAGGGAACACGGGCAGCCTGGTCGCACTCACGAGGAGTGTGCGAGGTGCGTGGGGGTGACCGGCCCAGAGGGACAGAGGTCACCACAGAGGTAGTGAGTAGTGAGTGCAGAGTAGTGAGTAGTGAGTGCAGAGAAGTGAGTGCAGAGTAGTGAGTGCAGAGTAGTAGTGCAGAGTAGTGAGTGCAGAATAGTAGTGCAGAGTAGTGAGTGCAGAGTAGTGAATGCAGAGTAGTGAGTGCAGAGTAGTAGTGCAGAGTCGTTAGTGCAGGGTAGTAGTGCAGAGTAGTGAGTGCAGAGTAGTGAGTGCAGAGTGAGTGTGCAGAGTAGTGAGTAGTGAGTGCAAAGAAGTGAGTAGTGAGTGCAGAGTGTGAGTGCAGAGTAGTGAGTGCAGAGTAGTGAGTGCAGAGTAGTGAGTGCAGAGTAGTGAATGCAGAGTAGTGAGTAGTGTGTGCAAAGTAGTGAGTAGTGAGTGCAGAGTGTGAGTGCAGAGTAGTGAGTGCAGAGTAGTAGTGCAGAGTAGTGAGTGCAGAGTAGTGAGTGCAGAGTAGTGAGTGCAGAGTGAGTGTTCAGAGTGCAGAGTAGTGAGTGCAGAGTGAGTGTGCAGAGTAGTGAGTAGTGAGTGCAGAGTGAGTGTGCAGAGTAGTGAGTAGTGAGTGCAGAGTGAGTGTGCAGAGTAGTGAGTAGTGAGTGCAGAGTAGTGAGTAGTGAGTGCAGAGTAGTGAGTAGTGAGTGAAGAGTAGTGAGTAGTGAGTACAGAGTAGTGAGTGCAGAGTAGTGAGTGCAGAGTAGTGAGTGCAGAGTAGTGAGTCGTAGTAGTGAGTAGTGAGTGCAGAGTAGTGAGTAGTGAGTGCAGAGTAGTGAGTGCAGAGTAGTGAGCGCAGAGTAGTGAGTGCAGAGAAGTGAGTGCAGAGAAGTGAGTGCAGAGTAGTGAGTGCAGAGTAGTGAGTGCAGAGTAGTGAGTATTGAGTGCAGAGTAGTGAGTAGTGAGTGCAGAGTAGTGAGTAGTGAGTGCAGAGTGAGTGTGCAGAGTAGTGAGTAGTGAGTGCAGAGTAGTGAGTGCAGAGTAGTTAGTGCAGAGTGCAGAGTAGTGAGTGCAGAGTGCAGAGTGAGTTTCCAGAGTGCAGAGTAGTGAGTGCAGAGTGCAGAGTGCAGAGTAGTGAGTGCAGAGTGAGTTTCCAGAGTGTAGAGTAGTGAGTGCAGAGTGCAGAGTAGTGAGTGCAGAGTAGTGAGTGCAGAGTGCAGAGTAGTGAGTGCAGAGTAGTGAGTGCAGAGAAGTGAGTGCAGAGTAGTGAGTGCAGAGAAGTTAGTGCAGAGACGTGAGTGCAGAGAAGTGAGTGCAGGGTAGTGAGTGCAGAGTAGTGAGTGCAGAGTAGTGAGTAGTGAGTGCAGAGTAGTGAGTGCAGAGTGAGTTTCCAGAGTACAGAGTAGTGAGTGCAGAGTAGTGAGTGCAGAGTAGTGATTGCAGAGAAGTGAGTGCAGAGTAGTGAGTGCAGAGAAGTTAGTGCAGAGAAGTGAGTGCAGAGAAGTGAGTGCAGGGTAGTGAGTGCAGAGTAGTGAGTGCAGAGTAGTGAGTAGTGAGTGCAGAGTAGTGAGTAGTGAGTGCAGAGTAAGTGTGCAGAGTAGTGTGTAGTGAGTGCAGAGTAGTGAGTGCAGAGTAGTGAGTAGTGAGTTCAGAGTAGTGAGTAGTGAGTGCAGAGTAGTGAGTAGTGAGTGCAGAGTAGTGAGTGCAGAGTAGTGAGTGCAGAGTAGTGAGTGCAGAGTAGTGAGTGCAGAGTATTGAGTGCAGAGTAGTGAGTAGTGAGTGCAGAGTAGTGAGTGCAGAGTAGTGAGCGCAGAGTAGTGAGTGCAGAGAAGTGAGTGCAGAGAAGTGAGTGCAGAGTAGTGAGTGCAGAGTAGTGAGTGCAGAGTAGTGAGTATTGAGTGCAGAGTAGTGAATATTGAGTGCAGAGTAGTGAGTAGTGAGTGCAGAGTGAGTGTGCAGAGTAGTGAGTAGTGAGTGCAGAGTAGTGAGTGCAGAGTAGTGAGTGCAGAGTAGTTAGTGCAGAGTGCAGAGTAGTGAGTGCAGAGTGCAGAGTAGTGAGTGCAGAGTGAGTTTCCAGAGTGCAGAGTAGTGAGTGCAGAGTGCAGAGTGCAGAGTAGTGAGTGCAGACTGAGTTTCCAGAGTGCAGAGTAGTGAGTGCAGAGTGCAGAGTAGTGAGTGCAGAGTAGTGAGTGCAGAGTGCAGAGTAGTGAGTGCAGAGTAGGGAGTGCAGAGAAGTGAGTGCAGAGAAGTGAGTGCAGAGAAGTGAGTGCAGAGTAGTGAGTGCAGAGTAGTGAGTAGTGAGTAGTGAGTGCAGAGTAGTGAGTAGTGAGTGCAGAGTGAGTGTGCAGAGTAGTGAGTGCAGAGTAGTGAGTGCAGAGTAGTGAGTAGTGAGTGCAGAGTAGTGAGTAGTGAGTGCAGAGTAGTGAGTAGTGAGTAGTGAGTGCAGAGTAGTGAGTGCAGAGTAGTTATTGCAGAGTAGTGAGTGCAGAGTAGTGAGTGCAGAGTAGTGAGTGCAGAGTGCAGAGTAGTGAGTGCAGAGGGCAGAGTGCAGAGTAGTGAGTGCAGAGTGAGCTTCCAGAGTGCAGAGTAGTGAGTGCAGAGTGCAGAGTGCAGAGTAGTGAGTGCAGAGTGAGTTTCCAGAGTGCAGAGTAGTGAGTGCAGAGTGCAGAGTAGTGAGTGCAGAGTGCAGAGTAGTGAGTGCAGAGTGCAGAGTAGTGAGTGCAGAGTAGTGAGTGCAGAGTAGTGAGTGCAGAGAAGTGAGTAGTGAGTGCAGAGTGAGTGTGCAGAGTAGTGAGTAGTGAGTGCAGAGTAGTGAGTGCAGAGTAGTGAGTAGTGAGTGCAGAGTAGTGAGTACAGAGTAGTGAGCGCAGAGAAGTGAGTGCAGAGTAGTGAGTGCAGAGTAGTGAGTACAGAGTAGTGAGTGCAGAGTAGTGAGTGCAGAGTAGTGAGTACAGAGTAGTGAGTAGTGAGAGCAGAGTAGTGAGTGCAGAGTAGTGAGTAGTGAGTGCAGAGTAGTGAGTGTAGAGTAGTGAGTGCAGAGTAGTGAGTGCAGAGAAGTGAGTGCAGAGTAGTGAGTGCAGAGTAGTGAGTGCAGAGTAGTGAGTGCAGAGTAGTGAGAGTAGTGAGTAGTGAGTGCAGAGTAGTGAGTGCAGAGTAGTGGGTGCAGAGTAGTGAGTGCAGAGTAGTGAGTGCAGAGTAGTGAGTGCAGAGTGAGTGTGCAGAATAGTGAGTGCAGAGTAGTGAGTGCAGAGTAGTGAGTGCAGAGTAATGAGTGCCGAGTAGTGAGTAGTGAGTACAGAGTAGTGAGTGCAGAGTAGTGAGTGCAGAGTAGTGAGTGCAGAGTAGTGAGTGCAGAGTAGTGAGTGCAGAGTAGTGAGTGCAGAGTAGTGAGTGCATAGTGGTTAGTGCAGAGTAGTGAGTAGTGAGTTCAGAGTAGTGAGTAGTGAGTGCAGAGTAGTGAGTGCAGAGTAGTGAGTGCAGAGTATTGAGTGCAGAGTAGTGAGTAGTGAGTGCAGAGTAGTGAGTGCAGAGTAGTGAGTGCAGAGTAGTGAGTGCAGAGAAGTGAGTGCAGAGAAGTGAGTGCAGAGTAGTGAGTGCAGAGTAGTGAGTGCAGAGTAGTGAGTAGTGAGTGCAGAGTGAGTGTGCAGAGTAGTGAGTAGTGAGTGCAGAGTAGTGAGTGCAGAGTAGTGAGTGCAGAGTGCAGAGTAGTGAGTGCAGAGTGCAGAGTGCAGAGTAGTGAGTGCAGAGTGAGTTTCCAGAGTGCAGAGTAGTGAGTGCAGAGTGCAGAGTGCAGAGTAGTGAGTGCAGAGTGAGTTTCCAGAGTGCAGAGTAGTGAGTGCAGAGTGCAGAGTAGTGAGTGCAGAGTAGTGAGTGCAGAGTAGTGAGTGCAGAGTAGTGAGTGCAGAGAAGTGAGTGCAGAGTAGTGAGTGCAGAGAAATGAGTGCAGATTAGTGAGTGCAGAGAAGTGAGTGCAGAGAAGTGAGTGCAGAGTAGTGAGTGCAGAGTAGTGAGTGCAGAGTAGTGAGTAGTGAGTGCAGAGTGAGTGTGCAGAGTAGTGAGTGCAGAGTAGTGAGTGCAGAGTAGTGAGTAGTGAGTGCAGAGTAGTGAGTAGTGAGTGCAGAGTAGTGAGTAGTGAGTAGTGAGTGCAGAGTAGTGATTGCAGAGTAGTGATTGCAGAGTAGTGATTGCAGAGTAGTGAGTGCAGAGTAGTGAGTGCAGAGTGCAGAGTAGTGAGTGCAGAGTGCAGAGTGCAGAGTAGTGAGTGCAGAGTAGTGAGTGCAGAGTGAGTTTCCAGAGTGCAGAGTAGTGAGTGCAGAGTGCAGAGTAGTGAGTGCAGAGTGAGTTTCCAGAGAGCAGAGTAGTGAGTGCAGAGTGCAGAGTGCAGAGTGCAGAGTAGTGAGTGCAGAGTGAGTTTCCAGAGTGCAGAGTAGTGAGTGCAGAGTGCAGAGTGCATAGTAGTGAGTGCAGAGATAGTTTCCAGAGTGCAGAGTAGTGAGTGCCGGATGCAGAGTAGTGAGTGCAGAGTGCAGAGTAGTGAGTGCAGAGTGCAGAGTAGTGAGTGCAGAGTAGTGAGTGCAGAGTAGTGAGTGCAGAGTAATGAGTGCAGAGTAGTGAGTGCAGAGAAGTGAGTAGTGAGTGCAGAGTGAGTGTGCAGAGTAGTGAGTAGTGAGTGCAGAGTAGTGAGTGCAGAGTAGTGAGTAGCGAGTGCTGAGTAGTGAGTGCAGAGTAGTGAGTGCAGAGAAGTGAGTGCAGAGTAGTGAGTGCAGAGTAGTGAGTGCAGAGTAGTGAGTGCAGAGTGAGTGTGCAGAGTAGTGAGTAGTGAGAGCAGAGTAGTGAGTGTAGAGTAGTGAGTAGTGAGTGCAGAGTAGTGAGTGCAGAGTAGTGAGTGCAGAGTAGTGAGTGCAGAGAAGTGAGTGCAGAGTAGTGAGTGCAGAGTAGTGAGTGCAGAGTAGTGAGTAGTGAGTGCAGAGTGAGTGTGCAGAGTAGTGAGTAGTGAGTGCAGAGTAGTGAGTGCAGAGTAGTGAGTAGTGAGTGCAGAGTGAGTGTGCAGAGTAGTGAGTAGTGAGTGCAGAGTAGTGAGTGCAGAGTAGTGAGTGCAGAGTAGTGAGTGCAGAGTGAGTGTGCAGAGTAGTGAGTGCAGAGTAGTGAGTGCAGAGTAGTGAGTGCAGAGTAATGAGTGCAGAGTAGTGAGTAGTGAGTGCAGAGTAGTGAGTGCAGAGTAGTGAGTGCAGAGTAGTGAGTGCAGAGTAGTGAGTGCAGAGAAGTGAGTGCAGAGTAGTGAGTGCAGAGTAGTGAGTGTAGAGTAGTGAGTGCAGAGTAGTGAGTGCAGAGTAGTGAGTGCAGAGAAGTGAGGGCAGAGTAGTGAGTGCAGAGTAGTGAGTGCAGAGTAGTGAGTAGTGAGTGCAGAGTAGTGAGTGCAGAGTAGTGGGTGCAGAGTAGTGAGTAGTGAGTGCAGAGTAGTGAGTGCAGAGTAGTGAGTGCAGAGTAGTGAGTGCAGAGTAGTGAGTGCAGAGTAGTGAGTATTGAGTGCAGAGTGAGTGTGCAGAGTAGTGAGTGCAGAGTAGTGAGTGCAGAGTAGTGAGTGCAGAGTAGTGAGTGCAGAGTAATGAGTGAGTGCAGACTAGTGAGTGCAGAGTAGTGAGTGCAGAGTAGTGAGTGCAGAGTAGTGAGTGCAGAGTAGTGAGTAGTGCGTGCAGAGTAGTGAGTGCAGAGTAGTGAGTAGTGAGTGCAGAGTAGTGAGTGCAGAGTATTGAGTGCAGAGTAGTGAGTGCAGAGTAGTGAGTAGTGAGTGCAGAGTAGTGAGTGCAGAGTAGTGAGTGCAGAGAAGTGAGTGCAGAGTAGTGAGTGCAGAGTAGTGAGTGCAGAGTAGTGAGTGCAGAGTGAGTGGGCAGAGTGAGTGTGCAGAGTGAGTGTGTGCAGAGTAGTGAGTGCAGAGTAGTGAGTAGTGAGTGCAGAGTAGTGAGTAGTGAGTGCAGAGTAGTGAGTGCAGAGTAGTGAGTGCAGAGTAGTGAGTGCAGAGTGAGTGTGCAGAGTAGTGAGTGTAGAGTAGTGAGTGCAGAGTGAGTGTGCAGAGTGAGTGTGTGCAGAGTAGTGAGTAGTGAGTGCGTAGTGAGTGCAGAGTAGTAAGTAGTGAGTGCAGAGTAGTGAGTAGTGAGTGCGTAGTGAGTAGTGAGTGCAGAGAAGTGAGTGCAGAGTAGTGAGTGCAGAGTAGTAGTGCAGAGTAGTGAGTGCAGAGTAGTAGTGCAGAGTAGTGAGTGCCGAGTAGTGAGTGCAGAGTAGTGAGTGCAGAGTAGTGAATGCAGAGTAGTGAGTGCAGAGTAGTAGTGCAGAGTCGTTAGTGCAGGGTAGTAGTGCAGAGTAGTGAGTGCAGAGTAGTGAGTGCAGAGTGAGTGTGCAGAGTAGTGAGTAGTGAGTGCAAATTAGTGAGTAGTGAGTGCAGAGTGTGAGTGCAGAGTAGTGAGTGCAGAGTAGTGAGTGCAGAGTAGTGAGTGCAGAGTAGTGAGTGCAGAGTAGTGAGTGCAGAGTAGTGAGTAGTGTGTGCAAAGTAGTGAGTAGTGAGTGCAGAGTGTGAGTGCAGAGTAGTGAGTGCAGAGTAGTAGTGCAGAGTAGTGAGTGCAGAGTAGTGAGTGCAGAGTAGTGAGTGCAGAGTGAGTGTTCAGAGTGCAGAGTAGTGAGTGCAGAGTGAGTGTGCAGAGTAGTGAGTAGTGAGTGCAGAGTGAGTGTGCAGAGTAGTGAGTAGTGAGTGCAGAGTAGTGAGTAGTGAGTAGTGAGTGCAGAGTAGTGAGTGCAGAGTAGTTATTGCAGAGTAGTGAGTGCAGAGTAGTGAGTGCAGAGTAGTGAGTGCAGAGTGCAGAGTAGTGAGTGCAGAGTGCAGAGTGCAGAGTAGTGAGTGCAGAGTGAGCTTCCAGAGTGCAGAGTAGTGAGTGCAGAGTGCAGAGTGCAGAGTAGTGAGTGCAGAGTGAGTTTCCAGAGTGCAGAGTAGTGAGTGCAGAGTGCAGAGTAGTGAGTGCAGAGTGAGTTTCCAGAGTGCAGAGTAGTGAGTGCAGAGTGCAGAGTAGTGAGTGCAGAGTGAGTTTCCAGAGTGCAGAGTAGTGAGTGCAGAGTGCAGAGTAGTGAGTGCAGAGTGCAGAGTAGTGAGTGCAGAGTGCAGAGTAGTGAGTGCAGAGTAGTGAGTGCAGAGTAGTGAGTGCAGAGAAGTGAGTAGTGAGTGCAGAGTGAGTGTGCAGAGTAGTGAGTAGTGAGTGCAGAGTAGTGAGTGCAGAGTAGAGAGTAGTGAGCGCAGAGAAGTGAGTGCAGAGTAGTGAGTGCAGAGTAGTGAGTACAGAGTAGTGAGTGCAAAGTAGTGAGTGCAGAGTAGTGAGTACAGAGTAGTGAGTAGTGAGAGCAGAGTAGTGAGTGCAGAGTAGTGAGTAGTGAGTGCAGAGTAGTGAGTGTAGAGTAGTGAGTGCAGAGTAGTGAGTGCAGAGAAGTGAGTGCAGAGTAGTGAGTGCAGAGTAGTGAGTGCAGAGTAGTGAGTGCAGAGTAGTGAGAGTAGTGAGTAGTGAGTGCAGAGTAGTGAGTGCAGAGTAGTGGGTGCAGAGTAGTGAGTGCAGAGTAGTGAGTGCAGAGTAGTGAGTGCAGAGTGAGTGTGCAGAATAGTGAGTGCAGAGTAGTGAGTGCAGAGTAGTGAGTGCAGAGTAATGAGTGCCGAGTAGTGAGTAGTGAGTGCAGAGTAGTGAGTGCAGAGTAGTGAGTGCAGAGTAGTGAGTGCAGAGTAGTGAGTGCAGAGTAGTGAGTGCAGAGTAGTGAGTGCATAGTGGTTAGTGCAGAGTAGTGAGTAGTGAGTTCAGAGTAGTGAGTAGTGAGTGCAGAGTAGTGAGTGCAGAGTAGTGAGTGCAGAGTATTGAGTGCAGAGTAGTGAGTAGTGAGTGCAGAGTAGTGAGTGCAGAGTAGTGAGTGCAGAGTAGTGAGTGCAGAGAAGTGAGTGCAGAGAAGTGAGTGCAGAGTAGTGAGTGCAGAGTAGTGAGTGCAGAGTAGTGAGTAGTGAGTGCAGAGTGAGTGTGCAGAGTAGTGAGTAGTGAGTGCAGAGTAGTGAGTGCAGAGTAGTGAGTGCAGAGTAGTGAGTGCAGAGTGCAGAGTGCAGAGTGCAGAGTAGTGAGTGCAGAGTGAGTTTCCAGAGTGCAGAGTAGTGAGTGCAGAGTGCAGAGTGCAGAGTAGTGAGTGCAGAGTGAGTTTTCAGAGTGCAGAGTAGTGAGTGCAGAGTGCAGAGTAGTGAGTGCAGAGTAGTGAGTGCAGAGTAGTGAGTGCAGAGTAGTGAGTGCAGAGAAGTGAGTGCAGAGTAGTGAGTGCAGAGAAATGAGTGCAGATTAGTGAGTGCAGAGAAGTGAGTGCAGAGAAGTGAGTGCAGAGTAGTGAGTGCAGAGTAGTGAGTGCAGAGTAGTGAGTAGTGAGTGCAGAGTGAGTGTGCAGAGTAGTGAGTGCAGAGTAGTGAGTGCAGAGTAGTGAGTAGTGAGTGCAGAGTAGTGAGTAGTGAGTGCAGAGTAGTGAGTAGTGAGTAGTGAGTGCAGAGTAGTGATTGCAGAGTAGTGATTGCAGAGTAGTGATTGCAGAGTAGTGAGTGCAGAGTAGTGAGTGCAGAGTGCAGAGTAGTGAGTGCAGAGTGCAGAGTGCAGAGTAGTGAGTGCAGAGTGAGTTTCCAGAGTGCAGAGTAGTGAGTGCAGAGTGCAGAGTAGTGAGTGCAGAGTGAGTTTCCAGAGAGCAGAGTAGTGAGTGCAGAGTGCAGAGTGCAGAGTGCAGAGTGCAGAGTAGTGAGTGCAGAGTGAGTTTCCAGAGTGCAGAGTAGTGAGTGCAGAGTGCAGAGTGCATAGTAGTGAGTGCAGAGATAGTTTCCAGAGTGCAGAGTAGTGAGTGCCGGATGCAGAGTAGTGAGTGCAGAGTGCAGAGTAGTGAGTGCAGAGTGCAGAGTAGTGAGTGCAGAGTAGTGAGTGCAGAGTAGTGAGTGCAGAGTAATGAGTGCAGAGTAGTGAGTGCAGAGAAGTGAGTAGTGAGTGCAGAGTGAGTGTGCAGAGTAGTGAGTAGTGAGTGCAGAGTAGTGAGTGCAGAGTAGTGAGTAGCGAGTGCAGAGTAGTGAGTGCAGAGTAGTGAGTGCAGAGTAGTGAGTGCAGAGAAGTGAGTGCAGAGTAGTGAGTGCAGAGTAGTGAGTGCAGAGTAGTGAGTGCAGAGTGAGTGTGCAGAGTAGTGAGTAGTGAGAGCAGAGTAGTGAGTGTAGAGTAGTGAGTAGTGAGTGCAGAGTAGTGAGTGCAGAGTAGTGAGTGCAGAGTAGTGAGTGCAGAGAAGTGAGTGCAGAGTAGTGAGTGCAGAGTAGTGAGTGCAGAGTAGTGAGTAGTGAGTGCAGAGTGAGTGTGCAGAGTAGTGAGTAGTGAGTGCAGAGTAGTGAGTGCAGAGTGCAGAGTAGTGAGTGCAGAGTGCAGAGTGCAGAGTAGTGAGTGCAGAGTAGTGAGTGCAGAGTGAGTTTCCAGAGTGCAGAGTAGTGAGTGCAGAGTGCAGAGTAGTGAGTGCAGAGTGAGTTTCCAGAGAGCAGAGTAGTGAGTGCAGAGTGCAGAGTGCAGAGTGCAGAGTAGTGAGTGCAGAGTGAGTTTCCAGAGTGCAGAGTAGTGAGTGCAGAGTGCAGAGTGCATAGTAGTGAGTGCAGAGATAGTTTCCAGAGTGCAGAGTAGTGAGTGCCGGATGCAGAGTAGTGAGTGCAGAGTGCAGAGTAGTGAGTGCAGAGTGCAGAGTAGTGAGTGCAGAGTAGTGAGTGCAGAGTAGTGAGTGCAGAGTAATGAGTGCAGAGTAGTGAGTGCAGAGAAGTGAGTAGTGAGTGCAGAGTGAGTGTGCAGAGTAGTGAGTAGTGAGTGCAGAGTAGTGAGTGCAGAGTAGTGAGTAGCGAGTGCTGAGTAGTGAGTGCAGAGTAGTGAGTGCAGAGAAGTGAGTGCAGAGTAGTGAGTGCAGAGTAGTGAGTGCAGAGTAGTGAGTGCAGAGTGAGTGTGCAGAGTAGTGAGTAGTGAGAGCAGAGTAGTGAGTGTAGAGTAGTGAGTAGTGAGTGCAGAGTAGTGAGTGCAGAGTAGTGAGTGCAGAGTAGTGAGTGCAGAGAAGTGAGTGCAGAGTAGTGAGTGCAGAGTAGTGAGTGCAGAGTAGTGAGTAGTGAGTGCAGAGTGAGTGTGCAGAGTAGTGAGTAGTGAGTGCAGAGTAGTGAGTGCAGAGTAGTGAGTAGTGAGTGCAGAGTGAGTGTGCAGAGTAGTGAGTAGTGAGTGCAGAGTAGTGAGTGCAGAGTAGTGAGTGCAGAGTAGTGAGTGCAGAGTGAGTGTGCAGAGTAGTGAGTGCAGAGTAGTGAGTGCAGAGTAGTGAGTGCAGAGTAATGAGTGCAGAGTAGTGAGTAGTGAGTGCAGAGTAGTGAGTGCAGAGTAGTGAGTGCAGAGTAGTGAGTGCAGAGTAGTGAGTGCAGAGAAGTGAGTGCAGAGTAGTGAGTGCAGAGTAGTGAGTGCAGAGTAGTGAGTGCAGAGTAGTGAGTGCAGAGTAGTGAGTGCAGAGAAGTGAGGGCAGAGTAGTGAGTGCAGAGTAGTGAGTGCAGAGTAGTGAGTAGTGAGTGCAGAGTAGTGAGTGCAGAGTAGTGGGTGCAGAGTAGTGAGTAGTGAGTGCAGAGTAGTGAGTGCAGAGTAGTGAGTGCAGAGTAGTGAGTGCAGAGTAGTGAGTGCAGAGTAGTGAGTATTGAGTGCAGAGTGAGTGTGCAGAGTAGTGAGTGCAGAGTAGTGAGTGCAGAGTAGTGAGTGCAGAGTAGTGAGTGCAGAGTAATGAGTGAGTGCAGACTAGTGAGTGCAGAGTAGTGAGTGCAGAGTAGTGAGTGCAGAGTAGTGAGTGCAGAGTAGTGAGTAGTGCGTGCAGAGTAGTGAGTGCAGAGTAGTGAGTAGTGAGTGCAGAGTAGTGAGTGCAGAGTATTGAGTGCAGAGTAGTGAGTGCAGAGTAGTGAGTAGTGAGTGCAGAGTAGTGAGTGCAGAGTAGTGAGTGCAGAGAAGTGAGTGCAGAGTAGTGAGTGCAGAGTAGTGAGTGCAGAGTAGTGAGTGCAGAGTGAGTGGGCAGAGTGAGTGTGCAGAGTGAGTGTGTGCAGAGTAGTGAGTGCAGAGTAGTGAGTAGTGAGTGCAGAGTAGTGAGTAGTGAGTGCAGAGTAGTGAGTGCAGAGTAGTGAGTGCAGAGTAGTGAGTGCAGAGTGAGTGTGCAGAGTAGTGAGTGTAGAGTAGTGAGTGCAGAGTGAGTGTGCAGAGTGAGTGTGTGCAGAGTAGTGAGTAGTGAGTGCGTAGTGAGTGCAGAGTAGTAAGTAGTGAGTGCAGAGTAGTGAGTAGTGAGTGCGTAGTGAGTAGTGAGTGCAGAGAAGTGAGTGCAGAGTAGTGAGTGCAGAGTAGTAGTGCAGAGTAGTGAGTGCAGAGTAGTAGTGCAGAGTAGTGAGTGCCGAGTAGTGAGTGCAGAGTAGTGAGTGCAGAGTAGTGAATGCAGAGTAGTGAGTGCAGAGTAGTAGTGCAGAGTCGTTAGTGCAGGGTAGTAGTGCAGAGTAGTGAGTGCAGAGTAGTGAGTGCAGAGTGAGTGTGCAGAGTAGTGAGTAGTGAGTGCAAATTAGTGAGTAGTGAGTGCAGAGTGTGAGTGCAGAGTAGTGAGTGCAGAGTAGTGAGTGCAGAGTAGTGAGTGCAGAGTAGTGAGTGCAGAGTAGTGAGTAGTGTGTGCAAAGTAGTGAGTAGTGAGTGCAGAGTGTGAGTGCAGAGTAGTGAGTGCAGAGTAGTAGTGCAGAGTAGTGAGTGCAGAGTAGTGAGTGCAGAGTAGTGAGTGCAGAGTGAGTGTTCAGAGTGCAGAGTAGTGAGTGCAGAGTGAGTGTGCAGAGTAGTGAGTAGTGAGTGCAGAGTGAGTGTGCAGAGTAGTGAGTAGTGAGTGCAGAGTAGTGAGTAGTGAGTAGTGAGTGCAGAGTAGTGAGTGCAGAGTAGTTATTGCAGAGTAGTGAGTGCAGAGTAGTGAGTGCAGAGTAGTGAGTGCAGAGTGCAGAGTAGTGAGTGCAGAGTGCAGAGTAGTGAGTGCAGAGTGAGCTTCCAGAGTGCAGAGTAGTGAGTGCAGAGTGCAGAGTGCAGAGTAGTGAGTGCAGAGTGAGTTTCCAGAGTGCAGAGTAGTGAGTGCAGAGTGCAGAGTAGTGAGTGCAGAGTGAGTTTCCAGAGTGCAGAGTAGTGAGTGCAGAGTGCAGAGTAGTGAGTGCAGAGTGAGTTTCCAGAGTGCAGAGTAGTGAGTGCAGAGTGCAGAGTAGTGAGTGCAGAGTGCAGAGTAGTGAGTGCAGAGTAGTGAGTGCAGAGTAGTGAGTGCAGAGAAGTGAGTAGTGAGTGCAGAGTGAGTGTGCAGAGTAGTGAGTAGTGAGTGCAGAGTAGTGAGTGCAGAGTAGTGAGTAGTGAGTGCAGAGTAGTGAGTGCAGAGTAGTGAGCGCAGAGAAGTGAGTGCAGAGTAGTGAGTGCAGAGTAGTGAGTACAGAGTAGTGAGTGCAAAGTAGTGAGTGCAGAGTAGTGAGTACAGAGTAGTGAGTAGTGAGAGCAGAGTAGTGAGTGCAGAGTAGTGAGTAGTGAGTGCAGAGTAGTGAGTGTAGAGTAGTGAGTGCAGAGTAGTGAGTGCAGAGAAGTGAGTGCAGAGTAGTGAGTGCAGAGTAGTGAGTGCAGAGTAGTGAGTGCAGAGTAGTGAGAGTAGTGAGTAGTGAGTGCAGAGTAGTGAGTGCAGAGTAGTGGGTGCAGAGTAGTGAGTGCAGAGTAGTGAGTGCAGAGTAGTGAGTGCAGAGTGAGTGTGCAGAATAGTGAGTGCAGAGTAGTGAGTGCAGAGTAGTGAGTGCAGAGTAATGAGTGCCGAGTAGTGAGTAGTGAGTGCAGAGTAGTGAGTGCAGAGTAGTGAGTGCAGAGTAGTGAGTGCAGAGTAGTGAGTGCAGAGTAGTGAGTGCAGAGTAGTGAGTGCATAGTGGTTAGTGCAGAGTAGTGAGTAGTGAGTTCAGAGTAGTGAGTAGTGAGTGCAGAGTAGTGAGTGCAGAGTAGTGAGTGCAGAGTATTGAGTGCAGAGTAGTGAGTAGTGAGTGCAGAGTAGTGAGTGCAGAGTAGTGAGTGCAGAGTAGTGAGTGCAGAGAAGTGAGTGCAGAGAAGTGAGTGCAGAGTAGTGAGTGCAGAGTAGTGAGTGCAGAGTAGTGAGTAGTGAGTGCAGAGTGAGTGTGCAGAGTAGTGAGTAGTGAGTGCAGAGTAGTGAGTGCAGAGTAGTGAGTGCAGAGTAGTGAGTGCAGAGTGCAGAGTGCAGAGTGCAGAGTAGTGAGTGCAGAGTGAGTTTCCAGAGTGCAGAGTAGTGAGTGCAGAGTGCAGAGTGCAGAGTAGTGAGTGCAGAGTGAGTTTCCAGAGTGCAGAGTAGTGAGTGCAGAGTGCAGAGTAGTGAGTGCAGAGTAGTGAGTGCAGAGTAGTGAGTGCAGAGTAGTGAGTGCAGAGAAGTGAGTGCAGAGTAGTGAGTGCAGAGAAATGAGTGCAGATTAGTGAGTGCAGAGAAGTGAGTGCAGAGAAGTGAGTGCAGAGTAGTGAGTGCAGAGTAGTGAGTGCAGAGTAGTGAGTAGTGAGTGCAGAGTGAGTGTGCAGAGTAGTGAGTGCAGAGTAGTGAGTGCAGAGTAGTGAGTAGTGAGTGCAGAGTAGTGAGTAGTGAGTGCAGAGTAGTGAGTAGTGAGTAGTGAGTAGTGAGTGCAGAGTAGTGATTGCAGAGTAGTGATTGCAGAGTAGTGATTGCAGAGTAGTGAGTGCAGAGTAGTGAGTGCAGAGTGCAGAGTAGTGAGTGCAGAGTGCAGAGTGCAGAGTAGTGAGTGCAGAGTGAGTTTCCAGAGTGCAGAGTAGTGAGTGCAGAGTGCAGAGTAGTGAGTGCAGAGTGAGTTTCCAGAGAGCAGAGTAGTGAGTGCAGAGTGCAGAGTGCAGAGTGCAGAGTGCAGAGTAGTGAGTGCAGAGTGAGTTTCCAGAGTGCAGAGTAGTGAGTGCAGAATGCAGAGTGCATAGTAGTGAGTGCAGAGATAGTTTCCAGAGTGCAGAGTAGTGAGTGCCGGATGCAGAGTAGTGAGTGCAGAGTGCAGAGTAGTGAGTGCAGAGTGCAGAGTAGTGAGTGCAGAGTAGTGAGTGCAGAGTAGTGAGTGCAGAGTAATGAGTGCAGAGTAGTGAGTGCAGAGAAGTGAGTAGTGAGTGCAGAGTGAGTGTGCAGAGTAGTGAGTAGTGAGTGCAGAGTAGTGAGTGCAGAGTAGTGAGTAGCGAGTGCAGAGTAGTGAGTGCAGAGTAGTGAGTGCAGAGTAGTGAGTGCAGAGAAGTGAGTGCAGAGTAGTGAGTGCAGAGTAGTGAGTGCAGAGTAGTGAGTGCAGAGTGAGTGTGCAGAGTAGTGAGTAGTGAGAGCAGAGTAGTGAGTGTAGAGTAGTGAGTAGTGAGTGCAGAGTAGTGAGTGCAGAGTAGTGAGTGCAGAGTAGTGAGTGCAGAGAAGTGAGTGCAGAGTAGTGAGTGCAGAGTAGTGAGTGCAGAGTAGTGAGTAGTGAGTGCAGAGTGAGTGTGCAGAGTAGTGAGTAGTGAGTGCAGAGTAGTGAGTGCAGAGTAGTGAGTAGTGAGTGCGGAGTGAGTGTGCAGAGTAGTGAGTAGTGAGTGCAGAGTAGTGAGTGCAGAGTAGTGAGTGCAGAGTAGTGAGTGCAGAGTGAGTGTGCAGAGTAGTGAGTGCAGAGTAGTGAGTGCAGAGTAGTGAGTGCAGAGTAATGAGTGCAGAGTAGTGAGTAGTGAGTGCAGAGTAGTGAGTGCAGAGTAGTGAGTGCAGAGTAGTGAGTGCAGAGTAGTGAGTGCAGAGAAGTGAGTGCAGAGTAGTGAGTGCAGAGTAGTGAGTGCAGAGTAGTGAGTGCAGAGTAGTGAGTGCAGAGTAGTGAGTAGTGAGTTCAGAGTAGTGAGTAGTGAGTGCAGAGTAGTGAGTAGTGAGTGCAGAGTAGTGAGTGCAGAGTAGTGAGTGCAGAGTAGTGAGTGCAGAGTAGTGAGTGCAGAGTATTGAGTGCAGAGTAGTGAGTAGTGAGTGCAGAGTAGTGAGTGCAGAGTAGTGAGCGCAGAGTAGTGAGTGCAGAGAAGTGAGTGCAGAGAAGTGAGTGCAGAGTAGTGAGTGCAGAGTAGTGAGTGCAGAGTAGTGAGTATTGAGTGCAGAGTAGTGAATATTGAGTGCAGAGTAGTGAGTAGTGAGTGCAGAGTGAGTGTGCAGAGTAGTGAGTAGTGAGTGCAGAGTAGTGAGTGCAGAGTAGTGAGTGCAGAGTAGTTAGTGCAGAGTGCAGAGTAGTGAGTGCAGAGTGCAGAGTAGTGAGTGCAGAGTGAGTTTCCAGAGTGCAGAGTAGTGAGTGCAGAGTGCAGAGTGCAGAGTAGTGAGTGCAGACTGAGTTTCCAGAGTGCAGAGTAGTGAGTGCAGAGTGCAGAGTAGTGAGTGCAGAGTAGTGAGTGCAGAGTGCAGAGTAGTGAGTGCAGAGTAGGGAGTGCAGAGAAGTGAGTGCAGAGAAGTGAGTGCAGAGAAGTGAGTGCAGAGTAGTGAGTGCAGAGTAGTGAGTAGTGAGTAGTGAGTGCAGAGTAGTGAGTAGTGAGTGCAGAGTGAGTGTGCAGAGTAGTGAGTGCAGAGTAGTGAGTGCAGAGTAGTGAGTAGTGAGTGCAGAGTAGTGAGTAGTGAGTGCAGAGTAGTGAGTAGTGAGTAGTGAGTGCAGAGTAGTGAGTGCAGAGTAGTTATTGCAGAGTAGTGAGTGCAGAGTAGTGAGTGCAGAGTAGTGAGTGCAGAGTGCAGAGTAGTGAGTGCAGAGGGCAGAGTGCAGAGTAGTGAGTGCAGAGTGAGCTTCCAGAGTGCAGAGTAGTGAGTGCAGAGTGCAGAGTGCAGAGTAGTGAGTGCAGAGTGAGTTTCCAGAGTGCAGAGTAGTGAGTGCAGAGTGCAGAGTAGTGAGTGCAGAGTGCAGAGTAGTGAGTGCAGAGTGCAGAGTAGTGAGTGCAGAGTAGTGAGTGCAGAGTAGTGAGTGCAGAGAAGTGAGTAGTGAGTGCAGAGTGAGTGTGCAGAGTAGTGAGTAGTGAGTGCAGAGTAGTGAGTGCAGAGTAGTGAGTAGTGAGTGCAGAGTAGTGAGTGCAGAGTAGTGAGCGCAGAGAAGTGAGTGCAGAGTAGTGAGTGCAGAGTAGTGAGTACAGAGTAGTGAGTGCAGAGTAGTGAGTGCAGAGTAGTGAGTACAGAGTAGTGAGTAGTGAGAGCAGAGTAGTGAGTGCAGAGTAGTGAGTAGTGAGTGCAGAGTAGTGAGTGTAGAGTAGTGAGTGCAGAGTAGTGAGTGCAGAGAAGTGAGTGCAGAGTAGTGAGTGCAGAGTAGTGAGTGCAGAGTAGTGAGTGCAGAGTAGTGAGAGTAGTGAGTAGTGAGTGCAGAGTAGTGAGTGCAGAGTAGTGGGTGCAGAGTAGTGAGTGCAGAGTAGTGAGTGCAGAGTAGTGAGTGCAGAGTGAGTGTGCAGAATAGTGAGTGCAGAGTAGTGAGTGCAGAGTAGTGAGTGCAGAGTAATGAGTGCCGAGTAGTGAGTAGTGAGTGCAGAGTAGTGAGTGCAGAGTAGTGAGTGCAGAGTAGTGAGTGCAGAGTAGTGAGTGCAGAGTAGTGAGTGCAGAGTAGTGAGTGCATAGTGGTTAGTGCAGAGTAGTGAGTAGTGAGTTCAGAGTAGTGAGTAGTGAGTGCAGAGTAGTGAGTGCAGAGTAGTGAGTGCAGAGTATTGAGTGCAGAGTAGTGAGTAGTGAGTGCAGAGTAGTGAGTGCAGAGTAGTGAGTGCAGAGTAGTGAGTGCAGAGAAGTGAGTGCAGAGAAGTGAGTGCAGAGTAGTGAGTGCAGAGTAGTGAGTGCAGAGTAGTGAGTAGTGAGTGCAGAGTGAGTGTGCAGAGTAGTGAGTAGTGAGTGCAGAGTAGTGAGTGCAGAGTAGTGAGTGCAGAGTGCAGAGTAGTGAGTGCAGAGTGCAGAGTGCAGAGTAGTGAGTGCAGAGTGAGTTTCCAGAGTGCAGAGTAGTGAGTGCAGAGTGCAGAGTGCAGAGTAGTGAGTGCAGAGTGAGTTTCCAGAGTGCAGAGTAGTGAGTGCAGAGTGCAGAGTAGTGAGTGCAGAGTAGTGAGTGCAGAGTAGTGAGTGCAGAGTAGTGAGTGCAGAGAAGTGAGTGCAGAGTAGTGAGTGCAGAGAAATGAGTGCAGATTAGTGAGTGCAGAGAAGTGAGTGCAGAGAAGTGAGTGCAGAGAAGTGAGTGCAGAGTAGTGAGTGCAGAGTAGTGAGTGCAGAGTAGTGAGTAGTGAGTGCAGAGTGAGTGTGCAGAGTAGTGAGTGCAGAGTAGTGAGTGCAGAGTAGTGAGTAGTGAGTGCGGAGTGAGTGTGCAGAGTAGTGAGTAGTGAGTGCAGAGTAGTGAGTGCAGAGTAGTGAGTGCAGAGTAGTGAGTGCAGAGTGAGTGTGCAGAGTAGTGAGTGCAGAGTAGTGAGTGCAGAGTAGTGAGTGCAGAGTAATGAGTGCAGAGTAGTGAGTAGTGAGTGCAGAGTAGTGAGTGCAGAGTAGTGAGTGCAGAGTAGTGAGTGCAGAGTAGTGAGTGCAGAGAAGTGAGTGCAGAGTAGTGAGTGCAGAGTAGTGAGTGCAGAGTAGTGAGTGCAGAGTAGTGAGTGCAGAGTAGTGAGTAGTGAGTTCAGAGTAGTGAGTAGTGAGTGCAGAGTAGTGAGTAGTGAGTGCCGAGTAGTGAGTGCAGAGTAGTGAGTGCAGAGTAGTGAGTGCAGAGTAGTGAGTGCAGAGTATTGAGTGCAGAGTAGTGAGTAGTGAGTGCAGAGTAGTGAGTGCAGAGTAGTGAGTGCAGAGTAGTGAGTGCAGAGAAGTGAGTGCAGAGAAGTGAGTGCAGAGTAGTGAGTGCAGAGTAGTGAGTGCAGAGTAGTGAGTATTGAGTGCAGAGTAGTGAATATTGAGTGCAGAGTAGTGAGTAGTGAGTGCAGAGTGAGTGTGCAGAGTAGTGAGTAGTGAGTGCAGAGTAGTGAGTGCAGAGTAGTGAGTGCAGAGTAGTTAGTGCAGAGTGCAGAGTAGTGAGTGCAGAGTGCAGAGTAGTGAGTGCAGAGTGAGTTTCCAGAGTGCAGAGTAGTGAGTGCAGAGTGCAGAGTGCAGAGTAGTGAGTGCAGACTGAGTTTCCAGAGTGCAGAGTAGTGAGTGCAGAGTGCAGAGTAGTGAGTGCAGAGTAGTGAGTGCAGAGTGCAGAGTAGTGAGTGCAGAGTAGGGAGTGCAGAGAAGTGAGTGCAGAGAAGTGAGTGCAGAGAAGTGAGTGCAGAGTAGTGAGTGCAGAGTAGTGAGTAGTGAGTAGTGAGTGCAGAGTAGTGAGTAGTGAGTGCAGAGTGAGTGTGCAGAGTAGTGAGTGCAGAGTAGTGAGTGCAGAGTAGTGAGTAGTGAGTGCAGAGTAGTGAGTAGTGAGTGCAGAGTAGTGAGTAGTGAGTAGTGAGTGCAGAGTAGTGAGTGCAGAGTAGTTATTGCAGAGTAGTGAGTGCAGAGTAGTGAGTGCAGAGTAGTGAGTGCAGAGTGCAGAGTAGTGAGTGCAGAGGGCAGAGTGCAGAGTAGTGAGTGCAGAGTGAGCTTCCAGAGTGCAGAGTAGTGAGTGCAGAGTGCAGAGTGCAGAGTAGTGAGTGCAGAGTGAGTTTCCAGAGTGCAGAGTAGTGAGTGCAGAGTGCAGAGTAGTGAGTGCAGAGTGCAGAGTAGTGAGTGCAGAGTGCAGAGTAGTGAGTGCAGAGTAGTGAGTGCAGAGTAGTGAGTGCAGAGAAGTGAGTAGTGAGTGCAGAGTGAGTGTGCAGAGTAGTGAGTAGTGAGTGCAGAGTAGTGAGTGCGGAGTAGTGAGTAGTGAGTGCAGAGTAGTGAGTGCAGAGTAGTGAGCGCAGAGAAGTGAGTGCAGAGTAGTGAGTGCAGAGTAGTGAGTACAGAGTAGTGAGTGCAGAGTAGTGAGTGCAGAGTAGTGAGTACAGAGTAGTGAGTAGTGAGAGCAGAGTAGTGAGTGCAGAGTAGTGAGTAGTGAGTGCAGAGTAGTGAGTGTAGAGTAGTGAGTGCAGAGTAGTGAGTGCAGAGAAGTGAGTGCAGAGTAGTGAGTGCAGAGTAGTGAGTGCAGAGTAGTGAGTGCAGAGTAGTGAGAGTAGTGAGTAGTGAGTGCAGAGTAGTGAGTGCAGAGTAGTGGGTGCAGAGTAGTGAGTGCAGAGTAGTGAGTGCAGAGTAGTGAGTGCAGAGTGAGTGTGCAGAATAGTGAGTGCAGAGTAGTGAGTGCAGAGTAGTGAGTGCAGAGTAATGAGTGCCGAGTAGTGAGTAGTGAGTGCAGAGTAGTGAGTGCAGAGTAGTGAGTGCAGAGTAGTGAGTGCAGAGTAGTGAGTGCAGAGTAGTGAGTGCAGAGTAGTGAGTGCAGAGTAGTGAGTGCATAGTGGTTAGTGCAGAGTAGTGAGTAGTGAGTTCAGAGTAGTGAGTAGTGAGTGCAGAGTAGTGAGTGCAGAGTAGTGAGTGCAGAGTATTGAGTGCAGAGTAGTGAGTAGTGAGTGCAGAGTAGTGAGTGCAGAGTAGTGAGTGCAGAGTAGTGAGTGCAGAGAAGTGAGTGCAGAGAAGTGAGTGCAGAGTAGTGAGTGCAGAGTAGTGAGTGCAGAGTAGTGAGTAGTGAGTGCAGAGTGAGTGTGCAGAGTAGTGAGTAGTGAGTGCAGAGTAGTGAGTGCAGAGTAGTGAGTGCAGAGTGCAGAGTAGTGAGTGCAGAGTGCAGAGTGCAGAGTAGTGAGTGCAGAGTGAGTTTCCAGAGTGCAGAGTAGTGAGTGCAGAGTGCAGAGTGCAGAGTAGTGAGTGCAGAGTGAGTTTCCAGAGTGCAGAGTAGTGAGTGCAGAGTGCAGAGTAGTGAGTGCAGAGTAGTGAGTGCAGAGTAGTGAGTGCAGAGTAGTGAGTGCAGAGAAGTGAGTGCAGAGTAGTGAGTAGTGAGTAGTGAGTGCAGAGTAGTGAGTGCAGAGTAGTTATTGCAGAGTAGTGAGTGCAGAGTAGTGAGTGCAGAGTAGTGAGTGCAGAGTGCAGAGTAGTGAGTGCAGAGGGCAGAGTGCAGAGTAGTGAGTGCAGAGTGAGCTTCCAGAGTGCAGAGTAGTGAGTGCAGAGTGCAGAGTGCAGAGTAGTGAGTGCAGAGTGAGTTTCCAGAGTGCAGAGTAGTGAGTGCAGAGTGCAGAGTAGTGAGTGCAGAGTGCAGAGTAGTGAGTGCAGAGTGCAGAGTAGTGAGTGCAGAGTAGTGAGTGCAGAGTAGTGAGTGCAGAGAAGTGAGTAGTGAGTGCAGAGTGAGTGTGCAGAGTAGTGAGTAGTGAGTGCAGAGTAGTGAGTGCAGAGTAGTGAGTAGTGAGTGCAGAGTAGTGAGTGCAGAGTAGTGAGCGCAGAGAAGTGAGTGCAGAGTAGTGAGTGCAGAGTAGTGAGTACAGAGTAGTGAGTGCAGAGTAGTGAGTACAGAGTAGTGAGTAGTGAGAGCAGAGTAGTGAGTGCAGAGTAGTGAGTAGTGAGTGCAGAGTAGTGAGTGTAGAGTAGTGAGTGCAGAGTAGTGAGTGCAGAGAAGTGAGTGCAGAGTAGTGAGTGCAGAGTAGTGAGTGCAGAGTAGTGAGTGCAGAGTAGTGAGAGTAGTGAGTAGTGAGTGCAGAGTAGTGAGTGCAGAGTAGTGGGTGCAGAGTAGTGAGTGCAGAGTAGTGAGTGCAGAGTAGTGAGTGCAGAGTGAGTGTGCAGAATAGTGAGTGCAGAGTAGTGAGTGCAGAGTAGTGAGTGCAGAGTAATGAGTGCCGAGTAGTGAGTAGTGAGTGCAGAGTAGTGAGTGCAGAGTAGTGAGTGCAGAGTAGTGAGTGCAGAGTAGTGAGTGCAGAGTAGTGAGTGCAGAGTAGTGAGTGCAGAGTAGTGAGTGCATAGTGGTTAGTGCAGAGTAGTGAGTAGTGAGTTCAGAGTAGTGAGTAGTGAGTGCAGAGTAGTGAGTGCAGAGTAGTGAGTGCAGAGTATTGAGTGCAGAGTAGTGAGTAGTGAGTGCAGAGTAGTGAGTGCAGAGTAGTGAGTGCAGAGTAGTGAGTGCAGAGAAGTGAGTGCAGAGAAGTGAGTGCAGAGTAGTGAGTGCAGAGTAGTGAGTGCAGAGTAGTGAGTAGTGAGTGCAGAGTGAGTGTGCAGAGTAGTGAGTAGTGAGTGCAGAGTAGTGAGTGCAGAGTAGTGAGTGCAGAGTGCAGAGTAGTGAGTGCAGAGTGCAGAGTGCAGAGTAGTGAGTGCAGAGTGAGTTTCCAGAGTGCAGAGTAGTGAGTGCAGAGTGCAGAGTGCAGAGTAGTGAGTGCAGAGTGAGTTTCCAGAGTGCAGAGTAGTGAGTGCAGAGTGCAGAGTAGTGAGTGCAGAGTAGTGAGTGCAGAGTAGTGAGTGCAGAGTAGTGAGTGCAGAGAAGTGAGTGCAGAGTAGTGAGTGCAGAGAAATGAGTGCAGATTAGTGAGTGCAGAGAAGTGAGTGCAGAGAAGTGAGTGCAGAGTAGTGAGTGCAGAGTAGTGAGTGCAGAGTAGTGAGTAGTGAGTGCAGAGTGAGTGTGCAGAGTAGTGAGTGCAGAGTAGTGAGTGCAGAGTAGTGAGTAGTGAGTGCAGAGTAGTGAGTAGTGAGTGCCGAGTGAGTGTGCAGAGTAGTGAGTAGTGAGTGCAGAGTAGTGAGTGCAGAGTAGTGAGTGCAGAGTAGTGAGTGCAGAGTGAGTGTGCAGATTAGTGAATGCAGAGTAGTGAGTGCAGAGTAGTGAGTGCAGAGTAATGAGTGCAGAGTAGTGAGTAGTGAGTGCAGAGTAGTGAGTGCAGAGTAGTGAGTGCAGAGTAGTGAGTGCAGAGTAGTGAGTGCAGAGAAGTGAGTGCAGAGTAGTGAGTGCAGAGTAGTGAGTGCAGAGTAGTGAGTGCAGAGTAGTGAGTGCAGAGTAGTGAGTAGTGAGTTCAGAGTAGTGAGTAGTGAGTGCAGAGTAGTGAGTAGTGAGTGCAGAGTAGTGAGTGCAGAGTAGTGAGTGCAGAGTAGTGAGTAGTGAGTGCAGAGTAGTGAGTGCAGAGTAGTGAGTAGTGAGTGCAGAGTAGTGAGTGCAGAGTAGTGAGCGCAGAGTAGTGAGTGCAGAGTAATGAGTGCAGAGTAGTGAGTGCAGAGAAGTGAGTAGTGAGTGCAGAGTGAGTGTGCAGAGTAGTGAGTAGTGAGTGCAGAGTAGTGAGTGCAGAGTAGTGAGTAGCGAGTGCTGAGTAGTGAGTGCAGAGTAGTGAGTGCAGAGAAGTGAGTGCAGAGTAGTGAGTGCAGAGTAGTGAGTGCAGAGTAGTGAGTGCAGAGTGAGTGTGCAGAGTAGTGAGTAGTGAGAGCAGAGTAGTGAGTGTAGAGTAGTGAGTAGTGAGTGCAGAGTAGTGAGTGCAGAGTAGTGAGTGCAGAGTAGTGAGTGCAGAGAAGTGAGTGCAGAGTAGTGAGTGCAGAGTAGTGAGTGCAGAGTAGTGAGTAGTGAGTGCAGAGTGAGTGTGCAGAGTAGTGAGTAGTGAGTGCAGAGTAGTGAGTGCAGAGTAGTGAGTAGTGAGTGCAGAGTGAGTGTGCAGAGTAGTGAGTAGTGAGTGCAGAGTAGTGAGTGCAGAGTAGTGAGTGCAGAGTAGTGAGTGCAGAGTGAGTGTGCAGAGTAGTGAGTGCAGAGTAGTGAGTGCAGAGTAGTGAGTGCAGAGTAATGAGTGCAGAGTAGTGAGTAGTGAGTGCAGAGTAGTGAGTGCAGAGTAGTGAGTGCAGAGTAGTGAGTGCAGAGTAGTGAGTGCAGAGAAGTGAGTGCAGAGTAGTGAGTGCAGAGTAGTGAGTGCAGAGTAGTGAGTGCAGAGTAGTGAGTGCAGAGTAGTGAGTGCAGAGAAGTGAGGGCAGAGTAGTGAGTGCAGAGTAGTGAGTGCAGAGTAGTGAGTAGTGAGTGCAGAGTAGTGAGTGCAGAGTAGTGGGTGCAGAGTAGTGAGTAGTGAGTGCAGAGTAGTGAGTGCAGAGTAGTGAGTGCAGAGTAGTGAGTGCAGAGTAGTGAGTGCAGAGTAGTGAGTATTGAGTGCAGAGTGAGTGTGCAGAGTAGTGAGTGCAGAGTAGTGAGTGCAGAGTAGTGAGTGCAGAGTAGTGAGTGCAGAGTAATGAGTGAGTGCAGACTAGTGAGTGCAGAGTAGTGAGTGCAGAGTAGTGAGTGCAGAGTAGTGAGTGCAGAGTAGTGAGTAGTGCGTGCAGAGTAGTGAGTGCAGAGTAGTGAGTAGTGAGTGCAGAGTAGTGAGTGCAGAGTATTGAGTGCAGAGTAGTGAGTGCAGAGTAGTGAGTAGTGAGTGCAGAGTAGTGAGTGCAGAGTAGTGAGTGCAGAGAAGTGAGTGCAGAGTAGTGAGTGCAGAGTAGTGAGTGCAGAGTAGTGAGTGCAGAGTGAGTGGGCAGAGTGAGTGTGCAGAGTGAGTGTGTGCAGAGTAGTGAGTGCAGAGTAGTGAGTAGTGAGTGCAGAGTAGTGAGTAGTGAGTGCAGAGTAGTGAGTGCAGAGTAGTGAGTGCAGAGTAGTGAGTGCAGAGTGAGTGTGCAGAGTAGTGAGTGTAGAGTAGTGAGTGCAGAGTGAGTGTGCAGAGTGAGTGTGTGCAGAGTAGTGAGTAGTGAGTGCGTAGTGAGTGCAGAGTAGTAAGTAGTGAGTGCAGAGTAGTGAGTAGTGAGTGCGTAGTGAGTAGTGAGTGCAGAGAAGTGAGTGCAGAGTAGTGAGTGCAGAGTAGTAGTGCAGAGTAGTGAGTGCAGAGTAGTAGTGCAGAGTAGTGAGTGCCGAGTAGTGAGTGCAGAGTAGTGAGTGCAGAGTAGTGAATGCAGAGTAGTGAGTGCAGAGTAGTAGTGCAGAGTCGTTAGTGCAGGGTAGTAGTGCAGAGTAGTGAGTGCAGAGTAGTGAGTGCAGAGTGAGTGTGCAGAGTAGTGAGTAGTGAGTGCAAATTAGTGAGTAGTGAGTGCAGAGTGTGAGTGCAGAGTAGTGAGTGCAGAGTAGTGAGTGCAGAGTAGTGAGTGCAGAGTAGTGAGTGCAGAGTAGTGAGTAGTGTGTGCAAAGTAGTGAGTAGTGAGTGCAGAGTGTGAGTGCAGAGTAGTGAGTGCAGAGTAGTAGTGCAGAGTAGTGAGTGCAGAGTAGTGAGTGCAGAGTAGTGAGTGCAGAGTGAGTGTTCAGAGTGCAGAGTAGTGAGTGCAGAGTGAGTGTGCAGAGTAGTGAGTAGTGAGTGCAGAGTGAGTGTGCAGAGTAGTGAGTAGTGAGTGCAGAGTAGTGAGTAGTGAGTAGTGAGTGCAGAGTAGTGAGTGCAGAGTAGTTATTGCAGAGTAGTGAGTGCAGAGTAGTGAGTGCAGAGTAGTGAGTGCAGAGTGCAGAGTAGTGAGTGCAGAGTGCAGAGTAGTGAGTGCAGAGTGAGCTTCCAGAGTGCAGAGTAGTGAGTGCAGAGTGCAGAGTGCAGAGTAGTGAGTGCAGAGTGAGTTTCCAGAGTGCAGAGTAGTGAGTGCAGAGTGCAGAGTAGTGAGTGCAGAGTGAGTTTCCAGAGTGCAGAGTAGTGAGTGCAGAGTGCAGAGTAGTGAGTGCAGAGTGAGTTTCCAGAGTGCAGAGTAGTGAGTGCAGAGTGCAGAGTAGTGAGTGCAGAGTGCAGAGTAGTGAGTGCAGAGTAGTGAGTGCAGAGTAGTGAGTGCAGAGAAGTGAGTAGTGAGTGCAGAGTGAGTGTGCAGAGTAGTGAGTAGTGAGTGCAGAGTAGTGAGTGCAGAGTAGTGAGTAGTGAGTGCAGAGTAGTGAGTGCAGAGTAGTGAGCGCAGAGAAGTGAGTGCAGAGTAGTGAGTGCAGAGTAGTGAGTACAGAGTAGTGAGTGCAAAGTAGTGAGTGCAGAGTAGTGAGTACAGAGTAGTGAGTAGTGAGAGCAGAGTAGTGAGTGCAGAGTAGTGAGTAGTGAGTGCAGAGTAGTGAGTGTAGAGTAGTGAGTGCAGAGTAGTGAGTGCAGAGAAGTGAGTGCAGAGTAGTGAGTGCAGAGTAGTGAGTGCAGAGTAGTGAGTGCAGAGTAGTGAGAGTAGTGAGTAGTGAGTGCAGAGTAGTGAGTGCAGAGTAGTGGGTGCAGAGTAGTGAGTGCAGAGTAGTGAGTGCAGAGTAGTGAGTGCAGAGTGAGTGTGCAGAATAGTGAGTGCAGAGTAGTGAGTGCAGAGTAGTGAGTGCAGAGTAATGAGTGCCGAGTAGTGAGTAGTGAGTGCAGAGTAGTGAGTGCAGAGTAGTGAGTGCAGAGTAGTGAGTGCAGAGTAGTGAGTGCAGAGTAGTGAGTGCAGAGTAGTGAGTGCATAGTGGTTAGTGCAGAGTAGTGAGTAGTGAGTTCAGAGTAGTGAGTAGTGAGTGCAGAGTAGTGAGTGCAGAGTAGTGAGTGCAGAGTATTGAGTGCAGAGTAGTGAGTAGTGAGTGCAGAGTAGTGAGTGCAGAGTAGTGAGTGCAGAGTAGTGAGTGCAGAGAAGTGAGTGCAGAGAAGTGAGTGCAGAGTAGTGAGTGCAGAGTAGTGAGTGCAGAGTAGTGAGTAGTGAGTGCAGAGTGAGTGTGCAGAGTAGTGAGTAGTGAGTGCAGAGTAGTGAGTGCAGAGTAGTGAGTGCAGAGTAGTGAGTGCAGAGTGCAGAGTGCAGAGTGCAGAGTAGTGAGTGCAGAGTGAGTTTCCAGAGTGCAGAGTAGTGAGTGCAGAGTGCAGAGTGCAGAGTAGTGAGTGCAGAGTGAGTTTCCAGAGTGCAGAGTAGTGAGTGCAGAGTGCAGAGTAGTGAGTGCAGAGTAGTGAGTGCAGAGTAGTGAGTGCAGAGTAGTGAGTGCAGAGAAGTGAGTGCAGAGTAGTGAGTGCAGAGAAATGAGTGCAGATTAGTGAGTGCAGAGAAGTGAGTGCAGAGAAGTGAGTGCAGAGTAGTGAGTGCAGAGTAGTGAGTGCAGAGTAGTGAGTAGTGAGTGCAGAGTGAGTGTGCAGAGTAGTGAGTGCAGAGTAGTGAGTGCAGAGTAGTGAGTAGTGAGTGCAGAGTAGTGAGTAGTGAGTGCAGAGTAGTGAGTAGTGAGTAGTGAGTAGTGAGTGCAGAGTAGTGATTGCAGAGTAGTGATTGCAGAGTAGTGATTGCAGAGTAGTGAGTGCAGAGTAGTGAGTGCAGAGTGCAGAGTAGTGAGTGCAGAGTGCAGAGTGCAGAGTAGTGAGTGCAGAGTGAGTTTCCAGAGTGCAGAGTAGTGAGTGCAGAGTGCAGAGTAGTGAGTGCAGAGTGAGTTTCCAGAGAGCAGAGTAGTGAGTGCAGAGTGCAGAGTGCAGAGTGCAGAGTGCAGAGTAGTGAGTGCAGAGTGAGTTTCCAGAGTGCAGAGTAGTGAGTGCAGAATGCAGAGTGCATAGTAGTGAGTGCAGAGATAGTTTCCAGAGTGCAGAGTAGTGAGTGCCGGATGCAGAGTAGTGAGTGCAGAGTGCAGAGTAGTGAGTGCAGAGTGCAGAGTAGTGAGTGCAGAGTAGTGAGTGCAGAGTAGTGAGTGCAGAGTAATGAGTGCAGAGTAGTGAGTGCAGAGAAGTGAGTAGTGAGTGCAGAGTGAGTGTGCAGAGTAGTGAGTAGTGAGTGCAGAGTAGTGAGTGCAGAGTAGTGAGTAGCGAGTGCAGAGTAGTGAGTGCAGAGTAGTGAGTGCAGAGTAGTGAGTGCAGAGAAGTGAGTGCAGAGTAGTGAGTGCAGAGTAGTGAGTGCAGAGTAGTGAGTGCAGAGTGAGTGTGCAGAGTAGTGAGTAGTGAGAGCAGAGTAGTGAGTGTAGAGTAGTGAGTAGTGAGTGCAGAGTAGTGAGTGCAGAGTAGTGAGTGCAGAGTAGTGAGTGCAGAGAAGTGAGTGCAGAGTAGTGAGTGCAGAGTAGTGAGTGCAGAGTAGTGAGTAGTGAGTGCAGAGTGAGTGTGCAGAGTAGTGAGTAGTGAGTGCAGAGTAGTGAGTGCAGAGTAGTGAGTAGTGAGTGCGGAGTGAGTGTGCAGAGTAGTGAGTAGTGAGTGCAGAGTAGTGAGTGCAGAGTAGTGAGTGCAGAGTAGTGAGTGCAGAGTGAGTGTGCAGAGTAGTGAGTGCAGAGTAGTGAGTGCAGAGTAGTGAGTGCAGAGTAATGAGTGCAGAGTAGTGAGTAGTGAGTGCAGAGTAGTGAGTGCAGAGTAGTGAGTGCAGAGTAGTGAGTGCAGAGTAGTGAGTGCAGAGAAGTGAGTGCAGAGTAGTGAGTGCAGAGTAGTGAGTGCAGAGTAGTGAGTGCAGAGTAGTGAGTGCAGAGTAGTGAGTAGTGAGTTCAGAGTAGTGAGTAGTGAGTGCAGAGTAGTGAGTAGTGAGTGCAGAGTAGTGAGTGCAGAGTAGTGAGTGCAGAGTAGTGAGTGCAGAGTAGTGAGTGCAGAGTATTGAGTGCAGAGTAGTGAGTAGTGAGTGCAGAGTAGTGAGTGCAGAGTAGTGAGCGCAGAGTAGTGAGTGCAGAGAAGTGAGTGCAGAGAAGTGAGTGCAGAGTAGTGAGTGCAGAGTAGTGAGTGCAGAGTAGTGAGTATTGAGTGCAGAGTAGTGAATATTGAGTGCAGAGTAGTGAGTAGTGAGTGCAGAGTGAGTGTGCAGAGTAGTGAGTAGTGAGTGCAGAGTAGTGAGTGCAGAGTAGTGAGTGCAGAGTAGTTAGTGCAGAGTGCAGAGTAGTGAGTGCAGAGTGCAGAGTAGTGAGTGCAGAGTGAGTTTCCAGAGTGCAGAGTAGTGAGTGCAGAGTGCAGAGTGCAGAGTAGTGAGTGCAGACTGAGTTTCCAGAGTGCAGAGTAGTGAGTGCAGAGTGCAGAGTAGTGAGTGCAGAGTAGTGAGTGCAGAGTGCAGAGTAGTGAGTGCAGAGTAGGGAGTGCAGAGAAGTGAGTGCAGAGAAGTGAGTGCAGAGAAGTGAGTGCAGAGTAGTGAGTGCAGAGTAGTGAGTAGTGAGTAGTGAGTGCAGAGTAGTGAGTAGTGAGTGCAGAGTGAGTGTGCAGAGTAGTGAGTGCAGAGTAGTGAGTGCAGAGTAGTGAGTAGTGAGTGCAGAGTAGTGAGTGCAGAGTAGTTATTGCAGAGTAGTGAGTGCAGAGTAGTGAGTGCAGAGTAGTGAGTGCAGAGTAGTGAGTAGTGAGTGCAGAGTGAGTGTGCAGAGTAGTGAGTGCAGAGTAGTGAGTGCAGAGTAGTGAGTAGTGAGTGCGGAGTGAGTGTGCAGAGTAGTGAGTAGTGAGTGCAGAGTAGTGAGTGCAGAGTAGTGAGTGCAGAGTAGTGAGTGCAGAGTGAGTGTGCAGAGTAGTGAGTGCAGAGTAGTGAGTGCAGAGTAGTGAGTGCAGAGTAATGAGTGCAGAGTAGTGAGTAGTGAGTGCAGAGTAGTGAGTGCAGAGGGCAGAGTGCAGAGTAGTGAGTGCAGAGTGAGCTTCCAGAGTGCAGAGTAGTGAGTGCAGAGTGCAGAGTGCAGAGTAGTGAGTGCAGAGTGAGTTTCCAGAGTGCAGAGTAGTGAGTGCAGAGTGCAGAGTAGTGAGTGCAGAGTGCAGAGTAGTGAGTGCAGAGTGCAGAGTAGTGAGTGCAGAGTAGTGAGTGCAGAGTAGTGAGTGCAGAGAAGTGAGTAGTGAGTGCAGAGTGAGTGTGCAGAGTAGTGAGTAGTGAGTGCAGAGTAGTGAGTGCAGAGTAGTGAGTAGTGAGTGCAGAGTAGTGAGTGCAGAGTAGTGAGCGCAGAGAAGTGAGTGCAGAGTAGTGAGTGCAGAGTAGTGAGTACAGAGTAGTGAGTGCAGAGTAGTGAGTGCAGAGTAGTGAGTACAGAGTAGTGAGTAGTGAGAGCAGAGTAGTGAGTGCAGAGTAGTGAGTAGTGAGTGCAGAGTAGTGAGTGTAGAGTAGTGAGTGCAGAGTAGTGAGTGCAGAGAAGTGAGTGCAGAGTAGTGAGTGCAGAGTAGTGAGTGCAGAGTAGTGAGTGCAGAGTAGTGAGAGTAGTGAGTAGTGAGTGCAGAGTAGTGAGTGCAGAGTAGTGGGTGCAGAGTAGTGAGTGCAGAGTAGTGAGTGCAGAGTAGTGAGTGCAGAGTGAGTGTGCAGAATAGTGAGTGCAGAGTAGTGAGTGCAGAGTAGTGAGTGCAGAGTAATGAGTGCCGAGTAGTGAGTAGTGAGTGCAGAGTAGTGAGTGCAGAGTAGTGAGTGCAGAGTAGTGAGTGCAGAGTAGTGAGTGCAGAGTAGTGAGTGCAGAGTAGTGAGTGCATAGTGGTTAGTGCAGAGTAGTGAGTAGTGAGTTCAGAGTAGTGAGTAGTGAGTGCAGAGTAGTGAGTGCAGAGTAGTGAGTGCAGAGTATTGAGTGCAGAGTAGTGAGTAGTGAGTGCAGAGTAGTGAGTGCAGAGTAGTGAGTGCAGAGTAGTGAGTGCAGAGAAGTGAGTGCAGAGAAGTGAGTGCAGAGTAGTGAGTGCAGAGTAGTGAGTGCAGAGTAGTGAGTAGTGAGTGCAGAGTGAGTGTGCAGAGTAGTGAGTAGTGAGTGCAGAGTAGTGAGTGCAGAGTAGTGAGTGCAGAGTGCAGAGTAGTGAGTGCAGAGTGCAGAGTGCAGAGTAGTGAGTGCAGAGTGAGTTTCCAGAGTGCAGAGTAGTGAGTGCAGAGTGCAGAGTGCAGAGTAGTGAGTGCAGAGTGAGTTTCCAGAGTGCAGAGTAGTGAGTGCAGAGTGCAGAGTAGTGAGTGCAGAGTAGTGAGTGCAGAGTAGTGAGTGCAGAGTAGTGAGTGCAGAGAAGTGAGTGCAGAGTAGTGAGTGCAGAGAAATGAGTGCAGATTAGTGAGTGCAGAGAAGTGAGTGCAGAGAAGTGAGTGCAGAGAAGTGAGTGCAGAGTAGTGAGTGCAGAGTAGTGAGTGCAGAGTAGTGAGTAGTGAGTGCAGAGTGAGTGTGCAGAGTAGTGAGTGCAGAGTAGTGAGTGCAGAGTAGTGAGTAGTGAGTGCGGAGTGAGTGTGCAGAGTAGTGAGTAGTGAGTGCAGAGTAGTGAGTGCAGAGTAGTGAGTGCAGAGTAGTGAGTGCAGAGTGAGTGTGCAGAGTAGTGAGTGCAGAGTAGTGAGTGCAGAGTAGTGAGTGCAGAGTAATGAGTGCAGAGTAGTGAGTAGTGAGTGCAGAGTAGTGAGTGCAGAGTAGTGAGTGCAGAGTAGTGAGTGCAGAGTAGTGAGTGCAGAGAAGTGAGTGCAGAGTAGTGAGTGCAGAGTAGTGAGTGCAGAGTAGTGAGTGCAGAGTAGTGAGTGCAGAGTAGTGAGTAGTGAGTTCAGAGTAGTGAGTAGTGAGTGCAGAGTAGTGAGTAGTGAGTGCCGAGTAGTGAGTGCAGAGTAGTGAGTGCAGAGTAGTGAGTGCAGAGTAGTGAGTGCAGAGTATTGAGTGCAGAGTAGTGAGTAGTGAGTGCAGAGTAGTGAGTGCAGAGTAGTGAGTGCAGAGTAGTGAGTGCAGAGAAGTGAGTGCAGAGAAGTGAGTGCAGAGTAGTGAGTGCAGAGTAGTGAGTGCAGAGTAGTGAGTATTGAGTGCAGAGTAGTGAATATTGAGTGCAGAGTAGTGAGTAGTGAGTGCAGAGTGAGTGTGCAGAGTAGTGAGTAGTGAGTGCAGAGTAGTGAGTGCAGAGTAGTGAGTGCAGAGTAGTTAGTGCAGAGTGCAGAGTAGTGAGTGCAGAGTGCAGAGTAGTGAGTGCAGAGTGAGTTTCCAGAGTGCAGAGTAGTGAGTGCAGAGTGCAGAGTGCAGAGTAGTGAGTGCAGACTGAGTTTCCAGAGTGCAGAGTAGTGAGTGCAGAGTGCAGAGTAGTGAGTGCAGAGTAGTGAGTGCAGAGTGCAGAGTAGTGAGTGCAGAGTAGGGAGTGCAGAGAAGTGAGTGCAGAGAAGTGAGTGCAGAGAAGTGAGTGCAGAGTAGTGAGTGCAGAGTAGTGAGTAGTGAGTAGTGAGTGCAGAGTAGTGAGTAGTGAGTGCAGAGTGAGTGTGCAGAGTAGTGAGTGCAGAGTAGTGAGTAGTGAGTGCAGAGTAGTGAGTAGTGAGTGCAGAGTAGTGAGTAGTGAGTAGTGAGTGCAGAGTAGTGAGTGCAGAGTAGTTATTGCAGAGTAGTGAGTGCAGAGTAGTGAGTGCAGAGTAGTGAGTGCAGAGTGCAGAGTAGTGAGTGCAGAGGGCAGAGTGCAGAGTAGTGAGTGCAGAGTGAGCTTCCAGAGTGCAGAGTAGTGAGTGCAGAGTGCAGAGTGCAGAGTAGTGAGTGCAGAGTGAGTTTCCAGAGTGCAGAGTAGTGAGTGCAGAGTGCAGAGTAGTGAGTGCAGAGTGCAGAGTAGTGAGTGCAGAGTGCAGAGTAGTGAGTGCAGAGTAGTGAGTGCAGAGTAGTGAGTGCAGAGAAGTGAGTAGTGAGTGCAGAGTGAGTGTGCAGAGTAGTGAGTAGTGAGTGCAGAGTAGTGAGTGCAGAGTAGTGAGTAGTGAGTGCAGAGTAGTGAGTGCAGAGTAGTGAGCGCAGAGAAGTGAGTGCAGAGTAGTGAGTGCAGAGTAGTGAGTACAGAGTAGTGAGTGCAGAGTAGTGAGTGCAGAGTAGTGAGTACAGAGTAGTGAGTAGTGAGAGCAGAGTAGTGAGTGCAGAGTAGTGAGTAGTGAGTGCAGAGTAGTGAGTGTAGAGTAGTGAGTGCAGAGTAGTGAGTGCAGAGAAGTGAGTGCAGAGTAGTGAGTGCAGAGTAGTGAGTGCAGAGTAGTGAGTGCAGAGTAGTGAGAGTAGTGAGTAGTGAGTGCAGAGTAGTGAGTGCAGAGTAGTGGGTGCAGAGTAGTGAGTGCAGAGTAGTGAGTGCAGAGTAGTGAGTGCAGAGTGAGTGTGCAGAATAGTGAGTGCAGAGTAGTGAGTGCAGAGTAGTGAGTGCAGAGTAATGAGTGCCGAGTAGTGAGTAGTGAGTGCAGAGTAGTGAGTGCAGAGTAGTGAGTGCAGAGTAGTGAGTGCAGAGTAGTGAGTGCAGAGTAGTGAGTGCAGAGTAGTGAGTGCAGAGTAGTGAGTGCATAGTGGTTAGTGCAGAGTAGTGAGTAGTGAGTTCAGAGTAGTGAGTAGTGAGTGCAGAGTAGTGAGTGCAGAGTAGTGAGTGCAGAGTATTGAGTGCAGAGTAGTGAGTAGTGAGTGCAGAGTAGTGAGTGCAGAGTAGTGAGTGCAGAGTAGTGAGTGCAGAGAAGTGAGTGCAGAGAAGTGAGTGCAGAGTAGTGAGTGCAGAGTAGTGAGTGCAGAGTAGTGAGTAGTGAGTGCAGAGTGAGTGTGCAGAGTAGTGAGTAGTGAGTGCAGAGTAGTGAGTGCAGAGTAGTGAGTGCAGAGTGCAGAGTAGTGAGTGCAGAGTGCAGAGTGCAGAGTAGTGAGTGCAGAGTGAGTTTCCAGAGTGCAGAGTAGTGAGTGCAGAGTGCAGAGTGCAGAGTAGTGAGTGCAGAGTGAGTTTCCAGAGTGCAGAGTAGTGAGTGCAGAGTGCAGAGTAGTGAGTGCAGAGTAGTGAGTGCAGAGTAGTGAGTGCAGAGTAGTGAGTGCAGAGAAGTGAGTGCAGAGTAGTGAGTAGTGAGTAGTGAGTGCAGAGTAGTGAGTGCAGAGTAGTTATTGCAGAGTAGTGAGTGCAGAGTAGTGAGTGCAGAGTAGTGAGTGCAGAGTGCAGAGTAGTGAGTGCAGAGGGCAGAGTGCAGAGTAGTGAGTGCAGAGTGAGCTTCCAGAGTGCAGAGTAGTGAGTGCAGAGTGCAGAGTGCAGAGTAGTGAGTGCAGAGTGAGTTTCCAGAGTGCAGAGTAGTGAGTGCAGAGTGCAGAGTAGTGAGTGCAGAGTGCAGAGTAGTGAGTGCAGAGTGCAGAGTAGTGAGTGCAGAGTAGTGAGTGCAGAGTAGTGAGTGCAGAGAAGTGAGTAGTGAGTGCAGAGTGAGTGTGCAGAGTAGTGAGTAGTGAGTGCAGAGTAGTGAGTGCAGAGTAGTGAGTAGTGAGTGCAGAGTAGTGAGTGCAGAGTAGTGAGCGCAGAGAAGTGAGTGCAGAGTAGTGAGTGCAGAGTAGTGAGTACAGAGTAGTGAGTGCAGAGTAGTGAGTACAGAGTAGTGAGTAGTGAGAGCAGAGTAGTGAGTGCAGAGTAGTGAGTAGTGAGTGCAGAGTAGTGAGTGTAGAGTAGTGAGTGCAGAGTAGTGAGTGCAGAGAAGTGAGTGCAGAGTAGTGAGTGCAGAGTAGTGAGTGCAGAGTAGTGAGTGCAGAGTAGTGAGAGTAGTGAGTAGTGAGTGCAGAGTAGTGAGTGCAGAGTAGTGGGTGCAGAGTAGTGAGTGCAGAGTAGTGAGTGCAGAGTAGTGAGTGCAGAGTGAGTGTGCAGAATAGTGAGTGCAGAGTAGTGAGTGCAGAGTAGTGAGTGCAGAGTAATGAGTGCCGAGTAGTGAGTAGTGAGTGCAGAGTAGTGAGTGCAGAGTAGTGAGTGCAGAGTAGTGAGTGCAGAGTAGTGAGTGCAGAGTAGTGAGTGCAGAGTAGTGAGTGCAGAGTAGTGAGTGCATAGTGGTTAGTGCAGAGTAGTGAGTAGTGAGTTCAGAGTAGTGAGTAGTGAGTGCAGAGTAGTGAGTGCAGAGTAGTGAGTGCAGAGTATTGAGTGCAGAGTAGTGAGTAGTGAGTGCAGAGTAGTGAGTGCAGAGTAGTGAGTGCAGAGTAGTGAGTGCAGAGAAGTGAGTGCAGAGAAGTGAGTGCAGAGTAGTGAGTGCAGAGTAGTGAGTGCAGAGTAGTGAGTAGTGAGTGCAGAGTGAGTGTGCAGAGTAGTGAGTAGTGAGTGCAGAGTAGTGAGTGCAGAGTAGTGAGTGCAGAGTGCAGAGTAGTGAGTGCAGAGTGCAGAGTGCAGAGTAGTGAGTGCAGAGTGAGTTTCCAGAGTGCAGAGTAGTGAGTGCAGAGTGCAGAGTGCAGAGTAGTGAGTGCAGAGTGAGTTTCCAGAGTGCAGAGTAGTGAGTGCAGAGTGCAGAGTAGTGAGTGCAGAGTAGTGAGTGCAGAGTAGTGAGTGCAGAGTAGTGAGTGCAGAGAAGTGAGTGCAGAGTAGTGAGTGCAGAGAAATGAGTGCAGATTAGTGAGTGCAGAGAAGTGAGTGCAGAGAAGTGAGTGCAGAGTAGTGAGTGCAGAGTAGTGAGTGCAGAGTAGTGAGTAGTGAGTGCAGAGTGAGTGTGCAGAGTAGTGAGTGCAGAGTAGTGAGTGCAGAGTAGTGAGTAGTGAGTGCAGAGTAGTGAGTAGTGAGTGCCGAGTGAGTGTGCAGAGTAGTGAGTAGTGAGTGCAGAGTAGTGAGTGCAGAGTAGTGAGTGCAGAGTAGTGAGTGCAGAGTGAGTGTGCAGATTAGTGAATGCAGAGTAGTGAGTGCAGAGTAGTGAGTGCAGAGTAATGAGTGCAGAGTAGTGAGTAGTGAGTGCAGAGTAGTGAGTGCAGAGTAGTGAGTGCAGAGTAGTGAGTGCAGAGTAGTGAGTGCAGAGAAGTGAGTGCAGAGTAGTGAGTGCAGAGTAGTGAGTGCAGAGTAGTGAGTGCAGAGTAGTGAGTGCAGAGTAGTGAGTAGTGAGTTCAGAGTAGTGAGTAGTGAGTGCAGAGTAGTGAGTAGTGAGTGCAGAGTAGTGAGTGCAGAGTAGTGAGTGCAGAGTAGTGAGTAGTGAGTGCAGAGTAGTGAGTGCAGAGTAGTGAGTAGTGAGTGCAGAGTAGTGAGTGCAGAGTAGTGAGCGCAGAGTAGTGAGTGCAGAGAAGTGAGTGCAGAGAAGTGAGTGCAGAGTAGTGAGTGCAGAGTAGTGAGTGCAGAGTAGTGAGTATTGAGTGCAGAGTAGTGAATATTGAGTGCAGAGTAGTGAGTAGTGAGTGCAGAGTGAGTGTGCAGAGTAGTGAGTAGTGAGTGCAGAGTAGTGAGTGCAGAGTAGTGAGTGCAGAGTAGTTAGTGCAGAGTGCAGAGTAGTGAGTGCAGAGTGCAGAGTAGTGAGTGCAGAGTGAGTTTCCAGAGTGCAGAGTAGTGAGTGCAGAGTGCAGAGTGCAGAGTAGTGAGTGCAGACTGAGTTTCCAGAGTGCAGAGTAGTGAGTGCAGAGTGCAGAGTAGTGAGTGCAGAGTAGTGAGTGCAGAGTGCAGAGTAGTGAGTGCAGAGTAGGGAGTGCAGAGAAGTGAGTGCAGAGAAGTGAGTGCAGAGAAGTGAGTGCAGAGTAGTGAGTGCAGAGTAGTGAGTAGTGAGTAGTGAGTGCAGAGTAGTGAGTAGTGAGTGCAGAGTGAGTGTGCAGAGTAGTGAGTGCAGAGTAGTGAGTGCAGAGTAGTGAGTAGTGAGTGCAGAGTAGTGAGTAGTGAGTGCAGAGTAGTGAGTAGTGAGTAGTGAGTGCAGAGTAGTGAGTGCAGAGTAGTTATTGCAGAGTAGTGAGTGCAGAGTAGTGAGTGCAGAGTAGTGAGTGCAGAGTGCAGAGTAGTGAGTGCAGAGGGCAGAGTGCAGAGTAGTGAGTGCAGAGTGAGCTTCCAGAGTGCAGAGTAGTGAGTGCAGAGTGCAGAGTGCAGAGTAGTGAGTGCAGAGTGAGTTTCCAGAGTGCAGAGTAGTGAGTGCAGAGTGCAGAGTAGTGAGTGCAGAGTGCAGAGTAGTGAGTGCAGAGTGCAGAGTAGTGAGTGCAGAGTAGTGAGTGCAGAGTAGTGAGTGCGGAGAAGTGAGTAGTGAGTGCAGAGTGAGTGTGCAGAGTAGTGAGTAGTGAGTGCAGAGTAGTGAGTGCAGAGTAGTGAGTAGTGAGTGCAGAGTAGTGAGTGCAGAGTAGTGAGCGCAGAGAAGTGAGTGCAGAGTAGTGAGTGCAGAGTAGTGAGTACAGAGTAGTGAGTGCAGAGTAGTGAGTGCAGAGTAGTGAGTACAGAGTAGTGAGTAGTGAGAGCAGAGTAGTGAGTGCAGAGTAGTGAGTAGTGAGTGCAGAGTAGTGAGTGTAGAGTAGTGAGTGCAGAGTAGTGAGTGCAGAGAAGTGAGTGCAGAGTAGTGAGTGCAGAGTAGTGAGTGCAGAGTAGTGAGTGCAGAGTAGTGAGAGTAGTGAGTAGTGAGTGCAGAGTAGTGAGTGCAGAGTAGTGGGTGCAGAGTAGTGAGTGCAGAGTAGTGAGTGCAGAGTAGTGAGTGCAGAGTGAGTGTGCAGAATAGTGAGTGCAGAGTAGTGAGTGCAGAGTAGTGAGTGCAGAGTGAGTGTGCAGAATAGTGAGTGCAGAGTAGTGAGTGCAGAGTAGTGAGTGCAGAGTATTGAGTGCAGAGTAGTGAGTAGTGAGTGCAGAGTAGTGAGTGCAGAGTAGTGAGCGCAGAGTAGTGAGTGCAGAGAAGTGAGTGCAGAGAAGTGAGTGCAGAGTAGTGAGTGCAGAGTAGTGAATGCAGAGTAGTGAGTATTGAGTGCAGAGTAGTGAATATTGAGTGCAGAGTAGTGAGTAGTGAGTGCAGAGTGAGTGTGCAGAGTAGTGAGTAGTGAGTGCAGAGTAGTGAGTGCAGAGTAGTGAGTGCAGAGTAGTTAGTGCAGAGTGCAGAGTAGTGAGTGCAGAGTGCAGAGTAGTGAGTGCAGAGTGAGTTTCCAGAGTGCAGAGTAGTGAGTGCAGAGTGCAGAGTGCAGAGTAGTGAGTGCAGACTGAGTTTCCAGAGTGCAGAGTAGTGAGTGCAGAGTGCAGAGTAGTGAGTGCAGAGTAGTGAGTGCAGAGTGCAGAGTAGTGAGTGCAGAGTAGGGAGTGCAGAGAAGTGAGTGCAGAGAAGTGAGTGCAGAGAAGTGAGTGCAGAGTAGTGAGTGCAGAGTAGTGAGTAGTGAGTAGTGAGTGCAGAGTAGTGAGTAGTGAGTGCAGAGTGAGTGTGCAGAGTAGTGAGTGCAGAGTAGTGAGTGCAGAGTAGTGAGTAGTGAGTGCAGAGTAGTGAGTAGTGAGTGCAGAGTAGTGAGTAGTGAGTAGTGAGTGCAGAGTAGTGAGTGCAGAGTAGTTATTGCAGAGTAGTGAGTGCAGAGTAGTGAGTGCAGAGTAGTGAGTGCAGAGTGCAGAGTAGTGAGTGCAGAGGGCAGAGTGCAGAGTAGTGAGTGCAGAGTGAGCTTCCAGAGTGCAGAGTAGTGAGTGCAGAGTGCAGAGTGCAGAGTAGTGAGTGCAGAGTGAGTTTCCAGAGTGCAGAGTAGTGAGTGCAGAGTGCAGAGTAGTGAGTGCAGAGTGCAGAGTAGTGAGTGCAGAGTGCAGAGTAGTGAGTGCAGAGTAGTGAGTGCAGAGTAGTGAGTGCAGAGAAGTGAGTAGTGAGTGCAGAGTGAGTGTGCAGAGTAGTGAGTAGTGAGTGCAGAGTAGTGAGTGCAGAGTAGTGAGTAGTGAGTGCAGAGTAGTGAGTGCAGAGTAGTGAGCGCAGAGAAGTGAGTGCAGAGTAGTGAGTGCAGAGTAGTGAGTACAGAGTAGTGAGTGCAGAGTAGTGAGTGCAGAGTAGTGAGTACAGAGTAGTGAGTAGTGAGAGCAGAGTAGTGAGTGCAGAGTAGTGAGTAGTGAGTGCAGAGTAGTGAGTGTAGAGTAGTGAGTGCAGAGTAGTGAGTGCAGAGAAGTGAGTGCAGAGTAGTGAGTGCAGAGTAGTGAGTGCAGAGTAGTGAGTGCAGAGTAGTGAGAGTAGTGAGTAGTGAGTGCAGAGTAGTGAGTGCAGAGTAGTGGGTGCAGAGTAGTGAGTGCAGAGTAGTGAGTGCAGAGTAGTGAGTGCAGAGTGAGTGTGCAGAATAGTGAGTGCAGAGTAGTGAGTGCAGAGTAGTGAGTGCAGAGTAATGAGTGCCGAGTAGTGAGTAGTGAGTGCAGAGTAGTGAGTGCAGAGTAGTGAGTGCAGAGTAGTGAGTGCAGAGTAGTGAGTGCAGAGTAGTGAGTGCAGAGTAGTGAGTGCATAGTGGTTAGTGCAGAGTAGTGAGTAGTGAGTTCAGAGTAGTGAGTAGTGAGTGCAGAGTAGTGAGTGCAGAGTAGTGAGTGCAGAGTATTGAGTGCAGAGTAGTGAGTAGTGAGTGCAGAGTAGTGAGTGCAGAGTAGTGAGTGCAGAGTAGTGAGTGCAGAGAAGTGAGTGCAGAGAAGTGAGTGCAGAGTAGTGAGTGCAGAGTAGTGAGTGCAGAGTAGTGAGTAGTGAGTGCAGAGTGAGTGTGCAGAGTAGTGAGTAGTGAGTGCAGAGTAGTGAGTGCAGAGTAGTGAGTGCAGAGTGCAGAGTAGTGAGTGCAGAGTGCAGAGTGCAGAGTAGTGAGTGCAGAGTGAGTTTCCAGAGTGCAGAGTAGTGAGTGCAGAGTGCAGAGTGCAGAGTAGTGAGTGCAGAGTGAGTTTCCAGAGTGCAGAGTAGTGAGTGCAGAGTGCAGAGTAGTGAGTGCAGAGTAGTGAGTGCAGAGTAGTGAGTGCAGAGTAGTGAGTGCAGAGAAGTGAGTGCAGAGTAGTGAGTGCAGAGAAATGAGTGCAGATTAGTGAGTGCAGAGAAGTGAGTGCAGAGAAGTGAGTGCAGAGAAGTGAGTGCAGAGTAGTGAGTGCAGAGTAGTGAGTGCAGAGTAGTGAGTAGTGAGTGCAGAGTGAGTGTGCAGAGTAGTGAGTGCAGAGTAGTGAGTGCAGAGTAGTGAGTAGTGAGTGCGGAGTGAGTGTGCAGAGTAGTGAGTAGTGAGTGCAGAGTAGTGAGTGCAGAGTAGTGAGTGCAGAGTAGTGAGTGCAGAGTGAGTGTGCAGAGTAGTGAGTGCAGAGTAGTGAGTGCAGAGTAGTGAGTGCAGAGTAATGAGTGCAGAGTAGTGAGTAGTGAGTGCAGAGTAGTGAGTGCAGAGTAGTGAGTGCAGAGTAGTGAGTGCAGAGTAGTGAGTGCAGAGAAGTGAGTGCAGAGTAGTGAGTGCAGAGTAGTGAGTGCAGAGTAGTGAGTGCAGAGTAGTGAGTGCAGAGTAGTGAGTAGTGAGTTCAGAGTAGTGAGTAGTGAGTGCAGAGTAGTGAGTAGTGAGTGCAGAGTAGTGAGTGCAGAGTAGTGAGTGCAGAGTAGTGAGTGCAGAGTAGTGAGTGCAGAGTATTGAGTGCAGAGTAGTGAGTAGTGAGTGCAGAGTAGTGAGTGCAGAGTAGTGAGTGCAGAGTAGTGAGTGCAGAGAAGTGAGTGCAGAGAAGTGAGTGCAGAGTAGTGAGTGCAGAGTAGTGAGTGCAGAGTAGTGAGTATTGAGTGCAGAGTAGTGAATATTGAGTGCAGAGTAGTGAGTAGTGAGTGCAGAGTGAGTGTGCAGAGTAGTGAGTAGTGAGTGCAGAGTAGTGAGTGCAGAGTAGTGAGTGCAGAGTAGTTAGTGCAGAGTGCAGAGTAGTGAGTGCAGAGTGCAGAGTAGTGAGTGCAGAGTGAGTTTCCAGAGTGCAGAGTAGTGAGTGCAGAGTGCAGAGTGCAGAGTAGTGAGTGCAGACTGAGTTTCCAGAGTGCAGAGTAGTGAGTGCAGAGTGCAGAGTAGTGAGTGCAGAGTAGTGAGTGCAGAGTGCAGAGTAGTGAGTGCAGAGTAGGGAGTGCAGAGAAGTGAGTGCAGAGAAGTGAGTGCAGAGAAGTGAGTGCAGAGTAGTGAGTGCAGAGTAGTGAGTAGTGAGTAGTGAGTGCAGAGTAGTGAGTAGTGAGTGCAGAGTGAGTGTGCAGAGTAGTGAGTGCAGAGTAGTGAGTGCAGAGTAGTGAGTAGTGAGTGCAGAGTAGTGAGTAGTGAGTGCAGAGTAGTGAGTAGTGAGTAGTGAGTGCAGAGTAGTGAGTGCAGAGTAGTTATTGCAGAGTAGTGAGTGCAGAGTAGTGAGTGCAGAGTAGTGAGTGCAGAGTGCAGAGTAGTGAGTGCAGAGGGCAGAGTGCAGAGTAGTGAGTGCAGAGTGAGCTTCCAGAGTGCAGAGTAGTGAGTGCAGAGTGCAGAGTGCAGAGTAGTGAGTGCAGAGTGAGTTTCCAGAGTGCAGAGTAGTGAGTGCAGAGTGCAGAGTAGTGAGTGCAGAGTGCAGAGTAGTGAGTGCAGAGTGCAGAGTAGTGAGTGCAGAGTAGTGAGTGCAGAGTAGTGAGTGCAGAGAAGTGAGTAGTGAGTGCAGAGTGAGTGTGCAGAGTAGTGAGTAGTGAGTGCAGAGTAGTGAGTGCAGAGTAGTGAGTAGTGAGTGCAGAGTAGTGAGTGCAGAGTAGTGAGCGCAGAGAAGTGAGTGCAGAGTAGTGAGTGCAGAGTAGTGAGTACAGAGTAGTGAGTGCAGAGTAGTGAGTGCAGAGTAGTGAGTACAGAGTAGTGAGTAGTGAGAGCAGAGTAGTGAGTGCAGAGTAGTGAGTAGTGAGTGCAGAGTAGTGAGTGTAGAGTAGTGAGTGCAGAGTAGTGAGTGCAGAGAAGTGAGTGCAGAGTAGTGAGTGCAGAGTAGTGAGTGCAGAGTAGTGAGTGCAGAGTAGTGAGAGTAGTGAGTAGTGAGTGCAGAGTAGTGAGTGCAGAGTAGTGGGTGCAGAGTAGTGAGTGCAGAGTAGTGAGTGCAGAGTAGTGAGTGCAGAGTGAGTGTGCAGAATAGTGAGTGCAGAGTAGTGAGTGCAGAGTAGTGAGTGCAGAGTAATGAGTGCCGAGTAGTGAGTAGTGAGTGCAGAGTAGTGAGTGCAGAGTAGTGAGTGCAGAGTAGTGAGTGCAGAGTAGTGAGTGCAGAGTAGTGAGTGCAGAGTAGTGAGTGCAGAGTAGTGAGTGCATAGTGGTTAGTGCAGAGTAGTGAGTAGTGAGTTCAGAGTAGTGAGTAGTGAGTGCAGAGTAGTGAGTGCAGAGTAGTGAGTGCAGAGTATTGAGTGCAGAGTAGTGAGTAGTGAGTGCAGAGTAGTGAGTGCAGAGTAGTGAGTGCAGAGTAGTGAGTGCAGAGAAGTGAGTGCAGAGAAGTGAGTGCAGAGTAGTGAGTGCAGAGTAGTGAGTGCAGAGTAGTGAGTAGTGAGTGCAGAGTGAGTGTGCAGAGTAGTGAGTAGTGAGTGCAGAGTAGTGAGTGCAGAGTAGTGAGTGCAGAGTGCAGAGTAGTGAGTGCAGAGTGCAGAGTGCAGAGTAGTGAGTGCAGAGTGAGTTTCCAGAGTGCAGAGTAGTGAGTGCAGAGTGCAGAGTGCAGAGTAGTGAGTGCAGAGTGAGTTTCCAGAGTGCAGAGTAGTGAGTGCAGAGTGCAGAGTAGTGAGTGCAGAGTAGTGAGTGCAGAGTAGTGAGTGCAGAGTAGTGAGTGCAGAGAAGTGAGTGCAGAGTAGTGAGTAGTGAGTAGTGAGTGCAGAGTAGTGAGTGCAGAGTAGTTATTGCAGAGTAGTGAGTGCAGAGTAGTGAGTGCAGAGTAGTGAGTGCAGAGTGCAGAGTAGTGAGTGCAGAGGGCAGAGTGCAGAGTAGTGAGTGCAGAGTGAGCTTCCAGAGTGCAGAGTAGTGAGTGCAGAGTGCAGAGTGCAGAGTAGTGAGTGCAGAGTGAGTTTCCAGAGTGCAGAGTAGTGAGTGCAGAGTGCAGAGTAGTGAGTGCAGAGTGCAGAGTAGTGAGTGCAGAGTGCAGAGTAGTGAGTGCAGAGTAGTGAGTGCAGAGTAGTGAGTGCAGAGAAGTGAGTAGTGAGTGCAGAGTGAGTGTGCAGAGTAGTGAGTAGTGAGTGCAGAGTAGTGAGTGCAGAGTAGTGAGTAGTGAGTGCAGAGTAGTGAGTGCAGAGTAGTGAGCGCAGAGAAGTGAGTGCAGAGTAGTGAGTGCAGAGTAGTGAGTACAGAGTAGTGAGTGCAGAGTAGTGAGTACAGAGTAGTGAGTAGTGAGAGCAGAGTAGTGAGTGCAGAGTAGTGAGTAGTGAGTGCAGAGTAGTGAGTGTAGAGTAGTGAGTGCAGAGTAGTGAGTGCAGAGAAGTGAGTGCAGAGTAGTGAGTGCAGAGTAGTGAGTGCAGAGTAGTGAGTGCAGAGTAGTGAGAGTAGTGAGTAGTGAGTGCAGAGTAGTGAGTGCAGAGTAGTGGGTGCAGAGTAGTGAGTGCAGAGTAGTGAGTGCAGAGTAGTGAGTGCAGAGTGAGTGTGCAGAATAGTGAGTGCAGAGTAGTGAGTGCAGAGTAGTGAGTGCAGAGTAGTGAGTAGTGAGTGCGGAGTGAGTGTGCAGAGTAGTGAGTAGTGAGTGCAGAGTAGTGAGTGCAGAGTAGTGAGTGCAGAGTAGTGAGTGCAGAGTGAGTGTGCAGAGTAGTGAGTGCAGAGTAGTGAGTGCAGAGTAGTGAGTGCAGAGTAATGAGTGCAGAGTAGTGAGTAGTGAGTGCAGAGTAGTGAGTGCAGAGTAGTGAGTGCAGAGTAGTGAGTGCAGAGTAGTGAGTGCAGAGAAGTGAGTGCAGAGTAGTGAGTGCAGAGTAGTGAGTGCAGAGTAGTGAGTGCAGAGTAGTGAGTGCAGAGTAGTGAGTAGTGAGTTCAGAGTAGTGAGTAGTGAGTGCAGAGTAGTGAGTAGTGAGTGCAGAGTAGTGAGTGCAGAGTAGTGAGTGCAGAGTAGTGAGTGCAGAGTAGTGAGTGCAGAGTATTGAGTGCAGAGTAGTGAGTAGTGAGTGCAGAGTAGTGAGTGCAGAGTAGTGAGTGCAGAGTAGTGAGTGCAGAGAAGTGAGTGCAGAGAAGTGAGTGCAGAGTAGTGAGTGCAGAGTAGTGAGTGCAGAGTAGTGAGTATTGAGTGCAGAGTAGTGAATATTGAGTGCAGAGTAGTGAGTAGTGAGTGCAGAGTGAGTGTGCAGAGTAGTGAGTAGTGAGTGCAGAGTAGTGAGTGCAGAGTAGTGAGTGCAGAGTAGTTAGTGCAGAGTGCAGAGTAGTGAGTGCAGAGTGCAGAGTAGTGAGTGCAGAGTGAGTTTCCAGAGTGCAGAGTAGTGAGTGCAGAGTGCAGAGTGCAGAGTAGTGAGTGCAGACTGAGTTTCCAGAGTGCAGAGTAGTGAGTGCAGAGTGCAGAGTAGTGAGTGCAGAGTAGTGAGTGCAGAGTGCAGAGTAGTGAGTGCAGAGTAGGGAGTGCAGAGAAGTGAGTGCAGAGAAGTGAGTGCAGAGAAGTGAGTGCAGAGTAGTGAGTGCAGAGTAGTGAGTAGTGAGTAGTGAGTGCAGAGTAGTGAGTAGTGAGTGCAGAGTGAGTGTGCAGAGTAGTGAGTGCAGAGTAGTGAGTGCAGAGTAGTGAGTAGTGAGTGCAGAGTAGTGAGTAGTGAGTGCAGAGTAGTGAGTAGTGAGTAGTGAGTGCAGAGTAGTGAGTGCAGAGTAGTTATTGCAGAGTAGTGAGTGCAGAGTAGTGAGTGCAGAGTAGTGAGTGCAGAGTGCAGAGTAGTGAGTGCAGAGGGCAGAGTGCAGAGTAGTGAGTGCAGAGTGAGCTTCCAGAGTGCAGAGTAGTGAGTGCAGAGTGCAGAGTGCAGAGTAGTGAGTGCAGAGTGAGTTTCCAGAGTGCAGAGTAGTGAGTGCAGAGTGCAGAGTAGTGAGTGCAGAGTGCAGAGTAGTGAGTGCAGAGTGCAGAGTAGTGAGTGCAGAGTAGTGAGTGCAGAGTAGTGAGTGCAGAGAAGTGAGTAGTGAGTGCAGAGTGAGTGTGCAGAGTAGTGAGTAGTGAGTGCAGAGTAGTGAGTGCAGAGTAGTGAGTAGTGAGTGCAGAGTAGTGAGTGCAGAGTAGTGAGCGCAGAGAAGTGAGTGCAGAGTAGTGAGTGCAGAGTAGTGAGTACAGAGTAGTGAGTGCAGAGTAGTGAGTGCAGAGTAGTGAGTACAGAGTAGTGAGTAGTGAGAGCAGAGTAGTGAGTGCAGAGTAGTGAGTAGTGAGTGCAGAGTAGTGAGTGTAGAGTAGTGAGTGCAGAGTAGTGAGTGCAGAGAAGTGAGTGCAGAGTAGTGAGTGCAGAGTAGTGAGTGCAGAGTAGTGAGTGCAGAGTAGTGAGAGTAGTGAGTAGTGAGTGCAGAGTAGTGAGTGCAGAGTAGTGGGTGCAGAGTAGTGAGTGCAGAGTAGTGAGTGCAGAGTAGTGAGTGCAGAGTGAGTGTGCAGAATAGTGAGTGCAGAGTAGTGAGTGCAGAGTAGTGAGTGCAGAGTAATGAGTGCCGAGTAGTGAGTAGTGAGTGCAGAGTAGTGAGTGCAGAGTAGTGAGTGCAGAGTAGTGAGTGCAGAGTAGTGAGTGCAGAGTAGTGAGTGCAGAGTAGTGAGTGCAGAGTAGTGAGTGCATAGTGGTTAGTGCAGAGTAGTGAGTAGTGAGTTCAGAGTAGTGAGTAGTGAGTGCAGAGTAGTGAGTGCAGAGTAGTGAGTGCAGAGTATTGAGTGCAGAGTAGTGAGTAGTGAGTGCAGAGTAGTGAGTGCAGAGTAGTGAGTGCAGAGTAGTGAGTGCAGAGAAGTGAGTGCAGAGAAGTGAGTGCAGAGTAGTGAGTGCAGAGTAGTGAGTGCAGAGTAGTGAGTAGTGAGTGCAGAGTGAGTGTGCAGAGTAGTGAGTAGTGAGTGCAGAGTAGTGAGTGCAGAGTAGTGAGTGCAGAGTGCAGAGTAGTGAGTGCAGAGTGCAGAGTGCAGAGTAGTGAGTGCAGAGTGAGTTTCCAGAGTGCAGAGTAGTGAGTGCAGAGTGCAGAGTGCAGAGTAGTGAGTGCAGAGTGAGTTTCCAGAGTGCAGAGTAGTGAGTGCAGAGTGCAGAGTAGTGAGTGCAGAGTAGTGAGTGCAGAGTAGTGAGTGCAGAGTAGTGAGTGCAGAGAAGTGAGTGCAGAGTAGTGAGTAGTGAGTAGTGAGTGCAGAGTAGTGAGTGCAGAGTAGTTATTGCAGAGTAGTGAGTGCAGAGTAGTGAGTGCAGAGTAGTGAGTGCAGAGTGCAGAGTAGTGAGTGCAGAGGGCAGAGTGCAGAGTAGTGAGTGCAGAGTGAGCTTCCAGAGTGCAGAGTAGTGAGTGCAGAGTGCAGAGTGCAGAGTAGTGAGTGCAGAGTGAGTTTCCAGAGTGCAGAGTAGTGAGTGCAGAGTGCAGAGTAGTGAGTGCAGAGTGCAGAGTAGTGAGTGCAGAGTGCAGAGTAGTGAGTGCAGAGTAGTGAGTGCAGAGTAGTGAGTGCAGAGAAGTGAGTAGTGAGTGCAGAGTGAGTGTGCAGAGTAGTGAGTAGTGAGTGCAGAGTAGTGAGTGCAGAGTAGTGAGTAGTGAGTGCAGAGTAGTGAGTGCAGAGTAGTGAGCGCAGAGAAGTGAGTGCAGAGTAGTGAGTGCAGAGTAGTGAGTACAGAGTAGTGAGTGCAGAGTAGTGAGTACAGAGTAGTGAGTAGTGAGAGCAGAGTAGTGAGTGCAGAGTAGTGAGTAGTGAGTGCAGAGTAGTGAGTGTAGAGTAGTGAGTGCAGAGTAGTGAGTGCAGAGAAGTGAGTGCAGAGTAGTGAGTGCAGAGTAGTGAGTGCAGAGTAGTGAGTGCAGAGTAGTGAGAGTAGTGAGTAGTGAGTGCAGAGTAGTGAGTGCAGAGTAGTGGGTGCAGAGTAGTGAGTGCAGAGTAGTGAGTGCAGAGTAGTGAGTGCAGAGTGAGTGTGCAGAATAGTGAGTGCAGAGTAGTGAGTGCAGAGTAGTGAGTGCAGAGTAATGAGTGCCGAGTAGTGAGTAGTGAGTGCAGAGTAGTGAGTGCAGAGTAGTGAGTGCAGAGTAGTGAGTGCAGAGTAGTGAGTGCAGAGTAGTGAGTGCAGAGTAGTGAGTGCAGAGTAGTGAGTGCATAGTGGTTAGTGCAGAGTAGTGAGTAGTGAGTTCAGAGTAGTGAGTAGTGAGTGCAGAGTAGTGAGTGCAGAGTAGTGAGTGCAGAGTATTGAGTGCAGAGTAGTGAGTAGTGAGTGCAGAGTAGTGAGTGCAGAGTAGTGAGTGCAGAGTAGTGAGTGCAGAGAAGTGAGTGCAGAGAAGTGAGTGCAGAGTAGTGAGTGCAGAGTAGTGAGTGCAGAGTAGTGAGTAGTGAGTGCAGAGTGAGTGTGCAGAGTAGTGAGTAGTGAGTGCAGAGTAGTGAGTGCAGAGTAGTGAGTGCAGAGTGCAGAGTAGTGAGTGCAGAGTGCAGAGTGCAGAGTAGTGAGTGCAGAGTGAGTTTCCAGAGTGCAGAGTAGTGAGTGCAGAGTGCAGAGTGCAGAGTAGTGAGTGCAGAGTGAGTTTCCAGAGTGCAGAGTAGTGAGTGCAGAGTGCAGAGTAGTGAGTGCAGAGTAGTGAGTGCAGAGTAGTGAGTGCAGAGTAGTGAGTGCAGAGAAGTGAGTGCAGAGTAGTGAGTGCAGAGAAATGAGTGCAGATTAGTGAGTGCAGAGAAGTGAGTGCAGAGAAGTGAGTGCAGAGTAGTGAGTGCAGAGTAGTGAGTGCAGAGTAGTGAGTAGTGAGTGCAGAGTGAGTGTGCAGAGTAGTGAGTGCAGAGTAGTGAGTGCAGAGTAGTGAGTAGTGAGTGCAGAGTAGTGAGTAGTGAGTGCCGAGTGAGTGTGCAGAGTAGTGAGTAGTGAGTGCAGAGTAGTGAGTGCAGAGTAGTGAGTGCAGAGTAGTGAGTGCAGAGTGAGTGTGCAGATTAGTGAATGCAGAGTAGTGAGTGCAGAGTAGTGAGTGCAGAGTAATGAGTGCAGAGTAGTGAGTAGTGAGTGCAGAGTAGTGAGTGCAGAGTAGTGAGTGCAGAGTAGTGAGTGCAGAGTAGTGAGTGCAGAGTAGTGAGTGCAGAGAAGTGAGTGCAGAGTAGTGAGTGCAGAGTAGTGAGTGCAGAGTAGTGAGTGCAGAGTAGTGAGTGCAGAGTAGTGAGTAGTGAGTTCAGAGTAGTGAGTAGTGAGTGCAGAGTAGTGAGTAGTGAGTGCAGAGTAGTGAGTGCAGAGTAGTGAGTGCAGAGTAGTGAGTGCAGAGTAGTGAGTGCAGAGTAGTGAGTGCAGAGTAGTGAGTAGTGAGTGCAGAGTAGTGAGTGCAGAGTAGTGAGCGCAGAGTAGTGAGTGCAGAGAAGTGAGTGCAGAGAAGTGAGTGCAGAGTAGTGAGTGCAGAGTAGTGAGTGCAGAGTAGTGAGTATTGAGTGCAGAGTAGTGAATATTGAGTGCAGAGTAGTGAGTAGTGAGTGCAGAGTGAGTGTGCAGAGTAGTGAGTAGTGAGTGCAGAGTAGTGAGTGCAGAGTAGTGAGTGCAGAGTAGTTAGTGCAGAGTGCAGAGTAGTGAGTGCAGAGTGCAGAGTAGTGAGTGCAGAGTGAGTTTCCAGAGTGCAGAGTAGTGAGTGCAGAGTGCAGAGTGCAGAGTAGTGAGTGCAGACTGAGTTTCCAGAGTGCAGAGTAGTGAGTGCAGAGTGCAGAGTAGTGAGTGCAGAGTAGTGAGTGCAGAGTGCAGAGTAGTGAGTGCAGAGTAGGGAGTGCAGAGAAGTGAGTGCAGAGAAGTGAGTGCAGAGAAGTGAGTGCAGAGTAGTGAGTGCAGAGTAGTGAGTAGTGAGTAGTGAGTGCAGAGTAGTGAGTAGTGAGTGCAGAGTGAGTGTGCAGAGTAGTGAGTGCAGAGTAGTGAGTGCAGAGTAGTGAGTAGTGAGTGCAGAGTAGTGAGTAGTGAGTGCAGAGTAGTGAGTAGTGAGTAGTGAGTGCAGAGTAGTGAGTGCAGAGTAGTTATTGCAGAGTAGTGAGTGCAGAGTAGTGAGTGCAGAGTAGTGAGTGCAGAGTGCAGAGTAGTGAGTGCAGAGGGCAGAGTGCAGAGTAGTGAGTGCAGAGTGAGCTTCCAGAGTGCAGAGTAGTGAGTGCAGAGTGCAGAGTGCAGAGTAGTGAGTGCAGAGTGAGTTTCCAGAGTGCAGAGTAGTGAGTGCAGAGTGCAGAGTAGTGAGTGCAGAGTGCAGAGTAGTGAGTGCAGAGTGCAGAGTAGTGAGTGCAGAGTAGTGAGTGCAGAGTAGTGAGTGCAGAGAAGTGAGTAGTGAGTGCAGAGTGAGTGTGCAGAGTAGTGAGTAGTGAGTGCAGAGTAGTGAGTGCAGAGTAGTGAGTAGTGAGTGCAGAGTAGTGAGTGCAGAGTAGTGAGCGCAGAGAAGTGAGTGCAGAGTAGTGAGTGCAGAGTAGTGAGTACAGAGTAGTGAGTGCAGAGTAGTGAGTGCAGAGTAGTGAGTACAGAGTAGTGAGTAGTGAGAGCAGAGTAGTGAGTGCAGAGTAGTGAGTAGTGAGTGCAGAGTAGTGAGTGTAGAGTAGTGAGTGCAGAGTAGTGAGTGCAGAGAAGTGAGTGCAGAGTAGTGAGTGCAGAGTAGTGAGTGCAGAGTAGTGAGTGCAGAGTAGTGAGAGTAGTGAGTAGTGAGTGCAGAGTAGTGAGTGCAGAGTAGTGGGTGCAGAGTAGTGAGTGCAGAGTAGTGAGTGCAGAGTAGTGAGTGCAGAGTGAGTGTGCAGAATAGTGAGTGCAGAGTAGTGAGTGCAGAGTAGTGAGTGCAGAGTGAGTGTGCAGAATAGTGAGTGCAGAGTAGTGAGTGCAGAGTAGTGAGTGCAGAGTATTGAGTGCAGAGTAGTGAGTAGTGAGTGCAGAGTAGTGAGTGCAGAGTAGTGAGCGCAGAGTAGTGAGTGCAGAGAAGTGAGTGCAGAGAAGTGAGTGCAGAGTAGTGAGTGCAGAGTAGTGAATGCAGAGTAGTGAGTATTGAGTGCAGAGTAGTGAATATTGAGTGCAGAGTAGTGAGTAGTGAGTGCAGAGTGAGTGTGCAGAGTAGTGAGTAGTGAGTGCAGAGTAGTGAGTGCAGAGTAGTGAGTGCAGAGTAGTTAGTGCAGAGTGCAGAGTAGTGAGTGCAGAGTGCAGAGTAGTGAGTGCAGAGTGAGTTTCCAGAGTGCAGAGTAGTGAGTGCAGAGTGCAGAGTGCAGAGTAGTGAGTGCAGACTGAGTTTCCAGAGTGCAGAGTAGTGAGTGCAGAGTGCAGAGTAGTGAGTGCAGAGTAGTGAGTGCAGAGTGCAGAGTAGTGAGTGCAGAGTAGGGAGTGCAGAGAAGTGAGTGCAGAGAAGTGAGTGCAGAGAAGTGAGTGCAGAGTAGTGAGTGCAGAGTAGTGAGTAGTGAGTAGTGAGTGCAGAGTAGTGAGTAGTGAGTGCAGAGTGAGTGTGCAGAGTAGTGAGTGCAGAGTAGTGAGTGCAGAGTAGTGAGTAGTGAGTGCAGAGTAGTGAGTAGTGAGTGCAGAGTAGTGAGTAGTGAGTAGTGAGTGCAGAGTAGTGAGTGCAGAGTAGTTATTGCAGAGTAGTGAGTGCAGAGTAGTGAGTGCAGAGTAGTGAGTGCAGAGTGCAGAGTAGTGAGTGCAGAGGGCAGAGTGCAGAGTAGTGAGTGCAGAGTGAGCTTCCAGAGTGCAGAGTAGTGAGTGCAGAGTGCAGAGTGCAGAGTAGTGAGTGCAGAGTGAGTTTCCAGAGTGCAGAGTAGTGAGTGCAGAGTGCAGAGTAGTGAGTGCAGAGTGCAGAGTAGTGAGTGCAGAGTGCAGAGTAGTGAGTGCAGAGTAGTGAGTGCAGAGTAGTGAGTGCAGAGAAGTGAGTAGTGAGTGCAGAGTGAGTGTGCAGAGTAGTGAGTAGTGAGTGCAGAGTAGTGAGTGCAGAGTAGTGAGTAGTGAGTGCAGAGTAGTGAGTGCAGAGTAGTGAGCGCAGAGAAGTGAGTGCAGAGTAGTGAGTGCAGAGTAGTGAGTACAGAGTAGTGAGTGCAGAGTAGTGAGTGCAGAGTAGTGAGTACAGAGTAGTGAGTAGTGAGAGCAGAGTAGTGAGTGCAGAGTAGTGAGTAGTGAGTGCAGAGTAGTGAGTGTAGAGTAGTGAGTGCAGAGTAGTGAGTGCAGAGAAGTGAGTGCAGAGTAGTGAGTGCAGAGTAGTGAGTGCAGAGTAGTGAGTGCAGAGTAGTGAGAGTAGTGAGTAGTGAGTGCAGAGTAGTGAGTGCAGAGTAGTGGGTGCAGAGTAGTGAGTGCAGAGTAGTGAGTGCAGAGTAGTGAGTGCAGAGTGAGTGTGCAGAATAGTGAGTGCAGAGTAGTGAGTGCAGAGTAGTGAGTGCAGAGTAATGAGTGCCGAGTAGTGAGTGCAGAGTAGTGAGTGCAGAGTAGTGAGTGCAGAGTAGTGAGTGCAGAGTAGTGAGTGCAGAGTAGTGAGTGCAGAGTAGTGAGTGCAGAGTAGTGAGTGCATAGTGGTTAGTGCAGAGTAGTGAGTAGTGAGTTCAGAGTAGTGAGTAGTGAGTGCAGAGTAGTGAGTGCAGAGTAGTGAGTGCAGAGTATTGAGTGCAGAGTAGTGAGTAGTGAGTGCAGAGTAGTGAGTGCAGAGTAGTGAGTGCAGAGTAGTGAGTGCAGAGAAGTGAGTGCAGAGAAGTGAGTGCAGAGTAGTGAGTGCAGAGTAGTGAGTGCAGAGTAGTGAGTAGTGAGTGCAGAGTGAGTGTGCAGAGTAGTGAGTAGTGAGTGCAGAGTAGTGAGTGCAGAGTAGTGAGTGCAGAGTGCAGAGTAGTGAGTGCAGAGTGCAGAGTGCAGAGTAGTGAGTGCAGAGTGAGTTTCCAGAGTGCAGAGTAGTGAGTGCAGAGTGCAGAGTGCAGAGTAGTGTGTGCAGAGTGAGTTTCCAGAGTGCAGAGTAGTGAGTGCAGAGTGCAGAGTAGTGAGTGCAGAGTAGTGAGTGCAGAGTAGTGAGTGCAGAGTAGTGAGTGCAGAGAAGTGAGTGCAGAGTAGTGAGTGCAGAGAAATGAGTGCAGATTAGTGAGTGCAGAGAAGTGAGTGCAGAGAAGTGAGTGCAGAGTAGTGAGTGCAGAGTAGTGAGTGCAGAGTAGTGAGTAGTGAGTGCAGAGTGAGTGTGCAGAGTAGTGAGTGCAGAGTAGTGAGTGCAGAGTAGTGAGTAGTGAGTGCAGAGTAGTGAGTAGTGAGTGCAGAGTAGTGATTGCAGAGTAGTGATTGCAGAGTAGTGATTGCAGAGTAGTGAGTGCAGAGTAGTGAGTGCAGAGTGCAGAGTAGTGAGTGCAGAGTGCAGAGTGCAGAGTAGTGAGTGCAGAGTAGTGAGTGCAGAGTGAGTTTCCAGAGTGCAGAGTAGTGAGTGCAGAGTGCAGAGTAGTGAGTGCAGAGTGAGTTTCCAGAGAGCAGAGTAGTGAGTGCAGAGTGCAGAGTGCAGAGTGCAGAGTAGTGAGTGCAGAGTGAGTTTCCAGAGTGCAGAGTAGTGAGTGCAGAGTGCAGAGTGCATAGTAGTGAGTGCAGAGATAGTTTCCAGAGTGCAGAGTAGTGAGTGCCGGATGCAGAGTAGTGAGTGCAGAGTGCAGAGTAGTGAGTGCAGAGTGCAGAGTAGTGAGTGCAGAGTAGTGAGTGCAGAGTAGTGAGTGCAGAGTAATGAGTGCAGAGTAGTGAGTGCAGAGAAGTGAGTAGTGAGTGCAGAGTGAGTGTGCAGAGTAGTGAGTAGTGAGTGCAGAGTAGTGAGTGCAGAGTAGTGAGTAGCGAGTGCTGAGTAGTGAGTGCAGAGTAGTGAGTGCAGAGTAGTGAGTGCAGAGTAGTGAGTGCAGAGTGAGTGTGCAGAGTAGTGAGTAGTGAGAGCAGAGTAGTGAGTGTAGAGTAGTGAGTGCAGAGTAGTGAGTGCAGAGTAGTGAGTGCAGAGAAGTGAGTGCAGAGTAGTGAGTGCAGAGTAGTGAGTGCAGAGTAGTGAGTGCAGAGAAGTGAGTGCAGAGTAGTGAGTGCAGAGTAGTGAGTGCAGAGTATTGAGTAGTGAGTGCAGAGTGAGTGTGCAGAGTAGTGAGTAGTGAGTGCAGAGTAGTGAGTGCAGAGTAGTGAGTAGTGAGTGCAGAGTGAGTGTGCAGAGTAGTGAGTAGTGAGTGCAGAGTAGTGAGTGCAGAGTAGTGAGTGCAGAGTAGTGAGTGCAGAGTGAGTGTGCAGAGTAGTGAGTGCAGAGTAGTGAGTGCAGAGTAGTGAGTGCAGAGTAGTGAGTAGTGAGTGCAGAGTAGTGAGTGCAGAGTAGTGAGTGCAGAGTAGTGAGTGCAGAGTAGTGAGTGCAGAGTAGTGAGTGCAGAGAAGTGAGTGCAGAGTAGTGAGTGCAGAGTAGTGAGTGCAGAGTAGTGAGTGCAGAGTAGTGAGTGCAGAGTAGTGAGTGCAGAGTAGTGAGTGCAGAGAAGTGAGGGCAGAGTAGTGAGTGCAGAGTAGTGAGTGCAGAGTAGTGAGTAGTGAGTGCAGAGTAGTGAGTAGTGAGTGCAGAGTAGTGAGTAGTGAGTAGTGAGTGCAGAGTAGTGAGTGCAGAGTAGTTATTGCAGAGTAGTGAGTGCAGAGTAGTGAGTGCAGAGTAGTGAGTGCAGAGTGCAGAGTAGTGAGTGCAGAGGGCAGAGTGCAGAGTAGTGAGTGCAGAGTGAGCTTCCAGAGTGCAGAGTAGTGAGTGCAGAGTGCAGAGTGCAGAGTAGTGAGTGCAGAGTGAGTTTCCAGAGTGCAGAGTAGTGAGTGCAGAGTGCAGAGTAGTGAGTGCAGAGTGCAGAGTAGTGAGTGCAGAGTGCAGAGTAGTGAGTGCAGAGTAGTGAGTGCAGAGTAGTGAGTGCAGAGAAGTGAGTAGTGAGTGCAGAGTGAGTGTGCAGAGTAGTGAGTAGTGAGTGCAGAGTAGTGAGTGCAGAGTAGTGAGTAGTGAGTGCAGAGTAGTGAGTGCAGAGTAGTGAGCGCAGAGAAGTGAGTGCAGAGTAGTGAGTGCAGAGTAGTGAGTACAGAGTAGTGAGTGCAGAGTAGTGAGTGCAGAGTAGTGAGTACAGAGTAGTGAGTAGTGAGAGCAGAGTAGTGAGTGCAGAGTAGTGAGTAGTGAGTGCAGAGTAGTGAGTGTAGAGTAGTGAGTGCAGAGTAGTGAGTGCAGAGAAGTGAGTGCAGAGTAGTGAGTGCAGAGTAGTGAGTGCAGAGTAGTGAGTGCAGAGTAGTGAGAGTAGTGAGTAGTGAGTGCAGAGTAGTGAGTGCAGAGTAGTGGGTGCAGAGTAGTGAGTGCAGAGTAGTGAGTGCAGAGTAGTGAGTGCAGAGTGAGTGTGCAGAATAGTGAGTGCAGAGTAGTGAGTGCAGAGTAGTGAGTGCAGAGTAATGAGTGCCGAGTAGTGAGTGCAGAGTAGTGAGTGCAGAGTAGTGAGTGCAGAGTAGTGAGTGCAGAGTAGTGAGTGCAGAGTAGTGAGTGCAGAGTAGTGAGTGCAGAGTAGTGAGTGCATAGTGGTTAGTGCAGAGTAGTGAGTAGTGAGTTCAGAGTAGTGAGTAGTGAGTGCAGAGTAGTGAGTGCAGAGTAGTGAGTGCAGAGTATTGAGTGCAGAGTAGTGAGTAGTGAGTGCAGAGTAGTGAGTGCAGAGTAGTGAGTGCAGAGTAGTGAGTGCAGAGAAGTGAGTGCAGAGAAGTGAGTGCAGAGTAGTGAGTGCAGAGTAGTGAGTGCAGAGTAGTGAGTAGTGAGTGCAGAGTGAGTGTGCAGAGTAGTGAGTAGTGAGTGCAGAGTAGTGAGTGCAGAGTAGTGAGTGCAGAGTGCAGAGTAGTGAGTGCAGAGTGCAGAGTGCAGAGTAGTGAGTGCAGAGTGAGTTTCCAGAGTGCAGAGTAGTGAGTGCAGAGTGCAGAGTGCAGAGTAGTGTGTGCAGAGTGAGTTTCCAGAGTGCAGAGTAGTGAGTGCAGAGTGCAGAGTAGTGAGTGCAGAGTAGTGAGTGCAGAGTAGTGAGTGCAGAGTAGTGAGTGCAGAGAAGTGAGTGCAGAGTAGTGAGTGCAGAGAAATGAGTGCAGATTAGTGAGTGCAGAGAAGTGAGTGCAGAGAAGTGAGTGCAGAGTAGTGAGTGCAGAGTAGTGAGTGCAGAGTAGTGAGTAGTGAGTGCAGAGTGAGTGTGCAGAGTAGTGAGTGCAGAGTAGTGAGTGCAGAGTAGTGAGTAGTGAGTGCAGAGTAGTGAGTAGTGAGTGCAGAGTAGTGATTGCAGAGTAGTGATTGCAGAGTAGTGATTGCAGAGTAGTGAGTGCAGAGTAGTGAGTGCAGAGTGCAGAGTAGTGAGTGCAGAGTGCAGAGTGCAGAGTAGTGAGTGCAGAGTAGTGAGTGCAGAGTGAGTTTCCAGAGTGCAGAGTAGTGAGTGCAGAGTGCAGAGTAGTGAGTGCAGAGTGAGTTTCCAGAGAGCAGAGTAGTGAGTGCAGAGTGCAGAGTGCAGAGTGCAGAGTAGTGAGTGCAGAGTGAGTTTCCAGAGTGCAGAGTAGTGAGTGCAGAGTGCAGAGTGCATAGTAGTGAGTGCAGAGATAGTTTCCAGAGTGCAGAGTAGTGAGTGCCGGATGCAGAGTAGTGAGTGCAGAGTGCAGAGTAGTGAGTGCAGAGTGCAGAGTAGTGAGTGCAGAGTAGTGAGTGCAGAGTAGTGAGTGCAGAGTAATGAGTGCAGAGTAGTGAGTGCAGAGAAGTGAGTAGTGAGTGCAGAGTGAGTGTGCAGAGTAGTGAGTAGTGAGTGCAGAGTAGTGAGTGCAGAGTAGTGAGTAGCGAGTGCTGAGTAGTGAGTGCAGAGTAGTGAGTGCAGAGTAGTGAGTGCAGAGTAGTGAGTGCAGAGTGAGTGTGCAGAGTAGTGAGTAGTGAGAGCAGAGTAGTGAGTGTAGAGTAGTGAGTGCAGAGTAGTGAGTGCAGAGTAGTGAGTGCAGAGAAGTGAGTGCAGAGTAGTGAGTGCAGAGTAGTGAGTGCAGAGTAGTGAGTGCAGAGAAGTGAGTGCAGAGTAGTGAGTGCAGAGTAGTGAGTGCAGAGTATTGAGTAGTGAGTGCAGAGTGAGTGTGCAGAGTAGTGAGTAGTGAGTGCAGAGTAGTGAGTGCAGAGTAGTGAGTAGTGAGTGCAGAGTGAGTGTGCAGAGTAGTGAGTAGTGAGTGCAGAGTAGTGAGTGCAGAGTAGTGAGTGCAGAGTAGTGAGTGCAGAGTGAGTGTGCAGAGTAGTGAGTGCAGAGTAGTGAGTGCAGAGTAGTGAGTGCAGAGTAGTGAGTAGTGAGTGCAGAGTAGTGAGTGCAGAGTAGTGAGTGCAGAGTAGTGAGTGCAGAGTAGTGAGTGCAGAGTAGTGAGTGCAGAGAAGTGAGTGCAGAGTAGTGAGTGCAGAGTAGTGAGTGCAGAGTAGTGAGTGCAGAGTAGTGAGTGCAGAGTAGTGAGTGCAGAGTAGTGAGTGCAGAGAAGTGAGGGCAGAGTAGTGAGTGCAGAGTAGTGAGTGCAGAGTAGTGAGTAGTGAGTGCAGAGTAGTGAGTGCAGAGTAGTGGGTGCAGAGTAGTGAGTAGTGAGTGCAGAGTAGTGAGTGCAGAGTAGTGAGTGCAGAGTAGTGAGTGCAGAGTAGTGAGTGCAGAGTAGTGAGTATTGAGTGCAGAGTGAGTGTGCAGAGTAGTGAGTGCAGAGTAGTGAGTGCAGAGTAGTGAGTGCAGAGTAGTGAGTGCAGAGTAATGAGTGAGTGCAGACTAGTGAGTGCAGAGTAGTGAGTGCAGAGTAGTGAGTGCAGAGTAGTGAGTGCAGAGTAGTGAGTAGTGCGTGCAGAGTAGTGAGTGCAGAGTAGTGAGTAGTGAGTGCAGAGTAGTGAGTGCAGAGTATTGAGTGCAGAGTAGTGAGTGCAGAGTAGTGAGTAGTGAGTGCAGAGTAGTGAGTGCAGAGTAGTGAGTGCAGAGTAGTGAGTGCAGAGAAGTGAGTGCAGAGTAGTGAGTGCAGAGTAGTGAGTGCAGAGTAGTGAGTGCAGAGTGAGTGGGCAGAGTGAGTGTGCAGAGTGAGTGTGTGCAGAGTAGTGAGTGCAGAGTAGTGAGTAGTGAGTGCAGAGTAGTGAGTAGTGAGTGCAGAGTAGTGAGTGCAGAGTAGTGAGTGCAGAGTAGTGAGTGCAGAGTGAGTGTGCAGAGTAGTGAGTGTAGAGTAGTGAGTGCAGAGTGAGTGTGCAGAGTGAGTGTGTGCAGAGTAGTGAGTAGTGAGTGCGTAGTGAGTAGTGAGTGCAGAGTAGTGAGTAGTGAGTGCAGAGTAGTGAGTAGTGAGTGCGTAGTGAGTAGTGAGTGCAGAGAAGTGAGTGCAGAGTAGTGAGTGCAGAGTAGTGAGTGCAGAGTAGTGAGTGCAGAGTAGTAGTGCAGAGTAGTGAGTGCCGAGTAGTGAGTGCAGAGTAGTGAGTGCAGAGTAGTGAATGCAGAGTAGTGAGTGCAGAGTAGTAGTGCAGAGTCGTTAGTGCAGGGTAGTAGTGCAGAGTAGTGAGTGCAGAGTAGTGAGTGCAGAGTGAGTGTGCAGAGTAGTGAGTAGTGAGTGCAAATTAGTGAGTAGTGAGTGCAGAGTGTGAGTGCAGAGTAGTGAGTGCAGAGTAGTGAGTGCAGAGTAGTGAGTGCAGAGTAGTGAGTGCAGAGTAGTGAGTGCAGAGTAGTGAGTAGTGTGTGCAAAGTAGTGAGTAGTGAGTGCAGAGTGTGAGTGCAGAGTAGTGAGTGCAGAGTAGTAGTGCAGAGTAGTGAGTGCAGAGTAGTGAGTGCAGAGTGAGTGTTCAGAGTGCAGAGTAGTGAGTGCAGAGTGAGTGTGCAGAGTAGTGAGTAGTGAGTGCAGAGTGAGTGTGCAGAGTAGTGAGTAGTGAGTGCAGAGTAGTGAGTAGTGAGTAGTGAGTGCAGAGTAGTGAGTGCAGAGTAGTTATTGCAGAGTAGTGAGTGCAGAGTAGTGAGTGCAGAGTAGTGAGTGCAGAGTGCAGAGTAGTGAGTGCAGAGTGCAGAGTGCAGAGTAGTGAGTGCAGAGTGAGCTTCCAGAGTGCAGAGTAGTGAGTGCAGAGTGCAGAGTGCAGAGTAGTGAGTGCAGAGTGAGTTTCCAGAGTGCAGAGTAGTGAGTGCAGAGTGCAGAGTAGTGAGTGCAGAGTGAGTTTCCAGAGTGCAGAGTAGTGAGTGCAGAGTGCAGAGTAGTGAGTGCAGAGTGAGTTTCCAGAGTGCAGAGTAGTGAGTGCAGAGTGCAGAGTAGTGAGTGCAGAGTGCAGAGTAGTGAGTGCAGAGTGCAGAGTAGTGAGTGCAGAGTAGTGAGTGCAGAGTAGTGAGTGCAGAGAAGTGAGTAGTGAGTGCAGAGTGAGTGTGCAGAGTAGTGAGTAGTGAGTGCAGAGTAGTGAGTGCAGAGTAGTGAGTAGTGAGTGCAGAGTAGTGAGTGCAGAGTAGTGAGCGCAGAGAAGTGAGTGCAGAGTAGTGAGTGCAGAGTAGTGAGTACAGAGTAGTGAGTGCAAAGTAGTGAGTGCAGAGTAGTGAGTACAGAGTAGTGAGTAGTGAGAGCAGAGTAGTGAGTGCAGAGTAGTGAGTAGTGAGTGCAGAGTAGTTAGTGTAGAGTAGTGAGTGCAGAGTAGTGAGTGCAGAGAAGTGAGTGCAGAGTAGTGAGTGCAGAGTAGTGAGTGCAGAGTAGTGAGTGCAGAGTAGTGAGAGTAGTGAGTAGTGAGTGCAGAGTAGTGAGTGCAGAGTAGTGGGTGCAGAGTAGTGAGTGCAGAGTAGTGAGTGCAGAGTAGTGAGTGCAGAGTGAGTGTGCAGAATAGTGAGTGCAGAGTAGTGAGTGCAGAGTAGTGAGTGCAGAGTAATGAGTGCCGAGTAGTGAGTAGTGAGTGCAGAGTAGTGAGTGCAGAGTAGTGAGTGCAGAGTAGTGAGTGCAGAGTAGTGAGTGCAGAGTAGTGAGTGCATAGTGGTTAGTGCAGAGTAGTGAGTAGTGAGTTCAGAGTAGTGAGTAGTGAGTGCAGAGTAGTGAGTGCAGAGTAGTGAGTGCAGAGTATTGAGTGCAGAGTAGTGAGTAGTGAGTGCAGAGTAGTGAGTGCAGAGTAGTGAGTGCAGAGTAGTGAGTGCAGAGAAGTGAGTGCAGAGAAGTGAGTGCAGAGTAGTGAGTGCAGAGTAGTGAGTGCAGAGTAGTGAGTAGTGAGTGCAGAGTGAGTGTGCAGAGTAGTGAGTAGTGAGTGCAGAGTAGTGAGTGCAGAGTAGTGAGTGCAGAGTGCAGAGTAGTGAGTGCAGAGTGCAGAGTGCAGAGTAGTGAGTGCAGAGTGAGTTTCCAGAGTGCAGAGTAGTGAGTGCAGAGTGCAGAGTGCAGAGTAGTGAGTGCAGAGTGAGTTTCCAGAGTGCAGAGTAGTGAGTGCAGAGTGCAGAGTAGTGAGTGCAGAGTAGTGAGTGCAGAGTAGTGAGTGCAGAGTAGTGAGTGCAGAGAAGTGAGTGCAGAGTAGTGAGTGCAGAGAAATGAGTGCAGATTAGTGAGTGCAGAGAAGTGAGTGCAGAGAAGTGAGTGCAGAGTAGTGAGTGCAGAGTAGTGAGTGCAGAGTAGTGAGTAGTGAGTGCAGAGTGAGTGTGCAGAGTAGTGAGTGCAGAGTAGTGAGTGCAGAGTAGTGAGTAGTGAGTGCAGAGTAGTGAGTAGTGAGTGCAGAGTAGTGAGTAGTGAGTAGTGAGTGCAGAGTAGTGATTGCAGAGTAGTGATTGCAGAGTAGTGATTGCAGAGTAGTGAGTGCAGAGTAGTGAGTGCAGAGTGCAGAGTAGTGAGTGCAGAGTGCAGAGTGCAGAGTAGTGAGTGCAGAGTGAGTTTCCAGAGTGCAGAGTAGTGAGTGCAGAGTGCAGAGTAGTGAGTGCAGAGTGAGTTTCCAGAGAGCAGAGTAGTGAGTGCAGAGTGCAGAGTGCCGAGTGCAGAGTGCAGAGTAGTGAGTGCAGAGTGAGTTTCCAGAGTGCAGAGTAGTGAGTGCAGAGTGCAGAGTGCATAGTAGTGAGTGCAGAGATAGTTTCCAGAGTGCAGAGTAGTGAGTGCCGGATGCAGAGTAGTGAGTGCAGAGTGCAGAGTAGTGAGTGCAGAGTGCAGAGTAGTGAGTGCAGAGTAGTGAGTGCAGAGTAGTGAGTGCAGAGTAATGAGTGCAGAGTAATGAGTGCAGAGTAATGAGTGCAGAGTAGTGAGTGCAGAGAAGTGAGTAGTGAGTGCAGAGTGAGTGTGCAGAGTAGTGAGTAGTGAGTGCAGAGTAGTGAGTGCAGAGTAGTGAGTAGCGAGTGCAGAGTAGTGAGTGCAGAGTAGTGAGTGCAGAGTAGTGAGTGCAGAGAAGTGAGTGCAGAGTAGTGAGTGCAGAGTAGTGAGTGCAGAGTAGTGAGTGCAGAGTGAGTGTGCAGAGTAGTGAGTAGTGAGAGCAGAGTAGTGAGTGTAGAGTAGTGAGTGCAGAGTAGTGAGTGCAGAGTAGTGAGTGCAGAGTAGTGAGTGCAGAGAAGTGAGTGCAGAGTAGTGAGTGCAGAGTAGTGAGTGCAGAGTAGTGAGTAGTGAGTGCAGAGTGAGTGTGCAGAGTAGTGAGTAGTGAGTGCAGAGTAGTGAGTGCAGAGTAGTGAGTAGTGAGTGCGGAGTGAGTGTGCAGAGTAGTGAGTAGTGAGTGCAGAGTAGTGAGTTCAGAGTAGTGAGTGCAGAGTAGTGAGTGCAGAGTGAGTGTGCAGAGTAGTGAGTGCAGAGTAGTGAGTGCAGAGTAGTGAGTGCAGAGTAATGAGTGCAGAGTAGTGAGTAGTGAGTGCAGAGTAGTGAGTGCAGAGTAGTGAGTGCAGAGTAGTGAGTGCAGAGTAGTGAGTGCAGAGAAGTGAGTGCAGAGTAGTGAGTGCAGAGTAGTGAGTGCAGAGTAGTGAGTGCAGAGTAGTGAGTGCAGAGTAGTGAGTGCAGAGAAGTGAGGGCAGAGTAGTGAGTGCAGAGTAGTGAGTGCAGAGTAGTGAGTAGTGAGTGCAGAGTAGTGAGTGCAGAGTAGTGGGTGCAGAGTAGTGAGTAGTGAGTGCAGAGTAGTGAGTGCAGAGTAGTGAGTGCAGAGTAGTGAGTGCAGAGTAGTGAGTGCAGAGTAGTTGTTGGACAGGCCACATGAAGGGCTCGCTCCCTCCCCGCAGGACAGGGCCCGGGCCACCGTCAGCACCATTGCCCGGCCCAGCCGCCATCTTGGACACGGCACCACGCGGCCGCGCGGCCTCAGCCCGACCCCAACCCTGGGCCTGGCCAGGCCCCGACATCCCGGCACCACCCTCCACCCAGGAGGTGAACGGCCCACTTGGCAGGTCAATGGGAGTACGAAGTGTCGATGGCTCTCCCCCGCCAGGTGCCGAGCACCCCCAGCCTCCTTGGGCGCTGGCTCCGCCCCCCTGCTGGGTGTCTGGACTCCCTCATCCCAGACCTCCCGACCTCCAAGAGCGAGGGTCCGGACATCAAAGGGCGCCAGACCTATAACTGAGGCAGCCCCAGGACAGGAAGGCAGTTGTATCCTGGAGTCGAGAGACACCGCGACGAACTCATCCTTGACGGACTGTTGGCGCTGCCACAGCCCTGCCTTGTGAACTATTGTCCTGCCTGCTGGCGCTGCCGCGGCCCTCTGTAACCTTCATCCTCGTGGGACCTGCTGGCGCTGCCGCGGCCCGTTGCAACCTGCATTCTCGTGGGACCTGCTGGCGCTGCCGCGGCCCGTTGTAACCTTCATCCTCGTTGGGACCTGCTGGCGCTGCCGCGGCCCGTTGCAACCTGCATCCTCGTGGGACCTGCTGGCGTTGCCGCGGCCCGTTGTAACCTTCATCCTCGTTGGGACCTGCTGGCGCTGCCGCGGCCCGTTGCAACCTGCATTCTCGTGGGACCTGCTGGCGCTGCCGCGGCCCGTTGTAACCTTCATCCTCGTTGGGACCTGCTGGCGCTGCCGCGGCCCGTTGCCACCTACGACCTCTTCGGGACCGGCCGGCGCTGCCGCGGTCTGACCCATCCGAACACCGAGCTCGAGGATTGTGAGCTATCACCGTTACACACCCGTACCCGTGGGTACCAAGACTGTCCCGCTACCCCCTTCCCTTACTAGAGACTAGAATTGAGAGGATCATCGTGTCCTGATCGCCTTGTATCGTGCTACACTACTACCCTAAGTGCCTATAAAAGGTGTTACCCTAATCTTTGTGTGGTGTCCATCTGTGGGGGGGAAGTTACCTGTCTGTGCGATCACTGTGCTCGGCCGACCCTTCAGGTCTCCGTCTAACATTGGTGGCTAGCGGCGCGATCCGAACCAACGCGTACCGTACAGACAGTAACTCACCCTACGACTAAAACCACAATGACGACCAAAGAGAGCGGATCGGCGGAGAAGTTCCAGATGGAAAAGCTGGAAGAATACAACCACCGAGAGCTCAAACAATTTTGCATGGACTTAGGCATTGCTACCACCGGGCTAAGCACAAAAGAAGACTTCAAAAACGCCCTAGAGGCCTGGACAGAGACAAATACCGCAACCCCCCGGGACCCCGCAGCCCCGGAAGTCAACACCACCCGGACGGAGGAACGGAGAACAGGCCCCTCCCATGAAGAGATCCAAGAGCGGGAAAAAAATAGATTACACGAGTTAGACTTGGCACGACTCAGATTAGACGGAGAATTGAAACTGGCGGAACAAAAAATAAACTTAGAACACTTACGGCTCAGAGAAGAGCGAGAGGAAAAACAGAGACAGAGAGACCTCGAAGAAAAAAGACTGGCATACGAGCACGAGTGCAAACTAGCGGAGATAGAAATACGCAAACTGAACAAAAACCTAGGGGTGCCCGAGCAACCGCACTCCCCGGGTCCTACCGAGCAGAAGGTCCACATCCCCAAGGATGTGGTCCGAGAATATCACCGGAACGACGACATACAGCAGTGGTTCAAGGCCTATGAGATTGCCATGACCGCCCACCGGGTCGCTCGAAGTGACTGGGGAGCCGGTCTATGGGGGAGATTCGTCAACGAGGGTCGTGATGCCCTGCTGCAACTTCCGGACCATCAAATGACGTCCTATGACCACATGAAGGCCGCCCTCCTCAGTCGATATGGACTTACACCCGAAATGTACCGCCAGAGGTTCCGCAACTGCACCCGGATCCCAGGTACGACGTGGTTGGAATACGTGAACTATTTCAGCCGAGCCTTCGAGGGGTGGATCAAGGGTAACAACGTAACCACTTACGAACAACTCTTCAATCTCATTGTGTGGGAGCACCTCTCCAACAACTGCTTTGTCGAGCTCAGGCAGCACCTCCTCGACAGTAAATTGACTGAACCCCGGCAGCTCGCCACCGAGGCTGACCGGTGGGAGAGCACCCGAGTGGCCCGGAGTGGGCCGAATGAGCAGAACAGAACCAACCAAGGTCACCATCGTCCCCGAGGAGGAGGAGGAGGCCCGGGCCGGGGCAGAGACGCCGCCCCGGCCGCACCCACTAACGCCACCCCGGCCCCAGCAGGCCGGGGAAATCCCCCGATGCGCCCGGGGTTCCGAGCTAACGTGACGTGTCATCGATGCCAGCGAGTCGGCCACTATGCCAGTGACCCGACCTGCCCGAAGAACCAGGCCCCCGGGCCCCGCCAAATGGCGGCCGCCGCCCTGGGAGAAGAACAAGTCTCCGAAGACACGGAGACCTATGAGTCGGAGCAGTTCGAGTGGGAACCCGCCGCCATGACCCTGGCATGCCTAGGAGGAAGAGACATGGTCCCGCGGACTCCCCTGCCCGCCAACACTCGGAAGTACAGCCAATGGGTGAGCATCAATGGGCGCAAGGCCGAGGCCCTGCGTGACACCGGGGCCAGTGTGACGGCCGTCCGCTGTCACCTGGTAACCCCGGAACAAATCCTACCAAACGTACTTTGCCCCGTCCGATCGGCAGATAACTCAGAGAGCCTGTGTCGGATGGCCTGCGTCCCCTTCGAATGGGGAGGAGTGTCCGGCATGCTGAAAGTAACTGTCCGTGACGATGCCCCCGTAGACTGCCTCCTGGGGAACGATCTCGAGAGCTCCCCGTGGGCCGCTGTGGAAAGAAGAGAGCATCTGGGGATGTTGGGTCTCCCGGACTGGGCGTGCGTAACCACCCGGTCCATGGCCACCCGCACCATCCCTAGACCAGAAGAACCAGAATGGGCAGCACCTCCGCCCTCGATCACTCCAGAAGAAGACTTCCTCCAGACCGACCACCCGGACCCCACCCCAGAGGGGTCCACACAGCCCCCCGAGCTTCCCGACCTGGCTCAGTGGCGTCAAGAAGGGGGGCCCACCCAGGAACAATTCCGGCAGGAGCAAAAGACCTGCCCCTCCCTCGAGGGATTGCGACAGCAAGCGCTCGCCCAGAGTCAAGGAGACACCACCGGGGCCCACTGGGTTTATTGGGACAATGATCTCTTGTACAGCGAACAGAAAATCGCAGAACTGGGGGCCGGGCGAGTGCTGGTGGTGCCCCTCCACTTCAGAGACTTCCTGTTGAACCTAGCCCATGATGTCCCCCTGGCCGGGCACCTGGGCCAAGACAAGACCTACCACCGCCTGGTGACTCACTTTTTTTGGCCCAAAATGAGAAATGACGTATCCAACCATTGCCGGTCCTGCCCGACCTGCCAGGCCAGTGGGAAGAGCGGCCGCAAACTCAAGGCACCCCTACAACCATTCCCCGTGGTGACCACCCCGTTCGAAAGGGTGGGAATAGACATTGTGGGGCCCCTGGACCCCCGAACAGCACAGGGACATCGCTTCATCCTGGTCCTGGTGGATCACGCTACCCGCTATCCTGAGGCGGTCCCCCTTCGTACGATAACAGCCCCAGTAGTGGGTCGAGCCTTGATGGGGATCTTCTCTCGAGTGGGCTTCCCCCGGGAAGTCGTCAGCGACAGGGGTACGAACTTTATTTCAAAGTATATGAAATCCCTCTGGCAGCAGTGCGGAGTCACTTACCGATTCACCACCCCCTATCACCCCCAGGGGAACGGACTGGTCGAGCGGTTCAACCGCACCCTCAAGGGGATGATCATGGGGCTGGAAGAACCCCTACGCCGCCAGTGGGACGTGCTACTACCGTGCCTCCTCTTCGCCTACCGAGAAGTCCCCCAGAAGTCCCTCGGCTTCAGCCCCTTCGAACTCCTGTACGGACACCCCGTTCGCGGGCCTCTCAGCCTAGTGAAGGAGGAATGGGAAATGGCCCCCCTAAAGACCCCTCCGGACGTCTACAAATACCTCCTGACCCTCCGTAATCAGACCCGGAAATTCAGGGAGATCGCTAAAGCCAATCTGGAGGCCAATCAAGAGGACATGAAGAAGTGGTACGACCAACATGCCTCCTCCATCGAGTTTGAACCGGGTCAGCAGGTATGGGTGATGTCCCCCATCGAACCATGTGCCTTGCAGGACAAATGGACGGGGCCCTTCAAGGTGATCGAGCGCAGGAGCCCCGTCACCTATCTCATCGACCTGGAGTCCCCCCGGAACCCCCTCCGGGTCCTCCACGCCAACCGACTCAAACCCCACTTCGTGCGCTCAGAGCTCAGCCTGCTGATGGCTACCGACAGTGGCGCGGAAGGAGACTCCGAGCCCCTCCCTGACCTACTGAGGACCTGGGAAAGAGATGGTTCGGTGGACGGGGTCCGACTCTCTGAGGCCCTGACCCCAGAGCAGCGTCAAGATTGCCGGGCCCTCCTGCTGCCGTTCGCAAACCTGTTCTCTCTCGCACCCGGAGTCACCTCCTGGTGCCTGCACGACGTGGACACGGGGGACAGTCCTCCTGTTCGACACAGGGCGTACCGAGTACCGGATCGGGTACGTACATGCATCCAAGAAGAAGTCTCCAAGATGCTCGCCCTCGGAGTCATCGAACCTTCGGACAGTCCCTGGGCCAGCCCGGTCGTCCTGGTCCCCAAGGCCGCGGCCCCGGGCACCACCCCTGAACTCCGGTTCTGCATTGACTATCGGGGTCTGAACGCGGTCACCCGAACCGACGCTCACCCTATCCCCCGAGCAGATGAACTAGTCGACCGCATGGGGGCAGCCCGCTACCTAAGCATCTTCGACCTGACAGCGGGCTACTGGCAGATCGGCCTCACCCCCAGAGCCCAAGAACGTTCCGCTTTCTCCACCCCGGATGGGCACTACCATTTCAGAGTGATGCCCTTCGGCATGAAAAACGCTCCAGCCACTTTTCAAAGACTGGTGAACCAGGTATTGGCGGGCCTCGAAGAATTCAGCGCCGCCTACCTGGACGACATCGCGGTATACAGCCGCCACTGGGCGGATCACCTCCACCACCTCAGAGATTTCCTGCAGGCCCTCCAACAGGCCGGCCTCACCATAAAGGCCAGCAAGTGCCAAATCGGCCAGGGGTCCGTGACCTACCTCGGACACCAAGTGGGGAGCGGTCTGGTGGCCCCCCTCCAACTCAAGGTAGCTGCCATTCAGTCCTGGCAACCCCCCGAGACACAAACCGAGGTCCGAGCCTTCCTGGGGCTCACCGGATACTACCGGCGGTTTGTAAGGGACTATGGCAGCATTGTGGGGCCCCTCACGGAGCTCACGTCTAAGAACCACCCAAAAAGAGTCAACTGGACTCCCGACTGTCAAGCAGCCTTCGAGACGCTGAAGGCCGCCATGTGCACCGCTCCTGTGCTCCAGGCCCCCGACTACAGCCGCGAGTTCATCGTGCAGACCGATGCCTCCGACCATGGTATTGGGGCCGTCCTCTCCCAACTGAACCCCGAAGGAGTGGACCAACCAGTGGCCTTCATCAGCAGACGCCTACTGCCCCGAGAACAGCGCTGGAGCACCATTGAGCGAGAGGCCTTCGCGGTGGTATGGGCCCTCAAGAAGCTCCGGCCATACCTCTTCGGAACCCATTTCCGGGTACAGACGGACCATCGGCCCCTGCAATGGCTCATGCAGATGCGGGGGGAGAACCCCAAACTATTGCGATGGTCCATCTCCCTGCAGGGGATGGACTTCACTGTGGAACATCGCCCTGGCCAAGACCACGCCAACGCGGATGGCCTGTCCCGCTTTTTCCGCCTCGACGAGGAAAGTCCCCAAGAAGATGGGTGACTCTCCCCGCCTTCAGCTGGGGGGGACGCATGTTGGACAGGCCACATGAAGGGCTCGCTCCCTCCCCGCAGGACAGGGCCCGGGCCACCGTCAGCACCATTGCCCGGCCCAGCCGCCATCTTGGACACGGCACCACGCGGCCGCGCGGCCTCAGCCCGACCCCAACCCTGGGCCTGGCCAGGCCCTGACATCCCGGCACCACCCTCCACCCAGGAGGTGAACGGCCCACTTGGCAGGTCAATGGGAGTACGAAGTGTCGATGGCTCTCCCCCGCCAGGTGCCGAGCACCCCCAGCCTCCTTGGGCGCTGGCTCCGCCCCCCTGCTGGGTGTCTGGACTCCCTCATCCCAGACCTCCCGACCTCCAAGAGCGAGGGTCCGGACATCAAAGGGCGCCAGACCTATAACTGAGGCAGCCCCAGGACAGGAAGGCAGTTGTATCCTGGAGTCGAGAGACACCGCGACGAACTCATCCTTGACGGACTGTTGGCGCTGCCACAGCCCTGCCTTGTGAACTATTGTCCTGCCTGCTGGTGCTGCCGCGGCCCTCTGTAACCTTCATCCTCGTGGGACCTGCTGGCGCTGCCGCGGCCCGTTGCAACCTGCATTCTCGTGGGACCTGCTGGCGCTGCCGCGGCCCGTTGTAACCTTCATCCTCGTTGGGACCTGCTGGCGCTGCCGCGGCCCGTTGCAACCTGCATCCTCGTGGGACCTGCTGGCGCTGCCGCGGCCCGTTGTAACCTTCATCCTCGTTGGGACCTGCTGGCGCTGCCGCGGCCCGTTGCAACCTGCATTCTCGTGGGACCTGCTGGCGCTGCCGCGGCCCGTTGTAACCTTCATCCTCGTTGGGACCTGCTGGCGCTGCCGCGGCGCGTTGCCACCTACGACCTCTTCGGGACCGGCCGGCGCTGCCGCGGTCTGACCCATCCGAACACCGAGCTCGAGGATTGTGAGCTATCACCGTTACACACCCGTACCCGTGGGTACCAAGACTGTCCCGCTACCCCCTTCCCTTACTAGAGACTAGAATTGAGAGGATCATCGTGTCCTGATCGCCTTGTATCGTGCTACACTACTACCCTAAGTGCCTATAAAAGGTGTTACCCTAATCTTTGTGTGGTGTCCATCTGTGGGGGGGAAGTTACCTGTCTGTGCGATCACTGTGCTCGGCCGACCCTTCAGGTCTCCGTCTAACAGTAGTGAGTGCAGAGTAGTGAGTATTGAGTGCAGAGTGAGTGTGCAGAGTAGTGAGTGCAGAGTAGTGAGTGCAGAGTAGTGAGTGCAGAGTAGTGAGTGCAGAGTAATGAGTGAGTGCAGACTAGTGAGTGCAGACTAGTGAGTGCAGAGTAGTGAGTGCAGAGTAGTGAGTGCAGAGTAGTGAGTAGTGCGTGCAGAGTAGTGAGTAGTGAGTGCAGAGTAGTGAGTGCAGAGTATTGAGTGCAGAGTAGTGAGTGCAGAGTAGTGAGTAGTGAGTGCAGAGTAGTGAGTGCAGAGTAGTGAGTGCAGAGTAGTGAGTGCAGAGAAGTGAGTGCAGAGTAGTGAGTGCAGAGTAGTGAGTGCAGAGTAGTGAGTGCAGAGTGAGTGGGCAGAGTGAGTGTGCAGAGTGAGTGTGTGCAGAGTAGTGAGTAGTGAGTGCAGAGTAGTGAGTAGTGAGTGCAGAGTAGTGAGTGCAGAGTAGTGAGTGCAGAGTAGTGAGTGCAGAGTGAGTGTGCAGAGTAGTGAGTGTAGAGTAGTGAGTGCAGAGTGAGTGTGCAGAGTGAGTGTGTGCAGAGTAGTGAGTAGTGAGTGCGTAGTGAGTAGTGAGTGCAGAGTAGTGAGTAGTGAGTGCAGAGTAGTGAGTAGTGAGTGCGTAGTGAGTAGTGAGTGCAGAGAAGTGAGTGCAGAGTAGTGAGTGCAGAGTAGTAGTGCAGAGTAGTGAGTGCAGAGTAGTAGTGCAGAGTAGTGAGTGCCGAGTAGTGAGTGCAGAGTAGTGAGTGCAGAGTAGTGAATGCAGAGTAGTGAGTGCAGAGTAGTAGTGCAGAGTCGTTAGTGCAGGGTAGTAGTGCAGAGTAGTGAGTGCAGAGTAGTGAGTGCAGGGTGAGTGTGCAGAGTAGTGAGTAGTGAGTGCAAATTAGTGAGTAGTGAGTGCAGAGTGTGAGTGCAGAGTAGTGAGTGCAGAGTAGTGAGTGCAGAGTAGTGAGTGCAGAGTAGTGAGTGCAGAGTAGTGAGTGCAGAGTAGTGAGTAGTGTGTGCAAAGTAGTGAGTAGTGAGTGCAGAGTGTGAGTGCAGAGTAGTGAGTGCAGAGTAGTAGTGCAGAGTAGTGAGTGCAGAGTAGTGAGTGCAGAGTAGTGAGTGCAGAGTGAGTGTTCAGAGTGCAGAGTAGTGAGTGCAGAGTGAGTGTGCAGAGTAGTGAGTAGTGAGTGCAGAGTGAGTGTGCAGAGTAGTGAGTAGTGAGTGCAGAGTGAGTGTGCAGATTAGTGAGTAGTGAGTGCAGAGTAGTGAGTAGTGAGTGCAGAGTAGTGAGTAGTGAGTGAAGAGTAGTGAGTAGTGAGTGCAGAGTAGTGAGTGCAGAGTAGTGAGTGCAGAGTAGTGAGTGCAGAGTAGTGAGTCATAGTAGTGAGTAGTGAGTGCAGAGTAGTGAGTAGTGAGTGCAGAGTGCAGAGTGCAGAGTAGTGAGTGCAGAGTGAGTTTCCAGAGTGCAGAGTAGTGAGTGCAGAGTGCAGAGTGCAGAGTAGTGAGTGCAGAGTGAGTTTCCAGAGTGCAGAGTAGTGAGTGCAGAGTGCAGAGTAGTGAGTGCAGAGTAGTGAGTGCAGAGTAGTGAGTGCAGAGTAGTGAGTGCAGAGAAGTGAGTGCAGAGTAGTGAGTGCAGAGAAATGAGTGCAGAGTAGTGAGTGCAGAGAAGTGAGTGCAGAGAAGTGAGTGCAGAGTAGTGAGTGCAGAGTAGTGAGTGCAGAGTAGTGAGTGCAGAGTGAGTGTGCAGAGTAGTGAGTGCAGAGTAGTGAGTGCAGAGTAGTGAGTAGTGAGTGCAGAGTAGTGAGTAGTGAGTGCAGAGTAGTGAGTAGTGAGTAGTGAGTGCAGAGTTGTGATTGCAGAGTAGTGATTGCAGAGTAGTGATTGCAGAGTAGTGAGTGCAGAGTAGTGAGTGCAGAGTGCAGAGTAGTGAGTGCAGAGTGCAGAGTGCAGAGTAGTGAGTGCAGAGTGAGTTTCCAGAGTGCAGAGTAGTGAGTGCAGTGTGCAGAGTAGTGAGTGCAGAGTGAGTTTCCAGAGTGCAGAGTAGTGAGTGCAGAGTGCAGAGTGCAGAGTAGTGAGTGCAGAGTGAGTTTCCAGAGTGCAGAGTAGTGAGTAGTGAGTGCAGAGTAGTGAGTGGAGAGTAGTGAGTGCAGAGTAGTGAGTGCAGAGAAGTGAGTGCAGAGAAGTGAGTGCAGAGTGGTGAGTGCAGAGTAGTGAGTGCAGAGTAGTGAGTGCAGAGTAGTGAGTGCAGAGTGAGTGGGCAGAGTGAGTGTGCAGAGTGAGTGTGTGCAGAGTAGTGAGTAGTGAGTGCAGAGTAGTGAGTAGTGAGTGCAGAGTAGTGAGTAGTGAGTGCAGAGTAGTGAGTGCAGAGTAGTGAGTGCAGAGTAGTGAGTGCAGAGTGAGTGTGCAGAGTAGTGAGTGTAGAGTAGTGAGTGCAGAGTGAGTGTGCAGAGTGAGTGTGTGCAGAGTAGTGAGTAGTGAGTGCGTAGTGAGTAGTGAGTGCAGAGTAGTGAGTAGTGAGTGCAGAGTAGTGAGTAGTGAGTGCGTAGTGAGTAGTGAGTGCAGAGAAGTGAGTGCAGAGTAGTGAGTGCAGAGTAGTAGTGCAGAGTAGTGAGTGCAGAGTAGTAGTGCAGAGTAGTGAGTGCCGAGTAGTGAGTGCAGAGTAGTGAGTGCAGAGTAGTGAATGCAGAGTAGTGAGTGCAGAGTAGTAGTGCAGAGTCGTTAGTGCAGGGTAGTAGTGCAGAGTAGTGAGTGCAGAGTAGTGAGTGCAGAGTGTGAGTGCAGAGTAGTGAGTGCAGAGTAGTGAGTGCAGAGTAGTGAGTAGTGTGTGCAAAGTAGTGAGTAGTGAGTGCAGAGTGTGAGTGCAGAGTAGTGAGTGCAGAGTAGTAGTGCAGAGTAGTGAGTGCAGAGTAGTGAGTGCAGAGTAGTGAGTGCAGAGTGAGTGTTCAGAGTGCAGAGTAGTGAGTGCAGAGTGAGTGTGCAGTGTAGTGAGTAGTGAGTGCAGAGTGAGTGTGCAGAGTAGTGAGTAGTGAGTAGTGAGTGCAGAGTGAGTGTGCAGATTAGTGAGTAGTGAGTGCAGAGTAGTGAGTAGTGAGTGCAGAGCAGTGAGTAGTGAGTGAAGAGTAGTGAGTAGTGAGTGCAGAGTAGTGAGTGCAGAGTAGTGAGTGCTGAGTAGTGAGTGCAGAGTAGTGAGTCATAGTAGTGAGTAGTGAGTGCAGAGTAGTGAGTAGTGAGTGCAGAGTGCAGAGTGCAGAGTAGTGAGTGCAGAGTGAGTTTCCAGAGTGCAGAGTAGTGAGTGCAGAGTGCAGAGTGCAGAGTAGTGAGTGCAGAGTGAGTTTCCAGAGTGCAGAGTAGTGAGTGCAGAGTGCAGAGTAGTGAGTGCAGAGTAGTGAGTGCAGAGTAGTGAGTGCAGAGTAGTGAGTGCAGAGAAGTGAGTGCAGAGTAGTGAGTGCAGAGAAATGAGTGCAGAGTAGTGAGTGCAGAGAAGTGAGTGCAGAGAAGTGAGTGCAGAGTAGTGAGTGCAGAGTAGTGAGTGCAGAGTAGTGAGTGCAGAGTGAGTGTGCAGAGTAGTGAGTGCAGAGTAGTGAGTGCAGAGTAGTGAGTAGTGAGTGCAGAGTAGTGAGTAGTGAGTGCAGAGTAGTGAGTAGTGAGTAGTGAGTGCAGAGTAGTGATTGCAGAGTAGTGATTGCAGAGTAGTGATTGCAGAGTAGTGAGTGCAGAGTAGTGAGTGCAGAGTGCAGAGTAGTGAGTGCAGAGTGCAGAGTGCAGAGTGCAGAGTAGTGAGTGCAGAGTGAGTTTCCAGAGTGCAGAGTAGTGAGTGCAGAGTGCAGAGTAGTGAGTGCAGAGTGAGTTTCCAGAGTGCAGAGTAGTGAGTGCAGAGTGCAGAGTGCAGAGTAGTGAGTGCAGAGTGAGTTTCCAGAGTGCAGAGTAGTGAGTGCAGAGTGCAGAGTAGTGAGTGCAGAGTGAGTTTCCAGAGTGCAGAGTAGTGAGTGCAGAGTGCAGAGTAGTGAGTGCAGAGTAGTGAGTGCAGAGTAGTGAGTGCAGAGAAGTGAGTGCAGAGTAGTGAGTGCAGAGAAATGAGTGCAGAGTAGTGAGTGCAGAGAAGTGAGTGCAGAGAAGTGAGTGCAGAGTAGTGAGTGCAGAGTAGTGAGTGCAGAGTAGTGAGTAGTGAGTGCAGAGTGAGTGTGCAGAGTAGTGAGTGCAGAGTAGTGAGTGCAGAGTAGTGAGTAGTGAGTGCAGAGTAGTGAGTAGTGAGTGCAGAGTAGTGAGTAGTGAGTAGTGAGTGCAGAGTAGTGATTGCAGAGTAGTGATTGCAGAGTAGTGATTGCAGAGTAGTGAGTGCAGAGTAGTGAGTGCAGAGTGCAGAGTAGTGAGTGCAGAGTGCAGAGTGCAGAGTTGTGAGTGCAGAGTGAGTTTCCAGAGTGCAGAGTAGTGAGTGCAGAGTGCAGAGTAGTGAGTGCAGAGTGAGTTTCCAGAGTGCAGAGTAGTGAGTGCAGAGTGCAGAGTGCAGAGTAGTGAGTGCAGAGTGAGTTTCCAGAGTGCAGAGTAGTGAGTGCAGAGTGCAGAGTGCATAGTAGTGAGTGCAGAGTTAGTTTCCAGAGTGCAGAGTAGTGAGTGCCGGATGCAGAGTAGTGAGTGCAGAGTGCAGAGTAGTGAGTGCAGAGTGCAGAGTAGTGAGTGCAGAGTAGTGAGTGCAGAGTAGTGAGTGCAGAGTAGTGAGTGCAGAGTAGTGAGTGCAGAGAAGTGAGTAGTGAGTGCAGAGTGAGTGTGCAGAGTAGTGAGTAGTGAGTGCAGAGTAGTGAGTGCAGAGTAGTGAGTAGTGAGTGCAGAGTAGCGAGTGCAGAGTAGTGAGTGCAGAGTAGTGAGTGCAGAGAAGTGAGTGCAGAGTAGTGAGTGCAGAGTAGTGAGTGCAGAGTAGTGAGTGCAGAGTGAGTGTGCAGAGTAGTGAGTAGTGAGAGCAGAGTAGTGAGTGTAGAGTAGTGAGTAGTGAGTGCAGAGTAGTGAGTGCAGAGTAGTGAGTGCAGAGTAGTGAGTGCAGAGAAGTGAGTGCAGAGTAGTGAGTGCAGAGTAGTGAGTGCAGAGTAGTGAGTAGTGAGTGCAGAGTGAGTGTGCAGAGTAGTGAGTAGTGAGTGCAGAGTAGTGAGTGCAGAGTAGTGAGTAGTGAGTGCAGAGTGAGTGTGCAGAGTAGTGAGTAGTGAGTGCAGAGTAGTGAGTGCAGAGTAGTGAGTGCAGAGTAGTGAGTGCAGAGTAGTGAGTGCAGAGTGAGTGTGCAGAGTAGTGAGTGCAGAGTAGTGAGTGCAGAGTAGTGAGTGCAGAGTAATGAGTGCAGAGTAGTGAGTAGTGAGTGCAGAGTAGTGAGTGCAGAGTAGTGAGTGCAGAGTAGTGAGTGCAGAGTAGTGAGTGCAGAGAAGTGAGTGCAGAGTAGTGAGTGCAGAGTAGTGAGTGCAGAGTAGTGAGTGCAGAGAAGTGAGGGCAGAGTAGTGAGTGCAGAGTAGTGAGTGCAGAGTAGTGAGTAGTGAGTGCAGAGTAGTGAGTGCAGAGTAGTGGGTGCAGAGTAGTGAGTAGTGAGTGCAGAGTAGTGAGTGCAGAGTAGTGAGTGCAGAGTAGTGAGTGCAGAGTAGTGAGTGCAGAGTAGTAAGTATTGAGTGCAGAGTGAGTGTGCAGAGTAGTGAGTGCAGAGTAGTGAGTGCAGAGTAGTGAGTGCAGAGTAATGAGTGAGTGCAGACTAGTGAGTGCAGAGTAGTGAGTGCAGAGTAGTGAGTGCAGAGTAGTGAGTGCAGAGTAGTGAGTAGTGAGTGCAGAGTAGTGAGTGCAGAGTAGTGAGTGCAGAGTAGTGAGTGCAGAGTATTGAGTGCAGAGTAGTGAGTGCAGAGTAGTGAGTAGTGAGTGCAGAGTAGTGAGTGCAGAGTAGTGAGTGCAGAGTAGTGAGTGCAGAGAAGTGAGTGCAGAGAAGTGAGTGCAGAGTGGTGAGTGCAGAGTAGTGAGTGCAGAGTAGTGAGTGCAGAGTAGTGAGTGCAGAGTGAGTGGGCAGAGTGAGTGTGCAGAGTGAGTGTGTGCAGAGTAGTGAGTAGTGAGTGCAGAGTAGTGAGTAGTGAGTAGTGAGTGCAGAGTGAGTGTGCAGAGTAGTGAGTGTAGAGTAGTGAGTGCAGAGTGAGTGTGTGCAGAGTAGTGAGTAGTGAGTGCGTAGTGAGTAGTGAGTGCAGAGTAGTGAGTAGTGAGTGCAGAGTAGTGAGTAGTGAGTGCGTAGTGAGTAGTGAGTGCAGGGAAGTGAGTGCAGAGTAGTGAGTGCAGAGTAGTAGTGCAGAGTAGTGAGTGCAGAGTAGTGTGTGCAGAGTAGTGAGTGCAGAGTAATGAGTGAGTGCAGACTAGTGAGTGCAGAGTAGTGAGTGCAGAGTAGTGAGTGCAGAGTAGTGAGTGCAGAGTAGTGAGTGCAGAGTAGTGAGTGCAGAGTAGTGAGCGCAGAGTAGTGAATGCAGAGTAGTGAGTGCAGAGTAGTAGTGCACAGTCGTTAGTGCAGGGTAGTAGTGCAGAGTAGTGAGTGCAGAGTAGTGAGTGCAGAGTGAGTGTGCAGAGTAGTGAGTAGTGAGTGCAAAGTAGTGAGTAGTGAGTGCAGAGTGTGAGTGCAGAGTAGTGAGTGCAGAGTAGTGAGTGCAGAGTAGTGAGTGCAGAGTAGTGAGTGCAGAGTAGTGAGTGCAGAGTAGTGAGTAGTGTGTGCAAAGTAGTGAGTAGTGAGTGCAGAGTGTGAGTGCAGAGTAGTGAGTGCTGAGTAGTAGTGCAGAGTAGTGAGTGCAGAGTAGTGAGTGCAGAGTAGTGAGTGCAGAGTGAGTGTTCAGAGTGCAGAGTAGTGAGTGCAGTGTGAGTGTGCAGAGTTGTGAGTAGTGAGTGCAGAGTGAGTGTGCAGAGTAGTGAGTGCAGAGTGAGTGTACAGATTAGTGAGTAGTGAGTGCAGAGTAGTGAGTAGTGAGTGCAGAGTAGTGATTGCAGAGTAGTGATTGCAGAGTAGTGATTGCAGAGTAGTGAGTGCAGAGTAGTGAGTGCAGAGTGCAGAGTAGTGAGTGCAGAGTGCAGAGTGCAGAGTAGTGAGTGCAGAGTGAGTTTCCAGAGTGCAGAGTAGTGAGTGCAGAGTGCAGAGTAGTGAGTGCAGAGTGAGTTTCCAGAGTGCAGAGTAGTGAGTGCAGAGTGCAGAGTGCAGAGTAGTGAGTGCAGAGTGAGTTTCCAGAGTGCAGAGTAGTGAGTGCAGAGTGCAGAGTGCATAGTAGTGAGTGCAGAGTTAGTTTCCAGAGTGCAGAGTAGTGAGTGCCGGATGCAGAGTAGTGAGTGCAGAGTGCAGAGTAGTGAGTGCAGAGTGCAGAGTAGTGAGTGCAGAGTAGTGAGTGCAGAGTAGTGAGTGCAGAGTAGTGAGTGCAGAGTAGTGAGTGCAGAGAAGTGAGTAGTGAGTGCAGAGTGAGTGTGCAGAGTAGTGAGTAGTGAGTGCAGAGTAGTGAGTGCAGAGTAGTGAGTAGCGAGTGCAGAGTAGCGAGTGCAGAGTAGTGAGTGCAGAGAAGTGAGTAGTGAGTGCAGAGTGAGTGTGCAGAGTAGTGAGTAGTGAGTGCAGAGTAGTGAGTGCAGAGTAGTGAGTAGCGAGTGCAGAGTAGCGAGTGCAGAGTAGTGAGTGCAGAGAAGTGAGTGCAGAGTAGTGAGTGCAGAGTAGTGAGTGCAGAGTAGTGAGTGCAGAGTGAGTGTGCAGAGTAGTGAGTAGTGAGAGCAGAGTAGTGAGTGTAGAGTAGTGAGTAGTGAGTGCAGAGTAGTGAGTGCAGAGTAGTGAGTGCAGAGTAGTGAGTGCAGAGAAGTGAGTGCAGAGAAGTGAGTGCAGAGTAGTGAGTGCAGAGAAATGAGTGCAGAGTAGTGAGTGCAGAGAAGTGAGTGCAGAGAAGTGAGTGCAGAGTAGTGAGTGCAGAGTAGTGAGTGCAGAGTAGTGAGTGCAGAGTGAGTGTGCAGAGTAGTGAGTGCAGAGTAGTGAGTGCAGAGTAGTGAGTAGTGAGTGCAGAGTAGTGAGTAGTGAGTGCAGAGTAGTGAGTAGTGAGTAGTGAGTGCAGAGTTGTGATTGCAGAGTAGTGATTGCAGAGTAGTGATTGCAGAGCAGTGAGTGCAGAGTAGTGAGTGCAGAGTGCAGAGTAGTGAGTGCAGAGTGCAGAGTGCAGAGTAGTGAGTGCAGAGTGAGTTTCCAGAGTGCAGAGTAGTGAGTGCAGTGTGCAGAGTAGTGAGTGCAGAGTGAGTTTCCAGAGTGCAGAGTAGTGAGTGCAGAGTGCAGAGTGCAGAGTAGTGAGTGCAGAGTGAGTTTCCAGAGTGCAGAGTAGTGAGTAGTGAGTGCAGAGTAGTGAGTGGAGAGTAGTGAGTGCAGAGTAGTGAGTGCAGAGAAGTGAGTGCAGAGAAGTGAGTGCAGAGTGGTGAGTGCAGAGTAGTGAGTGCAGAGTAGTGAGTGCAGAGTAGTGAGTGCAGAGTGAGTGGGCAGAGTGAGTGTGCAGAGTGAGTGTGTGCAGAGTAGTGAGTAGTGAGTGCAGAGTAGTGAGTAGTGAGTGCAGAGTAGTGAGTAGTGAGTGCAGAGTAGTGAGTGCAGAGTAGTGAGTGCAGAGTAGTGAGTGCAGAGTGAGTGTGCAGAGTAGTGAGTGTAGAGTAGTGAGTGCAGAGTGAGTGTGCAGAGTGAGTGTGTGCAGAGTAGTGAGTAGTGAGTGCGTAGTGAGTAGTGAGTGCAGAGTAGTGAGTAGTGAGTGCAGAGTAGTGAGTAGTGAGTGCGTAGTGAGTAGTGAGTGCAGAGAAGTGAGTGCAGAGTAGTGAGTGCAGAGTAGTAGTGCAGAGTAGTGAGTGCAGAGTAGTAGTGCAGAGTAGTGAGTGCCGAGTAGTGAGTGCAGAGTAGTGAGTGCAGAGTAGTGAATGCAGAGTAGTGAGTGCAGAGTAGTAGTGCAGAGTCGTTAGTGCAGGGTAGTAGTGCAGAGTAGTGAGTGCAGAGTAGTGAGTGCAGAGTGTGAGTGCAGAGTAGTGAGTGCAGAGTAGTGAGTGCAGAGTAGTGAGTAGTGTGTGCAAAGTAGTGAGTAGTGAGTGCAGAGTGTGAGTGCAGAGTAGTGAGTGCAGAGTAGTAGTGCAGAGTAGTGAGTGCAGAGTAGTGAGTGCAGAGTAGTGAGTGCAGAGTGAGTGTTCAGAGTGCAGAGTAGTGAGTGCAGAGTGAGTGTGCAGTGTAGTGAGTAGTGAGTGCAGAGTGAGTGTGCAGAGTAGTGAGTAGTGAGTAGTGAGTGCAGAGTGAGTGTGCAGATTAGTGAGTAGTGAGTGCAGAGTAGTGAGTAGTGAGTGCAGAGCAGTGAGTAGTGAGTGAAGAGTAGTGAGTAGTGAGTGCAGAGTAGTGAGTGCAGAGTAGTGAGTGCTGAGTAGTGAGTGCAGAGTAGTGAGTCATAGTAGTGAGTAGTGAGTGCAGAGTAGTGAGTAGTGAGTGCAGAGTGCAGAGTGCAGAGTAGTGAGTGCAGAGTGAGTTTCCAGAGTGCAGAGTAGTGAGTGCAGAGTGCAGAGTGCAGAGTAGTGAGTGCAGAGTGAGTTTCCAGAGTGCAGAGTAGTGAGTGCAGAGTGCAGAGTAGTGAGTGCAGAGTAGTGAGTGCAGAGTAGTGAGTGCAGAGTAGTGAGTGCAGAGAAGTGAGTGCAGAGTAGTGAGTGCAGAGAAATGAGTGTAGAGTAGTGAGTGCAGAGAAGTGAGTGCAGAGAAGTGAGTGCAGAGTAGTGAGTGCAGAGTAGTGAGTGCAGAGTAGTGAGTGCAGAGTGAGTGTGCAGAGTAGTGAGTGCAGAGTAGTGAGTGCAGAGTAGTGAGTAGTGAGTGCAGAGTAGTGAGTAGTGAGTGCAGAGTAGTGAGTAGTGAGTAGTGAGTGCAGAGTAGTGATTGCAGAGTAGTGATTGCAGAGTAGTGATTGCAGAGTAGTGAGTGCAGAGTAGTGAGTGCAGAGTGCAGAGTAGTGAGTGCAGAGTGCAGAGTGCAGAGTGCAGAGTAGTGAGTGCAGAGTGAGTTTCCAGAGTGCAGAGTAGTGAGTGCAGAGTGCAGAGTAGTGAGTGCAGAGTGAGTTTCCAGAGTGCAGAGTAGTGAGTGCAGAGTGCAGAGTGCAGAGTAGTGAGTGCAGAGTGAGTTTCCAGAGTGCAGAGTAGTGAGTGCAGAGTGCAGAGTAGTGAGTGCAGAGTGAGTTTCCAGAGTGCAGAGTAGTGAGTGCAGAGTGCAGAGTAGTGAGTGCAGAGTAGTGAGTGCAGAGTAGTGAGTGCAGAGAAGTGAGTGCAGAGTAGTGAGTGCAGAGAAATGAGTGCAGAGTAGTGAGTGCAGAGAAGTGAGTGCAGAGAAGTGAGTGCAGAGTAGTGAGTGCAGAGTAGTGAGTGCAGAGTAGTGAGTAGTGAGTGCAGAGTGAGTGTGCAGAGTAGTGAGTGCAGAGTAGTGAGTGCAGAGTAGTGAGTAGTGAGTGCAGAGTAGTGAGTAGTGAGTGCAGAGTAGTGAGTAGTGAGTAGTGAGTGCAGAGTAGTGATTGCAGAGTAGTGATTGCAGAGTAGTGATTGCAGAGTAGTGAGTGCAGAGTAGTGAGTGCAGAGTGCAGAGTAGTGAGTGCAGAGTGCAGAGTGCAGAGTTGTGAGTGCAGAGTGAGTTTCCAGAGTGCAGAGTAGTGAGTGCAGAGTGCAGAGTAGTGAGTGCAGAGTGAGTTTCCAGAGTGCAGAGTAGTGAGTGCAGAGTGCAGAGTGCAGAGTAGTGAGTGCAGAGTGAGTTTCCAGAGTGCAGAGTAGTGAGTGCAGAGTGCAGAGTGCATAGTAGTGAGTGCAGAGTTAGTTTCCAGAGTGCAGAGTAGTGAGTGCCGGATGCAGAGTAGTGAGTGCAGAGTGCAGAGTAGTGAGTGCAGAGTGCAGAGTAGTGAGTGCAGAGTAGTGAGTGCAGAGTAGTGAGTGCAGAGTAGTGAGTGCAGAGTAGTGAGTGCAGAGAAGTGAGTAGTGAGTGCAGAGTGAGTGTGCAGAGTAGTGAGTAGTGAGTGCAGAGTAGTGAGTGCAGAGTAGTGAGTAGTGAGTGCAGAGTAGCGAGTGCAGAGTAGTGAGTGCAGAGTAGTGAGTGCAGAGAAGTGAGTGCGGAGTAGTGAGTGCAGAGTAGTGAGTGCAGAGTAGTGAGTGCAGAGTGAGTGTGCAGAGTAGTGAGTAGTGAGAGCAGAGTAGTGAGTGTAGAGTAGTGAGTAGTGAGTGCAGAGTAGTGAGTGCAGAGTAGTGAGTGCAGAGTAGTGAGTGCAGAGAAGTGAGTGCAGAGTAGTGAGTGCAGAGTAGTGAGTGCAGAGTAGTGAGTAGTGAGTGCAGAGTGAGTGTGCAGAGTAGTGAGTAGTGAGTGCAGAGTAGTGAGTGCAGAGTAGTGAGTAGTGAGTGCAGAGTGAGTGTGCAGAGTAGTGAGTAGTGAGTGCAGAGTAGTGAGTGCAGAGTAGTGAGTGCAGAGTAGTGAGTGCAGAGTAGTGAGTGCAGAGTGAGTGTGCAGAGTAGTGAGTGCAGAGTAGTGAGTGCAGAGTAGTGAGTGCAGAGTAATGAGTGCAGAGTAGTGAGTAGTGAGTGCAGAGTAGTGAGTGCAGAGTAGTGAGTGCAGAGTAGTGAGTGCAGAGTAGTGAGTGCAGAGAAGTGAGTGCAGAGTAGTGAGTGCAGAGTAGTGAGTGCAGAGTAGTGAGTGCAGAGAAGTGAGGGCAGAGTAGTGAGTGCAGAGTAGTGAGTGCAGAGTAGTGAGTAGTGAGTGCAGAGTAGTGAGTGCAGAGTAGTGGGTGCAGAGTAGTGAGTAGTGAGTGCAGAGTAGTGAGTGCAGAGTAGTGAGTGCAGAGTAGTGAGTGCAGAGTAGTGAGTGCAGAGTAGTAAGTATTGAGTGCAGAGTGAGTGTGCAGAGTAGTGAGTGCAGAGTAGTGAGTGCAGAGTAGTGAGTGCAGAGTAATGAGTGAGTGCAGACTAGTGAGTGCAGAGTAGTGAGTGCAGAGTAGTGAGTGCAGAGTAGTGAGTGCAGAGTAGTGAGTAGTGAGTGCAGAGTAGTGAGTGCAGAGTAGTGAGTGCAGAGTAGTGAGTGCAGAGTATTGAGTGCAGAGTAGTGAGTGCAGAGTAGTGAGTAGTGAGTGCAGAGTAGTGAGTGCAGAGTAGTGAGTGCAGAGTAGTGAGTGCAGAGAAGTGAGTGCAGAGAAGTGAGTGCAGAGTGGTGAGTGCAGAGTAGTGAGTGCAGAGTAGTGAGTGCAGAGTAGTGAGTGCAGAGTGAGTGGGCAGAGTGAGTGTGCAGAGTGAGTGTGTGCAGAGTAGTGAGTAGTGAGTGCAGAGTAGTGAGTAGTGAGTAGTGAGTGCAGAGTGAGTGTGCAGAGTAGTGAGTGTAGAGTAGTGAGTGCAGAGTGAGTGTGTGCAGAGTAGTGAGTAGTGAGTGCGTAGTGAGTAGTGAGTGCAGAGTAGTGAGTAGTGAGTGCAGAGTAGTGAGTAGTGAGTGCGTAGTGAGTAGTGAGTGCAGGGAAGTGAGTGCAGAGTAGTGAGTGCAGAGTAGTAGTGCAGAGTAGTGAGTGCAGAGTAGTGTGTGCAGAGTAGTGAGTGCAGAGTAATGAGTGAGTGCAGACTAGTGAGTGCAGAGTAGTGAGTGCAGAGTAGTGAGTGCAGAGTAGTGAGTGCAGAGTAGTGAGTGCAGAGTAGTGAGTGCAGAGTAGTGAGCGCAGAGTAGTGAATGCAGAGTAGTGAGTGCAGAGTAGTAGTGCACAGTCGTTAGTGCAGGGTAGTAGTGCAGAGTAGTGAGTGCAGAGTAGTGAGTGCAGAGTGAGTGTGCAGAGTAGTGAGTAGTGAGTGCAAAGTAGTGAGTAGTGAGTGCAGAGTGTGAGTGCAGAGTAGTGAGTGCAGAGTAGTGAGTGCAGAGTAGTGAGTGCAGAGTAGTGAGTGCAGAGTAGTGAGTGCAGAGTAGTGAGTAGTGTGTGCAAAGTAGTGAGTAGTGAGTGCAGAGTGTGAGTGCAGAGTAGTGAGTGCTGAGTAGTAGTGCAGAGTAGTGAGTGCAGAGTAGTGAGTGCAGAGTAGTGAGTGCAGAGTGAGTGTTCAGAGTGCAGAGTAGTGAGTGCAGTGTGAGTGTGCAGAGTTGTGAGTAGTGAGTGCAGAGTGAGTGTGCAGAGTAGTGAGTGCAGAGTGAGTGTACAGATTAGTGAGTAGTGAGTGCAGAGTAGTGAGTAGTGAGTGCAGAGTAGTGATTGCAGAGTAGTGATTGCAGAGTAGTGATTGCAGAGTAGTGAGTGCAGAGTAGTGAGTGCAGAGTGCAGAGTAGTGAGTGCAGAGTGCAGAGTGCAGAGTAGTGAGTGCAGAGTGAGTTTCCAGAGTGCAGAGTAGTGAGTGCAGAGTGCAGAGTAGTGAGTGCAGAGTGAGTTTCCAGAGTGCAGAGTAGTGAGTGCAGAGTGCAGAGTGCAGAGTAGTGAGTGCAGAGTGAGTTTCCAGAGTGCAGAGTAGTGAGTGCAGAGTGCAGAGTGCATAGTAGTGAGTGCAGAGTTAGTTTCCAGAGTGCAGAGTAGTGAGTGCCGGATGCAGAGTAGTGAGTGCAGAGTGCAGAGTAGTGAGTGCAGAGTGCAGAGTAGTGAGTGCAGAGTAGTGAGTGCAGAGTAGTGAGTGCAGAGTAGTGAGTGCAGAGTAGTGAGTGCAGAGAAGTGAGTAGTGAGTGCAGAGTGAGTGTGCAGAGTAGTGAGTAGTGAGTGCAGAGTAGTGAGTGCAGAGTAGTGAGTAGCGAGTGCAGAGTAGCGAGTGCAGAGTAGTGAGTGCAGAGAAGTGAGTAGTGAGTGCAGAGTGAGTGTGCAGAGTAGTGAGTAGTGAGTGCAGAGTAGTGAGTGCAGAGTAGTGAGTAGCGAGTGCAGAGTAGCGAGTGCAGAGTAGTGAGTGCAGAGAAGTGAGTGCAGAGTAGTGAGTGCAGAGTAGTGAGTGCAGAGTAGTGAGTGCAGAGTGAGTGTGCAGAGTAGTGAGTAGTGAGAGCAGAGTAGTGAGTGTAGAGTAGTGAGTAGTGAGTGCAGAGTAGTGAGTGCAGAGTAGTGAGTGCAGAGTAGTGAGTGCAGAGAAGTGAGTGCAGAGTAGTGAGTGCAGAGTAGTGAGTGCAGAGTAGTGAGTAGTGAGTGCAGAGTGAGTGTGCAGAGTAGTGAGTAGTGAGTACAGAGTAGTGAGTGCAGAGTAGTGAGTAGTGAGTGCAGAGTGAGTGTGCAGAGTAGTGAGTAGTGAGTGCAGAGTAGTGAGTCCAGAGTAGTGAGTGCAGAGTAGTGAGTGCAGAGTAGTGAGTGCAGAGTGAGTGTGCAGAGTAGTGAGTGCAGAGTAGTGAGTGCAGAGTAATGAGTGCAGAGTAGTGAGTAGTGAGTGCAGAGTAGTGAGTGCAGAGTAGTGAGTGCAGAGTGAGTGTGCAGAGTAGTGAGTAGTGAGTGCAGAGTAGTGAGTGCAGAGTAGTGAGTGCAGAGTAGTGAGTGCAGAGTAGTGAGTGCAGAGTGAGTGTGCAGAGTAGTGAGTGCAGAGTAGTGAGTGCAGAGTAGTGAGTGCAGAGTAATGAGTGCAGAGTAGTGAGTAGTGAGTGCAGAGTAGTGAGTGCAGAGTAGTGAGTGCAGAGTAGTGAGTGCAGAGAAGTGAGTAGTGAGTGCAGAGTGAGTGTGCAGAGTAGTGAGTAGTGAGTGCAGAGTAGTGAGTGCAGAGTAGTGAGTAGCGAGTGCAGAGTAGCGAGTGCAGAGTAGTGAGTGCAGAGTAGTGAGTGCAGAGAAGTGAGTGCAGAGTAGTGAGTGCAGAGTAGTGAGTGCAGAGTAGTGAGTGCAGAGTGAGTGTGCAGAGTAGTGAGTAGTGAGAGCAGAGTAGTGAGTGTAGAGTAGTGAGTAGTGAGTGCAGAGTAGTGAGTGCAGAGTAGTGAGTGCAGAGTAGTGAGTGCAGAGAAGTGAGTGCAGAGTAGTGAGTGCAGAGTAGTGAGTGCAGAGTAGTGAGTGCAGAGAAGTGAGTAGTGAGTGCAGAGTGAGTGTGCAGAGTAGTGAGTAGTGAGTGCAGAGTAATGAGTGCAGAGTAGTGAGTAGCGAGTGCAGAGTAGCGAGTGCAGAGTAGTGAGTGCAGAGTAGTGAGTGCAGAGAAGTGAGTGCAGAGTAGTGAGTGCAGAGTAGTGAGTGCAGAGTAGTGAGTGCAGAGTGAGTGTGCAGAGTAGTGAGTAGTGAGAGCAGAGTAGTGAGTGTAGAGTAGTGAGTAGTGAGTGCAGAGTAGTGAGTGCAGAGTAGTGAGTGCAGAGTAGTGAGTGCAGAGAAGTGAGTGCAGAGTAGTGAGTGCAGAGTAGTGAGTGCAGAGTAGTGAGTAGTGAGTGCAGAGTGAGTGTGCAGAGTAGTGAGTAGTGAGTGCAGAGTAGTGAGTGCAGAGTAGTGAGTAGTGAGTGCAGAGTGAGTGTGCAGAGTAGTGAGTAGTGAGTGCAGAGTAGTGAGTGCAGAGTAGTGAGTGCAGAGTAGTGAGTGCAGAGTGAGTGTGCAGAGTAGTGAGTGCAGAGTAGTGAGTGCAGAGTAGTGAGTGCAGAGTAATGAGTGCAGAGTAGTGAGTAGTGAGTGCAGAGTAGTGAGTGCAGAGTAGTGAGTGCAGAGTGAGTGTGCAGAGTAGTGAGTAGTGAGTGCAGAGTAGTGAGTGCAGAGTAGTGAGTGCAGAGTAGTGAGTGCAGAGTAGTGAGTGCAGAGTGAGTGTGCAGAGTAGTGAGTGCAGAGTAGTGAGTGCAGAGTAATGAGTGCAGAGTAGTGAGTAGTGAGTGCAGAGTAGTGAGTGCAGAGTAGTGAGTGCAGAGTAGTGAGTGCAGAGTAGTGAGTGCAGAGAAGTGAGTGCAGAGTAGTGAGTGCAGAGTAGTGAGTGCAGAGTAGTGAGTGCAGAGTAGTGAGTGCAGAGAAGTGAGGGCAGAGTAGTGAGTGCAGAGTAGTGAGTGCAGAGTAGTGAGTAGTGAGTGCAGAGTAGTGAGTGCAGAGTAGTGAGTGCAGAGAAGTGAGGGCAGAGTAGTGAGTGCAGAGTAGTGAGTGCAGAGTAATGAGTGAGTGCAGAGTAGTGAGTGCAGAGTAGTGAGTGCAGAGTAGTGAGTGCAGAGTAGTGAGTGCAGAGTAGTGAGTGCAGAGTAGTGAGTACAGAGTAGTGAGTGCAGAGTAGTGAGTAGTGTGTGCAAAGTAGTGAGTAGTGAGTGCAGAGTGTGAGTGCAGAGTAGTGAGTGCAGAGTAGTAGTGCAGAGTAGTGAGTGCAGAGTAGTGAGTGCAGAGTAGTGAGTGCAGAGTGAGTGTTCAGAGTGCAGAGTAGTGAGTGCAGAGTGAGTGTGCAGAGTAGTGAGTAGTGAGTGCAGAGTGAGTGTGCAGAGTAGTGAGTAGTGAGTGCAGAGTGAGTGTGCAGAGTAGTGAGTAGTGAGTGCAGAGTAGTGAGTAGTGAGTGCAGAGTAGTGAGTAGTGAGTGAAGAGTAGTGAGTAGTGAGTGCAGAGTAGTGAGTGCAGAGTAGTGAGTGCAGAGTAGTGAGTGCAGAGTAGTGAGTCGTAGTAGTGAGTAGTGAGTGCAGAGTAGTGAGTAGTGAGTGCAGAGTAGTGAGTAGTGAGTGCAGAGTAGTGAGTGCAGAGTAGTGAGTGCAAAGTAGTGAGTGCAGAGTGAGTGTGCAGAGTGAGTGTGCAGAGTGAGTGTGCAGAGTAGTGAGTGCAGAGTGAGTGTGCAGAGTAGTGAGTGCAGAGTAGTGAGTGCAGAGTAGTGAGTGCAGAGTAGTGAATGCAGAGTAGTGAGTGCCGAGTAGTGAGTAGTGAGTGCAGAGTAGTGAGTGCGTAGTGAGTAGTGAATGCAGAGTGTGAGTGCAGAGTAGTGAGTGCAGAGTAGTGAGTGCAGAGTAGTGAGTGCAGAGTAGTGAGTGTGCAGGGATCATGCAGGGTGAGCAGTGTGTCAGCGTGCAGGTTGAACAGTGTGTGAGGGTGCAGGATAACCAGTGTGCGAGTGTTAGACGGGGACCTGGAGGGTCGGCCGAGCACAAGAGGAGAGGCCTCCGGTGAGGGCCGTCTCCAGCGATCGTACAGACAAGTAACTTCCCCCCCACAGATGGACACCACACGAAGATCAGATTAACACCTTTTATAGGCAGTTCTTGAAGTAAGGTAGTACGATACAAGGAGATCAGGACACGATGATCCTCTCAATTCTAGTCTCTAGTAGGGAAGGGGGTAGCGGGACAGTCTTGGTACCTACGGGTACTGAAGTGAAACAGCGGTAGCTCACAATCCTCGAGCTCGGCGGTAGGACGGGTCGGACCGCGGCAGCGCCAGCAGGTCCCGAAGAGATCGTAGGTGGCAACGGGCCGCGGCAGCGCCAGCAGGTCCCAACGAGGATGACGGTTACACTGGGCCGCGGCAGCGCCAGCAGGTCCCACGAGGATGGAAGTTACAACGGGCCGCGGCAGCGCCAGCAGGTCCCACGAGGATGAAGGTTGCAGAATGCCGCGGCAGCGCCAGCAGGCAGGACGATAGTTCACAAGACAGGGCTGCGGCAGCGCCAACAGTCCGTCAAGGATGAGTTCTTCTCGGTGTCTCTTGACTCCAGGATACAACTGCCTTCCTGCTCTGGGGCTGCCTCGGTTATAGGTCTGGCGCCCTTTGATGTCCGGACCCTCGCACTGGGAGGTCGGGAGGTCCGGGATGAGGGAGTCCAGACACCCAGCAGGGGGGTGGAGCCAGCACCCGGGGAGGCTGGGGGCGATCGGCACCTGGCGGGGGAGAGCCATCGACACTCCTTTCTCCCATTAGCCTGCGATAGTGGTCCGTTCACCTCCTGGATGGATGGTGGTGCCGGGATGGCGGGGCCTGGCCGGGCCCAGGGTTGGGGTCGAGCTGAGGCCACGCGGCCGCGTGGTGCAGTGTCCAAGATGGCGGCGGGGCCGGGCAATGGGGCTGACGGGGGCCCGGGCCCGTGACACAGAGATATCCGGGAGCAGGCGTCCCGGAGGGGACGGGTTGCGGGTTGCTTCTGCGGGTAGCCCCCGGAGAGCCGGTGTCTGGGCCCTGTCATGCGGGGAGGGAGCGAGCCCTTCGTGGGGCCTGTCCAACAGCGAGCGTGCAGGGTGAACAGTGTGTGAGCGTGCAGGGTGAACAGTGTGTGAGCGTGCAGGGTGAACAGTGTGTGAGCGTGCAGGGTGAACAGTGTGCGAGTGTGCAGGGTGAACAGTGTGCGAGTGTGCAGGGTGAACAATTCCAATCCAAACCACATAATTCTATTACACACCACATGCATACACTCCATAACACATGGCTAAAAGACATTGCCATTTACAATGCCATTAGCTCTAACTCAAATGAATCAGTTTGCAGAGTGAGTGTGCAGAGTGAGTGTGTACAGAGTAGTGAGTAGTGAGTGCGTAGTGAGTAGTGAGTGCAGAGAAGTGAGTGCAGAGTAGTGAGTGCAGAGTAGTAGTGCAGAGTAGTGAGTGCAGAGTAGTGAGTGCAGAGTAGTAGTGCAGAGTAGTAGTGCCGAGTAGTTAGTGCAGAGTAGTGAGTGCAGAGTAGTGAGTGCAGAGTAGTGAGTGCAGAGTAGTGAGTGCAGAGTAGTAGTGCAGAGTCGTGAGTGCAGGGTAGTAGTGCAGAGTAGTGAGTGCAGAGTAGTGAGTGCAGAGTGAGTGTGCAGAGTAGTGAGTAGTGAGTGCAAAGTAGTGAGTAGTGAGTGCAGAGTGTGAGTGCAGAGTAGTGAGTGCAGAGTAGTGAGTGCAGAGTAGTGAGTGCAGAGTAGTGAGTGCAGAGTAGTGAGTGCAGAGTGCAGAGTAGTGAGTGCAGAGTGCAGAGTAGTGAGTGCAGAGTGAGTTTCCAGAGTGCAGAGTAGTGAGTGCAGAGTGCAGAGTAGTGAGTGCAGAGTGAGTTTCCAGAGTGCAGAGTACTGAGTGCAGAGTGCAGAGTGCAGAGTAGTGAGTGCAGAGTGAGTTTCCAGAGTGCAGAGTAGTGAGTGCAGAGTGCAGAGTGCATAGTAGTGAGTGCAGAGTTAGTTTCCAGAGTGCAGAGTAGTGAGTGCCGGATGCAGAGTAGTGAGTGCAGAGTGCAGAGTAGTGAGTGCAGCGTGCAGAGTAGTGAGTGCAGAGTAGTGAGTGCAGAGTAGTGAGTGCAGAGTAGTGAGTGCAGAGTAGTGAGTGCAGAGAAGTGAGTAGTGAGTGCAGAGTGAGTGTGCAGAGTAGTGAGTAGTGAGTGCAGAGTAGTGAGTGCAGAGTAGTGAGTAGTGAGTGCAGAGTAGTGAGTGCAGAGTAGTGAGTGCAGAGTAGTGAGTGCAGAGTAGTGAGTGCAGAGTAGTGAGTGCAGAGTAGTGAGTGCAGAGTAGTGAGTGCAGAGTGAGTGTGCAGAGTAGTGAGTAGTGAGAGCAGAGTAGTGAATGTAGAGTAGTGAGTAGTGAGTGCAGAGTAGTGAGTGCAGAGTAGTGAGTGCAGAGTAGTGAGTGCAGAGAAGTGAGTGCAGAGTAGTGAGTGCAGAGTAGTGAGTGCAGAGTAGTGAGTAGTGAGTGCAGAGTGAGTGTGCAGAGTAGTGAGTAGTGAGTGCAGAGTAGTGAGTGCAGAGTAGTGAGTAGTGAGTGCAGAGTGAGTGTGCTGAGTAGTGAGTAGTGAGTGCAGAGTAGTGAGTGCAGAGTAGTGAGTGCAGAGTAGTGAGTGCAGAGTGAGTGTGCAGAGTAGTGAGTGCAGAGTAGTGAGTGCAGAGTAGTGAGTGCAGAGTAATGAGTGCAGAGTAGTGAGTACTGAGTGCAGAGTAGTGAGTGCAGAGTAGTGAGTGCAGAGTAGTGAGTGCAGAGTAGTGAGTGCAGAGAAGTGAGTGCAGAGTAGTGAGTGCAGAGTAGTGAGTGCAGAGTAGTGAGTGCAGAGTAGTGAGTGCAGAGTAGTGAATGCAGAGTAGTGAGTGCAGAGAAGTGAGGGCAGAGTAGTGAGTGCAGAGTAGTGAGTGCAGAGTAGTGAGTAGTGAGTGCAGAGTAGTGAGTGCAGAGTAGTGAGTGCAGAGTAGTGAGTAGTGAGTGCAGAGTAGTGAGTGCAGAGTAGTGAGTGCAGAGTAGTGAGTGCAGAGTAGTGAGTGCAGAGTAGTGAGTATTGAGTGCAGAGTGAGTGTGCAGAGTAGTGAGTGCAGAGTAGTGAGTGCAGAGTAGTGAGTGCAGAGTAGTGAGTGCAGAGTAATGAGTGAGTGCAGAGTAGTGAGTGCAGAGTAGTGAGTGCAGAGTAGTGAGTGCAGAGTAGTGAGTGCAGAGTAGTGAGTAGTGAGTGCAGAGTAGTGAGTGCAGAGTAGTGAGTAGTGAGTGCAGAGTAGTGAGTGCAGAGTATTGAGTGCGGAGTAGTGAGTGCAGAGTAGTGAGTAGTGAGTGCAGTGTAGTGAGTGCAGAGTAGTGAGTGCAGAGTAGTGAGTGCAGAGAAGTGAGTGCAGAGAAGTGAGTGCAGAGTGGTGAGTGCAGAGTAGTGAGTGCAGAGTAGTGAGTGCAGAGTAGTGAGTGCAGAGTGAGTTTGCAGAGTGAGTGTGCAGAGTGAGTGTGTGCAGAGTAGTGAGTAGTGAGTGCAGAGTAGTGAGTAGTGAGTGCAGAGTAGTGAGTAGTGAGTGCAGAGTAGTGAGTGCAGAGTAGTGAGTGCAGAGTGAGTGTGCAGAGTAGTGAGTGTAGAGTAGTGAGTAGAGAGTGAGTGTGCAGAGTGAGTGTGTGCAGAGTAGTGAGTAGTGAGTGCGTAGTGAGTAGTGAGTGCAGAGTAGTGAGTAGTGAGTGCAGAGTAGTGAGTGCAGAGAAGTGAGTGCAGAGTAGTGAGTGCAGAGTAGTAGTGCAGAGTAGTGACTGCAGAGTAGTAGTGCAGAGAAGTGAGTGGCGAGTAGTGAGTGCAGAGTAGTGAGTGCAGAGTAGTGAATGCAGAGTAGTGAGTGCAGAGTAGTAGTGCAGAGTCGTTAGTGCAGGGTAGTAGTGCAGAGTAGTGAGTGCAGAGTAGTGAGTGCAGAGTGAGTGTGCAGAGTAGTGAGTAGTGAGTGCAAAGTAGTGAGTGCAGAGTGTGAGTGCAGAGTAGTGAGTGCAGAGTAGTGAGTGCAGAGTAGTGAGTGCAGAGTAGTGAGTGCAGAGTAGTGAGTGCAGAGTAGTGAGTAGTGTGTGCAAAGTAGTGAGTAGTGAGTGCAGAGTGTGAGTGCAGAGTAGTGAGTGAAGAGTAGTAGTGCAGAGTAGTGAGTGCAGAGTAGTGAGTGCAGAGTAGTGAGTGCAGAGTGAGTGTTCAGAGTGCAGAGTAGTGAGTGCAGAGTGAGTGTGCAGAGTAGTGAGTAGTGAGTGCAGAGTGAGTGTGCAGAGTAGTGAGTAGTGAGTGCAGAGTGAGTGTGCAGAGTAGTGAGTAGTGAGTGCAGAGTAGTGAGTAGTGAGTGCAGAGTAGTGAGTAGTGAGTGAAGAGTAGTGAGTAGTGAGTGCAGAGTAGTGAGTGCAGAGTAGTGAGTGCAGAGTAGTGAGTGCAGAGTAGTGAGTCGTAGTAGTGAGTAGTGAGTGCAGAGTAGTGAGTAGTGAGTGCAGAGTAGTGAGTAGTGAGTACAGAGTAGTGAGTGCAGAGTAGTGAGTAGTGAGTGCAGAGTAGTGAGTGCAGAGTAGTGAGTGCAGAGTAGTGAGTGCAGAGTAGTGAGTCGTAGTAGTGAGTAGTGAGTGCAGAGTAGTGAGTGCAGAGTAGTGAGTGCAGAGTAGTGAGTGCAGAGTAGTGAGTCGTAGTAGTGAGTAGTGAGTGCAGAGTAGTGAGTAGTGAGTGCAGAGTAGTGAGTAGTGAGTACAGAGTAGTGAGTGCAGAGTAGTGAGTGCAGAGTAGTGAGTGCAGAGTAGTGAGTAGTGAGTGCAGAGTAGTGAGTAGTGAGTGCAGAGTAGTGAGTAGTGAGTGCAGAGTAGTGAGTGCAGAGTAGTGAGTGCAGAGTAGTGAGTGCAGAGTGAGTGTGCAGAGTGAGTGTGCAGAGTGAGTGTGCAGAGTGAGTGTGCAGAGTGAGTGTGCAGAGTAGTGAGTGCAGAGTAGTGAGTGCAGAGTAGTGAGTGCAGAGTAGTGAGTGCAGAGTAGTGAGTGCCGAGTAGTGAGCAGTGAGTGCAGAGTAGTGAGTGCGTAGTGAGTAGTGAGTGCAGAGTGTGAGTGCAGAGTAGTGAGTGCAGAGTAGTGAGTGCAGAGTAGTGAGTGCAGAGTAGTGAGTGCAGAGTAGTGAGCGTGCAGGGAGCGTGCAGGGTGAGCAGTGTGTCAGCGTGCAGGTTGAACAGTGTGTGAGCGTGCAGGGTAACCAGTGTGCAAGCGTGCAGGGTGAACAGTGTGTGAGCGTGCAGTGTGAACAGTGTGCGAGTGTGCAGGGTGAACAGTGTGCGAGTGTGCAGGGTGAACAATTCCAATCCAAACCACATAATTCTATTACACACCACATGCATACACTCCATAACACATGGCTAAAAGACATTGCCATTTACAATGCCATTAGCTCTAACTCAAATAAATCAGTTTGCAGAGTGAGTGTGCAGAGTGAGTGTGTGCAGAGTAGTGAGTAGTGAGTGCGTAGTGAGTACTGAGTGCAGAGTAGTGAGTAGTGAGTGCAGAGTAGTGAGTAGTGAGTGCGTAGTGAGTAGTGAGTGCAGAGAAGTGAGTGCAGAGTAGTGAGTGCAGAGTAGTAGTGCAGAGTAGTGAGTGCAGAGTAGTAGTGCAGAGAAGTGAGTGCAGAGAAGTGAGTGCAGAGAAGTGAGTGCAGAGTAGTGAGTGCAGAGTAGTGAGTAGTGAGTGCAGAGTAGTGAGTAGTGAGTGCAGAGTGAGTGTGCAGAGTAGTGAGTGCAGAGTAGTGAGTGCAGAGTAGTGAGTAGTGAGTGCAGAGTAGTGAGTAGTGAGTGCAGAGTAGTGAGTAGTGAGTAGTGAGTGCAGAGTAGTGAGTGCAGAGTAGTGATTGCAGAGTAGTGATTGCAGAGTAGTGAGTGCAGAGTAGTGAGTGCAGAGTGCAGAGTAGTGAGTGCAGAGTGCAGAGTGCAGAGTAGTGAGTGCAGAGTGAGTTTCCAGAGTGCAGAGTAGTGAGTGCAGAGTGCAGAGTGCAGAGTAGTGAGTGCAGAGTGAGTTTCCAGAGTGCAGAGTAGTGAGTGCAGAGTGCAGAGTGCATAGTAGTGAGTGCAGAGTTAGTTTCCAGAGTGCAGAGTAGTGAGTGCCGGATGCAGAGTAGTGAGTGCAGAGTGCAGAGTAGTGAGTGCAGAGTACAAAGTAGTGAGCGCAGAGTAGTGAGTGCAGAGTAGTGAGTGCAGAGTAGTGAGTGCAGAGTAGTGAGTGCAGAGAAGTGAGTAGTGAGTGCAAAGTGAGTGTGCAGAGTAGTGAGTAGTGAGTGCAGAGTAGTGAGTGCAGAGTAGTGAGTGCAGAGTAGTGGGTGCAGAGTAGTGAGTGCAGAGAAGTGAGTGCAGAGTAGTGAGTGCAGAGTAGTGAGTGCAGAGTAGTGAGTGCAGAGTGAGTGTGCAGAGTAGTGAGTAGTGAGAGCAGAGTAGTGAGTGCAGAGTAGTGAGTAGTGAGTGTAGAGTAGTGAGTGCAGAGTAGTGAGTGCAGAGTGAGTGTGCAGAGTAGTGAGTAGTGAGTGCAAAGTAGTGAGTAGTGAGTGCAGAGTGTGAGTGCAGAGTAGTGAGTGCAGAGTAGTGAGTGCAGAGTAGTGAGTGCAGAGTAGTGAGTGCAGAGTAGTGAGTAGTGTGTGCAAAGTAGTGAGTAGTGAGTGCAGAGTGTGAGTGCAGAGTAGTGAGTGCAGAGTAGTAGTGCAGAGTAGTGAGTGCAGAGTAGTGAGTGCAGAGTAGTGAGTGCAGAGTGAGTGTTCAGAGTGCAGAGTAGTGAGTGCAGAGTGAGTGTGCAGAGTAGTGAGTAGTGAGTGCAGAGTGAGTGTGCAGAGTAGTGAGTAGTGAGTGCAGAGTAGTGAGTGCCGAGTAGTGAGTAGTGAGTGCAGAGTAGTGAGTGCGTAGTGAGTAGTGAGTGCAGAGTGTGAGTGCAGAGTAGTGAGTGCAGAGTAGTGAGTGCAGAGTAGTGAGTGCAGAGTAGTGAGTGCAGAGTAGTGAGTGTGCAGGGAGCATGCAGGGTGAGCAGTGTGTCAGCGTGCAGGTTGAACAGTGTGTGAGGGTGCAGGGTAACCAGTGTGCGAGCGTGCAGGGTGAACAGTGTGTGAGCGTGCAGGGTGAACAGTGTGTGAGCGTGCAGGGTGAACAGTGTGTGAGCGTGCAGGGTGAACAGTGTGCGAGTGTGCAGGGTGAACAGTGTGCGAGTGTGCAGGGTGAACAATTCCAATCCAAACCACATAATTCTATTACACACCACATGCATACACTCCATAACACATGGCTAAAAGACATTGCCATTTACAATGCCATTAGCTCTAACTCAAATAAATCAGTTTGCAGAGTGAGTGTGCAGAGTGAGTGTGTGCAGAGTAGTGAGTAGTGAGTGCGTAGTGAGTAGTGAGTGCAGAGTAGTGAGTAGTGAGTGCAGAGTAGTGAGTAGTGAGTGCGTAGTGAGTAGTGAGTGCAGAGAAGTGAGTGCAGAGTAGTGAGTGCAGAGTAGTAGTGCAGAGTAGTGAGTGCAGAGTAGTAGTGCAGAGAAGTGAGTGCAGAGAAGTGAGTGCAGAGAAGTGAGTGCAGAGTAGTGAGTGCAGAGTAGTGAGTGCAGAGTAGTGAGTAGTGAGTGCAGAGTAGTGAGTAGTGAGTGCAGAGTGAGTGTGCAGAGTAGTGAGTGCAGAGTAGTGAGTGCAGAGTAGTGAGTAGTGAGTGCAAAGTAGTGAGTAGTGAGTGCAGAGTAGTGAGTAGTGAGTAGTGAGTGCAGAGTAGTGAGTTCAGAGTAGTGATTGCAGAGTACTGATTGCAGAGTAGTGAGTGCAGAGTGCAGAGTAGTGAGTGCAGAGTGCAGAGTGCAGAGTAGTGAGTGCAGGGTGAGTTTCCAGAGTGCAGAGTAGTAAGTGCAGAGTGCAGAGTGCAGAGTAGTGAGTGCAGAGTGAGTTTCCAGAGTGCAGAGTAGTGAGTGCAGAGTGCAGAGTGCAGAGTAGTGAGTGCAGAGTGCAGAGTGCATAGTAGTGAGTGCAGAGTTAGTTTCCAGAGTGCAGAGTAGTGACTGCCGGATGCAGAGTAGTGAGTGCAGAGTGCAGAGTAGTGAGTGCAGAGTGCAAAGTAGAGAGTGCAGAGTAGTGAGTGCAGAGTAGTGAGTGCAGAGTAGTGAGTGCAGAGAAGTGAGTAGTGAGTGCAGAGTGAGTGTGCAGAGTAGTGAGTGCAGAGTAGTGAGTAGTGAGTGCAGAGTAGTGAGTGCAGAGTAGTGAGTGCAGAGAAGTGAGTGCAGAGTAGTGAGTGCAGAGTAGTGAGTGCAGAGTAGTGAGTGCAGAGTAGTGAGTGCAGAGTGAGTGTTAGACGGGGACCGGGAGGGCCGGCCGAGCACAGTGATCGCACAGACAGGTAACTTCCCCCCCACAGATGGACACCACACAAAGATTAGGGTAACACCTTTTATAGGCACTTCGGGTAGTAGTGTGGTACGATACAAGGCGATCAGGACACGATGATCCTCTCAATTCTAGTCTCTAGTAAGGGAAGGGGGTAGCGGGACAGTCTTGGTACCCACGGGTACGGGTGTGTAACGGTGATAGCTCACAATCCTCGAGCTCGGTGTTCGGATGGGTCAGACCGCGGCAGCGCCGGCAGGTCCCGAAGAGGTCGTAGGTGGCAACGGGCCGCGGCAGCGCCAGCAGGTCCCAACGAGGATGAAGGTTACAACGGGTCGCGGCAGCGCCAGCAGGTCCCACGAGAATGCAGGTTGCAACGGGCCGCGGCAGCGCCAGCAGGTCCCAACGAGGATGGAGGTTACAACGGGCCGCGGCAGCGCCAGCAGGTCCCACGAGAATGCAGGTTGCAAAGGGCCGCGGCAGCGCCAGCAGGTCCCACGAGGATGAAGGTTACAGCGGGCCGCGGCAGCGCCAGCAGGCAGGACAATAGTTCACAAGGCAGGGCTGTGGCAGCGCCAACAGTCCGTCAAGGATGAGTTCGTCGCGGTGTCTCTCGACTCCAGGATACAACTGCCTTCCTGTCCTGGGGCTGCCCCAGTTATAGGTCTGGCGCCCTTTGATGTCCGGACCCTCGCTCTTGGAGGTCGGGAGGTCCGGGATGAGGGAGTCCAGACACCCAGCAGGGGGGCGGAGCCAGCGCCCGAGGAGGCTGGGGGTGCTCGGCACCTGGCGGGGGAGAGCCATCGACACTTCGTACTCCCATTGACCTGCCAAGTGGGCCGTTCACCTCCTGGGTGGAGGGTGGTGCCGGGATGTCGGGGCCTGGCCAGGCCCAGGGTTGGGGTCGGGCTGAGGCCGCGCGGCCGCGTGGTGCCGTGTCCAAGATGGCGGCTGGGCCGGGCAATGGTGCTGACGGTGGCCCGGGCCCTGTCCTGCGGGGAGGGAGCGAGCCCTTCATGTGGCCTGTCCAACATGCGTCCCCCCCAGCTGAAGGCGGGGAGAGTCACCCATCTTCTTGGGGACTTTCCTCGTCGAGGCGGAAAAAGCGGGACAGGCCATCCGCGTTGGCGTGGTCTTGGCCAGGGCGATGTTCCACAGTGAAGTCCATCCCCTGCAGGGAGATGGACCATCGCAATAGTTTGGGGTTCTCCCCCCGCATCTGCATGAGCCATTGCAGGGGCCGATGGTCCGTCTGTACCCGGAAATGGGTTCCGAAGAGGTACGGCCGGAGCTTCTTGAGGGCCCATACCACCGCGAAGGCCTCTCGCTCAATGGTGCTCCAGCGCTGTTCTCGGGGCAGTAGGCGTCTGCTGATGAAGGCCACTGGTTGGTCCACTCCCTCGGGGTTCAGTTGGGAGAGGACGGCCCCAATACCCTGGTCGGAGGCATCGGTCTGCACGATGAACTCGCGGCTGTAGTCGGGGGCCTGGAGCACAGGAGCGGTGCACATGGCGGCCTTCAGCGTCTCGAAGGCTGCTTGACAGTCGGGAGTCCAGTTGACTCTTTTTGGGTGGTTCTTAGACGTGAGCTCCGTGAGGGGCCCCACAATGCTGCCATAGTCCCTTACAAACCGCCGGTAGTATCCGGTGAGCCCCAGGAAGGCTCGGACCTCGGTTTGTGTCTCGGGGGGTTGCCAGGACTGAATGGCAGCTACCTTGAGTTGGAGGGGGGCCACCAGACCCCTCCCCACTTGGTGTCCGAGGTAGGTCACGGACCCCTGGCCGATTTGGCACTTGCTGGCCTTTATGGTGAGGCCGGCCTGTTGGAGGGCCTGCAGGACCTCTCTGAGGTGGTGGAGGTGATCCGTCCAGTGGCGGCTGTATACCGCGATGTCGTCCAGGTAGGCGGCGCTGAATTCTTCGAGGCCTGCCAATACCTGGTTCACCAGTCTTTGAAAAGTGGCTGGAGCGTTCTTCATGCCGAAGGGCATCACTCTGAAATGGTAGTGCCCATCCGGGGTGGAGAAAGCGGAACGTTCTTGGGCTCTGGGGGTGAGGCCGATCTGCCAGTAGCCCGCTCTCAGGTCGAAGATGCTTAGGTAGCGGGCTGCCCCCATGCGGTCGACTAGTTCATCTGCTCGGGGGATAGGGTGAGCGTCGGTTCGGGTGACCGCGTTCAGACCCCGATAGTCAATGCAGAACCGGAGTTCAGGGGTGGTGCCCGGGGCCGCGGCCTTGGGGACCAGGACGACCGGGCTGGCCCAGGGACTGTCCGAAGGTTCGATGACTCCGAGGGCGAGCATCTTGGAGACTTCTTCTTGGATGCATGTACGTACCCGATCCGGTACTCGGTACGCCCGGTGTCGAACAGGAGGACTGTCCCCCGTGTCCACGTCGTGCAGACACCAGGAGGTGACTCCGGGTGCGAGAGAGAACAGGTTTGCGAACGGCAGCAGGAGGGCCCGGCAATCTTGACGCTGCTCTGGGGTCAGGGCCTCAGAGAGTCGGACCCCGTCCACCGAACCATCTCTTTCCCGGGCCCTCAGTAGGTCAGGGAGGGGCTCGGAGTCTCCTTCTGCGCCACTGTCGGTAGCCATCAGCAGGCTGAGCTCTGAGCGCACGAAGTGGGGTTTGAGTCGGTTGGCGTGGAGGACCCGGAGGGGGTTCCGGGGGGACTCCAGGTCGATGAGATTGGTGACGGGGCTCCTGCGCTCGATCACCTTGAAGGGCCCCGTCCATTTGTCCTGCAAGGCACATGGTTCGATGGGGGACATCACCCATACCTGCTGACCCGGTTCAAACTCGATGGAGGAGGCATGTTGGTCGTACCACTTCTTCATGTCCTCTTGACTGGCCTCCAGATTGGCTTTAGCGATCTCCCTGAATTTCCGGGTCTGATTACGGAGGGTCAGGAGGTATTTGTAGACGTCCGGAGGGGTCTTTAGGGGGGCCATTTCCCATTCCTCCTTCACTAGGCTGAGAGGCCCGCGAACGGGGTGTCCGTACAGGAGTTCGAAGGGGCTGAAGCCGAGGGACTTCTGGGGGACTTTTCGGTAGGCGAAGAGGAGGCACGGTAGTAGCACGTCCCACTGGCGGCGTAGGGGTTCTTCCAGCCCCATGATCATCCCCTTGAGGGTGCGGTTGAACCGCTCGACCAGTCCGTTCCCCTGGGGGTGATAGGGGGTGGTGAATCGGTAAGTGACTCCGCACTGCTGCCAGAGGGATTTCATATACTTTGAAATAAAGTTCGTACCCCTGTCGCTGACGACTTCCCGGGGGAAGCCCACTCGAGAGAAGATCCCCATCAAGGCTCGACCCACTACTGGGGCTGTTATTGTACGAAGGGGGACCGCCTCAGGATAGCGGGTAGCGTGATCCACCAGGACCAGGATGAAGCGATGTCCCTGTGCTGTTCGGGGGTCCAGGGGCCCCACAATGTCTATTCCCACCCTTTCGAACGGGGTGGTCACCACGGGGAATGGTTGTAGGGGTGCCTTGAGTTTGCGGCCGCTCTTCCCACTGGCCTGGCAGGTCGGGCAGGACCGGCAATGGTTGGATACGTCATTTCTCATTTTGGGCCAAAAAAAGTGAGTCACCAGGCGGTGGTAGGTCTTGTCTTGGCCCAGGTGCCCGGCCAGGGGGACATCATGGGCTAGGTTCAACAGGAAGTCTCTGAAGTGGAGGGGCACCACCAGCACTCGCCCGGCCCCCAGTTCTGCGATTTTCTGTTCGCTGTACAAGAGATCATTGTCCCAATAAACCCAGTGGGCCCCGGTGGTGTCTCCTTGGCTCTGGGCGAGCGCTTGCTGTCGCAATCCCTCGAGGGAGGGGCAGGTCTTTTGCTCCTGCCGGAATTGTTCCTGGGTGGGCCCCCCTTCTTGACGCCACTGAGCCAGGTCGGGAAGCTCGGGGGGCTGTGTGGACCCCTCTGGGGTGGGGTCCGGGTGGTCGGTCTGGAGGAAGTCTTCTTCTGGAGTGATCGAGGGCGGAGGTGCTGCCCATTCTGGTTCTTCTGGTCTAGGGATGGTGCGGGTGGCCATGGACCGGGTGGTTACGCACGCCCAGTCCGGGAGACCCAACATCCCCAGATGCTCTCTTCTTTCCACAGCGGCCCACGGGGAGCTCTCGAGATCGTTCCCCAGGAGGCAGTCTACGGGGGCATCGTCACGGACAATTACTTTCAGCATGCCGGACACTCCTCCCCATTCGAAGGGGACGCAGGCCATCCGACACAGGCTCTCCGAGTTATCTGCCGATCGGACGGGGCAAAGTACGTTTGGTAGGATTTGTTCTGGGGTCACCAGGTGACAGCGGAAGGCCGTCACACTGGCCCCGGTGTCACGCAGGGCCTCGGCCTTGCGCCCATTGATGCTCACCCATTGGCTGTACTTCCGAGTGTTGGCGGGCAGGGGAGTCCGCGGGACCATGTCTCTTCCTCCTAGGCATGCCAGGGTCATGGCGGCGGGTTCCCACTCGAACTGCTCCGACTCATAGGTCTCCGTGTCTTCGGAGACTTGTTCTTCTCCCAGGGCGGCGGCCGCCATCTGGCGGGGCCCGGGGGCCTGGTTCTTCGGGCAGGTCGGGTCACTGGCATAGTGGCCGACTCGCTGGCATCGATGACACGTCACGTTAGCTCGGAACCCCGGGCGCATCGGGGGGTTTCCCCGGCCTGCTGGGGCCGGGGTGGCGTTAGTGGGTGCGGCCGGGGCGGCGTCTCTGCCCCGGCCCGGGCCTCCTCCTCCTCCTCGGGGACGATGGTGACCTTGGTTGGTTCTGTTCTGCTCATTCGGCCCACTCCGGCCCACTCGGGTGCTCTCCCACCGGTCAGCCTCGGTGGCGAGCTGCCGGGGTTCAGTCAATTTACTGTCGAGGAGGTGCTGCCTGAGCTCGACAAAGCAGTTGTTGGAGAGGTGCTCCCACACAATGAGATTGAAGAGTTGTTCGTAAGTGGTTACGTTGTTACCCTTGATCCACCCCTCGAAGGCTCGGCTGAAATAGTTCACGTATTCCAACCACGTCGTACCTGGGATCCGGGTGCAGTTGCGGAACCTCTGGCGGTACATTTCGGGTGTAAGTCCATATCGACTGAGGAGGGCGGCCTTCATGTGGTCATAGGACGTCATTTGATGGTCCGGAAGCTGCAGCAGGGCATCACGACCCTCGTTGACGAATCTCCCCCATAGACCGGCTCCCCAGTCACTTCGAGCGACCCGGTGGGCGGTCATGGCAATCTCATAGGCCTTGAACCACTGCTGTATGTCGTCGTTCCGGTGATATTCTCGGACCACATCCTTGGGGATGTGGACCTTCTGCTCGGTAGGACCCGGGGAGTGCGGTTGCTCGGGCACCCCTAGGTTTTTGTTCAGTTTGCGTATTTCTATCTCCGCTAGTTTGCACTCGTGCTCGTATGCCAGTCTTTTTTCTTCGAGGTCTCTCTGTCTCTGTTTTTCCTCTCGCTCTTCTCTGAGCCGTAAGTGTTCTAAGTTTATTTTTTGTTCCGCCAGTTTCAATTCTCCGTCTAATCTGAGTCGTGCCAAGTCTAACTCGTGTAATCTATTTTTTTCCCGCTCTTGGATCTCTTCATGGGAGGGGCCTGTTCTCCGTTCCTCCGTCCGGGTGGTGTTGACTTCCGGGGCTGCGGGGTCCCGGGGGGTTGCGGTATTTGTCTCTGTCCAGGCCTCTAGGGCGTTTTTGAAGTCTCCTTTTGTGCTTAGCCCGGTGGTAGCAATGCCTAAGTCCATGCAAAATTGTTTGAGCTCTCGGTGGTTGTATTCTTCCAGCTTTTCCATCTGGAACTTCTCCGCCGATCCGCTCTCTTTGGTCGTCATTGTGGTTTTAGTCGTAGGGTGAGTTACTGTCTGTACGGTACGCGTTGGTTCGGATCGCGCCGCTAGCCACCAATGTTAGACGGGGACCGGGAGGGCCGGCCGAGCACAGTGATCGCACAGACAGGTAACTTCCCCCCCACAGATGGACACCACACAAAGATTAGGGTAACACCTTTTATAGGCACTTCGGGTAGTAGTGTGGTACGATACAAGGCGATCAGGACACGATGATCCTCTCAATTCTAGTCTCTAGTAAGGGAAGGGGGTAGCGGGACAGTCTTGGTACCCACGGGTACGGGTGTGTAACGGTGATAGCTCACAATCCTCGAGCTCGGTGTTCGGATGGGTCAGACCGCGGCAGCGCCGGCAGGTCCCGAAGAGGTCGTAGGTGGCAACGGGCCGCGGCAGCGCCAGCAGGTCCCAACGAGGATGAAGGTTACAACGGGTCGCGGCAGCGCCAGCAGGTCCCACGAGAATGCAGGTTGCAACGGGCCGCGGCAGCGCCAGCAGGTCCCAACGAGGATGGAGGTTACAACGGGCCGCGGCAGCGCCAGCAGGTCCCACGAGGATGCAGGTTGCAACGGGCCGCGGCAGCGCCAGCAGGTCCCAACGAGGATGAAGGTTACAACGGGCCGCGGCAGCGCCAGCAGGTCCCACGAGAATGCAGGTTGCAAAGGGCCGCGGCAGTGCCAGCAGGTCCCACGAGGATGAAGGTTACAGCGGGCCGCGGCAGCGCCAGCAGGCAGGACAATAGTTCACAAGGCAGGGCTGTGGCAGCGCCAACAGTCCGTCAAGGATGAGTTCGTCGCGGTGTCTCTCGACTCCAGGATACAACTGCCTTCCTGTCCTGGGGCTGCCCCAGTTATAGGTCTGGCGCCCTTTGATGTCCGGACCCTCGCTCTTGGAGGTCGGGAGGTCCGGGATGAGGGAGTCCAGACACCCAGCAGGGGGGCGGAGCCAGCGCCCGAGGAGGCTGGGGGTGCTCGGCACCTGGCGGGGGAGAGCCATCGACACTTCGTACTCCCATTGACCTGCCAAGTGGGCCGTTCACCTCCTGGGTGGAGGGTGGTGCCGGGATGTCGGGGCCTGGCCAGGCCCAGGGTTGGGGTCGGGCTGAGGCCGCGCGGCCGCGTGGTGCCGTGTCCAAGATGGCGGCTGGGCCGGGCAATGGTGCTGACGGTGGCCCGGGCCCTGTCCTGCGGGGAGGGAGCGAGCCCTTCATGTGGCCTGTCCAACATGCGTCCCCCCCAGCTGAAGGCGGGGAGAGTCACCCATCTTCTTGGGGACTTTCCTCGTCGAGGCGGAAAAAGCGGGACAGGCCATCCGCGTTGGCGTGGTCTTGGCCAGGGCGATGTTCCACAGTGAAGTCCATCCCCTGCAGGGAGATGGACCATCGCAATAGTTTGGGGTTCTCCCCCCGCATCTGCATGAGCCATTGCAGGGGCCGATGGTCCGTCTGTACCCGGAAATGGGTTCCGAAGAGGTACGGCCGGAGCTTCTTGAGGGCCCATACCACCGCGAAGGCCTCTCGCTCAATGGTGCTCCAGCGCTGTTCTCGGGGCAGTAGGCGTCTGCTGATGAAGGCCACTGGTTGGTCCACTCCCTCGGGGTTCAGTTGGGAGAGGACGGCCCCAATACCCTGGTCGGAGGCATCGGTCTGCACGATGAACTCGCGGCTGTAGTCGGGGGCCTGGAGCACAGGAGCGGTGCACATGGCGGCCTTCAGCGTCTCGAAGGCTGCTTGACAGTCGGGAGTCCAGTTGACTCTTTTTGGGTGGTTCTTAGACGTGAGCTCCGTGAGGGGCCCCACAATGCTGCCATAGTCCCTTACAAACCGCCGGTAGTATCCGGTGAGCCCCAGGAAGGCTCGGACCTCGGTTTGTGTTTCGGGGGGTTGCCAGGACTGAATGGCAGCTACCTTGAGTTGGAGGGGGGCCACCAGACCGCTCCCCACTTGGTGTCCGAGGTAGGTCACGGACCCCTGGCCGATTTGGCACTTGCTGGCCTTTATGGTGAGGCCGGCCTGTTGGAGGGCCTGCAGGACCTCTCTGAGGTGGTGGAGGTGATCCGTCCAGTGGCGGCTGTATACCGCGATGTCGTCCAGGTAGGCGGCGCTGAATTCTTCGAGGCCTGCCAATACCTGGTTCACCAGTCTTTGAAAAGTGGCTGGAGCGTTCTTCATGCCGAAGGGCATCACTCTGAAATGGTAGTGCCCATCCGGGGTGGAGAAAGCGGAACGTTCTTGGGCTCTGGGGGTGAGGCCGATCTGCCAGTAGCCCGCTCTCAGGTCGAAGATGCTTAGGTAGCGGGCTGCCCCCATGCGGTCGACTAGTTCATCTGCTCGGGGGATAGGGTGAGCGTCGGTTCGGGTGACCGCGTTCAGACCCCGATAGTCAATGCAGAACCGGAGTTCAGGGGTGGTGCCCGGGGCCGCGGCCTTGGGGACCAGGACGACCGGGCTGGCCCAGGGACTGTCCGAAGGTTCGATGACTCCGAGGGCGAGCATCTTGGAGACTTCTTCTTGGATGCATGTACGTACCCGATCCGGTACTCGGTACGCCCGGTGTCGAACAGGAGGACTGTCCCCCGTGTCCACGTCGTGCAGACACCAGGAGGTGACTCCGGGTGCGAGAGAGAACAGGTTTGCGAACGGCAGCAGGAGGGCCCGGCAATCTTGACGCTGCTCTGGGGTCAGGGCCTCAGAGAGTCGGACCCCGTCCACCGAACCATCTCTTTCCCGGGCCCTCAGTAGGTCAGGGAGGGGCTCGGAGTCTCCTTCTGCGCCACTGTCGGTAGCCATCAGCAGGCTGAGCTCTGAGCGCACGAAGTGGGGTTTGAGTCGGTTGGCGTGGAGGACCCGGAGGGGGTTCCGGGGGGACTCCAGGTCGATGAGATAGGTGACGGGGCTCCTGCGCTCGATCACCTTGAAGGGCCCCGTCCATTTGTCCTGCAAGGCACATGGTTCGATGGGGGACATCACCCATACCTGCTGACCCGGTTCAAACTCGATGGAGGAGGCATGTTGGTCGTACCACTTCTTCATGTCCTCTTGACTGGCCTCCAGATTGGCTTTAGCGATCTCCCTGAATTTCCGGGTCTGATTACGGAGGGTCAGGAGGTATTTGTAGACGTCCGGAGGGGTCTTTAGGGGGGCCATTTCCCATTCCTCCTTCACTAGGCTGAGAGGCCCGCGAAAGGGGTGTCCGTACAGGAGTTCGAAGGGGCTGAAGCCGAGGGACTTCTGGGGGACTTTTCGGTAGGCGAAGAGGAGGCACGGTAGTAGCACGTCCCACTGGCGGCGTAGGGGTTCTTCCAGCCCCATGATCATCCCCTTGAGGGTGCGGTTGAACCGCTCGACCAGTCCGTTCCCCTGGGGGTGATAGGGGGTGGTGAATCGGTAAGTGACTCCGCACTGCTGCCAGAGGGATTTCATATACTTTGAAATAAAGTTCGTACCCCTGTCGCTGACGACTTCCCGGGGGAAGCCCACTCGAGAGAAGATCCCCATCAAGGCTCGACCCACTACTGGGGCTGTTATCGTACGAAGGGGGACCGCCTCAGGATAGCGGGTAGCGTGATCCACCAGGACCAGGATGAAGCGATGTCCCTGTGCTGTTCGGGGGTCCAGGGGCCCCACAATGTCTATTCCCACCCTTTCGAACGGGGTGGTCACCACGGGGAATGGTTGTAGGGGTGCCTTGAGTTTGCGGCCGCTCTTCCCACTGGCCTGGCAGGTCGGGCAGGACCGGCAATGGTTGGATACGTCATTTCTCATTTTGGGCCAAAAAAAGTGAGTCACCAGGCGGTGGTAGGTCTTGTCTTGGCCCAGGTGCCCGGCCAGGGGGACATCATGGGCTAGGTTCAACAGGAAGTCTCTGAAGTGGAGGGGCACCACCAGCACTCGCCCGGCCCCCAGTTCTGCGATTTTCTGTTCGCTGTACAAGAGATCATTGTCCCAATAAACCCAGTGGGCCCCGGTGGTGTCTCCTTGGCTCTGGGCGAGCGCTTGCTGTCGCAATCCCTCGAGGGAGGGGCAGGTCTTTTGCTCCTGCCGGAATTGTTCCTGGGTGGGCCCCCCTTCTTGACGCCACTGAGCCAGGTCGGGAAGCTCGGGGGGCTGTGTGGACCCCTCTGGGGTGGGGTCCGGGTGGTCGGTCTGGAGGAAGTCTTCTTCTGGAGTGATCGAGGGCGGAGGTGCTGCCCATTCTGGTTCTTCTGGTCTAGGGATGGTGCGGGTGGCCATGGACCGGGTGGTTACGCACGCCCAGTCCGGGAGACCCAACATCCCCAGATGCTCTCTTCTTTCCACAGCGGCCCACGGGGAGCTCTCGAGATCGTTCCCCAGGAGGCAGTCTACGGGGGCATCGTCACGGACAATTACTTTCAGCATGCCGGACACTCCTCCCCATTCGAAGGGGACGCAGGCCATCCGACACAGGCTCTCCGAGTTATCTGCCGATCGGACGGGGCAAAGTACGTTTGGTAGGATTTGTTCTGGGGTCACCAGGTGACAGCGGACGGCCGTCACACTGGCCCCGGTGTCACGCAGGGCCTCGGCCTTGCGCCCATTGATGCTCACCCATTGGCTGTACTTCCGAGTGTTGGCGGGCAGGGGAGTCCGCGGGACCATGTCTCTTCCTCCTAGGCATGCCAGGGTCATGGCGGCGGGTTCCCACTCGAACTGCTCCGACTCATAGGTCTCCGTGTCTTCGGAGACTTGTTCTTCTCCCAGGGCGGCGGCCGCCATCTGGCGGGGCCCGGGGGCCTGGTTCTTCGGGCAGGTCGGGTCACTGGCATAGTGGCCGACTCGCTGGCATCGATGACACGTCACGTTAGCTCGGAACCCCGGGCGCATCGGGGGGTTTCCCCGGCCTGCTGGGGCCGGGGTGGCGTTAGTGGGTGCGGCCGGGGCGGCGTCTCTGCCCCGGCCCGGGCCTCCTCCTCCTCCTCGGGGACGATGGTGACCTTGGTTGGTTCTGTTCTGCTCATTCGGCCCACTCCGGCCCACTCGGGTGCTCTCCCACCGGTCAGCCTCGGTGGCGAGCTGCCGGGGTTCAGTCAATTTACTGTCGAGGAGGTGCTGCCTGAGCTCGACAAAGCAGTTGTTGGAGAGGTGCTCCCACACAATGAGATTGAAGAGTTGTTCGTAAGTGGTTACGTTGTTACCCTTGATCCACCCCTCGAAGGCTCGGCTGAAATAGTTCACGTATTCCAACCACGTCGTACCTGGGATCCGGGTGCAGTTGCGGAACCTCTGGCGGTACATTTCGGGTGTAAGTCCATATCGACTGAGGAGGGCGGCCTTCATGTGGTCATAGGACGTCATTTGATGGTCCGGAAGCTGCAGCAGGGCATCACGACCCTCGTTGACGAATCTCCCCCATAGACTGGCTCCCCAGTCACTTCGAGCGACCCGGTGGGCGGTCATGGCAATCTCATAGGCCTTGAACCACTGCTGTATGTCGTCGTTCCGGTGATATTCTCGGACCACATCCTTGGGGATGTGGACCTTCTGCTCGGTAGGACCCGGGGAGTGCGGTTGCTCGGGCACCCCTAGGTTTTTGTTCAGTTTGCGTATTTCTATCTCCGCTAGTTTGCACTCGTGCTCGTATGCCAGTCTTTTTTCTTCGAGGTCTCTCTGTCTCTGTTTTTCCTCTCGCTCTTCTCTGAGCCGTAAGTGTTCTAAGTTTATTTTTTGTTCCGCCAGTTTCAATTCTCCGTCTAATCTGAGTCGTGCCAAGTCTAACTCGTGTAATCTATTTTTTTCCCGCTCTTGGATCTCTTCATGGGAGGGGCCTGTTCTCCGTTCCTCCGTCCGGGTGGTGTTGACTTCCGGGGCTGCGGGGTCCCGGGGGGTTGCGGTATTTGTCTCTGTCCAGGCCTCTAGGGCGTTTTTGAAGTCTTCTTTTGTGCTTAGCCCGGTGGTAGCAATGCCTAAGTCCATGCAAAATTGTTTGAGCTCTCGGTGGTTGTATTCTTCCAGCTTTTCCATCTGGAACTTCTCCGCCGATCCGCTCTCTTTGGTCGTCATTGTGGTTTTAGTCGTAGGGTGAGTTACTGTCTGTACGGTACGCGTTGGTTCGGATCGCGCCGCTAGCCACCAATGTTAGACGGGGACCGGGAGGGCCGGCCGAGCACAGTGATCGCACAGACAGGTAACTTCCCCCCCACAGATGGACACCACACAAAGAATAGGGTAACACCTTTTATAGGCACTTCGGGTAGTAGTGTGGTACGATACAAGGCGATCAGGACACGATGATCCTCTCAATTCTAGTCTCTAGTAAGGGAAGGGGGTAGCGGGACAGTCTTGGTACCCACGGGTACGGGTGTGTAACGGTGATAGCTCACAATCCTCGAGCTCGGTGTTCGGATGGGTCAGACCGCGGCAGCGCCGGCAGGTCCCGAAGAGGTCGTAGGTGGCAACGGGCCGCGGCAGCGCCAGCAGGTCCCAACGAGGATGAAGGTTACAACGGGTCGCGGCAGCGCCAGCAGGTCCCACGAGAATGCAGGTTGCAACGGGCCGCGGCAGCGCCAGCAGGTCCCAACGAGGATGGAGGTTACAACGGGCCGCGGCAGCACCAGCAGGTCCCACGAGGATGCAGGTTGCAACGGGCCACGGCAGCGCCAGCAGGTCCCAACGAGGATGAAGGTTACAACGGGCCGCGGCAGCGCCAGCAGGTCCCACGAGAATGCAGGTTGCAAAGGGCCGCGGCAGCGCCAGCAGGTCCCACGAGGATGAAGGTTACAGCGGGCCGCGGCAGCGCCAGCAGGCAGGACAATAGTTCACAAGGCAGGGCTGTGGCAGCGCCAACAGTCCGTCAAGGATGAGTTCGTCGCGGTGTCTCTCGACTCCAGGATACAACTGCCTTCCTGTCCTGGGGCTGCCCCAGTTATAGGTCTGGCGCCCTTTGATGTCCGGACCCTCGCTCTTGGAGGTCGGGAGGTCCGGGATGAGGGAGTCCAGACACCCAGCAGGGGGGCGGAGCCAGCGCCCGAGGAGGCTGGGGGTGCTCGGCACCTGGCGGGGGAGAGCCATCGACACTTCGTACTCCCATTGACCTGCCAAGTGGGCCGTTCACCTCCTGGGTGGAGGGTGGTGCCGGGATGTCGGGGCCTGGCCAGGCCCAGGGTTGGGGTCGGGCTGAGGCCGCGCGGCCGCGTGGTGCCGTGTCCAAGATGGCGGCTGGGCCGGGCAATGGTGCTGACGGTGGCCCGGGCCCTGTCCTGCGGGGAGGGAGCGAGCCCTTCATGTGGCCTGTCCAACAGTGAGTGTGCAGAGTAGTGAGTAGTGAGAGCAGAGTAGTGAGTGCAGAGTAGTGAGTAGGGAGTGCAGAGTAGTGAGTGTAGAGTAGTGAGTGCAGAGTAGTGAGTGCAGAGAAGTGAGTGCAGAGTAGTGAGTGCAGAGTAGTGAGTGCAGAGTAGTGAGTAGTGAGTGCAGAGTGAGTGTGCAGAGTAGTGAGTAGTGAGTGCAGAGTAGTGAGTAGTGAGTGCAGAGTGAGTGTGCAGAGTAGTGAGTAGTGAGTGCAAAGTAGTGAGTGCAGAGTAGTGAGTGCAGAGTAGTGAGTGCAGAGTGAGTGTGCAGAGTAGTGAGTGCAGAGTAGTGAGTGCAGAGTAATGAGTGCAGAGTAGTGAGTAGTGAGTGCAGAGTAGTGAGTGCAGAGTAGTGAGTGCAGAGTAGTGAGTGCAGAGTAGTGAGTGCAGAGAAGTGAGTGCAGAGTAGTGAGTGCAGAGTAGTGAGTGCAGAGTAGTGAGTGCAGAGAAGTGAGTGCAGAGTAGTGAGTGCAGAGTAGTGAGTGCAGAGTAGTGAGTGCAGAGTAGTGAGTGCAGAGAAGTGAGTGCAGAGAAGTGAGGGCAGAGTAGTGAGTGCAGAGTAGTGAGTGCAGAGTAGTGAGTAGTGAGTGCAGAGTAGTGAGTGCAGAGTAGTGAGTAGTGAGTGCAGAGTAGTGAGTGCAGAGTAGTGAGTGCAGAGTAGTGAGTGCAGAGTAGTGAGTATTGAGTGCAGAGTGAGTGTGCAGAGTAGTGAGTGCAGAGTAGTGAGTGCAGAGTAGTGAGTGCAGAGTAGTGAGTGCAGAGTAGTGAGTGCAGAGTGAGTTTCCAGAGTGCAGAGTAGTGAGTGCAGAGTAGTAGTGCAGAGTCGTTAGTGCAGGGTAGTAGTGCAGAGTAGTGAGTGCAGAGTAGTGAGTGCAGAGTAGTGAGTAGTGAGTGCAGAGTAGTGAGTGCAGAGTATTGAGTGCAGAGTAGTGAGTGCAGAGTAGTGAGTAGTGAGTGCAGAGTAGTGAGTGCAGAGTAGTGAGTGCAGAGTAGTGAGTGCAGAGAAGTGAGTGCAGAGAAGTGAGTGCAGAGTGGTGAGTGCAGAGTAGTGAGTGCAGAGTAGTGAGTGCAGAGTAGTGAGTGCAGAGTGAGTGTGCAGAGTGAGTGTGTGCAGAGTGAGTGTGTGCAGAGTAGTGAGTAGTGAGTGCAGAGTAGTGAGTAGTGAGTACAGAGTAGTGAGTGCAGAGTAGTGAGTGCAGAGTGAGTGTGCAGAGTAGTGAGTGTAGAGTAGTGAGTGCAGAGTGAGTGTGCAGAGTGAGTGTGTGCAGAGTAGTGAGTAGTGAGTGCGTAGTGAGTAGTGAGTGCAGAGTAGCGAGTAGTGAGTGCAGAGTAGTGAGTAGTGAGTGCGTAGTGAGTAGTGAGTGCAGAGAAGTGAGTGCAGAGTAGTGAGTGCAGAGTAGTAGTGCAGAGTAGTGAGTGCAGAGTAGTGAGTGCAGAGTAGTGAGTAGTGAGTGCAGAGTAGTGAGTGCAGAGTAGTGAGTGCAGAGTAGTGAGTATTGAGTGCAGAGTGAGTGTGCAGAGTAGTGAGTGCAGAGTAGTGAGTGCAGAGTAGTGAGTGCAGAGTAGTGAGTGCAGAGTAGTGAGTGCAGAGTGAGTTTCCAGAGTGCAGAGTAGTGAGTGCAGAGTAGTAGTGCAGAGTCGTTAGTGCAGGGTAGTAGTGCAGAGTAGTGAGTGCAGAGTAGTGAGTGCAGAGTAGTGAGTAGTGAGTGCAGAGTAGTGAGTGCAGAGTATTGAGTGCAGAGTAGTGAGTGCAGAGTAGTGAGTAGTGAGTGCAGAGTAGTGAGTGCAGAGTAGTGAGTGCAGAGTAGTGAGTGCAGAGAAGTGAGTGCAGAGAAGTGAGTGCAGAGTGGTGAGTGCAGAGTAGTGAGTGCAGAGTAGTGAGTGCAGAGTAGTGAGTGCAGAGTGAGTGTGCAGAGTGAGTGTGTGCAGAGTGAGTGTGTGCAGAGTAGTGAGTAGTGAGTGCAGAGTAGTGAGTAGTGAGTACAGAGTAGTGAGTGCAGAGTAGTGAGTGCAGAGTAGTGAGTGCAGAGTGAGTGTGCAGAGTAGTGAGTGTAGAGTAGTGAGTGCAGAGTGAGTGTGCAGAGTGAGTGTGTGCAGAGTAGTGAGTAGTGAGTGCGTAGTGAGTAGTGAGTGCAGAGTAGCGAGTAGTGAGTGCAGAGTAGTGAGTAGTGAGTGCGTAGTGAGTAGTGAGTGCAGAGAAGTGAGTGCAGAGTAGTGAGTGCAGAGTAGTAGTGCAGAGTAGTGAGTGCAGAGTAGTAGTGCAGAGTAGTAGTGCCGAGTAGTGAGTGCAGAGTAGTGAGTGCAGAGTAGTGTGTGCAGAGTAGTGAGTGCAGAGTAGTAGTGCAGAGTCGTTAGTGCAGGGTAGTAGTGCAGAGTAGTGAGTGCAGAGTAGTGAGTGCAGAGTGAGTGAGCAGAGTAGTGAGTAGTGAGTGCAAAGTAGTGAGTAGTGAGTGCAGAGTGTGAGTGCAGAGTAGTGAGTGCAGAGTAGTGAGTGCAGAGTAGTGAGTGCAGAGTAGTGAGTGCAGAGTAGTGAGTGCAGAGTAGTGAGTAGTGTGTGCAAAGTAGTGAGTAGTTTGTGCAAAGTAGTGAGTAGTGAGTGCAGAGTGTGAGTGCAGAGTAGTGAGTGCAGAGTAGTAGTGCAGAGTAGTGAGTGCAGAGTAGTGAGTGCAGAGTAGTGAGTGCAGAGTGAGTGTTCAGAGTGCAGAGTAGTGAGTGCAGAGTGAGTGTGCAGAGTAGTGAGTAGTGAGTGCAGAGTGAATGTGCAGAGTAGTGAGTAGTGAGTGCAGAGTGAGTGTGCAGAGTAGTGAGAAGTGAGTGCAGAGTAGTGAGTAGTGAGTGCAGAGTAGTGAGTAGTGAGTGAAGAGTAGTGAGTAGTGACTGCAGAGTAGTGAGTGCAGAGTAGTGAGTGCAGAGTAGTGAGTGCAGAGTAGTGAGTCGTAGTAGTGAGTAGTGAGTGCAGAGTAGTGAGTAGTGAGTGCAGAGTAGTGAGTAGTGAGTACAGAGTAGTGAGTGCAGAGTAGTGATTGCAGAGTAGTGATTGCAGAGTAGTGAGTGCAGAGTAGTGAGTGCAGAGTGCAGAGTAGTGAGTGCAGAGTGAGTTTCCAGAGTGCAGAGTAGTGAGTGCAGAGTGCAGAGTGCAGAGTAGTGAGTGCAGAGTGAGTTTCCAGAGTGCAGAGTAGTGAGTGCAGAGTGCAGAGTGCAGAGTAGTGAGTGCAGAGTGAGTTTCCAGAGTGCAGATTAGTGAGTGCAGAGTGCAGAGTGCATAGTAGTGAGTGCAGAGTTAGTTTCCAGAGTGCAGAGTAGTGAGTGCCGGATGCAGAGTAGTGAGTGCAGAGTGCAGAGTAGTGAGTGCAGAGTGCAGAGTAGTGAGTGCAGAGTAGTGAGTGCAGAGTAGTGAGTGCAGAGTAGTGAGTGCAGAGTAGTGAGTGCAGAGAAGTGAGTAGTGAGTGCAGAGTGAGTGTGCAGAGTAGTTAGTAGTGAGTGCAGAGTAGTGAGTGCAGAGTAGTGAGTAGTGAGTGCAGAGTAGTGAGTGCAGAGTAGTGAGTGCAGAGTAGTGAGTGCAGAGTAGTGAGTGCAGACTAGTGAGTGCAGAGTAGTGAGTGCAGAGTAGTGAGTGCAGAGTGAGTGTGCAGAGTAGTGAGTAGTGAGTGCAAAGTAGTGAGTAGTGAGTGCAGAGTGTGAGTGCAGAGTAGTGAGTGCAGAGTAGTGAGTGCAGAGTAGTGAGTGCAGAGTAGTGAGTGCAGAGTAGTGAGTAGTGTGTGCAAAGTAGTGAGTAGTGAGTGCAGAGTGTGAGTGCAGAGTAGTGAGTGCAGAGTAGTGAGTGCAGAGTGAGTGTTCAGAGTGCAGAGTAGTGAGTGCAGAGTGAGTGTGCAGAGTAGTGAGTAGTGAGTGCAGAGTGAGTGTGCAGAGTAGTGAGTAGTGAGTGCAGTGAGTGTGCAGAGTAGTGAGTAGTGAGTGCAGAGTAGTGAGTAGTGAGTGCAGAGTAGTGAGTAGTGAGTGAAGAGTAGTGAGTGCAGAGTAGTGAGTGCAGAGTAGTGAGTGCAGAGTAGTGAGTGCAGAGTAGTGAGTCGTAGTAGTGAGTAGTGAGTGCAGAGTAGTGAGTGCAGAGTAGTGAGTGCAGAGTGAGTGTGCAGAGTGAGTGTGCAGAGTGAGTGTGCAGAGTGAGTGTGCAGAGTGAGTGTGCAGAGTAGTGAGTGCAGAGTGAGTGTGCAGAGTAGTGAGTGCAGAGTAGTGAGTGCAGAGTAGTGAGTGCAGAGTAGTGAATGCAGAGTAGTGAGCGCCGAGTAGTGAGTAGTGAGTGCAGAGTAGTGAGTGCATAGTGAGTAGTGAGTGCAGAGTGTGAGTGCAGAGTAGTGAGTGCAGAGTAGTGAGTGCAGAGTAGTGAGTGCAGAGTAGTGAGTGCAGAGTAGTGAGTGTGCAGGGAGCGTGCAGGGTGAGCAGTGTGTCAGCGTGCAGGTTGAACAGTGTGTGAGCGTGGAGGGTAACCAGTGTGCGAGCGTGCAGGGTGAACAGTGTGTGAGCGTGCAGGGTGAACAATTCCAATCCAAACCACATAATTTTATTACACACCACATGCATACACTCCATAACACATGGCTAAAAGACATTGCCATTTACAATGCCATTAGCTCTAACTCAAATAAATCAGTTTGCAGAGTGAGTGTGCAGAGTGAGTGTGTGCAGAGTAGTGAGTAGTGAGTGCGTAGTGAGTAGTGAGTGCAGAGTAGTGAGTAGTGAGTGCAGAGTAGTGAGTAGTGAGTGCGTAGTGAGTAGTGAGTGCAGAGAAGTGAGTGCAGAGTAGTGAGTGCAGAGTAGTAGTGCAGAGTAGTGAGTGCAGAGTAGTAGTGCAGAGAAGTGAGTGCAGAGAAGTGAGTGCAGAGAAGTGAGTGCAGAGTAGTGAGTGCAGAGTAGTGAGTGCAGAGTAGTGAGTAGTGAGTGCAGAGTAGTGAGTAGTGAGTGCAGAGTGAGTGTGCAGAGTAGTGAGTGCAGAGTAGTGAGTGCAGAGTAGTGAGTAGTGAGTGCAGAGTAGTGAGTAGTGAGTGCAGAGTAGTGAGTAGTGAGTGCAGAGTAGTGTGTGCAGAGTAGTGAGTGCAGAGTGAGTTTCCAGAGTGCAGAGTAGTGAGTGCTGAGTGCAGAGTGCATAGTAGTGAGTGCAGAGTTAGTTTCCAGAGTGCAGAGTAGTGAGTGCCGGATGCAGAGTAGTGAGTGCAGAGTGCAGAGCAGTGAGTGCAGAGTGCAGAGTAGTGAGTGCAGAGTAGTGAGTGCAGAGTAGTGAGTGCAGAGAAGTGAGTAGTGAGTGCAGAGTGAGTGTGCAGAGTAGTGAGTAGTGAGTGCAGAGTAGTGAGTGCAGAGTAGTGAGAAGTGAGTGCAGAGTAGTGAGTGCAGAGTAGTGAGTGCAGAGTAGAGAGTGCAGAGAAGTGAGTGCAGAGTAGTGAGTGCAGAGTAGTGAGTGCAGAGTAGTGAGTGCAGAGTGAGTGTGTAGAGTAGTGAGTAGTGAGAGCAGAGTAGTGAGTGCAGAGTAGTGAGTAGTGAGTGCAGAGTAGTGAGTGTAGAGTAGTGAGTGTAGAGTAGTGAGTGCAGAGAAGTGAGTGCAGAGTAGTGAGTGCAGAGTAGTGAGTGCAGAGTAGTGAGTAGTGAGTGCAGAGTGAGTGTGCAGAGTAGTGAGTAGTGAGTGCAGAGTAGTGAGTGCAGAGTAGTGAGTAGTGAGTGCAGAGTGAGTGTGCAGAGTAGTGAGTAGTGAGTGCAGAGTAGTGAGTGCAGAGTAGTGAGTGCAGAGTAGTGAGTGCAGAGTGAGTGTGCAGAGTAGTGAGTGCAGAGTAGTGAGTGCAGAGTAGTGAGTGCAGAGTAATGAGTGCAGAGTAGTGAGTAGTGAGTGCAGAGTAGTGAGTGCAGAGTAGTGAGTGCAGAGTAGTGAGTGCAGAGTAGTGAGTGCAGAGTAGTGAGTGCAGAGAAGTGAGTGCAGAGTAGTGAGTGCAGAGTAGTGAGTGCAGAGTAGTGAGTAGTGAGTGCAGAGTAGTGAGTGCAGAGTAGTGAGTAGTGAGTGCAGAGTAGTGAGTGCAGAGTAGTGAGTGCAGAGTAGTGAGTGCAGAGTAGTGAGTATTGAGTGCAGAGTGAGTGTGCAGAGTAGTGAGTGCAGAGTAGTGAGTGCAGAGTAGTGAGTGCAGAGTAGTGAGTGCAGAGTAATGAGTGAGTGCAGAGTAGTGAGTGCAGAGTAGTGAGTGCAGAGTAGTGGGTGCAGAGTAGTGAGTGCAGAGTAGTGAGTAGTGAGTGCAGAGTAGTGAGTGCAGAGTAGTGAGTGCAGAGTAGTGAGTGCAGAGTATTGAGTGCAGAGTAGTGAGTGCAGAGTAGTGAGTAGTGAGTGCAGAGTAGTGAGTGCAGAGTAGTGAGTGCAGAGTAGTGAGTGCAGAGTAGTGAGTGCAGAGAAGTGAGTGCAGAGAAGTGAGTGCAGAGTGGTGAGTGCAGAGTAGTGAGTGCAGAGTAGTGAGTGCAGAGTGAGTGTGCAGAGTGAGTGTGCAGAGTGAGTGTGCAGAGTGAGTGTGTGCAGAGTGAGTGTGTGCAGAGTAGTGAGTAGTGAGTGCAGAGTAGTGAGTAGTGAGTGCAGAGTAGTGCGTGCAGAGTAGTGAGTGCAGAGTAGTGAGTGCAGAGTAGTGAGTGCAGAGTAGTGAGTGTAGAGTAGTGAGTGCAGAGTGAGTGTGCAGAGTCAGTGTGTGCAGAGTAGTGAGTAGTAAGTGCGTAGTGAGTAGTGAGTGCAGAGTAGTGAGTAGTGAGTGCAGAGTAGTGAGTAGTGAGTGTGTAGTGAGTAGTGAGTTCAGAGAAGTGAGTGCAGAGTAGTGAGTGCAGAGTAGTAGTGCAGAGTAGTGAGTGCAGAGTAGTAGTGCAGAGTCGTTAGTGCAGGGTAGTAGTGCAGAGTAGTGAGTGCAGAGTGAGTGTGCAGAGTAGTGAGTAGTGAGTGCAAAGTAGTGAGTAGTGAGTGCAGAGTGTGAGTGCAGAGTAGTGAGTGCAGAGTAGTGAGTGCAGAGTAGTGAGTGCAGAGTAGTGAGTGCAGAGTAGTGAGTGCAGAGTAGTGAGTGCAGAGTAGTGAGTGCAGAGTAGTAGTGCAGAGTCGTTAGTGCAGGGTAGTAGTGCAGAGTAGTGAGTGCAGAGTGAGTGTGCAGAGTAGTGAGTAGTGAGTGCAAAGTAGTGAGTAGTGAGTGCAGAGTGTGAGTGCAGAGTAGTGAGTGCAGAGTAGTGAGTGCAGAGTAGTGAGTGCAGAGTAGTGAGTGCTGAGTAGTGAGTGCAGAGTAGTGAGTGCAGAGTAGTGAGTAGTGTGTGCAAAGTAGTGAGTAGTGTGTGCAAAGTAGTGAGTAGTGAGTGCAGAGTGTGAGTGCAGAGTAGTGATTGCAGAGTAGTGAGTGCAGAGTAGTGAGTGCAGAGTGAGTGTTCAGAGTGCAGAGTAGTGAGTGCAGAGTGAGTGTGCAGAGTAGTGAGTAGTGAGTGCAGAGTGAGTGTGCAGAGTAGTGAGTAGTGAGTGCAGAGTGAGTGTGCAGAGTAGTGAGTAGTGAGTGCAGAGTGAGTGTGCAGAGTAGTGAGTAGTGAGTGCAGAGTAGTGAGTAGTGAGTGCAGAGTAGTGAGTAGTGAGTGAAGAGTAGTGAGTAGTGAGTGCAGAGTAGTGAGTGCAGAGTAGTGAGTGCAGAGTAGTGAGTGCAGAGTAGTGAGTGCAGAGTAGTGAGTCGTAGTAGTGAGTAGTGAGTGCAGAGTAGTGAGTAGTGAGTGCAGAGTAGTGAGTAGTGAGTACAGAGTAGTGAGTGCAGAGTAGTGAGTGCAGAGTAGTGAGTGCAGAGTAGTGAGTAGTGAGTGCAGAGTAGTGAGTAGTGAGTGCAGAGTAGTGAGTAGTGAGTGCAGAGTAGTGAGTAGTGAGTGCAGAGTAGTGAGTGCAGAGTAGTGAGTGCAGAGTGAGTGTGCAGAGTGAGTGTGCAGAGTGAGTGTGCAGAGTGAGTTTGCAGAGTGAGTGTGCAGAGTAGTGAGTGCAGAGTGAGTGTGCAGAGTAGTGAGTGTGCAGAGTAGTGAGTGCAGAGTAGTGAGTGCAGAGTAGTGAGTGCAGAGTAGTGAGTGCAGAGTAGTGAGTGCCGAGTAGTGAGTAGTGAGTGCAGAGTAGTGAGTGCGTAGTGAGTAGTGAGTGCAGAGTGTGAGTGCAGAGTAGTGAGTGCAGAGTAGTGAGTGCAGAGTAGTGAGTGCAGAGTAGTGAGCGTGCAGGGAGCGTGCAGGGTGAGCAGTGTGTCAGCGTGCAGGGTGAACAGTGTGTGAGCGTGCAGGGTGAACAGTGTGCGAGCGTGCAGGGTGAACAGTGTGTGAGAGTGCAGGGTGAACAGTGTGTGAGCGTGCAGGGTGAACAGTGAGTGAGCGTGCAGGGTGAACAGTGTGCGAGTGTGCAGGGTGAACAGTGTGCGAGTGTGCAGGGTGAACAATTCCAATCCAAACCACATAATTCTATTACACACCACATGCATACACTCCATAACACATGGCTTAAAGACATTGCCATTTACAATGCCATTAGCTCTAACTCAAATAAATCAGTTTGCAGAGTGAGTGTGCAGAGTGAGTGTGTGCAGAGTAGTGAGTAGTGAGTGCGTAGTGAGTAGTGAGTGCAGAGTAGTGAGTAGTGAGTGCAGAGTAGTGAGTAGTGAGTGCGTAGTGAGTAGTGAGTGCAGAGAAGTGAGTGCAGAGTAGTGAGTGCAGAGTAGTGAGTGCAGAGTAGTGAGTGCAGAGTAGTGAGTGCAGAGTAGTGAGTGCAGAGTAGTAGTGCAGAGTCGTGAGTGCAGGGTAGTAGTGCAGAGTAGTGAGTGCAGAGTAGTGAGTGCAGAGTGAGTGTGCAGAGTAGTGAGTAGTGAGTGCAAAGTAGTGAGTAGTGAGTGCAGAGTGTGAGTGCAGAGTAGTGAGTGCAGAGTAGTGAGTGCAGAGTAGTGAGTGCAGAGTAGTGAGTAGTGTGTGCAAAGTAGTGAGTAGTGAGTGCAGAGTGTGAGTGCAGAGTAGTGAGTGCAGAGTAGTAGTGCAGAGTAGTGAGTGCAGAGTAGTGAGTGCAGAGTAGTGAGTGCAGAGTGAGTGTTCAGAGTGAGTGTGCAGAGTAGTGAGTGAAAAGTAGTGAGTAGTGAGTGCAGAGTGTGAGTGCAGAGTAGTGAGTGCAGAGTAGTGAGTGCAGAGTAGTGAGTGCAGAGTAGTGAGTGCAGAGTAGTGAGTAGTGTGTGCAAAGTAGTGAGTAGTGAGTGCAGAGTGTGAGTGCAGAGTAGTGAGTGCAGAGTAGTAGTGCAGAGTAGTGAGTGCAGAGTAGTGAGTGCAGAATAGTGAGTGCAGAGTAGTGAGTGCAGAGTAGTGAGTAGTGTGTGCAAAGTAGTGAGTAGTGAGTGCAGAGTGTGAGTGCAGAGTAGTGAGTGCAGAGTAGTGAGTGCAGAGTAGTGAGTGCAGAGTAGTGAGTGCAGAGTAGTGAGTGCAGAGTAGTAGTGCAGAGTCGTTAGTGCAGGGTAGTAGTGCAGAGTAGTGAGTGCAGAGTGAGTGTGCAGAGTAGTGAGTAGTGAGTGCAAAGTAGTGAGTAGTGAGTGCAGAGTGTGAGTGCAGAGTAGTGAGTGCAGAGTAGTGAGTGCAGAGTAGTGAGTGCAGAGTGTGAGTGCAGAGTAGTGAGTGCAGAGTAGTAGTGCAGAGTAGTGATTGCAGAGTAGTGAGTGCAGAGTAGTGAGTGCAGAGTGAGTGTTCAGAGTGCAGAGTAGTGAGTGCAGAGTGAGTGTGCAGAGTAGTGAGTAGTGAGTGCAGAGTGAATGTGCACAGTAGTGAGTAGTGAGTGCAGAGTGAGTGTGCAGAGTAGTGAGTAGTGAGTGCAGAGTGAGTGTGCAGAGTAGTGAGTAGTGAGTGCAGAGTAGTGAGTAGTGAGTGAAGAGTATTGAGTAGTGAGTGCAGAGTAGTGAGTGCAGAGTAGTGAGTGCAGAGTAGTGAGTGTAGAGTAGTGAGTGCAGAGTAGTGAGTCGTAGTAGTGAGTAGTGAGTGCAGAGTAGTGAGTGCAGAGTGAGTGTACAGAGTAGTGAGTAGTGAGTGCAAAGTAGTGAGTAGTGAGTGCAGAGTGTGAGTGCAGAGTAGTGAGTGCAGAGTAGTGAGTGCAGAGTAGTGAGTGCAGAGTAGTGAGTGCAGAGTAGTGAGTAGTGTGTGCAAAGTAGTGAGTAGTGAGTGCAGAGTGTGAGTGCAGAGTAGTGAGTGCAGATTAGTGAGTGCAGAGTGAGTGTTCAGAGTGCAGAGTAGTGAGTGCAGAGTGAGTGTGCAGAGTAGTGAGTAGTGAGTGCAGAGTGAGTGTGCAGAGTAGTGAGTAGTGAGTGCAGTGAGTGTGCAGAGTAGTGAGTAGTGAGTGCAGAGTAGTGAGTAGTGAGTGCAGAGTAGTGAGTAGTGAGTGAAGAGTAGTGAGTGCAGAGTAGTGAGTGCAGAGTAGTGAGTGCAGAGTAGTGAGTGCAGAGTAGTGAGTCGTAGTAGTGAGTAGTGAGTGCAGAGTAGTGAGTAGTGAGTGCAGAGTAGTGAGTAGTGAGTGCAGAGTAGTGAGTGCAGAGTAGTGAGTGCAGAGAAGTGAGTGCAGAGTAGTGAGTGCAGAGTAGTGAGTGCAGAGTAGTGAGTGCAGAGTGAGTGTTAGACGGGGACCGGGAGGGCCGGCCGAGCACAGTGATCGCACAGACAGGTAACTTCCCCCCCACAGATGGACACCACACAAAGATTAGGGTAACACCTTTTATAGGCACTTCGGGTAGTAGTGTGGTACGATACAAGGCGATCAGGACACGATGATCCTCTCAATTCTAGTCTCTAGTAAGGGAAGGGGGTAGCGGGACAGTCTTGGTACCCACGGGTACGGGTGTGTAACGGTGATAGCTCACAATCCTCGAGCTCGGTGTTCGGATGGGTCAGACCGCGGCAGCGCCGGCAGGTCCCGAAGAGGTCGTAGGTGGCAACGGGCCGCGGCAGCGCCAGCAGGTCCCAACGAGGATGAAGGTTACAACGGGTCGCGGCAGCGCCAGCAGGTCCCACGAGAATGCAGGTTGCAACGGGCCGCGGCAGCGCCAGCAGGTCCCAACGAGGATGGAGGTTACAACGGGCCGCGGCAGCGCCAGCAGGTCCCACGAGGATGCAGGTTGCAACGGGCCGCGGCAGCGCCAGCAGGTCCCAACGAGGATGAAGGTTACAACGGGCCGCGGCAGCGCCAGCAGGTCCCACGAGAATGCAGGTTGCAAAGGGCCGCGGCAGCGCCAGCAGGTCCCACGAGGATGAAGGTTACAGCGGGCCGCGGCAGCGCCAGCAGGCAGGACAATAGTTCACAAGGCAGGGCTGTGGCAGCGCCAACAGTCCGTCAAGGATGAGTTCGTCGCGGTGTCTCTCGACTCCAGGATACAACTGCCTTCCTGTCCTGGGGCTGCCCCAGTTATAGGTCTGGCGCCCTTTGATGTCCGGACCCTCGCTCTTGGAGGTCGGGAGGTCCGGGATGAGGGAGTCCAGACACCCAGCAGGGGGGCGGAGCCAGCGCCCGAGGAGGCTGGGGGTGCTCGGCACCTGGCGGGGGAGAGCCATCGACACTTCGTACTCCCATTGACCTGCCAAGTGGGCCGTTCACCTCCTGGGTGGAGGGTGGTGCCGGGATGTCGGGGCCTGGCCAGGCCCAGGGTTGGGGTCGGGCTGAGGCCGCGCGGCCGCGTGGTGCCGTGTCCAAGATGGCGGCTGGGCCGGGCAATGGTGCTGACGGTGGCCCGGGCCCTGTCCTGCGGGGAGGGAGCGAGCCCTTCATGTGGCCTGTCCAACATGCGTCCCCCCCAGCTGAAGGCGGGGAGAGTCACCCATCTTCTTGGGGACTTTCCTCGTCGAGGCGGAAAAAGCGGGACAGGCCATCCGCGTTGGCGTGGTCTTGGCCAGGGCGATGTTCCACAGTGAAGTCCATCCCCTGCAGGGAGATGGACCATCGCAATAGTTTGGGGTTCTCCCCCCGCATCTGCATGAGCCATTGCAGGGGCCGATGGTCCGTCTGTACCCGGAAATGGGTTCCGAAGAGGTACGGCCGGAGCTTCTTGAGGGCCCATACCACCGCGAAGGCCTCTCGCTCAATGGTGCTCCAGCGCTGTTCTCGGGGCAGTAGGCGTCTGCTGATGAAGGCCACTGGTTGGTCCACTCCCTCGGGGTTCAGTTGGGAGAGGACGGCCCCAATACCCTGGTCGGAGGCATCGGTCTGCACGATGAACTCGCGGCTGTAGTCGGGGGCCTGGAGCACAGGAGCGGTGCACATGGCGGCCTTCAGCGTCTCGAAGGCTGCTTGACAGTCGGGAGTCCAGTTGACTCTTTTTGGGTGGTTCTTAGACGTGAGCTCCGTGAGGGGCCCCACAATGCTGCCATAGTCCCTTACAAACCGCCGGTAGTATCCGGTGAGCCCCAGGAAGGCTCGGACCTCGGTTTGTGTCTCGGGGGGTTGCCAGGACTGAATGGCAGCTACCTTGAGTTGGAGGGGGGCCACCAGACCGCTCCCCACTTGGTGTCCGAGGTAGGTCACGGACCCCTGGCCGATTTGGCACTTGCTGGCCTTTATGGTGAGGCCGGCCTGTTGGAGGGCCTGCAGGACCTCTCTGAGGTGGTGGAGGTGATCCGTCCAGTGGCGGCTGTATACCGCGATGTCGTCCAGGTAGGCGGCGCTGAATTCTTCGAGGCCTGCCAATACCTGGTTCACCAGTCTTTGAAATGTGGCTGGAGCGTTCTTCATGCCGAAGGGCATCACTCTGAAATGGTAGTGCCCATCCGGGGTGGAGAAAGCGGAACGTTCTTGGGCTCTGGGGGTGAGGCCGATCTGCCAGTAGCCCGCTGTCAGGTCGAAGATGCTTAGGTAGCGGGCTGCCCCCATGCGGTCGACTAGTTCATCTGCTCGGGGGATAGGGTGAGCGTCGGTTCGGGTGACCGCGTTCAGACCCCGATAGTCAATGCAGAACCGGAGTTCAGGGGTGGTGCCCGGGGCCGCGGCCTTGGGGACCAGGACGACCGGGCTGGCCCAGGGACTGTCCGAAGGTTTGATGACTCCGAGGGCGAGCATCTTGGAGACTTCTTCTTGGATGCATGTACGTACCCGATCCGGTACTCGGTACGCCCGGTGTCGAACAGGAGGACTGTCCCCCGTGTCCACGTCGTGCAGACACCAGGAGGTGACTCCGGGTGCGAGAGAGAACAGGTTTGCGAACGGCAGCAGGAGGGCCCGGCAATCTTGACGCTGCTCTGGGGTCAGGGCCTCAGAGAGTCGGACCCCGTCCACCGAACCATCTCTTTCCCGGGCCCTCAGTAGGTCAGGGAGGGGCTCGGAGTCTCCTTCTGCGCCACTGTCGGTAGCCATCAGCAGGCTGAGCTCTGAGCGCACGAAGTGGGGTTTGAGTCGGTTGGCGTGGAGGACCCGGAGGGGGTTCCGGGGGGACTCCAGGTCGATGAGATAGGTGACGGGGCTCCTGCGCTCGATCACCTTGAAGGGCCCCGTCCATTTGTCCTGCAAGGCACATGGTTCGATGGGGGACATCACCCATACCTGCTGACCCGGTTCAAACTCGATGGAGGAGGCATGTTGGTCGTACCACTTCTTCATGTCCTCTTGACTGGCCTCCAGATTGGCTTTAGCGATCTCCCTGAATTTCCGGGTCTGATTACGGAGGGTCAGGAGGTATTTGTAGACGTCCGGAGGGGTCTTTAGGGGGGCCATTTCCCATTCCTCCTTCACTAGGCTGAGAGGCCCGCGAACGGGGTGTCCGTACAGGAGTTCGAAGGGGCTGAAGCCGAGGGACTTCTGGGGGACTTTTCGGTAGGCGAAGAGGAGGCACGGTAGTAGCACGTCCCACTGGCGGCGTAGGGGTTCTTCCAGCCCCATGATCATCCCCTTGAGGGTGCGGTTGAACCGCTCGACCAGTCCGTTCCCCTGGGGGTGATAGGGGGTGGTGAATCGGTAAGTGACTCCGCACTGCTGCCAGAGGGATTTCATATACTTTGAAATAAAGTTCGTACCCCTGTCGCTGACGACTTCCCGGGGGAAGCCCACTCGAGAGAAGATCCCCATCAAGGCTCGACCCACTACTGGGGCTGTTATCGTACGAAGGGGGACCGCCTCAGGATAGCGGGTAGCGTGATCCACCAGGACCAGGATGAAGCGATGTCCCTGTGCTGTTCGGGGGTCCAGGGGCCCCACAATGTCTATTCCCACCCTTTCGAACGGGGTGGTCACCACGGGGAATGGTTGTAGGGGTGCCTTGAGTTTGCGGCCGCTCTTCCCACTGGCCTGGCAGGTCGGGCAGGACCGGCAATGGTTGGATACGTCATTTCTCATTTTGGGCCAAAAAAAGTGAGTCACCAGGCGGTGGTAGGTCTTGTCTTGGCCCAGGTGCCCGGCCAGGGGGACATCATGGGCTAGGTTCAACAGGAAGTCTCTGAAGTGGAGGGGCACCACCAGCACTCGCCCGGCCCCCAGTTCTGTGATTTTCTGTTCGCTGTACAAGAGATCATTGTCCCAATAAACCCAGTGGGCCCCGGTGGTGTCTCCTTGGCTCTGGGCGAGCGCTTGCTGTCGCAATCCCTCGAGGGAGGGGCAGGTCTTTTGCTCCTGCCGGAATTGTTCCTGGGTGGGCCCCCCTTCTTGACGCCACTGAGCCAGGTCGGGAAGCTCGGGGGGCTGTGTGGACCCCTCTGGGGTGGGGTCCGGGTGGTCGGTCTGGAGGAAGTCTTCTTCTGGAGTGATCGAGGGCGGAGGTGCTGCCCATTCTGGTTCTTCTGGTCTAGGGATGGTGCGGGTGGCCATGGACCGGGTGGTTACGCACGCCCAGTCCGGGAGACCCAACATCCCCAGATGCTCTCTTCTTTCCACAGCGGCCCACGGGGAGCTCTCGAGATCGTTCCCCAGGAGGCAGTCTACGGGGGCATCATCACGGACAATTACTTTCAGCATGCCGGACACTCCTCCCCATTCGAAGGGGACGCAGGCCATCCGACACAGGCTCTCCGAGTTATCTGCCGATCGGACGGGGCAAAGTACGTTTGGTAGGATTTGTTCTGGGGTCACCAGGTGACAGCGGACGGCCGTCACACTGGCCCCGGTGTCACGCAGGGCCTCGGCCTTGCGCCCATTGATGCTCACCCATTGGCTGTACTTCCGAGTGTTGGCGGGCAGGGGAGTCCGCGGGACCATGTCTCTTCCTCCTAGGCATGCCAGGGTCATGGCGGCGGGTTCCCACTCGAACTGCTCCGACTCATAGGTCTCCGTGTCTTCGGAGACTTGTTCTTCTCCCAGGGCGGCGGCCGCCATCTGGCGGGGCCGGGGGCCTGGTTCTTCGGGCAGGTCGGGTCACTGGCATAGTGGCCGACTCGCTGGCATCGATGACACGTCACGTTAGCTCGGAACCCCGGGCGCATCGGGGGGTTTCCCCGGCCTGCTGGGGCCGGGGTGGCGTTAGTGGGTGCGGCCGGGGCGGCGTCTCTGCCCCGGCCCGGGCCTCCTCCTCCTCCTCGGGGACGATGGTGACCTTGGTTGGTTCTGTTCTGCTCATTCGGCCCACTCCGGCCCACTCGGGTGCTCTCCCACCGGTCAGCCTCGGTGGCGAGCTGCCGGGGTTCAGTCAATTTACTGTCGAGGAGGTGCTGCCTGAGCTCGACAAAGCAGTTGTTGGAGAGGTGCTCCCACACAATGAGATTGAAGAGTTGTTCGTAAGTGGTTACGTTGTTACCCTTGATCCACCCCTCGAAGGCTCGGCTGAAATAGTTCACGTATTCCAACCACGTCGTACCTGGGATCCGGGTGCAGTTGCGGAACCTCTGGCGGTACATTTCGGGTGTAAGTCCATATCGACTGAGGAGGGCGGCCTTCATGTGGTCATAGGACGTCATTTGATGGTCCGGAAGCTGCAGCAGGGCATCACGACCCTCGTTGACGAATCTCCCCCATAGACCGGCTCCCCAGTCACTTCGAGCGACCCGGTGGGCGGTCATGGCAATCTCATAGGCCTTGAACCACTGCTGTATGTCGTCGTTCCGGTGATATTCTCGGACCACATCCTTGGGGATGTGGACCTTCTGCTCGGTAGGACCCGGGGAGTGCGGTTGCTCGGGCACCCCTAGGTTTTTGTTCAGTTTGCGTATTTCTATCTCCGCTAGTTTGCACTCGTGCTCGTATGCCAGTCTTTTTTCTTCGAGGTCTCTCTGTCTCTGTTTTTCCTCTCGCTCTTCTCTGAGCCGTAAGTGTTCTAAGTTTATTTTTTGTTCCGCCAGTTTCAATTCTCCGTCTAATCTGAGTCGTGCCAAGTCTAACTCGTGTAATCTATTTTTTTCCCGCTCTTGGATCTCTTCATGGGAGGGGCCTGTTCTCCGTTCCTCCGTCCGGGTGGTGTTGACTTCCGGGGCTGCGGGGTCCCGGGGGGTTGCGGTATTTGTCTCTGTCCAGGCCTCTAGGGCGTTTTTGAAGTCTTCTTTTGTGCTTAGCCCGGTGGTAGCAATGCCTAAGTCCATGCAAAATTGTTTGAGCTCTCGGTGGTTGTATTCTTCCAGCTTTTCCATCTGGAACTTCTCCGCCGATCCGCTCTCTTTGGTCGTCATTGTGGTTTTAGTCGTAGGGTGAGTTACTGTCTGTACGGTACGCGTTGGTTCGGATCGCGCCGCTAGCCACCAATGTTAGACGGGGACCGGGAGGGCCGGCCGAGCACAGTGATCGCACAGACAGGTAACTTCCCCCCCACAGATGGACACCACACAAAGATTAGGGTAACACCTTTTATAGGCACTTCGGGTAGTAGTGTGGTACGATACAAGGCGATCAGGACACGATGATCCTCTCAATTCTAGTCTCTAGTAAGGGAAGGGGGTAGCGGGACAGTCTTGGTACCCACGGGTACGGGTGTGTAACGGTGATAGCTCACAATCCTCGAGCTCGGTGTTCGGATGGGTCAGACCGCGGCAGCGCCGGCAGGTCCCGAAGAGGTCGTAGGTGGCAACGGGCCGCGGCAGCGCCAGCAGGTCCCAACGAGGATGAAGGTTACACCGGGTCGCGGCAGCGCCAGCAGGTCCCACGAGAATGCAGGTTGCAACGGGCCGCGGCAGCGCCAGCAGGTCCCAACGAGGATGGAGGTTACAACGGGCCGCGGCAGCGCCAGCAGGTCCCACGAGGATGCAGGTTGCAACGGGCCGCGGCAGCGCCAGCAGGTCCCAACGAGGATGAAGGTTACAACGGGCCGCGGCAGCGCCAGCAGGTCCCACGAGAATGCAGGTTGCAAAGGGCCGCGGCAGCGCCAGCAGGTCCCACGAGGATGAAGGTTACAGCGGGCCGCGGCAGCGCCAGCAGGCAGGACAATAGTTCACAAGGCAGGGCTGTGGCAGCGCCAACAGTCCGTCAAGGATGAGTTCGTCGCGGTGTCTCTCGACTCCAGGATACAACTGCCTTCCTGTCCTGGGGCTGCCCCAGTTATAGGTCTGGCGCCCTTTGATGTCCGGACCCTCGCTCTTGGAGGTCGGGAGGTCCGGGATGAGGGAGTCCAGACACCCAGCAGGGGGGCGGAGCCAGCGCCCGAGGAGGCTGGGGGTGCTCGGCACCTGGCGGGGGAGAGCCATCGACACTTCGTACTCCCATTGACCTGCCAAGTGGGCCGTTCACCTCCTGGGTGGAGGGTGGTGCCGGGATGTCGGGGCCTGGCCAGGCCCAGGGTTGGGGTCGGGCTGAGGCCGCGCGGCCGCGTGGTGCCGTGTCCAAGTTGGCGGCTGGGCCGGGCAATGGTGCTGACGGTGGCCCGGGCCCTGTCCTGCGGGGAGGGAGCGAGCCCTTCATGTGGCCTGTCCAACAGTGAGTGTGCAGAGTAGTGAGTAGTGAGAGCAGAGTAGTGAGTGCAGAGTAGTGAGTAGGGAGTGCAGAGTAGTGAGTGTAGAGTAGTGAGTGCAGAGTAGTGAGTGCAGAGAAGTGAGTGCAGAGTAGTGAGTGCAGAGTAGTGAGTGCAGAGTAGTGAGTAGTGAGTGCAGAGTGAGTGTGCAGAGTAGTGAGTAGTGAGTGCAGAGTAGTGAGTAGTGAGTGCAGAGTGAGTGTGCAGAGTAGTGAGTAGTGAGTGCAAAGTAGTGAGTGCAGAGTAGTGAGTGCAGAGTAGTGAGTGCAGAGTGAGTGTGCAGAGTAGTGAGTGCAGAGTAGTGAGTGCAGAGTAATGAGTGCAGAGTAGTGAGTAGTGAGTGCAGAGTAGTGAGTGCAGAGTAGTGAGTGCAGAGTAGTGAGTGCAGAGTAGTGAGTGCAGAGAAGTGAGTGCAGAGTAGTGAGTGCAGAGTAGTGAGTGCAGAGTAGTGAGTGCAGAGAAGTGAGTGCAGAGTAGTGAGTGCAGAGTAGTGAGTGCAGAGTAGTGAGTGCAGAGTAGTGAGTGCAGAGAAGTGAGTGCAGAGAAGTGAGGGCAGAGTAGTGAGTGCAGAGTCGTGAGTGCAGAGTAGTGAGTAGTGAGTGCAGAGTAGTGAGTGCAGAGTAGTGAGTGCAGAGTAGTGAGTGCAGAGTAGTGAGTATTGAGTGCAGAGTGAGTGTGCAGAGTAGTGAGTGCAGAGTAGTGAGTGCAGAGTAGTGAGTGCAGAGTAGTGAGTGCAGAGTAGTGAGTGCAGAGTGAGTTTCCAGAGTGCAGAGTAGTGAGTGCAGAGTAGTAGTGCAGAGTCGTTAGTGCAGGGTAGTAGTGCAGAGTAGTGAGTGCAGAGTAGTGAGTAGTGAGTGCAGAGTAGTGAGTGCAGAGTATTGATTGCAGAGTAGTGAGTGCAGAGTAGTGAGTAGTGAGTGCAGAGTAGTGAGTGCAGAGTAGTGAGTGCAGAGTAGTGAGTGCAGAGAAGTGAGTGCAGAGAAGTGAGTGCAGAGTGGTGAGTGCAGAGTAGTGAGTGCAGAGTAGTGAGTGCAGAGTAGTGAGTGCAGAGTGAGTGTGCAGAGTGAGTGTGTGCAGAGTGAGTGTGTGCAGAGTAGTGAGTAGTGAGTGCAGAGTAGTGAGTAGTGAGTACAGAGTAGTGAGTGCAGAGTAGTGAGTGCAGAGTAGTGAGTGCAGAGTGAGTGTGCAGAGTAGTGAGTGTAGAGTAGTGAGTGCAGAGTGAGTGTGCAGAGTGAGTGTGTGCAGAGTAGTGAGTAGTGAGTGCGTAGTGAGTAGTGAGTGCAGAGTAGCGAGTAGTGAGTGCAGAGTAGTGAGTAGTGAGTGCGTAGTGAGTAGTGAGTGCAGAGAAGTGAGTGCAGAGTAGTGAGTGCAGAGTAGTAGTGCAGAGTAGTGAGTGCAGAGTAGTAGTGCAGAGTAGTAGTGCCGAGTAGTGAGTGCAGAGTAGTGAGTGCAGAGTAGTGAGTGCAGAGTAGTGTGTGCAGAGTAGTGAGTGCAGAGTAGTGAGTGCAGAGTAGTAGTGCAGAGTCGTTAGTGCAGGGTAGTAGTGCAGAGTAGTGAGTGCAGAGTAGTGAGTGCAGAGTGAGTGAGCAGAGTAGTGAGTAGTGAGTGCAAAGTAGTGAGTAGTGAGTGCAGAGTGTGAGTGCAGAGTAGTGAGTGCAGAGTAGTGAGTGCAGAGTAGTGAGTGCAGAGTAGTGAGTGCAGAGTAGTGAGTAGTGTGTGCAAAGTAGTGAGTAGTTTGTGCAAAGTAGTGAGTACTGAGTGCAGAGTGTGAGTGCAGAGTAGTGAGTGCAGAGTAGTAGTGCAGAGTAGTGAGTGCAGAGTAGTGAGTGCAGAGTAGTGAGTGCAGAGTGAGTGTTCAGAGTGCAGAGTAGTGAGTGCAGAGTGAGTGTGCAGAGTAGTGAGTAGTGAGTGCAGAGTGAATGTGCAGAGTAGTGAGTAGTGAGTGCAGAGTGAGTGTGCAGAGTAGTGAGAAGTGAGTGCAGAGTAGTGAGTAGTGAGTGCAGAGTAGTGAGTAGTGAGTGAAGAGTAGTGAGTAGTGACTGCAGAGTAGTGAGTGCAGAGTAGTGAGTGCAGAGTAGTGAGTGCAGAGTAGTGAGTCGTAGTAGTGAGTAGTGAGTGCAGAGTAGTGAGTAGTGAGTGCAGAGTAGTGAGTAGTGAATACAGAGTAGTGAGTGCAGAGTAGTGATTGCAGAGTAGTGATTGCAGAGTAGTGAGTGCAGAGTAGTGAGTGCAGAGTGCAGAGTAGTGAGTGCAGAGTGAGTTTCCAGAGTGCAGAGTAGTGAGTGCAGAGTGCAGAGTGCAGAGTGCAGAGTAGTGAGTGCAGAGTGAGTTTCCAGAGTGCAGAGTAGTGAGTGCAGAGTGCAGAGTGCAGAGTAGTGAGTGCAGAGTGAGTTTCCAGAGTGCAGAGTAGTGAGTGCAGAGTGCAGAGTGCATAGTAGTGAGTGCAGAGTTAGTTTCCAGAGTGCAGAGTAGTGAGTGCCGGATGCAGAGTAGTGAGTGCAGAGTGCAGAGTAGTGAGTGCAGAGTGCAGAGTAGTGAGTGCAGAGTAGTGAGTGCAGAGTAGTGAGTGCAGAGTAGTGAGTGCAGAGTAGTGAGTGCAGAGAAGTGAGTAGTGAGTGCAGAGTGAGTGTGCAGAGTAGTTAGTAGTGAGTGCAGAGTAGTGAGTGCAGAGTAGTGAGTAGTGAGTGCAGAGTAGTGAGTGCAGAGTAGTGAGTGCAGAGTGAGTGTGCAGAGTAGTGAGTAGTGAGTGCAAAGTAGTGAGTAGTGAGTGCAGAGTGTGAGTGCAGAGTAGTGAGTGCAGAGTAGTGAGTGCAGAGTAGTGAGTGCAGAGTAGTGAGTAGTGTGTGCAAAGTAGTGAGTAGTGAGTGCAGAGTGTGAGTGCAGAGTAGTGAGTGCAGAGTAGTGAGTGCAGAGTGAGTGTTCAGAGTGCAGAGTAGTGAGTGCAGAGTGAGTGTGCAGAGTAGTGAGTAGTGAGTGCAGAGTGAGTGTGCAGAGTAGTGAGTAGTGAGTGCAGTGAGTGTGCAGAGTAGTGAGTAGTGAGTGCAGAGTAGTGAGTAGTGAGTGCAGAGTAGTGAGTAGTGAGTGAAGAGTAGTGAGTGCAGAGTAGTGAGTGCAGAGTAGTGAGTGCAGAGTAGTGAGTGCAGAGTAGTGAGTCGTAGTAGTGAGTAGTGAGTGCAGAGTAGTGAGTAGTGAGTGCAGAGTAGTGAGTAGTGAGTACAGAGTAGTGAGTGCAGAGTAGTGAGTGCAGAGTAGTGAGTAGTGACTGCAGAGTAGTGAGTAGTGAGTGCAGGGTAGTGAGTAGTGAGTGCAGAGTAGTGAGTAGTGAGTGCAGAGTAGTGAGTGCAGAGTAGTGAGTGCAGAGTGAGTGTGCAGAGAGAGTGTGCAGAGTGAGTGTGCAGAGTGAGTGTGCAGAGTGAGTGTGCAGAGTAGTGAGTGCAGAGTGAGTGTGCAGAGTAGTGAGTGCAGAGTAGTGAGTGCAGAGTAGTGAGTGCAGAGTAGTGAATGCAGAGTAGTGAGCGCCGAGTAGTGAGTAGTGAGTGCAGAGTAGTGAGTGCATAGTGAGTAGTGAGTGCAGAGTGTGAGTGCAGAGTAGTGAGTGCAGAGTAGTGAGTGCAGAGTAGTGAGTGCAGAGTAGTGAGTGCAGAGTAGTGAGTGTGCAGGGAGCGTGCAGGGTGAGCAGTGTGTCAGCGTGCAGGTTGAACAGTGTGTGAGCGTGGAGGGTAACCAGTGTGCGAGCGTGCAGGGTGAACAGTGTGTGAGCGTGCAGGGTGAACAATTCCAATCCAAACCACATAATTTTATTACACACCACATGCATACACTCCATAACACATGGCTAAAAGACATTGCCATTTACAATGCCATTAGCTCTAACTCAAATAAATCAGTTTGCAGAGTGAGTGTGCAGCGTGAGTGTGTGCAGAGTAGTGAGTAGTGAGTGCGTAGTGAGTAGTGAGTGCAGAGTAGTGAGTAGTGAGTGCAGAGTAGTGAGTAGTGAGTGCGTAGTGAGTAGTGAGTGCAGAGAAGTGAGTGCAGAGTAGTGAGTGCAGAGTAGTAGTGCAGAGTAGTGAGTGCAGAGTAGTAGTGCAGAGAAGTGAGTGCAGAGAAGTGAGTGCAGAGAAGTGAGTGCAGAGTAGTGAGTGCAGAGTAGTGAGTGCAGAGTAGTGAGTAGTGAGTGCAGAGTAGTGAGTAGTGAGTGCAGAGTGAGTGTGCAGAGTAGTGAGTGCAGAGTAGTGAGTGCAGAGTAGTGAGTAGTGAGTGCAGAGTAGTGAGTAGTGAGTGCAGAGTAGTGAGTAGTGAGTGCAGAGTAGTGAGTGCAGAATAGTGAGTGCAGAGTAGTGATTGCAGAGTAGTGAGTGCAGAGTGCAGAGTAGTGAGTGCAGAGTGCAGAGTGCAGAGTAGTGAGTGCAGAGTGAGTTTCCAGCGTGCAGAGTAGTGAGTGCAGAGTGCAGAGTGCAAAGTAGTGAGTGCAGAGTGAGTTTCCAGAGTGCAGAGTAGTGAGTGCAGAGTGCAGAGTGCAGAGTAGTGAGTGCAGAGTGAGTTTCCAGAGTGCAGAGTAGTGAGTGCTGAGTGCAGAGTGCATAGTAGTGAGTGCAGAGTTAGTTTCCAGAGTGCAGAGTAGTGAGTGCCGGATGCAGAGTAGTGAGTGCAGAGTGCAGAGCAGTGAGTGCAGAGTGCAGAGTAGTGAGTGCAGAGTAGTGAGTGCAGAGTAGTGAGTGCAGAGAAGTGAGTAGTGAGTGCAGAGTGAGTGTGCAGAGTAGTGAGTAGTGAGTGCAGAGTAGTGAGTGCAGAGTAGTGAGAAGTGAGTGCAGAGTAGTGAGTGCAGAGTAGTGAGTGCAGAGTAGTGAGTGCAGAGTAGAGAGTGCAGAGAAGTGAGTGCAGAGTAGTGAGTGCAGAGTAGTGAGTGCAGAGTAGTGAGTGCAGAGTGAGTGTGTAGAGTAGTGAGTAGTGAGAGCAGAGTAGTGAGTGCAGAGTAGTGAGTAGTGAGTGCAGAGTAGTGAGTGTAGAGTAGTGAGTGTAGAGTAGTGAGTGCAGAGAAGTGAGTGCAGAGTAGTGAGTGCAGAGTAGTGAGTGCAGAGTAGTGAGTAGTGAGTGCAGAGTGAGTGTGCAGAGTAGTGAGTAGTGAGTGCAGAGTAGTGAGTGCAGAGTAGTGAGTAGTGAGTGCAGAGTGAGTATGCAGAGTAGTGAGTAGTGAGTGCAGAGTAGTGAGTGCAGAGTAGTGAGTGCAGAGTAGTGAGTGCAGAGTAGTGAGTGCAGAGTGAGTGTGCAGAGTAGTGAGTGCAGAGTAGTGAGTGCAGAGTAATGAGTGCAGAGTAGTGAGTAGTGAGTGCAGAGTAGTGAGTGCAGAGTAGTGAGTGCAGAGTAGTGAGTGCAGAGTAGTGAGTGCAGAGTAGTGAGTGCAGAGTAGTGAGTGCAGAGAAGTGAGTGCAGAGTAGTGAGTGCAGAGTAGTGAGTGCAGAGTAGTGAGTAGTGAGTGCAGAGTAGTGAGTGCAGAGTAGTGAGTAGTGAGTGCAGAGTAGTGAGTGCAGAGTAGTGAGTGCAGAGTAGTGAGTGCAGAGTAGTGAGTATTGAGTGCAGAGTGAGTGTGCAGAGTAGTGAGTGCAGAGTAGTGAGTGCAGAGTAGTGAGTGCAGAGTAGTGAGTGCAGAGTAATGAGTGAGTGCAGAGTAGTGAGTGCAGAGTAGTGAGTGCAGAGTAGTGGGTGCAGAGTAGTGAGTGCAGAGTAGTGAGTAGTGAGTGCAGAGTAGTGAGTGCAGAGTAGTGAGTGCAGAGTAGTGAGTGCAGAGTATTGAGTGCAGAGTAGTGAGTGCAGAGTAGTGAGTAGTGAGTGCAGACTAGTGAGTGCAGAGTAGTGAGTGCAGAGTAGTGAGTGCAGAGTAGTGAGTGCAGAGAAGTGAGTGCAGAGAAGTGAGTGCAGAGTGGTGAGTGCAGAGTAGTGAGTGCAGAGTAGTGAGTGCAGAGTGAGTGTGCAGAGTGAGTGTGCAGAGTGAGTGTGCAGAGTGAGTGTGTGCAGAGTGAGTGTGTGCAGAGTAGTGAGTAGTGAGTGCAGAGTAGTGAGTAGTGAGTGCAGAGTAGTGCGTGCAGAGTAGTGAGTGCAGAGTAGTGAGTGCAGAGTGAGTGTGCAGAGTAGTGAGTGTAGAGTAGTGAGTGCAGAGTGAGTGTGCAGAGTGAGTGTGTGCAGAGTAGTGAGTAGTAAGTGCGTAGTGAGTAGTGAGTGCAGAGTAGTGAGTAGTGAGTGCAGAGTAGTGAGTAGTGAGTGCGTAGTGAGTAGTGAGTTCAGAGAAGTGAGTGCAGAGTAGTGAGTGCAGAGTAGTAGTGCAGAGTAGTGAGTGCAGAGTAGTAGTGCAGAGTCGTTAGTGCAGGGTAGTAGTGCAGAGTAGTGAGTGCAGAGTGAGTGTGCAGAGTAGTGAGTAGTGAGTGCAAAGTAGTGAGTAGTGAGTGCAGAGTGTGAGTGCAGAGTAGTGAGTGCAGAGTAGTGAGTGCAGAGTAGTAGTGCAGAGTCGTTAGTGCAGGGTAGTAGTGCAGAGTAGTGAGTGCAGAGTGAGTGTGCAGAGTAGTGAGTAGTGAGTGCAAAGTAGTGAGTAGTGAGTGCAGAGTAGTGAGTGCAGAGTAGTGAGTGCAGAGTAGTGAGTGCAGAGTAGTGAGTGCTGAGTAGTGAGTGCAGAGTAGTGAGTGCAGAGTAGTGAGTAGTGTGTGCAAAGTAGTGAGTAGTGTGTGCAAAGTAGTGAGTAGTGAGTGCAGAGTGTGAGTGCAGAGTAGTGAGTGCAGAGTAGTAGTGCAGAGTAGTGATTGCAGAGTAGTGAGTGCAGAGTAGTGAGTGCAGAGTGAGTGTTCAGAGTGCAGAGTAGTGAGTGCAGAGTGAGTGTGCAGAGTAGTGAGTAGTGAGTGCAGAGTGAGTGTGCAGAGTAGTGAGTAGTGAGTGCAGAGTGAGTGTGCAGAGTAGTGAGTAGTGAGTGCAGAGTGAGTGTGCAGAGTAGTGAGTAGTGAGTGCAGAGTAGTGAGTAGTGAGTGCAGAGTAGTGAGTAGTGAGTGAAGAGTAGTGAGTAGTGAGTGCAGAGTAGTGAGTGCAGAGTAGTGAGTGCAGAGTAGTGAGTGCAGAGTAGTGAGTGCAGAGTAGTGAGTCGTAGTAGTGAGTAGTGAGTGCAGAGTATTGAGTAGTGAGTGCAGAGTAGTGAGTAGTGAGTACAGAGTAGTGAGTGCAGAGTAGTGAGTGCAGAGTAGTGAGTGCAGAGTAGTGAGTAGTGAGTGCAGAGTAGTGAGTAGTGAGTGCAGAGTAGTGAGTAGTGAGTGCAGAGTAGTGAGTAGTCAGTGCAGAGTAGTGAGTGCAGAGTAGTGAGTGCAGAGTGAGTGTGCAGAGTGAGTGTGCAGAGTGAGTGTGCAGAGTGAGTTTGCAGAGTGAGTGTGCAGAGTAGTGAGTGCAGAGTGAGTGTGCAGAGTAGTGAGTGTGCAGAGTAGTGAGTGCAGAGTAGTGAGTGCAGAGTAGTGAGTGCAGAGTAGTGAGTGCAGAGTAGTGAGTGCCGAGTAGTGAGTAGTGAGTGCAGAGTAGTGAGTGCGTAGTGAGTAGTGAGTGCAGAGTGTGAGTGCAGAGTAGTGAGTGCAGAGTAGTGAGTGCAGAGTAGTGAGTGCAGAGTAGTGAGTGCAGAGTAGTGAGCGTGCAGGGAGCGTGCAGGGTGAGCAGTGTGTCAGCGTGCAGGGTGAACAGTGTGTGAGCGTGCAGGGTGAACAGTGTGCGAGCGTGCAGGGTGAACAGTGTGTGAGAGTGCAGGGTGAACAGTGTGTGAGCGTGCAGGGTGAACAGTGAGTGAGCGTGCAGGGTGAACAGTGTGCGAGTGTGCAGGGTGAACAGTGTGCGAGTGTGCAGGGTGAACAATTCCAATCCAAACCACATAATTCTATTACACACCACATGCATACACTCCATAACACATGGCTTAAAGACATTGCCATTTACAATGCCATTAGCTCTAACTCAAATAAATCAGTTTGCAGAGTGAGTGTGCAGAGTGAGTGTGTGCAGAGTAGTGAGTAGTGAGTGCGTAGTGAGTAGTGAGTGCAGAGTAGTGAGTAGTGAGTGCAGAGTAGTGAGTAGTGAGTGCGTAGTGAGTAGTGAGTGTAGAGAAGTGAGTGCAGAGTAGTGAGTGCAGAGTAGTAGTGCAGAGTAGTGAGTGCAGAGTAGTAGTGCAGAGTAGTAGTGCCGAGTAGTTAGTGCAGAGTAGTGAGTGCAGAGTAGTGAGTGCAGAGTAGTGAGTGCAGAGCAGTGAGTGCAGAGTAGTAGTGCAGAGTCGTGAGTGCAGGGTAGTAGTGCAGAGTAGTGAGTGCAGAGTAGTGAGTGCAGAGTGAGTGTGCAGAGTAGTGAGTAGTGAGTGCAAAGTAGTGAGTAGTGAGTGCAGAGTGTGAGTGCAGAGTAGTGAGTGCAGAGTAGTGAGTGCAGAGTAGTGAGTGCAGAGTAGTGAGTGCAGAGTAGTGAGTGCAGAGTAGTGAGTAGTGTGTGCAAAGTAGTGAGTAGTGAGTGCAGAGTGTGAGTGCAGAGTAGTGAGTGCAGAGTAGTAGTGCAGAGTAGTGAGTGCAGAGTAGTGAGTGCAGAGTGAGTGTTCAGAGTGAGTGTGCAGAGTAGTGAGTGCAAAGTAGTGAGTAGTGAGTGCAGAGTGTGAGTGCAGAGTAGTGAGTGCAGAGTAGTGAGTGCAGAGTAGTGAGTGCAGAGTAGTGAGTGCAGAGTAGTGAGTAGTGTGTGCAAAGTAGTGAGTAGTGAGTGCAGAGTGTGAGTGCAGAGTAGTGAGTGCAGAGTAGTAGTGCAGAGTAGTGAGTGCAGAGTAGTGAGTGCAGAGTAGTGAGTGCAGAGTAGTGAGTGCAGAGTAGTGAGTAGTGTGTGCAAAGTAGTGAGTAGTGAGTGCAGAGTGTGAGTGCAGAGTAGTGAGTGCAGAGTAGTGAGTGCAGTGAGTGCAGAGTAGTGAGTGCAGAGTAGTGAGTGCAGAGTAGTGAGTGCAGAGTAGTAGTGCAGAGTCGTTAGTGCAGGGTAGTAGTGCAGAGTAGTGAGTGCAGAGTGAGTGTGCAGAGTAGTGAGTAGTGAGTGCAAAGTAGTGAGTAGTGAGTGCAGAGTGTGAGTGCAGAGTAGTGAGTGCAGAGTAGTGAGTGCAGAGTAGTGAGTGCAGAGTGTGAGTGCAGAGTAGTGAGTGCAGAGTAGTAGTGCAGAGTAGTGATTGCAGAGTAGTGAGTGCAGAGTAGTGAGTGCAGAGTGAGTGTTCAGAGTGCAGAGTAGTGAGTGCAGAGTGAGTGTGCAGAGTAGTGAGTAGTGAGTGCAGAGTGAATGTGCACAGTAGTGAGTAGTGAGTGCAGAGTGAGTGTGCAGAGTAGTGAGTAGTGAGTGCAGAGTGAGTGTGCAGAGTAGTGAGTGTAGAGTAGTGAGTGCAGAGTAGTGAGTCGTAGTAGTGAGTAGTGAGTGCAGAGTAGTGAGTGCAGAGTGAGTGTGCAGAGTAGTGAGTAGTGAGTGCAAAGTAGTGAGTAGTGAGTGCAGAGTGTGAGTGCAGAGTAGTGAGTGCAGAGTAGTGAGTGCAGAGTAGTGAGTGCAGAGTAGTGAGTGCAGAGTAGTGAGTAGTGTGTGCAAAGTAGTGAGTAGTGAGTGCAGAGTGTGAGTGCAGAGTAGTGAGTGCAGAGTAGTGAGTGCAGAGTGAGTGTTCAGAGTGCAGAGTAGTGAGTGCAGAGTGAGTGTGCAGAGTAGTGAGTAGTGAGTGCAGAGTGAGTGTGCAGAGTAGTGAGTAGTGAGTGCAGTGAGTGTGCAGAGTAGTGAGTAGTGAGTGCAGAGTAGTGAGTAGTGAGTGCAGAGTAGTGAGTAGTGAGTGAAGAGTAGTGAGTGCAGAGTAGTGAGTGCAGAGTAGTGAGTGCAGAGTAGTGAGTCGTAGTAGTGAGTAGTGAGTGCAGAGTAGTGAGTAGTGAGTGCAGAGTAGTGAGTAGTGAGTACAGAGTAGTGAGTGCAGAGTAGTGAGTGCAGAGTAGTGAGTAGTGACTGCAGAGTAGTGAGTAGTGAGTGCAGGGTAGTGAGTAGTGAGTGCAGAGTAGTGAGTAGTGAGTGCAGAGTAGTGAGTGCAGAGTAGTGAGTGCAGAGTGAGTGTGCAGAGTGAGTGTGCAGAGTGAGTGTGCAGAGTGAGTGTGCAGAGTAGTGAGTGCAGAGTGAGTGTGCAGAGTAGTGAGTGCAGAGTAGTGAGTGCAGAGTAGTGAATGCAGAGTAGTGAGCGCCGAGTAGTGAGTAGTGAGTGCAGAGTAGTGAGTGCATAGTGAGTAGTGAGTGCAGAGTGTGAGTGCAGAGTAGTGAGTGCAGAGTAGTGAGTGCAGAGTAGTGAGTGCAGAGTAGTGAGTGCAGAGTAGTGAGTGTGCAGGGAGCGTGCAGGGTGAGCAGTGTGTCAGCGTGCAGGTTGAACAGTGTGTGAGCATGGAGGGTAACCAGTGTGCGAGCGTGCAGGGTGAACAGTGTGTGAGCGTGCAGGGTGAACAATTCCAATCCAAACCACATAATTTTATTACACACCACATGCATACACTCCATAACACATGGCTAAAAGACATTGCCATTTACAATGCCATTAGCTCTAACTCAAATAATCAGTTTGCAGAGTGAGTGTGCAGAGTGAGTGTGTGCAGAGTAGTGAGTAGTGAGTGCGTAGTGAGTAGTGAGTGCAGAGTAGTGAGTAGTGAGTGCAGAGTAGTGAGTAGTGAGTGCGTAGTGAGTAGTGAGTGCAGAGAAGTGAGTGCAGAGTAGTGAGTGCAGAGTAGTAGTGCAGAGTAGTGAGTGCAGAGTAGTAGTGCAGAGAAGTGAGTGCAGAGAAGTGAGTGCAGAGAAGTGAGTGCAGAGTAGTGAGTGCAGAGTAGTGAGTGCAGAGTAGTGAGTAGTGAGTGCAGAGTAGTGAGTAGTGAGTGCAGAGTGAGTGTGCAGAGTAGTGAGTGCAGAGTAGTGAGTGCAGAGTAGTGAGTAGTGAGTGCAGAGTAGTGAGTAGTGAGTGCAGAGTAGTGAGTAGTGAGTGCAGAGTAGTGAGTGCAGAGTAGTGAGTGCAGAGTAGTGATTGCAGAGTAGTGAGTGCAGAGTGCAGAGTAGTGAGTGCAGAGTGCAGAGTGCAGAGTAGTGAGTGCAGAGTGAGTTTCCAGCGTGCAGAGTAGTGAGTGCAGAGTGCAGAGTGCAAAGTAGTGAGTGCAGAGTGAGTTTCCAGAGTGCAGAGTAGTGAGTGCAGAGTGCAGAGTGCAGAGTAGTGAGTGCAGAGTGAGTTTCCAGAGTGCAGAGTAGTGAGTGCTGAGTGCAGAGTGCATAGTAGTGAGTGCAGAGTTAGTTTCCAGAGTGCAGAGTAGTGAGTGCCGGATGCAGAGTAGTGAGTGCAGCGTGCAGAGCAGTGAGTGCAGAGTGCAGAGTAGTGAGTGCAGAGTAGTGAGTGCAGAGTAGTGAGTGCAGAGAAGTGAGTAGTGAGTGCAGAGTGAGTGTGCAGAGTAGTGAGTAGTGAGTGCAGAGTAGTGAGTGCAGAGTAGTGAGAAGTGAGTGCAGAGTAGTGAGTGCAGAGTAGTGAGTGCAGAGTAGTGAGTGCAGAGTAGAGAGTGCAGAGAAGTGAGTGCAGAGTAGTGAGTGCAGAGTAGTGAGTGCAGAGTAGTGAGTGCAGAGTGAGTGTGTAGAGTAGTGAGTAGTGAGAGCAGAGTAGTGAGTGCAGAGTAGTGAGTAGTGAGTGTAGAGTAGTGAGTGTAGAGTAGTGAGTGCAGAGAAGTGAGTGCAGAGTAGTGAGTGCAGAGTAGTGAGTGCAGAGTAGTGAGTAGTGAGTGCAGAGTGAGTGTGCAGAGTAGTGAGTAGTGAGTGCAGAGTAGTGAGTGCAGAGTAGTGAGTAGTGAGTGCAGAGTGAGGGTGCAGAGTAGTGAGTAGTGAGTGCAGAGTAGTGAGTGCAGAGTAGTGAGTGCAGAGTAGTGAGTGCAGAGTAGTGAGTGCAGAGTGAGTGTGCAGAGTAGTGAGTGCAGAGTAGTGAGTGCAGAGTAGTGAGTGCAGAGTAATGAGTGCAGAGTAGTGAGTAGTGAGTGCAGAGTAGTGAGTGCAGAGTAGTGAGTGCAGAGTAGTGAGTGCAGAGTAGTGAGTGCAGAGTAGTGAGTGCAGAGAAGTGAGTGCAGAGTAGTGAGTGCAGAGTAGTGAGTGCAGAGTAGTGAGTAGTGAGTGCAGAGTAGTGAGTGCAGAGTAGTGAGTAGTGAGTGCAGAGTAGTGAGTGCAGAGTAGTGAGTGCAGAGTAGTGAGTGCAGAGTAGTGAGTATTGAGTGCAGAGTGAGTGTGCAGAGTAGTGAGTGCAGAGTAGTGAGTGCAGAGTAGTGAGTGCAGAGTAGTGAGTGCAGAGTAATGAGTGAGTGCAGAGTAGTGAGTGCAGAGTAGTGAGTGCAGAGTAGTGGGTGCAGAGTAGTGAGTGCAGAGTAGTGAGTAGTGAGTGCAGAGTAGTGAGTGCAGAGTAGTGAGTGCAGAGTAGTGAGTGCAGAGTATTGAGTGCAGAGTAGTGAGTGCAGAGTAGTGAGTAGTGAGTGCAGACTAGTGAGTGCAGAGTAGTGAGTGCAGAGTAGTGAGTGCAGAGTAGTGAGTGCAGAGATGTGAGTGCAGAGAAGTGAGTGCAGAGTGGTGAGTGCAGAGTAGTGAGTGCAGAGTAGTGAGTGCAGAGTGAGTGTGCAGAGTGAGTGTGCAGAGTGAGTGTGCAGAGTGAGTGTGTGCAGAGTGAGTGTGTGCAGAGTAGTGAGTAGTGAGTGCAGAGTAGTGAGTAGTGAGTGCAGAGTAGTGCGTGCAGAGTAGTGAGTGCAGAGTAGTGAGTGCAGAGTGAGTGTGCAGAGTAGTGAGTGTAGAGTAGTGAGTGCAGAGTGAGTGTGCAGAGTGAGTGTGTGCAGAGTAGTGAGTAGTAAGTGCGTAGTGAGTAGTGAGTGCAGAGTAGTGAGTAGTGAGTGCAGAGTAGTGAGTAGTGAGTGCGTAGTGAGTAGTGAGTTCAGAGAAGTGAGTGCAGAGTAGTGAGTGCAGAGTAGTAGTGCAGAGTAGTGAGTGCAGAGTAGTAGTGCAGAGTCGTTAGTGCAGGGTAGTAGTGCAGAGTAGTGAGTGCAGAGTGAGTGTGCAGAGTAGTGAGTAGTGAGTGCAAAGTAGTGAGTAGTGAGTGCAGAGTGTGAGTGCAGAGTAGTGAGTGCAGAGTAGTGAGTGCAGAGTAGTGAGTGCAGAGTAGTGAGTGCAGAGTAGTGAGTGCAGAGTAGTGAGTGCAGAGTAGTAGTGCAGAGTCGTTAGTGCAGGGTAGTAGTGCAGAGTAGTGAGTGCAGAGTGAGTGTGCAGAGTAGTGAGTAGTGAGTGCAAAGTAGTGAGTAGTGAGTGCAGAGTGTGAGTGCAGAGTAGTGAGTGCAGAGTAGTGAGTGCAGAGTAGTGAGTGCAGAGTAGTGAGTGCTGAGTAGTGAGTGCAGAGTAGTGAGTGCAGAGTAGTGAGTAGTGTGTGCAAAGTAGTGAGTAGTGTGTGCAAAGTAGTGAGTAGTGAGTGCAGAGTGTGAGTGCAGAGTAGTGAGTGCAGAGTAGTAGTGCAGAGTAGTGATTGCAGAGTAGTGAGTGCAGAGTAGTGAGTGCAGAGTGAGTGTTCAGAGTGCAGAGTAGTGAGTGCAGAGTGAGTGTGCAGAGTAGTGAGTAGTGAGTGCAGAGTGAGTGTGCAGAGTAGTGAGTAGTGAGTGCAGAGTGAGTGTGCAGAGTAGTGAGTAGTGAGTGCAGAGTGAGTGTGCAGAGTAGTGAGTAGTGAGTGCAGAGTAGTGAGTAGTGAGTGCAGAGTAGTGAGTAGTGAGTGAAGAGTAGTGAGTAGTGAGTGCAGAGTAGTGAGTGCAGAGTAGTGAGTGCAGAGTAGTGAGTGCAGAGTAGTGAGTGCAGAGTAGTGAGTCGTAGTAGTGAGTAGTGAGTGCAGAGTAGTGAGTAGTGAGTGCAGAGTAGTGAGTAGTGAGTACAGAGTAGTGAGTGCAGAGTAGTGAGTGCAGAGTAGTGAGTGCAGAGTAGTGAGTAGTGAGTGCAGAGTAGTGAGTAGTGAGTGCAGAGTAGTGAGTAGTGAGTGCAGAGTAGTGAGTAGTGAGTGCAGAGTAGTGAGTGCAGAGTAGTGAGTGCAGAGTGAGTGTGCAGAGTGAGTGTGCAGAGTGAGTGTGCAGAGTGAGTTTGCAGAGTGAGTGTGTAGAGTAGTGAGTGCAGAGTGAGTGTGCAGAGTAGTGAGTGTGCAGAGTAGTGAGTGCAGAGTAGTGAGTGCAGAGTAGTGAGTGCAGAGTAGTGAGTGCAGAGTAGTGAGTGCCGAGTAGTGAGTAGTGAGTGCAGAGTAGTGAGTGCGTAGTGAGTAGTGAGTGCAGAGTGTGAGTGCAGAGTAGTGAGTGCAGAGTAGTGAGTGCAGAGTAGTGAGTGCAGAGTAGTGAGTGCAGAGTAGTGAGCGTGCAGGGAGCGTGCAGGGTGAGCAGTGTGTCAGCGTGCAGGGTGAACAGTGTGTGAGCGTGCAGGGTGAACAGTGTGCGAGCGTGCAGGGTGAACAGTGTGTGAGAGTGCAGGGTGAACAGTGTGTGAGCGTGCAGGGTGAACAGTGAGTGAGCGTGCAGGGTGAACAGTGTGCGAGTGTGCAGGGTGAACAGTGTGCGAGTGTGCAGGGTGAACAATTCCAATCCAAACCACATAATTCTATTACACACCACATGCATACACTCCATAACACATGGCTTAAAGACATTGCCATTTACAATGCCATTAGCTCTAACTCAAATAAATCAGTTTGCAGAGTGAGTGTGCAGAGTGAGTGTGTGCAGAGTAGTGAGTAGTGAGTGCGTAGTGAGTAGTGAGTGCAGAGTAGTGAGTAGTGAGTGCAGAGTAGTGAGTAGTGAGTGCGTAGTGAGTAGTGAGTGCAGAGAAGTGAGTGCAGAGTAGTGAGTGCAGAGTAGTAGTGCAGAGTAGTGAGTGCAGAGTAGTAGTGCAGAGTAGTAGTGCCGAGTAGTTAGTGCAGAGTAGTGAGTGCAGAGTAGTGAGTGCAGAGTAGTGAGTGCAGAGTAGTGAGTGCAGAGTAGTGAGTGCAGAGTAGTAGTGCAGAGTCGTGAGTGCAGGGTAGTAGTGCAGAGTAGTGAGTGCAGAGTAGTGAGTGCAGAGTGAGTGTGCAGAGTAGTGAGTAGTGAGTGCAAAGTAGTGAGTAGTGAGTGCAGAGTGTGAGTGCAGAGTAGTGAGTGCAGAGTAGTGAGTGCAGAGTAGTGAGTGCAGAGTAGTGAGTGCAGAGTAGTGAGTGCAGAGTAGTGAGTAGTGTGTGCAAAGTAGTGAGTAGTGAGTGCAGAGTGTGAGTGCAGAGTAGTGAGTGCAGAGTAGTAGTGCAGAGTAGTGAGTGCAGAGTAGTGAGTGCAGAGTAGTGAGTGCAGAGTGAGTGTTCAGAGTGAGTGTGCAGAGTAGTGAGTGCAAAGTAGTGAGTAGTGAGTGCAGAGTGTGAGTGCAGAGTAGTGAGTGCAGAGTAGTGAGTGCAGAGTAGTGAGTGCAGAGTAGTGAGTGCAGAGTAGTGAGTAGTGTGTGCAAAGTAGTGAGTAGTGAGTGCAGAGTGTGAGTGCAGAGTATTGAGCGCAGAGTAGTAGTGCAGAGTAGTGAGTGCAGAGTAGTGAGTGCAGAGTAGTGAGTGCAGAGTAGTGAGTGCAGAGTAGTGAGTAGTGTGTGCAAAGTAGTGAGTAGTGAGTGCAGAGTGTGAGTGCAGAGTAGTGAGTGCAGAGTAGTGAGTGCAGAGTAGTGAGTGCAGAGTAGTGAGTGCAGAGTAGTGAGTGCAGAGTAGTAGTGCAGAGTCGTTAGTGCAGGGTAGTAGTGCAGAGTAGTGAGTGCAGAGTGAGTGTGCAGAGTAGTGAGTGCAAAGTAGTGAGTAGTGAGTGCAGAGTGTGAGTGCAGAGTAGTGAGTGCAGAGTAGTGAGTGCAGAGTAGTGAGTGCAGAGTGTGAGTGCAGAGTAGTGAGTGCAGAGTAGTAGTGCAGAGTAGTGATTGCAGAGTAGTGAGTGCAGAGTAGTGAGTGCAGAGTAGTGAGTAGTGAGTGCAGAGTAGTGAGTAGTGAGTGCAGAGTAGTGAGTAGTGAGTGAAGAGTAGTGAGTAGTGAGTGCAGAGTAGTGAGTGCAGAGTAGTGAGTGCAGAGTAGTGAGTGCAGAGTAGTGAGTGCAGAGTAGTGAGTCGTAGTAGTGAGTAGTGAGTGCAGAGTAGTGAGTAGTGAGTGCAGAGTAGTGAGTAGTGAGTACAGAGTAGTGAGTGCAGAGTAGTGAGTGCAGAGTAGTGAGTGCAGAGTAGTGAGTAGTGAGTGCAGAGTAGTGAGTAGTGAGTGCAGAGTAGTGAGTAGTGAGTGCAGAGTAGTGAGTAGTGAGTGCAGAGTAGTGAGTGCAGAGTAGTGAGTGCAGAGTGAGTGTGCAGAGTGAGTGTGCAGAGTGAGTGTGCAGAGTGAGTTTGCAGAGTGAGTGTGCAGAGTAGTGAGTGCAGAGTGAGTGTGCAGAGTAGTGAGTGTGCAGAGTAGTGAGTGCAGAGTAGTGAGTGCAGAGTAGTGAGTGCAGAGTAGTGAGTGCAGAGTAGTGAGTGCCGAGTAGTGAGTAGTGAGTGCAGAGTAGTGAGTGCGTAGTGAGTAGTGAGTGCAGAGTGTGAGTGCAGAGTAGTGAGTGCAGAGTAGTGAGTGCAGAGTAGTGAGTGCAGAGTAGTGAGTGCAGAGTAGTGAGCGTGCAGGGAGCGTGCAGGGTGAGCAGTGTGTCAGCGTGCAGGGTGAACAGTGTGTGAGCGTGCAGGGTGAACAGTGTGCGAGCGTGCAGGGTGAACAGTGTGTGAGAGTGCAGGGTGAACAGTGTGTGAGCGTGCAGGGTGAACAGTGAGTGAGCATGCAGGGTGAACAGTGTGCGAGTGTGCAGGGTGAACAGTGTGCGAGTGTGCAGGGTGAACAATTCCAATCCAAACCACATAATTCTATTACACACCACATGCATACACTCCATAACACATGGCTTAAAGACATTGCCATTTACAATGCCATTAGCTCTAACTCAAATAAATCAGTTTGCAGAGTGAGTGTGCAGAGTGAGTGTGTGCAGAGTAGTGAGTAGTGAGTGCGTAGTGAGTAGTGAGTGCAGAGTAGTGAGTAGTGAGTGCAGAGTAGTGAGTAGTGAGTGCGTAGTGAGTAGTGAGTGCAGAGAAGTGAGTGCAGAGTAGTGAGTGCAGAGTAGTAGTGCAGAGTAGTGAGTGCAGAGTAGTAGTGCAGAGTAGTAGTGCCGAGTAGTTAGTGCAGAGTAGTGAGTGCAGAGTAGTGAGTGCAGAGTAGTGAGTGCAGAGCAGTGAGTGCAGAGTAGTAGTGCAGAGTCGTGAGTGCAGGGTAGTAGTGCAGAGTAGTGAGTGCAGAGTAGTGAGTGCAGAGTGAGTGTGCAGAGTAGTGAGTAGTGAGTGCAAAGTAGTGAGTAGTGAGTGCAGAGTGTGAGTGCAGAGTAGTGAGTGCAGAGTAGTGAGTGCAGAGTAGTGAGTGCAGAGTAGTGAGTGCAGAGTAGTGAGTGCAGAGTAGTGAGTAGTGTGTGCAAAGTAGTGAGTAGTGAGTGCAGAGTGTGAGTGCAGAGTAGTGAGTGCAGAGTAGTAGTGCAGAGTAGTGAGTGCAGAGTAGTGAGTGCAGGGTAGTGAGTGCAGAGTGAGTGTTCAGAGTGAGTGTGCAGAGTAGTGAGTGCAAAGTAGTGAGTAGTGAGTGCAGAGTGTGAGTGCAGAGTAGTGAGTGCAGAGTAGTGAGTGCAGAGTAGTGAGTAGTGTGTGCAAAGTAGTGAGTAGTGAGTGCAGAGTGTGAGTGCAGAGTAGTGAGTGCAGAGTAGTAGTGCAGAGTAGTGAGTGCAGAGTAGTGAGTGCAGAGTAGTGAGTGCAGAGTAGTGAGTGCAGAGTAGTGAGTAGTGTGTGCAAAGTAGTGAGTAGTGAGTGCAGAGTGTGAGTGCAGAGTAGTGAGTGCAGAGTAGTGAGTGCAGAGTAGTGAGTGCAGAGTAGTAGTGCAGAGTCGTTAGTGCAGGGTAGTAGTGCAGAGTAGTGAGTGCAGAGTGAGTGTGCAGAGTAGTGAGTAGTGAGTGCAAAGTAGTGAGTAGTGAGTGCAGAGTGTGAGTGCAGAGTAGTGAGTGCAGAGTAGTGAGTGCAGAGTAGTGAGTGCAGAGTGTGAGTGCAGAGTAGTGAGTGCAGAGTAGTAGTGCAGAGTAGTGATTGCAGAGTAGTGAGTGCAGAGTAGTGAGTGCAGAGTGAGTGTTCAGAGTGCAGAGTAGTGAGTGCAGAGTGAGTGTGCAGAGTAGTGAGTAGTGAGTGCAGAGTGAATGTGCACAGTAGTGAGTAGTGAGTGCAGAGTGAGTGTGCAGAGTAGTGAGTAGTGAGTGCAGAGTGAGTGTGCAGAGTAGTGAGTAGTGAGTGCAGAGTAGTGAGTAGTGAGTGAAGAGTAGTGAGTAGTGAGTGCAGAGTAGTGAGTGCAGAGTAGTGAGTGCAGAGTAGTGAGTGTAGAGTAGTGAGTGCAGAGTAGTGAGTCATAGTAGTGAGTAGTGAGTGCAGAGTAGTGAGTGCAGAGTGAGTGTGCAGAGTAGTGAGTAGTGAGTGCAAAGTAGTGAGTAGTGAGTGCAGAGTGTGAGTGCAGAGTAGTGAGTGCAGAGTAGTGAGTGCAGAGTAGTGAGTGCAGAGTAGTGAGTGCAGAGTAGTGAGTAGTGTGTGCAAAGTAGTGAGTAGTGAGTGCAGAGTGTGAGTGCAGAGTAGTGAGTGCAGAGTAGTGAGTGCAGAGTGAGTGTTCAGAGTGCAGAGTAGTGAGTGCAGAGTGAGTGTGCAGAGTAGTGAGTAGTGAGTGCAGAGTGAGTGTGCAGAGTAGTGAGTAGTGAGTGCAGTGAGTGTGCAGAGTAGTGAGTAGTGAGTGCAGAGTAGTGAGTAGTGAGTGCAGAGTAGTGAGTAGTGAGTGAAGAGTAGTGAGTGCAGAGTAGTGAGTGCAGAGTAGTGAGTGCAGAGTAGTGAGTGCAGAGTAGTGAGTCGTAGTAGTGAGTAGTGAGTGCAGAGTAGTGAGTAGTGAGTGCAGAGTAGTGAGTAGTGAGTACAGAGTAGTGAGTGCAGAGTAGTGAGTGCAGAGTAGTGAGTAGTGAGTGCAGAGTAGTGAGTAGTGAGTGAAGAGTAGTGAGTGCAGAGTAGTGAGTGCAGAGTAGTGAGTGCAGAGTAGTGAGTGCAGAGTAGTGAGTCGTAGTAGTGAGTAGTGAGTGCAGAGTAGTGAGTAGTGAGTGCAGAGTAGTGAGTAGTGAGTACAGAGTAGTGAGTGCAGAGTAGTGAGTGCAGAGTAGTGAGTAGTGACTGCAGAGTAGTGAGTAGTGAGTGCAGGGTAGTGAGTAGTGAGTGCAGAGTAGTGAGTAGTGAGTGCAGAGTAGTGAGTGCAGAGTAGTGAGTGCAGAGTGAGTGTGCAGAGTGAGTGTGCAGAGTGAGTGTGCAGAGTGAGTGTGCAGAGTAGTGAGTGCAGAGTGAGTGTGCAGAGTAGTGAGTGCAGAGTAGTGAGTGCAGAGTAGTGAATGCAGAGTAGTGAGCGCCGAGTAGTGAGTAGTGAGTGCAGAGTAGTGAGTGCATAGTGAGTAGTGAGTGCAGAGTGTGAGTGCAGAGTAGTGAGTGCAGAGTAGTGAGTGCAGAGTAGTGAGTGCAGAGTAGTGAGTGCAGAGTAGTGAGTGTGCAGGGAGCGTGCAGGGTGAGCAGTGTGTCAGCGTGCAGGTTGAACAGTGTGTGAGCGTGGAGGGTAACCAGTGTGCGAGCGTGCAGGGTGAACAGTGTGTGAGCGTGCAGGGTGAACAATTCCAATCCAAACCACATAATTTTATTACACACCACATGCATACACTCCATAACACATGGCTAAAAGACATTGCCATTTACAATGCCATTAGCTCTAACTCAAATAAATCAGTTTGCAGAGTGAGTGTGCAGAGTGAGTGTGTGCAGAGTAGTGAGTAGTGAGTGCGTAGTGAGTAGTGAGTGCAGAGTAGTGAGTAGTGAGTGCAGAGTAGTGAGTAGTGAGTGCGTAGTGAGTAGTGAGTGCAGAGAAGTGAGTGCAGAGTAGTGAGTGCAGAGTAGTAGTGCAGAGTAGTGAGTGCAGAGTAGTAGTGCAGAGAAGTGAGTGCAGAGAAGTGAGTGCAGAGAAGTGAGTGCAGAGTAGTGAGTGCAGAGTAGTGAGTGCAGAGTAGTGAGTAGTGAGTGCAGAGTAGTGAGTAGTGAGTGCAGAGTGAGTGTGCAGAGTAGTGAGTGCAGAGTAGTGAGTGCAGAGTAGTGAGTAGTGAGTGCAGAGTAGTGAGTAGTGAGTGCAGAGTAGTGAGTAGTGAGTGCAGAGTAGTGAGTGCAGAGTAGTGAGTGCAGAGTAGTGATTGCAGAGTAGTGAGTGCAGAGTGCAGAGTAGTGAGTGCAGAGTGCAGAGTGCAGAGTAGTGAGTGCAGAGTGAGTTTCCAGCGTGCAGAGTAGTGAGTGCAGAGTGCAGAGTGCAAAGTAGTGAGTGCAGAGTGAGTTTCCAGAGTGCAGAGTAGTGAGTGCAGAGTGCAGAGTGCAGAGTAGTGAGTGCAGAGTGAGTTTCCAGAGTGCAGAGTAGTGAGTGCTGAGTGCAGAGTGCATAGTAGTGAGTGCAGAGTTAGTTTCCAGAGTGCAGAGTAGTGAGTGCCGGATGCAGAGTAGTGAGTGCAGAGTGCAGAGCAGTGAGTGCAGAGTGCAGAGTAGTGAGTGCAGAGTAGTGAGTGCAGAGTAGTGAGTGCAGAGAAGTGAGTAGTGAGTGCAGAGTGAGTGTGCAGAGTAGTGAGTAGTGAGTGCAGAGTAGTGAGTGCAGAGTAGTGAGAAGTGAGTGCAGAGTAGTGAGTGCAGAGTAGTGAGTGCAGAGTAGTGAGTGCAGAGTAGAGAGTGCAGAGAAGTGAGTGCAGAGTAGTGAGTGCAGAGTAGTGAGTGCAGAGTAGTGAGTGCAGAGTGAGTGTGTAGAGTAGTGAGTAGTGAGAGCAGAGTAGTGAGTGCAGAGTAGTGAGTAGTGAGTGCAGAGTAGTGAGTGTAGAGTAGTGAGTGTAGAGTAGTGAGTGCAGAGAAGTGAGTGCAGAGTAGTGAGTGCAGAGTAGTGAGTGCAGAGTAGTGAGTAGTGAGTGCAGAGTGAGTGTGCAGAGTAGTGAGTAGTGAGTGCAGAGTAGTGAGTGCAGAGTAGTGAGTAGTGAGTGCAGAGTGAGTGTGCAGAGTAGTGAGTAGTGAGTGCAGAGTAGTGAGTGCAGAGTAGTGAGTGCAGAGTAGTGAGTGCAGAGTAGTGAGTGCAGAGTGAGTGTGCAGAGTAGTGAGTGCAGAGTAGTGAGTGCAGAGTAGTGAGTGCAGAGTAATGAGTGCAGAGTAGTGAGTAGTGAGTGCAGAGTAGTGAGTGCAGAGTAGTGAGTGCAGAGTAGTGAGTGCAGAGTAGTGAGTGCAGAGTAGTGAGTGCAGAGAAGTGAGTGCAGAGTAGTGAGTGCAGAGTAGTGAGTGCAGAGTAGTGAGTAGTGAGTGCAGAGTAGTGAGTGCAGAGTAGTGAGTAGTGAGTGCAGAGTAGTGAGTGCAGAGTAGTGAGTGCAGAGTAGTGAGTGCAGAGTTGTTAGACGGGGACCCTGAGGGTCGGCCGGATACCGAGGGAGAGATCCCCGAGGGGGACCGTCTCCGGCGATCGTACAGACAAGTACCCTCCCTCCCCACAAACAGGCACCACACCAAGTCGAGTTCAAGGCTTTATATAAGGTTCTTAAGGCAAGGATATCAGCGATACAGGAGATCTTGGACCCGGGGGTCCTCTCACTTCTTGTCTCTGTAGGGAAAGGGGGTAGCGGGACAGTCTTGGTACCGGATCGGTACAGGTAGTGGTAACAGGCGAGCTCACAATCCTCGAGCTGGAGTGTCTGTGGATCGGGCCGCGGCAGCGCCAGCAGGCCAAGGTGATAGTCTCTTAAAGCAGAGGGCCGCGGCAGCGCCAGCAGGCCAAGACGATGGTTTCACGAGGCAGGGGCCGCGGCAGCGCCAGCAGGCCAAGACGATGGTTTCACGAGGCAGGGGCCGCGGCAGCGCCAGCAGGCCAAGACGATGGTTTCACGAGGCAGGGGCCGCGGCAGCGCCAGCAGGCCAAGACGATGGTTTCACGAGGCAGGGGCCGCGGCAGCGCCAGCAGGCCAAGACGATGGTTTCACGAGGCAGGGGCCGCGGCAGCGCCAGCAGGCCAAGACGATGGTTTCACGAGGCAGGGGCCGCGGCAGCGCTAGCAGGCCAAGACGATGGTTTCACGAGGCAGGGGCCGCGGCAGCGCCAGCAGGCCAAGACGATGGTTTCACGAGGCAGAGGGCCGCGGCAGCGCCAGCAGGCCAAGTCACGGATGAGTTCTTCTCGGGTCTCTCGACTCCAGGATACAACTGCCTTCCTGGTCTGGTCCTGCCCCAGTTATAGGTCTGGTCCCCTTTGATGTCCGGACCCTCGCGCCTGGGGGGCCGGGAGGTCCGGGATGAGGGAGTCCAGACACCCAGCATGGGGGTGGAGCCAGCGCCCAGGCGGCCGGGGGTGATCGACACCTGGCGGAGGAGAGCCGTTGACGATTCCTTTCTCCCATTGACTCGCCAAGTGGTCACTCTGCCTCCCGGGGGGAGGTTGGTGCCTCGATGTCGGGCCCGGCGGGGCCCGGGGTGAGGGTCGAGTTGAGGCCACGCGGCCTCGTGCTGTAGTGGTCCAAGATGGCGGCTGGGCCGAGGCCGTGGTGTGGATGGTGACCCGGGCCAGCTGGGTTCGGAGCTGGTGTCTTGTGGGTGCGGAATTGCAGTGTACTTCGGGTGGTCGGCGGGGACTCTGGCTGGGGGATGCAGGGGGAGCCAGGGTCCAGGTCCCATTGCGGGGAGGGGGCAGCCCGACCATGCGGCCTGTCCAACATGCGTCCCCCCCAGCTGAAGGCGGGGAGAGTCAGCCATCTTCCTGGGGACTCTCCTCGCTGAGGCGGAAAAAGCGTGACAGGCCGTCGGCGTTGGCGTGGTCCTGGCCTGGACGATGTTCCACCGTGAAGTCCATCCCCTGCAGGGAGATGGACCAGCGCAACAGCTTCGGGTTCTCCCCCCGCATTTGCATCAGCCATTGCAGGGGTCGGTGGTCTGTTTGCACCCGGAAGTGGGTGCCGAAGAGGTATGGCCGGAGCTTCTTGAGTGCCCAGACTACGGCGAAGGCCTCCCTCTCAATGGTACTCCAGCGCTGTTCTCGGGGCAAGAGGCGTCTGCTGATGAAGACCACCGGATGGTCGACCCCTTCGGCGTTGAGTTGGGAGAGGACGGCCCCCACACCATGATCGGAGGCGTCCGTTTGCACAAGGAATTCCCGGCTGTAGTCGGGAGCCTGGAGCACGGGGGCCGTGCACATGGCGGTCTTTAGCTTCTCGAAGGCTGATTGGCAGTCCGGGGTCCAGTTGACGGTTTTGGGGCTCTTTTTGGAGGTGAGCTCTGTGAGGGGCCCCACGATGCTGCCATAGTCCTTCACGAACCGCCGGTAGTATCCGGTGAGCCCCAGGAAGGCCCGGACCTCCGTTTGGCTCGTCGGGGGTTGCCAGGCCTGGATGGCAGCAATCTTGAGTTGGAGAGGGGCCACCAGCCCGCTTCCCACTTGGTGTCCCAGGTAGGTCACGGACCCTTGGCCAACTTGGCACTTGCTGGCCTTGATGGTGAGCCCTGCTTGCTGGAGGGCGTGTAGAACCTCCCGCAGGTGGCGGAGGTGGTCGGTCCACTGGTGGCTGTACACAGCAATGTCGTCCAGGTAGGCGGCGCTGAAGTCTTCCAGGCCCGCCAGTACCTGGTTTACCAGCCGTTGGAACGTTGCCGGGGCGTTTTTCATGCCGAAGGGCATGACTTTAAAGTGGTAGTGCCCGTCTGGGGTAGAGAAGGCGGATCGTTCTTGGGCCCTAGGGGTGAGGCCGATCTGCCAGTAGCCCGCTGTTAGGTCGAAGATGCTCAGGTAGCGGGCGGCCCCCATCCGGTCAATTAGCTCGTCTGCCCGGGGGATGGGATGAGCGTCGGTCCGGGTAACTGCATTCAGCCCTCGATAGTCCACGCAGAACCGGAGCTCAGGGGCAACGCCCGGGGCAGCTGCCTTGGGAACCAGGACGACTGGGCTCGCCCAGGGACTGTCTGAGGGTTCGATCACTCCTAGGGTCAGCATCTTGGACACCTCGGTCTGGATGCAGGCTCGTACCCGGTCTGGTACGCGGTATGCCCGGTGTCGAATAGGAGGGCTGTCCCCGGTGTCCACATCGTGGAGGCACCAGGGGGTGACTCCGGGGGTGAGGGAGAACAGGGAGGCGAACTGCCTCAGGAGCGTGTGGCAGTCTTGGCGTTGCTCCGGGGACAGGGCCTCGGAGAGCTGGACCCCTTCCACCGAGCCATCCTGCTCGAGGGCCCTCAGTAAGTCCGGAAGGGGTTCGGAGTCTTCTTCTGTCCCAGTATCGGTAGCCATCAGGAGGCTGAGTTCGGATCGCACAAAATGGGGTTTGAGCCTGTTGGCATGGAGGACCCGTAGGGGGTTCCGGGCAGTCTCCATGTCGATTAAATAGGTGACGGGCCCCTTGCGTTCGATTACCTTGAAGGGCCCGGACCATCTGTCTTGGAGGGCACAGGGCTCAACCGGGGACATCACCCAGACCTGTTGTCCAGGTTCGAACTCAATGGAGGACGTGTGCTGATCGTACCACCTCTTCATGTCCTCCTGACTGGCCTCGAGGTTGGCTTTGGCGGTGTCTCGGAACCGCCGGGTCTGGTTGCGGAGAGCCAGGAGATATCGGTAGATGTCCGGGGGAGTTTTCTGGGGAGGCTGCTCCCAACCTTCCTTGACTAGGCTGAGGGGGCCCCGGACGGGGTGCCCGTACAGTAGTTCAAAGGGGCTGAAGCCGAGGGACTTCTGCGGGACCTCCCGATAGGCAAACAGGAGGCATGGAAGCAGTACGTCCCACTGGCGTCGAAGGGGTTCTTCTAGACCCATAATCATCCCCTTGAGGGTGCGGTTGAATCTCTCGACCAGTCCGTTTCCTTGCGGGTGATAGGGGGTCGTGAATTTGTAGGTGACCCCGCATTGCTGCCAGAGGGACTTCATATATCTGGAGATAAAGTTCGTGCCCCTGTCACTGACGACCTCCCGGGGGAACCCCACCCGGGAGAAGATCCCCATCAGGGCCCGGCCCACCACGGGGGCCGTCACAGTCCGAAGGGGGATGGCTTCGGGATAGCGGGTGGCGTGGTCTACCAGGACCAGGATGAACCGGTGTCCTTGGGCTGTTCGAGGGTCGAGGGGCCCCACAATGTCTATTCCCACTCGTTCAAACGGGGTGGTGACGACAGGAAAGGGTTGTAATGGTGCTTTGATTTTTCGGCCACTTTTCCCGCTGGCCTGGCAGGTGGGGCAGGCCTTGCAGTGGTTGGTGACATCCTTCCGCATGTGGGGCCAGAAAAAATGGGTCACCAGGCGGTCGTAGGTTTTATCCTGCCCCAGGTGTCCGGCAAGGGGGACATCGTGGGCTAAGTTCAGGAGGAAGTCTCGGAAGCGAAGGGGCACCACCAGCACCCGACTGGCCCCTAGTTCTGCAACTTTCTGCTCGCTGTAGAGCAGGTCTTGGTCCCAGTAGATCCAGTGGGCCCCCGAGGTATCCCCGGCGCTCTGGGCCAGGGCTTGCTGCCGGAGTCCTTCGAGAGAGGGACAGGTTTTCTGTTCGGCCCGGAATTGTTCCTGCGTGGGGCCTCCCTCCTGCCGCCATTGTGCCAGGTCAGGGACGTCCCGAAGCTGGTCGGATCCTTCTTCGGTTTGGGTCAATGGACTGGCTTCTGGGGCGGCCTCCTCGGGGATGAGCGCGGGAGGAGGTTCTGGCCACTCGGGTTCTTCTGGGCTGGGGACCGCGCGGGCGGTCATGGACCGGGTCGTGACGCAGACCCATTCAGGGAGGCCAAGCATCCCCAGGTGCTCCCTCCGTTCGACAGCTGCCCAGGGAGAGCTTTCCAGGTCGTTTCCTAGGAGGCAGTCCACGGGGGCATCATCGCGGACAGTTACTTTTAACATCCCTGTTACTCCCCCCCACTCGAAGGGGACGCAGGCCATGTGGCATAGGCTTTCGGAATTGTCGGCTGATCGGACAGGGCAAAGAATGTTCGGCAAGATTTGGTCCGGAGTGACGAGGTGGCGTCGGACCGCCGTTACACTGGCCCCGGTGTCGCGGAGGGCTTCCGCCCGGCGGCCATTAATGTTGACCCATTGACCGTACTTCTGGGTGTTGGCGGGAAGGGGGGCCCGCGGAATCATGTCTCTCTCCCCTAAGCAGACCAGTGCCATGGCGGCGGGTGCCCCTTCAGAGGGATCGGTCTCGTACTCTTCCTGGTCTTCCGGGATTAGTTCTTCCCCTAGGGCCGCCGCTGCAACTTGGCGGGGGGTAGTGTTCGGGTTCTTTGGGCAATTGGGATCACTGGCGTAGTGGCCGGGTCGCTGGCACCTGTGGCACGTAATGTTGGCCCGGAAACCGGCCCGGACGGCAGGGCTTCCTCGGCCAACCGGGGTCGAGGGGTTTCTGGGGGGTGACGAGGGGCCGGGGTCTCTCCCCCGACCCTGACTTCCTCCTCCCCCTCGGGGGCGATACGGTCTGGATAATTCGCTGGGTGCGTTCCTGCCAACTCGGGTGCTTTCCCACCGGTCGGCTTCGACGGCTAGTTGTCGAGGGTCGGTTAGCTTACTGTCCAGGAGGTGTTGCCGGAGCTCCACGAAGCAGTTGTTCGACAGGTGCTCCCATACGATAAGGTCAAAGAGTTGTTCGTAGGTGGTTACTTTGTTGCCCTTGATCCACCCCTCAAAGGCTCGGCTAAAAAAGTTCACGTACTCCACCCAAGTTGTACCCGGAATCCGTTTGCAGTCGCGGAACCGTTGGCGGTACATCTCCGGTGTGAGCCCGTATCGAGTGAGGAGGGCGGCCTTCATGTGGTCGTAGGAGGTCATCAGCTGGTCCGGGAGTTGTAGCAGGGCGTCCCGCCCTTCGTTGACAAACCTCCCCCATAAACCGGCCCCCCAATCGCTTCGGGGAATCCGGTGGGAGGTCATTGCCACCTCATAGGCTTTAAACCACTGCTGTATATCATCGTTCTTGTGGTATTCCCGGATGACATCTTTGGGGATGTGAACCTTGGGTTCGGTCGAGGCAGACGGGGTCGGTCGTTCGGGGAGCCCGAGGTCTTTATTCTGTTTCTGGACCTCCAGTGCTTTGAGATTGCGCTCATGTTCGTACTCTAGTCTCTTTTCCTCTAGCTCCCTCTGTCTTTGCTTGTCTTCCCGCTCTTCCCTGAGCCGTAAGTGTTCCAGGGTTATTTTTTGTTCTGCCAGCTTGAGTTCCCCATCCAAGCGAAGTCGGGCAAGTTCTAATTCGTGGAGTCTGGTTTTTTCTCTTTCTCGGATCTCTTCCAGGGAGAGATCCGTTCTTTCTTTAGTTGGTGCGGGGCTCGTCTCGGTTGTTTGTGTTCGGGGTACGGCCGTACCCGTTTCCGCCCAAGCTTCTAGGGCTCGTTTGAAGTCTTCCTTTGTGCTAAGACCTGTGGTTGGAAGTCCAAGTTCTATGCAATATTGCTTCAGTTCCCGGTGGTTGTAGTCTTCCAATTTTTCCATCTGAAATTTCTCCGTTGTTCCGCTCTCTATTGACATGGTTGTTGTGTGTGGTGGGGCGAGTGACTTTCTGTACGATTATGCGTAGGTTCGGATCCCGTCGCTGGCCACCAATGTTAGACGGGGACCCTGAGGGTCGGCCGGATACCGAGGGAGAGATCCCCGAGGGGGACCGTCTCCGGCGATCGTACAGACAAGTACCCTCCCTCCCCACAAACAGGCACCACACCAAGTCGAGTTCAAGGCTTTATATAAGGTTCTTAAGGCAAGGATATCAGCGATACAGGAGATCTTGGACCCGGGGGTCCTCTCACTTCTAGTCTCTGTAGGGAAAGGGGGTAGCGGGACAGTCTTGGTACCGGATCGGTACAGGTAGTGGTAACAGGCGAGCTCACAATCCTCGAGCTGGAGTGTCTGTGGATCGGGCCGCGGCAGCGCCAGCAGGCCAAGGTGATAGTCTCTTAAAGCAGAGGGCCGCGGCAGCGCCAGCAGGCCAAGACGATGGTTTCACGAGGCAGGGGCCGCGGCAGCGCCAGCAGGCCAAGACGATGGTTTCACGAGGCAGGGGCCGCGGCAGCGCCAGCAGGCCAAGATGATGGTTTCACGAGGCAGGGGCCGCGGCAGCGCCAGCAGGCCAAGACGATGGTTTCACGAGGCAGGGGCCGCGGCAGCGCCAGCAGGCCAAGACGATGGTTTCACGAGGCAGGGGCCGCGGCAGCGCCAGCAGGCCAAGACGATGGTTTCACGAGGCAGGGGCCGCGGCAGCGCCAGCAGGCCAAGACGATGGTTTCACGAGGCAGGGGCCGCGGCAGCGCCAGCAGGCCAAGACGATGGTTTCACGAGGCAGAGGGCCGCGGCAGCGCCAGCAGGCCAAGTCACGGATGAGTTCTTCTCGGGTCTCTCGACTCCAGGATACAACTGCCTTCCTGGTCTGGTCCTGCCCCAGTTATAGGTCTGGTCCCCTTTGATGTCCGGACCCTCGCGCCTGGGGGGCCGGGAGGTCCGGGATGAGGGAGTCCAGACACCCAGCATGGGGGTGGAGCCAGCGCCCAGGCGGCCGGGGGTGATCGACACCTGGCGGAGGAGAGCCGTTGACGATTCCTTTCTCCCATTGACTCGCCAAGTGGTCACTCTGCCTCCCGGGGGGAGGTTGGTGCCTCGATGTCGGGCCCGGCGGGGCCCGGGGTGAGGGTCGAGTTGAGGCACCGCGGCCTCGTGCTGTAGTGGTCCAAGATGGCGGCTGGGCCGAGGCCGTGGTGTGGATGGTGACCCGGGCCAGCTGGGTTCGGAGCTGGTGTCTTGTGGGTGCGGAATTGCAGTGTACTTCGGGTGGTCGGCGGGGACTCTGGCTGGGGGATGCAGGGGGAGCCAGGGTCCAGGTCCCATTGCGGGGAGGGGGCAGCCCGACCATGCGGCCTGTCCAACAAGAGTAGTGAGTATTGAGTGCAGAGTGAGTGTGCAGAGTAGTGAGTGCAGAGTAGTGAGTGCAGAGTAGTGAGTGCAGAGTAGTGAGTGCAGAGTAATGAGTGAGTGCAGAGTAGTGAGTGCAGAGTAGTGAGTGCAGAGTAGTGGGTGCAGAGTAGTGAGTGCAGAGTAGTGAGTAGTGAGTGCAGAGTAGTGAGTGCAGAGTAGTGAGTGCAGAGTAGTGAGTGCAGAGTATTGAGTGCAGAGTAGTGAGTGCAGAGTAGTGAGTAGTGAGTGCAGACTAGTGAGTGCAGAGTAGTGAGTGCAGAGTAGTGAGTGCAGAGTAGTGAGTGCAGAGAAGTGAGTGCAGAGAAGTGAGTGCAGAGTGGTGAGTGCAGAGTAGTGAGTGCAGAGTAGTGAGTGCAGAGTGAGTGTGCAGAGTGAGTGTGCAGAGTGAGTGTGCAGAGTGAGTGTGTGCAGAGTGAGTGTGTGCAGAGTAGTGAGTAGTGAGTGCAGAGTAGTGAGTAGTGAGTGCAGAGTAGTGCGTGCAGAGTAGTGAGTGCAGAGTAGTGAGTGCAGAGTGAGTGTGCAGAGTAGTGAGTGTAGAGTAGTGAGTGCAGAGTGAGTGTGCAGAGTGAGTGTGTGCAGAGTAGTGAGTAGTAAGTGCGTAGTGAGTAGTGAGTGCAGAGTAGTGAGTAGTGAGTGCAGAGTAGTGAGTAGTGAGTGCGTAGTGAGTAGTGAGTTCAGAGAAGTGAGTGCAGAGTAGTGAGTGCAGAGTAGTAGTGCAGAGTAGTGAGTGCAGAGTAGTAGTGCAGAGTCGTTAGTGCAGGGTAGTAGTGCAGAGTAGTGAGTGCAGAGTGAGTGTGCAGAGTAGTGAGTAGTGAGTGCAAAGTAGTGAGTAGTGAGTGCAGAGTGTGAGTGCAGAGTAGTGAGTGCAGAGTAGTGAGTGCAGAGTAGTGAGTGCAGAGTAGTGAGTGCAGAGTAGTGAGTGCAGAGTAGTGAGTGCAGAGTAGTAGTGCAGAGTCGTTAGTGCAGGGTAGTAGTGCAGAGTAGTGAGTGCAGAGTGAGTGTGCAGAGTAGTGAGTAGTGAGTGCAAAGTAGTGAGTAGTGAGTGCAGAGTGTGAGTGCAGAGTAGTGAGTGCAGAGTAGTGAGTGCAGAGTAGTGAGTGCAGAGTAGTGAGTGCTGAGTAGTGAGTGCAGAGTAGTGAGTGCAGAGTAGTGAGTAGTGTGTGCAAAGTAGTGAGTAGTGTGTGCAAAGTAGTGAGTAGTGAGTGCAGAGTGTGAGTGCAGAGTAGTGAGTGCAGAGTAGTAGTGCAGAGTAGTGATTGCAGAGTAGTGAGTGCAGAGTAGTGAGTGCAGAGTGAGTGTTCAGAGTGCAGAGTAGTGAGTGCAGAGTGAGTGTGCAGAGTAGTGAGTAGTGAGTGCAGAGTGAGTGTGCAGAGTAGTGAGTAGTGAGTGCAGAGTGAGTGTGCAGAGTAGTGAGTAGTGAGTGCAGAGTGAGTGTGCAGAGTAGTGAGTAGTGAGTGCAGAGTAGTGAGTAGTGAGTGCAGAGTAGTGAGTAGTGAGTGAAGAGTAGTGAGTAGTGAGTGCAGAGTAGTGAGTGCAGAGGAGTGAGTGCAGAGTAGTGAGTGCAGAGTAGTGAGTGCAGAGTAGTGAGTCGTAGTAGTGAGTAGTGAGTGCAGAGTAGTGAGTAGTGAGTGCAGAGTAGTGAGTAGTGAGTACAGAGTAGTGAGTGCAGAGTAGTGAGTGCAGAGTAGTGAGTGCAGAGTAGTGAGTAGTGAGTGCAGAGTAGTGAGTAGTGAGTGCAGAGTAGTGAGTAGTGAGTGCAGAGTAGTGAGTAGTGAGTGCAGAGTAGTGAGTGCAGAGTAGTGAGTGCAGAGTGAGTGTGCAGAGTGAGTGTGCAGAGTGAGTGTGCAGAGTAGTGAGTGCAGAGTAGTGAGTGCAGAGTAGTGAGTGCAGAGTAGTGAGTGCCGAGTAGTGAGTAGTGAGTGCAGAGTAGTGAGTGCGTAGTGAGTAGTGAGTGCAGAGTGTGAGTGCAGAGTAGTGAGTGCAGAGTAGTGAGTGCAGAGTAGTGAGTGCAGAGTAGTGAGCGTGCAGGGAGCGTGCAGGGTGAGCAGTGTGTCAGCGTGCAGGGTGAACAGTGTGTGAGCGTGCAGGGTGAACAGTGTGCGAGCGTGCAGGGTGAACAGTGTGTGAGAGTGCAGGGTGAACAGTGTGTGAGCGTGCAGGGTGAACAGTGAGTGAGCGTGCAATCCAAACCACATAATTCTATTACACACCACATGCATACACTCCATAACACATGGCTTAAAGACATTGCCATTTACAATGCCATTAGCTCTAACTCAAATAAATCAGTTTGCAGAGTGAGTGTGCAGAGTGAGTGTGTGCAGAGTAGTGAGTAGTGAGTGTGTAGTGAGTAGTGAGTGCAGAGTAGTGAGTAGTGAGTGCAGAGTAGTGAGTAGTGAGTGCGTAGTGAGTAGTGAGTGCAGAGAAGTGAGTGCAGAGTAGTGAGTGCAGAGTAGTAGTGCAGAGTAGTGAGTGCAGAGTAGTAGTGCAGAGTAGTAGTGCCGAGTAGTTAGTGCAGAGTAGTGAGTGCAGAGTAGTGAGTGCAGAGTAGTGAGTGCAGAGTAGTGAGTGCAGAGTAGTAGTGCAGAGTCGTGAGTGCAGGGTAGTAGTGCAGAGTAGTGAGTGCAGAGTAGTGAGTGCAGAGTGAGTGTGCAGAGTAGTGAGTAGTGAGTGCAAAGTAGTGAGTAGTGAGTGCAGAGTGTGAGTGCGGAGTAGTGAGTGCAGAGTAGTGAGTGCAGAGTAGTGAGTGCAGAGTAGTGAGTGCAGAGTAGTGAGTGCAGAGTAGTGAGTAGTGTGTGCAAAGTAGTGAGTAGTGAGTGCAGAGTGTGAGTGCAGAGTAGTGAGTGCAGAGTAGTAGTGCAGAGTAGTGAGTGCAGAGTAGTGAGTGCAGAGTAGTGAGTGCAGAGTGAGTGTTCAGAGTGAGTGTGCAGAGTAGTGAGTGCAAAGTAGTGAGTAGTGAGTGCAGAGTGTGAGTGCAGAGTAGTGAGTGCAGAGTAGTGAGTGCAGAGTAGTGAGTGCAGAGTAGTGAGTGCAGAGTAGTGAGTAGTGTGTGCAAAGTAGTGAGTAGTGAGTGCAGAGTGTGAGTGCAGAGTAGTGAGTGCAGAGTAGTAGTGCAGAGTAGTGAGTGCAGAGTAGTGAGTGCAAAGTAGTGAGTGCAGAGTAGTGAGTGCAGAGTAGTGAGTAGTGTGTGCAAAGTAGTGAGTAGTGAGTGCAGAGTGTGAGTGCAGAGTAGTGAGTGCAGAGTAGTGAGTGCAGAGTAGTGAGTGCAGAGTAGTGAGTGCAGAGTAGTGAGTGCAGAGTAGTAGTGCAGAGTCGTTAGTGCAGGGTAGTAGTGCAGAGTAGTGAGTGCAGAGTGAGTGTGCAGAGTAGTGAGTGCAAAGTAGTGAGTAGTGAGTGCAGAGTGTGAGTGCAGAGTAGTGAGTGCAGAGTAGTGAGTGCAGAGTAGTGAGTGCAGAGTGTGAGTGCAGAGTAGTGAGTGCAGAGTAGTAGTGCAGAGTAGTGATTGCAGAGTAGTGAGTGCAGAGTAGTGAGTGCAGAGTGAGTGTTCAGAGTGCAGAGTAGTGAGTGCAGAGTGAGTGTGCAGAGTAGTGAGTAGTGAGTGCAGAGTGAATGTGCAGAGTAGTGAGTAGTGAGTGCAGAGTGAGTGTGCAGAGTAGTGAGTAGTGAGTGCAGAGTGAGTGTGCAGAGTAGTGAGTAGTGAGTGCAGAGTAGTGAGTAGTGAGTGAAGAGTAGTGAGTAGTGAGTGCAGAGTAGTGAGTGCAGAGTAGTGAGTGCAGAGTAGTGAGTGTAGAGTAGTGAGTGCAGAGTAGTGAGTCGTAGTAGTGAGTAGTGAGTGCAGAGTAGTGAGTAGTGAGTGCAGAGTAGTGAGTAGTGAGTGCAGAGTAGTGAGTGCAGAGTAGTGAGTGCAGAGTAGTGAGTAGTGAGTGCAGAGTAGTGAGTAGTGAGTGCAGAGTAGTGAGTAGTGAGTGCAGAGTAGTGAGTAGTGAGTGCAGAGTAGTGAGTGCAGAGTAGTGAGTGCAGAGTAGTGAGTGCAGAGTGAGTGTGCAGAGTGAGTGTGCAGAGTGAGTGTGCAGAGTGAGTTTGCAGAGTGAGTGTGCAGAGTAGTGAGTGCAGAGTGAGTGTGCAGAGTAGTGAGTGTGCAGAGTAGTGAGTGCAGAGTAGTGAGTGCAGAGTAGTGAGTGCAGAGTAGTGAGTGCAGAGTAGTGAGTGCCGAGTAGTGAGTAGTGAGTGCAGAGTAGTGAGTGCATAGTGAGTAGTGAGTGCAGAGTGTGAATGCAGAGTAGTGAGTGCAGAGTAGTGAGTGCAGAGTAGTGAGTGCAGAGTAGTGAGTGCAGAGTAGTGAGCGTGCAGGGAGCGTGCAGGGTGAGCAGTGTGTCAGCGTGCAGGGTGAACAGTGTGTGAGCGTGCAGGGTGAACAGTGTGCGAGCGAGCAGGGTGAACAGTGTGTGAGCGTGCAGGGTGAACAGTGTGTGAGCGTGCAGGGTGAACAGTGTGTGAGCGTGCAGGGTGAACAGTGTGCGAGTGTGCAGGGTGAACAGTGTGCGAGTGTGCAGGGTGAACAATTCCAATCCAAACCACATAATTCTATTACACACCACATGCATACACTCCATAACACATGGCTTAAAGACATTGCCATTTACAATGCCATTAGCTCTAACTCAAATAAATCAGTTTGCAGAGTGAGTGTGCAGAGTGAGTGTGTGCAGAGTAGTGAGTAGTGAGTGCGTAGTGAGTAGTGAGTGCAGAGTAGTGAGTAGTGAGTGCAGAGTAGTGAGTAGTGAGTGCGTAGTGAGTAGTGAGTGCAGAGAAGTGAGTGCAGAGTAGTGAGTGCAGAGTAGTAGTGCAGAGTAGTGAGTGCAGAGTAGTAGTGCAGAGTAGTAGTGCCGAGTAGTTAGTGCAGAGTAGTGAGTGCAGAGTAGTGAGTGCAGAGTAGTGAGTGCAGAGTAGTGAGTGCAGAGTAGTAGTGCAGAGTCGTGAGTGCAGGGTAGTAGTGCAGAGTAGTGAGTGCAGAGTAGTGAGTGCAGAGTGAGTGTGCAGAGTAGTGAGTAGTGAGTGCAAAGTAGTGAGTAGTGAGTGCAGAGTGTGAGTGCAGAATAGTGAGTGCAGAGTAGTGAGTGCATAGTAGTGAGTGCAGAGTAGTGAGTGCAGAGTAGTGAGTGCAGAGTAGTGAGTAGTGTGTGCAAAGTAGTGAGTAGTGAGTGCAGAGTGTGAGTGCAGAGTAGTGAGTGCAGAGTAGTAGTGCAGAGTAGTGAGTGCAGATTAGTGAGTGCAGAGTAGTGAGTGCAGAGTGAGTGTTCAGAGTGCAAAGTAGTGAGTGCAGAGTGAGTGTGCAGAGTAGTGAGTAGTGAGTGCAGAGTGAGTGTGTAGAGTAGTGAGTAGTGAGTGCAGAGTGAGTGTGCAGAGTAGTGAGTAGTGAGTGCAGAGTAGTGAGTAGTGAGTGCAGAGTAGTGAGTAGTGAGTGAAGAGTAGTGAGTAGTGAGTGCAGAGTAGTGAGTGCAGAGTAGTGAGTGCAGAGTAGTGAGTGCAGAGTAGTGAGTCGTAGTAGTGAGTAGTGAGTGCAGAGTAGTGAGTGCAGAGTAGTGAGTAGTGAGTACAGAGTAGTGAGTGCAGAGTAGTGACTGCAGAGTAGTGAGTGCAGAGTAGTGAGTAGTGAGTGCAGAGTAGTGAGTAGTGAGTGCAGAGTAGTGAGTGTCAGTGCAGAGTAGTGAGTGCAGAGTAGTGAGTGCAGAGTAGTGAGTGCAGAGTGAGTGTGCAGAGTGAGTGTGCAGAGTGAGTGTGCAGAGTGAGTGTGCAGAGTGAGTGTGCAGAGTAGTGAGTGCAGAGTGAGTGTGCAGAGTAGTGAGTGCAGAGTAGTGAGTGCAGAGTAGTGAGTGCAGAGTGGTGAGTGCCGAGTAGTGAGTAGTGAGTGCAGAGTAGTGAGTGCGTAGTGAGTAGTGAGTGCAGAGTGTGAGTGCAGAGTAGTGAGTGCAGAGTAGTGAGTGCAGAGTAGTGAGTGCAGAGTAGTGAGTGCAGAGTAGTGAGCGTGCAGGGAGCGTGCAGGGTGAGCAGTGTGTCAGCGTGCAGGGTGAACAGTGTGTGAGCGTGCAGGGTGAACAGTGTGCGAGCGTGCAGGGTGCGAGCGTGCAGGGTGAACAGTGTGCGAGTGTGCAGGGTGAACAATTCCAATCCAAACCACATAATTCTATTACACACCACATGCATACACTTCATAACACATGGCTAAAAGACATTGCCATTTACAATGCCATTAGCTCTAACTCAAATAAATCCGAGGCCTATTGCATTTCCAATGCTTGTTTCCATTGGCTTCTGTTTGTGTCCTAAATGTCTACTCTTGTTTGGTAGATAGGTTCAATTAGTCCCGACTTTTGGCGTTCTGGACCCTACCAGGCCTCTGCGCCTGTTACTGTGGATAATTCTGTTTTTAATGTATGTTGGTTCCTATGCACTATTCCTCCCCGTCCCCCGCTCATCAGCAGGGCTTCACAGACATCGCGCTTTATGTTTTGAACATATTGATATTAGGGCGGCCTTTACTTTCGCTTCAGTCCTTGCATGTTTGTTTGTAGCTTTCCCCCTCCCTCCTCATGCCTTTTGCCCTCCCCACCCTCGAAGCACACACACAGTCGCGGGTTTCTCACGGCAGAGAGACCTCCCACTGCAAATCCTCCTCACACCCAGCGTGCCACCTACTTCTTTAATTTAACGCAATCCATTTCCCTACTTTTCTACTTTTTTTTAGAAATGCATCCAAGGATGGCAAAAATAGTCAAGTCCTGGAGATAAGCCTTGGCCGTTCGGAACTAGCGGGGAGGGCAGGGAAGGGAAAGGCAGGGCCGGCGCAGGTATGGCGGGGCGCACCGGCCCCCACCCGCTACCCGCTCTCGATGGTGGGGCGCTCCCCCATCGCATCACTATGACGCGGCGGGCGCGCCTCAACATGGATTGGACCCCGGGTCCCCTAGTGACCGGGAAGTGATCGAATCACTTCTGGGTCACTATGGAACAAAGGCCAGGCCGGTTAGATCGGGCCTGGCGGATGAGGGGTTAAAAGGCCTGGGAGCGCGGGAGTCTGCCTCTTTGACTCCGCGCTCCACGGCCTACCCCTCCAACCTCTAGGAGGCTGTAATTCGTTTTCTGTTGTTTTTCCCCCTTGCAGGTCTTCACGATCGGAACAGTGGATCGTCGCCAGGCAGGGCAGGACGTGGCCACGCGTGGGGGATATTTTCAATAATTTTCTTTATTGCCTGCAGGCTTGCAAAACGAGAAGTAACATGGTGGAATAAGCGGCATAGCTGATTGTGGCGTGAAGACCGGTAGAAGTATGCCGCGTGGGGGCACATCATCTGGAAGGACTTGAGGAGTCTTCGCGCTCCCGGCGGCGGAGCCTGGGTGTGGGCAGAGACAGTGGTCCATTGGCGCGGACTTCGGCATGGCACTGGTCTTAAGGTGAGCCATGGACTGCGCGTGCCGTGTTCTCCCAGCGCGGGTGTTGTGTGCATGCAGGGGGGACACACATGGTGGACCTGGTGTGCTTCGGCACGGAGTTTGCCTGCCCTGTTGAGCACCAGGTGGGGGACTGGCAAGCCGCGCTTCTATTTGGATGGCGACCTGCTGCTGTTTTCATGGCGCTGGCCCTGATTGTCAATTTGGTTGCAGTGTGTGACATCTATGTATATTGTTTATGCGCTGATTTTGAGACTCCACCTGCTGTGGTTCCGCTCCTTGTGACTGCAGCCCCCTTTCCTCTGCCACACTCTGGCTCCAGTGTATGGGGGGGTCTTTGTTGAAACCCAGCACAGACTGATGCACTTTGCTGTTTGCGTATCGATGCAGTCGGTGTATCGGGCTTTGCCCACATGCGCTTCGCTTTTGTGTCATGCCCACTTGTGGTTTTCTCCTCATGTGGCGCTGCTGTTCCTGTTGTGAGGCTCTCCGACACCTTCAGGTTGAGTCTGCGCTATATAAAAGCGCATGGGGTGAGGGTGAAGTGGGCGAGAGTCTGGGATGGGATCCTGTTCGGCATACAGGAGATTAAATCTGGCAGGCAGTGAGTGAACGCTCCTTTGGAGTGACCTGTACTCACTAAGGTTCACCACAGGAGGCTGAATGGCCAATGTTAGACGGGGACCCTGAGGGTCGGCCGGATACTGAGGGAGAGATCCCCGAGGGGGACCGTCTCCGGTGATCGTACAGACAAGTTACCTCCCTCCCCACAAACAGGCACCACACCAAGTCGAGTTCAATGCTTTATATAAGGTTCTTAAGGCAAGGATATCAGCGATACAGGATATCTCGGACCCGGGGGTCCTCTCACTTCTAGTCTCTGTAGGGAAAGGGGGTAGCGGGACAGTCTTGGTACCGGATCGGTACAGGTAGTGGTAAGGGGCGAGCTCCCAATCCTCGAGCTGGAGGGTCTGTGGATCGGGCCGCGGCAGCGCCAGCAGGCCAAGATGGTAGTCTCACAAGGCAGAGGGCCGCGGCAGCGCCAGCAGGCCAAGTCGATGGTTTCACGAGGCAGAGGGCCGCGGCAGCGCCAGCAGGCCAAGATGGTAGTCTCACAAGGCAGAGGGCCGCGGCAGCGCCAGCAGGCCAAGTCGATGGTTTCACGAGGCAGAGGGCCGCGGCAGCGCCAGCAGGCCAAGATGGTTTCACTAGGCAGAGGGCCGCGGCAGCGCCAGCAGGCCAAGATGGGTTCACGAGGCAGAGGGCCGCGGCAGCGCCAGCAGGCCAGTCACGGATGAGTTCTTCTCGGGTCTCTCGACTCCAGGATACAACTGCCTTCCTGGTCTGGCACTGCCCCAGTTATAGGTCTGGTCCCCTTTGATGTCCGGACCCTCGCGCCTGGGGGCCGGGAGGTCCGGGATGAGGGAGTCCAGACACCCAGCAGGGGGGTGGAGCCAGCGCCCAGGGCGGCCGGGGGTGATCGACACCTGGCGGAGGGGAGCCGTTGACGATTCCTTCTCCCATTGATTTGCCAAGTGGTCACTCTGCCTCCTGGGGGGAGGTTGGTGCCCCGATGTCGGGGCCGGCCGGGCCCAGGGTTAGGGTCGAGTTGAGGCCACGCGGCCTCGTGCTGCAGTGCCCCAAGATGGCGGCCGGTTCGATGTCGGGGTGTGGATGGTGACCCGGGCCAGCTGGGTCCGGGGCTGGTGTCTTGTAGTGGAGGGATTGCAGGGTACTTCGGGTGGTTGTTTAGGGACTCTGGCTGGGGATGCAGGGAGAGCCAGGGTCCAGGTCCTACTGCGGGGAGGGGGGGCAGCCCGACCATGCGGCCTGTCCAACATGCGTCCCCCCCAGCTGAAGGCGGGGAGAGTCAGCCATCTTCCTGGGGACTCTCCTCGCTGAGGCGGAAAAAGCGTGACAGGCCGTCGGCGTTGGCGTGGTCCTGGCCTGGACGATGTTCCACCGTGAAGTCCATCCCCTGCAGGGAGATGGACCAGCGCAACAGCTTCGGGTTTTCCCCCCGCATTTGCATCAGCCATTGCAGGGGTCGGTGGTCTGTTTGCACCCGGAAGTGGGTGCCGAAGAGGTATGGCCGGAGCTTCTTGAGTGCCCAGACTACGGCGAAGGCCTCTCTCTCAATGGTGCTCCAGCGCTGTTCTCGGGGCAAGAGGCGTCTGCTGATGAAGACCACCGGATGGTCGACCCCTTCGGCGTTGAGTTGGGAGAGGACGGCCCCCACACCATGATCGGAGGCGTCCGTCTGCACAATGAATTCCCGGCTGTAGTCGGGAGCCTGGAGCACGGGGGCCGTGCACATGGCGGTCTTTAGTTTCTCGAAGGCCGATTGGCAGTCCAGGGTCCAGTTGACGGTTTTGGGGCCCTTTTTGGAGGTGAGCTCTGTGAGGGGCCCCACGATGCTGCCATAGTCCTTCACGAACCGCCGGTAGTATCCGGTGAGCCCCAGGAAGGCCCGGACCTCCGTTTGGGTCGTAGGGGGTTGCCAGGCCTGGATGGCAGCAATCTTGAGTTGGAGAGGAGCCACTAGCCCGCTTCCCACTTGGTGTCCCAGGTAGGTCACGGACCCTTGGCCAACCTGGCACTTGCTGGCCTTGATGGTGAGCCCGGCTTGCTGGAGGGCGTGTAGAACCTCCCGCAGGTGGCGGAGGTGGTCGGTCCACTGGTGGCTGTACACAGCAATGTCGTCCAGGTAGGCGGCGCTGAAGTCTTCCAGGCCCGCCAGTACCTGGTTTACCAGCCGTTGGAACGTGGCCGGGGCGTTTTTCATGCCGAAGGGCATGACTTTAAAGTGGTAGTGCCCGTCTGGGGTAGAGAAGGCGGATCGTTCTTGGGCCCGAGGGGTGAGGCCGATCTGCCAGTAGCCCGCTGTTAGGTCGAAGATGCTCAGGTAGCGGGCGGCCCCCATCCGGTCAATTAGCTCGTCGGCCCGGGGGATGGGATGAGCGTCGGTCCTGGTAACTGCATTCAGCCCCCGATAGTCCACGCAGAACCGGAGCTCAGGGGCAACGCCCGGGGCGGCCGCCTTGGGAACCAGGACGACTGGGCTTGCCCAGGGGCTGTCTGAGGGTTCGATCACTCCCAGGGTCAGCATTTTGGACACCTCGGTCTGGATGCAGGCTCGTACCCGGTCTGGTACGCGGTATGCCCGGTGTCGGATAGGAGGGCTGTCCCCGGTGTCCACATCGTGGAGGCACCAGGGGGTGACTCCGGGGGTGAGGGAGAACAGGGAGGCGAACCGCCTCAGGAGCGTTTGGCAGTCTTGGCGTTGCTCCGGGGACAGGGCCTCGGAGAGCTGGACCCCTTCCACTGAGCCATCCTGCTCGAAGGCCCTCAGTAAGTCCGGAAGGGGTTCGGAGTCTTCTTCTGTCCCATTATCGGTAGCCATCAGGAGGCTGAGCTCGGATCGCACAAAATGGGGTTTTAGCCTGTTGGCATGGAGGACCCGTAGGGGGTTCCGGGCAGTCTCCATGTCGATTAAATAGGTGACGGGCCCTTTGCGTTCGATTACCTTGAAGGGCCCGGACCATCGGTCTTGGAGTGCACAGGGTTCAACCGGGGACATCACCCAGACCTGTTGTCCCGGTTCGAACTCAATGGAGGACGCGTGCTGATCGTACCACCTCTTCATGTCCTCCTGACTGGCCTCGAGATTGGCTTTGGCGGTGTCTCGGAACTGCCGGGTCTGGTTGCGGAGAGCCAGGAGGTACCTGTAGATGTCCGGGGGAGTTTTCTGGGGAGGCTGCTCCCAACCTTCCTTGACTAGGCTGAGGGGGCCCCGGACGGGGTGCCCGTACAGGAGTTCAAATGGGCTGAAGCCGAGGGACTTCTGCGGGACCTCCCGATAGGCAAACAGGAGGCAGGGAAGTAGCACGTCCCACTGGCGTCGAAGGGGTTCTTCTAGGCCCATAATCATCCCCTTGAGGGTGCGGTTGAACCTCTCGACCAGTCCGTTTCCTTGCGGGTGATAGGGGGTCGTGAATTTGTAGGTGACCCCGCATTGTTGCCAAAGAGACTTCATATATCTGGAGATAAAGTTCGTGCCCCTGTCACTGACGACCTCCCGGGGGAACCCCACCCGGGAGAAGATCCCCATCAGGGCCCGGCCCACCACGGGGGCCGTCACCGTCCGAAGAGGGATGGCCTCGGGATAGCGAGTGGCGTGGTCTACGAGGACCAGGATGAACCGGTGTCCTTGGGCTGTTCGAGGGTCGAGGGGCCCCACAATGTCTATTCCCACTCGTTCAAACGGGGTGGTGACGACAGGAAAGGGTTGCAATGGTGCTTTGATTTTTCGGCCACTTTTTCCGCTGGCCTGGCAGGTGGGGCAGGCCTTGCAGTGGTTGGTGACATCCTTTCGCATGTGGGGCCAGAAAAAATGGGTCACCAGGCGGTCGTAGGTTTTATCCTGCCCCAGGTGTCCGGCAAGGGGGACATCGTGGGCTAAGTTCAGGAGGAAGTCTCGGAAGCGAAGGGGCACCACCAGCACCCGACTGGACCCTAGTTCCGCCACTTTCTGCTCGCTGTAGAGCAGGTCTTGGTCCCAGTAGATCCAGTGGGCCCCCGAGGTATCCCCGGTGCTCTGGGCCAGGGCTTGCTGCCGGAGTCCTTCGAGAGAGGGACAGGTTTTCTGTTCGGCCCGGAATTGTTCCTGCGTGGGGCCTCCCTCCTGCCGCCATTGTGCCAGGTCAGGGACGTCCCGAAGCTGGTCGGATCCTTCTTCGGTTTGGGTCAATGGACTGGCTCCTGGGGCGGCCTCCTCTGGGATGAGCGCGGGAGGAGGTTCTGGCCACTCGGGCTCTTCTGGGCTGGGGACCGCGCGGGCGGTCATGGACCGGGTCGTGACGCAGACCCATTCGGGGAGGCCAAGCATCCCCAGGTGCTCCCTCCGTTCGACAGCTGCCCATGGAGAGCTTTCAAGGTCGTTTCCTAGGAGGCAGTCCACGGGGGCATCATCGCGGACAGTTACTTTTAACATCCCTGTTACTCCTCCCCACTCGAAGGGGACGCAGGCCATGTGGCATAGGCTTTCGGAGTTGTCGGCTGATCGGACAGGGCAAAGAATGTTCGGCAAGATTTGGTCGGGAGTGACGAGGTGGCGTCGGACCGCCGTTACACTGGCCCCGGTGTCGCGGAGGGCTTCCGCCCGGCGGCCATTAATGTTGACCCATTGACCGTACTTCTGGGTGTTGGCGGGAAGGGGGGCCCGCGGAATCATGTCTCTCTCCCCTAAGCAGACCAGTGCCATGGCGGCGGGCGCCCATTCAGAGGGATCGGTCTCGTACTCTTCTTGGTCTTCCGGGATTAGTTCTTCCCCTAGGGCCGCCGCTGCGGGGGGTAGTGTTCGGATTCTTTGGGCAGTTGGGATCACTGGCGTAGTGGCCGGGTCGCTGGCACCTGTGGCACGTAATGTTGGCCCGGAAACCGGCCCGGACGGCAGGGCTTCCTCGGCCAACTGGGGTCGAGGGGTTTCTGGGGGGTGACGAGGGGCCGGGGTCTCTCCCCCGACCCTGACTCCCTCCTCCCCCTCGGGGGCGATACGGTCTGGATAATTCGCTGGGTGCGTTCCGGCCAACTCGGGTGCTTTCCCACCGGTCGGCTTCGACGGCGAGTTGTCGAGGGTCGGTTAGCTTACTGTCCAGGAGGTGTTGCCGGAGCTCCACGAAGCAGTTGTTCGACAGGTGTTCCCATACGATAAGGTCAAAGAGTTGTTCGTAGGTGGTTACTTTGTTGCCCTTGATCCACCCCTCGAAGGCTCGGCTAAAAAAGTTCACGTACTCCACCCAAGTTGTACCCGGAATCCGTTTGCAGTCGCGGAACCGTTGGCGGTACATCTCAGGTGTGAGCCCGTATCGAGTGAGGAGGGCGGCCTTCATGTGGTCGTAGGAGGTCATCAGCTGGTCCGGGAGTTGCAGCAGGGCGTCCCGCCCTTCGTTGACAAACCTCCCCCATAATCCGGCTCCCCAATCGCTTCGGGGAATCCGGTGGGAGGTCATTGCCACCTCATAGGCTTTAAACCACTGCTGTATATCATCGTTCTTGTGGTATTCCCGGATGACATCTTTGGGGATGTGAACCTTGGGTTCGGTCGAGGCAGACGGGGTCGGTCGTTCGGGGAGCCCGAGGTCTTTATTCTGTTTCTGGATCTCCAGTGCTTTGAGATCGCGCTCATGTTCGTACTCTAGTTTCTTTTCCTCTAGCTCTCTCTGTCTTTGCTTGTCTTCTCGCTCTTCCTTGAGCCGTAAGTGTTCCAGGGTTATTTTTTGTTCGGCCAGCTTGAGTTCTCCATCCAAGCGAAGTCGGGCTAGTTCTAATTCGTGGAGTCTGGTTTTTTCTCTTTCTCGGATCTCTTCCAGGGAGAGACCCGCTCTTTCTTTAGTTGGTGCGGGGCTCGTTTCGGTCGTTTGTGTTCGGGGTACGGCCGTACCCGTTTCCGCCCAGGCTTCTAGGGCTCGTTTGAAGTCTTCCTTCGTACTCAGACCCGTGGTTGGGAGACCAAGTTCCATGCAATATTGCTTCAGTTCTCGGTGGTTGTAGTCTTCCAATTTTTCCATCTGGAATTTCTCCGTTGTTCCGCTCTCTGTTGTCATGGTGGTCGTGTGTCGTGGGTCGGGTGACTTTCTGTACGATTATGCGTAGGTTCGGATCCCGTCGCTGGCCACCAATGTTAGACGGGGACCCTGAGGGTCGGCCGGATACTGAGGGAGAGATCCCCGAGGGGGACCGTCTCCGGTGATCGTACAGACAAGTTACCTCCCTCCCCACAAACAGGCACCACACCAAGTCGAGTTCAATGCTTTATATAAGGTTCTTAAGGCAAGGATATCAGCGATACAGGATATCTCGGACCCGGGGGTCCTCTCACTTCTAGTCTCTGTAGGGAAAGGGGGTAGCGGGACAGTCTTGGTACCGGATCGGTACAGGTAGTGGTAAGGGGCGAGCTCCCAATCCTCGAGCTGGAGGGTCTGTGGATCGGGCCGCGGCAGCGCCAGCAGGCCAAGATGGTAGTCTCACAAGGCAGAGGGCCGCGGCAGCGCCAGCAGGCCAAGTCGATGGTTTCACGAGGCAGAGGGCCGCGGCAGCGCCAGCAGGCCAAGATGGTAGTCTCACAAGGCAGAGGGCCGCGGCAGCGCCAGCAGGCCAAGTCGATGGTTTCACGAGGCAGAGGGCCGCGGCAGCGCCAGCAGGCCAAGATGGTTTCACTAGGCAGAGGGCCGCGGCAGCGCCAGCAGGCCAAGATGGGTTCACGAGGCAGAGGGCCGCGGCAGCGCCAGCAGGCCAGTCACGGATGAGTTCTTCTCGGGTCTCTCGACTCCAGGATACAACTGCCTTCCTGGTCTGGCACTGCCCCAGTTATAGGTCTGGTCCCCTTTGATGTCCGGACCCTCGCGCCTGGGGGCCGGGAGGTCCGGGATGAGGGAGTCCAGACACCCAGCAGGGGGGTGGAGCCAGCGCCCAGGGCGGCCGGGGGTGATCGACACCTGGCGGAGGGGAGCCGTTGACGATTCCTTCTCCCATTGATTTGCCAAGTGGTCACTCTGCCTCCTGGGGGGAGGTTGGTGCCCCGATGTCGGGGCCGGCCGGGCCCAGGGTTAGGGTCGAGTTGAGGCCACGCGGCCTCGTGCTGCAGTGCCCCAAGATGGCGGCCGGTTCGATGTCGGGGTGTGGATGGTGACCCGGGCCAGCTGGGTCCGGGGCTGGTGTCTTGTAGTGGAGGGATTGCAGGGTACTTCGGGTGGTTGTTTAGGGACTCTGGCTGGGGATGCAGGGAGAGCCAGGGTCCAGGTCCTACTGCGGGGAGGGGGGGCAGCCCGACCATGCGGCCTGTCCAACAGCCAAGTTGGTTCGGTCTGGTTGCGGATTGAGCAGACGTTTCTGGGGCAGGCGCATGAATCCGCGCATCTGCTTCCTGTGCTCATTTTGCTGATTGTAAACATGCTTTCTTCCAGGGGTGGGGGTACTGTTACAAGTGAAACTGGGATGATTTGAGAAAGGGGTGCAGGATAAGAGAGGAGGGGTGTCATGAAATAGCGCCTCAGATGGGGGGTCTCCAGCGTGAGCGCTATCTGCACAGCTTCTTCTATGGAGCAATGCCTAAGATAGACTGCGGTCTCGCCCCCACGGCCACTCCCTCCCGTGGCTTTCAAGGCGCCGTTACCAGCCCCGCCGCCATTATGGGAAGACGGCGGCCCGGGTTTGGAGAAGGGCAGGCAGAGAATGCGTGCGCCGCCTGCAGCACTGCGGGGCCCGTGGCAGAGGCCAAGGAGCAGCGGATTTCAAAGGAGGCGCGTGTTCCAAGGAGGATGATGGGAGAGCAATTATATCCATTGCTCAGAAGTGTAATGAAAGGAAATGTCTTGTCAGGGAACAATCTAGGTGGTAGGGGCGGGATCAACACTGGTAAGACCCGATCCACAAAAAAACAGGAATCAAGGGCTTGTGTTATGAGTAACGTTTCCCGGCACAGAGAAGGGGGGCTTGGGGGGGGTTGCCGACCACAGGGAGGTCCCCCCCCCGGCTATTTGGGAGGGCTTCGGGGGGGAATGGGTTATTCTTCCAGAGCCTTCTAGAAGGTTCGAGTTGGGCTGCTTTTTGGTAGGTTTTTTGAAGCCCAACCTATAAGCCTCCCTGTCTCCGCCCCCTCAGCCACCATTTTAGGTTTGGTGACCTGGTGGCTGGGAGGTTTAGATTAGTTTTTGTCTAGGATTCTGTGAGGTGATATTTTATACATTTAGCTTTATAATTTAGCTTTAGTGTATTTTACTGTTGTCTCTCTGCATCCATGGAGGATCACCGCGTGCTGGAGGCTCTGCGCTTGTTGTCCGAAGCCGGCCGGATGGATCTGGTGATCGGGGGGCCCCGGCGCGTCCTTCGCGCGAGGCCTCTGCTGGCGTGGCTGCGGTGGTGGCAGCCTGCTCATCGCCGAAGAAGCGCTGGTCTCAGGGGGTAAGTGAGTGGGGCCGCTCCCGGACTCGGAAGGCGGCCCTGTCGGCAAAGGCGCGTGCGGGGAAAGAGGAGGTGTCGGGTGTCTCACGCGACCCCCCCGTGTGCAGGAGCGGGGGTCGCGTTAGTGCCGCAGGTGACCGGGCGCTCGTCTGAAGGCGCCGGTGGCGATGCGCGTCTTGGTCTTTTGGAAGCTTCCTCGGCGGCCTTTCACGGCCGTGGAGGCCGTAAGAGGAGCGCGAAACGCTCTTCTTCATTGTCGGGTTTGGAGCGGCAGGAGGGGTTGGGAGCCGGTGCTCAACAGCGCGGTTCGCGTAGAGGCTCGATTGCTTTGGGTGAGGGGAGGGGTGGTTTTGTGGAAGGCAGGGAAGTTTTTTCTCTTCCTCATTTGGCTCCGGGTCACGTTCATTTTGATCAACACTTGTTGAATGCTGTGAATATGGCAGTTTATGATGTACCTCATGACGATTTAGGCCAGGCTTCTTTTAATATAGATGCTACACATGAAGAGGGGGCATATGAAGGGGCAGGTTTTGCGCATAGCCCCTTGTTGTTATCTGGTCCTCCTTCGGAGCATGAAGAGGCTGTGTCTGTATTGGGCAGCTCTAGAGGGGAAGGGGAGTGGGCTCAGGTTGGAGAGGGGAGTGTCAGTGCTGGAACTGTTTTTGATGTGGGGGTTACTAGGTCAGGGGCTGGTGGTCAAGTTGTAGGTTTGTCTGATGATGTTGTATTACACGAGTTGGAGGGTAGGGTGTACCTTGTTCCCTTTCTCGTGTTGACAGTAATGTGGGCCAAAGTGATGTTTTTCCTGTTAGGGGTTTGGTTGATGTACGGGGTGAGGGTGAAGGGGCTATTGTGGGAGAAAGGGGTGCTTCTATATCTGGTTTCTCTGAGCTGGGTGCGGGCCAGGTACGTGTTGGGGGGTCAGCAGTAGCGAATTTCTCTGAGGCTTGTCAAAATGTTTCATCTGTTGGTGTTAGCAATGTGGTTCCTTCTACATTTTCACATTATGGTAGGGATTTTGGGCGGGTGGGTAGTGTTTCAGTTCGGGGGTCTTCAGATGCTGTTCCTTGTTTTTCAGAGGGTATGGGTGGCTCCCATTTTGAGTATCAGCCTTCTGGTTGGGAGCGTTTTAGAAGGGTGTGCATGGATAGGAGTGGGCTGCAGAGAGAGGGTGGGGAGCAGGGGTTGGCTGAGAGGTCTTTGGGTAGGGTGTCTTCTTCGGTGGTTGCTCCTACTGGAGTGGTTTCGAGTGACGATGAGGATGTGGTGGGTGATTCTCCTGTGAAGGGGGCGCCTTTGAGGAGTACAGGTAGGGTTTTGTCTCTTGACAGGTTGCAAGCAAGGTCAGTTGGTCCGGTTGTTTTGCAGCAGCCTGGGGCTGGAGCAGGTTTTGTTATGAGTGGTCCCAGCACACCAGTCCAAACTTTTTCTTTTCAGGTTGTAGATCGGTGCGGCGGTCCAGACTCGGTAGGGCGTGGTCCAGTCCAATTTCGCCGAGGTGAAGTGAGGAGAGCGCCTAGCGCGGCCATCTCTGTTCCACCGAGGGAACCCGTCGCGGTCAGCGCACGAAGGTATTGCGCAACCTCGCTGGCCCCAACGAATAGCAGGTCTAGGTGGTCGACCTTGCCGTCGGCTATGGAGCTACAGAGTCAGCGCAGGGGAAGGTACAGGCGTGTACAGTCTACTCCCCCTCCAGGAAGACATTCTATTCAATCTGAGCTTAATGTTTCTAATGACGGGTTGGGTAAGACCCGAGGTGTGATGTTAAATGAGAATGTGGGGCTTCTGGAGATGGAGCCGGTGGTGTTGGGTTATGACGACGACACTCCTGAAGAAGGGGAATTGCGTGAAGTGGAGGGGGGGAGCCCTCTCATGTGTCACATAGTGTTTTTCAGGTGTCGTCAGTCGCACAAAGGTCAAAGGAGAGATGAGAGCACGGCACATCCATTAGGGCTCCTCGAGGAAGAACCATGTTGGATTTTTCCGCGCCACGGGCGGAGGCTGCAAGGGCAATTCCTTTAGAGCCAGGTGAGAAAACAGTTACACAGGCCAAACCAAAAATGGTGTCTGTGGGGACGGCGGTGGAGGGGGTTGGGGGGGTTGGAGAAGGGAGATTGTTGAAGGGAAGATATGTTAAGGACACAGGTGTAGGCACGGATGTCATTGTTGGGTCAGTTGAAGGTAAGATTGAAAGTGGTACAAATACGGATGCTGTAGAAGGGGTTAAAGAACCACTTCCCAGTAAAGAGTTGAAGATTAAAAAATTGCCCTATATGGGAGTCACTAAACCTTTGGGCGCTCATCTAATGTTGGCGACAAAGGAGCACATTTGGAAGGGTGAGTATGTGGAGATATTGAAGCTCCTTCACCGTGAAGTTAGGTCTAAGGAAGGTTCAAAGGAGGAGGAGTATGAGCTAGCAACGCCCAAAGGTACCATTGACTATTGAGAATTGGACAGCGGCTTTTCTCATATATGCAAGTGTTTACTGTGAGAAATTTCCAGAGCGCAGCGTTTCTATATTTAAATACATGGATGTGATCCGGAAGGCGCAGCTTACTGGTGGGGGGCATGCTTGGGCCCAGTATGATGAAGAATTCAGGGCAAGGATGGCATGGGACTCGGAAGCAAAGTGGGGGGAGTTGGATACTGATTTATGGCAGCATACGATGGGGGCCACCTCCGGGGGCAAGACCATTTTTACAGCCAGCGGTCTCCCTTTAATTTATCAGCCCTTTCAGGCCAATCCCACCCGGGGAGGGGTGGGGAGTAGTTCAAGTTCACAGTCAGGAAGCGGTGCTTGCTGGGACTTCAATAAGGGGTTGTGCACCAGAGAATATTGCAAATATAGGCATGAGTGCTCCGGCTGTGGAAGGAGGCACCCTTTGTTTAAATGTTGGAGGCCCAAACCGGGAGGTGGCCAGCAAGGGAATCAGACAGGTTCCGGTGCATCAGGATCGTCACAGCAGTTTAAAGGGGGTCGGGGAGGTAGAGGCGCGCAGGGCTCTGGGCCAAAGGGCTCATACGCCAGTTAAGCTGCCGCAATTACAACAGGCCCTTCAGGATTATGAGAATGCAGATGTTAAGCAGAAGCTGTTGGAAGGTTTTCAGTTTGGTTTTCGTTTGGGCTACTTGGGACCAAGGCAGAGGCGTTGGGCAGACAACTTAAAGTCAGCTTTTGAGCACAAGGCAGTGGTGCGAGAGAAATTGAGTAAAGAAGTGCGTGAAGGACGGATGGCAGGCCCTTTTCATGACTGGATGATCCGGGATTTTATCATTTCACCAATTGGTGTGGTCCCTAAAAAAGAGCAGGGACAGTTCAGACTTATTCAGCATTTATCATGGCCGGAAGGGTCCTCTGTGAATGATTTCATTGATGAGGAGGCTGCTTCGGTTTCATATTCCTCAGTTGACGTGGCCATGTCACTTGTAGTGACCGCGGGCGCAGCTGCTGAGATGGCTAAGTGTGACATTAAGTCTGCATTCCGGCTGCTTCCAGTCCATCCAGATGACTGGTGTCTTCTGGGTATCCATTTTGAAGGGAAATGGTACGTGGACAAAGCATTGCCGATGGGTTGTTCCATGTCATGTGCTCTTTTTGAATGTTTCAGCACTTTTTTTGCAGTGGCATTTCACACACCATTCTGGTCATTCACTGGTCACGCACTATTTAGACGATTTCTTTTTTGTAGGTTCCCCGGGCTCCGCGGAGTGCCAGACAGCTCTGGACACTTTCCATGGGCTCATGGAGGAACTAGGTGTGTCTTTGGCTCCCTCCTGAGAAAACTATGGGTCCTGCCACAGTATTATCATTCTTAGGCATTGAAATTGATTCTGTGGCAATGCAGGCTCGCTTGCCGGAGGATAAGAAAACAAAGATGCTGGAACTGTTGTGTGGTATGTTGTTGAAACAGAAGGTGCAGGTGAAAGAGATTCAGGTGTTGCTGGGGCACCTTAATTTTGCGTGCAGGGTGGTGAGAGCGGGGAGGACTTTTTGTCGCCAGTTGGGCAGGGCTTTGGCTGGACAACATCTGCCGCACCATCGTGTGCGTCTGTCAGCGGGACTCAAAGAAGATATGCGGATGTGGAAAGTTTTCCTTACTTCCTTTCATGGTGTGCCATTGGTCAGAGATGTGGACTTTCAGTGGGATGTGCAGATGTTCTCTGATGCTGCGGGCAGTGAGGGTTTTGGCCTGTATTGGAATGGGAGATGGTGTGCGGAGCGATGGCCGGAAGATTGGTTGAATGGGGGAAGGAGTATAACATTTCTTGAGCTCTTTCCTTTGCTGGTGGCTTTGACTCTGTGGGGAGAGGATTTGGCACACAAAAAAGTACTTTTTCGTTTGGATAACATGGCAGTGGTCGAGATTGTGAATCGGCAGTCAGCCAGAGATGAGCAGGTACTGAAGCTAATGAGAGTCTTTGTGTTGGGTTGTTTGAAGCATGACATTGCCTTTAGAGCCTTGCACATTCCTGGTGTGGACAATGACATAGCGGATGCTTTGTCTCGTTCGCTGTGGGGGACATTCCGTGGACTGGCCAGGGAGGCGGACAGATCACCGACCCCAATGCCGATTCATCTGTGGCACGTAGGCAACGTCGGGTATTACAACTGGTGGTAGGTTCTTTGTCTGTGTCCACGCGTTCAGCTTATTCTTTGGCATGGAAGGAGTTCTTGGAATCGGGGGCGTGCAGGCGTGAAGAGGTTTGGCACTGATCGGAGGATGTAATTCAGTTCATTCTGGACCTCATGGATAAAGGTTTGTCTAGAGTTACCATTGCAGGAAAGTTGGCAGGGATATCCTTTATGGGTAAACTTTGTTGGGGTTATTCTCCGTCAGCTGGGGAGATTGGCAAGAGAATGCTTGAAGGTTGGGCCAGGGAGCGGGGAGGTTCCAGAATGTCTAGGGCTCCTTTATCTTGGCAGACACTGGCTCGGATTTTAGCTGTTCTGCCTTCAGTTTGTAGTGATGATTTCGAAGCTTGTTTGTTTGCCATGTTGATGGCTTTTATGTTCTTTGGCGCTTTTCGTGTTTCAGAATTGTTGGGTTCAAAAACTAAGGTTGGGATTTGCTGCAGAGATGTTTTTTGCTCAGAAGAAGGTGTTCACGTTTGGCTCTCCAGTTCCAAGACTGATCAAAGGAAATTGGGTAAAGGGGTGTGGTTAGAAGCGCGTTCTCCTAAGATTACATGCCCATTGCTGTTAGCTCGCAGTTGGCGCAACCTATCAGGGGGTTCTGATTGTGATCTTGTTTTTCAGCACATCAACAAAGCACAGGTTACAGCATATCAATTGTGCATGGTTTTGCGTAAAGCTCTGCAGCAGATTGGTTTGGATGAGGACCAATTTGGGACGCACTCGTTTCGAATTGGTGCGGCGACAGAAGCGCATAATAGGGGCTGGTCTCAAGGGGATATCATGAGGTTGGGCCGCTGGTCGTCTAAGTGCTTTCAGCGTTATGTGCGGGGAGACGCGGGGGAGGCGCATGCGTCATCCTCTTTTCCTTGAGTATTCCTTGTTTTCTCTTTTACAGGTTCAGTGGCTGGGCCCCGATCTCAAGTGGTGACGGTTTGGATTGTGGGCCATTCGTTCATCAAGTGGGCTCGAGTTCAGGCGGCCCAAAGTTATTTTGGAGAATTGTTGGGATTTAATGATAAAATGTTTAATATTGTTTGGAAAGGTAAAGGGGGATGCTTTGGAGTGAATTAGTTCCCTGCCTTAACAAAGGACTAGTTGGGAGTTGTTGCCCTGATATTTTAGTAATCCACTTAGGCGAGAATGATCTGTGTACAACTAAAGGGGCGGTTTTGTTGCGGGCTATGAAGAGGGATTTGAGTTCTTGTTGGACAGGCCACATGAAGGGCCGCTCTCCCCCGGCCCAACCAGGCCCGAACCAGCCACGCAAGTACCACACACCACCATTGCACGTCCACCGTCCCCGCAGGGACCCCTACACTCGAACCTGTTGACCCCGTAGGCCGACCCACTACCGGCCTGCGCGCCCATCCTGGGCGCCATCTTGGACACTCCACCACGAGGCCGCCTGGCCCCCGATCGACCTCAACCCTGGGCCTGGCCAGGCCTCAGACATTCCGGCACCAACATCCACCCAGGAGGTGAGCGGGCTACTTGGTCAGTCAATGGGAGCAGGAGGTGTCGATGGCTCTCACCCGCCAAGTGCCGCTCGCCCATCGCCTCCCCGGACGCTGGCTCCACCCCCCTGCTGGGTGTCTGAACCCCCTCATCCCGGACCTCCCGACCTCCAAGTGCGAGGGTCCGGACATCAAAGCACACCAGCCCTATAACTGGGGCAGCTCCAGAGCAGGACGGGAGTTGTATCTTGGAGTCGAGAGACGCAAAGAAGAACTCATCCTTGACGGACTACTGGCGCTGCCGTAGCTCTGTCCTGTGCACCCTCGTCTTGCCTGCTGGCGCTGCCGCGGCTTTGGGAACCACCCTATCCTTCATCATCGTCGGGACCTGCTGGCGTAGCCGCGGACCGTTTGTAACCACCACCTTCATCGGGACCTGCTGGCTCTGCCGCGGACCGTCGTCTGCCTTATCCATCTCGGGACCTGCTGGCTCCGCCGCGGCCCGTTCATCTACACCACCGAGCTCGAGGATTGAGAGCTATTTTCCATCGTTTTGGTAACAAGACTGTCCCGCTACCCTTTTCCCAAACAGAGACCAGAATAGAGGGGACCCCTGAGTCCAGACCTCCTTGTACCATTCTACCGTACTTGAAGAATTGTCTATAAAGTATCGTTGAACTTTATCATTGTGTGGTGTCCGTCTGTGGGGGGGAAGTTACTTGTCTGTACGATTCACTGGAGACGGCTCTCCCCGGAGACCTCTCCCCGTATCCTCGGCCGACCCTCCCGGTCCGTCTAACATTGGTGGCCAGCGACGGGATCCGAATCACCGCATAAACCGTACAGAGAGTAGCTCACCCCACGGCGAATCACGATGTCAACTAAAGAAAGCGGATCAACGGAGAAATTCCAGATGGAGAAATTGGGCGAGTACAGCCATCGTGAACTTAAACAGTTCTGTATCGAATTAGGTATCGCTACCACCGGACTAAATACCAAAGAGGACTTTAAGCAGGCCCTGGAATCTTGGGCAGAAACCGGGGCTGCCGGAACCCCCGATCAAGACATCACAGCACAAACCCCCATGGCCCCTGAAGAGCGAAGAACGGGTCTCTCGCCAGGCGAGATCCAGGAACGAGAAAGAACCCGACTACACGAGCTGGAAATGGCCCGGCTCAAAATGGACGTTGAACTAAAGTTGGCCGAACAGAAAATCAACTTAGAGCACCTGCGTCTCCGAGAAGAAAGAGAGGAGAAACAGAGACAAAGGGAGCTCGAGGAAAAGAAACTGGCATATGAACATGAACGGAAATTAGCTGAAATCGACCTACGCAAACAGAATAAAGAAACAGGGGTGCCCGAGCAACCCCACACTCCAGGGGCAACAGAGAAGAAGGTACACATCCCCAAGGATGTCGTTCGAGAATACTTCCGAGAGGACGACATCCAGCAATGGTTTAAGGCCTATGAAATCGCTATGACTGCACACCGGATCGATAGAAGCGATTGGGGGGCCGGTCTGTGGGGGAGATTCCTCAATGAGGGCCGCGACGCCCTGCTACAACTCCCGGACCAGCAGATGACCTCCTATGACCATATGAAAGCGGCACTCCTCACCCGCTATGGCCTCACACCCGAGATGTACCGTCAGAGGTTCCGAGACTGCACCCGCATCCCAGGTACAACTTGGGTGGACTATGTCAATTACTTTAGCCGAGCCTTCGAGGGCTGGATCAAAGGAAGCAAGGTCACAACCTACGAACAACTGTTCAATCTTATGGTATGGGAGCACCTGTCGAACAATTGCTTCATTGAACTTCGCCAGCACCTCCTCGACAGCAAGTTAACGGATCCCCGGCAGCTCGCAGCCGAAGCTGACCGGTGGGAGATCACCAGAGTGAGTCGAAATGGGTCCTCCGAACAGAACCGGAACAACAATGGTCAGCACCGTCCCCGAGGAGGTGGAGGCCAAGGACGCGGAAGAAGCAACGCTCCGGTCACCCCCACTATCAGCCCCACCCCCCCGTCCAACCGGGGCAGCACCCCAGCGCGACCGGGACCTCGAGCCAATGTTACCTGCCATCGATGTCAACGAGTCGGACACTATGCAAACGACCCAAACTGCCCCCAGTACCAGAGCCCAAGACCCCGCCAAGTAGCCGCTGCTGCTCTGGGGGAGGAACGGATCTCAGAGGAACAAGAAGAATATGAACAGGAACACCAAGAATGGGAGCCAGCCGCCATGGCTCTCGCCTGCCTAGGGGGGAGAGACATGGTCCCGCGGGTCCCCCTACCCGCTAATACCCAGAAGTACAGCCAATGGGTGGGCATCAATGGACGCCGGGCGGAAGCCCTTCGTGACACTGGGGCCAGTGTAACAGCCGTCCGCTGTCACCTGGTGACCCCCGAACAATACTTACCAAACATTCTCTGCCCTGTACGTTCAGCCGATAACTCAGAAAGTCTGTGTCGGATGGCCTGCGTCCCCTTCGAATGGGGAGGGGTCTCCGGCATGTTGAAGGTGACGGTCCGAGATGATGCCCCCGTAGACTGCCTCCTGGGTAATGACCTGGAAAGCTCTCCATGGGCAGCAGTCGAACGAAAAGAGCACCTGGGGATGCTGGGCGTCCCGGACTGGGCGTGCGTCACCACCCGGTCCATGACCGCCCGTGCCAACACCCGCCGAGAGGAACTCGAATGGCCGGCGCCACCGCCTCCGGTCGCCCCCGCCGAAACCACCGACCGTGACGTCCCCCCCGAACCAGCTCAACCTCCAGACCTCGCTAACCTCGACCAGTGGCCTCAAGAGGGGGGGCCCACGCAAGAACAATTTCGCCAAGAACAAAGGACCTGTCCGTCCCTCGAGGGACTCCGCCAGCAAGCGCTAGCCCAAAGCGCAGGGGATACCTCCGGAACTCACTGGGTCTACTGGGACAATGATCTGCTGTACAGTGAGCAAAGGATCGCGGAGCTGGGGGCCAGCCGAGTCCTAGTGGTACCCCTCCGTTTTAGAGACTTTCTGCTAAACCTGGCCCACGATGTCCCCCTGGCAGGACACTTGGGTCAAGACAAAACCTATAGCCGCCTGGTGACCCACTTCTTCTGGCCCAAAATGAGGGACAATGTACACCAGCATTGCCGATCTTGCCCCACGTGCCAAGCCAGTGGGAAGAGCGGCCGCAAACTGAAAGCCCCCCTGCAACCTTTTCCCGTGGTCACCACCCCGTTCGAGAGGGTCGGAATCGATATCGTAGGGCCCCTGGACCCGCGCACAAAACAAGGCCATCGATTCATCCTGGTGCTAGTGGACCACGCCACCCGCTACCCGGAGGCTGTTCCCCTGCGGACTGTGACAGCCCCGGTAGTCGGCCGGGCTCTGATGGGGATCTTCTCCCGGGTGGGCTTCCCCCGGGAGGTCGTCAGTGACAGAGGCACGAACTTTATTTCGAAATACATGAAATCTCTCTGGCAACAGTGCGGGGTTACCTACCGGTTCACGACCCCCTATCACCCTCAAGGAAACGGACTCGTTGAGCGGTTCAACCGCACGCTCAAAGGGATGATCGGGGGGTTGGAAGAGCCCCTCCGTCGCCAGTGGGATGTACTGTTGCCGTGCCTTCTCTTCGCATATCGAGAGGTTCCCCAGAAGTCCCTGGGCTTCAGCCCATTTGAACTGCTGTATGGACACCCCGTGCGCGGGCCGCTCAGCCTAGTTAAGGAAGGCTGGGAGATGCCCCCTCTAAAGAACCCACCAGATGTGTTCCGCTACCTCCTAACACTCCGCAACCAGACCCGGCGATTCCGAGAACTAGCAAAAGCCAACCTAGAGGCCAGTCAGGAGGACATGAAAAGGTGGTATGACCGGAATGCCTCCTCCATCGAGTTTGAACCTGGGCAACAGGTATGGGTGATGTCCCCCACCGAACCCTGCGCCCTACAAGACAAGTGGACAGGGCCCTTCAAGGTGGTCGAGCGCAAGGGTCCGGCTACCTATCTCATCGACTTGGAATCTTCCCGGAACCCCCTCCGGGTCCTCCACGCTAACAGACTGAAACCGCACTTTGTACGGACAGAACTCAGCCTCCTGATGGCCACAGACAATGGGGCTGAAGAGGACTCCGAGCCCCTCCCGGACCTCCTACGAACGCGGGAGAAAGACGGTTCCGTAGATGGGGTCCGACTCTCAGAGGCCCTCACCCGAGAGCAACACCAGGAGTGCCAAGTTCTCCTATCACAATTCGCCAGCCTGTTCTCCCTCACCCCAGGGGTCACTTCCTGGTGTACGCACGATGTGGACACGGGGGACAGCCCCCCTATCCGCCACCGGGCCTACCGCGTGCCAGATCGGGTACGGGCCTGCATCCAGGAGGAAGTAGCCAAAATGCTCACGCTCGGGGTCATCGAGCCCTCAGACAGCCCCTGGGCCAGCCCTGTAGTACTGGTCCCCAAAGCAGCTGCCCCCGGCACCACACCAGAACTCCGGTTCTGCGTCGACTACCGGGGCTTGAATGCGGTCACCAGGACAGACGCACATCCCATCCCCCGGGCAGATGAACTAATCGACCGCATGGGAGCTGCCCGCTACCTCAGTATCTTCGACCTGACGGCGGGCTACTGGCAAATCGGCCTCACACCCCGGGCACAAGAACGTTCTGCCTTTTCCACGCCCGATGGCCATTACCATTTCACAGTCATGCCCTTCGGCATGAAGAATGCCCCAGCAACATTCCAACGGCTCGTCAATCAGGTCCTGGCGGGGCTCGAAGGATTCAGCGCCGCCTACTTAGACGACATCGCTGTATACAGCAACCAGTGGTCCGAGCACCTCCACCACCTCCGAGCAGTACTGCACGCCCTTCAGCAAGCTGGCCTCACGATCAAGGCCAGCAAATGTCAAATTGGGCAAGGGTCTGTAACCTACCTCGGGCACCAGGTGGGAAGCGGCCTGGTGGCCCCTCTGCAGCTAAAAATTGCCGCCATCCAGTCCTGGCAGCCCCCCACTACCCAGACCGAGGTACGAGCCTTCCTGGGCCTCACGGGCTATTACCGAAGATTCGTGAAAGACTATGGTACTATCGTGAGGCCTCTCACAGAGCTCACGTCAAAAAATCAGCCCCAGAAAGTCAACTGGACCCCAGAGTGTCAAGCTGCATTTGAACAATTGAAAGCCGCCATGTGCTCCGCCCCCGTGCTCCAGGCCCCCGACTACAGCCGGGAGTTCATCGTCCAGACGGATGCCTCCGACCATGGCATTGGGGCAGTCCTGTCCCAAGTGAACACCGAAGGCCATGACCAGCCGGTGGCCTTCATCAGCCGGCGACTCCTACCACGGGAACAACGCTGGAGCACCATAGAGAGGGAGGCCTTCGCGGTGGTATGGGCCCTCAAGAAGCTCCGGCCCTACCTTTTTGGCACACCCTTTCGGGTACAGACCGACCACCGACCCCTGCAGTGGCTGATGCAGATGCGGGGGGAAAACCCGAAGTTACTACGCTGGTCCATCTCCCTACAAGGGATGGACTTCACAGTTGAACATCGGCCTGGGCCCGATCACGCCAACGCAGATGGCCTGTCCCGGTTCTTCCGCCTCGACGCGAAGAGTCCCCAAGAGAACGGGTAACTCTCCCCGCCTTCAGCTGGGGGGGACGCATGTTGGACAGGCCACATGAAGGGCCGCTCTCCCCCGGCCCAACCAGGCCCGAACCAGCCACGCAAGTACCACACACCACCATTGCACGTCCACCGTCCCCGCAGGGACCCCTACACTCGAACCTGTTGACCCCGTAGGCCGACCCACTACCGGCCTGCGCGCCCATCCTGGGCGCCATCTTGGACACTCCACCACGAGGCCGCCTGGCCCCCGATCGACCTCAACCCTGGGCCTGGCCAGGCCTCAGACATTCCGGCACCAACATCCACCCAGGAGGTGAGCGGGCTACTTGGTCAGTCAATGGGAGCAGGAGGTGTCGATGGCTCTCACCCGCCAAGTGCCGCTCGCCCATCGCCTCCCCGGACGCTGGCTCCACCCCCCTGCTGGGTGTCTGAACCCCCTCATCCCGGACCTCCCGACCTCCAAGTGCGAGGGTCCGGACATCAAAGCACACCAGCCCTATAACTGGGGCAGCTCCAGAGCAGGACGGGAGTTGTATCTTGGAGTCGAGAGACGCAAAGAAGAACTCATCCTTGACGGACTACTGGCGCTGCCGTAGCTCTGTCCTGTGCACCCTCGTCTTGCCTGCTGGCGCTGCCGCGGCTTTGGGAACCACCCTATCCTTCATCATCGTCGGGACCTGCTGGCGTAGCCGCGGACCGTTTGTAACCACCACCTTCATCGGGACCTGCTGGCTCTGCCGCGGACCGTCGTCTGCCTTATCCATCTCGGGACCTGCTGGCTCCGCCGCGGCCCGTTCATCTACACCACCGAGCTCGAGGATTGAGAGCTATTTTCCATCGTTTTGGTAACAAGACTGTCCCGCTACCCTTTTCCCAAACAGAGACCAGAATAGAGGGGACCCCTGAGTCCAGACCTCCTTGTACCATTCTACCGTACTTGAAGAATTGTCTATAAAGTATCGTTGAACTTTATCATTGTGTGGTGTCCGTCTGTGGGGGGGAAGTTACTTGTCTGTACGATTCACTGGAGACGGCTCTCCCCGGAGACCTCTCCCCGTATCCTCGGCCGACCCTCCCGGTCCGTCTAACAGTTCTATTAAGGAACGTTGGGCCGGTTGCCATGTTTTTTGGACCAAACTGATTCCCCGTAGGATTTGGCGAGGGGCAGTGAATCCGAGAGCAATTGACAGGGCCAGAAAGAAGGTGAATTCTGAGGTTTCTAGATTTTGCCGCCAGCTGGGTTTTGGGAGATTGTCCCATAGAGAGATTCGTTTTGAGTCGGTTGAGTTTTTTAGGGATGATGGAGTCCATTTATCCAGAATAGGCATGGACCTGTATTTGTTGGAATTACGAGAAGTTTTGGCTAGATCTTTGACTATGCAGCGGTGAGTGTTTTTGGGGTTACACCTTTTGCTTATTGGGGGGCAGAAAGGGGGGGTGGGTAGTGTTGCTCCCCCCTCCCACCTTCCTGGGTGGCGGGGTCCAGTTGTTTCAGGGCCGTTTGTGTCAGATTTTGGTTGATTATTGCTCAGGTTTGTGTTAGCGACAGGGAAAGGATAAGTTGGTCATTGGTTGGATGATCATACGTTTTGGGGGTTTGACAGAGGTGAAGGGGCAGGCAGGTGATTGGTTAATGGAGGGCCTGGTATGTGTAAGTTATTGGGATTGATATGATGACGTAATGTTTATTAATGATGATGTAATGTTTTATAATGTTGTTGTAATGTTTGAAATGTTGTATTGTATGGGTGGGGGAGGGGCCATAACATTTTAGGGGAGGGGGTGGGGGCGGGGTCAGGTTTATTTATTTATTTAGTGAGGTCTAGTTTTGGAAGGCTTTGCCGAAGTTATTTAATTTGTAATGTGCACCTGTTCCTAATAAAGCGGCCTTTTCCACATTTAAGTTTTCTGGTCTGCTTTAACCCCCCCCCCTCACCTTCCCTCCCAAGGGGGGTTTGGGGGGGGGGTTGCCGACCACAGGAAGGCCCCCCCCAGGCTATTTGGGAGGGCTTCGGGGGGGGAGGGGTTATTCTTCCAGAGCCTTCTAGAAGGTTCGAGTTGGGCTGCTTTTTGGTAGGTTTTTTGCAGCCCAACCTATAAGCCTCCCTGTCTCCGCCCCCTCAGCCACCATTTTAGGTCTGGTGACCTGGTGGCTGGGAGGTTTGGATTAGTTTTTGTCCCTCCCTCCCTCCCTATTTGGTTTTTTCCAATAGTTTAGCCCCCCTTTGTGTTTTCTTTTGCGTTCTTTTAGGCGTTTTGTTTGGAGCAGGGGTGCAAGGGTTTTTTTCCAATTGTAATTTGTCGCTGGGAGCAGGTGCAGTGCGGGGTCCAGTTGTTTCAGGGCAGTTTGTGTCAGATTTTGGTTGATTATTGCTCAGGTTTGTGTTAGCGAGAGGGAAAGGATAAGTTGGTCATTGGTTGGATGATCATACGTTTTGGGGGTTTGACAGAGGTGAAGGGGCAGGCAGGTGATTGGTTAATCGAGGGCCTGGTATGTGTAAGTTATTGGGATTGATATGATGACGTAATGTTTATTAATGATGATGTAATGTTTTATAATGTTGTTGTAATGTTTGAAATGTTGTATTGTATGGGTGGGGGAGGGGCCATAAAATTTTAGGGGAGGGGGTGGGGACGGGGTCAGGTTTATTTATTTATTTAGTGAGGTCTAGTTTTGGAAGGCTTTGCCGAGGTTATATAATTTGTAATGTGCACCTGTTCCTAATAAAGCGGCCTTTTCCACATTTAAGTTTTCTGGTCTGCTTTAACCCCCCCCCTCGCCTTCCCTCCCAAAAGGAAGCGGAGGTAACATAGCGGCAGACCTGCAGACTCGGGAGTTGGGAATCAGGGTTCGAGTCTCTCCGCCGGCGTAACAAACATCCTGTGATTCTAAGAAAATCACTTACTAGAGGCGCTCATTAATTCGTATTGTGTTCAGCACACGAAAGGAGCTGAAGGGCTGCTTTGAATTTTACGCTGCCTAGCGAGGTTGTTTCTACAAAGGACTCAGTTTATAACTTATTATCATAATACAATTCATTTATTGTCCTGATGAACACCGATGCCAAACACGACGTTGAGAAATCAATGCAATGAGTTAGACATTGACAATTTATGGGCAATAAATAAAAACAATCATTATCAAAATAAATGAATTGCCCATTGCTTTAGCACTAGCTTAAGAGGGTCAAAGAAGATAATCTATAGAACTTGTGGGAGACAGGCTAAAATATCTAAAGTCTTTCCAGCATTGCATTTGTTCTTGTAAAGGGACAAGGGGAAGTTTAAGTTTTGCCACCATGTTGGGGCACGCTAATCCAAATACCGCCACTTGGTTGTTGAGTCTTCATGCGGAACTGTCTCCTGGGCAGGTACTTTCTGGCAATTTTCTATTTTCTCTTCAAACTGGAGTCGATTGAGTTATAGGACTTGAATTAAGAAGTTGTTTTATTCAACGAGGATGCTAGGGAGGTCGACTCTGCCACCATCCTTGATGCCCCATAGTTAGGCTTCAGTTGTCACATATTCTCTGAATTGTGCCTCTAGAGAAGCAGGGCATGCCTGGCTAGTTCCCGCAGTCTTGCCCTGACCAGTAAGACCTCTGTTCCCTCAGCTCTGACTGCACTCAGATAGGGATGCTGCAGGGGGTTAATGAGAGGTAGGTTTAGAGTCGAATCAAGAGAGCTAATCAGCACCATTCCCCGACATATTTGTATGAAGGATACCGTGGAAGCGCATGGGCGGTTGCGCTACCTGCCGTTTGACCGTGTGCAGCAGCTCTGAGTGGGTCTCAGTCCCTAGAAGGGGTATCCCTTATGCTTTTGCCCAGTGATCTTCGATTTATGCGGTACTGGACGCAGTTATGTGGTGTTTGGGATCTTTGAGGAAAATACATATTGTACCATTTCCTGGATGGTGAAAACAGTATAGTCCAAATTAGAAGTACACTCTTAATTCCAACTCCGCTGGTCATAAGTTAGCGGCTGAATCGTCATTATGAGCGATGTGGAAACAGCGCATCCCTGATATTTTCACTCAGGCCCCTTTTGCCTGCCGGGGGACACATTGGCGGGCAATGGTGTGAAAACACTAGTCAACTTGACCAATCAGCGCTTCTATCATCATGAATACTGAGGCAGGATGCTTGCTGCATTCATTATCGGAGCTATGAGGAGGCATTTAATTGTATTTGGCTAGAAAGGGGACTGTACAAGTGGAGATCTGAAATGCACCTTCCAATGGTTGGCAACCTTTTCCCACTCCTTTTCACTAAGGCAGGCAGTGCCGCGAGAGGGCTAAACCACTGGTCAGGAAAAGATGCATTGCACTGTGGGCGATGGACTCCGATGGCTGTTCTGTGGCTATATGCGACCAAGTGTCCAGCGGCAGCAGGACTTAGACGTAGGGGCAGCACACAGACGGTGCGCAGGATAACCCTCTGTCATCAGGGTTCATAAAAAAGGAAAAAATCATAAATTAAGGCGGGGAGGGAAAAATGCCAGAGGTTTTGTCACGTCAACCCGTCAACCCCTCCCCATGTAAAGGCATTGGCCGCTCGCATCTAGCTCACTGTCATCTTTTCTAATGGCTTTTGGCGGTGCTGTAGACACCGCATCGCAGTAGTGCGTGGCCTGAATGCGCTAATGTGTCAGTCACATGATGCGAATAAGGGAGCTGGCATGGGAACAATATGTGTTTGACCAAAGGCTAAGAGCATTCACGTAAGCACAAGGATGTATCATATCACACGGTGTCTCTGCACCCGTGTTACTATCCTTTGAGTTCCGGGGGTGGCACACAGTGCAGTCGAACCCCTGGTACGTGTACATGGTGGCATTATGTCCGGGGCTTTGTCTCGCTGTATCTCTGCACCATTGTGCATGTGCAGCCCTTACACAGTCACAGGTGCGTCTGGGGTCACACATTGCTGACAATTTTAGGCCTGGAAAACCAAAGAGGGATTCATGTTGTGTCGCACAACAACACCATCCCTTGGGGCCCGGTACACAATAGGGGTATTTGGGGGCCTATGTTGTCAAACCGATTGGATACAGGTGTAGTAGCGCGCAGTATAAATGCGGTGTAGTATCACGCAGCATCAAAACGCTAGTTGGCTTGCTAAATATGTGGCCGGGTGGTGTCACACCAGTACCTATACACCCTAAAGCGGGGGTGTAGGTGAAAAAGGGGGGTACAGTTTCATGAAGTAGCACTAATTTGTATGATTTGTGAAGTGTTTTCGGTCATATAAAAACAAAGGCGCTAATCATTCATCTTTGATTTTCAATTTTGGATGACTGGTTTGACGCCTGACGCCTGGGAAGTGCTCTACATCGCTATGACTGCAAAATGGTGGACAACCAAGGGGACAGGTAGATCTGGAATGTGAGTGGCAAGCGACGGCATCAAGTGTAATGGGCGATCAATTCAACGGCTCAAGAGGTGCCAGGATGAGAAGGTGCTACCCATGCGTCTGGGGTCACACATTGCTGACAATTTTAGGCCTGGAAAACCAAAGAGGGATTCATGTTGTGTCGCACGAGAACACCATCCTTTGGGGCCCAGTACACAATAGGGGTATTTGGGGGCCTATGTTGTCAAACCGATTGGATACAGGTGTAGTAGTGCGCAGTATCAATGCGGTGTAGTATCACGCAGCATCAAAACACTAGTTGGCTGGCTAAATATGTGGCCGGGTGATGTCACAACAGTACCTATACACCCTAAAGCGGGGGGTGTAGGTGAAAAAGGGGGGGTTACAGTTTCATGAAGTAGCACTAATTTGTATGATTTGTGAAGTGTTTTCGGTCATATAAAAACAAAGGCGCTAATCATTGATCTTTGATTTTCAATTTTGGATGACTGGTTTGACACCTGATGCCTGGGAAGTGCTCTACATCGCTATGCCTGCAAATTGGTGGACAACCAAGGGGACAGGTAGATCCGGAATGCGAGTGGCAAGCGACGGCATCAAGTGTAATGGGCGATCAATTCAACGGCTCAAGCGGCGCCAGCATGAGAAGGTGCTACCCATGCATTATAGTTGAAGTGTATAATTGTCACCCATTTGTGTTGCCAGTTGTGGGAAATTAGCAGTACGCTGCAGTTTAGGTGTATACCGTGACAGCTTGACCGGAGCACAGGTATTACGGGCGGAGGCGTCACAACAACACCCTTGTTGTGAAACGGTTATCTGCCATGACGGCGCCTGTGCTCGCGGGCGCCTTTCGTAACTGACACTGCGTGGTGTTAGGAGGCTCCGTAGTAGGAGGGTAGGCTTGCACAGATCTTACCCCAGAACAAAGTGGTCAGGGTTTATAGGGGAGCGCTGGCCCTTTGGGGCATTCCTTGGGTTGCCTCACAATGGTACAGTTGCACCAGCGACGATTAGCATTGGCAGGGGAGGCTTGAATATCCAGTGCACCGTGATGCTCATGATTGAGGCCGAGTAGTGGCTCCATGACGGTGTGTCAAGTTCCTATGAGTAGGCCAGCCCCAGCATTATGATCCTGCAACTTGAGCAGGACTGGGTAGAAGGGGGATTGGTCAGGACCACTAATCACTGAAGTAGGGTGGCTTTCCACGTCTGAGGAATGACTGGGTGGAAGGGGTTGGTCAGGAACACTAATCTCTGAAGTGGGTTGGTTTCCCACGTCTAGCGCCAAGATACGCCCTGTCACAGCGACTCCAGAGATTCCAAAGGGAAGGGCATCTGTGAATGCACCGGGCCACGCTGTTAGATAACTAATAACAGACGAGTGAGGCTATCTAATGCGCCCTGGCATGGACTCCAGGTTTGAAAAAAGGGGGGAATTGTCTCTGGGGGGGGGGGGGCATGGAGCCACTTCTGTGGGATACCTAGTAACAAACTAGTGAGGCTATCTAGGGCTTTGCACCGGCAGTCTATAGTCCTTAGGTGAATATGAGGAGTCAGGCTTCTTAAAAAGATGGCGTCCGTCCGTCCGTCCAGAGTAGGGAATGAAATCTTTGGAAGGATCTTTAGGCCCAGTTAGTGGTGTATAGTTGGTCGACATGTTTGTGCCCGGGGGGACACCCAGACATTCCAGAGCATCCAATGGGGAGGAAGCGAGTCTGTGAGGCCATTGGGCCACTGGAAACAAATACATATTAACAAACTGCTGAGGCTAGCTAGGGCTTGACACTTACAGACTATAGCTCGGGGTGCATGTGGGGGGAGTCGTGCTTCCTAAAAGATGGCGTCCATTTGTCCACACCGGGGGATGAAACCGTCGCAGAGAATCTTCTTGCCTAGTTATTGGTGTTTAGGGACAAGGCATGACCTTGCAGTAAGTTGCCTAGTTTTGTGAATTCTTAAAGGACAGGACACGACCTTTCAATGTAGGAGTGTAGGGGGGGGCAGACTGTCAGTCAACCACGCAGGCCTGTGGCAGTAAGGTCATGATTGGTGAGCAGTAAATTTAAGGTCCTTAGGGGGCGGCGCCATTCTTGAATGGGGTTGTCCAAGAGGAGGGACAAGTGGTCTCTCCTAGAACTCCAGGGGCAGTTACAGCCTGTTGGCTACATGGGTGCGGGGGAGGGGGGAGTCACGCTTTCTCTAGGCTGGGTGGGCCACCCCGCACGTGCACAAGGACGCCAGTAAACGCCGCAGAGATGCAAGGGCCCCCTTTAATGGAGTTAAAAGAGCGTACGAGGGTAAGCGGGGGGGGGGCGGAAGTACCATCACGGTAAACGGGCCCTCTGCGCATGCGCACTCCGACAGGAGGGCGTGGTTTAAGTAATAAGGATCTGACACCAGTTAGTGACCTTTCCGTAGGCTCAAATAGGATACGCAGAAAAGAAATATTGTATAATGTGATTGATACGTTTGATTCGGATAGGAAATACCTTGTACTAGAATTATGTTAAGGTTAGCGATCTGATACCTGTATATATCAATTGTAATCAAATGTTATGGAACGCTTTCTGTGTAATTGTGTAAATATTGTTTAATTCAATTTTGATTTATTTTATGTTTTAATAAATACGGCCTGGGGTTGTACGACCCTGCCTCCAAAGAAAAGAAATCCCTCTCGTGTCCTTTTAATAATGTTTGTTAACGGAACAGGGGGGGTCCTCCGGCAGACCCTGGCCATAGAGAAAGGCAGGGCCGGCAACGGCCCCGCCGCAGGTATGGCGGGGCGCAGCGGCCCCCACCCGGTACCCACTCTCGATGGTGGGGCGTACCCCCATTGCGTCACCATGACGCGGCGCGCGCGCCTCAAAATGGATTGGACCCCAGGTCCCCTAGTGACCAGGAAGTGATCGAATCACTTCCGGGTCACTATGGAACAAAGGCCAGGCCGGTTAGATCCGGCCTGGTGGATGAGGGGTTAAAAGACCTGGGAGCGTGGGAGTCTGCCTCTTTGACTCCGCGCTCCACGGCCTGCCCCTCCAGACTCTAGGAGGCTGTAATTCGTTTTCCCCACCCACCGTCCCCTGAAGCAGATGATTGGTATTATGTGTTATGAAGGTTTTCACAGGTTTGTTACAAATGTTTATAGATGACAGGAGTGTCAGACTAATACGTTTTGTTCCTTAGAACTTTATCCCCTTTACAGGTCATCAATCGTCGTATTTATTGCTATTTCTTGGTCAGGTGGTAAGGTCATGATTGGTGAGAAGTAAATTTAAGGTCCTTAGGGGTAGCGCCATTCTTGAATGGGTTCGCCCAAGGGGAGGGACAAGTGATCTCTCCTAGAACTCCAGGGGCAGTTACAGCCTGTTGGCTACATGGGTGCGGGGTAGGGGGGGAAACACGATTTCTCTAGGCTGGTTGGCCACCCCGCACGTGCACAATGATGCCAGTAAACAGCGCAGAGATGCAAGGGCCCCCTTTAATGGAGTTAATAGAGCGTACGGGGGTAACCGGGGGGCGAAAGTACCCTCACGGTAAACGGGCCCTCTGCGCATGCGCACTTCGACTTAAGGGCGCGGTTAATAGGGCGTCCGGGGGTAACCGGGGGGGGAAGTACCCTCAGGGTAAACGGACCCTCTGCGCATGTGCACTCCGACAGGAGGGTGTGGTTTAAGTGATAATGATCTGACACCAGTTAGTGACCTTGCCGAAGACCCAAATAGGATAGGCAGAAAAGAAATATTGTATAATGTGATTTGTACGGTAGATTCGGATAGGAAATACCTTGTACTAGAATTATGTTAAGGTTAGCCATATATCGATTGTAATCAAATGTTATGGAAGGTTTTCTGCGTAATTGTGTAAATATTGTTTATTTCAATTTTGATTTATTTTATGTTTTAATAAATACGGCCGGGGGTTGTACGACCCCCGCCTCCAAAAAAAAGAAATCCTTCTCATGTCCTTTTAATAATGTTTGTTAACGGAACCGGGGGTCCTCCGGCAGTCCCCGGCCATAGGAAAAGAGAAAACAAGGACATAGCGTGTTCACTTCTCCTGCTTTGCCGCTGCCCTGTCTCTCGCTCCCCCTCACTTGCTGAAAACCATGACTTTAAGAAACGGCTCTTACCCTCTCTGTACTTTAATTGTTCCCCTGTGAAATGGATCCAAAAAAGAAAAGCCTATGAAATGCAGAGGCTGGTGGAGCACAGACAATTTCGCACATCATAGTGTAAACTGCTGCATTTCTGAGCAAATCTAATTTTTTCTTCTCTGAACAAAATGCTACAAGGAAAGTTGATGTGGGGCATGCAAGGGAAGTTCAGGACATCCGCCCACCCTAGTAAACAGTTACCAGCAAACTCTCATGCTGTTACGTGTAACAGGTTGTTAGGAACAGGTGTTAAAATAAAATATGAGCCCTCCAGGCAACCTTGTGCTGCAGTCACACCCTGCCGGCCGCCATCTCTGCCCTTCCTCCCTCTCACACGCCTGCACTTTTATTTTACAAGTCATCGCTGTCGCTGTGTTAGTTCAGTTGCACCAAGTAATGTGAACCTGGACTACAGCTCCCAGAAAGCATCCGGTAGTTAGACGAAAACAAGCAGATCAGCGATGCTGTGTTGGTTGCACAGAGTCACCCAGCACTTCAGTCCTATGTCTGTGCCTCTTGCCAGGAGGAGCACCAGTATCTACCTTTTTGTCCAAAACGTTCAGATGTTTATTGTCAAGGCCAAAAAATAGTGCTCCGTTTATTCAGCCTCACCAGGGGTAGTAAGCGCTATATAAATGCAATTTGAATTTAAGCAGTGCCTGCGACGATGGCCAACACATCCAGGTCAGACAGCCCATTAAATGTGATTTTTTTGATTTATGATGCTTGTGTGAGCTTAAATGTCTCCGCGCCAGTTCCTCCGATGAAGTTTTTGGGGTTTGTTGTATTTTCCACTATTTATTCGCAACCACGCACATTTGCGCCACTTTACAGAGTTTGCCAGTGAAGCGGTATTTTTGTTCTCTCTTTTTTTATTAAGTCGTTCAGTTCTACATAATATCCTCTTAATTATAGATACCGTATTTGCTGGAAGAAAATCATCTTCTAATTTGACAATTACAAAATAATGAATGTGACATAAATACAATTTAGTGTGCATGCTAAAGTCTGCCACCAGATCTCTGAATCGGGCTTTGAGGAAGGCCTCAGTCAAAAATGTAAACTGAGACTTCCAAAAGGGGGTTTCCCACGCTCAAACCCACATTCAACGTGGCCTGGAATGTACACTTCTGTTCAGAATAATCAATTTACTTCTTGGTGAAGCTTTTGTATAGCGTAGCTCTCCTTTAGTCAAATTTTGGTCGTCACAACCTAGCTTCTTCTACAATGACTGGGTGGGTCTGATTTTACTATTTTTTATTTTTGTTGATTTCCGCAAACATTGCCATTTACATAAATAAACACCTTGCACCCTCTGGCGTTCAAGGAGATTAGCTTGTTTGTGAATTAACAAGAAGTCAATTTCCTTGTGTGACATCTCTGCCGCCACTGTCATAATGAGCTCATATGAAGATACTTAGAGGTGGGAGAGCCAACTAAGTAACAGTGAAAACCAAGCAAGAGCCTAGCCTAAGAGGAGGTGCACGACCTGAAACTAATTGGTATGTAAACCAAAAAAAGACGAATTTCTATAACACAAGCGTTTCCCTTTAGTACAGGAGATTATCCCACTGCATTGAGAGGTATTTATTCAAAAGTCATAGGGGCATATTTACAAGCCCCTATAACCACCACAGTGTCACTTTTCACCACATTGTGGTGGCGATAGGGGCTTCGCCTTATTTACAAGGCAGCATTAAGTTAATTAACGTGGCTTAAAGATGCCTTGTAAATAAGGCACCCATTCAAGCTAGACTTAGCTTGAAATGTGAGGGCAATGGGTGTTGCAGTGGGCGTTCCACCGCAATACCTGTTTATTTCGACGCTGCCCCTATTTACAAGGGTGGAGTAAATATGGGGCAGCTGCAACATTAAGACCAGGGAAAACCTGGTATTACCCTGGCGCAACAAGGAGAAATGTTTAACTTCTCCACATTTTTTTCTCTTTCCATGTGTGCTGCGTTGTACAGCACACATAGAAAATGCAAAACACCATTGATTGTTCATGTGCAGGAAAATGTCCCTTCCTGCACATAAACAATCATTACAAAAATGACCTTTTGCAACTTCTATGTGTGCTGCATAAAGCAGCACACATGGAAGTTACAAAACACCATTTAAAGATTGTTAATGTGCAGGAAGGGTGCCTGCGTTGGCGCTAAAGAGCTACATTTAGCACCAGGGCTGGAGGAAACGCAGGGCTGCACCATATTGTTGTGAATATGGCGTAGCCCTGCGTTTCAGAAGTGGTGGAATGTGGTGTTAAGGCACGGAGGGTAATGCCGCCACTTCTATTGTACATTCCTGCCCCCACCACGGCAACACCATTATGTAACTAAGATGGGTCAGTTGTCAAGTGTACCCTATATGTGGATTGGATCTTATTATAGATGGAACCACATTAAAGTCTATTTAATCAAACACAAGGGGTTGATGTAAAAAACACACATCCTGAACTCACATATTTGAAGGTGCTCTCATCTGTGATAAAGAAGGAAAAGGAGGTACAGTGAAAAATAATATTTGCCTAGTGTCACAACATTTTTTTAAGCTGGGTAGCTGGGATTCAACCCAGGTTTTCTGTTTTCAAATTATGCAATTTTGGCACTAGATGGGTATCTCTTTCTCTCTCCTGTTTTACATCAAAGATTAGTGCTTTGACTGCAATTCTTGGTGCATGATGTCGGAGCTTGGATTACACTCAGAAGCCACATGAAAGCTCAGCTCGTTTCGGGACCCGATGGTCCAAGAGGACCTCGAGCTGAGCCAGAGCCAGGTATCTGGCTCGAGAATGGCTTGAGTTTTCAGTGGCTTACGCACTGCCACAATCACCTTCACCCACAACTGAAAGAAGCTGCAACGCAATGGATGAAACGTTTAAGTATTTAAATACCAATGTTGGAAAAAAGGTGTAAATGCAAATCAGGCCCAATCTCCATGGTTTTCTAAAGCTAGCAAACAGTAAATGTGGATGATTAATGCATGACCCTATTGGCGTTAAGGGAGTAGCCAGAAAATGAACCCCCCCCACTTCGAACAAAACTCTTATGGCCCTCAAGAAAACAAAGCAAGTCATGTGCTAAGGATGTTTCAATTGAATTAATCCCAAAACATGTAAAAAAAAAAATAGGGTGTTCCTAGTGTTCCGATGGCCGACGGCCAACAGAGAGCTGTGGAGAGCACTCTGAGCAGTGAGGAGAGAGCAGTGGCATTGGCGGCCGCAGGCGCAGCTGTTGTGGAAAACGCCAGCGAACCACGGCCGCAGCGGTCTGTTCTCAAAACGCCGCAAAACGCCGACTGGTCCTTGTAGAGGCCCTGAAGTCGGCCAAGTGCCACGTAGTGAGCCCTGTGACGTGTGTGCGGTGTACGAGCGGGAACTCCGGGAGGAGGACACACTGGGAGCCACCGCAGGAGCCACCATGGAAATCAGCAGAGTCAGAGGAGTCAGAGGATTTCCCAGGCATCCAAAGGAGTTGTGGTCTAAGGACCACGGGGTAAGTGAGGAGTACCCAGCACACCAGCATTTGCCTTCCACCCTGCCTCCCAGCCATCTTTCTTTCTGCTCCTCTGCACCTCTGTACAACTGCCCCGGCGTGCCCAGTGTGAGTTAGCACAGCCAGTCCACGGTCGCTGCAGGTGGCAGAGGTAGAGGCAGAGGGTAGTAGGCCTGCGGCCGCTGGCAGCACAGTCGGTCTGCAGGTCCCCAGCCAGCCAGCCCTTCACCCTGTTCTCTCTCCTGCTGCGCTCCTTCTTACTTCCTGCAAGCCAGCACAGCAAGGCAGCCCGGCCGGTGTGGCTACTACTAGCCAGCAGCGCTACGACTTGCAGGTTTCTCTCTGGGTCAGAGAGCTCCTGGGCCGAGCCTCACTGCAGGGGGTAGCCTCAACACAGCTAACACAGTTAACTGTACTCCATAACTTAGTTCTGTCTTCTCTCACAGAACTCCTACAGAACCCATAGAGCAATTGAGGTTGAGACTGCAGTAATAGGCAGCCACAGCATAGAGACGCCCTTGAAAAACTTATCCAGTGAGCCTCAGCTCCGACCTTGACTTTGAAAATAAACATCATCTATAGTAAATCATAGCGGGAGCAGAATACGTGACCGACTGATAGCGTCGGAGGATGAGATCAGGCAAAGTCAGGCGGATCCCAAAGCAGCCCAAAAAAGCTCTAAATGCCCAGATAGCGTTGGGCGCAAAGCAAAGGGTCTCAAACCAAAATACAAACCAGAAAAGAAAAGGAACAGCAACAACTTTACAGAGCCCATTAATCTCTTCAATCGCAACTCTATTCGGAAATCAAGAAGCCAGAAACACATTAGAAACAAACAAAGCCTTCTTCTTCCTCAAAAACCCAGGGGTCGTAATCTTTTCAACGGTGTACAGTCTAAATATCGAGCCAGAAATTTAGAGTGGACAGAATATCAAATCAGAAATATCGAGATGGAAGTAATATCGAGGTAAGTAATATCGAGGTATTTTTTATCGATTTTTTTCTGTAAATTAAATATCGAAGTTAGAAAAATTGAGTAGTTAATATGGAATGTTTAAAATATCAATATATTTTGTAAGTTAAAAATATCGAAAGTCAAAATATAGAGTGTTAGAATATCGAAAATCAAAATATAGAGTGTAAGAATATCGAAAGTCATAATATAGATTGTCAGAAAATCGAAAGTCAAAATATAGTGTCAGCATATCGAATGCTTAAATATAGAATGTAAGAATATCGATGTTTTAAATATAGAATGTTAATAATGTGGAAAAAGTAGTGTTTTTGTATGATGTTTTATATATATATTTATTTTTTAATTTTATAAATATGTGAATATTTTTTTAATATTTTAAAAAAATTATAACAATTTTTAGGAGTGGGATGTGGGTTTTTAGGGGAATAGGGTGGGTAGTGTTTTAAAATGTATATATTTGAAATTTTTATTTTTATACATATTAAAAAAAAATTAAAAATTATAAAAAATGTATAATAATTTTAAGGACCGGGATGTGGGTTTTTAGGGGAATAGGGTGGGGAGTGTTTTAAAATGTATATATTTGAAATATTTAATTTTTAATTTTTATACATATTAAAATTTAAAAAAATATATATAACATTTTTAGAATAATTTTTAGGAGCGGGATGTGGGTTTTTAGGGGAATAGGGTGGGGAGTGTTTTAATATGTATATTTTTGAAATATTTATAAATATTAAAACATTTAAAAAAAATTATAAAAATTTTAGAATAATTTTTAGGAGCGGAATGTGGGTTTTAAGGGGAATAGGGTGGGGAGTGTTTTAAAATATGTATTATTATTTTTTTTTAATTAGAAAATTAAAATTTTTAAAAATACATTATAATAATTTTAAATATTGTGATGTGTGTTGTTAGGGGAATATTGTGTGTAGCATATTAAAAAATACAGTTTGAATGTTTTGAAAATATTAAAATGTTAATATTATGTTAATAAATATATTAATTTAATTAAAATGTGTGTTTTTTTATGAAGTTGGTGGGGAGTGTTTTATTTAATAATTTTTTTTCTGGCTAAATTGTTTTTTTTATTTGAAATTTTGATTTTTTATTGTAGGGTTATTTATATTTTTAAGGTATGTAGGCTGTGTATTTAAGTACATTTAAAAAATGTAATTACAATTTTAAAAAAATAAAAATGTTTATTAATTATTTTAGTTTTTGAAAAATAATTTAAATGTAACATATTTTTTTGTAAACATTTTAAATTAAAATGTATATTAAAAGATTAACATTTGCTATTTATTTAGATATTTTTGTGAGTTTATTTACAAATTATTAAAAAAATATTCTTAGAGTATATATTAGGTGGATTTGGAATAGAAAAATTATATCGGTTGAATGTTCAGCACATTCATTGACTGTATACTTGGAGTGAGAATAGTAATTTATATGGGTTTAGTGTCCAGCACCTTCCCTGACTTAACACTTGGTGGAGTGCGAATAGTATATTATATGGGTTGACTGTCCAGCACCTTCCCTGAGTGTATACTTGGTGGAGTGGGTATAGTAAATGTTATGGGTTTAGTGTCCAGCACCTTCCCTGACTTAATACTTGGTGGAGTGGGAATAGTAATTTATATGGGTTCAGTGTCCAGCACCTTCCCTTATTTTATACTTGGTGGAGTGGATATAGTAATTTATATGTGTTGACTGTACAGAATTTTGTTAGAGTATATACAGTGATATTAACATTATTTATATACATATTATATAGTTACATTTATAGAAAAATATAAATTAATTATTATAATTCATAATAAGTGTAATTAAATTAATCAGACTCAAACATGTTTTAAAGATTTTATTATGTTCAAAAGAGGGTAATAAAATGAGAACATATTTTTATTGATATTTAACAATGTTAAGTACACATTTTTATTTTGATAATATATTGTTTAATATATTTACATTGTAGTCACAGTTGCACATTGGTGAAAAAAAGATGTATTGTAAACACATCTTTAATACATTCATTTTAAAGAAAAGTAATGTTTATTCAGTGTATATTTTTTTATTTCACAATTTTTGTTATTTTTTTTTAAAAACCTTTATTATATCGTTCAACACAAAATACAGAAGTAGCCCTGCATCGACAGGGGCCGGTCACCACATGTATGCAGAACGTATCAGGAAATCCAATAACACAGCTCTTCAGCCGACAACCCATGGGTCCGGCAGCGGTAGAGGATAGACGATGTATTTAAAACATTTCGAGATCAAGGATATGCCTAAGGTTTCATTTTATATTTAACCCCCCCCCCAAAAACAAGATAAAGAAGAAGATACAGGATATCCGGAGCTACACACTGGAGGTATAAAAAAGCGGGTAGGCGTTAAAAGGCAGTCATGGATCAAGATAGACCAACAGTAAAAATGCAAGCGCCAGTATGTTCACTAAGGGAGAAGTACAAAGCTACCTATCTATCATCAGAACCACCCACCCCAAACCCCGCCCACTCATAGGCTGCAGGATGAGATCGAAAGTATTGCTACCGGACCCTGCGAGAAAAAAGAAAAGGGGCCATAGAACACAACAAAGGCAAAATAACAAACCCCCCCGCACCCTCCACCCTGCACCCCTGCAATGGCTACGGCCTACCCCACTAGCAGCGTGCCTGTCGCCCAGAGGAATACCCTAAAGAGAGAGAAAGAGAAGAAAGAAGGGGCCATAGAACAAAACAAAGGCAAAATAACAAACCCCCCCACCACCCTGCACCCCTGCAATGGCTACGGCCTAACCCACTAGCAGCGTGCCTGTCGCCCAGAAACGTCCCTAAAAGAGAGAAAGAAGCGGAGGAGGAGAGACAAAAAAACACACTCCCGGACTCCCTTACCCTCCACCAGACGCGACCACCCGGAAACAAGTGCAAAATAAATGTAGCGAGATGCACAATCAATCCGGGTAAGTACGAAACATACCACCCGACTCCCGCATTTCACAGGTCACAATCCCAGCAGCAGATAAAATTATTTTCCCGTATCCTAAAAAGTCCCACAAGTTAACCCTGGCCAGTACGAATGTCCACTGGAGCACTTATAACCCAGGCCACTGCAACAATGAGAGAGGTAAAGTTTTCATGAAAGTTCAAGTCAGTATGAGCATGCCAAATAAAGGATAAAAGTTCACGATCTCCACAGAGCAAGCGAGGAAAAGCGTGGGAGGATGATAAAACTTTCCAATAGTCACAGGTGATCTTGTTAAGGCAGTCAAGGTCGTCCATAGTGATATTCGGCGAGATAGGGTTCAAGCAAGGGACGCTGACAATGTCCACGGGCGCGCGATCTGTCTCATAGGAATCAGCAGCGCGAAAGGGATCCGGCGTCTGCACAGGGACCTCGAAGTTGGATACACGATGTTTCGTTGGTGGCACCGCTGGCTGCGATGATGGCAAAAAGCCGCTGTCCGGTCTCCGGCAAAGATCATCCATTGTTACCGACAGTGCCTGGTAGTTGACGATGATCTGTGAGTGGAGCGCTCTAATGGCCGCCATTACGGCGCGCAGCGGTGATGTGTCTTTCGTCCCCTCCATCTCCTCTCGTAAGCAACAGATCAGGATGCAGACCCCGGAGGCCGGCTACTCCGGGGAAGCAGGCAAATCTGGAGCGGACACCAACCACGGGCGCTCTCACCTCACAATTTTGCACCTTCGCTGCTGGTCGGGGCTCCCGACCGCACCCCCCCGACAAGCTTACTATGTCTCCGGGCGTCAGATACAGGGCCGCAGCGAACGATGTGTCACGCCGTGGCGTGTGCGTTACAGGCAGGATACGAAATCGCCGTTTAAAACAGGTAGATTATGTCCCCGTTCGGGAGACCGGACAAAGCCCAAGGTTCACAGCCGATGTTGTTCAATTCCAGCCCGGATGGGTTAGAAATCGAGGCCCCGGCTTCCACTCCCAGGTAGGCCGAAAATGAAACACGGCGTATCTCCGTCATCCGGTGTGATAAAAAGTTCGGGATTGCGCCTTCAGAGTCAGTCACTCCTCATATATACGGGAGTCCGGTTGGAAAACAGGATAACTTGCAGGATATACGAGCTGCTGGCGGAGGTCGGCGGAGCCGGGAGCTTATGCGGCCATCTTGCTTGCTAGCGTAGCTCCTCCCCCTATTTCACAATTTTTATTGCAAAAATAAAGATTTATATTAAAGTCATATGCAACACATTTATTAATCATTTATTAATATAGTTTTTGTATTTTCAAACATTTTATGAAGCAAACATATTTGTTTTTATGTTAAAAAAGTAGGTATTGTTGATATTCATATATAATTTACAATTGTATTTTTTAAAATAAATTACTGTTATTAATACATCAAATATTAATGATAATAATTTTTACAGAGGTAAAGTATTGTTACACAGGTAATGTCTTTAGGTATAACAATTCATAGTAGTATTTATTAAAATGTTTCATATTTATACAGTGATATGAGTAATTTTTTATCACAGTAAATGTTTGTTTAAACAATATTAAGTAATTGAAAATAACATATGATATTGTAAATATTTTTTATAACATTGTTACATTTTTTTAATTAAAAAAATACAATAGTTAAGTAATACTCACTGAAATATGTATTAAGTACATTTATAATGTTATTTAATGATAATATGAATGGGACTATTTGTTTGTTAGGGTCTATTTTGTAACCGCGTATTGTTATTTTGGGTCATTTCGACGTTGAAGAGTTCGCGGTTGGATGCAGCTTCGCCTATGGAAGGGTAAGTTTGATTTTAAGTATATTATTTAAGTTAGATATGTAGTTTGAGTGTTTGTGGAGTGGGTATAGGTTTTCTAATGTTTGGTAGTTTTAGGATGTATGTTTTTAGGTGGAGTTTACGGTTTTCGTATCGGTTTCGCGTTTTGGGCTCACTATGTTGAGGTAGGAATAGTGTTAGAAATGTTAATTAAATGTTATGTGTAAAGTTTAATAATGTTTAAAAGTGTATGTTGGGGTTTATTGTGTGTGGGTGGGTATGTTTGTTTTCTATTTTTCAGGTGTTTCGCATGGATGTCGTTTTTGGGAGAAGATTGTGTTTTTTTTACTAAGAAGTGTGTAAATTATTATTGAATCTTTTTTACACACACTTTCTTACATTTTTGGGTTTTCAAGGAGCGTTTTTAAAATTTTTAAACTATTTTTGGGTTTTAAATGGATTATCGTCGGATCGAATTTGGGGAAGATTTCTTATGGATGTGTTTTTTTTTCTTTTTGCTTTCCTTGGAGCGTTTTTTTAGTTTTTGACAAATATTTTCGGGTTTTTAAGGGTTTTACATTTGTTCCTTTTGGAGAAGAATGGTTTTGGATTTGTTAGATTTTTATGGATTCCTTTGGATTATTGAATGGATTACTACTAGGGAAGGATTTCTTTCGTCACAGACTTTGGTCTTCAGCAACAAAGTGAGTAAGTTTTCTTCATTTAATTTTTGGGTGGGATTGTTATTTTATTTGTTTAATTATTTTATGCTGTGTGTTAGAAATTATAAGATAATTGTTCAGATATATTTAAATAAATGTATTAAATATATTTGACAATTTTGTTACAGTTTCTAGCATGTATGTAATATATATATTACCTACTGGCAGTCGCCAGTAGGTATATATAGTTAGGATTTTTTCCCTATGGGATTTTTGAAAATTCTATGTCTAATAACTTTGGCGTTTGTGGACGTAATTGGCTGAAATTTTCTGGAAAATGGAACATTTTGTTTCTGAGCAGCCCCTGGAAATTTGGGGGGGGTTCGTCAAGGGGGGCCCGAGAAAAAAGGGGGGTCCCAAAACGTGTTTTTAACATTGAGTTTTCCATAGGGCGGTTGGCCTCACTTTTAGCCCGAACGGCTGAATGGATTTCCACGAAACTTGGCAAAATTGTAGGGACTGGTAGCCCGATGTGCCTTTGCTAGGTCTCAATATATGTGCTTCAGTGGATTTTGAGAAATTAACGTTCAAAAAAAGATATATATCTGTAACAGCGGACCGGGCAGCGCTCCGGTTCGCGGACCTTACGCGTAACGGAACTTCGCGTAGCGAAGCTGATTGGCTCTCCGGTGTCTGTCAACATTCTAAACAGTCCGGAGCGGCCGCCATCTTGTCTCTCGGTAGGATTGAGAGACAAGAGGAGGCCAAAACAAAGGGGGAAATGACCATAAGGGGGCATAGTAGATCCTCCCTGACCCCCTAGGTTTAATGTGGAGGCTTTAAAAGGGCCCCGCGGGGCAAAAAAAAAATGATTTTTTTTTGTTTTTTTGCGTGGGTAGCGCCCGGTTCGCGAACCGGGAAGCGTTCTGGGCAGCGTACTATAAGGAAAAAAGAATGATAGACTTTTCAAATACTGTATGTTAATTGATTGTTGGTTTTGTTGATTATTTTTTAATTTTTTTATTATTTAAGCAATTATTTATTATTGTGATTGTGTTTCAAAATGTAATAACATTTCTAACATTTAACTAGTTTATGAATTACATATAAAAATGATTAAAGACTCAAACAATTTTTTAATATTACATACAATTTTATTTTTCGGATTGTTTTTCAAAATTTAATAGAACGTCTAGCATTTGACTGTCCGATATGTCCTCTTGTTGAGTGAACATAAGTTCCCACATTTGACCGTCATCATAATAAAGTAAATGATCCACAGATTCTACACATTGAACTAATTCATGGTCCCGTGATTCATCCATGAAATCTGAGTCATCATTGTCCTCAATATCTTTTTCTGTGTTGTTCTCCAGAACAATTTCGAAGGAAACATTCTGCTCACCTTCCATTTTATTGCTGTAATTTGCATAAAAAATAAATATATCAGTAGAGATAGGGCACTGTTGGGTTTAAGTTCAGACAGGTACTTGTGAGTTTATAACAGAGAAGTAATCTATGGGCACTGTATGGTTTCAGGCGTGAAGTAGTACTATTAAAAAGTGCCTGTGAAGAAGCCTAAGTAAATTCATAATTATACCACAGAAACCTAAATCAATCCATAATTATAATAAAGAAACCTTTCTCAATGTCTAACTCTTACAGAGGGATAGTATATAACTATCTGAAAATGTTTTCAAATTTATAAAATAATATCTCACCTTCTAAAAACAAGTTTAAGTTGTGAGTGAAAATGATCTTGCAATGTAGTTCAGGAAGTAGTAGTCAAAATGGCTGTGTTTCTCTCTCTTCCTTTATATATATTCAGGTACATAACCAATCAAATGTCAGGTAAAAAAAGTAGAAAATGAAAGTAACATTTTAATTGGTTGTCAATTCCAACACTTCAGATGTGTTTTGTGAAGTAATTTACCTCAGGGTATTTAGAGAGGTCTACAGGCTAAATGGCTAAATGGAATTCCAATCAAATTTGTGAAAATGGTAGGGATTGGTATGTAGTATGAGCTAATCTATATTTGGTGAAATTGTCTCCAGTCGCTTTTCTGTAAATTACTTTCCCACCTTTTTTGATGGTGAGCTTCCCAGGGAGCGACCCGGTACGCGAACTGGCGAGCGCCCCGGTTCGCGAACCTTAAGCGTTACGGGAGTCCACCATTTTGTGTTTCGGTCGAATTAAGATACAAGATGGAGGGCAAATAATGTTCAGAATGGGTAGAAGGGGGCACGGTAGACTTATCTTGACCCCCTAGGTTTTCTGAGGGTGGCTGAGGAGGCCCATATGTGCGAAAAAAAAACATTTAAAAAAAATTTAGCGAGGTTAGCTCCCGGTTCGCGTACCGGGTAGCGCCCCAGGGAGCGTACTTTTTTGAAAATTAGTGAAAAATGTTAGAGTAAAATAATAATTGAGAGTGATCAGATGTAGGGTAGCTCTGAGAAGAGCTTTTGGGTTTATGGTACATTTAGGTACTTATAAGTAGGTACCAATGCACAGTCTCAAATTCAGAATGAAAATTCTGTTGCCCTCATCTGAGAAGTGAACTCCATCTCCTCTGTAGATATCTTGCATGTAGTAACGCAAGTTATTGTTGTACACGGAGCCCATTCCATGGTCTCTCATGTAAGCTGAAACAGATTTGTTTACATGCTTCCTCGACTTCTCAATTTGTGGACAAAATTGGTTTGACCACCTCCATTTCTGTCTTTGGCATATATTTGAATATACCAAGGCAGTCTGAGGAAAAAGTGCCATCAATTGCTCAAAGGTGTCCTTTAAAAGCATTTCCAGACCTACCCCAGTCAAAGTGCCCAAATCATTACCTCCACAGTGCACAATTAACAGGTCAGGTTTTGGCAAATGCATAAAGGTTTTCACCAATGGTATCAATTGGTGACATTTTAATCCTCTGTGGCCAAACCACTTAATTTCCACATCTTGTAAATTGAGGTTAAGTAAATTCCTGTTCTCAGCATACCTCTGAGCCCAATAGATGTAACTATGTCCAACAATCCAGACAGAAAACATGGTGAGAGAAGGTTCTCCTGCAGTCAGATGAAGTGTGGCAATGAAATGGCAGTTGAAAAAATAAGAGTTTAAAATGAAAAAAACTGTGGAGTTTATGTGTTAATGAAGCAGTAACAGTGATTGGTGGATTTTGATTGCTGAAAACAGAAAGTTAGGGTGCATGGATGAGTTCTTTGAAAGATGTATTTTGAGTGGTCAAGAAAAAATCATTAAATGAAAGAATGCACTGGATATGAGGTGCACTGAGAGTTCAGAGTTCAATTGCAACATTGTTGTGTGAACTTGCAAACACCAGAGGTCTTCCAAGAGGTGGTTGCCATGCAAAAAAGGAAGAAAGGGCAGAGGGGGGAAGGGTTTTGATTTGAAAAAAGTGAGGGAAGAGTTTTGATTGGGTGACATGAGAGATATGTGTGAAGAATTACAGCATTTCTGTGCTTTTGATAGCTGCAGACTCTGGAGTGCATACCTTTTGCTCTGCTGAAGACAAATTGGTGTGTTTCTGAGACTGTTTTGAAACTCAAAGTATTTGCTAAGGTGAGAAAAGATTTCTTTAATTTAGATAGAGAATAGTGTGCTTTAAGGAGAAAATTATGAAGAAAGTTGTGTTCTTCAAATGTTGCTTTGTCTCAAGTGTTTTACAAATAGATTTTGTTTCTTTGAGAAAATGTAATTGGAGAAAATGTGAAGTATTAGTACTGACAGGGTGTTTTTGTGCATAGGAGCTGTGGGGTGTTTTCAAATTATGACTTGAAAATCGTTTTTGAGGAAAATGAATGGTTATAATATTTATGACAAGGACATAATGGTGTATGCTTCATTATAAGGCAATTGAGTGTCTCTGATGTTATTTTTCCCATTTTAATGTAAGACCTTTCTCTGTGGAGCAAATTGCTTGTAAATATGCTCCCACCTGTGCATGGCAAATTTAGATTTTGAATGTTTGTGTTACATAGCTATGTTAAAAGTGACCCAACCATGCTGGAAAGGCAATTAAAAAACGCTTTCATGTGTCTTAAGGACATTTTAAGTCATTTCCCTATGTGCAGTGTTTTCAAATTATGATTTGAAAATCGTTTTTGGGGAAAAGGAATGGTTTGTAAATTTTTGACAAGGATATAATGGTGTATGCTTCTTTATAAGGCATTTCAGTGTCTCTGATGTCATTTTTCCCATATTACATTAAAAGACCTTTCCCCGTGGGGCACATTCCTTGTAAATATGCTCCCACCTGTGCATGGCAAATTTAGGTTTTGAATGTTTGTGTTACATAGCTATGTTAAAAGTGACCCAACCATTCTGGAAAGGCAATCAAAAAACGCTTTCATGTGTCTTAAGGACATTTTATGTCATTTCCCTATGTGCAGTGTTTTCAAATTATGATTTGAAAATCGTTTTTGGGGAAAAGGAATGGTTTGTAAATTTATGACAAGGATATAATGGTGTATGCTTCTTTATAAGGCATTTCAGTGTCTCTGATATCATTTTTCCCATATTACATTAAAGGGGGAAAGGAAACGCAACATACCTGATTGCCGCCACCGCCACGAGTCAGTAAGCAGCCAGCAGCAGCCAGCAGGCTCGAGGGAACGCCGCCATCTCCGCCGCCACTGCCAAGAGTCCCAGGGCACCGGACTCCGCGCCGCCGCTCCGGGAGACCACAAATCCCGGCAGGCCTCGCGGCGGCGCGTACGCAGTGACGCGGGTCGCGCTGCTGAGGGCGCCAGAGCCCTTCAAAGGGAGGAGAGCCCCGGCAGAGCGGGGGGAAAGGAAACGCAACATACCTGATTGCCGCCACCGCCACGAGTCAGTAAGCAGCCAGCAGCAGCCAGCAGGCTCGAGGGAACGCCGCCATCTCCGCCGCCACTGCCAAGAGTCCCAGGGCACCGGACTCCGCGCCGCCGCTCTGGGAGACCACAAATCCCGGCAGGCCTCGCGGCGGCGCGTACGCAGTGACGCGGGTCGCGCTGCTGAGGGCGCCAGAGCCCTTCAAAGGGAGGAGAGCCCCCGCGTCGCGGGACGCGAGCGGGACGCCCGGGGCGAAGCCCGGGCAAAGGGCGGGCCCTCTGAGGCCCTCAGAGGTCAACAGTGGTCGGGCGGGCCACCCCTCTAACATTCTTCTATAAGGTCAGTCCCCTAACAGGTTTCTACAATGGCTGATTGCACCGTTGCAAGTAATAATGTTGACATCCTTACTCAGGATACAGAGTCCCCTGTATCATTGCTAACGTCGTTTGAGGCATTGATAGATACCGCATTCAATGAGATTGTTGAGACTGAAAGGAGATTCTCTATGGGTCCATTGAGTAGTAACCAACCACATACCATGAGCAGTCTCAATGGTAATACCCATATAAACCCTGAAGTTACTGTGGTAAAACCCTCGCATCTTGTTGTTGATGTACCAATTGTCTTAGACGATGATGACACTGTTACGTACATTGCACCAGAGGTAGCTCTTGGCCTTGCCTCGGCAACACCACCTACTGAGACTACCAATAAGGCATCTGATAAAGTCGTAGCCAAGAGAAAGAGGGGCCCTGTTAAATTAAATTAAGCCACAACAAACGGAAGCAGCCATTAAGGATTGTAAACCAACCAACCCCACAAAGCATGTGGAATAAGGGGAAGAGACAGAAGCTGGTTCAACATATTGTACCTACACAGGGAAAACCGCATCTGGGTGACGTCGTCGTTATAAATAACGACGGGTCAAATTACATATCTATTTCCACCCAGACTGAATCCCCCAAAGGAACTGACAAATCCAGTCATTATTCTAAGTCTGAGGGGAACCTTATTGAGACTATCGCAGATACTATTTTTAATAACCTGGAAGGTCAAATGATTAAACAATTTAATAATATTTTTAAAAGACTTGACAAATTGGAGAACCTAATTAAAAATGAGGATGCCAAGAGAAAAGGTATAGCGAATTTGGACAAAATGAGAGTAGAACGTCTGCTAAAAGACCTCGAATCCACTACCCGTGTTCTCACTAACAGTGACCATGGCATTATCAGGGCTGTGGAACAGCAGGATACCATTACTCCAACGCAGTCTGTTACACCCAAGGTGACTAAAAGTAAAGGCACAACAGGCAACAATCCGCCTGACCCTCTAACTGTCACCCCCTTACTCCCACGCAATTCTACACGCGGACCTGTCACTTCGTCCAAACCCTCTGTTTCTGCTAACGCTGCAAGCGGACCATTAATTAATTCTAACAAAAAGAGTAACACAGCGATGCAGACAACTTTAACACAGAAGGGTCCTGTTAATACCAGCCAGCGCGATAAAAAGATCTCGCATGAGGACACTAGGCCTATAAAACATCAAGGCCCTGCCTTACATCTTCCACCTGAGGCTTGTCCTTATGTTTTAGTTCTAGCTGGTATCCCACCGCTTAGGGAAGGTCAGGGAGAATCATGGGTTCAATTGCACAATAAGTGTATAGATTGGTTAACAAAACATAAGGGGGTGGGTTATGATATTTCAAAAGAGATTATAACCACACGGCGAGTAACTTGGGTCGGTCCTCTTTTCAAAAATATTAATGGGGACTGTATTGTAATTAACTTTAGAAACCCGGGCACTGCAAAATTCTTGCTGAACAACAACTCTGGTCGACATGGCCCATCTACTGTGGTGACCCCTCTACCATTAAAATATTTCTATCGCCCTCCCCACAAGATGATGCAACCCCCACCAGTTTTTCCATTACATAATAGGTTTGGAATATTTCAGGACCTGGACACATTGGACTGACTGCCCCCCGAAAGCACCAAATTGCCTTCTGTGTGCCTCGAGGCAGTCCAGCCAGTGGAAACACCTCCAGAGGCGGCCCCGTTAACATTGGAGATCTCTCCACCAAGTACATTATGCAACCAACAGGGGCATGTCACAACTAAATCCGCCTCAAGAATTAATCAGGGTTCTTGTCTGAGGAATAATAATAATCTAAAAATTCTCAGTTGGAACATTGCGGGTCTGAAAACCAAGATGGGAATCCCTTCATGGAGGAACTGTGTCAATTGTTACGATATATTAATGTTTCAAGAAACTTGGTGTGTTGAGGACTTGCTGTTCGAGGGGTACAGTTGCCACAATAGGTCTGCTACGGCCCCTTTGTCTGGTCGCCCTAGTGGAGGATTGTCCATTTGGATAAAAATTTCTGCAGAAGTAACAATTGACAAACTACAAACTAATTGTTCCAGTTTCATGGCACTCTCATATACTCAGAGGATAAAACTGTGTTTAATTAATTTCTATAACAATGACTTTTTGTCCCAGCCTAACCCAAATTTTATTCTTTTATTTGATTTTATCAATGAAATTATGGATGGACAGGTACATGGGAAATTTGATGGCATTTGTTTAGGGGGGGATTTTAATGCACATGTACATTTAAGAAATCCCCCATGTAAAAGAGGTATAGAACTGTTAAATTTTCTTGTTACTAGCGAACTTGTTAATTGCATGGAATATGTAGGTATGGAAAACCGAGTATCCCCATTTCCTACCTTTATTGGACACGGGGGAGGCACAACAATTGATTATGTTTTTGTCTCACCCGCTGTCGCCAAGGCATTAATAAGGGCAGAAGTAGTGTGTAAAATTTACAGTGATCATTATCCAATTGCCATCCACTTATCATTGCCGAGGGGTAAGTGTCCAAGACATGAAATAGGCGCAAGGGATTTGGAAGTCTCGACAGACAAATTGAGGGTAATCTGGAAGGGAGCAGACAATAAGGGAATCCTAGCAGGAATTTGTAAAAAATACCCAACTTTGATCGAAGATTGTCTTACTACCGAGGACCATGGGGCTAACGTGATTAAATCATTTTCTGAACTTTGTTCTGTAATTAAAGGTGAGATTTCCAGACCAGCCTCTAGTAAGGCTGAGGAAACGCCTAGATGGTTTGATGCCCCATGCTCCAAAGCAAATAGGATGCTTAGAGCTGCCTTAAAAACCGAACCGAGGGATATACCACGTGTAAGGTTGCTTAGAGCAGAGTATAAGCGTGCTTTACGCACCAGATCAAATGAATTACTTAAAACCCACTGGGATTCCCTGGCACGATCTGCTGACCTGAAAGATACCACTGGGTTCTGGAAGGAGGTAAAGGTGATAAGATCTATTGGTTCTAACTTGACCGAAATTAATTGTAACATTACTGGTCCTACCTGGGTTGCACATTTTGGAAAAATCTATGCAACACCAGATAATCCTCCTCTGTTGCTACCCCCCCTATGCCCATTGTCTATTTCTGTATCGGAGGTATTTGATGCTATTTTAGAAAGCGCCGGGAATAAAGCGCCCGGTTCCGATGGGCTCTCTATTGACCAGTTAAAATGTGAGCCCGATTTCTGGGCCGCATTGCTCTGCAATGTTTTTAACAATTTAACGGACGGGCAAATTCCGGAAACATGGTCACGTAGCATTATTGTCCCCATTTTTAAAAAGGGCGACAGGCTGGATCCTGGGTGTTACCGTCCAATTTCTCTAATAGATAATACCTTGAAAGTTCTGGGACGGATCATATTTAAAAGGATTAGAACTTGGACTGATGAGAATAATATCCTACACCCTAGCCAGATTGGGTTCCGTAGCAGTGTCGGAACGGTGGAACAATGCCTGAACTTGAACTTGATCATGGCAAAATATAACATTGCTAAGAAATCCCCTTTATATTTTGGTTTCATGGATTTGAGCTCGGCTTTTGATTTCGTTAACCGCTCCCGCCTCTGGTCTACCCTTCTTGAATATGGCCTAGACGACCATCTGGTACACTTTTTAGCTTTTTTACACCGTGATCTTAAAGCATGTGTACGTGTGAATCAAATGGGTGAAGTCTCTGATGATATTAGCATTGGTAGGGGGGTCAGACAAGGGTGTGTGCTGGCCCCCCTCCTGTTTATTTTGTATATCAACAAGCTAAGTGGCTCTCTGAGTACTCTAACTAGTGATGTACCTTACATCAATGGAGTCCCCATACCCACCCTTCTTTATGCAGACGATGCGGTCCTGATGGGCCGCACTCCCAAGGCACTCCGTATTTTAATTTCAGGCTTTGTCCTTTTTATGGCTGACTTAGGCCTAACAACTAATTTTAAAAAATCACTGATCATGAGCTGTGGGCCTAAAAATCACAAAATCTCCCAGATCAACTCAGGGTCAAATGTTCTAAAAAGCACCAGCACTTTCCCCTACCTAGGGTTGCTATTTTCAAACAGTGGTACGTGGCATGCACATGTATCTTATGCCAGGAATAAGTTGGGTAAGGCCATTAATTGTGTAACCTCCCTAAGACAACCCAACCAAGCTGATGTAATAACTCCCCTGGTTAAGATATATCAAACCCAATGTATGCCAACCGGCACTTATGGGGCAGAAGTTTGGGGTTATACCAACTGCTCCCATATTCAAAGAGAAGAAAATAGATTTTGCCGTAAGATATTGGGGGGGGTTATTTGTTCACCCAACTATGTATGTCATAATGAATTAAATATTCCATACATAGAGGATTTCGTGAGATCCAGACCAGCACTATTCTGGATAAAGATATGGAACAACACGGCTGCTACCCTGACTCGTGAAATTATCTTGGACTGCCTAAAGTGTGATAGGGGACACCACATACCATGGTTGAAAGCAGTAAAAGAGTGCCTTGTAAGTGTAGGGTTGGGCTCTCTGTTTACATCACCAAACCTAATAAATCGCTCCCATAAGACCATCACTTTAAGGGCATTGTATGATTTATACAGTGAAGAGCGTAATAGAAAGAACCTGACTAAATGCACTGTTGTAAAATACTTGGCCTATTCTGAACCGCACACTAAACAACCTGGCCTACCGTATAGATATTTGCGCCTGCATCTCGGCAGATGGGTTAGGGGTTTACTGTTTCGTTTCCGAGATGGGAGTATAGTTAATCTACTGAACTTCCCGCTGGGATATAATAAACACCTCGAAACTTTAAATTGCCCTTGTAACCCTGACATGAAGCAAAATCTTATGCATTTCTTGTTCTTTTGTGGTTTCTACAAAAAGCTCACTGGACATTATCTTATGCCCTATTGCAGAAAAAATGGGTTGACTAATTTTAAATTAGCATCTCGGTCCCTCTTATTATTGGGATCAGATGAAGTCATTTTTAGGGTGAGCTGTTTTCTTAAAGCTGCTGTTAGATTGAGAACCACTCTAAATACTGAGGTATAACCTTTGCACACTGCACTTTCGATTATGTATTTTAGAGAATTTTTATCTGTCTGTTTTATCCTGTTGTAATAAAAAATTTTCATGTGTATGTAGATAAATTTATGACAATGTGCTAGCCATCCTTTTTTTAATCATGGTTTTTAAAATTGTGTTCTTAACAGTGTTTTTAAAACAGCGTTTCTTAAATAGTGCTGTAAAATATTTTCTTTTTTTAAATACCTCTTTTTTATGAAGGGACAAATCTTGTATAGATGCGAAATTGCAAATGGAATTTGATTATGTTCGTTTGTCCTCGGATTTATTCTCCAACTGTCATTATTGAATTGAATGTTTTTAAATGTATTTTGTTTGTACTTTTATGGATGTTCTTTTATTCCGAATAAAGATCTTTTGACTTGACTTGACTTGATTAAAAGACCTTTCCCCGTGGGGCACATTCCTTGTAAATATGGTCCCACCTGTGCATGGTAAATTTACATTTTGACTGTTTGAGTTACATAGCCATGTTAAAAGTGACCCAAAAACTTGCAAAGGCTTTAAAAAAACACTTTCATGTGTCTTAAGGACATTTTAAGTCATTTCCCCCCAGGTGCAGTGTTTTCAAATTATGACTTGAAAATCGTTTTTGACGTAAAGGAATGTTGTTAAAATTTATGTGCGCCATATGCCCCCAAATTTCTTTTTCAGGGGTGCAGCAGGGTGTTATTGAGACACCCCTGCACCTTTGGAAAAATTCCTAATTTGCGATGAGCTAATTGCTAATCGCAAATTGCACCTTCATTCCTATGGGCCTCCTGGCCCATGGAAATGAATGGGTAATTTGCAATTAGCAATTTGCTCATCATAAATTAGGAATGGTAAAGAATCGCTATTTATTCCTTAAAATTCGCTATTTAGGAAATGCAAAATAGTTTGATGATACATATGGCGGTTCATCTGTAACAAGATAAGAAGCTTAGGGATACATTTATGATGACTGGCGCAATGAAGTGGACATCACTTACTTCATTGGTAGAGCTTTACATGTATTATCTCCTCTGTATTCTTCATCAAGCGTAACTTTAATCTGCAATCCTGAGTAGGCCTCACCTTAAACAAACCTCTGGATAGGGCACACCTTATTGTCATCCTGAATTAATCATTTCAAATGCTAGGGACAGATTTATGATAGGTGTATGCCTCTTTTGCGCCACTGTGCGTCACTTTTGTGATGCAGCGGCGGTGCAAAAGATTTGCAATGAGTCGACAAAATTACAAATTGATGCATTTAGGCAGATGTGTCATGGTGTAAAAAACACCGTGCCACATGAAACTGATGCAGCAGTGATGCAAAAGATGCACCATGTTGCAAGACAGGCCTCACTTGGGGCCATATGTATGAAGCTAATTAGCCTTTGCAAAGGCCGAAATTCTGCGAATTTCAGCCTTTGCGAATGCTAATTAGACAAATGTTATGTATCAAACAAGTTTGATGCAAAATAAGGAATAGCAAAATTTGCTATTCCTTATTTTGCGATTGCACTGAAGGATTTGCAAATTTTGCGATTCCTTAAATGCAATGTATCAAACAAAAAATATGCAAAAAATGCCATTAAGGATTTGCAAATTACCACCAACTTCTAGTTGGTGGTAATTTGCGAATTCTTTTCAAAAAGCTTTTTTTCCAAAAAACAAAAGGTGCCATATGACGCCCATACATGCCCTTAGGGCATGTATGTGCGCCATATGCCCCCAAATTTCTTTTTCAGGGGGTGCAGCAGGGTGTTCTTGAGACACCCATGCACCCTTGGAAAAATTCCTAATTTGCGATGAGCTAATTGCTAATCGCAAATTGCACCTTCATTCCTATGGGCCTCCTGGCCCATGGAAATGAATGGGTAATTTGCAATTAGCAATTTGCTCATTGCAAATTAGGAATGGTAAACAATCGCTATTTATTCCTTAAAATTCGCTATTTAGGAAATGCAAAATAGTTTGATGATGCATATGGCGGTTCATCTGTAACAAGATAAGGTTAGGGATACATTTATGATGACTGGCGCAATGAAGTGGACATTACTTACTTCATTGGTAGGCCTTTACATGTATTATCTCCTCTGTATTCTTCATCATAGTCAGTCATGCAAACAATCAATCACACCTCCATTTTCTCAACTATACAGTTATACACACCTTACTTATTCAAACATATACTAAAACATATTTACTCTCTTATACAATCCTGGATACAAGTTCACAATGATGCATACAGACACTCACACATTCACTGGTTCTTATGGACAGTTATTTATATATGGCAAGTCTCACATGTACTGTGTTTTACATATGTACTTACTTTGACATGTAGCACTGAGATATCCATTCACTCACCAATACACTGATGCACACAGTCAACCGCCCATACAGCTGTTTCCACATGCACTTTTGAACCCATACATCTAGTGAATCAACTGCTCACACATCTATGCACAGAGTCATACACCTCCCAGCCACCCACACACACACTCATTCTCCCATACAAATACTTGGGCAACCAATCAATAACCCATATAGTTACTCATATAGCTACTGAACAACATATGCAGCAGTTTTCAGAACAACAGACATATTGATGCACAAATTAAGACAGTTTAGTCACTAACCCATGCACTCAGTGAGACACATTTAATCACTCACTCATACAGTCAGTCATGCACCTACTAAATCCTTCATCCAGACACTTATACATCCACTCATTCTTCAATATGTAAGACATATTTTAACTTTACAGAAAAATACAGTCACTGGATGTTGTCATCAGTGATATCATCAGTGATGTCATTTGAGATGTCATCAGTGATGTCATCAGTGATGTCATTTGAGATGTCATCAGTGATGTCATCAGTGATGTCATTTGAGATGTCATCAGTGATGTCATCAGTGATGTCACTGACCATGTCATGAATGATGTAATATGTGACATGATCAGCAGTGGATTGCGGGTGCGCGATATATAGTTAGTACAACTAACTATATATGGAATTTCAATGGTTTTGTGTGAGTAAAATAAGGTTTTTTAAATGCTAATTCCTAACTATATATGGTCTATAACCTATGGTTTTTTCAGTGAATATATATATATATATATATTATGTGTAATATTTGTTGTGTATAGGTGTGTTACATTTGTTTAAAGTATTGTTTTTGCTATCATAGAAAGATATGGTAGGCCTCTGGTTGATGGGTATAGGGTTACTTGCTCTTGTAAGGTATTGTAAATTCTTTTAGTTTGTTTGGTTAGCTTAGGGCCGATTAGTGTTATAGATTGCTCCATTCTGGGTTCTTGATAGCTTTGTACCTTTTGTAATGCTAGTAGTAGTTTATGGAGTGTGGGGGTACCTCTGCCTGTACTTGCTTGGAAAGTATTGTGCCATCCTTCGACTGCGTTGTTACTTTTAGCCTGTTTATTTAGGGTGCTTAGGTAGACGTTCCACCAGGGAATTTGATATTTCGGTTGCCTTCTGTGTCCTGCTCTGTGTAGCCTTCCTACCCACGTGTCTTCGTAGTAATCTAATAGAGGGCTTAATTTTGTTTCATTTTTTTTATAAAAGGGGCTGTCTATTAGGAGGTTATAATGTTCTGCTACGTCTGTAACAGGAACGTAGGCTAGTGCTGTTAATTTATTTACCTGGTAGGCAAAAGTGCTGTCATTGCAGTATTGTGAGCTTAGGGCAGATTTTTGTATATGTTTCCATATACACTGGTTGAAATGGTAGTAGCAACCTTGGATTGCTGTGTGAGGGTAGGTTTTTAGAATGGAGCTTATCATTGCTTTCTCAAAGTCAATGATTATTTTTTGGTGGAAGTCATTATTTGTTTGTTCTATTATTTTATTTAGTAGCTCCACATAAGTTGTTTGCTGTTTGTTGGGTAGTAGGGTATATATGAATGGAATATTGCAGTTCTGATAGTGCCCATGGATGGTACATCATTGATAGAAAGGTTTTGGACATACTGAGAATGTACCATCCATCATCCATGTTTCGCAGTGGTGTAATTTCATCATATTGTCTGCTGTAGCAAACATTATAATTCTTTTATCATTGGATGCATTGTCGTATAGGATGAAAGGTTCGTCATTATGTGTTAATCTTAGTTCAGCTGGAATTTGGACTTGTTGAAAGGTTTTTGGGGCAGGTGGAGTAGCTGCAGTTGTTCTTTTTTGCCTTGCTATTGTCCTTTTTAGAGATTGGATGGAAGGTAGTTGGCTTGAGGTATGTTGGGGGAGTACTTTTAAGTGTTCTTTAAGGATAGTTGTTGTAAGGAGGTCTGTGCTAGTACTAGCTTCTTTTAGTGAGTCTAGCATTTGTCTAATTTCTATTTCAGTTACGTTGGCAGGGTGGTTATGTTCTGTAGTTTTGGTTACAGTTGTCTCCTGTGTTATAGCTCGACCATAACTTTTATTACTGTAATATTTTGAGCATTTCCAAAACACTTTCATTTCATACTGTTTTTCTTGGGTATATGTATATCCCATGTAACATAAAAGCATTCTGCCTTTTTGTGAAGTAATACATTTGGGTTCTTCAGTCATTTTTCTTTGTTCTTTCTATAGTAAATAAATGTTGCATGGAGATATTTAGGGGTCCATTAGGATGATGGGTGGACTTTTTCCGCCGGTCATCCTAGCGTGGATTGGGACTGCCCGCCATTAGGGCGGGGGTCCCGTGGGTGTAATTAGGATGCGGCCGCCACAGTGGCAGCCGCATCCTGCATTCATAACATTGTGGCGGGCGGTGCACTCTGCACCGCCCGCCACAATGCTATGAATGCTTGCATGCATTTGCATACGCAATGCGGCAGGCACCGTGCGGTGCCTACCCCATTGCATATGCAAATGCGGGGGGTACCACAGGTACCCCCGTGTGCACCCCCCACCCCTCCTTCACTTTGGGGGCCCGCAGGGGCCCCCAAAGTGTAGACCGCATGCCTTGCCACCACGGAAAGGCATCCGTTTCCCCCCATCGCAATATGGCTGGCACCATATTATTCCTTTTCCGCCCCGGCCGCAAGGCGACCGGGGTAGAAAAGCGGCGGACGGTCTTTCCGTCTGCCGCGGTCCCCCCGCCATACTAATATGGCGGGGGGGAATTCGGAAAACGGTGTCGGGCAGGTTTGCCTCCTCCAGGCCGGCGGTGGCTACCGCCAGCCTGGCGGAGGCAATCCGCTCGACATCGTAATGGCCCCTTAGTATTGTTTTTAAGTTAATCATTAGCATTTATAACATTTTCATTATATATTTACCTGTTTTTTTGTTGTTTGCAGGGCTGTGCCCTTTTTGTTTGGATGCTTTACTTCTCTTTATTTTTGTTGATGCTTCTGTTGGGAAAAGAAAATGATATTTATTGTATATGTTTTGTTTTTTATTTTGGATTTTTTCCTATAAGGCCTTATTTTGCTAGTTTTTCTTTTAACAGTTGGCTATTTTATTCTAGTTTATATACTTACTTGTATTTTATAGTTGATAAAGTTGTTAACTTTGGGCTTCTTTTTTGGTAATTTTGATATATCTGCAGGACATGGTAAGAAAGCAAGAAAATGTATTACTTATTGTTGTTTAATAATTTAGTTTTATTTTTTAGCACTAAGTTTAGTAGCTATTATAAGGTAGTTGTACTTACTTTAATTTTGTGTAGTTTTCTTTAGATGTAGTAGCTTTGTCTTCTGGTGAAAATCTGGTAGAGTTTCCCCTTCTTCACGTTTTGTGGCGCAAAGTCTTATATAGTTGTGTTTTTGCTTTCTTTTTATAGTGTTTCTATAATGTGTTGCTTGTTTTCATTGGTTGGTCTAATTGTTTGATGTTTTTTATTGGTTGGTTTAGAGTTTTTGAATTTTTTTGGTAGTTGTGTTGTTTATGTAGAAGATGCCAATTAGTCTTTTTTTTGTTTGTGTCGGTATTTTTACTATGTTTTATTTGATAAATATTTCATAGTGTGAGATGTATAATGTTTAATTTTTTAATTTTATGTGAATGTATTGTATTTTTGAAATGTAACTTTATTTTAATTTTATGTTGTTTATTCAATAAGTGATTATAGTATGTTTCATTTTATTTAATTAGGGTGAGTTATGTTTCTTTGTACCATGTTTTTTAAGTTAATATGTTGTGTATTTTATTATGTATAGGTAAGTCGATAATAATTTTTTCGATATTTTTGTGGTCTATATTTTTGGTTTTGAAATTTTGGCTTATGTCTTTATATGTGTTAAAAGTCGAAATATATTGTTTTCGATATTTTTAAGGGTCGATAATGTTGTAATCGATTATTTTGAGTTGCGATATTGTGGACTCGATATTTGTGTTTTTATTTAGTTAAGTATTGGTAGTCGATATTTTTGTACTCGATATTTTAATTTTGAATTTTTGGGTACTCGATATTCGGTCTGTCGATATTGTTTCAGTGATCCCTTTTCAACACCCCGTGTCCTGCCTGACTTGCCTGCCCCATTGACCCCTCAAAGGGCGATACAAAATCAAGGGCTAGACAGCACCTTTACCGCCCAGACAGCCTTGGGACCAACAGTCTGTACAGTGGACCAAATGGACCAAATGGACCCAAGTTGTCAAGATCTAAACCATGACTCACACAAAGACAAATGCCAGCTACAAAAGGACAAGGAAGAGAATAGCTCCAGAAAAGAAACCATCTTGACAACGGCGGACGGAAGGGATTCATCAACACCAGACAAGCAGCCGGTCACATTAATGGAACCATCAACAGAGGTATCCAAAAAAAGTAGCACTTCTGGGAACAAGTCCAAAGCAACAGTCGAGTCCTCCTATGAAGGAGACAGCAATTGGAATGGAAGCAATTGGGGTGAAGACGGTGGAAAGCAACTCGCAAGGATCAGCACTTCAGAATCGTGTGAATCCCCGAAACTTGCTTCATGCCTTACCTCAAAACCTACAATCTCCCTCACACCTACAAACTCACAGGACCACAAATATGTATTGACAACTAAAACAACAGGGCAGAGCATGGAGCAAGCTTCAGCAAACAACAGCCAGCTTCTCGGCCTGACTATACCAGTGCGGAGGCCATCACCATTAACAGAGATCTCAATAGAGACAGAGAATACTCAGGACTCACAAACAGGGCAGTCTGGTACAACAACTACAATTATGTTTTACCCAGAGTATATATCAAAGGGACGGGTTGACATATTAAACAGAGGCACCTTTTTGCGCTTATTAAGGTCCATCAACTCTTTAAAGAACATAAAAACCACTGACCTGGAGTCAGTTGAGTTTTATGAATCGCCTGACCGCCCATGCACAGAGTCAACGAAAACAGTCTGGGTTACACCAGACCTAGTTGACCAAATCCTAAAGGAAAAAAATAGGTTTAATGACTGGGGCATCAAACTCCTGCCACTCGAAAAACCGAGGTATCCTGACCCCTTGTTGGCCAAACCTAAGTACCAAGAAGAAAACCCCGGCTCTGGACAACCGAGCCAACGATCATTCTCAGTGCTGCGAGGGGCGCGTAGCAACAGCACAGAGCACAGGGGGAATAGAGAACACATTGCACTTAATGCATACGCGGACAGAAGCAGACCAACACCAGAGTGGAGCATGGTTACCAGGACAATAAACATAAAAACTGGAAGACCGTGACATTCTGAGAGGCATGCACTCCCACTCAAAAAAAAAATACACTGAAAATCTGCCTCTGGAATATCAATGGGCTGGGAGATAAGACCTCGGACCCGGAACTGCAATCTTACCTGCAAAAATGTGATATAATCTCACTCCAAGAAACGTGGAGTGAAGCACCGACGGCATTGCATGGCTTCAACATGCTTCACCTACCGGCAACTAGAAACGCTAAATTCGGACACAAAAAGGGAGGTTTAGCTACATACAGCTCCATAAGCAGTATTTAAGCAGCAGAACCCTTACTATACAACCTAGCGCCACCAAACGAAATACAAGTAACTCGAATCAGTCCTCAGGGGAAGACAAGAAAAGAACATATAATACTTGTGAACCACTATTTGCACCCACGCGACAAAAATAAAGGGAGTCAACAATTAAAGGAGGAGCTGGTGAAACTCCTAACAGAGGAGAAAACAAATAACTGGTAATTACTGGGGACTTCAACCTATACATGATGAGGAAACTAGTCGTTGACATCAATTCAGAGGAGGATCCATTTGCTTGGGAGGAAATGCCCCAAGACATCAGCGCAGATGGAAGACTCACAAACACCTCGAAAAATCTGTTGTCGTTCTTAGAACAACTGGGCTTACGTGCATTAAATGGCAGATTTCCTGGGGATCTCCCACAAACAGCAACATTTAACAATGCATCAAGACGGTCCACAATTGACTTCACATTCTGCTCTCGCCATATATGTTCACAAGAGTAAAAAACTATTGTATTGGAAGTATGGATTTCAGTGACCACTTTCCCCAAGAAATCACGATAGAAGATCAATCATTATACAAATTGCCCCCGGCAAACATAATCTGCTCAGAATACACCAACAACGAAAGAAGAGTAAAATGTAGAACCAATGACCCAGAGGGATGCCATTCTCGAAACAGGAGAATAAAGTGCTACCAAAACCTACGGTCAGGCCACAGCCTACGTAATACCGTCAAACTAAAACAGCTAAAAGCACAGATAAACTATACACTGCGGAGACTGAAGACCGATCACTCAGCACTGCAAGAACTGCGGCAGTTAAAAGCCACCCGGAAAAAACTTATATGGCGAGGAAAAAAGGAAGCCGAGGAATCTCTTTGGGCTACTCTTCTGCATGATATCAAAAGCAACAACAGTGCACAATTCTGGAAAAAGATTAATGCCCTATCCAATTTGCAAGGTCGACGCATTAGCTCCAATGTCACAGAAGAGGCTTGGATAAGTTACCTCGAGTCCCATTTTAACAAAAAAGAGACTCTCCAAATTGGCTTAAACAACACCGCGCCCAGCACGGAAACCCACCTGCATCAGCGAAACCTCATGGCAGAACATGGTCAGAACCTCATGATCACAAAAAAACAAGTTTGCAAGAGAATTTTGAAGGGCAGGCGAGAGGGAGCTCCTGGCCCAAATGGGATCCCACCTATACTATTTAAACAAGATCCTGAATTTTGGACCATAGCCCTAAAAACGGTTTTCGATAAAATCCTGCAGACATCAATAATACCATCGTCGTGGAGGGGCTCAATAATCTCACCCATTTATAAAAAAGGTAACAGGAGTGACCCAAAGAGCTACCGGCTGGTAGCTATTTTGGACAATGAGGCTAAATACTATGCCGGGGTATTCTTACAGGAATTAACAACATGGGTCACAGAAATTAAAGCAATACCCTATAATGAAACTGGATTTTGTAGAGATATGGGCACTGCTACTAACATCTCCGCCCTCTCACTAATGATTGATACCGCACTTATAAACACACAGCCTCTATACATCTGCTTCATCGATTACAGTTCAGCATTTGATCATATACACAGAAATATTCTGTGGGCAAAATTAAAAACGTTAGGAATCCTGTAGGAAGCTGGATACCTGACTATGGTTACCCCAGATTCTTTGCCTAGTGTTTAGCTGGTTTTCGACTCAGTTGGCCTGGGATCCTGCTAATCAGGGCCCCAGGCTATCTGCTCTCTCTTAAAATGGACTCCATGTACCCTAGGTGCATAACTAAATTGGTACTGGACACCTTATCAGACCCTGTACAGTGCACTATAGGTGCCCAGGGCATAGGTGCATCCAAGGCCTACCAGGGGCTGCAGCATATCTTTTGCCACCCCTGGCTGGTACTTAAATCGACACAACTGGCTGATCACTCAGCTGGGGCAAGGTGGTGTAATCACCCCTTGCTTAGATATACCTATATCTAAACCTATATCTGGACACATACATACCTATCAGCCACTCCTATAGCAGGCCTTAACAATCCTGGAGGCAGAGTGCTTGGTTTTATGTGATATGGTGCTCTAGCATGAGCTGAGCCTGTCTGCAGTGTTCGGAACCATTTCCTTACTGCTGTTCCAGTGATACTGCCATACCAAATACTCTTAAATGCATTATAATCCTCGCGGTTGATGCTAACTTTTGTTTGGCTTTATCAAAACATGTCGTGTTTGGCGTCATACACTTTGGAATACTACCCCCTCGCCAGTTCTGGCGACGGGGGTAGCATTCCACCCTTCTAGAGGGAGAAGACATGTTACTTTACTTAAAACGCGGTTAATCCTAACCAGAGCCTCAGCACCACAAAATGGATGCTGCTGCCCCGACACAAGTCTGACCTCCTGCTGCTGACCGGAACTTGGCAGGGGAGGCCTAGACAAAGGGTTTCCTGTCACAGGGAGGTGCTACACCACCCCAGACAGGAGATAGTGGATTGGAGCAGGGAGGGTTGAAAGAAACTAGACACTGCCTGGGGCACACAAGGTGTCCCATGCAAAATCCAGTCAAACCGGTTCTGGGGCACTCCAGCCCCAGCTCTGGCGCGAAACTGGACAAAGGGAAAGGGGTGTAACCACCCCCTTCCTGGGTCCCACCCATAGGAGGGACCTAGCAGGTAATTCAGCCCCCAGATTTCGAATAAAGGTGGGAGCAGTGCCAATTCACATCAGATTATCCTGACTGAAACTTATGAAACAAAACTCTGGACCCTTCGACATCCTACTCGATGTAGAAGACTGAAGAATCTCACTTGTGGTCAAGGAGTGACCACCCTGTGCAAACAGGCACCATCCAGCACGTCACCGTTTGCTTTGTTGCAGTTCCCGCCAGAACTCGATCAACAGAGATCGACAAGACCCAGAGTTTCTGCTTTCCAACAGCCCGATCCACAGTCTCTGCAAAGCTGAAACCCGTGGAGGTGACCTGAAGCGTGGGGCCGGCCATCTTGGAAAAACTACAAAGTGCTGACCGTGCAGCTTCCCAGGATCCCTCGAAGCTGTGCATTGGGGTTTGCGAAGCTCAAGCCCAGAGCAGCTTTTGCACCGAAGCTCACCCCTCCACACTCATCGAGTGCTGCGTGGGGCCCTTTTGCATTTTTGTGCTTGATGCGTTGGTCCGGTTGCTTGCCCATTGGCTAGCGGCCCCAGTACCGACGAACCTTTGAAGGTGCTCTGCTAGTCTGGTTGCTCCAGACTGGCCCTCGCTCCCCTGAAAAGGAGCACCCGCTCTGACCTTGCTGGTCCGAGTAAGAAGCGATCTTCAAATCCTGTGTGGATTGCCCTTGCCAGGGCTTGTTAACTCCGCCCCGGAAGCCGACACCGCCGACAGTGAGAGCCTTCGTGGGACAGCTTGTGATCCACTCCTGGACATCCTCGGTGCCTCAGAGTCCACGTGGCAGCGGAGACAAGCTTCGCGACAAGCACCTGATTGCGCCCGACATCGCCTGATTCCTTCCTGGTTCCTTCCTGGTCACTGGCTAGTGACCCAGACTCTGTCCCCTCTGCTTTCAGGTACTCTACATCTTCGATCCACCCTTGGATCACACCGGACACTTCTCTTCTGGCCGCCTGCAGCATCTTCATCTCCAGGCTCCATAGATCTACACGACGAGACCCGACACACTTTTGCACCTGTGCACCCGCTTCCTGTGGGTGAGGTAACTCTTGAACGCCGCTGCTCCTGTAGTGGGTTACACCTCTAGTGTCTAAGTCTAAAGTTTTGTCCTTCTAGTCCAGTCGGAAGACTCTTAAAACTGTAACTCGATAACTTTTACGCACCATTGACTTTGCATTGGTGCATGCGTGTGCTTTTAGCGCTGCACCCGATTCCCGCGGGCTACTCCCGTCCTAACTGCTGTTAGTCCAGTGTAGTCCCAGCGATTCCCAAGGCCCTAGGCCTTACCACTGATCGAATAGTGATACTTATACCACTTTTTTGATATATGGTTTGAGTGGCCACCGGCCTCATCCATAAACGTGCAACTTTCATATCTTATATTGTGCTTTTGTTTAAACGCTTGTGCTTCTATACTCATAAAGAGTACAGGGGATTATTCTGAGAATAAATACATATATTTTTATGATATATAACTTGTGTGGTGTCCTTTCATTTGATATTACAGGATTGCATATGATAAAACAGCTGGCTTCACATGTCCTTTTGAGTTAAGCCTTTAGGCTGCTTAGTCCATGCTACCACTAGGATAGCTTGTCTTTTAAGGTTGACTTACAACCACCACCATAAGGGATTGTTTGGACTGATACAAGGTGCCCACAGAATTGTGGACATCATACATCAGGCCAACTTCTCACATTGGTGAGCAGCAGTGCGGATTTGAGCTTGCTGTTGTTTTACCATTGCAATCTTTTATCAAATTGAAAGATCACATTAAGTACCATAGGTACATATAAACAAAGCTTAGCATATTTAAGTTCTACTGAACGTAGTAGTTGTAGATAAAAGGGCTTAGCACACCCTGCCTACAACTCACTAGCAAGGTACAGTAGGAAAACACTTAGTGTAGGTAAGTGCATCACTTACACCTCACTAGAGTCATGTCTGGCACAGGTGAAGCTCCCAGCTCTTTACCTGTGGTGGGTGACCTTCCAAAGGCAACCTCCAGCTATGACAAACTCAGCCATAGGGACTTGAGTGCCTTGTGCACGGCAAGGAGGCTGAAAAAGGGTCACAACCCTACGATTCCCATCCTGATAGCCATCCTAGAGAAGGATGATCTTGAGAAAGCTAGAGAAGTTCCCTCAGGGTCAGGAGAAGGAGTGAATCCCCCAGATACTGAGAACACCACCCCAGAGGTAGAAGATGAGGAGGTGGACCCTGAATCAGAAGGTGAAGAGTCAGATCAGGATCAGAGGGAGAACCAGGTACCAGTTGGGAGGCTTAGCCAAGTCAACTTGGACCTACATGGAAATGGAGAGGGCCAGCAACTCCCCAGAGTACATAACAGAATCCTTCCAGGCAATAGAAGGGAGAGATCTCCTTCCAGGGATTCTCACATTTCTAGTGCCTCAAGGGAATCTCAAAGGGGAATGACTTCCCCCCAGAGAAATGAGCATAAGGCCAGGGTGAGAGCTGTTAGACTCCAGATAGAGAGGGAGGAAGTAGCCCTGGCCCAAGCTAAACTTGCTTTTGCAAGAGAACAGAAATTGAGTGGGGAGACACCCACTGGTGGCAGCATTATCCCTAAGGATAAAGACAGCTCCTATGAACATAGAAACCTGAGTAAGATTGTGCCCCCCTACAGAGATGGGGATGATATCCACAAATGGATAACTGCTCTGGAGAGGGCCTGCATGGTACAGCAGGTCCCTCAAGATCAGTGGGCAGCAATCTTGTGGCTCTCCTTCTCTGAGAAAGGGAGAGATAAGCTCCTCACTGTTAGACCTGAGGATGCTAAAAACTACTCTGTCCTGAAGAGTGCTCTTATTGATGGGTTTGGCTTAACCACTGAACAATACAGGTTGTTGTTCAGAGACACCCAAAAAGCTCAGACTCAGGACTGGACTGATTTTGTAGATTGTGCTACTAAGGCTCTGGAAGGTTGGCTACATGGCAGCAAAGTACATGACTATACAGGATTGTATAATTTGATTATGAGGGAACAGTTCCTAAGTAATTGTCAGAACCAGCTTTTGCACCAGCACCTGGTGGACTCAGATCTGACCTCTCCAAAAGAATTGGGTAAGAGGGCAGACAAATGGTTCAGAACCAGGATTAGGCCTAAGAATCAGGGTAATAACCAAAAGAAGGATACTTCCAAGGCTCAAGTGAAGGGTGGGGATACATCTAAAGAAAAATCTCCCACAGGGCCCCAAAACTCCAAGGATGGGGGTGGGTCCCAAAACACTTCCCCTGACCAAAAGAAACCTTATTGCCATGCTTGTAAAAAGCCTGGTCACTGGAAAACAGACAGCTGTTGTCCAAAGAATAGCAATAAAGAAAATATTTCTCCAAGTAAAGCTCCAACACCCCCTGTTACTATAAGTAGTAATCCCCCAGGTGGTGGGAGCACCCCCAGGAATTTGGGTGGGTTTACTTTTGGAAATCAGGTGGACTCTGGCCTAACCAGGTCCCCTAATACAGATACTCTTGTCTGTGAAAATGGCATGGGGTTTGCCAACTTCACTGATTGTCCAAACACTTTGAGCAAGTACAGACAGGAGCCCCTCATCAATGGTCAAAAGGTTGAGGCCTACAGAGACACAGGGGCTAGTATCACGATGGTGACTGAGAATCTAGTCCCCTCAAAGCAACTTTTACCTGGTGCCACATATCAGGTGACTAATATTGATGGAGTGCAGAAAAATCATCCCATGGCAGTAGTACATCTCAGCTGGGGAGGTGTGACTGGCCCAAAGAGAGTGGCAGTGTCAACAAACTTGTCTGTAGATTGTCTACTTGGGAATGATTTAGAAATCTCAGCCTGGGCTGAGGTAGAACAAGAAATCCGATCTAAATTGGTAAACGTCCATGGAAAGGTTAGTGGGCTGTGATGGACACAGCCCCAATCCAAGATGTCCTTCCTGAAAAGGTTGGTAGGGCTGTGCAAGTCTCAGCCCCATCTTCAGCAGAATCCCTTCCTGAACAAGTTAGCAGAGCTGTTATGGTAACAGCCCATACCCAAACTGAGTCCCTTCCTGAAAAGGTTGGTGGGCTGTGATGGCCACAGCCCAAACTCAAACTGATTCATGTGTTGTGAAGCCTGAAACTGTGGATCACTCCACACAAACAGAGAGCACTGAGTAGGAAGAGAAATCTCCCTCCCACCAGACATTAGGAAAGGATCAGCCTCCTCAGGGAACTGATCTTACCCCTTGTGAAGAAACTGCCCCAGAGGTACTCAGGCCTAGCCTGGCAGAGCCCCTGATGTCAGTGTACCCTTCCAAGGTGGGACCCAGTCTGGAGCAGGTAACCTGCCCCTCTCTACCCTGCCTCAGTCAGCCCAGGGCTGCAGAGGTCAAGGAGGTCAGTGAGCCCCAAAGGGCCCCCTGTCAAATAAAACACCCCCATCAGCAGATTAGGGGCACCAAAGCTAGCAGCCCTAGCCAGGTAAAAACTTTAAAAATTCCTGAGGGATCCCCCTTACAACTAGTTAGGGACCTCCCCCAAATGGACACTGTTGGGCACAGCCAAACCTGGGACCCCAAGGCCCCAAACCTGACCTGTCCCTCCAGTAAGCCAACAGAAGGGACCCAACCTCTAGCTGTAGGCAGCCAGAGGTTGACCCTGAGAGCACAGTGCAACTCAGTCAAGGAAAGAAAGGCACACATGGTGGAGAATGATTGGAGGAAGCTGAACCCTACATTAGTGGAGCCTCACTTCAGTACTCCATCTCAACACCAGCCTTTTACTTTGCCAAAACACACCACAGGTAGTGATTCCCTATGGTGGAGACCCTCTGATACCCCTAGGGTGAGGGATTGCTTAGTGGACCATGAGACAGGGGGTAACCATGCTAGTGCAGGTACTTCCTTATATGGCCACTTAGGCAATATAGGCTTACCTGATCAAGGATAGCCTTATCTCCTTTCATTTGGGGGGATTATGTAGGAAGGTGGATACCTGACTATGGTTACCCCAGATTTTTTGCCTAGTGTTTAGCTGGTTTTCGACTTAGTTGGCCTGGGATCCTGCTAATCAGGGCCCCAGGCTATCTGCTCTCTCTTAAAATGGACTCCATGTACCCTAGGAGCATAACTAAATTGGTACTGGACACCTTATCAGACCCTGTACCATGCACTATAGGTGCCCAGGGCATAGGTGCATCCAAGGCCTACCAGGGGCTGCAGCATATCTTTTGCCACCCCTGGCTGGTACTTAAATCAATACAACTGGCTGATCACTCAGCTGGGGCAAGGTGGTGTAATCACCCCTTGTTTAGATATAGTATACCTATATCTAAACCTATATCTGGACACATACATACCTATCAGTCACTCCTATAGCAGGCCTTAACAATCCTGGAGGCAGAGTGCTTGGTTTTATGTGAGATGGTGCTCTAGCATGAGCTGAGCCTGTCTGCAGTGTTCGGAACCATTTCCTTACTGCTGTTCCAGTGATACTGCCATACGATATACTCTTAAGTGCATTACAATCCTCGCGGTTAATGCTAACTTTGGTTTGGATGTATCAAAACATGTCGTGTTTGGTGTCATACACTTTGGAATACTACCCCCTCGCCAGTTCTGGCGACGAGGGTAGCATTCCACCCTTCTAGAGGGAGAAGACATGTTACTTTATTTAAAACGCGGTTAATCCTAACCAGAGCCTCAGCATCACAAAATGGATGCTGCTTCCCCGACACAAGTCTGACCTCTTGCTGCTGACCGAAACTTGGCAGGGGAGGCCTGGACAAAGGGTTTCCTGTCATAGGGAGGTGCTACACCACCCCAGACAGGAGATAGTGGATTGGAGCAGGGAGGGTTGAAAGAAACTAGACACTGCCTGGGGCACACAAGGTGTCCCATGCAAAATCCAGTCTAACCGGTTCTGGGGCACTCCAGCCCCAGCTCTGGCGCAAAACTGGACAAAGGGAAAGGGGTGTACCCACCCCCTTCCTGGGTCCCACCCATAGGCGGGACCTAGCAGGTAATCCAGCCCCCAGATTTGGAATAAAGGTGGGAGCAGTGCCAATGCACATCAGATTATCCTGACTGAAACTTATGAAACAAAGTTCTGGACCCTTTGACATCCTACTCGACGTAGAAGACTGAAGAATCTCCCTTGTGGTCAAGGAGTGACCACCCTGTGCAAACAGGCACCATCCAGCACGTCACCGTTTGCTTTGTTGCAGTTCCTGCCAAAACTCGAGCAACAGACATCAACAAGACCCAGCGTTCCTGCCTTCCAACAGGTGGATCCACAGTCCCTGCAAAGCTGAGACCCGTGGAGGCGACCTGAAGCGTGAGGCCGGCAATCTTGGAAAAACTACTAAGTGCTGACCGTGCAGCTTCCGAGGATCCCTCGAAGCTGTACATTGGAGTTTGAGAAGCTCTAGCCCCGAGCAGCTTGTGCACCAAAGCTCACCCCTCCACACTCATTGAGTGCTGCGTGGGGCCCTTTTGCATTTTCCTGCTCGACGTGTTGGTCCAGTCGCTTGCCCGTTGGCTAGCGGCCCCAGTACCGATGAACCTTTGAATTTGCTTTGCTAGTCTGGTGCTCCAGACTGGCCCTCGCTCCCCTGAAAAGGAGCACCCGCTCTGACCTTGCTGGTCCGAGTAAGAAGCGATCTTCGAATCTGGCGTGGGTTGCCCTTGCCAAGGCTTGTTAACTCCGATCCAGAAGCAGACACCGCCCACAGCGAGAGCCTTTGTGGAACAGATCGTGATCCTTTCCTGGATATCCTCGGTGCTCCAGAGTCCACGTGGCAGCGGAGAGAAGCTTTGCGACAAGCACCTGATTGCACCCGACATCGCCTGGTTCCTTCCTAGTTCCTTCCTGGTCACTGGCTAGTGACCCAGACTCTGCCCCCTCTGCTTTCAGGTACTCTACATCTTCGATCCACCCTTGGATCACACCGGACACTTCTCTTTTGGCCGCCGGCAGCATCTTCATCTCCAGCCTCCATAGATCTACACGACGAGACCCGACACGCTTTTGCACCTGTGCACCCGCTTCCTGTGGGTGAGGTAACTCTTGAACGCCAGTGCTCCTGTAGTGGTTTACACCTCTAGTGTCTAAGTCTAAAGTTTTGTCCTTCTAGTCCAGTTGGAAGACTCTTAAAACTGTAACTCGATAACTTTTACGCACCATTGACTTTGCATTGGTGCATGCGTGTGCTTTTAGCGCTGCACCCGATTCCCGTGGGCTACTCCCGTCCTAACTGCTGTTAGCCCAGTGTAGTCCCAGCGATTCCCAAGGCCCTAGGCCTTACCACTGATCGAATAGTGATACTTATACCACTTTTTTGATATATGGTTTGAGTGGCCACCGGCCTCATCCATAAACGTGCAACTTTCATATGTTATATTGCGCTTTTGTTTAAACGCTTGTGCTTCTATACTCATAAAGAGTACAGGGGATTATTCTGAGAATAAATACATATATTTTTATAATATATAACTTGTGTGGTGTCCTTTCATTTGATATTACAGGATTGCATATGGTAAAACAGCTGGCTTCACATGTCCTCTTGAGTTAAGCCTTTAGGCTGCTTAGTCCATGCTACCACTAGGATAGCTTGTCTTTTAAGGTTTACTTACAACCACCACCATAAGGGATTGTTTGGACTGATACAAGGTGCCCACAGAATTGTGGACATCATACATCAGGCCAACTTCTCACAAATCCCTCCATTACTCTTGAGACAACTAATCCTTTTGCATAGCAACACCTGGGTACAAGAAAAGCTGGGGGCTGGAGACTACTTATCAAAAAAGATCAATACAACCGCTGGACTAAAACAAGGGTGCGTACTTGCCCTAACACTTTTTAATCTATTTATGGCCGAGCTTTCAACCCAACTCAATGGAATTAACGCGCATACCCAGAAGCTAGGAGGTCGTCAGCTATCTAACATTCTATTCGCAGACGACTAAGTACTCATCCGCAGGACACCCATAGGACTACAACGCCTGCTGGACACTACATTGCAATACTCAGTCATCAATAGACTAAGTATTAACCAAGATAAAACAAATGTCATGTGTGTAAATCAACGGGAAAACAAAGACAAAGTATAACTGGCACCTGGCAAAAGTTAAGCTTGAAGTCGTACAAGAATATAAATACTTGGGGGTCATGATTGATAGCAAAGGCAACTACAAAGCGCAATGTGAGGCAATAAAAAAGAGGGGATTAACAACAGCGATTGCACTAAGGAACTTGAAAAACCAAGCCAAGCTTTCTCCCTCTGACCAAGGTGATACAGGCCAAACTTATCCCATCAATCACATATGGAAGTGAAGCCATGAGAGGGAGGGACGCGGAAACATTGAATGGCATCATCGCTAGGGCGCTGAGAATAATATATGGTTTGCCTGGATACACATCTCCTGCACAAATGCGGCTTGACTTTGGGATACAAAGTCAGGAGCTAGATAGAAAAGGAGCTTTTGTTAAAACCTGGTTCAAGATCAAAAAAGGGCAACCGGAAACACTAAACTTCTACTTGTGGAGAGAAGTAGAAACCATAGAAACCTGCCCAGCCAGACACTTTCTGGACACTGCACTGGACCAGCTGGGGGTACGGTAACTCTGGGCAACATCGGCGACCATGGCAAGCTTCAAAAAAATTGTGAACAACATTGTCAAAAAAGAGTCCATTATACAAGACAAAGCGGCTTTGACGGAGCGTTCACATGGCTGGCTCACTATTCAATCTTACAGTAAAGCGTCTCCCAAGCTTACCTACTCGCTAACTTCTCTAAAGCCACCAAAGAGAAGTTTTTGAAATTCAGGTTAGGTTTATTGCCAATAGCATACCATCTGCCACGTTGGCTGTGCCCGTCAAAGCCAGCAACGTGCCGCCTCTGCGGGGAAGAGAGGAAGACATAGTCCATATTATAACCATCTGCCCAGAGCTGATGCGGGAACGCCGGTCACTACTTAGATCAACTTTTAACAAAAATCAAATACGGTCGCGCCGACAAGCAGTACTTGCAAGCTTCTCTGGTGAAGATATTCAATTAAGCTGCAACCTGGTGAAATTTGTAACTGCAGCGGACCTTCGATTAAAACAGACATCATCGGATCAACGATTAAGCTGTACTGGAACAGAGATGGCGAAGACCAGTCAATCCTTTGCGCTCACATCTGTTACTGTGTTTTTAAGCATACAATTTTAAGCACTATTTGCACATATAAGCCTCAAAGGAAATGAAAATAGCCTATTGTTGTATAAACTAATGAACGTTGAGACGGGACTACGCACTACATACATGCATTTGTTAGCATGTCTTTTTTTAGCCAAGACTCTTACTAGCGGGGCAATTCTGTCTCATGAACTGCTGCGAACCTCAAATGATAAAAACAAAGAACCAATACTATGCGTTGTCAAGGCCGGAGGAGTGGACCTGTTCCGTGATCTTAAAGTGTGCTTTTTAACCGTGGTCACAAACATATTTTAAATTGATGTTTTACTGTTTATAAATGACATTCAATCTTTTTGTAACGGTTTTAATTAACTGCACAATAAACATATTACAGTATTGACAACTGAAGCCCAGATTCACAGGACAATTGCAGACGAAGTTAATGACCTGGAGGATCTAGAAAACTCATGGTTAAAGCTCCTAAACCCCATATTGAGTAAGGAGACCTCACAAGACTCAACAAAAATAGAGTCACGGAGGACAACAAGCCCCTAAAGCAAAACACAGGGAAGCAGACCGAAAAATCGGGACATCCTCGGAACAGCAACAATCCCCATCCAGTACATCGACCAAATAGAACCCAGTAACCACCTGCCCAAATCAGAAAAGCACACTGGTATCAATCAACAATTCCAGCAAGAGAAAGCACCGAGTACCCTTACACTTCCCCCGGAGCTTCTTAAATCTGTTATAGAAACCCTACAATCATCAGCTAAAGCACTGAACTGGCAATCAGACAAACGTGATAACCAAATAGACTTAATGAACATTATAGCGCTCCACATAGCAGGGATAGACACCAAACTGGACAATCTTAACAAATAATAACAGCGGCACAATCAAAATAAACGCTAGAACCAAGTTCCTGCACCTGCGGTCCGATCATCGACAAGCCCAGCCTCCTCACATCCCTCCTAGAACAAATACTAGCACTTAGACAACTAAATACATCATGCTTTAAGTCCAAAGTGCCTGAAAGCAAACCACAATCAACGTTCCCTAAACAGGAGGTCAAGAAAGAAATGGACAAGGAAAAACAAAAAACATCAGGGGAGATTAAAGCAGGCGCCTTATCACATTCACCTATTTCACCTAATCCAATCAAATGAACAAGAAGACAAAAGAAACGGGAAAGGAAAGCAAGAAATAAAGTACCAGCTGACAAAGCAGAGCTAGAAACCAAATTCTTTCCAATTTTTAGTACAATCAAAGAAAAAGATCACACAACAAATATAACAATATCCTCAGAGGGAGTATCGGATACATCAACTGAGGCTCCAACAGCATCCCTTTCATCAACACCGGCAAGGGTATAACAAGATCCCAAGAAGCCAAGGTACTCCAACGCTAAAAGAACAGTGGAGCCCGTTAACAATGAAAAGGAAAAAACAGCAAGGACCAGGAAGTATACAGTACCTGCAACATGGACAAATACAATAATCAGCCCACAGAACAGTACCCAAACAGACATCGATGCTGAATTAAGTCCAAAATGTTGGTGCCCGAGAAAACACGAAAAAAGTGAACAACCAAAAGGTTTACAGCGACGGCTGGGAGCAGGGAAAATGAGAAAAAAGTAGGGCAAGTAACAAAATCCACGTCGCATATGCCCAAATTCTGTGCCAAAAAGGTGAAGCAGACAGAAGGGACAAAAGCAACGGCACCTGGAAAAGAAGGATTAAATCCGCAACAAAGTAAGGAACCAGGGAAAAACGCCTGGAGCCAGTTGGGCCGAACCGGGAATAGACAAGCAGAAAAAACAGCAAACAAGGGCCCAAAGACCTTGTGGATATTATTCCACGAGGCATGGCCAGTAATGTCTCTTCACTTGGGATCATCAAGAGATCATCTCCCAGTCCGGAAAAAAAAGACAGTCCCACAACACGAAAGCCATATAATTAGGGTCAACAACAAGGAGGAAGATGCCCCTTCAGGAAGTGCACATGTGGACCAGCCAAGGTTAGCTACCTCGGGAAAGGTACAGGTCCCCCGGAGAAATGACCTCGCCTCAACTGGGACACAGAACAACCAGCCTAGTAGGTCACCACTAATAATTACAATACACATCATCGAAAACTGCAATAAGACCAGTGGTGACAACCGGAGAATAAAAGTTCCTGCAGTGGAGGGAACAGACCAATATATCAGATTTACAAGTTCCACAGGGCAGCAAAGACAACAGCCTCCACAAATACTATTATCACCAGAGTACGAGTCCCAGGGGAGGTACGACACCTTAAATAGGGGTAACATTCTCAAACTGACGTCATGTATCACAGGGCTACAACATTTAAAGTCGGATCATTTACTCTCTGTGGAACTTTGCCAGGCAGGACACGGAAACTCCAATGAGCAAACACTCACATACTGGCAAACGGAGGAAGTCGCCCAACTAATCATGTCCTTTGCACAATACTTTGACACACGGGGCGTCACATTTTCGAAACCTGCAAAACCACGTTACACTGGCCCACTAAGGGAAAATTCCCCAGAGATGCGAAAAGTAGGGCATAGCATGGCAAAAAAGAACAGGTTTACTCAGTCTTACAGAATGCAAGGGGGAACAGTTCACCAACAATAAGCCACAGTGTGGGCCAGTCTAAGGAAAAAGCAACCATGGAACACGCCGTGGACCACTGGTACTGGATTGCAGGTACACTGAATAAAATGAAACCTAACTGACCTCTACAGAAATACAAAAACGAACAACACCCAAGAAACTCTACACCTTATCTCATGGAACATAGCCGGAGCCGAGAAATGGCTAGAAGATGGCCGGCCCTTCAAAAGCTGGGAGTCATGCGACATCATCGCCCTACAGGAGACTTGGGCATTAGAGGAGTTGCCGCTCGTCGGATTTACACATTTTAGCACTCCAGCAGAGAAAAATAAGAGGCATGGGCGCCCGAAGGGAGGGTTAGCAGTCTACGTTTTGACTGAAATTGATCTCAAATCAGAGCATATAGCCCCTTATAAACCAAACGTGCAACTAATAAAACTCTCTGTTCCACACAAAGAGGCACCTATATTACTAATTAATACCTACATACATCCATCGGCAAAAGAGAAGAAAGCCCATATTCTTCTGTTAACATCTATAATCAATTACATACAAAACAATAATCCCTTTTGGGAAATCATTTTAACAGGCGACTTCAATTCAAATTTAATTTATACTCCAGAAGAGGACGACATATTAGCAGCAGATAATGAGTTCTGGGAGGTGCAACCTCTATATCAGCTCAAGTCGGACCGCCTGACCTAGTAGGACAACAATTGGTGACAACTCTGGAATACCTGGGGCTGAGAATAATCAATGGTAGAGCATCAGAAGACCGTCCACCAAAATATAACCACCTGGGAGGCAATTTGCAAGCAAGGATTGATTACACAGCAATTTCACGACCATTGTTGCCCCTTCTCACCCGGTTTTCAATTGAATTCACGACTAAAAGTGACCATTCATAACAACATATTAATTTTAATTTAAAGCTTTCAAAGCATCAAAGCAGCGCAATAATGGCAGAAAGCACATTCACAACTGACTTGAAATGATTGAAATGGTCTACAGAGAATTTAGATGAATTACAAGTAAAAGTCCAGAGAATCAAAATAGAAAGTTACACTAGCGACTGCAATAAAATACAAGAGTGGACATGTTTTACTGACAAACTGGCCACAAATATGGCTGTTAAATCCAAACAAGCCTCACAGCCGGAAAAAAACATTGTAACATCAACAGAACTTGTTAAACTTAAGCGAGAAATAAGGAAAAACGTCAGGTGCCAAAAAACAACTGAGATGTCCTGCCAGGATTGGGAATTAACACGGAAGCTGAAGAAAGAATATAAAAAGAAGACGTGGGAACATAAAAGACGACAGGAGGACAACTTTTGGGCTAAACTACTATACACCGCGAAGAACATAAATTCAAGTGGATTCTGGGGAATAATAAACGCGCTAAGGCGGCCCGTGAATCCAACTGTCTCAAGTGTACAAGAAAAAGATTGGGTCTCATTATTGGTAAACAGATTCAAAGATATTGAATCGCTGAACCGCCAAACAAGGGGAGACAAGGGGCAAGTAATTACCAAGGAACAAGAGGAACAAACAGACTACGTTAGAATTATCTCACGGAACACAAATATCAGACCAACTTGCTATCCACCAGAAATGCAAAACATAGATGCCACACAATGGGAAGAAGCTAGTGGTTTTTGGTCCACACTTGGAAACCAAAGCTTTAGTATTGAAGATGTATAAAAAGTAATATTGAAAGGCCGTGGAAACGGGGCCCCAGGTCCGAATGGCATCCCCCCAATAATCTTCAAATCAGCCCTTGACTTCTGGAGTGGAAAACTAAAAACCCTTTTTGATGAGGTGGAGAAAGAAAGACAAATTCCCTCAAGCTGGCAAGGAGCAGCAATTACTCCAATCTTCAAAGGAGATTGGTGTAACCTATAGTTGGACGCGCAGATTGGAGTCCGTGTCCAACTATAGGTTAATAGCTCTTCTGGACGTGGATGCAAAGTTTTACGCCTCGCTATTACAAGAAGAACTGACGATCTGGTCTGACACTTTAAAACTGGGTTAAAAAAAGGATGTGGGACAAACATCCTGTCGCTTTCGATGACCGCCGACAAATATATTCGGAGGAAACAACAGCTTCACCTCTGTTTTGTCGACTTCAAGGCGGCATTTGACAGTGTGGACCGTCACATCTTATGGGAAAAACTGCGCAAGTGGAACATCCCAGAAAAATTACTCAGAGGAATACTACTTCTATACTCGAACACATGGATGGAAGTAAAGCTAGGAGACGGCTCAAGGCTATCCAGAAAGGGCTAAAACAAGGATGTGTTCTGGCCCCGCATCTCTTCAACCTTTTCATGGCAGACCTGGCACCAAAATGTAACATGATTAAATCTCATCCACCCAAGTTAGGCTCCTTATCATTATCTCACCTATCATGTGCGGACGATGTCGTCCTGATGAGCCTAACTAAGATCGGCCTACAAAGATCACTAGTAGGAATGCTGGAATATATAGCCGCCAACAGGCTACAGATAAACACCTCAAAAAGCAAAACACTGTTGATCACTAGACATCGGACGGCCAATCAGCAACTTCAACTAGATGGCAAAAAACTAGAAGTCGTATCTAATTATAAGTACCTGGGTTTTTACATTGACAACAGGAATATTCAGCAGGAGCAAAAAGCATACATGGCCCAGAGGACAAACGCCCTATCGTTTGCTTTCAGGTCGCTAGCAAAAAAACTAAAGGGGCCATCATTTAAACCCCTTCTAGCAGTAATGAAAGCCAAAATGTTACCAACACTATCATATGACAGCCCTGCACTACACTGGAAAGATGCCGACCTGCTAAATAAATCTCAAGTTTTAATTTACAAAAGTGTCTTTCAAATCCATCAGACCGCATCTCCAGCGCAAATAAGGCTAGAATTTGGAGTAATTAACGAAACACTGGGGAGAATGTATGCAACTATTAAACAATGGTATAGCCTGAAGCTAAACACAGCAGATTTGGAACTAAATAAGGCATTATGGGAGGAACTAGAGAACGATGAAAATTCCCCATACTACCATTATCTAAAAAAAGCCATATGAGAAACCGGTACATGCGAGCTCTGGGAAACCAACTTGTCTTATTCTGCCTTCAAGCAAGCCATAAATAAGTCAGCAAAATGTCACTCTTTGCTAGTCGACAAAAACATCCCCAGTAAGAGAAAACATGCCTGGATGGTAATTACCAACTATAAAACACTTACCCCAGCGCTGTACTTAAATATCACATTTTCGGCCTACCGGAAGCTACAACTAATGGCCCTGCGCCTAGGCAAACTGCCGTTCATCGCAGATCAGTCAACATGGGCACATAAAGGGCCGAAAGATTGCAGACTATGCGGGAGTAGTAAAGAGGACTTTGTTCATCTAGTCTGCATTTGTCCAAAACTATCAGTAGCACGAACTGCTTTTCTAAGACATGCTATGAACTTCAGAGGCATAAGGACATGCAGATCCGCTATCATAGCAGGCTTGGACCCAACAGATACCCCATTGAACTGCCAATTAATAAAGTTCCTCTTGGCAAATGCAAACATATTAAAAACAAATAAATAAATAAACAAATAATAACAATAAATAAATAAACTATGATGGTCCCTGAGCTTGGTACCTTAACATCAAGACTGACTGGTCCTCATCCAGAACTTGCATTAAAAAACAATAATTGAACAGTTGGCTAAGAACGTCTGTAGAATCATTCCCCCTTGTGCAGCTGACTAGGCATTAAATAAGCTTTGGTCTAATCACCTGCTAACGACAACCATCTAGAAACCTCAGCATATCACCAAGAGATCGACTAACTGACTGATGGCATTTTCTACAGAATTGAGAGCTGATAACGGTTAAATACAAGTTTTTTTAAGTCGGTTTTATGAATCATATAATAATAATTTTTACTACAGTTCACTAACTTATTAGAAAATGTATTGTTGTGGTTTTAATTAACGTAAACAATAAAAATTTCATTTAATTCCAAGTCATCATGATCCTCCACATAAGAGCTCTCTTGTTTTGTTTGTTGTTTTTGTACTTGTATAGCGCACAGCTACCCGCAGTGGGTTTCCCGGCGCTTGTACGAATACCGCAAGGGAACCCTTCCTTGCTTTCCCTGTGAAGTGTTCACTCCTGGGCACCCCCATGGTGCAGACCAGGCATCCCTCGCGTTGTGGGGGCCGTTGTGGAGACTAAGCAAGCTATTGCCCAGAGTTGCAGCGTGGGACCCATGATCAGAACAGGCACTGAGGCAAGAATATCCGGTCTGGGGAATTAATGAGCCCGAGACCCGCCGAGGCGGGAATCGAACGCTGGTCCCTGGCCAGAGCTTTGCATTGTAGTCTGCCTGCTCTTACCATTGAGCCACACTTCTCCACTCTTGCCTCATCTGTCCAAGTATATCCATTCATCATTCCACCCACCTGCTGATATCCACAATTATTATTATTAGTGAGTTTTGTATCACGCATGGTTACCCTTGGGCATCCCAGCGCTTATCCAGACAAGGCGGACTTAGCAGAAGTGACTCGTTAGACAGGAAACAAGTAGGTCTTTAAAATTTTGCGAAAACGGAGGGTGCCGGTTTCGGAACGTAAAGTGGGCGGGAGGGAGTTCCATAGGGCTGCCACATTGACGGAGAATCTTCTGCCGCTAGTCCTGGCCTTTCTTACCCTTGCAACTTGCAGGAGATGCAGATGGTCTGAGCGAAGGGCACGGGAGGCCTTGTAGGGTTGGACCATGCCCCGGAGGATAGGTGGCCCTTTCCCCTGCAGGATTTTATGGGCCATACAGAGGGACTTAAATTTCACCCTCTCTCTGACTGGGAGCCAGTGAAGCGCCTTCAGCGCCGGGCGGGCTGATTGCCACCTGGGAAGGTCGGTCAAAAGCCTGGCAGCGGCGTTTTGTATTCGCTGCAGTTTGTTCAGAGTTGCTTCTGGCGCCCCCAGGAACAGCGCATTACTGTAATCCAGCCGGGAGATGATGAGCCCCTGGATTAGAAGCCTCCTGGTGGCCGTCGGGAGGAGGGGTAGAATCTTCCGGGCTGACCGGAGCAGGCCAAAGCACACGCCTGCGGTCTTTTTGGCGTGTGTCTTAAAAGAAAGGTCCTGCTCCAGCCACACCCCCAAGCTCTTAATCTCCTTTTTTTGGGGTAGGTGGCGCTCCCAGACAGCAGGGCCAGCTGCTTAAGGGAAGGGAAGGAGGAGAGTTCCCCAACATCATCAGTTCGGTTTTAGAACCGTTGAGTTTGAGGGCTGAGTTGCACATCCAGGTGTAGATCTTAGCCAGGCATGCATGCAACTGATCGGGTTGGTCCGCCAACTGAGGAAGCCCTACCACCAACTGGGTATCATCAGCGTAGCTGATGATCTTGATTCCCAGTGGGAGTACCACACTCTCCAGCGGGGCCATATAGATGTTGAACAATGTAGGGCTCAACGAAGAGCCCTGTGGCACACCACACTGGAGAGGGAACGATGTTGACTTCTCGTGGCCTTCCCAAACCTCGAACGAGCGCGCCTCTAAGAAGGACGCAAGCCATTTCAGGGCCATTCCAGTGACCCCTGCCCCCGACAGTCGCTGGAGTAACACCTGATGGTTTACGGTGTCGAATGCCGCACTGAGGGCCAGGAGGATCACTGCCACCGATCCCCCTGAATCCAAAATGCTCCTGGCATTCTCCATGACTGCCAGCAGGGCGGTGTCCGTCCCTTGGCCGGGGGCGGAAGCCCGTCTGCGAGTCACCCAGCAGGGAGTTGGTTTCCAGAAAGCCCGATAGGCGCCTATTCACTAGTTTTTCCGCCACCTTGCTAAGGCCAGGAAGTAAAGAAATAGGCCTAAAATTCGCCAGGTCGTCGGGGTCTAGGTTGGGCTTCTTTAGGAGGGCCTTGACTACCGCTCCTTTCCAACTGGGGGGCACCACACCTTGGGTGAGGGATAGATTGATGAGATCCGTCACTAGGCCGCCGATGGTAGGGGCTACCTGTTTCAGATATCTCATAGGTGCCGGGTCTCGCGGGGACCCACTCTTCACAGAGACCAAAGCCTCGAGAACTTCATCCGCAGTGACAGGTCCAAAGGAGACCAGCTCTGCCGTCCTCGCCTCGGGCCAAAGCCCTAGGTGACCCTCCGTAGATGGCTCCTGGGCTAGCCGGGGAAGGGAAGACAAGATGTTTTCTATCTTCAGTTTGAAAAAAGAGGCCAGTTCTCGACATTTCTCGCGTGGGTTGTTATGAGAGACCGGGGATTCGGGGGTGTTCAGGAGTTCTCTGATGACCTTGAATGACTCTTTCGATGAATTGGAAGAGCGAGCTATCCTTTCCTCAAAGAACCCAGCTTTCGCTGCCCTAATGGCCGATTTATAAGCCTTAAGGGCCTCCCGATATTCTCTCCGGCTTACTTCGCCCCAATCCTTCCTCCAGGTCTGCTCTTGCCTCTTACAGCCTTTCCTCAGTGTTCTAAGCTCTGGCGTATACCAGGGGGCTGATCCCACTCTCCTACCCCTAGTAAGTTGTCTTTTCTTAGGGAGGATGGTGTTCAACGAGTTGGTCAGCCAGGCATTTACATTCTCGTCCGCTACTAACGGGTCGGTTCCGAGGACGGGACGGGACGCCTCCAAATGTGCCGCCCAGGTGTCCACTGAGAGCCTAGACCAGGCTCTTTCCATCGTGAATACCCTAGGTGTAAATACTACTGGGGCATCATACTGCCACCGAACCGGAATCACAAAGTGGTCCGTCCAGGGCAGAGGCAGCGCGGGCAGAGCTAGAAGGCCATCTGAGTTTGAAAAGACGGGGTCGAGCAGATGTCCTTTTTCATGTGTTGCACCAGAGTTGACCAAGTTGATCTCGAATGCTTTGAGATCACGCTGCAGATCGACTCCCAAGGAATTGTGAGGGTCGTCGAAGTGGATGTTAAAGTCACCCAATGCCACAAAGTTAGCAGTGGAAGAGGCAAGGAGCGCGACCATTTCGAGAAAAGAGTTAGGGAAGTTGCCCATGATCCCCGGTGGGCAGTAAACGAGAAGGCCAGCCAGGGAGGCAGTGGGTGACACGCGTAGGGAGGACTGACAGCTCTCACAATCGCTCATCCCACCATCCTGGGCCTTGCAAGTTAGAGTGTCCCTGTAAATAATGGCAATTCCGCCTCCCCGTCCCGATGGTCTGTCTAGATGGAATATAAGAAAGCCCGGTGGAAGTGCCCTGACCATGTCCGGGCCGGAGCAGGAGGAGATCCAGGTCTCTGTAAGAAATAATGCGTCCAGCTTATGGTCAAGGATGAGGGAATTGATTTCTATCGCATGGCTGGGAAGGGACCGGCAATTCAGCAGGGCCATTAACAACACACAGTTGTCTCTGGCCATATCCTGACCTGGGTTGCCAGCCCCACAAGGCAGAAACGGTTGCCCCTTCTCATGGGAAAATCTACATGAGGCGGGATGTGGGGACCGCCAAAGCATGAGTTCCTCCTTCGTGTACCTAGTACAGGCTGCGTGTGGCTCCCGTGGGTCGGCCAGGGTGTTTGGCCCTGAGCCCGTCTGGGCCCGGACAGGCACAGACGGGCTGAACTCTGGCGTAACTCCGGCGTCGATCCAGCGTCCCCGCTGCGCGTTACCGCTGCGCGCCGGCATGGCTGCCTTTATGTTCGCCTGAAGGAAATAGAGAGCGGACTACAGCGCGCGATCTGAGCCTCTCACCCAAGATGGCCGCCAACAAGACAAGGGCAGAGGACCCGCCAAATGCGGTGGAATTAGCGATTAAAGTGCAGGTAAGGTGACAGCAGTGGGGGTGTGCGTGGCCAGGCTAGTTAAAACCAGGGGAAAGTGCCCAGAACAAAAAACAAATTAAAAGACAAAAACGGGAGAATTTAAAATCACAGGCTCCAAGTCGCCGGTGACTGCTGCAAATGCGAGCGCTGCTGTAGGCAACGCGCTAAGACTGGAAAGAACGATCCTGTAAGTTTGCCTGCCTTTATGCTCGCCTGAAGGAAATAGAGAGCGGACTACAGCGCGCGATCTGAGCCCCTCACCCAAGATGGCCGCCAACAAGACAAGGGCAGAGGACCCGCCAAATGCGGTGGAATTAGCGATTAAAGTGCAGGTAAGGTGACAGCAGTGGGGGTGTGCGTGGCCAGGCTAGTTAAAACCAGGGGAAAGTGCCCAGAACAAAAAACAAATTAAAAGACAAAAACAGGAGAATTTAAAATCACAGGCTCCAAGTCGCCGGTGACTGCTGCAAATGCGAGCGCTGCTGTAGGCAACGCGCTAAGACTGGAAAGAACGATCCTGTAAGTTTGCCTGCCTTTATGCTCGCCTGAAGGAAATAGAGAGCGGACTACAGCGCGCGATCTGAGCCCCTCACCCAAGATGGCCGCCAACAAGACAAGGGCAGAGGACCCGCCAAATGCGGTCGAATTAGCGATTAAAGTGCAGGTAAGGTGACAGCAGTGGGGGTGTGCGTGGCCAGGCTAGTTAAAACCAGGGGAAAGTGCCCAGAACAAAAAACAAATTAAAAGACAAAAACGGGAGAATTTAAAATCACAGGCTCCAAGTCGCCGGTGACTGCTGCAAATGCGAGCGCTGCTGTAGGCAACGCGCTAAGACTGGAAATTCCACCTGTATATTCTGTCATCCACTCAATTTTTCATCAATCATTCAGCACAAGCGTTTACCAGAATCACCCCGGACTTGGAGAGGTGCACGGGCCAGACCAGGACGAAGAATAGGGCCAGAGAACAACAACAATATATTTCACCAGTATCACTTTCTTCTTATTGATAGAGTACTCAACGCCGAGATGTAATGCGTTACAAAAGTAAACAAATGAAGAACAAAAAAAAAACAGACTAAAGAATGGCCAGAGTGGCCATTTTGGGGGGAACTGTGTTATAAACATGTGAAGAGCTTGGACGCTGAAACCTGCTGTGTGGGATTCTGAAATCTGCCGCACCAGCCTCAGCCCCAGAGGAGGGCTCTGAGGGGTCGCGACACCTGTAATATGTCGGAGTACCGCAAAAAGCATCAAGGCTTCTCCCATGGCTGCAGGCTCGGCACAGGCCCCAACTTAACCCGTCATAGCCCGTCATCAAAGGGATCTTTTGGTGCCACTAGCACGCTGCCACAGCCTCATACTCGCTCTACCATTGATAAATATTTAACCCGGGTTGTGGGTATGGGTAATAATAAAATGAGGCTGGTAGAGTGACACTTCTCCCTTACACCGAGGAGCTTGCACTAGCAGTACTTCTGTAACATCCTAATGCTCAAAGTCCATCTGAACTCGCCTGGTTGAGTATGCCTAGTTTGGCTTCAGAAAACACCACTGGGTACGGGCTCCCAAGCAGCAAGGCCAAGCCACAGCCTCATGTAATATAATAACAAAACGCCAATGCTGCCATTTACACTTAACCATTAATTTGCACAGCTCACTTTTGACTTAAACATAAAGTGAGAGGGTCTGATTTTCTTGAATGAATCTGAGTTTTTTATTTTCTTTTTACTTCATGTGATTATTTGATCATCTTTTTTTGCAAAACATTTTATCAAGTTCAAAAACAATATATACCATACAATATTTCGAAAACATTCCAATATATTAAAACACTCCCCTTTATTTTCTCATTCGCCCAACCACTCATATGTGAATCACTTACATACACTCTCATACAATCAGCAATAACAACGAAATATTAACAATAAATCAGAGAATAGTAATGCACTGTATTTCAAATGCTGCCATAGATATGTGCTTGATGCATGTTTTTAGTTGTTTTTACAAAATCTTATATCTTGAACAGTATTCTTATGGCATAGCAAACACCAGGTCTACGCGATTCGAACTCTTTTCAATCTCGAGTTCTCATCAGGACCACACTGTGGGATGAAGAAGTGGGAGACCTTCATTAAAAATGGATTCTCTGCCATATTAGAAGCCACCAGGTAGCTCAACAGCCACTATTGAACATCTTACCTCATTCTTGTATCACAATTAATTGTAACATCAATATCACGACGCTGGACAACCTAAGTAACATTAAAGGACACCGCTTAGTTCAGCCTTACACCATAAACAACAGTCTAGTACAATCAACCTAACTTAGTTGATATCACTCACCACTGTGTCTTGAATTCAGTGTTCTCCCTGAAAGCAAATGATGTATGGGTCAATCAAACAGCCTTTTGTTTACACCCTGTCTCCTGCTGTTGGTCCATTTTTGTTTTCTTACCTATTTAAAATGTTCTATTCTTTTGGATTGTTGGATTCTTTTAGTTTAGGGGATGTCTCAATGATGTCCCTGTGAAAGCAACCAAAAACCATGTGTGTTACGGTGTGATCGCCCAGAGCTCTTGGGGGTAACTGTGCTAATCGGCGTGTGTTTACCTTGTTTGAAGGACGCCATTGTGGGGAGCCGACTCGAAAACCTGAAATGACAAAACATTTCATGTTTTTCAGGTCGGCGGTGCAGCGCACAAAGCGTTTTTTTCCCTTTTCACTAGCAAAATTCAGAGCCTCGGTGTAGGTAATTACCTTAGTCTTGTGGTTTTATTTCCAAACGCCGGCTCCTGGGGATCTGTTGGTACGCTGTCCGTCGTACTGTCTGATGCGCATGCGTGACCTCGGTATATACTAGTTCCGGGAAGCGCTGGCTCTGGGAACAGTCCTGTTGTACTGTGGAACAGCCGCGCCATGTTGGAAAGTATTATTCTCTATAGTGGTCATGTTATGAATTAAAAATATTGGCCCTGGGTCCTTGTTGGCAGTAACTGGGTGTCTGACCAGGTTTTCTTTGCTCAATCAGGCAGTCATTTTGCTGAGTGTTCTATTACAATGGAGCAGCTGTCGGTCTGAATATACTGAACGTAAATTCTTGTGTCCTTGTTCTGATTTTACGTGAATGTCAGGGTCCTCGGTCATGGGTGCGTTTATGATAATTTGTACATTTCGGAAATTTCATTTAATCCTTCCATTGCAGAATTAAATCTCACTATCATCATTGCTTCATAGCGTGATAGTTTCACATCCAAATCCCCTCCTCTCTTGTCCTTCTCAACCTTAGTAATGACAGTCCAGCGTAGATCAGTTTCTGTATGATTTTTTAGCTGCCAATGTTGGACTAAGGGAGCATTGGGGACCTTCCGTTTGATCCTTGATCGATGTTGTTGAATTCTTGTCTTGATTTCTTGATTGGTTTTTCCCACATATAACAAATTGCATGGGCATGTTATTCCGTAAATCACATACCGTGACTTGCAGTTAGTGAATGTTTCGTGTCTCCATGAGATTGTCCTATATTTGAAAACACTTCCTTCATCTGTGGTCGCACAACAATTGCAGCTCCCACATTTGTGGTGTCCTTGAATGGGCGGAAGACCAAGCATGTTTCTTAAGGTTGCTTGTTCCTTTGTGGGAATTGCTGCTCTTACCAATTTGTTCGCTATACTGGCTTCTTTCCGAAAAGCAAATAGAGGGGCGTTTGTAAATTCCTCATTTAAATTTTTGATTAAGTGCCAGTTCCCCTTGATCACTTTTTTTAGTTTATTCGAATTTGGGCAGTATGTGCTGACTAGAACCATCCGGTCCATTTTTTGTTTGTTTTTCTTTTCCAGAAGACACTCCCTTGGGGTCCACCATGCTCTTTTCATGCTTCGTTTCAGTAGTTTTTTTGGGTAACCGCGTTCCATCAAATTAGTTATCAGTTTTTCCGAATGTTTCATGAATTCTTCTTTCTGATGGCAATTTCTACGGATTCTTAAAAATTGCCCGTAGGGAAGGTTTTCCTTGAGGCTCCGGGGATGGTTGGTTTGAAAATGCAATGATTTGTTCCGATCAGTATCTTTTTTTATAAAGGGTGGTGATTAATCCTCCATCCTGTGAGGGATAGATTTCGACATCCAAAAAAGGCATTCTGGTCTTAGAATGATTTAGACTGAATTTTATCTCTTGGGTCCTATTATTTAACCAATTATGAAAATTGATTAATTCCTCTTCTGGGCCCGTCCACACAAAGAAGACAACATCAATGAAGCGATTCCAATTATTTATCCAGTGGATGAAAGGGTTGTTCCCATAGATAAATTTCTCCTCATAGGCTGACATATACAATATCGCCAGTTCCGGGGCAAAGGGGCACCCCATAGCCACACCTCCTGTTTGAAAATAAAAAGCTCCATCAAAGTTGAAGTAGTTACGTTTCAGTGAGAACGTAGCCAGTTGGATAATAAAATCCGTCGGTATTTTTTGTGGTTTGTCTCTTGTGTCCAATAACTGTCTCAAGATTCCCAACCCTTCATCCTGTGGTATTTGTGTGTATAAGGATGTTATATCCATCTTTACCATCCAGTGGTTGTTCCTGTCAAATTGAATCTCACTCAGTTTGTTGATAAAGTCCATTGTATCACGGATATATGATTTGACATTGGGTAAGAAGGGCTTTAAAAAGAAATCTACAAATTTGGATATTGGCTCCATTAGTGACTCGCAACCCGAGACTATGGGGCGACCTGGAGGTGTTTTTTCGTTTTTGTGAACTTTGGGCAAAATGTAGAATAGAGGGATTCTTGGATGATTGATCTTTAAATATTCTTTTTCTTTTTTGCCAAGGAAGCCTAGTTCGGATGCATCATCTATGATGGAAAACAATTCATTTTTTAAATCCAATGTAGGGTCTTTGTTTATTTTGCGATAGCAATTCGCATCATTTAGTTGTTTGTTGACCTCATCCATGTAAAGTTGCCGGTCCCAGATGACAATGGACCCGCCCTTATCAGCTTGTTTGATAATCACTGATGTGTCATTTTTTAAGGTGGTAAGGGCCATCGATTCTGATTTAGTTATATTGTGTTTCAGCCATTTTTTCTCTTTTTCCATTTCAGAGATTGCGGACAATATTGTTCTTTCAAAGGTTATCACTTCTTTGGGTACTTTGTAATTCGGGGGACAGAAAGTGGATTTGTTCCTGAGGCCCGTGGTTTCCATCCCTTGATCCATTGGGTTTTCCATAAAGAAGGTTTTCAACCTAATTTTCCTGAAGAACTCTATCGTTTCAGTTTTGAGTTTTACAAAATCAGTTCTTTAGGTTGGAACGAAAGATAGTCCTTTTTGGAGGACACTTTCCTCTTGTTCTGTGAGAATTCATTTGGAGAGGTTAAATATCAGAGAAGGTTTCGTTAGTTCTTGTAATTTTGACGTCGTGTTGACATTTCCCAGGGTTGATTTGATCTCACTCTGCCTCTGGGTTTCGACTGTCCTCTTCCTAAAAAATTATTGGTGCCTTGTTGGTTTTGGCGAAATGATCCTCTTCGGCTATTATTGCCCCGAGAGTCACTGTTGTCTCCCTCACTTCCGCTTCCTGATGAGGAGGTGTCCGAGAATGTAATGAATTTGTTTCCTGATCTCCCTTGATAATCTTGTAAATACTTCCTTGATTCAGGACGTGTATAAAAATCGGATTGGAGATAGGGATAGACTTTTTCCAAATTGAAATTTTTTTGGTCCTTCTCGAATTGGTTGGTTTTTTGGTTAATAGTGTAGTCTTTAAACTCACCGATTTCTTTCTCTACTTTTTCAAGCAAAGATTTAGCGTCGGTTATTAGCTGATTTGTGGAAATGCTAGATATTAGGGTATCTATCTCTTCCAATTGGACCTTAGAAAGTCTTTGTGCGGTTTCTATTGTCAGGACCATTAGATCTCTGCTCCACTTTGTTTCTATGAAACTATGACCCTTCTTGTAAATTGGATCCTCTGTAAAGATAACAGGTATGTTTTTAATTTGTAGGCCTCCCGGAATAGTACCTGCTCTTAAATGTTGTAGCAGAAAGTGCCCATGTAAATCTGTCCGGATTTGCTTTTTTCGAAGTCGTAGTAATTTGTCTGTTTCGTTTTGATTTTGTGCATTTATGCTTAATGAGGCAGATGCAAACAGCGGTGGAGCCGCTAGTAGTTTCTGTATATGGTCTTCGCTATAGGCAAAGGTCTCTTTATCTGACATATTCTAAAGTGTATTCTGTGACACCAATGAACTATTGTGCTATCAATCCACTCATTCACACCGACGCAGGACAAAGTTCCAAATCCTCACTTGAGGATCTCAAATATTTATACAACGACATTTATTCAAAAAGTATCCACTAAGGGCTACCACACAGGCCACCGCCTGCTATAAATGCAAGAAAACACCACTGGGTACGGGCTCCCAAGCAGCAAGGCCAAGCCACAGCCTCATGTAAAATAATAACAAAACGCCAATGCTGCCATTTACACTTAACCATTAATTTGCACAGCTCACTTTTGACTTAAACATAAAGTGAGAGGGTCTGATTTTCTTGAATGAATCTGAGTTTTTTATTTTCTTTTTACTTCATGTGATTATTTGATCATCTTTTTTTGCAAAACATTTTATCAAGTTCAAAAACAATATATACCATACAATATTTTGAAAACATTCCAATATATTAAAACACTCCCCTTTATTTTCTCATTCACCCAACCACTCATATGTGAATCACTTACATACACTCTCATACACTCAGCAATAACAACGAAATATTAACAATAAATCAGAGAATAGTAATGCACTGTATTTCAAATGCTGCCATAGATATGTGCTTGATGCATGTTTTTAGTTGTTTTTACAAAATCTTATATCTTGAACAGTATTCTTATGGCATAGCAAACACCAGGTCTACGCGTTTCGAACTCTTTTCAATCTCGAGTTCTCATCAGGACCACACTGTGAGATGAAGAAATGGGAGACCTTCGTTAAAAATGGATTCTCTGCCATATTAGAAGCCACCAGGTAGCTCAACAGCCACTATTGAACATCTTACCTCATTCTTGTATCACAATTAATTGTAACATCAATATCACGACGCTGGACAACCTAAGTAACATTAAAGGACACCGCTTAGTTCAGCCTTACACCATAAACAACAGTCTAGTACAATCAACCTAACTTAGTTGATATCACTCACCACTGTGTCTTGAATTCAGTGTTCTCCCTGAAAGCAAATGATGTATGGGTCAATCAAACAGCCTTTTGTTTACACCCTGTCTCCTGCTCTTGGTCCATTTTTGTTTTCTTACCTATTTAAAATGTTCTATTCTTTTGGATTGTTGGATTCTTTTAGTTTAGGGGATGTCTCAATGATGTCCCTGTGAAAGCAACCAAAAACCATGTGTGTTACGGTGTGATCGCCCAGAGCTCTTGGGGGTAACTGTGCTAATCGGCGTGTGTTTACCTTGTTTGAAGGACGCCATTGTGGGGAGCCGACTCGAAAACCTGAAATGACAAAACATTGCATGTTTTTCAGGTCGGCGGTGCAGCGCACAAAGCGTTTTTTTCCCTTTTCACTAGCAAAATTCAGAGCCTCGGTGTAGGTAATTACCTTAGTCTTGTGGTTTTATTTTCAAACGCCGGCTCCTGGGGATCTGTTGGTACGCTGTCCGTCGTACTGTCTGATGCGCATGCGTGACCTCGGTATATACTAGTTCCGGGAAGCGCTGGCTCTGGGAACAGTCCTGTTGTACTGTGGAACAGCCGCGCCATGTTGGAAAGTATTATTCTCTATAGTGGTCATGTTATGAATTAAAAATATTGGCCCTGGGTCCTTGTTGGCAGTAACTGGGTGTCTGACCAGGTTTTCTGTGCTCAATCAGGCAGTCATTTTGCAGAGTGTTCTATTACAATGGAGCAGCTGTCGGTCTGAATATACTGAATGTAAATTCTTGTGTCCTTGTTCTGATTTTACTATGGAACACCTCCAGGTCGTCCCATAGTCTCGGGTTGCGAGTCACTAATGGAGCCAATATCCAAATTTGTAGATTTCTTTTTAAAGCCCTTCTTACCCAATGTCAAATCATATATCCGTGATACAATGGACTTTATCAACAAACTGAGTGAGATTCAATTTGACAGGAACAACCACTGGATGGTAACGATGGATATAACATCCTTATACACACAAATACCACAGGATGAAGGGTTGGGAACGGTGAGACAGTTATTGGACACAAGAGACAAACCACAAAAAATACAGACGGATTTTATTATCCAACTGGCTACGTTCTCACTGAAACGTAACTACTTCAACTTTGATGGAGCTTTTTATTTTCAAACAGGAGGTGTGGCTATGGGGTGCCCCTTTGCCCCGGAACTGGCGATATTGTATATGTCAGCCTATGAGGAGAAATTTATCTATGGGAACAACCCTTTCATCCACTGGATAAATAATTGGAATCGCTTCATTGATGATGTCTTCTTTGTGTGGACGGGCCCAGAAGAGGAATTAATCAATTTTCATAATTGGTTAAATAATAGGACCCAAGAGATAAAATTCAGTCTAAATCATTCTAAGACCAGAATGCCTTTTTTGGATGTCGAAATCTATCCCTCACAGGATGGAGGATTAATCACCACCCTTTATAAAAAAGATACTGATCGGAACAAATCATTGCATTTTCAAAGCAACCATCCCCGGAGCCTCAAGGAAAACCTTCCCTACGGGCAATTTTTAAGAATCCGTAGAAATTGCCATCAGAAAGAAGAATTAATGAAACATTCGGAGAAACTGATAACGAATTTGATGGAACGCGGTTACCCAAAAAAACTACTGAAACGAAGCTTGAAAAGAGCATGGTGGACCCCAAGGGAGTGTCTTCTGAAAAAGAAAAACAAACAAAAAATGGACCGGATGGTTCTAGTCAGCACATACTGCCCAAATTCGAATAAACTAAAAAAAGTGATCAAGGGGAACTGGCACTTAATCAAAAATTTAAATGAGGAATTTACAAACGCCCCTCTATTCGCTTTTCGGAAAGAAGCCAGTATAGCGAACAAATTGGTAAGAGCAGCAATTCCCACAAAGGAACAAGCAACCTTAAGAAACATGCTTGGTCTTCCGCCCATTCAAGGACACCACAAATGTGGGAGCTGCAATTGTTGTGCGACCACAGCTGAAGGAAGTGTTTTCAAATATAGGACAATCTCATGGAGACACGAAACATTCACTAACTGCAAGTCACGGTATGTGATTTACGGAATAACATGCCCATGCAATTTGTTATATGTGGGAAAAACCAATCAAGAAATTAAGACAAGAATTCAACAACATCGATCAAGGATCAAACGGAAGGTCCCCAATGCTCCCTTAGTCCAACATTGGCAGCTAAAAAATCATACAGAAACTGATCTACGCTGGACTGTCATTACTAAGGTTGAGAAGGACAAGAGAGGAGGGGATTTGGATGTGAAACTATCACGCTACGAAGCAATGATGATAGTGAGATTTAATTCTGCAATGGAGGGATTAAATGAAATTTCCGAAATGTACAAATTATCATAAACGCACCCATGACCGAGGACCCTGACATTCACGTAAAATCAGAACAAGGACACAAGAATTTACGTTCAGTATATTCAGACCGACAGCTGCTCCATTGTAATAGAACACTCTGCAAAATGACTGCCTGATTGAGCAAAGAAAACCTGGTCAGACACCCAGTTACTGCCAACAAGGACCCAGGGCAAATATTTTTAATTCATAACATGACCACTATAGAGAATAATACTTTCCAACATGGCGCGGCTGTTCCACAGTACAACAGGACTGTTCCCAGAGCCAGCGCTTCCCGGAACTAGTATATACCGAGGTCACGCATGCGCATCAGACAGTACGACGGACAGCGTACCAACAGATCCCCAGGAGCCGGCGTTTGGAAATAAAACCACAAGACTAAGGTAATTACCTACACCGAGGCTCTGAATTTTGCTAGTGAGAAGGGAAAAAAACGCTTCGTGCGCTGCACCGCCGACCTGAAAAACATGCAATGTTTTGTCATTTCAGGTTTTCGAGTCGGCTCCCCACAATGGCGTCCTTCAAACAAGGTAAACACACGCCGATTAGCACAGTTACCCCCAAGAGCTCTGGGCGATCACACCGTAACACACATGGTTTTTGGTTGCTTTCACAGGGACATCATTGAGACATCCCCTAAACTAAAAGAATCCAACAATCCAAAAGAATAGAACATTTTAAATAGGTAAGAAAACAAAAATGGACCAAGAGCAGGAGACAGGGTGTAAACAAAAGGCTGTTTGATTGACCCATACATCATTTGCTTTCAGGGAGAACACTGAATTCAAGACACAGTGGTGAGTGATATCAACTAAGTTAGGTTGATTGTACTAGACTGTTGTTTATGGTGTAAGGCTGAACTAAGCGGTGTCCTTTAATGTTACTTAGGTTGTCCAGCGTCGTGATATTGATGTTACAATTAATTTTGATACAAGAATGAGGTAAGATGTTCAATAGTGGCTGTTGAGCTACCTGGTGGCTTCTAATATGGCAGAGAATCCATTTTTAACGAAGGTCTCCCACTTCTTCATCCCACAGTGTGGTCCTGATGAGAACTCGAGATTGAAAAGAGTTCGTAACGCGTAGACCTGGTGTTTGCTATGCCATAAGAATACTGTTCAAGATATAAGATTTTGTAAAAACAACTAAAAACATGCATCAAGCACATATCTATGGCAGCATTTGAAATACAGTGCATTACTATTCTCTGATTTATTGTTAATATTGCGTTGTTATTGCTGAGTGTATGAGAGTGTATGTAAGTGATTCACATATGAGTGGTTGGGTGAATGAGAAAATAAAGGGGAGTGTTTTAATATATTGGAATGTTTTCGAAATATTGTATGGTATATATTGTTTTTGAACTTGATAAAATGTTTTGCAAAAAAAGATGATCAAATAATCACATGAAGTAAAAAGAAAATAAAAAACTCAGATTCATTCAAGAAAATCAGACCCTCTCACTTTATGTTTAAGTCAAAAGTGAGCTGTGCAAATTAATGGTTAAGTGTAAATGGCAGCATTGGCGTTTTGTTATTATATTACATTAGTTTGGCTTCAGGCCCGCCTGCAGGCTTACCTGGAGATGCCATACTAGGGGAGAGAGAGCTGTGTACTAACATTATCATGGCCTGCCCAGGGGGTGTGCCTCCTGCAAAAGGAAAGGGAGAGGAGTCCATTGACATTGAGCATAGTCCTACTGGCATGGTGGTTAGCGATCCACACTGTGAGCCTGACCCAGAGAGTAGCCCAGAACCTGAGCGCCGAAGAAAATACGTTAAAATTACATAGATACCACGATGCAAAAATCGAAATGGCCCCCAAAATAGGCCCTGTAATGACGAGGGCATACTTGTGCCAGTATTTGTTGCCACCGAGAACATCAGGGCTCAGCTTAGTTGTCGCATAGGCGAGCTATTGGATGTGAAATTGCACCCCATTATTGATGGCCTGGACCAGTTGGAAGCCAAAATAGCAATGTGACCAGCCATCAGTGCATTCACTTGTTCTCAGGAGACTCAATGCACCCTTATCTCCCCTTTAAATTATTCTTCCACTCACAGGGGTGGGGGTGCTGCTGATAACCAAGTCTCTGATTTTTATATTAGCCCAACTCTTACCAGAACATCCAGGATCAACGGAACACACCACATTAGAGATAATCAAGCTGTCCAGCCACCGGTAATATGTGATTCCAGCACGGACACATTTTCTGTGATTGACTTACCTCCTGCCTCTGCTACCTAGGTTATTGTTCTGGCGAACTTTCCCAGACTCAGAGTTGGTAACCTCGAAAATACAAGGGTCTTATGAACAGAACTATTCACTGGTTAAACACAAACGTGCCTGGCCACGGGGACATAACTAAAGAGATATTGTTGGCAAGACGTGTAAGAGGGGCTGGCAGGTTGGGAAAAGGGTACTAGGGGGATGATATTGTGGTAACATTTTTTATCCTTTGGTTGTAATGGAGATCCTGAGACAAGCTAGCGCCGGAATGGTTAAAACCAGCTCCGTTAAGATTCTGCCACTTGGCTATTTCTATGGACACTTTTCCACCTTACACCGTAACGTCGATGGGTTAGTTGCCACAAAGAGCGCTCCTTCTAGGATTCCCTCAGAACCCTCCCAACTGATTGTACCTCTTAATAACAGATTCACAGTATTGGGTGGGCTGGAGGACAATGATTGACGGCCAAGCGAGGAGTGGGAATTCTCGGGCTCCTCGGCTGAGGGAGGTGTATCTCTTAGGCCTATTCCTGCTGTACAATTGATTACCAATGTGGCCCAGACTAATCTCCCAAAAGGTCCAGAAGCGATCGCTCCAATGGTAGAAGGTGACTTAGATCATACTTACATTACATTTCTAAACTGGAATGTGGCAGGACTAGCTTCCTAAATTTTGAACGAAGACTGGCAAATTTTTATCTTGAAGTATGATAAAGTATTTATGCAGGAAATATAGGACGAGAAAGGGATAGCTTTTGATGGTTTTACTTGTTTTTAGTTTGCCAGCGATACTGTCTTTAGCTGGAAGAGCCAAAGGGGTCTACAGCCTGGTTTAAAGTAAATGTTGGCTGTTCTATCTTGCCCTTTTCTTGGACCAGGGGTGGTACACGTATTTTTCCTAAGCTGGAATTCTATATGGAGAATTTTTATAACAATTTCTCCAGCAAGGGCAATTGTAATTTCCAGGGCCTCTTGCAGTAAGTGATATGCTGGTGGAAAAGAGGCACTGGCAGAACGTCCCCTCAATTTGTTAGTGGCAGGGGATTTTAACACCAAATTAGGGTTTTGCCACCTCTATTCCCAACTATTCTTAAACCCTTTATTTGTGATGCAGTTAAGTAAGTAAGTAATATTTATTTGTGTATGATTAATTAAAATCTTTACAAAAATATAAAACGCCATATGACAGTACAAATGATTTAAAATACAGCAGTTACTATTGTCAATTCAAGGTTGTTATTAAGTCCCGATGAGTCTTTCAGGTGTGCTTGAGTCTTTCCTTCATTAAATCAAAGAACTTCACAACCTGACAGTTCAGTTTAATGTCACTGGAGGAAAAACACAGTTTGACTGCCTGCCTACAGGTCCGAACGGCATTTGATCTAAAAAAAGGTAGCAACAGCTTATGCCTCAAGTCCATTTGTCTCGGGCAAATGCATATCACATGGATGATGTCCTCCTTGCCAGATTTACACAGGCGACATAGAGCGGAGGCATGAGTTCTCTCCCATGGCGGCAGGTGCATTAATATCGGGATAGCTCCAAGGCGCAGTTTCAGGAACTTTTCTTTGATTTTTATTTTCATCCCGATATTAAGATATGCCTGTGGCCGTATTTTGCCATGATCTCCTACCGTTATCCATCCATGCGCCCTGTTGGCTAGGTCTTTCTTATCTTCTATTGCCGAAATTATTCGGGCAGATTTTCTTGCCAACTTTTTGAAGGACTGGTGATCTATGGCGGTTTCCCAAATATCGGATAAGCCTAGCACATCAAGAGATCCAAATAGGTAGTCCCTCGGCAGTGAAGTGCGACATCTAAGTAGCTCTTCCCAGACGCTGGCATTTAAGGAATCAGGATCTGCATCGCGAATCTTGCGCCAGTTAGTTACATATGCCCTCCGTCTTTCTAGTGTTTGTTTGACCACCCCAAATTCTAAACGAATTTGGGCCGGAGACGCGTATTTGGGAACATTGAAGATGGCCCTGTAACAATTGGCTATAACTATATCTAGCCATGCAATTTGTGATGCAGTTTGCTACACGATGGACACTAGGGGGTGGGTCCTATTTCCCCTACTGGCTGAACGATGCCTGGTCAATATGATTGCTTACCTCTCGGGCTGTGACATTCCAACTTTTATAAGGAACCCTGGTGACTGATAAGGAAAAGATTCTTCAAGTTTTTCTGCAGCATTATGAGCTGTTGGTTGTGACTAAATATATGGTGGGGCAAGAGGCAATTCAACAATACTTTGGGGATATCAAACACCTGCAGCTATCGAATAGCCAGGCAGACAAGATTCAAGTTGATATTTCAGTAGCTGAAAATCAGCTAACCCTTGCCTCAATGTCAGGAGGAAAAGCATGTGGTAGCGATGGACTGCTAACAGAATTTTATACAGTCTTTGCCAAGGAATTTGCACCTTTTTTGGAGGAGCTTTTTAATTATGTGAAAATGGGTGGTCCGGTTCCTATGGACTTTAAGGAATCCATTATTGTTATTTTTATAAAGAAGGGGGAAAAACCCCAGAGATGTTAATTTGTATAGGCCAATTAGTTTGCTATAACATTTTAATAAAAATCTGGGCACAGCTTTTTACACTCTTGGCCCAAAAAGTAATCCCAAATTCCAGACAGGGTTAGTTGCATGGAGATTGATGTCCACAAATACAGGGTTTTTAGTACAGGCACTTGACTTTTTAAACAGTAACCAAACTCCAGCTCTCATTATGATGGTCCACGCAGAAAAAGCATTCGACCTAGTGAACTGGGATGCCCTTTTTTTGGCCTGGGCAGATATGGGATTCCCTCCCAGGTCATAAAAATGCTTTGTAATATCTATCAAGGGGCACAGGCACAAGTGTTTATGTACTTAATTTAGATGGGTCAGTCAATGTAAATCGGGGACTAGGCAAGGGTGCCCACTTTCCCCCGTGCTTTTCACCTTTTTTTATCGAACCCTTAGCCACAAGAATTCGAAACAATATGGAGATAAAAGCACCAATACCAGGAATGGCCAAACTGAAGTTGTTTGCGGATGACATTATTCTATATCTTGGTCCGGTAAGACTGAATATTGATTTAATATTAGCCAAATTTACACAATTTGAATTAATTGGAGGTTACAAAATTAATTGCACCAAGACTGAGATTTTAATACTGAATACTTGCAATGATTTTTTTCCTGACAATCTTAAACAACAAGCCCTTATTACCAATCCAATCCGATATTTAGGGATTTATGTCACTAGTCAATATTCTGAAATGTATCAATCAAATTATCAAGCTACGTGGATAAAAATTTGTAAAGCTGTTAGAAGAATGGTCATTACTACTGCTTATAGTTATAGGCCGCGTGGCTATAAAAATTAATATGACCTATTTTAAGGATTTAGAAACTATTTTTAGAAGGTTTGTTTGGAATAAGAAGGCTCCGAGAGTAAAACTCTCAGTGCTCCAACTTGACATTAGTCAGGAGGCCTCCAAATTCAGAGCAGCCATCTAAGGTCCTGGCAGAACTGGGAATTTAAAGAGCTAGGGCATATTTTAGAGGGGGGGTAGAGGCATTACTTGGCAAGAGGTCCAAGCGAGGTGTAGCGACGAGAGTAAGCCTCTTTTTTTTAATACATTCAGATTTTGCAACCACTAAAAAAGTGCAGTCTCTCACCTTGTTCCGGCCCAACTCCACTTGTGATTGCTCTATTTAGAGCAAAGCTGAGAGGGGTGGGCAATTGGTATCGCTGTATACGCTTTCAAGGGGAGCCAATCATGGTCAATAAAGTCTTAGAAAAAATTACCCAGGAGACGCAATGCAGGTTTTCAAACCAGGATTGGCAAGTAATTGTACAGCTAGGCAGCAAGGCCCTAATAGTGGCTAGTTTCAAAAGAATGGACTTTTTGTCGAGTAGATGGCATATTATACTCTACATGCTCTTCACTAGATACGCGGGATTAGAGAATAAATGTTTTCGCTGTCAGAGGCTAGGCGAGGGAGGTTGGCTCCATATTTTTTTACCTGCCCAAAGCTAGGACAATTCTGGGAGAGGATCTTTTCGGCTTTAAGCTGGGGAGTTCAGAAAAGTTTGAACCCTGATGCAGAGATTGCATTTTTTGGAATTGCAATCCAGAGACACATCCATGGGATATCAAAAGGGGAGGAGACATTTGTAGCAATTGCTTCCTTTGTGGCACGTTCTCTGGTACTTCAGAAATGGAGGTCTCAGAAAATCCCTACTTATTTGGAATGGTTGAGTACATTTATTTGTACGAGGAAATTTGAGGAAGCATATGCCAAGAGAGTAGGTGCCAATAAAATGTTTAATGCTGTATGGAAATATATGGGGAGGTTAGAGACCTTTACGGAGAAGTAGGCCTGAATCTATAAAAAGAACTTTAGCACCGCACTTTAGAAATTGGTAGTTTGGAAAGTACTGTAGTAAACTGCACTGGCTTCACTATTTGGCAAAGGTTGCCTGGAAGATGGAATTGTTTACATCATGTTTTGAGGGTAAATCAGCACATTGCACTTTAGAGGGAAATGTATCCATAGGAAACCAATGTTAATTGGATGGGAATAGGACATATCCATTAAATATTGTATCTGGCACTATATATTTGTATTTTATTTCCGAATTGCACTTTGTTAAATCTTCTTCAAGATTAATTTCTATCTTTATGTCCAGATGGCAAATAGGCATTTGGTACCTTTTATTGGTAAGATCTGCCGATGGTAGCCAACGTTAATTTTATTGTAAGGACATATAATTGTTAATATGGCACGTTGCACTTTATGTATGTTGGTGTTCAAATTTTATGTATAAAAGGATGCCTATTTATCAAATCATTTGCAGCAATTCTTTCTACTCTCTGTGTTTCTGCTCAGTAAAAAAAAAAGGGTCTTACCCACCTGCCGTTTATGGACCTGTCAAGCGCTTTTGGCTACTTATCTAGAACAAAGCTGTGGTCCATTTGAGAGAATATGGATGTTAACGAGGGGATGGTTTAATTTCTAAGACTTCTTCACCATGACCTTACGCCAACAGTTAGGTATGGTACTGCCGGTAAATGCACAGAATTGTTCTGTATTAAGCGGAGGTGTGCGAAGGATGCGTGCTTGCCCCAATTCTTTTGTTCCTCTACACAAATGATCTGGAAAAAACTCTGGTATTCGTTTGGGCAGATGTGCCGTGCATGAAGAAAAAGCCAGTTCCAGGACTCCTTTATGCTGACGATGCAGTGCTCCTGGCAAGGACGGCCAACGGCTTCAAGAGGCTTATTTTTAGTTATGTCAATTGTATGAAAGAGTTGGGCTTGGAGGCTAATCTTAAGAAAACCTTTACTGTGGTTTGTGGACCCAGAAATACGAAAACATGCACCCTCAATATTGCAGGCAAAACATTAGACAGGGTCAGTTCCTTCGCTTATCTGGAATTAGACTTTGATGAGGGCTTTACGTGGTTTACCTGTACTAAAAGAACTAGGATAATGTGCTTTACCCAAGCTGTTGGTACTATTTCCTCCCTTGCCATGTCCATCAACAAAAAACCCATTACCCTGATATTAGAGATCTTTAAACAGAAATACTTGCCAATGTTGACATATGGAATGGGTTTTTGGGGATACAGGGATGCCCTTGCAATGCAGATGGAAGAGAATAGATTCTGTATCACGTTACTAGGTGTCCCTCCCTCTACCTCGCATTTTTCATTGCATTTGGAGTTAGGCTTGGGATATGTTCAAGACACTATTAATGCTGCACCCATGGCTCTTTGGTGTTCTATTTGGTATGAGGAAGACGCCGAACTTAATAATTCAGTCATTAGAGATTGTTTATCTTGTGAGCATGGTTCGGCGATCCTGTGGTTAAAGTATATCAAAGAGAGTTTCTAGGTGATGGGATGTGCCCACTTGTTTGAGCACCCTGAGACAATTGTGAAGAAAGACAGAAACTGGGTCCAGGACTGTTTTTTAAAGCACAAAGAAACTACTAGGAAACTAACTGAAGTGGGTAAACCAGCAGTCCGATGTTATTGCATCATTCAAATGGTGCCAACTACTACCCCATACTTATTATACATGATTAATGTGTATGAGAGAACACTTCTGGCAAGGTTCAGGATAGACTTTCTGTTGGTTAATTTATTTTTCCCTTGGCCAGTATTCTTTGGATTCCATTTGTATTTGTCCATGTGATGAGCATTCAAGCCAAACCATTTTATACTTTGTCTCTTTTTGGCAATTTTACTTGCTGTATACAAGGACATTTTTCCTACCCCTATTACGTACACATACATTTTTCAAGTGTAAAGCCGCCCAATTTTACCTGCTGCAACTCAGTGACCACAGTGTATGCCACACAGTTGCTAGCTTCTTGAAGTGTGTTTTAGCCAAAAGAAGGTGCATGTTGTTTTAATGAAATAGTTTTTATTTTCCATTTTATAAAGTGTTGTGGGTCTTGTATTGTAAATTGTAAGTTTGTCCCTGGAATCTTCCTTTTTATCCATCTTGTTGTTTGTTTTTTTGTTTTGATGTCCTTGGATTCAAAATGTATGCACTGTCACTTTACATAGTATAAATTATTCTATTATGTTTAGTCTTTTTAACATATGTGTTTTATATTACATGTTTCCTTCTTATTGTATGTATCTTTTATGATCTGCCTTCGGGAGATCGAATAAAGAAGAATGTGACTGCGACATTCAGTCTTTTACCATTCTGTCCTTCCACCCATCCATATCTAAATCTGTGCATCCATCTCCAAGCCTATCCATCTATCTACCCATCCATCCACCTTTTCACTCATCCATCTCTCCATACACCTATCCACTCAGCAATCTAAACTTTTTGTCATCCATCCATCCTTGCACTCCATCCATCTGTCCTCCCTCTCACTCATCCATCCATCCACGCTTTTACTCAGCAATCCAATCATCCATCCTTCCACTCATCCTTCCACCCAACTTCTCATCCACACATCAATTTATCATTTCACTCATCTATCCATCCATGCTTTCACTCATCTATTCACTCATCAATCTATCTTTTCTGTCACCAATCCCTGCTTTCACTACACCCACCTTTCCTCCCTCTCACTCGTCCTTCCATCCATGCTTTCATCCATCCACCACCCTTTCACTCATCCATTCTTTAACTCATCCAACCACCCTCCACCCCTTTCATTAATCCTTTCATCCATCCATTATTTCACTCTTCCATCTATCCTTTCACTCATCCATCCAGCCGTTCAACCCATCCATCCGTCCATCCATCCATCCAGCCTTTCACTCCACTCATCTGTCCATCCTTCTTTTCACTCATCTCAACTCATCCATCAATCAACCCATCTTTTCTTTCACTCAGCCATCCACCCTTTCACTCACTTATCCATCCACCCTTTCCCTCATCTATCCATCCATTTTTTCCCTCCCCCATCCAGCCTTTCATCCATACATCCACCATTTCACTAATACATCCATTCTTTCACTCATCTAACCTTTCTTACATTCTTCAAGTCATTTATCCATCCATCTACCCATCGACCATTCTTTAACTCACCTATCATCCATCCTTTCACTCACTCACTCCCCATTGCCTGCCAAGTTGCAGACAGAAGTGGTCCATCAAGAACTCCATCCCACTGTAGCTTATAAAGCTGGGGAGTCACGGCATCCCAGCATCCATCCTTTCACCCATCCATTCTTTTGCGCATCCATGTATCCACTCTTTCACTCAACCCATCCATAATTGCTAACTGATAACCAATATGATACTTCATTTCTTTGTAACCATTATTCATGAATGCTTTAGTTATGTAGGTCTTTAATATTGCTACTGTCCTTGTTTTCACATAAGTAGGCTGCTACTTTAATTTTGCAGACGGTCCTAATGGTTGATGTATTATTATCATTGTCGCCGTCATCATCTTGATTTTTATTTTATTTAGTGTGGACACCTAAAAACACTTATCAATTCGTTATAATTCAGAAGAATATTTGGTTTTTATTGGATAGCATAATAAATTTAAGACGGATTAAAGAAATGGTAAATATAGAAAATGGTCAGGATAGAAACCATGGGGAGAGGATCTGGCCTGACGGCTGGAGCGGTCAACGTCGTAGCTGTCAAGGCAGGGGCGCTCAACATCCTGTGATTCTAGGCAAATCACTTAATCTCCGTGTGCATAACGAAAATTAATGGGCCTCATTTATGAGGCCTTGCGTGAGTTTTGCGCTTCCGATGCGTCACTTTTTGTGACGCATCGGCGGCGTAAAACATGCCTCCTGATGCGCACTATTTACAAAGTGACGCATCTAAGCAGATGCGTCACTTTGTAAACCCCTGCGCTACATTATACCTGCGTCAGGTATAATGTATGCAGAGGGGGCGTTCACCCGCAAAAAGCCTCGTAATAGTGACGCGGTGAAATCTATGAGATTTCACTGCGTCACTTTTAGGACGCTGTTGCGTCAAAATCTTGCGCCTGCCTCACAGCAGGCGTAAGACTGACGCAAGCCCTTTCACATGAGGCTTTCCCAATGTGAAAGGAAGCATTGCTGGAGTTGCTGTCCAGGATGCCTTTAAAAGTAGGTGCCTTTAAAAGTAGGTGAATGAATATCCGCATGTGTTAGTGCATAAACACACACGTTTATAATGATTTCCCCACCCTGAATCCAGTCAGAGATTCACTACTGTCAAAGGCAATAGTTATTCTGTATCCTTTGGGGACAGAAGGGGAACATCCCGAAAAAGTGGCAGCTGTGGTAAGTAAAATAAAATGGTTTTAAATGGATGTTGTGTGCAGCCAGGTAAGAGTGTGTTTGTGTGAAAGAGAGAGCATGTATATGTGTGAGCGTGTCCGTGTGAGCATGTATCTGCGCATGAAAGTGAGTGAGAGCGAGCGACAGATAATGAAAATGAGTGAGAATGACTGCGATTACGGGCAGTTTATCAAGATTATGCACTTGTGACATATGGGGTGTTACCACTACATTTTGGAAAACATTGGGTCATCTCTTGGGGAGAGTCAAGTTAAATACCATGAAAGGCTTAAATATTTAATGATTCATTTTTCAGAGCCTGTGGCTTTTATGAAATGTATATGGAAACTGTGCTTTAAATGCATTATCTCATGGGTGCTCACAAACATTTTCCCAGGGGCTAATAAGTATGGTCTGTATTGTGACAGAGTGCTGCATTGATGTCAGCAGGGTGGCGGTCTTGGAGGGGAATGGGGGGGGGGCAGCGGTAAGGAGATTATAGGGGAAGCAAAGCATGTACATCTAGTTGTGGAATTGAACAATGGGAAACCATAAAACCTGGGATTAATCCCAGTGTACCCACTATACCAAATTGTGTGATCCTATGGAATTGTTTTATTTCACTTTCCCTCCTTTTTCTTCATTATCACATAAAAGAGGACCTAGAAAATACATGACATCAGGATGTGCACTGTACAAAACCTTCTCCTGTGTTTGATTTACTAAACTCTAATGTTGTTAATGTATTATAGGAACCCAGGCTACCCTGAGAGTACACATGCCTCTTAATATGTTTCTAAATTCATGTTTGAAACCTATCTCTTGAAAAAATACTTCTCAATGCACAAATGTAATTTGATGTATTAAGCTGAAATGGTTTTGTATGTTAATGAAATACACTGTTAGAATTTTGAAAAGACCTTAGTGTATTTGAACACTTTTGCTGCAAGATGACTTTGAAAATGAAGGTGTTCCTAAAATTAAGTAGTGCAGGACAATCTAGTTACTTCCTTTCTTTAACTTCAATGAACCTTTAAAACAAGACCTGCTTGTGTATTTACAATTGTTTTAGTGTTAGTGTGGAGTGGAGTGAACAGCTGACAGTGCTGCTGTTGCTCAGGGGTCCGCATGGAAAGGTCAGGAGGGCTGCATGCGGCCCCGGGCTATACTTTGAGTATCATTCCACTGTCTGGTTCCATTTTTTTCGAAAAGTTCTTGGGGGCAGACCACTGGAACCCTCCCTATAAGATGTCATGCGGACTGTCAACAATTCAGGTCAAGTATTATGGCTCACCTCTTTAAACAAATCACCATCTACCACTTCAAGAACAAAAGGTAAACAGTGTCTTGATGGGAACTGTTCATGTTCTGCAACTTCCATCTGGGACTTGGACATTACCCATTCGGTTTTACACAAGTAAAACATTTAGCAGTGCAATGTGCACTCTTCTGAATAATAAAAAAAACTAAAAACTAAAAACAAACACATTTAAACAAGTTGTTGTCATATTTCATTACTGTGAAATACATGAAAAATGAACTGTCTGAATACAAACCCTCACCTCTGCTTCACACAAGTGACAGGGATTTGCAAATGGCCTTAAATCAAGATGTATCACACTAAGGAATAATATAGGCCAATAATATAGCTAATATTCAATGTATGTTCTACATCAATTAATATGTGGACATTACTATTGTTTTATTTAAATCTCTGTTTTGTCTCCCTAACAACACATTTCTCATTCCGGTATACAATAGGGGAACTATTAAATCATGCCAGTTTGTTGTATAAAAATTAAGGTTGATAGTGCTATTTTGTGTTTTGAGGCATTACATCCTCTTCAGATGAATAAATATTTTTTCGTGTAATAATAATAGAAACAAGCAGTCACCCCCCTGCATACCATTTAAGCACCCTAATACAGGTGGTTTCTAATGCAGATATGTGTCTGCGTTGTGTTCTTATATTAAACATGCATTTATTATAGAACTTCAGTAGTGTCAATTATTGTGATGTCATCACGGTTATGGTCATGCACATCACTTCCTAGGAAGACTAAGGTCATGTGATGTCACTTCCTGTGATGGCATTACGGTCAGGGGTGTGTGGTGTCACTTCCGCTACCCCAGGCATTTTGGTGAATAGACGCCCATGGCTGGAACATGAGTTACTACGCCCCAACAGAAACTCTGTGGTTGCAAAAATATGTCTATGTGCAACTAGTGTTTTTTAGCCTTTTGCAAGCAAGGATCCATTGTAACTCTGATCTATCTACTAGGCGATCTGGTTTACATTTAAGAACATGTGTTCTAATATATACTTTCAAGTTAAATCTTTTTATTTTTTATTTCAAAGTATTTTATTACTACTTTTATAGTCACAACATTAGCATTTCTGTTACAGGGTTAGCCAATCGTAGTCGTAGTTTGTACAACATTGTTAACCGTCACTTCGAAACATTTGCTTAGCTAACCCCACCTGACGTGGTTTACGGAGAATAAGAAAAAAAAGAAAAAAGGTGATAGAAAAAAGCAGGAGAGAAGGGGGTGAAAGAAGGACACAAGGAAGGTTCTGTAGTTGTGAGACTTATAAACGCGTGGCCTGCCGCCACACCACTGGCTTGCATATGGCGAGATAGGGAGACACATCAGTCCAACTGATCTGTAGGGCCATAGTGATGGCGCTTAGTTACATTCTTTTAGTTCGTTTCTATAATATAACATAATGGACTACAAAAGGATTTAAATTACAAACGTTTTTTTCAATAGTAAATGTAGGAGAGGAAATGACGCCCTCGTATTATTTGGTCTGGATCAGATACATGATGTAACTATAAATAAATAAATAAAATAAATAGAAAATACAGTTGCAAGAAAGCCTGGTTCTGCTGTTCCCAGGTAGGAGGCCCCTGAGTCTACTAATGCCTTCCAGATGGAAGGGGAGGTTTTCGAAGAAGGAAGGGGACTGGAATGTGCCATGTTGTTGAATTGCACTTATACTTTTCCTGGTCCACGCCTGGACTGCTAGTCGTTGTTTCGCTGTATCATGTTTCTTGCAAACCCCAGGACAGCAAGTCAAGCAGGGCTCCTTTGCTCTCGACCTTCTTAGCAGCGCTGGTGTTCAACATTTATAGCCCCTTAATCCCATGGACATAAAATGCTATTTTCCCATTAAAACCAGATTACGGCGTGTCTTTCAATTTCCTACATTATTATTAAATAGTTTTGAAATTGTCGATTCTCATATTCAGAGCACAGAACGGAAAAGAGTTATGGGCAATTAGATTGTAGCTATTGCATCTGATTTAAACCAGTCAATGTGTTTGACCGGCAGCAAGTACTGGAAGTGATTACATATGGGTGTGTGCAGAGTCTGAAAATAGTCCATAGAGGCTGCAATATGGCTGACTGCAGGGACAGAGCACATATGGTACACATGGTGCAACCCCAAGAGGTCACAGCAAGCTTTATCTTCAAGTCAATGGTCGTCTTGGAATGGGGCTCGTGCTTTCCTTAATCCATATTTCCACTGATGTATTCTTAGCAACCTTGATACAGTTGTACATGCCAATGCTAGCAAGAACCAATCGATGTCTCTGACACTTTTGTGACTGCATCACTCCGTGCTCCCTCTTCCTGTCTCACTGTGAGACTGGCCACACTCTCACCCCTCCTCTAGCCGTACTGCAATTCTGAGGTAGGCCCATCACTTCAGCCTGCTTCTGTCTTACTGTAAGAGTCTGAGCTCCTGCTGCCTCGTTGCCCACCCTACTGAAACCAGGCCATTTCCTCCAGCTGAGACTGTCTTACCGTAAAATGTGCTCACTAAGGGGCAGATTTACAAGCCCCTTGCGGCACTTTTACGCCGCCGTTGCGTCACTTTTGTGACGCAGCGGTGGCGTAAACAATGCGCCACGTTGCGACTTATTTACAACGTGACGCATCTAGGCAGATGTGTCACGTTGTAAAGCCCTGCGCCACATGAAACCTGCGTCAGGTTTCATGTGGGCGTTCTGTCGCAGGGTGGACTTTCCCTCGCAGGAAAGCTCCGTAAAACTGGCGCAGTGAAATCTACATGATTTCACTGTGTCAGTTTTACAACGCTGCTGCGTCAAATCCTTACGCCTGCTTGAAGCAGGCGTAAGGAGTGACGCACCATGTTGAGTATGGGTGGCCCCTGTGCATTGCAGGAGTTGCGTCGCGCTTGCGACGCAACTCCAGCAATGCGCCGCCCATACGCCACAAGATGCGTCACGCATCTTCCCTTCTTTGCACCGTGGTGCGCCGCATTGTAAATGCGGCGCATCTCTGGTGGCGGAAGGAGGGAATTGCATGACACATCTGTTTTGGCGCATCCCTGCTGATTTGCAGAGATGCGCCAGAACATGTAAATATGCCCCTAAGTGTGTCCAGTTCCTGTCTCATTGAGGGACTGCAGCCCACGTACAACTTCTCCTGCCTTACTTTGAGAGGCAAAAGGTCTGTTGCCCTCATGTTTGCTTTACTGTGAGACTAGCCTCTGTCCATTTCTTGGTATGAAGCCTGGACAACCTCTGCCCCTCGTTCCAGTTATAGAGATACTCTACATTCCTCTGCCCTTCTGTCTGGTTTTCATTGAAAATTAGCCTTCCTTCATCAAGTATCTGTGATTTACTATGATGGTGGGCCACACGCTGCCCACATTTTCTGCCTTACCAGGAGACTGGGCCATCCACTGCCCCATATACCGGCTTTAATTGAATCTTCCATACTCATTGGGTATGGGACTGGTATTATTGCTAGTCTCATAATAAATACAATAAGACCAGCATGGTAACGGGTTCTGTTATAACGTAAGAGGAAAGTTGTGTAGAGGGGGTCAGCTGTGTAGAGGATGAGTCAGTTGTGTTGAGGTTGCGTAAATTGTGTATAGGCTTGTGTAGTGGTTGGGTCAGTTGTGAAGCGGTTGGGTCAGTTGTGTAGGAGTTGGGTAAGTTGTGTATAGGTTGGGTCAGTTGTGTAGTAGTTGGGTCAGTTGTGAAGCTGTTGGGTCAGTTGTGTAGAGGTTGGGCCACTTGTGTAGAGGTTGAGTCAGTTGTGTAGAGGTTGGGTCAGTTGTGTAGAGGTTGAATATGTTGTGTATAGGTTGGGTCAGTTGTGTAGTGGTTGGATCAGTTGTGTAGCGGTTGAGTCAGTTGTGTAGCGGTTGGGTCAGTTGTGTAGTGGTTGGGTCAGTTGTGTAGCGGTTGGGTCAGTTGTGTAGTGGATGGGTCAGTTGTGTAGTGGTTGGGTCAGTTGTGTAGAGGTTGGGTAAGTTGTGTATAGGTTGGGTCAGTTGTGTAGTGGTTAGGTCAATTGTGTAGTGGTTGGGTCAGTTGTGTAGCGATTGCGTCAGTTGTGAAGAGGTTGGGTCAGTTGTGTATTGGTTGGGTCAATTGTGTAGCGCTTGGGTCAGTTGTGTAGAGGTTGGGTAAGTTGTGTATAGGTTGGGTCAGTTGTGTAGTGGTTAGGTCAGTTATGTAGTGGTTGGGTCAGTTGTGTAGAGGTTGCGTCAGTTGTGAAGAGGTTGGGTCAGTTGTGTAGAGGTTGGATATGTTTTGTATAGGTTGGGTCAGTTGTGTAGTGGTTGGATCAGTTGTGTAGCGGTTGGTCAGTTGTGTAGCGGTTGGGTCAGTTGTGTATCAGTGGGTTCAGTTGTGTAGAGGGTGGGTCAGTTGTGTAGAGGTTGGGTAAGTTTTTATAGGTTGGGTCAGTTGTGTAGGGTTGGGTCAGTTGTGTAGCGGATGGGTCAGTTGTGAAGAGGGTGGGTCAGTTGTTAGCAGTTGGGTCAGTTGTTAGCAGTTGGGTCAGTTGTTAGCACTTGGGTCAGTTGTGTAGCGGTTGGGTCAGTTGTGTAGAGGTTGGGTCAGTTGTGTAGCGGTTGGGTCAGTTGTGTAGTGGTTGGGTCAGTTGTGTAGCGGTTGGGTCCGTTGTGTAGATGTTGGGTCAGTTGTGATGCGGTTGGGTCAGTAGTGTAGCGCTTAGGGCAGTTGTGTAGAGGTTGGGTAAGTTTTGTATAGGTTGGGTCAGTTGTGTAGAGGTTGGGTAAGTTTTGCATATGCTGGTTCAGTTGTGTCGTGGTTGGGTCAGTTGTGTAGCGGTTGGGTCAGTTGTGTAGCGGTTGGGTCAGTTGTGATGCGGTTGGGTCAGTAGTGTAGCGCTTAGGGCAGTTGTGTAGAGGTTGGGTAAGTTTTGTATAGGTTGGGTCAGTTGTGTAGAGGTTGGGTAAGTTGTGTAGCGGTTGGGTCAGTTGTGTAGAGGGTGAGTCAGAGGCACAGATCTTGAGATGGTGGAATACAATGAGGTCGAGAAGGAATGATGAAGTAAAAGTGTGAGAGTGTGGAGCAACACTATAGGGATGTAAAAAAGAGAGGGCATAGGTAGTGGTATGCTTCATAGGGAGTGCAAAGGTTACACCCTTGTATGTAAAATTAAGATCCTTTTGACGAATCATCAACTTGGTTAGAATAGGATGCTGGACATCCTGTCATGTCTGATTAGTGCCAAAATGACTCTCGGGTTCCCTCAGATTGAAGTCATGCAAGGACTAGTGCAATGCCATTTACAAAGCGTTCCTAAAATTCTGGGAAAACTCACTGTTGTATCCTGAGATTTACATTGCTATGTAAATCAGCCTAGGTCTTCCTAGCTGCTCAGCCAGAGCAAGAGATGGTGACGGAATGTTGGTGTGTCTGTGATGAATGGAATGCCTGGGTGCCTGTGTGGATGAGTGTGTGACAGTTGGAGATGGGCTGAGCAGCTAGCCAGGCTGCTCCTGGTGGGGCTGGCACAGGAGTCATAAGAGCTGGATTACAGTTGTACCAAGTTGATCCCTGTTAGATATTGCTAGACATGGATTATTAAAGAAGACTTCAAGAAACCTACAACCTGACTACAAGTGTCTTCTTATACAAAGTACAACATATTTTTGGCGACGAGGACCAAGACCCAAGCGTACTTAAGGACTGAGCACAGATCCAGAGACTCCTAAGAAATCTTTGTAACCAGAGTAACTTGAAGAAAAATAAAGGAAATAAAAGTATGGAGTAAAAGGCAAGTTAGCTCCACCAGTGTCCAGTCATCGGACGGCCCCAACTTGTTGCCTGATCCTACTCCATGGACTTGTCCACAGGTATGGCCTGTTTGCAGTTTGGGTATGTTGGTGGAGACTTTTATCCTGCAGTATGGATGTATTCACTGCGCAAGAGAACTGTGGTTGGTCAAGTTTAGAGTTATGTCTAACTCTGTGTTGTTTGGAGCGCCTGTGGCTGTTCAAGATTTGAGTTATGGACTAACTCTGTGAAGCAAGGAGCGCTGTGGCGTTAAGCTTCGTGCCTTTAAAGCACAGTCATGGTCATTTTTCCTAGAGGATACTGGCATGACCATGAACAACTCAGTGAAGATAATTCACAGGTGCCACCTAGGAGTAGTGTGGCTGTCACAATTTGTGAATGACGTGCGACACATGAGCAACAGAAAGATTATTTTGAAAGACACACACTGCAGAATCAATGAAGAATTGTGACTGTTAAAGTGTGAAGCTTATTCACAAGTGCAACACAAGTGTGGCGTGGTGTTGCTAACTCTAGTGCTCTGGTAACAAGGTGTGTGTTTTTAAACATTTTTCACATAGTGGATATTTATCAGAATTACGTGGAGCAGTTCTATGCCACAACCAAATGGTAGTTTTCATCCACAGAATCGTACTTCGCACAGTGAAGGTTTGAAAATCCTCTCAACTACTGGTTTAATCTGGCTACATGTGTGAATTTATGTGCTGACCCGGTGCGTTATAGATTGGGTTGTGCTATGCACAGTATATAGTTTGAACGCTGCTTATTCTGTTTCACGTTTGTGTTACTGTCAGCGCTGAGGACTTTGAAATATTACACTCTATCAAGGCTTCGCTCATATGTTTAACGTTACCGCTGATGAATGGCAGTTTAACCGCGACATTTTAATTGGTAACACGAGACTTTGGCTCGCGCAAGCTTACCTCCATTTGAAGCCGCGTGGTATCTCGTCATGCTGGATTCGTCATCTGCTTTGTCCACGTCAGCTTTCTCCTTGGTGTGATTTCAACGCAGGAAGATGCTGCTGATGTACGTGCGGCACCACACGTGTGCCGTGAACCACCCGGCTTGACGCCTAATACGTGCCGCCATCTTTGGTCTGACACTCTTTGCCTTTGTGCTCACTCCCTCCGTTTTGCCAACCACGTCTTTTTGTGCGATCCTGGACGTTACTTCTGGAACATGAAATATGGTCTCTGGACATAAAACACAATGCTGGGTCTCTTCAATAAGATGCTCTACTGCAATCGACGTTGAAATAGCTGTCAATTTCGTGGGATCGAGTGACTCTTTTCCAAGTCAGTCATCTGTTATCAGGACCTGGTTTGCACCATTTTTAAGTCTTTGATCTTCACATAGACCTTGGGTAATGTTTTGAGCAACTAGTTTTGTATCTCTTTGGTGGAGAGATTGATGTACCCTGTGACTTTCATTTATTACACATTGTCATTATCGTCTTATATTGTCCTGGGTCTCACGGTTACGTTTTTAACTGTGGTTTCTGGTTTATTACAACTTGGGAATTCTGCATTGTTGTTATCTCCTGCATTTCTATGTGTGGTTACCATTGTTACACATGTTGTGTTTGCTTTACAACAAGTTTCAGGATGTGTGCACTGTATCTTAGTGTGAACAGTGTTCTACATCTCGGGTGAGAGATCGCTCACCGGTGGGGGCCATAGCGTTCTACTGTTGTTGGCATTGTACTTGTATTTGCTGTGCAACTTTAGTATTTCAATTAGTATTTGTGATGCCTCAGTTTTTATGCTATTTACAGATTGGCACTTCTTAGTCTCTTGGTGTGAGGACATCACTGTTTTCCCCTTAGTTGAGGGTGGTTCTGGTTATGGTGGGTGGTCCCCATTTTCTTGTGTTGTGTGTTTGTAAGTCGCATTGCGCTGCATGTCTCACGTGTTGTATGTGTGTAAGTTGCCCCGCGCCTCACATGTTGTTTTGTGTAAGTCGTCCTGCGCTTCAGATGTTGTTGTGTGTAAGTCACCCTGCGCATCACGTGTTGTCCTGTGTAAGTCGTCCTGCGCGTCAGGTGTTGTCCTGTGTAAGTCGTCCTGCGCGTCACATGTTGTTCTGTGTAAGTCGCCCCGCGCTTCAGATGTAGTTGTGTGTAAGTCGCCCTGCGCCTCACTGTGTGTGTACCCTCTGTGTGGTCCATATTGTGGTACACGTGTGTTTGTAGTATTTGTACACCCTTGATGTTATATTCTGGGTTTGGGTGTCTGTTGTGGGGTATTGCTCCCTTCGTCTCTTGTGTTTTTGGGAAAGGATGGGGTCTTTGTCAGCTGCATTCGTGATATTTCTTTACATTGTTCCTTCCCTATCTGCAAATATGTGATGATTTTTAATTAATGAATTTTAACAACTTTCATTGTTTATTTAATGAATTTTTACAACCTTCATTAGGGAGGAGGGGCGAATTTGATGCATGTTTATACTATGCCGTATTATGCCCATCTTTTCTAGTTTGCTTTGTTCTTCCTTTGGTGATGTTTTAAATTCTTTTTCATCCCTAGGTTATGAACATTATTGTATTGTGTATAGTCCTTTTGTTATTTGATTTTTTTCATTTTTAAAGGAAAGGGATAATGTTGTATCCTGAGATTTACATTGCTATGTAAATCAGCCTAGGTCTTCCTAGCTGCTCAGCCAGAGCAAGAGATGGTGACGGAATGTTGGTGTGTCTGTGATGAATGGAATGCCTGGGTGCCTGTGTGGATGAGTGTGTGACAGTTGGAGATGGGCTGAGCAGCTAGCCAGGCTGCTCCTGGTGGGGCTGGCAGGGGCTGGCACAGGAGTCATAAGAGCTGGATTACAGTTGTACCAAGTTGATCCCTGTTAGATATTGCTAGACATGGATTATTAAAGAAGACTTCAAGAAACCTACAACCTGACTACAAGTGTCTTCTTATACAAAGTACAACACTCACCATCTAGAATCATGACACTGACGTTTATTCTGCTTATTCAACATAATTATCACTTAAAAATCCTACAGCAGTTTCTAATTAAAAAGATCGCACTTCAAGACTTTCTACATCCATCAAAAAACGTGCCTAAAGTAACTTTCGAAGACCTTCCATATTCATGAGCCTTCCAAATATCTAAAGTTCGCAAATCTAACCCTACACTTTATCCAGGTGAATAGATGTGAGAAGCTCAGGGGCACATTAGTGTAGTACGGAAGTCCAATCTGTGAAATGCTTCCCTTCTCAATTTTTGAGTTGAGGCTTCCATCCTTAAGTTCAGGTGAGTTCAGAAAGCACACTACCTTGACCATGTACGCACAAACGTAATATGAGTAATTGAGAAATTCACATGCTGGAATGTGCAGAAAAATAGCTTTCCTTTTGATCAAGACAACTCCTTGTTGTCACGATGCTGAATCATGGGCGGCACAGCGCATTAGGGCAATTTAACCACTGGGACATTCACATGCAAAAGGGTTGCTTACCTGCCTTTGGTATATCGGTTCTTCTGCACTAAAGTTGGAGATTAGTGATCTCGCCTTTCTAAAAAGTACACATTTGCTATTCCCATAGTGCTCTGGGAAGGCGATATCAAGACTTAAGGGGTCCATTAGTATTGCGGGTGGATCGCCACCGCCCGTATGTCGGTGGCGATCCGCCCGTTCTCCATTTACCCACTGCCACATTACCATGGCGGGGGGGACCCCGACGGACAGGAAGACCGTCCGCTGGTTTTCTGCCCGGTCGCAGAGACGACCGGGTAAAAAAGGTGCTAACTTGGTGGCGGTGTCTGGGAGACACCGGCATCCATATTAGCATGTTTGCTGGGTTATGGCGTCACCACGGAAAGGCAGGCGGTTTTCGCCATTGGGGGCCCGTAGCGGGCCCCCTGGGATTCAGGCGGGTGGGGTGTGCACAGTTCCATGCACAACATGACAGGCACCGCGCGGTGCCTGCCATGTTGTGCAGGGAAGTGCACGCCATGCCTTCCTGGCATTGTGGTGGGCGGTGCTGAGTGCACCGCCTGCCACAATGTCAGGAATGTAGGATGCGCCCGCCACTGTGGCGGGCACATCCTAATAGCAGGCATGGGACCTCCGCAGCATCGGCGGGCGGTCCCATTCCCCGAAAGGATGGCGAGCGGACAAACACCGCCCGCCATCCTAATGACCCCCTAGGTTTGTAACACGGTCCTTAATGTGAACTAGGCAAACTGGGAACTGAAACGTTGTGTCCTTTGTACTGAGAGGAAGGGGTCTCAGTGTGAGAACAATAATTGTACTGATTTACTTTAGAAGGAATCCATCAAACAACAATGAATGAAGCCGACATTGTTTTAATTCACAATGAGGAGCAATATAGCAAATATACTAACACTTCATCAGAGCATATAGTAGGTTGAACAGTGCCCAGAAAGGGGAAAAGGGGGGGGGGGGAAGTGGTTGTGTGAGGATAGTGTGGTACAGGATTGTGACAATAAAATCTAGACAATATCAAAAAATACATTCGTGTTTCAATTACAATACAACAAGGAACAATGGACCGGTGGTTCACTATAACGATATATACACTTGTCATCCTCCAATAATGCAACCAATGTCGAATATGTATATGGAGTTGACGTAAAGGGAGACGTTGTCGACGTTTCGACCCTCAAATTATCGCAGGGTTAGTCGAGCCCTTGCAGCGGGGTCTTCATCAGGACAAGGAACTGGGCAGGCAACCTAATGAATATGTATATAGAGGGATTATTTAATCAATTAGCAGAAAGTGTCCTTTACAAAGTGACCAATTTGATTCAAGTAATGGAGCACACAACAAAGAGCATACCGTTATGATTATCGCTCTATCTTTTCACAGCTTGCGTCATCAAGAATATTATCATAACTAGGGGTAAAGGAGAAATCAATAGTTGTTGGGCATTAAAATCGGAGAGTGGAGTTAAGTCAATCTGAATCAAAGTGATCTAAACAATTATGAATTGATCCTTACTTTAGTGAAAGTGAAAAAGAGAGGCGGAGGATGAGGCCGGCCCTGGGGCGGCGTACCAGTCGATATCTGAAAAGCGATAATGGTCTGACATTAGGATATGCAATCAATCTATACTGTAACAGGTTATTGAACATTACGGGCTCATGGAGGGAGGGCAGGCTTACCAGCGTCGTCCAGAAGGATCGGCGATGGTTGAAAGATATGCAGCGGCGTGCAAGTCGATATCTGAAAAGCGATAATGGTCTGACTTCAGAATATGCAGTCAATCTATACTGTAACAGGTTATTACACATTGCGGGCTCATGGAGGCTTACCAGCGTCGTCCAAGAGGATCGGCGATGGTTCAAAGATATGCGGTTCCAACATCGATTTGTATGTTGACCTAAGAATCAACATCATAAAGGGCCATTAAGTTTAAAACATTTCAAATGAGGAGCACAGAATGTGGCCACGGCGGTTTGTAGATGGTGAAATAGCGGAACATGGAAAGAAACTTACCAAATGCCGACCGGATCAAGCATCAAACTGCGCTCGCGTCTGACGTGGCGAGGCAGACTTCCTGGTTAGGTAAGTAACCATGGAAGCGAGGGCACGTGATTGTCTCAGTCGAAGTAGACATTGAAGACAGACCCGCGTCGGAGTGAATGACAACGGTGACGTGGGTATTATTTCAGGACGATTGACACCAAGACAATACAGATTGGGTATTATCTAAATGTGTGTCTCAGGGTCATACGCATACTGTCTAGCTCAGTATACGGCGAAGATGGGGCTGTTGTATGGGGGTAACCATGGGAACAATCTAATGGACAATGAAAAAAGGCTAGTATAAAAAGGACATTTCATGGGCAAAGTAGATTCACACGAGGTTGTGTAATGGCATAATTGAAAAATTAGAGTTAATTCACAAGTAAAATTGAGCAAAAGTGAAACAACACCAAATTTTGCAATAATTTCAGTATGAGTAGCGTATTGTCTAGGTCAGTACAACACCAAAAAATGTACAATTCATACTTCAATAGAGAGCATTAGTGTACGCTCCGTGCATTTTATTCGGGCGTACCTCTCTCATGAGGGTAAAGTCCCATACGATTATATGATGATTATAATTGTCAAATGGAACACTAGGAGAACATTAAGGAAATTAAAGAAATCATTGTCATTATAAACATTGGTGTGGAACAGGTATACAGTCTGATAAGGTCATTAGACACAGTTATGAGGCGTACCTCTCACATGAGGGTAAGGCCAGTTGAAATAATTGTAACCTGTAATTGTGTGCACTGCGTTATAAAGGTACATATTAAGGTAATATCGCTAACTGTGAAAAGGAGCTGTCATATTCATTGAGTCCGTTCTGAATTGAATCAAAACGAAGCATCCATTTTATTTCACGGATATTCAGAATATTAGAGATATTGCCACCCCGTGGTCCCAGCACTGCCTTCTCTAGTATCACCCATTGTGTCCTTTGGGCACTTTCTTTGTGTCTCACTTTGCATTAGCTTCTTGTTCTACTACGTTTCTTTCGTTTCCAGCTGCCTACATAATTACTGTACCAATCCCTTCACCTAAATCATATCCATAAGGCAAGATTTCTGCTCAGTCAGACCGTGTACAAGCTTAAGGGCTAATACATAAATACCTCTTACAACAGGGAATGAACGGGAAGCACAGGCAACTGACTGCCTTACATGGGGCTGAAGGCAGGGTGTTTCATTTCTCCAAATATTTCTTATACCTCTCAAAGTTTCCACCATTTCCACTACCAAAAGTGTGAAGAATCCTCCTGCTTTGGCAATCTCTCCCTGTTTTTTGTTTTTATAGACATTTTTTGCAATGTCTTAAGGGTCTATGATGTCAAAGCCCTGTAAAATGTGTCCCTGACATGGGTTTTGTGCTTAAAATGGATATGTTTCAGAGCCCCCCTGTACTCTGGGGCATCTTAATACTGATTAAACAGGAAAATAAATTGTCATAATTGCTACCTTATAAGTTGGGGACACAATGGGGTCGATTCCTATCCTGGAAAAAAACTGCCCGTACGAATCGTATCCGCAGCCATCTCCGTACGAATCGTACGCATCCTGTACGACCCGCGTGTACGATCCGGATCGGGCTACCAGGACACGATTTGTACGGTCCACGTCAGGTAGGTAAGATTCGTACGGAAAAGCGCACAATCACATACGAACCGCATGGTGCGTATACCCCAAGATCGCAGGGGTACGCACCGTACTCCTGCGATCATGCGGTGTACACACCGTACCCCGCGATCGCAGGGTATACGCACCGTACACCCAGCGAACATGGGGTACGGTGCGTACACCACAAGATCACGGAGTTCGGTGGGTACACCGCATGATCGCAGGGGTACGGTGCGTACCCCTGCGATCATGGGGTGTACGCACCGTTCCCAGGGGGGGCCGTTCCCTACCTGTTTCGAGGCGAACTCTGCTTTTACGGATGTTTTTGGCTCCTGTAAAAAAAGCGTTGTACGGTGCGTACCCAACACGAATCGTACTTGCCGGGTCAGGAATACCAGCCGCGAAAGTATCCGGATGTCGCGTCCGCGGGAGAATCGTACGGGGATTCGGGTCGTACGGTCTCTGTACGATTCGTACGGAGTTCAGCTCCTGGTATGAATCGTACTTCGTCATTCGTACGGGGACGTTGAAGGTGTACGATTCGTACGGGAAAAACGCTCCGTACGGCTATACGGAGCGGTTTTTCCCGAATCGGAATCGGCCCCATAGTGTCATTTATGGCATAGGTAAGTGGGAAAAGTTGCCTCCCCTATGGAAATTTAACACAATCATTGTGTGGAACAAAGAGTCGGTCTTGCATGCCCAGATTGTTAGTGTGTTCTGCAGCTACCTGTTCTTAGAGTGTAACATGTAGTGGGGCACATGACTGATGTAAAAAAGATGGACTTTCTACTAAGCGGAAATGTTTTCTAAATGTGGAATCTTAACCTATAATCACATGTTTTGATATCCCTTTGATATCCCTTTGATATCCTTTCACAATAAAGTTGTATGAGAGAAACTAGATATACCTTATTTCTCAAACAACTGGATTTAAAATAAGGTCATGCTGCAGTTGCCTTCACCAAATAAAGGGATAGAAATTTTAACTATCTGCTGAGATGAGAAAGAGTAAGCTCAGCAGATGCAATTCTTAGTGCATAAACTGGTTTTGCTTTTCAGTTCTTAGTATTTTCAAGTCAGGATCTAGGTAGAGTCTTAGGGGCCAATTACGATAACAGTGGTCAGAGAAAGCCGTTGCTTTTCGGCAGTCCGACCAACCACTCCCCTGGCAGGCTAACCGCCCGAATATGAGGACTAGAAAAAACAACACAGGGTCGTGGCTCTGACCCAGTAAGGCTAAGCCTAATATACCAAAAGAACACCACAACTGCCAGTACTGGACTACACTTTCCACTATTTATACTAACCTTTATGAATGAATCATACCAGTCCGTTTTTTTGAATTTACGTCACTTAGTTTTATTAGTTCATTTAAATAGTGAAACCATATTACTTCATAAAGACTTCACTTGTTTGTTTGTGCATGTACAAACAGATATAACACAATACACTTCAGAACATCATAATTTAAATATACATTACATTTACAGATTTACAACACATCCACCATCCATACTGAGCTTGCATTCATACCTCATTTATAACTACACAAAAACACATAAAACATTGTTTTGAGCCTAATTTATTATTTAACAAACTTATAAAGCGCGGCTGTCACCATTGCAGGCATCCTGGCGCTGATAAGGTCTGAGGAGGCGGAAAAGAACACAGGGAGTGCGAGCTTCAGGCAGTTACCTTGGGAAATAGCCAGGTTTTAATCATTTTTCTAAAAGGAAGGAGTTCAGTGATGTGTCTAATCTCAACCGGGAGAGTATTCCAAAGTATAGCAGCTGCCACCTCAAAGGATCTGCCTCCAGCTCGGACCTTCCTGAATCTGGGGACCACTACCAGCTTAGCATCTGAGGATCGAAGTCGTCTGGGTGGAGAATACCAGGCAAACTTCGATTGCAAGGGGGCTGGGCCAGATCCATGGAGAGCCCTGAAGACTATGCAAAGGGCCTTGAATTGTATCCTCTGTCTGACCGGCAGCCAGTGAAGTTTGCCCAGGGCGGACGGCCCGTGAGATCTTCTCGGAAGCCCTAAGGCCAATTTGGCCGCCGCGGATTGGACCCTTTGGAGCCTGTCCAACAAGAACCCAGGAGAACCAAGCAGAAGGGCATTACAATAGTCCAGCCCGCTGAGGATGGTACACCTTACCACTTGGGCACGGGCATGGATAGGTAGGAGAGGCAGGACTTTCCTCAGGGATCGAAGAATGGCAAAGCAGCAGGCAGACGTCTTTTGCACGTGCGTCTCCATACTGAGCCTTTGGTCCATCATGACCCCAAGATTGAGGACTGATTCCACCCGCCGTACTATGGACCCACTTTCCGGGGGCCAAAAGTTGTTTGGGAATGGCCGGGAAATCTTGGTTCCGGCGCTAAAGAGCACCTCCGTCTTCCCTGCATTAAATTGGAGGGAGTTGTCCTTTAGCCACCGAGACGTGACACGCAGGCAGTTGTGGAGCACCTCCACAGATGTAGATTCCTCCCCTTCTAAGGAGCGGATCATCTGCGTGTCGTCAGCATAGTTGACAATCCTGATATTAAAGCTTTTAATAAGAGAGATCAGAGGTCTGAGATACAGATTAAAAAGAATCGGGCTAATTGCCGAGCCCTGGGGCACCCCGTGTGATATTAAAGAAAAGGCTGACTGAAAAGGTGGCATGGATACTGCCTGCTGCCTATCCTGCAGGAATGATTGGAACCACTGCAGCGCTGTTCCTCTCACTCCTGCCTCAGACAGCCGCCTAAGCAGAATCTTATGATTCACTGTATCAAAGGCGGCAGACATATCAAGCAGGATCAAAAACGCTGCCTGCCTTCTGTCTGCTCGCCTTTGAAGCTCGTCCATAGCGGTGATTAGAGCTGTTTCGGTTCCGTGGGCAGGCCGGAAACCGAATTGATCCCCATCCAGTAGTTGGTGACATTCCAGATGGTTAGAAAGAGTGTTACTAACAAAACGCTCGACGATCTTGGCCGGGAAGGGTAACAGGGAAATGGGCCTATAATTTTTTGAGCAGTCTGGATCCAGGGAGGGCTTTTTTAGCAAAGGAGAGACTAACGCCCGTTTCCATTGAGCTGGAACAGTACCAGTCACCAGAGACTGGTTACATATAAGGTGGAGTGAGGGGAATAATTCTTCCTCAAATTCCTTCCAGATTTTAGGAGGTACAGGTACTAATGTCAAAGAAATGGGTTACATGTCCCTATAAATGATGTTACACTTTGTTGTTTAGTCATAAACAGACTTATTTGGTTAGAAAAATCATTGAATGATTTTTCTAACCAAATAAGTCTGTACATGCACAAACAAACAAGTGAAGTATTTATGAAGTAATATGGTTTCACTATTTAAATGAACTAATAAAACTAAGTGACGTAAATTCAAAAAAACGGACCGGTATGATTCATTCATAAAGGTTAGTATAAATAGTGGAAAGTGTAGTCCAGTACTGGCAGTTGTGGTGTTCTTTCGATTATGAGGACAGCGGGAAGTCCACCTCGAGACAGCCACCACCGCTGACCTGTCTGCTACTGCAGAAGCGGTGGGAGAGGCAGAGGCGGCCCATGGAGGTGGTGCAGACCTTTACACTACTGGCATTATTATGAACTGACTTTCCGCAGACCTTTCCCTGGAGGGAATACCGCCATGCGTGTGTCGGAGGAAAGGCAGTAAAAGTGCCCCCAAAAATGTGCTGATGGTGATTTTGCCCATGTGTGCTGGTCGCCAGGTAGTTTACAGCTCCTCTAACAATGAACACATACTGCTGACTGGCTTGAATCACATTGTGGGCGTGTGCAGCAGCCAGCAGTCTAGCCAGCAGTCTAGCCAGCAGTCTAGCCAGCAGTCTAGCCAGCAGTCTAGCCAGCAGTCTAGCCAGCAGTCTAGCCAGCAGTCTAGCCAGCATTGCATTCTGGCTTGGGTGATACCAACCACCGTCATCACACCGGTGCACAGATAGAATATCGAGTTTAAAATGTCGAAATAAACAAATATCAAGCTTTATATTGTGATACACAAATATCGAAGGGAAAAATATTGTGGTCAAGAATATCGACTTGCAGGTAAGAAATATCGTTTTGGGAAATATCGAAGTTGTTAATGTCGTTTGCAAAAATATAGTTGTTTAAAATATCGATGTTTTAATTAGTGTTATGTATTTTAGTATGTATTTTAAAAGTATGTGATCTTTTTTGGTATAAAAATAAATGTGTTTTGTTTTTTAATATGTCTTATATTTTTAGTAGTTATTAATTTTATCTTTATTAAATTTTGCGTTTTTAATTCTGTTGCGGGTTGTGGGGTTATAGGGGATTAGGGCGGGAAGTAATTTAAGTATAATACATTAATGATTATTTTTTATGTATTAGAATGTATTTAATTTATAGTGTTAATTGTGGGAATTAATTTATTATGAATTATTTAGTTTAAAAAAATTAATTGGCAATTATGTTAATTGTGTCCTTTTTAGGAGAGGGTTGTGGGTTTATAGGGGAATAGGGTAGGAGGTAATTTAATTATAATAAATGAATAATAATGGTTTATGTATTAGTATTTATTTAATTTAGATTTTAGTGTTAATTGTAGGGATTAATTTATTATTAATTATTATGTAATTGGCTGTTAATTATTATCAATTGATTAATTGGCAATTATGTTAATTATGTCATTTGTTTACTAGCGGGTTGTGGGTTTATAGGGGAATAGGGTGGTAAGTCAATTAATTATAATAAATGTATTAATAGTTGTAATTTATTAATATTTATTTAATTTATATTATATAGTGTTAATGGTGGGAGTTATTTTAATATTAAATATTTATTATTAGTTGTTAATTCTTATTAATTGATTAATTTGTAATTCATTTTGTTAATTGTGTCATTTTTTAGGAGTGGGTGATGGGGTTTATAGGAGAATAGGGTGGAAAATAATGTATTTATAATTAATTATTAATGATTGATTAATTAATGCTAATTACTTAATTAAAATATGGTAAGTTATGGGGTTTATAGTGGTAAAGGGTTGGAAGTAAATTCTTTTAAATTAATTAATAAGTTTGTTGTTTACTGATATTAATTTATTAATGTAAAATTTGTTATGTAAATTGTGTAATGGTTTTTAGGTGTGGGTTGTGGTGTTTATTGGGGTAGAGGGTGCAAAGTAATTTTTGTTTAATTAATTAATAATTAATTGATTATTAATATATTAATTGATAAATATTTATGGTAAGTCTTTATTGTTATTTTGTGTGTGTGTTTTGTTTTTATAGCGGTAACGTTTGGGGAGTCAAATAATTTTAATTTGTTTAATTGATACATAATTATGTTAATTATGGAGGTACATTTAAAAAAATTAGATGTGGGTTGTCAATTGTGTGGTATTATAGGGTAGGAAATAAAAAACTATAAACTTTTATATATGTTTTATTTTTTTGGTTTTTAAAATCTTTTGTGTTGTTCTTGTTAATTTGTTTCTTTTTAATTTTGAACTGACTGTAGTGGAAACATTAATTTGTACCCCTCCGCTATCCAACGTTTTCCCTGCTGTTGCACAAACTGGAGTGGGAATAGTAATTTTTACCCCTCCCGCTATCCAACATTTTCCCTACTGTTGCACTCACTGGAGTGGGAATAGAAATTGTTACCACTCATCTATCAAAAACTTTCCCTACTGTTGCACCCACTGGAGTGGGAAGAGTAATTTTTATCCTCCGCTATCCAACTTTTTTCCTACTGTTGCCCTCACTGGAGTGGGAATAGTAATTTTTACCTCTCTTTTATCCAACATTTTCCTTACTGTTTCCCCCATTGGAGTGGGAATATTAAGTTTTACCCCTCCGCTGTCCAACACTTTCCCTACTGTTGCACTCACTGGAGTGGGAATAGTAATTTTTACCCCTCTGCTCTATCCAACACTTTCCCTACTGTTGCTGAATGGAGTGCAAAATTAAATTTGAAAGACTATTACATATGTTACTGTTTTAATTTATAATATAATGTTTTTTATTAGATTTTATGTCATAAGTTTATGTAAATATATATATTTATTTGTAAATCTTTATATATTTGTAAAATTATTAAATAAATTACAATTATTAGTTAATAGGAAATATATATATATATATAAAACATTTTATATATGTATGTTTAAATATTATTTAAATGACATTTATTTTATTATATTTGTTAAAATGTATATTAAATCTAAATAATGTTTTAAGCTAATTTTATTATTTAATATATTTAACAATAATTGTTATTGAAATAAAAAAATAATATTTTGTACATCTGTATTTTTTACATCAATATTTTTCTTTCAATATTTTTGTACTTACAATTTTAAATATAGGATGTTGATATTTTTGACATCGATATTTTTGCATTTTTGTGTATGGGGATATTTTGGGAATCGATATTCTATCAGTGAACCCATCACAGCGCCACAGTAACTCGGACAGCCAGTGGGAAAGTCATAATGCAGCAGGTGGGGAGGCCACCTGGTTCGCGAAATAGTCAGTCCGGCGACCGCGGCGGGACAATGGTAAGACCGTTGTTATCGTAATCAGCCACTGAGGGGGTCTATTAGGATGGCGGTCGGAAAATCACTCCGGTCGCCATGGTAGTGGGAAAACACCGCCCGGTAGGACCATTGGAAAACCGCTGGTCCAATTAGGATGCTACGCAGTCGAAATCCGACCATGGCAGTCGGATTCTGGCAGATAACATTGCGGCGGTTGCTACTACCTGCAGCACCGCCGTGATGTCCAAAAATGCATGTCCTGCAAGTCCCTGCACTGTGTGGCAGGCACTGCACAGTGTCTGTCACCTGGTACAGGGACATGTAGGGGGGTACCATGGGCACCCCCCAGTGCACCCACCCCCCCACCCCCCCACCCCCCAACACATTGGGAGTCCGCAATAGACCCACAGAGACATTCTCCGCATGCCTTTCCATGGCGGTCCCACCGCCGCGGAAGGCTGGCTACCGCCGGCATCATAATTGTGCCGGCTGTGCTTGGCCCTGATCCGCCACAATTGTTGCGGTCCAGCACCGCACGCTAGGCAAGCGGGCGGACTGCAACCGGCAGAAAAGTGGCGGGTGGAAAATCACACCGCTGCGGTCATGACTGCAATGCTAATCGGACCGGCGGTTTTCAGGGTTTCGATGGCGGGCGAATGTCCGCCGCCGGTAAGGCGGTTGCTACCGCCAGCCCAGCGGCAGCCATCCACCTGCCATCCGAATAGACCCCTTACTCTCCAAATGCCCAGCTTGTAGCTTGGGAAGTGTTGGCAGGCTAATCTGAGGATTCTGTTTGTTCTTCATGCATTTTTTTTAAACAAACTTTATTAAGTTTATAATTTCAGCCAGTAATAGTGCATATCTTTTAGCCATTATCCCCGCCCCTCCAGTATAATTCCAGGTCATTCGCTTATGGATACTTACTACATTCCCATGCTTCCTCTTTATCTTGATCATGAAAGGCTATAGTCAATAAACCAGGGGTACATGATCTAATCTTCAACATATCCCGTAATATGCTACATCAATAATCCCAATAAATCTTAAACTAATCTAGCTACCCCCCCCCCCACCTCCTTTCCAGGCATGTCACCTCCAGTGCTTCTTCATGACTTTCAAGCCCTATGAAATATATCAGTGGACTCTGACTCTTAAACAATTCAGACTTGTGCAGGGTACCACTCTGGCCTCGCAAATTTTATACTTGCGGAATAGGGTGAATAAGTGCATCTGCGCGCCGTGAAGGACCTATTTCGTATCCGGGGCTCCCAGTTCTATTTCTTTATCACTCGCAGGATCCGGGTCTCTCAATAATCCCACCAAGTGTTCCCAAGCTCTAGCTGCCTCTAGCGCCCTCTCGCTCCCCACTCTTCTTGCTAGTTGTAACCTAACTATGCCATCACATTCTGCCCATTTGAGAAAGTCTCTCTTCCAGCGATCTATGTTCAAGGGCCCACTCGCCTTCCAATGCATCGTAATTTCCCTCTTGGCCAACACCAGTCCCATGTCTATAAACTTGCTGGTGATCTTAGTTTTGGCTGTATGGTGGAACTAATGCAATATACAAGCCCCCACTGACAACTCCAACTCTCTTTCTGTCACCTCCTTTAAATGTGCTAGCACATCAGTCCAATAACCAGTCAGCAGCGGGCAGCCCCACACCATGTGAGGAAAGTCCGCCCCCTCTCCTCGACACCTTGGGCATTCATCTGAATCAGTGTTAAAATACGTTTTACTTTTTGCCGGCGTGAAGCAAAATATAAAAGTGAAGCAATTGAATGCGGGCATTCCTGGTGCTTTTCCACGCTTGCTCTACCACCTCAGCCCAGGCTCTTTCCGGAATCTCCTTGCCCACATTTATTTCCCACTTTTGCTTAAGTTCATTCAGAGGGGACAAACTCTCTGAAGTTAGGCGCTTGTATAGGCATGTGACCGCTTTAACCTTCCCCGCTGCAGTTACTACATATTGACATCCCAACAAAACCCTAGGTTCCACCAGGCCCTCTTTCCAGGGCGCAAGAATAGCCGCAGTAAGCGCCGCATGGAGCAAAAAGTCCCCTCCTCTCAGATCAAAGCGCTCCTATAAAGCACCAAAAGGAAGCATGATTCCATCCTCGTATAAATCCCCGATGGTAGTGAGTCCCCTCTCGACCAAGTCATTCAGTTCCCGCCAAGACCCTCCGTGGGGAAGTGCCTCAAACATTGAAAGCAGTATATCAGGGGCATATGGCACCTTCAAACCTGCCCTCTTGAGGCTGCGCCAACAGCATTGCTGTGCTGTTCTAAGTTCTTCCGAGAGAACACCCATCCGAAGTGGAATGTCCAGCACTATTTGAGAGAGCTGCTGCAATTCCGGAGTACCCATTCCTTCCTCTTCCGTGCCTTACAGCCTCAGTGCCACTCTCTGTGTCAACCATTGCAATTGGGCAGCCAGATAGTAGGTCTCGAAATCAGATACCGCCCAACCTCCCTCTGATCGTGGTCGCTGTATCACTTTCAGGGTGACCCGTCGTCTCCCAGTACCCCACAGAAACCCCGTAATCATAAATGTAAGTTACTTAAATATACTAGCTGGAATCCAAATCGGTAGGGTTCCGAAATAATACAACAATCGGGGAAGGGCTACCATTTTACCTATAGCCACCCGTCCATCAACCGATAATGGCAATGTTCCCCAACATTGGCGAATGAATGTACTTGCAACCCTGGAACTTTGAATGAATGTTGTTTGATTGATTGCTGTGTGTGGGACCTATATACATTTATGCTTATCGCGTACTCTTTATTGACTCACGTGTTTTGTATTGCGAATTTTGATTAAACTTGATGGATTATAAAAATGACCAGAATATTAATAATAAAAAAACTAGAATTTTTGTAATAATGTTTATTTGTGGAACGATTATGATTATATCCGATTGTTAGCCCTATGTTGTCTAAAACTGTGTGATCACTTTGGGGCTCTATACATATCCTATATATAGGCAGGTTGATCTCTTGAGTAATAGTTTGGTTGTTTTCCCCTGCTTTACCTGCCTATTATCTGTTAGAGGATTTATAAAGTAAAGCAGTCCATGCTATGCAGTCATCTCCCATACCAAACCGGGCCATAACATAAAAGAGGTAAGGCCATTCCAAACTGTTGAAGGCCTTTTCTATATCAATGACAAATACCGCGGCAGTGGCCTTAGGGTAAGTGTCCGTCTCCAATATACGCAGCAATCGTCGTATGTTGAAGGTCATATTCCTAGTAGGACTGAAACCAGATTGATCATGGTGAATTAGGGTAGTCATTGTTCTTCATGCATGAAGCTGGATTGAATACATGGGATTAGAGGGCAGGGGATCTCTTTTGCTTGAGGAAGATAAAGCTCAGAGTCTCTTGTTCACCAGCTTGGATTTCTGTACCACAAAAGCCTGCAAGACTTTCTCAGCCCAGTTGTTACTCTCACGTAAGGAAAATATTGGTAAGCAGAATCATGGAGCATGGGAGTGGATGGAAGGAAAGTATCGACCAAGAGCTGGCTCATTGGGGCTGTAACCAGAAAATCACCTGCTGGATTCCCATGGACACCAGAATCTGCAGACCTGCTTGAAACTGCATTATTGAAGGTATTGACAGTCGCTAAGATGTCTCTTTGAATTTTCCAGTGGATTCACACTGTACTCTGGGTCTTCCTACATGCGGACAGATGGTGTTGGATAGAGCTAGCAGGCTGTGTGCTGTGGAGAAGACCTTGCAACTTTTCATTCAGTGGTGAATGCATGTGAGTTGAACCTGGATACTTACAACAATCTCTCACTCGTTTGGAGTTTTTGCTACACTTCAAATCAAAGTGAAATAGATCAAAACTTTAAGTTTAGGATTCATTTTGACAGCACACACCTGCTTATTCGTCACCCGAGATTTGAGTCTTCTGCAACTCACTCGCACGGGGCTCATCGGCTACAAATACCAGTTCAAATACGTTTAATACATTGGTGAAAGGTCACTCTGCACATCATTTTTATTCTGTTACTCTCTCTCTGCTGTTGACTAGCTGCTCTCTTTAATTCCTTAAGGGCAGCTTTACCTAACAAATTACTCTGTGTCCTCTAATACAACTTTAAACATATTACCTTCTGAACACACAAATCATTTTCTTCATATTTAAATCTGGATGTGCTATGAAGATCTTTATTTCTTTGATAGTATTATTGGCTAAATTATGACACATGCACCATTGTATGTAATGATAAAAATAATTTGCTAATCTGGACTAAAACCTGAAGTCCCTTGGTGCTTCTCAAACCACATTTTAAAGATGAGCTAAGGGAAACCCTATAAGATAGTCTTTTTACATCTGCAGATCTAATTGTGGGCATAGCCCAATAGGCAGGTTTCCCCACATAGGGTCAGTCTAAATGTGCATCGCAGCTCAGCTCAACCAATACATCTCAGCTGGCTTCATGGCTGCAGCACAAAGCTAAGCTCCATCTCTCACCCAAAGGCAATGACTAGTCCTAAGAAAACAAATCAGGTCTGCTCAAAATATATACCACATGAACATTCACTGGACTCAAAATGACCGAAATCTTAAAGTGACAGACAGCAGAAGAGTCGATAACAAATAAAAAGCAGGCAGATCATGTAAAGCAGAGAGAACAGCATTGACTGCAGAAGCTCCCACGTGAAAGTAAACCTTGAAAGTCTTCCTGTAGGTCCAAGGATTTTTCTGACTAGCAAATAAAGAGTATTCTACAATAAAGAACCGGCTTTTCCCTTATCTGGTAACAGGTAACTATTTCACTGGAAATATATTCCCAAAAATAATTTTCTTCATGCTTTTCCTAACAATTGCTTTTGGCAGAAATAGAGAGGTATTATATCCATAGATGATATTTGTCTGTGATTAAAATCCTGGAGGGTGGATAAGACATCAAACATAAGTTTGACAAAAAAAGAATAAGAACGGTTATGAAGGTGGATTACACACACACTGCTAATACTTACAGCCAGGGGTGCAACTAGACCTGACTTTATGGGGGCGGCAACTCTTCATTCAGTCAGTGGGGAGGGACAATAATTTCAAGCAATGTAGACAGAGATATCTTTGTAGCCAATAGGAGGGATAGAAGGGCTAAACTGCAGTTTAAATATATTATACTAACACAATCTTATTATGAGTTTCAGACTTAGGCATGTCTTTATCCCTCGGTTACTTAGGCTCAGTTGTTTGCTGGCGGGACTACTTGCTGAGCCATATTGTTGATGGACTGTGTTTGATCCATTTGCTGCATACAGATATTTCAATTTGTGATGAGTTTATTTTGCTGTGGTTAGAGATCACCCTATTTGTCTTTGAGATATTGCCTGATTGAGTATGAGTCAAAGTCAGATTAGTTTTCATACTTAAGTATGATTTGTGTATTATTTGCTTAACAGTAACACTTGAATTTTAGTGAACAGATTGGGTGCAATATAGAAGTAAGCTAAATGTTAATTAGGGAGTAAAGGTGTTTGGTACATTAGTTGTGAATGAATGGAATTGACATGAAGTGAGCAGTGAGATGATGATCTGTCTGACTGAAAAGATGCAATCTGCTTCAGTAATGCGCCCTGCTGCCTGATGTTGTCACGTCTCCGTAATGCTTGCAGAAGGTGAACAGTATCAAAGGCAAGGGAGAGTTCAAGTAATAGATGTGGCTATACTCCAGTTTTAATCCACTGTTGTATTGAAATCATTTTCTTTGAATGTAGGTATATGTTTTTGAGGCAAATATTTCAATAGTTCTATCTTCTTGACCAAAAAGTCTGGTATTAGCCAGAGGTTAGAAGGATCTCTCGGCTCAAACAGCAATGTAAGAAGAATGAAATTGGTGGGTGAGACATAATGCAGGTCTGCCCTCCAAACAGCAAGGACCAGTGGTGAGGAGGCCTTCAGCTGTACTGCCAAGGAATCAGGATGTTTTAAGGTGCTACCATTTCAGGTATTATTTATTATTTATTTATTTGAAAGTTTTATATAGCGCGAACAAGACCCTTGCGGGTATCAGAGCTCTTTACATGTCACATATTGGAAACAAGTATCAGCCTAGTGAAGTACAAGTATAGGTGCTTCAGATATAAGGTGCTCCATAAAACATACTAGTAATTAAAATACAATACTAGGTAAGTATTTCACGTGAATTTAGCCATGAGGATTTCTTTCACTTCTTAATTGAAGGAGGCAGTAGAAGGGTTCGGTCTTGTATCTGTGCGCAGAGCATTCCAGATCCTGTGAGCCATTCCAGAGAAGGTTCGGTTGTAAGTTTTTTTCTTGACAAATTGTTGTGGTTTCAGTAGAAGATTCTTGGAGCTCCGGGAGGGTCTGTTACCAGCGGAGAGAACCAGTTTCTGAGCTACGTAGCTCGGAGAGTTGTGGTTTAAGGCCTTGTGCATCATACATGCGATTTTCAGATGAATTCTGGCTTCAAATGGTAGCTATTTTAGTGCTCTAAGGTCTGAGGAGATGTGCGAGGTTCTTTTTGAACCTGTGATGAGTCTCGCAGCTGAGTTGATAGCAGCTCTTAGCGGGGCTGTCGCCGATCTAGGGAGGCCACATAGGGTTACAGCCCCATATTCCACTCTTGGAATTACAAGAGCTTGAACTGCTTGTGTGAAATCGTTTGCTTGCAGGAAGGGTTTCAGTTTTCGTATGATGTTCATGTGGAAATTTGCACCTTTTGTGGAGGTGCTGATATGCTTCTGCATCTTTAGGTTTCTATCTAGTGTCACAACTAGCGATTTCGCTGATTCAACAATGAGTGGTGGCCCTTTGAGTGCTGTTAGGTGCTTCAACCATTCAAGGATGGTGTATGATTTGTTGGGGGGGTCGATTAAGAGGAACTCCGTTTTGAGGGAGTTTAGTTTCAAGTGGTTTTCGGCCAACCATTTTTGAGTTTTTTGTAGTGTTGTGTTGAGGGATTTGATGTCCTCAAGTGAGTGGATCTTTATGTAGAGTTGGGCATCTTCTGCATACATATGGAAATGGATCTTGGAGAGTTTGAAAAGATCGTTGAGTGGTTCAACGAAGAGGTTGAAAAGAGTGGGTGAAAGGGAAGATCCTTGTGGCACTCCTAAAGTTATTGGCACTGGGTTGGACAAGGATTGATTGACCTTGAATCTTTGAGATCTATTTTGGAGAAAGGAGGTAAACTAGGACAGCACAGATCCAGATAATCCCATTCTGACTTTCAGGAGCTCTAGCAAGTTGTCATGTTTGACTGTGTCAAAAGCCAATGACAGGTTAAGTAAGATTAGTAAACAAGCTTCATTTTGGGCCCGGATTTTTAGAGCATCGGTGATTGTGTGTGTCATGGCTGTTTCATTACTGTGACCTGCTCTGAAGCCTGATTGGTATTGATTAAGCAGGTTAAATTGTTCGATGTGCTGGTTAAGCTGCATGTGAACACATTTTTCCAGGAGCTTGGCTAGAATGGGGATATTGGTCAGATGGGTCAGCTGTTTGTTTCTTAAGGAAAGGGTATACTTGACCTGATTTCAGGTATGGTTCCTTGAAGGAGGAAGGTGTTTATAATCTTGGTCCAGAGCGCTAGCAAAAGTGGAATGAGGCCTTTTACGTTGTTAGCAGGAATCGGGTCTGAGAAGTGGCTGGAGGGATTCAAGTCGGTTAGTATCTTTAGTATTGTATCTTCACTGTAGGTGTTGAAACAGGACCAAGATGTGTTATTTTTAAGGTTGATTTCAGTTGTGCATTTGCCTGGGGCATCCGTCAGGGGCAGTGCAGCGTTCTTTTGTATGTCCGAAAGGGATAACAGGTCATTGAGTTAGTCGGTTTTTATGGATTCTAATTTTGAGGTAAAAAAGGAGGCTAATTCCTCACAGTTCGGTAGAGTGTCGGGGATAGATTTGGGGTGGGAGGGTGTACTCTTGGTTTGGGCTTTGATTAGATCGAATAGTTTTTGGGGACGGTTCTTGGATTGGTCAAGTTGAGTACTGAAGAAGTCGGTTTTAGATCTTCTGATCTTTCTAAAGTAGGAGTTTCTGGTGATTCTTAGTAACTTGAGGTGGTCCGCTGGTGGACCCTTTTCCTCTGAAATCTTCTAGCCGAGCTATTGTTTCTGACCTTGAGGCCTCTCATCAGATCAAAAGGCCCCTCACCTGCTCTCACTATTCAAATCTTTTACCCTTTGTGAAGAGTTTTTGGCTAGCCTCAGCTGTACAGCCTGTAGGTAAGCACTCCAGGATATAGAGCAGGTTTCCCTTGTGAAAGGCAGCTACCAGGTCACAAGGAGTGTTAACCTAACTGGCACCAGTCAGCTTTTCTTGCTACAAACTCATTGTTCTGAGAAGAAAATAAAACAAAAAAGGCTACTCATCATTGAGAGGGTGAGGAGTAACTATTTGTAAATGTGTGCACTGTGTAGAGATGGAGAGTGATTAAAATAATGTAGATTTACATAAATCACTGTACATTGAGACACAAATATGCACTTGTTTAGTATCCACAAAATAGCATATTAATTTAGGAAAAACATAATATTGCCTGAACATGCCGTTGGACTGTGAATGTTTCCTGCAGTGTGTGTAGTCATGCTGCTATGTTCTGAGTGCTTGAGTGTGACTCACGTGTATCATAGTTTTTATTTTGGCTCTAGGCTCATGCTAACATAACATGTGCAGAGGCCTACCCGTTCCTGTACAAATGAAGTCCTGCAACTGTCCTGTGACCTGGAGGGGTGCACCAATCGTGCTCTCATTTTACTGACAGTGGACTACCACCCCTATCATGGGTTAGGCATGTACAGCAGTGGTGGCACCTTACCGTGTTTTGTGAATCCACAGACACGATCAGATCTTCTATCTGTGTAGCCAGCCCCACTTGTGTAACGTTCTGCATCAATGTGTGACCTAGAACCTAGTACTAACATCCAAGTGGATTGTGTGCGTTTGTGGCTTGTGTAGTACATGAGTATGTGCATGAGTGAGCCAGAGTAATGGAGGCCTGTAGGTCCCATTTTAGAAGCCCCTAGCCTGTTCCTGTGCACAAGATGTATAACAATAATAAGATAATTTGTATAGCTCTTGGTCACACCTAATCGGTGTGTCCCCGCGCTGGACCAAAGATCCCCTAGAGAATGAACCGGGGGTGGGGGGGGCAAAGGATGTCAGGAACGGCTTAGACTTGAATATTGATACTGAACAACCAGGTTTTCAGTCTCTTCCTAAAGTGTGTTTCAGAGGGGGAATCTCCGAGGGAAAACAGCAGAGAATGCCATAACTTAGTAGCTACATATGCAAATGATTTTGCTCCCATTTTCGATCCTAATCTTGGGGAAAGCTGCCGGTTTCGCAGCAGAGGATCTAGGGTTTTGGTTAGGTATGTAGGCTTGGATAAGGGAGTTGAGATAGCTGGGGCCTTGTTTATTTAGTATGTTACGACATATGCACAAGGCTTTGAAACCGATTCTTTTGGACACCGGAAGCCAATGTAGCTGGTCAAGAGGCCTGACACTGATGATCTTTTGGGTAGATTCAGAATCAATCTTGCTGCTGCATTTTGGACACGTTGCAGCCTGTTGAGATTACCTTTAGAAACACCCAGATAGAGTACATTCCCATAGTTCAGTTGGGAAATGATGAGTGCATGAACTATGGTTTTCCGAGATTTAGTTGGAATTAGGTCAAGACTTATCCTCAACGTCTTGATGGTGACAAAACATTGTTTTCCTGATTTGGTCTTTGAAAGAGAGTTTCGAGGCAAAAACTACTCCCAAATTCTTGACCTTTTGTTTAGGGGCTGGGGGTTTCCCAGAAAAACTGGCCACCGATACTGATGGACTTCTTCCTACCAGCAGGATCTCAGTTTTGTTGCCATTTATTTTTAGACAGTTGTCTGTCATCCAAAAGGCGACGTCCGATAGGCAGACTTTAAACCATTTATCTGAGATGAAGGTGGATTCGGACAGTTGGGTATCATTAGCATACAACACTACTTGAACAATGTATCTTTTAATAATGTCCGCCAGAGGTTTCATGTACAGAATAAAGTGGGGCTCAAAATGGAGCCCTGAGGGACTACTTTGGTGGAGCAGAACAGGTGAGATTGTTGTCACATACAGTGGAAGATGATTGCTGTCAATGGAGGGAGGTGACAAGGCTCATTTAAAATTCACTTAAAGAGCTCTTGCTGAGTGGAACTGCTGATTAGTTTTCTTTTGGTACTGTCATTTGGTAGGTGTTTGGAGTGGGACTCCCATCTTTGTTGTTCAGCGTAATCTTTTAGATGAAGCCAGCCTTTTGTCTTCATCCTGAGTACTGTTCAGTGTGGCTGGTGAAAAAGCCAGTTGCAGAAACGTCACGCCTGTTTGGGCCTCTATTATGAGTACTGCAGGCTGGAGACTACCCTGCTGTAAAGAGCACCACTCTACTCAAAGCCTCTGTCTGGAGAATAGCCTAGAGATGTCACTTGACAGAAGAACTGCCACAAACCTGTTTTGAGATTGCAGACAGAGGATCCACATTCATGATCTGCTTTGACTGCATAAAAGTGGGAGCTACTTACAGCTTTGTTGCTCCAGTTCCAAGTCCTTTCACCAAAGAAAGGAGTATTTTGCAGCAAATGTAGAGGAGTGATATACAACAACCAGAAATGCTGTCTGTGTGAAAGCCAGCTTCCCAGACGAGTGGATTTATCACCTGGAGTCTTTATTTGCTGGAACAGCTGTACCCCTGACCTGAAGCCCCTTGAAACCAGCCTGCCTGCTGAGAGATTGAAAGAGCCTGTGAAGTTGCAGCAGGTGTAAATGTCCAGGTAGTGCCAGAAACTGCCAGACTCTAGTGTGGCGGGTCTAGAAGGAGAAAGACAAATGCAAAAAACGACCTGCGAGTCTTCAGAGGGCAGGTATAGTTTCTTCAAAAGTACAATTCTAAGAGGGAATCATGGGCAGGCAGCCAACCTTGCAATAGGAACGATCACGGTCGACCTCACTGCCTAAATCAATAGCTGTGCCCACGCTGAATGTAGCCACCAAAACCCAGAGCTGTTCATGTGGCTACATTGCCACGGAAGTAAAACAATATGTCCATGGTGGACATCACCTTCGTAGCCAAGAATTGTGCACATGATGTTTATCACTGCATTATTTTCAAAGTTATCCTGTGGCTTCTAGCGTGCTGTTGTGACACCTGTGTAAGTGGTGGACCATCTGCTGCCCAATGACTCCTTAGCAGGTCTGATGCCTGCCATTCATTAGCTGCATTCACCGAAGGACTCATGGCTATGGCTCTGGCTCTAGCTGAACCATCCTGCTGTGAACTACCCAGACCGAGCGCCACTCCTACAAACATGCTGTCTCGTCCCATAAGCAGGCAAGATCAGAGACAGGGGATGCTGAAATGTATTGAGACTTGCTTTGAGGTAAGACAGTTTCTAGGTGGCTGTACTGTACTGAGCACAACCATAATTGAACTGGAGTACCTGCACCTGAGCCTTGATTTATGTCTCACAAAATTAACCTAACAGGGATCTGCCTAGACTCAGAAGAAAAGAGACTCATGTGAAAGAGAGAAAAGGAAGACAGTATCCCAAAGTACAGCAGCCTAAGTGGCAGAGCCTATTATAGTACCAACTGCAGTATATGTTTTAAGCATGTTTATTGAAGTATGTACCCCTGCCCACACTGCGGAGGCTGGATAGCCCCTGCTTGCCCCCTGTCCCTAAACTGGATCTGACACATGTCCTCTGCCAGAAAGGATAAGTATTCAGAGTGACCAACTAAACACTTTATACCACCTAAGTCTATTTAGTCGATGTCATTCCCTTAATACTAAGTTTTCAGAGGGAGTCAATGGCTCATTGGGCTCAGGTGAGAATGGTGCAAGAGGCGCTAAAGTTATCGATGGAAAAGAATGAAAACAAATATTTTTTTAAATAAAACTAATTATGTATTTAAAACCACTTTACAACTTTTGGATAATCACCAGTATTCCACAACACATGACGTAACTGTACTTAAGTTACTGTATAGTGCTATGATTTGAGTTTTTAAGCACTGAATTGAGTGTGTTTCAAACCTTCTGAGATGCACTTTTTAGGTCTGGCTTTCGCCATGCCTTGGGTGATCAACAGAACAAAGCATTCGGAAACTCGACAGTCAGAGAGACTTTTGCCCCTCCCACATGTTTACCTTGATTACAGCATTTGATTGGGCAGAACTTGTGTCGTGCTGCTGAGAAAGAGTGCAGTGTTTGTTGCACGTCTATTGACTCCTGAGTGGCGGTTCCTCATGTAACATGCCTACTACATTAAAACGCAATAATGTGAGAGTGTGCAAGAAGTAGACCCCTCAACAATGATGCAATAGTTTTGGCTAAGAATACTACTCTTTGAGACAACAGCAGTATAACTTGTAGAAGCATTGGTGAATAGTGCTTCCCAACAAGGGATTTCCCCCTTCCAAAATGGCTGCTATGTCTAGTGTGATGGTGCAGGAGCATCTGAGCTTATTATCTGTTTCTACCCCATTTGGATCAGTAACATTCAAGACAAAAACGTTTGTTTTGTCCAAACTTCTTGCACTCCAGAAGTACTTCTAACTGCAGCTTCAGCCTGCAGACCTGCGTCATGACATCCTCATCCCAGCCCTCCTCCTACACCAACCTACAACCTAATTTCATTCTCTACAAGTTCACTGGCTCCCTCATGGACTACTGCTATACAGGCCAACAGGGCCCAGGCGTTGGTCTACATTATGGCTTTGGGAGAAGCAAAAACAGCATGTCTGGACACAGATGTACACCCCACAGCTCTGTAAAGGGCCTCTTGAGCTGCATATTCTTCCCCCACCTGCACCCGCCCCCCACCTGCAGTACCAGTCAACTCCCACACCAACTCAAAGCCTCAGTTGTAGTGCTTCAGCCTTAGCCGGTTGTGCTGCCACCCTCCCCTTCTGCTGCCTTTGCCTGCTTCCACTACTCCCTTTTGGCCGATCCCTTCAGCCTAAGACTGATCCCAGCCCCCACAGCAGCCCTCACAGCCTGAGCTCAATCTAATTTCTCATACCATCCTACAGTCTTAGCACCCTCTCCCCTCTTTCATTGGACCTTTAGTTATGGGTGGAACTGGACATGCATCTAGTAGTGCAGGAGTAAAAGATATTCTGTGAATGTTACACCTGGCCCTTTTGAGAGGTTTACCTCCAAACCTTTTTTTGCTTCCTATTTTTCTCTCCCAGTTTTTGTTGGCCTTAGGATTCTGGGTGCTTTACCACTGCTGATCAGTGCTAAAGTGCATATGCTCTCTGTATAAATTCTGATATGATTGGTTATCTATGATTGGCATATTTGGTTTACTGGCAAATCTCTAGTTAAAGGCACGCTGTGTGTCACAGCCTGTCAATCCAACACTGCTAGTGGGCTTGCAGCACTGGTTGTGCTAGCCACATGAGTAGCCCTGTAAATGTGACTCAGACCTACCAATGTAGCGTCTGCACACTCAGTTGTAAGCTGCCATGTTGTCCTGGAAAATACTCCCACTTGCCATGCCCAAACCTTCACTTTACTCACCTATAAGGCACCACTAAGGTAGGCCAAGGTAACCTCATGGGCAGGGTGCTGTGTATGTGAAAGGTATGACATGTACTAGTATTTGTGACATGTCCTGATAGTGAAATATGGTGTATTTCGTTTTTCACTGTTGAAAGGCTATCTGTCCCATAGGCTTATCATTCGGGATGAGCTGTAACATTTCACATGTGTAGCTTTCCATAGGGTCAGGATAGAAAAATTGAGTATAGACTCTCTAAACTCAGACTTTATTAATGCACCTTTTGGTAAAGGTAGTCTTTAAATTCTGTGTTTGAAAATGCCACCATTAGAAAGTTGGCATTTTTTTACTTTGCCAAGCTGTGTGCCTCTGGCTGTTTGTGTATTCAGCGTCTGGTGTTTGAGTGACAGGAGCTGGGGATATACATTCAGTCTAGACAGTCACTAGTGGGGTTGAGGTGTGCCAAGCCTTGCCTGGGTGACTCATCGCTGGGCTGAATAGACCTGGTCTGCATTTAGAGTGGTGGGAGGAGTTTTGCTTACAACTGAACAGGCTGTGTCTCCTTTTTCACAATGGTGTCTGCACCCCCGATGGCCATGCTGCACCAGGGAGGACAGGACTGGTTTATATTGAGTTCAGAGATCCTTGCAACTAAGAGAAAATCTCTGGGAGATAAAAGATTTCAAGAAAGATCCTTGGTGGATCTTAAAGTATCCTGCCTGGGGCTTAGTGCTGAAGAAACTGTGTGAGGAGCGCTGCCACTGGCTTGTTCGGGGCCACTAGCTTGTGCGGGGTAGGAGGGCCTGCAGTGGTTGCTCCTGCCTGGAGCAGAAAAAGGACTGGGGTGTCCTGGTGCCTTTCTGTGTGAAAGAAGAAAAGAAAAACTCTTGAGAAGCACTTTGTCTGGCAGCCCAGCACGTGAAAGAGTGCTGTGTCTTCCATTGGAGGCAGAAAGGAGAACTTCCCCTGCTGGGAAGTAGTGCTTGTGTTTGCACTACAGCGCTGCGCATGCCACGTGGTGAAGGGAGGGGAGAGCTGAGGCGCAAGGAACGCTCTCCCTCTCCTTAGCGGCTTGTCTCACATTTTAATTCCAGCCAGGGCTCTGCTGACGTAGAACCGGGCTGTGAGAAATTGAGACATCCAAAGAGGAAGTAATCCCAGCTGGGAATCCCCCCCGCATTGTGAGGCAATGTAGACGTCATGGTGGGCTGGGCCACCCGCTGCCAAGGAATTGGAAGACCGGCATCACCAGGAAGTCAACGGGAGCGAGTACATCTTCTGTGACCGCCGGAAGTGTGGTGCCACCAGGAAAGGCTGCAGGCCGGCACACCAGTGGGTGCTACCTGTTGCCATGACGAGTGACACAGAACAGTCGAGACAGCCCTGAGGCCATACCTCGGAAACCTACAGCAGCGCAGCCCCAGAGGGCCGAAAGTTTACATGATCTCCCGGGGGCTATTGAGGAGGTGCTTGAACTCGGAAGCAGAGCAAGTCCGCGCCTTGGGTGGATCCAGTAAATTGCCCACCCACATATTAAAGGGGCAGGCCTGAGGCAAGAGCAGCCGTTGGAGGGCTCTGGCCGTACTATACTGCAGTGAGGGAAACTGCAGGGCTCAGCAGCTGCCCCGCTCATTCATGGGCAGCTACCCTGATTTATTCTGTACACAGGGCCTAGAGGAGGCACCCTGTGGCTATCGATTGTGTTTGTGCCCCCCTCCTCTTTTGGCATACCTGGGGGGCACCGTGTGGCCATGCTTGTTGCTGCCTTTCCGGTCCAGAGGGACCCTGATTAAAATGTATATGGATGCTTAATCAGCACCAGGAAAATTGTTGCAGTTCTGTTAAAAGGGCCGCAGGTGCTGCTACGGCCTGCACCTGGTGCCTGGTTACCCTATAACCTAGGAGAGAAGCACTGTAAAGCACTGAACATTTGGAGATTCAGATACAGTGAAATAGGGGTTTTTATGTATGACCTAAAACCTACATTTGGTGCCCTAATTTTATGAGTGATGTTGTGCTATACCCTTCTCAGGAACTACATACTATGTACAGGGAGGAGGTAAGGTTTGCTATGCCTAATGTCTTTATGACGTTTTCTTGATGACTAGTGTAACCTATAAATATTGCTTTAGTGCACTGCATGTGATGTTATGATCATTGCCTTAAGGCAAATTGATTGATGATCTGTGTTTTATATACATTTGTATGACAAGTGACTAGTGGCACAGTGATTTATGTGATTATAGTCTAATGAGTTTTATGTATAATACAAAGGATATTTTTATATAACCTTGTGTGGAGTCTCTTTTTGTGGTGTGCCTAGTGTGTCACTGGTGTGTGTTGTGCAAACGCTTTACACCTTGCCTCTGGGATAACTCTGACTGCTCTGTGACTGCATGTGTAGACATGTGTGCATGTTCAAAAGTGTTTGGTACCTTAATATGTGGTATGTTACAGTTGTGGTCTGGAAGTGCTGAGTGACGATGAGCTGTGTTAGTGCAGGGTGAGCAGTGTGAGAGCAGGGTGAAAGGGAGTGCAGTGTGAGAGGTGTGAGCGTAGGGTGAGTGGTATGTCTGTGTGAGAACTCGGGGACCAGTGTGGTCTTGTGAGGGGATAGAGTAAAAGGTGAGCCTGTGTGAGCAGTTGATGACTCGTGAACCTGTGTGAGTGTAGTGTGAGCTGTGTGAATGCAGGATGATATATCACTAGACTGCATTCGGTGCATTCCTGCATTCGGTGCCTGCCCAATCCAATCAGCGGATCACTACCAAGGACGTAACTTTGCTGATGGCACTTATCAATGCCCGCTCACTGTGCAAACACAGCCAGGAAGTTGCGGACTTCATTACAGACAATAAACTCGACATCCTTTTCGTTACCGAAACTTGGACCAACGAGTCGTCCGAACCAGATATGGTCATTGCAGTACCAGACGGTTATATGGTCTACCGGCAGGATAGAGTAAGGGGAAGAGGAGGCGGCCTGGCTATCATAGCCAGAGAGTGTTTTCCCGTTAGAACCACCCCTATTCCATCTAATTCATGTGAAGCATTGCAATTTGGAATTCAATTCAGTCCCCTTTTTAACTTTAAGGGTATACTGATTTATCGCCCTCCAGGGACTAGGACAGGTTTTCTCGCCAGTATTAGCAATATGCTGGAAACATTAGCAATGGAAAATACATTTACAGTGCTAGGTGATCTAAATTTTCACCTAGACCAACTTGACCATGCTGATACATCTACCCTCGTATCGGACATGGAGATTCTAGGGTTAAAACAATTAGTCACCTCGGCCACACACTCAGCAGGCCATATTTTAGACGCCGTCTTCTCCAATGTTGACTGTCTCCATATAACGGACATTCTACCAATGCCGTGGACTGATCATTACGCCATATGTGGGGAAATCTCCATCAAAGCTGTCCAAAATAACATTTCCACCTTAAAGCAAAGCTCCTTTAAAGATTGGAAGAATATAAATCAGACAGAGTTGAAAATACAGCTGGACAATATGTGTCCCACGGAGCCTAATAATCCCAATGAAGCAACGTTAAAATTCCAGACCTGGCTCACTCAGGCAACCGAGCATACAGTGTGTTCGAAATCTCTGTCCAGGAACCGAGCTAATCCGACTGCCCCATGGTATTCCGACGAGCTAAGGCGGCAAAAACAAAGTAATAGGAATCTGGAAAGGATTTGGAGAAAAAACTACGACTTGGCCAGTAAGAAAGATTACAAAGAAATTCTCTGGCACTTTATAAATCTATGATCACCAAAGCAAAAAAATCATATTATTCCAATCAAATTGACCAAGCCACAAATTCAAGTAAACGCCTATACGAAATAACAAAAATGTTGGCAGGTAATGTCCCCGACCTCACCCCTGTTCCCTCCCAAGAATTCTGCGATGATCTGGCGAAATTCTTCTTTACCAAAGTGGATGACATCTACCAAGCCTTCACCTCCAAATCATCCACGATGAATACCGCTCCCCCTTGTCCATCTCAAGCCATTACCCTGTCGAGTTTTCACAAACTTACAGATGACCAAACAAAGACCATTGTCTCAACCATCAAATCAGGCTCCGCCTTCGACCCCTGTCCAATCTCAGTCTTAACCCCAGTCATGGATTCCATCATACCTGTGCTGACTCAAGTTTTTAATGCCATCCTGTCCTCAGGGACTTATCTGAATGCTTTAAAAAAAACACTGCTGAAACCTTTATTAAAAAAATCCGGCCTGGATAAAAACGAACTTAAAAATTATAGGCCAATTGCGAGCCTACCGTTTTTAGCCAAAGTAGTCAAAAAAGCTATGAATTCCCAACTTTCAGACTTCATCGAGAAACATCGACTGCTAGATGACTCTCAATTTGGCTTTCGTAGACATCATGGGACTGAATCCGCCCTTATTAAGGCCGCCGATGATGTTAGGGCCATCCGGGATCAAGGCGGGACTGCAATTTTAGTACTGCTAGATCTATCAGCAGCCTTTGACACGGTCGACCATAACATCCTGGTCGACCGTGTCGAAAAACTGGGCATTTGTCACTCAGCCAGAAATCTCCTTGCCTCCTTCCTCGCGGATAGAACACAAGCGGTCACCCTTAGACCTTTTCGATCTGCCCAACTTTCGCTGCCATGCGGTGTCCCCCAAGGCTCATCCCTTAGTCCGACACTATTCAATATCTATGTGTCGGACCTTGCCAATGTCATCAGGGCTTATGGGATGAGCCTAACATCTTACGCGGATGACACGCAGTTGGTGTTGGCCATCAAGGGTGATGGAGGAGAAGTAGCGCAAAACTTTAAAAACGGACTGCTTGAAATCGGAGAATGGATGGCAACTAACTGCCTCAAACTTAATTCGGAAAAAACCGAGGTAGTTATCTTTGGTCCGCTCCTCCCAGCATGGTCCTCCTACTGGTGGCCATCTGCTTTTGGTCCCCCTCCCACCCCTACATCAAAAGTTAGGAATTTAGGCGTCATTTTCGATGATGGACTCAGCTTTATGGACCACGCAAACAAAGTTGCCTCAACGGCACATTTCAGACTGAAAATGATTAGAAAGATTCGCCCCTTTCTCCTGGAGACCTTAATCAAAACTTTGGTGAGCTCCTTAGTTTTAACAGCGTTAAATTATTGTAACGGTCTTTTCCTCAACGCTCAGGTCAGGGTCAAAAACAAATTACAGTCAATCCAAAATGCGGCGGCACGCTTGCTCTCAGGAACCTCAAAGTTTGAATCCATATCAGCAATAATAAGGCAGTATCATTGGCTTACGATCGAAAACAGAATTAAGTTCAAGTCTTTGTGCATAGTTTACAAGGCTTTAAACAATCAAGGACCACACTCGCTTAAAGACCAATTGAAATTTTATGTACCTTCCAGACAACTCCGCTCCTCCTCCTTGCACCAACTAGTTATCCCACGATCAAAGAAAGTTTCTTGGGGTGACCGTCGCTTTACAGTGGCTGCCCCCAAACTTTGGAATACTCTCCCGCACAACATCAGGACGAGTCCGTCACTCTACCAATTCCGGAAACTCTTAAAAACATGGTTATTTAACCAATAAGCCTCTTGCAACGAGTGTGAAACTGTGGAATTACTAGCGCCAAGACGCCCTAGGGTAATCGCTGCGCTCTACAAATGTCAACAAATAAATAAATAAATAGACACTTCAAGTTATCCTCCTTATCCTTGGCAGTTGGCAAGTGGGGATTCAGTGTGATTTGAATTATGGTTATTGAAGATGATCCTGCTACCAAATGTCAGCCTTTTGGACATTCCGAAAGTTACTTTTCTAGAGGTGAAACAATCATTGAAGGCCAGATCCAGATTCTGAGCTCTGGCTGTGGAAAAAATCCTTTTGGAACTTCGGGCCAAGACTCCCTGTGGATTCTGCCACACTTCCCCTTCCTCTAGTGGCTAGATTGTGCACCTAAAACCAGGAAACCTGGTTTCAAACACGTTTTAAGTGCTAGACAAAATCTGTTTTACTCTAGGCAATTACCTTATTTCAATGTGGCTCCATGCCTTCTATCGTCCCTCTTAACAGCACCTTAAAAACACTTTAATTTAGCATGTGCCCTCTTCAAAAACTTCACGTTTATATGTTTTAATGGACTTTAATGTTGATCCATATGTTCTAAAAATATAAGTGGGGTTCACATGACAACTGACTTGTCTCTTACATCACTACTAGCCAGGGCAACTGGAAGTATGCAGCAGAGGAGGGCCAAATTCTGCAGTAGTGTTGACTAAATTATGTGCCAAGAAAAGAAAAATAATGCGGCATAAAGCAGCTCATTTCATGATAGTATTACCTCATTATTTTGGTCGTTTTTATACATGGTAGCACTGTCTCTGAAAGAGTTCACCATATAATGGCAATTTAAGATCTCAATACATCATTAAGCAACTGGAATATGACCATTCAACCTCTGCAAATGACCTTCCAGAGTGCAGGGACATGTATCACCATGTTTGTATTAAATTTTGACCATTTGATTTTTGTCAAAATCTATAGATTATGCAGCAGACTAAGGGTTATGTGGCAAATGTGGCCAATCCAATGTTATTTGAAAAACGCTTGAATTGCATAATCCCAGTGGCCCTTCTAATAGCGTCGTCATTAAAGGCATGAGTGTTTCAAAGTTTACGTTTGGAAACTGTGAATCCTGATGAAAGTCAGTCAATGCAGACATTTGTTTTAGCGTACTTGAGTGAAATGCTTCCAAGTTAAAGAAATATACTTTTTGAAATGTGAGTCTTTGGCAGATTTTTAAATGATGAATTATGTAAAACGTTGAGACCTCAGTTCCTATTTTAGAGCTTAGAGGCAAACCAGGCCAATGGCTGGGCACTTTATATTATTGTGCTACATGGCCACGTTTGTTTTGTAAATTAAATCCTTTCATCCTGTCTTCCTTTCTGGCAAGTAAAAGTCCATAACAAGAGTGGGGATAGCAAGAGGGCTGGTAACAATTAAAATACACATGAACTGTTAACGGTCTTTTGAATTCCTATGAAGTACTTTGGATGAGGCCCAGTCTGAGCTGTCCAGCCCCAGCGCATCATAGCTGTCCAACTGCCTGTGCACTCCAAAGTCAGGTCAACTGGAGGCGGGGCGAGGGGGGGGGGCAAAAGCTCTTTAAACCTAATGGGCGTTGGGCGTTTACGTACAGCACACCCCATTCCTCTACTCAAAAATCTTTGTAGTGATCTCGAAAAATTGTCACCACCATGCTTACCTTCATCATGTTGTACCAAGCTAATTAGAATAGCGAGGGAATTGCGCAAGAATGTAACATTATGACCACAGGTAAACCTGCAAATATTGGCTATGGAATTTGCTTACAGTCAATCGTGCAATAAGAACAATCCACCACATATATTTTGTAGCATAAAAGGTCACTTTTATTTAAGACAGTGAAAAACAGATATCCAATCTTTGCAAATATTATGATTGAAGAAAATCCAAATACATTTTTCCCCCAAACATTTCCATAAAATAACTGTAAACTTCAAATACATTTCCAAACCATTTTTCAAAATCAATGCCCAAATACTGAACAATCCCCCAACATTGTTTTTCCCCTTTTTCTCTTTCCTCACCATTTTTCTCCACCCTCCCCCCACCCCCAGGGGGAAAGGATAAGCCCGCTCTAGACTATCCAGACCCCTCACAGAGTGCCTAATACCAAATGCACCGATGAAGGATAAACTGTAACAACTGTCTTAACGTGACATTTCGTTTTTGTTTTTTTATATAAAAAACAAATAAAGAAAAAGAATAAAAGGAAAAAAGAGGGAGGGTGGGTGGGATCAACAAACTGCGCCACAAACGCCTCCCGCCTACTCTCCAGTGACGTCAATCCCTTCCGCCTCCTACACACTATCTTCCTAAGTCCCGCCCCCTACCCTACCTCTACCAATCGCGCTGTGGTGGATTGTTCCACCACGCGAAACTTCCCAGGGGGACACCGGCTCGCGTCACGGTCCCACTGGGTCCCCATCGCGCAATAAGAACAATCCACCATATATATTTTGTAGCATAAAAGGTCACTTTTATTTAACCACATGGATGCTGCAATTATTTCTCCCTAGTGCTGCAGATCCTTATTTCCCATTGTTCATGACGAGCTCAGCTCGTCATCTTCACACAAGCAGTGTACTGCATGACGAGCTGAGCTCGTCATGAGCATGGAAGGGGTTAAGACAGTCAAAAACAGATATCCAATCTTTGCAAATATTATGATTGAAGAAAATCCAAATACATTTTTCCCCCAAACATTTCCATAAAATAACTGTAAACTTCAAATACATTTCCAAACCATTTTTCAAAATCAATGCCCAAATACTGAACAATCCCCCAACATTGTTTTTCCCCTTGTTCTCTTTCCTCACCATTTTTCTCCACCCTCACCCCACCCCGAGAGGGAAAGGATAAGCCCGCTCTAGACTATCCAGACCCCCCATAGAACGCCACCCAGGAAAACCAACAAGTTTTCCTGGCCCCACCCCAAATGTGAAAGTCAGAATAAAAATTATTTTAAATTGTTGTCACACCACAAGTTCTCCCCCTAAAAACCAGCCAGAAAATCCCGTAATTCCATCAAATAATAGGCTTGCCCTATCTGGGACAAATGTACCCCATCATCACGAAAAACGTGTTGCTCCATACCCGTTATATTTTCCTGCGCCAAAAATCTAATACCCATCGCCGAACAGAAAGTTTTCATTGCTGTATTCAACTTCCTGCGAGCTTTCTCCACTGTAATATGGTTCCGAGCCCCCCTCCAATGCTGGCGATAAATGAATTCCGTCCAGACTAGAGATGTTCCTGACCAGTTGCTCTTCAGCACAGCTAAATCCAATTTCATTCTCTTTATTAAAGTTAAACCTGAAAGTGCTACCAAATCATTCTCTCCTAAATGAAGAATCAATAAATCTGGAAATCCCCTCTCCCGAGACAATTTGGAAAGCAAAGGAAATAAATCACCCCATTTCATCTCCCCCACCCCCTTCCAAAATTCTTCATGACCTTTGCTGTGTAATCCTAATAGTCTGCCACAAATTTGTTGTTCCGCAAATGTAGCCGACCATTTTACAAAAGAATGTCCCACAATCCAGGTCCTCCTTTTCCGTGGTAAAGGCATAACTCGACCTAAGGTGAAAAAGACAACAGTAAGCTGGCATACCTACCCAGAAAAATAAAATCATTGGCGAATATATCGAGAACAACAATCAGACTTCCATCTACCTATTTTTTGTATGTCTTCCCAACCCCAGCCCAACTTCGACGCCTCAGTAGCAGCTCCAATTCTAAAAGAATGGGTCCCAAATAATAAGGGGTTCTTACCCACTAAAGTCAACACCTTTCGTAACACAGCTAGTAACTGAAAACAGGTGATATTCTCCCCGTTAGCATGACAAAAAAACACCCCCTGTCTAAAATGGGGGGATATCAAAAAAGATTCCCATTCCAGCAGTGGACAACAACCCACAGTGCCACTCCCACTCAGTTGAATCCATGTCCCCTTGCCCATCTGATCTATTTTTGACTGTCTCAACCAAATCCTCAAATTACCTTTTTGAACCTGTATGTCCGTAGTTTGCATGCCCGACTGACCCTGTAAACCTAGCAATTCTGATACCCGCAATGCCCCAAAGAACAACCATATCATACAAAGCCGAAAACGACTAACCTCCCACCCATCAAAACAGCAACTGGGCAAATACCTTAGAAGCTGCTGTAACAAATCAAAAGTAATTGGCTCCCGCAACTGTAACTGATGAGCCCTCTCTTTACTGAAGCCTTTTAACATTCTCTTCAATAACACACCACCCTTCAACTCTATCCCCAACAACAACTGCCCATAAAAGGAAATCCCCGAAAGCTTGCCAGCAATCGTGGTATGTGACAAACCTTTGTCCATTAGTGACAAAACAAATTGAAAAATGAACTCTTCGTTCGTTACCAACCGATAGACCGCACTGATTCTGTGATGCAGCATATCTTAAAAATTCAGACCACGCCTGCTGATAGCTGCGTTTGGTGGAAGGAGCAATGGAACGTTCGACCAGCTCGATGATCCTCACTCCCCCAGTACCCATATGTCTGACGGAATCGCAGTTTTGCAGGAATCCGCCCCCGGTGCCAATGAACGAAATGTCTGCCAATTTGAACGAGATAAAGCATTTGCGATTGTATTATTGACACCTGGTATGTGTTTTGCTTTAAAAACAATATTCAATTTGAGACTCTGCAACATGAATGACCTCAACAAATGTAATACCCGTACATCCCTAGCACGTTGTTTATTTACAAGATCCACTACAGACATGTTGTCAATGTAATATAGCACACACTTGTCTCTAAAATCCTCGCCCCAAACCCGTAAAGCTACCAGTAAGGGAAAAAATTCCACGAAGGCGATACTGCGGCCTTGCTGCACCCACTTTTGAGGCCAACATTCGGCACACCATCGCCTTTCCCAGAATAATCCAAATCCATGCGCCCCAGAGGCGTCAGAAAATATTTGAACTTGCCATATGGTGTCATCTTCCACAAAGAGAATGGAAACACCATTAAACTCTTCCAAAAATTGTAACCAGATTCTCAAGTCATCTTTTACGGCCTTATGAAGTCAAATCCGATGATGGGGAAGATAGGCTCCAGACATGGCGAAGCCCAAACGTCTGCAGAACATCCTGCCTGCCCTCACCACTCTGCAAGCGAAATTCAAATAGCCAAGCAAGCGCTGCACTTTTCTGAGCTCAATCTTCTGCTTGCTTAGCACTTCCCGCAAAAAGGAACTAATTTCTGCTACTTTCTCAGTTGGTAGGTGAGCCATCATTTTCTCTGTATCGATCTCAATACACAAGAATGTCAACCTAGTAGTCGGTCCTTTTGTCTTTCCTTGAGCTAAAGATACTCCAAATTCTCTCGCCATTTTTTGAAAGCCCTCTAGCACTGCCCTACACTGATTCATCTGTGCCTGGCCAATGAATAAAAAATCGTCTAAATAATGACAGACTGAAACCTGTCCACATTTCTGTACCAAACACCACTGTAAGAATGTACTAAATGTTTCAAACAATGCACAAAAAATGGAACAGCCCATGGGTAAGACTCTGTCCACACAGTATCCACCTTCAAAAAACATTCCTAACAGTTCAAAATCAACTGGGTGAATTGGCAATGAACGAAAAGCCGACTGTACATCACATTTGGCCAACTCCGCACCAGTGCCAGCCAAACGCACTAAACGCAAGGCGTCATCCACAGATGTAGACATTGGCATCCTCTGGCAAAATGTAATCATTGACCGACTGGCCCTCCGGCCAGGATAAATGATGAATAAGCCTAATTTTCACCCTCTGCCTTCTTAGGAATCACCCCCAAAGGAGATACCATCAGATTGTCTAAAGGACAATGACGAAAGGGGCCAACTATCCTTCCAGCTTGACATTCTTTTTCCAGTTTCAATCTCACAATCTGAGGTAGATCCCTAGCAGACTTCAAGTTATCCGCCCAACGATGATAACGGGGTCCTTGATAACCAATCCTGAAACCCACTCTGAAGCCCCAGAATAACTTGGCTGCTGCATCTGCATCTGGATACCTGGCCAACCATACCAACATTGCTTGTAAATTAACCGGGGTATGTGCCTTTTGGGATAACAGGTGTAGTGGACCCTCTTCCTCTCTGCCCTCTCCCAATGTTACTAAAGGCTTGACTGGGGAAGCACTGCGTGATGGGATGTCTACCCCCACACTGCAAGCATTCATGTTTGAATTTACAGAATTGCCTAATGCAGGTGCCTCGGTTAAAATTCCAACATGCACCGGCTGCAGGCAATTGTGCTCTACCCAACCCACCCGCCCCCATTGGGATGGGACGCTGTAGAAAGGGCCGGTATGTTATGGGCAGCCCACTAGCCGTATGTATGGTGGTCGATGTCTGACCAGTAGACATCCACTGTAACCAAAGCTCCTGGTCTACTTCCCCCACGGTTTGTCATTAATGATACGGACCCTAGCCCGAAACTCTTCATCATAATTGAGCCAAGCATACCCTCCTGCTTGCAAATGCGCTCTCCTAATAATGTCCATATACTTAAACATTGCCACCGCTCTTTCCGGATGCCTCTCACAGTACACGCTAGCGTAGATGAGAAAGGCAGCCATCCAGTTCTTAATGTTCGTGGGCACTCTAGGTCGAACAAGACAGCTCCCATTCCTCTTCCTTCGAACCCTCCATGGCTTGAATGTCTCTATGCAGTAAGCGAAAGACATCTACAAACTCATGGTTCCAAATCTTTTGCCTTGTTTTTTCGGAGAGATGCATACCTAAGGGCATTGCCAAACCCATATAAGGCAGTTTCGACCGATTAGTACCCCCACCTGAAACTTGTTTCTCACTATGCACATCCTTAACAAAATTTGTATTGTCGTCATATGAAACATTTACCTGTTGAACTGCCCACGCCCCCGGAGACACCTTTGACATTGCAGCATCACCTGTACCAGATGCATCCTTTGTAGTGATGCCCCCTTGAACAACATTACTGCTCGCTACAGGTCGTGACCACGCAGCCCACCAGTTAGGCTTACCTGACGTTAGCTGCACAGTCCGCTTCTGAAATTCTTGGGGATCATCGCGCCCACGATGTCCGTCACGCTGAACTTGATCCGTCGTGAAATCCGCACTTGATCTCTGAAACAGTCTAGCAGATGTGAATTTACCCCGAACCCCCGACCCCAACTCCTGAGTGACCACTGAAGGAGCCGCTTTTTTAAACATATTTTCATATGATTATCACCACTGTATTTACCATACTCATAAATTGACTCGTTTGGATTCACCTGAAAATTTTCCATATTAAAACTTGTACTTGGCAATTCACCTTCCCCAATTCCACCATCATATTCCGCCCAAGAGGTCACAGGCCTCCGCTGAGAGAGCCCGGCCGTTACTCCTAAATACGCACTAGATCCGCCTCGTGGATACCTTGACTTATCCAAAGCGGCACCATGCTTCGCCACAGTTGAAAAGGAACCTTTACCACCTGACCCAGAAACAAGGTCCGCCACCACTTTCTTGCCGCTCCGGCCAGAAACCGCCGAAGACTTACCCTGCGCAGTATCCTTGATGTCACCAGCCTTCAACACCTTTGCCATGTCAGAGTGTTCAACCCATACCCAGTGGCCAGTTCGTGGACCCAATGAAGAGTCAAAGTCCCCTTGAGGGTGGCAGGGAGGATGTCGCTGCTCTGGAAAAATGGCCACAACATCTGCTTCATTACTGTCATCTATCGACAGTCGCTGGCCGTAGTCCTCTATAGTCCATACTGCCAACCCTTGGTCCAAAATACAATCCTCTTCTGAAATATGGACTGGAAAACCCACATCAGAATGAAAATCCTCCTGCGGTCGGGCAACGCTGTACCTTGCTCTTGGGGGACCTCTAGGTTTGGGGGTCAATACAGACTGTACACCAGCACCACCCATTTGGCTCTCCACCCTTCCCCTAAAAACCTTTTCCCCATGATGTGGCCTAACGTCCTCCTCTGCCACATTGTGCCCCTCCTCTTCTACCTCACTGTCTGTAGAGTAGTCAACCAAAGCCACACCTTGTCCCACTGCAAACACTTCAGGGGCTATATCAATGGTGACAGCTGCTCTCTGGAAAGCATACACATGTGTGTGGGGGGGGTAATGCCTGCAAATGCTGCTACCTTCTGAAGTAGTAATGAGCCTTTGGAAATGCCCCTCTGCCCTTCACCTGCCTGGCAGCCACTGTCCACGTGCTCCACATGCAATGAAGGGGCTGTCACGTTAGACAAACCCCCTAGCGCCGCACCTGCCACCTCTTTTAAAAGCCCTCTTAAAACTGCGGGCCAAAAACGGACCTTGCCGGTTCAGAATCAACTCCGGTGCAGATACCGACCGAGGCTGTGGTGTTTTTACCTCAGGAAGGAGCGCGGCGGCAGGGGCATGCTGTGAGCCTCAGGGGAAGTCGGACCGGCGCGGCTGGAAAGCGGCATGCAAGCTGCAACCGCCTGACTCACCCCTCTCGAAGCTGCACGCCTTGGGCGTTTAGCGCCTCCGTCCTCTTCAAAGGGGGCACCCGGCTGAAGCAGTTCACTCCGTCTGCCTCCATAAGTGCTCGAACCGCGTCCCTCACAATGCTCTCCTTCTCCATGGAAACCCGAATCTTCCTCTTTCTAGCCGCTACCGACTCCTCCTCTTCAACGCCTCCGCTGACAGGAAAACCAACGCACCAACAAACTGCGCCACAAACGCCTCCTGCCTACTCTCCAGTGACGTCAATCCCTCCCACCTCCTACACACTATCTTCCTAAGTCCCGCCCCCTACCCTACCCCTACCAATCGCGCTGTGGTGGAATATTCCACCGCGCGAAACTTCCCAGGGGGACACCGGCTCGCGCCACGGTCCCCCTGGGTCCCCAGTGTCATGAGAAGAGAACTGGATTTAGATGGTACAACAAGCGAGTGTTCCTCCCTTAGGAATAATTTGAAAAAAAACGCTAGGAAAATTCGTTTCAGTGTGCCATGGTCTCATTTCTCACTCGCACCATTTTGGGACATGAGCAAATTACATCCACGGCAAACACGCGAAAATCTCTTAAAATGTGTTTATGCATAGCCCACTTTCTCTGAGAGATTAGCTCTTTTTTTGTGAACACCTAATTTATATTCTGGCGATTGAAAATTGCTCATACACTTTCATTTCGGATCTAGCTAGTGTTATATAAAACTCAAAGTGATAATATGTATAATAATTTGAACGAAGCAAATTTGCTGTTCTCTTATTTGTTTGGCTTCCACTCACAATTCAATGAATTGTGAGCCACGACAGGTTCATATTGCACTTTCTTTTTTTTGGGCCAACTCATGCGTGTTCTATTTTCAGTCAAGCAAATACTATCAGTGATCACAATTTTTTTTTTATAAATCCGTCCACTATTAATTAACAGGCGTCCCCATGAGATCCCTTGCCCCTCACCCCTTCCTCATGTATTCAAAGGTGTCTCAAGACTTTTTCGCATCATAGACAATTCACATTTCTAAGGGATATATTTACAAGTGGCTCTTTTTTTAGGTCGAGCCTAGAGGCAGCGCGCATACGCTGCTCGCTCTGCGAGGCATATTGTTTTAGAGTATGCATTTGGAAGCCCTGCACACTCTCCGCCCATGTTTGTCATTGGCTTGCGTCATTGTCCTTCGTAAATGCTGGCTTCTGATTTGTTATTGGGCTTGTCAGTCTCTCCTTAGTCCCACCTTGTCTTCATTTATAACCTCCCATGAGGACTGGCCCTTTTACTTTGGTTATTACATCGTACTTGTTCTTTAGACTGTAAGCACTATTTTCTTCGATGATTTTCTCATACTGCAGGCACCATGTGCTTTCTGGCAATTGTGCAGCTTTGCTTGCACGTTTACATCTACCATATTGTTTTTTTTTTTAATTTTGGCTGCACGGCAAGCTGTAACTATAGTGTCCGCACGCCTTTATTTTGCTTTCAACTTCATATTTATAGTCTGTGTTATTTATTTTTTACAAGCACGGCACCCTTTAACTTTAGCGGCAGCGCCCCTTCTGTTACTTTTTTTTTTTGTAGGCAGCACGGCAGCTTGCTCCGTATTGCCGTCGCACGCCTTTATTTTCCTTGCAACTTGCTCACCGAGTAAAGTTGATCTCCATGACAACATTTACAGAACAGGAAGCAACATTTCTACAGTCCTGTGGGAATGAGGTCAGCATTTCCTTTAGTGAGTTCAAGTTGTAATGTTGGCGTTCTCTCTCCCTTTCTTTTGGCATAATTGCTTGAGTAAATCTTCGATTAGCACGAGACTCTGTCTTGATGCCACTCCAACTGTACTCGTACAAGGACTCCATAGAATTAACATAGGTTATAATGCTTTCCTTACATGAATTTCATTGGTATAATCGAGGCTCTGCGTTTCTGCACACTTAGGAGTCGATTCCGATTCAGGAAAAAATGCCTTCCTAATGCTATTCGGAGGTTTACCAGACGACCAAATCGAATTCAGAGCTTTTTTCTCCTAACGTGCAAGTACAATGCAAATTCCAGTCCAATTCCGACCGAATCCTCGGGTCAGATTTGTGCTCTATGTCAGTGCCTTACAGGCTCGGGAAACACGGAGTAAGCGTCGTACACAGGCTCCAACCAACACATTTCCAGATACGCAAGTACGATGCGTATTGAAAACGCATCGTACAGGGCTCCGCTCCCCGCAAGTCTCAGCATTCGCACGAGGTGTATTGATGCTCCGAATCGCAACAGAAAACAAAAAACGGGCAAGAGACGGTGCAGCTTACGTGTCTAATGAGCTGTTTTAATAGTGGACTAAGTGGCATCGGTCGCGGACGAGTCTGTCCTACCGAATCATGCGTAGAGTTTATTACCCGACCGAACACTTACTTGCACATTCGGAAGGAGTGTGTACGATTCGGTCGGAAAAAATAATGGGTCCGTATTGGGTACAACGATTTCCTTCCCGAATCGGAATGGACCTATTAGTGTTGTCACTGGCCTCTGAATCACTGTACCCAGTAGAAGTCAAGCCCCTGCAGCTTTGATTGCTGCTAGTGTTCACACTCCTTTAGCATGCCTGACGCCACAGGCTAGGAACATTTCCAACGCAGGATCCCTGCCAGAGAGCTGCATTTAGAATATTTCCAAACTCATAAGCTGTATTTGATAACCGCTTTTTTAGAAAAATCTTGTTGCAATTTTTTTTTTAGTTCACAGACTTAAAAAAAAAATCACAAACAAAACTATTACTCTGCTCCTGAAGTGATTTGAAATGTCTCGTCTAAGATTGCTCCTTGTTAGCGGTTTTCTTGACGTAAACACGTAGAGCATGCTGTATTGGAATTTGCGTTCCCACTTTTGTGAACAGTATATTGGATGGGAATCCTCCCAAGCCCTTCAAGAGAGGGTTAAACTCACAAGCTCTATGCCAACTAGAAGTATTATTAAAATATTTTCCAGAGCTGTTTTTTTGCTTCCTACCCTGCTCTATTACTACCAGATCCTGCCCACACCTCTGGAACACCACTTGCTCTCATACCCTCTTTCATTTAGAGCTCTCAGGTACTCTGATATACCCAGGATCCCCCTCTGCAGGCAAGAGTCAAGAGACAAAAAAAGCATTTGCAATGTAATAGGTTTCGCATTTACGGGAGTTTGAGCTATTGGCATTGTAAATGACAATGCCTTTTATTTATATTTTTACCTTTTAAAACATAAATAAAAGGCATTGTCATTTACAATGCAAATGGCTTAAACTCATGTAAATGCGAGACCTATTGCATTGAAAATGCTTGTTTTACGCTCCTGTGGCGTACACATACAAAGCCACCCTGAGTGGCTTTTTTACGGTAGTGTAAATACGTCCCCCTTTCCTGCAATACGCTATGAGAGGGCATTCCATGGGTGTTGCTGTTAAAGTGTTAGGTGTTAAAGTGGCGCAACAAACAGAAATACCTTTATTTCACCTTGTTTTTTTGCTCTTTCTATGTGTGCCGCATTCTGCATTCACATAAAGTGCTTTAATTAAACTTTGCTTCTGATTGAAAAGCAAGTTTAACACTGAAGACCAAGCAAGTGGGAGCAAGCGGGCAAGAAGAGGAGGATGACGATAGAGCAGAGAGAAAAGAAGATTGAAAGGGAGGCGATAAAGAAGAAGAAAAGGCTAAACTAATAGGAAAAGGGCAATATAGATGTAGGAAAGGAGAATAAGAAAATGGAGGAGGTCAATACAGGAGAAACATTAGGAGTCAAGGGGAAAGAAAAAGAGTATGGGGGCTAGGGAGTTGATTGAAAAGTGAGGCAGGGTGAGAAATGGAAGGGCCACAAAGGAGAAAGCATAAAAGTAGAGGAAGAAATTGGAAGGACTGACTGGACAGTAGCTACAAGCAGAAAAAAAATAAAGGAAAGAAAAATGTGAAGGGAAGAAGGCGCTATGAAGCAGAAAGAAAAGAAGAGGGGAAGTTGAGTATAGACAGTGAAAGGGAGAACTGAAATCGGAACTGAAGAGAGCGAAAAAGTGAAGTACATAATTGGGGGAAAGGAGGAGGAGGATGAAGAAAAAGGAGACCAACAGAAACAATGGAGAGGAAAGAGAAAGGCTGGAAATAAAAAGAGGGTAAAAGGAAGTATTGAGAAGATAAGGAGAGGATGGAATACGATATGAGGGGGAAAGAGAGAAAGGAAGATAAAGAGATGGCGTAGGGTAGAAAAATATAGGACTTGGAAGAAGAAGGAGAGAGGTCGATGATGGAGAAAATAGAGTGAGGAAAGACTGCAAGAAAAATGTGAAAGTGGGCGTGAGAAAACGACTGGAAGGTGGATTAAGAGAGTGACTGAAAAGGACAAAGGAAATGAGAGAAGGAGGGAGATAGGGACAAGAGAGGCACATCTTTAAATGAGGGAGTCTCCGATGTTTAGGTTGTGACGTAGTTAACATTAATGCAGCAGGTATAAAGACAGCAGTGCCCAGAGATGCCAGTGCCAATGCCAATTCGAGAGTGGGAGGATGCCCATTTTCTTTGTTTGTATTAGGACATATTACACGTTTGATATGTCACTGGGTGTATGGGTGTGATTTACTTAAAATGTTCATTTTCTTAAAACAGTCTGAAGCTGAGCAATCCAAGAAAAATGGCCACAGTGTGTCGAGTTTTTCCTCTGATTTCAGACCCTCTATTGGAAGTCTTAAAATTGTCTTCCTGGTTTGGCAGTCATCTATAGCTTAAGACAGTTTTACGATTGCGAGGAAATAGGCTTGATTACACCATCCTCTGTGTTCCCATGTATGTCACTTCCTGTCTAGTTCGTGCCGAGGCAGGATGTTGCTTGTTTCAGCATGTTCGTCTGAACCTAGGGAAGAACTGCATCTCTGGGTTAAGAATGGCTGAGGTGTTCTGGTTAGTGTTTGAATGGACAGAAGCAGGGCTCCTGCCAGCTGGATGGCTGGTGTCTAGAATTCGCGCTACCCTCCTAGGTGGAAGCTAATGGCAGAATTCCTTCCAGTGAGATCAGCTTGGTTGCTGAATGCCTGGCTAGCGAATGTCTGGGCACCGTTTTACAAGCTGTGACTAACGTGCACATTAAATATGTACACATTGCAGGTATGCCAGCTGCATGCATGGGATCAAAAGCAGTAAAAAAAGATTACATAAAGAGTCCCAATTGGTATTTGTAATAACTTGGCACAACTTGGAAAGCAATCCGAATCGTGGCAGGGCCAACGCATCCGTTCATTCTTCTGCCAGAAGCCCTTCAGAGGGCCATGGGGAATGCAGAGGTCCAACTTCCAAGAGTGGTGGTTGAGGCTTTACAATCAATCCTGAGCAACTGGGCCACGTAGCCCTTCCGCACTTGACTCTTAGTGGTAACTATGGACGAGCAGGCAAAGGTTCCCTTGGGGGGGAAGGGAGTGAAGGTACAGATTCATGAAAATGACATTTCTCAAAGTGCACCCAGTATTGTCAGTAAACCACTGTATAGTCAAATACTTGCTTTTACATGAAAAATAAGTATTTTATTTATAAACTCTACACATGCAAAGGACCAACGACATTCATTAGCAAAACACAATCCACTTGAAGTTGGAGCTCTAGCATTTGTAATGCTGTCCCACCTACTTCTTTGCAAACAGCCAGGTTTATTCCACATTCACTGGTGGCTACATCCTGGGAATGCATATTAGTAGGTTCTCTTTGAATGTTTGGAATTAGTCAAAGGTATCTATGGTGACGCAGCACCATCAGTAGGGAGTCTCCTGGGGTCCCACAGGCCCAGTTTAAGATTTACCCGCATCTGCAGCACGGAAGCATTCAGCGTTGCAGCAAGTGCCCTGACTTCAAGCACTCAATTCTGATTGTGCTTGGAGAAGTCGGGCTGCTCGCAGTACACACAACAGTACTCATCAGGTATGGACTCTCTCCTGAGCAGCACTGTTGGCTTTCCAGTGTTTGGAGATGCTCCCAGCCTTAAATACGATTCAGAAAAGGCGGTGGTGATGAACAGAGTGTCTGAATTAAGCAGACCACTCTTACCCAGTCCAAAGATCAGGGCTTGATCCATCACCGTTATTTATCTCACTGCCCCATCCCAGCTCAGAACCTGGCTATATGCAAATTAGTCTGTCCCTGGCCCAGTGCATCATGGGAACAGGGCAGACCAAACTACCAAGCCAATTCTTCACCAGAAAGGAGACAAGCTACCGGGGACCGGTTTCTGGCATTTCAGCCTCTTCGGCCCGGCTTGCTTGAATCCTGATGGAGCAGTGAGAAAGGGACTCATGTCTGAGTATACCCTGCCACACATATAGTGGCCAAAAACGATTCAGAAAAGGGGGTGGTGATGAACAGAGTGTCTGAATTAAGCAGACCACTCTTACCCAGTCCAAAGATCAGGGCTTGATCCATCACCGTTATTTATCTCACTGCCCCATCCCAGCTCAGAACCTGGCTATATGCAAATTAGTCTGTCCCTGGCCCAGTGCATCATGGGAACAGGGCAGACCAAACTACCAAGCCAATTCTTCACCAGAAAGGAGACAAGCTACCGGGGACCGGTTTCTGGCATTTCAGCCTCTTCGGCCCGGCTTGCTTGAATCCTGATGGAGCAGTGAGAAAGGGACTCATGTCTGAGTATACCCTGCCACACATATAGTGGCCAAAAACGATTCAGAAAAGGGGGTGGTGATGAACAGAGTGTCTGAATTAAGCAGACCACTCTTACCCAGTCCAAAGATCAGGGCTTGATCCATCACCGTTATTTATCTCACTGCCCCATCCCAGCTCAGAACCTGGCTATATGCAAATTAGTCTGTCCCTGGCCCAGTGCATCATGGGAACAGGGCAGACCAAACTACCAAGCCAATTCTTCACCAGAAAGGAGACAAGCTACCGGGGACCGGTTTCTGGCATTTCAGCCTCTTCGGCCCGGCTTGCTTGAATCCTGATGGAGCAGTGAGAAAGGGACTCATGTCTGAGTATACCCTGCCACACATATAGTGGCCAAAAACGATTCAGAAAAGGGGGTGGTGATGAACAGAGTGTCTGAATTAAGCAGACCACTCTTACCCAGTCCAAAGATCAGGGCTTGATCCATCACCGTTATTTATCTCACTGCCCCATCCCAGCTCAGAACCTGGCTATATGCAAATTAGTCTGTCCCTGGCCCAGTGCATCATGGGAACAGGGCAGACCAAACTACCAAGCCAATTCTTCACCAGAAAGGAGACAAGCTACCGGGGACCGGTTTCTGGCATTTCAGCCTCTTCGGCCCGGCTTGCTTGAATCCTGATGGAGCACCACCCCTTGTTGTAAATAATTTTGTCCACCCTAAGCGTGGAAGGGTTACTCAGATGTGAGTCCCTTGCTCATTGCACCATCAGGATTCAAGCAAGCCGGGCCGAAGACGGCTGAAATGCCAGAAACCGGTCCCCGGAAGCTTGTTTCCTTCCCAGTGTAAGAATTGGCTTTTGTAGTCTGGCCTGCCCTGTTCCCATGATGCACTGGGCCAGGGACAGACTAATTTGCATACAGCCAGGTTCTGAAACTGGGATGGTGCAATGAGCTAAAAAACGGTGTTGGATCTAGCCCTGATCTCTTGACTGGGTGAGAGTACTCTGCTTAATTCAGAGACTCTGTCCATCACCACCCCTTGTTGTAAATAATTTTGTCCACCCTAAGCGTGGAAGGGTATACTCAGATGTGAGTCCCTTGCTCATTGCACCATCAGGATTCAAGCAAGCCGGGCCGAAGACGGCTGAAATGCCAGAAACCGGTCCCCGGAAGCTTGTTTCCTTCCCAGTGTAAGAATTGGCTTTTGTAGTCTGGTCTGCCCTGTTCCCATGATGCACTGGGCCAGGGACAGACTAATTTGCATACAGCCAGGTTCTGAAACTGGGATGGTGCATTGAGCTAAAAAACGGTGTTGGATCTAGCCCTGATCTCTTGACTGGGTGAGAGTACTCTGCTTAATTCAGAGACTCTGTCCATCACCACCCCTTGTTGTAAATAATTTTGTCCACCCTAAGCGTGGAAGGGTATACTCAGATGTGAGTCCCTTGCTCATTGCACCATCAGGATTCAAGCAAGCCGGGCCGAAGACGGCTGAAATGCCAGAAACCGGTCCCCGGAAGCTTGTTTCCTTCCCAGTGTAAGAATTGGCTTTTGTAGTCTGGTCTGCCCTGTTCCCATGATGCACTGGGCCAGGGACAGACTAATTTGCATACAGCCAGGTTCTGAAACTGGGATGGTGCAATGAGCTAAAAAACGGTGTTGGATCTAGCCCTGATCTCTTGACTGGGTGAGAGTACTCTGCTTAATTCAGAGACTCTGTCCATCACCACCCCTTGTTGTAAATAATCCCAGCCTTAAATAAGCAGCAATAAATCAATCTTTCCCACACTTAATCCAATCATTCAGCTCCTGACTAGCCCAGTGAGGGTGCAACACCGTCTGTGGGGTCAGCTACAGTGCTCCAGGGTCAGTCAGGAGCAGTTTTCTTGCTGTGCAGGCTCAACCCACTGAACGTACCCTCAGTCTTTCCTCAGGCAACAGCCCAATCTTCTTGGCAAAGCCAGTACCCTCAGCCCCTCCCGGCATATGGTTGGCGTTGTCATTCACAAATCAAGCACAGACTCCTCCGCTGAAATCTCTCCACCCCAGCGATTACGAGTTTTAGTGCTCTCACAGCAGTAGCGGTGGCCACCCCTGGCATAAGGGGTCACCGCAATGCGGTGCTGTGGGCTTGGCAAGTCCTGAACAGACCTTAGTACACTGCTCTGTCCACAATGGCTGTCTCCCGGCATACGGGGGTTGCCAAGTCAACACTGCAGAAGGGCAACACCCCAATTGGTAAACAGCTGTTCCCTCACACATCCCTCATGGAGTACTCTCTGTAGGACTCCCCACTGGACCTCACTACCTCCAATGGGCATACTGGTCTTGACAATCAAAAAAGTGCTTATGCTCCAGGCTCCCCGGCAGGTGGTCTTAGTTTCCATTGGTGATGTCCCTTCATCCAGCAGGGAGAATATTAGGCCCTGTATCCCATCTGGACACAGGCAGAAGTCTTGCAGAGCTTCGTCTTCTCACACAGCCCGTCTGGCTTCTTGGCAGAAGATAAATGTGGGAGTCTCATCCTTCCCTTCTTATAGTCCATTTCCAGACATCAAATGTAATTTAGGGTCTGAATCTGTGAAGTTTTATGTTGGAGTTTTGCTTCCTTTGAATTTTACAATTTTATCATTTTCTCTTTCCACTTGAGAGGATGTCTGTCACAGATGGAAAGACGATGAAGCGGATTGTCCCACAACACAGTTCATGGGGGCGACCAGAGTTTACACCTGGATGTCAGCCACAGGCATATGTGACTCAAAAGGTTAATCCGGGGACCTCAGTCCAACACTTTTTCCAACAGCCCATCTTCTTCTTGACATGTGTCTTCCTTGTGGTCTATCACTGAATCTAAGAGCAACCTTTTGAAGTGTAAAGCAGGAGTCCCTTCCCCCCTTCCTCCAGGGTGTGTCCCACCCAGCTCAGTTGAATGTAACAATACACAAATATGTCTGGGGCAATTCCTCTACTTATTATGTCTTCGCCAGGCAGCCCTGGAATTCCTAAAATGGAACCCAGGATCTTCCATGTCATATACCATTGCAGTTACACTTACATTCAGTGTGCATTCACTGCAGAGATACACCTCCAGCACTGTTACCTTGATGCATTGTACCACTACAAATACACATACATTCAGCTCACACATTCAATCTGCACGCCCTGTTCAGTACTGTAGCCTTTCTGTATTGTACCAGGGTGTGCTATTTGCAAACACAAACACAGCTAGCACACACACCCACCATGTGCATGCTGCAAACCATAACGTATTTCCAAAGCACATGTTCACACAAAAAGGAATCTTGGCACTGGATAGCAAATTTGTATTGTTGCCCAACTGAATGGTACTCATTTTATCGACCTCAGAAGGATGAGAGGCTGAATGGACCTGCTGGGGTTTAAACCTGTGACCATGATGTCAAACACAGGCCCCTACAGTGGATCTATTAGTCCACCAAACCACCAGTCGACAACTCTTCACACTTTATGCATTGTACTTCTCACAAGAACACATACACTCAGCACATGCACTTCTTTCTCATGTAATGTATTCCTCACTGTCATACATATACTCAGCATATGGACTGCTTTGCCCTTGTTCTGTACTTTTCCCAGGTACACATGCGTCCAGCATAGAGTCGCTACTCCTGCGCTGTGTAACACTCCGCCTCCACCTGATCTTGATTAAGGGTGAGTTGAGCACACAGCAGCCTAAACTTCGAAATGTGGACGATGGACCAAAAGACACCTGTACAGCACCCGTACTGTTGATCACCAAAATATTAAACCTACAAAGCAATCTTGTGTGCAAATCTCCGAATACGCCCCTTGTCCAGAAAGAGCCTCCCTTCACAGAGGGACCAGTAACAACAAAACAAAATCGGAGCCACACAACAGACACAGACATATAACCAAATTAGAAAACAGACATCAAGGTATCATAAATAGATTGAAAGAATGTCTGTAAATGCAACGCATATTTTCATTTTCTTCTTTATTAATCTTTGTTCTATTCATAAAAACCTTCAGCCAACACGTTTCGTCCTTCTTAATATAGGACTTCTTCTGGGCTGCAAGTTAAAAAATATATATAAGGTATTTGCACATTAAAAAACACCACATGCATAACTGACTACATTAATATGTACAAAAACATGTATATACAAAAAGACAAACCATTTAACACAATACAATACAATACAATATATACATCTGAATATAACCAAGACCAGTGTAAATCATTGGTCTATGAGCACATTTGAGACCATACCCAAACAACACAAAACACAGATGACAGGACATCCCAATCGTATAAAAACAAAGTGCTTGACTCGGATAACGTGCAAAGAGCACTGCATACCCAATAGGATATATAAAGACAATAATTCTGTAAAAGACTCATTGTGACACATTATTGATATAAGAACAAGACTGTCTTGTAGGGTCTAGCATTTAAAATAAATTCATGCTAGAGAACCTATGAGCCAGGATTGCCTATGTTCAAAGCACAATATAAGCCATCCATCCGTGTGAATCCAAAATGCAAGAAAAATAGAAGGAAGAAAAAGGTGCACCACACCCAGAACGACCAAAAGAAAACACGCAAACAAGGACTATATTGTGAGCTAATGGAAATGTACATTTCAAGACACACCAATGTCATTGTAAAGGCCCAGACAAGCTCTCTAAAGTGCACCATTAGTTAAGGGCACATTCCAATATATATGCCATCTACTGGCCTCTGAAAAAGGGAACAAGACAAAAAAATCCATAATATTGTAAAAACAAAAAAAGTATATCCTTTAGAATAATTACATGAAAGTCGAAAACACCATTACCCCATAGGTGCTGCCTAGCTGTTTAACATATAGAAAAATACTCAAAGCAGGAGATGAAGTCATTCAAGAAATCCAATGGACAAATGAAAAAGTGTAGGTCAACCACATGGTGTGATAAGCATGTGTGAGCATTAAGCATGCAGGTGCACTTGCGACTAGCACTTAATGATGGAGAATCTCCACCCAATCATGTGCACCTATAAGAGAATAAATACCTTGTAAGTGATAATTGAAATTGACAAAAAGGAACTCATAAAAGGAGATCAGTTTCTAGATTCTATATAAGATAATCAAGAATTAAGCAAAAAATAATATGGGGCAATTTTAACCTCTCACTATCACACAAGGCCAGTCTGGCTTAATACGAGGGAAACCGTCCGACAACAGCAGACATTGTGTCTGAGAAGGGTCATAAGCATACGAGGGGCACAAAGAATATATTAGGAAGAATAAACAACCAAAACTACAATCAGGCCTGATGGAAACAAAAAGTAAAGTGATGTCTAAAATAGCTACTGTGCATGACAACATGCGGCACCAGGGCCCAACATAACATATCGTTTTTTCAAGGCAGGTTGCAATTACCATCGCGTGAGACAATGCATGGTGCTGTTGCAGCGTATATAGCAAATACTAGAGCATAAATGACAATAGTTACTCCCCTCCTGAGGCGGAAGCCGGGAGGTCTCCTACCTTTACTTTTAACTATTAGTATTTTTAATCGTGTAATTTCGTATTTGCATACTTGATTTAGTTTTTGCATACTTGATTTTACGAAGTGTGTAGAGACTCCCCTGCGCTTCTTGGCGCTTTGTGTCCCTTCTCCCCCCTCCCTTTACCTCCGGACCGGCTCTCGGCTGAGTGTAGACGCCGAGGGCAGGGTCTCCGGTTTCGGCGGCCATATTGGGTTGGGCTGGGCTGGTGACGCGCTCTGGCAGCACTACAAAAACGGACGGTGATGACTCCGCGCAGCGGACGCGTACAGCGGACGCGCCGGACCTGCGCCGGAGTCGTGCCAGAGTCCTGCCCGTCTGCGCTCGTTCGCGCTCGATCGGGCTCAGGGACCAGGCACGTTGATAGGCGTTTGTCTTACTCGGCAAGTGACCTATTGTTATTGGACTCAGGTGGGCATAGTGTAAATTCCACAACTTTGTCCATCTTAACGGAATTTAACATTCTACGTCTTCCTAGTGGTAGGCACACTCTCCAACTATCTCCTTTGAAGCTTGCTAGCCTAAATACTAGGTCACTTCAGAAACATCACCTGGAAATATTCACTCTTTTACAGGATGAGACCATCGACATATTGACCCTTACGGAAACATGGTTAGGTGAAAACTCCTCCACCAACATCATAGCTGCTCTCCCAAGTGGATACGATATGATTTGGCATATTCCTCCGGGTGAGGTACGAGGCGGAGGCGTAGCAATCATTTTTAAAAAACAGCTAACAGTGGCCAAAGTCCTAGCCGAAACAATAAACTCTGTAGACTTACTTGGAGTAAAAATCACCCTGAATAATTCCTGCCTTATCGTTCTTACTGTCTATTGTCCACCACAATGTACTTCAGTGCTCAATGAACTTTTTCCCCCTATTGTATCGGATATATGTACACGATATAAGAACATTTTGGTGACTGGTGATTTTAACGTCCATTGGGACAGGGCAGATAAAGATCTGCCAACTCGTCAGTTACAGACCTCCATGACCGCTTTAGGCTTTGAAAAACTAGTGGAAGCCCCAACTCACATAAAGAGCCACACCCTCGATCTAATCTGGACCTCCATTTCAGAGATGGCCCTCACGAGCATTGTACCATGTATCTGGTCTGACCACCATCTACTCCTGTGTGATGTTCCACAGGATAGTCCTCAGGTCAAATCCCAGTTAAAAACTAAAAAAGTGCGTCAATGGAAAAAAGTTGACTCGGAGACCCTAACCGATGTTCTCTCCAAATATTTACAACAGTCAATGAGTCCACATGACAATTTAGATCCAGACCAAAATTACAACACCATAGTGACGAGTCTTAGACAGTCTATCGACCAGATAGCCCCGGAAAAGATACAGAAAATAAAGGGCGCAGAAAAAGGGGCCCCTTGGTTCACCCCGACTTTGAGGGATCAAAAAAGAAAGCTTCGCCATCTTGAGAGATGCTGGAGGAAGTCAAAAAACAATACAGACCGCGAACTTTATAAAACATCTTTGAAGGCATATAAAAAACTTATTGTATCAACTAAAGGGGATTATTACGAAACCCGCATAAAAATGCAGTCAATGTCCAGAAAGAAACTTTCAAAATTTTAAAAGAACTAAGTAAGAAAGATGAAAGGGTAGATATAGTGATAGATTGTAACACCTTTCAAGGCTACTTCCTTGAGAAAGTGGCAACCATTCTGTCAGACATTAAGAAGGATATCCCTAATATGCCTACTATTTCGCAGGCCCCCCAAACTCCCCCGAACTGCACCATCTCTAGATTTCCAAGCATAGATTCTACAACTTTAAGACAGCTCGCCATTTCGACTAAGTCAGGCTCCCCCGCAGACCCTTGCCCCCCTGAAATCTTTCGGTTGGCGCTCCCCATTCTGGAGGACCAGATCTTAGGCCTCTTAAACAACTCACTAGACACAGGCCTATTACCAGCTAGTTTTAAAGAGGCACGTGTCAAACCCTTGATAAAAAAAACAGGGGCGGACCCGGCCTGCTTGAAAAACTACAGGGCAATATCCCAGCTGCCTTTCCTGTCCAAGATTTTAGAACAGCATGTGTTAAAATCAATGTCATCTTCCCTGGAGTCATATCACCTACTCCAGGAGCGGCAAGCGGGGTTTCGTGCCCATCATAGCACCGAGCTAGTAATGCTCTCGGTGCTGGATGAGCTTAGATGCATGGCTGACAGTAAAAAACCAAGCGCCCTGATACTTTTAGATCTTTCAGCGGCGTTTGATACTGTCAGCCATGACTTGCTCCTGGACAGGCTGGCTGTGTTTGGGATAAAAGACCGGGCCCTCCAATGGCTAAAATCCTTCTTGTTAGGGAGGACTCAGAGGATACAACTAGCAGACCGTGTCTCTGAGATGGGTATTTTGGAGTGTGGAGTCCCGCAAGGGTCCGCACTCTCACCACTCCTGTTCAATCTCTATTTGCAGCCATTGATAGACTCTCTGGCCAACATGGGCTGTAAAGTCTTTAACTATGCCGATGATACTGAGCTGTTGCGGAGTATCGATAACACAACATCGGCTCAGTCCATGGCCCAGAATATACTAAGGTTCACGGTGAGCTGGATGACGACGAATTTGCTAAAAATTAATCCAGATAAAACGGAGGTCCTGGTAGTTTCAACTGCCACCTCACCTTGGAATGACCTGTTTTGGCCCCAAGAGCTTGGACCGACCCCAAAGCCAATAAGCCATGCCCTAGCGTAAAGAGCCTTGGTATTAAGATCGACCAGGAGCTCTCAATGACTAGCCAAGTATCCTCCGTCGTTGGAACCTGCACTAATTTGATTAGGCAGTTGCGAAAGTTAGTCCCCCTACTTTCCCTAAACATGCTCCGAACTATCGTCTCGGCAACAATAGTCTCCAGAATTGACTATGGGAATGCTTTGTATCTAGGTCTGCCAAAAAATCTGATTAACCGCCTGCAGGTCACCTTGAATGATGCAGCACGCTTAATCTTCAGAGTACCCAGACAGACCCACGCTTCCCCACTATAGCACAGGCTACATTGGCTCCCCATAAAGCAAAGGGTGGAATTTAAAAGCCTGTGCATTGCCCATAAGGCAATTTATGGGCAGGCACCTGCCTATATAAAAGAGAGGCTTGAACTTTACAATCCCAAGAGAGTTTTAAGATCTTCCAATTCCCAATTGCTGTCATGCCCACGCTTTAAAATGGCAACCAAAGGCGGGAGATCTTTTTCAATCCAAACCCCACAAATGTGGAATAATCTACCTGAGGCTCTTCGTAAAGAAACCAACCTCCTCATTTTTAGGAAATCTTTGAAGACACTTTTATTCAGAGATGCCTTTGGGTCTCTGTAAGTTAGGCTGATATAATCTGAATTCCTTGCTTACTTATTAATCTTTTGTTGCTGTACTTGTCAGAAGCGCCTAGAGACCTGACGGTGATTTGGCGCTATATAAAATCCAGATAACAATAACAATAACAAAATGCTGCAATGAATGCTACCATCTTACACGGTAGTGCGGAAGCACAGAACAGAGAACTCCATTAGAAAAAAATGACAGGCTTAAATGCGCATGCAGCGTAAAATAAGCACAGCTCAACAACCGGACAGGGTATTCACTGGAATCGCATGCGTCTTAATAGAAAATGTGCTACTGACACGGTAAACCATATTACCCTAAATGCGAAATTATATTTTAAACAATAGGCCTAAAAGTGCTGGGATTCCCAATTTAGCATGGCCTCAGAGAAGTGCAACAAAAGGATTTTATTTATTTATTTATATCATTTATACAGCGCTCTGTAACCCTACGGGCATCCTGGCGCTTAGGTACGTGGCTGAAACTTTGTGGGGACAAGAGCATGAACAGGCTGCTGAGCCGGGAAGAGTTATTTATTGCGGAGGGTATTGGGAGGGTTGTTTGGGAAAAGCCAAGTTTTCACCTTTTTCCGAAAGGTTAAAAGATCGTTAGTTATCCTGATGTCAAAAGGGAGGTTATTCCAAAGGTGGGCTGCAGCAATACTGAAAGCTCGTCCTCCACAGGTGGCTTTCTTGATCCTGGGGATGCTAATGAAATTCATGGATGAGGATCGAAGAGACCGGCTGGGCTCATACCACTTAAATTTGTGCTGGAGTGGTCGGGGGCCTAGCCGGTGAACTGCCCTAAAAACAATACATAGGGATTTGAAGCAAATCCTTTGGTGTATGGGCAGCCAGTGTAGGTCAGCCAGGGCAAGAGTGGTAGAAGATCTACGCTCCCGGGAAAGTGCCAGTTTGGCTGCAGCCGCCTGTACACTCTGGAGTCTGGAGATGAGATAGGCAGGGGATTCCAGCAGAAGGGCGTTGCAGTAGTCCAGGCGGCTCAGGATGGTGCTCCTGACTATGTTGGCTCTGGTCTGTGGGGGCAGGAGGGGTAGCAGTCTTCGAAGTCCTCTTAGTAGGGCGAAACAGCAGCTAACCTGCTTGTTGACGTTAGTCTCTAGGCTTAGTTTGTTGTTAATAGTGACTCCAAGATTTTTTACAGAGCTCACTGGGGTGGGTGAGTCCCCTAGCGACTGAGGCCAGAAGTCTGTCGGAAGACTTTTGGGAATTTTTCCTACTGTGCAATGTAGTATTTCAGTTTTCTCACTGTTAAATTTTAGTGAGTTATGACTGAGCCAGAGAGACATGTCCAGCATACAGGTGTGAAAAGTTTCCATTGAGCTTGCTCTATTTCCGTCCAGCGAGATTATCAGCTGGGTATCGTCTGCATAGTTTGTCACGCTGATGCCATGGCTTTTGATAATCCGCATCAGGGGTTGCATGTAAATATTAAAGAGTATAGGGCTGATAGCAGACCCCTGTGGGACTCCATGCGGGACTTTTGTGAACTCGGATTGGTAGGGAGGGATAGATACTGCCTGCCACCTGTCCGTCAAGTAAGAACGGAACCAGTCGAGCGCGACCCCTCTGACTCCGATGTTCCTTAATCTTTCTATCAGGATGCCGTGGTTCACCGTATCGAACGCGGCGGACAGGTCAAGCAGAATCAGCGTTGCTGATTCTCCCCTGTCCGCCCTCATTCGCAGGTCATCCATAACTGTCAGCAGGGCTGACTCCGTTCCATGAACTGGTCTGAAGCCAAACTGCTCCTCTTCCAGGATGTTGTTGGTTTCGAGGAAGAGGGCTAGAGCTCTACTGACCCATCTTTCAATGATTTTTATAGGATACGGTAATAGGGATATGGGTCGGTAATTCTTGTGGCAGCTTGGGTCCAGGTTGGGTTTTTTTAGTAGCGGGGTGACAATCGCTAGTTTCCAGTCTTTGGGAACGGAGCCTGTATGCAGAGATTGAATACATAGTTGGTGCAGGGCTGGTAGAACGTCGTCCTCGAATTTCTTGGCTATCCTATGGGGAAGAGGGTCTAGGGGAGAGCCTGAGGACGTATGGAGGGCTGTTGTGATAAATTCCTGTTTCGAAGGAGCCATAAAGTTTTCCAGGGTGGCATTTGGGAAGGGGTGTGTGTTAGGATCCGCCTTTCCGTCTTTATTTGTTAGGATGCTGGTGTCATGTAGTGGGGAGATAGGATTACTATTCATTCCCTCTACAATTTTGCTAATTTTATCTTGAAAGAACACTGCAAGGTCGTTGCATAGTTCTTGTGAGGGTTTGATTTGGCTATTAGCACAAGCGGGGTGGGAGAGCTCTTTAATGAGCCTAAAAGTATCCCGGGATTTATTAGAACTTTTAAGGATTACCTCAGCAAAGTAGTTGGATTTGGCTGTGATTATTTCCTTCTTGTATTGTGAGATAGTGAGCCTCCATTGTGCTTTCTCCTGGTCTGAGTAGTTATTCCTCCAGAGCTTCTCCGCCTTTTTGCAGGTGTTTTTTAGTGCTCTAAGTTTCTCAGTGTACCAGGGGGCGGAGGGTTTTCCCCTTTTTGTAATTGTTTTCAGCGGGATGACGGCGTCAAGTGTTTTTGTGGTTTCGTGGAGAAAGGAAAGATAATTTGTGGTGACATCATTTTCTGATTTGAATGAGACTCCAACCTGGTGTAGGTCGAGCTTTCCCTCCTCTTTCCTCTTCAACAGGTTCTTCCAGTCACGACCTATGAAGGATTTGACTTGCGAACTCGTGGCTCCTGTGTGGGACGGGAAATGGGATTTGAACCTGATGAGGTAGTGGTCTGACCAAGCTACTGGGAGGATAGTGTCTAATGTCAGTAGGTCTTCTGCCGCAAAGATAAGATCTAATGTGTTTCCTAGTCTGTGTGTGGAGGTGTTTATCCACTGTTTCAGCCCTAGGATGAGGCAGGATTGAGTAATATTGTGCAGAGCTGCACGTAGTTGGTCATTGTCCCATATGTTGAAATCGCCCAGTATCAGCAGCCTGTTGTGGGAGATTGACAGATTATTTATGACCGTAATTAGTTCCTGCTGTTGTGATGCTTTGAAGTGTCCCGGGGACCTGTAACATACAAGGGCCGTGAGACAGTGTTCAGGAGCATATTTTATGGAAATCCCGAGGATTTCTACACCGGAGATGGTGTCGATGTCCAGGGTAGTGATATTAAGTTGTTCCCTGAAAATAATCCCCAGGCCTCCTCCTCGACCTGAGGGTCTGGGTTTCTGAATAGTCTTAAACCCATCTGGACAAGCAATGCCTAGTTCTGATTCTGTTCCTTCAGCCATCCATGTCTCGGTCAGGAACAGGATATCGAGTTTATTAGTCTCAATCATGAGCTGTATTTCAGTAGCGTGTTTCGGAAGGGAACGGACATTTAACAGTCCGTTGATTAGTTCCCCTTTGGTGCAGCGTTTAGCTCCTACTTGGGCTGAAGGGGAGTGGGTCATGAAGTTATCAGGGCTGGGGTATGGCATCAGGATTGATTTGGAGGGGAGGGGGTTGATGTGAGGGAGTCGAGCTTGGCAATGAGAGCAAGCTTTGTCGCCCTGGTGTACTACGTAAGGGAGTAGGCGTGGGCATTCAGTTTTGTCTGTCTGTGCATTCAGTAGCATGAGTGTTTCCCTGCTATATCTGAGCACATCGTGTGCTGGTGTGCAGCGGGTAGGGGGGGTGCCCTGGGCCCGGCCTCGGCGCGGACGAGCGCAGACGAGCTTGCTTTAAGCACGCCTTCGGCGCGCAATCGTCGCGCCCGCTGCGCTCGTCCGCTGCGCTTCCTGTAAGGGCACATCATACATAGGGATGAGATGGGGAGTAGAGAGGGGCGTGGCTACGGTTGGTGGGCGTGCCGTTCTGTTCCGGCCAATTGTGCCTGAGCAACACAACAAACCCCCGCCCGCGTCAGCGTTTTCTTCGCTGTGCGAGGAGATAGGTGCAGTGAATAACTTTAAAATCGGTATTTAACACACAAGTATTAAAAAGTGCAAAGGGGTCCCTTCTCCCGGCTGTGCCTCAGGAGATTCAGCAACAAAGACGCAGCGCTCGTGTTCAGCGCGCGTTTTGACGAAAAAGGGGCGTGGCTACGGTTGGTGGGCGTGCCGTTCTGTTCCGGCCAATTGTGCCTGAGCAACACAACAAACCCCCGCCCTCGTCAGCGTTTTCTTCGCTGTGCGAGGAGATAGGTGCAGTGAATAACTTTAAAATCGGTATTTAGCACACAAGTATTAAAAAGTGCAAAGGGGTCCCTTCTCCCGGCTGTGCCTCAGGAGATTCAGCAACAAAGACGCAGCGCTCGTGTTCAGCGCGCGTTTTGATGAAAAAGGGGCGTGGCTACGGTTGGTGGGCGTGCCGTTCTGTTCCGGCCAATTGTGCCTGAGCAACACAACAAACCCCCGCCCTCGTCAGCGTTTTCTTCGCTGTGCGAGGAGATAGGTGCAGTGAATAACTTTAAAATCGGTATTTAACACACAAGTATTAAAAAGTGCAAAGGGGTCCCTTCTCCCGGCTGTGCCTCAGGAGATTCAGCAACAAAGACGCAGCGCTCGTGGTCAGCGCGCGTTTTGACGAAAAAGGGGCGTGGCTACGGTTGGTGGGCGTGCCGTTCTGTTCCGGCCAATTGTGCCTAAGCAACACAACAAACCCCCGCCCTCGTCAGCGTTTTCTTCGCTGTGCGAGGAGATAGGTGAAGTGAATAACTTTAAAATCGGTATTTAACACACAAGTATTAAAAAGTGCAAAGGGGTCCCTTCTCCCGGCTGTGCCTCAGGAGATTCAGCAACAAAGACGCAGCGCTCGTGTTCAGCGCGCGTTTTGATGAAAAAGGGGCGTGGCTACGGTTGGTGGGCGTGCCGTTCTGTTCCGGCCAATTGTGCCTGAGCAACACAACAAACCCCCGCCCTCGTCAGCGTTTTCTTCGCTGTGCGAGGAGATAGGTGCAGTGAATAACTTTAAAATCGGTATTTAGCACACAAGTATTAAAAAGTGCAAAGGGGTCCCTTCTCCCGGCTGTGCCTTAGGAGATTCAGCAACAAAGACGCAGCGCTCGTGTTCAGCGCGCGTTTTGACGAAAAAGGGGCGTGGCTACGGTTGGTGGGCGTGCCGTTCTGTTCCGGCCAATTGTGCCTGAGCAACACAACAAACCCCCGCCCTCGTCAGCTTTTTCTTCGCTGTGCGAGGAGATAGGTGCAAAAGCATGGAAAGCCACATGGCGCTGGAGTACCTACTACAATAGAAGTGCGTCTTGGTGAAACAATGTAGAAAAAAGCTGTGAGCAAACGCAGTGCACGACCTGAGTGGGTTTTAATATGTCACCGGGTGGCAGCAATAGATCATATGACAGGATCCAATGAGCAATGAGTCTCTGAAGCCCAGGGAATGATATGGCCGCCATCTTGACAGGGTGTAAATGGCTATATGCAACGAACCAACATAGTTCAAAACAATGCATGGGTGCGAGTCTCCCAAATCGGACCTAGCACCAAGATGTATATACCGAGGGGAAAAAAAAAATATATATATATATATACACACACATACTCAAGCGAGTCAGGGAGACACACCTCTCGAAAGTCACCAGTACAGACGACTGTAGAACTCACTACAGTGTCCTCATACAAAAACACAGCAAGGGGTGACTAAATGCTGTGAAACTCGGCCGCCATCTTAAAATGGTATGGTGAAAAAACTCCACTACACAGCGATATACGTCCTCACCAAACGGGTAATGGTAAATTTAAAAGGATGTAATCGTCTGAAGTGTATAACAATGATGGAATCCAAGATATAAAGATGGAAGTCACATATATTAACCCAAGATGGTGTAGGATGCCCATAGGAACCTCAGTATATCTGTATCAACAGTATAAGAGTTGTCCATGGGGGAAAGTGTCACCACACGATAAATGTGAAACAATCTATTCAGTGGCCTGTCCAAAATGGCCACAGTGAAACAAGTCGAGCACATCAACCGCTCAGTTAATAGCTCTTAAATATAGGTGGGAACCCCACACGACAGTATGTTACAAGTTTACAATATATTTGTCACACCTGAAAGAGTCTATATCCATGAATGAAAACTGTTAATTTCAAGTGTCATGTAGAAACAAGAATTCATAATAGAAGCCACATAACAATTTAACAAACATTATAGATTAACAGAGGATGCAGTTTAAGAGTAGGATAGGGACTCTTACAGTACCGAGATCCTTAGACAACTTTCAAATACTGATCACTACATGAAATTACATACAAATCCCACAAAAGAATTACAGGGGCTCATTAACATAATTACTACTGAAGCCCTAGACACAGGATTCCTCAACAAGAAAGAATTCATGTTTCTCAATGTAAAATCACCCAGAACTCCTGTGATTTATACACTCCTGAAAGTACACAAAAATCTGACCAGTCCACCCGTTAGACCCATTGTCTCTGGCTGCGGCTTTATCCTAGAGCCTCTGGGCCAGTACGTGGATTTTTTCATTAAAGACTTTGTTCCATCTACAGCCTGCTATGTGAGAGATAGTATGGCTATGATCAATTTAATTGAACATCATTCATTCGATGTAGACACCGATCTACTCTGCACAAGGGATGTAGAATCGTTGTACACGAATATCCCCCAGAAGGAAGCACTGCTGGTTATCCAAGGTGTACTCGATTCAAGAACCCGCCCGCATCCAGTGCCAGCCATTTTCATTCTCCAACTTTTGGAATTATGCCTAACACGCTACTTCTTCATGTTCGAAAATCAGTTCTAGCAACAGGTCAGGGAAACTTCTATGGGGCCAGTTTTTGCCCCCAACTTGGCCATACTCTTTATGGACCACCTTGAAATGAACACCATCCTCTCCCCCACCAACCCATCTTTCATTGAAATCATACTCTGGTGAAGATATATTGACGATATATTTCTGATCTGGTACAACAACACAGACACTCTTAGCCAATTCCTACACTGGCTGAACAACAATTGCTCCGGACTTACCTTCACCCTCACGGCTGACAAGTTATCAATAACTTTTTTAGACCTGACTATCTATCACTCAGAAGGTGTTTTGTACACTAAACTTTTCCGTAAACCCACTGAGTGAAACACACTCCTCAGCTATAGTAGTAATCACCAACAAGCTCTTAGGGATTCACTGCCATATTCCCAGTTTCTAAGAATTACACGGAATTGCTCGTCCAAAGAACATTATTTCCAAGAGGCTTCCATCCTCTCCATTAAGCTGACGGATCGTGGTTACCCCAAGAAACTGGTTTGTAACGCACTCAAAAGAGCCTGGTACTGCCCAAGGGTGGTCTTACTAAGTCCCAAAACCAGAGACCAGGTCAACAGATTTGCCTGTGTAACCACTTTCTCCCCCATCTCTAATCCATTACGCAAGTCCATACTCAGACAGTGGCCATTGTTGAATGCAGGGTCCCTAAATATTGAACGTCCTTTATTCGCATTCAAAAAGAGCTCCAACCTGAAAGACCTCCTAGTGAGAGCTGCCCTTCCCAGCCCTGCTCAAGCGTCAACCTTAAATTCCCCATGGGGTCTCACCCCTCTAGTTGGCCATTCCAAGTGTGGTGCATGTAATGTATGCAAATTCAGCATAGAAGGCAAATCTTTTACTGCTAACAATGTGACTGTTAATCTTTGCGCATTTTCCAACTGTAACACATGTAATGTGGTTTATTTGATCCAATGCCCATGCCCTAGAGTGTACATCGGCCAGACCACCCAGAAGGTAAAGACAAGGATTGGCCAACATAGAAGCAGAGTCCGGTGTAAAACACCCAACGCACCACTGGTAGAACACTGCGTACAGTTGGTCACACTGAGGATGACCTTCAATGGACAGTTTTGAGTGTACTGAAACTACCCCCGAGAGGAGGTAACATGTCTCTTTTATTGAACAGAGAAGATATCAAAATGATTATCTGCTTTGACAGTATTAGAAATGGACTGAATTGTGCAGAAGATAGGACTTCTCTGTTATAGGAAAATCCGCAGATTACTTCCTACGCTGCTTGTAGTTCCTCATATGTAAATCCTAATGTTTCACTTTTAAATTCCATCTATGTGAATTCGTTTTTGATCCAATGACTAGTATTTCAATATGTCTTTTTTAGATAATTGATTATGGTTCTTATGGTTCTTATGTCCTTTAATTCCACACCTTTAAAGCCCAATGTTTCCGTTTCCGTTTCTAATCTCATCCACGTGAATTCATATCATACGCGATGACCATTGTTCCCTTTTCTACCTAATTGGTTTTTGGTCCTTTATTGTCTATGAAGTGAATCTACACTTCGTTCTCCTCCAATTCACTCTAGTACTATCACTTTTGGCCGTAATACTCACACAATATGGCCTCCACGACGTCGCCCATCACACACGATCACTATTCCTCGCGGCCCCTGGTAGACTCACCTAATATGGCCGCCATGATCACGTGCACCACGCTCCCCAGTAATTTAACACACAACCACTCCCCTTCTCCAGACGTGGCTGCCCGCGTTATTGCGGAAGCGATCAGGAAGCGATCTCGCAGACCTGCAAGGTAAGGACTGCCATCCACCCGCCGTTTACCCACTTGTATCTTTCGCTCACTCGGTCCTTACATGCCGTTTAAACTTTTTTCAGGCATTGTCCTCCTCGGGTGGGTTCCTATTTACCTCAACCCTCAGTACTTGTACTGACATGTCGGATACCACATCAACCTACTAAGGTAACGGTGATCATTCCCTCCTTCACACGTTCACCTGCATGTAACTATCGTTTACCTGAAGCTTACATGCCTTTTAATTCCTCAGGCAAGTCCTCGTCGATTCGTGTTGCCTCTACCCTCAGTTATTGTACTGACACGCCGGATACCACCTCTACTGACTAAGGTAACGGCGAGCTTCATCCCCCCCTTTTCTGACGTGTTCACGCGCTTGTAGGCTCTGTAATCTTACAGATTCCCACCTTATTCCGCAGGCGCATCCCTTAGCCGATCCTCCCCAATTTTATTTGATCGGAAGTACTGCCTCCACTACGGTTGGCATTTCATCGATGTAAATTATTGGTACGACCTTTCAACCATGGCAGTAACACCGTACCGGATAGCGTGCCCGGCACTCTCCCCCACAATTGCTGAGGCGCGCACGGTCAATTCTCATCGTGCATCAATCTGTCACCTCTCTCACTGGAACCCCCCTGGGAGCCTTGAGCCTTCCCTTTAAGAAGGTTCTAGTGCACCTCACTTATTCCAGTCCTTCACACGAGCACTTATTCTTAACTCGTATCCAGCAATCACCATCGGCCTCATAATACGATGCTTATTCTAAATTTCTCACTGCGGCCCCACTACCCGGCCATCTGCACATTCCTTATCAATTGTCGGACGATACCTCTATTGTGTTACAATCTCTCAAAGTGATCACACCGATTGCATGGCGCTTACACGGTTAGTGCATGGCCCTTGCAAAATTCCGGTTGTTCTTCACTAGCTGTACTTCCTGTTTACTCACACTTTTATGTCTGCCTTTTCTATCCTTTTCTCCACCAGGCAGTTACACATTTCAGGCATGTGAATTACAACTAGTCCCGATGATGATCCCAACATACGCTTTATGGGATCTAAACGCCGTCGACCTTGTGTATAGTTTCACGCAGTTGACCATTGTGTCTTATTTTTTGTGATAACTATTGTGGATAGCTTGTCTATATCTCCATTTTACCTTTAGCTGCCTTCCAACTGTTGCCTGAAAATACCCCTTGTTTGTATTTTACATTGTTCTTGTTTATTTAAACGTTTGTGTAGACATGACACAGGATTGTGCCTCGTCCTAGGTTTTTTTCCATGTAAATTGGATGCAGGATTGTGTCCCACTGTATTGTTTGTCCACATTACGATTACCCAAAATATTCTTCTTGATTGAATAAATGTGTACAGCTGGACACTAATGTTTATAGTGCTTATTGAAGACTATAATTTATCTGAATGCTCTTAAAGTTCTTTTTGTAAGGACCACTGCTGTTCTACAAAAGCAGTTTAAGAGTAGACATAGAAAAATTGGAAAGGGAGATTGAGGCTTCAAGCTTAAAAGATGTAGGGCCAGATGTAGGTCACCAAATACCGGTCGGTAACGGCCGATTTCGGCCGTTACCAACCGGTATTTGATGATTGAGATGGAGGGGGCCTATATTTGACAGAATCGGTAAATTTACCAATTCGGTAAATTTACCGAATCTGTAAAATACAGATTCTGTATATTTACAGAATTGGTAATTCTATATGTAGGTGGCACTGGAAACAGTGCCACAGGCCCCTAAGAATTCGTTATTTACCATGTAATACAATTGCATGGTAAATAACGAATTCCTGTGAACATGCACATCTGTGCATGTACACCTGTGCCATGTGGCACACATACATGCCCTAAGGGCATGTATGTGTGTCACATGGCACATCAGCCTGAATCAGGGGTGCAACAGGGTGTCAAAGTGACACCCTGTCCCCCTTGTCAAATCGGTAATTTTACCGAATCGGTATTTACAGATTCGGTAATTGCCATTGGTTCCTATGGGCCTCAAGGCCCATAGGAATCAATGGCAATTACCGAATCGGTAAATACCGATTCGGTAATTACCGAATTTTAAAGATTCGGTATTTTTTACAGATTTTTTTACCTACATTGGATTTACCGAATCATAAATACCGAATCGGTAAAATTTGGTATTTATGAATCGGTAAATCCAATTTACCTACATCTAGCCCGTAGTCAAGAAATATTATGAGATATATGACAAGGTAATAGAAAATCATCAAATTTACATGAGAGATAAAAAAATTCTAAAAAAGTAAGCGTGATGACAATGACTACAAGGACGGGAGGATCTACACCTTTGCCAGAAGGTACGATAACATCAAACCTACTGGTAAGGGGAAAAGAGCAAGGGAGGAGACTGTAGATTCAATCGAGATAAGCAGTAGCTCCCTTACTTCAATTGACAGCAGTACTTCATGGAAGGAGGGTTCAGATTTAGCCATCACCCAAGGGCCATAGCCATTTTTAGTAGCGATGGAATAACTACACTTAGGCAGCAAGATTACAAAAAGAGATCAAAGACAAAGAGGGGAGGAAAAAGGTGGCAGGAAAAAAGAGAGAAAGAAAGACACAACATTAGGGGTGACAACACGCTCAAAAACAACCTAGAGACATGTGGTGACAAGATGACAACACAAAATGAACTTAGTATTGTTGATCTATCATGTTGTAACCTGTCTTATGATGAATGTAATGTATTACGGAGGGGTCTGGGTTCTCACCCCACTCAATTGGGCATCCAGTAAATTTTCTGATTGACCATTATCAGTTTACACGGCTTCTGAAATTAAAATATTTTTTCAACACACATCCTTCTAAGTGATGCTCCAGTGGTCCACCTGCACACATAGTGACACGCACTGTATCCAATTTGCAAGATCTACAAATGGTAATGTCAATACCAGGGGATGAGGACATCCTACATCCAAATACTTAGAGAATATCTTAGTATCATGGAGGACCTACAGATGAATAGCCGGTTAAAACCCCGGTCAAAATTTACACCAAGTGGCACACATAGAAACATAGACATATTCAGGGAAAAAGTGACTAAGGACATGAACGTATTAATGGATGGTCCGAGAAGGGAGGACAATCATAAACAGAACCTAACACAAAGAGAAAGGATAGCGCTTAAAGATCTCAGTGGGGACAAATCTATTGTCATCAAGGAGGCTGACAAGGGAGGGAATGTGGTTGTTATGAATACTTACGATTACATGAATGAAATCACAAGGCAACTTGGGGACACCAATTGCTATGATCATGTTGTCTCTAATCCTATGGTCTCCCTTGTCACCCACATTACTATCAGACTCCAGGATTGGCGCAAGAGTGGCCTTATTTCTGACGAGGAATACGCTTACCTTGCTGTCAGTGATCCACTCTCCCTATGCATATATGTCCTCTGCAAGATCCATAAAGAGGGTGCGTTCCCTCTGAGACGCTCAATTATAACTGGCATCGACTCACCCACAGAAAGTCTTTCCCAATACGTAGATAGATTCCTACAACCCTTTGTGGTGAACCTTCTGCCATATATACAAGATAGTAGGGACATTCTTCAAAAGTTTGAAGGAATGACATGGTGAGAAGATTTAATGTTTGTCACCATAGATGTTACAGGACTCTACACCAGCATACAGAAGCATTTTGGTATGATGGCGGTGCAATCTTTTTTGAGCACTCGTACAGTGGATCACATGGAGCACAATGAGATGCTTATTAAGATGATTGATATCATCTTGTAAAAAAAAAATACAGGGCACCACCATGGGCTCCAGGTTTGCTCCCTCGTACGCCGGCCTTTTCATGGGCTGGTGGGAGAAGGAGGATGCCTGGTGAAAATTTGCCTCCCCCTTGTTGAACATGATTGTCTTCTGGTGGAGGTATATAGATGATATAATTCTTCTATGGAAAGAAACATTGAGGCAATTGGATGATTTTCATTTATATCTAAATAGCAATCCCTATAATGTGCACCTCACCATCAAGTACAGCCACGCAAGTATGGAATTCTTGGATCTTCTATTCTATGTCGATAACAACACTATACAAAGCACTATGTTTCGCAAACCCACTGCATGTAATAGCACTTTACATGCAACCAGTGCTCATCCTAAGTCTGTCATTAGGAACATACCATTCAGAGAAATGGTATGGGTACGACGAAATTGTAGTTCCGAATTAACATACAGTGAAAACATTCCTGTAACTAAGAACAGATTTAGAAATAGAGGATATAATGATGAAGGAATGAATCAGGAAGGCTGATCAAAGAATCAAAAAGGTAACTAGGGAAAGCACATTAGTGAAAAAATCTAAAAGGAACAACAAAGGAACAACTAATTCACATCTGGCCTTTGTCACACAATATAACAGCAATAGTGACAGATTATATAAAATCTTGAAGAAACACTGGGGATTGCTATGTGAGAATCCTAGTCTGAAAGAACACATTACGCCCATACCCAAGGTTACTTTCCATAGGAGAAAGACTTTAAGGAATCTGCTTTGTCCAAGCTATACAACAAACGTCCCCAATAAAACGTGGCTTCCTTCTGCTCCTAATGGATTTTTCACATGGAAAGGTTGCAGTATTTGTCCTCTTGGAAAAAATAAGATCAAGGATTTTAGGTACAACACAAATAAGGACTATGAGATACGACATTTCACAAATTGCAATAGTAAGTATGTGATATACATATAGGGTTGTGAGTGTGGAAAATATATGTTGAAAGTACCGTCAGGCCACTAAAGCAAAGTAGACAAGAACACGTACGTGCTATTAGGAACAATGATCTAAATTATCCATTGACTGTTCACATGGGGATAACATCATGGGGGTGAATGTAAAATCAGGTTTCACAGTATTGACCATATCCCCCAGAACGCATGGGGTGGCAATCGTGAGTTGACCTTACGGCGTAGAGAGGGTGCTTGAATATGTCATTTTCGATGTATTGAAATAGGACACAATACCGATGAGGAATTGCATTATTATCTATGACTTTCATAAACATTGTTGCATCCTCTGTTAACCTATATATTTTGTTAAATTGTTATGTGGCTTCTATAATGAATTCTTGTTTCTATATGACGCTTGAAATTGACAGTTTTCATTCATGGATATAGACACTTTAAGGTGTGACAAATGTATTGTAAACTTGTAACATACGGTCTTGTGGGGTTCCCACCTATATTTAGGAGCTATTAATGGAGCAGCTGATTTGCTAGACTTGTTTCACTGTGGCCATTTTGGATAGGGCATTGAATATAGTTTCACATTTATCGTTTGGTGACACTTTCCCCCATGGACAACTCTTACATTGTTGATACAGTTGTTATACTGAGGTTCGTATGGGGCATCATACACCATCTTTGGTCAATATTTGCGACTCCCATCTTTATATGTGGGATTCCATTATTCACTTCAGACGATCACACCTTTTTTAATTTACCGTTACCCATTTGGGGAGGATGTATATCGCTGTGTAGTGGAGTTATTTCAGCCAATACAGAAGGGGCCCCCTGCAACGAATACGGGCAGACGTCAGGGGAAAGTAACACAATAGTTAGGAGAGAAGTCCACCCACAAAGATTCAGCAATGGCTCATAAGGAGTCCACTAATTTCCATGTGTAACAAGGAGCTCACCAAAGGGGGCAACAGAGACGTCACTGGGTAAAATAAGTCTCAAGTATGAGTGTACAACATCTTTATTTTCTTTTTTTCATATTCTGTCAATGTACTAGTTGTTCCAAACATCAGACACCATTACATCTCAATAAATAAATAGAAGGTTACATCAATAATTACACATAATAAAACATTGTTTCCCCACATCAAACTCTCAGCAACCACACACTAACTCGTCATTCAATCACGCACATACATCCACACGTGTACCACACTCAATACAGGTTCCTCAACATAATCCCCAGATTAACACAAGAGTGGGATCCAGCGGAGCCTTCATAGCACGCTGCCAGAGATTCCAGATCGATAATACAGGATCCCAGAATCAGGTAACGCCAACGCGCGTTTCGGTGCCAAGCCCAGATCTACGGGCGCACCTTCGTCAGGGCTTTTACGCTGAGGGAGAGGGGAAGACACAGCTCAGGGATGATACACCAGTGACAAATCTGTTATAGAAAAAGACTTAGTTTAGATTAAACAATCTGATATCCGGCTCATTATTTTACACATTTATATTAAAATATACAAAAAATCTACAAAAGAGTCTAAGGCTTTTCATGAGTACTACAGTTTCATATATCGTTAGTGTATTTTTCATTAAAATAGATATACAATTCAGAATTTGACATTTAGCCTCAAGACCACGCCCCATACATGGTGAGCTCCAACCTAGCAGAGCAATTGATAATTTGAAGAATAGAAAGAAACAATTCAAAAAACACACACAGGCATCCCCAGGTGCGAAAACTCACAAACCTCGCGTTCATAACGCTCATACAAGACACCAACACTCTCCAAATGTGTTCTCTAGTGGTTACTTGGCAATCCTCAAAAAGGTTTTATGTCCTATTTCATAGCGACAATTTTCTAGTTTCATTTATTTGTTTTCTCTAGCGGGAATGCGACCATTCTCTAAAGGGGCCGTGCTGCCGGCTACCAACCAGGTAGCACATGATTAGATTTAAAGGATCTTTATTTTACCTGAGCCACTGGTCTACTGATCCAACAAAGGGCACTGTCAATTCGTAACAGGTCCACAAGAATAACTTCGAGCCCACACTAATCCGTTCGGAACCTGTTTTCAAAGAAAACCAGATTTGTAGAGGAACTCTCCACGGGTAATCACCACGAAGCTTACAGCTATTTTGAGTGAGGCTCACTCATAGAGTCACCCCCTGACAGCATTTTAGTCAGACGCTTACGACTTAAGGAGGTTTATTCCTCTATGTTTTTCGAAGGGTTTTTTTCTTCACAAGGATGGCGATTTCGAACTTCAAGAGATCCCGTGCATGTATATCTAGACACAAGATATAATAAATCGAAGAATATCGCATAATGATTCCTCGTTCGTCATAAAGAAGGCTTTTTATTAAAACAATGTGACTTTACAAATTAATAAAAGTCAGGATCGGCTGAGAGTGGACCTACTTCTAGATGTTACTTTACGGTGGTAGGATGCTAGAAAAAAAAAACTAAATCAGTTGCTGGTATTTCTAGAGACTTCTAGGCAAAATGCTCAATAGAATTCCTAAATTGCACATACCGTGAGATGCACAACAAAGATCACATATTCAGGCCCACGATCGAGAGAGTTCCTATGACTTTTACGCAAACAGCTGTAGGAACTTCATTTTCTGCAGAGGATACAAAAACGAATACACGGGATAGATAAAAATCATGCGACACAGCAATTTTTCCGACGGTTAATACAGGGCACAGATATTATAATCACATGACCTCCATTTCCGGATAGCTCACTCACGAGATACACAGACTGGTTTCTATCCTAAACAGGGTAATACCTCTCCACACGCCGAGAGGTTCAATATTACTGCAATAGCCCAACAAAGGTCTGCGGGTTGCATCAATGGTTATTCGATTAGTAACTCCACCAAAAAATTGGCGTGCCTATCTCACCTGAAGCATATAGCGGAAGATACGACTTTCTTCGCGTCAGGTCCTCACAAACGGTCGGCGGGTTTCAGGCAACCTGATTTCGCATTTTCCCGTTGCTTAAGAACAAGCTATAGGCCCGCCTCTTATTTCAAACTACGAACACCTGGCGTCCTCTCAGTGTTCCATACAGATCGCGATAAGATCTGACATGGATCAGACCGCAAGTGTTGCCTATATCACGCACCCTCGAAAGGTAAACAACAGCGGACAGCTCACAGGATATATGGCAGGGCAAAGTATATCAATTCCTCGATAGAGTAGAGGCAGCGCCGCCCTCCAGAGACTCGCACGCCGCAGTGGGAATCGGACAATCAGACCCACGAAACTCATCCCAGGGTTCAAAACGGGTCCCACAGTCAGAAGACTCCAATCAAACAGACCAACCACATAATAACACAGCAGGTATTTTGTCAAGCTATCTGGTTTTCACTAAATTAAACAAAAGGAGAATCAGTGCAGAGTTGTCAATCTCCATAAGGGCAGGCAGATGGTTAACGCCGCACAAAGGAATGGTACATAGATATATTTAAATGGGTCAACCAAAAAAGCGGACAGAAATGGTCAATTTATAAGAAGGCATTTTCCCATGGGCACCCGATTTACAGAATGGCATTTTCCCATGGGCACCAATCGTTCAAGCCAGATTTGACTGCATCCAAGAGTAAGATCCCAAAAACTTCTCTTTTCTTCCTTATTGCCGTCACATCCTTCCCTGGAATGGTGCGGATCTTTTCAAGTACAGACCATTTGAGATCAGATTCACGATGGTTGGCAGTGCTCCAGTGGGCTACGAGCGGGCCCCACTCCTAAGATTTCGAATACTGGACTTGTGTTCACCAATCCTGGTTCTACACTCCTGTCCAGTTTCCCCCACATAGGGGAGCCCACAGGGGCACATGATGACATACACAATGTTAGAAGTCCGGCAGTTACTTATATCATTCAATTTGATAGTTTGATTGTCAATCTGCAACGTGCTACCCGTCAGGGCTTGCGGGCACGCGTGACAATTCCCACAACAGTGGTTCCCAACCACAGGTGGGAGACCAAACACTCCAGTTTGCTTAGATACCAACGTGGTACCTACAGTTCCTCTAACCAGGTGGTTGCGCAGATTTTGATTGCGCCGGAAGGCAAAGATGGTTTTGGGTATCTGTCTTTCAACATCATTGACATTGAGGATATGCCACAATTAGTTGATTACCTGTCGGATTTTATTATTCATTACTGAGTGTTTAGTAATGCATACAAGGCAGTCAGAGTTGGCACTTTCACGTTCAATGAACATGCTATCCCTGTTGAAATATCTCGCTCTCTTGAACGATTCTTTGATGAGGCGGCGTGGGTATCCCCTCCTTGACAGTTTCTCTTTTAGAATGTCCGATTGAACGAGAAAATCGCCCAACAATGAGCAATTTCTCCTTAGTCGAAGGAATTGACTAAAGGGAATAGAGTCACGCTGGCTGCGAGGATGGAAGCTTCCATACTCCAGGAGTGTATTCCTCGCAGTAGGTTTAGTGTAGAGGGAGACATAAAGAGATCCCTCCGCATGTCTCACCCATACATCAAGAAACTCTACTTGTGAGGGGAGGAGCTTGGCGGGCATCCGTGATGGCCGCGTGAGCACAGCGCTCTCCGGACCCCCGCCACTCCCGGCGTGATATCCTGAACATATCCTGATTCTTCATGAGGATTTTTGTAGAGGACCCTGGGCTGATCTTCCTGTTGTTTTTGGATTTTGAATTGGACCAGGTGCACCGAAGACACGTCGACTTGAACTTTCGGGGCCCGCCCTGGTGGTGCGCCCGGGTCTTGGTGAGGCACTGTTGCCGTGTCTGAGTTGAACAACAGCGGCAGGGGGATTCGACTTGTGGGTCCCCCTCTTAAGTTTCGGTTTCGATTCTGCCTCAGGCTACGATTTCTGGCAGAGGAGTCTGGCCCTTGTCGGGTCCAGCGACTCGAGACTGCTGTTGCGCCTTTGGCTTGCTTAGCGTCCTTCCCGACTGGTTCACACCTAGTGGTGCCCTAGCTGCTGCTTTTTGGCTCCAACGCCTTGTTCTCCTGTGGCCATTTTCACCGGGTCGAGTGAGTCCCCCGGGACGCGGTCTCCAACATGGCGGGCAGAGGGGACCGAGAGACGCGGAAGACCAAGACGCCCCTTCGCGGGGGCCCGGTCCAGTCTAACGTCATGGACCGGTACACACATTCGAAGGGGTCCCCTGGAGCTGCCTTGCCTGGCCCGAGTGCAGTTGACCAAACTTTAGAGGCGTCGACGGAGCCGTCCTTGCAGGACATCATGGGCGCCATTTCTGGCATGAAGGAAACCATTGGCCAGCAGTATGAAGCTTTGGCCCACAAAATCGACACTGTGGCCATTGATGTGAACTTGATACGGGCCGACCTATCTAAAACCAATGAGAAGGTGAAGTCATTGGATCTCAAGTCATCCAGCCGCACGGCCGACGTCTCGGAGATACAGACGGAGATTGGCAATCTCCGGAGGGTGAACGATTTCATGACCCGGCGCTTGGAGGACTTTGAAAACAGAGCACGTCGTTGTAACGTGCGTGTGGTTGGCGTTCCGGAAAATCCGGACCCGCATTCTGTCGATCTCCTGGTCGAGGACCTGATACAGAACTACCTTTCTCCATCTGGGTTGAGTAAATTCTTCGCTGTGGAACGTGCCCATCGTGTTCCGGGTGGCCAGGGCAAGCCGGGCGCCCCGCCGAGGCCTATTGTTGCGAAACTCTTTCATTATAGGGACCGAGATGCTATCCTGCAGGCTTCGCGAGTGAAGGGCCCGGTGGCCTTTGAGAATGCCACGGTGAACTTCTACCCGGACTTCTCACAACTGGTGCAGAAACAGCGTATGGGCTTCCGTGGAGTCAAGAAGCGTCTCCGGGACTTGGGACTGCGCTACGCTATGCTTTTTCCAACCAGGCTGCGAATTGAGTACAATGAACGGACCCTTTTCTTTGATCGACCTGATTCCGTGAATGACTGGCTGGACTCTCTGCCGGATCGGCCTACTAGGTCTGAGCCCACCGAACACCTGGGTGGTGCCGAGGGTGGTGTAGAGAGCTGAGCCTATTGTCTATGCCCCTGTCTCCGTACCACGTGAATTCTTCCGAGATTTCATGCCTAAGTGCCTCTAATTTCTGTGTATCCTCCTCTTTCTTTATCTTTGTCGGGGTGGCGGGTGGGACAGGGCCTTTCCTCCTCCGGGGTCTTTTTGTAGAACGGGGGTTTCTGGGCGACAGGCACACTGCATGTTGGGGTGGCTTTTTAGCTTCTTGCAGGGGTGCAGGGCGGGGGGTGTTTTCTTGGACGTTGGGGGGTGGGTTGATGGGATGTTTGAAGTTTGTGTTTTGTTTTTTCAAGGCGACTCTATCTTGTTAATGGAATTTTCAATGTCATGCTCATTGGGGGATGGTTCCTGCATCACTTTGTGGGATGGGGGGGTAGCGGGTTGAGGTTTATTTCGTGGAATGTCAATGGTCTGGGGGATCGTATAAAACGGGGTGTGGTGTTGCGATGTCTGCAACGTCTGTCTCCCGATATTGTCTTTCTGCAGGAGACTCATCTAGTGGGCAATACTTGTCGTGCAATGAACAGGTGGGGCTATTGCCTTGTCGCACATTCGGGGTTTACCACGGGTTCCAGGGGGGTGGGCATCCTTGTCCGGGCTTCCCTTCCCCTTGTGATTGATGATGTGATCCTTGATGATCGAGGGCGTTATGCTGTCCTCGTGGGACGCTATGAGGGCCGGACCCTTTCCCTGTTTTCCGTTTATGTGCCCCCCGGTCTGCAGACCTCTACCTTCTCCGATTTGGGCCGAGTGTTGTTGGGCCTCCCAGATAGTATTCTTTTCATGGCCGGTGACTTTAACTCTGTGTTCTCCGGTCTACATGATCGTTACCCCCCTAGGGACACTCCTTCGGCCCAACAATGGCTGGGTGGGTTTTTGGATACTTTTGGTTTGGTGGATTGCTGGAGACTTATGCACCCTACTCAGCTTCAATATACTTTCCATTCTGGGGCCCATGGGAGTCTGTCTAGACTGGATTACTTCCTAATGCCTGCGGCGCAGTCGTCGGCTGTTCGGGAGATTAGACACCTCCCCCGGGGCATCTCCGACCATTCTCCGCTCTGGCTTTGCTTTGATGTGGGGGTGGAGGCGGCAGGCCGGGTGGCTCCTATCAATCCATGGTACCTAACCTCCCCTGAGACCCGTGGTCTCTTGATTAAGTCTCTGGACAATTATTTTCTAGACAACGAGGGGTCCGTCTCCTCTGCGGTGTCCCTATGGGAGGCTTTTAAGACAGTGATCCGTGGGCAGGCCCTTTCCCTTATTGCTGAAACCAAAAAGGCGAGGAATCGCGAGGTGGTGGAACTTGAGAGGGAAATTGTTGAGATGGAGGCTGACCTGGAATTGATTGTTACTCCTGATAAACTCCACGCCCTGGGTCTGAAGCAGTTTGCCTACAGATCTCTGGTTACAGACGCGGCTAAAACGATGTTTCGGGAGCAACAGGGTCGTTTGTATGATGTGGGGGACAAAGCGGGTAAATTGCTTGCGTGGTTGGACAAGAAGGAGAGGGCGAATCGTGTGGTACCGGTGATTCAGACTTTGAATGGTGTGAGAGTGACAGACCCGGTTGAAATAGTGGAATGTTTTGCGGACTATTTTCGTGCGGTTTATTCCCCTGTGTCTGAACGGGATGTGGATGACTCTCGCCTCTTGTTGCGTGATATAGCTCTGCCCTGCATCTCCGATTTGGAGCGGGTCTCTATGGAGTCTCCTTTCTCTACGGACGAAATAGCGACTGCCATTCGCTCACTCCGTTCGGGCAAGGCTTTGGGCCCGAATGGATTGCCGATTGAGTTGTACAAACTGCGTCCTGATAGGGTAGCGCCCTATCTTCGTACCATGTTTTTGGAGTCCCGGGAGCGGGGTATTCTCCCTTATGACCAGCGCCTGGCTACGATCGTTGTTATTCCTAAAGAGGGTAAGCCCCGAGACCTTTGTTCGTCATATAGGCCCATTTCCCTGTTGAATGTTGAGCCCAAGGTTCTTGCTAAGCTCTTGGCTACTCGCCTCCTGACGGTTATTAGTGACTTGATTCATCCGGACCAATCCGGATTTATCCCGCATCGTAACACGGCTCTTAATCTGCGTCGTCTCCATGGAGCCATTGCGAGGGCGGGGCTTCTGACGGAGCCGGCCATTTTGGCTTCGCTGGATGCCTCGATGGCCTTTGATACGATAGAGTGGCCCTATCTTTGGGCGGCTCTTGAGAAATTTGGTTTTGGCCCGGGGTTTATTGGTTGGGTGAAGCGGCTATACGCCGAACCCTTGGCGCAGGTTGTGGTTAACGGTCGAGTTTCTGTTCCCTTTTGCCTTGGTAGGGGGACCAGACAGGGGTGCCCCTTGTCTCCGCTACTTTTTGCTCTCGCGTTGGAGCCATTGGCTGCGTGGCTGCGATGGGAACCTTCACTCAAGGGGATCAGTTGGTCATCAGATTTTGAGGACCGCGTCTCGCTTTACGCGGATGACATTCTTCTTTACCTTACTTCCCCGCGCAAATCTTTAAATGTCTTATTTGACGTTCTCACCTCGTTTGGTACTAATTCTGGTCTGGTTATTAATTGGGCTAAGTCCTGTGTGTATGTTCTCTCGGGTGTTCTGCCCCCGTTGCCGGATAGATTTCCTATCCAGGTTGTTCAGTCTGGCTTCAAATATCTGGGGATCTTTATTACGCTGGACTCATCGCTCCGGTTTGAACGTAATCTCCTCCCCCTGCTTCTTAGACTGAGACTGGATGTGGCTCGCTGGCGTAAATTACCCCTGTCTCCGCTGGGCAGAGCTGCCCTTTTCAAAATGATGTCCTTGCCGCGCTTCCTGTATGCACTTCAGAATTCCTACAATGACATCCCCGCTACCTATTTCCGAGAGGTCGAGAGTCTCCAAAGGCAACTGATTTGGGACGGGCGTCCACGTATCGCCCTTGCGAAACTCACCATCCCTTGGTATGACGGGGGCATAGCGCTCCCTGATATCAAGAGATATTATTGGGCTACCCACCTGTCTGCCATTAACCACTCAATGTATTCCCCGGGTCGGGACCCGGCCTTTGAAATGGATAGACTCCAGCTGACGGGAGGGGATTTTAATAGAGAGCTTTATTCCAAGTCGGCTGGGCGACATCTTACGGGTCCGTCCAGGATTGCGATCAGTGTGTGGCGCGCCGCGAATGTGAGTCTGGGATGGGAGAATCGACTGACACTGGCGACTCCGCTTTATGCCTCCGAGCGTCTGGGCTGTCTTTGGACTACGAAGGGCTTTGACCGCTGGGATATGATAGGAATATGTAGAGTGGGTGACGTCTGTGTGAATGGAAAGGTGAAGTCCTTTGAGGCCCTTCGGACCGAATATGACTTGAGTGATAAGGAATTTTTTCGATATTTGCAAGTCCGACATGCCCTGGCCTCTGTTCTGACTCCTGGTGCGGCCCTCCCCGAGTCCTCCCCTCTCGAGGATCGCATCCTGGACAGCCACCTCCCCGATAGCACTATCTCCCTGATTTACAAGAAGCTGATTAATAATCGCGCTGACTTGCTTGTCCGACTTAGGGAGGTTTGGGTCGGCGACGGGCTGGAATTGGATGACGAGGATTGGCAATCTGCACTATCTTCTCCGAAAGAGGTCGCCATCCCTGCCCGTCTCCGTCTGGTTCAGCTTAAGATCCTCCACCGGGTGTATGTTACTGGTCCTCGTCTGGTTGTGATGGGTTTTTCCCCGGACGGTCTATGCAAACGTGGATGTGGGATGAGTGCTACATTTCTTCATATTATTTGGGAGTGCCCGAGGGTGGCGGCCTACTGGACTGAGGTGCTTGCGGTGATGACTGTTGTGACTGGAATTGCCCTAGCGCCTGAGGCCCGACGATGCCTGTTGAATGTGTGGGAACCTACCGACTATTCTGTGGCCCAGACCAGATGGGCGACCCTGGGATACATGGTTGCGAAGCGGGACATTGCGCAACTCTGGGGCGCTTCCAGACCTCCCGCCGTCTCTGTATGGGAGGAAAACATGGACTGGTCCATGTTCTGCGAAAAGACCGTCTATGCAGCCGGGGCAGACCCAGGGCGTGGACGAAGATCTGGGGTCAGTGGAACGATTATCGTGGGAATATTTGTGCTCCTCCGTTGGGTGACGCACCCGATGTTACCTTATCTCCCTAGGCTGGCGTTCCAGAAATTTCTTATGCTGTCCTATGATTTGCCTGTCCTCCTCGCTGTCGTCCCCCCCGCCCTGCCTAGTCCTATCGATTGTGATTTCGTGTTCCTGATTTGTGGGTTTCCCCTCCGCCTCCTGGGCTGACTCTGATTAGTATGCATTCGCCTTTTTTGTTGTTTGTTGTTTTTTGGTGTGTATGTAACGGAAAACTGCCGTATCCTGTTTTATATTTTGGGTGACATTTGGTGTCTGATTCGTGTCTGACCACGAGAGTGGCCGTATACTTTTTACATTGTGCTTTGATTTTAGCGGCCAGCCCGTGTGGTTGTAGGCCCATCCTTGTAACCCTTATTTTGTTGCTCAATAAAAGTCTTTAACCAAAAAAAAAAAAAAAAAAAAAAGAAACTCTACTTGTAAGCCATTGGCATTAGCTGTAAAGCGCAAATTAGGATCAGCAGCATTGATCCATGCCACAAATTCATCTAACGAAGCCTGGTCGCCGCTCCAGATGAAGAAAATATCATCAATGTAGCGCGACCAGGCTCGGATGTTCTCAGAGAAGGGAGCCATCTCATTGTGGATATTGATGGCTTCAAAGTGGCCCATATATAGGCAAGCTACACTGGGGGCACACGAGGCTCCCATGCAGACTCCCTTGACTTGATGAAAGAACTGTCCATTGAACTCGAAATAATTTTCACGAAGAACAATTTCGAGGAAGCTAATGATTGTTTCAGCATTGGGTAGATTGGCTGCACCAGTGACAAACTCCTCCACAACAGCCAGAGCTCCCTCCTGAGGTATGTTGGAATATAGGGATTCAAGGTCCATAGTCACTAGCAGCTCAGTATTCTGATCAAAGGGAAGGTTTTCAATTTTGGAAATAAAATGGCCAGTGTCCCTAACGAAGGACCGCAATTCACTAACTAGAGGTTTGAGAAATTTGTCAATATACTTAGATAACGGTTCAGTGGCAGCCCCAATTGTGGAGACAATGGGGCGCATAGGCGGATCCTCACAGTTCTTATGGACTTTAGGCAGTCCATAAATAATGGGCATTCTAGTGTAAGATGGAGTAAGAAATTCAGCTTCTTTCGTGCATATATGTCCCACATCAGCGGCCCTGGTGACCACATTGAGAATCCGTTTTTTCAAGGCTTCCTCAGGGTTCCTGAGGATCCGACGATAGTGGGTATCAGAGGCAAGAAGGAAGTTCATTTTATCAATGTAAGTGGAGGTCTTAAATACCACAATCCGCCTTTGTCGCAAGGCTTGATGGTCAGTTCAGGACATTTGCCAAGTTTACTCAGGGCCAGATTCTCATCACCAGTAAGATTACTGGTGGAGTTGGGGACAAATTTCAACAGTTTGTTCAGTTTATTGGTAACAGCTTTCTCAAACACCCCTACCTCAGTTCCTATGGCATCGAGACTAGGGGTGAAATTGGAGGGGGGATTAAGACCAGAGGCATTCTCAACCTCATCAGAGGCAGGTTGGGAAAGAAAAAACTTCTTTAACCGGATCTTTCTGAAAAAAGTATGAACATCTTTCATTAGTTCAAATCTGTTGAATTTAGTGGTAGGTACAAAGGATAGACCATGGGACAAAAGGGCCATCGACTCAGCAGGGATCTCAGTTCCTGATAAGTTGAATACTGGGATGTTGCTCACCTTCTCCAGTATTGGGTATTTCTGGTCTGAATGTATCTCTGAGGACGGCCCTGGCCTTGATTGAAATGTGGCACTTGAGGTGTCCGATTTCTGGGTCTGTGATTGCCCCCTCGATTGGATAAAAAATGATCTTGGCCATTGGGTCTTTCAAAGTGATCTTGACGTTGTTGGAAGCCACTGTTATAGTGGGAGTCTTGGTTGGGGCCACTTTCCCCATCCGAGTCGGTGGTGTCGGAGAAAGTCTGCACTCGCCTATTATTACCTCTAGGGTTGGACTGATACCCGCTCCCGTTGTCAGAGTTAGCATTGAATTCAGGATTTAAATAAGGATAGGCCTTTTCTTGGGAGAATAGACGCACATCCTTTCTAAATTTCTTCATCTTCCTTTTCAGGAGATACTCTGCAAAGGAGTCAATTTCTAGGCCAATCTCTTCAAGTTTCTTCTTACCTAAATCCACCGAGTTATCTTTTTTGAGTTTCTCCTCAAGCTCCTCAATTTCTTTTGCTAAAGCAGCCAGGACCTCACGCCTCGTCTCCACAATGAGCATCATGTAATCGCGCGAGCACCTATTAGAGATCAGGGTCCATTTCTCAATAAAGTGACGAAGCTCAACAAATAATCCGGGGATGTTTCTAACCCTAAGGCCAATAGGGATAGTTCCGGCCTTCAAGTAATCTAGCATAAACTTGGCGTGTGCCTCCGTACAGAGAGATTTCTTTTTAAGATTGAGCAGTTTGTTCCACTCACCTTCTAACCCTTTCGAGAGGGTAAAGTGACTGCCAGTTCCATCAGTGGCGCCAATCATTCGCGCAAAATCATCGTCAGAGAATCCGAAAGTTTTGATGCTTTCCATTCTCTGGGTAGATTAGTGTAAGGCGCTACAGAAAAAAGAGGAAAAACTCACCTCTCTCTTTCAGTTAGCCACAAAGATCATTCAGAACGACAATACTACACACCACATCATTCATACATAACAGTCAATTCAAGTATCTGGGGTTCCAAATTGCACCACACACAAAAACACCCCACAGCACAGGGCTGGGTAAATAGGCCAATACAGAAGGGGCCCCCTGCAACGAATACGGGCAGACGTCAGGGGAAAGTAACACAATAGTTAGGAGAGAAGTCCACCCACAAAGATTCAGCAATGGCTCATAAGGAGTCCACTAATTTCCATGTGCAACAAAGAGCTCACCAAAGGGGGCAACAGAGACGTCACTGGGTAAAATAAGTCTCAAGTATGAGTGTACAACATCTTTATTTTCTTTTTTTCATATTCTGTCAATGTACTAGTTGTTCCAAACATCAGACACCATTACATCTCAATAAATTAAAAGAAGGTTACATCAATAATTACACATAATAAAACATTGTTTCCCCACATCAAACTCTCAGCAACCATACACTAACTCGTCATTCAATCACGCACATACATCCACACATGGACCACACTCAATACAGGTTCCTCAACATAATCCCCAGATTAACACAAGAGTGGGATCCAGCGGAGCCTTCATAGCACACTGCCAGAGATTCCAGATCGATAATACAGGATCCCAGAATCAGGTAACGCCAACGCGCGTTTCGGTGCCAAGCCCAGATCTACGGGCGCACCTTCGTCAGGGCTTTTACGCTGAGGGAGAGGGGAAGACACAGCTCAGGGATGATACACCAGTGACAAATCTGTTATAGAAAAAGACTTAGTTTAGATTAAACAATCTGATATCCGGCTCATTAATTTACACATTTATATTAAAATATACAAAAAATCTACAAAAGAGTCTAAGGCTTTTCATGAGTACTACAGTTTCATATATCGTTAGTGTATTTTTCATTAAAATAGATATACAATTCAGAATTTGACATTTAGCCTCAAGACCACGCCCCATACATGGTGAGCTCCAACCTAGCAGAGCAATTGATAATTTGAAGAATAGAAAGAAACAATTCAAAAAACACACACAGGAATCCCCAGGTGCGAAAACTCACAAACCTCGCGTTCATAACGCTCATACAAGACACCAACACTCTCCAAATGTGTTCTCTAGTGGTTACTTGGCAATCCTCAAAGAGGTTTTATGTCCTAATTCATAGCGACAATTTTCTAGTTTCATTTATTTGTTTTCTCTAGCGGGAATGCGACCATTCTCTAAAGGGGCCGTGCTGCCGGCTACCAACCAGGTAGCACATGATTAGATTTAAAGGATCTTTATTTTACCTGAGCCACTGGTCTACTAATCCAACAAAGGGCACTGTCAATTCGTAACAGGTCCACAAGAGTAACTTCGAGCCCACACTAATCCGTTCGGAACCTGTTTTCAAAGAAAACCAGATTTGTAGAGGAACTCTCCACGGGTAATCACCACGAAGCTTATAGCTATTTCGAGTGAGGCTCACTCATAGAATCACCCCCTGACAGCATTTTAGTCAGACGCTTACGAGTTAAAGAGGTTTATTCCTCCATGTTTTTCGAAGGGTTTTTTTCTTCACAAGGATGGCGATTTCGAACTTCAAGAGATCCCGTGCATGTATATCTAGACACAAGATATAATAAATCAAAGAATATCGCATAATGATTCCTCGTTCGTCATAAAGAAGGCTTTTTATTAAAACAATGTGACTTTACCAATTAATAAAAGTCAGGATCGGCTGAGAGTGGACCTACTTCTAGATGTTACTTTACGGTGGTAGGATGCTAGAAAAAAAACAAAATCAGTTGCTGGTATTTCTAGAGACTTCTAGGCAAAATGCTCAATAGAATTCCCAAATTGCACATACCGTGAGATGCACAACAAAGATCACATATTCAGGCCCACGATCGAGAGAGTTCCTATGACTTTTACGCAAACAGCTGTAGGAACTTCATTTTCTGCAGAGGATACAAAAACGAATACACGGGATAGATAAAAATCATGCGACACAGCAATTTTTCCGACGGTTAATACAGGGCACAGATATTATAATCACATGACCTCCATTTCCGGATAGCTCACTCACGAGATACACAGACTGGTTTCAATCCTAAACAGGGTAATACCTCTCCACACGCCGAGAGGTTCAATATTACTGCAATAGCCCAACAAAGGTCTGCTGGTTGCATCAATGGTTATTCGATTAGTAACTCCACCAAAAAATTGGCGTGCCTATCTCACCTGAAGCATATAGCGGAAGATACGACTTTCCTCGCGTCAGGTCCTCACAAACGGTCGGCGGGTTTCAGGCAACCTGATTTCGCATTTTCCCGTTGCTTAAGAACAAGCTATAGGCCCGCCTCTTATTTCAAACTACGAACACCTGGAGTCCGCTCAGTGTTCCATACGATCGCGATAAGATCCGACATGGATCAGACCGCAAGTGTTGCCTATATCGCGCACCCTCGAAAGGTAAACAACAGCGGACAGCTCACAGGATATATGGCAGGGCAAAGTATATCAATTCCTCGATAGAGTAGAGGCAGCGCCGCCCTCCAGAGACTCGCACGCCGCAGAGGGAATCGGACAATCAGACCCACAAAACTCGTCCCAGGGTTCAAAACGGGCCCCACAGTCAGAAGACTCCAATCAAACAGTCCAACCACATAATAACACGGCAGGTATTTTGTCAAGCTATCTGGTTTTCACTAAATTAAACAAAAGGAGAATCAGTACAGAGTTTTCAATCTCCATAAGGGCAGGCAGATGGTTAACGCCGCACAAAGGAATGGTACATAGATATATTTAAATGGGTCAACCAAAAAAGCGGACAGAAATGGTCAATTTATAAGAAGGCATTTTCCCATGGGCACCCGATTTACAGAATGGCATTTTCCCATGGGCACCAATCGTTCAAGCAAGATTTGACTGCATCCAAGAGGAAGATCCCAAAAACTTCTCTTTTCTTCCTTATTGCCGTCACATCCTTCCCTGGAATGGTGCGGATCTTTTCAAGTACAGACCGTTTGAGATCAGATTCACGATGGTTGGCAGTGCTCCAGTGGGCTACGAGCGGGGCCCCACTCCTAAGATTTCGAATACTGGACTTGTGTTCACCAATCCTGGTTCTACACTCCCGTCCAGTTTCCCCCACATAGGGGAGCCCACAGGGGCACATGATGACATACACAATGTTAGAAGTCCGGCAGTTACTTATATCATTCAATTTGATAGTTCGATTGCCAATCTGCAACGTGCTACCCGTCAGGGCTTGCGGGCAAGCGTGACAATTCCCACAACAGTGGTTCCCAACCACAGGTGGGAGACCAAACACTCCAGTTTGCTTAGATACCAACGTGGTACCTACAGTTCCTCTAACCAGGTGGTTGCGCAGATTTTTATTGCGCCGGAAGGCAAAGATGGTTTTGGGTATCTGTCTTTCAACATCATTGACATTGAGGATATGCCACAATTAGTTGATTACCTGTCGGATTTTATTATTCATTACTGAGTGTTTAGTAATGCATACAAGGCAGTCAGAGTTGGCACTTTCACGTTCAATGAACATGCTATCCCTGTTGAAATATCTCGCTCTCTTGAACGATTCTTTGATGAGGCGGCGTGGGTATCCCCTCCTTGACAGTTTCTCTTTCAGAATGTCCGATTGAACGAGAAAATCGCCCAACAATGAGCAATTTCTCCTTAGTCGAAGGAATTGACTAAAGGGAATAGAGTCACGCTGGCTGCGAGGATGGAAGCTTCCATACTCCAGGAGTGTATTCCTCGCAGTAGGTTTAGTGTAGAGGGAGACATAAAGAGATCCCTCCGCATGTCTCACCCATACATCAAGAAACTCTACTTGTAAGCCATTGGCATTAGCTGTAAAGCGCAAATTAGGATCAGCAGCATTGATCCATGCCACAAATTCATCTAACGAAGACTGGTCGCCGCTCCAGATGAAGAAAATATCATCAATGAAGCGCGACCAGGCTCGGATGTTCTCAGAGAAGGGAGCCATCTCATTGTGGATATTGATGGCTTCAAAGTTGCCCATATATAGGCAAGCTACACTGGGGGCACACAAGGCCCCCATGCTGACTCCCTTGACTTGATGAAAGAACTGTCCATTGAACTCGAAACAATTTTCACGAAGAACAATTTCGAGGAAGCTAATGATAGTTTCAGCATTGGGTAGATTGGCTGCACCAGTGACAAACTCCTCCACAACTGCCAGAGCTCCCTCCTGAGGTATGTTGGAATATAGAGACTCAAGGTCCATAGTCACTAGCAGCTCAGTATTCTGATAAAAGGGAAGGTTTTCAATTTTGGAAATAAAATGGCCAGTGTCCCTAACGAAGGACCGCAATTCACTAACTAGAGGTTTGAGAAATTTGTCAATATACTTAGATAAGGGTTCAGTGGCAGCCCCCATTGTGGAGACAATGTGGTGCATAGGCGGATCCTCACAGTTCTTATGGACTTTAGGCAGTCCATAAATAATGGGCATTCTAGTGTAAGATGGAGAGAGAAATTCAGCTTCTTTCGTGCATATATGTCCCACATCAGCGGCCCTGGTGACCACATTGAGAATCCGTTTGGTGAGCTCCTTGTTACACATGGAAATTAGTGGACTCCTTATGAGCCATTTCTGAATCTTTGTGGGTGGACTTCTCTCCTAACTATAGTGGAGTTATTTCACTATACTATTTTAAGATGGCGACTGAGTTTCACAGCATTTAGTCACCCCTTGCTGTGTTTTTGTATGCGGACACTATAGTGAGTTCTACAGTCGTCCCGTTTGCCCACTCCCTCTATTGCACTATGTGGGCCATATTTGGATACATTATGTGTTCGATTTTAGGGGGCATAATGGATGTACTGGTGAATATCGAGAGGTGTGTCTGGCGACTTGTTTGAGTATATATATATATATATATATATATATATATATATATATATATATATATATATATAACCTACTGGCGGTCGCCAGTAGGTATATATAGTTAGGATTTTTTCTCTATGGGATTTTTGAAAATTCTATGTCTAATAACTTTGGCGTTTGTGGACGGAATTGGCTGAAATTTTCAGGAAAATGGCACATTTTGTTTCTGAGCAGCCCTTGAAAATTTGGGGGGGGGGTTCGTCAAGGGGGGGCCGAGAAAAAAGGGGGGTCCCAAAACGTGTTTTTAACATTGAGTTTTCCATAGGGCGGTTGGCCTCACTTTTAGCCCGAACGGCTGAATGGATTTGCATGAAACTTGGCAAAATTGTAGGGACTGGTAGCCCGATGTGCCTTTTGTAGGTCTCAATATATGTGCTACAGTGGATTTTGAGAAATTAACGTTTAAAAAAAGATATATATCTGTAACAGCGGACCGGGCAGCGCTCCAGGACGCGTACTTTTCGCGCAACGGAGCTTTGTGAAGCGAAGCTGATTGGTTCTCCGGCGTCTGTCAACATTCCAAACAGTCCGTAGCGGCCGCCATCTTGTCTCTCGGTAGGATCGAGAGACAAGAGGAGGCAAAAGCGAAGGGGCAAATGACCATAAGGGGGAATAGTAGATCCTCGCTGACCCCCTAGGTTTGATGTGGAGGTTTTAAAAGGGCCCCGCGGGGCAAAAAAAAAAAAAAACAATAATAATCGAACGGCTGAATGGATTTGCACGAAACTTGGTAAAATATTAGGGACTGGTAGCCCGATGTGCCTTTGCTAGGTTTCAATATATGTGCTCCAGTGGATTTTGAGAAATTAACGTTAAAAAAAAGATATATATCTGTAACAGCGCTCCGCTTCGCGTAACGGAGGTTTGCGACGCTGATTGGTCATTCTGTCACTGGGCTATAGTTGGGCTACATCTGGCTGATATTTGGGCTACATTTGTTTTTTTTCGTCTCTGGCGGCCATCTTTGGGCTACATTGGGCTACATTGGGCTTCATTGGGCTTCATTGGGCTACATTTGGGTTCCAACATATATATAGGCCAATGTAGCCCAATATATATTTTTCAAAGTTAATTTTCGTAAAAACCACTGGAGCATATATCTTGAGACATAGCAAAGGCACATCGGGCTACCAGTCCCTACAATTTTGCCAAGTTTCGTGCAAATCCATTCAGCCGTTCGAGCTAAAAGTGAGTCCAACCGCCCTATGGAAATGAAGGAAATGAATGGGTAATTTGTAATTAGCAAATAGCTCATCGCAAACTAGGAATGGTAAAGAATCGCTATTTATTCCTTAAAGTTCGCTATTTAGGAAATGCAAAAAACTTTGATGATACATATGGCGGTTCATCTCTAACAAGATAAGAAGCATAGGGATAGATTTATGATGACTGGCGCATCACCAGGGATGTGTTAGTCATTCTGTGCCGCTGTTCCGTCACCTATGGTGTGCTGCATTTACAATGCGGCGCATCATGGGGCAAAAACAGCACAGATGCGTGATGTATCTGTGCCGTAAAGGTGGCGCATTGCTGGAGTTGTATCGCAAGTGTGATGAAGCTCCAGCAAGGGTCGGGGGTGCCCCTGTCGCAGGGTTTCTGTTCTCACACAGAACTGTGGACAGAGGATTGGAACCTCGGCGAATTAGGGTGTCCCAAAACTCACCTTAGTAATCAAAAACCCCTTAGCAAGCTAGGTACAGTGTCACATTGGATATAACAAACTCTCAATGTTTAGACAATCCAGAATATGAACTTATAGTACCTCAGGATACGTGGAACTCATGAACAGTCGGTCGTTATATATTTCTTAGAAACCAGAACATGGAGTTAAGAAGAACACATGTGTATTTGAAATGTTTATTTACTAATGCCGTCTTCTCAGGCGTAGTATCTTAGATAATACAAGTACACATATTATCAGTAGCAAAATTACCAGCATAGTTACTAGTACATAAAAAGCGAATGGTGACAGTATGTTAACATGCTGTAAATGAATAAGAGTTAGCAACACTTATAAGCAGCCGCGGGCCGTGGAGGGAGTTACGGTGGGGCAGGGAGGCGGGGAGGGGGAGGGGCAGGGTGGAGAGGGCTCCACCCTGCTTCTCCCCCTCCCCGCCTCCCTGCCTCACCGTAACTCCCTCCACGGCCCGCGGCTGCTTATATCTCACCCTCCCTAATACACATATTATATTATTTGCTAAGAAGGTCTCTTTGTGTTGGTTTAGGGCGTGCCCATACTTTAGTGTCTTAGATTTGAAGGAATCACATCAGCATACACCAGCTCTCTCTTCATGTGAACCGCATCAAGTGTTGTGTATGTGTGTTCGGCAAAGCAATATAAAACCCGCCTCATGCCCAGAATTGGCAGAAGTTGCACTTATGTTATGAGTATGAAGTCGTGGAGATCAGACCTCATAACAATTCTGTATCGTGTTGTTCTTGAAACTTTAGCACTCGCTGTACAGATATAGTTTAACAAGCAAAGCAGATAGTAGAGCAATAACATATTATTCTCATGTAAACCACGATGAACTACTAGGTTGAAAGCTAAAGCAACAACTAAGTGTCGTGTGCAGAAGTTGCAAAAAAGGAAAAATGGCGTTTAAACCGGTAATGAGCCCATGCTAACTTAACACAGTGTAAAGATATCCAGGACGTAGATGACACCTCCCCATGATCCGGAAACGAACTGAATAAGATAATAGAAGTGCCATCTCATGAGAGCAGATTGCAAGTTTATATGTGGACGGTCCGCAAGGTAAAGCATTAAAAACTAGGAAAATTTAATGCTAAAGAAAAATAAAACAGCCAAGTACTTTATCGAGTCTTAAGCCAATAGGCAAGGTAAATAATAAAAACTTGACAAATAAGTCAATGAATTGTCAATGAAATGCTAGTACTCAGCATATCAAACATGAAAAAGGTCTATGACATAACTGTGTATGCAAAATAAGCTGCAACAGCCTCCAATAGGAAGTCACCGTCTTCATCCGAAAACAGTTCAGCCATCCAATTTAAAAGCGGAAAAGAACATACGTGCTCTCCCAGCACCGGATCCTCTATCACCATCAGAGGACAGCTCGGTGGGTTTTCAGGAAAGCTCTGTTCCAAGAAAGACTGTGTTGCCGCCAGTAAATTCCAGGGACCAATTAGTCCATGCATCAATGCCACAGCCATAATCCTTTCGCCAGGACAAACCAACTCGTGAGTAATGATAGGAGTCATCAGCTGATTAAAGTCGACGTCGGGAGAAACCGGTCCGCAGAGACACAAATCAATGGCCCAATCGAAATCACAGGTCAGGCAGTGAAATACAGGCTGGACACAGGTGAAGTAGGAGAATCGAAAAGATAATCCATATGCCGTGCTTAATATCGCCAACGGCATTGTGCCATAATATTCTAGCATGCGATTGCGGAACAGTGTCAGCAGCTGCAGGGCGGGAGGTTGCATAGGAGGGACATCCATATTTAAAAATGTAAAAAAGCACAAGAGCGTCCGCTGGTAATGCAAGTAAAAATGGCAATCCACGAAGCAGAGCGGAAAAAATCGAATGAAAGAAAGCAGGGATGACTCCAAAGATTTTCTCAAATGAAGTCACGAGACCACTGGTAACAACTTTAAAAAAGTGCGCCAGGGCCTTTGTGGAGGATGCGTTAGAGATAGTCCGAACCATCTTGCTGAAATGGAAAGGCAAATCTGAATTGAAAAGGGTCTGCACCTCTGTACGGGTGTTCGCTATGTGAAGCACGAAAGTTTCACGGGCCGAACTCAAGGCCACCTCTCTCTGAGACAAAAGAGCTCTTATTCTTGCCATGCCGTTGAAATCTGCTCCCAAGGTTGGTATTTGTGGCGAGATTGAAAACTCCCTATGTTCATGTGTGGGAGGAAATAGAACATTTCTGCAGCAAATAACCCGTTCACTTACTGTTACGATAAAAGGAATACTTTTAATTAACCCAGAACAATCTTCATTATTGAGCATCAAATAACTACCATTTTCCAACAACTTGAACGTGGGGATGATAGCAGGAACTGGCGTGCCTTGCAACACGCAAGCCATATTTGGTCGGTGTTTGTTGCATGAACCGTGTAACTGTATGTGCCTACACATTAGTGAATGATCTGGCGTCTCAGTGCATTCCTCTCCATTCAGATAAACTTCTTGATCATCTTTAAAACATCTGTATGTGTATGGAAGCGACCAGACCTCATGAAGAAAAGCACTACCTAAAGGTTCATAACGACCTATTGGTATATATTTCATACAATTTGAAAACTTATATAAAGCAAAAGGCAGCGTTATTAAACCGTGGATAAGGCACGTTGCCAAAAAACCCGCAATCCTCTGCTGATGATGTCACTGAGCATGTCATGAATGATGTAATATGTGACATCATCAGCAGTGGATTACGGGTAATAGTATCTCTAGTTTACTCCCCTATAGCTGTCTTTCTTTTAACATAAGTGTCTGTTTCCTTCCCTTATACTTACTGTTTTTGGTTCGCTTCCGGTTCGCGTACCGGCGAGCGAACTGGGAAGCGAACTAAGAGAAATAGAGGTTGGCACAGTTCCAAATATTGTACCAATTTTTTAATAACGGGGAGGTAGTTCTGAAAAGAACTTTTTTTTATTGTTTTTGTTGTTTTATATTTTTTTTTATTATTTTTCGGAACATTTTTTTACTTTTTTTGAATTTTTCTGAACAGTTTTATTTTTTTGGGGTTTTTCTTGGAGGGGGCAATGAAAACGATTCATTGTAAAGGGCTCAACAGGAGCAACAAAACAAAAAAAGAAGTATTTATTATTTTGGGCGTTTCGTACAAACTTGTATATGATAGTCAATAGCTCTGTTGATCAGAGTGATGCTTCTTTCTCCGTAGGAAATGAATCCATCGCAAAATACGCAGATGTGTTTTACTTCACCAAATTTCATTTGTATATTTGGCACCATCTCCCTGCCCTCTGGTCCCGTTACTTCCGGTACAACAGATCTTCTGGCCATAATAGGGAGATTATCTAGGTCGTTCCGAAACTGTGCAGCACTGTAGTTGTTAGGATGCCACCTAGTCATATGGCGATGCATTGTGTAGTTTCCGAAACTGTATTTTTTCTCGGTTCCTCTGGACAGTCTATCTTGACATATAAGGCAAGTTACGTATCTTGCATTTACTTTTTTCTGACCTTTGGGAATTTTAAAAAATTGCCAAATGAAGTTTTCTTTCCGGTGAGACGTCCTGGGCTGCTCAGGCAAAAACTGCCTCTCTTCGTGCTCGTCGTCCTGTTCCTCTTCTTCCTCTTCTTGTTGAATTATAACTTGAGCAGGTGGTCCACTCTTCCTTGGATGTGGTGGAGGTGGTGGGGAAGCACCAGCTGAAGCTACTAAAGAAGCCATTGCTCAGTGATCACAAAGGGTCTTTCTCTCACAATGATGAAAGTCAGAGTGAGGAAAGAAGGAGGGATTTTCATCATTTGGGAAAAACAAGAGTTCTCAACCAATGAAAAGTGTTCATTTTAGATTATATGACCTAGTCTTACATCATTAGGAAACCAAAAGTGAAATGAACCAATGAAAAGTGTTATTACCAAGTCACATGACCTGCTGTGTTTACGTTAAGCGCTTTGCAGGGCCTCCCGGTTTGCTTCCAGAAACCTGCGCTTTGCGACTCGCTTCGCGTACCAGTTCGCTAACGTAGCACGTCATATGACGTATCACGCGACAACGCGAAACGTCATGCGGACGGGAGGCGTCACGATGTTGTTTTCTAACGCGGCAGTTGCGGTAAAGAAACGTTTACCGGCTCGCGGTCTATTTCGCGGCATCAAGGTCAGCTAACGGGAAGCTTCCCGATTCGCGAAGCGGGAACGAAGAAAAAAAAATATTTAAAAAAAAAATTATTCATAAACATATAAAATATATTTTTGGATTTAAAGAAGAATACATTTTACAGCTACAGATATTAGCTGTTAAAAAACCAATGAAATTCACTGAAAAAACCATAGGTTATAGACCATATATAGTTAGGAATTAGCATTTACAAAACCTTGAAAATTCACTGAAAAAAACCATAGGTTATAGACCATATATAGTTAGGAATTAGCATTTACAAAACCTTATTTTACTCACACAAAACCATTGAAATTCCATATATAGTTAGTTGCACTAACTATATATCGCGCACCCGCAATCCACTGCTGATGATGTCACATATTACATCATTCATGACATGGTCAGTGACATCACTGATGACATCACTGATGACATCTCAAATGACATCACTGATGACATATATATATCCAAGCTCCAAACATCCAAGGGTTTTAACCCATAAAGAAAATAGCACTCTCAGGGGTCGTTCCACTGATGATTTTATTTCAGGAACAGTACAGCAACGACGCGGACGCGTTTCGCCATAGGGCTTCTTCAAATTGTGCCGCATATGTCTCAGCATATACATCTTGGTGTTTGGGACGATTTGAGAGACTCGCGCCCATACATTGTTTTGAACTATGTTGGCTGGTGCATATAGCCATTTACATGCTAAGATGGTGGCCAAATCATTCACTGGGCTTCAGAGACTCATTGCTCATTGGATCCTGCCATGGGATCTATTGTAGCCTTCCAGTGACGTATTAAAACGCGTTCTGTTTGTGCACGGCATTTTCTTGCAACTCTTTTCTACATCGTTTCACCAAGACACACTTGTATCGCCGTAAGTACTCCCGCGCTATGTGGCCTCGCATGCTTTTGCCATCCTGTTGTTGCACTTCTTTGGGGCCACCCTAAAATGGGAACCCCAGCACCTTTAGCCTTTATCATGTCTCGTTTAGGGGACTATGGTTTACCGAGTCACTAGTGCATTTTCTGTTAAGACGCATGAGATTGCAGTCAATACCCTGTCTGGTTGTTGCGCTATGCTTATTTTACGCTGCATGCACATTTAAGCCTGTCATGTTTTCCTAATGGAGTTCTCTGTTCTGTGCTTGCGCACTACCGTGTAAGATTTTAGCATACATTGCAGCATTGTGCATTTATGCTTTAGTAATTGCCATATATGCTGTTACAGCACCATGCCTTGTCGCACGCGATGGTAATTGCAACCTGCCTTGAAAAAATCTATATATTATATATGGGTCCTGGTGCAACATGTCGCATGCACAGTAGTTATTTTAGACAGCACTTTGCTTTTTGTTTCCATCAGGCCTGGTTACAGTTTCAGTTCTTTATGCTTTCTTATATATTCTATGTGCCCCTCGTATGCTTATGACCCTTCTCAGACACAATGTAAGCCAGACTAACCTTGTATGATTGGGACAACCATGTTATAGTGTTTTTGCTCAGGAGAGGTTAACATGGCCCCATATTAGTTTTTACTTAATGTTTGATTATCTCATATAGAATCTAGAAACTGGTCTCCTTTACTGAGTTCCTTTTTGTCAATTTCACATATCACTTACAAGGTGTTAATTGTCTTATAGGAGCACATGTATGGGTGGAGATTCTCCACCATTGAGTGCTATTCGCAATTGGCCCTGCACGCGTAATGCTGACACATGGTTATCACACTACGTGGTTGACCTACACTTTTTCATTTGTCCATTGGATTTCTTGAATGACTTCCTCGCCTGCTTGGAGTGTTTTTTCTATATGTTAAACAGGTAGGCAGCACTTATGGAGTAATGGTCTTTGCGACTTTCATGTAATTATTCTATTGGATATACTTTTTCTGTTTTTACAAAATTATGGATTTTTTATGTTTTGTTCCCTTTTTCAGAGGCCAGCAGATGGCATATATATTGGAAAGTGCTCTTATCTAATGGTGCACTTTAGCGAGCTTGTCTGGCGCTTTGCAATGACATTGGTATGTCTCTTTATGTACATTTCCATTAGCTCACAATATGGTCTTTGTTTTGGTGTTTTCTTTTGGTCGTTCTGGGTGTGGTGCACCTTTTTCTTCCTTCTCTTTATCTTGATGTTTGGATTTGCACGGCTGGATGGCTTATATTGTGCTTTGAACATAGGCAATCCTGGCTCATAAGTTCTCTAGCATGAATTTTAAATGCTAGACCCGACAAGACAGCCGTGTTCTTATATCAATATGGTGTCACAATAAGTCTTTTAGAGAATTAGTGTCTTTATATATCTTTTTGGGTATGCAGTGCTCTTTGCACGCTATTCAAGTCAAGCACTTTTTTATACAATTGGAATGTACTGACGTCTGTTTTTTTATTTGTTTAGGTATGGTCTTAAATGTGCTCATAGACCAATGATTTTCACTGGTCTTGGTTATATTCAGATGTATATATTGCTAGTAATGTGTTAAATGTTTTGTCTTTTTGTATATACATGTTTTTGTACATATTAATGTAGTGAGTTATGCATGGAGGGTTTTTTAATGTGTATATACCTTATATATTTTTTTTAACTTACAGCCCTGAAGAAGTACTATGTTAAGAAGGACAAAACACATTGGCCGATGGTTTTTATGAACAGAACAAAGATTAATAAAGAAGAAAATTAACATATTTTTATGTTATGTTAATGTTCTTAGGTATTTATAAAGCGCACAGCTACTCCCAGGAGTGTCCTGGCGCTAAGAGAAAAAAACACGTAACAGCTAACAGAGAAACACCCAAAGCAGAAAACCAGCCGGAACCTAAAGTTGGAAAAGCCAAGTCTTTAATTTCCTCCTGAAGGTGAGGAGGTCCTGTACCTGTCTAAGAAAGAGATGTAATCTGTTCCACAAACGAGAGGCCACCACTTGAAAGGATCTTCCCCCTACCCGGGACAGCAAGACCTTAGGAGTAGAGGTCAGAAGCTGAGCAGATGACCTTAAGGTACGTTGAAGTGTATAGTGTTGAAACCTTTCCCCGGGGTAAGGGGCCCCTATCTTGTGAAAGGCTTTAAAGACTAGAACCAATGCCTTGAAATGGATTTGTTTCCAAACCGGAAGCCAGTGTAAGGAAGACAGAATATGGGTTGTGTGTGTCCTAGGTCCTGCCAAAAATGGTCCTGGCTGCCACATTCTGGACCATATGCAGACGGCTAAGTAGTAATCCGGGAGGCCCAGGAAAAGGGAGTTTACCTAGTCCAGTCTGGAGACCACCAAGGCCTGGACTACCGTTTTTCTGTGAGAGACTGGAAGCAGGGGGAGAACATTTCTCAACATTCTCAATACCCCAAAACAGGTCCCGGCCACCGATTGAATCGGAGCCTTCATCGAGAGGTCAGTGTCCAATTTGACCCCAAGATTTTCACAGTAGTACCTGGTGATTAGGGGGAAACATGTTTTGCGGCCACCAATTGTGCCATGCTTCACAAGGGCTTGAGCCAAAGAAGATAATCTCTGACTTTTCAGAGTTGCACTTCAGTTGGTTTTGTCTAAGCCAAGAGAATACCTCTGAGAGACAAGTGTTAATCGCATTGCCTTTGAACTCAGCACCCTTCTAGCGAACAGCAGTTGAGTGTCATCCGCATACAACACTATTTTGGAAGCGTACTTCTCGGCAAGGAGTGCAAGAGGGGCCATATGCAAATTGAACAAAGTTGGGCTAAAAATTGAGCACTGTGGAATCCCAACATTCATGGTAGGGATGGCGGCGGCAAAAAGAGGGGACCAAATGGTCTGTAGACGGTTGTTTAAGAAGGAGGTGAACCATCTTAATACTGTACCTCCAATACCGCCCTCCACCAGTCTATGCAGTAGTCTGTGGTGAGGCACGGTATTAAAGGCAGCGGAAAGGTCCAACACCACCAAAACCGCATTGCCTCCTCTGTCCAGTGTGGCTTTTATAGTTTCAGCAACTATTTAAAAAAAAATAATAATAATTATTAGAGAAATGACATAATAACAGAATCAAGCATAAAAACAAAAATAACAATACATAATATCTATGTCATAACTCAAATTTACTGTTTTCTACCACCCCCCACCCATTCCACCCCCCCTAAGGATCGCTACAGGAGGATCGGAAGGCACAAAAAACGATAAAGGAAAAGAGAAACAATTTTTAGGAAGCAAAATTAAGAATGACCAGGAACTGATTTGAAAACGAACATCCATTTCATTAGGGGTTTCATCAGACTTCCCACAGCCTTAATTTGCTAGATTCAGCCAATTAGTTAAAGGCTCCCATATCAGTTCCCCTTCTCTCCGAGCCCTCGGACCTCTCCTCTTAAAAACCAGCAACTCCCACGTACAGACATTTAGAAAATTTACTGAACCATTTATGTACTTTCGGGGGAGCAGGGTCCAACCAAACCGTTGCTATACACAATCTCATTGTGGCCATAGCTACAAAAAATAACTTTCGCTCTGGTTCAGTCATATTCAGATCCACTACCCCCAACATTATAGCCTGTGGTGATAATAGTATCATATATCCAAACACTTGTTCTAACCGTTGTTCAATTTTATTAAGCAATGAAATCAGACAAGGGCAGGATGAGAACATGTGGATACTATCTACCGCAAACTCCCCACATCTGGGGCAATTAACTCCCACCACCCCGCCCCATTGTTGTATACGATGTGAAGTTATATACAAATTAAGCCATGTCTTAAAACATTGAACCTGGAGGTTTGCGGATATAGTAGCAGTTCGACTAAAGCCTAATGATTCTTCGCACACTTCCTGTCCAGCATATAATCCAATCTGCCAACGGCTAAAGTGCTTAGCTAAATCATCACTCCTACTTTCATTAACCAATTTATAAATCGAAGAAATAGTCGTTTGGCCCCCCTTAATTGCTTCAACTAGCGGAATACGAGTCCCGCTAACAGTTTTCCTGGAAAAAAAATCTTGAATCTGTAAAAATTTGAAAAAATGCCGATTACTAATACCAAATTTCCGTCTAATACATTCAACGGTCAAAACCCCTGTTTCAGAGACAATATCTCCTATTACATTAACTCCTTGTGTTGCCCATTCTCTAAAATATCCATCCCAAATATTTCCGGTAGGAGAGTGTTTCCTGTAACAGGGGTATATAAGTGTATTCTCCCGATATTATATAATTTTCAAACAGGCGTTCAGACTTTAAAGGCCGCCAACAAAACCTTAAACCTCACCCGTTAGAAATAAGCGAAATCAATATGTCTAAATGAAAGCCCCCTAGCCTCTTCCCCATAAATTAAACGATAAATTGATATATCAGTGCCATCTAAATCCTCAACATCTAGTAATTCAGCAATATGTCTCAGCGTTATTGCCCAGTAATAAATCTGGAAGTTTGGTAAGGCTCAGCACCCCTCTCTCTGGGTAGCGTCATGTATTTCATAGCTCGCCTAGGACGTTTACCGGCCCATACAAACCAAGAGATTATTCGTTCCAATTTTTTAAACCAAATTTGTTCAAACAATACAGGAATAGCTCTAAAAACATACAGAATCCTTGGTAAAAAAATCATTTTTACAACATTGCAATGTTAACTGCAGATTGTTAATCCAGCGCATCAGTTTGGATTTTGCCTAACAGAGGGTTTAGATTAATCTCCACAATCTCCTCAGGTTTAGAGCATATCTCTATCCCTAAATATTTTGCCTTGTCGATAACCCGTGAGTCTACCATCATAATTTTATCATTACATATTATTTGAGTTTGGACGTCATTTAAATGATACCCTGACATCCTACCAAACTGTGATGTCATAATCTGGATTTCTGGCAATGCGGTCTGCGAGGAATCTGTCAAGATAGCAAGGTCATCCGCATAGCCGAGAATATTTGTGTCTCCCCCTTTGGATCTAACCGGCTGAAACAAAACATTAGAAAAAACATTTTTAATTAAAGGATCCATACAAATTGCAAATAATAAAGGGGAGCAGGGGCACCCCTGCCGTGTACCTCTTAAAATATTAATTGTGCCTGTCTGAATTCTCATAACCGAAATTTGAGCCATAGGTTGTTTATACATGCTGCTGAATAGCACAGATTAATCTCCCCCCAAGACCATAATGCCTCGAAACAGCCCATAAAAAAGGCCAGGAGACCCTATCAAAGGCTTTCTCCGCATCCAGCAGAATTAAAGCCATAGGGTCTCCTGAAACCTTGGTAGAGTCAAACAACGTGATTGTGCGGCGTATATGATTGATCGTTTCACGACCAGGCACAAAGCCATTTTGTAGAGGGGACACACGTTTCTTGATCACCCCAGATAGCTGATTTGCAAGAATTTTAGCCTGTCTTATTTTGGGTACGCCTCAGAAGGACCCCCGAACTATGTAACTATGCTTCCGGTTTGACCGAATTGCATCGCATGGACACAGGCCGCAATATACCCTGGGTTTCAAATCTTAAGTATTTGATGGGGGAAATTGGGCTAGCAGATGCCTGGGAAAGCCAGTCTCCCCACCCAAGCAGGTAGTTAAGAAGGCCTATTGAGAGTGGGTGTCCAACGAAGCAATACGAAATCTGAAGCACGGTTCCCTGACGGAGAAGTTCCTAGATACCAAGCCCTCCCCCAAACTGGAACCCTTCCTGGACCTCAATGAATTCCCTAGAGACAGGGTTTTGTATTTGAAGTTCAGGTTAGGCACACTACCTGTGAATGCTTTCACTGCGGGGTGGAAACCCTTGGGAGAGAGGGGAGGAGGTTGCCCTGGTTGTGCTTCCCCCACAGAATCCATCCCCCACTTCCTCTTCGCCTGTCCAGCATATGGCCAGGCGAGACAGAGATGGTTGAAACCTGTGTGCTCCAATTTAGGGACAAAACATCATAGGGAGGCATTGCACATTCTTACATCAGACATCTCTGTGCCCAGCGTAGTATGTGGGACAGCTAAATATCTGGGAAGCGCTTGGCTACTTAGATCCAAGCTCCCCTAGGCGCATCAGTTGCAGATTATGGAGCCCCTGCAATGCCCTCTGTTTTGTTATGGTTATCCTTGCCTGATAATTGACTAAAATCAATGTTTTTTATGGGTTTTTAACTGTTTTTAAAAAACACATTGTCTTTTAAATTCCATTTTTGTATTTTATGTATGACAACGTGCCATTATTTGTTCTATTTATGGAAAATGTATTTCTGTTTTTAAAAATGATGTATGAACTTGTACACTTTTATGATACATTCTATCGAATAAAGTCATACAACAACAGCATATATTTTTATGTCACTGTTAATAAGCGTGATTGGGCAATAAGACCCCGTATCTGATGGACTCTTGCCTTTCTTTAAAAATGTGACAATTCTTGCTCTTCACCATGATTCAGGAGGCACATCTCCATTTTGAACTCTACGAAACCTCTCCAACATGACGGCTGTAAGCTGAGATCGGAAAGCCTTATAAAATTCGCCCGGTAGATAGTCTGGACCAACAGCTTTGCCGGCAGGGAGAGAGTCTATAGCTTGCCAAAGCTCATCAATTCTAATTTCTGCATCTAATATATCAAGCTCTTCTGGGGATAGTGCATCAACCTTGATTTCCTTAAGATATTCCTGAATTTCGACCTGCAGTGCCTCATTATCGCCAATATCCTCGTTATATAATTTTTGATAACATTTTTGGAAAGCTAGAGCTATGGCACCCTCCTCAGTCACTAACCCAACATCCGGGTCCAAAATACTTTTAACACGTGTGGCAGACTCTCTTTCTTTAATTCTTGCGGCTAGCATATGTCCGGCTCTTTCACTGTTCTCGAACATTTTAGATCTCCATGCTACAAATTTGCTTACCGCTTTAGCCTGAGACAATTCTGTTATAGCTGACTTAGCTATTATGGTCTGTGTTTGGGCTGCATCACTATCCCCGCCCCGCAGTATCACCTGGGCCAACTTCATCTCAGCCTCTTCTAAATCTTTATACAATCTCTGTAGTTTGGTCTGGATGTATGACGTTACAACGCATGCTTTTACCACGCATGCTGTTACAAAGCAGTTTTACAACGCAAACCTTTACAACGCATAGCGCTTTGGGGTGCTGGATAGTGAATAGTTTAATTTACTATTCCAACTCCAGTCCCCGTGGACACTAGGGAAGGTGTTGGATAGTAAATTAAATCTATTCCCTATCCTAGAGCACCCCCAGCGCAATGCGTTGTAATGGTTTTCATTGTAAAACCTGCGTTGTAAAAGCACTGCGTTGTAAAAGTTTCGTTGTAAAGGATGTTTCCCGTTTGGTCTTTTCTTTCTTCTGACTTTCCCAACCATATTGAGTTGTTTCACCCCTTATCCCGGCTTTAAGTGTATCCCAGAAATTTTGAATACCAGTACTGTCTATATTTTCATCTAGAAATCTTATGATCCATGGGGTCATGGATTCAATATAATTGCTGTCCCTAAGCAGACCACGATTAAACGTCCAAACGTCTGGTTTAGTACCACAAGATTGTATATTAACCTCATGCAAAAGTGGATTATGATCCGACATTACTCTTGGGAATCTAATAATACTAGAGCCTTGTGCGAGAGCTGGTGAAATAAAAAATTAGCCAAGCCTAGAACAGATTTTATGAGGTGCAGAAAAAAAAGTAAATCCAGGATCATTCCGGTTAAAAAAAGCCCAAGCATCAATCAGACCATGAAGATCTATTATATGTCGTAAGGCCTTTTAGACTTTTGGCTTTCTCCCTACATATGCCATCCCTGATTGATTCATAAGTTCACAATCCATATTTATATTAAAATCACCACAGACTATAAACGGTGCCGGCCAACCTACAGGCTCCAGGTTCAACCACTTATATAATTCTGGGTCATCAAGTACTGGGCCATATATTGAACATAGTGTAATATTTTTATTCTGAAATTTGCTGTGCACAATGACCCAGCGGCCAAAACTATCAACGGAGGAACAAATTATATTAACCTTCCCCCGTCGTGCTAAAATAGCAACTCCTTTGGTTTTAGCCTCCAATTTAGTCTATGATACCAACTGAAAACCCTCAATATCCAAAAGTTTATGCCGACTAGCTTCGATGTGCGTTTCTTGAAGGCAGATAATATCTGCCTGCAAGAATCGCAGATCTTCTCTTATCCGGCGCCGTTTAGCCGGGTCATTAAGCCCGCAGATATTTATGGAGGCTATTCGGATATTAGCTATACCTCTAAAGAAATGTTCCTGAGAAAAAAAAAACAGCCGGGCCTTTGTATCGGTCCTGATTCATTTAGCTTATTTCCAAAAACAGACCCTGATCCAAACCTTCCCTTCCCCCATAGCGCATTCCCCACCCTGACCCCCCTCCCCACCAACCCCAAAAACAGGCGAAACAGGTCCATAGACCCATGTGATGCCTCCCACTTCCCGGGTGTCCCCTGGTCACTCCCTGTCTATATAACCCCCTTACGAAGGAGCGAAAAAGAAAGCACAAACAAAAAGTCCAAGAAGAATCAGAAAAAAACAGAAAAATATATAAGACATCTTGAATATCTTAGAAAATCAGATCCCAAGCAATAGTTAAATCTAGATTTTACACTAAGAGTCCATAAGCCAATAGCCATCAGGTAGTTATTTCAGGTACTCTTCGGCCTGTATTTCTGAAGAAAATACCCGTATCTTGCCCCGAAAAATCAGTAGACGGAGTCGCCACCTCCGTTCCACTGTTGCGCGGCAAAAATCCGGGCGCACAAAAACTTTATGACCCTCTACAGATCTTTTAGCAGCCGGACAGGCTTTTTCAAAAATGGCCTGCCTCAATAAAAAATTGCCAAAGAATATCAAAATAGCCCTTGGCTTTGCTTCAGGATCAGAGTTCTCTTTCAGCATGAGAGGAAATCGATGCACTCTCTGTATCTCAGTTTCCCAAAACCAATGAGAGAGCTCGGGAAAAGCAGCTTGGAATTACTTCAGAACAAATCCTCTGATATCTTGACCCTCAGCCTTCTCCTCAATCCCTAAGAGTCGGAGGTTGTTCCTGCGGAGCCTGTTTTCGGAATCCTCTAGCTTCCACATTATATCAGCAAGTTTCTCATCATTAACCGTAGTTTTTATTTCGGTATTCTGTAGCCCAGTCTTAAGCTCAACGATCCTTTCCTCAAGGGCGGCGGTCTGGATATAACCTCTGAACATGCCTCGGTGTTCTTCTGGATAGTCCCTTGTATCTTCATCGTCGCTAGCTGAGCTCTCTTATGTTCCTGTCGTGCCTCACTTTGAATGGATTTTAACATGGCATGGATCAAAGTGTTGGATGGGGGTGAGTTGGATACACCCCTGGAACCCTTCAACTCTTCTTCATGAGACCTTGATCCTCCTGAGCCCGCAAGACTAATAGCGGCCTGTGCATAATCCCACTGAAGATTGTTACTAGTCTCAGAGCCATCACTCTCACAATTCCTTGGCCCCTGTATGGACGTCAACCTGGATTTACTATGGCGGGGTGTGGCCCTTTTCAGAGTGTCAGCTGTATTATGGGGGCTTCCACTCTCTTCGCCTGAAGTAAGATTTTCATTAATGGAGTCCTCAGTAGATTCAATATCAGACTCCTCGGCAAGAGAGAAGAAGCTATCACCATCTTGGACATCCGGTATATTGCCAGCTCCTGTATCAGATTTCTCTCCAGCAGGTGTTGAGAAGGTAAAGGTGTCCCCCTGCTCCAGTAGCAGACTCTGAGGAGATTTTTCGGCCGCAGCGTTGTTAGACCCCTTAAATCCCTCAATCCCGCCGGGTTCATGGCGCATAGTCATTGAGGCCTCAGGTAGTGTCATAACGGTACCGCTTTTTGCTCCTTCATCTATCTTAGCTTTTTCCACCCCCCCCGGAATCTTTTTCGCCCCTGCCACTGTCTTTCTGCGGATCCGGGGCCGCCCCATTTTACCGGTGCCAGTAGTGGCCATACTGGCGAGAGAGGTTTGCGAAGCTAGTAGAATTTGTGTAGAACTTCTAGTCGCCGTTACTTTCCCTGAAAACATCCCCGGGACGGTTACTACCTTCCCCCGTCCCGTGCCTTCAGCTACTACTGCCATAGTCCCCGGTTTTCCAAAATCCTTTGTCCTCATTTCATCATTAGCGCTGGGTGGAAGTTTCTCTAATGGTTTCCCTTTGATCAACCCCGCTTTTTTGGCACTCACCGCCATTGCCCTAAGTGCGGGTTTCTCCGGCTTGTCCTGCTTCCCCGCCTTCTCTGGTTTCTCCGCTGCAGGCGGTATTTTCATCGTGCCGACGGCTGGCGATTCTCCAGCAGCTTTGATGTTTGCCACGGGAACATTCCCGTTCTTGCGGGGGGGCATCGAGCTTTGCTGACCTCCGAGCACGGCTGCCTCGTAGTGAACTCTCTGCGCTCTCTCTGCTAGCCACACCCGCCAGGTCCACAGGTGTGCTCGGCTCCGGAGGGCGGTTGTTGCAAACCGCAAGGACCGCAGCCAAAGCCTCTGCACTTCCGGTCCACCAACATAGATCCTCTTACACCGACAAAAACTCTTCAATAGCTTCCTTGAGCTCCTGATAAAAGTGTCAAGCATTACTGATCCTTCATTACAAAAAACTTCTCCTTCTCGATCCGACACCCATCCGATACTGCCGAACCAGACAGGGAGTGACGCTCACTCGGTTCAAGCGGCCGCCATCTTCTAATAAGGCCGTTTCCATGCTGAAATTGGCTCTGAAGCCCAACTGACTCAGATGCAGAAGATGGTTGGCCTCCACGTACTGCGTGGTGACTGGGTTGACATATTTCTCCAAAACCTTGGAGAAAAAAGGCAGCAAGAAAATAGGCCTGTAGTTACTGGCTACCATAGGGTCAGCCGAGTATTTTTTCAAAAGTGGGAGAATTTTGGCATTTTCCAGGTCTGCGGCATGTGCCCCTCGCACAGAGCAGTGTTCAGGATAAAATTAATGGCAGGGTTTATCACTTCTGCAATAGATGTCAGTACTTTAGCAGGACAGGGATCATATGGTGAGCCGTACTGGAGAGCCTTCATGAGTGCAAGGGATTTCTCCAATGTGATAGCAGGAAACTGCCTCCAGGAGAAATCGGTGTTACAGCTAGCATCGGGGGGGTTAAAGCAGTGGCTGCTTCTAGTGCTGGGAACTGAGCTTCAAAAGAATCCTGAATGTTTTTAATTTCATCATGGAAGAAACGGGCCATAAGGTTAGTCCATTCACTCATAGGAGCAAACAGGCATCCAGTGGCTGTCGGAGATGAAAAATATTTTACAATGTTGAAAATTTCTCTACTTTTATTACTGGCCTGATCGATTTTGGAGGGAAAAAAAGTTTCTTCCCCTCGTGGACATTCCTATAATGATCTTTCAAAGCCCGCTTATAAATGACTTTATCAGTAGATTTGTAATTCGCCAGCCACTCTCTTTCAAGGCGTTTGCACGTGCTTTTGCTTTTCCTAAGAGCCTCCGTAAACCAGGGGGCAGAGGCTCGGTTAGTTTTAACCGCCCTGGAGGTCGGAGGGGCAAGTTCTAATGCACGGAACCAGTGCTCCAAGGAGTGTATATCCCTCTCAAGGTTCCCGCTAAGAGGAATAGGATAGTGACACAGTGCACTCTGCATAGCCTCTAGAGAGATCAGGTGGAAGGGCTAAAACTATTGGCGCGGTCCTTGCCATGTGGTTTGGGCCTGTCTAGCACCCTACAGACTCTAAAACCTATAAAGCAATGGTGCGACATTCCATTTACCGACATTCCATTTACAGACGTCTTTTCAATCTAATTATGATACCTTGATGTCTGTTTTTTAATTGGTTATTTGTCTGTATGTCTGTGGTGCGGCTCCGATTTTGTTTTGTTGACACAGCAGCATAGCTTTAAAAAAGTGAATGAGCATGTGGGCCTCACTCCAGTGACTCAGGGTAAAAAGGACCAGTTTGCTCCTATTGATCGCTACCTGATATGCTTCCACCACTGCACGCAGCAGCCTTCCACCACTATGAGGGTAGCGCTTGGGGCACCCATCCCGGTCCAACATGATAGTAATCCGTGAGACAGGCTTTTGTAATGGAGCACATGCATGGTCCATGTTTGTCTATGACAACAAAAATCAGTATTATTGACACAGACAATGCTACTTTTGTACACTCAGGCCAGGGGTACAAGTCTTTAAACATGCAAAGGTCTTTTCCGCCTCAGCAGCTACCATTGTCACTAAATTGAGTACCAATAAATCAAGTAAGAGAACACATTCTACTGGAATCAAACATCTAAACTGTGGTAACAAACGTTGTATAAAAACTAGCTGTCATTTATTGTTATTATTGTTATTGTTATTAGAGATCTCCTACTACTAAGACTAGGTTCAAGGAGGCCACCTAGCATGCACAAGGTTTCGCTTTCAAGTGTGTTTACAAAGGTCACCTTAAATAGCTCCACTTCACAGCCATTTCCAATTGTGATCTTTACAGTTTTCCTGCCAACAGTTAATGTTCAAGAATGCCAACCGATACCAAAGGGGATGATGGATGGAGCGTTTGACAAAATCAAACACTCACCCCAGTCAACTGATCTGGGTTTAATCCATCACCATTCTTTAGCTCACACCACCACCCCAGTTCAGACATGGCCATATGCAAATCCGTCTGACCCTGTGCCTCATGGGGACAGTCTAGCCCGAACTGCCAAGTCATGTCTTCCCTGGACCGGAAACAAGCATCGTGGGACCAGTTTCGGATTCACAATCCTCATCAGCCAGGCTATCATGAATCCAGTGGAAGTGTGAGCAAGGGACCCACGTCTGGGCATACCCTGCCAACACTCACCCCCAGTCAACTGATCTGGGTTTAATCCATCACCATTCTTTAGCTCACTCCACCACCCCAGTTCAGACATGGCCATGCCAACCAGCATACTGAGGACTTCACTTTCAAACATCAAGCTAGCATGTTCTTGGAGATAATATGTTCTACCACTGATCCAGAGAAACAGTCACTCAAGTCAAGTCAAGTTGTCTTCGATCTTCCAAGGACAGATCATAAAAGGTACACACAGTAAAAATGACAACCACATATTACAAATAGGACAAGTCCTGTGAAAGTCCATGTCTTGTAAGTTAGAGACTACCGCATTTCTTAACGTATGAACTCCTCGTGTTAATATACGAATAAAGTGACAGTGCAAAAAGGACTCATTTGGAATCAAATAAAGTGACAGAGCAAGAGTTCCAGTTCCGATTCCAGGGAGCTACAACAGGGTGGCAAATGATTAAAAATTATTTAAAATTGACGTCAGCAGTGGACATTTAAAATACATATCAGGGATAATGACTACTAAAATCACTAAAGTGCTTTTTACATCAAAACAGCATACTCCTTCTCTTAGCTAAACTGCACTTCAGAAAGCTAGCAACTGCAAAGCAAATGTTACAATCGCTAAGTTGCTGTAGGTAGAAGAGAGCCGCTTTGCACTTAGAAAATTTAAGTCTGCGCAGTAACAGTAATAAAAACTTCCTAGTAAACGGAAGATAGGATTGACAGAAAAAAACAACATGTAAAATAATTTGGCTCAATTGCTCATCACATGGACAAGTGGCAACAGTGTTAGAAGATTACTGACCTAAAGGAAAACATATCATCCAACGAAAAGAACCCAGCTTAAAACTTGTCAACAAATTTATTTCATGAACGTTGGTCACGTATAATAGATATGGAACAAATGATGGAGTTGCTGGAATAAGGCAATAATCTCTAACTGAGGGTTTGGCCACTTCCAATAGTTCCCTAGAAATGTATTTGTGCTTACAAAAACTGTCCCAAACCCACTTTCTGTCCTTTTTAGGTCTCGTCCTACGCAACGTGCATGCGTTGCAAGGAGGGGACCTAATGCCATCGGCAGAGCTTTTTTTTAGCAAAGAAGTGAAAACAGTGCAACGCATGCACATCTTGGCGATTTCCTTCGGGAGCGCGCGGCGCCGTATGGTGGCGCCATATGGTCGCACGCTCCCGAAAGGAAATCACCCATTCCCCCTCCCCTGCTGCCACTTTCAATGTTTGTTTTTGTGACTTGCTTTAAAAATGTGCCACGTTGCATAGCGCTTACAAACAAGCTATAAATAGGCCGATGTTAAGCGCTACGTCAGTCCCTGGAGATGACGACATACCCATGCAAGGCCGGGCCGATGTTCCGCTTTGTTCATCTGTGATTGGCGGTGAGTTACAGCGCCCACAGGCTATTTGTAGGGGGATTTAGACACTACATCTCCGAAAAGGAGAACTCAGGAAATGGACCAGCAAGCACGGCCAAAATCTGGCTAATGGGTTTTGCACAGTGTTGGGAAAAAAATCTGTGGAATGGGCAAAAGTTTCTAACAAGAAGAAGTGTGCAGAGATCAGAGTGACTCTCAAAGAATTCCCACCAGCCAATGAAGCCAGCACAGACGCAGGCTGGCCCAAAATCCTGGCACTCGTTTGAGCAAGACGTCGCCCCAGCCCCCCTGGCCTGGCTGCCGCTTCTGTGCACACGCCAGCTGTAGCAGCGTAACTGTGCTGACTGCTGAGCCCACACCCATCCAGGCCCAGCGCGAGGACATCCTGTGGGAGGCGGGCTGCTGAGTCAGGAGCGCCCTTCGGGAGGAGGCCTCCATCTAGACACGGTGCTTGTGACACTGAGTCTATCTTTTTAGGTCGAGCTGGAGGTACAGCTCACCAACTATAGTCGTCCGTCTCCTGGGAATCTGAGACAGGGGATGGGCACGAGCGCCGATTTCTCCTCGTGGGCGCGCACGGCGCCGTGCACATCCCCTGCCTCAGATTCACAGCCTCTCTCAATCACACACAGCCACACTCACGCATGCGCACACACACATACACCCACGCAGGCACAATGCATCGGGACACACGCACACAGACACACATATACACACGCACAGCTAACAGACACACAGCCACACATATACATACACACGCACAGCTACACATGCGCACACACACAGTTACACCCACACACGCGCCCCACCCCCCACTCACCGAGCTCTTCTTGCTTCCTCGCACCGTTATGCATTTCCTGCTCTCTACCGAGAACCGCATCACTCCTGGAATCCCTGCTTTCTTCTCCCGGAATCCCTGCTTGCTTGTGAGCTCCCTCTGCCTCCAGACGAGCTACGTCACCGCTACCCTGCTACAGAGGCGGGGAATCTGCCAGAACTTCGCAGGCTCCTGCCTATCGAAGTAGAGCCCACCTTTCTCGCCTGCGTTCCACGCCTCGGATGTTTGGCATCCTGGTTTTAGACATGCCAGTGCTGAGCATCGACAGGACCCGGCACTTAAATCCCTGTTTAACGGCATGCATGTTACACATTGCTATGTTTTTTTCTCACATATGACTGTAGAGGAGGAACCTACACCAATTATTCCCCACCTGTTTTTCTTTGTCCCTGCTTTTTGAGTTCCAAGAATGGCAAGCTTAGGCGTACAGCACTGGTTTGGCATGCGCTACACCAAATGAATACACAAATTGCTATGTGTTCTTAAGTTAAAGCGAGTTCATTCTAGTGAGGTTTTTTCCCTGGACCATGGTGCTTGTGAGTAAAGGCTTCCTGCGGGGCACGCTCGTCACCTCGCCATAACTGTTCGCATGAACTGGGCCCACCAACAATTTGGTATACTTGGCAGCCGTGTCGGAAGGCAAGAGAGGGCACCGAATGTTCTCAGGTGGACTTACAGCAGAGGTCGCCCTCGATGACGAGGCCAGGAAGGGTGCTTGCTCCGGCGGTGCCGCTGCCCCACCCCCTTTCTCTCCATATCGCTGGAGCTGCGCAGGGAGGCCAGGGGCTACAGGTGGCACAACAGGCTCCAGTTCACTGGTGTGTGCGCGTGTGCCTGCCTTACAGTTTCACGCTCCTTCGCGCGCTCCTGTGAAAAGAGCAGCGCACATTGTCTCCCGCACTCCCGGGGGGCGCTCCGTGACTGGACCACCTGCAAGCTGGGCCCGAGGGCACGCTCCGTCCCCGCCCCCCTGACACTGTTCCCTCTGTGGGAGAAACCAAATACAGCAGCAATGATGGCGCTCACAATTAACAGGTTCCTAATAATCAGCCTGCCATGTAATTGCAGCTGTCAAATACGATCATTGTCTCCGTAAGTTCCTCCTTGGGGGACGGGAGAGGGCTCAGCGAGCCGGGCGTTCATGGCGGCCTTGAACCTGCATTTGTGATGAGAGGCGGCGGCAGCACCCGCTACAAGGCAGCTCAAGTGGGCTTCGGATCTGTCTCCTCGCAAATGCCGCTTCTCACAGACCTTAGCCCACCCAAGAGGCGACGAGTACAGGACTTAAGCGTTCCGGGGCTGCAAATTAGTTTCACCCCTCTTTCCCGTTTCTTTTCCGCTTCATTTCGCCCTCTTCCCCATTTCTTTTTGCCCTCTTTTCCGTTTCTTTTCGCCCTCTTCTTGTCACTAGGCTTTTGACTCATCTGAGCACCAGGGCAGATTTGCTTACGACACAGGTGGCCATAGTGTGATGAACTTAAGATGGCGAGACAGATGTGCTTATGATGCATAGTATGACGAGATTGGGATGTTGTGCAATAGTGTGAATCAGTGACGTCGCAAACTCACCACTTTCACAGCTTAAGGGGGAGTGGTGTTGACACTTATAATTATTTATGAGTTTGTTCTGTCCGCAGACAAAAAAAAACGTTCATAAAAAGAAAAGAAAGGGAAACCATAACAGAGGTCAGGGGTGGGAAGTCAACAGTAAAGGAGGACTAAAAGGAGACATGATGAGACAAAGAGAATGAAAGAGTGCAGTGGCGTAGCTTCAATTAGTGCAGCAGGTGCAGTGTCACCAAGACTCAGAGTCTTAAGCAGCGCACTGAATCCTTCAATCAAGTAGTAGCCGTGGGGCCCATTTACTTCCTTACAGTGTGGCCCACAATACACTGGCTACGATACTGAGAGTGTGAGAGAGATGGCTAGAAAGAAGAATGAAATCCGGAACATATAAAAAGAAGAAAGAAACTCTGACCAGTAGGAACGGCAACAAGCATTTACAATGCAACGGTCTCGCCTTTGCCAAAGTTAGAGCTATTGGCATTGTAAATTACAACATTTTTATGTATGTGTCTATCTATCGTATCACCACAGCATCACTCAGCACCACCACAGCATCACTCAGGGGCACCACAACATCATTATGCGCTACCACAGCATCACTCGTAGCTACCACAGTATCACTCGTCACCACAGCATCACTCGCCACCACAGCATCACTCGTCGCCACCACAACATCACTCAGCGCTACCACAACATCACTCAGCGCCACCACAACATCACTCAGCGCCACCACAACATCACTCAGCGCCACCACAGCATCAATCTGTGCAACCATTCAACAACAACTGGTTCAAATATGTTCTCTCAATGTTTCGAGCTTTATTACAAATGTCACAAAAAAATGTTAATATTTTACTTCTGTTCTTGGATTTTCGTCACAATAAAATACACTGAACATAATCTTCACAATAGTTATTTACAAAAGTTTAAGATATTGCCATTATAAATTACAATAACTTTTATTTAAGTATTAATTATTTAAAAAAAAAAAAAATGTTATTTGTAATATCAATACATCTAAGTCACGTAAATACAACACATATTGCATTACAAAGGCTATAGGTGTCACATTTGCAAAAGTTATAACTATTGGCATTGTAAATGACAAAGCTATTAATTTCGCTATTTTCAAAACCAACACATAAATAAAAAAAGTGTCATTTACAATACCAATAGCTCAAACTTTCCTAATGCGAGACCTATTGCATTGCAAATGCTTGTTTTATGAGAGGTCGAGCGACATAATCCCAGGAGTCCGAGGGGCAGATTTACAAGCCTTTGCGACACTTTTGCGTCATTTTTAACATGGCGCAAGGGTCTTGTAAATCTGCCCCTGAGTGCTTACAGAGCTGCTGGAGGTCATTCATTTCATGAATGTGGTGTTCTATACAAGACTGTGCTCTCATTCAGAGGATCGATTTTTGCACTCACTGTTTTGGTTCACTTGTTCTGGTTCAATCACTCGCTTTCGTAGTCACTCACCCATTAGATCATTCCCTCATTTGTTCACTAAGCCACTCATTCATTCGTTCGCTCACTTTTTCACACCTACTCAATCGCTGGCTTACTTTCACTAGCTTGCTCACTCACCTACCTACCTACACATAGTTGTTCATGCTCACCCACTCTCAAACACGCATTCACTTACTCATTCACTCGGTCACAAACCCATTCGCAGCAGGGCTCATTCGCTTCCAAGCCCAATCGCTCATCCACTGATTCACTCATTCACACGCTCAATTACTCACTACATCGCTAACGTAACTGGCATAACCCCATTACTCCCTCCCTCTCTAAGCTGAAGGGTGGTCACAAAGTCTCTATGTGACCGACAGGAACCTCCCATGTGGCGCAATGGCCAGAGCTGCCGACTTTGGAACTGGGGAAACAGGTTCGATTCTCGGCTTCTGCTCAGCATCCTTTGATTCTGGGCAAATCGCTTAGAACTATTTCCCTGTGCCTAAATGAATGTCCTATAGAGCGTTCTATCACACAGGAGATGGCACACCTTCGTAATTCGCATGAACACATCTACTGCCCTGTTGAAAGCACATGCACTTCTACCGCGATTGCTTTTCACCCTTGACGCAATCTCCCCTCCCCCACCGCTCACCGCCACAACCACAGCCTGCTCTCTGCAATTACATGCCCCGTCTAAGCCGTCTTGACAACAATGATCAGTGGCAGGGTAAAGCACGCTATCATTATCGGTTTCCAATTAACGCCTCCAGGGCGTCTAGATACCAAGTGGGCTTTATACGGTGATAATGACCGAGAATGACTCGGAGGGTGGGAGGACGGGGCAAACTCCCCGCCAATTAGAGGCGACTGCTGTCCGATATGACCGAAGGCTCATAACTAGGAAACACAGGTTTATGGAGCTTACGTTGTTGAATTTTTAGTTTGTTTTAATCAATATTCTCGCTTTCTCCTCTTATTCTATTTATTTTTGGTAGATGGAAAAATTAAGTAGCCACTTGTATTTCCACATGTATTAAACTGGTGCTTGTATACTTGCTAATAAGTGTGTTTTTTTAGTGCTCACTAGCCACATACTAAAAAACAATATTCTCATCTGAAACTATTTTCCCTGCAGTAGAGGTCCATACTCGCATGAGCAGCTACTTCAGGTTCATATATAAACCCTATGCCCTTTTAAACTCCCAAGTGCTGCTGATATGCATAGCTTTTGGGCTTAGTTCATCTTGACTGGCAGCAAATAACGACACTCAAAGTGCGTAATGTCTATATTTTCCAAATGCAGCATTGAACATATTATTGATAAAATAATCGAGAATCCATAGTGCTATTACACAACACAAATGCATCTTTTCATAGTAGTGTGCCCTAACGTGTGCATCCTAAAATTCCTTCATTTGTCACCACCACCTCCCCTATGGTGCAAATTGGAAACAATACATCAGTACATTTTGCAAACAAATGTACACTCCCAACTGGAATATCCTTGGCGACGTAAAAGGCATGAGAACTCCACCATACATATGAAGAACATATTATAATGTGACTTTAAAAACATGGACCTTGTAGTAATTAGTCTTAGACAAATTCCAGAAAGTCATCTAACGAGTCTTGACCAACTCCGCAAATATGACAGGTGGAGTAGTGAAAATGGTAGTGTTCATAGTCATTACATATCTGAAACCTCAGGGCAACTTCTTCAGAAGGGTTAGGTAGGGTAAGTGGGGGGACAAGAATAAACCCAAAACTGGTTCTCCTGGAAGAATTATAGTCCCACTCAGTGCTTTAAGTGGGCAGGTACTGTCTAGCACTGAGTACCTGCACTTCGATTACCTGTACTCTTCAGCAGCGGTCCAAAGCTTTCAAATGGAGGGTACTGACACCTTTATGTAGTAAAGAGGTACTCTGGGATAGTGCGTATCCTCGTCTATATTTCCATTTCAAGCACTGATCATGCTTAAAACTCTGTGCTTCTATACCATGTTTTACAATCTTTACGAAATTAGTTGAGAACATATTCTCGAGTCCAAAGTCCATAAAGCTCATAGCCGAAGAGTTACTTTGTTAGCACCAAAGCAAATTTCCATGATTATTTGGGGAAATCATCCCCCATATTAAAGAGCAAATCAATGCCGTTCCATTATTCGCAGCCTTACGCAGATAATGTGAGCAGAGTAAAGCAGACTCCTCACACAGTTTGCCAAGTGAAATCTTACCGAATTCTACTCGTAGCAGGTTCTCTGTGGGAGTACTTTGGTGTAGATTAAAAAGGTTCTCTAAGTAAAGCGCCTCCAATTTGTTGAATTCCTCATTGTTGTTTCCCTTTATAACTGAGCAGCAATGGAAACAAGCATTGGCATAGCCAATAGGTCTCGCTTTTGGGATCTTATAAGTGTTTAGTTATCCAGCACAATATCCTTGGTGCAACAACACCAACTGTTGCATGGCTGAACACTTATAAGGTCCCAACGGCGAGACCTATTGGCTATGCCAATGCTTGTTTTCGATTGCCTCTGGGTGCTCAAACAATGAGGCGCAGCCAAGTGCAGAAAAACAAGTTTTAATATATTGAAGCCATTGAATGGTCAAACAACCTCGCAGCTTAAACAATCTCTAATAACAGCCCCGTTAAAGTCGGCTTCTTGGTTGGACCAAATTGAGCACCAAAGGGTCAAGGGGTAAGCACTAATTGTATCTTGGACATACTCCAAACAAGGTGTCTAGGGTGGATTCTTAAATAAAAGTTGTAGTAAACCATAGACCATTAATTCCAAAGTGTATAAGCTTTATTCCGCTTATGTTTGATATTTCAACAAAGACATTCAGAAATCAATTGAACATGTCTTTTCAAAGAAACACCACATTAGTAAATCACACAATACAGAAACATTTGAATGCATGATTTAAAACCATTTCTTGTAAAAAATATATACAACACATACATAGTGCAAAGCGTTTTTTGTGAAGACAAACATTTATACCAAACCAATGTGCCAGCCTAAAATTCAAACAGTCCTACATTCATATTTAACCAGGCGGAAAATTACTCATTTTGGAAACACATATCTGCTGTCCTGCCTGTGAGAGGATGAGGATATATATATCGTACTAGTGGGTGTTGTCAAAAAATTAAGAGGGAAATATTGTTTTTTCATTCCTCGTGACACAGCCCATCAACAGTCCCCCATACTCTAAGCCAACGCGTTTCGAATCCCATAAAATTCCGCAATTCTCTTCAGGACTTGGACTTGGTTTTGGGCTCTAAAAAGTCGAAAATAAAAAATAACAATGTTGGTGTCAATCTGACGCCTCCATGTGCCACCAATACTTAATGGACAGAGCATTTATGTTAAGTTCCTTAATTATAGTGTGGATTTGATCCACAGGAGTTGATGTCCAAAATATGTGCTTAAATCTTTTACTGTGATGGAAGCTACAAAAAGTTAAACATTCGGGCATTAGATGTACTAAATGGGACACCTCATCGTACTTCAGCGGACAAAAGAGTACTGTTCCTACCTTCAAATGTTTAGGCGTATGGAAAATCTCAGGAATATAAGTCCTGTATCTGAAAAAAATGGATGGAATAAATGTAAGCATTTTGTGGGGATTAAATTCTGTGTGCGCGTTATATTGCACGACATTGAGACGCTGGCTCAGCTACACTGTTACCTTAGAATCAGGAAGTGCCATCAGTGATGCGGACGCTTCTATCTCAATCGCTGCTACAAAATCGTATTTGTTTCCTGTGTAAAGGGAAGCATGAATACAGTGAGATTTGGTGTGCTTTTTTTTGTTTTGGATAGAACACCCTCACTAACCCAGCGGCAGCGTGTCACTTGCCTATAGTTTTGGCCCTGAATTATCAATCCAACATGCTCCCCTGGTTCCAACCAGCAGCTCAGAGGAAATCCCAGCTGATTCCTTTAATGACCTGGAAGGGGAACTGAACGGTCGAATACCTCAGGGCATTGTGGGAAATGTAGTCCAAGTTTTGTTCAGGCTATTACTTTTTAGAGTTTTGTGATTTCAGACAACTCATTGAGGCCGTGCAAAGCCGCATTGAATTTCATAATTAAGAATTCCTCCCTCCGTACCAGTAATATATCGGGGTCACTGCCTCTCTGGTTATTCTTTTTTATCAATGATAATACAGTCCATGTAAAATCATCAAATCTGTGGTTCAAAGTTGTAAAATGTTCGACCATTGGGGCAGTAAGGGTCTTATTCTTCAATTGTGAATGATGTTGCACAATCCGATTTCGTACCTCTTTTTTTTTCCTTTTGATAAAAAAAATAATAAATTGTCCTCATACGCCATTAAGCAGTTCCAGAGATATTCGGTGTCCACTGTGGCCCCCTGACTGATTTGCATCACCGTAAACCCTCTGGTCTAAATGGGAAGCACTTTACACAGAGCTACTTGATTTCAGTCTGTCCCGCTGTACTAACTGGGTGGCCATCGGGACTTACCCAAGAAGTTAAGTATTTTCATGTATAGGCTTAATCATTGGACATGGTTCTCTATTGATTATAAATTATCCAGCCAGGTCTTACATGCTATCCAGAACTGCTTCTTCTTTCCACTGTTATTTATCTCCCTGGCTGTGTCCAATTTAACTACATATTTAATAGCATTTACCCAATCTAAAAGGGTATTAGGTACAGATTTAATCCAACACTTACAGATTTCTCTCCCAGCTAATATAATAAGGTACAAACACAACTTATTTTTGTCCAATGCTAGTATCTCATAGTTTGGAAGTAAACCAAAAAATATCAATAAGATGCTCACCTCTATTTCAAAACCAAATATTTCCGTCATACCTCTAGTGACTGAACTCCAAAAAAGATTTAACACTGGGCAACTTATGAACATGTGCTCGTCATCTGCTTTAACCAACAGGCATTTTGGACAGCAGGGAACTTCACCCTTCGCAAACTTGGAGAGCTTGTATGGTGATCAATACACTCTGTGGAGACAGAAAATGTGATTTCTTCTTAAATTGGAAGCATATACAGTAGAATGTAATAGGTCATAAGATACTTGCCATACCGTTTCTGACAGGGAACCCAGGAAGCATTCTCCCCACAGTTGTACTGGAAGGATAAAATCTTCATCTGCCAATTCGATCAAAAGCCAATATAAATTTGCCACTTCTTTCGTGCGCCGTTGATTCTCACTTAAAGTTGACTCCATCTCATTTGTGGTGCCGACTGCAGAACCACTTGATTGTGACCAGCTTTTTATTTGTATATACTTGAATTTGGAAAGTTGATTATTCGTGATTTCCTTGAGAACTTCCCATGGTAACACACTATCTTCTGGAATAAGTTGGGTCCATAAGTTGATCTCCGCTGCTTTAAGTGGTACCACTAATACATCTTTAGTCCATTCGGGAGACCCAGGTGTGTCCCATTTAGGGGCCATTGCGCTGAAATAACATCTTGAGAAGTTTCCTCACTTTGTACCAGGTACTGGCCAAGTCTTTTAAAATCTGTAAACGGACCTTCTTAAAAAACGTGGATTGGCTTTAACATTTTACCTATGTCTGAGCTATTTGGTTCCCACATAAGCATTTTCCCTGCTTTCAGTAGGAATACCCATGCATAAAATATCAGATCCGGAGCACATAAACCTCCCTTGTTTTTCCTCCGTCGTAGCTTTTTATACGAAATTCTAGTTCCCTTAGAAGACCAGAAAAAGGAGTTTATCTTTCCCTGAATTTTCTTCAATCTAGATTCTTTAAATGCTAGTGGTATGTTTTGGAAAAAGAAAAAGAAATCTAGGCAGGAGCATCATTTTGACAAGGTTGACCCTACCAATTAAAATCAAAGGTAGATACGCCCAGTTTTTTAAAGATTCTGACAATTCTTTGTCCTCTCTCTGTAAATTTGTGTCAATTAAATCATCAATATTTTGAGTGATCCTAATGCCCAGATATCTTATTTCTTTTTTTTAAGGAATAATTGGTAGGCTGCACATCCACATTCCATTCCATGCATTCAGTTTTAGACTGATTTATCTCATATCAGAACTTCCCAAACTGCTCAGCTAAGTTATATATACAGGGGATGGCCATTTCTAAATCGGATGTAAAAATCAGCATATCATCTGCATATAGGGACACTTTTTTCCCCAATTTTTACAATTAAAAGGGATTTTGTGGTCATGCCTTCTGATCTTCTCAGTGAGCGGTTCAATATATAAATTAAAAAGCAAGGGTGAAAGGGGGCAGCCCGCCTAGTCCCTCTTTGAATTGGTATTGGGAAGGAGAGGTTGCTATTTATTAATATGCTTGCCGTTGGAGTATGATAAATTGATGAAATTGCCCTACAGAAATTTTCTCCCAAGTAATTTTTATTTAAAAAAAAAATTAAATATGACCAATTAACCCGGTAAAACGCTTTTGTGGCATCAATCGTAATAATAGCCATCGGGGTTTTATATAAAGATGCCATATCTATAGCCCCAATTAAATGATATGTTAAATCCTTAATGCATCTACCTCTCACAAATCCCTTTTGATCCTGATGTATTAAATCAGTTATGATCCCATTCATTCTCTCTGCTAAAATCTTAGTAAAAATGTTATAGTCCAAGTTCAGCAAAGAGATCGGTCAATATGAATCACACTGTCGAGGCGACTTAGATGGTTTCAATATTAGTGCTACCAATGCCTCATCCCAAGAGGATGGCAATCTTCCCCCTTTTTCAAATATATGGGAAAATAAGCTGCCCATTACCAGTATAAGAACCTATACTAAATTTCTGTACAATTCTGCTGGGAGACCATCGGGCCCTGCCACTTTTCCTTTTTTCCCTGAATCTATTGCCATTTTAATTTCAGTTTGACTTATTGGTCTGTTGAGATTATCAGACTTTACATCCGTGATTTTTTTTAAGGAAATATCCTCAAACCATGCTTCTATACTTTTGACCTCAAATATTAAGTCCTCTCGATAAACTTTATTGAAATGACCGAAAAAGGCTTCTTCAATTTCTTGCGGCATTTTGCAATATTTCCCAGTATTTTCACAAATGATTAGCTGGAAGACGGCCACAACCTTCTCCATGTCCATAATTGGCCAACTCACTTGCTTCCCACCTTTTTTTAAGTCTGGCATCTAGCAGCTCCACCAGCTCCGATCTAAGTGTTTGTAAAGCATCTTGCTGGGGGTGGCTTCATTTTCTAGATCCTGAATTTTGCGTTCAAAATCTCCTATTTCTGCCTTATATTTCTTTTGTCTAGTGATTTGAATGGCAGTTATCCTACCTCTCAAGAAGGCTTTGTAAGCGTCCCAAACTATTTCAATGGATAGCTTTCAGTTTCCAAGTTAGTCTGAAAGTAACTTACTGTATCAGTTGTTAAACTAGTAATTACATCCTGATCTAACAAAATCACAAGATCTAGTGTCCATCTCTTGTTAATCGAATTACTAGGGATTTTCAGAGATAATATGACTGGAACATGATCTGAAAGATGACCCCCTAAATGTCTTATCTCCTTTACCAATTCTCTCAACTCTATGCTAAAATATGAAAAAATCCAATCTGGATTTATGATTATACTTTTTATTATGAAAGGCGTATCCCCTCCTGATACCCATCCTTCTCCTTCATATATCTATCCAGCCTTGATTTTTCATTGTATTTTTTAGCAACGATCTCATCTTATGATTCTGGGCTGATCTACTATTTACCGACCTATCCAAAATAGGATCCAAAACTAAATTAAAATCACCCGCCAATATTAGAAGGTCATGAACAGGTAATAATTCCGCTAGTAAATCCTTTAGGGGGAGATAATCATCTAAGTTGGGACCATAATATCCAGCGATCGTAAATTTGTATGCATGAAATTTTATTCTGGCAATAACCCATCTACCCCCTTTATCTACCTTAAAGTTTTCCACAAATAATGCAGGATCTTTTATAATTGTAGCCACCCCCTTAGTTGTTATATTTTGTGAAGTGCATATTCCTTCACAGATCCACTTCCTTTTTTTACATTAATCCTCCATTTCCAATTCAGTAAGATGAGTTTCTTGAATAATTAATATTTGCTCTGCAGCTTCCTTAATATATTGAAGTATTCTTTCCATCATAGGATCTTATTCTTCAATCATGAACAATGTTGCACAATCTAATCTTGAACTTCTTGGGATGTTTTTCCAATGTAAAATTTTTACCCGGACATGTAACAGCATGGACCACATTTTTGGATTTGCAATTTGTAACATTCATTGTGCCGCTAGTGTCTTTGGCCATCAGTGAAGGTGCAGCCTTCTGTACTTAAGTTGTAAACCAAACATGTTCCACATTTATGGTGCCCTTGAACGGGTGGAATATTTAACATAGTGCAAAGCGTGGCTGGTTTTCCGGGTACTGACGGAATTCATTCTTGAATTGGCATCGATCTCACTGAGGAAGAACTTCTTCAATTTTGACAATGAATTTTTTATCCAAGTCAAAGGCGTAGCCATGGGCTGTCCTTTTGCGCCTGAGCTGGCAGTCCTGTATCTGGTGAAATATGAAGATCATTTTGTGTATCACAACAATCCATACATTGCACACCTGAAACAGTGGTACAGGTATATTGATGATATTTGGTGCCAGTGGGAGAGGCACGAAAATATGTTACAAGAGTTCCACACATGGCTAAACGAACGCAGCCCAGATATTAAATTCAACCTTGAATACAGCAAACACAGTCTTTCATTCCTGGATGTGAGTGTGAAAACCTCACCCAGTGGGTTGATCACCACATTACATACAAAACCCACGGACCAAAAAAATAATGCTCTCCACTACAGAAGTTACCACCCCAGAAACCTCAAGAACAACTTGCCATTTGGCCAATTTGTACATATAAGACGTAATTGTTCAAGAAGGGAAGATTATGAGTTACATGCAGAATCACTCCCCCGCTCCGTGGGGGAAAGGGGATGGGACAGAGAAGAGACTGCCACACTCGTCAAATGCTCTTCTGATTCTTGACTTCTATCTTCTTCTCAGGCTGCTTGAGTTTGCTGCAAAATAAGACACAATTACTTGACTATATCTTCCCTATCATTCTTACCTCTAAATTCATTCTTCCTTCCTTCCTACCTGCCCAAGGTGTGGCCTGTGCTTCTTTTCTATAATTCTTTTCTTCTCTTCTGACTTCTTTTCCTGAGTGCTAAAATGTAATGTAAATGTTTACTCTAGCGTTCTCTACGCTCTGCTACTAACCTTGTCTTTTTACCCTTAGGTCTCTCACCTCGCCTCAGAAGATGTGTCAAAAGATGCTGCGATGGTAAGTATGTATGGACACTCTTCACCTAATGATTGTATTTATTTCCTGTATTGCCTCTTACTACTAGTCCTTATGTACAACTAATTCTTTTTAAAGAATAGCATCAAGTAGTTAACCTCACTACGAGATATGTTTTGCTTTCAAACTCAAAGATGCTTGTAACCTTAACTATCGAGTATTCAACTGAACTGAGCTTCTAATCTCAGCAAGTACTGTTCAAACAATATTTTCAATTGCTTAGATACTTGTAAATTAAATGCTGGTATAACGAAGGATTCTCAAAGGTGCCAAATACTTCTGTACGTAACAAACGTTTCTTTTCTATGCACCTTATAAACTCTTAAATTATTTCAGGAGCGCTATATTAAATGCGCATGCACTCCTCTAGTGACTCTACTCTTAGCTTCTGCGCAGTTGCGACTTAAACGCTACCTCTTCAGAGAACCTAATTCTAGCATCTGCGCACTCGATGCCTTTTCCTACTCGAATGTGCGATGAACAATAAACGGTCTTATTTGAATATGCGGACTTCTTTTCAAGGATTCTTCACAGGATACTGGACTTCTAGTGAAGCGCGACGCAGTTTAATCCCTAAACTACGCGGCGCATTCTACAGGAACGTCTCTCCCCCGTCGACTCTCAGGTGAAGTGCGTGTCGCTGCTGTCACCTCAGCTGCATCTTGCTGATTTGGATTAACAACTAGACCGCTAATCTCTCTTTGCAACGCGAGACTTTTGGCCGCCATTTTGAAGATTGGTCTAGTATACGCTCTCTGCCTCCAGAAAGGTTTCTTGTGTTTATGCCTCAAACCTGACGTTATTACACTGATTGCCTGACATCTAGACTTTTATAGATTTTGTGATCCTGACAGTGTCTCCACGTTTGGGCCCTACACACAACCTGTGAAGAAAATTATACGTAACAACTGGCATTTGATTGAAGGAACCATTCCAACATTGGGCCACCGCTCTCCACTCTAAAGAAAAACAGGCGTATCGGTCAACAAGTTGCCAATGCAGCAGGCCAACAAAAAAAACAGCCCGCTTTGCACTATGTTAAATCTTCCACCCCTTCAAGGGCACCATAAATGGGAACATGTTCAGTTTGCAACTTAACTACTTCCCTGAATGCCAAAGACACTGGCGGCACAATGAATTTACATACAGCAAATCCAAAAATATGGTCTATGCTGTTACATGTCCGTGTAAAAAAATGTACATTGGAAAAACATCCCAAGAAGTGCGAAATTGGATTGTTCAACATCGTTCATGATTGAAGAATAAGATCCTTACTGCCCCAATGGTCGAACATTTTACAACTTTGAATCGCAGATTTGATGATTTTACATGGACTGTATTATCATTGATAAAAAAGAATAACCAAAGAGGCGGGGACCCGATATATTACTGGCACGGAGGGAGCCATTCTTAATTATGAAATTCAATACGGCTTTGCACGGCCTCAATGAGTTGTCGGAAATCGCAAAACTCTAAATGGTAATAGCCTGAATAAAACTTGGACTACATGTCCCACAATGCCCTGAGGTATTCGACCTTTCAGTTCCCCTTCTAGGTCGTTAAAGGAATCAGCTGGGATTTCCTCTGAGCTGCCGGTTGTAAACAGAGGAGCATGTTGGATTGATAATTCCCGTTGCAGGGCCAAAACTACAGGCAAGTGACACGCTGCCACTGGGTTAGCGAGGGTGTTATATCTCCCAAAAAAACAACAGAAAAACGCGCACCAAATCTCACTGTATTCACGCTTCCCTTTACACAGGAAACAAATACGATTTTGTAGCAGCGATTGAGATAGAAGCGTCCGCATCACTGATGGCACTTCCCGATTCTAAGGTAACAGTGTAGCTGAGCCAGCGTCTCTATATCGTGCAATATAACGCGCACACGGAATTTAATCCCCACAGAGCGCTTACATTTATTTGATCCATTGTTTTCAGATACTGGACTAATATTACTGAGATTTTCCACACGCCTCAACATTTGAAGGGAGGAACAGTACTCTTTTGTCAGCTGAAATACGACGAGTTGTCCCATTTAGTACATTAAATGCGCGAATGTTTAACTTTTTGTAGCATCCATCACAGTAAAATATTTGAAGCACAGATTTTGGACATCAACTCCTATGGATCAAATCCACACTACAATTAAGGTACTTAACATACACTCTCTGTCCATTAAGTATTGGTGGCACATGGGGGCGTCAGACTGACACCAACATTATTATTCTTTTTTTCTTTCGACTTTTTAGAGCCCAAAACTAAGTCCAAGTCCTGTAGAGAATCCCGGAATTGTATGGGATTCGAAGCGCGTTGGCTCAAAATATGGGGAACTGTTGATGGGGTGTGTCACAAGGAATTAAAAAACAATATTTCCCTCTTCATTTTTTGACTACACCCATCAGTAGGATATATATCCTCATCCTCTCACAGGCAGGACAGCAGATATGTGTTTCCAAAATGAGTAATTGTCCACCTAGTGTTAATATGAATGTAGGACTGGTTGAATTTTAGGCTGGCGCACATAAGTCATTGATGTTTGCCTTCTGATTATTTGTTTGTTATAAATGTTTGTTTCCACAAAAAACGCTTTGCACTAAGGATGTGTTATAAATTTTTTTTTTAAAGGAAATGTTTTTAAATCATGCATTCAAATGTTTCTGTATTGTGTGATTTACTAATGTGGTGTTTCTTTGAAAAGACATGTTCAATTGATTTCTGAATGTCTTTGTTGAAATATCAAAAATAAGCTGAATAAAGATTATAAACTTTGAAATTAATGAGCTTAGGTTTACTACAACTTTGATTTAAGACTCCTCCCTAGACACCTTGTTTGATATTTCCATATTGGGGTGGTCCAGTCTGGGTAGTTATGGACCCAAGCCTTGCTTGATCACACTAGTAGTAGAGCGAACGCCGGTTCGCAATGCTACTTTCTCACAGTTGGTTAATTATATACATTCGGTGTTCCCTAGCTAGCCTGACCAGGCGCTCTAGGCAGACCCTCCGGGATTTCGCGATTTCGCGGGTTGCCGCGAAATCGGCACTTTTGTAAAAATGCCGCGATTTTTACAAAAGTGCCCACGAAATCGGCACTTTTGTAAAATTGCGGCATTTTTACAAAAGTACCCGCAAAATCGGAAGGTGATGTGTGCCTGCCTGGTTCCTCGGCAGCACTCTGATCGCTGCATAAATGTAGGGCAAACTGGGTAGGCAAATACCCCAGTGTAAAGATACAACAAAACTCCCCAATTTCTGTCCTCTCCTCTAGCAAACCCTTTTCAGATCCGTAGAACTCGCTGCAGCTTGGAAGCAGGCAGGCGCTCTGCAGCCCTGGTCCCTTGATACTGAACAATGTCAAAGTGTGAGGAGGGGGCGGGCGGAATATACCTCGTTTGAACCCCCGCTCTCAACCCGCCCCCCCATCCCTCAAAAAAAAGAAGCTTGTTGAGGCTGGTGCCGGCGTCCTGGGGTGTTTTCACACCCCTTAATGGACGTCGGCAGTTAGAAACGTGGGCAGCACAGCTGGAAACCACTAGTTAGAGTGGTTTTCAACTAGGGTGACCAGACGTCCCGGATTTGCCCGTACAGTCCCTGTTTTTCACCAGCTGTCTGGGCAGATTTCGGGAATTTTGTCTAATGTTCCTGTTTTTAGAAGGGGTCGACTGAAACAGTGAGAGGCACTTTATAGGGTGTTCTAAAGCTTTGCTAGTTAGAAACTGTTATAAGAAAGCAATTGAATGATTGTATGATTTTGATTGTAGAAATTACATTGTATTTACTTTCTTAATGCATCTTCTGTGATCCTATGTTGATGACAGCTGTCATTCTGCGCCATTCCGTGTTTGAAAAATTGTAGTCCTTCTATTTTCCACAAATGTCCCGGTTTTTGGTTCTCAAGATCTGGTCACCCTATTTTCAACTCGTTTTCCTCACCGTGTGAGTTGGCAGGTATGTGAATGCACATTCTGCCTGGGACGTCTCCAGTAAAGCCGAGCATCGTTCCTGCAGGACACAAGCCAAAACTCGAGTCGTTCATGTTCACACAGTCTCTCCATCACACACAAGCACAAACTTACCACCCACCCAAAGACCCGAATGAAGCTAAATGTGGGGCAGACAGCATGATCTGAATTGTGACAGTCTGCCTGCAGCTAGAACTGCGGGCAACCTCTAAGCTCCTTCCATCACCGAGCAGGGTCTCAAGGCAACTGGGCGCCTTCGGGTTGAAAGTGATGAAATGCCCTGATGTCAGTCCTGCACATTGGCACAAAATGAATCACACAATACACCCACCAAGTCACAGAAAAACATGGCAACGACTCCTCACAGACACACTGGCCACAAAGAAAAGTATACCAACTCCACATCTACAAACATCTACCCCTGGACAAACTGAAAACCGCCTGACCACCTCTTGAAATACATATTAACAATATACACAAACTGACCCCCAGGCAGAAACTCACAGGCCAAATTACAAACACACAGACAAAACACAAACACAATCTTACTACCACGAACAACACACACTACCCCTTACATTCCCTCTCACCTCCACACACAGAAACACAAAGTGCTCTTACACTAGCACACAATGAAATACAGACTGCCAGACTCCCTCACTGTGAGAAGTTGGCCTGATGTATGATGTCCACAGTTCTGTGGGCACCTTGTATCAGTCCAAACAATCCCTTATGGTGGTGGTTGTAAAGTCAACATTATAGACAAGCTATCCTAGGGGTAGCGTAGACCTAAGCAGTCTTAGGCTTAACTCAAGAGGGCATGTGAAGCCAGCTGTTTTACCATATGCAATCCTGTAATATCAAATGAAAGGACACCACACAAGTTATATATTATAAAAATATATATATTTATTACTAGAATAATCCTCTGTACTCTTTATGAGTCCAGAGGCACGAGCGTTTAAACAAAAGCACAGTTAAACATACACAAGTTGCACGATTATTGATAGGGCCGGTGGCCACTCAAACCATATACTAAATAAGTGGTATAAGAATCACTCTACGAACAATGGTAAGGCCTAGGGCCTTGTGAATCGCTGGGAATACACTGGACTAACAGCAGTTAGGACGGGAGTAGCCCGCGGGATTCAGGTGCAGCGCTTAAAGCACACGCATTCACCTATGCAAAGTCAATGGTGCGTAAAAGTTAGAAAGTTACTGTTTTGGAAGTCTTCCGACTGGAATAGAATTAAACCACTTTAAACTAGGACCCTAGAGGTGGAAACCACTACAGGAGCACCGGTGTTAGATCGTTACCTCACCCACAGGAAGCGGGTGCATAGGTGCCAAAGTGTGTCGGGTTTCGTCGTAGGGATCTATGGAGCCTGGAGATGAAGATGCTGCAGGCAGCCAGGAGAGAAGAGTCCAGTTGGATGCAAGGGTGGGTCGAAGATGTAGAGTACCTGAAAGCAGAGGGGACGGAGTCTGGGTCACTCAGCAGTGACCAGGATGGAACCAGGAAGGAACCAGGCAATGTCGGGTGCAATCAGGTGGATGTTGAGAAGCTTGTCTCCGCTGCCACGTGGACTAACGGGCATCGAGGATGTCTAGGAGTGGATCACGAGCTGTCCAAAGAAGGTTCTCGCTGTCGGCAGTGTCGGCATCCGGATCGGAGGTAAGAGGCCTTGGCAAATGCAACCCATGCAGGATTTGAAGATTGCTTCTTACTCGGACCAGCAAGGTCAGAGAGGTTGCTCCTTTTCAGGGGAGCGAGGGCCAGTCTGGAGCAACCAAACTAGCAGTGTATATTCAAAGGTTCGTCGGTACTGGGACCACTAGCCAACGGGCAAGCGACCGGACCAACACGTCAAACAGGAAAATGCCAAAGGGCCCCACGCAGCACTCGCTGAGTGTGGAGGGGAGATCTTCAATGCACAAGCTGCTCGGGGCTGGGGCTTCTCAAACCCCAATGCACAGCTTCGAGGGTGCCTCGGGAGCTGCACGGTCAGCACTTCGCAGTCTTTTCAAGATGTCTGGCCCCATGCTTCACGTCGCCTCCACGGGTCTCAGATTCGCTGGGACTGTGGATCGGGCTGTTAGAAGTTAGGAAAGCTGGGTCTTGTTGATCTTTGTTGCTCGAGTTCTGGCGGGAACTGCAACAAAGCAAACCATTGGGTGCTGGATGGTGCCTGTTTGCACAGGGTGGTCACTCCTTGACCACAAGGGAGATTCTTCAGTCTTCTACATCGAGTGGGATGTCGAAGGGTCCAGAGTTCTATATCAAAGTTTCAGTCAGGATAATCTAATGCTCCTGGGCACAGCTCCTACCTTTATTCCAAATCAAGGGGCTGGATTACCTGCTAGGTCCCTCCTATGGGTGGGACCCAGGAAGGGGGTGGTTACACCCCTTTCCCTTTGTCCAGTTTCGCGCCAGAGCTGGGACTGGAGTGTCCCAGCACCGGTTTGAACCGGGCTATGCATGGGGAGCCTTGTGCGCCCCAGGCAGTGTCTAGTTTCACTCGCCCTGCCTGCCTCAATCCACTATCTCCTGTCTGGGGAGGTGTAACACCTCCCTGTGACAGGAAACCTTTTGTCCAGGCCTCCCCTGCCGGAGTTTCGGTCAGCAGCAGGAGGCCAGACCCGTGACTGTGGCAGCAGCATCCATTTTGTGATGCTGAGGCTTTGGTTAGATTTAACAGCGTTTAAGTAAAGTAACATGTCTTCTCCCTCTAGAAGGGTGGAATGCTACCCCCGTCGCCAGAATTGGCGAGGGGGTAGTATTCCAAAGTGTATGACACCTTACACAACATGTTTTGATAAAGCCAAACCAAAGTTAGCAATAACCGCGAGGATTATAATGCACTTAAGAGTATATGGGATGGCAATACCCTGGAACAGCTATAAGGAAATTGTTCCGAAAGCTGCAGACAGGCTCAGCTCATGCTAGAGCACCATCTCACATAAAACCAAGCACTCTGCCTCCAGGATGGTTAAGGCATGCCATAGGAGTGACTTATAGGCATATATATGTCCAGATATAGGTTTAGACATAGGTATACTATATCTAAGCAAGGAGTGATAACACGACCTTGCCCCAGCTGAGTGATCCGGCAGTTGTGTCTGTATGGATGGCCAGCCAGGGGTGGCAAAAGATATGCTGCAGCCGCTGGTAGGCCTTGGATGCACCTATGCCCTGGGTACCTTTAGTACACTGTACAGGGGCTGATAAGGTGTCCAGTACCAAATTGGTGATGTACCTAAAGTACATGTCTGAATTTAGAGAGAGAACAGCAGGCTGTGGGTCTGATTAGCAGGCCCACAGCCACATTATGTCGAAAACCAGTGAAGCAAAAAGCAAAAATTGGGGTGACCATAGGAAAGCAGACCCTACTCTCCTACACTCTCTTATACATACAAAGAAACACACAATGATCATAAACATACATAAACCATCATAATGCAGTAACAGGTACTGACCACCCACAGTGACCAAAGTTTCCATTGATTTAAGGCTGAGAACGAATGATTAAGAGTAAAATAAAATGCCGCAAAAATGCCACTAAATTTCCATATTTGTGCTGCTAAATTTCCATAGTTGTGCTGCTAAATTTTCTAATCCATGCCGCTATATCCTGGGGGGTCTGCTAGGGTAGTTGTTATGTCAGGAAAAGAATCACTATCCTTTAGCGACGATCACACTCAAAAACGTATTTCTGACCCCACCCTGTTTGCCTCAGTTTCATTAAGCAATACTGCCAAACAACAGAATTCTTCAGAGAAACTCATTAGACTACAAAAGAAACACATTAGAACTGAGCTTCACAGGCACTTTTTAGTAGAACACCTTAAGGCGGGCGCCATCCCTTGGGGCCTTCAAGTTAAGAATGTCCTGGTAATTTCATAGAGGACCCATAGTACAAAAAAGGTTTCAGCTACATTAGTACGAAGTGCAGCAGGGCCTTGATGGTCCACTCTGTTAAAACTGCGCATAGGATTAGCAAAAAGGAAGCAAAAAAAATAGAGAAGTAGCTGCAGGCTATAAAAGATAATCAGACACCAGCGGAGGCAAAAGCTTTAATAGAAAAAATTGAAAGAGACGTCGCTGTGTTTAAGGGTCACACAATCAATTTCAAGGTTTACAGATTTGAGAAGGAAATGTAACCCTTCCATATTGAGACTGTTTATCCGCATCTAAAGGAGGACTTCTACACAAAACCAGACTCCAGAAGGTTCCTATCAGAATACCGGGGTAGATCCAAGCGGAAATTTCTGACTTTTTCGGAAACGTCATCCTCCGAGTCAACATGTGATCCAGGAGAGGGATCGTCCGGTGTAACCAACAGAAGAAGCCATTTTTAGGGGACGGCTAACAGAAGCCCCCAGGGAGGTACAAACCTCAGCCCTGGGAAATGAGAACAAGGACACAGTACTACTGTGAAAATCCACGATTATCAACCTTTCGGACATGATACTTTCAAAGGAACAAATAGAAGTCTTGGAATTGGGGCTCTCTTTTGTCCCCGGGGTCTACATGTACTTTACAAAGGTCAAAATGGAAATTTTAGAACTGTTCCGGAAGATACGTCTAAAGGCATTTGTTATCAAGAAGAGAAGATTATGCACCCAGAGGCCTCTGGATTACGAAATAAATCTTCATTCTGCCCACCATCATATGGCATACCAAAGAATATTGTTGCATTTGAACACGTGACAAGAAACATCTCGCAAGAACATAAAAAAGCCATAGCTGCATTAAAGGAACAACAAATAGCAGTTATAAAACCAGCGGACAAGGGTGAAGCCGTGGTCCTCTGGTCCCAGCAAGCATATCTAGCGGAAGGAAGAAATCATATGCATAATCCCTTTTGGCACCAAAGTATTCCACAGGACCCTACAAATGAAATCTCACGAGAAATTGCAAATCTAGTTACTGAAGGCACGGAGGAGGACATATTATGACCAAGAGAAGCTGATTACCTAATAAAAAAAACATGCCAGGGTTCCCTTACTTTATTTTCTCCCGAAGGTACATAAGGACACAACTAATCCGCCAGGCATTCCAATTGTTTCTGGGTGCGATTCAATCCTGGGACTACTGTCCAAGTATGTAGACGTATTTTTACAACCATTTTTGCGGAAGTTCCATCGTACCTGCGTGATACTATGGACTTTATTTACAAAATTGAGGGTTTTCCTTTCGATCCGGATATCAATCTACTAGTCACAATGCATGTGTCATCATTATACACACAGATTCCCTAACAAGATGGCTTTGATGCGATAGAAGTATTCCAGGAATCTAGACCCATACCCCACCGGGTACCGACGGAATTCATTCATAAATTGGCATCGATCTCACTGAGGAAGAACTTCTTCAAATTTGACAATTAATATTTTATCCAAGTCAAAGGTGTAGTCCTTTTGCGCCTGAGCTGGCAGTCCTGTATATGGCAAAATATGAAGATCATTTTGTGTATCACAACAATCCATACAGTGCACACCTGAAACAGTGGTACAGGTATATTGATGATATTTGATGCATGTGGGAGGGGCCCGAAAATGTCTTACAAGAGTTCCACACATGACTAAACGATCGCAGCCCGGATATCAAATTCAACCTTGAATACATCAAACGCAGTCTTTCATTCCTGGATGAGTGTGAAAACTTCACCCAGTGGGTTGATCACCACATTACATACAAAACCCACGGACAAAAATAATGCTCTCCACTACAGAAGTTACCACCCCAGAAGCCTCAAGAACAACTTGCCATTCCGCCAATTTTTATGTATAAGATGTAATTGTTTGAGAAGGGAAGATTATGAGTTACATGCAGAATCACTCGTTAACAAACGCTTGGAAAGGGGGTATCCCAAGAAATTGTTAAAACATTCTCTCAAAAGGGCATGGTTAACCCCTACGGAACATTTTTTAACCAAAAAAGAAGACCACCTACTGACCGCATTGTTTGCGTTTCCACGTTTGGGCCCTACACACAACCTGTGAAGAAAATTATACGTAATAACTGGCATTTGATTGAAGGAACCATTCCCAACATTGGGCCACCGCTCTTCACTCTAAAGAAAAACAGGAGTATCGGTCAACAAGTTGCCAATGCAGCAGGCCAACAACAAAAACAGCCACGCTTTGCAATATGTTAAATCTTCCACCCCTTCAAGACACCATAAATGTGGAACATGTTCGGTTTGCAACTTAACTACAGAAGGCTGCACCTTCACTGATGGCCAAAGACACTGGCGGCACAATGAATTTACAAATAGCAAATCCAAAATGTGGTCTATGCTGTTACATGTCTGTGTAAAAAAATGTACTTTGGAAAAACATCCCAAGAAGTGCGAAATCGGATTGTGCAACATCGTTCACGATTGAAGAATAAGAGCCTAACTGCCCCAATGGTCGAACATTTTACAACTTTGACCAACAGATTTGATGATTTTGCATGGACTGTATTATCATTGATAAAAAAGAATAACTAGAGAGGTGGTGACCGCAATAGATTACTGGCACAGAGGGAGGCATTCCTAATTATGAAATCCAATATGGCTTTGCACGGCCTAAATGAGTTGTCTGAAATCATAAAACTCTAAAACGTAATAGCCTGACTAAAACTTGGACTACATGTCCCACAATGCCTGGGGTATTCAACCTTTCAGTTCCCCTTCCAGGTTGTTAAAGGAATCAGCTGGGATTTCCTCTGAGCTGCCGGTTGGAAACAGAGGAGCATGTCGGATTCATAATTCCCGTTGCAGGGCCAAAACTACAGGCAAGTGACACGCTGCCGCTGGGTTAGCGAGGGTGTTATATCCCCCCCCAAAAAAAGCGCACCAAATCTCACTGTATTCATGCTTCCCTTTATACAGGAAACAGATACAATTTTATAGCAGCGATTGAGATAGAAGCGTCCGCGTCACTGACAGGACTTCCCGATTCTAAGGTAACAGCGTAGCTGAGCCAGCGTCTAAATGTCGTGCAATATAACGCGCACACAGAATTAATCCCCACAGAGCGCTTACATTTATTTGATCCATTGTTTTCAGATACTGGACTAATATTACTGAGATTTTCCACACGCCTAAACATTTGAAGGTAGGAACAGTACTCTTTTGTCCGCTGCAGTACGTTGAGGTGTCTCATTTAGTACATCTAATGCCCGAATGTTTAACTTTTTGTAGCTTCCATCACAGTAAAAGATTTGAAGCACAGATTTTGGACATCAACTCCTGTGGATCAAATCCACACTACAATTAAGGTACTTAACATACACTCTCTGTCCATTAAGTATTGGTGGCACATGGGACGTCAGACTGACACCAACATTATTATTATTTCTCTCTTTCGACTTTTTAGAGCCCAAAACCAAGTCCAAGTCCTGAAGAGAATCCCGGAATTGTATGGGATTCAAAACACGTTGGCTTCGAGTATGGGGAACTGTTGATGGGGTGTGTCACGTGGAATTAAAAAACAATATTTCCCTTTTCATTTTTTGACAACACCCACCAGTAGGATATATATCCCCATCCTCTCACAGGCAGGACAGCAGATATGTGTTTCCAAAATGAGTAATCGTACGCCTAGTGTTAATATGAATGTAGGACTGGTTGAATTTTAGGCTGGCACACATAAGTCATTGATGTTTGCCTTGTGATTATTGGTTTGTTATAAATGTTTGTTTTCACAAAAAACGCTTTGCACTATGTATGTGTTGTATATCTTTTTTACAAGAAATGTTTTTAAATCATGCATTCAAATGTTTCTGTATTGTGAGATTTACTAATGTGGGGTTTCTTTTAAAAGACAATAGTGCTCCGAGCACCCTGTCCTATGAAGGTTGGAATATAATAATCATTAAAGTTAGGAACCTTGTTGACCATCACATTATAATCAATGTCTCGGGCACATAGGTCAAAGGAGTTGGAGATATAGACGGACAGTGCCCCAATTTAGCATTGAAGTCCCCCTCCACCATTAGCCTAAGGGGGTATTCCTCTTTCTCCACAAGCATATCGAACACTACAAAAAGACCTTGAAAGTTGCAATCACTCTTACTTGAGAAGTTGTTATTATAGAAATTTACCAAACAGATCTTATGGGTATCTTTCCAGCTAAGGTAGAAGGCCCGCACTTTCTCCTGCTCCCGATGGATCGGTAGAACTAAGCAGCCAACCTTTAAAGCAGTTGGTCAAACCCCCTTTTGCTCCATAGATGAGGATGGGATCACAGGCAGACTAAAGCACATGAAGCCATTGAATGCTATTTCATTTATCTCCCAATTTTCCTGCAAGAAAACTATCTCAAAGTTTGCTATAAATGAACGCAATTTATCAATCAAGATTTTGGAGGCTAGACCCGCAATGTTCCAACTTAAAAAATGTAATCAAACATCGTCTAATAGACCTTCGTCAGTGCAGGTGCTCATTCCGGACCCTGGGGAGAGGGAGTTCTGTTGGCGGGTGGAAGACAATTGGGCAACAGGAATTGAACTGTCAAGTACCCTACCCTTATCCAGTACACCAGGCCCTATATAGGCATAGTTCAGAATGGAGTTAATAGACAGATGGGCGTTAGAGATGGAACCATCAGGTGCCCTCCCCCCCCTTCTCCAGTAAACTGGACCTTGTGAGAAGGGAATTCTTTGGAAGAATGTTAATAAAATGGGCAACAGGGATTGGGCAATCGGGTGCCCTGCCCTTGTCCTGAGAACCAGGCTCTGTCTGAGAATGGATCAGAATAAAATTAGTAGACAATTGGGCAACAGGGATGGGACATTCAGGTGTCCCGCTCTTCTCAAGTTGACTGGAGCAGCCATGCGCCTCCCTAAGCCATCAATTGATGTCCTCTAACCCGGCCAAGGCTGAGAATCCATTATTCAGGGGATTTTTGTTTGAGGGGGAGGTCAAACCGCCAGGAATACAGGGGGGGTTAACACGATGCTGATAAAAAAAGCTATTGTCAATATCTTGACTAGACTAATTTTAACCTTTCCCAAACGAGCTTTATGCAGAATTTCCTGGACAACAAATGGATTGTGAAAATTAACCACAATAACATCACCATTGTGGCCACTCCCCCCGCCAATCCCCCCCCACACATCGATCAGGATCTCATTTGAAACGTCCCAATTTCCAGCAATGTTATTATTCAGCCAGTGAATGGAGTTATTCATTAGTCCCCTGGTGGTTTCCGTACTGTCCGCAACAACGTAAGGAGCAGATGCAGGGGGGAGATCAATCACAGGAAGGGTTGCCTGGCTTGAGGCACATAATTACGATAGCTTTTCAGGTAATTTAACCTTGGGAGGTTGCACTTCCATGCTCCGTTCAGATATGATAGGGGATAAATCAGTGACTGAGTCCTGGGTGCAAGCAGAAGGCCTGAGATCCAAGGATTGCACCAGTTTGGGCCACACTCAATATCAGATTCACAAAGATGATCACCACCCTGTGTTCCAGTAGTGCTAGGCTCAGATCCCCTTCCTGGCACTGAGAACCAACCCCCAAACAGGCTATGCTGACACCAGGAATTTGACCTGACTCTATGGGACAGTTGTGGGCCAGTGAGTCAGCAAGTGGACTTGTTGAGGTGGAAACACTCAGCAGCAGTGGCGGCTCAATAAAGCTTTGATTGATGGGCAAAGGGGCAATTAAAACAGTTTCTTCAGCAGTGAGTGAAAAATGACATTCCAGCAGTCATATTTTATTAGAATCCATGAAACCATATCAACTACCCGAGTTAGGTAATTGCTGATCGAACCCCCCTTCCTCTTGCCCATACTTAATGACTGAGGTGGACTAAAATGGAGCAAATTGCAAGCAAAAAAGCAACAGGGGACCAGCAGACCTCGGCAACAGTTCTCAGAACAAGAAAGAAAGTTATGGGGGACAACACACTGTACCTCCTTTCCTGGTGGAAGCTTGAGTACTCGCCCAAACGCAAGTCATGATGGATCCTGGGGCGGATCTCAGGGAGGGGGGCCTAGCCCAGCCTCTTCCGGGCGCTTTGGCAGCACACGGGCCGCAACGAATGCTGGGATGTGGAGTCCCCCAATGTGCGTGGTCTGCTCTCCCGCGCTTTTTGTGCACCTCACAGTGCAGAACAACAGGCGCATTGGCGGCACGCAGGCCGCAAAAAGTGCTAGGATGTAGAGTCCCCCGGTGTGCGTGGTCAATGCATCCTGCACTGCTAGAGGCCCTGGGGCTGTTTGTGTGCCTCCGAGTACAGAACAGGTGAGTTGGCGGCACACAGGCCCCGAAGAATGTGGGAATGTGGAGTCCCCTGGTGTGCATGGTCCTCTCTCCCGTGCTGCGGAAGGGCCCTGGTGCTTTTTGAGCACCTCTGGGCGCAGAACAACAGGCGTGTTGGCGGCACACGAGCCGTGAAGAATGTTGGGCAGTTGAGTCCCCCAGTGTCTGTGGTCTGCTCTCCCATGCTGCGGGAGGCCTTGCTGCTTTTTGTGTACCTTCGGGTGCGGAACAACACGTGTGTGTTGGTGGCACACAGACCGCAAAGAATGCTGGGATGTGGAGTCCCCTGGTGTGCGTGGTCCACTTTCCAGCGCTGCGGGAGGCCCTGGTGCTTTTTGTGCACCTCTGGGCGCAGAACAACAGGCGCGTTGGCGGCACACGGGCCGCGAAGAATGCCGGTATGTGGAGTCCCTCGGTGTGCCTGGTCCGCCCAAACCCAATCAGTGTTTGTTTCATTCACCAATAACAGGTTCAAGAAGGCCAACTAACATGACAAGGCCACAGCTTGCACCACAAGGCAGCACCATTCTCATATAAACCCACTCACTGTCACTCGCTCATTACATAGGTGATGTTGCCTCCAATTGTAGCATTCTAGGTTGCCCTGCACCTCTATATCAGGTGATGTCTCAATGCACAGTGATAAAGTATTGTATTACAAAATCTGACACATTACACAGCATAATTAAATCCGTAGCCAGCTTCTTGAAACCTGCGAAGCTCTATACAATTCACATTGTTATATTTTTAAGGATACTGCTGTCTTCAATCATGATAAATTATGCCACCGTGATAATTTGTGATACTACTTGTACTACTCTTCCTTCTAAATGTATGATGAAATGTTTTTAATTTATGTAGAATGCTTTTATGGTTATGTACTATATACCGAATAAAGCTTGTTTGATTTGATTTGATTGAAACACAATTTGGTCTCCTAAAAAAGGAACTCCCAGACGTAGATCTTACAAAAAAGCAGGAAGTACTATTCCACCATATTGCCATGGGAACTATAATCAAGGCTACTGCAATTATGTGGCAGAGGAGAACCAAATTATGTGCCCAGGTTGACAAAATTATGCAGTAAGAAAAGACAAATTTTACATTCAAATAGCAACACACATTTTCTTGCAACTGAGCTCGTTGCTCACTTGTTGGACTCGTTGGTTTTGTTCGTGTTGCTCCTTATTTGTCCTGTATCCTGTTTATTCTCTGGATTAGCCCTGCTCTTCCTGTTGACTGACCTGGAGTGGCCAGAGAGTTTTTTCCTGGTCTACAGATGTTTTTTTTTCTCCCTCCATACAATTACTTTCCATTCCACTTCCTGTGTTTCTGTTGCATCCCGGAGCCTGACGTTGTTACTAGAGGCAGCAGCCCCGTTCACCACCCAAAGATGATACTCCTGAAACCATGGCTAAAAAACCTGCCGTTGACAGTCACCTATGCCACAAATGCACCAGTTTAATAAGGAAACACGAACACTTATAAAATGGTCAGGGCGTTTCACTTTACCGATATGTGTCTCCAATGCGTGAAACGCCAGAGCAGAAGCGTTCAGTGAGTGCCCAAAACAGCAACCGAGCAGAACATTAGAACATTGAGAATTATCCCAGCAATTCATCAAGTCATTTTACTCATTCAGTGAGAAGCACATGAAGATATGGGGAGGAAAGGGAATAATTTACCTAGATCTGAGCACGAGGATTTATTTTTGAATTTATATGGAGCGCGCATTTTTACACAGTTTAGGGTTTTGTGAATTGTTCTTTACCCAAAGGCATTAACTAAAAGTGAGCACTGTGTTTTCACTATGGCTTGAGCACAACATTGCTTCACAAATCACACGTTATTTGTAATCAAATGTCCTTGGTGAGTCTATCATGCATATAATGTTTAGAACAATTTTTTTTGTTCAAACCATTTTATTTCATATTTTGATTACATTGTACATTAGCATTATGTATCATTGGCACATTAATCGCAAACATCCTACACATTGCTTTATGTCCTTAAAGTTTATGGTGGTACATAGTATTAGTGGATATGTCAGGTGGTTGCTCTATTAATGTTGTGCCGCATTAGGTCCTATCTGTGTATGGCACCAGTAGTGACCATTCTTCCAGGTTGAGATCCGGTGTCTTTAAACTGCCAGGTACTAACAACTAACTGGGTGATGGAACCAGGGGTAGGTGAGTGTGTGGGTCATCCCCCGTGGACTGTCAGGGGGTTATATTGTCATGAATACATTTGGGGGGTGGGGGGGTCTGAGCGCTTGTGGATCTGGGTGGTGTGTAAATGCTATTATCTCCCTGATGGCGCGCTGTGTATGTGGGTACCGGCGGTGTTTGGGTGTGCCTGGGCATTCTCAGATGATTTCGACCTTATGGTGTGCCTTGAGGCATCCGTTGCTGTGGACAAAGATGGTAAATGTGGGGTGTTTGTTACCTGGTGTCGAAATTGATTTAGTATCATTGTCCACTCTATGGATATATGGTGACTCGCTCCTTTCCCACGAGCTGAGGAGTCGCTCCCACTGTCCCTGCAGACAGCTGGTTTCTCCGCGCTGCTTTGCCTCGTTTACCAGAATTATTCACTTGGTTCATTTCGCCTGCTGCATAGCTAAGTAGCGCTTTGCTTGATCTGCGCTGTTTATCTGCTCATAGTGTATTTGCATTGGCGCTCTGTGGCTTCTGAAATTGTGCCGCTTTGTTGACATTCTGCTTGCTTTGTGCCTCATTTGCGCTCTGTAAGATTACAACTGCTTCCCCTACGCTCTCAGCGCATTTACCTGCAGCGCTACGCTGTGCCTCCCCCCTCCGCCTCCATTTTGTTTGTTGTCCTCGTCGTCGTCCTCGTGCACCCGCCCCGCCTCCCAGCTGATACGCCCTCGCCCCTCCCCCTCCACTATCCATATATGACAGTAGTTCCCGCGCGCAGCGTCCACGCGCAGCGACCGCGCCCAATCCGCGCCGAAGGTGCGCCAAAGGTAAGCCCGTCTACGCCCGTCCGCGCCTGGACCGCGCCCAGCGCCAGGACCCCTGGCCCTCGCGCTGCCCAGCCCTCCCGCATTACCTACGATGCCACCACTCTCCTAGCCCTTAACCCCGGTCGCGCTCCCAACTGCGTCCAAGCCGCCCCTGGACAAACCCATGGACCTTTCTCTTGCTACTCCTGCAAATTCAGCGGCACCGACAACATCTCCGCTACGACCACACCACGGATTCCCGACCCCAACCACCTAGAATGCATCCTTCTCAACACCCGATCGGTGCACAGGCACGCCATTGACCTCTGGAACCTTCTAGACACCATATCTCCTGACGTCGCCTTCCTAACGGAAACATGGATGAACGCCTCCTCCGCCCCTGGCATCGCCATCGCTATCCCTGAAGACTATAAGATCACACGCAAGGACCGAACCGACCGTACAGGAGGTGGAATCGCTATCGTCCATAAGAAATCCATCCGCATTTCCACCAACTCCGACGCCAACCTCGATAACTCCGAACACCTTCACTTCCAGATCCACATCGACCCCAAGACAACTCTTAGAGGCACCCTCCTCTACAGACCACCAGGACCCCGCGCAAAATTCAGTGAAGACATCACGGACTTCATCACCCCACACGCGCTCCCCTCCAAAGACTACATCCTCCTAGGAGACCTCAACTTCCACCTCGAAAAGCTCAACGACCGCAACACCGCCACCCTCTTGGACAACCTCGCCAACCTCGGACTTAAACAACTGGTCACTTCCCCCACCCACATCGCAGGTCACACACTCGACCCCATCTTCACCTCCAGCAACCATGTCTCCTTCAGCCACACTACGGAGCTCCTCTGGACTGACCACAGCTGCGTTCACTTCACCTACAACAAACCAAAACCCATCAACCACCACCAACCAACTCTACAAAGAAACTGGAACAAAATCACCATCGACCAGATCTCCTCATCGCTCCTTCTAAACCCCCCAGCCCTCTCTTCTAATGCCAACGAAGCCGCCTCCAACCTCACCCTTTGGCTATCCAACACCGCCGACACCTTAGCACCACTGAAAAAACGTCATCACAAACTTGGCAACAAGAAGGCCTCATGGTTCAACGATGACCTCAAGAAATCCAAGAAACTGTGCCGCTCCCTTGAAAAGGCCTGGAAAAAAGACCCATCCACCAGCAACAAGGATGCCTTCAAAAGCGCCATTCGTACTCACCACCAACTGATCCGAAAAGCCAAGAAAACATCATTCAAGGATCGACTTGACAACAACGCCCACAACAGCAAGGAACTTTTCAACATCGTCAAGGAATTTTCCAACCCCTCGGCCAACTCCAACGACATCACCCCCTCTCAAACCCTCTGCGACTCCCTAGCCTCTTTCTTCCACAACAAGATTGCCGACATCCACAACAGCTTCGACAACCAACCCGGAAGCCAACCCACCCTACCATCTGCAGACCATCTTCCCCCCGCTAACACCCTTAACGCCTGGAACCCAATCTCCACCGAGGACACCATCCGCCTGATGAATTCCATCCACTCAGGATCCCCCACAGACCCATGCCCTCACCACATCTTCAACAAAGCAGACTCCGTCATAGCTCCGCACCTCAGAGACGTCATCAACTGCTCCTTCAACTCCGCCACCTTCCCGGATGACTGGAAACACGCTGAACTCACCGCCCTTCTGAAAAAACCAACAGCAGACCCCACCGAACTCAAAAACTACCGCCCCATCTCGCTTCTTCCATTCCCAGCCAAAGTCATCGAGAAAGCAGTCAACAACCAGCTCGCCGCCTTCCTCGAAGCCAACAAATCCCTCGACCCCTCACAATCTGGCTTCTGAGCAAAACACAGCACTGAGACCGCCCTCATCGCAGCAACAGACGACATTCGAACTCTACTGGACAATGGAGACACAGTCGCCCTCATCCTCCTCGACCTCTCTGCAGCATTCGATACAGTCTGTCACAGCACCCTTCTACAACGCCTCAACAACATCGGAATCCAAGGAAAAGCACTTGATTGGATCACCTCGTTCCTCAATGGAAGAACCCAGAGAGTCCGCCTCCCACCATTCAAGTCCGAGGCCTCTGAAATCATCTGCGGCGTACCACAAGGATCCTCACTCAGCCCCACCCTCTTCAACGTTTACATGAGCCCCCTTGCGGCCATCGCTCGCCAACACAATCTCAACATCATCTCCTACGCGGATGACACTCAACTGATCCTTTCTCTCACCAGGGACCCCAGCACCGCCAAAACTAACCTACACGAAGGAATGAAAGAAGTCGCAGAATGGATGAAACAAAGCCGTCTGAAACTGAACTCAGACAAAACAGAAGTCCTCATCTTAGGTACATCCCCCTCGGCCTGGGATGACTCCTGGTGGCCGGAAGCCCTCGGAAAAGCACCCATCCCGACAGACCACGCACGGAACTTAGGCGTCATCCTAGATTCTTCACTCTCAATGAACAAACAAGTCAGCGCCGTATCCTCCTCCTGCTTTAACATTCTTCGCATGCTCAGAAAAACATTTCGCTGGATCCCCTCCGAAACAAGGAAAACAGACACCCATGCTCTGGTCACGAGCCGACTGGACTACGGAAACACCCTCTACGCAGGCACCACCGCTAAACTCCAGAAGAAACTCCAACGAATCCAAAACGCATCAGCCAGGCTCATACTAGACATCCCACGCAACGAACACATCTCTGGTCACCTGAGAGACCTCCACTGGCTACCCGTCAATAAGAGGATCACTTTCCGACTGCTTACCCACGCACACAAATCACTCTATGACATCGGACCAGATTGCCTCAACTCTCGGCTGTCCTTCTACACCCCCGCCCGCCAACTTCGCTCTTCCAACCAAGCCTTCGCCACTGTACCTCGCATCAACAAGACCACCATGGGAGGCAGATCCTTCTCATACCTGGCTGCCAAAACATGGAACTCACTCCCCGCTTACCTTCGCCTCACCCAGAATCACCTAGCGTTCAGAAAGCAGCTTAAAACGTGGATATTTGACAAATAATCCTCCCCCCCTTTCCTAAGCGCCTTGAAACCCTCTGGGTATGTAGTGCGCTATACAAATTTCATGACTTGACTTGACTTGATATATGATGCTTTTGTATGCCCTGCACATCTTCCTGCCTTATTGTGTCTTCCTCTGCTGAGCCCCACTTACCCCACCGCCCCTGTCCATGCCGAAATTGGTGGCCCTTCCGGATCCCGCCAGTTTACAGCAACTGCTCACTTCGCTAACAGGAGGGTTAGGGATGCAAATCGCATTTGTACCTTATGAGTCTTTCGCCTGCAGAATACTCTGATCCCACTGGCATCCCAAGTGTTTATGTCAGCGAGTCCCATTATGTCCCTTGGTGTGTCTTGAATCGTCTGCCAATAGGGCTATATCGTGGGGCATTGCCAATACTTGTGTTTGAAAGTCGCGTCCGGAGGCTGGCACCTCACACATAAGAAGCGTGTTCCAGGGTACTACTGTTGGAGCTGTGCTGGTGTTAGGTATGCCTTGTGCAGTATGGAGAATTGTATATTCTTGAACCTGTTGTTTCGAGATACTTTCTTGGAGTACTCTAATGCTTGTTCCCATTGTTTTTCATGCAGTGGACACCCCAATTCCTCTTTCCACTTCTGTTGTAGTGGGGTAAGTGAAGTGGTGGTGAGGTCACGGATGGCTTTATAGAGCCAAGTGACTAAGGGGGTCATTAGGATGGCCGGTGGACATTGTCCGCCCGCCATCCTTTCGGGGATTGGGACCGCCCGCCATAAGGGCGGGGGTCCCGTGTGGGCAATTAGGATGCGTCGTGCCACAGTGGCAGGCGCATCCTGCATTTCTGGCATTGTGGCGGGCGGTGCACTCAGCACCGCCCGCCACAATGCCAGGAAGGCATGTTGTGCATGGAACTGCTGCCCCATGTGCCACCCCCAACCTCCTGGGGGCCTGCAACGGACCCCCAAACACAAACACCACATGCCTTACCCGCCTGCATCCTGATATGGATGGCGGTGTCTAGCAGACACGCCACCATATGAAACCCCTTTCCGCCCGGTCAACTCATTGACCGGGCGGAAAAACGGCAGACCTTTTTCCCGTCTGCCACGGTCCCCCCGCCATACTAATGTGGCGGGGAATAAATGTGTGGGGGGCGGGATAGGATGTAGGGCGGATCGCCACCGCAATGCGGGCGGTGGCGATCCGCCCTACATCCTAATAGGCCCCTAAGTGTCTACCTGTGCCCATGAGGAGTATTGCATGGCGCACAGGATGTGTTGGGGGCTCCCCCTCAGAGAGGTTCCATAGGTTTCAGCAGCTGAGCACAATCTGTCTGTGCAGAAGGAATTGCCCCCAGGGGAGGCCAGTCTCTTCTGCTAACTGGATGAATGGGAGCAGCTGGCCCTCCACAAACAGGGATCCCACCTCAAGAACTGAGAAATTAGTCACTGCGGGTAGACCGGCTAGGGGGAGCAGGGGGTGTATAGGAGGATTCCACCTGACATGCGGTGGAGGCGCCAAATGCGCCAAATGCAACCCCGTGCTACAGCCACCTGTATGTGGTGCGTTGATACTGGGCGGCCTCCCTGGAGCAGCAGCTGGCAGAGAGCCTGCACTGTCCGAGGCAATCTCTTCCAGCTGTCGCCCTGCCGTCCATCGAGATAGCCATTGAAGCTGCGCAGAGAAGAAACAGGCCTCGAAGGAAGGGGCTCCCAGTCCTCCTCGGTCTGTTGGCAGCTGTAGTTTTGCTAGGGCTACTAGGTGACAACTGTTTTCTCAAATGAGGGAACATAACAATGCATCTAGTTCATGGAAAAAGGAGCAGTGAGGAATGACTGGAATGTTGGCAAAGTGAAAGAGGAATTGTGGCACTAGGATAATTTTCACCAGTGCTATCATGCCTAAATAGGCTAGGGGTGAGCTCAGAATTTTACCCTGGTTTTAGTACTAGCCTGAGCACTACAATGATTGACCTCAAAGAGATCTGAGGGTGAATGGGAGAGCCTGATACAAAGATAGCGTGGGGCTTGTTCACTCCAGGCTATTCTCGAGCTGCCCACGGGTATCTTAATGGGAGGATGGTTCGGGCTCAGCAGGAATATGGTAGATTACATCCAGCTAACTTTCAGGCCTGACGCGGGTGTGAATTCCACAAGTGGGGTCCAGATGGGGCTGAGATCTGCCATGATATCTCGTAAATACAGCAGCAGGTCATCTGCATATAAGGACACACTATGTGAGGTGCCTGCTATCGGGATGCCCCAGCTCTGTTCCTTCCACCGCAATCGGATCGCCAGAGGCTCCATCGCCATTGCAAACAGCAGGGGAGAGAGGGGACATTCCTGACGGATGTCCCTCTCTATTGAAAGGGGGGTTGAAATATATTTTCCCAGTCTCAGCCTGGAAGTGAGCTTTGTATATAGTAATTTTATGTATGCTCCAAAGATGGAACCAAGCTCCATCTGCTTGAGCGCCCTGAAAAGGCAAGGCCAGGTTAGGGTATCAAATGCCTTTTCCAGATCCAGGATCAGACAAGCCACCCGAGGGTAGCGACTCCATGCCCACTCCTGGACCTGGAACAGTCTGCATATATTTAGCGAGGTGCTCCTTCCTGGCGCAAACCTATTTTGGTCTGAGTGTATTAATAGTGGGAGTGTCTGGGCTAGACGATCTGTGAGGATCTTGCCTGGTATCTTGCAATCGGTGTATAGTAGCGTTATTGGCTGGTATGAGGCCAGTTGCGTCTGGTCTCGTTAAGGTTTCGGGAATTCATCTATTAGTGATTCCCGGAGGAAGATGGGTAGTTCCCCCTCCTCCAATGCTGCTGGAGATAACAGCGTGGCAAATGTTCCATAATACTCCAAGTGCAGGCCATCCAGACCCAGGGCTTTGTTCCACACAAGAGCCCGTACGGCCTGCTTTACATATTCTGGATACATTTCGGTGTCGAGGAGTGAACTATCTTCTGTTGGGATCCGCTGGATGGTAAGGGGCATCAGGAAGTGGTCTGCTAATCATTGGCTGGCTTGTTTAGGGCATTTGTAGATCATAGCATAATGGTTCTGAAAGATCCTCAGGATATCTGACTGGGAGCCTGCCAGGCCCCCCATGGGGTCCATTATTTCGGTTATAGGCCGTGTATGCTGGATTTTACAGGCTAGGAGTGCCTCTGATTTGTCCTCATCTCTATTCTTTCTCATTACATGTAATTTAAAGTTGTATCTCCGTAAGTCTTGAAGGGCTTCCTTATAAGCCGTCTTGGATTCTGCGACTTGCTGTGGAGATGCTTACCCTGAGTCCACTGTGTTAGTCCTAGCCACTAGTGCCCATTTGGTTTCACACAGGCGTCGGTCGAGCGTCCTACTGACTCCAGTTGTTCTGTCTGATGACCACTTTGAAGGCGTCCCATTCGTGCACTCTGGTGGACGCAGAGTGTGCATTATTCTCAAAGTATTCTTTAATGTTATCTACCTGGCCATGCCGAAACACAGGGTCTTCCAAGCATTCCCACAGCAGTTTCCAGGTGGGAACCATTAGAGGGGTCGGTCGCCCCTTGAGGGCTACATGATGTGCATCAGAGATGACTCTCCCAAGGTAGTCCATTTGCTGAACCATGGTTAATTATAGTTGACGAACACTGAAACTGGTCGAGACTCACCGGTAGATTATGGGGTATCGAATTAAAGAAATAAAGTCTAGACTGTGGGTTCCGATTTCTCCACGCATCCTTCTGGAGCCACTGTTTTGTCCACACGTTGAAGCGATCAACATGCGCTAAGACAGCGGAGCGAGGGGCCTGGGCTTGGGACCGGTCCAGAGAGAGACCCAAAACGCAGTTATAGTCCCCTCCTAATACACAAGGTGTCATTGTGAATTGCGCCAGTTGTGCTGACAGCAGGTCCCAGAACTTACCCTGCTCAGTATTCGGGGCGTAAATGCTACAGAGGAGTATTGATTGTCCATCTAGAAGCCCCTCCATGAGTGCATACCGACCCTCCGGGTCCACTATCTTGCGAGTTTCTCTATATGGAGTCCCCGGCCGAAGCCAGATCAGTGCCCCAAGGGAAAACGCTGAGAATGTGATGGCGCAAAAGTGCCCTGCTAGCGTTTTTGCATGTGCTTGAGTTTAAGCTTTGTAAGGTGGGTTTCCTGCAGTAGGACTATCTGCGCTTTCTGACACTTGGCATAGGAGTAGACTGCATACCGCTTGCACGCTGTGTGCATGCCAATGAAGTTAAGGGTTAGTAGATTGAAGTATGCCATGGTAATTCCGGTGTGGTGCGTCTTGCACAGGTAGGGGCTGGTGGAAAAAGCCTTGCACCGCTCCTGGTCTTGACCCCCTGAGGATAGTTTGTGTTGTGTGGGGCAGTATGCCCTGTATGGGGTTATACTCACAAAGTTGAGAGGTAACTGAGGGCTGAAGAAAAAACTGTGTGGGGACCGGGCCACAACATCTCAGGCCTATCACAACCGATGATACTTCCAAACTAAGCATGTAGCTCAAATTCTAAAGTGTTGTGGGGACTGTGGACCTGTGATCCTGCCTTCCATGCCCTGTGTGGGCTGTATGTCCCAGGTGTGGGGTCGGCGAGGCCCACTGTGCTTCAATAAAATGGGGGGAATGTACGGGAAGCAGTGGTTTTGCGCCTAGCGTGTAATCACTGATTCATTAACTATGAGAGATTTCCACTCGCGGGTAAATTGAGTGGGGGAAGGGGGAACATCTGTAAAGAGGGCTGGTTTCTGAGATTAGTGTATCCGCTGTCTGGGGGGTCACCAATGGTGGTATTATCGAGTCTGCACGGGAGACGCTGCTTTCTCTGGATTCATCCTCGGACGAGAAGATGTGTGGACCCTCCTTGTCTTCCGAGTTTGTTGCCGGGGATCCAGTTCAGCCACGGCTTGAAGTGCCCTCTTGTGTTCCCTTCATTATATCCTCAAGATCTGGGGGACGCGTGGTCTGGCTTGGACACTGTTGTTCTTTTCGTTGCTTGATTCCTTTCCCCTGCCTGCACCTGCTTTGCATTTCCTGTGTGGTTCTTGGGGTTACCTGGTGAACCTTGCCCAGCACATTGAGTTCCAGCCAATTGATTGCTTCCTTCGGGTCTGTAAATAATTACGTGCCATCCTTGTGCACAACTCGGAGACCAACTGGAAAGAGTAAGGAATATTGGATGCCTCATTGACGGAGTGCTCATTTTACTTCCAGGAAGGATGTTCGTTTACGCTGGACTGCTCTGGAATAGTCTGGGAAAATCATTCCTTGCTTGACCTCCAGATGGAGCTGTCCGTGCTGTCTGGCCGCTCTCAGCTACGGCGTCCCAGTCTCGAAAGTGGAGTAGTTTCAGAAGCAGCGGTCGTGGTGGCGTCCTTGGCAGGGGTCCCCGAACCAGGACTCTGTGGCCTCTCCCTATTGAGAAAAAGGGCCAGGGACGGCTTCTCCATGTGGGCAGAGGAGCGTCGCCCCACTGCTTCCTCGCAGCGCGAGAAGCAGAAACATAAAATGGTATTATAAGTAGGCAGTCCTGCTATAGGGCAGGAGAGGAGTGGCTTGCCCACTCTGAGGGCGCTGACTGTCAGGCCCCAAGGCCGACTAAACCAGTCATACGCACTCTGCCTTTTCTCCATGTAGACTGCATGCAGCCTACATGGAGAAAATGGCCTCCGCATAGACGCCTATGTGGTTGTCGTTCCAGTCAATCACAACACTTCCATTGCAGCATTGCAATTGGTTTAGGGGAGGGGAGGGAGTCTGCCTGCTTCCTGTGAGAAGCAGAAACGACGCTGGACTGGAAAAAATTAAAACTCCCTCCTGCACGACCCTCTTCCATCGTGCGACTCCCTGTCCGCGAGTCATGCCAGCCGCGACTGAAAAGGGCATGAGTTCAGCGTCTGGTGTGAATGATTTGAGCCATGACTCTATGTACTGCACTGGGTTAGACACCTCTGTCCCTTCCGGTAAGTTAATCACTCGAATTTTACTACGTTGAGAGCGTGCTTCCAAATCGTCCGCTCTTTCCTCCAGTCTGGAGCTTCAGATTTACGAATATGGAAGGCGCAACAGGAAAAAAGAGTCCAAACGTAAATAAGGAAGTCCTTTGGATTACTTTTATTCTTAATGATAAGGCATGCAGTCAGATATCAGCTGATATCTAACTGCATGCCTTATCATAAAGAATAAAAGTAATCCAAAGGACTACCTTATTTACGTTTGGACTCCTTTTTTCTGGTGCACCTTCCATTTTCGTAAACTTTCTTGTGTGGATTCCAGTGGAGTCCAACTGCGGCAGACTCTGGAATTGTAATGCACAGGACATTTATATTTATTGAACAGGGATTGATGTGCTGAAGAAAGGGTCAGACGCAGAGTTTTAAGGCCCTGTAAGCTTTCTTGCTGGGCCTTGGCTAGCGGCTGAAGAGTGATGATTACTTTCTCTCTATCCGTCACTTTATCGGCAAGCTTGCAGTGATCGTCCCACAAAAGACTGAAATCGGAGGACAGGGCTCCAAATCTATCTTCTGAGACTCTTGAGTGTTCTATTGTGGCAAGCACTCTGTTGAGTTTGTTGGACATATCTTACGAGGTAGCTGTTTCAGGGACTGGGAGTGTGCAGAGGCCTCCGGGTGGGTGCGTCGTGGCACTGTTGATGTCTGCAGCCCTGTGTTGGTGCACAAACGCCCCATTGCGCCTCTTGTGGCAGGTCGGGTTCCTCATCTATGTCAAATTCCGGGGTGGTCTTCTCCACTACAGGCTGGTAGGTCTCAGGGTCAAATGTTTATTGAGGTGGCATGTGCGGCCTGCATCGCGATATGAGCTGTTGGAAGGACGACGGGCCCTGCTGATTTTGCTATCTTTCTCACGGGTTGATATATCTGATCCACCTAAGCGGTGTGCTCCCACCCCTGTTGTTGTACTTGGCATGAGTGTTGTGACCATATTGTCCAGGTGTATCCCTGCACTTGTGAGGGCTTTCTGGGCGTCCCATGCCTTGCGTTGCTGTTGACCCGCATTGTCTGCTCTCTCCCGGTTTACTGAGGGGCCTTCCCAGTAGATGGTCCCCTCCTAGTCTGGCATGTTCGGCCACGTTAACTTCGTAATGTATGTCTTCCCAGCTCGTCGATCCGTCCTGCAATCAGCCTGCTTGGTGCTATGACAGGGGAAGCCGCAGTCTGGCCGCTGATTTGCGTTTCCTTCCTGCCCGGGGTATACTCTAGATTTCGCTCCTCTGCGGCGGCGGTCCCCTCACTGATTGCGACTGGGTCCCCTCACTGCTGTCTACTGCTATAGCTGATAGCTACTGAGAGGTACTTCGGGTGCCAGTTTTGTTTTTAAGATAAGCTTTGTTTGCACAGATCATATTTTATACAGAGTGTATTGTGACTTATTGAATTAGAAAAATCGCCTTTCTAGCATTTCTAGCAAGCTTAGCGCTTACTGCTTTTTGCACACTTTAACTGTTTTTGGACTCTTACCTGAATCCCCAGCATTGCTACACCTCCCGCCAATTCTTCCCCAGTCCACTGCATCAACCAGCTGATTGAGTGGAGGGAGGACTGGTGCTTAGCTTTCCTACTTCTACAAGGCCACCAGGTGGTGGCCATCTTGGGAGGGAGCCGGTCTAGACTCCTCCCATAGCCCTTAGACTCTGTGTATTTAATAGGGGGATGGTGCCGGAGGACAGCGGACGCGCCACTGGCGCGCCCAAGAGCACTCCAAAGACAAGCCTGTCGGCCCCCGTTCGCATCTGGAACGCGTCCAACACCAGAAATGCTGCTCTTTTTGGACCAGATATTTGTTTTACTAGAGACTCTGTTCTGGCCCTTAATAACTACCCTCACAATTGTCAGAACTCTCTTGATGCTGCAAACTTAAAGGGTCCAATCTGCTGTAGAAACTGTAAAACAAATATTAAGCCCATACAGAACACAATGATTGGCAATTGTCCAGATCTGACCTACCTACGAGGTGGTCTTATTAACGCTCGATCGTTATGCAAACATGCCCAAAACATCTATGACCTAATCCTAAACGATAACCTAGATTGCCTCTTTGTAACAGAAACCTGGCTTAAAGCCTGGTGCAATCCAGATATCATCTGTGCCCTCCCCCCTGACTATCTTATTGATGGACTAGATAGACCAGAGCAATGTGGAGGAGGTCTGATGACTATTTATCGTAGTCTACTGAAATGTTCAGTATTTGAAGTATCAGACCTCAAAGGTGCAGAAGGTATCAGCTTCTGTTTCCAGCCAGAGGACTCTTTCGCCTTTGCATGAGCCTTGCTCTACAGTCCACCTGGCCCCTATAAAATCTTCCTGGATAGTATTGGAGACATCATGAGCTCACTCACGCTTAGATTCTCCAATTTCAAACTGCTAGGAGATTTTAACATCCACCTAGATGTCCTCAATGACCCGACGCAATACATTTCAGGGAAGTTATGGATACTCTTGGCCTGGTGCAACGGATACTTACCCCCACCCCTAATGCAGGCCACACGCTGGATGGTATCTGCTCTAACCTCACAACTCTTACAGCCATGGCCCCAGTTAGCCTAACCTGGTCTGATCATATGCTGATTCCCTTAGAAATCAGATATCAGCGTATCAAAAACCCCAAGTGACTCATCCCCACCACTCATACCACCAAGCCCAGATGGAGGGATATGGCAGTCCTCCCTAATCTCGGCCGAGAAGCATCAGAAATTGAGAAGCATCAGTTTGCAAACCCAAGCTGTTGGGGGATCCAGTAGTAGACAACCAACGATTTACCCAGTGGATGTCTACCCTGAGGGACTGCTTTGTGTCCCCTGGCTCACAAAAAAACCAGCCACCTAAGAAACCCTCTGCCCCGATGGTGCACCCAAAACTTGAAAGAAATACATAGCCTCTGTAGGATCCTGAAACATAGATGGGGACACAATTATTAACAGACTGAATTAATCAAGTTCAAAACAGCTCTTAAAAAATATCACCATCAAATCAAAGCGACCAAAATATCTTATTTTTCCGAAATGCTTAAACTGGCAAATTCAAACGAAAAACTATCTTTAAGATAGTCAACTCCTTCACTAATCCCACATCCCTTAAACAAGATATTCCCGCCATAGTCTCTCTGTGACCGCATAGTGGATTATTTCGAACAGAAGGTCTAGTCAGTACAACAATATTTCCCTGCACCTCCATCTCTTCCGTCAACAATAATGTTGATTTAGGTAAAAACAGACCGGCACTTCAAACATTTGAGTCTTTTAGCCTAGACCAAACTTGCTAGGCGACTCTTGCTGTCAAATCTGGTTCCCCTTTCGATGCTTGTCCCCATCAATACTACATACTATGATAGACATTCTCAATCCAGTCATAAACAAGATAATAAATGCCTCCCGGTTGTTGTGCGGCCAAGCAGCAGACTTGCGGCTGGCACACCAAAGGCACGCCCATCTGTGCCTGTCCATGTCCTGACCGCGGCCAGCGCCAGGGACCCTGGTCCTTCGACCCCGTCACTATAACTCCACATGCTCCACGCTCTCAACCCTGGACGCAACAACATCTGCCAGCTCTCAATGCCGAACATCTCCCAAGGCCCATTCTCCTGCCGACGCTGCTCCTTCACCCACCTCCAGACCCAGCTTACCTACCGGACGCCTGCGCACCCAAACCCCTGAGCTGCATCCTCCTCAACCTGCTCCCTGCATAGACGCGCATTTGAAATCTGGGACCTCCTCAACATCTTCTCACCCGACGTTGCCTTCCTCGCAGAGACCTGGACCAACGCCTGCTCCACTCCGGACATCGTGACCGCCATCCCCGAAGGGTAAAAGATCCTGAGGAAGGACCGCCTTAACCACCCTGGAGGAGGTCTCCCCAAAGTCCACAAAAGCTCCCTCCAACTGATAACCTCCATCTCAAATGACGCCTCGCCCCCCCCCCCATGGAGCACATGCATTTCCAGATCCAGCCCAAACCCATGACGACTCTACGTGGAACTCTCGCCCATAGACCTCCCGTACCCCGTTCCCTGCTCACCAACACCATCGCAGACTACAGCGCACCCCATGTCCTCACCTCCACGGACTATGTACTGCTCGGTTACCTGAATTTCCACCTTGACAACCTCAGCGACCCCAACTCCACTGCCCTCATAGAGAACCTCGCCAACAGTGGACTGAAGCAACTCGTCACCACCCCAACCGACACGGCAGGCCACACTCTCGACCCCATCTTTCCCAGAGGAAACAACATCCGCTTCTGTCACATCATGCAACCTCTCTGGACGGATCACAACTAAGTCCATTTCTCCTTCGCGAAACCCACCGCACACAAGCCTTCCCCATGCCTCCCAAGCCGACACTGGAGCAAGATCATCAAGAGCACTTTACCTCCACCCTCAGTTGCACTCCTACCCCCGCCACGACAGATGCCATCTCTGTAGCCAACGACCTCCACCAGTGGATCTCCAACTTCGCTAACATGCTCGCCCTCCTTCAGAACACTGACAGACGACACAACACGAAAAGCACCTGGTTCACCATGAACCTCCGAGAATCCAAGCACACGTGCGGATGACTGAGAAAAGCAAGGAGAAACTGTAATCTTCCTAAGGTCTCGGGATCGGGGAGACGACAATAGCCACACAACAACAAAGTTTTAGGATTGCTGACTCAGCAACCGTTTAATGTATACAGTGTTAAGGGCAAAGGAAAAAGAGAATAAGTGCTTCACTGTCTCGCTATGGTGAGGTTTACTCCCACCCTCAATAGCTAAATAATAATGAAACAACAATGTATAACGATACCCATCAGCCGTCGCCCTGGTCCTTAGCAGGGCTGAGTTCCAACTGACCTCCACATAAATACCGGTCCCGGTATTTCTCCAACGGAGGGCACCATGCAGAGTAATGGCCGACAATGCCGTTCGAATATGGCTAATGAGGCTGGTTCTGTCCTCTGTGTGGCAGCGCTTGTATAGATGACCTTTGCGCTGAGGAAACAGCACTCGGAAATGCCCAGCCGGGCAATCTACCGTAGTGTCCTGTTTGTGTTGAAGGGAGCAGCCGCTCTACCTTCGGCTTCTGAACACAGGGTAGCTCTACACCGGTGCACGAGTGTTAGGGACAGCTACTACACCCTTCGGTTTCTCTCCAGAAAGCCTCCAACAAACCCTAAGCAGAGACGCGGCAAACACTTCCCTTGGTGTGCGTCTCTGCCCAATTTCCGTCCTGGGAGTGTAGAAAGCAACACTCAACCAAGACACCTTCGGTGCGAAGGTAAAACAAGCAGCCGCTTTCCCTTACCTCCGTCTCGGATCTTGAGTCTCTGTAAAGCGGGTCCACGGTCTTCTGCAATGCAACACGGGTCCGGCTTCTATGCACAACAAGGTTTCTGCAGCAAACAAGGAGGCCGGCAAGGATCATAATATCCGACACAGTCCGTTGCTCCTGTGCGCCTTAAATACGCGTTTTAGTGTGCGTGCTGGTCGTGCCAGGCATGCTGGTCTTCGTAGTTCCTGGTCCGCCTGCTGATCCCAGGCTCTGCGGCTGTCCTGCGCTGTCACACAACAGACCGGGAATTCCTGACAGAAACAACAAAACCCCGAAAGCACGCACCCCCTAAAAGGCCGCCACCATGGCACACCACCAGCTCATCAGATCTACGAAGAGAAACTTCATTGAGAACAGAATCTTTTCCAACTTCCACAACTCAAAGGAACTCTTCACCATCATACAAGAATTCCCCAGACCACACAGCGAAACCTCGAATGCCCGTCCCTCCCAGGACCTCTGAAACAAACTCAGCTCCTTCTTCTACCACAAGATCAGGACACTCTACCACAACTTTAACCACCAAGACCAAGGCAACAACCCAACACATCCACCAGCAACGCCACCCAGCCAACCCTCTTCACCTGGACCCCTGTCACAACAGAAGACACCGCAAAGACAAAGAGGAGCATCTACTCTGGAGCACCCACTGGCCCCTGCCGCCCCACACATCGTCCATAGGGCCGCCTCTGCCATCACACCAGAACTACAATGGACAATCAATTGCACCCTCGAAACCGACACGTTCCCCACCAACTGGAAACATGCCGAAGTCAATCCCTTCCTCAAGAAGCCCTTCGCAGACCCGACGGACCTCAAGAACTACAGGGCCATCTCTCTTCCCCTTTCGCCGCCAAAGTCACATAGAAAATCATCAACACCCTGCTAACGCTTTTCATAGAATCCAACAACATCCTCGAACCATCTCAATCTGGATTCCGCAGCAACCACTGCACCGAGACCACCCTCCTAGCCACCACAGATGACATGCGCACTCTCCTCGTCACACTGCAGCCCTCATTCTACTAGACCTCTCAGCAGCCTTCAACACCATCTCTCACAGCACACTAGCCACCAGACTCCACAACACTGGCATACAAGGAACTGCCTTAGACTGGATCCGCTCTTTCCTCTCTGGCAAAACACAAAGAATAAGAGTCCGCCCTTCCTTTCTGAACCCACGGAGATCAGATGCAGAGTACCACAAGGATCCTCCCTCAGCCCCACGCTCTCAATATTTTCATTGTCCACCTTGCAACCATAGTCAGAAAGCATGGACTCAGCATAGTATCCTAAGCTGACACCACCCAGCTCATCCTCTCCCTCACTAAGGAACCTGACATCACCAGGCACAGTTTCCAGGAAGGAATGAAGGACATCGCATCGTGGATGAGCAGCAGCTGCCTGAAGCTCAACTCGGGAAAAACTGAAGTCCTCATTCTCGGATCCACCCCACCATGTAGGAAAACCCCTGGTGGTCCTCAGAAACCCTCCCACCCCCACGGACCATGCCCGCAACCTCGGCATCATACGCAACTCCTCTCTCACCATGAGCCGACAGATCAACAGCAAATCGTCCACATGCTTCAACACCCTCCACATACTCCGCAAGACCTTCCAATGGATCCCCCAGAATCCAGGGAAACTGTCACCCACACTCTTATCAGCAGCAATCTGGACTACGAAAACGCACTGTCACCAGAATCAACAAATCTTTCCTTCACAAACTCCAGACCTTCCAGAACTCTTCAGCCAGACTCATCCTCACCAACCCCAGACAAGACAACATCACCCAGAACCTCTGAGATCTCAACAAGCTCTCCGTCAAAAAGAGAATGGCCTTCCATCTGCTCACAGACACCTACAAAGCCCTCCACAACACTGCACCCCAATACCTCAGCGAAAGAATCTCCTTCCACACCTCCAAGAGAAACCTCCAATCCGCCGACCTAGCCCTGGCCGAAATCCCCTGCATCGACGGACAGAGAGGGAGACGGAGGCAGAGAGGGAGAGAAAGATAGTCTTATCTGGCGCTCGTGCACCAACCAGTAATAAGGTGCTTTACATAGAATCAATTGGGCACTGTTGGACTTGGCCCTTTTGGCAGGTTCACTCGGAATCTTTTTGCATTGGCCTAGCCTGTTTCTGTAACCTGGTTTTGGTGATTTTAGGCCTCTGCGACTTTTTCACTGTGGTCCAGTGTAAAGTGCGTGCGCTATCTGTGTATGTGTGGTGAGAGTGGCCTGCCCTCCCAAAGGAATGCATGAGGAATATGTGTGACCATGGTAGTTCCTGATGTGTTGGGAGTGCAGGGTCGAGTTTAGTATGTGTGAACTCGTGTGATTAAATGCTGCGGGTTTATTCTGTCTAGTGTGGAAGTGCCACTTCTAGAAGTTGGCATGTCTGTGCAGTAAATGTGAATTGACTCTCTGGCTTGTGATTGGCTGGAGCTGGCTGGTGTGCCTGGCTCCAGGAGTCAGGATGGGTCTGCCCCGGTGGTGAATGGAGAGATCTGCATGTTGATAGGAGGGAGGAGTGCATCTGGGACCTGAATAGGGCTGGGCCTTCCCTCCACAATGCTGACTCCACCCCCTATGGTGGGTCTGATGTTCCTAGCCTGGCCAGTGAAAGGGAGAGAGAGGATGAGCAAAACAAAATGCTCAGGAGTTCCCCTGAACCAGCTGTAGCTGGTTCTTCCATTGCCTGCACCTTGTTAACAAAGGGATTTTGTGTATAAAAAGGGGTTGTGACCCCATGAAAAATGTTCTTGTCTTGGACTGGAATCTGCCAGGGGTGTGCTGCTGCTGGAGCTCTGCCCAGCCCCTGGATGCCCAAAGGACTTCTGGGGAACCCCTCTGCCTGCTCAAGGATGACTGGGGGACTTTTCCTTGCCGTGGAACCTTTTCTTTTGATTCCCCTTTAAAACTCTACAGGACATGGCTTTTATTTTGATAGCACCTGGCTCTTTTCCTGATGCTGGGAGCACTGGGCTTCTTTCCCTTGTGGCCCTGTAAGAGGGAATACCCAGCATAGTGATTCCCCCCGTGGCCCCTTCATTGGATGTGCCCACCCTGCATCATGTCTGCTGTGCTGCTGTATATTTTAATTTAAGCACCATCTTCTTTTTATTTTTTATTTTTATTTTTTATCAATGCGGGTGCCACTCCGCCTTTTTTTATTCTTAAATTGCGGGTGCCCACCCCGCTTCTAACTTAATTTTTAATTTTGAGGGTGCCCACTCCTCATTCTGCCCCCGAGAATCACCGCCATGGCCCATGCTTCCAAACCAGAAGTTGGGCACCTTCTGCCCGTGACATGGGCGGGGCCTGAAATCCGTCCGGAAGAGGCGGTGCACCGCGAGGACAATGTGGGGCACAATGCAGGAAGAGGGTGCCGGTGGACCCTCGCAGGCTCGACAACCGAGTCCCGGGTCCCAGGAGGGGATCCGGGTGTAATGGGAAAGTGGCAGCCGAGGCCGCCGACAGCAGTGCGGGGTTCCCGTGATGAGGGAGAGAGCCCCGCGTCGTGCTGCCCGAAGCCGCCCCAGAGCCTCCCTTCCGCCGACGGAGAGAGAGCAGCCCCGGTGAGGGAAAGGGGTGGGGGCTGCCATCCTTGTTCGGCAGTATGGCCCGTGTTCTGTCCACATTGTTAGGGGGCATAGTTGGTGCATTTTGGGCAGCCCCGGATGGCAGTGTGCCGCCCCAACGTTTTATCAGTGATTACTAGAGCCCCCGGAGGCTCCAACGTTGGGGGCAAGTCCTTGCTAGGCCACCATTTTCTTAAAGTCCCAGTGAGAAGGGCTTGGGGAGCGCCATTTCTTTACCGCTCCCCAGGTGTGCACATACTTATGTTTTCACGGGCCAGAGGGGTCCATGCTTTTTGGGGGCATATTTCATTTTAAAGCGCTTGTGCGCTCCATGAGTGCCTAATTGTTTTCAGAGACTAGATGGCTCCCACGTATTGCTGGTGTTCATTCCCAGAGCCCCGTGGCTCCAACGTTGGGTGCATAGTTATTTCAGGAGCCAGAGTGCTCCCAGGGACATACTTTATTTTCAGAGCCAGATGGCTCCAATGTCCTACACATTTGTTCTGAGGGCCAGTGAGGGCCCATGCTGAGATTCTACTTCACAGCTGCCCAGCAAGTAGTGGGCAGCTGCACGGTCTAGGTGAAATCTTTGAATGAGAGTTCCTGAAAGGGACAGAAATGGCACAGAGGTGCCAGGCCTTCCCCAGCTGCGCAGCACTTAGTGCCAGCTGCAGCGTTTAGGCCCTGTTCTGGTTATCAGCTGCCCAGCAAGTAGTGGGCAGCTGCAACGTTAAGGTTTGCGCCGGTGGCTCACCCCTGACTGGCGCTGCGTTGGCAGCGCGCCCTGACATTCTGGACACAGGGCATTTGAGCCCCTTCTTGATGGCCAGTTGGACAGGGGGACTGGTAGAGGTATAGGGCGCAAGGCCCTAATGTAATTGATATGTGCTTGAAATGTGGTGCTAGGAAATGTAAGGCATCTAGTATGTTTTATGCACCCTGTGTTGATACCTCTAAAGATGCTTTTACCTATGGAGGTTTGGGTTAGTGAGATTGTACTTCACTGTGATTTACGCCCCTAAATGTGAGCTATACTTAGGAGCAGGGGGCCAATGTTTTTAGACTAATGAGGAGATTGCCTACTGTATTTATACTGGTTAGGCCAAATGTGATTTATGCGTAATGTGCAATGCCTTTATGCCTATGATACCTCTAACTGTGTTTTCATGCTTAGGAGGTTGTTTTGCCTAGTATAGTTTATACTAGTGAATGTATGTGTCCCTGCATAATCTATGCCTATGGTGATTAGTATTGCGTAGTGTGTACCTACCTTTTACCAGTGGTTACTGGTTGTGTTCTACAATTGTTATTTTGTGCTATTTCTACTAAGTGCTATTTCTACTAAGTGCTGATCCTGACAGTGGCCCACGTGGCCCTGTCCTGTGTAAATAATCCCTTGTGAAGATTGCCCGTGCCAGTTGGCACAATGCATATTGTGTGATTACTATCTGATGTGTTTTGGAGAATACAGAAGTTATTGTTATATAACCTTGTGTGAAGTTCCTTTTGTAGTGTGCCTGGGATGTTGTTGCTGTGTGCGTGCGCAAATGCTTTGCACATTGCCTCCGGGATAAGCCTGTCTGCTCGTGCCAAGCTACCAAGGGGGTGAGCAGGGGTTATCTTTGGCGTGTAACTCCATTGCCCTGACTAGAGTGGTGGTTTCTGCCTGGCTTTGGCGCAAGCCTTAGCCAACCAGAAATCCCAGTTCTAACAGGCACAGTTACAAGTTTGCAAGCAGATTAACCCTACAAAGATTTGTACAGAGATGGGTTCTTGCCTATCTTTAGTTGCTTTTTACATCATCTGATAAGACTGGAATCTGGATGCAAGAAATGTCACAATTCTGGGTTTCAAGCTTATTACCTCGTCATTCATCTTTTTTGTTCCAATCCTTATGTCATAAGCTTTGTCTTGTTATTTTAAACCATAGTCTTTCTTTTTACAGTCCCACTTTTCCTCTCCACTCGCTTGAGGAAAATCTAATAATTTTTATTTTTAAATGGACTCCTGAATAGTCATACATCTAGGAACTCAGAAAGAGGTGATCACAAAAATATATGATAGGTGAATTCTGCATAAGTATGAACAATATGTATGCTTATGATGGAGCAAGGTTTCACACGTACATAAACTTGCTTGTATTCAAACCTCTCGAAATAACATTTAACATACTAATCAACATGTTTTGTCCATGAATATTTGCATTACACAACATATTTAGCAAGCTGGGGAAGCTTGTCAATGTGCTTTTACTAACAGTAACCCGAGTGTCCTAAAACGCTTGAAATTTACTGCGCATGCGTCCGCCACATCTACGTGGTGTGACGTACCTCTGCTTTTGGTGGGAACTTCTTGCTTCTGGGCACTAGTGCCCGAAATGGCTGCTTCAAACTTCACATGCTAATGCTTATGCTGCTGCGTGTACTAAGCTTGTTCGTTCTGCTTAACTATTAATGCAAAAGTTCAACTAAAGTAATGGGGTTAGAATAGAGATAAGTGGTATACAGTGCATTCATTTATTTTTGTATTCTAAAATGTTCCTCTTTGACTTTGTTAATAGCTCGTATTTGGGCCTGAAGGGTGACTTGAGACACCATTTTGAAAATGCACCGCGCATGTGTCGGGAGAAATGAGAGACCTCGAGCTGTGGTGTTGAAATCGTGCCAATGATTGTCTTACCCGCGATGCACCTGAGAACCTCATCCCATGACCTGGAAAAAGAAAGCCAACTTGCAAATTGTTATAACATTGTATGCTAAAATGAAATGATATTGGTGGGAGGAATACATTCGTGAGAAAATAAAATTATGGATGGGAACTTGATCAATTCAAGTAAATTGAAATTACCTCATCTTAGTATGATGTGATGACCTCTCCTCATCTTTCTGACCAATCACTGAAGGGGAACACATCGATTTGCAACATTTAGGGGTGGTACATTGCCCTGAAAATTGTATAACTAAGGTAGGTTTAGTTAGAGAAATTGTCCGACTTGTCTGAGTAGCTGACCTGTCACTGATCCAACACATGCTATAGGAGATCGAGAGCAGAGGTGCTGGAGGAGCACTCTGTCAGAAGAATTGAGGTGTTGTGGGAAATTATCGATTTCCCAGTCGTGGTACCAAAATTTGCTAGAGAGGGGTGTGATGCTGGCATTGCACTTAGAGGAGGTCACCTGTTCTTATCTGCACCTGTCTTGTCCCGTGGGCATCTGATTTGTTGGGAGCCCTGTCTTTTGCCCCAGCCCATGACCAGGATTGGTCATTGCACCATTCTAGGTAAATATAATCCATGTAGTATGTCCTTGTGCTATTTCCCTTTTTCACCCTTCCCAGGTACCGATGTTTAAAGATGTTACTGTGATTTCTTATAAACTCTATGTCCTATTGATTATATTCTCGCTTGTAAATTGTATGGTCACTGTGTTGTGGCCTTTGACCCAGAAAACCTTGCATAGATAAAACTTTTAAACTTTCGCTGAGTCTGTGGTTATTACAGGAAAGGTAAGATTGTTTAAATACTGCCTATTTATTCTAACTCCCTTTTTGATCCCTAGGACTTATAGCAAAAGTGACAAGGATTGGTAAGTCATGGTTTACAAGTATAAGTCCTAAAAGGACTCAAAGTACTGATAGGCGATTAGTTAGTAATTAAAGGCAGGACTGCTAGTTCAAGGTGTGAATGTTTTATGGGCCCAGGTGAGTATGGTAAAATTGAGCTAGTGGTCCCACGCTCTCTATCGGTATACTTTTCTGGTAGCAGTAGTGTGGTGAGGGTTTAGTTAAAAATAGGTAGTTAGTTATGTATCGATTATTGATTACTGATTTTTTTGATTTTTACGTACTAACCAAAATCCGCTTGTATTGTTATTTGTTGTCTGGAATATCCCGCAATAAGAAATGCGGTTGGTAAATAGAAGCCATACTGCTGTGAGGTTACTTGCCTTGAGGAAAAAGGTGCTTAAAGTTAGGTAAAACTTGAAGCACTAGTTAGGGTTTATTTTTCTAGTATAAAAGTGAGAGTGATTGGTAGCAAAGGAGTTCACTGATGACATTTTGGTCATATATCACCTAGAAAGGGTAATTCTGAAGGAGTAGCAGGCTCTTTTGTGCTTAAGTGAAGAGTAAACGGAAGGTTGTTTTACTCATAGTGCATGAAGAGTAGGCGGAATTAGATTTACTCGTTGTGAAAGAAATAATCTTTTCTTTGAATTTAGTCAATCAGGCACAGTAGCGAATGTTTTCATGTTGTCAATTAATGAGATGTATAATTGAATTGTAAAAGAAATTGAATTATTGTATTACCGTGCAAAGGAGGAAGTCAGTCGTGGGTGCTGCACTGACGTCATCGATAGCCGCGCTGGTATTGGTAGAAACAGTGGGTGTGTAACCGTGAGACAATTGTAAAGGAGGGGTGAGTGCCAATAGTGAGATTCACGTCACAGAAAAGCCGCGCAATCATTGGTTAACGCTTCTTGTAAGTTTAAACCTCATTGGTCATTGAAATTAAGAGACGCGCTGGTATTGGAGAAATATTTCTGCAATTTACAGAAAATCCATAAAAAATTAAATAGCAGTATATGTGGCATCTATATCCCCCGATTTATAAGAAATCGTCCTGATAGAAAATACGTACGATTTGCTAAAGTAAAACAGCTTAGAGGAAGACCCTTTATCATGTACGGAGGAAAGAGAAAAATGTTGTTTTTCAAGAAAATAAAGAATTACTTTATGAAGGATAAAGCTATTAAAACAAGGGAAGGGATTATTATTCTACCACCCAGTACGCCAGCATCATACATGATGGTAGAAAGGGGCTACCACACTTGTGTGTGGTTAGAGAACTGGATAGAATATACACATAAAGATGGCATATTAGCTTTTCCAGAACATGGTACATTTAATGGTAGAGTATTGCACAGTTTGCGAACTTGCATGAATGAGCTAGATCCCAGACCAAGATAAAACCAATATGAAGCCTTAGAGGAGTGGGAGACCGAAGCTTTTGAGAGAGATAGATCTTAAGGCGATAGAAGTCTTAGCAGATTTTATCCCAGCTTGCTTAATCTCCACTACGGCCCCTCGCGGCGGGATGCCTGGCTTTCACCTTGTGAATAGCCTGCCGGGGTATCTCACAGGGGAATACCAGGACGGGTTCCCTAAGCAAGCGCCTTGAGACCCCTGGGTGATTAGTGCGCTATATAAATCGAAACACACACACACACAACCGCAACAGGTAATACAGAATCAGTTACCTCAAGCCTCTATGCCAGATTATGAGTGTCAACCCAAATACCATGTGGGCACTGGATTTCGGGAGGGAAGTGATAAGAAAAATACAGTAACACCACAGTTTCTTTTACAGGACACATTATTTGTGGACGAGCCCTACTGACGGTGCCTGAGAAGGGTGGAAGAGGATTGCGTACTTGGCGCATCCTTACCGGTAGATCACTCAGGTCCTTACATTGAGGGAAAAGTGGAGAGAAATTATGTTACCTTTTTTTTGGACACTGGTGCTACCCGTTTTACTGTGAGAACACCAGACATCCCAAACCTACCCCTCTCGGGAGAAGCGATCCAAGTAGTGGGCATTTCTAATAAACAAATCAGGACCCCTGTCACAGAACCAATGGAAGTCTGTATCAGTAACTTTAGAGAAATGCACAAATTCATAGTGTGCAATTCCAGCCCTGTAAACTTGTTAGGTAGAGATTTATTGTGCAAGATGAATTGCACAATCTTTTGCACACCAAATGGTGTCGAAATTCAGACTCCAGATGAAGACGGAGTGTACAAAATTATGCTAGCCAGACAAGAAACAGAAGTTAAAAAGATGTCTTACCAGGAGAACTAAAAACTTTTGTTAACCCTGATGTGTGGGATTTTTCAGGAAAAGAAGTAGGTCTCATGGCAAATGTCGATCCCTTAAAAGTGACAGTGAAAGAAGGTGCAGTTTACCCAAATATTCGACAGTACAAAATGAGTCCTGAAATAAAAGCAGGTGTTGCAAAGGAAATAGAGCGTTTGGTTGAACAAGGCATTTTATAAGAAATAATGAGCAGTCCTTGCAATTCACCTATAATTGTCATAAAGAAACCAAATGGAAAGTACAGGGTGGTCCAAGACCTTCGAAAGATTAATAAAATTGTTGTCCCGTGTTGCCCAGTAGTACCAAATCCAGCAGTAATTCTATATCAAATATCATGGGGAGCAGGATGGTTCACTGTAATTGATTTATGCCATGCCTTCGTTTCTATCCCACTGCATCCAGACAGCAAGTTTTTATTTTGTTCAAATTTGATGAGCATGTTTATGTTTGGAATCGTGTTCCACAAGGGTACACAAAAAGTCCATCCATTTTTAATCAGACTTTAAAGAGGTGTCTTGAATCACTAGTGCTGCCAGGACAATCAGTACTGGTGCAGTATATCGATGACCTATTATTGTCATTGAGAACCTGAAATGACCGTGTAATTGATTTCATTGCATTATTGAACCATCTAGCAAAAGGTGGACATAAAGTGTCTCCAAGAAAATTGCAATGTTGTACAACCTCAGTCTATTATCTGGGACACCAGATAGAAAGAGGGGTCAGGAGAGTAACATCCGAAAGAATTAAAAAAAATTCAAAACAGGAAATTACCACAAACTCAGAAAGAAATCAGAATGTTTCTCGGAGTTGTAGGTTGCTGCAGGCAGTGGATTGTGGGATTTGCAGTGCAAGCAAAACCCTTGATTAAAATGACAAAGAAACAAGCAAAAGTTCTAGTTGAATGGGATGATGAAAGCATGATTGCTTTCTTAAAATTATGTAACAGTCGGTGTGAAGCTCCAGCATTAGGGATGCCTGATTATTCAAAAGAGTTTGTACTATTTTGTGACACAAGAGACAATTGTGCTCTCTCAGTTCTAACCGAGACTCATGGTTTATGCGACGAACTGTGGCCTATTTTTCTGCCACATTGGACCCAGTGGCATCAGCACTGCCAGGTTGTCTGAAAGCGGAAGCTGCAACTTGCATGAGTCTTGATCAAAGTGAATCCATTATCATGGCACACCCTGTAACAGTATATGTCCCTACGCACTAAAAGAGATAATTCTAAAAGAGGCGATAAGTGCAGGATCTTACAAAAAGGATGAGTGGGCATTTAGAATAAGATCTGATATTTCTAAAACGACACAAGACCGCCAGTGGCAGTTAGGTCAATACATACAGGAGTTAAAATCCCTGGGGGCAAACGTGCAAATGAAATTTCCTGCAATGCTGAGGATCATGTGGGACAATCACATGTATAACCTGAAAGACCCACAAGAGGTAGAAGCACTGATAGATACAATTAAGGTGCGGAAAGCTGGACTGTAAAGTAAAAAATATATGCCCATGGGGTAGGGTTCTGGAATAGGCAGGACAAGCCTTCTGAGGAGTAAAGGGAGGGTTCTCCAGGGGAGGGGTAAAAGGGGTGGAGGGGGGAGACACGGCCTTTGTATAGAATGTGGTGTACACGGTGTGGGAGCATATTGGGAAAAAAGTCAAAAAATCCTGGTCCGAATCACACAAAGCTAAGAGGGAAAGTGCCCTTACCACCTTAAATCATGGGTATTAAGATTCTTTCATGGAATGTAAATGGCTTGAGAGTTAGATCAAGAAGGCAAAGGATCTTAGAGTACCTTAAAAATAAAGACTGGGACATAATTATTCTTCAAGAGACCCATCTCTTGTTATCCGAATGGGAAGGAATAATGAAAGGCCATCGCTGAGTAGATTTTTATATTTGCACGAAACAAACATGCGTTGTTAAAGGTGTAATCATTATTTTTTTTAAATCAGCAAAAGCAACTATGGAGGCTCACAAAGCTGATGTCAAAGGGAGATGGGCTGTTTGTAATATAAGTATAGAGGGTAGAACACTAGTGATTGGAGGGTACTACGGGCCCAATATCGACGATCCCTCAGCATTGCAGGAGCTTTACGTATACCTGTTGGATGCACCAGGGACCATCATCCTTGGTGGCGATTTTAACATTTTGTTAGACCTGGTATTAGATAGGAGTCCTCCCAAAAGTAGACACAATCTGCCTAAAATGAGGAGATGGCTTAAGACTTACCAAGAAGATCTAGGGTTAATAGATGTATGGAGAGACAAGGGAGAAAAAACAAATCACTTGTTTACTTTCAAAAATAAAAAACTGGGACATTCCTCTAGAATTGATTACTTCTTAATAGATAAAGCATTATTGGGGGAAGTTAAGAAGGTTAGACATTTACCTGAACACTGGTCAGATCATTCTGCAGTAACATTGGAAATTGAGTTGGACAAGCTTATGTCTCAGCCAAGGTGGACTTTAGATAAAGTAATACTTGCAGAGAACAATATAATACAGGTTCTCAGCGATGAAACTTTGACATATTTTCAATTTAATCAGGAACAGACCTCGAGCCAGATTAGATGGGAGGCCTACAAGGCTGTGCTTAGAGGTAAAATGATCAGTAAAAATGGCTCACAGAAATAAAATAAAGAAAGTAAAGGAAATAGAGTGTTTAGAGGATGCGATACACAGGTGGGAAAGGAATATTAATGAGGAAACATCAGCTGAAATAATAGAAACATCGAGGAAGGAACTAATTAAGGTAAAAAACAACCTAATAAACATATTAGATTCTAGAATTAAGAAGAAATGGGAAGCAAGTAAGTTAGCTCATTATCAATACGGGGAGGGATGCGGCAAGGTTTGAGCTTGGAAAACAAAGACAGATGTAACTAAAAACAAAATCTCAAGCATTCACGAGGCAAATAGTACTAGACCACTGGTGGAAAAGGCAGATATTAAAAACGCTCTCTTTGAATTTTTCTCGGAACTATACAAGGATGATACAAAAATTAGCGAGGACTTAACTCGAGAATATCTTAGGCAATGGGTTAAACAGACTCTGTCAGAAGATCAAAAATAGAAACTAAATGCAGAATTTACGGAAACCGAAGTTGAGGAGGTGATTAAAAGTCTGAAAAGCGCCAAGGCAGCTGGGCCTGATGCCTTGCCTAATGAATTTTATAAAGTATTGCGAAGGGGACTGGTTCCAGAACTTACCAATCTGTTCAATGACATTTTTATCAGAGGACAAACACCTCCTAAATCATGGAGCGAAGCTACTATCTGTATAATACTGAAACCTGGGAAGGATCCTAAACGCTGTGAGTCCTACAGGCCGATCTCTATGTTAAACTGTGACTACAAGATTTTACACAGCTGCTGGCAAAGAGACTAGGAACATGCGCAGGACAATTAATCCACACAGATCAGAAAGGGTTTATAAGGGGTAGACAGATTCAGGAACTCACACATGAGCTGATAGGAGCCATAGATCTAGCTAACGAGGAAAACCCCCCCTAGCGGTAGTTACCTTTGATGCCGCTAAGGCCTTTGATAGGGTTCAGTGGAGTTTCTTACACAAGACATTGGAAGCTTATAATTTAGGCAATAACTTTTCAAGAGCGGTTAGAGCCCTATATGTCTCTCCAACTTCATGTGTGCTGGTTAACGGGTCCCTGACAGAGAGATTACATATAGAAAGAGGTACTTGGCAGGGGTGCCCGTTATCTCCTATATTGTTCAATCTATACATTGAGCCCCTGGCCTGTGCCTTAAGATCCAACCCACACATATCTCCTTTTAGCTGCAGTGAAATGGGAAAAGAAAGTTGCGCTTTATGCGGACGACTTAATGATATACACAAATAACTTGCCAGGCTCTCTTCCTGAAATAATAGGTACATTACAGCAGTTTGGAAGCCTACCAGGTTACCAAATTAAACAACAAAAGACTGAGATTATGTGTAGGAACACTCAGACTAACCACCCTTATAAAAAAAATGCAAATCAGATACCTAGGGATCTCAATTGTTAAAGAGATCTAGAAGATTGCTCAGATAAACTTTAATACGGTTCAATCCGAGGTCAAAAAACTATTTAATCCTTGGAGTTCTCTCCCTCTGTCATTTATAGGTCACTCTAATCTGGTTAAAATAATGATCTTACCTAAATTTACATTCCTTTTCAACTCAATACCGTTAGAGTTTAAAAAAGATTCAATAGCCAAAGTTCAGGGCGATATCAATAGCTTTATTTAGGCCTCCAAGGGAGTCAGAATTTATTGGAAGAAGCTGAGAAGGAAACAGGAACATGAAGGGATAGCTAGCCCAGACCTTCTCCAATATTATAGGGCGTTCCATTTTAAGAATATTAGAGTGCTATTTAAAACACTCAACAGTTTTCCAGCCTATTTGCAAGCAATGACAGGTCCAGAAGGGGACTATTTTTTGTACATATTCGGTCACACAACATTTTTCAAGAAGATCCAATTGAAAATCTTGGGGGCAGCCATTAGATTGTGGGTCCAGATGAGACGCATATGGAAGATCCCCTACCATAGTCATTACGCCCCCATTTGGGACTCACTTGGCACACGCAAATGCTTAAAGGATGTGCTATCAGCTCCACTGAAAGAAAACGGAATTGTGGAATGGGGGCAAATATTGACTGGGTCTAACATTATTGACTGGAGAAAACTCGGAGACTTAACAAACGAAAGTCTGTCAAAATTCAAGTACTACCAGTTAGCAAGCTGGGCTAAAACCCTAGGAAAAGATGGGCCAGGAAACTTAGAATTAAAGGCGAAGATCCAACAAATATTTGAGAAGAAAGAAGTAGCCTACAGGTACTGGGCGCTTATCAATGAGGGACGAGAGGATTTCACCTTACCAAACAAGATAGGGGGGAAGGCGCTGCCGTCGCAGGATGTATCAGCACTATGGCAAGTATCTGTGGCTGCATGCGGGGATGTGATTAAATCCGCACCCTTGAAAAAGAACTTCTTGTTTACTCTGCATAGAGCATATTGGACACCCAAGAGGTTATCAAAAATGAATAAAGGGAGAATAAGGAGCTGCCCCAAATGCAACGAAGAAAGAGTGACGTCATCCATATGTTTTGGCAGTGCCCGCACCTCCGGTCTTATTGGGATAATGTAGGTAAGATCCTCTCCGAGGTCCTCAAACATGAAATACAGGTAAGCGCCCATTTGATACTATTTGGTTTGAAATTAGACGATACTGGGGGATCTAGCCTTAACAAAAAGCTCAGGAATCTGTTATTTATGATGGTGTTAGCTACCAGACGTGAGATCTGTATAAAGTGGGTTAATCCCCTTCCCCCAAAGTAGAAGAATGGTCGAATTCAGTTATTAGAATAAATAAATTGGATAAAGTGGGGCCATATAGTAAAAGGCTGGAGTTTTGGAATAACTGGGAACACTACTGGGCGGAAAGAGTATAAGAAACCATGGTTCGGCAAACCGTGAGATCCAATGATTAAGCGCATCAATAGTTTTTGAGTATCGGGTACAGAATATAGCCTGTGTGAGGAGTGGGCAAGCTGCTCAAGAGATGCCTAATAAGCCGGTAGGATAACCCCACGAAGATTAAGGAGTGATCATAGTGTCGGGGAAGTTCCACGGAAGGCACAGTTAGCCAGAAAGGCTCTTTTTAAGTGCCCACTTTGCTATAACACTTAGTATTCAAAACTTTGCTTGATGAGGACTAAAAAATTATTATTATTAAAAAACTTATATAGCGCGCAGCTACCCTAAGGCATCCCGGCGCTTTGAACAGTGCATCAACCGTGAAACCATGAGATAGTTGGATCAACTCACGCAGGAAACAGATGTGTTTTCAGGCCCCTACGAAAGCGCAAGATGCAGGTCTCAGCACGAAGTTTTAGGGGCAGAGAGTTCCAGAGCGTCGCTGTGTGCACAGAAAAACGTCTCCCGCCCGTGCGCGATCTTTTTACTCTCGGGACATGGAGCAAGCATTTCTGGTCGGACCTCAGCGCTCTGTTCGCTTTATAAGGCACTACCAAATTCCTCAGGATAGATGGTCCATTACCCTGAAGAGTTTTGTGAAAATAAATAAATAAATAAAATAAAAACCAGCGTATGTCCCACATTCAGTCGTGATTCTACTAACAAGAACATGTACTCAGCACTTAACTCCTAGTCGGATTACCAAATCTGAAAGAATTATCATTGGTTCAGAAACCGTGACAATAGTGAGGTGCACTGTTTTAAATCCAGCAACCTTATTGCCAGATTCTCACTTTGAGGAAGTGAGAGAGGAAGTCGAACAGGATTGTATCGACTTAACTGAATTCCATACTAAACCTCGCGCAGACATGGGGCGCACTAGAGGGCACACTGCGGTATGGCTGCCTTCTAAGACAGCTCCTCTGATCAGGTCAAACCTGTGGCTAAATAGAGCGTTCAGCGGACTCCGACCCGACTGCAACTAGCAGAAATGGCAATCAGAATGCCTTGGGCCTAAAATGAGCTGATGAACGAGCTGGCAGCGAACAGTTAACGCTGAAATATTGAGTGAGGCGCCCGGGAGCAAGACGGGGCCTGGAGGGTGCAAAATGGCGGCACCCTGGCGTGCTGGGGAGTCGTGACAGACACAGAGCGAAATGCAGCGATGCAGCAAACAGCAGTGAGTCTCTGCAATACTTCTTATGCAGTGGGGGTAAGACATTTCACGCCGCGCTAACAAAGCAAGCCCTAGACATTGCACGGCACGAGTGAGGTATTTATGATATGTGCCCGGTGTCCCGGCGCGGAATGGCGATCAGTAAAATGGCGCCACCTAAGATGGAATGAAGCATGCGGATGCAGCGGGTGTTGCAGACCTCCATTACTCCATACCAGCCGACTTTTGCTCATCTGTGCCCTACCAAATCTCAGGGTCATGTGATGTGAGATGCCTGTTAATGGTGATTCTGCTCTCAGCTTTCGTGACTGTATTCCATGCCTCACGCTCACTGCATTGTGATTAACCTGCAAGGTACACAGAGGAAAATGGTGACGCACCCTTCATGGAGGCTCTATGTTGGCAGCACTGTAAAATATGAATGGATGTCGCTTATAATTGCTCACGAACCTGGCGCTGCTAAGTATCTGCTCCTGCTGTGGTGCGATAAATAGACTGTACCAGCTATTACTTTCATATCCTGCCGCCCCCATAATGCACGCACGCATGCATGTGGCTGATGTCACTGTGATTCACTGCTAATCACGCCAAGACTCTGGCAAACGAGGAGCTCATCTACAATACGACTGCACCATTGGATATCTAGCCAGCTGATATATCTCTGTGTCAGAGGAATTCAGTCCTGATGTGACATTGCCCTGCAATCCATGAAACTCTGCCGCTACTATTTGGAAGATTAATATGCTGTGAAGTGTCGATGAGTCAGTGGCTCTGAGGTTTTACCAACTGATTATCCACCTCCAGGGGAGCTGTGGCCTGCGCACCTCCACACGCCCACTAACTAAACGGCCAGCATGCTACATCCACAGCTAGAAGGTGGCCTTCTGCAAAAATGGGGAAGCTGGGTAAGCAACAGTCTAAGCTACCATTTGAAATGAAAAGACACACCAAGGGTGCGACGGCGCATTCGGACACAGAGCTTGAAACTGAAACTACGGCACACACTGGCATGGAAGGTGTTCTGCAGGCCATTCAACAGAGTCTGCAGGACATTAATGGAAAATTGAACACCATTACTCTCCGGGTCGACAACATGGCGGCTAAACTGGACAAGCATGGGGGGCACCTCGTGGAGGCCAAAAACGGTATCACAGCGGTGGAGGAAGAATCGCATGCCAAGACACAAAAGTGCATGGACATGGAAAAATTGTTGGATGTTGTCAAAAACAAAGCGGAAGATTTAGAAGCGAGATCTCGGTGCAATAATATCAGAATCGCGGGTGTTCTGGAATCCACAAACACGGGAAAAATGGAAACATATATAGAGGACATGCTCTGCAACGTGTTCGGTGCAGAACATTTTTCAACAGCCTTCCTGATAGAGCACGCGCATAGGTCACTGGCCCCAAAACCGAAATCCGGCACTACTCCATGACCTATCATTGCCCCAGTTCTCAACTATAGGGACGAGATGTAATTCTGAGACTGGCTCAAGAAAAAGTCAGATAAATTATCAGGGCAATGCACTGGAGTTCTACCCAGACTTCACCATGTCGGTCCAACTGGCGCGAAAGGTATTCAACCCATCAAAACAGAAACTGCGAGAACTCTGAATAGAATACGCTATGCTCTACCCGGCTCGACTGCAGGTGACACATGATGGCTGGTGTACACTTCTCCAGACGTCGAGGGCAGCACAAGACTTTCTCAAAAAACATAACAACACGCACAAAGAACAGAAGTGGGCAGAAGAAACCCGAGACTCGCAATAAGTGCCAATGGAAAGGATAAGTTCACTGAACCTCGTACAATGTAAACTGGTAAGGCTCGAGAGTGCTCTGTGTTAGCAGGCTATATTGCTGGTGAACTTATACAACCACAAGGGATTACACTGAAAGCGCCACTTGGGAACTATTGCAGGCGGCCACAGATGAACCTCTGCTATATTGGGCCAGCACCAGCATGGAACCTCAAACTGATGATGCATGCCATACTTCACTAATGCAATTGGGGTCCAATATGGTATCGCTGCCTGCCACAGGTGGAAGTGCCTTTACTTTTCATATTTGTTCTGGTTTTGTCAGACATTCTAGATACTGTGGAATGTTGCACACAGGTTAACTAGTTAACTCTGATGCTCTGTGTTTGCAGATCTATGCTATGTCTATGTCCGTGGTGCGGAAGGAGGTTTGCAAAGGTTATGATGCTGTGGTTATATGGTTCATTTAGACAAAGACGTTATCGCACTAATAAATGTCCATTCCCCCCAAACATATCACATTGCGAACTGTATTGGTCATGTGAGGACATGAGAGGGCAACCATGACAGTGTATGATGTGGCTCCATCAGGAGAATATCGAGGTGCCCACAGTGCCACACAAAAGGGGACAGATTTTGTCCTTTTAGAAGACCCCTCACTCACCAATCTAGTTGGTGACATGCTTCATCATCGGGGTCCCACCCGGACAGCCTGACTACAGTGGAGCGGGTTTTTGGTTTTTTATATGTACAAGATTGAAAGTTAATACATTAAAAGTTGTCCAATACTACTAAATCGTAGAATTTATTCTGGAGTGATTGGGCAACGGATAAAACAAAGTGGGACACCTTGGCCTGATAAGGTAGGCTAGTGGTGTCAAAAGAGTCATGTAGTGAGTTAAAATAGTGTTTTAATATATTCACTTCCAATCTTGTACATATAAAAACCAAAAACTCGCTCCACTGTAGTCAGGTGTCGCAGCACACCCGGATGGCACTCGGCTGTCCGGGTGGGACCCCGATTATGAAGCATGTCACCAACTAGGTTGGTGAGTGAGGGGTCTTCTAAAAGGACAAAATCTGTCCCCTTTTGTGTGGCACTGTGTGCACCTCGATATTCTCCTGATGGAGGCAATAAAAAGTCTCTAGGAGTTACTCCTCCATTTGTTGTTGAAAATTGATAAAGAGGACCAGGAGTTTCCTCCCTACCTACAGTCAAACACCCTTTCTCTCTCATTTATTTCTTACAGTGTATTATGTGGACCAGGTATGGGCTGGCCCAATGGTGGTCTTTATGCTAACTCGTATTTTGCAGCGACTGTTGGGATCTGCATCACTAATGTACACCTGACCACATCCACTTTGCTGGATGGAGTTGTGTGCACTTGGCGGACCCCCAAGCGGGTGCTCCCCCAACAAAATTAAGTTATGTTGTTTCTTTACTCTGGGGTATGTCTTTGGAATGGTTGGGATGCTGAAGTGGGTGGTGGGTGAAAGGGTTGGGGTTGGGTATTGTTAGACAGGCATATGTACATGAGAAACATCGCTGAAATCCAGAATAACAACAAAATACACAATGCCGATAAATCTTACTTAGAACGCGTCTATGGTGCATGCTGCCACATTTGCAATCTCTCTACAAGGGATATACAGAGTCAGCGATGTCTACTGTTAGGGTACAACCTAAACATCTAAATCTGTTAACTTGGAACATTAGAGGGTTCAATAACCCGAAAAAAAATTGGCAGGTATTCGCATATTTTGACAGGAGGCAAATTGATATTGCACTCCTGCAAGAAACATATCTTGCGCCCAACTCTACTGCTAATATCGGGCGTAGGTGGGCGGAGACGATTCACTGCTCATCATACTCCTCCTATTCTAGAGGGGTCGTCATATTGATTAAAAAGGGACTGCACTTTTATATAGACGCTACTATGAAGGATGAGCTGGGGCGTTATGTTATTATAACAGGTACAGTCAGGGGACAAAGACTCGCTATAATTAACACATATGGCCCGACATTGATTATCCTCGCTTTTACCACACACTATGGCGCAAAATCAGTGACTTACCAGAAATTCCATGGCTTTGGGGCGGTGATCTCAATATTGCACTCCACGACAACCTTGACAGATCAGGTACGACAGTAGAACCCCATAAAAGGGCATTGAACACCTTAAAAGATATTATGTCTGACATGCGTCTTACTGACATCTGGAGAAATCGGCACCCTGGGCGTATGGAAGCCACCCACACATCAGCTGCGCATAGCAGCTGGTCTCGCATATATTACTGGCTGAGCTCCCATGATATATTACTGTGGACATGTTCTGTGTCTCATTTGCCTAGAACACTGTCTGACCACAACCCGGTATTGCTATCCATCAGTATGCCACAGTATGTACCGCCCCCATTTAGCTGGAGGTTTAACGCGAAAGAATGACTAGTCTCAGTATATGCTGACACTATTAGTCAGGCAATAACAGAATATTTTGACCTAAATGCACCTACTGCTAAGGATCCTGGCCTGTTATGGGAGGCTTTTATAGCTACCATTAGGGGCGTCTGTATAAGTACTACTGCGGGCATTCTCAAAGATATTAGACATCAGATATCTATAAGCGAGGATAAGCTCCGCACATTGGAACATTCATACGAGCGCACGCAAGACACAAAGATATTGGGGGATATTAGGGCTGTGTTGTCGGAATACCAAACATATGCGGAAAACAAACTCAAATATGTCTCAAAACGTCACATAGCGAGATCATACGGGGAAGGAGGTAGACCAGGAAGGGCTCTTGTAGCTAGAACATGTTCAGGTCATGCACCACAGGTGGTCAGGGCGGTAAGGGATGCACGGGTGAGCTACATCAGGATGCCCAGGGCATATTGCGAGAATTCATGAACACATATAGTAACCTGTACGCTTCACAACCCACAGCTTCACCTGACATAATAAAGGATTATCTAGCAGACGTGTCAATAGCATGGTTGTCAGATAAACAAAGCGATTACCTGTCATTAGCGGTGACAGAGGAAGAGGTCACAGAGGTCATTAGGTCACTGCCAAATGGTAAAGCGCCGGGCCCGGATGGGTTCACCTGTGAATTTTATAAGTCATTTGTTGATCAACTAGCACCACACTTAGTAGAAATGTTTGGAGACGCCCATGATAAGCAAATTTTACCACCATCATTGAGGGAAGCCATGTTAATTGCCCTTTTAAAGCCTAATAAAGATCCTGAATACTGCGATTCCTACATAACATTGTCCCTAATCAATGTCGATACTAAAATCTTGGCCAAACTCCTTGCCACTCGATTACAGCCACTGATGACCAATTTAATATTACCGGACCAGTCAGGCTTTATTCCCTCTCGATCAACAGCGCATAATACTAGAACTCTCTTTGCTCTTTCACATTATCTGATTCCCACCACTAAGTCTGCTGCGATTCTTTTAGATGCTGACAAAGCATTTGATTCTATTGAATGGTCCTACTTACATACGGTTTTGAGGCGCATGGGGTTCCCCCCTATTTTTTTTGCAATGGGTACAAATTCTATACACGGCACTGACAGCGCGTATCAAGTCAATAAATACATATCAGAAACAATACCTATTGCTAGGGGGACGAGGCAAGGTTGTCCTTTGTCCCCTTTGTTATTTGCGATAGCGCTAGAACCATTGGCATGCAAAATTACGCAGGGACACCACTACTCCGCGCTTCAGTTCCCGCAGTGGCCCATGCATATATCGTTGTATGCAGTCGATATGATGCTATAGGTCCGAGACCCTGAGTTACATTTGAATCCTCTACTAAAGGAGTACATTAAATTTGGTCAACACTCTGGTCTTAACATAAACTGGTCCAAATCCCTGATTATTCCACTAACAGTTACTACACACCCACACCCAACGGAATATCCACTGGAGTGGCAATCAGAACCTGTAAAATATTTAGGTGTTTGGTATCACCGCGACCCAGAAATTGTAATCCGCACCAATTATGGCAGGCCAATTAGTGCGATGGAAGATAAAATAGGGCGATGGATTCAGTTACCATTATCATTGGCCGACAGACTAGCTATCGTGAAGATGGTTATCCTACCAAAATTTCTATACCTTTTTAATAATATTCCAATTAAACCCCTGACTGAAGTCTTTCGCAGAATCTCCACCATGGTGCTTCACCTAATATGGGCAGGTAAACAGGCCTGGATCGAATTACTAACTCTCACACAGCCATACTCACGAGGTGGCTTCAAGGTTCCAGATATTTTGCTCTATTACTTATCTTCACAAGCACAATACGCTTTTTATGATACCATCAAATCCCTTATCTAACTGTTGCCATTGATGAAAGCGATACATTGCCAATTCCGTTGAATGCTATTATTACTCATTGCAGACCACCACTTCATAAAAGGATATCAACACTATAGACGCGACAAAAGGGGCATGGCAAGAAATGGGTTGAAAGGCACATGAACTGCAATTTTACGCTCCTGCACTGCTGCTACAGCATCACTCAGAGCTATCAGTAACGCAGGAGGATGTTGGCATGGGGTTACTACGACAAGTGGGTATTGCTACTATGGGGGACCTATACTCCAATGGTGTTTTTAAATCGCTTGATGAGCTCTCCTATATAAGCAATCACACATTACTGTTTAGGTTTACATATCATAGACTACAGGAGGCGATAAAGAAATTATATCCGCCCTATCCTGAGGAGCCATCACAGTTGTATACATTGCAATTATTGCTGTCCGCGCCTACTGCTAAACACATGGTGTCTAGATTATATATTAAACTACAGGAAGATATATGGGATACTACGCAGAAAGCGCTAAAGAAATGGAATGATAGCCTGGACGAACCCTTTTCAGTGGAAGAATGGGTCATAACATGCTTGCTAACTTGTTTGCTAACACCCAATGGGAATTTATTCATGCTACATTATAAATACCTCCACCAGATCTATTATACTCCTGCAAGGCTCTGCAGGTATGGTTTACGCACAGACTCTAAATGTCAATGTTGCAATACTGAACTAGCTGATTTTATGCACCTTGCATGGTCTTGTGCGACAGTGGTGGAGTACTGGGTGAAAGTAACACAAACATTGCGTACTATGGTCGGCAATACTGTTGACTGCACTGCCAGGGTGTGCCTGTTGGGTCTGTTGCCCGAAGTGCGTGCTACTAAGCGCAAGTTTTGTGTAATTGCATTACTCTGGCCAAAAGCAGGATATCAATGTGCTGGGGAAGTAGGAAGGCCCCAAAGGTTAAACAATGGATTCAAGATCTAGTGTATTGCAAAGACACCCTGCATAATTATGAAGAGGAGCTACCCACAGGATCAAAGCCCAGAGATTACTGGTCATACTTGATTGCATATCTACAAAATGTACCGAGTTGAATCATTGTATTTGGCAACTGCACAATAGAAAATGTGGCTATGGGTAATACTGTAAACACTGCAGAAACTGGATGATGGATGTTGTTGTACAATGGTCTGTATGTTAATTAAATGTTGGACATTGTATGTCTTTGAAAAATGTCAATAAAAAAAATAAAAAAACTTTCGCGCCCATACAGGAAGAACCTTTAAAGGACCCAGAACATGAGCTGTTTGTAGATGGCTCATGTATGCGCCATGAGGAAGGAGGACTAAGCGCTGCTTATGCTGTGTGCACATTATCTGGTATGGTCGAAGCATCCTATTTACCAGGAGTCAAGTCTGCACAAGTAGCCAAATTGATTGATTTAATAAAAGAGTGCAAAATTGGGAGAAATTGGAGAGTAACCATTTACACTGATAGCCAGTATGGTTACGGGGTTATGCATGACTTTGGCCAGCTATGAGTTTAAAGGGAGTTCATGAGTTCTTCAGAAACCCCTATTAAAAATGGACAATTTCTAAAAGAATTACCTGAAGCAATTCAATTGCCTAAAGAATTGGCCGTGGTCAAGTGCGCTGCTCACCAATCTGGAAATTACAAAGTGACGGCTGGTAACCGATATGCTGACCAAGTGGCCCAACATTGTGCCAGATATAAAATGACAGTAAATAAGAAAATCGAAGCATGTGGAAACAGCTCCCAACATATGCTATTGCGAGGTGTGAATACATGGGTGGAAGTGAAAGATTTACAAGGTGAAGCAGAGCCCAAAGAAAGGGAATATTGGCAGAAAACAGGGTGTCAGGCAAGACCTGAAGATGGTGTGATAGTTTACCTGGATAGGAGACCAGCCTCACCTGACTGTATGCTTGCACCAATAGCTAGGATGTACCATGGGGACACACACATAGGGAGAGATGCCATGATCCGATTATTCAGACAGGATTGGTTCAATGCAAGGTTCAGGAACATAGCAGAGAGTCTTTGCCAGAGATCCTTAACATGTCAGCGAATGAACTCTGGTAAGAAAACTGTGCTTTGTCCCGGGAAAATTGGGAACTCAGAAGGCCCATTTATCAGACTACAAATTGATTTCATTCAATTACCTGCTTGTCGAGGATTAAAATATGTCTTAGTCATTGTCTGCTTATTTTCTAAATGGGTGGAAGGATACCCTCCCCGTAGGAATGACATCTTAACTGTAGCCAAACTCCTCTTTTTAAGAGAGCTCATTCCTCGGTTTGGTTTTCCAGTAACGATTGAGTCAGACCGAAGTAAACATTTTAATAATGAAATTATTGGTCTAATCTGTGAAGCATTCAAAATTGAACAAAAGCTGCACTGTGCATACAGCCCAGAGGCTTCTGGAGTGGTAGAACAATTGAATGGCACAATTAAAGCAAGTTTGGGAAAGATGTGTGAATCTACCCAATTAGAATGGCCTGATGCTTTACCTCTTGTCTTGATGGAACTCAGAAGCATTCCAGACAAGAAAACAGGCTTGAGTTCCCATGAAATACTCATGGGAAGGGAAATGAGGCAAGCATGTGTGCCAGGATATCAGCTGTTAACTATATCTGATGATTTAGTGTTGGAGTACTGCAAAGAGCTGGCTGACCAAGTGCGTTCTATCTCTCACCAGGTTGGGGAAGACGCTGAAGCCAGACATTCAACTCCAGCACATGGTTTGAACCCTGGAGATTGGGTAGTGATAAAAAAAATCACACCCGGGAATCTTGCCTAGCACCAAGGTGAGGAGAGCCACATCAAGTGATACTGGTCACCACCACAGCTGTAAAGTGCAAGGGAATCCCCAACTGGATCCACGCCAGCCACACCAAAAGGGTAACAGAACCTGACGAAGTTGAGGCTGAAGGTTGTGCAGCTGAAGGGTCTCAAGAAGTTGATCCTGAAGTAGTAGACGAAGAACAACTGAGCACCAGTCAGGATGAATGGATCCCAGTGGTTGACATACCTGAAATAAGAATAAGAACAAGAAGCCAAACATATTTAGATAGTCAGACTGATAGTGAAGATGGGACAGGAATAGAAGAACGTACTCAGATTACAGAAATCCAAGCTCATTGTAATCATGAGGAGGACCAGATAAGGAAAGAGCAATATACTCTGACCAACGAAACCACCACCAGAACACCTCTGTCTGGGGAGGGACAGATAGGTACTAGACAAAGCGCACAGGCAGAAGACAATCTAAAACTGCAAGACCTGTGCAGGACCAGACAGGATTAGTCAAAGGGGTTCAGGACGAAGATAACATTCCAGGCCCAACAAAGTCATATCCTGAACCAGGTCAGATTAGTCTAGAAGAATCCATCCAGGCAGAAAAGTCAACAATAAGAAGCCCTGGACAAGGTCAGATAGCAAGGATACCTGAAGTTTACGAAAACCAAGTTGTGCCACAACTTAAAGAAAACAAAAGAACATTGGAAGAATCAGAAAGCACAGTGCCAGCTAAAAGACTCAGAAAAGGCGATAAATTGCCTGGTTTTGTTAAAAGACTGAAATATCGCCTAGTCAAAATAGATGAAGATCCTGAACAGGTGGACAAAGTAACTAGTCCAGCTGAACCGTCTACAAGCAATCAAAGAAGGAGAAGTCCACGCCTGAAAAAGCTGAATAATAAATTCAAAGGCCCTGAATGGACTTACGTCATCCTTTAAGATTTCGAGAATCTGGAAATCAGTGATGAAGAATTGATTACTGATCAATCTATTGAAGAAGTGAGGCCAACTTGAGATAAAATCACAGGTGTATTCTGTGTAAAATTCTCACAAGGGTTAGCCACCGTGGTCAAAATGGCTGATAATAGAGTTACTGGGAACTCGAAAATAAGTTGTCTAAAGACATGCCGTAGGATATGTATATGTAGTGTGCTTATAGTACTTGTAGTATGGCTAGGACTGACAATAGCAATACAGTACTTGATGACTGCTAAACAGAATGACACTTGTATACACGGAAAGATAGCGCGCCACAAACAAGATAGAGTAGACTTAGAAGCATCAGATGAGATAGAATTACATCACTTTAGAAATAGGAACGAAACTGGCATGACTATATTCACTAATCTATTAGTACATTATGTAGAGACAAAGCAAATTAGTGACTGCTCTGTCTGTATGAAATTACCAACTTCAGTAGCTGAAGGTGTTACTTACCACCATTTACCCCTGCCCTATGGTATTTCTTGTAGTATATTAACTTGTTTGTTTTATAGAACAGGAAGGTTACAGTATTTCTATTCTAACACAGATGTCATTTTTTTCTGAAATTCCTATACGTAGAAGAATGAATCCCGTCCTTAGTAGTAAAGACTCTAACGACGAAGGAAATAGATAGAGCTGATGCACACAAAGACAATCTAACATATAAACTACACGAAGAAGAAAAGATATTTTTAAATTTAGTGGAGAAAAGGGGATAGGATTTCCATAGAAAGGCCACTGAAACGAAACCCCAGATACCCAAACGGGCTGAAAGGGAGGAATATATGACAACTGGCAAAACTCATGCGGCTATGTCGTTGGACTTTGAAAAGAAGGGGAAAATCTGTCTCCATAGAAAGAAAACTGAGCATAACAGGGTATTCATTGGTTCCAGTGAGTGTGAACACAATTTCCTCATAATTGGGGGTTGGGGACTAAAAGGGGGAACTGATCCAGTATTTCCTGGAGTCTATTATATTTGTGGGAATAAAGCTTACTTTGGGCTGCCTGATCATTGGTATGGAAGTTGCTATTTTCGGAAGTATTCTCAAAGGTATACCATGTAAAAAGAATTACAGGAAGCAATGAGCACGAAAATGAACTAACACGATATAAAAGAGCTAGTTTTGCAGAAATTGTAGGTGATATATTCAGTGCATTGATACCTTCAGTGGCAGTAGTTCTGAATACTCAAAGAATCTGTAAATTGTCTACAGTGGTGGATCGCTTATAGACTGACACTGCTGGATGATTTTTATTGATCAAGACCGAGCTGGTTGCGATCAGATCAATGGTTTTACAAAATCGACTTGCTCTTGATATATTATTAGCAAAAGAGGGCGGAGTCTGTAGAATGTTAAAGGTGCAACATTGTTGCACATACATACCAGATAAAAGTGTTGAAATTGGAAGGTATGTAAGAAATACACCTGAGGTTGTTAGTGCATGGAAGAGACTAACTGATGGTCTCTTCTCTGTTGATAATTAGATTTCTAATGTAGGTAGAAGTATTGTAGGTAAAGTACTGATGCAATAATGAGAATATCACTAATAATATTGGTGATAATGATTTGGTACAAATGCTGCAGAAACAGAAAAGGTTATACAGTGAATGAGAAAAAGAAGAAACGAAAATTAGGTGAAATTCAAATGGACGAGTTAAAAGGGGATATATATATAAAAGAATGAAAGTTTTCAAGAATGAAAGTGGAAAAAGAACTCCCAAAGTAAGTGAAGAAATTGAACTGGGAGAATGCTAAAGTTGGCATCTGGTTCCTTAATTTGTGATGATATAAAATATCATCAAAGAGGGGGTTGATGGAGCAAGGTCTCACACGTACAGACACTTGCTTGTATTCAACTCTCTCGAAATAACATATAACATATTAATCAACATGTTTTGTCCATTAATTTTTGCATTACACGACATATTTAGCAAGCTGGGGAAGCTTGTCAGTGTGCTTTTACTAACAGTAACCCGAGTGTCCTAAAAATGGCTGCCATAAACGCAGGAAATTTACTGCGCATGCGTCTGCCACATCTACGTGGTGTGACATACCTCTGCTTTTGGTGGGAACTTCTTGCTTCTGTGCACTAGTGCCAGAAATGGCTGCTTCAAACCTCACATGCTAATGCTTATGCTGCTGCTTGTACTAAGCTTGTTCGTTCTGCTTAACTATTAATGCAAAAGTTCAAAAAAAGTAATGGGTTTAGAATAGAGATAAGTGGTATACTGTCATTCATTCCTTTTTGTATTCTAAAATGTTTCTCTTTGTCTTTGTTAATAGCTCGTATTTGGGCCTGAAGGGTGACTTGAGACACCATTTTGAAAATGCACCGCGGATGTGCTGGGAGAAATGAGAGACCTCGAGCTGTGGCATTGAAATCGTGCTAAGGATTGTCTTCCCCGCGATGCGCCTGAGAACCTTACCCCATGACTGGGAAAAGGAAGACAACTTGCAAATTGTTACAAAATTGTATGCTAAAATGAAATGATATTGGTGGGCGGAATAAAATCGAGAGAAAATAAAAGTATGGGTGGAAACATGATCAATTCAAGTAAATTGAAATTACCTCATCTTAGTATGATGTGATGACCTCTCCTCGTCTTTCTGACCAATCACTGAAGGGGAACACATAGATTTGCAACATTTAGGGGTGGTACATTGCACTGAAAATGGTATAACTAATGTAGGTTTAGTTAGATAAATCGTCCGACTTGTCTGAGTAGCTGACCTGTCACTGACCCAACGCATGCTACAGGAGATCTGTCAGAAGAATTGAGGGGTTGTGGGAAATTATCAATTACCCAGTCGGGGTATCAAAATTTGCTAGAGAGGGGTGTGACGCTGACGTTGCACATAGCGGAGGTCACCTGTTCTGATCTGCACCTGTCTGGTCCAGTGGGCACCTGATTTGTCGGGAGCCCTGTCTTTTTCCCCAGCCCGTGACCAGGATTGGTCATTGCACCATTCTAGGTAAATATAATCCATGTAGTATGTCCTTGTACTATTTCCCTTTCTCACCCTTCCCAGGTACCGATGATTGAAGGTGTTATTGTGATTTCTTATAAACTCTATGTCCTATTGGTTATATTCTTGCTTGAAATTTTATAAACACTGTGTTGTGCCCTTTGACTTCGAAAACCTTGTATAGATAAAACCTTCAGACTTTCCCCGAGTCTGTGGTTATTACAGGAAAGGTAAAATTGTTTAAATACTGCCTGTTTATTCTAACTCCCTTTTCGATCCCTAGGACTTATAGCAAACGTGACAAGAATTGGTAAGTCATGGTTTACAGGTATAAGTCCTAAAAGGACTCAAAGTACTGATAGGTGATTAGTTAGGACTGCTAGTTCAAGGTGTGAATGTTTTATGGGCCAGGTGAGTATGGTATAATTGACGTAGTGGTCTCGTGCGCTCTATCACTTATAAGCCAGAGAACTTCTTTGTTGTGCTAGAGTGTTCAAATGCAGATCCATGTCTAGAGCCGGTGCTACACCTAGGACAATATAGGCAGCTGCCTTAAAGAGTAACAACAAGTGGCCTTGGGAGGGCGCCACATTGCACCAAATGGCAAAACATTGTTTTGTTGCTAGTGGATGAGAAAAGGAAAAATTCACTTTTTTCGGTGTTCAAAGAAATATGTATTGTCCCTTCCTAAGAAAGCATTTCAATCTACCCAATCAGCCAAACAATTGGTCTCCCAATATGTTTGTTCGCACTAGTGCCTCCTGCCCTAAGGTTCTCAGTATAGAGTATTGCCGTCTTCCCCTTCATGTAAACTATTTTAGTCTATTCGACTTCCTATCCCATCAGCAACAAGGCTTGGCTTAGGACTATCTTTGTTGTGGGTTGTATGCCAGGCATGCAAAAGAGTGGACCGATGACAGTGTACATTAAAAGTTACGTTGGGCTTGCTTCATCATCTTGCATTGTTCAGGACAATAAGCAAGTGCCAGTGTCACAGGTTTAAAGAGTACTTCTTTTCTACCTTGAATAGGAGGAAAGCTCTGACTCTGTAAGAGGTGTCCTTCTTCAGTTTCTGTAACAGAGGGTTAGAGCCGATCAAACAAAAATGGGCCACATTGAAGGATCGATATGTGCACAGTTCTGATATTTTCAAATTAAAGGGAAGGGAGGCAAAAAGTGGGAAATGGGGTAATTATCGAAACATTGACACTAACACCTCTTCCTTGCACAAGCTCCTTCCGTCCTGTGGGTTTTCTGAACCACAATTACATAACGTGCAAGCACGAGCCTTCCCTGTATGGAAAAAGCATGGTCTGAAAGGATATAAATAGCTGAGTCATTTCAGAATATCACCGCAAGCTCAGGGTACACTCTGTGCTAAAAATGAACCATTTCTCAGGAAGGATCTGACTGCACATGCACTTAAGTGGTTGTGGACAGAAAGCTGCTTCGAAAGCACTGGTAGGACGAAAACATTGTTGACAGAATTCAAGTAACCGTCAAGTCAGTGGGCACAGAACAGAGGATGTTGGGTATCATCACCTACTAGCTGCTCACAGCTTAATGCGAGATATGGAAATTTGCATACTTTCCAAACCCTTACATGAATGAATAGGATGAATTATCAGTTGCGTTTTATCAATGATCATACCATTTCAGATAGTACTGCCAAAGTGACATATGATAACAGGAAAAGCTCGTCATAAATAGACTCCATTATAGTTGCCATCAAGGGTTGGAAATGTGCTTGTGATCTGACGGTTATCAGAAGAGTGGAGGGTGATCATGATCCTGTGGTTCTCTTTGCAAACTTGAGCCCCGTGTGGAGTACCAGCACCAACAGTGCGAGCTTGGTGAATTATGGCCACAAAATAACTCCAACTAACAACAGGAAAAGAATTAGATGGAGTAATGAGAAATACCTTAGTGAACTCCCTCAGCTTAGGCGTCTTGTGGTAAAGTTTGATTCTTTTTTTTTTTTTTTTTTTGCAAGGAACAAAAGTGGTACAGAAATGATGCAAATAAAACAGGGACAATCGAGTGGGAACATATGATACATAATTCCGCGTAGGAAAGCAGAGAAGAAATACAACAGTAAGAACAGAAGGGAGATTGCGATTAATATTCACAGAACGGACAAAAACAAAGATTAATTCAGCAAAAACAAGAATAAAATGCAGAGACACAGCCGAGGGAATACAATAACACAAAGATGACCAACAAAGGCAATACAGTTCAGCGGATACGAAGAAACTCCAACTGTAATTCATAAATGCTTAAATCCATTCTGTTATAGGGGCCCATATTGTTTGCCCTCTCATTCTCTTTCGGTTATTCTTGGTCTTATAAATTGCAGACTCAAGATTATACATAGCCAACAGCTGCACCCTCCAGGAAGAAAATAACGGAGGATCTGTAGAGATCCAGTCCTTAGTGATGCAAGCACGAAAAACAGCCATAGAAATAAAAAGAAATGATATTATTCACTTGGACATTAGAATCAACTCCTAACAATACCAGCACCCCTGTGATACAGATTGGTGTGCCCAATAGTTCTACCAAAAAGTTTTCAATTGACGAAAGCAGGTCTATCAATTTAGGACAGGAGTAAAACATATGCACAGCATCTCCTGCAAAAGAGCCACATCTACTACAGTTGGCTCCAGCTCCAGTGCTCCATTTAGAAATTTTCCGTGAGGTATAATATAAATCATAAATAACCATATAATCTTGTGCCCGCATACGTCCTGTAATCAACACTTCATTTGCATGACTAAAAGAAGTATATAAATCAATTCCTTCTGTGTTTAAATTTCTTTCCCACTTATCTTGACATTGCTCTAAGTCATCAGGCAATAACTGTATTAAATTGGAGTAAAAGAAACCTATTAGCGCTCCTTTTCCGATCCCCTCGATTAAAGTAAATTTCCTAAACTGATTAACATTATTACCTAGAGTATCAAAAAAACTGCGAATTTGCAAACATTTAAAAAAAATCCTGCTTTGGTAAGCCAAATTTGGATTGTAACTCTGTAAAAGACAAGAGTTTAGATTCCAGCCATAAATCCCCCACACAACAGATCCCCTTATGTTCCCACATCCTAGTTGTATGATCGCGGAAGATAATAGGTAATATGCCCGCTGCTTCTAAGGAGTGTAGTAATTTTTATTTAATAATCCTAAAAGCCACTTAACCCATCTCCAAATTGAATATGCGGCTTTTAAAATTTAGTTTTTTTATAGTAACTTGGTTCCACAATTTTTAATAAGCAGCTGTTATGACCAATCCCAAATGCATATATTGTAGGATTATAACAGGTAATAGCCAGGCTCTCTCCCCAACCAATAAGGGGGACATGAATTGCAGCGCTGCAGCCCAGTAATAAAATAGAAAGTAGGGAACACCCCACCCCCCCACAAGCTCTGGGAAGTACCATCTTTTTATAGGCCCTTCTATGCCGTTTATAGCCCCACAGAAATCTAGAAGTGATGTTTTCGAGCCTTTTAAAGCAGGTTGGCGGGAATTCCAGTGGGATAGTTCTAAATAGATATAGCATCTTAGGGAGCACCAGCATTTTTAAGACATTCGATCTTCCATAGAGCGAAAGATGAAGATGATTAAGTCGCTCTAGAGTAGAGTTAACCTTATCCAAGACTGGGTTAATATTGATTTCAGGAATCTTATTAATTGGTAGAGTAAGCTTGATCCCAGGATAAGTTGCCTCCGATCCAGTGATAACATCCTCCGGAGGGTCACCCCCGACATAAAAATTCCGTGTCTTGGTTAAGTTTAGCTTATAACCCGATAAAGGACCAAATTGTAATGCCAGATCTTCAGTAGTCGATAGAGCCAAGGGAAGATCAGTAGTCACGACAACAATGTCATCTGCATACGCAAGAGCTCTATATTCAACAATGCATACTGTCACTGGTTTGATACCCATGGATTGGTTCAATTTAGATAAAAATAAATCAATATACAAAGCAAAAAATAAAGGTGAAGTAGGGCAACCTTGTCTCGTTCCTCGCAAGATCGAGAAGAACTCTCATTCTCTACCGGCTAGACGTATTGACGCAATAGGAGATTGATTCAGAGATTTTATTGCTTGCAAGATTCCGGGTCCGAATCCCTTCAATCTTGCAACTTCCCATAAATAGGGCCAAGACACCCTGTCGAATGCCTTCTCGGCATCCAACAGGGTGATACCAATCGGGGTCTTCGTTGCCTCGGCCCAGTCCATAAAAGTAATAACGCGCCACACGTGATCAGTCGTATCACGGCCAGGTATAAACCCATGATGTAAGGGTGAGACTAAAGAAGAAATGATTTTGGAGAGACGAGTGGCCAACATTTTAGAATAAATCTTACTATTCGCATTAATTAATGAGATTGGTCTATATGACGAGGGTGATAGTGAGGGTTTATCCTTTTTTAAAAACACCGTTATTATTGATTTCCGCCAAGAGAGCGGAGGTAATCCTCTCTGTGCGGTCAGGCAAATCTTCAGTAGCTGTTCTTTTAGAGCCGGCAAAAAGGTTCAAAAAAATTCCAGGGGAATTCCATCTGGGCCCACTGCTTTTCCTACCGCTAGTGATAATATTGCTGCTTCTAATTCCTCTTGGGTAAAATCAGACTCTAGTTCTTCTCTCTGGGAGAAAGCAAGCTTAGGAAGCTCCTGGTCCCCCAGGAATTCTGCAAGTTTCTCTGCTATATCAGTAGGGTCTTCGTTTGAGTAAAGGCAACTATAAAATGTATGAAAAGTTTCCAGAACTTTAGCAGGATCTGTGTGTGTTTGCCCTTGTAGATCTTGAATCGCCTCAACTCTCCTAGCCACCTCCCTCTGCCTTAACCTTTTAGCTAATAACCGTCCTGAATTCTCTCCGACCTCATATAAATCAGCCCGATGAACAGCTATCTGAGCCGCTAATTTATCTGCGAAGCTTTGATATACTTTCATTTTTTGAATAGCGAGGTCTGCTGCTTTTTTTTCATACTCTTGAGTAGTACTAGCTGCTTGCATAAACCCAATCTCTAAAGCTCGTAATTTACTCAGCTCCCTATCTTGTTCGAAACGAATCCTGCGTTGCTTATTTATAGAAAAGCTGAGCGTCTCTCCATGAACTCCAGCTTTAAACGCGTCCCATACTGTACAGCTGAGGCGGAACCAGAATTAAACTTAAAAAACTCAGGAATCCATTTAAGCATTTGCTCCTGATAAGCAAGGTCCACCAAAAGCTGGCGCTCAAATGTCCATGGTTTCCTAGTGGGTTTAGGCAGCTTTTCTGTTTCAAGTTCTAGGATAATAGGGTTATAATCCGATATTATTTTGGGTAGAATATCGATTTTAGCGTTAGTTAGCAATTCAAGGGAGGTAAAAAAATAATTGATTCGGACATGTTTTAGGTGAGGGGCAGAGTAGAATGTTCTTCCGGGGTCTTCTGATTTTATCAGCCACCAGGCATCAACCAGTCCAAACTCATTAAGAAGGCCCTTGGTAGCTTTAAAGACTTTGTTTTTTTTACCATAATAGCGGATAAGATTACGAATGTCACAGTCACCTTGCATGTGTAAATTAAAAACTCCGCAAAGAATTAGGGTAGATGGGCACAAAGCAAGCTCCATACTAATATCATTAATCATACCAGGATCATCCAAATTAGGACCATACAAAGAACAGATCGTGACTGTCAGGTTATTGATCTTAAGGTCGACAATCACCCACCATCCATGCTGATCTGCTTTCGCACGTTTACACTCACCCCATCCATATCTCTTTAAAATAGCCACCCCTCTTGTTATCGAGCCTTGTCGCGTGCAGCACAAAAGTTCATACCCCAGATCTCTCAACCAGGCCCTGTTGTTCCAAGCAATGTGTGTCTGTTAGAGGCAGAGCAGCTCTATACCAATTGTTTTGAGAATTTGCGCCATAATTCCCCTTTTCCTTCTGTTATTTAACCCACATACATTCCAAGAACATATAGCAAGTTTACCCATCTTCAAATAAGAATTGATTAGTCAGAAGTGAGAAGACACCTCCACAATACTGCCCCCACATTACCCCACTGTTATGCTTACTATGACCAAAGCTCCCAAAGAGCAATTTGCAGCTGTAGCATTTTTTATTAAGGCTCAGTTTCACTTGTTTCCATCTCATTAATGCATTCCTTTTGTTCCTTGCCCCCAAACCCACTCACCACCTCCCTTCTCGAACTCCAACCCCCCACCCCTTCACACGTAACCCCCAAACCCACCCAAGTGAGGCAAAGGGACTGAATGGTCCCTATATATAAACCAAAAGACACAGCACTTCAAGGTCTAAAGAAAAAACGATCTGGCACAGAATTTAGACCACTTAAGGGGGCACATTTCCTTAGAGGGTCTCCAAGAACTCCTTTGCTTTTATTTCAGAAGTGAAAAATAAAGTTTTGCCCTTGCAGATGACCTTTAACTTAGAAGGATTTAATAAAAATGCCTGAGCCCCTTTTGCTTGGAATGGTGTGATTAGATGACGCAGATGCCACCTAAGTTGAACCGTGGCCTAACAATAGTCAGGACAAACAAAAAACTCATAACCCTTAGCCTTATGTCGGAACTCCACATTCAACCATCCACGCAGTGACCATCTACAAAGGTAAATTGCACCAGTTCAACAAGAATAACGGATCATCTGGCAATGTTTGCAAAATACTTAATCATCGGCAGAATTCCAAGATGGCCACTGATGTGAAAGAAGAGTTAACGGTCTAGTGGTTTTGTGTCTCTCACAGGTGCGAGAGCTAAGGCGAAGCACGTAATAATAAACTAATGCGCACTTCACTGAAGAGATTTCCCTAGACGGACGCAAGTTCGTTGTTGTCCGAGATAGATTCACCTTTCCTGCAGATGTGGTTGCTAAAAGTTCCCTTTTCACCGCGCATAGAGTCGGCGTGAGTTTTAAGGCATTCTGTGTCGAGGAGAAAGATAATTTACCGTTACCTGTCAAGAGAAGCCGGCGGGTCTTCACGAACTCTTCTTGACTCCAGGCCACTTCGTCGACAAGAGGCCTCCACCGGCAGCTGTTTCTTGAAAAAAGAGAAGAAATATTGAGATAAGTCAGAACCAATGTTAATGCGAGTAGTGTTGTTTATCGAGTTTCATCTCAAGTAACTATCAGGAGAAAAATACTTACCTGAGTATGACGACCTTGGGATATCTAGAGACACGAGGAAAAAGACATTGAAATTAGAATAGTTTAGAGTTTAGCTTGCTATGTATTTAATTAAGCAATAATTAGGATATTAGACAGATTAGTTAATTCGCAATTTAGATTAGGTCAAAATAAATAATTAGACATAGGCAGTACTGATATCAAAATAATAGGCAGTTATACTTACCTAGGCAAATAGGGAAAAGAGATCCAATACCACGTCACTTCAAATTCTTTATAAGAACATTGGTTGATATAAAGTCTACAAGAAAAAAGACAATAGGTAAGGAGTAAATTAATAAGATTAATTTAACACGACTGTTTGATAGGAGCTCTGAAATAACCATACTATTTGTGTGTTATAAACAGCGTCTTCAGAAAAAGAAAAAGAGCTATTAATTCAAGAAGAGAAGCTAGATTTCTGGAGCATAAGGTATTAATAGATAGAATATAGAAAAGAAAGGCATAGTATAGGTAGGATGCATGTTAATGTTGTTTCTTAATCTAATTATGTTTCTCAAAAGTTTACGTCTGCTGGACAGATTAGACAAGAGAAGCAGAAAGAACAGTTCCAGAGCGGTTTCTTCTGTTTTTTCTTATTTTATCCACTCCCCCTTCCCCCCGGGGAGTTCCCAAGAGTCAGGTTTTAGTGACGGACTCGGGGGCATTCCTTGGAGGGAGTTGGGAAATTAGCAACTCTGTTCCTGTGCAAGTTCTAGGCGGTAAGAGTTTCACTTCAGCCCTTGACACCTTGCGCTTACGATCAGGTCGAGCCAAATCATATAATTGCTCTCGAAGTAAAAAGTTGTTAAGGCATATAAGTATTGCCCTTGGTTTAACCTCCGTTCCCTTTGAATTCCCACGCACTTGAAAAGGAAACCTATGCACCCTTTGGAGCTCAAGCTCCCATCTTTAACTCTGGAAAGGTATCTATACACAGATCAATGATAAATTGACATATATCTTTCCCTTCTGCACCCTCGGGTATTCCCAGTACACGGAGATTATTTTTCCTTGCTCTATTTTCCATACCGATAAGCTTCCAATTTATATCGTCCCGGACTGAATGTAAGGAGGAGACATCGGCCTTACAAGCAACAAAGTCATCCTCAATTGAGGAAATTCTTCCTTCTACCTCTCCAACTCTTACAGACAATTCAGTACATGATTTCACTACACGGCGTACCGTGTTCTGCGTAGGCTCTCGACCTTCGTCTCCCCTTGATGTGACATGATAACCTCGTATATTGTGGACAAAGTAATGCTACTGCGAGGTTCCTCCACCATGGAGCCAATAGTCTCTCCATAAATGTTTGCTTCTAAGGCCGGGACTGCTGGGAGGGAGCCCAATAAAGGTGAGCCATCCTTATTAATTGTGTACCCTGGTCTTGTATTTACCATCTCTTGCACCTTGCAAACCGTGTTTTCACCACCTAACAATGGTGAAAGATTTTCCTCCTCTTCTAAAAGGACAGAACTAGTTTGGCTTTTATCATCTGCCCAGTCGAGGTCAACACTTTCATCCTCTGACACCACCGATACATCTGACATCGAATGAAATTTCCCCCCTGAACCACAAGAGTCCAGATCGTTTACAATCTCTTTCTCTAGCAAAGACTTCTGATTGTCAATCACTTCATCAAATTCAGGACTATTTTCAGAGGGGATATTCAGTGTCTCACAAGATGATGAATTCGCCAAGGTAGCCCCCACAACCTTAGTCGCTGATATTAAATCACCGGGGATCTGCGCTTGATCATTTACTGCTTTAGGTGGTAAAGTTTTTTTTTTAATGAAGGCTGGTGGAATTATTACCTTGGCTCCTTGTAGATCGCCCTTAGAGCACGTTACACCAGAAGCTTCTGTAGTCATCGCCTCGACGTTCGCCCTCCCGTTACTTCCAGTCAAATGTTTACCAGCATTGCTACCAGTCTGAGCGTCAGCAGCACCCCCGTGCTACTATTACATGGCTGTACGCGAGAAGCATGTGCGGGTGAGGAGGGGGTGTTTGCAGCTGCCGCTGCCCTGGTCTTTGGACCCTTCGGTATTGTGGCAGAGCTAGCGTTTTTGGGTCCCGTCGTAGCAGATCCAGTAGTCCACTCCAGCTTTTGCTGACAGCCTTCTAGCTGCTGCTTGGTAGAATAAGCCTCTCTCCCTCTCCCTCACCGAGGGGTATCACTTACTTAAAAGCCCAAATCGATTTACTCCAATATTACCACTATTACCACTGATGCGGGTAATGCCAAAATCTGCAGAAGGTCCGGGATAAACACCCCAATTCCAGGCAGCAGATAAGTAAAATAATCGGCATTTCTGGTGGGTGTTTGAAAGAAACGCCAAGAGAGACAGCATCACGGAAGTCTTCTATATTTCGTTCTCTCTCCTCTCTTTCTTCCGGATGGCAGACCCTCCTGTCCCAGCGTCTCAGCATCCAACCGCCATTCTGCTCCCACCAAAACTTCCAGCCGCCGAAAATGCCGTGCCCAACTCCGAAAGGAGAATGGGAGAGTCCCTTCGCCGTCTGCGCCGTCACGTATGCTCGCGCCTCATTACAAACAGGGGTTTACACCAGGGGGTCAGGAGAGAGCACGGAGACCTGGCTCACTCGGACACAGCCGTGTCCGCCATCTTGCCTGAAGCTATTGTAATTCCCAGAGGTGTGGTAAAGTTTGATTCTAATATTCTGAATACCCCGACCGATCATAGTGGAAGTACCTTAGTGACTTACAATAACTTGGTAGAAGAGCTGAAGCTCTTGTGGTCCATGTCAGTTGGGACCCTGACTGCTGGTCATACTGCTGGGAGGAAGAACACATTGTATAGCTAGTATGAAGACAAATGCCTCCTCATGAAGAGAGCTATCTCGCAAACTCTGAGAGCGCCACTGTAACCCTCAGAGTGAGGCGTAAGATGCAGTCAAGAATGTAAACATCTCCTAATCATTAAGAAGTCGCAGCTTCAAAACTTGCTTTGGGAGGGGCTGAGGGAGACGTTTCTGGAAAAAAAACACCTAAAGGTTCTGAGAGCTTGTCAAACGGGTGGAGAAGGGGGCAATACATGTTCTTGAAAGTCATATTGGCCTAGCAGCGTGGTAAAATATTTTAGGGTTCAGTACAGTTCTGAGCCCAAAGACCAACCCGGCCACCTGCCAGTGTGTAGGAACCCCTTTGGGGACCTCTGTGCAATGAATATCTTAGTACCAGAAGAGGAGAGAGCACTGAGTTCTATGAAGAAACATAAGGCCCCAGGCCCTGAGCTATTCCCTGTTTATATTCATAAGGAGATGCCTCACGTATGGGCTAAGGTCCTAACTAAACCTTTTAATTCATCCCTTACTGGGAATATTGTTCCAATCTCCTGGCGATCAGCTTTTCTTGTACATATAACCAAGAAGGGTGATTGTGACCGTCCCTTCAACTCTGGCCCAATTTTTCTCTTGGATGGGGCAGGAAGAGTCCATGGGAAAGTCCTGCTTAATCAACTGCAGGGCTGGGTTGTTAGTCACAATATTATGATAGAAGCACAAGCTGGCTTCATGGCAAGTATAGGTACTACTGACCAAGCAGTCAGATTATTTATGATTTCATACAAGTTTACAGTTATAAGAAATCCTCACTGTACATGATATTCGTGGATCTGAAAGTGGCGTTCGACCTAGTTGACCAGGACAAATTGTGGAGATCACTGGCTGAACAAGGGGTCGATATCACCATGATACGGGCAATAATGGCTTTCAATGCCGCCAATACCGCTAGAACCACGTATTGGCTGGGTGGTGAGTGTACTGAAGCCTTCCCAGTGGAAAAGGGTTTACAACAAGGCTGTGTGCTGGCACCTTTACTTTTTAACCTTTTCTTAATGATGCAGTGGAATATTTATATTGGGTGAACCCCTATATGTCCCTATCATAGCTGGAAAAAGGGTTCCAATATTAATATTCGCTGACAACGTAGTACTGATGGCACAAACAGAAAACACAATTCATAGGTTATTAAAGGGCTTCATGGACTATTGTGATAGGAAATCCCTGACCATCAATGGAAGTAAAACAAAGAGTATGATATTGAGACCATCCCCGTCTTAAGCGGAAGCTTATGATAGATAGTATCCCAATTGAGGCTGTTAAGCAGTACCATTATGTAGGGATCCAAGTTGCAGAGAAATTACAATGGAGAAACCACATTCAGAAATGTATTTTTTATGTTATGTTTAAAGATTTGTAGTAGTGTCTATGTTTATGTATTGTTTTTTTGTACTTTTATGATTTTAAGTAATCAAATAAAGTGGATTGACTGACTGACTGACACATTCAGAAAGCAGCTATAGTCCTGAGACAAATGACTGGGGCGGTCCTGAAGTTTAGACCTAAGGCAGGCGCAAGAAGTGTAGTATTATACTACAAATATACAAGCAAAAGGCAGTAGTAGCAGCTCTTTATGGGGCCTATTTTGGGGGTATGCGAATTTAGGCCAGTTGCAAGTGGCAGAGAACAACTTCCTAAGAGCCTTCCTGAGGCTGGGTTCAGGCAACTCCCTATTGCCAATTTATGTAGAGCTTAATTTCAACCCAATAGCAGAGGTAGCAGTTCTCATACAAGAACTTTATTGAGTCTGGTGAGAAATCTAAAGGCAGAGATATATTTACAATCTCTGGAAGACTTAACCTCAAATGGTGGCTGTGAAAATAACCGTTGGTAGTTCCATGTAAAGAATCACTTGAACGAGCTGCAGATGGGCTTCCTCTGGACTGACCCCAGTAAATTACGGTTAAGGCAGGATACTGCAGCTCTGATTAAGTATCGCCAGCACAAATTCAAGCAGATGAGGCAGTGTCTATTGTTAAAGCAATGGTCTATTTTAGGCAATTATTTCAGCAGCGAACATGGCCCGCAATGCCCGTTCTACCTGGATTCGATCCGCCCTGAGTTTAAGTGATCATTGTGCGTAAAATACAGACTGAGACTATCTGGTTAGAAGTGATCGGCTTGCTGCTGGTTCTGAATACTGCGATTGTAAATTTAGAGGGAAGGACAATTTATTACACTTTTTGCTGTTTTGCAAAAATTACGACTCTGCGTGTAGGCGGTGCTCTTTCCCCTTTTTAGACTTTATGGGGTTAAATGTGTTAAGCTGACACTGTTGCTTTGCCTCAGTACTGATGATAAATATGTACTCAATGCCGTTGTATGTATTTATGGGCTTCTTGGCAATGCCAGAGAGAGCTACCCACAGCTTTTGGCTTTAGATATTATATCAACTGAATGACCAACCGTTGGGGGGGGGCATCTTTGTTGTTGGATCTGTTCTTTATATTTTTATGTATATGTTTTTTCAGTTGGACGTTGATCTTGCCTTATTTACTGTATGAATACCTTAGTTTGCTGATTTTGCCTGTAGCTGAATCATAGTTGATACCTTGCTGTCCGTGTCCCCTGCTATGTTTTATATGCCTGTATTTTTTATGTTTTTAAGGCTGATCGTTTTATAGTAAAACGTTGGATTGCACTAATGTTTTCTTTCAGGACAACTTTAATTCAAGGCTCTCTGTACAACCCACAAGATTATGCACGGAATGGCCCCTCCCATACTTCAAAATCTCATTTCACCCCATACCACCTCTAGAACTCTCCGCTCCTCCAACTGTAATCTAGCCTCAATCCCCAGGATCAGAAAGGCCCGCTCAGGCGGCCGACTGTTCTCCCTTAACGCTGCCAAACTTTGGAACTCGCTCCCCCCTAACCTTAGAGCCCAACCCAACCTCCTCATATTTCGTAGAGCACTCAAAACATGGCTGTTCCCATAAAAAACATCTCTCACTTGGTTCTTTTCTGTTAGCGCTGGGACGCCTATGGGCAGCCATGCGCTCCACAAATCTGTAAAATAAATAAATAAAATAAAAATAAATAAATAGTCCCACTCTGCACTAAATAATCAACATTTTTATCAGAACAGTATTTGTGGAGAGCTCATTGACTCTGTACTCTCTGCTTATTTTTCTTGGCCTATGTTTTATTAAGATACTGTTTTGTAGCTGCAGAGATTATAGAAGTAAGCACCTTTGTGCTATTCGCCATCATGATGTTATATGATTGTACTATATATGTTTCAAGTATTCGTGAAATATATTTTAACCAACATCTTTTTTGCTTATTGTCAGGCTGATAGCTGAAACAATAAACAATAAATTACAGTTACATGATTAGTACATGTGTTTGAATACCGTCATTTGAAACTTCCACTGCAATTTAGATATCTGCAGAACGCCAATGGACTAAGAGTGAGGTTGTGTTGTTGTAGATTCTTTCGTTGTTATAGTGATATGTTTTTTCTGTTTTACAGTGTGCTCATTTTATGCTATTGCTTTGGGTAGTAGGTGCGTTATCCTATTGTTATATTGTGCACGTGTGGAATTCGGGTATTTGCTTGAGTTGTTTTGTTATATCATCATTATTGTCCTGGTGTTGTTTTGGGGCTGTGCTGGATACCAGGGAGATTTTTTTATAGTGTCATAAATGCCCCTGCGAAGGTATACACATTTAATAGCATCGGGGCCAGGAACAAAAGAAGTAAGTAAAAATTGTGCTTTTGGTCTTATCGTTGGTACGGGATACAATGTCAAACAAGCATTTGCAATGCAATGGGTCTTGCCTTTGGGACTTTATATGTATTTAGCTATGCAGCACATTAGCCTGGGTGCTGCAACATCTACTGTTCTTTAACATGGAGGGAAGTAAGCGCCAAAGTGCGTGACATGCCAGGTTTGGGAATACATGCAGAGAAACATTGCCTTTCAGCAGGAAATGGTATAGTTCGAAGCTCTGTTTTTATTATAAAATCAGGGCCTTTTGTGGTCATATCACTCAAAATACAAGATTTAAAAAAAATATTATTGTCTACGGGTACTCGTGGAAGACAATTTCTATGGACTGGAATTTAGAGAATGCTAAAGTGATTCTGGTATTTTACTGACCTCTGCTGGTCGTTTTCTATCAAGACAGTTAAATAGAGGAAGTTGAACAGAAAAAAGTCCCTAAGCGGAAGCACACAAGTCCTAGAGCTGATCTCCAGAGCCCACAAAGAACATACATATATAAGTATATACTAAAGTATATATGCAAGAGGTCTTGAATGCTCAACCTACAAAGTATTCTTGAGAAATGTAATGCTCAATAAGAACTTTTTTTAATCAGCACTACAAAACACTTTTTGCCAAGTGTTACTATGGATTTCGATTACAACCCAGAAGCTCTAACAAATTTGTGTCAGAAGCTCCTGTGGGTTGAGGTAAGAAAAGAGCGAGGCAAAAACAGGAATGATATTACAGTGGCATATCAAGGGGGAGGGGGGCTGTCTGCCCCGGGCCGCACGAGTCTAGTCAAGTCAATCATCTTTATTCGGCCATACGAGCATAAAAGCACAACAAATAAAATGCACATATATAAATACATAGTACAATACATTGTTAAATCTCATTTCATCATCACACAGGTAAATAAGCATTATTCAAATTATCAAGCATTATCAAGTTTTAATACGTTCTTAGTAATAATCCCCTTAAAAATCTTTACAGTGTGTACCGATCTAAAATTCAACTATACCTTATATTGGTTCACGCTCATTAAAATACATACAAATAATCAATAATAATGAAGCAATAAAGGGGGATAAGAACCTCACTAGCGGGTCCGCCATACCATCCTATTTCCACACGCTTATAATAAGTCATGTTACTAATAAAATACTGAGTGGATGTTTCGAAAGGGTGGAACGATTCAGTTTGCCTACATGGGTCTTGGGTCACTCTTTCCTTACCCATCTGGAGTATTCATACCCTCCTGCAAAATATTTGTTTCTGGCATAAAAAACGCTCCATAAAAAGCGTGACATTCTTACACATATGTCAATGGTCGGTAGTGACTGTAGAAAAAAATACGCTGGTCGACACTGAGCAAATGATTGCTGTTTTAAAAGATTTATTAAGTAATATGCTCTCCACTTCTTATTGAAACCACAAAACAAGACAACATGCATTGTGCTCTGTGTTGAGGAGCTGTCACAAGGGGCATTTAGATAGATTTGAGGACCAGTCATTTAGTTCTGGGAAAGTGATCATACAATGAAAAACGTCCATTCTAAAACGGGTTAAGATAAATCTATGCTTCTGAATCGGTACTACTCTCAAATATAATTGCAAATCATAACTAGTTTCAGTTTCAGTTTCATCAACTTTTATTCGATTTGTCAAATTGCAAACCATAAAAAGTACATTTGATACAAAGGGAAAAAAACAATAAGAGCACAGAATGGTTAAATCGCTGTATAATAAAACTTTTTTAAAACAGTAGGAAAGTTTTTACAAGTTAGAAAAACATTGCTTTAGTTAGAGAGATTACGACGTGTTGATATTACTGCTTTGAGAAAAGTTGCTATGAGTTTGGCTTCATAAGGGGATTTCGGGGATTGTAAATAATAGAGTGCTGGGTAAGAATGTCTGAGTCCACTGGATCGGAGAATAGGAGTAATCCATGTTTTCCTTGCTAGTTTATAGTATTTGCAAAAAAGGACGACATGAATCGTTGATTGTAATGCGACTCCATCACAGGGGCATCTCGTCAGGTTACGGGACCAGTTCTTCATTTCTGGGAATGAAACCAAACGGTAAAAAAGATCAAAGCGTAATCTAGTAAGTAAAAACTTTTCATGATTCGATAGGAAATATGTCAAGTAGGGCTGGATAGTTTTTCCTGACTGAACCGAACAGATTTTTCCGTTTTGCGTTTTAATAATCTCAGTCTGATTTCGGAGTTCTCTCAGATGGCCCATACACATTTGCTTTAGTTGTTTCTTTGAAATGTCTTCGACTGAGGGTGGTTCGTGAAAATAGTGCTCACAGTCCAGATCTTTAAAGAAATTATGTATGTAATTAAGCCACGGGATTTTCCGCCAGTTTGTTAAACCGAGACAGTCAGTAATAAGGGAGCGGGTTAGATGGCTTTCGGTATTACACCATATACGATGCCACAATAAAACGGGCTGGCATCGGATGGTGTCGATGATGTATTCCATACCGAGCTCCCGATGCGAGGCTAATATCGGGGAACTTTGGGGAAGGGCTAGGATGTATTTGATAAAAGCGTTTTCGGTAACCTGGAGCTGATCAATACATCCGTATCCCCAGATTCCAGTTCCGTAGGTAGCCACACTGTGACATTTTGCGTAGTATATGGCTAACAGCTCGGGTGGGGCTGGTTTACCTAGTTTCCTTGAGAAAGAAATTAGTGCAGATGTTGCACGACGGAAATGGAGGTTTCTGGCTTCCACTGCCTTATGCCAGTTCATTGCGTCATCCACCAAGATGCCCAGATATGGATACACCGGGGTTCTTTCAAGGCTGTTATTATCGATCGATATAGATTTGAAAGCTTTTGTTCTGGGGCCAATGTTCATTGTAAACGTTTTTTTAATGTTAACTTTGAGGCCAAGTGAGTCCATAAATGTTACGTATTTATTAAGCTGCCGTTGAAGTTGGTTTAGGGTCCGTGCTAAAATTACAGAGTCATCGGCATACAGGAGGGTAGGAATCGGGCGGTGGTTTATCTGGGGCAGGTCCTGGCTCCCTTCCAGCATCGCCTGTTCAAGCCCGTTTGTGTAGAGGTTGAACAGGAAGGGAGCCAGTACACAGCCCTGCCTGACTCCTTTCGTTATTTGGAAGGGTCGTGACAGTTCACCTCTGGTGCCAAATCGTACTCGAGCTTCTGCGTTGCTGTAAAGTTCCCTTAGGAAGGTTAATATCGGGGGATCCACTCCCAGGGCGGCTAGTGTTTGCCAAAGCTTTGCATGTTGGACACAGTCAAAAGCCGCGCTTAGGTCTACATATACAAGGAAGATGTTGCCTCCTTTAGCGCGAGCATATTTTCCTACCAGGAGGACGAGGTTGAGTGCCTGTTCCACAGTCCCAAGCCCCTTCTGGAAACCGTACTGCAGGTCGGTTATGATGTTGTTCTCCCGGGCCCAAGATTGTAATCGGTCCAGGAGTAGTCGACCTGCAATCTTGCCCATGGAGTCCAGAAGGGAGATCGGTCTATAGCATGCAGGATTGTTGCGGTCACCTTTTTTAAAAATGGGTAGTAGTATTGAGGTTGACCATGAATGAAAGAGACCAGATGACACTACTGCTGACATGACCCGTGTGATTATTTTTGACCAATAGTCGACATCATGCAGGAACAGGTCCATTGGGACCCCATCGGGGCCAGGGGCTTTGCCAGTTTTTGAGGCCTTGATTGCCTTTATAGTTTCATTAAGGGTAAAACGTAAGTTAATCGGGTAGATGTTATTCTTCACCGGTTCAAGATCTTGTGTCTGGTTAATTGGTGCGGCGCCTATTGGTGTTCCAAAAATTTTTGTGAAATGGGAGACCCAATCCTCCTCGGTTATTGCCACATCAAGATGGTCAGGGTCACTGCTATTGGCCAAGAAGGGTGATCTTACGGTCTGCCAAAATGCAGTGCTATCTTTCCTTTGAGCACTGTCATGTAGACGCAGCCAAAGTTCTTGCTTGATCTCCTTTTTTCTGTTTTTTCGGGTAGAGTTATAGATTTTCCTCAGTTGCGAGATATTTTGGGGGTCACTCGGTTGCTTGCATAGAGCTTCTTTGAGGGATGTGAGTGCCTTCCGGCAGGCGGTGTCAAACCATCTCGTGGTTGGGAGTCTGGATTTGTTTCTTAAGTTGACAAATAACTCATCCTTTATTACTTCCTGAATGCTTAGGAAGGAGGTGACAATAGTTTCTGGTGGTGTCTCCAATGTCATGCATTTGGCTAGCCAGTGGTGCGTTTTTCCAAGGATCCTCTGTGACATCTCTTCCGGATCAATCTTTGCCCATTTTATGGAGTACCCATTTAGTTTGTTCATGGATATCGAGTGTTGGTCGAGGGAACTAAGTTTTGCGGGGAATACACCCGGTTGTTCCAAGTGGATTACCACACTGAGTGAATAATGATCACTTATTGGGTTTGACCCAATTTCATAGTTAGTTAGTTGCCCTTTGCAAAAGTTTGAACCTATGATGTAGTCAATGGTTGTGGAGCAACCTCGCCCATGAAAAGTGGGTAGATAATCCTGCTGCGGATTGACTAGTTCGTTGACAAAGTCAAGGTCTAATGTAAAAAGGATTTCATTTAACTTGTTGCCACATGGCGTATGCACGAAGTGAGGGATGGGGTTCCCAAGTTCATTTTGAAGCCCACAGTTCCCGCTTTTATGCTTTGGGCACAGTGTGAGATTGAAATCGCCACCCCAAATGAAATAAATTGGGAATTTGTTATTGTCTTTTTGAAATGAAGTTAAGAATACGGCTATTTCATCTAGATATGAGCAGCATTCCAGAGTGCCTGAGTTATTGTAATAGTTTATGAGTATGTGATGGTTTCCTTTAAGTGCTGTTGACTGCGTAATTTGTATGATTTGGAAGATGGGTGACTCCTTTAATAGTTTCACTCTAAGAGGGAGGGTGTTAGCTATATAGGTCGTAAGGCCCCCCTTTGGTCTGCCCATATTTCCAGGTACCGCTTGGGTGAAAAAAGTTTTGTAACCCGCTAGATGCAGTGGGGTTGTGCACCAAGTTTCTTGCAGGCACAGAATTTGATGACGCTTTGCTGTGTCGAGCCACATAGGAGATGTGATTTTTGTGGTTAGGCCTGCGGTATTCCAGTATGCAATGGAAAAACTCAAGTTTGGTGGTGCCGTGTAAGGAAGGTTTGTCGGGTTGTTAGCAACCTCTACTACTAATAGTTGTTGTGGTTTAACCCAGAGGGGTTCAACTGGAACTTTAGGGGCTACAACTAACTGGTGGCACATTCCTGAAATCATATCATCTTCTGGTGAGGGAATGATAGGGGTAGCTTTTTTTGGAATATTGAAAAACACGTTAGATGGATCATGGATCGTGTTGATAACTTTTTTGGGAATACTAAGATGAGTATTGAAAGGTTCTTGGGATGAATTTCCATGTTTATCAGAAGGGGACTCTGGGGGTGCTGAGTGCTGCGTGAGGTTATCTAGATGCAGTGTAGTAACTGATTTTGGATGTCCTAGTTCGTTCCTGAGTGGTCAGTCGACCATCTCTAGACAGTCGAACCGGTTTTGCGTAGAGAGGCCCTGCCATCCTTCATAGGTTTGGTAAGGTCTTTCTTGCCAATAGTGCCTCGGCCATTCTCTTGGCCTTTCTCTCGGGCCATTCCTACCTGTATGATCATATGTGTATTCCAACTGGTTCCATAGGTCTTGGTTTCAAGGCTCCTGGTTCCATGGTTCTTTAGGGAGCTGGTGCCATGACCAGGGTGCGGTATTACGGTGATGTTTTACTGGGGGGTAGAAAAAGGAAAGATGACACGCGTCGATCCCTCCTTTTTTTTCGAGCAAGGGCCAAGCACAAATATAGTCCACTGCGGAGGGGTCTCTGCATCTCACTATAATGCAGTCTCCGCGGATTGATTTTGTTGTTTTGCCTATCCAGGCTACCCTGCGGGCTGTGGTAATCCCTCCAGATAGATGGGATTCAAGAGGTCTATTAATACTTAACCACTGCATTACCTTGTTTTTAAGTGACCATGCAGTTTCAGGTGTATCATCGGTTAATTCTGGTACACCTGTAAGGACTATCGTGTAGGGAGTGGCTTCTGGCGGCAAGTGAGCAGGGCGTCTAACTGTTAGTGGTTTTTTAATGATTTTTTTGGGAGACAGCTGGGTGGCAACTGATTTAAATGGGAGGGATGCAGGCTTTTTCCCCGGGGGGGCTCTACTGGTGTCTATATTTATGGCTGAGCCTGGAGTATCCACGATAACTGGGACCGGGTTTTCCGTTTGTTGATTAGGTGCAGTCGAGGTTTTATTCTGCTGTAATTGGGGCGTTGTAAGCGATGACTTGTACTGTGTGGTGTTTTGTTTGTGACTTATGTGAGCTGGAATGGTTGGATTTGAATGTTGAACTACTTTCTGTGGTTGTATTTGGAGTTGTTTTTTGTGTGGTTGCGAAGAATTCCGCTGACCCTTTATATCTATACGAGTGTTGGTATCGAGAAGGGTAGCAGAAATGATAGTTAGCTGAGCTTCTAAGTTCCTGATACTAAGTTGAATGGGCTTCAAATGTTGAAATAACAAATCTTTTAATGTGGTGAGAACTTGGGAAGTGATTTTACATGTTCGGCATTGGTTATCAGAGGATTCATTTGATATTGCCATGTGAGGTAGATTGGTCGCAGAAGGGAGTATTATACTTTGCGGCATTGTGGAATTTGAATGAATAATCGCATGATCTGAGCACGGAGCCATGGTTACTGCTTTTTCGGCGGTTAGGTTTCGTTTTGGAATTGCTCCTTCCCTTTCGCCTTGTTGGAGGAAGTTAACGTGTGTCTGGGCGTCCTCCTGGGTTTGACAAATCGCCAAGTCGGGGGTGGCTTCCAGGTCGTCAGACATTAATGAAAGGTCAGACTCAGTCTGAGTTACAGAGAGGTTTACTATCGATGGAACTGTGTTTGTGTCTGGTGCTGACAGAGTCACAGGGAGGGAACAGTTTTGTGAGTTAAGATGGATGGGAGAGGTAGCGTTTGCTATGGCGCCTAGAGAGGAACGCTTTGCATTCGCGTTCATAAGGTCTAGTGAGACTCTCTTTTCCATCAGGGCAATACTCTGATTTATTGCCTCGTGGGTCCTTGAGATAAAAAGGTCAATGGGGCCCGTTATTTGGGCTACCTCCTGAGCATTTTTGGATTTAGTCTTTGTGGTGCTCCTAGTTTTTGGTCGCATGGTGTTTGTCTGGCTGGGAGTTCTATAATGAAGGGGGGGTGGCCCGGTCCGGTCTCTATCGGGCAACAACGGGCCCGCCCTTGGCCCGGGCTTCGCCCCGGACTACGCCCCGCGCGCGTCCCGCGATGCGCGGTGGAATCCTTGCTTAAGAATGCGGGAGGTGAGAGGGGGCGTGGCACTGGGAGGGGGCGCGGCCCACACGGGAAGAGGCAACAGCTGATGGAATTAACGCTGTGCCTCGCAGTCCCGGGGCCGCGCCTCTCACCTCCTCTGCGGCCTCGCCGATGTTGGTCTCTTCCTCTCCCTGGGCACAGCGGGTCAAAACGGTGAAAGCTACTCCTGTAGCAGACAGACAGCAGGGCGCTTAGAAAACTGGAAAACCTCAAAGCGAGCGGCGCCCGCGAAGCGGGGGCCGCGAGAGGTTATGTGCTCCTTGCTGGGGGCGGGCACTGGGAGGGGGCGCGGCCCACACGGGAAGAGGCAACAGCTGATGGAATTAACGCTGTGCCTCGCAGTCCCGGGGCCGCGCCTCTCACCTCCTCTGCGGCCTCGCCGATGTTGGTCTCTTCTTCTCCCTGGGCACAGCGGGTCAAAACGGTGAAAGCTACTCCTGTAGCGGACAGACAGCAGGGCGCTTAGAAAACTGGAAAACCTCAAAGCGAGCGGCACCCGCGAAGCAGGGGCCGCGAGAGGTTATGTGCTCCTTGCTGGGGCGGGCACTGGGAGGGGGCGCGGCCCACACGGGAAGAGGCAACAGCTGATGGAATTAACGCTGTGCCTCGCAGTCCCGGGGCCGCGCCTCTCACCTCCTCTGCGGCCTCGCCGATGTTGGTCTCTTCCTCTCCCTGGGCACAGCGGGTCAAAACGGTGAAAGCTACTCCTGTAGCGGACAGACAGCAGGGCACTTAGAAAACTGGAAAACCTCAAAGCGAGCGGCACCATAACTAGTTAAAATAAGCTGGTTTCTTAAAACAGTTGGCTTTAGCAACTAAGCATGAGTTTTGGGCGCGGCGGCCTCCCCCTTACCTGTGTCTGCAGCGGAGCCACAAATGCAGGAATCGTTTCTCCCCATGCTCTTACCGGCGTCCGCAGCTGCCGGGAGGCAAAAGCAATGACCGCCAGAGGCAGCAAAAGGTCTCGCTACACTGGATGATAATGTGATGGGTTCTTTTAATACATCATTGATGTATCATTGACGCAGTATTGTGCCTCTCTTAAAACCAGTAATGCTAAGACTCCTGCTAGGAGAAGGGGGTGGGTCCTCAAAACCGTGGGATTGGACAACTCGAACTGTCTATATAGTATAGCGGTATCTCATGGCGAATATCTTATTTAGGTTCAATTAAGATTAGAAGTATTGAATCGATTGAATCTCCACAAGTTCCTTGCTTGTATATGTTATGAAATCACATCTATTTATTGATACCTTTACAACGTTATATGTCACAGCAAACACCAGTTTAAAAACGAAATAAATAAATACAATATTAGCCGTGAGATCACAGCTAGTGCATTTAAAAATGTAATTGAGGGGATTTTATCCACACTTGTGGAAACCCCTCATTCTAGGAGAATTTAAATTGTTATAATTGCTTTAGTTGTAATCGACTACAGATCCTAGTGGGCTGCATGTAGTTAAAGGTACAGCAATAAGCAAGAATTTTATAGTACTCTGAGGTATCAGTACATCAGTGGGTGTGAACTTTGTTGAAAGTTTAAAGTAATGTGTTTATTTGATATGTTTAAATGATTTATTTATTATGGCAAATGCAATAATAAAAATTATCAAAATGTGCTGTAAAATGTACAGTTAGGCATCATTAATTGCACATTTGTCTTGAGGGGAGCTTATATTGAAAACCTCCTGGGCAGTGTCGGACCACTCCATGTCAGGTTGCTCATTGCAATTCACAGTCGATAATTAATCTGTGCCTTTTTTCAAAGTCACCACTGGTAATATTTGTGATTTTTTTTTTATACCTTCATGAAGTACTGCCAAAGCCTTAGTTTCATTAAATATTAACACATTTTGTATGTACTGCCATTGTATATTTCAATGTTGTACATCCAGAGGCTTATTTGTGAGAGGCTTGCGCCACCGGAGCATCACTTTTTGTGACGCTCTGGTGGCGCAAGCCTCTCGATTATATCTATGATACAACACAAGGCCACTCTGTGTCACTTTGCAACACCTCATATAAATGGAGTACAACAAGGCAGCACTAGCCACTGCCGTGCCTTACTTTGCATCAAGGAGGCGTTCCATGGGTGTTGTGGTGGGGTTTCCCACCCTATACCCATGGATTTTGATGCTGTCACAGATTTACTTATTCACATAGACCTGGGGCAGCACCAAAACCATATGCCTCCCTAGAGAAGGCATAACGAGAAAAAATAGTTTTATTTCTTCTCGTTTATTTGTCTTTTGAAGTGTACTGCATTCTGAAGCACACATATAAAGAGGAAACACTTCTCTGGATTGTTTTTGTGCAGGAAGGTGCCCCTTCCTGCACAAAAACAATCCTATCTGCATCGGAGGCACCCTTGCATCTTGTTGCAAGGGTACCTATATTGGTGCTAGGAAGCAAATTGTGTGCCAGCTCAGCGGAAAAAGACAGACATGCAATGTATTTCATAAATATGGTGCATTCCTGCCCTTTCACATTGGCATAGGGCATCGCAGCAAGGAGACATGCAGCTCTGCCCTATAACAATTACTCATAAATGAGGCCTGAAAGTTTCGCTTTACTGCTGGAATGACTCTTTCTGAGGTTTGCACAGATAAGCAAGAAATACAGATTTAATGAAGTCAGCTTTCTACCTTTCCCCAGTATATCAAGCCTTCAAGATTTTCTCACTTCCATCTAACGAGAAAATCTAGGCAACAGCTATTTAACTGCTATCTAGAGTGTCGCACAACCTCCTGTGTCCTGTCCTCCACATGCTGCATTATAGATAATGTATAAAAGAAAGGTGAAATTTGGGTGAATTTAGCATTGTATGCTGCAACAGTTCAGATGGCAAAGAGCTGGTCTGTTACTTTCCAAATTCGCAGTTAGAACACTTTTGCCACTTACTGTAGTTGTGCAATTGAACATGTCTTAGAATTCAGTGGGCCTCTCAGAGTGTTGTTTTTCTTCCACACTTTTGAAAAAGCCACTCGGCTTCTTCCTGTCATTTTTAGGAATGATAACAAGCATGGCTTTGGATGATGTAACTTTATGCTGAGTTTTTAATTCAAATTAATTTCAATTATCAGACCAAACTCTGGTATTGCCTAACAGCAATGGCTGAGCGGACCTGAGCTTCTGAGCTCCTAGGCGGCCCCACAGAATCCTGCTGCCTAACTACTGCAAGACGGCCAGGGGGACCCCAATTGAGAGGCAACAATGCAGGTTCAAAGTGGGCCATTTTGGACCCTTAGTGCGGCCCTTGGCCAGAATGAAGTACAGCAGCCGAGAGTGGCCATAAGACTGGAGCCACCACCAACTTTGCAGCCGTACAGCGCGGAGTCCGGGACAGCTGTGCAGCTACTGGACCCGTGTCCTGTGCACAGCTGGTGTCTACGGGACAACGATTTGGATCAGCTGCAAGGCTGGAGCCACTGCTGTGGCACAGGCCGTGACGGGGTGTGTCAACCAGTAAGAGGTGTCTGGGCTGCCTGCTCAGGTGCAAGCACCGTAGACTGGGCCCAGCAGGTGATTGAAGGAGTGGAGACTGGGGGTCCCCTGGGACACTCTGCGGGCCAACCCAGTGGTCCGGGCCTGGCCAGTAATCTAACGTTCAAGAGTTGGGGGCCATCTGTGGCATTCTGAGCCGGATGGGACCGAGTCCCCCGCACAGATCGGTGTGGGACTAGAGCTGCGTGGAGGTCGGTGTGTACCCACCAATGAGTGCTCCTGTGGGCAGGGGACAACCCCGTTGAGATGCCCTGTGGTGCTGGATGGTGTTGCGCCTTTCATGGAGGTAAGAGAGCTGCAACTCGGCCTAGGATCACTGCTGGGGGTGGATGTCTTCGTGTGGCCCTGCACTACCCCTCGTGGAGCAGAAGTGGTGTGAGCCATTTAGGGGCCCCTGTTCAGCCTGGGGCTGCAGTTGGCGATGGACAGTCAATTATAGCCCCCGCTCCACCCTTCTTTAGTGGTGGTCACCTGGGCCACCAACAACTCTGGAGTTGCAAGGTACTTCTGTGCACGGACTTTTCAATAGGCAGTGGTGGAATTGATGACTGGAAGATTCCCAGGAGGAGGGGGAGCCCTCCCAATCATCTGTGTGCCACATGAATGGGCTGCTGTTGATGCCCGCACGGAGTGCCGTAAGATCAAGAAAAGATGGCCGCGGGGAATGAGCACTAAGATCGAACTCCCGAGCACTGGGAGCACTGCTGTTGGAAAAATCCCCGCCCCCCACTCCACACTCTGAGAACGAGGACTCACCAGAACACATCCTAAGGGGAGCAAGCCAGAATTGCGCTTTCACCATCCTCAGGAAACGAGAAAATGAGGAAACAACGCTCCACACCCCGACACCCCCAGGTCTACAATGGATGCATCAGAGGTGATTGGCTCAGTGAACGGATCTCACTCGATCCAGGACCCCCCTCCGCACTGGACCCACGGGTGTCCCAACAAGCCAGGACCTCGGACCGAAGATAATAAAGAGCAGGCACTGAGCTATCAATAAACTCCGCAGCACAATCGCCAGTGCCTGACCACAAGATGGCCACCCTGGGCACAAAACTCCCACTGATGAGCAAGCTACTCCAGTGAGCCACAGAAAACCCATAAAAGGCAATTGGCGAGAGTCCTGACATCCCAGGACCCAGGAACGTAAAAAACAATAGCAGACGCAAAGCTTATGGAGGAACTCAGATCCGCAATCACCAATGCCTGACCACAAGATGGCCGCCCGGGGCACAGAACTCACACCGATGAACAAACTATATCGGTGAGTCCCCGACAATACACAAAGAAGTGATGTCACCACCTTAATCAACCTCGCCTGACCCCCGGTCATAGAACTAAAGCAAGGAGAGCCCCTGCACCTTCGAGACTGCCATCTCCCCACTCTAGGTGCCGCAATTCACCAGTGCCTGACCACAAGATGGCCGCCCGGGGCACAGAACTCACACCAGCAAACAAACTACATCAGTGAGTCACCGACAATTCATAAAGAAGCAATCTCATCACCAGAATCAACCTCGCCTGACCCACCGGTCACAGAATTAAAGTGACGAGGGCCCCTGCACCTTCAAGACTGCCATCTCCACACTCTATGTGCCAGACTGCCATCTCCTCACTCTCTGTGACTGACCATATGATGGCCGCCCAGGGCTAACTACCGGTAAATTGCACCGGTGAGTTACTGACCAACCCAATTGAAGTGCTTTGGTCACAGCTACAACTCGCCTTGTCCCGCTGGTCCCAGAAAGGAAGTAATCGTGACCCCCCATCATCATGACTGCCGTGCTATACTGTATCCGCCCATCGCCTGACCCATGAAGTAGGACCATAGAATGGCCACCTAGGAATAACTCCCAGTAAACTGCACCGGTGAGTTACAGACCAACACAAATTAAACGGCAGGAATACCACAACAACTTCGCCCCAACCGCTGGTCACAAATATGAAGTGACGCGGGCCCTACATTCAACGCAACCACCATTTTGCACTCTTTCCGCCCTGAGTGTCTGACCCCAGGACGGCCGCCCAGGGTCAACCTACCTGAAAAGGAGGGCTCATCAACTTAAGAGGATCACTGCCCTACACCCCACTCACTACCTCCACCGCCTGCCCCGCTGATCAGGGAAATAGCCAACCTCTGACCCAGGGACCCCCAAATAAAAAAGGCTCGCCACACTACACCCCATCTGCATGTGACAAGTTCCCAAAATGAGGGCCCGACCATATCTAACATACATCGGACATTACCCCTGACTCCTCCATTGGAAACGCAATCCTACCAAACCCAAAGGGAGCTAGCCCCCTGTCCAACCTAGACACAATGCCAGCCACCACGTCAACATACACCATCCCCTCTTCTCCGAACTACTTAAAAGCGCACAGCCAAAACTCCTTCTCGATCGGTTTCCCCCTAACTTATCACACAAAGCGAAAAAAAACTTCACACATAAACTGATTAGACAACCCCCAGAATCCCTATTCACTGACATATATCACTGCTCCTCCCAAAGGCCAGATAAAAACGGATCTCATTTTCCACACTGAAACGCCCGAAAAGTGGTACTCCATCCTCAGATCTCAGCTCTACATTTCCAAAACAACTAACACATCCCATGGCTGCAAACTGACAATCTCTATCCCCAACCACACAAGGCAGAATGGGAACACCTCTGTGTCCATCTACTCCAACGGCACAGTCCTGATACAAGCCAACAATGACAATCTAAAGGGATTTGACTCCCTCTACCCCTCACTCCAGATTGCCCCTTTTCATGCACTCCTCCCCCGCCCGACCCTCCCCTTCTACCCGGAGAGCCGGACCAGCCAGCAGAGCTCAGCTACCATTCTGTGCCCTCCAATAACAACACCAGCTTTTCACCGCAAGACTCTACCCTCACCACTATCATAAAGAACAAGGCTCCACTACCCCCCTCCAGCAATCACCCCTACCCACCCCCACCTACCAACTCCCCCAACTCACAACAAATGACCTCAACACACAGTCTATGACTCCCCAACATCCTCCCTATGCTCAAATGCAAAAGAACGCCGAAGCCACAACACGACCCTCGACACCCCTCGCACACGGCCCCGCTCAGAGCCTACACGAACAGCACACTCACAAGAAGGCAGCATAACAATGTCAGGCTCTCCCCTTCTCGGCTTGACCCCTCCCAAAACACCCCACCTACATAGAGACAGGGCAGCGGCTCACCCTGCTTGAAAGCCAGATAGCAGCTATAATCCAAGGCTTTAATGAAATTCTAACCAACCTCGCCATGCTCCGTGAACCACACCAAAACTCCACGTTCTCCAGTCCCACACAACAAAGGCCTCCCAAGGCTCTCCACCCGAGATGGATCTGAACCCCCCCTCTCAAACCAGATACATAGACCCAAAAGAACAAGAGATGCAACGTCCTCAAGTGAATCATGCGATCTTGCCTCCTCGTACGTCACCACCTCTACTGTCGCCCCACAATCCAAAATTCAGGTGATCACCGGATTCAGAAGAGACCAGGCCCCTCCAAAATCCCCAAGACATCCTGCCTCCCGCACTAACATCCCCATGGCCCCCGAACAAAGAAACTAAAAAAGAAACGGCCTCTACCAACTGCATGCTCATAAACTGCAGATTAGCCACCAAGCATGCCACAGAGCTAGCAGAATCCATCTTCTCCCACGACAAACACATAGCCTTCATCACTGAGACATGGCTAAATGATCTCTCTTCACCAATCATGGAAACTCTTGTTCCCGCAGGCTTTGCAATCATCAACAAAGATAGAAAAGGCCAAAGAGGCGGAGGCATAGCAATCATCCACAACAACAACATTTCCGTGACGGGAATAGACTCCGTTAACTACTACACCTTTGAATACCTAACAGCCAAAATTAACACAAGCAGTAACAAAACATTAATCTGCCATCTAATATACCATCCCCCAGGCAACACCACTGCATTCACTGAACACCTGTCCGGCCTGATTGCCCACAGCTCACTCCGAGACACTAACAACCTAATTCTGGGTGGCCTCATCCTACACTGGAATGAAGGAAACAACCCGCTAATCCAGAACCTGAATGAGCTGCTACACAGCAACAACCTTACCCAACACTGCTGAGTGGAAACCTACAACAAAGAAGCAATCCTAGATGCCATTATCGCCCAACGTGACACAGTCACGATAGACCACACTCTGCCCAAGGACTGGCTTGACCACCACCTAATCCTATTCCACCTCACTCATCCGATCACATACCAACCCACCACCCAAGACCCCCCCAAATGGACGAGAAATCGTACTCAGATCAACATGCTGACCTAGAGGAAAGGGTAAGCTCCCTCCTCCTTATCTCCACAGATGATCTCTCCACAACAGAACTCACCTCCCACTAGAACACAATTATGTTATCCATTCTACACCAAGTAGCCCCCCTGAAATAAAAAAAAAAACAGGAACATCCCATCCAGATCCTGGTTCAACACAGACATTAACACTGAAAGAAGACAACTAAGAGCTACCGAACGACTATGGAAGAGCAACCCCTCCACAAGCCTCTATGAACAACTCAAAGCTGCTCGAAGGAAATACAAAAAACACATCAGCAGTGAAAAAAACACTTTCTACTGCACCGCCCTGGACAACGCAAAAAACAGGCCCAAAGAACTTTTCATCATCATCAACAAACCTCAATCAATCAATCAATCAATCAATCAATCAATCAATCATGTGCTTGTGGAGCACGACTACTTACCCGTAAGGGTCTCAAGGCGCTGGGGGTGGGGGGGGGTGCAGGTTCCCGTCTGTCAAGGAGGGGGTCTGTTGAAGAGCCAGGTTTTGAGGTTCCTTGCGAAGATGGGGAGCAATGTTGTCTGTCTGAGGTGGAGCGGAAGGGCGTTCCAGGCTTTGACTGCGAGGAAGGAGAAGGCGCAGCCTCCCGATCTGGTCTTTCTAGTGTGGGGAACCACGGCGTAGGAGAGCTGGGCTGATCGTAGGGTTCTTTGGGGTGCGTGGAATTTGAGTCGGCTGTTTAGGTATGCTAGTCCGATGTCGTGGAGGGCCTTGTGTGTGTGTCGGTGAGCATCTTGAAGGTGACTCTAGCCTCGATGGAGAGCCAGTGGAGTGTGCGCAGGTGCTGGGAGATGTGGCAGTGTTTTGTCAGGTTGAGGACCAGTCTTGCGGCGGTGTTCTGGATGTTCTGTAGCTTGCGGTGAGGTTTTTGTTTATTCTGGCGTAGAGTGCGTTGCTGTGGTCGAGTCTGCTGGTGACCAGGGCGTGAGTAACGGTCATTCTGTGTTTGAGGGGGATCCATTTGAAGGCCTTACGTAGGAGGCGGAGGGTGTGGAAGCAGGAGGACGAGACACAGTTGATCTGGCGGTCCATCTTGAGCTTTGAGTCCAGGATGATTCCCAGGTTGCGTGCATGATCTGTGGGGGTGAGCCGGCTTCGAAGGGTGGGTGGCCACCAGTTGTCGTTCCAGGCATTGGGGTTTGGGCCCATGATGAGTACTTCCGTTTTGTTGGTGTTTAATTGTAGGCAGCTGTTTTTCATGCATTTAGCGACAGCTTCCATGCCTGGGGGTGTCTGGGGGTGTTGGGTTTATTGGAAGGGGAGAGGATGAGTTGGGTGTCATCTGCGTATGACACAATGTTGAGTCTGTAGGTTCTGACGATGGGGGCGAGTGGAGCCATGTAGACGTTGAAGAGCGTAGGGCTGAGGGAGGATCCCTGGGGGACTGCGCAGGTGGTTGGTGTAGGGTCCGAGAGGAAAGGGGAAAGTCTGACCCGCTGCGTTCTACCGGAGATGAAGGAGCAGATGCAGTCGAGGGCCTTGTCCTGGATCCCTGCGTCGTGGAGTCTGCGTATTAGGGTGTGGTGCGAGACTGTGCCGAACGCTGCTGAGAGGTTGAGGAGGATGAAGGCTACTGTTTCTCCTTTGTCCTGTAGGGTGCGGATGTCATTTTCTGAAGACGGAGAGGGAGGAGTCGAGGATGTCATGTGAGTATGGACGAATTTTGCAGATTTGCGGTCCGCGAAATCTCGCGAAATGGCAAAAAAATCCGCGAGTTCGTAGGAAAATCCGCGAACTCGCAGATTTGAACAAATATATACTAGAGTTCTGTTTCTACTGGCTAATCAGTGAGTGCTACCTCGTTGGGTAAATGTATAATACTTTTGCTGCACTACAGCTGCGTAAAGGGCCAGAAGAGTTGTCTCCAGTGACCACGTTTGTCTGTAACTTTGCCACCGCGCCGAAGTCCCTTGAGTGAGCTGTCCATCATAGTGAGGAAAGGGCGCGAAGACGTTGCATACCCTAGTGAGTGTGGGGCGGGGCCAAACGGGCGGGGCTTCCATGCGAGTTCACATGCCTCTTGTTTATAAAGGGTCATAGACCGATCAGAGCAGCAGATGAGAAGAAAGCAGCCTCCTGGTCACAGGAAGTACACGGGGATTGCGCTAGAGAAACTCGTGGATGCAAAGACCTCCATCAAGGATTACATCTAATTGTAGGCGGTAGATATGGGGAGGAAGCACACCTGCCTAGTCTCGACCGTGCTCATTAGTTGTTTGGGCTGTTCACAGGAAGTACACGGGGATTGCGCTCGAGAAACTCGTGGATGCAAAGACCTCCATCAAGGATTACATCTAATTGTAGGCGGTAGATATGGGGAGGAAGCACACCTGCCTAGTCTCGACCATGCTCACAAGTTGTTTGGGCTGGTCAAAGGAAGTACACGGGGATTGCGCTCGAGAAACTCGTGGATGCAAAGACCTCCATCAAGGATTACATCTAATTGTAGGCGGTAGATATGGGGAGGAAGCACACCTGCCTAGTCTCGACCATACTCACTAGTTGTTTGGGCTGATAATAATGCGTTACTGAATTTGAGCTTCAACTCGGGCACCTGCTTTATTTATATGTGTAAGTGCTTCCTGTTGAGGTTTAATTTTTGTGACAGGAGTATTGTGCCAGAATGAATCCTGCCTGCATATTTATCCACGAAGATGCCACCGTGTTGTGCCATACCTCTGCTCAACTGGAGTACTTTCTGCTGGCTAATCAGTAAGTGCTACCTCGTCGGGTAAATGTATAGTGTTTTTCCTACACTACAGCTGCGTAAAGGGCCAGAAGAGTTGTCTCCAGTGACCACGTGTGTCTGTAACTTTGCCACTGCACCCATAGGCGCTGAGGTCCCTCGAGTGAGCTGTCCATCACAGTGGGGGAAAGGGCGCGAAGACGTTGCATACCCTAGTATGTGTGAGGCGGGGCCAAACGGGCGGGACTTCTATGCGAGTTCACATGCCTCTTGTTTATAAAGGGTCAGAGACCGATCAGAGCAGCAGATGAGAAGGAAGCAGCCTCCTGGTCACAGGAAGTACACGGTGATTGGGCTCGAGAAACTCTTGGATGCAAAGACCTCCATCAAGGATTACATCTAATTGTAGGCGATAGATATGGAGAGGAACCACACCTGCCTAGTCTTCACCATGCTCACTAGTTGTTTGGGCTGATTAAAACGTTACTGAATTTGAGCTTGAACTCGTGCATGTGCAAAAAAAATAAAAAATAAAAAAATCCGCCCGCGAGCGGATTTTTCAGCAATTTCGCGGATTGGGAAATTGCCAAAAATCTGCAAATTACGCGAGCGGAACTTATTTTGCACCCATACTTAATGTCATGCTCTTCGATGAATGTGGCGAGTTGGCTGTTTATGGCTTTCTCGATGACTTTCGGTGGGAACGGGTGCAGGGAAATGGGTCTGTAGTTTTTGAGGTCAGTGGGGTTGATGGAGCAGGGACTCATAGAAAAGAGACTTTCTCAGAAGCAATCCTCTCATTACATATTGTATTAAACTAATATGTACCACATTGAATATAAAAGACAGAGAAGCTTGCGTATGTGTTTACTAAAATAAGTAACTCGAGCGAAAATCTAAAATGGCTGCTAAAGGTTATCTTTACTGCGCATGCGTCAACTGCATCTACGCAGCATGAAGAGCTGTCGCTTGGAGGGAATTTCTTGCGCCTGGGCAAATGCTATTAAAAGGGTGGCTTAAAAACTCACATGTTTAGCATCTGCTTTGCTTAAACTAAACCAAGCTAATTTACTAATGCTAAAGCGGGGAAAGCAATAATGATTAAAGGAGTGTAGAGTAGAGATAGGTGGTATACAGTGAAACCATGTATTTTTTAAATTAACATTTATCTTTCTGACTTTCCTATTAGTATGCATTTGGGCTTCTCCTATGAATCCAGAGTCTGTTAACCACCTGCCCTCTGCACATGCGTGGTGAAATTGAGCCGAAGAGTGACGCTATACTTGAATGCAATCCAAGGACACAAAAGTTACATACACTGGGAATAAGCATTGAAGACTTCTGGATGAATAGACATACATGGAAAAAGAAACAAAAGTTGCTAATAAAATGTGAATACGTGTGGGAATAACATTTTTTGAATAAAAGTTAAGGGGCCGGATTTATGAGCAATAGGTTGATAGACTGAGAAGACACTTTAGCAGGGTGTGATGATTTTCTCCCCTTGCCTGTCCAATCAGAGTTAGTATTTTACAATATTGAAACACTAATGGGTGGTACATGAATGTCGAAGAGTATGATTGAGGTAGTCTTAGTTAGTTAGTTAGACAGAGATTTGCTGAATGCTGCAGAGCTCGGGATGCTGTTGGAGTGACGAGAGATGCTGATTAAGAATCGAATGCAGAACTATCTATCTAATCATTAATTTAGAAGAAGATCGCAGAAGAATCTTGAGGAGGAAGATAGTGTCAAAGAAGGGTGCTACGCAAGCGTTGGTGTTAGAGAGGTCATCTATCCTGTCCTGAATCCTGTCCTGAAGCCTTTGTCGCCTGATCTTTTCTGGGAGACCCTTCCCAGCTCCTTGGCCAGGGGGATGGTTTTCACACCATTCTAGGTAACTATTATTTCTGTGAATGTGCAGATGTTCTTTTCTCTCTGTCCTCTCCCTTCTGAGCATAAGTCATTGCAAAGTATAATGTATGTGATTGGTGATTGATTAATTGAATCTTCCTTCCTACGAGTGCCGGAGACTGTACTGTTCTTTGAAAGTGGTTCACATGAAATTGATTTAGATAAAGACTTAAAAATTTTCCTGAATCTTTGGTTATTTCATTGCAAAGAGAAATAATTCATGTAATTTCACCATCAACTAGTTCAACTAATGGTCCATTGACCAGAGAAAATAACTTTTTGACCAGTGAAAAGATTAGTTGAGTACGAGAGGAGACTACTCTTGAAATAGTAAAATCATATACTTTGACTCCAGCGGTTAGTACCAGGCTGTATGTATGTGTGTTTATGAGCCCAGGTGAGTACATGTTATTGGACTATCTGTTACTGGCTCACCGACGGATCAGTTTTCTGGTAGCAGAGTTATGGTTATTATTGACTAGTAAGCTAATAAGTATTGTTTATTGATTATTGATTTGTGTTTAACAAAAGAGTTAGCGTCTTGATTTATGTTGTCTGGAAAATTCCCGGGAAAATGAATAGCGAGTGGTGATAGAAGCCATAATGAGAAGCTACGCAGGGCTGGCAGTGTTAAACTAGGGGCTATTTCGTATATAAGTTGAGAGTGAGTGAAAGCAAAAGGGTTCGCTGGGGAAACTTTGGTCTTATATCACCTAGAAAGGGTAACACTGATGGAGTGACATGTTCTCTTGAGCTTGAATGAAGGGTAAAACAGAGGTTTTTACTCGCAGTAGGAGAGGAGCAATTCTGTGACTCCAGAATAAATCATAAATCTATACTATATTTAGTGGAACAGGCAGAGTAGTGAATGTTTTTGTTGTTACTAACGAAATTAAGTTAAAGAAAAGTAAAGAAGTACGTTTTCGTATTACCTTGTGAAGGGAGGGTCAGTCGCTGGAGTTACACTGACGTCACAGAGAGTCGTGCTGGGATAGGTTGAAACAGCTGGCATGTGACTTACGTGAAATTGTAAAGGAGGGGTCAGTAGTAGGGAGCAGAACTGACGACATTGAGAAGGCCGCGCTGGTATTGGTCAGATCAGGAGAATGAGCCGCAATCTGATTGGGTGATTGGATGAAAGCTGTTTTAAGATTGGTTGGCAAAATTTGTATGTTTGATTCTCATTTGCCTTTTGGTGTGAGTCGCCCTGACAGAAAAGCTTGAGGATTTGCGGATTTGGGGATTATTGTTTTATGTATTGAGTGTCCAGAATGTATGGAGAAAAGAAAAAAATGTCATTTATAACGAAAATTAAGAATTTCTTTAAGAAAGATAAGCCTGTATTGACTAGAGAAGGAATTCCTATTCCGCCGCCAAAAACGCCTGCTTCATTTATGATGATGGAGAGAGGATATCATATTTGTGTATGGATGGAAAATTGGATAGAATACACAAAAGGTGATGGGGTTTTGGCTTTTCCAGACAAGGTACGTTTAATGGGAGAATTCTTCAGAATTTTAAAATGCGGATGAATGATTTACATCCGAGACCCAGGATGACGCAGTATGAGGCATTAGAAGAATGGGAGGCTGAATCATATGAACAAGAGAAAAACAGGCACAAATATGGTGACAATCACATAGAGATGCTGCAACAAGCACCTCCAGACAACAAATGTCATCTGATTTCACGCGAAACATACAGACCAGGTCAGCCTTGGAGTGGAACAGCCACAACCATCACACGCCTTTTGGCTTCTGCGAAAGGTTCAGATTTCGGTGAAGTTTATTATTAAAATTGCAAATCTGGGTAATTTTCCTAGGTATTTGCATGAGTCACGTGAGTGTCAGATGAAGCAATGGAGAAGAGCAATGGTATCGAAAGGTTTATATCCAGTGTTAATGGGTGAGGAACAGTCAGGGGGCAAGTGTAAGGAGAAAACAAAACACATGAAAGTGACAGGTTATGGTGAATCAGATGATGAATTTATGGAGGACATTTTAACTAAAAACCCTCCACCATATCAGGAAGGACCAAGTAGAGTCACTCCGAGTGCATTGTAGTGTAGTTCCTATATTCCCACTAGGCTCTGCGCATTGGATTAATATATCCTATAGATTTGACGTAGGACTTATGTCTTAGGTCTCTATCGAATATATTAGACTTAATTGTGTGCCAGCTAGCTCAGAGGTCACTAGAAACTTTCTCGAATAAACAAGAAGGGGTTAGTTTCTGACAATCGCATAAACATGACAACTTTGTTTCCCCAAGATAAAACTATTCTTCAGAGTCGTGGAAACAATAGATAGATATTTTACTCAGTCAATCGTGCATGCTTCGTTTCACCAGAGGTGCAGAGAAATAGAGAGACGGGCGTTTTCAATAAAAGTATTTATTGAACAGTCTTCTTTCTCATGCAGAAGAAATTAACTGCTACAATCGTAATACTGGCTGCAAAGTATAATGTGTACAGCAAGAAGAGTATTATAAAATAATACTGTAAAAGCATGGTATGGTTTCTAAGCCATAAAATACATACTTGAATAAATAAAGACTAAAAGCACTCAACTGGTGATTCTAAAATACGCCTACCCTGATGTACCTAACCTAAGTCTAGTACGAGGGAAGAAGTAAGTGTGGTGTAGCAAAAGGTTAGTTTCTTTTTGCCAAGAATCTATCCAAGATTTCTCTTAGGGTCTAATCAGCTCCGTACCTTGGTTTAGAATGAAGTAGGTCAGTCTCAGGACTCGATTTCCCAACAACCCGCAAGGGGAACTTGGAAACACTGGAGCTGGATTTCTCGGCAAGAGAAAAGACAGCGTCTCTCTCAGAGCGTCTGCTGGAGGGTCGGCTTCCTTCGGCACTTGCTGCAGCAGGATGCGTCGGGCAAGTAGATAGTTGAACTGCTCCAAACCACCGTGTGTTTGCTTGGGCAAGTGTGGGCATATTTATACCTTGAAGGTGCTGAGTTTGACGTAAAGTTGGACATAATAACGTCATCAAAGAGTCTCAGTTCTTTGAAAACTCCATGAGTTCTTGGACAAATCAATATTCAAGCAAGGGGAAGTCCCTAACTGCTGTAGCCGAGTTTTCCAAGAAATCGTTGTGGATTTTCGGGACTAGTGGAAGTAGCCATGCCGTATTTGGACTGCATGAGCTATGTCTAAATATGGTAATGATTTCTATGCCTATATAAGGATATGGTGATTTATACCTATATAAGGGCATGAACTGGGAAATTACACTAGGGTCCTAAAATGCTATACAACACCCACTCCATTGTATTATGTTCGACATTACTAATTTCTAAGCATTTAAAACATATTTAAAGCTTGTGTTTACAATCCCACCCAAAAATACGTAAAATGCATTTGAAAATGGTTGTACACATAAAATGAACATTTGTACAGTACGCATTTAAAAGCAATGATTTCATTGTAGGCATATAATATGATATTGGCAATACTAACCGAATGAATCACAAAATTACATTTATGAAATGGCTCTTAGTTACAGAAGAAACATTTGAGACCATCCCATAGCAGTGTCGTGTATTTCTATAGGTTCTGAATCGATCCCCCTATTCCTGACCCTCTTCTGGTTAAACTACCTAGCTAGTTAACTAACAGTCAGCCCATGAGGCAAGAAATTCCCCATGATGCAGATACCGTTATCTGACGCAGTCACACTACGGCACAGGAACGTGTTATCTGATTAGGTCATAACGCTTGAGATCTAATTAGACAAGCGATATTCCTCCAGCCCCTGATAAGGCATACGACGTTCTCATAACAAATCAAACCTATGACAACCTGGATAATCCGTGCGGCCATTGTTTTGATTTCACAGAGAACTTTAGTAAAGAATGTGCTAACGAGCAAGTCGTATGACATCTTTATTGACGTACCTATGTCCATCCTTACGTCAATCCCGGCACCTTTAAGGTATAAATATTGCCGATCTTGCCCTATGCAAAACACACGCGTGGTGACAAGACGGAGCAGCCATACTTGCCGAAGCCGAGAGCAGAAGCAGACCCCGCAGGCAGCAGCCCCGCCTTCCTGACGCGCTGAGAGACGCGCTGCTATCTCAAGCCGAGAGACCCAGCACCGGCGCTTCCGGGTAGCCCTCGCAGGCAGCCTGGAATATCGAGAGCAGAGAAAGAGATACCATTCCTCATTCATCCTAAATTCCAGGTACAGAACTGAATAACCCCTCCTAGAGAATTCTTTAGTTATTCACTTGGCAAAAACAAACTTAACTTAAACTGTAACTTTCTATTCCCCCCCACGCATTAGACTTAGGTCAGGTACACGGGGTAGGCGTATTTAGAAACACCAGTTGAGTACGTTTAGTCAAATGTATATGTGTATGTAAACATATTTTAATCATTTTAAACATCATATGGCTCAGAAACCATATCAATGTTTTTACAGTATTATTTTATACTATTGCTTCTAATGTATGCACTTTACTTAACTATAAGTATCGCAATAATATCGATCCATTTCTCTTGTACGAGAAAAGAGACTGATCAATAAATAACATATTTTATTGAACACGCCCGTCTCTTCCTTTTCTCTACATTCTGATGAGACTAAGAATGCACGTACTGACTGAGTAAAATAATTGCCTTGTGCTCACACGACTCTCGAGATTGACTCTTGATTAGGGGAGAGCAAAGTTGTCATGTTCTATGGTTGTCAGAAACTAAATCCCTTCTTGTCTAATCAGGGAAGTTAATCCTTCCTTGAACATTCGAGAAAGTTTCTAGCGAACTCTGAGCTTAGCTGGCAAACCCAAAAATTAAGTCTAGTATCGACAGTAGTAGACCTAGTTAACGTCTGGCCTAGGCCTTTACTGCTGTAGGTACTATTCCAATGCGCAGAGCCTATTGGGAAAATAGGAACTACACTACATGGCGCCCAACGCGTTTGGAAAGGGCGATAAAACTAACGTAAGACATTTAGAGTAACTCAGTCGTGCTTTCTCACTCAGACCCCTTTTCCCAAATACTCCAAAGACGTCTGGAGTGGGTGAAAGGTTATTATATCCTCCAAAACCTCGCAGGAGGGAACTCCTATGTACGGTTCTTGGTCTAGTCAACGTTGAAGGATAAAACAGTTCCAGAATATTGTGCATCTAATCTCTGTTTCCATAAAGAAACCTGATCTGCAAATAAAAATAATACCATCCTGTCAGTAAAATGGGAGACAGTGATGGAGAAAGAGAGGCAATTAGATTAGCTACTGAAATAGCAGATGCTGATGCTACCATGCAAACAGCAGACCCGGATATAATACTCATCCAGGTCGCCAAAAGGAGATCTATAACCTTAAAACTTATAGAAAATGGACTGACACCTAGAGGTGGCACAGTCATATTCGTAATTGAGGCACACGAATATCGGCAGACAGAGGTATACTATACATGGATACATTTTCCAGCAGCAAATGCTGTAACAAAGTACTTCCACTATTACAAAGTAGAGGAACCTCCTGAAACGTACACTCCTTTCGAGGAGGTGGAAGTACCACTCAAATTCCAAGAGCATTTGCTCTTATTTGATGGCGCCCTAAAACATAATAATCACATTACAAGGCTCGGTCCTTTAGGAAGACCAGGAGCAACGTGGCCGGTCTTAGCCGGATACACACCACATCCAGACATCGACGAGATGACTGCACCAGAGCTATTAATACAGCTAAAACAACTACTAAAAATTCACAGACAATTAGTTCAGTATGTAATGCGGACTTCAACAATTCAGCCAGCGATTAAACTTCCACAGCTGACCCCTCACCAGGGGAACACAAATAAAATTACACCACAGAACATCCAATCCTGCCTAGGTAAAGTTCCAGCTAAACGGGAACAAATACCATTCTGGTTGGCACAGAAAATTACCCAAATAGAGGCGGTGTTTCCTGACACCACCCCGCTAGAGAAACACAGGATTCTGACTATTTGTCTCCCAATGGGAATCGCACCACACATTGAGGACTGTGACACTTGGGGTACAGTCTTTGCTTCCATCTACACAAAAACGCACGGTGTTCCATCCATTTCGGTAATACCAGATGTGCTAAAACAAATTCAAGATGAATATGGTCCAGAACCTGCTTTAACTCTTGGTATGAAATTACTGAAAGACTTCAAGCAGGTCTCGGCTATATTACTAGCCAACATAAAGGGTGAAGCAGCAAACGTGGCGATCCGCCAGAGGTTAAAAGAGACAGATATAGCAGACCAACCAGCTGAAATTGCCAGAATCATAGAAAAATCCTATGAAGAACTAGGCAGAGATAGTCTAGGTGGAATACCAGTAAAACCGCAACTGACTACAAGTCCAGAAAAAATGTTTTTTAATAATAATAATAATTCACCAAAAAAGAACTGGGATGGGAACAAACAATCCAATCCAAAAGAAAAGAAATTCCAGTCCAGAGGAAGGTCTCCTAGGCGAAGAGAGAAATCTCCAAACCCGAGACAAAGGTCACCTCAGAGTGAACCCTCTGGGAATAGATATAACCTTAGAAATAGGGATAATATTAAAAAACCTGATAGATATCAAGACATTGATACACGTCCCTCTCAATCTTTTCAGAATTCCTCGCAGAAATCGGAAAGAAGAGGACGATCAGAAGAGCACGCCAAGTCCAAAGACAAGGAACCTGCTCAACTGAAAAAGAAATCACAATTTCCAAAAAAGAAGGTAGCCAGTATCAAGGTAGTTAACAATGCCGAGAATACTGAGGACACAATTGAAAAACGGAGAGTGGGCTCAGACAATGCTAGACAGCGCAGCAGAGGTGAGCATAGCTCGCAAAGTCCTTATGAATCATCTGGAGACAGTGGACACGAATGAATACCTTCAAGTGGAAACTGCAGATACCAGAGTTAGCAAGCCCCACAAAATATACGAGATAACATTACGTATAGAGGGAGATAAGACTAGGAAAATAAGGGGACTATTTTGGGATAACCTATCCAAGGGCTATGACATCCTTCTAGCTGAAAAAGACTGGCCACCGGAGTTTGTCAGGGAGTGCCCTCATGGCGAAGAAGTAATTATGCCTGCCTTCTCGAATCAAATACCGATTCATAAAAAATACACACTTGCTAGAAAGTGGGCAGTGGCCTTAGCACCTGCTTTATATAAAAATCACGTAGGATGGGATGAGGATTCTCCTCCTCACAAAGTCCAGCTAAAATCACAACCAACTGCACAAAGGCAGTACCCAATTAAGCAAGAAGCTAAAAAACAAGTAAATGAAATACTAGATCAGCTAGAATACCAAGGGGTGATTGAAACTTGCACCTCACAAATGAACAATCCTTTGTTTCCGGTCTCCAAACCAGACAATTCGTACCGTCTAGTTTTGGATTACCGACACCTTAACACATGTTGCAAAACTTTTGCAGTGCAAAACTCACACAGTGCTGCACTAATGAATAACATAGTGCGCAAAAAATACAAAACAACCTTGGACATCTCCAACGGATTCTTTTGTCAAAACATAGCACCAGAGAGCAGATATTTAACTGCATTCTCAGTAAATGGCACTCAAAAACAATTCTGTCGGTTAGCCCAGGGGTACAAGAATAGCCCGGGGGTATTCTCAGCGAGAGTAACAGAATTACTACAACAATATGATGATGAAGCATTATCTTATGTCGATGACATTTATTTAACAGATGATGACTTGGAGACTCACTTGAAAAGAGTGAACACCATAATACTTGGTTTCGCTGCAGAGGGTTACAAATTCAACTTCAAAAAGTCCAGAATTGCCCATCTGACGGTCCTATTCTTAGGATATGAGTTATCAAGTGAAGGCAAAAGCCTGGCAGACAATTTCCTAGAGAAATGTGCCGTAATCCAAGCTCCTAAAACACTAAAAAACCTACAGTCAATTCTAGGCTTCCTAAATTTCGGAAGAACTTACATTGCTAATTACGCAGAAAGGGTCAAGCCCCTTTACGATCTAATTAAACCAGACTTTAAAAGATCCAGTTGGACTCAAACTCACACAGAAATTTTGAGATCCTTACAAACAGACATGCTAATTAAAACAAAATTAGAAACCCGTGATAATACACGCAACCTTGTGATCCGAGTCATCCCAGGGAAATGCGGATACACATACCTGACCTCTAATGAGGGAGAAAAGGTACCAATTGCATTCAAATCACATTTGTACACAAAAGCTGAACAGAGATTCAGCAACAAAGGAAAAATGGTTCAAGCAGTTCAAACCGCAATAGCTAGAGAAAAAGACATAGCTGATGGTCGACATATCACAGTCAGAACAGCTGAATCAGCCTTCGAGGCATTAACAACACCGTGTAATTTACCAACAACAACATTGGATCCAGATTGGTTGCAATGGGTAAATTCAATCACAACGGACAAAGTATACTACTTCTTTGATCCAGAACTAGAAGAATTGAAAAATCTAAAATATGAAAAAACGTATCCTCTGCCAATCGACATTCTGCCTCTAAGACATTACGCCTGTGTAATCTATACAGACGGACATGCTCAACCCTCCGTTTGGGGAGAACATGCATACAATCCCACATGTGAGATTAGAAAAGAAGTGTGGCACGGATGTAAACTAAGACCTCTATTAACAAAATCACACTCAGTAGAAACTAATTCAGAACTGCAAACTGAAATATTAGCTTTGAAAATGGCGCTAGATAATGCGGATTGCGAATTCCCGACGCTTATAGTGTCAGATTCATATTTCTGCGTCAAAGCATATAACAAGGATTTGCAGACATGGATTCAGAACGGTTACAAAGATGACACAGATGCACCAATAAAGCAGAGACTTCTCTGGGAACAAGTAGCTCTTTTGAAGAAAGAACTACCAAAGACTCACGTGACTCACTCACTGAGTCATCAACGTGATGGCGTTCACGTTGTGGGGAATTCATTGGCTGAGACAGCCGCAGCGGCAGCCACTAAATCGGCTCCCGTAGATCGAAAAAAGCGTACATTAAAATACATTGACGGCGAAACATTGCTGGCGGTGAAAACGTCATCAAAAGGCGACTGCTCAGCGTTACCGATCAACTATCCACTCAATTATACATACATAATCGATGCAAACTCCGTCCCTTTTGCTCGAATCCCTGGAGTGGGGGATAGAGTGATTCCAAACATGGACAGGAGAAACTTGTTAATCGCAGACGCACACATGGGCGAGGGTCACAGACACCTTAAATTAAAAGATTCTCTGGAAGAATTACAATCACGGTACTGGTGGCCAGGCATGAGCCTGCACTACACCATGTTTGTAAAAAACTGCCCAAACTGCAACAGAGATCGCAGTGGGGAGAGAAGCAGTTTAATACCTCGTCGTATCAAGGCAGATAACATCTCCACTAAAAAGAATGGCTTGCGATTAACATATACAGGCTAGTTCCCACTTATAATGTAGATCCACAGCACTCGGCTGACGTCCGGACTGTTATACAAGATTTGCGAGTCTAAATGGCATATACGCTAAGAGCATGCTACGTTCGACCATTTTTTTCTTTTTCTCAGGCAATCCAGCCTGGGGGGGGAAAGAATGGCCAAATGAGCACAGCCCAGCGGGAATCTTCTCACTTCCTTCCTGAGGGTATGGGATGGTGTAAAGAAAAAACCAAGACAGAAAGCAATCTATAATAGAAAGGATATTAGGTTCGGGAGCTTGGTGGGTCAAACATCTAATAAGTGTCCAACGTAGTCTAAATAACTTGCCAAGAAATCCTCTGAAGGGATTCAGTCCGTACGAATTATTATTCGGAACTAGGATGTTGATCTCTGACCTTGATAGTCAGACTTCAGTGGTAATAGAAAAAACCTTTGATGTCAAAGACCGTTTGGCTATTTTGCAGGATTTAAACAAAACAAGAAAAGACCTGAGCAACATACAGTTGAAACAACAGCCAACAACCACTGAAGAATCACCACCTGTCCCAGCAAGACCTGTCTGGATTCCAAAAGTCGGGGATCTAGTCAGGGAAAAGATCGCGGTAAAGAAGGAATTTGGGCCTTCTTACAGAAAAGCAGTTCCTGTCTTGTCTGTCAACGGGACAAGATCAGTTGTACTACCGCCACTTGCTGGAAAAAAGGAGAACCGAGTTGTATCCATCGACCTGGTAAAACCACAACATGTGGCCGATAACAAACAGTAGGCCAAGTGGACTCCCAATAAGTAGCAGAACACCAAGGTTTGCTACCAGTACAGAGGTCCTATCAAAGAGGCTCATCACATTCGAAACGCCTACAGAAGAACAACAAGGACTATGCAACAATGCAATAGAACTTAGACCTCTGAAAACCCAAATAAAGACATTTAGTAGAGACACACCAATCTATACAGAAGTACCAAGTGAAAATGCAAGAAACAAAAATCCTGAACCAATTGGAACAATTGACAGAACTGCATCCGGTTACTTCATCAACTTCGATGATTCCTCTGACGGTTTCAGCGAACAAAAGACACAGCCATCATCAAAATCCTTTAAAGACAAAGCGAAGGAACTTTTGAAACAACTAAAAGAAACATATCTGATTTCTCCATGGATTGAATTTTGGGTGGGTTTTGGTGCATTTATCCTCATACTTTGGCTCATCATGGTATTTACTTTGGGACGCTTCATTGAGGGAAAATATGCTAAAATGGACACAGCAAGTCAGAACATCAACTTGGTCCTCAAACCACACACATCTTCACACGTCGAGAAACGAGAACTTTCTTCAGAACTTTCTTCAGCCAACTTCACAGCAATTCCAATACCTGGTGGGGTAGCCTGGGACAACACTGACTATGAAATTTATGGTCCGGTCGAGATCCTGAAATATCCACACCAAATCAAGATCTCTTTGAGTGACTTTGCAAAACCAAACTCATTTGCTGATGATTGGGACTTTGAAAGTATTAACAATATGATGTCTGACTTAGTAATGTCTGCTAAATTTACAAAACATGATTATTTGCAAGGTTCTACAAATTATGATAGTATGTATTGCTATAACCACTATGGTAACCATTTCTTGCATAAATCTGCACAACCTAGAAATGTTTTAAATTATAATCAATGGGAACATTGTGCTACACCTCCAAAAGGGAGCTCTAGAACCGTATATGACAAATATTCATATTTTTCAGGTTTTAACATAACTAATGCTGAAACATTTTATTACAAATTGTCAAACAAGACAGGGATGAAAACCATGATAACCAACACAAAATTGATATATTCGGATTCTTTCTTTGAAAAAATGAATACTTTTGGATTTGATTATTGGGACAAACATGTTGATTTGAAAAGTGTTTGGGGTACAAAAGAATGGCAAGTACAGGGTATAGAAGCTTTGTTTAGAGCCTGCATGATCCCAGAACAAATGATATTTTTAAATGACACCGTCCAACAAACCACCTGTCTTGGCCTAGCAAAAATCAAAGATTTAAATAACCTATCTATTCCAAAGCCAACAATGTTTAGCAATAACTCTGATACAGATGAAGGAATAGACATAAACCATATACTTAACCAAAACAGAACACATCCTGATTGGAAACAATGGTTGATCTGGCCCACAGATACAAATAACTGTCAAGATAGATTCCTGAATAAAACACAGGGTTTCAAAATGACCAGGCCAGACCCTAGATATCCCCAAAGACATCACCCAGGGATAATAACAACCTACAGTGTGGGCAAATTATGCCTTCAATGGCTACAAACTTCCACACTGCCTGAAATTAAGCAACACCTAACTTTACTTACTAATGGTGCTGACTTGCGTGATTTCATACTGGGACCACGCAAACAGCGTCATAAGCGTTTCATAGCAGCCTCTGTATATGCAGCATACAATGAGGCCTGGAAGGTTACTCAAATTGAGACAGCAGAAAGAATACGGGAAATTGACCGTATTAATTTGGAAAAATCACTTTCTGTAGTGGACAATGGGTTAATGACTCTGTCCTCCAGAATTTTTTCATTGGACAGCATTGTGTCTTCAGCAATCGATATATTATCGCAAGACTTACTATTATTACAACATGGTCAGTCACAATTGCGTTCTATTGTACAGCTTGGTTGGACGTTACAAAATCTGCGTTCAGGCTATGTGCCTTGGCGTTTAATCAACACAACGTCACTATTCCAAATCTTTAACCTTACTGATAGACAAATCGGTATGGCGCAGAAGGGTGCTGATTATACAATCTTGAGCATTGAAAAACTAGAAAGATTGCCAATGACAATGTCAGAACGACCTGTCAGTGAATGGATAATACACGGAATCATAAATATTCCAATCTCAACCTTCAGGTTTCAATACTGCCAAAAATATATACAGGCTGGCATGTACGAGAAATTGGGAAAAGGGTACCTTAAAACAACTTGGAACCTGCCCTATTCACATGCATGTGTCAGTAACAAAGGACAGAAAGTGTTTCTTAGTGGCAACAATTGTGCTATGTCACTGAGCGGCACGCTTCTGTGTAACGGTATTAGTTTGCACGGAGCCTGTGAAGGGAATTCATACAACCTTTCATGTCACCAGCAAGGCGCACCTACAACTGAAATAGAACCATTCTTTCAAAGACTCTATAATGGGAGTTACATTCTTATTGTAGACCGCATATGCTGTAGTCTTATGCCCGGGACTCCTTATCTCGTCACTACGACGGCGAAGGTCAAGTGCTGTGGACGTTCTTTGTTCCCCAGCTCCTTTCCAGACAGGGAGGCAAGGGCATGGCCCGGTCTGAAAATTACTTCTATTCGAATAGACACTTTAAGCAGAATGAAAACAGTGCTTCTTCAGACGCCTACAAGGCTCACGTCATCTAAAGAAACGTATGATCTACAAGTCGCAAGGACGACTGCAGAGATACATACATTATTATCAACCAATTCCCCCGTACATTTCGCGGAAATCCTGAGCGAAATCTTAAATATTTCTGATACCACAGGGGTCTCAAAGGTATTTAAGACAGTATTTTCTATGGCATTAACACCATTCAAAGCCATACTGGGTATTTTTCCAGACTTCGTCCATTCGATTTTTGGCGGACTTCCCCTGATCCTAGGACTAATTGCAGGAATCCTATTCCTAGTCCTTATTTTTCGTTATGGCAACCCATGTCACAGAACAAAATCTCACGACAATGGAAGATACGATCCTAGCCATTGGATACCGGGACCGGATATCAAAAATCCTGGGACTCTCCCGGCTTAGAGACCTAAACATGACTTGGTTTCTATCATTTCGACCAATGTGGCAAAGGTGTGTTTTACCTGTACTAAGGTGTCTGCTATGCGGAGAAGAATGCGTGTTAGACACCTGTCTGACGCTACAATCGGATGCGCCAGTGGATGCAGATACACTGTTGGTTCCTACCAAGGTTCACGCACTGTGCTGCCCTCAAAGGCTGCCAATTCTGATGACGGCATTCCTGGAATCTTCACCACTGCGATTGAAGAGTAGTGAAGTTCAAGATGAAAGCAGCATCGAACAGGTACGACCTTCTGTCAGCAATGCAAATCAGAATGTCAATGGAGACAATCATGCGCATGAATGCATGGTTACCCCTATTTCCGACTTAGTGGAACTTTCCCATGAAGCTGTTGACAGTTTTTTCGAAAGCCTGAATGATATGATGTTCTCTCCGGAACAGAAATAGAGACTTTTGAGTAAACTCGCACACGGCGTTCCCTGAATTCGGCCTTCAACTTTAAAAATAAAGTCACATGAACAATTACAATCCAGTTCACGGACAGCAACTTTTTTCAGCAAGCCCCTAAAATATTTTTCTATATATTTTTTCCCGGGACACTGATCTTCTGCTTAAAGTAAGAAACTATTCCTAGAGAACTAAGATTTCTATTTTTTTAGATTCTTTATAGACTTTATATAGACTTTAGCTGCCCACTGGTATGTTCACAATATATTTTATGTGATGAAATGGTTTCGACTTTTTTTCTGTATAGCCATATTAAGAGCCATTTCATGTGTATTTATCATATACCAACAAACAATAATGCATAACAATGCGTGTTTACTTTTGCATTTGATTCATAGCTTAAGTGCATACGATATATATGACTGCAATTTTTCAGTATATTTGAAAATTTCAAAATGCATTTATGTATTTTGGGGTGGTAAGGTATACACTATACTCTATAGTATGTTGTACTATGTTATACTATGCATAGATTAGTAGATATGACCATAGTTAGCGTGGAGTGGGTGTCGTGTATTTCTATAGGTTCTGAATCGATCCCCCTATTCCTGACCCTATTCTGGTTAAACTACCTAGCTAGTTAACTAACAGTCAGCCCATGAGGCAAGAAATTCCCCATGATGCAGATACCGTTATCTGACGCAGTCACACTACGGCACAGGAACGTGTTATCTGATTAGGTCATAACGCTTGAGATCTAATTAGACAAGCGATATTCCTCCAGCCCCTGATAAGGCATACGACGTTCTCATAACAAATCAAACCTATGACAACCTGGATAATCCGTGCGGCCATTGTTTTGATTTCACAGAGAACTTTAGTAAAGAATGTGCTAACGAGCAAGTCGTATGACATCTTTATTGACGTACCTATGTCCATCCTTACGTCAATCCCGGCACCTTTAAGGTATAAATATTGCCGATCTTGCCCTATGCAAAACACACGCGTGGTGACAAGACGGAGCAGCCATACTTGCCGAAGCCGAGAGCAGAAGCAGACCCCGCAGGCAGCAGCCCCGCCTTCCTGACGCGCTGAGAGACGCGCTGCTATCTCAAGCCGAGAGACCCAGCACCGGCGCTTCCGGGTAGCCCTCGCAGGCAGCCTGGAATATCGAGAGCAGAGAAAGAGATACCATTCCTCATTCATCCTAAATTCCAGGTACAGAACTGAATAACCCCTCCTAGAGAATTCTTTAGTTATTCACTTGGCAAAAACAAACTTAACTTAAACTGTAACTTTCTATTCCCGCCCACGCATTAGACTTAGGTCAGGTACACGGGGTAGGCGTATTTAGAAACACCAGTTGAGTACGTTTAGTCAAATGTATATGTGTATGTAAACATATTTTAATCATTTTAAACATCATATGGCTCAGAAACCATATCAATGTTTTTACAGTATTATTTTATACTATTGCTTCTAATGTATGCACTTTACTTAACTATAAGTATCGCAATAATATCGATCCATTTCTCTTGTACGAGAAAAGAGACTGATCAATAAATAACATCTTTTATTGAACACGCCTGTCTCTTCCTTTTCTCTACATTCTGATGAGACTAAGAATGCACGTACTGACTGAGTAAAATAATTGCCTTGTGCTCACACGACTCTCGAGATTGACTCTTGATTAGGGGAGAGCAAAGTTGTCATGTTCTATGGTTGTCAGAAACTAAATCCCTTCTTGTCTAATCAGGGAAGTTAATCCTTCCTTGAACATTCGAGAAAGTTTCTAGCGAACTCTGAGCTTAGCTGGCAAACCCAAAAATTAAGTCTAGTATCGACAGTAGTAGACCTAGTTAACGTCTGGCCTAGGCCTTTACTGCTGTAGGTACTATTCCAATGCGCAGAGCCTATTGGGAAAATAGGAACTACACTACAGCAGAATATATAAACTGTTTTGGTTTGTGGATTAGGTCAATCTTGTTCTCTAAGAATAGTTCTATTTTAAAAAAGATTACTTTGTGCCCATAAAAAAATTCAATTTTTTGGAAAAAAGTCAAATAAAAACGTAGAAAATAGAGTTCCAAAGTTAGAAATTTTGTTTTGAAAAGCGAAGGTCGAATTTAGATTACAGAGAATGCTGTGTGCTAATTTCAAAAGTATTCTCGGTGTCTGGAGAAAACATTAAATCCTCTAAGCTGGCAAAGAAATCGTCTACCATAGTAGGTGAAAGTTGAACCACTTCATCAAGTAGATCAATCGTACACAGATGAGAAGCATCGCCGTCAGCGTCAGTCGCATTAGCAATGTTCGCAGTAGATGGTACCTGTGTGCCTGTTGGTCCATGTATCTCACCCTCAGCTGGAATTGCCGGTGAGAACTCAATGAATGCCGTCATCAGGATTGGTAGCCGTTGGGGGCAACACAATGCATGAGCCGTTACTGAACCAAGCAAAGCTTCAACATCCGTTGGCAGTGCTGATGGAAGTGTCAGACAGATATCTAACACGCATTCCTCTCCACAAAGCAGGCATCGTAGAACAGGTAAGATGCAATCTTACCAGATTGGTCTGAACAAAAGGAACCATGTGGTATTCAGATCTTGCAAACGAGCCAAGCCAAGAATCTGTGTTATGCGTTCACGATACTGCATGGCCAGAAGAGTGTTCTCCATGGTAATCTGGGTATCGCTGGTGACTGGACTTGCCATAATGTAGCAGAAGGAACAAAAATAGTATCCCTGCCACGAGTCCCAAGATGAGAGGCAGGCCGCCGAACACAGAGTGCACAAAGTTTGGAAAAATGCCTAGGACTGCTTCAAAGGTTGCTAACAGTCCCAAACAAATTGTCTTAAATACATGTACAATACCACTGGTATCCGTCATGTTTAAGATACGACCTAACATTTCTACCAAATGTATTGGGCAGTTTTTTTATAATAGGGCATGTATCTCTGCAGAGGACCTTGCAACATGCAGGTCATACGTCTCTCTGGACGAGATCAGTGGCACAGTTTTTTGTAAAAGAATGGCTTTCATGCAACTTAAAGTATCAATTTGTATAGAAGAGATGTTCAGTGAAGGCCATAGCGGCGGCTCCCCGTCAGTCTTAGTTTTAGGAAACAATACTTGCATACAACAAGTGACCTTGGCTGACACACTAACAAGATAGGCTATTCCTGACATCATTCCACAACAGCTGTGATCATTCAACATTATGTAGCTTCCATTGGAAAGCTGCCTAAAAATTGGATCTATCACTGCTGCCGGGGAACCTGCAGGTGGCATGATAAGTTGTTTGAAGAACCATCGCAGGCTCCATGCAAATTAAAGCCCTGACATAGAAGTGTACCGCTCAGTGTGGTTTCGCAATTTTTACCACTAAGAAATACCTCCTTTTCCCCACTCCAACATTTGTGTGTCTATGGTAAATCCCAGGTCGACTTTATGTACTCTTTACCCAACTTTTCATACAGGCCTGCTGGTATGTGTGTTAATCAATACTGAAACTGGAAAATCGTCACTGGTATCGTGATGTGCCATTCAACGGCTGGTTTTTCAGAAACGGTTAATGGTAATCTTTCCAGTTTTTCTATGCTCAACACCGTATAGTCTGCTCCCCTCTGTGCCAAAGAGATTTGTTTATCTGTAAGGTTAAATCCAGTAAACAATGACGTGGTGTTGATTAGACGCCAAGGCACATAGCCTGAACAAAGGTTTTGTAACATCCAGCCTATCAGCATTATAGAACGTAATTGAGACTGGCCATGTTGTAACATGAGCAAGTCCTGTTCAATTTTGTCTATGGCAGAGGATACAATGCTGTCCACAGAATAAATTCTGGTTGACAGAGTCGTTAACCCATTGTCAACCACAGAGAGAGCTTTCTCTACATTAATACGATCAATTTCTCGTATTCGTTCTGCAGTTTCCATTTCCGTGACTTTCCATGCTTCATTATAAGCAGCGTATATACCTGCGTATATGGAACATTTGTGACGTTGTTTGCGAGGTCCCAGTAAGAATTCTCTCAAATCAATGCCATCTTTAAGTAAAGTTAAGTGTTGTTTTATATCTGGGAGTGCGGATTTTTGTAGCCACTCAAGGCACAGTTTTCCTACACTGTAAGTTGTTATTATCCCTGGATGTTGTCTCTGGATATATCTTTGATCTGGCCTAGTTACTGTAAACCCTTGTGTCTTGTTCAGGAATCTATCTTGAAAGTTATTCGTGTCTGAGGGCCAGATTAACCATTTTTTCCAATCAGGATTAGTTCTGTTCTGTTGTAAAATATAGTTTACGTCTACCTCCTCATCTGTAGTTCCATTACTATCAGATGTGGGCTTAGGTATGGATGGTTTGTTTAAATCTTTTATCTTAGCCAGGCCAAGGCAAGATGTCCGTTGAACAGTTTCATTTAAAAACCTTATTTGTTCTGGGATGATGCAGGCTCTAAATAAGGCTTTTAAACCTTGTACCTGCTAGTCTTTTGTGCCCCAGACAGTTTTTGTCTCAACGTTGTCATTCCAAAAGTCAAAACCTAATGTGGACAATTGAGCAATTGACAATTTGCTTACTATTAGTCAACATACTTTTCATGCCTGTCTTATTAACATTTTTAAAGTAAAAAGTTTCTGGATTTTTGACATTAAAGCCTGAGAAGTATGGACATTTTTCATAAAATGTTTTAGAGCTACCCTTTGGTGGTTTTGGACAATGTTCCCATTGATTATAAGTTAAAACATTTCTAGGGTTGGCAGATTCGTGCAAAAAATGATGACCAAAATAATTAAAACAATACATTTCTTCATAATCTGATGAACCTTCTAACTATTCATGTTTTGCAAATTCTGCTGACATTTCGAAGTGTGCCATCATGTTATTAACAGTCTCAAAGTCCCAATCATCAGAAAATGTGCTGGGTGAAATAAAATCACTCAAGGAAACCTTAAATTGGTGTGGAATCTTCAACAGCTCGACCGGTCCATAAATGTCATAATCAGTTCTGTTCCATGCTATGCCACCAGGTAAGGGAATGGCTGTGATGTTCACTGATGACACAGTCTCTTTGTTCACTATGAGATGATTTGTGTGGCCTCAGGAGCAAGTTGATGTTCTTACTTGCTGTGTCCATTTTACTATATTTTCCATCTATCAGCTTTCCCAAACTTAAAACAAGAATGAGCCAAAGTAGAAGAAAAAGTACACCTAACACAATCCAAAATTCAACCTGTTGTGAAACCTGATATGTATTTGCAAGCTGGTGAAAAAGTTCTGTTATTTGTTCCTTGAAAGTTTTATTAGTTGGCGTTATTTCAGGCTCACTGGGATCCTCAGAAAAGGTATCAAAGTTGATGAAATAGCCAGAGGCAGTTCTGTCAATTGTTGGTATTGCATCCGGATTACTTGAAATCGCTGGAGCTGCTTGGTCCCCTGACATATTAGTATAGTCAGATGCTACATTATTGGAGACGGGAGTTTCTTGACGAACTGTTATTTGGGTTTCAAGAGGCACAAGTTCCATGGCTTTGTTGCATAGTACTTCTTTTCTCACTGCAGATTCTTCAAAGGTGATGAGTCTTTCAGTTTGAGCCTCTTGGATTGTAGCAAGATTTGGTCTTCTGCTACATCTTTGGAGTCCACTGGGCCTACTACTTATTATCTGCCACATGATGTGGTTTTACCAGTTCAATTGATACGGACCGGTTCTCCTTTCTTCCAGCAAGGGGCTGCAGTAACACTGTTCTTGATCCGTGGACTGCTAGTACAGGTACTGGTTTTCTGTAAGAAGGCCCAAATTCCTTCTTATCCGCTATTTTCTCTCTGACTGGACCCCCAATCTTTGGAATCCAGACAGATCTTGCTGGGACAGGTGGTTTTTCTTCAGTGGTCGTTGGCTTCTGTAATGTGTTGCTTAGACTTCTTTGTGTTTCATTTAAGTCCTGCAAAACAGCCAAATGGTCTTTGATATCAAAGGGTTTTTGTTCTACCACTGAAGTGTGACGATCAAGATCCTGGACAAGCCTTCTAGTACCAAAAAGTATTTCATATGGAGTGATTCCACCCAGAGAATTTCTTGGCAAATTGTTAAAACAATGTTGGACACTTATTAGATGTTTGACCCACCCGTCACCCGAGCCTAATACACTAGCTGTTATAGATTGCTTTATGTCACGTTTTTTTCTTTCTACTACAGAATTTCCCTCAGGATGGAATGGACTTGAAAACCGCAATGCAACACCCAGACTGGCCATGGCCTCCTTGTAAGCTCGAGAGCTAAACGCAGGACCCTGGTTAGAGTGTAGCATGCCGATTGCGTATGTGCCGATAAAGACTTGCAAATCTTTTATAACAGTTCGGGCGTCAGCCGAGTGCTGAGGCCACATCCAAATGAATCTTGTCCTAATAGTTGTGGGACCGCTTTTGTCCATAGGGACGTCTGAGCATGGATAGTCTAATGCTATCTAACAATGGTGTCTGTACTGGGCTGGCTACACTGTAGTCAGGAAGCTGGTGGCGCTCTAAGCTGTGATCTCTGTAGCAGACATCGCAATTAATTCCGAATTCGTAAATGTGGGCGCTCATCCCTGGCCACCAGTACATCTCTTTTAATTCTAGTAGAGATTTTGCGATCCCTTGATGTATCAGACCCTCTCCCATATGTGCTTCATGAACCAAAGCACCTCTCCGATTCCTGTTTGGAATTACCTTATCTCCCACTCCAGGGATTCGATCAAAAGGAAAGGAGTTGGCATCAATTATGTATGTATATTCGAGTGGATAGTTTAGAGGTAACGCAGCTCTGCTGCCTTTGCTTGTGGCATTGACAGCTAGCATTGTTTCACCGTCTATTTCTGTTTTTGAACGAGTGATTGCAGCTGCGGAAGCCGTTTGCACAGCTGCCTTCGCGGCTTCATCAGCCAATGAATTCCCTGCAACGTGAACGCCATCACGCTGATGACTCAGTCTATGGATCACGTCAATCTTCTGTAGTTCTTTCTGTAATAGAACTACTTGTTCCCAAAGCAATTTATGCTTGATTGTGCCACCTTTTGCATCTTTGAAACCATTTTGAACCCAGTTCTGCAAGTATTCATTGTAAGACTGGAGGCAGTAATACGAATCGCACACTATGAGTGTGGGGAATTCGCGATCAGTATTTTACAGCGCCATCTTGAAAGCCTGTAGTTCAGCTCACTGAGCTGTACAGTCTCCTAGAGATTGAGTTTTTGTGACCATAGGTCTGAATTTACCATCGCGCCAGTGACCTTTAACAATCGCGCACGCAGCACTATAGGCTTGTTTACCCCCAATTGCGGGCTGTGCTGATCCGTCTATATAAATTATACATCCGTAATGTTCCAGAGGCAGAATCTCAGTGCGCAGAGGACATTCTTGTTCGTATTGTAGAAATTCTTGAGTTTTCAAGTAGGGGTCAAAAACGTATTCAACATTTATTTTTATTTATTTATTTATATTTAAGTTTATAGAGCGCACAGCTACCCGGAGGTTTCCCGGCGCTAAGAACAGGATGAGGGCAGAGCACCGGCAAGATTTTGACTATGAATGGGGAGGCCTATTGGTTAAACAACCAAGTTTTCACATCCCTGCGAAACTTGAGGTAGCTAGGTTCAGTACGCAGGGGGGGGGGGGGGGGGGGGGGGGGGGGAAGAGAGTTCCACAGCGATGGAGCCAGATAAGCAAATCAGCGACCGCCCATTCTGGCTTTTTTAATCCTGGGGATCTGAAACTTGTGCTGGTTGGATGAGCGAAGGGTGCGGGATGGGCAATATTGGTGGACTAATGTTCTGAGGTAAAGGGGGGCTCTGCCTGCGTTGATTTTGTGCATAAAGCAGAGGGCCTTGAATTTTGTGCAATTTTCAATGCGGAGCCAATGAAGGCTTTGTAGAGAGGTGGATGTAGAGGACTTCCTTGCAGGCCCCCAGAAAGAGAACGTTACCATAGTCCAGTCTGGATGTAATTAAAGCCTGGATTACAGTTTTTTTTGCGTCCTGAGGAAGCATCCAGATGATCTTTCTGAGCCATTTGAGAATGGTTGTACAAGTGGAAGAGACTCTGACCACGTGTTGCTTCATAGACAACTGGTCATCAAAAATGATGCCAAGGTTGCGAGCAGTTTTGGAGGGGACAGGGAGAGTGCCCATTTGTGGTGACCAGTGGTGGGGGCCCCATAAGGTGGTATTGTGACCAAACAGGAGAAGTTCCGTTTTCCCCCCGTTTAGTTTTAATTTATTTTCGTACACCCAGGTGGCAATGTTCTTAAGTCCTGAGCAAAGGGAAGAAGCAGTAGAATGATGGCCCGTGGAGAGGGAGTAGATGATCTGGGTGTCATCCGCGTAAGAATAGATGGTGAGCCCAGCTTGCTCCGCAATGGGGGCCAAAGGTCTAACATAAAAATTAAAAAGTAGGGCACTCAGGATGGAGCCCTGGGGGACGCCATAAACAGATTTATGGACTTTGGAAGCCGATGTAGAAGAGAAGACTTGGAAAGTTCGATTCGAGAGGAAGCTTGCAAGCCACTCAAGGGCTGAGCCAGTGATGCCAGAGGACTTTAGGGTGTTAAGAAGGATGGCGTGGGAAACCGTGTTGAATGCGGCACTTAGATCAAGCAAAATAAGTGCCACTGTTTCCCCTTTGTCGACCTGGCATCGAATGGTCTCAGAGACCCCCAAAAGAGTCGATTCTGTCGAAAAACCAGACCTGAAGCCAGACTGAGATTGGTGAAGAATGTTCCATGATTCAACGTGATTGGTGAGTTGAGTATTAATGTGTTTTTCCAGAATCTTGGAGCAGACCGGAAGGAGTGAGATGGGACGGAAATTGGATGGTTTTTTGGTGTCTGCATTTGCTTTTTTCAGTTGCAGTACTATCATGGCATGTTTCCATGCGCTGGGGACCTTGGCTTCCCTAAGAGAGGTGTTAAGCAGTTCTAGAATGAGGTTAAGGGAGGAGGTGTCAAGGGTTTGTCAAATTTGCGGGGGGATAGGATCCATCGGGGAGCCGGATTTAATGTTGCAATGATGTCCTGAAGTGTGGTGATATCTAGGGGGTCCCAAGTAGTTATCTGCTGTAAGGAAGTGTGAGGAGTTTGATCCGGTGGCTCGGATACGCAGGGGACAGGCAATGCAGGCCGTTCAGAGGGTGGGTGGGTGGGTGGGGGTAGGGTCTCCGAAGTCGGCATAGATATTATCAATTTTGGACATAAAGAATTCTGCCAAAGTATTGCATTGCATTGTGTCTAGACATGGGGCTTTAGGCTGGCAGGATCCACCAGAGAGCTCCTGTACAGCTTTAAAAAGTGCTTTGGGGCGGTTTTGTGCATTAAGTATAGTCACATTGACATATTCTGCTCTAGCTGTGTTGCAGAGTGCATGGTATTTGGCTAAGGCTGTTTTATACAGTTACTTGGTGCAGGTGTCATAGTGAGTGCGCCACTTCCGCTCAAGGTTTTTGCAGATGTTTTTTTCCCTTTTTAACAGGTCTGGAACCAAGGGGCGGGTGGGTGGTGCAGATTGTACTTCTTCTTCCGCTGAGGGAGGCACACATTGACGGCCGAGGTGAGCCAGCTGTGAATGGCCGCTTCCTCTTCAATGCTAGTTACGGAGGTGAGGGGCTTAGTGTTCTCAAGACAGGAGTTGAATTTATTGTAGTCCAGATTTTTCCAATTTCTGGTTAGTCTTGGTTCTGTAGGAATTACTGGAGTCCTGGGGGTCCGATCGATTATTATCGTAAACTCTACCAGGTAGTGGTCTGACCAGGGGATAGGTAGGGGAGGCCTGCTTGTTATAGTATCCAAATTAGAGAAGATGGGATCAAGTAGGTTCCCTGCCTTATGCGTTGGGCCCAAATTGTGTAGAGTGATATTCAATGCTGCTAGATCCAGCGTGAGATTGGTGCTAGTGGGGCAGGATGTGTCGTTAAAATGTATGTTTAGGTCACCGATGAGCAGGAAGTTGGTAGCGTTTAACAGCATGGGGGCTATGTGCTCCGGAAGGGCGGTAGCCCACGAGCTAGCTGGGCCAGGGGGCCGATAGATGAGGGTTCCCGAGAGAGTGTAATTAGGGGATAGCAGTAGTTTAAACAGGCCGGCTTCACTGTTGGGAATATCTATATCCTCCCATTTACAGGAGTATATTAGTTTAAAAATGATGGCTATCCCTCCTCCCTCTTTCCCCACCCTATTTTTTCCGATGTAGGTGTAGTTGTCGGGGAGGGCAGATGCTGTATCGGGGCCGGAGCTATCGTTTAACCATGTTTCCGTCAGGAATAGGGCTGCTGGTTGGGAGGAAGTAAGTAGGTCAAAGACATCTCTCTTGTGCTTCGGTAGTGACCTGCAGTTCAGACTGATAAATGTGAGTTTTTGAGAGAAATCACCGTGTGAGTGCCTTGATTGAGGCTGCAGAAAATCGGATGTTGCAGTATTAAGCGTAGAGGGGAGGGATGTGAGGGAGAGATTACAAACCGAGCATGTCAAGGGGGTTCGATGACAGCACAAGGGTAAGTTCTGCGCGCATTGAGGTGGCCTCAGATTAAAAAGGGTTTCTCTGGAATATGTGTTGGTTACTAGTTGACCTTTAGAGGCAGGGGGGCTAGCCCCTGGCCTCGTCAGGTCGCGGACGGGCGCCGACGGGCTGGACTTAGGTGCGACTTTGAGGCGCCATCGTCGCGCCCGCTGCGCGCGTCCGCTGCGCGTCGGCCAGCACATCGGTTTTGAAGGGAGGCGGAGGTGTGGCGACTAGACCGCTCTCCCCTTCCGCCGGAAGTGTGCAAAGTGATAGGAAGGAACTCCCTCCACGACCACGAGCTCGGCTCGGGGTGGAATGGGGAGTGGGAGGCAGATACAGTGAGCACAGGTAAGTGAAGTTTAAAAATAAAGTGAGGATTAAAACCAAAAGCGCAGTGCAAGCACCTGAAGTCGTGCCCCCTGCTCTTTCACAGCAGCAGCACCCGTAGACAGGAACAAGTAATACACTGAGTAAAAGTTTGACAGTGACACCACAGTGCGAGCACCTGACTCGTGCCCCCTGCAGTGAAGCTAGCAAGTTAAAAATGAACAGCGCAGTGTGAGCACCTAACTCGTGCCCCTGCAATGAAGCTAGCAAGTTAAAAATTAAGAGCGCAGTGCGAGCATCTAACTCGTGCCCCCTGCAATGAAGCTAACAAGTTAAAAATTAACAGCGCAGTGCGAGCACCTAACTCGTGCCCCCTGCAATGGCAAGCTAGCGCAATAATGGGTTTAGTCTCGTACCCTCAAACCGGTGGGTCTGCTACCTGGGCTCCTTCCTGTGTTATGAAGGGAGGCGGCGGTGTGGCGACTAGACCGCTCTCCCCTTCCGCCGGAAGTGTGCAAAGTGATAGGAAGGAACATCTGTTGCAGCAAGAGAATTAACCCATTGTATCCATCTTGGATGTAAAGCTTTTCCATTCGGGATGCTCGCTTTTGTCACTGCCTCTAAGGCAGGTACAGGCGTAACCACCTCTATGCGTTTTCCCTGCGCGAGGGCTCTCTCCTTTGCTACTGCAGTTTGAACCGCTGTCAGAATTTTCTCTGTAGAAGTGAATTTCATTTCAGCTTGTGTGTACAAGTGTGATTTGTAAGCTATTGGTACCTTTTCACCTTCATTAAATGTTAGGTATGTGAATCTGCATCTTCCTGGAATGATTTGGATTACAAGGTTGCGTACATTTAAGTGTGCCTGTAAATGTGTTGTTACTAACATTTCTGTTTGCACTGAACGCAGAATTTCTGTGTGTTTTTGAGTCTAATTTGTTGATTTGAAATCAGGTTTGATTAATTCACAGAGAGGTTTAACCCTTTCTGCATAATTTAGAATGTAAGTTCTTCCGAAATTCAGGAAACCTAGAATTGACTGTAAGTTTTTCAGCGTTTTTGGAGGTTGGAGCAGCACACACTTTTCTTAAATGTTTGCTGCCAGGCTTTTGCCTTCACTTGAAAGTTCGTATCCTAAAAATAGGACGTTGAAGTGAGCAATTCTTGATTTCTTAAAATTGAATTTGTATCCTTCAGAGGTGAAACCAAGTATTATGGTGTTCAACCTGTTCAAGTGCCTGTCCAAATCATCGTCTGTAAGATAGATGTCATCGACATACGATAATGCCTCATCATCATACGTTTGTAGTAACTCTGTTACTCTGGCTGAAAGTAACCCCGGATTATTCTTGAATCCCTGGGGGAGATGACAGAAGTTACGCTGTGTCCCCATAATTGAGAAAGAGGTCAAGCACCTGCTTTTAGGTGCGATATTTCGACAGAAGAAACCGTTTAAAATATCTAAAGTGGTTTTATATTTTTTCCGCACGATGTTATTCATCAGTGCTGCACTGTGTGCATTTTGTACTGCAAAAGTTTTGCAACAAGAGTTTAAATGTCTGTAGTCCAACACTAGACGATATGTGTTGTCTGGTTTGGAGACAGGAAACAAAGGATTGTTCATTGACGAGGTGCATGTTTCAATCCCCCCTTGGTATTCAAGTTGATCTAAGATCCCCCTGACCTGTTTTTTAGCTTCTTGCTTAACTGGATACTGCCTTTGAGCAGTAGGTTGATTTTTTAACTGGATCTTATGGTGAGGAGAGTCCTCATCCCCTCCCACAAGATTTTTATATAATGCTGGAGCCTGGGCGACGGCCCATTTTCTGGCATAGGTGTATTTTTTATGAATAGGAATATGATTGGAGAAGGCTGGCATAATGATCTCTTCACCATGTGGGCACTCCCTGACAAATTCAGGTGGCCAGTCTTTTTCAGCCAGAAGGATATCATAACCCTTTGATAGCTTCTCCCTAAAGAGTGCTTTTATTTTTCTACTCATGTCCCCCTCTATCCGGAGTGTTACTTCATATAACTTATGGGGTACACTAATCCTGGTATCGGCAGTTTCAACTTGAATGTATTCATTCAGGTCCACTGTCTCCAGATGCTCCTTCAGGATCCTGCGAGCTATGGTAACTTCTGCTGCGCTGTCCAGCATTGTCTGGGCCCACTCCCTGTTCTTGAGTTGTGTCCTCAAGATCCTCGGCATGTCTGATTTTAAGACTTGCGACCTTTTTGTTGGTGAATTGAGTTTTCTTATTTTTTGGAACGTGTTGATCGTCTTTGGACCTCATGCGTTCTTCCTTGTGTTCTGATAGTCTTCTTCTTTTGGATTTCTGCGAGGAAGTCTGAAAGGTACGAGAGGAACGTGTATCAGTATCTTGAAATCTATCAGGTTTTCTCAAATTATCCCTATTTCTGAGGTTATATCTCTTTTCAGAGTGCTCCTTTTGAGGAGACCTACCTCTGGATTGAGAATGCTTCGCTTTAGGAAGTGCCTGTCTAGTATTTTCCCACTTCTTTTTAGGAGTAGTGAGTGTGTTTTTGATAAAAACTTTTTCAGGATTTTCTGTCAGTTCAGGTTTTACTGGTTTCCCTCCCAAACTATCTCTACCTAGTTCTTCATAAGATTTTTCTATTATTCTGGCCAGGTCATATGGTTGCTCAGTTACATCAAGTTCTTTTAGTTTTTGGCAGATTGCCACTGATGCTGCTTCACCTTTAATATTAGCTAATATTATAGCTGAGACCTGTTTGAAATCCTTCAGTAACTTCATACCGAGATTTAAAGCAGGCTCTGCCCCGTATTCATTTTGAATCTGTTTCAGGACATCGGGTATCACCGCCATAGACGGTACACCATGTCTTTTTGTGTAGATTGCAGCAAAGACTGTACCCCAAGTGTCACAGTCCTCCAGGTGTGGTGCGACCCCCATTGGTAAACAGATTGTTAGAATCCTGTGTTTCTCATGAGGTGTACTATCGGGAAACACTGCCTCGATCTGAGTAATTTTTTGAGCTAACCAGAATGGAATTTGTTCCATTTTTGTGGGTAATTTACTGATGACCGATTGTATAGTCTGTGGTGTAATTTTGTTTGTGTTCCCCTGATGTGAGGTTTGCTGTGGAATTCTTGTAGCATGTTAGACTGTTAGAGTCCGCATGACATATTGTACCATTTGTCTATGTATTTTAAATAATTGTTTTAGCTGAGCTAACAGTTCTGGACCTGTCATGTTGCTGCAGGTCTACCTAGTGGACTGAGCCTGGTGATGTGATTTTGGTGTTGTAGGGTGCCTTTAAACCAGAGCTGATGCTCTTGGTAAGTTAGTGGAATTTCAATGTCCTCGAAAGGAGTGTATTCCGCTGGAAGTTCCTCTATCTTGTAGAAGTGGAACACATGTGTTGTTGGATTTGCTTCTGGGAAGATAATCAATGAATAGAATACCTCTGTCTGACGATATTCATGTGCCTCTATGACAAATATAACCCCTCCACCTCTTGGTGATAGGCCATTTTCTATAAGCTTTAAAGCTATTGTTTTCCTTAAGTTTTCCGGGATGAGTATAGCATCCGAGTCATTCTGTTGGAGACCTGTAACGTCTAAACCCGGTCGGGCATTATTGTCTGCGGGTCCACCGTTCTCGTCGTCGGTATCCGACATTTTGTTGAAAGTCTTGCAGAGCAAGTTTCAAGGAAACAAAGATAAGGTGCACAATATTTTGGAACACTGTAACCTTCAACGTTGAACAAAAACCAAAAACTAATACATACTATTTTCGTCCTACTCAGTTATGGAGGATATTTTATCCTTTAACCCACTCCAGACGTCTATTGGAGTATTTTACGGGAAAAAGGGGTCTCTGTGAAAAGCACAACTGAGTTACTCTAGTATCTAGCGTTAAATTAGTGCCTTACTAAATGTTGGGCGCCATGTAGTGTAGTTCCTATATTCCCAATAGTCTCTGTGCATTTGAATAATATATCCTATAGATGTGACGTAGGACTTATGTCTACTAGGTCTCTATCGAATATATTAGACTTAATTGTGAGTGCCAGCTAGCTCAGAGGTCACTAGAAACTTTCTGAATAAACAAGAAGGGATTCGTTTCTGACAACCGCATAAACATGACAACTTTGTTTCCGCAAGATAAAACTGATCTTCAGAGTCGTGGAAACAATAGATAGATATTTTACTTAGTCAATCGTGCATGCTTCGTTTCACCAGAGGTGCAGAGAAATAGAGAGACGGCGTTTTCAGTAAAAGTATTTATTGAACAGTCTTCTTTCTCATGCAGAAGAAATTAACTGCTACAATCGTAATACTGGCTGCAAAGTATAATGCGTACAGCAAGAAGAGTATTATACAATAATACTGTAAAAGCATGGTATGGTTTCTAAGCCATAAAATACATACATAAATAACAAAGACTAAAAGTACTCAACTGGTGTTTCTAAAATATGCCTACCCCAGTGTACCTAACCTAAGTCTAGTACGAGGGAAGAAGTAAGTATGGTGTAGCAAAAGGTTAGTTTCTTTTTGCCAAGAATCTATCCAAGATTTCTCTTAGGGTCTAATCAGCTCCGTACCTTGGTTTAGAATGAAGTAGGTCAGTCTCAGGGCTCAATTTCCCAACAACCCGCAAGGGGAGCTTGGAAACACTGGAGCTGGATTTCTCAGCAAGAGAAAAGGCAGCATCTCTCTCAGTGCATCTGCTGGAGGGTCGGCTTCCTTCGGCACTTGCTGCAGCAGAATGCATTGGGCAAGTAGATAGTCGAACTGCTCCAAACCATCGTGTGTTTGCTTGGGCAAGTGTGGGCATATTTATACCTTGAAGGTGCCGAGTTTGACGTAAAGTTGGACATAATAACGTCATCAGAGAGTCTAAGTTCTTTGAACACTCATGAGTTCTTGGACAAATCAATATTCAAGCAATGGGAAGCCCCTAACTGCTGAAGCTGAGTTTTCCAAGAAATCGTTGTGGATTTTCGGAACTAGTGGAAGTACCCATGCAGTATTTGGACTGCATGAGCTATGTCTAAATATGGTTATGATTTCTATGCCTATATAAGGATATGGTGATTTATACCTATATAAGGGCATGAATCGGGAAAATTACACTAGGGTCCTAAAATGCTATGCAACAGCACCAGTCCTGGGAACACCTTTAATCCCACAGATTTTACATGACCCATCAGTTAATAAGGTAGTTCATGATAAAGAAAAGGAAGCTTTGAATAAAAATAGAGAGTAATTAATACAGAAAATAAGCCAACTAAATTTAAACCCTGAAGCACTGACCATACCCATAACTATAGGTTCCGTTGTTCCATTGTATGGAGACAAGGTCAATTGTCCTAAACCACAAGCTGTGACAACTCCTTTGGTAGTGTAGTTCCTATAGTCCCAATAGGCGCTGTGCATTGGAATAATATATCCTATAGATTTGACGTAGGACTGAGGTCTACTAGGTCTCTATCGAATATACTAGACTTAATTGTGAGTGCCAGCTAGCTCAGAGATCACTAGAAACTTTCTCGAATACACAAGAAGAGATTCGTTTCTGATAACCGCATAAACATGACAACTTTGTTTCCCAAGAATAAGAAATGTATCTCTAGAGTCGCGGAAACAATAGATAGTTATTTCACTCAGTCAATCGTGCATGCTTCGTTTCACCAGAGGTGCAGAGAAATAGAGAGACGGGCGTTTTCAATAATAAGTATTTATTGAACAGTCTTATGTCTCATGCAAGAGAAATGACCTGCTACAATCGTAATACTGGTTGCAAAGTACAATGCGTACAGTACGAAGAGTATTATAGAATACTACTGTAAAAGCATGATATGGTTTCGAAGCCATAAAATACATAGAATACATACATGAATAAAAAAATACTAAAAGTACTTAACTGGTGCTTCTAAAATACATCTACCCCGGTCTACCTAACCTAGGTCTAGTACAAGGGAAGAAGTAAGTGAGGTGTAGCTTAGTTTCAGTATTCTTTTGCCAAGAATCGAATCCAAGAATTCTCTAAGGGTCTAATCAGCTCTGTACCTTGGTTTTAGAATGAAGGAGGTCTGGTATCTCTCTCTCTGGACTCGAATTCCCAACAACCCACAAGGGTAGCTTGGAAACACTGGAGCTGGATTTCTCGGCAAGATAAAAGACAGCGTCTCTCTCAGTGCATCTGCTGGAGGGTCGGCTTCCTTCGGCACTTGCTGTAGCAGGGCGTCGGGCAGGTAGATAGTTGAACTGCTCCAAACCACCATGTGTTTGCTTGGGCTAATGTGGGCATATTTATACCTTGAAGGTGCCTAGTTTGACGTAAGGTTGGACATAATAACGTCATCAAAGACTCAGTTCTTTGAAAACTCCATGAGTTCTTGGATAAATCAATATTCAAGCAAGGGGAAGTCCCTGACTGCTGAAGGCGGGTTTTTCCAATAAATCGTTGTGGATTTTTGGAACTAGTGGAAGTAGCCATGCCGTATTTGGACTGCATAGGCTAAGTCTAAATATGGTTATGATTTCTATGCCTATATAAGGATAGGGTGATTTATACCTATATATGGGCATGAATCGGGAAAATTACACTAGGATCCTAAATTCATATACAACACCCACTCCACTTTTTTATGTTTAACATTACTAATTTATAAGCACTAAAACATATCTAAAGCATGTGTTTACAATCCCACCCAAAATACACAAACCACATTTGATAGGGTTGCACATAAAAAATGAAGATTTGTATAGTACGCATTTAAAAACAATAGGCGTCATATAAAATATGAAATATGATGTTGGCAAAGCTAACTGAACGAATCATGTAATGACATTTATGAAATGGCTCTAAGTTACAGAATAAAAGGTTGAGCCCAGTCGGTGTTTTTACGCTGACCGCAGGCCGACCGCAGGCCAGAGCAGAGCCACAGCAGTGCGAGCGAACGAGAGGACGCCGCGAGAACGCCGGCGGCACCCGCTGATTTTTCTGAACAGACCTCCGCGACCCCCCCACTGATTTCCGAAGACGAGCCCTCGCAGAGCCGTGAGTGCCAGGGGGTGCCAGGTGCGGTTAATCGTCGGCCCCCCACAGAGCACAGGGCTCCGGTGCTCTGTCTCACCACTACATTGTCAGCTTCAACTTGGAGTCCTCAGGGGGCTGCACAGGAGATCCCTTCCACTCTTACGGTTAGATCTTTCTATTGACTGAGGACCTGCGGAGGACTTGCGGGTTTTGCGTTGTGCCGTGCTTTGCCGTGCTTGGACCCCGGCGGGGCCGAGCTGTGTGGAGTTAAGTGGAGGTTGAAGTGCACGGCAGCAGCTACATTTTCAGCTGTTATCGCTGCCGCCACAGGGGTGCAGCAGCAATTTGCCTCCTCAAAAAGTCCCGCGGCGAAGGCACACAAGCGTAGCAGTGGCCAGCTGGATCGTGGCCAACGGGCACTTACCGCTTGGCTGCACCTGCCCCGTCGTAATTGGTGGGGGTGTGGTGGGGGTGTGTGGAGCAGCGTGGAGTGGCATCTCGGCCAGTGGGTGGCGGATCTTGGACATTGCCCCAGCGCTATCCATGCCCGCCTGCGCCTGTACCGGAATCCCCTCAGTGACTCACTCGTGAACACAGACTTTTAACTATCGCTTTAGGCACGTAAGACACAGGGGTACTCGAGGCCAATCAGTGTAACTGGTGCAACTTGGTGAGGTGTGAGAACATACAGTGGTCTGAGTGCAGGGGATCCTGGGCTAAGTTCTAACATAGCACAACGACAAGATTCCCAATACGTGTCATTACGATTTACACACCAACAAATACCATTACAGACGAGGACAACATTATTCAGAATAACGAGGTCGGGTAGGATAAGAAAGAACCCACCGCAACCCACGAAACGGAAAATCAAAACCAAAATGGATAACAAAGAGACAGCTTCTCCCCGGAGTAATGGAACTAAATCACCAAGAGACCACGAAACCCCATTAATACCACCAATCTATTCAATTTTCGGCTCAATTAACCCAACTGGTAAATTGACATTTTTAAATGACCCAGTTGCAGCCATTTACTCAATGCCCACAAAGATTTATGGACTTAAAAAACCACTGACGCCGTATAAAGTAACCAATCAGTTGGATGATAAGACAATCAATTTGACATCTATAATACCGGCGCAACCCGTGAATGGTACACTACACACCATTGGAACAGAAGGGCCAAACATGAGTATGCCAATGCTGCAAGAGGCTGAGAAGTCGCCTAGTCGGGGGAACAACAAGCACACAATCCAAGCACAAGCGCAAGTACACGCAAAACCAGATGACAACGGCCAGGAGCAAGAATAAGCGCAGTGCAAAAGCCCATATAGTTTCTTGGACAGTACAGCGGATAATATTTTGGAGAACCCCATTACTAACCTAAGTCAAACTAGAGTAACATTAGCATCCACACTGCCATCACTATTAATTAGTGACACCAACATGGAGCAACCAGGGGCATTATATCATTTTCATACTTCTAATATCCAGGTTTCAGGATTTAAGTAAGGATGTTAGCCAGGTAGAAAGGTTAAAAGCAAATTGGACGTCGTCTGTAAAGAAAAAGCGGATGTATGTCACTGCAACGCATGCTTTTACAACGCATCCCATTAGGACGCAGGTTTTACAACGCAAGTCGTTACAACGACTTGCGTTGGGGGGCGCTGGATAGTGAATAGTTTAATTTACTATTCCAACTCCAGTCCCTGTGGATAGTAGGGCAGGTGTTGGATAGTAATTAAACTATTCCCTATCCCAGAGCGCCCCCAGCGCAATTCGTTGTAATAACTTGCGTTGTAAAAGTTGCGACGTAATGTAGTGCGTTGTAAAAGTTGCGTTGTAAAGGATGTTTCCCAGAAAAACATAATAACCAATCTACACCAAGACAAGAGTCAAGACTACACCGTGAAAAGGAAGAATCCAGTAATATGGATGAATTCTGTGACTCATGGATGGAGTCTCAAACAATCTTGAATAATAAAGAGATTTTATAAGCATTGAGTACAACATCCAAATCCAATATACAAATCAAGAAAAAAGGAGAAACAAATTTCCAGCAAACCAAATCATTCAATAAGATTACAATACTAGCTAATGACGCACTGGGAAAAAATCCAGCAGGGGGCCTTCAAAGCAAACGATTGACGTCAGAATCAAAAGTTAGACAGGACACAATAATTGAGATATCAAGTTTGTCGGAACAGGCAGACCAAGTACCTACAGAAGCACTTAACAAAACCTGGAGCAAAAGGCCCATATGGATAGGGATAATGCGGTCGAAAACAAAAAAAGCACAGCGAACCCGCTTAATCGTAACACCAACTGGGGCCACCAGGCAGATAACAGCTTTTTTCAATCTCCATCAGATGGAAAACCAGATTCAAATTACAATCTGGAATCTCTAATAAATGTACATGGTGTTCTAGTGAAAACACTAGAAACATCAATCCAAACTTTGACTATGCAGTCAGACATACTTGACATTCAAATAAATGTAATGAGCTTAATCGCTGAACACATCTCAGATATAAATAATAAATTGATACCATGACGTGTATACTCGCAAACCCCCAGGATCAAAATGCAAAGCAGGCCCAATCTTCCATCTGCCCTTGTAGCCCTATACTCGAAAAATTAAGGGAACTACCAACTATACTAAAAAGCATCCTTCACAAATGTAAACGTGTGAACTGCAAATTTGAAAATAAAGTACCACACGGTAAACACTGCACATTGGAAGAGAAAAACATCAATAACATTGCCTCGCAAAAAGATACAAATAATGATGAAAAAGAAAAAGTGAAAAAGATGACCGGAAAAACCCTTCAAAAAATTGCTCAAAGAAAAAAAGAATTGAGCATTCCACAACGAATAGAAAAAAAATGAGAATCAGGAGAATTAACTGAGGAAGTAATAACAACAGCCAACCAATCGGTAGAATTGACTAAAAACAGCCACGTTCTGACCATTGAAGCTAATCCACAAACATATAAGCAGACAAGCACAATAAGTAATCAACACCCAGCCTTAACAAAAAGACAAAAAAACGAGCCAGAAAAGCTAGAAATCGACTACACACCAGCAAAACATCTAATAAGCATGTCCCAGATACTTACCCAATTTTCAATCTCTCCAATGGCACACGGAAACATCTTAAACAACCAGGGGAAGGGGTAGAAAATCAGTCCACTCCTACGGAAGCGTCACACCGATCGAAAATAGCCGTGCCAAGAGAAAATAGTCCAGTTGTGGCACCCCGAAGCACCGAGGATAGTAACCATGATCAATCTACAATACATAAACTAAAGGGGAGCAGTATAAACTGGAGCATCGAGAGTAGTGACCCAGAATCACCCATAGTAAACAGGCCAAAGGGGAGCATAACGGGATAATTAAAGGGCATTGGAAATAAAACAAAACAATCCACCAAGTCAATACAGTTCCAACATGGACAAATTCGGATTGCACAAGACAATGACGATCCCACAGATAGAAATACTAATAAAGACCTAAAACTAGGGGTCTGTAGACAGGGATCCTTAAGGGAAATGATAAATAAAATCAATAACCCAAAAAGAATAGCAAGTCCTGCTCAGCAACAGACCATCAGCCCTGAAGAAAATGACCCTTCACAGATAAATCCAAGACCTAATTCCAGCAAAGCCGATACCAAACAAGCTAGGCAAGTAATTGTGAAGGTAGACAAGAGCACGCGAGATTTGCTATTGGTCAATATAAATACGGAGTGTGATGATGTACATACCAACAAAAAAACTGAAAAGGAAAAAACTCCAAGGCCAGGTCATTTGATAACCTCATATGACCAAGACCGAAACAGTAGCACTAGAAGTACAAAGAGAGGCAATCAGAAAGTTATTAGGAAAGTAAATGAGCCTACAGAAAACACCAGGGAGGACCATAATATGAATAACGCAAAAAGTGAGCGTAACAATAAAAATGGCATGGACCACGAAGAATTAAGGAGTAATCAGACAACCGAGCAGACATCATCTCCTCGCATGCAAAAAAAAGAGAACACATTCAACATAACAAGAAGGATTCTATTCACCCCAAATTATCAGTAACAAGGTCCACAAGACTATTTGAATAGAGGAAACATCCCACGATTAATGGCAGAAATTTCAACACTACAACATTTAACGTCCGCCGACCTAATAGCAATAGAATTTGTTAACCCTGGAAATAACATAGGAAATGAAGGCACCCTAGCAACTTGGAGGAATGAAGAAATAGTCAAAGCCATTCTACAAGAAACCATCAAATTTGAGGAGTGGGGAATCTCACTCACTAAAGAGGTAATACCACATTATCCATCCCCATTCCTAAAGTTAGGTGTCTCGCAAGAGAAAATCTTAACAAAAAAATGCACCGTTCACTCAGTGTTGCGAGGTGCCAAAGGGGCAGAGGGCACAAAAACAGAGCATTAGTACAGAATAAACACTGGATTAGGAATCAGGAGGGAGGAATGAAATTATAGCATAGTTGGCAAAACAGACCATACATCCATAAAAATTCTATCCTGGAACATCGCTGGAGCAAAAGGTATCCTACAAGATAAAGGAAAGACAGAGTCCTGGGATAGACAGGAAATAATTGTACTCCAAGAAACGTAGCTAACAACCCCAGTTGAAGTTCCAGGTAGGATAGGCTATCATGTAAATGCAACACGAACTCAGCAATATGGATGAGCTAAGGGGGGCCTTGCTGTTTACATCTCTACAGCACTGCAAATCAAGTCTTCACAGTTGACATCAACAACTCCAGCCATGCAAATAATAAAAATAGAAATGGGCCCATCTTCAGGGGTATGCACCATCATACTTATTAACATCTACGCACACCCAATATCTAAGACAAAAAAAGAGCTCTTCAAAAAAGTCACTGACGTTATCGTAGAATTTCGATAAGAACAGCCAACTTGGGAAATAATCCTCACAGGAGATTTCAATGCAAATCTATCACACCCCCAAGAAGAGGAAGAAAACAGCATCACAGCAAATGAAATCTGGGCGGTAGAAAAGCAGTTATTTCCGGTAGTACCTCGCAATGACAAAGTAGGCCGGCAACTTATACGGGACCTTGAACAGCTAGGTATGCGTGCACTAAACGGGAGAATAAAACAGGATAAACCCGCTAACTGCACGTATAATGGTCCAGGTTCAAGTTCTATACTGAACTATACAATAGTCACTCTCCCCATCCTAGGGCTAACCCAGTGAAGGGTTAAAGCAAGGATGTGTCCTGGCCCCGCACCTGTTCAATCTATTCATGGCCGATTTGACATCAAGGCTAGACGGGGTCAACGCACACCCGCCACGGCTAGGTACATTGCCTTTAACACACCTATCCTATGCAGATGATGTTGTTCTTCTCAGTCAGACAAGAATAGGATTGCAACGTCTAATCCATGAGCTAGCTGATTTTTTCAAAGTGAACCTGATGGAAATAAATAGTAAAAAACAAAGGTCATGATCAGGACATACTGTCGCCCCAAACAGCAGAAATTCACAATCAACGACATAAATCTGGAAGTTGTCGATAGCTACAAATATTTGGGAATACATCTGGATCGAAGGCTTACATTCACCACGCATTTTGAAACAACTGAAAGGAAGGGAACTGCATTACTGCATGCATTCTGCAGTATATCTAAACAGCTAAAAGGCCCCTTCTTTACCCCTTTATTGGCAGTCATCAAAGCTAAATTACTCCCTACGATAACCTATGGAAGTGTGATTCACCATGGAAGAAGTGCACCAATACTAGACAAAATTCAAACGCGAGTGTATAAGCGAGTATTTTGTTTATCGTGTGACGCCTCACCAGCACAGGTACGTCTCGAGTTTGGATTACAGCACCAAACACTCCACAAAAGGTACGAGTCAATCAAATTTTGGTACAATATCTGGCTCAATCGTGACTTAGAAATTAACTCGGCACTTTGGGCAGCCTTGCAAAACAATCCTAAATCACACTATGTGAAGTACCTAAATGCCTCTCTGAAAATCACTGAGATGACAGACGTGTGGCAAAAGAAACTGCCAATATTGTTATTCAAGCAGATTGTGAAAAAAGCAGCCAACTTGCACTCGTTGACTGAAGATAAAACAACCTTAAGACAACGTGCACATGCATGGATGGTTTCACAATCGTACACAAGGCTGGAGCCAGCAGCTTACCTAGGCCTTGCTTTTCCACCCCATCTAAAATCAAAGAACTTGAAGCTACGCATGGGGAAATTACCCACAAACGCCGACCAACCTGATTGGAGGAGCCCGGGCCCTAAGGATTGTAACCTATGTGGAGCAGTAGTTCAAGATTTCATGCACCTGATATGTATCTGCCCGGTCTTAGAGTGCGATCGGCGGAGTTTACTCAGGAGGCGTTTAATAAAAAAGGCATTTGCACCTGCCGCTCAGCAATACTTAAAGCTTTGGACTCAGTTGATCCACAATTCATTTGTCAAATAATCAAATTTGTAACCAATTTTGAGAATTTATTGAAAGGATAATATAGGTTACAGTTATAATTCAACAATTTACTCTTGGTTCTGATCCACAATTCACTTGTTAAATAATTACATTTGTAATCAGTTCAGTTCAGTTCAAAAGCTTTTATTCGATTTGTACATACAAATCATACAAGCAAAAACACAATTGAAATATTAAAAATCACAAAATAATCTTTCCTAAAAAAGGGAAAAAGCTAAAGTGCAGCAAGTGGAAGGTATTCATGCCTCTATAGGTCAAACATATTCTTATAAAATACACGACGTTCATACATGGACTAACTGGGAATCAATAGAAATTACTTACTAGGCCTTTACTGGGGACTGTATATTAAAATTATTAAATAATCATTCAATACTGTGGGGCACTGCATAAATACCTTAATACAGACATTGATATAAAATTCAAAGAAAGTTAAACATATGTATACAGACAGGGATAATAACATTAATTTCATCATGAATAAACCCTGGCAGCTGTATAGCACAAGTACAGACAGGTCAGTAAACAACATTAAAGTACAATACTTTTCCTGGCAGCTGTACATTTTAAAATAAAAGTAGCCAAGAAGAAACAAATCTCCTCGTTCACTAGTAAGGATAAAAATATCAGTGCTGTTTGTGTGGTACAGATGTTATATTTGATAAAAATTGGTTTAAGGTATTTAAGCCTAAAATACTGGTAAAATTTACAAAAAAGTAAAAAATGGCAACTACTCTGACGAGAAGTACCGTCACACGGACAAGGTGTGTTTGAACTAGTCTTTGTGTTTGGAAAAGCAACCAAGTGGTGTACAATACCCAATCTGACCCGTGTTAAAACATACTGGTGGGAAGGGCGGGTCACAAATACAAGATAGGATTGCAGTCCAGAAGCTAAATTTAGATCTTTGTAAAATTTCAAAGTAGCAAGATTTCCAACAGCTTTATCTCGCTCAGCCTTACGAAAATTAAGGAACGTTATCTTAATTTCTTTCTTTGAAATGGATACAACCTTTTCCGGCTCACGAAACACATTAATGTTAAACAAAAGTAGATACCAATGATGGATGTATCTTAACCATAATACCCGTGAGGAATGATCCAGACCTATACAGTCAAGGATAATATCCTGAGTGAATCGGGTCTCCGGCTTAGCCCAAATAGATCGCCACAATAAGAGTGGCCGAACTGCTGCTAAGTCAGAGATGTACTCGATCCCAACTTCGTCATGGATCAACTGTATGGAGGCAGAAGGGGGAACACATAATAGCCTCCTTAAGAACTTATTTTCCTCCTTCTGCAAAAGAATACCCTCACAGTGACCCCACACCCCTGCCCCATACAGAGCAGAGGAAACACAGCATACATTATATATGTTCGTCATATCATAGAAACTTCGTGAGCCAAGTTTAGAGGCAAAACGAAAAATGCTACTAGTGGACCGTAACATTTTTATTTTTACGGCATCAAATTCCGCATGCCAGGACCCACTGTTACTATATGTTATTCCCAAATAACAAAAGGATTTAACAGAGGTCAGCTTTTCCTTATCTAGGAAGAAAGTATGTTTTACCTGCTTGGCTGCCTGACCACATGACATTACGTATGTCTTAGTTTTATTCACACGAAGCTGCCTAGCTTGTATAAACTGCGTGAAATTATCAATAAGGCGCTGTAGGCCCAACTGTGTTCGAGATAAAAGAACAGCGTCATCCGCATAAAGTAACAGCGGAACAGGTTTACCACCAATCAGGGGGGCATCTGCTAAAATGTTGGTCAAGGATCGGTCTACACCGTTAATAAAAAGGGAAAATAAAAGCGGGGCTAAAACACAACCCTGACGAATGCCCCGAGACACTTTAAAAAACGGGGTACATTCGCCAAGGGTACCATAGCGGACTTTACATGAAAGTTTTTCGTATAGTCTGGCTAAAAAATACACTATTTCCCTTGGTGCCCCTGCTTCAAGCAGAACCTCCCAAAGAATACTATGGTTAACCAAATCAAAAGCGCTGCTCAAATCAGCAAAACATAAAAAGAGGTTGCCACTTTTGGCCACAGTATATTTACTGATTAAAAGGTCCAGATTTACGCATTGGTCCAGTGTACCCAGACCTTTGCGGAAACCGTATTGGACTTTAGTTAAGATGTTAAAATCAGTTGCCCAGTCTTCTAGCCTCTTCAGTAAAATCCTGCTCATCACCTTTACAGAGGCATCCAGTAATGAAATTGGGCGATAATTAGAGGCCTCTGACTTATCGCCCTTCTTATGTAAAGGGATGATGATCGATTGACCCCAGGTAGAAGGGAATTCATTTTCAGCCGCACAATTAAAAATCCTTGTCAAAATGGGAGCCCATAACGCTGTTTCATCTTTATATAAATCCAGCGGAACCCCATCGGGGCCAGGTGCCTTGCCTCCTTTACTTAAAGAAATTGCTTCCCGACATTCTTCCAATGTTATAGCCAACGAAAGGGGCAACCATGGGTTTAAATCTGGTGGTGGTAACTCAGAAGTTGGCCCTTCAGGGTTAAATATTTTGGAAAAATGATTAACCCAGTCGCTACATGCCACATATGAGGTCAGTTCTGGGACATTTTCTCTACTGAGAAACGAACTATTAATCGTTTCCCAATAGAGTTTACTGTTTTTAGTCTCAGCAGCCTCCCTCAGCTTGTCCCACGCCTCAGACTGTAATACCCTTTTCCTTTTATTGATGGCTAATTTATAACTAGCCCTGAGGTGTTGTATCACAGTCTTAACACGTGGTTTGGTGCCTAGCGCATTCTTTAGGTTACGGAGGGCGACGATACATGTCTTATCAAACCACCCCTGCTTTTGACCACTGTTAGCTGACGGGGTCTTAGTGAAGATACCCTCTATAATGATGTTCAAAGATACAAAACATTCTATTAAACAGCCAGAATCACTGTCATCATCCAAACAATAACTAATTTGATTCTTGCATTGGGTGACAACCTCCTTCTGCTTAACTTTGGAATTTACACCGGTCCATTTAACCCTAAGGCCCTTTGGTCTAGTAGGCACTATATCAGTTGTACATTTACCACCTGAAACTGTTGAGGTGCCATGCCCCAAGAGGGTAACACGTAGGCTATTATGGTCACTGAGACTTTCTTCATTCACATATAAATCAGTGTAGTCTCCACTGCTAGACAACAAGATATGATCAATAAATGAACATGCATCTCTACCCGTAAATGTAGGGCATGTTATTGCCCGGTTGTTAACATTGCAGTTTAACAGGGTCATATCTAGCATAGCTAGCATATTATTTAGGGTGGAACCATAGCTGCAGTGTTGGAAATGAGGGGAATCCTCCTTCCCCCCCTGATCTCTCCAATGGCTATTTAATACTACATCAAAGCCACAGATATTCCCGTTAGATAGATGGCAAGGCTGCAAATTAAAATCCCCAGCCCATACCACCTCAGCCTTTCTTTTCGAGATATCTAAAGCTTTAATGATTTCCTTTTCTAAAGGCAGTAAAATATCCCCCCTGGTGGCGTCAAAAATGTTGTTATAGAAATTAACAATAACTAAGTCAATGTTCTTTCTGCATTCCACCCTTCTAACTTGGCTGTGTGTCCCCACAGTTGTACTATATTTGACCGTACAATCACACAGCTTAGTTGACACTAACAATAAAAGACCTCCCTTAGCCCTGCCCGAGCTAGATTTGGTTGCTCTGAGACAAAAAGATGCATACCCTTCAATATTAATAGGGTCTGGACACCAAGTTTCCTGTAATAAAATTAAATCAAAACCCTCGCCCAAAAAGCTGGTCCAAAAGGGTGTACCCAATTTACTAGTAAGACCAGCAATATTCCAGGAAATAAGAGAGATTCCTGCGGGTTTCCCAGCATTACCAGTAACAGGTAACTCCTGCTGGTTTACTGGTGATAATAAAGCAGGACCCTCTTCCTGAAAGATGGTAACCGGACTTAATCTGGGGCTAGCAGTAGTTATACCTATATCCAGGCTACCCTGATTGCCTATGTGCTGGGAAGGTCTTAATGATGACAATTCAATAGGTTCGTGGGGTACGACTAGGGCTTGGCAGAGGAAGAAGAAGAATACTCCATCTCAGAATTAGGGTTGTTTAGATCCAATACTTCTAGTGAGCTGAGTCAGTCTACCTCATCTAGCACGGCATATCTATTTGGGTGGGCGAATTGTGAGGACATGGGGTCTTGAGAGTGGGGCGGGTCCTGCCACGTTTGTTGCCAAAAATATTTATCCAATTGAGGTGGCTGAAAAGATTGCGGCCATTGATAAACTGACTGAGGTAAAGGTGGCGGAAAATGAAAAGGGTGTTGCCAGTGGGCTTTTGCTTGATGCATAGGAAAGAGTGGGGCAATTGGGGGCTGCTGCTGTAAATTAACATGATGTGGAAAAAAAGGGGGCGGATAAGGTGGTTGCAACCAAGATTTAGCAGGTTGCTGTGGAAAATATCCAGGTCCACTGTTGCTTTGAAAATTGGGACAGGGAGTGTTAGGTCGTACGGGCTTTGATAGAAAATAAGACAGGGGAAGTGGATTAATTTGGGTCGCAGGACCACTATTGGGTGCATTACACACGTAGCTTGCTGCCCCTACATCCCTAAAATTAACAGTTATTACATCCCCTACTATTGATTTCTTGCTTCTGCCCACCCAATCCCCTCTACGCACGGTAAGAATTTCGCCGTTCACGTTATTAGGTAGGGGTTTATGTAAATGGAGCCATTGAGCACATTTGTTTCTAAGCTCGATAAACGATTCTTTTACTCCCTCCTTCAATGGGGGAACCGCCGTCAACACGACTACAAAAGGGGAAACCTCTGGTGGTAGGTTTATGGACCTAAAACGTGTCTGCTTTGGTTTGGGCCCTTCAGGTTTGTTTATAATGGGAGGTGCAGAAGTTGAGTTAGGTTTCCCTGCTACTTCTTTAGCTTGGATAGTGGGGGTAGCAGTATTATCAACAACAGAATGTTGGGTCGCCTGGACAGGAGTATTCCCCTTTGTATTCTGAGCAGATATTGATTGAGCGGGAATATTCCCTGTTTGCGGCTTAGGGAGTATAACTGGGTTCCCATGGACTGCAGTACCTTGAGCCTTATTTAATACACCATTGGGGGCCTGAGTGCTCATTGGACATTCAGGAGTTGATTCTATGGTCCCTTGTGACTGGACAGACACTTGTACCTGCTTTTTTTGTGGCCATTTGGAGTGTATTAGAGAAGTAAGCCTATCCACTTTAGAAATTAAAGGCTTAATTTGTGCTGCTAAAGTGGCTTCTAGGTCTAGTTTTAAGTCTATTACCATGTTTTGCACCCAGCACGGGATACCCGATGTCAATTGTGGGGTAGGGGAGATCAAATTATGATTCCTAACTGGGGCTTTTGCTTTACTTTTGCCCTTCAATATGGCCTTAGGAGCCCTCCCCCGTAAAGCAGTAGGTACAGAAACTGTTTCCGCATCCTTATGCCCACTCAGACTCGGCTCCACTTTGTCAGGTGACTGACAGATTTCGAGATCTGGTGTAACCTCCAGATCTTCAAAAGACGGGTCCGAGTCTGATGGGACAACCGATAGATCTACAGTATTCGGTACAGTTGAAACATGATTAGTGGGCAAAGTTATAGGTAATGAACAATTATTCACATTCTGCAGAACAGGAGATTTGGCCTTTGCCAAAGGGCCCAGGGATGAACGCCTAGCGTTAGCGAGGTCCATAGAGACTCTTTTTTCCAATATAACAATACTTTGGTCGATAGTCTCATGTACGCGTGAAATAAAGAGATCAATAGGACCAGTCACCTGAGCTACCGCCGTAGCTTTCTTCGCGCAACTTCGGGTTCTGTTGCGTATGGTCGTCATCTTGGGTATTGGTTACAGGGGTGAAGACACAAGAGTTCTGGGCCAGGGCCGTCCTCTGCCGTCCTTGAACGGCCTTAAACGGCCCGCTCTTTGCCCGGTCTTCGCCCCGGTCGTCGCCCCGCGCGCGTCCCGCGTGCGCGTTACCCACGCCAATTATAAGGACTAGGCAGGAGGAGGGGGCGGGAAGAGGACCAGCTGCGGCCGATCTCCGCCGCTCGGAACGCTGATCCTCGCAGTCCCGCCTCTACCCTGTCAGCTGGCTGTGTGGGTCCACAGGGCGCGTTGGTGCACAAAGCACGAGCAGTGGCTTCAAAGGGATATTTCCCCACAAGTGAGACTCGCCTGCGAGCGGCACCCGCGGAGCGGGGGCCGCGAGGCGTTGCAGAAGGATCAGGCAGCAATTAGGGACAACGCTTCCTTTAGCGAGGGCTCACAGGGCAAGACTCACTCCCCAGAGGTTTTGAAGAGAGGAGGAGGGGCGGGAAGAGGACCAGCTGCGGCCGATCTCCGCCGCTCGGAACGCTGGTCCTCGCAGTCCCGCCTCTACCCTGTCAGCTGGCTGTGTGGGTCCACAGGGCGCGTTGGTGCACAAAGCACGAGCAGTGGCTTCAAAGGGATATTTCCCCACAAGTGAGACTCGCCTGCGAGCGGCACCCGCGGAGCGGGGGCCGCGAGGCGTTGCAGAAGGATCAGGCAGCAATTAGGGACAACGCTTCCTTTAGCGAGGGCTCACAGGGCAAGACTCACTCCCCAGAGGTTTTGAAGAGAGGAGGAGGGGCGGGAAGAGGACCAGCTGCGGCCGATCTCCGCCGCTCGGAACGCTGGTCCTCGCAGTCCCGCCTCTACCCTGTCAGCTGGCTGTGTGGGTCCACAGGGCGCGTTGGTGCACAAAGCACGAGCAGTGGCTTCAAAGGGATATTTCCCCACAAGTGAGACTCGCCTGCGAGCGGCACCCGCGGAGCGGGGGCCGCGAGGCGTTGCAGAAGGATCAGGCAGCAATTAGGGACAACGCTTCCTTTAGCGAGGGCTCACAGGGCAAGACTCACTCCCCAAAGGTTTTGAAGAGAGGAGGAGGGGCGGGAAGAGGACCAGCTGCGGCCGATCTCCGCCGCTCGGAACGCTGGTCCTCGCAGTCCCGCCTCTACCCTGTCAGCTGGCTGTGTGGGTCCACAGGGCGCGTTGGTGCACAAAGCACGAGCAGTGGCTTCAAAGGGATATTTCCCCACAAGTGAGACTCGCCTGCGAGCGGCACCCGCGGAGCGGGGGCCGCGAGGCGTTGCAGAAGGATCAGGCAGCAATTAGGGACAACGCTTCCTTTAGCGAGGGCTTTGTAATCAATTTCAAGACTTTATTGAAAGGACAATAAGATCACAGTTTAAATCAGCAAATCTGGCATGGTTTAAAAAAAAAAAAAAAAAAAACAAGTTCCATTTTAGGGCTCGGGCCTGCGGTACACTGCGCATGCAGTGTCGCGCAGCGAGAGTCCTTTTCCCGGGGAATAGAAAATGGACCTGGAAATTCCACGCAGTTCGTGTGTGTTATTTCCAAGGTCCATTTTCAATGGCCTTCGCGTGCGTGCTGTTTTGTAAAAGAACACGCAATAGGCCATGGGCGGTCGTGTAGCTCCGCCCATGGCCTATTGGTGTCTGTTACGCGCATCAGAGGCCATATGTTTTGAATTATCGTGGCTTGACAGCCGCGATAATTCTAAACATATGCTCGCAGTGGCGTGCGTGTGCACCACTCTCGAGCTTCTTTCAATTTTTTGGGATCCATTTCACGGGGAAGCTCTCCCTGTCAGCGCCTCTTCTGGGTATCTCCGCGCCCTGTTTTCAACATGGATTTTCTTGAATGTTGGATATATCACTAGAAACATCTGCCACACGTGTGCCAGCAGACATCTGACATGAGAATGCTGCACATTCCAATGCTTAGACTGGATCCCGCATATGCCAGAACAGATAAAAACATATCTGCAAGGATAAATGAAGCATACATGCAAACAGCAACAACATCTCACTCATAGCCTAGGTACTGGCATTGATTGACTTCTACTAAAAAGTTTCGGAATTGAAACACTTGATAATTGCCTAATTATTCGCTCAGATGTGAAAAACAGCCATGTTATAGGAACATGATAACTTTCAAACCGATATGGAGATGAACGTTTGCACTGGGTGTTTAAACGCGTGCACTGCTCACAAACTCACATCTCCAATGCAGCATATCTGACGTCAGTCAAACGTTGATCTGATATCTTTCCTGTTCACTCCATCACTAAAAGGCAACAAAATAAATCTGTGAGGTAAACTGTCGGTATTGTGCGCTCGTGAGCTCGGCGTGATCACTATCTCTGCAATTTAAAAACAACAATCATGGAAAGACGACGTTTTCCTGCCCATGAATTAACAAGCCTCTGCTTGTGAAGGTGTCTTTGTATTTAACCCTCCAATGTATCTTACACCATCATCAGCAGGTCAATGCGGAGTCACTTCCTCGTAACAGTTTAATTACACAGAAAGCCTAATACAGGCCGCACATTCCTGGCGGACCAAACTTTTTTTCCTGACTTCGGAATGCACATCTGAAAAGATCGGATGGCTTTTCCTAGTTCTTCGATTGGAATCTGTTCTGGGAGCTGGGGACTGCTGTCTGGCTCAGCCAGTAACATCTGCAACCTCCGGCCAGTCCGAGGTGGAAGAGTTCGAGTTTCCTGCGGTTAATTCTCGACTCCTCTAGACGCGGGTGGATGGGCGACCTCTCTGTTTGCAATACTGTCTTTCCTCGAAGCAGTCGTCAGATGTTATTGAAGTGAAGTGGCATCATGGAATTTACAAGTGCCCTGGAAAACTTCCGCTCTACAACACATCGAAAACGGATCTAAGAGGAAACTAGGGCTCCGCTGATTCAGGTATGGCTTTAATTTTCACTTGTGCTTGTATCCTGGTTTTCCAAAAACAGGTGTGAATGCAAGGGGAACAGAACATTTTTCAGGTGTTTTAATGTTTCAGCCAGTTCTCACTTTAAAACCTAAAGGTGGCGTTCCCACTGAGTTGCACGCAACTCCTTGCAAGATTGGCATACATTCTGACAGGAGGAAAGAGCACTGAGATGAAAAGTCTCCGTCCTTGGCTCTGCTTTTCACAGGCTCGGATGTTTTTTTAGGGCTCGGGCCTGCCGTACACTGCGCAGTGAATACTTTGAGATGCTCGGGGGGGGGGGGGGGGGGGGGGGGGGGGAGGGGCGGCAGACAGACGGTGTACATGCTCAATGGTGCCATAGTGCTGCAGGTGCAGTGGCACCGGGGACTAGGGGTCTATGGGTCTAGCGGACACCAGTGATTGCAGTGGTTGTTCAATATCCACCCAGCAGGCAGGGGACCAGGTTCATGTGTGCACCAGCTCTCTTGGCACCCTTGCCAGTGTACTGTCTCTGGCCCACAGCAGGATGCCAGTACAGGGGTATCCTGCCCATATTTATGCCATAAACTCCTCGGGGGAGGGCGGGAGGTTGACATTGGCCCCCATCCCCTGAGACCGCTGTCAAGCAAGTTTATGGGGCAGCCGAAGCGGTGCCCTGTGCTTGCCGGTGTGGAATGCACTCACCGCAGGCAGAAGGTGCCCAGTGCCCGCACACTGCAGTGTTTAAGCAATAGTAATGGATGTGTGCAGCCTGTCCGTGTTCTGCTCAGTGTATGTGGGGTGGCTTCGCTGTACAGTGCCTGTGCAGTGCCTATGATTTGGCAGTGCCTATTGTTGGGTAGCGCATGCCAGGCAGTGGCCATGTTTGTTGTGTGTGGTCCTGCAGTGCCTGCGAAGTGTTTTATGATAGCGCGTGGCACGGCTGTGTAGCGTTTGGCAGTGTGAGTGTGGCATGGATTTGGTGTTTACTTTGTGCCATCTCTGTGCAGTGCCTTTAACATGTAATGCCTGTGCAGGGTGCATGCAATGCCTGTACAGGGTGCATGCAATGCCTGTACAGGGTGCATGCAATGCCTGTACAGGGTGCATGCAATGCCTGTACAGGGTGCTTGCAATGCCTGTCCATTGTATATGTGAAGCGACTGTGCAGCACGCACACAGTGCGCGCGCAGTGCCCACGCAGCGCATTTGCAGTGACTGCCAGTTTCAATGCTGTGTTTTTCATTATGTGAAACTCTCGGTTAACGGAAAACCCCTGGCCGGACTCCTGTCCTTCCTCCTTCACGCTTCAGTGTTTTTTTAGAGCAATCTGCGAATCAGCAGGTTTTTGAGCGAGCGGTCAAAGTTTTATTTTGTCTGTTAAGTGTTAACATATCTGAGCGACAAGGCAAGAAACCCGAAAAGATTATTTGGTAGCAAACGGAAACCAACCAACCGCCCCCTCCATGGAATTCCTTGGAGGGGTTAAACACAGTCTAGGGGGAGGGGAGAGAGAGGGGAGGGCTGGACATCGCCTGCGAAGGGCCACCATACCCATCTATCTGCCTTTTGAAGCCCATGCTTCAGGGAGTTTACACGGTGACTGCAGAGAGAGAATGACTGCAGAGTGAGAGTGACTGCAGAGTGAGAGTGACTGCAGAGGGAGAGTGACTCAGCAGTGTGTGTGTTCCAGGGAGAGCAGGGTATGATTGTGCGCTTACACGGTGCACTGACACACAGGAGCTAAAACAAAGAACAGGTGAACACGTGTCTTGGGAGCTTCATGGAGGCAGCCGGCCCTCTGTGAGGAGAGCAGCAAGGAGGGGACGCCCCAACCAATCAAGCCCAACTACTCACAACCTACTGTACGATTACAACACAGGCCAAAGGGCAGAGCTAGGTCTTTTCGCATTACGTAGGGTGAACAGTGTGTGAGTGTGTAGGGTGAGCAGTGTGTGAGTGTGCAGGGTAAGCAGTGTGTGAGCGTGCAGGGTGAGCAGTGTGTGAGCTTGCAGGGTATCAAACGTGATAAGTCTTTCAGTTTGAACCTCTTGGATTGTAGCAAGGTTTGGTTGTCTGCTACATCTTAGGAGTCCCCTGGGACTACTACTTATTATCGGCCAGATGATTTGTTTTACCAGGTCGATGGACACGATTCTGCTCTCCAGTTTTCCAGTAAGGGGCGGTAGTAACACTGATCTTGTTCCGTGGATTGCTAAGACATGTACTGCTTTTCTGTAAGAAGGCCCACATTCCTTCTTCACCGCGATTTTTTCCCTGACTAGATCCCCAATCTTTGGAATCCAGACAGGTCTTGCTGGGACAGGTGGTTTATCTTCAGTGGTCGTTTGCTTTTTTTGTGTTACTGAGACTTCTTCTTGTTTCATTTAAGTCCTGTAAAACAGCCAAACGTTCTTTTGATATCAAAGGGTTTTTGTTCCACCACTGAAGTTTGACAATCAAGATCCTGGATGAGCATTCTAGTACCAAATAGTAACTCATATGGAGTGATTCCCCCCAGAGAATTTCTTGGCAGATTATTAAGACTACGTTGGACATTTATTAGATGTTTGACCCACCCGTCACCCGAACCTAATACCCTAGCTGTTACATATTGCTTTATGTCACGTTTTTTTCTTTCCACTACCGCATTTCCCTCAGGATGGAATGGACTTTGAGTACCGCAATGCAACGCCCAAGCTAGTCATGGCCTCTTTGTAAGCTCGAGAGCTAAACGCAGGACCCTGGTCAGAATGTAGCGTGCCGATTGTGTATGTGCCAATAAAGACTCGCAAATCTTTTATAACAGTTCGTGAGTCAGCCAAGCGCTGAGGCCACATCCAAATGAATCTTGTGCAGGAATCCACTGCGACCATGATATATTTTATAGTTGCTATCCCTTTGTAAGGGACCACAGTGGTCCAGGCAAACACATGCTAATGGTTTATCAGAAATTAGAAGGGGCATCTGCGAGGTCGTTTCACTGTAGAAAGTTTTTTTTTTTGACAGATTTCACATTCTAGAACATTGTTTCTAGTTTGTTTCCTCATGCATGGCCACCAATATCTCTGTTTTAATAATGATACTGTGGTGGAAACTCCTGCATGTGCAGAGGCAAGTCCTTCATGTGCTGCTAAGATTAGTCCTAACCTATGTTCCATGTTTGGGATTGCCCTATCCCCCACTCCAGGGATTCGAGCAAAAGGAACATTATTTGTGTCAGTTATATATGAGTTCTTTACTGGAAAGCCTTTCGGGAGTGTTTTACCACTGTCTTTTACTGAAGCGGTCACAGCTTGGATTATGTCGCTGTCTATTTTTATTTTGAACGAGTGATTGCAGCTACGGAAGCCGTTTGCACAGCTGCCTTCACGGCCTCATCAGCCAATGAATTCCCTGCAATGTGAACGCCATCACGCTGATGACTCAGTGTATGGATCATGTGAGTCTTTTGAGCTAAGTGTTCCCAAAGCATTTTATGCTTAATTGTGCCACCTTTTGCATCTTTGAGCCCGTTTTGAACCCAGTTCTGCAGATATTCATTGTAAGACTGGATGCAGTAATACGAATGAGTGTGGGGAATTCGCGATCGGTATTTTCAAGCACCATCTTGAAAGCCTGTAGTTCAGCTCGCTGAGCTGTACAGTCTCCTAGTGATTGAGTTTTAGTGACCATAGGTCGAAATTTAGCTTCACGCCAGCGACCTTTAACAATCACTCACGCAGCACTATAGGCTTGTTTACCCTAATTGCGGGCTGTGCTGATCCGTCTGTATAGATTATACATCCGTAATGTTCTAGATGCAGAATATCAGTCGGCACAGGACATTCTTGTTCGTATTGTAGAAATTCTTGTGTCTTCAAGTATGGGTCAAAAACGTATTCAACGTCTGTTGCAGCAAGAGTGTTAACCCATTGTATCCATCTTGGATGTAAAGCCTTAGCATTTGGAATGCTCACTTTTGTTACTGCCTCTAAGGCAGGTACAGGTGTAACGATCATTATGCGTTTACCCTGAGCTAGAGCTCTCTCTTTTGCTACTGCAGTTTGAACCGTTGTTAGAATTCTTTCTGTAGAAGTGAATTTCATTTCAGCTTGTGTGTACATGTTAGATTTGTACGCTATTGGTACCTTTTCACCTTCATTAAAGGTTAGGTATGTGAATCTGCATCTCCCTGGGATTATTTGGATTACAAGATTGCGCACGTTGTCGCGTGTCTGTAATTGTCTTTTTACTAACATGTCTGTTTGCACTGAACGCAAAACTTCTGTGTTTTTGAGTCCAATTAATTGATTTGAAATCAGGTTTGATTAGTTCGTAGAGGGGTCTAACCCTTTCTGCGTAATTTAGAACATAAGTTTTACCAAAATTCAGGAAACCTAGAATTGACTGTAAGTTTTTCAGCGTTTTAGTAGGTTGAAGCAGCGCACATTTCTCTAGAAAGTTTGCTGCCAGGCTTTTGCCTTCCCTTGAAAGTTCGTATCCCATGAATAGGACGTTGAGGTGGGCAATTAGTGATTTCTTAAAGTTGAATTTATACCCTTCAGATGCGAACCCAAGTATTATGGTGTTCACTCTTTTCAAGTGCACGCCCAAATCATTGTTTGTAAGATAGATGTCATCGACATAAGATAATGCCTCATCATCATACGTTTGTAGTAACTCTGTTACTCTGGCTGAGAATAAACCTGGACTATTCTTGAATCCCTGGGGGAGATGGCAAAATTGTTGCTGTGTCCCCATGATGGAGAAAGCAGTCAAATACCTACATTCTGGTGCAATGTTTTGACAGAAAAATACCATTAGAAATATCTAATGTGGTTCTATACTTTTTACGCACAATGTTATTCATTAGTGCTGCACTGTGTGCATTTTGTACTGTAAAAGTTTTGCAACAAGAGTTTAGGTTTCTGTAGTCCAAAACTAGACGATATGAATTGTCTGGTTTGGAGACAGGAAACAAAGGATTGTTCATAGATGAGGTGCATGTTTCAATCACCCCTTGATATTCAAGTTGATTTAGAATCTCCCTGACTTGTTTTTTAGCTTCTTGCTTAACATGATATTGGTTGAGTTTTTAACTGGATTTTATGGTGAGGAGAATCCTCATCCCATCCTGCTTGGTTTTTGTACAATGCTGGACCTGGGCTACAGCCCATTTTCTGGCATAGGTGTATTTTTTATGAATTGGAATTTGATTAGAGAAGGCTGGCACAATTATCTCTTCACCATGTGGGCACTCCCTGACAAATTCAGGTGGCCAGTCTTGTTCAGCTAGAAGAATGTCATAACCCTTTGATAGCTTCTCCCAAAAGAGTACCTTTATTTTCCTAGTTATGTCCCCCTCCATCCAGAGTGTTACTTCTTATAACTTATGGGGTACACTAACCCTGGTGTCGGCAGTTTCAACTTGAATGCATTCATTCAAGTCCACTGTCTCCAGATGATCCTTCAGGATCTTGCGAGCTATGGTGACCTCTGCTGCGCTGTCTAGCATTGTCTGGGCCCACTCCCCGTTCTTGGGTTGTGTTCTCAAGATCCTCGGCATGTTTGATCTTTAGACTTGCTACCTTCTTCTTGGTGAATTGAGTTTTCTTATTTTTTTGAACGTGCTGTTCATCTTTGGACTTCACACGTTCTTCTTTTTGTTCTGATCGTCCTCTTCTTTTGGATTTCTGCAAGGAAGTCTGAAAGGTACGAGAGGAACGTGTATCAATATCTTGATATCTATCAGATTTTCTCAAATTATCCCTATTTCTGAGGTTATACTTCTTTTCAGAGGGCTCCTGTTGAGGAGACCTTCCTCTGGACTGGGAACGCTTCTCTCTAGGAAGTGTCTGTTTGGTGTTTTCCCACTTCTTTTTAGGAGTAGTGAGATTATTTTTAATAAAAACTTTTTCAGAACTTTTAGTTAGTTGGGGTTTTACTGGTTCCCCACCCAAACCATCTCTACCTAGTTCTTCATAGGATTTCTCAATAATTCTGGCAAGCTCATACGGTTGCTCAGTAATATCTGTTTCATTTAGTTTTTGGCGGATCGCCACAGATGCTGCTTCACCTTTAATGTTGGCTAATAGTATAGCCGGGACCTGTTTGAAATCTTTTAGTAATTTCATACCAAGATTTAAGGCCGGTTCTGGGCCGTATTCATTTTGAATCTGTCTTAGGACGTCTGGTATTACAGCCATGGACGGAACACCATGTGTTTTTGTGTAGATTTAAGCAAAGACTGTATCCCAAGTGTCACAGTCCTCCACGTGTGGTGCAATCCTCATTGGTAAACAGATTGTCAGAATTCTGTGTTTCTCATGAGGTGTACTATCAGGGAATATTGCCTCTATTTGAGTAATTTTCTGGGCTAACCAGAATGAAATTTGTTCCAGTTTTGCGGACAAGTTACCAATTACTGACTGAACAGTCTGTGGTGTAATTTTGTTTGTGTTCCCCTGATGAGGGGTGTGCTGTGGAATCCTTATAGTAGGTTGGACTGTTAAAGTCCGCATGACACATTGAACCAATTGTCTGTATATTTGTATTAGCTGTTTTAGCTGAGCTAATAGTTCTGGACCTGTCATTCTCTCAATGTCAGGATGTGGTGTATAACTGGCTAGTACCGGCCATGTTGCTCCTGGTCTACCTAGTGGACCGAGCCTGGAAATGTGATTTTGATGTTGTAGGGTGCCATTAAACCAGAGCTAATGCTCTTGGTAAGTTTGTGGAATTTCAACGTCCTTGAAAGGAACGTATTCCGCTGGAGGTTCCTCAACTTTGTAGTAGTGGAACTTGTGTGTTACTAGATTTGCTGCAGGAAACAGAATCCATGAATAGAATACCTCTGTCTGCCGATATTTATGTGCCTCTATTACAAAGATTACTTTACCACCTCTCCATGATACTCCATTTTCTATAAGTTTTATAGTGATGGTTTTTCTTATATTTACCGGGATGAGTATAGCACCCGGTTCATTTTGTTGGAGATTTGTGTCGTCTAAAACTGCCTGAGCTGCTGCTGCAGCTCTTTCCCTTAAGTCGCCACTCATTTTGTTGACTGAAAGTTTGCAGAGCAAGTTACAAGGAAACAAAGATTAGGTGCACAATATTTTGGAACACTGTATCCTTCAACGTTGAACAAACCAAAAACTAATACATAGGATTTTCGACCTACTCAGTGATGGAGGATATTTTATCCTTTAACCCACTCCAGACGTCTATTGGAGTATTTTAAGGGAAAAAGGGGTCTCTGTGAAAAGCACAACTGAGTTACTCTAGTATCTAGCGTTAAATTATCGCTGTACCAAACGTTGGGCGCCATGTAGTGTAGTTCCTATATTCCCAATAGGCTCTGCGCATTGGAATAATATATCCTGTAGATTTGACGTAGGGCTGAGGTCTACTAGGTCTCTATCGAATATACTAGACTTAATTGTGAGTGCCAGCTAGCTCAGAGATCACTAGAAACTTTCTCAAATACACAAGAAGGGATTAGTTTCTGATAACCGCATAAACATGACAACTTTGTTTCCCAAGAATAAGAAATGTATCTCTAGAGTCGCGGAAACAATAGATAATTTTTTCACTCAGTCAATTGTGCATGCTTCATTTCACCAGAGGTGCAGAGAAATAGAGAGACGGGCGTTTTCAATAAAAAGTATTTATTGAACAGTCTTCTGTCTCATGCAGGTGAAATGAACTGCTACAATCGTAATACTGGTTGCAAAGTACAATGTGTACAGTACGAAGAGTATTACAGAATAATACTGTAAAAGCCTGATATGGTTTCTAAGCCATAAAATACACAGAATACATACATTAATAAATAAATACTAAAAGTACTCAACTGGTGCTCCTGAAATACGACTACCCCGGTGTACCTAACCTAGGTCTAGTACAAGGGAAGATGTAAGTGAGGTGTAGCTTAGTTTCAGTATTCTTTTGCCAAGAATCTAATCCAAGAATTCTCTGAGGGTCTAATCAGCTCCGTACCTTGGATTTAGAATGAAGGAGGTCTGGTATCTCTCTCTCAGGACTCGATTTCCCAACAACCCACAAGGGTAGCTTGGAAACACTGGAGCTGGTTTTCTTGACAAGAGAAAAGACAGCGTCTCTCTCAGTGCGTCTGCTGGAGGGTCGGCTTCCTTCGGCACTTGCTGTAGCAGGGCGTCGGGCAAGTAGATAGTCGACCTGCTCCAAACCCCCGTGTGTTTGCTTGGGCAAATGTGGGCATATTTATACCTTGAAGGTGCCTAGTTTGACGTAAGGTTGGACATAATAACGTCATCAAAGACTCAGTTCTTTGAAAACTCCATGAGTTCTTGGATAAATCAATATTCAAGCAAAAGGAAGTCCCTGACTGCTGAAGGCGGGTTTTTCCAATAAATCGTTGTGGATTTTTGGAATGATTTCTATGCCTATATAAGGATAGGGTGATTTATACCTATATATGGGCATGAATCGGGAAAATTACACTAGGATCCTAAATTCATATACAACACTTTAAATAATCCTAGAAAAGAAATTGTAATAACTAATAACCAAGCCAGTGAGTGTGATTCAGTAATTTCACTAATGGATCTGCCAATAAGGGAATCGATAAATGAAACCCCGAAAAGAGTTACACCCAGTAGTTCAAAAGAAGGAAGGCCAGTGGTATCCTCAGGTGCCAGAAGTTCAACAGCTGTAACTCCAGAAGATCTGGAGAGATGGGCACAGGGAATAGAAAATCAAAGCTCACTCCCAAAGATTTTGGACATATTCAAATGGAAAGTAGAATTGGAAGAGATGATAGCTGGGAATGTAGGAATAGAAAGATTAAAGATTAAACACTTACAATGAAGAAGAGTTGTTGTTTATATGTAGGAGCATAACCAGGAATGCAAGATTGTTTCTTGAGAAAGTGAAAGAGCTTGCTCCTGAGATGGGAATAGACATAGGGGGATCAAAAGTGCTACAGAAACCATATTGAGTGGAATGTACTGACAAAGATTTAGAAAATATGAATGTGTCTGGTAAGAAGTTACAAGTTAAGGAGTTGATGAATCTTTAGCAAAATTGGGGAGACATTGACAGGTGGAGGACAAGGTGGACAAGGAAGAAGGAGGAAGCACAGGCAAAAGAAGCGTCTACTGCATATCTGTTAAAAGAGATAGGAAAAGTAGAAAGATTGTGTCCCATGAGAGGGGTACCTGGTGGTGGATATGTTCAAGTTCCATGGAGTTGACAAGATATTTTCTCATTTACAAACGACTTCCTTAAATTGAGAGAGAAAACAGTTGAATGGTTTAAACAGGTTGAGAGGTTTGTGAAAGTTTCGAAGGTTTTTTTGAAGGACTTGGCTGGTCTGTTTGACATAGTAGTACCTGCTGAATTATGGACAGAATGTAAGACCACAGTTGATTGGCCAAGTGAAGGGTATTAAAGAGATGCAAAAACAGGAGCACCCCTAGATGATGTGATGAAGAAATATCACCAAGAAATTACTTTCTTGAAAGGGAAAATTCCTCAAACAAAAACAGATTGGGTAAAGATAGATATAACGACCCAAGAGTCAAATGAATCTGTTCATGGTTAATATCAATGACTGCTGCAAGTGTTTAAGCAGTGCAGTGGCTTTGAGAACATTGGAGATAAGGATATGGGTCATTTTGTATATCTGTTTGTGTACGGTCTGAAGCCATAAATTAGTCAGATGATTCAACAACATATGTTGTGTTGGCAGGGAAAGCCCATTGACGATATTTTAAAAGTTTTCAATATTAAAATACGCAGAGTATTGTGGGGACGATATTGAGGCAAGGCATAAAAAGCTAAAAGAGAAAATGATGTGGGCACAAGTGAAATTGGAAGAACAACAGGAACTTAAATTAAATAGTCAGACTGATGGTCATGTAAAAGAACAGAATCAGAGTGATCAGGTGATGAGTGGTGGTAAATCAAGAGGAAGAATAAATACAGAGGATGCAAAGAAAAAGTTTCCTTGTCATTGTGCAGAAAGCTTGGACATTGGAAAAAACGAGTGTAAGAATATTCAGAATAATAATGGCCCAAACCAAAATTTAAATCCACAGACGCAGGTGCTTATGAATCAGCCGCAGCAGGTAGTTAATCAGCAGTGTCAGGTGCCACCTGCCCCTATGCCAAATTTTGTAAACAAGCCAAAGTACAGTGCGGACGCCGGATTTCAAGGAAGTGGTAAGAAAAATTCTGTGATTTCACAATACCTCTTACAGAATAACGATGGAAGTGAGAATGAACAATGACAGTGCCTGAGCGGAGAGGAAGAGGAGTACGTACTTGGCGCATCCTTGCCGGTAGATCAGTCAGGTCTACTTATTGATGGTAAAGTGGAAGGCAATGATATCACTTTTGGATACTGGTGCTACCCGTTCTACTGTGAGAACAGCAGACATCCCAAATCTACCTCTCTCGGGAGAAGCTATCCAAGTTGCCGGAGTTTCTAATCAACAGATTAGAACCCCAATTACAGAACCTATGGAGCTGCATATTGGACATTTTAAAGACATGCACAGATTCGTAGCTTGTGATTCTAGTCCAGTGAATTTATTAGGAAGAGATCTGCTGTGCAAAATTAACTGCCCAATTTATTGCACACAGGATGGTGTTGCTCTTCAAACCCCTGATGAGGATATTGTATACAAGATAATGCTTGCAAAACAAAGCACAAATATAGATGAGATGTATTCTTTAATGACTAAAGATGACTTACCAGAAGAACTCAAAACACTGTGAATCCACAGGTATGGGATTTCACTGGAAAGGAAATAGGGCTAATGGCAAATGTAGACCCAGTGAAAGTGACTGTGAAAGAAGGTGCGGTTTACCCAAACACCTGACAATAAAAAATGAGTCCATAAGTGAAAGCAGGAGTAGCTTCAGAGATTGACCCAATGATTAAACTGGCCATTTTAAAAGAGATAATGAGCAGTCCTTGTAATTCCCCTATAATAGATCTTAAAAAGCCTAGCGGAAAGTACAGGATAGTACAGGATTTAAGAAAAATTTACCAAATAGTAGTGCCTTGTTGTCCAGTAGAGCCAAATCCTGCAGTAATTCTGTATCAGATACCCTAGAATGCAGGATGGTTTACAGTAATTGATTTGTGCCAAGCCTTTTCTCCATTCCTTTACATCCAGACAGCCAGTATCTTTTTTCTTTTAAATTTGAGGATCGTATTTTGGCATGGAACCGAGTTCCTCAAGGGTATACAGAAAGTCCCTCAATTTTTAAGTAAATACTGAAAAACTGTCTAGAGAAGTTAGTTATGCCCAGAAATTCAGTTCTAGTGCAATATATCGATTACTTACTTGTGGCATCGAAATCCCAAGAAGACTGTGTTACTGATTCAATTGCATTGCTGAACCATTTGGCTGATGGAGGACATAAAGTGTCCAGAGAAATTGCAATACTGCCGAACAGGAGTTAAGTACTTGGGTCACCAGATAGAAAGGTGAGTGAGGAAAGTGACCCCTGAGAGACTTAAGATAATCAAACAGATGCAGTTACCACAGAAACAAAGAGAGATCAGAATGTTTCTCGGAGTGGTGGGATAATGTAGACAGTGGATTGTAGGTTTTTCGTTACTAGCAAAACCATTGATTCAGATGCACGGAAGAGAGGCCGACGTCCAGTCGCATATTTTTCTGCTACTTTGGATCCTGTGGTTTCAGCATTACCTGGCTGCTTAAAAGTAGTAGCTGCTACCTGTATGAGCCTAGAACAAAGTGAGTCAATTGTGATGGGACATCCAGTAAAAGTCTTTGTTCCATATTCAGTCGAAATTCTTTCAACCAGAACTCGAACACAGCATCTTACCCCTAGTTGGATGACTAAGTATGAAAGAATAGTTCTGGGAGCAGAACATGTGACAGTAATTAGGTGTACATTGGTGAACCCTACTACCTTGCTGCCAGATTCACGCTGTGAAGAAGTAAAGGATAAAGTAGATCATGATTGCTTAGATGTGACTGAAATGTGCACTAAGCCCCGCCCTAATATACAGGAAGAGCCTCTGAAAGAGCCCGACAATGAACTATTTGTCGACGGCTCTTGTTTAAGGTTTGAGTAAGGAGAACTGAGTGCAGCTTATGCTATTTGCAAAATATCTGGGGTCATTGAAGCATCCTGTTTACCGGGAGTCAAGTCTGCACAAGTAGCGAAATTGATAGCTTTAATAAAAGCGTACGAAATTGGGGGAAATTGGAAAGTGACCATATTTACTGACAGCCAATATGGTTACGGGGTTCTGCATGACTTTGGCCAGCTTTTGATGCAGAGGGGATTTCTGACTTCTTCAGGATCCCCCATAAGAAATGGAACATTTGTGAAAGAACTGTTGGAAGCAATACAGTTGCCAAAGGAAATAGCAGTGGTCAAGTGTGCTGCTTACCAGTAAGGAAATTACTATGTAGCGGCGGGTAATCGATGCGCTGACCATAATGCTCAATACTGTGCGAGAAATAAGGATGTATGTCGTTACAACGCATGCTTTTTCTACGCATGCCTTTACAACGCAGGTTTTACAACGCAAGTCGTTACAACGACTTGCGTTGGGGGGCGCTGGATAGTGAATAGTTAAATTTACTATTCCAACTCCAGTCCCCGTGGATAGTAGGGAAGGTTTTGGATAGTAAATTAAACTATTCCCTATCCTCCAGCGCCCTCCAGCGCGCGTTGTAATTCCTGCGTTGTAAAGGTACTGCGTGGAAAAAGTTTCGTTGTAAAGGATGTTTCCCGAGAAATAATATGGCAATTAACAAGTAAATGGAAACAAGTGGAATCAGCTGCCAACTTATGCTATTTTCAGCTTTCGAAATATGGGATGAGGTGATACAGTTGCAGGATGAGGTAGAAGTAAGTGAAAAGGACAAATTGATAAAATGAGGCTCTGAAAGGAGAGCAGAAGATGACGTGTGGGTGTACTCTGATGGCCGACCAATAATGCCAGACGGTTTGCTCTCTCAAATGGCAAGAATGTATCATGAAGAAACTCATGTAGGCTATGATCAGACTATTTAGACAAGATTGATATAACTCAAGGTTTAGGGTAGTCGTAGAGAGTCTTTGCCAGAGATGCTTAGTTTGTCAACAAATAAATCTAGGCAGGAAGACAGTGGTCAGTTGGGGAATATTCAGATAGGCAGAAGGACCATTCATAAGATTACAGCTCGATTTTATAGAATTACCACCATGCAAGGGAAATAAATACATCCTTGCCATAGTGTGTTTGTTTTCACTATGGGTGGAGGCACACCCTGCTAAGAGAAATGACAGTATAACAGTTACAAAATTGTTGTTAAGAGGGTTAATTCCACGCTTTGGTTTTCCAGAAACTTTGGAATCAGATAGAGGACCTCATTTTAAAAATGAAATAATTCGATTAATCTGTGAAGCATTCAAAATTGAACAGAAACTGCACTGTGCATACCGCCCAGAGGCTTTTGGAGTGGTAGAGCAATTGAATGGCACAATCAAGTCAACACTGGCAAAGGTGTGTGCATTCACACCACTGCGTTGGCCAGACGCATTGCCTTTTGTATTGATGGGATTCAGAAGTATTCCTGATCGAAACACAGGATTGAGTCCCCATGAGATTCTCAAGGGAAGGGCAATGAAACAAGCATTTATACCAGGACATAAATTGCTGAATATATCTGATGATCTGGTATTAGACTATAGCAAAGGATTGACTGGCCTAGTGCGTTGTGTCTCTCACCAGGTTGGAGAAGACGCAGTTGCCAGGCAGCTGGATCAGGTGCATGATTTGAATCCTGGAGACTGGGTGACAGTGAAGAAGCACACCGGAAAGTCGTGCCTAGCATCCAGGTGCGATGATCCACGGCAAGTCATACTGGTCACTACTACAGCAGTGAAGTGTGCTGGTTTGCCTAATTGGATCCATGCCAGTCACACAAAAAGGGTTCCAGCCCCTGCTGAAAAGAGTCCGCAACTGACCCAAACAGTTGAGGCTGCAGAAGGTTGTACAGTCGAAGAATGTAGAATAACAGATTCTGAAGAGGCTGACAAAGAACAAACGAGCACAAACAGGAGGACTGGATACCAGTGGTTGACATATCCGAGGTGATTATTCAAACAAGAAAATTAGAGAGACAAGAAACTTGTGAGCACCAGATAGGTGTAGAAGAACACGCTCAGTAAAAAGTGAACAAAGCTACTGGAGACACGGAGCAGGACCAGACAGGGAGAGAAGAACACACTCAGGCAAGCAGATCAGCAAAAGGACCTGAGGAGGGACAGACAGGTATAGAAGAACACGTTCAGGCTGCAGAAGAACAAATTGTAATAAGACCTGAACAGGACCAGTTAGGAGAAGAAGAACAAGCTCAGGTAGAAGGAGAACAGTCTGAGATAATACCCAAACAGGAAAAGATAGGAGAAGAAGAACAAGTTCAGGCAGATGAAGCCACAATAACAAGCCCTGAACAAGGACATATAGAGAGGGACTCTGAAGACGGGAAAAATTAGATTGTGCCACAACATCACAAGTATAAAAGAGCACTTGAGAGAGACAAAGAAGGTGAAAGTGCAGTGCAAGTTAAAAGGGTCAGAAAAGGAGATAACTGGCCAGGGGGAGTTAAAAGGTTAAAATATCATTTGAGGAAAACAAGTGAAAATCCTGAACAACTGTGAAAAACACTCGAAGAAGTCCAAAACTAAGATTCTTGAACAATAAGTTCAAGGGTCCTGAATGGACCTCTGTGATACTGGAAGAATTTGAGAAGCTAGATTTAAATGAAGAGGCAGATGAAGAAATAAATGCAAAACAGATTGACGAAGGGGAAGTGAGGCCTCCTTGAAGCAATAATGATTTGAATTCACAAGTAAAGAAAAGAAAGGAAGAGGAATCTTCTTAGACTAAAATGGCTGAAGACAGGGTTGCTAAAAGACCAAAAGGAAATTGTGCAAAGAAATGCTGTAAGGTTTGCATATGTAGCATTTTATTAGTAATCATAGTATGGCTATTTCTAACAGTAGCAGTTCCTTAACTCATGATAACAGACAAGAAGAATGACACAGACACTAATGAAAAGATAGCTACCATGAAAGGAGATAGAGTAGGATTAGAAGTATCAGATGAGATAGATTTACATCACACAGTGACAGACAATGACCCATCTTTAAATATCTTCACAAAGTTGTTGTTTCAGTAAGTAGATGCAATGGAGATTAGGGATTGTTAGGTTTGTATGAAATTACCATCTTCAGTGGCAGAAGGAATCACATACCATCATTTACCTTTAACATATGGTATTTCATGTAGTATACTGACAAGTCTATTCTATAGAACAGGAAATCTTCAATATTATCATTCAAACTTAGATGTAATATTTTCAGAAATTCCTATTTGAAAGAATATTAATTCAGTGCTTGGTAGTCTAGAGGCACAGTTTATGGGTGAATTTTTCTTAACCATGAAGTCAATAGATATAGTCAAGGCACATAAAAGTAACCTAACATGCTCATTACATGAAGGAGAGAAAGTGTTTTTGAATTTAGTTGAAGAAAGGAGACAGGATTTCCATAGAAAAGCTGCTGAACACCATGGGCTGAGAAAGAGGGGATTTATACAGCTGGCAAGACTCATGTTGCGCTGTCCCTAGACTTTATTAAGACAGGGAAGACCTGCCTCCATAGATTAAAGGAAGACTATAACAATGTATTGGTTGGTTCCAGTGAATGTGGACATAACTTCCTGATTATGAGTGGTTGGGGGCTAAAAGGGGGAACGAATCCAGTATTTCCTGGGGTTTACTATATGTGTGGAATAATGCTTTCTATAAGCTGCCTGCACTGTGGTACAGGAGTTACTACTTCGGAATAGTATTTCCAAAGATACAGCATGTAAAAAGAATCAATGGAAGCAATTAAAACACTTATGAACTAACACGAAGAAAGAGAGCTAGTTTTTCAGAAATAATAGGTGACATCTTTGGTGCATTGATACCTTCAGTGGGAGTCATTTTAGATTCATGTATAATCTGTCAATTGTCAACAGTAGTTGATTGTCTATCGACTGATACTGCTGGAGGCTTCTTGATAATTAATACAGAAATGGTTGCAATTAGGTCTATGGTTTTACAAAATCGACTTGTGCTTGATATATTATTGGCAAAGGAAGGCGGAGTCTGTAAAATATTGAAAGTGCAACATTGTTGCACTTACAAACCAGATGATAGCAAAGAAATTAGAGGATATATAAAGAATATTACAAAACTTCAAGAATAATTGAAACCGCTTGTGGTTGACAGTGTATGGGAAAGACTAACAAAGAGTATTTATGCAATAGGGACTTGCTTTACTAATCTTGGTAAAGGCATTATACGTCAAATAATCTTTCTATTAGTTGGTACAGCAATAATAGTCTTAACAATAATGATATGGTGTAAATGTTGCAGAAACAAAAGAAGGGGAAGGAAATATGAAGAAAAATGGAAAGGAAAAGAAAAGGAAATATGAAGAGATTCAGCTAGAAGAAATGAAAGGAAAGATATACGAAAGAATGAAAGATTTGAAAAACCAAGATGAGAACAAGAATGAGAAGAAGGGAAAAGACATTGAGATGTGCTAAAGTTGGCATCTGATTGGGATGGGTGATTTTGTGATAGCTCTAAGATGCCATTAGAGAGGGGATTGATGGAGCAAGGAATCGTAGAAAAGAGACTTGCTCGGAAGCAATCCTCCTATTTAACTTTTAATAGTGTATTAATTACGTATTGTATTAAACTAATACGCACCACATTGAATATAAAAGACAGAAAAGCTTGCGTATGTGTTTACTAAAATAAGTAACTTGAGCGAAAATCTAAAATGGCTGCTAATGGGTAATCTTTACTGCGCGTGCGTCAACTGCATCTTCGCAGTATGAGGAGCTGTCGTTTGGAGGGAATTTCTTGTGCCTGCGCAGACGCTATTAAAATGGCAGCTTAAAAACTCTCATGCTCAGCATCTGCTTTGCTGAAACTAAACCAAGCTATTTTACTAATGCTAACGTGGGGAAAGCAATAATAATTAAAGGGGTGTAGAGTAGAGATTGGTGGTATGCAGTAAAACCATTTATTTTTTAAATTAACATTTATCTTTCTTACTTTCCTATTAGTATGCATTTGGGCCTCTCGTACGAATCCAGAGTCTGTTAACCACCTGACCTCCGCTCATGAGTGGTGAATTTGAGCCGGAAGAGTGACGCTGTACTTGAACGCAATCCAAGGACACAAAAGTTACATACCTTGGGATCAGGCATTGAAGACTCTGGATGAATAGACATATATGGAAAAATAAACAAATGTTGCTAATAAAATGTACATATGGGTGGGAATTAAACGTTTTGAATACAAATTAAGGTGTTGAATTTCTGAACAAGAAGTTGATAGACTGAGAAGACACTTTAGCATGGTGTGATGATTTTACCCCCTTGCCTGTCCAATCAGAGTTAGTATTTTACGATATTGAAACATTAATGGGTGGTACATGAATATTGAAGAGTATAATTGAGGTAGTCTTAGTTATTTAGTTAGACAGGGATTTGCTGAATGCTGCAGAGCTCGAGATGCTGTCAGAGTGACGAGAGATGCTGATGAAGAATCGAATGCAGAACTATCTATCTAAACATTAATTTAGAGGAAGATCGTGGAAGAATCTCGAGGAGGAAGAGAGTGTCAGAGAGGGGTGCTACACAAGCGTCAGCGTTAGAGAGGTCACCTATCCTGTCCTGATTCCTTTCCCGAAGACTTTGTCACCTGATCTCCTGATCTTTCCTGGGGGACCCTTCCCAGCTCCTTGGCCAGCGGGTTGGTTTTCACACCATTCTGATGATCTGCTTATGTATACAACCAATTCCGCAGAAGCTATTCCCAGACTAGTAGATCAGGCTAAACTATTAGGAGGGAATCTCGGGTTATAGAATAAACAAAGATAAGACCGAGATTATGGAATGGAACCAAGATGCTGAAACACAGGGGATTAAGCCTCAAATGAGGTATCTTGGGATCCATATAGGATATAAAATTGAAGACATACCAAAGATTAACTGGACTAGGGTCTTTAAAGATGTCTGTAGCTCGCTTCTGCGGTGGTCAAGCCTCCCTTTAAACATCTTTGGAAGGGTAAACCTGATAAAAATGATCATCCTGCCAAAAATAACTTTTCTATTTAATTCAATCCCACTATCTTTTATGGCATTAGATTTTGCAAAATTGCAGGGAAAAATTGGTTCTTTTATCTGGAATACTAAGTCCCCTAGAATCGCTTGGAAAAAGCTTAGGAGAAGCTTAAACACGGGCGATCTAGCTTTACCAGATCTATTCACATATTGTCATGCATTCCATTTCGAAAACATTTGAATCCTGGCTAACAAGACGGATTCATCCTCAATGGGTTTATTGTTTCGGGCATTTTTATATGACATCCCTCAGGGGCAGGAGTTTTTTCTTTTCAAATTTGGGGACCCTAAGTTTTATAAAAATGTCAGGATTAAGATTCTGGGTGCTGCTTTAAAAAATTGGATCTACATCAGGAAGAGTCTCAAAATTCCCTATTATATATGCCAGGCTCCAATCTGGGACTCTCCCGGCACCCCTGATTGCCTTAGTGATCAACTTTCTTGGCCACTGAAATTGGCAGGCATTCAATTCTGGTGCGATCTCGGGAAGGACTCGCAGCTGTTGAGCTGGGAGTGCCTTTCTGGTATAACAGGTGGCACGCTCACTAGATTTAAGTATTACCAGTTGTCTGGATGGTGGGCAACGAACTCCTGGGACCATGAAGAAGTGAGCCCAAAATTTGATTCGGGTTCAAGGAGGGGAGGTTGGAAACAGGAAATCTCCTTCTGGTATTGGGCCCTTCTGGAAGATGGTGGAGTTACGGAACCTGAACTTCAAAAACTGTGTGGTAGTGTCCTCAGTGCCAATATCTATAACATCGGGGACATCTGAGCGATTCCTTCACTATGCCGCAGGCAGTGGTTAAACCTGCTTCTCTTAAAAGAAATCATCTCTACACGGCATATAGGGTATATTGGACACTGGGAAAACTAGCTAAGGTGACTGGATCAGAATATCATTGCCCTAGCTGCAGACGATTTCCATATGTTTCTAGACTGTCAGAGGATTTCCCACTATTGGACTGAGGTGGAAGAATTTTTGGAGGATGTGCTTCATCAACAAGTAGAGGTTAACCCTAGGACAATCTTTTTTGGCCTTACGACAGACTATTGCCTAAATGATCCTGCTTCTAAATTTATCTTTTATGTCATAATCCTGGTGAGGAGAGAGATATGCAGGGCCTGGAAAGCTGTAAATGCTCCAACATTTGCGGAATGCCTGAAACATATAATTTTTACAAGTGAATCTGATTTGGCTTGTGATAGTACGAGTTTAGATAAGATCTGGGCGGCCCTAGTGGCCTGGCGAAACAAGTAACGGCGGTCCTATGATTTTTCCTGGGTTCTGTTCGTTCCTTTTCTCCTAAGTAACACATGGTCTTGTAGGCAGTGTAAACTGGATTGGATTAAGGAAACAGTACCGGCTTGAGGGAATTCCATCTCCCTTTCTTCATAGGCCTAACGCCAGGGTCGGAACAGGTTGGCCAGATGAGAAGGGATGGAGGTATCCCATCAAGAATGCCCAACATGGTGTATGAGGACCCAAAAAAAAAAAAAACATTCACGGTAACTATTTTTTCTGTGACTGTGCAGATGTTCTTTTCTCTGTGTCCTCTCCCTTCTGAGCATAAGTCATTGCAAAGTATAATGTATGTGATTGGTGATTGATTAATTGAATCTTCCTTCCTATGAGTGTACTGTACTTTGAAAGTGGTTCACATGAAATTCATTTAGATAAAGACTTAAAAATGTTCCCGAGTCTGTGGTTATTTCATTGCAAAGAGAAATAATTCATGTCATTTCACCATCAACAAGTTCAACTAATGGTCCATTGACCAGAGGAAAGAACTTTTTGATCAGTGAAAAGATTAGTTGAGTACGAGAGGAGACTAATCTTGAAATAGTAAAATCATAAATTTTTACTTCAGTGGTTAGTACTAGGCTGTGTGCATGTGTATATATGGGCCATGGTGAGTATATGGTATTGGAGTATCTGTTGCTGTTTCATCGCTGGTTTCTTCAGGACGGGGTTGATCTCAGCATGTTTCCAGTTGTCGGGAAACTAGGCGGTTGCCAGGGAGCGGTTGATGATGTGGCGGAGCATGAGTGCGATGGTGTTGGCGGCTCTGTTGAAGATGTGGTGGGGCAGGGGTCCATGGTGGCCCCGGAGTGGATTGACTTAATTGTCTTCAGTGTGTCTTCGATGATGAGTGCTGTCCATTTGTCGATCGCTGGCTTTAGGGTGTCGGGGGTGGTTGTTGAGGGTTCCGTGTGTTGGTTGTCTTTGTCGAAGTTGTCGTAGATGCTCTTGATTTTGTGGTGAAAAAAGGTGCTGAGTTTGTCGCAGAGGTCTTGTGAGGGAGGGATGTCAGTAGACTCGCTTGTGGGTTGGGCGAACTCCTTGATGATTTTGAATAGTTCTTTGCTGTTGTGCGCGTGTGTGGAGAATCTGTCTTCAATCGCATTTTTTCCTCGTTTTTCTGACGAGTTGATGGTGGGCGTTGGTGGCGGCTCTGAAGTTGTTGTGGGCTTCTGTGGATCTGGTGTTCTTTCCGAGTTGGGGGCAAGTGTGTCTGGAGTCTCAAAGTACAGTGGTAAACCATCTGGCTTTCTTGGCGTGGGTGTTGCTTTTCTTGAGCGGGGCGTTGGTGCTGGCGCTGTCGGAGATTCATCTGTGCAGAGTTCAAGCTGCGGTGTTGGGGCGTTGTTTTCCGTGATGGTTGGGGTGGAGTTGCTGAGTGAGGAGGTGAGCTGGTCTTTGGTGATTATGGTCCAGTTTCTTCGTGGGAGCAGGTGCTGGTGTCCGTGGATGGTGGGTGTTCTGAAGGTGAAGTGGACGCAATGATGGCCGGTCCATGGGAGTTTGCAGGTGTGGCTGAAGGTGCTGGAGGTTCCTGTTGGGAAGAGGGGGTCAAGGGTGTGTCCTGCTGAGTGTGTGGGTTCGATCACAATCTGGCAGAGTCCAATGTTGTGGAGGTTGTCCAGGAGGGATGTGGTGATGGGGTCCAGTTGGTTGTCAAAGTGGAAGTTGAGGTCTCCAGCAGGGTGTAGTTGGTGGATGCGATGGCATGTGGGGAGATGATGTCCATGATGGAATTGGCGAAAGGTCTGCGGGGTACAGGGGGTAGGTAGATGAGAGTTCCTCAGAGGGTGGTGGTAGGGCTGGCCAGTATCTTGAAGTGAATGTGTTCCATCAGGTCTGTGGGTTCGTCAGGGAGTGTGCAGAGGCAGAGGGTGGATTTGTGGATGATGGCGATTCTTCCTCCCGGGTGGGTGGGGCAGTCCTTCCTGGAGATCTTGTATCCTTGGGGAATGGCGATGGCGATGTCCGGTCCTGAGGTGGTGTGGGGTCAGGTTTCGGTGAAGAACGCTATGTCCGGGGTGGTGCTGTTGAGGATGTCCCAGATTTCGGTGGCGTGTTTGTGGAGGGATCGGACATTGAGGAGCATGCATTGCAGGGGGTTTGGTTCGGTTGCGTTCTTGTGGGCAGGTTGTGCTGGGTCTATATTCTTGGTGGTGCTGTAGGTGTGCCGGCAGCCGTGACAGTTGAAGGGTCCATGGGTGTCTGCCGGTGATGCTAGCTTGCAGTTGTTGTTGCGGCCTGGGTTGAGTTTGTGGAGTGCTGCTGGAGTCTTCCACGTCGAGTAGGATGTCGAAGGGTCCAGAGTTCTGTATCACAGTTTCAGTCAGGATAAATCTCATGCTCATGGGCACAGCTCCTACCTTTATTCCAAATCGAGGGGCTGGTTTAACTGCTAGGTCCCTCCTATGGGTGGGACCCAGGAAGGGCGTGGTTACACCCCATTCCCGTTGTCCAGTTTCGCGTCAGAGCTGGGACTGGAGTGTCCCAGCACCAGTTTGAACCAGGCTATGCATGGGACACCTTGTGTGCCCCAGGCAGTGTCTAGTTTCACGCACCCTGCCTGCCTCAATCCACTATCTCCTGTCTGGGGGGGTGGTGTGACACCTCCCTGTGACAGGAAACCCTTTGTCCAAGCCTCCCCTGCCAGGTTTCGGTCAGCAGCAGGAGGCCAGACTTGTGTCGGTGGCAGCAGCATCCATTTTGAAATGCTGGGGCTCTGGTTAGTTTTAACCGCGTTCACTGTTACTCACATGTCTTCTCCCTCTAGAAGGGTGGAATGCTACCCCCGTCGCCAGAACTGGCAAGGGGGTAGTATTCCAAAGTGTATGACACCTTACACGACATGTTTTGATAAAGCCAAACCAAAGTTAGCAATAACCGCAAGGATTATAATGCACTTAAGAGTATATGGTATGGCAGTATCCCAGAACAGCTATAAGGAAATGGTTCCGAAAGCTGCAGACAGGCTCAGCTCATGCTAGAGCACCATCTCACATAAAACCAAGCACTTTTCCTCCAGGATTGTTAAGGCCTGCCATAGGAGTGACTTATAGGTATATATGTATCCAGAAATAGGTTTAGATATAGGTATACTATATCTAAGCAAGGGGTGATTACACGACCTTGTACCAGCTGAGTGATCAGCCAATTGTGTCAGTTTGGAGGGCCAACCAGGGGTGGCAAAAGATATGCTGCAGCCCCTGGTAGGCCTTGGATGCACCTATGCCCTGGGTACCTATAGTACACTGTACAGGGGCTGATACGGTGACCCAATATCCAATTAGTTATGCACCTAGGGTACATGGAGTCCATTTTAAGGAGAGAGCAGATAGCCTGGGGCCCTAATTAGCAGGGTCCCAGGCCAACTAAGTCGAAAACCAGCTAAACACAAGGCAAAAAATCTAGGGTAACCATAGTCAATTATCCACCCTCCTACATAACCCCCCCCCCCAAACGAAAGGAGATAAGGCTATCCTTGGCCAGGTAAGCCTATATTACCTGATTGGCCATATAAGGAGGAACCTGCACTGGCATGGTTACCCCCTGTGTCATGGTCCACCAAGTAATCCCTCACCCTAGGGGTATCAGAGGGTCTCCACCATGGGGAATTACTACCTGTGGTGTGTTTTGGCAAAGTAAAAGGCTGGTGTTGAGATGGAGTACTGAAGTGAGGCTCCACTAATGTAGGGCTCAGCTTCCTCCAATCATCTTCCACCATGTGTGCCTTTCTTTCCTTGACTGAGTTGCACTGTGCTCTCAGGGTCAACCTCTGGCTGCCTACAGCTGGAGGCTGGGTCCCTTTGGTTGGCTTACTGGAGGGACAGGTCCGGTTTGGGGCCTTGGGGTCCCAGGTTTGGCTGTGCCCAACAGTGTCCATCTGGGGGAGGTCCCTAACTAGTTGTGAGGGGGATCCCTCAGGAGTTTTTGAATTTTTCACCTGGCTAGGGCTGCTAGCTTTGGTGCCCCTAATCTGCTGATGGGGGTGTTTTATTGGACAGGGGGCCCTTTGGGTCCTTTTTTATTTTTTATTTATTTATTGATTTTTTTTCCCATTTATCCCATGGTGGTGGGAGACAGGTTAAACCAAACAAACATAACATAGATAATTTATACATAAGAAATTATACAAAAAAAATTGAAGAACATTATTAATTTGCCAACCATTTTTCAAATGGTGCCCAGTTTTTAGAAGCAGTTAAACGTCTTTTCTTTCCTCTAAGAGCCTGAACAGAGGTCTCTAGTTTAAACCATGCCAACATCCTGGCCTTCCAATGACAAAAAGTGGGGGGTTCAGGATTTATCCAAAGTGATGTAATACAAAGTCTGACCATGGCCATAGCGACGGGCCCTTTGGGTCCACTGACCTCCTTGACCTCTGCAGCCCTGGGCTGACTGAGGCAAGGTAGAGAGGGGCAGGTTACCTGCTCCAGACTGGGTCCCACCTTGGAAGGGTCCACTGACATCAGAGGCTCTGCCAGGCTAGGCCTGACTACCTCTGGGGCAGTTTCTTCACAAGGGGTAAGATCAGTTCCCTGAGGAGGCTGATCCTTTCCTAAAGTCTGGTGGGAGAGAGATTTCTCTTCCTACTCAATGCTCTCTGTTTGTATGGAGTGGTCTATAGTTTCAGGCTTCACAACACATGAATCTGTTTGAGTTTGGGCTGTGGCCATCACAGCCTCACCAACCTTTTCAGGAGGGGACTCAGTTTGGGTATGGGCTGTCACCATCACAGCCCTGCTAATCTGTCTAGGGAAATAGTTTGCTTGAGATGGGGCTGTGACTGGCACAGTCCTTCCAACCTTTTCAGGAAGGACCTCTTGGATTGGGGCTGTGGCTATCACAGTCCCACTAACCTTTCCATGGAGATTTACCATTTTAGAATAGGTTTCTTGTTCTACCTCTGCCCAGGCTGAGATTTCCAAATCATTTCATAGTAGACAACCTACAGGCAAGTTTGTTGACGCTGCCACTCTCTTGGAGCCAGTGACACCTCCCCAGCTGAGATTTACTATTGCCATGGGATGATTGGTTTGCACTCCATCAATATTGGTCACCTGGTATGTGGCACCAGGTAAGAGTTGCCTTGAGGGGACTAGATTCTCAGTCATCATAGTGATACTAGCCCCTGTGCCTCTATAGGCCTCAATATTCTGACCATTGATGAGGGGATCCTGTCTGTACTTGCTCAAGGTGTTTGGACAAGCAGTGAAGTTGGAAAACCCCATGCAATTTTCACAGACAAGAGTAGCTGTAGTTGGGGACCTGGTTAGGCCAGAGTCCACCTGAGTTCCAAAAGTAAACCCAGTCAAATTCTTGGGGGTGCTCCCACCACCTGGGGGATTACTACTAATAGTAACAGGGGGTGTTGGAGCTTTACTTGGAGGAATATTTTCTTCATTGCTAATTTTTTGGACAACAGCTATCTGTTTTCCAGTGGCCAGTCTGCTTACAGACATGGCAAAAGGGTTTCTTTGGATTAGAGGAAGTGTTTTGGTACCCACCCCCATCCTTGGAGTTTTGGGGCCCTGTGGGAGACTTGTCTTTTGATTTATCCCCACCTTTCTCTTGAGCCTTGGAATTATCCTTCTTTTGGTCATTACCCTGATTCTTAGGCCTAATCCTGGTTCTGACCCATTTGTCTGCCCTCTTACCCAATTCTTGTGGAGAGGCCAGATCTGAGTCCACCAGGTGCTGGTGCAAAAGCTGGTTTTGGCAATTACTAAGGATCCGCTCCCTCATAATCAAATTATACAATCTTGTATAGTCATGTACTTTGCTGCCAAATAACCAACCTTCCAGAGCCTTAGTAGCACAATCTACAAAATCAGTCCAGTCCTGAGTCTGAGCTTTTTGGGTATCTCTGAACACCAACCTGTATTGTTCAATGGTTAGGCCAAACCATCAATAAGAGCACTCTTCAGGACAGTGTAGTTTTTAGCATCATCATGTCTAACAGTGAGGAGCTTATCTCTCCCTTTCTCAGAAAAGGAGTACCATAAAATTGCTGCCCACTGATCTTGAGGGACCTGCTGTACCATGCAGGCCCTCTCCAGAGCAGTCATCCATTTGTGGATGTCATCCCCTTCCTTGTAGGGGGGCACAATCTTTGTCAGGTTTCTATTGTCATAGGACCTGTCTTTCTCTTTAGGAATTATGCTGCCACCAGTGGTATCTAAACCACTCAATTTTTGTTCCCTTGCTAAAGCAAGTTTAGCTTGGGCCAGGGATATCTCTTCCCTCTCTACCTGGAGTTTGACAGCTCTCATCCTGGCCTTATGCTCTTTTCTCTGGGGTGAAGTCATTCCCCTTTGAGAATCCCTTGAGGCATTGGAAAGGTTAGCTTCCCTGGAAGGGGACCTATCTCTTCTATTGCCAGGGAGTATTCTGCTGTTGGGTCTGGGGAAGTGGTTTCCTTCTCCATTCCCATGTAGGTCCAAGTTATCTTGGCTAAGCCTTCTAACTTGTACCTGGATATCCCCCTGATCATCTGAATCCTCATCATCTGCTACCTCCTCATCCAATACTATGGGAGTGATGGGGTCTGTTTCTGGGGGCTTTACCTCATCTCCTGGATTTCCTGTGGGGGCTGCTGCAGCCTTAGCAAGATCATCTGCCTCTAGGGCACTTATCAGGATTGAGATAGTAGGGTTGTGACCCTTTTTCAGCCCCCTTGAAGTGCACAAGCCACTCAAGTCCTTGAAGCTGAGTTTTCCATATCTGGAAGGTGCCTTGGTAAGGTCACCTGCCACAGGCAGAGCATTGCTTGGCTCACCTGTGCCAGACATGACTTCTAGTGCGGTGTAAGTGGTGCACCTACCTACACTATCAGCCTGATTCATGTACATGCCGTTTTGCGTGTCCCTAATAGCGAATCATAGCGATTCGCTATTGAGGACACGCAAAACGGCATTCATGTAGGAATTGCTACTTAAATAGCGATTCCTACATGTTCTTTATTTGCGAGTAGCAATTTGCTACTCGCAAATACTCCCCATTCATTCCTATGGGCCAAGAGGCCCATAGGAATGAATGGGGAGTATCCCTCATTTGCGAGTAGCAATTTGCTACTCGCAAATGAGATAGCGATTTTAAGGGTGCCAGGGGTGTCCAAAGGACGCCCTGTAGCACCCCTAAAAAGCACATTTGAACAGGTGTTGCGCGCACACATGTCCAAAGGACATGTGTGTGTGCAACATGCAACTTAGAAAAATGCTTTTAAAAGCATTTTTCTGAGTTTTTGCTATTTACCGACAGGTCTGACCTCTCGGTAAATAGCGGCCCCAAAAGTCCAAAATCGCTATTTTGTTTTGTGTCATGAATAGCATTTGAGGAATCTCTAATAGAGATTCCTTAAATGCTATTCCTCGCATATTTGCGACTTCTTAAATAGCGATTTTTGCATTTGGTATCATGAATACCAAATGCAAAAATCGCACTCGCAAAGGGCCAGATTCTCAGAATCTGGCCCTTTGCGAGTGCAATTTACCTACATGAATCAGGCTGTATGTGTTTTCCTACTAGAACCTTGCTAGTGAGTTGTAGTCAGTGTGTACTAAGCCTTTTTGTCTACAACTACTAAGTTCAGTAGAACTTAAGTATGTAATCTTTGTTTATATGTACCTATAGTACTTAATGTGATCTTTCAAATGATATAATAATAATAATAATAATAATAATAATAATAATCCACATTTGTAAAGCGCACAATCACCCGTTAGGGTCTCTAGGCGCTGGGGGCCGTCGGGAAGATTAAGCAAGCTAATGCCCAGAGTCACATGGTGCTGGGCTAACCTGCCGCCGGAGCCGGGGATCGAACCGTGATCCCCAGATTCCAACGTCAGTCGCCCTGGCCTCGGCGCCACACCTCTTCCTTATTATAATAATAATAATATAAAAATTGCAATGGTAAAACAACAGCAAGCTCAAATCCCAACCGCTGCACACCAATGTGAGAAGTTGGCCTGATGTATGATGTTCAGTATTCTAGTGAGCACCTTGTATCAATCAATAAATCAATCAATCAATCACATAATTTATATAGCGCACTACTCACCCGGTAGGGTTTCAAGGCACTGGGGGGGAGGGGTCTGTTACTGCTCGAAAAGCCAGGCCTTGAGTTGCTTCCTGAAGGAGGGGTGGTCCTTGGTCAGCCAAAGGTGGATGGGGAGGGAGTTCCATGTCTTGGCTGCCAGGTAGGAGAAGGATCTTCCTCCGGCGGTGGCTCTGTGAATGCGTGGTACGGCGGCGAGGGCGAGGCTGGTCGATTGTAGCTGGCGGGTGGGCGTGTAGAAAGTCAGGCGGTTGTTGAGGTATTTGGGGCCCAGGTCGTGGAGAGCCTTGTGTGCATGGGTGAGGAGTCTGAACGTGATCCTCTTGCTGACGGGGAGCCAGTGCAGGTCTTTCATGTGGCCGGAGATGTGGTTGTGTCGGAGGATGTCCAGGACGAGTCGTGCGGAGGCGTTCTGTATGCGCTGGAGTTTTTTCTGAAGTTTGGCGGTGGTTCCGGCGTAGAGGGTGTTTCCGTAGTCCAGACGGCTGGTGACGGGTGCCTGGGTGACCGTATTCCTGGTTTCGGTGGGGAGTATCAGTCCAAACAATCTTTTATGGTGGTGGTTGTAAGTCAACCTTATAGACAAGCTATCTTAATGGTAGCATGGACTAAGCAGTCTTAGGCTTAACTCAAGAGGGCATGTGAAGCCAGCTGTTTTACCATATGCAATCCTGTAATATCAAATGAAAGGACACCACACAAGTTATATATTATAAAAATATATGTATTTATTACTAGAATAATCCTCTGTACTCTTTATGAGTCCAGAGGCACAAGCGTTTAAACAAAAGCACAGTTAAACATACACAAGTTGCACAATTATGGATAGGGCCGGTGGCCACTCAAACCATATACTAAATAAGTGGTATAAGTATCACTTTACGAACAATGGTAAGGCCTAGGGCCTTGGGAATCGCTTGGACTACACTGGACTAACGGCTGTTAGGACGGGAGTAGCCAGCGGGATTCGGATGCAGCGCTAAAAGCACACGCATGCACCAATGCAAAGTCAATGGTGCGTAAAAGTTACTAAGTTACTGTTTTGGAAGTCTTCCGACTGGAATAGAATTAAGCCACTTTAAACTAGGACACAAGAGGTGTAAACCACTAGAGGGGCACCGGTGTTAGATCATTACCTCACCCACAGGAAGCTGGTGCATAGAGGCCAAAGTGTGTCGGGTTTCGTCGTGGAGTTCTATGGAGCCTGGAGATGAAGATGCTGCAGGCGGCCAGGAGAAAAGAGTCCGGTTGGATCCAAGGGTGGATCGAAGATGTAGAGTACCTGAAAGCAGAGGGGACAGAGTCTGGGTCACTAGCCAGTGACCAGGATGGAACCAGGAAGGAACCAGGCGATGTCGGGCGCAATCAGGTGGTTGACGGGAAGCTTGACTCTGCTGCCACGTGGACTCTGGGGCATCGAAGATGACCAGGAGGAGATCGCGAGCTGTCCCACAAAGGTTCTCAGTGTCGGCGGTGTCGGTTCTTGGATCGGAGTCAACAGGCCTTGGCAAAGGCAACCCACGCCGGATTGGAAGATCGCTTTTTACTCGGACCAGCAAGGTCAGAGAGGTTGCTCCTTTTCAGGGGAAAGAGGGCCAGTCTGGAGCAACCAGACTAGCAGAGTAGTTTTAAAGGTTCATCGGTTCTGGGGCCACTAGCCAATGGGCAAGCGACCGGACCAACACGTCGAGCAGGAAAATGCAAAAGGGCCCCACGCAGTACTCGGTGAGTGTGGAGGGGGGATCTTCGGTGCACGAGCTGCTCGGGGCTGTGGCTTCTCAAACTCCAATACACAGCTACTAGGGTGCCTCGAGAGCTGCACGGTCAGCACTTTGCAGTCGTTTCAAGATGGCCAGCCCCACGCTTCACGTCTCCTCCACGGGTCTCAGATTCGCTGGGACTGTGGATCGGGCTGTTGGAAGTCAGGGAAGCTGGGTCTTGTCGATCTCTGTTGCTCAAGTTCCGGCGGGAACTGCAACAAAGCAAACTGTTGGGCGCTGGATGGTGCCTGTTTGCACAGGGTGGTCACTCCTTGACCACAAGGGAGATTCTTCAGTCTTCCACGTCGAGTGGGATGTCGAAGGGTCCAGAGTTCTGTATCAAAGTTTCAGTCAGGATAAATCTCATGCTCATGGGCACAGCTCCTACCTTTATTCCAAATCAAGGGGCTGGTTTACCTGCTAGGTCCCTCTTATGGGTGGGACCCAGAAAGGGGGTGGTTACACCCCTTTCCCTTTGTCCAGTTTCGTGCAAGAGCTGGGACTGGAGTGTCCCAGCACCGGTTTGAACCGGGCTATGCATGGGACACCTTGTGTGCCCCAGGCAGTGTCTAGTTTCACTCGCCCTGCCTGCCTCAATCCACTATCTCCTGTCTAGGGTGGTGTTACACCTCCCTGTGACAGGAAACCCTTTGTCCAAGCCTCCCCTGCCAGGTTTCGGTCAGCAGCAGGAGGCCAGATTTGTGTCGGTGGCAGCAGCATCCATTTTGTGATGCTGGGGCTCTGGTTAGTTTTAACCGCGTTTACTGTTACCCACATGTCTTCTCCCTCTAGAAGGGTGGAATGCTACCCCCATCGCCAGAACTGGTGAGGGGGTAGTATTCCAAAGTGTATGACACCTTACACGACATGTTTTGATAAAGCCAAACCAAAGTTAGCAATAACCGCGAGGATTACAATGCACTTAAGAGTATATGGTATGGCCGTATCCCAGAACAGCTATAAGGAAATGGTTCCGAAAGCTGCAGACAGGCCCAGCTCATGCTAGAGCACCATCTCACATAAAACCAAGCACTCTGCCTCCAGGATTGTTAAGGCCTGCCATAGGAGTGACTTATAGGTATATATATGTCCAGATATAGGTTTAGATATAGGTATACTATATCTAAGCAAGGGGTGATTACACGGCCATGCCCCAGCTGAGTGATCAGCCAGTTGTGTCCGTTTGGAGGGCAGGCCAGGGGTGGCAAAAGATATGCTGCAGCCCCTGGTAGGCCTTGGATGCACCTATGCCCTGGGTACCTATAGTACACTGTACAGGGGCTGATAAGGTGACCCAATATCCAATTAGTTATGCACCTAGGGTACATGGAGTCCATTTTAAGGAGAGAGCAGATAGCCTGGGGCCCTGATTAGCAGGGTCCCAGGCCAACTAAGTCGAAAACCAGCTAAACACAAGGCAAAAAATCTGGGGTAACCATAGTCAGGTATCCACCCTCCTACAGTCACAAACAAGCTTGCCTTTGCCATGCCAGCAGCGAGGCCGCGCAGCGGCCTCCATTAAGTAGGGGAGAGGAGAGGCGGGTGGGAAGGTGGGAAAGAGGGGATCGCGAGGTGAGCTGGGCTTAGCAGGCACCGAACAGCGAGAGGACAGAGGGAAAAACAAAATAGGTGCAAAAGGCACCACTGGGGAAAAATTAGGGAAAACACAGAGGCAGAGAGGGGCACAGCAATACCAAATGTAAAATACTAGGAATACCAATACCAATAGCAGGGGACAGGAAAGAAAACGTTGCCAAGGCAATCCGGCTTAGAGAGCGGGTCGAGAGTGGTCTCGAACCCTGTTCTCCTGGGTCGGGGTGATGGTGGCCAGACAGAGCTGTGTGGAGGGATAGCGGTTCCCAGGCCAGGAAGTCAGGGCACCCGCTCTCTCCTCCACGCAGCGGCCTCCATTAAGTAGGGGAGAGGAGAGGCTGGACGGCGGGAAGGCAGGAAAGTGGCGATCGGGAGGTGGGCGGGGCTTAGCAGGCGCCGAACGGCGAGAGGACAGAGGGAAGTATTAAATAGTAGCAAAAGGCACCACTGGGGCAAAATTAGGGAAAACACAGAGACAGAGAGGGGCACAGCAATACCAAATGTAAAATACTAGGAATACCAATACCAATAGCAGGGGAAAGGAAAACAAATGCTAATCCGGCACAGAGAGCGGGTTCTCCAAGTCCCTTGCTTCCTCAATGCAGGCCTCCAAGGACCTGTGTGACAACTTCACCAACTTCTTCAAAGACAAAATCACCAAGATTGAGCTCTCACTGGACATAAACCTCAATCCCTCCTGCAAAAGCCTGGCCCCAGAGACTGAAGGCAGCACGCTCAAGCACCCCACGAAAGCATGGAAATCCTTCAACCCCATCCCGGAAGCCGAGATTCTCAAACTGATCTCCACCTCCAAACCCGCATCCCACGTCCTTGATCCTATACCCACTCAATTGACCAAAAAGCTTAAACTCTCCATAGCCACGTTCTGGTGCAAGATCATAAACAGCTCCTTGAGAACCGGCGTCATACCTGAATGCCTCAAAATTGGCCAAGTCATGCCATTACTGAAAAAAACAGGCTTTGACATCAATGATCTTGACAACTTCAGACCCGCCTCCAATCTCCTCCTCCTATCCAAAATCCCCAAAAGGTGCTTTCTCCTACAACTGACTCAGCACATGGACAGCATCAATCTTCTAGATCCCCACCAATCGGGTTTCAGAAAAGGCTATAGCACCGAGACCACGATCCTTAACATCGTGGCCGATATCCACAAATCTCTTGATACCGACCAATGTTACCTCCTCATTCTCCTGGACCTATTGGCAGCCTTTGACATGGTTGATCACCATCTACTTATCAAGGCTCTACAAGAAAGGGTAGGTGCAGATGAGGTGGTCTTACACTGGTTCTCCTCCTTCTTACACAGCTGCTCCAAAAGGATAAAAATCAAAACTTTACGTCCGACCTACACCCCAGTCAGCAAGGGTGTCCCCCAAGGGTAAGTGCTCTCCCCACAACTGTTCAACATATACGTGGAACCCCTCACCATCATACACAAAAAAGCTAACACCCCCTTCCACCTACATGCAGATGACACCCAGATCTATCAGGAAACCTCCTCCTTCGATGACATTCAATGACACAACAACACTCTAAGAGAAGTCCAACACTGGATTTCACTAAATCACCTAAAACTCAACCAAGTAAAAACAGAGATTCTCCTCATCCCCAACAAAGAAGAGAACCCTGAAATTGTAGAATGGCTAAAAGCAATTGATGCTCTCAATGGCAATCTCACTCTGGCTAACTCTGTAAAATCATTAGGAATCCCACTAGACCCACAACTTGAGATGGCCAAACACATTAAGAACTCCGCAAAGAGTGCCTTCCTCAATCTGAAGCTACTTAACAAAATAAAACCCTTCATCCTGCCCAAAGACCTCAAACAAAGTCACTCAATCACTGGTGCTATCCAGACTCGACTGTGGGAATGTAGTCCTCACTGGTACAGCAAAATCTCACCTAGCTCCCCTCAAAGTAACTCTCAATGCAGCAGCCAGAATGGTCACCGAAGTTAGGAAATACAATAACATCTCACCCGCACTCAGAGAACTAAAATGGCTTTCAGTCGAATTGCGTGCCAGCTTCAGAACTGCCTGCCTCACGCACAAAGCCCTGCACACAGGAAAACCTGACTACCTGGCCGCCAAACTCAAGAGTGCCGGTCAAACAAGGAACCTCAGGAGCTCCAATACCCTACTACTCATCCCTACAAAAACACGCAAACAAAAAACCGCCGCGCGGTCCTTCGCCGGAAACACAACCAATGAGGTTATCTCAGGACATACTTACTAAATGTTGCACAGCACACTGGGACTTCCGAACCAATATGTATACTACTGCTATATTGTGTGACTCTTTCATTAAAACTGTTGTAAAGCACTGCAATACCCCCAGGTCCGGCCAGCTCTATATAAAACTCCTTAATACAAGTAAATAATAAATAAATACAAAATAAATTAGCAGAGAGCCGGGAAGCGATCCAGGAGCCCTCGTGGGTGAATCCTACTGACTATACATGGCTCTCGGACTGCACTTCAGCACAAAATTGAGACTGTCTCCAGAGATGTTAACTTACTGCATGCTGATTTGAGAAAAATGGCAGAAAAAGTCACAACAGCCGAAAGTAACATTTAGTTGTAGCAGGGAGAGGTTGCTGACCTCAAGGGCCAGATGACTTAGATGTCTACAGCCTTTAGTGGGCTTGAACACCAGGTGGACTTACAGGGTTGCTCCCAACACAGTAAAGTTCATGTGCTGAGGTTCCCTGAGAGAACGGAGGAGACCTCAGTGGAGGACTCCCTTGAAAACTGGATGTGGATGGAGCTTCTGCAGCAGGCCTGTCAGACTTCCTCATAGTAGAACGGGTGCACAGAGCCTTGGTGCCGTCGCCACAGGCGGCCCAAACATGGGTAATCATTGCCAGGATTCTGGATTATCGCGACAGGGACTGCATCCTCCATGTCTCCAGGGAACATGAGGTGGTCCCAAATATGAACTGTGGAATAGCCATCTACCCAGATTACACTAAGAAGGGTTGGTGCAGTGACTAGCTGCTTGAGTGCAATGTTGGTAAGGTTCTCCAGTAGGGAGGCTGTGTTCTGGTCACTGGTTCTGTCCAGGTTGAAGTTGAGGTCTCCGTGTAGGATGTAATAGGTGGATGCCAGAGCCTGGGGTGCGATGAGATCTACAATGGCGTTGATGAAGGGTGGGCAGAGACCTGGGGACCTGTAGATGAGGGTGCCACAGAGGGTGTTGTTGGGGTTGGTCTGGATCTGGAAGTGGAGGTGTTCCATGGTTGTCGGTGGGTTGTTTGAGTACGTGGTCATTCAGAGGGTGTTCTTGTGGACAATGACAATGCCTCCTCCTGGTCAGTTGTTGCGGTGGTTGTAGTCCTTGTGGGTGATCTTGTAGCCATCGGCGATGTCTGGGCCAGAACAGGGGTTGGTACAGGTTTCCGTGAAGAAGTCGATGTCGGGAGAGGCGGCGTCGAGGAGGTCCTAGGTTACTGTGGCATATTTGAGGAGGATGCAGCTGAGCGGTCAGCACGCTGTTGGTAGTCTGGACGGTGAGAAAATGTGGCGTATTGGCATGAGTGAAGGTGTGGCTGCAGTTCCGGCAGGTGAAGGGACTGTGGGTTTCACTCTGGGATGCGAAGTGGCAGGCGTCATGGCGCCCGAAGTTGAGGGTGAGGAGGGTACTGGTGTCGTAGTAGGGGAAGGTCTAAGAACCAGTGCCCCTGGCATTGGGCGCGGTCCAGACATGGACGGGCACATATGGGCTTACCTTTGTCCTTCAGCACACCAGTAACACGCCATCAAGGAGTGCCGCAGAGGAGCTGGACAGCTGGGAGGAGGGAAATGCGGGAAGGGTCACTGGAGTGGGGCGGGCCGTGAGGGATGTTATGTTATGTTATGTTACTTTATTTCTTTTATAGCGCACGGCAACTCCAGTGGAGCATCCCGGCGCTTTGGCAAAGAAAAGGAACAGCATGAAAAGCAACTACACAACAGAAAAAGAGATAAAAGGACTAATTCCTAAAAAGCCATGTCTTCAAGTCCTTTCTAAAAGCAAGAAGACAGGGGGCCGATCTCAGGGACAGTGGCAGTTCATTCCAAGCCTTGGGAGTCAAATAACGAAAAGATCGACCTCCCAAGCGTACACGACGGATTGCAGGGACAGTCAACAGAGACAGACCCGATGACCTGAGAGTCCTGCCTGGCACGTACCGAGAAAAACGTTTCCCAAGGTATTTGGGGCCAATACCATGTAGGGCCTTAAAGGCCACCGTCAGGCATTTAAAAAGGACTCGCTTGGAGATAGGCAGCCAATGAAGGGTGTTCAATAAAGCAGTGGCACCAGCTCTCCTCGGGAGACCAAAGATGGCACGGGCTGCCGAATTTTGGACCACTTGCAAACGGGTCACAAGGTATTTCGGTAGACCCAAAAACAGCGCGTTTGCGTAGTCCAAACGGGACCCGATTAGTGCCTGAACAACTGTCTTCCTGTGGTTGAGTGATAGTAGAGGAAGAAATTTCCTCAGCATCCGTAAGATGCCGAAGCATTTCCCAACAGTGGACGAGATGTGGGGTCCAAAGGAAAGATCACAATCTACTATCACTCCCAAATTCTTGGCCTGGATAGCGACCTTGTCAGGAGGAAACATATCCTGCGGCCACCAGGATTTCCAGTCTTGTTCCGGTGCGCAACCGAAAAAGAGCAACTCTGACTTGTCAGAGTTGCATTTTAAGCCATGACCTCTAAACCACTCAAACACCGCACCCAGGCAGTCCCTGATCTGTGTGCCATCAAACGACCCACCCCTGTCACATGTGAACAGGAGTTGGGTGTCATCGGCATAGGACACGATCTGGGCGCCAAAGGATTCCGCGACTTCCGCCAGAGGGGCCATAAAGATGTTAAACAGCATAGGGCTGAGAATGGAACCCTGCGGGACTCCCACCTCTAGCGGAGCCATATCAGCGGAAAAAGGAGGCTCCCAGATCGTCTGTCGGCGGTCGGCCAGAAATGATTTTAGCCAGTTCCACACCGTTCCACGCAGGCCACACAGGGGCAAGGGCAGCAAAAAAAGGAAAAATAGAGAAACAACAGAAAAAAGGCAGAAGCAGCAAAAAGAGCACAAATAAAGGCTAAACACTGAAAAAGCAACAAAGAAAGACAGATGGGAAGCCCTAGCAGCAGACAAGTGATGATCTGCCTCTAACCTACCAGGGATGAGGTACAGGCAGGAGCCTGCAGGTGGAGGAGGGCCTCGAAATCCTGACCAGCAGGTCAGGAGCAGCAACGGGAGCAGCAGCAGCTACCAGGCAGAGTTGCGCTGTGAAGTGAGCAAGTCCACTAAAAGTTAGTGGACTGTGGAAGCACACTGTTTCACCTTAGGTTCGCTTGGGCATCCCTTGAGATTCTGTTGCACTTGATGGATGACTGTGGAGCCCGGTCAGAGTTGCGGATCAACCGTGGAAAGTCCCTGCTGTTTTGTCTTGCTCTGCTGGTTTGGACCCCAGTGGAAAGCCTGCTGAATACCAGACTGTGCTGGGAGCTGGAATACTTTAGGTGCCTAGGGGGTTTTGGTTGCTCACTTCAAGGCACAACAAATGCGTCTCAATATGGGGAGAGGGATGAATTCACTGAGAGTCTTGGTCATCTTTTGCAATGGGCTCCAGCTGTAATTGATGGGCAGAATAGCCATCTCCAAGAAGGTGCTCTTGCCGAACTGTTTATTTACTATTCAGAATTCTCTTTGCTCACTGCCAGGGCGTTTGGACTCGATCCTTGTATCTCTACTCTCCGCTGGTAAACCCAGCAGGGTGGCCTTGACCACTCGGACCAGATGATATGAAGAGTGAGGTCTGGAGGTGCCACACCTTGACTTTTATTATTGTGCTGCGCACATGCAGCACATTGCGCACCGGCTGGAGACTGGAGACAGCTAGGAGAAATGACTGTTGGCAGGGATTGTTGATGTTGGGCAGCTCCCAGCATTATTGATGGAGGGTGCAGGGGTCCTGGATGATGTGCCATCTGTGGTATGATAGACTGTGCTAATCCGGCATAAGCTAGTCACTGTAGTGTTGAGCTTTGAGAGGAGACTTGGCGGGTGGCCAGTTGCAGGTCCAGATGGCTTGGAAAGAGGACCTGGGGATGCCCATGGAGAATGAGGGCTAGGTGTCAATCTGTGCACTGAGGCGATCTGTATAATACAACATCCACTTTAAGTTGGTCCATTAAAATGGTGTGCATCACACTTACCTGAACCCCTTGACTCTTCTGACCTGGTCTGATCACTGCCCCAGCTGTGGATTTCAGGGGACTGACTTCCTTCACCTGCCCTGGGGTTGTCGATTAGGGCAGGATCTTTTGGGATCCGGGGGGTGGGTGTGCTCACGGCAGTAACTTCTACACAGGTCACGATAACACGGCAGTACTGTCTATTGGGGGATATTAGGAGACTTAAAGGCTGCAAGATGTGAGATAAATTCTTGCAGGAGGTGCTGGTTCTTGTTAGGTGCAGGGTGGCCATCACCTGGATGGGACAGGGTGCTCTAGAGCTCGGCTACTGGCAAAAAGACATGGCGGAATGGATGCTGGCAGAGATTCATATGAAACTTAGCAGGCGGGATGATAAGGTTGGAGATTCTATCCTTGTATGGCGTGATCTGGGTGACAGGTTCTTGGCACCGGATTCTGATTCAAACAGTGGAGAATGTGATGACTCCAAACAGTAGCCCCTTGCTGGTGTGGGCCCTGGGTGGGTTTCTGACTGGCTATGTTGTGCGCCTGTTGTTCTCTCCATGGGCACTGTATGCTACATACCTTTACATTGTGGGACCCACACCACCACAGGGCCGCCAGCTGCCTCGTACCTGCTCCCAGACGCCGGCCTATTTTCCTGCCGTTTCCCGCTCCTTCCAGCTGCTGCGTCCCTGCGGCCCCGCCCCCTGCTCCCCATTGGCCACCCCACTCCCGCCTCCCAGCTGCTCCTCCCTCCCTATCCCCCTCTTAAGGAGGCCGCGCAGTGGCGTGGGAGAGACCTCTGACCCTGCTCGCCGGCAGGTCGCTCCCCATGCCATTACACGGCCGCCAGCTGCCTCGTACCTGCTCCCTGCCACCCAACTGTTTTCCCGCCGTTTCCCGCTCCTTCCCGCTGCTGCGTCCCTTCGGCTCCACCCCCTGTTCCCCATTGGCCACCCCGCTCCCGCCTCCCAGCTGCTCCTCCCTCCGTTTCCCCTTCTTATGGAGGCCGCGCAGCGGGCACGCCGCTGGTGCGCGAAGGCGCGCCAAAGGCAAGCCCGTCTGTGCCCGTCCGCGCCTGGACCGCGCCCAGCACCAGAACCCCTGGTCCCCGCGAACGCCACATCAGACTCCGCTACGATGCCAGCACCCTCTACGCACTCAACGCCGGCCAAAACCACACCTGCTTCCAAGCCGCCCCGAAACGGACTCACGTACCCTTCTCCTGCCACACCTGCAGCTACACCTGCGACAGAGCCACCAAACCTCCAAGGACTGGACCCAAACACCTCCGCTGCATACTCCTCAACACCCGCTCCGCCCGCAAACACGCCGTCGAGCTCTGGGATCTGCTCGCCACCTCCGCCCCAGACGTGGCCTTCCTGACCGAGACCTGGTGGAACGACTCCTCGGCGCCCGACATCGCCATAGCCATCCCGGACAGCTACAAGATCACCCGCAGGGATCGCGCCAACGGAATCCCACGCAGACGACACCCTCAACACCGCCAAACACTTGCACTTCCGGATCCATACCGACCCCAACACCACCCTCAGAGGAACACTCATCTACAGACCCCCCGGACCCCGAGCTCAATTCAGCGACTCCATCGCTGACCTCGCCAGCACCCACACACTCCTCTCCACGGACTACATCCTCCTCGGGGACCTGAATTTCCACCTTGAGAAGAACAACGACGCCAACTCCGCCACCCTGATCGACAACCTTGCCAACCTCGGCCTCAGACAACTCGCCACCGCACCCACCCACGCCGCTGGCCACACGCTGGACCCCGTCTTCTCCACAGGCACCCACGTCACCATCGACCACACCACCGAACTCCACTGGACCGACCACTGCTGCATCCATTGCACCTTCAATAAACCAGCCATGCACCACGGCTCCCAAGAGCTACCTCGTCGCTGCTGGACCAAAGTCACCGAAGACCAACTGATCACCACCCTCGCCCAAAACCCACCCACCCACCCCACCAACCTAGACACCGCAACAGGCAACCTCAGACAGTGGATCGACGACTGCGCCAACACCCTCGCCCCACTCAAGAAACCCTCCAACAACCATGCCAGCAAGAGAGCCAACTGGTTCACCAACGACCTGCAGACCTCCAAACGTGCATGCTGGAAACTGGAGAAGATATGGCTCCACGAACGCACTCCGGACAACAACACAGCCCACACGGATGCCACCCGCAGACATCACCACCTCATCAGATTAGCCAAGAGATCCTCCTTCAAAGACCGCCTGGATAACAACGCACACGACAGCAAAGAGCTTTTCAGCATCTTAAAGGAACGCTTCAACCCCAGCGCCAACGCCAAAGACATACCGCCCTCACAAGAACTGTGCAACTCACTGGCAATTTTCTTCCACCGCAAGATCGCTGAAATCCATGACAGCTTCAACACCATGAACGCCCCGACTACGCCAGACCACACCTCCCCTGGGAACACCACCAGCGCCAACTGTCAGGATTATGCTCCACAGGATCCGATCGTTGCTATATAGGGGTCCACCTCCAGATGTTACCAACTCCCTGACCAGTAACAGGGAGTTCGAACCATCAGGCGAGGGAAATAAGGGAAGGGAAGGAACTGCGGGGATATCAGGCTCTGAAAGAAATAAACATAAAACACAATTATACACCACATACGACTTAAATGGCTACTCTCATATGGTCTCACTAAATTGTTGACACACCTGAAAAAAACCTGAAGCAAAACCCCTTTCTGTTAAACCAACACAGAAATGCAGCTCCTTTGAATGAGTAGGAAATAATCCGGTATTAGCCCCCAACTCAAGGAAGAGAGAAATGAGGGCACAAGGCTCTGGCTGTTGAGTAGGAACTCCCAGTTCCAACACCAGGAATAAAGAGCGTTAATTGCTTGTGTATACTGAACGACACAAACCTACGTAGTCTCAGGAGTATTATATAATCATAATCCTTCAAGGTCTGGATCAGTATATCCCATGCAATAGTTATAGTCTTTCTGTACACACGGTAGTCCGTAGAACACCACCGAACTCCGCTGCACTAAGTACAAGTAAAGAACAAAGAGATCACACGGCAGCCAGTGGCCTCCTGACACACATCGTTCCGTGTATGAAACGTAAGTAACGCTGCACTGGTAGACGGTAACGCTTGGCCAGATCACACACACTGCACTCCGCTACAAAGCAAAAAACGACAATACAATCCAGCCACGGTAGCATGTAGCATTCAAACAACCTTGCTCCGCAGTATTGATGAACAGGCAGGAAAGAGTTCGGAACGGCAACGCGTGGTCGGCCGACACACAGCGTTCCGTTCCAACGAACTCACCACTCCGAAGACTCTGGATAGAAAACAGGACACCTCGCAGTTCGCCAGCAGGAAGAACAAGGCGACAGCGAAGCCGGGCAAAACAGGGCGCTACCTACAAACAGGAAACCAGAATTACGCACATCCGTCTCAGTGCGTTCCTACCTGAAGTACCTCCCTACTGCAAAGGTTCATGGGAGACGTAGTCCTTAAACGTCAGGTAGGCGCTCATGCACGCAATACCTGACACCAACCACCTGACCTCCTGGTCCAACGTCAACGACGACGAGACACGCAAGGTCTTGAACTCCATCCACTCAGGATCTCCGTCAGACCCGTGACCACACCATATATTCAACAAAGCAGATGCTGCCATCGCACCCCAACTACAGAAGGTCATCAACATCTCCTTCGAAACAGCGACATTCCCGGAAAGCTGGAAACACGCAGAAATCAACGCCCTCCTCAAGAAGCCCAAGGCGGACCCCAAGGACCTCAAGAACTTCCGGCCCATCTCCCTGCTCCCGTTCCCGGTGAAGGTCATCGAGAAAATCGTCAACATGCAACTGGCCCGCCACCTGGAAGACAATAACATCTTGACATGTGCCACTTAATTCCCAACTCTCAATGGCAAGAAATAGTTGCTTTTGGACTTGGGCCTCTTTGGCAGGTTCACCCCTAGACTGTTTGCCTTTAGCCTCTGGCATGGTGGTAGTGATTTTAAGCCTCTGCGCACTTTAGCATTGTGGCCCAGTGTAAAGTGCGTGCGCTCTCCGAGTGCGTCTGGTGAGATTGGCCTGCCCTCCCATAGGAATGCATGGGGGAGATGTGTGTCCATGGTAGTTTCTGATGTGTGGGGAGTGCAGGGGCGAGTTTGGTATGTGCGAACTCATGAGATTAAATGCTGCGTGATGATGTGTGTGGATTTAATGTGTCTAGTGTGGAAGTGCCACTTTTAGAAGTTGGCATGTCTGTGCAGTAAATGTGAAGTCTGGCTTGTGATTGGCTGGAGCTGGCTGGTGTGCCTGGCTCCAGGAGTCATGATGGGTCTGCCCCGGTGGTGAATGGAGAGATCTGCATGTTGATGGGAGGGAGGGGTGCACCTGGGACCTGAATAGGGCGGGGCCTTCCCTCCTCCGTGCTGGCTCCACCCCCTGGGGTGTGTCTGATGTCCCTGGCCTGTCTTGTGAATAGAGAGAGGAGCTGAGCAAAACAAAGTGCTCCAGAACCAGTTGCATCTGGTTCGCCCCTTGCCTGCACCTTTGGAGACAAAGGATTTTGTGTATAAAGGAGGGCTGTGACCCCATGAAAATGTTCTTGTTTGTGGACTTGAATCTACCAGGGGCATGCTGCTGCTGGGGCTCAGGGGAAGGTTTGCCTCCCTGGGCCCTGCCCAGCCCCTGGATGCCTGGAGGACTCCTTTCTGTTTGGGACTCTTCTGCCTTGCCTGAGGGGACTGGGGGACTTTTTCTTTGCTAGGAGCTGCCTGCTCCATTTCCCTGCCCCAGGACTCCTTGAACTCCCTAGCGCCCTGTGAGCGCTCTGTTCCCCTGGGTGGCCCTGTAAGAGGGAATCCCCAGCGCAGGGATTCCCCCCATGGCCCCTTCATTGCAGGTGCCCACCCTGCATCATGTCCGCTTATTTTGGAATTCATTAAGCAGGTGCCTACCCTGCATTATGGCTGCCGTTCTGATGCTTATTTAAATTGCACGGGTGCCTACCCCGTGACTTGACTCTTATTTTAACATTGCGGGTGCCCACCCCGCCTGTTGCCTGCCCCAATGCCTTTATTAATTTAAATGCGGGTGCCTACCCCGCGCTGCACCGCCGCGGCCCGAGCCGCGCTTTAAAGAACTTTCTGTCGAGCTGCCGGTGCTGCCCCGGGCCGACCCGGAAGCCAGGCGGCCTTGCCTGACTCGGGGTGGACCCAGGGCGCGTCATTTCCGCTTCCCCCCACGGTCGGGGAGAAGCAATGCAGCAAAGGTCCCGGACCCGAGACGGGGGACCGGGTGAAGAGGCACCTTTTGCGCCCCATCCTGGAGCCATGGTGTGGTGGGACTCCCCGAAGTGAGGGGAGCCCCCGGAGGCTGCATCCCGCCACCCAACCAGAGTAGCGCCAGTCCTTGGAGAGGAGCCCCCAGAGAGCAGCCCGGTGAGTCAGAGAGGACTGGGGGGGCTCAGAGAGGACTATTGAGGGTGCCACCATTTTCTGGAAGCTCCGATGAGTGGGGGCATTATGTATTTAAGGAGCCAGAGTGCTCCAGGGGGCATGTGTATTTTAAGGCTCCAACATGTGCACTATTTCCAGAGCCCTTGTGGGGCTCCATAGTTGGCGCATTCGTTCCCGAGGGCCAGTGAGGGCCCATGCCGCAGTTTTGACTTTACAGCTGCCCAGCAATTAGTGCGGTATAAAAGGGGGTGGTGATGGACGGAGCATCTGAACCAATCAAACACTCACACCCAGTCAAATGTCTGGGTTTAATCCATCACCGAGCTTTAGCCCCCTCTGCCACCCCAGTTCAGACATGACCATATGCAAATCAGTCTGACCCTGTGCCTCATGGGAACAGTCCAGCCCGAACTGCCAAGCCATGCCTTCCCTGGACCGGAAACAAGCTTCCTAGGACCGTTTTCTGGCATTTCAGCCATCTTCAGCCAGGCTTGCTTGAATCCAGTGGCAAAGTGAGCAAGGGACTCACGTCTGAGCATACCCTGCCAACTTATGGCGAACAAAGCGGTACAAAAGGGGGTGGTGATGGACGGAGCATCTGAACCAATCAAACACTCACACCCAGTCAAAAGATCGTAAGCAAAGCCTCGCTCGCCTGGATCCCCAACAGCATCTGGTATATATTAGGAGCTTCAAACGGCCTTATTTCCCCACCTGTCACCAAGTACTGCATGTTCTGTAGAAAGCAAGCAAGATAATAAAAAGCAAAATTCGGCACTCCCCATCCCCCACGTGCCAATGGTAATGTCATATATTTTGAAGCACGCCGAGTTTTCTTCCAGCCCCATATAAACCTATCTGCAACAGACTGAAGCTGCGTTAGTTGTGCTCGTGTCAAATTGAGAGGTACCGTCTGGAAAAAGAACATTGCCTTAGGGAGTATACACATTTTTAAAACATTACAATGTTCTACCATTGATAAATGGAGACACTCAACCTTTTCCAATTGTCTTCTTGCTGCACCTAATATATCGGCCCAATTCACATCCACTATCTTTTGAGGTGACAGCCTAATCTTTATCCCCTAATACCTTGCTTCTGGTGTAACACGTACTTCGCTAGGGCATAGTCCCTCAGTGCAGACAACCTGGGTTTTGGAGATATTTAACTTATATCCAGCAACTGCCCCAAACTGCTGTGTCTGATTCTCAATCTCCCTTAATGCTTGCTCTGGGTCAGATGTTACTGCCGCTATATTGTCAGCATAAGCAAGCACACACGCTTGATGCTGGCCCACTACCATAAACTGTATACCGTTGGTAGACTCCAATATTTGCAGGAGTGGATTAATATAGATGGCAAAACGTAGAGGCGAGCAGGGGCATCCCTGCCGGGTGCCCCTAGTTATATATACAAAAGCTGACTCCTTCCCCAATGTACAAATTTTGGCCCGCGGGCATTTATACATGGTCTGTAATGCTAACAAGAATTGTGGACCACACCTCATCTTTTGCATTGTAGCCCACAAAAATGACCACAATACGCGGTCAAATGCTTTTTCAGCATCTAAAAAGATTATACCTATATTCTTTTGCAATGTAGTGGCATAATCTAATAGCGCAATAACCCTATGTAGATGATTGACCGTGCTCCTGCCAGGCAAGAAACCATGCTGATGCCAAGATACCAGCAGTGTTATAACTTGTGTTAATTGAGTTGCAAGAATTTTTTAATATACCTTGTCACCAGCATTTATCAATGATATGGGTCTATATGACCCCGGAAGTCTAGGAGGCTTGTCCTTCTTTTGAAAAATCACTATCTTGGCATCATCCCAAGATGGTGGGGGGTTGCCGTGCTGAGCTTCTATGAAAGTGGCCAGCATATCATCCTTTATAATAGGGAAAAGCATCCGATAGAACTCCAAAGAAAGTTTATCCGGCCCAGCTGCTTTCCCTAGCGCTAATCTATCTAATGCTGTCTGAAGTTCTAATGTTAGAACTGGGGGTCTCTAGTTGGCAGGGGTAGGTACCACTGTCCAAATAGGGACCCTTGCTTCTAGTCAGGGTAAGGAGGAAACCCTCTGAGATAACCCCTGCTCACCCTCTAGGTAGCTTGGCAGGAGCAGTCTAGGCTAACTAGAGGCAATGTGTAAAGTATTTGTACCAACACTCACAGTAACACAGTGAAAACACCACAAACTGATTCCACAACAGTTTTAGAAAAATAAAGATATTTAATCTAAACTACACAAGACCAAAACGACAAAAATCCAACATACACAGTTCAAGAATATGGTTTCAAAAGAGTTCTTAAGGTTTGCGATAAAGTTCTTCAGGTTGCGATAAAATAAACCACAGATGCGTGAAAAGTTCACAGTTGCATCACGTTTACTCACAGTACCTTTTAGTTGCGACAAATTTCCAAAAGCAGAAGCTGGTGCGGTGGAAAACAAGCGATGCGTTGCTCCTGAGACCCTGGGGAGGCGTTTGCGACAGCCCCGCTGCAGCAGCGGGCGTGTTGCGACGAATCCGATCTGTATGGGGAGGAAGGCCACTTGTATGGATTCCGGTGCGTAGGCTCCATAGGAAGTTTGTTCTCGCAAAGGCACGATGCGACGATCTCGTAGGGGCTGCGACGATCTACGGGGCGACGATGAGCGATCCAGCGGTGATCCTCTCTCTCGCAGCTCCTCGATGCGATGGCTCTGCGACGATGCTAGCAGCGACGTGATGCGGTCTGCAAGCAAGTGGTGCGGCGATCTCACCCAGCGACGACAGGCTCTGCGACGACACTCGCAGCGATGTTCGACGTTCCCGCACCAGTCTGGTGTGTCCCGCAAACGAAGGATGCGACGGCTCTGGCAGCGGCAACAGACGCTGCGACGATCTCGACCTTCGTAGCAGCGGGAATCTTCTCGCACTGTCGGGGATGCGCTCCGCAAGCGAGCGATGCAACACTTTTTAAAAGTCTCTCAAGCTTAGTTTTAAGCTTCCCAGCACAGGTACAACTTCCAGAGGCCCCACAACTGGATCAAGCACTCTAGAAAGGACAGAACTCTCTCAGCAGAGTTCAGGGAAGCTGGGGGTGAAGTCCTTTTGTTCCTGGGACTTCAGAACAGGGAGCCAGCTCTTCTCAGGCCCTTGGAGATTCCTTCAAGACAGGGGACACAGCACACTAGCAAAGTCCTTCCCCTCTCCTTGGCAGCAAAGCAACAGCAAGTCAGTCCAGCAGAGCAACAGCAGGACAGTCTTCCTTCTTCAGAGTCAGCTTTCTCCTTGACAGAGGATCCTTCTTGATTCCAGGATGATCTAATTTTCTGTTGTCAGGGGTCCTGTACTTATACCCCTAAAAGTCTTTGTTCTCTTTGTGCAAGTGGGCCCTGAGCCCGGTCTGAACCAGTTCTGGGGGTTGCCTGAGTACTTTGTTTTCCTGGCTTCTCCTTTCCTTTCAGAGTGAGGGGCAGGGTCGTCAGCCGCCCAGCAGGAGGTGGAGCCAGCATTGTGGAAGGCAGGCACAGCCCTATTCAGGCCCAGGTGTTAACTCCTCCCACCACTCAGGTTGCAAATGCAGTCATGCAGCCTACGGCTGACTCAGCCAGCCTCCTGGGGAATCCCCAGCCCCTGTCACTCTCAAACCAGACAGTCAATCCACAAACACGCCAAGGCACACAGAAAGGGCAGACAAGAGAACAGCAACTTTCTAAAAGTGCTGTTCTCAAACACAGGATTTAAAAACAACCTTTCCTAAAAGATGTGTTATTAAATTCTGAGCTCAGGGATACTAGATACGTATGTCCTATCTTGTTCCTATGGGAAGAATTGCTGGAGCCACTGTAGCCAGCATCCCCCATGTTAATCTATGGAGCAAGATAGCCCCACAATAGTGAAAAACGAAAATGGCTGCCGTTCACTATCAGAGCATGTCACCTGCACTAGTACATGCTCTACCTTTTACATACACTGCACCCTGCCGAGGGGGGTACCTTGGGCCTTCCATAGGGGTGACTGATGTGCACAAAAAGGGAAGGGTTAGGCCTGGTCAGTGGGGACACTGACCAGGAGGACATGGCAGTTTCTAAACTGCACACAGGCACTGCAGTGGCAGGCCTGAGACACCATTTTAGAGCAACTCCTGTGGGTGGCACAATCAGTGCTTCAGGCCCGCTAGTAGCATTTGTCATCACCAGCCCTGGCACACCCAGTGCACTTTACTAGAGACTTCATGGTGATACAAATATGCCAAACATGTATATCCAATCAGAATAGCAATTTACATAGGGAGCACTTACACTCTGGGAATGATCAGCAGTGGCAGAGTGTCCAAAGCATCTAAACCAGCAAAAACGAAATCCAGCACAGCATCAAAAATACAGGAGGTAGAGGCAAAAAGATAGGGGAAAACCACGCCAAAGATGCCAGGTCTAACATCTAACATGGTAATTGGAGCTTCCAACTCTTCCCGTACATCAAGCCCTATCTCAGATCAAACAAATTTCTGTAAATACTACTCAACCTTACCCTGCTGCACAGGATCTTGAGTATACAGTTCTTTATAATATGAGTGAAATACCTCCATTATGCCTTCCATAGTCTCCACTGTGCCCCCTTTACCATCCTCCAGAATTTCAATTCGCTGAGAAGTTTGCCTGACCTGCAGTCTTTGAGCTAGGCATCTACCAGCAGCTTCTCCATATTTATATCTTTCTGTCTTGTGTATTTTAAACTGAGCAGCGATTTCTTGACTCCAAAGCATATTTATCCTGGCCTTACAACAGGCCGTCTTAGTTTGCGCTTCTTTGCTATCCATGTTTGCTCTAATCGCTAAGATTAGTTCACATTCAGCCTTCTTTAATTCTTCGAGTAGGCCCAGCATTTGTTCTTTCTGTTGTTTCTGCTAAGTCCAGCCATAGCTAAGTGTTTCACCCCTTAGTCCCGCTTTCAAAGAATCCCAAACCATTGGCTGGGCAGCCAATCCTCTATTACTATCCAGTAACCGTTTAGCCCAGAGTTGAATACGACAAACAAATTGCTCGTCACTTAGAAGTTTTTTGTTAAATGTAAAAGATCGCAATTCCCTCGGTAGGCTAAAACTAACGAGATCCATAACCACGGATCCATGATCCGATGTGATGCGAGGCCACACCTGCATCTTTGCGCCCACGGTTAAAAATCGAGGTAAAAAAATATAGTCTAGCCTAACAAACTTATTATGAAAAAAATCTGTACCCCGGATCTCCATGATTCACTGCCGTCCACCCGTCCACCAAACCATGATTCTGTAACAGCTGCTGCAATGCCTTAAATACTTTAGGTTTACGACCTTTATAATCCACAAAGTGAGACTCCCATGTTTGTGCATCCCCATGTATATTAAAATCACCAAATAATATCAATGGGGCCCCCCAAAGTGCTAGCTCAACATTCAAAAACTCCAAAATCTCAGCTTTGTCTACATTTTATCCATACACTGTACAGAGTGTGATTTTGATGCCCCCCAGAATACACTCCGTGATGGCCCACCGTCCTAGATTATCCGCCTTCTCTTTGCCCGTACCGATTAATCCATGATGCACAAAAACCGCCACCCCCCCTATTCATAATAGACTGTCTAGAAGTTGATAGCAATGTGAATCCCAACTCAGATAATATCTTGCGATTGACCCAAGGGATATGTGGCTCTTGTAGACACAGAATGTCAGGTTTTATTAACAGCAACTCAGCGATAACACGTTTCCTCTTAAGGATATTATTCAGCCCACTGACATTAAATGAACATATACGCAGTCTCCTATCTGCCATTACTATGTTGATATTCCCTGGCCACGGACATATATGACAGAAAAACAAATATACACTAAGCTTCCTACAGCACATACTATCAACTGAATTTTTACCCTTTAACAGATGCCCACCCAACCCTTTACCCCTCAAGTGCCCCTCTACCCCGCCCCACCACCACCCCAAAGACCCCCCTCTCACCCTGCCCGTGACCCTCCCCTATCAATGAGGCCTTAGGGCCAATCGCCCTTGTGATGCTTGGTGAGTAACCCACTTGGTACTCGCCCTTCCCACATCCTTAAATATGCACCGCTGGGAGCGTCAATAAACAAATAAGAAGCAATAGCCAATCCAAACATATCATTACATGCACAATCCATGCCTATATAATGATAATCCTCAAACCAGAGAGTAAAGATATTCTTTAGCTGGGACATCAGAAGTAAAGAAATGTGTCTGTCCCTTGTTTACAGTTTTTAAGGTAGCTGGTTGAAGTAGAAACACTTGTAGGCCTTTTGTTTGAAAAGGGGCGATCAACTGCCGCAGCTGCCATCTCTTTTCCACTGTGGTGTGGCAGTAATCAGGTCTCACAAAGAATTGCGTCCCTTTACTAGATCTCTTCTTATCTGGTCTAGCCAGAACATACAATGCCTGCCTCGCCAAGAAGTTATTGAGGGAAATCAGGAAGGCACACGGCTGTTGCACCAGTTGCCCACTTCTTGCTGGCCTTTGTCGAAATGGAAATCTGTGCGCCCGCTGAATCTCCTGCGCCCACTTCCATTCTTTCAACTCAGGGAATGCTTCCTCAAACAGCTCAATTACAAATTTTCGAATGTCTTGCCCCTCCAGTCCTTCTGGGACAACTAAAATGCGCAAATTATTACGTCGCAGACGGTTTTCTAAATCAGCTAACTTATCGTGCACATCATCTTTGTTGGTTTTTATGTCCGCAATTGCGTCCTTTTGAGCCACCATCTGATCTTCTAGCTAAGAGATTCGAGTCTCAGCTTCCACCATCCTATCAGCGAAATCATTGCATGTTTTTACCAACCGTCTAACTGTATCCTGTAATTTCCTACATGCAGTGTGTGTTTTTAGATGTTCCGCCCGTGTTTCCAACCTGTGGTCTGAAATTGAACTACATATTTCTTCCAACGATATTTGACCTTGTACCTCCACTGTCAGACCCCCGTATGCTTGATCAGATAAGTCCAATCCTAATGGGGAGCAGCAGCTGCTCCCCATTAGAGAGCTCCCAGTCAGGCATCTCTGTCATAGCTAGTCCGGCTATTCCTTCCCTTGCCTTCTTCCGTCAGTGGATGCTTCTGAAGATACACCCCCCAAAAAGGAATTTTTAGTATGGTTTCCATCCATGGTGGTTGGGGTGTTATCTCCAGACCCCTATTCCTGCAGTTGGAGATCTCCTTCCAAATCGGACCCTTCTGAACTTTCTGAGAGTGAATAGAACTCACTATCCTTACTGCTAGTGGGTTCATTCCTATCATCACCAATATTATCATTGTCGTCCGTTAATGCAGGTACATTAACAATATCAAAGTGAGTCTGGGGTGGTTCAACTTGCTCCAAAGATATATGACTCTCCTCAAGAGGTAAATCAGTCAATTCACCCCCTCCCCCCCTTGCTGAGCATCAGGATTACACGGTTTGGAAGAAGAAATCGCAGCTTTTCTACCAGCAGCCGTTTGGAATATCTGCGATATCTTAGGAGTTTCGTGTACTAAGTCCTTGCCCTGTACAGTATTTCTCTGGTCCTCAATGCCAAACATTTCTTTGGAGACTTTTACTGCCAATGCTGCACGTGTTCCTATCATAGCCTCCCCAGTAGCTCTTGTTTTCCCACTACAAGCAACTTTGGGTGCCATATCAGTATCCCAGAGCAACAAAACACGATTTCAAACACAACTGGACTTTATTTTGAATTTACCAAGTCCAGCAAAAAAAGCCTTTAAATCCCGGTTGTTTTTTCCTTATCTATCAGCTCGCGGCCAACAACTCCAGCAACAGTCCCTCTGTAGCAAAGAATTTCACACCAGTTCGACCTCCTCGCCGTTAGCAAACTGGCTCAGGTACGGCTACAATGCTACAGTCCAAATGCTGCTTCCCCGCTGCCCTTGGCGTACTTCATATGCTGTAGTCCCGGCTATATTTTCCTTTGTCTGCTAGCTCGCAGCCAACAACAACCACTATGTGATGGGGGGTTGACGTAGCATCCCTCTGTAGCGAGAAGTATCACACTGGTTTCAGTTTTTTTAATTTAGCAAGATCAGCAAAAAAGGTTGCAGCGTTGTATTTATGGCTTTTAACACACACACTCACCGAAGCCTTGAAGTCCCGGCTGTTTTTTCTTTATCTGCCAGCTCGCGGCCGACAACACCAGCAACAGCCACTATGTAGCAGGGAGTTGGCGTAGCTTCACTCTGTAGCAAAAAGGTTTCACCCCAATTTCAGCCACTCCCTGACTGACCGAGATTGGGATATTTAAAAAGTGTGTTGCTCTCCCTGCATTCGACGGTTTTTGCAGAGGCCGCCGCAACCCCCCGAAGGGGGGGAGGCTCAGGGGCCGGCGCCATAACCCGCGCTGTGCCCCCAGTGGGAAACCGGTTCTGGGCGCTTTAAAGCGCCCAGAAGCCAAGTGGAGATTCACACCACCCGCCAAAGAGAGGAAAGAGTGCCCAGTGGCGCCAAAAGGGCGGCCAATGGGCAGGCAGTGCTAGGTTTGAACCCCCCCAATCAGGGGGTTCCACCTGAGCGCCAACGGGAGAGGATGGCGAATATAAGTCGCCGCTCGCCCAGGTAGCTCCCAACTTCGTACTTCTGCAGAATCCGGGATCAGCAAGGAGGCGAAGCGCTGTCGGTGGGACCATCGGATAAGGAAGCTGATCATCGCTGGATTTCAAGACTAGCAGTGCGCCGGCGGAATCCTCTTCGTTGGACCGAACAGTCTCTCCCTGCATCTCCACGACTGGACTGCTGGCCGATCGGCGTGAGGACAACGGACAGAGAAGCACGGTGAGCGGGTAATCACAGCGCCGGGGAGTACAGCACGGACCTTCCCGCTTTCTCGAGGCTCAGCGCAGGTGGACGGCGGAGTGCCCACAACACATACGAGGCGAGCACCGCGGAGCTCTCGGAAGCTGAGCAATTATTTCTCCCGGCACCCACACGACTGTTGAGATTGGCAAGGCCGTCACAAGCCGGGCAGCAAGCCCGCGGCTCCTCGCCTCATCGCTTGTCAGCGCGCATTGGGCCACTGAGGTGACAGGAACCGTGTGGGCAGGAGGTGTACTGAGCGGCGGCGGGCCCTCGGTTAAAAAGAGCATCAGCGGAGCGCAACGAGCTGGTAGTACTGCTGCAGCCGGTGGGGAAATGGTGCATCTTAGCGACATCGGTCGAAGGCCTGAGGCAAAGCACGACTCTCCTCGCCACCCAGGGACAGAGGGAATCCGAATGGCTGAGGACAGCAGAAGGGGCCGCAACGTGACCTCTGTCCCATTGGGCCGGTCACCCCCTCGCACCTTGCACTCTCCTCGGGAGTGAGCTCAGGCTGCCCCTCGTTCCCGCCAGTGCCGCCGCTGCCAGCAGCTGTGATCCTGTGCACCGCTGACTGGTGCTCTTGCCCCGCCAGCGCCGCGTTTGTATTGCGATTCCGATTGTCTGTGTGATTTTTCTCCTTGTTTTTTTCCTGTGCCCTGTGTAGTTTATTTTCTGTTCCTCTGTGTTTTTTGTTCCCCTCCTGTCTCTCCCGACCCCTGCCGCGCTTCCCGCCACCTCCCCGCTCCCCGCCGCTGCCCCCTGCGGCCCCGCCCCCTTCCCTCCACAGCCCTTCCCATTCGCCGCCCCGCTCCCGCCTCCCAGCTGCTCCTCCCTCCCACTGGACCATATAGGGCGTAGTGCACACGGTGGAGAGCAGTGACCCCTGTCCCATTGGGCCGGTCACCCCCTCGCACCGTGCACTCTCCTCGGGAGTGAGCTCAGGCTGCCCCTCGTCCCCGCCAGTGCCGCCGCTGCCAGCAGCTGTGATCCTGTGCACCGCTGACTGGTGCTCTTGCCCCGCCAGCGCCGCGTTTGTATTGCGATTCCGATTGTCTGTGTGATTTTGCTCCTTGTTTTTTCCTGTGCCCTGTGTAGTTTATTTTCTGTTCCTCTGTGTTTTTTGTTCCCCTCCTGTCTCTCCCGACCCCTGCTGCGCTTCCCGCCACCTTCCCGCTCCCCGCCGCTGCCCCCTGCGGCCCCGCCCCCTTCCCTCTACAGCCCTTCCCATTCGCCGCCCCGCTCCCACCTCCCAGCTGCTCGTCCCTCCCACTGGACCATATAGGGCGTAGTGCACACGGTGGAGAGCAGTGACCTCTGTCCCATTGGGCCGGTCACCCCCTCGCACCGTGCACTCTCCTCGGGAGTGAGCTCAGGCTGCCCCTCGTTCCCGCCAGTGCCGCCGCTGCCAGCAGCTGTGATCCTGTGCACCGCTGACTGGTGCTCTTGCCCCGCCAGCGCCGTGTTTGTATTGCGATTCCGATTGTCTGTGTGATTTTGCTCCTTGTTTTTTTCCTGTGCCCTGTGTAGTTTATTTTCTGTTCCTCTGTGTTTTTTGTTCCCCTCCTGTCTCTCCCGACCCCTGACGCGCTTCCCGCCACCTCCCCGCTCCCCGCCGCTGCCCCCTGCGGCCCGCCCCCTTCCCTCTACAGCCCTTCCCATTCGCCGCCCCGCTCCCGCCTCCCAGCTGCTCCTCCCTCGCTCCGCCCCCCCACTCTCCACTTATGGCAGAGTGGCAAACGCGCAGCGGGTGCGCCGATTGTGCGCCGAAGGCGCGCCAAAGGTAAGCCCGTCTGCGCCCGTCCGCGCCTGGCCGCGCCCAGTACCAGGACCCCTGGCTCCCGCAGACACCAGCCCACCCGCCGGACGTACGACGCCACCGAACTCTACGCACTCAACGCCGGCCGAATCCCGAGATGCTTTCGAGCCGCACCGAGACGCACTCACGGACCCTTCTGCTGCCACTCCTGCAAGTTCACCTGCACTACTCCAGCACCGACTAAGACCAAGACGTGCAACAGCAGCAACCATCTGAAGTGCATCCTGCTCAACACCCGCTCCGTCCACAGACACGCCGTCGAGCTCTGGAACCTGCTCGACACCACAACCCCAGACGTCGCCTTCCTCACGGAAACCTGGATGAACGCCTCCTCAGCGCCCGACATCGCCATCGCCATCCCAGACGGCTACAAGATCATCCGGAGGGACCGCATCAACCAGACTGGAGGAGGCATCGCCATCATCCACAAGAACACCATCCGCATCACGACCAACACCGACGACACCCTCGCACCCGCCGAGCACCTGCACTTCCAGGTCCACATCAACCCCAAGACCACCCTCAGAGGCACCCTCATCTACAGACCCCCGGGACCACGCACACAATTCAGCGAAGACATCGCCGACTTCATCAGCCCGCACGCCCTCCCCTCCGCTGACTACATCCTCCTCGGGGACCTCAACTTCCACCTGGAGAACAACAACGACCGCAACACCACCACCCTGCTGGACAACCTTGCAAACCTCGGACTCAAGCAGCTGGTGACCACCCCCACCCACTACGCCGGACACACACTTGACCCCGTCTTCTCATCCAGCAAGGACATCACCTTCAGCCACGCCACCGGACTCCACTGGACGGACCACAGCTGCGTCCACTTCAGCTTCAGAAGGACCACGACCCACCACCACCAGCAACAGGCTGCACGAAGAAGCTGGAACAAGATCACAATCGACCAACTCGCGACCTCCCTGAGCAAGAACCCACCCACCAGCGCAACGAACCCCAGCCAAGCGGCCACCAACCTCACGAAGTGGATCAGCGACTGCGCAGACGGCCTCGCCCCCCTGAGGACCCCGCCTTTCAAACCCTGCAGCAAGAGAGCCCCATGGTTCACCGACGAACTCAAGAGCTCCAAGAAGAACTGCCGAGCCCTCGAGAGAGCCTGGCGCAGAGACCCAACACCAGACAACATGACTGCCCTCAAGCTCGCCACCCGAAAACACCACCAACTGATCCACGCCACCAAGAAAACTGCATTCAAGGAACGACTGGACAACAACGCACACAACAGCAAGGAACTCTTCAACATCGTTAAAGAGCTCTCCAACCCCAACGCCGGAAACAACGACATCACCCCTTCGCAAGACCTCTGCAACTCCCTCGCCACCTACTTCCACAACAAGATCGCGGACATACACAACAGCTTCAGCACTCAACCGACGCACACCACGACCGAACCACCGCCCCCCACCACCACCTTCCGCGCCTGGACCCCGATCAGCACCGAAGACACCGTCCGCACGATGAACTCCATCCACTCCGGATCTCCGACCGACCCTTGCCCCCACCACGTCTTCAACAAGGCCGACGCTGTCATCGCACCCCACCTGCAGGACATCATCCACACCTCCTTCGACACCGCCACCTTCCCGAAGAGCTGGAAGCACGCCGAACTCAGCGCTCTACTAAAGAAGCCTTCAGCCGACCCCACCGACCTCAAGAACTACCGCCCCGAAAGTAGGGCTAGCCCGCGACCATGATGGCCGCCTGATCCCTCGGCTCCGCCGACCCTCTCGTTCTTCTCCCGCAACGCCGCTGATCGTGCATGTTATCCTGCCCACTTGTCGGCGTCCTGGAACCGTGAGGCACTCCTGAGTCCAGCGGTGTGCTCCCCGGCGCGATCCTGGTAGCAGAGGCGACGAGGTGTCCCGGTCTTTGTCTCAGTGCTGCATTGCCGAGGCCGGGTCTTTGTTCTCCGGAGGCTGCCGTCCCAAGTTGCAACAACGGCTGACATTGTAGCAGGACGGGGTTAGCTGACGGATAGCTATTGCCGCATTGTTTTCCCTGCTACAGCGAGCCGCCCTGTCCTGCACGCCTTCATGCTCGACTTGTGTCACCGCCGTAGAAGATATATTCTACCCTCTTTTTGGCTTGTGGACGGCTCGGAGCGTCTTCTTGTTCTTCAGCGCTGAGACGGCTGCCATTTTGTACTGGGCGCTTGGCATCTGGGACTCTCTCCCCCGGCGGCCATTTGGGGCATCCATAGCGGTTTGCGCTGCATTGTCGCCGGGTGTCAGGCGAAGGGGACCGTCCCGCTACTGTACCCCCTGGAGTGGCGGTGATTTGCGGACCGGCTGCTGGTGGGCTGCTGATACGATGGCCGATGGCAACCAGTCTTGAGGGATACGGTGTGACCCCGCGCCCAGGGTGCGCGAGACGGCAGCGCCCTCTTATCCTGCGGCACCCCTCAGGATTGCTGATATTATGTATGCCCTGAGTGATCTCCATGTAGCTGTGCGCGACATGGCCCTGGACCTGGAATGCCGACTCGATATCTCTGTGCTTGCAGAGCCCTCGGACGGCCATGCTGAGCTCCATGTGCTGTGCACCTCGCCACACCCTGTGTTTGTCTGCGACTACCAGCCTGCTCAGACGTACTTGAAGGTGCTGGATAAGAGAGATGTGGTTGCTGCCGCGCTACCCAGTGTTGATGCGGAGATGTGTGGAGATCTTGGTCCTCGGCAGAGGCGGGAGGTTTGTGTCCGGACGCCTCGCCACACAACTGTTTCGGGGCTTCATCGCGGGTCTCCATGCCCCATCCTGGAGTTGCAACTGCTGTTTTGGCCGGCAGCCCTTCAAGCATTTCGATTGTGCATTGCTCCTTCTTGGTTGGACATTCACCGCTTGGCTCTGAGGTGGACGGACTTTGGTGGATGGCATCGTGCTCTGCAGTGGACCTTACTTTTGCTTTCTCCGTCCAAGATGGCTGCTTTAGAACTGTACTCCGTCGGCGTACTGGATCGAAAGGGACAAGGTTGAGGATGTTTCTCCCTTTTTGCTGCGTCCGGTTTTGTGCATTGCTGGGACTGTAATGGACAATAGTGGGAGATACATGTTGGTCTGGTGCTGGTTCGGGGTCCGGGGATGGATGGCCGAGGGTAAAAGTACTGATTGTTTTGGTTATTTTCCTGGCCCTCCTCCGGTCTTTTGTGATTTCTTTTCCTTCTTTCTCTTGCTCCTAAATTTCGGGTACTCTTGGGGCGACAGACACACTGCTAGGGGGGGGGTAGGCCGTAGCCTCTGCATGCGTGTTGGGTGGGGGGTGTTCTTTCTTTGTTCGTTTCAGTTACTATGGGCCTTATTTTTCTTCTTCTTCTACTTTTTCTTCTCCTATTTCTTTGGGTCAAGGGGTGGATTGGTGCGTGGTGGGTAGTGGCTGGGGTGTATCATAATGTTTGCGCGTCTTCTCTCCTGTGCTACTCGCCTCCAGCCTTTTGTTTAATAGATAATATTCGTTAATCTTTCTGAATACTGTTGCCCATTTCGGTCCTGGTACGGATTGTTTAGACTTTGATCCTTCTTGGCTCCTACTACTTTGGCTATACTTTTACAAAAACTTTAAAACGAAACCTTCACTTCTCCTACTTCTCGGCAGCGCAACAAATTACAGTGTAACTTGGATTAATCGTGTTTGCTTTGATATGCTGCTGAGTTGCCCAATTGCTCGCTACTGTGCTTTAATCGATTGCGAGGCCGGCCGGTGGGTTGTAGGCCCGTATTTGTTTGCCTATATTGTCCAATAAAGGTTTTAAAAAAAAAATAAAAAAAAAAAAGAACTACCGCCCCATCTCGCTGCTCCCGTTCCCTGCAAAAGTCATCGAGAAGACCGTCAACAAACAGCTGGCCGCCTTCCTCGAGACGAACGGATCCCTCAACCTCTCGCAGTCTGGCTTCCGGGCCAACCACAGCACAGAGACCGCCCTGATCGCAGCCACCGATGACATCCGAGCCCTGCTCGACAACGGAGAAACGGCGGCCCTCATCCTCCTGGACCTCTCCGCGGCCTTCGACACTGTCTGCCACCGCACACTAGTGCAGCGCCTCAGCAACGTCGGAATCCAGGAGAAGGCACTAGAGTGGATCACCTCCTTCCTCGCCGGAAGGACACAGAGAGTCCGCCTCCCCCGGTTCAGATCAGAAGCCACCGAAGTCATCTGCGGCGTCCCTCAAGGCTCCTCGCTCAGTCCGCCCCTCTTCAACGTCTACATGAGCCCCCTCGCCAACATCGCACGCCAGCACAACCTCAACATCATCTCCTACGCCGACGACACCCAGCTGATCCTCTCCCTCACCAAAGACCCCACCACCGCCAGAGCCAACCTTCACGAAGGGATGAAAGAGGTAGCCAAATGGATGAAGAACAGCCGCCTGAAACTGAACTCGGACAAGACGGAAGTCCTCATCCTGGGATCCTCACCCTCCGCCTGGGACGACTCCTGGTGGCCCCCCGCCCTAGGCAGCGCACCCAAACCAACAGACCACGCACGCAACCTGGGCTTCATCCTGGACTCCTCCCTCTCCATGACCAGACAAGTCAACGCCGTCTCCTCGTCGTGCTTCAACATCCTGCGCATGCTACGTAAGATCTTCCGGTGGATCCCCACCGAGACCAGGAAGACGGTCACCCAGACCCTCGTCACCAGCCGTCTGGACTACGGCAACTCCCTCTACGCCGGAACCACCGCCAAACTCCAGAAAAGACTCCAGCGGATCCAGAACGCCTCAGCACGACTCATCCTGGACATCCCCCGCCGCAGCCACATCTCCGGATACCTGACAGACCTGCACTGGCTCCCGGTCAACAAGAGAATAACCTTCCGTCTCCTCAACCACGCACACAAAGGCCTACACAACCAAGGCCAAGGATACCTCAACAGCCGCCTCAACTTCTACACTCCCAAACGCCAGCTTCGATCGACCAGCCACGCCCTCGCCGCCGTCCCCTGCATCCGAAGAGCCACCACAGGGGGACGGTCCTTCTCCTACCTCGCCGCCAAGACTTGGAACTCCCTCCCGACCCACCTCCGCCTGACCCAGGACCACCACGCCTTCAGGAAGCAACTCAAGACCTGGCTGTTCGTGCAGTAGCGGACCCCCCTCCCCTAGCGCCTTGAGACCCTCTGGGTGAGTAGTGCGCTATATAAATGCCATGATTGATTGATTGATAACGTAATTCTACATAGCCGACCACGGGAGCCAGTGACGATGGCGGCGCCAAACTCCTGTGATCCGAGAAGGAAGCGGGGCTCAGCTGACCATGGAGAGCACCCAGGAAAAGGCGGGCGGCGACATGGAGGTGAGTTTAAGGTAAGCACTGGCCTGGGTCACGCGCAGAAGGCAATGGCGGAGCATAGGGCGCTAGCGCGATGTGGCTCCAGGAACGTTTGGCCGTCCAACCGGGGCAAATGGTTTGCAAGGCTTAACACAGGTGCTGGCAGAACGGTCCAGTGAGAGCTGTGTAATTCTGGAGGGGATTCCTAATAGAAGGGATGGCGCGACCACGGGGGGAAGGGCTCACCGTCCCTCCTGCGATGGTGCAAACTAGTTAAGAACATGTAACAAAGTGTAGGGCGCCGGTGAATCCGGGCAATTTGCATGCACGGAGCAAAAGACAGAGGCCGAAAGTTGGATAAGTTATATCTGGGAGGTTGTGGAACCTCGGCTCCTGAGCACCGGGTTTCGGGTGCTCACCGAGAGGGAGCGCGCGCAAAGAAAAAAAAAAGTTGTGCCCCCGGCACTCGGTTGCCCAGGCAGATCACAGTTCTGGACAGACGGTGTTTGTCGAGTGGCTTAGGGGGCCAACACGCCTACTTAGGGAGGAGTTGGCCTAACGGCTAGGGCGCTCGGCCTTGGACCTGGGGATCTGGGTTCGAGTCTCGGTAAGACGCTAAAACCTCCGGTGATGCTAGGCAAATCACTTACTCACTCCGTGCCTAAAATGAATGTGCGTCCTCATGTAACATAACTGGTGCTATGTAGAAGTGCTGCCTGACCCCAAGGACATAGGTTCAAGGCCCAGCAGGTCCACCCAGTTTTTGCCCCGCATGAGGCCGATAAAAAGGAGTACTGGTTTCGGGTACAAGTTGCGCACATCACCGTCTTGGTAGCCGGCGCTGACAGTAATTAGCATGCCAAGCCAGCTCGCACGTTGCAATCAGAGCTAAGCGAATGTGCGAGGCAACTCGAGAACTATCATCATGCCGGGGGTCGGATGTGAGATGGGCTCAGCACCTCCTCAGATCTACTACTCACCGCCGGCCAACTGTAAAAAAAAATAAAAAAAAAATAAATGGTATTACGAGTGGGTAGCAAAAGTGTTAGACGAGTATATAGCGTCTCAGTATTCCAAAGCTTCCGGCAGCTGGGGCCCGGGGTGTGCAGTAATAAATGCCTCCACTGTAGGGAGATCCCCCAATGGTTAACTTTAAGTAACTAGTAGGAAGACATACCGGCAGACGAATCAACCACCACCATTCGGTCAGAGCAGTTAACTTGCAGGCCTGGTGGGCGCCAGCTATCCACAAGAGAAGGCGAGTGAGTTGTCTCACCCCTTGCAGGATTATAAGATTGGTAGACTACCCGGAAGAGATAACTGAGTAAACGGTGAGCGCGCGCACAACGTAAGCACATCTGGCACAGTTCAGTCTCGTCCTGCAGCGTGAAACCGAATAACTGAAGGTTGGAAATGTGCTCTATGCTCTGTAATTAAAGGGATGCCAAATTTCTGCCTTCTGGCTGCTGCATTGCACGCAGGAACTCTGTTCAGGGACCCTGTAAGTGTGCGGACTGGGCAAGAGACCGCGGCGCGGGAAACTGCAATAGGTGAGGGAGCAAATTAAAAAACAAAAAAAAGCATCCAGACTGACTCCTGAGTATCACGGGAAACGAAACCAGCTGCAGTGCCGTGTTAGGGGCATGTCCCTAGCTGCACCGAACCGCGACCTCGGACCATCAGCCGCTCCCTAGCCGTGCAGACCGCCCCAAGTCTCTCGCACCGCTGGCAAACAGAAGTGCTCAATCGTAAATAATGACTTGCTTGAAACGTTGTGCTTTCGCTCCAGAAGGCGGTTTCTATGTAGGGTCTGAACAGAGGTGGAGCAGCCGACGAAGTAACATGAGTAACATGGATATCCAGAGCCATGTCAGGGGTTGGCCCAACCATGAGTGGGCAAAATGCGAGATGGACGTCATGTATAACCTGTCCGGGGCCTACATTATGATAGACCACCACTATAGTCTATTACAAAGGACAAGATGTTTGGTACAACTGGTATAATTCACATAGTACGAAAGTGCTTTCTGACATGACAGTGAAGACAAAGGAGTTCCTGGTAAAAATACTGGACAACAGCTGGGCTCCCGCCAATGCACCATGCATCAGTAGTGCTTTCCAAACTCGGAAGTATAAAATAATAAATAACTAAATTAGGGTGGTGGCTCGGTGCTTGTGAGACAGTGGGAACACGCACCAGGTCCTGGTTTTCTTTAGGCAGAGCCACACAGGTCAGGGCCTCCCCCGAGGTCCCAGTTAGTGCAGGTTGAACAACTTGTAGGCACAATTCCTACCAAGATATGCAGTCATACAGTCTGCTCCGTCCGAGCCTATAAGTCAGGCCAAGGAGCCCAGGATAGCAGATTAGCAACACGCCTTGTTCAGTGTCCTACAACTAACAAGTCACGAGTAGCCCGGCCGGTAAGCCGTTGCAAAAAAGAACAAAAAAACAATGCGGACCCGAGCGAGCGGCCAATCCTACCACGAGAAAGGGAGGAAGTATATAAAGGTATATATTCCTCAAAAGGGGGACTACAGCGTCAGTCAACAAGACAAGGTTGCTTGTACGAATCTTAATGATGACAACATCCTTGTTGAGCGGAGGTGACAGTCACTGCGCTGTATTGGCTCAGGGTCACAATGGAGGAGTGACCTATTGGTCACTTTAATCCAAAGGGAATGAATATTACTCTGTAGGGGTACGCGAGGGCTTGCCTAAGGCCCAGAGCAGGATTACCGTAACACTTTTAAGTGACCTGCACACTGCGTTCGGATGGGTGCGATTGTTTGATCAGCAACGCTCTTAGGTTGACAAACCCGGTAAAGAGTGCAGTGATTGCTGGCCTGGCCCGCTCCGGTCAGTCTGGCTCAACTACAGAGCTAATGTAGGCGCTTGAGAATGTGAGTGCGGCAGGAGCGTGAGAATTTGATGGGGACATCTGAGACCTCGCCTTTATGCGGTTGGGGTGGCGGTTCACTCTCCTGTGCGGGAAGCCGTCTGCTCCTGCGAGGCTGTTGGGGCTACATAGCTAGCGACTGTGGTGATTATAAGCAATGCAATTTTGCAGCAACAAAATGTGTTTAAGCGCTGCTATTCTCATTTCAAATATAATCACAAAACAGGTAGTGGAGGGTCTAAATGAATTTTTAAGACCTGCCCAGGCTATCATCCCCTAATAAACATACTGTCAAACACAAAGAACCTGGGGGTCTAGTGAGAAAGTCACCAGAGTACTCTCAGCTACTAAGACTCTGAGGCCTAAAGGTGCTCGGTGAAAAACCTAAAAAGTCCTATGCCAAATATACTTCCCAACGCATTTTACTCCCAGGAAAAGTAGGTGAGACCCAAGGTCCAGAGATGGATTCCCATCAATGTCTTGTAAGTGATCTTATAATCTTATCATTTGGTCATCCAAAAGGTTGGGATGGGGTGTCTCTAGATGATTGAGACACCTTACAAACCACCTTCTAGGATAGGGAACAAACCCGCAGTCGCTCGGTAGACCATGCGTGGGATCACTCAATGGGAGTAAGTGCAGTGAAACAAATATGAAAAAGTGTAAGATTAAAATTAGAATAGAAAGCGTACAGTGAAAAACTTTAATAGCTGTAGGCCTCTTTCTCATTAAAAACAGGAACAGTGCAAAAATGCAGTTTAAACAAATAGCTGCATGTGGGCCGACATGTTTCTGCCAAAAAGGGGAAAACACCTCCTAAGGCTTCATCAGGGCCTCTGTTCTAAAGAGATATTATTGTCACTGCTTGTACTTGCTACAAACTAAACCAACCATAAATACAGTGATTAAATTAAACCATAAAGGATATATGTTTCTCTATTCCTCCATTTCAGATGGTGTAATTCTCACCTACAATACAAAATATAGCAGGAAGGTATAAACACATTGGGTAGTAATTATTTTGTAAATAAAAATGTACCATTTCGTCAAGGACAACAAGGGTTCCTTACTCACCCTTCGTGACAGGGGGTATTACCTCACCTCGTCTGGACCAAGCTCAGGGTAAGGGAGGCCACGCTCTATGAAGGTAAGTAAAAAGAGGGGTTTCTCACTATGAGTAAAAAAGTGCGAAGTTGCCCTTATTCACAACACCAGAGTCCTCATAACCTCTTAACTTCAGAGCCACTACTTGTATTCAACTCACTTTTAGGCTCACCCACTTATCAACTAACTAAAACACCCCAGTATTCATATCAACCAAGTAAGAGTACCAGTCATTAGTTTACTTAATTACTCATATATCTGTTCTGACATCTCTCAACACATGTCACAGCCATTCCTTACCTCTCCGTCGTTGCCTCAGACTGTGCCTGAGATTAGGGGAGGCAACGCGTGGGAGGATTAGGGAAATATTTATGACCCATGCGCTCTCATTCCTCAGCCTATCAGACTGGCTGATGTAGGTATGTCTGTATATTGACAAATCCCAGCGCTCTGTGATTATAGTCCTGAGTGTTTCATTAATTTTTCAAAATAACCACAGAATAAGGGTTGCTCACTTATTTATATGCTGATGAAACCCTTCTTGATGTTTCGATTTCGCTACGGCCGTTCGTAGCGTTCGTTCTAAAGCAGAGGTCGCGAGAGAACTACACAAAGACGTGGTCTCGCTGGGAATTGTAGTTCCCTATCGTAAGAGAGACCGGGGTTCGATCCCTCAGTACGATCCGTATTTCGAGTCGTCTACTTTATTGAGGATAAACTCTTGGACATCTACTCTCCTCTGGTTATGTTACGCATATTGGCAATGTTGAAGTTTATAATCAGGACCGCTACCGGACTCGTAGCGTTTGTCTGCCCACTCTAGTGCAAAAATCGCAAGAGAACCACAGAAATTCGTAGTCTCGCTGGGAATTGTAGTTCCTTATGGTGTGAGAGACAGGGGTTCGATCCCTCAGTGCGATCCGACTTGCAAGCCCTCCAATATTCTTGATGATAAAACCTTGGACTTTTACTCTCCTCTAGTTATAATAATCGAATAGGCAACATTGATGTTAATGTTCAGGACCGCTACCGAACTCGTAGCGTTGGTCCGCCCATTCTTGCACAAAGATCGCGCGAGAACTACAGAATTACGTAGTCTCGCTGGGAACTGTAGTTCGATGTCTGCTGAGAGACCGGTGTTCGATCCCTGGTTTACCAATCCCCCTAAATCATACATGGAACTTAAATCATTGATTTAGCCTCTAAACTGGTCATTGCTAAATGCCTGATTCAGCCATGCCCAATATTATTGCAGGAACTCCCAAATTCACGGGAGAAAGGGAAGAATCTATCAATGCATGATTTGCAAAAACCAAAGTTCAATCCCTGGTTGATCTATTTTGTCGGTCTAGGTGTTAATTACCTCGTGGAGAAATGTATCCTCTCCTATGTGTAGTAATTGATACCTACACCCACCCAAGTCAGGGGAGCTCACTGTTACACCAAAGACCAGCATTGAGACTCAAACGTCAAGTCCTACATAACGATGTCAATGTGTAACGTGCTGTTGTTCCATTCTTACTGAAACTGCTTTATTGTTCCATTCTGCACAGCCTGCTTGCGCATATCTCCCTGTGGGTCAAATTACAAGGTGTGTGGATGATAACAATGCCTCGCGGGGCTCATACAGCTGCAGTGTATTCCGTCTTTAACACTTAAATGACACTGGATTGAGAATAGGTATTCCCAGTCTACTGTGCATTTCATGATATGCCAATTATAGCGTGGTCCACGGAATTTCATCATTCAGGCCGTGGGTATCTGTGGAAAGTCTATAGATCCACTTCTGTTCTATGACGAACAGGTATTTGGAGACATCCCCAATGTGTGAGGGTATGAACAGTTTCTCCAGCACAGTCCACGTAAAATCAGTTTCCTTGTGGTTGTGCTCAATAAAGTGTTTTGTCAACTTAGAGATGCTTTTTTTGCACCTAAATGAGCTTTTGTGCTCTAGCATCCTCGTGCGCACCTTTCTTGTAGTCATGCCTATGTACTTATCATGGCAACAACAGGTAAGTAGGTAGATCACGTGCAAGCTGTTACAGTTTGAAAAGGTTTTTAAGACCCAGGGACGATCTGTGCCTATATCGATCTGGCTCACTTTAGTCGTCTGTGGGCAAACGGAGCAATTACCGCACGGATGATGCCCTGTTACCGCTGCTGAATCCCATAGAGTCCCTAATGGTTTTCTCAGGGTTTCTCTGGGGCGAGTGTGTATCAATTGATCTCTTATGCTACTCGATCGTTTGAACGCAAATAGTGGTAATGCAATTTATCATTCCCACTGTTCAAAACTCTCCAATGATGTTTCATAATACGTTGAAACTGATTAGATTTAGTATTAAACGTAGTCACAAATGTTAACCGATCCAGAGGTGGCTTGTCCGATGGACCATCAAGTAGTGCCTCACAATGGTTATTCGCCGCCCTCTTCCATGAACGTTTAATCAATTTCTTGGGATAGTGTCTGGCCTGTAGCTGGCTTGAGAGACTCTCAGCATGTTTATCAAAAGTCCCTGGGGTGGAGCAGTTAGGACGTACTCGCAAAAATTGCCCATAAGGCAGATTATCCCTAAGGGCTTTGGGATGCTGGCTTTCGTACAGTAACAGTGAGTTACTGGCCATGGGTTTCCTGAAAAGCTCACTTTCAAGGCTGTGGAGGTAACATAAATAGATAGATCTAGAAAGGATATTCTTTCCTTGCTACTCTCAACAGTAAATCTCAGGAACTCGTTCCGAGTATTTAACCATTGATGGAACGAAGTAATAGACTCCACATCTCCTCGCCACACTACGAGAATGTCGTCTATATAACGCTTCCACCAATGGATGTGTGGATAGAAAGGATTACTGATGGTCAAAACTTGTTCTTGTTCAAAAATATGAACATACAGGTTCGCCAGACTGGGAGCAAAAATGCTCCCCATATTGGTCCCTGAGACCTGCAAATATATGGTATTCTCAAATTTAAAGAAATTTTCTTTCATGGCGATCCTGGCTAGGGCCATGATAAAAGGAACCGGTGTGATGGAGTCCAAATTAGCCTCCTCAAGGATGACCGTGATGGTTTCAAGAGTCTCATCCTGGGGGATGGAGGTATAGAGAGACTCTACATCTAATGAGACAAGATGGTCTGTCTCGGCATTAAAGATGATCTCTGGAATTACCCTTAGAACATCCTTCGTATCCTTTAAATACGTGGGCATGGTCTTCACCAGCGGTCTCAGGAAAACGTCCACAAAGGCTGAAAGGGGTTCCAAAATGGACCCTTGACCAGATATAATTGGTCTGCACGGAGGTGGTCTTTGCTCCTTGTGGACTTTAGGCAGTGTATAGAAGTAAGGCATAGTTGGACTTTGAGCCTGTAAGAATTGAGCCTCACGGGTCGTGATCCACCCTTCACTCAGGGCTTCTTCGACCAGTATCTTGATTTCATGGGTGAGTCTAGGAGTAGGGTCAGTATTGAGTGGAGTATATGACCTTGTGTCCCCTAACTGGCGTAAACATTCTGCTCTATAGGCAGTGGTATCTTGCACCACGATTGCTCCCCCTTTGTCAGCAGGCTTGATAGTGATGAGGGGTCTCGCGCCAGAGATTGCAAGGCCTGTTCTTCCAACCTCGATAGATTCTTGAAAGTGCCCGTGTTGGTATGCCAGAGTTTCTCTACATCGTCTTTTACTGCCCTCTCGAAGGTTGCTACTTGCGGTGGTACCGAGTGGACCGGGGGTAAAAACAATGATTTAGGCCTCAGCCCGGTATTGTCATTAAATGGTTTTTTGTCTTGACTAGTTTTTTCTTTAAAGAAATAATGCAAACGTAGTTTGTGAAAAAAATGGGCTAGCTCAACCTGTAGTTTAAAAGGGTCACCATTGTCTGTGATAACAAACTGTCTGTGATAACAAACCCAAGGCCTTTGTTCAAAACCACTTCTTCAACAGTAGACAGGGTTTTGGTACTGAGATTAACCACCAGACTTTGTTCTGTGTGTTCGCTCATTACCGGGGGGTCCCTCTCGTCTGACTGCGTGTTCCGGTGTGGGGTCCTGTTTGGTCCTCCCAGTGCACTTGTGTTTGTGTATTGTTTCTCCTTTTGCCCCTGGATCGACGTGGGCCAAACCCTAAAAAAGGAGGGCCGTTGAAGTTTTGATAACCTGGGAACGGGCCCATAGCGGGTTGCATCGGGTATTGGAATGCACCTGGTGGTCCCCATGGAGTGGGTGGCCACCATGGTTGGGGCTGCTGATGTTGTTGCCCTCTAAAGTACTGGGAACGAGTAGACCGCCCTTGTCCTCTGCCCATATACGACGAAGGACCGGCCCCATCTGAGTCACTCCCAGAGTCTGTGCCTGACCCGGAATAGTTAGAGCCATACGCCCTACCGTTCTTTCTGAAGTCAGGAGCTTGATAAGTGTCACTTGTGTAGGGGTAAACCCTCTCCATTGTGAACTTGTCAAGATCTTTCTTGAATTTATCTATTTTAGTTTTCAAGATGGAATCATTGAACTCTTTGTTGTTTTTGTTAGACTCTTCATATTGTTTCTTATACAGGGTGGGTGCAATTGTAGCTTTTATTTGTCCTTCTAAGACCTGGATCTCTATAAGAAAAGCATACGCTATTCTCTTGGCGGTGCTTATTATTAGGATCAACCAGTCCCTGGTACACCGCCAAGCGATTAGGGACCAGTCTTTGAGGAATCCCTTGTCTGTGAGGAAGAGTCTCGGGGCATTGGTAACAATAAGGCAAGGTGGTGCACAGCTTGCTCAAAGGTACTCTGCCATAGCTATGCCATGTACTGCTGTGCGTGAATAAGATTTTTTAAGTGTGAGTACTTTGGCCCAATCGTCTGTAGAGCCTGTGGAAGGGCCAGGAAGTGATTCTAAAACACTCGGCATATTGTCCAAGATGGATTGAAAGACCGCATCGTCATAGGTAAGACCTTGACGTTCAGCCATGTTATATGAAATGGGGGCCGTCGTCAGTCAATGGATGTGGGGAACCCAGCGCAGGAGACGAACAAGAGGGGAAAAACGAATTCACAATTCTGTAATTAGACTGAAAACTACCTGAAAAGAGTGTAATTGTACAAAACAGACCCGCAGCTGACCGCTGCCCTTAAAGATAATCACAAAACAGGTAGTGGAGGGTCTAAGGGAATTTTTAAGACCTGCCCAGGCTATCATCCCCTAATAAACATACTGTCAAACACAAAGAACCTGGGGGTCTAGTGAGAAAGTCACCAGAGTACTCTCAGCTACTAAGACTCTGAGCCCTAAAGATGCTCAGAGAAAAACCTAAAAAGTTTGTAAGGTGTCTCAATTATCTAGACACCCCATCCCAACCTTTTGGATGACCAAATGATAAGATTATAAGATCACTTACAAGACATCGATGGTAATCCATCTCTGGACCTTGGGTCTCACCTACTTTTGCTGGGAGTAAAATGCGTTGGGAAGTATATTTGGCATAGGACTTTTTAGGTTTTTCACTGAGCACCTTTAGGGCTCAGAGTCTTAGTAGCTGAGAGTACTCTGGTGACTTTCTCACTATTCCCCCAGGTTCTTTGTGTTTGACATTCTCATTGCAAACCCTGGCTGCGGCCGGAGAACAAATACACTCAGTCATGCCTGCATGTCTGAGCCCCAGTATTCAATATTGACCCAACGCAAGCATGAGTTAGTTACTCTCTGGTATATACTGTTCAAATACATGGTGTCCCGCCCAGCAGGCAAAGGACCACTGTTCAAACACCAGGATGGGAGTAACATGAGCAGGTACCGACTCGCTGCGGTAATGCGCCAGGGCCTCGCAAAAGCCGGCCTTCACCCACAGTCCTTTGCTCCCCACTCTTTTCGAATTGGCGCCGCCACCTTGGCATCGCAGCATGGCATGCCAGAGAAGAGAATTCAGGCGGTCGGCAGGTGGCGGTCCCGAGCTGGCAGGACATGCATCCGGGCTCAGCTTTTGTAAAACAGGACAGAAAGCAAAAAAGGGAGGGGTCGGTCACTTTGGGATGCCGCACGGCAGGGTGAGCGTCAAGCAGGGCAACCTTGGGATGCCGCACGGTAGGGTGTCAGTACTCTTCCCCCTCAGTCAGCCAAGCACTCTGAGTAATGTCCCGGTGCGCAGCAGGCCACCTTATTGTCGGTATTTCGTTTCAGCAGGGAGACGCCCAATGCTGGTATGGGTGGTAGGACATTCCTTTGTGTCCAGGATGGAGACCTGGTGGCAGCAGTCAGGCCACGCAATGTCAAGTAAACCCAAAGCGACATACATGCGCTGGCTGGGGCAACCAGGGATGAAATGGCACCAACTACCGACAACACTGAACGATTTGCTTACGGACTCGCATCCGGACGTCCTGATCATTCAGCTCGGCAGCAACGACCTGACCCGGATGGGACGCAAAGCATTGGGGCAGGCCATTCGGACAGATCTCACCAGGATGGCCACATGGTTCGGTGGCACAACAGTCGTATGGTCTGAGATGGTCAGCAGGAGGCATTAGAGAGGCGCTGAATCCAACAAAGCGGTGGATAATGCCAGGAGAAAACTGAACATTGCAATGCATACATTCTGCAAGACCAACGGATTGGAATCCATCAGGCAGGGTTTGATTCACCCAGGACGCCCGGAACTTTATGGGCCAGACGGGGTCCACCCCTCGGGCATAGGGATGAGAGTCTTCTGGGACAACTTGTGGGGTGCAATGGTGCTCGCAGGTTAAAAAAAAACAAAAAAAAACTGCTTATTATGGGGGGGAGCCGCAGAAAGACGTTAGCCTCCCTGCGGCGTGGCAGAAATTGGTACAATGGTTGGCTAAGGAAACACACCGGCGGGCGGTGTGTAGGATGAGGGCCACTCACTTTTGGATGCCGCACGGCAGGGTGAGGTGGCCGCACCAAGGTGGGGAGTAGCAAGAGGAGACGGCACTCGCGGCCCAGACCCGGCCGGACGGCAGGGCGCAAAAGGTAGCGAGCTGGGACCTAACTCCAGAGAGAAAAGCTACCCTCCACTACACGCATAAGGCGTGGGTGACCAACCAATGGTGATCCCGGAAATAACCAGCAAAGAGGACCACCAACGACAAACAAAAGGAGCTGGTTTTGGGGTGCCATTTACGAACTGATATGTAACACAAAAGTACCGACCCAGAGGATATATGTTTCTCTATTCCTCCATTTCAGATGGTGTAATTCTCACCTACAATACAAAATATAGCAGGAAGGTATAAACACATTGGGTAGTAATTATTTTGTAAATAAAAATGTACCATTTCGTCAAGGACAACAAGGGTTCCTTACTCACCCTTCGTGACAGGGGGTATTACCTCACCTCGTCTGGACCAAGCTCAGGGTAAGGGAGGCCACGCTCTATGAAGGTAAGTAAAAAGAGGGGTTTCTCACTATGAGTAAAAAAGTGCGAAGTTGCCCTTATTCACAACACCAGAGTCCTCATAACCTCTTAACTTCAGAGCCACTACTTGTATTCAACTCACTTTTAGGCTCACCCACTTATCAACTAACTAAAACACCCCAGTATTCATATCAACCAAGTAAGAGTACCAGTCATTAGTTTACTTAATTACTCATATATCTGTTCTGACATCTCTCAACACATGTCACAGCCATTCCTTACCTCTCCGTCGTTGCCTCAGACTGTGCCTGAGATTAGGGGAGGCAACGCGTGGGAGGATTAGGGAAATATTTATGACCCATGCGCTCTCATTCCTCAGCCTATCAGACTGGCTGATGTAGGTATGTCTGTATATTGACAAATCCCAGCGCTCTGTGATTATAGTCCTGAGTGTTTCATTAATTTTTCAAAATAACCACAGAATAAGGGTTGCTCACTTATTTATATGCTGATGAAACCCTTCTTGATGTTTCGATTTCGCTACGGCCGTTCGTAGCGTTCGTTCTAAAGCAGAGGTCGCGAGAGAACTACACAAAGACGTGGTCTCGCTGGGAATTGTAGTTCCCTATCGTAAGAGAGACCGGGGTTCGATCCCTCAGTACGATCCGTATTTCGAGTCGTCTACTTTATTGAGGATAAACTCTTGGACATCTACTCTCCTCTGGTTATGTTACGCATATTGGCAATGTTGAAGTTTATAATCAGGACCGCTACCGGACTCGTAGCGTTTGTCTGCCCACTCTAGTGCAAAAATCGCAAGAGAACCACAGAAATCCGTAGTCTCGCTGGGAATTGTAGTTCCTTATGGTGTGAGAGACAGGGGTTCGATCCCTCAGTGCGATCCGACTTGCAAGCCCTCCAATATTCTTGATGATAAAACCTTGGACTTTTACTCTCCTCTAGTTATAATAATCGAATAGGCAACATTGATGTTAATGTTCAGGACCGCTACCGAACTCGTAGCGTTGGTCCGCCCATTCTTGCACAAAGATCGCGAGAGAACTACAGAATTACGTAGTCTCGCTGGGAACTGTAGTTCGATGTCTGCTGAGAGACCGGTGTTCGATCCCTGGTTTACCAATCCCCCTAAATCATACATGGAACTTAAATCATTGATTTAGCCTCTAAACTGGTCATTGCTAAATGGCTGATTCAGCCATGCCCAATATTATTGCAGGAACTCCCAAATTCACGGGAGAAAGGGAGGAATCTATCAATGCATGATTTGCAAAAACCAAAGTTCAATCCCTGGTTGATCTATTTTGTCGGTCTAGGTGTTAATTACCTCGTGGAGAAATGTATCCTCTCCTATGTGTAGTAATTGATACCTACACCCACCCAAGTCAGGGGAGCTCACTGTTACACCAAAGACCAGCATTGAGACTCAAACGTCTAGTCCTACATAACGATGTCAATGTGTAACGTGCTGTTGTTCCATTCTTACTGAAACTGCTTTATTGTTCCATTCTGCACAGCCTGCTTGCGCATATCTCCCTGTGGGTCAAATTACAAGGTGTGTGGATGATAACAATGCCTCGCGGGGCTCATACAGCTGCAGTGTATTCTGTCTTTAACACTTAAATGACACTGGATTGAGAATAGGTATTCCCAGTCTACTGTGCATTTCATGATATGCCAATTATAGCGTGGTCCACGGAATTTCATCATTCAGGCCGTGGGTATCTGTGAAAAGTCTATAGATCCACTTCTGTTCTATGACGAACAGGTATTTGGAGACATCCCCAATGTGTGAGGGTATGAACAGTTTCTCCAGCACAGTCCACGTAAAATCAGTTTCCTTGTGGTTGTGCTCAATAAAGTGTTTTGTCAACTTAGAGATGCTTTTTTTGCACCTAAATGAGCTTTTGTGCTCTAGCATCCTCGTGCGCACCTTTCTTGTAGTCATGCCTATGTACTTATCATGGCAACAACAGGTAAGTAGGTAGATCACGTGCGAGCTGTTACAGTTTGAAAAGGTTTTTAAGACCCAGGGACGATCTGTGCCTATATCGATCTGGCTCACTTTAGTCGTCTGTGGGCAAACGGAGCAATTACCGCACGGATGATGCCCTGTTACCGCTGCTGAATCCCATAGAGTCCCTAATGGTTTTCTCAGGGTTTCTCTGGGGCGAGTGTGTATCAATTGATCTCTTATGCTACTCGATCGTTTGAACGCAAATAGTGGTAATGCAATTTATCATTCCCACTGTTCAAAACGCTCCAATGATGTTTCATAATACGTTGAAACTGATTAGATTTAGTATTAAACGTAGTCACAAATGTTAACCGATCCAGAGGTGGCTTGTCCGATGGACCATCAAGTAGTGCCTCACGATGGTTATTCGCCGCCCTCTTCCATGAACGTTTAATCAATTTCTTGGGATAGTGTCTGGCCTGTAGCTGGCTTGAGAGACTCTCAGCATGTTTATCAAAAGTCCCTGGGGTGGAGCAGTTAGGACGTACTCGCAAAAATTGCCCATAAGGCAGATTATCCCTAAGGGCTTTGGGATGCTGGCTTTCGTACAGTAACAGTGAGTTACTGGCCATGGGTTTCCTGAAAAGCTCACTTTCAAGGCTGTGGAGGTAACATAAATAGATAGATATAGAAAGGATATTCTTTCCTTGCTACTCTCAACAGTAAATCTCAGGAACTCGTTCCGAGTATTTAACCATTGATGGAACGAAGTAATAGACTCCACATCTCCTCGCCACACTACGAGAATGTCGTCTATATAACGCTTCCACCAATGGATGTGTGGATAGAAAGGATTACTGATGGTCAAAACTTGTTCTTGTTCAAAAATATGAACATACAGGTTCGCCAGACTGGGAGCAAAAATGCTCCCCATATTGGTCCTTGAGACCTGCAAATATATGGTATTCTCAAATTTAAAGAAATTTTCTTTCATGGCGATCCTGGCTAGGGCCATGATAAAAGGAACCGGTGTGATGGAGTCCAAATTAGCCTCCTCAAGGATGACCGTGATGGTTTCAAGAGTCTCATCCTGGGGGATGGAGGTATAGAGAGACTCTACATCTAATGAGACAAGATGGTCTGTCTCGGCATTAAAGATGATCTCTGGAATTACCCATAGAACATCCTTCGTATCCTTTAAATACGTGGGCATGGTCTTCACCAGCGGTCTCAGGAAAACGTCCACAAAGGCTGAAAGGGGTTCCAAAATGGACCCTTGACCAGATATAATTGGTCTGCACGGAGGTGGTCTTTGCTCCTTGTGGACTTTAGGCAGTGTATAGAAGTAAGGCATAGTTGGACTTTGAGCCTGTAAGAATTGAGCCTCACGGGTCGTGATCCACCCTTCACTCAGGGCTTCTTCGACCAGTATCTTGATTTCATGGGTGAGTCTAGGAGTAGGGTCAGTATTGAGTGGAGTATATGACCTTGTGTCCCCTAACTGGCGTAAACATTCTGCTCTATAGGCAGTGGTATCTTGCACCACGATTGCTCCCCCTTTGTCAGCAGGCTTGATAGTGATGAGGGGTCTCGCGCCAGAGATTGCAAGGCCTGTTCTTCCAACCTCGATAGATTCTTGAAAGTGCCCGTGTTGGTATGCCAGAGTTTCTCTACATCGTCTTTTACTGCCCTCTCGAAGGTTGCTACTTGCGGTGGTACCGAGTGGACCGGGGGTAAAAACAATGATTTAGGCCTCAGCCCGGTATTGTCATTAAATGGTTCTTTGTCTTGACTAGTTTTTTCTTTAAAGAAATAATGCAAACGTAGTTTGTGAAAAAAATGGGCTAGCTCAACCTGTAGTTTAAAAGGGTCACCATTGTCTGTGATAACAAACCCAAGGCCTTTGTTCAAAACCACTTCTTCAACAGTAGACAGGGTTTTGGTACTGAGATTAACCACCAGACTTTGTTCTGTGTGTTCGCTCATTACCGGGGGGTCCCTCTCGTCTGACTGCGTGTTCCGGTGTGGGGTCCTGTTTGGTTCTCCCAGTGCACTTGTGTTTGTGTATTGTTTCTCCTTTTGCCCCTGGATCGACGTGGGCCAAACCCTAAAAAAGGAGGGCCGTTGAAGTTTTGATAACCTGGGAACGGGCCCATAGCGGGTTGCATCGGGTATTGGAATGCACCTGGTGGTCCCCATGGAGTGGGTGGCCACCATGGTTGGGGCTGCTGATGTTGTTGCCCTCTAAAGTACTGGGAACGAGTAGACCGCCCTTGTCCTCTGCCCATATACGACGAAGGACCGGCCCCATCTGAGTCACTCCCAGAGTCTGTGCCTGACCCGGAATAGTTAGAGCCATACGCCCTACCGTTCTTTCTGAAGTCAGGAGCTTGATAAGTGTCACTTGTGTAGGGGTAAACCCTCTCCATTGGGAACTTGTCAAGATCTTTCTTGAATTTATCTATTTTAGTTTTCAAGAAGGAATCATTGAACTCTTTGTTGTTTTTGTTAGACTCTTCATATTGTTTCTTATACAGGGTGGGTGCAATTGTAGCTTTTATTTGTCCTTCTAAGACCTGGATCTCTATAAGAAAAGCATACGCTATTCTCTTGGCGGTGCTTATTATTAGGATCAACCAGTCCCTGGTACACCGCCAAGCGATTAGGGACCAGTCTTTGAGGAATCCCTTGTCTGTGAGGAAGAGTCTCGGGGCATTGGTAACAATAAGGCAAGGTGGTGCACAGCTTGCTCGAAGGTACTCTGCCATAGCTATGCCATGTACTGCTGTGCGTGAATAAGATTTTTTAAGTGTGAGTACTTTGGCCCAATCGTCTGTAGAGCCTGTGGAAGGGCCAGGAAGTGATTCTAAAACACTCGGCATATTGTCCAAGATGGATTGAAAGACCGCATCGTCATAGGTAAGACCTTGACGTTCAGCCATGTTATATGAAATGGGGGCCGTCGTCAGTCAATGGATGTGGGGAACCCAGCGCAGGAGACGAACAAGAGGGGAAAAACGAATTCACAATTCTGTAATTAGACTGAAAACTACCTAAAAAGAGTGTAATTGTACAAAACAGACCCGCAGCTGACCGCTGCCCTTAAAGATAATCACAAAACAGGTAGTGGAGGGTCTAAGGGAATTTTTAAGACCTGCCCAGGCTATCATCCCCTAATAAACATACTGTCAAACACAAAGAACCTGGGGGTCTAGTGAGAAAGTCACCAGAGTACTCTCAGCTACTAAGACTCTGAGCCCTAAAGATGCTCAGAGAAAAACCTAAAAAGTTTGTAAGGTGTCTCAATTATCTAGACACCCCATCCCAACCTTTTGGATGACCAAATGATAAGATTATAAGATCACTTACAAGACATCGATGGTAATCCATCTCTGGACCTTGGGTTTCACCTACTTTTGCTGGGAGTAAAATGCGTTGGGAAGTATATTTGGCATAGGACTTTTTAGGTTTTTCACTGAGCACCTTTAGGGCTCAGAGTCTTAGTAGCTGAGAGTACTCTGGTGACTTTCTCACTATTCCCCCAGGTTCTTTGTGTTTGACATTCTCATTGCAAACCCTGGCTGCGGCCGGAGAACAAATACACTCAGTCATGCCTGCATGTCTGAGCCCCAGTATTCAATATTGACCCAACGCAAGCATGAGTTAGTTACTCTCTGGTATATACTGTTCAAATACATGGTGTCCCGCCCAGCAGGCAAAGGACCACTGTTCAAACACCAGGATGGGAGTAACATGAGCAGGTACCGACTCGCTGCGGTAATGCGCCAGGGCCTCGCAAAAGCCGGCCTTCACCCACAGTCCTTTGCTCCCCACTCTTTTCGAATTGGCGCCGCCACCTTGGCATCGCAGCATGGCATGCCAGAGAAGAGAATTCAGGCGGTCGGCAGGTGGCGGTCCCGAGCTGGCAGGACATGCATCCGGGCTCAGCTTTTGTAAAACAGGACAGAAAGCAAAAAAGGGAGGGGTCGGTCACTTTGGGATGCCGCACGGCAGGGTGAGCGTCAAGCAGGGCAACCTTGGGATGCCGCACGGTAGGGTGTCAGTACTCTTCCCCCTCAGTCAGCCAAGCACTCTGAGTAATGTCCCGGTGCGCAGCAGGCCACCTTATTGTCGGTATTTCGTTTCAGCAGGGAGACGCCCACAGCTGGTATGGGTGGTAGGACATTCCTTTGTGTCCAGGATGGAGACCTGGTGGCAGCAGTCAGGCCACGCAATGTCAAGTAAACCCAAAGCGACATACATCCGCTGGCTGGGGCAACCAGGGATGAAATGGCACCAACTACCGACAACACTGAACGATTTGCTTACGGACTCGCATCCGGACGTCCTGATCATTCAGCTCGGCAGCAACGACCTGACCCGGATGGGACGCAAAGCATTGGGGCAGGCCATTCGGACAGATCTCACCAGGATGGCCACATGGTTCGGTGGCACGACAGTCGTATGGTCTGAGATGGTCAGCAGGAGGCATTAGAGAGGCGCTGAATCCAACAAAGCGGTGGATAATGCCAGGAGAAAACTGAACATTGCAATGCATACATTCTGCAAGACCAACGGATTGGAATCCATCAGGCAGGGTTTGATTCACCCAGGACGCCCGGAACTTTATGGGCCAGACGGGGTCCACCCCTCGGGCATAGGGATGAGAGTCTTCTGGGACAACTTGTGGGGTGCAATGGTGCTCGCAGGTTAAAAAAAAACAAAAAAAAACTGCTTATTATGGGGGGGAGCCGCAGAAAGACGTTAGCCTCCCTGCGGCGTGGCAGAAATTGGTACAATGGTTGGCTAAGGAAACACACCGGCGGGCGGTGTGTAGGATGAGGGCGACTCACTTTTGGATGCCGCACGGCAGGGTGAGGTGGCCGCACCAAGGTGGGGAGTAGCAAGAGGAGACGGCACTCGCGGCCCAGACCCGGCCGGACGGCAGGGCGCAAAAGGTAGCGAGCTGGGGCCTAACTCCGGAGAGAAAAGCTACCCTCCACTACACGCATAAGGCGTGGGTGACCAACCAATGGTGATCCCAGAAATAACCAGCAAAGAGGACCACCAACGACAAACAAAAGGAGCTGGTTTTGGGGTGCCATTTACGAACTGATATGTAACACAAAAGTACCGACCCAGAGTCGGCCCAAGATGGTTTCTATGTTTGCTGACATGTATGACTTATTACAAACATACGGCAGTTCGCAAATGACAAATGTATAACCAGCATGTGTGTAATCCTAATAAAACTGCGGCCAACAACGACCACAACATGGACACGCATTGTTGGCTATCTTTATGGTAAGGATGGTAGGCGGGCGGGGGGCGGTGGTATGTTTCCACGGAATGGGCACGGTGCGAGGGTTATGATTCCTTCCAAGCCCGACCACAGACCTAGCTGCAAGCTCCACAGCGAATCCGCCTCACAGCCGTTAACAAGCCGGCTCAGGTGCGGCTCCAGTGCTACAGTCCAAACGCCGCTCCCCCGCTGCCCTTGCCATGCTTCATTTGCTGTCATCAGGCGCGCAGGGGTTTCCTTCTCTCCATTAAGTTGTTAACTCCAATGCGGGTGTGAGAAGTTGGCCTGATAGATGATGTTTCCAATTCTGGAACCACCGGTTATCAGACCAAACAATCCCTTATGGTGTCTGGTTGTAAGTCAACCTTATTAGACAAGCTATCCTAGGGGTAGCATGGACTAAGCAGCCTAAAGGCTTAACTTAAGAGGTCGTGTTAAGCGAGCTGTTTTACCACATACAATCCTGTAATATCAAATGAAAGGACACCACACAAGTATATATTATAAAAATATATGTATTTATTACTAAAAACAATCCCCAGTATTCTTTATGAATAAAGGGGCACAAGCGTTAAATCAAAAGCACAGTATAACATACAAAGTTGCACAAATATGGATGAGGGCGAGGGGCCACTCAGACCATATACTAAACAAGTGGTATAAGAGATACCAATCGAACAGTGGTTAGGCCCAGGGCCTAGGGAATCGCTGGGAGCAGTCGGGACAAGCAATGCTGAAGTCGGGAAAAGCCCGCGGGATTCGGGTGCAGTGCAGAAAGCGCACGCATGCACCAATGTTAACCAATGGTGCGTAAAAGTTGTAGAGTTAAAGTTCAAGGACACTTCCGCTGAACCTAGAGGAACAAAACTTAAGACACAGGCCCTAGAGATGTGTACCAGTGTGGGAACACCGGCGGAGCAAAGTTACCTCACCCACAGGAAGCGGGTGCACAGGGTCGAAGTTGAGTCGGGTTTCGTCACGCAGGCTCTTGGTGCTTGAAGCTGAAAGGGCTGCAGGCGGGGTGAAAGAGAAGTGTCCGGTGGAGTCCAAGGGTGGACTCAAGTCGAAAAGTACCTGAAAGCAGAGGGGACCGAGTCTGGGTCACTCAGCAGTGACCAGGGTGGAACCAGGACGGAACCAGGCAATGTCGGGCGCAATCAGGTGGTCGTCGAGGCGCTTCTTTCCGCTGTCACGTGGGCTCTGGGGCATCTACGATGTCCAGGAGCAGGTCACGATCTGTCCCACGCAGGCTCTCGTCGTAGGCGCTGTCGGCTTCACGATTGGAGCAAACAACACTTGGCAAAAGCAATCCACGCGGTACCGGGAGATTGCTTCTCACTCGAACCCGGAGGGTCAGAGTGGGGGCTCTTTTTCAGGGGAGCTGGTGCACGTCTGGAGCAACCAGAATCGCAGGTCGAATTTCAAGTTTCGTCGGCACAGGGGCCACAAGCCGGCTGGCAAGTGACCGGGCCAACGCGTTGAGCCAAAAGAAGCAGAAGGGCCCCACGCAGCACTCGTCGAGTGTGGAGGGCTGAACTTCGGTGCAAGTGTGGCTCAGGGTGGGGGCTTCTCAAACCCCGGTGTACAGCTTCGAGGGTCACTCGTGGGCTTCACGGTCAGCGTCTCGTGGTCTTTCCAAGATGGCGTGCCCCACGCTTCCGGTCGCCTCCACGGGTCTCAGCTCTGCAGGGACTGTGGATCGGGCTGTTGGAAGGCAGGCAAGCTTGATCTCGTCGATCTCTGTTGCTCGAGTTCCGGCGGGAACTGTGACAAAGCAGACGTCGATGGCTGGATGGTGCCTGTTTGCACAGGGTGGCCACTCCTTGACCACAAGGGAGATTCTTCGGGCTTCTACGTCGAGTAGGATGTCGAAGGGTCCAGAGTTTCGTTTCTTATGTTTCATCAGGATAATCTGAAGTGCATTGGCACTGCTCCCAGTCTTATACTAATTTTGGGGGCTGGATTACCTGCTAGGTCCCCTCCTATGGGTGGGACCCAGGAAGTGGGTGGATACACCCCCTTCCTTTGATCCAGGCCGCCCTGGCATGAGGGCTGGAGTGCCCCAGAACCGGTTTGACCGGATTATGCAAGGGGCAGCCTTGTGCGCCCCAAGCAGTGTCTGGTTTCTTTCAAACCTCCCCGCTACAATCCACTATCTCCTGTCTGAGGGGGTGTAACACCTCCCTGCGACAGGAAACCCTTTGTCCAGGCCCCATTTGGCTGAGTTTCGGTCAGCTTCAGGGGGTCAGACTCGTGTCTGTGGCAGAGGCATCCATTTTGTGGATCCAAGGTCCTTTTAGAAATTAACCGCATTTAAGTAAAGTAACATGTCTTACCCCTCTAGAGGGGTGGAATGCTATCCCCGTCGCCAGAACTGGCGAGGGGATAGTATTCCAAATCGTATGACACCTTACACGACATGTTTTGATAAAGCCAAACCAAAGTTGCTATATAACCGCGAGGATTATAAGGCGCTTAAGAGTATATGGTATGGCATTATCCTGAAACAGCTTAGGGAGTTGTTCCCGACAGCTGCAGACAGGCTCAGCTCATGCTAGAGCTCCATCTCACATTAAACCTCGCACTCTGCCTCCAGGATTGATGAGGCCTTCCATAGGAGTGGCTCACAGGTTAATATGTGTCCAGATATAGGTTTAGATATAGGTATACTATATCTAAGTAAGGGGTGATTACACCACCTTACCCCAGCTGAGTGATCAGCCAGTTGTGTCAATTTAAGAACCAGCCAGGGGTGGCAAAAGATATGCTGCAGTCCCTGGTAGGCCTTGGTGGCACCTATGCCCTGGGCACCTATAATGCATGGTACAGGGGCTAACAAGGAGTCCATTTCCAATTGTGGTATGTACCTAGGGTACATGGAATCCATTTTACAGAGAGAGCAGATAGCCTGGGGCCCTGATTAGCAGGGAACCAGGCCAACTAAGTCCAAAACCAGCTAAACACAAGGCAAAGAATCTGGGGTAACCATAGTCAGGTAGCCACCTTCCTACAGCGGGCAGAAAAAAAAAATGAAACGGACGATAACACCAACCAAAGATCTCTGCTGCCAGGGTTGCCGCTGCGCGGCCACATCCAGAAATCAAACGGGAAAGGCGAGCTGGTCAGGAGCTCCTCACACACACACGTCCATAGTGAGGATGCCATCCTGCCTCGTGGCATGGCTACTTTACTGTAATAATTTATTACAGTTGAGTGAAGCACCTAAGTGCCTCTGCCAGAAACTGCAGACAGTCAGAAAGCTTGATCATCAAGCAAAATTTCAACTTATATCTAACTAATGAATTTAAAAACCAGAATTTCAAGTCTTGTGAGCAGATGTCCAAAGTCGTTTTGTGAACTGATCGTATACCCACCAATGTGCATAACTGCAAAGTTTCCAAATGCAAAATTGCTTTACCCACCCATACTAAATCACATTTGGGGAGGGGTATGAAAGGATGTTTTTTCCTGATTGTACTTTGGTACAAAATGTATCAATGGTTTCCAAACTGCAAGAGCGGACCCAAACCATTACACACTTATCGGCACCTCAAAAGAGGTGCTAAATGATTTGCAAAGGGAAAGGTTCTTCTTCAACACCTCCCCCTTATGAATCGTGCTGGTAGCTTTGGGGGAGTGGGCAGCGGTGCTGGGGGCCCAGCTCCTTTAAAAGTGGCACTTACTCTTTGACCATTTCCTGTTCTTTACCTGACACCATTCATGTGATGGAGCCAACCAACCATAGGGAGTCTAAATAGCACCACAAGCACTAAACCCAACTCAGTACGGTTTTAGAGAGGGGCACAGCACGGAGACAGCGTTACTCAAATCCACGGAGGAGACTAGGACCATTTTGGATCAGTGAGGAAAAGCTGAATTAATTATGTTGGATCTCTCTGCAGCCTTTGATACGGTCCATTATGCCTTGCTGATGGACCGATTGCACGACATTGGAAACCAGGGTACAGCCTGGAAACTCAACTCCTTCTTATCCAACAGAACCAAACTGTTGCCCTGGGCGAATACAAGGCAGATCCATTCTCACTACCCTCTGGTGTGCCGCAAGGGTCTTCACTAAGTTCGACACTTTTTAATATTTATGTGTCCTCATTGGCGCCCCTAATTGAATCTTTTGGTTTCAATCTGACTTCCTACGTGGACGACACCCAAATAGTGGTGTCAATACGGCCTGAGAAGATGTCGGTAACTGCGTCTCGGTTGTATGAACGCCGTAGGGGTCTGGATGACACAAAATTAGCTACAACTTAACTCCGGTAAAACGGAGGTTGTATTATTTGGCAATAACTCCAATTTCTGGACCTCTGACTGTTGGCTGGACACTATAGGGCCCCTTCTCACTCCAAGTAGGAAAGTTAAAAACCTGGGAGTGTGGATTGATAACGACCTTAGCTTTAGGAACCAGGTCAACATAGTGGTGTCACGGATTTCCTATATCTTGAGATCCTGCAGGAAAATAATGCCTCTGCTCCCCAAAGACTCCCAAAAATCAGTCATCACAGCGTTAACAATGTCCAGACTGGACTACTGTAACAGCTTATATCTTAATATCCAGGAAGGACTGCTGAACAAATTGCAGATTCTGCAGAATGCAGCTGCCAGACTTCTCACCGGCATACCTAAATATGCCTCCATTTTGGCTGAGATAAAAAAACTCCACTGGCTGTCGGTCAGAAAACGCACCCCATTTAAGGCCCTATGTTTGGTCTTCAAAGCCATTCACGGAACCGGACCAGACTACCTTCAACAGAGAATACGCTGGTATGCACCAAAAAGATTGCTGAGGTCATCAGATGCAAAACTGGTGATGGTGCCGCGTGTGAAAAAAGCCAGTTGTGGGGTACAAGTTTTGTAGCCAATGCTGCCAAGGCATGGAACGACCTCCCAATACATCTCAGAACTATGACAAATCTTATGGTCTTCAGGAAAGCATTAAAAACATGGCTTTTGATGAAATAATATTGGTGCTGCTTTGTCCACTCTCATAGTTTTCAGCAGGACTTCATACAGCGCCAGGACACCTTCGGGTAGCAGTAGCGCTCTATAAATGTCAATAACAATAACGATACCTGTCTAATTATTTTTTATGTGTTAAATAATATTAATTGGGCAGTACGTTGTGAGACTCCTTACAATAGGGAATTTTGTGATGTGACATATTGGTACCTCAGTTGCATTGCAGAAAAAAGACTGGTAGTAGAAAATCAGCGCTTAATTTGAGACCACTTTGTGCGACCACTCTTTTGATGTATCTGGCCCTAGATTCTCAGAAAATGAACAGTAGTAGGTTTAGTGTTCGTTCTTCTAGAGGTCCTAGACAAAAGAAGAGTTCAATTTGCAGTGTATGACACATTCCACCCTACAATTTTTTTTTTTAAACGTACTTACATAACGCTGTGGATATAGTGTTTTAAACTACTGGCTACATATAGGTGTGTATATTTTCAGCCTACCGATTGCCCATTGAGTCAACTTATCAGCAACTTATGCTGTATCTTAAATATCAAACTCCTGCAGACCAAGAAGTTAAGCTTTTTGGGTAAGGAACATTTTATAAGATTCCCTCGACTGTATTATTAAATATTATTTTAAGCCACCTTGGAGATCTTGTACCTTTATATGTTCGTGAGACTCCTCGGTGTCTGGCAATATGTGCATTATATGGTTCAGACTGTATATTAATCTGTATAAGATCTTTAAACAATCTTATTTCTCTTATTGCCTGTTTAAGGAAACACAATCCTTTCTAACACATATAGAAGTCCTGAATGCATCGATGTTGATGACAGGAGTTCTAGGTCTCTGACACACGAGGCCACACTGATTCCGAGCAAGGAAATCATAAACATCTATTGCATAAACCATGAAATAAGTTAATCGTTTGCTTAAAAAATCTAACTCATGTTGATAAGTGAAACTCAAGGGGAGATCAAGACCTTTTTACACTACAAAATAACCATACACATATCCTGCCCGGGTTGTTTAAATTCGTCTACTGGACACACATGCTGAAGCCTCACAAGGGGTCTGAGCATGAGTCAATTAATTCCACCAGTGCAGAATCCAGGCCAGCTTGTAAAGGGCCACTATTATTATGTTTTTTTAGGGCAGAGATGCAAAAGATGGATAGATAACTATGACAACCATAGCAAAATGAGACGGATAGATACCTATGACAACCATCGCAAAATGAGACGGATAGATAACTATGACAACCATAGCAAAATTCGACGGATAGATACCTATGACAACCATCGCAAAATGAGACGGATAGATACCTATTACAACCATCGCAAAATGGAGCTCACTGTTACACCGAAGATAAAAAATTGAGACTCAAACGTCAAGTCCTACATAACGATGTCAAAACATATTTGTTTCACTGCACTTACTCCCATTGAGTGATCCCACGCATGGTCTACCGAGCGACTGCGGGTTTGTTCCCTGTCCTAGAAGGTGGTTTGTAAGGTGTCTCATTTATCTAGAGACACCCCATCCCAACCTTTTGGATGACCAAATGATAAGATTATAAGATCACTTACAAGACATTGATGGGAATCCATCTCTGGACCTTGGGTCTCACCTACTTTTGCTGGGAGTAAAATGCGTTGGGAAGTATATTTGGCATAGGACTTTTTAGGTTTTTCACTGAGCACCTTTAGGGCTCAGAGTCTTAGTAGCTGAGAGTACTCTGGTGACTTTCTCACTAGACCCCCAGGTTCTTTGTGTTTGACATTCTCATTTCAAACCCTGGCTGCGGCCGGAGAACAAATACACTCAGTCATGCCTGCATGTCTGAGCCCCAGTATTCAATATTGACCCAACGCAAGCATGAGTTAGTTACTCTCTGGTATATACTGTTCAAATACATGGTGTCCCGCCCAGCAGGCAAAGGACCACTGTTCAAACACCAGGACGGGAGTAACATGAGCAGGTAGCGACTCGCTGCGGTAATGCGCCAGGGCCACGCAAAAGCCGGCCTTCACCCACAGTCCTTTGCTCCCCACTCTTTTCGAATTGGCGCCGCCACCTTGGCATCGCAGCATGGCATGCCAGAGAAGAGAATTCAGGCGGTCGGCAGGTGGCGGGCCCGAGCTGGCAGGACATGCATCCGGGCTCAGCTTTTGTAAAACAGGACAGGAAGCAAAAAAGGGAGGGGTCGGTCACTTTGGGATGCCGCACGGCAGGGTGAGCATCAAGCAGGGCAACCTTGGGATGCCGCACGGTAGAGTGTCAGTACTCTTCCCCCTCAGTCAGTCAAGCACTTTGAATAATGTCCCGGTGCGCAGCAGGCCACCTTATTGTCGGTATTCGTTTCAGCAGGGAGACGCCCACAGCTGGTATGGGTGGTAGGACATTCCTTTGTGTCCAGGATGGAGACCTGGTGGCAGCAGTCAGGTAAACCCAAAGCGACATACATCCGCTGGCTGGGGCAACCAGGGATGAAATGGCACCAACTACCGACAACACTGAATGATTTGCTTGCGGACTCGCATCCGGACGTCCTGATCATTCAGCTCGGCAGCAACGACCTGACCCGGATGGGACGCAAAGCATTGGGGCAGGCCATTCGGACAGATCTCACCAGGATGGCCACATGGTTCAGTGGCACGACAGTCGTATGGTCTGAGATGGTCAGCAGGAGGCATTAGAGAGGCGCTGAATCCAACAAAGCGGTGGATAATGCCAGGAGAAAACTGAACATTGCAATGCATACATTCTGCAAGACCAACGGATGGGAATCCATCAGGCAGGGTTTGATTCACCCAGGACGCCCGGAAATTTATGGGCCAGACGGGGTCCACCCCTCGGGCATAGGGATGAGAGTCTTCTGGGACAACTTGTGGGGTGCAATGGTGCTCGCAGGTTAAAAAAAAAAAAAAACGGCCTATTATGGGGGGGAGCCGCAGAAAGACGTTAGCCTCCCTGCGGCGTGGCAGAAATTGGTACAATGGTTGGCTAAGGAAACACACCGGCGGGCGGTGTGTAGGATGAGGGCCACTCACTTTTGGATGCTGCACGGCAGGGTGAGGTGGCCGCACCAAGGTGGGGAGTAGCAAGAGGAGACGGCACTCGCGGCCCAGACCCGGCCGGACGGCAGGGCGCAAAAGGTAGCGAGCTGGGGCTTAACTCCAGAGAGAAAAGCTACCCTCCACTACACGCATAAGGCGTGGGTGACCAACCAATGGTGATCCCGGAAATAACCAGCAAAGAGGACCACCAAGGACTAACAAAAGGAGCTGGTTTTGGGGTGCCATTTACGAACTGATATGTAACACAAAAGTACCGACCCAGAGTCGGCCCAAGATGGTTTCTATGTTTGCTGACATGTATGACTTATTTTATAACACACGAAACACAGGGGGTCTAACAGCCAAATTGAGAGGCTACACTGTCGATACTGAGTCAACAAGATCTCAAAATATCTTTATCGCACACACATAATGTATTAATAAGGATAAAGAAGGAAAAAGGCTAACACTACATGCATAGAGGAGACCGGTACATCATCGATTATTCGTAAAATGGTTGATTAATCCACAACAGATTGTAAAGGGTTTCCATCAAATTAGACTCAATGATCAGTCCTATCATTTGGCCAAACCCATGTGCAAATGAGGCTGGTCCCCTGATCAGTGGGACACTCTTCTCCGCACCTTATTGTTGTATCAGGCTTTGGTCCACCAAATACACAAACCGTCCATGATGACTGATCTTTTGATGGTAAAGTAAGAAGAAATAGTGCAACGAACAAGAAAGTGATTTAAAATAGGATGGAATATCCTCCTTCTAAATACTTTATTCTGCGGACTGGACACGCCTCCTAATTAAAAAATAGAACAGTGCAAGAGAAGACAGTGACAATTATCTGTCTACATAAGGGCCAACATGTTTCTGCCTAACGGGTATTTAATCCCTTGGCATTCGTCAGGGCCTCTGCTCGTATAATAGTTGCACTCCTAATAGTGAAATATAGAATTCACCACCATCACCAAAACAAATTGTAGTAGAACTGGTTAGAAACGGTACAACCTGTAACAACCATGGACATTAACCCTCCGATTCACAATGGTTACTGTGAATTCCTTTGTGGTAGGGCAATAGACCTCACCCAAGTCTCAGATGGGAGCTTGAGGTACCGACGGAAAGTGCGGGGCCTCTTAGTACCTGAGCAGTGTCCAGGTGAGGCACTATTAGGAGTGCAACTATTATACGAGCAGAGGCCCTGACGAATGCCAAGGGATTAAATACCCGTTAGGCAGAAACATGTTGGCCCTTATGTAGACAGATAATTGTCACTGTCTTCTCTTGCACTGTTCTATTTTTCAATTAGGAGGCGTGTCCAGTCCGCAGAATAAAGTATTTAGAAGGAGGACATTCCATCCTATTTTAAATCACTTTCTTGTTCGTTGCACTATTTCTTCTTACTTTACCATCAAAAGATCAGTCATCATGGACGGTTTGTGTATTTGGTGGACCAAATCCTGATACAACAATAAGGTGCGGAGCTGAGTGTCCCACTGATCAGGGGACCAGCCTCATTTGCACATGGGTTTGGCCAAATGATAGGACTGATCATTGAGTCTAATTTGATGGAAACCCTTTACAATCTGTTGTGGATTAATCAACCATTTTACGAATAATCGATGATGTACCGGTCTCCTCTATGCATGTAGTGTTAGCCTTTTTCCTTCTTTATCCTTATTAATACGTTATGTGTGTGCGATAAAGATATTTTGAGATCTTGTTGACTCAGTATCGACAGTGTAGCCTCTCAATTTGGCTGTTAGACCCCCTGTGTTTCGTGTGTTATAAATTCAGTTGGTGCTGGGGATAAAATCAGGTGTGGGTCTTTAAAATATATATCCCTTGGACCCTATTTTAAATGGTTTTGTTTAATCTCAATATGTATGACTTATTACAAACATACGGCAGTTCGCAAATGACAAATGTATAACCAGCATGTGTGTAATCCTAATAAAACTGCGGCCAACAACGACCACAACATGGACAACCATTGTTGGCTATCTTTATGGTAAGGATGGTAGGCGGGCGGGGGGCGGTGGTATGTTTCCACGGAATGGGCACGGTGCGAGGGTTATGATTCCTTCCAAGCCCGACCACGGACCTAGCTGCAAGCTCCACAGCGAATCCGCCTCACAGCCGTTAACAAGCCGGCTCAGGTGCGGCTCCAGTGCTACAGTCCAAACGCCACTCCCCCACTGCCCTTGCCATGCTTCATTTGCTGTCATCAGGCGCGCAGGGGTTTCCTTCTCTCCATTAAGTTGTTAACTCCAATGCGGGCAGAAAAAAAAAATGAAACGGGCGATAACACCAACCAAAGATCTCTGCTGCCAGGGTTGCCGCTGCGCGGCCACATTCAGAAATCAAACGGGAAAGGCGAGCTGGTCAGGAGCTCCTCACACACACACATCCGTAGTGAGGATGCCATCCTGCCTCGTGGCATGGCTACTTTACTGTAATAATTTTTTACAGTCGAGTGAAGCACCTCAGTGCCTCTGCCAGAAACTGCAGACAGTCAGAAAGCTTGATCATCAAGCAAAATTTCAGCTTATATCTAACTAATGAATTTAAAAACCAGAATTTCAACTCTTGTGAGCAGATGTACAAAGTTGTTTTGTGAACTGATCGTATACCCACCAATGTGCATAACTGCAAAGTTTCCACATGCAAAATTGCTTTACCCACCCATACTAAATCACATTTGGGGAGGGGTATGAAAGGATGTTTTTTCCTGATTGTACTTTGGTACAAAATGTATCAATGGTTTCCAAACTGCAAGAGCGGACCCAAACCATTACACACTTATCGGCACCTCAAAAGAGGTGCTAAATGATTTGCAAAGGGAAAGGTTCTTCTTCAACACCTCCCCCTTATGAATCGTGCTGGTAGCTTTGGGGGAGTGGGCAGCAGTGCAGGGGGACCAGCACCTTTAAAAGTGGCACTTGCTCTTTGACCATTTCCTGTTCTTTACCTGACACCATTCATGTGATGGAGCCAACCAACCATAGGGAGTCTAAATAGCACCACAAGCACTAAACCCAACTCAGTACGGTTTTAGAGAGGGGCACAGCACGGAGACAGTGTTACTCAAATCCACGGAGGAGACTAGGACCATTTTGGATCAGTGAGGAAAAGCTGAATTAATTATGTTGGATCTCTCTGCAGCCTTTGATACGGTCCATTATGCCTTGCTGATGGACCGATTGCACGAGATTGGAAACCAGGGTACAGCCTGGAAACTCTTCAACTTCTTCTTATCCAACAGAACCAAACTGTTGCCCTGGGCGAATACAAGGCAGATCCATTCTCACTACCCTCTGGTGTGCCGCAAGGGTCTTCACTAAGTTCGACACTTTTTAATATTTATGTGTCCTCATTGGCGCCCCTAATTGAATCTTTTGGTTTCAATCTAACTTCCTACGTGGACGACACCCAAATAGTGGTGTCAATACGGCCTGAGAAGATGTCGGTAACTGCGTCCCGGTAGTATGAACGCCGTAGGGGTCTGGATGACACAAAATTGCCTACAACTTAACTCCGGTAAAACAGAGGTTGTATTATTTGGCAATAACCCCAATTTCTGGACCTCTGACTGTTGGCTGGACACTATAGGGCCCCTTCTCACTCCAAGTAGGAAAGTTAAAAACTTGGGAGTGTGAATTGATAACTACCTTAGCTTTAGGAACCAGGTCAACACAGTGGTGTCACAGATTTCCTATATCTTGAGATCCTGCAGGAAAATAATGCCTCTGCTCCCCAAAGACTCCCAAAAATCAGTCATCACAGCGTTAACAATGTCCAGACTGGACTACTGTAACAGCTTATATCTTAATATCCAGGAAGGACTGCTGAACAAATTGCAGATTCTGCAGAATGCAGCTGCCAGACTTCTCACCGGCATACCTAAATATGCCTCCATTTTGGCTGAGATAAAAAAAACTCCACTGGCTGTCGGTCAGAAAACGCACCCCATTTAAGGCCCTATGTTTGGTCTTCAAAGCCATTCACGGAACCGGACCAGACTACCTTCAACAGAGAATACGCTGGTATGCACCAAAAAGATTGCTGAGGTCATCAGATGCAAAACTGGTGATGGTGCCGCGTGTGAAAAAAGCCAGTTGTGGGGTACAAGTTTTGTAGCCAATGCTGCCAAGGCATGGAACGACCTCCCAATACATCTCAGAACTATGACAAATCTTATGGCCTTCAGGAAAGCATTAAAAACATGGCTTTTTATGAAATAATATTGGTGCTGCTTTGTCCACTCTCATAGTTTTCAGCAGGACTTCATACAGCGCCAGGACACCTTCGGGTAGCAGTAGCGCTCTATAAATGTCAATAACAATAACGATCCCTGTCTAATTATTTTTTATCTGTTAAATAATATTAATTGGGCAGTACGTTGTGAGACTCCTTACAATAGGGAATTTTGTGATGTGACATATTGGTACCTCAGTTGCATTGCAGAATAAAGACTGGTAGTAGAAAATCAGCGCTTAATTTGAGACCACTTTGTGCGACCACTCTTTTGATGTATCTGGCCCTAGATTCTCAGAAAATGAACAGTAGTAGGTTTAGTGTTCGTTCTTCTAGAGGTCCTAGACAAAAGAAGAGTTCAATTTGCAGTGCATGACACATTCCACCCTACCATTTTTAAAAAAAAAGTAATCACATAAAGCTGTGCATATAGTGTTTTTAAACTACTGGCTACATATAGATGTGTATATTTTCAGCCTACAGATTGCCCATTGAGTCAACATATCAGCAACTTATGCTGTATCTTAAATATCAAACTCCTGCAGACCAAGAACTTAAGCTTTTTGGGCAAGGAACATTTTATAAGATTCCCTCGACTGTATTATTAAATATTATTTTAAGCCACCTTGGAGATCCTTTAACATGTTCCTTCATATGTTCACGAGACTCCTCGGTGTCTGGCAATATGTACATATATGGTTCAGACTGTATATTAATCTGTATATGATCTTTAACAATTCTTATTTCTCTTATTGCCTGTTTAAAGAAACACAATCCTTTGTAACACATATAGAAGTCCTGAATGCATCGATGCTGATGACAGGAGTTCTAGGTCTCTGACACGCGAGGCCACACTGATTCCAAGCAAGGGAATCATAAACATCGATTGCATAAACCATGAAATAAGTTAATCGTTTGCTTAAAAAATCTAACTCATGTTGATAAGTGAAACTCAAGGGGAGATCAAGACCTTTTTACACTACAAAATAACCATACACATATCCTGCCCGGGTTGTTTAAATTCGTCTACTGGACACACATGCTGAAGCCTCACAAGTGGTCTGAGCAGGAGGCAATTCATTCCACCAGTGCAGAATCCAGGCCAGCTTGTAAAGGACCACTATTATTATGTTTTTGTAGGGCAGAGGTGGAATAGATGGATAGATAACTATGACAACCATAGCAAAATGAGACGGATAGATACCTATGACAACCATCGCAAAATTAAAACAAGATTGTGTTCAATATATGCTGGGACCTTCCTACATCAATGCTTTCTTCTGCCTGAGGATGGGTTTGGGAATGAACCATAAAGCGAGATTTGCGTGACGTGATTTTGTGCAGATTTACTGTGCCTCTCGAATTCACGTTTCAGGATTGCGCTTGATGTAGGTAAAGGCGTAAAATGCATAATGGGACAATTTGAAGGGGCGCAGGCTAGATCCTGAGATATTTTCCAGGACCTGCTGTTCTACACTTCACATTTCTGGATAATTTCGTAACAGTAAATTGGCTGAAGGACTCATGTCTTCATTATTATTTTGTGGTTTGTGTTTTTAATAGGAATTCTTCCCTGCCCATCCCTTCCCCGGAGTGCGGCCTCAGCCCGCCTGCCGTTCGTTAACATTCCAAGGCATCCCCAGAGCCCGCGGATTCTCCCGCCGCTGTGAGCGCAGATGGAAGGCCTGCGTAGTTAGCCACTCACTCTGATGCAAAGGCCCGGCCAGGGAATCGGATCATCGCGCGCCTCTGCCAGCAGACAACATTCCACGTCCGAGATATTGCTCATTTCAGTAGAGGTCAAAACACTTCACTATCCCAGCAGTGTGTCTGTGTCACTCCTTCCCTCTCTTAGCAGCATATGTGTACTTGCAGGCATGGTGCAAAGTTCAGCAAACTCTTTGAACTCTTGCAGCAGACAAAAACATCACTGTTTGCACAAACACATCCAAAATTCCCAAAGAGTCAAGATAGTATCAGCCGGGAGCACTTAGTGCTGCACTGCTGCCCTGTGACTATAGGCCCATTTTACAACAAGCATTGGCAAAGACAAGAAGTCGGTGTTCAATTGTAATTGTAATTGCATGTTTATACAGCGCTTACTACCCCATACGAGGTGTCGAAGTGTTTTTCGGAGAGCAGTGCGTTACTCCGGAACCAAAAGAGGATTACTGGTGAATTAGTATAGGGAGATATGACATTTATTTGAGTGGTGGACATGTGAATCTGTTAGTTGGATTGAAAAGGATGGTGGAGGGATAGAAGAGGAAAGTGTCTAAAAAGGGTTTTTCGGAGATCATAGCACTAAGAGGAGGTTTGGGTTGAGTAAAGGGGAGATGGAGGGGGAAAGAGTCAGAAGGAAGTGTTTAGAAAGGCTTATGTGGGAGAATTGAATAGCAAAAGAGGTCTGCGATGATGAAGGAGGGCTAGAGGAGGGAATAGTCGAGAAAGGGTTATTTTGGGGATCATATAAGTAGAATGGGGTTTGGGGTGAGTCAGAGAAACGAGCTAGAGGATATATTGAGAGAGGTATAGGGTGAGATATAGGGTAGTGCATTGGAGATGCTGAATTAGAAATAAAGTAATGGATATAAAGATACATAAGTATATGAAAGTTAGATATGTATCAGGAAGGTGATATATGTAGATTTAAGTTGCATTTAATGAACTCAGACTTCCAAGTGTTACTGTACCTCAAGCTAATTTATTTGTTTTTATAATTGTGTATACTTTTTTAATGTAATTCAATACTGAAGCAATTGTAGCTAAACAGTTATGATACTATTTACTTATTTTGCAGTGGCCTCTATACATGTTAAACATAGAATAATATAACCATATGTGACATGTACATGTGCCCAGCAGAACCAATGAACATCTATATATTCAGGGGCATAATTGTTATACATGTTTATACAAGTATTCAGAGAGTACCGCAGGGGTCCTCTCTGAGCCCTATGCTCTTTAATATCTACGTGAGGCCCCTAGCAACCATCGGGGAAGACGCAGGTCTCACCCTTTACTCATATGCAGACGATACCCAGATTGTCTTCTCCTTCACCTCGGCCGAAGCAAATATTCCATCTGTTCTCAAACTAGGACTTAGCCGAGTGGCAGAGTGAATGCAGGCAAACCTCCTGAAACTGAACGGAGATAAGACGGAGGTAGTCATTCTGGGCAGGCACAAGCACCTCTGGAGCCCCGCACATTGGCCGTCAGAAATGGGCCCTCCACCCCTTCCAGTGACGCAGGTCCGCAACCTTGGCTTTGTTCTGGATGATTCACTCTCCATGCGTCACCAAGTGGTCAAGGTGGCAGCCACCTGTTTTTCCATCCTGGGGTGGCTCCGGAAGATCTTATGGATGCTCCCAGTCTCGACGAGGCGTTCGGTAGTCCAGGCTTTAATTACCTCTCGCCTGGACTACGGCAATGTGCTCTATCTGGGAGTCACCTTGGAGATTCAGAGGAGACTTCAGCTTGTCCAGAACTCGGCTGCCCGCCTCCTTTGTAAGGTCCCGTGGAAATCTTCTATCTCCCCCTTTCTCAAGGACCTTCACTGGCTCGGCATTGAAAACCGAGTCAAATTTAAAGCTCTTTGCTTTATGCATAAGATCAAACAAGGGTCGGCTCCAACCTACTTACAGTCTCTTGTCCAACAATACTCCCCATCTCGCCTTCTCAGATCCTCATCCCAAGGTAATTTCCTGATTCCACGTTTCAAACTGACGGGAATGGGTGGACGCTCCTTCTCTTGCATTGCCCCTAGGCTGTGGAACTCTCTTCCAGTGACATTGAAACTCGAACCATCTTTGTTGAAATTCCGCAGCGACCTTAAAACCTGGCTCTTCCCTCAATAATAAACTGTGATTTGTAAGCACTTTTCTAGTGGCGCCGGGAGACCCCTTGCGGGTAGCTGCGCGCCCTACAAATTCAACTACAAATACAAATACAAATGTGATAACAGAAGAAGGGTTTGAACAAACAAGGCATGGGTCCTGTCACTACCTGGCCTGGACCACAACAATATTATCAAACAAAAGGGGTGACCAGGTAGGCTGTTACAACCAAGTTAAATAGAACCTTAGACAAGCAGTTCTAAAGTCTACGTGCTTTATTTCACTTCAACTTGTGACTTTTTTCAAGAGCAAAGTTATCCCAATCCTTTCATGTCATGAGATGGGTGACACATCGTTTAGATGCACATTACAAGTGAGAAATATTTACATAACAAATGCACATAAACACATAAAACAACATATTTATGAGTGAACACAGTGTAAAAAAGTGCAAACAAACGTAAACGCAAAAACATTCATAAACAGTGCAAATGACCAGCCCTTATTTACAAGGTAGCACCAGGCAGACACAGTCTTGTTTAACACTAAAGATTACACCAACGATCCTGCCTGTGACATGAGTAGGAGGGTTACACAATTCCAACGGGTGTTGTTTAAGGGGGAAAAAAACAAAAATTCAAACTGATTCCCTCGAGGCACGCCCTGTGTTGGTTAACCCATACTCTGGAGTCAACGTGTTTCGAACCCCAAGTGATTGGGGGGTTTTCCTCAGGACTAGGACTAGGCCGTGAGAGCTGGTTACTGGCATTGAATGGGCCAAGAGTAGAATGGAAACTGTAGCAATAATCCTACTGTTGGAATAGTGGCGCTTCAAGGCACCTGGGGGCACTCTCAGTTAAAATGATGGCCTGGCGCATGTCATCGCAAATGTGCACTGCACCTCCACTGTCATTCTTTGGCACTACAACGATGGGCAAAACCCACGGCGTAGGTCCGGTGTAATGTTCAATGATGTCATGTTTCAACAATGTTTCTAGTTCATTCATAACGTCAGGTGGAAAGCGACTCTGTGGTGCCATTGGGGAATAGGACGAATGACCTCATTAATATGTAGATTCACTTTCATTATCTTGAGCCTTTCTAGGCCATGAAACAATGACTGGAACTGACTCACAATTTCAGACTGAGCGTGAATGGTGTAGTTGAGAGATATCAGTCCCATGTCAGAAGTGGTGTCAAAGCTAAGCAGGCAGGCACACTTGAAGAACGTGAATCGGAGCTTGCACTGACGTTGTTTTATGTCTCATGGTTGCTGTAAATTACTCTTTAATGGTTTGTACGCAGTCCATCTTTGACATGGTAAGGTGTGACTCAGGAGATAAGCTGTTACATTTCTCTATTGGCATGATATTATAATGAAGGTTTTGGAGCAATTGTTCACCTCTAATGCAATTTTCGGGCAGAGTCCAAATGAAACTTTTCGCTTCCTTCTGTGCTTCTTATTTGACCTTTGATAACTTTTACCAGCAGCTTGTCCTACATGTACACATGGTTCTTTAGTAGATATCATCAATGCACATCCGTCTTCTTTACTGGGGCTGGACAGTGGTGTTGAAGAATCTTTGTATAATGAATTTGCTGATGATCGACTTTGTTTTGTTTCTACTTGTTGGAACCGGTGTTGCCTTTTGGCCTTGTGGGCATGGCGAAAATGATTCTGGCGCCCATTTTCTCTTCCCGCTGTGACGCATTTGGTTTCTCTTTTGCTATGCACAACGTTACAAAGTGGTTTTCTTTTCCTCAGCCCTTGCATGTCTGTCCCATAGCTAGAATTTTACCTTCATGGGGAAATGAAAACCCATATTGGAAGCATACTTTTTCTTTCTTTGGAGATGTCAACTTGTGGGCATCTGTTCTGTGTTTATGTCACATTGTTCCTGCTTCTATTTCAGCAGCTTGCCTATCTGCTCATTCTTCTGCCCTTGCAGCCATGAGCATTTTCTCTAAACTGAGTGTTTCTCTCAACATGCATCTTCTGAATGAGTCAGAGAGACAACCGTTGATCAGGGGATGATTCTTCACTAACGCAGAGGAGCATCACCCCACTGCTTTTAAGCAGTGTCACTAAAGGAAAAATAAAATGATAATAACTCTAAGTTAATATCATTTTTTTGTCGTTGCGGCAGCTTTGCAGGCTGGAGGGGGCGGAGCTCCTCTGCTGACAGAGCAGGGGAGGGAGGAGTGGTTTGCACTTCCTAAACTGCGCATGAATGTTTAGCCGGCCCTCTGGGGCTTGCCAAACATTCATGCTCACTTTGCATTTTCTACACCCATGCTGCATTACAGCCTGGGTGCAGAACATGCTCAGGCCCCCATTCCCTGGCTGAGCGCCAAACTATTACACCCAGACCAATCAGAATGCAGTATTGAAGTGCTGTAATTAACTCAGGGGAGCCTGGGTGCTTACCAATCACAACGCTGCATTGCAGCTCTGTGATTGGCTCAGGGGAGCCTGGGTGCTTCCTGGGTGCTCTGTTCCAGAGAAATGGAGAGAGAGGTGAGATGCGGGAAGAAAATATGTTGTTTTATTCTTTACCCCTTCTCCCAGCTCCTCCCCCACCCGATCTGTGCCAGCCACCGCTGTGTTGATGAAGTGCATAGCTTCTTCATAATTGAAATCTAAGAACTTATAGTGTTTAATAAGTATATCATGTCTTTAAGCAAACTCATCCATCTTTTCACCAGCCTGTTGTCATGCTTGGTAGAAGATGTACCTTTCATAATCGAAATTTGGTGTTGGATTGAACTTGGCTTCCAATGCTTCTTTTATATTTTGGTATGATATTGCATCTGTTTGTGAGACTTTCTTTAGCACTTCTTTCACGCCATCACCGGCAAGGATGTTGAGATATTTCATGATTTTCCTATCGTATTTTTCTTCTAGTGCATCCATGAGGTCATCAAACATTTTGAACCATGCAGCCCACCTGGCACCGATGTTTTGTTTCTTTGCTGTGTCAAAGAAAGGTGGTGGCTTCAGGAATGTAGCAGCATAATACCTTGAGGCCCCTTCTGTCGCCATGCAGAGCATGTGCTGCTCAGGCAGAATTCTTCATGCACAGCAGGATTGTCAACCTCTCTGCGTAACGCCTCAGTTGTTTGAGCCTGGTCATCTTATCTGAATATGAGATTGTACAGCACTTCACTTGCATGTGCGGGAAAATAAGTTTTGGCTTTTGTACCTGGATGTATCTGCATTTAGCATTTGCTTTGTATGGATGATGACTCTGTGTTATGGCACGGTGCAATATCTCTTCTTTTGACCTTACCAGCAAATTCTGTCATGTTTTTTAAATGTGCTCCTCTGCAGGGCCTTTAACTTCTTCGGTGACTGTATATGGGCTGGAGCAGAGCTTCGACTCCACATACGACAACCGTAGGTGGCTTTGCATTGATTTGGGGCACACATGGCATGCACAAGCGGTTGTTGTAGCTTTGTAAACTTTCAGGGAAAGTAGTCTTGATTCTTTGGGCACATAACCCTTACTCGTAGTGTCCTACCCTGACCGGGGCCATGAAGTATGTCGCGCAAGGAGCTCTCCAATACACATCTTTATTCTTCAACATACACCCACACACCACGCATTGTGTCATACATTTTCCATCCACACCTTAACACCTCCCAGCAGATTACATAATTCCTGTTTATAGTTCGCCTAGAACCGCAAGGGTCCTAGCGCTCATAATCTCAAGACACTACAGAGAGCACTTTTTAAAAGGATGCAGGACTCCAGCTACTTCTGAGCCAGGGCTGAAAGACCCTCTTCACATCTGCAGTAACCTGTCATGGGCTGGAGCGTAACGCAGGCTCCTGCAGTCCCTGCATCGCAGGGGAGCATAACCATTCAGGAGCCCCCACCCTTCATAGGCAACCATTCAGACCAAAGCCAATGGATATCTGTGAGATATGACCAACTTGACGTTACCCACTGAAGTATTTTTAACAAGCTCTAGCAATGCCACGTATGTTCACTGTGATATATTGAAAAATGGTTGGAAGACTGTTTGATACAAATAGAGGAAGTGTTGGACTTGGCCCTTGTTGCAGGGTCATCCCTGAACTTTTTGCCTTCCTCCTGTATTTTGCCTGACCTGTTTTGTTTGTTTTATGACTCTGGACACTTTACCACTGTGATCAGTGCTTAAGTGCATATGAGCTCCCTATGGTAAATTAATGTATGGATTAGTGACTCCATGATTAGCTGGTTTGGTTTACTTGTCAGACCCTAGTACAGTGCACTGAGTGTGCCCAGGGCTTGTAAATCAAATGCTGATGGTGGGCCTGCAGCACTGGTTGTGCCACCCATAGAAGCCTCCTGTAAAAGTGTGTCTCAGGTCTGCCATTGCAGAGCCTGTGTGCAGTCTGGTACTGCCATGTTGACTGGGCAAGTGCACTCACTTGCCAGTCCCTAAACCTTCACCTTTTCTGCATATTAATCACCCCTATGGTAGGCCCAAGGACAGGGTGCATTGTAGGTAAAAGGTAGGACATGCCCTGGTGTGTGTGGCATGTTCTAATAGTGATTTACAGCCATGTTCATTCGACACTACTGCAACGCTACCTGTCCCCCATAGACCAGAATGGGCAGTTTGATCATTAAATCTTATAATCCTAACTGACTCAGGGAACCAGGTAGAAATTCAAGTTTAGTATGCCTGAACTCAGAATGATAAAATACATCTTTTAGAGAAGTTGGTTTTAACATTCTGTGTTTGAAAATACCACTTTTACAAAGTAGGTATTTTCTTGCCTAACTATCCAAGCCTGACTCTGCTAGGTTGTGTATTCCTTGTCTGGAGTTTGTGTGACAGGGGCTGGGGAATTCCAAGAGACAGGGTGAGTCAGCACAGGGCTGAATAGAGAGATCTGCATATAGATGGGTGGGAGGAGTTGCACCTGGGACCCGAATGAGGCTGTGCCTTCCCTCCACAATGCTGGGTTCACCTCCTGTTGTGCGTCTGATGTCCCTGCCCTGCACTGCGAAAGGAAAGAAGGAGTCATGTAAACAGAGTGCTCCAAGACTGACCAGAACTGCTTTGGACTAGGCAAAGGCCTCCCTGCCTTCAGAGAACAAAGGGAAAATGTGTATAAAAAGGAGGACTCAAACCCCAGAACTTTAGATCACTTTTGGGAAACAAGAAGAATCTTTGCTGAGCAGAGGAACCTCAGAGAAACTGAAGGAGGAGACTATCCCTAAGCTGAGTGCTGTTTGAGGGATTGGCCTGCAGTGGTTGCCTGACTGCCAAAGAAAGGAGAAAGGAACTTTGTGCTACTTTCATCAACTTGTAAATGATCTCCAAGGGCTTGGAAACTGAGCTTGCCTCCTGCTGAAGTCTCAGGGATAACAGACTTCACCAAACAGTTCCCCTGAGTTCCCTTGCGGGGAATTTGAAGTGCCTACTGTTGTGCTGGGCCTTCTGAAAGACTGTGTGTCGCAGGGAGCTGGAAGCTCGACTCATCGAGAAGAAGCATGATGCCGCTGCAGCTGCTGTCGTTGCATCACTGAAAAAGGGTGCCGCCACTGTCGCATCGCATCACCGAAGCGCCTCGTATCACAGAAGAAAAGTGTCGCTGTCGCAGCAGATGCCGTTGCATCACCGGGGAAGCATGTCACCACCGCAGCCACTGTCGTCGCTTCACTGAAGAAGGGTCCCGCCGCAGCCGCTGTCATCGCATCACTGAAGAAGGGTGCCACCACTGTCGCATCGCATCACTAAAGCGCCTCACATCACCGAAGAGTGTCGCTGTCGCAGCAGATGCCGTAGCATCACCGGGGAACCGTGTCGCCACCATAACCACTGTCGTTGCTTCACTGACGAAGGGTACCGCCGCTGCTGCATCGCATCGAATCACCGAAGCGCCTTGCTTCACCGAAGAAGAGTGTCGCTGTCGCAGCAGACGCGGCCGCATGAAGATTGGGTGAGTCGCCGCACGGCCGTCAGGCGTGCACATATCGCCTCGTCGTTGTCGCATCAAGGAGAAGACGCCATTTTGTTGCATTGCACCGGATCGTCATTGCATCACAGTGCTACGGGTCGCATTGCCACGGAAGCACCGCTAGAAACACACGCATCACCTCCCCACGCAGAGAAGAACTGATGCATCACCGTCCCCTACGCAGCAGTAGGTAACCGACGCATCACCGTTCTTGCGCTTAAGCACCGACGCATCACGTTCCCTGCCACTCTTCATTGTATAGCGTTACGCATCCAAAGTTACATTGAACATAAAGTGTTGCATTTACCACCTTAAGAGAACTAAGCTAACTCTACAGTTTTTAAAGTATAGTATTGTGGATTTTTGTCGTTTGTGGTCTTGTGTTAAGTTTATATAAAAATACTTATTTTTATACTACAACTTGTGTGGTGTCCATCTGTAGTGTTGTCACTGAGTTACTGTATGTGTTCACAAATGCTTAACATTGCCTCTGAGATAAACCTGCCTGCTTGTGCCAAGCTACCAAGGGGGCAAGCAGGGGTTATTTTAGGAGTGTACCCCTTTACCCTGACTAGATGGAAGGGTCCCTATTTGGTCAAAGGTACCTATCTCTGCCAAATCTAACATTGGTGGTCAGTGGTGGGATTCTGGACTTGCATTTGTGACTCATATACAGTGATTGGTGAACACTATTAGTGAGTGCAGACCAAAACGCAACCACATACTTTTGGTAGATTGTTTTTCCTGGGATTTTCTATTTTTAAAAAGAACTGCTAAGTTTACCCACCATGGAGAAAGCAGCATCCATAGCATTTTTTAGTTTATGAATGGGAAGAGGAGAGACTGGAATGCTACGACGTGAAGCAGCTAAAGCACTTCTGCAGGAAATTTAAAGTTGCGATGACCGGTCTCTCCAAGAAGGATGAGTTTTTAAGTATATATAACATCTTTATTGCTTGATTACTTAAAATTATTGCAATCACAGCATCATAATTAATAAAAAAAAAACACAATTACATTTTAAAACAAGAGAACTTCTCTTCACATAATTCAAAAAACAATCCCATATATACAGTTTAAAACCTTGTTGATAAGCCCAAATCTAGCCACCTTACATCTTGAATTACATAATACAGGTTAACCCCTTCCACGCTGATGACGAGCTGGGCTCGTCATGAGGTAGCCTCCTGCTACGCTGATGACGAGCCCAGCTCGTCACGTAACATGCGCTTTTAAAAATCTCAGCGTACGAGCGGAATTCCGCCCGCACGCATGTGGTTAAAGTGACGGTGTGCTTTACATACTTTTCCATAAATATCATAAGGAAATATTATCAACCAATAAAGATTCATTTCCCATCCTTTCGAATGATCTAATGTGCAAAAAGTGCATTGGTTTGCTGTGATGGTAACCCCGCTAATATTACATTTCAAATTAATACCATCGTAACAAAAATTAATAATTTAATCAAGATTATAAATCATTAAAATCAATAGCACCAAGGTCATAAAATTAGAGGGGATCTACCCTATATTAAACATTTATCTACTGCCATTAAAAATGTTACCAATTGACATAGTAGTGGAACCGATTCACCGGACAATGACATGATTAATGCCTGACGAGCAGATCTCACACCACTCATCAGAAAATAAGGTCTCAGAAAAGTACGTCTAAGATTAGTCAACCTCGGGCATACACATACTATATGTACAAGAGTTTCCTGTGGCCAACCACAGAATCTACAATTAGAGTCTGGCCACTGTGTAATCCAAGAACGAGTGACCTCCTTTGTTGGGTTTATACCCATACGTAGCCTTAGAATTTTTTTTTAAAACTTTACAGAAAAGAAGACATTTAAATATGGCTGAACACGCGGGGATTGATATGAATTAATCACGTACCATGCATAGTTTTTTCCGCTAAAGCAATTTTATCCAATTTAAATGATTCTGCTTTGATATGCTTTTTTAAAATGAGTTTATAGTTAGGCATTTTTAAAGCTGACAGTTCAATTTCCAGGCTGATATCATGTAAGGATGCTAAAATATAGGCTCTCCATTTTGCAGTGTAAGCAGATTTATCAATTTCTTGCCAGCAAATATTCCCTAATGATGCTGGGGCTGCTGTTGATAAAACAGCCATGCATTTTAGGAAGGATCCTTTTGATACCAGGCACTGTCTTTGGAGGCCGAATTCCAGTCTAATTGCTGCTTGACACACTGACCTGTCAATTCCAAAGGTTGCTTTAAAAACCTTAACAATCAGTAAGTCGATTAACTTCACATCTTTTCCTCTAGTAATCGGAGAGCCATAAATGAGGCTAGGTTGTAACTTGGCTTTAATTATTTTTAGAATAAACTCAGACGATTGACAATTCAGTGATTTCTTTAAACATTTAAAAGCATGGATCAACGTCACAGTCTTGGCCCTTAAATCTTTAAGGTGAAATGTAAAAGACATATGATTATCAAATATTACCCCTAGGTATCTATATGTCTTAACCATATCAAGTGTGCCTGCTCTGGCTTTCCAGGAATTAAACTTCTGTTTAACTAAACCGATTTTCATCACTTTTGTTTTTTTGACGTTCAGTTCAAGGCCATTCAGCTGTATATAATCATCAAAGACAGTAATAAGTCTTTTTAGGCCAATGGGGGTATGGCTCGCCAAAATCGTATCATCAGCATACTGGAGGTAGCCAATTTGCACTCCCCCAATCCTAGGAGCATGGCCATTGACAACATCCAAGTGCTGTGGAAGGTCTGATAGAAATAAATTAAATAAGCAGGGAGCAAGGACACAACCCTGCTTTAGGCCATTATATGTTCTGATCCTCCTTGATAAACAGTTACCCTCCCCAATCTTAACTTGAACCCAAGTGCTAGCATACAGAAGCATAATAGCTTTCAACAATTTCATTGGAATTCCCAGATCTGATAGTTTTTTCCATATCAAGTTTCGGGGCACAGAATCGAAGGCTGCCTTAAGATCAATAAAAGCAATATAGAGATTTTGCTTATTCAAGACAGCCTTCTCCGCAAGCAATGTTAGGGCCAACAAATTGGTGATAGGGGATTGACCTTTCTGAAAACCAGTCTGATTGAATGGAATAATATTCCCCTTCATAGCCCAGTCTTCCAGGTCTAATACAACACAGGAAGCAAACACTTTTGCATCGACATCAGTCAATGAAATTAAACGATAATTAGCGGGGTTTGAAACCGTACCACTTTTATAAATTGGTTGCACTATGCTACCTTGCCACGACTCTGGGACAACTCCCAATTTCAGGATATCCCTAAATAGACTACGCAAAAAGCCTGCCCACAAATTACTATTAACACGAAACAGGGCATTCCGTAACCCATTAGGTCCTGGGGCACGATTTGATCGCAGCCCTCGTAACACGGTCAATACTTGAGTATAGCTCGGAATTTCTAGATCAAGTTTTAGATCAGGACTAGAATGAATAGCATGATCATTAGGGTTCAGATCGGAGCACTCTTCATTGCTCACATAAATTGATGATATATTATTTACCTCACCTGAAGCCAACCTATCTGAGTGTTTTCCCACCCCAGCCGATACACCATACAAATTGGATATAAACATTACCCAACTCGGTTCGGGTATATTTACGGAAAAAGCCCTATTGCCACCCCTTTCGAGGTTATTTTTATATATTTTTTTAATTTATTTTTTGTCCTCATGTGCCTTTCCTCACCCGATATTGTCGCGGATCCGCCCTGGGGTGTTTCATCTCATATAGCAAGCGTAGTGTTGTTAAGGAGCATCTTATATCTTGTTCGCCCTTCCTCCTTACAACAGGACTCCCACCGAGATTCTAGAAAAGCTTAATCATAGGACTATTATTACCTCTAAGTTTTTATCTTTGTCATCCCCACCATCACCCATAGTGTTGTAAGAACGGAGTCCAAAATTTGCATCTCTTCTTATTCCGACCAGCCAAATCTAGCTTTGCTATAGCTCTCATAGCCCTTAACCAAGTCAGCTCAGACGGAGGGACCACAGATATCCACATTCTGCAAATTTCCCTTCGAGCAACCAAGATACCATAAAACAGCAACTTCACTTTATCGTTGTAGCCCTTACCTTGTAGGTCTGCCATTCCTGTCATAACAAGTTCAGGGCTTACCTCCAATTGTTGGGCCAATGCAGTGGACAAGCATTTACTCACTGCTTTCCAGAATTCTTCTATCCCTGGGCATGTAACAAACATGTGTAGGTCGTCTTCGTTCGGACTGTTGCATTTGGAACACCTCACTGTACCGCCATCTTTGAATTTCGCCAGTTTTTTTGGTGTCCAATACGCCCTGTGGAGAGTGAACAAGTGGTTTCTCCTTAAATTTGCAGGTTTAACCACCTTGTATAGAATCCACATAGATACTTGCCATATATCCTCTGTCGCGATCCTCGGCAAGCACTCTCCCCACAGGGTCTCTGGCAATACGAAAGGTCCATCTTCAAGGTCCACTATCGACCAATACCACATCGCCACCTCTTTTTTAATCAAAGTATCCAGAGCAAGTTTCTCTTCAAAAGCATTATAGTGCCCAAGTAAATTTTCCTTCCCTGCAGCCCAGCTTTGTATCTGCAGGAACTTAAATTTAGAAAAATTATTGCCCCACTTCTGTTCACAGAAGCTCCATGGTACCAAATTCCCTTCTAAAAACAGATCCCCCCATCTCTGAGGACCTGCTATTTTTAATGGTGTTGCCAAAGCATCTTCAGTCCAACTCGGAGCTCCCGGCGTATCCCAAATTGGTGCCATTGCACTAAAATATGGTATCTTTGTTACCCTCCTAACTCTATACCATAGCATAGCCAGATCTTTCAAAACCTTTAACCTTATTTTATTAAAGTATTTCGGGTCAGCAAATTTGTACATAAAAGCGTTCTGATTGGTCTTCTCCGTTCTTAACAATGCTGAAAGTAATATGCCAATGTCTGAACTCCCTGGGGTTCCCAAAAGCATTCTGCAGTTCTTTAACAAAAAAGCCCAAGAGTAAATCTGTAGATCTGGGGCTGCCAGACCTCCTTTCAAAAGTTTCCTCCTCATTTTTTTCCAGGATAAACGTGATCCTTTAGATGCCCAGATAAAAGACCCAATCTCACTTTGCAGCTTCTTAATCTCCTCCCTCTCGAACATAAGTGGGATAGAGTCAAAGAGAAAAGTCAACTTGGGTAGCACCATCATTTTCACAAGGTTGACTCGGCCATACAGTGTTAGCGGTAAATGCGACCAGCCTTTCATGGCGTGAGAAATTTCTTTCCTTACTTTAGCAATATTTACTTTAGTAAGATCCTTGATGTTCTGTGTTATTTGCACCCCTAGATATCTTATCTCTGTTTTGCATCCTGTGTCTCCTGCATTTAAGTTCCAGGCCATAATCTCAGTTTTATCCCTATTTAGGCGATATCCGGAAACCTCACCAAATTCCTTCGTTATAGTTTCTATGCAGCTTAGTGATTGATGTAGTTTAGGGGTTAAAATAACTATATCGTCCGCATATAGCCCAATCTTTCTGGCCCAACCCTGAAACTCAAAAGAAGGAATCAACTCTGCCTCTCTTATTCGACACGCCAAAGGTTCTATATAGAGATCGAACAAGAGAGGAGATAAAGGGCACCCCTGCCTTGTGCCCCTCATTACTTTTATTGGTGGGGTTAAATTCCCATTTACTAATACCCTCGACGTGGGTGACTGATATAGCCGTGTCAAGACCGAACCAAAGTTGACCCCGATCTGTATATGGGCTATTAACTCTTTCAAATACACCCAATTAACACGATCAAATGCCTTGGCGGCGTCCAAGGCAATCACCGCCAAGGGAAGATTATATGTAACTGCTGCATCTATACTACCTATAAGGGAAAATGTTAACTCCTTTAAATACCTCCCTTTAATAAACCCCTTCTGATCTGTGTGTATTAGGTGGGGGGCAGCTCTAGCCAGCCTATCTGCCAGGATCTTGGCAAAGAGCTTATAATCGCAATTTAACAGCGAAATCGGCCTGTAAGAGTCCATATATTTTGGTGATTTCCCAGGTTTAGGAATAACAATGATATTTGCCTCATTCCATGACGCTGGGAGAGCTGCTTTGCCTAGGAAAATATTGTTAAAAAGCTTTGTTAATAAGGGTGCTACACTCGTTGCCACTGCCCTGTAGACCTCGGCAGGAAGCCCATCTGGTCCTGGCGCTTTCCCTTTTTTCACATTGCTTATAGCCCTCTCAACTTCTCCCAATGTTATATCTTCATCTAATAGTTCCTGGAGCTCTTCTGTCAATGGTTTTAAGACCTTCACCCAATTGTCTATTGCATGTTTAGCCGGAACAAGGTCCTCCCTATACACCTCTTCAAAATATCTGTAAAAAGCCTCCGCAATATCCTTTGTATCAGTGACAAATTGTCCTTGTTCACCATCTTTCACTTCTTTAATTATGCTACGTACCCGCTCACTCCTAGTTTTCCAGGCTAGTAGTTTACTTGACACCTCACCATACTCGAAATGCGCTAGTTGACTAGCCTCGTATTTTTCCCTAACCCTGTAAGAAACCACTGCAACAATTTCTCTTTTTAGTTCTTCCAAATCTTGAACAATCTTTTCTTTAGTCTCGCCACTCATTGACTCCACTAGCTCTCTCTCCTTCTGACGGACCTCTTTTTCCAGAGATTCTATCCTGCCGAAGTATGCTCTTCTTTTACTAGCCGCCAGAGCTCCCAATCTCCCTCGGAGAAAAGCTTTACAAGCCTCCCAAACAACCTCGATATCCGCTGACCCCACATTATGTTCTACAAATCCATCTAATTCCTGCCTGAGATTCTCTATCAACCCAGAGTCATATAATATGGTTCGATCCAACCTCCAGACCGAACCCAAATCGCTCACCCCTGTCCTAACCTCTAGGGTAACTGCTGAATGGTCTGAGAGATGTACCCCAACATGAAGGATCTGTTTCGCTCTCCCCAACAACCTTAAATCTATTAAAATGTAATCGATCCGTGATCTGTGACGGTATTTTTTATTATAATAGGTATAGCCTAGTGCTTGACCTGACCTTTGTCTCCACACATCGCATAAACCGAACTGATCCATTACCCCTTTAACCCTTTTTGACATTTTGCTATTTACCTGCGCCCTATTGTTTGAAGATCGGTCCAGTTTATGATCCAGTACCGTGTTAAAATCTCCGGCAAGAATAATATTACCTGTAAGGCCTACCATCTCTTTGATTAATTCATCCAAAGGCCCCACATCGTCCTGATTTGGACCGTAATACCCTATGATATTGTATACAAGGGTACTCATTTTCATGGTAACAATCAGCCATCTTCCTTTAGTGTCAGCTACCTCCCCCTCAATGGTACAATCAATCCCCTGTCTTACCAGCACTGCAATCCCTTTTGTTACCGCCGATTGTGGAGTGTAAAAGACATGCTGCAGCCATCGCTGTGATGAAAAATATCTCTTGCTCTCTTCCCCAGTTAAATGAGTCTCCTGTAGGATCATAATATGTGCTGGAAGATCCCTTAAATACTTCATTATCAAATCCCTCTTGGACCTCACTCTTAAACCGTTTACATTCCACGAAGTCAAGATCAGCTCTGCAACACTACCCCCCATCGTCACATATCCCCTCGGAGCTCACTGGCACCCAGGTGAAAAAATAGTGCATGAGAACCTTTTTTAATTTTTCTTTCCCTGCTCCCCTCTCTCCCGCCCCCTCCCCTGCCTTCCTCCCGGTTCCCCCCAATCCCCCCTCCCTGGAAAACCCAACCAGCTTCCTTAGGCCCTACCAAGGCCTTTGAGTACCCGTGGGAGGTATGGCGTTTTCTTTACTATTTTCTTGTACATGGAATTTAAGCCTCTATGCGTCCAATGGATACCCATTCATCTAGAGCCATCCCCAATTACACAAGTCCAGCCTGACATTGATCCAAAAAAGCATCAACATCCTCAACAAACCTAAAAGTGTGCATTCTGTTCTTCCACATGACTTTTAAAAAGGCCGGAAATTTTAGTTGCACAGTAGCTCCCATACTTCTTAATGGCTCTATCCTTTTGCCCAGCTCCCATTGTCTGTTTGCTGTTACCACCGATAGGTCTGACCTGACCTCAACTCTAGAGTTATCTACCATCAAAGCTCCTTTTTTCAAAGCCGCGACCAGAAGTTTTTCCTTTAAGCTATATGTCAGGAAGTTAATCAAGATCCTTCTGGGTTTTGAGCGATTTGGGTTTAATCTGAAGGGATCACGATGTATTCTCTGAATATCCAGCGAGATCTCCTCCTCTGTTTCTTCTATCTGTAGCTCTGTTTTCAATAAATGGACAATATAGCCCTTTATATTTTCACCTTCTTTCCCTTCTGGCAATTTCAAAATTTTTAGATTATTTCTCCGTTGCATGTTCTCCAATCTTTCCAGCCTATCTTCATGTACCCTCTCCCTGGATCTAATCTCTTCCAATTCCTTGCTGTTATCCTCTACCTTGTCTCTAATCTCCTGGACTCCTAATTCGAGAGCTTCTGTACGCTAGCTCAAATCATCAAACTTAGCCTCCAAAATTCCACATACCTCCCTGATTCCCTCCTGATTTGCTTTTGACTCTTCAAACCCCCTATGTACATCCAAGTCAAGTTTTCTTAAGAGGGCTATAACCGTAGTATCTAGATTTTCAGCCTTAAATAAACTCTCACTAGCCCTCCCCACACCCTCCACTTCCTCTCTAGTGCCTGATTCTTCTGTCAAAGGGGGTTCGCTTTCCACTAAGCTAGTGGGTGCCATATTAGCTTCCTGCCCTAACTCCTGCTTGATATCTGATATATCTTGATTCTCTTGAATTACATCCTCCATCTCTAAAACCTGGTATCTATTCGGGCTTAATTGATCTGCCCAGTCTGTCAAGCTATTTTCTATCCCAGGCGCTTTCAACCCAGTGACAACTTCAACACTCTCCCCCTTCGTCTGTTCTTCCTTCAAATTGCCACTATTATTCAAACTGACGCTGTCTGGGACAAAATCCTTTGATAATATTAGAGTTTTGGGCAGTGGTTTAAAGTATGCACTCAAAGAGGGTTTTATTAATAAGGTTTTACCTGCTAATCCTGCTCTGTTATTTTGCCTACTGTGCTTTTTACTATTATTCCTGTGATCTGAGCCTAGATCTTTTTTATAAGTCTTCTGTATGTTGGCCTGTTTTTCCTCTCTCCCCAGTCTCTTACTTCTCAGAGCATATCCTTTATTTTCCTCCTTCTTAATATGTACTAAGCCCTTTTTTCTCTCACTCTCACTAAAATTGTTTTGGAAAACCTTTGATCGCGCCCCCTTCTCCTTATCTCCCCTGCCTGTGTTCTCAGCCCCCACCCCAGAGGCGCTCCTTTTAGAATTGGAGTTAACCTGTGACACTAAAGCTTCTCCCACCTCGACTTTGTTTTCTTGCTTCAAGCCCCCAGCACCGCGACCAATAGCCCCTCCCGCGCTATACTGGAACCTAGCTGCTGCTCTCCTACCTCTACCTAGCTCCGCAGCCGCTCTCCCCCAGCGTTCTCCTCGACCGGCAGACTGCTCCTCCGATGATTCTGCCGGAGGCTCCTCCTCACCTCTCCTCTGCCTGGGTGATCGCTCGTTATGATCCGCCGCCATGCAGTGCCTGCGGCTGCCGCCACCCTTCACTCGTAGTATCCCCCGCCCTTCACTCCTCCACTCCTCCACTAGCCGCTTCCAGGACGGGACCGAACGAAATCCGCTCGAGAGGGCAGAAGAAAAAGCCGGCACCGTGAGATTAGGTGAGGGAACTGGACGCCCGCATGTTTAACGCGTTGAACGCGTAACAGGCTGTTTGCTTGTCAGATGAAACGCCGCTCTTCCTCCCCGGGCACTCGCGACCAACTACCTAGCTGGCCGCCATGTTTCCCTTCCCCCTCTGCCCCCTTTCGAGGTTATTGATAACCCCCCAAAAATTGTTTGCGTTATTTTACTTAGTGGCAGATAATAGGCTATTCCAAATCCCCGTTTGGAATTTTAGTTTTGCTTTCCATATTTCTTGTTTATAGGTCTTCTTAAGTTCCTTCAGGTTTTCTTTATACACTGAGTAGGTCTGACAAAATCTACGGGCGTATGCCTCACGAGCAGCTCTATTGAGTACTTTCTTTAACCTTAATAATTTGGGGAAAAAAACATTTTTTATGTTTATTCAGATTGGTAATAATTTTCCTGATCTTACCAGTAGAAAATTTCCCCACAATAGACTCTGTGATAACATTCCATTTAATAATCATTTTCATATCACCCTGGGAGCCCTGATCACTTTCCTTAATCAATACCTCAGCCGTTTGCATGATATCCTCCTTATTGGATAGGTTCCATACCAGCCTCCTCAAGTTGAATGCCGAACATGCCGAATTGGGAAGATCATTAGATTTTAAAAGATTTTCTACCAAAAAATTACATTTTACAACCTGAGGGTTATGGTCACTTTCTGGCCGGCCGATTACCTTATATTCAGACACAGGAGGTCTCATATCCATATCCAAGAAGGATGAGTTCCAAAAGGCGCTGAGGGCCTGGGTCGAAGCAAGGAATACCCCTGAGAATGAGAAAGGGGCTGAGCATGCAGATGAGCAGCTGGATGGGGCATTGGGTCCAGGAGGGAGGGGAGGAACCTCCCCAGTAGGTGTCAGTGTTTTTGCCAAAGGCCTGTGCCCAGAGGAGTTGGCGAACAGGACGGAGTGTAGGATGCATGAGATGGAGCTGGCCAAGCTCAAGTTGGGTGGGCAACTGGAGTTAGTGAATAGGAAATTGGCCCTAGAGGAAAAGAGAATGCAACTGGATCATGAGCTGAGAATGAGGGAGCTTGATTTGGAGCTCGAGAGAGACCTGAGGCCATGAGTGTCACTGCTCAGCAACAAGAAAACTGTGTAGCTCAGGAAGTGAGCTTTGCTGAGTTGGAGGTGGAGTCTAGCACAGATGGTGGCAGGAAAATTGAGTCATCTAGTGCAGAGAGAGCAGTACATACGCCCAGAGATGTGGCGCCTGACTTGAAGGAGGGGGTTAACATACACCAGGAGGTTCAAGGATATGAGGTAGCTCCAGTAGTGCACAGTGTGCCTGAGGAGAATGGGGAAACTGACCCAGGGGTTCATGGTGCTAGTGGTGGGCAGGACACTCTACTGACTCTAGATGAGAGGTGCAGGGTGAGGGGTTCCCAATGGTTGAAGTCCTGGTGTGTCAGTGTGAAGACCACCCAGAAGATTGTGGGTTGAGTGACAGAAACAGTCAGATACTGTCTTTCCAATCTCAGGAGAGTGGTGTGGAGTATGTGTGTGAGGCACTGGATGGTGAGGTGAAGGATAGTTTGGTTAACCCTTGTAAGGGGCTGTGTGATCCAATTGTCAGAGAGCATATTGTAATCCCCTGTTTTCAGAGCTATGCCAACACCTGTTGGAGAGTGAGTTCTCTGACCCCAGGGTGCTCACATTGGAGGCAGCAGACCTTTTGGTGGATTCCAGAGGGTCTGGAGAAGCATTGGGGAGCAACCCTGAGGGGAGTGGCTCAGGTATCTTCCAACCCAGAGTGGTGAAAGTGGTTCAGAGTAGCCCAGCTAGGTCCCGGTGTAGTGGGAGGTGTGTAGGGGCTCAAGTCCTGTCTCAGTGGAGAAGGAGTGAGTATGGGGCTGCGTGTCTCAAGGTGCCCAAAACCCAGTCTCAGAGCCTGAATGGTTCTTTAAGGGAACACCTGGTGGGATGCCTAGGCTGTCCTGATGGGCCACCCATTGAGGGGGATCCCCTAGTGTCTGGTGAACTGAGAGTATCTGTAAGCAGGCCTCCATCAGTTCTGTAGTCTGGCAGTGCCACTACTAAGTGGAGGGTGCAGAAGTCCATATTGAGGGGTGAGAGGGGGAAAGAGTCCCCAGTGGAAGTGTGGTAGTTTTGCAATAATTAGGTTAAGCATTAGCAGAAGACATCCGGTATTTAGAGATATTTTTAACTCGGATGCCCGAAGGACTGGTCGAGACGAAGGATTGGAATCTCGCTTTGGACGTGATCACTGCCAGAAGAGACCCGAGACTTGGCATCCACTGCGTTTTCCATTTCTTTCTGATCTGACCATCCAGGTGGCGCCGGTCCTCGACTGAGATCTCTTCTGTTGATTCGCCGTGCAGTGACTGTTTGGTCAATTTGAGAACTTGGCAGTAGGAACCTGGACACCGTTTGATTGGTAAGAGCCGTTTTGCGGCACTTGTTGTAAGATTGACGCCTTGGATTGGTAAGGTAGTTTAGAAACGCTTACTGGAGCATTTGTATATGGAATAGCCTAAATATTGAATTAGTCCTATGCATATGAATATATATATATATATATGTGTTGCAATACATATAGGCAGGTAAAGAGGAGGTTTTTCTCTACTTCTAAGAAAATTTGACCGGCGCAACGTACGAAGAGTACTTTAAGCGCTACTTTGATTATAATACTGCATATTTTGCACTATTTTCAGCATGCCTGTTTCCAGCACACTTCGTAAGATTTGTTGCTTTTGTAGTGGTACCAATTTGAGAATTGATGAAGCACAACCGGCTCCCCCGGAGGGGACGCCTAATAGCCATATGTATATCAAATATGGTATTTCATCCATAATGTACAGCACGTTATGGAACAAATATACCCGTAAGGATCCTGAGTTGCGTTGGTCTATGCATGGGTCATTTGATTTACGAAAGATTCAGTATGTGGAGCAATGGATGTTCAAGCAAAAGGCTAGGCAAGACATGTTTGACTGTGTGTGAAAGTGGGAGAAAGAAGTGCGGGAGCTAATGAAGCGTGAACAGGCCTTGATTGAAAAAGAACAGCGTTAAAGTGTGCATGCGAAAGCATTAGAAATGAGAAATAAAGAAATTAAAGAAAGGGAAGATAGGGAGCGTCAGTTACAGGTAAATGGCCAATACGCTATTCGTAGGTCTCTTTATCCTATTCTTAATAAACCCCAAGATGATTCTCTCTTATTAGATCGTTGTCCACCTCCGTATACTCTTCCCTCTGCTCCTGATGAGTCAGATGAGGACTCTCCTACGGATCAGGATAAAGCCTGAGACACTCGCTCAATGTTAAATACTGAACGTTCCTCTCAGATTAGTTCTGCGGCGCGTAAAGCAGATCGTTGTACTAATACTGCTTCTGAAATTTTAGATACTATTCAGAATTGGTCGGAAAGGGAACAAAAATATTTCACCGAGATATTTGCTGGAGAGGTTCTTGAGCGATTTAGGAAATATTCAATGGAAGTAGAGTCAGATGATATAGCAGCGGATTGCAAGCAATTACGTGAAGGTTCTTTTGTCTTCTCCCAGGTGCCTGACACAATCAGACGCTTGGTTAAACTACGTGATGAAGCAGTCCGTTTGCGGGAGGAGGAGAAGGCAGCAGACGCAGCTGCAAAACACCTCAAATCAACATGGCACGAGCTCCGACGCTCGAAACAGATAAGAATGTTGTAAATGTGAAACCTATGCGGGAAGCCGCGCCTTTATATGTTCCTCCTAAAGGAACAGGCACAAGTGATGATAAGACTTCTACTGACGCGAAAGGGTATTTTATTTATAATTGGGTTTACACTCCTTGGAATAGAGCAGATGTCATGGCTCTTAAAAATGCATTGCCTGATCCAGGAAAGAATCCGACAGCTTTTTATGAAGAAATTGAGGGTGCCCTTAGCTCTTGTACTATGACTTTGTCTGACATTGATTTGTTTTTTGGATTAATATTACCACCTGATATGTGGAGAACTGTGCGTAAAGTTGACAATCTTGCGGTATTTGGGGCATTGTGGTCAGATATAGAACAATTAGATAAAGATAGAGAACCTGCACAAAAACCATGTCAGCAAATTTTAGATCTTCCAGCAGCTATATTGGTTAAATGAAAGACGATTATTCCCCCTAAAAAGATAGATTGGAGTATGTTAGCATCTTGCAAACAAAAGGTAGATGAATCAGTTTCAGGTTATTTCACACGCTTTGAAGAAGCATTCCACGATTTTAGTGGCCAGTCATTGACAGATGACACGGGTAGGCATCTGTTTGTCGATAAATATGTCACAAACCTTTTGCCAGAAATAGCTAGTCGCTTAAAGGCCAGCAAAAGTTCATGGACTACCTCCTCTCCGGCTTCTCTCCTAACTATGGCTCAGTATTATGAACGACAGGAATTAGAAGCAAAAAGTTAGGAGGATAAAAAATCTAAAGAGTTAAAAACAAAGGTTATGATGGCTCAAGCTTATGTCCCACCTTTTAGAGGTAATAATAGAGGTGGACATGTATCTTAGGGTTCGTCTTTTCCTCCCTAACCTCGTGTAGATTTGTCTGTTGATCAGTGTGCGTATTGCAGACAATTCGGACATTGGATTTCTAATTGTCCAGTACTACGTGCTCAGCAGGGTTCACGTGGTCGGGGACAAATGAGAAATCGTTCAGGATATTCAGGGCCTAGAGGAAATACAAATTATCATGCTAGGTTTGATGCTAATACACGTGGACAAGAGGGGGCTAATACTTTTGACAGACGGAATCAATATCAAATGTCCGACTATGAGCCGTCTAACTTGCAAGATTCTGCTTATCCATAGAATTGCCTAGGATGGGGTAAGGAATCAGTTGAAGTTCCAGTAGATCACAAGGGTCCCTATGTTACAGCACATGTTTTGGGTTCTACCGATCAGTTTTTGGTTGATACAGGAGCTACTCGTAGCGCCTTGTCTAAACACTTGATTTCTAGGGCTCCCCTGTCTGGCTTAACTATTACATCAATAGGTTTTGATGGAACCTCCACCCTTAGCCCATTGTCACAACCACTTGCACACCATGTTGATAAGTTTACTGCTCCATGTCCATTTTTGCTTTCTCCAAATACACCAGACAATATTGTGGGTGTTGACATGCTCAAATATTTCAGGGCCACGATACGATGTTCTCCGGAAGGAGTACGGGTTATTTTAAATGACAACCACCCCATGATTGAGAGATCCTGTATTGTTAAAGAGGATATTGCACTAGCTTCACTCCCTAGTACTTTGAGGGCTACTTCAGATACTGACGTAGGACAAATGATTATTCCACCAGTACATATTAGTGTCAAGGAGGGTGCTATACTGCCGAGATGGCCTCAGTTTAAAATTTCTGGAGAAGGATAAGAACCACTTACACTTATTGTACAAGATCTGATTAAGGTGGGAGTGGTGGAAGTAGTTCCTTATAACGTTTGCAATAGTCCGATCCTTCCCATTTTGAAAAAAGATGCTGACACTAAGATTTATAGATTTATCATTGATTTGAGAGAGGTCAACAAGATTGTAGTACCACAGTATCCTGTAGTATCTAACATTACGACACTGCTTACCTTGGTCCCTCCAACGGCAACTACATTTTCAGTAGTGGATCTGAAGAATGCTTTCTTCTCGATCCCTATTCATCCTGATAGCCGATATTTGTTCGGTTTCACTTTGAATAACAGATCATATAGGTTTTGTAGGGTTCTTCAAGGGTACACTGAGAGTTCGAGTATCTATAGTCAAGCCTTAAAAAGACAACTCGATTCTTTTATTTTGCCTGCAGGAGTGTCTCTCATACAATATGCCGATGACATCTTGTTGGCAGCTGATACACCTGAGCAGTGTGAAACATGTACTTTGTCCTTACTTTCTTTTCTTGCGACACATCACCATAAAGTATCACGGAAGACATTTCAATATTGTAGACCGAAGGTAACCTATATAGGTGATCTTCTGTCTAAGGAGGGACGTGCACTGACATCAGATCGCATTCAAGCAATTCTAGACACTCCAGTACCTTCCACACAGAAATATGTTTGTGCATTTATTGGGTTAACTTCATTTTGTAGGCAATGGATATTGGGTTTTTCACACATTGTTAAACCATTGCTAGCACTTTTGACTAAGAACACTCCTCTTCCTCTTCCTTGGACAGATGAATGTCAAAATGCTTTTCGCCAGTTGAAACAAGCTCTTTGCTCTGCACCAGTGTTAGGTACACCAGATTACACAAAGGCCTTTACACGAGAAAGATGGATGTGCATTGTCAGTTTTAGGGCAGACACACAGAGACAAGCAGCGTCCCTCTGCATATTTTTCTGCAGTTCTTGATCCTGTTGCTCGTGCGTTGCCTGCATGTTTCCGTTCAGTTGCAGCGACAGCGGTGTCTATACGTCAGAGCGAAGGGATAGTTTTGTCACACAAACTGTTGGTGCTAGTACCCCATGCAGTAGATGCCCTTTTGAATCAGACTAAAACTCAGCATTTAACTAGTGCTTGCTTGACAGGATACGAATTGACACTGTTAGCACCTCATATTACATTAAAGAGATGTGCAACAGTAAACCCAGCCACTTTGTTGCCATATCCTGCGACTCAGTCTCAATCAAAGGAGTCTCACGGTTGTATATTCCTTACTGAGGAACAGACAAAGGGTTGCATTGATTTGCAAGATACACCCCTTCCAGATGTCGATGGGGAGCTGTGGGTTGATGGGTCCTGTTTGATGTTACCAGATGGCACAACCTCAGCCGCATACCTAATCACGACACTTGAAACGGTAGTGGAAACAGCTCGCATACCACAGAAGTCGGCTCAAGCAGTGGAACTAATAGCTTTGACACGAGCATGTGAGCTTAGTACTGACTTATGTGTGAACATTTACACGGGTAGCCGCTATGCTTTTGGAGTGGTTCATGATTTTGGCCTACTCTGGAAGGAAAGAGGCTTTCTTATATCCCACGGGATGGAGATAATGCACGGAGAATTAGTACATACTCTTTTGACTGCACTTACATATCCGAAGAAAGTTGCCATTATGAAGTGTAGTGCACACAAGAAGATCACTGACAAAATAGGACAAGGAAATGCCTTTGCAGATTGTATAGCTCGCGAAACTGCAATGCAGCAAAGCACTACACCTATGTACGTAGTAAAATCACAAGCTGAGCGTTGGCATGATGCTAGAGAGGAAGTATTGGATATACAGAGATCTACCTCTGTGGAAGAACTTGAGCAGTGGTCCAAAGAAGGAATGTTGGACGATGAGGGTTGTTGGCGCAACAAAGACATGGATAAGTGGAAATTGCCTGCAGCCTATTTACAACCTATGGTTCAAATGGCACATGGGCTGGCACATGTTGGAGCTCTAGCAATCACTAAATTGCTTACACAAGTCTGGGAGCATCCTGAAATTACCAGCACAGCTAAAAGAGTGGTACAGTCCTGTTTGATCTGTTGGCAGTGCAATCCTGGAAAAGGGACACGAACTCCTACAGGAGGGTTTGCTACACTAACCGCACCTTTTGAAGTTTTGCAGATGGATTACATCCAACTTGAACGCTGCAACAATCTAAAATATGTCCTAGTGGTGGTATGTGCCTTCAGTAAATGGATAAAGGTGTATCCTACAAAGAATAATACTGCTCTTACCACAGCAAAGGTGCTTCTAAAGGAATTTTTCCCTAGATATGGTGTTTGAAAAACTTTGTGGAGTGACAACGGACCTCATTTTATTGGGCAAGTTGTTGATTATGTCCTGAAAGGATTAGGGATCAAACAGAAATTCCATGCAGTCTTCCACCCACAGTCAGCAGGATTGGTGGAAAGGTATAATGCTACCTTAAAATTGAAGCTGGCGAATATACTGGCTTCCACGTCCCTAAAGTGGCCAGATGCATTGCCTTTGGCACTGTTATCCATAAGATCAGTACCACACTCACGATCAGGTCTTACACCGTATGAGGTGGTATTTAGAAGACCGATGAACATTTGGGGAGTTCCTAAGTCACGCCCCATACATGATGTACCTTGTGTTCTGTTGAATGATTATTTGGCACAGTTAACTGACAGTTTGACCTCTATTCATCAACAGGTTCGAGAAGCTCTTCCTGACAGATTTACAGATGAGACCCATGATCTCCGTCCCGGTGACCACGTGATGGTCAAAGCATTCGACAGATCGAACAGCTTGGTGGCGAGGTCCGGAGCAGGTGCTGTTGGCTAAAAGGACAGCGGTTCGAGTGATGAACAGAAAGAACTGGCTCCATACCACGCACTGCAAGCGTGTATCGCCTGCCTTGGTGGAAACGTCTGTGCTGACCAACCATCGAGGGATTCTGGAAACGGAGAAAGGTCAAGCTATCTCATCTGACGAGTCTACAGCAGTCTTCCCGGACCACACGATTCCTGGAGCATCGCGATACAATTTGAGACCGAGGAAAGAATCTGCAGTTTTGAACGAGACTGGTTGAGCTACCACCCTGGGTTTGTGAAACGGAGAGCCAATGAGGCAAGAGGGGGGATCAGCCCTGCATTAGTGTAGTGACACCCGTCTTGGCCCATGGTGAAGAAACCGGCGCTACCCAAGGGATAAGAGCTCCAACGATTGTTTTCAACAGGTTCTTAGAAAGATCGAGCATCGTTGTCATTGAGATGAATAAGAAAAATATTTGTGCTGTAGGGTTTGTTGTTGCCTTGGTGGTTTTGGCAATAACCACTTGGTTCATTTTGAAAACAGTTCCTGTTTGACAGCTTTTTTTTGCAACTACTCCAGCTCCACTGGAGCATCGGTATTACACTCTTCCTTATCATGAGCAGACACATCGACAGTCCTATCTGAATAACACATTCATTCAGATGTTACATCATGCCCATAATGCTACAAATACTACCAATTGTTGGGAGTGTGGGATGATACCTGCACACCAGAAGAAAGGAGGAACGCCTTTTATTCCTCAACTGTTTTCTCATAATGGTTCATGTCAAGCTTGGTATGCCCTTTTGTTGCTTATGGGAAACCTTCGATAGGTGGAATTATTTTTCGATTGGATAAAGAATGTTACCAAGATAAAGATGGCTATCCTCAAGCTAAAGGGACTTAAATGGGAATGGGATGAATACCAACCGGACAATATTTTAACGCCATATGTCTTCACAAATTTGAGGGCTATTAAAAACGATGGACTTTTTATGATATCTGTAACAAGAGCAAAAGCAGATTTATGTATTGGCAGTATTGGGAGAATTCCCGTCGGACGAAGCAAATGTACTACTGTATTAAACATTGAGGGTGTTAATAATAGCAGCTTTATGTCATCACATAACACCTACTTTGTGTGTGGTAATAAAGAATATTACCAATTACCTGTTGGATGGTCAGGGATATGCTACATATCATTTTTGCTACTCCCTGTGTTTTTAGCACCTGCATCATATCATCTTGACCTGAAACTGTATAATGATATTTCAAAGAATAGATATAAACGGACAACAAGTACTGATGAGATTGATCAGACAGATACCGCTCTGCAACAGTATGTTGATTTCAATTTGGGTTTGTTTTTCTTTGTGGGTGCTGCATTGAATAGCAGAAAGCTATGGCACTTGGGAACATTACAGAAGAACTGCAAATTGCAAGAATTGTCGCACTCCAGAATCGGATGGTGCTCGATGTGATCTTGGCTGATCGTGGTGGTGCATGCCGCATCATCGGAAGCAGTTGCTGCGTCTTTATACCTGACCACTCACCTTCAGTTTATGATGAAATCTCTAAACTGCATAAGAATGCTGCAGACATTCACCCAGAGACTGGTACATGAACATTTTCAAACTGGATATGGACTCTCTTTGTTACTTGGGGCTGGAAACTACTGACTATTCTATGTACACAACTGGTGATACTATTTACATGCTGTACTTGTATACAATGTGGTCCCATGATTTGCTCTATGTGCGTTACTCCTTGTACACCTGCCAAAAGAAGTGTTACAAAAGAACAGCAAATGTTAAACAGTGAAATTACTGATATTACTGATATGATGAATATCAATATACAGGATGCAGATCCAGATTACCCTAGACAGACGAATGTCTTCAGCAAATGCTGAAAGGGTTGTCTGTGGTAGTTTAGCAATAATTAGGTTAAGCATTAGCAGAAGACATCCGGTATTTAGAGACTATCTTGCCCGTTTACGGAATCCATTTTGTATTTCTGTCGGCCATTTTGTATGCCATGTGCTCTGTACTACCTTCCTGTCAACTGCTCTTGAAATCCGCTTAGAGACAAGATATGTTTAATCTCCTCTGCTCTGCACATGCCCAGTAGAGCTAACAGCTGTCCTCAACTTGTAACTGTCAAGATGTGCCCACCCAAATTAGCTAACTGTCAGCCCTTCCCACTTGTTGCTAGCACACTCTCTGTATGACCTTATATGTATTTGAAACCAGTACTCTGCACCTTGTACCGCCTTCATTTCAGCCCCTGTGTAGGAATAAAAGGACCAAGCTCCTTCTAGTCAGTGTGCTACCTCATACTATACCGAAGGGTGTTGTGTGAATGTAGTTCCACCTCATGAGGTTTAATAAACTCTGTTTTTTCTATTCCAGTTTCTGTGCCAACTTCTTACTATTGGTCTAAGGACTCTGAGCAGAGAAGGGTGAATCCCTTGCACTAGTAGGCCTGGCTGAGGCTTGCTACTACAGAAGAACCAGTGGGTTAGGGGCCAGCCAGAAGGGCTGCATCACCAGTGAATGACCATGGTGACACCACTTCTGTCCTGGGAGATCTTTGTGACCCTGGTTCAACTGGTGGGTTTAGACCCTAGGTTGGAGGGTCAGGTTCAGGGTGTCCCACCTGACCTGGAAGCCCACTGCTGATCAGTGCTAAAGTGCATATGCGCTCCCTATGGTAAAATAATGTATGGATTAGTTACTCCATGATTGGCTGGTTTGGTTTACCTGTCAGATCCTAGTACAGTGCAATGAGTGTGCCCAGGGCTTGTAAACCAAATGCTGCTGGTGAGCTTGCAGCGCTGGTTGTGCCACCCACAGAAGCAGCCTGTAAAAGTGTGTCTCAGGTCTGCCATTGCAGAGCCTGTATGCAGTCTGGTACTGCTATGTTGACTGGGCAAGTGCACCCACTTTCCAGTCCCTAAACCTTCACCTCTATGATAGGCCCACTGGCAGGGTGCATTGTAGGTAAAAGGTAGGACATGCCCTGGTATGTATGGCCTCTCCTAATAGTGAATTACAGCCATTTTCGTTTTTCACTATTACAAAGCTACATGTTTCCCATAGGCCAGAATGGGCAGTTTGATTATTACATCTTATAATCCTAATTGACTCAGGGACCCAGGTAAAAATTCGAGTTTAGTATGCCTGAACTCAGAATGATAAAATAAATATTTTACTGAAGTTAGTTTTAACATTCTGTGTTTGAAAATACCACTTTTACAAAAGTAGGTATTTTTTTGCCTAACTATCAAAGCCTGCCTCTGCTAAGTTGTGTATTTCTTGTCTGGAATTTGAGTGACAGGAGCTAGGGGATTCCAGGAGACAGGGTGAGGTAGCACATGGCTGAATAGGGAGATCTGCATGTAGATGGGTGGGAGGAGTTGCACCTGGGACCTGAATAGGGATAGGTTTCCCTCCCTGCGTCTGATGTCCCTGCCCTGCACTGTGAAAGGAAAGAAGGAGACATGTTAACAGAATGCTCCAGGACTGACCAGAACTGCTTTGGACTAGTTAAAGGCCTCCCTGCTTTCAGAGAACAAAGAGAAACTGTGTATAAAAAGGAGGACCTAGACCCTAGAACTTTACATCACTTTTGGGAAACAAGTAGAACCTTTGCTGAGGAGAGGAACCAGAGAGAAACTGAAGGAGGAGACTATCCCTAAGCTGAGTGCTGTTTGGGGAATTGGCCTGCAGTGGTTGCCTGACTGCCAAAGAAAGTAGAAAGGAACTTTGCGCTACTTTCATCAACTTGTAAAGGATCTCCAAGGGCTTGGAAACTGAGCTTTCCTCTTGCTGAAGTCTCAGGGCTAACAGACTTCATCAACCAGCACCCCTGAGTTCCCTTGCGGGGAATTTGAAGCGCCTACTGTTGTGCTGGGCCTTCTGAGAGACTGTGTGTCGCAGGAAGCTGGAAGAGCGACTCACGGAGAATAAGCGTTACGCTGCTGCAGCCGCTGTCATCGCATCACTGAAAAAGGGTGCCGTCGCTGTCGCATTGCATCACTAAAGTGCCTCGCATCACTGAAGAAGAGTGTCGCTGTCGCAGCAGATGCCGTCGCATCACCAGTGAAGCGTGTCACCGCCACAGCCACTGTCGTTGCTTCACTGAAGAAGCGTCCTGTCGCTGTCGCATCACATCACTGAAGCACCTCGCATCACCGGAGAAGAGTGTTGCTGTCGCAACAGACACGTCACATCACCAGAGAAGCGTGTCGCAGTTCAGATGATTTGTTGAGTCGCTGCACGGCCCTCTGGCGTGCACGCATCGCATCATCGTTGTCACATCAAGAAGAAGACGCCATTTTGTTGCATTGCACTGGATCGTCATCACATGACAGTGCTGCGGGTCGCATCGCCACGGAAGTGCATTAAGAAAGTGACTCATCACCTCCCCAAGCAGAGAAGAACCGATGCATCACCGTCCCCTACGCAGCAGTAGGGAACCAACGCATCACCGTTCTTGCGTGTTAGAAACCGACGCATCACCTTCCCTGCAACTCTTTTGTTGTTTAGCGTTAGGCATCCAAAGGTACATTGAACATAAAGTGTTGCATTTACCATCTTAAGAGAACTAAGCTATTCTACCATTTTTAAAGTACAGTATTGTGGATTTTTGTCGTTTGTGGTCTTGTGCTAAGTTTATATAAAAATACTTATTTTTATACTACAACTTGTGTGGTGTCCATATGTAGTGTTGTCACTGGGTTACTGTATGTGTTCACAAATGCTTTACGCACTGCCTCTGAAATAAGCCTGCTTGCTCGTGCCAAGCTACCAAGGGGGTGAGCAGGGGTTATTTTAGGAGTGTACCCCCTTACCCTGACTAGACGCAAGGGTCCCTATTTGGTCAAAGGTACCTACCTCTGCCAACTAGAGACCCCCAAATCTAACAGGAAGAACATGGATACCAGTATGGGATGCTTTTTCCCAGATGGGGCATAGCTCGATCTGCTGTTTCACATTCTGTAGCCCTGTTGTACAGTAGTGTCTCATTGTGAATACTTTATCCCTATACAATAAGCAAAATTACTGCCACTATCTCGAGGTGGGTGGGAAAGTAGTGCAACATGGTGCTCTATAGCAGTAGAGGATCAACCATAGAGCAGTGGGTTTCAGAAGGGAGGGGCATGAGCAGTACAGTGGGTCCAAGGCCAGGTTGCCAAAGAAGAATGCAGGGTCCATGGAAGTAAAGAGGTGCACAAGGTCAAAAGAGCAGCGAGCTTCCAAAGTCCAGGAGAGGGCATCACAGGGAATCGGGAAAGCAGTGCAGGATTCAGAGGATAAAAAGAGGATGGGAACAAGGAGCAACTCAGAGTCCACTGGGAAAAGTGACTGGTCATAAAGTCTTCTTTTCTTAGATATTGCAAAGCCCTTCCTTTTTAAAGACATATGACAAATCAAAAGAGGCTCTGCCAGACAAGAAATAAAAGAACAACAGCACAGAAAATGTATTAACACAAAGTAGCCAGCACTCAAGGTTGTATTGTATTGTAGCATTTATATAGTGCTTCATACGCCATTGCAGTGTGTCAAGAAGAATTTTGCATAAGTAGTATGCTACTGCGTAGGGGAGTGCGTGGTTGGCAGAGTGTGGTATTTACAGTGATCCTATGTGGGAAGTGTTTTAGTGTTGCGTGTGAGTGCCCAGACAGGTAATATCGTGTCTTGAGGGGCAAGACCTAGCAGTGTGAGGAGAAGGTGTGAAATATAGACATGCAAATTATAATTGTAATTAGGATTAAAACGTATAGTCAGCTACACAGTTCCATCATAAATACACGGGTATTGTGGTGCTGTACGTGCATCCAGCCAAACAATATAGGGAGCAAAGAGACAATGGATAGTGGCAGAGATGCTGCCAAAAGAGTAAGAAGTTGCTAAATGGCATGCATGGGAGATAGAGAGCTGAGAAGTAGCCATGCTCTCTATCAAATGAATATTGGCTACTACTCTACAACTGTACCTCATAAGTAAGGGAAGAAATGAAAGAGGAATCAAGGTTGGAAAGCTGAACCAAAACTTCACAATCTTTAAAAGTCCATTATTTCACCTTCCCCCAATGCTCTCAGCTTCTTAATACCTCCATCCACATTAGTTGGACTGAGCCCAGTCTTTGAATCTCTACCTCTCTCCCCATAATTTGATGTCATCCTACAGGAGGTGGGCGCACTTCCAGTTAGAGGAGGCAGGAAATGATGGGAAAATGGTTACTGTCCTTGAGAGCTTCATGTGAACTATAAAACTGGAGAAGGAGCAGAAAGGAGAAAACACCACTGCTGGAAAGGCAGAGAGCTAGAGAAAGGGCACTGTGGGGAATGTTTACTAGGCTTGGTAGTCATTTTAATTACGATAGAGTAACTGGAGTAGTTTCGGTAATTTTGCATTACTCTTGTGCTGCAAAATTACCAAAATCCCGCAATTACTCCTGCTCGAGTAGTTTGGGGCCAAAATCTTACCTGATAACCACAGGAACAACAAACATGGGCCAAGATTTAAAAAAAATGTCTAACGCAACGCAGCACAGCAGTCAAAGTTGCTGCGTTGTGTCGCATGAGAGGGACAGAGTAGGAAAGTGCCATATCTTCACTGATATGGCACTATCTTGCTCTCACCATCGTGCTGGCACACAATTTGTCTGTTGAGTGCGCATGCACACCTTTGCGCCATAGTGCGAAAGAGTCTGCGTGAGTCTAGCATATGTTTTGTAGTGGAAGGATATCCTTCCAGTACAAAATACTATGTCTAGACAAACTCGAAAACTTTTCTTAATTTGGATATGGGCTGACCAGTGCAGCACACATTCAAAGTGGGAAAAGTTATAGGAGAAATTAAAGCATTTCTCCTTTTTAAGTCCTGCTTTCAAGTGGTGTAATTTTTTAGTGCAAAACTCTGTCTATTATTGTTAGTAAATAGGGTTTTCCGCCATAAACTATGGACAGTAGCACAGGAATAGCCATGTACCATCCCATTGAACACCCCCTTTTCGCAGAGCAATACAAAACAGAGATCCATGCGGTTTTGCGCTACTTTTACTTACAAACCAATGCAAATACCAATTTGCGTTGGTTTGTAAATCCCCAAAACGATTTTGCATCAGTTCTGCATTAAAAAAATAAATGCAAACCGTGAGTAAATTCTTTGCCAATCTGGTCCTTAGAGCGCATAAGCGACTGCTTGCTACTGCTATTCATGTCTTGTTGCATTTAGGGCTATTTATTTTATTAGCGCAAAATGCACCCTAGCCCTATTTCAAACAGAAGAGCGCATTTTGTGCTAAGAAAATAGCGCTAAATGCTGGGTTACTCTTCTTGTGTAATTATGAGTAATTATCCATCATTTTTTAATTACTCGTAATTATGCTAAAGGTAATTACGTGAGTTACCCCCACCCCTAATGTTAACTATGTCAGAGGAGAAAGATATGACAACCTTAAGCTAGATGTGGCATAGTCACAAAATATTCATTTATTTATATATTTGAAAAGTTTTATATAGCGCTGGCTACACCCAGAGGTATCAGAGCGCTTTACATGAGTAGGTAGGATTGCTACAAAACATAGTTAGATAATAACAACAGTTTCAAGTAGGTAGTTACTGGGGATTCATGAGTAACAAAGGTATGGATCCGGTGTGGGAAGAAAAATCAGTCAGGGGGAAGAGATATTTGGGAGAGGGAGGGAAGCAATAGAAGAGGAAGAATAAAGAGTGAGGGAGGGGGAAGGTAACACAACAGGGCGACTATGTTAGAAGGTGTCTCTTTTTGTGTTATCTCCCCACTTTTTGTGGACTGATGCTGCAGGTGTTTCAACTCTGTGCACTGCGATACTATACTCAGGCCCCAGTTTATGTGCTCTAATCGTTAAACCATGTCCAAATTGGTTTATTTATCATTGGCCTATTTAACTTTCCTATGGTAGGCTCGATTAATCTGTGGTTCGACTATGCATAAAATTTGCATTTTGACTTTCTGTTCCAGTTTCCTTGGTAGTGCTTTCTCAAATGTTGAAGCTAAAGACAATGAGCTATTGAAACGAAAACATATCTGCCATGCCTATTTGAGCATAGCGAAAGAGCATAATGCTGGCTTGTCCTACATTTCAATTTCTCAGAGAATACAGAGCAACCACTCACATATTCACCGGATGCTGCAGAACAGAAAAATGGACGGACACTTGAGCAAGAACAGGGGCAGTCACACCTCAGACCGTCCAGCTGGCGCCAAGTAGCGCACCTTCAGACACACCAAAGCACAGTGTAGATGATATTAGGCACATTACACTGTTTCTGCATACAGAGACACCAAGGAGATCAAAAAACACACAGGGCCTCCGACTGTTCTGATTTCGCAAGGACAACGCCAGCTTTAAGGCCAGTACAGCAAGTACTCAGATCCTGCAGCAGGTACTGGTTTCTGCACATTTGACTCTGTGCATGGCTACTCACTAGTAGATGTTAAGCGGCCACAAAGCAACAGCTGCACTGGCCTGCATGTCCCTCGATGCATGAGTGCCAGTGAGTGACAGACCCACCAGATCACTGCTATCACAGTGCAGCGCACGGGGAAACATCCTTTACAGCGCAACTTTTACCACGCAGTGCCTTTACGACGCAACTTTTACAACGCAAACCATTACAACGCATTGCGCTGGGGGGCACTCTAGGATAGGGAATAAGTTTAATTTACTATCCAACACCTTCCCTAGTGTCCACAGGGACTGGAGTTTGAATAGTAAATTAAACTATTCACTATCCAGCACCCAAAAGCGCTTTGCGTTGTAATGGTATGCGTTGTAAAAACTGCGATGTAAAAGCATGCAATGTAAAAGCATGCGTTGTAATGTCATACATCCCAGCGCACGTGCTGACAGCCTTGAGAATTGGCTTCCAGGACTGGTGATGGGAAATGAAGATAGTCTCCTGTCTACGCTGAAAGTCACGCTGGTGGGGCAATGTCTTGCAGCGAGCCCTATCAGCAGAGCAGCTCTGTGCCCTTCGCGCACTACCGCAATAATGTCGGTATTATTCGAAAACAGGACTTTGCCATGATGGCCAAGCAGTCCAGGAGATAAACACATGAAAACAAGTGACAATAGGACGGGAAAAGAGGAAAAGTGAGGTGCACGGTGGATAAAGTAAGAATGGGTTGATGAAGTAGGAGAGAGGAAAAGTGCAGAGAGGAAAGGGAAATAGAGAAGGAAAGAAAGTAGGAGGTTGTGATAGAGAAGGACAGAGAAAAGGAGGACGAGAAGGATGCAGAAGAAATGCAGAAAGAGGAAAGGGAGGAAGAACTACAGAAAAAGGAAAAAAGAAGAAGGAAAGGGGAAAGAGGAAAGAGGAGGGAAAGTAGGACTAGTTGACAGGGACCGACATTAAGGAGAATTTGAATCTGAAGTGAGATGAAAGTGGATAGGAAATGGTGAATGATGGAATGGAGGGACAGAGGAGCAGTAAAGGAATTGGGGAAAATATCAGAAAATGGAGTGGGACAAAGGAAAGGGCTGAGACAAGCAGAGGTAAGTAGCTAAATGTATTAGCAAAGCACTATACGGGGTAGGTATATAGGGATGTGCAAACTATATGGTGCTCCAACTTATGGAAAATGAGTTTTTGAGATATATGCTCGCAACTCCCAAAAGTGCCTCTTCAGTTGTGTGCAACGCAGAGCTGGGAGTCACGTTTTTAACTGACTTACTCAGGATACACCCCATTCTGTTGTGGCACAAAGTATGGTCATCTGAATACACAACTCTGAAATGCTCTATAATTGGGGACTGTTTAAAATCAACTCTGTACACCTGTATCCCATGGTTGACTTTTGTACAATGTTTCTGTCAGGATTTGGGGCCACCAGCTTTTTTGACAAACCTGAAACACTGGCTGAAATCAGTGGGAAAGACATACAAACAGAAGGCTTAAAGCATTTAGAGAATATATGGTTGTCAGAAGAATTATTAAAGCCTTCTGTTTTGAACAATCAGCTTATTTTAACCATCTACAGCATGCAGTTTTATCTAAAATCTGTACCAAACCGTAGACACATATTGATCCTGACCAGTTTTAGATTGGACACTTTTTATCGAATGGTCAGCTTTCCTGAAATGAATGACTGGTCTTTAAACCTATGCAACTGTCCTTGTGACAACATATCAGTACAGAGCACAATGCATCTTGTACTCTTTTGTACGTTTTACATCCTTTGGAGGCAGCGCTACATTCTAAGCTTTTTGAAGCTGATGGAGCGAGGTGGCAAACACAAAATTTTGTAAACCCCTCTTGAAGTTAATGTCCCATAACGTTAATATTTACTGATTGCATGTTTTGTGAAAAATTAACCAATCATAGAGTAAGATGCACACATAATTTTTATTATTATACACGGGAAAACTAAGTTTGCTTGCATGTTGCAATAAAACTAGCTAATATGTATTGTTATTATGTTGTGAATTAATGCAAAGCTTAAATATAAACCAAAATGCAATTTAAATGTGCTTATTGTCTTTATTTATGTGGCGGAGAGGTCGAAAATGTAAGTATAAAATGCGTTTATGTGGCTTATTTGCTAGGTAACAACTAATTGGGAAACATTAGTAAGGTGGGAGGTAAACAGAACGGGTTTAAATTCAATAATTAACATGAATCTGTGTTTGTTTCTACGATAGTTCCAAAGAGTGGCTTCTGAGGCCTAAAAATTAAATGGACGTTTGGCTAAACAGTGAGCAAGAGCTGAACAGCGCAGGCGCGCCAAAACCTGCAAGTCAGAGTGAACTGCCTGTGCTCGAGGAGGTTCAAGGCTGCCTTAGCCCGGTACATAGGATGGGTGCCACACATGGACGCTTGGACGTTGTGATCATGGGAAAGGGTGTCGATGTATCTAATAAAAGAAATAGTTACGCTATGGACTGTCCTAAAACAAAGACCCTTTATTTTTCTTCTGAACCATCGAGAAAAGGATGTTATAATGGTGAGAAGATGTTCACCCACCCCGAAATTGTCCAATGAAATTCTGAATAAGAGACAATAGCTACTTTTTAGATAGATTTAGTTAGAGAAATAGGGTATAAAAACCCCTGGATTTGACTAGAAGGGGTCGCTTTTCCTATTTCTACTGGAGATGCTGTCCGATTGCTGACCGATTCCTGGTTATTAGACTCTAATGACTTTTTACTTGTTTGCTTTGCAGGATTGAAGGATAAGATGAGGGTGTTAGTTAGGGATGTTAGGAGAGAATGAATTTGGAACTATCTGTTCTTTGCTAAACTTTAACTGTTTTCTAAAATAAAACGATTTTCTTGAGCTCTAAATAAAATGATCATTTTGAAATAAAGTTTAAGATTTTACTGAATAAAGATTTACTAATGCATAAATGTCAGAAATGATAAAGTTTTGCTTTTGAATTAAAATTAGATAAATGAAGAAGTAAAAGCTGGTCTTTGATTCTTCCTACGCCTAATTTTCGTTCTAGCAGATCCATTGCCACTATGGTGGTGTGTCTGAATAATTAAATGTTTGAATAAAACCATGGTAAAGTGTAATAATCTGCAGGTGTAAATAATAATTAGTTAAATAGGTTTAGACGCTCCACCAAATGTTACAGCATTTCTCCATTGCAATTCACCAGAGCCTTGAAGCCAAGTGTAAGTGAACAGGGTAAATACGCAGTGTTATGGGCCCCACTGATGCATGATTTGTGAGTTTTAAGGTTTCGGGGAAATGGTGAGTATTGATTAGAAATGATTTCTGGAGCCGCGCTTTAGCAGATATAACTTGGTAGCAGAGTAGTGGTTGCTAAGGAAATTAGCTAGGGTTATGTATAAAGTACTATATAGAATTTGATGCATAGATTTATGACTAACATCTGTTGAGTTTGTATCACGTTACATGTAGTCCTGGAAAGGCTTCCAAGTGTTGGGTGAAGCCAGTGCCTCTGTCTGTAGACGGAGGAAGTGTGGCTAGGTAAAGTCGCACAGTGAATTAGTCTGTTTAAAAAAAGGAGTATTGCCGAATACTGCAGTGGTATCATCGTATATCACTGTTTAGGAACCTTAGGTGTGAAAGGATAAATGTATAGTGAGGACAGTCTATGAAATTTCGGCCTTCAAGTATAGGGTTCATTCCGTGCATCCTGACTAAAACCTACTGCTGAGAGAGTAATAGGTCTTAACCCGAGCTTGATTGAAGGGTAAAGGGAGTGGCTTCTCTCTTTTGCTAATAATCGAGGAATTCTGTGGTGGGTTAGATGGACTCGCTGCCTACTGGTAACACAGATTTCATGTACATATGAATAGGGTTTTCCGTATGAACGTGTGTAAATGAAATTGCAATACGCATTCAAATGAAACTCTGGAACTGTCTCTAAGGAGGTGAAAAAGATCTCTGTATGTGCTTTCCTAGAGAAACGAGATCGTTATTGCCTGATAGAAGGGTAAGGCCAGTAGTGTTGCTTTATCGGCGAGTCTAAAAATTCTGAGGAGATAAGCATCGTCTACTCCGGTTACAGAATACTTGCGCGATTGAAAATTCTATCACTTTACTAGCGAAACAGATTAGTGGAATTGTTTTGTGTAAGTTACTAACTGATTTTGTAAAATATCTTGTAAATACGGCTTCTTGAAAAAACCCTGTGAAGGAGGGGTCAGTCGGCGCTGTAGAAGCCGGAGCGCTGGTGACATCAAAAGTGTCGCGCTGGGATTGGTCCGTGTGACCGAGACAGAGTAGGAGCTGATTGGTTCATCACAGAAAGCAGCAAAGGCTATTGGTTAAGCACTATAGTGACGTATCATGTTCTAACTGGTGCATTAGTGCGAACCGCGCTGTGATAGGTTGGTGTTACGGAATCAGCAACAGAATAGTACGCGATCTTTTGAAAGCAGGAAAGTTTACCGAAAATGTCATACTACTATTATGATGATGACAAGAAGAAATCTTCATGGTTAAAAAAGCTGAAATACATGTTCGTAATAGACAAAGAGGTAGTTACGAGAGAGGGAAAAATACTTCCTTCACCGAAAACGCCTGCTTCCTATATGTTGACGAAATTTTGGTTGGAAAATTGGGTACACTATACCAAGGATGATGGTGTGTTAGCTTTTCCGGAAGGAGGATCATTTGATTTGGCTATTCTGAGGAATTTGAGAGACAAAATGATGAAACTTGAACGAAGACGCAGAGCTACTCAATTTGAGGCGTTAGTTGAGTGGGAAGATGAGATGCATCAAATGGAGAGTGAGAGGTTGAGTAGGCATCTTAGACCGAGAAGTAGAGGTGGAGATTTGTGGGGAGAAACACATGAGACTAGAATGCGATGGAGGGATGGAAGTATGTGCGATCCCATCAGATTGGTTGAAGAATATGAGGGACGAAAAAGTACAGAAAAGAAAAAGAATACAGAATTGGGAAATCAAAGCTATGGTGAAAGTGAATCAGAGGATGCTGTTTTAGAAGACATATTAAATAGGAGACCACCCCCATATCAACCAAGTTCTTTATTGACTACCCCAAATGCCCCGGTGGCAGAAGAAAGAGTTAATGAAACGCCAAGACAACCATCACATTTTAGAGATTTTCCTGAAAGAGTAGAAACAAGATATGTCCCAAGTACACCGATAGGAGAAGCTAGAATTACAGGAACTCCTGTACAAAGTAATGATTCACACAGAATTGTGCTAAGTGCGGAAAGACGAAGTAATGAACACCCAAATATGTCTGATTATGAGCGTTCTGCACATGAATTGATTCAAAACCCTACTAAGAATATGGAAGCTGTAACTGTACCAGTAACCATAGGACCTGTGATACCGGTATTTGAAGATCAGAAATTAAAAGAGCTGAGATTAACCATTCCATTACAACAAAGTCTACAGAGAGCAAAAGAGAGTACTTGTCCTGATCTATCAGAAATAAGGCAGAATATAAGTGTAAATCCACCAGAGTTAACTTTTAATCAAAATATGTCATGCAGATACCCGACAGGAGCAGAATCTGACTCTGCTACTCCAGAGAGAAGTGCAGATAAAGTAGATTTAAGCAGACACCCATGGGACCATCAGAAAAAGAGTTAAGTGAATGGATAAAATCGTTAAAATTAAAAGAGCAGGAATTAAAAGTGTTGGATGTGGCCAAATTAAAAGTGAACATGGAAGAATTAATAATTAGAACAATTGGGACAGATGGATTGGAAACTTACCAGGATGATGAGCTCATGTTTTTTTGTAAAAGTATAACATGGAGAGCTAAGACAATGTACGATCAATTAGAAGAAGTGGCAAGTGAATGTGGAATAGATTTTTCCGAAATAAAGTCATTGCAGAAAACCTATCAAGTAGATTTTGCAGAAAGAGACATTGAAAATGTGAATACTGCAGGAAGAACAGTCCAGATAAAAGATTTGATTGTGTTGTTGCGTAAATGGGGTGATGTAGGCAAATGGAGAGTCAAGTGGGCAAAGAAGAAAGAAGAAAATAGTGATAAGTCTACTTTAGCTTTTTCCATTAGAGAAAAGGGAAAAGTGGCATCTGAATTCCCTATGAGAGAGATTCCCGGAGGAGGATATGTACATGTTCCTTGGAGCAGACAAGATATATTGTCATTTACGAATGATTTCCCCAGACTGAGAGAAAAGCCAGTAGAATGGTATCGACAAGTTGACAGATTTGTAAAGGTGTCAAAGGTACTGTGGATTGATTTGGATGGATTGTTTGACATAGTAGTGCCAACAGATTTATGGACAGAATGTAAAATAACTGTGGATTGGCCAAGGGAGGAATATCCCAGAGATGAGAAAACAGGAGCTCCATCACCATATGTGATGAGAAAATACGAACAAGTGATAGTGTGGTTGAAAAACAACATACCCCCAAAAGAAACTGATTGGGTAAAGATAGACAGAACTACCCAGGAGCCGAAAGAAACTGTGCATTCATTTTATGAAAGGTTGTTGTTGGTTTTCAAACAGTATAGTGGTTATGAGGAATTAAATGAAAAAGACATGAGCCATTTTGTATATAGATTTGTATATGGATTAAGACCAGAAATTTCAGACATGATTAGCCATAGCTTGATGGATTGGCAGTCAAGTTCAGTAGATAAGGTATTGAGGCAAGCAAAATATTGTAGTGAGGAGATTGATGCAAAACAAAAGAAGCTGAAGGAGAAAGCGATGTGGGCACAAGTAATAGTAGCAGAACAACAAGTAGCACAGATGGAGAATAAGAATGCAGTACATCAATGTGGGTTTAAAGGCAAACCTAAATTGGTAGGGAATATTGATGAATTGAAAAAGAAAATGCCATGTTTCAACTGCGGCAAGATAGGGCATTGGGAACGAGAGTGTAAATGTCCGCCTAGTGTAGTGTAGCTCCTATTTTCCCAATAGGCTCTGCGCATTGGAATAGTACCTACAGCAGTAAAGGCCTAGGCCAGACGTTAACTAGGTCTACTACTGTCGATACTAGACTTAATTTTTGGGTTTGCCAGCTAAGCTCAGAGTTCGCTAGAAACTTTCTCGAATGTTCAAGGAAGGATTAACTCCCATGATTAGACAAGAAGGGATTTAGTTTCTGACAACCATAGAACATGACAACTTTGCTCTCCCCTAATCAAGAGTCAATCTCAAGAGTCGTGTGAGCACAAGGCAATTATTTTACTCAGTCAGTACGTGCATTCTTAGTCTCATCAGAGTGTAGAGAAAAGGAGGAGACGGGCGTGTTCAATAAAAAGGTGTTATTTATTGATCAGTCTCTTTTCTCGTACAAGAGAAATGGATCGATATTATTGCAATACTTATAGTTAAGTAAAGTGCATACATTAGAAGCAATAGTATAAAATAATACTGTAAGAACATTGATATGGTTTCTGAGCCATATGATGTTTTAAAATGATTAAAATATATTTACATACACATATACATTTGACTAAACGTACTCAACTGGTGTTTCTAAATACGCCTACCCCGTGTACCTGACCTAAGTCTAATGCGTGGGCGGGAATAGAAAGTTACAGTTTAAGTTAAGTTTGTTTTTGCCAAGTGAATAACTAAAGAATTCTCTAGGAGGGGTTATTCAGTTCTGTACCTGGAATTTAGGATGAATGAGGAATGGTATCTCTTTCTCTGCTCTCGATATTCCAGGCTGCCTGCGAGGGCTGCCCAGAAGCGCCGGTGCTGGGTCTCTCGGTTTGAGATAGCAGCGCGTCTCTCAGCGCGTCAGGAAGGCGGGGCTGCTGCCTGCGGGGTCTGCTTCTGCTCTCGGCTTCGGCAAGTATGGCTGCTCCGTCTTGTCACCACGCGTGTGTTTGCATAGGGCAAGGTCGGCAATATTTATACCTTAAAGGTGCCGGGATTGACGTAAGGATGGACATAGGTACGTCAATAAAGATGTCATACGACTTGCTCGTTAGCACATTCTTTACTAAAGTTCTCTGTGAAATCAAAACAATGGCCGCACGGATTATCCAGGTTGTCATAGGTTTGATTTGTTATGAGAACGTCGTATGCCTTATCAGGGGCTGGAGGAATGTCGCTTGTCTAATTAGATCTCAAGCGTTATGACCTAATCAGATAACACGTTCCTGTGCCGTAGTGTGACTGCGTCAGATAACGGTATCTGCATCATGGGGGATTTCTTGCCTCATGGGCTGACTGTTAGTTAACTAGCTAGGTAGGTTAACCAGAATATGGTCAGGAATAGGGGGATCGATTCAGAACCTATAGAAATACACGACACCCACTCCACGCTAACTATGGTCATATCTACTAATCTATGCATAGTATAACATAGTACAACATACTATAGAGTATAGTGTATACCTTACCACCCCAAAATACATAAATGCATTTTGAAATTTTCAAATATACTGAAAAATTGCAGTCATATATATTGTATGCACTTAAGCTATGAATTAAATGCAACAGTAAACACGCATTGTTATGCATTATATGTTATGCATTATATGCATTATATGAGAAATACACATGAAATGGCTCTTAATATGGCTATACAGAAAAAAAGTCGAAACCATTTCATCACATAAAATATATTGTGAACATACCAGCGGGCAGCTAAAGTCTATATAAAGTCTATAAAGTATCTAAAAAAATAGAAATCTTAGTTCTCTAGGAATAGTTTCTTACTTTAAGCAGAAGATCAGTGTCCCGGGGAAAAAATATATAGAAAATATTTTTTAAGGGCTTGCTGAAAAAAGTTGCTGTCCGTGAACTGGATTGTAATTGTTCATGTGACTTTATTTTTAAAGTTGAAGGCCGAATTCAGGGCACGCCGTGTGCGAGTTTACTCAAAAGTCTCTATTTCTGTTCCGGAGAGAACATCATATCATTCAGGCTTTCGAAAAAACTGTCAACAGCTTCATGGGAAAGTTCCACTAAGTCGGAAATAGGGGTAACCATGCATTCATGCGCATGATTGTCTGCATTGACATTCTGATTTGCATTGCTGACAGAAGGTCGTACCTGTTCGATGCTGCTTTCATCTCGTACTTCACTACTCTTCAATCGCAGTGGTGAAGATTCCAGGAATGCCGTCATCAGAATTGTGAGCCTTTGAGGGCAGCACAGTGCGTGAACCTTGGTAGGAACCAACAGTGTATCTGCATCCACCGGCGCATCCGATTGTAGCGTCAGACAGGTGTCTAACACGCATTCTTCTCCGCATAGCAGACACCTTAGTACAGGTAAAACACACCTTTGCCACATTGGTCGAAATGATAGAAACCAAGTCATGTTCAGGTCTCTAAGCCGGGAGAGTCCCAGGATTTTTGATATCCGGTCCCGGTATCCAATGGCTAGGATCGTATCTTCCATTGTCGCGAGAGTTTGATCTGTGACATGGGTTGCCATAACGAAAAATAAGGACTAGGAATAGGATTCCTGCAATTAGTCCCAGGATCAAGGGAAGTCCGCCAAAAATCGAATGGACGAAATCTGGAAAAATACCCAGTATGGCTTTGAATGGTGTTAATGCCATCGAAAATACTGTCTTAAATACCTTTGAGACTCCTGTGGTATCAGAAATATTTAAGATTTCGCTCAGGATTTCCGCGAAATGTACGGGGGAATTGGTTGATAATAATGTATGTATCTCTGCAGTCGTCCTTGCGACTTGTAGATCATACGTTTCTTTTGATGACGTGAGCCTTGTAGGCGTCTGAAGAAGCACTGTTTTCATTCTGCTTAAAGTGTCTATTCGAATAGAAGTAATTTTCAAACTGGGCCATGCCCTCGCCTCCCTGTCTGGAAAGGAGCTGGGGAACAAAGAACGTCCACAGCACTTGACCTTCGCCGTCGTAGTGACGAGATAAGGAGTCCCGGGCATAAGACTACAACATCTGCGGTCTACAATAAGAATGTAACTCCCATTATAGAGTCTTTGAAAGAATGGTTCTATTTCAGTTGCAGGTGCGCCTTGCTGGTGACATGAAAGGTTGTATGAATTCCCTTCACAGGCTCCGTGCAAACTAATACCGTTACACAGAAGCGTGCCGCTTAGTGACATAGCACAATTGTTGCCACTAAGAAACACTTTCTGTCCTTTGTTATTGACACATGCATGTGAATAGGGCAGGTTCCAAGTTGTTTTAAGGTACCCCTTTCCCAATTTCTCGTACATGCCAGCCTGTATATATTTTTGGCAGTATTGAAACCTGAAGGTTGAGATTGGAATATTTATGATTCCGTGGATTATCCATTCACTGACAGGTCGTTCTGACATTGTCAACGGTAATCTTTCTAGTTTTTCAATGCTCAAGATTGTATAATCAGCACCCTTCTGCGCCATACCGATTTGTCTATCAGTAAGGTTAAAGATTTGGAATAGTGACGTAGTGTTGATTAAACGCCAAGGCACATAGCCTGAACGCAGATTTTGTAACGTCCAGCCAAGCTGTACGATAGAACGCAATTGTGACTGACCATGTTGTAATAACAGTAAGTCTTGCGATAATATATCGATTGCTGAAGACACAATGCTGTCCAATGAAAAAATTCTGGAGGACAGAGTCATTAACCCATTGTCCACTACAGAAAGTGATTTTTCCAAATTAATACGGTCAATTTCCCGTATTCTTTCTGCTGTCTCAATTTGAGTAACCTTCCAGGCCTCATTATATGCTGCATATACAGAGGCTGCTATGAAACGCTTTTGACGCTGTTTGCGTGGTCCCATTATGAAATCACGCAAGTCAGCACCATCAGTAAGTAAAGTTAGGTGTTGCTTAATTTCAGGCAGTGTGGAAGTTTGTAGCCATTGAAGGCATAATTTGCCCACACTGTAGGTTGTTATTATCCCTGGGTGATGTCTTTGGGGATATCTAGGGTCTGGCCTGGTCATTTTGAAACCCTGTGTTTTATTCAGGAATCTATCTTGACAGTGATTTGTATCTGTGGGCCAGATCAACCATTGTTTCCAATCAGGATGTGTTATGTTTTGGTTAAGTATATGGTTTACGTCTATTTCTTCATCTGTATCAGAGTTATTGCTAAACATTGTTGGCTTTGGAATAGACGGGTTATTTAAATCTTTGATTTTGGCAAAGCCAAGACAGGTGGTTTGTTGAACAGTGTCATTTAAAAATATCATTTGTTCTGGGATCATACAGGCTCTAAACAAAGCTTCTAAACCCTGTACTTGCCATTCTTTTGTGCCCCAAACACTTTTCAAATCAACATTTTTGTCCCAATAATCGAATCCAAAAGTATTCATTTTTTCAAAGAATGAATCAGAATAAATCAATTTTGTGTTGGTTATCATGGTTTTGGTCCCTGTCTTGTTTGACAATTTATAATAAAATGTTTCAGCATTACTAGTGTTAAAACCTTGAAAGTATGAATATTTGTCATAAACGGTTCTAGAGCTCCCTTTTGGAGGTGTAGCACAATGTTCCCATTGATTAAAATTTAAAACATTTCTAGGTTGTGCAGATTTATGCAAGAAATGGTTACCATAGTGGTTATAGCAATACATACTATCATAATTTGTAGAACCTTGCAAATAATCATGTTTTGTAAATTTAGCAGACATTACTAAGTCAGACATCATATTGTTTATACTTTCAAAGTCCCAATCATCAGCAAATGAGTTTGGTTTTGCAAAGTCACTCAAAGAGATCTTAATTTGGTGTGGATATTTCAGGATCTCGACCGGACCATAAATTTCATAGTCAGTGTTGTCCCAGGCTACCCCACCAGGTATTGGAATTGCTGTGAAGTTGGCTGAAGAAAGTTCTGAAGAAAGTTCTCGTTTCTCGACGTGTGAAGATGTGTGTGGTTTGAGGACCAAGTTGATGTTCTGACTTGCTGTGTCCATTTTAGCATATTTTCCCTCAATGAAGCGTCCCAAAGTAAATACCATGATGAGCCAAAGTATGAGGATAAATGCACCAAAACCCACCCAAAATTCAATCCATGGAGAAATCAGATATGTTTCTTTTAGTTGTTTCAAAAGTTCCTTCGCTTTGTCTTTAAAGGATTTTGATGATGGCTGTGTCTTTTGTTCGCTGAAGCCTTCAGAGGAATCATCGAAGTTGATGAAGTAACCGGATGCAGTTCTGTCAATTGTTCCAATTGGTTCAGGATTTTTGTTTTTTGCATTTTCACTTGGTACTTCAGTATAGATTGGTGTGTCTCTGCTAAATGTCTTTATTTGGGTTTTCAGAGGTCTAAGTTCTATCGCATTGTTGCATAGTCCTTGTTGTTCTTCTGTTGGCGTTTCGAATGTGATGAGCCTCTTTGTTAGGACCTCTGTACTGGTAGCAAACCTTGGTGTTCTGCTACTTATTGGGAGTCCACTTGGCCTACTGTTTGTTATTGGCCACATGTTGTGGTTTTACCAGGTCGATGGATACAACTCGGTTCTCCTTTTTTCCAGCAAGTGGCGGTAGTACAACTGATCTTGTCCCGTTGACAGACAAGACAGGAACTGCTTTTCTGTAAGAAGGCCCAAATTCCTTCTTTACCGCGATCTTCTCCCTGACTAGATCCCCGACTTTTGGAATCCAGACAGGTCTTGCTGGGACAGGTGGTGATTCTTCAGTGGTTGTTGGCTGTTGTTTCAACTGTATGTTGCTCAGGTCTTTTCTTGTTTTGTTTAAGTCCTGCAAAATAGCCAAACGGTCTTTGACATCAAAGCTCATTTCTGTTACCACTGAAGTCTGACTATCAAGGTCAGAGATCAACATCCTAGTTCCGAATAATAATTCGTACGGACTGAATCCCTTCAGAGAATTTCTTGGCAAGTTATTTAGACTACGTTGGACACTTATTAGATGTTTGACCCACCCAGCTCCCGAACCTAATATCCTTTCTATTATAGATTGCTTTCTGTCTTGGTTTTTTCTTTACACCATCCCATACCCTCAGGAAGGAAGTGAGAAGATTCCCGCTGGGCTGTGCTCATTTGGTCATTCTTTTTCCCCCCAGGCTGGATTGCCTGAGAAAAAGAAAAAAAAATGGTCGAACGTAGCATGCTCTTAGCGTATATGCCATTTAGACTCGCAAATCTTGTATAACAGTCCGGACGTCAGCTGAGTGCTGTGGATCTACATTATAAGTGGGAACTAGCCTGTATATGTTAATCGCAAGCCATTCTTTTTGCTGGTAATATTATCTGCCTTGATACGACGAGGTATTAAACTGCTTCTCTCCCCACTGCGATCTCTGTTGCAGTTTGGGCAGTTTTTTACAAAGATGGTAAGATGGAGGCTCATGCCTGGCCACCAGTACCGTGATTGTAAATCTTCCAGAGAATCTTTTAATTTAAGGTGTCTGTGACCCTCGCCCATATGTGCGTCTGCGATTAACAAGTTTCTCCTGTCCTTGTTTGGAATCACTCTATCCCCCACTCCAGGGATTCGAGCAAAAGGGACGGAGTTTGCATCGATTATGTATGTATAATTGAGTGGATAGTTGATCGGTAACGCTGAGCAGTCGCCTTTTGATGACGTTTTCACCGCCAGCAATGTTTCAACGTCAATGTATTTTAATGTATGCTTTTTTCGATCTACGGGAGCCGATTTAGTGGCTGCCGCTGCGGCTGTCTCAGCCAATGAATTCCCCACAACGTGAACGCCATCACGTTGATGACTCAGTGAGTGAGTCACGTGAGTCTTTGGTAGTTCTTTCTTCAAAAGAGCTACTTGTTCCCAGAGAAGTCTCTGCTTTATTGGTGCACCTGTGTCATCTTTGTAACCGTTCTGAATCCATGTCTGCAAATCCTTGTTATATGCTTTGACGCAGAAATATGAATCTGACACTATAAGTGTCGGGAATTCGCGATCCGCATTATCTAGCGCCATTTTCAAAGCTATTATTTCAGTTTGCATTTCTGAATTTGTTTCTACTGAGTGTGATTTTGTTAATAGAGGTCTTAGTTTACCTCCGCGCCACACTTCTTTTGTGATCTCACATGTGGGATTGTATGCATGTTCTCCCCAAACGGAGGGTTGAGCATGTCCGTCTGTATAGATTACACAGGCGTAATGTCGTAGAGGCAGAATGTCGATTGGCAGAGGATACGTTTTTTCATATTTTAGATTTTTTAATTCTTCTAGTTCTGGATCAAAGAAGTAGTATACTTTGTCCGTTGTGATTGAATTTACCCATTGTAACCATTCTGGATCCAATGTTGTTGTTGGTAAATTACACGGTGTTGTTAATGCTTCAAAGGCTGATTCAGCTGTTCTGACTGTGATATGTCTACCGTCAGCTATGTCTTTTTCTCTAGCTATTGCGGTTTGAACTGCTTGAACAATTTTTCCTTTGTTGCTGAATCTCTGTTCAGCTTTTGTGTACAAGTGTGATCTGAATGCAATTGGTACCTTTTCTCCCTCATTAGAGGTCAGGTATGTGAATCCGCATCTCCCTGGGATGACTCGGATCACAAGGTTGCGTGTATTATCACGTGTTTCTAATTTTGTCTTAATTAGCATGTCTGTTTGTAAGGATCTCAAAATTTCTGTGTGTGTTTGAGTCCAATTGGATCTTTTAAAGTCTGGTTTAATTAGATCATAAAGGGGTTTGACCCTTTCTGCGTAATTTGCAATGTATGTTCTTCCGAAATTTAGGAAGCCTAGAATTGACTGTAGGTTTTTTAGTGTTTTAGGAGCTTGGATTACGGCACATTTCTCTAGGAAATTGTCTGCCAGGCTTTTACCTTCACTTGATAACTCATATCCTAGGAATAGGACTGTCAGATGGGCAATTCTGGATTTTTTAAAGTTGAATTTGTAACCCTCTGCAGCGAAACCAAGTATTATGGTGTTCACTCTTTTCAAGTGAGTCTCCAAGTCATCATCTGTTAAGTAAATGTCATCGACATAAGATAATGCTTCATCATCATATTGTTGTAGTAATTCTGTTACTCTCGCTGAGAATACCCCCGGGCTATTCTTGTACCCCTGGGCTAACCGACAGAATTGTTTTTGAGTGCCATTTACTGAGAAAGCTGTTAAATATCTGCTCTCTGGTGCTATGTTATGACAAAAGAATCCGTTGGAGATGTCCAAGGTAGTTTTGTATTTTTTGCGCACTATGTTATTCATTAGTGCAGCACTGTGTGAGTTTTGCACTGCAAAAGTTTTGCAACATGTGTTAAGGTGTCGGTAATCCAAAACTAGACGGTATGAATTGTCTGGTTTGGAGACCGGAAACAAAGGATTATTCATTTGTGAGGTGCAAGTTTCAATCACCCCCTGGTATTCTAGCTGATCTAGTATTTCATTTACTTGTTTTTTAGCTTCTTGCTTAATTGGGTACTGCCTTTGTGCAGTTGGTTGTGATTTTAACTGGATTTTGTGAGGAGGAGAATCCTCATCCCATCCTACATGATTTTTATATAAAGCAGGTGCTAAGGCCACTGCCCACTTTCTAGCAAGTGTGTATTTTTTATGAATCGGGATTTGATTCGAGAAGGCAGGCATAATTACTTCTTCGCCATGAGGGCACTCCCTGACAAACTCTGGTGGCCAGTCTTTTTCAGCTAGAAGTATGTCATAACCCTTTGAGAGGTTATCCCAAAATAGTCCCCTTATTTTCCTAGTCTTATCTCCCTCTATACGTAATGTTATCTCGTATATTTTGTGGGGCTTGCTAACTCTGGTATCTGCAGTTTCCACTTGAAGGTATTCATTCGTGTCCACTGTCTCCAGATGATTCATAAGGACTTTGCGAGCTATGCATTGCTCACCTTTGCTGCGCTGTCTAGCATTGTCTGAGCCCACTCTCCGTTTTTCAATTGTGTCCTCAGTATTCTCGGCATTGTTAACTACCTTGATACTGGCTACCTTCTTTTTTGGAAATTGTGATTTCTTTTTCAGTTGAGCAGGTTCCTTGTCTTTGGACTTGGCGTGCTCTTCTGATCGTCCTCTTCTTTCCGATTTCTGCGAGGAATTCTGAAAAGATTGAGAGGGACGTGTATCAATGTCTTGATATCTATCAGGTTTTTTAATATTATCCCTATTTCTAAGGTTATATCTATTCCCAGAGGGTTCACTCTGGGGTGACCTTTGTCTCGGGTTTGGAGATTTCTCTCTTCGCCTAGGAGACCTTCCTCTGGACTGGAATTTCTTTTCTTTAGGATTGGATTGTTTGTTCCCATCCCAGTTCTTTTTTGGTGAATTATTATTATTATTAAAAAACATTTTTTCTGGACTTGTAGTCAGTTGCGGTTTTACTGGTATTCCACCTAGACTATCTCTGCCTAATTCTTCATAGGATTTTTCTATGATTCTGGCAATTTCAGCTGGTTGGTCTGCTATATCTGTCTCTTTTAACCTCTGGCGGATCGCCACGTTTGCTGCTTCACCCTTTATGTTGGCTAGTAATATAGCCGAGACCTGCTTGAAGTCTTTTAGTAATTTCATACCAAGAGTTAAAGCAGGTTCTGGACCGTATTCATCTTGAATTTGTTTTAGCACATCTGGTATCACCAAAATGGATGGAACACCGTGCGTTTTTGTGTAGATGGAAGCAAAGACTGTACCCCAAGTGTCACAGTCCTCAATGTGTGGTGCGATTCCCATTGGGAGACATATAGTCAGAATCCTGTGTTTTTCTAATGGGGTGGTGTCAGGAAACACCGCCTCTATTTGGGTAATTTTCTGTGCCAACCAGAATGGTATTTGTTCCCGTTTAGCTGGAACTTTACCTAGGCAGGATTGGATGTTCTGTGGTGTAATTTTATTTGTGTTCCCCTGGTGAGGGGTCAGCTGTGGAAGTTTAATCGCTGGCTGAATTGTTGAAGTCCGCATTACATACTGAACTAATTGTCTGTGAATTTTTAGTAGTTGTTTTAGCTGTATTAGCAGCTCTGCTGCAGGCATTCTTTCGATGTCTGGATATGGTGTGTATCCGGCTAAGACCGGCCACGTTGCTCCTGGTCTTCCTAAAGGACCGAGCCTTGTAATGTGATTATTATGTTTTAGGGCGCCATCAAATAAGAGCAAATGCTCTTGGAATTTGAGTGGTACTTCCACCTCCTCGAAAGGAGTGTACTCATTAGGAGGTTCCTCTACTTTGTAATAGTGGAAGTACTTTGTTATAGTATTAGCTGCTGGAAAATGTATCCATGTATAGTATACCTCTGTCTGCCGATATTCGTGTGCCTCGATTACGAATATGACTGTGCCACCTCTAGGTGTCAGTCCATTTTCTATAAGTTTTAAGGTTATAGATCTTCTTTTGGCGACCGGAATGAGTATTATATCCGCGTCTGCTGCTTGCATGGTAGCATCAGCATCTGCTATTTCAGTAGCTAATCTTGTAACCTCTCGTTCTTCATCGCTGTCCATTTTGCTGACAGGATGGTATTATGTTTATTTGCAGATCAGGTTTCTTTATGGAAACAGAGATTAGATGCACAATATTTTGGAACACTGTTTATCCTTCAACGTTGACTTAGACCAAGAACCATACATAGGAGTTCCCTCCTGCGAGGTTTTGGAGGATATTATAACCTTTCACCCACTCCAGACGTCTTTGGAGTATTTGGGAAAAGGGGTCTGAGTGAGAAAGCACGACTGAGTTACTCTAAATGTCTTACGTTAGTTTTATCGCCCTTTCCAAACGCGTTGGGCGCCATGTAGTGTAGCTCCTATTTTCCCAATAGGCTCTGCGCATTGGAATAGTACCTACAGCAGTAAAGGCCTAGGCCAGACGTTAACTAGGTCTACTACTGTCGATACTAGACTTAATTTTTGGGTTTGCCAGCTAAGCTCAGAGTTCGCTAGAAACTTTCTCGAATGTTCAAGGAAGGATTAACTCCCATGATTAGACAAGAAGGGATTTAGTTTCTGACAACCATAGAACATGACAACTTTGCTCTCCCCTAATCAAGAGTCAATCTCAAGAGTCGTGTGAGCACAAGGCAATTATTTTACTCAGTCAGTACGTGCATTCTTAGTCTCATCAGAGTGTAGAGAAAAGGAGGAGACGGGCGTGTTCAATAAAAAGGTGTTATTTATTGATCAGTCTCTTTTCTCGTACAAGAGAAATGGATCGATATTATTGCAATACTTATAGTTAAGTAAAGTGCATACATTAGAAGCAATAGTATAAAATAATACTGTAAGAACATTGATATGGTTTCTGAGCCATATGATGTTTTAAAATGATTAAAATATATTTACATACACATATACATTTGACTAAACGTACTCAACTGGTGTTTCTAAATATGCCTACCCCGTGTACCTGACCTAAGTCTAATGCGTGGGCGGGAATAGAAAGTTACAGTTTAAGTTAAGTTTGTTTTTGCCAAGTGAATAACTAAAGAATTCTCTCGGAGGGGTTATTCAGTTCTGTACCTGGAATTTAGGATGAATGAGGAATGGTATCTCTTTCTCTGCTCTCGATATTCCAGGCTGCCTGCGAGGGCTGCCCAGAAGCGCCGGTGCTGGGTCTCTCGGTTTGAGATAGCAGCGCGTCTCTCAGCGCGTCAGGAAGGCGGGGCTGCTGCCTGCGGGGTCTGCTTCTGCTCTCGGCTTCGGCAAGTATGGCTGCTCCGTCTTGTCACCACGCGTGTGTTTGCATAGGGCAAGGTCGGCAATATTTATACCTTAAAGGTGCCGGGATTGACGTAAGGATGGACATAGGTACGTCAATAAAGATGTCATACGACTTGCTCGTTAGCACATTCTTTACTAAAGTTCTCTGTGAAATCAAAACAATGGCCGCACGGATTATCCAGGTTGTCATAGGTTTGATTTGTTATGAGAACGTCGTATGCCTTATCAGGGGCTGTAGGAATGTCGCTTGTCTAATTAGATCTCAAGCGTTATGACCTAATCAGATAACACGTTCCTGTGCCGTAGTGTGACTGCGTCAGATAACGGTATCTGCATCATGGGGGATTTCTTGCCTCATGGGCTGACTGTTAGTTAACTAGCTAGGTAGGTTAACCAGAATATGGTCAGGAATAGGGGGATCGATTCAGAACCTATAGAAATACACGACACTAGAGTTAATGGGGACATACATCATTGAATCCGTAGGTGCAGTTTGAGGTAAATCAGCAGCAACCGCAGCAACAGCAGATAGCAAATCAGAAAAGTCAGTTGCCGCAACCGCCTCTGCCATACAGTGGGAATCAGCAGAGATACAGTGCAGAGACAGGATTCAGAGGAGGTGAGCAGGTAAAAAGACCGCAAAGAGTAAATGCGTGTCCTTAATATTGGTTGCAAGAAGAGAATGGCAGTGAGCCGGATGAAAGTTTCTGACGGTGCCTGAGGGAGGAAGAAGAGTGTGTGCTTGGAGCCACTCTTGAGGTAGATCAGTCAGGTCCATTTGTGAGCGGAAAGGTGAATGATGTGGAAATAACTTTCCTAGTGGACACTGGTGCTACCCGTTCTACTGTTAGATCAGTGGAAATTCAAAAGCTTCCTCTCTCGGGTGAGACAATCCAGGTTGTAGGTTTTGCTAACAGACAAATAAATACTCCTTTGAAAAAAACAGTTGAAATAGACATTGGGACATACAAAAATATGCATCGGTTTGTGGTGTGCGACAGCAGTCCTGTTAATTTGCTAGGCAGGGATATATTGTGTAAAATGAACTGAGCCATATACTGTTCACCAGATGGCATAGAATTGCAGACTCCAGACGAAGATAGTTTGTATAAATTGACAATGCTCATGATTGAGGCAGAACAAAACAAACTTTTTCCTGTTTTTGATAAAGAGAAAATTCCTGTTGAACTGAAAGAGGCAGTGAAAGAAAGCGTGTGGGATTTCACTGGAAAAGATATAGGTTTGATGAAAGGAGTTGATCCTGTGAAAGTGTCCATAAAAGAAGATGCAAGTTATCCGAATATACCACAGTATAAAATGACTGCCGAAGTAATTGAATGAATTACTCCAGTGATTGACAAAATGATTGAGCAGGGAATTCTAAGAGAAATCAAGAGTAGTCCTTGTAATTCACCAATTATGAGATTGAAAAAGCCAAATGGATAATTTAGAATTGTGCCGGACCTGAGAAAGGTTAATAAAATCGTAGTCCCATGTTGTCCAATTGTTCCGAATCCAGCAGTGATTTTGTACCAAATACCTCATGATGCAGAATGGTACACAGTGATTGATTTATGCAATGCGTTCTTTACTTTTCCATTGCATCCAGAAAGCCTACCAATTTTTGCGTTTCGTTTCCAAAATCGTATCCTAGCATGGTGTAGAATTCCACAAGGGTACACTGAGTGTCCATCGATTTTTAATCAGCTGCTAAAGAAATCATTAGAAAATGTGAGCATGCCTGGAGAATCTGTGTTAGTACAGTATATTGATGATCTTTTGGTTGCATCAAAAACAAAGGATGCTTGTATAATTGATACAGTAGCATTGTTGAATCATTTGGCTGAGGAGGGACATAAAGTGTCTCCATCAAAATTGCAGTTGTGCCAGAAAGAAGTACAGTAGCTAGGTCACAAGATTGCTAAAGGGATCAGACAGGTCACAATTGAGAGGATTAAAATTATACAAGGAATGCAGCCCCCTAAGACTCAAAGACAGGTAAGAATGTTCCTAGGAATGGTGGGTTATTGCAGACAGTGGATAAGTGGATTTTCATTGATTGCAAAACCATTGCAGAGACTGACAATGGCAGACATCAGAGACCCTATTGTTTTGACCAAAACAGAGATGGAAGCATTTGAACAGCTAAAAACTAAATTGTGTGAAGCATCAGCTTTGGGAATGCCTGATTACGAAAAGGAATTTGAGCTGTACTGCAGTGAGCGAGAAGGATGTGCTCTGTCAGTATTAATTCAGAGGCATGGAAGAATGAGAAAACCAATTGCGTATTTTCCAGCTGTTTTGGACCCTGTTGCAAAGGCTTTGCCAGGTTGTCTGAAAGCAGTAGCAGCAACCAGTGTAAGTTTGGAGCAAAGTGAAGGAATTGTGATGGGATTTCCTGTGAGAGTCTATGTACCTCATTCAGTGGAGATTCTCCTCACAAGAGCAAAGACTCATTACATGACTAACATCAGAATGACACGTTATGAGAAAATAATTTTGGGAGCTGAGAATGTGACAATTGAAAGATGTGTAAATGTCAACCCATCGACACTGTTACCTGATACAGTTGAAGCAGAAGTGAAAGGTGAGCTTGATCACAAGTGTTTGGATGTTCTGGAATATTGCACAAAGCCTTGTCCAGATATTAAAGGTGAACCTTTGCTCGAATCAGATTTTGTAATGTTTGTGGATGGATCATGCTTGAGAACAGAGAGTGGTGTTCTAATTGCTGCATATGCTGTTTGTACAGTGGCAGAAGTGTTGGAAGCATCTTGTCTGAAAGGAATTCATTCTGCTCAAATAGCGGAGTTGATTGCTTTGATACGAGCATGTGAGTTGGAAAAAGAGGTGAAAGTAACCATAGTGACTGATAGTCAATATGGTTATGGAGTTGTTCATGATTATGGACAGCTCTGGTCCCAAAGAGGGTATTTGACTTCTGCAGGAACACCCATTCGGAATGCAGAATTTGTGAAGACACTGATTGATGTGATACAGTTGCCTGAAAAATTGGCTGTGGTAAAATGTTCCGCTCACAAGAAAGGTGAAGATTATATCACAAGAGGAAACAGTTACGCTGATGCAATTGCAAAGCATTGCGCAAAGAATCAAATTTCAATCAATCGAGAAAAAAACCGAAGAACATGTTCCAAGTCCTTTAATGCTAACCACGGTAGTTGAGACTTGGCAGGAAGTGAAGCAGATGCAGGAAGAGGCAGGAACAGAGGAAAAGATATTTGGTCAAAATCAGGTTGCAGACAAAGGGAGGAAGATGAAATTTGGGTTTACAAAGATGTAAGACCAGTAATGCCCGATAGCATGATTTCAGATATGGCCCGAATGTACCATGGTCAAGCACACATTGGCAGAGACGCTATGATTCATCTCTTTAGACAGACTTGGTATAATCCTAAATTCAGAATGATTGCTGAAAGTTTGTGTCAAAGATGCTTAGTCTGTCAGCAATTAAATCTAAACAGAAAAACTGTTGTAAGTTTGGGAACCATAGGACGGGAGGGTGGCCCATTCACAAGAGTTCAGATGGATTTTGTTGAACAGACTCAGATATGTTGTTGTGATAATCTGTTTGTTCTCTCGATGGGTAGAAGCTTTCCCCACGAGAAGGAATGATGGATTAACTGTTGCTGTTCTTGCGTGGAATAATACCACATTTCGGGTTTCCGGTCACGATTGAATCGGACAGAGGCCCGCATTTCCAAAATGAGTTAATGCAGATGATTTGAGAAGCTCTGGACATTAGCCAGAAGCTACATTGTGCATATAGACCTGAGGCTTCAGGAGTAGTTGAACAGGTGAATGGAACAATTAAAACAGAATTGCAAAAATATGTTTGGCAACAGGAATGAAGTGGCCTGATGCTTTGCCACTTGTGTTAATGACATTAAGAAGCATACCTGACAGAAAAACTGGATTAAGTCCACACGAAATTTTGATGGGAATGGTGATGAGACAGGTCTATGTACCAGTTAATAAGTTGTTGACAATAAATGATGACATCATACTGGATTACTGCAAGAATCTATCTGATGTAGTAACTTCTGTGCTCCACCAGGTGGGAACTGAATCAAATTCCAAAGAGAAAATTCCAGCTCATGATATAGTCCCTGGGGACTGGGTACGAGTGAAAGTTCATCGCAGAAGGAATTGTTTGGTACCAAGGTGGCAAAGACCACGTCAAGTGATCTTGGTCAGTACTACTGTAGTTAAGTGTGCTGGACTGAAAAGGTGGGTTCATGCTAGTCACACCATCCGTGTGCCTGAACCTGAATACCCATACGACAGTGAAAGTACAACTGACTCTGATTCTGAAGGTGAACTAGAGAAGGATCCAGATATTGAAGATCAACATCTGGAAGTATCAGAAGCCAGTTCTGCGTCTGAAGGTGAAGGTGAAAGGAAGATTGTTGAAATATCAGATTCAGAAGATCAACTTGAAGGTTGAGAATCGGTAAAGACAAGCACCAGTAAAGACGCAAAAGAAAGTGAAGAAAAAGTTGTTGAAAGGGAGAAAACTGTAAAGCAAACTGAAGACTCTGAAAGCAGGAACGGAAATCCTGAAACTGGAGAAAAGGAAGTAACTCACGACAAGGATGAGATTCCAAGTACCAGTTATGAAGGTGTTCCTAACAGAGTAACAGTAGAGAGAACTGAAACTGATGAAGACAAAGACATTGTGATGATCATAATCAATGAAACAGTAGAAGACACTGAAAGTGAAACTGATGACAGTGCAGATGAAACTCCATTAAGAAAAGCACAAGAAAAAGAGCTTGGAGAGTGGAGCATAATACAATAGAGCCGAAGACTAAGAAAGTCTGCAAAGGAGACAATTGGCCTAAAGGAGCTGGAGGATTAAGATTCAAAATAGTGAACAAAACAAAAGAGCAAGAAGATCAAGTGAATGAGATTTCTAGCCAGAAAGAAACATTGGGAAAGAAAATAGAGACTATTTAAAGGCCTAAAAGAGTAAGACGTCCAAATCAGAGGTACACATCACCTGAGTGGACATATATTGTCCTGCCACCAATTGTTGAAGTTAATCGTAGTCAAGAAAACTTGTACAACCCAAAGCCAATTGGGAAAAGTGAGTAAAGAAGTCAACTAAGAAATGGAAAGTTAGGTGCTCAAAGTATATGATATTCAAATAAAAAGTCTGAAGTCCTGTGAGACAGATTTTGTAAATATAGAAGAGGTCGGAGTTGACATACGGTTGAAGAAAACTTGTTAGAAAAATCTAATTATAGAAAAATTTAGAATATTAATTGACACAAGGTCGAAGAAAACTTGTTAAAGTGCTGAGAGGTGTGAAATTTATAAGTGACATAAGGTTGAGGGAAACGGTGGTAGGGAAGATGACAATGAACAATCATAGAACGAAATGTTCTATTTTTAGAAAATGGTGTAGATGCTTTACAATATGTATGGGGTTGTTGATGATATTGTGGGTAATTTTAGCTATTTCTGATTCCTTTTCAAACTAATTTAACAAAATTAAACAGAATGTGAGTTCAAGTAAGCCAATTGAGAAGGAAAAAGTGCATGAGACTCATGTGTACAAGCCAGAGTTGCATCAAGATAGGTCTATTAGCGATTACACCAAGAATACTTTTTCAAAGTTATTGCTTGAGTACATTAAAACAATGAATGTTGATGACTGTTATGTTTGTGTAAAATTGCCAGCATCAGTGTCAGAAGGGGTGACCTATCACCACCTTCCTCTTACATATGGAGTAACTTGTAGTGTAATTGCAAGTTTGTTTTACAAGACTGGGAAACTGGAGTATCATTATTCTAATGTAGATGAGATATTTGCGAAATTAAAGATTGACAATACATTAAATAAAAGAAAATATGCAGAGGTAATGGGAGAATATTTTCTAGAAGTAGATGAGTTAACGCACGAGTATGCATTTGATAATAATTTGAAATGTAAAATGAGAGTTGAAGAAAAGGCATTCTTAAATATGGTTGAGGAAAGAAGAATTGCTTACAAACGAAATGAGAAAATGAAACATGCAAAGTCTAAATATTACACATTTGATGATGAGAACATTGAGGACAAGAATGTGAATGTAGCAATCAATATAGATGCACCAATGTTGGGAAAATTTTGTATTAGAAGAGACAACTCAATTTATGACAATTATTTTGTGTGTGCGAGTCAATGTGAAGATACCTATAAAATTATAGGGTGTTGGGGATTTAAAGGAGGAAATTATCCTGTTTTCCTGGAATTTATTTAATATGTGGGAATAGAGCTTATTATAGACTGCCAGACCACTGGTATGGGACATGTTATGTGGGTTTGGTTTTTCATAAAATTTTCCATGTAGATAGAGGTACTAATGGAAAGCATGAGATAGGTAAAGTTCTAAGTCGAAAAAGAAGAGAGAGTGCGTTAGAAATAATAGGTGATGTATTTGGAGCACTGATACCAGCAGTGGGAATTTCGTTTAATGCAAATAGAATCAGAAGATTGTCCATAATAGTTGATAAATTATCAACAGATACAGCAGGAGGATTCCTAATGGTAGATACTGAAATGGTTGCTATGAGAGCTATGGTTATGCAAAACAGACTTGCCCTTGATATAATTTTAGCAAAAGAGGGAGGAGTCTGTGGAATTTTGAAAGTTCAACATTGTTGTACTTACATTCTAGATAAAAGTCAGAATATTGAAAAGTATATCAGAAATATTACAGATTTGCATAAAGAAATTGAACCACTGGAGGTTGAAGGTGTCCTTGAAAGACTGGGTAAAAGTTTCTCAGCAATTAAGCATTGGTTTCAAGAAATAGGTAGTTCAATTATAGGTAAAATTCTAATACCGATTACAGTCTTAGTGATAGTAATCCTTATGATAAGGTTATGCTGTATATACAAAGGTAGAAGAGATTTCAGAAACTTGATAAAGAAAAGGAATAAAGAACGACTGGCAAGAATGAGAGAAAAGAATGAAATAGAAATGGAAGAAATAAAAGAAAAGTTTTTCAAAAATTTAAAAGAGAAGGAGACAAAAGTATAGATGACATTAACAAAAGGAAATTGAAACATGTTCTGCTAAATTTTCCCAAATGTTGAGGGTTATTTGGTGATAAAATCACCAGATGAGGGAATTGATGGGGCGAGGTGGCAAACACAAATTTTTGTGTACCCCTCTCGAAGTTAATGTCCCATAACGTTAATATTTACTGATTGCATGTTTTGTGAAAAATTAACCAATCATAGAGTAAGATGCACACATTATTTTTATTATTATACACGGGAAAACTAACTTTGCTTGCATGTTGCAATAAAACTAGCTAATATGTGTTGTTATTGTGTTGTGAATTAATGCACAGCTTAAATATAAACCAAAATGCAATTTAAATGTGCTTATTGTCTCTATTTATGTGGCGGAGAGGTCGAAAATGTAAGTATAAAATGCGTTTATGTGGATTATTTGCTAGGTAACAACTAATTGGGAAACATTAGTAAGGTGGGAGGTAAACAGAACGGGTTTAAATTCAATAATTAACATGAATCTGTGTTTGTTTCTACGATAGTTCCAAAGAGTGGCTTCTGAGGCCTAAAAATTAAATGGACGTTTGGCTAAACAGTGAGCAAGAGCTGAACAGCGCAGGCGCGCCAAAACATGCTAGTCAGAATGAACTGCCTGTGCTCGAGGAGGTTCAAGGCTGCCTTAGCCCGGAACCTAAGATGTTGGGATCATGGGAAAGGGTGTCGATGTATCTAATACAAGAAATAGTTACGCTATGGACTGTCCTAAAACAAAGACCCTTTATTTTTCTACTGAACCATCGAGAAAATGATGTTGTAATGGTGAGAAGATGTTCACCCACCCGAAATTGTCCAATGAAATTCTGAATAAGAGACAATAGCTAATTTTTAGATAGATTAAGTTAGAGAAATAGGGTATAAAAAACCCTTGATTTGACTAGAAGGGGTCGCTTTTCCGATTTCTACTGGAGATGCTGTCCGATTGCTGACCGATTCCTGGATGTAAGACTCTAACGACTTTTTACTTGTTTGCTTTGCAGGATTGAAGGATAAGATGAGGGTGTTAGTTAGGGATGTTAGGAGAGAATGAATTTGGAACTATCTGTTCTTTGCTAAACTTTAACTGTTTTCTAAAATAAAGCGAATTTCTTGAGCTCTAAATAAAATGATCATTTTGAAATAAAGTTTAAGATTTTACTGAATAAAGATTTACTAATGCATAAATGTCAGACATGATAAAGTTTTGCTTTTGAATAAAAATTAGATAAATGAAGAAGTAAAAGCTGGTCTTTGTTTCTTCCTACGCCTAATTTTTGTTCTAGCAGATCCATTGCCACAATGGTGGTGTGTCTGAATAATTAAATGTTTGAATAGAACCATGGTAAAGTGTAATAATCTGCAGGTGTAAATAATAATTAGTTAAATAGGTTTAGACGCTTCACCAAATGTTACAGCATTTCTCCATTGCAATTCACCAGAGCCTTGAAGCCAAGTGTAAGTGAACAGGGTAAATGCGCAGTGTTATGGGCCCCACTGATGCATGATTTGTGAGTTTCAAGGTTTCGGGAAAATGGTGAGTATTGATTAGAAATGATTTCTGGAGCCGCGCTTTAGCAAAGCCATTATCATTTACCCAATGCTATCCGTACCTTTTCGTACAGTCACTGTCATTCATTGAGATATGTGCGAGAATGTCGAGTTTTTTATGGAGTGTCTTCTATGCTAGGAAGAACCTGTAGAGTATGACATGATTAACCCCTGTGGCAATGATCAAATCTTCATATGAAACAAGTTTTTTTGTCAACCCGCTCTGGATAAGTATGGATTTTATTAACATTTGCATCAAGATGAATTAATGTAAGTGAATAGAATAGGAACGTGGGGGTGGACCCAGTTTTGAAGTTTTTGCACTCCAGTGCATTCACCGATTGCATGTTAAATATCCAGTGGGGGAGAGATAAATGTTGTACAGAAGATTATTAATGAAATTAAATGGGTGTTTTTATATTGTATGCATTTTTCTTGTCTGTGCTTTTATGATCTATTTATTGGATCAAATAGAGTTGGTAGATACTCTTGGCAAATAGTCAGTATTTTTGTTGCAACTTTATGAAAGCCTATATATGCATATGAATCCTTACTGCAAGACCAGAGAAAAAAGTTGAAATTCAATAATATATTTTCTTTACACAAAAGTCATCAAATAAATGCACATGGGCAATCATTAAATAGCACTGTGTCTTTAGAGAAGGCTAAGGCATCCAAAATGAGTGCACTTTCTAAATAAGGAAGCTATAAATCAGCAATGAATGAAAGGATTATGTGCCTACTAAGTAAATACATGAAATACACACTGGACCTCAAATACAAGGTATACATCTTGTTGCACCCACAGTCTAACAAAAATGCTACTTAATGAACCATCACCAAAACCTATTGCGAACACAAATGAGACAATGTAACCATCCATGAAATGCTATGGCCCCGATGGACAGCCAAGGCAAGCACTGGAAAAGCATGAAAAACACACAAAACAAAATAGCTGAAGGGGCTAAACACATAATACTGTACTTGTAAAACTGATGAAAAAAGCTGGTACTAGCCCGACCCAGGAAGACGAAAGATGAAAGAGAGCAAGCGGTTGAAAAAGAGAACAATTAAGGAGAAGAAGAAGAAAGGAATAAAAATAAAAAACACAAAAAAGAAAAACCTGAGGGCCGTACCCGAAAATCGTGATGGATCTTCTTGAATGGTACACATGTTCATCGCCTATTTGATGTAGCTGTGTAATAACAGGTAGAAGACAATTATGTTTGATGCCTTAATTGATTATTAATTACTTATTTTGGCTGTATTGGGTGTATGTATGTTCAGATGCATTCATCTGTAAACCATGCTGATAAGTATTAGTACACCAGTATGTTTAGGGATCAAGGTGGTGAATTTTGTACCACTTGTTGCCACCATTACACAAGCAAGTTATATAAAAAAAAAAAGCTCTAAAGAAAGTATGAAGTAACGAAAGGGGGTGAAAATGCATAGTAAAATGAAAGGTAAAGAAAAATCTGAAACTATAGAGAACAACTAAAGACATAAAAACAAGGGAGCAAAAAAACAATCAATGAGAAGAGATAATCAATCAAAAGAAAAGAAATTGAGAGGAAATGTAGAATATTTAGAAAGTAATTGGAAAAGGAGGAAGGACATAAAAAAGTGAGATGAGAAAAAAGGAAGAACAAAGTAAATATGAAAGGAACAACTGTTACAGAGAAATTTAAAAGGACACTAAGTAAACTTGATGAAAACAAACAAAACTAGATAAATACGGAAAAGTGAAGAAAGAGGAACAACAAAGAAAAGAAATAAAGAATGAAACAATGGGGCAAGTTTAAGGCAATAGATATAAGTGAGAGCAAAGAGAAAAGATGGAAATGAAGTCACACTATCTGAGCAGTAGAACTCTATGGAAAGAATCTGGCAATATAAATTTGAAGATTACCTCATGATTGGGCCAAATAAATAAAACTATGGTCCTTGGCTTGTGGTGCCAATATTTTTGCTTTTGGTTTTCCTACCAACCTCATAAAAGCTGAGAAGTCACAGACATCCCAAGTAATTTTTATTTTAACTCAAGAATCCATGACAATTTTCAAAAAATGTGTTGCATTTTTTAACATGCAGCATTTGCTACTGCTGCTACCTGTCTTCAGGTCTGGCTTCACAGTGCAGCGGATCTCCTGACCTATTGTCGCCCAGTCCTTACTCATCCACAGAGTGGAGTTTAGTTCCACCTACGTGCATGCTATTGGATTCTTGGTGTAACATTCCATCTCCTATTGAATGCTTGCATTGAAACCAAGGAAGTGTACATCTCAAAAGTACACCGAATCATTACATTGAATTATTAATTTTAATTAAATTATTTTCTTACAGAGATGCATTTTTGTACAGCAAGCAAGTGTTTTTTTCTGTTTTGTTTGTACATGTCAGCATTTTTTAAATCTTTTAGTCAGGGCTCAACAAGCAATCCAGACCGATTGGCCTTGCTAATGCTCATTTTAAAATATGCAGGTACTTTAAAGGCACGGGTGACTGATCATTTGATTTCACCCAATTGATACAGAAAATTTAGAAGCTCACCAGCTCTTGAGCACCTTCCCTGACGGATGTTGTAATCAACAGCAAATGGCCTGCTCTGCATGTTTGTCGTGGCGCTCATGAATTTTTTAAAAGGCAGGAGGCATTTAGAAGGAAAGAATGGGTATATCACTTGAAGGCAAGCGTCATCAGGTAGCCGACATTGCACTGAGCAGAGCATGAGGTTTTCTTCATATTAATAAAAGAAATCTAAAATCTCTGTTCTTGATCCTAAAAGAAGAAAATGAAACACCAACATTTACTTGATAAAGAAATAGAAAAACTGGAAGCCTATGCATTGCGATTCCTTGTATGTGTAAGTAAATCCAGAAAAAAACAGTAAATACCCGCACCTGCAGGGCCGGGTATTGGTTGTTACTAGCCAAAGGTGCAGGGAATAACTTAGTAATACAAAAATATGTAAATCGAGTTTGTGCCCATATACTAATGTACGAAACAGAAGATGAGACAAGGCAGGGAAAAAAACAGGAATGAGTAGACCAAGTAAAAAGTGCATATGTGATCTGAGTCACTGTCAAAGAGACGACGATTGATGTAGCTGCATTTCTGCATGAACTTTGAAAGCATGGTCACCGAAACTGATCTAAGAAATAAATTTAAAAAAACAATGGTAACACACCGAAAATCCCCCCAGCGAAAGTTACACAGCATAGACGCTTAGGGAGATGGAATGTAAGAGGCAAAACTGGTCATCAGATAAGATGGCGGAGAGCATGAATTGGCGCAGAAAGCTAGAGAGGGTAGAGTAGAAGAAGTGAGCATCGGGCTAGGAGATTGGTGCACGAAGAAGTAATTTAGTGTCAGAGAAACGCTCAGGCCCCCATTCTCCTTAGAGCAACACAAGCTCCTGGGTACATTTCTGCTGCACCCAAGCCAAATGTAACACCAAAGGGCAGAGGCTGTAACGCCCAAAACAAATCACCCGAATGCAAAACAGTCTATTATTTCAACCAGTAGGTCACTGCTTGTCGTATTGCACTACCGGCTACAGCGCGCCCATTATTTACTTGCTGCCTTCGCTGTCATACAAATCTTGTCCGGATTGCACTGTTTCCACTCTGTGCACTCTATCATTCATGGGTAACATTTATGAAACGGGAAGTGTTCGGGCAACACCAATGTCTATGCTGACATTTGTTTATTTAAAGTTTGATTCAGGCCTGGGCGGGGAACACAGGCATGGTTATCTGATACTTACCTATATTTATTGGCAACGTTTGTTTTCGTCCTACACAAAAGTCCACGACACGATGTGATCCAGAAAATCCCACGATGAGACTATCAGAGCCATTTGAGCTTTGGTGTCAGTATGAAGTGCATATACGTATTTACAAACATTCTATTTTATTGCAGTCTTGTAGCATGAGCCTCCGCTTTTTTTGTCCCAGGAAAATAAATATTTCCCGAGCAAATCCCGTCTTCAATTCCCTACAATGCCTACACTAACAGTGAACATGGCACGGGGGATTTTGCTACAATAGCGACACGTGTAGGTGTTGTGGCCACTGATCATTTTTATTTACCGTAATACACCGTATGGTACAACGTTTCACCGACACTCGAATATATGCAGCCATCACAGTTCACTAAGAACAGGGTTTGGCGACTCACAGTGCAGCACTCCTGAGAGGGGTGGCCTGACCGCCAGTGACAGAGTGCGGCTCAAACGTCTTCCTGTCAATTTAAAAGTAACAATGAGCTCGGCCATTGTTCGCTTTGGAGCGCTTATACTTTTTTGTCCAGCTTGTCAACCAAGAGTAATGCACGTTTCCTGTTTGCGAAAACTTTCAAACACAGTGGGAAGGCAGGCCGATACAGTTTTGCTTGGTGGTCGTCAACAACAGAGCTCAGGAAGGGGAAGTCAGATTGTTTTCAAGTCAGAAATAACTCTTTCCAAAATGTTTTTTCCTCCTTGTCGAGCTAGGGTAGAGAACAACGCCGCCCATGGAACCAGTGGCGGCTGTTGGGGCATTAAAGTGGCGGGCAGTGTGTGTTTGTGTGTGTGTGTGTGTGGGCGGGCAGAGCGGAGAAAAGAATAAAAAAAATACGTACCTGCCATCTTCAGCTTTGGTGAACTTCGGACCTCTGCTCCTCGATTCCTGGCATGCCGCAGGCTCTCCTATACCAATCCAGATGTTGGTCTCATGCTGGTATTACCCAGCATGACAGCAGCGCTGTGATTGGTGTGAGCGCCCTACTGAGGCGCTCACTAAGGGACTAGGACCCTGTGCTTGCTCTCTACCCGGCTGTACTGATCTCAGTGAGCATGGCAGTTTGGCTGGCCTCAGACAGTCATGCACACTTGAAGCAGTGCCACCACATCCTCCTTGCTGCACTGTGTCATGTCAGAATGGCCGTCCCTCCCCTCCCTCGGCATGGCTGCAGGAACTGAGTAAGGTAAAATAAAATGATAACAAACGTTGGTATTATCGTTTTTATTCATTTTTCACTGCTGAAAAGCCGTGTGGTGTGGAGGATCTGAGGCAGAGGTGCCGCTGCTGCACGGAACTGGGAATAGTGTTAGGCTCGAAAAGCTCATTCTCCTTATACACTTGTTAGATGCTATGTTAGGTTAGCAGTGTGCGGCTCAATTAGACACCATTCGTGCCCATGTTATGCAACCCACTATGTTATCCCTACAACGTGCTAACTTTAGTTAGCGACTGTGACTCCATTTTGTATTTCGTAATCCCCATTAGACTGTGTCTAAACTAGGCCTCATTATTCGTATTGCTTGCCTAAGCAGAACACTGTATTTAGTTATACTTTTCCTTTCTGTTCAAGGTTGCTTTCTTTTTTTTTTTTTTTTTTTTTTAAGGGATTCTTTTTTTTATTTCAATTTTTTTTTTATTGAGAGTAAATTTTCCATATACAGAAACAAAACAGTCGTCATACTTTGTACTGTTCTTACAATGTTGCGGCCTGGTGGGGGCCTAGAGAGAGAGAAGAAAAGAAGAGAGAAGGAAAAAGGAGGGGGGGGGGGTCACTGCTCCAGATAGGCGTCGAGAGCTTCCCACATGCGGTCTTTGGCAGTATGATTCGCCGTCGTTTGCTTGGCAGTGATGTTGTCTGCCCCCCGGAGGAAGGTTACCCAGTTGAACCAGCGTTTGAAGGTGGCTTTGCTGGTGTCCTTCCAGTTACCCAAGATTGTTTTCACCGCAGCCGTCAGGAGTACATCGACCAGGTCTCGTACTTCTTTGGACTGGAGTTCTGTTGCTAGGAAGGCAGTGGCTATCCCCGCTAGTCCTCTTTGTGTCTTGCTTCCCGTGACTGTGTCTATGACGTTATAGACCTTGTTCCAGAAGGTTTTGACTCTGGGGCATTCGTATATCATGTGGGATAGGTCTCCTGTTGCCTTCTGGCAATTCCAGCATGTGTTACTCTCGCTAGCTCTAACTTTCCCTAGTTTCGCTGGTGTCCAGTGTAGCCTGTGGAGTAACCAGTATTTGGTTTGTGCTAGTTGTGGCGTGATTTTGTTTTTGGACGCTGACGTCCATAGTTTGGCTCTTTCTTCCTCATTCAGCGGTCTTTGTATGGTCCCCTCCCAAAAGGCCAGTGTCTTATTGTTTAGAGTTGTGGTGCGTGGTATGATTAACTTGTAAATTTGCGCTGTTTGGTGGCCTGTCTTGTTTAAGTTTTGTGCGTACTGTATGATGGTGGGTTTAAGTTTCGAGAGGCTTGCTTTGGTGATTGCTGCTTTGATTTTTAGGAATTCGTAGAACTCCTTGTCTGGTAGGGAGGTTGTCTGCTGTAGTGCCTTGTAGGTGAGTGGGTTGTTCCTTGCTTCTAGTTGTGACGGCGTTGTGATGCCTCTGCTATACCATTCCTTGCTGTCTAGTGTTTTGCCCTTGTATGTGACTTTGGTATTGTGCCACAGTGACTCCCATTTGGTGCCTTTGATACTTACTGCCATTTCCTTGTCTACTCTCAGCAGCGCTGTCTTTGTGTTGCGGAGTAATTGCGTTTTTGGCCTCTGGGTGATTGTGCGCCGTGAGAGCCATAATTGGGTCTGCGCCTCCTAGAATACCCCTTTCCAGATCCAGCCATACCGGCATGTATTCTGGTGTGGGGGCTATCCAGTGTATTCCCTGTTTGGCAAGGCATGCCGTCTGGAAGGCCTTGTAGTTTGTGAGGTTCAGTCCGCCCTGTTCTTTTTTGAGTCTGAGTTTCGCTAAGCTGATTCTTGGTTTTTTACCTCCCCAGAGGAACATGTTGATGCTTTTGTCTATGTGTTTGTGGAAATCGGTTGTGAGTGTGAGAGGCAGCATGGAGAGCAGGTAGTTTAGCATGGGGGTGACCATCATCTTTATTGTCTCAATTCTTCCCCACCAGCTTATGAATTTGGGGCCCCACGTGTCTAGCTTGGACTTAATTTTCTTTAACATCGCCTCCTCATTGTGGTCTAGTGTTGATCTTAGGTCCCTTCCGAAGAGGAGGCCTAGGTATTTCAGGGGTTTCGTTTGCCATGCCAGGCCGGACGTGCCCAGGACAGCTTTGGTGGTGTGGCAGTTCATAGGTTTGCATTCGGATTTCTCCCTATTGAGTTTGTAGCCTGAGACATGTGCATACTCCTCTATTGTTTGCACGAGTGCCTCAATTGACTCTTGTGGGTTGTTTGTGGTGATCAGAATGTCATCCGCGTATGCAGCTAGCTTGAATGCTTGACCTTCTATCTGCACCCCGTGATCCGGGGGTTTGACCTATTCATGTGGAGGAGTGGTTCTAGGGCCAGCAGGAATAACCCCGGTGAGAGGGGGCAGCCCTGCCTTGTCCCTCTGCCTAGTGTGAGTGTATCCGATGTAGCTGCGTTTACCACCACTCGAGCCCGGGGATTTTTGTACAGGGACATGACCATGCCCCTGTACTTCTCGCCAAGTCCAAACTTGAGCATGCATTGGTTAAGGAAGGGCCATGAGACTCTATCGAAGGCTTTTTCTGCATCCAATGCGATCATGACAGCCTTTTCCGCGCTGTTGGCCGTGCGATTAATTAAATGGCATAGCAGTCTGGTGTTATCTTGCGAGAGTCTATTTTCCAGGTAGCCCACCTGAGATTTGTGTATGAGAGAAGGGAGATGTGCATTTAGTCTCGCTGCCATGATTTTAGCGTAGATTTTGCAGTCCACGTTAATTAAGGAAATTGGCCTGTAGTTGTGTGGGAACTGGGGGTCTTTCCCTTCTTTGGGGATAACAATAATGTTTGCCTCTGCCATTGAGTCTGTCATATTGCCTTTTACCGCACACGCTTGGAATACTCTGACAAGCGTGTAACGGTTGGAATTGTTTATAGAAGGTGGCTGTGAAGCCGTCCGGTCCTGGGGCCTTGTTTGGTTTTAGTGAGTTTATGGCCATCCCTACTTCCGCTTTGGTTATGTTTTGATCTAGGGCCTCTCTTTGTTCGTCGCTTATTCTGGGTAAATCGAGCTTCTCTAGCAGGCTTGCCCCGCCGTCTGCCTCTAGCGATGTGTCCGCGGTGTATAGGTCTTTGTAGAACTCCCTGAATGTTTCGAGGATATGTTTATTCGCTGTGTGTGTCTTGTTATCTGCGTCTGTGATTGCTGCGACTGAGTGCTGCCTTTGCTTGGCTTTCAGGTACCCTGCCAAGGCTTTCCCTGCTTTATTGGCCGAGCATAAGTTTATGGATTTATATTTGTTGATCCATGTGGAGGCTCTCTCACTTAGGATTCTGTTTAGCTCGTATTTTTTCTTTGTTAGTGTTGTGAGTGTATTCCTGTCCATTAAGTTAGCCGTGTGATTCCTTTCTAACTCCTTAATCTGCTCCTCCAGCTCTTTAATTTTTTTGTTCCTGCCCCTGTTCATGCGTGCTTTAATACTCAGGAGTTTCCCTCTTATTGTTGCTTTAAGCGCGTCCCATAGTGTTGCTGCCTCTGTGTCTACTGTGTCGTTATACTGGAGATATTCTTTGATCGCTACCTCTATTTCGGTAATGTTGGCGGGGTTCTCAAGTATGTCACTGTTGAGGCGCCACCTTCTGCTTGGTGTTTCGTTGTGTTTGCCACTTAGGGAGAGGGATATGTGTGCATGGTCCGAGACTGTTATGGGTCCTATTTCAGTTGTGTCTGTCAGGTGTGTGTGTGTGTCGGACATGAGTATGTAGTCTATCCTGCTGTATGAGTTGTGGGGGTTCGAGTAGAAGGTGTATTCTCTGGCGCTAGGGTTTTGTAGCCTCCACGGGTCCGCTAGTGCGAGTTTGGTGCATAGGTTTTTGAGTGTGTTCTGTTCTTGTGAGGTGTGGCTGGGTCTGTGTGGATGTCTGTCTATGGCATTATCCATCGCCTGGTTCATGTCTCCTGCCGTGATTAGTAGTTCGCCCAGTGGGATCCTGCTTAGTTCGCTCTCTATGTCCTCCCAGAATTTTTTGTCCACCGCGTTTGGCCCGTAGATGTTTGCTATGTGTATTGTTTCGTCACCTCTTTTGATGGATGTAAGCAGCCTTCTCCCTTTAGTGTCTGCGACATTGTTGTGAACCTGGAACTTCCCTTTCTTACTGATTATGGTGATGACTCCTCCCTTTTTGTTGACTGCAGGTGAGCATAACACCTCGCTTATCCAGTTGGCTTTAAGCCTGTTAGCGTCTTCTAAGGACACTCTAGTTTCTTGGAGGACGTATACATCAGCCTTCAGTCTGTTTAGGTAGTCTAGTGTTTTCCGTCGCTTGACGGGGTGGTTGAGGCCCTTGACGTTAAGTGACACTATTTTTAAATCCGAGGCTATCTGTGCTTGGCCCTTAGTGTCAAGTGTAGTCATGGTGTGATAGTTCTATCGCTGTACCTTAGAGAGGGATCTGTGTTGCTTCTCTTTGTTCTTTGCTTGTTTGCTAACCGCCACCAGTCATTGGTGCCCCCCTGGGATGTGGGATGGGATGAGGGGGTATGTGTGGATATAGGAAAGAAGAGAAAAGAAAATGAGTGGTTCCACCAGGCTAAGATTGTCCGTGCTACATGGCCTCCCCCCCGGCCCTCTCCCCCCCTCCGCCCCCCCGCCCCCCTCCCCCTGTCAACGTACTGTAAACGTGCGACAGCAACGGTTCCCGCCCTCCACCCCCCGGGTGTATTAAAGCAAAGAAAAGACCATCTCTGCCTCCCTCCCGTGCTGCGCATTTTAGACAAAGGATATTGGTCTTCGAGTGTCCTTCTTCCGATGAGATCGGTGTTGTCATGCAAGGTAGGAAAGTTCTGTGATCTTGAAGTGTCCAAGGTTCCTATGCTCCCATTGTTGAGGTAGTTCCTTCTTCCGATGAGGTAGGTGTTGTCTTGCGAGGTAGGAAAGATCCTTTGTGATCTGCTGATCGGGTCGTTCTATCTTCGGCCTGCTGCAGCGTTTTCTCCTGTGTCCGAGCCGTCTGATGACGCCCTTCTCTTTGCTGTGCCTGGGCAGTTGTGCTCCATCTCTTCCTGGGCCGGCCCTCGAACAGGCGTGTTCCTCTCTTGTCTGTTATTCTGATCTTGGCCGGTCCCGCAAAGGTGCCTGTTATCCCGGCTTTCTTCAGGTTGTCTTTCAGTGCCAGGAAGCCTTTCCTTGCTTCCACTGTGCCTTTAGAGAGGTCTTGGGTTATGATTATTTTCTTGCCTTTCCAGCTGAGTGTTTGGCCCTTTCGCGCGAAGGCAAAAATCGCATCTGTGTGGTTTGCTCTCAGGGGTTTGCATATGATTGTTCTAGGCCCCTTCATGTACTGTTGTCTTATGGCCGGCACTCTGTAGGCCTTGTCGATCTCGAAGGTTCTTTCAAAGTTTAGGCCAGTTATTTTAGGTATCAGTGCCTCAAGCAGTGCTGCGCAGGAGCCTGCCTCCTCTTCCTCCTCCTCCGGTACTCCCAGGATCCTGATGTTGCCTTTGCGGTTCTTGTCTTCCTGTTCCGCAAGCAGCCTTTGCATATTACTGGAGATTTTTTAGATATATCGTACATCCTTGTCCATGATGTTAGATTTGTCTTCTATGTCGCTGATTCTTCTTTCAGCTTCCCCATCTCTGCTTGTTATCTTGTTCTGATCCGCCCGTATGGCTGTCAGCTCTAGCTGCACATTGTCCATGGATTTCCTGGTCGCTTTGGCGAGGTCGTTGGATTCGGTTATTTTTTTTAAGAGCAGGTCCATTGCTGTCTCCGTGTTTTGCAAGCCTTTCAGTTTCACAGGTGAGTCCAGATCTTTCCTGATTTTTTTTATGTCGCTGTTTGACATTCTGTCGAAACCTCTTCTTCCTTGGTATATTGACCTGCTGTCTTTCTTTTGCTGGTCTGCCTGTTGTGTCTCTTGTGATAGGCTGTTTCTTGTGTCGATCGAGTCTTTGTCTGCCTTAGTGGCTCCGAAGGTAAACCTGCTTGGCCACCTTATGGTCCTTGTCCTGGTTTTCCCGGACGCCAGGGCTCTGTGCTTGGACGTCTAGTATCCCCTTTGTGTGACGCTGCTGGCAGTTGCTCTTGTGTATTGGTGCAGGTCAGGGTACGTGTCCTACGCAGGACTGACTGTTTGCCTGCCTGCGGGTTTACCGTTGGGTTTGCTCGCACTTGACTGTGCCTTGCCTTCTCTCTGTGCAGCCCTGCAGACCTGAGTGGCCTGTGCCGCTACTTTGTTTACTGGCGGTGTTGTGCTCTTGCTTCCCGCTCTTCTGCCGCTCTGCTTCCGCTGTTCGTGGGGTGGGGTATTTGTTCTCCCCTTTAAGATGGCCGCCCCAGCTGTCTGCTCCTCCCCAGCAGGTCTGCGCTTCCTCTTTGTTCGGTTAGGGGTAATGCTGCCAGCTGGCTGCTTCTTACTTCCGTCTGCCCCTCTCTACGTCGCTATGTATTGCCTGTTTGGTATATGTCGCCGGGTATGGTGGGGTCCCCTTCTGAGATGGCTGCCCTGTTTGCCTGCTCTGTTGTTGGGCGGTCGTTCCTCCCCTCTAAAATGGCCGCCACCGATATCCCCCTTACTAGGCAGGACGGTGCTTGCTCTTTGGGCCCCCAGTTCCTTGTTTCTTCACGGCTTCTACTTATGCCCTTTGTCTTCTATGCACCGGAGTTGTTGGGGCCGGGCAAGGGCGACGTGTTGTGGTCGATTGGCTTGGCGGAATGCTGGCTGTTATTGTGCCCCCACTAAGATGGCCGCCGTATATTCTGCCCTGCTCCGGATAATCCCCTTTCACCTCCTGCCTCAGCTGCGCTTTTCTGTTTTTTTTTTTTGTCTGTGGGGGTGAAGCGGACTTACTTCTGTTCGCCGCCGTGTTCGCAGTCGGCTGCTGTGGGGCTCACCGCACACGCTTCTCCCTGCTGCCCAGCGGTGGAGTGCGCAAGATGGCCGCTGCGGGGTCAGCTTTCAGTTCCGTTTCTTCTCCGTTGTGCTCCGGCTCCTTACTTGCACTTGGCTTGCCTTCCGTATAGCCCTGCTTGTCTTCGCATCGCTGTTGCTCGGCGTTCCTCCTTGTGCCGGGCTCGATCAGTGACAGCTGCGTCCTTCTTACTGCTCCGCCCCCCTTCTGCTCGCTGCCCTGAGGGGATCGGCTTGTTTTCTGTCTCCTACAAGTGTTCCGCTCCTCCGCGCCTCCTCTCCGGCTGCTCCTTATGCTCCTACACCTCTTACATCCACAAAGTGGTAGTTGTAGATCTTTTCGCCGTTCCTTATCGCAGTTCTTTCCCCGGGGTTACGGAGCTCTCGAACTTAGGCAACCGCCTTCGTTGCCATCCAAGCCACGCCCCCCCGTTCAAGGTTGCTTTCTGACTTACTAATGAATAAACCAATCTGCCTTCACATACCAATCTATGTGTGTAGCTCTGCTCCCACGTTAGGAAACGCTGAGACCCAGCACAGTAACCTTGAGACTGTGATAGTGTGTTCCCATCTGACAGGTGGTAGCCCGTCCTTCTGTGCCTCCATTGTTCATGTTCAACCTAAGCTGGTAACTTTCCACTGTAGGCGTGGTTGGAGGTTCTTGGTAGGAATGGTTATGCGCTGGAGACTGTTGGGGGGCCAGTCCCTCTGCAGACAGATTGGTGTCCTCTGCAGAGTATTACTAATAAATAACTGTTTGTATTCTCTACTGTCTGCCATACTCTTCATTTGTTTGGAAGATGATTAGGTGGTTGTAGATAACCCTGGTGGCCCTTATCGGGCCACTGCCTTCTCAGTTGGCGCCCGAACAGGTACCCTGCAAGGTAACCTGCCCCACCCGTAATCGGATTGTGGGGTAGGGGTTGCGTTGGGTCGGGCAGGCGGATCGGGGATCCCCACACGATAAGAGGCCGGTTCTCTTGGCTGCCCCGCCTGGTTGATCAGACATCTCCTCATCTAGTGGTCACCGGCTGGGGTCCTGAGAAGGCAAACCCTGGATTTGACCGTTTGGTCTGAAGAGTCAGCAGTAGAGAATAGCTTTCCTCGACCTGAGTGCACCAGGTGAGTGATTTGATTCTTGGAAAAATGTGGCGCCATGGTTGAACGGCACAATCCTACGGGCTGTGTCTTGGTATAGTCTCCAGACTGTCTTGTCTTGGTTTGAACTTGGTGGGTTGGCAGACCCTTAAAAAGGCAGAGTGTTTGCGAACAATCTGCCAGGCCAACTGGAAATTTGGTTTACTTTTGAAAAGGTCTGGGGCTGGAGCCTGTCGTCTTGTCTTGGTACGGTTTTTGGATTGTCTTGTCTCGGTGCAGTCGGCGGACTGGAGGGTGCGGTTCTCGGACTGTTTTGATTTGGCTTTGGCGGGTTGGCATTATAGTTGTCCATTGGGGACGGTGCATGTGTCTGATATTAAGATGCCTTGTCTAAGTAAGTTAGGGTGCTTTGGATGTCGGTATTGTTCTACTGAGACTCGATTAGAAGAGAGGCAGCCTGCGCCTCCAGAGGGTACCCCAAATTTTGATGTACATATCAAGCATGGCATTGGGCCTATAATTATTAGCACGTTATGAAATAAATATATGAGGGACAATGCTGATTTACAGTGGCCGCTTATTGGCACATTTGATGAACAATAGGTGAATTACTTGCAGGACAAATTGTTTGCGAAGAGGAGCAGGTAGTCGATGTTCGATTCTCTGAAGGTATGGCAGAAGGAAGCCAAGCAGCGATAAATGAGGGCAGAGAAGCAAGCTAGGAGGGGACAGACACAAACAATAATGCAGAATGCAATGGCTTATGATAGAGTACAGATCGAAAAAGGCATAGAGTGTGCAGATAGGATGTTTCGACAACAAACTAATAAGTGTTATGTTGTTAGAGATGAAGGTGACGATCTCATTGAGGAGTTATTATACTCTCGACCTCCACCTCCTTATGCCCCGGAACGGATATATCCTACAGTTCCAACATCTCAGTCATCTCCGTCTCTGGCCTCTGGTTCCGCCATTCCTAGTAAAAAAATTTCTAGCCCTGTTGCTTCGGGCGGACCCTGCCTGCTTCTTCTACACTTTCATCAGGCACAGAGGCGGGAGCCGTTAGTTCTCCTTTTTTGCCTCCCGGCTCTGTATCTGCACCTTCTCTTACTCCTGCAACACAGTCTTCATTTGCGATGGTACCTGTTTCTTCATCTGCTCTTTCCCCTTTAAGTGTGTTACCTCAGACTTTGCAGAATGCTGGGATGCCTGTGCATGGAGTGCATGAAGTGAATTGGGCAGCAGCACGTGAGCGCATGGAGAAAGTGTTGGTGCGGTCTGCTGTGGGTGATGAGGAAAATAAAATGATGGCTGATCAGGCTGCACAGTGGGCTCGGAATCTGATCTATAGCGTGGAAGATGTGTGGAGAGTGATGAAAGATTATGAGCCATTAATACAGCAATATGCTCTTAGGCACATGTCGGCTACACTGATAGGAGTGTGGGAACAGTGTGTCAGGGGTATTGCACCGCAGATTATCTATGACATTCGGCTCAGGGTATATACAACAGATATGGCCCCTAATGAGGTTTTCAGTAATGTGACGACATTAGTGGGTTATCGGGGTAGATTGCTTCAGAAGGTCCAAATGCCAGTGACGCAGTTTCCCATGAGGGAAGTTCATCCCATTTACCACCCGAGATACCAGAGTTGCACGATGACCATGATATTGTTACCCGTCCATGTGTGGCAGCCCGTTTCTAGGAACAGTGGATCTACACTCCATGGAAGAGGAATGAGGTATTATCCCTAAAGGGTCAGTTGCCGGACCCTCGTAAAAATCCAACTGCATACTATAAATAGTTGACAGAGACCTCCCTTCTCTGACGCTCGGTTGAGGTGGGCGCAGACGGACGAGGCGAGTGATGCTGCCCTGCTTGTGGCGGTCACCCGCAGATAAGGGCCATCCCAGATTCCCCCACTTCTGATCCACAAGAGTCTGAGCCTCAGTGCCCATCTGATCCCGAGTTTCATCCCCTTTTTGTTGACGAAACAGTGCCTGGAGTTACCAGGTAAAATTTACACCCCCGGAACGAGGACAGTGCACCCGAGGGACAGTCTAGCAGTTAGGGAAGGACTTAAGACCAGTTTGTGGGTAGTATGTCTCAGGTGCCCTTGATAAAGCAGGGTGTGCTGAGCAGGTGCACTGCACTGCGCGGGATCGTTGCGGGTACTTGCCCTGGAGGGAGGGTGCCCTATCCTGAAAGAAGAAGGATTAATTTCCAGCAAGGGTTGCGATCGCGCAGCCCCCTTGTGGGAGTGCCACATAGCACAGTCATTGATGAATAATAGGAGCCTACCAGTGAGGTTCTAGACGGACGCTGGGTGACTTGTCCCCCTCTAGTTGGTTTTATTATTTTTTTTGCCCTGCTTATCGAAAAACGAGGAGGCACTGGCTCGTGCCCTTATGCAAAAACATGCGAATTACACACTGCATGCAAGCCTTTCGCATTCTTAAAACTGATTTGTCACCTATAGTTGGTTTTGCTGTTGCAAAATTTCTTGCGGCGATATAGCTCAAACATAGGGGTGCACTGAACACTGTATAATCTTGTTAATGCACATGCACTTTACAAAGAAAACTCTCCAGCTGTTGATGTAGAGACCACTGACTGATTTGAATTAGTTACCACACAGATCTTGTACTAGTATGAATTTGTTTTTTTTCATCCAATGCTTTTAAAATGAGAAATGTTGTTTTTATCACTGTACGTATGTCTTTTAAGGCATATATTGCCGAAATAAAGATTAAGAAATGGAATGGTTGTTTTTTTGTGGCTCCAATTCCTCAGGCTTTTCTATGTACCCATTTGGCCATGCAGTCATGAGGGAAGAACAGCCCCTAGTGGCCCCACCACTAGAGCAGAATGGTCCTGGTTGGTCTAGTTGGTCTACTAGGAGTAAAATAGTAGTGGTGATTTTCCTTCTCATTGTAATGTTCATACTGTTTGGGGTGGTGTGGTATTTAGAAAAACAACCTCCAGTTCACACGTTGATAGGGACTACCCTGGTTTCACCCGAACATCTGTTTGTTACATTAACCCTGCATAAGGAAAGACATAGACAGACATATGTCAAAAATGCCTTTTTGAAGATGCTCAATCAGGTTCACAATAAGACTAATACAACTAATTGTTGGGTGTGTGGGTTACTCCCCTCTGTCATGCACAAGAATGATCTAATACAGTCCTTACCCCTGTCGTTCTTAAGTAGCTGTGAGGCGTGGTTCCACTTGCTTTCCATGATGTATATTCATTATCATGCTGACGCTTTGAGCATAACAGAATCTGATTATGAGACAGTTCTGGAATATATAGTGGTACACCAGGGTACACTCTAGAGCATTGAACCATGGCACAGATATATTTTTTCATTGGATCAGGTAACAGATCCATATTTACATTGGTTTTTGTATTGTATAGAAGGCCATTTTTCATACATATGGGCCTAGTGACTGTTAGCGCTGCCAATGTGCAGGATGATATAGGATTGTGCGAAATCAAGAGAGAGAGGTAGGACCAGAAAGCTAGTCCATGTCCCCGGTTAATATATGATTAAATCAAAAAGAGACTAGCTCAAATTACTTTAGGGGAGGGGGAAGACTCTGGTATGTTTTGTCACGGAGTGTGAACACCCAGCAGGTGTGTTCAAAAAGCCCTCACCCACCAACCTAGTTGGTGGCATGCTTCATCATCGGGCCCACCCAGTGGCACCTAGCGTGCCCCGGGTGTGCTTCAACGCCTGACTACAGCGGAGCTGGTATTTTACTGAGTGTGCGGTGAAGATAGTTAAGGAAGTGATGTTAAAACGGCTGAACGGTGGTCCCAGTACCCGTAGGTAAAATTAGACTTTAATACCTGGGCCACCGTCAGCGGTTAAAAATAAGGCAAGGGGATGTAAGGGGCGAGTTACGACCTCTCACATCCAATGGGTCAACATGTTTCAGCCAGTGCCTTATGACTAGACTGGCTTTCTTCAGGACCTAAAATAAGTGAGTGCAAATTACCTAGTGGGGGTGTAGGGGAGACTATGTGTCTACACGCCCTAAAGTGTATCTACGTGTGAGAGGGGGATTCCCTTCTCAAGACCACCTGTACACATAACATGGAAGGACAAAACAAAAACACACAGGGAGAAGGTAGAGTCATTAGGATGTACAGTTTTACGCACATCTGATGCCGTCACTATAGCGAGTGCTGGTGGGCTATAGGCGGCTATGGTGTGATGGTATTGGTGGTACCATCACAGTGGGAATCGCACTGATAACTCGAGAGTGAGGTGATTTAAGAGACGGAGTAAAACAGGGTGCATTAGTGAAATGCGGCGCAAGGAGGGATTCTTACGCAAGTGATTTGCTCAGTCTGACCTCAAGGTTGGGAGGTGGCAAAGGCTTGACCCTGGGGGGACAAACATTTTACCAAGCTGATTAGGGAGACCTGTTAGGAAAGAAAATAGCGCTTACCAGGAGTCGTGGTGGTGGTTTCTCATACTCACAGTACTTCTGGGTTGAGCCTGCTCTGGACCTGTAGTGCCTCCTTCGCATACCGGTGGGGAATGAGTGTTTTCCCAGGTCTTAAGTAGTCTTGTTAATTGGTCTAATTAAGTGCACCTGTGATGTGGAGGGCAATGGTGAAAAGACTCACAAGCCTGAGTCATGCTGCCTGGAGTAAGTATGAGCGCCTTAGGTGCGCGCGCGCTCTGGCGCCCTGTCGCGCTGGGAGGCATCGTTATGGGCCACTGGGGAGCCACCCAGGCGCTCGCGTCTATGATTAGCGCATGCGCAGTAGGTCCAAGTGCATGTTCCTCCGGGGAACAGCCTGGAGGGTAGTGTGAGTAGTTCGCGCATGCGCATTGTGACCGGGCTGGTCTGCGCATGTGCGGCGTATGACGGGTGATCGCCCGCGCATGCGCGGTGTGTAGTTCACCGGGCACACTTGATTTCGTCCATTGAGTGGACCTGAGGCATGCAAATTGTTTCGTTTCGTCCATTGAGTGGACGTGGAGCATGTAAAAAACATTTAGACAAATGCTTTATGAATAAATGGGGGACAATCTTTGGCAATTTCAAGAAATAGACTGCTTAGAGGACGTAGTCGTTCCAGTGATACTACACCCAAACATATGTAGTTTGATGGTGGGGGTAGGGTGATCACTGGCGGGTCAGGGAATTCCACGGGATGGCATCATTCAATCCCTGGGTGGATGTGGAAAGGCGGTAGATCCACCTTTGTTCTGCCTGCAGTAGTTTTTGGTCATTGTCCACAGTGCCTGAGGTGATCTGCTCTATCACCGTCCATGATAGGTCATTGGGTGTGTGGCCTTCGGTGATGAAATGGTTGGTCATCTTGCTTATGTTCTTTTTGCATCTGATGGTACTGCGGTACCACTCAATGGACGAAATCAAGTGTGCCCGGTGAACTACACACCGCGCATGCGCGGGCGATCACCCGTCATACGCCGCACATGCGCAGACCAGCCCGGTCACAATGCGCATGCGCGAACTACTCACACTACCCTCCAGGCTGTTCCCCGGAGGAACATGCAGTTGGACCTACTGCGCATGCGCTAATCATAGACGCGAGCGCCTGGGTGGCTCCCCAGTGGCCCATAACGATGCCTCCCAGCGCGACAGGGCGCCAGAGCGCGCGCGCACCTAAGGCGCTCATACTTACTCCAGGCAGCATGACTCAGGCTTGTGAGTCTTTTCACCATTGCCCTCCACATCACAGGTGCACTTAATTAGACCAATTAACAAGACTACTTAAGACCTGGGAAAACACTCATTCCCCACCGGTATGCGAAGGAGGCACTACAGGTCCAGAGCAGGCTCAACCCAGAAGTACTGTGAGTATGAGAAACCACCACCACGACTCCTGGTAAGCGCTATTTTCTTTCCTAACAGGTCTCCCTAATCAGCTTGGTAAAATGTTTGTCCCCCCAGGGTCAAGCCTTTGCCTTCTCCCAACCTTGAGGTCAGACTGAGCAAATCACTTGCGTAAGAATCCCTCCTTGCGCCGCATTTCACTAATGCACCCTGTTTTACTCCGTCTCTTAAATCACCTCACTCTCGAGTTATCAGTGCGATTCCCACTGTGATGGTACCACCAATACCATCACACCATAGCCGCCTATAGCCCACCAGCACTCGCTATAGTGACGGCATCAGATGTGCGTAAAACTGTACATCCTAATGACTCTACCTTCTCCCTGTGTGTTTTTGTTTTGTCCTTCCATGTTATGTGTACAGGTGGTCTTGAGAAGGGAATCCCCCTCTCACACGTAGATACACTTTAGGGCGTGTAGACACATAGTCTCCCCTACACCCCCACTAGGTAATTTGCACTCACTTATTTTAGGTCCTGAAGAAAGCCAGTCTAGTCATAAGGCACTGGCTGAAACATGTTGACCCATTGGATGTGAGAGGTCGTAACTCGCCCCTTACATCCCCTTGCCTTATTTTTAACCGCTGACGGTGGCCCAGGTATTAAAGTCTAATTTTACCTACGGGTACTGGGACCACCGTTCAGCCGTTTTAACATCACTTCCTTAACTATCTTCACCGCACACTCAGTAAAATACCAGCTCCGCTGTAGTCAGGCGTTGAAGCACACCCGGGGCATGCTAGGTGCCACTGGGTGGGCCCGATGATGAAGCATGCCACCAACTAGGTTGGTGGGTGAGGGCTTTTTGAACACACCTGCTGGGTGTTCACACTCCGTGACAAAACATACCAGAGTCTTCCCCCTCCCCTAAAGTAATTTGAGCTAGTCTCTTTTTGATTTAATGATATAGGATTGTTGCATCAAATTGATCAACTGCAACGCATCTAGCAATATTGTTATTTTAACATGTTACCTGATATTGCTATATGATACCCTTAGTCCTTAACACTATAATGTCCTTCCTAGCAAGAACCTGTGCTTCTAACCAATTAAATCTACCCCTCCCTTGCCTTCCCCTCCTTTTACCCTTCCCTTTGACAGGACAACCCATATGTATATATATTATTGAAATTCTTTATACAGACTAAATTGAGTCAATGTATCCATATGCTGTATATATACCTTCCCTTTCATCACCCCTCCCTTCCCTTTTTCCTTTTCTCCCAGTCCAAGGCCCCACCAAACCCCTTTTTTTTATTATTGGGATATCCATATGTATATATATAATTGATAACTCCGATGCGTGCCAAGCTGTATTATTGAAGCCTTTCTCTGTATATAGATATATATTTATATTTTTATTTCTTATCCTAATGTTGTACTGTACATATATACACATAGGTGTAGTACTGGAGTCACTAAAATGTATTATACACAATTATGTTCTCTTTATGTGGTCTTTTAGTAAACTGGTCCAGGTCGGCAAACACTTATGATTATATGTTTCCCATGATGATTATTGTCCTGTATTTATAAGTTCTATCCTGTCTTGATTTTCCTTTCAGTGCAGTATGACCGTGACCCGATGAAGGTGATAACGCCGAAACGCGCGTAGTCTTTTCTACCGCCTTGCCTCCATCAATCTGTCTAAGCTTTTGTTGTACTGCTCTTCATGAATTGTTGCTTAATGTCTATATTATTGAATATCTGAATGGTATAATTAAAAGAAAATAGTGAAAATAAGTATAATTAATAAATAAAAGAATTTAATCTTTTTTGAATACTAAGCTTTGTTGAATATTTGGTCATCTAACTTCAGTCAATTTGTGCTCCTTATGGGATGACATATTCATTTTGACCTTGACCTGTTACTGTTTTTTGTCAATTATGTGACTGACTGAGCTATACCTTTTTCCTTCCTGTTTTCGCTCCCAATGTATAGGAAGTCTATTTATAAATCTAGGGGTCTCCTTCTAAATCAAGGAAAGGAGGGTACGTTACATACCAATGCTTGCATGAATTTATACAACGATAACAAAAATGTCACCAGGTTGAAAGATGAAATGTTGGATTTTCATGGATTCAATGTCTCTGTATACTTTACCTGTTTCCTTGCACAAAATATCACTAGAGACACAGTCATGCCTGTACCTGTGATTGATACTGCAGCTAGTTTCTGTGTGAAGGTTTTGGGAATATTCTAGTAGGACAGAGCCGTTGTAATTATACATATCGATTAAACCCGCCTTTACTCAAACCTTATAATGTATACTTTGTCTGTGGAGCGCATGCTTATACATGGCTCCCTAGGGGATGGTCTGGCTGGTGTTATGTCTCTTTTCTTTTACCTACCCATTTATATTGCCCCATGTAACTATCACAAGGACCACAGACTACAGCAGAGAAGTGTATACTTGTCCAGGGTGAGGAGAGGTATTGACGCAGCAGATACTGATCAGACGGATACCACTTTACAGCAATTCACGGATGCCTTGAAGGGTATAGTGCCCTTTTGGGGCTCTATGAAGAACAGTCTTAGCATTCGCCCCCTTACCAGGGTTGTAGAAGGGGTCAATAATATTACAGTAGGTATGCTCATTAACCTTACAGCTGAGCTCCAGGCTACCAGGCTTGTTGCTCTTAAAAATTGGATGGTTTTAGATGTCATTCTTACAGACAGGGGAGGAGCTTCTCATGTCATAGGCAGTAGTTGTTGCGTTTACATCCCAGACCATGCCCCTAATGTGTACTCAGCTATCCAGAAGTTACACAGACTTGCATCCAATATAACGGTTCCTGGTCCTTAACAGGGTAGTTCAGGGGCCTGATATCATCCTGAGATTGAAAGATACTTCTATTCTTAGTGTCTATTGCAGGTGTCATCCTCACATGTTTGTCAGGAAATCCACAATTGCCACAGTAATGAGTCAGTATCCACGCAGGGCATCAAAAAGAACAAGAGTCATTGTCAAACCCAGTTTGGTCAACTGGTTGTATGATATTGAAAGCAATTGGACGTTACAAGATGGCCGCCGCAGTGACAGTAATTATCCTCCACTTTTAGAAACACCTGTACATTCTAGTGTTCAAGGGAAGTGCGCGCGATTACTGCTGCGCACGCCAATTGAGATTCGTTAGGTAACACATGTTCGAACCGTTTCTCCGTAGTTTATGAGGTGCGAGAGAAAATGGTTTCCATAGAGTAATTTGAGTTGCGGTAAGGAAGAATATCGCTTTTGGTGGCGTGTATTAGCGCTACACTTCGAGAGTTTTCTGAACCTCTCCAACCTTGTGAGACTTTTCGTGCGAAGATCGTGCCTGCAGTTCTTTGATACTTTCGTCCTGCTAGAAAGGTTGGAAGTTACATTCCCGCTCTTCGTGAAGCTGAGAAGACTATTATCAGCGCATCTATTTTCAAGTCAGAGTTTTCGGAAGAAAGTTCGTCTGCCCAAGACTCCATTTTCAAGTAAGACTTTTCCAAGAAGGCAACGCAGTTCCTCATGCCAGTTAGCAGAGCAGCTCTGATTTAAGTAGTTGGCTGTCCCCTCTTTTGCGCTTATCCTTACCTTTTTCCTCCCTGTTTTTCCCTTCCTTGATCCTATTTGCGCGCAGTAGATAGGGGACCTTGCACTGGCGAAAAGACTTGAAACAACATATGAAAGACCATCACCTATTCAAGACAATATAGAATTTTAAGCGACCTGTTACGTTAGAGATAGAAGGTACCATTTAGGAGAGAGCATTCATATCTAAGGACACAAACTTAGAAGTCAATTTATAACCTCTTCTCTTTATTGCAGATGACAAACATTATTCCTGTTGAACATCCTTGCATCTATCTCAAATTATAGAAGAGAGGCAAATACTCCAGTAATTGCTGGTAGGGAGATAGCTAACCAAGAGTTTAACAAATGTCTAAAGTAGGTTATTGGTTGTAGTATTTATGTTTTCTTCCTTTCTGTGTATTAGGCACCCTCAAGGCAGTTAAGAAGCTCCACATAGAAGACTCCAAGAAGCAGCAGTGAGGGTGGAAGTTGTCAAAGGAGTGTCTCTTCTCTTCCCATTCCCCTTTACACCCCTATTGGTCACGTTGCTCGGTAAGAAGAGCGGCGGCACCGGTGGGCGGGCATAGGGATTAGCGGCTGTTCTGCTTCTGAGAAGACTATTGGGTTCTGACAGATTGAAGTGCACACAAAATCACTTTGCCCAAGCAGAATGGTGGAGGGGTTTAACTTAAAAGCGCCAGGAGAAATGCTTGTAGGAATTTAGCGAGAGATTGGGGCAGTCAGAGAAGAAAATAAAACTTTAAAACAAGAATTAATATCGTCCCGTCAGGAAACCATGTTATTGTCACAAAAGGTTGATGGGTTAGCCATTGGAGATCCAGCAGTTTCTTCCTCTACTCCAGGTAAAACTGCCCCCGAAACTGATCCTAGAACTGTGGCACAGGTGATTCATTCAGTTTCCCCGTTAATTTCTTTAGTGGCTCCAGAAAGATTTCAAGGTGATCCCCAGAAGGCTCAGTTGTTTTTGACTCAATGCTCCTTACACTTCATGTGTCGTCCCACCTTGTTTCCTGATGCACAGTCCCGAGTGGCATTTGTTTTGTCCTATCTCGGGGGAGATGCAGCTAATTGAATGAATGAATGAATGAGGAGTTTCTTGTAACGCGCGTACTTAGCCCAGTGGGCGTCAAGGCGCCTAGATTAAATACAGCAACTTAAGGCCCTACCTAGTCCTATTTAATCATGAGTAGGCCTTCTTAAAGAAATACGTTTTTAGAGCCTTTTTGAAAGAGTCGATGGAAGGGAGAGTTTTTATCTCCATGGGGAGGGAGTTCCACAATTGCGGAGCGACGACGGAAAAGGCTCTGGCTCCCCATCTGACAAATTTGATGCGGGGGACAGCTAGTTGACAGAGTCCCACAGAGCGCAGGTTTCTTGTGGGGGCATAGCGCGAGAGAAGAGAGCCAATGGCACTAGCAGGACCATCCATCAATGCTCTGTGGGTGAGACAGAGGATTTTGAAGGCGATTCTGTGCTGTACCGGAAGCCAATGAAGCTCCTTCCTGGCTAAGGTGGCAGAGGAGGCTTTGGGGAGATTCAAAACAAAGCGTGCTGCAGAGTTCTGAAGAGTCTGCAAACGGTGGATCAACCCTTTGTTGACTTCCATATAGAGGGAGTTGCAGTATTCCAGTCTCGAACCCACCAGGGCAACTGCAACCTGTTTACGCGCCTGGGGGGAAAGGTACCCACGGATTTTGTTGAGTACCCGGATCACACCACAGCAGGTAGCAACGGTCCTGTTGACTTGCAGGGACATAGAGAGTGAGGTGTCAAATATCACTCCCAGATTTCTGGCAGATAGGGAGGGAGTGGGGCAGATGCCAAGAGAAGAGGGCCACCACTCGCTCGACCACAGATTCTGGTTCTTCCCAAATATCAACACCTCGGTTTTTTCACCATTCAGCTTCAGGGAGTTTATAGTCATCCAGTCTGCCACATACTGCATGCAAACCCTGAAGCTGGCGGCAGATGTACTAACCGAGGTGTGAGCAAGAGAGACCATAATCTGCGTGTCGTCTGCATAGGATACCACCTCCATCCCCTGAGATTTAATAAGTCTTGCAAGGGGGGCCACATAGATGTTAAAAAGGGTCGGACTTAAGGCCGACCCTTGTGGCACCCCACATTGCAGAGACTTGGCAGGGGAGAGGTGGTTCCCAAGCATCACTCTCTGTTCCCTTTCAGTCAGGAAGGAATTTAGGAGACTCAGGGCCGATCCAGTGACACCCACCTCCCTTAGCCGAGATGACAAGATGGCGGGGGAGAGGGTGTCGAAAGCGGCCGTGAGGTCCAACAGAACTAGGACCGTGGTTTGGCCAGAGTCCACCTTGCGTCGGATGTTATCGACCACATAGGTAAGGCCGGACTCTGTGCTGTGGTGTTTTCTGAAACCGTGCTGAGTGTTATCCAGGTATTCAGAAGATTCGAGAAAGGCAGATAGATGGAAATTCAAATGCGACTCAAGCAACTTCGCGGGTGCAGGAAGAAGCGAAATGGGCCTAAAATTTTTCAGCATGGCCGGGTCCAGAGTCGGCTTCTTAAGTAGCGGTTTGACTATTGCCTTCTTCCAAATAGAAGGGAAAGAGCCTTGAGCGATGGCCTTATTTAAGACGTCAAGCAGAAGAGGAGAGAGGTGGATTCTACACTCTTTCAGTTTCTTAAGGGGTATCGGATCAAGGGGGGAGGCCGATTTAATTTTGTCAAGAAGTGAATTCAGAGATTCAAGGGATAGGGAGGGGAAAGTTGTGAGAAGGCAGGAGGGGTCCTTGCCTAGTGCATCAAGATTGGATATGAGAGGGGGAGTGTTATGATCAAGAGCAAGACGGTGGGATTCGAGAGAGACGTGAATGTCATGTATTTTGTTGTGAAAGAAGTCTGAAATATCGTTACAGAGTTGTTGGGAACTGACTACTGGGTCGGGAAGTTGCAGGGAACATAAAGAGTCAGCGATTTTGAAGAGATCTCTTGAGGAAGAAAGAGAGCTGGTCAGATTTGAAAAATATTCCTGTTTCTTGATTATCACTTGGTATTTGTAGGCACGTAGTGCGGATTTATGGGCCTCTCTATCTTTTAAGTCCCAGGATTTCCTCCACTTCCTTTCACTACTCCTGCAGCCCTGTCTCATAAGTCTGAGCTGGTCAGAGAACCAGGGTGCAGTAGGTTTAAGGCGTGCTACATAGCACAGGGATAAGGGGGCAAGATTTTCAACTGCTTTGGAGATGGAGTCAGTCAGAGACTGGGCTGCCTCTGAAGCATCCGTGACAGCTAGAAGTTCGGAAGTGGAGATCAAAGGGGCAATAGTGTCATCTGAGATATTCCTTAAGTTTCTCCTGAGAATAAAGGGAGTGGTATTGTGATTGGAGGAACAGGTGCCGGGGATGTCAAGATCAAATGGTACAGCAAAATGATCGGACCAGACCACCTGTAATGGAGTGCCAGTGGAAAGCCTGTCGTCGTTGGAAAATAGACCATCAAGAATATGTCCTGCCTTATGTGTAGGACTATTTACGTGCTGGATGAAGTCACACGCTTTGAGGGTTTCGACGAGAGAGATAGTGTCTTTAGAGTTGGTCTCATCTAAGTGAAAATTAAAATCACCCAAGATGGTAAAGGCTGTTTTTCCGATATACGGTTCAAGAATAGTCATAAGTTCAGAAGGAAAGCTGGCCCTGGTGCCAGGAGGTCTGTAAATAAGGATCCCAGAGAAAGAAATTGAGGGAGATGGGGTAATGCAAAAATAGAGTGCTTCCACACGAGATAGGGGTAGAGGTATAGGTTTAATCACACAGAGAGAGGGAGTTTTAACAAGAATGGCGATGCCACCCCCTCTGCGTAGTTGTCTGTCCTGCCTGTAAAGGGCATAGCCGTCAGGTATAGCCAAAAGTATATCATGTCCGGAGGAGTCAGAGGCCCAGGTCTCCGTAATGAATACCCAGTCTGGTTGTCGACTGTCGACGAAGTCGTGAAATGCAACATTATGCTTGATCAGAGAGCGAGCATTTATTAGAAAGCCAGATCTCCGCAGTTGGACAGGCTGTGTGCACGGGAGGGGTGCAGAGGGAGCGACATCCTTCGAGTATTTGAGGGAGGCCGAGCAGGCCCAGCACCTGTGGGAATGCAAGATCCCCTCAGGGGAGAAACGGTGGGAGCAAGGCAGGGACACGGGACGGAGGGCCAGGAGGTCGGAATGGGAATAACGTCCGGAAGAGCCACAACTCGCAAGAGTGAGAGCTGGGTCCAGCCCGACCTGCAGCCCGTCCTCAGCGCGGACGGGCGCAGACGGGCTGGACTCTGGCGTGACTCCGGCGGGCATCCGGCGCGTCCGCAAACGCGTCCGCTGCGCGGAGAGACCTGTCCGTATTTTAAGGGCAGCTAGAGCGCGTGAGTGCGTCCCCCACACCCAAGATGGCCGCTGTGATCCCTCGCCTCCCCGGGACCGGCTCTCAGCGTCAACACTCAGCTGAGAGCGGCCCAGGTGGTAGAGGGAGATCAGGAAAGGCAGGCAAGTTGCCAGCGAGCAAAAACGCTTAAAAATACAGCGTGGTTAAAATACAGAGCAAATACTCGAGGAGCGAGTCTAAAAGAGCGCTAATCACACAACAAGTAATCTGTTGGAAAAGCAATTCAGGGATAGCGTTGAGAGACCTCCGGCTTCCGCCTCAGAGGGTGAAAAGAGAGGTTGTCAGGAGACGCTGACCTAAGCCCTCTTTTAAGGGCAGCTAGAGCGCGTGAGTGCGTCCCCCACACCCAAGATGGCCGCTGTGATCCCTCGCCTCCCCGGGACCGGCTCTCAGCGTCAACACTCAGCTGAGAGCGGCCCAGGTGGTAGAGGGAGATCAGGAAAGGCAGGCAAGTTGCCAGCGAGCAAAAACGCTTAAAAATACAGCGTGGTTAAAATACAGAGCAAATACTCGAGGAGCGAGTCTAATGGCCATGCCATTAGTATCCAGGGATGATCCTTTCCTTTATGATTTTGATTTATTTAAGGCTGAATTTCTTAGAATATTTGATTGGAGAAAGATATCCCAGGTTACTGATAATTAATTACTTGAACTCCGTCAAGGTTCAAAGACTTGATTTTTTATTTGACACAATTTAACAAGTTGATCGTAGAAACTGTTAGGGTTCTCTCCATACAGAGAGCTTGTCCATTGTTTTAGTGGTAACTTTTGTATCAGGAATGATATTTGGATAGACTTAGAGTTATTGCCGAGTGCCTGCCCAGTATCTCTGTTTTAACATATGGCATGAGCATAATGTCATTTTTTAATACTAATGTTATTATGAGTTGCTGTGGCAGAAAGAACTGTATTTCTTATTTTGTCTCATGAAAGGTAGCGTTGGTTTTGTCAAGGTTTATTTGATATGCTGGTAATATTTCGTTTGTAGGTACAGAAAGCCCATCCTAGAACTATATGTAAATTAGCGCTGCACGTTTCTAAACTGTCTTTGCTCCAACGTGCAGCGCGTGTCAGCCCCGTCCGCTCTTGCCTATAAAATGTTCCTTGGAACAGTGCTACCCGCTTGCGCTCGTCGGAAAACACCCAGCTTACCTGTAGACCCCGCGTCGTCCAGCACCGTGAATCCTCTCCTTCTCAGTTCGGCTTGGCAGAGGCCGGATCTTCCTGCTGCGGCTCCTTGGTTCTCCTCGGCATCTCTTCCTCGGCGCTTCCGGTCTTCAGATCTCCCAGCCTTCTGGTCCCCTCCAAAAGCAGTCCTCCTGCAAAAAGGAAAAGAGAGACAGTAAGATTACTGCACAGATAACTTAAGGACATTACAAGTAAGTGCAACATTCATGTTCATGAAGGACACTGTCAGACCTTGTTACTCCCATGATTGATAACAGAAAAAACGTCGCTTTGGTGAAAAAAGACACTTGAAGCCTGGAAGAAAGCAGGATTGTTTTGATTTATAAAAGAGACTTTGTTCCCTTTATTTCAAACTCATCTTTATCAAAGTATAGATGTCTCAGTTCTTGGTTTAAAGGTGTGAACAGGACTAAAAGTCACAATTGAGCAGAGTGATTAATCAGTGAGTAATCTGTTTAGGGTTCTGGATAGATAAACAGATTAACAACTTATTTGAAACAATAAGATGAACAATTTGTATGAATAATCATTCTTTATTCTTTCCTTATAAGGACACAGTTAATTTCCTGATTTACCACAGCTCTGGTGAGCTAAAGAACCAGAGTGGAGAGGTATTTAGATATTCATGTGCAGAAAACCAATGAATCATAGAGAACTCCTTCATAAAGGATAGGGAATAATTCTTGCCATTTGTTATTTGTGTTTTATAGAGTTAACAGTCAGAGTGCAGTCAAGTTACAGTCCAACTGCGATCATCTCTGGAATCCACTATAAGAGGAGCTGTGTTATCCCTCTCTTTTATTATTTTCTCCACTTCCCCCTTCCATTGAACCTCTTGTTTCTGCACACTGTTAAAATCCAGTGTAGTAGGATCGAGGGGTGCAAGGGTGGGTTCGAACTGTCATCAGCTTTCCAGCAGAAGAACTCTGGATGTGCAGGTGAGCGGGTCTTGACAGAAGTGCAAGCCGGTCACTTTCTTCTGTTGGAAAGATGAATACAGGGGAAGATTCTGATGTCATAGATACAGCTGACATGGCACAAGCTTTAAATGAGGATTTGAATTGCAATGAATCTGTAACACTTTTGTTACGACAATTGCAAACAGAGTTAGAAAGTCTAAAAGTAGAAAATGCAAACTTAAAGCAGGAATTGGTACGTTATAAACCCAGGGAAAGCCTGTGGGACACCCGCTTCTTTTCCACATTCAAGAAATCTTCTGAGACAAGTACTAGACCTAAGACGTCAATTTCCAACACTACTCCAGTGGAGGTTACAGTCAATGTGCCCAATGTGGTGCCTTTGGCCGCTCCTGAACGTTTTCACGGAGATAGTAGTACATTTCAGGTTTTCCTCAATCAATGTCAGTTGCACTTTGTTTGTAAAGTTCAGCAATTCCCTTCTGATGCTACTAAGGTAGCTTTTGTTCTTTCCTACTTGGGAGGAACAGCGGCGAATTGGTCCATTCCTTACGTAGATAGAGATGACCCGATACTACATAACTGGAATCAGTTTAAGAGAACTATGACTAGATTACTTGCGAAACATACTTATGTCCAGGCTAGCGATAACAAATTGTTAAATTTAAAACAGGGCTCTAAGGACCTGCTGTCTTATCTAACTAGTTTCAATCGACTGCTCACTGAGACGCAGCGGCCTGAAGAGAAGCGTGTCTCTCTCTTTTATAAGGGCTTGAGAGACGATCTTAAGGATGCCTTGGCCCATATTGTCGATCTTCCTGATGATTATTTGGATTTTGTTGATTTGGTGGTTAAATTGGACCACCATCTAGGAGAAAGGAAAGGAGACAGGGCCAAGATGGAGCATAGGTTAACCTTTATAAAGCACGAAAAGAAGGAGGTGGAGAACAAACTTCCAGAACCAGAACCCATGCAAATCGGTATGCTTAGATGCCCTTTGTCCTCTGAGGAGAAAGAAAGAAGGAGGAAGCTTCAACTCTGTCTGTATTGTGGCAAGTCTGGCCATTTTGCCAGAGAATGTCCGGTAAAACCTAAAATCACAAAAAGAGTTAATCTTTTATCTGCAGCAGATTCGGAGTCGGAAAACGAAAACACTCGTCAAGGGTAGAGGTCACTTGCTCAAGAAAAAGGTATAATCAGACCTTTCTGCTGCTTTCACTGTCCCACAGATTCCTAGACATTTCTTAATTCACATAATTTTGATAATAAGTACCCAAGTGAGATATACTCTCCCAGTGCTCTTGGATTCAGGAGCCACTGGGAATTTTGTAGACAATGCTTTGGCTAAAAAACTGGAACTACCTACAATTCTTTAAAAGAACCCAGAAATCGTTTGTGCTGTTGATGGGTCAGATTTAACATCTGGTTTGATCACTAAGAAAACCATCCCCATTACCATGGTGTGTCAAAATGGACACACAGAAGAACTCATTTTTGATTTAATAGACACTCCCAATTTTGGTTTAATCTTGGGTGTGCCTTGTCTCTCAACCCATAACCCAAAAATTGATTGGCTAGCTCGAACCGTCACTTTGGATTCTTCCTTTTGTAGGTCAAATTGTTACACAGAAGCAGGTCATGATCATCTCTCTGTTTTACACTGTACAGCCACAACCTCCCAGGAGAAAATCAATATTCCTTCTGAATATCAAGAATTTCAAGATATTTTTGACCCAGTAAAAGCAAGTGTTCTCCCCCCCCATCGGTCTTTTGATTGTCAAATTGATTTAATCCCTGGGGCTCCTTTGCCAAATAGTCGAGTTTATGCTCTAACTGAAAAAGAGACTGACTACTTAAGAACCTACTTGGATGACTTGTTGTCGTCTGGTTTCATACGTCATTCTCCCTCCCCTGTATCCTCTCCCTTTTTTTTTTATACCAAAACCGGATGGTTCCCTGCACGCTTGCATCGATTATAGAGGACTTAATAAGGCAACCATAAAAAACAAGTACCCACTCCCTTTGATACCAGTTCTTCTGGATCAATTGAGGCATTCCACTATCTACACTAAATTAGATCTGCGGGGAGCATACCATTTGGTTCGTGTTAAGGAACATGATGAGTGGAAGACGGCTTTCAAGACAAATTTGGCTTGTTTGAATACCCCGTAACTGGAACTACCTACAATTCTTTAGAAGAACCCAGAAATCGTTTGTGCTGTTGATGGGTCAGATTTACCATCTGGTTTGATCACTAAGAAAACCATCCCCATTACCATGGTGTGTCAAAATGGACACACAGAAGAACTCATTTTTGATTTAATAGACACTCCCAATTTTGGTTTAATCTTGGGTGTGCCTTGTCTCTCAACCCATAACCCAAAAATTGATTGGCTAGCTCGAACCGTCACTTTGGATTCTTCCTTTTGTAGGTCAAATTGTTACACAGAAGCAGGTCATGATCATCTCTCTGTTTTACACTGTACAGCCACAACCTCCCAGGAGAAAATCAATATTCCTTCTGAATATCAAGAATTTCAAGATATTTTGACCCAGTAAAAGCAAGTGTTCTCCCCCCCCATCGGTCTTTTGATTGTCAAATTGATTTAATCCCTGGGGCTCCTTTGCCAAATAGTCGAGTTTATGCTCTAACTGAAAAAGAGACTGACTACTTAAGAACCTACTTGGATGACTTGTTGTCGTCTGGTTTCATACGTCATTCTCCCTCCCCTGTATCCTCTCCCTTTTTTTTTATACCAAAACCGGATGGGTCCCTGCACGCGTGCATCGATTATAGAGGACTTAATAAGGCAACCATAAAAAACAAGTACCCACTCCCTTTGATACCAGTTCTTCTGGATCAATTGAGGCATTCCACTATCTACACTAAATTAGATCTGCGGAGAGCATACCATTTGGTTCGTGTTAAGGAACATGATGAGTGGAAGACGGCTTTCAAGACTAATTTGGCTTGTTTGAATACCCAGTAATGCCTTTTGGCTTATGTAATGCCCCTGCGGCCTTTCAATTTTTTATAAACGAGGTTTTGCACAAATTTTTGGACGTCAGTGTAATAGTTTACATTGCTGACATCCTTATTTACTCAAAAAGTCCAGAGGAACATACACAACATGTCAGGGCTGTGTTAGCAAAATTGAAAGAGCATCATTTGTTTGCTAAGTTAGAAAAATACATTTTTAATGCAACCACTGTGGACTTCTTAGGATTTTGTTTGTCACCAAAAGGAATTACAATGGACACCAAGAAAATTCGTGCAATCACTGACTGGCCAGAACCAACTTCCCTCAAAGAAGTACAAACATTTGTGGGATTTGCCAACTTTTATAGGAGATTTATTTCTCATTTTGCAGATATCATGGCTCCTATCACTAAATTGTTACAGAAAGGATAATGCTTACAGTGGGATGCTCAGGCTTCACAAGCTTTTCAGCTTCCGAAACAGCAGTTTACCTCAGCCCCGATCTTGAAACATCCAGATCCTGATTTACCGTTTTACGTAGAGGAAGATGCATCACAGGTAGCACAAGGAGGGGTTTTATCACAGAGAGACTCAGTAGATGGTCAACTACATCCAATTGCCTTCTACTCAAAGAAATGATACCAGCAGAACAGAATTACACAGTGGCACAGCGAGAGTTATTAGCCATCAAAACAGCTTTCTCAGAATGGCGTCGTCATTTAATGGGAGCAAAGTTTCCTGTCACAATCTGTAGCGACCACAAAAATCTCCAATTTTTTAGCTCCATTAAAGCTTTGACTCCACGTCAGATGCGTTGGCTTATTTTTTTTAGTACCTTAGACTTTGTCATCACTTATAAACCAGGTACACAGCAAATTCATTCTGATGTGTTATCTAGGTACGGTCATTCAGTGAATTCTACTCAGGAAAAGAAAGGGGAGCCTATCATTGCACCACAAAACATTTTAGCCTCCATACAACAACAGAACTTCATGAAAGGTTTATATGAAGCACATTTACAGGTTAGTCCACAAGAGTGGCTAAAAAATCCATTAAATACAATTCAACAAGGTTTGTTATATCATGATTCTCTTCTTTATGTACCATCGCTCGGTTTGCAAATACAAATCTTAGCTTGGCACCATATGTCTGTTTTGGCAGGACATCCAGGCTGGGTCAAAACATTAGAGAATATCAGAAAACAGTTTTGGTGGTCTACCATGAGTCAGGATGTAAAACAATATGTCAATGCCTGCCTCACATAGGGCACCAGCTGGTTTATTAGTCCCATTACCAATACCACAAACACCTTGGCATACATTGAGTGTAGACTTTATAGTTCATTTATTCAGGAGCTACAGGAAACTTCTGTGACATCAAATATGCTCAACAAATTGGAATTCAAGCTATCCGAAAAGAAAGAAGTGAACCCGTCCGAACTGTAGACGGAACCAATTTGTCTTCTGGTCCGATCACCAGCCACACTGAGCTTTGGAGCTAATCCAGTCTGATCGTCATCGGGAAGTTCTGCAATTTAATCTAATTGACGCACCCCAATTTCAGCTGATTTTGGGATTGCCTTGGCTGGCAATTTATAATCCTACCATTGATTGGGAAAACAGAACTGTTAAGTTGCAATCTACCTTTTGTTTAGAACATTGTTATAACTCCACCGATCCGGTTTCGGAACCTTCCCAGGCCTCATTGTTATCTGTTGGAGGACAGTCAATTGGAGTAATCGACTCAATGGAAATTCCTAGAGAATATCGAGATTTTGAGGAGGTCTTTAGTGAGCAAGAAGCGGAACATTTGCCTACTCATCATTCATACGATTGAGAAATAGATCTAGAGTCTGGAGCAGTACTCCCATGTAGTAGAATCTACGCTCTAACAGAAGCAAAGAACCATAATCTAAAAGAATACTTGTATCGTTATGTAGCCAATGGCTTTATAAGACCCTCCCAATCTCCCGTATCATCCCCCATTAATTTTCATTCCTAAAAAAGAAGGAACTCTAAGAACTTGCATTGATTATCGAGCATTGAACCAAGCCACCGTCAAAAATCGTTATCCTCTTCCATTGATTTCCGTCCTGTTGGACCAAATTAAGGAGGCCCGGATTTTTACTAAATTCGACTTGCGCGGGGCCTATCATTTGGTTCGTATAAAGGAGGGACACGAGTGGAAGACGGCATTCAGAACGAAGTTTGGATGATTCAAGTATCGAGTGATGCCCTTTGGACTCTGCAATGCGCCCGCAGTGTTCCAACATTTCATCAATGATGTAATTAGAGATTTAATTGATAAGATTGCAGTAATTTATTTGGATGACATATTAATCTATTCAAAAGACCCTCAAGATCACCCTGGGCATGTCCGAACAGTGTTAGAATGCCTATGTACTCACCGCCTCTATGTTAAGCTGGAGAAATGTGTTTTCAGTTCTTCGAGTGTGGAATTTCTAAGGTTCGTCCTATCTTCACAGGGCATAACCATGGATCCCGGAAAGGTGCAAGCAGTAAAAAATTGGCCGTCTCCAAAGGATGTCAAGGAGATTCAGAAAATCCTTGGGTTTGCAAATTTCTATCGATGATTCATTCAAGGGTTTTCACAGCTGATTGTTTCCATCACTCGCCTATTAAAGAAAGGTGTGAAGTTTCAATGGACATCAGAAGCTGAACAAGCGTTTTAAAGCTTGAAGAGAAGTTTCACCTCAGCCCCAATCTTGTTACATGCTGACCCCATTGAACCTTTCTTTGTAGAAGCAGATGCTTCCGATCAAGCCATTGGGGGTTGCTCTCACAACGGCATGGAAACACGGGACAGTTGCATCCAGTGGCCTTTCGCTCTAGGAATTTGAGTCCAGCTGAAATCAACTATATCATTGCAGAGAAAGAACTCTTAGCAGTTAAGGATGCATTTGAAGAATGGAGACATTATTTGTTAGGAGCCAGACACACTGTTACCATATTTTCGGATCATAAAAACCTTCAGTTTTTGAAAACAGCTAAGACCTTAACTCCAAGACAATTGCGCTGGTCATTGTACTTTGCTGATTTTCATTTTGTCATCACATATCGTCCCGGAAACAAGAATGGAAAAGCAGATGCCTTGTCCCGGTTATATACTGAAGAGTCTGAACATCCTGTGGACCCACAGCCAATAATTCCAGAATCCAAGATCATCTGTACCATTTCCTTTGATAAATTCCAAGAAGAAGTTCGGAATAGCCTCTCGTCCGATGAGCTGACACAATGGGTCTCTCAAGGAACTGATCGAATAATTAATGAGCAATTGCCCTACTACAAGGAAGCCTTATACTTGCCTACTAAGGATTTGCAAGAAAGAGTGCTCCAAGTGTGTCATGATCAGCCTTTGGCTGGACATAAAGGATTATCCAAGACCTTGGATCTGGTACACCAATATTTTTGGTGGCGTGGGTTATCCTCGCATGTCAAGCAATATGTTCAGACCTGTGAATTGTGTGCCCGAAGTAAACCTAGTCGACAGGCTCCACAGGGAATGTTACAACCCTTGAGGAAAAGTCAGTCCATAACGCACCTGATGCCCAGGCTGCTGGCGCAGGACGCCTCTTAGTTTCCATCTTGAACAATTACCAAATAAAGAGACGGGCGCTGGAAGCAGGAAGACAAGAATAGAGTTTTATTTCTCATGAGGAGAGCCTGTCATTTCGGACACTCGCATAGTGTCTTCAGGAGGTGCTCTAACAAGTTCTCTGAGGCTTCGTCTTTTATACACATGTTTATGATGCACAAACATTCCTTATTACAATAAAGACGCTTTGAAGTAGAAAAAGGCATGCTTGGAATCCCAGCTTCAGGCCTATTCCCATACCAGTCGCTCAGATGTCATCCTCCCCTCCTGAATGTAACAAGAGAGATTGTGATCTCTCAGCCGGACATTCCTACAGGACACGAGGGCAGGAGGGGATGATCAGGTCAGAGGTTGGTCAGGTGATAAGGTCTGACACTTCGGTTGGTGTATCACGGTTTTGTTATGCTGGGCAGGGAAAAGGGGGATGTACATCCACGAGGCTTGGTCTTAGGACTTGGGACCGGGTCGAGAGGCCAAGTGCAGCCGGGGGGGGTTGTCAGCTGAGGGGAAGGGTGTTCTTGGGAGGAAATGGGGGTTGTGGGTCAAGCAGGAGTGCTACTTCTAGAGCAGGGTCACGCAGAGGGAGAGGGTCTCGTGGCTGATGCATGAGCAATGCGCGCGGGGAGGGGTGCCGGGGACAGATGGGCAGAGAGGCCATGGTGTCTAAAATGGCTGTCGTGTACGTGTGTGCATGGGTCTATGCTGGCGGGATAACACAGTCAGTGTTTAGCGATATCCGTTCTGCTTACAACAAGGGGTACAGTGAACACAAATGAACGCCGCTTATGTACATATATATTGCCATTTTCAACAGTCGCCGCTTTTTTACATAAGCAAGTTCAGTTCTAAACAGTCAATACGATTGGCGAAATGCGGTACATATGATTTTACATTTGTTGGGTTATTCATACAAGTCTAGAGATCGGCATAATACTTAGTTGGAGTCAATCAGGAAAAATGTTCCGAAACATTATAGAATCAAGTTCAGACTTTCTCTCCGGTGACATCAACATACAGTAAAAGTACTCTGATACCTTCGGGTCTTATCAGTGCTATAAGAAACTTTTGGAAAACTAAATACGTGAGTGACCGATGAAACATTTTTGAAAGAAATACAAAATTGTTGAAGGAGGGATTCAATTCGATACAAGCACTTAGTCAAGGGGTGGGTAGAAAGTTCAGGAAGGGGGTTTTCGTCACAATGTCTTTTTAACAGAGTCTGTCTTCTTTTGTTGGCGCTGTTGAGCACCGGCGGTGGAGCTATAGGTCCAGCTCGTATTCATCCTTACGCGTTGCAGGGTGCGATCAGTCCTCTGCTGTTAGATCACAGTCCTGTTTCCTAACTGATCTTCTTAGGGGTGCCTCATGCTGGGCACCTGCGAGTCTTTCTTCTTTCGTGGCAAAAACCTTATTCTATAGTCAAAAGTTATGCGAAAAGGGTGATGTTGTTGAATAATCAAGGGAAGAGAGGGCGGAGTGGGATCAGATCTTTGAGCACACCAAGGGACCACAAGGAGCAAAGGATGGCGAGCAGGCAGGCCCATCAGTCGGGCTAAGAGGGACGGGGACTTCAGGCACGAGTGGGTCAGCAAATCGAGGGCTTCAAGGCGGCCCTTTATTCCTTCATCTGCCGAGTTTGAGAGTGGTGCCTCGTCCCGCGTCTCGTTGCTCTGTGGCTCCACCTTTGGCTGAGGTCACACGTGCTCCATGATCTGTGGCCAGGCTATGCGTCACGTCCAGCTCCTCTCCTCCGGTGATTGTATCTTTGAATGGGTACAAAACAAGTTTTAGAAAAACTGGCAGGAGAAGACATTTATACATCTCAATTCCGTCCCCAATCCTATGTGGGTGGGTGATAAGTTCAACGGTCACAGTCAGAAGTCATCACTTATGGAGTATGTAGGAGGGCATTACCATTGAATTCATAAACCTGTTTGGCGTTCATTCGTGACGTATGTGGAGAGAAATTGGACCTTTATATACAGTGTATTATATCAAACTCAAAATCGAGTCCTTATGTAGAGACTCGCCCTTTTTCTTTTTAACCCAAGTATCGACAATCTTACATTTCCCTTCAGGGTCAGCTAACTCTTGCAAACAGGAGCGCTATCGTCAGGAAGAAGGAGGAGGGGGGGGGCGGATGTTAAACATGCCTTTCTTGGGGAATGACCGTTAATCAAGGTCATCAATTACGCTTCGAGGGTAGCTGACATGAAGCTGGGGTTAATCGGGGGAAGCGGGGACGCTTTGGACAGGGAGTTGGGGTCAATCGGGAGAATCGGGGGGGCACTTTGGACATCCGCACTTAAGTGCAGAGGGGCGAGGTAATCTGTGCATTGGGAATTGTATTTCTAGCGAACTGAAAAACAGAAGGCCATTGACGTTATAGTCCCCCTATAAAAGGCCGGATTAGGGGACATCAGTCGTCTTACCTGTCCCTTCCTTCATTACCAACTCGGGTTCTATCGTTTGGCAGAAAGGAGAGGTAGTAATATGGCAAGTTACAATCATTTTAGTTCCTATCGATTTTGCCGAACACCTTTGTGTTCGAGGAGACCCAATTACGTTGGTGCCGGGGGGGGCACAACGCTACCATACAAGGGAGGAGGGACCAGGGGGGCTTTTAGAGAGAGAGAGAGAGAGAGTGAGAGAGAGAGAGAGAGAGAGAGAGAGAGAGAGAGAGAGAGAGACCGCACTCTAAATGGTCCATTTGGTACACGTATGACATGGAGAGAGAAAGAGAAAGAGAGAGAGAGAGAGAGAGAGAGAGACGTGTACAATAATGGGTCATTCAGTGCGCGCACAACATAGAACAACAGGGGTTAAGTAATACGGAAACACAGGCAGAGGGATGACGTAGATCCATACATTACGTACACACATACTCAGGTGAGGGAGACAGTACATGTATTATATACAAAAATCCAAGACAAGACATATAACCGTTATTGGCCATAATGATCTCGTCCTGTATGCTGCGCATCCTTAGCATCCTAAGCTCTTTTTACCCTTTTCTTCCCTTTTATTGTCGGCTGCCTTTACTGGTCTTTGTGGTTTTACACACTTACGCCTTTGGCAACCGGTCAAAAACTAACCTGGTCGGGCTAATGTGTTTCCAGGCTGAGGCAACAGTGGGTGTCAGTTTGGGAGAACAATAGGGCAGCTCTGAGTTTCCGGTCCATGAGGGTGTGGAAAGGATGTAGTAATTTCTAAACACTTGACAACATTCCTAGTCCTCCAAACGGAGGGTACTAGAGTAAACCTCACCTCAGAATATTCTTTTAAACTTTCCCTATTTAGTTAAGTGTAGAATGCTTAATCATAAGTGCACGTCATTTTTCGTTGTATTATTCGGGGTGCCAAGCGAAATCACATTTTGTATTTTCCGCTTCAGGCTGTCCTCTCAAGCGTTAAGTTCAGGGTATTGTTCGCTCATCGTGTGTAGGTACCATAATCGAACGCCTTTTTCCCGTCTCTTCGCCCGCTAGATCACCATTTTCTTTTTCGTATTTTAATCGACGTTTCAATGTGACCTGCAGAAAGAGGGAAAAGAAGGGAGCGGGGGCAGCATTTAAAAAAAACACATCAGCGCGCATAAACCCGAAAAGGCTTTTACTTACTACATACTCGGCCTATCTCCACGGAACGCAGTCCTTGCCAACTCGGCATTTAAGCCCAGATGGACCTTTTAGTGTAGGAGAGATGATTATCGGAAGCCGATGGATAGCATAGGTCACCCAAGTGTGGTATTACGGATCGTATGTAGGGAGGCCAGGTGGCACTCCTTCGGGGCGACTTAGGGGTATTTTTAGCACAATTTTCCTGATACAGGTAGCATATAAAGTATAGGCTGAATTCCAGGGTCTTTTAGCGGTTGCTTTAGGCTGTACAAAAATGTGCAAAGTACATACAACAAAAACCTGGACCATTCATATTTGCAATATTTCTGCGTACTATACTTTTTAAGCCTTAACTCATCGAGCTGAGCCATTTCACCTGTAATTCAGTTATATCGGAGACAGTGGTCATTTATTCGAAGCTTACCAATTTACACGTGACAACTACGTACGTTTTTCTCCAAAAATCTTTAATAAAAAAAGGTCGGTGCATAAATACGGGCCTACAACCCCGTGGGCCGGCCAGAACTGTACATGTGGGAATACTTATTAGTGGAAAACCTAATGGTGTCGGTGGTCGTTGATTTCATACTAAAAGTGCAACAAGTGCAAAAAAATCATATCGAAACTTCAGTGTGAGCAAGTATCATAAGTGTTGAAATTTGAACTTTCAATAATCATGATGCGCCAAACTTAACAACAATTCATTGTCCGAAGGTTCAATCAGCACCCATCTCACTTCAATTCATTGTCCAAACACATAATCAGTACCCATCCCATATCAATTCATTGTGTTTAAAAACTGTATACATATTTCATGACATCAAGGCTGAGCAATCGGGGTACAACAAAGAGTTGAAAGTTTCATTTGTACCAGCGCCATTTTGGGTGCAGCCAGTCAGATCCAGGCATAGTCAAAACCTCTACCAACTCGTGGTTGGCCCAGAGCCTCTTTCGGCAGTCAAAAAGGTTCCGTTAAAGGGCAACAGAAAGGATCGGCAGTGTGAACCATCAGTCAAAAGAGGGGGGAGGGAGGCAACATTTTTCCCTACCGGGTCATACTGGGTTTTTCACCGGAACTGATCCGAACTGTAGTCTGCAGGATTTTAGTCATTCAAATTGAGGCTGGCGTCAGCATGGGAGCGCCGACGTTCCGCGGTTACATCTTCATCGTTCCGCGGGCAATCATGGCAGTCATTCCCCATCGGGGGTATCTGCGGGAGTCGGGGACCCCCGCGGCTCCTATAGAATCTTCAAGGTCGAGGAGAACTTTTATGATGGTGGGACTCGTTTCTTAATCAACAAGCAACCAGGCCATTCCTTCATGCTGGGCCCGCTCTTGCAGGGTCGACTGCCATTTTGAGAGTTCGGCAGCTACCGGCAATCGCGGGGTCAAATGAGCAGACGGGCTTCAACCTGTCGGGCGAGGCGTCGCAGCACCGCCACAGTGGACGAGACCCTGCTGGGTGAGTGGAGCGTCGCTGCACCGCAAGAGTGGACGAACCCTTTGCCGGGTGCGAGGAGCGTTGGGGGTGCAGCTGGGGAGCCTTCACCTGGGGAGGTGGGAGAGGCTCGTTCCCGCCTCTCCCTCTCGCTTGACATTTGTTATGGCCGGACCAGGCGATGAGGACGAGGGGGGGGGTCGGAGGCATGTGCAAGACATCCCCCCCCAGTGTTGTCGCAGCCATTATTGAAGAAGTGGGGACGCCTGGCACGTTTCGGGCCGGGCCTACAGCCGATGGCGGCCGGACGCTTCTTCGCCCCGGCCCCAGGAACGGGTCCCTTGGTTCATCCGGGGGACAGGCCTTGGCACGTGGTGCCGCCTTCGGGCTATTCGCGTAGTGGTCCTTCCACCCCAGGCCGCCCCTGATGGTTTTTGTAGACTTTAAAACGCCCAAAAACGACTAGAAAGTAGAATAAAGTAGCCCAACATTGCTACTTTGGGGAAGGAAGGACTGGAACGGCGTCAGGCAGACGGCGAAATGCATTGTGGGTTTCGTTTGTTGTTGCAGCCGTTTGTCATGTAAATAGTTGCTTAGAATGTTTTTTTGTTTCTTAAAAAAAAATAAAACGTGTTCACCTGTTACTTCGCTATAGTGTTGTATATTTTCTATTATTCACCTAAGGTTTGTCGTTAATTGGGCGGGGTGGGTGGTGGAGCCAAGCTGTGTCGAAGTCATAGCGTTGAGTTCGGCTTTCCTCACCAGTTTCATATCTCCTGAGGGGTTGTTCCCTATGTTTCTATTTCAGCGAGGTTGAAAAAGAGATCTCGTCAGCGGCCTACTGATTTCACTCAATTCCTTTTCTTTTCCCTAACGATTTTTATATATATATATTTTTTTCTCTTATTTGCTAGCACAATACAGCGGCTAATCCGCATTTTTTTTTTATATTTGTCCTTTTGTATTAGGGGTGCCCTCCTGGCCGAGCCAGATGACCTACCTCTAATAAATGGTCCGGGTGGAACTGGTTTACCAATCAGTGGGGAGTAGATAGGCATGACAGATTACAACGGGGGACAAAGGTCCGCATTACCTACCCTTCATTACTTGCAAAGACTAGACAGAACATTTCTATTCCACGTTATTTGCAAATAGAGAATGCCTCAAAAGAACTATTCCTTGAACAATAAATGTCCAGACAATCAATCAATCAGTGGGGAGAAAAACAGGCATGACGGATTACAACGGGGACAAAAGTCTGCATTACCTATCCTTCACTATCTGCAAAGGGGGTGGCAGAATATTTCTATTCCTCCCTGTTTGTAGACAGGGAATATCTCAAAGAGCAATAATCGATAAAAATCGATAACAAACAATCAATGGGGAGAAAGATAGGCATGACGGATTACAACGGGGACAAAAGTCTGCATTACCTACTCTTCACTATCTGCAAAGGGAGACAGAATATTCCTATTCTGCCCCGTTTGTAGACAGCGAATGTCTCAAAGAGCAACAGAGCAACCAATCAATCAGTGGGGAGAAAAATAGGCATGACGGATTACAACGGGGGACAAAAGTACGCATTACCTATCCTTCACTATTTGCAAAGAGAGAGGAACGTTCCTATTCGTCGCTGTTTGCAAACAGAGAATGTCTCAAAGAGAACCAATACTTCAAGTAGCAACCGAGGCTAAATGAACCAATCAATGAACAATACCAGTATTTTAAATACTGATTCCAAAACAATCAATCAATCAATCAATCAGATGGATACAGCCATCCTACCAATCGGACGTAAAGACGTCCTACTTAACCTTACCCGGACCGGACCATGTGGGCAATTCTTCGCCTTCCTTTTTCCAGCGCCCCATCGTTCTCTTTCTCCATGTTTTTACCGCAGCATTCCTGTGGGATTCCAGTCAGGACAGTAGGTCACTTGAGAGAGGTCCGTTCAGAATTGGTGAAGTTCATTCAATCGGCAGCCGGACGAGGGCCCTCTCAAGGCAGGTATACTCCAATCGTTTAGATGTTCACCCCATCGTCTGGACCTCTCTTACCGATCCTTATGTCGCTGATGGCCCCCGCGTTGGGCGCCAATTGAGGAAAAGTCAGTCCATAACGCACCTGATGCCCAGGCTGCTGGCGCAGGACGCCTCTTAGTTTCCATCTTGAACAATTACCAAATAAAGAGACGGGCGCTGGAAGCAGGAAGACAAGAATAGAGTTTTATTTCTCATGAGGAGAGCCTGTCATTTCGGACACTCGCATAGTGTCTTCAGGAGGTGCTCTAACAAGTTCTCTGAGGCTTCGTCTTTTATACACATGTTTATGATGCACAAACATTCCTTATTACAATAAAGACGCTTTGAAGTAGAAAAAGGCATGCTTGGAATCCCAGCTTCAGGCCTATTCCCATACCAGTCGCTCAGATGTCATCCTCCCCTCCTGAATGTAACAAGAGAGATTGTGATCTCTCAGCCGGACATTCCTACAGGACACGAGGGCAGGAGGGGATGATCAGGTCAGAGGTTGGTCAGGTGATAAGGTCGGACACTTCGGTTGGTGTATCACGGTTTTGTTATGCTGGGCAGGGAAAAGGGGGATGTACATCCACGAGGCTTGGTTTTAGGACTTGGGACCGGGTCGAGAGGCCAAGTGCAGCCGGGGGGGGGGGGTTGTCAGCTGAGGGGAAGGGTGTTCTTGGGAGGAAATGGGGGGTGTGGGTCAAGCAGGAGTGCTACTTCTAGAGCAGGGTTACGCAGAGGGAGAGGGTCTCGTGGCTGATGCATGAGCCGTGCGCGCGGGGAGGGGTGCCGGGGACAGATGGGCAGAGAGGCCATGGTGTCTAAAAAGGCTGTCGTGTACGTGTGTGCATGGGTCTATGCTGGCGGGATAACACAGTCAGTGTTTAGCGATATCCGTTCTGCTTACAACAAGGGGTACAGTGAACACAAATGAACGCCGCTTATGTACATATATATTGCCATTTTCAACACCCTTACCCACTCCATCGCATCCCTGGCATACTGTGTCGATGGATTTAATTGTGGAACTGCCCATGGGTTAGGGATACAATGCTATTTTGGTTTTTGTAGATACTTTCACAAAAATGAGCCATTTCATTCCATTAACTGGGGTACCAACAGCAAAATAATTGGCAAAATTGTTTAGTGAACACATAGTGAAAATGCATGGGATTCCCAAGGTGGGAATTTCAGACCGGGGTTCTCAGCTTGTATCCCATTTTTGGAAGGCCTTTTTGAATGGACTGGGGGTGGAAGCAAGATATTCTACCAGTTATCATCCCGAGACTGATGCCCAGCCAGAGAGAATTAACCAAGAACTGAAGCAGTATCTTTGTTTGTTCCTCATGGATCATGGTGGGGATTGGTCAGACATTTTATGGATGGCTGAATTTGCATTTAACAATGCGAAGAGTGTATCCACAGGCTACTCTCCTTTCTATCTGAATTACGGTCGCCACCCCAATCCTTTTCACACTCAGGAAGAATTAGACGTACCGGCAGTGGGAGATCTACTGAAAGATTTGACTCTTCTCCATAAATCTGCAGAAGCTAATTTGGCTAAAGCAAAAAATTACTATAAAAGATGTGGAGATAGACATAGGAAACCAGCATCAAAGTACAAGTTGGGGATCAGGTTTGGTTATCCTCTCAAAATTTACATTTGAAGGATAATCGAAAGTTTCAGCCTCACTTTGTAGGTTCCTACACCATTGAGAAAGTTTTAGGACCAGTCACTGTGAAACTAAAATTACCTTCCAAGTTAAGTATTCATCCTGTTTTTCATGTGTCCCTTTTGAAAAAGACTGCGCCACATGTTAGAATCTCAAGGCCCCCAGAACCCTTGGCGATTAATGAACATCCAGAATATGAATTGAAGGGAATCTTAGATTCTAGACTCACTAGAGGGAAACTTTTCTATTTAATTGATTGGAAAGGGTATGGTTATGAAGATAGATCTTGGGAACCAGCAGAGGAAGTTCATGCCCCTCAGTTAAAGAGACGAATTCAATCACAATTCCCACTCAAACCAGGACCTATAAATCGGTCTTTGAGAGGGGGTACTGTCAGGAAATCCACAATTGCCACAGTAATGAGTCAGTATCCACGCAGGGCATCAAAAAGAACAAGAGTCATTGTCAAACCCAGTTTGGTCAACTGGTGGTATGATATTGAATAGCAATTGGACGTTACAAGATGGCCGCCGCAGTGACAGTAATTATCCTCCACTTTTAGAAACACCTGTACAGTCTAGTGTTGAAGGATAGGGCGCGCGATTACTGCTGCGCACTTCAATTGAGATTCGTTAGGTAACGCATGTTCGCACCGTTTCTTTGCAGTTTATGAGGTGCGAGAGAAAACTGTTTCCATAGAGTAATTTGAGATGCGGTAAGGAAGAATACTGCTTTTGGTGGCGTGTATTAGCGCTACACTTCGAGAGTTTTTTGAACCTCTCTAACCTTGTGAGACTTTTCCTGCGAAGGTCCTGCCTGCAGTTCTTTGGTACTTTCATCCAGCTAGAAAGGTTGGAAGTTACATTCCCGCTCTTCGTGAAGCTGAGAAGACTATTAGCAGCGCATCTATTTTCAAGTCAAAGTTTTCGAAAGAGAGTTCGTCGGACCAAGACTCAGTTTTCAAGTAAGACTTTTCCAAGAAGGCAACGCAGTTCCTCATGCCAGTTAGCAGCGCACTTCTGATTTAAGTAGTTGGCTGTCCCCTCTTTTGCGCTTATCCTTACCTTTTTCCTCCCTCTTTTTCCCTTCCTGGATCCTATTTGTGGGCAGTAGATAGGGGACCTTGCACTGGAGAAAAAAACTTGAAACAACATAAGAAAGACCATCACCTATTCAAGACAATATAGAATATTAAGTGACCTGTTACGTTACAGATAGAAGGTACCATTTAGGAGAGAGCATTCATATCTAAGTACACAAATTTAGAAGTCAATTTATAACCTCTTCTCTTTATTGCAGATGACAAACATTATTCCTGTTGAACATCCTTGCATCTATCTCAAATTATAGAAGAGAGGCAAATACTCCAGTAATTGCTGGTAGGGAGATAGCTAACCAAGAGTTTAACAAATGTCTAAAGAAGGTTATTGGTTGTAGTATTTATGTTTTCTTCCCTTCTGTGTATTAGGCACCCTCAAGGCAGTTAGGAAGCTCAACATAGAAGATTCCAAGAAGCAGCAGTGAGGGTGGAAGCTGTCGAAGGAGTGTCTCTTCTCTTCCCATTCCCCTTTTCCCCCCTATTGGTTACGTTGATCAGTAAGTAGAGTGGCGGCACCGGTGGGCGGGCATAGGGATTAGCGGCTGTTCTGCTTCTGAGAAGACTATTGGGTTCTGACAGTGTTGCCTATGTGTCCATTACCTTCCAGTATGTTGTACCTATTGTGTGGGTAAACAAACTCCAGTCCATAAATTGTCAGGACTAGATAATAAAGTCTCCACTGTGATGATGCAAGACATACAGGAAATGATGCTGATAGATGAGGATATTTTTTGAATACTAAAGATATTTGCATATATGTATGTTGCTTTGGTTTCCTTTGCGATTCGAGTGACTATACATTTATTCTTTCACCTGCTTAGAATTGTAAAGACCCTACCGGATAGTGCCAATAAAGCATTTAGCCACCTCTGCTGAAAGGAGGGTCTGTTATGTTCAAAAAGCCAATTCTTGTTGTACACTTTTTCCATGCGATATTAGGTTAGCAGTGTGCGGCTAAATTAGACACTATTCATATCCATGTTATGCAACCCATTGAGTTATCCCTACAACGTGCTATTTTCAGTTAGCGAGCGTGACTCCATTTTGTATTTCGTAATCCTCATTAGGCTGTCTGAACTAGGACTCATTATTCATATTGCTTGCCTAAGCAGAACACTGTATTTAGTTATTATTTTCCTTTCTGTTCAAGGTTGCTTTCTGACTTACTAATGAATAAGCCATTCTGCCTTCACATACCAATCTGTGTGTGTAGCACTGCTCCCATGTTAGGAGACGCTGAGACCCAGCACGGTATCCTTGAGACTCTGATAGTGTGTACCCATCTGGCAGGTGGTAGCCCATCCTTCTGTGCCCCCATTGTTCATGTTCGACCTAAGCTGGTAACTTGCCACTGTAGGCGTGGTTGGAGGTTCTTAGAAGGAATGGTTATGCACTGCAGACTGTTGGGGGGGCCAGTCCCTCGGCAGACATCTTAAGGTGCAGGTCAGATTGGACTCCGTGCAAGGTAAACTAATAAATAACTGTTTGTATTCTTTACTGTCTGCCCGACTTTTCATTTGTTTTGAAGGCGATTAGGTGGTTGTGAATAACCTGGGTGGCCGTTTTCAGGTCACTTCCTTCAATAGAAAGGTACTCCTCTTGGCCCATGATACCTGACTTTTGATGAAAAGTCCTATAAAGATGTTTTAATAATGAACAGAAGTTATTCATGGGATAAAGTCCCCCCTGCTGTACTTTATAAGGAGATTGCAAGTCACTGAGGAGTTCTGTGAACACATACAGGAAGAAATCAGAAGGCCTATTCTATTTATGGAACTCCAAGTTCACTTGCAATATCCCAATAATGCATGGCAGGGGTACTTTATTCCTTATAATACATGGCAACATTAACAAAACGCTTAAATCCTTGGTGTGCTGCTCCTTCATGTTAAAGAGGATGTTTGTAAACAAGAAGAGTAAAATTAGAATCTCTAGTGCAAAATGGAACACACCAAAATCATTTAGATAGTTGTTACAATAAGATATGAGAATCAGTTTAATACAAGTCAGAGTTCAAAAACACTGTCACTAAGTATTTGTGGAAATATGCAGACAGATCCTGTCTTTCCTATAATCACCAAAAGCTTCTAAAAAGAAACATGTTGCCATACATATTTACTGTCTGCTTATCACTGTTCATCTAGAAAAACAAAGCAGAAGAAGGGAAAGCCATGTTTATTCTTGAAACTGCAGCTTTAATTACGTTTGTTGACCTGTCTTTTCCATTGCCTACTGGCTCTGACAGCAGGTGTTGTGACATAAGACCTTATCTGTAATAAGTTGTTAAACGTTGAGCAACTACATCATTTCTTTACTACAGGGGACCAGGTGCGCTAGAGACAGACTTATATACAGGAATTGCAAATGCCTATGTATTATATATTGGATAAAGTACACCATGCAGTACATAATTACAATAATGGAAGACTCTGAGGAGTTCTATGACCTGATAGATGAACGATGCCGAAGGATGAGTCCCTTTATAAGGCAATAGAACTCTGAGGTGACTTGCAATGCCCTTTTAATGCCCAGCAGAGGGTATTATAATTAATTCTCCCAGTTGCATTTTTACTGATTATTACAGATAAAAACAGACAGAAACGCATTTGTTTTCACCTCTAAATTTATTTTTAAATATGGGTAAAAACGGAAATTAGGTTGCTATTGGAGGGATGCTAAATGCTGTAAGTCATGACTGCCAGCCAATAGCTGTGTAGATTGACAGATAAGGGGGTTAAAAAAGGAGAAAAAGTTTCCTAATGAGGCATAAACAACTGTGGATTTGCACAAGGTTGAGTCTAAAATTCGTATGCTTTCATATTATTATATTGATTGATTATCTATGGGAAATCATGCTATTAAAATATTTGGAGCATTTAAGTATGGGTGCACAAGCTATGATTACTACAGTCCCTCTTGGTCACTTTTATTGACCACCACATCTCAGAAGGTAAGCTTGAAGTATACTGTGGCAAGAGCCCATGACCTACCGAAATTTTACAGCCCCGTTTTGGATAAGAATCGATTTGCACCACTATCGGTTCATACAAAAAACGATTGACTAGTGCCATGGCCTTTTAAAACAGTTCCAAGTTATAACCATATATCCATGCCAGAGTTTACTCCTCCCTAAAGATCTTCTTTCTGTTGATATTAGTTCTACTGATAAATCAATCAGTCCCGGGGATATTTGTTTTCTTTCTTGGAATGCCGCTGCATTAACAGGCAAACGGGAAAATATGAATTGCTTCGATACCATAAGCAAATACGATGTGGTGTGTTACCAAGAGATCTGGGCAAAAAATGCTTTTCATTTAAATGGTTATCAATCCTATTGTGTTTCTGCTACGCCTTTCATTGTCTGGTCACTCCAGAGGAGGGTTAGGGGTGCCTATTTCTTTAAATGTGAAGAGTTTAACAATAAGAGTGCTACAGACAACTACCTGGTATCAAATCCTGTTATCTCTTTCTGATGGTTTATCCTTTCTTCTGATTGACTATTATTTTAATTTTTTCATAAATTACCCTATCAATTTGCTTTGGAAGATGGAGAGTTTCATATCAAATATTTGAGAGAATATCCTGAATAGGGTATCTATAATATGGCTGGGCGATTTTAACATACCCAAATGTCCTTTACCCGGAAACAGGGTCTGTGGTATAGCGGGCTCCCATTTTACGCATAACTCCTATTGAGAAGTTTTGAATCAAAGTATTGTCATATACAATCTGATATTTAATTTGGATTTTGTTACAAACAATATGGTCTAACCCCCAACTTTAACGGGGAGAGTTGGTGGGTCAGCTATTGATTTGATCTTTTCTTATTATTATTTAGCATCTTTATTGTTAGATTCAGTAATTTTGTCTTCCATCTTAAGCGACCATCATGCTGTAACTATCTGTGTATCATGTCCTGATATTTTTATTAATCTGCCCACTTCTGTCTCCTCTAACACTGTACAGTTTGGCCAAAATAAGGGTTTATTTTAACAGAGACTTTAATAAACTTTTTGTTGATACTGTTAATACCAAGAGAAAGTAGGTGAAATGTTGCCTTTCTAAAGATGCTGAAGAACATTTGATATTAGGTAGTTTTAAGGAACTCTGTGATTCATGACATAGTTGTCTACTGTCCGTTAAAATTATCACCTCAGGGCTTCTCCTGCTCAGATGGTTTAACTGGGCCAGTTCCGCTACTTTAAGCAAACTGGAGCATGATCATGGAGGATGTTAGGTACGCCAGTTGGGCCTATAAGTTGACTCTTAAGTCACAGAGGAAAGAAATTAGAGAGATGGCTTGGGAGGATTTGCAGTTAGCTGCTAAATCTAGAGATTCAAAGGGGCATATTATCAAGGGCCATATCGCCGCTTTTGCAACATATGCGTTAGCGCAATCTTTCAGGCGTTAGCTGTCGCTTTTTCTATCGCTTTTTCTATCGCTTTTTCTGTCTATTTTTCTATACTTCCTATATTCCCAATAGGCTCTGCGCATTGGACTAATATATTCTATAGATATGACGTAGGACTTAGGTCAGTAGGTCTCTATTGAATATACTAAACTTAATTGTGTGTGTGCCAGCTAACTCAGAGGTCACTAGAAACTTTCTCGAATACACAAGAAGGGATTAGTTTCTGACAACCGCATGAACATGACAACTTTGTTTCCCTAGGACTGGAATAACTAGCTTCAGAGTCATGGAAACAATAGATAAGTATTTCACTCAGTCAATCGTGCATGCTTCCTTTCTACAGAGTTGCAGAGAAATAGAGAGACAGGTGTTTTCAATAAATGGATTTATTGAACAGTCTTCTTTCTCATGCAAGAGGAGAACTGCTACAATCGTTAGACAGAATGCAAAGTATAATGCGTACAGTGAGAATAGTATTTATAAAATAATGCTGTAAGAGCATTGTATGGTTTCTAAGCCGCCATACATACATAAATAACACAGGCTAAAATACTCAACTGGTGCTTTCTAAAATACGCCTACCCCAATGTACCTAACCTAGGTCTAGTACTAGGGAAGAAGTAAGTATGGTCTTTAGTATAGGTTTAGTTCTGCCAAGAATGTGCCAAAGGTTTCTCTAGGTTCTAATCAACTCCATACCTTAGAATGAAGGAGGTCTGGTACCTCTGTCTCGGGACTCAATTTCCCATCACCCCGCAAGGGGAGTCAGAAACACTGGAGCTGGATTCTCTCGGCAGAGGAGGACAGCTTCTTGTCAGTGCATCAGCTGGAGAGTCGGCTTCCTTCGGCACTTGCTGTAGCGAGCTGCGTCAGGCAAGTAGGTCGTTGAACTGCACCGAACCACCGTGCTTTGTTATAGCAAGTGAAGGTATATTTATACCATAGGAATGTCATGTTTGACGTAAAGTCGGGCATATGAACGTCATGAATGAACCCCTAAGGAATAGATGTTCATGGTAAACTAACTGAGTTCTTGGAGAAATCAATATTCAAGCAAGGGGAAGTCCCTACCGGCTTTAAGCTGGTTTTCCAAGAAATCGTTATGACGTTTGGTGAAGGGATGGAAGTAGTCATGCCTGTATTTGGGTAGCATGGGCTATGCCTAAATAAGGGCTTGATTTCTATGCCTATATATGGGCAACGTGAATTGTACCTATATAAGAGCATGAATCGGGAAAATTCAATCTGAACCTAAAACGCCATACAACACCCACTCCACTTTCTTATATACTCCTTCTATAAAGTTCTAAACACGTTAAACATATCTAAACATGATGTGTTAAAACCCACCCAAAAATACATAAAAAAGGCATTGGCATTTGTGCTGTACGCATTAAAGGCAATGTTTCATTCTAAGCATATAGTTGACATTCAAAAATGCTATCCGAATGAATCATGAAAAAACATTTGTGAAATGGCTCGTAAATACAGAACAGAAAGGTGCCGAAACCATTTCATGTCATATTACATATAACTGTTGGTATGAGGACAAGGCCAAATATTGTCTCTGGAAGATTTTCAAAGAATTCTAGTTCTCTAAGAATAGTTCTACTTTAAGCAGATTACTTTCTGCCAAAAAATGAAAAATAAAAATTTGGAAACATTTAATGATCATAGAAAAAAGGTTCCAAAGTTAGATCTTTGTTTTGAAAAAATGAAGGTCAAACTCAGAGTCAGCATTTCGCATCTGTGAGATCTCAATGAATGCCGTAATCAGAATTGGGCGCCGCTGGGGACAACACAGTGCATGGCCCGTTACTGGTTCAAGCAAAGTATCAACATCCGTCGGCATGACTGATGGGACTGTGAGACATTTGTCTAACACGCGTTCTTCTCCGCATAGCAGGCAGCGTAGAACAGCTAAAATGCTATCTTGCCAGATTGGTCTGAATGACAGAAACCATGTGGTAGTTAATTCTCGTAGACGAGGTAGTTCCAAAATTTGGACAATGCGCTCACGACACTTCATCGCCAGTAAAGGTGTCTCCATGGAAAACTGGGTGTCGCTGGTGGATTGGCTTGCCATATCGCAGCAGTAGGAGCAAAAATAATATCCCTGTAGCGAGTCCCAAAATGAAAGGCAGTCCGCCAAACACTGAGTGCACGAAGTTTGGAAATATTCTTAGGACTGCTTCAAAAGGTGCTAACAGTTCAGAAAATATCATCTTAAATACATGTACAATACCGCTCGTATCAGACATGTTTAAGATACAACTTAACATTTCTGAGAAATGGACAGGGAAGTTTGTAGTTAAGACGGCATGTATCTCGGCAGAAGTCCTTGCAACTTGTAGATCATAGGTTTCTTTGGCCGAGGTCAGTGGCACAGTTTTTTGCAAAAGAATGGCTTTCATTCTGCATAAAGTATCAATTCGTATAGAAGAGATGTTCAGTGAAGGCCATAAAGACGAATCCCTGTCTGTCTTGGTTTTTGGAAACAATACTTGCATACAGCAAGTGACCCTGGCTGACACAGTTACTAGATAGGGTATACCTGGCAACATGCCACAGCAGCTGTGATCGTTCAACATGAGGTAACTTCCATTTGAAAGTTGTCCTAAAATTGGATCAATCACGGCAGCCGGAGAACCTTGCAGGTGGCAGGATAAATTGTTCGAGGAACCATCGCAGGCCCCGTGTAAGTTTATACCCTGACAAAGGAGAGAACCGCTCAGTACGTTTTCACAGTTTTTACCACTAAGAAACACTTACCTTCCCCCACTCTAACATCTGTGTGTGTACGGTAATTTCCAGGAAGTCTTGATGTATTCTTTACCCAACCTTTCATATGTGCCTGCTGGTATATGTTTTGAGCAATACTGAAAATGGAAAATTGTAACAGGTAGAGTGATTGTTCCATGTATAATCCATTCAGTAGCTGGTTTCTCTGCTACCATAAATGTCAATCTTTCCAGTTTTTCAATGCTCAGCACCGTATAGTCTGCTCCCCTTTGCGCCAATTTGACCCGTTTATCAGTGAGATTGAATTCTGAAAACAGTGACGTAGTATTGATTAAACGCCAAGGCACATAGCTTGAACGTAGGTTTTGCAACGTCCAGCCTAATAGCATGATAGAACATAATTGTGACTGACCATGTTGCAACATGACCAAGTCCTGTTCCATGATGTCTAGGGCAGAAGATACTATGCTGTCCAAAGAATATATCCTGGACGACAGAGTCGTTAACCCATTGTCAACTACAGAGAGAGTTTTCTCTAAATTAATACGATCAATTTCTTGTATTCTTTCTGCAGTCTCTGCTTGCCTAATCTTCCATGCTTCATTATAAATAGCATAGATACCGGCCTATATAAAACGTTTATGATGCGGTGTTCTTGGTCCTAGCAAGAATTCTCTAAGATCAGTGCCATCTTTAAGTAAAGATAAGAGTTGTTTTATATCCTTGAGTGTAGATCTATGTAACCATTCAAGGTACAGTTTCCCTACACTGTATGTTCTTACTATTCCTGGATGCTGTCTTTGAACATATCTTGGGCCTGGCCTATTGAATGTGAAACCGTGTGTTTTGTTCAGGAACCTATCTAGACAGTTGTTTGTGTCTGTGGGCCAGATCAACCATTTTTTCCAATCTGGATCTGTTCTGTTGTGATGCAAAATAGTATGTATGTCGACCTCCCCCTCTGAAGTGTTATAGCTATCAGGTGTAGGTGTAGGTATGGACGGATTGTTCATGTCTTTAATCTTGGCTAACCCAAGACAAGACGTCTGTTGGACAGTGTCATTCAAAAACATAATTTGCTCAGGGATTATACAGGTTCTGAATAAAGCTTCTATACCCTGCACTTGCCAATCTTTTGTACCCCAGACATTTTATGTCTCAATGTTGTCTTTCCAAAAGTCGAATCCTAGTTTAGACACTTGGGCATAAAAGGCTGCAGAATAAATCTGTTGGTTATTCGTCAACATACTTTTCATTCCTGTTTTGGTCACATGTTTAAAGTAAAATGATTCTGCATTTGATACATTGAAACCTGAAAAGTACGGAAATTTTCTTGCAAATGTTTTTGAGCTACCCTTTGGTGGCGTTGGGACAATGTTCCCATTAGTTATACATTAATACATTTCTAGGCAAGAAATGATGACCATAACGATTATAACAATACATTTGTTCATAGTCTGATGAACCTTCTAAATATTCATGATTAGAAAATACTGCACCATTAAATCAATGGGGTTACCCCAGTGAGTCAAAAGGACCTGGGTATCAATTGATATAAAACAACGGTGGTCCTAGACTTATCATAAAGCATCAATGAAAGCATTATTCGTTATTCATATATTCAGGAAATTAATCCATAACAAAAAACAGGAGATATAGTTCTTTTCAGCGCCAGATTTCTATATCAGTGTGTCCCACCTCTTATTACTCCAATAGACAAACAGTCTTTTTAGTCAGTAATTATCATTCCATTTTATTTTCAACATTCATAAAAAACCAAATTAATAATTGAAAGAAAGAAGACTGCAAGTTGCAGTAAAGAATAAAGAGAGTGCTCATGTGAATTTAAAGGGGAGGGATAGTTTGGAAAGCAATATTCAAAATATTTATGTACAACTAAAATTGCAAATCTTCCAGTTGAACAAAACATAGAGGCCTACCCACACAATTTCAATACATTAATGGGTTTGTACAAGGCAAGGGAAGGGAACACGGATATTGGGGTCTAGGCCTCAAAACATAGGGGTACCACCGTGGACGTTTCGACCCTGGCGCAATAAGGGGAATTGTACGCCTCTGCTGCGGGTCTTCTTCAGGACAGGATGGGGAAGAAGGGTGGGAGATGAGCAACAGAAAGGACCTACAAAATAATTAAAATGGTTCACTAAGTCTAATATCGTGGAAAATTAAAATACCCATATGTCTCAGTAGAGTAGCCCAATAATACAACCGAAAATTTGGGATTCCCCAGCCACCCTTCATTCTCGAAAGAAAGCACCATTTCAAAGCTCTTCTAGATCGTCGATAGCTCCAAAGGAACCTAGAAGACATTCTCTCCATCTTAGAAAAGAAAATCGATGGGAACAACAAAGGTGTCGTGCGAAACAGATACAAAAAATTCGGAAAAATACATCTTCAAAATATTAGTACGGCCATACAATGAGAAATGTAAATTATTCAGCCTCGCCAGAGTTCTGTTGGCGGAGTTTAATAGTGGTCTAAATTGAGACGTACTATATTGTCTATTTTGGCACTAATTGTAATACCAAGGTACCGGGCATCTGAGGCAAAAACCATGTAATTTGGGCGACCCTCCTCAGAATGAATCAGCTGCGTTTTAGAAATATTCAGTTTGTATCCCGAGTACCCCCCAAACTCCTGAGCTAATTCAACAATTTTAGGTAGAGATCGTTTGATATCGGCAGTAGTAATAGCAATATCGTCTGCATAAGCAAACACCTTGTAATCAGTCTGATGGATCCTGACCGGGCTTATTTCGGTTTCATTTTCCAATTTATTCAAATAAGGTTCGATGTATAGTGCAAATAGCAAGGGGAAACAAGGACAGCCTTGCCTCGTCCCCCTTGTTATTACAAAATCGTCAGAAACATCACCTGCTATTCGGATTGTGGCCCTAGGGTGACTATATAATGCCTGTACTGCCTTAATATATTCCTTAGGAAATCCCTTCCACGTCAATACAGACCCCAAAAACCTCCAGGAGACCCTGTCGAATGCTTTTTCAGCATCCAACAGGGCCACCGCAACCGGAGATCCTGTAGTCTGTGCCCAATCCAAAAGTGACATAACCCTCTTCACGTGATCTGTCGTATCCCTGTTTGAAATAAATCCGTGCTGCCTTATTGAAACCAAGGCGGGCATTAATTTGTTCAGCCTATTAGCTAAGATTTTAGAAAAGATCTTGCTGTCGGCAGTAATAAGAGAAACGGGTCTGTATCAGCCTAACTCAGTAGCCTCCTTTCCTTTTTAAAAAAAAAATCTATAGTGGCAAAAGACCATGATTCAGGAGGATAACCTAAAAAAGCATTATAAAATACTTTAAGTAACTCATCTTTTAACAATCCACGGAATGTACGATAAAACTCGAGGGGTATGTTGTCAGGTCCCATTGCCTTACCAAGAGCTAAACCTGAGATGAATAATTCAATTTCTTCCCAAGAGATAGGGGTTGCTAGTACCGTTTTTTGTACTTCAGAGAGTCCAACACTATCAAAATTTTCAAGAAACAATAACTCATTCCTTCCTGCGTCCATACCATCACAAGACTCATCATACAGTAATTGTTAGAAATCACGGAATGCTTTTAGCACATCTGTTTTCGATGGCTGCATAACCCCATTTACATCGCAAATTTTTAAAATGTCATTAGATGCTGCCTTCTGTCTTAATCGTTGAGCTAGTACTCTCCCTGTTTGCTCACTAAATTCATAACACTCCGTCTTAAATTCTCTATGCTTCTGTGCAATCTGCTCAGCTATAGGAGAATATACTATGTTCCGCTTGAGAGTCAAGTCCAGTTGGGCTTCTTCAATACACCGACCTGATGTAACACTTTCAGCTAGCTTCAACTCTGCCTTCATTACAATATCCGATTCCACGCTAAACTTGTTCCGTCTGGCTTTGCGTTGAAAATTCGAAAAGCTAAGAGTCTCCCCCTAACTACTGTTTAAAAGTATCCCAGACTATTTGGACAGAAGCAGTATCAGTATTATGTTTAAAAAATTCCTTGATAATTGTAGTCATATGTTGCAAATAATCATCTTCAAATAATAGATTTCTTTGAAATGACCAATTTGTTTTACCACCTCCTACTTTAGAAGGTAGTTGTATTTCAAGTATTAATGGGTTATGATCTGATATTAATTTAGGGAGGATTTCAATATTAACTTTATCTAAAAAATATTGAGAAATAAAAAAAGAATCCAAACAAACAAATTTTTGATGTGGAGCAGAAAAGAAACTATATCCAGGTTCACTAGGACGAATAATATTCCATACTTCAATAAGCCCGTTTCCTGAAACTAATTCGCTGAGAGCGCTAAAGGTCCGATACTTTCTATCCGAATATTTCCTAGTTCCCCTAATATCAAACTCAGCATCAATATGGATATTAAAATCCCGGCAAAGAATTATCGGTTGAATCCATGAAGCGAGCTCTAAATTGATTGAATTCATTATTTCAGCTTCATCTAGGTTAGGGCCATACAGTGTGCAGATGGTGAACCTATTTTCGTCAATCTTAAATTCTGCCAGCCCCCATCTCCCCCATTTATCTGCCAGCGTCTTAATACATACCCCATAGCCATGTTTTACAAGAATAGCAACCCCCTTTTTAATCCCAGTCTGCTTCGAACAAACTACAAGATCTAAGCCTACATTTTTTAGCCAATCTCTCTTGGCCCAGGAGATATGTGTTTCCTGTAAACACAAAATGTCTATTTGTAATAGCTGTACCCTTTTACGCAAAAAAAACCTTTTCTTGAAGTCCTTAAGACCATTAATGTTCAGTGTACAAACCTTCAATTTCTTATCCATTCTTAAATGAAAAGCTTAAAACGAGCATATCCTTTCTATTATAGTCTAGACTACAAAGCTTCGATCTTAAGAACAACAAAAAATATAATCTGCCCTTGTTTCTAAGCAATACTAACTGCTGCTGAATTACACCCTACCCACCACCAACCCCACCCCACCACCACTCCCCCCACCCCACTTCCTTACCAAAAACCCAACCCAACCCACCATCTGAGGCACAAGGACTGTAAGTCCCTGAGAACGCAGAGCACCCCCCCTCCTTTCCTTGGTCGGAAAAAAGAGAATAACATCATTCAAAGACAATCTGATATAACCAAGCTTTGATATTCACCCCTCATCCTTGGGGCAGGAAAAAGTCAATCCAAAAAAACAAAATCAAAAGGGAAAAGCCATCCAAAAAGATTAAATCGAAACGTAGGAACATCATCTACATTTAAATCATCATACGATAATGTCATAATGTCATAGTAAAGTTACAAACAGTGAGCGACCCAGAATACCCTTGAGGGCTTGGGAGATTATGATAGAAGGGTGAGAGTGCCTTCAAGGGAATTTGTTTACACAAACTTAAGTTATTTAAACCAAAGTTGGAGGGATAAATTAATAGTCCCTGTGTGAATTCAATCTTTCTACAAATACAACAACTCACATAACAACATAGAACAAGTCAAGGCTACGTAAAACACGATATCGGGAATTGCAATCGGGAAAAACAAGGGATTTGTTTCGAGTACCCTGTGTCTTCCTAACCCTATGTTTTTTAACCATTATGGCAGGTCCCAGAGAAGTTTCGCTAATTCTTGAATCGTCATCATCCAAGCTGCTATCATCAGGATAATCTGCCCAATCTTTATCAATGCTCTCATCCGACATATGGTCTGACATAGAATAGAAATTATCCAGAACTTCTTGAGAGCCGGCAAGATCCAGACATGAAGCTTCATTCAGTGCTAATAATGTAGCTGCCTCCGATGAACAAATCAGCCCACCTGAGCTATCAGTAACTGCTTGAGAGTCCGGATGAACTACAGGACCCAGAATGCCTTTGGGCCGTTCTTTCCCTTCAAGTCTGCAGTCGGAGTCCGGTAATGGCATTTCTTCAGGAACTTGATTCAAAGTTTCGAAAAGGGGCTCATCCTGCACCAAATTGCTCGATGTATTTCCCCTAGCATTAATCACCCAATCCTCATTTAAATCAGTTACCGGGCTCTCCAAGCACGCAGTCTGCGTCTTTTTTACAAGTTGCTTCTCGAACATGGCAGGTACTGTTTGTGATGCCGGGTTCGTATTACGGGACTTGTTGACTCGCTCCCCCCCTTTCTTGCTGCAATTTGTCATTGAGATAAAGAATTAGCAGTTACAATCGGCTCCCCTGACTCACCCGCCTCTTGAACTGCATCCTCGTGCTCCGCAGCATCAGACTGAACGAGAGTCTTGGTTTTTCCACAACGAGTAACTGGAGCTTCAAAGGGAGTTTCGGCGGCATGTCCGTCCTGATGCCTGCCATACTGACTATACAAAGTCCAAGTGGAAAACAAAAAAAACACCAAACCGGCATACGACAGGTACCGGGGAGCAACAGAAGAGAGACCATGAAGCACAAAACGCCAGACGGTAAGAAAGCTCTGTGTCTGACTTTTTTTTTCCAGCAAACGAACAAGCTCCAAGACAGAGAAATCAATCAGCAACCATTATGCGAAAATCCCGGGATGAGTACCGCAGCAAATTTTTCCCCCTCTTCCGACCAGGGAGAAGAGGAGCAAGCAGCTCACACAGCCAGAGCAGCGGCCGCCATCTTGCCTCGCCCGCTACCCAAGACTCAGCTGATCTGCTTAGCTGAAGAGCCAAGTCTTAAGGGTCTTCCTGAAGGTGTTCCGGGAGCGGGCGCGTCTGATGTCTGCCGGTAGCTCGTTCCAGATCTTGGCTGCACTGTGAGAGAAGGATCTTCCATCTGCTCTGGCTCAGTGGATGGGTGGGGTTTTGGCCAGTGCGAGATTGGTAGAACTGAGGTTTCTTTTGGGTACGTGGAAGTTAATTCTGTTGTTGAGGTATTTTGGTCTGTTGTTGTGGATGCATTTGTAGGCCTGAGTGAGGATTTTTAAGGTGACTCTTTTCTCTAAGGGGAGCCATTGGAGTCTTTGTAGGTGTTGGCTGATGTGTTCATGCCAGGGGATGTCTAGGACGAGTCTGGTGGCGGTGTTCTGTATTGTCCGGAGTTTTCCGAGAAGGGACTTGTTGATACCGGCAGAGAGTGCGTTTCCATAGTCCAGTCTGCTAGTGATGAGCACGTGGGTGACTGTCTTCCTTGATTCAGGGGGGATCCATTTGAAGGTCTTGCGGAGGATGCGGAGTGTGGTGAAGAAGCTTTAGGTGACTGCGTTGACCTGTCGGTTCATGGTGAGTGATGAGTCAAGTATGATGGCGAGGTTTTTGGCGTGGTCTGAGGGGGTAAGTGGGCTTCCGAGGGCGATCGGCCACCAGGTGTTGCCCCATGCCGAGGGGGTGGTTCTGAGAACGAGGACTTCTTTCTTCTCTGCATTGAGCTTCAGGCAGCTGTTGGTCATCCAGACTGCAACGTCTTGCATTCCTTTCTGGAAATTGAGTTTGGCATTGGTGGGGTGTTTGGTGAGGGAGAGGATGACCTGGGTGTCGTCTGCGTAGGATACGATGTTGAGGCTGTGTTGTCGGATGATGGCAGCGATGGGGGCCATATAGATGTTGAAGAGGGTCGGGCTCAGGGACATCCCCTGTGGGACTCCGCACGTGATTTTGTGAGATCGGAGAGGAATCGTGGCAGTCTGATCCTTTGGGAGGAATGATCGGATCCAGTCCAGGGCTGTTCCTTGTGTGCCAGCGTTGTGTAGTCTGGCGAGTAGTATTGGGTGGGAGACGGTGTCGAAGGCTGCTGATAGGTTGAGTAGGATGAGGGCTGCAGAGTAGCCTTTGTCTAGGAGGGTGCAGATGTCGTCTGTGGTGGCGATAGGGCAGTCTCGTGCTCTGGTTGCTTCGGAATCCGGATTGGGACGGGTCGAGGATGGCGTTCTCTTCGATGAATCGTGTCAATTGCGTGTTGACTGTCTTCTCTGCAACTTTGGCTGTAAAGGGGAGGAGCGAGATGGACCGGTAGTTCTTGAGGTCGGTGGGGTCCGCTGTGGGCTTCTTGAGCAGGGGCCTGACTTCTGCGCATTTCCCTTCGTCTGGGAAGGTGCCTGTTTTGAAGGTGGTGTTGATGGTGTGCTGTAGTTCGGGTGCCATGGTGGCTGCAGCTCTGTGGTAGATGTGAGGAGGGCAGGGTCGGTGGGGGCCCTCAATTGGATGCCTTTCATGGTCGAGGCGGTGTCTTCGGTCTTTATCGGGGTCCAGTTGGAGATGGTGGGATGGCTGGTGTCTCTAGGGTGCTGGGATCCGGCTGTGGCATCTGGTGGATGGCTGATGAAGTTGTCATAGAGGTTTTGATTTTGAGGTGGAAGTAGGTTCCAAGTTTGTTGCAGAGATCTTGGGATGGGGTGATGTCTGTGGCTTTGCTGCATGAGTTTGTGAATTCCTGAATGACACTGAAGAGTTCCTTGGAGTTGGTGGAGTTGGCTAGGATTTTGTTGTGGATAAAATTCTTCTTGGTGGTTCTGATTTGGTTGTGGTAGTCCATCATGGCATCCTTGTATGTGGAGTCATTTTTCGTTCTCCTGGTGTTTCTCAAGTTCTTCTCTAGGTGTCTGCAGGTGAGCCTGGCTTCTTGGAGGTTGGTGTTGAACCAGGCGGCTTTCCTGGGGCACTGTTTGCCAGGGTTGTGTAGCGGGCAAGCTTGTCTGTGCAGTTGGAGATCCAAGTGTGGAGTCCACTGGCTGCACTGTTTGCGTCGGATGCCCGGGTGTGGTTGTCTCGGGTGAGGGTGGAGTTAAGTTGCTTGTCAGTAGCCTTGCTCCAGTTCCTTCGTGGTGGGCATGGGGCGGGTTTGGATGCCTTCCGTTGGTCGACGGTGAAGTGTACGCAGTGGTGGTCAGTCCATGGCGGTTGCATAGTGTGGCTGAAGTGAGTATTGTGTTCTGCGGTGAAAATGGGGTTGAGGGTGTGTCCTGCTCGGTGAGTTGGTGTGTTGATGAGTTGTTTAAGTCCGATGCCGGCTAGGTTGTTCTGGAGGGTGGTGAAGTGGTGGTCGCTGGGGTTGTCGAGTTGGAAGTTTAAGTCTCCAATGAGTATGTTGTTCATTGAGGCAATGGCATGGGGCGCGATGATATCCGTGATGTTGGTGGTGAATGATGTCCACAGGCTGGGTGGCCTGTAGATGAGGGTCCCTCGGAGTGTGGCGTTGGGGCTGGTCTGGATCTGGAAGTGCAGGTGTTCAGCAATGAAGAAGGTTTCACTGGAGGTGGTGAGGCGGAGGGTGCTCTTGTGGGTTATGGCGAGCCCTCCTCCTGGGTAGTTTGGTCGGTCCTTCCTCTGGATCTTGTATCCGTCTGAGATGGCGTTGTTGATGTTGGGGCGGAGGAGGCGTTGGTCCAGGTTTCCGTGAAGAAGGCAATGTTGGGCGAAAGAGAGTGGAGTAGGTTCCAGATTTCCATGGCATGTTTGTGTATCGAGCGCACATTGAGGAGGATGCATCTTAGGGTGTTGTTGGTGCTGGAGTCGGAGGTGATGGAGGACAGGGTAGTGGTGAAGGTCTAGCGGCAGTGGAGGCAGGAGAACTGTCCGTGGATCGTGTTCGGCGAGGCCTGTTGGTAGTCTCTGAGTTTTCTGGGGTTGAATTGCGAGGAGGGTAGTAGTGTTGTAGTGGTGGGGGGTCGGAGATCCTGGGTTCCTGGTGCTGGTCGTGGTTGGGTCCCGGACGGAGGCAGATGGGCTTGAAGGCACACCAGCGGCATGCCCGCTGCGTGTGACCGCGTAGCTGCCGCCATTAAGTAGGGGAGGGGGAGGGATGTGCAGCTGAGAGGCGGGCAGTCAGTGGGGCAGAGGTTTTGGCGGGGACGTGGGGAAACCAACAGCAGACAGCACAACAAAAAACAGATGGGCACAGGCACAGAGGTGAGTCAAACAGAATGGGCACATCGCAACAGAATGAGATATATCAGCACAACAATATGGGCACAATGCAAGGCGGGAGAGAATAAAAACAACAATATGGGCACAATGCAAGTAGGAAAGATTAAAAACTATAATATGGGCACAATGCAAGGAGAAAAATAAATAAAAAACGATACCAGCAGAACAAAAGGGCAAGCGCACTAACGGACACCAGCAAGGTGCACGAGGCACAGCGCGGTCTCAAACCCTGCCTGGGTGGGATCAGAGGCAGAGCACAGCGCAGCAGAGCTGCTGGGGAAGAGCAGATCTCAGAGGGTCAGAGGTCTTGCTCTGAGAACATTTTATAGTGCTTAGTCCAGTGAGACCTTTTAATGTTAAATTTAGTTAACAAACCCATAGTGTCATTGTTGTAGCATTAGTTGCCAAGTATGATAGATTACACACTCTTTCAATCTCCCCATCTCTTCACAGTCTGATCTATCATTTGCATTTTCTGTTTGTGATACCTGTTATTATAGAGCCATGCAATCAGGTTAACACAATTGAACAGCCCTCAACATCCCTCTCCTGCAAAGTGCAGAAATATCTCCTGTTCAAAACTAACTACAACTTGAAATAAGCATATCATTTATTTATTTTATTTTATTTTGTAAGTTTTATAGAGTGCAAACAAGACCCAAGGGGGTATCAGAGCGCTGTACAGCGTTGTAGTCAGCAATTATACAGAACATAAAGAAGGTATTACATTAGTATTGTTGGTGCAATTTAGCACTACAAGTAAAAAACATCCTACAATCAAGAGTTGATGCAGTTAAAGGGGCTGTCTAGGATTAGAACAAAAAGAAGGGAAAAATATGTCATAGAACATCAGTGAGAAATATTTCAAGATTTTGGTTATTAAAAGAACGCACTAACATGATCAGCTCTATATTGTCCTATTCTGCGTCAAGAGCAAATGGGGTAGTGAAAATCGAAGAGGAGGGGGTGCAATCACCTCGCCACCAGCCCAACACCTCAACTTCTGTAATAATCAACAGAAAATCACCAGTTAGTAGGGAGAAATTGCATACCTGATGCTACAATATGAACAATTTACTGAAAAGGAGTTATTGAGCAGCCTATGACGGGGTAGTCTGCGTCCTTGCCCAAAACCTTGTTAATTCAAAAAAATAACATTGTCTGTAGTCACATGCACGTGATGTGAGGAAATTGCAGGTGTGGCGACTGGAGCTTATTAAGGTGTCAACCACATGACTGATTGGCCTGCAACTTTATGGGATTTAAAGGTCAAGGAGGGATATGAATCCTACCCATGCATGCAAGAGATTCATCATGAAAATGGATGGATGCTGAGCGGCCTATTGGCTTGACATGACTAGACAAAATAATCTACATTCGCCCTGATGAAGTTCACCCAAGTGGACGAAACGTGTTGGCTGTCTTTGCTGTAGCATTTGGATTTCTGTCTTGAATAAGGAAAATAAAAAGAAGAACTGAAATACTTTTGAAATTTGAATGGAATGTTTCTTCATGAAAGAACATTGACTGTGGTGCACCACTATTTGTATTATTATAGTATTTCATGTTTTACTGCAAGAACTGGAAGGGGCTCAATCAAATGTATATCCCAAGAGCCACTCCTGCACTGAAGAAGGGTCATCACAATTCAGGCCCCAGGGTTCCATTCCCTCTGTGGCAAGGCCCCCATTCTCAGTAATGAGCAATACTTCCCCCCTTTCATGTTCACCACTGTGAAGTTAGCAGGGGACACCCACTTCCCTACTATTACTAGATTCTTCCACTCCCAAAACCCACATGGACACAGTTTCCACCAATGCTCATTATCCAAGCACACAGGGGTCATTAACCCTACAGTGCAATCTGCTGTCAACAGTGTTCTGGCTGGGCACGGAGGGACTTACCTCTGTGAGGGGCCAAACAGGAAGTTAATGAACATGCACTCTGGGCTTAATCTAGCCTACCTACTTGCTGTAGCACAGGATCTTTTCCTACTGATCTGTCTCCATTCATGTGGTAGGTCTGTGGGCATTGCAGAAGTCTCCTTCGATCGAGTTTGGTCATCACCTTTGAGTCAGTGGAGCCCATGGCTATCTACCTGCACTGGCCATGGGAGCACTCATGCCTTTGCTTTTCTCTCTGGGCAACCTTCAGCTCAGTCACTATTCCCAACCCACACTGGATTTTCTCACAGGTGACCAGGTATGCAGGATAAATGCTGTGGCCATGGCCCTGATACAGGTTATATGTTTACTGGTGATTCAAGTGAGCATGGTATTAGTTAGATATTCCTATGCTCCACGGGTTGATTTAATTCCTTTTTATGGTTGTTAGGTTTAGGACTTCTTAACTGGACACTTCATGTCAGAAGGATGCTGTATAATAAAAATAACTACAGTTGGGGAGATAGGTTCATTTTCTGAAGTAGATGGACAGGGTAAGAGTCTACACAAAGTAAGCCATTTTATTTATTAATTATGTGCAATGTTGTTTAATTGACTTAAATTGTATTGATGTTGGGTGAAGTACTTTTTTTATATGTGCACTGATGAGTAGCGTGCTCCCTATCCATGTGCTTGGCTTGGAAGCGGCACAAACGCTGCTAATCGGGCTGAGCGTGAGTCTTGTGCTATAGTATTCTTATCTACCAATAATGTGTGAGTGTGCGCATATTTTACCAAGAGGAGACACCCTGTCTCTTGTGTCCTTCAGAATCTCACGAGAAGCACAAATCTGTTGACATGCAACTGTAACTTCAGGAAGACGCCATACTAACGGTCCTACTTCTTGATCCACAATGGAGTGCTTTCAATTCAATTCAATTAAATTCAATTTGTCATAAGTTAATAAAAACCATCACAATTTTACCAGATAATGCAAGATAATAAAACCATTGTAAATGATACTTCATAGTTACTTTTCTCTTTTGTCAATTTCTTAAAAGTTCACTTTATTTCAGCAATATAAAATGTACATTACTATCCACTAATAACAATATAAATTGCTTCAATGCAAGTTCTAAGCAGACAATATAGAGCCTGAAGAAGATGAAGAAGAAATCCCCTAAATATCTAGGACTGATTTACAGTTTTTGATAAAGAAAGTTGTTGATTTAGCTCTAGCAGAGCCGAGGCGAAATATGCTCAGGATGATGATGATGAACCAGAGAAAGACCATAACAGTATATCCAGGGTCCTCAGATTTGTGACCTGCTTATTCATATCAAGGTATCTCTTGGTTTTGAAGCAAATTCTGTCGGAAGGTGGGATTATTTTAAAAATATCACGCTAATGATGCACTGACCTGCATCTACATGAGGTCATTAACAGGTGTGCAACACCCATTCGGCTAAAAGTGCTTCAGCCCCCCCCTCATGTGCCGTAGCCCGGGCTTAGATTCATGGGTGCTTGTCTCAGGTGCTTGCTTCGGAAGGACACTGCTTGGCAAGCAGGTGTTGGAGAAAACATTTTCTTTTTTTGAGAGAGATAAGATCAGCTTCCCCTGCAGCTGGAAAATGCTTTGAAAGGAAGGGAAGGGTGGAGGTCACCAGCAATTAAAAAACTTCTAGTTAACAGACACCATGGTGGGGGCTTTCGTAGTGCACAACGTGTACTTACTCACTGTTTTGAAGGAGAGACAATGAATGCCCAATAATTCTGTGATGATGGAGGCAGCATTCGTACTTGAAAGGTGATCTCTGCCCTATTCCCAACCTGACTGTTTACCTAAGTCCTTGAAAGAGAGAAGGAACAAATGACAAATTATATTGAATGCCGGGCAACTGGAATTATGCAATTGTGTGGCTGCAGCACTTTTCGCATAACTATAGATTTACCACATTTGTCACATAATACACCTTCTACTGCATAATCTGCAGATTTTAAAATAAAAAAAAATTCTAGCTCAAACAGTTCAAAAGTTACAATACACGGCAAAAGGTGTTACTGGGCAGTGGAAGGCCCTTTGCAAAGTCTTGCTCGCCATATATCTGTTGCTTATTGCTTTATTTAGGTGTAATACTAATGAGGTGCAATTAATGCCCAGACAGTCTTAATAAGTGTAAAAATAACAAAATGATGAAGTACTAGTGTCACAAAATGTGGCACATTATGCCTCATAATATGCATTTCTTTGCCTTATACTTTACTCAACCCTGCTGCATAATTTGGCCCTCTCCTGCCACATAATTCCAGTGGCCCTGATTGTATGTAATTTATATAGTGCTTACTACCATTGACAAGGGGTAGCAAGCACTATATAAATGCAAAAAAGGGAGAATTTTCTTTTCTATTTTAAAATGGCCTTACACTGCAGTGGTTAAATATCCATCAGGCAGTCCCAGAAATGTTTTACCAACAGCCTCTTGCATTCTGGGGCACTTGTGGTTCTTCTTCTAGTAATTCCAAGTACTGGCTAATAAAGTCATAACATGCAAAGTGAAATTGGAAAGTAGGAGTCTGGGCAGCAGTTACATTGTTTTGGTGGTAGATGGTAGGTGGTACCAGCACTTATTAGTGGGTGGCATGGACTTTTAAAAGATGATTCTAGTGTGTATTCTCTGAGTAAAATGCTCCTGGCTGTCTGTTCTATCCCAGAAAAAGAAGGCGGTCAGCCATGGCCCAAGCGTTAATGTTGTCTGTGAGTCTGTCAGGCAGTATTGGCAAAAGGGAGGTGGTTTGACAATAATGTCATGTCACAATTACTTTAACAGTCATACAGTTACTCTTACAATCCATAAAACGACAGCGGAGGACAGCAGCTGGTCACTGATCTCCTCTACCTCATGATTGCTTTCTATCTCAGTTTGGTAGGGTGGGACTTGTGCACCACAGTAGGGACACACATTGGGTTGCTATAGTCCACTGCAACTCATCAAGGGCTGATGAGTGCTGATCGCTCACAGACAAACCTCACAGAATGCTGTGTGTGCCTTTTGCCCTGGTTATTCGTTAGATGAACATATTAACATATAATAGACTGGCAAGTCGATCTGTATGGCACTGTGTATGGATAGCACCTGGCACTGGGCCCACCAACATTTTCGGTCACAGCAGTTGGTGCCCACCCTGCTTTCTACTACCATATGCCAACTTCAATCTGGCAACTGTAGTCCTTTTGCTGAGACACAGTCCAGGTGGCTGCCACCTTTTGAATATCTACCTGAAGATGGGATTTGAAGCTCTAGCTTTGTTCTGGAGGAAGAGTACACGTTAACACAAGTGAGGGACTCTCAGAGGTTGAGTGGGAGTGGCATCTGGGAGAATACACAAAACCAATCCCTTTCCCTATCCCAGCATTAAAGCAATGAAATACCCTGAGGATATCAAACTTGCTTTCGAGGATTAAACACTGTAAGGCCTTATTTATTTTCCCAAAGACACATAGTTGAGCTTTCTTGATATTGACACACTTCAAAATATTTCTATCATGTATATTAAACATCCACATGAATACATGGCTAGACATAAAAAAAAAATGTCTGAAATTCTCACAATCATGGTTACCTACTAAGCTGGCCCTTCAAGCACCATCCACAGGAAAATGTATCCCGAGATTTCCACTGTAACCCCTACTTAATACATAACAATGCAAACTGGAGTAGGAATAGTAAAAAATACTATTTCTAAGTCCAGCTCGCCCCTAGTGGAAGTCGTTGGAAAGACTTGCATACTAACAACGCGGTCGTTGTAACAACCGCATTGTAATAGCACGCCATGTAATACATCGCGTAGTAAAGTGCTATATTCGGAGGAGAGGTTTGGGAGCATTTTCAATTGTTAAACTTTTTTAATGTTTGTTGCATCAACTAAGGAAGAAGATGTGGTGAAGGGACAAAGTCAACGGGGGACTCCACATTTAATCCAGCTTGGCACTTGACCTAAAATTGTGCAGTTCTGGACGAATCACATAATCTCTGATGATGCCTTAATTGTGCGTAACTGTGTGCTATTCAAAGAATTTGGCCCTCACTTAATGAATGCAATCTTGCTTCTGCTTCCCTCACTCCCCATCATATATAATGCTTTGTTGCTCCCAAGTCTATGCCCTCACAGTATAAACACATATATGTTTTTACATTATGAAGTTATCCCTCTCATATTGTGACATTCAGAAAGAACTTCCATATAATTTCCTTTATCCCAGTACACATATCACACTTTTGTTAGGGTTTATGTAAGTCTACTTCTTGCTGTTTTGGTATGCCCACCACTGCAGCTTGAAGTTCTAAACCACAAAACTCCTGAAGTTTTGGTCTAGTTGTGCCCCTGGTTATTAAAGATATCATATTTAAAGAGTGGAAAGACCCTGATAAGAGGTGATCCCTATTTTTTTTTTAAAAAGAGAGATATCTCATAGCAAGTTTGAATCAGAGTTTCCACAAAAAACCAAAGGTGAACAAGATCTTGGCATCTATGGCATCAGCATCCAATTTGGCCTCAGAAGATGCTGAATTATCTGATGTTGTGAATAAAACGGCATAGAAGACATTGAAGAGATCCTATTCAGCTGCAAAGTTTGCTATGAGGGCTAATTCATATGCTGCATCAGCAACTCAAGTCTTGCTCAAGGATTTTCAGTTATTGTATGACTGTACCCCACAGCAATTTTAGCGAATATGGAACTACTGTCAAAGTTTTAGTCAGATGTTTCTTTTGATAGCCTTTGGGCCTCTATAGGTATTGCAGGCATAATATTTGCAGGAAGTTGGCTATTATGGATGCAATCTTGGAAACTGGAATCTAGCCAAATAAATGATATACAGAAATTGCCATTCCCTGGTCAGAATATATTTGGCGCTTGTTAGACCTGGCACCATTGGCGTGGGTCTCCTTTCCATTTTTTCTGCTGTTGCCTCCTGTGTTTTTTGCTGGTCTAGTTGCTTTGGGCATGTTGCCACTGCTTTTCAGTGCCAAAGTTCAAGTGCTCCCTTGTAAAGTATTGATGTGGATTAGTGAGTCCAAGATTGGCATGTTTGATTTGCATGTCAGACCCTAGTACAGTGCACTATGTGTAGCCAGGGCCTGTAAATCAAATGCTGCTGGTGGGCACTGATTGTGCCACCCACAGCAGCAGCTTGTAAAATGCGACTCAGGCATGCCATTGCAGAGCCTGTGTGCAGTCTGGGACTGCCATGTCATCTTGGCAAGTGGACACACTTGCCAGTCCCTAAACCTTCCCTTCTCTACATGTTGGTCACCCCTAAGGTAGGCCCAAGGTACCCCTTTGGGCAGGGTGCATTGTATGTGAATGGTAGGACATGCCCTGATGTGTGTGGTGTGTCCTGATAGTGAAATACTACCAATTTTGTTTTTCACTATTGCAAGGCTATCTGTTCCCATTGGCCAGAATGGGGAGTTAGTTTATAACATATTATAAACATAACTGACCCTAGGAACAAGATAGGAAAATAAAGTTTAGTATGCCTGAACTCAGAATGCATCTTTTATTGAGGGTGGTTTTTACCTTCTGCGTTTGAGAATACCACTTGCCTAACCATCCAGTGTACCTCGACTACGTTTTTGTATTGTATGTCTGGCTTTTTGATGACAGGGGCTGATGGAGGACTGTGGCTCTAGAAGTCTCATGGCTCGGGGCTAGGCTGAATAGGCTTGGTCTGCATTTGGAGTGGTGGGAGGAGTAGCATCTTCACATGAATACGGCTGTGCCTGCCTTCCACAATGATGGGAGGCTCCGCCCCCTCTGTGGTGTGTCTGAAGGCAAGGCTCTCACTGACAAAGGAGGTTGTTGTGCACTTGCAAAGTGCCCCACAGAACTTGTTCTGGATGGCTACAGACACTCTCTGCCTTAAGAGAACAAAGGATCTTGGTGTATAAAAATAGGGGCCTAGACCCTAGACATTTAGATCACTTCTGGAAAATCAAGATGAAACCTTTGCCAAGGAGAAGAGCCGGATAATCTGAGGAGGAATACTGCCCCTATGGTGTTTGCTGTTTGGTGTTGGCCTGCAGTGGCTGCTGGCTGCCAAGGAAAGGAGAAAAGGAGTTTGCTGTTTGCTTTGTCATCTTGAGGAAGATCTCCAAGGGCTTTAAACTGGGCTTGCCTCCTGTTCTGAAGCCTCAGTGACACAAAGACTTCACCACCAGCTCCCCTGAATTTCCTTGCTGGGAATTCCAACCTGCAAAGAGGTGCCCGCTGCTGTTTGGATCTCTAGAGACTGTTTGTCACTGGGAGCTGGGAAATCAACGCAACACTGAAGAAACGTGTTGCTTTGCACTGGTTTTCTGACGTATAGGCGAAGAAATCGTTGCAGCACCTGCCGCGTCTCGAGAAATCGCAGCCGCCGCACCGATCCTGACGCAAGCCTACTGTGCGGCTGCATGAAGACATGCATCGTACCGGAGCGACGCATCGCATTGAGGCGCCAAAGACTGTTGCATCGTTTGGGGTCCGCAGTAAGAAACAGACGCATCAACTCCCCACGCAGTAAGGAATTGACACATCAACTCCCCTGCGCAGCAGTAAGGAACAGACGTATCACCTCCCCTGAGTGTAAGAAACAGATGTATCATCTTCCCAGCCACCAATTTGTTTGCTTTGTGTGACGCATCTAAGGTAATTTTTCGAAAAGTATCGCATTTACCACTTGCATTGAACTAAACTGTTTCTCCCATTTGTAAGCCTTATTTTTAATACTGTATTGTGGATTCTTGTCCTTTGGTCTTGTTTTTTTTTAGATAAAGTTTACTTATATTACTCAACTGGTATGGTCTCTGTTGGACCCGTCTGCTTCTGAGAGTCCCCTCACCACTATAATTTCTTTTGTTCCCCTGTACCTCCCAAAATTTGTCGCTTTTCGTTTGTCTACCAGGTCCTTTTTGTGTGTTGTTTCATGGGGCTAGGTGTTCCTTGACACCCAGTTGCTCACAAGGTTTCTGGCACCTATGTACAGGGCGCCTGGAGAAACCTGTGGCCATTGGAACTGAGGTTGGCAACCTGTGTGTGTTTAACCTTGAAGTGGTGGACACATATTTTCCTCATGAGAGTGACTCCCATTGGAGCCTCCTTGAACCCTGACCTTCTGAGGTTTTGGCGCCCTTTGTGGTTGGCGCGCTTTCCTGACAGGAATTCTTAAGATTTCGTCAGGTACACAAAATGGCCGCTCCAGAGCCCCAGTACGGTGGCTGTGAGTGACCATAAGACACCTCAGAATGTGTCAACCCATTGACACAGCCAGGGAAGGTTCTAGAACCTTCTGGCTGGTGCCAGTACCTCAGGGCTCTGGCTATATAAAGCCCAGACCCTGGCGGCCATTTTATTGAAGAGAGAGGGGAGTTGATTAGACTACTACACCTAGATGCTGATAGCTGCTGAAGAGGTGTGACCCCTATTCCTGACTTGACACCAGAGAAGACACCTGCCCTGCTTACCCTTGAGGTGGCTGAGAGAACAGGCAGTAGTGTGGCAAGGGTTAATATTGTGGATACTGACTGGCGTTCCAGTCAGGCGTAATTTTGAACCCTTGCGCCTACAGCGCCTGCCCAGCTAGCACCTCTGTGCCCCAGAAGACTGTGGCCGAGTGTGTGTGCCTCCCCGCCCCCCCCCCCCCCGGTGGCGTCAGACTGAGGAAGAAGTCGGGTCGCGAGGCGTGTGCCCGATCGCCGTGACCGTGACCTCATCCTGTGCCCCCTTCACGTGTAGCGCCAAGCGCGAGGGACTCGGACGTCTCCGAGCCCCACCGGCGTTGCGCGCTTCCTGGTTGGTGCCCAAAGTGAGAAGGTGAGGTGGTGCGCCGGGGCGGGGAGAGACCGGCCTTTACTGGGCGGGAACGGCGTCCCTGCCCTTTCCGAGACCCGGGAAACTGTTGCCATGGGCGGGACCAGCCCCCGTGTGAGGAAGTTGGAGGGAGGTCCCAGGAGCCCGTGAATTCCCTGATGCTGGCGTAGGAGAATACTGTGCCTGACTGAATCGCTAATCGATCCAGCCGTTGTGAGGAAATCTGATTCCCCTGTTGGTGCGCCGTGGTAAAGTGGAACTGCGCCCGACATTGAGTTAAGTGAGCGCTGAAGGCAAGAACACTGCAGGCTCGAGTCAACCCCCACCGGCAGCGGACATCCTTCCCCGGTGGCCGCGTAGGGCCGAATGAAGGACTTACTGGGTTTCCTTGTTTTTCCAGTCATACGCGCATAGTTCCTGAATGAACTAAAAGGAGTCCCCACTCACCGTGTGACCGCAGGCAGTTCTCAGAACTCCACAAGTACTGTAAACAACCATTTACTAAAAGTGTGTTACTTACCAGAGTCAACTGCATGACTTTCTCTAATTGGTGGCAGCGTTATTAAAATGGAAATGTGGCTTTGAAGACTAAATGAACTAGAAAGTAATGCGCTATGTACAAGTGGTATTTAATTCACGTAATGGTGACAGTTGAGCCTGCTATTTAATCTATTTATTGAACAGAGCTAATCTCAATATTTATGCAATACCAGTATTCCTGAATTCCTATGTATTGTATTTATTCCCTGTATTTATTCTTAACCTGAATCCCAGAGTTTTGTGAAAAGTGAAATGTAACTGTGCTTTCCAATTGATCCCTATTCACAAGCAGAGAACTTTTACATAAATGAATCGTATTTTTCTACAGCAGTGGTGTGGTGTCCTTCTTTTTAGTGTGACTGTGCAGGGGGTTATTATTGGGTCAGAGCACTACAGCCTTCACTGCCTTGACACTTGAGCCAAGCTACCCCCCTTTGTGCTGGGCTTGCCCATCGCAGGTCCAACAGTGTCCATTTGTACTGTTTTCACTGTGTTACTCTAAGTGTTCACCAATGCTTTACACACTGCCTCTGAGATAAGCCTGTGTGCTTGTACCTATCTACCAAGGGGCTGAGCAGGGGTTATTTTAGGAATGTATCCCCCTTGCCCTGACTAGAAGCAAGGGTCCCTATTTGGACTAAGTGACCTACCTCTGCCGACGAGAGACCCCAATTTCTAACAGCGCTGAATTCAAAGACATGGTCCAGAAAGTGGTCAAGGAGCAAAAGATTCTCGAGCCCTTTAACTGGGGTTCAACAAGAAGTCTTTCTTAGCCAAGCACACAGCACAACTATGTAAAGACAAACATCGTTTTGGTGGCCAGGCCCGGGGGCCATGTTTAGTAGCGAATCCCAACTTCTTTCTAACAATGCCCAAAACCATTCACAAAAATTAATATATGGTCATTGGACTAAGGTTGAAATATTTCTTTCATTGATAGGTGACTAGCATTTTGGATCATTGGGCTCTTGACATAGTGTGGAACGGTTACAAATTTGCTTTCATACAGACTCCTCCATATGTGTTTAGACCTACAACATGGTTAAGAGACAACGAAAAAGCAATTCTGCTGCAAACTCAACACTTGTTCAATAGAAGGCAATAATACCTGTTCCACTCGATCAAAGACAAGAATAATTTTATTCCATCCTGTTTTTGGTTCCCAAGTAAAATGTAAGTTAAGACCAGTGTTATACTTGAAAAGTCTAAACAAATATTTATCTCTGGAGAATTTTACAATGATTATCTGCTCAATCTATCATCCCTTTGATGTCACAAGATGATTATCTGATGTCATTGAGTGTACTGGACGCATATTTTCACATACTTATACATCCGTCCAGTCAAAAATACCTTCGGTTTGCAGCGGGAGATCAGAATTTTCAATTCCAATCTCTCCCATTTGGTTTGTCAACATCTCCCAGAATTCCAACGAAGGTACTAGATCCTGCAGTTGCATACCTACAATTATATTGAGTTGCTGTATTGTCATAACGTGATGATTTGTTGGTGTCTGCTTCCTCTCCCTTAAAGGCTCAGAATGATGTGGAGCTATTGACCAGAGTCCCGCAAGACATGAGGTTTATTATCAATCATTAGATCTGCATCCTTCACAAGAAGAAATGTCAAATAAAAATCATTGGGCTTCTTTTCATAAGTAGTGTATAGCTCAAGGTATTACAAAGGAGTCTGCCAATCCCTTTCACATTCGAGATTTCTTGAGGGATGGTTTTGTAAAAGGTCTAGCTCCATCAACTCTCCACTCAATGGGCAGCTATAAAGGCTCTTCAGGTAGGAATGGATTGTTCTAGAGTTTCTCCTTTGTTTGTGAGACTTCTTAACAATTTTCACTTGAAAAAACCTTTGGTCTGTTCTTCCCTTCCTACTTTGGATCTTTCCATTGTCCAAAAAGGTTATGAGCTGCCCCTTTTAGCTGTTGGAACAAGAACATCTGTATTGATTTTCTTATAAGATGACCTTTCTGATCGCTAGCACATTGATAAAAGGATTGGGTGAACTGGGGTTACGGGTTGCAACTTTTCCTTATCTGAGGTGTTTTCCAGATCGAGCAGTCCTGAAATTGGACCACACATTTGTTACAAAAGCTCATTCTGCTTTTCACTTGACACAAGAGTTGATACTACCTGTCATCTTAAATACGTCTTCTGAGATCCCAAATTCTCTGGACATGAAAAGAGCTCTTCAGATTTATCTACACTGCACTAAAGAGTTGTGTTTTTCTAACTCTCTTTTCATCTCTATTTGTTCAACTAGCAAGTAAAAAACCCTACACAGTCTCTCAGTAGATGGGTTTGTGCATATCACTGAGGGATTTTCTGCCATTGATTGGCAATGGGAGGGGTCCTAATTCCTGTCCCTTCGATCAGCAGAATCCAGAATGAAAAAGCCCAGGCCTATTGTAGTGCATCTACAGAAGTTTGTGTAATGAGGTTCTAAACCTGGGCACGGATCGTGTGATGTATTTGCGAAACCCACTCACTCTTTCATTCACTCTCCCATTCACTGGCACACTCACTCACTAACTGACTACCCAGTAGTTCCGAATGCCACGAGCAGCATTCTGCTTGTCTTGCAAACAAGCTCACTCTTGGGTGGTTTTTAGGACACCTGCAGCAGGGAAACCATCAGACTATCAAGTTAAAAAAAAACAAGAAAGCAGGCCTTTTCCATCTATACATCTGGGATCTGGAACAATATTCCTGTGCAAACCAATTACCTCTCCGGTCACTCGTTGATTTCATGCTTCTCTTTGCCTATTTTCAGCCATCTGATTCTCAGGTTTGCGCTATAGAAATACCATTCATACATACTTAAATACATTAGCAAATGTTCTGGATCAGGAGTAACCAAGGACATCTTAAGAATTTTGGGGACTCTTGGCCAAATGATTTTGGGGGACCCTGTTCGGAACAGCTTTGAATTTATGTTCCAATTCAACACTTTTATGCCCTCTTTGGCTAGGTCCCACTCATCCAAATACTAAATGTGTTTACATCTAATACTCAGGAATAGTGAGGTGTGTTTTCTTTTTTTTTAAATATCTTTAGTCATCAACAAGTCAGCATTTACAATAGATCATAGTTAGGATTGTATATAGTAAAAAAAACAAAAAAGAAGAAAAAAAGGGCAAGAAAAACAGAAAAAGAAGCCAAATAAGAGGGAATAAAACCAACAGCAAAAGTCAGTAGATACTTAGGTATCTTCATTCCTAATTCTAATTAAAAATTATGATATAGGTCCCCATATAGATTTTAATGTATTCAAGGCTTGAGTTCCCCTTGCATTCGCCAAGATATAACCTATTGCGTATATCTCTTTCATCAGCCTCCAACAATCATTGATATTTGGGGGTTGCGGACTGATCCAAACTCGGGCAATTGCCAATCTAGCTATTACCAGCAAAATCAATAATAGTCGGTTCTGTCTATGACTAAACCTATCAGGCCCCAGCATAATGTCCCTCAACGTAGGGGAAAAGTCAATCCCTAGCTTCTGAGAGGAGATTTGGCCTACCTGTTGCCAAAATTCTCCATCTTAGGACATTCTACAAACATATGTCTCATATTCGCAGCAAAAAGATCAAATTTTGGGCATTTTCTTCGCGTACTAGCTGTCCCCATATTGGCCAATTTAGCTATTTTCTCTGGTGTGTGATACAGAGTACAGATAGTGCGAAACTGCTGCATTTGCAGATTGGTTGTGTGTACAGATTTCTTTACTACCCTTTAAACTTTGCTCAATTTTGTTATCTGTAACCTTTTCCCCCAATATTATACTCCATTTGTGAGCTAATTTATTACCATCCCTCTTTCTAAAACGAATGAAAATCTTATACAATCATAGATTTAGCTTTGTCCTGATATAATAAATCCCATATCTCTGACTCAGTTACATTAGTCAATTTTAGATGCGTCAACAGAAAGTTCTTAATTTGCAAGTATTTAAAGAACATATGCCTTGGTAATTTGAACAAAAGTTGCAAGTTTTCGAATGAAACAAAATCCCCATGGTCATATAGATCCCCTAGTGTAGAGATACCATAATCCGCCCATTGTCTTAGTGTAATAAAGATTGGATTCCCCCACAGAGGGAGTTTATCGTGAAAACATGTTAAGTCACACCTGATCAGAATAGCTTTCCAAATAAAAATAGTGTCTGTGATGTCTTAAATTTTACACGCTTGAAATAATTCGGATCAGTAGTTTTATACATATACATCAAGCTGTTTTTAGCAAGTAATAGTTGGTGAAAAAAAGTAGTGCATGAAGGAATTAATAGGCTCCGGAAAAGGCCTACAAATGCGGACCACAAATACATTTTAAAATCTGGAAAGTCTATGCCCCCCTGATCATAAGGGCATTTCAACAAATCCATTGCCCTACGTGCCTACTTGTATCCCCATATGAAGCTACTAAAAGGCCATCTAATCTTTTGAAAAAGCTGTTAGGGACCCGCAGAGGGATGGAACTAAAAAGATACAGGAACTTTGGGAGTATTTTCATTTTGATAATATTGGCCCGACCAGTTATACCAATAGGGAGATTAAGCCATTTTTTAGCTGAATGGCTGTTTCCTTTATCATAATTCATAATTTTTTTTATTTATTTTTTTTTTTTTTGGTTCGTAAGAGTTTTATTAACCTTTGACATTAGTACATCATTCCGCCTACAACCCGGAGGCCGGCTTCATTGCGAGTCACATTTATACTTTATAATACACAGCTATTCAGCCGACAACCAGCGGTCCGGCAGCAACGGTATCGGATTATTTTATACAGTCAAAGAAGTATCAACCTACGAATTAAAGGCTCTCACTTTTGTATTTCATAAACCAAACTAAACTTTTGATACAGTACAGTGGAATACAACCGATCGCTTCGCCCCGTATATATGCCCGGTATATCTGTGTTCCCGCACCTCCCTTTGTGTTGGACCCGAGTGTAAGTACTTCCATTCAGGAGACTGTCCCGTCATTTCAGGTCTCTAAGAAGTCCCCTGCGCGCACATTATCACCTTCATTCATCCGAGTCCTCCCCATCTGAACTATCTTCTTCATCTTCCGTTAGAGGGTCACATATGTCTCCCCTGTATTTATTCCAGGGTGTCCAGACTGCATTCCATTTGCGTGGATTAGCCCTCTTTTTATATACCGCCCTTTCAGTCACCATAATCTTATCCATGTTCTTGCACCACTGATCTAGTGTAGGTGTCCCCGCTACCCCCCACTTTTGTGCTATATCCCGCTTTGCCACCATGCAACACACCGTCGTCCACATCCTCCCTTGTCGTGTGATGTCTGTCGGGCCCCATATGTGTAGCAGGGCCATACGGGGTTCCGGCACCAGCGTTGCGGCAAGCGTCTGCGAGATGGTACGCACTATGCGCCTCCAGTATTCTGCAATTTTCGGGCACTCCCAGAGTGTGTGTAAGAAGGTACCCTCCCCACCACATCCCCTCAGACATAGTGGATTATCAGTTCTGTGCAGCTTGTATAAAGTTGTCCTAGTGAAGTATATGCGGTGGAGTACCTTCAATTGGACCAGACGGAATCTCGCCGAGATGCCCGCCTCTCTGGGGGAAGCCAGCGCCTCGTTCCATTCAGTTTCATCCATGTCCCCCAACTCTTCCACCCATTTTTCTCGCAATTTGATCAAGGGGTCTGGCAGGTTATGTAGAATCTTACGGTACGTGAGGGAGGTGGCGCCCGTGTGCATAAAATCCGTTAACAATCTGTCTTCCAACGGCGAGGACTCCGGTACCGCAGTCCCCGCTGGTATTGCTGCCATGAGTGCGTGTCGAATTTGGATATAGCGATACGATTCAGTGGGGCCTAGTTGATAGGTCTGTTGCAGTTGTGTAAATGGGATCACACCACCCTCCGCCCACATGTCACCTACCGTTGATATCCCTATGTTGTCCCATGCATCAAATCCTTTGGACTGCCTCAGGTTGCCAAGCGCTCTGGTGTCCCACAAGGGTGTCATTCTCGTTATGACTCCCCTCCATTTAAGCTTCGCCTGCGCGCTGTGCCAGAGAGTCGCTGTGTGTTTCGTCGGCCCTAGGAGCTTAGTCGCCTTTCCTCTATGATACAGCGGCGCCAGCAGACCCGGCATACCTAGTTGATGCCTGTCCGCCATGTAAGCAGGGTCGTTCTGTGGGGCATGAATCCAGTGATTAACAACTTTCAATTGCGCCGCCCAGTAATAGAGTTGCAGGTGAGGCAGGGCTATCCCTCCATCGTACCAGCCTCTCGTGAGCTTAACATGCGCTATTCGGGGCGGGTGCTCGTCCCATAGTAGGCTATTCACTACTGCTGTCACCTGTCGGATATAACCTGCAGGTACTACGCTAGGGGCATTCTCCAACACATACAGGAAGCGAGGTAGCGCTAGCATTTTGAATAGCGCCGCCCTGCCTAACAGCGTCAGTGGAAGGGTCTTCCAGTGTCTGACGTCTCCTTTCAGTCTAGTCAATGGGGGCAGTAAGTTTTTCGCGTAGAAGACTGTGTCGTCACGAGTGACGTGTATACCCAGGTATTTAAAGGAGGAGCCCGCCGATAGTAAGGGGCAGTCAGTCGGCAGCGTGGGGGAGGGACCCCGCAATACGTACATGACAGACTTGGTCCAGTTTATCCTATATCCCGATGTCCGCCCGTGCGCCTCACAAATTGCGAGTAACGCAGGGATTCCTTTATCAGGGTCCGTAAGGTATACTAACATATCGTCAGCGTACAGGGAAACCCTGTCTTCCCATCCCCCTCCCCACGCGATCCCCCGCAACATTGTCGTGGCCCTGAGTGTCACCGCCAGCGGTTCTAGGGCTAACGCAAAGAGTAGTGGTGAGAGCGGGCATCCCTGCCGCGTCCCCCTGCTCAGAGGTATCTCACGGGAGACATGTCCATTCGCCGTCACTCGTGCCACTGGATTGGTATATAGAAGTCGCACCCAGGCTATATACTTGGGGCCAAAGCCCATATGGGCCAGTACCGCAAGAAGGTAGCCCCATTCTACCATATCAAATGCGATTCTAGCATCCAGGGATAGAATGACCGTCGGTGTAGTCAACAGCGATGCACGGGCCATTGCACCATGGATTCGCCGGAGGTTCATAGCTGTGCTTCTATGTGGCATGAAGCCTGATTGGTCTGGGTGAATGAGCTGGGCGAGGTGGGGCATCAATCTGGTGGCTAGGAGCTTCGCTAATATTTTAGCCTCAATATTGAGGAGGGAGATCGGGCGGTAGGAACCACAGTCCTCTGGCGGTTTGCCAGGTTTCGGGATCCCCACAATGATGGCCTGTCGTTGATCATGAGGCAGCACCCCCTTGGCCAGACTGTCATTGTACATAGCCAACAGGTGTGGGCTTAGTGTGTCCGACATCACTTTGCACCATTCAACCGGGACACCGTTGGGGCCCATTGCTTTCCCTGAGTTTATCACGTTTATGGCACCCTGAATTTCCTCCACTGTGAAGTCGGATTCAAGGTCATCCACTGCGTCTTGTGACAAGGTCGGTGTCGGCACCCCGCGCAACGCTGCCTCCGCCATCTCCTCCGTGACCCTATCTACAGGGGTATACACCTCCTGAAAGTGATCCGCCAGCAGGTCCACTATCACCGCTGGTCGCGTGTGCAGCTTTCCATCCCTGTCTGCCAGTTGCAATATACTCCTTGCCCCTCCCCCCTTCTTTTCCAGCCACGCCAGGAGCTTACTTGCCTTGTCCCCCACCTCATATATTGTCTGCGTTGTAGCCGTTATGTGTTCCAGAGCCCTCTTCTTGAGGTGATCAGTGTGGAGTTGTTGCCTTAACCGGAGGGAATGTAGGGTGTCGGGTGATGGATCCTCCATGTGTGCCGCGTTTGCCTCAGCCAGGCGGAGCTCTAAGTGTGCGGCTTCTAGTTCCTGTGTGCGTCTGTACCCACCGATAGTTGATATCGCTTGACCCCTGAGAACCGTTTTATATGCTTCCCAAAGGGTAGTGGGGGAGTCTACTGAGTCCACGTTGTCCGCGAAATAGTTATGGGTTGCCTTTTTCAGTTCCTTTTTTATCGCTGGGACTGCTAAGTATCCCGGGCGTATCTGATACAGCCGTCTATACACCCGTTCCGGACATGATAGCGTGAGTGTTAAGGGAGAATGGTCAGAGATACCCCTTGGTTTGATTTGAACTGCATCTACGCTGAGATGGCCCTCCCCTAAAGTGAAAAAGTAGTCAATGCGCGAGAGGCTGTTATGTGTCGCTGAGTAGTATGTATATTGTTGCTCACTGGGGTGCATGGTTCGCCACAAATCTACCAATCCCTGCGAATCCACAAATTCACTGAAACGGGAGGTGGCCGGGGCATTCTGCTGCATCGGAAATCTGTCTTGTGCGCTGTGCATTACCGCATTAAAGTCACCCCCCACGACCATGTCCCCCTCTGGGAGCTCCAGTAGGAACTTCCCCAACGCAGGAAGCGCTACGCTGTGTAAGGCTGGGGGAATGTAGACCGATACTATGGTTAGTGGTTTGCCCTCCCACTGGCCCCACGCTGCCGCAAATCTGCCCTGATCGTCCGTTTTTGTGGAGGTGAGCAGGAACGGGGACGACCTACGCAGCAGAATCCCTGTCCCTCTCGAGCCCGAAGTGAAGTCCGAATGCACCACCATGTGGTATCCCTTCCTATTTAGTGCCTGACTAGCAGTGCCCACCAAGTGCGTTTCCTGCAATAGCACCAGTGCTGGTGCAGCCCTCTTGATGCCCTGTATCACTAAGCCCCTCTTGATTTTGTCCCCCAGACCTCTTACATTCCAAGTCATAATTCATAATTTAATGAAATTATTTGACTGATCTGTGGAGATATCCTAACCCCCAGATACGTAGCCACAGTACAAACCCCCCTTATGCGCTCCCTAGGAGTAAAATTTACCAACATCTGTGTTTTATCGGTGTTAAGTTTATAACCGGCTACTGCTCCAAATCTAGCTGCACCTTTTTCTATTTTTTTTATATTGTGGAGAAGTGTGGCTCACTGGTTAGAGCAGGCAGACCCTGAAGCAGAGGTCAGACCCGGGACCAGGGTTCAATTCCCGACGCGGCAGGGTCTCGAGCTCAAATGTCCACGGACTCGATAATTCTCGCTTCGGTGCCTGACCTAATCATGGGTTCACACTCTGCAACTCTGGGCATTAAGCTTGCTTAATCTCCACAACGGCCCCCCGCGGCGGGATGCCTGGCTTTCACCATGGGGATGCCCTGTAGGGGCTATCTCACAGGGAAAAGCCAGGACGGGTTCCCAAGGCAAAGCGCTTAGAGACCCCTGGATTATAAGCGCTATATAAATCCAAACATACATACATTTCTTCCATTGCTCCCATTGGTTCAGTTGAAAATATAGCTACATCATCTGCATAAGCATTTATCTTTAGTGAGTTTATGCCCTGTCTTAGTGGTATAATTTGAGGGTTAGATTGCAAAGAAAAAATAAATGGTTCAATATAAAGGGCAAATAAAAGGGGAGAAAGTGGGCATCCTTGTCGTGTGCCACGAAAAATTGAAAATACTTCTGATTGTATTCCTAAATACATTCATTTTGCTTGGGGTTTGCCATATAAAGTCTGAATCCACTGTTTAAACGTTTCCCCAATTCCCACCCTTTCCAATACTGCCCATAAAAACTTCCAATCCACCCTGTCGAACGCCTTTTCTGCGTCTAAAAGCAACATACCTAATTGAATCCCATTTTTTACCGCCAAATCAAAAGCAGTGATAGCAGTACTTATATGTGCCATAGTCTCCCTTCCTTGGATGAACCGTGTTGATAGACAGAAACAAGATCTGACATAACTGGTGCTAATCGAGTAGCGAGAATTTAAGCATATATTTTTGCATCAGAATTAATAAGTGAAATAGGCCTATAAGAGCCACACTCATTAGAAGGTTTATTTTTCATTTAAAAAAAAACAATTACTGTCCTATTCCAAGATTCTGGGACAATACCATGGCTACCAATATATTGACTTACCTCTCGAAATGGTTCAATTAGCTGACCTTTGAAAACATTGTAAAACTCCAAAGGTATAGAGTTTTCCCCTGTTGCATTTCCTCAAGGGAGTGCTGATATTGCTAATAATATTTCCTCCTGACTGATATCTTTACCTATAGTAACAGTATCTTCTTCTTTCAGTTTTGGTAAATATATGCTTTGAAGATATTGTTGTACATCTTCCTCATCAGATATAGTTTCAGAGGTATATAGCTTCTGATAAAAAACAGAGAATTGTTCTAAGATCCCTTTTGGATCCATATACAAAATCCCATTTGCTGCTTTAATTTCTTTAATGTAAGTTTTAGCCTGACCATCGGCTACCTTGTGAGCAAGAACTTTTCCCATGTGTTCCCCAAACTCATACTGTGTAGCACGATATTTATTGTATCTAATGACCATTCTTTCCCTAAGTACATTTTTGGCCGCTACCCTCAAGTCAATTAAATTCCGTAATAACTCATCCTGATTAGATGAGGCAGACCGAACTGAGTTTACATGTTCCTCCTCAGCCTGTCTTATAGTCAGAATAGCCTCCTTTGTTTGATCTTGTTTTTTCTTGTTTTGTTGCAATATATATTGTAATGTCATTCCTCGAACTGCAGCTTTCCAAGTGACCCATATTATATTAGGTGTAGATGAACTCTTTTTTCTCAACAAAAAAAAAAGTTCAAGCTGCCTGCTAGTCTTCTCTATATAAGTCTTGTCTGTAAGTAGATATTTTGGAAACGTAAACGGTTTACGAGTCGTTTCGCTTGTTGTAACTTGGAATGTTACCATGAGGGGATTGTGGTCATAAGTGATATGTGGGTATATCATTATATCAGCTGTTATTGCAATCTCATTTGACACCCACGCCATATCAATTCTTGAGTATGACTGATGCGGAGATGAGTAGTAATAATATCCTGCAGTATTAGGATGTATATATCTCCACAGATCTGTCACCAGCTGTAGCCGTCCCAACTCTACTATAGCTGCTCTTGTTCTAGTCATTCTGCGGGTGGGTGTCTGTCTACTAATATCTATATTATAATCCATAATACAATTGAAGTCCCCCATGATCAGTTTCTCACCTTCCCAATTTAATAGCTCCATATTTAGAGAATCAAAAAATTATGGTTCATCTAAGTTAGGTCCATATATGCCGCATACAACATATTTTTTGCCACACATTTCAACCTATGCGATTGCCCACCTCCCAGCCCGATCAGTCATAGTTTATGTTATCACACACTGAAATCTTTTTAGCTTCAAAATAGCCACTCCCCTAATAGAGCAAGACTGTGAAGTGCAAATAATAGTTTTAGAACCAAGTTGTGCTAATAGCTTCCAATCTTTATAAGAAAGATGTGTTTCTGTTAATAGTGCAAACTGCGGATTATATGTTTTTAATTCTTCCCGTACCAACTGCCTCTTGAGTTTACTATTTAGACCGGCAACGTTCCAAATAATACATTTAATTTTACTCGTCATAGAAATATTTATTTTCCTTTTTAATGTAACCCAATATTCTTTTCATTTTATTTTCCTCCTGCCCTGCAATAACCAGATTCAATTCTTTTCTAGCTGTCTTGTTGATTTCTTTTTCCATATTTTCACCCACCTTCCCCTGCCCAGAATCTTCTCGCCAACCCACCCCGTATCTTGGGAGAGAAATTACCCCCCTTACAAAAGCTGCTCGAACAGCAGCCAAAGGGAGACAGTGCACCCCAGACAAGAACCCGCTCACCCGAAAACCCCCACACAGAAGCCGTGAGATTTTAGTCATCCCTTCATCGTAGTTAATTTAAGATTAAGTTAAGATTCATTTCTATTTAATGTTTTCCACCCTTCTCATTTTGCCATTTGCTAAGAGCCTCCTTAGCCTCTTCTACCGCAGAAAACAAATAGGTTTGACCACCTCTCAAAACCTTCAGCCGTGCTGGCTCTTGTAAAAACACCTGTACATTTAAGGATTTCATAGGTTCTATTAATTGGTGCATTAACCATCTCCTATCCATTGAAGCTTTACAAAGATCTGAACGCAAAAAAAGTAACAGTATCAGTTGTTATAGGAGAGCTAGGTTGGGCTTTTAAATATACAGCCTGATGCAACAAAAAATTACCAACATAGATTAACATAGGCCTTGGAAACTTAGATCCCAGTCTCTGAGGGCCAAGAGGAAGCCTATGCGCCCGCTGTATCTGGCTATCCTAGTCCCAATCTGACAGATCTGGGAAAGCCTTCTGAAAAAGCAGTACCAAATATGCTCGAGGGTCCGTGCCCTCTTTTCCCTCTGGAACACCAAATAGTCTCAGGTTCTGCCTTCGCTGACGGTTTTCTAAATCTTCCACTTTGATCTGCAGTGCTTTCATTGATGTATCATTAATTTGTGCTTGTTCGACTGTCTGTGACACAGCCTCCTCAGTGTCTGCTATATGTTGCTGGAGATCTGTCATATCGTTTACAAGGGAGTCAACATTAGCTGTTGCCGCCTGAAGGGCCTGCTGAATGCCTAAGTTATCTGTCCTCAGTTGCGAGTAGTGTTCCTGGGCTTCTTGTCTCTGATCTTTTAGTGCTTGAAATATTAAAGCCAATGATGGTTCCAGCTTTAAGCTACACGCTGCTGTTGAGCTTGAATCAGATTCACCACCGTCTGCTCCAGAGGCTAACATAATATCAGGTGACGTTGATGTTGAGTACATAGAGGCAGTGAGAGCGGTAGAAGCAGTAGCAAGAGCACTAGTAGCTATAGAGACTGTAGGAGCTATATCTGTATCTTTACACATTATAGTATCTTTGCTCTGAGGTGCTTCTGTCGGGCTGCTTCCAGAGAGTTGAGAAACTTAACCCCACCTCTTGTTTGAACCCAGCGGCGAAGGGAAGTTTCTTTAAGAATTTCTTTATTGCGTAATGCACCACCCTGTTGGTCTGATTTGTCGGTGTTTTCTTGTTATTGCCCTTTAAGTACTTAGATTTTATAGTTATATTCTTTTTCTTAGGCCCTGACCTGGGTGTATTCTTTGTGTTAGGTTCTACTTCTTTTCTGCCCTCTGTTTGATTTTGATTTTGGAGTAACTCCCCTTCCTCAGATGAGCTCGTATTTAACGAAATTTGAGTGGTATCAACCATGTTAGCAGTGTTACTTTCTTCAGCTAAATTAACATTATCCTCTGTCTCCTCTGTGACAGTCATACTTCCAGCACTATTTTCTTTCTCCAGCATTAAGCTAATCTGTGGAACCGCTGCGAGCATATCACTGTCAGTTAGCTCCAAAGACTCTTTATCCACTTCCTTTTCTCCCTGTGCTGAGGTCTCATTCCCCCCCAGTTCACAGAGAGCTTCTTCAGTGCATATTTGCTGGCCAGGTATAGCCCCCATCAGTATCCCTGCAAGATCGTGGTTTCCACCATTCTCGACAGGCAGGCTTGATGAAATCAGCTCCGCAGCCTTTCCGGATCGGATTAGCTGTAATATGGGCTTACCAACCTTAAAGTTTTCAGTCCGTAGCAGGGGCGTAACACAGGCCCCCGCAGCCCACGCGATGCGGGGGGCCCGTAGCTCCAAGGGGCCCCCTCGGCACTGAACTCTGGTCGGGAGAGCTCCTGATTGAGCCCGGAGGGGGCCCCCCTAAGTACCGTGCAGGGAGGCCCCCTCACTTTTCGTTACGCCAGTGGGCCGTAGTTTTCCATTCGTCATCCCTGTACTGGCATCAGTGTCCTCATTTTGCTCCGTTTCCCCGTCACAGCAGGGGGTAGCTGCCTTCCAGCGTGTGTTGAACGAGCCGGTGCTTTTGGCGGAGTCATCGTCGGTTTGCTTGCTCTGCCTATGATCAAGGACTCCCAGCTCAACACCGAGCTCAACCAGCGAAGCAGCCGTAGTTTATGAACCCGCCTGACGGCGCCGGCGCTAACAACAAACACGAGCATGTATCACTCAGCAAACTCGGTAAGTTTGTTACCGTATTGTATTATATTGTTCTTAGAGCAGGTGCAAGCAAGTAATTCCACCGTTTTCAACAAGTAAAAAACAGCTTGATGGGGTTTTTTGCTGTATTTCAAGCGTCACCAGCACCAAGCACTTTTGCTTGTTAGAGATAGCTCCAGCTCCAGCGGCACCAGCGAAGCACCCACAGTCTACAGAAACCGCCTGAGAGCGTCGCGCCGACAACAAACACAAGCGCGTACCACCCAGCAAGCTCGGTAAGTTTGTTGCAGTTTCTCCTCTTTGTTGCAACTCAGATCAGCTCCAATGTCGCCAGTGCCGACAGCATACGCCAGCTAGTATCTCATAGTAGGTTTAGAATCCAAGTCAAGCCAGATCAATCTAAATTGAGCAGAAGGGTTTTTTTCTTAACTCGTTCTCAATTTAATAGCTGCATTAGTTCCTCATTAACTCCGCGTTAATTCTGCAAATTTCCACAAGTAAAAACAGTTTGATGGGGTTTTCACAGCTGGGTTTTGCGGGAGCTGTCAGGATGCCTATCTTCCCGGCGGCGTCAGCCCACAATCTTGCTCCTCCCCCGGAAACTAGTGAGGTGTGTTTTCAATACTCTAACACAGCAGCAGCTCACTAATTTCCCTGCATATAATCTCTGTGACACCGTCCCTTTTCTAATATGTGATACCCTGTTTCCAACTAAAAAACTTTTTTTATGGATGTGGCATAAACCATTAAGGCACCATTTCCCTGCAAAATGTCTGCACTATGCTCTACAAATGACCCACATTAAAAAATAAAAGAAAGTAAAATTGTTTCTAAAACAATCTGTTTAAGACTGATTAAAAGCCATCCGGGCTAGAGACTTTAGAATAGAGGGGCCCCCTGAAAGGCAGGGGCCTTGGCAGCCTCGGATTGGTAACGCGGGCATTCGGGCAATGCCCGAGGGGCCGATGTCCGAGTTCCAGCTTTGGGCTGTTTTTTAAGCAGTCTGGGGCCGATTTGGGCGGTGTCTCTATTTTCGGAATACAGCCAGCGGCCCAGTGGGTGGCTGAGTGGCATTTCTGCAGACAGATGGGCGCTCATTACCACTCCCCGCCACCAACACCGCCGGTCCCCCACCCCCGGTTTAGCAACAGGCAGAGGTGTCACTCCCTTTGTCTCGCTGGCCGTCCCATTAACGTGTGCACATACTGAGCGGGGCAGGAGGCCTCAGTAGAAGTAGCCTCACTTGTAATTACTTTTAGGGTCAGTGCTGGGCACAAAGATACAGCACTGGGATGTCTCCTGATAGCAGGTGAGTAATTTTGATTTTGACGATTTTTAAGGAATATTTAAAAGTTGCAAAATTCGACCCAGCCAATGTTACCCTATGGAGAAAATCAAGTTATCGGTCTTTGGGTAAGTACTCGGCTGGCAGAGTTAAGGTTCTGGGGGTAGACCCAGGTGTGTTTCACTAGTGTAAACTAATGCGTGCATTTTTTAAAGCTCCCCCTCCTTCTTTTTAATGCAATTACACTGAAGCAATGACTTGACGAAAGGCATTATGCAAATGGGGGCCGATTTTTTTTTGTGTGCCCGGGCCGATTTTCAATCCCAATCCGACCCTTGGCCTTGGGCCAGAGCCCCTTTTGCCCATGCTTTAAAACGTCTCTGAGTACCTCTGCCTAATGTAAGCAGATTAAAGCCATACAGAAGCCATTGATGTAGGGAATCTCGCTTAACTGCTGACACAAGGAGGGTGCGATTGGAGGAGATTCTAGTGTGAAGAGAGCAAAGGCTGAAGATCAATAAGAAGGTGAGTGAAAAGGCAGATATTCTTGGGTGAAAATGCTCTTTTATTTTAACACATCAGAACCATTGAGCAGACCATGTTCACGCTCGCCCCAAAAGCATGTTCGGTCCTCTGCAAAGGTGAATGAATCTACTACCTGAGCTCATTCTGAGCAGATGCTGTAGAATGACTGAGAGAACATCTGTTCCAGCTCCTGGACCAGGGAGCGTCCGGTCACGCATGTCGAACTTTTTAAAAGGGAACCTGAAAGGACAGTTTGGTGCTCATCTATCAGGCCTTTGTTCCTCCCGAGCAGCGAGGGATCAGGTTCACATTCCACACGCTATTTTTGGCTCTATTGCCAGAGGTAAAACCCGTCAAGTCATTTCAGAACGAGGTTTGTGCCCTGACAGAAGAAATTCTTCACTGTGATGTCCCGCAAGCACCAAGATCTAGCTAGAATAGACAGCACGCCTGAAAAATAGGGAACACAAGTTCGAATGTAGCCCGGAAAATTAATGGAAAGGCGGTGCTGGCACATAGATAAGTCGATGCCACGCGGTTTATTTACCCCTTTTCAAGTGCCCTTTCACTGAAACGATGCAAGCCTGAAGCGATACTGCAAGTTTTCCGCTTGAGTCCGTCGGACAAACGCAGGCTTTTTGTGCACAGAATGCCGCCCAGCGACATTCTTCAGCCGGTTTCGTCACCGCGAGCCGGAGGGTCCATTTACACACGAAGAGCACAAGCGGGCACAGGCGCAGCTGTCAGGAGTCACTGGCATGCACAGGCCGTGGAAATGAACGGTAGATGGAACTCCCAGGCACGCCCAGGGGTATATTTTCAATGAAATGGCGCAGAGCGGCCCGGCAAGCAATTTTGCTGCACCAAGCTGCGTCATTTCAAAAGGGCAGGGTGTGCCGTATGTACAAGAATACGGCGCAATCCTGTGCTCTACCTTGCACCAGTGCTAAAACAGCAGCCATGCGTCAACGCAGGCACCCTTGCACTATGGTGCAAGAGTGCCTGCGTTGCAGGAAGGATTGTTGTTGTCCTGCACAAAACAATCGTTAATGTTTTTTTTTTACCTTCTGGGCCTCGTTTAAAGGAAACTGATGCATCGCCATCGATGCATCAGTTTCCTGGCGATGCATCAGTTTCCTTGCACCTGCACTACATGTCCTTCCGACACCATGGATTGCACTGTATTTACAATACAGGACTCCATGCCATAAGGATTTAACAGATGCATCAGAAATTCTGATACATCTGTTGGCACAAAAGTGACATATTGCTAGAGTTGGTCACAGGCCTGGCTCCAGGAATTTTTAATTGGGTGGGCCAAGGACGCATTTGGGTGGGCCACTGCGGGCTCGATTTGTCGCATATATGTCTAGGCAGGCCTGCTTCAGGGCCCTCCTTTGCCTCTTCTTAGTCTTAAAAGGCCCAGTAAAACTCACTCTTTTCCAAATCTCTTTTTAATGTTATCACTCACAAAAAGTGTTTTTTCTATGTAATGTTCCTTTGATGGGAAGAGGGGGTTTCTGAGGTGGGAGTATCAGGCAAGAGACACTTCTCGGGCTCCCTCTGTGTGAGCCTTCAGGGAGAATCCCTCTTCATTACTACCTCCACCTGACCACGGACTCTTCAACGCACTCCCTTACAAGCTTGATTAGCCACTATTCCTCTCCAGTGCACCTTATCTCACAGATGACCTTGTGCCCCGCCCCATGTCAGGCACCATCTCCCGGTAAAAACATTAGTAAAATCACCTTCATACTTAAAACATTGAATAGAGCAATAAATATAATTAGCACGCACTTTAAAGTATGTTCCACAGTGGCCCTTATGGCCCGACTGCTAATTAAATAAACAAAAATAGAAAGGCCATGACACGGCCGACTTCAGCGCTGATGCAAAAGTCTTTTTTGGCGCTGCACCAAAAACCTCTTTCTCCATAAATACCTTTACTACCACCTTCCAACAGTGTACCTCATCCATCCATGCCCCCCCTATTGACCTCTTCCTCGGATTCCCTTACTGCCACACGCCACAAGTGCCCCTCATCTCCCCATAGCCCCTCCCCTTTATGACCTCCTCCTCGGATTCCCTCACTGACACCCTCCCCCAGTGCTCCTCGTCTCTCTGTAGCCCCTCCCCCTCTTGACCTCCTCATCAGACTCCCTCAATACCACCATCCACCGGTGCCCCTCATCTCTCCCTAGCTCCCCCTCCACCCCATGACCTCCTCTTCGGATTCCCTCACTGCCACCCTCCACCAGCGCCCCTCATCTCTCTGTAGCCCATCCCCCTCATGACCTCCTCCTTAGACTCCCTCACTACCACCCTCTACCAGTGCCCCTCATCTCTCCCTAGCTTCCCCCTCCACCCCATGACCTCTTCGTCGGATTCCCTCACTGTCATCCTCCAACAGTGCCCCTCATCGCTCCATAGCCCCTCCCACTACCTCCTCCTCGGATTCCCTCACTGGCACCCTCCACCAGCGCCCCTCATGTTTACGTATCCCCTCTCTCATATGCATTTAATTTGTTGTATAATGCTGCTCATATCAATGTAGTGTGTGTCAGTACTTTACACCACGCACACACTTACAGAGACAATGAATCATGCAAGTATGTAAATCAGTCTACAGGGAATGTCACATAATCCAATGAGGATTACAAGGTGTAGGAATCATAGGTCATCCATTCTGGTGGGTAGTATATTTTAAGAGGGTTTGGTCTGGGGAAACACAACCTTAGGATTTAAAGAGTATTCCATGGGGGTCAGCTTTACTGATAAAAATGTATATCTGCCCAAACATACTCATTTTAGCAACATTAGAATAATTAAAAGACTAGGGAAGTTCTAACTATATCACAAAACAAAAAAAGCGAAGTTCTAATTATACCATTCATATTTGTTTGCAGCTCTTTGGTGGCAGTTCATTGTTCACTGCCTTTTGTTAGGATTGTAACTTCTGAAGTAACACAAGGATCTCTGTGACAAAGGCAGTAACCCACTGAGCTATCCACATAAAATACAGTGCGTCTGCATTTAAAAAATACTAACAGACAAACGATTGCTCTAAAGGAGGATCATTAATCACCAACTTTATCTGGGCATTGCCATTTTGTATTGTTTTATTGTTGACCAGCATCGGCTATGATGAAATGATAAAAACTGTTTAAATGAAGCACATACGAAGTATGTATCCTGCTGGGCCTGTGCAGATTTTAAAAAGATTTTTTTTTGTAACACATTCTCTTACCTACTCCATTAGTCATACTTGGTGTCACAGCCTTATGTGATAAGCAGCTGCAGGGGTCAGGGGGTGACTAGGAATAAACAGACCACTTTTCCCCTGCACTGCATAGAAAAAGAAATATCAACGCAGCAGGACAGTAGGCAAAGGTTACCAAAGGTTACCGTTGTCAAAGAAAGGATTTGTCCCCTTTCACCATGCAGAGATGAAGGGGTGAAAAAAGTAAACAAAGCCTAGTTAACATGTTAATGGTCTTTTAAAGACCTGTTAAGTACTTTGGTGCGGCTGCGATAATCTTAAACTGTCTGTGTGTGTGCGCCCGGGAAGCTGTCTCCCCGGGCTGACACAACGACCTGCGCGTTGCGCGCCTGCCTTCAAGCCCTCACTGCGAGGGCCAAGGCTCCTGTTTGGGTGGGCCAGGCTCATCTTTGGGTGGGCTGGGCCCACCCGGCCCACCCGCTAGAACCGGGCCTGGTTGGTCATAAAACTGGCGCAACTCCAGCAATGAGTAGGAATACATAGGTGAGTACCATTGTAAAAGCCAGGGTCGGATTGGGATCACAATTTGGCCCGGGCACTGATGAAAAAAGTGGCCCACATTCAAGGGGCGTGGCCCACATTCAAGGGGCGTGGCCCACATTCAAGGGGCATCCCCTTTCATGGAACACCATTTGGTTACTCTTTATGGTCTAATTTGTAGAGAAATATTTAGTAAATTAATCCTTTTAAAGCTTACAGAGCAAGTAACATTGGTAAAGACTAGGAGCACTGCAGTTCTGATAAGTGAATACTTACTTGCAGTCTTAACGCCCTGCACAATGCCGTTAGATACTCTTTCCCAACCAGCTATGTCCTAGACTCTAATCATCACATAAATCAGAAATCTAGCACAAAGTCAAGGAGAAAGGGTAAGACTGGAATCTCTGGGAATAGAGCATGTAATAACAAAATTCAGAATTCACAAACGAGGAAAAGGCAGTCTGGGGTGTAAAGAATGCTGGAAAATGTATCTGTACAATCTAGTCATAAATGTATTTCACAAACAGCAGGTGATGTCCATATACAAAAAACACAGTTCTATTAATGAGTACCAATTACAGTACACATGATCCAATTTTTTATTTAAGGGCCTGGGCAATGAAGTGGTCTGCCCAGAATCACAGGTTGTTGAGCAGACGCTGGGACTCAAACTTGAATCCCGCTCTCTGCAACTCTGGCGTCAGGCCACATATGCCTATGCACAGACCAGAGACGTTTTAAGGCATGGGCAATGTGTGGGCTCCGGCCCAGGGCCCCAGCCTTTCAGGGAGCCCCCTGATAGAGCCAGCTCTGTTGTGCAGAGAATCTTGCCCTAATGACCATGCATACTCCTTAAATAGATTGTTTTAAATACCATTTTTTCAAATGTATTTTTAATATGGGTGATGAGTAAGAACCTATCACAGAGATTTTGCAGAAAAATGTGTTTATGTTTCATGCAACATCCATAAAAAAATGTCTTTGAGATCAAACAGGCCATAACATATGAGAAATGGGAGGATGTCACTGAGATTATTTTCAGTAATTTTAGTGAGCTGCTACTGTGTTGTAATATTGAAAACACACGTCAATGTCCTTGAATATTAGATGTAAATACATTAAGAATTTGGACAATTCTTAATGTTTGGACAGTATGGTAGTGCTCTGTCCAGTGACCAGCTGAAAGAGGGCATCAAAGAGTAGAAATTGGATTATAAATTCAAATCTGTTCCGAACAGGGGCTCAGAAATATGTTTGGCCCAGGGACCCCAAAATCCATAAGATGTTTGGCACAGACAAGGAATGAAAGTGAGAGGATACTCTTCTTGCACAGGACACAGGGCCAAGGTGACAATGGCCTACATGCTGAGCAACTAAAAAAACAGCAAGGCCCCTTTCTGTCCCAAAATTATTCAAGCCCTCCAGGGAAGGAGCACCTAATAAGCAGGAACCCCATGCTATTACTAACCTACTCAGTCCTCCCCAGACCTTCAGCTCAGGAGCACATGAACAGCAGTAAGGCCCCTGCAATTAGTAAATTTATCAGCCCTCCTCAGCCCTCTAGGCCTCAGGGCAATGTCCTGGCAGGGGAGCACAAAACACAGGTGCTGGGTCATCCATGGTAGCCAGGGGGAAACTGAGGTGAAGATGGTGCAAGTTCCAAAAATCACCTGGCCCCCACAGCGAGACCCATTCTTCCTTGCCCACTATGCCCTGAAGGTGAAGGGCTGTGGGCGAGGTGTTAAAACTAACACTGTTTATGTGCAGTGTGGGCCCCTGGAGGGCCGAGGTGAAAATGGCTCAAAGGCCTGAGCAACACATGGCCCCCAAGGAGGTCGATTTTTGCAAACAATCACCCCCACTCCATCCACCCTCAGCGTGATTGCTTTGCAGGGCAGGGGGTGAAGGAGAGGCCACAGTGGATAATCACTGCAGCCACACAGTGAAGCTGTATTCATTTTTTCTGTCTCTGTCTCCATGCCCTCTGTGGGCCGTTTTTTTTCTCTCCCCTTTCCTAGTCCACAGAGAGCATGGAGACAGAGACAGAGAAATGAATGCGGCTGGGAAAGGGGAGAAAAAAAACGGCCCACAGAGGGCACGAAGACACCGGCCCTTCGGCCCATGCGCGAATGCCCGCATTGCCAATCCGCCCCTGGTAAAAGCCCTTTGTCAATCCATACGCCTTGCTGATCAGGTGCAAGGAATTTGACGCAGTCAAGTCATAGAGTGAGGCAGTGAATTGTAAATTTCACTGCGCTACTTCTACATGGCTTTTTTGTATGGTAACGCCTATTCTGCATACATTATACCCAGTGCAGGTATAATTTGATGCAGGGCTCTACAAGCTGGCGCGTTGGATCCAATGCATTAGTTTGTAGATATGGAGCAGTATGGCACACTGAATAAGCAGCTGCTGTGTCAAAAAAAGTGACACAAAGGCAGTGCAAAGGGCTGGTAAATAAGCCTCTCTTTGGGTGCTGCACAAGCAGCACACATAGACAGAGCAAAAAATAAGGAGAAAAATGTATTTCTCCTCGTTGTGTCACTTTAATGCCTCCCCTGGAAAGGCGTTAGCTTTTGGCGCTGCCTCAGATTTATGAATCCTTGTAAATCTGTGGCAGTATCAAAATGCCATGGGTGTTTCGTGGGAACAACCACTTCATGCAGTTTATTCACACCTGCCAGCGTGGTAGCTGTCAACTGCAGTACTCATGTTGTTGGTTGCATTAATTTGGGCAGAGGTTGATGGAGTATTAGGGTGCTGATTTGTGAGGCTTCCTCACACATCGGTCACTCTATTACCCCATTGAGCCAGAACTGGGGACAGCTCTCTTCAACTCAGACAAAAGTATGCATGTTTTTTTTCTCAGCAAGAACATAAAGAAGCATTGCTAGTGAAGAATGAGGAAACGTAGCATGCACCAGCAAGCAGCTCAAAATATGTGCAATGAATGACATTGTGGATTTTTCGTATTTTCAGAAGGGAAATCCTCCTTTTCTGAGTGCATGGTATCAGCACCTAGACTGTGCAGATGGCATGTTTGACTGCATAGATCTGCACCGTCCTGATATCATCAGAAGAGGTCACTCCTCACGCTGCTCCCTGCCCTGCATGCCGATTTGGTATCGTAGCGCTCACTGCCAGACTACTGCCTGCTTGCTCGCTTTGCCCCCACAACTGCTATTGCCTGATTGATGATTAGAATATTATCGTAGCGCTAGATCGCCATAGTGCACTTTAACAATCTGCTCAACGGTGCTGTGCTGCCTTGTTTATTTCCTGATTGCTGATTAGAATATTATCGTAGCGCTAGTCTGCCAAAGTGCGCTTTTAAGGTTCTGCTATATTGTGCTGTGCTGCCTGTATTTTTGATTTGTGCCTGATTGTGCCGGTTCCACTGCCATTCGCATCGCGTTTAATATATTTGTGCCTCAAACCTGTTTCGATTTTGGCTTGCTGCCATTTTGTTGTTGTT